>NC_054841.1:17833802-22833802 GCF_018345385.1 Vulpes lagopus
GACTTTCCCATTTACTAAATCTCTGAAGAAGTGTGTGAATCTGTGTGAGGTTCCAGGACCGGGGAAGACAAAGGGGCAGGCACTTCTAGAACTGGGTCCGAGGCTTCATTAGACTTTGGAGCGGGTCTGCTGAGCCCCGGTTTCCTGCCCCCTGCCATTAGAAAGATGCCTGCACGCCATCAGGGCCCGGCTGGAAGGCCATTTCGTTTGGAGAAAGATTTCTCTCAGCACCTCTCAGAGGCCTCCTTCGCTGATCCAGGGAACTGAGGCTTTTCATTTTAATTAGCAAACTCTTGTCGCTGGTGCTGGAAATGAGCCTCTGTTCTCATTTTCTTTACAGACTCTGTCAGCCGAGATGGTGAGGGAGGGAGTGAGAAGGGGACTTGGGAGCTGTTATGTGATGCAATTTCTGGGCTGGTGGGGGGCTCAGAAGATACAAGAGCAGCTGAGATCGCAAGGAACCAATCATGCACTTAAGGAAATGGCTTCTTGGCTTTGGGACATGGTGACTTGGGTTAGTGCCTCTTCGTAAAACTATTCACATTTGTGCTCTGGGGCCCATGGAGTGTTGTTAGAGCCACCCAGGCTCCAGGGACCCAGTGGATGGCTCTTGTCACATCTCCAATGAAGAGAACTTTATTCAAGGATACACACACACACACACACACACACTTCTCAAAATACCTGTAGATTGAGAGAAATGGAAGGTGATATCTGTCTAATACATGTTTTATAAGCCTATGAACTCTCCCAGCAAGAACGCTCATTGGTCATGTAGTTAGTATGTGACAGGAGGGAGAGAGGCGGCCTTCCTGAGGTACCACAACCACAGGAAGCCCCTACCCCAGGTGTTCAGCAGGAAGGAGAGGCTGTCCCTGTGATTCCATTTTCAAAGTCCCCAACTTATTCTCAGCCCCATTATCTCTTACAGGGTGTCCCTGGTTGCTCAACTTTTCCAGAACTGAAGAACTCTGGATCCCAAGTATAAAGCAGTAGTGGTTGTTAGGAGAAATGTCCTTAAACAATTAACAGATCAGTGAAAGGATGACAAGGAAAGATTATTTGCACATGCCCTGGAATTCATTTAATCAGATGCCACATAGGGAAAGGAACATAAAATGGCCATAGACCAGGGTCTCCAGTGTGGCTTACAAGCCTCACAAGACACAGCCTGCCCTCCCCATGGCCCTTCCCTTCAATACCCCCAAACCCTGTGATGCAGCCAGGCTGAACAGTTTCCACCGCCCGTGAGCACTGTCCTGGTGCCAGACCTCCCACCTCCAGACTCTCTGCCTGGATACTAGGCTTCCAGTTCCTGCTCTACTCCTCCCCTTCTTTCTTCACACGCCCAGCCACCTCACTAAGTAGGACAGCATTTCAAGGCTCAGATCACTCACTATTCCAGTATTTACTGAATACCCATTTATGGTCAATAAAACCATCATGGATAGCCCTGTCTTCATGGTGTGAGGTAAGCAGGTATACAATGAAATGATCACACAAATGCATAGAAAGCCATCTCAGGGATGAGTGCTTGGAAGGGGAGTACTACAGGGTACGGATGTGTATAAGAAGATTTGGTCTGGTGATGACAGGTCTGGGAAGGCTTCCCAGAGGAAGAGATGATGGAGCTGGGACTTTAGTAACTGGAGGCAGATAGGAATGGATGGGGAGAAGCCACCTGGAAGGTACAGAGGAACTTTTCCAAGAAGTCCTCTGCTCTTCCCAGTGTTAGGCATTACATAAGGTGACCACATTCCTTGGTTTGCCTAGGACACTCCAGTCTATCCATGTTGTCGAAGGATTAGCATTTGTCCCAAAGGTCTCTGAATTTGGTGACAAATGATATAGTCACCCTGTGAAGGATGCACTCTGTCACTGGCACCATGTCACTGCCTATCACACAAAGACATATGTGCATATAAACACCCACCACACAGGTCTGTGTATCATACTTGTGGCACAGAATTCAGTTCTTATTCACCCTTCGATGTCCTGCACATATGCATATGGTCTCTGTTTGGTGGAGGTTTTCTGATTAAGTGAATAAATCAGGCAGGGACAAGGCTTCTAAAAATTCCCAGACCTCTAGTGTCCTCTACCTCACCTCAGCTGTCTATTCCTCATGCCTCCACAAAGCTCCAAAGCATATTTGGTGCACATTTTGAGTTTGTCCAGAGGCCAAGGGATCCAAAATATATTTTTTCCATGCCCTGACTTGGCCTCAGAAGTTGACAAAAGCATCATCTCATTAGAGGCTATTTGAATAGAAATTATAGGCTTGTTCTCCGAGTATGGACTTGAGAGTACTTCATGAAACAATTACCGCTAAATATCTGAAGAGAAACACCCTCGTTGGCTTCTAAAAGCCCATCTCAGGTCAAACCAACCTAAATTCCTCTCAATACAATTAGAACTTCAATGAGAATGAGAGAAACAAGCTTCCAAGAACATCAGGACCTCAATGGGACAATAAACAGCACTATTGGAGGACTGGGAGGGGGATAGGGAAAGGAAGAATATTCTGGAAGGTGGCATAAAGTGTGTGGAGCAGAAATCCACTCATGCTTTGATAAAAAATGATCAGCTGGCCTCCCATACAGGAGAGTAAATGTGGGTGAACAGATCACTGGGTTCCTCAAATTCACTCACCCACTACTCTGCCCTTTCTGGTTCCACTGAGGGCCAAGAAAAAAATACGTGTTCCCACCCAGTTGGAGCTTCCTCCTGCTCCAAACTCTAAAACATTCTTTTCTTCTTTCTGAACCTATTTCTCTTCTATCTCTCTATGGTGCCTTCCATTTCCCCGCAGCCCCCAATAGCCATGCCGTTCTGCAAGCCCTTAGTACCATCTCCAGGAATCATGCAAGAAACCCAAATGTGTCTAGAACACCAGAAGGAGTGACAGGGCTTGCAAGAGCAGGCTGCGCTGATCACCTCCAGGGAGCACCTCTCACATGGTGGTTTATATAAATAGTGCCCCCCTCCCCCAGCCCAGCTCAGGCATTCCAACTTGCTCTTCAAAAAAACACATACTCTGCTGGCCTGGCTACCAGAGCTCTGCAGCTCTGTCTTCCTTCTCCCTCCTCTCAGTCTCAATCTCTCTCTCTCTCTCTCCCTCCCTCCCTCCTTTTCGCTCCCCTCCTCCCTTCACCTCCAAGAATCTTCAAGAGAAGACAAGAATCCAATCTCTCTAATATCCATGCTCCCAGCCCTTGGCACAATTAGCAAAAGATTAAATCATCAAAAGAATGAATAAATTTAAAACAAGAACAAGAAGAGTTGATAAACCAAGCTCTTGGTCCTACCTAAAGGAGGAGATTATCACAAAAATTGGGAGAAACGTCTTTCAAAATGTTAAGTGCCATTTGGAAATGTTCTTTTACTTGTTTCATGGAAAAACAAAAGGGGAAAAGAATGTGGCAGTGCTAGAGTCTTACCTATATATTCACCTTAAGTACACCTTCCCACTGAAATATTAGGGAAAAGCAACGTAAGTCACATGGACAGAACCTGCTTCAAAATAATTCGTTTTCCACAGCATCAGTCTTTGGAAGATGGAAAGACTCTGGACCATTCCTCCAGGTGCCAAATCTCTGCCAGTCTTTGCCCCTCACTGCCCAGTTGTCCATAACAAAGATGTTGGAGCTACTGCCTTGAAGGGCGCCTGTTCTGAATATCTCCTTATGCACCTGTCTCAGGTGAGCACACCTGGACACCAGTAAAGAGTCCAATAGGTCCTCTCTGAGTGGGCAGGGATGCTAATTCCCCAGGGAGAGAGGGAATAAGGGCAGAAGATGACTGGGGTGGAAGGTGGGGGAGAGGAGATAGGAGTAGAGTAGAACACTCTTCTCTTCTCTAACTACCCTGCTGCCAGACAATACAGGGACACCCACACCCCAACTCCAGCATCTCCACAGGCATCATCCACCAGAGAAATAGATAAGTCTAGAGAGCACAATTCAAAGACAACTAACCAGAACAATCCTCCAGCTCTGACATTCTGTGGGTTTAACATAGAAAAATATTCAGCTAAAATCACTGGCATGCTTAGGTGGTGGCTTAGCAATTCCCTTTTATGAAATAAAATACTGTCTCGCTAAAGTGCAAAATATCTTTCTGCTTTGGAACTGTGATTCATCCTTAGGATGGGATGATCTTTAAATCTTACACTGGCTCTCATCCCAAAACCAGTTCTATTAAAATGGTCTTTCTGACCAGACTACTCCCCCCACCCTCATCCCCTTGAGTAGAGAATATTCTAATGAGAAGGTAAGAAGATACTCCCATCCTACTAAGCACCCCTTCCTCACCTTGTTCAAGATCATATGGCCCTGCTGCCTGGGAACAGATCTATCACGACTGAGATCAATGTTGCAGGTCATGAGAAAGACCACCCAGGATGTCCACCCATATCCAAAGCCTCTCTGTGGCAATTAAGCTCAAGGAAATGGACCTGTATGTTCTTTGATCTTCTCTATGTTTCCTAACCAAAAACTGACCCCTGATCCTAGGCCCCAGACTGACTCCTGATGTAGCCCAGAGTCCTGCCCCAATTTCCCTCTCTCCGCAACCACTCAAATGTATTCCCTTGGTCACATGAATCACAGTAAAGTGAAAACAAAGATAATGTGTGACTCAGCTATATTTCCTGGTTGCCAGAACAGGAGCTGGCTCCAAATAGATGCTAAATAAATGCTAATCAAGTAAAGGAAAAACTAAATGAATGAATGAGTGAATGAGTAAGTGGGTTTGGGCTGAAAATGGCTCAGGTTGATTTTTCAAAGACATGGGGCCAAAGAAATGGGTTTATTTTCAAAGTATCCAGTATCCATCTCTCATGTCCACTTTGAAGGCTCCAAGCTCTTTTCCATGTGACTTATTAATATTCTCATCACTGGACTTAACTGTGCAGTGGGCAGTTCCTCCTGAGCTAAATGGCAGGCAATTGAAAACTAATGAGGTGAGAAATGCTCCCATTATCTGAGCCCACTGATGCCCATAGCTGAGCTCATCACACCACTGGTATTCCAGGAAGGGTCCCCAGAAGTCCCCAAAGAAACAGGTGGAAACAGAAGGGATCCTGGTCTAGGAGGAAGAACAGAGCTCTGCTCCCAGCTTTGCCACTGATCCAACTGTGCTACTATCACTATCCCAGCAGGAGCTGGCTTGTGCTCTACTAGCTGTGCTGCATAATTATCCATGCAGTTTGCAAAAATACAGATTCCTGGGTCCCACCCTAGAACCACCGACGCAGAATCTTCAGATAGGAGACCCAGAATCCGGGTTTTTAGCATGCACTCAATAAATGACTGCAACCAATATAATTATTCTCAGAACATAAGCTCCAATTCAGGAGTTAGCAAAATATGGTAGGCAATCCAAATCCAGCCCATCGCTTATTTTTGTAGACAATGTTTTATTGGAACACAGCCGTGCCTAGTCATTTACATATCATCGATGGCTGCTCTCACACTACATGGCAAAGTTGAGCAGCTGCAACAGACACCATACGACCCACAGAGCCTAAAATATTTACAATCCGGCCCTTTATAGAAGTCCGTCAATTGCTGTAATTTCCAGGTGCTTCTAGGAGGTAACCAGGATGAGGTGTGTAACACTGACCCAGAGTTTTCAGTAGAGAAGAGCAGGTTATTTCTGACCACTGCCCAAGCAGAAAGTGGGAGAGTGCCAGGCTGCAGGAGCCCAGATGTTGACTTGCACGGGAAGGCCCTGGTGTAGCCTGGCACTGCCGGCTGGGACAGGAGGGTACTTGCCAGATGAGAACTGGAGATGAAGGTGAGTGAGTGCAAGGCCCATCTAAGAACCAAGTTGCAGGTCTCAGCAACTTGAGTCTTGGGGAGGTGAATGCAAAAGGTGTGCACATAGCTGAGTTTAGTTCCTTGAATTTAAATTCCCACTCCCCTGTCCTTCTGTTCAAGGCTTGCCTGGTAGATAAAAGTGTGGGAGTGGAAAGAGGAAAGAGGGAAGCAGTCTGGAGGCAGTTCTTCAAGACTCTGGATTCTCCAAAACACAAAAAATAAGCAGGTATGATAACTGAACTCAGGACATCAGGGGAAAAGGGGCCACCCAGGGCCAACTGTGGCCCTGGCCACCTGCCTTATCAGCTACCCAGGAAAGCAGGTCTGCCATCTGCCATGTGCTCAGGAGTAGACAGGGGCCTGTAGAGTCCACTCAGAGCCTGAGAGTCCCCGGGCCCATGGATCCCAGAGTGCCTATGCACGAGCCTAGGACTATTCCTATAGTCAGGCCTCCCTGATGAAACTGTCCACGCTAGGTCTGCCTTCTGCTCGTCCTCGTAGGCCCTGCCTGGGCACGCTACCGCACATGTTGGGAAACAAACCGCAATCAGTGTTGGGAGTATAGGCAGATTTGGGTTATTTAAAAATGACTTGAAACACACACACACACACACACACACACACACACACACACATCAATCAATGTAATCTGTTCAGCTGGCAAATGGAACAAGGCCTTGGGGAAATTCCAGATCAAACAGATCCACCAGGAGCTAAACAATCAGGGAGTCGTATCTAGAAATAGCTGCTTGCACAGGAAAGTTCAGGAGATGTGGCCTCCCACCAATGAAGACACCAGGTCACTCAGACTTGAGAACAACTCTCTGCAATTTTGCACTAGTCCCAGGGAAAACTGTGATTTAATCGTGATGTCAAAGTTGAGACAAATGTTAACTTTATTTGTGCCCATGCACCAATAGCAGGCCTTGATGGAATGCCAGACGTGATCTCGGTATTTAGTACAGCTTCCTTTCTTGCTTCCCTCTCCTCTGCAGCCCAGCAGCAGAAGGAGGTCTATGCCCAGTTTCCATGAGGTCTGACACCCATTCGGACTGCCAGTCTCAGCCAATCCCTTGCCCCTCAAGCCACTTTCAGTGGGGGAACCCACCTAGATTTTGCAGGCGTCTATGGGCATGTTAACCCACTACAGGACTGGGCAAGGGTAGCTGAAGACTAGACTTCTCGAAGCAAGACAGGAGTGAATTCTCATAATTATCTTCCTTCCTTGTCTTACTTCCCCATTTCCCTGTAATGTTTCTGGGATCACCACCCCAATAACTCACTGCACCCAGCCCTTACCTGAGTCTACTCTCATGAAAGTCCAGCTGAGAGAGGGAGATCATGTCCTCTTTCCACCCCTGGCCCCCAGTACAACCACCAAAATGAACCTGCTGGCCCCATCTGCCTTTTGGGCTTGGGGAAGAATCCAAGCTCTGTCCGGCTTTGGTACCCTGGCCAGAGCAACAACCAAGGACACAGACTACAGGGCCAAACCCATGCTCCAGTCTCTCGGTGGTGATGCTGAGATAGTAGCGTGCCTCCTGGCATCTTGGAGGTCAGCTCTGAGCCTCTCGGGGGAATGCATTTACGGCAGTTAAGGATCCTTCTCCCATTCAGATCTCAGCAGGTGGCACTGAGGCTGGCTTTTCTCTTCCTAGTTGAGCCTACTTTTCTCAAGAGGGAGTGCTATTTTCATAAATTTGTGTTTTTGGACCACCCACCACTCCTGACCCCTCTTTTGACATGTCCTTCAGGACAGGGGATGCATTTGGACACTGCAGCCTCTGCTAGTCCTCCTCCACAAAGGCAGAGAGAGCAGAGGACTTTGCTCCTTTCTTTCCTCCAAGACTCAGGACTTGAAAGTCTCCTCAGCTCCAGCTGATGCTCCTGTGGCTACACCTGAAAGTCTCCCTATGGAATCAAAGCTTTTCTGTGACTTATACCTTGCGGCATGCATGTTCCTCCATGAGAAATATCACTTGATCTGCAGTGTGTCAGGCACTGGGCTAAGTGTTGGGGATTCAGAAAAGAGTTTTGTGGGGCAAATGCCCCTGGGATCACATGGTCTGATGGGGGAGGCATACCAACACACTGTGTGCTACTACTGAGCAGGGCAGTTGCTAAATTCAGCAGCTACAAATAGACATCCCTAAGACCCACAAATTTGCAGTGCAAACATTCAGGCTATGACTGCAAGCACCCCTGGAGTTCTCTCACAACTCTTTCCAGAGGCACCTAATGCTTAGTCCATGTGCAGACAGGGACTCAGAGCTGTTCCATGTGGGTGGAACTATAATGAAGCTGCCCACCTGTAAGCTGGTGGAGGGACATGAGGTATCTGAGCTGTGACAAGGTACCATACTGCGACAACAGCTAGACCTCTGCTACTGCTCCCCAGTTACCTCCCAGAGGGATCATTATCATATCCCTTCTCAGAGCCAACCCTCCTCATCCTAAAGTGTCCCTTGAGCTATGAAATCTAGGATGGAGAGTCTCAAAATTCAATGCGATAGGGGTATAAATACTTCTTGGAAATCCTACTTTCAATACTTTTTGATATATACCCAAGAGTAGGATTGCTGGATCATACGGTGGTTCTATTCTTAATTTTTTTTTCTATTCTTAATTTTTTTGAGGAACTTCTGTACTGTTTCCCATGTGGCTACATTATTTTATATTCATACCAATAATGTATGACTTATCTTTATTTTTTAAATAGTAGCCATCATCAAAAAAGAAACATCTGTGAGATGATATCTGATTGTGGTTTTGATCTGCATTTCCCTGATGATTAGTGATGTTGAGCATCTTTTCATGTGCCTTTTGGTCATGAGTATATCTCCTTTAGATGTCTATTCAAGTCTTCTGTCCTTTATTAAATTGGGTCAAGGTTTTTTTTGTTTTTGTTGTTTTTTGTGGGGGTTTTTTGCTATTGAGTTGTAGGAGTTCCTTATATACTTTGGATATTAACCTTTTATCTGATATATGGTTTGCAAATAGTTTTTCCCATTTCAGACGCTGCCTTTTCACTCTGTTGATTGTTCCCTTTGCTATGAAGCTCTTCAGTTTTATGTAATCACACTTGTCCAATTCTGTTTTTGTTACCTGTGCTTTTGGAGTCATATCAATGAAATCATTGCCAAGACCAAGATTCTAAAGCTTTTCCCCTATGCTGTCTTCTGGAAGTTTCATAGTTTCAAGTCTTATAATTATGTCTTCAATCCATTTTGAGTTGATTTTTGAGTACTGTATAAGATAAGGGTCAAATTTCATTCTTTTGCATAGATATCCAGTTTTCCCAATATCATTTGTTGAAGAGACTATTCATTCCCCATTGTGCATTCTTGTCATTCTTATCAAAGACCGGTTGTCCATATATGCATGGGTTTATTTCTGGGACCTCTATTCTTATCTGTTGTTCTGAATATCTATCTTTATGCCAGTACCATATTGATTTAATTACTGTGGTTTTATAATATATTTTGAATTCAGGAAGTGTGATGCCTCCAGCTTTCTTCTTTTTCAAGATTGTTTTGGCTATTCAGGGTCCATTGTGGTATTATATAAATTGCAGGATTGTTTTCTGTCTCTATAAAAAAAAAAAAAGTCCAATGGGAATTTGATAGGGATTACATCGAATCTGTAGATCACTTTGAATAGTATGGACATTTTAATAATACTAATCTTCTGATCCATGAACAAAGGATGTCACTTCATTTATTTTTGTCTTCTTTATGTATACTCCCATGTTCATTGCAGCATCATTCACAATAGCCAAGAAGTGCAAACAACCCAAATGTCCATCAGCAGATGAATCAATAAAGGAAATGCAGTATTTAAATATAATGTGATATTATCCAGGCTTAAAAAAATCCTGCTATATGCAATAACAAGGATGAAGCTAGAAGACATTATGCTATGTGAAATAAGCTACTCACAGAGAATAAATGCTGCAAGTTTCCACTTACATAAAGTATGTAAAATAGACAAACCTATAGAAACAGATAGTAGAATGGTAGTTTCCAGGAAGTGGGAAGGGGGAAATGTGGAGTTGCTGTTGATGGGTATAAAGGTTCTGTTGTGCAAAAAGAATAAGTTCTACAGATCTGCTGCAAAATAATGTGCATACAACTAGCAATACTGTATTGTATACTTCAAAATTTTTTAAGAAGGTAGATCTCATGTTGTGTTCTTATAATAAAAAGAGAGATCAAAGTATCTAAAGAGAGATTTCTCCCAAAAAGATGGGAAGATGGTCAATAAGTATACGAAAAGATGCTCAACATCATTAGCCATCAAGGAAATACAAATCAAAACCACAATGAGATATCACTTCATACTCACTAGGATGGCTATAATTGAAAAGACAGGTAATAACAAGTATTGGCAAAAACACAGAGAAACTAGAACCCTCATACACTGTTGATACGAATATAAAATGGCATAGCCACTTTGTAAAAATAGCCTAGCCATTACTCAAAGGATTAAACACAGAGTAGCAATAGAATTCAGCAATTCCAGCCCTAGAAATACATACCCAGGAAAAATGCAAGTACACATTCACACATAAGTTTGTACATGAATGACTGTTCACAGCATCATGGCTAGCCAAGAAGTAGAAACAATCCAACTGACCATCAACTGATGAATGAATAAAACATGGTATATTCATAAAATGGAATATTATTCAGCAATAAAAGTAATGAACTAACACTACAACATGGATGAACCATAAAGACATTATGCTAAGTGAAAGAAGTCATTTAAAAGCCCATCTATCATATGATTCTACTTATATGAAATGTCCAGAGTAGGCAAATCTGTAGAGGCAGAAAGTGGATTAGTGGATGCTTAGGGCTGGGGCAGTAGGGAGGAATGGGGGAGGTGACTGCCAACGTATATGGGGGTTCTCTTAGGATAACAATGTTCTAAAATTGACTGTGATGGTGGGGGCCCAACTCTGAATACACTAAAAATCATTGAATTTTACACTTTTAGTGAGTGAATTGTATGATATATGAATTATATCTCAATGAAGCACTATTTTAAAAATTCAAAAGAATGGAGGATCTTATTAAAAATTTGGATTTCTGGGCCACACAAAAATGTTTATTCTATGTTGGGGTCCCGAAATATGCGTATTCAGTCAACTCCCCACAAGATCCCAACACACCTTGAGAACCACCATCCTAGGAATGGGAGTACTTTGTTATTTTTTGTTTTTGTGGTTTAGACCCTGAGCTTGGATTTTTTTAAGTTTTGTTTTACCAAAGTAGCTTCAGATTCCCTTGAAGAAGTCGGTTTATGAAACTTGCCTTCAGTCTGGCAGAAGTTATTACAGTGCTAACAGAGGGTTTTTATGATTTTAATTACAAACAGGCAGTGGAGCCCATGTAAAATCTTCCTTTTGACTTGGCAATAAAGGCCAGTATTCCCCAAAGGGGAGGCAAAGAGACATGGAAAGAGCCTTCTAGTGGTTTAGGGAACTATGATTTCCTCAGCACTTACTGCATGCCAGTCACTTCGATGTATATTGACACATTCATACCCTGTAAAGTGAAGATCATCATCCTGTGTTTGGTTCAAATAAGGATCTAATTCCAGGACGTCTGAGTGGCTCAGTGGTTGAGCACCTGTCTTCGGGTCAGGGCATGATCCTGGGGTCCTGGGATTGAGTCCCACATTGGGCTCCCCACAGGGAGCCTCCTTCTCCCTCTGCCTGTGTCTCTGCTTCTCTCTGTGTCTATAGTGAATAAATTTTTAAAAAATCTTTAAAAAAAAAAATAAGGTTCTAATTCCAAGTCATAGAACTCGTAACCATTCTAGTTACATTAGGCTGCCCTAAAACTTAGTGAATAAAGCAACTATTGTATTATGCTCATGTACTCTGTGGGTCAGGAATTAGGCAGGGCAGAGGGATCATGGTTTGTGAGCAGTCCTCCATGTCTGGGGCATCAGCAGGAAAGATTCAAAGGCTAGAGGTTACTCATGGCCAGGAGTTGGTATCACCTGGAGGCATCTTTCTTGCATTTCTGATGATTGACACTGGCTGTTGGTAAGGATCTCCACTGGGACAGTCAGTCAGAATGCCTACATGTGGCCCCTACATGTATCCTAAGCTTGTCACAACATGGCAGCTTCAGATTAGTATTCTTACATAGTGGCTCAGAGTCTCAAGAGAACCAGGAGGAAGCATATCACCTCTTATGACCTATCCTTAGAAGTCACAGAGCATCACTTACATCCTATTTAACTGGTCATCCAGTCACTAAGGGAAGCCCAGATTCAAAGAATGGGGACGCAGAACCTATTTCTCAACAGGAGGACCATCAGAAAATTTGCAACTACATTCTGAGTCTACATCTGTGCTCCTCCCCAGATTCAGGAAAAATTGACTTTTCCACAAGAAAACACCATATCTGAGTTTTATTACAAACCATATTAGTCAGGGGTTCGTCTTAGGCCCTTTCTCGCCTCTCTTAGGGCCTGGACTGAAGACCTTGTAGCCCTGCCCAGCCTCTGAGCTGCTCCCTGAAAAGGAAAGTGAGGACCCAGTTAGAACTCTGATTCTCATCCTATGAAATCCAGTGAGCAGACCAGAGTCTGGCTTCTGTTGTTTTCTTCTGTACAGAACTATGAAAGTCTTAAAGCTCTTATTCCCACATCTGTCTCCACCAATCTTCTCCAGGGCAGAACCATAGCTACTGAATGTCTACATTGGGAGACCAAGATGCAGAGTCAGCAGATACAATATTAACTGTGCTTCCCTCAGTACTAAAAGACAATGGCCATGGGTTTTTTGATAGACCATAAGGACCGAGTGTCACCTAGGAAAGGTGACTGACAGATTTCTCAGAAGAATTCATAAAGTGCAGCTGTTTAGTTGTAGCTCCAAATTTCAGGATCTTGTTCTTGTCCTGTATTAAATGATGTAGCCATCCCTTGGGGCTAGCCTCACATTTACCAAGCTTATAAGAAGCTGATGCATACCCCTGGATGGTAACATTTGAACTTACCATGTGAAATGCAATGGCTAAATCACCCATTATCTATCCATAGAGGATCTGCACTGAAGGCCAATTCATCACCAGACAGTTATCACATGACTGTGGCTCAATACAAGGGAGCTGGCTATGTCATCAGGATGTGTGATAAGCTGAATGGACAGGGTCTGATGGTCTATCTCCAAAGAAGGTGCTTTTCTCAGGAGCAGACAAGTCTCTGATAGCTTAGGCAGCCATATCCCAGAGGGGTATACATCCTCAGTCAACTTAGCCTCTAGGGCTCCTTGTTTGTTAGGATTGGGACTGATCCTAGCCCCCTTCTACTGCCCAGTTGATGACAGCTTTCTTTAGACATAGCAGTGTCACCCACTGGGCTGTGCCAAAGATCTCTTCCCACTTCTGGTCTAAGTGACATTACGTATTTAAGGCAACTCCCAAAGAGCTGTAGGGCTCTCTTGACCCTAGCAACTTACTTTTTCACACTAAGCTTCCATTTTTCCATTGAAGAAACTTGATAGGGTTGATCTAAGAATTAACTCACGTGGCACAGCACAGTGCATGGCTCAAAGGAGGCACTTGCTAAACAGTAGCTGGCAGTTTTATGTGATACATCAGTGACTACTAGATGTCTCAGTTCATCCCCAGAAAGGCTGGGCCCCAGCTGCCATGGTGGCGCCAGAAATGACATTTTGCACATTTCTATGGCTTGAGGCACAGCCAGGTATCCCAGATGCACCTCCACCACCTCCTCCCACCTCCCAACACACCCACACACTTTATGTGACAATCTTCTCAATGTGTACACATAACCAGCAGTGTTCTTCCTTGGCCTAACAAAACAAATTGATCAAGAGTCAATACAGGTCCTAATTACAAGCTCTGCACTAGAAGATTGATGATGGGAGATGAAGAGGGAAGAACAGGCCCTTGATGGGTGCCCGTAATGAGGTGTCACTGTTCCCCACTGTAAGTCGTTTATAAACATGGTCACACATTGGCGGCTGTCAGCAACCCTGCCAGAGCTTAATGAGCTGCTCCTTCCTGCCCTGGGGTTAATGTCAGAAGCTGATCATGTTTTCTGCTGCGAGAGGCACTGCCTCATGGTTGGTGAGTTTCATCTACAAATGTCCCCATTCACTGAGGAAATGCATTGTCCCCAAACTCCTGGCAGAAATATGCATTGATTTTCCCATCTGAGCCTCTCAACCTCCAGGAAGTACCACTGCTGAATTCCCACTTGTGGCCTCTTCACCTCCCTTGGATGGATATAAAAGAGTGCCAGCCAAGCCTGGCATTGGGGTCCTAGAGTAAAATGGCTAAGAAGGGGGACTTGGCATCCAACTGTTCAGGCTTACATCCTGGCACTACTATTCACAAGGATGTGACCTTTCCAAGCCGGAATTTCCTCCTCTATAAATTACAAACAATACTAGATTTTTTTTTTTTAAAAAAAAAAGGCCTTTTCACTCAGAACAACACTGAGTGCTGGGTTTCACCTGATGGCTCTAACAAGCTGCAGCTAATAAATATCTATGGACTTGAGTGACCCAGGACAGGACAGCCTCCATAGACCTAACTTAAGATTCTTAACTAACATATAGGGAGACTTATTTGAACTGATCATGTATGAATAAATGGACTCATTCTGTTCAATCCAGAGGGAAAATGACAACTCTTAATTAGCATAATCACAATGAACCTTCCTTTCCTAACACATAAAATTCCCTAACATCTTTTCTTCAAGGAGCCACTTGGTGAATTTCCTCCGTAGCTCATCTCCCTTTGGCTGGTAAATAAGTAAACTCATTGCTCACTCTTCCAATCACTGTGGTGGTTTTAATCTTTCCATTAACAGCACATATTTCACTAACAGTACTGTCTGGCAGACAGAATAATGCTCCCCAACCAAAGATGTCCAAGTCCTAACCTCCAGGATCCATGAATGTGTCAGATTACCTAGCAAAGGAGAATTACAGTTACAGATGCTAACCAGCTGACCTTAAGATAAATAGATTAGTCTGGATGATCCAATGTAATCATAAGCATCTTTAAAGGGGGAAGATGTAGGCAGGAAACAATCAGAGATATAGCAGCAGGAGGACTCAGCCAACACTGAAGATGGAAGGGGCCATGAGCCAAGAAATGCAGGTGACCTCTAGGAAGCTGGAAAAGTCAAGGAAATTGATTCTCCCCTGAAGCTTCCAGAAAGGCTTATAACCTCTAGGATTGTAGAATAATAAACTTTTGTTTTAAGGCCCCAAGTTTGTGGAGACTCATCACAGCAGTCACAGGAGATGCATACCAGTACCTCTCTCATTGGGTTTTTGTGAGGATTAGGTGGAGTTCTAACAGGTACTTAGTCTAACAGGTCTAAGTACTTAGACCCATGCCTGGAACCTCATAAGTATTCAACTAATACTATTGTGATTATCATAATGCCATTAATTTCTTCATTATAGAGCTTTTTGCCTTCTCCCTCTCTTTGACTATTTCTACAACTCAAATCCAGCCAACAGAGCTGGGGGAAGGAGCAAACCACTTTGCCCAGACCTTGGCACATGCCCTCTCAACTGGTGAGGGTCTGGAAACATCTCCAAGGAAAACAAGACCAAGTCTGAGTCTACATTATCATAAGATCCCATTTATAAACCATTGGTCATTTGGGGCATCTGAACAAGTGTCCTCACTGATAACCACCCAACCCTTCTAACACAAGTATGAGGCACTGTTCTGCCTAGCATTTTCCCCATCATCATCTGCCAGGGAAGCTGAGCTGCCCTCCTAGCTCCAGCTGAGCAGGCCTCTACCTCATCTGGACTCCTGGGTTCTTGGCTCATGCTAGACCTCCCTTGGAACCACCATGTCATCCATATTTGTCTGCCTTCTCATTTCACTGTGAGCTCCTTGAGGACCAGGAGCCTAGCTCTGCAATGTGGGTCTCAACAAGTCTTCATTGTTTTATTTTCTCCTTTAAAAAGCAGGAGCTCTCCCCAGCCATGCTTAACTTCATAGGGTGGGCCTTTCCCATGGTCAGTGCCAGGACTAGGATAAGGCAAATGAGGCACCTAGGGTACGAAACTGAAGAAAGTACTCACTCTCTGGGCTGACCCTTTCTCTGCATGAACCTGATAATGAGCCCCTTCAGCTTCACACTGACATGCCCCATTTGTCATACCCTCGCCTTGTCCCACCCAGCCCTGTCCCCTGGAGTCAGATACCGTTTCACCAGCCACTGCTATTGGAGCTTGAAACAAATCTCATTAAACTTCTTAATGATAGATAAACCAATTATCTAACATCGCTGAAAGATGATGAGTTTAGCTTGTATATAGGTAAGAATAATGCTATGATAAATTAATCCTGAAATCTCAGTGGCTTAACACTATAGGCATTTATTTATTGCCTGCATTCTGTATCCACAGGGGCTCCGCTAGAGGGCTCTACTCCACACAGCCTTGCAGGGAGCTGGGATGATGGAGGCTCTGCCATCTTGTAGCCATGCCAATTGGAACATCTGGCTTCCTCAGTCGCCACAGAAAGAGAAGATGGAGGACTCACCCCCGCTTTTCTATACTTTGGCCCAAAGGTAATAAAATTAATTTCTACTTACAGCCCATTACCTAGAAATGATTACATGTCTCACCTACTTGCAGGGGAACTGGAAGATGGACTCTTTTTTGTATCCTACAGGACAAAGAGGGCAACCAACATGGTCTGCTTGAAGAGTATAATTGAGGTCCCTACCTGAATGGAGCTCACAGTCTAGAGCAGTGATTCTCAAACTTAAGGATACAGAAGTATTAGTAGGGTTTTGTTAAAAATTCAGATTCTTCAGCCCTACTTCTGAAGGCTCTGACTGGTAGGTCACAGGAAAGCCCAGGTATTTATAGTTTTTGCTCTCTACCCAGGTAATTCAGATATAGGTGGTCAGTGGAGAGTATTCTGAGAAACAATGTCTAGTGACTGGATCCAACCAGACAAGCCATTCCCACCTAAGAGATAGACCTTGCCAGTGCCAGGTATGGTCTGACCCCTGAGTACTCTCTCAAATTACACACCTTTACATGCATCTCTAGAAGTCTGTAAGGTTTCATAACCTTCCTGAAGGCACATATTTGGATGGACTATTCTTAAGAAGAGACGGCATGCTCTCACTGGGTATTCTCAATGTGTAAATACAGCTTACAACATGAACCACCTGTTATAGAGCCAATTGTAGCCATGTGGAGCTGCCCATCCCCGGGGAGGTACTTGATATCACACTCATGGCATTTCTGTAAGTCAGGAGGGCTGTAGCACTAGAAGAAGGAAATTCTCTGGCAAGAGCTTGGAGGTGAGGTGAGGTGAGGTGAGGTGAGGTGAGGTGAGCAAGATGCCAGGAATTGGGCAAAAGACAGAAAGATTCTAAACACAAAGAAAGGAGGAGGAAGGAAGAACAGGGTTGAAGGGTGCCTGGGGGCAAAGGGAATGGGCAGAGAATCCTAGTAAGCTAAGGAAGTGTGCAATGAGACCATATCCTTGATCCAACCTCCAATAAAAGGTTGCTCACTGATGTTGCTCACTGATCTCCATTGCTCACTGATCTTTATGAATGGATTTCCCTTGGGGTTGGATAGGGAGGTGGAACATGCTGGAGGGCCGTGTAGCTCAAAGGTCAGTGAGCCATTCTCCCTGTTTCACTCTAGCTCACTCTACAGGAGAGGCTCTCGACTCTCCAAATGGTCTTAGAAGAACTGCTGGACCTGCATTAGCCAAGAAAGAGGCAATATTTCCCAGAGAAACCAGGAGGCAACACACCAGGGGGAGGGGGAGAGTAATAGTAATGACCAGCAGAAGACTGTGCCTATACAGACCGCTTGCTACAGAGGACATGAGCTAGGTGCTAAAGGCAGGTGAGTCAGCACCTGGGAGCTCTCCAGATACCCGAGGCAGGGTGAACTCACAGGGCTTGAAGCTAGTGCATGCGCAGGAGGGAGCTGGGGGCCTGGGTCACTTGGATTATGCCACTAACCTAAACAGGTGGTCAGGAGAGTCAATGTGATAACAATTATAACAGCAACAAGAGTAGCTAATGTTTATGTAGATCTACTACATGCAAGTCTTATTTCTTGACTTAGTTATCCCCACAACAACTTATGATTTATATAAACCACTGCCCCCATTGAATGAGAAAACTGAATCCAGGAAGAGTGAGTTGCTCAAGGTGGCACAGCCTGCAATGGCAGAGCCATGACTTGAATTCAGGCAGTGTGTCTTCAACGTCTACATTCTAAGCCAGGGCTAATAAATGTAAAATTGCTTTATTAAATAATGCTTAAAGTGCTGAGCAATGCAATGAATCACAAGGCTCCTAAATGTCTAGACAAAAGATATTTAAACAGAAGAAATCAAAAACCAACTCAAGAATTTAGGACTTTCTGGGAGGTAGAGAAAAACTGCGATGTAGATATTCCCACTTAACCTGTGACCTTCCTCAGGTAGGCAGCAACGGTCACTGTACCCACCATCCCAGCCCTGTTGCATAGTAACAACTGCTATTCCAGGCACTTCTCTTTGGCAGATCAAAAATGAAAATCAATCAATCCTTAGGAACTGCCATGAACCAGATCAAGCATCATCTATGCCCAGAAAGTCACAGAACTGGGCAGAGAAGTTACAGGAACATAGAGGGTCAGTCCTGGGTTGGGCATTTTCAGCACCAGTAATCTGTGAACAGCAGCAGGTCTTGATTAGAGTAGGGGAGTTAGCAAGACTGACACAGAGGTGTCCAGGTGATACCAAAAGGACTAAGGAGGTGAGTGTCAGAATCTGAGGGCCTCCTGTGAGCAAAACCAGGAACACAGGAGCCAGCCCCAGACAGTGTGACCAAAGCTGCAGAGCCCCATCCACAGGAAAGCCCCTGGTTCTAGGCATAAAGGCTTTACCCAGCATTTAGACCATGGCACTGAAAACCCTTCTTCTAGATGACCCTAGGCCCAAGACCAGAGCAATTTAGGCTTTGCTGGTGCCACAGCCAAGATACAGCCCACCAGTGGTCCAGGATATGTCCCCACATCTCTTGCCAGGCAGAGGAGACAGCAAGGCGAGATCCCTCTTGGCATGGGAGGGAGGCTTTCCCAATTTCCAGGTCTGCATTTCATCTTTGTTGATGTATTTATGTCAGATCTTGCTCATCACACTTTCCTACAATTTAGGCTGTTTTCCTTCCCAAAACACTAAATACATGTTACTGCTAAGAGCCTGAGTTCTCAATTTCCACTGTTTTGCACTCATTTCTTGAAATATCTTGGTGCCATCTCGATATGAACCACGAAGCCAGCCCTGAATGCATTCCTACCTGCAGGAAAACAGTGGGTATTCCCGGAGCACTTTGAGAGATGCTTAAATCTCTGCAGCTGTCTCGTAGGCCTTCCTTCATGGGCAGGAAATGGTTGGGGTCACAGAGAAAGCAAAGAGGGGTTTTGGCTCAATTTAAGCCAGTTCTCATAAGCAGATCCCAAGCTGGCTGATCCTAACTGGCAAAGACCCCTCAGCCTCCCTGTGGGGGGCACAAAGATGTCCTGTGGGATGTGCCAAGCTGCCAAGTGGAGGTGGAACCTGCTCACACAGCCGGCCCATAACTAGTTTCCAAGCTGGCTCTTGTGGCAGCCTCCCCAGTAAGAATGAAGCACTCTGAACTTGACTGCCACAGCAAGGAAGCTCCTCAAGGCTGTCCTCTGAGAGATAAATGAAACCACCAGGTGGTAGATCCTAGGGAAATCAAGTATCAGCAGTCAGACAACCCCCAATAGTCCTCCCACACCCCCAAACATAACAGGACATGATATCTAGGAGAGGGAAGGGGTATAGGGAGGATCAGGGAGGAGCTGTTCTGGAAGAGTTCTCCCACACTCAGGGGGCCATAGAAGCACCTTCCTAATTACCACCTGTGGTGACTCCCTCACCACTGCTGTCCACTGATGACATATCAGGTCCAGACTCCTCCCCTGGAACCCAAGGCTCTCCATATTTGCCCTACCTCAGCCAACTCCTGCTTGCTTGCCCAGCTCCCCTGTCCCTGTGCATTTGCCCTCACGCAGTTGCCCTTCCACCCCATCCCACCTTACCCATCCTTCAAGGCATCACTCAAACCTCACCTTCTCCACAAATCCCTCTCCCCCATCCCTGTAAGTTGGACTCACTCTTGCATCTTTGCATCACACTTTGGTGGCACTCCTGTTGGGATTCTTAACAATCTAGAATGTAACCTGGGCTTGTTCCCTCCTCGTATGCTGGTAAGAGCAACCTGTATTCCAACCCAGGGTCTCCACACAGGTGAGCTGTGTGGCCTTGGGAAAGCCACTTTACCTCTCTCAGCTTGTCTCCCTTATCATAAAATGAATACTACAATCTCCTCCTTCCATATTACTGGGGAGATGAAGCAGATCACGTCTGTAATTCACCTATCACAGTGCCTGGCACACCAAAGTTGTTCAAGGGATGTCAGTGAAGTCCCATCCTGTAGGGTTTAAGAGGACAGGCTCTGGAGTCAGACCATCTGGATTCAGTCCCTGGTTCAATAACTTTTCAGTTATGAGTCCTTGGAAAAGCTTCTAATCCTTTCTGTGCCTAAGTTTCCTGCTCTTAAAATGAGAACCAGAGGGGTACCTGGGTGGCTCAGTCAGTTATATATCTGACTCTTGGTTTCAGCTCAGGTCATGATCTCAGGATCATGAGATCAAGCACTGCATTGGGCCAATGGTCAGTGGGGTGTCTGCTTGGGATTCTTTCTCCCGTCTCCTTCTACATTCCCCACCCCATGCTTGTGTTTTTAATCTGTCTCTCTCTCTCTCTTAAAAAAATGAAACAAGAATAGAATCCACCTATAAGGTGTGGCAGTGATGCAGTTAGTTAACACATTTAGAGTGTTTAGAACAGTCCCTCGTGTTAAGCGGTGCTGGCAGCCCCACACCCCTCCTGGAAGGCAGAGCCATGCCTCCCACACCTTAGCAATCCACAATCCACACCTTGTCTGGCATTGAGCCTGATGCACAACAAATGAGCCGATTCAAACCACGACGCCCATCTCACCCCTCCTCCAAGCCACATGCCTCCAGCTTGCAAGGACGCAGTCAGATAACACCCATGCTTTCACCTATGCCTTCACCCACATCACCTGCATCCTTCCATCATCTTTCTTCATGTCACTGGGTCACAACATCAGAACATTTAGCCATCTCATTAAGCTGCACACTCCACAGATAGAGATGGAGAACAGAGAGGCCAAGCAACTCCCCTGGAATCACACAGCAACTGCATCTCCTCTCTCAGGAAGAGAAGGAGGGGGACCGGGGTCTGATACGAGAGGCTCCTCATTTTAGTGGAGGTGTAGGCAGAGCAAGAGTCCCCGGTACCCCTCTCACACTGTTGGCTCCAGCTCTGAGCCCAGCATCCCCTGAAGATTGGGCTGGGCAGGGCTAAGGGCTACCATGTGAACCTGTACCAGCCACAGGATGGGCAGGGACCACAGACTCACATCTATGACCTCCTATGACCTCACAGCCACACAACCAGGCCAGTTTTGCTTCTCTCTACAGAAGATAATGATGAGGCTGTGGAAGGGGGAACTGACTTGCCCCAGTTTGCAAGTTCATTTGTAAATGGAAGCAACTGATGATTCATGAGTGAGAACTGGAATGCCCAGCAGGTTCTGCTCTGTGGCCATGGCAGGAGCCACTTCCTCTGGCTGTTCTTCCTGTCTCCATCAGAATAATAAAGACCTGGCCAACCAATCTCCAAGGGAGGTGCTTTAAGCTCTGGCATATTGTTACTTAAAGGGTGATCCTAGAGGCTTAGCAAACCAGAGCAACACCCAAATGAGTCATTCAAGCTGGAGATCTTTCGGTCCCACTGATACTTTATTGCCTTTTCTATTTGGCGCATTTGTGAAAATCTCTGCTGATTTGCAAGGGGCTTCTGGGTATATCTGGAGGTGCAATTTGTTCTCTGCCCTCTCCCCACACTGTTGTCTCCCCAGGTCTCCTGACCTGCACTGTTACCTGTCTGGCTCTGGCTGCTGCCCTTGACCTGGACCTGCCACCTGGAGCTTCTCCTCTCCTGTTTCTTCACCTTTTCTTTCTCATCCAGCCTGTGGCTAGCCCAGGCCTGGACCTTCTCATGCTGCACTTTTAAATGATCTCCAGGATTCCTGCTTTTATCAACATTTAAAGCCCATTATCTGGGGCGCCTGGGTGGCTCAGTCAGTTGAGCATCTGCCTTCAGCTTAGGTCATGATCCCAGGGTCCCGGAATTGAGCCTGGAGTTGGGCTTCCTGCTCAGCAGGGAGCCTGCTTCTCCCTCTCTCGCTGCCCCTCCTCATGTACTCGCTCTCTTGCTCACTCTGTCTCTCAAATAAATAAATAAAATATATTTTTAAAAATAAATAAGTAAACCCTATAATCCTCTTATTTGTAAAGTGCTGTCAGAGGTGGATGGAGTGGAATGGCCACTGGGTAAGGATTCAGACATACCCACGAAGGATGCCAAGCTCTGTCACTCACCAGCCTGGACAAAGTTAGAGAGCTTCTCTGAGCCTCAGCTTCCCCATCCATAAAACAGGGCTGATGATGGTAATCTGATGGTTGGGAAAACTACATAAGATCATACACACGTGGGGCGGCCCAGTAGCGCAGCAGTTTAGTGCCACCTGCAGCCCGGGTGTGATCCTGGAGACCTGGGATCGAGTCCCATGTCGGCTTCCATGCATGGAGCCTGCTTCTCCCTCTACCTGTGTCTCTGCCTCTCTCTCTCTCTGTGTCTCAATAAATAAATAAAATCTTTAAAAAAAAAAAAAAAGATCATACACATGCATGGTTCACAGCAAGCTCTCAATAAGCCTTGACTATGGGGTTTATTAGAGCTTGCTGCCCCAACAAGGAGATGAGTAGGTACTCTTGGTATCCTGCTTGTGCTTTCCCATATACTACCCCAGAGGGCATCTACCCAAAGTTTCTGTGTACACGGATGACCTCAGGACAGTCACTGAGGGATAGGAGCTGGTGGCTGAATTTCCAAGCTTCCTCACCCCAGTGGAACCCCCCTGAGGTCTGTTCCACACCACCTCTTGGAAAGCTCTAGTGGGATGGAGCCCAGTTACCCACAGCCACACCTGCTCCCCATGACTTGCCCCTCTCAGGCAGCTTGCTCTTTTACCCCCTCCCATGTAAACTACCGCACCCAAACCCTTGTTTCAAGATTGACTTTGGGAACAACACAAACTAAAGCAGGGGCAAATGAGTGAACATTCCATCACAAGCCAGTGCAGTCGGGGCTAAGATGGAGAGCGCCTGGAACTTAAGGGCATTATTCCAGGCATAAAAACCAATCCTGAGGGCTTCCACTGGGAGATGGCTACAGTCATCCCTGAGCGCCTGGCTTGTACTGAGTGCCTATCTGCTACCAAGCACTCTGCCGGGTGCCAGCAATGGTACCCAACTCCTATCCTCCAGAACTCACCAACCTGGGGAAAGCAGCAAATGCTTACAATTCAACATGCTCACTGTTGCATCAGGAACCCACTCAGGGCCTGTGGCATGGAGGCTGTTATAAATGGGCTGCCAGGCCGAAGCCTGGGGGGTGGATAAGCACTGGCTGGGCTGTGGGAGGAGAGGGTACTAGGCTGGGGATCTCTGTTACAGAGACTCTAGTGACTCTATTAGAGCCATTGCCAGGGATGACAGATGTCAATGCTACTTCCCCCATGGTTAGAACTGGTCAAAACTTCTGTTTCTCAGAAACTGTTACTGAGCTGTATGTTGGAAACAGCCTAGAATTCAGAGTGTCACTGGCCTGAATTCCAGTCCTGGGTTGTCTCTTGTCACCTAAGTCGCTTCAACTCTCTGGACCTCTGTTCCTTAATATTTCATAACTTGGAGTCAAAATATATACCTCTCCTGGCTGTCGTGCAGATTAGATGAAATAAATTCTGTCAACACACAATGCCTGGGACATGAGAAAGCAGTGGGCACTGTGGGGAAAATGTTGAGTGAAAATCTGAATGTGGGCTTAGCTGACCTCTCATATCCCAAACAAAGCACGGGTTTCTTGAGAGATGCATTTGAAAGGGATGCTGAATATGGCATGTGGATGTTAGGGATATGACTTGCCCTCCAAAACCTGTTTTGGATTCCAGGCTCACACCCATCAGTCTTAAAGCTCCAACAGGGCTGGGAGTCACACACAGTGTGACACAGTGACCACAGATTCCAGATGCAGAGAGTGATCAGTGTCAAAGCTCCAGAAGGGTCTAAGACCTTCAGTGAGCCTCATGACATTCCCTCCATTGGTTCTGTCAGAACAGGCACAAACCAACCAAACAGAAGTAGTTTTATCAAATAATTTAAACTTCCCACAGGGTTTTTCAGCAAAAAATTAGCCAGTACAAAACCAACTGATCTGTCTGAAAGGATCTTTCATATTAACACAAGCAGCACACACATAATTGGGCAGAGGTGGGAAGAGGGTGGTCATTGGAGTAGAAGCACATGGAGATTAAACCCCATGTGAGTGCTAAGATGGTCCCCTCCAGCCATCACTGTGGAGAGGACCCTATGTAAAGACTCTTGTCACAATGAGAGCCTCTGACCAGAGACTCAATCTTCAAATATTAGGAGACTAAGAGAGAGCATGGGCTCCTGCCAGGGGAGCAAGTGTCATAGAGTGGTGAGTTCTTCCTAGTAAATCCTAGTGTGCTGATATTAGTATAGATGTCAACTGTACTCTTATCCAAGTGGTGGTATGTTTTACTGACATGCAAATAGGGTCCCCCTGGAGTGGTAGGCAGCTTCTGATGTGGCCCCAATGATTTCTGATATTTCCATCCTGTGTAATCCCCTCCTCCTGGTGGATCCAGTAACTTGCTTCTAATGAACAGAATATGGCAAAATGATGGGATGTCAATTCTGAGATTAGGTTACAAAAGATTATGACTCTCTCTCTCTCTTGCTGGCACTCTTGTCCTGACTCTTGTGTGTTTGTTCAATGAAGCAAGCTTGAGATGCCCATGTGGCAAGCTGCTGAAGGTGACCTCCAGTCAATGGCCAGCAAATAACCAAGGCCACAAGTCCAATAGACTTTAATGGAATGAATCCTGCCAACAGCCATGCGAGCTGGGAAGAGGGTCCTTATCCAGTCAATCCTTCAAGTGAGATTGCAGCCTGAGAGAGATCTGAAAGCAAAGGACCCATTGGGTTGTGCCCAGATTCCTGACCCACAGAAATCATGAGATAATAAATGTGCATCATTTTAAGCCACTAAGTTTTGGGGTAAAATGTTTTGCAGCAATAGATAACTAGCATACCCAATATATTGATTCTGATAACATGCAAACATAGCTGGTGCTTAGAGATTACTACTAAGAAAGTATTGAAACCATAATTAGGACCTGAGTTATGATTTGTACATACAATCATTCTACAGTCAGCAACAGGGGAAAGTAAGACAAAGAAAAGGAATTTGAGTGGGAAATACCCTTCTGAAGCATTATAAATAATAGTAACCAACATGCTGGCAAGTACATCCTGTGCATGCACACTACACATGTCATCTCACTGAATCCACACCACAACCTGTAATGCTGGCACTGCTTCACTCCCTACTCACAGGCAAATACACTGAGACTCAGACAGGTTAAATAATTTATCCAGGCCCACACACATAGTGCTGAAAACCAGGAGTTTAACCCAGGCCTCTCCAACCTCATAACTTACACTCTTAACCATGGCAGTATAACTCTTACCAGGCTGCAGATAGGGCCAGAGCCTCTACATGCTGTAGAAATGAGGGCAAGGGCCCACCCCAGACCCTACTCTCCACATCCACATGAAGTGTGGCAGCTCCACAGGAACCCTCCCAGATCTTTGTCTGAGACTGGGGGTGGAGCAAAGTAAGTCTTCAGTGAGCCTCATAATCATGCAATAAGCGACATGCATTGCATTTTATTATAACATTAATGACAATAAAGAATGATTAGAAGAAGAATAAAATAAAAACCCCTGAGGCAGAGAGAACTATAGCCTTGAAATCAATTGCAGTGAAGGCTGCTAAATTTATAGACTTACAGGGTCCAATATTCCAGATTTTTCAGATTCTTTGCCTTCCTATACTTTCTCATTCAGATAACCCACAAAAATCTCTGGGGAGTGACTTTACAGGGGGAATCTGACTTTATAATCAAGCCTTCTTAGCCCATCACATATACCTACTCATTTCTCCGACCTCATCTCCCACTTCTGCCCCAACCCACACCCTGTGTTCTAGTCAATAGTCTTGACTATTCCATCTGGCCTCTCTGACTGCTCCACTCTTTAGAATACCCTTCCCTACTTGCAAACATCTGTCATTTTAAATCGCAACTTGACTGTAAGTTCCTCTAAAAGCTATTCTGAAAAAGCTTTTGTGTTGGCATGTAGGAGTCATCTATTGCTGTGTAACAAATTAACCCAAATGTGGAAGCTTAAAATAACTAAGTATGTATCATATCACAGATTCTAGAGGAGTTTAGTTGGGTGCTTCTGGCAAAAGGTCTTTCTTGAGGTTACAGTCAAGGTGTTAGTAGGATCTACAGTCATCTCAAGTCTCAATAGAGCTGAAAAATCTACCTCCAAGTCCACTCACAGGGTTGTTGACAGAATTCACTTCCTCATGGACCACTGTATGGAGGGCCTCACTTACTCACCACTCCTTGGGGGTACAAGACTGCTCACAACATGGCGGCTTGCTTCCTTTAATACAAATGATATGAGAGACAGAGAGAGAGAGGTGTCCATGTCAGTCTTTTTATAACCTCATCTCAGAAGTGACACCCATGACTCCCGCCATATTCTATTCATTAGAATTAAGTTCATAAATCCAATCCACACTGAAGAAGAGGGGATTACACAAGGATGTGAATACCAAGAGACGAGAATCACTGGAAGTGGATCTCAGGGCTTATATGGTACATAATCACTTCTCATGATGAAGACATTATACTTTTTATTAATCTCTGTCCCTCCCCCAGGTACCAGACTGTAAGTACCTCAAGGACAGGACTGTGTCTATTTATATTGTTTCCCAATTCCCAGCTTGAAGGAAAGCCAGAACATTCTGTCCTTCAGTATAGGGGTTATGCCCATGGACCATAGAATCAGCTTGCTTACATCAGAATCCCAGGTTTGCCATTTCCTAGATGTGTTACCTGAGGCAAGTTATTCAATGTCTCTATTCCTCACTTTCCTCATCTGTAAAATCATGATAATAACAGTTTACATATATAATACATCTCATGTTGGGTAGAATTATTAAATACTTAGAACAGTACCTGACACATAGTATTACTAAGGTGCATGCTCAACAAATAAATGATCCTGCCAAAGGATGTGCCAGACTGAAATTAATAATTACTAGCTCTTATCTTTATATAGTGAATTATTTATAAAATGCTTTCATATAGAAATTCCCTTATTAGCAACATTACAATAAGGTAGTATTTATTATGATCCAATTTTGCAGATAATTGAAGTATAAAGAGGTTAAATGTCCTGCCCACGGTCACACAGAGACTTAGTGACAGAGCTAGGAGTAGACCCAGGTCTCCAGACCCCAATTACTCTGCACCATGCAGGAAAGCCAATACTCCTCCAAGCTAATGCCTAGCATCCTCTGCAAGTCACTGCATTTCTTATTCTCTCATAAGGGTAAATCAACAATTAAAAGAGCAGCATGAGGTCCCTGTTGATGGAGTCAGCATACAGTAACATCTTTTCCAGTATGTTTAGTCACGGAAATCTTGAGCTTTCTGTGAGGACTGGGTAGGTAGGTGATTCCATGCCATCATGAATTGGCTCAGGCATAAGGCCCAGAAGGCACTGTAAAGGTTCAGATTGGATCCACACCTGTCCATCTTGAAGAAATCCATTACTGTCATTATATATTGACTTCCTGTATGTTCCTTTTCATAATGGTTCTGCTGAGAAATGTTGCCAAATTGGTTTGTTATCAGTAAAATGAGGAGCTGGAATTTGCTCCCACCTTGAGGGAAAGGATTGTTTCATATCTAACCCTGAATTACCAGTACCTGACTAGTGCCTGATGATTATATGCTCTAAAGATCTCCTCATGAATGAAGTTTCTCCCAGCTCCAGTATTTAAAAACAAAAACAAAAACTGATAGCAAAGCAGTGACAGAAAAATAAAACTGCTAGAAAACAGTTATGCTAACTCAATGTACAGCTATCTGGAACCACTCACACATGGAAAAAGAGGCTTAAACATCTCAGTAGATTCTCTCAGTCAATAAATATCCATAGTGAGAATCCCAAGTCACCCAGAGACAGTTCATTTTAGTTTAAGGAGGCATTGGCTAGTGTTGTATGATTAGCCATTTTACCTCTATAATCCTCCTACTGAAGGGATGATCTGTTTAAGACCATATCTGGTGACCAATAAAACCAAAATAAATGCAACTCAACTGACACTTTTTGGAATCCATTATGCAACAGATACTCTGTGAGTTTGGTTTGGGTTCTCTGAGAAGCAGACACCAAGATGGGATTAGATATGCAGGACATTATTGGGGGAAATGCCTCTGAAGGACAAAGAGAACAAGAGTAGGTGAGAAGAGCCCTCAGACAGAGATTCAAGTTTGACATCTGTGGGAGAGGAAAGGCAGGATTAGGAAGGAAGTGCTCTCAGATCGCATGCATGCCTGAAATCATGTTATCCAGAAAAAGTTTGCCCCTTGGAGGAGCTCCACTTGGGCAAGAATGATGTGGCTCTAAACTCTTGAAATGTTTGGTCTGGGGCCAGAAGCAGTCTGGGGGAAGTTCAACCTTAATCTGTGGGACAGGGAGAGCCCAAAGGTACAGCCAGGAGGTGGCCAGTCACTCTGCAACAGATTCTCTTGGAGGGAGCAGCACATGTACGTGGCAGCCACAGATACTCCTAAATTCCAGAAGCACAGACCTGTATAAGATTCACTACTTCCCTATAAAGAGCTTTCTTACTCTTAAAGGAAGGAGATCATGAACAATGAAAAGAATATGAGAAGGGGCAGATGTAGCAGAGAGGAATGAGTCATTAACTTACTTGGACAAATGATGGCACCTCAAAGACGTCTTCAGAGAGGACATGACCCCCGTCAAAGTGTTGAGGAATCATAGCTAGAATAAGGGGGCAGGAGGTAGGTGACTAGATGGAATGCTCTATAGGGAAGAACAGATTTTAAGAATCAAACTGCCTCAATCTGTGAAGAGGTCACCTAAAAGAGGTCCTAATCAAAGTGCACAAATTCATAAAGGGAGAAGGTAGAAATGAATTTGCTCATCAAATCCCACAACCAAGGAGTGAGAAGAGAGTGCTTTAGAGCAGATGAGAAAAGACCTGCTTTACACTGAGGGTTGTCACCTTTTACAGCTAATCAGAAGGAACTGAAGATGCTATAGCAATGCCCCAGTAATCTGACCCTACCACGAGAGGAATTTTCCCATGCATATAAAATTTCCATATGACAAGATGTACTTCCTTTAAGGACAACTAGAAAAAAAAAACAGTATGTTTCAGAGAAGACTTTCTGAAATGAATAGGCCAAAGCCCTACCTTCTTAAGTACTATTTAAATTCTTCCAGGTGACTTGAATGAGCTTGCGACAAGCATGAATGATGGTGCTCAGATACAGCAATACCCTCAAGTCCAGTAAAGTGTAGAGAACTATTTACTCCTACACCAAATAGCTGCAAATATTCCACTTTTGAAATTGCCTTGTCACCTTCTCCCTCTGCTATCAAGTATCAGTGGATCCTTCTTCCTGACTTCAAAGAATTTGCTTATAGGAAATTTAGATCCACTATCCCTTCTAACCAATTGCTTCTAATCTCTGGGATGGAAAACCTGATAACCATTCTCATCAAAATTATAACATAAGACTAAGTATCTTCTGAATGAAGAGCTGAGGTTCTGTTCTACAAATAAGATGATTGACTCATTAGGAGTCCGTGAATTTGATGACATCCACTTTAGCTACAAATGAGTTTGTATGCCTGTGTTGGTGGTGAAATGGAGGGGGTATAGTTTGCTTCCTTCTTGGTTCTGAGATGTATTCTAGACAACTGAGTTTGCTGGACAAGTGGATTCCGGGTAAATGAGATCCTAGATGATCTCACCCATGATGGACAGTTAAGGGAAACCAGGTCATTTTGAATTTTGCTGCCCCACAAATATTCCTGATTCCATCTTACAATAGAATAACTGACACATAGATGTGAGGTCAGTTTTCCCAATGTCTATGTTCATGAGTGTTTCCTCTGCAGATAAAAAGTATATATCCATAACTGATATTATTTCTTAGGACTTTTCTAAATATGCTTAATGCTTGAAAGGTAAAACCTGGCTTTATTTCGACTTGTAGTCTGCTCTCAATTAAGCCCTTACAGAAAATAATTCAATAGAACAGGAACAGCCAAGACCTGGACTAGCACTCCTGGCATGTGTAGGCATGCACGTGAGGTGTGTGTGTGTGTGTGTCATGAAGACTATGGAAACACTGTGGCCCTGCCTTACTCCACCCCCAAAGACATCGACGTTTGGGAATGAATGAATGAGCAAAGATTACTAGACTTCCAACTGTCTGTCAGGTACTGGACTAGATGTCTTAACATTCATTACTTCATTTTAAAGATGAATAAACAGAAGCTCAGTGAAATTGCTCAAGGTTGTGCATCTGGTAATGGACAGGGATGAAGCTCAAGTCCACATTTCTTATTTTAAGTCTGATGCCCTTTCCTTTACATGCAATATCCAAGGAGCCTGAAAATCTCATCTCCCACATGCAAGCAGACTGGAGGGAGGGAGAGCATTACAAGTTCCACTGTCACCTTCCTCCACATCAGACATTTGACCTCATCCCTTGGTGCATCCTCAGTGGTCAGGTCAGCTCTGAGTCCTGCTCCCCATCAGCCTCCCTGGCTCCAACTCACCATGCTTGTTCTGCTTGAGAGAGCATTGCATATACCCCTAAAGTTTAGAAACTCAACACCAGACCCCTCTTCCTTTCTCATTTTCCACTAACATCTCCAGCTCACCCTTTCTGACACAATCAAGAAAACCTCACTGCCCCCCCAGCCAGATGGCATATAGTTCTGCTTCTTTCTACACCTTCACTGTGGGAGTGCATCTGTCTCAATAAGAATACATGTCTCCCTCTCCTCCTTCAAATCCTTCCTCATACTCATCTTCTCCGGAAGTAATAACTGGTTAAACTCAGCTCATCCCCTAGCCCCTGAGCACTTGGAAAAAAACCTAACAGTGAAGATCAAGAAGAACTGGGTTCTAGTCCTAATGTGACCAGCAACTAGCTGGCCTTTTTAAAACCTTTCTTTGGCTATAAAAGAGATATAAACACCTATACCCTCCCCAACAACAGCATAGGCAAGACTCTATGTTCTGGTTGAGTGCTTGCCCTCAGGAGTCAAACTGCAAGAGTTGAATCCTGGTGATTATCACCTTCAGACAATTACTGAGTTTCTCTAAGCCTCGACTTGTTCATCCACTAAGTAGGCTGATAGTTATAGCTGTATAGAGTTGTGAAGACTGCAAAAATAAGGTAATATATGTAAGACACATAGCAGAATATCTGCATATGGCAACTGCTCAACAAATGTTAGTTGTTGCTATTATTATGTATCACCTACCTCAACAATGAATGTAAGAACATAAAAAACCTTGTGCCAGTGGTATGCTGAAGCTGGCTTGGGAGATCCTAAGACTCTGTTTTTTTAACATGAGGAAGTTTGTGAACAGATTGATGGCAAGTTAGTAACTTGAAAACAGCCGTGATGTGAGTATTTCACTACAGAAATCAACAAAGCTACAAATCAAGGGTGGGTTTTTTTTTTTCTTTCTTTTTCTTTTTTTTTCTAAGAGAAAAATATTTACCAGCACATTATTGCCTGGAACTGTGCCTGGAACACAGTAAATATTCTGTGTGTGGGTTTTGTTTTGTTTTTTTTTTTTCCTGTAATTTGAATTATAATAAGACACTTCTTGGGTCCCACCCTACTATGGTAATTCCTGCATAATCCACTCCTGGAAGTCCTCAGGTAAAGCGGCCGGGCCTCCTTTCACCTCACTAGTGGAGGGGCGCCATCTAGTGACAGAAATAGAAATGTCATCTCTGAAATGTCCACAACAGGGGTCAGTAAAACCATGCCTGGAAACCAAATCTGTCCCCTGCCTGATTTTGTAAATAAAGTTTTATTGGAACACAGCCCCACTCACTCATTTACATATGGTCTATAGCTCGTCTTTGTTTGGTTTTACTAAAAACATTGGCAGAGTTGAGAAGTTGTGGCTGAGACAGCATGGCCTGCACAGCCTAAAATATTTACTACCTGGCCCTTTGCAAAAATTCGATGACTCTGCCCTACAGTACAGTTGTGTAAGCTTCATCCTTTACATTTATCTGCCTATGTTCATGGACCTCAGCCCTCAGATTTACTGGCTCCATGGCATCTGATGCCCTGTTGTTGTACACATAAGTCATTTCCAATATCCCTGTTATAAATAGTACTATAGTGAATCAGTTGTCAATTCATTGTAAAAATGATGAAGTGTCCCTAAGGTCAAGAGCTCCCTGTCACTGAAAGAAAAACACAGAGTGTCTCTGCTATTCACTGCCTGTGGGATTTGAGGCAAAGTACTTAACGCTTCCTGAACCTCAGCTCCTTCATCTGATAAGTGGGGCTAACAGTATTATTTGCCTCTCTAGGTTGTTGGTGGAGCAAATGAGATCATTTATTAGCTAGCCTTTCACAAGCTACAAAAACAAGCTCAGGAATGTTGGTTTTATTACCTATATAGCCAAGGGAAGTCTCTATGATTTTTCTCATTAATCACCTAAGATTCTGTAAAGAACACAAGTTCTTATTTTGAATGTGCTTCTAAAGGGATTTCCAACATCCCTGGTCTGGCCTCTAAGTCTCATCTACTCCCTTATAATGGGGTATACATGCCTGGCATGGGACACCCATGGAATTGGTTGGTGTTGCCCTCCCCCGCAGTGTATTAATGGCTGATCTTGAGAAGAACCCTCATTCTAAAAGCTAACAGAGCTGGGAGTTCTCTCAGCCTCACAGAGGAGAAGCCTCTGTGATTGACCCCAGGAGGAGAGCTGAGAAGCCACGCCTACTCTCATGAAGGTGAGAAATCTGATGCTCCCAGAATATTGCCTGCTCCTCTGACCTCAGCAAGCACCTGGGCCCAGCTGCTCCCCAATGCCATCTCTGGGGAGGGTGTCCCCCAAAGTGTGAGGCCTTTCTTCTCTTTTCTGCCAATAACTGTGGTATTTCCTCCTTCCTTTGCCCTTGCTCTCCTCAGCCCCCACTTACATCTGGGGTTTATCCAGAAGGGATACTGGATGCCCGCTGGAGCAAACACCGTAAGCACCCTACCAATAGTCCCTTAGCACTGCCAACTCCTGTGCACAAACCTGAACACTTTCAAATGAAAACCCCTGAGACACTGCCTGCTTGGCCCTTGGGCAAGCTGGAAGTAAGAGTTTATGCCTCTCACCCCCAGGAGCAGCCTCCAACCAGTAACTGATGGCAGTTGGTGCATAAACATACCAGCTCTTTTGCACCCCAGTTAGAATACCTAAGAATGTTGGACTCTCTCCCAGAGGTTTCCTGAGGAGCCCCACTTGCCCACAGCAGTAGTCTATTCTATGTGGTACCTTTACTGGCTCCTTTCTTCCCCTGTCTTCTTCCCCTTCTCCTTATACTGGTGTTTCCTGGGATCAAATAAACTATTAGCACTCACTTTCTTGTCTCAGGATCTGCTTCTAGAGTATACAATCTAGGACATCCAGTTATGGCCACTTACTTTGTGCCTGATTCTTTGCCAGGCAACTGATAATACAAAGAAGAAAGGCAAACTCTCAATAGTGGGCTATATGGCCCAGCATGGTCTGGCTCCTGCCCACCTTTAAAATCTCGCCTCCTATCACTCCCCTACTCACATTTTTTTCAGCTCCCTGGGCACCTCTGCAGTTCCTCCAGCAAGGCAAACTCTGGCCACAGGCCTTTTGTACATGCTATTTTCTTTGCTTGGAACACCCTATGCCATCCCAAGTGAGTTTTCAGCCTTCAGATCTCAGCTTAAATGTCATATCTTCAGAATAGTCTTCTCTAATCACATTACCTAAGTAGGGTCCTCCCCTCTTCCCCTTTATTCCATTTCAATACTTCATTCATTTGCTGATTTAATAGAATTCATCAAAATTTGTGATTATGAGCTTCACTCATTTACTTCTCTAATAACTATGTTCCTTTCTAGACTAGGCAGGGATGGTATCTGATTTACTCTCATATCACCTGTGCTACTCAGAGTACCTAGCACATAGGAGACATTTGATATATATTTGTTCAATCAATGAATGGATGAAGCTCAGAGCTGATACTTTTGTCTTCCAGTATCCCTACTTGTGTACTTACCTAATTTGCCCTCCCCAAATACACGCATAATTGCAAACTTCTAGGTCTACCACCATGTTTTTTCCTCTCTGTGCCCCCAACTAACTTTAAATCAATTAATCAAAATCTATTTGTTGAGAGGACAAATGGAAGATGAAAGATGGATAATCCGGAAGTCTATAGCCCCGTGTCTTCTGTTAGTGCCAGTCTATGGAATAGGAAATGTCTCCCGAGGCTCAGTTTCATCCTCATTTTACCACGGGCACAATAATCTGGCCACAGTACCACAGAGCAGATGGTATGTGTGGAAGGGGCTCACAAACTGCAAAACACCAAACAAAAATCTTACCGACTTCCCTTGCGAGGTTTTGTGAACTGCCACACCAATCCCTTGCTTCCAACACAGCACACGGCAAAATGTGAGAGTTTGCTTACAGTTACTAACAGTTACCCATGTATTTCACATTCCCAAGTGCACTTGAGGCAGAAAGCCAGAACAGAAGCTTCCTGAAGCATGAGTCTGTAATTGCCTACAGCTGGATTCACTAAGCCAGGCTCATAGTGGGCTGTTTCAGAACGCTGGACAGCTCCAGGACCCATGGCAAGACCTAGAAGGGAGACATCATCGTCCAGTATAGGATGTGATCCAGGGGGAGCCTCACTTGATGGATCTGCCAGTGGAATATCAGTGGGGTGAGGGCAGGGGTAGCAGAGATGGTAACTGACCTTCGTTGTGCAAGTAATGAATCCAAGAAAGGCCAAAGTTTGAGTGACATGGAAAGGGTGGGAGATCCAAATAGAACATGAATCTTAAATTTTGTTCAACTTCTCACTCACCTGAGAGATGACTTCTAGGGCACAGAAGGACGTGGGTTGAGGTCAGGGAGGATTTCATCAATGACTTCCTGAAGTTATGATTCATAGAGTTCTCTTGAAGAATCAGAATCAGGAGGGAAAGCATGGCCTTTGGTGCCCAATAAACCTGGATTTGAATCTCACTTCTACATTTTACTACATTTTCCTGATGTTCTCATCTTCTGCTCCTGAGATACCCCAATGACTTTAAGGAGAAGAATATTTTCCTTCTCTGTTTCATTTGCCTGGTGCCAATTAAATCAAATTTATGGAATTTACTCTGGTTGGTAATTATCCTGGGAAATTTATTTTGGACTGCTTAAGAAGCCACATCACCCCCCTTCCCTACCTCCTTGAATTTGCTTGCTTGGAGCAGAATTATGACTGCAAAGTCTCAATTGTGAGGGAGAAAAAAGCTATTGCATTATTTATTTCTTTGTATTTGTATTTATCAAGACAGGTAAGGGATTTTAGGCTATTCAAATCTCTTACTAGAGAGGAGGGAAGTGTCAGGATTTGGTCTCTCAGGCAGCTATAACTTCACTATGACCAAGTTCAAACTGAAGTTAATTATATCACTAAACCCTCAGTGGTCCTACAAGGCCATGTGACTCATGCATTTATTTTTTTTATTCTTTCTTTCATTTCTTCTGCTATATGAGATAGTGGTGGTACACATAGCTCTGGAGGTAGACTGCCAGATGTGTGATCTTGGGCAAATTACCTAATCCCTATGAGACTCAGTTTCCCTGTTTGTAAAATGAGACTAATAATAGTGGTCACCTCACACAGTTATGAGGTCAAAATGATAGAGCATATAAATGTGTAAAGTGCTCAACACAGTGCCAAGTTTCATAGAGGCTCCCACATTTCCTGTGGGCTTCCAGAGTGTTCTTTTTTGCCCTTGGACTGAAACAGAATGGAGAATACTTCACCCATGCCTAGGGGAAGGCACAGTCTTGTGACAGACACAGGCTAAGGACAGAGCGCTATGGGGACAAAGAGAGCCCAAACCAACCCAGCCTGGGAAGTAGAAAGTCAAGGAGAGCTTCCTGAAGGAGGTGACATTTAAACTGAACTGTGTAGGATGGCTGACCCCTGCCTAGAATACCACAAGTCCCCAGAGCCCAACATAGTTCCATTTGTCCCAGTTGGAATGAGAGAGGTACATAAGGGGCTAGAAAGGACAATTAATTCATACTTACTAAGCCCCAGGATGGATCATACATTTTCATTTAACTTTTCTTACTTGATCCTCACAAGCCTGCAGAGTAGCTTTATTTATTTCATTCAACATGTGAGGAAATTGAGCCTCAGAGAGGCTGGCATGCCCAGAGCCACACACAACTCATAAACCGCTGAGCAAGGGTTCAAGCCTGGATTTCTCAACTCTAGGGCCACTTCTGTCTTTCTTGTGCCCCTCAAACACCCCAAAAGGACAACAGCACCAGTTATTGGGTTGCTAAAGAAGGAAGGGTCAGATCGGGCAAATTGAAGTCCTTGTGCTTCTATTTCTGCAATGCAGTCACTATATAATCATTAAATTAATCAAAATCTAAAATTAGAATCAGAATGAAAACTTTAATCTTCTCAGAGGTTACAGAAACCCTTTTCTTAAGGCCCCCCCCCCCCAAAAAAAAACCTTCAGGAGTACCATACAGAAAGCATCTCAGTTTAAGGCTGTTGTTTGGGTTGTAATTTTCTTGTCACCCTGAGAGTAGGAAAATATGCACTCTGTTTCCTCTGCCTTTAAATTCAGTACAGAAAGCACTAAATACTAAAAATACGCAAGGATGTAAATGTAGTTAATTTTCCAATTATGACAAATTAAGGTAGAGGCAAGGCAAGTGTGCAAAGCAAACAATGTGAGGAAGAGTCTGAGGCACGAGAAACAGACACAGACGACCCTAGTTGAAAAAGAAGAGACCCAGGGAGAAAGAGTGAGAGAACAAGTCAAGAGGAAAGAAGTGGGAGGGTTAATAAAGAGAAGAAAGGTGGTGAACAAGGAGGAGGGAGCTGGGAAATGAGATTGGGATGGAGAAGCTCCATAAGATGTGGAAGCTGGCCAGTGAAGTTGCACTTGGCTATGGCTTTCACCTGATGCTCCGCCTTCACCACTGATTGCCAAGGAGCCAAGCTTCTTCTACCTCTGTGTTCCTTAAAGGACTGTTCCACTGCAGTGTATCTTACAAAGAAGAAAATTATTCTCAGGACAAATATAAACACACTGTGAGAGCTGTATGAGATATAACAGAGAGCCAGAGTTTCTCTGGCTTACTAATTTGGGGGGTTATTAGAAAATCATTTCACTTCATATTCAAGATACTTCCTGGAAGACCAGGTCAATAATCTATTGCCCTGGAGGCCCTTTTAAGCTCTATGACATTGAAAATAACTCCAACAAAATCAGTTCTTAAAAAGAGATTGAAGTGACATGGAGCAGAAATCAATTGATTTTTCTGAAATCCAGCAGGTTTTCCCACGGACTGCAGATAACCAGCCACACTGGCTGGCAGGGCTGCTCCTGCCTCTGGATGTTTCTTGAGGCATTTTTTTTCTCCTTGAGCTCAGGCCCTTGAAGGCTGAACCTTCTGTGAAATGGAAGCAGAAAGAACTGCTGGGGACCAGGGAAGAGAAATAAATCTGGGCTGACACCCTAGACTGTGGCCTAGGTAGCCACCAGGGCACAACTGGCCAGAACCAGTTCTGGAGCCACCAGGCTTAAAGGGCCATGACATGAAAGCTTGAGCATTGCCTTGCCCTTCCGAGTCCTTCAGAACCCCTCCAACAAGCTGGCCTGGGTCCCTGAGAAGAGTCAGGTGTGGCAAACACCTGGGATGCTCCTTTTTTTTTTTTTTTTTTTAACACCTGGGATGCTCCTTACAGCCCGAGACCTGAGTGGGGACCCAAGATGTGCATGTACTCAGTCCCCCACTCGGAACCACAGACCCACCATACCATCTAGGCTGAGGCTGAAGCTGAAAGAATCCTTAGCTCATGCCTCTGTATTTTGGGGAAGGAAGGAAGGAAGGAAGGAAGGGAGGGAGGGAGGGAGGGAGGGAAAGTTACATACTAATGCAATATCATAAAAATTAAAGCTGTGCCAAGCTGTATAAAATAAAAAGTGAAAGTCACCCCAGTATCCACAACCCCATCCCTTGCTTCTCTCCAGAAGTAACTGTTAATAAGAGCCTTCTGTGCAGTCTTCTAGACCTTTTTTTTTTTTAAGTTTTTTTATATGAGAGTGAGTGAGCTGAGTATGGAGCCCAATATGGGACTCGATCCCACAACCCTGATCATGACCTGAGCCAAAATCAAGTGTTGGACACTTACCCAACCATGCCACCCAGGTGCCTGTAGATCTTTCTTAAATGCATTTGTCTGTATGTCCATATACCTATGTAGAGTTTACAGACAACTTTATTTTTTTTATTATTTTTATTTTATTCAGGCAACTTTATTTAAATAAATAGGATTGTGCTGTATATACAATTGCATGACTTGCTCTTGGCATTCAACAATGTATCTTTACACGTTTCCTCATATTCCCATGTCTGTAGGCAGAGCTCCCCCTCCATTATCTTTGTTACAATCATTTGATGGATAATTAGATTGTTTCCAATTTTTCACTATTACAGGCATGTTGCAATAAACACTGCTGGTCCCTCCAGCTCTGCACAAGTGCCGCAGTATTTCTGCAGGATAAACACACATCTCACAGCAGAATTGCTGAGACGATTTTCCATTTAGGGAAGCTGAAGCCCGGAGATGGGAAGAGTTTCTCAGGGTTACATTGGAGGGCTCAGGTCAGAAGCTAAAGGTCCCAAATGCCAGGCCAGGCTCCCCTGTGACAAGACTCTCATTGTGACTATGAACTTGGACATGCCCAGTCCACTCCCATAGGCTGCAAGATTGTAGGGCTCTGTACTGAGCAGACAGGAACAAAAGTTCAGAGGAAAACGAGAATGTGGCAATCCTGGCAGGAGGAGGAAAAGGTTAGAGTGGCCGGAAGGCACCCAGGAGAGCACAGGGGAAGGAGCAACTGAGCTTAGAATTTAAATCCTTCAGCTCCTGTCCTGGCTCTCCTACACTCCCCCTGTGTCATTTCATATGACTGAGCCTCTCTTGCCTCCACTGTAAAACGGACTTATTTTCTACCCACCAAGTTTAATGTCAGACCTGAACAAAGTGGTCCACTGACACCACTATAATAGCTTGCACTGCTTGAGCTCTATGTGCCAGCAACCCTACTAAGTACCTTTCCTGAATCATATTATTTGACTCTTACAACTCTTTGAGACTGGTCCCATTTTTTGTCCTCATTTTATAGGTGAGAAAACAGAAGCACAAAGAGTAAGTCCTTGCCCAACCTCACCCAGTTAGCAGATGACAGGCTCAGGAGTTGAAGCCAGGCAGCTCCATTCCAAAGGTCAAACTCCTGGCCATCATGTCCAAAGCTTGTGGGTCCCCCCAACATGGGCATGAAGTCCCCAGACAGGGCAGGGCATGGCTCTGCAGGTGCAAGGCCCCAGAGTATGGAATAAACCAAAAGAGCCCCAGCTAGAATATGCTGAACCTGGGCCACTGCCAAGTCCAGATGCTCAGCCTGTGAGGTTCTGCTGCCCAGTCCCACTGCTGGGAGCCCCTCCCATTACTGTTCCACACCATAATTAGCCAACCCCGCAGAGGGCCCACTGTACCTGGGGCTGGTGAGGCCCTAATGGAAGCACACTGACCATAATTGCCTTCATCCATCACCCTGCCCCATGGAAGGGGACAGAGTCCGGCTGGAGATTTAAACAAGCTGTTTCTCTGCAGAAACGAGGGCCAGTGACACAGCCTGCCTTGCTAGGAGTTTGAATAGGCAATGCAGACCAAAGGACAGTCAGTGTAGGCCTTCTGGCCACAGAAGGGGAGGTGGGGGAGAGAGAGAGAGAGAGAGAGAGAAGGGGTGAGAGGAGGGGCGAGAGGAGGGAAAGACAGACCAGAGGGGGAGAGAGACAAAGACAAGGGAAATAGAGAAACAGAAAGATGGTGAGCATTGTAGGAAAGAGAGAGGGCAATATGCCTGGGAAATGTTTCCTGAGCTGAAGTCTCTGATCTCTTTGGGGACAGAGAAAGGGTGAAGAGGGAGAGAAAGATGTATGTGTGTGTGATATATATGTGGCATATATAAACATATACACAGACAGATGTATATAGTTTCATTCTGATGACACTTTAAAAAATAAATACAATCATATTCTGGATTATTCAGCCAATTTAACTGTCCAACCTCCTCCCCACCAGCCTGTGAAATGGGAATAACACTTCCATTTCCAGAGTAGTGTGAAAATGAAGTGAGATGGTATACAAAGTGCAGAGTATATGCTCATTAAAAAGTAGCCATTATATGGTCTCATTCATTTGAGGAATATAAAAAATAGTGACAGGGAATAAAGGGGAAAGGAGAAAAAATGAGTGGGAAATATCAGAAAGGGAGACAGAACATGAGAGACTCCTAACTGTGGGAAACGAACTAGGGGTGGTGGAAGGAGAGGTGCGCGGGGGGTGGCGGTGACTGGGTGGCGGGCACTGAGGTGGGCACTTGATGGGATGAGCACTGGGTGTTATTCTATATGTTGGCAAATTGAACACCAATAAAAAATAAATTTACAAAAAACTTTAAAACATTTTTTAAAAAGTAGCCATCATTACTATTTCTGTTTACAAGACACTCATAAAGCCTGGTTAACTATGCAGACCCGGGAAAGTGTATTTAGAGGAAGTGATCTATGAGCTGGGCTTTGAAGAATCAAGAGTTCACAAGGAAGGGAGTCAGCTCTCCAAGGAGATGAGAGCAGGGCCCTTGAAACACAAGCAGCCGGATGTGCTTGGGAATGGCTAGACTATTGGGAGTGAGAGAAGGCGAGTGGGAAGGAGGACAAGAGCTCAGCAGAAACCAGAACAAGGACGCTGGCTCTTCTCATTGACTGTGGGAGCCAGGGCCCTTCCCCAGGCCCCATGCTTCCAGCCCAGAAAGTTCCACAAGCTCACCATGTTAGTAGGAAGGGGGATTTGCACAGCAGACCAAAAAAAAAGATATTAAGTGGTTGTAGTATTCTTTTTTAAGTTTCTGCCACCATAGATAAAAGCTAAGTTGTACAATTTTTATTACACCCAGAATGGGGGCATCTACCCTGCCTACCCCCATACTCCCCCTGTCCTCCATATACCCCCACCCATGAAAGTCTGATGAAATAGTCATTTATGCTGTATTTACTGTATTTACTTAGAGATAAGAAGGATTTGGGCTGAGCATCAACATGAGAGCAAACACGAGGGAGACACTGCTCTATTTCACCCAGATCCATGTTTCTCTTCTTCCTGAGGATACAACCAGATTGTATTTCCCAGCTCCCCTTGCATTAAGTATAGACACGTATAGTAGATGTTATCAATGCTTCCCCCAACCCCTTAGATTCTATTTACCATTTCTACATGTCCATCCTCCTGTTTCAGAATATCCTGATTCCAAGTATTTCCCCCTGCCCCTTTCTTTTGAAGTTTGTTCTTGGCTAATGGAGCACTGTATTTGTCAAGCCAGAAATGCCTGGGAGTTCATGTGTCCCCAGGGTAGCCCTTAGCCAGTGTATGAAAGCCTAGACCCCTTGCCTGAAGTGGGACCTACTCTAAGGTGTAATTTACACTCTAGAACTCTCCTCCCCTAAACACTCCATTTGAGGGGACTTTGTCTGAAATGACACCCATACTTACTTTTATCCCCTTTGCAGTCCTGTTTCTACTGGTTCTCCGGGGAACACTTCCTAAAGAAATCATCTGCACATCAATCCTCACTCAGGGCCTCTTCTGTGGAACCCAGCCTAAGACACCATTTGCCTGTGTTCTAGCCAGCAGAAAATGAGAAGAGGTACCACATCCTGGCCTTGCCTAAACGCCCACCTGTTCTCCGCCATGCTCTTTCCCCTTTAGTGTGATGGGAATAGAACTGATCCAGAGGGTCACCTTGGAAGACATTTATTGATGAGGCCAGAACCTACAACAGCCTGAATCCCTGAATTACTGCGTGGAAGAAAATTGTGCCAACCTAGAACACTACATTGAACAGTCAAATGAGAAAGAAACTTCTACTTCAGTGCTAAGTCACTGAAATATTTATATTTATTTGTCATAGCAGCTAGTATCACCCACACTAAAATGGAAAGTGAATCTATTCTAGCCCTCAGTATAGAGTGGATGAAAGACAGTTGACGAGACCATTTACACTCCCCCCGAGGTAGGGCCCTAGGGAGCCCACACAAGCTGGGCCTGTGTACTGGTGACGCCTGTTGCAAAGTGACAGGATTTAAGGCCCCTTTTAATCAGGACCTGAATTAAGCTCTGCATAATTTCACATAGTACCCATGTAATAAGGACAAAAAATATTACTAATATATAACTATTCATAATTGTTTGCTCTCCCCCTGGATTCTAAGGAAAATGATTCTTGCTTTCTGAAAATATCCCTGAGATCTCCTTTACCGAGGAGAATCTGGATAATAGATTAGAGATGAGAGAAAGTATTAATAGATGAGAGAAAATATTAATAGATGAGGAAATATTAATAGAAGTCAGAGGGGCTAAAACAATATACATAAAAAAGAACAAAGACATTACAGCTGGAAGGTCAAAAGAGAAACAGAAAGTCCACATGAGCTGGTATTAGAGTCTAAGAGTTAGGAGTGAATGTAAGAATAAGAAAGAAGGTTTAGCAGAAGGAGCTGCCATCTGGGTAGAAGGTAGTAGATGAGAACGGCAGAGATCTGGAGAGAGCAATTTTTGTGAGGTCTCCTCCGCAGCAAGATGTCTTCCATCTTTGGCATTTCCTTAAGAAATGATATACTTGAAATACAATTCATTTTTGGTTCTTGGACTGTTCTGGGAATGTAACACTGTGAGAGACTGCTCCGTTTAGAACCCTGGGAGGTATTACAATTATACTTGCAACTACTTTCAGGGGTCTCTAGGATTTTATAGCAGAGTCCAGAACATTTTGTATCTCTCCATTCCCCTGACTTTAGGCACATTTAAAGTATCTTAGCCCAAACAAATTTCTTAAATCTCTCCTATGAAAATTCACCACTGCCGTTCACCATCCTATTCTGTGCTCCCCTAGCTAGCTGCCTGTGCGTCTAGCACTTAGTTTTATTATCTATGAGTCAAGTTAACTGATACAATGTTTGATTTTTCAATCTGATTGTAAAATCTTTGAGGATGGGTACTGTCTTTTTATCTTCACAGCATCTGTCCTGTACTCTATAAATGTAAAGATTCTGGTCTTGTTCATCACTCTCTCTCTCTCTCTCTCTCTCTCTAGCACCTTTGAGATTATCTGACTGACTGATGGTAGATGCTTAGTAAATACTTGTTGAATAAGTGAAACAATCAGTCCTATCTATTAAAGTTAAACTGATAATCACAATAAAGCAGGTCATAATATTGCCTCATTGCTACTCAGGTGTTTACACTAACATTCACCTTTGCAATTAAATTTGCCCTGTACTTATAGATGGGACCCACCTTATACCCAGTCAACCTCACCTGAGAAAGTCAAAGATCAGGAAACAAAGCCAGAGCTGAATACACCTCATCAACTACCTCCTGGATTGCTAGAAGAGCCTCAGTTGCAAATATCAAAAAGGGTACACAAACTCAAAATAGTACCCACATTCATGCTTCACAAATGACAAATCTCTCTGCTTTATGTAAAGAGCAAAACACAGGCTATAAAAACCCACTTCTCTGCTGGCTTTGCTGAGGTTACACATAACATCTCTAAACCTCAATTCCCTCATCAGTAAAACAAGCATGACAACACCTACCTTACAAAACGATTGTGGCGATTAACAGAACGATCTAGGTAAACTCCCAACATGCTGCAAGTAAGTGACACAGTAGTAGCTCCAAGAATACTGGCTTCCTTTCTGGGTAATGACACATATGCAATAGAGCTAGCAAGAAGAAAATTCATCCTGACATCTTCTGGACGGTACAAAAAAGATGGAGCTATAGGTCTTTCATGTCCTTTACATTCATCTGAGAAAGAATAGGGTCGTGTACAAACTCACTCGCCAAAATGAAGTCTCCTCAATAGCTTCACTCCTTCATGAGTTAGTGTTTGAAACATAACATTGGCAAGGAGGGGAAGGAGGGGATTGATCCCCTCATGCTGTAAACCTGTCTCCTCAGATGGGGATGAAATGAGAGCTTTGTCCATTTATCTCAGTTGGGCAACTTACAATTGTGATTCAATTTGTAACAGTAGAGAAACGCGCTATTTCCATTATTTTTATTTAAGGAAATAGAGACATTTACATAGCTAATAACAGCCAAAAGTGAAATCCCTTTTATGAGAACAGAGAAAAGACCAGACTTCATTTTTGGTAATTTCCTTCCAATTGAGATGTTGCTGATAATGCTGGATGACTTCCAATTTTGAAGTGACCACCTCCCAGGTGTTGTCTTACTCACACACCAAATGCTACAGTAACAAGCTCTTGAGAAACAGCCACACACACACTCAGGTGATCTTATGCCTGAGTGAAGAATATAATTGTTACCCTAAAAAATATTTAGTGTGTTAAAATTATACGGTATGTCAAAATACCGCATTCTCTCAATGATATTTAAATTTTCATGGGTTTTTTACTCTTTCATAATATTTAAGTACTTTGACTATGAGACTAAACCATTTACAAAGACAAGTTTACTCACAGTATTTATAGCCCTTCATACAGACCACCTTCAAAGGTCTGCATTCTCTTTATAAACTTATTTGTGTCAGAAAAGAGAAGACTCTCAACAACAATGCAGATAATTCTAATTCAAAACTGCTCTTGAATTAAATCATTTGGATATTTCTGAGGGAGAATAACCTAGGGACCTGAAGGACCTGACTAATTACCTTCATTATTTAAGTCAGTTCTGCTACATCTGGCCTAAATTACAGGCCTTGGAGAGCTTTTGAAGGAGGTATTTCAGAAAATCAAAACACTCAGAATATTTAACAAGATTTTTTTCCACTGGACTCACAGGCCCATGTGATGGAAAAGGTCAATGACTGAAACAACCAAAAACATCTTAGACCTTGAAGAAACTTCATGCTCAACATTTTGATAGAAACTTACAACTTATTAAAAAAAAAAACAACTTGCAAGAACACTTTAGCTTTTGATCCTAACAACCATTATGTGAAACACGACCATAATCTCCATGTTTACAGATGAGAACAAGGAGATCAAGAGGGGGACATGTTTTGTTCAAGGTCACAAGACAAATAAATGACATACAGGGGCAGGACCCCAGAATGTCTCACACAACATCCAGGGCTATTTTCACTACGCCACAGCTAAATCTGGACTGGGTTGAGAACTAGCGGTCCGAAGGAGAGAAATTCTCATGTGAGCCCCATGCTATCCTTGGTTTTTTCTGTCTCAACATGGCCTAAATGTTAAAATCAATTCATGTCAATGCCTGTGCTTCAATCCAGACCAATTAAGTCAGAACTTCTATGCACTGGGTCTAGAAATAAGTGTCTTAAAAGTTCCCCAAGTGATTTTAATGTTCAGCATCAAATAATCAATAATCGATAGCATCAAAAAAGTTGAGGATCATTGTCCTAGATTGATTTTTGGACAAACAGATCTTGGGTCTGGTTTTTCTTAGCAACCACAGACAGTTTAACTAAACATGCCTGGTTTCAAAATTACATCTTTTGCAGGCCTATCACCTTGCAACTTTGTGGGCTCATGCTGACCCTGTTGTGACCACACAGAGCCCCAGGCCTTTCCTGTGAGAGTTAGATGCTAATGCAGTTCTCCCTTGCTCTACGTTTGTAAGGGAGGGAATTTTTTAACCTGAATTTTTTTGTGTGGATGATGATAAAGGACTAACCTAAAAAACAGGACTGTGGTTCAAGCCAAAGAGTAAGGCTAAAAATAGGAAAATTAGCTCAAGACTGGAATCCATAAAGATGGAAAGCAAAACAAGTGAGTTGAGGTCCTCAAAAACGATGGATTAAAATTATCTGACAACTTTCAAGCCAAAAATTCGTACGAATTCTGGATAATAAAATACTCCTAATTGAATACAACAAGTTGCATATTCTGTTTTGGTGAAACAAACATAATCTCTGTATTTGTGTAGATATGTTTGTGCATGTTTTCTCACAAGGAGCACTATAAGACGAGATATTCACCAGACTGGCAACACTGGTTATCTTGGCAGGGAGGAGATGCTTGGAGAATGGCAGGGATATAATTAGTTTTTCTTTTATATAGCCAACATGTACTCTGTAATTTAAAAAACATATGTGATATTGTGATTTATAATAAGAACTATGTATTTGGTCTTCATTTCCATTTCTGGCACAGATCTCCTAAAACTGTTGGAATTTCCTAAGTGATGAGAGCTTTAAAGGTATCTTTTGTCAAGGAGGTGACTTGGACTATACCTAAGGATCGGGAATAGTTACCAAGAGAACGAATCATGAGATAAGAGGATTGGAACCTTCAATCCCCCCACCCCCAGACTTCTGGAGAAGGAAGAGGAGCTAGAGGTTGAATCAATTGCTAATGGTCAATGATTTCATTACTCATGGCTATGTAATAAAGCCTCCACAAAAACCCAAAAGGACAGGGTTCAGAGAACTTCCCGGTCAGTGAACACCTGGAGGTACCGACTAGTGCCCCCAGAGGAAGCTTGGAAGCTCCGTGCCCTGTCCCCATGCCTTGCCCTGTGCATCTCTTCTGTCTGGCTGTTCATGAGTTATATCCTCTTATAATAAACCAGTAAGTAATGTTTCTCTAAATTCTGTGGGCTGCCCTAGCAAATTAACTGAAACTGGGGAGGAGACTGTGGAATCCTCTGATTTATAGTCAGTCAGTCAGAAGTACAGGTAATGACCTGAGCTTATGATTATCATCCTGAGTTGGAAAAGGGTCATTGGAACCTCCAGTTTGTAGCCAATGGCAGCCTTGTAGGAGTAAGCCCACATCTGTGGAATCTGATGCTATCTCTGGTTATTAGTGTCAGAATTGGGTTGAATTATAGGACACTCAGCTGGTGTCTGGAGAATTACTTGGAGTGAACCCCCAAACACACAATTACTTGGAGGGAACCCCACCACCACCACACACACAAACACAATTACTTGGAGGGAACCCATCCAACAGACTTGCATTGGAAATTGAGTCTTTGAACCTTTTAACATAAAGAAAATTGAATAAATCGACATATAAATTCACAAGTAGTCAAAAGCAAGGAGTTAAAAACTTATTAATCTATAGTTTACATTTTATGGTGGCATAAATATTGGGAGGGAGTCATTGATATGTTCTACACATGTGGAGTTCTCATTCTATACACATCTGTACTTCCTGCTTCTTCTGATATAAGATTCTAAAATCCTATCAGCATCCTTAGAGCTGTCCTGCTGAGTCCTTTAACACCCTTCTCCCCTCAACACATACATGCAAGAGAGGTAAACTATAACTATTTTAAATATACATACAGCTGAGCTTACAGGAAAGAAAGGTGATTTTTCAGATGTCAGAACTTTAGGGGGAACAATGGACCAGGTGGTAAGCAAGAGAGATGATACTGAGCTGCCCAGGAATGGGCAGGGATAGAGAGGGCCTACAACACAGGTCCTAGACTCCGGGGGGCTCAGATTTAATGCTCAAGTGTGGGATGGTCCACTGAAGGAACTAGCAAAAGATAGAGTCAGGAAAAAAAATTACAACAAAAATAAAGAAACCCAATGTAAGATCCAAGAGAAAAGAAATTACTGCAAACACATGAGTAAAACAAAATATAAAATAATCATAGTAACAGTGATGGTGGTAATGAATTCAAAGGTACAAAACAGTGGAACAAGTGTTTCAGGCAATAATTACTTGCAAGATGGGAGGAATGATAAGGGTAAGGCAAAAGAAAAACTTTGATTACCTAATTCAAGAATAAACATTAACGTTTTAAGGGTAACCACCAAAAAGAGAAAAATGAAGGGGAACTAATAACGTAGAAAAGAGTGATAAAGACAGCCGTGTTCTAGTGACAGAGGGAGTGGAGGAAATAAAAGCAGCAGCAAGGTTAACCGTAGACACAAAGAGACAGAAAAAAAAATGCAAAATGTATAAGCAAGGACAGTAAGTGTTCATGAACAAAATTGGATGGTTCAAATTCAGAGACTTTGAGATTGAATTGTTATAAAATGTAAACTGTAAGATATAAATGATACGCTCAAAACACAATGGTGCAGAGGGACGCCTGGGTGGCTCAGTCAGTTAAGCATCTGACCCAGTTATGATCTCAGGATGGTGAGATCAAGCCCACCTCATCAGGCTCTGCACTCAGCGTGGAGTCTGCTTGAGATTCTCTTTTTCCCTCTGTCCTTCCCCCTGCTTTCTCACTCTTAAATAAATAAATAAATAAATAAATAAATAAATAAATAAATAAATAAATTCTTTTTTAAAGACCACACAAGGGCACAGAAAGGTTGAAAACAAAGAGATGGGAAAAGAAGCCCCTAATATTTGTGAAGGGAAAGAAAGCTGGTATGACTGCATCTGTATCAGATACATTGTTTCTAAGGTTAAAATCATGAATAAAAAAAAAAAGTCATAAAAATGGTAAGAAAACTTCTACCAAAAAAGATTTTAAATAAGATGCATTGAAGACACCATAAAGTTAAAACCCTGGGTAAATATATTTTGTAATGCATGTAACTGAGAACTGGAAACCAGAATCAATAAGAGAAAGACAAATGGATCACAAAGCTAGACAAAGAATATGAATAATCAAGTCACAGAAGCAGAAACCCAAAGAGTCAATAAATATATAAAAATGTTTCCCTTGCTGGTAAAGAGAGGAATGCAAATTTGGAAAGGAAAAGAGTCTATTTGATATTCATTAGATTTGCAATTTTAAAAGTTTGATAACGTCAGTAACTGCTGAGCGTGAAGCAAATGTGAAGTGTTTATAATTGCTGATGAGAGTGTAAACTGGTGCTACCCCTTTGGAGAACAGCCTAGCAACACGTTAGTACACTTGGAGATACACACTCCATGCAACAGAGCGGTCCTGCTTCTGGATGTCTAGCATGGGACTAAGGACCTACTACACTCACAGCTGTGCTCATGGAAACACCCTGTGCTCGGTGCTGCAATTTGTGTAACAGAGAAAAGTGGCAACAACCTCAATATTTCTCAGTGGAGAACAGATAAACCCGTTTATTCACATAACATTTAAAGTATAGGGGCTACCTTATAGGACTCAAAATGAATAAATGTAAAGAACACAGGGTGGGATGTGGAGGCAGGGAGAGCAAGTTGCAATTCATATGTACAAGATACCAAATACGTACACTTCAGAAATATGATGAAAGGTTTATATTGTTAATGAATTTATACGTATGACCAGAAGTACAAACCCAAAGGAGGAAAGAGACAGAGGAACTTCTGGCTACCTCTGAGAAGGAAGGTGTGGGGAAGGAATAAGGAAGGTAATTATTTTGGCAATGTGCCTTTTCTCAAAAAAAAAAAAATGAAGCAAATATAGCAAAATATATGACTCTTATACCTCACCCAAAAAACAAAAACAAAAAGAGAGAAACCTCTTATACCTGGATGTATACATTTTTTTAAGATTTTATTCATGAGAGACCCAGAGAGAGGCAGAGACATAGGCAGAGGGAGAAGCTGGCCTCCATGCAGGGAGCCCGATATGGTACTTGATCCCAGGACTCCAGGATCACCCACCCAGGCATCCCTGGATGTATATTTTTTAAATTTGTGTGTATTTGAAATATTTCTTAAAAGTCAAAAACCATGCACTTGAATCTCAGAGAGGCATCAAGGAAAGGAGGGAGAGGAAAGGGTGAGGGACACCTGGGTCCTCAGAGGTTGAGCATCTGCCTTTGGCTCAGGGTGTGATCCTGGTCCGGGGATTGAGTCTGGCATCGGGCTCCCTGTGAGAAGCCTGCTTATCCCTCTGTCTTTGTCTCTGCCTCTGTCTGCATCTTTCATGATCTTAAAAAAAAAAAAGAAAAAAAAAAGAGGAAATTGGCAAGTCCCCAAGGATGGTCAGTAAGGGGCTCCCAGGCAGCCAAATTCTGATTAAAAAAAAAAAAAGTCATAGAGTGGGCAAGATGAGGGGTCACATAGTGGGAGCTATGAGCTCCGGTTTCCATTAAAGGAAAACCAAAGGATGTGGAAGGATCAGAGAGTGCTGAGTGGCTTCAGAAGAAAAGCTGAGCAGGGTTCTGCGGGGGGGAGCAGGGTCTGATTACCTGTATGCCCCTCAGGTTGCTAAAATTTTGGTTCTGAATGTTACAGTTTTTATTGAGGTTTTTATTCCCAGGAAACTTGCTGGCCAGGGTCTAAAAGCAGGCAAGTTCAGCACTTCAGAATTGTCAGGCTGTAGAACATGCCACTCCCTGGAACATTATTATTCTATACATTACAGTAACAACAGGAGAGTAACAGCAGGCTCAGAAAGTTTAAGTGACTTGCCTGTGGGCACACAGGAGGGACTCCCCAGCATCCCCACTCTGAGTCCAAAGGCTTCCTTTCCCCTACACTACACCCTTCCTCTCTGGGTTCAAATAAGCCCTTTGCAGGTTTCCTACTTCCTACAACAGATCACAAGTGGTTTGAAAATGGTTGTGGATAACTTTTGTGGGGTTTTTTTCCCAATTTTTCCCTGTGCCCAGAATAAGACATGATTCAGAAAGTAAGCATAAAACATCATTAATGCCTAAGGTATTGGGTCTACAGGTCTGGGTGTGCTTAGCAGATCTAACAGCGAAGGAATGATGGAGTCTTCAGGGCTTAGCAGTAATTGGTTTTGGCTGACCTCAGGGTGGGATGTGCCCTGGCAGGAACAGATGTCTGTTTGGTCCCCAGGTGAGGACCCCCTGCTCCCTACCTGGCAAGGAGTCTCACGCACAGAACCCTCTCCCTGGTAAGAACCCTTTTTGGTACTGATGCTGGATTTTATGGACCTGGAGAGCAGTTCTCCGAGTGCGGAGGAAGGCAACCCAGAGGCGCTGCCACCTGCTCAGGATGTCACCACCGGTTTGATTCAAAGGCAGAAACTGTTCTGCTTCGCTAGTTGGGGTTACTGGCCAGCCAGCGTCTTCTTTGCCTCTCTTTGATTTTTAGTCTTGTTTAGCAAGATGGGTTCCAGTTCCTGCTCAAAATTCAGCAATTCTAACTGCACCATTAGAAAAGAAATCAGAGCTTCAATTAGAAAGCTAGAGGTAAAAGATAACCGACAGCAGCGGCAACAAAATTTTTCCACATCTTTTATCTTGTCAGCCAGCTCAAAAACTCAACTGAGACAGAAATAATCTGCCTCTCGGTGTGGTTTTTTCACTTTGTCTTGCTATTTGGTGTCCAGGCTTGCAAAGGACCAAGAACATTGGGCCACCAGTAAAGAACTTGGCATCTAGTCATGTTTCTACCTTGGGCAAAGAGCTGCATGAGCCGGGACCTCAGTTTCCCCATTTCACAAACTTCTCTCTCTCACTTGATTTGCAAAGTCCTTTTAAGTTCTGATTTTTACACTTTGAGCACCTACTATGTGTTGTAGGTAATGTGGGTGAACAAAGAGATGCTTATGATAGGATCTAACAGCCTGTGACAAAGCAAAAATGAAGCTAAATTGGCCAATGGAAAAACCTTATAGTGGAAAGAAAGGCAGATCTCTAAGGGCTGGAGGAGCAGGATGGGCAGGACGTGGTGAATGGTGGGTATTCCAAGTAAGGGAAATTATATTAGCAATTATCTTAGAAACAGACCCTGTGTTAATTGGGCTGTTTCAGGTGCAAGTCCCAAGAACCCAACTCAAACCAGCTCAAGGGCAAAAGGGGTGGAGGAGCTTTGCTGAAAGAATAGCTACAGAGCCACAGACTTAAGACTCAGGACAGAGCCAGAAATGAGGACTTGGCCACAGGACTTCTGTCTCTGCTTTGTCTTGCTCTATTCAGAAAGACTTTCTCCATGTAACAGGCAAGACAGCTGCTGGGAGGTCCTGAATCACAGTCTTAAAACCTGTAATCTAAGGGAAATAGAATGAACTTGCTCTCCAACGTGGAAAAATCTGGAGAGAAACTCTGATGGTGGGATTATAGGCATCCAGGCTATACATCACCACTGCAGGCATAGGAATGTGGACATTACCATGATTCCCACAGAACCACATGGGCTAAGACAGGAGCCATTCTCCAAAGCAAGCAGAAAATGCTGCATCGGGGGGAAAAAGGAAACATCCTGGGCAAACTACAGTATCTAATATAGTGCTTCATGTATGTGAACCCCATTTTAGAGGATAAAGCTGAGGTTTGGGCTAGGTAACCTGCCCCAGGTCACATGTTAGAAACTGGCAAAGCTAAACCCTAACCCAGATCCATCTGGGCAAATCTACCACCCAGAGCTGTTGTTCTCGCTTCTGATTCAAAAAGTAATGCAGACACATATTTTTAGAATGTGGACAGCATGCTAAAGAATAAGAACAACATTGGGGCACTTGGGTGGCTCAGTGATTGAGAGTCTGCCTTCAGCTCAGGTCATGATCTCGGGGGTCCTGGAGTGGAGTCCTGCATCGGGCTCCCCATAGGGAGCCTGCTCCTCCCTCTGCCTATGCTTCTGTGTCTCTCATGAATAAATAGTCTTTTAAAATAAGAATATTAAAATTGCCACCACAAGGAAATAACGAACACCAAAATGTTGGTAGTGTTCTCCTCTAGGTCCTTTTTCTATCTATGGTATATACGGGGCATGTGCCATTCTATTACCCATGGTCTTGACTAATCCACAACATACAGGCAAGAGCCATGACTTCAGGAAGATCTGCCCAAATCTTTACAAAGCAGGCAGCCCATCTCCCAGCTGCTGTGTGTTGGCTGCTGAGGGCTCACAGCTGCCCCCTATCTGAGATGATTGGGAGGTGGTTACAGGGGTTGAGGGCCCCACCAGCCAGACTGGCTCCAGTGGAATTATAAAAGCTCAGCCTCCTCTCCTTCAAGGCAGAAAAACCGAGCTCCTATAGAATCAGGTACACTTCAGGTGAAAGAGCATTTGGGCTTCTTTCCCTCCCCCTACCTTACTTTCATCACCTGCTGAGAGGTGTCCTTCCACATGTTTCTGGAGCATTCTTATCTCAGCCTCTGCTTTGTAAGGAACCTCACAGCAGGGCATGACTGAGAGTTTTAATTGCCCTAAGGCCTGGGTTCTAAACATGTGCTTTCTGAAGACAGGTGGGCTATTACACAGCCAGCCAAACCTGGTCGACCACCAGCATTCACCTTTCAACATGGTTTTATGACTTTCTGTTCCTTTTTATCTCAGTAGTAATTCTCACAAAATGCTAAGAGCTGTGTTTCCTGGTTTAAAAAGCTAATTACTTTATACATTTCTATAGTCATGTATTTATAGAATCATTAAGGCTCTGAAGAAAAACATGCATTATTCAGTTAAATTTTACTGCGTTTTATGGAGGAAAGTATATGTTGTAGTAGAAAGTCTTAATTTAAGGATTCATGAAGATTTTGAACGGATTGATTATCATAGTCCCTCCATTCTAAGATAGACAATTTAATGTTTTTGAAAGTCTTAGAATCAATGAATACATTTAGTGAATGTTTTTTTTTCCTCCCCATCCCAATCCCTTGAAATCCTATTAAGTATTTTCTTCTAAGGCATCCACATGAATTCTAGAATCACCTCATTGAATTCCAAGACATTGCCCCCCACTGTGAATAAAATTTATGGTAAAATTAACTCAAACCTAGAAATTAATTTGGGGAGAAAAATGACGTATTTACAATATTGTTTGCAACCAGTACTATGGTATGCCTGCTTATTTATTCAAGTCTTTGTTTATTCCTCCCAGTTGATCACTGTCAGTTTGTCCATGTATATCCTATATAATTTTTATTAAAATTAGTATTTTGTATTTGCATTGCTAATAGGAATCTGTTTTCCCTCATATTTTCTAATTGGTAATGTTAGTATATATAAAAGCTATTTTTAATATTTCTTAAACACTTGATTATCTTGTAGATCTATCTTATTAGTACTATTAGCATTTCAGATGATAATATTTGGGAGAAATTGTACAGATAATTGCATCACTATAAAGACAGTGTCCCTTTTTCAATGTTACACATTTTATTTCTGATCCATGTTTTTTTTTTTTAAGATTGTATTTATTTATTCATGAGAGACACACACAGAGAGAGAGGCAGAGACACAGGCAGAGGGAGAAGCAGGCTCCATGCAGGGAGCCTGACCTGGGACTCCATCCCGGGTCTCCAGGATCACGCCTTGGACTGAAGGCGGCGCTAAACCGCTGAGCCACCGGGGCTGCCCTGATCCATGTCTTAAGTCAGCTAGCATTTCCATTAAATTTTTAAATAGAGGGATGCCTGGGTGGCTCAGCGGTTGGGCACCTGCCTTTGGTCCAGGGCGTGATCCTGGAGTCCCAGGATGGAGTCCCATATCGGGCTCCTTGCATGGAGCCTGCTTCTGCCTCTGCCTGTGTCTCTGCCTCCCACTCTCTCTGTCTCTCATGAATAAATAAAATCTTTAAAAAAATTTTTTTAAATAGAAATAAAACATTGGAAATTACTCTGGTATTTCACCACAAGCATGAAATGGAGTGTTTAATATACATATTTTTCAACATAGTATATAAAATGTGTCTCCCTTAAATAACTGAAGAATTCCCATGAATGGCAGGGTTGAATATTATCAAATGCAATTTCAAGAATTTATTGAATCAGACTCAGTTGATGTGTGAAACATACTTCATGATTTGGACTAAGTTGGACCTGAAGTTGAATGTCAGCCTTAGTGTTCACCTCCACCCTGACCAATATTTCTAGCCTCTCCCTGTTTAGTTTCTTTAGCTATAAAATGATAATAACTTGTAAGGTTCTGTGATCACTAATTAATCTAGCTTGCATTAAGTGTCTAATACACTGATGATCCCACGATAGATGTTCTATTACCCAGCATTTCCAAAGTAAATCCTACTTGGTCATGGCATATCATTCATTTTATAGATGAGTAGATTTTATTTGCTGGCATTTTATTTAGAATTGATCGATCTTCATCCACTGTGTACTAAAATGGGAACATCTTATTTTCTGTGTATTTGTATCACTTAAAAGATAACAATGCCTTAAAAGTTGGAAGAGATACACCTAAATTATTTTTTTTATAATAAGAACATTGCATGAAAGAATGCATTCATAAATCCATTTGGACACAAAGTGCTTGACGACTTATTCCCAATTTCTGTTCAATGTCGATGGCCATCCTGTATTGGACACTTATAGGCCAACCCTATGCTAAGCATTTCACATGCATCATTTAATATCATGGTCACAAAAAAAAACACCATTAAAGGAAAATTTCTCTCCCCATTTTATGGATAAGGAAAATGAAGCTGGAAGAGGTTAAATAGTATGCCCAAGGTTACATAGCATATGATACAGCAAGATAAGCCTAAAACTAGAATAAATCCTCTTATACATTAAGCAATGGTCTATTTGTTGAAACGAAGAAAATCCCAATTGATCTAATTCTTTGTTCACTTTGGTAATTCATATTTGCTCTCAAAAGCATGCACTGCCGACAAGATTTGAAATATATTAGAATTAAATTGTCTCTAATATTTTCTTAGAATATATAATCTCCCTGTCTACTTAACCCTTTTTTCCATTCAGTCCTAATTTTACACATTTGTGCTAGCTTTCTGTAATGTATAATTGCCAGAAGTTTTTACTATCATTTTGAAAAGACAGCTCTTGGATTTATCATTTTTTTCCCTGTTTTCTCATTAATTTCTGATCTTACCTTTATTATTCCCCCCCCCAATTTATTTGAATTAGTTTTGAATTTTCTCTCTTTTGAGAATTTTTAAAAAGATCTTATTTATTTATTTATTCATGAGAGACACAGAAGGCAGAGATATAGGCAGAGGGAGAAGGTGGCTCTCTGCAGGGGGCCCTATATGGGACTCCATCCTGGAACTCTGGGATCACCCCCTGAGCCAAAGGCACTCAACTACTGAGCCACCCAGGTGTCCTGAATACTCTCTTATTTAAGTTGAGAATATTGCGTGCTTGCTTTGGCAGCACATATACTAAATTGAGAATACTGGCACATAGCTTTCTTTCTAATACACCTTTGCCAACTTTCTATAAGCTTTTAAATACAGGGTTTTTGTTTTCCTAATTTTCAAATAATGCAGAATTATACTTTTGATGTTTTCTTGGACCTAAAAGACATGGAAGATATTTTTTTCAAGGGCTTGAAATTTTTCATGGACATTTCACACTAAGTTTAATTTTATTTCATTCTTATCAGAGAATTTAATCATAACCATTTGATATTCAGACTGTCAGTTTTCCTCATAAACTAGTATAGATTAATTGTGTTAAATGCTCCATGAATAATTAAGAATGTTTATCTCTCCATTTTCAGATCACAAAATTTAACCCAAACCCACGAAATCAAAATCAGTATTATTAAATTACCCATATTCTTTTCTATTTTTTTGCCAAAGATAGTGTGATGGTTTTCATATTTTATTTTGGTTTGTAGTTTGGGGTTTTTTGGTCTGTTTACTGTCCCAACAGCTGAAGGATATAATATACGCCCACCAACAGTGATAGTGGATCATGTAGAAACAGAATCACTCTCTGAATATCAGGGTTGTGTGCATGTGAGTTTTAAAAAGACTGCTCAGTGGGATGCCTGGGTGGCTCAGTGGTTGAGCTTCTGCCTTTGGCTTAGGGTGTGATCCCAGCATCTGGGATTGAGTTCCACATCGGGATCCCCCAAGGGAGCCGGCTTCTCCCTCTGCCTATGTCTCTGCCTCTCACGAAGAAATAAATCTTTTTAAAAAATAAAAAGACTTCTCAGACACTTTGATATAATCTTTTTAGACGTTTTAGCAATTCTTATTGTGAATCACTGAGATAAATGTAAATTAGTGTCATAGCATTCTTGTGAATTTTACCTTTTGTCAATATAAAATGACTCCTTGCATTTTAATAATTGCATTTGCCTTACACGATATACTTTTTCCTGGTATTAATATTGCCATTCCCATTCTCAGTTTTACTTTAATGGTTTTTTTCTCTCTCCCTTTTAGGTGATGCTTTGACAAATAGCTGTAATTGGCTTCTGGCGCGTTTTGAACCAAATCGGAGAAGAATTGTCTTTAAATAGGGGAATCTAATCTGGTTCCATTTATTGTCATCGCTGATGTTTGGTCTTCGAACACATAACTGATATCTTTCACTTCTATCAGTCAAATCAGCTTTTAACTTAATCAGCTTTTTGTTCTAAAATGCTTCCTTTAAGTGTCACGGGCCAGTCCTGCACCTGTTTGTCCATGTGTCCATCCACTGCCCTTGCCCTGACCCTGCCAGGCTGCATGTTCCAGTTGCTCTCATCAGCTGGCTTCAGGCTAGGTTGGGCTGGTAGGAGACATTGGCAGAGGCAGCAGGAAGAAGTCAGCATATTTCTCCCTCTCCTCTCTCCACTCTGCCCTCCAGATCTCCTTCCCTGTTGTCACTGTCCTCTTTCTCTGGGCTTTCCTTTGAAGGAGACCTGAGACTACTGTGAGTTCAGGAAGACAACAGCAGAATGTGAAGATGATTCATGCACAGAGTCCATTTTGACTGATCTGAACAGGCCTACATGGGTCTCTGTGGAAACAAGTGGAATGGACAAAACGTCGTTCTGTTGTATTGGCCAAATACAGACATCTTCTGCATCCAGAGTGTCTCAACTTTGCCCTCCTGAACACTAATCCCATCTTCTGCAGTGTTATTTCTTTCCTTTACTGTTTCTAATGCAAGTTTTACTGTGCTATTGCATTTCTATTTCTTGAAAATCTTTATTTCAGATCATTTCTGCTTGCATCTAGCACTCCTTTTAATCTGTCTCATCTGCCATTTTCTAAATTACTGAGAGCACAAGGAAGCTTCATCCTGGTAAGTGCTCTTATTTACTTTTCCTTCCCCCCCCCCCAAAGATTTGCTTTTCCTCTGAATGTAATATTCCCCATTTTATGTCCCAGAAATATCTTCAAAGATGTCTTGATTTTCTTACGGTTCATGCTATTTTTTTTTCTTTTTTGGTTCATGCTTGATAAAGGAAATATCTGTTCAGGTGTGTGCCAGCAGAGAGTCTGGATGATCCCCTTTGTCCTTAGCATTAACCACATAATGACAATCAGAATCTACATCCAGACCTTAAGCTAAGGGCTTAAGACTGTACAGACTCTGAAATTCCTACTGGTCTTATGTGCACATTGGACCAGAACGGGTTTCTCTGACTTCACTGCCTGGCCTCCTGAACATGTGGAAGGGAATTTATTTCAGGGTAACTTTAGGCAGCGCTCTCCTCCTTTGGAAAAGCAATGGACAGACCTCTCCATTAACCAGTGACCCATCTCTATTCCTTCATTATTCCTTCACTATTGACTTCATAGTCTGGTATGAAGATCCATACCTATTCTCTTCTGCTATGATCCCTCCTTTTTCTTTAACTTCTCAGAAACGGTAGTCCCATGATGAGTAAGTACACAGAGGTGATAAAAATCAATGGAGGTTCAATGTTGAGCCTTAGAATCAACTTCTGGGAGGTAAGTGGGTGTTTCCCTCTTTTTGTTTAGAGAAGACCCTGTGTCTTAAGGTGGGAAGTAGACAATAAGTGATCATTGAAAACCTCTTTCTGTGTCTCCTGCTCTTTTACCCAAGAGTGTCATCCTTGCTTTACCAAGCAAAATTTTCACCCAAAGTCTAGAATCTATGTTATTAAATAGCAGTGGTGTTTTCATGACTATTTTCATGGGAAGGTGGTGGAGGGAAAAAACAAGCCAAGTGCCACAGCTGGGTGCCATCTTAATTTGGAAATCCCATCCATGCTCTTTGGAAAAAAGTTTCCTTCCCCCTTTCCAGATTCTCCTGCTTGATCTGTGGTGCCCCTGTCTAAATGGGATGTCAAGCTGTTATCTTATCTGTACTCTTGCTGCCTAGAGGGCAGTATTGAATTGAGTCAGGTGTGGAGGCCTCATGCCTCCTTTCCCCATCCCCAGTCTTCCAGCCTAGCCCTTCAGAGTATGGGAGCTGCCCAAGCCCACTCCCCATTTCTCTATGCTGCTGTTCCCACAACAAATCGTTAGTACTCAAGGGACCCTTGTGGAGTTGCCTGCTAATTCAGCATCCTATGATGTTGATCCAGATTTGGATAAACAACAAACAAAAATATTAAAATAATGTTCCCATTTCAACTAATTAATGTGTTGAAACCATGAGTTCATACAATAATAGGAACAAAGAACTGGATGTGAGCAGAAAGTTTGCAATTTATTATGACTTACAGAATAGGACATTATTTTCTTACTGCCTTACCATACAGTCTCCTAAAATTGCCATCATGTACTTTAGCATATACTTATTTTTTAGTTACTTGGATATGCATGTATCTCCCACTTAGGCTCCATGTTCATGTAGGATGAGAATGGTGTCTTACTCATCAAACATCCACAGTACTGAATGTTCAGTTCTCCCCCAAAGGAAAAGCTAGGAGCTAAACTGATTCAGGCGGTCCTGTAGAGTCAAGACTAACATACAGGTCTCTAACATGGAGACATAGGTGCCTCTAAATAGAACAGAAGTAACATAAGAATTGGGTGAGTCCAGACAATGGGGTACATGGGAAGAGGAACTAAGTATAGTTTCTGAAGGAAGAATGAAGATTTTAGAACAGATATTATGGATTAAAATATAAGCCAGAATATCAAAGAAGAAAAAAACTGAGCAGAAACTGGAGGACAGAGCTATTGTCCCTATTTAGCATGAAATGTGAAATGTAGACAGACAAGCTATATTTTCAAACAGCCAGGGTAGACATAAAACAGACAATTGGTGAATGTCTATTATATTTACACAACCGAAATAAATTATGGAAAGGAATATAATCTTCCATTCGCTCATCCCTCCCCCCAAAATCCCCTTTCCCCCAAAATCATATGCCTAATAACTGCAAACAAATCAAAGCTCTGTGTACAGGATGGAAATTACACATATGTCATCTCAAGACCCACCCCTCACTTCTGTCTATCATCTTGGGCCACTCCCCACTCCCTTTCTGAGCTCAGCCCTTTCAGCTGTAAAACGAGAATTATAATACCTATGTCACAGGGCTTTTTAGATTGAATTACATATAAAGTCTCTCGCACACAGAATCATTCAGTAAGTGTTCATTTGCTTCATCAGAAGCCCTCGTGAGCCTAATGAGGGTAAAGGAGGGATGCTTACTTAACAATTTGGACCAAAGTGGCTCTGGTGAGCTGACGTGCATTCTTGATTTCATTTCATGCCAAAAGATAAAAATGAACAGTCCTCTGATGGCACCCCAGCCCTCGCAGCTGCTTCTCTGCTGAGGGATTTACGTTCTGCGTGATTAGGCCTGAAATGGACAGGAAGCTTTATTGTGCTAGGCTGGCAGGGCGTGGAGGAGCAAATTGATAAAGACGCCTGGGTCAGTGGCAAGCTGGGTGGTTCTTAATTTATAGGAACACATCGAGAACCATTACTCAGCCCCCTCCTTTCTACTCCCATCTCTCCACCTCTCCTACTAGACCCTTCTCTGCCCCTCTTTGCCAAATGATGACTTATTTATGCGAGGGAAGAGGATTTACTGATAAAGATGAGACATCATCCAACCCACGGCCAGTAAATTCCCAGAGAAACATCTGGTCATTTGACTTAAGACAGCAAACATTTACCGAACTCTGTCTGCCATGTGCAAAGACAGCAGTTTTGTGGGAGACACACAGGTTAGACCAAGTCTCAGCTCCTTGGGCATGTAACCTCTCTGAGCCTCAGTTACCTCCTTAGAGAAAAATGGGAATAATGCTAGCTCTTGTCTCACAGATAGCAAATGCTCAATGGAAAGTAGCATTTATCAATACTGTCCACCTGGGTTTCCAGACTCCGAACCTTGGCATTTTCCTTAAAAACCCTTCCCATTGACCAAACCAAGGCTATAGCTGCCAGGTTTACAGAAAATATCCCACCCCTCTCAGGACAACTTTGCTATATCACTTCTTCTCTGGACTTTTGCTTCAGGGAAGGAGGAAGATATGGGAAAAACAGGGCACTAACATTCATTTAGAATGTCCTTTGGGCCAAAATGGCAGTCATTTTCAGCCATTCCTCTTAATAGCCTCCTAGCAGGTTCCTTGCCTTCAATCCTCCATATCAGCCAAGATATTTTTCAAACATAATTCTGATTTTATTGTGGCTTGATTAAGATCTTCAAGAACTTCTTATTGGCTGTCACATGAAGGGCATAGTCTTTGGTCTGGCAGCCAAGAGTTTTCATGATCTGGTATCAAGTGACCCAGGTCCCAGGTGAACATCTAACCACTCTTCACCACCAACCCCACAACCCTAGATTGCTTGCATTCCAAACAATCCATCCTCATTATCTTCCATGCTTTTATTCATGCACATTTTTATTGACATTGCATTGACTGTACATATTAATCTGAGAAGAATGGACTTCTTTAAGCTATTGACTGACTCTTCTCATTCAGGACCACAATATGTCTCCACTGATTCTGGCCATTCTTCATGCCTTTTAGGAAAGTTTTTATAATTGCCTTCATATAAATCTGGCATATTTCAAGTTAATCTCAAAGAATTTTATCTTTTCTGTCATTGTTGCTGTTATGAATGAGGTCCTTTTATATATATTTTCTAATTACATGTTTCTGATCAATAGGAATGCTATTTTTTCATGTTCATCTTGTGCTCAGTTGCCTTATTGAACGCTCTCATTAGCATCAACTGCTTTTAGCTGAATTTCTTAAGAAAACAGCCATGTCATCTATAAATCATGACTTTGAGTTTAAACAAACATGGTAAGTTTATGATAGGGATATTGAGGTACTTCACAAAGTACAGGAGCTCAGGAACAAGCAGAATCAGTTTCAAATGCCATGAGAATTCTCTCTTTCCATCTGTCCTTAATACTGAAACTAAATTTAATATTGTCATGTTTATTTTTTTTAAGATTTTATTTATTTATTCATGAGATACACAGAGAGAGGCAGAGACACAGGCAGAGGGAGAAGCAGGCTCCCTGCAAGAAGCCTGATATGGGACTCAATCCCAAGACTCCGGGATCATGCCCTGAGCCAAAGGCAGATACTCAACCACTGAGCCACCCAGGTGCCCCATATTAATTTATTTTCGAATGAATTGAGGTATACAATTTTTTCCTTGTTGGTTTGCTTCATTTTATGCACTAATTCAAAAATTCTTCATGTTATAAGAATACCTATCTACACATACTTAGCTAAGGGTTAATTTAAAGACATTTTTCAAAGTTGTTTGAAACTCAAACAATATAAAATAAATTTGCTTTTCCCCCCTCAATACTGCGAGATGCATGTTGTACATATAGCTATTATCTATTTTTTCTTGTATTTTTAAAAAATAATATAGAGGAAAATTAGATCTCTTTTGGTGTACAGTTCTAGGAGTTTCAACAGATATATAGATTTGCATAACCACCACCATAGTCAGGCTACAGAGCAATTCCAAACAATTCCTTTGTACTGTCTCTTCTTAGTCAATATTTGCTCCCACCCCCAGCTCCTGGCAATCCCTGATCTGTTTTCCATCACTAAAATTGTGCCTTTTCAAAATGTTATATAAATTGATTCATACAAATCATGACATTTTTAATCTTCCTTTCTAATAGTTGCATCTCTCTTTTTTTCTTGTCTTACTGCTTTGGCTAAGATGCCATTGGATTTTGTTGGTTTATCTGTACTTCCCTAACTAGACTTTGAGATTCCAAAGAGTAGGGATGGTATCTCTTTCAGTACCTAGCACAATTCTCAGCCAATGTAGGTGCTCACTACATGTTTGTGGACTAATACATCAAGGTATTATTGTCAATGGGTGGGTTTTCTGTGGGCCCACCATGCAAGCTTCTCACAACACCAAAATTCTTTTCCAAGAAAGAGGTACCTTCTAGTACCTAGCTGGGTCATAGTCCTGGAAAGGAGTCCCCAGGCCCATTTTCATTAATTAACTTGTCAAGACCGAAGGGGAAAATCCCACTTATTATATGCTCACTGTGCCATGTGGAGCTGTCAGCTTCTAATTAGAATTAATTAGCTAATGTGGGTTTTAAGTTTGCAAAACAAGGAACTCTGCCTGTGTGCTTATTTGGTGTTAATTATCATGGGAACCTGTTTCAAACCAGAGACTCACTCAAAGCACAGAGGCACTCCTTCCCACGCAGGATCCAGGAGATAACCAGTGTGATGCTATCTGACAATAAATAGGGCTCTCTTTGTTATAGCAACATCTTGGGAAGAAGAGAATTCATGGCTTCCCAGAGAGTTTTATTAATGCTTCCCTCTCAAGAGAACTTTTGTGGAGAATTCAGGATATTCTGGGCAATTCGAGACTGGAGTTCTAACTTCAACAGGCAAATGGAAATAAAATTAGAAAGGGGTGGGTCTGGAACCAGATGCCCCCATTAAGTGAACCAGCAAGAAGGGCACCCCAACCACTGTCCATTGGAGGGATCTCTATCCTTCCTCCTAGACCATGTGGAATAACTGCTTCTTATAGTTGCCCCCCAAAATGAATATACTAACCTTCTTGAGAGAGATTTGCTACATTTCACAAAGATATTCTAGGAGAGAATATGTATTAGAAGTTCATCTCCTAATACATATTCTGATCTAGTGCTAGCCTTCCACAATGTGTGGGGTTTTTCCCTTTCTTTCATAGCCATTGATGGATCTGGATCCATCTACCTATCCAGACCACAGCCAGAGCAGGAATCAGAGTTCACATTGGTGCTGGTTGGGTGGCCTGCAGTTCTAATTTCCACAGCTGAGACAAGTCCTATTTTATCTTTCCTGTAAAATGCTGCTGCCTCTAGCTCACTGGTTAGTCAGGGCTGGCAATAGAGTTGGTCCCTTAACAAATATGCTGAGGATAGGTCAATGATTGATGACAATAATTTCAGAATCAAAGATCTACTTCTACCCTAACCTCAGCACCATGAAAAAAGAGTAAGACATTTAAAAGATAAATTAAAAAGTTAAAATGATTTTTAAAAATCAGGTCCTCTATTGGCCAGACTTAGATAAAAGTGAGCTAGACAATAAAGCGGGGGAAGGAAGGAAACTCGTTTTTTCTTCTCTCAGCAAACCTATTTCCTTCCCTTAGGCTAGGTCCTACCTAATCTGAATTGATTCAAACTGGGACTAAATCTGCAGGCAGGAGCTCCAAGAGAAGATTAAAGCATACATAGTAACATGCATTGAAATCACCAGGATTTGATATTGAACTGAAGATACTGTTTTGGTAGGTCTAGGGTGGGGTCTTTGTTTCTAAAGAGCTCCCAGGTGATGGCAATGCCATAGACCACACTTTGAGTAGCAATGTGTATTTTCTTTTGTTGCTGTAAGAAATTACCACAAATTTAGTGGTACAACAGAACTCTATCTCCTACAATTAATGGAGGTCAGAAGTCTGAAAACAGGTCTAACAGGGTTAAAATCAAGGTGTCAACCAGGCTCTCTTGCTTCTGGAGGCCCCAGGAGAGAGTCCCTTGCCTCTTTCAGCTTCCTTGGCTTGAGGTCCTTCCAACAATAGTAGCTTCCATCCTCACATCACCTTCTCTGAATGTGATCCTCCTGCCTCCTTTTATAAAAGCCCTTGTGATGACACTGGGCCCACCTGGATAACCCAGGATTATCTCCCCATCTCAAGATCCTTAATTTAATCATATCAACAAAGTACCTTTTGCCACGTAAGGCAACATGCACAGATTCCAGGGATTAAGTCATGGACATCCTGAGGGGTAGAGAGGTGTCATTTTTCTGTCTACCAGGGATTAATGAATGTGAAGGAAATGTTAAAGGATATGGTGGTGAGGTGGTTAACATTTAGAATTGGTTTGGGCTCTCAAAATGACTAGGGGCTGCAAAGAGGCAACATTTGGAGTTCCTGAGATTTGGGCACAAGGGTGGGCAGGCTGTGATAGCTGTAAGGGAGTCTGAAAGCAGGTACCGGGGTTTGGCTGAAATTAAGGCAGGACTTCAGGGGACTGCTAGAGAGCTCAGGTAGGGGCTAGTACAGACCAGCTCTGGAAGTGATAGAAGCTTAACTTGCTTGCTCCACATCTCTGAGAACAGAGAATTGAAAAATCTCTTGGCTTCTGTCCCTCACTATCCCATCTCCCAGCAGACCTTCTTCTCCAGCCCTAATTATGACCAGCAAAGAGGAACTAGTTGGCAAACTGCAAGTGACAGGAGCCTTGAGGGAAAGTGACCATATCAACTCAGAGTTCCTAATGGCCAAGAAAAGATTGGACACATACCCTGAAAGTTAAAGCAGCTTTCAGAAAGTCCAGATAAAGATTGGCATAGGCTGTGACAGAGAAGATGGGCAGTTCTCAGAGCCCCGGTCTGATCATTTGTGGCTCTGGAGAGAGTGATAGAGCATATGCATAGATGGGGATTTCCCCTAGGTGGCTTGGGTTTTTGAAGGTCGGGCACAGATGAAAACTTGTCATATCACCAAGGGATGGCTGATATGAGGGTGATACTAACTGGAAAAACGGATGGGGAAGCTAAAGCCCCAAAAAGCCAGGACTGAAAAAAAAAAAAAAAGCGAAAGCCAAGAGAAGCTTTCACAGTTTGGTTTGGAAAAGCAGGATCAAGCAAGAGAAGAGGTCTGAGCTTGAGTCTTGTGGGGGACATTCTCTGCTTACCCACCCCTGCCCCCAACTTTCTACCCTGCCATGAATCTCTAGAGAATGATCTCTATGGGCTCTATCACCACTCTTCCTCTCTGGTTTTGGCTGGTTATGACCAATGGGAGACACAGGCAGGAGATAAAGGGGTAGAAGAGTAAAGAAAAGTTAAGGTGCTTTCTTTCCTGCTCCCTCCCTGCTGCACCAGAGTGGGCCAAGGCCACAGCCTCCGGCAGATAGCCCTCTCCTACAGATCTAGCGCTCTCCTGGTACTGGCAACTGAGTCCACTGAAGAACTTCTGTGTTCCACCAGCTTGGCCTGTCCCTTCATCAGAGTCTCTTCAGTGGCTTCTCTGAGGGTCCTCCTCCCTCTGTACCCCAGCACAGCACTTGTAACCTACCTTGTTCCCTGTCTATGAGCATCACCCTCCTTCTTGCCCCATTACTGCCCCTCCTCCTCCTCCGAGGTGCTCAAGCTCTCTGCAAGGCACTCCCCTCCCTCCACTGTGTGCACAGTTGGTTCTCCGGGTGCCTGTGTTCATGCACAATATGTCTACAAACTGGGACTCATTAAAAAGGAAACAAGTTATATGCAAAGCGTGGAAATTTCCCCCAGTTGGAGGACTTGGCAAAGATTAACTTCTTTTTGGGAAAACTTGAAGCAAAGATTCTTCTAATTTTATAATTCCATTTTGCTTTGTCATAGTCTGTTCGGGTCTCTGGGGCACAATTTGCTACGATTATCTACAAGAGGAAATTATCCTAACATAGTCCTGAAACCCACCAGTCATGCCAACCACTGGAATGAAGGCTCTGGTTCCACACATATAGCTCATCATTCTCTCCAAAACAGCTCCTCCTCCTGTATCCATAATGATTGGCTCCATCCACCCAGTAACCTAAACGAGAAACCTGTGGATCACCTAGACTCTTAAGAGTCCTCACTCTCCCTCATCCCCCATAGCTGATGACTCACCAAGTCCTGCCAAGTATAACTATATAAAAATCTCTTGCATCTCAACCTTCTTCTCCTGTCCATTTCTCCCGCCCACTTCAGGCCCCTATCTATCAGTTCTCTCTTAGATTATTGGAACTGCTTCTTACCTGTTTCCTGACTCTACGTGTCCTACATACACCCTCCAAAACCAGCCACCACAGTTAAAATCCCTCAAACTGCTCCAAACACTCAATACCCACCCTCTCCTCCAGAACCTAAGGTGCCTCCCCATGATCCAGAAAAAAAAAAAAGACCCAAACTTCGAACATGCTCTTTGTCTTGTCTCCTGATCAGAAACTCAAAATTGGTAATGATAATAAAACAACCCCTGGCTAATCCCTGGCTGTTGTGCCACGCTCTGTGCAAGAATATTACATGGAGTATCTCAAGTCTCAACCCAGTGAAGTCAACCTATTTGAAGGTCTCTAACCATTCCTGGACTTCCAAAAACTTCCAGTAGGTTGAGTTCTGAGGTATCCCAAAACTCAAATTAGGAATGTTGCTTAATTGTCAGAGAAAATCCAGGTCCCTTTCAAGAGGACCATGAAAATGCAGAATAAGGTGGGGGTAGATATCCTAAAGCAATTAGCTAAAAACAAAGACAAACCATTATGTAAACACACAACTGTTTAGTTTCCTGCAGATTGCAGTGAAGATACTGAGAACAAGCAGAAGGAATCGAATCCAATTTTTTTTCTGCCTCTTCTCCCAGTTCATTCTAATTCTCTTTGAAAATTAGGCTTCCATATGGTTAATATTAGGTCTCTGTAGCATTAAGAATCTGCAGCCTTAGCTCGTTAATACTCATTAACAGGAAAGGCTCATAATAATAACCCTTCGCATCTGTGCGGCCCTTTATGGTTTTAAAACCATGCCATATGCAGGATCTCATTTAATTGCCTTTAATCCATGGGATATAGGGTCCAGCTAAAGGCGTTCATTGATGGAGGAGAAGGATAGCCCCAATTCAGGGACCATGAGAAAGTATGAGAAGAGCAAGGGGTGTCTGAGGTATAATGAGATGTGGGGGCTAAATCAGTTCAGTATAAGGCTCTGATTTACATAATATTTTTAAGAAGAAATTCTGGCAGTGGGACACCTGGTGACTTGGTTAAGGGTCTGCCTTTAGCTCAGGTCATGATCCCAGGGTCCTGGAATTGAGCCCTGTGTGTGTGTGGGGGGGGGGGGGGGGGGGGGATGGTCTCTGCTCAGCGGGATGTCTGCTTTCCCCCTCTGCCCTCCCTCCCTGCTTGAGCTCTCTCTTCTCTCCTTCTCAAATAAATAAATAAAAATCCTTTTTTAAAAAAGGAAGAAAGTGCTGTCAGTGCTGCTTGCTAGAGAAAAATAAAGGACCAGAAATGGATTTAAGAGAGGGCTGCCCAGAACAGACCTGGCTTTAATAAGCAGAGGAGAGTTAACTTATAATTAGCACATCAGAGTCTGGCCCATCCAAGACTAAGCTTGGCTTCTTTTGCAACAATGTGCTTGAAAGATCATGCATTCTCTGGCTGGGTAAATACCATTCTTGCCTTGGCCTTTATTTTCACCATAAACCAAAAGTGACCAAGGTGGCCACCCACACTCACACATGACACGGCATGATATAAGGATGTTTCAAGTACTAGCTCCAGAATGTCCGTGACTTGTGCTCAGCTCCTTTGAAAACCATTCCACTCGCAATATAAAAAATAGTTGAAAGGGATTAAAGGGGAAAGGAGAGAAAATGAGTGGGAAATATCAGAGAGGGAAACAAAACATGAGAGACTCCTAACTCTGGGAAACGAACAAGGGGTAGTGGAAGGGGAGGTGGGCGGGGGGTTGGGGTGACTGGGTGACGGGCACTGAGGGGGGCACTTGATGGGATGAGCACTGGGTGTTATGCTTTATGTTGGCAAATTGAACTCCAATAAAAAATATACAAAAAAAAGGGAAAAAAAGAAAAAGAAAACCCTTTCACTTACAAGTCACACCAGCTCTTCTAAGTTTGAGTTTCCTTATATGTAGAAAAAAAATAGGTAATACTCCTTATTTCATAATGTGGTTGTTAAAAATCAAATAATCCAAATGACAATCTGACAAGCAGCAAATCCTCACCAAAATTTTACTATTATTATGACTGTTATCGCTATTAAGTACACAGAGATTTCTGTGGACACTAGACTTTGAGCCACAAAAGAACAGGGATCATAGGTGATCTCTGCATCCATCTAATGGGCCAGTGGAGTACAACCCCAGAGCACTGCTGCAAGGATGAGATGGGTTAATCCAAGTCACATGATTTAACAGCGTCCATTGTGTAGTAAGGACACAATCATTACTGGTTCTTATTGCTAATAGTCTGTTAATATGTATGACCTTGAAAAATGTCTAAACTCATGAGAAATGTCCCTTTTATATATTTGGGGAGCCCAAGTTCAGGGGGTCCACACGAGTTCATGTAGCAGACAAGGATCAGAGCCCAAGTCAAGAAAGAGGGCTCTCTGCCTGATTCTATCTCTACTCTACGACACAACTCCAGGCAGCTCACTTTGCTCTCTGGGCCTCTTTTGCTACCACCTGTTAACTGAAAATAGAGTGAGAAGCTCCTTGAGGACCTCCCAACCTGAGATAGTACACCACAGGGCAGGAGCTATATATGGGCTTCAGTGGGCCTTTTAGTGCTGGGGGTGTATGAACCCAGAAAACATAATGAATCCTGTAACAAAATATAAGTGATCTTGTCTGAACTGGAAAGTTCTAAGGATTACATGAACTGAGAGATGTATGGGCCAATGACAGGTAATAAAAACTATTTATTCCTTTTCTCCCTATTCCCTAACATGCTATGGTTCTAGAGTCTGTGGTCCTAAAACAGGATTGGGCAAATCACGAATCTAAGAAAATATTATAAGAAGATCCAGTGTGTTACCACATTGGGGTGAGTAGTTTTAACAACTTCTCCACTGAGATTGCCTTCCTTTGGGTGCATTCTATAGCGAGTAGCCACACAAGACTCCCCTCTGAGAAATATGGGCAGGCAGAGACCTTGGGCCACCTGTGGAATGGCTGAACCGAGAGCCAAGGTCTTCATAAGAAGTTCTGCATAGCTCCAGGCCTTGAATTACCAGGCCTGAGGTTCTTAGCTATGGATTGAGGGCTTGTTTCTGTATGTCACAGTTAATTTGATGTGCCACCTGAACAGGACCATAGGATGTCCACAAATTTGGTGAAACATTATTCTGGTGTGTCTATAAGGATGTTTTTGGATGAGATTAACATTTGAATCAAGTAGATTAAGTAAAGCAAATTGCCCTCCCCAGTGTGTGTGTGTGTGGGGGGGGGGCGCTCATTCGATCAACTGAAAGCTTAGAAAAGAAAGGCTGACGTTTCCTCAAATAAGAGGAATTTCTTCCTGCCCACCTTGAGCTGGGGACATTGGGTCTTTTCCTGCATTCAGACTGAAACAAACTCTGTCTCTTCTTAGGTTTCCAGCCTGCTGGCCTTCGGACTAGGATTACAGCACCAGCCCTCCCGAGCTACAGACTACAGACTTTAGGACTTCTCAGCCACCATAATGATGTGAGCTAATTCCTTCTAATAAATCTGCCTATCCTATTGGTATTATTTCTCTGTAGAACTCTAATATGCTGGGTCATCCTCTGAGCTACAACTGGAGTGGAATAATTATCCCATCAGTGATGCCCAACTTGATTATTGGCTGAGCTATCACTGTCAATCAATACCTCCTGAGAGAGAGACTACTGACCCAGCGCCAGGCCTTGGATCCTCTACTAGGGAATCTTGGATAAATCCATGCAGCAGGAAGGAAGGGAAGTTCTCTGGACCAGTGGTTCTCAAAATGTGGCCCCCCAGATGGGCAGTATCAGTGTCACCTGGGAACTTGTTGAAAATGTAAATTCTCAGCCTCAGCCTGAGATCCTGTGCATCAGAAATCCTGGAAGGAAAGCCTCCCAGTCCAGCTAATTGTGATGCACTCAAGTCTAAGAACATGGCTCCATAAAATTTGGTGATTTTATAGCCAAGGAGAGAGGCTATATGCATTAAATTGAGGCAGCTGGAGCAGTGGAGTTCAGAAGCCTGGGTTCAAGTCCTGACCCTATTACTCACTATCCATGGGACCTTGGCAAATGATTTAATCTCTGCAAGCCTCCATCTCCTCGTGTTCAAATGGGCATAATAACATCTTTCTAGGTGCTCTTACTTCCTCAGAGTTACAATACCTCCTAGGGTATGAGAAGTTAACTTGCACAAAGTAATAACATGGCCTCTGCACAGAGTCCTACTGCTCAAATTTTTACTGTCCCTTCCCATCTGGCCAAATAATTCTCTTCATATTTCCCTGAAAAAGTCCAGTTCTTTCTCATCTTTGCAGTTTTCTCATGCTGTTCACTTTTTGTCAGTGCTTCTCATATTTAAATAGAGTATATGAATTACCTAGATGTCATATTAAAATGCATATTTTAATTCCTTACATCTGATTTGGGATCAGAGATTTTGCATTTCTAATAAGTTCTCAAATGTTGCCAATGCTTCTGGTCCATGGACCATACTTTGTGTTGTAAAGGTCTAACCAACATAGCACCTGATTTCCACCTGATAAGTTCTACTTGCCTTTCATTGCCCAGCCCTAATGCTACAACTTCCCAAGCCACTGAAAATAGATTAAAGTATGGGTTGGAGAACAGAAAAGGTTGGGGGCAGAAAGAGTCTTTAGGGAAGAAAATTTATCAATTTCCTGGCAGGCGTTGGTCAGCTCTCCAAGTAGGGAAGACGGCAGGAGGAAGCACTTAGGAAGACACATGATTGAGAAATTAGATTAAAGGTCTTGGGCTTATTGATGAAAGAGTTGTAGAAAACCCACCAGAGCAGATGATATTCATTGAATCAGAGACCAACAGGAACAGGTGAGTAGAGAAGGAATCATGTAATCAGCTTGGGTATGGACCCTGGGTTGGGATGCCTATAGGTCATCCGATTGCAGATGCCCAGTAGGCATTTAGATACTTGGGTCTGGAGCTCAGCAGAGAGGTTTGCGCTAAATGCTGAAATTTAGAGGCTGCATGCATGCCGAAATAGTCATAAATTTGGCTGAGATTTTCCAGAGAAGGATGATGGAGAAGATACCAAAATCATGTGGGTGGTAAAATGCATGCATGTACCCATCCCATGCCTGTCCTATCTCAACCCCTATAATAGTCTATTCTTTATGCCTTCTTCTCCTCAAGCTAGGGCTTTGAGGGCCTGGAGATCTGGGGAGGGGTTTTCATATCCCCTGGGTGAGAAAAACATGTGAGAATTTTGAAAGAAAGTTAAATCCTGGTTAAACCTCAGGTCTGCCACTTACTTCAAGCATGTTGACTCAGCTCTCAGAGTCTCCATTTTGTCATCTGTAAAATGGGTTCAAGTCCTGACCCTATTACTTTACCCACTATATTAGCACCCAGTAGGTGTTCAGAAAATGTGAGCTCCCTTCTTTCACCCCAATTGCTGCCCAAAGGCCAAAAATTAAATAGTTCTTGGTGGTGACACTGTTGGGTAGTAGCCATTTCAAATCTTCAAACCTCTTCCAACCTAAACTCGATGGGGATCAGGATGCTTGACCTCCCCAAAGCAGAGATTTCTTTCACATCTTTCTGTATCTCACCAAGAAGCAGAGTGCTATGCACCTCTATTCTACCCCAACCCCATCTCCATACCTGACCCTTAAAACAATAGCTGCCCACATCCCAAACACTACATCCCATCTTAAATATTGTTGAATAAATACAATGACATATGAGAAATTCTAGGCCCACAGATGTCAAGAAACTTGCCCAAGATCACACTACTTTCTTTAACCCAAGATCACATGGTTGAGTGCAAAATCCACGCAATTTTCATGTTTCAATGACATGTAAACTTGTTTTCACTTAAGACTACTGATGTATTTTTACTTTTAATTCTGCCTCTCTTAAGCCAAAATTTATGGTCTGCAAATGGACCCAAAAAGCCAAAATTTATGGTCTGCAAATGGACCCAAAAGGCTTCTGCATTTGCCAAGGTCATTCTCTATCTGTCCAAGGAGGAGCTCTACCCAGGGGTCATTATGTGCTGATGCTGTCCCTAGTGATATAGCTGTGAAGAAATTTCCCCTGGGGCATAATGGGCTTCAGGGGTCAATGCTGTTGTTCCTGGCTTTACGCTGCCTCTTGTTAATGTGCTAACTGCCTCCCAAGGAGAAAGCCCTAGTCAAAGTGGTTGATACTACATTATACTCTCGAGAACTAGAAAGCAATTCACAGTGACAAGGAAAACAACAACAACAACAGATGATGTTAGGAAGCCAGTGGAGCAGCTCCATCCCTCATGTTTTCAATTGGGCTTCCTAGCAGGAGGTAAACAGCAGGTCCTTCTCCCTGGTTGTCCCCACCCACCCTGGAGCTGATCTGGGCCTCCACCCTCCCATCAGACACCGCAGAACCATCTTCACCAGCCAGCATCCTCCTAAGATATATGAGCCTTCTTGATTTCAGAAATAATTGCATGCCCCTGGTAACAGGCCTCTACTTCCTAAAACCTTTCATTAAACAAGACGACAAAACATCCCATTCAGGGCTCATGGTTCAAGCTTAACAGCATTTGACCCAAGCTGCAGTTCATAACTGGGAGGCAGGGACAGAATGTTGGCTTATTAATAATGCACCAGCTATCGTTACCAGACCACCAGAAGATCAGCACACTTACTGGGCTGCTTTGCTCACTACCATACACATTGCGTTTTACCCTGAAGCAACACAAAAGATTTTGCAAAGGCCTAGGCAGTTTTCCAAAAATGTTAAGAAGCAAGCGGTCTATAGATTTTCACACTAACTTAGTAAAGAGTTTGTAATTACATACGTGTGTGGTTATTTGATTAAAGGCCATCTTCCCTAGTAGGCTGTGAACTCCACGAAGACAGGGCTGGTGCCTGTTTTGTCTGCATTTGTTTCACAGGAGGTACTCGATTTACGGCCTGAGTAAAATGAATAAAAGATATACACAGAAAGGGTAGAACTTTCTAACCTGTCTCTCTATTCACCACTCAGCCACAAAGCATGCTGGGAGCCACTGGGAAGGAAGACTGAGTTTAGGGGAGCTCAACCAGCCCTAATGATCGGCCCCATGAGGTCAGCAGCCAGAATCATAGTCTGAAGGGGGTTATTGTGAATCATCTCTTCCATAAGGGCCCATGTTGATGGTCCCAATGGAAGTAGGAGATTTATTTCATGATGGCAATGGCTAAGAGTGAGTGGTTCAGTGGCCAGAGAGAGAGGCCTATGTGGACACTGAATACATGAACAATCTTATGGTGTCAAGGTCTATAAACTACACGTATAACACGAGTTGCCCAAATGAGCAAACTCCATCCATTTCCCAGCAACTACACCCATGAGAACAATCCTCTACCCAACCAAAATCTCATTCAACCCCGAGATAACAAATTTTTGATTCATCCCATCTTTCCATGTCTGGGGTTCTCCAGTAGGAGCCTGTGTGGCCATGGAGTAGAATCAAAATAAGAGAAGAGGATGTTGGGAATTCCAAGCAGAAGGAAGCTTTAGCCTCTTTGCTGGTTGCCTTTCTCGTGGCCCCTAATGCTAAACTGCCATCAGTGCTGGACTTCCACCCACCATCACTTGCAGTTCTTTGTCTGGGGGCTTTTTCCCCACTACCAAAGCTCACTATTGCCCATGAAAGTGGAAGGCCAGGAGGCATTCAGCCTCCCCACTGTATTTTCCCACTCCCTGCTAAGGTAGCCCTCAATCAACCAATGGAAGTCAGTGTATAAATACCCCAATTCTCTCACCCTTCCTGTGGGAGAACTCTGAGGCATGAAATTATATGGGTTTCAAGACCCTCTCCAGTGGGTTGAACTCCAGCTACCACAGACTGGATGACACGGCTTCTACCTGCTGCCTTCCCTTCCCAGTCTCTTTGCCACTCCATCTTTGGGATTAGCTCCCAAACTACCTGCACCTGAACCCTTGCCTCAGGTTCTCCTTATGGGGGAGCCTATGTTAACACAGGACTGTGTGTATGCAGGCAGGGAGAAGTGAAACAGGTGGCAAGTTTGGGTAATGCCAGCATTTGGTGGAAGTGGAACAGAATACTGGATGGAACAGGGGAACTGAGGTGGGAGGAGTTGCTTGGAGGCAATCATGGGGGGCCTCCTGTACCTGGCTAGGGAGTCTGGTTTTACCTGAAGAGCAATCACCCTCTGTTACCCGAGGAGCTAAGCAGCACACATCCATGTGAGAATGGCTCTTGAGACCAGAAGGGATCCAACATCATCTAATGATGCCCCCCTGTCCAATATTTGAAAATCCCTCCCCCAGCAGCCTCTCATCTCCTCAAATGCTCCCAGCAGATTAAAAGCTTATGCTCTTGACTGGCTGATTCAGCCCTGCCATGTCTGACTACTATTACCTAACTTACAGAAAGTTCTACAAATGGCCCCCTTGTTTCTTAAAGACATCTAATTAGGGATCCCTGGGTGGTGCAGCGGTTTGGCGCCTGCCTTTGGCCCAGGGCGCGATCCTGGAGACCCGGGATCGAATCCCACATCGGGCTCCCGATGCATGGAGCCTGTTTCTCCCTCTGCCTGTGTCTCTGCCTCTCTCTCTGTGTGTGACTATCATAAATAAATAAAAAATTTTTAAAAAAGACACCTAATTATTCTCCCATGTGAAAATCCTTCGACATATAGACCATGTCTCCTCCCTGACTCTTCTCTTCCCCAGGTGCAATCTCTCTGATTCCTTTCTACATTCATCTATGTGACAAGGTCGCTTGTCCCTATTCCATCCCAGGCCTGTCCTCTTCATGTACACTAGACTCTCAGCTTTGAGAATGATACTCCAGGTGGGTCTAATCAGCCCAAAGAAAAGGAGGCTTCCTCCCTGGCCCAGAGGAAACTACTGACCAAACCCCACTTTTAGTCCTTCATTCATTTTTTCATTCAATATATACTTATTGCCTACTCATCATGTGCTAGGCACTGTTCTAGATGCTGGGTATAGATCCATAGATTTTTTTTTAATTCCCTGCTCTGACAGAGATCATCTTCTAGAGCAGGGGTCAGCAAGCTACTCCAAATCTGGCCGGCTGCCTGCTCTTATAAATAAAACTTTATTGGAACAGAGCCATACCCATTTGTTAGTTTATGAATGGTCTGTTTTCACACTACAACAGCAGAGTTGAGTAGTTGTGACGGAGACCATAGAGACCACAAAGCCAAAAATGTTTACTATCTGTCATTTACAGAAAGTTCCTGACACCCATTCTAGAGCATCTACCAGAATGTTAATTCTGAAAATCCAGTAACAGAGTGACAAAGTCCCTGCTCTCAGAGCTTGTATTCTAGAAGCCCAACTATCCACCAGGCCCTGTTTAGGACACTTGGGATCCTGCAATGAGCAGTTAAAGAATCTTCCCTAATGAAATATTCTAGAGGGTTTATAATGTGCCAAGCTTTGAACATGGCACGGGTACAGAGGCAAACCAGACTGACAAAATCCTTACACCCACGGACCTCCCAGTCCGGTTGGGGACAAAGCAACAAACACACAAAAAACACGGCTTTCAATGGTAATGCATGCTATGGGAAATTAAGCAGGAGCCTGGATGTCCTTGCATGGACTGCCAGTTTGTGCTCCCCAATCTTCTCCCCGTGCTCTTCTTTGGGGTGCAAAGGGAGACCTGGTGTGGAAGTAATTACGTTAAATATCAACTAGTTGGGCTGGGCCTTTGGTCCTGGACTGTTGAGCTGCTAAGGGAAACAGAGTCAATGCTATGGGTCCCCCAGGGGACCAGCCTTGACCCCCAAGCCCCAAGGAGGCAGTGCCCATAGATGCACAACACGCCCTGTGCATCTTCTCATCTCCTCCTTTCAAAAGAGGACAGCTAGATGGGTGTGTGTCTGCCTCCGACATTAATATCTACTGCTGTGCTTAACTAAAGTATTTTGTATACAAGTTCCCCTGCTCAAGCATTCCTTCTAATTACATTTTCCTTTTACACTGTGTTTTACACTCCTGTGAGCTCGTGGTGAGCAAGGGCCCCTGGGGTGGCAGGGAAAATAAGGCCTGGCTATTAGAGGGCTCCATGAAGCGGCAGCTTCTGCATCTTCTAGGGGGGAGAAACGGCCCAGAAACTGCAGGGCACCAGGCCAGACGCAGCACCAGCACCGGAGGGCCTGGCTCTGAGATGGCTTTGTAAGGTTAGGAAACAGCACTGACTTTGTGGGGGGTGCAGATGCTCCATCCAGAAGCCTGGAATGTACTGGAAAGTTTCTGTTGCTCTGTGGACTGAGGAGCCACCAGCTGCTCCACCACAATCTGACTTCCTTATGCATGCTTTGCGTTCATTCAACAAATTGGCGGTGGATAGGTACCCAGGCACAGTTCGTTCATTCTTTTGTTCTCTTTCTTTCTTTCGCTCACTCACTCATTCATTCGTTCGTTCTTCCAGCAAACATTGGCAAAGGGTCCGTGACATGCCAGACTGCTGGAGAGACAGACAGGGACAAGGTCAGGATGGATCTGACTTGTCAAGGAAGGAGATACAGGGCAAAGGAGAGGGAAGGAGGAGGATTGCTGGTTTGCATTCTTAGCAGGATGGTGGTAGTGTTCACTGAGACAAGAAACCAAGGAAAGGCCTGCATAATGGGGGTGGGAGGGTGAGGGGCAGGTGGACATGATCAGTGGAGTTACCTGCAGTAGAAGTACCTGCGGATATCCCAGGAGAGACATTCATCAGGTAGCTGGGAGATGAGCCTGGGGCTCCACAGATCTGGCCCAGTACTCAGAGCAGGCCAGAGAGAGGTTGCTGGGGTCCTGGTGGCGTTAGCATAGGCTGGTTTTCAGGGCATCTAACTTAATTGAAAACCAAAGGTAGTGATTACCTTGGGCTTCAACGGAAGAAGCAAGTGGGATCCATCTGAGAGGCCACATTTTATTTACATATATAAACACATTATATATATTTACATATATAAACACAATTTATATTTACATTTATATATCCATTTATATATATATACACACATATATATGTACACACACACATATTTACAACATTGAATGCAGGGGGAGAAACAGCCCAGAAACATTACATGCATTTATAATACACTTATATATATATAATGTCCCATGTTTATGTCTATAATGTCTGGGGCATCACTGACCCTATGCCAATGTTTACTGGAAGACAGGATGGGTGGGTGGATGGATGGATGAATGGGGGCCAGTGCCTGGATATATCATAATAATAATAATAACCAAAGCATTGATTATTTACTATGTTCCAGGCACCATTCTAACTACCTGACATACATTACCTAACTCACTCTATCTATCTACACACACACACACACACACACACACACATATACACACATATATATTCAGCGGTACTGTGCAGCCAGGCTATGTTCCAAGGGCTTTATAAATATTAACTCAAATGTTCACTGCAACCTGATGATTAGCTAATATTACTCAATTTCACAGACAAGGAAAACAAGACACAGAGAGGTTAAGTGACTTGCCTACAGTCCTCCAGCTCTTAAGGAACAGAGCTGGAATTCAAACCCAGGCAGTCTAGCTTCAGGGTCCTTGCTCTTACTTAGCTGCTGGGCTTTTGCTGCTTCCCCGCACCAGTGCAGCTCCTGCACAAATGCACCCAAGCCCCAGGCCGAGCCAACTGGGCTCACAGGAGGAGTGCTGTCCCTCCTCTGCCTCTTCTCCTGAGGCCCCTTCCCCGGTGCCCCTCTCTTTAGACAAACCCAAGAGCCCTTTCTCCCTGCCTTCCTGCTCACAAGCTGGGGCCAGAGACAATCCCAGAGCCCCGGGCTCGGCAGCAGGGACTGGAGTCTTGGCAGCAAGATGTCAGCTCAGTGTCTCTGTGTAGGCTACCTCCTCCAGCTGTGTTAGATGTCTTCTAAAATAGACTTTTCTATTTCAAACACCCCCACTTACCACTTGCTGCTCATCTTTCGGCACAGCCACCGTGTTTCCCTGTCATCGTAATATGCTGCTTAGACTATCACAGACAGGCTGACTTTTTGTGAAATAGCAGCCTCTTGAGAGAGACTTTTCTTTCCCTCTTTTAATTATGCCATTTTCCAGCTGGCCTTTTTCTTTTTGAAAGGTGAGCCTCGGCTTACTGACTGTTCAACTATTAATTTCCACGTTTTGATCACACTTATCGGATGGAGGCAGGAAGAGTCTTTAGATGATCATGCAGTTCCACTGTCTTACTTTGCAAAGGAAACAACTGTGTCTCAGAGAGGGAGATTGGCTCATCTGAGATCACACAGCCAATTAGTGGTGGACTGGGGCGGAAACTTGAACCAGTTAATACAGCAGTGTGGGGATTTAGAAATAGGAGTAATAATAATTCATATTTATCACAGCATTGAGGTTTACAAAGCATAATTTAGCTCTCTGAACCCTCTGTCCTCTATTGAGTTACATGCCTTGTCATCTAAGGAGGGAGGACCCTCTTCTCTTAAAGCCAGCTGTCCACTCCACCCACATCTGGAATTCCAAGTGCTCTTATTCTATATGAATGAAATACTCACAAGAACATTTAAAACTCATCAAAAGGCAAGGAGCACTAATTTGAGAACCATCTGGGAGTGTCAATTCCAGAGTAACCCCAAGGCTAATTCTGCAGCCTAGACTCCTCCATCTCCCCCAAACTCCTCCGTCTCCCCCAAACTCCTCCCCCCACTCCTCTTACTGGGGTCTGTGTTTCCCATAGGGGTGGCAGGAAGGGACTGAGCTTGCCCCATCAAACAATGAAATCTCTTTCCAACAGAGACTCAGCATTAATAAATAGCAACACTAGAAGACTCATAGAAAGTATTTCATTCAACCCTCCCACTTTATAGATTGAGAAGGTGGGACCCAGAAAAGGAAAGTGAACTGCCCAAGATCACACTGCTTTGAGACAAGCAACATGTGCCTGGACCACTTGTCTCATGTTCTCTATATTCTAGACACCCAACATCAGCCTCTAGCTAAATGCTGCCTTGAGTAGGACTTGGCTTTTGTCCTGTTAAATAAAAATTATTCCATGGGGAACAGCCATAAAACTGTAGGGCACTAACAACTCACCCACCTCGCCCCTCCATTGTCCAACTCAATCTTGGCTGCACAGCAGAATCCTCTGTGGCATTTTATAAACATCCAGATTTCCAGGCCTATCATAGACTGAATGGATAAAAACCCTAAAGAGTGGGGTCCTGGCATCTGTGATTGTTCAAAGCTGCACAGGTGATGAGAACAGGCGGCCAGGAACAGGCAAGACTGGTCCACCTGATGGCCAAGAATCACATCAGCAGGTCTGAATCATTGTGACTGAAATGGAATGTAACTAATTATATTTTTGAGCTTTAAAAGCTTAATTCAAATACAATGAAAACATGAAGTTGACAGAGCAGGACAGATTGCTGACCAGAGAAGCTCTTTCAGAATCACGCCCAATTCTGGAGGGTAAGCCCAAAACTTCTCACTCACCACTGCTTGCAAAAAAGAACACATCTGACCACATACCCATGAAGTCATAATGTGTCTCGCCAGTAGAAACTGCAAATGGTTGGGTGCATAAAGGGCCATTTTCTTTTCATATTGCAAATTAAGGAAAATAAGTGGTAAATAATAAAAGTTATAGGTAAAGACTAATCTCAGCCCTCCCACACAATCTTCCCCTTCATTATTTCTAGATCTTGCTCCTGAATGCCGATCTGTCCTCAGATCAAGTGTGAAGTCTAAGTGCCAAGTCAAAGTCCTTTTGAAGGACAAGTTTCCTACAGAAGGTGGAAGGGCACAATAAAATGCGTAAAACAAAACAGAAGTCCTAATGGGACTCAGAAAAACCATACTCTGCACCCAGGCAGAGGGGAGACAAGGCTGCAGGGAGCCGGAAAGCATCCTTGAAAGGAACAATTCAACAAAAAATGCACACCTGATGAGAGAAGAGACAGGATAGAGTCACTTCATCCAAAAACTGGAGAAGGATAATAAAAATCAAGAGGTTTTTCATGTGTTTTAAGAAACACAAGACAGTAAATGTTCAGGTTGTCCCTGATATGAAAAGGGGCACCTGCTCTGCTACAGTGAGAGGAAAAGAAAGGTAGAAATAAGCACAGGCTCGGGGCAGAATGCTTTTGGGGCTCTGTATCATACTCATGGCTTCCACATTTACCACCTGCTCCTGATTCAACCAGCAGCCCAACTACATTGATGAGCAGTTATAATTACCCCCATTTCAAGAATGAGGGAAATGATGTTTGGAGCGGTCAAGGCCCTCCTGAGATCCCACAAGCTTGAGGTCAATGCAGCCAAATTTCAATCCAGGCCCCTGTATCTTCAGGTAGAGAAAGATCTTTCCACTGTGGAAGCAAAGGTCTGCTAGGGCATGGGGAAAAGCTGGGAGGGAGTTTAGGGGGAGTTTCCTTTACCTGAGTGTGAGCCATGGACAGCTGGCTCCCATTGGAGTGGGATATTACAATGGAACTTTCTCTAGCTGGGAATATCAGAAATATTAGCTTTTAGCATTTCTGGCTAATAAATGGAGCTGTATATGAAGATCAGCCTTTCTGTGATTATTCACACTTCTCCATGTGTCATTGTTTCAAACCTGGAATGAACTGTTTTGCCTCCTCTGAGTTCCTCACCATGCCTCCATTCTGTAGGGAATCGGGAGTGGTTCCCTTCCTCTCTGTAGCTCTACCTGCCAGGCCTCAGGGACAGAGTCAAAGTCAGTTGTCCAACAGGATCAGAGGCTGAGACCAATGCAATGGATGGGGTGGTCAGAGAGTCAAAGCTCAAGGAAAGGCAAAATCAGGAAAACCAAGGCTCATGCACCAGACACTGAGCAAAAGGCTTTATCTACATGGTGTCATTCGGTTTTCATGATAAATCCATGAAATAATGTTATCCCCCATTTCAGAGCACGGGAAAGTTAAGTAACTCACCTGAAGTCATACAGTGACTGTCAGAACCAGGCTTTGAACCCAACTCTGACCTGAAAGGCAGTGTTATTTCCACACTACCATGCCTTTCCAAGAATGAGCAAGGGGAGGCAGTAGTCACCAGAACCTAGAGAGAGAGAGTGTTGTGTGGAGGGGCCCACTGAGCTAAGACCCTGGCGAGACAGCGGAACTAGGCAGGGGAATACAGAAACCAGCCCCACTGTCCTCTTTCCCTGCTGGTGTTGGCCAACTGAACCCTGCTGGAAGCCTGATGACACAGTCTATATGGGTCAGCCTCCCAGGCACAGAGCTGGGTAGGGAAGGGTGAAGAGCGGATCTAGAGGAACAAACAGAAGAAATCCACCCTCGCCCATGGAGAGGCAAAAGCCAGAGAGAGATCTAGCGTCAGATGGATGGAGCAGGTGTGGGGTCTGGGCTTCAGAACCCAAGCAGTCATGGACAGCTCTCTTTGATAGATCTGACTGCCAAGATCCCCTTCCAAGAGTTCAGGGCCCACTCTGTGGTTGCAGGTTCAACTGTCCTCAAGATTCAGTTCCCTGCCCAGTGCCTGACACCCGTTTATCCTCCTGCTCTTACTACCTTCAGAGGACACAGTGGTTATAAGCAGAGGTTTTGGCCTAGATTCAAATCTTGATTCTAGGGATGCCTGGGTGACTCAATGGTTGAGTATCTGTCTTTGGCTCAGGGAGTGATCCCAGGGTTCCAGGATTGAGTCCCACATCGGGCTCCCAGTGAGAAGCCGGCTTCTCCCTCTGCCTATGTCTCTGCCTCTCATGAATAAATAAAATCTTTAAAAAAAACAAATTCTGGTTCTACCTCCCGCCAGTTGTGTGATCCAGAACAAGTGACTGAGCTGCTCCCTGCCTCAGTTTCCTTCTTAGCAAAAGGGGCACAAGAATAGTGCCTCCCTTAATGGAGTGCTATGAGAAATGAATATAGTAAATGGTTAACACAGTGCCTAGTGGACATAAAATTATTAGTGATGACCACGATTATTATCCTTGCAAATATTTATTGAGCTTCAGGGCTCTGTGAGCTCTGAGAATTGTTTGCAATTAAATGCCCGCGTGAGAATGTGCCAGTAACTCTGGCCAAATACAAGTAGACGTGGTCATGGGCAAGTATACAGTGCCTCTGAAGAAGGACTCGGGGGCTCCAACCATAAATCAAAAAGAAATCAGAGGCTGAGAATAGTAAGTTAAAGGCAGTTGTTACAAACTGTAACTGGAATGTATATGAGCTTGGAGGAGTCAAGAGCAAAGGATGGATCCCAGCCTCCCTCAGCAGCTGCAGGTGAGGGATGTCAAATGAACACAAGCGGCAACCATGGAGTTCAGCCAACACTCCACCTGGAAATGTTTTGGTTTTGTTCTGCACCCCAGAGCCAACTAGTCCTTCTAGGAGCACTGAGAGACAGCATTCCTGGGAATCTCACAGAGACATCTTTGCTAATGGTATCAGTAGAGCCCATTTGCATAGAAGTAGCTCCATTTGCATGAATCACTACAGGAGCAAATGGAAACAGAATGAGATAAAACCATAAAAATAAGTTGGCAAAGACTGTTAAGAGGCTAGACTGTAAGAATTGTTATCGTGCAGGCTGACATATCTCTGCAACTGGTGTCTCCAGGGAAGCAGACTGCCAATGTCCCCACCAGACCAGCAAGGTGGAAAGGGTACACTTCATCTTAGGGCCATCTCCTGGAGCTGGCTGGAGGACAGAGGTGGTGGGCTCTGGGTTAGCTCTCTACCCAGCAGAACCAAAAAAAAGTGGAGTGGGGTCAGAAGGGAGCTAGGTCCTAATCAGATCACCAATATAAAGTGAACCAAGTGTGGAACCAAATGAGACAGGGTCCAGCCGTGCAAAGAGAGAGCAGGTTCCAGACCCCAGCCATGTCTAGGATGGGAGCAATCTCTGAGTCAAAGAATGGGCCTCCTGGTTCCTGTCTTCCAGTTCCTGTAACCATGGGCAAGGATGTGCTAGGAGAAGGTAAAGGGGCAGGGAGCAAACAGTGACCAGGCTGATGTGTTACAGCATAGGCCATTGCATGAATTCATTCATTCATTCATTCATTCATTCATTCATTCATTGAGCAAATGTTTATTGGCCACCTACCCTGTGCCAGGCAAAGGGTATTTCAGGCAAAGGGTATACAGCCATGAAAAAATGATTCAGATCCCTGCCTTAATAGGGCTCACTTTCAAAGGAGAAAAAATGAATGGGAAATATCAGGAAGGGAGACAGAACATGAAAGACTCCTAACTCTGGGAAACGAACAAGGGGTGGTAGAAAGGGAGGTGGGCAGGGGTGGGAGTGACTGGGTGACGGGCACTGAGGGGGGGCATTTGATGGGTTGAGCACTGGGTGTTATTCTATATGTTGGCAAATTGAACACCAATAAAAAATAAATTAAAAAATAGGGCTCACTTTCTGGTAGTGGGAGATAGACACAAGCAAGTAAACTAATAAATATATCATTTCAGGGAACGATGAATACAGTGTGTTATGGAAAAAGAGCAGTGAGAACAGGGGAGTAAACATATAAAGCCCAGCCTTCCCCCTTTCCTTCCCTGGCTCAGCTCACCTGCCAGGAAAGGAAGTATCACAGGGCAGGGACTCCACTCTAGGGTGCTGCCTGGTGGAGGTGTCCTCTCACTTTTTGATGGATGTCGTGTTTTCTCTTTCTTCTCTCTCCTACCCAAGCAGAAGGGATCCTAACCATCCAGAAGCCATCTCTCAGAGCAGACCTGGCTGGCCGCCTCTCCCCTCTTTCTTTTCTTCATGCGCCTTGAGCAACAAGGCACTCTGCTAGGCAGAGCTGGCTCTGCCAGGACATGTCTGAACACCTCCTGGTCTCTTCTGGCTTCTTTTCTACATGTGACCCTAGCACACAAAGACCTGAGGCTCAGATTTGGACACAGTGGGGACAAGGACTGTGGTGACAGCCCACTTCAACCTGACATGGTCCAGTCCAGCTCACCAGCCATTTCCTGCTTTGGGTGTGGGGGGCCAAGACTAGTCAACAACAACATGGTGATTCCTCACCACTCAGCTATGGTCACCTACCAACCAACCACAAATCTCGGTAGCATACAATGAGAAGCGCTTGTTTTGTTCATGCACCTGGGAGTTGGCTGAGGTTCTGCTAACGTTGGCCTGGTGTGGCTGAGTTAGGATGGCCCTAGATGGGTAGATCTAAGCTGAAGGTCAGGTATGGGTTTGTTCTACCCTGTTCCCAGTGTCTCTCCTCTGCCTCCGACCAGTTGGCTAGCCAGGTGTATTCTTTTCATGTTGATGGCAGAGGCACAAGAGGGCAAGTAAAACACCCAAGCCACTTTATAACGTGGGCTTGGATATGACACAGTATGAAGTGGTCAGCTTCTGCCCACACGCCCCTGGGCCAAAGCAAATCCCATGTCTGAGCCCCAAATCAAACGGCAGGGTCCTGCATCCATCTTTATCAGAGCAACAGCTACAAAGTTACCTGGCAACGGGCATGGTTAGAGGAAGGAGCAAAGAATTAGGACCAAAGATTCTCATGCACACACCTCTCCTGGGAACATCCTAAGAAGTAGAGGTACAGTCTAGGGAGAAAGGGACCTTACCTAGAACACCCATCTCAAATCTGAGCTCACCTTTGACTAAAGATAGCCAGTAAGGAAGCCGTTGACTCCTTATTAATAATTTTTTAAAGCCAATATGCAGATCACTGAATTCTATTCCAGAAACCAATACTGTACTGTATGTCAACTAACCAAATTTTCAATTAAAAAAAAAAAAAAAGAGCAGCCCACATTCACTGGTCTGCATTTACTCTCTGCTAGGTACCATTCTAGATGTTTACATGAATAAATCCATTTTAATCCTCATAAAAATCCTTTGAGGTAGCTTCAGGGACCATCTTCACTTTGCAGATGAATAAACTGAGGCACAAGAAGGAAAGTAAGTTGTTCGAGGTCACGCAGCTAGTAAACACCAGAACTAGGATGGGGGCCCTGGGCATCTGTCTCCAGCACGCACCTTCCTATGCATAAGCAATACTGCCTTCACCAGAAAGTGTGGCCTGAGTGCACATGTCCCTGGTCTGTCCTGTGTCTGTCTTTTCACACAATCTCAGTGGATGATCACAAACAGAAGAGGTTTTAGATTAGGGGCAGGGGGCGTGCAGGAGCTCAGACTAGGACAGCAAAGGGAAGAACTAAAACAGGAATTCAGGCTTCTTGGGGATCCAAGGAGGAGTCCTATGGGCAAGAGAAAAGCTGGGTGGGCGCCAGTGCCTAGAAAGAGGCCCTGAAGACTGAAGAGAGACTTGACTTTATGACTTTGCACAGCTGATCTCCGCATCCCTTGTCTCCCTAAATTTGTGGGACCTGGGGCTTCTTGTCAAAGCCCTGCTAGGAGTGAGGGCAGGGGGCAGGCTAGGAGCTGCCAGGAGTGGATGCCCTGGGGTCACATCTGAGGCAGCTCATAGCTTTGAGTGGTAAATAAAGAGACAGGGAGACAAGGATTCCCCAGAGGCACATGCTGGTTTCTATCCAACTGTCACTCACTTCTATCACTCCTCTTGTTTTCTGTTATGATAAACAATGATAACAGCTTACTCAGGGAGCATTTTATAAAAGACAAGGCATTTTCAGACACAGGGATTGCACATGACGCTCACAACCACCCTGTGTGGGAGCCAGCACATTTTAAAAATAAGAACACCAGGGCTCAGAGGGGTCAAACGGTTTATTCAGGATCACACAGTTCATTAGAGGAATTGGAATCAGTACCTTCACCCTCTTAGTCCTGCACCATCCTCACATTTTTCCCTGGAGGGAGGGAAAGCAAAATTACATCAGGCCTTGATCTCTTAAGAGAAGGTGGTATTTTGTCTCTATCAATCATTCACACTTTAGTATGATGTATTTGCAATCCCCTCCTGAGAGTAAAAGGATTGGGTGCACGCACTGGAGAGATGCTACAAGGGCTCCATCAAGGGGTGGAAGGGAAGCAGTGCAGCGAACATGAAAACAATTTCACCCTGTCTCAATTTCTCCCTCCTGTGGGATTCAGCTGGAGCCAAGCTAACGGAGATTCATGACAAGACAGAAGATGTCAGATGAAGACATTCAACTAGGAATGATATTATGATCATTGAAACCCTTCTAGATGCTCGGTGCTGTGCTGAGCTCTTGGGAGGCTATGGTAAAGAAGCACAGATGCTTACATTCCAGGATGGAGAGCGGCAATAGATAAGCACACAAATAAGAAGGTGAAGTACAGTGGGGGCTAGAAAGACAAAGACATATCCTAAAGGACAAATAGTTGTCAGAGTGGCAGAGTTGGGTTACTACTTTGGGTTTTGGGGAGTCAGAGAAGACCTCTCTGAGAACGTGTCATTGGGGTAACACCTGAACAAGGAGAAGGTGCCAGGATTCCTAAGATCTAGTTTACTGGAAGAACAATGTCAGGAGCCCATGTAAAAAAGTGACAATGCCAGCAGCAAGAAGAATGGTGGCAGCAGGTGCTAATGCTTACGCAGCACTTGTGTGACAGGCACTTGCTCTAACTAGCTGACACACGTTATTGCATTTCCTACTCAATCACAATCCTATAAGTAGGCATTACCACCAGCCCTACTGGACAGATGAGGAAAATGAGGCACACGGGGGTTAAGTGACTTATCCAACAGCAAATAAGAACCAGAAGGAAAGAAAGTTGCTAGGTGGCCGTGGTCCAATCCCCAGGGTCCCAGCACTGAGTCCCAAGAAGCAAGGTGATCAAAGAGCCCAGGAATGAAGTTAGGGTAATTGGCAGCATTATGCAGACTGCGTGCGGGCCCCTCATTTCTGTCACCAAGCTCAATGCCAAGAGACCATCTGAGCAGCAGCACCAGAGCAATCATGTGATCAGATGCATGGGTTTGGCACCAACACCCCATGGATTTTCCATTCAGAAAACATTTGCAGCACAGGACTGTGTGTGTATGGGGGGAATGGGGGGACTAGTCAGCCACATACCACCCACTGCTGATCTCATTTTGTCTATATATAACAGAGTTAAGAAACCCACAGGTAGGTGCATTTTTATTGCTAAAGCCACTTTCTGGTCTACTTGCTCCATCAGAGTGATGTGATGACCCGAATCCAGCATCAGCCATGGTGAACTTCAATGTGTCAGAAAATCAAATGGCTCATGTCAAAAGATCCAGGCAGAGGACCTTGCTTCACCACAAGCAGGCAGGGATGTTTGCTCTCTTACAGACCCCACAATCCCCTTCCTGCAGGCCCTGACCTCAGCTAAAATTCTTATCAGTCACCTCCCCTGCTCCCGTCCCCTCTCTCATTGTTGCAGTTCCAGTCATTAACAGAACACATGTCACACTGTGACATTACAGGACTTGGATAGATATTGTGGGAGGAAGGAGAGGGCAGGGGAGGGAGGTCCAGGCTGAAGGGTATGGAGAAGGACATTACAAAGCCTGCTCCTAAAGAGCTCAGGACGAATGGGACATATGGACACACATACATGTGAGGATGACCAAGACGTAGTATCAGAGCCAGCAGCAACTTCTACTGGGGAGGGAAGAAAAGCCCTTTGATGTGAGTCTTGAAAGGCAAAAAGGGGTCTTCTGGGTGGAGAAGGGAAGGATCAGGCACTCTAAGCGGAAGTCTTGAAGCACATAGGCAAAAGCAAGACACATAAAGGAGCCCGCTACACATAAAGAGAGAAGACTGGGGTACCCATCAAGACTGCAGATGTCACCATGCTTGATCCTTCCTCCAAAGTTGAAATCTTAGAGCACCTGATGACTCCTCATAGCCATCTGCTGCCTGCATCCAGACACCAGGCTCAGACATTTTTGCCTTAGAACATTTTTTAGCTTTGTTCTTGATCCTGGTCCCCACTGCCACCACTGCCATTGAAGCTCATTCATCCATGGCCTTTGTGCCAAGCCTTTCTTATTACAACAGCCTGCCTTCTGGTTCTTCTCACCCTAAATTTTCCACTCCAATGACTTCTTCATTTCTGAGCCAATTTTGGAGAGTTCACTGGCTAGTGGTGATCCAAGAAAGATGACTCTTGCTTCAGCTAGAACCCAAAAAGCCCACCAGAAAATGAATTAGAAAAGAAGTAAATCTGTAAAAAAAAAAAAAAAAAAAATCAGAGAACCAAGGAGCGGAACACAGCTGGGCTGAGGACAGAGGCAGGATTAATTCATTTACTCATTCATCATTCAAAAATATGTGGGCCACTTACTTCAGAGTAAGTCTCTGCTCTGGGCCCAAGGCATGAGATGGCGCAAAAAAGAGCCTTCAAAGCCTGCCGTCCCTGCCCTCATGGAAATGTGAAGAGATAGCCAATTAATCAAACAATTACACAAATAAATCTAGTATTACAAATTGTGATAAGCCCTAGAAAGAAAAGGTCAAGGAAGCTGTGAGTGCTGACAGAGGTGAGGAAGGCAGTCAAGGAAAACTTCCGAGGATGGTACACTTGAACTGAGATCTGAAGGGTAGGTTAACAGGTGAGTGGGGGGAGGAGCAGTTGCATGTATTAGTTAAAAGAGCCTAGGGGTAATCACCTTTGGATTTGAATCCTGTCCCCACCAATGGTTCATTTGGAGTAAATTATTTCACCCTGGTATGTCTTGGTTGCCTGGTATATAAAATGGAGATAGTAACTGTATTTACCTTAGAGATTTGTTATAAAGATTTAGTAAGACAATAATGAGTATGATACAGAATAAGGGCTCTGCAAACAGTGGGAGTACCAGTAATAGTTGCTGTGGTCAGAGTGATGCTGATTGCAGTGATGCTGCTGGGGATGATAATAATGGGGAAGGTAGTGATTATGGGGATGGTCCTTATGATCATGATATTGAAGATGGTCATTATGAGAATGGTGGTGGTGATAATGAGGAGAAGGACAGTGATGACCATGAAGATGACTTTTGTGCTCACAGCAATAGGAACAACTATGCAAGTGCCCTCAGGTTGTCTGTGCCCACAGGATAGAAAGTGCTTAGGAGAAGAGCAAGTCACGTCTCTTAAGGGAGACACGGGCAGGCTCTGCAAATGCCAAGTTACGGACTCTAGATCCTAAGCTTCTTTAAAATGTAATCAAAGAGCTCTAAAAAGAGATCCAAGAATGTGCTAATACAATTGACCCTTAAACAAGATGGAGATTATGGGCACTGATCCCCAGTGCAGTCAAATATCTGCATATAACTTTTGACTCCCTGAAACTTCACTACTAACAGCCACTGTTGACTGGAAGTCTTACCAATAACAGAAACAGTTAAAACATATTTTGTATGTTAAATAAATTACATACTATATTCTCACAAGTAAGCAAGAGAAAAGAAAACGTTAAGAAAATCACAAGGAAGAGAAAATACATTTAGTACTATATTTACTGAGAAAAATCCACCTGTGAGTGGACCTGCTCAGTTGAAACTCTATTGTTCAAGGGTCAACCATACAATCATCTGTGATGACACAGATTCAGTTAAAATTTATTGAGTTCCCTGCCTTAAAAAAAAAGTCCCGCCCTTATGCCAACAGTATTACCAGGAGAGCCAGTGTTAATGGAGTGCCTACTATGTGGGGGACAATTATTCATGTGTTGGTCCATTCTCTCCTCATGACACTTGGAAGATGACAGACCTGAGTGCTAATATATTGATAAACAGGATATGGATATTATGTCCATTTGACAGAAAGGAAAATAAACAAGGCATAGAATCTTTAAGTAATTACCCAAGTCACACAGCTAATAAATAATAAAGACAGAGTTTCAACTGAGGCACAAATGTCTTCTAGTTTAAGTCCTTCTTTCTATGTCCCACAATGCCTTTCGGTGCAGGCAGAGGACTGCAGACTTACAGATGCAGAACTGCAGGACTCACGTCCCTGTTGACAAAGGGGATCTCTTTTGCTTTATCCCTGGAGTGGGGGCAGCTTCCCTCATGCTAGTGAAGTTCACAGAAAGTCCTCAGGTTGGGCGATCTGTACTTTGCAGTAATTCTTTACAAGAGCCGTCAAGAGGGGAAAAGAATGTGAGAGTTCACCGAACCCTTACGAGATGGTAGGTCTTTTATATACATTACTTCATGGTAGGTCAATCCCATTCCTTACTCTCACTGCCCCCCAATTTACTGGAAGAAGAAACAAAGACTCAGAAGGGTTGCAAAACTCATCCAAGGTCACACAATGGGGAGGGTCACACTAATGCAAGACTGTCACACTCCAAAGCCCAGCTTCATTAGCCCAACTCTGTTCTTTTGTGATATAACACACACACACACACACACACACACACACACACACGTACGCAGGCACACAGCCAAACACAGTGATGAACACTTAGATTTTACTCCAACTATGAATGCATAAAAATGTATGTAAATTCATAATGCTTTTGAAGATGCCCCATCTTGTAGACCCAAGCAAAAGAATAAAGCAGAGTGCAGTCTGCTTTCCTTATGCATTTAGTCTGCAGCATGGCTTTTATATATTTCCAAGCACCTGGCTGCCTCTCCTGTGCTCCGTGAAGAATAATGGATGATACAGCTGAGGTTTCAAGGCTGAGGCTATGGACACTGGAAAACAGGCTTTTGTTGGCTATTTATTTCATAATATCCTCAGCTCCTCCAGGAACTGAGGTCACTACATCTGTCCCGGCCAGAGGCTGAACAGGTATGCTGGAAATGCATGTAAGCCCACGAATGATATACTAGTGCTTATGCCTTTCTCGAGACAATGGCTAAAAGTTAGTTTCTTGCCATTACCTGAGCAATTCATTTAACTTTTCTATGCTTCAGTTTCACCATCTAGAAAATGGAAATAATGGCGTTCCCACATATCTTATCTTAGTCAGCTGTTGCTGAGATGATACAGAATAACATCCCCAGACCTCAGCAGCTTGCCACAAGCATTTCTTTCTCACTCACAGGCCTGTCGGCCAGTGGGGGCAGTTCTGCTTTAGACTGTAGATTGAGTTCCAGTCTCTTTCATTTTAGGATAAAGGGAAGCAGGTATTTGGAGCATGACCTTCAAAGGGCTAGTCACAGGAGAGCAAGAGGGCTGGACAAACCACCTGAGCACATTTAAGGCTCTTGGTCAGATGTGGAAGGTCATTGCATCCACTCGCGTTCCAAGAGCTAAAATTAATCACAGGGCTAGGTCTGAAGTCAGTAAAGTAGGGAAGAATATTCCACCCACAGGGAAGGCATGAAAGAGGAGGTAATCCAGTTACTCCTGGAATATACAAATGTACTCCAAAACTTGGCAGCCCAAACCAGCCACTATTTCACTAGTGACTGTATCAGTCAGGATTTCGGGGAGGGCTCAGCTGGATTCTCTCCTGTAGCTATAGTCCGGTGGCAGCTGGGGCTGCTGTCATCTGAAGGCTCAGTGGGGCTAGACATGCAGGATGGCTCCCTCACATGGCTGGCACTTACTGCTGGGAGGCAGCTGAGCAGTGGACAAAAGTGCCCAGATGTAGCTTCCCCAGCACAGATGTCTTGGGGTAACTGGACTTCCTCCACAGTGCCTGGCTTACAGGGCGCAGTCCCAAGAGACCAGGTAGAAATTGCTGGCCTTTTCTTTATTTTTTATCTTTTTTTTCCAATTGCAGGAATTACCGGTACCCCAGCACACTTTGTTAAAACCTTATTGCTTACATAGCTAGAGACACTGATTGAGCTACATGAAATTTCCCTGCCTCTAGTTCTAGGTTAGTCTGTGTAGAGCTTCCCTAAACTGTTGAGAGCTGGGACACTGGTAGGCAGGGGCAGGACCCAAAGTGAGAAGAATGATACCTCCTAGGAGCTATAGACGGGGTGGAGGGCTTTGAGAGGGCCTTTGGTGTGAGCAGAGAATCAGGAGTGTAGCCTTAGGCCAGGGACGGGAGGCAACATTCCCTGTGATGAGTAGAACTCTAGCCCCCTCTGGGGTTTCCAGAACAAAGGCTGGGTGGGTTGCATGGCCTCTTCTGACCTAACCTCCAAGGCATCAATTCCATGGCATTCTAATGGTTACAAGGAAGTCACTAAGAACAGCTCAGATTCAAGGGCAGGAGACACAGGCCCCAACTCTCAACAGGAGAAGTGTCAACGAATTTGCAGGAATGGTTTGAAACTATCCTAGGAGGCATAGAGGAAGAGAAATGAATAATAATATTATCTACCTACCCCCTCACCATAGAAGTTAATGTGTGTGTGACAACAGTGCAGGCACCTCATAAACAGTAGCCAAGCAAATCACAGAGTCACTGGGCAGAGATGCCCTGTCACCCTCCTGTCTCACTTATTAACACGGTAGAGCTAACTGGACTACCTTGATGAGGCCAAAGAACGTAGGACTACTGTTCACAGCTCACTCACTACATTCCAAATGCTGTGCTAGGAAGTGTCCAACCAGGGTCTCATCTAATCTCAACAAGCTTGTGAGGCAGCATTGTGGCTATGAAAACTCACGCATCCACTCGTCACCTCTAAAAATGCTGTATACATGCTGCTATGGGTCAACTGGGGGAGAGCCACCAAGCATCCCCTCCATCTCCCTCTTTTCTCCTCCCAGTTTACTGATCCCAACAACTAAAAGTCCGTGCAATCTACTCATCCCCTGTCATAGCACTAATCCTACTGCAGGTAACTCTGATCCCACTATCATGTCCCAGAGAGCTCTTTGGAAACAGGGACCACATCTGATCTAGTTCTGGCCCCTGGCCCCAGGGTAGGGTCTGACCCAATGGAACATGGACATCCTCCATCTTCCAGGTCCACTTACTTTGCTTTTCTACCTGTATGGAGCACATTAACAGGCTCCCTTGACCTCTGCTTCTGGTCTGGTCTGGCCTGACCAGCAAGGAATCCTGGCAGGAGTCAGAGGAGATGAGGAAAGTACAGCCAGGGTATTTAGGCTTCCAGCTCCCTCTCTGCAAGGTCACCTGGGTCTGGCTGTGTCTCAGCTGAGGGACCCACCTCCTGTTCCCTAACCTCTCCACGACTCCCTCCACCCAGGCTCCAATACCTGGTGCTACTTCCTGCTCCCTCCCTTTGGATGTAAGGTGGGGACTAGCCCCAATCTGGCACTACCCCATATGATTTCCTTACACATTGCTCACATCTTAATAAATAGCCTTAAAAAAAAAAAAAAAAAGTAGGCTCCACACCCAGCATGGAACCCAACAAGGGGCTTGAACTCATGACCCTGAGATCAAGACCTGAACTGAGACCAAGAGTCAAGATGCTTAATTAACTGAGCCACCCAGGCGCCCTGATAAATAGCCCTTTTATTAATTCCTCCTTGAATTAAACTAATTGGACTGCGCCATCTGCCTCCCGCTAACCCTGACACATACAGAAATTTTCGGGGGACAATTACCAGACATATGTGTTCCCAGGTATATGGCCTATGACTATGGACTCTCTTGGATGGACAGGCCTGGGTGGAAGACCCAGGATGCCATGAAGAGCATGACCAGTCCTGTCTGCAGTTGGTGATTAAACTGCCAGAGCACCTCCCACCCGGGCTGTCAAGCTTCCAACCAGGGCCTCACAGAGGGACAGAATCTTCTCTCTCCTGACAGATCAGTGACAGAGAGGATTTCAATTAGAGCCACAAGGGGCCTCAAATGCCTGACATCTCTCACAAGTGATGGTGAAGTGAGCAGGTTCTGCAGGGCCCTGAGGCTTGCCAGCTGCCTCCCTCACTTCTTCTCCCACGAGGCTGGACAAGCACAATAAGGCTTCTCCAGACCCACAGCCAGCAGAATATTTCAGGCTCCCCACTTGAGAAAATCTTGCAAAGCAATCTCCAGTAGGAAGTATGGTCACCATATCTATCTACAGTCATGGCCAAAATCCCCACACCCCTCAAACCCTTGCAGTGGCTCCCATTTACCCTAAGGTCCAAACGCTACCTGAGCCCTACTTGAGCTCTCCTATAACCCCAGACCAAGTCGAGGTCTCCCGAAATACCCTGGACTCTCCCTCCTGGCTCTCATGCTTGTGAGAGACACTTGTATAATCATCTACATCTACATTCTATTCTCCATCCCGGCACACGTGTTAAAATCCAAGTGAGATCATGAAGTCACATCAAGTTGCTCTTTAGCTCAAACTCTTCGCTGGCTTCTCTTTTCACTAAGTAAACTCTGTTTTCCCAGTGGCCATGAGACTCTATACAGTCAGGTCACTGTGACCCCCTGCCTCTCCCACTCTTGAGCTCTGTCCCAGCCAGCCTGACCCACCTCCAGTGACTCAAAGAGGCCAAACATGCTCCCTCCTTTGCCTAGAAGACGGCTGCTCCCATAGCCTCAGGATTCCCACCCTCCTTTATATCTCTCTTAAAAGATTCACCATGCCCAGGGCACAAAGACATGGGATACATGGACATTCTTTTTCCCCCAAAACCAAAAGTATAACAACTTTATGGGCAGAAAATAGCAGGTGCATGTCATTGCCATTGTGGGACCTGGTTTTCCAAGGACAGGGAACCTCTGGTGTGCTGCCCACTTTCCTGGGTCACGGGACCACCATTCTGGAAGTAAGAAGCTCAAGGTGAACATCAGTTCCAGTCTAACAGGCCCCCTTTTATGCCTGATTGCAAGTCACATGCCACATTTTGTTTGGTTGCTTTTTAAAAAATAATTTGTTAAGGTAAAATTCCCATAACACAAAATTAACCATTAAAGCAAGCAATTCAGTAGCACTTAGTACATTGATGATATTGTGCAACCATCACCACTGTCAGGTTCCAAGACATTTTCATCACTCTGAAGTAAAATCCCTTATTTATTAAATGGTTTCTCCTCCAACATCCCTTCCCTCTGCCCCCTGCCTACCACCAATCTGTGCACTCTCTGGTTGTACCTTCTGGATATTTCTATAAATGGAATCATGATACATGACCTTTTGTGTCTGGCTTCTCTCACTTAGAATCAGGTTTTGGATCTGTACTTCATTCCTTTTTATGGCTGAATAGTATTCCATTGTATGGATGTATTACAATCTGTTCGTCCATTCACTTGTTAATTTAGGCTGCTTCCACCTTTTATCCATTATGAATAGTGCTGCTAAAAACATGCATGTATGAGTTTGTTTAAACATGTTTTCAATTCTTCAGGTATGTACCTGAAGAGTCATCCAGTGATTCTATGTTTAGTTTTCTGAGAAGCCACCAAACTGCTTTCCATGGTGACTGAACTATTTCACACTCCCACCAGCAATATACAAAGGTTCCAATTTGACCACATCCTCACCAACACTTATTTTTTATTTTTCCTTTAAAAAAATTATAGCCGTCCTAATGGGTATGAAGTGGTGCCTTATGGTAGTTTTGCTTGCATTTTCCTAATGAGTTAACATGTTGAGCATCTTTTCACAGACTTATTGTTTGTATATCTTTGGAGAAATGTATATTCAAGTATTTGCCTATTTTTTAAATAGGTTTAGTTGATTTGGGGGAACTCTTTATATATTCTGGATATTAGACCTCAGATATAGGAGTTCCAAATATTTTCTCCCATTCTACAGATTGTCTTTTCACTTTCTTGATAATATCCTTCAATGAAAAAGCTTTTAATTTTGACAGAGTTCAATTTGTTTTTTTTCTTTTGCTGTTTATGGTTTTGGTCTCCTACCAAAGAATCCATTGCCAAATCCAAGATCGTAAAGATTTACCCCTATGTTTTCTTCTAAGAGTTTAATGGGCTTAATTTTTACATTTAGTTGTTGACTTAGTTTTAGTTATTTTTTTTTTCTATGAGTTTGTGACCCAACTTCATTCTTTTGCATGTGGATATCAGTTGTACCAGAATCATTTGTTAAAGATGAAGATTTCCTTCCCATTGAATGGACTTGGCACCCTTATCAAAAATCAATAGGCCATAGATACAGGGGTTTATTTCCAAACTCTGAATTCTATTCCACTGATCTATACATCTATCTTTATGCCAGTGCTACACTACTTTGGTTCATTTATCTTTATGGTAAGTTTCAAAATCAACAAGTCTAAATCCTCCAATTTTATTCTTTTTCAAGATTGTTTTGGTTTGGGGGGGGGGTTGCCCTTGCAATTCCATAGGAGAATGAGGATTGGCTTTTCCATTCCTGAAGAAAGACCATTGGAATTCTGATAGGGTTTACACTAAACTGGATAATGTTAAGATAATATTATCTCTTCCAATCCAGGAACACAGAACATCTGTCAATTTATTTAGGCAGTCTTTCATTTCTTTCAACAATATTTTTTTTGTAAATTTATTTTTTATTGGTGTTCAATTTGCCAACATATAGAACACCACTCACTGCTCATCCCATCAAGTGCCCCCCTCAGTGCCTGTCACCCAGTCACCCCCATCCCCGCCCACCTCCCCTTCCACCACCCTGAGTTCGTTTCCCAGAGTTAGGAGTCTCTCGTGTTCTGTCTCCCTTTCTGATATTTCCCACTCATTTTTCTCCTTTCCCCTTTATTCCCTTTCACTATTTTTTATATTCCCCAAATGAATGAGACCATATAGTGTTTGTCCTTCTCCGATTGACTTATTTCACTCAGCATAATACCCTCGAGTTTCATCCACGTCGAAGCAAATGGTGGGTATTTGTCGTTTCTAATGGCTGAGTAATATCCCATTATATACATAAACCACATCTTCTTTATCCATTCATCTTTCAGTGGACACCGAGGCTCCTTCCACAGTTTGGCTATTGTGGACATTGCTGCTAGAAACATCGGGGAGCAGGTGTCCCGGCGTTTCATTGCATCTGTATCTTTGGGGTAAATCCCCAACAGTGCAATTGCTGGGTCGTAGGGCAGATCTATTTTTAACTCTTTGAGGAACCTCCACAGTTTTCCAGAGTGGCTGCACCAGTTCACATTCCCACCAACAGTGCAGGAGAGCTCCCTTTCTCCACATCCTCTCCTACATTTGTGGTTTCCCGCCTTGTTAATTTTTCCCATTCTTACTAGTGTGAGGTGGTATCTCATTGTGGTTTTGATTTGTATTTCCCTGATGGCAAGTGATGTGGAGCATTTTCTCATGTGCTTGTTGGCCATGTCCATGTCTTCCTCTGTGAGATTTCTGTTCACATCTTTTGCCCATTTCATGATTGGATTGTTTGTTTCTTTGCTGTTGAGTTTAGTAAGTCCTTTATAGATCTTGGAAACTAGCCCTTTATCTGATACGTCATTTGCAAATATCTTCTCCCATTCTGTAGGTTGTCTTTTAGTTTTGTTGACTGTATCCTTTGCTGTGCAAAAGCTTCTTATCTTGATGAAGTCCCAACAGTTCATTTTTGCTTTTGTTTCTCTTGCCTTCATGGATGTATCTTGCAAGAAGTTACGGTGGCCGAGTTCAAAAAGGGTGTTGCCTGTGTTCTCCTCTAGGATTTTGATGGAATCTTGGCTCACATTTAGCTCTTTCATCCATTTTGACTTTATCTTTGAGTATGGTGCAAGAGAGTGGTCTAGTTTCATTCTTCTGCATGTGGATGTCCAATTTTCCCAGCACCATTTATTGAAGAGACTGTCTTTTTTCCAGTGGATAGTCTTTCCTTTGTCAAATATTAGTTGACCATAAAGTTGAGGGTCCACTTTTGGATTCTCTATTCTGTTCCATTGATCTATGTGTCTGTTTTTGTGCCAGTACAACACTGTCTTGATGACCATAGCTTTGTAATACAACCTGAAATCTAGCATTGTGATGCCCCCAGCTATGGTTTTCTTTTTTTAAAATTCCCCTGGCTATTCGGGGTCTTTTCTGATTCCACACAAATCTTAAAATAATTTGTTCTAACTCTCTGAAGAAAGTCCATGGTATTTTTATAGGGATTGCATTAAACGTCTTTCAACAATATTTTGTATCTTTCAGTGTACAAGTATTTCACCTCCTCAGTTAAATTTATTGCTATGTATTTTTTATTCTTTTGGATGCTACTGCAAATGGAATTATTTTCCTAATTTCCTTTTGGATTTACATGAGCATTCTTATATGCTGGAGACAGAAGACAATCTGATACAAACTTTCTGAAGTTTAGTTTGGTAATTTATCTAAAAATATATGTACATTATGACCCAAACTTTCCAAATTCAGGAAATAACAAGATATGAAGGTATTTGCACAAAAATGTTCATTCTTGATTGCTTTGATTATTAAAATTTGGAAACAACCTAAGTGTGTATCAATGAGGAACTAGTTAAATGATACCATCCATACAGTGGAATATTAGAGCCATTTATAAAATGATGCAGAATCATTTTATTAAAATGGAAAGATGTCCACAATATGTTATTGAGTTATTTTAGTTTATAAAACAGCATGTGTACCTCATAAATATATATTTATGTCAATATGTATGCCTCCAAAGATCTGCTAAGGTATTTGGACAAATGTTAATAGTTTTTATCTTTGAGTGGTCATGTTTGAGAGGTTTGTTTTGTTTTCCTTTTAGAGAGAAGGAGAGAACACACCAGTGCTGGAAGGGGCAGAGAGAGGGGGAAAGAAAGAATCCTAAACAGGCTCCACCCTGATTGCAGAGCTGACACAGCTCAATCCCACATTCCCGAGATCATAATCTTAGCTGAACTTGAAAGCTGAGCTGAAAGCTGAACTTGAAACCCATGTTATGCTTTTTATTGAGAAGACCCAATATAGTAAAGATTTCTCTCCAAATCTATAAATTTCATGTACTCTAAATAACAAAATAAGATTTTTAAAGGTAGTTGACAAAATAACTCTAATATTTATCTAGAACAATAAATGTGTAATAATAACCAGGAAGATGTTTTAAAGAAAAAAGTGAGAAGGGATTTGCCCTACCATATTTTAAATGTATTGTCAAGCCACAATGTGGTACTGATGTTAGCATATGTTCATTTTGCTAATAACGTGGAGGTGGATCTCAATAAGTACCTGTGGAATGAAAAATAAATGAAAAAATATCCCTGGTTATCAGAAAAAGGCAGCTTTAAACTAGGACTACAAGTGGTAAAAAAAAATAATAATAATAATAATACTTGGTATTAAAAATAATAATAATACTTGGTATTGAGGTGGGTATGTAAGAGAAATAAAGCGTTGCTAATGAGTGTATAAAATGGTACAACCTTTATTGTTGAACAAATTAGTTACATGTTTGCATGTAAATATCAGTTACAATACTGTTTATAATATACTGGGAAGCAACATTTTGTCCAGCAAAATACCGGTTAAATTATGGTACCTCCATACAATGGAGTATCATCATGCTGTTAAAAATGATAATATAAATCTACCTTTCTTGACATGAAAGGATGCTCACAATATACTGTTAAGTGATTTTTTTAAAAGAAAACATAGAATTTTAATCTTCTACTTCACAAATATTTATAAACGGCCCTCTGATGGCCTGACACAGAGGGGAGTTGAAGACTCAAGCTAGTCAGGGTCTATTCTCACACAGCTTACTATCTAGCAGCAGGGAAAGATACAAAAAAAAAAAAAAAGCCTGAGTGTTCTGGCAGAAAAGTGCAGGCTACTTAGGGGTATCGACAGGGGACCTAATTTTATCTGAAAACCTCCTGAGGGATGAGGGAGAGATATCCGGGCACAGGGGAAGGATGAAGAGTGAAGGTAGGCAGTGTTCTCAGAGAGGGTAGAAGTACGCATACACAGGCAGACCTTGACAGAAAAGACTAAGAATTTTCATCTTTATCCAAATACGATGGGGCAAGGCAATGAAGAAATTTAGGCATATGAGGGACATGATCAGTCTGGTGTTTTCAAAAAAAAAAAAAAAAAAACACTCCTTTATGGAGAAGAGAGTAAATGTCCAGAAGCCAATATGATTCTACTTTCAAATATGTTACATATATTATATATATATATATTCATGTAATACACCTGTGCATATTATAGACATATACATTATATATACCAATGTATATTATATAAATGTGTATGTATAGGTTTATTTATATTTAGGCGTATATACATAAACCTGTTTATGTAATATATATGCATATTTTACATACACCTATGTGTCTCACACATCTATGTATATTAGGGTTTATAGATCTATGTTACATATACCTAAGTAATATATAGAGATGTATCTATTTAATGTATACTAATATACTCAGGTGTACTGCATATATATATACCTGTATTATATATACTCAATATATTTTATATATATATGTGTATATTTATACATTTATATCATTTATATTATATTGACCTATCTACCTCATATATGTTTATTATATAAACCTATGTATTACATACCTGTGTATATTAGAGTATTTATGTGTATACCATGTATATTATTTATAACCTACATATGTGTGTATATATATATACACACACGTATATATATACACACCAATACTATGTATATTTATCTATATAATTGTACATACAATATATAGGATACAAATATGCCTATGTATATCATGCATATATGCCTGTGGGCATATATACATATGTATATGACGTATATGCCCATATGTGAATCAGCATTATATGCTTTTTAAAAAGAAGAAAGGAGAAATTAAAGGCTGTTGGAGGTTGGAGGTGGACCCCCCGCAGCTCAAGCCTCTCGTGGCAGGACACATCCTCAGCCCTATAACAGGACTCATCTCCTAGAAAGATCCCTGGGTGGGGTGCCTTGTGCCTCCAGACCCCTCCCCTGCAGGACTGCTTAGAGGGATGTCTGTGTTCTTAGAGGGAGTATTCTACTGGCAGTCTGGCTCCCCAGGAGACAGTGCAGCCCAGATTGTCTTTGGAGTTAATTAAGGCACTGCAGGAGCCCCAGCCTAGAGGGACAGCTGCAACTGTGAGCCAGGGGTAGGTTTATCCCTGGACACTAAGCCTAAGTCACAAAATGCAAACTGGGAGCTCATGAGCCTCAAGTCTAGAAAACAGAACAGGACCCCCCACCTCTGTGCTCTCTGGAGGACTAAGTTATAGCTCTTGGGCTTACAAATGAAGCCAGGAGGGTCCCTGACAAGTCCAGAGCAAGAATGCAGCCCAGAGACAGCACCAGTTCCTGTGGGTACCTGGCAACCAGAAGCCCCAGGAAACAAAGATTCTGTCCAGGTCTGAGAAAAGCAGAATTTTATGTGCATATTTATTGCCCTCCTGGCAATTTCCAAATGCACTGTCAGTAGGAAACTGTTTCCCGGACACTAAGACTAATCAAAAGCCTGTTCAAAAACACATTATGCAGGTACCTAACATAACCACATACATTAGTTTCTTATGGTTTTATATTCAATTCAACAGAAATTTATTGAGCACAAGCTCCATGCAAGACACCACACCAGGTGCTGTGGGAGCACATGGCAGATAATACACAATCCCTGCTTGCCCCTAGTGTTCAGCTGCTCACGTGCTGAGTAGGGGTGGGGAGCAACTATCTTCTCTAGTGGGAGGACTGCTGTCCTAAGTGCAGTGACAGGACAGCCAGCCAGATGTGATTACTCCTGGCTGGGAATTGGGGATGGCTTAATGTAGATCTAATTTTTCCTAAGCACCATCTCTATTATCTCATGTCCTCCTTATAGGAACCATATGGGATAGGTATTATTATTGCCATCCTTTTACAGAGGAGAAAACTGAGGCTCAGAGAAGTTAAGTAGATTACCCAGTGGCACACAGGCAGTCAAGTCTGTTCGAGTCCATCCCTTGGGCTGGACAACACCAGCCCAAGATGGATGACACCAGTGCTACTTTCCTAGAAGTATATATCATCATAAGTAAGGAGCTTCTTCAGAATCTACATGCCCTGTGCTTCACAGTAGATCTACTGATCTGCATAACAGCAGGCCCTGTTCTTTTTTCTAGACTTGAGGCTCATGAGCTCCCAGTTTGCATTTCGTGACTTAGGTTCAGTCTCCATAGATAGCCCTACCCTTGGGTTACAGTTGAAGCAGTCTCTCCAAGCTGGGGCTCCTGCAGTGTCTTAATTAGCTCCAGAGTCTCTCTGGGCTGCACTGTGTCCTGGGTAGGCAGGCTGCAAGGGGTAAGTTCCAGATATGTGGGATATGTGGGTTTTGAAAAAACTGATATCCATCTTGAGTTATACCCCAATATAAGAGCTTGAATAGGATTTCAATGAAAGGTGGGGTGCAGAAATAAAGCACTCCAGGTGGATAGAACTGGATAAGTAAAAGTGCAGAGCCAGGAAAATGTAAGGTTCTCTTTGGGAAACCATGACTTGCCCCAAGTAGAGGATCGAAGGAAGACAGAGGCAGCATCTGCCAATGTGCTTGGTGGCTTACCCTATCACTAGTGCCCCTCCTGAATTCTCAGACTCCCACTCAGGGCTCTAATCTGTCCACACAGGCCATGCCCACACATTAGCTGTGAGTGAGATCTGGTTGCACCATAACTGAAGGGAACCAGCCGCTGCTCAGAGGGAAATGAAAGCTTGTCTGATATTATTGAGCACCTACTAATTGCCAAGCACTGCATTAAGCCCTTTGCCTACATAATCTCATTGATTCTCCCTGACAATTCTGAAAGTTGTATATCATTATCTGCATTGTTTAAAGGATTAATGAGGTTCAGAGAGTAATTTGCCCAAGGTCACATAGTCAATAAGTGATCTAGCCAGGATTCGACCTCATATTTGTCTGACTTTGATGCTGTGCTCCTATCTCTGGGATTAAGTGCTTTCAGCAGGTCCAGTGAGGCTCAGATAAGGAGGAGGTAAGGCTGGGTCATGTGAAGAGAAAGGGATCAATGGAAACTGTTCCTAAATAAAGACTGAATATAGCTCTTTATCCTGGGTTCCCTTAAAAGCCGAGCCTGAGATAAGGATTTGGATGCAAGCAGTTTATTTGGGAAATGATCTCAGGAAGCACCAGAGAAGTAAAAGAGGGAAGAGAAAGAACCAATAAAGGATACAGGTTACCATTGTGGGCAACAATAGCTCAGTCTCACTGGGGCCCCTCTGGGAGACGGTGTGGGACACACCTCAAAGCTGCCCCATCAAGGAACAAGGAAACTGCTATCTCTAGGATTTCACTGATTGAGAGCACTGTCAGCCTGCCCTGTTTAAAGGCTGAACATATTCCCTTGACCAGAGAACACCTTCAGGCAAAGATGTTACTAGAAGCCCTTGGTGCATATGGAAGTGTCGGCAGGTTACCTCCAGGGCTGGCTGGTGGGGTATCTGTGAAATATCATTGGCATCTCCTGCAATGACTGTCTTCAGTACTTGGAGACTAGAACAAAGCATCCCTCAAGAAGACTTCCTTACATGAATCCAATCTAGAAAATTGAAAGGAACTGGATTAAAGAACTGAGAAGAAGCACAGGAGAAAAACAAGAAGGTCCCAGCCTAAGGGTCAAGGCTGTAATCTGGTTAGATGTGTTAAGGTCCCTAAAGCAGGTACAGAGCAGGAAGATGACTGGTCAACCACTGGAGGACAGATCAAGTTGCCCCAAAAGCAGTGGTGATAGAGTCTGTCACAGCCCCATCCAAGGAAAGGAGTCCGTGGCCAGCGGATTGCAAGGACTTCTGGTCTCAATGACCAGACCAGCCCTACCATAAGATGTACTATAACATGTCTTAGCCTGATGCCCTTAAACATCACAGGACTGACTTCCCTGGTCTGAAAGAAGATTCTTCAAGTACATTCCCATGGGAATCTGGCCCCAAAGAGAAAACTCCTATAATGGCAGCTTTTACCATGAGTATCAGTATTCTAACCTCAGCTGATGTGAGTCTACCCAAAAGATGGCCCGACTCCTCGCACTAAAGCAAACAGGGACCCCATCCTTCATGGCCAAAGTCCAAACCCCGAACTAACCTCACTCTGAGCGGCCTCAGAGCATACCACCCTCCTGCCTTCCACAGGCAACACCCTAAATTCAAACAATCCTAGCAATCTTCTTTTCTATTTAAATTTCTACAGTATGCAATATGAGCAGGCTTCAAGAAGAAGGTGGCTAGGGACCCAGGTTCTCCTAATCATAAGCCTCAGACTCATTCTTTGCTAAACATTCTTGACTATGTGTGCATGTGTGTGTGTCTCTGTATCCGAATGTTTATGTATCAGCATGCATATGTATTTGTGTAAATGGATGTTTGTGTGCATGAAAACACCAAACATGAGTTCTGTTGGCACTGTTACTTACGAGCTCTGTGATCTTGGGCAAGTCCTTAATAACCTGTCCGAGCTGTTTCCTCATTTGTAAAATGGATATAACAATAGTGCCAACCTCATCCATGGTTTGGGGGATAAAATGGGGTAATACTTGTAAAGCAGCTTGGTATAAGCTGAGTGAACGCCCAGCCAAAGCTAGCACTTGACTTTTGGGTTATCACTCAAGGTGATTCTGTGCATATGCACGTACCCTGTGGCCCCTTTAAGGGTTCACTGATATTGATCTATTTATGACTTTTGCCCTACATCATGTTGTAGTCACCGATAGGATCAGTTAAGGGAAAATCTAGCACATGACCATAAAACCAGCCTGAAAGACTGGTTGCCAGACACCAGCAGAGAAACAACCCAAGAGGATCCAAGAGCCAGAATGGTGGGCAGAGGGATAACCAAGTCAGGGAGAAAGGTGTGCCTGGCTTTGGTAGATAGAACAGCATAAATCAGCATCTGATGCCAAATCTTTCACACAAAATCCCCAGACTGACCATAAGCCTCAGGCCAGCGGTGTTCCTGAGCACAAAATCCCAGCTTGTATTTGGGCGATTGATGTTTTTCACTGGACTAGAAGGTAACAAGTCCCCCACCCACTCCTGTCCAAACATGTCTAGGAAGATTACAGAAAAACATCTCTCCTTCTTACCACATAGTGGGGCTCTGGATTTGGCTGTTTATCTCCAGTCTCAAGGCCTAAGATGATTATTCTGATAAACTGGAATGAATCTTGCAGCAGAAGGGGAGCTAGCACTAGCCATGCTGATTTATCACCCTTTTCAGCCCAGTTGGGTTCCAAGAGAATAAATCTTGCTTGCCTCTGGCTAGGTACCCGCAATCATGCCACGGACCATGACTTTCATATCTCATTAACTCTGAATTACTCAGTCTGGGGCTGAGCTGAGAGGTAATTTAAAATGGCAAAAGGGGAAAAATGTTCTGATTTAGATCTGATAGAGACTGGATTAAGTCCTCCCATTTTTCAGGGCTTAAATGTGAGCTTTGTGGAATGGGAGCACCTGCGGGTTGGACCAGACTCTGGTGAAGACCGGAGTCAAACACATGCTCCAAAGGTCTGGAGGTCCCACCTCATACCCACTATGTGGCAGGGGCTGAGTTTCTCAGGGAAGCAGTCCATTAAAAACCACCATTCTCTAGAGTGTAAATTATCACAACCCTTTAGGGTGGCACTTTGGCAGGACACATTAAATGAAAAAGGCTTATGCCCTCTGACCTAGACATTTCACCACAGACACACTTGGCCATGTTCAAGAGGATGTATACAAGATGTTCACTGAGCCGTACTTGCAAATACTGGAAAGCCAGAGGCAAACCAAAGAGCCCATCAATAGGGGGATGCCTTGGGAGGGGCATCAGTGTAGAAGAAAAGAAGCCTCCATTAAAGAGAATGAGGTGGAAGGAGGCCCCTGATATATTACACAGTAAAAGCAAATAAATAAAGCAAAGTAAGGAATAGCTTCATGCAAAGTGTGTTCCTACTTAAAAAAAAAAAAATTATTTGGAGATTAAATTGAAACCACTCTTTTTTTTGCCTCCATCCTCAGCATCTTAATATGTAAGGCATGCCTCTTTATCAGCAATCACATGGTCTCTGCAGTTTGAGCTACTTTCAATATCCCACAATAAATTTCACATCCAGCCCGGCCTGATATTTTAGTCTCTCTGATCAGGCCTTCTTGCTGGGATGACGACTGGTGCTCAGCTCACATTCCTGCATTGCCACGAAGACTACTGGGTTGGGGGGCCCTGCGGGGCGGAGAAGAGAAGGCTTTTCTCTGCAGGAATCTGCCTGGTTCTCATCTTTGGAAAGGACATAGAAACCAGGCCCTCTCGGCTTTGAATCACCTGTACCACGTGCAGAAGTGAGCTGTCTTCCCTGCACCCACAGATCTAAATTGCATGAGTATGTGGGAGGCACCAGGCATGGGATTTATTGTTCTTTAAGAGCAGAAAGCCCTTAACCTGACATTCAAGGCCCCAGGCCATCTGGTCCCACGTTAGTCAGAAATAAAATATGCTACAGTAACGTATAAACCCCAAATCACAGTGGCTTAATATAACAAGGATTTATCTGTCCCTCACAAAAAGTCGGGTGCTGACTCTACACAGTGACTCACAGATCCAGGCTGTTACGTCTTGAGGCTCTGCCGTCTTGACATGTGGCATCCACTGTCGCTGCAAAGGAGAAGGGAGACCTGGAGAGGCCTCTGTGCTCTTAAGTGCCTCAGCCCAGAGGTCACTCCTACGAGTCCATTGGTTAGAACTGTCACATGGCCCCGACCTAAACCCAAGGGAGATTGGAAAACAGAGCCTTCTAGGTCCCAGGAAAAAGATACTGCGTACTGGTCACCTTGTCTTGACTCAAGATCCCAACATACCTTTATCTCACACACGCTTCCTTGCTCCTCACCTGCGACGCTCAGCCTCCCCCACCCTGATATCCCCATCAGGGAAGGAAGACCAGACTCCAGCCTCCAGACAGATGGGATACTAGTTTCCTGCTGATACTATTCATTCGTTCGCCCATTCACTCAGCCAACACTGACTGTGCACTGATAATAGTCCAAGCACTGTGCTTGGCCCGAGGAAACAGTAACGAGCAAGAGACAGTCTCTGCCCTCCTGAAGCTTACAGTCCAGGGGCCTGCTTCTTCCATCTCTGTCTTCTCAGCCCTACTGGGCTCTGCTATCCTACTTCTTCCCACCTCCCGTTGTGAGTGGGTCATAACCCAGGGCCTGGCACAAGACAAACACTCAAACGTGAGAGGCCAGAAAGAGCAGCCACCAAATTTCTATAGGAATGCTGACAGGTTGCTCTTTACATTCCAGTCTATTCATACTGTTTCACTACACCTGTCCCCAAAAGGCTCAATTTCCAGCCCCTCTTCCTCACTTAGAGGGTCCTGTTGGTAAACAGAGCATAAGGAAACCAAAAGATTTAACAGGAGTTGAAGCTTCTCATGCAGTTCTTGATATTGTTTCCTTTGGGGCTTGAGAAAAATCTGGTCTCCTTTAATGTGGGGAGATCTGAGGCTCCTTGAGGGAGTTCCGGGACCTTATAGCAAATACATTGACACAACAAATCAAGAATAAAGAGTGAGAAGTATTGTTAATACTTACGGACTCACTTCCTGCAGGTATCTGCTCAGACTTCATTCCCCAGAGAGGCCCTTCCAGACCACTATAAATATAAAAACACCATTTCCGTCATTCTCCCTTCCTTTACTCTGCTTCATTTTTCCTCAAGCATTTATCACAACAATAAACAGTAAGCCTGTTCCAGATTTCGGAGCCCCAGCCCAATAAGCATGCCACTGCCCATCCTATCACCGAGGGCACAGACTAAATCTGTGTGGTAGGTGCCTGGAAGACAGAGAATGGGCTGCATTCTCCTATGCACTCTCCCCAGCGCCTAGCTCAGAGTCTGGAAACATACACACTGCCTAAATATGCTTCTGGACTGAATGAATTTTACACAACACAGGACGGGAGGGAGACCATTGGGACGTATGCTTCTGTATCTCAACTTTGTAAATCATGTTAAACGTCAGGATTTCTGTAGGCACTTGTTTATAAATAACATTAGATTCATCCAAAATTGAGTTATTCTTCATGGTCGGTTAGTTATTACTGGGAATTTAAAAGCACTTATTTGGATAATATTCAGGTCATTTGGAGTCGGCATCTTCTAAAAGTTGGACCCATTATAGATAAACACCCATGCTGGGCTCCAGGCATAAAAGCTAGCAATATGGTTCATTTCCTAGAACATCTGATGAAAGGACAACTCCTTCCTCCATCCCCTAAATATAGCCTTTCTCTAAACAAAATATCCAATACATAGCATGAGATTGCATTTGTGTCCCAACATGGGTTTCTGTTAACATACCTCATGCTGCTTTTAAAAATCAGATAGATTGGCTAAATCCTTTTAAGAAAATTAGGCAAGCAAAGATGCCATTAGTTCTAGAAACCCATCACATACATAGCAGAAGCTAGTAATTATTTTTAAGGACATTCTTTTTTATAATGCTTGTCATTTCTGGGTATTAGCTCAAACAGCCAGAACTTGGAACCTCTTTAGGAGATGCCCTGAGTATCAAAGATAATATAACTCATCACAAAATTTGCCGGTGGTTTTTATCTTCCATTCAATTCACTTGTCAGTTTTATATATGATGACCATATAATTTACTGCCCCAAAAAAGACATTTAGGCAGGTGAAAAGGGCTCAACTAATATGAATAATGATGTCAGCACAACAAACTGAGCATGCCTTTATATCTGATAAAATATAGCTTCCCTGTAAGCCACGTCCTGAGCCAGACTCTGTGGTAAGTGTGCTCAATGCTGGGAAGCAAGCATGGAAAGAAACATTGCAGCTAGATCAGGGATCAGTAAACTTTTTCTTAAAGGACCAGGTAGTAAATATTTAACCTTCAGGGACCAAGAGGCCTCACACTAAAGATATTATGTAGGTACCTACATAACCATTTAAAATGTAACCATTTAAAAATGTAAAAGCTCTTCTTAGCAGTTGCTCGAATTTGGCTAATGGATAGAAGTTTGCCAACCTCTGAGCTAGAGCATTATAGATATTAAATACAGAGCTGAGAAGTTTGGATTTAATTCTGAGGCCAGCAGTTGCCAGCAGTCTCTTTATTTTAGGAGTAAAAACATGTGCTCAAAGGGAAGCGTCTATGGAAGCCCAATATATATGCAAAACAGATAAAAATGGGTCTGCTGTGTTTGATATGGGAATGAGATGCAGAAAGCACATCTCTCACCCCCAGTGGGTCCCCCCTGAGGGGTCCTGCTGATCACAGTTTAAAAACCACACCACAGTCAGGGGTGCTATTAAAGACCTCTGAGGAGAGTGGGAAAGTGATCATAGCTGTGTTTTACAACAATCAGTCTGGGCACAGTATGACCAGGAGGCAAAATGCCCAGGGCAGAGGCACCAGAGAGGAGGGTCCTGCGGGGAAAGCACAGAGTAAGGGATGTTTCTGAAACAGGCCACAGAGACACAGATGTGGGTCTCAAGGGTCCCTAAGGCATCCAGGCAGGGCCAGCCTCACAGGCCTGAGGCCTGACCCTTAGAGGGCCACCTCCCAACCACCTTGCTTCTTATGTTCCACTGTCACTGTCTTGAAAGTCTCAGCAATCTTCCCACCAGGGCCCTGCATTTTCATTTGCACAGGGTCCCACAGATTATACCAGTCCTGGGCCCAGGGATGACTCGTAGGACACTAAGCACATGGGTCTGCACCTTCCTCCCACGGCCCTGGCCAGGGGCACTCTACAACATCCCTGGGGACGAACACTCTCTAGAAAAAGCCTAGGCACCTGACAGCACTTTCTCAGAGTCTCAGGTCATCCCTCCCATGGTGACGCTCTGTCCCCTCACAGGCACTGCTCTGGCTTCTGCACCAGACACACCATACCAGCCATAGCTGATTCACCCCACCTCCAAGTCTCTGGGTTACCAACTCCAGCCAAACCCTTACAGGCTGCCTGGTGCCCAGTGGGAATATCACTGAGTTGGCCACTGCCTCCTGTTGACCAGTAACCCATCATAGATTTCAACTCCTGAGGCTCCCTTTGGGTTGGACTCCACCAGAAGCAGACACTGAGATAAGGATTCAGATACAAGGATGCTCAGGAGGGAGTGAGGCAAGGAGACAGTGGTGAGGAAACAGCCAGTAGGGATGTGAGCTACCATGGTGAGTAGCTGAGGGAGCCCCTGCAGCCTGTGATTATACCTGAGGACTTCTCCCCCTGATGGGCCAACAAGCTGGGGTATTCATCACCACCTCCATCCTTCCCCAGAAAGGCTGGTGGGCCCAGAGGTGGGCCATACATCCTTTGTGGCCAGAGACCGCCCTCATGCAGAGAGGGACACAAAGCTGCCCACCACCCACCAGAACTGCCTGTGGGCAGCCTCTCAGTGGGCCAGGGAGCTCCAAGTGTGGTGCTACCAGCATTTGCTCCACCATCAAAGCCACTATAAAGGAAAAATACAGATTTGGAGAAGAAAGTAGACTTGAGAGCACTCCAACTATGAGAGCATATCTTCAGCTGGTCATTCAAAAAACTCCCAGAACACCTGTTCCACACCAAAGTTCTACTTGTATGCAGAGCACAGTTCTACAGAGCGAATTTACAACCAGCTGGTGCTGACCCAATCCAGGAAGGAAATGGACATGCTCGTCCACTGGAGGCCAGAACCACCTTCCCCTAGTTTCTTACCAGCAATTCCCCTCCTAGCTATATGCCCAAGAGAACTGAAAATCCCAGCCCACACAAAAACCTGTATATGAATGCTCATAAAAGCATTACTTACAGTAGCCCGAAAATAGAAACAACCTAAATGTCTATCAACTAATGAAAGAATAAATAACACGGGGTATATCCATACAATAGATAATTATTTGGAAATAAAAAGGAATGAACCTCTGGTAGATGCTATCTCATGAATGAACCTCGAGAACATTAAGCTAAGGACACAAAGCCAATAGCAAAGGGGCACATATTAGAAGAGTCCATTTACATGAAATTCTGAGATAGGCAAATCTACGGAGTCAGAATGTCAACTAGTGGTTGCCAGGGGCTTGGGGGAGACAGAAGACAAAGGAGCAGTGAGGACCTTCTGACAAAAGGTTTCTTTTGGGGGTGGTGAACACATTCTAAAATCAACTGTGATGATGGCTTTATAGGTTTTTTTTTTTTTTTTTTAGAGAGATTTTATTTTATTTTAGAGAGTGAGAGAAGGAGGGAAGGAGAGAGGGAGAAGCAGCCTCTCTGCTGAGCAAGGAACCCAACACTACTAGGCTCGATCCCAGGATCCTAAAGTCATAATCTGAGCCAAAGGTAAATGTTTAACCAACTGAGCCACCCAGGTGCCTGATGGCTGCACAGCTTTAAAAACATACTAAAAGGGTCACCTGGGTGGCTCAGTCAGTTGAGCACCTGACTCTTGATTTTGGCTTGGGTTATTGTCTCAGAGTCCTCAGATAGAGCCCTTAGATAGAGTCCAAGACTCTGCACCCAGCGGGGAGTCTGCTTGAAGATTCCCTCTGGCCCTCCCTCACATTTGTACTTGTGCACTCTCTCTCACTCTCTCTCTCTCTCTCTGAATAAATAAAATTTTTTAAAAATTAAAAACATACTTAAAAAAACTTGAATTGCACGTTTTTAGATAGATGAATTGTGCAGTATGTGATTTAGATCTCAAAAAAGCTATTTAAAGACATAACATGATGTTCTAGTATAAATAAGCAAATTGACAATAGCACTGCCTCCCAGAGAGCCCAGCTCCATAAGGAGAGAGGATACCAAACAGCAAATGTGATAAATCAATTTTATAATGTTGTCATGGAGGGTGACCAGTGCTGGGAGGAAGTCACAGGCAGAGTGTGGAGGCACAGAATCCAGGGTGGCAGGGAAAGCCACAGTTTTAAATATGGCAGTCAGGGCAGGTGTCATTGAGGTGGTGACATTTGGGCAAAGGCTCAAGAGTTGGCCATGAGGACATCTGGGGACAAGCATTCTAGGCAGAGGGCCCAGCCAGGGCAAAGGCCTGGAGGCCACAGCATGCAGCATGTTGGAGGAACAGCTCCAGTCCAGCTAGAGCAGCATGCGGGAGGGCAGTTGAGGTCAGAGAGGAACCTGGGGTTCCTGGGGGCCTCTTCAGGCTGAGGGAGTGTGGAGCCTTGCCATGGCTCAGATTGGATGTGCAGCCTCAAAAGGAAGCTGTCTCTTCCCATCAGTGGCTGATCCAGCTGGAGACCAGGGCTCTGAGCAGAGGATCCAGGTCACTCAAGCCCACCCAGGCAGAGGAGGCAGGGGGGTTACATGGTGGGGATTTGCCAAGCTCCAGACCCAAAAAGCAAAAATGAGAAGTCAGGAAACAGCAGGCTAACAGGAAACTGCAATTTCACCATCTAATAACCCAGCATGTTTGTGATTTTCAGGTTCCAATTTTTGTATCGTCACGGTCAATTACAGGTCACAAATGATTTCCAAAGTGGGCTGCCCAGGAAGATGGTTGTGCAAATCCATTTTCTGCGGCCTTCCCACTCCAGGGCTGCTCAGAGCACGTGGAACTAGAGTTGGGGGAAGAACAGGCTGGAACGGGTCCGGGGGCCCCAAGTGGTGTTCCAGCCAGCTTTGCTGCATAGGCACAGTGTAACCTTGGCCTGGTCAGCTCACCCTCCCCGCCCCCAGCCTCTCCTTATAGGAAGGCTAGACCTGACTCACCTCTCAAGGTTGCTGTAAGACACCCCACTAAAAAGTACAGTGGGAAACACCAAATTCCACCCCAACCACGTGCGTGTCCTGAGTGAGCTCCTTCAGTCCTTTTAACAGCTGTAAGATGTAATTTGCATACCAAAAATACACTCATTCTAAATGTATGATTTAATGATTTCTAGTGAACTTATAGAATTGTGCAACCATCACCACAATCCAATTTTAGAATATTTCCATCACCTTAAAAGGAAATCTCCAGAGTAATCCTTTGAGGTTAGGGTTCCATACATAATAACTTTGATGCCCTATAAAAACAAAAGAGAAAAATTGCAATTAAGTTCAATCACATGAAACTGCCATTTTTATAGGTTAAAAATGTCTAAATATTGGAAACTTCATGTAGGTTAACCTTTTCTAAAAAAGAACACTTACAAACAGTACAGCAAAATTATAGTTTGCATATTAACTCCTATACAATATATGATTGCCTGTGAATTAATTGCCCATTGTGAATTATACATTATTTTTTTAAAGATTTTATTTATTTGAGAGAGAGAGAGAAAAATCAAGCACAAGTGGGTAGAGGGGCAGAGGGAGAAGCAAACTCCCCCCTGAGTAGGGAGCCCAAGGCAGGCCTCCATCCCAGGACCCTGAAATCAGGACCTGAGCCAAAGACAGATGCTTAACTGACCGAACCACCCAGGCATCCCATATACATTCCATTATTATACAGAAAACTACGTATGTTGGATTTTGTGGGTGGTTTAAGGGATTTGGGATTTTTCAAGGGAGAAATTTTGACTGTACTGTTTTCACCTTAGGCATGGTTCTTGACACTTTCATAGGGATTACCCACTTTTGAGCCAGCTCAAGCCAGCATCTTCATTTGCAGTTGGGAAAAATGAAGCTTGGAAAGCAATCCCACATGGTCAGCTACCCCATACCGCTCCAAAAAATGTAAGTAAAACTTTGTAAGTGGAAACACCTTGCATTTATAGTGTAAGAGAATTATGGTTTGTACTTTGTCATTATTTTGCATGCTCCCTTTGTTTCGGCAGGGGAGGGCTCTCCATCCCCTATGAGAGCCTAAGGTCCAAGAAGACAGATGCCAGGCTTTCTTTAGTATCTATCTCCCCCATGCTTGGCTGTATCATTCTTGGCATATATTACATACTCAATAAATATTAAATAAATAAAACGTGATAGGGAGAAAAGACTCCAATTCATAACTCCCTTGCTACTTCCCCCCCTCCAATGGCATCATAGTAGATACTAAAAGTTTGTGAGAACATGATTGCATCCACATGTCCAGAAGGCTAGTATATCAACACTAGCAGATCCATTCTGAGCCAACTCTCTATCACCTTCTGGAAGGGATAAGATACTTTCATTTGCAGAGAACCCACAACAGTCAGCCCTCCAGCACCAAAGTCAGAAGTTTCCAGTCCCAAACCTGGGGAAGAAAATGAGAAGCAGCAGTACAAAGGGCCCCACTTCTCACCAGTCACCTGCTGTCTTCACCGGGTTGGAGGCCAGACCCCCCAGCCAAAGAAAGATCAGGAGAGAAAAAATGCACAGAGAAGCAGGGACACTGAGGCCGAAGCTGATGCAGATGCTCCCAGTTGGGCTTTCCAGGGCTTACAGACAACAGAGACCTATGTAGATGGAGGGTGGGGATGTGGGTGCAGAGTGGGGGCAGTATTACTGCTTGAAGCCCAGGTTTCTACAATCCCACGGGGAGAAGATACTATAAGCTCTCCTCCCACCAACAGGAAGAGGTGTCACCAATCTAACCTAAGACATTGAATGTGGATGATAGTGGACAGGGTTACTGTGTTAAAACATGTGTGCATGGTTTCAGGGACAGGCCCAGCTTCAACTAGATTCTGCATTAAGAGGTCAGTCAACTTCTCCATTCCTATCAAAGCAATCTCACATTGGGTGTCTGCTTCTAGCACGGAATTCCCCCAAGGCGCCCATGTACCAAGGGGAGGTGACTGACATTTCTAGGTTCATGACACTATGCTCAGTGTCCAGTACATGGCACAGCTCTGCCCACAGAAAGCACTCAATACTCACTGGTGGAATGAGCACTTATTATGCCCAGCAGTCCTACTCGAGGAGGGTCATCTCCATTTTCACAGATTAGGAAACTGAGGCTCAAAGAGAAAGTGGAAAAACAGCTTAGTTGATGCCAAAGCCATTTTCAACAAACTGCCCTGTTCCTATGGATTAGAGACAAGAGGAGGGAGTGAGGATATAAAGAGGATTGGTGGGGACAAAGAAAGATAAAGGAAAGGAGGAAGAAGCTACCAGAATTCAAAGAATTAAATTCCTATTTGGATTAAGTTGTGGTGTGGGGGGTGGGGTGGTATGCCATTCTGGTGGATAAATGTGTGTGCTGCCTATTGTCAAGAAATGAGCATGACATACTTTTTGTTTCTTCCTCTGCCATGGCAACTGGAAAGCTTAGAATCAGATTTATTTGCTTGAGTAAGAACCAGCTCCAGAGTCTGGAACACCTATCCCTGCTTCCTTCCCAGAGAAGCTGTTTTCTGATTTATGTTTTTCTCTATCCCACGGAAACACCCAGTCCCTGCCCCAAACCTGAAGCAGCCTGAAGGAGTGTTCACCTATTGTATTAATTGGCCTATTCCTTGATTCCTTATATTTCACTAGCTCCTCACTGATCATGGGAGTAATATCAACCATAATTAGGCATCATAAGGATAATGATTTCATTAAAACGCCTTTAATAGGCTCGGACATGTGCAAGGAAAGGTGTTACACAACACAGTCAAATACTTTATCACCTTGTGATAATTGGAATCGCTGAATTACAGTAACAGAGCAACCAAAGGTAATTTCCTATTTGGCCAAAGCCGTCTGGCCTCCCCCAGGCCTCCAATTATCATATTTCTTCTTGGAATCAGGTCTCCCATCCGCCCAGAAGCTGATGCAAGCTCCAAGTTATTAAGGTGGACTCTGAGCTTGCACGGGAGCTGTGAAGTTCTAATTTTCTCATTACCCAACCTCATCTGTCAGCTATTTACTGGCGAGCCAGCCCCGTTCTTTAGTTCAGGTGATAAATAGGCATAAACAGCTTAGCGAGCAGAGAGGCAAATAAACATTTGAAAATGATCAGGCCCTGAGAATCTCCTATCAGATAGTGTTTTGGGTCAGAGATAACCGGAGCAAGCCACGGAATGAAAAATGGAGAAAAGGCTAACCAAATCTGCCCTCTTTCACTAAGAATCGCAATGACAGCAAGAGCCAATTTCTTCTACTACGTGGAGTCTCAGATGGTTCTTTAGACAGTGCTGTCAGGCTCCACAAAATAAGCTAGTATCAGGAGAATCGTTTACACTATGCACATTCATTCATTCATTCTCTTTAATGAGATCATAGTGGCATGTTACAAGCCCTGTGTAAGTGTTAGCTACCAGCTTCTGTTCACTCACATGAATGACCTGGGGCTTGCTTTGAGCCAAGTAACACAACAAACATCAAAGGTGCCATTGTGAATTCAACAGACATGATCATTGCCCTCAAGTTACTCCCTATTAGGGACTGATTGTATCTCCCTCCCCCAAATCACATGCTGACGCTTAATCCCCAATTTAATGGTATTTGGAGATGGGGCCTTTGGGGTGATTAGGTCATGAAGGTGGAGCCCTCAGGAATGAGTTTGGTACCCTCCCCCACGTGAAAAAACAGCAAGAACACAATCGTCATGCCACATACCAAGTCTGCTAACACCTTGATCTTAGACTTTCCAGCCTCCAGAACCATAAGAAAAACATTTGTTGTTTAAACCAACCAATCTATGGTATTTTTGTTTTAGAAGCTCAAATGGAGTAAGATGCTCAGAGTCTGGTAGGGTACAGTTACTATATAAGTCATCCTACATATATTGGCATTATTTCCATTATGATGAATGTAATGAAGAATAAGTACAGGTGCCTTGAGAAGCTAGAAGTAGGAACCTGACCTCATCTGGTGTAGAAGAGGTCAGCAAATGTCTCCCTGAGGAGTAGTCTTTAGACTAAGACTCAGAAGTTGGTAGGCAAAGAGGTAGGAGGAAGAGTACTTCAGAAATAGGGAATAGCATGTATGAAAGCTCTTAGGAGGAAAGAGCGTGGTGTAATAAGCAAGGAAAGGGACAGTTTGGCTAGAACTTACTGAGCTCTGATGGGAAGTGATGGACACAAGATTGTACATGCCTTGGAGCATGTGATAAGAGTGTGAATGTATTCTCTGAGCAATGAGCAGCCATTGAAGAACTTAAAGATTTGCTGACTGAGCGATCATGATCTGTTGGACTTCTGAACTGACCAGTAGCCAATCTAACCAGAAATATTTATTTTGAAACACCGATATGAAAATTGCTTATGATGCAATGGGAAAATCATAAGAAATCTCCCACTACTGAATTATTTTAAAAAGAAAAGTTTGGCCAAAGCATAAGGTTCAGCAGAGAATTGGAGAAGGATAAGGTTGGAAGCCTTGCAATTTAAAATACTAAAACAAGGGACCTAGACTTTTTCTTTTAGACAGGAGAGAAGAGGGGCAGAGGGCAGGGAGAAACTAACCTTCATTGATTGTCTCTCATCTGCCAGGCATTACGCTGGATGTTTTATGCATAGATGATCTCATTTGATCATCAAAACTCTCAGAAATTAATTTAAGCTGCTCTACTCAATCACTCTCATATCATCAAACTTTTCAGTTTTGAACACTGAGTCACAGAGGTATTTTAAAAATTGTCCAAAGTGAGCTCAAGGTGCCAAGCATGGTCTTCCCATCCTCACCTTCTTCTACGACATTCTAGCACTGTCCTCATCCTTGCTGCCACATAGATAGACCCAACCACACACACACCTCTGCAGATACAAGTGCTCACCTCCAGAACTTTGGCTGAGGGGATCTGGTCCCACAGTTAGGAGAGGTGATTGAGACTCCTACTGAGAAGCTGAACTAAATGAGCCAGAGTATAGACCAGCTAAGAGATGATAGGAGTTCAAAACCCAAGTTTGAGCCATGCAGGTCAATGCTGAATTTGTTAGGGGCAGAGGAGCCCATCTGCACAGAGAGGCAGGTGGTCAGGGCATAGCGATATGCAGAGCAAAGGCAGTGCAGTCTCATTTGGACACAAGGGCAAACATTTTTTTTTTAATGGCTACTATGGTAAATGTTATGTATAATTTATCACTATTAAAAGTGGTTTTTTAAAGAGTAAGAGAAGCACCTGGGCAGCTCAGTGGTTGAGCATCTGCCTTTGGCTCAGGTCGTGATCCCAGGGAGCTGGGATCAAGTCCTGCAACAGGCTCCCTGCAGGGAGCCTGCTTCTCCCTCTGCCTATGTGTCTGCTTCTCTGTGTCTCTCATGAATAAATAGGTAACATCTTTAAAAAAAAAAAAAAAAGACTTCATCTATTCATTTATTTACTCATGGATTCCCAAGTGCCTAAAACAGTGCCTGGAAATTAATAGACATTCAATAAATATCTGTTAAATGAATAAATGCCAGAAAATTCCACAGTTTTTACAGATACCAAACAGAAGCAGATTGAAGGCACAGAATTTAGAATTCTCTCTCTCCAACCAAAGAGTGGTCCACCTAGGGATAGAGTACATGAGAGTCTGAAAAGACTGTAGGAGACATGGTACTCCTGGCTCATTTTAAAGTGTAGCTTTTTCCTGGCACAGGCAGACAAGAATGTTACAAGTCTGAGTAAAGAAAAAGTAAAAACTGCAATAAAAAATTTAATTTAAAAAATTCATGGAAAAAAGAAAATTTCTGCAGAAAAAAATATTCACTGAAGTAGATTTAAAAAAAAATACCAGAAGCTTTCCTAGGATGTAAGAGGGAAAGACAATGACAAAAATTATAAGAAAGAAGATTGTAGAAATGGAGGACAGAGAATGGCAATGCAAACACACAGGAAACTTATTTACTTCCAAATCAGGTAGGACAGAAGCAATAGTAAGAAGGAAAAAAAAAAAAGAGTAGAATGTTAACCCAAACAAGAGAGATAATCAGTAAGATTATAATTATATCTACATTTTCTATGTCTGATTTCAAAAGTCAATTGAAAGACATAAATACCTAGATACAATTTGGGAAATTTTGCAACATGGGAATTTTAGACTCAGAAAAATTGTGATTTTTTTTTTTTTTTTTTTTTTTTTTTAGCATAGAGGCAACAGGAAAACATTCTCAACCAAGAACTGAGAAAATGTGCCACCAAGTGTCCTTCTGGAATTAAACTTGAGATGAACCCTAACTAGTCAAGACATGATATAAACCTAACAACTCAGCATTGGAGAAATCAAAGTAGAAAAGGATAATGGTGAGTTTTGCAATCAATTAAAAAAAATGTCTAAATGATGCTTGCAAATCTGTTTCTAAAACAATGCAAAGGTCAAAAACTCTTCCTAAATATGAATAACCCAATGCAAGACCCTAAATCATGTTAATAAGCCCAAAAAAGTTAAAGGTAAGATAAAATATGCTAACAATGTGTATTAAGTAGAAAACACTCAAAAAATACATTTCTCGTTTGGTTGTAAAATTAGAAAACCATCGGTTAAAGAATGCTTTTGAAAACTTAATAAAAACCACTACTCTAATTAAAATACATCCTTCAAAATAACATTTTTAAAATGTAAATAGCATTCTACACTAAAAAATAATGCAAGGAGAAACAACGAGGAATAAAAATTAAAAGTATAAGACAAAACTTAAGAAGTAATATGAAATGGCTTGAACAGTAAATGTCAATGTGTTAAATCCCACTATTAAAAGACAAAAATTTTCAAATTAAGTCAAAGACAAAATCCAATTATAGAATTTTCAAAAGACACAAATGAAGTGTCTTTTTATATTAAACATAAAAAGGGCAAATGTGTATTAGGCACATGCAAATTTTCCAAGCGCAATTACAACATTCACATCAGATAAAGTAAATTCAAGGCACAAAAACATATTAAACAGGATAGTCAAGATTGTCAGATACTGATAAAACCTAGGCTTCATAATGAAGATACCACTGTCGTGTCTTAGTCTCTGTTTTTCTGGAAGAACATGGGACAAAGGCTCAAATTCAGGGAAATAGAACATTACAAAAATTGACCATAGCGTGGACCAAAGCAAGAGTCAACAAATTCCTAAAGATTTAAATCATGCAAAGTAAGGTCTCTATCCTTATAGTAAAATTAAACTTGAAATCAGGAACAAATAATAGCAAGAAATTCCCATATGTTAAAGATAGAAATATGCTTTTAAACAACCCATGAGTCACAAGAAAAAAAGATCACTAAGGAAATGAGAAAATATTTTTATTTTTAAATATTTTATTTATTTATTCATGAGAGACACACAGAGAGGCAGAGATACAAGCAGAGGGAGAAGCAGGTTCCTCACAGAGAGCCCAATGCGGACTCGATCCCGGGACTCCGGGATCACACCCTGAGCAGAAGGCAGATGCTCAACCACTGAGCCACAGGCATCCCCAAATATTTTTATTTAAATCATAATGAAAAGATACCAAAATTTGAGGGCTGTCACTAAAGCCATGCCTATATTAGGGGGAAAAAAACACAGGCAGAAAATCAATGGGCAAAGGATTCAATATCAAAAATTTGGGAAAAGAAGAGCAGGTTAAACCTGAAAAAAATGCAAGGAAGAAAAGTTAAGAGCAAAAAGTAGTACAACTAAAAAGTAGAATGCTATAGAGCATATCACGATAGAGAAAGGTTTCTGGCACCATACACATAAATTGTGACCCAAATAAAAAAAACAGTGGCAAGTTGTCCTTATCAAAAAATATCATTAAGATCATAAAAAGAAGGACGCCTCTTTTTATGACCGGCTCAGTGGTTGAGCATCTGCCTTTGGCTCAGGGCGCGATTCCAGTGTTCCAGGATTGAGTCCCACATCAGGTTCCCCACAGGGAGCCCTGCTTCTCCCTCTGCCTGTGTCTCTGCCTCCCCCTCTGTGCCTTTCATGAATAAATAAAATCTTTAAAAATATCATAAAAAGAGAAATCCAGAGAAGAAGTTACAACAAAACATAAAACCAACAAAGAACTCATACCCAGAATATTTAGAAAACTCCTATAAAATCAGTAAGTCAACCCAACTGAAAAATTGGCAGAAGACTTGAAAAGGTACTTTCAAAAGAAGAAATACAAAAGGGCCCCCTAAAAAAGTAAAAGGACACTACCTCTATCTTACTAGTCATCAGAGAAATGCACATTAAAACTACAACAAGATACCATTACTCACCAAAATGACTGAGAAGTCAAAATTGTGATCATGCCAAACCAAGATGCTGGCAAGGATGGATCACTAAAAACCATATACCTTCCTACACTGCTGGTCAAAGTGCATAAGGGCATGGGGGCATGGTCCCCTTGAAACAGTGTGGCATTAAAGACACTCAAACACCCTTATCCAGGAATTTTTCTCCTAGCAATGCATGCTCACATGCATTAAGAAACATACACAAAGGGCACCTGAGTGGCTCTGTCAGTTGGGCAACTGACTCTTGATTTTGGCTCAGATCATAAACTCAGAGTCGTGAGATGGAGCCCCAGGTCAGGCTCCACACTGGGTGAGGAACCTGCTTACAATTCTCTCTCCCCCGCTCCTTCTGCCCTTCCCCCCTGTATGCACAGGAATGTGCGCGCGCACACACACACACACACACACTCTCTCTCTCTCTCTCTCTCTCTCTCGAAGGAAGAAGGAAGAGGGGAGGAAGGAGAGGAAACACAAAAATGTTTATAACAGGATTATTCATAAAAGACAAACACTGGAAACAAACCATTTAACCCCATTTCACTGTTATCCATTATCAACTCGTTAATCCCAAAGCTGGAGAGACCCATTAACCAAGACAACCATTAGTAGTCAGATGAATAAATGCTGGTATGTTCGTGTACTAGAATAAACAAAGAAATTGCAGTATATTCATATAGTGGAATAAACAGCAATGAAAATAACTGAACTACAGCTACACATCATAAAATGAATCTCACAAAGATAATGTGAAACCAAATAAGCCAGAGAGACAAGAATAAACCGCATTATTCCATTTATATAAAGTTCAAAAAAACAGGAAAAACTAAACTATATTGGTTCTGCACATGTAGGTGGTAGATGGTAATAGTGAAAAAAAAAAAGCAAGGAATTAATTAACAGGGGAGTCAAGATAATGCTTACTTTTATACAGAAAGAGTAGCACCTGGACTGAGGTAGAAATTCTAGAATGCCAGCAATGACCTCCTTCTTGATCTGGATAGTAGGTACTTAGGTGTTTGCTTTCTGATAAATCATAAAACTATAAAAATAAAAATTAGATAAGTGAATTTTAAAAAAAATTTATAGGAGATGTGACCAATGCGGTACTCAAGGGAACATTCACATAATTCAATGTTTTACTTTTAAATAATAAGGAATATAAAATAGTTACTAAACCGAAAATTCAAGCCTTAATTATAAAATAGAAACTCTGAGAAACCATGCAATAATTTGTTCAGCATAAAGGTCTTAAAGGCCTACTGTGAGGTCAACACATATAAATCAATAAAAATACAAATAAGTAATTATTTAGAAATGAAATTTCATACACACACCCACACACTACACCCTTCAGGGTGGATTTTGTATCATAAAGAGGATGTATAAAGTACAATACCACAGTTTGCATTATGTAATAGAGTATAAAAGTGTCCAGAATTTTCCACTCCTGACTATAGCCCTGTCCTTTGCAATGTGACTTTTTATCTCCTGTCCTCAAGAAATGGAGTCTACTTAGATCAATAGACTGTGACCCTGTGCCATTTCAAGCATTGGCCTCCGGTAGCCTATACACTTCCTCTTACTTTCTCAAGCTCCTGCACATTTATTATGTGGGCAAACCCAGGCTGACCTTCTGGAAAATGAGAGAACATGTGAAGTAGAGATAAGCCATCTGACCTGAAGTCACCCCTTGATTAACCAGTCCCCAGGGGGCCTGGCAGCTGTCCATTCATCCAACACCAGAAGAACCTCCCAACTGATCCCAGCCCAAATTGCCAGCCACAAAATCATGTTGATTTTTTAAGGTACCATATTTTGAAATGGTTGCTTATGCAGAAAAAGCTGATAGACACATATTATGGGGAAGACTACTGGTTCAGACTTAGATAATAGAAAAGTCTGAAAATAGGCCAGCAGTCTTTTGAGTGGTTGAATATTATCATAGGAAGGTATGTGTTTATTTATCTTCAACCCCTATGGTTCTCTTTTGCTGCTGACTCTTGTAAATTGTGCTACAAACAGAAGTGTAAGGTCAAGTTCAAAGGTGACTCAAGGAGAATGGGAGTCTCCAGCTTGTGCGAACATAAGGACAAATAAGGAGACATTTGGGTTTGTTTCTGTCAGTATTGTTAAATCAATTTTTCATTTTCAGTTTGCAATAACAAAATATGCCTGCAGAAATAAAAATAAGTAAACCTTGGGAGTCCTGGGTGGCTCAGTGTTTGAGCGTCTCCCTTCGCCTCAGGGCGTGATCCTGGAGTTACTGAAGTCCCGGGATCGAGTCCCACATGGGGCTCCCTGCATGGAACCTGCTTCTCCCTCTGCCTGTGTCTCTGCCTCTCTCTGTGTCTCTCATGAATAAATAAATAAAATCTTTTTTTAAAACAAAGTACATAAACCTTTATTGTGACATTTAAGAATTACTTCTTGTGAGTCTAAAATTCTCTAACTTCTAACCCTGTTTTGTCACATTGAAACAAATTTTTTCATAATACAATCTTTGAAATGCAATGTTTCTAACAGTATGATGGTTTTATGCCAGAAAATATAGTAAAAAGAAATTAGGAAATATATGTGGGATTTTTCACAATAATGGGTACATTCCTTTTTGCTCATAAGAAAGCACTATGGGGGGAAAAAGCATTATGGGGAAAGGAGAGAAAATGAGTGGGAAATATCAGAGAGGGTGACAGACCATGAGAGACTCCTAACTCTGGGAAATGAACAAGGGGTAGTGGAAAGGGAGGTGGGAGGGGGGATGGGGTGACTGGGTGACGGGCACTGAGGGGGGCACTTGACAGTTTAATATGAGTGTTATACTATATGTTGGCAAATCAACTCCAATAAAAATATACAAAAAAGGAGAGCATTATGTATAATCCTATGCTAATAAATGTGAAATCCTCAATAAAATAAATTTTCGTAATTTATATTTTCCTAAAAAATATCTGAGAAGTTGGGAAACTCTAGCCAACCATTATTCATGTAAAAAATGTTTTTGAAAAAGAGAGTGAGCCTGTACTCCAATAATCACAAGTATCAGATATCCAAATCAAATTCATCTTGGCACAAAGGGATTTATTGAGAGGATTATGGGGCATCCCATGTGACTGTAAGAAAAAGAGACAAGTCTCAGAGCTGGGTATCAGAAATAGCTGGGGTCACCAGTCCTCTCTTGATTTTTTATTTTTTTCTGAGTATTTGATTCATTCTGTCATTCATATGTCAAGGATCCAGTTGAGCTATAATTCCTGATTCCTCATCTCAAGACTCTCACAATCAAAAGGGGACTTCCCCGCATCTCCTACTTCCAAACCAAAAATCCTAGAAAAGAGTCAACCAGCCATAGCCAGGGGAGCAGGCTGCCACAGAACATCTGCAGCCCCCAGGAGCCCACTCGTGTATATTAAAGTCATTTCTGGGAAAAGGAAAGGTTATCATACAGTTAGAACAAACTACTCCATGAAAGTAGCAAAACCCAAGTGGTGTTACAGGCAAGTTCTTTTAAATGTCCAAACAGCAGATAATTATCATAATAAACTCTTTCAGAGCACAGAATGAACAAAAAGACCACCTCCTCTATTTTTCCAAGTTAACAAAACTGAATACCAAAAATGGAGGAAAAAAACAAACACCTCAATTCCATATATGAGGATAGTTGCAAAATAACTAATGAAATATTATCAAATAAAATTTAAACTAAAAGGGCAAAAAATATGAGACAATTTTATTTGGGAACACAATAAAAATGATTATTATTTAAATTGTCCTAGAGGTTCTGGTAGTGGAAGGAAAAGGAGAAAGAAGAGGAGAGAGGGGATAGAGAAAGAAAGAAAGAAAAAGAATATTGAAAAATATGCAAATATTTCCAGTTATTGCAAATAATACCAGTTTCAACTTAAAAACCCAAAAGAAAGGACTTTAAATTATCAGAATAAAGTATTTCATTAAATTTGGTGGTTACAAAAATAAATATAACCTATGTAGCAGTTAGAAAATAGACAAAAAGCAATCTTATTCTTAATTGCAACAAAAAATATGAAATATCTAAAAATAAATTTAATTAGCAACAAGTTAAGACTTTTATGAAGAAAACATCAAAACTTTACTGAGGCCATAGAATAAGATCTCTTCCCCCACAGAAGACAGAATGATAGAATAATCCTGATACAAGATACAATCATATAAAATATAAATGATCCCAAATCAACTATAAATCTCAAGCAATTGATAAAATCCTAAGGACTGCTCTCAGATTTAACTGCTAGAATAAACATCTGGAAGAAGCCAAAAAATTTTTGGAAAACAAGCAAGTACTGGAAGAATGGGAAACAGAAGAAACTGCCGAAAGGTAAAACATTATATAGAGTTTCAATTATAAAACCACTTGGGTGGAGTACAAGATTAAACAGATCAATGAACACAATAAAAAGCCTTCGTATAAATATTTAGTATATGATAATGGCAGCATTTTAAATCAATAGGAGAAAGCTCAAATTATGTAACTGTTTGAAAAGGGGAGAAAAAGGACTATTACCTGTACCATCTACAAACCAAAACAAATCCCAGAAGTATTAAAGATTTTTAGATGCAGGAAATGAAACTACTTAAGTGTTAAATTATATATGTGTAGAGATTTATATAAGCTTGAGTTCTAAGCAAGCAACCAAAGGAAGGAAAACCATCAGTAAAAACTTGATTGATTTAACTATATAAAAATGTAATATTTCAGTATGTCAAGAAACACCACGAAGAAAATTGGAAGCCAAATGACAAATGAGAAAAATAATTGCAAGGTGCATACCAAAGGGTTGATATCCTTAATATTTAAAGATCCCTTATAAAGTAGCAAGAAAAAGAGGCCGTGGGGGGTGGGCAGTACAAAATTGAAGGCAATCTATGAAATTTCATAAAACAAATGACCACTAACTATACGGGAAAAAGTGTTTACCTTCCCTAGCAGTCAAATCAATGAAATGTCAAACAATAAGGTGACACCGTTCCTCCCTTTCAGTGAATTGACAAAAATAAAATAAAATCCAATTCTGTGCGGAATGTCAGGATACAGGCATTCTCAGATGCCACTGATAGGACACAAACTGACACTTTGCAGAAGGCAACTGAGTAACCTACAGTGGAGATTTAATTTTTTTTTTAATTTTTTATTTATTTATGATAGGCACACAGTGAGAGAGAGAGAAGCAGAGACATAGGCAGAGGGAGAAGCAGGCTCCATGCACCGGGAGCCCGACGTGGGATTCGATCCCGGGTCTCCAGGATCGCGCCCCGGGCCAAAGGCAGGTGCCAAACCGCTGCGCCACCCAGGGATCCCTACAGTGGAGATTTAAGAAGTTTCTACATCTCCACACCCTGTTCTACTTCTGTAATAATGTTTGAAATTTTTCGTGAAAAGTATTTTTCTAAAGTTGATAGGCTTTTACCAGTTCTTTTACCTCCAAAAGTTAATACAAAGAAAATAATAAAAGATGGACATAAGACTTATGAGGCAATTACAGATGGGGATGGCAGTAGTGATGGTGGTAGAGATAATAAGGGTTTGAAAGGAGACACAACTTTTGTTTCCAATGCAGAGAGTTTCTTGGACTTCTTATATCCATATAACCCATGACCTCAAATAACCAAATGGAAAATGAAAAATCCTGCTCAGCTGGCAGAGGCTCCCAAAGTTTCTCAAAATGAACATGACTCCAAGTTACATTCACACAATAAAAATCAGTATTTCACGTATTCGTCCTCCTTTAACATTTTGGAAATCTCTCCTAAAATTTAGCATCAGAGAGAAATGAGAACCCAAATCTGTTTCTTTGAGATGATAGTGACAAAGCCTGCAGTGAAACCCAGTGAAGCCCACACCATCTCTGTCCTTCCAGCAAACCCTGTGTCTTGACCTTTCACAGCACGAGAAAAACAAACAAACAAAGCCAAAAACTAACCAAACAAAAGCCATCATGTGAGATAGGACCTTCTCCCTTACTGGCAGGCTGGAGCCAAGTCCCAGACTCTAGGGTTCTGGTTGGATATAAACTGTAGATGTTCATTTATATGTATTTCCCCTATGTGTATTTCTATATGTTCATCTATGTGTATTGTTCTTATTGAGAGAAAGATTTGAGATGAACAGCCCTGAGCACACAGGCTGCTACACAGCAGACCAAACTCACTTATCCAAAATGGCAAACAAGGTCTCTGAAAACAGAATGAAAGTTCATAGCCTCAGCAATCAGACAACAAAAAGACATTAAAGGCATTCAAATTGGCAAAGAAGAAGTCCAACTCTCCCTCTTCACCAATGACATGATACTCTACATAGAAAACCCAAAAGCCTCCACCCCAAGATTGCTAGAACTCATACAGCAATTTGGTAGCGTGGCAGGATACAAAATCAATGCCCAGAAATCAATGGCATTTCTATACACTAACAATGAGACTGAAGAAAGAGAAATTAAGGAGTCAATCCCATTTACAATTGCACCCAAAAGCATAAGATACCTAGGAATAAACCTAACCAAAGAGGTAAAGGATCTATACCCTAAAAACTATAGAACACTTCTGAAAGAAATTGAGGAAGACACAAAGAGATGGAAAAATATTCCATGCTCATGGATTGGCAGAATTAATATTGTGAAAATGTCAATGTTACCCAGGGCAATTTACACGTTTAATGCAATCCCTATCAAAATACCATGGACTTTCTTCAGAGAGTTAGAACAAATTATTTTAAGATTTGTGTGGAATCAGAAAAGACCCCGAATAGCCAGGGGAATTTTAAAAAAGAAAACCTATGTGGGGGCATCACAATGCCAGATTTCAGGTTGTACTACAAAGCTGTGGTCATCAAGACAGTGTGGTACTGGCACAAAAACAGACACATAGATCAATGGAACAGAATAGAGAACCCAGAAGTGGACCCTGAACTTTATGGTCAACTAATATTCGACAAAGGAGGAAAGACTATCCACTGGAAGAAAGACAGTCTCTTCAATGAATGGTGCTGGGAAAATTGGACATCCACATGCAGAAGAATGAAACTAGACCACTCTCTTGCACCAAACACAAAGATAAACTCAAAATGGATGAAAGAGCTAAATGTGAGACAAGATTCCATCAAAATCCTAGAGGAGAACACAGGCAACACCCTTTTTGAACTTGGCCACAGTAACTTCTTGCAAGATACATCCACGAAGGCAAAAGAAACAAAAGCAAAAATGAACTGTTGGGACTTCATCAAGGTAAGAAGCTTTTGCACAGCAAAGGATACAGTCAACAAAACTAAAAGACAACCTACAGAATGGGAGAAGATATTTGCAAATGACCTATCAGATAAAGGGCTACTTTCCAAGATCTATAAAGAACTTATTAAACTCAACACCAAAGAAACAAACAATCCAATCATGAAATGGGCAAAAGACATGAAGAGAAATCTCACAGAGGAAGACATGGACATGGCCAACACGCACATGAGAAAATGCTCTGCATCACTTGCCATCAAGGAAATACAAATCAAAACCACAATGAGATCCCACCTCACACCAGTGAGAATGGGGAAAATTAACAAGGCAGGAAACCACAAATGTTGGAGAGGATGCGGAGAAAAGGGAACCCTCTTACACTGTTGGTGGGAATGTGAACTGGTGCAGCCACTCTGGAAAACTGTGTGGAGGTTCCTCAAAGAGTCAAAAATAAACCTGCCCTACGACCCAGCAATTGCACTGTTGGGGATTTACCCCAAAGATACAGATGCAATGAAACGCTGGGACACCTGCACCCTGATGTTTCTAGCAGCAATGTCCACAATAGCCAAACTGTGGAAGGAGCCTCGGTGTCCATCGAAAGATGAATGGATAAAGAAGATGTGGTCTATGTATACAATGGAATATTACTCAGCAATTAGAAACGACAAATACCCACCATTTGCTTCAACGTGGATGGAACTGGAGGGTATTGTGCTGAGTGAAGTAAGTCAATCGGAGAAGGACAAACAGTGTATGTTCTCATTCATTTGGGGAATATAAATAATAGTCAAAGGGAATATAAGGGAAGGGAGAAGAAATGTGTGGGAAATATCAGAAAGGGAGACAGAACATAAAGACTCCTAACTCTGGGAAATGAACTAGGGGCGGTGGAAGGGGAGGAGGGCGGGTGTTGGAGGGGAATGGGTGACGGGCACTGAGGGGGGCACTTGACGGGATGAGCACTGGGTGTTATTCTGTATGTTGGTAAACTGAACACCAATAAAAAATAAATTATAAAAAAAAAAAAGAATGAAAGTTCACCAACCGTAAAATAAAACATGGTCAATTTAGCCAGACCAAGGCGTAATTAGTCTTGGCCAAATAGACATTCAGAAGTGTTAAACATCAGGAGATATCATGAGGAGACTTTGTTCTTCTAGGAAAAGATCAGAATTAGCAAGTACTGCTTATCTTCCAAGAATCCTTTATGGAAGAAACCTATCCTGAAAGAACAGGTCTTTCTTCTTTTGGGCTCTCTCAAGCCTTGGCTCATGTCCAGGAGCTTGGATAGATGGTTCTGGGTAGTCTCTAGTCTTTATGAAACAAAGCCCAGCCACTGTGTAGTGGTACCCAGAGGGCAAAACTTCTAAGTGCCTATCCATAGCCACCCTGCCCCTTTAAAGCAGAAGCCTCGCCTCCAATATGAACAACCAGAACTATATGAGCTGCTAAAATTAAAACTTCTCTGGCCTTCCACAAAGGCAGGGAAAAAAGTCGGCTCTAAGCAGCCCCTGGAGGGGTGCCATACTGAGGTCACTTTGGATATCTCCCAAGAATGCCTGCAGGAGGATGGGACCCCAACAGAAGGGATGGCATGCCAGATGGCCAGAAGAAAGATTTGATCAAGGAGAACAAGATTCAGCTTTGGACACCTGCCAAGTCAGCCCAATAGGCAGAGACCCCCAGTAGTAACACCAGGTCACCACGGCACCAGCCAAGTAAGATACTTCCTGCACCATATGTCTTCTCTCTCCGCCCCGCCGGAGAGATGCCAGAGGTGAGGGGTGAGGAGAGAAAGATGGGAAGAAGCCAACCACAGACCACCTCCTTGCCTGCTATACATTTCTAGCCTGAAATAGGAATAAGCTGGGAGAACAGAGAAGCTTGAACTTCTTTTCTCCCTTCCTGCAACGAGAATGTTGTATGTGACCTGGCATTGGCCAAGCAGATGCTCTCACCGGAATGCTGAACCCCGAAGGAGTGATACAGAGGTGCAGATACAGTTGAGAATGTGTTCACGACCTCAGAGGGTCTCATCCAGACCCCAGGGCCGCAGGAACCAGCAGCCACGGCCTGACCAGAGCATTCCCATGGTCCCCGCCGCCCAGCTGCCTGCCTGGCTCAGAGCCTTCCAAATCCTGCGAGCTACCCACCGTCCCGCTGTCCCACCGATCATTTCTATTCTGTTTAAGTTAGCCATGGCTGTTTTCTATTGCCTCTCTGACACCCCCAAATGTACTATTTCTACTTCCTAATGCCTCCTACCTCCCAGGTACCCCCATCTTCCCACAGAAGCGGAGCAGCCAGAGACTGGAAGTGAGGCTTCCAGCATGAAGCAGCAGACATGCTCCTGCTGAGATCATTGGAGGAGGGTTCAATGAAGGGAACACTTCCATAGGTGTGGGCAGGTTGCAGGGAAATTTCAAAGGAGAGTGCAGGACCCTGGAATTACACACAGTGTGGTCACTGCCCTTTCTCAGCTTGGACAATGAAGCAAGAGTGCAGATACCAGAACATGAAGGACCATCCCAGAAAAGGAGCCACCTTAGGAGGAAGATAGACCTTTAGTCAGGAGGTACAGCCAGCCTGTGGCAATTCCCCATTTCTGATCCCCTGCCAAACGTCCCTATTGACAGGACTCACCTGGCTGAAGCCAGGGGGCACAGGAAGCTGCTGATGGGACCCTTAAGAGGCAGCCTCCCGGAAAAAGAACAAGGTGGAGGAGGATGAAGAGGAGATCTGCAGGGTGGGGAGAGACTATGCAGGCATTTAGCACTAACACTTGAGAGAAGAAGAGCTGCCAAGGCTCTCCACGTGCCCACATATTTATCTAACCTGGGTTCCATCAACCCAGTCCTCTTCCAAGCAACCCCAGGTCAAAACTCCATCAAGACACAAGAACATACTTCCGAGGCACCAGGGTCCTCCGCCTCAGCCTCCTTCATCTGTCCCAGGGCTGCCTTGCCAAAGCACCTGCTCCTGCTTTGTCATCTCTATGACTTCCTTCTCCTTCCCACCCATCACGTTTTTCATTAATTCTGCTATAGCATGAAGACTCCTGTGCAGACAGCTGAGACTTTCTCAGCTGCAGACAGAGAAGTTACCATCTCTGCCAAAAAAGCCAGGGGCTATAAAACCACAGTGGGACTCAGAGACAGCCAAGAGACATAACAGCCTCAGATCACAAGGCACTTAGACCCAAGAAACAAAACAGAGCGGAAAACCATGTGAGCCATTTGCCATTTCTGCAAGCAATTGTTTGTAGGCATTTCGCTAAGAATGTTAGAGGAATACAAGATCCCTTTAAAATGCAGTTCAGGAAAAGTCTGTACCTGAAATTACAGAGACGGTAAGCAACTGCAGATGGAGAGACTGAGAATGCTTGGAGGCCACTGAGTTGGAAGGAAAACCACCCTTACCACATGGACCATCGTGAGGTACAGAGGCAAAGCAGCAGAAAGCACTGACCCAAGATGCATTTATTCGACTTTGCACAAATATTTATCAAGCATTTACTGTGTTCTAGGCACTGAGTTAGGATTTTAAAAGGCAAATGGCTAGAACAGAAGGTTTGCCTTTACTATAACTATGCCTTTCACCATTTCCCTAGGGAAGAGGGTTTGGGAAAGTAGCAACAACAGCTTCCATTTATTGAGCATTTATGAGTGCCAGGTATTATACTGAGCACATCCTATTCACACCTCTCTGTAGCCCGAATCGGTAGACAGGTACCATCCTTACCCATCTTACAGGGAGGGCACACAGATCCAAGAATTGGCAACAAGTCCCACAGGAAGAGATGAGGTAGGAGGAGAGTACCAGAACCAGGACCACTGCGGACGGTACTTCGCTGACTGTAGAACACTTTATGTGAGAGGTATGTATGTGGTGCTGTTGGGACATGGCTGAGGCAGGAGGACGACAGGAATACATGCTGCCCTTGGACACCTTTCCAAGGGGCTCAACTAAAATTTCAGTCTAATTGATTCCACCTCCTGCAATCATTTTGTCCATTCACTGGTCCTCTGCCATGAGACATCCACTGACAATGTTTTGTCAGAAAATATTGACCCTTGGACATTTAAATCAATTAGTGCATACATTTCAATTGGCTCATATGTCAAGAACACTAAGTTCTCTTGCCAAAGTACATACAGAAGTGGGGGATGAGGGGAGTGCAGAGTCAATCAGGGAAAGTATGTATAATTATATATAAAGAAGTATTTGTGATTTGTTAAGATAAAATGACTACTTATCTACATTTTTTTTTAACCTAGTAAGGATCATCGGGGGGAGTGCCATAGGCGGTCTGCATTCAGACTGCCTAGGTCTGCATGGCAGTTATAGCTACAGAGCTTGGAGAAGAGCCCTTCACTGACCTAAACCACATGGAGGTAATAACACAGGGGTTAGAGCTCCACTGTATGCCATCAAACTGACATCATCCTCTGTTCTCCGTAAAACACACAACTGGCATTAGAATGTTCAGGGCTACAAGGCCACTAGTCTCTAGAGCACCTGCACCTGTGCTTCTAATAGTTGGGTTGTTTCCTTCTGCATTGGTTCCAAACGTGCTGATGCCAGGTATATCTGATACCATAATTATATATTTTAATTACAGATCATCTATAAAAAGTCCACATGTCTATAAAAACTGAGTTTGAATACTTTGCATGAGGCAGATCACTTTTTTTAAAATTCTGCAGAATTAGGAGTTTGGAGGGAGAAAATAAATTCTAGAAGGACTCTGCTCTCAGATTCTGCACACCTTAAATTCTTGACCACTTCAAAGAAAACCAAACTAGGTAGCACAAAAGATAAAGAAATTTAAAGAAAGAAAGAAGAAAGATTCATGCTTAAGAAGATGACACTGACACCCACATCAAAAGACTGGTGCATGTACAGACATTAAAGGCTTGGGTTGAAATTAAGTGTTTAAGGTATGTCTGTTTTGTATGATTTCCTGCCTTAATCACTTATTCAGTTATCCAGCCAGAGACTCATTCTAAATAAGAGGGTCTCTCCCATACCTACCTTGAAGGTGAGGATTAAATGGGAAAATCCAGGGGCCCGTGCCAGGCACATAGGAAGCTCTCTGTGAGCTCTCTCTAGAGCACATGAACAGTAAGACAGGTAATAGCAGCTCCAGAGCAATGACCTCAGTAAGCACATGGTAAATCAGCTATTAAGATGAGGAGTACAAGAGTCTAGTGTCACCAATTCACGGGACATCCACTAAGTCATTTTGCCTCCCGTCAACAGTAAATGGGGACGTTTGGACTCAGTACGTGAGACTCAAACTTCAGCATCGAAGCCCATCACCTAGGGATCTTGTTACAATGTAGGCTCTGAGTAGGTCTGGGTGTGGCCTCAGATGTTGCCTTGGTGACAAGCTCCCAGGCTGCTGATCTATGGTGCACAAGGGCCTAGAATGCCATCCTCAAACTACAGCACGCATCAGAGTCACCTGTTTGGGGCTTTATTACTTTTCTTTGGTTTTCTGGTTTTTCTTACCTATTCAAACATACATTGCTGGCTTAAAACACAGAAAGCCTCAGGGCACCTGGGTGGCTTAGTCAGTTAAGCATCCAACCGTTGGTTTCAGCTCAGGTCATGATCCCAGGGGCCTGGGATCCAGCCCCATACTGGGCCCTGTGCTCAGCGGGGAGCCTGCTTGAGGATCCCCCTCCCTCTGCTCCTCCCTCCCCCTAAAATAAATAAATCAATCTTTAAAAACACACACATACACACACACGGAAAGCCTATTGATTCAATAGGTCTGGGTGGGGATGAAGAATCTTGCCTTTCTAATGTGTTCTCAAGTGATGCTTATGCTGCAGATTCGGAGACTAGAATTTGAGTGCTACTGTCTAAGACATCTCTAAGTGTGCTGACAACATGAAGCAAATACAGAAATGGTACTTGACCATTTTTTTTCTTAAGATTTGTTTATTCATGAGAGACACAGAGAGAGGCAGAGACACAGGCAGAGGGAAAAGCAGGGTCCCTCCAGGGAGTATGATGCGAGAATTTATCCCAGGACCCCAGGATCATGACCTGAGCCAAAGGCAGACACTCAACCACTGAGCCACCCAGGTGCCCCAGTACTTGATCATTTCAAATCACACAAAGCACTGTGGTGTTGTTGCAGGAGGAGGTAGGGCAGGCTCTCGACGTCCTCAACTCCCAGATGCCATACTTGGAGAGCCAGAAAGATAAGGTGACAAATCCCAGCTCCCACTGTCCCCATGTGACTTACCTCACCTCTAAACTGTCATTCCACCATTGGTCAACAGGGAGGGGTCTTTTTTTTCTTCCTTTTTATTTTTCCCCCTTTACTTTCCTCCTCATCAAGAAACCCACCGGAAAATCTTGTGAAGGGGGTGGGAGCAGAGCTCTAATCCTAGTGTCTTGACAAGCTCAAAGATGCAAACATCACTTAACGTGACAAGCAAACCGTAACCGCAGTGCGCAAACACTGTTAGTCAGGTAAGGAGATAATGTGCACGGAACATGCTGAGCAAATAGCAGCCCTTTGTGAATCAGCATTAGCATAATTACTGCACATCAGTAATTGCTGAAATTATGTTCACTAGGATCATTTATAATTCTAAGTGAGAGGCTTCTTCCACTGATACTCCCAGCGGGGAGGTGAAGGTGGCCTGCCAGCTGGTGTTAGATGCTCAAGAAAGCACTCACCAGCTCCCACAAGGCATCCCAAGCACAGACATTGGATGGACTGTCCTCATTGGGCAGGCCCCAAATTTCCCCTGAAGCTTCCTCCCTCCTCACCTTTATTCCTGCTATGCCCTCTCCTCTAGAATGCCATCCCCTCTTAGTTCAGTGCATCCAACACTGCTTGGCCAGCAAGGTGGTGTGGCGTAGAGTCAAACGTAGAAAGTGCTTTGGTTATGGCCTACAGAGAGGGTGGTGGAAGCCACATCAGCTGTCTGGGTGGGACCTCATGAGGATCGCATTCAACAAGAAAGCTGCCACGTGCTACTAAGGGCAGGACCGCATGTGAGACCTCCCATGGCTGCAAAAAACCAAGGAGGCAAACTGGTCGCAGCAATGTGACAACGAAGAAGGGGGCTCCTTAACCCTCAGCCCCACGTGGACCTGCAGCATAGAGGGAGACGCACAAGCTGAGTATGGAAACCCTACATGTCAAGAGCAACCTTGAAGCACGTTAACACAGACATCGAGGAGTCCCTCCTGCTAGCGCCCCTGGCACTAGGGCGCAGCTGCCAGAACAGAGACTGTACTAGGCCCTGAGAAGAGACTCCAGAGCCTCTCAGAGGAGAGGAAGAACTGGAGTAGTCCAGGCAGGCGGAGGCACTGCCCCTCCAACTTACGGCTAAGGGCCTCAAAAATCACTTCACAAAGCAAATGGCAAGTACACCGTCCCCTCAGGCAGGAACCTGAGAATCGTCCTCCCTACTCCTCCTTCCCCTGCATTCCACCTCTCACCAGTACTTAAGCTGCACAAGCACATCTTTGCTTGTTTTCTGTGCTGCCGTATCCTCTGAGCCTTGAACAGTTGAATTAATGAGCTGATGAATAAATCAGCAAGTCCTGACAGCTCTGCCAGAAAGACCTCCCGCCTGTCCGCTCGTCTCCACCACCACTGCCAACCTCCTAGCCTGAGCCTTTGTCGGCACTTCCGGCCCACTGCATAAACCCCTGTGTTCCTGCCCCCTCTGAGCCACACTCCTTGCAGAAGCCAGATCACCTGACACATCTGACTCTAATAACCCAAACTCTTCCCAAAGTATAAAAACTATCACACCAGAATTCAAGGTCTCTACTAAGCTTACAGCTGGGTGCGCTTAGTAGACACGATGGAGCTGGGGCCAGTGGACACCAGGCAATCTTCTCTAGACATTCCAAAGCCCACTGCCTTGCAAAGCCCACAAGGTTTAATCCCACCCTTTCTGGTAGGCCTTTTAGGGACAATCCCTGCCCAAAGTGTGTCTCTTGACATTAGACCTTTCTCTGTCCCACACGTTTGGCATTCAGCATTTGCCATTCATTATGAGGAAATGACCTTTTCATAGGTATCGAAAAAATTACTAACCTGTGCACCGTGCATTTTAAGTCCCGAAGTGGTTTTGTAACTAAAACACATAATAAACTTGTTTCTCAATCACGGTGATTGTATCCCCATTTTACAGGTGAAACAGAGTTCCAAGGCAATTGCTCTAAACCATGGAGTTAATGAGTAGCAGAGCTGAGATTCGAACCCAGGACTTTGGACTCCAGCCTCTATAATCTTTCCATATATCAGTTGCTCTGTTTGCCTTATGAATGCCTTGCTTCCTCCAACTAGCCTTATACATAACGCTCGATAACCTAACCTAGCAAAGTGGCATGTGAATGATAACATTCTCCACATTTTATAACGGTTCATATGGGTTATCATTTAATTCTCACAACCTATGACATATATCCTATCATTATCCTAAGGTACAAGATGAGATCTCTGAGGCTCAGAGAAGTTAAACCACTTTCCCAAAGTCACACCGTAATTAAATCATAGGGCCAGGATTTAAAGCCAGGAAGGCTGGCTCCTGAGCCTACACATTTAACCACTGTGCTATGCCACCTCCTTTTCTAATTGACCCCCAGAGAACATTTGTGGGTTGATTGGTGATACCACAGACTGTCAGAGCCAGGAGAAGAGCCTTGGTGCGATCACACATTTATGCCAGCCCTAAAATATCTGTCTTGGAGTGACAGTTGGCAGTTAATAAGGTTTGACATTTTCAAATCAATTTCTATCGATTTCTTTCTCCTGAAAAAAGGACACGAGTTTGATGGATAAAGCCAGCCCTTGGTGTGCTTGGAAACGGTGGGGAAAGTAGGCCATGAGTGAGCGCTGCCGGGGATGGCAGCTGTCTAGGAGAAAAAACCTAGCACAGTCCCTCTCCGAGGTGTCCCAACACAGTGTCAGGTAAATAACAGGCTCCACGTTGTCATCACATGACATTCTGTGCTGGCGGAGCCGAGGGGAAGCAGAAGCAACGGTCTGTGCTTGGGGTGGCTGTGAAGTTATGAACATTTATGTGGTCAACACACAGAATCCCATTTTCACAAATACCATTTTGATGGGCTGAGCGAGTTAATCTGAGCCCCTTCCACATGCCGGTGGATGCCTGGAAGAGATGAATGGGTGGCGTCTCTGCAAATTCTATTGAGGAAGGAAACCTCTGAAACAGATGGGTACATCAACCCTTGTTCATTTGGTAAACATATTGTGTTTTAGCGTTGTCCACACTCACTGAGCCTGTGCTATGTGCCCAATGATCTGCCACTGCTTCCTGGTCCTGGACTCTCACAGGTGCACTAGGACATCTTTTTCCCTTTTGGGTCATATGGCCTTGGGGGACAGTCAGGATCTGGGATGCACAGAGATGGGCACCTCGACAGGGCAGAGCTCAGATGCACACATGAGGCCACGTAACGTAGGGCCCAGCCTGGCTGTGGATGGAGAACCTGAGGCCAGCTAGGCAGACAAGCCAGCGCGGGCTCGGGGCTGCTCCTGTGTTCTGCTACCATGTCCCCTCTGCGCTTTCCCATCTCGCTGACCTCCAGGGACGGCTGCTCCTGTTAACCTCTTCCCCAGCTTAGGCTGCCCTTGACACAGGTCTCACACTTGAGCTAAAAAGCATTTTAACCTGCTTGATCACAATCGGTCCTCCCAATAAATAATTGTACTTTTGTCTCCATTTCGTGGCTAAGAAATGAAATGCAAAGAGTTTAAGGGGCTTAACCACAAACACATGATTAAGAAGTTCCAGTCTGGCCAAGGATGTGAATATGGATCTTTTCATCCCAAACCATGTACTATAGCTCCTTAACTGGCTTCTTATCCTTAAGTCCTCTGCTCTGGGACCTACTCTGTGGAGTGTTTTATTCCCCCAAATCTTTTCCACCTGAGGTAGCTTGGACTGTGGTCTCCAACTCTTTCTTCTCTCCCTGTACTGCAATTGCACCCCAAAGCCTTTGCAGCTGCTGACCCTGGAGAGGCAGAGCTCATTCCCTTACTCCACTAATGTTGGGCTTGGCCACTGGGGTTGTGGAGTAACACAAACAGAAGCTATCAATATGCTTACAGGGCTGGGATTGGCCTCTGGCACTTCTGGAATCCTCCGAGAGGAGCATTCCCCAGGTAACTATTAGCCAGAGGAGGCAGCATAAAGGCATAGTCCTGAACCAAACCGTATTTGTTTCCTATGGCTATAGTAACCATAAGTTACTATACAACTTACAAGTTACAAGTTACTATATAACTTACAAGTTAAGTTCTTGTCTTAACAAAAATTTATTCCCTCATGGTTGTGGAGGCCTGAAGTCCAAAATCAAAGTACAGGTAGGACTATGTTCCTTCCAAAGGCTTAGAAGAGAGTCCTTTCTTGCTTCATCTAGCTTCTGATGTTGAATTATAGATGGATCACCCCATTATCACTGTCCACCTTCACATCATCTTATCCCCTAAGGTGTCCCTTTCTGTCTCTTACAATGACACTCTCACTTGACTCAAGGCCCATCCTAAACCACTGTCATCTCTTCTTGATCCCTGGCTCAGCTGCATCTGCAAAGAGCCTAATTTCAAATAAAGTCACATTCTGAGGTTTTAGACAGACATGAATTTGGAGGGGAACACTATTCAGTCCCACTTCAGTCTACCTTCTGGCCCTCTAAATTCACATCTACCCCACATGTAAAATACATCCATCTCAACCCAACATCTCCCAAAGTCTTAATCCATTCCAACATCAACTCAAAATCCAAAAGCTCATCTAGTATCATCAACTCCAAAAGTCTCAAATCTCATCATTTATATATGGCATTGGTATGGTCCATCTTGGGGTAAAATTCCTCTCTATAGACCTGTGAGATCAAAATTTAAGTTACCCGCTTCCAAAATCCGGCGGTGGAACAGGCATGGGATAGATATGAGAGAAATAGAGAGAAATCATAAGGGAAGGAATAAAGAGGTCACTGACTTCTGTATCCATTGGCAATGGCCCTGCCCTCTATCCTATTCAACTCAATACACCAGCTGATGAGTCTGGAGCCAAGGTTAGCTGACCTGCAGACCTACAAGCAATAAATGTCTGTTGTTATAGGCCACTGAAATTTTGAGGTTAGCTGTTATACAGCAAAAACTGACTGATACACCACAAAACGGTGATGGAAAGGCCTTTGAAGATGTCCTCAAAAATCCTCTATAGGACAAATTCTCAGCTCTTCTCCATCAAGACAACAATGTTTTGTAAACATGCACCCTACACCAAACTGCTCTAACAACTCATTTTGCCTTATCAGGTAGGATGTTTTATAATTACTTTAATTCAACAAATATCAATTCCTTGCCTGGACTGAACATATGTTAAATGTGAAACAGGACAGACTGCCATGGAAATAGATCTGATTCAGTCCTCATTAGTTCACAGTCTAATGAGAGAGACAGAACATGAGTAATCGTCACCAAAGCTGTCATAGGGGACAACATGGAAGATGGTGGCAGGCCTTACAAAGTCAGCATGGCAAAGATGACACTTGAGATGGGCCCTAAAGGTCAGAGGGGATTTCCAAGGGTTAAGATGGAGAATAGGAGAAAAAGACAATCAGGGAAAGAATGCTTGGACAAAGACCAGAAAGCCAAATTTAGGAATACTTTTTTGTACAATTGACCAATGGACAGGGTATCCAAGATGGAGTGCTAGGGGACAGAACAAGTTGGTTTACAACCCTGGGAGTTCTCTAGAGGAAGTCTGAAACTAGCCCCCATCTGGAGAGTGGGGAGAGACAGAAAAAAAGAGACAGTAGGTAACAGGGTTACTAAGCAAGGGAACTTGCATAGGAGGCTTCTCTTGAGCAGCTGCAAGATGAGTAGATCTCTGCACCTGGCCACCACAACCCTGACAGTCTATATAAAAGCTTTAAAGAGGCTCAGTCCTGTATACAGTCCAGAAGTTCTCAAGAAGAGAAGTCTCAAGGTTGTGTCCTTGAAATGATTCTACCTATGAAAATGGTGGTAGAATGTACAGTGGCAAGGACAGGTGCAGGGGTAAGGAGCCTCTGGTGGCCTGAGTCCAGCTCTCAAGTCAACCAATAGTCCTTCTGATGACCTCCTCCAACTGATTGCTGTCATGGAAAGCCTTCGATGCTAGACCATGGGGTTTGCACAAGGTTTGATGGGCAGTACAGAGCCATGGAAGGTTTGAGAGTGAGGGAGCACAATGGGAGGTTATGCCTTAGGAGAGCATTATGGTTGAGCTCTGGATGAGAGGGATCAAGGGCTCTGGAATGGAGCTGAGGACACCAGGTAAGAGACTATTGCAAATAGCCAGCTTAAGGTTAGGTAACAAAGACCCAGACAGGAACATTAGCAAGAATTTGATGTCCAACCAAGCACTGCAAGCAGGGCCCAGCAAGGATGTCCAGTTCACTTTGATTTATTCCTATGCCCCCCGCTGAGTTCTCTATATCCCTGAACTATTCCTGTTCCTCTTTTTCTGGGGAGCCTACAGGGTTATTCCTGCCATACATTCCATCACTCCAACAAAGCATTAGTAAAAGCCATCCATCCATCTGCTGAGTCCACAGAAGTCGGTGAGCACCAGATCCAAGGACAGAGGAAGAGGGAGGGGACACTTTCCTGATTACAATATTTTATCCTCAAGCATTTGCCATGATCCATCAAATTTGCTAACATGGCAAAATTTTAGGAACTGAATTGTAATGGGAGGAGAGGAGGTTCTTATCTCCCAAACGACCTAATAAAGCTTCCCCTGAAGTCTGGGGTTTGGGAGCAGGCTGGACATGATGACGACAGAGGGTAAAGAAGCCAGATCCAGGGACCTGGGTGTCCAGGGTGTAGTGGGAAAGATGAGTAGGAAAAGGGTCGGGAAGGCTGTAGAGCCAGGAGGGGACTCCAGTTCAGCTAATAATCACACTCAAAGAGAGGCATCTGGCTGGCTCAGTCAGTTAAGCATCTGATTGTTGATATTGGCTCAGGTCATGATCCTGGAGTGGTGAGAGCAAGCCCTGCATTGGGCTCCATGCAAAATATTAAGCCTGCTTAAGATTCATTCTCCCCTTCTCCCTCTGCCCCTCCCCCCACAAAAATAATAGAAATTAAACCTTTGAAAATAATAATCACTCAAAGATACAGTATATATTTTAGAGACTTGGAACAAATGGCACCAGGCTTGTAATTCCAATAGACCCTCCTCCTCACTCCCAGCAAAGGGGCAGCCCCTGACTGTGTGCCTCACCCAAGTCCTAGAAATCTCTGCTGCCCCCACTCCCACCCCCCACCCCCCATCAGTCCCTCACTCCCTTCTTTTCCCCAACCCTTTCTCTTGCCCATCACAGCACCCCTGGCATCTCAGTCCTAATATTTGTTTTCTGTGAGCCAGGAACCACATCAGCTTGGTCTCAGGATCCTCAGCACCTCAGGCAGCTCTGCCACTATGTCAATGCTAACAATGCTTTCCAGAGATGGCAATCTGGGGCATGCATCTCCAAGTTTCCTTCCCAGAGGCTGTCTTTTAAGCCAGTGGATCCAGCCTGCACAACTAGGAGAAGGACAATGCCATGACCCCCATGACCATGGCCTGTCTCTGGCCAATATCTCAACAGACCCCCTGTCCTTTCCTGATCTTGCACTACTGGGCTCTGAGCTTCCATGCAGCTCCTCGACCAGAGACCTTGGCTCACATGTGTCCTTCAGGTAATTTCCTGCTCAAATCGCTTTGGGCAGCACCAGTCTTCAGCCTCCCTGGACCTCAGGACCTCAAGACACACAGCACACCCATGTATATGTACCATATATACCCCATGCACACATGAAAGTGTATACATACCATGTGCATCCACACACATCGTGTATATGTATATACAAACTACACCTACCACAGATACAATGTATCCCACATGCCTCCCCACATACCAGTGTTTATACATATGTATGCATACCATGTTTATATCACATGCATACCTCATGTATGTGCACATGGGGGTATGCCAATCACACGTGTGTACATGTACAGTGTGTACCCAGCACACATATACCATGTACATTCTATACATCAAGGCCACACATATGCATACACATCATATATACAGCCCCACATAGGCTAACACATCATGTACACCACACACACGCATACACAAATATTCGATGTGACCATAGTTCTTCCAGAGTGGGCCGTTCTGGTCCTGCCAAACCAAGGTGGTTATTTCCTTGGATGGCATCTAGAAACCTAATTTCTTTTTAAAAACAAAACCTAATGCTTTTTCCAGCTTTACTGACATAAAAGTGACAAAATTGTAATATGTTAAAAGTGTAGAACATGTACACAAACATACAACTGATGATTTGATACATCATGACATGATACACGCGATCAAGTTAATTAATACATTCATCACCTCACAGAGTTCCCTTTTTAGTGAGAATGCTTCAGATCTATTCTCCAAGCAAATTTCAAGAATACAGTGTTATTAACTACAGTCACACAAGATCCTCAGAAATTCTTCATCTTATAACTGGAAGTGTTTACGCTCTAACCAACAGCTTCACATTTCTGCCACTTCCTGACTCCTGGCAACTACCATTCTACTCTGTTTCTATGGCTTTTTTTTTTTTAAGGTTACACATGTAAGTGATGCAATGCAGTATTTGCCATTAGTGTATTTTATGTAAATAAATATATTTTTACACATCTTTATCCATTCATTTGTCAACACTCAGGCAATTTCCATATCTTGGCTATTGTGAATAATGCTGCAATGAACATGGGGGTGCAGATAGCTCTTCAAGATAGTTATTCCATTCACTTTGGGTATATAATCAAAAGTAGGGTTGCTGGATCATATGGTAGCTCTATTTTTAAGAACCTCCATAAAAAATATACAAATAAAAAAAAAGAACCTCCAGACTATTTTCCATAATGGCTACACGAATTTACATTCTCCCCAACAATGCACAAGGGTCCTCTTTTTCTCCACATCCTCACCAACATTTGTAATCTCATCTTTCTGATGACAACCATTCTAACAGGTGTGAGGTGATATTCCATAGTGGTTTTGATGGTAAGTGATGTTGAACATCTTTTCGTGTACCTGTTGGCCGTCTGTGTGTCGTCTTTTGGGAAAATGTCTAGTTAGGTCATTTGCCCATTCTTAATTGAGTTGTTTTTTTTGCTATGGAGTTGTATAAAATTTCTGTACAAATTTCAGGTATTAACCCCTTGTTGGATATATGCTGTGCAAATATTTTCTCCCATTCCATAGGTGGCTTTTTCATCTTTGTTGATTATTTCCTTTGATGTACAGAAACTTTTGAGTTTGATCTAGTCCCACTTGTTTATTTTTGCTTTTGTTGCCTTTGCTTTTGGTGTCAGATTCAAAAAATCATTGTTAAGACCAATGTCAAGAAGCTTTCTTCTAGGTGTTTTATGGTTTCAGGTCTTATGTTTAAGTGTTTAATCCATTTTGAGTTGATTTTTGTGTACTGCATAAGATCCAGTTTCATTCTTTAGCATGTGGATATCCAGTTTGCCCAGCACTATTTGTTGAAAAGACAGTCTTTTTCTATTGTGTATTCTTGGCACCTCTGTCAAAACTTAATCGGCCATATACGTGTGGGTTTATTTCTAGGCTATTTTGTTCCATTGATCTATGTGTCTGCTTTTTATGCCAATATCATACCCTAAAAGCCAAGACTCTTGTATAAATCTGGGACTTTTCAACTCTCAGATAAAGGAGAGGGCTATAACAGGCCCCAAGGAAGAAGCAGTTCTGAGTGTGGTCCACTCTGACATTTTAAAGGTGGTGATGGGTGGCAAGTGGACCTGGAAGGTACACTGGGAAGAAGCAGTGAAGCCAGCCATTGGTAGAGGGTAATGGTCCTCTTCTCACCAGGGCTGGGGCTGAACTGACCAGGGACCCACAAACTAATAGAGGTAAAATCTACACATTGCTAATGCCAGAACTGGACCCAGGATAATGGTGAGCAAGGGAGCAGAGGAGTCAGCCAAGCCCATGGACACAGGCAAGCCAAGGCCCAGACACCAAGCAACACACATATAATAAAGCCGAGGATCTGGGGAGCCTCATGGCTCAGTCAGTTAAGTGTCTGCCTTCAGCTCAGGTCATGATCCCAGGGTCCTGGGATCCAGCTCCACGTTTGGCTCCCTGCTCAGAGGGGAGCCTGCTTCTCTCTCTCTCTCTCTTTGCCCCTCCCCACTGCTCATGCTCTCTCAGGCTCTCTCAAATAAAATAAAAAAAATAAAAATAAAAATAAAAAGCCCAGGTTCTGGGGCCAGAGGCAGGATCCAGGTCCTTATCCTAGAGAGAGGTCAGAGCCCAAGAAGTCCCAGGACAAAGAAAGATAGGGGAGATGAGGTAAATAGAAACTAGGGCTCATTTTCTGGACCAGCAAGGACATAGGATAGAGAATGGCAGACAGGCTAAAAGGTTTCGGTGGAAGAGATGGAAAAGAAACTGTGGGAAATAGAGGCAGAAGATAGTTTTTAGAGCAGTCATTCATTCCTTCAACAGATATTTATTGATCTGCTACTACATGCCAGGCACGGATACAATAGCCATGGACACATTCCTGCCGTTATGAAATTTACCAATTTAGAATACTTAAAAACAGAGAAGGACTGTAAAATAGTTTAATTCTGCTGAGTGGCCTCTCTGGCAAGAGTTAATTTCTGCACCTGAAGTCCTCTGACTTTCGCAGCCCTGGATACACCCCCTCTCAGACTCGCTCTTTTTCCCACCAGCATGCCAATCTTGTTCCTAATTTAGCCCTTAGAATAAACCAGGTTGTCAGTTTGCTATTCCCTAATCCCTTCTCACCACGGCAATTGAAACTGATGATTGCAATATTGCCGAGTTCCTTGTTCTACAATCCATTGTGCTCAGAGTGTGGGTAATCACTGTCACAGATAGCTTATGGGAGCTTGCGGAGCCAACACCAAGTAAACAACATCCCCCTGTCCCTGCTCCGGTCCACTGCAACAAGCACCTGTGAAGTCCTTATGGTAGGAGAAAATCAGCCCCTGTCCCACCCTGGGATTCACAGTCCAATGGGAAAGGCAAACTCCAATGGATTTTTCAAACCATACTGGGGAGGCCACCTAAAGTGGGTGGGATGTGGAGGGCAAGCCAGGGGCACTTCCCGGAGGAAGGGCTGCCTGAACTGAACCTTGGAGGAAGTGAATGTCTGAAGATGTGGGACAAGGAATTGTGGAATTAGCAGGGGCGGTGGGAGGCAGCAAAAGCACAGTGAGCCAGGAGATTTTACACAGAATGGAGCTGCTGCGGTCCAGGCCAAGTATGGCAAGGGATGAGGCTGTAAGGGACCCCGAGGCCAGCCCCTAGAGGACCTCATCAGCCAGGCCGAAGAGCCTTAGCTGATTCAGAAGCTGATGGAAAGTCACTGAGGGATGTTTTGCAGAGGATGCCAGTTATGTGGCTGTTAACAATAGTTGCAGGAGGTCTGAGTGAAGGGATGATTGAACCAGGTCACCCAGATGCAATCATGGGGCTCCTAGGGCACATTGAATCAGGATATCTGATGGCATGCTCCACAAACTACCTTTTTAATAAGCTGCCCCTGCTTTTGAAATATAAAAGCCACTGAACAGGATTAAACAAGCCTGATAAAGGTGCCAGCCAAGGCACCACTTGGCTTATAATGCAGTACTTGATCCATACGCATACCCAACTTACATAATACTCTTAAGAAAACCCTTAAAAGATTGAAATCTCAGGGATCATGGCAAAGAACACACATTTGTAGCAAAAGCCTTCTGTTTCCTATTAAGCCCTACGACACTGATCATTTCAACTCCTTGGTGCACAATCCGCTCATACTTGTACATTTTGTCAGCCTAGAGTTTAAGCAAAAAAGGGTACAGGAAAAAACAGGACTATTAGGGTAACTAACTAGTCCACGTTCTGAACCAGCCCTGCTACTGACCAGCGGTGGAGCTTGGGGCAAGTTGCTCAACCTTCCTGGCATTGAGTTTGAGATGTTAGCCCAGAACTTTCCAGGGAGTAGTGCTGAAGTTTCAGAAAATCCCTCATCATGGGTAAACCAAGATGAGCTGTCTCTTGCAAGCACCACTCTTTAGTTTTGGCATTCACAAAATAAGAGCATTAATACCTGCCTACAGGGATGTTGTGAGGACTTAAATTTTCTTCAGGATCAGAAACATACATAGTAAGGTGGTCCGAAATGTCAGTTCCCTATTTCACTCTACTGTCACCTGGGCTTCATTCCCCAGGCTGCAAATAAAAGCATCACCTCCCATTTGGTTGGAGGAAGCAGTTCAGCACCACCACCACCCCAAGTGCTTCCATGGATGTGATTTCATCTGATTCTCACAATTACCCTGCATGGGGGAAATAGGGCAGAAATTGTGTGCCCACTTGATAAAGACAGAAATGGAAAGTCGGACAAGTTAAATGACTCTGTGGGCAACATCCTTTCCCACAACCTTTCAAGTTTCTGCCCAGAACCAAAAGAAGGAAACTACTACCCATACTTTTAGCTCCTCAGGAAGAGCAATGGCTTAATGGGATCAATGGGGGTGTGACTTTCACTGGGCCACATCTCACTGACGGGTGATGTGTCCTAGGCCTCCTTTCTGCCAAGTTGTTCACTGTATCTGTAGAATTATAGGTTTGGAAAAAAAAGAAGAAGAAAGAAGAAGAAGAAAGAAGAAGAAGAAAGAAGAAGAAGAAGAAAGAAGAAAGAAGAAAGAAGAAAGAAGAAAGAAGAAAGAAGAAAGAAGAAAGAAGAAAGAAGAAGAAGAAAGAAGAAAGAAGAAAGAAGAAAGAAGAAAGAAGAAAGAAGAAAGAAGAAAGAAGAAAGAAGAAAGAAGAAAGAAGAAAGAAGAAAGAAGAAAGAAGAAGAAAGAAGAAAGAAGAAAGAAGAAAGAAGAAAGAAGAAAGAAGAAAGAAGAAAGAAGAAAAGAAAGAAGAAAGAAGAAAGAAGAAAGAAGAAGAAAGAAGAAAGAAGAAAGAAGAAGAAGAAAGAAGAAAGAAGAAAGAAGAAGAAGAAAGAAACCAAAGTCAGATTTGAACAAAAGTGTCTAGGAGCCTGGAAACCTATTTAAGTCTAGTGGCCGGAGCAAAGCTTCTCCCATGGGACTTTGAGTTGGGATTTCGTGCACTGAATCAGTCAGCTTTAAAGCTGGGACTTTGTTTCTAATCTAGCCACAGATCCTTTGCCAGCAAGTGCAGCAGTGGGAAAAGGGGATGAATGGTCACATACAGGCCTAACAACTAGACCCCCGAGCCACTCACAAACAGACCCAATGGCTCAGCCACTAAACAGGCCTTGAACCCATGGCAACTGCTTTTCCCCCTACACCATGAAGCTGCACTCTGAAAACCACACCTCCTAGGAACTCAATCAATTCTTGTTAACTGCTCACCCCAGACAAGCAGCTTTGAAAAAAACTGTTTTAGGCAACAAGATCAGCCTTTTGCTGTCGTTCATTAAGGGTTTAGCAGCTCCGTATTGATTTCCTTGCCACTGCTTCTGAACTTTAATTCCTACAGCAGAAAAACAAGGCTCTGTCTGCGACATTTCCTGTCCAAGTGGCGGGTAACAACCATTCCTGGGATCTGATTTCCCCAGCGATGCTGTGAACTGCAGGACGCCTGCAACGGTCCTTTGTCTATTCCAAAGAGTGATTTCTATAGCAGCAGGAGGGCCCTTTCAATGCAAGCTGCAGCCCCACCTCCACCCTCAGTCAGCAGTGCCTTCCAGCTCGGGCTCTTAGAAACCCAGTGACCACCCCCCCTCCGCTTCTTCACCCTGACTTGCAGCCACAGGCTTCAAGAAGGTGCTGTCTCCTGTTTATATCATGTTTGTTGCATCCAGATTTCTCTTAAATGTTAATTCCTAGCAATTTGAGAGGACCTTAGCAATCTTCTCTGGAAAGCACCACTCTGATTTTTTATCCCCTCTACAACATCCCCACCAAGTGGCCATTCTGGCTTCACTTGAACACTTCTGAGGACAGGAAACTCACCCCTTTCATAAGAAAGCCACTGCCTTTCAGGAAAGCCCTGCAAGGTGGGACACTTGATTGTGCAGGATTAAAATCTGTTTTCCTAAAACCTCAGTCTTTCAGCTAGACTCTCAGCACATCCCAGCACCTAGAAAGGACAGGGATCTCTCTGCCCACCACTGAACATCACCACATTATCTGGCAGATAGGAGGTGCTCGATGTTTGTTACATTAAATGAATTAAGTCCACAGTTATGGGGTGTCTAGTCAGGGCTATGCATCATCTGGACTAAAAGTCCTGTTGATATGGAAGCCAGCAAGACCACAACTTCCCTGGTTGTGTTTACTCTTTCAGACTCTTGCCTCTGTAGAATGATGCCCCCCCCACCCCACTCCCGCCCCATCCAGGTATACCTGAAAGGAATGTTTAACTCTGTGTCTACAAAGACAACAGAGGGATTTGAGTATCTAAACCCATAGGTAATAAGAGCTGGGTTCATGTGTTGAGAGATGGTGTGTAATTGTCTAAGTGGACTCCAGTGCCACTGAATAGCTGAGTGACTTTGAATAAGTTACTTAACCTCTCTGGGTTTCCACTTTCTCTTATGTGTGGTACAGTAAGAATAATTCCTATCTCCTAGTGTCACTGTGAGGATCGAGTTAAAACAAGAGAAGTGCCTAAAATAAATTTCAGCTGTTATTATTCACACCATGTACTGCTCCAAAGCCACCTGTGAAGAGCAGACAGTGGCTTCCGTTGCCAGATTCCTGCTCTTCATCACTGAAGACCTGGACCAGATCCACAACACCTGTGTGGGTAAAGAACCATCTCCATGGTGGGTCCCTCTGGAGCCCCCATGTGTTCTCTGTACCTTTCATCCCAAACAATTTGGTATGAGTCCCTACTGTGCAAGAGGCATTGTATGTGCACATCTGGGCATATTTCCTCATATTTATCTTAGGAGGTGGACCCTACTATCCTCCATTTCATAGACCGACAAACTGAGGTTCAGAGAGGTTAAGTAACTTCCCAAGGATACACAGCTAATCAGTAGCATAGTTGACATCCAGTCCTGGAGTTGCCTGCTCCAGAGCCTGTGCTCTCTACTGTTCCATGTTTTCTAAAAAAAAAAAAAGAAAGAAAGAAAGAAAGAAAAAGAAAATGGGGCAAGTCCTTTAAATTGTGAAGGAATAATTGTATCTGGCAATACATGTCCCAGTAAAAAAGCCAATTTCTCACAGCCACTCAGGAGGCTGTGGGGAAACCCCACTCCTGGCCCAGAGCTTCTGTCTGTGCCGTTAGGAAGCCTGAAGTGATGCTGAGGCCAATGGCTCATGAGGCTGGAGGGAATCAAGTGCTTACTTAATGGCCCCTAATAGCCTGCCCGGAATCTGGGCCCAGGGTGACAACTGGTGCCCATCTTGGTGCCAGGGCATGGCCATATGAATGGCACTCCCAAAATGGAGCTGTGGGGTCCCACACACACCAGCTGAAACCCCCTATCTATCACTCAGTAACTATGTTCAGAGCCCTGCCTTCTGCTTTTGACCTGTATTCCAAGCCCCTATTCCAGGAACTGGGATCTCTGGCTCCCCATATAAGCTTGGACCCTACTTGTTCCTCCCTGCTTCCCCTCATCACTCCAGAACAAACCTCTAGAGTCCACTATTTACCTGGACTGCAACCAATCTGCAAATGGAGTCATGCCCCTCCTACCCTAAGGACAGGTCCAAACACCACACACCACCGCCACTATTCTTGCCTCATCCACAAAGCCAGAAATATGACAAGGATGGGAGAAGGAAGGTAGAAGAAAGAAAAGCAACTGGAAGGCTTTTGCAACCATCCAGGTGAAAGATAGCAATGGACAGCAATGGATCAGGAAAGGGACAGTCAAGCTGGACAGGAACAGCCTGAGATATTATAGCTGGGAGAATGGAATGCAATAACCAACAGCATGTAGATCGGAGTAACTGTCAGGATGTGGTCATGGGCAGCCTCTAAGATGCTCACAGTGATCCCAGACGCCTGGTGTTCAGGCACTTGGGATTCATGCAATTCCCCCATTTGAATGTGGGCTGAACTTAATGACTCATTTCTAACAAATGCACTATGGCAAGTTACTGGATATCACTTTTGAAATTAGGTTATAAAGACTCTCCCAGGGCGCCTGGGTGGCTCAGTTGATTAAGCATCTGCCTTCAGCTCAGTTCATGATCTCAGGGTTCTGGGATCAAGCGCCTTGTTGGGCTCCCTATTCAGTGGGGAGTCGGCTTCTCCCTCTCCCTCTGCGCACCCCTTAACTTGTGCACACATATGGTTTCTCTCTCTCTCCCTCTAGCACGTGCATGTGCTTCCATCTCCCTAGCCTTATCTTATGTTCTCACCCACTCTAAAGGAAGACAGCTGCCATGACATGAGCTGCCCTAATGGGGAGGTCCACATGGCAAAATATTGAGAGAGACTTCTAGCCAATTCCCAGCAAAGGACTAAACCCAACCAACCACCGCATGAGTGAACCTGGAATTGGATTTCCCTCCAGTTGAGTCTACACTTTGTCAGGCCCAGCCAACAATTCAATTGTAATGTCATGAGAGACACTGAGCCTGAGGACTCAATACTCCTGGATCCTTCTCCACAGAAACTGAGCTAATGAAGGTTTCTTTTTCTTTTTTTTAAGATTTTGTTTATTTGAGAGAGCAGGAGAGAACACTAGCGGAAGGAAGAGGCAGAGGGAGAAGAAGCAGCAGACTTTCTACTAAGCAGGGAGCCTGAGGCAGGGCTTGATCCCAGGACTCTGGGATCATGATCTGAGCCGAAGGCAGATGCTTAACTGATTGAGCCACCCAGGCACCCCTAAATGTTTAAGCTTCTTATTATACAGCTATAGGTAACTGATACAGAGAAATGAACTGGAATGGTTTTATAACACACAAGAAGTCAGGAGTGACCAATTAGAAGTCCAAGGTGAAGGAGAAAGACCCAACTTCTTATCATGAGAAACCAGATAGATATCAATGCTGTTTACCTTGTCTGGGAACCCAAATGGCAGAACAAGTTTTGAAGAAAAGATATTAAAATAAGTTTTGGCCATGTTAAGTTTGAAATGCCTGCAAGACATGCAAATGGCTGTGTCCAGAAGGTAGTTAGATTTATGACACTGGTGTTCAGAGGAGAAATTTTGGCAGGAGATAACAACTTGGGAATCATCAAGTCCCTCCCTCTGGGGTCATTTGCAATTTGATTATTTCCTCACCCATATGACAGTTCTTAAAGTATTTCAAAAGAGTTTTCCTGTCTCCCTCAAGCCTGGCATAGGTATGTCTATACTTTCTCCACTTTTTCTCATAGGGTGGTTCTGAGTGCCCCACCTGCCTCTGAATATCTCAGATATAAACCTTATTTTACCTGTTCTGCTTATATTTGGATGACCATGGGCAAGTTGCTTAATTTTTTATTTCCTATAAAATTTCCTTAACTTTCTGTAAAACAGAGTTGTTTTGAGGTATAAATAATTTGTGGAAAACACTCACCAATGTGCCTAGCATATGATAAGTACCCAATCCAGGTCACTTATCTTGTGTTATTACAGCATCTACAACAGCATAGCCCATTTTATGCAAACAACACGCGTCATTTTTAATTTTCCAGGAGCCACATTTTAAGATGTAAAAGACACTGGAGAGGAAGGCGCTCGGGAAGACAGTGGACTAGGAAGACCCTGAGCTCACCCTGTCCCATGTTTACAGCCAGGTATCATCCACATCCAAGTCAACAAATCAGAGAGCAATATGAAAATTGGGAGAACACATTCCACCACTAACTAGAAAAGAAGCTACATCTGAAAGGTTAGGGAGGTCCAAAAGGTGGAGGGAGGCTGCCCACAGGAGGGAGGGAGCTGGACAGATGGAGAAGCAGAGAAACAGGGCCACTCATCAGGGAGCTCACATAGGAAGACTAATCTCTATAACGTTTGGTTGGGGAACTAGAGAGGCAGGATTCTGTGAGTTTGTATAACCAGTGGGACTTGAAGCCCGGAGCTTTCAAAGTCAGCTGATTCATCACTGGGTAAGCCAGGAGGGCCCTTGGAAGCTAGGTCACCGCCCTTAAAGAAACAGCAATCTGTGTAGAGAGGCAATAGAAAAGCTGCAGTCTACACAGTGCAATGGGTAGACAGGAAACAGATCTGTTCATACTGATTTCGGAGTGTGTCAGAGGACTTCTCCAAGATCGTGGGAGCTGGCAGGCATCAGTTTCCTCCCCTACCCCCAAGCCTCAACACAGAGCCACCAGCGAGGGTGAGGCTGCACAGATGCTTACAGCCTGACCTGTTAGCAGTGCAAGTTCTTCCTGAGGACTTGCCTATTCCAAGCCTGCTGGCCTCCAGCCTGGGCTCAGGGCAAATTTTGTTAAAGCTGTGGGCACATCCCACCCAACCACCAGGTGCATGGCTGCCAGCAAGAACCAGGCTGAGCCACCACCACCCCCTATCCCCCCACTCCTAGCTACATCACATGTAGCCCTCAACCACTGCAACACTTTTGAGAGGTCTGACATAGGACTAGTTGCCCAGCACAAATTGTGCTAACACCACTGGCCCTCACCCAAGTTCCCCAGAGGGCACACCCCCTCAGAGCTGGCCTTCCTTGGTCCCACTAACACCACAGAGAGCAGTCACAGCCCACAACAGGCAGAGAGTCAGGGAAGATGATTGCTCTGAAATGGAAAGTGATTCTGACACAACAGCAGAGCATGTGCAACAGGTTCCAGAGAATAGGGGACACTGCACTGCTGGGTCCTCCAGGACCTCTTCTTCATAAAGTCACTAATTTCAAGAGCAGAAGACATAGCTGATTTTCTTAATGCAGAGAAACAGACAAAGAGAGACAGACAAAATGAGACAGAAATTTATCCCAAATGAAAGAACAGAACGAGGCCATGGCCAGAGATCTAAGCAAAACAGATATAAGCAGCATGCCTGATAGAGCATTTAAAACAATGATCATAAGGATACTCACTGGACTTTAGAGTGGAAAACATGAGTGAAACTCTTCACACAGAAATAAGGAATAACAGTAGAGCTAAAGGGCTCCATAAATGAAATGAGAAACATGCTTGATGGAATGAACAGCAGGATAGAAGAAGCAGAAGAATGAATTAGTGACCTAGAAGAGAATCATGGAAAGTAATCAAGCTGAACAAAAGAGGGGGAAAAAAGTATTGTGCAAAATGAGAATAGACTTCAGGAACTCAGTGACTCCATCAAATGTAATAACTTTCATAAGAGTCCCAGAAAAAGAGAAAAAAAATGGACAGAAGATTTGAGGAAATCATAACCAAAAACAGCCCTAATCTGAGGAAGGAAACAGATATTCAGAGCCAGGAGACACAGATAACTCCTATCAAAATCAACAAAAATAGACCTGTATTGGACATATTGTAATCAAACTGGCAAAATATAGTGATAAAGAAAAAAATTTAAAGCAGCAAGACAAAAGATGACAGTGACTAATAAGGAGAAACCCTTACGTCTAGCAGGAGATTTTCAACAGAAATTTTGTAAGCCAGAAAGGAATGGCATAATATATTCAAAGACCTGAATAGGGAAAACCTGCTGCCAAGAATACTCTATCGAGCAAGTCTATCATTCAGAATAGAAGAGATAAAGAGTTTCCCAAACAAAAACTAAAGGAATTCATAACTACTAAACCAGCCCTGCAAGAAATATTAAAGGGGACTCTTTGAATGGAAAGGAGAGAACAAAAGTAATAGTATAAAGGTAGAAAACACAAAAGCAGTGAAAATGAATATTTCTGTAAAAAAAAATCACTGAAGGTATTCACAAAAAAAAATAAATCATATATAACAACATATGCCTAAAATGTGGGAAGGAGAGGAGTAAAGAATAGGTTCAAACTTAAACGGCCATCAACCTAATATAGTTTGCTTTATGCAGAAGATGTTATAGACAAACCTAATGGCAATCATATATCAAAAACCACTAATAGATATGCAAAGAATAAAGAGCAAGAAATTCAAATGTATCACTAAAATAAGTCAGCAAAACATAAGGATCAGAGAAAATCTTCAGAAACGATCACAAATAAAATGACAGTAAATACATCTATTAATAATTACTTTAAATGTAAATGGAGGGATCCCTAGGTGGCACAGCGGTTTGGTGCCTGCCTTTGGCCCAGGGCGCGCGATCCTGGAGACCCGGGATCGAATCCCACGTCGGGCTCCCGGTGCATGGAGCCTGCTTCTCCCTCTGCCTGTGTCTCTGCCCCTCTCTCTCTCTCTCTCTCTCTCTCTCTCTCTCTCTGTGTGTGTGTGTGTGTGTGTGTGTGTGTGTGTGTGTCTGTGACTACCATAAATAAATTTAAAAAAAATTTTTTAATGTAAATGGAGTAAATACTCTAATCAAAAGACACAGGGTGACAGAATGGATAAAAAGGAAGACCCGTCTATGTGCTTCCTAGAAGAGACTTATTTCAGATGGAAAGACTTGCAGATTGAAAGTGAGGAAATGGAGAAACATCTGTCATGCAAATGGGTGTCAAAAGAAAGCCAGGGTAGTAATAGATTTTGGACAATATGGACGTTAATACAAAGACTATAACAAGAGACAAAGAAGGATACTATATAATAATAAAGGAGTCAATCCAACAAGAGGAGAGAACAATTGTAAATATTTATGCACCCAACACGGGAGCACCCAAATACATAAAAACAGTTAATAACAAACACAAAGGAAGTAATTGATCAAATGTAATAACTTTCAAAAGAGTCCCAGAAAAAGAGAAAAAGAATGGACAGAAGATTTGAGGAAATCATAACCAAAAACAGCCCTAATCTGAGGAAGGAAACAGATATTCAGAGCCAGGAGACACAGATAACTCCTATCAAAATCAACAAAAATAGACCTGTATTGGACATATTGTAATCAAACTGGCAAAATATAGTGATAAAGAAAAAAATTTAAAGCAGCAAGACAAAAGATGACAGTGACTAATAAGGAGAAAATAATTGTAATATTGTAATAATACAATAGTAGGAGACTTTAACATCCCACTTACATCACTAGATGACCATCTAACAGAAAAGTAACAAAGAAACAATAGTTTTGAATGACACACTGGAACAGATAGAATGTTCTGAATATATCTAACAAATTCATCTTAAAACAGAATACACATTCTCTTGAAATATACATGGAACATTCTCCAGAACAGATCACAAAGGAGTCCACAAAACAAACCTTAACAAATTCAAGATCAATAACAAAGGGACCAACCAGGAAATAAAAGAAATTTTAAAAGTACATAAACAAACACCACAGTCCAAAACCTTTGGAATTCAGCAAAAGCTGTTATAAGAGGAAAGTTTTTAGTAACACAGGCCTATCTCAAGAAGAAAACAACTAAACAACCTAAAGGAGCTAGAAAAAGGACAACAAAAATAGGACAGCAGAAATAAAGGATATAAAAACAAAAAACAAAAACAAAAAAACACACAATAGAACAGATAATGAAATGAGGAGCTGGTTCTTTGGAGAAAAAAAATGGCAAGAGAAAAAGATAAAAGGACTCAAAATGAAAAGGACAGAAATACAACAGTAAGTGAATATTATGAAAAACTATATGCCAAAAATTTGGACAATCTAGAATAAATGGATAAATTCCTAGAAACACACAAACTACCAAAACTGAAACAGAAAGAAGTAGAAAATTTGAACAGACCAATAACCAGCAAAGACACTGAATCACTAATCAAAAAACTCCCAACAAACAAAAGTCTAGAACCAGATGTGGAAGGTTCACAAGCAAATTCTACCAAACATTTAAAGAAGAGTTAATTCATAAATAATTAAATAAAATCTTTAAAAATAAGTAGATAAATAAATAAAATAAAGAGTTAATACCTAGTCTTCTCAAACTATTCCAAAAAAAAAGAAAAAGAAAAAGAAAAGGAGAGTTCCAAGTTCATTCTATGAGGCCAGTATTACCCCGATACCAAAACCAGATAAAGACACCACAAAAAAAGAACTACAGGCCAATATCTCTGATGAACATAGATTCAAGAAAGTCCTCAACAAAATGCTAGCAATCCAAATTCAACAATACATTTTTTAAAAATCCTACACCACAATCAAGTGGGATTTATTACTGGTACGCAAGTGTGATTCAATAATCACAAATCAAACAACCTGATACATCACATCAATAAGAGAAAGGTAAACAACCATATATGTGATTATTTTAATAAGTGCAAGAAAGCATTTGACAAAATACAACATCCATTCACGATTTTTAAAAAACCCTCAACAAAGTAGGCTTAGATAATAATAACAATCAACATGATAAGGGCCATATATGAAAAGCCTACAGCAAAATCATCTTCAATGGGGAAAAACTGAGAGCTTTTCACTTAAGTTCAGGAAAAAGACAAAAATGTCCATTTTCACCACTTTTATTCAACATAGTACTGTAAATGCTAGCCACAGCAATCAGAAAACAAAAAGAAACAAAAGTCATCCAAATCAGTAAGAAGTAAAACTTCCACTTTTTGCAGATGGCATGATAATATATATAGAAAACTCAAAAGACTCCACCAAAAAACTGCTAGAATACATGAATTCAGCAAGTTACAGGATGCAAAAATCAATGTATAGAAATATGTTGTATTTCTATACACCAACAATGAAGCAGCAGAAAAAGAAATTAAGAAAACAATCCCATTTATAATTGCACCCAGAATAAAAAGATACCTAGGAATGAACCTAAACTAAAGAAGTGAAAGACCTATCCTCTGCAAACAATAACACACTCATGAAACTCATGAAATAAATTGAGGGTAGCACAAAGAAATGAAAAGACATTCTGTGCTCATGGATTCAAAGAACATATATCGTTGAAATGTCTATAGTACTCAAAGCAATGTACACCTTAATGCAATCCCTATCAAAATACCAACAGCAATTTCCAGAGTTAGAACAAACAATCCTAAAATTTGTCTTCCTACCTTGATAGAAGCGCAAACTCTTCTCACTGTAGCATTCCAGCCGTTCTCTCTTTAAATCTCAGGCTGAATTCGTAGGTTTTCAGGATGATTTGATAGTGATCTAGGTAAGTTGGTGGGGACAGGTGACTTGGGGATCCTACTCTTCCACCATCTTGTCCCGCCCCTCTAAAATTTGTATGGAACCACAGAAGACCCTGAGTAGCCAAAGCAATCTTGAAAAAGCTAAAGGCACCACAATTTCAGATTCAAGTTATATTGCAAAGCCATAGTAATCAAAAAAGTATGGTACTGGCACAAAAACAGACACATAGCTCAATAGAACAGAACAGAAAATCCAGAAATAAACCCCCAACTATATGGCCAATTAATCTTCCACAAAGCAGGAAAGACTATCCAATGGCAAATTGGATAATCCAACAAAGAATATCCAACAAATGCTGTTGGGAAAACTAGACAGCGATATGCAAAATAATGAAACTGGATCACTTTCTTACACCATGCCCAATAATAAACTCAAAGTGAATTAAAGACCTAAATGTGAGACCTGAAATCATAAAACTCCTAGAAAAGAACATAGGCAGTAACCTCTTTGACATCAGCTGTAGGAAATTCTTTCTATATAGGTCTCCCAAAGCAAGGGATAGAAAAGCAAAAAAATTATTGGGACTACATCAGAATAAAAAGCTTCTGTATAGCAAAGGAAACAATAAAACTAAAAGGTGACCTACAGAACAGGAGAAGATATTTGCAAATGACTCATCCAGTAGAGGTTTAGTATCCAAAACATATAAAGAACTTATGAAACTCAACTCCCAGAAAACAAATAATCCAAGTAAAAAATGGGCAGAAGACACAGACATTTCTCAACAGATATCCATTTGGTCAAAAGACCCATGAAAAGATTTCCATCATCACTTATTATCAGGAAAATACAAATCAAAACTCTAATAAGATATCACCTCATACCTATCAGAATGGCTAAAATCAAAAACACAAGAAACAACAGGTGTTGGCGAGGGTGCAGAGAAAAGTAAATTCTTTGTACTGTTGGTGGGAATGCAAACTGACACAGTCACTCTAGAAAACAGTATGAGGTTCCTCAAAAGGTTAAAAATAGAGCTACCCCCATGATCTAGTAATCTCGTTACTGGGTATTTAACTAAAGAATACAAAAATACTAATTTATTCTTTTTAAAGATTTTATTTATTCATGAGACAGAGAGAGAAGGCAGAGACACAGGCAGAGAGAGAAGCAGGTTCCATGCGGGGAACCCGATGCGGGACCCCAGGATCACACCCTGGGCCGAAGGCAGGTGCTAAACCACTGAGCTACCCAGGCGTCCCCAAAAATACTAATTTAAAAGAACATATGCATCCTTATGTTTATAGCAGGATTATTTACAATCGCCAAGATATGGAAGCAGCAGAAGTGTCCATCAATTGATGAATGGATAAAGAAGATAAGGTATATATGCAATAGAATATTCAGCCATAAAAAAGAATGCCAAATCTTGCCATTTGCAATGACACAGATGGAGCTAGAGTATTATGCTATGTGAAATAAGCCAGTCAGAGGAAGACAAATACCATATGACTTCACTGACATGTGGAATTTTAGAAACAAATGAGCAAAAGGAAGAAATAAAAGACAAATCAAGAAACAGACTCTTAACTACAGAGAATAAGCTAATGATTATCAGAGGAGAAGGGGTAGGATGGTGGGTGAAAAATGTGATGAGCAGCAGGCAATATATGGAAGTGTTGAATCACTTCGTTGTACACCTGAAATTAATATAAACACTGTGTTAACCAACTGGAATTAAAACTAAAACTTAAAAATAAACTGGAGACATTTATTTTAATAATATATTTACTTAGATCTGAAATACTACTTCACCATGTAATCAATATGAAAAACTGCTAATGAACTATTTTCACATCCTCTTATCATTCTAAGTCTTTGAAATCCAGCGTATTTTACTCTTAGAAGACATCTCAATTTGAACACTAAATTCTCATCAAAAACACTTGATCTGTGTTGAGATCACAAAATGTACCATTGTGGAAAGTAGATTCACAAAGCCAAATTCTTCCAAAGACAGTTGAAAGTTTTTCAATAACTGAATCGAGTACTCTTTTAAAATTTAAGAATGCAAAGTTCATGCCCTCATCTCAATAGCAGCAGGTTGTTAGTGATGAGCACAATGGACAGCAGAGATCTAGAGCTCACTTGAAAACTTTATTGGGTCTTAATTACTCCTGTTAGTTTTGGTCTTCAGAGAAGCAGATGCTGAACGGGTATTAAACATGCAAGAAGGGCAAGAAAGGGGTGCCCAGGTGGCTCAGCCAGTTAAGTGTCCAACTCTTGATTTCAGCTCAGGTCATGATCTCAGGGTCCTGAGATTCAGCCCAGCATCAGGCTCTACACCGAGCATGAAGTCTGCTTAAAGATTCTCTCTCTGTGTCCTCCCCATCTCCCACTCACATGCTCTCTCCAAAAAACAAAAACATGTAAGAGATTTGCTGGCAAAACACATTGGAAGGAAACAGGGAGGCAGGGAGAGCTGGTCTGATGCCCATAAGGTACAGAGGGAAGGAAAGAGGGGTAAGGCAGGTAGAGCCTTGGACCACAGCACACTTCTAAGATTCTCAGCGAAGCTAATGAGGAGCTGCATTACTCTGTTTCTGCTATAACAAGTCACCACAAGCGTTAACACCTAAAAACAACATAAATTCATTATGTTACAATTCTTCAGATCATAGGCTAACACAGACCTCACCAGGCTACAGTCAAGGTGTTGACAGGACTACATTCCTTTCTGCAGGCCTTAGAGAACAATCTACTTATTTTCCTCTTCCAAATACTGGAGGCATCTGCATCCCTTGGTTCTTGGTCCCTTCCTCTACCTCAAAGCCAACAGCAGCAGGTCAAGCCCTTTGCATGCCCCATTCCATGGCCCATTTTTCTGACTGCCCTTCTGTTTTTGCATCTCTGTCTTTGACCACAACTGGGAAAGGCTCTCCACTTCTCAGAGTCCTGGGATTCCACTGGGCCTACCTGGATAATCCCCTCCATTCTCCCCATCTTGAGGTCAATGGACTGGCCACCTTAATTCCCGTTTGCCACGTAAGGGGACATGGTCCCAGGCTCCAGAATTAGGACGTGGACATCTCTCGGAATCCATTGTTCTGCCTGCCACAGGAGTCGTTGTGCCAAAGTTACTGATCAGAGAAGCCCCAGTTCTTGCAGGAATGCAGCTGCCTTAGAGCCCCATGCTCAGTCCTGGGCTGGGAGCCGCCCGTGGGCAGAACAGCTTTGGCACATACACAACCACGGGTACGGAATGGAGCAGCTGGAGCCTTAGATCAGCTGCACCGCCTGAAGCAGGGGATCTGAAAGGTGCACTCCCGTAATAACCGCACTTCTTTGATTCGTTTTTTAATTAGCAAAATAATAATAATCCCTTCCTTTGGTAGCTTCTTCAGAAAGCTACAGAAAATTTAAAAGAAATTTAAATTTAAATTATGCTTCTTCCGAAAGCATAAGAAAATCCCATCAAAACAGACAAGCAGAGAAGCCCTGGGAACCCTGCCTGCCTCAGAAGTGACCAACATGCCTCACTGAAGCTGAGCAGCTGTTACAGATAACCTTCAACACAGCTAGTAAAGGGTAATAAAACCACCCCCAAAAATATGGGAATTAGGAGATTTCAGAGATCAATAAATCATACATCAAGAGCTGGAAGTGTTCTCCCAATCGTGCTTTGGTATTGACTTGGGGCATCTCGCTGGACAGGACTCCAACCACCAGCAGATTGGGAGCACTGTCTGTTCTCCCTGATATAGTCTTACTGACCAGGCTGTCATGGTGACCAGTCAGGGGAGAACCAGCTTGGCAACCGTCTCCCTGAATGTCAGTTCTTAGCACTTCCATGAGCTCAGATGGTGGTAGGAGAGGCTGAGCATCTGCCAAGAAGGTCCCCCGGTGCCACAGAAAGAACTAGATTCTGCAGTCCCAGACCTGGGTTTGCATCTGAAGTCTAATTCTAGCTTGCCATGTGATCTTTTGGCCAATGACTCTGTCTCTCTGTGCTTCAAGTTTCCTCTCTGCAAGATGGAAGAACATTCACTTGACCTTGGAGGTTGTGAGGGTTAAATGTGTCTGTGAAAGCAACTAGCACAGTGCCTGACACATAGCGGGTACTTAAATGTCTGATCCAGTCAGAGAGCAGTTAAAAAGCAGAACAGAATGTGACAGAGAGATGATACTTTTTTTTTTAAGAGTTGATACATCTATGACCTCACAATCCACTCTTGTGGTGGGCAGCCTCCACGATGCCACGTGGTGATCCCTACCCTCCCACATTTACCAGGATTGAGCTGTGTGACCAAAAGAATACAGAAAGAATGATGGTGTATTACATCAGAGATTAGGTTATAAAACGTTGTGTGTCTCCTGTCTCAGCCTCTCTCTGGGTCTCCTAGATCACTTGTTTTGGAGGAAGCTAGCTGCCCCATATAAGGACCTTCAGCCAATGGATAGGTCTGGTCTGTTTGGTGAGGAACTGAAGGCCTCTGCCCACAGAGGAGTGAGTGAGTTTGGAAAGTGGTTCTCTAGCCTCAAGAGGATTGGAGTTGAGGGACTCCAAATCAGAACCACCTAGATAAACCACCTCCAGATTCCTAACCCCTAGGAACTACAAATGGGATAATTTGTTACGCAGTAGGTGGCCTCATGAATTGCCTGAGTGAGAGGTAGCAAAATATAGTACATCCTGAGCCCCGATCTTGATTCTAACACCAGCCAAGTAACCTGAAGGCTCAGAGGTACTCTCAGCAAAAGGAGAATAAGAAATCCACATGGCATATGTAACGAGAGCCATAAAAGATACATTTTTATTCAAAAATGCTGATTCTGGAATTCTAAGGTAAGGAAATAATCTGAAATCCATGAAAACCATTATGCACAAAAATGTTCATCACAGCATGGTCTAATGGTTTTTAAAAATGAAATAACCTGATTGTCCCACAATAGAGAAATAGCATCTTGAATTGCAGGCATGTTATAAACAGTGTCTTATTTAGCTGCCACTGCAGTTACTATATCCCCATAGATGAGAACTTGAGACTAAGTGAAGTCATTGGCCTAGATCACATAACTCTTAATGGCAAATCAAATAATTATTGCCAGACCTCACATTTATATAATATTTACTATGTTCTAGGCACTGCTCTAAGTGCTTTGCATAAAAGTCATTTAAATCCTGATGTGTGTGACTCCACAGTGCTCAAAATTTCATTAAAAACCATTCTGTAGGGCAGCGCAGGTGGCTCAGCAATTTAGCGCAGCCTCAGCCCAGGGCATGATCCTGGAATCCCAGGATCAAGTCCCGCATCAGGCTCCCTGCATAGAGCCTGCTTCTCCCTCTGCCTGTGTCTCTGTCTGTCTCTGTGTCTCTCATGAATAAATAAATAAAATCTTTAAAAAAAAAAAAAAGCATTCTGTAGGCTAGGCACAATACTGTGGACTTTAGCTGCTATACCTTATTTATTCCTAACAACCCTATAAGGTGTGTTATTATCAGACCTGTTTTATGGATGAGGAAGCTGGGATCAGAGAGTAAGCTGGCCATTATATTATTTCATCTCACTGGTGGAAAGATCAGAGTAAAATATACTCCTTTGTCATAGGAGAAAGGGGAGGTCATAAGAAAGAGTTGGCAAATAGGAAATACATATAAATTTCCCTGCATGAACTAATGTGCCAGATACCACTCTGAGTGCTGTGGGCACAGAGATAAAGCCCCAGATCTCCTGGCCTAGGATTTGCAGAAGAGTAGTTAATAAGCATGTAAGTATACGTCTACATATAGTCAGCTGTCAATTAGGGCAATAAAAGAAAAACAGAGGATACAGCGTGCCTGGCATGGGACAGAGTTGCTATGTACACAGAGTGACCAGAAATAGCTTCTTTGATCAGATGACATTTGAGCAAAGACCCAAAGGAAATGCTGGAATGAGCCACACACAAACTGTGTGTGAGAAAGAGCATTCCAGGCAGAGGAAAACATCAAATGTCAAGGCCCTGACATAAAAATGTGCTAGTGTGGGGGCACCTGGGTAGCTCAGTTGATTGGGCATGCAACTCTTCATTTTGGCTCAGGTTGTGATCCCAGGTCATGAGATTGAGCCCCACATCAGGCTCCACGCTCCGCCTGGAGTCTGCTTCTCTCTCTCTGCCCCTCTCCCTCATTTCTAAAATAAGTAAATCTAAAAAATAAAAAAAATAAAAAGAATGTGCTAGTGTGTTTGAAGAACAGTGATGCTAGTGACAGTTAAATGAAGCAACATAGAGGGAGAACCATAGGAGATGTCAGTAGCCCAAATTGTATAGGCTCTTATAGGCCACATCAAGATTTCAGCTTTTACTCTGAATGATAGAAGGATCAATGGGAGGTTTCAGGTAAAGGAGTGACAAGATGTGACTTGGGCTGTGAAAAAAAGAAAAAGGAAAGTAATTGGGGCCCCTCGGGTGGCTCATTTAAGTGTCTCTTAGTTTTGGCTCAGGTCATGATCTCAGAGTCATGAGATCAAGCCCCACATCAGGCTCCAAATTCAGCAAGGAGTTGGCTTGAGATTCTCTCCCTCTCCCTCTACTCATACTCTCTCTCTCTCCCCCACTCTCCAAAGTAAATAAGTATTTGAAAAAAAAAAAAAAAGGAATCATCTGAGCTGCCATGCTGAAATTGGCTTCAGGGGACAAGGACTAAAGGAGGGAAACCAATTAAGAGGCTGTTGCAATGATCCAGTGGCAGATGCTAGTGGCTTAGATTGGAATGAAAGCAGAAGTAATGGGAAGCGGTGGAATTCAGGATAATTTTGAAAGAGAGACAACAGGATTTTTTGATGGATTATATATAGGGTATAGAAGATCGTCAAAATAACACCTAGGTTTTTAGCCAAAGCAACTGCAAAAATAGACCTGTCATTTATTAAAGTGGGGAAGACTATAGGAGGAGCAGGTTGGGGGAGAAAGAAACCATGAGTTGGGTTTTGGTCAAGCAAGGTTTGAGATTAGACATCCAGCTGGAAATTTTGACTAGTCAGTGGAATATATGAGTCTGCAGTTCAGAGAAGAGACCCAAGTTTGATAAATTTGGGAGTCATCAGCCTATATAAAACCATGAGAATGGGTGAGGGCTGCCTGGCTGGCTCAGTTGGAAGGAGCAGGTGACTCTTGATCTTAGGTTTTAAGTTTGAGCCCTGTGTTGGGTGTAGAGATTGCTTAAAAATAAAATCTTCAAGAATGAAAAACTAAATAAATAAAAATAAAACCATGAGAATGGGTAAGATCACCTAAGTAGTGAGTAGTGTAGAAAGGTCTACAGGTTGAGTTCTGGGGCAGTCCAATCTTTAGAGGTCAAGAAGATGAGGAGGAACCAGCAAAGGTGACTGAAAAGGTGCTACCAGGAGTGTGGTTTCCTGGTCGTTAAGTAAAGAAAGCACTTCAAGGAGGAAAAAAAGAGATTAACTGTGTCAAATGTTGCTGATGAGTCAAGTAAGATGATGGCTGAAAACTGGCCATTGGATTTGAAAACATAGAGGTTGTTGGTGACCTTGACAAAAAGTTGTATTGCTGGTACAATGGACGTGAAAGTCTGGAAGGATTGGCTAAAGGGGAGAATAAAAGAGGAAGGCGAGCATGGATATTCCTCAAACTCAGGCATCTACTGTAGTCACAAACTGGTCCACTAACGTGATCCAGGTGGACATAGAGGCCACTTTCCCCTTCACTGTGGTGACAGAGCTCAGGACAAAGGAGTAGCCTCTCATCAGCATGAAAGCAAAGAGAAAAATGACATGCATATCAGGCCCAGCTCCATGCCTGAAATGGCAGAGAGGAGTGTGCCAGAGACAGGAAACTTATATGGCCATTCTTGGGAGGGTTCCAGGAACTCATAGGAACCAGGAGTATGGGGTTTGCGCCAGCACTGAGCCAGGATTAGTCAACTCCCCCCACCATGGATGTGACCCAAGGAACAGGAAAAATGTAGATAATTTAACTTAACGAGAAAAATCAATATCGTGATATATGCAGCACAATTGCTATGTGGAAAAAGAAAATTCTAGGAAAAGACACCAATAAAACTTAGCAAAATGTAAAACAATGTCAGCATTAAAGCAACTGAATCATGGGTAAGTTCTTATTTTTTTTCTATTTTGTAACTTATAGTACTCAGGCAGCTTTTATGATACCAAAAAAAAAAAAAAAAGTTAAGGGGATAATAATCCAAGCCTTTCTCCTAGAGTTGTTATGAAGATTATAATAATGACTAATATTTAAATAGCTCACAAAGTGCTTTTCACACATGTAATCTCATTTAATCTTCACAACCAACATGCCTTCCCTTGGCATTTTGCAAATGCCTTTATTATTGCACTTAGCAGTGTTGCGATGATCTGTTTATATATCTATTTCCCACCTTAGACTGAAGTACCCCAAAGATAAGAATATCTTCTCATCTTTCTCCTTTACAAGTAATACAAGCCATGGCACATGATAGGAGCTCAACAAATGTTTGGGAATGGGTGGATAATGGTCGGGAAGATGGATAGACAGATGGACAGGGATCAAGGATCAGTTGATTAGGACTTTAGACCTAAGCACTTAATTGGCCTCAAATCACATAAGTACCCTGAATGCCTGCAGACTGAGCCAACCACCACTCCCTCTCCTCCCAAACTAAATGCTTTTAAAACCTCAAGGCTAGTTCACCTTCTCCATAGCTCACATCTCTGGTGATCTTAGCTAGTTGTTCTCTTAGCAGTCTTCTCCCATTCTTGTATTCTCATGCTGTTCTGTGTTTCCTCCCTGCCACCCTAACCCCACATTGCTCCCATCTTACCCAATCCTTCCCACCAAATATCAGAGTCTTCTGAATCATGGAAAATGCTGCTACATAATCCAACTCTCATGGTCTGCACTAAAGTAAACCTAGCTTTCACCTGCAGCCCCACTTTACCTTCTGTTGAGAACTTCCCATTTTTCCCCAGCTCCAGGGAATATTTCTGGAACATCTCTGGGCTAGATATTCTTCTTTGTGCTACCATAATACCATGGATTAGATTTGCCAGTGTATCAGCTCTTTATTTGCACACTTACTTCCATGTTATACAGAAGCTGCCCCTACAAAGCCACATTTTTGTATGTAGACACTTCAATCTCATTAACATATCTGGATAGCTTTCACAATTAGATGTTTGCAAAAAACATGACCCACTTAACACATGCATCAGGACAATTGTAAGTGACAAATATAGCTCAAGCCAGCTAACATTAAAATAAAGGGAATGTAGTAGCCCAGATAACTCTGAGAGTCCTGCAGTTGTTCTGGCATCAGATTATCAGAGCTTTGTCTTCTTTCTCAGGCAGAGTGTTTCTTCCATCAAAGTGGAAGAGATGGCCACTGGCAACTTCAACCCTTCTCAGCCCATAGTCTAAAATGAAGATGTCTTCTTTCCCCAGCATTCATCTGTCAGCCAATCACACATAAGGGCTCTGATTGGCCCTAAATTGTATATTAGTTGTGATGTCCAGAGGAATGCAGTATTGTGATTGAGAGCCCCAAAAGGAGCATAGGAGTTTGGAATGGTGGTGGCAGGCATATGGATCTCAAGATAAAACAATATGCACAATACATTTAAGTAGGATCTTTATCAATCTCAAAATAAGTCAACAATAGACCGGTTACCCACACATCAAATAATCCATCCTTCAACTTTTATATCTGAAACACTTCCCAACTTGCTAAGAGTTACATCTAAATGGAACATGGTAAAAGAGGATGGAGGCTATGCCCTTTGATTGGAAATTTACATATGAAATTGTTAACCATGGTTTCCTCTAGCAAGAGAATTCAGAGGGCAGGGTGGAAGGGAGGAGGGTTAGAAAGGATTTTTTTTTTTTCCATATAGCCTGGTGTTTTCACAAAAAGCATAAAGGAATGGAAAAGCTCCCCGTAAAAGAAAGAGAATGAAGATGCAGGAGTATGGTTCAAGGACAGACTGCATAAAGAAGAGGAAGAAATGGAGATTGCTGGGAGATATGCTCAGAACTGTAGGACCTCCCGCATTCCCTTGTTTTTGGGACAGCTAACCCAGACATGAGGCAAAGAGTGGCAACATCTGTGGTCCCTTCACAAAGCTAAAGACAGACATAAAGCTGAGGGAAAATTGTTTTTATTATTGCTGTGTTTGCCTACTATTTAAATCCACACTCCAGCATATTAAGGATTAAATCAAACATGGAAATTGCATTCACTTCCTTTGAACAGTATGCTGATAAATTAAAAGTTAAATTGGGTCTAAAATCTGTCCTATTTTTAAAAAAATAAAAGTCACCAATTTCAGAAAAACTGGCCAGTATTAATAGAGGTAAACACCAAGTTGGGAATTAATATTTCAACCAAATTTCATAATTATTGAATTCCTGTGGATATAAGTTCCAGTTGAATTATCAACCTTGTCTGGGCAGAACGAGAATGATTTTAAAAATGGCCTATAAGTCAAGTTAGGTGAATGATGGTATACAATGTTGGTATATTTTGGAATGGGGGGAAAGTGAATGATATATTTGAATGTCATTAAGGCTGTCGTGGATGAGAAATGAGGTCACTAAATCTGACAGTGTGCTCATGATTTGGGAGCCAAATAGCCATGGAATGTAAAATTAAGAGAGAAGTACAGCATACCTAATCCATGTGTGGGATCTGTTCAGTTTTACCAGAACACAATGGCATTTGCTGAGAACTACTATGTTTAAAGATCATCAATATTGTATATTTTAGGATCATGTTCAGTTTGTAAAAGGGTATGGATCAATTGAGAAAATCCAGTTTTACTAAGACCACCTGACATTCAAGAATTTTACACTCATCTGAGTGGATTTCATTTCCTAAAGCAGAATATTTGTTCTTGTCTCGATCCCCTATGGATGTGGGGAACAGAAAGACAGATAAACAAGTGTTTAACATTCCTGACTAGACCAAACCTTTGTGCATTATTCAGGATGCAGCTGCTCAGAGAGAAAAATCACATATAACATCTTTCTACCCAAAGAGTAGGAACATGTGATCTTCAGAGACATTCAGAGACCCCTCCCCTTTTTTAGTCAGTTAACAACTCTATCCAAAGAGATTTTTAGGCCAGATGTATCCAAGGGACTAAGGAGAGGGGGAGGTATTCCAGAATTAAAGACAAAGAATAGTGACATTAAATTAGTGACTGCAAGTCTGATGTTTAAAATGTTTAAAACAAAAACTATCATGGGGCAAGATAAGAGGGCCATTGTTCCTAGCACCACCCACCCCCACCATTTCCAAAAGGCCTGTGAGTTCTGCTTCCTCTTCAATTGACTGTTATACATCCAGTTGCAAACTGACAAACGTTCGTCAGCTTTAATCCTGTGTCTCATTATCAGGCCCCACCACCTGTAATGTACCATGAATTAATTCTATAATTAGGTTGTGAAGAACATAATTATATTCTATTCTTTGGGTGCTAAAGTGTTAATTTGTTTAATGTAATCCTCTTTTAAGACCTAGAAATGTGTTGCCCTGCTTCAGCAAATAGGTTTGGTTTTGTTTTTGCCTTAAAATAAAGGAGAGGGTGGGAAATAGTTCTGTCCTCTTTCATTCATCCCTGAGAAGCCATGGTCACCAAAGAGGGTGACTAGGAAGACAGGTAATGTAATTGAAAGCTGGGGTTGGGGGAGGGGGAGACAGTGACTAGCAGACTGAAGAGCCTACACCCAGATGCCCTACTGAGAAGAAATGGTACCTATTTAACACCAGCTGGTTGTTGCCATGTGGAAATTCAGGCCCAAGTTTATGAGATTTTCCTGTATTTTCAAGAGAAACCATAAATCAAAATTTTTAATGAAATTAATCCCACTTTTTAAAGGCTGGCTTAATTTGTATTACACTCTTTATACCAAAACAATATATATCTGCCATCCAGGTTAGCCTGTAGATCATCAATTTGGACTCATGACATACTTAAAGATCCAAGTCCAGTTGAAAGGCATTTAAAGGCCCAGAGCAATGTGGTGGTCACTCTAAGGCAGGACAACCATGTGCTGATTGTGTCCTTGTGCAAACAGGAGCCTAGGCCAGACTTGAAATGACTCAAAGCCATTTCTTCAGTGTGGATATGGAGCTGCTATTCCTGGGATGTGTGTGCTGTACATTAACTAGGGGTCATGTCATGTTAAATATGTGTTTTAGTTATAGACCTCTGACATAAACCATTGGACTTTGCCTTCTGAAAACCATAAACTCTTATCAGAAAACAAGTAACAAGTGGATTCTGAATTACTTACTGTACAAATTGTTCTTAAATAAGTTGAGGTAAGGGGGAGGTTGAATTCAGGAAACAAAAGTACAGAACTAGTCTCCAAAGAAATAACAGATAAAACCATGAGATTTCAAGGAGTTGAGTATACCCATTTATGGGTATTACATTCAACAGAATATTTATAGGGTGACGAATATGTCCATGCTCTGGGCATGCGCACATGTTATTTGATCTGTAGGACAACCCTGGGTCTTAGTTTGGGGTTCCTGAAGAAGCAGAACCGGAGGCAAAATCTTGAGTGCAAGTATCTATTTAAGAGGTGACTGCAGAAACACTGGTGGGGGAGGGTGGAGAAATAAGACCAGGAGGAAGGAAGTCAGGAAAGGGTGTGCTGTCACACAGTTACCACCATGGACAACTGGATTTCATTACCACCAGGGAGCTCTGGGATACTATCTAGATTAGGCGTGTCAGCTACCCATTCAAAGAGTGAAGGAGCCTGGATATTTATACAGCTACTCCACGGGCTGAAAGCTGTTCTCGGGGAACATTAGTTCCTTGGCATTTCAAGCTGCCATGCTTATGTCTTTGGCAGCAAGAGAGAGCCCCTAGGAAAAGAAATGCAGGTGCTGGCAATGAAAAGTTAGGCCAACATACAGAAAAATGAGCCAGAGAGATGTGGGTGGAACACAGTGAGTATCTGTTATAGCCCTTGGGATCCAACCTACCACTATACTATCCCCACTTCACAAATGAAGAGACATGTGGAGTTTGCTCTTCAAAGAGAAAAGTATCCCCCCACCCTCCTTGGAAGCTTGCCCTGTAAATCAGGAGCAGACAGACAAGACTCCGGGAGAGACAGGGGGATGGAAGATACAAGTTGTCGGCTCCACCGACAGCTGTAGGAGAAGGTGTCAGCTCTATGCCTTGGTCCCCAGGTCCAGGCACCAACAACACAACAGCAAGCAGCAGCAAGCAGGGCTTTGATGCCATGATGTCTATGATCTTTAGGCCTCATCAGTGATGCTGGGGACATCACAGCAGAGGCAAAGAAAAGAAGAAAAGTACAAATGGTATATAATAACCAAAAGAGTGGTTGTGAGGACCACTGAGCTATCCTTCCCCCCATGAGACCTTTGATACTATTTCACAAAAAAGGTGAGAGGGTGTATATTTCCCTAGACTGTTAGTGACAATTTAGAGTGACCTGATTTTTATCCATAAAGGACAGAAATTGAACACCAAAGGTGCACCGGGCTTCCAGAAATACTTTCCCTTTCCCTACTGAAGGTTGTGCCAATAATTTAAGATGACATAGATCAATTACCAAACTATTAAATGTCAGTTAACATCTTTGGAAAGTGAATACAAAATGAACCAACTAACATGGCCTTGTTATGGCCCCATTGTGTATAAGAATTAGGTTTAAATGTTTAATGAATGTATGAAAATATAATTACCACGCTATTGCTCTTAGAAACTGATTAATAATCATATCATTGACTTTTCCACTATGCTCTTGAGTTTTTGAGCTGGAATATTTCTATCCTTTTACAGAGGGGAAGAGACATGAGAGCTCTTGCACTCTCACGCACTCTCTTGTGCTCTACTCTCCACATGCATACGCAGAGGAAAGACCAGGTGAACACATAATGAGAAGGCAGCCATCTGCAAGCTAGAAAGGGAGTCCTCAACAGAAACCGAATCTGCCAGCACCCTGACCTTGGACTTCCCAGCCTCCAGAACTGTGAGAAGTAAAGGTCTGTTGGTTAAGCCACCTAGTCTATGATATTTTGTTATAGCAACCTAAGTGATTAAGACACTCCCCTGCTAGACTCTAATCTGCTTGGGACCTGGACACTGCCACTATTCACTATTTCTAGTACCCTACTATGTACCCTAGTATGTGCTTATGAAGACAGCAACTTTTCTGATTGAATACAATTTTTATCTTTGAGCTACAACATAGAACTGAATGATCATACTCAGAAAATAGGAATTTGAATCTTAAGTCTACTACTTATTAACTGAGCAACCATGATCAGGACACTTGACTTCTCTGAATATCAAATTTCTTATTGGTAAAATGATAGTTATGTTAGATTGGCTTCCTCAAAGTGGACCATGAGACAGACTTGGGAGCAAGTAATTCTGTAAAGAGTAGGAAATGAAGGCTGAGATGAGAGGAAAGCCAAATGAGCACGTGTTCATGAGAAGGTTATCACTGTGGGCCATGAGAGCTCAATCCCACAAGGGGAGATCTGACAAATGGTATAAAATGTGCCTCCAGAAACTTCACACAGGTTAGAAGTTGGGGCAGATTATCTGCTGACTCTACTCCCTCACTGGCTGAGGACTCCCCCCACCCCCACCCCAAGATCTTAACTTCTACTTTCAGGCTTCTCAATGTGTAGTGGGACAAGTTTCCAAGGTGCCAGGTAAAGGCCTTGGGCACCTCATGTAGAGAGCTGTTTTACTGATAAGAACTGCAGGTGAGTTCAGAGGGACCATGGGGATGTAGGATGGGGCATTACCAGTATCTGCTACAAGAACCACCTCAGAGAGACACTGGGAGTATTAATTGAGAAAATATCTACAGAGCACCACAAACACTGCGCATTGTCCATGAAAAATCACCTACAAATGTTCATGGTGGTGGTTGCAGTGGTTGTTCTTGTTAAATATGGTGGTGAAAATTGCAACTCAAAAAGAATACTTGGATTTACAAATCCATTCAAACTATGCTGCTGCCTATTCTGAATCAAGGTCTTTTGCAGGTCCGTGAATTATGGCAGAGAAGGAAACATGATAACTGCCCCCCTCTGGAGCTCACATTCTAGGAGACAGCCAGACACCAAAGTAAATGTGGATTCCCTGATCTGTGTGCCTTCATCTCTTTGGGTGGGTGTGCTCTTTCTTTAATGGTATCAAGGGAAAAGGTAAACTATCAGTGCACACACATTTTCTAATTAAACTACTGAATACATCATCACCTTTATAAAACCTTGTGCCACAAACATGTCCTGTGTGCAATGACCACTGCCTCATACTATCAATATCAATATGGTTATTCCAATGTGATCCTTTTCCTTCTAACCACTATAACCCACCAATAGTATCTTAGTTTATGTTTTTTCAGAAGCAGATGCTGAGAAGTTGCAAGGGCAAGGAGTTTATTTGGGAGGTGATCTCAAAAAGCTCCAACAGGGAAGTGGGAAAAGTGAGACGGGGGGGGGGGGGGGGGGGGGGGGACAACTGAGGTCAGATATATTAGCAACCAGTGTCATGGTGAGCAACTGGATCTTAAGCACAGTGGGGAACTCTGGGAGTCAATGTAGATCACATACCTTAGAGTTATCCCACCTGGGGGATGAGAGATCCCGATTATTTAATATACAAACTCCTATTAGGCACCAGTTAAGGGATGTTTCAAGAGGGGGTTAATTCTCTGGCTCTTCTAGGCCTGCTGAGCTTTGCCAGCAGTGCAGGCTCTGCCTGCCAGAGGAAGCCTCAGGCAGTTGGGAGCACAGAGGAGGCTTAACTGGGAGCTCTCCCATAGGCATGTTTCAAAGCCACAGAGAGCTTTGCTGCAGATTGTAAACTAAAGGAAGCCAGGGACTGGGTCTGTCTCCATCATGGATTCCCAGTTTCTAACACATTCCCTGGCACATAGTAGGCATTCAAAGAACACTTTTGGATGAATAGACAGATGGATGGACAGAGGATGAATGGATGGCATTTTCACTGAATCTTAAAGGCTGAGTAAGGAGTTCACCAGTGCACTCCAGAAAAAAGGAACATCATAGTCAAAAGTACAGCTAGCAAAAACATACCTCCATGTTAGGAAAGCTTAGGGCAACACATTCCTTTTGTTTAAAACCTACAGCTGCTTGGCCACTCTGGAAGAGTTGGCGGGTCCTCAAAAAGCTAAAAACAGAACTACCCTATGAAATGGCAATTGCACTACTAGATATTTGTTCAAAGGATACAAAAAATAGTGATTCAAAGGGACACATGCACTCCAATATGCACCATAGCCAAAATATGGAAAGATCCCAGATGTCCATCAACAGATGAATGGATAAAGAAGTGATGGGTTCATGTATACACACACACACAGAATATTACTCCACCATCAAAAATAATGAAATCTTACCATTAGCAGTGACATGGATTGAACTAGATGGTATTATTCTAAGTAAAATAGTCAGAAAAAAACAAATACCATGTGATTTCACTCCTATGTAGAATTTAAGAAACAAAACAGATGAACAGAGGAGACAGGAAGGAAAAATTAAAAAACAAAGATGGATGCAAACGATAAGAGACTCTTGACTCTAGGGAACAAACTTGAGGGTTGCTGGATAGGAGGTGGGTGTGGGGATGGGGTAACTGGGTGATGAGCTTTAAGGAGGGCACTTGATAAAAGGAGTACTCGGTGTTATATGCAACTAATGAATCACTAAGTTCTACCCCTGAAACTAATAATACACTTTGTGTTAACTAACTTGAATTTAAAATTAAAAATCTACAGCTTCCTAGAAAGTGTTTCCTTCTGAGAAGGCATCATTTGCCTCCCTGTAAATTCCACTCCCCTCCTACTTTTGCTTTTTGGCATAACAACAACAACAAAAACATAACTTCTCTTTTGTATCACAGTCCTTCAGATACTTGATGATATACCTACTTTCCCCAAACCTAAAAATCTCTAGTGTCTTGTCAATGCCCCAGAAAGATTTTCATTCAGGTATTTTTTGACCACATGACATTAGGTTATAGGTCCTCAGATTAAGAGTGTAGGATATAGGGTTGTGTAGTAACTTTATTGTCCTTCAGATGTGGGTTCAGATTTTGACACAAGTTGCATGATTTGGGGTAAGTAACCTGTCTTCCTTGAACCACACTCTTCATCTGTAGAATGAAAAGTCATAATGCTTAGCTCACTAGAAGCACCAGTGAGCATTTATTCAAGTTCACTCTCTTCCACTGAACTTAGTGAAGTTTTGCCCACCATGGTTCCTCCTAAGCCACATCTCTGACACACCTCCCCCCCCACCCCCCCACCCCAGGACTTGTGAGCTTTCATTTTAGGAGAAGGATGAAACCAGATAAATATCCAAGTCACCTGGGTCATTGAACAGAGAATTTAGTCCAAAGGAGGCCACCCTGGTCCTTCCTCCCTCCTCCAGCAGCTCAAAGTTAAGCAGCCATCCTTCCTCCTACAAAAGCAGGAATAAGTACTGCTCACTTGTTCACCTGCTGAGAAAAGGGACTGATTACCTAAGAAAGGGAAGTGTCGCCCACAGAAATCGATATAGATGAGGCTTTGAAAGGGTTGGCTGGCTGCACAGGATTAGATATTGATCTTGCCTGTTTTCCCAGTTATTGCTCTGTTCGCCACCTGTGGAGGCCACTTCTAATCTCCGCCTAATACCAAACAAGACAAGAGAGCTCAGCCCAGAGCAGACTGGGTACATGATGGTTGCAGAACCATCATGAAGGAATTCCCATCTAGAAAACCATGGACACAGGCAAAGAGATCTCTTCCAATACTATGTGACAATTGGGATTGAGTAGAGGGTTAAAGCAGAACTGGACACACAGACTGAACTTGGTATGAAACCCAATCTTTAGCTGCCCCATCAGACTCTGAGATGTCAGGGAGGATGGGGTGGAGGCAGGGAAATCAGGAGGAGGGGAGAAGGCATTTACATAAATGTCTGTGATCCTCTGAGAAATCCTATTAATGGAAACTTAGTGCATAAAAATAAGAGAAAATAGTTTTGCCTACCAAATTGGAAAAGGTCTTTTTCTTTTAAATGATAATACTGAATGATAGCAAGTGTTCAAGGAAATGAAAGGAGCGAATAACTTTTCTGGAGGGCAATCTGACAATACATTTCAAAAGCTGTAAAATTCATCATCCACTTGGAACCAGTAATTCCACTTCCGGGAATTGATCTGGAAAATGTAATTAAGAAGGTGTGCAGGGCTTTGCTAGAAGTTACAAGGCACATGCCCTTCTTGGAACACAGACCAGGGTGGAAGGAAAGCTGGCTGTGAAGCCCAGGTGTGTAGGAACTACAGTGAGCAGTTTCTGGATGCTTATAGTGGAAGGTCCAGATCTCCTGCAGAGAAAATCCTATCAAGGCCAGGGGAGCCCTGGCTAGTTGATAAACATGTGGCCATGGCTGTGTTAGGAATATGGAGAGGACTGCATCCTTGCCCTAGAAACTTTCACTTTATGATAAGGGACATGGGCAATAAAATGGGAAAGTACACAGTCTTCTAGGAGAAACCATGGAAAATCAGAGTAAGGGATGCAAAGAACAAGAGGGTTAATTCTACACAATGGGTCAGTAAGTCTCCATCAGGGGATGGCTCACGAACCGAGTCTCAAAAGTGAGTGATATTTGACAAAGGAGACAAGTAGGGGAAGAACATTCCAAGGTATAAGAAAATGTTCATGAAGTGCATGTGTACAGGAAAGGGAAGAGAGGTACATCTGGAGAGCAAAAAAGAATCAAATCACAGGGGCCCCTATGAGCTACAGTGACCCAACCTACAGGATTCCCATGCAAGGAAACATGAAAGCTGCAACAGTGGCCCATGTCTTCCTTTAAAAACAAAGTTAAGTGCCTTGACTGTTTGACCCGGGTCTTCTTTCTGCCTGTTTCCTCAGGAAATTCTTTCAAAAATAAAAATTTTAAAGCTCAAACTCTAAAAAAATATTTGCAGAATATCTCTTACTTCGAGAACCATTAGGCTGCTTTGGTTAGAAAAAATCTAACTTTTCCAAATCTGCTTTACTTTTATCATCTTGCAGGAATGGGCCTCTCATCTTACAGCCAATATTCATGAGACAATCACCAAACCTATTTATTCCACTATTGGCAAGACAACCTTAAAGAGAAATCTGGTAAAAGAACATGATCGTTTGCAGTTTTTACTGCCTTTTCCTCCATAGATAGAACATGGTCATGGGCTACATAAGATCAACATTCATCCCTGGTTATTTACCCTCATGTAGAATCAATCCCTAATACCATGTGAGAGAGTCAATAGAAAAAGTCTCGACAGCTAAGATAATTTCCAGTGGGGGAACAAAACAGAAAATGTTCTAGCCATCTTTCTCTTTAACTTGTATTTTAGTAATTCAAATATGCCTTTGGGTGAGATATAGATCAGCTACAGAAGACAAAAAAAAAAAGATAAACATTCTCTTCAAATTGATAACAAGATTTTGTTACCATATACCAAGTATTTATTATACAACTGTCCTGCTATGAAATCACTGACAGAAGAAATAACTTAAGATCAAGTATTCCCAACCAAAGCCACTCTTTTGGTAGCTGCTTCCCAATATTATCTACTAATAGCCATAATCATTAAAGGAATTGACCACAATTATCTTCCTTCCTGTGTCCATGTCATTTTTCAATGACTCAAGCTCTACCATCAAAAGGTAGAGCCCACTCTTTTACTCCTCAAATCTAGATTGGCCTTGTAATTTGTATGATCAAAAGGATGATGGAGAAGAACTCAAGTGTCAACAGAGTCTAAGTGGACGGGACACCTGGGTGGCTCAGCAGTTTAGCGCCTGCTTTCGGCCCAGAACATGATCCTGGAGTCCTGGGATCGAGTCCCACGTCAGGCTCCCTGCATGGAGCCTGCTTCTCCCTCTGCCTGTGTATCTGCCTCTCTCTCTCTCTCTCTCCTGTGTATTCTCATGAATAAATAAAATCTTTTAAAAAAATAAAAATTCACCATTATAAAAAAATAAGTCTAAGTGGGAGGCAGCATCCCCCCCCTTAAGGATATGGTATCAGAGAAAGCCAGCTAAAACAGAGTTAAATGAGATCCAGAGTCTCATAATATCCAAAATGTCCTGGTTTCAATACAAAATAACTCATCATACCAAAAACCAGGAATCTAACTGAATGAAAAAGAAGATGCCAACAATGAGATGAGAAGTAGAAGTATCCAATAAGAATTTTATTTTTTTTAAGATGTATTTATTTTTAAAGAGGGAGTGTGGAGAGAGAAAGCAGGGGGCAGGGGCAGAGGGGGATTACCTGGGTGGCTCAGTCGGTTAAGCATCTGCCTTCTGTTCAGGTCGTGACCCCAAAGTCCCAGGATTTTTTTTTTAATTTTTATTTATTTATTTATTTATGATAGTCACACAGAGAGAGAGAGAGAGGCAGAGACACAGGCGGAGGGAGAAGCAGGCTCCATGCACCGGGAGCCTGACGTGGGATTCGATCCCGGGTCTCCAGGATCGCGCCCTGGGCCAAAGGCAGGCGCCAAACCACTGCGCCACCCAGGGATCCCCAGAGTCCCAGGATTGAACTGCATCAGGCTCCCTGCTCAGTGGGGAGTCTGCTTCTCCCTCTCTCCCTTCCCCTGCTCCTACTGTCTCTCTTGCTCACTCTCTCTCAAATAAATATTTTTAAAGAGAGAAAATGTGTGCCTGCATGTGAGGGGAGGGCCGGGGGGTATAGAGAATCCTCAAGCAGACCCCATGAGAGAGCAGAGAGCTTATCTCAGGGCTCAATCCCAGGACACTGAGATCATGACCTGAACTGAAATCAAGAGTCAGATGCTTAACTAAGGCACCCAGGCACCCGAGAGTTACCCAAAAAGAATTTTAAAGCATCATAAAAATGTTTCTGTGAGCAATTATGAATGGATATGAAACAAATGGAAAAATAAGAGTCTCAGCAAAAAAATAAATGAAGATGAACTGAATGGAGGTTTTAGAACTGAAAAATACAAAACTGAAGATTTAAAAACTCAATAAGTAGGTGATCTCAACAGCAGAATAGAAGAAAAAGAATTAGTGGACTGAAAAGCATGAAAGTAGAAATTAACCAATCTGGACACCAGAGAGACAAACTGGGGGGAAAAAATGGAGGGCTCAGAGACTTTGGGTACTTTACACAAGATACAACATTTGTGTTCAGTTCAGGAGAGAGAAGAAAGAGCAGAGCTGAAAAAGTACTCAAAGAAATAACAGCTTACAGGCAGCCCAGGTAGCTCAGTGGTTTAGCACCGCCTTCAGCTCAGGGCGTGATCCTGGAGACCCAGGATTGAGTCCCACATCAGGCTCCCTGCATGGAGCCTGCTTCTCCCTCTGCCTGTGTCTCTGCCTATCTCTCTTTCTGTGTCTCTCATAAATAAAATCTTGAAAAGAAAGAAAAGAAAGAACAGCTGAAAACTTTCCAAACATGGCAAAAGACAGAACCTTACAGATTCAAGTTGAGCAAATTCTAAATGACTTGAATGATGGCGTATTTCTCATTAGAAACAATGGAAGCCAGAGGGAAGTGGCACATGTTTCAAGCACTGTAAGATGTTTTATCCAATGAAAACATATTTTAAGAATGAAGGAGAAATCAAGACTTCTCAGATGAAGGAAAACTAAGAATTTCTCACCAGCAGACCTACCTAAAAAGAACTCAGGAAAGTTCTAGAAATAGAAATGGAATGATTAAAAAGGGAACATTGGAATATCAGCAAGGAAGAATGTGGGTAATTACAGTAGACTTTCCTTCTCTTGAGTTTTCTAATTATGTCTGATGAAGGAAAAATTATAAAAACATGAACAGGACTTGTATGATAAAAACTACAAACCCCTCATGAAGGAAATCAAAGAATATCTAAATAAATGGAAAAACACATGTTGGGTTGGAAGACTCAACACTGTAAAACTTAATTCTCCTCAAATTGATGTACAGGTTTAATGCAATTACTACCGAAATCCCATCAAAGTTTTTTGTATAGATAAGATTATTTTAAAATCTATATGAAAATGCATAGGCATAATAACTAAAAAATTTTTGGAAAAGACTAAAGTGGGATGAATTCATGTACACAACTTCAAGATATATAGTTACAATTATCAATACATTGCAGAACTGGCAGAGGGGCGCAGCCTGGGTGCCTCAGTGGTTTAGCACCACTTTCACCCCAGGGTGTGATCCTGGAGATCCGGGATTGAGTCCCACCTCAGGCTCCTTGCATGGAGCCTGCTCCTCCCTCTGCCTGTGTGTCTGTGTGTCTGCCTCTCTGCCTCTCTCTCTGTCTCTCACATAAATAAAATCTTTAAAAAAAAAAAAAAAAAGAACTGACAGAGGGGGGCACCTGGGTGGCCCAGCGGTTGAGCATCTGCCTTAGGCTCGGGGTGTGATCCTGGTGCTGGGATCGAGCCCCACATTGGGCTTCCTGTGAGTAGCCTGCTTCTCCCTCTATGTCTCTGCCTCTCTCTCTTTAAAGAAAATCTTTAAAAAAAAAAAAAAAAAAGAATTGTCAGTGGGATAGTTGAAACAGATCAAATATTAGAACAAGAAAGCCCAAAACAGATCCACACAAATATGCCCAACTGATTTTTTTTTTTTACAAAGTGCAAATTCAATGGAAAAAAATAAAGCCTCTCACAAATAATTTTGAAGCAATTGGGCATTCGTAGGCAAAAGAAAAATGAATTTTGACCTAATTCTCACAACTTAGATAAAAAATTAACTTAAAAGGAAAAACAGGGGGATCCCTGGGTGGCTCAGTGGTTTAGCGCCTGCCTTCGGCCCAGGGTGTGGTCCTGGAGTCCCGGGATGGAGTCCCACATCAGGCTCCCTGCTTGGAGCCTGCTTCTCTCTGCCTGTGTCTCTGCCTCCCCGCCCCTCTCATGAATAAGTAATTTTTTTAATGAAAAAACAGACTTATCTAATAGAAAACATAAAACTATAAAATTTTTATAAAAGAAAATCCTCTGAATCCATGCATAGGCAGAGTTCTTAGACTTGACCTCAAAAGCATAATCCACAAAAAGAAATATTGGAAGGGTACTTGGGTGGCTCAGTGGTTGAGTGTCTGCCTTTGGCTTAGGTCATGATCCCAGGGTCCTGGGATCAAGTCCCCCCATCGGGCTCTCCAGAGGGAGCCTGCTTCTCCCTCTGCCTATGCCTCTGCCTCTGTGTCTGTGTCTCTCATGAATAAATCTTTAAAAAGTATATTGGTAGACTGGACTTCATTGAAATTAAACACTTCTACTCTGAAAGACCAGGTAAAGAGGATGAAAACACAGGCTACAGAATGGGAGAAAATATTTGCAAACCACATATCCAACAGAACACTGGTATCTAGAATATATATATATAAAGAGTTCTTTCAAAATCAACAGTAGGGTGGGGGGAGGCAATATCACTAGCAAATGGGCAGAGAACTGAAGAGATATTTCCATTAGAAGATATATAGATGATTATAAGGCCACAAAAAGATGTTCAACATTATTAGCCATTAGGGAAACACAAATTAAAATTGTAATATCACTGAACATCATTAGAATGGCTCCATTTTTTAAGTGACACCACCAAATTCTGGAGAGGATGTAAAGAAACAGGATCATTCATACACCGCTGGTGGGAATGTAAAATGATCTGGCCACCCTGGAAAACAATTTAGCAGTTTCTCTTTTAAAAAAAAATCTAAACATGGAAGCACCATGTAACTCAGAAATTATGCTCCTGGGCATTTATCCAAGAGAAATGAAAACGTACATTCACACAAATGTCCATATACAAATGTTTATAGAGGTCTTACTCATAATGGCTAGAAACTGGAAGCAATCCAAAAGTCTTTCAGCAGGCCAGTAGTCCCACAAACTGGGGGTCTATCCACATCATGGATGGCTACTCAAACAATAATAAAGAACTATTAATTCATGCAACAAGCTGGTATAATTTCCAGAGACTTATTCTGAGTGGGAAAAGTCAATCCCAAAGAGATACAAAACGATCCCATTTATATAGCACTCTTAAAGTGACAAAATTGTAGAAATAGATAACAGATTGATGGGTTTCAGTGACGGGGGAGGGGATGAGGAAAGAAGTAGATGTGGTTATAACACAGACAATCTTTGTGGTGCTGGACATGTTCTTTGTCTTGACTAGCTTAGTGCCTGCATCCTGGCTACAGTGCTCTACTACAGTTTCCTAAGATAACACCAAGGGGGGAAAACTGGGTAAAGGGAACACAGGATCACTCTATTACTTCTTGCAACTGCATGTGAATCTACAATGGTCTCAAAACATTTTCATTTAAAAAGTAAATAAGGGATGCCTGGGTGGCTCATCGGTTGAGCATCTGCCTTTGGCTCAGGGAGTAATCCCGGGACAGGGGATCAAGTCCCACATCGAGTTCCTTGTGAGGAGCCTGCTTCTTCCTCTATGTTCTACCTCTGTCTCTCATGAATAAATATCTTTAAAAAATAAAAATAAAAAGTAAATAAAATGTGGTAGAAATGACGCCAATTCCAAGCCAAGATCTTAAGAAAATGTCACAGTTTTTCAAAACCCCACCTAGACACCATGTGAACAGCCTAGGGTGGCCTGCTGAGAAATGAGAGACCACGTGCAACAAGACCAGCCACCTCGGCTAAAGCCATTCTGCATCAGCCAGCTCCCAGCCAAGCTGGCAGTCCAGCACAGACACAGCACTGAGCCGGGCAGAGAGCAGGAGAAATGCCCATCTGGGCCCTGCCTACCTGCAAATCATGACCTAAGTAAATAGTTGTTGATTTAAGACCCTACAGCTTTGGGTGGTTTGTTACATAATAAAAGCTAACTGATAAAAGTCAACATATTTACATATTTTGAAACCAACATACGTTGGAAAGTTCCCTAGAAAGTTGTTTGGTTTAACTTTGAAATATCTTATGCTCTGAAATATTTTATGTTTGGACATTTAATAAGCCCTATTTTTAAATCATCTAGGCGAAAATGCCTACCAAGTTAGACTATTCCAGGTAGAGGAAGGCCTGAATCTGAAGGTTTCACACACACTTCCCGCACCCCCACCAGCACCACTACCACCTGGTTCCGATAGTCACTTAAGCTTATGAGCTACAGCCTCACATAGGGACATAATGTCTCCTACAGCTCTCAGCCTGTTGGTTTGAAAACTCAGGTACTTTCCAGGTGAAATCTAAAGCTGGCCCCTTATAAACAGAGGTCAGGAAAGAGACCAAGAAAAGAGGCCAGTCCAGAAAATGAGTGGGAAGTATCAGTGAGTATCAGTATATGTTTTATCATCATAAAACATGAGAGACTCCTAACTCTGGGAAATGAACAAGGGGTAGTGGAAGGGGAGGCGGGTTGGGGTGACTGGGTGACGGGCACTGAGGGGGGCACTTGATGGGATGAGCACTGGGTGCTATGCTAGATGTTGGCAAATCAAATTCCAATAAAAAATATACAAAAAAAAAAATCCATCACTACACATATTTAATAAATTTATCTTCTTATAATGGAAACTTTTAAGATCTATTGATTCTCTTAGAAATTTTCAAATATGCAAAGCAGTATTATTAACTATAGTCATCATGCTGTGCATTACATCCTCAGAACTTATTTGTTTATACCATATTTTTTTAACCAGTCTTCCCTTGATGTATATATAGTCATTAAATTTTGCTAATAGGAAGCATGCTATAAATCATTATTGTGCATTTTTTATTATTTTATTCCAATAAAATCTTAGATATGTAATTATTGGGCAAAGAGTAGCTGTATACTTAGGGCTTTGGGTTCATATTATGGTTCATATTATGTCCTCTTGAATTGGGAGAATTTTGTCAAAAGATTTAGACACTTATCTAAGTGTTTTCATTTTTATTCAAATCAATATATATTCAAATCTTCCTTATTTAATAAGTTTCAAGCTTAATAGTGTTATACCTCTTTATAATTTGGGGCACCTGCTTTGCTGAGTTTTCATCAAGAAAACATGTTTTATTCTGTCAAATGATTTTTCTGCACCTGTTATGAAGATGAAAACGATTTTTCTTTTCTAGTTTTTGATATGGTGAATTACATTGATTTTTGAACCACCTTAATTGGGGGGATAAAATCCATTTGATCATGATATATTTGCTTTTATATACTTTATACACTTCTATTTGCTCTGTTAGTATTTTATTAACAGTATTGCCCCTATGTTCATAGAGGTCTAACCTTTTTAAAAAACGCCTTTGGTTTTGGTGTCAAAATAATTCTGTCCTATAAAATGAATTGTGACATATTTCTTTTTCTATTTTTTGAGAAATTTGTACAAATTTGTGGCATTATTTCTTCATTAAATAGTCAAGTTTAATAGTTATTTAAAAAGAAGAAGAAAAAAGAAAAGAGGCCACTCCAGATGGATAGGTGGCAGGTTCAAAAAGCAAAGGGAACTTACATACCAGGCTCACCTTGGGCAACCACGAGGCCAGCACCTGCAAGAATCTTAATAGTTTACAGAGAGGTCTTAATGGGACTCCATCACATATGCCATCCAGATAGTCTCAATTACACATTGCTCCCTCCCCTATGTCCTTGAAAACATCTCCCACCGTGGGAGGGGTGAGTAGAATGTACATTCCACGAATGGAGAGGGCATGTGGAACCTCCAATTGCCTGGGTCCGGCTCTGGGGTCAACCAGTGCTCACATCCTCCCGAAGACCTCCAACATCAGTGGGTACTGGGAGAGGTCAGCCCTGGCTCCCTTTTTCCTTGCGTGAGGTCACAATGAGGCATGTTCTACATCAGCCCCCAGAGTTGCCGTAGTAACACTGTCTCGACCACGCACCCTTCACTACCTGCCCTCCACTCCCCTCCTGGTGCTTTCTAGAGTCATCTCCTAAAAACACCACCTGCCCCAGAATCCTTGTCTCAGGGTCCTCTCCAGGGAGGCCCCTTCAAAACAGACAAAAGCTAGAGACATTGAGATAATAACAAATACCGGTTATATTTTAAAATGCTGTATATGTAAGTAACAATTACTGCATTCCTACTAGAGATCAGGTTTGGTGCTAGCCTAGAAAGGGCACAGGGAGGGAAAGTCAGCGGTGGGGAGGAGGGGGAGGGAACCCAGCTGCAGAAATGTTTGAGGTATGGTTCCCCCTCAGACACAGCTGAGAGTTTAGTTAGGGGCAGGGAAGCTGGCCCAGGACAACACAGAGAAAAAGCAACATCAAGCCAGGCTTGGGTCTCCAGATTAAGGCACCCAGATTCTCAGCAGGGGCAGAGGCCACCACCAGCCAGGGTTTCCTGGAGTAGAGAGTCACCAAGCCTCCTGGGGTCTGAAGGTGGCCAAGTTTATAAGGTATTTTCACCTCCACAACAGCCTAATGGGTACAGCCCTATCATTCATGCCATTTTTTTCATGGAAGGGAACCGGGGCACAGAGAGGTCCAAATTTGTACAAACCAGAACTGGCTCACATCCACTTGTTGGTCTGCGTCACCAGAGGCTCATTTGAGGGTGGAAGTCAGCCTGGACCCCATTCTGCTCGAAGTTTCCTTGGCTAAGTGAAAGGGGATACCCAGACACTGCTCTGAAGGCCTGGAGGCAGGGAGTGTTTCCAGAAAGAAAGGTTCCTGGGAGCTCAGTTCTGAGCCCAGCTAAGAATGGGGGCCTAGTTCCCACCTCAGGAAGTGGGATTTTTCCTGTCCTATCTCCTAACCTCACCTCCCAAATCCCCGGTTTTCTGCCTTTGTCCCCTCTGCTGTCTGGCTTGGCCCCTCTGCTCCCAGGGGACACTTCCTAACTCCAGGGAGCCACAGGGATGTCAGAACCCTGGTTCCCATAGCAACCTGGCCAGGTCACAAGGCAACAGAGGCCTTGCCTTTGCAGTCAGCTCTGTTATAACGGTCAGTGGCCAAGGCAAATTTCAGGTCAGCCTACGAGGTTAATTTGCAGCTTTCTCTGCACAGAAGCCCCCAGCGTGGAAGACAAGGGGAGTCCTTAGCCTAAAGCACACTAGTAATCCAGGATAAAATCCAGTGGGCCCAGTTCCCCCACTCAAACCTGGGGAATCCGGCCCAGTTAAACAGTACATGGTCTGCTCATCAGCAGGTGATCTCTGAACATATCCTGGGCAGCATACGAGGGTACATGGAGACTTCCAGCATGAGCTGGAACATGCTGGTGCTCACCAAGCCCTCCCTCTCTCAGCCCCATCCCCAGATTAAGGGAAATGGACAGGAAGGGGAGACACAAGCACCAGCCCCAAGGATGGAGCCTGGGAGGGGGACCACGATGTTTCCCTGTGTTCACCTCCCAGTTCAGAAGGGTTCTTGACAACCTCTTTGGGATCTCCCAGAGCCCAGTTCTGCTGGGCAATAGACATTTGCCCAACTGGAAGGCTCTGCCCCAGCCTGAGCCCTCTCCTGCTTCCTCAAAGATCTCCCTTAAAACAAGCCAGTACTGTGGATAGACAAGAGCCTCTTCGCTGCCTGAGGCCCAATTAGAAGACCCTTCATCTCTGGCACTGGCCTTGCACAGAAGCTTTAGAGACACCTGCTCCACTGCTCCACAGCTAAAGCCCAGGTTGCCTGTGGGCATGACATGGAGGGGAGCCTGCTGTAGATCCCTGCCTGGGTGCAGGTGAGTGCATGCTCACGTGTGCCCTGGGTGTGAACAGGTCATTTACTGCCAGCCAGAGGTAGTTAGGGTATGGCTTCCAGCAGAATTTTTAATCCACTGCATTTGGACAATCTATTAAAATGCTGACTGTGTGGACAGCACGTTCCAACACCTTTACTAGATCATTTGGACCAGAGGTTCCTGGCTGGCTCAGTCAGGAAAGCATCCAACTCTTGATCTTGGAGCTGTGAGTTCGAGACCCACACTGGGTGCAGACATTACTTAAATACAACTTTTTAAAAAAGAACAAGTGGACCAAAAAAGGAGTGGGAATAGCAAGTGCTATACCTTTGGGAGCTCAGCGTGTGCCAAGAACTGCTCTGAGCCCACTCTGGGTACTATGTTATCCGAACTTCACCACAATCCCATGAAGTAGGACTAGTTCTTATGGAGAAGGAAACAAGGTCTAGAAAAGTGAAGTTATTCATCCAGAGTCATACAGCCAGTAAGCAGCACTGCTGGAATTTGAATGGAGAACCCTGGAACTCGGGCAGCCCCAGTGGCTCAGCAGTTTAGCGCCGCCTTCAGCCCGGGGCGTGATCCTGGAGACCCGGGATCGAGTCCTGCGTCGGGCTCCCTGCATGGAGCCTGCCTTTCTCTCCTTCTGTATCTCTCATGAATAAATAAATTAAATTAAAAAAAAAAAAAGAACCGTGGGACTCCAAATCCCGCACTGTTCCTCACCCCCTGAACCTGGAAGAGGAAATAAATAGCCAATTCCAAAGGCAAGAATCCATGCACAACCACTCAACACGGAGTCATCAGTTTCAGTAAGCAGAAATGGTGGCAAGTCTGCAAGGAAAACTGACAAGGGCCACCCGAAATCCTCAAGTCTCATGGTGGTGGAGCTTCTCTCATCAGAATAAGACTATGGACAGGAAAGTTCAGGCTGGGGAGGGAGAGAGGTATTTGGTCACCCTACCTGTTAGATAAGCCATAGGTGGTACTTCTGGTGGCTCACCTTGGGAGCTTGGGGTGAAATCTGAAACCCGCCAAACCCAAGAGGGCAGGAAGAGACTCAGGAAAGAGGCTGCTCCAGATCAGCAGGTGGCAGGTGAAATAAGCCAAGGAGCTTACACACACAACACTTGTCTTGGGCTCCGGAAGACAGCAGATCTCAGCACCTGCCCTCTAGAAACTTAACAGTTTACAGAGAGGCCTAATGGGACTCAGTCACCTGCACCCACCAGAGGGTCTCAACAACACCTTACTCCCTCAAGGCTACCTCCTGACAAATGGCTCTCACTGTGGGAATGGTGAGTGGTAGTATATTCTAAGGACAGGGGAGGAGGAGGAGCCTCCAATTGCTCTGGGGTCAGCTGGGGATCATGTCCTCTTGATGACCTCCTCCAGCACCAGAGAACTCTTCATCTGCCCAAGACTGTTACTTGAACAAAAAATGAACACCTGGTAGTGGCTAACAGCAATGGGGCCAGGATCCAGGAGGGTGCTCACTTAGTCTCTATGCCCCGGAGAGATTGTGGAGTCTGGGCTCACCATGTTTGTGGGGGTGTGGGATGGTCGGCCAGCAAGGCCTCCACAAAATGGGGGGAGGACATGGCCCAGGAGGCTGATGAGTGTGCGAGGGTCAAGGCAATGAGCCAGTCTGCATAATCAGAAGATTGCTTATAGGCAGGGGTGCTGAGAAAGAACATGACTAGGTGAGCATAAGGGGAGCCAGGTTTCTCCTGTTAGAGAGGGAGACAAGGAGTTTGATTGGAATTAGAGACACCGGGGGAGGACTCAGGGTTTTTTTGTTGTTTTTTTAAAAAGATTTTATTTATTTATTCATGAAAGGCACAGAGAGAAGCAGAGACACAGGCAGAGGGAGAAGCAGGCTCCCTCTGGAAAGCCAGATGCGGGACTTGATCCCAAGACCCCAGGATAATGACCTGAGCTGAAGGCAGAGACTCAATCACTGAGCCACCCAGGTGGTCCCTCAGTTTTTAATATACACAAGTGACTGTATCCCCAGGATTGAATCATGAAGAAACCTCAGACAAGTCAAACTGAGAAACACTCTAGAAAGCATCTAGCCCATACATTTTGAAAAGTGCTAAAGTCAAGGAATGATGGAAAAACCAAGGCACTGTTCCAGGCTGAAGAGGACTAAAGAGTTATGATAAGCAAGTGCTACACAGAATCCTGGATAAATCCTGGACCTGAAAGCAAGGGTGCTGATAAAGGATGGTTACTGAAGGCAAGATCTGAATGGTTCTGTGGATGGGTGGTATTCCTGGATCCGTGTTAATGTCCCTGTTTATAGTTCTACTGAGGTGATGTAAAAGAGTGTCTTTGTTTGGGGAAAATACCCACTGAAGTATTTAGAGATAATTAGCCATATTTGCAGCTCACTGTCAAATGGTTCAGAAAAAGCACACAGAGACAGAAAAAGAAAGAATAATGAGGCAAGCATGGAAAAATGTTAACAATTAGAGAATGTAAGAGTATACAAGGAATCCTTTGTTCAACTTTTGCAAATTTTCTATAAATTTTAAATTATTTATAAAATTTTAAAGACATTGTAGCTAAAACCAAAAATACAAGAAACAACAGGTATTGGAAAGGATGTGAAGAAAAAGAAACCCTCGTGCACCATTGGTGGGAATGCAGACTGGTGCAGACATTGTGGAAAACAGTATGGAGGGTCCTCAGAAAGTTAAAAAACAGAACTAGCCTATGATCCAGTAGTCACTACTGCATATTTATCCAAAGACTATGAAAACACTAATTTGAAGGGATACATGCACCCCTATGTTTATAGCAGCAATGTCCACAATGACCAAATTATGGAAACAGCTCAGGTGTCCATCAATTGATGATGGATAAAGAAGATATGGTATATATATACATACACAATGGAATATTAATCATAAAAATGAATGAATCTTGCCATTTGCAACAACATGGTTGGAGCTAGAGAGTAATGCTAAGTGAAAGCCAGGCAGAGAGAGACAGATACCATATTTCACTTATAATGTGGAATTTAAGAAACGAAGCAAAGGAACAAAGGAAAAAGAGAAAGAAACCAAAACACGGCCTCTTAATTAACCAACAGATGGTCACCAGAGGGTAGCTGGGCAGGAGATGGGCAAAATAGGTGAAGGGGATTAAGAACACACTTACCATGATGAGCACTGAGTAATATATGAACTTGTTGAATCATTATATTGTATACCTGAAACTAATACAGAACTATATGTTAACTACATTGGGATTAAAATATTTAAAAAAAAACATTCTCTTATGTTGCATTACATATTTAGTTGTTACTGCTGCCTTGCCTACTCTAGTCAATGTGCAACTATTTTTTTCCAAGGAGTCAGAATGTATCATTAGCATAAATCTTTATTGAATGGGGTCAGTGTGCCAGAAGCTGTGCCAGATTTATAGGACAGAAGAAAACTGGCACGATCTCTGCCCTCCAGGAGCTCCCAGTGAGATATGGTAGATAGTAAACAAATTACATACTTTTTAATCCCAATTATGGTAAATACTGAGGGAAGGGTTTATAACAGGGTAATCTAACCTAATCTGGGGGTGTCAGGGAGGGGTTCTCCAAAGAAATGGTGTTTAACAGTTCAGGAAATTTATCCTGGCTAAAAAGATTACAATCAAAATGAGAGTGCTTATATGTTCAATATCCTATCATGTTCTTTTCAACGTTTTGGATATCCCCTAAACAAACTATTATTTTCTTGTGAAAATATTGAGGAACTCTCAATGTGTGTATGAGTCCACCCAAGGATTGCCATTGATATTTGAATAATTTTTAAGCTTCCTGATTCTATCCTTGCCACTTTGTAATTTATGGGGCAACCGGAGGACTCTGTTGAAAACATTGGTAAGACTCTTTCTCTGCTTAAAACCCTCCAATTACTTCCCATCTATATCTGTTATCTACTGCTGCAGTGATAGTTGCTAGCAAATAACCAAACTGCAATAGCAATAGCATAGAACCATGAATATGTGGGTTTCTATGGATTGGGCTGGACTCAGATGCTCCTGGTTGGGCTCACTCAACATAGCAGGGGCCAGCTGCACACTTTTTGATCTAGGATGGCCTCAACGCTGTTCCCCGGTTCCATCCTCCAGCAGACTAGCCCAGGCAAGTTCCCATGACCAAGGCAGAGGAGCAAGAATGAGTAAGCCCAATCATGGAAGAGTGTTTTGAGCCTCCTCTAGAATCCTATTTGCTAACACAACATTAGTCAAAGCAAGTAACATGGCCAAGCTCAGAATCCAATGGAAAGGCAGTGCTGAGTTGCATGGCAACAATTATGGTTACAAGGAGGAGTGAAGAATTGGAGTCATTAATAGGATCAACCAAACACAATATCTCACATAGAATAAAACCCAAGTACCTCACCACAACCTACGTGATCTCACCCTGTTGACCTTTCAAATGTCACCTTGCTTTATTGAATGCTAGTTTTGAGGGCTTAGCATGGGCCTGGCACATAAGTGCACGATAAATATTTCTTCATTAAATGAATGAAAAAAAAACGAATGAATGAATGAAACATTGTTTTCTTCCTTTGATACATATGTGCTGTTTAATTGGTAGTTAATTTGTCTCTAAAAAATTCAACATCTTTTAAATTTCTTTTCAGTTTTAGTATATATCATAAATGCTTCTGTATCTCCCCCACAAAGTCTGGAAACTTAAAAAGTGTTTAAGCCACTGTAGCAGCAACAGATATCATTATGAATCAGGTTTTATTTTAAGGTACTAATTGGATATCTGCCCACGTAAAGTTCCTGGAAAGGTAATAGCATGGTGATGCCTCCTTGCAATAAATACTTTGGTATTCAAAGAGGAAGAAGACTCAGGCTACAGACAAATCAGGAAAAGGGGAGGTTAGGTTTCCCCAAACCATGGTTATTGCAGTACCTCTGACAGCATGACTAATTTAGGAGCTAATTCTCTCCTGGGATATTCTGGGCCTATAGCATAAATTTGGGGAGCCCTGAACAAGTTGAACAGTTTAGGGAAAGCCTATACTCCAACCTGTTTCTTCTGGGAGTGTGTTAAAGAGTTACTATGGATTATGGGCTGTTATCCCCACATCTGTGTTTGCTCGCTGTGTCCCCAGCACCTAGCTCAGTGGGCTGGAAATAAATCTCTGTGGGATGAATGAATGATCCAGGTAAAATGAATTAATTAAGATCATGAGAATGGTGTCTGAAAGTTAGTATCTCCCTGATGGGTGTTGGGGTATAACTATCCCAGCTCCCTCATCTTTTGAGATAAATGGGAGGTATGGTTTTTTTTTTTTTTTGAGGTCTCTCAAAGTTCCACCAGGGGATTAATCTCTAGGTACCCACTGTGGTGGCTGGATTAGTAACTCATTCTTTATGTGCTTCCTTTCCTTCTCTTAGATTACCTTCCTCCTCATCTACTCCTATTCCTTGCACCTCCCAATAAAGTGCTTGTATTCTAGTTCTTGGCTCAGAATCTTCTCTGGGGGAACCCCATGCTAAGACAAATGGGTTGTGAGCAAAGCAATCCTAGAACAAGAACTATGCTCCAGCAAGACACATCTTGCACCCCACACAGAACTGAAGGAGCTGCTTCTGCACCCCTGCCTACATAACCCAGTATTTCCCTTTCCTACTCCTCGTGGGCCTTGGCTCTGAGGATTCCAAAGTGCCCTAAATGTGCAGTTTTGCTATTTATTTCACAGGATGCAGAATCCTTTTTTGCTTTATCTCTTTCCAGACAGTTGGTTTGTTTTAATGGACTTCTCTTCCGCCTGTGCATAATTCTTCTCTAAATTAACTTCTCTTCTCAGCCCCACATAATACACACTGGGCTGTCAGCTCATTACTTTTACATCCTTCCTTCTTCTGTTTATGCAAAGGTTTAATTAACTATGAATTGCTGTGTAGGCAACAGGAAAAAGCCCACCCACTCCGCCATGTGGGGCTATGTGGCTTAACTTCAATAAGGAAAGAGAATCAAAAGAGAAGTGTCATGAGAACGGGCCAGAAGGTGAGGCTTGAGCATAAAGATTTTAATCCTCTTGCCACCACTTTCAATGATTCATTTATCCACTAAATATAAAATTGCTGCTGTGTGCTTGGCATTGTTCCAGATGTGAAGGTGAGTGAATCAGAAAGACATGAGCCCTGCCCTCACAGAGTTTATAGTCTACCAGGGGAAATAAACGAATAGCATCTTAGCTATCTATTGCCACATGACAAATTACCCATTACTTCCTTCAAATGACAATAAATACCCAATATATCTCACATTTCAGTTCCAATATCTCAAATGGGGTCACACATGGGTCAGGAACTCAGGAGCCACTTGAACTCAGCTCTGGTGGAAGGTCTCCTGTGAGATTGCAGTGACTCTCATCTGGGCTTTAGCTGATGCCTTGACTGGGTTGATGGCTCCATTTTCAAGGTGGCTCATTTATGTAGCTGGCAAGTTGATATTGGCAGTAAGAGGCCCCAGTCCCTCTTATGTGGGCCTCTCCGTGGGATGCTTGAGCATCCCTATGGCAAGGCAGATGGCTTCCCTAAACAGGGCAAAGCTATGCCCTTTGAAAGTCATACATCATTTCCACTAGACTCCAGTAGTCACACAAGACAGCATGATTCAGTGTGGGAGAAGAGACACAATGACATACACACTGGGAGGTGAGGATCATTGGGTACCATCTCAGAGACTGTCTACCACAATAAGGAAACAAGACAAAAATTAGTCATTGTGATCAGTAAGTTAAAATAGAGTAATAGAGTTAGTGACTGGCAGGGCACAGCAGATTACACAGCAAAAGTAGTCAGGGAAGGCCTCTTTCTAACCATATAAGCCAACAAAATCTCCCTAGGCTTTTTTATACTTCAGTGTACTCGTCGATAAAAGGGAAACAATAATCGTTCTTAGCTCACAGGGTGGTACGAGACTCAAATGGGATCACGAGTATAGAAGTTCAATTGTTATTTTGGTTTCTTCATGTAAGTGGCTACATCTTTGCTTCCAAAGGACCAATAACCCTAACTGGGATAGGTGGGGGGCCCCTGCTGCTGCCAGCTTCTGAAGGGAAGTCATAAAAACATTTGGGCAGAGACCAGAGCTATGAGGACCCAGCTGAGCTGCACATCAGCAAAAGAGAGACTGGATTGTTCTCCAGCTTCCAGCTAAGACAACACACTTGGCTAAAGAGTATTTGTCAAGCTCTGTGTCCTGGGTGAGGCATAGATGTTAGCAGGGATGATTCGTTCCTCAGGAGAAGGACATCTTTTCCACAAAATTTCAGCCCAGCTGGTGCTAGACAGAGCAAAAGAATTTTAGAATTCAAAAGTCTGGATGTGAAAGAGTGGCACAGCTGGATTTTGTCATTTTTCCACCCTCTCTCCTGGGCAGGAAATGAGAGTCAGAATCAACTCCTGGAGCTCCTTCTGCTTTATTTTGCCAGCTGCTGGACATTGTCAAGTTTCTCTCTCCTCATGAGCAAAAGGAGGTGGTCTGACCATCAGCAAAGATAAAAATATGATACACAATGTTCAAGATGGTGTAAGAAAGTTGGTTTGACCCCTCTGGGGGAGGGGCACACTGACAGCCGTGGCAATCATTTGTTTTTTTAAAATGTATCTTTGAAGGGGCAATCCCATGCATAGAATTCTTTTTAAGATATTATTTATTTATTCATGAGAACACAGAGAGGCAGAGACATGAGCAGAGGGAGAAGCAGGCTCCTTGCAGGGAGCCCAAATCAGGATTTGATCCCAGGACCCCAGGATCATGACCTGAGCCAAAGGCAGACGCTCAACCACTGAGCTACCCATTGCCCCCCCCCCATTCACAGAATTTATCTTAATAAGGATGTGCACCAAGTCACACGTATTTACATGGAAAATTTTTGTTAAGACTTTATTACATTCGGACACCTGGGTGGCTCAGTGGTTGAGCTAAAGCAGGATATCAAATAAACTGTGTAGGCTTAATAACATTATCAAAGAAAGAAATGTGGTTTAGGGGTGCCCAGGCGGCTCAATCAGTTAAGCGTGTGCCTGTGGCTCTGGTCATGATCTCAGAGTCCTGGGACGGAGTCCCACATTGGGCTCCCTCCTCAGTGGGGAGCCTGTTCCTCCCTCTCCCTCTGGTCCTCCCCCCACACACACACTGTGGGCTCAATCTCTCTCTCTAATAAAAAGATAAAATCTTTAAAAATAAAAAAGGAAATGTGTTTCAGACTAGTATCTATACCTCAATATCTATCCTCCATCTTTCTTATAATAATAAAACCTCTGATTTCTAGGTAGGCACATGGCTGTAGAATATGGACATATTTCCCAGCCTGTCTTGCAGTTAGAATGGCCAGTGTTGAAGTTCTGGCCAATAGATATTAAAAAGAAGTAACATGTACAGTTTTCTGATCATGTTGTCAACCTGACTCCTTGCTGACCAAAATATATATATGGTGGCAGTGGGTTTGTTGTGATATAATAAATAATTTGCCTGGTTTTTGTCCTGGATACCTACACAGACCTTCAAAAACCCTGTGGATGTCCTAAGTGATAGAGAACATCTCTTTTATGTAAGGTATGTAATGTAATTTATATAAATGAAATGACTCTAGATAAGACCCTAGATAACTTCAGGATGAGGATCGGGAGCTGATCACCAGAAGGACCAAGCACGTGATTAGTAGGCCGAGACTTTCAGCCACTTAACCTCTAAGGAGGGAGGGGGATCTGGATATTGAGTTTAATCATGTGTCCAATGATTCAATCAATCATTGTAAACCCAATAAAAACCCTGGACTCAAAGCCCAGAGGAGCTTCTAGACTGGTGTACACATTGGTGTGCCGGCTGGGTGGGACAGCCTGACTCCACAGGCAAAGGGCCTGGAAGTCCTGCATTCAAGAACCTCCTACTTAAGTATAGCACTTAAGTATAGCATGTAAGTATAGCACTTTCATTCTGTGGCTAATTATGGCAAGTTATCACACCTGAAGGATGTTATGGGAACCCCCTGGACTGGGGGCCAATTGGTCAGAAACTCAGGTGGCCTGGGAACACCAGCTGCAATCTGAAGTGGGGATAGTCTTGTGAAAGCATGTGAGTCCTTAAGTTGTGAGATCTGATGCTAACTCTGGCTGGTTAGCATCAGAATGGAGTTGCAATACAGCCAGTTGGGGTGGAAATAGAGTAGTGTGACCAAATCTACTAAGTTGCCCGGTACTGAGGAATTTCCCAGGACATGGGACTGTCAGTGCCACCAGGAAAGTCCCAGGCAAACCAGGACAAATCCTTCTCTGCTGTGGTGCTTCTATAGTCATAAGGACCAGGGCAACACCCTAAGGATTGGTGAGGAAAAAAAAAAAAAAAACAGAAAGATCTGAGTCCCTAAGGATTTCATGAAAGTAGAGCCTCCTCCATGTAGGCCTGGACTGCCCACCTCCAGTGTTTTATATGAGATATAAATATTTATCTTGTGAAAGCCACTACTTCTGTTAAACAGAGATTCATTTAATTTTGGTACCTTAAGGTAGAGGGCTGAATGTAACAGAAATAAACATCTGTATGGCTTCAGACCACTGACTGGGTGATAGATAGGCATTGCTGACTCAGAGAGTACAGGTTGGAATATTAGTAATCCTTGTTATGCAGTGATTATATACTTGGCAAAATAGTAATGCTCTACTTTGCAAGATAGACCATGTGTTCGCTGAGTCTGTAGTGCTAGCAGAATATACACATAATAGAGAAAGAATGTTGGTCTGTGTTGCTGCTGCTTGTGGATTTCAGCAAAATCCTAATGAAGAGATATAAATCCAAGAGAAGGCTAGCCAGTGTGCTACAAAAATGGAAGAAAATACATCATTAAAGCGCTCTCTGCCTGTAGCTTAATCTAAGTTGACCAGGAGTCTGGCCATTTGGGGCTTTTCGGAATTGAAAGGGCCACTTACTTTTATACCAAAATGAAGCTATTAAGAATGGGGTAGTTCTGTAGTGCCAGACTTAGCAGGAAATAATACCATGGCCCCAAAGTTCTATCAATACCTTCTTTTAAGAGAGATTTTTGCCATAAAATTAGAGCTAACATGGAGGAAACTGTCTGTCCTGGAGCTGTCTTCCCCACCCAAGTCTTTGTTTTAGATGCGACTAGTTAGCTCCCACTCAGTTGAAGGATAATGAGCAAGGCACCTTTAAAAGGAAAATTTTTAAAGTAACAAAAGAGTTTTCAGGTTTGAAAGCTTCTAAACAAGAGAACTGTTCTAAGCAAAGAGAATGTGTTCTGCGAGGCCTACCTCAGATGTAGCCAAGAAGAATAATAGACAAGGTAACACAAGGTAACACCAGGAGACATCAAGGATGATGAAACACAGAGTTTTTCTCCAAGAGCAAGAATCAGAGGCTGCTTGATGGGCGATGAGGTTTGTCACGGTTAGGGAGCAGCAGCCATAGGGTGTGTTTTACTCTCTCCTCTGTCCCAATGGGATTTTTACTATTTTCCTGATCCTACTTCATCACAGTATATTGGCTATGTGAAAGGCTGATAATTTATCTTATACCTTTTTTTTTTTTTTTTACCATGCCAGTCTTGAATTTCCTATCTTCTACATTTTCATGTGTGAGAAAAGTAAACTATCATCTTATTTAAGCTGCTGTTATTTTGGGTCTTTCCTCTATGCAGCCAATGCTATAATGCTAACTAATATATAAAATATTGAGAATAAATGAATTATGCATTCACTTTTAAAGCTAGAAAAAAAAATCCCCAAAAAGGTAGAAAGAAGGAAATAAAAATAAGAGCAGAAAGTAATGAAAGAGGAAAAAACAGAAGTTTTGACGAGAAGTTTTTGACAAACTTGACAAGAAGTTTTGACAAAGAACAAGTTAGTTCTCTGAAAATATTCATTATGTAGGCAAACTTATTACAAGATTAATCAAGAAAAAAGAGATAAGGCACAAACAATATTCTCATTAGATTGTAATTAAAATACAGAAAAGGTTTGTTTTTTAATCATGAAATTGTTGGAAACAACTTTATGTTGACATAAAACATAGATACAAGGAGAAATTTTCTACAAAAAAAAAAAAATATCAAAATTGACACAAAGAAAAAATGGAAAACCTAACTATATCAATAACTATTTTTAAAATGGAATCATTTGTCAAAATTCTTCTCCAGCCTCCCTAAAATACCAGGCCCAAACAGTTTTATAACTAAATTTTACCAACATCTGAGGATCAAGATATTTCTGTATTATATAAATTCTTTCAGGAAGAAGAAAGAAGGGTACTAGCCTATTTTATGAGGCTAGATTAACCTTGATTCTAAAACTAGATATGGATAATTAATTAGTCAGCTTTACTAATGCAGAGAAAATCCAAAAATCCCTGTGGCTTATAAAAATAAAGATTTATTCCTAATTCATATTACATGTGAACTACAGGTCAGCTGAGCGATGCCCAAGGCTGCTTCTCTGCTCCATGTGTTTCCACATTCAGAGGCACAGCTAAAGGAGTGTCCCCTGGTGAATCAGGCTCATTTTGGAGGGAAGCTCCAGCTATAGGGATGCAGTACATTCAAACTGAAAACATGTAATCTTCCTATAAGGCAGGTAGAGTCCAATAATGGTTTATAAAAACACAATCCTCAGATAGCATAAGAAAATTATAGACCAATTTCACCTATAAATATTAATATGAATGTCTTAAACAAAATAGTCAATTGAATCCAATTTTTTAAAAATTACAGAACATGGTCAAATAGAACTTAATGCCAAGTTGTTTATGCAAGAGTGATTAAAAGTCAGAAAATTTGACAATGTGATGCACCCCCCTGGCATGTTAGGAGATAAAAATATATTGTTATCTCAATAGTTGCAGAAAAAGCAGTCAATAAAACTCAACATTCCCACAATTTTAGCAAATGAGAAATAGGTTTTTTTATTTAAATATATACCTAAAATAATAATAATAACAAAAGCCATAATAAACACAAAACTTCATGGTAAAATTTCAAGGAAATTTCCATTAAAATTAGCAACAACACACAAATGCCTGATATTTCCCCTTCTGTTCTTCTGAAGGTTTTGCTTCCATAAGCAAATACACAAATAAAAATAAGAAAAAGAAAAAAAATAAGAAAAAGAAGCAGTATGTGATACAAGGATTGGAAGGTAAAAGTTGTCATTATTGTCATGATTTGCCTACAATTTGATGGCTGCTCTGAAAATCCCAGAGAATCTAGAACTACTAAAACTAATGAGATATTTGAGTTCAGTGGCTTCATTAAAATTCAATATTTTTAAAATCCCAACAGTTATTTTTATACACTAAATACAGCCAAATTAGAAAATGTATATAGAATTAAAAAAAAAAAAACAGTATTCACATTAGCCAAAAATCCTAAGGTAACTGGGAATAAATCTAACCCCAAAAGCAGGAGACTCTATGAAGAAAATTGCAAAACATGGCAATACTTTTTGAAGGCCTGAATAAATGGCAAGTTATATTACGAATAGGAAGGAAGACATATCACAAGGGTGCCAGGTCTCTATAAACTAATTCATAAATTCCATATGATTTTAATCAAAATCCAGATAGAGCTTTTCATGGAACTTGTGCTAATTCCAAAATTCACATGTAAGAGCAGTAACCTAAGAAGAGCCAAGGCAATTCAGAAAAGGAAGAAGTGAGGGGAGTGGTTTATCTTAAAAGATAGGAGAGATATGATGAACCTACAGTACCTGGGGCAGTATGTGGTAGGGGTGCAGGAATAAAATTGTAGTCCCCTGGAACATAACAGAGAGCATAAAAGCAGACCTACCTATGAATATAAATGAGGTATATGAGAACATTACATATTGATATAGCCATTCAACAGTTTGGGAACAATCTGACTTCTGCATGCAAAAATAAAAATTATACCTTCACTTGTATGCTACATATCATTTTAAAAATTGCAAATGGACTGGGGACCTAAATGTGAAAAATTATTTTTAGAAGAAAATGTACACCTCACTTTTTGTGAACTCACAGTTGGGAAGAATTTCTTAAACAAGAGATTAAAAAGCATAAACCAAAAAAAAAAAAAAAAGCATAAACCATAAAAGAAAGATTGACAAATTAAAGTTAAAACCTTCTCTGCAAGAAAAAAAAAGATACCATAAACAAAATGAGAAGACTAGACAAAGTGAGATCAACTGTTTATGATGCATACGGCCAACCAAGGATTAATTCCAGAGTATGTAAAGAACATTTACTAATCAATAGGAAAGTACAGTGTTCAAGTATGACCCCTAAATCAAAGGCATAGCAAGTTGCCCAAAATAGCAGGTGTTAATTTTTGACCAAGCTATTTCTTACTCCAGCACCTCTACACTCTAGCCCAATGAAGTTCTGTTTGCCGGAAGCTGATAAATGTCCACATCAATCAGAAATGTTCACATCAAGACCGAAGTTTGTGATAAGATTTGAAATGGAGTGATTTGGTGTTGCTGGAGGACAGGGTAAGATAGAACAACCAGATACAGAAAATGAAAAAACAGTGTGGAAGGCATGGTTAAAATAAATAAATAAACAAACAAGTAAATTTTGGCTCCAGGGAAAAAAATGAAAAAGTTAGTTTATTGACAGAGTGATATGAGGATCAATAAGTGTATCAGGGGTATCTGCCCAAAACTCAGGGTGGGGGAAACTGTCTTAGCAGCAGTGCCATAGGAGAAATTCCAGAGTTGGAGTCAACAGTGAAAGTCAATATGAACCAACGGTGGAATATCACTATCAAACAGGCTAAAGCCACTTAGCCACATTATTAGGAGTAGCATGTCCATAGGAAAGGAGGTTAGAGCTATTATCTTCTCATTAATCAGACCACACTTGGAAAAGGTGCTCTATTTCAGGCCTCTCACTATGGGGAGGACACCTAGGAAAATTTACTTTCCCATCAACAAAAGGTTAAAAGCCATTCCCATTGAGTGAATATGTATTGTAAACCCACTGTTTGTTCATCGGAGTACTAGGTGCTGGGTTTACAATGATGATCAAGACATTTGCACAGTCTCCACCCTTACAGACTGGGTGTGGAAGAAGGGGGCAAATGGGAGAAAGTTAAACAACGCTCATTAGAATGTACCCAATTTTTAATTTATAAGGTGCTAAGGGAGCAGAAGGAGAGGCATTGTATCAGTCAACCTTGACTATGTTTTGCTGTAGTAACAAACAGTCCCTAGGTTCCAACTACTTATCACTATAAATGTTTAGTTCTCATTTTCATTGATGTCCACTGTGGATTAACAGTGGTTCTCTGCTCTATCTACTCTTCAATCTAGGACCCGAATGGAAGATCAGTCTCTATGTCAATCGCATATCAGAGGGAAAAACAACATTGGCAGAACCATGCCATGGGTCTTAAAGCTTCTAATCAGAAGTGGTGTACACGCTACCACACTTCATTGGACAAAGCAGGTTACAAAGCCAGCCCTGTGACAATTAGATGGAAAGTAAAATCCTCCTGCAAGAATGGGTCCAATAGGGAAAAGCTCAGAAAGAAGAGGCAGCAAATATCTTTTTTAAATAAAATCTATCAATATAAGAGAAATATAGGGGGCACCTGGGGGGCTCAGTTGGTTAAGCATCTTCCTTGAGTTTAGATCATGATCCCAGGATCCTGGGATTGAGCCCCACATCAGGCTCCTTTCTCAACAGGGAGCCTGCTTCTCCCTCTCCCTCTGCCTGTTGCTTTGCCTACCTGTTCTCTCTCTCTCTCTCTCTCTCTCTCTCTTTCTATCTCTCTCAAATAAATACATAAAATATTTTTAAAATATATATATATAAGAATATACTTAGGAAATATTTAAAAATATATACAGCATGAGAAAAAATGAATGCATATGTTCAATGAGAGACACTATTGTTCATGGCAGCAATATTCATAACAAAAACTGGACACAACTGAAATGCCCATGAAGAGTAGACTAGATCCAAAAATGGTGGCATAGTCATACAGTGGGTCATACAATGGAATAACACAGAGAAAAAATAGAAGAATGAACTATGGCCACATTCATCAATATAGATGAATGCAAGGAGCCACATATAAGACGGGAATATAGCATACTTCCATTTATATGAAGTTCAAAATTAAGCAACATCAGTCTATGGTGATGGAGGTCAGAACAGCAGCTACTTTTGAGAAGTATCTTCCAAAGGAAACATGAGGGGCCCTTTGTGGTGCTGAGGACATAATGTATCTTTACTTGAATGGCTGTATACTTAAAATGGGTCCACTTAAGTATATGCAAATTATCTTAATAAAAAAAAAAGGAAAAAGCATTTGCTTTTTCTAACCTCTAACCTGGAAAGGGGGTCCTCTCAGTGAAGACTTGCCAGAGGAAGTTACTTATAAACTCAGACCTGAAAAATGAGTAGAAGCTATCCAGGAGGATCAGAGGAACACATCATAGGCAGAGGGACACATGTATGTGCATACCGAGGGACCAGAGAAGTCATGGCACAATGAAGATGCTAAAATACTTTCTTTTTTTTTTAATTTTTTTAATAAATTTAAAAAAATTTTTTTAAATTTTTATTTTATTTATTTATGATAGTCACACAGAGAGAGAGAGAGAGAGGCATAGACATAGGCAGAGGCAGAAGCAGGCTCCATGCACCCCGACGTGGGATTCGATCCCGGGTCTCCAGGATCACGCCCTGGGCCAAAGGCAGGCACTAAACTGCTTCGCCACCCAGGAATCCCCCTAAAATACTTTCTAAATGGCCAGCATGTTTGCTGCCCAAAGAAGCCCTCGGAGGCATGACTGGAAAGGACCCCCATTGCACACCTTGAGAGGCATGTTAAGGATTTGGGTCTTTTATGTGAAGAACATGGGAATCCGCTGACTGGGTTTTTGTTTTGTTTTGTTTTTAGTAAAGATTTTATGTATTTAATTATTTGAAAGAGGGAAAGAGTGAGCATGAGAGAGAGCACAAGCAGGGGGAGGGGATGGGAGAGAAGCAGACTCCTCCATGAACAGGGAGCCTGATAAGGGGCTCCATCCCAAGACCCTGAAATCGTGGCCGGAGCCACCCAACCACCGCTTCACTGCCTGGTTTTAAACAGGGAAATAGCATCACACTGTTTCATTTTGGAAGTATTGCTCTGCCTACAGTAAAAAGGAAGTTGGAAGAGGCAAAATGGAAGCTGCAAGGCCAGCTAGAAGATTGCTGCCATCCATCTAAGCCAGAGAAGAGGGAAGTTCAAATCGAATAGCTGATAGTAATGGCCACATGGCCTTTGTCTTCTTTTCTATGCTAATGAACTATGGAGGTGAAAAGAAGAAACCAGATTCAAGAGATATTTAGGAGGAAGAATTGATAGCACTGCAAAAATGTCATTTGATAAACAGCTAAAGAAACCAGGGTTTATTCACTCTAAAGGGGAATACACAAAGTGCCAGGCCAAATATGAAGGGTCGCTATGTGGAAGATGCAGATGTGCGTGGGTAAAACCAGAGCCCATGTGCAAAATTGCGAGGTTATGCTTTTTCCTGACTGTACTCCCCAGGCAGGGTACAGACCATCAACAGATGTAGTGCTAGGAGGTGCCAATCAGAGGCTGGATGATTCCCTTGCAAAGATTCTGTGGAAAGCAGCCAAGCAAAGGTTGGACCAGCTGACATCTGAAGGTCCTACCATGCTAAAAATCCCACGGACAGCAGGCAGTTCATTTGTCTCCTCTGAGGCTGAATCTTTTAACACTTCAGGTCTGGTCTCTCACAATATTTGCCACAACTTACATACTGTGATCTGGGCTTTCTGCCCAAAATATATCCATCATCCCAACATGCCTTAATTCCTATATACCCTTGAACTTGTCAGGGTATATTTTAATTATCTTTTTCTGTGTTCATCACCCCCCATGAGACTGTGAAATTACACCATAAGAGGCATAATGTCTGACTCATTTTTATTTCCAAGAGCCAGATACTATTGAGTGGATGAACAGACTTAGCTCTATTTTTAAGTTGCATAGTATTCCATTGTATGGATGAACTACCATGGAACTGTATTCCATGGTACAGATGTACCAACATGGAATCCCAGCAGTTCTGAAATCAAGTAGGCTGAGGGGTTGTAGCAGAAGGGGAGTATCACGAGAACCTGCTGTAATTTATCACTTCCATTTCTTTTTGGTGAGAGGTGTCTATCAAGAAGGACCATCGTTTGCCTATTGCATGACTCCTAGAAATCAATACACACTTACAAACAGAAACTGAGAATCTTCTTTGAAAAATATGAAGACTGAATTGTTGGTAGGAAATGTAGGTTTTTAATATGCAACACCTCCATGGGAAATGCAGGTCTCAATTCCTCTGGCTGATGGTTCCTATATGACAGCAATAAACCAAGGTGACCCCATTGGCCAAACAGATGTTCTGAGTTGACAAAGGGGGCAGGGGAGGAACAAACGCTGCCCAGCTGCTATTACTTCTGTGTTTGCTAATTGCTGAACCCCGTTTAAAGGCCTGAGCCATAATAAACATGTGTTTTATCACCAAAGAAATGGATGTACATACAACAGGAACGTGTAACCTGAAAAAAAAAAAAACCCAAAAGAGGATATTATCAATGTGCCAATGAAGGTAGACAGGAATTCTGACCGCTTCACTAAAATTCTTCAAAGCAAGTTCAGAATGAACTGGAGTGGAAGGATGTGGTGAACAAAAACAGAGAGATGTAGTAATTAAAGTTAATTACTCTTGTTACTATGGTAGCAACCCAGAACAAGCAAAATTAGACACACGTTCAAGGTGAATCCCAAACAGGGCCGTGTGCCTGCCTTCACCAAGAAGCTAGGAGCAGATAGTTATTTAGCAGGATTAAATTCCATTGTTAACCCACTTGGCTCCAAAGACAATCTTCCAACAATTCAGGGCTACAACAGCACACGTGTTATCTGAATCCTAAGATCTCTCACCCATATCTACAGTGGCCATTCTGGAAGAGTAGGTGATGGTGAGGTCTTGGATAGAGTCCCTCCAGAAGCTGACCCTAGGTAAGGATTCAAGTGCAAGTCATTTACCAGGAGCAGAGGGACCCAAGAAGGAAGCAGGAAGGGCAGCTATTAGAGGGTGTGTCTTTTTTTTTTTTTTTTGTATATTTTTTATTGGAGTTCGATTTGCCAACATATAGTATAACACCCAGTGCTCATCCTGTCTTAAGGCAAGTTTCCACTCTGGGCAACTGGAATGCAGCCCCTCCCCACCTCCCACCCAGGGAAACTCTAGAACCTCACTTAGGAGATGTGCAGATAACAGAGTTATCCTCCCAAGGTGCAAGGGAGCTGGGATATTTATCTAGCAACTATAAGTCATAGTTGAGGTCTCTCCTTTGAGCTATTAATTCCCTGGTGCATCCACATTTGCATTCTAGCCAATGAAACAGGAGCAAGAGTATGCATCATTTCCAACTCAGCACACAAAATCCTCTTGCAGCCTATTCTCCTTACACTTTCTCCTCTCCAGACATCTAGAATGAAAGTAACTCCAGGTGACCACAGAAGCCACAAGTTGAAGAAGGAAGAACCCCAAGATGAAAGGAACCCAGGCCCCCAAATTGTCAGTTAAAGAAGAACTCCCCACCAACCAGGAATGTCCATTCTGGACTTCGGGAAACCCAGAACTGAAACTAATTTCTGAACCATTAGAGGTTTTTTGGTGGGTTTGTTACAGCAGGTAGCATTACTTTAATTAACACATTATTCTTTTAATATTTGTCAATCCGATGGGCAAACATCTCACTCTTGCTTGAACCTGCATTTTGTTGATTTCTAGTGAGGTTATGTATTATTTCGTGTGTAAGTCAAATCTCCACTCCTCTACATTTGAAAGAAGTCACTACAGCAGCAAAATCAGAATTCCACTGTCCTCCCCTATATGAAATCAGGCCCCCATTCTCACCCTTACACACACATACACACACTTGCATGTACACACACTTGCACACATATTCTTTTTTTTTTTAATTTTTTATTTATTTATGATAGTCACAGAGAGAGAGAGAGGCAGAGACATAGGCAGAGGGAGAAGCAGGCTCCATGCACCGGGAGCCTGATGTGGGATTCGATCCCGGGTCTCCAGGATCGCGCCCTGGGCCAAAGGCAAGCGCCAAACCACTGCGCCACCCAGGGATCCCCTTGCACACATATTCTAGGACATCCCTCTAGGACACTTCCCAAGGAGTATCTCACAAAAAGTCCCATGTCAATTATAAGGGAAAGGAGGGGAACTGAGTGGGATAAATTAGAGAGAAAGACAAACCATGAGAGAATCCTAACTCTGGGAAACAAACAAAGGGTTGCAGAAGGGGGGAGGTGAGGTAACTGGGTGACAGACACTGAGGGGGGCACTTGATGGGATGAGTACTGGGTGTTATACTATATGTTGGCAAATCGAACTTCAATAAAAACAAACAAAAAAAAGTCCATGTCATCCTAGATCCCCAAATGCCCCTTCCCTCCCTTGGCTCTATAATGTAGGCACTGACCTGAATGACCCTCAAATCACATCTGCCCTGCTGCTGACACAACCCTGGATTTCTTTGATGTTTCATACATGCCCCTCCTTCATCCTGACAACAGGAATGCCCCTTCTCTTTCTTTATTCCCTCCTCTTCTAGGGAGACCCCATACCAGAGTTGGTTGGGGTCTGAGGGGCTAGCATTCCTCTAGGTATTTTTTTTACAAGCGTAGCCCTCTCTTCTTCCAGAGAACATACGTGCCCACAGAATGATTGGGAGAGGACAGAGTCATATTGTGTCTGAGACCCCTAGTTCCCTGTCCTATGGCAGAGACTACCATGTTTGCTATGTGCTTTTCTCCTCCTGTGATGAATTCTCTCCCAAGCAACCAGATGTCCCTGCCTAAAAAATTCAGCTTCGGTTGGGCCTGCCTCAGGGTCTTCAGATGTATTTGAACCCCAAATGTGAGCCATGTGCAATTTCTTTTGCAGGAGGCTCCGGACATCTATGAAATCAGTGGATGTGAGTACAAGAGAGTGAAGAATGGTCTTAGTTCCTTATTTTTGCAATTCAAGTATGTTTCAGCCTTAGCTCTGATCCAGCTGGGGCCGTGGTCACCCAAAATGCCTGGAGCACAGGAGGTGGGTTTTCTATGAATTGTTGCCCATCACATAAAAGCAGTTTTCTCCAGGGTAGAGTTTTTCTGGCTGGCAGAAACCCCTACTCCATCCTCCCATCCCAGCTTCCTTTTGGCCTCTAAGAAATGAGGGTCTTTCCTCTCTGGGCATCAAGTCCAGCCTCTGGTCTGCTGGCTGGCTCTGGCTTGGGTTTCTGGGCCTTGAACACAAGTGAATCCCTAGAGAAATGCCTATAGCTTACTACCTGGAGCGGCTGGTCTTGGGCAAACACGGGCCCCTGGATTCCCCTCAACACCCAAGATGGGAAGAGAAAATCCAGATTACTCATCTCTACTTTTTTTTAAGATTTTATTTATTTATTTGAGTGAAAGAGCAGAGCAAGAGAGAGAGAGCACAGAGCGGGGGTGAGGGACAGAGGGAGAGGGAGGAGAATCCCCACTGATCAGGGAGTCCCATGGGCTTGATCCCCTGTCCCTTGGGCTTGATCCCAGAACCCTGTGATCATGACCCGAGCAGAAGGTGGACGCTTCACTGACTCAGCCACCCAGGCACCCCTCATCTCTACTTCTAAGACTGAGGTTGTTGACGCCCCATTACCATGCTCAGGATGTACCCAGAATGAAATACAGAAAGAAACACGGCCAGTGACCTCAGCTGAATGAGTAGACCAGTCAGAGTCCCACCAGGACATGGGCTTACCCCAGACCATTCAGATGAAGAGCTTAGTAAAGAGACTACTAACAGCCACGGGCCTCATAGTTGGGGGTGCATCAGAATCACCTGGAGGCCTTACTAAAAACTAGGCTGCTGGCTTCCTCGATGGGGGAGGGGGGAGGGCAAGAATCTGCATTCCCAACAAGTTCCCAGGGGATACTGATGCTGCCAGTCTGGAGACTACATTTTGGGAACCAGGCTAAGAATTAAGGGATTGTGGTCTAGCCATACAATGGACTATTACTCAGCCGTAAAAACAAACGGAGTGCTGACACATGCTACAACGTAGATGAATCTTGAAAACATTATATGCTAAGGGAAAGAAACTAGACATAGAAGGTCACATACTGTAATTACGATTTCTTTTTTCTTTTTAAGCCTTTCAGCATTTTATTTTTTTTAATATTTTATTTATTTATTCATGAGAGACACAGAGAGAGAGGCAGAAACACAGGCAGAGAGAGAAGCAGGCTCCAGGCAGGGAGCCCGATGCGGGCCTCGATCCTAGGTCTCCAGTATCAGGCCCTGGGCTGAAGGCAGCGCTAAACCGCCAGGCCACCTGGGCTGCCCAAGATTTCTTTTATATGGAATATCCAAATAGGAAAATCTATGGAGGCTGAAAGCAGATTGTGGTTCCCAGGAGATGTGGGAAATGTGGAATAGGGAGTGATTACTTAATGGGTATTCTTCTGGTGATGAAAAGGTTTTGAAACTAGAGAGAGGCGGTATTTGCCTAACACTGCGAATGCACTAAAAGCCACTGAATTGTATACTTTAAAGTGGTTAATTCTATGTTATGTGGGTTTCACAGCAACAAAAAGTTAAGGAGGGGGGGAAAGGATGGAAAGACACCCAGAAACCAGTAACACAGGAAGTCTCGCTACCCTAGGCCTGAAGAAACAAGGGGAGGGTATAGGTGTGGCCATGGTAAAGCCCAGGAAGAAACGGAGCCATGGAGGAGGGGTCATCCAATGAGCAGTAGACATGAAAGGAGCAGCTAACGTCAGAGACATGGCACTTGCACAGAAAGGGAGAATAAAGACCCAGGCGTCTATCTCACCACCCTCTCATCTCCTCTCATTGGCCAGAGCCAAGCAGAAGCCAGGTAGTACAATCCATCCATCACATGGCCTCACAAGGCACACAGCAGGATGGAAATGTGTGCAAAGTGGATTGCGGGTGGGGGTTGGGGGGAGCATGAGCCAAACACAGAATAACCAGCACATCCAGGCTGGCTGATAGGGCTCGGACAACCTGACCAAATTTTAGCCAGTTTCTTTCAAAAGCTGAATAAATCCCCCCTTCCAAAGTTGGTAAAGGAAGATGATGTGCTTGGAAGGAAATGTTTCTCAAGCCCAGCCAAGACTGAGAGTCCTAACAAGCTAGCTGATGGAATTCTTAGAAGCTGACCTCTTAGCCACTGCAAAGAGGCAGAAAGAGCTTTAATTAAAAGCAGTCCTTCCCATGCTGCTGCTGGGCTTCAAGCAGTCCTTTGGTCTCCGGCTGCCTCCCAGGTCACAGAATACCTTCCGCCCACAGGGAAGCAAAGCACAGCCACTGCCACCTGGCATCTGCAGGCCTCTTGTTACCCACCCTCCTGCCCCCTTGGGGGAAGAAACAGAAATACCCATGAGCAACTCGAGGTTGGACACCTCACACTTTGTTGATCCCCGACACATTGATCATTTTCCTAGTCCCTTGACCTCCTCTAACTTCACCCAGGAGGCATCTTTAAAATAGGGTCCTTTCCACACATGCTTACAAAAGCAGTGCCAGTGTGGCCCAGGACAACCTGGGCCTGTCTGGTCTACAACCCTGCCCCCCCACACAGCCTCCCATGTTGTCAGGAGGGCAAGGGGAGGTGATGGGGGCTGCTGTGGCTGCTGCCGTGGCTGCCCTTAAAAGTGGCCTCCCTGGGTGCCAACCCCAATTAGTTCAGTTTCACCGAGGCCCCCATCAAAAGGAGCTGCGGGGCGTGTTTTCCCAGACCATTGCTTCATATTGGTTCTGAGTTACCAAGAAAACACAGAAAATCACATTAATCAAGGAAAAGGAACTTTGGACTGAAACATGGCAGGAGTCACAGCAAAGAGGGCCCCAAGGAAAAAGCATGCCCCCCTCAGTGAACGAAGTGGAACTGTGCACGGCCCAGAGCCAGAATCTGTCCCTTTCACTGGTTTTTCAATCCCAGCTTTAAGAGATTTGATTTATTAAAGTTTTTAAACTTTAACCCCATAGATGAATTTCTCAGCCAACATTGATGAATTTCTCCCATCCATCATCATGCTTTAATGTGATGTGACTCTCACAAAGCACTTAGGCCTCCAGTTTTCTTCAAAAATATGTAGAAAAGAATAAAGGAGAAATCCTCAGATTTTTATCTCAGGGACTTGACACACACGCCACTCCCACCCTCACATGCATACATAAGACCAGTATCCCCTAAAGCCTGGCCTCCTGCTATGACAGGTGGAGGGGAGGAGGACTCTAACAAAATTATAGAAATAGCTTCTGTCTTTCTCTATTTGTGTCCCTTGGGAAAAAACTTTTATTTATCCTTCAAAACCCAATTCATTAGCTGCTTTCTGTTTTCTTCCCTAACCATCTGATCCCCTCTGAGTCTATTGTTGCACTTTTCACACTATTTTAACTCTTATTTGCATCTATTCTAAAATCCACAAAGTCTCTAATTTTGTCACCCTGTGCTCTCAGAACCTAGCATGGCACTATAGTAGGCGCTAAATTAATGCTTGTTGACTTTAATTGAATCAAGGGGCTTGGGTTCTAGTTCTAGCTCTTTATCCTCACATAGCTTCACCTCCCGACATGGAAACCTCAGTTTCCTTGGGTACAAGATGAGATCAACCATTTCCTACCCTGTGGTCTTGGTCAGCTCCAGCCGTTATGACGAAATACCATAGACTAGGTGGCTTAAACAGACATTCTTTCTCACAGTTCTGGAGGCTGGAAAGTCCAAGATCAAGGTACCCACAGATTCTGCTCCTGATGAGAGCTTTCCTCCTAGTTTGTAGGTGGAGGTCTTCTCATTGTGTGCTCACATGGCCTTCCCTCAGTGCCTGAACATGGACAGAGCAAGATCTGTCTTCTTCTTTTAAGGGTACCAATAACATCCTCATGGCACAGCCCTCATGACCTCATCTAAATCCCAAAGGCTCCACTTCCAAATACCATAAAACTGGGAGTGATGGCTTCAATATAAGAATTTTGAGAGCACACAAACATTGGGCCTTAACCTGCCTACTCCCTGAGGCTGTTGTTAGGGTCAAAGAAGATGAGTCAGAGTAAATGGGACTGAGAACCTTGGAACTCTGTTCAGGTGTGAAGGATGATGTAAGGATAATCGCAGAGCAATGCCAAGACCAATGTGCAGCCTGCTGTTTCACCACCTTGCCACCCCCTTGACCTCCAGGGCTGGAATTCAGTATCATCAGTCAAGTCAGACTGTGCCACTTCATCTATCATAAATACTATTCACAAAGTCAGGCGACCTTCATTTGATTGATGAAGAAAAGAGAACTTAATTTTTATCCTAAAAAAAGTTTGCAATGACTCATTCTCTAGAACTCCCTAGGTTGATGGTAAAATTATCATGTTGCCATCAAGTCTTCCATCGAACTCTTATCCCAGCAAATGCTAACCTAACTGGTGGTCCAAAAAAATAAATACATAAGACATGATAGATGGTTTTGTGGTCCAAAAGGTTTGGAAGACACTGGGTTAAACAAAGATCAATGATTTTCTTTCCTGCAGGGCTTCTCAGAGCCTTAAATATGCAGATAGGCATTGCCAATTTTCAAAAGTGTAGTTGAGGAAATTGGCCAACAGGAACGCCTAGGGGGCTAAGTGGTTGAGCACCTGCCTTCAGTTCAGGGCATGGTCCTGGTCTGGGGATTGAGTCCTGCATCAGGCTCCCTGCAAGGAGCCTGCTTCTCCCTCTGCCTTTGTCTCTGCCTCTCTCTCTGTGTCTCATGAATAAATAAATAAAATCTTTTTTTAAAATGGCTAACAATGTGGGGTTTGGGATCCTGGTTATGTCCATTTCTGTCAATAAGAGACAAGAGCAAGCACTGAATTGGGGAATGGATGAGGAACAGATCATAAAAAATTAATTCTAATCATAGATACCATCTACTGAGCCACCACTGTGTACAATACTGTACATTCCACATGCATCATCTCGTTCAATCCTCCCAACAAACCTGTGGGTTAGAAAGCATATCCTTCCGCACCCACCCCACCTCACCTTTCTGCCATGCTGCATCAGTGTGGTTTTGCCAATTATTTCTATAGCGTGTGAAACTATTTTTTTTCCTGCCTGTGACTATCAAAAACTTTCTTAAAGAGTAGCAGTGTTCATGTCAGAGCAAACCAATGTAGTTATAAATTCAAAAAGAGAGAAGAGCTTACGCTGTGATCATTGAAGCATTTGCTTCCAACCATAACTGAAGAATCACACTGCTGTAACTCGTTGGCCCCCATGGGCCTTTTGAAGTTAAGATAAATAAATTGTATTTACTGCCACATATCATTCCATTACGAAACCAAGATGAACATCGCTATTTTGCTGAATTGTCTATTGATATAATTCCATGTGATTATTTTTCTTATTGTTTGGTACAGACTAGTGCATTTTCCTTAATCTCATACACAGTATGAATAAATGCGCCTTTAGAAAACTTTGGTGTTTTATCTGAGCTGAATATGTAAGGAAACTAAAAATGCAGAGTTTGCCACATAAATGCAGCTCCAAGACAAGTCCACTAGCCAGCCCCCTTGCCCTAATCCCCAACAGATTTTATCGCTGACTTACATAGAGATTCTGCAGCTCTGACTCCCATTAGCCCCCCGAAACTGAAACTGTGCAGTTGCACACCTTACCCAGGGTCACCTGGTCAGCAAATGACAGAGCCTGAGTTCTTCCCTTTGCTTTGTGGAGCTCTCCTTTTCAGGAACAAGGCAGACGAGCCATTATCAGCTTGAATGTAAGGTCAAGGCCAATTTGGTCATGATAGGATTTGTAGCTGAAAGCCTGAAAATAGGATTCAGACAGCCACTCTTCTGTCCCTGTCTCGGTGGCACTTATTGACAGACCACACCGAGGCTGAGCCTTGCGCTGGAGTCAAGCGGACAGAAGCAGGTGCATGAAGTACAAGAAACCAGAGGGGAACAGGTAGGAGATGCCTCCCACCTGTACAGGCCAGGGTACTCTAACCAGCTTAAAAACGTGGCAATCCCTCCCCTACAGCAATCTCCTTACTCAAAATTCTGACATATGTAGATGGACTTCTTATTCTGGGTCTTTGCTGCAGCTGTGAGAACTCTGGACCAAGTTTGCACATGAATTGGTGGTAGTTACTTTTGAGTCATGACTTAGATAGGGTGACTGAGTCCAGATCATAAAATCGGAAAGGCATTAAGCATTGGAATGGAGGATCAGACACTAAAAGAAGATGCCTCTGAATATGCTTATTATCTTCAATGGAGCACAACGGATGTACATGTATCCCATTGAAACTAAAGGGAAGAATGCTATCGAAGATTCCCAGAAAGCCGCAGTAAGTGGAAGTCAATGGTACAGTACCTATTGTGGCTATGTGACCGACTCGAGATGTGAAAAATGTCATTGACATCACCTTTATTCAGGATGCTGTTATTGCCTGAATTTTGTGAGGGCAAAATGTATTCATAATAGTCTTTATAAGTTTGCCTCTGCCCTGGTCCCCAGTCATATTTGCCCATGAGTTTCTCGATTGTATAGTCTCCTACCAGGAGGGGATTTGGAACCACGATTTTTGGAACTGGAGAGAAACTAGTTAAGCCTTTCTTCAAGAATGGAACCACCATCAACCCAATCACCCACACCACAGACCTAGGGCCATCCTACTAATTGTCCTGCAATTCTCTTCCTCCCTCACCCCTGCGTTACATCGGAGCCGTAATTTTTACCTCTATGGCATCTATTGACTCTACCCCCAAGCTGCCATTTGCACTGTTGAAGTATTAGTTCAAGTCTCGCTTAGATTTTTTCCTCCAAGTCCGGCTAGCCTCCTGGCCCCTTGAGCAGATTTCTAAAAGGCCATCTAGGCATCCTGCTTCATCTCCCACCACTCCCACACTATTTCCCACCACTCCCACCACTCCCACACACACACCAAATTTCTGCCCTATGGAAGTTCTTTTAGCTCTACTGCCTTGCTACCCCTGCTCTCAGTACCTTTTCCAAAACCTCACTGCTCTCCCTGGCCCCCTCAGGTGCAACCTCCTTAAATATTTACCTCATTCTCATCTGGGAAGCCCTTCCCTGTCCTCATCCTGCCTCAGAGTGAGTTAGGAACTCCCTAATCTAGACGTTCCAACTAGAACCTCGATCAGCTGTGTGACTTCGGGAACATCATCTGCCCTTCATTGGTAAATGCATAGAACAACTACTTTATGGGATTGTCCTAAGTGAAGGCTCATTATGCATTCAACACAGAGTGTGCCCTCAACAGGTGTTCAATCACTGGCCTGGAGAAAGAGAACTAACTGGATCGATCCATTTCCTCCTGATGACTGGAGAGATGATATTAGATGACTCATGTTACCTTTATAATGTCCACGATTTTAGGCCCTGTGGTTTCCCTTTATCAGAAACTATTAGTGATGCCCAATACCTATTTTCTCCTTTTTTTATAGTAATAGAAACCCTGGACTCAGTTGGACATATTATTGGCCAAACTAAATATTACAATTCCTAGCCTGTCTTGTAGCTAGATGCAGTCACAGGGTTAAGATGCTTACGTTCTACCCAATAGGATGTGAGCAGAAGTGTATGCAACTGTCACTTCCTGTCCCAGCGCAGGAGAAAGAGGCACTCTGCTTCTCTCCTCGCTTGCCTCCCTCAACAGGCAGGTGGTGGTAGTGGGGGGGTAGTGGGGGGGGTTGGGGAAGGGCCACACCATCTTGGACTTTTATGTGAGAGAAAAATAAACTCATTTATTAAGCCAGTGTCATTCTGAGTTTCTCTTCGAGCAGCTGAAACTCCATCCCAACTAATACAACTTCAAATACATTTCCATTTAGCTTTCGACTCCACAATCTCACCAATACGGGGAACAAACGGTCATTTCTACTCCATTCACCCTTCCCAAACTATCGCAGGTGAGTACCCAGGTGAGGTAAGCGTGGCTTTCAATCAGTAAAGCTAAAAGTTATAAAAATGTCTGCAGAATTATATGCCAAAGACTTCTATTATTACCGTATCACTATGTCAAAATTGAAAGGCATGTAAGATTTCTCCAGAGAGGCCATCCATAATGCATTGCAGAGGTGTGTAGGTGTTTTATGAAATGTGTTTTATTCAAGCTAGGATATACAACACTAACATTATTGAAAGAAATTGAGGGTCTGGTCGTCTCCTTTTAATATGTTCATTATTCATGTTATAGTCCTTTAACAAAAAGTAAAGCCATATACATATTCAATTTAATTTAAATTTTTATTTTACCTGCTATTCATCTTGGGTGTCCAATGAAGAAGAAATATTCCCTTATTACTCTTATATTAGTTTCTGACAGTTCAATTTCTCTGACGGCTATGCCTCAGACAACCTCCACCGAAAAAGCATATAGGTAATTGCTTTGATCAAAATTTCATGCCAAATCTTTTAGATTCCATGTAGATCACAGCCTGTGAAGAGAGACACGTGGTAGCAGAGACCACGGAGCCAAGCCTGAGAGAAGTTTCTCCATCCAAAACATGGCTACATCTTGGGAATCACCTAGGAGCTTTAAAATCTGCTGATGCCCAGCACCACTCCAGAGCTAATGTAACTGGTCAGGGGTGCTGTGCATCAAGATGTCAGTGCAGAGCCTGTGGTGAGAAATCACTAATCTAATAGTTTGGTGGGGTCTGCAGAAGGGGTACCAGACCTAGACAGGGAATGCCTGATTTGGACTGTTGGCCACATAGGTTTGTAGGTTTCTTTTATCTGTTTTTTGCTTGTTTTTTACAGTTTTTTAAAAAGATTTATTTATTTTTATAAAGAAAGTGTATGAGCAGGGGGAGAGGCAGAGAGAGAGAGGGAGAGAAAGGATCCTCAATCAGACTTACTGAACAGAGGACCCCAATGCAGGGCTTGATCCCAGGACCCTGAAACCATAAGCTGAGATAAAATTAAGAGCCAGCCACTTAACTGAGGTATCCAGGCACCCTTGTTTTTTACAGGTTTTTTTTTTAAGATTTTATTTATTGGGCAGCCCCGGTGGCGCAGCGGTTTGGCGCTGCCTGCAGCCTGGGGTGTGATCCTGGAGACCAAGGATCGAGTCCCACATCGGGCTCCCTGCATGGAGCCTACTTCTCCCTCTGTCTGTATCTCTGCCCCTCTCTCTGTGTGTCTATGAAAAAAATAAATAAAATCTTTTAAAAAAAAAGATTTTATTTATTCATGAGAGACACAGAGAGGCTGAGACACAGGCAGAAAGAGAAGGAGGCTCCCTGTGGGGAACACAATGCGGGACTCGATCCCAGGACCCCAAATTCATGACCTGAGCCAAAGGCAGATGTTCAATCACTTGAGCCACCCAGGTGTCCCAACAGTTTTATAGGGATATTCACTTGCTATACAATTCACTTAAAGTGTACAATTCAATGGCCTTTACTACATTCACAGAATTGTGCAGCCATTACTACAATTTTAGAACATTTCAATTATATCTCCCACCAAAAAAAAAAAAAACTTCCACCCTCCCTCACTCTGCCCAATGCTTCTCAAACCCTAGGCCTCCACTAATCCATTTTCTCTGTCTATAAATTTGCCTAGTATGGACATTCCCTGTAAATGGAATCTTACAATATGTGGTCTTTAGTAATTGGCTTTTTTCATTCTTTCACAAAACATTTTCAGGGTTTGTCCATGTTGTCCCATACATCAGTATTTTATTCTTTCTAATAGCCAGATAATATTCCACTGTGTGGCTATACCAGTTTGTTTAGCCATTCATCAGTTGATAGGTATCTGGGTTGTGTCCATTTTTTGGTTACTATGAATAATAGCCATGCTATGAGCATTACTTTATAGTCATTGCATGGACATATGTTTTATTTTCTTGGATATATACCTAGGACTGGAGTCACTGGGTCATATGGTAATGCTGTGTGTAACCATTTGCAGAACTACCAGACTGTTTCCCAACGTGGTTGCACTATTTTACATTTGTACCGGCACAGGATGAATATTCTAATTTCTCCACATCCCCTCCAACACTGGCTATTATCTGTCCTGTTTATGACAGCTGTCCCACCGGGTATTGCCCACATAGTTTCTGTGAGATCTTCAGTAACTTCTTTCACTTCTGACAGCTCAGCTTCCTCATCTGTAAAATGGGATATTAAAGCAATGTCGTGGGGTTGGTATGAAGATCAAATGAAATGAAACATAGAAAGTACTTAGTTTAACCCAAGAATTTTGGGCATGGATGAGATCTTTAGTGAAATCCCAGTAGCTATAATCAGGTGAGAAGTTAAAAACGAATAAACAAAAACCAAGACCAGAAGCAGGAAAAACTATTTGACAGTTATTCTGTCCAGGACAGGAAAGTTTTTTTCAGGGTCTGCCACCCAGAATAAATAGTATTTTCTAATCTAAGTATGATCTTTGGCAAGTTACTTATTTTTTTCCAGTCTGTAAAGGGGTGTGATAAGGTACCTTACAGAGGGGGAGGTAAGGTTCAAATAAGATCACAGAAATTAAGCCCCCAGCACTTGACCAAAGCAGGTAGCCATCAAAGTTTTATTTTCATTCACTATCTCTTCAAAAGAGCTGAAAAGGGAGCAGCTGCATGGGCTGGGAGAGCTTGATCAAGTCATGAATGGCAAAGCAAGAATGAGGACAATGTCTCCAGATCTTAAGGTTGTTGTGAAGAACTATCACAGGCTGTAGGCATTCCTGCCTTAATTACCACTTCAGAGACAGAATCCTGGGCTTAGTAGCATATGGATCAGACCTGAGGAAGGAATTCTTTACCTTTATATTCCCTAGGATCAGTGAAGGGAGTGAGGTCAGAGGGGAAATGGTGGTAATCTAGGCCTCTGACTCCTACACCATTCCATAGGATTGATCCTAGTGCTCCCAGTGGCAAGAAGGTATTTAGAACTGTAGGTAGACTCTTCTTTAGTAAAAGGCAAAAGAAGGGGCTGCCTGAGTGGCACAGTCAGTTGGTGACTTTTGGTTCTGACTCAGGTCATGGTCCTGAGATCGAGCCCCACATTAGGCTCCACACTCAGTTCAGAATCTGCTTGAGATTCTCCTTCTCCCTTCCCTTCTGCCCTTCCCCTTGCTGATGCTTTCTTTCTCTCTCTAAATAAATAAAAACCTTTAGAGATCCCTGGGTGACTCAGTGGTTGAGCATCTGCCTTCAACCCAGGGCATGATCCTGGATCTAGGGATTGAGTCCCCATCAGGTTCCTTGTGAGGAGCCCACTTCTCCCTCTGCCTGTGTCTCTGCTTCTCTCTGTGTGTCTCTCATGAATAAATAAATAAAATCTTTTAAAAAATAAATAAAAATCTTTTTAAAAAGGCAAAAGATTTATATGATCAGAAAAGAAACAAGAATATAGATGGACTTCTTCTGAGAGGCCCAAGAGGAGTCTGTGTCCAGTTTAATAGATTGTCCAGTAATCTGTTACACCAGAAATTCTAAAACTTTAAAGAGCATATGAATTACCTGGGAAGCTTTGTTACAATGCAAATTTTGACTTGGAAGAGCTGAGTAGAGCTCAAAGTTCTGCTTTTTAAACAAGCTCCCTGGTGATGCCCATGCTGCTATTAAAAAAAAAAAAAAAAAACATTTTGGAGGAGCAAGATATTAGAACTTCCTTGTCTTTTTCATTCTACTCAAACAAGAAAGGACCCAGCACCTGGATGGCTCAGTTGGGTAAGCATCTGCCTTGGCCTCAGGTCATGATCTGAGGGTCCTGGGATGGAGCTCTGCATGGGGCTCCCTGCTCGGTGGGGAGTCTGCTTCTCCCTCTACCCCTTCCCCCTGCTCATGCTCTCTTGCTTAAATAAATACATACATACATACATACATACATACATACATACAAGAAAGGGCCCAGCTGTGGAAGTACTAGGAAGAGAAAAGGTGGAGATAGATTTAAAGAGAAACAGGAATTGGCAGGGGCCCTTGTATCTGCTTTGGGCCCAATAACTATTTCCCTAAACTTAATACTGGAAAACATACTCCTCCCCTTCATATCTGAAACCACACCATGAAATCTTAAATATCTGGTTGAAAATCTTAAAAGCATTAGGAATACCATTGTATCTTTTTTATGATATTGTACTATAGTTCCACAAGATGTTACCTCTGTATTGTTCACACAACTCTGTATTTCTCTGCATTGTTTTTTACAAGTAAATATAAATCTATAATCATCTCAAAATAAAAGGTTTAATTTTTAAAACCCACAATAAAAAAAAGTGAATGACTCTAATGAGATGGTAACCAATCCTTTGGTAAGTCACAGTTTCCAATTCTTGTGCTTTCAACGAGATTGAAAAAGTACTTAATTGCGTTGTTGATTAGCAGATCATTAAAAGTAGTTCTTCATTATATTTTTTAAAACACTAGAAATAAAAAAATGATTCAGAGTTGTACTTTAGTAAAAAGTCAACTTTAGGTGTAGTCGTGGAAAAAAGGAATGGGCTTGTGTTTTAAATGTTTAGATTTAAAAACATGTCAATCTCATTTTACAATGAGAAAAACAAAAGTCTGGTGTTTAATCATAGCAAGTAGATTTTAATCATGGCAAAATAAATTCTAAATTTCCTACCATGGTCACTGAAGGGAGGAGCTGAGAAGGGGAAAAATCAGAAAGAGAGGGAAGAGGGAATCAAGAAGAACATAACATGATGGAGACCCGTTTGTCATTTCCAGATTCCCTTGCAGCTAAGGAGTGGCCACATAGACCCTGTTTGAGGCAATAAGATGGAAACAGATTGTTTTTCTTTTCTTTCTTTATTTAGAGAGCTGGGGGAGGGGTGGGGGGAAGAGAATATTTTTTTAAGATTTTATTTATTTATTTATTTATTCATGAGAGACACGGGGCAGCGGGGGGGGGGGACGCAGAGAGAGACATAGGCAGAGGGAGAAGCAGGCTCCATGCAGGCAGCTGGATGTGGGACTCGATCCTGGGACTCCAGGATCACGTCCTGAGCCAAAGGCAGACATTTAACCACTGAGCCACACAGGCATCCCAAGGGAGAGAATCAAGCAGGCTCCATGCCCAGCACCAAGCCTGAAGCAGGACTTGACCTCACAATTGAGCTGAGATCATGATCTGAGCTGAGGTCGAGAGTTGTTGCTTAACTCACTGAACTACCCAAGCACCCCAGAAACAGATTATTTTTCTAATCCAAAGATATATAATTAGTCTGCACACAGTTTTAGCTTTTCCCCATCTTCCTGACATCTTGCAACCCAGAAGATAAAAATCTCCTAATAGAGATGGTGGACCAAGCAGTTCGGTGGTGTTTGGATTCTTGGCAACCTCTTCAGCCAGCTGCACCAGGACTTCTTGTCATGTGAACACAATGAACCCCAGACTGTTAAACCATTCTCTGTTACATGCAACCAGCTGCAATTCCGGCTGCTGGACAACCCCTCTGTGGCCAGATGGACAAGTTAGAAACATCTTCTGAGATTTATGGTTAAAACAAAGGTTTGTTTCCCTGTGGAATCTTGTAGTTTTCTTGTGTGTGTAAAGAAGTGATTTACATTTTAGCAACTCTGGAAGTTTAGAAATAACAGTTCCTTTGACAGTCAGCAGCTGTCTGATTGCCTTATACTCATTCTTTGAAAGATCAGACCTACTATATTTAGTTGGAATCAGTGTATTCTGTGTGTTTTTTGCAAAAATAATTTAAAAAATCAGATTCCAGTTCGGAGGATCCACTTACCTATGCTGTATATCGAGGGTCCAAAAACTATCTAAACTGATACTATTACAAATAGTACAACCAGAAACTGGTACCACCTGTTTTTAGTAAAACTGGTCAGATATTTTGGTTTGTTTTGGGAAAAGTGAATCTGGGACACCTCAGTGACTCAGTGGTTGAGCGTCTGCCTTTGGCTCAGGTCGTGATCCCGGAGTCTGGGGATCGAGTCCTGCGTCAGATTCCCTCCGAGGAGTCTACTTATCCCTCTGCCGGGGTCTCTGCCTCTCTTTCTGTGTCTCTCAAGAATAAATAAATCTTTAAGAAAGAAAGAGAAAAAGTGAATCTTCCACGTTACTTCCTCAAAACCCCGAGGATCTGGGGGTCTGAAGTTTGAAATACTGATCATATCATTGTCAATTACATCATGTGGCCTGAATGAGAAAGGATATGTTCAAGAGTCAGTTTCTAAAATCCCCACAGTCTTCTTTTTTTATTTTAAAGAAATAAACTTTACTTAAATGGCAGCCCAAAATACTAAAGATATCCTAGAACAAAGTAAAAAATATATATACATAAATATGTATATATTTAAAGCAAGAATTTTAGGCTTAGCATTTAGTGCTGCTCCTCCTTCTTGAAATATAAAACAGTAGATTTAAATGGTATTTCTGAAGCGCAATTTGGCTACAAATATCAAAAAAATTGCCTTCCCATTGCCCTTGGTGATTCTGTTTCTAGGAATTTATTATGAATGAGTGCAAGAACCTAGCAGCACAGTTCACAAGAGGGAAAAATTATAAAACAACCTAAATGCCCAACAATAGGGGATTCATTAAATTATAGTATACCCATATAATGAGGGCATTAAAAATGGTCTTGAAGAAGATTGCTTAACAACATGGGAAAGGGGGCACCTGGGTAGCTCAGTCGGCTAAGTGTCCGACTCATGATTTCAACTCAGGTCATGATCTCAGAGTCCTGAAATCCAGCCCTGTGTTAGACTCTCTTCGTAGCAAGAAGTCTGCTTCTTCCTTTCCCTCTGCCCCTTCCCCAACTCATGCTCTCATACACTCTCCCTCTCCCTCAAATAAACAAATAAAACCTTTAACATACACACATGACATGGGAAAATAGTCATGATAAGTGAAAAGGCAAAAATATATACAAACTCATTGGATAAATATGTTATGAAAGGATATGCACAAAAGTGGCTTTTTTATAGATAATTGTTATTTTCTTTGTGTTCATGTTTTAAGTAAACATACATGACTTTTTAAAGAAGGGTTTTTTTCAAAAAATTGCTGCTGCAGCTGCCAACTCCTCCTACTACCAAGTAAATTATCCTTAATGGCCTTTCATATCTCATCAGAGAGACTGGCAGGAAGAAAGCTCATCAACTGTGGGGGTGGCAAGTCACTGAAAGGAGTATCAGATATAGGGTGGCAGAGAATGATGACCAGAATAGACCAAATCAAATGTAATAGGTGTAAGGACAAAGTCCTGCCATAAAACCTGTCTGTACTGCTCCAGAATGGGCAGGCTCTGCTTCAAAACTTCATGGATGAAATAATCTCCCCCAAAGCCAGGCTACAGTTAGAGAAATTACATTAGCTGCATTTGAAGGAGAAGAGAACAAACTGGAATACTTCCTAAGAAAAAGAGCCAGGACCCAAAGAGAGCTGGGAAATGTGTACTGAGAGAGACAGCTGAAGGAACAGGGAATGTTTAACCCAGAGGTGTGACAAGTGAGGGATGACGGGACATGGGAATCATCCTCAAACATTTGAGGGGTGTCATTCAGAAGACAGTTGGTCCAGAGTGCAGAACTAGATCTAGGGCAGCCCTAGTGGCTCAGCGGTTTAGCGCCGCCTTCAGCCCAGGGCGTGATCCTGGAGACCCAGGATTGAGTCCCACATCAGGCTCCCTGCATGGGGCCTGCTTCTCCCTCTGTCTGTGTCTCTGCCTCTCTCTGTGTGTGTCTCTCATGAATAAATAAATAAATAAAATCCTTAAAAAAAAAAAAAAAAAGAACTAGATCTAATGGGTGGAAGTTCTGGGGAGATCAATTCTAGTTGAAAATGAGGTGGGATTTTTTTTTTTTAATTAAAACTACACAATAACGGAACAGGCTGCCTTATCCTATAGTGAGTTCTCCATCACCGAAGACTTTCAAGCAAAAAATAGATAACTATTAGAGTATTCTATAATGGAATTTCTGCATTCTGTGGGAAATTAGACTAGAAAAACCCCAATGTTTCCTTCCAGCTCAAAAATTATTCTAGGGTAGGAAATCCCACAGGGGATAGCACCAAGTCCCTACTCACCAATTCTTGCCAAAAATTCCCTAATTAGGGATTAATTCCTTTGGTTTCATCTTCTTTTGATATTAAACTATAATTTGAGATAAAAACTATGCTTGATGCCATTATTAGTTATGATCAATTTCATGTGAATGAGTCTACAAGATCCTTTCCCAAGGATTGATTTCCATGGTGACTGACGAGGGGGATAATATGGTCCTGAGCCATGAAAGCAGCCATAGAACTGGAGAGGAAAAGGATGCCCTACAGATCAAGTTCACAATCTTGTATATCATCAACACACCACCTTGGGTGTTGAAACTCCATCTTCATCTCCACCCCATGGTCCAGTGCATGTGCCAATTACTCTTACTGCTTCTTTAATCCAAGGGTGGTTAATGAGCACCAGACCAGGCTCTCTCCAACGACATGCGAATGTGCCCACTCCACAATCGCCAGCCAGCTGTGCTGCTGAAATTAACTTGTTCAGCTGGCCCTCCAAATAAAGCCATTTAAAGAGTGCAATGTACCATAGAAAGCAATTTGTTTCCTTAAGATTTAGTACCCCACATGAAGATTGATTTTGATTTGAAAGACAGAAGCTACTGCAAGGTGAATAATTTTAAGTTTAACATATTCCTCCTCTCGAGGAGCCAAATGCATTAAAATTAGGTGCAAAGTGCTTCTAATTTGTCAATCACTCCTTGGATAATTCTGTTCCCGCATTACCAGGGAAATTGCCCAAGAGACCTGGCTTTTGGCTCCTTTCATCTCCACTATTCTTTTAACTTGATCATGGTTGCAGTATGCAAATGTGACTCCACTTCTAGGGGCTGGGTGCAGGGGGATGAAGAATAAAGACAGCCTCAAACCTACATTAAATTTGTCAGGAGGTCAGAAGTGTGACAGACCTCCTAAGTTCTGTCACAAGTCAGGTTGTAGGACAGGGAACTCAATGAAACAGCCGACATGGAAGGCATTCCCTCTCTGTCCGGGATCTTGAGAGTGCTTGCTTGTTCCTTCTGTCCCTTGGCGAGCACTCACCGGTGGCCTGCTCTGTGTCAGACTCTGTGCTTGGCCCCCTGGCACACAGATGACCAAGGACAGACCCTGCCCTTGAGAGGTGCAAACATCAGAGAAACAAGAAAACCACAACTGCTCCCGGGGGGATAAGTATGGTGTCAGAGGCAAGCACAGGACATTCCGAGACCATTAAAAAGGTCGCACAAGGTCTGCAGGGGAAGGGGATGAGTTTGAGGAATGACCAGTGAGCAAGCCAGATTGTCCCGGTAGCCTATGACACTTCCAGAAGGAAGAATGGGTATAGAGAGCATGTAGTCACACGTGGCATTTGTTGGGTGCTTCTGGTGTTCCAGGCATCGTGCTAAGCATTTTGCAGTTATGTTCTCCCTCAGTCCTCACAATGGCACCAAGCAGTGGCTCTTTTACAAGGTAGAAACTATCATTATTCCCATCATACAAGTGAAGAAACTGAAACATTTGTAAGTTAAATAGCATGCGCACAATAACCAAGCTTCTAAGTGAAAAAGTCAGGATCCAAATCCAGTATGTCTGATATGAAGTCTGTGTAAATGTTTGCTTTCCAAAAGACGTGGAATGTTGGGAAAAGTCCGAGCCAGAGAGGAAGCCACGCCATGGTGGTCAGGTGCAGGCAGACCTACAGATGGGCTTGTTCTTGGAATCAGTGATACGATGTATGTAGAGTTCTCCGCACAAGACCCAACATGCAATAAGTGCTCAATATATTTTCGCAATGAGGAGGAATAGGAATGCTTCAGGGAAAGCTGAGGCAGATGGAGCCAGATCCTTCAGCAACCCTTGGAGTGTCTCATGCGTCATGAAAGGTCTGGACATTACCCTGAAGGCAGCAAGGATTCATTCTGGGTGAGGCCGTGACCTGCTTAAGGTTTGGGTGTAGAAAGATGACCATATAAAAAGCAGATTTGCAAGAGAGAAAGCAGGACTAGAAGGATCTTGGAAGTCGTTTTACCCCAGGACAGAAACACTAGAACTGGCTGACACAGAGCAGGAAGGGCAGGAGATGGTTTTTAAAGGATACTTAGGAGGAAAAACAGACTTAGCAGGACACCTGGGTGGCTCAGCGGTTGAGCATCTGCCTTTGGCTAAGGGCATGATCCTGGAGTCCCGGGATCAAGTCCCACATCGAGCTCCCAGCATGGAGCCTACTTCTCCCTCTGCCTGTGTCTCTCTGCCTCTCTCTCTCTGTGTGTGTCTCTCATGAATAAATAAATAAAAATCTTTTAAAAACAAAACAAAACACGGACTTAGCAAGAGATCACAAGATGTAAGAAAGGAAGACTCCTGCCTGAGGGAATTAGGTGAATGGCAGTGTCTTTCCCAAGGCAGGAAACGAGGAATAATGGATTCTGTTGGAATGTAGGACTGAAACGGCTGTGGGATGTACATCTGGGGATGTCCAACCGATCTTGAGAAACACACAGAATCGAACCCAACTGATGGGCATGGAATAAAATGAAAGTGTCCATCCCTACATGGGTCTAATAACCATTCAGGCCAATCCAGACTCCTGCCCACAGAGCATGAAAGGAAGCCTCCGACACAGCCTTGCCCTCTTTACTGTTCTGAGTCCTGGACTGATTGTTCCAACAAGCTCTGCATGCCACAGCACAACCTGCTTTCCATTCTGCCAGATTTGGGTCACTTGATCTGCACCCCATCTCCCAGCCACATGCTTTGCTTCCTCTCTAACCTTCAGATTCCCTCTCCTGGACTCTCTGCTTTTTTTTTTTTTTTTTAATATTCTATTTATTTTTTCATGAGAGGCACAGAGAGAAAGAGGGAGAGGGAGAGAGAGGCAGAAGCAGGCTCCATGCAGGGAGCACAATGTGGGACTCGATCCAGGATCGAGTCCTAAGCTGTAAGGCAGATGCTCAACCCCTAAGCCACCCAGGCGTCCCGTGGACTCTCTGCTTTAAGACCCCCTTGAAAAAGTCCCACAGGGATGCCTGAGTGGCTCAGTGGTTGAGAGTTTGCCTTCAGCTCAGGGCATGATCCTGGGGATCTGGGATCGATTCCCACATGGGGCTCCCTGCAGGGAGCCTGCTTCTTCCTCTGCCTATGTCTCTGCCTCTGTGTGTGTGTGTAAAAAGTCTTAAAAAAGAAAAGAAAAGAAAAGAAAAGAAAAGAAAAGAAAAGAAAAGAAAAGAAAAGAAAAGAAAAGAAAAGAAAAAGTCCCACGGCCTTCCAACTCAGTACCAACCACCTATGACCAGTGCCTCTGGGAGTCCTAACCTATACTTCACGAGGAATGTGGACAAGAATTGATTGAGGTAGAATGGAGTAGGACATGAGGCCAGTAGAGTTTGATTCTTTACATAGAACCAACAAGCCCCAAAATGTCCCATTCATGCCCATAGTGCGGCCCCGTGCCACGTCTTCCAAAATGCCAACCTCTTCTATCTCTTGGGATGAATTTAAGTTTCATTCTTCCTGGACTCAGATTTGGAAATGGTGGTTTCTGGAGGAAAGTGAACTGATGGTGGCCAGTTGCTCTTCCTGCTGCCTTTGCTGGGAACAAGGCAGGCTGGAGCTACCAGCAGTGTGAGCTCTCCTCCCTCCCCAAATTTCATGCTTTCAGATGTTCTTTCTTCTCTCCTAAAAAAAAAAAAATCCACAAACCATGTCTCTTTGTGGACATGTCACAACCCTAGGAGGACTCCATAGGGGTCACTTTCTTGGAATGGACAAGCTGTGACTATTCATGTACTCATGTCAGTGAACCTAAAGATGTGGTTGCAAATACAGTCAACATCCACTGAATAGAGGAATAAATGAAATCCATTTATGTGTGATACCCAGACTTTCTGGCCATTGAATTAGGTTCCTCTCAGGAGGTAATGAGCTCCAGTCTTAGAAATATCCAAATAGATAGAAGATGAAGAAGCAAAGCTAATGCAAAGGGAGCAAGTCATAGTGGAACTGTTCCAACTCTGTGAACACATCTTCCGGTGACTTATCCAAGGCTGAAAAGCTAGAAACTGGTCCCCTGGTCTCATCCAGCCAGGCCCAGCACCCTTGTGCCTAGGTGGCAGATTACTGCCAGGATACAGGCATTCATTGTCCCCCCCTCCCCCCTCCAAAGACAGCTATGCAAGCCAGGGCCCTATAGCACAGGGCATACTTCTTACCCTGCATTACTGATACCCATTCTGTTTTGGAAACTTGGTTCACTAGCAGTAATTACAGAAGAGCCCTCTGCTACTTTTGTTCCAGAAATACTACGAATTATTGCAGGTTAGCGAAAGAAAAGAAACTGGCCAAAATGAACTAGCTAATAAACCACTCCTTATTCTTTCCATCTGAAAAGCAAGAAAAAGTAATGAAGAACAAGGACCCTGGGTCCACCACCCCAGACACTGCTGGGCTGGCCTGCACTTGGGTCCAGTTAGTACTTTGTTAGCCATTTGGCACAGAGACACATTTGTCTCAGGAACAAAGCACCTGGCATTGCCTGCCAAGGACTGAGGTTCCCATCCCACCCAACAGCCATGGCTGAGAAGGCTCTGTGCCCACATGGAGCTCTCATCCCCAAACTGCTGAATCATTTTTGAATTCATATAGTAATGGGCTGTCAGTGGGGTCATCTTTCCAGCTATCTATTCCAGCAGCGACTTTGCAAGAAGAGATTGGATCATTCTTGGCAGCAAAGCTGGTGCTCCAAGCAAGGCATGAAATGACAAACAGGCACATTTGCAGCAAAGACTCCCGGGTGGATTCACCAGCAACAATGAGGCTCGGGCACGTCCTTTGATAAAAATCTGATCTTCCTTTAGCCTCACAGGAAATAGCATCACTAAAATCAGAAGGCTCATTAGAAGGGAAGTTAGAGGGGATATGAGTGGGACCATCTCAGCTCTCAGCTGTACTCAAGCTGACGCCTGTGACTGAGATAGCAGCTCTGTGAAGCACCACAGAGAGGTGTTTATCATCACTGAGAGGGGCATCCTGCAATGGTGTGTGCAGGGACTGGGCAGGAAGGGTCCGGAAGCAGAGAAGGTAGAAAGCAGAGATGGAGGGCATAGTGAGCGGGGCTGAGGGTCCTCAGCAAAGAGGCCAGTGCCCCAGGTGGTCTATGCAAGCTAGTGGATTGCTGAGAAGCCTCCTTCTGGGGCTGCAATCTGCAGCAAACCTCTCAAACAGAAAGAATACTCATGGTCATGGAGCAAGTGGAATATCTGTGAAGCATTAACCAAGCCTGGAGCCCCCCCAAATGAATGTGGGTATAGACATGAAGACCCTCCCAAGGACTGGGCACTGCCTGGGGCTGAGTATCTGAGCCCAGTCGTGTGGCTGAAGTTCAGAGAGACACTCAGATCCTGCAAGGAATTAGAATGAGAAGAGAAACTGAGGCATGGGTCCAGGGTTATGGATGAGGGGAGACTACAGCTCAGGAATGTCCAACCTAAAGTAAAAAATTAACAGTGTTGTTCAAGTCAGGATCTGTCATGTATTTTTTTTTTTTTTACATTTTTATGAAGATATACATAAAGGGCACAAATCTTTTTTTAAAAACGATTTTATTTACTTATTCATGAGAGACACACAGAGAGAGAAACAGAGATGGAGACAGAGGAAGCACATTCCATGCAGGGATCCCGATGTGGGACTCGATCCTGGGACTCCAGAACCACGCCCTGAGCCAAAGGCAGACGCTCAACTGATGAACCATCCAGGCATCCCAAAGGGCATAAATTTTAGGAGTCGATGAGTTTTCACCTATGGGTACACTAATGTAACCACCACTTAGATCAAAATACAGTACATGTCTGGATATAGAACACTACCCCAGAAGGTTTCTTGTGCTCACTCCCAATCACAAAGGAACCACTATACTGTCTTCTACACCATAGATTAATATTTCCTCCTTATTTCTGAGCATCATGGAAGTTCAAAATTAAATACTCAGGTATGTACTCTTTGGTACTAGCTTTTGTCATCAGTATGACATCTGATACCCATCCATGTCATTGTATGTAATGGTAATTCATTCTTTTTCATTGCCATGTAGTATTCCAATGCATGAATACTCTGTGGTCTATATATCCATTCAGTGTTGACACACACTTGGGTGGTTTTGTTTTCTGGCTATTGTGAATAGTACTGCTGTGAATAGACCCCTACTTGTCTTTGCCTTTGATGTATGGTGGACATTTGCACTCATCTCTCTGAGGTCGGCATCCAGGACTGGAATTATTGCCTCATGAGATAAGCTGTCTCTTTAGCTTTAGTAGATACAATTTTCCTGTTGTACTTTATCTCTTTGTATGCATGTCTATACAACATGACTGTGTCCTCTGCCATGTGTTCTCAGTGGATTGACCCTTTTATCATTCTGTAAGGTCCCTCTCTGCCTCTGGTAATTTTCTTCATTCTGAAGTCTACTTTATCTATATTATTAATATAGCATTACCCAACCTGGAAAAAAAACAAAATTTCATTGGTGACAATTATTAGGAAAATGCACCCTAACACATTGCCACGGAGACACATGATAACAAAGCTTTTCAAACGACAATTTTGTAGTATCTACTGAAAAAGGCACATTCATGTCCATTGACCCAGTGATTTTAATTACAGGAATCTATCCCTCAAAAAGAAAAATAATTACACACGTGCAAAAAAAAAAGCTGAATGTACAGGATGCTGATTGCAGCATTGTTCATAACAGTTAAAAAATATAAAATAAAAACAACTCAAATGGCCATCAATAGGAAAATGGCTCAACAGACTGTGTCATATTCATATTATGTAGCAGCTATGCAGTAGTAAAAGAATGAGGCCAATCTCTATACCTGACTATGAATAGATGTCCAAGACCTTTTGAGAAAATAAAGATTGAAGAATAATAAGCATGGCACATGATACTACTTGTATTGTATTTTTTTAAAGATTTTATTTATTCATGAAAGATACAGAGAGAGAGAGACAGAGACATAGGCAGAGGGAAAAGCCAGCTCCCTGTGGAGAGCCCAATGCAAGACTCGATCCCAGGACCCCAGGATCACAATCTGAACTGACGGTAGACACTCAACTGCTGAGCTACCAAGGTGTCCCTCTCTCCATCTGTATTTTTAAACCACAAAATAGTATTACATTTTCAATATTACCCATGTGTTTGTGCATATAATGACTGCACACAGAAGCCTTCAAGGATAAATACCGGAGTTAGAGCAGAAATTTAGGTGAGGGCCCAGAGTTTAGGATGGAAGATCAGAGAGAATTTTAACCTAACCTATACGGTTTTTTACAAAGAGAAGGGTTTTTATGCATTACTGGTTTACTAAAAATTAATAAATAGTACCAATGTTGGTATTGTAATAGTGTTATGTGACAGATGGTATCTACACTTGTGGTGAGAATAGCACCAAGCATAGAGTTGTGAAATCACTATGTTGTACACCTGAAACTAATGTAACATTACATGTCAATGATACTTCAATAAAAACAAAAAATAGTACCAATGCTGATGTCTTATTTTAACAAATATACCATGGTAGTGTAAGACATTAACATTAGGGGAAACCAGATGACAAGTATATAGGAACTCTATATTATCCTTGCAACTTTTTCTGTAAAATCTTAAATTAATTCCAAAATAAAAAGTACATTTAAGAAAACTAGCAAAGATAATTGACTGAAATACAAAAAAGAAAACATAAATTAAAAGATATTTATATTATAGATTACTATGCAGCCACAAAATATAAATCAATAAAATGACACTCTGCCACAAAATGATCCGCAAGATACATAATCAAGAAAAAAAAAAAGTCAAGTATTGTAACAATGCCTATGCCACAATCTCAATTAGGTACATAATTAAACAGAGGCTGGTATATAAGTCAATAGAGAAAGGCAGAGAGTCCGTAATCTAAACCAGGGGTTGGCAAAATTCTATAAGGGTCAGGTAGCACATCTTTTCAGCATATGAACCATCCAGTCTTTGTCACAACTATTCAACGCTACATTGGAGCATGAAAGATGCTATAGACAACATATAACTGAAAGGGTGTGGCTGTGTTCCAATAAAATTTTATTCACAAAACACAGATGCAGGACAGATTTGGCCCATGGGCTATAGTTTACCAACTCTTGCTTCTTCTCTGTTAGCAGAGTAAGAAGTCAATTTTTGAAGACCTGAACAGACATTTCTCCAAAGAAGACCTACACATGACCAACAGGCACAAGAAAAAAAATGCTCCACTTGCCATCAGGGAAATACAAATCAAAACCACAATGAGATACCACTTTAAACCAGTGAGAAGGGATAAAATTAACAAGACAAGAAACAACAAATGTTGACAGAGAAAGGGGAACTCTCTTGCAATACTGGTGGGAATGCAAGCTGGTGCAGCCACTCTGGAAAACAGTGTGGAGGTTTCTCAAGAAATTAAAAATAGAGCTACCCTTTGACCCAGCAATTGCACTACTGGGGATTTACCCCAAAGATACAGATGTGGTGAAAGGAAGGGGCACCTGCACCCCAATGTTCATAGCAGCAATGTCCACAATAGCCAAACTGTGGAATGATGACATGGATGGAACCAGAGGGTATTATGCTGAGTGAAATAAGACAATTATCATATGGTTTCACTCATGTGGAATATAAGAAATAGTGAAAGACTATAAGGGAAAGAGACTACATGGGGAAAAACTAAACAGGAAGACAAACCATGAGAGACTCCTAACTCTGGGAAACAAACTGAGAGTTACAGAAGGAGAGGAGGGGGGGGGATGGAGAACTGGGTGATGGGCACTAAGGAGGGCACATGATGGGATGAGCACTATGCATTATTATGCCTGGCTATACTATAGGTTGGCAAATTGAATTTAAATTTAAAAAAAAAAGAAAGAAAAAGAAGTGAATTGTTTATTGCTTAAATCATTTCCCCCAAAAAATATTTTAATCTATCATTTTCATTTAAAATAATACTAATAAACGGCGTCCTAAACCAGTATCCAGCATAAAACGGGGTTCAACACATTTTGTGTCTTATCCCCTTTTCTGTCCACCACCATCCTAGAGCTAAAATCCCAGAATGCCTTCATGGTTAACCTGCCAAGTTGTTATGATGACTTGATCCACCCCATACGAGATGCCATTCAGTTTTGAGATTATGAACCAGGTGCCTGTGGAGGGCACAAGAATACAGCAGGTGTCACAGTTCGGCACTGAAGTAAGCTCTAGCTTTCTTATCTACTTCCCCTCCCACAGAGGTCTCATGGGAGGCTCAGCCAGGCATAAGAATTTTCCAGAAATCTCCAGGCCCACTCAGGGAGAACGGCTGAGGACTATGCTAACTGGCAACCAGGCTGAGTGACAGTTATATTTGGGAATGATTTGCAAATCGCATTCTCCTAGAGCTTATTAGGGGACTCATTAACAGTACAACAGTACATTACTTTCTGAAATTCTGATCTAAGCAGAAAATTAAAATTATTTGTTAAATGGCCTAATAAAATTGAATAAAATGTGCTGAGAAAATGAAAACTGCCATAGATCATCCTGCAGATTTTGTCTAAAAATAATATCTATTTCCTGTCATTGAGAGGCAGTGCTGTGTCCTTCGTGCAGCCCTGGATGGACCTAATGCATGACTCAGAACCTCGATGATCCCATCTACAGAATGACTCAGCAGGCAAGGAAGTAAACTGAATGCCAGTGGGGCGGGGCGGGGTCCGTGACACGGAGCCTGAATTCCAGGCTGAGAGCCCAATCCAACGTCCCATGTGTCCACCCCCTGAAGCCCACCCGACTCAGGCCTCTCCTTTCCTCTGTTGCCCAACTACTTCCGCCACCACCTCACTGATCTTTTGTGTCCTTTTTTTTAAAAAACATTTTATTTATTTATTCATGAGAGACACAGAGACACAGGTGGAGGGCGAAGCAGGCTCCACGCAGGGAGCCCCACATGGGACTCGATCCCGGGTCTCCAGGACCACACCCTGGACCAAAGGCAGGCACTAAACCGCTGAGCCACCCGGGCTGCGGTTTGTCCTAACTACCCCTCTGACAGGGTCTCCACAATTTCTGTCAGAATGCTCCTTTCAAAATGCAAATCTGACGCTGTCACCCTCCCTAGAACATTCCTAGAAGCGTCCAATTTCTCCGAGAGGTAAACTCTATAGCAGCAATTCTCAAAGCGTGGCCCCCACCCACAGCATCACCTGGCCACTTGTTAGAAATGCAAATTTCCACCCAGACCTACTGAATCAGAAACTCCTGAGGAGGGGCCCATCAATCTGAGTTTTCACCTCCAGGTGATTCCCAGGCCCAAACAAGTTTGAAAACCACTGCTCTATAGCAGGGCACCAAAGAAACATTGCGATCTGGTCTTGATCTTCCTGACTCCCCACCCGCACTCCCACCTCCCATCTGTACCCATCTTCCTTCTGAGCCACCCGGAAGAGACTGTGGGTTTGCACAAGCCACTTCCTCTGCTGGGAAAGTCTTCCCCTTGGGCTTGGGGAGCGCCACCTCCTTCAAGAATGCAGCACTAAGCACTAACACATCACTTTATTTTCCCATTTCAAGAGCCAACCTTCTACTTTGCTTGCATCATCCTCCACGTTAGATACTCAACTGATGTGAAGAGCAGACTTTCCTGAGAGCCCCCCAGGGAGGCCACACTCTTCTTCATCAGGCCCCCTCTTAGCCTTGTCTCCCTTGATGTCTGCCAGAGACTGGCTGCCCTGCTCAACTGGGAGGAATGGCAGGATGGGACAGGGGTTGGAGGGGGAACAGGCTCTTCTCCTGACCTCCCACGGAGCCCGGGAGGGAGTTAGTGCTTAGGAAACAGTGGCATAAAAAAAGAATCTTATCGGGATGCCTGGGTGGCTCAGTGATTGGGCATCTGCCTTTGGCTCGGGACGTGATCCTGAGGTCCCAGGATCGAGTCCCACGTCGGGCTCTGCATGGAGCCTGCTTCTCTCTCTGCCTGTGTCTCTGCCTCTCTCTCGTGTCTCTGGTGAATAAATAAATTTTTAAAAAAAGAATCTTATCAATTTGAGTGTATGGCCTTGAAAGCTAGTTCACGGACACATTTGGCCTTACATGCTCCCAAAGAGAAAAAGACACTCAAAACAGCAAGCCCTCCCCGCCAACACCAACAGAGAGTAGCAGTTCGGCTCCATGCCCTGCATGCAAATGATCAAGCTCACATGTGTTTTCAGCGTAAGCTAACAGTTCACTTAGCTGGAAAACATGTGGGTACGGCGGTGTTGCCAAGCGGCAGAGTCGGGGTTGGCGGCAGCTCGCAGAGGCCCACATGCTCAGCAGCCATCCCTTCTGGGCGTGTGAGGCACAGGTGATATACTTATCAACAGAAGACACGTCTGCACTCATTCAGATTAACAAGAATCAAAATCAGCTCCAACGGGAAACATCTAAACCCATTTAATTCTTTCATCTCTTTTGAAAACGAACAGCTTTCCTGGAGAACATGTCTGGTTCATGAACCCAAAAATCTTTGCATCGGTACCAGTCCAAAACTCTCAACTGTTCGGCCCCAAAAGATGACCCGGGAGAGGTCATAGGGACCTCAGACCTCAGTTTGAGAACTGAGGAAGAGGCTTTCGAAGCCAACCACTGGAACTTCCCACTGATGCCTGAAGCTGCCAGCTACATCCACAACCAGCAGCAGGCCAACAGCAGGATTGAGGCTCACCACCCTCCCAAAAGGTAACTCAAGATTTGGCATTGTGTCCTGAATATTCTAGAATGTCACAGCTTTGAGCTGTGAGGAGAAACTGTGGGTTTTTAAAAAGATTTTATTTATTTATTTGGAGAACAGAGAAAGAGAGCAGCATGAGCAGGTAGAGAAGCAGAAGCAGAGGGAGAGAATCTCAAGCCTGCTCATGCTCAGCGTGGAGCCTGACATGGGGCTCAGTCTCATGACCCCGAGATCATGACCTGAGCCAAAACTAAGAGTTGGACACTCAACTGACTGAGCCACTGATCTCAGGTGCCAGAGTTGTTCTGTGACTTCTCTTTCCTGATAAATGTACTTGAATCTGTGCCCAAATAATCTCCCCTCTGGGTCAAAGAGAAGGAGGGAGGGAGAGAAGGAAGAAAGAAAAGAGGAAGGAAACAGGGAAGGAGAGGGAAGAAGGAAGGAAGAGAGGATGGAAAGGAAGACAGAAATGCTTTTCAAATACTCAATATTTGGCATTTGATCCACAAAACAATCCTATGAGATGGATAGTATCCTCCACCACTTTAAAGATTGGGAAGCGACAGCTCCACGAGGTAAAGAAATCGACTGTGGTCATCCTTGGCCAAGACCCCCGATGGCCATTTGCTACCAGCGACCTAGTCCTTTAACCACCCCAGCAGGTGAATGAACCCCACTTCCTCAGTCTCTTCACCAAAGCCCTGGGAATGGTGCTCATTGGTCACATGCTCAGCCTTGAACCAATTGCTATGGCCAGAACGGTGTCCTGCTTTAATTGGCTCAGCGAGGACCATGTGCCCTTGCCTGGTCCAGCAGGTAGGAGCAGCCTCTGTGAAATGATGGAGGAGGGATGCAGTGCTGGAGAAAAAGTGATTCCCACTATGCTTGGATTTGTGGAATAATGATCTGAACAGAAGGGATTCCCATAAACAGTGACTGGCTCCTTCTTCTGTCTGGTTAGGCTCTTTCTACACACACACACACACACACACACACACACACTGCATTGAATTATTAAAATGTAATAATAATAGTTAAGAATGAGCCAGAAAGGGAAGCTCTCGACCAGTGGGAAGTTCCAACCAGCACAAATTTATCGTTTGCACCCACGACCCTGATCGCGGGTGCCAGAGTTGTTCTGTTCCTCTCCCGTAGGTGAGTTAGGACACATGTCCCATCCCAAGAGGGAGACCAACAGTTAAGGCTCCTTCCTATTTATTCTTCGCATGTGCATATCACTCTTTGAAACTCATTCTTTTTTAATTGCTCAGATATGCTTCTCCAGGATGTTTCATTGGTTAGAGCTTATTGATGTCTCAGGATGCTCAGCACCAGCTCAGCCACGGCCTGCAGCCCAGCCAGTATTTCCCTTTACAGCACGAGTGCACAGCCTAAAATACATTTTACAGAAACTGCAATCCCACCCCAATACCAATTACTCATATCTAGTTACCATATAATGTAAAAAGTAATTCATAACTTAGAACATTTAAAACCACACAATTCTTAGTATTATGAACACATTTTTACGAACTTTCGACTATAGACAATCATGCTTAATCTAATCTTAAAATTCCCTCTGGGTTTAAACACAAAACAATCTTATAATTCTGGATTCACTCTTAGGCTTTAAAAACATTGGCATATTTGAGCTCTGAGTCTAGCATTTCAGAGCTTCCTAACAAATTGACAATAAAATCCTTATAGGAAATTTCTATTTAATCTTTCACTGGAATAAGAAGAATTAAAATGAAATTCCTACTTAAAATGTAGACGAGAGAAGGCACTGAATACCTTCTGATTACTCCCTCTTAACCCCCTTGCCTCAGTTTTTTGGGGGCAAGTTAAGAGAAGAGAAAACAATGGAGGACAGACCATATTCATTTTTCAATCATTCAACAGATTTTGTTTTTTAAAGATTCATTTATTTACTTGAGAGAGAGAGAGAGCAAGCAGCGGGGAGGGGCAGAGGGAGAGAGGGAGAATCTTAAATAGACTCCTCGCTGAGTGCAGAGCCTGGCACAGGGGCTCACTCTCATGACCCTGAGATCACAACTTGAGCCAAAATCAAGAGTTGGAGGCTTAATGGACTGTGCCACCCAGGTGCCCCTCAATAGATTTTTTTTTTTTTTTTGAGTGGCCATCATGTATCAGGCACTGTGCTGGGTGCTGAGTGTATGATAGTGAGCAAAACAGATTCCATCTGGCTTCATGAGGTTTATAGTCTAGTAAACCTCTGCAAACAATAGCTTGCAGACCAAATCTGGCCCACCACCTATTTTCTTGTAGCCTACAAGTGAGGAATGCTTTTGCATTTGCTCCTGGTCCAAGGGCCTCACTTTAAAAACCACTGTTTAGAAAGGGAGACAGAACATGAGAGACTCCTAACTCTGGGAAACGAACTAGGGGTGGTAGAAGAGGAGGTGGGTGGGGGGTGGGGGTGACTGGGTGATGGGCACTGAGGGGAGCACTTGATGGGATGAGCACTGGGTATTATTCTATATGTTGGCAAATTGAACACCAATAAAAAATAAATTTATAATAAAAAAAACCACTGGTTAAGATAATGTGGTGAAGAATATGGAAAGGACATATTATGATTCCCTCGTAAAGAGATGATGGGGATGATGATGGTGGTGGTGGGGATGGTAGTACTCACAATGTTGCAGAACTTAAATTTTGCACCATACGCAAATTTTCCATCAAAACAGTTTCAAATTCACCCAGGCACTGGAAAGATGGTATGCTTTCTGCATAACCACATGAAAAAAAATTGATGTACTTAATTCTGTCACACGAGTCAGGAACAATTTTACTGGCAGAAAATATGACTATATTATATGCGTGCAGGTTTCTGCATCTCAAAAAAATAACAATACATAAAATGCTCCTTTTAAAAACCACATTTTAAAATTTCTCATTAATATTTATTGTTCACTCATTTGGGGCTCAGTTTATAGAAAAATTTATGGGAGAAAAACTGAAAATTGAGCAAGTTCTATTCTGAGACTTTGATGTTATTGATGAGCTTAGAAAAAGACCACTGTGATGCGATTTTAGTGTCGACAGAATTTGAATAGCTCAGGGTTCCCTGCAGGCATAGTTTGAGAATCACTGGCACAGTACAGCTTTGCCAGACCAGCATTATAGGTTGAGATCTGTGAGACATAGCACTTGGGCAGGTTCCTCCATGCAGAGAGCTGAAGCTGACGTGGTGCTTGGCTAAAGTTCATATTCACTGTTGGGCTGTCCTGCCCCACAGCTCTCTCTACAGGTGTGGTAACCATTCCCTCCCTCCTTCTTCCTCCTAATCCCCCCAACTCCTTCCCCCAAGTAATAACCCCATGATATTACCCATTCCTTGTGATTCCTCCATATGCTGCCCACACCTTTGGAAAGAATTCTTTTCTTAGACTCTCTCCAGATTACCCAGCTAGAGTGTGCCATTGGTTTCCCACTAGAACTTGGCTGATACTTAACACACAAGTTCCCCAAATTTTTATCTACAGAATCCTTAGCGTCTCTACAATCTTTCCCATGGGAGTGCCAGGCCAACAGAAATACCTAATAATTATGTTTACTGAGTAGTTAGGTTCAAATAATTTAATAAGTATTGATGTCCTAACGTAATAAGTTAGTAGGTGATTTTTTTTTAATTATGCACACAAATTGTCAGAAAACACTTTTATTTCACCCTCAAATTATTGTTACTTAGTTACGATGTCGAGAAGATGTTGAAGTTTCCCTCAAAATGTTTAAAATATCCCGAGGCACCCGTCTGGGTTTGCGGTGGGGCTCTGTGGCACCCTGGCACACAGTTTGGGGACCACAGACATAGCATCATCCTCACTCTCCTGGATTCTCATATGCTTTTTTGAGCAGTAAAGAAGGAGGAAGCATGGCCAGCTTAACGGGAATGACCCTGGGAATATGTCTCAGGAGAGGGGAAAAGTGCCAACAGTTGGATTAGGGCAACCAGTATAAAGACTGACCCCATTCACTGAATTTGACTTCTCATAATCCTCCTGCACCTGACCCTGGCTTCCCATCCTGAAAGTCACCCTCCCTCACATTTGGGGCCAGGTAGGGCCTCTCCTCTGTCTGCAAAGAACTCACGGCTGCATCCGTGTCCTTCTTCTATATGTCTTCTATCTGTGAAAAAAGCCAAGCAGCAATTTGGCTCTCATATTCACTGTTCTGAACTTTATTTTCCTCTTGGTCTCTTATCGTCTCTGTTTCAAAGCCAATGTCTATTTCCACTTTGCAGCCAACATGGCCAAAGATGAAAAATTCTGTCATTATTTTCCCTACATAACAAATCACGAAGCTGCTCTATCCCGTTCCTTGATTGCCTCTGTTTCAAGACTCATTGTTTCTAACTATCAGAGGCACATATGAATTTCCTCTTTATGCCTTTTCTCTTCCATTCCCTGCAAACACTTAGCCATTTATTCATTTTTATCAGCACAAACATCGGTAACACTTCGGAATAATCGGCTTCGCTATGATAGCTCATTTATTATTCATTGCAATAACCTTCAACTCACTCCACATCAATAAAGCGGAGAGGGAAGCAGCTCAGCCCTCCCACGTGTGGGCTGGGTGTAGGCTCTCAGAGCTGCCACGGGAAGCCCTCTGCCCACAGCACAGGCAGGATGCCCGGAGCCTGCCTTGGGTCTTTTGGAAAGCAGCTGAAATCAGTCGGGTGATGGAGCGGGGCAGGGGGTGGGGGGGTGCTCCAGGCAAACCTCCCTGCAGACTCGAGGCTGAGAGGAGGAGAAGGGGGCTTTGGAGTCGGACAGCCTGAGTCTGAATCCCGGCTGTGCCAGTCAGCAGTATGACTACGAACAAGCGCCTTGCCCTGTCCAAGTCTTAGTTCTTCCTCTGCAAAATGAGGCTCTGACTACCTGCCTCTTGTGAGCCTTGTCTTAATAATGAAACAAACTGTGTGAACTGCAAGAGGTGGCACGTAGTAGGTGTGTTGCTGTCATTAGAGCCCATGAGCCCACCCACACATACGGAGCCCGGCATACAGGCATCATGTCACAGACAGGTGCACCTAGCGGTTGCACACGTGAACTTTCAAGACAGGCATTGTTTTTTGTTGTTGTTGTTGTTGTTGTTGTTGTTGTTTTTTTTTTTCAGGCATTGGTTTTACTGGGACATTTCCTCCGTATGCTTCCTGGGTCAGTGGCCTTGTACAAGTTACCTACACCTCTCTAAGCCTCTATGAAAGGAGGTTGATAATAACTCCCCCGGAGTGTAGTGTTGTTAGGATTCACTATCTTAGTGCCTGAGACATATTAACACATTCCCTGGGGATATGAGGAAATCCTCAAGGAGCTGTTTTTACCACCATTATTAAAATTCGCCAAAATCCCAGGCCACAGCAGCCTGGGAAATAACAATGGGAGACATTCTCACCACCTGGGACATTACACCCAGCCATCCTGGTGACCTCCTGCCTCAGCTCTGTCGCTAGCTGCAGGGCAGGGTCTGCTGTAGGGACTTCCAATGTTGGCAAAGCCACTGACACTGACCCTCCACCTCGAAGCCACACTGAGTTAGAGCTAGTGCATATGGAAGGTGCTCCACAGGGCTAGAGCCACCAGCACACCACTTTGCACATATAGGGGAGACTCCGCACCCCTGACCACTGACCACGTGCCAATACACAGGCCCCTGGGACACCCACCTCTTGCTCCCAGCATCTCCCAGGGCTTAGGTGAGGCTTCTTCTTCAGGTGTCCCCATGGAAGAAAAGCAAAGTTACATCTGAAAGGAGTTTTTTTGTGGAAAGCAAGAGTGACCTCTTGGACTTCTCAAAGTTCCAATGACATAGTCCCTGATCGGCAGGACACAATGCTGGCTTCACATATCAGCCCTGCCGCTCCCTGGCTGCGTGCTCTTGGGCATGTTACTTCACCTCTCTAAGCTTTCATTTCCTCCTCCACAAAATGAGGCTGTAAATAGAACTTGCCTCACGGGATTGCTGTTAGTATGAAACAGACAATGCTCATCAAGAGGCGGGCACAGCGCCCTGCACAGAGAATATAGATAAAGAATAATAATTCCTATCGAGCAGTACAGGCAAAGAATTGCTGATTTGTCTCCCAGGTACCCTCCACCACAAGACGGCCTCTTGAATGGTCTCGGTGTGCTGGCCACTGGAAGAATCTGCCCCCAACCAACACTTAATCCACATGGCCCCTGGCTGCCAAGTGAGCATCTCAGAAGACTGACTCATTCGGGTCCCCCACCTGCCCAAAGAGAAATGACCAAAACACAGGTGTATTCATCGGCTAGGGCTTATACAACAGAAATCTGTGTTTTGATCAGTTCTGGACCCTAGAGGTCTGAGATGTAGGCAGGTTTGACTTCTGGCCTCTTCTTGGCTTACAGGTGTCTCCACGTGGTCTTCCCTCTGTGCTGGGTCCTAACTACCTCTTCTTATAAAGGCACAGTTCACTAGATGAGGACCCACCTTCATGAACCATATTTTATCTTTTTTTTATGATTTTATGTATTTATTCATGAGAGACACACAGAGAGAGAAGCGGAGATACAGGCAGAGGGAGAAGCAGGCTCCCTGCAGGGAGCCCGACGTGGGACTCAATCCCAGGACCCCAGGATTATGCCCTGAGCTGAAGGCAGACGCTCAACCACTGAGCTACCCGGGGCCCCATGAACCATATTTCAACTTCACCACCTCATTAAAGGCCCTATCTCCAAACAGCCATACTCTGAAGTCCTGGGGATCTGGAATTCAGTACATGAATTTGGGGGTTGGGAGACATAATTCAGCCTCTAACAGGGAGCAAAGCACTTCAAGGTGTAGAGACACCAGAGATGCAGCACTCTCAGGACACCCCGGGAAACGCTGACACATCCAATTCTGTTACAAAAAGGCAGAACGTGTTCTCCTGCCACAGGGATCTCACCGCCACCCAGGCTCCAAGGGAGAGGCCCCCCACCCCGCCATCAGCAGCCCCGTCTTTTCACATATGCAGTCAGCACTCATGTCAGGAACAGCAGGAGAAACGCCAGAAGAGCATCACAGTAGGATGTGAGAAACACTATCATCCCCTGCCTGGTGTGACACCCATCCACATTCCTCGGTGCAGGCCCACTCAGACGCAGAGGGTGCTCCAGGGGCCAGTGCACTCAGGACAGAGGATCTGAATAAAGAAGACCTCTCTGACGGTGCAGAGCCAGGCCCCATGGCCACCAATGTCCCAGGGGGCGGGGGGGCACTCTGTTTCCAGGCTGCTGAGGTTTGGGACAGAGAATGTGAACAAAGGAGGCATCTCTGAGGGTGAGGAAAAGACCCCAGGACCACTACCATGGGGGGCAGGATGGGGTGGGGGCAGGGGACAGCCACACTGTTCCCAGGATGCTCCGGTGGGATAGACGGGCCTCTTAGGCCACGGATGATGCTCTCACGCCTCAGTGGGGGGCTAGGAAGTTGGATGTGATTATAGCAGTGATTATAATTATGATGACTCTGGACAGAGAGCTGGAAAAGGATTTTATAATAAAGTGTTGATGAGGCTGAACAAGGAGAGAATGGCTCAGAGAGAGCCTTGGAGAGGGTGGGCAGAAGCATGGGGGTTGGAGAAGCAGACCTGCTTCCTGCCCAAGGACATTTCTCCTGCAGAGTGAGCCGTCCAACCAACAGATAGGTGCTCACCAGAGACCCAGCCCAGAGGCACATGGTGCTCCCTGGCCAGGAGCGGGAGGCTCAGGCTGGCTCCACATGCCCAGCCTCACGTCAGGGCCTCCAGCCAGCCAGAATGGAAGGGAAGGAGAACTCTGATAGTATACATGTAGCAGGCACCAACGTGGCTTCGCGCCCTCCAGCTCACTGCGATCCTCGTGACAGCCTAGGTATGAGCCCACGTTACCAGGGGATGCTGAAGCACAGAGAGGTTAGGTTATGTGCCCAAAGCTATGCAGCCAAGAAGAGAGTGCGAAGATCTGAACCCAGGCAGCAGTCTTCACCTATACTGTCCTGCCAGACTGAGAATTAAGAACAAGTTAGTATGGGCACCTGGGTAGCTCAGTCAGTTGAGCGTCTGTTTTTGGCTCAGGTCATGATCCCCATGTCAGACTCCCTCCTCAGCAGAGAGCTTGCTTCTCCCTCTGCCTCTGCCTGCCATTCCCCCTGCTTGTACACTCTCACTCACTCTCTCTCTCTGTCAAATAATTAAATAAAATATTTTTAAAAAGAAGAACAAATTGGCAATCATGACACATGGAAGTCAGGAAACCAGTAGCAGATCCCAGTAGCTCAGTGAGGCATGGGCCACAAGGAGGGGGCTGGAGCAAGACCTCAAATTGCAAGAGGGACTACTGCCAGAGAAGAGGGGCTGAGGAGGCTTAGAGGGTAAGCCAGAGTCAGGGCCTCAGGGAAGCCCCTCAGTCCCTCCCTTTGGCCTTCCAGCTCCCATCTTCACACCTGTCCCCCCTCCTCTACTTTGCCACAGCCCTGGCTTAGCCAGACTCTCAGGACAGGGCTGCTGCATCCTGCCCAACAGCCTGGACACCACTCAACTCCAGGGAGCGCCATTCACATCACAGTTTAGGTCCTGACAGTTGACCCTGCTCAGAAGAAGAGAGTTCTTTAGAATACATGCAGGTTGAGGAGGCCCCAGGAGAGGCCGATTAGCCTTTGCATCATGGGTCTGTTTTACCCATTATATCACTGGGTAAAAAACAGAGAAATCATGAGGCTCGGTTCGCACTCTCAAATGTTGTACTGATACATGTTCATGTCCGTATTATTCACCCAGCACACTTATCAAGAACCTACTATATGCAGAGATACAATAGAAACCCGAAGGGCCCAATTCTTGCCCTTATGGAGCTTGTTGTCTAGCAGATGAGACTGGCATCAGACAATCACATAAATAAATGCAGAATTATAACTGCAGTTAAAGGCAAAGCTGGAGGTGACACAGCAGAATGAGACCCTGTCACAGGGAGCTCTGTCCTAGTTGGGGGGGTAAAGGAAGGCCTCTATAAAGCAGTGACACTTTGGTCAAGGTCTAAAGAATGAAGGGAGTCAGGGGAGAAAGAGCCCACTGGGCCGAGGTAAAGTGTGCTCAAAAGCTCTATGGCCCGAGGAAGTGTATTAGTTAGCTACTACTGTGTAATAAGCCATCCAAAACACAAGCATTGATATTGTTCACAGGTCTGTGGTATATATGGTAATATTCCATGGTATATATTCCATATATCATCTATATATCATATAGATGATATCTCACATCTTCTTTATGCATTCATCTGTCAAAGGACATTGTGGCTCCTTCCGCAGTGGCTATTGTGGACATTGCTGCTATGGACAGCGGGGTGCAGGTGTCCTGTCATTTCACTACATCTGTTAGATCCCACCTTTATTTTAAATTTTGATATTTTGTACAACATAGATCTATTGTATCCATTTTGACTTTTTTCAAACATTCAAATATTCCCTGTCTTGATTTCTGAGTTTTTTGACACCCCCTTATATTTTTCCAGTGAGACAGGTGCCCCACTCTCCTCACCCTCGTCCTGGCCAGTCAGGGGCACAGCCCGGTCAGTGCTAGGAGGAAAGCAATTACCTCTACTAGAACAGACCTGGTAACTATCTTTTTTTTTTTAAGATTTTATTTATTTATTCATGAAAGACACAGAGAGAGAGAGAGGCAGAGGGAGAAGCAGGCTCCATGCAGGAAGCCTGATGTGTGACTCGATCCCAGGACTCCAGGACCATGCCCTGGGCCAAAGGCAGATGCTCAACCGCTGAGCCACCCAGGCATCCCAACCTGGTAACTTTCTAAAGGAGGCAAAGCCTGAGGTGGATCCTGAGAGGTCAATAGGAAATGGGCAGGTGGACAAGGCAGGGATCAGAATATCAGGCAAAAGGAACAGCATATGCAGACTCACGTGATATAACAGCTAGATCGTAAAATGTGGGCTCAAAGCAGTGAGTGGGGTTGATTTTGAAAAGAAAGGCCAATCATGGGGATCCCTGGGTGGCTCAGCGGTTTAGCGCCTGCCTTCAGCCCAGGGCATTATCCTGGAGTCCCGGGATCGAGTCCCACATCAGGCTCCCTGCATGGAGCCTGCTTCTCCGTCTGCCTGTGTCTCTGCCTCTCTCTCTGTCTCTGTGTCTCTAATGAATAAATAAATAAATAATCTTTAAAAAAAAAAAAAAAGAAAAGAAAGAAAGAAGAAAGAAAGAAAGAAAGAAAGAAAGAAAGAAAGAAAGAAAGAAAGAAAGAAAGAAAGAAGAAAGAAAGAAAGGCCAATCACCCAGAGCCCCAAGTGCCAGACTGGTCAGCTTAGACTCTGCCTGTGGTAACTGGGAGGGAGCCTAGAAGCTTTGAAGCAGGGAGAAGGAATCATCCTTGGATTCAATTTATTTAGCAGAAAGTCGTAGTACGCACCATGTGCCCAGTGGTGTTCTAAGCACATCACAGATGTTAACTCACTGGTCACTGCAACAATCCTATAAGGTAGATCCAGCTGGCAGATGAAGAAACGGAGGCACAGATTGGGTCAGTGGCTTGCCCAAGCTCCCACAGCTTCTAAGTGGCAGATACAAGACTTAAACCCAAATGGTCTGCTTCTGGAGTCCCATTCTTAACCACTGCATTCTGCTTACTTCTGTACCCATTCATATTTTAGAGAGTTCGTGTTAGCCAAAGTGGGGATGAACAGGAAGGCAAACATTGAGGCGGGGATACATGCCAGGGCCCGGGTACAAGAACTCTAAGTGTGGAATGCTCCAACCTCCTAGACAAGGGAGAGACCCAGAGCGAAGGTTCAGACAGGGAAGGCAGGCTGGGAGCCAGCCTTAGGTAGATGGAGCTTCGTAGGGTTGGGGGGTGGATATTAAAGGAAAGGGAGAGCAAAAGGGGTGGGGAAAAGCAAAGGGGATGGGAGGGTGCCCCACCAAAGGGCACCTTGCGTAGAATGGCAGAGCCTCGTGTGCGAGTGGTGGTGGGAAATGAGCATATCACTGATGCTGCCTCCCCGCAACCACAGAAAGCATAGTACGTGGGAGAAAGAGCACCCTCCACTCAAGCAGGCGGCAAGAGCTGCAGTACCCAGAGTGACAAAGGGCAGGAGATAGAGCATCCTACAAAGCAAAGAGAGTTTTACAATGGAGAGGGAAGGGGGAGAGCTGGTAGTGGGTCAGGGAGCTCCCAGGAGTGGGGAGAGGAAGTGCAAATGCCCATTATCCCCACACTCAGCCAGACCACTGAGGTCCTGGCCCAATGCCTGGCAGAGCTGTGGGTGCAGATGACAAAAAGCAGAAACCTTAAAGCTTTCCTGGTCACCCCTCACTGTAGAGACAGGAACGTTAGCTCGCCCCTGCACACCGAGGGATTCTTATTCCAAACATATAATTCTCCCCGGAGGCTTTATTTCTGGCTGCAGGAAAATCAAAATGCCCCCAGAGAAACAAAAAAAGGGTTGCGGAAGGGGAGGTGGGTGGGGGGAGGGTAACTGGGTGACAGGCACTGAGGAGGGCACCTGAGGGGATGAGCACTGGGTGTTATACTGTATGTTGGCAAATCGAACTTAAATAAAAACAAATGTAAAAAAAATGCCCCCAGAAATACCCCTTAACCAATGAGAGCCTGGGGCTGGTACATAAACAGCCCAGCTTCCTCCTCCCTCAGGTGAGAGAACTCTGAGATGTGGATTCCTCACCCACCAGGTGAGTCTCTCAGCAGAACAGGGTCTCGGTTGCTCTGAGGGTAACCTGCTCGATAGCACACACCTTATTGACCTCCTTTCTCTCCACATCTTACTTTCCCATCCTTCTGAGGGCTTCCTGGGACCGCCTCCCAAATAAACTACTTGAGGTCAAATCTTTGTCTCTGGGTCTATGTCTGAGGGTGTCTAAGACAGGGACACTAGGGCCCAGAGAGGGGAGGAGACCAGCTCTTAGTCAGTCACACAGCTTCTCAGTGCTGAGCCACAACCCAACCCAGCTCTCAACTCCAAATCCATGAAAACAGAGATTAAAAGCACAAAATAAATACTCATAAAGATCTGAGGTCAGGGACACCTGGGGGGCTCAGTGGTTGAGCATCTGCCTTCTGCTCAGGGTGCGATCCCTACAGGGAGCCCGTTTCTCCCTCTGCCTATGTCTCTGCCTCTCTCTGTGTGTCTCTCGTGAATAAATTTTTTTAAATCTTAAAAAAATAGTTTTGAGTTCAATTACCTGGGTAGATGACATGATTGTCTATTCTCTGCCTTCCCCTAAGAGAGTTAAATAACTCCTCCGTCCTCATTAAGCAGCAGCTCCCTATGGGAGGAGGAAGTGTCTTTGCCCCTTGAGAGCAAACTTTGGCCAAGTGACCTTCTTCAGCCAGTGAATTGTGAGAAGTGATGGATGCCCATTCTGAGCCGGAGCTTTAACAGCCCCGGCTGGCTCCACCAGTTTTCTTTTGCTTTTCTTCTCCCACAATAATAGCATGTCCCAAATAGAGCTACTCTTTCAGCCTGAATCCTGGAATAAAATCAGAGTAGGGCACGTGAGCCACGAGCAGCATAAAACAGGAGTGAAAAAAATCCTATTATTTTAAACCACTGAGAGTTGAGGCTCATTTGTTACCACAACATAACAAAAGCTAACTAACACACTCACCAGATATTGGCTACCTCACCTAAAGCAAGTAACTAAGCCTCTGCGAGCCTTAGCTCCTTCCTCTATAAAAAATAGACAAATAATAGTATCTACTTAATAGGATTTTTGTGGGAATTACATGAGCTAATGCATGAGAAGACTTAGTACAGTGTCTGGCACAGAGTAAGCACCCAATAAATGTTAGCTGTTATTATTATGTTTTCCTCTACCCCACAAAGAGACTTCCTCAGAAAGTGAGTTCTCCAGAGAAAAAGCACCGCTCCCACAGGGCTCACCCCCAGCTTGTTTGTCAAAGGCACTTACTCTCCCCCTCCTAATGGCCCTGCTCAGAAGTGTGTTGCCCACACCACGGTGCTGAGAGAAGTGCCAAGCGAGGTGCCCACGTCCCAGCAGGTCTGCATGCAGGAAACCCATAGCAGTTAATGAATCCCTATGGAGAGGTCTGGATTAGCCCTGGTTTAATACCCCGAAATGGTAGGGAGTCATTTATCCATAAGCTATGGTCTTTCCCTGTTGCCTGTGCATTACGAGTTATTTATGAGGCAATTTGCACAGTTTCACACTGGCTGCCCATTATGCTGCTGTCTACTAACCACTAGGAGGGTTGCTGAACCCAGAGACAAAATGGCCCTCCCCCTGCCTCAGCTTTGCCCATGACAAAGAGCTAGTGGTTTGTTCCCAAGTACAGCACATTGACTCTTTGGGAAAACAGGCAGGACCCAAAGCTGGATGAAGAGAATGCCTCCTCCATCTCCAGCCCAGCAACTCTTAATGCTTCTGGGAGACTGTGATGAAAGGCCAGATGGAGAAAAGTCCCTTGAGAAAGCCACTGGGGGGCAGCCTGGGTGGCTCAGCGGTTTAGCACCGCCTTCAGCCCAGGCAGGGCATGATCCTGGAGACCCGGGATCGAGTCCCACATCAGGCTCCCTGCATGGAGCCTGCTTCTCCCTCTGCCTGTGTCTCTGCCTCTGTGTGTGTGTGTGTGTGTGTGTGTGTGTGTGTGTGTGTGTGTAATCTCATGAATAAATAAAATCTTTTAAAAAAAGGCCACTAGGTACAAAGAGAGGTCATTTTAATATGCTCTATGGAAGGAAGGTGTGCAGGCTGCCCCACTTTGACTATGGAGAGAAGAAGGAATTTTGTGAAGCATTTTGCATGTGGTTTGGCAAATAGAAAGCTTTCAATAAATGTTACCCATTGTTACCATGGTTATGACCTACGTCCCAGCTGTTTTCCATCATCTTGAACGTCATGCCCTAGTACACTGGTCAGTTTGCTACAACCACAAGCTCAGCACATGGGTAACAGAAGCTTTTGATTCAAGCTATATGGGCATCATCAACTGTGCAGAAGATCAGATCTTACTATGACGAGCTAAGATCTAAAAGGTAGCTCAAGAGTTTTCATGTTCACACTGGCCCCACGCCACCATATATATGCAATACTTTCTACTGCTGACAGATTGTTGTCTTTGGAGTTCAATTTCACATCTTTGAAGTTCTTCAGTGAAATAACTTCTGTGTTCCAAATGCTTCTGCAAATAATTCTGTTCCTAATTACCACTGTGGCTCCAAGCAATACAAAAGATTTGGAGGTAGGGCTCCTCATCCCTATTACTGGAATGGGGTGCATAGGTGTCCACATTTTAGGCAGGAAAGAAAATGTATTTGAGCTGAATGTCCCTTTCTCCAACACCCTTTCTTCCATGGCTACTTCCTATCATTTTCAAAAAAAACCCACTTTCTGTAAGACTGGCCCCCTTGGGCTTTATTTACTCATTATTTTATTCTACATCACATAGTTCTTGGAAACCACCTTGATCATTGTTCCTTGACCATTTTACCCTATACTATCTTCTATATCTGAGTGTTCCCCATTCAATTTTAGTAGAATAAATATACTAAATAATAATAATATTAATAATAATAATAGCTAAGATCCGTTGAATGTTTGCCTTATGCCAAGTGCCCTGTAAGTGTCTTGCATGCCTTATTTCTTTTCATCGTCACCACCACCTAGTGAAAGAATATTTCTTATCTGACAGAAACTAGAGAGGTTAAGTAACTTGCCCAAGGTCACACAGCAAATAGGAAGAAGAAGTCTGAACTCAGGCAGTCTGATTTCAGAGCCAGAGCTTAGGGCAGATTCTGTAGGTGCCTCACCACATCTCCTTGAGCCATACTATCTCAGGGCACACCAACTGACTTCTATCTGTGTGGTCTTCCAGCAAAGCAACCAGAAAATGTCAGGCCTCAACTAGTGACTAATGGGATTTAGTCTGTGAATACCCCAGCTCTCTCATCCTTTGAGAAGGTAACTCTGAAGTGTGTTTCTGCTCTGGCTCTCAGAGCTCACAGCAGAATTTAAAATCTTCATTTGCCTGTGGTGCAATCTGCTTCCCTCTCCTGCCTCACTTCTCACTATTTCCTGCCAGTGTTTCCTGGAATCCAATCCCCAATAAGGCACTCGCTTTTCAACCCCTGTATCAGAGTCTTGCTCCCAGGAAAACACAAACTAAGGCAATGATCTTTCCCCCAATCAACTGAATTCCTTTCCCTTTTCCTAGAATCAAAATGCTTTCCTCACCGAAGCTACAACATTCCTGAGCAGTTCTCAGGAATTCTATTTATCCATCTACAGGTGTCCATGTAGAAAAAGGGCAGCAGTTGAGCAGAAGTGGCTTTATCTGCCCTGCGAAGGCAGAATGACTGTTCCACATCTTCTCATCTGACCAAAATAACCAGTGCCACAACTAGAAAGGTTTGCAAGCATGCTGTCTGGCTCACATGTGGCCCAAACTCATTCAAATGGACCCAAAACTAAAAGCAATTCTCATAATTATGACTCCCAAATGTTCACTTTTCTGCAGCAGCTAATCTTTGTTTTGCTGACGCGCATCAACAAGAAGATGATGGGTTTGCTGACAATCCCAGTCACTAGAAAATACAGGGGAAACTGAAGAGGACAGAATAGAATCTGATTAAATTGCAGAATTTCCACCAAGGAGGAGAAGCTGAGAGGAAGCAATCTTCACTACCTACAGTGAAAGGCAGTCCCCAAAGATCACAGGTCTTTTCCACAGGAGAAAAACCCTGTCCCCAGCATGGCCACTGCCCTTTATGACCCTTCCGGCCTTGCACCTGTCTTGAACCCAAAACCTTCTACTGTCACAGGCAGTCCAGACGTAAGGAAGTCACTTCGCTTCTCTGGGCCTCAGCTTCCTCATCTGAGAAGTAGAAATAACAGTACCTACCTCATCCATTCAACAACTTCTTGTTGTATATCTACCATATGCTGGACACTTGCAAGGATCAAGAGATAATATCTATATGCACATATTTGGCACGCAGTAATCACTCAGTGATCCTTAACTGAAATAATTAATTATCTTTGCTACTTTATTTGATCCTCCAAACAAAACTATATGGTAGCTGTTCTTATCTCCATAAATAAACCAAGGCTAAGAGAAGATCAAGACCTGAATAGGGTTGCGCAGCCAGAATGGTACCCAGAGCTTCTGATTTTAAAACCAGGTATCATTCCATCCCTTGTTGTCTTGGGGTCCCGGATTATAAAAAGATCACTCCCTCAGGGAGTGGAGTGCCAACAAGGGGTCGGCAATCTGGAATGGTCCAGGTAGTGGATACTTTAGGCTTTGCGAGCCATATGGTCCCTGTTACACCTACTCATCTCCAGTGCTGTAGCACACAGACAGCCATAACAGAGTATAAACAGCTAAACATGGCTGTGTTCTAATAACACAGAATTTTCTCTCTAGTTTGTCATCCTCTGTGGTGGATGAAAAAGCCTGAGCTTTGAAGCCTGACAATTCAAGGTTCAAATCCCTGCTCAGACAATATTAATTGCATCCTCAGGCCATCTAAACTTCCTAAGCTTCAGTTAGTCAGGCTTATTAGTCATCAAATGGGAAATCATATTTATTTTGTAGGGCTTGTTAGGGGTTCATGATAGAGCTTTGGTGCTTAAACCCTACCACTCATTCTCCCTCTGGCTTTCTGCTGAGAAACCAGTCATTTGAGAATCTACAAACAGATAAGAAACAAAGTCCTGGCTGCGTTAACAGGCAGGCATGTGTATAAAGTCCAATACAAAGATCTCTAGAAAAGCCAGTATTGGAGAACACAGAGATGTCCAGAGGTCCAAGTGAGGGCCCCTACCTCCTGACCCCAGATTCATATCTTGGGATGAACGTGCTCTCCCATGGGAAGAAAGCTATCTGACCAGGTCTTTAAAACAGACCTAGAGTCCATGGGCTCCACCAGCCAGCCATGTGGGCCTGGATAGCCAGTCCCTACCTCCCGGTGGCAGGCAGAGCAGAGACCTGGATCACGCCCATGCAGTAACCTCACTCACTAGCAAGAATATTAAGGCTGCCCAGTTGAGTTTCCAAACAAGTGAAGGGGTTCAGAGGAGCCTCAAAACCCTCTCTGTAGCCAGAGAGCAGTGTGGGGCTATTCCTTCCCCAGGCCTTGGTTGTGAGGACCTACCATGACACCTGGCACAGAATAAATATGTGGGGGCAAGTGCCCCTGGAAGCAGAACCTGCGACAGGAATTCAGAGGAATGTGATGCATTGAGGGAATGCACTCAGGAGAAACCTGGAAGGCAGGAAGGGAAAGAGAAGACCCCTGTAAGAATGGGGTTTGGGGAATGGGGTTTGGATCCTAGCATTGCCCAAATCCATGGGGGCTCTGGAACATAAATTATACCACAGTGTTGAACTGTCTTGTTGACATTTTGTGCACCTGGGACCTCTTAGAGACTAGACTTCTCACCAAATAAGAGCTCTCCTCTCTTCCTCCCCATCTTCGGGCAACAGGTTCCTCAGGGAATGACAACAGAATGATCCTTATCATAAACAGAAGAGAAGATCTCTCAAATACGGTTTTATCTTCATTCATGCATCTCTGCCAGTCTGACTTGAGTTTGAAGAGGGAACATCGGCCTTTGAAGATGCAGAGAAAGGGGAATCCTCTCACATTCTTGGTGGGAATATAAAATGGTGCAGACACTCTAGAAAACAGTATGGAGGTTCCCTAAAAATCTAAAAATAGAACTACCCTATGATCCAGCAATTGCACAACTAGGTATTTACCCAAAGTATACAAAAATACAGATTCAAAGGGGTAAATGCACCCCAATATTTATAGCAGCATTATCAACAGCAGCCAAACTATGGAGAGAGCCCAGATGCCCATCGACAAATTAACAGATAAAGGAAATGTCATATATATGTATATATTGGAATATATATTGGAATATTACTCAGCCATCAAAAAGAATGAAATCTTGCCATTTGTAATGACAAGGTTGGAGCTAGAGTGTATTAAGCTAACCAAAATAAGTCAGAGTAAGAAAAATGCCATATGATTTCACACATATGTGGAATTTAAAAACCAAAACAGATGAACATATGGGAAGGGAGAGAAAGGGAAAAGAAAGAGGAAAACAAACCATAAAAGATTCTTAACAATAGAGGAGAAACTGAGAGGTGATGGAGGGAGGTGTGTGGGGGATGGACATCAAGGAGGGCACTTGATATGATGAGCCCTGGGTGTTGCACATAAGCGATGAACTACTGAATTCTACTCCAGAAACCAGTATTGCACTGTATATTAACTAAATAGAATTTAAATAAAAATTAGAAGAGGAAAGAAACGTCTAGGCCTTTACAGATGGAAACAAATCTCATCCCACCCTTACCCTAAACCCTCACATCCTCGTACAAAATCAAATGGATTGTTTCATCAACCTGAGCAAGTGTTGTCAGGTTTACCAAGAACTAGAGAGGATGTGTTTTGGCAACCAGAAAAAGAAAAAAAGAGAAACAAGAAAACAGAGCCTCTGCCTTGTGTCTGAGAAATATGAGTATTTATGCACATACTAATTGAGATTGGCTCAGTCGCCATATGCACACAGTTAACGGGGCTGGTGTTCTAGACACTGCGACTAAACAAAAGCCGCTTTGAAAACATAATGCATGATGCAGGCTCCTGAGAGAACTAAATAATCATCTCTGGCGGCTTCATATTCAAATCAACTCCACAAACACTCAGTGAGCCCCCGCTGTGTGCCCAGCACTGTGCAATAATCTAGAATACAAAGATAAATGAGTAAGAGGTCACAGGCTGCTGGGGGAAATCGATGCATAAAAAAACAAATACAACACAGCTGGCTATCGTAGAGGCAGGCACACAGATGGAAGGGAGCCGTTACTTCTGCCTCAGGAGCCCACCTTCTTGGCAGCTGCTGATGGGGAGCAGAGTCTACAAGGAGAAGTGGCTCGTAGGATGAAGAAGGGGTGTACCAGTGGTGCACAGAGGCAGGAAAGTGCATAGTGCACTAGAAGGATAAGTAGTTCGATGGGGCTGGAGCATTGCCAGTGTGGGAAGAGGGAGAGGAGATGATGCTTCTCACCATCCAGGCCCCAGCTCACATGCCACCTCCCCAGAGAGGACTTTCCTGACCAACCATAATATTGCCATTTCCTTTTTTTAAGATTTTGTTTATTTATTCATGAGAGACACAGAGAGAGAGGCAGAGACATAGGCAGAGGGAGAAGCAGGCTCCCTGCAGGAAGCTCGATGTGGGACTCGATCCCAGGACCCTGGGATCATGACCTGAGCCAAAGGCAGACGTTCAACCACTGAGCCACCCAGGTACCTCAATACTGCAAATTCCTATCCCTGTTGGGCTTTCTTGGTAGCCCTAAAGTTACTTTAGTGATCAATTTGTTTGCAGTCTCCCCAAAGAGATCGAGTCCTACATCGGGCTCCCCGCAGGGAGTTTGCTTCTCCCTCTGCCTATGTCTCTGCCTCTTTCTGTGTGTGTCTCATGCATAAATAAAATATTTTTTAAAAAGTAAATAATAAATAAATATTTGCTTTTACAAATGGGCAGATGAATAAATCAATGAACGGTGTATTTGCAGCCTGGGTTTATGGAGCTCCTCAAACCAATACAACCATTTTACGTATGATGACTTTATTAATTATAATCACACTAGCTGCTAAAACAAATAAGCCCAACATCTTCACTATCTTTACCCAATAGGAATGTACTCCTCATTCACTTAAAAGGCCAACACAAGTGCTCCTGGTTGATGAGTGGCTTTCCTCTGCACATTGATTAGGGACCCAGGTACCTTTCATTTTGTGGCCCCACCATCCCTCAGGGCCTGGGAGTCCTTTGTGTCCTGCCATTGGAACCAAAAAGAGAGCCTCAGCTCAGAAGTGTCATGCATCACTGCTGCTCACATCCCTTTGGAGAGAATGAGTCATATGGTTCCATTTCAATAGAAGTACAGCTGGGGTGAGGAATTTCTGGCAAGACATTGGCACCCTTCAGTGACACCACACTGTGGAAAGGGGAAAATGAGTTTGTGGTGGACAGAGAGCTGCCTCAGCCTCAACAACCCAGGGCTCAGAAAGTTTAAGCCATATTATCCAAGAACTTGTCACTCTCATGTAGTACAACTGTCCCTTCAATTTAAAAAGTGGCCAAGTCCTTCCCCTCCCCTGTTCTCACGCATGCTCATTTCCAAGCACTGAGATAAATTTCCTGATCTCCCCCCAAGATTCTGAGAAACTTTCCTATCAGAGTCCTATAGCCCCTGTAAGCAGAGGTCCATTTGTTCTGTTCCTGGGGAGGAGGCAAACCAAGGTTTGTTTGGGGTTTTTTAAAGATTTTATTTATTTATTCATGAGAGACACAGAGAGAGAGACAGAGACATAGGCAGAGGTAGAAGCAGGCTCCCTGCAGGGAGCCCGATGTGGGACTTGATCCCAGGACCCTGGGACCACAACCTGAGCCAAAGGCAGATGCTCAACTACTGAGTCTCCCAGGTGCCCAAGCCAAGTTTTTAAACTGAAGGGCAAGAGAGAAATGTGCTCGAATTTTGCCATGAATGGAGAGAGGGAGCCAATAGTTGAGAAGACAAGATACCAGAGGAGAAGGGGTAAGGGGATAGCCACCCAACCAGGGAGGGTCTGACAAGTTCACTTCTGCTCACAGCAACCCTCCAATAACACCAATAACTACCCACACTGATTGAGCATTTGCAGCAGGCCAGGCACCAAGCCAGTACTTTATCATCATTCTCTCTCTTAATTTTCAGTAAAATTGATCTGATAGCCACTGTTATTCCCATTTTTTGCAGATAAAGAAACTGAGACCCAGAGAGGCTAAGCAAATAGCCAGTGGTGACCCAGCCAGTCGGTGGAAGAAGCGGTATGAGGAGTTGGGTTGCCAGAGCATCACCTTCAGCCATCTCTGTGGCTGGTGAGGCTGGTGGCCCGGGCTGGGAGGTAGGTCAAGTAACAGTCAGCAAAGGTTGACATCTTCAGCAATGGCCTTGTATCTTGTCTCGTGGAGGCCTTCACCTGGGGAAGCTGGGACTCTGTTGGCCCTCAGGAGTTGGTGTGGCCTCAGTGTCTTTGTTCTACCAAGAGAATGAGGTATCCTTATGGCTTGGAGTGCCTTTCGGATCAGACAGGGTTTGCCCCACTTGCTCTAGGAAGGTGAGAACCTTCTTGCTCTGCCTCTTACATGTGAGCAGATTTTTCTTTGCCCTTCTTGCAACAAACTGTGCTGTACTTCTAAGCCAAACACTGTGACGTACATTCAAATTACAGCCCTCACTTAGGATTACTTGGGCCTCTTAAGGAACCAATCATCGTGACTTTGAATGAGTTTAATTATCAGGGTACTTCAGTGCATAAATAACAATGCACACCCTGTTAGCCAGGCTGACAGCTCTAATTGAATCCAGCAGCCTGGTCTCATCTGGTAGAAACTGCTGGAATTCGGTCCTGACACTTTACACTGCATCATCAGAGGGATTGGAAGGGTCAGCCCGCAGTGCTGTAAACTCCCAAGGCTGGGCCCTTTATGGAAGGACCCAAGTCTCTTCTGTTCAAAGGTCAACTTGACTAAGAACAAAATGAGATGGATCTTTTTTTTTTTTTTTTTTTTTTTTTTTTCAGAAAAACTTGTTCAAGGAGATCACTTTCAAAGCGCTTTCAGACATGGCATCTCATTTAATCCCCTCGGTGACTATAGAGGCATCATCTTCCTACACAGCGCTTGGAGCTTAATCAAAATTAGTTGAATGAGGCTCAGTGGTTGAGTGTCTGCCTTTGGCTCAGGGTGTGATCCCAGAGTCCCAGGATCAAGTTCCACATTGGGCTCCCTGCAGGGCGCCTGCTTCTCCCTCTGCCTATGTCTCTGCGTCTCTCTGTGTGTCTCTCATGAATAAATAAATAAAATCTTGGGATGCCTGGGTGGCTCAGCGGTTGAGCATCTGCCCTTGGCTGAGAGTGTGATCCTGCAGTTCTGGGATCGAGTCCCACATTGAGCTTCCTGCATGGAGCCTGCTTCTCCCTCTGCCTCTGTTTCTCATGAATAAATAAATAAAATATTTTAAAATAAATAAATAAAATCTTTATAAAAAATTAGTTTAATGAATGGCAATCTACAGATGAGGACACTGAGGCTCAGGAGTCTCATGGCTGGCTTAAGCTGATGAAGTTAGCCCAGTGCAAAGCCTGGCTGTGATCTCAGACCTGCCAACTCAATTACCAGATGGAGAATCCAGGACCAAAGAGATAGCCAGCATCCCCAGCCTAGCTCGGCCTCCCAGACCTAGGTCCACCAGCATTGAACAATAGCCCCTAGGCCCTAGGTCCTTCCAGTTCCGTCTTCCGCCCTGGGGGCCAGAACAGGCCCAAGGAGCACCAGAACAGACAGCAGCAGCAATGGCTGGCCCAATGTGTAGACACACATGCTCTAGCACCCCTGCCCAGAGCACTTATCATTTTTCTCTCTGACCAAAATGCCTTCCCCTAGGCACAAGGGTATGAGTCTCTCCAGCTGTTTGCCTCCTTTCTGCACCACCTAACACACTTTTTTGACCTTCCCGGTCCAAAGACTACTTTGGCAATATATTGAAGCCTATACGTTATTTCTCAGAATAAAATCTTTAAATATGTAAAATAAAACACAGCGAATAACAAGAGAAACCAAAGATGTTGAAATACAGTTATCAACATGTCTTTTTTTTTTTTTTTTTTAATTTATTTATGATAGTCACACACAGAGAGAGAGAGGCAGAGACACAGGCAGAGGGAGAAGCAGGCTCCATGCGCCGGGAGCCCGATGTGGGATTCGATCCCGGGTCTCCAGGATCACGCCCTGGGCCAAAGGCAGGCGCCAAACCGCTGCGCCACCCAGGGATCCCTCAACATGTTCTTAAAATCAGATATAGGAATATATGTGCTTCTTTATTAGTGCACTAAACAATGAGATCTATCAGAGGGTCTAATAGTTTCCATAATTTCAAAGCAGCGATAAGCACGAATTATGTTGGGATATCTGCAACTACAACATGAAGTAAAATTAAAATATCAATGACTTTTATTGGTAGCAAAGTCACAGATAGTGCTAATACTCCTGAAGTTTGTTGTCTACATTCAGTAATTGAAGGAAATGGTAAATTTCAATTAGACGTTAGTGAAAATAAAAATATTTTTCCCATATAAGGGGACAGACTCCCATAAGTCTATCCAAGACCTTTAGCTGAACCCCAAGTTAAGAACCCCTATACCAGGCACGTGGGTGGCTCAGTGGTTGAGCATCTGCCTTTGGCTCAGGTTCATGATCTCGAGGTCCTGGGATCAAGTCCCATATTGGGCTCCCCACAGGGAGCCTGCATCTCCCTCTGCCTGTGTCTCTGCCTCTCTCTCTCTCTCTGTGTCTCTCATGAATAAATAAATAAATATTTTTTAAAAGAAGAACCCCTATACCCTATGGCTCAGTCAATTGAGTGTCCAACTATTGATTTCAGCTCAGGTCATGATCTCAGGCTTGTGAGATGGAGCCCAACATTGGGCCCACCCTCGGCACAGAGTCGCCTAAGATTTTCTCTCTCTGGGATGTCTGGGTGGCTCAGCAGTTGAGCATCTGCCTTCAGCTCAGGGTGTGATCCTGGAGTCCCGGGATCAAGTCCCATGTCGGGCTCCCTGACTGGAGCCTGCTTCTCCCTCTGCCTGTGTCTCTGCCTCTCTTTCTCTGCGTCTCTCATGAATAAATAAATAAATAAAATCTTTAAAAAAAAAAAAAAAGATTCTCTCTCTCCCTCTCCTTCCACCCCTCCCCACTCCTCACCTACTCTTTCTCTTTCTCTCTCTCTTAAAAAAAAGAAAATAATGCCTACCCTAATCTCATATTGAACCAGTACCCATCCCCCCAAGTCCTGAAGAAGGAAAAAAGAGTGTTCAAAGTCAGCATCCTTAACCCAGGCTGCCCTTGTACCTGTATCCACACAGGGTCCTTGAGCCCCATCATCCTCAGACCCTGCCCCTACTCGCCCACCCTAGACTATCTTCTAGAACGTTGGCTTCCTACTTGCTATTTGTTTTATTGTTTCTTTTATCACTTCCCTGTTTATCAACTTGTCTCTTTATTTGTGCACAAACCACATCCTCTATTTCCTCCCAGACTCCAGCTCACGTCACGCCTCCATAAAGCATCTTCACTGGGGACTCACAGTACATATTACACTTGACACAACTACAATACACATTGTACACATTGTCGCCACCCCGACTCATCTACAACAGGCACCTCCAGTCCCAGCTGTGGCAGCCTGTACTGCACCGTATTCATCCCTGCCTCAATGGGGACAAAGCCCCTTACTGTCTTGGAATTACCCTCTAACATATGACAAAGACCAGACCCTTCTCCCTGAGCTGCTCTTACACTGTGGTAAGAAGATGAACTCTGTCGTAACATCAATGTGATGTTAATTTAGGACACTGACAGATTCAGCTCTTTGAGGTAGGAAGTGTGTCATGCGCTGACTTGGAGACACTTTAAAATGAAAGGAAGAGTGTTTAAGAATTGATTATTAAAAAGTCAACAGGTCACATGTGTGCAAAAAAGGAAACCAGACACCTCTAATCCCTGAAGACACATACCCACCACTGCCACACCCGCCCCTACAGAATGTATTCTCTCTTTTGCCAAAGCTCAGTCCTCTAAGATGCAGACTGAAAACAAACTTTGGAAAATATCTGAGCATACGCTTGAGGGTTTTCCAACCCAGTTCTTTTTGCAATTTGCATTTGGAATTGAGCAAGGAGTGGTGTTGATTGGATCTATTCATGAGTTCTCTTGGCTTTTGCAATTTATAGTCAAGGAAACAGTGTAGAGCCCTATCTCTTGCTCCCAATATTTCCAGATGGGCATGTGAAATGAAATAGCCAGTGTCTACTGTTATTATTTTAGTTTTACTTTTATTATTTGTTTTCAGGGCATTCGAGGTTATACAAACAATTGCCGATTTTTAATTATGGAACTCTTCAAACCATCAAAGCTTCATTGCAATGGACGAGAGGAAGACAAGAGTCCCCACTGCTGTGTTCATTGTATCCAGAGTTACATAATAATATACTTAATCTACGTAATATACATAATACACTTTGATCGTGTACAGGTAATGTTCTAAGTGCCTTACATGCATGTAGTTTTTAATCCTCACAACAATACAATACTATAGGGATCCCTGGGTGGCGCAGCGGTTTGGCGCCTGCCTTTGGCCCAGGGCACAATCCTGGAGACCCGGGATCAAATCCCACGTCGGGCTCCCGGTGCATGGAGCCTGCTTCTCCCTCTGCCTGTGTCTCTGCCTCTCTCTCTCTCTCTCTCTCTCTCTGTGTGACTATCATAAATAAATAAAAAATTAAAAAAAAAAACAATACAATACTATAGGTGCTATTTTACCCTCATTGGACAGAAAAGGAAATGGGGCTCAAAGGGAAGTAACTTACTTAAATGCACATAGCTAGTAAGCAACAGAGTTGGGATATGAACTCAGGCACCCTTGGTCTAGAAATGTGTGTTCATAAATGGTGGTTTGTGTAACATGGAGGAAGAAACCCTTGACCTAGAAGTTAAAGCACCCAGCTTTAGCCCCAGCTCCGGCAGGAGCTTAAGCATCTAAGCTGTATTGCTGGCTCTGCCACGCATTTGATGAATGACTGTAAATAGGTCAGTCACTCTCTCTGGCTGTCACCCAGGCTCGTTGTATTGAATTCTCCCTACAATATGGTATAATACTCCCCCTATAGTCTGAGGCAGGAAGCAAATGTTAGGAGGCTCTGCAAGCCTTGCTAGAGGTCAGGAAAAATATGAGGAAAGGAGATGATGCTAAGGCAGGAAAAAAATACTGGTTTTAAAAAAATAAAAAAGCAAGGTGCTGACAAATCTCTCTGAAACTTAGCCAATGAAATACCAGTGCCCCTCAGTCCCATCTCACCTTGATGCAAGCGGAGAGGAAGCAGGATGCTAACAGCCTCACTGCCACCTGCCATTGAAACCCAAGTACCCTAGAGGATTGGCAAAACCTTGGTGCACCCTCCTTGAAAAGTTATGCTCACTGCCCAGTGAGGGGATTGTGGACTTTGGTGCACGCCAATCTGCAGCTGGGGTAGTTCCTCAGGTCCCAGGACGCAAGAAGGAGCAGCCAGAAATGAGCTAAAGCTGCTACCAACACACGACCAAGACGCAGGAAAAGATAAAGGAAAGCATCCTTGCTAAAATTCTCCCAGCTGACTAGTCCTTTGGGGAAAAAAAATAAGCTGGATGCCGATCTCACTCTTACACTGAAATAGAAACCAAATGAATCAAAGGTGTAAACATAAAAAGGATATGCAGAAGGATACCAGAAGAACATTTAGGTAAATAGTTTTATGATTCCAGGATGGTGAGGGCACTTTTTTCTAAACATCAAATCAAGAATAGAAACCAAACAGGAAAGACTGGCAGATTGTACTAATAAAAATGTAAACCTTCTGTTTGACCAATAAATAAACTTGGAAAAATATTTTCAACATATGTTACAGACAAAAGGTTACCATAACTCATAAAGACAGAAAACTCTTACCCAAAAGTAAGGGGGGAAATGAACACCAAAAAAAAACAAAACAAAACACAAAACAAAACAAAACAAAAAACAGTTGTACCACATGACCTATCATTCAATTCCTAGGTATACATCCAAGAGAAACGAAACATATGTCCACACAAAAACTTGTACATGAATGCTTTTAGCTGGATTGTTTAATAGCCAAAAAGTGGAAACAACCCAAGCATCTATAAATAAAATGTGATATATGCATACAATGGAATATTGTTCAGCAATAAGGAAATAAAGTCTTGTCACTTCATGGCTCTAACATGGATGAACCTTGAGAACATCCTAAGTGAAAGAAGCCAGTTACAAAAAACCACATCTTGTATCACACCATTAATATGAAATGTATAGAATGAGCAAATCTCTATTGAGACAAAAAACAGATTAGGGATTGCATAAGGCTCAGAGGACTGGGGAAAATGAAGAGTGACTGCTAATTAGGCTATAGGGATTCTTTTTGGGGTAAGAAAAATATTCTTTTTTATTTTTTAATTTTTTTTAAAGATTTTATTTATTTATTCATGAGAGACACAGAGAGAGGCAGAGACATAGGCAGAGGGAGAAGCAGGCTCCATGCAGGCAGCCCAATGTGGGACTCGATCCCGGGACTGCTGGATCATGCCCTGAGCCAAAGGCAGATGCTCAATCATTGAGCCACTCAGGTGACCCATAAGAAAAATATTCTAAAATTGAGTGTGGTGATGGTTACATGACTCTCTAAATACACTAAACCCCATCAAGTTGTATACTTTACATGGATGGATTGTATGGTATGTGAGGTACATCTCAGTGAGCCTGTGATAATTTAAAAAAGTGATGCTCTCGATAATAAGATAAAAATTTAATCCAAAGCAAAAAAGATATGAAACTGGAAGAATGGGGCCAATTAAAATGAAAGTTTTATTCTGTGGTAAAAATGTAGACATTTTGAACTTTTAAGTACTAAGTGGCAGGTGTCATCAAAATATGTAACACAAAAACTGTTGTAAATACAAGGAGAATCTGGGGCACCTGGGTGACTCAGTGGTTGAGAATCTGCCTTTGGCTCAGGTCTGTGATCACGTGGTCCTGGGATCGAGTCCCGCATCAGAGTCCTTGAAGGAAGCCTGCTTCTCCCTCTGCCTATGTCTCTGCCTTTTTCTGTGTGTCTCTCATGAATAAATAAATAAAATCTTTTTTAAAAAAAAATACAAGGAGAACCTGGTGGGGGCGGGGGAAGGGACTCAAAGTGCTTATCTAAAGACAGATCAAGGGAACTCAGATAAGTGAGACAATCTGATTAATTAAGTTGATAAGATGGATCCATAGGTAAGTTTCAAACTCTGCACCCTCCAGAAAAGCAAATTCTTTTGAAGTATCCATGGAGCATTTAGAGAATTATAAAGAAAACCTTAGTAAATTCACAAAAGTAGGAACTGCATTACAGTAGCACATTACAGTACAGTAAAACCTAATAATAAAAACTAATAATACAGTAAATGCAGTAAAACCTAATAATAAAATCTAATACAAAAGTTGACACAAGCAAAAAAAGACAGCCAAATCACTGAGAAATAAACTCTCTCTGACAGTTTGTTTCAAACAGAAATCAAAACTGAAATTGTGCTGGGGCACCTGCGTGGCTCAGTCTCAATCCAAGCGTCTGACACTTGGATTCGGTTCAGGTCATGATCTCGTGGCTCATGAGCTCAAGCCCCATGCTGGGCTCTGAGCACTCAGTGAGACTACTTGGATATTCTCTCCCTCTGCCCCTTTCCCACGCTCACTCCCTCTTGCTCTCTCAATCAAATAAATAAATAAATATTTTTTTAAAAAACTGAAACTGCACAAATTCTAATACCTGTTTGTTCCTTTTAAGTGTTTTTGCAAACCGCTTTTTTGCACAGAAGCATACTTAGAGGGGTGCCCGGTGGCTTGGTCATTTGGGTGTCTGCCTTCAGCTCAAGTGGAGCCCTGTGTCAGGTTCCTTGCTCAGCATGGAGCCTGCTTCTCCCTCAGCTCCTCACCCAGCTTGTGCTCTCTCTACATCTCTCTCAAATAAATAAATAAAATCTTAAAAAAAAAAAAAAAAAGAAGCATAACTAGGTAGATGCTATATTTCCATCTTATTTTGTGTTGCTGGCTCCAGGTGATGATAATACTAACTTGGGTCCTTTTATTTGTCCTTATACATATAATTGTGCTTCCTCTATTGTCTTTTACTTGTGTCCATTTATTTCTCTTTTTTTAAGATTTATTTATTTATTTGAGAGAGAGAACAGGGGGAGGAGCAGTGAGAGAGGGAGAGAATCTCAAGCAGACTCCCCAAGGAGTGTGGAACCCAGCACAGGGCTTGATCCCACAACCTTGAGGTCATGACCTGAGCCAAAATCAAAAGTCAGATGCTCAACAGACTGAGCCACCCAGGCACCCCTTATGTCCATTTATTTCTAAACCACTGTGAATCCTACTTTTATATTTTATTTATTTATCTGGAAGTTTGTTTTCATCCTTTCTGCTTAGTAATTCTAGCATTAAAGGCAATGAATTTTCCACTGATAATAGCTTTGGTTGCATCCCAGAAGACATTTAAAACTTCTTTCCTGATTTTAAAAGTAACATATTATTTAAGTTAAAAAGTATACATTCCATAATGTATGATTTAGATGAGAAAGTCTTCTATTTATAATTCCACCCTCTACCATACCTCCCACTCCCTTAACTAAGATTACAGTTTAAACATTCCTTCCATTTTTTTCTAAGCTATTAACAAGAGAATATAAGTATATAATAATCTTCTTTTGACTGAAGTGGAATCATATTTTCATATTCAACATATTAAATTCATTGTTTTCACTTAATCATATAAATGACAATTTTCCATATTAATGCATAAAGGCTTCTCTCAGTGGTGACATAATGTTCGGGATGTAATCATATGTATTTAAGAAGTCAATTATTCATTGATGTTTCAGTTGCTGCCAGTTTCGGATATTACAAACCCTGTGCAATGAACATTCTTAAACATGCATCCCTGTACACCTGTACAAGTTATTGCTACACAAATAGGATTTATAGTTTTCTCATTATTGTCCCACAGGTGCCAAACAAGGTTGCCTAGGACCACGAATAATGTTGTCTAGGAACCACAAACCCCATCTTAAAAATAGCATGATAAAAGAAACAAGAAGTGCTTGCCTAATCCAGTTTTAGGATAAGTGGCAACAAAAGACCCCCAAGAGAGATACAAATAGAGACCTGAATGGAGAAAAAAATAAGAGGATTTCAGGTTTTATAAATGTGCGAAACTAAATTTGTAGGTTTCAGAACTCTGGGGACACTACAGACTGGCTCTCATCAGTCAATGCATGTAAAGATTCACATATACACGGCTGTGACTCTTCCACCAGGCATTGTGGCTGCATAGAAGTAACCGTGCACAGGGGAGGCAAATTCTAAGATCAAAACATGCAGGGAAGACTTCTTCTAGGATGTTCTTCTCTCTCCCACTGTTGCCAGGGGAGACTGAGCCCACCTGGAGCGGGGAGCAGAACAGGGAGCAGACACAGCCAAGAAATCCTAACTAGAGGGGACAGGAGGAATAATTAAAGATAACAGGAATTAATTCATTTGAAAGCAGAAAAGGAGCTCAACTAGTTATTTTTTAAAAGCTCTAAGAGCTCATATTTCAAAAGGCATTAATAATAAAATAGATAAACCAGTATGCTATCAGGCTCTGCAGAGTCTACCCTGGTGTAAAGGATGAAATACTAGTGGGCAGCCAGGCAAGGTGTGATGAGAGATAATGCTGGAAAGGTAGACAGGTGCCAGATCCTGAAGAGCCTTGTGTGTCACACTAAAGAATGTGGACTCTGCCCAGGTGGCATTTGGGACTGGTTTGTGTTTTTTCAAACTGGAGTAGCATGATTACTTTTTACTCCAGAGCAATTGCTGTGGGTAGTAGGGTGGAGGTAGGGAAATCTGAAGTAGAGAGAACAGAGACTATAAAATGCACCAAATGAGAGGCAAGGAGGACTGACCCAGCAGTGGCAAGAGGAGTAGAGACTCTGGTTCTCAGTGAGAGAAACTAAGGAAGGTGGCAGGATATACAAGATCAAACCCAATTTTACAACTGGGTAAATGTTTTCTTATACATAAAATGAGGGTAATATCAAATTAGGTAATTCTGAAGATTATAGAAGTGGGTTTGCTTTAAAGTTCACTTACACCCTATTTTGTTCCAGAAAAGATTTAATGCTGCTGGAGACAAAATCAAAGATGTGGAAACACTGTAAAGCCCCCAGAGATCTGAAATATTACTATTTATTGTTAGAACTGACATGTTCACAGACACCTGTGAGTTTAGAGACTGAGTTTGTGGTGCTGTGCAGGGTAGGGCAGAGGGGCAGTGAGGCTGACTCTGCCCAGCAGGCCAATGCAAGTGTGACCCCGGGGTCTAGAAGAAAGGCCAAGGTTTATGAAACCAGTATGGGAGGTGTGAGCTCAGTGTGTCTAGAATCTACTCACTGTGAGCCAGACACTGTTCCAGACCTATTAGAACTGTTTATCTCATTTAATCCTCAGAGCAAACTTGCAAGGAAATTTTTAGTAAAAAAAAAAAAAAAAAAGGACTTTACAGATGAGAAAATCTGAGACTCTCAGAAGTTAACTAGCCTCCTCAGTGGGAATCCCGGGGACCCATGCTGACCTCTGTCCTTTTCCAATCATGCATAACATTCAGTGTCTGAAAGGGCAGAGCTGTGGTTCAATAGAAATATGTCCACAGCAGCTCTGCCCAGCTGCAGCCCACATGGGGGTTGCAGGTTGCCTGGTGGGAGTGGACCTGACTAGCAGGTGGCACTTCTGGGGGGGACAACCAACCCTACCTTTTCTCTCTGTGACTAATTCATTCCCTCTTTCTCTCAGTGGCAAATAGCCCCTGGGTCCCTCCCTTTCTCTGGCAGGCCACTGATGACAGCTCTCAATCTCTCCTCTTTGGTCATCCCTGGTCTCATCTCAAAGTGATGCTGCCCCCCCACTGCCACCCCTCCCAGGCCCCCCACTCAGCTGCACCACAGGGCTCCATCCTATGGCTGCAGTGGGACTCTCTCTGCTGAGGCTACAGCTTTCTCATTAGGCTCACACAACAAGGGTATTTGTTCACTCCTTGCAGGAGTCAGGTAGGACTTTGGAGTTAGCACCATCCATTGTACCTCCAGCATTGTACTCAATGGGAGAAGATGCTGTTGAAACAAAGCATTTGACAAAATCCCCCCATATCACTTTAACTAGTCACCTACCATCACTTTTCACAATCAGGCATCTCACTGCTTCCTGACTCGGCTAAATCCTAAACTTGGAGTTTCTCACTGTCCCTGGAGTACTCCAGTTGGGTAAGTCTTGCTAGGACCCTCACCCTACCAGTCTCCCCTGGGCTGACACTCGAGATTAATTATAGATTGGCTGTATGCCAGGACCTCTCATACCAACCTGACCCAACCTTGATTCTGCTTCTACCAAGTCCTATGGTGCCCACCCAAATCCCCTTCCCATATACACACACACCTTACAGGAGACTGGCTGTCCTGGGTGACCACCAGCCACCAGGAATGGAAATCTTCCAGGACAGATCTTGAGCAGCAAGTTCTATCAAAGACAGCAGGAGGAAAAAAAATAGTCAGAATCTGGGGGTTCAAACACTAGGGGTGGCAAATGTAAATCCTTGATCTGCACTCAAATCAGGGTCATAGAAACAAAGAGGAAGTGAAGGGAACAGAACCAGGTCCGAGCAGGGAAGGTGGTGGGGAAACTGAGTAGAGGCCACAAATCTCACCGACGTTTCATGGGCTAGTGGGTGTAGGATGCATGGGAGAGTCCTGCCAGCCATAAATAAGGGCAGAGCCATGGTTTGGGGTCAAGAGTCAGGTGGCACCAGGTACAGGGTATAAGCCCTTGACTCCATCTGGAGTGTCCCAGTGTCTGAGCATACCCATGCCCCTCCTCAAGGCTGGGGCGGTGATTCTCCAGCCTCAGTCCCCAGGCCTGACCCCAAGAGCATGTCCTGGAGCAGGGATTAGCATCAAACATGCAGAAAAGCAGGACTCAGAAGTGAGGGGGCTTTCCAGAGTCTCAGGAACAATGCTCAACAAGGCACAAGCTCAGAGCTCACGTGATGGGGAGAAACTGCAGGTCAGGAAAGCGAAGGGCCCCACAGTCTGGGTCACTCACTCAGCTCTACTGCCCTTTCACCATGGTCTGATCTCCTTCTCCCAGCCTAGTAGATAGGACCTCAGAAACCCTGACTGGTAGAAGGAACAGGAGGACAGGCTTGTCAGACATAGGACTGACTGGGGAAACTGGCCAACGGTGACCAATTCATCACGATTTACCCAGGCTTTCCAGCTTCTAGCACTGCAAATCCCAGGAAACCCCCAGTCCTTGTTTTAAAATGAAAATTCTACATCCTGGAATACACACCCCCCAGTCCCAAGCAATTGGGTCATTTAGTCTCCCTAACTCGGGTCAGCTTCCTTGTCCATCAGATGAGGTGCCCAAGGATGGACAGGATCCCTGGGGATAACCTCAAAGACAAGATTAAAGCTATCATTCAGATAACCAAACCACGCAAGACATCGATTTAGGCACAGCAAGATCCCAGCCGGAAACTAGAGCAGAGGGAAAGGAATCTCCACTATAGCAAAGGCTGGCCAGAAGCAGGCTGGATCAGGGGAAGGCAGGAGCCAAAGCGGGAACCTTGAGTCCAAATCCCTGGCTGTCTTATTTGCAGTTGTAACTCGGGTTTCCAGCGCAGCGGCTGGCACACAGCAAGAACTCAGTGCAAGCTGAATGAATGAGCAGATGGAGGCATGCAGACTCCCGACAACTAGAGCAGACAACTCACACCACCAATGGGGCCCAGCCTGATGTCACAATCCCTAACTCGCAAATTGGATCCGTGGTAGAAGATGCAAGGGGTCAGGGTGGACAAACTCATTTGACACAGGTTCAGGCTGGAGGGAACAAGCAATGGGAGGGAGCTTTGCTGCTAGAAGGCTTGCTGCTGGTGATGGTTCTAGGGGATACAGCCATCAATCTCCTCTTAGGGAAGACCTGGCCTTTAGCAAACAGCCAAGACAGGCCTTTCACTGAAGCCTTCTCCAAAAGTCTTCATAGTGAGGAAGTCTCCATCACTTGTCAAGGCCAGTCAAGCAGGGTTTCCACTAAGCAATCACTTCTAACTTGTAGAGCACTTTTTACAATAATCATTGCAGCGGCTACTTGCTAGGGCCCACTGGTCAGACCTGGGAAGCAGCAGCAGTGCCATCTTGTGGCTCTTTTAGGAACACTACCAGGCTGTTTCAGTCCCTTCGCCTGTCTGGGTGTGTAGGACACACGGTTCCTGAGAATTCACAACTTTGGATATATCCATAAGGACATCTGTCCTGCTATTTAACAATTTGACCCACTTCTCGCCCTTTGCAAATATCAAAAGCCATAAAAGCCAATCTCCTAAGTCAACGTGGACTCAATGCCGTGGGATCTCTGTGTTTCCAGAAAACTCAGAGCTTCCTACAGTAAATCCACATTCACTGAGCTAACTGGTATACAACTCTCTGATGCACAGAGAAAGACCACGCTTCCCAACTCTGGCACTCTCCACTTATGGAGGCACACCTTTCTTGCTTATAAAAGGAAATATGGTAGTTGTCCACCATGCTTATTGTCTAATAGGGATGTCAGGCAGAAGCCAAATAATTCCTAAAATAGTGCCCTGGGAGAGTGCTGTGAAGGACACTGGTGCCATTAGCCAGTATGATGGGGCAAGGAGTATGACGTAGTCCAGGGGGGCCAAGTGAGGCTTCCTCTGTGATGCTCAAGCCAGGAACTGGAAGTCTGCATTATATTCCAGGAAATGCAGAGAAGATGTGAGCTCTTAGTGCATTATTTCAACAAGCCTGACCAGAGATGACTGCTGGGGACAAGGGGCTTTGAACTGCCCCCTAGTTTTGGGGGTGTTTGTCTGATTCTGGCATTGCCCACCACTACAACCATCACACATGCGCGCACACAGGGACACACGATGCATAATCGATTTCTCATCTCTTTGTGTTTGAAGAGGAATTAAGTTATGTGCAGATGAGAACTGCAGTTAGATGGGGTCATGCCCGGGTAGAAGAACAGAAAGGCTCTTCGAAAGAAAACCTATCTCCGAGGTCAAGACAAGATGAGTCACTAGAACAGCAGCTGGACAGGGCACCTGGTGGCTCAGTCAGTTAAGCGTCTGACTTGGGCTCAGGTCATGATCTCGGGGTCCTGGGATGGAGCCCCATGTGGGCTCCCTGTTCAGCAGGGAGTCTGCTTGTCCTTCTCCTTCTGCCCCTCCACAGCTTGTGCTCACTCTCACTCTCTCTCTCAAATAAATAAATAAAATTTTTAAAAAGAAAGAAAGAAAGAAAGAAAAAAAGGCAGCTAGACAGTGAGTCTCCAGCCTGAGTTCTCTATGGAAAAGAAGGGGTTACAGCTCAATGCAGCTTGGAGACTTCCTAGAAATTTAGGGACCTTCCAGTTCACCTGCTTCTGATGTTTGCAAGAGGATAGAGGAAAGGGTATGAGTCTTAGAATCAGACAGACATGGATTCTACCCCTGGCTCCAGCATGATTTGCCAAATTAACTTCTCTGAGCCATTTCAAGATCTGTAAAATGAAATTAAGAATCTCTCTGTTGCAGGAAGGCACATGCTCTGTTCTGGCCCTCAAGGCTAGACTTCTACCCCCAAAAGCCCCTGCTTTCTCTTGCCCTGCATGATAGCAGATTGCTTTATCAAATATTATCAGTTCTTTCCTTCAGGAAAAACCTCAAAATTCAAGATTTTAAATTTGTACTAATGTTGTAAAGAATAGATTTTTTTTAAGTGAGCTCTATGCCCACTGTGGGACTTGAATTCATGTCCCCAAGATCAAGAGTCATATGCTCTACTGACTGAGCCAGCCAAGGGTCCCAAGAATAGATTTTTAGGGCATGTTTATTTTCCATACTGGCATAAGTACATCACTGAATAAATAAATTAGGGGAAAAGGTCTTTCCTTACAGAAGGATACTAGTTAGTAAATAAAGAAGGAATGATGGAAATAGAAAATCACCAGTAGGCAAACTTCATGGTAATAATTGTCACAAGCAAGTACCATAGAAAGTACAATCAGAAATGGTATATTTGCATAACTTCAAAGTATCTCCCCTACAAGATACTTATGCAATATAAATAGGAAAATGGTAACTTTGCAGTGAAGAAACCTGGCAGGCCCAAGTTAATACCACAAGTAATAAGACATATCAACATCAGTGATAGGATGCCTTGCGAAGGGGGCACACCACTTGTGTGGTATTCTTGCCAGAAAAGTAGAACTTCAACTGAATCATGAGAAAACACCAGACAAACCCAAATTAAGGGTCTATTTCTATGAAGCAATTGGCCAGTACTTTTCAAAAGTATCAAAGTTAAGAAAGACAAAACAAACAAAAAACATCCTCTCATATACTAAAGATTAAGAAAACATGATAACTAAATGCAGCATAGGGTCTTAGATTGGATTCTGAACCAAAAAGGATACTAGTTGTTGCTTAACATTCCATTATAATAATAAACAAATATTCATTTAACTAATCCCAAACCTGTCTCCATGTTTTACTTATTACAATACTTTTATAAAAACTTGTGTGTTGTGGACTGTATATATATATATATATATATATATATATATATATATATATATATAATCACTTCTGCCATATCCTGCTGAATAGATAGACAGATAGACAGATAGATAGAAGGAGGATGATTGGGCAGCCCGGGTGGCTCAGAGGTTTAGTGCCGCCTTCAGCCCAGGGTGTGATCCTGGAGACCAGGGATCGAGTCCCACATTGGGCTCCTTGCATGGAGCCTGCTTCTCCCTCTGCCTGTGTCTCTGCCTCTCTTTCTCTCTGTGTCTCTAATGAATAAATAAATACAATCTTTATTTAAAAAAATAAAAGGAGGATGGTTGATTCAAAGAATAAGAAAAGTTTAAGTTTTGATTATAGTTCTACCAAAAGTGAATGAAAGTGACCATTTCCCCACATCCTGACAAATAATAATTACTAACATTTTTTTATTTTTTCAGAATGAGCAAATTATTAAATCTTTAGCCCATCTGAATGGCACTCCAAGACCTCTGTTCATACTGGAAAGGATCTTTGAATTTCTTAAGTAACATTCAGCCTCTTTTTTCAATGGCCAAGGTACTTAAGCTCTCTGTGGTGGCCAATCTCCAGGATGGCCCCCAACAATCCTTGTCTATTGGTACTCATGTCCTTGTAGAGTCCCCTCCCACACTGTATCGTAGTTGGTCTGCATGACCAATAGAATATGGCAGAGGTCATAGTATGTGGTTTCTGAAACTAGATCATAAAAAGTCATATGGCTTCTCCTTTTCTCCCTTGGATCATTAGCCCTGGTGAAAGCCAACTGCCACATTAAACCAATACTCAGCACCTCTGCAGAAGCCTCATCAGTATCACATGACAAGGAGCTAAGGCCTCCTGCCAACAGCTGTGTGATGAGCCATCTTGACAGCAGATTACCCAGCCCCAGTCAAGCATTCAGATGATTGCAGTCCAAGCCAACATCTTGACCATAACCTCAAGAGAGACTCTAAATTAGAACCATGCAACTAAGCCACTTCAAGATTCCTGATGCTCAGAAACTGAATGAGATCATAAATGTTTGTTATTTTAAGTCACTAAGTTTTAGGATAACTCGTGACACAGTATTAGAAAACTAATACACCCTGGGACTCACTTTCCTCATCTGTAAAACATGGATGATCATAAAAATAATGCCCACTTCACAGAAAGAAAAAGAGATGAAAGTACCTGCCACCTGCCTGACCCATGAGCACCAATGTCTGCTCCCCTCTCTCGATGGGCAGCCCTTATGATACAGACTGTCAGGTCTGACTAAACAGAGGAATGTTTTGAACTGCAATACCTTTAACCTCTTCCTTTAAAATTCACAGCAAATCAGCTTCTCATTCACTTCCAGACACATTATTCTAAGAATGAAACAGAAAGTGAATTTTGTTGCAACACATTCCCTGCCCTTTTATTTGATGAAATTACTAAAGCAAATAGTCCAGTTGTTCTGGTCTTCAGAGAGCCTCCAAGCCTTTCTGTGAGTGATCAGGGAACAGCTAGTTCAGACCCCCAGTGATGAGCCGGTGTGGACAGCTGAGGAGGGATAGTCTGGCCTTAGTATAGATGCCGATACAGGAAGCCACGTTGTTGTTTCCAAGCAACTTGAACACACACATCCAAAAGATAAACTGCTCCTCCTTTCTCATCTGCTGGAGGTTCCTGGTGAATGGACTGAGCCCAGTGGTGGCAGGGGAGGGCAGAGGGCAGGCAGGAGCCACATAATCCCCAGGGATGCTGGTCTCCCAGAATGCAACCACCAGAATTCTGAGGCAAGTCACTGATCTGGGGACATATGAACACCTGAGTGCTCCTCTTCCGTTGAGCAGACCACACTCTGCCAGTCCAGGCCAGCCTGGGACCTCAGTAGAGCATCCCTGGAAGCCCTAACACCACCTCTTCCCTTCAACAGGTGAAGTCCTTCCAGACTGTAACTAGTGCTGCTCTCCACTCTGCCATCTCGTGGCCATAATCCGCAACTGCAGCTTCCCCACCAAAGCTTTCCATGGGATGGGGCCGTGTCCCTCCGGGAACTGGGTTGGCAATTTTGTCTCCCCTTCCAAAGGAATGACCAGGTTCTTTCTGTTTAGTTCTCCATGCCAAAGAACTTGGGTGGACTTCCAGGGAAGAGATCAGAAAGTTTAAAATAGACACCATTCTGAATCTTCTCACAATTATTCTTTAGTCCAGCTGCTAGGCTGAGCCCAGTTTGGAAACTTCGTCTTGCCTCCAGCCGCACTCCCTACTCCCTGAGGACACTTTTCCTAGTAGGTGGAGTGGCCTTTGTCCCTGTATTTGTTCTGTTTTTAATAACTATGTCTAGAGCCATTAATCCCAACAATCTCTCCATCCAAACCCAGGAGGCTCTTGGCTAACACACTCCAGGTGGGCATGAAGGCTCAGCTGACCCAGGCAGCCCATCTGCTTTCAATCTTCAGTAAGCCAAGCCACAGTGGAGAGAAGATGGACTGTTCAACTAACATGGCAGAAAGAAATGTGAATTACAGTGGATACTTGTCAGGTTGAGAAAGGACCAAAACTGATGAGCTGATGAGCTCTGAAACCATCTCCAAACAGTATCTTTACAGCAAAGACAGAGCAAGAACAGGAATGATTAGAGAAGAAGTGCCCAATGGGACACCTGGGTGGTGCAGCGGTTGAGTATCTGCCTTTGGCTCAGGGTGTGATCCCAGAGTCCCAGGATCGAGTCCCACATCGGGCTCCCTGCATGGAGCCTGCTTCTCCCTCTGCCTATGTCTCTGCCTCTCTCTCTCCCTGTGTGTCTCTCATGAATAAATAAATTAAAAATCTTAAAAAGAGGGAGAGAAAAGGAGTGCCAACTAATAACCTTTGAATACTGGCTCCCACCACAGAGGCCACGCAGGCTTTGGAATAGATAAGCCTAGAATTTGAATTCTGACTCTGCCACTTAACTTGGTGACCTCAGGCAAGTCACTTCACTTCTCTGAGCCCCAGTTTCCTTCTTTATTAAGTGGGCATGAAAACCTCTTCCATTCTGCGGTAGGGAGAAGTAAATGAAGCTGGGTGTGTAAATGTACCTAGCAAGGAGGCTATGCCCTAGGAAATACTCTGTAAATACTCCGGTCTTCATCCCACTTACATTTCAGGAAATACAAAAGACATCACCAGGGCGAAGGAACTCTAAAATTTCCTTCTCTCAGGATCAAGAAAATGCCTGATTATATGTATTATCCTTTCAGAGGTTGATTCAATTCAATATGCCTTTATTGAGCACCTACGTGGTGTAAGTTCCTTGGGAAGACAGAGGTGAAAGAGGCAGAGTTCCTACCCCCAAGGAGCTCACAGCTCATTAATGGAGGTGGAAGAAATGGCCATAGTCCAAACAGGTGGAAGTCATAATAACAGGTAACACTTATATAGCACTTACTTTGTTCCAGGTTGTATATTCTATTAATCCTGAAAATAGTTCTTTGAGGTAGGTACCATCATTACCCTTCTAAACTTACATATGGGAAAGCTGAAAAATAGAGACTTAAGAAATGTGCCAGGGCACCTGGGTAGCTCAGTGGTTGAGCACCTACCTTTGGCTCAGGGTGTGATCCTGGGGTCCTGGGATCAAGTCCTGTATCAGGCTCCTTGCAGGGAGCCTGCTTCTCCCTCTGCCTATATCTCTGCCTCTCTGTCTGAGTCTCTCATGAATAAATAAATAAAAATCTAAAAAAGGGAAAAAGAAAAGAAATATGCCAAAGGTCACACAGATGAGAAACAGCAGAAGTGAAGTTAAAGGCCAGGTAGTCAGCACCTGTAATCCACGCATTTAATCACTAAACTATACAGCCACGCCAGCCTTAGTAGGCTTTCCTCATTTCTCTAACCATGTAGTGGCCTTCCACACTGCTGAGCACCTACTCACTCATACCATTCCCTATGCCTCAAAGTCCCCTGTCAAAAATTCTTATTCTCTTTTTAAGAAACAGAAAATATGTCCTTCTGTGTGAAGCCTCCAAGCTCCATGACACAGCACACATGTTTCTTGGGGCACTTGTAACACAGTATTGTAATTATCAGCGTGGTTCTTGGCCCCCTAAGAAAACTGGGCACACTGGAGGACAGGAGCCACCTCTTACTCAACCTCAGATCCCCGTTCAATAAATGTGTGTTGCATGAACCTGTCAGTTACTCCTGACTCAAGTCACCTGCACTAGCCTGACAACCACCCTAGAAGTCAATGGGAACTTGACTTTCTGGTCTGTTCCACACACCTAAGGGGGATCCTCAACTGACTGGGTCTTGAAGATTTTCAGCACAGCCTTGCCCACCTTGAGTACTGTTTGAGCTGATGCAGTGACAGATCAGGTTTTAGTCTCACTTAATTGTCAATGGTGTAACACAAAACATATAAATGGGCTTCATTTTGGAGTGATGGGTTGGGAGCTGGTTATCATGCAAGGGGACCCTAGATCAGGGCTACATTACAATTTTCATGGGCCTTAGGCACTTTTGCCTTCCTGGTCCCTTCTTCCATAAATATTATTTAAAAACGTATGACTCCGTTAGTATAAAGATGAAATAATTCAGGCTATTTATTATTTTATAATCATTATTCTTATACTTATTTTTTCTGATTTTTTTAATAAATTCTTTTTTTTTAAGATTTATTTATTTATTTATTCAGAGAGAGCAAAAGAGAGGCAGAGACACAGGCAGAGAGAGAAGCAGGCTCCATGCAGGGAGCCTGACGTGGGACTCTATCCCGGGTCTCCAGGATCACACCCCGGGCTGCAGGCGGCACTAAACCACTGTGCCACCGGGGCTGCCCCTTTTCTGGTTTTTAAAATAAACTAAAATTAAAACATTTCGTGAGCCCCTAAAAATATTAACATAATATTTTTCTGCAGCTCTAGACACTATACCTAGTGGATAAGTCTACCCTACCCAGATGTCAGATGCCAGAGGCCACCTCTCTGAGACCATTCAATTTTTCAAGAAAAGAACACCTGTTTTGTTGCTTGGCCTTTCTAAGTAGGGGGAGAAGAGTTGGCTTTCCCATATACAAAACTTTTGTTTAATTCCCATTTTCAGCTACACATCTCCATCTTCCCCTCCACTGTAGCTGGCATTCTCAGGGCTCATGGACTCAAGCAACAGCTTCTTCAGGCACCATCCTCCATCTCCTTCCTAACTACTAGAACTTTCTTGAAATCTCTTACCCACTAATGCCACTAATACCACTAATGCTCTTACTCTCATTCTTTGAATTGTTGGGCCTTTCTTCCTTTTTCATTTCTATAATGGAGTTCCAGAGGAGAAAAGAGATAAACACATATCAAGAATGCACCATCTTTAGCCAGGAACCCCTCAGCATTGTATCATTTAGAATGCTTTCAGCTGCATGTAACAGAAAAACCAGCTCAAGTTGGCCTGTTCAATAAGGAAATTCAGGGTCAGCTTAATCTAGTTCTCCATCATCGCCTAGGCTATGCCCACATCTGATGTTGGCTTTATTTTGAGACTATTGCCTTCATGGGGCAAATTGCCATAGCAATTCCTAGATACATGCCCACACCATAGCATTCAGGTGATGATTCCCGGTCATTGGCAAATACTAAAGCCTCAGAGAAGCAACCAAAATGGCAGCCACCTCTACAAAACCCAGGAGACCGAGGCTGACCTTACAACTTATGTCAGAGTGAGGCATGTGTTTTCTGGGCCCCTGGAGAATGTCATTTAAAGATCTGCCATTGGGGCACTTGGGCCATTTGGGAAGAAGCAGGACCCTATGGGAGCTCTGTCCACTCAAGCAGATATGAGTAAGATTTGGTGAGATGATGGGTGTGCCTGGCTGGCTCTGTTGGAAGAACATGCAACTCTTGATCTTGGGTTTGTAAGTTCAAGCCCCACACTGGGTATAGAGATTACTTAAATGAATAAATAAATAAATAAATAAATAAATAAATAAATAAATAAAAACTTTAAAAAAAAAAGATTTGGTGAGATGAGTCAACTGTTGGATATCCAGTTGATAGGGAAGGATGGCAGTGAAGCGGGACCCCAGGCCTCCAACGATGGCCCCCAAGATGTCTGCATCCTGATCCCCAGAACCTGTGAAAGTTACTTAAATGGCATGAGGTGGGTCCCACGGTATTCATCATTTTATAGAAAATGAAACTGAAATACAGAGTGTAGATGACTTGCCCAAGTTTATAGTGCTGGAAACTTCATCATTTGCTGAAAGCCAACTGGGAAGTGGCCCAACCTTATGTAAAGGAGACAGAGATGGTGAGGAGTTTGGGGTGGGAGGTTAGGAGGTAAAAAAAATTCTACTTTGAGATGGTTGGGATCCAGTTCCAATCCAGTTCCAATTAGAACTGGATTAGAATGTAGGGGATTGGGGCCCCCGAAAACTGAGGACCAGAAGACCAGGCAAAGGATTGTAGCCTAGAGGAATCTGGAGAAGGCAAGGATTGAGAGCAGCTCCTATCTACACACCCTCAGCACAGGCTGGCTGGCTGAGAGGAGCTGTCCTCAGTATCCCACACAGAACATGTCAATCCTCAGCACATCTGGCCAGTTCCTGTGCTCAGAAAGCCACAGAACCCTAGTCTTTCTGAAAGTGAAGAAACTCTCCTCTGGCTCCAAGACCCGGGAAACATGCATTCCTTCCTTCATTCATTTCTGGATCCAATATTTTTCAGGTTAGCCATGCAGAGGCCTTTTTGATGGACTCTGAGCCACCAGCATGGTCATAGAAGGCTCAGAGGCCACACCCCAAGACAAACAAGGAGGAAAAAACTGTGGGGCTTTGGGGCCTCCTGGGGGTGCGGTGATGCCTAGCTGGGGATTTCCTGACCTGCTCATTCGATACTGTCCTAGGAACAATACAGCAGAGGCAGATTTGTGATATGGGATGGAACAGCAGGCACTGTGCTCATCCTGCTGGGATTTTCGGAACCACACAATATGCTTGATTGAAAGACTCTTTTAGTAGCTTAATTTTTTTAACATTAAAGAATTAAATCAATAACGTCCCCATTTCAGCTTCTCTGTGATTATATCCTTTGTATCCTGTTTGCTATAATGTAACAAACTTTCTAAAAATGACAGTCTGTCATCTGTACAAAAAAAAAAAAAATCAAGGGAAAAGAGAAAGAGAAAGAAGAAGAGAAAGAAGTTAACATAAGGTGAACACCTACTGTGTACCAGGCACTGTTCTAGGGGCATTTTTTCCATTGTCTTAGGTTGTCCTCACAACCCCAAAAGGAAGATGCGGTCATAATCCTCATCTTATCGATTAGGAACCTGAAACTCAGAGAAGTAAAGAGACTTCTCCAGGGTCATACAAAGGAGCAGAGCCTGGATTAGAACTCTCTGGTCTTTTAGCTTCCAAACTCATCCTCCTCCATTGTCTTTGTTAATTCCCTCTACTCAGAACACCCACCCAATAACAGGACCAGGTGGTGCCATGGACCTTAGTCTGGCAGGCAGCTCTGCTGTTTGCAGGCGTGATTCCTGGAGCTGATGAGAAGGCTCTTTCCTGTCTCCCTCCCTAGCTTGGCCCCCCTCAGGTGCTGTGAAGCCTCCTGATGGCCCCAGGGCTGGGAGGAGGAACCCCAGATCCCCCATTTACAGAGATTCAGGGCAATAGCCTGAGAAGTAGGATTTTAATGTGCAGCATCCCCAGTCTAAGGACCAAAAGTGAGGTGGCTGTCCCAGGGTCTAAATCTTAGAAAAAGTAGTGCTTTAGGACTGACTGACCAGCTGTACATTGGAAGCAGGAATCCTGACTGCCAGATGCATCTTTGCTACTTTCCAGCTGGGAGACTTTAGGTGAGCCACTTTTCTGAGCCAATTTCCTCACCAATAAAATGAAACTATCTTCCATGGGAGTTGGAGTGAATAAATTACAGGTTGTACAGGAGAGTTTCTGGAGTTTCTCCGGCCTGGTGCCCACAGAAGGGACCAACATTGTAATGCTCTGTGCTGGGGCCACTGGAGGGCAGGGAGGAACACAAGAGAAACTCAACACTCAGTGTCCTGGGTGTGCTTTTCCCGTGTCCTGTATGATGTGGCCACAGATAATCAAACCTAAGGCATACTAACGTGGATCAATTAAATCAGAACACTTAAGGATGGGCCCCAGGCATGAGTACTTTTCAAGCTCCCTAGGTGATTGCAACATGCTTCCAAGGTTAGGTGGCCACTGCTTCACACCCTCCCCACACCCCAGGAGGCCTACCTTAGAGAAGCAGTCTCCCTGTTGCACCTCACTGAGCCCAGCCATGCAACAATGATGCACTCGTCTGCACTGATTGGAAAACCTAATTGCCTTAAGGTTCTGTGCAGAGCCAGCCGGGACTTAATCATTCCATTCACATCAAAATATTTACTCCAAATAGTCATTACCACCTGGAAGGGGCTTGTAGATAACTAGGGAAGAGGGGGTGGGGGAGGCAGCAGAGTTCAGCATACCCTGTAAGGAAAGCAGGCTGTTTGCAAAGGCTGCTGTCCCCAGCATCCAATGCTCACCTATCCCCCGCACCCCCTGAGAGATAACTTGAGTTAAGTGTTTGCACTTTAATGCTCCAAGGCCCGAATCATTCGATTCCACCTGACACAGGTGCTGGGGCTTGGGAACATACGGTAAGTGATTTGCATAAAGTGAGTGATTTGCATGGAGTGGAAAATTTGCATGCAGTAAATAGCTAAGGGGAGGATAAAAATATGGCCCAGAAATGGCCTAAAATAATGTGTTAATTTGTAGCCCTAGTGTAATCTGAATGCTTCTCTAAAAAGTGAGCGTCTGCCTTCAAAAAGAGAGTTACCTAGTTCCTGGCAATCACAGCTCTTGTCCTGAGAGGCTGGTGGGTTTACAAGTGATGGGACACAAAGATGAGTGGGCCCGTGAATGATCCACAGGCCAGGCACCTGACCCTTCTGCACCATCACACCTCCCAGCTCAGCATGGTTGATGCACTTTGTTCAAGCCCAGATGTATCTCCAGAGAGGTGCTTCTCTGGGGCCTGTGAGCTCCCTGAGGGCAGGAGAGGTATCCAATTCAGCTGTACACCCTAGCTAGTCTCCAGCGCAGAGTCCCGCACCATTGGAAATGTTTTCAGCTACAGGAACAGAAATCCCAGTCAATAATGGCTTAAACATGAGAACATTTATTGTTGACTTAAATCCAGAAGTGGATTGGAGGAGGGGCAATTCAATGTCAATGTCAACAGGAATCAAGGCTCCTGGAATCCTTCCACTCTGCCATCCTTGAGTCTGCTCTCATGATATCAGGATGGCTGCAACAAGCCATCACATCCATCATCCTCACAGGACAATGCACAGAGAAAGAACTAAGAGGCCTCGAAGCTAAATGGCTGCTCTATCTTATCAGAGAGGGAGCTTCCCAGAAGACCAGGCTGACATCCCTTTATCTCACTCACCAGAGCTGAGTCACAGCATCCACTTCCAGAGCAATCACTATCAAAAGGTAAGAGGGGGGCACCTGGGTGGCTCAGTTGGTTAAGCCTCCACCTTCAGCTCAAGTCATGATCCCAGGGTCCTGGGATCGAGCCCCATGTCGGGCTCCCTGCTCAATGGGGAGTCTGCTTCTCCCTCTACCTCCCCCCTGCTCATGCTCTCGCTCACTTCCTCTTTCTCTCGATTTCTCTCAAGTAAATAAATAAATCTTAAGCTGGGCACATTGCTGCCTGAACAAAATCAAGACTCTGTTAGCAGGGAAGAATCAAAGAAAGGCTATTGGGTAAAAAACCAGGGATGTCTATGGGTAACTATAAATGTCTGCTCATGAGGAGGTGGAACAGCTGCTTATGGGACCTATGTGGTGTCCTCTCTCTCCCCTGAGCCCAAATCCAAGAATTAGGATCTTATCACTGCATAGTACAGGAACACAGCTCAGTATGAAGTATGATGAAGCGAGCACGGAGAAGGAACACCTGCAGGGCCACGGAGAAGGAACACCTGCAGGGCCGAGTTCCCTTACCCATCAGCAGCATGGAATTCAGGAGATGGAGGAGAGGGAGCCACAGAAACTCTCTATCAGGAGACAGTAAGAGTCTGCTCTGGCATGCTAGTATGAAGAGTATTGCCATTAACCACGATAATAGTGATAATGTTGCTAATTAACAATTACAGAGCACTTCCAGACCATCAATTTTCTTTTTTAATTTTTCCAGTTGTCTTCATTTTTTTCCCCTAGACTTTAGTAGATTCGCTTTCAGACTACAAAGCAATTCAGGTTATTATGACAAGCCAATTAATACACAGTGTATAAATAAATAAATAGCCAAAAACCTCTCTCTCCCGCACCAAAATAACTACTGTGAACAGTTTGGCAGATCACTACATTTTCACTTATGTGAAAAATACCTTCTCTGCTTTGAGGCTTATGCCTCTACTGTTGGGTTATCTTTAGTGCTCCTGGCATTATCTTGGGAGAATTCAACATTCTCACAGACCCATCCAACCCTCCACACTCTCCTTGACTTCGACAATATTTGCCCATGTTCCTTTCTCACTGCATTGCTATTCCCATGATACCTCTTCTTTGACCTCATTCCTTGGCCCCAGACTCCTTTCTTACAAAATTACCACTTCATCTTCTTCCCTCTTCAGCCTGGACCCCTTAAAGCATTCCTTCCTCCACTCCTGCTAGCACTTTAATATCTACCTCCTTTGTTCTTCTACCCTAGAGAACCCCAGCCTTTAGTCAGTTCAACTCTCATCTTTCCTCACTCATCTACCCAGACAGCCAAATGCAACTGAAAGAAACCATACATCCCTCAGCTTAGTGCCCACAAGTACTAGATTCCCAATTTCCTGGGGACCATTTACTTTGCCCTTGCTGCCATGACATGTAAGAACGGAGACATGCACATCTCCAACACAGTCTCAACGATGGACCCTGAAATAATAACAACAAACAATTTTTGGAGAACTAAAACACTAAAATTATTTGTAATTTCCAGAGCTGTTGCTTAAGAGCTCATAAGTACCTCATTTAGTATGATTTCAGCAAAAATAAGATGGAAATGAGTTAGGCACAAAGTAACCCAGAACTCCTGTAGTTACATCTTTGTCTCCCTCTTAAAAAAGCATAGTGGGATCAAGTAAGTGAGAAAGACACTAGAAGAATAATCTTGAGTTTACTCTAATTTAAGTAAATCATTTACTACATTGATATTTTTAATGTTAATGAAACTCAAATGATGCTGGGCCATCTTTTCTAGTCTCAGAGTGGTGTCACATCAGGAAAAAAAAAAAATATGGTTCTCATTCCCAAGGCATTGAAAGACAAATGTATCTTTCCTGAAGTTTCCATAGAGAAATGGAGGCAGGAGTTTTACGCACATTGCTCAGCAAAGCTTCTTAAAATTCCTTATTTCAAGGTGGGTGGGATATTTACACACACAATTGAACTAAGGCTCACCATAACTGTTCTTCTTCCTGAACACAAAAGTCTATTTCCCAGTCTCCCTTGCAGTTAGGTTAGGGCCATATGACTGGTGTTAGTAAATGAGACATAAACAAATATGACCTGTGTCACTTCTAAGCCCAAATATAAATAGGAGCTGGTGTACCTCCTACACACCCCTTAGTTTCTTTCCGTGCTGAGGGAGACTGACAATCATGTGTAGACACGGGAGTATCTCAGAGAGCCTGGATTCCTGAATCACCAGATGGAGGAGAGCATCCACAGCCTCCATCAGACTCTGCATGAGCAAAAACTAAACTTTTGTCTTGTTAAAATACTCAGATTTGAGGACAGATTTGTTACAGCAGCATCACCTATCCTATCGTGATTATTATGACTAATATGTTCCTGAGCAAAGAAAATATAACCCTTTCTTTTTCTTTCTTTTCTTTTTTCTTTCTTTCTTTCTTTCTTTCTTTCTTTCTTTCTTTCTTTTAGGATCATATCTAATATCAAGAAGTCTAGGGGTGGCTAGCTCAGTCAGTAGAGTATCTTGATCTCAGGGTTGTGAGTTCAAGCCCCACATTGGGTGTAGAGGAAAGAAAAAGAAGAAAAGAAAAAAGAAAAGAAGGAAGGAAGGAAGAAATCTCAAGTCTCTAGAAGACTCAAGTTCTCGATAATGTGTGTAGTCTCCACAGTGCTCAACAGAATTAGTTTTAATCCAATCTCCACTAGTAATTTATTGAACAAGTTACTTAGCCTCTCTGTATGTCTGATTCCCTGTATATTAAGTGGAAATAATAAGAGCACTGCTTCCCAGGGTTGCTGTGAGGACGAAAGAGATAAGACCTAGCAATTTTACTTTTAGGAATTTATTCTACAGATAAATTCACACTTGTATGCAAAGAAATACATAGAAAGATTTTCATTGCCCTGTTTTCTGTAAGAACAAAGGACTAGGAACAACATAAACATCCCTCAAAAGGAAAGTGGTTTAAGAAATTATGACACATCCATAAAATGGAATGCCATGTAGCTTTAAAAATAAATAAATAAAATAAATCTATTTGGGCTAAAATGGAAAAATCACCAAGATATATTGTTACATGCAAAAAGCAAGGAGCAGTATAAAATGGTTAAGATACAACCATTTTTTGTTATTTGAAGGGTGTGCCCGTGTATGGTGGCTCACAGATTTAAAAAATTCTGGAAGAATATATAAAAAACAATGTTTGCTTCTAAGGAGAGAAACAAAGACAGGTGGGAGGGGAACTTATATTGTACTGCATATTTTCTTGTACTATTTCAATTTTACATTTATCATTCTTGATAAAATAATAATGTAAATAAAATGCTTATCCCTCAGTACCAGTAAGTGTTCAGCATTGGTGGTGGTGGTGGTGGTGTTATTGTAATGAATTAGTATTGATTTCTTTTGGCTAACATTTCATGACACTGGCTCCCTTGAAAGACCCGTCTCCTACCTCCTTGCCTTCTCCTCATTTCTGTAAGGAGCATGAGAAGCAGGAAACCGTGAAGACCAAATTCCTATTTTCAGCCTTGTGCAGAAGGAACAATCCACCTGGCTACATCTGCACGCCAACATAGCCCTGGCTGCCTCTCAGAAAAGGTGTGAGGTTCAGCTAGAGGTGCTGGGAATGTGGCAAGATGACTCCAGCAGATGGAGTCCTGCTGCAGCACCCCAGGAGGTGGTTGGGGGGGGGGGGGATGCCTGTCCTTGAACAGTAGCCAGGTCTCCAGAATTTGTAGTCAACGTTGACTGCCATCCATCACTGCAGCTATGCACTCTGCCGTGTGGCAATGACACAAGATGGGGACGCTGGATGAGAACATTTCCTCCCCAGGGTGGCCACCCCACCAGCCAGGCAGGACCCACCAATGGAGACAGTCAGTGTAGGAGGCTGACTAAGGACCTCTCAAATATGTCCGTGTCCTAAACCCTAGAACCTATGGATGTTACCACATAAGGCAAAAGAAACTCTTCACATGGTATTACATGAAAGCTCTTGAGATGGGGAGATGATTCAGGGATATCTGGGTGGGCCCAAGGTAATCACAACAGACCTTAGGAAGAGGTTCACAGGAGGCTCCAAGTCAGAGAAGGCCAGGCAAAAGTGGAAGCAGAGAGAGTTGAAAATGCTACACTTCTGGCTTTGAAGATGGAGGAAGGAGGCATGAGCCAAGGAGTAGAACTCTAGAAACTGAAAGGGATGCCCTCCCCAGAGCCTCCAGAGGGAGTAGAACCCTGCCAACACCGATTTCAGTCTAGTGAAATCCATTTTGGATTTCTGACCTCCACAATTATCAGACAATAAATGTGTGTTGTTTAAAGCCACGAACCTTACAGTGACTGGTTACAACAGCCATAGGGAAAGAACACAGTCAGGATCCACCTCTCACAGTCCTCCCTGCTCCGCTCACCTTCCCCTTTCAGCTGCCTTAACAGGTAAACCTAACCCTCCAGGTTCCAAGGGGCAGGTGAGACCCAACCGCACATCCTCTCAGCCTCGAGCCTTTTTTTTTTTTAATTTATTTATTCATAGAGACACACACAGAGAGAGAGAGAGAGAGAGAGAGAGAGGCAGAGACACAGGCAGAGGGAGAAGCAGGCTCCATGCAGGGAGCCCAACGTGGGACTTGATCCAGGGTCTCCAGGATCACGCCCTGGGCTGCAGGTGGCGCCAAACCGCTGCGCCACCGGGGCTGCCCTCAGCCTCCAGCCTTACATTAGAGTCCCTCTGCTAATTCTCACCACCTGCCCCCTCTCCGGCTCTACCGGGATGTGAAAGGCAAGACTTGGCTGACCTAACTGCAGGGACCCTTTGGCTTTGTGGTGGGGAGAGCCATCCCCGTCATGTACACACGGTGGCATAAAGCAGTGGTAAGGAGCATGGGTTCTGCAGGCTCCCTGCCTGTCACTGAGGTGTGACCCTGGCCGAGTTACTTGACCTCCCTGTGCCTCTGTTGCCACACCTTAAAACAGAGATACTAATAGCACCCAGCTCTGGGGCTGCTGGGGGGATTCAATGGGTTAATAAACATAATGCTCTTGGAACAGGGACTGGGACATAGAAAGAGCTATAAAAGGACTTTATTATGATTCTCCCAGCGGATATCAGGCTTTCTGAAGAAGGACTATATGCTGAGTGGCCAAAAATTGCTGACTATTCATCCTGGGGCAGGAGGATTCTGGGTAGGACAACGTGTGCTCTATTTCTAAAGCTCGAATGCAGGCTTTCCTAAGCCCAAAGTTTGGCCCTCTGGACGCAGTGAAGAGTTAGAGCCACTCCCAAGACTGGCATGTGCCTTTAGAGCAGCTGCCATAGCCTGAGCCAGAACTCCTTCACCTTAGCTTCTCCGTCTCCCCTCCTCCGCTCCATCAGGAACAGCATCCCTGGACTGCCCAGGGCTTCCCACTGTGAAGGATGACCCGCAGGACTATGGTGTGGTCTCCCTGGTGCATCCTCATGCCAGGTGATGATTACTCACCAGCCCTGGAGTCAGCCAGACTTGGATTTGAGAGCCGGCTCAGTCAGGATGTCAATAAATATCAAAAGCTGTCTTGTAGGGGAACCTGGGTGGCTTAGTTGGTTAAGTGTCTGACTTTGGCTCAGGTCACCATCCCTGGGACCAAGTCCTGCAGCAGCCTGCTCCCTGCTTGGCAAGGAGTCTGCTGCTCCCTCTGCCCCCACCCTTGCCTGCTCGTGCTCTCATTCTATCTCAAACAAATAAATAAAATATTAAAAAAAAAAAAAAAATTAGGGCAGCCCAGGTGGCGCAGAGGTTTAGCGCCGCCTTCAGCCCAGGGCGTGATCCTGAAGACCCGGGATCTAGTCCCACATTGGGCTCCCTGCATGGAGCCTGCTTCTCCCTCTGCTCCTCCCTCTGCCTGTGTCTCTGCCTCTCTCTCTCTTTCTGTGTCTCTCATGAATAAATAAAATATTTTAGAAAGAAAGAAAAGAAAGAAAAGAAAGAAAGAAAGAAAGAAAGAAAGAAAGAAAGAAAGAAAGAAAGAAAGAAAAGAAGAAAGAAAGAAAGAAAGAAAGAAAGAAAGAAAGAAAGAAAGAAAGAAAGAAGGGAGGGAGGGAGGGAGGGAGGGAGGGAGAGAGGGAGGGAGGAAGGAAGGGACTCACGGGTGTCTCAGTCATTGAGTATTTGCCTTCTGCTCAAGACGTGATCCCGTGATCGGGGGATGGAGTCCCACATCGGGCTTCCTGCATGGAGCCTGCTCCCTCTGCCTATGTCTCTGCTGTTGTGCCCAAGATTGCGAATCCGAGAAACCACCAAGGAGCCGACACCGATGCAAACACACGAGGGTTTATTTACAAGCTCGAGCTTGGGTCCAAGTATACCCGACACAGCGGAACAGGTACTTGGACCCCAGGTGGGTTTCAGCTTAGTTTTAAGGACTGGTCTGGGGGACCTCCAGAAGGGGAGGAGCAATTCCTCAAGTTCTGTTTACATTTTGATATGGGGCCTTCAAGGGCATTGAGCTCTGTTCTTATTCTAATAGGGGCTTCCTGCCCTTGGCTTGGGCTCTGTTTTTATTCTAATATGGGGCTTTCTAGGATGTTAAGCTGTAAGCTGTTTTCTTCCAGTAACTGAAGTAAGGTAAAGTTCAGCTCTTATTCACAGGGGCCTGGGATGGCTGTACCTGCGATAACGCTGAACTTAAAGTGGAATGGCCTTAATTTTCTCGGCCTCCACATCTGCCTCTCTCTGTGTGTCTCTCATGAATAAATAAATAAAATCTTAAAAAAATAAAAATAATAAATAATAAAAAGAAAAGCTGTCCTGTAAAGTTTGTCCCTTTCATATTTTTGCTTGAGAATTTTTCCCAAGATTACAAAAGCATGAGTCGGTCCCACCATCTTGCGCTGCCATGTCTCAAGCAGCTTTTGTCACATGCAGTGACTCATGCAGCATCCCCACACATCATCCCATGCGGTGTCTCCACTCAGTGTTCCCACAGATGGTCCCTCTTCTAACTTACAAATGAATAACTACCTTCTCCTTTTACCACTGCCTGGCAGTGACAAGGACTCTCTCCTTGACCAAACTCTAGCCAAGCCCTTCTGAACCCTCTTCTCCATTAAGCCTCAAGCTAGTCCTAGGAAGACTTAGAAACACCAATACACCCAGGGTCACATCCCTAAGATGAACCTAACCCCCCGCCCCCCCGCAAAAGCGCCTGCCTGAGAAAATGCAAGGCTCCCCAAAAAAACTAACCTTTTCTTCCAGAGGATACTTGAAAACAGGGCTCCAATCTCCAGCCTTGGTGGGAGGGTGGAGCAAACCCAGATAGGCTTCATGTGGACCCACACACACACACACACACACACACACACACACACACACACTTTTTGTAAATTTTCATTACCCAGACTCTACTGAGCCCTGGTTCACCACTCTCCTTAACCCCTCATTCTCCCTCTAAAACACCCAGTCACCTCTGTACAAACCAAAATGGAGTTCAGGTCACACCAGACGCTCTTTTCTTTTGCAACAGTATGTTACTGATTAAAATTGGTCCTTAACCACTTTTAACCAGTGGCCAACTTTGTTCATCTTTGACACTATGCACCAAGCTAAGGGTTTCTCCTTGCAGTATCTCACTTGATTCTCACAGGAACCCTATGAGATAGGGTCTATTACAGATGGAGAAATGAGGATCAGAGAAGTCTTTTGCTGGAGACCACAATGCTGGTGCACAGCAGAGCTGGCCCGCAGCAGAGCTGACCATCCTGCCACTACATACTTCCTACCCTGTTGCAGAGAAGAAAGAAATCATTTGAATCAGAGAACAACATTCTAATCCCAAAAGTGACATGGCTTCAAGCTCAAAGCAGAAATGGGAGCTGTCCACAGGTGTAGGAGCCCCTGGTCCATCACCCATCAGCGGGAGGGGAAAGCACTGGCCACCAGAGCTGAGGTTCACAGGGAGCCAGCTCTGGGCTTCAGCAGTCTCATCCCATTTTTCTAAGATCAGCACAGCCACTCGGCTTCTCCGACTCTCAAGTCATCAATTCTGACCCTGGCATCCAGCCACCGGAGTAATTTTATGGCACCTTGGGGCTTTTGTGTGAAGCCAGGTTTAGGCAGCAGGACAGATGAAAGGCTCCCCACCCTCTTGCTATTACCTGGAAGGAATTTGCTTTGCTTCTTTTCTGTGAGATTAGAAATACATTCCTGTGAAATCTGTTGGGCAGAGTGGGCATGAACAGCGTTGGCAGGTCTGGTCTCTGCTCTAAAGAGAATCACAGCCCTTGGGGGGATTTGACAGTTTAAAAAGTATTCAGAAAAGTGCTCTGTACATGGAACCTGAAGACTAGGGTTTGAATCTTGAATACAGCAAGTGATCTTTTTAGTCTCAGTTTCCATAACTTGAAAATGGTAGCAATGTCTCCAGCAGAACCTACCTTAACTGCTCAGCGTGTCGGTGCTCCAGGGAAACACGGGCAGTCCAAGGTCAAGAGTGGCCATCCTTAACCTAGAACCCCTTCACAAGCCAAAGAGAACCTAGTTGTTGAAGGACTGTCAGCTTTCTCCCCCCAAAACAGCAATGTGTTGTATTGAAAGCTCAATATTTTCAATAGATTAATTTCCATGCATTTTAGCTTCAGAGAATAATTTCAAGTTTGGAAGATTCATTTTTTTAAATGCAAATTGGCTTTGACTTGGAAAGAACTGAGATGGTGTTCTGGGGTGGGGCCTCCAATCTTAATGGCATATTTGCATATCAATGGCCTCTTACTTCATTTGCTGCCTTGGCCACCCTCCGAGCTTAGATGGCTCAAGACGTAATGGGAAGATGGGAGAAATGCTGGTCGTTCTTCCTTTTCAAAGTTTAAATATAGGAACTGCTTTGAAATAAAAATTTCCCCATGGACTTTTGAAGTCAGCCTCAGCAGATAAAATAGATAATATTTTATCAAACTTACCAAGACTGTAAAAGAGTGTGGAATGAATTCTCTTACATTTGCATGAGCACGCATACCCTTTAGAATTCCCAGGAGGCCAACGATAGGCCGGTCCTGCACCCCCAGGTGTTTATTGAGGGTGGCACTGTACCCCACATGCTGGGGCTACTAAGAAGTCAAATGTGGGCACTGCCCTTCAGCACTTGGCAGTGGATTAGTCAGGTCCTAAAGAAACACTGAAACGGCTGCAGAAATGCAATCTGTAATGCAGGCTAAGGTGGGGGGGCGGGGAGTGCTCTGAGATTGTATAACAGGGGAGCCTCCCAGAACAAAGAAGTGAAGGAAAAACACACGTGAGACAAGTGTGCATCCATCCTGGGGAGCAGGGGAGAAGTTGTTTGTGGTTGAAGAGCCTGAAAACGGGACGTGTGGCGGCAGAGCAGAAAGCACAGGGAAGAATGGTACACATAGACGCCAGGGGGCTTAGCAAAGATTTTGGTCTTTGTTGAAACAGCAAGGAGTATCCATTTATTTCAAAAAGAAACAAACCCAAAATGGGTTCATTTGTGCCCCACCCACCCCCTACCTCCCAACAGCAAACCAAGACTGAAGTAGTTACAACTCAACCCAGGAATGAGACCTTTCAGCAGTCAATGGAAAATTTCCCCTATCAGCACCAGTGAGTCATCTGCATGATAAACAACCCTGTCATTCCCTTCCCCACCGCCCCCCAAAAGAAGATGTCTTTAAAAAAAAAAAAAAAAAAAAAGATTTATTCATTCATTCATTCACCAGAGACCCAGAGAGAAAGGCAGAGACACTGGCAGAGTGAGAAGTAGGCTCTCCACAGAGAGCCTGATACGGGACTCTATTCCAGGATCCAGGTTCATGCCCTGAGCCAAGGGCAGATGCTCAACCACTGAGCCACCCAGGCGTCCCAAGATGTCTTGACCAGAAACAATCCCTTCTTTTCTTTTGCTAATAATCTCCTTGCTCCACCCTCCTATCTATGAAAACCTTCCTTTTGTACATCCAACTCCCTGAAACATCTCTCTACTTGCCAGAGGAGATGCTCCCCATTCATGAATTGCTTAATAAAGCCAATTGCATCTTCAAATTCACTCAGTTGAATTTTTGTTCTCTAATACATTGAAGAAGGGGAATGATGTCATCAGAAAATTTACATTAAAAAAATAAAAATAATTTTTTTAAATTTACATTTTAAGAAGATATTTTGGCTGTTCTGAGGAGAGCAAATTCAGAAGGGGAGCCTGGGTAGAAATATGAAGAGCAGTTAGGGGACTGTAGGAGAATAGTGGCGTGGACTAAGGTGGTGGTACAGAAGATGGAGACAGTGCATGGATCAGACAGGAATTCAGGTGGTCAGAGCAGCAGGAGTTGGCGGCTGCTACAAGAGGAGGGGAAAAAGAAGCAAGCATCCTGGATGATGCCCTAGTTTCCAGTTCACATAACTGAATGGGGGGCAGAGTGAGTTAGCTGCCACTCCTGGAGACAGTGAGACCAGAGGAGGACCACACCTGGCAAGGAGCTGGTGTACAGTGTTGAACATGCTATGTATGAAAGACCTTAGAGATAGCTTTGAGATGAAAACAAGGACTGGGTTTGGGGAAGTGGTCTGTCTTGAAGATGGACATGGGAGCACCCTCTAAGCCATAGGGAAGGCTGGGATGAGATGATGTCAGAAGAGTGAGAAGACAGGAGGAGCTTCAGACAACCCCCAATATTCCTGCTCTGTGAAACTCCCTCCACCCTGGGCCCACGCAGCTCTTCCATGTGCCATGCGGGGTATGCTGCTGATGTACTTTATCCCTTTTCCAACCCAAACATTTCATCAGCACATCATCTACATAGCTTTGAGACAGGGAAACTGAAGGGAACCCATAAAGGACTACTTTTTGTTCCTTTCCCTGCCTCTATTCTTGCCAGGACCTGCAGCCCAACCTTATACATGCCTTAAGGTACTGATGATGTAGGTCCTCCTAGTAAAGGTCAAGGAGTTAATGATTTCTTTGGAATCTTCCAGCACAACAGATAACTACTAAAGAGAGACTGGGTTGAGGTTGTCATTAACATTTTACCACTGACTCCAGACACCTTGATATCAAGATACCAAGACCTCTGGTTCCAGGGCATAAGTGAGCACTTGTCTTTGTTTTGACCAGTTCGTAGATGACTGAGACATATATATCAGACCATCACCCTCAATAAAAACCCCAGGCCTCAAGCAAAGATGAGACTCGCTTTCTTATCCTTTCCAAGTCTCCCAGTATCTGCTGGGAGTTTGTCTGTATCTGCTCTCTCTATATCTTCAGTTAAACTCTGCCCTCGGGATCCCTGGGTGGCGCAACGGTTTGGCGCCTGCCTTTGGCCCAGGGCGCGATCCTGGAGACCCAGGATCGAATCCCACGTCGGGCTCCCGGTGCATGGAGCCTGCTTCGCCCTCTGCCTGTGTCTCTGCCTCTCTCTCTCTCTCTGTGTGTGTGTGTGACTATCATAAATAAATAAAAATTAAAAAAAAGAAAAAAATGGACATTTAAAAAAAAAAAACTCTGCCCTCATTTCCTCTTAGCTCATGTTTGGTTTCTATTCTGTGTAAAGCCAAGGACCCTGTTGGCTCATCCTGTGGGACCCCCTCTGGGTCTTCAGAACTAGCCAGCCTGCATCAGTTTGTATTCTTGCCAAGAATTTATAATCTGAATCTAATCACGAGGATACAATCTGGCAAATCCAGATCATGGGATAATATACAAGACAAGTAGATTGGCCCCTTCAAAAATATCAACATCCTGAAAGACAAAAAAAAAAAAAAAAAAAAAAAAAAACCAGAAAATTAAAACAAATCTAGGGGACAGTTCTAGAACCTAGATTAAAGGAGGGGAAAAATGACAATCAAATGTAATATATATCCTTGACTAGATCACAAGTCTAAAGGGTATAAATTACATGATATTTGGGGGACAATAGGGAAAAAATATGGCATATTAGAGATTATTTATCATATCAATGCTAAATTTCTTTTCTTTTTTTTTTAGGATTTTATTTATTCATGAGAGACACATAGAGAGAGAGAGGCAGGGACACAGGCAGAGGGAGAAGCAGGCTTCATGCAGGGAGCTCAACCTGGGACTTGATCCTGGGTCTCCAGGATCACACCCTGGGCTGAAGGTGGTGTTAAATTGCTGAGCCACCCAGGCTGCCCTCAATGCTAAATTTCTTAGGTCTGATCATGACATTAGAGTTATATAGGACTGAGTTAGGGACAAATGGGGCTAGGCACGGCTAGGTAGGGAGCCATGGAAGCAGGCTCACAAAAATCCCAAAAATGCTGAGGTGTAAGGAAATCAGAGATAAGGAAAAGAAGCCAGACCACTCTGCCCTAGGTGTAGGCAGGGAGGGTGTCCTTTTTTATGATAGTCATTTGTGATCAACAAAGAATAACCAGTTCCCAAAGAAGTAAGCCATTAAAGATGTTATCACTAGTCTTACTCAGTGGTGATATCAATAGATAATATTAAAAAGATTTAGAAATAAATAGATAGATAGATGATAGATAGATAGATAGATAGATAGATAGATAGATAGATAGATAGATTGATTGATTTAGGTTTCCTGGTTGGCTTTCAATAAAAGACCAATCCTACAAGCCCTCAGGGGCAACCCTGTCAGGACCCCTCTCACTCCTAAGAGTTTTCTCTGTATCTTTGCTCAATAAACTTCTATTGCTTTACTCACTCTCTGCTGTCCACTAGATTCATTCTTCAACGTTGTGAGACAAGAACCTAGCTCTCCCATATCAGGACGATATCCTGGTTCTCAGGTAAATGCCAAGAAGTATTTAGGGATGTTACATCTGAACTTTTAAGTGGTTAGGAGAAAACAAACAAACTAAATATACATAAGAAGAGAGAGAAATAAAGAAAATACTGGAATGGTAACAAACAAGACTGTAAGTAAAAGTTTTATGAGTATTTGTTGCATTCTTCTTGTAAATTCAATTTTTTAATTTCTTAATATAAATAGGGAAATTGCAATGATTTCTGAGGCCCACTACCCAGACTTTGCTCAAACTTTACAAGCGTACAGCACTCATAAGACTGCCCTCACTTCAGAAACCAATCACAAGTTTGGGGTTCCCCGGTCCACCCTCACATCTGATCCGCTGGCTGCAAATTCAGGACCACCCACCACCACCTCAAATCTGGTAACTCAGTAGAACATCTCACAGAACTCAGGGAATTGCTCTACTTACAAGGAGTTTTATAGAGCAGAAGGTTAAATCAGAACCAGCCAAACGAAGAATCATACAAGAGAGGAGAGCTCTGAGAGGGTCCTACTATTTTATCCCCCTAGAGTCAGGACCTGTTACCCTGTCCTACACTGATGTATGACCACACACAGAATATTGCAACCAGGGAGGTTCACCTAAACTTCAGAGTCCAGTTTCATTGGGGTTTCATTACATAGCCATGATTGATTGACTCACTGGCCACACCCCCTTCTCCTCCCTAGAAGTTGAGAGGGTATCACAGGGCTCAAAGCCCCAACCCTGAGGCGCCTAGGTGGCTCAGTGGTTGAACATCTGCTTTTGGCTCAGGTTCTGATCCCAAGGTCCTGGGATCGAAGTCCCAAGGTCCTGGGATCGAAGTCCCGCATCAGGCTCCCATAGGGAGCCTGCTTCTCCCTATGCCTGTGTCTCTGCCTCTCTCTGTCTGTCTCATGAATAAATAAATAAAATCTTGGGCAGCCCCGGTGGCTCTGTGGTTTAGCACCGACTTCAGCCTGGGGCGTGATCCTGGAGACCCAGGATCGAGTCCCACATCAGGCTCCCTGCATGGAGCCTGCTTCTCCCTCTGCCTGTGTCTCTGCCTCTCTTTCTCTCTCATGAATAAATAAAATCTTAAAAATAAATAAATAAAACAAAATAAAATAAAATCCCAACAACAACCAAAAAAAGCCCAATCCTCTAATCACAACATTGGGCTTTTTTGGCTTGGCCTGTCCCCAGTCTGAGTCATCTTACCAGTATCAATTCTCAGGGCCCACTATGGATATGATAAGGAAGCAGGCAACTAGCTGAGGACAAAGCACAAGCTGACACTCTGCAGCCCCCTCCCCAACACACACACACATAGACTCCTGGGTGGGATATGTGTGACATTCCTCCAGGAAACTTCCAACTGTCTTAATATTAATGCCTTGCTAGAAGGGAAAACAACTTTAACTTGACAATGGCCAGGCCTCTAGTATCTTGTAGGTCCTCTTTAGCACATGAAAGTCCTTTTGAAAACTTCTCTTTTTCCTTACCCCCAAATATATAATCAGTCACCCCTCACAACCCAGGTACAGTAGCTCTTTCTGCCCAAATATCCTGTCCCCATGCTTTAATTAAACCACCATTTTGCACCAAAGACGTATCAAGAATTCTTTCTTGGCTGTGGCTCCTGACCTCACCCCACCAAACCTCACTTACATTCCAAAATTCAATCAGATAAACAAAAGATCTTTCATGACTCAGGAAATTCTAAGTATTTAGAGGATGTTCCCCAGAAGCCAAGGGCAAGGGCCAGACATTCTCTTTAACACAGAAACAAGACAAAATATATTCAAAAACAAATTTTTTTTCAATTCCATCAAGAACCACAGTAAATAGGTCTCAGCATTTGAATCAAAAACTATCAGACTCCAGGGACATTGTCTCAGCTCCCCTCAGACTCCTACACAGCACAGGCTGTTTGCATCTTGAGTTTAAAGAGGCCACTTAGATGTCTCAACAGTTCCCATTTCAAAGAAAGGAGAAGTCAATTCACTTTTCTACTCAGGGTCAGCCACAAACAGTAAATACACAGTTGTAAGGGAGTGAGAAAATAATTTACATTTGTTACCCAATACTTCCCAGTTCAATAGAATATACCAAATTCTTAGGGTAATCAGAGCCTACACTATTTCAATCAAATCGGATCCTTCTAACTATCCAACTCAAACAGGGAGGAAGTAAGAATTCCAAGAGCAGTGTGAAAAATCACTGTATAATTGTAAATTAGAACTGTAATCAGTCCTCCGGCCCCAGGCTTTCTTCATGTCTAAGCTGTGAACCAAAATGATTTACTGTGAATATATCTGCAAGAGAAGAGCTCCAAGGCACAGGACAGAGAGAACTGCCTTGTTCACATACCTAGTTGTGGGAACAGAGGGAATATTCATAAAAAATAAAAAATAGGCTTGTTGTCCAGCAAATAGAGGCTCTAGAAGCATCTGTATTTTCTGGAGAGGATCCACTGAATAGCAGTCTGGATATACCACAGAAAAGAGATTTTTCACCCCAGAATCCCAGCTCCACTCCCCAGAGGGAAGCATTGTTAATTTCTCAAGCTTGTTCCAGAAATATTTTATGCATCTATCCACCTATCTGTGCAATTATGCAACCTTTTTGTATAGATCCCTATTTCTGAAAACATCATATTATTCTGTAGCATACTTTTTTCTTTTAACAATGCATCTTAGACATCCTTCTACATCTACACAAGCAGAGCTACCTACCTCATTTTTGTGAAGCTTGAGTGATGCTGCTGAAGGGGAGCAAATTTTGTCACATGAAGTGATCTGCCTCTTTGGCATTCTGATTATTTTAAGCTGATTATTTTTAAGAAACTACAAGACAAGAGAAGCTCTTGTGTCTGCACCCATTTATTGAAGAAGTATACATGTTATTACATTTTTTGTTCATTTTTCTTCTGTTAGTCTGTCCTGTGTCAATTTAATTATTAAACCAGCCAAAGAACTTAGAAGAGTTGAGGGGAATTTTTTTCTCCCCAACTCTACTCAAAGTGTAGTCTGTGCACCAGTGCTAGTCCAGGAACTATGTGTTCTGGACTGAGAAAAGATAAAGGAGAGCTTGTACCAGAATGCAAAGCAACTATGTCTCTAAACACACTATTCAGCTACATAAACACATATACATATATATGTATTTATTTTTATATGTATTATTGTATATGTATAATTATATGTATTATTTTTAGAGATAGCATATATATGTATATGTATTTATTTATGTAGCTAAATATATATGTATATGTATTTATTTATATATAATATATATATATATATACACATATACACATATTTTTTTTTGTTAGTAAGACTTTCTTGATAAAGTCATTAATTCACATTCTGGCTCAAGCTCCTAATCTCCCAGCAAACCAATAAAAAATAGGATGTCTACTTTGAGCAACATCATCATTGAGCATGTATACCATAAGCTATTTAACCAATCCCCTCCCTTTTAGGATTTACTTATTTATTTTTAGAGATAGCACAAGAGTGAGGAGGAACAGAAGGAAAAGAATCTCAAGCAGACTCCCCGCTGAGCAGGGAGCCCAAAGAGGAGCTGGATCTCACAACCCTAGATCATGACCTGAGCCAAAATCAAGAGACAGATGCTCAACCAACTGAGCCAACTAGGTGCCCCAAACAATCTTGATAGGCACTTAGGTTACTATAAGTGAGTATTCTTGTGTGCATACATCTTTATGCACTTGGAAGAGTATTTCTGTACAGGTTCCTGGGAGTAAAATCAAGGTAAAAAAGCTGATCATGATGGTGTCAGTGGCTGGAAGAGAGTTCAGAGATAACTAGTCCAACTCCTACATTTCTTTGATGAGAAAATTGAAACCAGAAAGGTAAAAGCTAGGTGAAAGGTCAAACAAGTCAGTCATTTAATCCTCACAACAAGCCTGTGAGGTAGGCCTTACTACTTTCTTCAAATCCAAAATGATAAAACCAATGACACAGAGCTTACAAGCGTACTACAAGTCATCCAGCCAACAAACAGCAGCATCAGTACCCAAACCCAGGTTCATCCTACTCCAGTGCCATGATCCTAATAGTGAAGCCAGGGTTTCTCAAGCTGGACTCTGAACCACTGGCATCAGGATCACCTAGGGAGCTTCTGAAAGGGCAAACCCCCAGTTTCCACAAAAGATCTACTCACTCCAAATCTATGAAAGTAAAGCCCAGAATCTGTACTTCTGCTAAGCTTTCCCACACAACTCCTAGGCTCACAGAAGTCTTCTTATATGATGAAGCATTTACCTCCTTATTGTTTAAGCTGTCGGCATTGGTGTTCATCCACACTGGGATTCACACTGTTCCCTGAGGATAATGATGGGCTGCGCTGTCTGTCTGAGATTAAACAGCTTCTCAGACCTTAACCTGGGCCTATTGAATGAGTATTTCCAGGCTAGAGGACTGTCTATCCGTGTATTTAGCAAGTTCACAAGTCATTATTATTTTGGGGGGAGATTCACAGCCAAAAGTATCCTAAACATTACTCTGGGTTCTAATTTAGGTTCTAATACTTAATCATTCTAAGCTTTATTTTCCTCATTTGTAAAATGGACATAAATATGCCTGCTTGGCAGAGCCACTGTGAAGATTAGATACCGTACCAATTAGGATTAGATTTACCTGCTTATAATGCAAAGTAACAATGGCTTAAACAAAGGGTTTTTTTTTTTTTTTTCTCTCAGGTTAAAGTCTGGAGCTAAGCAATCTAGAGCAGATATGAGGTCTCTAATCATCAGGGATGCAGACTCTTGCTATATGTCTATTTGCCCTTTCATCATGAACAAATTGCCTCTTGGAGCAAAATGACTGCTGAGGTTGCAGCCATTTTGTCTTTAATCCTGGCAGAGAGAAGGGAAGAAGGGAGGCACCTCCCAGCTGATTCAGATCCCCTTAAGGAGCATTATTTGTAGGTTCCCATAACACTTCTGCTTTTTTTTTTTTTAACGATTTTATTTATTTATTCATGATAGTCACACACACATACACAGAGAGAGAGAGAGAGAGAGAGAGAGAGAGAGAGAGGCAGAGACACAGGCAGAGGGAGAAGCAGGCTCCACGCAGGAAGCCTGACGCGGGACTCGATCCCGGGTCTCCAGGATCGCGCCCTGGGCCAAAGGCAGGCGCTAAACCGCTGCGCCACCCAGGGATCCCAACACTTCTGCTTATATTGCATGACTAGTCATACATACAATCATAGAGCCACAACTAGTTGCAAGGAAGGCAGGGAACCATCTTTTAGTTCAGTATCCCGTCTTTGCCACCCAAATAAATCAGGCCTCTGTTACTTAAAAAAGAAAGGAGAATAAATATTGGTGTGGCAGCCACAGAAATGTGCTCCCACAGACTTCCTACTGCATGGAGCTGAGGACACCAGCTGCTGTGCTTTGAAATTCATTGGCCACACTTCCCATGGGCTGCACCCCACCAATGACTGAGTTTGGTTGGGTACAAAGTCAGACCCAGTCTCAAAAGACAAGGGACTCCTTCATTGACTGGCTTCAACTGAAGGATTCCCTGACAGCTCTGCCTAACCTGCTAGACTGAAGTCTCCTTAAAATGGAGGGCATTCTGGGACCCTTGAACCCAACCATCTCTCCCTACCCCCTTCATTTGGGGTCTGATGGCCCTCCTGGCCTTGAAGCACTCTCCCTATTTCCTTTGAAACAGACTTTCCCTCCCCACCCCCCCACCCCAATAAAACCCTTACACAATTAATCCCATCCTGGTGTCTGCTGCTCAAAGGACCCAGACTAGCACAACTGGCCAGGCAATTCATAGTGTCTAGCACAGATTCAATAACACATGTAACACCTGCATAACACAGGGATGGGCATGTGGTAGGTTCTCTACAAATCATAGCTGTGTGGTGATAATGGTGGTGGTGGAGGAGGAGGAAGGGAAGAAGTAGTGCAGAGCTAGCTATCCAAAGAGGAGTGTTTACAGATTGGGGGTGGATAAGGGTCTCAATCAAATCACCCTGATTCTCCTTCATCCCTAGAATGTTTCTGTTACAGTAAAATATGGTTAAAATCAGGACCAGAGTCAATATGAAAGGAGAAAATAGACTCTAGATAGTGGTCATTACGGGGAAAATGAACTGCTATTACTTAGCATTAGCCATTTCAGATTTTTTTTTTTAAAAGGAGGTGGGGAGAAAAAATTAGGGTGGACCCTAAAACAAAACTACACAAAATAAACCCAGTATTCTGAGCAATTCTGGTTCTCATATTGGAAAAACAGTAACCAGAAATTACCCGGCATGATGACCTAAGAACACTACTCCCATGCGAATGTTTTCAGAATGCAATCTAAAACACATGCAAGGCTCTACCAAAATAATGAATTCCAAGCAGAAAATACAGAGGGAAGACATAATGGGAAGAAAAAGTGCATGTAATCTGTATAGGACACAAAAGTTCTATGGAAGCTTAACCAACATTATGTACTTGGCACATGGTAGGAGCTTAATGAGTGATGGTCTTCCAGAAAATTGAATGGCTCATTCCGAGTTACAGCTCACCATTCATTTATTCATTCAAGAAAGATTTGTAGAAACCGACCATGTGCCAGGCCCTGTGCTAGGCCATGAGGGTGCCACAGTGAGTAAGACAGTTGAGGTCCTTGCCCTTACCATCCTGCAAAGAAACCTCCTTTGCAGACATTTCATGTGCGACTCTCTACTTCCATCTTTCCAAAATTATCTCAGATACAGCCTTGGGTTTCCATTGGCCTCTGTGTTAGTCATCTACTGCTGTATAACAAATTAACCACCAAAACTCATCTGCTGAAAAGAACAAATACTTTTTTTTTTTTTAAGATTTTACTTATTTATTCACGAGAGACACACAGAGAGAGGCAGAGATAGAGGCAGAGGGAGGAGAAGCAGGCTCCAATACAGTGAACCTGATGTGGGACTCGATCCAGGGACTCCAGGATCACACCCTGAGGCGAAGGCAGACAGTCAACCGCTGAGCCACCCAGGCGTCCCAAGAACATATACTTATTATCTCACAGAGCTAAGGACAGACTTAGCTGGATAGTCTGGCTCGCATCTCTCATAGGGTTTCTATCAAGGTGTCTGCTGAGCTAGAGGCTTTGCTTCCAAGATGGCTCACACACATGGCCAAGCAAGTTAATGCTGGCTGTTGCCAGAAGGCCTCAGTTCTTTGCTACATGGGTCTCTCCAGAGGGCTCCTCATGACATGGCAGCTAGCTTTCCCCAGAGCAAATGATCTGATAGAAAGACAGAGACAAAGACACAGAGAGACCAAGAGAGCAGCTGCAATGTCTTCTGTAACCTAACCTCGGAAACGACAAGCCATCACCCCTCTATATTCTGTTGGTCACACAGACCACTCCCTGGTATGTAGGTGGGGACTCCATAGGGTGTGAAAGCAAGGAGGTAGGGGGGTCATGGGGGGGCATCTTGGAGACTGGTGACCACAGCCTCAAGGAGAGCCTCCTCGTCCCAGGCTTCACCCAAACCTCAGGAGGTGGGTGCAAATTTCACTTTTTGAAAATACAAAAGCATAGAGCAGCAAATTCAGCTCCTGGAAACCCAGTGTTTGCACCCCAGAGAACTACGTTTCTTCATGTAGCATCACACCATAGTTCTGCATAGAAGGACTCACAGAAACTGTTCCAGAGAAGTCACTGGTGTTTGTTTCACTGTTCAGCATCCTCCCTCTGAAAACCCATCCTCGAGTTACCATTTCCACTTGTTCTCTACTTTCTCCAATTCCTTCAACTTTTCATTTTATCCTCTTGCTTATTTTGTCCTTGTGTAATTCCTCTCAAAGCTTTTGTGGTTGAGATGGGAGTACAAATACATTTTTAAAGATTAGAGTTTTTTGCCAGAAGACTGATGACTTGCACACATGTGCCATCTAGTGGTAAGAGTGCTAACTGCCAGAATAGAAACATTCCGGATTCCCCCACCCCACCCCCCCATTTGATTTTTCAGGGAAGTAGGAATGGGAGGGGTGGTAGAGGAGGGAGACCGGCACCTCTCTCTGTGCTTTGTCAGGGAGTTGAGACTGCTGGGGATTTAAGAGGCTCCAGGTAGGGCAAAGGAGCAGGTGATTCAGTGGCTAGAATCCACCATGATTTATTGCAATCCAGAGAAGCACTAGTGAAGATTGCAAATGAGAAAGGCCCCGGTGGTGTAAGGGTTAAGTGAAAGGTGTCAGAAAAACTAAACCATGAAAATGGACCGGATTCAGGCAAATGATTACTTGAAAGGTACTTCATGTGGGTTGATTGCAGATGTGACCAGCCATTTTTCAAGCATTCACATTAACAGCAGGAAGAAGCTTAGAGTCTAATGTTTTTGTTTTACTTATGAGAAAACTGGGGTGCAGAGGGATGGAGCACCTTGTCGACTACAGCCTGTTAGGTCCAGGGTGACCCCGAGACTAGTCCTCTTTCCTCAGGACCACACTGCCTCTAATCATGTAGAGCAGATGCTTATATGGCTTTCGTTTTGCAGTTTCAAAATAAAAATCAGATTGTCACATAACAATGCTGAATCCAGGATGTTTCCAATTATTGCTCACTGGTTTTCAGCTGTGCCTTGGCACACACCCCAGGAAGTCAAGATGGAGATGGGGCTGAAGCACTGGTTTCATTCACCTTCCATGGATAGCAGAAGTCCTTAGTCCACATAATAGGGAGGGATTCTAGAAGCCATCCCAGTAGCTGAGGGAGACCGGCCTGAGGATGAGAAGGTAGTCCATTGATCCAATGTTAACACAGCATCTGCTCCGGGCCAGGCTCCTGCAGGATGCTAGAGTGGTGAGATCAGTAACGTACTGGCCACATCCGTCTGTACCCTGATGTGTGTCCTTGGACATGGCTTGAGCCATGGTACAGTAGAGACTGGATCTGGAAGGCCTGTGAAGATCGAGCCCAGGGGTCTGTAGTCTCAGACTGAGCTGTCCTGGACACAGCCTGCAGTCAGAGAGGACCGGGAAGTGTGGGATGGGAGCTACTATCTAAGCAGGAACTCTATCACCCTGGACAGCATAGATAAATAGAACATTTTAATCATCTCAGGGAATTCTATAGGACAGCACATCCAAGAGTACCCTTTCCTGCATGTTCTGCTTCTGAGTCTCACAGTCCTTCTAGGCCCTGTAAACACTGATAGAAGAAGAAACTGACATTAGTCACTGGTTTTGGTTAGGGGCAGAGCCCCAGGACAACAGCCGTCCCAGATCTGATGTCCTCAGGTACAAATAACCCACCTGATAGAAGACACTTGGAGTTCGGTTCCTTCAGCGTCTCAGGCTCCTGTGCTGGCTAAAGGTGCAAGAATAGGGGCAAAGGGAGTGGAGGGAGTGTTATGGACTTCGACTTTCAAGGTCAGAAAAGATCTAGGTTCCTCATTATCCCAGGTTCCTCATTACCAGTGGGATGATCTCTGGAGCAAGCCTTTGGGCACCAGCTTGCTTTCTTTTTTTTTTTTTTTTTAAGATTTTATTTATTTATTCATAAAAGACACAGAGAACAAAAGAGAGCTAGGCAGAGGGAGAAGCAGGCTCCCTACAGGGATCCCAATGTGGGACTGGATCCCAGGACCCCGGAATCACACCCTGAGCCAAAGGCAGACGCTCAACCGCTGAGCCACCCAGGTGCCCCAAGCACCAGCCTTCTTGACTACAAAAAGAATCTAAGACCCATAATTATTATGAGGATTAAATGAGATGGTGCCTGGCCATGATAAGCGCAGACTTCTTACTCATCTCTTCTTGGGATGCTACTCTCTACTCAACCGTAGACAGGAACCCCATGTCACCCTCTCATGGGGTAACAGGTGGCAGCTAGTGACGGGTACCTCTTCCACTCGTTCTCTCAGTGGATATTTGTTCTGAAAATACTAACTGCCTGGCCTCATGTTCTGCATCATACAGAGAAAGAATACGAGCTCCTGGGCAGCCCTGGTGGCGCAGTGGTTTAGCGCCGCCTGCAGCCCAGGGTGTGATCCTGGAGACCCTGGATAGAGTCCCGCATCGGGCTCCCTGCGTGGGGCCTGCTTCTCCCTCTGCCTGTGTCTCTGCCTCTCTCTCTCTCTCTCTGTATCTCTACGAATAAATAAAATCTTTAATAAAAAAAAAAAAAAAAAAAGAATACGAGTTCCTGGGGAAGAGCACAGAGGAAGTGACAGTGCGACCAAGACCAAGTCCACCCGCTCAGCAAGCACATGGAAGAAAGTGTAGTACCAAGCAGAGGTGAAAAGGGAGACTGGAAAGAGGGTAAATCCAATGTTGAGGGTCCTTGAACACCGGGCCCAAGCAGTTTGACCTGCAGGGAACACAAAGCCTCTAAAAGGGAGCAACATCATCACATCCGAGTTTTGAAAATTCTTGTCGGGGGATCCCTGGGTGGCTCAGCGTTTAGCGCCTGCCTTCAGCCCAGAGCGTGATCCTGGAGACTGGGGATCGAGTCTTGTGTCGGGGTCCCTGCGTGGAGCCTGCTGCTCCCTCTGCCTGTGTCTCTGCCTCTCTCTCTGTGGCTCTCATGAATAAATAAATAAAATCTTAAAGAAAAGAAAAAGAAAAAGAAAAAGAAAAAGAAAAGAAAAGAAAAGAAAAGAAAATTCTTGTCTATCGCCAGCATGTGACGGCTTAAAAGAGGCAAGCCTGGAGGAAAGGAGGCCAGCCTCAATTTGCTCTACTCCCTCCCAACCTCACTGTGCTTCAGTCACAAAAGCCTCTTCTCAGTTCCTTGATAACAAAATACAAGGTTCTGTCCTGCCTCAGGGCCTTTGCACTTGCTGTTCCGCCCCCTCCACTACTCTTTCCTGGGCTGTCACAGACCTTCCTTTTTCTCGGCCTCCCAGTCTCCAGTGGGGCCTGCCTTTCCTTCTCTCCCTAATCTCCCAATCTGACTTCCGGCTCCCTCCATCCGTCTCTCTTCTTGCAGCATCCTGTTTCCTCCTTCTACTTAACACACTTTGAAACTTTACTCTTCTTTGCGCCCTGTGACCCGTCTCCCCCACTAGAGGCAGGTTCCATGTCCCCAGCACACCCTCCATAAACACCTGCTGGAGATGTTAGAATGGCCGGGATGGCGCGGGGGGGCATCTGCCTGCAGCCCAGGGCGTGACCCCGGAGTCCCGGGGTCGAGTCCCGCATCGGGCTCCCTGCGTGGGGCCTGCTGCTCCCTCTGCTGTGTCTCTGCCTCTCTCTGTCTCTCATGAATAAATACATAAAACCTTTAATAGAAAGAGAGGCCGGGATGATGCTGACTTAACCCAAGGTAGGAGCAGCAAACCCGAGAAAGGGGGTGACCAGCACAGGGCAGGGCAGGGGGGCAGGGCAGGCGGGAGACAGGTCAGACTTCGTCCCAACCACACGACCGGCCGGGCAGCCGGGCAGGCCAACGACCCCTCACCCACCACATCCTCAGTCTTCCCCTCAGTGAAATGGGACCGACGCCCCCGCAGCTTAGGCAGAACGCACGTCCTCGAGGCGGAAACAAGGCTGGGGCTGGGGCCGAGCGTCGTGTGGCCCCAAGAAGGCAGCCCGCGACGTGGGGAGCACCCGGCAGGCGCAGCGGCCGCGCTCCGCGGGGCGGAAGTCCGTGCCCGGCTGGAAGTCCAGACCTGGAAAGGATCCCCGCTGTGCGCAGCGCCATGGTTCCGCGTACCCTTAATAAGCGTCCGCTGGGCAGCAGAGGAGGGGGGAGTAATTTAGGGCCGCTATCATTTGTTTCCTTTAAAATTCTTTCCCCCAAAAAATAAAAATAATAAAATAAAATAAAATAAAATATAAATAATAAAATAAATAAATAAATAAAATATAAAATAAAATAAAATAAAATAAAATAAAATAAAATAAAATAAAATAAAATAAAATAAAATAAAACTTTCCCTATTTCTCAGCAGATCCCTCTAAAAAGTACTTCGCGGAAACCCAAGCTTGGAGAATTCTCAGGACTAGAGGGTAAGAGGGTAGAAGGTTACCCCAGCATGGGATAATCCCGAGGTAGATGCGAAGATGCTCGCGCACTGCGCTACCTGGTGGAGAGGGAAGAGCCAGTGTGGAAGGCTCGGCCGGACTCTCCCCACGGGTTCCCGCTCCATTAGCGACCGCGGAGGGCCCCAGACCCCAGGCATCTACAAGTGACTACATTTCCCAGAGGTCTGTGCGCAACAGTAGGGGGGCGGAGCCGCGCCTCTCCTCCCAGCCTCCGGCGTGCGGGCTGTTTTAATCTAGAAGGCTTCGCCCCCACCCTCCCCACCCCCATCCCCACCCCGGGTCTCGCAAAGCTCCGCAGACGCGAGGGACGAACCAGGCATCGTCCTCATTTAACCAACCAGGAGCAGCTAAGCGCCGCGTGGCCTTCTGGGAAATGTAGTTTCCGAAACGACAGGGACCACAGTGGGAGGACGGCGAGCTTTGCGAGCCAATTAGGGGCGGGCTGGAGCTTGTCAGGTGACCTCTGCGGCCAGCGGCTGCGCGGCGAGGATGGATCCCGGTCTGCGGGCAGTGGCCGGTGCCAGCGCCCGGTCTCCGCTTCTGGGCTGGCTTCCCCAGTCCCTGCGCTGTCCCTCTTGGCGCGACGCAGCGCCGCCCGCATGTCTGCAGATCCTTAAACCTGGGCCGGCTCTCCGTGACCTCGTGTCAACTTGCAGGCTCAGTGGGACCTCCCCCTGCTCTTCTACCCTGGCTTCTGCAGCAGCCAAACTGAGCCACTCGAGCGGCTTCAGAGCTTTAACGTCTGGTCTTTGGGAACCTTTTCCACTATCTGTTCTCCCTCTACCCCCTTGTGCTCACCCTGGACCCTGTCGTCTCAGAAGCATGATGTATGGGGACTGCATCACCTAACCTCTCAGGTTGGTGACCCTGCAGTCAAGGTCTCCGACTTCACCTAAGCCCTGAGCTCAGTGGGTTGGGAGAGCACTGAGGGGAGCAGGAGCGGGGAATCTGCTGCCAAGACCTCCGGCGGGAGTGTAAGGCTTCGGAAGGGCTATCCTTGTGGCCTTGCAACTCAGGCTCCTCCTGAAAGAGGGAGACAGGAGGGCCTGGCCGATTCAGCCCCTGGAGCATGACACTCTGGATCTTGGGGTCTTGAGTTTGAGGCCTACATTGGGTGTAGAGATAAATAAATGAGCTTTAAAAAAAATAGGGGGCAGCCCTGGTGGCCAGCGGTTTAGCGTTGCCTGCAGCCCGGGGTGTGATCCTGGGGACCCGGGATCGAGTCCCACGTCGGGCTCCCTGCATGGAGCCTGCTTCTCCCTCTGCCTGGGTCTCTGCCTCTCTCTCTCTCTCTCTCTGTCTCTATGAATAAATAAAATAAAATAATTTTTTAAAAAAGTAGGGGCACCCAGGTGGCTCGGTGGTTGAGCACCTACCTTTGGCCCAGGTGGTGATCCCCGGAATCCTGGGATCGAGTCCCGCCCGCATCCGGCTCCCTGCTTCTCCCTCTGCCTGTGTCTCTGCCGCTCTCTGCGTGTCTCTCGTGAATAAATAAATAAAATCTTTTTTAAAAAAATAATAAATAAAAGAAAAGAGCCTGAGAATGAAATGCAAAGCAAAGCTAAATATTAGTCGTGAGAATGCTGGAATGCCACTTTGGTACGAAAGTGGAAGATACTGATGCTCAAACAGAAGTGCTAAGTGGCATATAGAGAATGAAATGATGGGGATCCCTGGGTAGCGCAGCGGTTTGGCGCCTGCCTTTGGCCCAGGGCGCGATCCTGGAGACCCGGAATCGAATCCCACGTCAGGCTCCCGGTGCATGGAGCCTGCTTCTCCCTCTGCCTGTGTCTCTGCCTCTCTCTCTCTCTCTCTCTCTCTCTGTGACTATCATAAATTAAAAAAAAAAATTAAAAAAAAAAGAATGAAATGAGAATCAACAAGAAGACATAACAAGAAGACATAGCGAAGATGCTAAATTAATATGTTAATAGAGTTAAATGAACCCAGAGAGCAGATAATAAAGTCCTTTATAAAGCATGATAAGGGCAGCCCGGTGGGTGGGGGGGCTCAGCGGTTTAGAGCCGCCTTCGGCGTGACCCCGGGGTCCTGGGATGGAGTCCCTCGTCGGGCTCCCTGCATGGAGCCTGCTTCTCCCTCTGCCTGTGTCTCTGCCTCTCTCTCTGTATCTCTCATGAATAAATAAATAAACTCTTCAAAAAATCTGTTTAAAAAGCATGATGATTGAAAAGGAGAGGGTGTTTTTTTTCTTTAATTTATTTGGAAAGGGTGTTTCTGAGGGAAAGCCAGGTATATGCGATGTTTTGTTAGCCTTCCAGAAAGATTAAATAGTATACCAAAAAAAAAAAAAAAAATCCCTTGGGAAGTGGCAGGTGTAAGAAAACCCTGGAAATCAGTAATCTGGCTTCAAAAAGAGAATAATTTTTTAAAAGGAATCTTTTCTTGAGGGGAAAAGGAGATCTAAAACGAGTATGTTTGGACATTTCAGAGGCACCTGTTGTGCTGCATCTTACAGACAGAATCTCATGGAAACTGGGTTCCTGCTGTCACACAGGCCAATACACAGATTTTGGATCCCAGGATGGAGGCCACACACAGCCTGAAACTGCTCAGGAAGTTTACTGCCAAGCACTGCACTGGTGAGGAGATTTAGTTTGGTGTTGTTCTCTCTCTCTCTCTCTCTCTCTTTTTTTAAGATTTTGTTTATTCATGAGAGACACACAGAGAGAGGCAGAGATATAAGCAGAGGGAGAAGCAGGCTCCATGTAGGGAGCCCGATACGGGACTTGATCCCAGGACCCCAGGATCACGCGCTGGGCCAAAGGCAGACACTCAACCACTGAGCCACTGTCCCTGGTGTTGTTCTATTATCATGATAATGTTTTATTAATGTATATCTTTCATTCCTCTGTAGTATGAGGTCCATTTGTCATGGAAAAAAAGCCATGAACTGCCTTAAACCCTATCTGTAGTGTTTTCACACACCATGTGATATTTGATATAAGAAGACCCGCACACTGGTGAGTTAACAATTAACTAGGAAAGATACGACTTTGAAAGCAATCCAGTTTGTTAGGCTTCTACATGTCAGCCTCCCCACCTGATTCTAAATTTAAAGACTTACTGTTTACTAACAGGAAGTTACAACTATATTTATATGTGTCTGGGGAAAATGCATGCAGAGAATAGCCATATCTTTATATGCAAGGCACATATCCAGAACCAAACAAAACAATTCCAGACTCCCACATTGAACATTAATATTTTAGGAGTAGAGCACAAGATCCCCAGTGAACAAGAAAACCTACGCATTATAGAAAAAGAAATCATGTAGATATCAATTTTCATTAAGGCAGAGCAATGGATCTCAAATTATTTGTGCAGAACTAGTTGTTTCTTTGTTTTCAATTCATTACCCTCCAATACTTCTGTAAAATAAGAATTTATTTCTAGAAAAAAATGAAATTATAGTGAAATATAAAATATAATCCCATTTTTAGTTATTAGATTTAACATACATAAAATCTCTCTAAAATTACTATAAAAGCGGGACACCTGGGTGGCTCCGTCAGTTGAGTATCTGACTCTTGATCTCAGCTCAGGAGCCCACATTGGACTCCATGCTAGGCATGGAGACTACTTTAAAAAATAATCATAATAAAAAATAAAATTGCTATAATAGCTCCCAAACACTTAGGCTCGATGCTATATTTAGTTCATGGCAGACTAGATGGGCAACCCACACTTGTCTAAGGATCATATTTGAATAGCACTGAGATAAAGCATCTACAAATGAAGATCTTACAGAAACATATCACATATTACTCCCTGATTCACAGTTTTATTAGTTTTATAATATCGACTTTTATTGAAGCCACAATTGTGTATTGTTTAAAAGGTAAACCAGGAGTGCAAGGTAAAAAATAAAAAAAAACAAGAGTCCTCTGGAAGTTTCCTTCACCTCCCCTTCCCAATTCCTGGTGCTTCTCCCTCCATGTCTCTGAACAATAAGCAAACAGTTCTACTTAAGTGACATATTTTCTTCTAAGCTATAAATGATAGTTAATAGCCATCATCCACCTTAAGAAATAAAACATTGCATTTATAGTTGGAGATCTGTGTTACCCTCCCTGATTTCATTCCCTCTGCCAAAGCAAAACCGTATGTGGTTTTTATCAGTGTTTTTTATTCTCCTTTTTTTAAGATTTTATTTATTTATTCATGAGAGACACAGAGAGACAGAGGCAGAGACATAGGCAGAGGGAGAAGCAGGCTCTTCACTAGGAGCCCAATGTGGGACTTGATCTCAGGACCCCGGGATCACAACCTGAGTAGAAGGCAAACGCACAACCACTGAGCCACCCAGGTGCCCCCCATACATTTCTTTTTTATACTTTTACTAGATGTGTCTAAATCCCCAAATATCTTGTCTTTTCATGTTTTTAAGTTCTAATAAAAATGGCACAGTACTTCCTAAAACTTTTTTTCTTAAGTTTTTTGAAAATCATCCGCAGTAACACGCATAGCTGTGGTTCATTAATTTCCTCTGACGTATAGTAGCTCATTATTTGAATATAGTTGAATTTATTTACCCAACCCCTATTGACAGAAATTTGGATTGTTTCCTGTTTTTATTATTACAGTGTCTCCTCAAACACAAGTGCAGGAGCCTAGGGCATATACCCATGTCATCCTATGTGATTCATTTACCGGTGAATGCAGTCCTGGCTCAAAAGGCATATGCATCTTTATGCACCTTCACCTTTAAATATTATCTACTTGGTCTCTGAAATGCTTGTACCAATTCACACTTTGGCAGGGTAGGAGAGTTCTCATTTCTCCATATGACCACCAACATTTGAAACTGTCAGACTTAACTTTCCCAGTCTGATGGATTTGAAATGTACCTCATTATGGTTTTGTTTGCATTTCTCTGATTAACGATGAGGTTGAGCATCTTTTCATGCATATATTAGCCATTCTGGTGTCTTATTCTCTGATTTACCTGCTTATTTTTTTCTCATTTTTCCATGGAGCTTTTTAAATTATTGACTTATTAGTTATTTATATATTCTGGATTTGAATCCTTTGTCAATTATGTATTTTTGCAAATATTTTTTCCCAGTCTGCCGTTTGTCTTTTCACATTTTTAATGATGTCTTTGATACTTGAGCATTTTTAATTTTAATGATGTTGATTTTATCGGCTTTTTTCTGTATAGGTTATGCTTTTTTTAATTCAATTTTTTTCTAATTTTTTATTTATTTACTTAAAGAGAGAGTGAGAGCATGAGCAAGGAGAGGAGCAGAGAGAGAGAGAGAGAAGCAGACTCCCTGCTGAGCAGGGAGCCCAATGCAGGATCCCAGGACTCAGAGTATCATGACCTGAGCTGAGGCAGACACTTCACCGCTTGAGTCACCCAGGTATCCTTTAAATTCAATTGAATTAACATATACGGGGGATCCCTGGGTGGCGCAGCGGTTTGGCGCCTGCCTTTGGCCCAGGGCATGATCCTGGAGACCTGGGATCAAATCCCACATTGGGCTCCCGGTGCATGGAGCCTGCTTCTCCCTCTGCCTATGTCTCTGCCTCTCTCTCTCTCTGTGACTATCTTAAATAAATTTTAAAAAAAAAAAAGGAATTAACATATACAGTATTATTAGTTTCAGAAATAGAATTTAGTGACTCACCAGTCGCATACAGTACCCAGTGCTGGGGCACCTGGGTGGCTCAGTGGTTGAGTGTCTGCCTTCTACTCAGGTCATGATCCCGGGGGTCCTGGGATTGAGCCCCACATCAGGCTCCCTGTGGAGAGCCTGCTTCTCCCTCTGCCTATGTCTCTGCCTCTGTGTGTGTGTGTCTCTCATGAATGGATAAATAAAATCTTTAAAACAAAACAAATACCCAGTGCTCATTACTTCAAGTGTCCTTAATGCCCATCCCCTAATTACCCCATCCCTCCACCTGCCTCCTTTCTAGCAACCTGCGTCCTTTCGTTTCCCAGAGTTAGGAGTCTCTTATGGTCTGCCTCCCTCTCTGTTTTTGTCTAATCTTATTTTTCCTTCCCTAGGTGTGCTTTTATATTTTATTAAATCTGTGTCTAGCCAAAGATCATAAGACATGCTCTCATATTTTCTTCTAAAAGTTTTCTTGCTAGGTTCTCAAATTCCACTTGGATTTTTTTTTTAATGTCATTCAAGAAAGAGTTCCAATTTTATTTTATTCTTTTCTCTGAATAACCAATTACTCGTCACCATTTTTTAAAAACTGTCTTTTCTCCACTCATCTGCAAAGCCACTGTGTCGTGTATATCTGCTGTCCATCTATGGCTGTGTTTCTGGGCTCTATTCTGTCCCAGTGCGCTCCATCTCTGCCCCTATTCCAATGCCACAGTCTTAACGACAGTACATCACGGTAAGTCTTGTGTACAACGCTGAGTCAGCCATCCTCTGCTGCATTTTCATGTGTGTTTCACCTACTCTTGTACCTTTCCATTCCTATTTTAAAATCAGCTTGTCCCGTTCCCAAAGAAACATATCCCAAAGAGTCACATGCTCCACTGACTGTGCCAGCCAGGTGCCCCAACATAAAAACAGATTTTTATTGGAATTGCAATAAAAGCCACATGTTCCTATGGAGAATTGACTTCTTTATCTTATTAACTTTTTCTGCCCATGTTCATATGTTTTCCTGTTTATTTAATTCACCTTTAAGATTTTTTCTATCATTTTTTATAGTTTTTTTCATGAAGGTTTTAAACATCTTTTATAGATTTATTGCAAAGTATTTTATAATTTCCTTTTTATTAGAATCCTTTTAAATTTTGCTTTCTTTAGGGACACCTGGGTGGCTCAGCGGTTGAGCATCTGCCTTTGGCCCAGGGTATGATCCTGGAGTCCCATGATCGAGTCCCACGTTGGGCTCCCTGCATGGAGCCTGCTTCTCTCTCTCTCTGTGTCTCTGCTTCTCTCTCTGTGTGTGTCTCTCATGAATAAATAAATAAAATCTTTTTTTTTATTTTTGTTTTCTTTAGAATTCATCTTTTTCTAGATTTGTTGAGATATAATTTCTTCTTTAATTTTGTAAATGACATCTTTTTAAAAACTATGCTTTCCAACTCCTAGTGTCAGAACCATGGGAAAGCAATTGAGCTGCCTGGCTAAACTCTTGTATTAATTCTAATAATCTGCAAAATATCTTGGCTTTTTCTATGGAAACAATCACTTGGCTTTTTCTATGGAAACAATCAAATAACCTGTGAGTGATTCTATGGAAGTGATATGCAGTAGACTGAATAGTGAGCCCCCAAAGATGCCCACATCCCAACCCCCAAAACCTGTAAATATGCCACCTGACATGACAAGATGGACTTTGTAGATGTGACTAAATTAAAGGTCTTGAGATGGGAAAGTTGCCTGGATTACCTTGGTGGGCCCAGTGTTATCACAAGAGTCCCTTTGAGCGGAAGGCAGAAGGAAAATGAAGGCTGTGTGATGAGGTACAGGAGAGAGACCATTCGATGGTAGAAACAAATTTTGCTGTGAGGCATTTTGATGATGGAGATAGGGGCCCCTGGCCAAAAAATGTGAGCAGTGATTAGAAGCTGAAAAAAAAAACAAGGAAACATTCTCTAGAGCCTCAAGGGGGAACACATCCCTGCTGGCACCTTGATTTTAACCTCTAGGACTTATTTCAGACTTCCAGAACTGCAAGAGAATAAATCGGTGTTGTTTTAAGACTCTACATCTGTAGTGATTTGTTATAGCAGCAACAGAGAAACTAATACAGGCTTGTGGAAGATAAACTTTGGAAGACATATCTGGTCTGAATTCGTTTTAATTCTCTTTTCTCGGGATCCCTGGGTGGCGCAGCGGTTTGGCGCCTGCCTTTGGCCCAGGGCGCGATCCTGGAGACTCGGGATCGAATCCCACGTCGGGCTCCCGGCGCATGGAGCCTGCTTCTCCCTCTGCCTGTATCTCTGCCTCTCTCTCTGTGTGTGTGTGACTATCATAAATAAATAAAAATTTTTAAAAAAAATTCTCTTTTCTCATTTGCAAGTTTGGTGGTTCTAGACCTCTAACCTGGAATCTTGTCTCCTCAGAACAAGATAGAAGCTATTTTCTCCCTTTACAATCTTTGTATCATTTATTTCTTTTTCTTTTCTTCCTGTTCTGCCTGGTCAGACTCCCCAGGTACAATGCTGAACAGAAAGGTATTAGAGGACCACCCCCCTTGTCATCTCCCTGATTTTAAATGATTTTTTTTAAGTAATCTCCACATCCAATGTGGGACTCGAACTCACGATCCTGAGACCAAGAGTCACATGCTCCATTGACCAAGCCAGCCTGGTGCCCTTCATCTTGCTGATTATTTTTAAAAGATTTTATTTATGTATTTGACAGAGGGAGCACAAGCAGGGGGAGCAGCAGGCAGAGGGAGAGGGAGAAGTAGGCTCCTGCTGAGCAGGGAGCCCGATGCTGGGGCTGATCCCAGGACACTAGGATCATGACCTGAGCCAACGGCAAATGCTCAAGCAACTGAGCCACCCAGGCACCCGATCTTGCTGATTTTAACGGCTGATTTTAATACTTCACCATTTAAGTATTCTATTTAAGTATACTTCGCCTTTTAAGTATTTAAGTATTCTATTTGAGAGGAGAAAAAGTATTTGCTGTAAAATATTGGTAGAGAGTTTCATAAAATTAAAGAAATTTCCTACTCCCTATTGGCCAAGATTATTATTATTATTTTTAAGTAGGCTCCACACCCAGTGTGGAACCCAACATGGGCCTTGAACTCACAATACTGAGATCAAGACCAGAGCTGAAACCAGAAGATGGACACTTATCCAACTGAGTCATCCAGGGCCCCTGGCTAAGATTATCCTTAACATAAATGAGCGCCAAATGTTATCAAACACTTTTTCTGTGCCTGTCAAGGTAATTATGTAAATTTTCTCCTTTAATCTATTATTGTGTTGATTTAGATGAATACTTTTTTTTTTAAAGGTGGACCAACTTTTCTTTTTTTTTTTTTCCCAAGTTTTCATTACTGAGCTAGAACCAGCTTGGTTCTATTGCATTCAATGGGCTAACATTTTATTTTATTTTTTTTTAATTTTTTTTTATTTATTTATGAGAGAGAGAGAGAGGCAGAGACATAGGCAGAGGGAGAAGCAGGCTCCATGCACCGGGAGCCTGATGTGGGATTCGATCCCGGGTCTCCAGGATTGCGCCCTGGGCCAAAGGCAGGCGCCAAACCGCTGCGCCACCCCGGGATCCCTGGGCTAACATTTTAACTAAAGCTTTTGCATCTACACTTTTTTTTTTTTAATTTTTATTTATTTATGATAGGCACACAGTGAGAGAGAGAGAGAGGCAGAGACACAGGCAGAGGGAGAAGCAGGCTCCATGCACTGGGAGCCCGACGTGGGATTCGATCCTGGGTCTCCAGGATCGTGCCCTGGGCCAAAGGCAGGCGCCAAACCGCTGCGCCACCCAGGGATCCCTGCATCTACACTTATAAGTGAAACTGGCTACCCTCTGATATCCTTGACTAGTTTTGGTTCAGGGTTAGATAGGCTCACAAACTGAGTTGGGGAGTGTTCCCTATCCTGTTATTTTGGTTGATTCTTTTTATTTTAGAAATTAAGCATTTATTTACAGCTACAGAAGATTGAGTTTCTTAAATTCCACACACTTACCCACAAATGCACTTCTACTGTGCTCATTATCCCTATATAATTAGATAATTTTTGGTTCAGTCAATATTCAACATTATCAGGATTTTGTAAATACTACATACTAATGAGCTGTATAGATTATATTTCCTTATCCTTTCCTTTTTTTAAAAAAGATTTTATTTACTTATTCATGAGAGACACAGAGAGAGAGAGGCAGAGACACGGGTAGAGAGAGAAACAGGATCCCCGCAGGGAACCCCATGTGGAACTCCATCCTGGGACCCCAGGATCATGCCCTGGACCAAAGGTAGACACTCAACCACTGAGCCACCCAGGCATCCCTACTTCTCCTTTCCTATACAACTTTTGGCTTTCCCTAGAGTAAATAAATGGCCTCTTTTTGTTTGTTTGTTTATTTTGGCTTAGTTTTCTATATACCAATCAATAATTCTTCCTGAAACTATTGCATAGAACTGCAAATTTCTCAGTTCACTTAAATATTAGGTAACTGAACAATTGCAAGATTTTTGTGGAGAAATTTCTCCTGGAATTCTCTTGTTCTCTCCAAACTGTCCTGTCCTCTGTGCCTGTCTTCAGCTGTTTTGGGGACTCACCCCCTTTATATTCTTTTTGTCTCATTTCTGTATTAGAATCCTTGTGTCCTCAGGGCACCTGGGTGGCTCAGCCAGTTAAGTGTCTAACTCTTGATCTTGGCTCAGGTCTTGATCTCAGAGTGGTGAGTCTACTGGGTGTGAAGTCTACTTAAAAAAAAAAAAAACTAGGGGGATCCCTGGGTGGCTCAGCGGTTTGGCGCCTGCCTTTGGCCCAGGGCGCGATCCTGGAGTCCCTGGATCGAGTCCCATGTCGGGTTCCCGGCATGGAGCCTGCTTCTGCCTCCTCCTGTGTCTCTGCCTCTTTCTCTCTCTCTCTCTGTGTCTATCATAAATAAAAATAAATAAATAAATCTTAAAAAAAAAAAAGTAAATAAAATAGAATTCTTGTGTCCCTGTTTTCTTTTCTCTTGATTTACTAGCTTATTTTGGTGGGGCACATTCTTTCATTTAGAGAAGGGGTACTTGGAAGATAAAACTCCTGAGGCCTAACTTGTCTGAGTTTATCTTAATTCTCCACTCTCATTTACTGTATTGATCGGTATAGAATTCTAGATAGGAATCGTCTTCCTTCAGAATCTTGAAGGTATGCAGTCTTTTACTTTCAGTCTTGTTGGTGAGAAGACCAAGACCGTTCCAATTCTCAGTTTTGTGTATGTGAGGCTTTTTTCCCTGTCTTACTACTTTTATGATAATCTCTTCACTTCTCATGCTCTGACATTTCATAAAAATATGCTTTGATATAGATTATTTCGCTTGTTGCATTGGACTGTTAGGGTCTTTTTTTAAAAAAAAAAGTTTTATTTATTTTATAGAGAGTGAGAAAGAGCACAAGCAGGGGAGGGGCAGAGGGAGAGGGAGAAGCAGACTCCCCACTGAGTAGGGAGCCCAACGTGGGGCTTGAACCCAGGACCCCAGGATCACTTAAGCTGAGCTGCTGAAGGTAGACACTTAACCAACTAAGCCACCCTGGCATCCCCTGTTAGGGCCTTTTAGTTAGTGTTTAATAAACACAAACAAAAGAAAAGAAAATCTTAAAAAAAAAATAGAAGCACCCTTCTGATGTTAAGTGAGGCTTAGCTGTCTGCTCAGATGTAAAAGTTAAGGCATCAAAATGCTGATTTCAAGTCCTGAGTGTCTGGGTGGGGCTTATCTCCCAGTGGTCTTCACAGTAGGGTGACCACGTGGGAACCCAGCTGTTTCACTGGGGCAATGCCACATGTCAATAGCGCTTTTCTCTCTCTCTCAGCCTAGCCCTTTTCCCAGAGAGGAAACTTCCTTTCTTCCTTCCAGAGGTTGTAAGCTTGTCTGCCATCTTTTTGGCTGTAGGGTGGGAAGTTGAGTGGAGTGAGTCGGGGGGAGGGAGACGTTTACCACTCACATATAGACTTTCGCTGACTGTGCATTTTCAGTACAGTTCCCTGTTTTCACCTGTGTGTGGTAACTCTGAACCCAGGGCCTCTTGGTGTGAAGTCCCCATCTTCCTCCATGTGGGTGAAGTAGTCTCCTGGTTGTGCAGGTAGGAGTGGAACTCTGGGCATCTCACTGACCCTCAGAAGGACAGCCAAGATGTACCTCCAAGCTTCAGTCCCACCTCTTGTGCCCATCTTCAGGGGGATTCCAAGCAAGGAATCCACTTGCTGTTTCTTATGGCACACCATGTTCCCTTTCATTTTAAAGATTTTATTTATTTATTCATGAGAGACACAGAGAGAGGCAGAGACATAGGCAGAGGGAGAAGCAGGATTCTTGTGGGGAGCCCTATGCAGGACTTGATCCCAAGATCCCAGGGTCATGACCTGAGCTAAAGGCAGAGGCTCAGCTGAGCCACCTAGATGACCCCCCTTTCAGTTTAAATGTTAGCTTTCTTCACTCTTTGAAATGAGTTACTGCTGAGTTTTCCAGCTTCCAAAATTTTCTTGACATGTCATCTGTTCCTGTATCATCTCTCCAGTTCTTTGTCCTTGTGGATATATGCCTTTTCAGTTGTAATTTCTCTGCTAGCATTTGGAGGCTTTGGGGATGATGTGTTTTTAATGTCACACACACACACACACACATACACACACCCCAGTGTGGATGTAGGACCTGAGGGGAGGAGCACAGAAAACCGCAGATAGTCTGCAGGGCCTCACTTGGGTCTGCAGCAGACTCTGGTTTTCAGAGGCCTCCCCACAGCTGGCCGACTGCCTGACGTGGTGTTCATTTGTGTGATTGAGTAGAGAGGAATTCTCCACGTGTGTGTTCAGACCGGTGGCATTTCTGCAAAGTGCAGCAGAGAAATGGGCTACTGAACTGAGGAGAGGGAATCAGGCTCAGCTGGAGCAAAAATCTCCTGGAAAAGTATTGACAGCCGAGATCTGGATAAAGCTCACCCACCTCAAGTTCTCTGTTGAGAGAGTTAATTCCCGAGGAGGCAATACTGGGCGCTCCTGAGGAACAGCCTAGGAGAGCAGAGTCCACCACCAGCCCCTGCTCAGACTCAGAGTGAGTACTGGTCTAACTCCAGCACCTGAGACCGCCTCCCAGAAGTGAGCAAACAGCAGATCTCTCCTCCACAGAGAGCCCCCCCCACCAAAAGGCTAGTACCCGGTTAACAGCACTGGCCACCTCCTTTCCAGTGTGGAGCAGATAGCCACAAACAGGAGAGCTGCCTCTTGGACAGGATGCTAACCTGCCCCTTGCATCCAGCAACCAAGGTCAGACAGGGCAGAGTCTGAAAGAGGAGAGTGGAGCTCTCCCGTGTGGCCAGGACTCCGTGGCCCACGGTGGAAGCATCGTCTCAGAGATGACCGGGCAGTCCCCCATGCAAGTTCTAACCACACAGACCCCAGGACTCTGCTGCCCTGCGGTCAGGCCGAGAAGCAAAGAGAAGCCTAAGAGAGGTGGGAAAATGAGACAAGGGCCTGTAAGAATAAGTATGCTCTGGACTGTGTTCCAACACCACCAAGCAGTTCTCCGCTTCTCCATGAACACTAACAGGGTGTCCCACACTTGAAGTCAATTCTGACACTGTCTACCTAGGGATAGCAGCAAATCCCGCAAGCTAAGGGCTCGATCCTACAGGATGCCTGAGTTCACACACCATTCTTAAGTCCAGGTTGTCACCTAGATCTTTTTTCTTTAAGATTTTATTTATTTATTTGTGAGAGACACAGAGAATGAGGCAGAGACACAGGCAGAGGGAGAAGCAGGCTCTCTGCTGAACAGGGAGCCCAAGGTAGGACTCAATCCCGGGACTCTGGGATCATGACCTGAGCTGAAGGCACATGCTCCACCACTGAGCCACCCTGGTGCCCCATCACCTGGACTTCTGACCAACTGACTATAAATTGGAGGTTTCCATAACCCCTTCCTCAGGTTTGAGTAATTTGTTAGAATAGCTCACAGAGCTGAGGGAACCAGCTTTCTACATTTCCCAGTTTATTATCAAGGATATGACAAAAGATACAGATGCACAGCTAGATGAAGAAGTCCAGAGGGCCAAGTCATGAAGCGTCCCGAGCTCAGGAACTCCTGTCCCCATGAATCCTGGCACATGGATGCATTCACCCACCCAGAAGCTCATCAAATCTCCTTGTTTAAGAGCTTTTATGCAACTTAATTTGCAATGCCCCCCTTTCCTTAAATCAGTGAATGGAGCCCAAAGTTCCAGTCCTGTAATCAATGGTCTTTTCTGGTGAAGAGTTGACTAAGTAGAGCCCCCAACCACCCTATGTCACTTGAGTAGCATGAACTCAGTTGTGATTAAGAGGCCTTCTTATAAATAACAAAAGGTACTCCCATTACTGAGGAAATTACAAGAGTTTTAGGAGCTCTGTGCGAGGAACTGGGGATGGAGATCAAATATATTTGTTATTATAGCACAGAAGCTGACCTCTCATCCGCAGCAATAGCTGCTTCTACTTTCCAGGGGGTGCCATGACTCACATCAGTGAGGAAATTATTCTCCACACAACCCTTCCCTTCATGCAGGTGGGTGAGGGAGGGACAGGAAAGGCTGGGCAGCAGCCACTGTCAATGCTTTGCCCACCGCGCCCGGGCCCCCTGGGCTGTGTTTTATGCAGACTGGTTCTCCCCTCGCCTGCACCTGCAGCTCTTGGTAGAAAGCCAGGGAATGTATGTGCCCCTAGGGCCAGCCATCAGCCAAAGACTGACAAACACAGGGGGATAATCCTCCCACTCTCTGGCTCCCCAATGGGGGCAATTTTAAGGCTTTAAGGTGTCCCCAGGGTTCCCATGAGGGACTGAGCCAGAGCTACCCTCCTTCAACATTGCTTGCTGTCACATCTTTCCTCAGCTTCCTTTCCAGGTCTGATCCCCCACTCCCTGCCATTTGAATGCTTAAATAAATAATTTTCATATGAATCTCCTTCTCCAAATCTGCTTCTGGAAACTTAAGCTAACACAGCCTCATATTTCAGAGTCCTTGCTGGCTCTCTGTTACTAAAAATGGAAAGACGGGGTAGTCCTTTGTTTATAAAGCACAATGACAATGCTGCAGGTTGAAAATGTAGACCCTGAGATGAGGAAAGAATGCAGAATTGTTTCTTTACATTGAAGGGAGAGAGTTGGGCTTCTGAAGGGTGCCTGGCATGGCAAGGAGGACAGGAAGCTGGAAGCTTGAGGCGGAGAAGGGGCTGAGCAGCTGGGCAGTAGGAAACCCCTCGATCGCACCATGCCTTCCATAAAGGCTCCTGGCACACACACCCTGTGGGTGTGATGTCTGGAGCAGGAGGAACCCAGTGAAAAGGCTCTTCGGGAAGCGATGCTGCAGTGCAGACCAGCAGGATGGGAAGGCAAGGTGCTCCCAAAGCAGGAACTCTGAGCCAGAGAAAACTAAGGAAAACATAATCCATCAAACGTGCACTGCACGCCCCCCGCCCCACATACACGTGCATGCATATGCATGCACACACACCAGTCCACCAAGAGGTGGAAAGGCATAAAATACCCTCTCCTTCGAGATCTGAGTAATGCATGAAATGACAAACTTGAAGTAACTAAAGGTATAAGTTCCAAAATCATCCCAAGAATAGCAAAGGTGTCTTCAACATTGAGGAGATCCCTGGGTGGCTCAGCAGTTTAGCGCCTGCCTTCCGCCCAGGGCATGATCCTGGAATTCTAGGATCGAGTCCTACATCAGGTTCCCTCCATGGAGCCTGCTTATCCCTCTGCCTGTGTCTTTGCCTCTCTCTCTGTGTCTCTCATGAATAAATTTTAAAAAAAATTTTTTTAAAGGTGAATTCAACATTGAGACAGCATTTCTCAATTAAAATTGGGGTTACATGGGCCTGGCTCCAGGCCATAAATTTGATTCAAGTCTATTCCATGCATTTTTAAAATTTTATTTATTTTAGAGAGAGAGCATGAGCAGGGGGAGGGCAGAGGGAGAGGAGAGAAGCAGACTCCCCATTGAGCACAGAGTCCATCTTGGGCTCGATCCCACAACCCCAAGATCACAACCCAAGCCAAAATCAAGAGTCAAATACTTCACCATATGAGCCACCCAGGCGCCCGTATTCCATGAATTTTGGGCCTCCTTGACCATTGGCTACCTCATTATCATGGCAAAAGATAGGCATAGAAGAGACAAAGCCCAACACGCAAGCACATTTTAAGCCTCTGCTCAATCATGTGTACCAATATCCCATTGGCCAAAGTAGGTCATATCACAGACCAAAATCAAGGTGCAATAAAGTACATTTCTTGCATGGATCTGCAGTGTAAAACTAATTATTTGCTGAATAATCATCTAACCTACCACAGGCTGGATCTTGGACAACCAAGGGATGTTGTTCTAGGGAGAAGTGGGAGGAGTATGTGTTCCATAGAGAAGAATGACATCAGGAAGGTCAGAGAGACACAAGGTTGTGTGGCACATTTAAAGAATGGCAGGTGGTTTGAAGGACAGGACACTGGTGAGAGATGTTGAGTATGTGCAGGAGCTAAGTCTGGAGAGAAAGATAAGAGCCAGTATCTCAGGATAGGAGGAAACCCAAAAGATCTAGGTAGATTTTTTAAAAGATTTTATTTATTTATTCATAAGAGACACAGAGAGACCGACAGACACAGGCAGAGGGAGGAGCGGGCTTCCCACAGGGAGCCTGATGTGGGACTCCATCCCAGGACCCTGGGATCAGGCCCTGGGCTGAAGGCAGACTCAACTGCTGAGCCACCCAGGTGTCCCAAGATTTGGATAGAAATGAGCAAGGTAAGAGGTCTGTCCTCCCTGTTAGGTTTTCTTTCTTTTCTTTTTTCTTTTTTTTTTTTTTTTAAGATTTATTTATTCAAAAAAAAAAAAGATTTATTTATTCATGACAGACACACACACAAAAAGAGAGACACACACACACACACACACACACACAGAGAGGCAGAGACACAGGTAGAGGGAGAAGCCTGACGTGGGACTCGATCCCAGGTCTCTAGGATCATGCCCTGGGCCTAAGGCAGGCGCTAAACCGCTGAGCCACCGGGGCTGCCCCCTGTTAGGTTTTCAAGGGACTCTTGCCTTGTCTCTTGAAGTCTCTACTTCTTGGCAGAAAAAACCCCTTCCATCACCCTTCTTGCTCTCTAGGGAACTGAAATTACCTTCACCTCAGTATTCAAGTGAGGAACTGCACTAATTCTCCTTTTTCTTATCACCTCCCATGCCTTGCGTAGCATCTAGTAAATGTTTGTCATATATACCCCTAAAGAGTGTAAGCGACTCAGAATTTTTTTGTCAAAATTATTTTTTTTTCTAATAAGGCATACTTATTCAAAGAATGTCACACTGCCTGTTGGCAGATATAACTACCTTCACACTTCAGTGATAGCCTTCCCAGATTCTATGCAATGTAATTACATAATTAGAATCATTGTTATGTTTAACCAGTTTTTTTATATCAACTCAAAATGTAACAACTTGAAACATAAACCTATCACATCCTTCTTAATGGCTGCATTGTACTTTGTTGTATGGTTATGCCGTTTATTCAATCTCTTAACTTTCACCACTAGAAATAATAGTCTGAAGATATCCTTCAAATAGATTTTTGCTCCCTGATCTACTTGGTTGTCTAGTTAAATTGCTAGACATAGTTTGTTCAAATGAATACCCACTTAACCTTTTTACATATCATTAAATTGCCTGTCAGAATGGTTATATCAATATACAGTCCTACTTCACACACTTGACATTACTGGATATTTTATACATTGCTAATATGAACAATTTTATCTCATTGTTATTATAATGGAACAATGACTTTTTTATTTCTTTGTAAAAAAAATATGTTTTTAAATTAGAACTCTCCCAGCAGAGCTATCAGCATATGTGAGGGGAGGACACAGATATTTTAGAAGAGAGGGATGATTAAGTTAGAAACAAATTAATAAATTAGAAAGTTAAAAATAACTAGATTTTGATAAATAAAACTAGAAGCTGGTTCTTGGAACAAAAGAGGTAAAAGAAGAAGGAAAGAAAAATTACTATCAAGTACAAGGAGAAAAATAAGAGATAAAACATGTTAAGCACAGTGCCAGATATAAGGAATAGGGTCTTTACTTCTGCATATAAAAAAATATAAATTATTAGAAAATTCTATATTAAAGCTTATGTTAATATATCTGAAAATTTATCAGAAATGAATGGTTTTCCTTGAAAATATGAGTTCCTAAAATTGACTCTAAAGAACCTATATACCATAATTTACCAAAAGCCATTGATAAAATGGAAAAATATCTCCAAGCAACAGAGCCCCAGATGGTTTTATGAATGACTTCTAGGAAATCTTATTTTAAAATACCATTTCTGTGTTATTTAAACTAGACATTTACACTAGCATAGGAAAAGATGTAATTTATAATACAAAAATGCAATACATTTTATAATACAGAAGACTAACTAGGCACTTACAGATATGAAAGCCTTAAATAAAATATTAGTAAGTTAAATCCAACAGTGTATTAAAAGAATTGTGCACTGTGATCAAGTAGTGTTGTTTCCAGGAAGAATGATTAAGAAATCTGTGCTGAATCAAGCATTCTGTAATACATCAGATGGTGAAAGGAAAAAAGCATATGATCATCTCAATATATGCCAAAAATGCATTAATTAAAGCATGACATATATTTCTGATAACAATGACAATGGCACTGACAATGATTATGATAAATACCTTAGTAAGTAAAGAACAGAAAAGCCAAGGATACTTTCTTTTTTTAATCAGAAGCCACAAGCAACAAACTTAATGGTATAACATTAAACTTTGGGAATGTTCCAATTAAATGAAATATTCACTGTAATTGCTATTAATCAAAATGTTTCTGAAATCTTAGAACAATGCCATTAACGAAGAAAAGGAAATAAAAGCAATAGATTAAAAAAAAAAACAGCAAATGATCTTCATTTCCAGATTATATTCTTTTCTTCCTAGAAATTCCATGAAAACCAATTGCAAATATTATGGAAACTAATAATAGATGTCAATTAAGGAGATTGATTTGTGTTGTTTTGTTTTTGAGAGAAAGAGAGAATGTATTCCCAAGAGCTAATGGGGGGAGGAGCAAAGGGGGAAGGAGTCTTAAGTAGGTTCTATGCTCAGCTTGGAGCCCCATAAGGGCTCAGTCTCACAACTCTGAGATCATGACCTGAGCCAAAACCAAAAGTCAGATACTTAAGCGACTGACCCACCCAGGCACCCCTAAAGTGGTTTAATATAAGAAATAGACAAATCTACAACTTTCTTCTATACTAACCATACCAGTTAGTAAATGCAATGGGAGAGAAAAAGGAGATTCTAGTCATAATTGCAACAATAACTGTAGAATACCTGTGTGTGACTATGACTTAAATATATATGACACATGAAGAAAATATATGAAATATGAATAAAATATTCCTAAAACAAACAAACAAAAAACCCTTAAAAAGTTGGAGAGAGAGAGACCACATCTCAGGATATAAAAATGTTAGTTTTTCCTGAATTATTTTATGAAGTTAATGAAGTTTCTTTTTTAAAAAAAGATTTTAGGCCCATCTCCTCCTCTCTCCTTTCTGCCGCCATCCTGGTTGCATGTGGTTGTGATTGCCATGTCTTCTCACAAGACTTTCAGAATCAAGCGATTCCTGGCCAAGAAACAAAAGCAGAATTGTCCTATTCCCCAGTGGATTCGGATGAAAACTGGTAATAAAATCAGGTACAACTCCAAGAGGAGACACTGGAGAAGAACCAAGCTGGGTCTATGAGGAAGCATCGCACATCATGAAATAGCAAACATAGTTGGCACACATATTTAAGCTGCATGGAGATCACATGTTCCTATCCTATCAATATGGAAACATCCTTCCTACCTGGCCAATAGACATGTCTTATCAAGGGAATGATTTTCTCTGTTACTATGCCCCTATACCAGTAGGTTGGTTCAGTAATAAATGTGAGACCTTTCAGCTGAAAAAAAAAGTTATTTATTTATTTGAGAGAGAGAGAGAGCACAAGCAGGGGGTATGGAGCGGCAGAGAGAGAGAGGGACAAGCAGACTCTCTGCTGAGCAGGAAGCTTGACACAGGGCTTGATCCCAGGACCCTGAGATCATGACCTGAGCCAAAGTCAGATGCTTAACTGACTGAGCCACCCAGGTGCCCCAAAGTTAATGTAGTTTCAATTCAAATCCCTATGGGATAACTTTTGGAACTTGAAAGATTGATTCTAAAGTTGTCTGAGGGCAGCCCCGGTGGCACAGCAGTTTGGCGCCACCTGCAGCCTGGGGTGTGATCCTGGAGACCAGGGATCGAGTCCCACATCAGGTTCCCTGCATGGAGCCTGCTTCTCCCTCTGCCTGTGTCTCTGCCTCTCTCTCTCTCTGTGTCTATGAATTAACAAATAAAATCTAAAAAAAAAAAAAAGAATATAGAAATCTCTTTGTTATAAAAAATAAAAAAATAAAGTTGTCTAAAAGAAGGCATACTTGAAGCCAAGAAATTTTTGGTGGGCTTTTGGCCCCACAGAATAAAGAGTTCATTTCCCATTCTCCTTTGCAGCAAAGTATGTTCCTGTGACTAAGTTTTGACCAATGAAAGTGTTTTGTTGCTGCATCCCAGAAACCTTTCTTTAAAAATGGATTCATGCATCATATCTCTTCTAACCCCTTTCTCTACCCTGCTGCTTGGACCATGATGATGTCTGAGGATGAGGATGTATAGGCTAGACCTTGAGAATGAAGGTCAGTCTAATAACAACACAGCAGAAAGCTGGAAAGAACCTGATTTACAGAGGTTTTCATGAAAGTGAAAAGCCACATCAGCTCCAGATTGCCTACATCTGGACCTAAACATGAACGACAACAGACTATCTTATTTAAGCCATTGTTATTTGGGGTTTTCCTCATTCACAGGTGAATCTCACCCTATTATAATATTTTCCCCATGTTTATATAATTATATTAAGACCTATATAAAGACGCACACACAAGTTTTATGTAGGTTTCTGTCATTGTTTTGAGGGAGAAGACAACTTTCTTGATCTTGCTTTCCTGAGTCTATACAACCTTGTGAAATTTCCTCCACTTCAACTAGTATAGCTCTAATACATATATATATTTTTTTAAGATTTACTTATTTATTGTGAGAGAGAGAGAACACAAGTGGGAGGGGCAAGGAAAGAGGGAAAGAGAATCTCAAGCAGATTCTGTGCCCAGTGTAGAGACTGACACAGGACTCAATCCCACAACCGTGAGATCACAACCCGAGCAGAAACCAAGGGACACCCAACCAACTGCATCACTCAGATGCCCTTTTAATACATTTTTTGATGGCTTCAAAAAGTACCAAAATTTATTCCCTCATCCTCTCATTATTGGGCATTTGCTTTGTTTCTGATTTTCCCCCCACTCTTAACAATGTAATAAACATAGGTTCTTGTCTTCTGATGCTCTTTTTTCTAAGGGATAGAATCCTACCCTTGGTTGGACCATTTCACATCTTACTGGAGGGCAAGAATAATACTTGATTTGCCTAAATACCTAAGCCAACTGGATGAAGGGGTATGCATTTTAAATTTTAGTAGATGTCAATAGATTACTTTCCAAAAAGACTAAAACACTTACATTTCCATCAGCAGTGTATGAGAGCACCATTTCTCAATATCCCTACAGGCAATAGTTCTTTTTTAATTTTTAGCATTCTGGAGGATATAAAATGTTGTTACCTCAGTTTGCTCTTCTTGGACTATAATCAATATCTGGTAATGTAAGACTCCTGTCCCTTCTTTTCATAGTTTTCAGACAAGATCACTTTATCCAGTTTAAACAAAACTTTATGGGATTAAAAATGGAATTATAATAAATTGATATATAAATTTAGAGAAAATTAGAATTTTTGTATTAAGCCTTTCCATCCAAGAACATGGTAAAGCTTTTTATTGAGTTAGTTCTTTTATATCTTTCAATAAACTTTATAGTTTTTTTTTTATTTAGCTTTTCCAATGCCTTTCTTGTTAAATTTATTCTTAAATATTTTTCAGTTTTTGGAGCTATTATAAATAAAACATTTTCATATTTCCATTTTTAGATATTTATTGGTAAAATAGAAAAATTGCTATGATTTTTTGTATATTTATCTTATAACAAGACACCTTCTCAAATTATCTTATTCATATAATTATATTTTTTACTGGAACCTCTCATATTTTCATGTTAAATAATAGCATTAGAGAAAAATCTTATTTCCAATGCTTAGTAAGTTATTTCATTTTCTTTTTTGGCACTTTCTAGGACCACCAAGACCAGGATAAATAATAAAGACCAAGTTTTGTGGTTTGTTTCTTAAGATTTTATTTACTTATTTGACAGAGAGAGAAAGCAACCCCAAGCAGGGGGAAGAGCAGGCAGAGGGAAAAGCCCCAATGTGGGGCTTAATCCCAGGACCCTGGACCCAGGACCCAAGCAGAAGGCAGACATTTAACCAATTGAGCCACCCAGGCACCCCATTTCATGGATTTTGTATTCCTTTCCTTCAATTGCTAGTGCTCCTATATACTTATACCCTTGGTTGGACCACCTCACATCTTACCGGAGGGCAAGAATAATACTTGATTTGCCTGCCACTCCATCTCTAGCACCCAAAATAGGGCTGGGAACATACTATAAAAAGGAAAAACGTATATGTATTTCAAGAAGGAGAAAGTGGCCAAATGTTGAGTTCTGCTAAGATCAAATAAGATAGGAATTCAAAAGTGCATTTTAGATTTAACAATAAGTTCACTGATGAACTTAGTGGTAGTATTTTAGTGGAAAGAGCAGAAGCCACAGGACAAAAATTTTGGAAGACCTCAAGGAACGTTTTGTACAAACATTTACGGCACTGAGCTCTCCTAGTGTTTATGAGACCCTGAAAACATTTCGGGGTAGTGGAGCTCTTGGTACACATGGAGAGCTGAGAGCTGAGCAATAGTCATGTTAAGGACTTTGTACTTAAACTTAAACTTAGCTACCATAGGTAGCTAAGGAAGAATTTAAACTAAAGAATCATACCATTAGAGTTGCTTTTATATATTTTTTTAATTTTTAATTTATTTATGATAGTCACACACAGAGAGAGAGAGAGAGAGAGAGAGGCAGAGACACAGGCAGAGGGAGAAGCAGGCTCCATGCACCGGGAGCCCAACGTGGGATTTGATCCCGGGTCTCCAGGATCACGCCCTGGGCCAAAGGCAGGCGCTAAACCGCTGCGACACCCAGGGATCCCTAGAGTTGTTTTTTTAGAAAGGTCATTCTTTCTCATTTTTTTTTTAATTTTTAATTCTTATTTATTCATGAGAGACACCGAGAGAGAGGCAGAGACACGGACAGAGGGAGAAGTAGATTCCCTGAGGGGAGCCCAATGTGGGACTCCATCCTGGGACCCTGGGATCAAGCCCTGAGCCCAAGGCAGTGATGGCTCAACCACTGAGCCACCCAGGTGTCCCTGAGTCATTCTTTCTAAAGAAAGAGAGTACTATTTCCTGAATTCACCCATTCCTCTCCATCCTTATTTGCATTGCCTTTCCCTGGATCACTTTTCCTACCCCCTCCTAACGTGTGGGTTCCTGTGGCAACCTCCTGGTCTCATTCTTATCACTCCTCTGTCTGTCACACCAGCTTCCAAGGTAATCCCTTTGTTTTGCTTTTGGTTTTGGTTTTGTTTTTCAGATGAATCTTCTTGAGATTACAAATCTAATCATGTCATTCTTCTGCTTAAAGTACATTTTTGGGATCAGTAAAGCACTCTCCCAGCTTTTATGGTTTCTAGCCTTCCCAGGTGAGTGCCCAAGGGCTCAACATCCATTCCTCAGTTGGGTAGAATTTTTATCTGGGGATTGACCTATTCTTGGGACTCCTAGGGAGAAAGCTGGTTTCTGCTTTAGGAAAACAGAACTTGATGAAGAGCCAGTGAGCATCCTTTGAGCTTTTGGGTGCAGATTTCCTCAGAATTGTTTATTCTCCCACCCTGGAACCAGTTTAAATGGTGCTAAAAGCTGGTGATGGTGCTTATCCCATTCCTCTGCTGCATGTTCCCTACAGAAGGCCCTGATGTCCTCATTCTGTTGGGATAATAGGGTGAGTTCTCTGGAAACCATCTAGTCTGTAAATCTGTGTCTGAGAAAGGAATCCGGAAGATTTGGATGGATTTGGCGAAGAGTTCTTCTTAGAAGACTTCACAATCCAACCAGTTCAAGACTAGAATTCAGTAATTATAATGGTGACAGTAATATGGCAGAACTGTTTTCCTTCCATATCTTTCTCCCCTCCTCCTCAAAGTCTGGTCCCTCCTGAGGCCAAGATTGTAGAGGTAGTAAGACTTGGTCTGGTTCTGAATATGTTTGGAATTAGGGCTGATGGGACTTGCTGACAAATTGGATGCAAAGTGAAAGAGAGAGATGGATCAGGATGACTCCAAGGTGTTTAGTCTAAGCAATCGGAAGCAAGAAGTTGCTATTTATTGACATGAAGGAAGCAATACAATGAGCAAGTTTTGAAGAGGTCTAGAGTTTAATTCCATGTTATATTTGAGATGCTATTAGACATCAAAAAGGACATCAAGCAGGTAGTTGGGCATATAAGCCCAGAGATTTGGGGGGAAGCCTGGATTGGATATATAAATCTGGGAGTGTTCAAAGCCATGAAACTGGATGAGGTCACCAGGAAGTAAGTGGAAATAAAGCGGGAAAACAGAAAATCAGGAAGATTTGTATGGGGCCTGGGGAAGAGTTGTTCTTAGAAGACTTTACCATCTGGATGCCAGGGTGGCTCAGTGGTTGAGCATCTGCCTTTGGCTTAGAGTGTGATCAGGACTGAGTCCCCCAACGAGCTGCCTGCAGGAAACCTGCTTCTCTCACTACCTATGTCTCTGCCTCTCTCTGTGTGTAAATAATAAAATAAAATAAAATAAAATAAAATAAAATAAAATAAAATAAAATAAAAAAGACTTTACAATCAAACCAGTTCAAGACTAGGATTCAGTAGTAATATGGTGACAGTGATGAGGCAGGATTGTTTTCCTTCCAACATTTAGGTAGGAAACCCAACATTTAGATGGGAAGATGAGGGAGAATGAATAAAGGAAACTAAGAAGGAACATTCATTGAAGTAGAAGGAAAACTTTAAAAATGCAGTGTCATGGAAGCTAAGCACAGAAAGTATTTCTAGGAACACATCAATTGCCAAATGCTGCAGATAAGTTGTATTAGCCCCAGTAGAACTGGCTGCCATAATAGAGACATTAAAGACATCCCCATATCTCAGTGGCATGAGCAATATAAGTGTATTTCTCACTCACATACAGTATATTCAGCAGCAGAGAAGAATGATAAAAGGAGGGGAGAAGAAGCTCTTTGCTCCATAAAAATATTCAGAGTCCATGTTGACAGAGGCTGAATTATCTTCAACTTGTGGCTTTCAAGGGCACTCAAGGTATCAATGTCCAGCCAGTAAATGTTGGTGGGAGATGAGAATAGTACACAGAAAGTATAATGGTAAGAGTCTGGCAAGAAATAGCACACTCAAGCTGCGTAATTTTAGAAGCATTTGATTAAAAGATTATCTATAAAGGTAGGAGCAGGGGCAGGAAAACTGTGAATGGATTTCCATGACCATGAGATGGTTGATGGTAGTAGCTGTTACCATCTTAGACTTGAAGAGATAAGAGAAAGCAATGATTAGTGGAATCAAGAGAGACAAAGAAGTATGTGGTAGAGATGCCTGACTGAAGCTTTGGTAGAGGCAGATAGCCAACTAAAAACAAGCATACAGGGACCAATCCAGGGGAACAAATTGCCTAACCTTCTTCCTTCCTGCCTCCAATCTCCTGCAGGTACTTCCCAATGACTCAAGCCATCCAGAAATGAGAAGGCTCATTACTAAAATCCCTAGTGGCTAGGCTCTTAAGGCACAGACCAGGGTGGGAAAAGGTGAAAAGTGGATTTGGAGGAATAGATATCCAGCATGGGATGTTTCTGTAAGTCAGGCTTGGGAGGCACATATATCCCTTCCACCCACATTCCATTGGCCAGAACACATCATATGGCCACATCTAACTACAGATTAAGAAATCAAGTGCCCAAAAGGAGGAAAGGAGAGATTTGGTGAATGGCAAGGTAGAGTACTCTCTACTGTGTGGCCAAGGAAGATGACAACTGAGCATTGACCATTGGATTTAGCAATATGGAATCAATTGGTAATCATGATAATCCAGTCATGAGTGTGAAAACCTGATAGGAATAGATGCAAGAGAGAATGGGAGGAGAAGAATCAGAGACAGCAATTGCTAACAACTTCTTTCAGTCAGTTTTGCTGAAAAGGGAATCAAAGCAAAAAGGTAATAGCGAGAGGGTTGTGAGATCAAAGAAGTTTGCTTTGTTTTTCATGGTGAAGAAATAAAAGCATGTTTTATGCTGATGGGAATGTTCCAGGGGAGAGAAAAAATTGATGATTCAGGAAAGGGCAAATTGCTGGAGTGATGTCCTTGAGGAAGCAAGAAAGGATGAGATCTAGCCATAAGCTGAAGGTTGGCCTTGGAAAAGAATCCAAGCAGTTCATCTGTAGGGTGAAGAAAGCAGAATATATGGACAGAGTCCTGGTAAGGAAGAAATGTGGTGGGGAGCTTATTGGAGGTCCTTTCCAATCACCTGTATTTTCTCAGTGTAACAAAAAGGAAAGCTAGCTGAGAGTGAGTCCAGAGGAGGAATTTTGGGGATTTAAATAGAAATGAGACAATGCAACTTAGTTACCTAAGATGGTGTGAGAAATGATGTCCAGAAGTTAATCTTCCCATTGAAGATGGTCCAATTGTCTCTGAGACAGGTGAAAGGCCCTGCCTCTCTCCATTCTGTCTGTAGCCCTTTCCTTGCCCTAACCCAACATCAGAATTGGAAAATAAGCATAGAGAGAGGGCACTTACAAGGCCCAAGCCCTGCTCTAAACACTTCATATATACTTAGGCATAGTAATGCCATGCAGTAGATACTGCTTTTTTAAAAAAGATTTATTTATTCATGAGAGAGAAAGAGAAAGTGCAAGTGTGAGGGAGAGGGAGAGGAAGAGAGAAACCCCACCAGACACCACATTCAGTGCAGAGCCCCACATGGGGCTCAATCTCACGACCCTGAGATCACGACTGGAGCCGAAACCAAGAGCCAGATATTCAACCGACTGCACCACCCAGGTGCCCCAACAGTAGGCACTACTATTATCATACCTCCTTTTCATAATGAGGAAACCCACACACAAGGCAAGTAATACAGTAGATTACTGAGCTGAATTCAACTCAGGCAGTCTGGCTCCAGGCTCTTGAATCCTATGTTTCTATCTGTATGTATTAGATGTGTCAGAGATAATCACTAGAGGGGGTTGGGCTTGAGAGAAGGAAATACAACTTTGAAAGGGTGAGGAGCTGTGGCCAGGTAGATGGGGATGAGGATTGGTGGGTGGGACGCCTGGGTGGTTCAGTTGGTGAAGTGTCTGCCTTCAACTCAGGTCATGATCCCAGGGTTCTGGGATCCAGCCCTGCATTGAGATCCCTGCTTAGTAGGACACCTGCTTCTCGCTTTCCTGCTCCCCCTGCTTGTGTGCTGGCATGCTCTCTCCATCACAAAAATAAAATCTTTAAAAAAAAAAAAAAAAGGAGAGGATTGGTGGGGACTTGCTGCTGGAAGACTGGTGGCCACGTGGTGACCCAGGGAGCCTGGGACCAAAAGGCAGAGCCAGTATCAGAAGTACAGGGACAAGTTGAACAGGCCTGCATCAGTCAGCATATAATGCTTGATTTAATCTTGACTTAATGTTCCCTTAGTTTCTGTGTGTGTCACTGGCTAACAGAATCTGCTGTGTTTCCATGATGGAGGGGTGTGGTACCGTGGTGGGAGCAATAATGATGATGTGGTAAAACAGCTCTCAGTCAATGCGTGCTTCATCAGTGAACAATGAATCCATGAAGAATTTTATCAGCAAAAATACCCATCTATGAGCAAAGAACCAAATTGACTTACATTACATTATTTAATGCTTATAATACCCTTGTGGGGTACACACCGTCATCCCCATTTCCAGATAAGGAGAGTGAGGCTCAGAGAGGTTGTGTAACTGTCCAAGGTCACATGGGTAACAAGTGGTGGAGCTGGGGCCTGAGCCCCAGCCTTTTGGAGCCAGAGGCTGACTACATTGTACCAGCTGCCCCTCTATTTGGGGATGAAGCACCAGGAGCCCTAAGGAACCCTACAGGGCCCCGAGGGCCTCTGGGGCAGGGCCCCTGGTTGAGAGGGACTCCCTTTAATGAAGGCAATTGAGAAACAATCCTCCTCTTTATTTGCCTGTAACAGGGGCTCAGAAAAGCTAATTATCTTCCTGTGAACCAGTTAACTATTCAATTTTCTCCATTTGGGTAATTAATTATCAGAGTCAAGTACAGGATCCAGCTAATTTTAGAAAGACGCAGCTGTAGGGTCATCTGGGGAACAAACTCAGCTGAGAAAGGAGGAAGCACAGGCAAGAGTCTCTCTCTGCTGTGGCTCAGAGGGAGGTCCGGAGAGGGGCTTCGGGCTGGCTGGAGTGGAGGGCAGGGGAAAGTGCGCTGAAAGCAGGCTGGCTGGGATTCCCTCAGCACCAGGGAGCAGCAGAGTCAGGGGCATGGGCCCAGCTGCCAACGCAGCTGCCAGCATCACTGCAGGGGAGAAACAGGGGCATTCCTTCAACCACCAGCTGCTCTGTGTCCTCTCTCCCTTTGAGGCACCCATGGGATCTGTCACCCCCTCAGTCCTCACATTCTCACTTGGAGACAGCTTATAAAGACGTTAAGCCACAGAGGGAGAGAGAAAGAGAGAGAGAAATCTTAGTTTTCATCTCTGGCTATCAACTAATACTGCTAACACTGGTCAAGAGCCAGGCATATCTCATACCACGGTGGTTGGGTACAATGACTTCCCTGTGTTACAGATGAGAAAACTGAGGTTCAGAGACACAATGTAGCTTGTTCAGGATCTCATGGTTAGGATGTGGCAGAAACTGGAATTTGAGCTCAACTCTTAAATCCATTCCCTCACCATTTCTTAAAGCAAAATGCCACACGTGCAATTTTTCTGAGCAGCACCATGGTGAAGAGTTGGAGTATTTGGGACAGCAAGGGTCGGACAAGCACTTGGTTCTCTAAACTAAGTCAATTAATTGGTCAGGGATATTCAAACCTTCAGCAAGCTCCTCAAGGGAAGGGACATTCCAGTTGTAAAAGCAGTAGGTCTAGAATTCTTGCCACCATGTGCCACCATGTGCTCTGGGAGGCATCAGGGGAGAAGGGAGAAGACCTGGCAACTCCAGGTCTTAGTAGGACAAAGGCCCAAGGTCTCCCAGGGTCAGTTGTTGAAGGGTCAGAATTGGGGTGGGGATGTTGATGATGATAGTTTTACTGAACACTTACTATAAACCAAGAACTGTAGTGATCACTTTTAGTGAGTTGGTGACTCTGTTAATCCTTATGATGATCCATGAAGTGGTCATTCTTATCATTCCTGTTATACAGATAGAGAAACTGAAACACCAAGTTGAGTTCCTTGCTCTTGGGTGAGGAAGCTATATTAAAATCTGAGCCGTTTGTCCCTACTATTCCCCTCCCAGTCAACCAGGCCCTGGTAGAGGGTCAGAGAGAGTTGGTAGGGAGGCTACCCCAAACCATGGACAGCTCCCCATGGCCCCTGGTTGCATAGTTACATTCCTGAGACTGGTTCATTGTACCTCTTGACCACTACCAATGTCTACCCTTTGTGAAGAGCTCTGCTTTCTTGCAGAGGGGAATTTTCTTTGGACTGACTCTTAGGGACCAGGTGCTGTGGCTTGATTCAAGTCCCTGATAAGCCTTGTGGAGCTGGGTCCTGAGCCAGGAACATCTCTCCTCAGGGTTCTGGACACTCATCCTCTAAGATGTAAGAGTTTTCTCCATGTGGGACAGTCAGATAACTGATCCCCACATTGGGCCAACAGTCATTTTTCCCATCCAGTCCTGCTCTTCCTACATTTGCCATTACCTCCCACATCCCATTTCTCTGGGAAAGCCAGTTCCATATGTCTTAGCTTCTCCATCTGTGCTTCTGTCATCCCTGCAAAAGCACATGGTCCATACTGGACCTGCCCAATTAGGTCTTCCTCATTTTGCCAGCTCTGATAGGAGTTTCCAAGTTCAAAGCCAGGCTCCCTGGCCCAAGCTGCCGGCCCAGAGCCCCAGCAGGTGCAGCATAGTTGCTAAGCAACATCTCCAGGATCTCTGTGTGTTCCTGTCACATGATTATCGTTGCTAAGGAAACAAGTCCTCTGGCATCCCAGGACGCAGCAAGGCCTAGGCAATGGTGTGTTACCTGAGGCCTAACAAAAATCTTACTGTCCCATGTTCCTGACAAGTTGTGAGTCCTTAACTGTTATAGGGGATGATGAGGTTGATCCTTGCTTGCCTTTTACCCAGACACTGGCTCTTAGAAGGGAGTATCCAAACTGGAGTCTTGGTGACTCACTGGGCATTCATGGAATCCAGTTCTTGGGGGTGGCCAGTATTAATAGAGGCTTTTAAATAAAGATATTAAAACATCAGAATTCAGAAGACAATCTATATCACCAATCCTCTCACTGCTGTCCATAGATTCTATTGTAAAGATAGAATTTGGATTTGAATTGGAGGACGGGAAAGGTGAGGAGGCGCAGGACAAGAGGGTTGCAGTAGGGTCCCAGTACTACAGCAACAAGAGAACCAGAGAAGGTTATCCCCCATACCACCTCCCCACACCTGTAGCTCAAACACTGCAGGACAGTAGATGCCATATCAGGGCATATCACAGTCTCACTGGAGGGCTTGCTTCCCTGTATTCTCTAGTCCAGACTTCTTGGAGCTCTCTCCCCAGGACTGGCTCAGAAATGAGATGGGGAAATGAGGAAATCTTTCTGAAGGACAAAAAGACAGAGAGATGGATGATAAGAGATAAAATATCAGAGAATTTGAGCACTAATTGAAGATGCAACAATTGAAAAATAGGAATTCCAAAAATAAAGAACAGAGAGTACAAATGGAAGAAAATTATCAAAGAAATAATAAGAATATGTTGAAAATAACTGAAATATCCTGGAAAAGATAGGCATGAGTTTCCAGCTTCAAAGATTCTAAAGAAGGGTCAAAACAAACACCAAAAATATTTCTACCCTAAGTCACATCTTCAGAAAGTATCAGATTACTGATGACAAAGAGAAGATCCTAAAAGCTTCCAGACAGTGAAGCCAATTTGCATAGAAAATATCAAAAATCATAATGGCATCAGAGTTCCAAAGTAAGAGAAAACCATAAAACGTCCTCTAAATATCCAAGGAAAATTATTCCATCCTTTCAATTAAAGCTGTTTTAATTTCCAAGAACTCTTTTTGATCTACTTGATTCCTATTTTAAAACACCCCTGTCCTTTTTTCACGGGGGCAGTATCCAATCTTGTCTTCTCTATATATTGTCTCAAATTCCTTCAAATTGCACCCATTAGGTAAGTAGTTTGTGTCTCTCTCTTTCACAGTGGAGGCTTTCCTCTGATGTTTGGGGGACATTTAGCAGATGGTTTGATTAGTTTTAGGTGTAGAAGTTTAGGTTGCCTGATCACATGTAAGAGTAAAGCAGTAAGGAGTGCCTGGGTGGCTCAGTTAGTTAAACATCTGACTCTTGATTTCAACTCACATGTTGATCTCAGGGTCATGAGTTCAAGCCCCACATTAGGCGCCACACTAGGCATGGAGCCTACTTAAAAAAAGAGAGAGAGAGAGAGAGAGTACTAAAAAGCACCAGTCAGGAGCTCTTTGTACTGGATTTGGAGTGTGGTTTGTGAACATCATTGTAAAGAGATCCCCCCAGGATCTCTTTGTTATATCGTTCTTCTTAAACTGGTAAGATTCCCCAGAGAGATGGATTGTCCCCTTTGATTGGAGGATATGATCCTGGCAATCAGCACTCAAGCTGCTATGAGGGAAGAAAAGGGTGGGAGTTTCAACACTTAGTATGCAAATTTATATCTAATTCCCCTGCTTTCAGCAGGGAAGATACCTACCCTTAACTATACCTGGCATCCCCAGATCCAGAAGCCCTCTTTAACCTTATCAGGAAAATAAACCTTCAATTTTCAGCTGGGGTTGTAGAGAACCAGGTGTCTTCTTCTTAGATTTTAAACCAACCTTCCTGTTTCAGCCCCATCTAGGGGTGCCTCCAAACCCTGAGCTTTGGGAGTTTCTGCTGTGAAAACAGGTTGCTGTTTCTTGGCTTTTCCCACGACAGTTCTGGGTCTCCTAAGCCAGCCAGCATATATTCATCTGATTTCCAGCTTCTAAAATTTTATTGCTGCTTGGGAGTATTGTCTTCTCTCCTGCCCTCTTTATTTTTATAGATAAATCAATCAATCAATCTTTTCGAAATTCCTACACTTATTATTTTAGCTGTGTTTTGGGAAAGAAGGTTGGTAATCCACTCCACTTGTTAAAACCACCATCTTGAACCAGAAATCTTGATGTTGATTAATAACTGGCATTAACACATGTGCATCCAGACTGGGTAGGTTGGAATGTGGGCTTCAGTATCTTGGCTCTTGAACATACTAGCTGCTTAACCATGGGTAAGTTACAGAAACTCTCTCTGTCTGTTTCCTCATCTGTAAAATAGAGATAATAATAGTACATAGTTGAGGTGCCTGGGTGGCATAGTCAGTTAACTGTCTGATTCTTAGTTTCAGCTCAGGTCATGATTTCAGGATCCTGGGTTGGAGCCTTGAGTCAGGCTCTGTGCTCTGCGAAGTCTGCTTGGGATTCTCTCTCCTCCTCTCCCTCTGCCCCTCCCACCTGCACTCATGCTATCTCTCTCTCTCTCCAATAACTAAATCTTAAAAAAAAAAAAAAAGGTACATACTTCACTTGAGTGTTGTGAGCTCTAGAATAGTGCCTAGGATATAGCCATTCCCTCAGAAATTATTGTTATTATTGTTGTTATTATTATTATTATTACGTTGTATTTACTATATGCTAGCACCTGTGGCAAGGGCAGTGGGTCTGGGGAAACCAAGATGAATATTCCATTTGAGTTTCCACTCCTTCCAGCCCCAAAACTGGTATGACCAGTTTTCCCACTCTGGTCTATACCATGTAAATACAGTATGTGTCCTAAGTAAATTACAGGCAGGTGGAAGTTCTAGTTGTGCAAATATAGCTGGTAACAATGTAAACAAAGTATTCAAATGAATTGGAGGCCCCAATGACAGGGCAGTTGCTTTCAAGTATGGTTCCATCTCTTCTGTTTGAGTGTAGTGGCCGCAGGCATCATTTCCCGCACGACTCACTCACATATTTCTTTCTGAGCATCCAAATCATATCTGTTACTTGTTTTGCAGGGCAAATGACACCATCTGGACAATGGAAACGGCAGCATAGGCTTGGGGCAGTGCCCTGCTCCCACCCCAATGGCTTAAGCAAAGTCTCCTCCCCCTTTTCAATGAGCTTCCTTTGAGTTTCCTTTCTTCTGGTCGGCGAGGCTTTCATCTCCTCTCTCTGCTCTCTTTGTCCTGCAGAGCAGGCTGCAAACCTGCAGGTTCTGTGATCCTGCTGCTCAGCTTTAAAACAAAACAAAACAAAAAAAAAAAAACAAAAGCAAAAAAAACACCAAAAAACAAAAACCCAACTGTTGCAGTTCCTGAACTTCCCCTCCTGGAAGGCATAAGCCGTCAGGTTTTGTGAAAGTAGCTGCTACAAGGTAGGAAATCAGGAGGAAAAGATTGAAGAGGGAGAGAGAGACAGAGACCTGGGGCAGAAGAGAGAGAGGGGCTGGAGGGAGCGAGGGAGGGAGGGAGGGAGAAAAGGAAGGAGAGAGTAGGCCAGCGAGCAACTAGGGTTGAACTGGTACTCAGCCTTCGAGAGAAACAGGACTTCTTTACCATGAATGCCCGTACCAGCCACTACATATTCACCACCCAGGTGAAGATGGCTTGACATTTTGGAAGTGCTAGCAATTGGGCCAGTCCTGGAAGATGTAGTCACTCAGGCTATTTTTTCTAAATTCCTTACCACCCTCTCTGCTTTGAATGTTCTTCATCCAATAACTTATATTTTGATGGCTCTTGCCCCTAGCTTCAAACACAAAACTCCCACTTCCAGGCAAGAATTTCACAGTAGATCATTCAGGGGCCCAGGGATGTCTCACATTGTTTACAAGCCGGGAAGGTGACCTTGAGTTATCTCCAAGTAGATTCTTTGGCTCTAGCTACCCTCTAATGGGTACAGTTACATGGCTTCCTCCAGACACTACCACTGATGCTGAGATGCACTGGGGTAGCAGGAGCATCGTGCCTTGGGAACTGATCGAAGCCCAACAGCTATGCTGTGCAGGAGGGAAGGGCTTTACAAGGTTTCTAGTGCAGCAGTTTTTCTAGGCTTCCCATTTATGTTTTCACTTTCCAGAGCTCAGAATTTCTCTCTCTCCTCACCCTGTCTGAAGATTCAGATATTTAATCACTGGACATCAATCTCCTGTCTGATCTCCAAATTGCCTAGGACAAGGGCCTCATTCATTGGGTCATCTTCTCTGGTTCCCTCTTTATTTAGGGTGAGTTTTCTCCCAGGTGGCCCCTCATAGCCTCATGCCAAGTAGATGTCTGGTTGACAAGCCTAGCAGGTCTGTAGAGGTATAACCAGGTGTGTCTTCACTCCATGTATGGACACAGCTTAGACCAAGCTGGATCCTTGCTACCCTCTTGATCCCAGTAAATCCTTCACAGTCCCTTTCATGAACCTGTGCCTTCACCCATTGATTCCACCTGAAAAGTGAAGTTATGATTTTTCTATTAACCAGGGTCCTTGGGTGCTTCTTCAGAGCTTGGCTTCCAGCCACAATGCTACTACATGCTAAACAACCCTGTGCTAATGAGCTCTGAGTACAAACATAAGCTGTTCCAACACACCTTAAGAGTAGAGTAAGTAGGCCTATCCCTGCTCTATGCTTTGCCCTTCTGTCTAAGAATCTGCTCCACCCACCCCATCTCATCCACTCCAGAACTGATTGGCTTGAGGATTCCCTTGACAGGCCCCAAGTTACATGGAAGCAGGCAGCTGTCTTTGGCTCAAAGGAAGAAGCAAGTCCAAACACATCATCTATCCCCCAGCCAGTGTCTCCAGCTGCAGCCACTTCATCCTCAGATTGGCCTCCGTTTTGGTTCTTGGTGGGTTTCTTGGCTAGAGAGGAAGATCCTCTTGCTCCCTTTTGGGGCCACTTTTTCATGCCCTACTTCTTATTTTTACTGTGGGCCCAGGGTGCAAATAACACAGCTCTCTCCACCTGCTCTCACTTCATGGGGAAAACCTTCTCTGCCTGCATTACCCCCAGGGCAATGATGAACACTTAACTCATGCTTAGCCAATTGGACCCTTTCTCTCCTCTCCTAGATTTTGAGTCTTGTGCAGAATGATCCAAGGACAAAAGTGATTACTGTGTACTATAGCTACTCCAAACAAGCTTCCTAAAGAGACTGCTGATTCCTATTCCCTAGATCTTAGAGCTGTGGATCTTTCCAAAAGCTGACTATTTAGCTGTTTTTTTTTTTTTAACAGTTCTCTGACTTTTCCTGTAGTCTCCCAATAAATCCCATTTATAACTTAAAATAGCCCAAGTCTGTATCTGTTGCTTGCTACCAAAGAACCCTACAGGATTCTACAGGGATGGCCCTTCCTCCATCCCCCACTGTCCCCTGGATGTCCTTTTCTTCCTGTTCTCCAGGATTTTGCCAGTGCCTCGCATGCTCAACCTAGCTGTAACTCAGCTGACAGATAAGCCTGTGGGGTCAGTCTGCTGTGACACAGAGCAAAGCAGGGGAAGGGGAGGATGCACTTGAGAGCAAACAGATCATGGACAGCACATGCTTCATTACTTATATTACATTTGTTAGAGTACCATTTAACTTTTCAGACTAAATGAATTTAGCATTTAAATAGTACTTAATAAGTATGTACATTTAAAAACATATGCACTGTTTTGATTCCCTATTGAGTTATCATACAAAACAAAACAGGAAATTCTTCTCTTCTAGAAAAATCTCTGTATCTCAACCACGTTCTCAATATAATCTATGAAGTTGTTCCTTTCTTTACTGTTCATGTTAATGGCACTTTCTTTGGCCCAGCATCCCCACACATTCAGGCCCTACGCACAACCAGGGCACAAGGGTGGAAAAGCACGTGCCTCTGGGGTTTCCAAACAGACCACGTTCAACTACTTGCTGACAAAATCCGAAGGCAGAGAAATGAGTGGTAGTGAAACAAGAAAGGAATTTCAGTGAGTCACTGTCACTGAAGACAGTAGACTAATGTCTCAAAGACTGCAAAGTGCCGAAAATACTTCCAGGTTTATGTAAGGAAAATGTGGGACAAAGGTTGGTGGGTACGTGCAGGTGGGCAGTGAAGGTCAGGCCCATCATTGTCTTGGGGTTAGTCCCACAGGGTGTTGCTGGCTCTGGTCAGTCCTTCTTGCTGAAGTGGGTAGTTTCAGTTCCCATCAGGGGACGCTTTAGCTGTAGGGTCTTTTGCCCAAGCTAATTGATAAGCTGGAAAGAAGACACTTCATCAATTAGAAAGTTCAAGGTCAGAATGGAGGTTGTTGAGGGATCCCTGGCTGGCTCAGTCAGTGGAGTATGCGGCTCTTGATCTCTGGGTAGTGAGTTTGAGCTCTATGTTGGGTATAGGGATTACTTAAAAATAAAATAAAATAAAAAGACTTTAAAAAAAAAAAGGAGGTGGCTGAAATCCTCTTTCATGGAAAAGCCAGAGAACAGGGCAATTTTCACTGTCGACTGAGTAACACAAATCCCTAGTCCCCACCCCCACCCCCACCCCCACCTCCTCCGTGCTTATTTCCTGGCTGCTGTCAGACAGGCTGGCCTCACTTCTGAACCCCTAGAAACGGGAGTGGCACAGTGACATGACAGTAGTATAGTAACAAAACAGGATTCTTTTCCTTACGTAAGGAGCCATTGGAGTGTGTATCCACATCTTGCTAGGTGATTTGTGTTAGTTTTATAATTTTAACTATAAAAGTAATATAAGCATGTGATGTGAGCACTCAGTTTTATCAGTCTGTGCTATCTAAAAATTGAGGCTCCGGCGTTCTCGACTAGCTTACATAATTCTGAGAAAGATGTATGGGGTAGCATTTAGGCTCAGTCTCCCTAAAAGCAGAGCTGGCTGTCCTCCCTGCAGTCCTAAGGAAGTGACGAGCCTGGGAACTAGGAGAGGGAAGGTAAGACATCAGGATGGCCACAGAGTGAGCTCTCGGCGTTTATCACATAAATGTTTAATGGCAGAGTCAAGGGCAGAGACAGGGCCAGGGTCTTCCCAGGGTCCCAGCATCCTGGGCTCAAGTGTCCTAGCTGGCACAGACCCTAGCACTGCTCTCCGGAGAGATTTCTTCAATCTCCATCTGTAGTCTCTCTAGGGGTAGATGTGCTTCCTTGGAGACCTCTTGTAATGAACTTCACAGTGGGATTCTCCACCTGGACCTTCTGGAGATGCCTAAAACAATGTGTTGACACATGAATTTGTTCATCTCTGTGCCAGACCTCCCATCATTTCTGTCTTGAGTGGTGGTACCCCCAGCTATTCATCTGTCTGTGTAAGGAACCGGGACATCATCCTTGATACCTTGCCCCCCCCTAGCAGCAACTAATGTATTCTATCTCCCAAACATCCCATGAATCTGGTCTCTTCTCTCCACCCCCACAGCCCATCATTACAGTTCAGACCACCACAGATTATTTAATATTTAATATTATTTAATGGGCACCTCCTGACTAATGGTCTTGCACAGAATGGTCATGCCTTCATTCACTTCACAAGTGTTTACCCACCAATTCCTGTGTGTTTGGAGCTGGTGATACAATGGTAAGCACAACAAAATCCTTACTCATGGAACTACTGTTCTTACAAATATCACTTGTCTTTCCTGAAGCATGAATATCATCATGTCTGTCTTCGATTTAAAATATGTCAATGGCATCCTACTGCCTTCAGTATAAAATCCAAACTCTCTATTATTCCTTCCTCTCTAGCAAATCTCACCCCACAGTCTCCTTTGCCTGTCTTCCCAGACATGTGGAATCAATTTCAGTTACTTAAATGCACCAAGCCTTTGTATATACCAGAACCTTCTTCCCCCATCTCTGTGACTGGCCAGCACCTACTCACCCTTCAGGTCTTAACTTGGTGCTCACTTGGCCAGGTTTGCCAACTGTGATGTGTTAAGTCATGTTGGGGATGATGGAATTCAGAGGATGCCCAGGATTCTCCGAGACCTGAAGCCTATCCTGCCACAACTCTTGCTCATTCCTTCTCCCAGGGACTTAGAAAGAAATGTGTGTGCAGAGAACATAGCCAGACAAATGCACATTTTTCTTTCTCTGGGGTTCTGGCCTCTCATTGTGTTCAGTTGACAAATGTGAAGGATTTCTTTGACCTGGGCTCAAGGGAGACCTAACTGACTTCAAAAGACAACATGTGACATTTTTGGTTGCTCTGCATCTGAGTGCGCATTCTATTTGGAGGAAACCAGAGCCTGTATGTTAGAGACATGTGTCCAGGGGCAAAAGCAATGACCTAATTGGATGGTGCTTGTAGTAGGATCTTAGCTGGATTTTTTTTCTTTCTTTTTTTTTTTTTTTTTTAAGATTTTATTTATTCATGAGAGAAAGAGAGAGAGAGGCAGAGACATAGGCAGAGGGAGAAGCAGGCTCCCTGTGGGGAGTCTGACACAGGACTTGATCCCTGGACCCTCGGATCATGACCTGAGCTGAAGGCAGACACTCAACTTCTAAGCCACCCAGGCTTCCTTAGCTGACTTTTCTGTGGCCAGTTTTCCAGTCTTCCTATTAGTTCTATGAGCTACTTGATATTCTTCCAGTAAATCCCTTTTTCTTTAGGATCACTGGGCACCTATTGTTAGAGACCAGAAACCTCAAATATTTTAGTATCTTTTTTATCCTATCCCTACCATGGGGCCCGTCCTCATTCCCCACTCCACTGGTGCAAAATGGCAGGCCCAAGGACAAATATACTGAGCAGGATAGAGATCCTAAGTTCCATAGCTCATCTTGACTTATCCACCCACTACAGGTTTTCCTTGATATGCTGGAAACACAGATCCTTAGTGGGAACAAACCAAAGCAATTTCCCTTCTCAAGCACACAGGAAGAGAGGGAGAACATAAAACAATTGCTAATCAGAAAGAAGGGAGATTCATCCTTCACCCTGTGGCTTAGTTAGTATCCTGGCCCTTGGCTCATCATACTGCCATGTCTTCTGCTTGGAGGCAGAGCCAGGGAGAGGAATCCAGCAGCTATGGATGAACAGAAAATGCTTGTTGTCTTTCTAGATATCCCATGGTTTCATGAGAAATGGGCACCCTTGCTTCCCAACTTTGTCCCTTCACCAGGCTTATGACTTAATGCTTTTCTATCTCCACTTCTATCTCATGGCTTCTCCCTCTGGTGAGTATTTATTTACCCTTCCCAAGCATTTACTCTCACTGGGTCATAGCTTCACACCAAGGCATCCCTGTCTGCCTGCCCCATGGTCTCTTCTGCTTGGTGTCTCTGCTGCCTCATTGCTTCTGCTCCCTGCCCCTTCTCTGTATTTCTCTCATCTTGTAGGCCACTCTAGTGTCTGGGTTTATCTCTTAGATCCAAGCTTCCCAAAGATGGTGTGATTAGATCAGTTGATCACTCTTTATAGAGAGGGCCCTGCCCAGGGCTTCGAGTCTCTGGTTCCCAGGCCCAGGGAGGCTAAAAGGTGGCAAAAAGAGCTAATGGGTTCCACTCCAACCCAACATTTCAGACTCAAACTGTACAAACTTAAGAAAGTCAACTTTACTCCCCCTTCATTGCTTCTTCTGTGTACCCAAACTCAGTGAATGTTCTGTTACTATAGCAATCTGGTCTTCAAAATGAAGTCCTCCCTGTATCCCAGTCCTCCTGCTTCATCTCTCTCCACTCCTTCTATACCACAACCATCTGAACTTCTCAATACGTAATTTTTGAGATGAAATCGTTCTTCCTACCCTCTGGCCAATGCTCTTTCTTTTCAACCACACCCTATACAAGGGGGCTTTGTTTGGACCTCTCTGTCTCTACTTGTATCCCCCTTTTCTCTATAAGAACCCAATCTGGAATGCTTTAACATCCCCATCTACTGGACCATGAACCTTTCTGGGCAGAGATGATGATCTAGTAATCTTTGGGGCTTGCCCAGAGTGGCCATCTGTGAGTATTAAAGACCAACTTGGCAATGACTCTCGAACATCCTTCTCCTAGAGCTCAGGACACATAGTCCCCGATCCCCTGGTTCAGCAGTTCATCTTGAGGAGGTGTGCAAAAATGAGGATCCTGGCAACAGCCTGGTGGGATCCCACGATCCTTTCTCTGTATCAAGACTTCTCTGGTGTGACTGGATTTGTAGGCTTGGCCCTGAAAGCACTTCTCTCCAAGGAATAGCAAGAGCAGAGAGGACACAGCTGTGATCTGGGTGGTCCTTTGCCTGGCCTGCCAGGGGCTGTAGTCTGCCTGGCTGCTTTAAGTGCCTCTCTGTGGGATGAGCTAATTTCTTCTCGCTCTGTGCTTTTGCTCGTGATGCTGCAGGACTCCTGGTCCAGGAGTGACTCAGCTGATTTTCCTTCTGACATGCTTGAAGTGGTATGGGGGTGGGGGGTGGGGGGCAGAATGATAAGGGAGACAAGCTGGGAGCAAAGTTTGAATCTTATAGTCATGAGGAGGCCTGGCCTCATACCCACAAGACCACAAAGAGGGCCAGAAGAGTTAGGGCCTGGTCCTGAACTGAACCCCGGAGTACAGCCAGGAAGGACTAAGGGAGTGCAGAGTCCTCACTAAAGCCCAAGCTCTGAGACTCTCCCACCAAGCAGGCAGAGTTAGTGGTGCAAGTCCAGCTAGTAGAAGGTAATGCAGGTAATGCAACATAAAGAGGTATTTCAGGCCCTCACAGTAAGATGGAGATAGAAACTAAGCTTCATAGAATGGTGGGGAAGGAGGGAAGCAAATCCAAGTGAGATCTAAGGCAGGAATCAGACCCGTGAGTCTGGGCACAGGCTGAGTGGGGAGGAGAGACCTCAGGATCAGAAGCCCTATCATTCATTCCCCACCTCCTGCTGTACACTGGAGATGCAGAGATGACCAAGCCTGGATCTTGCCCTAGAGGGAACCCCTGTTTGAATTTGGTGGGGAACCCAGACATATAATAAACTACAGTGAACACTGGGACACCTGGGTAGCTCTGCAGTTGAGAGTCTGCATTTGACTCAGGGTGTGATCCTGGAGTCCTGGGATTGAATCCCACATCGGGCTTCCTGCATGGAGCCTGCTTCTCCACCTGTCTATGTCTCTGCTTCTCTCTGTGTCTCTCATGAATAAATAAATAAAATCTTTTAAAAAAAAACAAAACAAAACTACAGTAACAGTCAAAGCTATGGGAGAGGTCAGCACAGGGGCCGTGGAGTACAGAGAAGGAGGACGGACTCTGCCTCTTTGGAAAGAGAGTCTAGAGATCCTTCATAGTGGAAGGAGAATCTGAGGGTCCTTCAAAATGGAAGGGGAGGTCTGAGGGTCCTTCATAGTAGAGGGTAAAAAACTGGAAGGTCCTTCACACTGGAGTGGAGGGTCTGGAGGTCCTTCAGAGTAGAGGTGAGTTCCTACTTGACGGACATAAAAGCATTTAGGTTTTTTAGGCGAAAAAGAGAAGCGTGTGTATTGGCATGAAGTATGTCACAGCCAAGCCTGTTGGGCACTACAGGTCATTCGATGGGACTGGTACACCAGCTGCATATGAGGGTGTGACAGCAGATGTTGCAGATGTCGATGAGAGGCAGAAGAAAGGGCTGTACTCCTGGTTGTGATTCTGGTGATTCCACCTACTAGTAATATGGATTCTAACCCCACAGCTCTATCATTTAACTCAATCAAATTACAAATCTTCCTCTTAAAGGAGAGGGGATGGGTGATATGTTGCTCCTGTTTTGTATGAGTTGCTGTCTTTTAAGCAGAGGAATCCAACTTGGGCTGGCCTCAGGGAAACAGGGAAACAGGCAAGAAGAGAAAGGAAATTGAAACTCAGTGGGCACCCCAGTGTCCAGGATTCGTCCCCAAATATGCAACATGCTAGAAAAAGGATAGTTTGATTAATGTTCAGCTACCTGTTACTTCTGCCCAATTCGTGTTCCTTCAAGAACATGAACAAGCTGGGGCTAGCCCTGCTGTGGGGTCCCAGATGTAGCAAGTCAGAGATTAGGTGATGGTTAGAAGAGCTTGGAACCTTCTGAAAAAGCATTTGCATGATTGAGAGGAAAGAGACAGCTTTAGGTTCCAAATTCAAATTGTCCTTCCTAGCTGTGTGTTCTTGAGCAAGTTACCCAGTCTTTCGGAGACACTGGGTCTTCAGCTGTGAGATAGGGATTATAGCACTTATGTCCAACAATACCTCTTGTTGTGAAGGTAAATGAGATAATTTATATGAAAGACTCTGACACACAGTAGATATTCTGCTTCTCCTCCATGATCCTGTCTCAAGAGCCCAAGGAAGGGGGAAAGCGTTATTCAATATGTATAAAGGGTTAATACCTGAATATATATATATATATAGAGGGGGGGCTCTTTTAAATCAATAAGAGAATGGATACTCCAATACAAAAATAGGCAAAAGATAGAAGCAATTAATAAAGAGTACATTTTATTTTTTATTTTTTTTAAAGATTTTATTTATTTATTCATGAGAGAACAGAGAGAGAGAGAGAGAGGCAGAGACACAGGCAGAGGGAGAAGCAGGCTCCATGCAGGGAGCCCGACGTGGGACTCGATCCCGGGACTCCAGGATCATGCCCTGGGCTGAAGGCAGGCACTTTAACGGCTGAGCCACCCAGGTGTCCCTAAAGAGTACATTTTAATGGCTATTAATCATATACAAATATAATGCCATCTACATACAAATATACAGCCATATATACACACTTCATTAACCAAAAAAGGCAAATGGAAAAAAAAAGAGAAAAAGGCAAATGATAAAAATAAGAAAAAATCATTTCCACTTAGCTTGACAAAGCTTATAAACTATTTATTCATAAACACAGTGTGCTCCCATTTATAATTTATAAACCACTTGTATTCTTTTTACATGAACTATCTATTCATACCTTTTGCCCATTTTTCTTTTTTAAGATTTTATTTATTTATTCATGAAAGACACAGAGAGAGAGAGAGAGAGAGGCAGAGACACAGGCAGAGGTAGAAGCAGGCTCCATGCAGGGAGCCCAATGTGGGACTTGATCCCAGGACTTCAGGATCAAGCCCTGGGCTGAAGGCGGCGCCAAACTGCTGAGCCACCCAGGCTGTCCTTTTTGCCCATTTTTCTGATGTAGCATCACTCTCTTCTTATTGGTTCATAAAAGCTCTTTGTATATTAGATTTTAACCTTTTTATTGCCATATGTATTGCACATACTTATCTAATTTGTTATTTGTCTTTTGACTTGTTTATGGTATTTTGATTCTACAGAAGTTTAAAAATCTCCAAATGGTCAGAATCATCAATGAATGTTTCCTTTTTAGCTTGGCAAAGAGGATAAAGTTTCACAATACACAGCATGGGAAAGGCTATTGCTAATAAGAGATCATTAGCTTAAGTAACATGGATTGCAACCACTTTATATTTAAATCTTTTATGGCTCACTGCTCTGACTCGAATTTTCTCATTATGTAGTGTTCCTATGGAGACTTGTCTTCCAACATAGGTGTGAGCCCAGGGAGAAAATGTAGTGATCACACAGGCTTGAGTATTCTAATCTTCTCAAAGTTGCGTATCTCACTGAAAATTAATTGACTGCAGTTGGGGCGTTGGGGTGGCTCAGTCAATTAAGCGTCTGACTTCTGATCTTGGCTCAGGTCTTGATCTCAAGGTCTTGAGTTGAAGTCCAGGGTGGAGCCTACTTAAAGAAAAAAAAATATTAATTGACTGATCTGGTTTATATATTGGTCTAATGAGTTTGGTTAGTGTGAGTCCACCCTAATCTCAGTGCTGACAGAATCAGGTCCTTAAGCTATATATAAGTCCAAGAGCTGGACTCAGGGTTGTGTTAATTAATCCAGAACTTTCTGAGAAATGTGAGTCTCACCATATTTTCTTGGAAATAACCTCCAACATTTCCATGGCTATGCAAGTATCTTTCTCAATAATAAGTGGTGGAGGTGAAGATGCCAGAAACCCTATAACTAATAATAATTAATAATCCTGCCTATCCCCTAATTAGGTACTTTTTAAGTGCCTGGCACTATTCTTGTTACCTGTAATGGACTATTTAACAGCTACAACATTCCAACATAATGTACACAACATCAATTTCTGACTTACAGGTGAAGGAAAAGAAGCCTAGGGGGACAGAGTAACTTGACCAAAGTTACAGTCAGAAAGTAATGCTGCCAGTATTTGAACCCTGCTTTCCTTTGTGCTTGTGTTTGTTATAGTTGATAATGATCCTGTCTTGAAATCTCCATTTAGAGACCCTCATCGTTATCAAATTATTTCACTAACTACACTAAAAATAAGTTGATAACCATTTTTCCACTAATGTCTTCATTTCTTTCTGAATTTTCAAATCTCCAACACTTACATACGCATATGAGCACCCTGTGGGTAACACATGGGAACTCCTGCCAAATCCCTCTTTCTGGGAAATATGGGCATCCATTCTTCCACTATCATCATGGCTGCTGTGTCAAATTTAAAATATAAAGGGTTTCTTGTGCATTGTCTTCCAGCCAGAAGAAGCAGCAATAGGCTGACACATTCCATATGAGGCCGTAGGCCTCCGGGAAAATGTCTTTCTCTTGGTGTTTTTTAAAGTATTGATTTGGCTCTTTATTCTCTGGATGAATATAGACCTTTAGCAGTTTCAGGTGGCTTAGTAATGTTCGGATAACTAAAATTGACCGGTCTATAAATGAATTGAGTTATTCGGAGGATATAAAAATACTGTGCCATTTTGTTTTATGTAGTGCTATTTTTATGAGAGCTAGAAAACGTTCTGTAGACAGAACAGTGGAAAACAGAAAGGGAGACAGCATTGTGCCACAGAAAGAAACAAGAGAGAGAAACCTGGAAAGAAAGAAGAGAATTAATAATTGATTATCACTTCCTATTGCCAGTCACCGTACTAGATACTTCCTTTGTATCATCTTGTTTAATCTCCACAATCATCCTGAAACATAGATTTATTGCATCCATTTCATGGATTAGCAAACAGGCTTGGAAAGGTTAAGTGACTTGCTCAAGGGCACACAGCTAGTTCATGCAGAGCTGGGACTTGAGTGTAGTTCTCTCAGACCCTTGGTGTGCTGGGTACAGCAAGGAAGAATAGATCACAAAACCCAAATTGAAGCCTAGCAGAGAACTGAGAAGATCAAAGTGAAACTGACAGGAGACCACAATGATCACAATGACAGAAGAGTTTGTGCTAGCAGTTAGTTAGTGGTGTGGCCTCTGAATCTGCCCCCTGGAGCAGGGCAGGAGCAGGTGGCTGGAGCTGGCCCTGATGGAGGTCAGGGTGAGGATGGCTGGAGGGCCTCATCCAGTCAGAGAGGCTGCTGGTTCCCGGATGGCTGAGAATCTGAGAGACTGTTAAGGCAAAGAGATGATTGAGCTAGGCCTGAGATAGAGCCCTGGTCTTTCTAGGATGCAGGGGACACTAGGTTCCAGGGGATGGCTCCTCCCTTTTGGAGAAGCACTCTCCTTGTCAAAGTCTTACATCAGTAAATCAAGACTTAATCACCCTGATATCAGTAATGCCCCAGGAACCCATCAAGATCTTTCCTCATGATCTGAGTGAGAAAGCCACAGGAAGGTTTCAATGCATTCAAAAAACACTTATAAAAAGCACACTTTCTATGTATCAGACATGACTTAAGTGATGGGGACCAAATGGTGTGCCAAAATACTTTGATCCCTGCTCTTTAGAGCTAGATAGAATCTGGTGGAGGAGACAGATACTAATCTCACAATCATGTATCGAATAAATGTAAAATTGAAATTTTAACAAGTGCTTATAAGAAAAGTTACACAATACTGTCAGGTAAGGCTTCCCTAAGAAAGCAATGCCTGTACTGTGATGCGGGGAATAAACAGAGTTAATTACTTGGAGGTAGAGTATTATATTCCAGATAAAGGAATCATTAGGTGCAAAGGTCTCTTGTTTTAAATGGTTCATCTTGGAGGATGGAGGCTTACTGCAAGATCAGGACTTTGCACACATTTTACATTCTATCTGGACATCTCTTTTCCTGACTGGAAAGATCCTTAATGGTCAACAAGTCCACATTTCATGTTGAAGATTGGACTTCTGTTCTTAAGCATAATGTACTTTTCATTTATTCATGCCTACATGAAAGTATCCATCTATTCAATCAGATCTCCAACCAAGTATCTATTTATCTGTTCATTCATTACCTGTTCATATATCCATTTAATGGCCCATCATACCAATTATCAATCCGTGTGTTTGTCTAGCCATCTACCAGACAACCATCCATCAATCCGTGTATCTATACATCTACACACATTTTATCTGTTTATATATCCATTTATCTATCAGCCACCTATGTATTCATCCAGTCATTTACCTACATATCCATCTATTCATTTACCCATTCATGTATCCATTTATTCATTTATCCCTCTCCAGCATAATAAGAAATATGTTTGGTGTCTATCCCCAGCTCCTGACACAGAACTCTGAAAATGCTTGTAATTTTCTCAGCGATGGGGGTGATAGAATTGTCTTACACAGAGGTCCCAAATCCCTTGGAATTTGCTGGGTGATAAGAGCACTGTTTGTTTTAATGATGTGACTCTTGGTAAGCTCCTGAATAGCTTCAGGATGGGGACTGGTAACCAGATAGATCAAGCCATAATTGGAAGTTTGAAACTTTTGGCCTCACTTCTCCCCATTCTCTGAGAAGAGGAGAGGGGCTGGAGATTGAGTTAATAATTAATCATGCCTATGTGATGAAACTTCCACAAAAATCCTTAAACCATGAGGTTTAGAGAGGCCCTGGTTTGGTGCATCTATCCATGTACTAGAAAGCTTCTGCCCTTGAGACACTTCCAGACCTTGTGCTATGCTCTCTTCACGTGACTGTTCATTTGTATCCTTTACAATAATCTCGTAAATGTAGATAGAGGGATCCCTGGGTGGCGCAGCGGTTTGGCGCCTGCCTTTGGCCCAGGGCGCGATCCTGGAGACCCGGGATCGAATCCCATGTCAGGCTCCTGGTGCATGGAGCCTGCTTCTCCCTCCGCCTCTGTCTCTGCCTCTCTCTGTCTCTGTGACTATCATAAATAAGTAAAAATTTAAAAAAAATTAAAAAAAAATGTAGATAGAGTATTTCCCTGAGTTCAGTAAGCCATGATAGCAAATTCCCCAACCTGAGGAGGGGGTTGTGGGAAGCTCCAATTTGTAGCTAAGTTGAACAGAAGTGTGGATAACCTAGGAACCTACAACTTGTGGTTGGCGTCTGAAGTGGGAGGCAGTCTTATGGGAGTGAGCCCTTAACCTGTGGGATCTGGGCTAACTCCAGGTAGTGTCAGAATTGTTTAATGAAAGGACAAACTGCAGACATTTGGTGTCAGAAGTGTAATGAATGGAGAAACAAGTCTTCTTTTACCTTCTCTCCAACCAACTAACCATTTATTTACGTATCCATTCACCCATTCTTCCACTCATCCATTTATCCATCTATCCATGTTTGCCTCCATTTATCATCCATTCATTTAATCATCCAAGTATTTGTCCACCTTCATCCATTTATTTACCCACTGGTGTATTCATCCATTTCTATTGCTGCAGTGACCAATTACCACAAACAGTAACAGTGGTTTAAAACAACAGTGGTTTAAAACAACACAGACCATCTTATACAGATGGTTTCCAACTTATGATGGTTCAACTTAAGGTTTTTCGATTTTACAATGGTGCAAAAGCAATATGCATTCAGCAGAAACCATACTCTGAATTGTGAATTTTGATCTTTTCCTGGCTAGCCATATGTTATACTATCCTCTCTCATGATGCTGGGTAGCAGCAGTGAGCACAGCTCCAAGTCAGCCATGTGATTACAAGCCATGAGAACAACCAATATACTTATAACCACTCTGCACCCATACAACCATTCTGTTTTTCACTATCAGTACAAATTCAAAAATTGCACGAGACATTCAACACTTATTATAAAATAGGCTTTGTGTTAGATGGTTTTGCCCAACTGTAGGCTAAAATAAGTTTTCTGAACATATTTAAGATAGGCAAGACTAAGCTATGATGTTCAGTAGGTTAGGTGTATTAAATGCATTTTTGACCTACGGTATTTTTTGTTGTTGTTGTTAGACACAGTATTTTATTTTATTTTACTTTATTTTATTTTATTTTATTTTATAGATTTATTTTTTATTGGTGTTCAATTTGCCAACATATAGAATAACACCCAGTGCTCATCCCGTCAAGGGCCCACCTCAGTGCCCATCACCCAGTCACCCCCACCCCCCGCCCACCTCCCTTTCCACCACCCCTAGTTTGTTTCCCAGAGTTAGGAGTCTTTCATGTTCTGTCTCCCTTTCTGATATTTACCACTTATTTTTTCTCCTTTCCCCTTTATTCCCTTTCACTATTTTTTATATTCCCCAAATGAATGAGACCATATAATGTTTGTCCTTCTCCGATTGACTTATTTCACTCAGCATAATACCCTCCAGTTCCATCCACGTTGAAGCAAAGGGTGGGTATTTGTCGTTTCTAATGGCTGAGTAATATTCCATTGTATACATAAACCACATCTTCTTTATCCATTCATCTTTCGATGGACACCGAGGCTCCTTCCACAGTTTGGCTATTGTGGACATTGCTGCTAGAAACATCGGGGTGCAGGTGTCCCGGCATTTCATTGCATCTTATCTTTTGGGGTATTTTCAACTTAACAATGGGGCTACCAGGACATAACCCTGTTCTAAGTTGAGGAAGATCTGTAGTTCTAGAATTCAAAAGTCCAAAATGGGTCTCAATGGGGCAGCCCAGGAGGCTCAGCAGTTTAGTGCCACCTTCAGCCCAGGGCCTGATCCTGGAGACCTGGGATCGAGTCCCACGTCGGGCTCCCTACATGGAGCCTGTTTCTCCCTTATGCCTGTGTCTCTGCCTCTCTCTCTCTCTCTCTCTCTCTCTCTCTCTCTGTGTGTATGTCTTATGAATAAATAGATAAAATCTTTTTTTAAAAAAATAGGTCTCGGGATCCCTGGGTGGCGCAGCGGTTTGGCGCTTGACTTTGGCCCAGGGCGTGATCCTGGAGACCCGGGATCAAATCCCACGTCAGGCTCCCGGTGCATAGAGCCTGCTTCTCCCTCTGCCTGTCTCTGCCTCTCTCTCTCTCTCTCTGTGTATCATAAATAAATAAAAATAAAAAAAAATAGGTCTCAAGGGATTAAAATTAAAATGTCGGTAGAGTTGTAGTCCTTTTAGGGAGAGTCAGTTTCCTTACCTTTTCCAGCTTCTATAGCCCACTTGCATCCCTGATCTATTGTCTCCTTCTTCAAAACAAAGATGTACACACATCTTCAAATTTTCAAATCTTCAGAGTTTTTGTTTTTTTTTCTTTTAAAGATTTTATTTATTCATTCATGAGAGACACAGAGAGAGGGAGAGAGAGGCAGAGACACAGGCAGAGGGAGAAGCAGGCTCCACGCAGGGAGCCTGACGCAGGACTCGATCCCGGGACTCCAGGATCATGCACTGGGCCAAAGGCAGGCGCTAAACCGCAGAGCCACCCAGGGATCCCAAATCTTCAGAGTTTAAAATCAACACCTATGTGCACCTTCAAATCTTTCTCTAATTATGTACCTTCTGCCTTCCTCTTATAAAGATACTTGTGATTACATTGGGTCCATCCTGATAATCCAGGATAATCTTCCTATATCAGGGTCAGTTGATTAGCTAACTTAATTCCCCTTTGCCATGGTAATCTAACATACTCGCAAATTTTAGGAATTAAGACATAGACATATTGGGGGCCATTATTCTGTTTACTGTACCATCCATCCATTTATGCTTTGATCCATCCAATTCATTCATTAGTTCATCTTTGTGTTCATCTACCAATCTATCAGTTTGATCATCCATTCACTCATCTATTTATGTACCTATATACCCATGTATGTATGTATGTATGTATGTATCATCTATCAAGCTCTCCATTCATCCATCCAATCATCCAATTGTCTATTTATTTATCCATTCATTTAACAAGTCATTCATTTGCCTACCATCCATTCATCTGTCATATCAGCCATCCATCCTAATTTCATTATTCCCATTTATCCATTCAGCATCCATTCATCTACCAATCATTCATGCATCAATTTATCCACCTATTTAACCATCTATCTAATCATTCATGAGCTACCTTTATCTATCTTGTCTCTGACCTTTTAATTAACTAAACAGTACCCCTTCCAGACCCCAAATACATGCATACACGCACACACACACACACACACACATGCACACATACACCAAAATTTGGACCTAATGACTAAAACAGGTTATCCTAATTTGTTCTTAACCACCTCTTTAGCTCTGATCCTAACTCCAAATGACTTGGCGTTCCTGGATCCTAAGCCTCTCTCAGTTTTGCCTGTAGTAATTTGTACTGGCTGCATGCCAATGGGTCTTCCTGTAATCTTCCTGTAATGGAGCCCTGCCTGTGTTGACTCTGTGTTGACCCTGATCTGCCCTTCTCTGGGTTATGCCAAGAAAGAGTCAAGAGAATAAGCAAACCTACAGTATATGAGTGTGTGCGTAGGGAAAGTTCTGGATTAGAGCTATGTGCCTCAGTGTTTTTTCTGCTCTCCTACCCTTTTCCCAGTAAGGAGGTTTAAAAGAAAGTCATACTCTTCATGATATAGGTTGATTTACCCCCATGGGGAAGTGAGACAAATAGTACTAAAAACACTTGTGATGAGATGGTCAGAAAAGCATCTTGAGGGGCACCTGGGTGGTCAGTTAGTTGAGTGTATGATTCTTTTTTTTTATTTTTATTTATTTATGATAGTCACAGAGAGAGAGAGAGAGAGAGAGAGGCAGAGACATATGCAGAGGGAGAAGCAGGCTCCATGCACCGGGATCCCGACGTGGGATTCAATCCCGGGTCTCCAGGATCACGCCCTGGGCCAAAGGCAGGCACTAAACCACTGCGCCACCCAGGGATCCCCTATGATTCTTAATTTAAGATCAGGTCATGATCTTGGGGTTGTAGGGTTGATCCTCCTGTTGGGCTCCATGCTCAGTGAAGAGTCTGCTTCTCTCCCCCTGCCCCTGCCCCTGCTTGTGCTCTCTTTCTTTCTAAAACAAATAAATAATTCTGGAAAAAAAAGGCATTTTGAAAATAAGAAAAAAAGTCATTTAAAAATCTTAAAAATTCACTGAGGAGGGCACTTGATAGGATGAGCACTGGATGTTATATGTTGGGAAATCGAACTTCAATTTTAAAACATCTTAAAAATTGCCATTAGATAAGGACAAACTAAATCAATATGGCTCACTTTATTTTTAACAAGTTTTGTTTCCTGCTCAGACTTTTCCCCCACAGATACTACTACTAAGGTGAGAAAACTTACTGAATTACTGAAGCAAGAGCATCCATAGAGGCAATAACTGCAACGTCACCACTCATTCACAGACACCACCATAATTTACGGTTGTCAGACGGGTGATGGTCTCTCACCACTGACTGAGCCATAGATAAGGTTGACTGTGGGCTGTGTGATATTCCCAGCACTCAGCTAAAATGCCACTCCCTGCTCTATTGCTCAGGAGAACGTGTCAAACTACAAATGAACAGGAGTGACACTATTATAAGACTACTCCCATTTGTTTGTTTTCTAAAAGGTATCTCATTAGTGACGAGACATTTGCCACATACCTCCTGATTGGCCATGTCAAGACATGATCACTGAGGACTACAACTGAATGACTGTCAGATTCCTATACAGTTTTGTTTTTTTTTTTAAGATTTTATTTATTTATTTATTCATAGAGAGAGATGGAGAAAGAGGCAGAGTCACAGGCAGAGGGAGAAGCAAGCTCCATGCAGGGAGCCTGACGTGGGACTTCACCCTAGGTCCCCCAGATCACACCCCAGGCCGCAGGCGACGCTACTGCCACTGGGGCTGCCCTCCTATACAGTTTTAAGGTAAAAAAAATCCACGATGGACGCAAGTTTAAACAGGAATGAAATTGTTTGAGCAAGTCTTGGTAGACCAGCTCCTGTCCCAGAGATGCCATGAATTCGCTGAGTGAGCAGAAGTGCTGGTACATCTTCATGGAGTTCAAAACTGGCCCTTTGGGGGCACAGTCTACACTTTTTCAAAACTGTCCGTGGAAGACAGTGGAAATTATGTTGCTATTAGAGCCTTGGTCAAAAGAATATTTCAGGAATAAGTGAAGAGGGGCAGTGCTCTGGCAATTCTCTATGACCGATTGGCAGTCTGGTCTGGGAAGATATCACTTTTTAGTAGTTGGAAAATTCTAGGGCCCTGAGTCAAAAGATTTTTGAAGGCACTGACATTCCAACACTGAGACATCATCGGTTTATGAATAGGGGCTCTGGCCATCAACAAGACATGTGCAAATTATACACAAAGGGTTTATACTTTAACATCTCTTGTATAAAACACTACTTGAGGGGCACCGGGGTGGCTCAGTGGTTGAGCATCTGCCTTTGGCTCAGGTCATGATCTCAGGGTCCTGGGACTCCGTCCTTCATTAGACTCCTGGTGAGGAGCCTGCTTCTCCCTCCGCCTATGCCTCTGCCTCTCTGTGTCTCTCGCGAATAAATTAAAATCTTAAAAAAAAAAAAAAACACTACTTGAAATCCTCAACAATAATTCTTAGGTTTATGTCAAAGCTCTTTCACATTCTACACCTCATTTGGTCCTTACAGCAACTCTGAGAAATTGCCTAAACAGGGCATATCCCCATTTTACAGATGAAATGACTCCATCTGGAAAGTCAATATTTGGAGATGGCAAACGGTTTTCATGCTATGAGCCATTCCTAGTTGGCGCCATTCAGGATGGGAGGGAACAATATATGGAGGTCTACCATGCTTTTCCTCAGCAAAAATGTGTTAACTAATTAATTTTAAAAACTGTAGCACTTTCTTCCTAAAGAATGAAACAGTGCTGCTTCTTTTATTGTTAATTTGCAGGTGGTAGTTTCTCTGAGTTGGTCAGTTATGCTGATTGTTAGAATTGTGTTCATAAGAAAAAGGATTCCACCACAACTTGAGGCTCGGTGAAAAGCCTCGGCTTAAGCAAGTTTTTATGGCTAAAATTATCTGTCGCTGCAGGAAAGTACACTGCTGGGTGAGAATGAAAGATTTATGGAACTGTTTCAGGGTAGAGTGACCGGTGTTTTAAAAGAAATCCTACCCGAGAACATTCAAGGTGTGACTTTTTATAAATCATGGTTACTAAAAGTGAGCACAGTCATTTGTATGTATTAACTCAAATAAAAAAAATAAAAATAGTCGTAGTTATACATGTGTGAAAGAGCTCTGCAGCACTTTAGGAGTTAAATCAGTCAGATTAAATCATAAGAGATGGAAGCTATCTATTACCAGAAGTCACTTTAAAGGACAAAAGCTCCCTCAGGTCAAAGGCAAGAACACAGATTGACTTCAGGTGAATCAGTGGAATCAGTATGTTTCTTTTTTTTTTAAGATTTTATTTGTTTATATATGAGACACACACAGAGAGAGAGAGAGAGAGAGGCAGAGACACAGGCAGAGGGAGAAGCAGGCTCCCTGCAGGGAGCCCAATGGGAGGGGGTTGGGGGGGTGTTGAACCCAGGACCCCAGGAGCACAACCTGAGCCAGATGCTCAACCACTGAGCCACCCAGGTGTCCCTGGAATTAGTATGTTTTAAAGAGAGCAAGTCAACAGAAGAGGGAAGGCCTACACAGTACAGGGGGAAATGAGGGTTGTAGAAAAAGATGTAATAATGTAATTAACAATTTATAGAACAGTTTTCATGTGCTAAGTAGTTTGAATGAATCATTTAATCCATACAACAACCCTGTTAGCGGAATCAAAAAACTTCACTAGTGGTAAATCTGGGATTTGAACCAGATCTGTTGGCCTCCAAAGCCTGTGAGCTTAACTATTCTTATCCAGTTTTTTTCCTATGGAAGGGTGCTTTTGGCAGACTGGCTCCTGTCATTTGGCTACACACATTCTTTTATTTCTTCTTTGGAAGTTACCCCAACACACTATGGGTCACTGTTCAGAATCTCCTCAGTGGCAAACCACAGACACATGATTTTTGAGCTATAAGGGAGAATAGACTTCACATTGTCCACTCTCCTCCTTTTACGAATGATATCCATAACTTTATTTTTGCAAACTGCCATGAACACCTTTCCCCCAGCTCTGGGGAATAAGGTCCATGACCCAGCAGGGGAATTCCATTTTGGTAGTAAGATGTGATTTTAAAGGAATGCAGTAGATTTTCTTATGTGATTTGTTATGTTATTCATGGTCTAATCAGAAAACAAAAAACTCTGAGAGGATAAGACATAAGGACTTTTATTATTTTATTTTATTTTTATTATTATTTTTTTAATTTATGATAGTCACACAGAGAGAGAGAGAGAGAAAGAGAGAGAGGCAGAGACACAGGCAGAAGGAGAAGCAGGCTCCATGCACCGGGAGCCTGACGTGGGATTCGATCCCGGGTCTCCAGGATCGCGCCCTGGGCCAAAGGCAGGCGCCAAACCGCTGCGCCACCCAGGGATCCCCATAAGGACTTTATTTGAGGACAAACAGGCCTAGGTCTAGCACACCTATAAACTGCCTTGGAATTGTTTGCAAGGGCAACATTATTGGAAATAAACATATAGGATATTACTTTGAAGGGTGAATTTCACTGGGGTGATATGTCTTGGCATACTTCTGCTTTCCTGACCTTGACTGGGGCAGATCCTTCCATCATAGGCTCTCATGGTACCATGTACCACTCCTTTATGGCACTTACTACTTCTGTAATGTCACATTTGTTTGCACAATTATTTGACTAATGCCTGTCTCTTCCATAGACTATATACTCTCCACAAGGGCTAAATTTGTGCTGAATTTTCTCTGTCACTGTATCCCCGGCACCTAGTACAATGCTGTGAAAGTCAGACCTAGGCATTCAGTAAGTGTTCTCTCAGTGAATGTTTTCCATTTTAAACAGCAATCTCCTTAAGCATCTTCCTAAAAGAAATGAAAACATATGCCTACACGAAGACTTGTATATGAATGTTCCTAGTAGTAATATTCATAATGGCCCCAGAGTGACAACAATCCAAATGTCCATCACTAGTGAGTGGATAAACAAAAGATGGCATATCCATACAATGGAATACCATTCAGCTATAAAAAGGAATGGAATGGAATACCACTCAGCATTCTACAACACGGATAAACCACAAAGATATTATGCTAAGAGAAATAAGACAGACACAAAAGACTACTATTACATATGTATGAATTTTCTAGAAAAGAAAAAAACTATAAAGCAGAAAGCAGATCCACGGTTCCTTGGGCCTGGGGCGTGGGAGTGAGGATTGCCTGTATATGGGAAAAAAGGACCTTTTGGAGGTGATGGAAATGTTCTAAAATTGGATTGTAATGATGGTTGCACAACTATATAAATATACTAAAAATCATCAAACCGTACATTTGTAGTTGTGAACTGTATGGTATGTGAATTATGCCTCAATATAGCTGTTAAAAATGTTTTTTAGGGGATGCCTGTGTGGCTCAGCAGTTGAGCATCTGCCTTCGCCCCGGTTGTGATCCTGGAGTTCCGGAATCGAGTCCCACATTGGGCTCCTGCAAGGGGGCCTAATTCTCCCTCAGCCTGTGTCTCTGCCTCTCTCTCTGTGTCTCTCATGAATGAATGAATGAATGAATGAATGAATATTTAAAAAAATAAAAAATAAAAATGTTTTTTAAAAAATCAATCTCCGGGCAGCCCTGGTGGCCCAGAGGTTTAGTGCTGCCTTTGGCCCAGGGTGTGATCCTGGAGACCCTGGATCAAGTCCCACGTCAGGCTCTCTGCATGGAGCCTGCTTCTCTCTCTGCCTGTGTCTCTGCCTCTCTCTCTCTGTCTCTCATGAATAGGTAAATAAAATCTTTAAAATAAAATAAAAAATAAAAAAAATCAATCTCCCTAGTCATTTTTTCCCAACTTATGTTCTTTGGAATATTATTTCTGTGGGACTTTGTACTAGAGACTGCTAGTTAAGTCTCTCAACTCTTTAGTGAGGGAACTTCATTTTTTAAAAAAGATTTTATTTATTGATGAGATAGAGAGCACACAAGAGAGCAAGTGCATGGGCACAAGCAGCAGGGAAGGTCAGAGAAAGTGGGAGAAGTGGTCTCCCCTTTCCATCCCAGGACTCTGAGGTCATGACCTGAGCCGAAGGCAGACACTTAGCAAACTGAGCCACCCAGGCACCCCAGGAACCTCAATTTTTAACATGGCACATAGGCAAGCAAAATAAAATCCATATTTTCCAACCTCCTTTGCAGCTCCATTTGGCCATGTGACCAAGTAGTGGCCAATGTGATGTAAGCAGAAATGATGTGTAATATTTCCAGAAAGGCTGTTTCAGGGACATGACTGAGCTCCATTTTTTTCCTTTTGCCTTTCCTTTCTTCCTTCCAAGGAAATGTGGACTGTTGCTCCAGCAGACATCTTTGACCTTGGAAATGAAAGGAAAGATGGCGGAGCAAAAATATTAAAGTTTGGATTCCTGACATACCATAGAACTGCTATGCCATTCTTGAACTGCCTGCTTCTCATATTTCTTTTATGCAGAACAAAAATAAATTTTAATTTTATTATGCCTTTTTTTCTGTTATGTGTAGCCAAATCTAATCCTAATACCAGTTTTATTTATTTATTTATTTATTTATTTAAATATTATATTTATTTATTCATGAGAGACAGAGAGAGAGAGAGAGAGAAAGAGGCAGAGACACAGGCAGAGGGAGAAGCGGGCTCCACGCAGGGAGCCTGATGTGAGACTCGATCCTGGGTCTCCAGGATCACGCCCTGGGCTGAAGACGGCGCTAAACCGCAGAGCCACCCGGGCTGCCCCTAATACCAGTTTTAATAGGCATTTAATGAAAAGAGGGTTTTGTGGTCAAATAATTTTGAAAATCATTAAAGTTTAACAGATTTCATTAATACAAGACCTCTCAGTTTTTAATATGCTAATGAGGAAAGGCAACCTCCAAGATGAGCCAGAGTATACACAACTTCCCAAACCAACTTGACTCTTCTTGTTTTTTTAACTTTTTATTTTTTAAAAAATAGGCTCCATCTCCAATATGGGACTCAAACTCACAACCCCCAAATCAAGAATCGCATGCTCTACCAGCTGAGCCAGCCAGGTGCCCCCGAAATCTCTTGATTGGATCATCTCATGGGATGAATGACTGAGGGGCAGTGGGAAATGTTGCTTTAAAAGTTTACATTTTTGGTTAAAAAAAAAAAAAGTTTACATTTTTGGGGCAGCCCGGGTGGCTCAGCAGTTTAGGGCCTACCTTCAGCCCAGGTGTGAGTCCCACATGGGGCTCCCTGCATGGAGCCTGCTTCTTCCTCTGCCTCTTTCTCTCTCTGTGTCTCTCATGAATAAATAAATAAAATCTTTTAAAAAAATTTACATTTTTGCTTCTTTCCAATGCATCCTTCTTCTAGGCTGATCTTTCTTAAACATAAATTTGATGATATCATATAACTGTTTAAAATCCTTGAACAGCCCGGGTGGCTCAGTGGTCGAGTGATGCCTTCAGCTCAGGGCATGATCCCGGAGTCTCTGGATCAAGTCCCACATTGGACTCCCTGAAGGGAGCCTGCTTCTCCCTCTGCTTGTGTCTCTGCCTCTCACTCTCTTTCATGAATAAATAAATAAAATCTTAAAATTAAATAAAGTAAAATAAAATCCTTGAACAATTCCTGTAGGACAAAGTTCAAACTCCTTTATGTAATAAATAAGACCTTTTGTAATCTGGCCCTTGCCTTCTCTCTAGCCTCACCCTAGCAATCTCCTTTACACATCATGAACCATTTGCACTGTTGAAACCTGCACATGTTCTACCCATCTCCTGGACTCTGCATATGCTATCCCACTGTGAGTGGAACACTTTCTACCTGCCGCCTTGACTGGTATTCTATCCTTTAAGACTAGGCTGTTGTATTAATTCATTCACATCCATTCGTGCTTTGAGCAATTCCTACTTACATATCAGGCAACACACTGTACTTGGGTTCCAAAGCTAAATAAACATAATCCCTGCCCTAGAGGGACATCAAATCAAATGCAGTTAGACAAATACTGTATTAGTCAGAGTCTGCTAATGGCTGTAACAGACAATCCTACCATTTCAGTGACTTGGCATTAAGACAGTTCTTTTCTCATTTACATCACAGTCCAATTCAGGTAAGCACGGGGTTCTGCTCCATTCAGTCAGTCAGGGACCCAGGTTCATTCCATTGCCACTTTTGGGGGCCTCGAAGTCCTCCACTGGGTATTTTGCATCTGGCCAGCAGATGAGAAAGGAGGAGGTTGGAGGCTCACACAAGAGGTTTTGGGGGATGCCTAGAAATGAGATCTGTCACTTCCATCCAGTTTCCATTATCCAGAACTTAATCACGTGGGCCTACCTGATTACAGAGAAATGTGGTTTTGCTATGAGCCTCGGATGAATACATAATGGGCTGGTGAAATTAGCCTTTTCTGTAACACAGATATAGAAATAAGAACAATAAAGAAGCTCATGGTCTAATGGAGGAGACGGACAAGTCAACAGAGGCACGAAGGCAGGAAAGAACATGGTCAGGCAGGATGTAACCTGTGTTTATGGAGTTACTACCAGAAAAGTTCTAGGACTGCTGGAAGTTCCTCTTCAGAGCTCCTAAGAATTGCTCTTCTGGAGCTGTCTGTAAATACCACGTGGTACTGTGCATCATTGCTGTCACCTCCATAACAGACTTTCAGGGCCTCTTAGTGTCAACCATCTCTTGTCCAATCAGCCGCTGTGATGTCCACCTCTGCATGGGCTCCATTCGACTTCACGAGCTATATCATGACAAATCTTTGCCTCATGACCCTGCCATAAGCCCCCTAGCACTGAGTGTTGGGACACTGCAAAGCCCCATCCCGCACTTATGCATGAACTGAAGTGGATCTTTACCCAATGGGAGATGAACTGGTTGGTAAACTTCCTTCCTTTTCCTCTCCCATAGGCTGTCCTAGGCCTCATGTCATGTGGCTTCTCAGAGGATAATCCTTCGAGCTGAAGCTATCAGCCACACATAGTGAGGTCAGATGAGTAACCATCCTGGTATCAGTTCTTCTCACTTCCCTACCTTCCTCCTTTTGCCTCCCATTCTGTCCTGTAGAATCAAGCTCTGTGTCCTAGAGAACTCAGGCCAAGACATCCCAATGAATGCATACTGCTAAAAGCCACTTAGCAATCTCAGTTTCCCCTCTAGTGCCTATATGCAGGTCCCTGGATGCTGCAGATGTGGTTCCCCCACCTCTTTAAAAAAAGATTTATTTATTTATTTATTTATTTATTTATTTATTTATTTATTCATTTATTTAAGGAATCTCTACACCCAATGTGGGACTTGAACTCATGGCCCCAAGATCAAGAGTTGCATGCTCTACTGACTGAGCCAACCAGGTGCCCCACTGCACACGTGTTTTAAGGGTCAGATTCCACTAACCCTGTTCAGTTCTGCAGACATGACTCTGTGAAGGTCAAGCCCGCTGCCTCTCCTGAGTGTAGCCTCCAGGCCTTTGCTTGTACCTGTACATTTGTTTGTGGATCAGTTGTGTACTCCTATTGATTTCTTGTTTGGTTACATAACATCTGTATCTCTATGTTTGACTTCCTATGTGCTACAGACTTTTCTCAAGTTTAAGAACAGGAATTATTGTCTGACGAGTTTGCCTCCTTCCCGCTCCCACACCTCTCATTAATGTCTCTTTCTTCTGTGCTTTGGCACATGCATGCTGCTCCCTCGGTCTGGAGTTCCATTCCTTACCCGACTTGTTTATGTTATTTCATCTTTTGTGAGCGAAAGACATGATTTTACAAAGGGAGGGCCACTTGACTCCCATGTAGGACTCATCAAGTCTGTCTCTGATATAACTCTGCACCCAGCCCTTTCCCAGGAACTAAAGGGCACAGACCTGAGCCCCATCAGCACTCTTGAGAGTTTTACATCTTTGATCCTGGGTTGGACTGAAGGGGTTGTGGCCATCAGTTGCCTGGACCTGCCTCAGCCTCTGCAGCAGCTGGTTCAGGAGGCAGGGGGAACAAGTAGCTCTCTCCATACTCACTCACCAACAGCTTGGCAGGATTGGAGATCCTCAGGATCAATGTGTAAATCTCCATCTTAATCCAAACTAGATTATGAGCTCCCAGACGACAGGGATATTTGTCTGCCTTTGTGTTTACAACAATACCTGGAACACAGTTGGTGCTTAATAGTTTTGTTGTTGTTGTTGTTTTTAAGGAAGGAAGAAAGAGAAGGAAGGAAGAACCTTGAGGTATCTTGGACAGCCTTGAGTCAAATGAGAGAAAAGTGGACAAGTGAGGTAGACAGGGGGCAGGGGGCTGCTATCTCTGTATTTTCAAACTGGAGACATCTCTGCAAGAAAGTCAAGAAGTGGTCCTCGGAAAGGAGTCGGGGTCACAGGACAAAAACCACAGGAACACTGGGGCTTCAAAGAGACTAAAAATATCTTCTCTCCCAGGGTACTGTAAGGTTTGGCTACATCATTACAGCTACTCCTGACAAAGTTGAGCCACGTTCATCTTAAATGTATCCAACAAACTGCTCTTGGAATCCCCAGGACTCAGATCACTCCTACTTTGAGGTAAAATGAGCCTCTACAGTCAGAATCCAGCCATTTTAATTTTATTTTTGTAAGTGAGTGCTAGAGAAGCACCCATAATAGGGGGAAGCAGGGAGTGAGGGGGACAGGTTGACTATCACCTCCGAGGGAGAAGGCCAGTAACGGGATGGCAAAGGTATTGGGCCCGGCAGTTGGATAACACTCCCTCCCTTGCTCCAAACATTTTCTCTATGGCATTTTCACTACTTGCCCCTTGTATTTACTTATTTGTTGTCTGTCTTTCCCCTTAGCATGCCTAGTCCACGAAAGCCAGGCCTTTGTCCTATTGGCCGTGTATCCCCTGTCTTAGATCAATGCCTGGCGTTTAGTGGATTTTTCAAAAATCAGCTGCTAGCGAACGAATTAAAGAATATTAAACAATTAGTTGAATCTCTGCCATATGCGGGGCCCTGTCCTTGAGGATGCTACAGGGATGGTGGGGGAGATAGGCCTGAACATAAACGTACGGTAGCTCAGCACCTGATTTCTGGGAGGTAGACCCAAGGCACCACCGCAGGGTCCCCGGGGCTGACAACTCCCGGGGGGGGGGGGGGGTGGCTTGGGAAGAATCCTCGGAGTCCCGCCGTGTGCCCGGAGCGCCAGGAAGGCAGGCGGAGCGGCAGCCGGTGTGGCTGGAGGCGCAGACTGCAGCTCCTCCGGCTCTTGGCGCGGCTCCTCGGCATCCCTGCCCGACCTGCGGAACCCTTGCCTCTCCTGGCTTCCGTCGGCGGGACCTCGGCCCAGGCGGATGCCCCCCCTTGTCGCGGGACCCCGGCACATCCTCTCGCGCCCCGGGAGACGCCGGCCCCGGGGCCTCCAGCCCGCTAGCCCGCTACCTGCGAGACCTCCCTCCACCTGCGGGCTGAGCCCCCCGCACGCCCGCGCGCGCCCCGGGTCCCCGCCCCCTGCCTGCGGTCTGCGGCGTGCAGGACCCCGCCCCGCCCCCTCGGCCCGCAGGACCCCGGCCCCGCCCCGCCCCCGTGGCCCCGCCGCTCGGTCCCGGGGGGCGGGGCCGCGCGCCGCGGCGTCTCGGAGGCTGGGGGCGCGAGGCAGGGGGCGGGGCGGCCCCGGCGCCGGCCAATCAGCGCCGCGATCACATCCATGCAAATACGAGCACAATGGAGCGAGCCCATCACTCGCCCCTGCAAGCAAGCTTGAAATGGGCTTCCGCCTGAGCGGCGGCCGGGGTGGCCAATGAGCGTGTGTTTTGGGCTGGCGAGGCCCAATGGCGTGGCAGGGGAGGCGGGCCCGAGCTGGGTTAGGGTGTCCTTGCAGGGTGTCTGAGCTAAACTTCACCAAATAATAGCTGTTTGTATTTTGGCTGCTGCAGGAGCCATTTTAGGTAAGTTCTTCTCTTAACTTTTTATTTTCCTCCCCGGCCTCCGCTGGCCGGCCTCGCCCGCGGGCCCCCGGCCCCGCCCCGCCGGCCCGGGCTGGGGTGCCCCTATGAATGGAGCCGGGATGCGGGGCGGCTGCGGCGGCGCCGAGGCCCGGCCGGGGTCCGAGCGGGGCCGGCGGCGGGCGGCCTGGCGGAGGGCAGGCGGCGGCCTGCGGCCTGGGACGAGCAGCCGGCCTCCGCCGCGCCCCGAGCCCGCTCGCGCTCAGGCCGCGCTCCGGCCGGGCCGCCGTCCTTGGGAGTGCGCCGCTGCGGGCCGCGCGGAGGGGCGGGGGTCCCGGCAGCCCCCGGCCCGGGGCCCGGCGGGCAGGGGCGGGGCGTGCGGAGGGCCTCCCCCTCCCCCTCCCCCTCCCCGCCCCCGCCCCCCCCCGGGGCGGGCCGAGGGGGACCCCCGGGGGCGCGGCGGGGGCGACCGCTATTGCGCCGCCGCCCCCGCGGAGAAGTTGCTCCATTGGCGTCCTGCGTCTGTTTGCAGGGTGGAGGGGGTGGAGGGGGTGGAGGGGGTGGAGGGGGTGGGCTGGTGCCAGGCTGCTGCTCCGGGAGGGGGCGGGGGCCCCGGCGCGTCCTCGCAGCGCGCTCCCCCTCCGCCCCCTTCTTACGCACTAGCGCGCACTCGCCCCGGGATCGGAGCCCTACGGGGTGTCCAGCAACCCCGCAGCCAAGTTTTGTGCATTTATTAGCATTGCATGCTCGCGCTTTCTTTTTCTTTTTCTTTCTTTTTTCTTTTTTTTAATTCTTAAAAAAAAAAAAAAAAAAAGAAGGAATCCTCTGTCCCCTCTAGGGTATTTATTTCCTTCCCCGTTGAGAAGTAACGGAGTCTTTTACTCCCAAATTTCCGGGGACGGTCTTCTCAGATGTGCAGAGGGGTTGGCAGCTACTCGGTCTTTAAAACGACGCTGTTAGGAAATCCCCCTCGCTCGTGAGATGATTGAAATTTGAGTTTGTTTGCAGCTTCCGTTTTTATTTGATCCAATTAAAAATACATAAGCAAGCACTCCTATTTGTGTACATAAAGTCTTCCTAGTTCCAGTTAGGACTGATGTGATGTGGTTGTGTTTTTTTTTTTTTTTTTTTTTCTTTTTCGGTAGTGTGGGATCTAATAAGGCAGTATAATTCAATTTTCGACTTGTAGGCCCGTGTTCTCCAAATTAGGGTTTTATGGACCATTAGTAATCTGGCCGAGGTTTCTAGTGAATCCTTGGCATCTCCGGGCATCTCTGGAGCTGTCGTATATACCTTATTCCCCAGCCCCCCCCCCCCCCCAAACCTGCTCGTTTCTGGTGTAACAGATCCACGAACAGAGAAGATACACATTTTAATATTTTTATGGTTTTTAAGAGCGTCTGCTGTAGTGGGTGAGATTCAAGTTACTGTTTCTCAAATGGCCTATGGGAATGCAGTCCTGTTAATCCCCAGGTTTTGACATAAGGTGATGGGGATAGGCTTGTGGTACTTTAGAAAAGTGCTGGTAGGGACCCCAGCACTGTGTTCCCAAGGGTGATTGTGAGCTGCATTTCCTACTGGAGGTCTGTAGCCACTGTGCACTATACTGTAGTTTGTTGATCCGCCAAATTGGCAGATAAGATTGGCAACCTCAGGCGAGTAGTTTTTGTGAACTTCGTGGCTCTCTGGCGGTACAAAGAAGGTTTGAGATCTATGTATGAAAAAATGATTAGACATGAATCTTCAAGTAACATGGTTTATGCCAACCAGAACAGGTGGTTTCATATAAGCAATGCGTGACTGTAACCAAAGGCCTGGGAAAATGGGGAGTGGTAAATGATTAATTTTGGACTTCTTTCTGTCCCAGGACAGATCTCTTAGATGAATTGAGATGGATTATTTAGACTTTTATCTTCATTCACGGACTACTATTAAGAACTAACCTTTACAATTTTTTCCCCCCTTTTTGCTAACTTTGGGATCTCCTTTATAGTAACCAGAATAGGATACTGTTCTTTTGCTGTAGTCTGGCCATGGGCGAAATAATTCTAGATCTGTTGTGAAATTAATTATGTCTCTTAGTGATATTACAGTCTGCCTGGAGTCACATCTTTTACACTGCAGTTATTTCTTTGCTTTTTACATTTAGCTTTTCTGTTGTTACAGCATGCAGTCATTCAGTGTGATCTCTTATGTCACAACTTTTAATATTCCCTATCATTAAAATTATTTTATACTTTATTGATAGAGTTAGAAGTTCCCTGAACTCATCACTATATTCGTGCCAACCACACAAGAAGTTGAAAGACCAGTTTGGAGTGAAATGGGAGAGCCACAAGTAACACTGTATTTCTGGAAGATCCTTTGGCAGTTAGTTTCTCATATTTATTGGTTTACTTTTCTTATAACTGTTTCAAAATACCAAAGAAGATCTCAAGCAGAATCATACCTCAATAGAAACCAGATCTCATTGGTGATTTTTGCCATTATGTTACAGAAAACTTACCAGAAACAAGAGACCTTGGGCCACTGTGTCTTAGAGATCTCTTTGATTTATAGAAGTTTGAAACAAGTCTTTTGGTTTTCTTGGAAGCACGGCTTTGCCCCAAGTAGAGGTTGTGGTTATGTCTTCCTGTGTTAAACCATGAGGAAAAAGGGCTCCATACTCTCAGGCTTGATTCTCACTGTAAGGGGCCTATGTTTTTCCATTTTCACGGAAAAACTTTGTCTTGGTAGTGGCCAAAAGGAGTCAAACATATTCTGAATCCTTCTGAACAGGTTTGGGGATTCAAGGATTCTCTTGCAAAAATATTTTCGGCATGTGACAATGACTGTATCTAAATCAGCTGAGGAGACTGTGTTCTTACTCTAGTCCATCCCCTTTGTCCCCCACACAGTACAGCAAGGTTAGAAATAGTTTTATTTTTAATAAAGATTTGGTGGTTCACTTTATACTTCCATTCTTCCTACAAAGCTTTAGTTTAATTCAGGTGAAAAGCTGCAGTGAATTCCATGGGACTGCCTGCATTCTCCTGTTCCAGGTTATTATATTGAAAACTCTTTGAAATACATAAAATAATAGCTAGGGCTTAGATATCTGTTTCCTAGAGAACAGGTCTGTTTTTTTTTTTTTTTTTTTTTCCTTCAGTAGAATGTGACATGCTTGTGAGATAAGCAAAAAGAACTAGCACTGAATGAATACCTGGTGTGTGTCCAGCACTCAGCTGGGCCCTGGGGCTGCAGGGATGAAAAAAAGTATCCCATTTTCATGGTCATTCTTATGAGATTGGATCGAAGCTCAGAGAGGTGAAGTAGCTTATTTAAGGCCATCAAGCTAGTAAAAGTTGGAGTCAGAATTTGAACCTAGATCATCTGGATTTAAAGGACATGTATTCTTTCACCAACAACCTTCTAAAGATTTCTTTAAAAAAGCTGGAGTATGCAGTCATGTTTTAGTGGTATGGGGCTAAGTTAACTAACATAAGTTGTTCTACACATTTGTCTATTTTTACTTCTTCATTTCCAGAATTTGTCACTGAAGAGGCAAATTAGAATACAGTAAGGGCACCCGTAACCCCCCTTGTCTCCACAGTGTAGGAAAGGTCCTTGTTAGGGCACTTAAGAGTTCAGCCTAGCCTGGTACTAATAAACATGAAAGGCAGAGGGAGAATGCAGTCACTTTTTCCTTGCCAAAATGTTCTTTTCTTTAGTTCATTTTGTGGAGGCGTTGATACCCTCTTGAGAAATTCTGTTACTTCCATAAAAGTCCTGAAGGTAGTAAAATGGAGTTATTTTAAAATATCCATCCCTGTTCCCATTTCTGAACTAAATTATTTGCATAAAATCCAGAGAAAAATGTTTTCTTTTTGCTTGTAGTACCTATATGCTTTGATTTTTAGAGTTTGTAATAGTGATTCTTTACGTCCTCCTATGCTTATTCTTTTTGTCTGTTTGCCATCATTGAGACCTTTAGAATCTTTGATAATGTATATGACATTAATAGTTACTATTTTGAGAAATCATTTTTTAAGTTGATGAACCTTTTTCCTTTATAGTCATCATGGAGGACTTAAAATTTTTTAGCAGGGGAGAAAACCTGATATTTCAATAGATTTCTGTGATGCTTTTATCCACTAGCTGTTTCAGAAGAACTTAGGTACTAAGACAGTATTTGAAAATTTCAGGAAGACTAGGAAGCAGAATTTTAAGATAACTTTAGGACATGAAATGTAAGTTGGGTTTGAATTTTCCAAGTAAGTAAAGGGAAAGTTTTATTTTTCTACTCCTTTATTAATTAAAGATTGTTATAGGGAGTATTCATTAATCTAATTTTATGGATCAAATATATTATTTTATCAGTAAATTTTAAATATATATATATTTAATTTTAAATATATTTTGAAATTTCTTATACATTATGTGACCAAGGTATTTTGTTTTTGGAATATCTGTACTTTTTTTTTTTTTTTAAGAGTTATTTATTTAAGAGAGAGCAAGGGAGCGCCTATATATGCATGGGGGGCTTGAGGCCTGAGAGGGAGAGAATCACAAGTAGGCGTCCTGCTGAGCAAGGAGCCCAAGCATCTCCATCTCAGGACCCTGAAATCATACCCTGAGCTGGAATCAAAAGTTGGTCACTCAACCAACTGAGCCACCCAGGCACCCCTGGAATCTAAATACTTTTTAATTGTAAGATTGCTTGCATATAAAAGGTCAGGTTTCAAGTTAAAAGGAGTTCTAACTACTGTGGTAACCTTAGCCTTACTTTAGTTTCTACCTGTTCAGGTTGAGGCTTTTTATCCTGAGATTCATGGACCCTTATGGAGCTGTTCTGTGAACTCCCCAAAATAGTATATGAAATTTTTGTGTGAAGTTTTATGGGAAATGACTCCATTCTTTTATGATTCTCAAAGGGATCTGTGACTCCCATCCTCCTTTCCTCTACCCCTCATGTCTTCCCATCCTCCCTTCTCCCCCACCATCTCTTCCCACCCACATGCAAAAGCAGTATTAAAGATTATTGATGGGCATCCCGGGTGGCTCAGTGGTTTAGTGCCACCTTCAGCCCAGGGCATGATCCTGGAGACCCGGGATCAAGTCCCACGTCAGGCTCCCTGCATGGAGCCTGCTTCTCCCTCTGCCTGTGTCTCTGCCTCTCTCTCTCTGTGTCTCTCATGAATAAATAAATAAAATCTTTAAAAAAAAAAAAGATTATTGATTTAGGTCATTTCAGAAAGTTGTCTTGTATGAGCAAAGTCTTTTCCTGGAGACTGATTTGTTGGGCCTTTTTTGTGCTTTAGGAGGTGATGTAGTCTCAGTCTGGACCAGTTAGTCTGGGCTTGGTGAAGTACTTCTGCATCATTCAGGCAGCATCCAGGCAAGGGTTACGCCCAGAATTCTCCCCTGCCTTATTTTTATGCTTGGGAAACTGTTCCACACCCTTGCTCCTACAGCCTGATAAAAGAGCAGGAGGCTCTTGGGCCTCTCTGCTTCTGCAGATGGGACTGGAGGGGTGGCCATGGCTAAAGCTCCTGACATTTTCTTGCTTTGAATACCACTTACTCATTCTGTTACTGCTTCGTTCAGTATGTTTAGGAGGAAAAGGTTTTTCCCTAACATTATAAAAGAAACATTTAAAAAAAATCCCTTCATTTTTATATTCCCTAGACTTTGTATATGATACCTTGAAACTCTTTTGTTAATGTCAATTTCAAATGGAATTTTTCTTAATGTCTGGTTGAGCGTGTGAGGTTGTTTTTACAGATAATATGTCTATATGTAGAGTTATATTAAACCAGTTGTTAACATAGGAAAAAGGATCAAATGTTAAAATTCTCAAAGCCTTATTTTATCATTTGCTTAAGTTAAAAGTCAAGCAAATTAGTAAAACAGAATTCTAGAGTGACAAAATTCTAAAAGTAGTCTCTAGGAAGTGGCCAAACTTGAGAGATCTTGTAAGGTTCATTTGTTGGGCCAGACCAGAAGATGAATAGAAGAAAAATCCATTTCTTTGGTTTGATATGTAAATGGAGGAAAACACTATAAGCTTGAGGCAGTTTGGTTAAGGGCATTGACGTCCCATGAAGGGATTCTGTTTGGTTTGTTCCTTCCCCTAAGTGTACATGAGCAAAGAAGCATGCTTGGACTGTTTACTTTGGGTTCAAGGAAACCATCAGTATTCTAAGAAATTCTTTGAAAGATTATGTCCGGTAAGCTAGTACAAAGCATAGGTTTTATTTACTGAAAGAAATTTTGTATAATTTAACACAAAGACTTTATCAATGTTCATTTGTATATTCTGGCCTAACAGCTCTTGTAAAGTTAGCAGTCTAAATTCAACTGTAGATTAGCTTGAAGAAGTCAAGGCACCATCCTTGTTGACCATGTGGCGGAATCAGAGATAACTGTAAAAATGTGAAATAAGCCCTTTAGGTCAGGGTTGCTCATAGTATGCATATCTGTGCAGGTCTACAGATTGTTTGTTACCTGTCTGTGGTGAGATAAGTACAGAACTTGAAGAATGTAGATGTATTTACAGCATTTTTTTAGAAAATTGATTTGTCTGTTGAGTCTAATAATAAAAAATGTAAGTTTATGTATAGTCTTTGTTTTATAGTCTTTGTTTTAAAAAAAGTTTTTTCCTGGGCAGTTCATTTTTCTGGTATTTTATAGAAGTATTATTCCATGATGGAATGGGAGAAAACAAAAACTAGTGGGGTTTTTTGTTTTGTTTTGTATTTAAGTAATCTCTACACCCAATGTGGGGCTCAGACCTACAATCCCAAGATCAAGAGTTGCACGCTTGGGGCACCTGAGTGGCTCAGTTGATTAAGCATCTACCTTCCGCCTGGGTCTGTGTTCCAGTTATGGTCCTGGAGTCCTGGGATTGAAACATCCCCCACCCCCATCCCCCGGATTGGGTGCTTCTCCCTCTCCCCCTACTTGTGTTCTCTTGCTCGTTCACTCACTCTCTCATAAATAAATAAATAAACAAAACAAACAAATAAATAAAACATTAAAAAAAAAAAGTCACACTCTATTGACTGAGCCAGTCAGGCATCCTCAAAAAGTAGTTCTTAACCATAGGCAGCACTACATAAGATGATAGGTAAAATCACCATTATCTTGCAGCTTGTTTAGAAATGCACATTTTGAGGCCTCATTCCAGACCGACTGAAATAAATTACCTGGGATGGGGACCCAGTATTCTTTGTTTTAGCAAGCTATACTGATAAATTTTGTGCACATTTAAATTTAAGAAACATTGTTCTAGATTAGCACTGTCCAATAGAAGTCTGTGCTATGATGAAAAATGCCTTATCTATGTGCAGTACCTACTAGTCACACATGTGGCTTTTGAACCCTTAAAAGGTGGCTTGTATGACCGAGGAACAGAATTTTAAATTTTATTTAATATTAGTTAATTTAAATTTAAATAGTCACATAGTGGTATTGGCATTTGACACCACAGGTCTAGATCCTCTAGAGTCCCCCTTTCGGGGAGGTGGAGGGAGTGGAGTTTTTCCCCCTTCATTTAGAAAATACAGGATAGGACAAGACTATCCTATAGTTTTAAATGAGATGGAGCAAATCATAGAATAAAAGTTGGCACTTATTTGCCCATTTATATTTACCTATTTTTATCTAAAAGTTGATATTAAGAAAATAGTAGGGTCAGGAAACAAATTTATATCTATGTCACAAAAGGTTTTGCAAACAGCAAGGTAGCTATTTTAGTGAGGCCTTGTGACCCTTTAAGGCTGTGACTAACTGCCTAATGTCTTGCAGTATGACTTCTGAAGCTTTTGTCTTTCCTATAAAGATTTAAGCTTTTAAGTGCAATACTGTAGCTTTCCAGTGTTCAGTAGAGAGCGCTAGTCATTGGGAGTTCTCATTGCTTTACACTGGGTAATGGAGATTTTTCCTATGTAAATTATTATTGGTTTATCACCTTACTTAGAGGATGGTTTTTCATTTTATAAAGGTAATCTTTGTTTTTAATAATATTCAGCAAGGTTCCCTTGAAAAATTGAGCCTTATCTTCTGTCCTCTTCCAATATATTTAAAAACTGATTTGTTAAAAGGATTTCTTTTACTCATTCAGTATTGTATATGCTTCCCTGTCTCCATCCCCATCTACTTGTACTTCATATTTAAATTCCTAAAAATCAAGGATGGCATTGGCTCTACTATATTGATCAATATATCCTTTGCAGGATTGGAGATTATTCTGTGATTGACAAGTAGAAGGAAACATGGCTATAAAAGTAAGTGACAATGCACATGTAGAATCATAGCCTTTTAAAATGTTGTCCAGACATGGTGAGTCTTTTCGAATTGTACCATAGTTTTATTAAATATATTTGCCAGGTTTTAGGTTTTCAGGTAGGAGATTGTTAGTCATATAGGCAGTGACTCTTGAAGCATGAGAGACAGTAGAGGTGTCCCATGTTGTTTATACAGTTAGAATGGGTAGCTTCCTTAAAGATCGTGGATAGGACTGCAGGAATAGGAAAATTAATATAGCAGTGTTGGTTGGCTTTGTTTATGGCATGAATTAGTGTATTGTCTTCCATTGGTGTTCATTAGAGACCAGCACTGTTTCCCATTTTGTTGTAGGGACAGTCTTATATTCTCAGAGAGTGAGGATGTACTGGTAGCTTGTCTGGCAGGGGCTTCTGTTTAGCTGAAAATGATACAAGTATCACTGATGGAGAGAGGAGCTATTTTGTAACATGTTGTTTTGCAGCTCTTTTTTTTTTTTTTTTTTTTTTAAATCTGTCTAAGGAGTTTCAAGTTCTTGATCTCTAGGTATGTATTTGGATTACTGCTTTGGAGTCTTTTTATGTATTTATTTTTTTTAGGGGAGAGGGAGTATATGGGTGAGGGCAGGGGAGAAGGGGCAGAGGGAGAGGGTGAAAGAGAATCTCAAGATCTCAAGCAGGCTCCATGCCCAGTGCAAAGCTGGACACAGGCTCAGCTCACGACCCTGAGATCATGACGTCGGTTGAAATCAAGAGTTGGACACTTAACCGACTGAGCCACCCAGGCACCCCTGATTTGGAGTCTTAAGGAATTGAAAAGCCTAGTCTGTTGGTACTGAGATCTGATAGTTGAAGATCCCAAGCTTAACAATGTTTGTAGGTTCCTTGCTTCAACTTTGTTCCCATCTTTGTCACTGGTTCCCAGAGCTGGGACTGGAATATTGTAAGAAGTGTTACTAAAAGACTGATTTCATAAGCCATGGCCAAATACCAGTCTCCTTATTTACACATAATAGTCCTACTCTGTCCACCCTTATCTGCTCTAATGCAGCATTTCATGCCAGCAGGGCTCTCCCTAGGTACTGACTTTCCCTATGTTCAGTCTTGAACTAAGCTTTGTTGCTACCATTATAGCTGTGGCTGTGGCAGTTATTTCTAGTTTAAGCGTTATCAGGGCTTACATAATTCAGCATGTCAACTAGATTCTTCTCAACCAAAGCCTCTTTCTGGCTTTTTAGGATTGAAGAAGAGTAGTGTTGGAAGGGACTTTGTAGGCCACCTAGTCCAATTTCATCATTTTATGGATGATATAATGGATTTATAGTCATGTAAATATTTTGTGAGACCATAGAGCTGATCTATGGCCAAGGTAGGCTTAGAATTCAGATCTCATTTTACTAACTAGATCTCTTTCCCTGATTGATGGTTAAGGTCCTGAAAACCCCTGTGGGAGAATTCCCTTAAGAACTTACAGGGATAGGGGATCCCTGGGTGGCTCAGTGGTTTAGCGCCTGCCTTTGGCCTAGGGTGCGATCCTGGAGTCCAGGGTTCGAGTCCTGTGTCGGACTCCCGGCATGGAGCCTGCTTCTTTCTGCCTCTCTCTATGTCTATCATGAATAAATAAATAAATCTTAAAAAAAAAAAAAAAAAAAAGAACTTACAGGGATAATATGGGGAAGTTATGTTCTGTGATTAGAAATGAATCTCTGAAAGGCTGAATAATTTTTTTAATGTTTTCAAAGTAAAGATATCAGTGGAGTTTTACATGTTTTAAATGAATAAAGATGTGTGGTACTATTTTGGAAACTCTTGTTTACTATATCTTGTTTACTAGAAACATTTTGGCATGTCCCTCCCTTTTATATCTTTGTTTTTTTTTTAAATAATAAATTTATTTTTTATTGGTGTTCAATTTGCCAACATACAGAATAACACCCAGTGCTCATCCTGTCAATTGCCCACCTCAGTGCCCACCACCCCCTTGTATATCTTTGTAAAAGGCCTGTGGTACTATTTTGGTAACTCTTGCTTACTGTTTTTTTAGGTTGGAGGTGGGCAGCAAAGCAGAGTTTATTGAGCGATACAGTACAAAGTTCCCAAAGAGGGAGGAGACCGGAGAGGGTTGTCGTCGTCTTTACTATTTTTTTTGCTTCCTAGAAACTTTTTGGCATATTTCTCCATTATATAATTGTGAAATTCTTTGTAAATTTACCTTTGGGTTATTGCAAATAACATGGATGATTTTTTTTTCCCCCAGATCTCCATACTCATTCAGCTTTTTAACTTAGGGTTATTAGAATAGGTTTTTTCCCAGACCCCTCAGTTGTGCTAATAATAGCAGCTGCCAATAATTGAGCACTTACTATGCGCCAGGTGTGGTGTTAGGCTCTTTCATAGTGTGGTAGTTGTTAGGGCTGCACACTGATACTCTATTTTTCTTTTCTTGTGGGTTCGTGGTAGGATAGCACTTATCCCTCACCTTGAAATTGTGCATGGCTGTGTGACTTGCTTTGAATATTGAAATCTGAGTGCAAGTGATGTGAGGCACTTCTAGGCAAACACTCCTTTTTTTTCTGAAGGGGATCTGAAGTGGTTGTGTAGTGTAAGCAGTAAGTCTATGCTTTAAACCACTGAGTTTTGTGTGTGTGTGTGTTTTTAAGATTTTATTTATTTATTTGAGACAGAGAAAGAGAAAGCAGGAGTAGGCAGGAGGGGCAGAGGGGAAGCAGGCTGCTTGCTGAGCAGAGCTTGATCCCACAACCCTGGGCTCATAACCTGAGCCACCTAGGCGCCCCACCACTGAGTTATTATTATTATTTTTTAACCACTGAGTTTTTTAAATGGAGTTTTAACTGTAGCATAAACCAACCCATCCTCTTGAATATAAATATACATGGATTCTCATCATTGACCCTTTATTTTTTTTTTAAAGATTTTATTTATTTATTCATGAGAGATACACAGAGAGAGAGGCAGAGACACAGGCAGAGGGAGAAGCAGGCTCCATGCAAGGAGCCTGATGTGGGACTTGATCCTGGGACCCCGGGATCACACCCTGAGTTAAAGGCAGATGCTCAACCACTGAGCCACCCAGGTGTCCTTCTGATCATTGATCCTTACGGCTAAGTGCTGATACTAGTCCATTTTGCAGTTGAGGAAATGGAGACAAAGGAATTAAATTTACTTGTCTAACAGAACTGGCAGCCCAGGCACTTTGAGCCCTATATTCTTTTCTTCTTTTTTAAAGATTTACTTACTTGTTTGAGAAAGGGAAGGAGAGCATGTGAACAGGCCAGGGAGAGAGGGAGAGAGAGAGAGAATCATCTAGCAGACTCCCCTGTAAGCATGGTGCCCAACGTGGGGCATAATCCAGAACCCTGAGATCATAACCTGAACTGAAATCATGAGTCAGATGCTTAACCACCTGAGCCACCCAGGCGCCCCAAGCACTACATTCTTTTTTCTTTTTTTAATTTTATTTATTCATTCATCACACACACACACACACACACACACACACACACACACACACAGAGGCAGAGACACAAGCAGAGGGAGAAGCAAGCTCCATGCAGGGAACCTGACCTGGGACTCAATCCCAGGTCTCCTGGATCACACCCTGGGCTGAAGGCGGCGCTAGACCGCTGGGCCATGGGGGCTGCCCAGCACTACATTCTTAAGCATTACCAAAGTTTGCTGCTACTGTGTATGCTGTACCAACTCAGTACCCATAACATCATGCCAGAGCTTGTATTTACTTCTTTGTTCCATCCCTTCTTACTGATGCCCCTGAAGTTCCAGGTCCAAGGGTCTCTCACCAGCATTTCTCTTTCCCAGTGTTGTACTGCAGAAACCTCCGTTCCTTTTCTGTTGTCTGTTACTTACTTTTACTACCTTCTGGAATTCCATCTTTCCTGTGAGGGGGATAGTTCCTAGCATTAGATATCCTTGTATCTCTAAAATTTTCAGAGTAAATTTCTCAGAAGGCCACAGATGGCTTTATGAGTAGGCTGCCCAGCAATCACCGAGGCTTTGCAGTGTAGTTAAGTGCATGGATTCTGCAGCCAGACCACCTGTTTGAGTCCCAGCTCTGCCACTTACCGGCCATGTGAACCTCTCTCTTCCTCAGTCTCCTTGTGTGTACAGTGGAGGTAATAATAATAATACCTATCTCATATAGTCGTTTTGAAGATTGAGTTAATTTATGTAAAGCCTTGGAACAATGCCTGGCACAATTGTAAGCATGATATAAGTGTTGGATATTATGATTGTAAAGAATCAGGCATCACAGGCCAAGATGAGTGAAGATAAGTCATTACTGAACTTAATCTTTCTGATGGTAAGATATTAAAGGTTTAATAGCACAATTTAAATTTTCCTCTTATTTAACAGGGATTGCTGAGCAACTCTACAAGGCACTAAGCTGGGGGGGGGGTGACCTAGAATTTGCCCTCAAAGAATTTATAGTATAAAGGGGGGAGATAAGATATACATAAATACCGGTATACAAATAATTGTGTTGTTGCCAGGTAGCCCATAAAACGTGTCCTTTGGGAATTTAGAAAAGGGTGAAGTGGGAATCAGAGAAGACTCTGAGTTGGGGCACTTATTAGGGTTGGAAAAGGTGTCAGGATTTGGATGTGGAGACTGGGTGTGGTAGGGAGGAAACTGCCAGGTGAAAGGAAGCATTAGATCAGAGGCCCATAATAAACATGTTCATTCATCCATTCAGCAAAAATACAGTGAACATTTATTTTTAAAATTTTATTTATTTATTCATGAGAAACACAGAGGGAGAGAGGCAGAGACACAGGCAGAGGGAGAAGCAGGTTTGCTGTGAGGAGCCTGATGGTGGGACTTGATCCCAGGACCCTGAGATCATGACCTGAGCCAAAGGCAGATGCTCAACCACTGAGTCACCCAGCTGCCCCTATAGTGAACATTTGCTATGCTCTAGGCATTGATGTCAGCCCTAGGGATGCAGCAATAAACAAAACAGTTCCTGCTCTTATGGAGCTTGCGTTGTAGTATTTGAATATACGGAACCATAATGTATCAAGTGGTGATAAGGACTAAGAAGAGTTGTAAGGAGACAGAATAGATTTATATAGAACAGTAGATTCATTTATAATGTCTTTCTTAAGGTATCTTTCAAGGAAACCCAAAGCCAAGCTAAATGGCTTTTTTTTGTGTGTACTGGGCCATATCTGTGCTATTTTCCATGCTCACAGTTCTCTGCTCTTCTTTCTTGGCTGTCTAGACATTTTCCTTCCTTTGAGACTTGAGTTCAAGTCCCAGTGTCTTGTCTTCATGGGTCTTTCCCCCTCTGTATCTGCCAGAAGCACTCTCTTCTGGAGTCAGTTTTGGCCTATGGAACTAATTTGGCGTTTCCTATCGAATTACGTTTGTCTTTTCTCATATTTTTTGTCATTTATTCCACAAGTATGTGATGCCCATTTATTTGGTAAACAATTTATTGGACTTTCATTTTGTTTCAGCCATGACGAGGCACTGGGAACTTGAAGATAAATGTACATGGTCTGTGCCCTTGAGGAATGCACAGTCTGTTGGGAGGGAGAGAAATGTAAACTGCTACTACAAACATCATGATAAATGTCAAATTAGGGCTGTGTCCAAAGTTTTGTTGGAATGCAAGAAGAGGGAGCAACCAAGGGGAGTTAAGAGTTTTGAAAGGAAGAAACTTTTACATTGGTTCTTGAAAGTTGATTTAGAATTTAATAGAGACTGGGATCGGTGTCTGTGAGTTTGGAGAGCCTTTTATGCATGGGATGAATCCTGTGGGGGGGGGGGGCGCAGAAGGAAATGGTAAGTTCATTGAAGCTGGAGAGTAGTGCAGAGTTGTGGATTTGGGATGGGTGGTAGGCCTGGAGGGATAGATTGGAGACGTTGAATGGCTTTGAAAATGATATATGGAGTTGAGATTTGTGTGGGCAGTGAGGAATCATCAGAGGTTTTATGGCCAGAGAATAGATTGTATTCGGTACTTGGGCAGCCAGAGGTTGGTTTAGATCAGTGCTGCTTAAATTTTCCTGCGTATGAGAATTACCTGGAGAGCTGTAGAAAATACCAGTGCCTAGGTCACACAGTAAAATCCTTTTCTGGAGAAGGGATCCAGATAATGGGTTTTTGATAACTTCCTAGGTGATTCCAGTGTACCCCCCAAGTTTGAGAACCTGTGGTTTGAGAGGCCTGATGACAGGTCAGTAAATGAGGAGGCTGCTGCAGTGGCCTGGCTAAGAGAGGTCTTTGAATTGAGGCATTGGGAACATGGAGACTAGGGAGGGCTGAGCTAACCATTGTTATTTTCCTTCAGTTTTCTCTGTATTTGTTTTCGACAAAATTGTGGCCCCCAGGGATGCAAAGTCTAGTCTTTGTAGTTTGAATTCCTCAGATATATGTACATAGTAGGTTCTCAATAAATATTTGCCTTGATTAAAGTTCATTTTCTTTTGTTCAGCTACTCAGAGTTGAGTACTTAAGGGCATTTTTATTTCATTTGCTTATTTCCTTTTTGATATTAAATAGAAATTCCTTTAGGGATGTGACTGGATGGAAATGAAACTTTTTCGTCTGTTTTACTTCCTCAGAATTCCAATTCAAGATTTTGGAAGTTAAAATTCACTAATTAAAACAATAAGTCTGCATATGAATTTGGCTTATCCATATGATCTTTCCTTTTTAGTGCAAATAAGTAAGTTTATGTAAAACCCATCGGTGGTGATATACCGTTTAAAGTAAAGAATCCTGAGAAAGTATCTAGAGTCTTAAAAGTACTTTTTAGAAAGTTTTATTTATTTAGGTAGTCTCTACATCCATCATGGGGCTTGAACGCACAACCCTGAGATCAAGAGTTGCACGCTCCACCGAGCCAGCCAGGTGCCCCGAGATTCTTAAAGTATTGTTAAGGTTTACGTTCCACAACGTGTGGAACGTGAACCTTAACACTAGATTCTGTTAATGTATGTAACTCAGGAAATTTTCCATGTGGTATAGAGTCTGACTTGCCTTGTATACTTGAAATATATTTGTCTCTGAATGGGGATAGTATTTAAAAAATGCTGTGAATCATTTTTTTTAAAGATTTTATTTATTCATTCATAGAGACACACACAGAGAGAGAGAGGCAGAGACACAGGCAGAGGGAGAAGCAGGCTCCATGCAGGGAGCCCGACGTGGGACTCGATCCCAGGTCTCCAGGATCACGCCCTGGGGTGCAGGCAGCGCCAAACCGCTGCGCCACTGGGGCTGCCCTCTGTGAATCATTTTTATATCAACTCTCCATTCTCTATTCTAAGAGAAGTGAATTGGAACACACAGAAATTAAAAAACTTTTTTATACTTGATGCCATTTATACCTCCCCTCTGTCATTTGGCATCTTGAAAAACATCAAACCTACAGAAAGTTGTAGGAATGATACCATTAAACACCCATCCTCCTTTACCTAGATTCACCAGTTACTGTTTTGCCAATTTCTTGATTACTTGCTAGCTTGTGCTTGTGCTCCGTCTTTGTAGCCTGATCCTTTGAGAATTACTTGCAGACAGACATTATAACACTTCACCCTAAATACTTTTGCATCTTAATCCTGGGAGAAAGGGTGCACATAATTATAATATAATTACATCATTCAGGACACTTGACATAAAACTGATATATAGTCCATTATCTAAATATTAAGATTCACGTATTCTCTAGCTTTTTAATTTTTCCTGCTCTTGAATTCAGTTAAGGACCATGCACTGTATTAATAAGTTGTCATGTGTCCTTACATTGCAGTATCGACTGGTGTGACCCAGTAGTCTCAGGATTTCAGAAATGGAAATGAAAAACTCTGTAAGGGTCATGCAGCCCAGCTTCCCATCCTTCTTTCCTGCTTGCCTCCTCCACGCTCTCCCTGGCTGGCTGGGAGTGACCGCCCGAGACTCATGGCAGAGTTCTGAAGTGGGACCTCATACCTGGTGCAGAACTGCTTGTGCACATCTTTCTTTTTTTGTGTGCACATCTATCTGAGGCTAGGAGAGGTTTTATCCTGAACAGGGTAATTTTTTGTTTTAGGGTTAAAGCCATTCCAGTTGCCCAGGTGCTTCACTAAGAAAATGTAGTTTAAAAAAGAAAGGGAAAATGTGATAGTGTAAATGAGACTTTGAGAAAAGATTTTCATAGTTGACTCAACATCATCTGAAACATTATAAGTTATCTTTGTACTGTTTCTTGAGGACCACTCCTCATGACCTTGTCTTTATATAGTTCATGGGGCGGGCTTTCATTCTTTTCTTTCTTTCTTTCTTTGTTTCTTTTCTTCTTTCATTTATTTATTCATGAGAGACAGAGAGAGGCAGAGACATAGGCAGAGGGAGAAGCAGGCTCCCTGCAAGGAGCCTGATGCGGGACTCCATCCATCCCGGAATCCTGGGATCATGCTCTGAGCCAAAGGCAGATGCTCAACCACTGAGCCACCCAGGCGTCCCTCTTTTTTTTTTTTTTTAAAGCTATTAGAACCTCCCTGCCCCCTTTTAAATATTGCAATGGTTGTGTGTTTTGTCTTTTCACTCCTCCTTAGGCCGACTTCATTCCTTTTGCTTTGATCAACTCTTCATGATCCTAAGATCTGTTTCCATTCTCGTCCTCTTTGCTTCAAACTCTCATTTCCAGCCTTGGCTTTTAGCAGCTTCAGCTGCATGTCCCACATCAAAACTGAACTCAGTATCTTTTTGGGTAAACCTGAGCACGAATTTGAATATTGGTGGGGAGGTGAGAATGAGATGGTATTTGGCTAGGGAATTAGGAACTTTAGGCTTGTGCTCCTTATTAGCCCTTCTCCCCCTACTGCACCCTACCATCCCCAATCCCTCAAGGGAAACAGGTGAGCCAAAGGCAGGCCTTGCTAACACTGCCATTTCTGGCTCAGTGTGGAGTCTTGGGAATTAGGCTTCATAAAATGAATTCTTTTAATCCATTGTTTTTCAGTTTTTTTTTTCCATTATCACTCCCCTAAGAAGCCCTTTTAGACCATTTCTTTTTTAACATTAAAGCCCTCCTACCCATGAAATTTTAATACCACAAGTATATAGTGTATCCTGTGTATATACTATGTTTATGTTTGTATCACACATGAACAAGTAAGAGATTATAACCTTCAAGAACCACTTTTTGTCCCCTTGGAGTGAGATTGCTCCATTGAAAATACATGTTTTAACCTAGACTGGAGGCAGTCTAATGTCTAGAAACAAAGCAGGCCCAAGAGTCTGCCATTGTCCACAGAGAATTTGCCTTAGGGTCACATCTCACTGCTGAAACTAGAGTTTCCTGATCTTGTTGTGACCACAACTTACAGTAATAACAACACAGTATATTAATTCAAAGGTTTTAATACTCAGTATGTATTCTTACTACTTGTGATGCACTGTATCTACTGTATTCTTTTAAAAATAGTTCTATTAAGATAATTACATACCATAAAGTTACCTGTTTATATTCTGTAAAAATTTTTTTAAAAGATTTATTTATTTATTTTAGAGAGGAGGAGAGTGCAAGTAGGGGAGCGAGGAGGAGAAGAGGGAGAGGGACAAGCAGAAACTGAGTTGAGTGCAGAGCCCAACGCAGGGCTTGAGCTCATGACCTGAGATCATGACCTGAGCTGAAATCGAGAGTTAGTTAGATGCTTGGGGCAGCCTGGGTGGCTCAGCGGTTTAGCGCCACCTTCAGCTCGGGGCGTGATCCTGGAGACCCGGGATCAAGTCCCACACCGGGCTCCCTGCATGGAGCCTGCTTCTCCCTCTGCCTGTGTCTCTGCCTCTCTATCTCTTTGTGTCTCTCATGAATAAATAAATAAAATATTAAAAAAAAAAAAGATGCTTAACTGACAGAGCCACCCCGGTGTTCCTGTTTTGTAAAAATTTTTTTTTTTTGTAAAATTTTTAATTTAAAAGAAATGCTAGTTGTGATCCACTGACTCGAAGAAGCATGACAGCCAGCAGGAAGAGCAATGCCAAGGCGTAGCTTGTCTAGAGACTACCATATGTCCACCAGAGAGGTGAGAAGAAAGGCAGACAGAGTCCTAACCACTGTGCTTACTGTAGACATTGGACTTTGTTTCAGTAAATGCCCTTGAACTGACCAGACTGGCAGTTTTACTCCTTGGTATTGGATGAAGGCTGGGAAGCATATGGCAGAGGAGGGCTGTAGTGAGTTTTTTAAGCCCACAGGTAAAAATGCTCTGGTGGCAACCATGGCTTGCCTCCTAAGCAGGTGAAATGGACAACTTTATTCTTTGGTTTGTGGTGCTAGCACTGCCCTGCCCCCCTTAAAGGAAGGACGAGAGGCCCAATAAGGGAGAGAGGATGAGGAAGAGAAAGTTGATCTAACATTAGGTAGTAGAGCCTGAAATTCTTGAAACCCTCATTATTTAGTGGGTTTATCCATAAGAATATTTGACAGTGTGACTATAAGGATCTGTGTATTTGATTAATTTGTTGTCATTAATCTGTTAAAAGAGTATAGAGCACCGAGGAAATGAAATAGGAAGCTATCAGTTTTTATTAGAATGGAAGAGGAGAGGGTGTAAAGAATGACATGTAGCTTTGCTCTGTTGGGGTGTATTTATGGTCAGAGGGAAACCCTGCGTATAGATACACAGTATCAACTGTGCAAACATGGAAGCAAGTGCTAGAAAGGCCAAGAAAGCAGGTTTTGCCTGTCTAATTTTGGCCCCAGTGCCAAGCAAGGCAGGAATATGGTGGGACCAAATAAAGTCGAGGCATTACATCCCAGAGAGCAGAATAATTAGAGCAAACTCTTATTGAGTGCTTATATGCTAGATACTAAGCATTTTATATTTATTCTCTCATTTAATCCTCTAAAACAGGGACACCTGGGTGGCTCAGCGGTGGAGCGTCTGCCTTTGGCTCAGGGTGTGATCCTGGGATGGGGATCAAGTCCCACATTGGGCTCCCTGCTGGGAGCCTGCTTCTCCCTCTGCCTATGTCTCTGCCTCTGTCTCTCTCTCTCTGTGTCTCTCATGAATAAATAAATACAATCTTTAAAAAATAAATCTTTTAAAAACAGTGTGAAGTTATAGGTAACCAACCTATTACTTTCCTCATTTTACCGATGAGGAAACTGAGGCACAGGGAGGTAAAGAAACTAGTTCAGGGTCACATGGTTACTTGTTCTTACATGTAATAGAAATGCGCAGGGCACTGGAGACCCTGCCTTGAAGTGAGTGAACCCACCACTTCTGGGGCCGTGACTGCTGTGCCATACCTCTTTTCAGGAGCATAGCCTACCTGGTGGATCTCATGATCTTTACTTAAGTCATTTTGTCTCCAGGTTGCCACCCTGAAGTTCACTCTTAGAGGCTGGTGACCACAATACTAAAAATAACATTGTCCTAGACAATATTTATAGTTTTTTCACTCCCTCTGGGTACAGACTGTGCCTTATCTGGGAAATACCACTTATTTTAGGGTTTGTCCAGTGGTAGTCATATTTCAGGTCAGTTCAGCAGACATTTACATGCTTCTTAAGGGCGCTGCCATGCAGTCAGTGCTGGGGGTGATCATGGTATAGTAGACATAGAAAGACAAACCAATATTTGAATTGCAGTGAAACTAAGGAGAACAGACAAAGGAACATTGAAGAGGGTAAGGAGGTTATGAAGAACTACCCAGAGGAGTTAACATCTAAGTTGAGTTTTGAAGGATAAAGAGGAGTTTGCTCGGTAGGTAGACAATTGTAGAATAATTAAGTGAAAATTGCTGGAGAGATGGACAGAAGCTCCCTTCTGATATTATTGCCAGTGTGTCTAGATTCTTAATGCAGTAGAAAGAACTTTGTAAAATTCCCTTTTTTCCCCTAATGTCTTGAAATGTCTTTGGGATCCTAGGCGTTAGCAGTAGTGCAGTCAGTATATCTAGGGATTATGCTTTGGGCCTTTTAAAAGAGGGAAAGATGCTATCCCATGTAGCACCTGCAGGCATGCTGCAACTTTGGACAGAAGCAAGTGTCCTTGTATGAAGGGATGATGATGTTTCCAATACCCTAGCTCTAACCAAGGCTTTTTTGTTTTGTTTTGTTTTGTTTTTAAGATTTTTGATTTATTTATTCACGAGAGACACACAGAGAGAGGCAGAGACATAGGCAGAGGGAGAAGCAGGCTCTCAATTCCTGGACCCCATGATCAGGCCCTAGCTAAAGGCAGATGCTCAATCGCTAAGCTACCCAGGCGTCCCTCTAACTAAGACTGATTGCAATTGCTTGGTGAGCTTTTTCTTCTCTTTCTCTTTTAAAGAGTTATTTATTTTAGAGAGAGAGAGAGCACGTTTGTGCACTCGTGTGCACGGGTAGGGAGGGGCAGAGGGAGAGGGTGGGAGAAACTCAAGCCAATTCCTTGCTGAGTGCAAAACCCAACGCTGCAGGGCTCTATCCCAGGACCAAGAGATCACAGCCTGAGCCCAAACAGAGAGGGATGCTTAACTGACTGCACCACCCAGGCGTCCCAAGACGTTTCTTCTCTTATGTGAAAATTGTTGATTAATTGTTGTTATTCAGAAGGTATTTAGTTATTCAGTCACAAATGTTTCTTGTGAGCACTGAGTTTTTGAGGTGGAGGGTAGATGAGGACAATACATAGAATTTGAGTGTTTGAAGTATAACATGCATTCAGTAATGTGTACAGATCTCAAATGTACTGCCTGATGGATTTTTACATGTGAATATACCTGTGTAATTATAACATTCAGATCAAGATAGAGAACATTCCTAGCGCCCCAGAAGTTTCTCTCAGGTCACTTTTCTGATAATACTCATATCCACCCCTTCATCCCTTCCCAGCATTATTGTGATATATTTTGCCAAAGATTAGTTTTACCTCTTCTTCAACTTTAAGTGGAATCATAGAAGATGTCCTGTTTTGTATCTGGCTTCTTTCACTCAACCTTATGATTGTGAGATTCACCCACCTTGTCGGGGACCATTGATTATTTACTGGTCACCCTGCCAGGAAGAGACCTGGAGTAATCACATGTGATTGCTGGCATTCATTTATTCAGTGGACATTTCCAAGTGCTACATAGCAGGTGCTTTGCAAGGGCTTGGTGAGCAAAGATAAAGTAAGTGCTTGCCACCAAGGGACTTTCAGTCTAGTGAAGGGGATGGACACTTACATACATAATTATGAAAGTGAAAAATTGATCACCTATTGGGGGTGAAAATGGTTTTTGAAAGACTTTATAGAGAAGACGAAATTTCTTCTGATAAAGAATTACTTGAAGTTTTCCAGGCAGTCAAAAGGTGATAGCACAGGTATGGAGGTATGAAGCAGCATGGTGTCTTCAGATTCCTTTGATTCTAGATTGATCCAGAGGTTAAAGAATGCCAAAAATACCACTTTGGGAAGAAATTTTTAGGAAACCTTTGGTGTATAACCTCCATCTTAGGCTGGGACCATGGGAGATGACCACTCTAGGGAATGGTTGTAATTGTGTTGTCATGGAGAAAGCAGCGAATGGAAGTGAAATTTGGTGATTGCTGTAGCTAAGGAGAAACTTCCGGCACTGCTTTACTGTTGATGTTAAGGAAGACTTTTATAAGGGTAGGTGAAACTGGGACACCTGGGTGGCTCAGCGGTTGAGCATCTGCTTTTGGCTCAGGGTGTGATCCCAGGATCTGGGATCCAGGATTGAGCCCCGCATTGGGCTCCTTGCATGGAGGCTGCTTCTCCCTCTGCCTAGGTTCTGCTTCTCTCTCTTTATGTGTCTCTCATGAATAAATAAATTAAAAAAATCTTTTTTAAAAAAAGGATAGGTGAAACTACAAAGATGCTTATTATTAATGTGGTATTTTTTCAATAATTGAGATGACTAGAGATGTCTCAAAGCCATAAAAAATTCCCTGAGGTGGGGCACCTGGGTGTTTCAGTTGGTTAAGCATCCAATCCTTGGTTCTGGGTCAGGTCATGATCTCATGGGTTCTCACTGAGATTAAGGCCAGAGATAGAGGCTGGAGATGGAGGCCTCTGTGCTCTGTGCTCTAGGGGGAGTCTGCTTGAAGAAGCCCTCCCTCTGCTCCTCTTCCTCACCCTCAAGTGCTCTGCTTTAATAGATAAATCTTTTTTAAAAAATTACCTGAGGGTAGATTTAGATGCAATGTCTCCTCCCTCAAACACAGGGTTTTATAGAAAAATGTGTTCCATTTGTGTTCCCTGTAGTATTGGTTTACTGGGGCTACCCTAACAAAATCCTGCAGACTGAGTGGCTTTCACAGAAATTAATTTTCTCATGATTTTTAAGGCTAGCAGTCCAAGATTAAGGTGTTTGGTTTGGTTTCTTCTGAAGGCCCTCCATGGCTTGTAGTCCTCCTTCTCACCATGTCCCCACATGGGTTTTTCTCTGTGCTGTGTCCTAATTTTGTCTTAAAAAGGACACCAGCCATATTGGATTAGAGCCCACTCCAGGGACTGCATTATAACTTAATTACTTCTTTAAAGGCCCTATCTTCAAATATAGTCACATTCTGAGGTAACGGGAGTTAGTTAGGGCTTCAGCCTATGAATTTGGTGTGTGGAGGGAGTTACACAATTCAGTTCATAATACCAATGTTACAGAACTGGCCATAATATTGTTGGGCTGTGCAAGCGTTATCATTTGAGAAAAGTAGGATAAGGGGAGGGTGCACAGGACAGCACCAAGAAAAGCAGGTTGTAGACGGGTCTGGTGTAACCCCTGGGAGGGCTAGACTTGCTCTTCAGTGGCCATCTCTTGAGTTCATAGTGGCTCATCTGCACACACAGACCCGTGAGTCTTGGTTACTATGTCTAACACCATTAAGACTGTGGTATTTTATCAATTAATAAAGAGTGAAAATGGAGACTGGAAAGAAGAACATAAACTGTGAAGGCCAGGTGGATATCACAAGGAAGATAGTTTTGTGACTTTTACAACTCTTTTTTAATTTATATTTTACATATTTATTTGAGAGAGAAGGTGCATACAAGTATGAGTGGGGGCGGAGGGAGCACAGAGCTGGTCCTGGGTGTCTACCCTGTGACCATAACCTGAGCTAAAGGCAGACACTTAACTCACTGAACCACCCAAGCACCCTATAACTTTCATAACTCTTAATAACCTGTTCATGTACCCTGTGCAGAACAAATCCTATCCCTCTGATCTGCCATCTAGCCCTTTTCTTTGATTGGGCTGGCGTTAAACAGCCTTGACATTCTCCTTATCAAAACATTTGAATACCAAAGAGCTGTTTCTAAATCGGATCACCTCACTCTTCCTCCTCCTTGGGAACAGGAAATTGTTGTCTGTAGAAGGATTTTGAATTTTCTCTTGTGTTGGCCACTGAGAGGCTGGTGGGTGGGGATTTTTCGTTTTGTTAATGAAGCCTCTTAAAAGTGCTTTTAGAGAGTCACACCTTAAATTTGTTTGTTTGGAGGCAGAACTCTTATTAGAACTGCTTTTGTTGTTAATCTGCATTGAAATTCTCTGGTGGCAGATGAGGCTTTTTTTTTTTTTTTTTTTTTTTTTTTTTGCAGATGAGGCTTGTTATATGTACGTAACTGAAAGTTTTTGATTTTCTTTTTTTCTTTTTTTTTTTAACATTTTTTTTTAATCTTTATTTATTTATGATAGTCACAGAGAGAGAGAGAGAGGCAGAGACACAGGCAGAGGGAGAAGCAGGCTCCATGCACCGGGAGCCCGACATGGGATTCGATCCCGGGTCTCCAGGATCGCGCCCTGGGCCAAAGGCAGGCGCCAAACCGCTGCGCCACCCAGGGATCCCAGTTTTTGATTTTCAAGGTAATAGTGTTTATTATAATGAGATTATAATGGTCTGTGTCCTAGTGTTGCTGTTTAAAGACCCTTTTCCAGAATTAGATCTTTAAAGTTTCTAGGCTGTTTTTTTTTTTTTTTAAAGATTTTATTTATTTATTCATGAGAGAGAGAGAGAAAGAGAGAGAGAGGCAGAGACATAAGCAGAGGGAGAGGCAGGCTCCCTATGAGGAGCCTGATATGGGACTTGATCCTAGGACCCTGGGATCACAACCTGAGCCAAAGGCCGATACTCAACCATTGAACCGCCTAGGTGTCCCAAAGTTTTTAGGCTATTAAGAGAACTCATGCAGAGTTGAATGAGATGTGTTCGCTCACACCCACTCCTATTAGACCTAGCCTAATGTGAGGCAGAGATCTTGGAAGTCATGGCATGCCCCAGGTGTTTTCATGCTTGCATCCCTGTTAGTACCAGTGAGGTTCCATTGCCTTTTTGCTATCCCTTAGTGGTGGGCTGGTGGACCATGAATCCCAAGTTGCCAGGATAGTCTGTGTCAGAAGTAAGCATTTAAAAATCTTTGAACAACAGTCAAAGGTAGTGTGCATTGTGGTTCTAATTTCTGTTTATATTAATAGGACATTTGTGTTGTCTTTGACTTGCTTGGCTGTTTACTGAGGAATGAGGTTCTTTTAACAGATATTATGAAAAAAAAAAAACAGATATTATGGAGTCATTGTTAAATCCCTTAGCAAGGAGTAAGTTCATTGTTTGAAATGGGTCATAGTCCAGAGTGTACCCAGCATTTTACTTACTTTTTTAAGAAACTAGACTGTTTTTCTCAAAACTTTCTTTAGGCCAGTAAACTATATATCTTATACTCCTAGCAAGTTTAATGTTTTAACTTTCCAGATTTTTGTATCTTGTTTTCATTCTCTTTTCTACAATTTCATTCCACTCTAATCTTAGATTTGACTCTGTCCATTCTTTTTTCTTTTTGTGGTTTGTGAAATTTTTCTTTTTTACAAACTGGGTTGATAATACTATTCTAGAAAAGTGTTTTTTTAATTTATTTATTTTTTTAAATTTTTATTTATTTATGATAGTCACAGAGAGAAAGAGAGGCAGAGACACAGGCAGAGGGAGAAGCAGGCTCCATGCACCGGAGCCCGACGTGGGATTCGATCCCGGGTCTCCAGGATCGCGCCCTGGGCCAAAGGCAGGCGCCAAACCGCTGCGCCACCCAGGGATCCCTAGAAAAGTGTTTTTTAACCATAAAGTTGCTGACAGCACTCAGAAGCTTAGGTCATAGAAAATCTGGGACCACTGGACAGATAGCAGACTAATTTGAAATTCTGTGTACCTTGGTAGAGTGTTGTATATGTTTAATTGGCATCTTCCATCTGTGGAAATCCTTGAGCAGTTGCTGCCATTTTTTTTTTTTTAGAAATGTTTTGATTTTCTTAAGAGGTCTTTTTTTTTTTTTTTTTACCCCTTTTTAGTTGGAAATACTTCAACAAAACAATACAGATGTTTTCCAACTTCCTAAAGGAGAGATAGAATCCATAGGTTGCATTGCATTGGGGATTGGGAGCTCCCAGTGTAGCCTGTTCAGTACTCCTAGAGAATTTTTTTGGTCCTTTTGTTTTAGTAAGGTCCTTTTAATCACAGGGAACAGGAATGTAGGCCATTAAGATAGTAAAGTGTGGAATGGTGTAGTAGATTGAGTCATTAGCTCTACTTATTCACCCTTCTGTAGTACTTTTTTACTTTTATACCCTTGCCATAACTTCATGGATGGAATTATATCCCTATCCCTTGATTTTAGTCTTGGCTGTATGGCTTGCTTTCACCCAATGGTATATTAGTAGACATGAGAGCACAGGTTTGCAGCATGCTTGTGTTGATAGGCTTGCCCTCTCATGCCTTTGCCATCACCAAGAGAAGAACCCTGAATAGCTGTAGCCTCTTCAGCGTAGACCTCAAAGTGAGACAGTAGAGCAGGGCCACCCAACAGACCTGTAATTTATTTTATTTTATTTTATTTTATTTTATTTTATTTTATTTTATTTTATTTTATTTTATTTTATTTATTTTATTTTATTTTATTTTATTTTATTTTATTTTATTTTATTTTATTTTATTTTATTTTTTTATGATATTATTTATTTATTCATAGAGACAGAGAGAGAGAGAGAGGCAGAGACACAGGCAGAGGGAGAAGCAAGCTCCATGCAGGGAGCCTGACGTGGGACTCGATCCAGGGTCTCCAGGATCAAGCTCTGGGCTGCAGGTGGCGCTAAACCGCTGCGCCACCGGGGCTGCCCCAGACCTGTAATTTTTTTTTTTTTTTTTAAATTTTTTATTTATTTATGATAGTCACACAGAGAGAGAGAGAGAGGCAGAGACACAGGCAGAGGGAGAAGCAGGCTCCATGCACCGGGAGCCCGACGTGGGATTCGATCCCGGGTCTCCAGGATCGCGCCCTGGGCCAAAGGCAGGCGCCAAACCGCTGCGCCACCCAGGGATCCCCAGACCTGTAATTTAAAGCAGAGTCAACCCAGCTCAGATGCCCAAGGTAAAGTTAAATGCTTATTGTTATATGCTACCAAGATTTTTGGTCTGTTGTTATGCAGCATTATTTTGGCAATAGATGACTAATGTAGACATCCTGCTGGATTCAGAACAATCCTAGGCCTTTAGTGACCATTTCTCTTGGATGGTCTCTCCTAGTACTTTACCATTTATAGGACTCCTGGTGAATCTGCCCCACCCTTCTCTTCCACCCATTGGTTTCTCCATTCTACCTTATTCTCCTTTACTGTATAGTTTCTGTTTTCTTGTATCTTATGTTCTCTCTTAATTTTTCTGTGACCAAGGTCCTTTATGGCTCTTCCAGGGTCTCAGTCTCATGATGTCTCAGCTTCTACTCTAATTGCTTAATACCTTATTCTTCAAGAACATTCCATTTTATATTTGAGGGAAAATTAATTTTGCCTTTTAGGGTTTTCCCTCCCACCCCAGACATGTCATGACCTCAGTTGTTGGTTTCTTTAGGAATTGGCTGCCCTTGGGATAAGGGTCTGCCTCTGCACCAATTAGATGTGTCTGCGGGTTTGTTGGGAGTAGGAATGTGTCTGAAATATGTGAGTGCCTGGTACTTGCCTTACTAATAGAGGCTGTGAATGTATAGAAGACTTAGTGATAAGATAAATCTTACACAGTGTTATATGTCATCTGGGGATTTTAGTAAGTGTTAAAGCTTGTCAGTTTCTGGGCTTATCAGTTCACCGGAGGGGAAGCTTTTAACTTAGCTCTTGAAGGCTTTTAATTTTCTGGGGCTGCATTCCATTTTTTGGTTTCTTAGTTCTAAGATATCAACCTTACAGCCTGAATCCTCAGAATGAATCCTTTTCAAGGGAAAAATGTGAGAAAAGAGATCATCTACTGGAAGAAAAGCTGACTCATGCAAACCCTTCCAGAGTTGAGAAGCAAATAAGTCCACTTATTTTGAAGTTCTGAATTTGCTGGCTCTTGAAGCTTTCTTAGAGATTCTTTTTACATTGATAGTTATGTCAAGTGCAAATAAAGACAATTTTATTTCTTTCTGTTTAATCTGTATATCCTCTTTTTCTTGTCTTATTGCACTGGCTAGGACACTGCTATGATGTTGAATAGATGTGATGAGATTAGACATCCTTACTTTGTTCCTGAGTTTAGGGAAAATTATACAGTTCCATTAACTGTTTTTCATCAATGCCTTTTGTGGGTTTGAGGAAGTTCCCTAGTTTGCTGAGAGTTTTTATCATAAATGGATGTCAGATACTTTTTGTGTATCTATTGAGATGATCCTGTATGTTTTTATCTTTAGTCTGTTGATACCGTGAATTACATTAATTGATTTTTGAATGTTGAATCTCTTTTGCCATACCCAGGGTAAATCCCACTTGGTCTTGCTGTTTTATCTCTCTCATCTATTTGCTGTATTCAGTTTGTTCTAGTATTTTGTTAAGGATTTTAGTGTCTATTTTGATCTTTGTGTTTGCCTGTGGTTTCTTGTATTACTAAATTTGGTGTCAGGAAAATGAGATAGCCTGGGTTCCCTTCTCATGTGTTTCCTGGAAGAGTATGTAAAATTGGTATAATTTCTTCTTAAATATTTGATAAAGTTCACCATTGAAGTTGTCTGGGCCTGGAGTTTTCTTTGTTGGAAGGTTTTTTTGGTTTTATTTTGTTTTAAGATTTTATTTTATTTTTCACACACACACACACACACACACACACACACACAGAGAGAACTAGCAGGGTGGAGGGACAGAGGGAGAAGGAAAGGCAGATTCCCCGCTTGAGCAGGGAACCCAATGTAAGGCTCAATCTCAGAGTCTGAGATCATGACCTGAGCCCAAGGCAGATGCTTAACAGACTGAGCCACCTAGGTGCCCCTGTTGGAAGATTTTAACTATAAATTCAACATCTTTAATAGATGAAGGGCTGTTTAGGTTCTCTTTTTCTTATTAAGTGAGTTTTGCTAATTTTTGTCTTTTGAGGTACTTACCTGATTCATCTAAGTTATGCAAATGTACACGCATAAAGTTAATATTATTATCCTTTGTTTTCTTTTTTTCTTTTCTCTTTTCTCTTTTCTTTTTTTCTCTTTTCTTTTCTTTTCTTTCTTTTCTTTCTATTCTATTCTATTCTATTCTATTCTATTCTATTCTATTCTATTCCAGAGAGAGAGAGAAGCAGAGAGGGAGGAAGAGAAAATCTGAAGCAGGCTCCATGCCCAGCACAGAGCCTGGACACTGGGCTTGATCTTACAATCCTGAGATCATGACCTGAGCTGAAATCAAGAGTTAGACACTTAACCAACTGAGCCCTTAGTCATCCCAAAAATTATTATCCTTTTAATGTGTGTAGGCTTCCTAGAGATGTCTCCTTTTTGAGGCTTGATATTAGTAATTTGTGTCTTTTGTCTTTTTTCTTGATTATTCTGGTTAGAGGTTCATCAATTTAAAACATCTGGCTTTTGGTTTTATTAATTTCTCTCTTTTTCCTGTTTTTTTTTTCTTTTTTTCATTCTCCATTTCATTGATTTTTATTTTCTATTATTTCTTTCCTTTTACTTGCTTTGGGTTTACTTTGATCTCCCTTTTTTGTTTCTTAGAATAGAAGCTTAATTTATCAGGGGGCTTTTTCTTCTTTCATAATATTTTTTTTAATGCTGTAAATGTACCTCTAGGCACTGCTTCAGCTGCATTCCATGAATTTTCATATCTTATGTTTTGATGTTAATTCATTTCAAAATATTTTCTAATTTCCCTTGTTAGTTCCTTTTTGACCCGGGGTGGTCTACAAATGTGTTTTATTTCCAAATATTTGTGGGCTCTCCAGGTATCTTCTTGTTAATGATTTCAAATTTAATTACTTTATGGTCAGAGAATATACTTTGCTGTAATTTCACTTCTTTTAAAGTTGTTGAGATTTGTTCTGTGGCCAAGAATATAGACTGTATTGGTGAATATCCTATGTGGCCTTGAAAAGAATGTATATTCTGCTCTTACAGGGTGGAGTGTTCTGTAAACGTTAATTAGGTCAAGTTGGTTGATAGCATTATCTGTATCTTCTGTATGCTTACAAGTCTTTTTGTCTACTCGTTTTATGGATTACTAAAAGAGGGGTGTTAATTTTCCAACTATAATACATATAATTGTATGTTATATATTTATTAATTGTATATTATATATATTTCCTTTGAGTTCTCAGTTTTTGCTTCATGTGTTTTGAAGTTCTTTTGTCAGAGGCATACAAATTAAGGATTGTTATGTTTTCTTGATGAATTAACCCCTTTACCATTATGTGAATGGCTTTCTTTGTCTCTTTTAATATCCCTTCTGAAGTCTCCGTTGATATTAATGCAGTATCTCTGGCTTTCTTTTGATTAATATTTGCACGGAATGTCTTTTTCCATCATTTTACTTTTAACCTATCTAGTCTTTCTTTTTTTTTTTTTTTTAAAGATTTTATTTATTTATTAATGAGAGACACACACAGAGAGAGGCAGAGACACAAGCAGAGACACAGGCAGAGGGAGAAGCAGGCTATGCAGGGAGCCTGATGTGGGACTAGATCCGGGGTCCGGGATCACGCCCTGGGCTGAAGGCGGTGTTAAACTGCTGAGCCACCTGGGCTGCCCTAACCTATCTAGTCTTTAAAGTGGGTTCTGGGGTACCTGTGTGACTCATTTGGTTAAGCATCCAACCCTTGATTTTGGCTCAGGTCATGATCTCAAGGTTGTAAGACTGAGCCCCATGTGGCCTCTGCACTCAGCAGAGAGTCTTCTTGAGATTCTTTCTCTCACTCTGCCCCTCCCGGAACTCACTCTCTCTCTCTCTCTCTCTCTCTCTCTTTCAAATTCATAAATAAATAAATCTTTTTAAAAAGTGAGTTTCTTATGGAAAGCATATAACTGGGTCTTCTGTTAATCTGTGCCTTTTAATTGGGGTGTTTAAAACATTTACATTTAACATCATTATTAATATGTTTAGAATTAAATCTGTCATCTTGCTAGTTGATTTTTATTTGTCTCATTTGACCTGTTCCCTCTTTCTTATTTTTATTCCTCCTTTCAGAGTGAGGGTTTTTAAAATTTCATTTTATCTTTACTATTGGTATATTAGTTATACCTCTTTAAAAAAATTTAATGGTAACCTTAGGGTTTACAATATTCATCATGGTCTGCCTTCACATAAAATGCTAATTCACATTTCACTTATGGCATAGGATCCTCACAACACAGTATACTTCTAGTTTTCTCCTTCCATCCAGTGTAATACTGTCATACATTTTACTTTTACATATTTTATAAATCCACAATACACTGTTCGTGTTTTTCCTTTGACATTTATCTTTTAGAATGATTAAAAATATGGAAAAGTGGCTTTAAAAAATATCTATTTTATTTATTTTATTATTTTTATTTTATTTTATTTTATTTTATTTTTTTAAGATTTATTTATTTAGTGGGGGAGGGTGGAGAGAGAGGGAGAGAATATTAAGCAAACTCCCTCCCAAGCACAGAGCTGATGTGGGGCTCCATCCCAAGACCCTGAGATCATGACCTGTGCCAAAACCAAGAGTCAGATGCTCAACCAACTGAGCCACCCAGGTGTCCCTGGAAAAGGGCCATTTGTATTGACTTCCCTTTTTATCATTTTTGGAACTGTTAACTTTGTTTTGTATTTCCTCATTTTTGCTTGGTATCATATGCCTTCTACTTGAAGAACTTCCTTCACCATGTCTCATAGGGCAAGTGTGTAGACATTGGATTACCTCAGCTTTTGTTTGTCAGAAAAGCCTTTTTTTTTTTTTTTTTTTTTTTTGCCTTCATTTTTGAAAGATACTTTTGCTGACTATAGAATCCTGGATCATGATGAAGGCCTCTCCCTGTTTAATACTTACAAGATTTCACTTTAGGGGCATCTGCCTAGCTCAGTCAGAAGAGCTTGCGACTCCTGATCTTGGGGTTATGAGTTTGAGCCTTACATTGGATATAGAGATTACTAAAAAATAAATAAATAAATAAACTTAGAAATACAGTTTAAAGGTTTCACACCATTATCTTCTGGTTGTATACGTTCTGATGAGTGGTCTGCTGAAAATGTAATTTTCTTCCTCAGAAGGTAATGTCTTTTTCTTCTGGCTGTATTTAAGATTTTCACTTTGACTTTTAGCAGTTTAACTATAAAGCATCCTGCTGTGTGTTTTTTGTTATATTTACTTAGTTGTTTATGTTTGTTTAGTAGGGTTCTCTAAGCTGCTTAGATTAGTGGTTTGATGACATTAATTTTGGAAAGTTCTTAGCCATTTTTTCTTCAAATGGCATTTCTGCCTTATTCTTTTCCTCCCTTTTCTGGGACTTCACTTACATGTATGTGATATCATTTGATCATACCTCAAAGCTCTTCAGTGTTCTTTCTGTTGTGCACATGCCTTCTGTACACTTCTTTTTTTCTGTATTTCAGTTTGGGTGATTTCTAGTGATTTATTTCTGAGTTCATTGATTCCTTCCTTGATTATGTTGTTAGGGTAAGCTGAACAAAGGAATTTTTCATCTCTAATAACAAAAATAGCATTTCTTTTTGACTGTTCTGTACACAAGCTTTCTACTCAAATTTATTGTTCATATTATCTACTAAATTCTTTTCTTTTAAAAGATTTTATTTTTTTCTTTGACAGAGAGAGAGCACTAGAACAAGTATAAGCAGGGGGAACAGCAGAGAGAGAGGGAGAAGCAGACTCTCCATTGACCAGGGAGCCCAATGCGGGGCTCGATCCCAGAACCCCAGGATCATGACCTGAGCTGAAGGCAGATGCCCAACTGACTGAGCCACCCAGACGCTCCTGTATAACTTTTTCTTTAACTTATTAATCATTGTTATTTTAAATTCCCTTAGTTACAGCATTTGGGTCATCTCTGGTTCTCTTGATTGCTTTGTCTCCTCCTTCCTTCCCTCCTTGCTTTTTGTGTATCTTGTAATTTTTGATCAACTGCTGGACATTAGTGAAGAACAGTTAAGAGACCAAGGTGGACATTAAATGTTGTTGATACTGCTGTTACATTAGGGGTGAGTTTTGGGGGAGAGAAGTTGCAACATTTGTGTATATATAATATTCAGGACCTGTTATAGAACTAGGATAGGAACCTAAATTTATTTTTTTCAGTTACTTTAGAATTTCACATTTGTATATCTTGTTCCTTTTATAGCATCCATAGGAGTTACTTTGTCTAGACTTGCCCTTGTAATTGCTTTCTCCTTTATTTTGGCTCACACTGTATTTGAAATTCTTCTTACTTCTGTTGTCTTCTGTACCAAATGACATTTGTTAGCAAGTTTGTCTTTTCTTTTTCTTTTCTTTTTTTTTTTTTTTTAAGTTTGTCTTTTCTCACTAGACTGTAAGTTCTTAAAAGTAGATAGTGTCTTATATTCGGATCGCTATCATCTTTTAACAACATTTTAGATGCAAGTCTGTTTTTTTTGTTGTTGTTGTTGTTTGTTTTTTTTTTGTTTAGACTTGAAATTATTGAGGGGTGCCTGGGTGGCCCGGCCCGTTAAGTGTCTGTCTCTTGGTTTCAGCTGAGGTCATAATCTCAGGATAATGAGATTGAGCCCTACATTGGGCTCCAAGCTCAAAATGGAGTCTGTTTGAGATAGATCTTTTCCCTCTCCTCTTCGCTCATCTACTCACATGCATACACACACACTCTCTCTCAAATAAAATAAATAAAATCTAAAAAAAATGAAAATAATGCAATAAATGCTAGTTGCTGCTTTCCAATTTAATTATTATTAACAGTGCATGTTAGATAGGCAAATCTAATCTAAGTTTTTAGAAGCTAAGTTCTTTCAGTAGGAGGACTTTTAATATTGTAAAACCATCTGTCTCAGCATGAATAAATATAACCACTTCTATATTAATTAAGGAAATAACCTTTGGTATGAGTATTTACAGTAGAAAGGGATCAGAACTAGAGTAGTTTCTACCATACTAGCAATATACTGTCGTACCTTCTCTTTTATCCTAGGGACAATGTGCGTACCTTCTCTCTTATTCCTAGGGGAATAAAAGCAATGCAGAAATAGATTTCCCAGATCAGCCTTCCCTGGGACCAAAGGTACTTTATCTTATAGCTCATTTTCAATTTTTTTTTTTTAATTTTTATTTATTTATGATAGTCACACACAGATAGAGAGAGAGAGAGAGGCAGAGACACAGGCAGAGGGAGAAGCAGGCTCCATGCACCGGGAGCCCGACGTGGGATTCGATCCCGGGTCTCCAGGATCGTGCCCTGGGCCAAAGGCAGGCGCTAAACCGCTGCGCCACCCAGGGATCCCTCATTTTCAATTTTATATAAAAACTGTATTCATCTTTAGGTATTATTTATTGTTTGTTTTTACAGTGTCTTCTTTTTTACCGTTATTGTTCATCAAATGGTGTTCAAATACATAAAGCCCAGAGGGAATCACAGAAAGGTGATGATAGCTTCTTGAGAGTTATTAAAAATATTTGGCAGACGGCTATTGGGAAAATATTAAGGCTGGTATGGTACTGTATTCTGGATTCACGATTTTTCTTACCTCACAAGAAGGGATACAAAGCACAGTTGTGGATCAAAGAGGATTATTCTTTGGGTACCCTTGGTGCCTATATCACTTTATTAGGTTAGTAGTTACCACATTTGGACAGTATCCTCTTCTTCTTCTTTTTTTTTTTTTTTTAAGATTTTATTTAGTTATTCATGATAGACCTAGAGAGAGAGAGAGAGAGAGAGAGGCAGAGATATAGGCAGAGGGAGAAGCAGGCTCCATGCTGGGAGCCTGATGCAGACTCAATCCCGGGACTCCAGGATCGCGCCCTGGGCCAAAGGCAGGTGCTGAACCGCTGAGCCACCCAGGGATCCCCTAGTATCCTCTTCTAATAAATGCAGTATCTTACTATATGGAGGACAAGGATAATTATTCATGTATTTTTAAGTTTTGGAAGGAAATAGGTGATTAATTTGGCCCACAGATCTGGTATAATTAGGTAATATTTTTTAACTACTCTGATAGCAAGTATATGGTGATGCTAGCATAGCACAAACAATATTAGAAGGAATGGGAGTGGGGAAGGGATTGGAAAAAATGGGGTTGAAATAACTTTTTTAATCACAATGAGTTTTTTTATTGTACCAAATATTCTTGAATTTGGAAAACAGTATTTATTTATATGAATGTTGGAGAAACTGAAACGTATAAAGAGAATAACTGCCAACAAATACCCCATTAAAAAATACAGTTGACCCTGAACAGTGCCAAGAATTAGGGGCCCTGACCCCTGAGCAATTAAAAATCCATATCTAGCTTTTGACTTCCAAAGACTTAACCAGTAATAACCTACAGTTGACTGGAAGCCTTACTAGTAACAATTAACAGGTTTTGTATGTTACATGTGTTACATACTGTAGTCTTACAATGAAGTGAGAGAAAAAATGTTACTAAAAAAATACTAAAGAAATACATTTACAGTACTGTGCTGTATTTATTGAGAAAGATACGTGTGTGTGTGTGTGTGTGTGTGTGTGTGTGTGTTGTTCAAAGGTCAACTATATGTATGTTTTGGTAGTCAGTTTCCTTGGACAACTTTTCTTAGAGTGAAGAGGCTGAAGAGTTCAGTTTGATAATCAAGACATCTTGACACCTTGGTAATGAAGCATTGCCTAATGGAAAGCACACCTCCATGGGAATGTTGTAGAATTTCTGCTGACAAAAGAAGTCTACCCAAAGTACCTCACATATTGTCTTTAGAGGCTACTTCTGTCAGCTTTTTTTGGTGTTTGTTTTACATACAGGCTTTCCTGCAAGTTTTCATGCCTCATGGATGGATGGTGGCCAAAGTTGGATTTGGTTATGAATTCCTGTTCTTTCTTTCCCTTAACCTTTAAAAAATGTTTTATTATGGAAAATTTCAAATGTGCACAAAAGTAGAGAGAATAATGCAATTTTTTTACAACATTCTCATATGATTCTTATACTGTGTCCCTTCTCACTTTCTTTTTGACCTGTTTTAAAGAATATCCCAGACAACCTGTTATTTCATCTATAATTATTTTAGTATTTATATCTATCGGTTATGGACTTTACAGAAAAGCACATTATTGTACCCCACAAATTCCTTAAAATCTAATTCCTTAGTATCATCTAATACTGCATCTCTTCTCTTGATTTTTCTCAAAAATGTCTCTTTACAGTTAACTCTTTGAATCAGGTCTACATAAAGTCCACCTAATGCATTTCATTTATATAGTTCTTTAATATTTTTAAATCTATAATATACTTTTTTTGGGGGGGCTTAGGCCATTTATTTATCAAAGAAACTAGGTTGTTCCCCTCTCCCACATTATGGATTTTGCTGATTGTGTCCTTGTGTTGTATAACATGTTATTTTTACCTGTAAACAGGTAGTTAGATTTGGAGGCTTAACTATTTTTATACCCATTTGTGTTTTTTATTATCCATACATGATGTATTAAACTTCCTTTCACATTAGAAGAAGACCATAATGTTTGATTGTCTTACTTTGTATACTGAGATTAATTGGTGGGCTCATGTTGACCTAACCCTTTGTTTGTCAAGTATATTTTTCCCATTTGACAAACAAAATCCTTGGGGTGACATTGTGACAACCTGCAGATCTCTAGGTCTGTTTACCTTCCAGCTGAGGGTCATGATTTAACTTTTATTGGTGATTATGGCCTGAGTCATTTATTTCACTACTGTTAACATTTTAAGAAGACTTGACAAACTTGTAGAAAAGAAAAGGAGAATTTTTTATTAAGAACTTTAAAAAAATCTGCAAGTAAACTTTGAGGTGTCTGGAAAATTAATTTCTGCAAGGTATTCTTTTTCTCTGATTATGGCTAGTAAAGGACATGTTGTGTAGAAAAGAATGTTTAAAAGTTGTGTGTTTAGCTAAATTTACGCCCCTGTATTTGTTTTTGAATAAGTTGTCCTTAAAAGGTTTTATGGGAACAGATTTTGAGTTAGACTCCTGCTTTTGGATTATTATGCATTTGTGAAATATTTTTATCTACACTGGGTCTTGCTCCAAGGATAATAAAATTCTAAGATTACGTTGGGGATTATGGGTCATGATTCCATATGGGTCACTTGAATCCACGTAGGTAATTTCTTCTTACTGTTGTGGTTACATATTTTTTTTGGTAAACCTACCTAGAAGACTGTTCTTTAATATCAGTATATCTACTGGGCCAAAGGCAGATGCTTAACTGACTGAGCCACCCAGGAGCCCTTGAATGTCTTAACTTTAGATGGAGATGGAAACAGCCCCCTGACTCCAGTATTATCATCTAGGGTAGAGGGACTTACAAGGTCAGAATAGATGGCAAGGTCACAAGGGAAACCTAGCAGACAGCTTTAGGTCACAATCAGATTCACACAGGAAACTACTCTGGCCTTTGGACCCTTTTTGCCTCAAAGTACAAGTTGCTTGCTCTCTAATCATCCATCCAGATCTTACTACACATTTCAGGTTATTTTTGGAGCAGAAACCCATATAGCTAGTGTTCAGTACCATAGAAACATTTTTTTAAATTCTCCAAATCAGGGATCCCTGGGTGGCGCAGTGGTTTAGCGCCTGCCTTTGGCCCGGGGCGCCATCCTGGAGACCCGGGATAGAATCCCACATCGGGCTCCCGGTGCGTGGAGCCTGCTTCTCCCTCTGCCTGTGTCTCTGCCTCTCTCTCACTCTCTCTCTCTCTCTCTGTGACTATCATAAATAAATAAAAATTTTAAAAAAATTATTCTAAAAAAATAAATAAATTCTCCAAATCAAAATAAAGAGCTGTCTTAAGTCTCTATTAAAGAATCAATAGTCAGGAGGCACCATGTAGACTGTATTGTCCCAAGTTTATCTTTGCTCTTTGCTAAGTGATTTTTTTCTTAAATTAAGGTAATATGTATCATATTTTAACACATTTCAATAATTCTCTTCACCTCTTTTGCTGTCCGTCATTCTGTTTTTTTTTTTTAATGTCATTCTGTTTTTAATTTAACAAGTGAATTTATTTTTACTGATGCTATTTCAGATGGGAACAATGAATAATTTGACCAGTTGTGTTTTTTTTTTTTACAAGAAAATCTCTACTTTTCTTTATGTTTTTACCTTTGAATTGTGTTTTGTATTAGTCTGATAAGAGGTTACTATAGATAAGAAAATGTCTAGGTCCTCAAGAATCTGAATGTTGTAAAAATCTGATGGTTTGAACTGTTGGTTATCATTGATAGGAATGTGTTACACAGAACTAATGGGAAAGCTTCCTCAGGTCGGGAGCCAAAAGAGATGGATTATCTAATGTCCTTTTAGTCTGTGTTTGAAGCTCCAAGCAGTTTTGTACCAGTGGTAAAATTTAATAGGAAAGGCCTCAGGGATTGATTCTCGAGGACCGACTTTAAGACAACATGTTTCTTAATTTTACTTAGCTATTACAGATTCAAATGTTGACACTGTATATAATTTTGGATATAATAATTTTGGTAATCATTGCATCACTAATTTTTCCCAAATTTAGAGAATTTTTTCAAGTACTTAGCATGTTTTTGTAAGGATGTTCATGCCTTCTAACAGAAACATTTGCTGAATCATCTTCTTGACTTTAATGTAGCCCTTCCTTTTTAGTAAGTTTTTCTTGGGGGGAGTAAAAAAGAATTTATTAACAGCTTTCTTATTCCCTAAAGAGTGGAAAACTCAGTAAAATAGAGAACATAGTAATATTTTTGCAGGATTCATTTTCCATAGGTTTTTTTTTTTTTTCCCCTTGGTATGTAGTTCTTCTATGTACAGAGGTCATAGAAGTATAGGATTGTAGAGCATAGGATCCTTACAAAACGAATTTGAAAATCTCAGGTCAAACAATTTGAAGAAACAGTTCTTCACTTTCATTGATGACCGTCCGGCATATCTTCTCTTGTTGGTTCCTGAATTAGGTGGCCACCCCATTGGGGATACGATAAACTATAAATGAGAGGGAGACATTTGAGAAATGGTTGAATTTGGTGTAATGGAATTTCAAGATGAATATTATGTTTGGCATAAAGAATCGTCCTTGCATGGCCTTCTGGCTGATTGGGTCAGTTCCAATATGGTGCTAAACTATAGGAAGTTAGCCTCTAATGTCTGGCCTGTAAAAGTGGACCTTTGCCTTGGCACTAGATCATTGAATAGGTTAGTCAGAGACAGAGCAGTAGAGTTCGTTTCCCTTGATATGTAGGATATGACCAGCAGCAACTACATACATGAAGAAAGCTTGAGGTTTTTTTCCACAGTTACTAATGTTTGCATACAGGTGTTTTTTTATTGACCATTTTGTAAACTCTTTTTCTTGGTTCTCATAATTTTTAAGTTGTTTTTTGGGCTTCCAAGAGAAACAGTCACATCATCAATTAATAATTCTATGTCTTTCTGTTAAATGTATGCATCTTATAGTTTTCCCCCATATTCTTTATAATGTCCAGAGTGGCTCTTGATGGATGGCATCTTTGTCTTCCTGACTTCTTAATACTACTGCCTTGGATGTTTCACCATAAGATTTGACTTTTTCAGATGGATATTTATAAGGGATAATAACTACTTCAATCAGATAAAGTATCTGAGTTCCACTTTCGACTTGCAAATTAAAGGAAGTACAGAACATAGAAAACTCAGGAGATAGCAGAAAATATATGGGGTATTAATATTAAATATCTGGGAATATTTATCCTAAGGAAGAAAAAAAAACAATAGGATGATTTTATTATCCTCAAGTATAGGTAGGACCTGTGCTGGCACATTAAAGCTTCCAGATCATCTTTGAGAATGAAAAGATAGTGATGCCCTGGCCATATAACTGGGTCAGAACACACCACCAGATGTCTCTGTATACTTTTACTGGCAACCACGACCACATGTAGGAGCAAGAACAAACAAAAGCACTGTACTCTTCAACCTGAAAAGACATCCCTTCCTCCTGAGATGTCCCTCCAGTGCCCTCTACTGACCAAGCTTAATATCATGCTCTGTCAGGGAGAAATGAATGCTTCAAGAGCTCTGTTACCACAGAGCAGGTACTGAAGGGTGAATTTGGAGTTGAGAGGCAATACATTGATAATAGCACCAAAGCCAGACACAATTACTATATAATTCCATTTATATAAGATAGAGAAAGATGAAAACTATAGAAACATGAAAACTGTTAGAAGTCAATCTAATGGTTAATCTTGGAGAAAAGTAGTAGTGACCAGAAAAGAGTATGGATAGGCCTTTCGTAGTACTAATAATGTTCTTTTTCTGACATGAATGCTAGTTATGTAGGTGTGTTCAGTTTGTGCAGAGTAGAATTTTTTTTTTAGTACATATTCTTCTTCCACGGAAGTTAAAATGTGATTTAGTTTTATTCCAAAAGTAAAAGCTTAAAAATAAGATCCAGTCTAGAATAGGGGAAATATAAAATAATCCTGGGTCTCTCCCCTTTTCTTATTTTTAAAAACTGGTTTGAGGGTTGTATATCTTTTAAGGTTGTGTGTGTGTACGTGTGTGTGTGAGTGTGTGTTTTTCAAGATTTTGTTTATTTATTCATGAAAGAGAGAAAGAGGCAGAGACAGAGGCAGAGGGAGAAGTAGGCTCTCCACAGAGAGCCTGATATGGGACCCTCTCCCGGGATCCAGGCTTAGGCCCTGAGCCAAGGGCAGATGCTCAACCACTGAGCCACCCAGGCGTCCCTCTTTTAAGGTTTTATTTATTTATCTGACAGAGAGCATGAGTAAGGGAGGGGCAGAGGGAGGAGCAGACGACCCTCTGAACAGAGCCCGATGGGGGTCTGGATCCCAGGACCCTAGGATCATGACATGAGCCCAAGGAATACACTTAACCAGATGAGCCACCCAGGTGTCCCAAGGGTTGTACATCTTAAAGTTGAAAAACAGGTGCCTATTTCATTCAGCAAAAATATTCATTGCCAGACTACCTTTCTTTTCACTTGAGATCAAATTGTTAATAACTGAGGCCACCTGTAGAGCAGCTTCCACTTCCTTTTGTTGCCATTCTTACCAAATCTTTGAACAGCAGCTTCTTAGTTTTTTTATGGCATTTCAGATACAGTGTAAAGTAAAATACCACTGTTTTCTGTAAGCATATTCTTTGCTTTTATCTTCCTCATGACATGCCCTTCCTCTTGTAGCCACTGACAAATCAGCAGATCCCTTTTTTCCTAGCTGAGAGATTTGGAAGCCCACCGTGGTTACTTCCATGTAGGAGTTAATGATAATGGGAACCATAGATGGTTGGTTCAGGAATTGGTGGTTATAGGACAGACTCAGTGTGTGGCTTTTAAAAGCTCTAAAAGAAGCAGCGTAGTACAATAGTTTGTTCAGGAGTAATAACTGGGTGTAGGATGGGAGGAAGCCATCAAATTGGGAATCGAACCCAGATCCAGGAGGCAGATATGGAATCTTCTTTTTTTTTAAGATTTTTATTTATTTATTTATAGATAGAGATGCAGAGAGAGAGAGGCAGAGACACAGGCAGAGGGAGAAGCAGGCTCCATGCAGAGAGCCCAATGCGGGACTCGATCCCGGGTCTCCAGGATCATGCCCCGGGCTGCAGGAGGTGCTAAACCGCTGTGCCACCGCCACCGGGGCTGCCCTGCCCTGGAATCTAGATAGGAATCACATTCCCAGAAAGCAAAGGTTGCTGAGAAACTCTGGCAATACACTGTGGATAGAATTCAGGGTGAATTTTAAAGTGGAGCCAGCTGTTTATAAAGCCCAGTTGTTTTGAAATCAAATTAAAGTGAATAATAGTAATAGAATTGGAATTACCACCTTTTCTGTATAGAGTTTGATATCTCCACATTGATAGGATAGGAGGTTGTTTTTAAGCTTTGAGTGGCTGGTAGTACTCTTATCTAGTGAGGGTTTGGCTAGGGTAAGAGTCACCACAAACATGTAACACAAAAGGCTAAGAACCTAGGATAATTCTCTTGCAAAAATTGTTCCCTTGTATTTTTTAACCTTGAGTTATTTGAGGGTTAAAGGAATAAAATAGTAAGAATGGTGAAACTAGCCAGTGGGCCTTTCATTTGTAAATTTAGTACATGTACTTATCCAGCCTATATATAGGTATTTACTGTATCATAGGCCCTGTCCTAGGCATTGGGGACTCAAAGATGAATCTGATGCAGTCCCTGGGTCCTGTGGAGGGTTATTATTTTGTATTCCTTTCTTTGAGGGCTGTCTTTATTATACTGTCCGTGACATACAGCTTTGTCACCAACTCCTTTAGGATTCTATAGAGCCTTTAAGATCTGATACTTGAATTTCATATCCAGGCAAATGAGGATCCTGACTTTTATTTTACTTCATTGTATTACTAGTCTGGTCTTACACTATGTCACTAATAAAGCGCTTCATTTGCAAATTTAGCATCTTAAGGAAAGGGTAGCCATGATTGAAGGTATGAATCTCATTGTGCACATGTACTCCAGAGTGGTGGTTTGGAAATTTTCTCACCTCCACACTGGTCATCTGTATGGAGAACAGTCTGAAATCACATTACTACAGCTAGTTCTTAGTGCTGATGATGGAAGAGAGCACTGGAATGGGTAATACAAAAATAATGTAATATATGCACGAGATTACGGGTATTAAGCTTATATTTCAAAACGGTTGTCTTTTGATCTGGGGATTGATACTGTTTGCCAAGTAAACTAACAGGCTCTTCTTTGTGGTTTTCTTGCTCATTCTGTCATGATTCTGACATCTCAGACCAGTCCTCCTAAAATAGTCCTGTTGAGTTTTACTTACAGGTAAAACTTACTTAGGTGTTAGTTGTTAGAAGTCAGTAGTTTTAACAGTTTGTTGGTTTGCTAATATGTGACTACATCTAAACCAATTTGTAGTTAGGTGAACCACACATAATGTAGATGGTTTTAACAGAGTTTAGTCAGTTTGCTTAAATTTGCCTAAGGTGGCTTCTTGACTATTCTGCTTATTGTTCACAGTTTCTGCCCTCAGTGACATACTGCCAGATTCAGAGAACCAGGGTATTTTATTTTATTTTATTTTATTTTATTTTATTTTATTTTATTTTATTATTTAATTTTATGAAAGATTTTATTTATTTGTGAGAGACAGAGAGGGGCAGAGGCATAGGCAGAGGGAGAAGCTGGGAGCTTGATGCAGGATATCCCAGGATGCCAGATCACAACCTGAGCCTGAGCTGAAAGCAGATGCTCAACCACTGAGCCACCCAGGCTGATAAAATGCCCTGTGGCATTTTATTGGCAAGAGAGTCCTGTTGCCAGCCACCTTCCTCGTCATTCGGCCAGTGTTGTCTGTGCTTGCTTTTGTAAGAACTTTTTACATATGTGTTAATAACATAGCATTCTGCTTTCCATAACAGCTCCACCCCCCCCCCCCCGCCCCCACTGCAGACTGGTTCTGCATTTATCACAGCACTCTTCTCTTGAGAATTTGAGGAAGGGGGAATTGAGGATGGGAGAAGACTGGAGAACTGTTTGATCTTTTAAAATCCTTCTAGATTTCTATTAAATTCTTAGACCTTAAGGGAAGGGCAGGAAGTGCCAGAGTTGAACAACTTTTAGGGGCTGAAGTTGCTGTGGACTCCATCGGGTGCAGCCTCCTCCTTGTTGTACAGCCAACGATTTCATGTAGGATGTGCAAGTTAGGTGTCAGAATTTTTACCTTAAAACTGGAATGTAAGGAAATTTGTGTCAGATTCAGAATCCATTACTTGTCTTTACACAACAGAAAAAAGGTCTTTGGAAACATTTTGGCACTTTATTTTACTTGAATACAGCAGAGTGGTAGAAGTAGGGGGAAAGCCCATCTTTTTAGTGTTAGGAATTCCAAAAATGTAGGTGATTGGATGTTTACAGATATGTTTGCACTTGCGCTGGCTCTTTTGTTCCTGTAAAATAAAGAGTCCTGAGCCTGGATGATCATAAAAATGTGATTTTCCTTTATTCATTATCCCAAAGTAAAAACTCTGCTGAGGACTGTTTGTATTACAGTTTGCATTAATTCTGTTAACCTGTTTACTTTGTTTCCCCCACTGTCTTGGATAGCTGTCAGATAGACTTTATTCCTTTCTATAAATTACTCCAAAACAATTTTGTGTAACAATTCAGAATTCAGATGGAAGACATTATGAAAGTAGATAAAGAATTCTTTGCAGTTATATATTCCTGAAGATTTTATCTGTTTATCATGAATTACTTCATGAAATATTTTGTTCCCTTGTATGTAATGTTATCTGAAGGGTCCATCCATCTTCTCTAAAAATGTGTTTAACGGGTCTTCTTGAAAGATAGTTTTATCAAGCTGCTTTAATTGCTTCCTCTTCAACTCGTGGATGGATCAAAACTGTCCTCTGCTGCAGTCTGCTCCCCCCCCCCCATGGGCTTTCCTTTTTTTCCTTTTCTAGACTGTTGTACTTTATCTGTGGAATATCCGTCTAACCTCTGCCCACTCTCTGAGTACCCCAAATAGAACATCTCCAAATCCCGACCTCTCACTTGTGCTGTTTTCTTTTGCCTTTCATTTGCTCAAGGCAGCTCCATGTAGTCTGAGAGCTGAATCGGAACCCAGGAAATCCAATTCTTGTGCTTTGGAATAATTGTGAGCCTTTGGGCAATCAGACTCCTTTGACCCTTAGTTTCCTTATCCTAAGAAAAAAGGATTGCGTTGCCTGAGCTTTAAGTTCCCTCCCTGTTCCTTCAAACTTAGCCTATCCAAAAGAAAACTCATCCATCTCCTCTCCCGAAAGGTGTTTTTTGTCCCTGTTCTGCAAATGAAGAAACTGAGACCCAGGGAGATTGAATAAATTGCACAGATCATACAATCTTTGTGTTCAGAACTTTAGATATCTTCATTCCTATCCATGAGTATTATTGTTCCCCACAAAAAGGCATTAAAGTGTAACAAGTCAAAGGTTTTATGTTGCTTGTGGAGGCCTCTTGAGAGTGAACATGGAGTATTATTTGTTAAGCCCTTTGTCCTCCCCCATAAGATTATAGATGGAATTTTCAGGGCTCTGAACTTTGAGCTCTATTGTTAGGAGATTTGTTTCTTCAATCTTGAGTTCACCGATTTGATCGTTCCTGAGCTGGGTCAGTTGACATGATGGCGTGTGGTCTAATGATAAACAAAAAAGTACAGTCAGGTTTTACTTTGCGGTGTGATATTTGATATAGTTCTGGTAGTACCTGGCTTTCTTCTATTACTTACTGCCCTTAATAGTGATTCTTATCAAGCAAGTTGATTTTTATCATCAGATTAGGAATTAAAATGAGGGATCCCGGGGTGGCGCAGCGGTTTGGCGCCTGCCTTTGGCCCAGGGCGCGATCCTGGAGACCCGGGATCGAATCCCACGTCAGGCTCCCGGTGCATGGAGCCTGCTTCTCCCTCTGCCTGTGTCTCTGCTTCTCTCTCTCTCTCTCTGTGTGTGTGACTATCATAAATAAATAAATTAATTAATTAAAAAAAAAGGAATTAAAATGATTTTCTCTGATTGAAAAGAGCATTTTGAGATAAGTCAGTGATTCATAGAAAAACACAGATTTTAAAATGAGGTACTTACTGGAGTGCCTGGGTGGCTCAGTGAGGTAAGTGTCCTACTCTTGGTTTTGGCTCAGGTCGTGCTTGTGGAATCGAGCCCTACATCAGGCTACATGGTCAGGGTGGAGTTTGCTGGAGATTCTCCCTCCCTTCCCTCCTCCCCCTCCCCCAATGTGTGCACAGGTGCACTCTCTCTAAAAGAAATAAAATCTTTGAAAAAAAAATGAGGTACTTACTATCTGTAGGGAAAAAAATTACACAAATTTTTCTTAGCACAATATACTTCATGGTTTCACTGTGAATTAGATATTGATTTAATAAATAATGATGATAATAAGCATATTGGGAAGCTAATACTTCCATCTTCTATAACAGGATATTATCTGTTTTTGTAAATAAAGTTTTTTAGAACACAGCCAGACCCATTCATTTGCATATTGTCTGTGGCTATTTTCATGCTACAATTGAATTGTTGCAACAGAGATCATATGGCTTGTAGAGCCTAAAATATTTATTATCTGTCCATTATAAAAATATTTACCACCTCCTATTACAGGAAGAAGCCAATAGAATAGACCTGAGCCAAAACCAAGAGTGGAACACTTAACCCACTGAGCCACCCAGGCACCTGTAGTCTGTTGAATTCTTGAGCTAAGTACTTGGATTACTTGGCAAAAGAATGAATGAAGAATACTGAGAAATTTGATTGGACTCAGAGAACAGAATAAACAGAAAAGGAAAAAAGACAGAGCCCACTAGTTATGATGAAGAAAACAGGAGCTCAAAGCATTTTCTGAGCTTTCCCATTTATTCTCACTCATTTTGTAGGTAATCATTCAGAAGCCCAAGTATCAATCTTGATAGGACAGAATGGAGTTCCTTCCCAGAGGATGGCATGCGCAGCTGATGGCATGCACAGACAGGGAAAATGGGAAGAGATGATATCATGGTGATACAGCTACTATAATTTAGTGCTTTTCACAAGATGATTTCAGTGTTTAGGGAAGTTAGGTTAGACAGCCCCGAAAATATGACACCAGAATAGAGTTTTGAAGGATGAGACCGAAGAGTAAGGACAGTGGAAGGATTTTCCAGATGGAGATGGAGACATAGCCTGAACAAAGATCTGTCGAACAGGGCTGGTTTCAGAACCCGCAAGTGCTCAGGATAGCTGGATGAATGCGGGAAGGTAATATCAGAGCAGGAGACGACCAGGGGCCAGATTGCTTATGCAGGGCCCTGTATTGTGAGGAATTTGTATTTCTTTCTGAAGACACTACAGAGATACAATTTCATTTTCTTTACACTTTAGGAAGACATACTCTTGGTACAATGAGGGATGAGATGAGGGTAGGAGGCATGAAGAATAAAGGCACTTGGGAGACTATTTCAAGTTAAAAAAAAAACACAGAAAGAGTAGGAATAAATTAAAGTGGACTGGAGAAGAGCCAGGGGATTCAGGAATTTTGAAGGAGTTGAGGATGACTGAATTCTTGGCTGGGTGGCAGATAGTGGGACATTAGCCTCTGATGGGGGGACATTGGAGCAAGTGTCTATGTGTGTAAAGGTGGTATGGAATTTGATTTTGAAGAATTGTGGATTTTTTGGTGCAATCTGTGGAACACCTAATTGGAACTGGCCAAAATATAGTTGGCTGTGTCCACTTGGAGGTCTGGAGGAGGGCTTGGATTTGGGAATGTACAGTGGTCATGGTGTAGAGAGATGAAGTTTGGCAACTGAGTAGAGAACTCAGCAAGTCCTGGGGGTAGTAACGGTGTTCAAACCTTGGGGACACTGACATTTAATAGGCCTTATAATAGGAGATGCCAGGGAGGGCACTGAGCTTTGGAAGCCTGCAATCAGAGGAAAATCAGCAGAGGATGCCCTCCAAGATGCCAGTGGGATGAGAATTAAGAGGAGGAAAAGGTCCATGATTTAAAATGCTGCAAGGAAAAATAAATAAATAAATAAATAAAAAAAAAAAATAAAATGCTGCAAGGAAAATAGAATAGAGTCTAAAAATACCTAGGGAATCATTAGGGGCTCCTAGGGAATCATTGTTAAGAGCAGTTAGGAAGTAACATGGGAAGAGAAAATATAGGCGTGGCAGGGATTTGCTAGTATAGTTACTATTCTAGGATCAAGTTTAACTTGTTTCTTTGTTGAGCAGAGAAGGTAGAGAGAGGTTTAGTAATAAGGAGTGGAAATGATTCTTCCATTCAGCACATGTTTACTGTTATAAGCCAGGTGCCATTCCAGACTCAGAGTACAGCATGAACAAAAGAACGCTCACATTTGTGTACATGTGTGCACGTGTTGCACAGGTAATAAATGTATAATCAACGTGTAATATCAGGTAGTAATAAGTGCCAGAAAGAAAACTAAAGTAGGGTAGGAGCATAGAGAGTGGGGACAGGCTGGGGGCAGAGGTATGTTTTCTGTGGAGTGGTTAGGAAGGACCTCACTGATGAGGTGACATTTGAGGAGAGAGACCTGAGTGAAATGAGGAAGGGCTAAACTGCACAGTAATCTAGAGTCTGAGCTCAGATTGCGAAGTGGGAGAGGAGAGAGGATGGATCCCAAGTACTAATGGAAGGGTTAATTGTCTTCAAGAGAGAGCCACCTTTCTCCGACGCTGGAGGGAAGTGTGGGACAAGCAACACCAGTGGCTGCCATGTAGCTAATGTTTCCCATGTGACACACACTAGAGATTCTCATCCCTTTTAATTCTCCTGAAACCCTGTGAGATAAGCATTGTCACCATTTTGCAGGATGAGGTTTTACCTGGCTAATCATTATTAGAGCCTGGATTTACACTGCTTTTTGGCACTTCACACTTTTGCTGTCGTCGTCCTGTAGATTGCCACAAGCCTAGCGACAGACAGATAAAAATTTGTGCGGTTTGTGGAGGGTGCCAGAGTGGGGAAGTGAGAAATTGAGGGCTGCCTTACCTGCTGTGGACCCTCTCTGTGGTCCAGAATGTTTGTCAGGAGTCTTGGTAAGGGGTGCTTGGTGGGGGATGTAAGGAAGGTGGCACTACCCAAGCCCCGGCTGCCTTTGTCATTAACTCTTCCCCAAGTGACTTGTTACTCCCTGTGTTCAGTTCCTTGCTCTTCTAAAATCCCCACTGAGGCATGGGATTGCTTTATTTGCACCTGCGGTTGTCAAAGTGGTTCTTAAGAACCAGTCTTAGGGCTGAGGGTGGGCGCAATTAGGTTATAAAAATACATATTCACTGTGGAAACTCTGAGGTGTATCTGATTATTAAAGTTGCTTCCCATGTCCTGTTTGCCCCAAAGGGCCTGAGAGTTCAAGGGCTGGGAGCCTGTTAAGAGCAAAGATCCTGTTCTTCCTGCCATCAGATGTGTCTTCTGCTGTCCTTGTGAATGTGCCCTTGTTTGTGTTTGTGAAAACACATGCTCTTGAAATAAATAGACCCCTGGGACTGAGCAGGGATTGTTTAGAAGGCAGAATTCTCAAAGCGTAGTAAATATAAATAATTTCTGAATGAATGGTAAAATAGTGTGTACCTGATGTTTTATTTTTATGTTTTAAGTGTCCAAAACAGAGCACAGGGGAACTGGAAATGGCACAGGCACTGTTGCAGAATTTTTGAACTGGAGAGAGAGATAGTAATAAAAAAAAGTAACTTTCAAAATGTTACTGTTGAAACCTGGCACCCATTTTTCATAATAGAAGCGTTGTCAGGTGGGTGAGTGAGTGTAAGAGGAATAGTAATTTTTATATTGTTTGCTTTTTACATTATTAGCAGCTTGTCTCCTGAAGGTAATTTTTTTTCCCTGAAGGTAATTAAATGCTACATTCATACATAAGCACTGAAATGCAGTGAGGAGAGCAGGCGTCCTTTCAGTTTTCATTTAATTCATAAATCATACATATTATTTTTTCCCCCTATTGACAAATTTCCTGGTTTGCCCACACAGTTAGGTGTTGCAGAATATGTCTTTATTATCTTTCTAATTAAGTTGTGGGACTCTGAAGTTACTTTGTTCTTTATTGAGTTGTGATCTAATCACAACCTTAAAAATTTTTAAAATTATTTATTTATTTACTTACTTACTTATTCATGAGAGACAGAGAGAGAGGCAGAGACACACAGGCAGAGGGAGAAGCAGGCTCCATGCAGGGAGCCCGATGTGGGACTCGATCCCAGGACCCCAGGATCATGCCCTGAGCCCAAGGCAGGTGCACAACCACTGAGCCACCCAGGGATCCCTAATCACAACTTTTGAGTGATGGCAGCACAGCAACAGAAGTACATGCTTTGGGTTATATTTGTTCATCCATTCCTGCTACGTAAAATTCAGCTTTGCAAAAAGATTGCATAGTTTTAGTTTTATATATATATATATATATTTTTTTTTTTTTTTAAGATTTTATTTATTTATTCATGAGAGACACAGAGAGATTGAGAGGCAGAGACAGAGGCAGAGGGAGAAGCAGGCTCCATGCAGTGAGCCCGATGTGGAACTTGGATCCCGAGTCTCCAGGATCACACCCTGGGCTGAAGGCTGCACTAAACCGCTGAGCCACCCAGGCTGCCCTAGTTTTATATTTTTTAAACAAGTACCATAAAAGAGAGGTAAAAAAGTAGAGGTAACTTGAGGGAGTGCTTTGTAAATTATTAGATACTATTTGGAGAAATAAAAGTAGATAAATGCTTATTGAACGCCTACTGCTGTTGTTGATGACATCTGCCATTTTGTAGGGTGCTGGTGCGTGGTGATCCACAGAGTGCTGTAAGTGATTTCACAGTAATAATGTGAGGTTTGTCAAAGCTCGCTTCTAGTGAACGAGAGCAGTTATTCTTAGAGTAACATCATTCCCACTCAGATCTCACACACACGTTCTCTCTCTTTCAGAGGATGGGGTGGGGTTACCTATGCAGCATGAATATCAGTAAAGGTACTGGCAGTAGTATCTTGCCTGTGAACAAATTGGTGGTGGGGAGATTTGGTTTAGAGTCAGTCACCACCTCTTTTTCTTCAAGCTTTCTTTTTGCTGGGTAATCAAAATCAAGCCACATTTGGGTGAGCCCACCTCTTCCCCAGTCTTTCCAGCTTGTGTTTCTCTTCCTTCTCTGATGTGTGCAGGTCCTGTGATGACACAGGCCCTAGGGCTGGTAGGCCTGTGACCCTTGTGGCCACCTCCATTTCCTGGGCTTTACTGGGATGTTCACACTTCCCACCTCCTCCTTGAGCTTCCTCCATGCCCAGTCTATTTCCTATTGGCTTATTTCTTGGGATGTATTCCTTAAAGTGGAATTGGCAGATAAAAGGACTCAACAGTTTATAGATCCAGTGGCACTTTGCCTGAATGCTCTTCAGAAAGCTTGAAACAATTAGGGAAGTGCTATTAGCAATGGTGAATTGGACCTGTTTTTCCCACATTCCTGGCAGTGCTGTGGCCCTGCAAATTTATTTGCATGCTAGTTTGTTGTACTTAATCAGAAGTTGTGCTTTGATGGCTCTGCTGCATTATACTTATTCTTTAGATATTAAAAAGTAATTTGTATTGACATTGGTAGGATTTTCTATATTTTTTTAAATGATTGATTTTCCTTTTGTTGAGCAGAATTTTAAGTACATGTGTCTAATCAGTAATTAGACACATGTACTTTTTTATTACCTGGAATTTATTTTTCCACCTTTTTCTTCATTTCAAAATTTGTAGCCATTTGTGATGGCTGAGAATATTTGTTTTCTAGGGTCTTATCATTTGAAGTTGACAGATAAAGGAGATAAATTTGTACTAACATTACCTAGAACTAACTCCACTAGGATGAAGGTTAGGGATAAAATTCTCTTAACTGCCCTGATTCAGAGCACTTATTACTACTGTGGAATTCACGGGTTTCTTTTGAAGTGAATCCTTGTTGTATCAAATGCTGATCCTTGCAGCAGTTCTTAGAATCATCATTTACTAATTTGACTTACCCTTCTCTTGATTTGGCCGATTCTTCTGTACCTTCCTTTGTTTCCCGGTGAGTCTGACCGCTTTGCAGTGTGTTAGCTCTTTGGATGCTATGCTGTTTGTGAGTAAAGTGCTGATAGCATTTTATGGTTCTTCTTACAGAAAACCCCTCAGACTCTGGGAGAAAAACACCAAGTGGACAGATATTAAACCGATAAACTGTAATTGTGGCCCCAAGAATCACAAATCCTTCCTTTTTCTCAGTTGCATCAAACTCATCATGAACTAACTTAAAGAACAATCTGTCACATTTTAATCTTCAAGTTCTGCTTACTGCCTGCACATCACATTCATTTGGATATAAGAAATAATTCTGAACATAAGGATAACAATGTGCTCCTGGAATGGTTTCCTGAGGGAGCGATGTTCTGTAGCTTTGTGGGCTGTCGAGGAAATCAAAAGTGCACAGTAAACATGAGGTGGTGTCTACATCCAGGCTAGACCCGGAAGCTGAAATTCTGGGATCCCTCCCTGGCTATTACATGAAGAAGGTGAGAGCTGTAGACCTCAGATAGTACTACTAGTTAGTAATTCAGGCAGCCCCAAATTCCAGATTCCTTAGGCTAGGGTTCTTTCTGGTACCCAGGATGCCTCAAAGTGTTTCTGAGCCTCCAGTGCTGGGCTCTAACTGCTGTGCTACTCAAAAGTCATTTATGAGAAAAAGTTCAGTGTCGTCATGAGCATTATGGTTGAGGTGGAGATGGGGCTTAAATATGGGTACAGTAAAATCAGTCACTTAAAACTCATACTAAATACTGGAATGGAGCTTATTTTGTCAAGTAACATATGCACATAGTTTAAAACACCAAATAATAAAAGGAGGCATGTGATGAAATGCAAGAATGACCTGTCCTGTCTTCTACGAGATTCCCTCTCTGGCCTTCAGGAAAACTACTTCTAACTCCCTTTTTTAATTGTATATATTCCTATTTCTCGATTTATCAGTTGTGACATGATTTATTGATTTCCTTCCAGGAGAAATGAGGACTTTGTTTTTGCCCCCGCTCTTTCTTTTCTTTTTTATTTTTTAAGATTTTATTTATTTATTCATGAGAGACACACAGAGAGAGAGGCAGTGACACAGGCAGAAGGAGAAGCAGGCTCCATGCAGGGAGCCCGATGCGAGACTTGATCCCCGATATGGGACTCGATCCTCTTCTCCAGGATCAGGCCCTGGGCTGAAGGCAGCGCTAAACCGCTAAGCTACCTGGGCTGCCCTGCCCCCTCTCTTTCAACTCCCCTCAGTATAGTCACATCGTTATTTAAGATTCTTCTTTTAGTTTCCTTTGTAATTTAATATGCCAGCATCTTTTTATAACTTATTTTATCTACAAAGATAGTATCTTTTTTATTCTACCCAGCTGAAGCAATAAATTAGGGTTAGGTAGGATTAGGTAGGGTTAGGACCATGCTCTGGGGGTGGGGGGCGTTGACCCATTACACAGGTTATTGTGTTCTATGTTCTGTAGAAGCAGCCTCTACTCTGTGTTTGCCTCATGTGTCACAGTTAATCCTGAGACCACCTTAAATGTTTTATTTTGAATTTTACTATAATCTTTGCCTTTTCTTTATGTTTTACAGAGATAAGTATCTTCCTTCAATAGATGATAATGAAAATACAAAAGAAAGAGAAGCAGGTAAGTGATCACATATCTTTTAAGTGAATGTATCCAGCATACACTGCCTGGTGCTTCTTTATTAGGAGCAGTTACTGGCAGTTAGGACTTACCTCTTAGCCTCTGGGGGTTATCCTGCTGGTGCTTTTTCCCATTCTCCACATGGTCACTGAGTGCTCTTGTGCTCAGGTCAGCTCCATATAGAAATAAGTATAATGAAAACTGTAAGTCAAAATGTTATTCAAAATTAGATATGTGGAAGAGAAATTTTTCTTCCCTTGGAACAGCTTTCCAAGTTTTTATAGAGATATGATCAATTCTTTATAATTTATGCATTTATTATTTTGGGTGTTAGGTTAATCTAAAAGCATTCTCATTCAGAAAATTCATACTCCTTATGATCTGTGGAAGTTCCTCTTAGACAAAATAGTGAACTAATTAATTAGAAGGATGCGAACATCAACTATTGGGCATTTGGTTTCTTGAAGGGGAGGAGAATTGATAAAAACATTTGACCTGTTTGACCCATCCTGCCAAAATCTTTTCCTTAGTTGGTCCTTCTGTGTACCAGGTGGTTCCATACTCAAAGGAACCCAGAGACCCCACCCAGTATGGCTCAAGGACGAGAGAATGGGGACTTGCCTCTGTCTCTTCAAAACAGGCTATCTCTGATGGGCTGGTTTTCCTTTTATAGAATTGAGTGACAGTCTAGTAACTGGGAAGGTCTGAACCCCTGCCTTTCCCTGAGTGAGACTCTGTGCAATGAGGTTGGGTAGGATCAGCCATTTTGCTCTCTGCTTCTAGGAAGCACTGACTAGTCAGAAACAGGGTGACCTAGGGATATGGTTACAAGGATTATTCTCTGTTCTGTCCCAGTGGATAGGTCCTTGTGAAACCAAACCAAAACAAATTGAGGAAATAATCGACTTATCTGCTGCCAATTCGTAACAGGAAGAGCAATGACTACTCTCCCCACACTGATTTCTCGTCCTATCCTGACTCTCTAGTGTCATCAGCTGGTAGACAAACACTACAGAGAATGCAATTCTATCTGCCAGGAATTTATCCTACGGAGATACTCAGACAAGTGTTACCTGGATGAACAAAGGTTTCACTGCAGCTTTCTTTATAGCAGCAAAAATGGAAAGGAACCTACATGTCCATCAAAAAGGGGACTTTTTAAATCATGGCACATCTACCTATTAGAATATTAAAATCTCTGTTAAAAAGAACACATTAGGGCAGCCCTGGTGGCACAGTGGTTTAGCGCCGCCTGCAGCCCAGGGTGTGATCCTGGAGACCCAGGATCAAGTCCCGCGTCTGGCTCCCTGCATGGAGCCTGCTTCTCCCTCTGCCTGTGTCTCTGCCTCTCTCTCTCTCTGTGTGTCTCTATGAATAAATAAATAAATCAAAACTTAAAAAAAAACCACACACATTAGGGCACCTGGGTGGCTCAGGTGAAGCATCTGCCTTTGGCTCAGGTCATGATCTCAGAGTCCTGGAATCCAGCCCTGCATAGGGCTCTCAGCTCAGTGGGGAGCCTGCTTCTTCTTCTTCCTCTGCCTTTGCCCCTCCCACCTGCTCATGCTCTCTCTCTCTCTCTCTCTCTCTGTCTCTCTCTAAAATAAAATAAAATCTTAAAAAAAAAATTAAAAAGAGAACACATTACTGAAGAAAACCCCAAGCCTTCAAAACTATCATTTACAAAACATGGGCAAGTCTATATTTCTTAAAACATTCTGCATATTTAATGTTCTAAACATTCGTTAAGATAAGCTTTTATTTCAGTAAAAATACTCCTTTTTTAAAAAAAGTAATCTCTGCATCCAGCATGGGGCTTGACCTCACTACCCCTAGTTCAAGAGTCACATGCTCCTCCAACTGAGCTAGCCAGGCACCTCTCTCACTAAGAAGCCTCTTTACCCAAATTACACCAACATAAATTCATGTTTCTTTCTCTTGAGATTTTACTGGTTCATATTACCAGTCTGTCGGCCAGCTGTTGTATAGTAGTCTTCATTAGCTGAGTTTTGTTCAGATAGTAATACTGATGAATAGGGTGGGGTTTCTACTTAGAAGTTAGTATTAGCTATGGTAGAGGAGTAAGTTAATTAAGTGGAGTCACTTTCAGGAGGAATTGATCCTGCTTCTCTTCTAGGTACAGTTGATAGACCATAATGATGACTGAACTGCCTGGCATGGAAATAGAAACTTAGATTCATGCCAAAGGAATCCATAGGTACCAGGATTGATCATATGTATAGTGTTTATTGCCTGACAGAGACTTTGGTAGAATAGGATTAGAATGATCACTTCCCCATCTAACTTTGGACAAGTTCAGCCTGTTTTTCTATCACTTGAATGGGAGTAATCGTGCATGCCTCACAAGGTGTTGGATTAAATGCGGTAGCTCATCAAATGCTTGGCATTCAGTGTGTCAGTGGCAAGGAAATCATCCAGTAGAATAAGAAAATTAACCATCAGACTTTGTCCTTTTCCTTACTGTGTTTCTAAAAGGTGTTAGAAGTAACAGCAAATAAAATGTCTGCTCTTTAAAAACTCTCATTCCTGTGAATTCATTTTTCTCTTCTCTGGAGGAAAATGATATGTAAAATACATTCCAATCTTAAAAAATCCACATTTCCTTGTCCAAAGTTTTATCGAGGTAAATTAAACTGAGATGAAAGATTCTACAAGTTAATCAGAACTTTGTAATAAATAATCATACTTCTTATTAACCAGAAAGGGCATAACAGGAGTAGCATACCAAGGACAAAGGGTTTAGAGATTGACTTTGAATTGCCTAAAGAAGTGATGCAAGAAAAATAGACTTTAATAAAACTTTTAAAAATAAGTCACTTGGGTGCTATAGTCTTTTATCTGTATTAAAGAATAAACTTCTGCTAAGAAATATATATACATCTTAATCCCTCAGAACACTAAGCAATGTTAGGTAGAAAAACATTTTGCCAGAGGAATGAAATGTGAACTCCAGTCACTGAAAACCATTGTAGCACTACTGATGTATCGAACAGCTAGAACTGCTCCTTTGTAAGGGGACGAAATCTGGTGTTAGTGGTAACAAACCCATAGTAAGGAAATACTGGTTTTTATTCATCCCAACTCCTTGCATGGTACTGAGAGAAATGGAAAATGTAGTTAATATTATTTGATATATGATATGGGTAAGAGGTTTTTGGTACAAATATCCACTGTAGAGGACAGTTTATGAGCACAAGTACAATAGGAATAGGTAATACTATGAGTAGGATTAAAATTTGGAGCTTGACCAGAAGGTTAACCGAGACTTGCAGTAATCAGGAGAGAACCTGCTCTCCAAACTCCATGACCAAAAATCAGATCAGTAGAGCCCCTCTTTCTAAGACTTCTAGAAAATGAAAAGGTGGGGCAGGAAGAGTTTTCTTCAGATAAACGCTGGGAATCTCAAAGACATTCGTATTGTTAGACCAAGTTTCCTTCTCTAGAGTGAATATGGATATAATTTATTTACTAAACAAATATTTGTTGAGTTTTTCCAGCAGTTATTCATCAAGAAATATTTGAGGGTCTGCTTTAGGCCAGCTACAAAATTGACTAAACGTTAGGTTTTTTTTCTTTTATTTTTTTTTATTTATGATAGTCACAGAGAGAGAGAGAGGCAGAGACATAGGCAGAGGGAGAAGCAGGCTCCATGCACCGGGAGCCCGATGTGGGATTTGATCCTGGGTCGCCAGGATCGTGCCCTGGGCCAAAGGCAGGCGCCAAACCGCTGCGCCACCCAGGGATCCCAGGTTTTTTTTCTTAAGAAAGTTTAGTCTGGTTACAAACAGGCAGTTGCAGTAGGGGAATGGCATATACCTCAAAAGAGCCAGGCTTCTCTGCATTGCAGGTCGAAGAGTGACGCTCTGGAACTGGAGAGTATGGAGGTTTGGGGCATGTCAGTCCCACCAAAGAATCTCAGAGTGTTTTATTTTTATTTTTTTATTTTTTTATTTTTTTTTCTCTCAGAGTGTTTTAAAAAGATGGTGTCTTCTGGGTAGAGCCAAGTTTTAGTCAAGTTGTTTCAGAGGACCCAGGAGTAAAGTTTGGGAGGGCAGAGAGTAATATGTGGGTGGGTTTGGAAAGGTGAAGCATATGATAGTAAAGGAGAGTGGAAAGCCCTGGAGTGTGGAGTGCTACATTTTGGGTGGTGACCAAAATAAACTAAGATAAGAAGCATGGTGGATTGGGATGCCCAGGTGACCTGAGCCAGGTGATTTTGGCTCAGGTCATTGGTCTCTGGGTTAGGGGATCGAGTCCTGCATTGGGCTCTGCGCTCAGCAGGGAGTCTGCTTGAGATTCGTTCTTTGCCTCTGCCTCTCCCCTCACTTGTACTTTCCCTCTAAATAAATAAATAAAATCATAATGAAAAAAAAAAAAAAGTGGCATGATGCATTTAGCTGGCCACCACATTCCCAAAAGAAGTGGTCTCAGCTGTTCTCTATTGGGGACAGGTGAGAACTCCCATCCCTAGGATGGCGTGTACCACCAGTATAGATCACCAAATAATGACCCACAATTCAGAATAGTGAAAGAGAGAATAGCAAAATTGATCATATGGATGAATAAATAATTCGTATCTTAGACTTTTCAGCATCACACTGCAGAAGGTCTTAAGATAAGGGCTAATACCAGTCAGATCTTCCATTTGGCAGTCTTTTGGAGGGCCTTTTCAACATACCTGAAGATGGAGTGTTAGTAAATTCCTTAGTACAACCAAGATTTTAAACACCCTCATCCTGGATTCATGTTTCAAAAGGACTTAAAGTGGACCTTACCCAAATTCTCCCTCCTCCAAAGAAAAAGAAATCTGAGCATTGAATGCTTTTCTCCGTCTTTTGACATACATTGACAGATATTTTGTTGTCCTAAGTCATTCTGTGTTCTGAAATATACTTGAGAAGGCAGAGCACGGTGACCAGGATGGTAAAAGAACATTGACTCATTTCATATGAAGTATGATGGATGAAACTAGGATTATGTAGCCTAAACAAGGGAACCTTTAAAAGCATCCTGTGGAGGAAAAGATGAAATGTATCTGTTGTTGGACCTGTGGACGCAAATGGTCACATGGGACGCATTATTGGAAGGCAGGCAAGGTACTTACTAAGTATTGTTTTCTCTCTTTCCTTCTTACTCTTCTCTGTCTGCATTTAAATTTCGTAATCTACTTGCCCCCAGTTTTTGTTACTGCCTGGAATTAACAAGATTTAGATAGACTTTGCAGATTTGGGGAAGCTAAAATCTTTGAGACTCTTGAAATATCATAAGAAAAAGCGTCATCCCCCCTCTCCTCGCCCCCCCCCCCCCCCCCCCCCCCGGTTTTAAACGCAAAAATACGGTAATAGAGATGGGGACTGGAATGACAGATTCTAGGACTTGGCAAGAGGGAGTGTGAAGTTTGCACATCTGTGCACCACTCTTCAGTCCTTAACTTACCACCTCCCCAGCAGTATTTGATGCCTGTCTTGGAGTAGTACTCTTTATCTTCTGGCTTCTGTGATATCACACATTCTGACTTTTTCCCCACGACATCACTGACCTGATTGCTCCTTTTCACCCTCTCTGTAGGTTCTTCCTCTGGGGACCCTTAAATATCAGTGCGTGTCAGGGTTTGGTCCTGTTCTTCTCTCTTTGTCCATTCTTCCTGGACAGTCTGATTCATTCTTGTAGAAATGTCTTTTGGAAAGTATATCTGAGAGCCTCTTGGACACCTCCTCTTGCAGTAGCCTTAGATGCCTGAAACTGACCTCTCCTCCTCCTGGTGCTAACCAGCTGTGGCTATGTGAAGAGCCACATCCAGGTCAGAATGCCTGCTCTGTCACCCAGAGCACAGGACTCCTGGGTAAAGAGGGATTGAATATTCTAAGTGGAAGAGAATACACACACACATACACACTCATACACGCATACACACACACACACACATAGTTGGTCATTGTCTCTCAGTCTGGCTCACCCAGCATAGCCTGCTTGCCAAATGACTGAGCCCAGTACAATGGCAGTAATAAAGGCAAAGAAATGTGGGTTTTTGCCTTTAGTATATTCCATGGTCAGATAACCGTAGAAATATTCTTTCAGAAGGAAGTGAAGGTGAAAGAATAAGACAATCCTGATTTTAATTGGAAACTGACTTTTCCCACCTGAAGATGTCTGCAAACCGACTCATAGTAGTGGTTTATTTTCTATTTTATCATTTGGACTTCAAAAAAAAAATCTCAAATTTAGATAAACTTTTCTGTTCATTTTTATGTTGAGCTAATTTCTTGATATTGTCTAAACATAAAACTTTTTTTTTCTAAAGATTTTATTTATTTAAGAGAAAGCGTGAGAGAGAGAGAGAGCACGAGCAGGGGGGAGGAAGAGAGAGAGAGGGAGAAGCAGACTCCCCGCTCAGCAGGGAGCTCGACCAGGGGACATGATCCTAGGACCCTGGGATCACAACCTGAGACCTGAGCTGAAAGCAGACACTTAACCGACTGAGCTGTGCAGGTGCCCAACATAGAACATTTTCATCTTCCTGCTGGAGAAGATGGAAGATTCTGAGGCAGATAGCCGCAGAAGCTGGCTGAACCTTGCCGAGATACACAGAAGCACTTCTGGATGGAGGGCATGCAGGGGGCCTTTCCAACTTGAGTGCAAAGAGCACTCTCTTTGCCCAGCACTCGGTCCCATGTGATTGTGGTGCTGGTGCCTGTCATATTCTGCCTTTGAATCCTGAAGCATGATAATTTGGAGGAGTATGAATTGTCTGCCAAAACAGCTTTTCCTGTTCATTATTAAAGCCTTTAAAATTTTTCTATTACATATATGTGAAAATATTTTAATTACAAATATTACAAAAGTAATATCCTGGTTATTGAAAATGTAGGTGTCTATTTAGAAAAATTAAACATCCAAATTTCCATAGCCTCAAATGATTACTGTTAACGTTTTGCCGATTTTCTTCCATTCTTTATACACAGGAATTTGTTGTCATTTGTATTTACATGTACAATTTTGTAGACTTTTTCTGTTTTTCAAATTGAAAATACTAATTTCATTCAATAACTGTATGATTGAGTTTTACCATAAGCCATAAAGATATTGGGGAGTACTTCAGTCACTGCCTTGTGAAGCTTACATTCTTGTGAGAGACGGAAGAAAACAAGTAACTTTCAGAAAGTTATAAAGAAAGAATGGATGTTATCCACAGTCCTATCACTCACACATAATGATGGTTAATATCTATGTATCCTAAATTTATTTTTAAAAGTTAGTGTTGAGAAATAGCATTTTGGGGGCATCTGAGTCAGCTCAGTGGTTGAGCATCTGCCTTTGGCTAGGTCATGATCTCGGGGTCCTGGGATTGAGTCCTGTATCAGGCTCCCCATAGGGAGCATGCTTCTCCCTCTGCCTGTGTCTCTGCCTCTCTTTCTGTCTCTGGTGAATAAATAAATAAACTCTTAAAAAAATAGCATTTTTAAAAAACAAAAATGGGATTAGATCATAGATTTCCTCCCTACTTCCCACATATTATGGATTTTTTAAATGTCAACTAAAACTTTGTAATTAATAATATGTAATATAATAAAATAATATAACAGTGGCTGCATAATACTGTTCCATATGATGGATGTGCTGTTAATTTATACATTATTCTTTATAAAGATTGACAAATAAGTGATTTATAGTTTTTCCTCCCTTTTAAAAATTCTGTATGTTACTCAGCCTTTGGAGAATTTAAATATTTCCTTAATTTCTGTTGTAAAAGAAATCATTCAGTTTATTATTATTTATTTAATTTTTTTAATCATTCAGTTTAAAAGCATACCCATAATTAAAATATTGGTATTGTTGCTATACTTCCCTGAAGAAGGCTTTTTAATAGTTGATGGAGCTGTCAGCAATGTCTGAGAGGACCATTTTTGCCCTATCCTTATATTGGATTTTTAAAAATTGAGATATAATTCACATCCCTTAAATTCTATTACACATTTAAATTGTGCAATTCAGTGATTTTTAGTATAGTCACAATATTGTATAAAGATCACCACTATTTGATTTCAGAACATTTTCATCACCCCCAAAAGAAACCATATGCCCATTAGCAGACACTCCTCATTTCCTCTTCCCTCAGGGCCTGGCAACCACTAATTTACTTCTTGTCTCTATGGATATGCCTATTCTGGACATTTCATATAAATGGAATTATACAATAAGTAGTCTTTTGTACCTGGCTTCTTTCACTTAGCATAATGTCTTCAAGGTCTATACATGTTGTACCATGGGTGACCTTATTTAGAGTCTATTTTGACTTTCAAGTACTTGAGTGATTCTTGGGGGGATAATCCAGATTTGTCCTTGGACCTGTGTTTGGGAACCATTGACATAGGCCATAATCTCTCAATTAGTTATTAAATCCTTTACAAATGACCCAGATCCAGTTACCTGGATTCATAACTTTAAGTGTCTTTTCCAGGAATATTGTAGGTTGCTAATTTTGAGTCAAAGAAGTGGGTTTTATTCCTAACTGCAGTTTATGAGCTGACATTTTTGGATGTCTTTTTTATCAGTTGGCCTCTCCATTTCATCCTGTGTTCTAGGTTCTCGTCTGTATTTAGTAAATTGTCAACATAATGTAAAATATTGTTGGTGCTGTGGTCCATCATTGCCAATCTGTTCCCTTTGGGGGCCATTTTCAAAGTGGTGATTTACTGTCCTTCTTGGTAGGGTCTGAAAACAGTTTATTGAGGCTCTTTGCTGCTTCTCTACTGACCTTGAGACACATGGAAGAAATATTTTTTGTCATAGTTTTTAATCCTCAACAGATATCTTTTCAAGACCCCAAAAAGGTGCCTTAAAAATAAAAGTATTTCTGGTAGGTTATTGGCTTTGGAGATTTAATGTTTTTTAATTACTAATATCTGCCTCTTAGGATATTTCTCCCTTTTTAGCATTGACTTTGCAGCATTTCTTGGTGTTCCCTTCTTCCTGTAGGATGTCCCCGCTCTGCAACTCCCTAGGAATATAACCTTTTTTTTTTTCTTTTTAAGATTTTATTTATTTGACAGCACAAGTAGGCAGAGTGGCAAGTAGAGGCAAAGGGAGAAGGAGAAGCAGGCTCCCCGCTGAGCAGGGAGCCCAATGCGGGACTTGATCCCAGGACCCTGGGATCATGACCTCAACCAAAGGCAGACCTTAGCAGACTGAGCCACCCAGGTGCCCCGAAATATAACCTTTTGACTAACTTATTTCATCTCTCTGACCTGACTATCTTATCTGTAAAATGAGGGGTAGAGCAGATGACTATTTGTGATTCCTCAGAGTGGAATTGCTGAGATGTCAGGTAGTTACATGTTTACGTTTATAAAGAACTATGTGACCTTTTCCCAAAGTGGTTATATAGGCCAAGTCCATTTAACGTTTCTAACCAAGTCCAGTCATACTGGTCTGGTGGCCTAGCAATCGTTATGGTTTCCTGGGATGTATGTCATAAAGTGCTCAGTGAAGTGAGCACTAGCTTTTGGCCAGAAGGTCCAGATCCAAGTTCCGCCATTCACTAAATGTATGTCTGTGGGTACATCACCTAACATCAGTAATCTTCTATTTCTTCATATACAAAATACATGTCTTTACACTAATATTTCAGCATTCTTGTAAAGATTAGAGATATCATGAAGCATGCTTTGCATAATTCCAAGTATATCTATGTGATATATATCCAATAAGTGTTAGGTGTTGCTGTTGTTACTGTGTAATGATTGAATATTGAGTTTCCACCACCTACATCCATCTGCCTTAACTTTGGAGGGCCCTAGCTTTCAAAAGATAGACCTCGAAATGAGGTATGAGTTGAAAAGTGGGTCCCACTTTGTCTACAGAGAGCTGCCTTGGTAAAATTAGGTTTTGAATATGTTGTCTTTAAAATCCTCTTTAATAAACTAACTTGTATTTGTTGTTTTTTTAGTGTGTCCACCCTTGCATGCTAAGCAAAAACTTGTTTCCTGAGGGTCAAGTGTCTCTGGCACAGAATTGAGTAATATCCCAGGGATGGCTGTATACTCTCAGGTTCCAAGCTTCAACTGGGTACCTATTACTGCAGTCTCAGATTTCTTGTTGCCTGTTTTTTCTTTTTTACTTCTTTTTTTTCTTTTTATTGTGGTAAAAAGTATAACACAAAATTTGCCATCTTGACCGATGTCTTGTATTGTATTTTAAATTCCTTTTAAGTTTGCTTAGTATCTCTTTTTCCTAAACCATCCTAAGTACTAAATCAGCAGTGAGGTAGTCAAGCTGAATTGTCTTGTCTTTTTTTTTTCTTCTTCTTTCTTTTTCTTTTTTTTTAAAAGTAGGGAGTGCTGCCAGAATGACCAATTCTTTCTGAACTTAGGCTTGTTTATGACACTGGACTTTATTTATGATAAAGATCCAAAAAAATCCTTTTTTTCTTTCATCTTTTTCTCCTGGGATTCTCAGTGTTATGTTTGGGAGTATTAGACTAGGGAAGGGATCTGGAAAACACAGAAGGGGAAACATGCAGCTGAATTTTGCACTCCATCACTCCAGGGTGGGCCACGAAGTCTGAGCACAGATGGGTTACTCGAACTCTGGAAGGAAGTCACACCACCTAGGTAAGGGCCTGTGCCTTTTAGCCCACACCAGGCCTCTTGTTAGGGGAGCAAACTAGCCATCATGCAAAGATGATTTTGACCGGCTTCCTGGAAAGCCTGCTTGTCCCTCCCATGCTCTCTTTAAATTATTTCTTTGTTCCCAACCCAGGAGAGTGTGCTGTTGCCTGAAACCGGCACCCATGTTATCGGATTATTGCCAACCTTAGCTTGGTTATGAAATGACAGATGTACTCTGTGATACCAGACCCGAAGGTATGAGATGTGACTTCTGTTTCCAAAGGGATATTTCCTGAAAGTGGTCACCTTGGGAAGCTGCACCTTTATTTAATGGTGCTCAGAACAGCTTCAGAATTTCCTTTTTAGGGATGTCTGGGTGGCTCAGTGGTTGAGTGCTTTTGGCTCAGGTACTGATCCAGGAGTCCTGGGATCAAGTCTTGCATTGGATTCCCTGCACGGAGTCTGCTTCTCCCTCTGCCTATGTCTCTGCCTTTCTGTGCCTCTCATGAATAAATAAATAAAATCTTAAAAAAAAAAAATTTCCTTTTAGAAAGATGCCTTCAGCTTCTGTGACACATTCTTTCTAATGGCATCTATTACAATGAAACTTTGTCCTACATGGGTGGTTTTTATGGGTTTTTTTGTTTTGATTTGTTTTGTTTTGGTTTTGGTTTGGTTTGGTTTGCAAGTGGCCAAAGGTTATTTGGTGTGCTGAGTCTAGGGGCTAAGGTGATCGATCGTATGAAGGAACTCTACTTGTAGTTAAAAATAAAAGATGTAGTTTTGAATGATATGGGTTTTCCTATTGAACATCAAACCAGCTGAATGTTGATGCAGCTTGAAGATAGGTGAGAGCAAGAAATTAGGGAAATCAGCACCAACTGAGTTCACCCCCCCTGCATCCTTGTCATCCAGTGATACCTGTTTCATTTATAAGCACATGTAAACAGAACTTGTGTGTACTCACATGAGCAGTGCTGTTCTGGGTTAGAACAGTGTGCCTAGGATCTAAAGGTATTTGGTGGGACATTGTTGTTGCTGGTTCTAGACGTGGGATCCTAAGGTGTTTCAGATTTGGGAAGGTAACATGGAAATCCTTCAGGATGTTTTCGTTTGTTTGTTTTACATATGAATTTTTTATATGCTAACAGCGGCTTAGTGCATCTCCACAAGGGCAAAGGCAAACACAAACTGTCTCCCCAAGACTCTAGCACATGAGAAACTTACCCATGGTAGGAACACAGTAAATGTTGAACAGATCCATGCATTCGAACTTCCTAATGCTCTCTAGAATTAAGCACACAGCAGAAAAGTAATATGCTTGTCTCTCTCTTTTACAGTTGTCAAATTTAAAAGTTCTGAATCACTCCCCAATGTCTGATGCCTCTGTCAATTTTGACTACAAATCCCCCTCCCCCTTCGAGCGCAGCACTGATCAGGAGGAGAAAATTGAAGATGTTGCCAGTCACTGTCTGTCTCAGAAGGACCTGTATGCTGCTGAAGAGGAAGCTGAGACTCTTTTCCCTAGGAAGATGACATCCCATAATGGGATGGAGGACAGTGGAGGGGGAGGCACTGGGGTGAAGAAGAAAAGGAAGAAAAAGGATCCGGGAGAGCAAGATGGTGCAGCAAAGGGAAGCAAGGACAGGGAGCCCAAGCCAAAGAGGAAGCGAGAACCTAGAGAGCCAAAGGAACCCCGGAAGGCCAAGGAGCCCAAGAGGGCCAAGGAGCCCAAGGAGCCCAAGCAGAAGGATGGAGCCAAGAAAGCACGGAAGCCCCGGGAGGCCTCGGGCACCAAGGAGGCCAAAGAGAAGAGAAGCAGCGCTGACACTGCAGCCAGGACAAAGTCCAAGAAGGCCAGGTGCGTCCGTTTCCTCCCTCTGTGACCACTTGGCCCTGCCTACACTGAATGGGTTGCTTTTGGCCTTACTCCAGCCCCTGGACATAACTCCACTACTTTCATCCAAAATGAACCACTTTTTTACCTCTTAATGAGAGAAAGATAACCTTAATATTGGCACTGCCATTTCTTGCCATTCCTTTTGGATTAAGGAGAATTAAGATACGTTCATATACACAAGGTGTAAGGGAAGGGATGTTAGAGGTGTGGCACAGGGAGGGCAGTGGTTTTGGGGATAGCAGCTATCAGGACAGTGCCTGGTCCTGGGAATCTGTGTGCAGGCTGTCTAGGAGAGCCATGGGTATGCCAGATAGAAGGGGACTGCCTAGCTTTCCTTGGCCGTGAGCTCTCTAGTGCGGGACGGCTCCTCATCTGTTTCTCTCATTCAGCATCTAACACAGTGCCTGACACATCAACAGGTGCTCAGGAAGTGATGAGTAAATGAGACCAGCAGAGACTACAGTAGAGAGCCCCAAGGGAATGGGGCACAGATTCACTGCAGAGTGGGTGACATTAAGGGTCTTAGCTAGAGATTCTATCAGGATCCAAATGTAGTCTTCACTCAGAAAACTCAGTATTTGTCATTGTGTACAAATGGAATGTTTTTCTTTTTGTCTCTTTCTAAATTCTTTGTGCAGAACATTAGATTTAAACTTTCTGAAAAAATGCAGAACAAAAAATATATAACCTCTATATAGTTAAAAGGAACTTAAGGAATTTAAGTTTCTAAAATCTAAGTGCAGGGGCAGAAGATAGAAAGGAGCACCCATGAAAACACAGAGATTGTTGTGAATGCGGATGTAAAGTATGAGACCATCAGACCTGTATAGGGTCAGGTATGGAGGAAGTAAATTTTAAAGAGAAGAAAGCATTTTGGATGGTTTATGCTGACTCAGAATTTACTATATAGTTCAGTTCATTTTCAAAAGGATTTTGTTGGGACCAGGTGGATAATTTCATAATCCAAGTTAAAATTGCCTTATAATACTCATTCCCTTCTGCCTGGCAGGGGATTTCGTCTTTTGTCTATCATAGAGGCTTGGAGTCGGGGGTGATCCTAGGAATGTAGTTTACAGATAGTAGACTTAAAGTACCTTCTAGAAGGTCAAGAGAGGTAGGTAAAAATCAGGATTCTCACTAAAAATAAACTTAGGGGCTCTGTTTCTCAGTGAACCTAATGAGTATACTCAGATCTCTGATGTGTGTGTGACATAGTAGAGTGAGTCTCTGTCTTTTGCTATAACTTTCATCTCCAAGTTACTTTGGAAAAGCTGAAGTGGTTCTTCAGGGTGATAACACATGTGAGGGAGATGTGAACTAGTGCGGTGACTTTCAGAAAACAAAGAATTCCTGAGGATAGTGTTTTAGAATTAGGGTAATTGGAGGAGATTTTCACAGATCTACTAAGGATTTTGGTTTGTTTGTAGAAGGCATTAGAAAGCCATAGGTACCTGAGCTCACTAGCACTGGTCTCTGGTGCTTATCTGCTTACAACAATTCATGTTTACTTTGTGTGAGGTATGAAACAAGGAGATGAGTGTACAGACATTGCCATAAATTCCATTTGGGGGCCACTAGGAGGCATTCCACAAAAAGACTTTAGGTGTCCATATATATATATATACAGCAATACTAAGGGAACCTGCCTGTGATCTAAATAGGCTGTATACAAGATAAGTGAGCTGGAGAAGTGCTTGGTAGTGTTTTCAAGGGCTGCTAACTTCTGGCAGCAGAAGACACCCTTTGAGAGGATCCTGGCAGATGGGGCAGTGGGGGCAAATTATGTGAGACTTTCTCTCTTGATTTGGGGCCTATGCAAAATTGACTTGTAACGTGATAGAATTCTGTGTAGCTTGGTAGGATTTTGCACTGGTGAGCCTTTCATTTCTTGTCCTTTATATATTTATTAAATTGCTTTTGATTCTTTTAATTAAAGATCCCACTAGTCAACAGAAGCAGTTTTAGTTATGAAAGGACATTAATTGAAAAAAATGTTGGCAATTCAGTCTGTGTTTTGTGCTCCCCGATATTATTCTCTTACAGATTGGCTCAAGTACATGTTTTGATTTGAGCAGTTATTGATTAGACCCGGACATTTGGTGGTTGCGGGTCATTCACTGAATACTTGGATTATCATGGGAGCTCCACAGTTGATTTAAGAGCTTCCAGTCTTTTCCATCTTTTGTCCATCTTGCCAGCTTCCACTGGCTAATCTTTCTGAAGCACTATTATTATATTATTTCTGCTTGTAGTTGGAAAAGGTGGTGAATCAAATGCCTTCATTTTCTCTCTTCCTTCCAGATCAGTTTGGAAATAGTCAACAGAGATTGGAGATGCAGTGATCAGCTTTATTATTATAAACTGGATTGAAGACCCTCCACCAGCTTGTGGCTGGAATTGGGCTGCTTGTTACTCCCTCAGTTGAGTTTATCCCTCAGAACTGCAGGCACTGTAGCCTAGAGAACACGCTTTCTTCTCTTTATGGCATTTATGGGTGGACTATGTTCTTTTCCTTTTTCCAGCCTCTCTATTCTGCTAGGTCTCTGATCATAGAAGGAAGAGTTTGAAGAAGGGCTGAAAATCTGGCGCCAGTATTATTCTCTCCTTGGGAGTAAAACGTGGGGACCGGGAAATGAGATTTCCTCTAACAATCTGTACCTGATTTGAAACTTCTGACTGTTCCTCCTGCTTTCAAGACAAAATCCAGACTCCTTTCTCTGATATTTATTTATTTATTTATTTATTTTTTTTTTAAAAGATTTTATTTATTTATTCATAAGAGGCACAGAGAGAGAGAGAGACAAAGACAGAGACACAGGCAGAGGGAGAAGCAGGCTCCATGCAGGGAGCCCGATGTGGGACTCGATCCCAGGTCTCCAGGATCAGGCCCTGGGCCGAAGGTGGCGCTAAACTGCTAAGCCACCGGGCTACCCTCCTTTCTCTGATATTTAAACCCTTTGGGGTCTCACCCCTCCCCCACTTCCATCTCTGACAATAGACCTCACCAGCTAGCCTGATCTCACTGGCTCTTAAAGACACTCAACTTGTTTCTCCTGGATCGCTTTTGCTGTTCTTGCCAACATGATTCCCTGTCCTTCTTCTAGTATCCCAAGTCCTTTCCATTTCCAGGTCTGAGTACAAGTCCCAGTTCTCCCTAGAGCTTCCCCACACCAGTATGCTGGCATATCCTCTCTTCCATAGAACTTGGAGCCTTGCTCTGCATAGTAAATCAGAGACTTTTTTCCCTGGGAGACCTGAAGGAGAGCTAGTCTGACCTGTTGTACTGCAGCTAGGATAAAGGAGACCCACTGAGAAGTGACTTGTGTACAGGGTTGTGTTGTAAACTCAGACCTCCTGATCCCCAGTGCTCATCCCATCAAGTGCTGCCCTCAGTGCCCATCACCCAGTCACCCCCACCCCCCGCCCACCTCCCTTTCCACCACCCCTTGTTTGTTTCCCAGAGTTAGGAGTCTCTCATGTTGTCTCCTTCACTGATATTTCCCACTCATTTTCTCTCCTTTTCCCTTTAATCCTTTTCACTATTTTTATATTCCCCGAATGAATGAGACCATATAATGTTTGTCCTTCTCTGATTGACTTACTTCACTCAGCATAATACCCCCCAGTTCTATCCAAATCGAAGCAAATGGTGGGTATTCATCGTTTCTAATGGCTGAGTAATATCCCATTGTATACATACACCACAGCTCCTTTATCCATTCATCTTTCAGTGGACACCGAGGCTCCTTCCACAGGTTTGGCTATTGTGGACATTGCTGCTATAAACATTGCGGTGCAGGTGTTCTGACATTTCACTGCATCTGTACCTTTGGGGTAAACCAGCAGTACAATTGCTGGGTTGTAGGGCAGTTCTATTTTTAACTCTTTGAGGAACCTCCACACAGTTTTCCAGAGAGGCTGCACCAGTTCACATTCCCACCAACAGTGCAGGAGGGTTCCCCTTTCTCCATATCCTCTCCAACATTTGTTGTTTCCTGTCTTGTTAATTTTCCCCATTCTCACTGGTGTGAGGTGGTATCTCATTGTGGTTTTGATTTGTATTTCCCTGATGCCAAGTGATGTGGAGCATTTTCTCATGTGCTTGTTGGCCATGTGTATGTCGTCTTTGGTGAAATTTCTGTTCAGGTCTTTTGCCTGTTTCATGATTGGATTGTTTGTTTCTTTGCTGTTGAGTTTAATAAGTTCTTTATAGATCTTGGATACTAGCCCTTTATCTGATACGTCATTTGCAAATATCTTCTCCCATTCTGTAGGTTGTCTTTTAGTTTTGCTGTTTTTTTTTTTTTTTAATTTTTATTTATTTATGATAGTCACACAGAGAGAGAGAGAGAGAGGCAGAGACACAGGCAGAGGGAGAAGCAGGCTCCATGCACTGGGAGCCCGACGTGGGACTCGATCCCGGGTCTCCAGGATCGCGCCCTGGGCCAAAGGCAGGCGCCAAACCGCTGCGCCACCCAGGGATCCCTTGTTGACTGTTTCTTTTGCTGTGCAGAAGCTTTTTATCTTGATTAAGTCCCAATAGTTCATTTTTGTTTTTGTTTCCCTTGCCTTCATAGATGTATCTTGCAAGAAGTTACTGTGGCCAAGTTCAAAAAGGATGTTGCCTGTGTTCTCTAGGATTTTGATGGATAGAACTCTACTCCAGTAACTCCCATTGTTTTTTTTTTTTTTTCCATTGTTAAATAATAGTAGGTGGTGTCTCAATTTTAACTAAAGAAATGAACATTTTAAAAATAACTTGTCTAAAGCACAAAGCCATTGGGAAGCACTGTTAGGATTTGGCTCCAGGCTTCCACTTTTTTCTCCAACAGCTTTGCACATGTTTATGCCTCACTAGGGAATGTCGGGAATGTAAAGTGGTGGGGAGATTCCAGTGTCAGAGAAATTGTTTGCTTATTTGTAGGAAATGACCCTTCTGTAGAGTTTCAGTTTGCACACTCCATGGTGTTCTCTAATCCTTGAACGATTGTTAAGATGACTCCAGCTTTTCCCTGCACTGTTTCTCTTGCACTTGGAGTAGCAACCAGATAACTGAACATGTTTCCTCTTCTAAACAGGTGACAGAGCCTAACAGATTATCCTTTTCAAGGATGATATCAATAGTGATGAATATTCATTTACTGCAGAGGGGATAAAAGTCCAAAATGCTTTGAAAAGTATGAGAAGCTTTTTTTTTTTTTTTTAACTACCATCTCTTCCTTTCCCTTCAAATGATCTCAAGAGTGTGAGCTTAATTCACTTCTTTACTGTATAAAACTTAAGCAAGAAAGCTCTCCCAGGAAGCCAAGGTAGGCTGTCATTTCCCTGACACTGAAATGTAAATTTCATTTAGTATAGATTAATTACTATTAGTTTTTTTTTTAAGATTTTATTTATTTATTCATGACACACACACACACACACACACACACACACACACAGAGGCAGAGTCCCAGGCAGAGGGAGAAGCAGGCTCCATGCAGGGAGCATGACGTGGGACTCGATCCCAGGTCTCCAGGATCAGGCCCCGGATTGAAGGTGGCGCTAAGCTGCTGAGCCACCGGGGCTGCCCAACTTTTACGGTTTTTAAATCACAGTACCTCTTCCCAAAGAGGAAGGGGCCACTGGCATAAGAAGACGTGTAGACAAAGGTACACATGCACGTGTGTATCCAAATATATACATAGACCTATCCATATGTAGACACACAGCGCCTGTATAGCTGCAGCAAGGCAATAGGAAAGGTAGGCAGTTGCCAAGTCAGATCCTGGGGGATCAACATTATATAATGTGTTCGGGCTTTGGGAAAATGCTTTGGTATTAGAAAAGCACCTTGGCATTTCCTTAGGGAGGCCAAAGAAATTTCTTATTGAGGAACATTAGAAGATGTAATGGATTCTGTCCTCAGCAACAGTTTTGGGATCAGATGCTTCTGTGTTGCCTTTGAATTTCATATTTCTCTTTCTTGAAATAGCCTTCAGTAAAAGTTAGCTTCATGGCATTAAAGCACAGCTTGGTGAGCAGGAAAGACAACCCATTCCAGTATACGTGAGGTCGTCTGGTGTTCTTAACTCTGCATCTAGGGAGGAGTACCTAAGGAGTAAGTAGGTTGATAGCCCTTTAGGCTATACTGTCTTAAATTGAGAGCTGAACATTTTGATTGAGCTGGAAGTTGTTTTTGTAAGCCGGGGTCTTGAGTGTTGGAGTTCATTTTGTTGAAGGCAGAGCATAAGCTTTGGAATTTCCACACATGTCAGAATAGTTTATATTCTCTTTCTCAAAAGTCAAGAAACTGATCAGTGAGCTGGCTTAAGTGGAGGAACATCTACTTGGATCTGTGATGCTCAGACTTTCCTGTGCCTAAGGAATCACCTGCCTGGACAGCTTGTTAGAAATGTAGATTCCCAGACTACATCCCTAGAGAGAGTTATTATTATTATTTTTTAAGGACCTAGGAATCTACAATTCAAAAGCCTGCCAGATAATTAGTGCATACTTGGTTCTTAGGCCATCCTTTGAGAAATAAATAAAAGATCACTGGAATAGTAGAGCATATTTACGTTTTTCTGTTTAACATCTGCTGTAATGGGAAATCAAAAAAGATGAATGATGTGATGAGCCCTATGAAGTAATGAGAAATAGATGTATAGGTTTCTGCCCTGGTTCCTGGCACAGAACTCCTGAAACTCTTGTACATTCCTGAGTGATAGGAATACCAATCTCATCTCTTATTCTAGTATTTGGTCTTTGACCTGTTCCTGACATGGGACTCCTGAAACCACTATAATGTTCTCATTGATAAGAATACCAGCAGCATCACTTGTTCTGATATTTGTCTCTGATCCTGTTTGTGACACATGACACCTAAGCCCTTGCAAACTCCTAGGTGATAAGAATGCTAGAAGCATCTTTTGTTCAGTGAGGTGACTCTGGGTGGGCTCCTGGATGGCGACTGGTCACGAGAAAAGACCAAGCATGATTAGAAGCTTGAAGTTTTGAGCCCCACTCCTCATTATCCAGAGAGGGGAAAGGGTCTGGAAATGGGATTGATAATTGATCATGCCTATGTAAGGAAGCCTCCGTAAAATCCCAATAGTAGGAGGCTTGGAGAACCTTCAGGTGAGTAAATATCCCCACGTGCTGGAGGGTGGTACACCTCAACTCTACAGGGGCAGAAGTTCCTATGCAAAGGATCCTCCCACACTTCACTCTGTGTATCTCCTTATCTGGCTGTACATCTTTATCTTTTGTCATATCCTTTAACAAACTGGTAAATATGTTTCCCTGAATTCTGTGAGCTGCTGAAGCTAATTAATGGAATTAATTGGGGGTGGGGGGTGGGGGTGGAGGTCGTCATTGGAACCTCCAGTGTTGGTCAGAAGAACAGGTGAACCTGGGCTTGTGACTAGCATCTGAAGAGAGCAGGTGGGGGTGATGACGTGGCACTGAGCCCCCAACCTGTGGGATCTGATGCTATCTCCAGGTAGACAGGGTCAGAATAGAGTTGAATTCTCCAGCACCCTGCTGGTACCTGAGAAGTGCTTGTTGAATGAGTTGGTTTTGTTTTGTTTTCCAAAACACACCCTAAGTTTTGGGCCTCAGCTTTTATCCGCATTTGTTTTGGCTTGTCAACCTAGAATAGGATATTTTTTCTCCCAAATCCAGGATGCTTAGTAACATCCTGGAAGAAAGGTTTTCTCTTTTCTGGTTTTCTTCTTTGACGGTTGCTTCCAGAAAGTTAAGCCCAGACCTTCCCATTATATAAACCTTAGAACTGTGAGTTGGCTGATACCATGATGCAGGGAGCACAGTAAAATTCAGTCGGTTCAGTTCTGTCTGGATTGCTTGAAGGTCAATCACTTGTCTTTGTTGAGAGTGCAGATCTTTGCGGAGCCTCCAGATGTGGAGCTAAGACAGGAATGTGTGTTGACCGTATTCTGTTGGGGAACTTGTTTTTTATATTCTGACCACTTATTAGAAGAAAGAAGACAAATGTGAAGACATACGAGTTCTGAGTAGAGACCTGTGCTTGGGACCCACTGGGCTTTCTGTGTTATAGGGAGGAAATGTGAATGACAATGGCAGAGACCCACCACTGAAGTTTTGGACTAAGTCTCCATTCCTATCTCTCAGGTAGCACCTGGAGTGCTTATTACTCTGTAATCCCCAGGGCTTTTTAAGTTAGGATTGGGTACATAGTCGGCTTTTACTGAATCTGAAAGGAAACGGTTACTGAATAACAATGTGATGAATACCTGCTTCTTTATTTCTTCAGTATATTTTTAGTGTCTCCTCTGTGCCTTGCTTTATTTATGAGTATTTTTGGTGGGAGTGGGATAGTAGAGGAAGGAAAGTGTCATAGAAGTATCATCTAGATCGCAGAGGAATTTTACGAGTTAGACAAACAGTCTTGCAAGTGTTCAAAAACAAGTGAAAGAACCTAGTATAACTATATACAGAATAGCTGAAAGGATTTGGCGGATTAAGAGTGTTTCAGTTGTGGTCCAGGGAGTCCCTTGGAAGTGGTGAGTATTGAGCCAGGTATTAAAGGAATTAGTAGATAAGAAAAGACTTAGAGCAAAAGGACCAAAAGACATTTAAATAAATGTTGGGGTAGGAGGTGGCTTCCAGGTTTTTTTTTTTCCCCTGCATTTACTTTTATTGGCATTTGTTTTTTGCTGAAATTATTCCCAGGCCATAAGTTTTTGTTTCTTCTGGGATATCTTTTTCTTCTGTGCAACCTCCTTTTCTGGTTTAGGAGCAGTCTGCTCTTTTTTTTTTTTTTCGTCTGCTCTTTTTCAGTAAGGATCATCTCAGTGTCCAGGGAGAGAGCTCATGTATGAGTTAATCTGACCATGAACTGTGTAATCTGCATCTTGGGGGCATTATTCACCTGGATGTGTTCAATGGCCAGAAAATCTACATCTAAACCCTTAAGTCAGCATTATTCTCAGTATTTTTAAGCAGGTACAGTAAAAATTCACTCTTTTTGGCCACTGATCCTGTGTGCAGCCCCACTCTTTGGCCTGGGCACACCTACCAACTTTGCCCTTGTAGCACTAGAATGATAAACATTGATTTCAGACAGCAACATTCTTCAGATACTGGCAGCTTTTCAGATGTGCATAACCTTGATGGCCTGGGCAGTTTCTTTTTTAATTTTTTAAAAAAATTTATTTATGATAGTCACAGAGAGAGAGAGAGAGAGAGAGAGAGAGAGGCAGAGACACAGGCAGAGGGAGAAGCAGGCTCCATGCACCGGGAGCCCGACGTGGGATTCGATCCCGGGTCTCCAGGATTGCCCTGGGCAGTTTCATGTGGATTCTTAAAGTGAACATGAAAGTGTGAACCTATTGATTTGCATCATTTTGTAGGGTTTTCTGGGTCTGGTGAATAGTTAACCACTTTTAGAGATCACTGTAGGCTGCTTATGGGAAGAGGAGGAGTGGTGGCTCCTAGGAGAATTCATTTGGAGGGGCAGGGTCAGGGGGATGGTCTGCTTCTAATTTTAAGATGGTCGCTGAGCATATTTTTATTTTTACTTCCTAACCGAATAATAATGAAATGACAGGAAGGACAGAGGGGAATAAATCTTTAAAGATGAGATGTTGTGAATTTCTGGGCTAGGAAAGCCAGTGTATCATTTTGGTGGATAAATGCTGTGAGGGAATCCCATCCCAGCTCAGAGTACATGCAGGAGCTCTTTGTAGCAGAGATAGAAATACTTCTTCACAATGGACTTGGCTGCCCTGGAGAAGGGATGGGAGGCAGGCCAGAAATGTAGGTGATTGATGAAGGGACTGTCTATAGAATGAGTGTCATCTGACTTGTCAGCTTCAGGCTAAAATCAGGTAGTTACTCTAAAGATACTGAGCAGTTTGCCCTGGGGGTTAGTTTGGGGCTTCCATCAATGGGAAGGGGACTTAGAACTAGTTGCTTTACCTTTCCCTGACAGTACCCTAAAAGGGGGCAAGAGGGTCAGCTACTTATGTGTAGGCCTTTATTCAAGGGTCAGGCCTCTCATTCAAGGGTGAGGCTTGGTCTCACCATCCATCTGTATTATCGACCTCATGCATCTATTTAAAAAAATTTTTTTAAATTAATTATTTATTTATTTATTTGACACAGAGAGAGACAGCACAAGCACAGGGAGTGGCAAAGGGAGAGGGAGAAGCAGGCTCTGCAGGGAGCCTGAAGTGGGGCTTGATCTCAGGATCCTGAGATCATGACTTGAACTGAAGGCAGACACTTAACTGACTGAGCCACCCAGGCGCCCTTCCATCCCATTCATTTTAAAGAGGAGCAATCCACCAAAGATCATTAAGACTGTAGAGGCAAATTTTAAGCGGCAAAGGAGGAAAAAGGAATGAGTAGAACGGTTGTCTTCAGAAGAAAGACCAGGGAAAAAACTTGTAAAGGGGGATCCCTGGGTGGCGCAGCTGTTTGGCGCCTGCCTTTGGCCCAGGGCGCGATCCTGGAGACCCGGGATCGAATCCCACGTCGGGCTCCCGGTGCATGGAGCCTGCTTCTCCCTCTGCCTGTGTCTCTGCCTCTCTCTCTATCTCTCTGTGACTATCATAAATTAAAAAAAAAAAAAAAAAAAAAAACTTGTAAAGGGTTAAGTTTGCATCCTCAGGTTCAAGATGATATTTTGTCTGCAAAACAAGGATGAATTATGAAATGGGAGCAGTCAGAAAATGAGAATTACTGAAAATTTAAACTAAAGTAATTCAACAAAAATATTGAGTAGGGGGAAGAGAAGGGGAGATATGTAATATCTGAATTAATTGACTTTCATATCAGGATGTCAGCAATTGTTGCTTGATGTTGATAAATAAAGAACTAGAGGCATACTGGAGTTAGGGTGCTATCATTCAAACGCACTTCTCTCTGGAAAGTGGGGTTTGGTGTGAGTAGGGGTGGCTTGTCAGTTGAACACCTACAATTTTTGAAATTTTATTTCTATTTGCTTTTATAACTTTTAGTAAGATTACTTATTAAAACTGTACTTTTGGGATCCCTGGGTGGTGCAGCGGTTTAGCGCCTGCCTTTGGCCCAGGGCGCGATCCTGGAGATCCGGGATCGAATCCCATGTCGGGCTTCCGGTGCATGGAGCCTGCTTCTCCCTCTGCCTGTGTCTCTGCCTCTCTCTCTCTCTGTGTGACTATCATAAATAAATAAAAATTTAAAAAAAAAAACTGTACTTTTTCATCTTCTAAATATGTAATGTTTTTGTTTCAGTTTTTACTAGGATAATGTCATAAACTAATATAATCTTTTTTAAAATTTTATTTATTTGATTGAGAGAGAGTGAGAGCGCAAGAGCACAGCAGGGGGAGGAATAGGCAGAGGGAGAGGGAGAAGCAGGCTCCCTGCTGAGCGGGGATCCTAATGTGGGGCTAGATTGCAGGACCCTGGGATCACGACCTGAGCAAAAGGCAGACACTTAACCACTGAACCATCTAGGTGCCCCTAATCTTTGTTTTGATGGTGCTGATGATACAGTTAAAGAGACTGAGGACAGGGTAGATTTGCTTCTGATTTTCGTCTACAGATGACTACATCCATACCAAAACAATTAGTTCTATGTATGTTTTTCTTTTTCACTTAGCCAGGATTTTTGTCATCTCTGCTTACCTCAATTCTCTGTGTATAGACTGAACCAACATGAGCATTAAGTAAAAGTTGAATTAAGAGTGCAGAGGAGCTCTTTGGGAGCCATATCCATTTTTTCAGTATTGTACTTCTGGCAAGAAGATCAGGGCCATGGCAAAGCCCAGACTGGAAACTTCTCCAAAGGGTTGTTCCTGGAGTAGACATAGTTCCGGGCTTTTCTCCTCAGCCACGTGCACGACTGTGGAGGTGGTAACTGGCATTACATGTGCTGTTTTCAGTTCTGAATTTGGGAATTATGGTAACTCACTGTGCCAATAACTGATTTTTCCTGTTGAATTTGATGAGTATTTTATAAGGTTTAATTTAAAAATGGGATGATGCTGTTACTTTGAAATAATGGGATTTGATAGATAAAAAAATTTTATTATCTGGAGTCTTTGGGGGCAGAGTAATAAAAAACGACTTCTGGTAGAACAGTGTTGTGACACACACCCAGATCTTTCTCTTCTTACTCAGACCCAGCACTCAGTTTCTAACTCTCAGTTCTACCAAAGAAACATGGATTTTGGGGACTGGAGATGAAGCTGGGAGGAAAGTTTGAGAGCGTCTTGTCTATCTATTGCTTTCATGAATTTTCTATATGTAGCTACTGTAATGTAATTTCCTACTCGGAAGACCCCTAAATTCCTTATTTTCCTAATACAAACTGCACAAAGTAAAGATGTAGAAAAGCTTCTTGGCTGGTGAAGGTGTATAGAGGACAGCAGGAAAGCTCTGGGATGAGGCCTGCTAATCAGCTGTTAGTTCCCTGAGCCAGTCATCTTTAATGCTTCTTACTGTTTATATACTGCAAGTGTCTTGTGTGTCATAAATACATAATAGATGCTTTCTCTAAATTTAGTAGATAACATGTTTTATTGTAAAATCAAGTTTGACTTTTGTTACTAAAAATAAGTGCTTTGAGCCTCCAAAATCTTGTCTACCATTTTTCTTTCTGTCCTTGCAAGTTAGTTTGTTCCAACTCTGAAAACTAGAAAAGAAGATTATAAAAATGAAATGGCTTTGATCCAGCCCCAAGTGCCACTAAATCGTGAGAGCATTAGGTCTTTGTATTATACAGAATCTCCCCTTGGTTATAAGTGACATAAACCCAACTTGAATTAAGTAAAAAAAAAAAAAAATAGTAACAAAGGGTTCACTGGCTTAAGGAATCAGAACCAGGAAGTGTAGTTGAGGATTCTGCCAGTGTTCTCTTTATCTCCATCCCTCCCCCTGCATCTTTCTGGGAGTCAGCTTCATCTTTTGCAACTGCTTTTCTTCCTGAGGCTAAACATTGGCTGTCTGCAGCTGTGGGCTCACAGCTTAACAACCTTTTGTAGGAGGAAAAAGATTCATTTTCCTACCCAATCCCCCCCCTCCAATTTTTTTTTTTTTTTTAAGGAAGGACTCCCAAGTTGGCCTGGCTAGGTTATGTGTCCACCCCTGGATCAATCACTGTGGTACAAGGAATAGGATACCATAGCCCAGCCTGACCTTCTGCCCACTTGTGTAGTCTAGAAGGTCCATATTGGCTATCAACAAAAAGATGCTGAACAAACACAGTATCCAGCTTGGTCATGGAATAGTTATGTATCAAAGCAAACACTATATTTGTTTTTTCTTGAGCCATTTGAGAATAAGGTGCATATATCATGACTTTTTATCCCTAAATAATCCCATGTCTCTTTTCCTAAGAGTAAGGCCATTTTCTTATAACCATTGTCTAGTTAACTGCTTTTGTTCACTTGCAACTAATAAGCAGTCTGTGGGGAGACACTTTAAGATCATGCAAAAATCTTGCTCATTTTCAAGTTGTTCTCCCTGGATTTAACATTCCTTGATGGTACTGGACTATACTATGTTTCTTATAGTGGTTACAAAATGATTTTCCAACTCCACATTTCCTCTGCATTTACCATTTGGGTTCTGTAGTAAGCAAGAGCTCTCCCTTCTCCCTTATTTATTCATCATTTATCTATCTCTCCGTGATTGGTATGGATTCCTATTGTTCTCAGCGTCTATAATTCATTACTGGCCTTAGTTGCTTTGGTGCTCAGATGGTCCCAGTTTTGACCAACAAGAAAGAGCTCTTCAAGTTGACTCCTGTGTCTTTTTGCCATTCTGCCTTCATTTTTTTGGAGCACTCCCTTACTTTCTGACATAGTAAGAATGTTTCAGACTCATCTTCTATCTTCCCTACTTTAACCTTAGAATCAGTCATTTCTCTAAGGAACTTTGGTATTAGTAACCAAGATCTGAGTGCTGGGTCTGCACATTGCTAATCAGGCATCTTCACTTTTTGGCTCTTTGAGTTGTCAGAGCAAGGGAAAACACACATAGAAATGCATATATATATATGTGTGTGTGTGTGTGTGTGTATATATGTGTATATGCACATATGCACATAACACATATATGCCCACACATATAATATATTCATAATACATGGGTGCACACTTATATGCATGTGTTCATATATATATACTTATTTTAGAAAACCTGAGTCTATGCTGGTGCTTCTGATGTAGGTCCACTATTATCATCTCCTGTTATCTTCTTTTCCTTACAACAGTTCATATTTACATCTTCCTCCTCCCTCAGTGAGAACCCCGGCTCCTCACATCAACACATTTACTCATTTGCTTAATCTATATCACATCTAAAATGTTTCAAAATTACTTCACCTATATGCCTACCAAAAAGTTTAGGATTTTTTCACTGCTCCTAAGGCTGAAAGTATATAAGCTAATATAGTTGACCCTTAAACAACATAGGTTTGAATTGCATGGGTCTACTTATATGCAGATTTTTCCCAATTAGTATAATACAGTACTGTAAATTTCTTTTTTTTTTTTTTTTTTTTTTAAATTTTTTATTTATTTATGATAGTCACAGAGAGAGAGAGAGAGAGGCAGAGACACAGGCGGAGGGAGAAGCAGGCTCCATGCACCGGGAGCCTGATGTGGGATTCGATCCCGGGTCTCCAGGATCGCGCCCTGGGCCAAAGGCAGGCGCCAAACCGCTGTGCCACCCAGGGATCCCTGTAAATTTCTTTAAAATTTTATTAGTAACATTTTCTATAGCTCACTTTGTTGTAAGAGTACAGTATATAATACATATAACATAGAGAATATGTGTTAATTGCAGTAAGGCTTCTGGTCAGCAGTAGGCTACTAGTAGAAGCAGTAGGCTTCTAGTAAAAACTAGAAGTTTTTAAGGAGTCAAATGTTACACAAGGATTTTTCAATGTATGGGGAGTCAGTACTCCTAACCCCTGTATTGCTAAGGGGTCAACTATTGTGTTCATAAATTAATGAGATTTTCCTCCTCCATTCAATGTGGAGGAAGGGAGAGGACATTTGGATTAATTTGTTTAAGCTTGTTTTCATCTTTAATTTTTTATTTTTTAATATGTAGAACTTAAACATGCTTCCAAAAGTCAAATCTTTATCAAAAGTTACTTTCAGAGAAGTATTATGCATTTTTTGTATCCCTTCCAATCCATTCCCTCCACCTATCCCTTATGGATAACCATTGTTTTTTAGTTTATCCGTCCTTTGATTCTTTTTATTTATTTAAATAATTTAATTAATTTATTTTTTAGAGGGAGAGAGGAAGAATTTTTTTTTCTTTTTTTAAGATTTATTTATTTGAGAGGGAGAGAGCTTCTGAACATGGTAGGGAGGGACAGAGGGAGAGCCTTAAGCAGACTTTCTGTTGAGTGTGGAGCCTGGCAAGGTGCTTGGTCCCAGGACCCAGAGATCATGACCTGACCTGAAATCAAGGGTCAGCTGCTTAACTGACAGAACCATCCAGGCACCCTGGGAGAGAGAGAATCTTAAGCAGGCTCCACTCCCAACGCCGGGCTCCATCTCACAACCCTGAGATCATGACCTGAGCTGAAATTGAGTCAGACACTTAACCAACCAAGCCACCCAGGTGCCCTTCTTTTAAAAATACAAATAGGTATATGCATGTTTTCTTATTTTCCCTTTATTCTTCCACAAAACATAGCATGATACACCCTTTTGCACTTAGCTTTTCATACTTGGTAGTGTATCTGAGAAATCATCCCACATCAGTGTGGAGGTTCTTTTTTTTTTTTTTTTTTTTAAACTTTCATTTATTTATGATAGTCACAGAGAGAGAGAGAGAGGCAGAGACGCAGGCGGAGGAAGAAGCAGGCTCCATGCACCGGGAGCCTGATGTGGGATTCGATCCTGGGTCTCCAGGATCGCGCCCCGGGCCAAAGGCAGGCGCCAAACCGCTGCGCCACCCAGGGATCCCCAGTGTGGAGGTTCTTAATTATTTTTATAGCTGTATAGTACTCTCCTGTAGGTATCTGAATTTGTTCACTTTGTTTCATCATGTAGATAGTTTTTCTTAATTTGCAATTACCAAATGATGCTTCAGTGACTAACCTCACTTGTATATATTTTCATATTGTTGGAGGTGTATCTTTAGAGTATATTCCTATAAATGGAATTGCTAGATCAAGGGGTGTATACATACATAGTTTTGTTACATGTTATTTGACTACTGTTTTTTGTGTGTTTTTTTTTTTTTTTTTGAGATTTTATTTTTTTATTCATGAGAGACACAGAGAGAGACAGAGACATAGGCAGAGGGAGAAGCAGGCTCCCTGCAGGGATCCTGATTCAGGACTAGATCCCAGGACCCAGGGATGATGACCTGAGCCAATGGCAGGTGTTGAACCACTGAGCCACCTAAGTGTCCCTTGACCACTATTTTTGAAGAACCTGGGGCTTCACAGAGCAAAAAAGCATCCATGGACCAAATCCATCTATAGAAAGAGCAGTTTGGAGGTTGTCTTCATTTGATAAAACTCTCAATCATAAAGTTTACAAAAGTTATTCCACAGAAGGAGAAAACACATCTCACCTAATCTTCCTAGAGAATGAATTTGGTGATATTTTCTTGTGTCCTATCTGAAAATCCCATTTATAAGCTTACAAAGAATCTTTTCTTCCTGATATTTGTCTTTATCAGAGGAACTCTAAGAAGAATTTTTGGACCTCAAACTTGATTCTGTTGCCAAAGATAACCTACAGAAAATCACTTTGAAAATTTCCCAGCTAGAGTATCTTCTTACTTACCCACATAGGCAAGCAGGTTTTACCAGTCATTTTCCTATTTTACCAACATATATTTGAGAAGATGTTCCCTCTGCTCCACACTGGCCCCAGCTTCTGGCCAGGAAAATCTTGTAGTGTTCTAGGCTTTACTTTGAAAGTGCCTTAGTGACTCTCCCTTATACTCATTGCTTAATGTGATTCTGAAAAATGGAAGACTATATATATATATATATATATATATATATATATATATATACACACACACACACATAAACACACACATATATACATATACACACACACACATATATATATTATGTCTTGTAGTAAAGATTCATATATAGAGGAGGTTCTGGTTCTTTAATTATGACGAGCTTGGTTCAGGTTTGACTTGGAGTGTGAGTTTAGTTCTGAGTGTATATATATAAATATACATATAATGAAGATTAAACATATGGACAAAGTTTTCTAATATAGTGAAGTTATATTTAGTAGATGGATAAATTAATTTCAGTTGTTGGGAGAAAGGATTTCAGATTTTATAGAAGATTAAACGGAGCCCTGAGCATGTGATTATTATGGTGATTCTTAGTATATTAATCAGCTATCTTTAAATTTGTGTCCAAAAAATTAAGCACAAACCTTCTTCTGTTAAGAGATCCTATTTAAAAAAACCGTCAACAGCTATAGATCTGTAGATTTATTTTTCTGTATTTGGGTCGTTGGAATATTTGATTGTTAATTCTTTTGGTCATTATTTTGAGATTCAAATAACATTAAAGGAGATTTGAAGTTTTTACATTCATTAAAAGGGAGACTGGGGTTAAAAAAAAAAATAGGAGAAAACATGATATGGTGTTAAAAGCAACAGACTGTGAGTCAGATGAGCTGAGTGTGGGCCTCTGCTCCTGTTCTGCTGCTGACTTTGAGACCTTTGCTGCTTTTAAAACTACTTCTTCATCTGGAATATGAGGTTCATCTGTATGCCCTGAATCCCTGGTGGGATTCTGGTTGTTAACAGTGAAATGATACATAGAGCATGCAAGTGCTTTATAGAATATAAATTGCTATACAGTTTTCTTAGTGAGGAACTGTATAATATGAGATAAATATTCCTACAAAAATTTAGCATCTTTATAAACTGTTTCACCATGTTTCCTGTCCTCAACTGATAAGTAGAACTTTTGCTTTTTCCTCTGTATTTGAGAATACAAGTCCCTTATTAAAATTATAGTCCTCTAAAATGGCAAGATCCCTTGAATCTCATTTCCTCAGGTTGGACCAAAATAATTTTCATAAAGAACTTCCTTGATAGGTAGGCAAGCCAGTCTTCAGCCCAAAGAATCAAGGATATGCTGTTTGTTGACCTGATTAAAGGTCCATGAGTAGTGAAGTGTGTTCAAGAGAGAGGCAGGCCAGTTTTAGCAGTTAGCGCTGGTTGGTATTCCTAACAAAAGTTCATCATGCTGGGTCTCCCTTCTCTAAATAAGGTCATCTGTTTTCCTCTCTTTCTGTACACCTTCCGATAACTCACCTGTTAGAAAATGCTAGTAATTTTGGCTCTTTGCTCATCTTCCATATTCTGTCCCTTGTTCAGACTTACTGGTTGCATATCTGCTGGATTTTTTTTTTAAGATTTTATTTATTCATTCATGAAAAACACAGAGAGAGAGAGAGAGAGAGAGAGAGGCAGAGACGTAGGCAGAGGGAAAAGCATACTCCATGCAGGAAGCCCAACATGGGACTCAATCCCAGGACTCCAGTATCACGTCCTGAGCCAAAGGCATATGCTCAACTGCTGAGCCACCCAGGTGTCCCTATCTGCTGGAGTTTTAAATGATTTTCACCTTTGAGTTTTCATTGATTGTATTTAGCCTGGGTCTTCGTTCCCTCCTGTCTGGGCTTGCCATCTGGCCTTTGTCACACAGAATGAAGTCAAAACTGTATGACTTGGTGTATACCAATTTCTTTGTGGCTCCATTACTTAGTGATTCTGTCCACTTACCTTGTCATCCAGCCATGCAGACTATCCTTTAATAAATGTGCACTTAATATACTTCCATTCCCCAAGAATGCCAGGGTGGTTGAGCTTGCCTTGGGTTCAGATCCTTTCTTCATCATTTACTAGGCATATTTACCCTGAAAATCTAACTGACCCTCACTGTGCCTCGTGATAAAATGAGGATAGTAATACTATCTGCCTTATAAGATTGAAGTGAAGACTAAATGGGATAATCCATGTGAGAGACTTGGAGAGCTAAGCCTGTATGTAGTATGTGCTATATAACTAGTAGCTATAATGATTATTACTACTACTGTTATAATTACTATTCCATGTACATCCTTGCTCAGTTGTATTTTCCCAAATCTCCCCAGTGGTGAGTGATCTTGATGCATCCATCTATTCAGTAAGTATTTATTGGATATTTACTACGTATAAGGCATAAAATTACTTACTGTGAGGAATGCAAACTTTAATCAAGTACATAGTATCCTCTAGGAACTTAGAATCTAGTAGGAGAGATCAGAGAAGTGTAAAGTACTCATCCACTTGCAAATGTTTATGGAGCAGCTACATAGGATCCAGGCACTGTGGTTCCAAGACTGACATTATAATTAGTGCCTAACTTTGGTGAAAGATCAGAGTTTGAGTACCATAAGCAAAGCACAGCTGAGGTGCTTTGGGAACATAGAAAAGAGACTTTATCAGCTAGGAGGGTCAAGAAAAGCTTCTTAGAGATGTTGCCATCTTAGCAGATGGATAGCCTTTGCCTATCTTCACCTCTCTCAGGAGGCATTAGACTACTACCCTGGCTATGGCTCTAGGTGGCTTGTAAGGTTTTCATAACTATAACCTTGTCAAGGGCAGGGACAGTATTGTTTTCATTTTTGAGTTCCTAGTACTTACTCCAAGTCTTATATAGAATATTTTCAGTAGAGGATGGTGACAGATTATGGAGATGTCTCTTCTCATGTAACTTAAAAGGGAGATTGAAATTTATTGCTTCTTAATATCTAGCAATTAAACTTACTAGACAAGACATTTATGTAAACCAAAAGTAAGGTTTTTGGAGATGTTAATATTATTTTATTTCTTACCACATTAATCATAGCCATAGTAGCCATGATAGGAACGTAAAAAAGTGAATTCTGCATCAAGCCATGTAGATATTTCTTCCCATATTTCTGTGTAGTTCTGGGAAGAGTCTTGTAGATTCCCCATTAAAGCCTACCCTAGGATAAGAATTCCAGGATGTGCTATCATAACTTTGATCATGTGAGAACTCTTAGTTTTTAAAACTGCCCAAGAGTTTTAATTCTGAATTTCTCCTTGTAGCAAGGAGCAAGGACCAACCCCAGTGGAGAGAAAGAAGAAAGGAAAGAGGAAAAGTGAAACCACAGTGGAGAGTTTAGAGCTGGATCAGGGCCTGCCGAACTCATCCCTGCGGAGTCCTGAGGAGTCCACTGAGTCTGCAGACAGCCAGGTACAGCTGTGACCGGGAGCCCTGCTGGAAGTTATGGCTGACACGGGTCCTGTTGCCTTGCCCTTCTTTCTCCATCTCTAGCCCACACTCCTTATGCACAGCCTTGGGCTGGCCTTTACTGTTGGGTGGGTGAGCACCAAAGATCACAGGCTTTTTCCCCTAGTATCCTAATCCTTACATTAATGATCTCCCAAGGTTTTTTAGTGGTGTTTGCTTCCTTCTTGGGAAATATCATGATATTAGGCTGCAGAAAGAATGAATATGGAAAATGGAATTGTGGGGCACTCTGGGTAGGGCTTGGGGGGCCTGACTTGCCATGTAGGTAATGCTTTTAGGGCTCAGAGTGCTGAGCCAGTTTGCATAAGGACATTTTCATAATCCCAGATGCTGGAAAAGTCAGAGATGTATGTATTCATTTTGCCAAAATAGCTAAGGAAGTATGGCCAAATATGGAAACAAGGAGTTTCTCACCTGAGTGAGATTTCTAGAACTATTCCTAAGTGAGCCCATGACATTGGTAGGGATTTTTTCCTAAGTTGAGGCAACCTGTCTTGGATAGGAGTTCTGATATTTGAAAGTGTTATTTCCTCTGATAGTCACAACAGTTTCTCTGGGCTATGCTGCTGCAAAGGGATCATGTAAAATCATCTAACTGCTGTACTTTCTTTCACGTATCCTCTGAACCCTCAGAGATTCCTAGGAAGGGTGTTATTGTAGGAAGGTGTTAACTTCTAATGTCACAGTGGTAATAAGCAGTAGTGTCTAGGTGTCAGGGCAGAGACACCCCCCTCACTGCCTTTGAACTCAGGCTAGTGACTGTCAGGTGTCCTGATGGGCAGAGCAGGAGGTATATCGGACCGATGGGAGTTAGCTGGAGTTTGAGTGTTTCCAGGATGATGATCTGTACATGGGGTTGGGGGGCAGGTTTTTGTATGTGATCCCTCATGTAAAATTAAATGTCATAGAGGTGACCTAGGGAAGAAATGGTGGGAACAGAATGTATGTTTTTTTAAAATAAGTGAGGTAGTGTTTGGCTTTTGTTTTTGCTTCTTAAGGTTGAAGTATTGGAGAAAGAACCAGCTGGTGAATGGTTCCCAGAAGTGTTTCTGCTGCTTGGATATGATGTATACATGGGATGAACCATGTGCTTTCCTGTTTGAGGAAAGCCACTGGGCTGGTTTGTTGTAGAATGTTGTCTTTCTAAAAGGTCACAAGTTACTTAATTATAGATGAGTCCACAGATGGTGACTCATGAATCTTGTTTTGTCACACTTAAAGATGTCTCCTTGCATTTCAAGGAGTGGTATGAGATTCTCAAAGTAAGTCCTATAAAACTAGTATGACTTAGTATTTTAAGAATATATGGTTAAGTATGGTGAATATGACCAAAACCAAAACAATTGTCATATTACCCCAAAATCAGAGCTTCCAGCTGGAAGAGATCTGAAAGATACTGGAGTTTATTTCCTATCCCTGTTGTACTAGAATAGAAGCTGATTCCAGAAGGGAGAAAAAAAGTCACTGTCACTGATGAACAAAACATCTCACTGGATTCTGAGACTATACGTTCTTCTCAGGGCATCTTGGCAATTTGGATCTCCTCCCTCAGCTAGATTTCATTTTGAGTGAATTTAATTCTTAAAAGAGTTGTGTTCTAGGAAGATTTCTTTTGTAAAATAGGAAAGGCCTCCCGTCCATGTTAGTGAGTGTAGATGAGTATATTCTTTCTCATGCAAGCTTTTGCATTTGACTCACACAGCATCTCTCTGATGGGTGTGTTTGCCCTGCAGAAACGACGCTCAGGACGGCAGGTGAAGCGCAGAAAATACAACGAGGATCTGGACTTCAAAGTGGTGGATGATGATGGGGAAACAATCGCTGTTCTTGGAGCTGGCCGAACATCTGCCCTCTCGGCGTCTACCCTGGCTTGGCAGGCAGAGGTACAGTCTTTGGATTAGGGTGCCGGCCTAAGTCATTTTGGCCTGCTTGACACACCTGTTCTGTGGCTCTTTGCTGAAGCTGAATTAGGTCATTATAGCCGCTGCTTATAATCTTCATTTGGCTTCCTCTTCCACTTAGGATGAAGTTCATCTCCTGCCATGCCCAGCAGGATTCTCCCATGGCATCACATTTGTTTGGCATAGCAGCGACCCTCTCCCTGCTCCCTGGCCTTGAGTTAGCAGATCTCTCCCACCTCTTGGACTTCGCCCATATTGTCCCTTTCCTTGTTATGCTCTTCTCCACATGCATTACATGGCTTGGTTCTCCATCTTTTAAGCTAAGATGATTTCTCCCCAGAGGTCTTTCCTGACTTTTTTGTTTAAAGTAGATCCCTGCTCCCTGATCCTAGTGATTCTGAATTTCACTCCTTATTTGTTTCCTTCATAGCATTGTAACACAACTAATAATTGTGCTCTGATTTCTGATTTCATTTTCTTTGTCTCTCTCATTAGAATATAGAAGTCTGATACATACTAAATAGCCATTCAGTGAATGAAATCACATGCAGTAGTAATTACAGTTGGAACTTGACATCAATAAATGTGTATTAACAGTCCTTGCAAGGCCAGGTCCTAGGATACAAGGATAAGTGTCAAGGCATGGTTCCTGGCTCTAAGGAGCGGAGGTATATGGCTGTGTAACACTGTGATAAGTGTAGCCTTAGAAGAATGTGCTAGAGGGGTGCCTGGCTGGCTCAGTCTCGGTAGATCATGTGACTTGACCTCGAGGTTGTAGGTTTAAGCACCACGTTGGGTGTAGGGATTAGTTAAAAATAAAATCTTATAAAGGAAGGGGGCCTTCTCAGTGAATCAGTCAGTTAAGTGTCTTACTCTTGATTTTGTCTTAGGTTATGATCTTAGGGTTGTGAGATCGAGCCCTTTGTTGGGATCCACACTGGGTGTGGGGCCTGCTTAAGATTCCCTCTCTCCTTCTCTGTCTACCCCTCTCCCACTGCTCATGTGCTCTTTTTCTCTCTGAAAAAAAAAAAAAAAAAAGAATGTGCTAGATACAGTGGCTACACAGAAGGGGGAGTGGATAGGAAGAGAGGAGGTCAGGATTTTAGGAGAGGCATTTCCATCATGAACTAGGCATGATAGACAGACAAGCTCAGCTGGGTATTGGGGGTGATCTGAAGAGTGGTCGGAGGTGAGCCCCTGAGTGGTAGGAAGAGTCACATTTTACAATCCCTAGATATTAGCTAAAGTATTTGGTCTTTATAGTGAAGATCAAATAATGGGGGTGGCGTGGGGGCACTGAGTGAGGGTTTAAGCAGAGAAGCAAGATGGCCCTCTTTGTGCTTTAAGGATTTCCATTGGCAGCGGTTTCAAGGGGAAAGAGGGACCTGATATCCAGATGCTAGAAGGAAGAGAGGTAAATGTTGAAAAGGTCTGTGCCAAGGAGCTGACAGAGAAGACATTAGAAGGAAAAGAAGATAGAGGCTGTGCAGATAGGAGGAGCATCATTGGCAGCAGCAGGTTCTGGGACACAGCCTGGCTGTTGTTACGGAGTCACTGTCGCTGACTTGGCAGAGTTCACGCTCTGCGTGCGCAGCAGAGCACAAATACCTGTCCTTCCTCCCGGGCGCTAGGACAGCTTACTGCAGTGAGAATACTTTATCTGTTTAAACCACCTTGCCTCCAGCTTAAAGCATCCTCACATAATTTCACGTATCCTTTCATCCTGAGTTTGCATGGAAAGTAGCTAGGAGCAGGGGTCATAGTCAAGGAACGTCACGGAAGCATCCTGGTCCTGGGATAACCTGGCAGCAGCTGACCAGTGACTAGCATGTAAGAGTTGATTTCGGATCTCTCTGCCAGGAGTGACAGGCAATGAACACAGCATTTAATAGGAATAGTGATTTGATGTTCTGTCAATGCAGTACTCTTCAAGCAGAGAGTCAAGGGTAGTCCTTGCAAGACTGCTATGAGGCGATAGGATTCTATTACTCCAGAGCGGTTGTCCCTTCCTTGGAGAGGTTATGGTGGGTTTGATAGTTAAAACACTACGGGGGAATTTATTTTCTCCTAGTAGCTATTTAGCCCACCATTAACTATATTTCAGCTGCTGTTATGACTTCTTCCATGGTACCTGAAGGGCAGTGTTAGCTCATCTGATAGAAATAATTCAGGAAATTCTACATATCTTAACAAGGCTCTTTTTATTCTCTTCAGGGAACAACAAAAAGAGAGCTAATCTGTGGTAAAACATAAGATAGAATCTGAATTTGCATTAATTATGCCTTAAAAGTTGTTACTAAGGCCAAAAGAAGCCTGATACGGGGTTTGGCAAGCTTGGCGATCTGGCTATCTGGCCCCTGCACCCCAGGCGGGGGCCTAGCCTGCAGGACAGCTAGGACAGCCTGTAGGGGGCCGAGCAGGTTTCAAAGGCAGTGCTTAGCAGAGCCCTACTAGCTGCTGCTGCATGTTGCACTTGCATCTGGTTTACATTTGGGACTTCCTGGTGAGGTTTGAACAAAGATTTCCCAGGCTGCTGCACAGTTTGAAAGCCATGAATCTCATCTAGGATTCCAGACAATCCTCAGCGCCCCGTGGCACAGAAAATCAGTTGAGGAAGTTAAGGCTTTTTTTTGTGTCCTTCTCTCGAGGCCATTCGGCTGGGTGTCTGCCTGCTTGCTGGTTTCGGCTCAGGGCAGAGAAGGGTGTGGAGTCAACACCAAAAAGGCCTGCTGCTCCCCCTCGCGTTTCTGTGCACTGTCTTATTAGCATGCTGTGTCTGATGCTGTGGCTCCTGGCCCCTGGCCCAGCCCCAGAGTGCAGCCTCAGCATTAGTTACCTAGTGGAGAGTTGCTAAAAACATCTTTACACATGATTCACTGTAGCCCAGGACTGGCAGGGTAGCACCAACCTGCTTTGGAGTATAGAGGACAGTCTCCTGATTGGGATATGGGATTCTGGGGCAGGAAGTAGGTGTCCATCCTGACTGTGATTCTGCTTTCTTATTCTTTGTCAAATGGATGTTGGTGCCTGGAACAGAGACAAACTTTTGTAGTAGTTGTAAATTTCCAGTATATAGATTTTTACAAGGCTGTCTCAGTTCCTGCCTCCTGTGGTTTGTGCAGTTTGTATGATTTTGCCTTTTAAAACAGAGGACTTTAATTTTAATTAAATTCCCTGTGCCCTCCTGTGCCTCATTCTGTGTCTCTGCAGTCAGCACCTTCTGTTTCGTCTGGCTTTGTGCTGTGCCCGGCAAGCTGAGCCAGGTTGTTTCCTTCCCCAGGAATCCCCTTAGTTCTCCTGAGCTATGGGCGGACTGCTCTGCACTCTAGGGTGGTTGCTTCTTAACTCCTATATTAAGTCAAAATTCCTGCCTGATTTTTTTTTCCTAAGTAGTCTCCATGCCCAGCATGGAGCCCAACATGGGATTTGAACTCATGACCCTGAGATTAAGACCTGAGCTGAGATCATGAGTTGGATGCCTAACTGACCAGGTGCCTCTCACTTCACCTGATTTTTTAAAAAATGTGGCTGCACACTACCTATTTACCCTCATTTATTTCCCTTCCTCATTCAATGTAATGCTTTTGTTCTACCAAGACTGTTTACTTAGTATTCTTAGTATACTTAGTACAGTATATGCATCCTGTTTTCCTGTGGACTCATTCTTTAATCCTTGGGTTCACTTCAGCTTTCCTTCCTTCTTGTCTTCTTATAAACCACCATTCCTTAGGTCCCCACTAAAACCTCACCTATTCTGTGAAATCCAAGTTGTTCTTGCTTTCTGCATGCTTATGGACTTAGAATTACTGTCATGCCAATTAGAATTAACCCTGAGACATTTCTAAGAAAAATGTTTTATGTTGCTTTCCCTGCATGAACATAAGCCCCTAAGACTGACCATCTTGTTTGATGCTACTTTTGTGCCCTCCATGGCACTCAGTCAATATTTGATTAGTTAAAAAGTGATTTGCTTCCTGCTAGAGCCTCTCCTTTTTGCCCACCTAAATAGAAATAAATCAGATAGTTGGTTGAGGTTGGGGGCAACTTGGGTTGAAAATTTTTGAAATTTTCCCTAAGAAAAAAAAGTTTAAATTATATGAGTCTCTGACATGAAAGAGAATGAATTAAAATGGCCTTCTTTGAAGGATAATTTGAGAAAATTCCAAGTAGCTGAGAACAGATGGTTGTTATGGAAGTGTGTTTGGCAAGCAGATTTAGTTTATATCTGTGTGTATCTGTATACACTGAGTGTTTATACACACATGATCGTGCTTATGCACAATCTCTGTTTAGTAAAGTCCTGATTTTCTAGTTTCCTTCCTACTTTGATATGTATTTTTTTTTAAAGGTATTTTTTATTTATTTATGATAGTCACAGAGAGAGAGAGAGAGAGAGAGGCAGAGACACAGGCAGAGGGAGAAGCAGGCTCCATGCACAGGGAGCCCGATGTGGGACTCGATCCCGGGTCTCCAGGATCGCGCCCTGGGCCAAAGGCAGGCGCCAAACCGCTGCGCCACCCAGGGATCCCTTGATGTGTATTTTGGACATGCTATTTCCTTTTCCTTTTATTAGATAGGGTAAAACCTGCTCTCAGTATTTTCATGATAACCACTGATTTTTTTTTTTTTTTTTTAAGGAGTTAGTGTTCATCCTCCTTTCTTTAACCAGTACGAAAAGATAACTTGAAATTTTATTTCAAATTCCTTAATTTTTACTTGGGAATCTTCTATGGTAAAGAATGTTTGAAGCCCCCCATCCTTTTATTACTTAAAGTTCTGTCCTTTCTTGTTCATGTGTTAACTTTTCCTTGGATTTGGCTGGTCCTAATTAAAAACTCCAAATAGCCTTCTGAATCCTACCACTACAAACCATCTTTTTCTATTCTTCATGGTAAATGAATAAGAATGTTTGAAATAATTTGGTAGTGAGGAAGAGATAATTGTTCCTTTTAGCATGTTTGTACATGTATGAATGCTCCCTGACTAGTCTGGGTTGTACATGCTTGGGAGTGAGTGGGTACGAAAGGTAGTCAGCAATTATGAAAGTTTGATGCTGGTTAACAGAGATCTAACTTAGTGCCCTATCTTCTGTGTTCCCATAACACTTGCTTTATGCTATTATAATAATGTTGTATTGCAAAATCTTGTAACATTATTTATTCAAAAATGCTTATTGAGCATCTACTACATGCCATATCCTGGAGATAACCTCAGGGAACAAAAGAGACAAAAATCCCCACTCTCACAGAGGGAGCCACAACAAATGGAGAGGAAGCCTGCAAAACCATGCAGGTGCTCTTTCCCTCACATTTGCTGCATTTTGAATCTCGTAGGATAGGAGGCCAAAGAGTGAAGCTCAGAGCTTCCAAAAGGTGGAAATAACTAGGGAGAGCCTGGGAATAAACCAAAAAATAATAAAATTTGTGCAGTTTTTCATAGTAGTAAGTGCTATGAACAAAAATCAGAAGAGGAGTAGTATGGAATTGATGAAATGAGGGTTGCACTTATAAATAGAGGTGTCTGTTTTGGCCTCACAAAGGTAACATTTGAGCAATTGAAGAAAGTAAAGGAGCAAGGGAGTCGTGAGCGAGAGAAAGATCTTTGATTTCACTCTGAGTTAATAGAGAAGCCTTTTAAGCAGTTTAAGCCAAAAGAGGGACATAATAAAAAGGGCCATTCTGAAAGTTGTATTACAATTAGACTAGTTGAGCAGGAGTGGAAGCAGGGAGACTAGTTAGCAGGCTTTTGGGAATTATCTGGGTGAGAAATGAAGATGGTTTTAGACCAAGGTAGAAGAGGTGGTGAGAAACTGATTGATTCTGGACATATTTTGAAAATAGAGCCTACATGATTTCTTGGCTAATCAGACGTGGTATGTGGAAAGAAAAGAGGAGTCAAGGATTACTCCGAGATTTTTGGTTTGAACACCAAGAAGGATAGAGTTCCCTGTCACTCAGTTGGGAGAAAACTGCAGGATAAGAGGAGTTTACTTGTAGGCATTAAGTGTAAAATAGTTCTGAGGTAATCAAGTGAAGATGGCAAGTCACAAGTAGATCTATGAGTCTGTGAATTAAGAGGAGGTTCTGAGCTGGATACATAAACTTGGCTGGTGTTACCATGTAGCCCATATTTAAAGCCACGAGACTGGACAAAATCACCAGGAAAATGAGTATAGCTAGAAAAGAGTAACAAGTAGGCCCTAGGGAGCTCCAGAAATTAGAGTTGATGGTGGAGGATTCCTACTTCCATGGAAGATACATTAGGTCATAGCAGCGTAACACTCACTGCAAGTAAAAAAAAAGATATATTGCAAAGAATATTTTAAAAGACATCTGATATCTGGGGAAGCAACAAGAATTAGATGAACTAAAATTCCAGACAGCATAGAGCTATTCCTAGATGAGCCGACAATTCCAGAGACTGTTTCTTCTCTGGAAATATTCCTCAGTTCTGGGCATGGGTTGACGATCAGGCTTGGCACAAACACACTATTCTGGGTTGAAGAGAAATCATCTGACCCTGCTGGTAGTAGATTATACAGGGCTGGTGAAATGATTGGAAACTAGAGGAATTCCCCAAAGCAAGGGGCTTTCCCTGGGAGACTTGTTGAATTCTGAGGTAGTCCAAGAAGTTAGTAGCTCATCCAGAAGAAGGCAGATTAAAATCTCACAGTCTCGTGGCACCTTGAGGGAAAATCTCACTAAAGGGATGGGCCTACTGTAGAAAGTGTAGAAAAGTGGATTCTCCGTTAAGAGAGATTTTTAACATGCTTCGTATTGGAGACTTCAGGGCTCAGGAGTAAAAAGACCTACCAGACTCCATTGGTCACCTTGGACATTCATGGTCAAGAAACAGGGTAAAACAAGAGATGGACTAAATTTTAATGGTAACCCAGGCCTGACCCAATTCAGTCTCATGTTTGTCTAAGAGAAAATAGGAAGTAGTTGTGGAAAATATTGTTTGGAGCTGCTATGGTTCCTTTATTCACAAGTTCTACCCTAAGTAAAAAACTACCAGACATTTTAAAAGACTGGAAAAAATGTGACTAAAAGGCAAGAAAACACACACACACACACACACACACACACACACGTATATATAATACAAGCAGACCTTAGACAATCCAGATATTGGAGTTAGCAGAAAAGAACTTTAGAAAATAACTATGGTTTAGGCTTCACGGTGGCTCAGTCGGTTCAGTGTCTGCTTTCGGCTCAGGTCATGATCCTGTGGTCCCAAGATTGAGTCCCGTGTTGGGCTCCCTGCTCAGTGGGGAGTCTGCTTCTCCTTCTCCCTCATCCTCTGCTCTTCTCCCTGTTTGTGCTGTCTCTCATTCTCTCAAATAAATAAATTTTTGGGCAGCCCCGTGGTGCAGCGGTTTAGCACCACCTGCAGCCTGAGGTGTGATCCTGGAGACCCTGCATGGAGCCTGCTTCTCCCTCTGTCTGTGTCTGTGTCTGTGTCTCTGTCTCTGTCTCTGTCTCTCTGTCTCTCTCTCTCTCTGTGTCTCTATGAATAAATAAATAAAATCTTAAAAAAAAAATAAAAATAAATAAATTTTTAAAAAATCTCTAAAAATATAACTATGTTATGTGAAAGAAAATAAAAGAAGATGGGCAAAAAAAAGGTTTAAGGTGAAGAATTTGATTAGAGAAATGAATCTGTAAAGAGAATCAGATCAACTGTCTAGAACTGAAAATTCCAGTTTTAAAAACTTAGAACACAGTGGATGACCTTAAAAAGCAGATTAGATACATCAGAAGATAATATTTGTGAGTTTGAAAACAATCAATAGAAAATTTCTAACCTGAAGCCTAGAGAGAAAAAAGAATGCAAAGAACAGAGCATTAGAAACAATTGGGGTGCAGTGGAAAGGTGTAATTGGTTAGTGGTATGTCTGATTAGAGTCATAGGCATGGGGGAGAGCTGGGGGCAGAGGAGTGCTTGAGGATAAAAGTAGTGGCCAGGATACCCTTCCCCCCCATAAACTGATGCGGGATATCAACCAATAGATTCAACATCAGTTAGCTCCCATACTGGAAAAATACAAAAATGAAAACCGTACGCAGGCATATCTGAAACTATAGAAAACCAGACTGAAAAACCAGTAGATAAAAACAGTACTAATACTGTATTAAATGGTATGATATTGAGTACTTTACCCTTGACTTTTTGAAATAAGAAAAAAAAAATCCACTATTATCATTATATTCAGAAATGCACTGGAGGTCCTGGCTACTGCAGTAAGGAACATGAAATAAAAAGTTTAAAGATTGGAAAGAAAGAAGTAAGATTCATTATTTGTAGATGACATGATCATGTATAGAAAATTCAACAGGGCAACCCGGGAGGCTCAGCAGTTTAGCACTGCCTTCAGCCCAGGGTGTGATCCTAGAGACCTGGGATCGAGTCCCACATCCAGGCTCCCTGCAAGGAGCCTGCTTCTCCCTCTGCCTGTGTCTCTGCTTCTCTCTCTCTCTCTCTCTCTCTCTCTCTGTCTCTCATGAATAAATAAATAAAATCTTAAAAAAAAAAATTCAGCAGAATTGGGGACACCTGGGTAGCTCAGTGGTTGAGCATCAACCTTCAGATCAGGTTGTGATCCTGGGGTCCTGGGATAGAGTCCCATATTGGGCTCCCCACTGGGAGCCTGCTTCTTTCTTTGCCTGTGTCTCTGCCTCACTCTCTGTGTTTCTCATGAATAAATAAATAAAATCTTAAAAAAAAGAAATTTCAACAGAATTGACCATTAGAATCAAGAAAATGGAGATTTAGCTAAATTGTTGGATACAAAAACAATATACAAAACCATCTGTTTTATTTCTATAAACTAGCAACATGAAATCAGGAAAGGAAAACTAAATTGCCATTTGTAACATCATCAAAAATATTAGATATCCTGGAATAACTCAAAAGATACACAGACTCTCTCTATAGAAAGACATTGCTGAAAGAAATTAAAGGAGGCCTAAATAAATGGAGCCTTATATGATATACATATATTGAATACTGTTGAGATGTCTGTAATTCAGTCCCAGTCAAAATCTAAGCAGGGTGTTTTTTGATAGAAATTGATAATAGAGGGGCAGCCCCGGTGGCGCAGCTGTTTGACACCGCCTGCAGCCTGGGGTGTGATCCTGGAGACCCAGGATCGAGTCCCACATCGGGCTCCCTGCATGGAGCCTGCTTCTCCCTCTGCCTGTGTCTCTGCCTCTCTCTTTGTCTATGAATAAATAAATAAAATCTTAAAAAAAATTGATAATAGAAACACCAAAGACCTGGAATAACCAAGGGAATCTTTAAAAAGAACTAAGTTGTAATGCGGACTTGTAGTCAAGCTATAATAATGAAGACATAGCGTTGTCCTAAGAACAAGTAGATCAGTGGAACAAAACAGAGGTGTACTGCTCAGTAGAGCTCCTACTAGCCATCTGTAGCCATCTTATTAAGCACCTCAAATATGGCTAGTCTGAATTCAGATGTGTCTTAAGTGTGAAGTACACATTGGATTTTAAAGACTTAGTATGAAGAAAGAATATAAAGTATATCATCAATAATTTTACATTGGTTATATGTTGAAATGATAAAGTTTTAGATATATCAGCTTAAGTAAAGTATATTTATTAAAATTAATCTCATCTGTTTGTTTTTACTTTCTTAATGTGGCTATAAGAAAATTTTAAATTATGTGGCTTAATGAATGACCTTGGGGAGTGTGGAAGATTCTTTAAACAGGACATAAGAATACGTAAGAGAAAAGATTGATGAAGTGGATTTATGTAGAACTTCTGTTCATCAAAAGACACATTTACAGAATTGAAAGGCAGACCATAGATTGGTAAATAATATTTGTATTCTCTATAACTGGCAGAACTCTTATTCAGAAATGTGTCAAGAACTCTTGCAAATTAAAAAGAAAAAAACAAAGGATAATTCTTAAAATAGGAAAATGACTTGAGTAGGAGCTTCTTAGAGAGGTTAAGCACATTGCCAAGAGGCATAAAAAAGGTACTTGACATCCTTAGTTATCAGGGAGATAGAAATTAGAGAGATAATACTACAATATCCACAAGAGTAGCTATCAAGTCAGCTGGAACTCCTCCTATACATTGCTGGTGGGTGTAAAAATTGTTACAATTACTTTGGAAAAAAATTTGACAATATTCTTTAAAACTAAACATATAACCTACCTCATGACCTAGTAATTTCACTTTTATGTATATATCTAAGATAAATGAGTGCATTTGTCAACCAAAAGGCATACAATTTATATGAACATTGGAAGCAACCTGAATATTCCTCAGCAGTAGAATGGATAGATAAATAAATGGTAGTGTGTTTATACAACAAAATAGCATGCTACAGAAGAATGAACCATATACTATATAATTCCATTTACATGAAGTTTAGTAATAGGCAGAACTAATCAGTGGTAGTAGAAGTCTGAATAGTGGTTACTTTCAATGGGGGCACGAGTCTTCTTGAACGATGGAAATATGTGACTTGATCTAGGTGGTATTTATACAAGTGTATATGTAAAAATCCATCAGTTGTACATAGAAGATCTCTACATACAAATGCCTACCTTAATAACTTTTAAAGTGTTTTGTTAACATATATGGCAGTTCCTTGCTGATGAAGACTCTAGCACATCTATTTCTATAAGACCAGTGAATAAACATAAAAGACATTCAATAAAGAAATGTGGAAGAAATTTAGGAAGGAAGTGAAGTAGGAAGTTAGGAAGTTGGTTCATTAATCTACTTTCTCTTAACCTAGCAATGTTCCTTTGCTCACGACACACTTGCCATAGAGCTCCGTTGGCTCCAAGGTTGGGAGCTTGAGAAAGTACACCTAGCTCTAGCCATTTGCTGTTAAACGGTATTAGATAGGTCCGAGTATCTGGAGAAGAGGAAGGCTTTTTAATTAAATGACATAGATTAAGAATAACAACTGTTTCCAATATCTGACCCCAGTGAGTTTGATGCTTTATTTCCTCATGTGTCTCCTCTCTTTCCCTCTTGCTGTGTTTAGCATTCAGCAAATATTTCTTGTCACCAGGCCTTTTCAAGGCATTAGCATCAGACCTCTCTCAGGCATCCTACTTCTCCCTCTGCCTATGTCTCTACCTCTCTCTGTGTGTCTCTCATGAATAAATAAGATCTTAAAAAAAAAAAAAGAATCAACAGAACAGGGGCGGCTGGGTGGCTCAGTTGGCTAAGTATCTGACTCTTGATTTTGGCTCAGGTCATGCTTTCAAGGTCATGAGATTGAGCCCTGTCTTGGGCTCCTCACTGAGCTAGAGCCTGTTTGGGATTCTCTCTCTCTCTCTCTCCTTCTGCCCCTCTCCCCACTCCCATCCTCCCACCGTCATCCCCTCCTTGTGTACGTTTGCATGTACATGCTTGCGCTCTCAAAAAAAAAAAAAATAGTCAAAATAAATACTTGAGCAGAAAAACAAAAGCTTAGCTTGTCTTCCCATCCCTTCTTCCTACTATATGATAGGCACAGTTCACTTGTCTTCTTGTTGAGCAGTGGGAAAAGACTCTTGTCACTTTGGATTAACTTTGGCATGGCACCTAGCACACTGCCATGTGTCTAGGGGAATGTAATAAATATTTGTAACCTTTGGGAGCATCTGTCAATGCCTGCTGATCTCCATACTTCTTTTTTACCATCTGCCTTCCTCATCTTTTTTTTTTTCCTTTCCTCTATTATTTCTTTGGGGGAAAGCTTTATTTAAGATCTTAGGTGTGGGGGGGATACCTGGGTGGCTTAGCAGTTTGGCACCTTCCTTCAGCCCAGGGCATGGTTCTGGTGTCCCTGGGTCGAGTCCCACATCGGGCTTTGTGCATGGAGCCTACTTCTCCCTCTGCCTGTGTCTCTGCCCCCCCCGCCCCCCCCCCCCCCGTCTCATGAATAAATAAATAAAATCTTTTAAAAAAAAAATCTTAGAGGGGGATCCCTGGGTGGCTTAGCGGTTTAGTGCCTGCCTTGGCCCAGGGTGTGATCCTATAAGCAGCATGTAGGCAGGTTTGGCATCCCTGGAGTCCTGGGGATGGTTCCTGCATCGGACTCCCTGCATGGATCCTGCTTCTCCCTCTGCCTGTATATCTGCCTCTCTCTCTCTCTCTCTCTCTCTCTCTCTCTTTCTCTCTCATGAATAAATAAATAAAATCTTTTTTTAAAAAAAAAAAAAGATCTTAGAAAATATGTTTTCTATAATGGTATGGCTCTGAGACAGTTGAGCCCTAGAGTGGGTAGGACTGAAGACAGTGATATGTAGCCTAAGTCATCCTTTTGGAAAGTTCTGATCAGGATCCCAAGTTATTTTGGGGGGCTATCATGATGAGTGTTCTTCTTATCTACTGTTCTACTAGATCTGACAAGGTCATGTAGTGCATACGAAACCTCTGAAATAGAACAGCTCAAATAAAGTCCTAAAAAAAATGTCAATCACAAGAGTGCTCTGACTCAGCACACCCTTTTTAAGTTTGTCATTGTTTAATCAAATACTCTGTAGAAAGAGATTTCATGCAGCTCAGGAGCCTAGAAATATTGATGTGTATCTGGAGTAGAAAGGAAGAAATTAATTTGTTTTCAGTTAGGATTTATAGTCAAAGGATGATCAGTGAAACAACCATTTCCAGGCACAGAGGGGAAAGATGGTATCATTTAGTAGAGAATAATTATACCTTGCATTTGCACAGTGCTTACTGTTCCAAAAATATTTTCACATACCATTTTATCCTCCCAGTAACCCAGTGAGATAAGTATTTTTTAAACTACTATTTTAATAGATATGGAAACTAAGAGGTGTTAATTGCCTTATCCAAAGTCAGTAGCTGGTAGGTGTTAGAATTAGGACTCTCTAATTCCAAGGGCCCCAGACTCCTTAATGTTACACCTTTCTGAAGATTTTATGCAGCAGCATGTAGGCAGGTTTGGCAGGAAAGGGAAGTCCTAGGACCAATTTTAGTGATACTAAAGACAGATCTGAAATTAAGAGTATGAATAGCGGAGTTAACTTCTCTGTTCATTTGAAAGCAGGGGGAAAGTGTTAGCGTTGTGCCCAGAGGTTAGAATGTTTGTGGTCTTTTGATTACTCTGTAGACTGATAGGAGGGAGGCCTCAGCACTCACAGGTGTACTTCTGGACAAGGTAGTACCTGCTGTAATATTTCTTACAGAATTATTTCTTGGTCTCTGGGGTGCCAATAATTTTCTGTCTTTTTCACTTTTCTGTCTCCAGGAGCCTCCAGAAGATGATGCAAACATCATTGAGAAGATCCTGGCATCTAAGACCGTCCAGGAGGTTGGTGGCTTATGTATCATTTTTCCTATCACTAGCACAGGTTTTGCCCTCTGTGAAGAGATATTTGCCTAGAGAACCTGGAATGGACTGGCTGGAGTGAGAGCTAGGCAAGAACATTGTCTGGCAAGGCAATGCTTATTTTTACCCTCCTGGAAGATTTTAGGTCATAAAATTCTTAAGTATTTGAGAGTAGAGCCCCAAATAGTGTTTTTCCTCCATAGTGATCCTAGCAAAAGTTATTTGCCCCTTAGCTGCTGTAGCCCGGGTGAGATCTTCAGGGGGCCAAAAAGAAGACATGGAAAGAGTCCTACTGAAAACCTTTGGGGAAATTTTTTCTTTAGACATGTCAGGGCCATTGTAGGGATCCTTTAGAGAACCTGCCGGGGGTGAAGGATATGTGTGCGCTGGTGAAAACACAATTTTATCTTCAAGTATTTATGATAGCAAACTTCCTTGCTTTGAGAGGGAACACCGCTGATGTTTCAGGATGGTGGGGGGGGGTGGGTGGGCATGACAAAGGCCCATGTTTTTACTTCACAGCCGGCTCTGATCCTGACACCGCTCAGAGCCCTGAGGCTGGTTTGCTGATAAGCTGATTACTGTCCCAGCCTGGACCCTGCAAGGACACCAGGAGGATCAGTTTTGTTTTTTTTTTTTTTTTTTAACCTTCTAGCTGGCTGTGGATTCGTCATTTGGGAAAGCAGCTCAATAGCTGTCAGGAAAAGAACTGGGAAAGCGAAAACATCCTCTAGAATTTTGTACTAAAACCAGGCAGGGATGTTGATTTACCTGTTTTCTTGTGCTGCCTTAGGGTGATCTGAGGGGATGTGGGCTGTTAACTGCTTGCTCTTGGTTACAGGTTCACCCAGGAGAGCCCCCATTTGACTTGGAGCTATTCTACGTTAAGTATAGAAATTTGTACGTCTTTTTTATGTATTATTTGTATTTGCATTTTATATGAATGAAATTTCCTTTCCCTCATCACATCATCTTCTGTACTTTCCAAGAATGGCCCCTGAGACCTGACCCATAGATGTTAATTGACTCAGGTTCACATTAGGCAGTAGTGCTCACCTTTGGCTGCACAGTCACCGGGGAAGCCCTTGCTCCCCTCAGGACCAGCTGACTTAGACCCTGGGAGGAGGTCCCAAGGATCAGTGCTTTCTAAAAACGCCCTATACCATTCTCATTGCACCCAGGGTAGAGAACCACTGTCCTATAGGTTGCACTCTCTCTCTTCCATTTTTCTTTCTTTCTCTGCAATGTGCCCACTTTCACTAATGTGTATTGATGATAATAGCCCTCCTTCTGCTGTGAGGCAGTTCCTGTAGAAGGTGCAAAGGGACCAGTTGTTTGGAGTAGCTGCATTGTTTTGTTGTCTATTTTTGCCCTTACCACAAGGCCTTTCTCAGCCCAATCTCTAGCGGTTTCACAATAAACAACTACTTCTGGGTTAGATGGTCACTTTGTTTACTGAAACACTTTAAAGCTCAGTGATTTGATAGTTTGCACTTGTCTCATAATTTATGTGTCTTTGGATAGTTCCTACTTACATTGTAAATGGGCCACAATGGAAGAGCTGGAAAAGGATCCTCGCATCGCCCAGAAGATCAAGCGATTTAGGAATAAGCAAGCCCAGATGAAGCACATTTTTACTGAGGTGAAGCACTGTTTACCAACTAACTTGACCACTGCTTTTCTTACAGTACTAAATGCTATGTAAAGTTGAAGTCCTATTCAGATCCATGGCTCAAGTCACATTGCTAAATGTGTACTGATTTGCAGCAAAACCAGTCTAGATTTAAGTCAAAGGGAAAAAATTATTCACCAAGTTAAAGGGATTGAACCTTACAAACTGACAACTCATAAGAATGTGCATCTTGATCAGAATATCTATAAATAGCTAGGGCAAGAGAAATGTGCCCCAAACTTTTATTCCTTCCCCCCTTACTGCCCCCCTGCAGTCCTTAAAACAGAAATCCAAAAAGATGTAAACTTTGAGTGTAAAAAATAAAAACAAAACTAAAATATTAGAGAGTAAATAAATAAGTAAATTTGTATAAACCTGGGTATTTCTAAGTATGGTACCTACAGTGAGAGGAAATATTGATGGGTTTGGATGTTAAATCTATAGTATCTATATATTAGAAAATACTACTAAACAAATCTTAAAGTAAATAATTAGGAAATATGTGCATTACATACATACATGTATCTCCTAAATATATGTATGTATGTGTATGTGTGTGTGTGTGTGTGTGTGTGATGTGTATGTGTGTCTTCTCCAGTATGGGAACCTTCCTGTTAATACACACACACACACACACACACACACACATACACACGACAAATAATTTTAATGATAAATGCTTATTAACCATATAAAAATGTGGTCAATTTCAGTAGTAATCAAAAAAACTGAATTAAAATAGTAATTTTCTAGTTTTTATTTACCAAATATTTGAAGGTTTTAAAAATAAGTAATCTTCACTGCTGGTAAGGGTGTAGGAAGAGACAGTCTTGTATCTAGTGGGTGGGAACATAACCTAGAATCACCTGTCAGTAGAGCAGTATGGCAGCAGATGTGAAATATCTCAAAATTTTCACATCCTTTGTCCCAGCAATTCTAATTCTGTTATGTATTCTAAGGAAACTGTTGAGTTTTTGTACAGACTTAGCTATGATATCCAGTCATTTATATTGGTGAAAAATTGCAAACAAACACAGATAATAGACATTTGTTAAATTCTGTGTATGTACCATAGAACAGAATACTGTTCTACTCTAGTAAAAACTATATGGAAGGACAGTTGTTAATGACAGAGGGTTTAGTGCCATTGACTATTGTTAGTTGAAAATGTCAGGCTCTTAGAAGTGTGAGGGGCATTTCCATTTTGGGGAGTGGAGGAGAAAACAGGTACCATATAATATAATGCATAGAAAATTTCTTGACTGTACATGAAAACACTGATGTCATTTTCTCTGGTTAATTATGGTGACTTGTTTTTTCTTTTCTATACAGTATGTAGTTTTAAATCTTACACAGATACCTTTGAAGAAAAGAAGCCATAAAAATTATTCTTAAAATGTAGTTGCAAGCACTAGTCCTCAAGAGTACAGTCAGGAGTCCCAAATTACAGTACATGGCTACAGTACTTGACCAACTCATTCTTTGTGATGTGCTCCTTTTCCTCAAGTGACAAAAAGTTATTTCAGGATAATGTCAGTAAGCATTCTTCTCATCCCAGGGTGGGGCCTTTCGTCTATAGCCTTAGCATTTGGCCCCATCCCTTCCCAGGACTGTTTTAAAGAATGTGAACACGGTTTCTCATGGCATTGTTCTTGTCATAGGGAACTAGGGAAAGAAGAAGACAAGTAGAATTGGAAAACCGTTTTGAGGCCCCACTGGATACTCTTTCTCTGTTCTTAGAATATTTTACTTGCACCTCTATTTTAGCAAGTATGTGCAGTGTAGTAACTTGTTTACATGTCTCTTCCATTTTAAGCCCTATGAGACAGACGGGGACATGTCCTCCTTGTATTTCTATCCCTGGTACCAGGCTCAGGGTCAGTGCTACGTAATTATTTGGCTGCCCCCTGGTGAGGGAGGGAGTTTGCCTTAAGCTCTTCTGCTCCAGACCCTCCAGTGCCTCACATTTTCTTGAAATAAAGTCCACAGTCCCTAATATAGCCTACAAAGCCCCATGTGCCTGTTTTCTGCTTTATTCCCAAGGGAGTGATTTTTACTGGGTTGGGAATAGAGAGCTGAAACTATGTTAAAGTATATAGAAAAAAAATGTACCAGGAGCCCATAACTCTTGTGGGAAGGAAAGGCTTTTGAAAAGATTGGAGAACATCCTGAGATGGAGGAGGAGGAAGGGTAGAGAGTAGTTCCTATAATACTGTCTTCAGTCTTGACCTGTTCAACATTTTTATTAATGACTTGGATAAATAATATACTTATGAGATCAATGATAACTTAGTTTTGGATAGAGCGGCTTCATATCGATTATTTCCAGCTGCTTTATGAGGTAGCCAAGGGCACCTGTGAAATAGAGTCAAGCTCAAGAGACAGGGGCTTCCCGCACTCTGCAGGGGTAGACGTGTTTTGACTCCACCCAGACTCCTGAAAACCAAACCCAATCTTGGGAGATTAGATGACAAAATCAAAGTTCAGGTTTACTGCACAGGGTAGGATGAATGAAATATAATGGCAGTAAATATATATATTATCACATGTATTTTTTAAATACATGTATTTTTTAAATACATTCGCAGTAGAGAAAATGACTAGCAGTTCTAGGGAGGAAAGGTAGTGCCCGTTAAATGACAGATTTCCTGGTGGTCACCAGGAGGGTGTGCAGCTGCTTAAGAAGTCACAATAGGGATGCCTGGGTGGCTCAGCAGTTGAGCATCTGCCTTTGACTCGGAACATGATCCCGGCGTGTGGGATCGAGTCCCAGTCGGGCTCCAGCAGAGCCTGCTTCTCCCTCTGCCTGTGTCTCTGCCCTTCTCCCTGTCTGTCATGAATAAATAAGTAAAATCTTAAAAAAAAAAAAAAAGTCACAGTAATCTTAGAACATTCCTGACTGTTCTGTTCACTTGAGTATCAGGGTTCAGGGTAGACCTGAAAGCAGCTGCAGGACGACTGTAACACCAGTAAAGGAAGCACAGCTGAGTGGCTATCAGCAGATGTGGAAACTAGACTGCATAGTGCTAGTGCTAGAATCCGGGGCTCTGGAGCCAACTTACCAGGCTGCAGGTTCTGCTCACGTTGTTGTCCCCGCCCCCTCGCCCCCACACACACACACTAAATTAGGTGGCCTTGGGCCACTTGCATAAGCTCCTTCAGACCCAGTATCCTCAATGTAAAGCCTAATAGCATCAGCCTCACAGAAACACCTGTGAGGATTAAATGACTGGGTTTACAGGAGTGCTTAGCACAGTGCCTGGCCCATGGCCACTGTTCATAAGTGCTAGTGCTCTGCATCGTGAAGGGACCTGGAAACTTGGACTCCTAAGAACAGCTGAACGCCTTGAGTAGTTTCACCCAGATCAGATGGAGTTTTTTAAAGAGGCAGGATAGCGGAAGAATGAACTTAGTTACTGCTACTATGGGGGAAGCAGCAACACCAGCCATCCCCAGCTATAGAAAAGAAACTAGATTATATTTAATAGTAATAAAGATCATGATGCTACCACTGAGTAGACAGAGGTAAAACTGTCTTGGCAGTGTCAGGTCTTAGAGGCAGTAAATTCCCAAATAGAGAATAATGGAATCTGAGGGAGGGTTGCCAGGGATGTTATAAAAAGTATTCTTGTGTTGAAGATGAAACTAGATAGCCCCCAAAGTGCCTTCCAGCCACAGAGACAGTAAGAACATTCTGGTAGTCCAGGAGGAGGGCATCTGGGTAAGAAAGACCTGGGTAAGCATTCCAGTTCATACAGCTCTGTGGGCTTTGGTCATATTACTTATTTAACTTCTCTGAGTCAGTTTCCTCATCTGTAAAGTAGTTATGGCAACTAGTTCATAAAGTAGTTTTGAGACTTAAAGCACTTAGCTAGCGTTACTCCAGACATAGGTTAAATATTTCCAAGGAATACTTATTGTTTCGTAAGTACACTTTTTGGGGAAGCATAATGTACATGAAGGTAAATTCTAAGAGTGCAGGTCAGTGAATTTTTACAAAATGAACACACCTGTGTAGCTGCCACTTAGATCAGGAGATAGAACATTATTGGACCCCCAAAAACTCCCCTCATGCCTCATTCCAGTGTTTGCTACTATTTTTGCTATAAAGAAGAAAAAGCAACTTATTCTCAGTTTCCAAGGGTTATCTTTGGGATGAGAAGCAGTAAGAAAAAGGGAATCCTTGGCTGATTTTTGTGCAGTACTATAATGACCATTAGGAGAGTGACTCTGGCCATGGTGTAACCTATAAATTCAGTCACAGAGAGCAGGATTTGGGGACAGTGAAGAAAGTCTGTGCTGTGACTTTTATTCTCAAGCTACCCCTTCCATTCTGTGTTTCTTGATATGCCCAGAGTGGGAAGTCACTTACAGATGAAACCTAGGATGTTGGTTTTGAGGGAAGAGGGATGCTTTCTCATTCTTCTCCTTTGTTTGCACTAGCCTGATGAAGACTTGTTCAACCCAGACTACGTAGAAGTTGATCGCGTCCTGGAGGTGGCCCACACCAAAGATGCAGAAACAGGAGAGGTGGGTGTTCCATCATTTTGACTCGCCTATGGAGCCTTCCCTTCTTACTACATATTTTGCTTGTTTTGTTAACATGTGGTCTATTTTAATGGCATTGATCTGTGATAGGGTGGGTTTTTCAGAGGTTGGCCAGAGTATGATCAACCCCTTTAATCTAGTAGAACATAAATTCCTCTCCTATCTCTCACCAGGAAGTGACACATTACTTGGTGAAGTGGTGCTCTCTGCCTTATGAAGAAAGCACATGGGAGCTGGAGGAAGATGTAGATCCTGCAAAAGTTAAAGAATTTGAGTCTCTTCAAGTTCTCCCTGAAATTAAGCATGTGGTAATGTATCCATATCCCAGTTTGGCACATGTTGTAACATGTAACTTTATGAACTCGCAGTCCTGGATGTCTGTGGGGCTGTGCTCAGAAGTGCTATTTGGGGGTGTCTTAACCTTTGGGTACTCTCCATTGAACTTGCAGTTTGGATGTTTTTCTACCTAAGTCAGATTTGGCTAGCACTCTGTCACCATTAGGTCCAGGCTCTGTTTTGAGGTGTGTGACACTTAAGAACCTTAAATACAAGCTTAGATTTCTTGGTATGTGGTGCTGTGTGGAGTCTATAATTTAGAACATGTAAGAAATACCTGACTTGGGAGAGAAGCTCAATAAATTCTTAGGGTCTTTCTTGTTTCCTATTACCTCTTGTTCCATCAGTGATCTTTTTTCTTTGTTTTTATCCTTTGCTTTTACTCAATTGGAATGTTCTTAAGGGGAAGAACTATCTTTTATCTATAGATACCTGGGCTTCACAGAGGGAACATAAGTTTTCAAAATACACGTATTTAATCAGTTTGTTTTTCTGATTCTGAATTAATCCCACCCAGCTGCATAAATGTCGCAGGGAACCCTACAAGTAGTTGTATATGGAATGTCAATAATTAAAAGGATATAGACTACAAAAAAAATAATAATAAAATAAAAGGATGTAGACTTAGGATAGAGCCTGATTAAGATGTGACTCGGGAAGAGAATCAGAGTTGAATATGGCTGTAGACTGGAATGGTAAGTTTCTATTTTTAAAAAGTCACCACTTTTATATGAAAAACCCTTATCCAATTCCTTATTATTACTTATCGTTGTTATTATGTCCCTGGAAAGTAAGGGCTTAGGAGATATGAGCTTGACATTCATTGAACTTGGATCTCTGTCAGAGTCCACTCAAAAGCGGTGTTTAGTTTTTGTTTTTTGGCATATGAAATGTCTGGAGGAATCTTGAGGTGCAGAACTGTGATTAGAAATCTATATAGTTTTTAATGGTTTTTTGTCCACTTGACTGATTAATAAATTTCTCTTTCAGTCCTCTCCTACAACTATTGTCTGTTGTTAATTCATCATTGTTCAACATCTTGCCGTTGGCTGACTCTTGAGTGACATATAATAAGAAAGTGCACACCCAGCCCCCAGGAGCTCACAGATTAATGGAAGAGGCATGTGCGTGCGTGGACATACATGGCACCAGACTGATGGGGACATGTGGCACAATGCAGGAACAAACCAGTGTGGGGGCAGAGAGAGGAGGGCATTTCCATTCTGAAGCTAATTGTATGTTATCTCAGAGTAATCAGGATTCTCTCTCTCAGGATAGAATCTCTCTGAGGATTCTATCCTCAGGCTGAGGATACTCTCTCAGCCTGAATCCCACTTATTTCCTCAGACTGACTACATGCATTTGGCAAGAATATGAATTCTCAAGTGTTTTCAGGCAGTTTTACTTTTCCTTTACTACTTTGCTATTGCGATGCTGCTGTTTTCATCTCTCAGTGAACCATGGTATTATTTCACACTTGTCTCTTTGTTTCTCAGTTATTTGTTCTCTCATTTAAAATGCACATTTTGAAATTTTATCTCAAAACTTCTAACTTGGAATGGTAGCTGATCATATAACTAAAGCTGTCTTTTTAAGGACCAGCTCCAAACAGGAGTTTACCTGAATAATTTTTTTTTTAAGGGATCTTACTCAGGCTTTGAAGTTGACACAAATAGGACATCCTATACTTGAAAACTTTTTGTTAAAAATTGGTTACGTATAGGTAAAATATGGAATTTTTAGAAAGCAAGAGGTGACATTGTCCATGACGATTGTGCAAAGTTGGAGCAGTCTTTCAGTAGGCAGGACCCACTGTGGAGACTCAGAGTCCCTTCTCCTCCTTTGAGTTAGCTAAGTAGCCACTGAGGGTTGTGGGGCCCTGGGGTAAGTGGTTTCCTGTAGTCTGTACCCCTTAGGAGACAACCAGAAGCTTCCAGCTGATTTCAGGTCTTGTGCTCAGATGGCTGAAATTTCTGGCCAGTAGGTGATGTTAAACTAAACCCCTTAGCCCTGGGGAAAGGGAAACCCAGGGGAGAGACTGGATAGGAGAGTGATGCCTCTGCTTTTGGAGTGCCACTAAGGCAGCAAAGTAAAAATCTGCAGTGAAATTCCATCCTCTGGTACTTACAGTGCTGAGAGTGAGTCACTTAAATCACTGGAGGAACATTCCAGAAAGTCTCCCCACAGTATCTAGTACAGTAGGAGAGCATGCCCGATTAAAGGGGTACATAGACTTTAGGGGAACCACACTGGTTCCTGTGAGTTAAGAAGAACGTAATTTCTTTAAGGGAACAGAACAAGAGGGTTTTTATAGGCATACCTTGCTTAAAAGCTTTTTCTTTAAATCATTGTTTTCTTACATAAAAAAAATTGTTTTCTCCCTTATTTTAAAAGCACCTGTATCTGTACCTTAGTAATAATACACTAGCAATACTTTTCAGCAGGATCCTATTTTAAAGGGCTTAGCCTAACTGCGGCTGTAGTAATTTTATAGTAAGCTGTGATGTGTATTTTTCTGAAAGATCATGGACAGATTGCACTTACCTCCAAATATCAATGATGTAATTGGGGATATATTATTAATTTCATGTGCAAATTGTTTAATTTAGGTAATAAGGAATTCCAGTTATAAACTGTATTGTACTCCAGAGCAGAATTACCAAAGACTAAAACTGTTTAGAAAAGTTACAGTCTCAAAATTCTCATTTGTAACTATAGCTATAGCTAGGAATTTTTAATTTTTAAGGCTATAAACTGTTAATTTGGGGGCTCAGTTTGTCTATAAACAAAATAACCAAGTCTATGTCCAAATAATATAAAATCTAAATAATTAAAATTTTTGGATGGGAAGTCACCACACCTAAAGATTTAAGCTTTCTTCCGATTGGGGCACCAGCGTTGCTTGGTCGGTTAAGTGTCTACCTTTGGCTCAGGTCATGATCCCAGGGTCTTGGGATCGAGCCCCACATTGGGCTCCTTGCTCCATGGGGAGCCTTTTTCTCCCTCTGCCTGCCGTGCTCTCTCTCTGTGTCAAATAAATAAAGAAGATCTTTAAAAGAAATTTTTCCCTGGTTAATTGAAATTTCAATGAGATTTTTAAGAGAACTTGACAAATTGATTCTAAAGTTATACAGAATAGTGAATAAGATAGAATAGCTGAGACATTTTTTGAAAAATAATTCCCTAATCAGATAAAAGGCTTTAATAATTTAAAAATTGGGTTTTATTGCAGTACTAGACAGTACAATGGAACAAAACGAAGAATCTAGATGGAGCTCTGTGGATATATTGAAATTTAGTATGTGATGAATATGGCATTTCATATAAATAAAGAGAAGATTGATTATATTTAGAAATCAGTATTTCATATGGAAAAATAAAATAATAAGACTGCTATTATGTTTATGGGGTGTTTAAGGAATTTGCATTTTTGATTTTATAGGCTTTTTGCCTTATACTGACTCTAGGAACTAATCAGTGAAATATTTGACCTACCATGCTTTCCTGAACTGATGCCATACGCACAAAGAAAATACGAAGAGAAATTATGTATAGAAACCAAAAACACCTGACTACTCTTGGTTTGTAGGGAGATGGAAGTGTAAGTGAGAGTGACATCTAGGAGTCTGGGTAAAACAGTATAATACTAAACAAGACTGTAGGTGAATCTGTTTCTTTTCTTCATTAATTACTTGCAAATTTTATAGAGATGTTCTAAGTTTAATCTGGTGAAATCTAGAAAATATAGGGGCTTGCCTTATATCGGTGGGGGGGGGTATGTGTGTGTACACATCTAAAGCAGCTAGAAGCTAGCTTTAGGACACTGCTTTGAGACTTGCCACTTTCCCATTATTATCCTGTGTCCCTATTCATGTTATCCATCCTCAAACATCATTCTCTGTGTATTTTATTCTCTCTGCCTTCCTCCACTAGGAGCGGCCTGCTTCAGATTCCTGGCAGAAACTGGAGAAGTCGCGAGAGTATAAGAACAGTAACCAGCTCCGGGAGTACCAGCTGGAGGGGATGAACTGGCTTCTTTTTAACTGGTATAACAGGTGAGGAACCAGAACCAGTGCTATCTTCACGGACTTATCCTCCCAGGTGTTTGTACCTGGGGGTAGATTGTCCCCTTAGCCTGCTTAGAGCAGCAGTAGCTGGCAAGGTGGTAAGAGAGTGCAACCTGGCCGTGTGTTTAGGGTAGTAATCTTTGTATATGTATATGAGGCATGCCAAGACTCCACATTCCAACCACAGGAATGGTTTTAGACATTGTTGACTTTGTGCTGCTTTTTTCTTTGCCATTCTTGCCAAAAGGTTAGGCCCAACCTAGAGGAAGCAAAATCCAAAAGATCATTATCTCTGAGTCTTTAGAAAAAAATTGGGTCTAAAAGGAAATGGATCTGGATTATAGCCCCAACTCTGCTACTTGTTTGTGAGCCCTGGATATTATAGACTTGAGCTGTACCACTCAGTTTTGGACTCTTCCATGTTTCAGTTCCCATCACAATCTACATGAAACAGATGAACTTTGAAATTTTTGTAATGTTCTACTGTGTACCCTAGTATGGATTCTAAAGATAGCATACCGTAGTGGAGAACACACAAGAACACAGGAACTGCAAACTTCTGGAGGGTCTAGGACAAGGTAACCTGTGTCCTAGAAGCCTGTGCCACTTATTCGCACAGCCCCTTGGAGCACTGCTCACCTGAGTTTTCCAGTGCCTTCTGTCCTGTGAGGAGTGAGATTGAGGGGGGCCACACCCTCCGAGTGTCAGCTCTGTGCAGTTTCGAGTTCTGGGCCACTAAAGAGACCAACATTTTTACTCTATAAGAAATTTATTTCTTAGAGAAATAAATTGTGAGTTAAAAGTTTATCCTCTGACACAAAAAATGGACAAGGAAAATCACAATGACTTCTCTTTTTATTTTTGCATTGACTTCCATGAAGTTTGTCAGATACAGAAATTGGCTTAGTTTTAAAGCAAATATTTTTTCTCATTGTATCTATTATTTTAATTTTTAGTATTTTCAGTTTATATTCTATGGACCTCTTTCCTATATTTTCTCCCAAGTTGCCCTAATTCCTTTTTGGAAGAAGGTAGGGTATAAAGCATAAGACTAAAAATGTGCCTCAGTTGCATCTGTGGAAAATGCTGAGAAGGCCCTTCACTGATGACCTTCCAATTCAAGGTGTGCTTCTAAAGTATCTTTTTAGTTATACCCAACCTCTACCTCTTTCCTATATTGATGATGAATTATCTGTATTTCTTAATCTTTGCAGAAAAAATTGTATTTTGGCTGATGAGATGGGCCTTGGGAAAACCATCCAGTCTATCACATTCCTCTCAGAGATATTCCTCCGGGGAATCCACGGCCCATTCCTCATCATCGCCCCACTCTCCACCATCACAAACTGGGAGCGGGAGTTCAGGACATGGACAGAGATGAATGCCATTGTGTACCATGGCAGCCAGATCAGCAGGCAGATGATCCAGCAGTATGAGATGGTATACAGAGATGCACAGGTGAGTCTTACACAGGTCTCAGACCTGGTGCCAGCTTGATGTCATCATTTCAAACAGCCTTCCTGTCACTTGTCTTCAAGAGTTTTAATGCCCTGCACCTTGAGTTACTGTTGACTGACTTTGTAGAGTCTTAACGTTTATTGAGGCAGACTTCTTGCTCCCCCTTGGCAGTTTAGTTTGTGATAAGCATAGGATTTGTAGGGCATGCTTTCCACTCTCTAAAAAATGCCAGAGGCTCTTTTTAGGATACTGAAAGCTTGGCTTCATAGTTGACTTATGAAGTTGCTTTTACATGCAGAAGATTTTTTATCTGACTTGTTATATGCTCAGTGAAAAAAAGTGAGCGGAAGAATTAGTATACAGAGGATGGGTTCCTAGCCAGGGAGTTTTGGAGGGGATGTTAACACATTTAACAGGGAAGGATAAAGAGAAGACAGGATTCTCAAATTGTTAAAAGCACACTAATTGGAGGACTTGGCGGGGGTTTGTTACTTATAGTCACTTTACTGAGTATGCTGGTTTGTCCGGGCCACTGGTTTTTATTATCAAGCAAGGTGAAAATTAAATGAATCTAATCAGAGGAAAGTCAGTGTTCTCCCCCACGGATTTCATTAACAGCAAAAGGAGACACTTAGAAGAAATTTAAGACATGCTCTAACATGGTATGCAGCTCTGCTCTTTAAATGTTTTGGTAACACTAAGATAGGTAAAAGACAAAGATGTGTCCTGCCCAGTGCCTCTTATCCCAGGCCAGTCAGGAACATTACTTTGAAACCTGTGCTGGAACCCCAGTTACAAGGTAAAATTAACCGTATCTGAATAGGAGCAAAGGAGATCTCCTTGGGTATTCAGGCTCTGCGTTGTTGAGACCAGCCCTGGCTGGGTGTGTTTGAATCAATACCATGGCATTTTTTTTTTTAAAGATTTTATTTATTTATTCATAAGAGATGGAGAGACAGAGAGGCAGAGGGAGAAGCAGGCTCCATGCAGGGAGCCCGACGCGGGGCTCGATCCCAGGTCTCCAGGATCAGGCCCTGGGCTGAAGGCGCTAAACCGCCAAGCCACCGGGGCTGCCCCTTACCATGGCAATTAATACATAATAAATAAAAAGCTTCCTTGCAGTGTCTTCCATATTTACTTACAAGTCTGGCCATTGTGAGAGCCCGTGTCTCTTACTTGTGTTTCATCGATGCAATGAGGTCTCTCTCTTGTCTAAATAGCTGGTTCATCCTTATATATTCTCTTTCCGCAAACAAGGAAGTACAGCGTTTACTGGCTTCTCTTACCTAGGCTCTAGCATTTTACAGTCCTGCCTCCTCTGCTTCTGTTGGGAGCACATTAGCTGAATTCTGTAGTCATGACATAAAGCTTCACCTTCCATTGTGTCACCCTCAGGGAAACCCCCTTTCAGGAGTCTTCAAGTTCCATGTTGTCATCACAACGTTTGAGATGATCCTGGCAGACTGCCCGGAGCTGAAAAAGATTCACTGGAGCTGTGTGATCATTGATGAAGCCCACAGATTGAAGAACAGGAACTGCAAACTTCTGGAGGGTCTAAAGCTCATGGCCCTGGTGAGAGCTAGCAAGCTCATTACATTAACACAGGTTCCATCTATTCAGTATGGAAGCATTCTGTAGCCATTCTGCATTGTAGCTAACTTGTACAGAGTCTGTTTATTCTCTTCTTTTTTTTTTTTTTTTTTTTTTTTTTTGCCTTCTATACCTGTGATAGTGTAGGAAATCAGAAGAGTTTTTTTGTTACAAACTGGGTCAATAATTGGACCTTTGCCACAAATAGATTCCCAAGAGGACCCAGGGTAGCCTTAAATAGCATGAAATTTGTGACCTGGTTATGTAAGGTGTTTTGGCTTGTTTCCAAGACCTTGAATGATCCGGTACCAAGGATGATGGCCTTGGCCCAATGCCCAGTATGTAGAGGGTAGTAATAATGAATGAATGTTGCTTTTACTAACGTGAAATTGCTGCTAGAATCAATGATGTAAAAGGAATGTTTATCTTTTTATTGACTATACCGACCATGAAATTGTGACATCCTATCTTTTCATTAAAACAAAACCTAATTGCCCCAAAGTGAGTACAGAATGCCCTGGCTTGATCCCCCCCGCCCCCCAAAGCATACTGTTTTGGTGGCTCAAACATTGCTCATTTTGTACTGTTAATTTGTGCAGGAACACAAAGTGCTGCTCACTGGGACACCCTTGCAGAACTCTGTGGAAGAGCTCTTCAGCTTGCTGAATTTTCTGGAGCCATCACAGTTTCCTTCAGAGACTGCTTTCTTGGAGGAATTTGGAGATCTGAAAACAGAGGAACAGGTAAATAAGGGCCTGAAGGATTGACGATAATGTGGTGATTACCTTCACCATCAAGGAGAGAATAAGCCATTGTAGGGATAGGCATTAGCAAGTCCTCACATCTCTGCTAAAAAGAGCATTACCTCCTTTATTTAATTTGTTTTTATGTCAGGGAGGGTAAACTGATCATTAGGAGTTCTTACTACTCTGGAGGATAAATGAATCAACATCCAAAATACCCTGTATTAGCATATCAGGCCTCTTGCCTTCATTGATCTCACATGTGAGTTCAGTGATTTTGTTTCATCCTGAACTCAGGAGCGTGGTGCCTTCTTCTGCTTTCCTCATCCTTCATCTTTCCTCCTACATCCTGCAACATGTTCCCAAGCTCATCTTCCTGAGTATAACAAACTACACAGGTAGTGAGGAAAAGAAGGCAGTCATATACTAGAAGAGTTGGTAAGTCCAATTTTGTCCAAATCAACCAGATTGGTTTTCAGAGATCTAGTCCTGAATCCATCTTATTGGACTAAAAGCTAAATCAGAACAGCCAACATTAATAAGTATCTATTATATGTGATGGGTAGAAATCTTGACTAGAAATTATGGAAATAAGCCAGACAAGTTGAAATGCTATAAGAGGAACAAGTAATAGAACGGAGATTTTAGAAGAAAAAAGATCACGTCTGGGAATTGGGAAAGCCTTTGTGGACAGAGAGCAATTTGGAAATGGGACTTTGAAAGGTTGGTATATTTTCCGTTGTGGAGAGAGAAAAGATGGTGACTGGTTTGCACAGGAGAAAAAAAACACCTGGCATAATCTGCCATGGAATTTATTCGGTTGTAGGGAATCATCTGGTTGAGCTGGAAACTGTGTCGATGAATTGTGGAGCATGAGGCCAGAGAGGGTGAGGGTTATATCATGGGAAGGTCTTGAAAGATGGCTTGAAGTATTTGAGAGGTATTAGGGAAGCAATGCAAAGATTTAATTGCAGGGATGACATAATTAGTTATGCTAAATTAACCTAGCAATGGTGTGAGAGTGGGTTGGGGCAGAGAATTGGGTAACTGAGAAGGTTTGGGAATTTCACTAACAGATGTCAGGAGTACATTCTGTGGTTCCAGTCTGTTTCTACTTCTGTGACAAGTCAGACTTTGAGGGCAGTGAATAATCCAGCTTCATTCCACTTCTCTATGTTTGCAGTATCTATTGATCTTTCAAAAGCCAGCTCCCAACCCTCTCTCCATTTTTGGACCATTAGCAATGTGTCCTCTTCTCCCGTTGCACTTATTTTGTGGTATGCATTTTTTCTTCTTCCTAGACAATGACCTCCTTGAGGACAAGGCCCACCTCTTCTCCAGGTTGTGTTTGTTGTATTGACCAGCACAGTGTCTGGCATATAGTATACTCTAAATGATTCAAGGTATGAACCAAGCGAAGGGCAAAGCTGAACCCAGCATGTGGCAGATTGGCATTTGTCCATATCTTTAATAATTATCTACGTGTGTCTTTCCCTTTGGGATCTTATATAGTAATTCCTAATCCACTTGGGGGATAGATTCCTAAGTACCGTGGTCGATAAAATCAAGGTCCCAGAAATGGGTTAGATTTAAGGTTGTGGTTAGTTAGGAGAAAACTTTAAAAAGGGCATCAAATGTCTGTATTTTAAATCACAGAAAAAAAAAGTTCCAAAATGTATCAGCTTCCAAATGAAGCATGTTCATCATTGTTTAAAATCTGTTCTACTGACTCTGCTAAATCACTGTCTGTAAGTCATTTTGTATTTTTTTTTTCAGGAGCATTGATTCTGCACACAACTTTTTTATGCAGAATGTACCCCCTTTTAATACATTTTTTTTAAAGATTTATTTGAGAGACAGAGATAGCGAGAAAAAGCACAAGCAAAGGGGAGGGACAGAAGGATAGGGAGAGCAGGCTCCCGGCTGAGCAGGGAGCCTGACATGGGGCTCAATCCCAGGACCTCAAGATCATGACCTGAGCCAAAGGCAGACACTTAACCATCTAAGCCACCCGGATGTACCCTAAAACGTTTTTGAACAGCCCTTTATAACTTAAAACTCAGTCTTTTGCACTTGCCCTTCCTTATTTTATTTTTCCACCTGGATTAATCTTACAGGTCTCATGTTTTAGCTCAGGGTTAAGTCAGGCGCCTTGGTTTTTGAATCCCTTGTCTGTCATTGTCTTCTTGGGAGAGGAAGCAAGTCACCTTGCCAGTGCAGTCGGGTGAATAGAGATGTACTGTCCAGGTCTGAGCTTTTAGGAGAAGAACAGACAAAACATAGCAGAGACTACTACTGTCAGTTCAAAGTGCCCCTGAGATGACAGCTCATGTGATGGCATGAGAGACCTCATCTTACAGCATCAATTCCCTACATGCTGCTACACCAAACATGTTTGCTGCTGTTACTTAGAAGCTGTAGGAGGGGTCTGCTTCCAGAGTGCCTCTACTTCTTCTTTTTTTATTTTTTAAACCTAAAATATGATTGACCTGTAACTTTAGTGTCAGGTGTGCATGATAATGATTCGATATATGTACATATTATGAAATGATCACCGTAATAAGTCTAGTTAACATTTGTCACATATGTAGCCACCGTTTTTTCTCTAGTAATGAGGACTTTTAAGATCTCCTCTCCTAGCTGCTTTCAGTTATACAGTATTATTAACTATAGTCATTGTGGTCTAAATTACATTCCTGGGACTTATTTTGTAACGGAAAGTTACCACCCCCTTTGAGCCCCCTTCACACATTTTGCCCACCCCTCAGTTGCCTCTACTTTTTACTTTGTTCTCTCAGCATTAAGTGTAATGTGTCACTTGTCCCTCCTATAGCTAAAGTTGTCCTCAGGTTATGGCTGCACAGTGTGGGCGTGTTTGAGAGGCGTTTGTTTTCTCCATCCTAGAGAGTAGGTACTGTCTTTTATATCTTTCTCCTTTTATCTGTTGTAAGGTTGCCACCTAGGTTCTCAGTGACTGTTTGGGAATTAAAACCAGGAGCCCCCCCCCCCCTTTAATTATTTATTTATTTATTTATTTATTTATTTATTTATTCATGAGAGACACACAGAGAGAGGTAGAGACATAGGCAGAAGCAAGCTCCATGTGGAGAGCCTGATGTGGGACTTGATCCCAGGACCCCGGGTCACACCCTGAGCCGATGGCAGATGCTCAACCATTGAGCCCCCAGGTGTCCCAAAACTGGATCCCTTTTTTTCTTGAGGTCCAATTATAAACTCCCCATGTTTAGGGATCAGTCATGATCTTTCATGTCATCTACTACCACCATACTATGATTAGATGCCCAGGAGAGTGTGGTAAAAGTTGGAATACCTCAGTAATCAACCATTAAAATCTGATATGGGCAGGTGAACAGGTCTCATTTCTCTGGACAGGTGAAGAAACTGCAGTCTATCCTAAAACCCATGATGCTTCGGCGGCTGAAAGATGATGTGGAAAAGAACCTTGCTCCCAAACAAGAGACGATCATTGAAGTAGAGCTGACCAATATCCAGAAAAAGTACTACCGTGCCATCCTGGAGAAGAACTTTTCCTTCCTGACCAAGGGTGCAAATCAGCACAACATGCCCAATCTCATCAACACCATGATGGAGCTGAGAAAGTGCTGTAACCATCCGTATTTGATCAATGGTGAGTCGGCGAAGCAGGGAACAGCTCAGGACTGCTGTGGACCTCTGCCAGAAGCTAATGATAACCAGCAGTCCTATGTTTTGAGTTCCATTAAATGCTAGGATATATGTATGCTTTTCTGTGATGTATGGGGTTCAGAGTGGTTGGTGGATCTGGGTAAGCCATCTGGTAGTGAGTGCACAAAGCTAATTTCTCTACCAACTCTCTGCCATCAGAGAGGATGGACAGCACTCATCAATCTGCTATCCTGTATTTACTTGCAGTCCAGCACATACTGTGCACTTTGGGACAGGGAATTGTATTACTTAGCTGAATAAATGATCGTGATGCTATCAAATTAAAACTCTCTGCAGATAAATTAACAGTTAATTATACTAACTAGAGAACACATCAGAAGCTTTTTTTTAACAATAAAACTTTCTGATAAAATTTTACATCAAATTGTAGCTTGAATTTGCTTACAGCTAGTTTTTATGATATCAATAGGTTTGTCCTTTTGTCACCTTTCTGTAGAGGTTTCTTTTTTTTTTTTTTTATAATTTTTATTTATTTATGATAGTCACAGAGAGAGAGAGAGAGAGGGGCAGAGACATGGCAGAGGGAGAAGCAGGCTCCATGCACCGGGAGCCTGATGTGGGATTCGATCCCGGGTCTCCAGGATCACGCCCTGGGCCAAAGGCAGGCACCAAACCGCTGCGCCACCCAGGGATCCCTCTGTAGAGGTTTCTTTACTTGTATGATTCACCTTGATATCTCCAGTTCTTTCTCTACTTGGTAAGGTTTGCCAGGAAAGCAAAAGCACCTGTTTTCTCTGCAAAATGGCCCTGGTGCCACTGCAGAACCCTCTGCTGAGGGCACAAAGTATGCACACAGAGCATCGCCTCACTGGACTGTTGGTCTGGATCTAGAAATTCATTTCATTTCTTACAGGATCTGTAGAGCAAAAAGCAGTTTTTACCCTCAGAGTTTGTTCAAGGAATAGTTTTGTTCCATTCCTTTTCAGGGGCAGAGGAGAAAATTCTGGAAGATTTCCGAAAAACTCACAGTCCTGATGCCCCTGACTTTCAGCTGCAGGCCATGATTCAAGCAGCAGGGAAACTGGTGCTGATTGATAAACTGCTCCCTAAGCTGATTGCAGGTGGTCACAAAGTACTCATCTTCTCCCAGATGGTGCGATGTCTCGATATCCTGGAAGATTATCTCATCCAGAGAAGGTGAGAACTTCCTTCAAAGCTGTGCATCAGATGCTGCAGGCAATTCCTTTTTTTGGGTACCTTTTTATTCATTTAAAAATGATGTTTTAACAACAACAAAGCATTCAAACATGGAGAAAAGTAATCTCTTCCTAAAGATTGACTGAAATTCAGAGTTAAATCCTGTGACCAAGTAGGCCCAATTTTAACTGCCTAAAGGGAATTTCACAGCCTCTGATATGGAGCCCTTGTTTTACTTAAAAGGTTAAGAAAATAATGCATTTACTTTTTTTTTCTCCCTTAATAATGATGAGAGAAATACTACCTGGAAAGCATCACTGTATCAAGTTGCTAAAAGAGTATAAGTTGACAGCTCACAAAAAAATTGGGTATACTTTATGTCCTTTCTCAGCAAACCCTCTAAGGTTTTATGATACACTAGCTGTGGCATTCCAATCTATTTTCTTGTTCATACTCCTATAATTCCTTGAGCCTAAGTTCCATCACTCACACAGGTAAACAGTCTGTGGTGTTATGTTATATGGGTTGTTTCGATTCTGTGTGGACACTACATTTGTCACTTTATATAGTGGACTTTACGTTCCCAGTCACTGGGATACATCAATGATCCAATGATGATAAATGGATTTTTAAGAATTTGTGCAATGATAAAAGACTTTTCAAGGTCATAGAAACTATTAGTTTAGGCATTGCTAAGTTTAAAGGAAAGCTTTGGTTTCATAAAGTAATCACAGCAAATCACAGTTGTCTTAAATATTCTGATCTTAAAAATCCTGTTAGGTGTTGTAACATGTAATTGATAGAAGAAGTGTTAACAGAACTGACACATTCAGCAGTGGGATATGCTGACATTTAATGTGACATAAATCGTTCTCCAGAATCAAATTAGACAATAAAAGAATTCCTCAGAGTCCTACAGTGGAGGTCTTTAGGTAGAGAATTCTTGAGATGTGTATTATTTTTTTCTTTGGGAAGGTATAATGAGTAAATCAAAACTAGTTAACGCAATTTCATATTTTATAAATTTACTATAGATTAGGAACCCATTGCCAAAAACTTGCTTCTTATATTATCTGACTCTTCAAAATATATACAACTACTGACTCGCAGTTTGTTTTTTAAAAGAACCTCCCCTGCAAAATGGGTAACAGTGTAATAAACAGACTTTTACCAAATACAGATGTCTCATAGCTCCCTTTTATGCTCTTTGTCCTTATCATCTATTGCTCATTTTGTTTTCAAATTATTTAAGTATTAAATTTCCTTTGAAAAGTCAGATATATATGACCTTACCACTGACTCCAAGCTCCCACTCATACACAAGATGGAATATCTTTTCTATTTTGTGCACACAAACATTTAGTTTTGTCGTCCATTTGTTAATATTCTACATTCTATTTTGTAGTTCACCTTTTTAATATATCATGAGTTTTTTAAAAATTCATTTTCTACAGCCTGGTTTTGATGACACCATATGTTGTTCCCAGTTTTTCAGGATTTTAAGGAACCCTGTAGCTGTCCCTTTAGGGTCATTGTGAATGTTTCCAGTTGTTTCCTTAGGCTAAGTTCTGATGTACACTTTTAAAAGCACTTGATACATATTTCCAAAATACCCTCTGGAAAGATATTGTTAGCTTTATGCCTTTCAACAATGTACGAGAATGCTTTCTCTCCCCTTGCTTTTCCCCCCATACCCCACTTAATCTTAGCTAATTCAGTGAGCCAAAATTATGGTCTCTTAAGTTGTATTTCTGAATAATAATGAGAGTAAATATTTTTCTATATATATTAGCTATTTGCAGTTTTGTGTGTGTGAACTGCTTATTCGTGTTCTTCCATTTTCTGTTGCTCTTTGCCTTTTTATTATAAGAATTATTTGTTTACTTAAGAATATAGCATACTATTCCCTAGTATTGTTTTTTACTTTTTGTTTATGGGTATGATTTTTTTGTTTGTTTATCTTACTTTTAGAAGTTTCAAGTTTTCTAGTAGTCAAAACTCACATTTTAAAACAGCTTTAAATAAACTTAAATGCTTATTTATGCTTAAATTTAAGGTTAAATGCTTAAACTAATAGGCTTAAAAAGGCTTCCCCTATCTCTCAACCACACACTCAAATAAATATTCTTAAGTATTTTCTTTACGGTTTTTTGGTGTGGTTTCTTCACCCCAGCTGCATCAAACAGGGTTCTTCTGGCCTTAATATCATCATTAATTTTCTCTTTTTAATTTAGTTTTTATTCCAGGAAAGTTATACATGTACGTATTTTAAAGAGCCAAATTATTTTGTTAGACTTTCAAAAAAAGTACCTTTCCCAATAGCACCCATCCCACCCAGCCCTGAAACTATTACTGTAAACTCTTTATACTGTTTCTTTTGGTATTTATAGCTATACCTAAATAATGTTAGTAGTTGTAATTTCTTGATGATTTTCAGTTTGGTGTATTACCTGTTCCCACTATGGAAGATAAGCATTTGTTTTCTCTCATTGCCCCTCCTCCCCACATGACTCCTGCAAACACTAAGTGACAGCCCAGCCATCTAGTATGCTGCTTATAATTTTTTTCTTGCACAATTTTTTTCCCCTGAAACTGAAAATTCTTTTTTTATTTGATTGCCTGTCATTGTTTCCCTATGATAACTTTGGTTCCAAAATTCACCTCGATTGTGTAAGTCTCCTCTTGTGTTCAAGCGTGTCCACTCCGTCTGCTCAGAGCCACCTCTGGTAGGACCACCCATGGTGACCCTCTCCGGCCTGGTGCTCTTCCCTCCTGCTAACACACCACCACCTGTGCTCTCCTGCCTTCCCACTGACAAGTTTCTTTCCTTCCCTCTTGAATGAAATCTCCTCCTTGGTGGATCCCATGTATGGCCTCAGGGAGCTTCTGAGGGAGGATGGATGATAAGTGAATGTTGATACTCCCTGGAATATCTTCAGTTGACTCTTCCTTGAGTAGCACTTTGGCTGGGTTTGGGATTCTAGGTTAGAAGTAATTTCCCCACAGAATTTTGAGGGTTTGGTCCACTGTCTTCTAGCTTCCATTGTTGCTTCTTAGAAGTCCAAAGCCCTTGTGCTTCCTGGTCTGTGTATGTGACATGTTTTTTTCTATTCAGAAGCTTTGACTTTTCCTCTTTGTCCCAGGGCTCTGGAGTCATACACTGAACTGTCCTTTGTATGGGATCCGTTGAACTGGCTACTGATCAGGTCTTTCTCATCTGAGATCTGTGTTCCTTCAGTTCTGGGGAATTTGTATTTTTATCTTCCACTTTTTTCTCTTTGTGGACTCCTGTTATTTATATGTCAGACCTTCTAGACCGGTCACTTGATTTTCTTTACTATATTTTACTACACCTTTGGTGGGATTCTTTCTTCTCCTCTGTCCTCCCACCCCTAGGTTTTCATTTTTTCATTATGTAATTGTATTTTCAATTTCCTAGAATATTTTGTTCTCTAAAATATCAATTTTCATAGCATTCAACTGGTTGTTTCAGAGGTGCATTGTCTGCCTTTTTGAGATGAATCATCATAGAGGGATTTTGTTTTATTTTTTAATCTTCCTACAGTATCTGTTTTCTCCAAGTCAGATTTTTTTTTCTTTTTGTTCGTTTGTCTCCTTTTCATGTTAGAACTCTAGGTTGGCCTTTTTTTTTTTTTTTTTCCTTCTCCTTTCAGCACTTTTAAATGTTATTCCACTGTGTCCTGGCCCATGGTTTCTGATAAGAAGGTCTGTGGTCATTTAGGTTCCTATTCCCTTGTATGTAATGTGGTGTTTTACCAAGATTGTCTTTTGATTTTTAACAGTTTGTGATGTGTGGCATTCATCCTGTGTAGATTTCATTGAGCTTCTTAAATTTGTAAATGTTTATCTTTCATCCAACTTTGAAGTGCTTGGCCAGTTCTCCTTCAGTTTCTTTTTTTTCCTTTTGCTCCATTCTTTTGTTTCTTTGTGAGACTGCAATCACCTGTATGTTTGACCTTCTCATATTGTTCCACAGTCCATAGGCTCTATTCTTTTATTTGTTTCAGTCTGTTTTTTCTTCTTTTATCTGTCTTCTGATTCTTTTCTCTGTCAGTTTCCATTGTGCTAATTATTACACTCATCCAGTGCTTTCTTTTAGAGATTGTACTTTAGTTGTAAGCTTTCCATGTGATTCTTAACTTTTGTGTTCCTTTGCTGTGATTTCCTATCTTTACTATATACATTCTTCCCTGAGCATAATTGTAATAGCTGCTTTAATTATAACATGTTAGACTTGACACCTTAATAATGGGTCATGTTTCTCCTTTTTCTTTACACAAGTTTGTTGCATAATTTTGGTGTTTCCCCCTGAACATTGCGAATACTTTGTTGTGGAGATGCAAGATTCTGCTCTGGTACTGTGAAGATGGCGAGTTTGATCTGGAGGCAGTTCACTAGGGGAGACCCAGAATGCACATCCTGTCAGTGTTTCTGGTCAGCAGCAGCTCCAGTCTCAGCTGAGCTGCCTTAAGCCTCCTCAAGCATGTGTAAGTTGGAGAGATCAGCCAGTCTAGCTAGTGTTTGGTAGAGTCTGTAGCCAGAATTTGGGGTTCACTGTCTCTGTGTCTCTACTTTTAGTAGATCCCTTCTCACCCTCTGGCAGTACTCATTGCCCTAGATTCCTTCCTCTGGTGCCCCTGGTCCAAAAGATAGTGGCTTTTTATCAAGTTTGTAGCTGCCTTGCTCCTCTGCCACCATAACGGTGGCTTTGCCTTTGGCCAAAACTACAAATTTCTGCCTTCTTTCCTCAACTTTCCAGTTGTCCTCTGATTGGTTTTCCTGTTTACTTGTGGGTTTTTTGTTTGTTTGTTTGTTTTTTTTTTTTTTTTTTTTTTTGTATTTTGTCCATTTTATGGTTGTTACTTGCTGGAGGGTTGATGTGTTAGGATCTTCCCACTCCATTCCAGAAGCAGAGACTCTGTGCTTCAGATCATAGGCTCTCCTGTATGTGAACACTGTCCATTCAGCAGGAACGTCCCAATGTCTATATTTCAAGGTGTCTTTCTTTTCTCTTCTGCCTATAAGATGGGAACTTGATTGTACTGGGAACCAATTGTGGTGAAGGGATGGAGAGAACTAGGGAATTCTCAGTCTCTAGCTCTTCCCTTTTATCAGTATAGTACCTCTAACTGTGGGGTAGAGCGAGTTACAGGTCTTCTGTTTAACCCTCTGGCTGGAGTGGGTGATCTATAGGCTGATACTTTCACAAATATTCAGCTGTTCCTCTGTTTTAGACTCTTTGCTTCCCCATTTTCAGGATTACCTGGTGCCCGATCCCTTTGGATATTCTGCAATATTGAATTAAGTTCTTTCTTTTCTTTTGCTTTCTTTTCTTCCTTCCTTCCTTCCTTCCTTCCTTCCTTTCTTCCTTTTTTTTCTTCCTTTCTTTTTCTTTCTTTCTTTCTTTCGTAGGCTCCATGCCCAGCATGTGGAGCCCAATATAAGGCTTGAACTCAAGACCCTGATATCAAGACCTGACCTGAGATCAACAGTTGGACAATTAACTGACTGAGCCACCCAAACACTCCTGAATTCAGTTATTTCTCACTTGAGAATCTTTAACTGAATTTCTTTGATTTTTTTTTTTTTTTAACATTTCAAATCTTTAGTCTTTCTGTAATTTTGGTAAATGGTGGAGATCTAATTTACTTCCAAATGTGTCTAATTTTTTGTTTATCATTATAGTACATCTTTTCCTCCAGTCATATAAAATATTGTCCATAAAATATACTGAGATACTGTCTATGCAGGGTGTGTGTCCTACCTTTGTATTCTTTGTATTTCTACTCCTTTACTCAGGTATTATTGTAGATAAATTTCAGAGTTACTCTTTTTTCATCTATCCCCAACTACAGAAAAAAATATATGTGTATGTGTATACACACATATGCATATTTGTATTTATACATCTATCCATTTGCTGGGATTTGGTTGGCTTTTACACAGTTAGTAGAACAGGATTGATATCTTTTCAGTACTAAAGAACCTGATACTCTGCACATATTCATGTCTTTTATATACACTGTTGTTTTCAATAAATATTTATGAGGTACCTGCCTTGTGTTAGAACCTCTCTAGGTGTTAGGGCATGGTGAACAAACCAACATGGCACCTAGAGTCATGTTGCCAAGTCCTGCATGTTTCTTACTTTGAGCCTAATCTGTATTCTATATGTGTATAACTATTGTGAATGGGATTTTCTTTTTTTCATTCCTTGTTTTCCAGCTAGTTATTGCTGAGAGATGAGAAAGTTTTTCATTTCCCTTCAGGCCTTCTGAGGTCAGCATTTCCTGTTGTGCCAAAAATGCGTCACCGCCCCCCCTCCCCAAAACAAAGCACACAGGTTTTCCAGACTGCCACCTGCTTCTTGTTGAAATTTGACAGTGACTGAGAATTACAGTTTGATGAGCCGCATAAACTCCCAGGGACTTTGTTCAAAATACAGTTGACGCAGAGGGTTAATTGCTACACTGATGTGTGTTATGGAAAATTTTTTGATGTCTGATTTCTTCATTCAGACTTACTAGCCCTCAAGATCTTCTTTGTTCTCGAGGCTTGATGCCTCTCCAGCTGTCAGTTTGGTTTTGTTCCCGTTTAATTTCATGCCATATTCTCATACTGGGGTGAGGGCATAGCCAAGGGATCTGGCTCAGAAGGGAGTGGGTGAGGAACAGTTTAAGAGAACTCACATAATGGGATAGATTTTTAGCTTTGTGTTCTTTGAGAGCACTCCCTCAAAACTGAATGAATAATAGAAATGAGAATTAATGTTCCAATCATCCTGCACAGTTTCTAAAGCTGTTGTTATGTCATAGCTTGCAGAACACTATAATTGTATGGGAATTTTTCCCCTGGGTGGTGGTTGAGTTATAGCATTGCTATTTATTGGTTTCTCCTTGTCCTTAAAGCTGTGCTAATTCCCTGCCTACCTCAATCCATGGGCATCTAGCTCCTCTCTGATAGCTGGGGAATCCTTGGTGCCTTCAGCATTAATCGTCCACATGCGATGGTGAGGGTGGTGGCAACTTCTGTTTAATTGGATCTCAACCTTGTCTTCTGACTCCAAATCCTGTGCTTCTTCCATTGCATCAACCATATGCCCAGAATTCTGAGTACTGGTATCAAAACCATGTCATTACCTATAGTTTCTTCTGCCAGCTTCCACTAGAGTTATCAGGTCTAATTTACCAGTGTTTCTTATTTTATCCTTTAATTTTCTCTTTTAAGTTTTTCAGGCAGTCTTTCCATCCTCCTGCATTGAAATGTAGGATACATTATGAAGGCCATATAGCAAACTGGTTAAGAATGTGGACTTTGAGTTAAAAGGATCTCAGTTCAGCTCACTCACCTGCTCAATGACTGAGGGGAATTTCATTGTTTTTGTTTTTGAAGTTTCCTCAGATATACAGAGGGGATGATAATAAAACCAGCCCTTAGGATTGTCATGAGATGTAAATGGGATGGTGCATATCAAGTTATTATTCCTGTGGCTATTAAAAATAGTAATGACCATTATACCTAACTGCCTTATGGTTTTGTAGAATCCAGACATACAACCCTTTGCTTTTATCTTAGACACAAGCTCTTCCTACTCTGCCTTTATTAAGTCACCACCTCCTGTTTTATTTGCTACCATAGTACCACATATTATACTGACGTCCATTACATTAAAAAAGAAGAAAAAGGGGAAATCTACACCTGTAATTCCAGGTGCTGATGCACTGTGGCTTTGTGGAAGGAAGACGTATTTTCAGACTTGGTTCTTTGCTTCATATGTGTCCCTTAGAGGCCTGTGTTGGTCTGGTTTCTCTATATGGATTTTCCTTTTCCTCAAGGAAGTCAGGATTATGTTGCTCGCTCTGTTTTCTAGAGCCATCCCCACACAGAGTCTTCTACCCTAGAGTGTCTATCCTTATTCTCTTACTGGTTATTCATCTGATGTTTTAGAAATCTGATTTCCCAAACTGTGGGCTACCGATAAGGTTTTTGTTAGGATTCATGTTCTTTAGGTGCAGGGTGACTTGGTCCTTTTGTTATTTTCCTTTTCGTTCTGCTTTACCAGCCAGTTCCTGCTTGTTGTTCAGGATTGGTACTTGGGTAACATCCCCTTGTGAATTTTTTTTTTCTTTTTAAATTTTTATTTATTTATGATAGTCACACACAGAGAGAGAGAGAGAGAGAGAGAGGCAGAGACATAGGCAAAGGGAGAAGCAGGCTCCATGCACCGGGAGCCCGACGTGGGATTCGATCCTGGGTCTCCAGGATCGCGCCCTGGGGCAAAGGCACGCGCTAAACCACTGCGCCACCCAGGGATCCCTCCCCTTGTGAATTGATTCATCATCAGGGTACATAAGAAAAGAGTAAGGTATCAGCAGCTGTCCACATTGCTACTTTATTGATTCTGTATTAATCACATGATTCCATCACGAAGATGCCTTCTGTGTATTTAAATTGGATGGACAGATAGTAACACACTCCCATAGCAGTTTCAGTTTTGTTCTCCCTTTTATCCTCTTCCCCATTATGCTTTCTGCCCCTGTTTCCACACAGGTGTTTGCCTTCTTAATGATAGCCAGCTGTACTTATTTTCTCTCCCTCTAAGAAGTCCTCAGTTTTCATCCCCTGTCCCCAACACAGCTCATATCCTTCTTGTGGTGGATATGTGTGGAAGTGTGCTGCCCAGGAGAACTGACGGGCTGAAGATGACCAGCCCAGACGCACAAGGACTGCCTGTTGGTACAGTCTGCTTACCATTCTCAAGTTACCCCAAAGCAGCTACACACTGATTTGAACTTTGATTCCTTATTAAGAGCACTACATAAAGTAGACAGTTGAGGCTTTTATGTGTTTTTCTTGGTCTTCTTAGTAGATTCAGTGCAAGTAAAAACTGGGAAATACTGGAGAATAAGATGTTCAGGCTGTGGGGATTGTTATTTTATGTTTACAGTTCTTCTAGACCTTAGTTTGTGGCTGATATTTTTGTTTTGTTTTGGTTTTTGTTTGCCTGTTTTGGGGGGGGTACGTTTTGCAGCGCAGTCTCTGGCGTCTGCCCTGCTGCCTATGTGGGCGGGAGGGATTCCTTGCAGACTACTCTCATTTGGTCCACATTTAGAAGTGAGGGATTTAAGGCCGTGGGTCAACAGCTTCCTGCGTTGTTTGCTGCTCTCCATTGAAGTATGATTAACACCTGGGCTTTCGTTCATTTGGGTCCCCTCAGATACACCTATGAGCGAATTGATGGGCGAGTACGGGGAAACCTGCGCCAGGCAGCCATCGACCGGTTCTGTAAGCCAGACTCAGACCGCTTTGTCTTTCTTCTGTGCACCAGAGCGGGAGGCCTGGGCATCAATCTCACAGCCGCCGATACCTGCATCATATTTGATTCAGACTGGAACCCACAAAATGACTTGCAGGTAACCACTAGGATGATTGCTGTTTGCCTTAGCTGCCCCTGCATCTAAGAACATCATGATGGGGCCCGGCTTGCTGTAGAGTGTCTGCTGTGTCCATGCTGTGGTATCAGCTGGACAGCAGGCTTAGGGCCTCGGGCAGGGGTGAACGGAATAAAAAGTCAATGTCGACCTTTCCCACTAATCAGGGAGTGGTTCTTTCTTTTTGCTTTAAACCGAATGGTTTTTCCCAGTGGTGGCCTCCAAATATAGAACTACTGTTTATTTTTATTATCTGACATAAAGAAAAATATTAAGCTTAACTAGTTCTCTAATTTTTGATAATATAGAGTGATTCAGGCATTTTCACTGGTTGGTTTCTTAGATGGTCATATGTCCTGTACAGTAAAGGAGACAGGTAACCCAGAATTCCATTGTGTGGCCAGGTGACAGGCACTCCCTAGTTCATTTGCTGTCAACTTAGTACTGCATATTAGAGTTTATATGTACTCAGTTGAGTGAATTTGCAGACATTTTTTTTTAGTTTTAACTAAAAAAATTAAACAATTGGTGGCTTTAAAAGATTATCATAAAGATTGGAGTTAATACAGTTTTAAAAAATAAGCATAAATAAACAGGAAAATGACAGAGCTAACAGTTCTTTGGGTCAGAGTCCTTCATCTGCCCTGTTTCAAAGTAAAAACAATGACATTCTGGCCACATTGGACAGTGTGTCAGACAGAAAAGATCTGACATGTCAAGAATCCCATTTCTAGATTTACATCCATTTTCACAAATGATAAACTTCACCCTAAGCATATATTGTATCATGGGATATTTGTTAATACTAGGATTGTGAGTATGCAGTGGGGAAGGTGGTAGTGGCTCAAAACCTTTTTCATGATACAGATGATTGATAAAAGAAGTTTAGAGGCTTCTGTGTCACAAAATTGAAGGATATCCTCTCAGGGAACACTGCAAGGGATACCAGAAAAGGAGCTCAGCTGGGGGGCGTTTGGGCTGCTGCCTGACCTACTGCTTCACACATTCTGCTTTGCCTTTTTCATTTAATGAGTTTCCAAATAAGATTTTGTTTGAAGAAAACAGTCTACTAGTTGGAAAAAATGGCACTCTAAATTATTAAATTGGTGACAGTTGACTAAAGTTCAGGGGAAAAAATCATTTGTAAAACAAACTGTGTGGCACTGTGTTCAATGTACAGCTTCAGAGAAAACCAGTGGACACGACTAGTTCCCCATCAGGCCTTTCTACTGGTGAAGGGATATTTGGATCAAAGGTGAGTTGCTACATATAATGAATAACCACTTTTTTAAAGAATAATGTACTTGATACTGACATAAAAATAAGCAAAAACTAATATTTGATTAGGTAACTAGCGAGAACCTAATTAGGATAGTGATATAGATCAGGTGGTGGGAAGTTATTGCCTACTGGTTGTCTGGCTTGAAGTAGTTTTATTGGAATACAGTCATACCCATTGTATACACGTTACCTCTAGTGCTGCCATGTTACAGTGGCATAGTTGAGTATCACAACAGAGACCATATTTACTATTATAATAGAAGTTTGCTGACTCTGATACAGATGAATCCTTAAGTCCTTGCCACCTGTAAAGTTCTCTGCTCCTTTGCGGTGCTCACCTGACTGAGCCTTGGTACCTGGGAGAATGATGGTATGAGAAGCTGAAATTGGGTGGGTAATTTGAGGGCATGATAGCTAGGCATGCCTGGGGGAATTTCCAGGGTGAGGGGATTGGAAGCATGGGGTTGGCATTTGGAGGCAGGTCATGGTCAAGGCAAGGATTTGGGGATGCCATGCTTCATCTAGGTGAAATCCTGGACATTACCAATTGCAAATAGGTGCCAATGCCAAGAGCTGGAACTAGCAAGAATGAGAGTGGTGGAGCCTGGTAGGGAAGATGAAGTCATCTGAGGTGATCGATTTGTATGCATAGCAGCCAGAGGGGGTGGGTGGGGCTGTCCAGAATTGGGGTCTCAGGAGAAGGGAGAGGCTTTGGAAAAGCTGTTTTTAATATCTACTGCTGGGGAGCTGGCAAGAGATGAATAAAAGGAATAGCAGCAAAGTCAAATGGAAATTGGATCACATGAGGCTTTTAGTCTGGTCAATTTCTGAACTTAATCTAATGCTCAGTCTCAGTGGAGAAACAGACCACCAGCACTCCGGGCCATCCAGGGTGGGACCTTGAACCAAGAATGTGGCAGAAGGTAAATGAGTGAAGGTGTCAGTGGTGGCAGCAGCCCCAGGTGCAAGTTAGAGTTAGAATTCCTCAACTCTTGGGCTCCCAGACTGGCCACCGAATCTTCCGGTCTTGTCCTACTGCTGTCTGCTCTGTTGTTGTCGTTGTTGTTGTTGTAAAAGTTTTGTACTTAGAGGGAACTGTCCTATATTTTTAAAATATTGGCCAGACTAGGTAGAAATTAAAGAATTGGGAAGAGTGATGTTAGGGCAAGGAAACCTGATCAGTGCAGTCTTTGTGGGGAGTGGGATCGGTTGTGAAGAAGACAGTGAAAGGGAAGTCTAGTTCTGAGTTGTCCACAGAAATGGAGCAAGGTTGTGTACTTAGTTGGTGTGGGGAGGAGCCCAGGGGCTGGAGGCTGCCTGCAGAATGGTACACACTCAATATACATGCTGTCTCTTCCACATGTCCTTGTACTGTGTGCCATAAATATGATGTAGGGGACAGAGTCTGGGTACTGGAACCTTGAGACCTTCATGTCGTTCCCAAGACTACTGCTAAGTTCCGCTGTGAACATCAGTGCAATGCATTCCTAAGCCTAACAGTAGGAAACAATGAGACTGTCTGTTCCCTGGTACTATCCTTGCTAGTTACATCATGTTGACCTACACATAGTCATTCACACAAGGGTACATAATCTCATATTTTTGTAAAATGAATGAAAGCTTTCAGTCATCTCTAGTTCTTTATGGTTATTGAAGAACCACAATTCCTGCTCTGATAGATGATTGTATTTCTTTTGGAAGATGGCCTTGGCACAGAACATTTATCTGTGTGTGGATTGAAATGTGTCCTGCCTGATACAAATGTCAGGGCCACAGAAAAGAGAATCTCATAAACAGGGCCTTATGCCTTACCCTACTGGGATTTCATCCTGGCCTCAGAGGTCTGAGTTCAGATGATAGAACATGTGAGTATTCACTCTGGTCTCATAAAGTGTGGAAAGATCTGGTGCAGTCCATGGTTATCCCCAAGCAAACTAGCATGGGAAAGCAGTGCCAATGCTGGGACACTGTTTCTTGACTGATCAAAGGAAGACCCTCTCAGAGCCTTGAAAGGGAAGCCAACCTGACTAGAAGAGGCCTGAGGCCCTGAGGCAGGTCTGTGGACAAACCAGCTTCTGCAGCTGGAGAACATAGCTCCTTTCTCTGAGAAGTCAGCTAAAAGTCAAGGAGCACTGTTACCTTTTCTGGTGCTTTTTCATTATTATTATTAAACACTCATTCATCTTTTTCTTCTGATCACATTGGTGGGGTTTTCTGTGCTTTGGGGGTAGAATTAGGCTTAGGAATTGCTAGAGATGTTTTTTTAAAATCTAGGTCTTCATGAAACAAATGACATCAAGTGTCATATGCTGTTTCCTCTGGTCTTACTAGAGCCTGAGGAGTTCAGTAAATTCTATCTTCCCACAGGCCTAGATCTTAACCAGTTAAGGAATAGACACAGAAGTACTATGGCGGATCAAAAGGTGAGCTTTCAGGGTGCCTGGGTAGCTCAGTCAGTTAAACATCTAACTCTTGATTTCAGCTCAGGTCCTGATCTCAGTGTGGTAAGATTGAGCCCTGCATCAGGCTCTGTGCTCAGTACAGAGTCTGCTTGAGATTCTCTCTTTCTCTCATAATAAATAAAATCTGAGGGGGGAAAAGAAGATGAGCTTTAGTAAATTGTATAGGTGGATTAGATGATATAGTTAGATGATATAGCTTGATCTGTAGCCAGAATGAGCCTCCCTCAGACTCCTGTCCTTGCATAACCTCATCCCAAGGCTAACCTTCCCGCAGAGAACTGCTGGCAGGCATAGAGTTGAGGAGAGAAAAAAGCAGCGCTAAAGAATTGTACCTGTGTCAGAGGTGAACCAACTCAAGGTCCCTTTTTAACAGGCAGATCTTCCCTAGAGGTATCAGGTGAATGCACATCCTCTCTCAAACCTTGAACATGTCTGTTTAGATTCAGTGCATATAAGGAAGTCGAGAGTGTGAATTCCCATGTTCTCACCTTCACTCAGGAGGCACAGCCGGGATCCAGTCCTGGCAAATCAGGGTTCCTGGAGCACTGAGGTGAAGAAACGGCAAAGGGTACTCAGGGTAGCCTGAGAATGAAAACAAGCAGTGAAAAGCGGGTTTCTTTCCTTCTGGTTTACAGGAAGTCAGCAATGCTGCTAGCTCTGAGGGCAGAGATGGGCCTGAGGAAGTAGCAGGGTACCACAGGTCTCACAGAGTCCACCAGCACCGGGCTTTCTCATTGCCCTGTGACACCTCAGATGCTCCTCTGGGAACTTTTTGCTCTTTCAGACCAGATTTCCTGAGGGTTGGATAGGCTTTGGGGTAACCGTGGTGGAGCTGCATGGTTCCTTGTCGCTTTTATTGATAAGGTCCCTAAAGGGAAGGTTCAGAAAGCATGAGAGCAGGGCTGCTGGCAGTGGGCATGGCCACAACGGAATGCCACAACTGCCTGTCCACAGCATTTGGGAAGGGAGAGGGACTCCAGCCTGAGGAGCAAGAGCCCCTTCCATGGTCTGCTCTAGGGGCCTGATGCACTATTCCAAAAGAGAGAGTTTCTGGTCCCCTCGGCCTCTTCCTCCACTGCCACACATTGCTGGCACCAACTCTGTTAGCAGTATGTAGGCCTGGAACTCAAAGGGCTAAATTCTACTGGCTTTACTTTTCTTTGCTGGAAGAAAGTTGAGAGTTTGTGAACGTTCTGTTACATGGTCCATTCTTTCAGTATTTGCTGAATACTGGGACGTGCCAGGCACTGTTCAAAGGGTTGGAGACACAGCAGTGAGCAAGACTAGTGGTTAGTGCTCTTCGTCAAAGTTTAATTTTAGTGGGGTGACAAGGGAAACTGAGTGAGGTACAGATTGCATCCTTGTTACAGAGAAGTAAAACAGACTCAGAGGATGAAAATGGTGTCAGTTTGCCCTGTCCTAGAGAGTGATCTAGGAAGGCTTCTTAAGAAGATGACATCTGGAGCAGAGACCTAAGTGAGGGGCAGGATCTCAAATCTGTGATCAGAAGGAAGAATGTTTCAGACCAAGGGAACAGAAGGTGGGAATGAGCACAGGTGGTGCTCCTGAGACAGGTGGAATAAGGCACTTACTGTACAGCAGCGGCCACAAATAAAGTGAGCCAAATTTTTGAGTATGCTCCTGTGTCTCCTTCCAGTTGCTGCTCCCTTTCACTCCCCACCTCTTTTTTGGCTCCCCCAAAGCACCCTTTCCCCATGCTGCCAACTTTTCTCTCCTTCCTATATTCAGCTGGCTCTTGACTGACTTACTGACACATTGATTGAGCCCCACACAGCAGGCCAGGCCCTGGGGAAACAACAGCGCTCAGGACTTTGGTTTGGGTGACTAACTGAGCTACACAGTAGAAATGGAATGGGCAGGTGTCTGCTATTTCCCAAAAATGTTTACATTTTAAGAGGTGATGATACCTTTTCCAAAGGAATAAATCTGAAGCCAGAAACTTCCTATTCCAAAGCAGGCCTGCAAAGGAAATAGTTAAGGGAGGGCAGTGTCCAGTACGCCCTGATTCCTCCTGCAGGAAGAGCCCCTAAGTCCTCTTTTGTGTGAGTAGTTGGCCTGTGAAAGCAGACTTTTTAGAGTGCCAGAAGAGATGTAAAATTGCTGTGCCTGAAATCAAATACTTGGGCAAAGAAATGGGCTAGGAAGCTATGCCAGTGCGTTAGGTGTGGTTGGTCTCAGCTGTGACTATAGGCATTTGTTTTCGCTTATCACTGAGGACCAAGTAGCATTGTAAAGTATTAAAGAAAATGTACTTTTTAAATACAGGTAATGGGGACACCTGGGTGCCTCAGTGGTTAAGCTTCTGCCTTCAGCTCAGGGTGTGATCCCGGAATTCCAGGATTGAGTCCCGTAATGGGCTCCCTATGAGGAGCCTGCTTCTCCCGCTGCCTAGGTCTCTGTGTCTCTCATGAATAAATAAATAAAATCTTTAAAAATAAATAAAATCTAGGTAATGATTCAAAAAAGTAGATATAGGTCAAGAGAGAAGTTAACATTATGCTTGGTTCTTTGTACCAACTATTTAATTTTTATGTAATTGTAAAGATGTGGTACAAGATTGTGCCAAATTCTAGATCTGAAACTGACACGAGGGCTGGTATCAATTGGAAATCTGTCACTGTTCAATTCACCTACTCCCCAGGACTTCTTCCCATTGTAGTCATTGGGATCTGCGCCTGGTTGTTTGTTTTTAATTTTCTGAACGTCACTACTTGTTTCTTGTAGGCCTATCTTTGTTCACCTCAAATGTATCAAAGTAAGCAACAAACTCTGAGCCTGCATATCATGCAGGAGAGCATGTGAGCTCTGGAATTTTCCCATGGTGCTCCCTGCCCCCTCTTCATGGCCTACTCTGGAGGTTCTGTATTTGTGCCTTTGCTGAGGATTTCATTTGGACATTTGGACTTCATCTCAGTCACTGCCCTAGTTCTGAGTGTTTCTCTGTTTACCACGTTGTTTTGTGTGAGTTCTCATTAGGGAAATAAGGACTGTCATTGAGATTTAACTGTAACAGGATGAGTATCTTACATGTGACAGGACTTCATCCTGTTGTCTTTCAGGTAAGCCATCTTGGGAGAGCATGTAGCTATCTTCTGGTGTCATTTAGCTGCTTGTGACCATGCCCCATGCCCTGCCGCCACCCACCCCCACCACCCCCATCCTGAGACAGGTTGGTTTTTCTCCATTAACAAGAATCCTGGAGACAGGTAGTCCAAGGTCAGGTGGCTTTACAGTGTCATCTGAGTCCCAGATTCCTTCTCTCTTTCTGTTCCATCATCCTCAGGGAATATGATTTACGTCCTCTTTGTTCCAAGATGGATACTTCATACTTTAGGCAGGAAAGATAAGGAAGGAAGGTATGATGCATTTTTCAGGAGAGCAGAACTTTTCCAGATATCCCAATAGACTTCTGCATCTCCTCAATCAGGCTGTATTTCCTTGTCATCCCTGGGAGGCTAGAGGTGGTTGCAGGTGGACACATTGCTGCCCTCTACAAGTATCCGGGTTCTGGGATTGAGGAATAAGGGGAATATGGATACGAGGAAGGTAATTAGCGGTGTCTGCAGTTCTCCTGTATTGGACTTTTGCTCAATACATTTCTAAATTCCCTCCTCTTATAATTTACCTTCAACATCAGATGAGCCAGAGAAAGAAAATCAGTGTCAGTACTTGTGGCCACATATTATTCATGCTATGCAGGTTTCATAAACCATATTAGTTACCTTGATCACTTCCTTTGTTTGCTGATTATCAATCAAATCTTCTTCCTCAATAGATCTGCCACTAAAGATACCAAAAATGGATGTGGCAACTAACTGTAATAGCCAAAGGCCCAACAACTGAGTTGTCTAGCAATAGAAGATTGATTGACTAAGCCATGGTATTTTCAACTTGATAAAAGAATGAGGAATGTCTCTATATACTGCTATGGAATCATCTCTTGAGTATATTGTTGGGTGGGGGGAAAAAGATAAGGTGGAAAAAGTATGCATAGTATGCTAGCATTCATCTAAAAAAGCTGTGTGGGTCTTGCTTCTTCCTGCCCTGCCCCCCAAATGAAAGATAAAACAAACCAAAAAAACACTTTATTTTTAAATTGTTACCTGTAGGGGGAGCGAGGGAACAGGATGGAAGTGACAGAGATAGAAGCTACTTTTTTCAAACATGCCTTTTTGTATATTTGACTTTGGAACCGCCCTAAGTATTTTATAACATTATAAAACAAAATTAATCTTTAAAAACTTTTTATTCTCCGAGGTGCCTGGGTGGCTTAGTCAGCTAAGCATTCTGACTCTTCACTTGATCTTAGCCAAAAGGCCAACAAGCAATAAGCATTCCGACTCTTGATCTCAGCTCAGGTCTTTGATCTCACAGTCGTGAGTTCAGACCCTGCATTGGGCTCCACACAGGCATGGACCCTACTAGAAAAGAAAAGAAAAGGGAAAGGGAAAGGGAAAGGGAAATGGAAAGGGAAGGAGAAAGAAAAGAAAGAAAAGAAAGAAGAATGTTAAAAAGCTTTTTATTCTAAAATAATTTTAAACTTTAGGGCAACTCCGGTGGCCCAGTGGTTTAGGGCCGCCTTTAGCCCGGGGTGTGATCCTGGAGATCCGGGTATGATCCTCGAGTCCCATGTCAGGTTCCCTGCGTGGAGCCTGCTTCTCCCCCTCTCTCTCTGTCATGAATAAATAAATAAAATCTTTTAAAAAAAATTTAAACTTTAAAAAAGTTGCAGAATAGTGCAGATTTCTAGGACTCTTCACCCAGTTTTCCTTAATGTTAACATTTCATATAACCGTAGTCTAATTGAAACCAAGACATTAACATTGACAATAATCTATAGACCATATTCATATTCCTCCAGTTTCCTGCAAATGTTCTCTTTCTGATCAGGAACATCCAATGCATGTTCTCAGATTTCTTTTACAAGTCCTGATTCCTTGCCTCCTTCGATTTGCAGCAGCACCTGTCTTTCCTTGACTTTCATGACCTTGACACTTTTGAAGGATACTGACCAGCTAATCTCTCAGTTTGTGTCTGCCTGAGGTTTTCTCATGATCAGATTTGAGGTTATGAATTTTTGGCAAGAATATCATAGAAGTGATGTTATGTCTTCCTCACTGCATCGTTTTGGGGGTACATGGTGTTAATACATCTTGTGATGTTAACCTTGATTACCTGGTCGAGGTGGTGTCTGCCAGGTTTCTTCACTGTAAAGGAACTATTTTTATCTTAAACTTAATCAGTATCTTGGGAGGAGATATCTTAGGACTCTATAAATACCCTGTTTCTCACCATACTTTCACCTGTTAATTTTAGTATCAATTAGTAGTTCTTGCCTTCAACAATTACTACCATGGGGTTTGGTTCCTCATAACTTTCTATTTCAGTCATTTCTTCCACACTTATTAATTGGAATTCTACTGTAAAGAACAGCTGTCCTTTATCCCCATTTGTTTTTTATGCCAGTATAAACTCGTTTTATTTTTGGGCTATAATCTCTTACTCTCATTATTTATTTTGTTGTTCATACTTGGTCATTAGGAGATCCCTCAGGTTGTTTCCTGTGTCCTTTTGACATGCTCCCATCAGGTTATTTATATGCTTATTTATATGTTCTTGGTTGAATAAATTTTTTAATTTAATTCAATTACTATATAATGTATTAGTTTTAGAGGTAGAAGTCAATGATTCATCAGTCTTATATGTTACCCAGTGCTCCTTACATCACATGCCCTCCTTAGTGTCCATCACTTCCTTACTTTCTGGTACCACAAGATGTTCAGGTTCATGTTGCATTTTTCCTGCCACAGCCATAGAACTGACAGTTCCTCCAAGGATCCCTGGTTCCTTTTATTTTTAAATTTTTTTTTAAAATTTTTTAAAGATTTTATGTATTTCAGAGAGAGAGTATGAGCCAGGTGGGGGGAGCAGGACAGAGGGAGAGGGAGAAGCAAACTCCCCAAAGAGCAGGGAGCCCAAAGTGGGGCCAACCCCAGGACTCTAGGATCATGACTTAAACTGACTGAGCCACCCATGTGGCCTGCTGGTTCCTTTTATTCAAGAATGCCATTTAGTTAAGTATCCAACCCGGGCCGTGATCTCAGGGTCCTGGGATCAAGCCCTTGACTCAGGGCATGGGTGATTCCCTCTCAGTGGAGTCTGCTTGTCTCCCTTTTCCTTTATCCCTCCCCCTGCTCACTCTCTCTGTCTCTCTATCTCTCTCAAATAAATAAATCTTTTTTTTAAAAAAAAGAATGGCACTTAGTCACCAAGATCTGGCTGCTAGGAGTACCTAATGCTTCTAGAGTATTATTGCTTCTAGACTCTCTAAGCAGACAACTAGGAAACCTGTGTATGCATGTGTATTGACACAAGCGCTCAGACCACACATCTGTACTTTCCCATACTGTCCACCCACAGTGAGTTTCTGATTCCAATCCAACAACATAGGATTCACTCCGGCCTTCCCCTCTTCCTTCTTTTTAACTCCTTTCTCTGGCTGTGAGAAGTTTTATGATAACACAGTATATTTACTCGTATGTTCAATCCTAGTATGTACATAAAGTAGTTGCAGAATTCCTGACCCATATTCTGTGAAACAAATTTACCAGCATATAATATTGAACTGTAGTAGTGGGTTGGTTTTTTTGTTTGTCATTAGTCTTTCGGTATATAATCAAAATACCATTTTCCAAAGTTACTTGGTTTGGTTTTCTTCTTTCTTAACTCCCTTCATTGTGATTAAGTTAATGTGGGGCCAGGGGTCATTGGTAGTCAATCCCTAAAATGCAGAAGCAAAATAAAATCATTAAATATAGCCATATATCAAGTGGATAGTGTAACCCCAAGAGATAAATTATTTCAAATGTATTTAATATTTTTGACATTTTCATTTTGATATAATTTTAGTTTGCAATTTCAGTATAGCCTTTATCCAGATTCACCAACTTTTATTTTATTTTATTTTATTATTATTATTTTTTTTAAATTTTATTTGACACACAGAACACAAGCCGGGGGAACGGCAGAGGAAGAGGGAGGCTCCCCATTGAGCAGGGAGCCTGATTTGGGGCTCAATCCCAAGACCCAATGATCATGATGATCATGATGATCATGACCTGAGCCAAAGGCAGACGCTTAACCGTCACCCAGGCTCCCCAAGATTCACCAACTCTTTACATTTTGCCCCATTTACTTTATCGTTTTACCTTCTAGCTCCCCTACCTCTCTGAGTATATACATAGACTTAAACACATGTGTGCACACACCATTTTTTGTCTGAACCATTCAGAATAAGTTGCCCCCAGTACTTCAGTGTGTAGTTTCTCAGTGCAAGGACATTCTCTTCTATAACCACAGTTTAGTTCTCAGAATCAGGAAATAAGAAAACGGCCTTCAATCCACAGTCTGTATTCAGATTTATCTTTTATTTCAGTGTCCTTTTATGGCCACTCTACCCCTGGTCTGAGATCCATCCAGTTCAGGAGCACCCATCACCTTACTGACCATATCTCTTTAGTCTCTTAGAGTTGGAAGAGTTCCTCTTTCTTTTTCTTTTATAACCTTATGTTTTTAAGGACTGCGGGCCAGTTCTTATACAGATTATCCCTCAATTTGTGTTTGTATTTCCTCAGGATTGGATTCAGGCTTAGTAATACCACTGAAGTGATATGTCCTTCTCAGCATATCACATCAGAAGGAACGTAATATCTGTGTGATAATATGTGCTTGGATATCTTCGTTAAGGGGTATCTGCCAGATGTCTTCACTATAAAGCTACTGCTTTCCCTTTAAAATTAATAAGCAGTTTTGGAGAGATACTTTGAGACCGTGTAAATTAATATACTATTCCTCATCAAAGTTTCACCCACTGGTTTTAGTTTCCATTGATTAATTTACCTGAATCAGTCAGCACTGTGATGGTTGGCAAGGGGTGATTTTCTAAGCTTTGTTACTCAAACTCTGTTAGTCACACTCTACTATAAGAAAGAGTGTTCCTTTTTCTCCCATTTATTTATGTCATTATGTACTCATGAGTTCTTTTTTTCATTCAGTGGGTTATATTCTACTACTGTATTTATTTTGATATTTGTAGCATCCTGGACATAGCCAGTGGTAAACCTCTGCAAGTCGGAAGTGTTATTTGGGTATGTCTCCATATTTCTTTGTGCTCTTCCTTACATTCTGACACAATGTTTGGTGCTCATCCTGTACTTTTTCTGCCTTCAGGCCTGGGATTAACTATTTCTCTACTATGTCTTGGTTTTATCTTAGTGGAAAATATATTTAGAAACTAAGATCTGAGAGTGAGCTACAGCCTTTGCTACTGCGATGCCATTGCTTCTATATGCCTGTTCAGTGGACATACCTAGAATACATACATGCAGAGAATATAGATGCACATAGATGCATAATATGCATTCATATGTGTATATGGACACGTGTAGTAAACAAAAATACACATATATCTGTATCTATTTCTATTCCTGTATATATGTGTATGTAAACATACACATAAGCACATAACCTAACCATGAGTTCATACTGGAACCTGCAAACCCATTCTAATACCATACAGTTATTCTAGTTTTTTTCTTTATATATTTGTAACTTACTTCTTCAACAGTGAAATCCCTAACTCCTGTTTTCCTCAGTATATTTACCCATTTCTTCAATTCTATATTACATAGAAAGTAATTTCAGAATTCCTAAGCTTACCACTGGGAAAGAAAAAGAAACCTACCTGCTGCTGTGTATTTAAAACAGTATGATTTGAGTGTACATACTTAGTGGAATATAACCCTGAGAGGAGGAAAACAAAAATCTTGCACTGTTTTTAGTAATTATGTTTTGGAGAGATCATAATGATACAGTTTTTCTCAGGCTATTACATAAATTGGGGGATAAATCAAATGAATAATGATATTGGTGTGGTTGAGAATTCAGCTTTTCGACATGCTTAGAAAGAAATACAGATGTGTGGTTGGTAAAGTTAAAATGCTGTACTTTTAAGTTTGAGTTACAAATAATAGTATGATCTCATGATGTATTTTGTCCGGTATATGCTTTGTCCTTTATATGTACGTGGTTGAATATAACGTACACACACACACACACACACTTCTAAGTAGGCCTAGAAACAATGACCTACCTAATAGCAACGAGCACCCCTAAAGCATCCATACTCCTACTGAAAGAAACAGGACTCCCAGGGGAAAAAATGACTGCATCCAGGTCTGGGCAGGAAATAGACAGTAGGAACGTGGAACATATCATACCAGGATGCAAACATAAAGACAGACATATCTGTATCTCTTTTCTTTCTGTGTATGTATATGTGTACTCAGACCCCCTGAAACCATGAGTTCATACAGATATTTCCAAATCCATTTGAACACCAGAGTTTATTCTCATCTTGTTCCTTTCTGAATTTGACTGGATCATGTCAAAAGAATTCAGGAGCCAACGTGAAATTTCCCAAAGGAAAAAGAACAACAGCAGTGGGATAAAACATAGCACATACATTTAAATGCATAACCTCATTGTGTTCTTTAAAAAGTAAAAAGAAAACTCTTCATTGGTCACTTGGAGGATGTTATTTTGGAAACTGGTTAAATAAACAGAAAGAAAGGGCCCCTGGGTGGCTTAGTCAGTTATGCATCCTGCTCATGATTTCAGCTTAGGTCTTCATCTCATGCCTGATAGGATTGAGCCCCATGCTGGGCTCTGCACTCAGTAGGAGTCTGGTTAGATATTCTCTCCCTCTGCCCCTTTCCCTGCTTGTGTACTCTCTCACTCTGTCTCTAAAATAAATAAATAAACATTTAATTTTTTTTAAAGATTTTATTTATTTAAAAAAATAGTTTATTTATTTATTCATGAGAGACACACAGAGAGAGAAGCAGAGACATAAGCAGAGGCCGAGGGAGAGAAGCAGGCTCCATGCTAGAAGCCCAATGTGGGACTCGATCCTGGGTCTCCAGGATCATGCCCTGAGCTAAAGGCAGATGCTTAACCACTGAGCCACCCAGGCATCCCATAAATAAACATTTTAAAGATTAAAAAAAAAGAAAGAATCAAGCATTTAGCTTGTGTTTTCTACAGGAATTGAGCATCAGAGTAACCAAAAAATTGGTGAGGAATTGTAACCTCTAATGAAATAGTGGATCTAGCAAATGATTATCACTCTAAAGAAAGATAACCAGACATCATGTGCCTCCTGATGGAAATTCAAAAACCACCAAGAAACACACTTGCCAAAAATCAAATCTTAACCTGATCAAGTCTCAAGATACAGCTCCCAGTTTAGAGGAAATACAGGGAACAGAGGAACTTGTTCAGTGACATAGCCAGAATGCTGATGGCAGTGTGGATTATGAGAAACTAGAGGACAGAAACCTGGTCTCTCCAACAAAAAAAGTTGCATTGAGTGGCATTTAGGTGGCTCCATCGGTTGAGCTCTGACTCTTGATTTCAGCTCAGGTCGTGATCTCAGGGTCATGAGATCAAGTCCTCCCTCAGGCTCTGCACTCAGAGTTTTCTTTTCCTTCTCTCTCCCTACCCGCTCTCTTATGCGCCTACACACTCTGTCAAATAAATAAAAATACTTTTTTAAAAGGTTGCATTTGAAAAAGGGAGAAGTCAAAAGCAAGGAGTATCTGTAGATTGAAAGAGAATGGAGACAGATCAACCCGCTACAACATATGGGCCCTATTTACATCATTCATTCATTCATTCATTCATTCATTCATTTATTTATGATAGTCACACACACACACACACACACACAGAGAGAGAGAGAGAGGCAGAGACATAGGCAGAGGGAGAAGCAGGCTCCATGCACTGGGAGCCCGACGTGGGATTCGATCCCGGGTCTCCAGGATCGCGCCCTGGGCCAAAGGCAGGTGCTAAACCGCTGTGCCACCCAGGGATCCCCCTATTTACATCCTAATCCAAAGAAGCAAACTTAATATGCCTATGAGATAAGTAGGGAAATTGGGACACTGGCAAGATGGTTTATACTAAGTGTTCATATTTTGAAGTGTGACAGTGGCAACGACAAGAATCCTTGTCTTTTGAATTATATATTGAAATACATGAAGATGAAACTGTAGGATGCCTAGGATTTGCCTCATAAGTCTTAGAGGATGGGGGCATAGTAGAGATGAGAAAGGATTGTGCATAAGAGGTCATTCTCCTTTTCTCTACTTTTGTCTATGTGTGAAAATTTCTTTCTAGTAAAATGAAAAAGTGAAAAACTGGTGTTGCCAGCTCTGAGGGATTTGCCCAGAGAGCAGGACAGCATCCGAGGAATGAGTGGCAACACTCAGACCATAAGCTGGGGAGGGTAGGAAGCCGTGTCCTTCTTATCACTTTATCCCAGCATATGGTAGTCACTCAATAAATAATGGTATGAAGAAGTGAGTGAGTTTGAAGGGGCAGATCTGGGTGAATTTTGTTCCAAAAATGATCCCATGACTTAACTGTGAGAGCTGGCCACTTACACCACATGGTATTTGAACACTTCCCTGTTTCTTGAGCTGCTGCCATTGTATCTGGTGACATGATGTATATGACCTTCCTTTCTAGGCTCAGGCCCGATGTCATCGGATAGGCCAGAGTAAGGCCGTGAAGGTATATCGTCTTATTACTCGGAACTCCTATGAGCGGGAAATGTTTGACAAAGCCAGCCTAAAGCTGGGTCTGGACAAGGCTGTTCTTCAGGACATAAACCGAAAGGGCAGCACCAATGGAGTGAGTATGACAGTGCCTGCCCGGGGTTCTCAAGGAGCACTCATCACACAGCCTGGGCCCCTCTAGAGTCTTCCTTCCTACAGCTGCTTTAAGATTCACTTTCACTAAATTGAGTCAGGTTGCATGTCTTTTTTTCTGAGTCCTTCCCCACAGCAGAGGATAATTCAGGGTCAGGTGTCTGCATTTTACAGATGCATAAAGGGAATCTAGGCACAGTTATGGGGTAGAATTGCCCAGCATGCAGTAATGTTTCAGTAAGCTGAGTTTTTAACCATGCTTATTAGAAGTCAGTAGATCTTAACACTCTAAACATCTCTTGTCACCATGACTTATCTCATACTCCATGCTTTGAGCTTCCCGAGGTATAATGGAACCTATTTTATCTGTATCGCCCATGGCCCCTAACAGTACTTGGCATATTAAAGATGTTCAGTGCATGATGGTCAGTAAAAAAAATGAATAAATTAACAGCTTGCAGTATGGCAGTTAATAAAAAATCTTTTTCCCCCTCCACAGGGATGAAAAATTGCAGCTAAGATTCCTAAGCCATATTAAATTATAGGCCAACAAACCAGAGTATCTCCTTAATCTCTGGACTCAGGGCATCAAAGGTTGGGAATTAAAACCTTCTAAATGAGTTGTCTTCAGTCCAGATGTTCTATATCCTCTTAGCTATGCATATGTTGCTAAGTATAATACTTCAAGTTACCAGTGCTGGGAGTCATGGAATTCCCTTTTGTGATGGATAGAAAGAGAACCAGATTCTTAATTAGAACCAGGAAAGAGTGTTTTGAACTCCTATTTCCTGTTTTCAACAAGCAGTTGAGAAGATCTCACTTGGCACAGGATCCTTTCTTTAGTTGAGAAATGACATCATTTCCAATACTCATGTATTTATTTAATAACGAATAAATCATCATTCTTTAGCTCATTTAGTACATCTGGAGGTTTTTAAAAAGATACAGACTCAAACTAAAACATTAAATGGTGCATAGTTTCAATGGTTTGTGACATTCAATAGTAACCAACGTCCTGAGGAATGTTGGGGCCATCGGGTCTTGTGCTGGCTTTTATTCCAGAGCTCCATATAGAAGATTACCTGCCGGCCCTCTCCATAGTTGTTTTGAGCATCTTTATCTGGGCTTTAATTTTCTAAAACTTGTGGCCCATATCTTTATTCTTCTGACATGTGCAGTTAGTGGAGGAAGCATACACTGAATCATGAGGGCAGGTTTGAGGCTCTTTTTCTCCTGTGCATTTTCCACTTTGTGAGTAGCCTTTGGTGACCTGTCCAGGTACAACAACTCTCAAAGATGGAGGTAGAAGACTTGCTCCGGAAAGGTGCTTATGGAGCCTTAATGGATGAGGAAGATGAAGGCTCCAAGTTCTGTGAAGAAGACATAGACCAGATTCTCCAGAGAAGAACTCACACCATCACCATCCAGTCCGAAGGGAAAGGGTCTACTTTTGCCAAGGTATGGCACTTTTTCTCCAGAGTCTGTGTTGGAGTGGGAGCAGAAAGAAAACTATTCTTTGATCTTCGTTGGCCAGGCTTTGTTTTCTCTGAATGCACACTGTTGAGATTGTCTGTAGATTTTTTTGTGTGTGAGACTAAAAATGCAGGTTCTTAGGGGGATTCTGAGTAATGAACCAGAAGCTGTATAGAAAAGAAACACCACTCCTGTCATTTGATAGCTGATCTTCAGCAGACAAGACAGACACTTTAGTTTATACTTTGCGCTATTCACTGTTCACAAAGACTGCTCTGACACTTTTGAATGGTCATCTGGATTTCCTTGTAGAGCACTACTGTCCAGATCCTGAAATTCCAATGAGCATTCCATTCCTCAAATTGAAGCAAGTGTTTTTGCTCATATCATGAGAAAAGACATGTTAGTCTAGATTCCCAGCTGCTAGTCTAGATGCCTCTTTCCTCTACCCTTCAGCTTACTGGATTTCAAATTCCAGCTCACTCTCCAGTGTTTCTGACCACAGGCTCTGGATGCACTGTGGCCTGTTTGATTGACTCACATAGGACTTCTTCAGTAGGACATCCTGTGCTTTGTGGGTGCTACCCAATTTAGTGCCTTTCCTATAGTATACATGTGTGAAGATGGTGAACTGAAAGAAAAATCCCATCTAGGAAAATTGGAAGAAGCAACCCTTTTGTAGGGAACTAGACATCAAGTGACACATTGCCACTGGAAAGCAGAGGCTTTCCTTCTGCTTCCAGTTTTCAGTTCCAAAAAATGATCTATACGTTGAAATTGTAATTTCCTTACCCAAGCTTTAGAAAAGAACAGTCTTGAGATTTTCACATTCACTTGGGAGGCTCTGTTAGGGGTTTCAGTTTCAAATGCAGTTGGAGGACATACTTGAGATTCTGATATATTTGAAATAAGTCAGGTGGTATTATCAGTTTGTACTATGTTCAAGTGTACTTTATTGACTTTCATCATCTCCACAGGCTAGCTTTGTGGCTTCAGGAAACAGGACAGATATTTCCTTAGATGACCCAAACTTTTGGCAGAAATGGGCTAAAATAGCTGAATTGGACACTGAAGCAAAGAATGAAAAGGTATAGTACTGAGAATGTTGTGTTCCATGGCAATTTCTCTGTGTCTCATAGGATCATAAATTACTGCACAGCTCAAGTCATTATTCACTCCAGAGCCTTAGTCCTAAAATGAGCTGCTATATGTGACATACTTAAAGTATGCCTGACACATAGAGCTCAATAAATGTTCATGGTTACAATTTCAAAATGACCTAATGGGACAAGCAGTCTGCTAGACACCTGGGAAATTTGACAAAGGCATTTAGAACTGGAACTGGCCACACACAGGTCAAGTTCAGCCCTCTGACCTAAGCCACCGTCCCATCCTTGCCACGTGACTATTTTGCATCTGCTTCAACACTTCTATGAAAGAGACTTTGCCTGTGACAGATACTCCAGAGGAACAAAGAAGGGTTTGTTGGCCTCCCCTCCATTCTTTAAGTATCTCGAGTTTTCCTACTTCTGAACATGAGAAAGAGAATAGCCCTGGAAGGCATCCAGAGTCTGACATCAGTTCACCTATGACTATGCCTCTGATCAAGGCAGTTGCCCCACTGAGATAAGTGAGCAGGACATGTGACAAAAGGAGGTGGCGTTTTCCCCTCAACAGGGTTGGCAATAATTGTGAATACACCTGCCTAGCCTACAAGGAGACACCCCTTCAGTGTTCATCTTGTCTCCCCTTTCCTCCATCTCTGGCCCTGTCACTTCACTCCAGGATGCACACACGTCACTTTCTACTTGTCCTCTCTGGTGGCTGTCGAACTCCCTTGGACCCACAAGCCCAGGAGACAGTCCCTGCTCGTATCTAGCTGATTCAGTAACCAGCACCCAGCCTTAACTCTTCTGTGGGATCACCAGAACTCTCAGTCCAATCTCTTTTCTTAAGTATGTAGTCTGAAGTCCCTTGAGTAACCTGTTAAGTAACTCCTGTTTTACAAGGTCACAGTCAAGAAGTTACTCTGTGTGTGGGATAGTGGGCAAGGGTGGAGAGAAAAAGCTCTTGTTCTAGAGATATTTATAAACAGCAGGAGCGTGCAAGGCGTGCAAGGTAGCAGGGTTATGCCACAGCGTATCTGGGCTATACAGACAAGTATTTAGGAGCTTAACTGAGCTTTGGGAAGAAATATGGGGGAAGGAAGGAAGGATAAAGAACAGGAGGTAGTGGGGATTGGGAAAGAGGCAATGGTTTTGGCACAGCTGCTGCCAGAATGAACTGAGGATCCTGGGCTGGGGATTTTGTCTTCAATGAAAGACAAAAGGTTAGGAGTTAGTGCCCATGGAAAGCAGAGAGTGAAATAGCAAGAAATGTGTGTGTCTTCAGAAAGTGACTGAACAGATGAATGTGTCCAACTCCTTCTGCCTCTAGAGCACAGGCTGCCTCTGCATGCTGGGCAGAACAGCTGGAGAGTATCACTCCAGCCTTTCTTGGCAAGAGCGGACCACTACTCTGGGCACTGGGAGGTCTTACTTGCCATACCTGCTCTGCTAGCAGGACTGCAGAAAGAGCAGATGGTGGTGGACAGCAGTGGGGGCTTTGGGGAACATGCCATTTCTAGTGAGTCTCAAAGAATCCCCTCTGCTTGTCGTAGACATGGCAGGTGTACTGGGAAGAGCCTTTCCTGCTGGAGGATGAGGCCACGTGTGGCTCTCTGCTGGATGTGTCCTCAGGACCCAGGACCAGCCACAAGATGGGCATGTGTATTGTGATGGGGGTAGAGCAAAGGGGGACTCTCTCTTCACCCGATGTCTCTGTTTCTAGGAGAGCTTAGTGATTGACCGGCCTCGAGTGAGGAAGCAGACCAAACACTACAATTCCTTTGAGGAGGATGAGCTCATGGAGTTCTCAGAGCTAGATAGTGACTCGGATGAAAGGCCCACGAGGTCTAGACGCCTCAATGACAAAACCAGGCGCTACCTCCGAGCTGAGTGCTTCCGGGTGGAGAAGAACCTGCTCATCTTTGGGTGGGTATTGACTTTGTCTGTGTGTTGTTATCCAGTCCCTAAGATTCATCCAGTTTGTCTCTCCAGTCACCTCTAAGAATTCCAGGCTGATGGAGGATCTGTTAGAGTAGGAGAGAACTGTGCTTTTTGCCCATGGCCCCCCTCAGTCATTGTACGCTCTGCTGCCATATTGTAGACGTGCCATGATTTTCTCATGTGCTTGTCACAGCAAATCTCTGTTACTAATTTGCTGCCTGGTACTGATTTCCTGCTTTCCCCCCTCCAAGGACATATAAGGAGTCCTCACAACAGATGTTAGAGTGAGGGCATGATTCATGCAGGGCTCTGGTTCTGGTAGAAGTAGAAGGTTTAGCTTCTGGGAGCTCACCATTGCTTTTGATTATTGCAGCTGGACTCTCTTAATTCCAAATCTATTCCCTGCTCCAAATAGTTTCATCCCTCCCTCGTTAACATTTGAGTGACTATATGAAGCTCTCGATGTCCAGGTCACCTTAGTGACATGTGGTGTGCTACTGCATGTGGTCCTTGAAGGCCTTTCAGGGCACAGCCCTTGAGGTGATTAGTAGACCCAACAGATGACGAGAAGCACTGTTGGCTCCTGTTTGTCCTGCAGTGTTGAGGGCATGCATGGCCCTTCCTCCCTCCAATGCCCTTCTGTATTTCTACTCTCAGCTGGGGCCGGTGGAAGGACATCCTGACTCATGGGCGATTCAAGTGGCATCTGAATGAGAAGGACATGGAGATGATTTGCCGGGCCCTGCTGGTATACTGTGTCAAGCATTACAAGGGGGACGAGAAGATCAAGAGTTTCATTTGGGAATTGATCACACCTACCAAAGATGGGCAGGCCCAGACCCTCCAGAACCACTCAGGTGAGCGGTGACAGGGCCATGCCTGAGTAGTGGGAGCCCCCGTGTGCTCCCATCCCTCTCCCTTGTTGCCCCAGGTTGCTGTGCTTTGGGAGATTCCTCTTTCTCAGGTATATCTGAAAATGACAGCTGCGGGAGAGGAAGAGGATTCCTTCAGTTCTCCCTCAGACTCATCCAGTATTACTTAAAATGTTTTGTGGAAGTACCATCGGGCCCTCCTGAGGTTTCCCACGTGCGAGGCCTGTTCGCTGACCTGAGCATCACAGGGCTTCCTCCTCTGACCTGGGGTCACACCATGTGCTCTGTGGTGTTTCTCTTACATTTCACCATTCTGTCCCAGTCCTGTCTGTGCCTTTTCTTGTGCTGTGCTTCTCCTTCCCTGTGCTCGGCCATTGCTCACCTTCACATTTCAGATCTAGTGTGCCTTTTTTCCTGACCAGATTGAAAGTTCCCTGGGGGGCACAGGTGATATTCTTGATCCACATGGGTAAATTCTCACTGCCTGACTGAGCAGTCCTGGAGTTTACTGAGCTGGGGGCCAGGCGTATCTCCCCACTACTAGCATTGCTTGGTGGACCGAGGAGTGGGGTCTGTCATCCAGGGCTACCACACACAGCCCAGCTACCTCTCTGCAACCCCAGCCCAGCTCTGTTCTGCCCCCTGTGTTTAAGCTGCCCAGGTTCATCTACCTGCCTTTCTGTTTCAGGGTTGTCAGCTCCAGTCCCCAGAGGGAGGAAGGGAAAGAAGACCAAGAACCAGCTGCTGCTCCCAGAGTTAAAGAATGCAGATTGGCTGGCCACCTGCAACCCCGAGGTGGTCTTACATGATGACGGCTATAAGAAACACCTCAAGCAGCACTGCAACAAGTGAGTGTGTCCCTCCCCAACCCTGGTGGCAGCTCCACATGGACTGTCTGGACTCCTAGGATCCCCACGGGGCTATGGGAGACCACTCAATACCACCATGCAAAGTCTGGAAAAGCAGAATGTGTGGTCTAAGCTGGGTCAGGATCCCTTCACATAAAGCCTGTCTTACTCCTTTAGCAACATCTCCTCTCCCCCAGAACCTGGATTCTCTACTAATACATACAGCCTGTACCCCTGAGGGTTTTTCTGACCCAACTCTCTAAATCCAGTTAGAACACTGGTGATTTCATTATTCTCTCTCCTTCTGCCCCTGAGGTCACACTAGGGAGAGCAGGAGACAGACCTTAGTGGCCACCACTCTTGGCCTCCCCCCTCTCACATGCCAAGTTGCTGCTGCTGCTTCTCATTGGCTGTTGCTGCTCAGGGCCTCCAATTGTTTGACACACATGCATTTGAGATGTATCCATTATATCTCTAGGCCCTGGGCTAACACCAGGCACCGGGAGAAGTGCAAAGGAAACAGTGACAAAAGATGAAACTGCTCTTATGCAGTTTAGTTTGGGGAGGTGGGGCACCCAACCACCAAGCAGTGACGAGCTGCACCTGGATACTTGCATCACCTGGTATGGGGGAATCCTTTAGAACTTAGAGGGCCCTCGGAGACCCCCTAATCCAGCTTCGCAGGCCTTGTGAGGGTGATCTCCCCGACGCTCCCACCCAGCAGTGAGCAGGCCTGTGCTGCCACACCTCTGGTTATAACCATAGAATTTAAGCGATAAATAAGAGCTTATTTACTTCTAAATTAGTATGTTTTGATAAGTTTTTCTTTCTTCCCTGTGTCATCAACCTAATGGTCCTGTGGTTGCGGTTGGGTTATGTTCTTTGTCTTTTATGAATGAAGCCTCATCCTTTCCCTTCGTCTCTCTAAACCTTTGGATGGAGGCCTCATGCCCACACTATAATAAAAACTGCACAGAGGTACAGCCTCTTTGGGACAGTAGTTCTCAAGTTGAGAATATAAGGGCACATGGTTGATGGTAGACCTGCCTGCGGCAGGACTCAGTAGCATGCTCCATGTGACTGACTCTGAGTCACCATGGAGGGGACACACAGAGGGGGCAGCCTTGGTAAAAGGACTTGTAGGAGACCTTGCACGGCAAGCTCACTGAGGATTCTCTTGTACATTAAGCATCCATCTTTCTTGAACAAGTGACATGCAGTAAAAAATGATGTTTGGGGAGAAAAACAATCTGGCAACAGCAAGATGGAGTGGGCCAACCTAAGGCTGAATGGCCATCTTGGAGAGTTCTGTCATAATTTAAGTATTGATCATGAGGACCTAGCGGAGAGTGCTAACCATAGAATTGGGGAGAAAGGTCAGCTGTGAAAGATGTGACAAAGGAATAATGAATACATAACATGTGATAAGGAATACATAAGCAGCTAACTCCAGGATTGTGAGCTTCACTGGCTGGGAAGCTAACAGTGCTTGGTCCAGGACAGAGTCAGAATCCTTACATCTACTGAACGAGGAAGAGCAAAACGAAGGACTTAGGTTTTGCCCTGCTAACTTAGAGCAGTAGCATTGGCTGTTCATTCACAACTGCATACATGGATGTGGAGTCCTGAAAATAGGCTGAGCTGGAGGGGTTGGTATAGAAGTTCCCCTGACACCTGCACAGATGATCACAGATAATGACCAGAACCGTTTTTTGACCTTTGAGGAATATCTTAACATTTCTGACCACCACCTCCAAGACTTTCCTGAGAGCATGCCTGACCCTGGGAATTGAAGAATGCAGTAGGTGTACCTGGCTGGCTCTGTTGGTGGAACATGCAACCTTGATCTCGGGGTTGTGAGTTTGAGCCCCACGTTGGGTGTAAATTGCTTAAAAAACAGAATACAGTAAAGTGTTTCTCTGAGTTCAGAGAAGCTATTGTTTATTATCCTGACCTAATAGAAACTACTGCCCTCTTGGGCAGCCCCAGTGGCCCAGAGGTTTAGCGCCTCCTTTGGCCCAGGGTATGATCCTAGAGACCGGGGATCAAGTCCCACATCGAGCTCCCTGCATGGAGCCTGCTTCTCCCTCTGCCTGTGTCTCTGCCTCTCTCTCTATTTCTGTCATGAAAAAATAAATAAAATCTTTAAAAAAAAAAAAAAAAAGAAACAAACAAACAAACAAAAAGAGAAAGACAGAAACTACTGTCCTCTTTAGTTCTGGCTCAGCAAGAGCCAGAGACTCTAAGCCAGCAGAGACTCTGCAGCTCTTCCCACTCAGTATGGAAGTTCTGTGGACAGTACCCTGACAGGGAATCTTGAGCCTTCCTACTGATATGGGAGCTTACCATTTCTCAGCAAGGCTCATTTAATTACCAGATGATTCTAATTAATTGTCCCTTCTGTATATTGAATCTAAAATCTGCTTCCTTGAAACCTCCACCCATTGATCTTGGGTCCTGGTTTTGCCCTGAGGCACACTGAAGAACAGGCAGACTTTTTTCAGCAAAACTGGACTGTGAGCTTTTAGAATTGTAGGCTCTGTAAGCAATTGTACTGCCATTCCAATATCAGATATGGGTTAAGACAGGCTGTGAGATTGGGACTGCCTGGATTTAAATCTTGGCCCTCTTACTATGAGCAGGTGCATTACTTGACTTCTTTATGCCTTTATTTCATATAGAAAATAAAGATGATATTAGTCCCATCTCTTAACACTGCTATTTGGATTAAGGGAGCTAACACATGCTGCCAGTAGTAAGCACTCAAAGTGTTGTTTGGTAGTGGTAGTAGTATTATTTAGGCACAGGAAATTGTCGTCAAAAGAACTTTAAAAAATTAAAAAACAACTGCCTCAGAATCAAGCAATGAGTCAGGAGAGTGGTCATCCATTTGGGAGTGGGAGTAGTGACTAGAAGAGGACCCAAGGAGCCTTCTGCTGACATGTTCTGCTTCCTTATCTGGGTCTTGGGTTCACAGATGTCCTCAGTGTGTGGAAATTCATCAGGCTGCATGTATATCTAAAGTACACTTTCTGGGGATCCCTGGGTGGCTCAGCGGTTTAGCACCTGCCTTCGGCCCAGGGCATGATCCTGGAGACCCTGGATCGAGTCCCGTGTGGGGCTCCCTGCATGGAGCCTCCTTCTCGCTCTGCCTGTGTCTCTGCCTCTCTCTCTCTCTCATCTCTCGTGAATAAATAAATAAAATCTTAAAATAAATAAAGTACACTTTCTGAAGTATAGTTCATATCAACAAAATGTGGGGTTTTAGGGTTTTTTTCCAAGAAAGCAATCAAGGAAAGAGCAATAATGCCACCCAAATATTAATGGGTTTTGTTTGACTAAAGTAAGGGTATTACATACCTGCTCCATTTCTCCTTCCCTTTGAGTTTAGATGTCAACTGGGATTATCCTCTCATTCACGGTGGGTTGCCCATCTGTCCCCTGAATTGACTGGCTTCTCATTTGAAAAGTAAATACTATTCATTTTAAATTCTATTCCCTTCTGTTGTAGATATTACCAAATACCAACATATCTCTGTTTAGAGAAATAGAGACAGCTCTTTGATTTTCAGAAAAGCCTTCCTGCATTTGGGCTAGATCTAAGCAGGCAGGAATACCATACCTAAGACCTCATTCCAGTTCCTACTAAGGAGGTCAGCAGCTATTGTCAGCAAGATAGAAGGATTGGTGGCTTTTATAAATTCTTAGATTTCTTATTGTCTGAGCTTTAAAAAGAAATAAATCTCAAAATTATTTGAGTTGATTGACAGCTGAGGTAAGAAATGGCATACCGGAAAAATAAGCACGTTCTTTCCATTCTTAAAATTCTAATTTTGTGTGTTGCCACCTACTACTTGAGCCCAGGGTGGCACTTTATGTATTTTTTAAAAATTATCAAAAATAACCTTTCCTCCCACCTCTGATTCCCATTTCCCCCTCCAGAGGCAGCCACTGCTAACCTGGTTCTTCCAGGGATATTCTGGGCATGGACCAGCTTAGGTGAATGTACAGCCTCCCTAAAATAACATACATTTTATATACTGTTTGTGCTCTGTGCTCTATTTCTCTCTTTTTAAAATAACTTATATGAAGATCAGTTCCTGTGTATGTAAATGGACCTTTATTTTTAATAGCTGGCCTTTACTCTTGCCTGGTTTTTAACAAGTTACAAGTCCTTCTCTGTATATGAGACTAATCGAATATGAAGCATCTCCTTGGACAACTTCTCTATGCCTACCCTTACCTTCACCCTGTTTCTGAGTGCATTTAGCCTTCCTCACCCTCACTCATGCCCCACTCCACCCCACCCCACCCCCGCCCCCAGTCATCTTCTGTACTGTAATTCCTTCTTGGTTGGCCTCTTTTCACAATTAAGATGCTATAGGCTTTTTAGGAACAGGGCTAAATTGCTTAATTATGTGCCTCACAGTACCCAGCATGGTTGCCCAACAAATACTTGCTTAATTGCCTTGTCTCAAACAGTTTGGTGCCTGTCCTTGGACCTTGAGTGTGCTCTCTGCAGAATCCAGGGAACTGAGCACCTCAGGAGAGAAGATGTGATTATGTTTGGGCAGTATTGCCATGAAAAAGACTTGTAAATATACATTTTAACTACATGCAAGTGAAACTAAAAACAGCACCACTGAACATGACCTACTCTTCAGTAAATTAGTAAACTGGTAACCAGCTTCTTGGAGGGCAGCACTGCCTGAGAGCTCATTGTTGAGGGGTGGGGTACTGACTACTCTTATAGACCAGAACAGATAAGTGTTTCTGCTGCTGTCCAGTGCTTACAGGGTGACCTAAGAGATGACTAGTGAGATACATTTTTTCTGTGTAAAATGGGGATAATCACAGTAGCACCTGTTATTAGTACCTTGGGTTTTGTTTTTCTAGTGCTTTCAGATATTATTTCACGTCACTAATGACATAGGAATTCCCAGAATTTCCTTGTGTCCACTTGGGGGTGGCAGCTCATGGGTTCTGACACATTTGCATTAATGTGTTTACCTTTCACAGGGTACTTTTGCGAGTCCGGATGCTGTACTACCTAAAAGCTGAAATACTGGGAGAGGCAGCTGAGAAAGCGTTTGAAGGAACCCCTGCCAGGTAAACCAAGTCATCCGTAGCTCTTAGTGCTAATGAGCTGCCATAAGGTACTTGTTCATGGAGATGGACAAAGCTGCCTGTGCTTTGAGAGGCCTATGTTTGCACTCAGCCTAGGGTCAGTTACCTACATGGTGGAACAGGCAGGTCTCTAACATGTAAAATGAAGGAGAAATCTTTCTCCACAGCACAGTTTTCGGTGAGGTTTTGAATTAGTTTGCTTTTCTTAATGGTTTTGTAACATTGGTTTGAATAGTCATTTCTCTGCCTTAACTAGTTATTCTCGGATGAGTATTCACACTCTGAGTCATTGTGGGTTGAATAGTCATACTTTGATACGTTTGGTCCAACAGGTATGCACTAGGCATTTTGCTCAAAATCCCACTCTTGGCCGTAGTGCTCTTCCACATTTGAGCAGTTCTCTGTATTTGCTAATCATACTGATAATACCTAATACCCTGTTTGATTGTTTGCACCTTAGTTTTGTAAACTAGTGTTTCCAAAACTATAGAATCCTATGGGAATCTCCCAAGATTTCAGAGAATGAGGCTCCCATTTCAGAACCATGCTCCCACCTACCACTTGATGAAGCCAGACAGCCTCCTTCACCTTCCCCAGACGCGCTGTTTGCTCTGGCCCTTTTTGATGCCCATCATTCCCAGAGAAAACCAGAAGGAGTAATATTTCATCTTTGCTTTGGGATTACCTGTGGCCAAGGTTTCTTCTTCCTTTTTTTTTTTCCGTTAAGCAATCCTAATGGCTTTAGAGGTCATGAGGGCACTGGAAAAGAGGGAATATGCTTTCTGTAGTTACTGTAGTCATTTTTAATAGGTATTGGGAGTTTGAGTGCTCTGGTAAAAAGATTCAATTCATGAGTCATAGAAATGCAGCAGAATTCAACATGATCATTTCTGTCAGGTGTTACCTGGCAGAAATAATCTACCTTAGCTTCCTCATCCCACTATCAGATGCTTTCTTAGACCATGTAGATGGAAGGAGACCATGTGGATGGAAGGAGATAGGTACAGCACAGAAAGTCCATTACCCACCCCCTTTCCTCCTTTCCTCTGCTCTCCTCAATCCTGGCTGTTATGGGTCCTTACTGTGCCATGAGGAATGAGTAACAGTTCATCCCAGAAAAGTCACTTAGCTCATGGCACCACTCTGGCAGAGCAGTGGGCCCTACAACAAGAGCCAGATAGAACACTGCCTGGAAAGGTAGGGCCATGGACCACCATTCCCACAGAGGTAGCTGGCCTTGAGGAGGAACAGTTAGCTGTGTGTCACAAGAAGAGCTTGATGGAAGAAGAAATTTGAGATGCTATAGAGAAGCCATCCCAGAAAGCAGGTAGGTGGGAGAGAGGAACCATCAGGTGAATTTTTCTCCCCCAGACCCAAAGCCTTGAAGAGTAAGGACTATGCTCAGGCAAATGAAGACCGGGAGCTAAGGGTCCATGTGAGCTTTCAGAACATGGACAGAATTCATTCAGTGAGGGGCTAATGGCACTCGGCCTGTATGTCTGCTCCCTAGGGCAAATTATGTTCATCCCTTTGGCCAGGAGCAGGGTAATTGGTGTTCTGTTTTGTTTTGTTTTTTAAGATTATTTATTTATCTATTCATGAGAGACACAGAGAAAGAGGCAGAGATACAGGCAGAGGGAGAAGCAGGCTCCCCATAGGAAGCCCCATGTGGGACTTGATCCCAGGATCACACCATGAGCCAAAGGCAGATGTTCAACCACTGAGCCACCCAGGTGCTCCTGGTGATCAGTTTTGACCCAGCAGACTACTCACTGCCAGACGGTGCCACCTAATGTGGGACCTATCCTCTGAAAGACTGTCTTCATATCCTGGAATGTACCAGTGCTGACTGCCTTATTCTCAAACAGTGCTTGAGATCTCTACATGTTGAACCAAGATGATTCGGGCACTTTTCAGCATTTGATTGTGTATGAATTTGACAATATGAAGATTGTTCTACCTGCAGTTGACCAATATATTGATGACGTTTGCTGTGGTTCTCAACTGGAGATGGCTATCTACATTATATATGTGGATCCTAAGGCCCCACCCTAGACTGACTGATGTGTTCTCCAAGAGGAGCTTCAGGATTCTGTGTCAGTCAGTCTAAGGTGAAGCCTGGAAATCAAGTACATATGTGGAAATAGCTCACTGGGTGGGCGTGATGGAAAGTCCTGGTGAAGAAACCTTGGCCCGCCGCCTTCTGAATCCTTGTAACTTCAGCCTCTTAGCACACAACCAGGAATGTTGCTGAATACCAGGGGTCAGCCAGTAGCTCTTGCATTGTTTTCTGTCTACGTTGAAGGAACTCTGAGTCCATGCCCTTCCTTCCACAGGGAACTAGAAGTGCCTCTGCCTGACATTGACTACGTGGAGATCCCAGTGGATTGGTGGGATGCTGAGGCTGATAAATCCCTTCTGATAGGCGTGTTCAAACATGGTGTGTATTTCAGTGAGTGCTCTCCCTTTCCTGAGAAACTCTGTAGCCTGCTGCACATCTTTGGTAGGAAGTAGAGCCTCACCTCTGTCCTCTCAGATAAATGTGTGAGTCATGAAAATATGGTGAATGTTAATACCAGTGAGGACCTTTACAAGGGATGTTGTGGTTCACTGTCAGTCCTTGGACTGCCTCACTCTCCTTCACTTTAGAACCCCAGCATCTGGCCTAGTGCCTGGCACATAATAGGCACACAGCATTTCTTGAGTGAAGGAATGAATAAATGGGAAAATGTTAGGTTTTAGCATTTCATATGTATGTAGAATTCTAACATCATTTTAGGTTATCTACACATTCCTAGTGTGTATCATTTTGCCCCATTGGTATAAAAATTTAAGAATACAAGATGTTCTTTTTTTCTGTTTTTTGTTTTTGCTTTTGTTTTTGTTTTTTTGGTTTTTTGTTTGTTTTTTTTTTTTCAAGATGGTGTTCTTTTTTTAAAGTGTGGTAACCAAGAGTCCAGAGGACTGAGAGAGGTTTTGAGCTTGGAGAAACTGAAATAAATGTCCCCTTTCTTCACTTCCACCACTGTCTAAGTACTTGCCCTTGCCCTCAGCCAGCAGTCAAGGTGAATGATGGAAGCACCACATGATAGTCGCCGTAATGTGCCTGGTAGATATCTTTCCTAATGTGCCTGGTAGATACCTTTCCTATTAAGGTATCCTTTCCGGTTAGTTAACTGAAATCTTACACTGGAGAGCAGGATTTAAAGTGGAGAGAGCTGGTCATATCTGGCTTTTACTTGTCAGCTCTGCCACTTACTAAATGTAAGACCTTGAACAAATCATAAATTTCTCTGTCCAGTTTCCTCATCTGTACCATAGGGATAGTATCAAAACAGCTTACCTGGAGGGTTGTTTGAAGATTCAATGAGACCATGTATGTAGACTGCCTAGGGCAGGGCTCAGCAGTAGATAGAAGTGTAGGAGATGGTTAGTGCTCTTCGGCTATTGCTTGCTGTTCTCGCTTTGGAAAGTTAACTTTCTCAGACATCCCTAATCAGTAGAATTCCCAAATCAGTAGAATTCAGCATTTGGAGGCCAACCAATCACATTTACTTAACAGCTATGCCTATGCATATTTTAATGAGGAATCCCCTCAAACTTGGAAGGGCTACTGAGAGCCCTTTATCAGACCACTTGGGTTAGGATGAGCAGTGCTGTCCTTGAGAGCTACCTGTGATGATGGAAGGGTGTCCTGTCTCTGCACTGTCCACTGTGGAGTCCACTGGCCACATGTGACTATTGAACACTTGAGATATGGCTGGTACAACTGAGCAACTATATTTTTAATTTTACATGATTTTTAATTAATTGAAATTTAAATAACCACATGTGGTACCTCTTTTGGACAGTGCAGGGCTGGAACTCGGCTCTGAAGTGGGAAGAAGAAACATGTGACCTCTTTTAAGCACAAGCAACCACAGTGCACCCAAAGCTTGGTTTCATTTAATTTGGGAAAGAACCTAAAGACAAATTGCCAGAAACAGCCAGATTCAGAGCATCTGAACATGGTGTGCAAGAAAATCCATTGATCCCTGTGTCTCATTTCAGTGGTAGTTTTAAGGTACATGACCACATCATTGGTGGAGAGAATGTGATGTGGAAAAGGGACAAGATGAGAAGTCCCAGCAATAGGACAGATAGAATCTACATGCTTCTGCTCCGTCCCTCCTCTGACTCAGCACAAAAGCCTGAGTGGGTTAGGACAATAATGTGAAACTACCTAGCTGCACATGAAACAGATAAAGGAAAATCCCCAAATGAAGAGGTCACTTAAAGCCAGAGCTGAAAGCTCACTGGTGGGACAGCAAGCCAGAGGGATAGACTTGGTTTTTAATGCCTGCACAGAAAAAGGAAACAAGTCCCTCCAAGAAAGGAGGGCAAGAAAAGGCTCTTTGACTAGCCCAGGGAAGCAGAGATAGAAGAACATACTTCTGAGAAATAGATGGAGACATGGAAGAGAAGAAGAAGTGGAAGATAGAATGCAGTTGCCACGGAAGGAGTAAAGCAGGGTATGCCAGGCAAGTGCTAACCACAGCCAGAAACCAAACATGTTAAGACCTGGTATGGTGAAATCCATATCTTACAAAAGGTCTTTAAGGAAAGAAGGATGGTTTGGGATAAAGAGGGTCTTCACACAACGATGATAGGTATAATTCATGAGGAAGATGTGGCTAACAGTCTAGCCTCACAGTACATTAGAGGACAGGACTCTCAGGGAGTTCAAGACCTTTTCTCTCCAAGGAAAAGCAAGTTATTACTGGCACCATATCTACTTGCTTTTTCATCCTTGATCAAAGTTTAGGTAGTGGGATTAATCAATTGATCTCTCTTCGTTTTATATTGGGAATGTTCAAGGGTCAACCAGATGGTGTCTAAGGTCACTTCCATATCTAAAACTCTTCTGCTCTATGAAGCAGTTTAGGAGGGTATAAGTTAATGATTCCTGAGTGTTTCCTGAGCACACCGTGAGGTCTTTAATCCCATGAGATACCCCCAGATTGCTAGTTGAGGTGAACTCAATACTAGTCATATTCAGGGCTGAGGGCATGTGCATGATGCCTGAAGTGGCTGGTTATAGCATACGATGACTTTAAACATACTGTAAAGATGGGACAACCCGGCCTCTGTACCCACTGCTAGGGGACTGGGTCTAAACCACACATGCACACCTGACTTACCCTTGCACAAAACCAGCCATGTTTAGTTGGATGGTAACATTGGATCTACCCAGACTGCATTGGATAAATGCCTGTAGTTGGCTTCATGGGCTCATCCTCCTTGGGGTCTTCCAGAATCCAAAACATCCTCCCCCGGACTAGATGCTGCCCATCAGACATTCCATGAGCATAAGCTTAGACCTATCCTCATCTAGGTAACGCACCTGACCGCCCCTATATAACTTAGCCCCACAACAGATCTTGCCAGGTGACAGCCTCCCAGATACCTAGCAGCTGGTAGAGATGTGACATTTTCAGGAAGCGAAGCTGTCTGGTATTCACTTTCTAGGAATTTGTGTCAGGAAGCCCTCTGCCTCACATCCATCCCATGGAGGCCTAAGTATGAGCTGTGACACTGCCACCATTTTCTTTGTTAAGAAACACAGCCATCTGTTGTCTGAAATTTTAGGGCTCCTTCAGTCTAACCCAGACATAGCCTGCTACAGCCCTACTTAGATCAGAAGGATACACCCGTGGTTCCACCTCTCAGCTGACCTCTGTGCAAGAATTACCTGTACCTATGGTTATTTACAGCAGGAGGGGCTCTATAGCAAACCTGTTCTGAATGAAGCTCTCAATGGCTCTCAGTTGCATTGACTGACTACGGCCCTCTAGGGCAGCCTAGATTTCTGTCATTTTCATTAAGATAAGAGTTTAGTATTTTTGTTTATATTCTTAGAAAGGAGCTTTTAGACTGAAGAGGTAAGCAGCCCACACCCTTCAAAGGCTGTCATAGATGTATTTATTGGCATTGCTCTTAGAGCACCGACAACTCTATAGGGCAGTTGGTGGGGTTTCCTAGGGGACTGAATCAGTCACTCTTCGTTGTTTCCAGCTTCATAGCTCACTGAGAAATAGGAATGCAGAATCTGTCTAGACAATGGAACCACACAAGATAAGAGAAAGTCTGTGGAGTAGAAGCAAAGCCAGGTAGTAGGCTGCTGAATTCGCCTGGCCTGCTTTATGCCCTGTCAAACACAGAGCACCTGAAGGCAGGACACTCTCCCAGGAGTAAAAGGCTAGTGGAGAAGGCTTTCAACTTCTCACCTGTCAGATGAAGCACCCCTCTTTTCATGGGAAGCAGCAGTTAGAGATAGTGGCAGGAATTTCCTCAAGGCATCAGGAGAGTTGAGAACATTTCCGTTTTGCCGTAAGTTGTGGTAGAACACGGGAAGAGGGTGTAAATCTTTCTATAACGATTATTGAAAGAGAATCTGGGCAAAACTGACTTATCTTTTGTCAAGCATGTATGGTGTTGGGCCCCACACTAGATACTGAATGTGTAATTATGAGAAAAAACAGACCCAGATTCTTTTCCTAAGGAGCCCACAATCTCATGAGACAGACTGAACAGTAATCAAATAATCACCCTAAGAAATAGTGAATAAAGAAGAGCATAAGGCATCGCAGTTTCTCCTGCCATGTGCCTCATGCGGACAGCACCTGTCATTGAGATGACAGAAGAGTCATTTTGGATTAAAAGATAAAGTACCTGCAGCTCCTCAGAGAGAGAGAGAGAGAGAGAGAGAGTACCAGGTGCCGCCTACACAGTGGAGAATAGAACTGCATCCACAGCGATGTGGAGCAAAACCCCACACAGAAGTGAAATACCCAGCAAAGTAACATCCAGTCTGTTCTTCACACCCGTGGTGGTTCTCGTTTTAGGTGCAGCATTTCCATCACTTGTGATGGGCTCTCTGTACATACTGGAAATGGACTTCGTTTCCTGGGAGCAACATGGAAAGGATTTTGATGATCTTGAAAGTGCTTTCCCCAAGATAGTTTGCTCTAACAATAAGATTTGGATCTTTTCCGTGACCAAATACTAGCTCATTTTCAGGTTATATGAGACTCAATAAAATAATAACAGATTCTCATGCCTGGCATATCAAAGTAAAAGTGATGTTATTTCATTGTTTTGGCTCCCTTTCAAGGGTCTCTTCTGAGTCAAATATGTTCATTCTCTGTTTGACTTTGGGGATGTGGTAAGGGATAATTCCAAAGCCCTGGCCAGTGGATTTGGATTTCACACCAAATGGGTGAATATGGAGGCAGTAGATTGTTTTTAATCTGATTAACAACCACAGTAGATCTCCTTGTATTTTATCCCCTGCACCCATCACTTAGTTCAGTTTCTGTTTCTAAGACATGGGATAAAATTGGACTATCAGAAAACAAGGCCCATTCAGAAGGTAACAAGGTGTCCAGAAGTGGAGGATGAAGAAAAGTTGCAAAGCCAATTTGCCTGATTCCCTTTGCTATCCAAAAGAAGTAAACAAGTGAGCATTGCATCTGTACCTTGTGTCTCTTCATGGACACAGAATATTTACGTAAGCTTTTATTTTTGGTCAAACACTACTCAGAGGCATATACTTTAGCTCAAGGATCTTCCTCAGATAGGAATTCTTAGAGGATTCAATTATTCTTAAATAGTGTTCTTGATTGTTTTATTTTTCACTTAATAAGGGAAACAAAACAATTATACAGTGTCCGGGGTAGATTTTGTGAATTCTAACATGACTTCTAACATTTCTCATTACCCCTATCAGGGTATGAGAGGTACAATGCCATGCGAGCTGACCCAGCACTTTGCTTCCTGGAGAAAGTCGGGATGCCAGATGAGAAGTCCCTTTCTGCAGAACAAGGTGTTACGGATGGGACCTCAGACATTCCTGAAAGGTGAGCCATCTGTGATATGACATGTTATGCCATGAATCTGACCCCCTCCATGTATATCCAGCATTCTCACTGTCTCTTCCTCAAACCTAGCATCTTCGCTAAATCTTGCCATGCTGGAACTACTTTCTAAAATTACTGCATTGGTTATATCCTATTCTGCCTCAGGCCTTTTCTTTGACTTCTAAACCAAATACCAAATACCAATTTTGTTCTTTTGAACCAAATACCAGTTTTGTTCTTCATGGGTTCCTCAAACTGCCCACCATCCTACTCTACTCGTCCCTTGTCTGGTTAGAGGATTCTTGAAGAATTCAGATCCTTCATACCTGGCAGAAAGCTAAGAGGCACTGCAAGAACAGGCTTCCTGACCTTGAAATGCCTCAGATGAAATTCTGGCATTATTTAAGAATGTGTTGTCCATGAGTAAGGTGAATTAGGAGCCACTGCTTGATGGCTGTGGCATTTAGGCCTTATTTATGGATTGTGTGCAAAAATATGGAGGCATCTCCTTTGGCTGAATTTTACTTACTGTTGGCACAACCCCCAAATCTGTAAATTCATTGGAAAGCTAAATAAACAACTAGAAACTGTGGTGCTCTAAAAATATATATATACATTATAATCATATATATTTACATATATAAATATTAAATGTTATATTAATATTATGTATATTTTATATATGATAATATATATATAAGGAATACATAATATGTATCTCTTAGCTTGTATTTGGTAAGCTTTGAACTGATCTTCCCCCTAAAGTAGCAGATACTGCTCTCCATTGCCTAGGGCTGTGGTCAGGCCTAACCAGGAGCTCCTAACTACCAGGAGCTTCTGACTACTTGCTAAGGCCAAGAAAAGAGTGAGATACATTTTCCATCTGTCCTTAAGCCGTGATAAACACTTGAGCTACTATAAAGTTCTCTGCTCCAAAGAGAAATTTCCTCCGGGCAGATAATAAAGACTCACTTGAAGAAATGTTAGCAGAAGCCCAAGTGCATGGTGACGCTACTGGTAGATGTAGGGGAAGACACTACGTGGGTAAGGTACCTGAATGTAGATGAAGTTTACATTTATGTGGGGCATCTGTTCTTCCTATAGTTAAGCAGTGAGAGATAGTTAAGGTAGGAGAGATTCTACTGCCTCCAGGACCTGAGCTGCAATGATAAAAATATTTGAGACAGGAACACTTCAAAGTCAGTTTGAGGACAAATCATGAAAAAGATAGGCATCAGCAATAGTTAAGCCCACAGAAAGTGTTAGGCAGCTAAGCTTGAGGTAGGTGTCTGCAGGGAAAGAGTAAAATCCCCTCCCTTACTGGCAATAGCAGCTCTGCTTCCTCCTGAGGAAGGGACTGCCACCAAATGAAGCATTCTGCCTGAAGCTTCACTCCACTCTTGGGGGAAGGGGAATGCTTCAGGACTGGCCGGGTTTGCAAAGGCCTCAGTCTCTGGAGTCTGTTCTTTTATCAAAGGCCCATGTTCAGGTAACTCTCAATGGGCAGTAATGACCTTGCCCATGACAGTGTCACTGTCAGACAGCTGGCCTCTGAACTTATCTGAGTAGATCATGAGTCTCTTGCTGAAGTCTTGATTGAGTGGAGGTCCTTGCCTGTAGAAGTTATAACGCTGGTAGAAACCAAGATTTTGGGGCCTGTGAGAAAAAGGATCCTAATTTTCCTTCTGGTTAGTGCTTGGGAGGGTGCTTCTTGCAAGCATTCTGGTTGCAAAATAGTTCCTAGGTGATGCGTGGTAACTTTTTATTTTGCTTTTATTTAGAGGCAATATGGATAAAGAAGACAACACCGAAGACAAGTTAGATGGCCTACAGAAGCAAATGGTAAGTCACATGTGCTGTGTCGAGAAAAATCCCCCTCTTGGCAGTCAAGCTTGAGCTTGATTGCAATGCTGCAGTTGCATTGCATTTTCCCCAGCATTTTATTATAAAATTGTCAGCATACAGACTGCATTGCACTTGTATTCTAGTCAAAATTTTGATTTTGGTATAATTGCAGATTTTAGATGCAATTGTAAGATAAAACAGAGTGATCCCCTGTGCCTTTTATCCTATTTCCTCCCATGGGAACATTTTGCAAAATGATAGTACAGTATCACAACCAAGATACTAACATTGTTAGAGTCAAGATACAGGATGTTTCTGTGACCACAGAGATTCATCATGTTGCCCTTTATAGCCACATCCACTTTCCCCCCTTCACCTCCTTTTTTTTTTTTTTTAAGATTTGTTATTTATTTATTTATAAGAATACGCAGAGGGAGGGGGAGAGAGAGAGAGAGAGAGAAAGAGAGAGAGAGAGAGAGGCAGGCAGAGACACAGGCAGAGAGAGAAGCAGGCTCCATGCAGGGAGTCCAACATGGGACTTGATCCTGGGTCTCCAGGATCACGCCCTGGGCTGAGGCGGCGCTAAACCACTGAGCCACCCGAGCTGCCCTTCACCTCCTTTTTAGTCAGAGGCAACCACTAACCTATTCTCCACTTTTATAATTTGTTATTTTGATTATCTCTTAAGATCATGTAGTAATAATTTAAGAATATATATTATTAAATGGAATCATAACAACAAGGGGCCCTTAGGGATTAGCATTTGTCACTCAGCATAATTCCCTATAGAGTGTTTCAGTCTGTTTTCTGTAACAGTAATGCCCTCCTTTTCATTGCTGTGTAGCAGTCCTTGGTGTGGATGTCCAAGTTTGACCGTTCATCCATGTGCAGGATATGTGCATTGTCTCCAGTTTTTGACTATTACAAATACCTCTGTAAACACTTGTGTACAGATTTTGTGTGACCACACATTCCCATTTCTGTGAGATAAATGTCCCTGAGTACAACTGCTGGGTCATACAGTTGCTACATGTTTTACTTTTTTTGAAAAACTGCCAAGCTATTTCCACCGTGGCTATACCCCTTCACCATTCCCACCAGCTGCATAAGAGTGATCCACTTTCTCCTCATCTTTTGTTAGCTCCTGGTTATGATCTTAATCGAGCCATTCTGATATGTATTTAGTGATACCTAGTTGTGGTTTTATGTTACATTTTCCTAATAGCTAATGATGTTTAAACATCTTTTTATGGGTTTAATTGCCATCTGTAAGCCTCTCCAGTGAAGCGTTTCCTCATGTCTTTTACCCATTTTCTAATTGCATTGTTTCTTTGTTTTCCTGTTGCTATTTGAAAGTTCTTTAAATATTCCAGATACCAGACTTTTGTCAGATATGTGGTTGGCAAGTATATTCTTCCACCTATAGTTTATCTTTTTATCCTATTCACATTATCTTTCACAGAACAATGGTTTTTAATTTTGTAAAAGTTCAGGTACCAATTTTTTTTTTATGGGTCATGCTTTTGGTTTTAAGTGTAAGAACTCTGCCTATCTGTGGATCTCAACAGTTTTCTTCTGTGTTTTCTACTAAAAGTTTTTTAGTTTAACATGTAAGTCTGTGGTCCATTTTGTTAGTTTTCATGTAAATGGAGAGAATTAGATTAAGGTTCTTTTTTTAACCTGTTGCTGTCCAACTGCTCTAGAACCATTTGTTTTAAAAAGTTCTCTTTTCGGGGATCCCTGGGTGGCACAGCGGTTTGGCGCCTGCCTTTGGCCTAGGGCGCGATCCTGGAGACCCGGGATCGAATCCCACATCAGGCTCCCAGTGCATGGAGCCTGCTTCTCCCTCTGCCTATGTCTCTGCCTCTCTCTCTCTCTCTGTGACTATCATAAAAAAAAAAAAAAAAAAAAAAAAAAAAGGTTCTCTTTTCTACATTGAATTACTTTTGCACCTTTGTCAAAATATCAATTGAGCGTATTTGTGTAGATCTATTTATGGGTTCTTTACTCTGTTCCTTTGTTCTGTTTGTCTACTCCTCTGCCAGTAGCATGTAGTATTAATTAATGTAGCTATATCACAAATCTTAAAATTGGGTAGACTGATTCCTCCCACTATTTCAAAATTGTTTTAGCTTTTGTTCCTTTGCCTTTCCATATAAATTTTAGAATACTTTTATCTATATACAAAAGTTCTTGCTGGGATCTTCTAGGAATTACATTAAATCCGTATATCATTTTGAGGAGAATTGACCTTTACTATATTGAACCTTACTATAGATCTCTATTTATTTCGATTTTGATATCTGATTTCTTTCATCACTATTTTATAGTTTTTCAGCAGTTTCTTTTTTATTTTTATGATTTTATTTATTTATTCATAAGACAGGCAGAAACACAAGCAGAGGGAGAAGCAGGCTCCCCATGGGGAGCCTGATGCAGAACTTGATCCCAGGACACTGGGATCACGACCTGAGCCAAAGGCAGATGCTCAACCACTGAGCCACCCAGGTGTCCCCAGCACATAGTTTCTGTACATGTTTGTAGATTCATATCTAAGTATTTCATTTTCTTTGGTGTGATTGTAAATGGGGTTCTATTTCTGCTTTATCTTATATCCTGCAAACTTGCTCAGTGCAATTTCAATTTAAGGTATTTTGAGATTTTCTATATCAACAACCCTGTGTCATCTGCGAAGACGGGTAGTGTTATATCTTCTTTTCTAATCTGTATGCCTTGTATTTCTCTTTCTTGCCATATTGCACTGTCTAAAACTTCCAGGACTGTGTTGAATGAATGCTGAGAGCAGACATTCTTGCCTTTTTCCTGATCTCAGGAGGAAGACATTCAGTCTTCCATCATTAAATATAATGTTAGGTCTGAGTTTTTTGTAGGTGTTTATCGAAGATGCGACATTCCCCTGTATCCCTAGTTTTCTGAGAATTTTTATCATGAATTGATGTTGAATTTTGTCAAATGCATTTTTTGCACCAATTGTTATGATCATGTGGTATTTCTTATTTAGCCTATTAATATGGTAGATTACATTGATTTTCAAATATTGAATCAGCTTTGCATCCCTGGATAAACTGGGATAAAATCCACTCAGTCATGATGTACAATTCTTATTGTTGAATTCTATTTGTTAATATTGTGTTAAGGATTTTTAGATCTATATTCATGAGGGATATTGGTCTATCTATAGTTGCCTTTCAGTACTGTCTTTGTCTGCTTTTGATATTAGGGTAATGTTAGCTATATAAATAAATTGGATATTCCTTCCAACTATTTTCTGATAGAGATTGTCTAGAAGTGGTATTAATTTTTTTAATGTTTAGTGGAATTCTTCAGTGAAACCAGCCTGGAGATTCCTTTTTGAGATAGTTTTTAAATTATGAAACCAATTCTCGATTTTATATTGAGTAAATTGTGATAAGTTTGTGTTTTTCAAGGAATTTGGTCTATTTCATCTAAGTTGTCAGATTTGTGTGTTGAGTTGTTCCATTGTATCATCTTATCCTCTTGATGGTCACAGAATTGTAGTGCCATTCCTGTTTCCTTCTGGTGCTGGTCATTTGTATCTTTTCTCTCTCTCTCTCTCTCTTTCTCTCTCTCTCTCTTTTTTAATCTGTCCTACTAGAGATTTGTCTACTTTATCTTCTTGAATAATCACCTCTTTGTTTCAGTTCATCATCTTCTCTTTTAAATTTCATTGATTTAGGGGCGCTTGAATGGCTCAGTCAGTTGAGCATTTGCCTTCAGCTTGGGGTCCTCGAAGCAAGTCCCACGTTGGGCTTCCTGCTCGAGGAGCCTGCTTTTCCCTCTTCCTCTACCTCTTCCCCTGCTCATGCTATCTTGCTCTGTCTTGCAAATAAATAAAATCTTAAAAATTAATAAATTTCATGGATTTCTACACTTTATTATTCCCTTCCTTCTGCTTGCCCTGGTTTTTCCTTTTCTTTTTCTAGATTTTTGGAGTGGAGCTTAAATTACCATTTTGAGACTTTCCTGCTTGTTTAGTAGATACATTCAGTGCTGTAAATTTCCCTCTCATCAGTACTTTAGCTACGTCCCACAAATTTTGCTATGTTGTATTATCATTTTCATTCAATTTAATGTATTCTTAAAAAATTTCTCTTAAGACTTCCTCTTTAATCCATGGATCATTAGACATGTATTATTTCGTTTCCAAGTATTTGGAGATTTTTCTATTATCTTTCTGTTTTGTCTTTCTAGTTTGATTCTGTTGTGTTCAGAGAACAAAGTATTATTTCAGTTGTTTTAAATTTGTTATGGTTTGCTTTGTGGCCTAGGACGTGGTCTGTCTTGATGTATGCTCCATGGGCACTTGAAAAGCAATGTGTATTGTGCTGTTGTTGGGTACAATTAGGTTGACATAATCGCATAAATGATCATGTTGGTTCATAATGTTGAGTTCTGTATCCTTGCTTATTTTCTGTCTGGTTGTTTCATTAGTTGTTGAGAGAGGAGTGTTAAAGTCTCCAATAAAATTATCAATTGGTCTGTTTCTCCTTTCATTTGTATCAGTTTTTGCTTCACATATATATATTTTGCAGCTCTGTTGTTTGGTGCATACACATTTAGGTTTGTTCTTAGGTAGATTGACTCTGCTATCGTTATGTAATGTCCATCTTTACCTCTGATGGTTTGCTCTGTTCTGAAGCACACTTTATCTCACGTTAATATAGCTACTTCTGATTTCCTTCCGTTAATGTTTGCATCTTAGAACTTTTTTTATTCTTTTACTCTCAGCTTTCTTTTATTGTTATACTTGAAGTAAGTTTTCTATAGACAGCATAAAGTTGGGTCACAGTTTTTAATGCATTATGCCAATCTCTGGTATTGAGTTGGTGTATTCAGCCCTTAATATTTAGTGTAATTATTCAGACAGTAGGCTTAAGTCTGATATGTTATTATTTTCCGATTTTTGATTATCTGTTTTTTTTCCTGTATTTTCTCTGGGTTACTTGAACATTTTTATGATTCCTTTTTTCTTTATCTCTTATCTATATTGTTTTTTAGCAGCTTTTTTGGTGGTTCTTCTAGATATTTTATTATGTATACATAAAGTATCACAGCACACTGGTATGATCATTCACCAGTTCAAGTGGAGTATAGAAACCTTACTACTAGTTTTATCTTTTTACCCTCACCTCATTTTTAATATAATGGTCTTAAATATTTCTTCCACATGTATTTAGAACCATATCAGACAGGATGCCTGGGTGGCTCAGCAGTTGAGTGCCTGCCTTCGGCCCAGGGCATGATCCTGGAGACCAGGATTGGGAACCACATCAGGCTCCCTGCATGGAGCCTGCTTCTCTCTGCCTATGTCTCTGCCTCTCTCTCTCTCTCTCTCTCTCTCTCTCTCTCTCTCTCTCTGCGTCTCTCATGAATAAATAAATAAAATCTTAAAAAAAAACATATCAGACAATGTTCAACTTTTGCTGCATGTATCAGTATAATTTAGAAAAGTGAAGAGGAGAAGGAGAGTCTCTGGTATTTACTTGTATTTTTGTTTACTGGATTCTTTCTTCTTTATGGTGTTCCAAGGTTTCTTCTTTCTGTTTAGAGAAATTCCTTTAGCCGTTCTTTTAGAGTAGCTCCAGTTGACATTTCTCTTAGCTTTTCTTTGTCTGAGAATGTCTTAATATCCCATTCATTCCTGAAGGGTATTTTCACTGGATACAGGATTCTGGGTTGACAGTTCTTTTCTTTCTGATGAGAGATTTGCTGTCATTCAAGTTGTTTTTCCCCTGTAGGTAAGGAATCATTTCTCTCTTGCTGCTTTCAAGATTTTTTTTCTTTTTATGTTTCAGAAACTTAACCATGGTTTTTTTGTGTGTGGATTTCTTTTACTTCATCCTGTTTGGAATTTTCTCAGATTCTTGAATCTGTAGATTTAAGTCTTTTGCCAAAGTTTGGAGAGTTTTCAGCTATTATTTCTTCAAACCCTTTCTTTCCCCCTTCCTCTGAGCCTGATATGAACATTAGAACTTTTGTTACAGTCTCACAGGTCTCTGATACTCTATTTTTTTAATGTTTTTCTCTGTTGTTTACATTGGGTACTTTTTATTTTTCTGTCTTCCAAGTTCTCTGATTTTTTCTTTTTCTCCTGCATTCTGCTGTTGAGACTGTCCATTAAGATTGAGTTGGTTGGGATCCCTGGGTGGCGCAGCGGTTTGGCGCCTGCCTTTGGCCCAGGGCGCGATCCCGGAGACCCCGGATCGAATCCCACGTCGGGCTCCCGGTGCATGGAGCCTGCTTCTCCCTCTGCCTGTGTCTCTGCCCCTCTCTCTCTCTCTCTCTCTCTCTCTCTCTCTCTCTCTCTCTCTCTCTGTGACTATAATAAATAATAAAAAAAAAAAAAAAAAGATTGAGTTGGTTTTTGTCTTTTTTTTTTTTTTTTTAAGATTTTAGTCATTTATTCATGACAGACACACAGAGAGAGAGAGAGGGCAGAGCCATAGGCAGAGGGAGAAGCAGGCTCCACACAGGAAGACGGATGCGGGACTTGATTCCAGAGTCCTGGGAGACCAAAGGCAGATGCTTAGCCACTGAGCCACCCAGGTGTCACTGTCTTGTTTTGTTTTTTAAGGTTGTTTTTGGTTACTTTAGTTTTCAAATCTAAAATTTCTTTTTGGTTCTTTGTTTCTTTGCTGAGATTTTGTTTTTTCATTTGTGGTGAGCATGTTCAGAGTTGCACATTGATGAGCAACTTTAAATCCTTATTTTAAATTCCAAGATTTCTGTCATTCAGTGGTAAGCATTTATTTGTCTTTTCATTCAGTTTGATATCTTCCTGTTTCTTAGTATGATAAGTGATTTTTTTTTTAACTGAAATCTGGACATTTTGGTATTTTATTGTAAGACTCAGGATCTTAGTTAAAAGTTCTGTTTTTGCTGACTACCTCTGATGCCTCTCTTGCAGGGGAGTGGGGTAAGGGCTGGGTACTACCTTGTTGCTACCAGGTCGGAGTAGAAGTTCACATTTCCATCAGCCCCCAATGATACTTGAGGGGAATGTTTCTCATTATCGCTGAACAGGAGTGGAAATTCAGCTCCCCCATGGTGTTTGCTGACACCGTGGGTGGAGATGGGGGGAACTCATTACTTCTTCTCAGGGATGAAAGTCCCAGCTCTCTACTTGCCTTATTGATACTACCCAGCAGGGGCATGGGGTGCCCTGTTATAGCCTGGTAAAGGTAGAGGTCTAGATTCTCCACTTGGCCTTTGCTGGCATGGATTTGTTGAGCTAGTTTTTTGTGTTGTTGGGCTGGAGTATAGTGGTTATTGTCATAACATTTTGTGTACTCCTAACCTGCTTTCTTCCTGGTCATTTGCTAAAGAGAGCAGGCTTTTGTGGGGGTTGTTTGTTTGTTTTGTCTGCACCCTTTGGCATTTCCATAGCCAGCTTCTTTTTCTCCAAATCTAGGATATATGGGGTCAAAAAGAAAACCCATGGAACTCACCACTGTGTCATTCCTTAGGTCCCAAAGTCCCTAGTTGGTTTGCCTTCTCTTCACCTTTCAGAGTCTTCTTTTGTCTGTTTCACAAACAGAGTCCAGAGGTTTTAACTGTGCTTAGAGTAAGAAATAGGGAAATGTGCATGATCCCAGAAGCAGAAGTCAGCATTGCATGTTATGAATGAGTTTCTGGGGCTTTACATAAGCAGACTGAAACCTTACCAGGGCCCCAGCACCATTTGACCACACATGTTCTCTGGCTTTGAGTTATAGAGCAAATGAATCTGGTAGAATTCATGGATTCTAAATCCTAGAGGTTACTGTACAGTTTTCCCCAACTGAGTTCATCGCCAGGATCTTTCATCCTCTCGTCATCATCACCCAAAAGTTTATCAGTTCTTTTCTTTTGGTTCTAATTGGGAGAATGTGTGGTATTTACTTTGGCTTTTATCAGCTCTGATTCCTCTAACAGTAACAATGACATCACTTCCCCTAAAGTAAGAAATAATTATTGTTCAAAGATGTTTCCGTATCTCCCCATGGTTTGAGAAGCATTGGATTGAAGCAAGTCAGTGTGAAACTTCTGACCCTGACCTAAAGGAAGTTGGGTTCTGATGTCGACAGTTGAAATCCAGGTTCTGCCATTCCGGTCCCTAAGCTTATCCTGTTACTCCTTTTGTCTGAAATTTGGGATGTGTTTTTCCATAGACGGAACTCAAGTACCAGAGAAATGAAAGTAGTACCTTATACTTAACAGAACTTTACTCTTTCCACAGCACCTTTTCCATTTGTTTCCATCGATCCTCACCTCGACTGAGTACAGTAAGCACTTCCAGTGTCATTGCTCTCATTGGAGGGCTGCAGACACAGGCTCGGGGACTTTAAAGGGCTTTGTCAAATTCTCACAGCTACCAGAGGATAGAGTTCAGGCTAGATATTTTCTAGACATTCTGGTATTATGTTCTCTAATGAAGTATTATTTTCATAGTCAAGGAAGTAGAAAGTATTTCAGCTGCACATACATGTCACTTCTATGGAAAGGCAGCCACATACCAACTACAGGCCAGCCCGACTCTGAAAGCTGTTCACAGTCAGATTTATACACTTAACTGATCCGTCTTTGATCTCAAGAGATCTGGGCACCGAAGGGGTTGTGGCAGAATCGTAAAATAACTCATTTCCTTACAGTAGGGTTAAATACCTCCGGAACTACATTTTATTCATTTATGAAATTAATGCCTGTATTATTTATTTTGATTTTGAAATTCCAAAAACCTGGGCTATAGAATATAATCAAAAGCAGATGGAATGGGAATGGGGAGTGGCTTCTCCCAGATTTTGAGGTAGACAAATTATAAATAGATTAAGCTTGACTTCTAGTCCATGTGTTAAAATAACAAATGTAGAGAAATAGCCAACATTTGAACCCAGTCTGCTTCCCTCCCATCCCATAGCTCCTACCCCAACCCCAGAGATACTGGTTGGGTATTTGCTTCTTCCAGTTCTATTCTTAGGCAGATCAGCAGGCAGGGTTAAAGATGCCCAAAGAGCCTGTTTCATCTGTAACTAGGCACATTCCCCTGAATTAAACAGACCTGGGCACAGACAGGGGAATGGTTAATAGATTGGCACAATCCCAGTATTGCAGAGAGCACTAACACGTGTCTGAATGGTCTCTGAATGTCCTATCCCCTCTGCAGCCTTGCTGTCAAAGGTCATTCCAGGTAGGTTTAGGTAATTCTGGGAGTCTGTGGGAAGAAGAAAAACGTGCTGGGTTCCAAGGAAACTTCCTTACACTGTTCCAGAAATCTAGCTCCCAGTGAGTTTCCTAGATTCTGTTTAGTTTTCTTCTGGTGCAAAGAACAAAACTGTTCTTTCTCTCCTCTCTGATAGGATTTTAAATTCTTGAGGCCAGCTTGCTACCTTCATGTCTTTAAGTGTCTTTTCGGGTGAAGTACCCCTAGTTCCTCTGCCTTTCTATATATTGCGTCATCTCCATATCCTCACTGTTCTGCTGCTGCCTTTCAGAGCTCACAATAGTTGTCCTCTTAAGATGTGTGGTTCAGAGAATCAGAATGTCAGAGTTAGATGGGACACTTGAGATGATCTAGTCTACTCCTTTCCCCCACCCTCTCTCTGTTCTAATACCAGTAGAACTTTGGTAAACAGTTACAGATTTTGCATTGCAGTTGGAGGCAATGAATATGCAGAGACTTTCTAAAACAGTCTAAAAGTTCACTTGTGTTGGAAATAGTCTGAAGCCTTGAATTGTAAACCAAATCTCTCTGTATCAAACCTGATATGATATAGAGAGAGTAAAAGCTCTTTTAACTGAAACAGTGGTAATAGTGGCCCACCTTTTACAAGTACCATCACATCTTCTAAATTTTTTTTTTAATTTATTCATTCATGAGAGACAGACACATAGAGAGAGGGAGGCAGAGATACAGGCAGAGAGAGAAGCAGGCTCCATGCAGGGAGCCCGATGTGGGACTTGATCCCGGGTCTCCAGGATCAGGCCCTGGGCTAAAGACAGCGCTAAACTGCTGAGCCACCTGGGCTGCCCCCCATCACATCTTCTAATCAGCATGTCATCCTTGCTCTGCAGCCATGCCTGCTACAGGTGCTCTCTGAAACAGAAGGTCTGTAAATGGAGGGTGAAGTCAAAGCCAGAGTGAACTTGGAAAAACTCTTGTGAAAAACTTAATACCTAAAATGGTCTAAATCTCATCATAAGAAAAATTCAGTTAAGAAGTGAACGGTTATTCTATTCTTACAAGTTCAGAGTTTGAGGGTTTTCTAAACTCAAATAGTAGTAATATTTGAGTGTAAAGTACTTCTAAGCTAACAAAGCATATTTCCTCTTCAGTTAGGCATTATTCTTATCCTATTCTAGAGAGAAGGAAGCTGAAATATTCTATTAGCTTCAAAAAAAGTCCTACTGGCTAGAGGACACAAGAGCAGTGTCTCCCCTACTCAGTCTTTTTTTACGCCCTGTGATCTTTCCATAATAAAATCCTTGAGTTTTACATTAATGACAGTTGGTGTGGGCAGCCCAGGTGGCTCAATGGTTTAGCGCCGCCTTCAGCCCAGGGCGTGATCCTGGAGACCTGGGATTGGGTCCCACATCAGGCTCCCTGCATGGAGCCTGCATCTCCTTCTGCCTGTGTCTGTCTGTCTGTCTCTCTCTCTCTCTCTCTTTCTCTCTCTGTCTCTCATGAATAAATAAATAAGATCTAAAACAAAACAAAACAAAAAACCATGGAGCATCAGACTGCAAACCACTTGCATGCTCCAGATAGAGAAATTGCTCCCGTGTGCTCCCATGTAACCAATCCGTTTCCTTTGTGTTGTTGTTGTTCTTGTTGTGTTTTCAGTTTCCTTGGTTTTGAGGTTCTTGTGGTCAGCACTTCCTGAGACCCTTCATGCTGAAATGACAAATTCACACCTCCTCTAAGATGCATATTTCTTTCCAATCAGTTCATAACATGGAAGACCAAACAATGAAATAGTAAACATTAAGCTGCATACCTCAAATGCAGGGTTTTCTGTGTGCTTCCTGTGTCCCCAGCCTGCCACTACAGCTGCATGTAACATGCTCACTTTACGTTGATTATTAACTAAGGTTATGACATCTTTTTCACTTGGGCTATGAATGAGCCAGGTCTTCTCCATTCTGTCATTTCAAGAGAGAGGAAGTGCTTCCAAGAGAGAGCAGGCAGGGAAAGACACTTGCCGATACCAGGATCTCACCTTACTCAAGGGGCTGCCTAAGGCTATTCCTGTTAAAAACTGCAGCAACAGAAACTGTTAGAGGGACTGGAAGGGAAACCTTCATGTCCTGTGTCTGCCTCACACCCAGCTGAGAGCTGCTGTGTGGATCTGGGGTGCAGGGAAGCCTGAGTTAGCCACCCATCAATGTAATAAGGAGCGGGGTGGCTCTGGCGCCTCAATGCTCCATTTGGTAAACTGTAGAACATTTCTCAGTCTGAAAGTGTCTATAATTATACATTTCAGCATTCGAAGGATCTTTGTGGATACTGTAGGGATATTCAAAAATGTCAGTGGCAGGAAAGGTTGTAGGGCATGGTTGGTAGTTTTTTGCTTACTTTTTAAACTACCTAAATAGTGGGAGAAGATGAGGTGGCATAGTTAAGTGCCACTCTAAAATGGTACAATAGATCACACTGAGGATGCTAGCTCCTCAACTTAGATGGCAGGAAACCGTTTGGGCTGAGGGAAGGGGATTGAACCCGATGTTCCCCAATTCTAAATATGTTTCACTTTCCAAAACAAAACTTCGATTCAGACTCTTGTTTGGCCCTTTTTAGGATGTTTGAAGTGTTTGAAAGTGTAAGCTGTCATCAGCCTACTGTGTCTGAAACCCAGCTCTGCCACTTGATAGCTGAAAGACCTTGGATAAGTTACAGAACCTTTCTAGGGCTTATTTTCTACATCTGTAAACTTAGGAGTATTATAGTTTCTACCTCGTGAGGTGATTCTGAGAACTAAGTGAGATAAGCCACGTAAAAGATTTCACACAGTTCTCTATTATCACTATTTTGTAAGAAAGAAAACGTGCCCCTGCTCCTCTCTGCCATTTCACGGTTTTCTCTTTCAGCCCCTTCCACGGTATTAGGGGCCTAAGAGAATGGTTAGAATTTTTACTATTGCCAATCACAGGTCTCTCCATTCCTACTGAACCCAGATTCCTGGTCTCTGGGCTGTGTGCACTCTTCTAGGAGACATCAGATGTTTTTTGTAAAGGCCCAGATAGTGAATATCTTGGGCCTGGGGCCAACACACAGCCTGTAGCATGTTCTTTTCACTCTCCTGTTTCCCTGTTTTCTTCTTCCCCTTCCTCTTCTTTTTCTTCTCTCCTACAAAGGTGTGAAAAACTGTTCTTAGCTTGAGAGCCACATAAAAACAGCCTGCAGAGCACAGATTATTGATCCTTAGTCTCATCTGACTCTCCCTAATATGGCCAAAGTCTTTTTTTTTTTTTTTTAATGGCCAAAGTCTTGAGTCCTGGGATTATTCTCTTCTGTCGTTCAAAAGATGCTAATCAAAAGGACAGTAAGTTTTCATGTTAAAAATGGAGTCCAGTCAAAAAATAGCACATTCTTCTCCCACCCCTAAACTCACCCACGCACCTTATATATAAAGAGCTTTCAGAGTTCCCTTCCTGAGACCAAGAAAGGGTTTGTAAAGGAATCCACTAGAGCCAGTTTGACTAACGCTCCAACTTGGATAAGCTCTGTGCCTGTGAAATTACTCCAGATTCATTGGAGCCTCAGTTGTGATTTTAATTTTAAATTCCTGGGGGTTTTGCACCATCAGGTCTCATGTCTGGAGCAGTCACGTTTTAGGACAAGAGCATCTGTTGCTGTTAAGTAAGCTAACCGTAATGAACATGAACATGATACTTTTTCACAGAAAAAAAAAAAAAAAACCCAAAACCTAAAATGCAGGCACAACCTTTGTGAAATGACAGTATTAAATTGCAAGAGAGGATGGTAAAGCAAATATTTAAATTCACAGCTAAAATAGTGCTTGTAAAATATAATTGCCTGGGAGAGCATGCCAGCTCATCGTTCTTTCAGCTAATTCTCTGCAGACAGAATCATTCCATACAGTTTTAGTTAAAAATGCTTATTTTAAATAAATTGCTTTCTGGTTCTTTTAAAACTGCACAAGTAAGCTTTTTATTGACTGGATGATTTAGGTCTTCAAGGTGTTCATGGTTCAGGAGAGAGCTCCTGCTGTATGGTGGCTGTCTGAGCTGGCTTGTCCTGGGCTGCAGCTTTGCTGATGGCATGACTTCATTTGTCCCTAGGAGAGCTCCAGTGATGGAGGTGATGGCATTTTTGGCGAAAAGAAAGATGACAGCCGGGCAGGTGAGACTGTGTCCTTCTGAAGGCAAAGAAAAGTAAGGTCCCTCCTTGTAGTTATCCTGGAGCTTACATGTAATAGAAATGTGCTTTTTTAAGGAGGGTCTTTTAAAAAGCCAAGGTGACCTTCATCAAACTCTCCTGGAGTCACACACCGAGCTTTACTGTGGCTCTGGCAAGCTTCCGCCACCTGTTGAAATTCAGAAGTGAGACCAGTGATACCTGAGGTCAGGATGGAGTCAGAGAGAGAAAAAAGGAGTTGTTTCATTGATTTATTATTTATGTAATTATTTGGGGAGATGAAACGTTAGGGAGGGTTGGTTTGATGTGGCTTGTTTTTTTGCTTGCTTTTTCTGAATTCAAATTTAATGAAGTCCTTGGCATTTGGAAGACCCAGCTACACAAAAGCCCATAGTTCTATCTGGAGAAGGCCATGGGGGGTCTGCTTGTTCCCATGCCTTAGCACAAGGTCCTCAGATTGGTTCTGCCCCCAGGGACAGATGCATTTTTTTGTGAGCGATGACAGAGCCATCTATAACCTAAAGGTGTTTCTAAAGCAGAATTTCAGCCCTTCCAGCTATGCCTAGCTCCTGAACTGAATGACTGGGTCCTTGAGTCAGCTGTGTTTTTATTTAAAAAAAAAAAAAAGCCACCTTTGTTTTGGTTCTGTTTGTAAATACTAATATCCTCACTGATGTTTGAAGCCCAGGATGGCTCCGACCCAGACAAATCACCCTGGCCAGTTTCATCTGCTCTCACGGCTCGTCTCAGGCGTCTGGTCACCGTGTACCAGCGCTGTAACCGCAAGGAACTCTGCCGACCAGAAATCCTAGGACCAGGTAACCAAGGATACTGGGTCCAAGAAGAGATGTTCAGGAGAACCTCAGAAATGGATCTCATCAACAAGGAAGCTCAAAAGAGGTAAAAGTCAGTGACCATAGGGCATACAGAGCTGCGAGTGAGTAAAGGTTGACAAGAGAGTGCTGAAGATAGACCAAATGTACTTAATGTTCTCGTTGTGAAGTTAGGGGGTCTCCAGAATTAATTCAGTCCAGCCTCCAGTGATGGTGTTGTCGTGCTGCCTGAGAAGTTGATGAGATCTAGGAAACCCTTTTGTTCACAATTCCCAGAATTCTGTGATTTTCCAACTTGAATCCTCTTCCTTAGGTTGGACCCTAATCCCTGGAAATGTTTAAAATTAGCATATGTCAGACCATGTTTGGTTTTTTTTTTTTTTTAAGATTTTATTTATTTATTCATGAGACAGAGAGAGGGGCAGAGACATAGGCAGAGGGAGAAGCAGGCTCCCTACAGAGAGCCCAATGTGGGACTCCATCCCAGGACTCTGGGATCACAACCTGAGCCAAAGGCAGACAACCAACCACTAAACCACAGGTGCCCCTAGACCATGTTTTTTAGCACCAAAGTGAATAGTGTGCATTGAAGCTGCCATATTATAGCTACTAGTTCTTATCAAGCCTTTGAGAGCACCAAGTACTATAAAATGCCAGCCCAAAAGGAGAGGATAAATTATCAGGAGTAACCTGCCCATCTGAGAGTTATCCTAAAAATGGCGACAGAAGGACCACACAGGCTAGGAACAATGCCACCAGAAAGAAACAAAGCTGTAGTTCTTTGAGACTTTCTATCTATCCTTCTGATGCAACATCCAGTGAATTAAAAGAATGCCAAATAGAAAAAATAGCAAATCCACTTCTGTGTATACCTTCTGGCTTCATGAAATTTGGTAATTCAGAGAAAATATGTCTCCCATCTTGCACAGCTCCGAAGAAAAGAACCTAAACCTTTCTGCTCTGCTTCTCACTCCTTCACTGAACCTCTCACCCTACTCCTGACCTGGACTCCCTCTGGGGATGTAGAGTACGGTGCCCCAGAACCCCTCACATAAGCATATATAGAATCTTAAAATCTTCATCTCCCACAAGTAGAAATAGACTTTTAGGTAATCTCTAAAATTAATGAATTAAGAGATAGCAAGTCGGCACATGTGACTTAGGTATACTGGAAGAACAAGTTGAGAGATTTGAAAGTGGAGGTAGGATGAAAGGCTGTTTTCGTTATAAGCCTCTCAGCCCAATTTAACTTAAATAAAAATAATAGGCACACCAGGCCTACCTGCTTTCTTGACTCCATGGACTCTCCTAGTAGGCACTCAGTAAGTAGTTGTTGGCTTTTTTTTTTTTTTTTTAAAGGGACAACAGCTCACTCTCCCTTTCTGATTAAATCCCAAGGTGGACTAGAAGAGAGCAAGCAGACTTCTACAGAGCAGTGTCCTCCTTTGGGGTTGTTTATGATCAAGAAAAGAAAACTTTTGACTGGACACAGTTCCGCATCATTTCCCGTTTAGACAAGAAATCGGATGAGAGCCTGGAGCACTACTTTTATAGTTTTGTGGCCATGTGCCGGAATGTCTGTCGTCTGCCCACATGGAAGGATGGCGGTGAGAAAGCTCTCTGTCCATATGTCTCTGATGAGACTGGGAAAGGGCATGTTTATTTTCAAGGTACAGAACCACTTCAGGTAATCTTGATTATAAGAGTGGAGTCTACCTGAAGAATTCAGGTAAAGACAAGTGGGTTTTCACAAATTCATTAACTGCTACTTGGGTCCACCCTCACAGAATGAAATCTCTCTCCCAAAATGATGCGATGTCAACAAAAACTGAAATTCAGATTAACACATCACAGGAGTATCGGGAGGCTACTGTTAATTAGAGATTTATTCCGTGGCAAACTTTGCTCCCTCCGTAGATTATATCATAGTAACTTTAACTTTTCCCATGTATTGACTTCTAGCTATAAAAAGTAAGTGGTTGTAACAATCCCTGATCCAGTAGATACCCCTTCTGAGAAATTGTGTCCTGGTTGGGATGGAGAAGCTTCCTTCTTGCCCCTCTCCTGCCTCACACTTAAAGATAAACTTGATCTGGCCCATCTGACTGTATTGTAGGAAAGCTAAAAGAAACTTGGGAGTCCACCCAGTGTGAGTCCTGGGCTGATAGCAGCCTGCCCTCGTGTGACAGGGTTAGGGTGTTTTCATTAAAATTTGGGATCTGGATAGATTGCAAAGAGCTGGACCTCACAGTCCTTCTGACAAGACCTGGCCTCAAATCCTAGTTCTGTACCTTGAGCAAGTCAGCATATCTGACATATTACTTCCTCATCCTTTAAATGAGAATAATGATGGTACAGCCTGGCATTGCCATAAGAACTCAATGACATGTGCACAGTACCTTAGGTAGAGGCCAGAGTACATGCTTACTGAACGGAAGCTTATCTTCCTTCCAGAACTGAAGTTTTCATGCTCCTCTTTCACTGGATCTGTCCTTGTTTCATAGGACCTTCCATTCTTGTAGCTTTCCATTGTGTCAGGGGCACACACACCCATGTGCTGGGGAGCCAGGGAGTTAAGCTGCTAGACCCAGAGATGCATAGGCTCAGGTGGGTGGCAAGTGTCCTGGGGCTACCTTCGGTGATAGGCTCTGCCTTGGCCTCTCCAGGTCCCCCAGATCCAAGCATCTATGTGGAACCCATCACTGAGGAACGGGCTGCGAGAACCCTTTACCGTATCGAACTGCTGCGAAAGGTCCGAGAGCAGGTGCTGAGGTGCCCCCAGCTGCACGAGCGCCTCCAGCTCTGCAGGCCCAGCCTCTACCTCCCTGTCTGGTGGGAGTGTGGGAAGCATGACCGGGACCTGCTCGTTGGCACTGCCAAACATGGGCTAAACCGCACCGACTATTATGTCATGACTGACCCCCAGCTGTCCTTCCTGGACGCTTATAGAAACTACGCCCAGCATAAGAGAACGGACGCCCAGGCACCAGAAAGTCTCTGTTGCCTTTACCAGACCAACTCCAAACTGTATGAATCTCTCACATACTCTCAGATGAACAGGACTTCAGAGCCCCTTGAAAATGAGCCGGAGAATCTAGTGAAAATAGAAGGGAGAGATGATCATCCCCCTCCACCTGGGGGCAATTTATCTGATATGTCTTGTGAAAACTTTCTTTCTAAAGTTCAAGATGTCATTTCCATCACCCACGACGAAAGTCTGCTGCCTGAGTCCTTGGAAAGCATGATGTATGGTAAGAAGGCTCTTAGCCAGGAGCCAGGCTCTTTCCAGGAAAGCCCCACTACTATAGAACCCAGAAAGGATGCGCTGGCCAGCTCAGCAAGCGAAGAAGGGAAGTGCCAGCCTGGTGGCCACGAGGCAGAGATACCCACAGGCCCCTCTTTTATGGATAGCTTAGAAGCAGGAGTAGCTCAGATGAACATCAAAAATGGAAAACATCTGTTGCTCTCTCTTTCAAGGGAAGGGGAGCTCTGCAGTGAGACAGGGCAGAGGCCTGAAAGCATTGGGCAACTAGAAGCCAAATGCTTAGCTTCCCCTTCCTTGGATCAAGGAAATGAAAGTGGGTTTGTAGATATGTACAATCTTAGTGTCTGTGACTCCAGAAGAAGCCTGTCCTCAGATCAGCAATTAATTGATTTATTAGAAGACAAAAGTTTAGAAAGCAAATTGGTTTTGAGTCAGACCCACAGCGATGAGGAGGAGGAAGAGGAGGAAAATGAGGAGGAGAATGTAGGCGTGGCCACAGACCTGAGGGAAAGGCCGGAGGTTTTGCATCTGGCTGAGCCCACTGCAGATACCCTAAGGGAAAAGAGCCGAAGTTTCCATGTGGAGGAAACCAAGAGAGGAGGCCTGGAAGCCATGAATCAGAATCCTGGATCACAGGGGGCTTTTCCTCAAGCAGCCTGTCAGTGTCACTGCAAGCACGCAGACCGGTGGATGCGAGGCCTCGAGAACGAGGGGTTTGAAGTGGAGAAACCCAAGGGTTATCACCCAGATATGTACAAAAGTAAAACCAACAGTGTCACAGTGGAGGGCGAGCCCACTGCTACTCCAGCAGAACCCCCTCAGGGGAAACATGAGCTGTTAAAAGAGCCTTGGAAGGACAGTGCAGAAGGCAAAAAAGGTTTCCATGTGTATCCAGAAGCCAGTGAGCTCAAGTCCGAAGACATGGATTTTGAGAGTAAAGATGATTTTGACAGAGATGGGAACGGCCATGCTCAAGGTAAGCTCTGTGGGGTCTATGGGATATTGGATGAGCGAGCTCTCACGTAGTAGGAAGGGGAGAGCGCAGAGGGAGTGTCAGGAGATGCGTGGCTTCTGAGTTGCACCTGCCCTCGGTCCCTGTGGTTTAAGACCAAAGGTCACAGGCCTTGTCTGAAAGTGAGACAGAGTAGCTTAACTCTGATATCGTTCTAGAACATTGAGGATGATTGTTAACAATCATGGCAAAGTGCCTCATCAACCCTGTGATTTGGGCTGGGTTGTGTGCTTCTTTCTATGTGGTAGATGCTAGCCATGGCATTGAGGGGGAAGTAACTTCTTCCACTAAGTGAGGTGCTTCAAACTAAAGTAGAAAAGCTTAGGAAAGAGCCTGCACTTTTCTATAAGGACAGTTAACTTTTCAGGAACTCCACAAAAGTACAAATAAATGTGATCTTTATTAAGGTGAGCAAACACAGTGCTGTTGTTATTCATGTCATTGTCAGAAGCTTGTGATTCAATGTTGGTACATTTGGTTTAGAATCAGAAATAAAAATAAAATTACAAGTAACTAAAAAAAATAAAATTACAAGTAACTCAACAAAAATACAAATAAATACAAATCTTTTTAAATAGGGAAGTCTTAGATAAGGCCTCAAGTTAGGAGGACTTTTTAAATGTTAAGAGTCTAAATGTAAATGACTCTTAGGTATTTCTATCCCTTTGATTAGAGATTCTGAGCAACAAGAGTTAGTTTTTAACTTTTTTACTGTTAGTGTTTGCTTCAGACCCAAGAGGGCATATTAGAGTAAACAAAAATAATTCCATTTATCCTTCTAACTGTCAAAAAACCCCAAAAGACAAAATCCCTGTTCGTGTCTGACTTGATGTTGGGTATGGTCCTCAGGGATTTAGACAGACACAGCCTCCTCCTTCTGGGACAGTGACTTTTATACCAAAGAGGGAAAGAGGGAGGGGAGCTCAGCTAAGCTCCCTTGTATGATCTAGCTTCCCCCTTTTTTTTGTATGCTCCCTCACCTTTGGTTTTAGTCACTGTGATTAGTGACTCCCTTGAGACAGGTACCTAACTCAAGTTAAAATTTACACACTAGCTAGGATGACAGGCTGAAAATAGTTTAATCAGCTTGTGGCCCCAGCTGACCCAGGGGGAGCCAGTCTCTGACCTTGTCCATCCTCAGCCTATGCCACAAAGGATCGCTGCTAATGTGTTAGATTATAAAACTTACGTTGTTTCTTTGAACCTTGTTGTGGGGGAAATCACCAAATAGTCCTTGGAAACCAGGCAGTGAAATTAGTAGAGTGTAGAAGAGTATGGTTTGTTTACTTATTTTTTATTCATGAGAGACACAAGCAGAGACATAGAGGGAGAACCAAGCTCCCTGTGGGGAACCCGATGTGGGACTCCATCGCAGGACCCTGGAATCACACCCTGAGCTGAAGGCAGATGCTCAACTGCTGAGCCACCCAGGCGTCCCAGAAGAGTGTGGTTTAGAGAAGTGTCTATCCACCAAACCCCCTCTGTTGCAATGTCGGCTTCATAAGCTTTGGTGGGCGGCACACACACTCATGAGTGGGCCCCCTTGCCCCAGTGCTTTACAAAATGCTTTTGCAGACCTCAGAAGGGGTCCCTCACACACAGGAGATGTGGGACAGGTGGGGCAGAGAGGGTCAGTCTACTGTAAAGGAATAGTAATTGGTATGGTTGTTGGGGCCAACCCCCACATCTCCTGGCTCTTTTTCCAGGGTTTTCTCTCACACATCATTACTTTTTCTTAAAACTTAAATCCAACCTCTCTGCTTGAAACAGAGGGATGCCTGGGTAGCTCAGTGATTGAGTGTCTGCCTTCAGCTCGGGGCATGATCTTAGGATCCGGAATTGAGTCTTGCACTGGGCTCCTTGTGGGGAGCCTGCTTCTCCCTCTGCCTGGGTCTCTGCCTCTCTTTGTGTGCCTCTCATGAATAAGTAAATAAAATCTTTTAAAAATTTTTTTTGTTTTTAATTTAAAAAATAAAAACCTTTCAGTGATGCTCCCCATCAGGTCTAGAGTAAAATTCGAACTTTCTATCATGACCTACAGGATTCAACATTATGCAAATGATTATAACCCTCTACCCTCATCTTTGCACTTTCCCCCTGGATGTGTCTCTTAATTCCTCAGCATCCTCCTCCTCTTCTTGGGTGTGCTCTCCTTTGAGAAACCCTCTCTAACCAACCTTCCTTTCTGCTTTCTCTTATTTCCTATCCTGACAACTTGTTTCTTTTTATAACACTTGCCACTGTTTATAGTTTATTCGTTTATTATAACTGTTTTCCTGACTCTCTTTCTCTCCATGTAACCATAAGAATCTGAGGGTCAGGGCCACATCTGTCTCAAATATCCTTGAATCTGCTGGCCTAAAGAAGTCTTATTTCTGGTGAGGGGTCCCTGTGGCTCTCTAGACTGATGCATAGGTCACCAGTGAAATCTATACATTTCAGAGGACCTACATTCCATATCATTTCACAAGAAAAGAGGCTCCCAACTTTACCTGCACTGGACATTTCACTACCTTGTGTTCATTCCCTATCATTCCCTCCCTTACTGGTAAGTGGGTCTTTAAAAATCCATTTCACATTGATAATAAACTTCACCACTGAAACTTAAAAGAATGAGTTGCATTTCCATATCTTTCCATCAGTGAAGTAATTTAAATGTTCTAGGTTCTTTTGCATCATTTTTGACATGAAACAGGTCTATTTTATCTTTGTTGTAAGTTTTGGGACTTTTCATCCTTAATTACTAATGTCAGCAATTTAATGTGTTACATTTCAAAGACTGCTTTCAAATGTATAAAAGTATTATAATGCTCAGTTTCCTCTTGGCTTGTACACCACATGTACAAGCCTCTTGCTGCTCATGTTGCTCTCATTCTTGGGTACACAGGACAATCTCTTGTTTTTGTTAGGGTGTGGATGCAAAGTTATCAGGTGACTTGCATGGATAGCCTTAGAGAAAGGATCTGCATTTATGGCTTAACTGGTGGGGTTCTTCTGGAAATAGAAAGCATGGTAATTAATGTTCAATTTCAAATAAGTTAGCACAGAATGGACTAAGTTTTTGAAAAGACAGATCAGCTGTCCTAATCTTGGATATCATTACTGTCTCCCAAGTACTGGATTAATTTTTTTAACCCTTCTTTGCAGATTACCCAGGGAAATACTCTGAAGAGGAGAGCAAAAGCTCAACATCAGGCATTGCAGGAGATCTTGGGGATGACCTGCAGGAGGCGCGGGCTCCCACCATTGCTCAGCTGCTCCAGGAGAAGACCCTCTTTTCCTTCTCTGAGTGGCCAAAGGTAACCCCCCTCCGCCCCCTCCCAGTATGCATTCTCTACCCAAAACATTCTCAGCTTGTAGAGTATTTGTGAAAGTGAACTCCGAAAAATGTGTAGTGTCTTGAAAAGGTATTAGTAATGTCATATTTGAACATTAAAGAAATACACGCTCAACTAATTAGACCATAAGATAAAACTGCCTTCGATTTAAAGCACTATGGCTTTAATTTTCATTGTCCAGACCATAGAACTTATTTTAAGACTTGTAAAGTGAGTACATTTGAGTGTGCTTTTTTCTAATCAACTCCTTCTGGTTAGAAAAATGTGACACGTGATCCCTAGGGACTTTGTGAATTTGGGTAGCTTGTTGCTTACTCCTCAGAGCTTTTGGTCTTTTTTTATAGGATCGCGTGATAATCAACCGCCTGGATAATATCTGCCACGTGGTGTTAAAGGGGAAATGGCCTTCCAGCCAGCAATATGAGCCTTCAGGCACCCTGCCCACCCCGGTGTTAACGGGCAGTGCTGGTTCTCGGAGCAGCCTCTCAGAGCCAGAAGCATCAGAACACAGCTTCAGCAGTAGTGCAGCGTTGGTGGCCCAGATCCAGAAGGTGAGGCCATAAGCATAATGTCGGCTATGAACAAACAATGAAGGACACATTGTACTTCTCAGTTGAGTCATTCATTCAGCAAATACTTAATGGATAGATTTGTGTTTTTTTTCTTTTCCTCTTTCTCTTTCTTTGGCTTTTTTTTTTTTTTTCTGTAAGTTCACTGGTATTAATTGAAGAATTTAGATTTTATCCTCTAGGAAGCAGGGAGCTACTAAAATTTTGGAGCAGGGAAGTGCATGATGAAAGCAGGGTTTTACAGCTTGGCTGAAGGGTTATGTAGGTTCTTGGGGGAGAGGATGGTCAGGAAGAAAGAGGGCCAGGGCCTGGGAGGCAAAGTGGGAATCTGATGAAGAGATGAGGTCCTGGACCAATTTAGTGGTAGAGTAGGTAAAAAGGGGCGGATGTAGGTAGGCATGACTTGATGACTAATAAACATATTAGGAGAGGGAGGCATGAATGGATCAGTATGTTCCACACTGGAAAGACGATAAAAGAATGATGGCAGCTGATAGAAATAAGGGAAATCAGAGAATGGTTTTTATAAACTCAGGCTTACAGCTCCAGCTTAATATGAGGTACATTGTTAGCACACTGGCCCTCACTCTTCAAGTGCACATTGGAACCTGCTGGGGACCTTGAAAAGCTGTTGATTCTGATTTAATTGGTCCAGGCTGTGGACTGAGTATTGGAATTTTTTTTAACTTTCCAATGAATTCTGATATACATCTGAGGTTGAGATTCCCTGGATTATGGTCTTGAACATCAGGGGTAGTTCATGGACTAGCAGCTTTAGCAGCACCTAGAAACTGTTAGGTGTGCAGAATCTTGGGCCCACTGAAGTAGAATCGCTGTCTTAACAAGCTATCCAGGTGAGGGGCACTTGGCTGGCTCAGTTGGTTAAGTGTCTGACTTTAACTCAGGTCTTGATCCCAGGACACTCGGATTAAGCCTCATGTCGGCTTTGTGCTCAGGGGGATCTGCTTCTCCCTTTCCCTCTGCCTTGCCTGTCACTTGTGCTTTCTAGTTCTCTCTTTTTCAAATAAATAAGTAAAATCTTAAAAAAAACAACAACAACAAGCTGTCCAAGTAATCTGGTGCTAAGGTTTCAGAAGGTTTGAATGGAAAGGACTTCTAAGAGGTTGATTAGGAGTCCTACTAGACCTGAGGAAATCAGGCCTGGAGAAAGAGCTGCCGTTCACCCACAGAAGTGGCATTCATACCTCTCTTACCACATATCTGTGTTTGCAGGAGAGCTTCCTGGCTCCAGTATTCACAAAGGATGAACAAAAGCACAGACGTCCCTATGAGTTTGAGGTGGAGAGGGATGCAAAGGCCCGGAGCCTAGAACAGTTCTCTGCCACTCACGGGCACCCCCCCATCGTCCTCAATGGCTGGCATGGGGAATCTGCAATAGATCTCTCCTGCACATCAGAGGGGTCTCCAGGAGCCACGTCTCCTTTCCCAGTGAGCGCCAGCACCCCTAAGATTGGGGCTATTGGTTCACTTCAAGGAGCACTCGGCATGGACTTGTCAGGAATTCTACAAGCTGGCCTGATCCATCCAGTGACGGGACAGATCGTCAATGGAAGCCTCAGAAGAGATGACGCTGCCACAAGGAGACGGAGAGGGAGACGGAAACATGTCGAAGGAGGGATGGACCTCATCTTTTTAAAGGAGCAGACACTTCAGGCTGGAATCTTGGTGGGTATATGAGGCCATTAAATGAAAACATTGACCTTTCTACACTGAGCAACAAAACACTTCCTCAGACACAGGATGTTTTGATTTGTAGATCTTTTATTTCAAATGTCCTATTTCAAATGTCCCTACTTAGTTTCTCTTATTATCAGTTGCTCCATTTTTTTTCTAAAAACACATTTAATCCATTATAGACCCTTCACCTGTGCACAGCCTGAAGAAATAAGCCAGGGGTCTTGCCATTTCAAATACAAATGGCCCAGATCCCCGACCCGGGTTTCCAAAGAGCTGCTGGTGCTTGAGTAAAGCAGGTTTGAGTTTGTGGCAGTGGCACTCCAGGTTAGTGGGCTTTCCAGGTGCTTGGGTTCAGGAGAGGGAACAGGCGTCAGGTTCCTAAACTGCTTGACCTACTGGGTGACATGGGACGTACCACCATGCCTCCTTGTGCTCCTAGTGAAGTGGGCCTGTAGCATCTCCTACAGAGGGCTGCTTCGAGGGTTCATTAGGATCACAGCAAGATGCCCTAAACCCAGAGGAGACCATTGTAAGCAGCAAAGTTAGAAGCTGTATTGCCTGGCCAGGAGAGAGATCCCCTTAGACTTTACTTAATGTGTCAAAGACAATTGACTTACCTTTGTGTTTTGGTTTTTCCTATTTATTGAACTTCAAGCTCCAAAATAGGAATCATATTTCATGTTTTCTTATCTTAAAAGGAATAATAAGAACCGGTATTCATTGAGTGCTTACTGTGTGCCAGGCAGTGTGTTCAGGCGTTAGTATGACTGTCCTGTTTGAGCATCACAACTCTGAGAAGGTGTTGTTATTACTCCCATTTTATAGATGAGGAAACTGAGTCTTACAAGCATTGAATAATTTGCCCAAGATTATCCAATAAAGTGACAGGTCAGGGAACCAAGCCAAGGGCTTTGTTCACTAGCACCTAAGAGCTTTATTATTAAGCTCTATTATTTGGTCTGTTTTAAAGTTTGATCTTCCTCTTACACTTTCTGTATAATTTGGGAGGCTGAAGTCGCAGCCCAGTCCTGCAAACTTTTAAGGCAGTTGTCTCAGTTTTTAGAGTGCAAACCCATAGTTTCTCTGTAGTGATCATAGACCATTTTTTAAAACTAAAATGCAAACACTTATTTAGCACCACATTGGACTTTGTAGACCCCATTATAGACATTGGGAGTACAGACATGAGTAAGACAGGCATTCCTCCTACAGAGGGTGCCACCGGGGAGTAAATTGCAGTGTGGCATTTCTTGGTATTGGAAAATCTGTGAAGGGTGCTGAGGGCATTGGGGACCAGGAAGTGGAGCACCCTGGGACCGTCAACGACAGCGACAAAGGAGGCAACACTGAGCCTGAGCAGACAGGATGGAATGAAAGGATACCAAGTAGACAAGGGGAGAGGAACCTCAGGTAGAAGCAACACACTCAGGAGCCCTCTGTAGTGCGGAGGATTCTTACTCCACACCCCAGCACAGTAATATCCAGGTGGAAACAGATGGAAAGATACAAAGCACACCTTAGGTGTTTTCCTTTCAGAACCTGGTTTTCATTCTGTCACACTTACTGGCACATACTTGTCTCTCCTTCATCCAGGAAGTCCATGAAGATCCAGGGCAGGCCCCCCCAAGCGCCTCCCACCCTGAAGGGCCGGTGCCTGCTGCTCCAGCCCCCGAGCCAGCCCCAGCAGCCAGCAGCCAGGCCGAGAAAGCCATTCCCAGCAAGAGTCTGCTTGACTGGCTAAGGCAGCAGGCTGACTACTCCTTAGAGGTTCCTGGCTTTGGAGCAGTAAGTGTTGTGGGTGCCACCTGACGCTGTCATTTCCTTCCCACTGACTTGGTGTTGTGTTTGATAAGGAGCATGCTTAGGGAGACCAGGAAGTTAGAGAGATCTGTATCAGCTGAGAACATCATTTTAAAGTTTTGGTTTTTATTTTTAAGTTTAAATTTTGATTAAGTGTTCTAGTAATAGAAATCACAGCCCATGTCAGAATACTATGCCAAGTCATTGTACAAAATCTGATGAGAACAGAACTTGCCTAAGCTTAGCCACCACCACCCCCAATTACCACACAAGATCCTAAGTGCACAGAGAAATCTGTAGGTTGCATAAACACTGCCTCTTCAGGAACATGTTCCTGCGTATTCTTTCCAAGTTAATATATTACCACTTTGTACTTAGATTGAGTTACAAGTTTGCGATTCTTACTTCAAGTTCTCTTACTGCCTTTGCCTGCAAATCTCCAGATTAGAAATCTGCAGAAGAGGGCTCCTGAGCATTGATGTCTCTTCTTGGTTTTTCTTTTCTCATGTGGTCGCCTACCTCACCACCGTCTTTGTCTCGGGTACATCCAACTAATAAGATGTGGAGGTAGAGAGCTTACAAGAAAGGGAGGGGAATGCATTCACAGATGCACACTCTCCAAAGACAAAGCCCACCAGGTAGGTAGCAGTGTAGAGAGAATCCAGGTGAATGATTAGGAGAATGTTAGGGAGTCAGCAGTACACTGCAAGACCGGTGAGCCAGCTCACATCTGAGCCAAGAGGCCCATTTAGCCCGTTCTCCAGCTTGCCGCAGGAACTCTGAAAAAAGCCTAGATGAAAAAAAAAAGCCTAGTTTGAAAAAAAAAAGCCTAGATGAGGCTGTGCTAGCTCTTTCCTTCAACCTACCCTGGTGGGTTCCTGTACAGAGGGGCATTAACGAGAGAAGAGCAAAATCAGCTGAAAACACCACCGTCATCAGAAGACTCTGTGACAGAATGTTTTGTAATGTTGGTTTCCATTTGCCTCCTAGAATTTTTCAGACAAACCAAAGCAGAGGAGGCCACGCTGTAAAGAACCTGGAAAATTAGATGTCAACTCTCTGAGTGGGGAAGAGAGGGTTCCTGCTGTCCCCAAGGAGCCAGGACTAAGGGTAAGGAAGAGGGACGTGTCACCATGAAGCCCAGCCGTACAGACTTGGGGAAAGCTCCAGCTGGGAGGTGGGGGGCCAGGCAATGGCTTCCCAGAGGACAAGAGGCTAGCAAGGGAAGTTGATAAGTAGTGATGAGTGGTCCTGTGGCCTCTGGAGCAGCAGTAGGACTTCCCGTGGTCATTTGTCTTTAACCTTTATCACCAGAACTTTTGGTTTAAATTTGTGCTTAAACCATTTCCAAAACCTGACCTCCACCCACCCCTCTCCCACTCCCTCCTCCTACGTCCTATTATACTGTATAGAGTTCAGGGAAATATACCTTAACCCCTATCAGGAGTCTGTTTCTAGTGTTGACAAATGTCATTATTGGAAATTTCCATTTAAGACATTTCCTCCTAGTCCATCCTCACTGGCAATGAGAAACAGCTGACTCTAAGCACTGCCTTTTCCTCGTATAGAATCCTGAGCCTGGAAGAGACTTCAAAAGACATCTGTGAAATGGTTGTAGTCCAACGCATCTGAGTTAATTATAGTTCACAGAGGAGGACAGATTTGAAATAGCAAAGTCATAACCTCTAGGGGGCAGTAATAACATTTCAACCTGAAATTGTATCAAGCTTGGGCAAATTATACATCAGTGTGCTTTAACCTCCTAAAAGTACGTCCTCCCCAAACAGGGAGCCTCTAAGGAGCCTTGTGGACATGTGCTCTTCTCGAGTTGTCTCCCCCAAACGCACGGGCTTTCCTGAATGCCTTCTCCTCATGGCTCTGCCAGCTTCAGCTTTCCTTGGGAATGAATTCCCTTCTTAGTGGGATCGCCTGGATGTGATTTCTCCTTTCAGCTCCAGAAGACCACCCACCCTAGTCATTTCCTCCTTTTGCAGAAGAAAGTTGTTACTTAATGTTTTCAAGGAGTCTGTGACTAATGTTGTCACCTGGTGGATTGTTCTAGCAGCCCTACAGACAAAGGTGCTCTCCCTCATCCCCATCCCCCACTGCAGCCGCGGCCCTGTCCCAAGGTTGGCTGCTTGTTAGAAAGCTTATCACACTGGAAAAGCTGCCCTTTTGCCCCTCTCTTGCTTTATCGTCAGAGAGAATCTCTACCACCCCTTTTCTTAGACCTGCTTGGGCTGTGCAGGCTGATGCAGCGGTAGTTCTTAGCCAACTGTCTTTCTCCCCCCTTCGTGCCGCCTCCCCACATTCTCCTCGTGTTTCCACACACAGCGTCACGTGAAAGGCTTCCAGGAGAGACTCTGGTCCTTGCTTTGTTGTAGTCTCTGAGCTCTTGTTGTAGAGACATGTCAGAAAAACCACATGGTTTCCTCCTTGGCTTTCTCATTTCTTGCTACATGTCTAACAATTTCCCTCATGTTCTCTGGAAATTAATGTTCACTCTCCTACAGACACTGATCCCTTGCCAGAAAACCCATTTCTAAGCTGTTCTTGCAAGCCAGCTTTTTTTTTACCAGAGATGCACTTTCCCTCCTTTGTTAAATAAACATAGTCCCTGCTTTGGAGGCCCTTCTCTTCCTTCAGTAAGGCTAGATGAGGAAGCACTTGTCCACCTGGTCCTCAGGGTCACCGGCCTCCTCAGTGGGAAAGAGCCAGCATGGCCCAGACCACGACACCCTGCTTGACTCCAGGAGGGCCCGTTTTCCCGCAGCCCCCTTCTCCCCCAGGTTCTGGGGCAGGAGCCCTCCCAGGTATGCTGCACTCTTTCTTTCCCATGGAGGACTCCCCCCACACACACACACCCACGTCTGGAAGCAGATTCAGATCAAGAAACTTCTTCCCTCCCTCAACCCCTTCTGCTCTTGTGCTGTGGCTCGGCTGGGCAAGCTCCACAGGCTGCAGTAAGGCTGTGAGATTCAGCTTTCAGGATGTCCAGTGCATAGTGGTCGCTTGCAAGATGTGTGTGGGCACATACACATGTAGATGTGTTATGTTTGCTTTATAGATATGCATGTGGGTTTCTTTTTGTTTGTTTCCTTTTGAGCCACTGGCCAGTACCTTGCAGAGATGACCTGTCACCCCTAAATACTTCAGTGTGTGTCTCCTAAGAATATTTTCCTACATAACTGTTATCATTATCAGACATATGAATATTAATAATAATTAATCCACATTCAGAATTCCCCATTTGGCCCAAAAATGTCTTTTAGAGCTAGTTTTTGTTTTTTTGTTTATTTAGAATTTTAACTTCATTTCCACACACACCTCCTTCTTTGGTTGTTAGGTCTCTCTTCATTCAGTGAATGTTTGTTGGCTAAATCTCCTAGGCTCCTAGAGTAAGAAACTTTTGGTCACCACCACCTTCTCCACTTCTACCCAGGAGTTCAAGTTGAGAGCTGGAATCCATAGACTTTGGAATAAATGCTACCATGTATTAATGAAGATGTTCTTGAGTTGGACTGCCCATGTAATCATCTGGAAAAGCACATTTGCCTCCAGTGTTGCTTAACATCTAACTCTCCTGTTCCTTGCTCTCCTTGCCCTCTCCCCAGGCTTCCCCTAGAAGAGGAAGCAGGTTTGCTCTCAGGGTATAATTACCAGGAGGGAGAGCTGCCAAAGCCCAACTTGGCCGCTGTGTGTGGTCGCCGAGTTGCTGGGAGGGGCACCTGGTTGGGGTGGGCAGCTGCTGGGCGGCTAGAGGGACTCTCGCTCCCACAGGAAGTGGTGAGAGCCGACTTCTTCCGTCAGCACCCCTCTTGGGATGCTGTGGGTGAAGAGCTGTTCTCTTCACCCCTGGGATCTTTCTGCTGCTGCACTTCAAATCTGAAGGGGAGAAGGCAGCCAGCCTTCTGTCTGCCTCCTTGGCAGGTTCCCAGTTCTGAGAGGGCTAGGTACTCTCTACATCAGAAGCTCACAATAATAAGGATGGGGAGGGGAAGCTTCTGGACATTCTAATACCTGAGGAGCATGTCGGAAGATTCCTGTGGGACACAGGCTGGTCTTAATGAGCTGTCTATCCCTAGGTGTGCTGATAAACTCAAAGTATGTAAACGAACATCTGATGTATAACAGGTTGTTTGAAAAGAAGATGGGCGCATTATTCGTCAAGCTCTGGGTTTGCTTTCCAACAGAAAGACTTCTAAGATTGAACACACCCTCCCTACTGGAGAGTTATGAGGGAACTTTGTGGGTATCAAGGAAAAAGCATGCCCCGGCACCTTTCCCTGGCTCTTGGCTATGAGTGGGTTACAGGGAAGAGGTCTTGGAAAAGCCCTGTGGTCCAGGGGTGGCTCCCCTGGCCGGGGCCCTCAGCTGAGGTGGTGTGCATCAGCAGTTCTGCTTTTAGTCTGGCCCCAGTCTATCAAGCTCTCTCTCTTCAGAAATAGGAACCAGGCAGTACTTGCTCCCCAAGTGGTCATCCCCAGAGCCAGAGGGAACAGCTGCCCCGAGAGGAGTGGGCAGTGGTCACGGGGGCATAGGAGACTGGGAGCCATGGGCTGCTCTTCCCTGACCATCTGTGCCCAGGGGCAGATCCCTGCCTCTCTGACTCTGAGGAACACGAACAAGGGAGGGCACAAAACATGACAGTATCATGTTTCCCTTAATTCTGCTCTTCTAAACCAGGGCTTTTTGAGAAGAATTTTCTTAGAGTTGACTGTCATAAAGCTTTTTGTCCATGATCTGGTTTTTCTTGAATATTTTTTCGGACGTTGAAGGACAGATGTAGGACTTCAAAAATGACACAATTTCTGGGTACTCGGGAACATTCAAATACACATTTTTCCCATGTCTACAAAACTATAAATTCTTTGTAAAATGGCTGTGATTACTGTACTCAATGCCGCGGGGCCAGTGGGATGGCTGACTGAGATACTGCAGATGGAGTCCTTAGCGTCTGCCTAACACAGGGTAAAAGCACATGGAGTGGTACTGTCATTCCTGCTGCTCCCCTTGTTCCCACCGCCCCCTCTGTGATGGCCACCCGTTGCCGGGTTCCCACACTGCCACTCCCGTGGGCCCCGTGCCTCCCTTCCCAGCTGCCTCTTGTGTGGGAGTCCACCACATAACACGTGTGTGCTCACTGAGAAGCTGAACCTCTGTTACCAGCTAACCCTGTCCCTACAGCTGCCCCTTCAAAGAGAGATCTGTTGGGTTTTCTAAGGATTTGACTTCTTTAATTAGTTAGGGAGAAGAAAGGCAGTGAATGGAATGGGATGCCAGAGCTCCTGGATTAAAGTCCAAAGTGGGTGTCCTTAGAAGGGTTGTGAGGAGCTGTCTCACCTGTTCTCAGGCCTGGCTGCCAGTCTCAGCCCTTAGGTACCCGTGGACTCTGACTTCTTTTCCTGTCTTTAGCACTCTGGCCCTAATAAAAGTGTTTCTCTGGCCCTTCTGGTGTCTTTTGATGTGACCTGCACCTGCCTTCTTGTTCCATCAAGGACCGCAGCTGGGTCCCTGCATCTGAGCCTCAAAGCAGACCGGTGGAGTCTCAGCTGTGTCTTGCCAGATCCCCGCTCCCCACTCCAGTCTTGCAGAAAGGGAAGGCGTTTATACAGACGGCTGAGAATCCTGAAAAGGCAGCAGAGGCGGCTGTAGAGAAGTGTGGGCTCCTCCAGCATCAGCGCCGCCCAGGAGCCTCACCGTTGGGCCCTGCCACGTCCTGTCTCTGCGTAGGGGCCCATCCCAGTTTCCACGTTCCAGTCCCGATGGTGACCTGCTTGCCCAGTGCAAACCCAAGGTTACAGATCTCTCGTGGCCACTCTGAAACCTTAAGCCTCACCACTGCTGTGATCAAAGAGAAGGCAGTAGAATAATACCAGCTCCGTAACAGAACCACGAGAAGTGGCTCAGAAAGGAGAAAGGGCTTCCAGAGACCCACAGGGAAGGGCATTTTCTTTATGCTTCTCTGTACAAAGACTGAAAGGGCACAACAGCAGTTATTATAATGCGCCCCTGATGCCGTGGATGTGTGCCACCTTGATGAGCCAAATGGCAGCTCAAGAGGAGTGACAGCAGCAGAAAGGAAAGGGGGCAGCTCCCCGGGCCATGAAGGGCTTTCAGGCACGGGGTCCTGAGAGAAATCGCTCCCTTTCTCTGGGCAGAACATTTCTCTTGATGCAGAGATTATTCATGCCATTTTTTTTTGTCTGTTTATTTGTTTGCTTTTTAAAGATTTTATTTACTGATGCATGAGAGACACAGGCAGAGATACAGGCAGAGGGAGAAGCAGGCTCCATGCAGGGAGCCCCATGTGGGACTCAGTCCCGGAACCCGGGGATCACACCCTGAGCCAAAGGCAGGCGCTCAACCACTAAGCCACCCAGGCGTCCTAATTCATGCCATTTTGGAAACAAATTCAGAGTTAGATACGTTGTAAATGCAACTGTTTGTCTCCTTGCAACCAGTCAGTAAGCTCTGGCAGAGCAGGTTCTCCAGCAGGTTCTGGTGGGTCCTCGTTCCCCCGCAGAGCCCAGAGCCACAGTCCCAGAGGAAGGAGGGCTATAGGAAGCCCACTGGTAGGCACCCTGAGTGTGCACAGTGAGCCGCCTACGGGGACGGGGTGCCGGGTGAGCCGTGTGCCAACGGAGCTGTATGTCCTAGGCTCCCAGGCTTAGCCACAGCTCAGGCCCCGTGGTACTCGGCCCCAGAGGTCACAGAACACGATGCAGCTCTGTGATCAGAGGAAAGCTAGATTGTCTCCCTTGAGGGAAACCAGAACGCCACTTATTGTGATGCTTCTCCCCAACAACGTTCAAGAATGTCTTCGTCTCCTCAGTGAACACGAAGGCACCCTGTGTGGTGTCTGAGTGGTTGTCCTCCAGGAGCTTAGGACCCAGAGGGAGTGGGGTGTGCACAGTTACTGGCATCCCTTCAGCGAGCACTCCTTCCTGTGGGCCGGGTAATATCTTGCACACTTCATTTTTGGTAACTGCCAGATGGGTGTCATGGCCCTTTCTCACCAGAACTCTGAGAAGCTAGTTACAGACTTCAGACCAACATTCAGGTACATCTGCTGCAAAACTCTGTCTCCCCTCTTTGCTTTGTGGCTTCCATTGAAAAACTTCTTGTGTCACAAAGATGAATGCTCGGTTTGGTCAAGTGCTTGCAGCCACAAATCTCAACTAAGACCTGGGTGTCCTTAGATGGGTTCCAGCCCCCAGCGCTCTGGCTTTTCTAGAACTCCTGCTGCTTTTGTGTGGTGGTGGCTGGCTCTCGGCCTCTGAGAGAGCAACTTCAGGCACAGTTAAGCAAGAGGCAGGTAGGCAGGGAGCTCCCACTCAGGTCCTTCATGCAACAGGGACAGGATAGGCCAGTGCAGAACCTTGGTCTTCACCCCCAGCCCATCACCTGCCATCCAGTAACCTTCAGCATCTTGTGTTTCTTTGTCCTTTTTCAGGGGTTTCTCCCAGAAAACAAGTTCAATCACACCCTGGCTGAGCCTGTTCTTCGAGATGGGGGCCCCCGCCGGAGGGGGAGGCGGCCTCGGAGCGAGCTCCTGAAGGCTCCTGCCATCGTGGCAGACTCTCCCTCGGGGATGGGGCCGCTGTTCATGAACGGGCTGATTGCTGGGATGGACCTGGTAGGACTCCAGAACATGAGAAATATGCCAGGCATCCCCCTCACGGGTCTGGTGGGGTTCCCGGCTGGCTTTGCCGCGATGCCCACGGGCGAAGAGGTCAAAAGCACGTTGAGCATGCTGCCCATGATGCTGCCGGGGATGGCCGCGGTGCCCCAGATGTTCGGTGTCGGCGGACTCCTCAACACACCCATGGCAGCTGCCTGCACTTCCACCGCTCCAGCGCCTCTACCAAGCACAACAAAAAGTGGTACACCTGCGACCGAAAAGACTGTAGAAGACAAGCCAAGTAGCCATGACGTAAAAACGGACACGTTAGCTGAAGACAAGCCTGGTCCTGGTCCATTTTCTGATCAGTCCGAACCTGCAATAACTACCAGTAGTCCTGTGGCTTTTAACCCATTTCTCATCCCAGGAGTGTCTCCTGGACTCATTTACCCATCCATGTTTCTCTCCCCTGGCATGGGCATGGCTCTGCCTGCAATGCAGCAGGCCAGACACTCTGAAGTAATAGGTCTGGAGAGCCAGAAAAGGAAGAAGAAGAAAACAAAAGGGGACAGCCTGAACCCCAATCCAGAGCCTGCTCCCGGGTCCGAAAAGGAGCCAGGCAGCGATCAGAACTGCCCTGAATCCAGGGCACCCGTGCCCCCCGATAGAGAACATGCGGCACAGGCCAGGGAAGGGGGCCTCAAAGACTCTAACAGTGACACCAATTAGAACTTTTTCATTTAAGAAATGATTGTGACTTGTAAGTTTCTTATCCCATAAAGGTTTGTTACTTCCTCACTTCACCTTCATAAGAACCTGTGTTTCCATAAGTAATATTACCTACCTAATTTTCTGAGAACTGTGGTCACAGATGTGAATAGTCGCAGGGTCTTGCCACTTCATTAGCTGAGTTCGACCTAGTGTAGGAGGCACAGGATTCTCATTCTGTTCCCCAGTTGTTCATTCCGGCAGCCGTAGCTGATACAGTACTTGGTGACACGCTCCCCCGCCCCCCCTTCTCCAAGTTTCCCACCTATTCCAGGAGGGATGATGGCAAGTGAAAGCTGTCTAGGGATTTATCATCCAAGGGCCGAAGAACAGAGACCACGAGGGCTCTTTTTTCCATGAGCTGTGTTGAATGGGAAGCATGTAATGGGGAAACCAAAAAAGCACAGAAAAAGGAAGTGCTGGTGCATATTTTTTAGTTAAAATATTTCCCTATTTTATCATGATGACTAAATGAGTAGTGTAGGCAGAAGTATATAACGGTTGCAAATGCGTATATTCATTTCTTTATAAAACAAACACCTTACTGGTAGTAACAGGACGTCCCCCTTCATGGTGTTTCAGACACGAGCAGCAAAAAGAAATACTGATGAGGCGTTGTCTTAGACATACATATGCTCTCTCCCCCGAGTTCAGAGATCACTCTCGGTAGGAAAAAGCTTTACACACCTGGAGTTCTTGCCGGTGACGGGGGCGGGCAGGCAAGGGGCTCTCCACCCCACCCCCGCGGGGCTGCACGCTGCCCACAAGCGCACGGCTGGCATCAGCTCACCCCGTTCTCAAGAATTGCTGCACCCGCTACCAGGGCCCTAATAGGTTTTTACCTTGCGCTTCCCTTCACCAAGAATAAGGCTCTTTCTGGAGCCTGTGAGAAGAGTCACTCAACACTTTTACACTTTGCTAGGTCCCTTCGTCAAATTATTTGAGGTTGTCTGAACATGTGTGTGCCACCTTCTATAAAACGACTGTGAACGTTTGTTTCTTCTCTCCATTTTTTTTTTTCCTATTTGGTTTCCATTTTGCAGCTGGACCCAGATTCCAAATCAAGGTAGCCAAGACTGTTGCAAATTAACATCATTTTCCCTTCCTCAATCGGGAAGCACCTGCCTTCTTTCCCTCCCCACTTGTGTACCATCCCTCCTGAGGGTCTTATTCTTTATCGACAGTTCACACTCTGGGACTTGAAATAAGCTCATGGTCCAGGACTCTGGGGGCACAGGGCTGTGCACGACCGTTGGAAATGTTGGAAGTGTTACTAGAACCAGTTTCACTTTGTGTTGTCACAATTTACTGTATTTTTTACTTTTTCTGTTACAGTTTTGCTAATTTATCAGAAGGTCCAAAAGTTTGACATAACTATTTCAGTTTGCATTATTTATTTATGATGCTTTTGTCATTGTCTTTTATACATTTGGAATTATAAATTATGTAAATGTTAAAATGAGCATCTCAAAGAAGTCTGTTAAATTGTGATTGGAGAAAAAAATCAGTCATGTATTTTCAAGTGGAGTCCCATCGTTAATGAATCAGAGATAAAAATCAGATCATATAAGTATGAAGAAAGAATCCAGTGATTGAGCAAATCCTATTTAATGACATCTTTGTAGCATAGATGGTCTATAATGCTGACAACAGATTTCTTAGAAATGCTGCTCTCTATTTAACTAACATTTTGTTCAGTTTTGCCTCCAGTGGAAGCAGAAAGGGTTTTTTCAGCTGTTAAATCCTAAAAATCAATATAATTTATTTATGTAAAAAAAAAATCACTCAATCGATATATTTTTGAACCTTTTAAGTACTAATTTTCTTTTTATCAAGTAGAAAAAAAAATGTATTTGCCCTAAATCCTTAAAATACAAATGCTATAAAAATTCATGTATCTTGAAAGCCTTACTGCAAATGAGTATTATAGACATCCAGCAGAGCCTGGGTTTCCCTTTGTTGTCGTCCGTTGTTGTTGTTTTGTATGGAAAAGCTGCTCTCCCCAGGTTCCACTTAGAAGCTCCAGTAGGTCACAGGGTTCAATATGGATTTGATTTAAAAACCCACCAGCATGCTAAATCCCTTGTTATATCTTACCAAACCTGTATGTTAACTCTCTGGGTGTTTAGGCTTATATTTGACTGCTATTGTGTCCCTGTTTGCAAAATGAAAATGACACTCTGTGGATTATTTGCTCTGTAAGGCATAAGTGCTTCTTATGATTATTTTGACGTTTCCAAGAGCAAAAGCCAAATTTAAACTCTCTTCAGCAAACTTGAGCCTTTTCATCTAAACTCCATGTCACTCACAGCCATAACTTTCCTTGGTCATTCTTCACCCCGTGTCTTACATAATAAATTGTCTGTGGTCTTGATCCTGGATTTAAAAAAAAAAAAAAAAAAAAAAACAATTTTAAAAGTCAAATTCAGTGGCACTTGGATGTCTCTTGCTGCCTGGACCTTGTATGAATCTGTCATATGCACACAGCAGTCCACGATCTTTCTAAGGTGCCCAGTTTGTTCTGGACACACTGCTGGGGGCTTGTTAAATGTTCACTCATGGGGATTGATTTGCCGGATCTCTTGACCTATCAGAACACCTGATTAAGACACCTGCCACAGAAGGGAGCGCAGCAGAGTACCTGCTTCCTGGCCTTGGGACCTGAACGCCCACAGCTGATGCCTCGACTGCACCACTGGCTTAAGCCCCTTTCTAGAAGCCCCACCTCAAAGCACACACCTGGGATTTCGGGGGGAACCTGTGGGATTGGAACAGGCCTGAAAACAGAATTGCCTCGGTAGCTGGAGTTCTTAAGGCTTGGTAAGAGTTTGGTGGTCCTTAGCTTTGGGAAGCATGGCTTGCGGGGCCCCAGGAGGACCGTGTGTGCCGTTACCTACGAGGCTGGCAGGAGAGCGCTGAAGCCTCGGTGAGCCTGGGAGCAAGAGACCCATCAGTTTGCCTCTGCCGGGTCCCTACTAGGTGCCTCCCACCAGCAGATGGTGTCTGAATAGCCGGGAGGATGGCAGAGGCATTGTCGCTAAGACCTCCGAGTCCTCCGTTGCAGTTTTTCAACGAAGGACCTACGACAGCCTTCACAGACACCCCGGTCCAGATGTGGGGCGCCCTCATTCCGGGCGCAGTAATTTACACAGAGTAAGTAGTAAGGAGTCTTGGCTTCAGTCTTGACCTCAGAGCCTGCCCCCGTGGATTCTATACCCCTGGGAGGGCAGAGGAGTGCAGGTAGCTCAGTACGTTGGGCTAGTGTTGCGGTGTCTTATGTGTGTTTGCCATAAGTGACCTCATGTGTCTGCAGTGTCTTGGTTGCTGGGTAGAGGGATGCTGGCGTCCAGACCGCGGAGCTATCTCATCAGTCAGAGAACAGAGCTGGGGTGGGACCCCTCGGCCCCACCCGCCTGAGGTTGGGACAGGCCAGCTTTTGTGACGCCAGTCCGGGACCCCCTCCACCTCAGAGACCAGCTCTGCCGGAGTGGCCCTTGGAAAGAACGGGCCCCGGGGAGGACGGAACAGCCGCCACACCCTCTGGAGAACTTTATGCTTGGTTCATTTACAGAGAATTCCTTAAAATGGTTTCCTGCAAGGATTGCTGTTCATCCGCCTGGCGTGGAAACCACCGAAGGGTCTCGGGTCAGCGGAGGCTTCCCCGAGCCCAGGGACGAGCGCCTTGGTGCCAGACCGTGGCTGCTCGGAACGCCGGGGCCCCCCCTAATCCGGCCTCGGCAGGGTGTGTAGGGGCCAGCGGAGTGCAGCCACCGGGACGGTGTCCCGACGGGACCGAAGCGTCCTGTTGTCGGCTCCGGCTCGGCCGTTGGAGGGGCAGAGGGAAGAGATGGCTTCTGGGCGGACAGAGGCCGCATCCCTACCTTCTCCAAGCCTGTTTCCTCATCTACAGAACAGAAAGAATAATTCTAACTCGCACCTAAAGGCTTGTTGATGAGGTGGATGGAAATGACCAAGGTCGAGTGTCGTGTGTCTTGACTGCTTTTGAGTAGCTGGTGAGGGGAGGAGCACCAGTCCGCGGGGAAGGGGGACAGCAGATCAGGGGTCAGGAAGGTCTTGCTCCAGGCCCCAGGATCAGCCTCCTTCAGTAGAGAGTTGCCAGATGGAGGGGGAGAAAGACGCAGTAAATTCTTGTTTCAGATACACTGATTTTCTTGGTAGAAGTATATCCCATGTAGTATTTGGTACATACTTACTAAAAACCTGTATCTGGAATTTGAATTTAACTAGGCATTCTGTATTTCCTCTGATGATGTACCATCCCCGATGGAATAGCGCACATTGCTAGGCACTTCCTCGAGGTGGGGCTTCCTCTAAGTGCTTTATGGTCATATTCTCAATTCCCTCAATAACTTAAAAACCCTCCAATTTACAGATGAGAGCACTGAGGCCCAGAGAGGTGAAACAACTTGTCCAGTCACCCAACCAGTTAACAGCAGAGCTGGGATTTGGGAACCCAGGAAGACCAATTCCAGAGCCATTAGCTGAGCAGGGGGATCAGGATGGGGCACATAGTCTGAGGCCCAGAGCAAGCTGCACCTCTAAAGCAGCTTTGAGTAATAGGGTGAAAGGAATCATGAGGGGAAGGGGCTATCCTGGAGCCGGCTGCCCTGAGCAGGTTACCCCAGGGAAAGAGGTCTCCTTCCCATCCTGTATGAGCCTACAGGTGTTCATGGTCTCCTTGGTGCTCAGACTCACCAGCCCAGGCGAAAGGGGACACATAAGTAGCACCCAGTCTTAGAAAAAAATGGCAGAAGGTGTAGAACTTCTCAGCTGGAAGGGCCAGAGAGGAGTTGCCCAGGACTGAGAGGAGGGCAGCTCGCCAGTGACGGGGAACCGGCTCCCCTGACAGCAGCCCATCTCTAAAGGCTGGAGCCTGATGTCTGCTACAGAGTTTGAGTAAGCAGCACCAGGAATCCCAACTAGGAGAGCTTTGACCCAGCTTTGTGGTGTGCAGTCTGCTCTCCCCTCACCCCAGGGTGCTCATGGTTTGCCCATGGCTACTGTACTGGGTACAGCAGGGGCCACCTGGCCCACCAGGCCCTGGCTGTGACCCTCCACCCAGGGCAGTTCCAGCACTGCCTCTTGGGTGCACATGGTGCTCTGCCTCCTGTGCTTGGCCTCCACATGCAGGACCTCATCCCAAAGCATGTACCCTACATGAGGACAAGGCTCAGCTGGGCTGCCACCTGCCTTCACCTCGAATTTAGAGGTGGGTCTGATGACAGAACCACAAACCCAAGAGTATCCCAGTGTGGAGTCCACAGAGCACAGCCCTCGTCTGTTTTTGCATAGCCCCCGATCCAAGAGTGGACTTCACGGTTTTCAGTGATGGAAAAATCTAAAGATGAAAACTATTTCATGACCTGTGAAAATCATACCAAATTCAGATTTCAGAGACCATCAATTAAGTTTCTTGGAGCACAGCCACACCATTATGTACTCTCCGTGGCTCCTTGTGCCGCACCACAGCAGGGTTGAGGGTTGTCACAGAAGCACATGGGCTGCAAAGCCAGAAATGTTTACTGTCTGGCCCTTCACAGAAATAGTTTAAAGACCCCTGTCCTAGGACATCAATTTTATTCATACATTCGGGGCAGAGACTAAGTCATTTAAAATATCATGTTTATTTGAGCATGGTTTTGCACAAATGTGACTCATACAATAGTTTATAAGAGAGACATCTACTTTTAAGATAAAACAGACTTCAAAGTACCACTTGAACTGTGGGCATGCCTCCTGAGGGGCCGCCTCCAAACTCCCAGCGCGTACTTTCACTTTGGAGGAAGAGTGGGAGCTGCCCTGCCTCACCCTCTAGAGTGCCAGAGGACGGATTTGAAGCGAGGCGGTTTTTAGAGAGAGGACCCAGGAAGGCCAGGAGGGGCAGAGACAGGAGAACACACAGTGAGAAGCATGACGTGGATTTAAGGACCAGGAGGCAACACTGCCCTTGCCTTGGGAAGGGGCCGTTGACACAGGCCTCAGCCAGTGGCTGTGAGCTATCTATCTACCTGCAGAGTGGCCAGAAGGGAGGCCTCCCCCAAAGACAGGCCTGGAGGATGAGCCCACATTGGTCACGTTCTCACTTGGAGCCAGACAACAGGAAGGCCAGACTTGGGAGTGCCGAGTGTAAGGCAGTGGTGGTCGGGAGCCCTCAGTGGGTCCCCTTGCCCAGGCTGACTGGCACCCACATCTTAGAGGCAGAGTTCAGGGGAACACACGAGAGACTAGCTGGGGCAAGTCTGTAGGGCCGAGTGAGTTTCCCTCTCTCCCCCCTAACACCTGTGACTGAGAGGACCCCACCCGCGGCCAGCTCAGCCTTCATTTGATTGACAGCTGGTGGCCCCCTGAACACTGCCTGGGGACTCCCAGCCTCTTCTGCTGTGCACCAAGCTAGGCCATGCTCGGGAGAGACCACTCAGACACCATTCTGCTGTTGGGGACCTCGAGTCTGGTTGGGAGGACAGCGCTGACCCAAGGAACCACTCCATCTGCTAGACATTGCAGTCTGCCCACATCCGGTGGGATCATGCATGGGGAGCCAGAAGGAGCTGGGATGGAACAGCCGTCGCTGTGTCCCAGCAGCTGTGGGTGGTGGCAGAGGTGTGGGAGACAAGAGGGAGGAAGTGCTGACATTGACAGGAAGCGAAGGTGGCCGATCCAGCTAACTCCAGCCTAGTGCATTTGACATCAACTCTAGTTGGGCACGATTGTTGAAAGGATTTTTAAAGATGTGCCAAGGGCTCATCAAGAAATCAAGCCACACTCCCCTCCATCCCCTCTGTGTGAAGAGCAGCTTGGTGTGTTTTTCACAGTGACAGGCACGGGGCGCCTGGGTGGCTCAGTGGCTGAGCATCTGCCTTCAGCTCAGGTCATGACCTGGGGGGTCCTGGGATCGAGTCCCACTCAGTGGGGAGCCTGCTTCTCCCTCTCCCTCTGCCTGCTGTTCCCCCTGCTTGTGCTCTCTCTCTCTCTCTCTCTCCTTTGTCAAATAAATAACATCAAAACAAAGCAAAATTTTTAAAAACCCACAGGGACAGGCCAAATGCAGAGCTGTGGGCATTTCTGTCCCTCCCTGAACGGCCATAGCCAAAGAGAACTAAGGAACGGTCTGTGTCCATCTGAGGAGGCGTTAGTGGCTCGTGGGCCCATTTGTCAAACCCCGGCAGTGTTTGTAGACTCCCACACCTCCCGGGCGGGGCAGATGACATACGGAAGGGACACGGGCCAGATATAAGGCAATAGGAAGTGGTGGGGATCGTGGAATCTAGGAGCCTCTTGCCTTGACTAAAAGGGACAGCTGTGACCAGCGACCACCAAATGATGCCCTGTGTGGGAAGGTGGGCTCTGTGTTCCCCGATACCCTGACTGGTTGTTTTTTTGTTTTTTGTTTTTTTAAAAAAAAAAAACAGAAGATGAAAATTCAACTATCTAAAAAGCCCTGATTTTTAAATGTATGCAGCACGTTCAATTTTCAAAACACAAGAGCCACCGAGCAGGCGGGTATCTGTCTGCAGGTGGGACCCAGTGCCCAGAGCCTGGGTTTGGCGCCTGAGCAGTTGCAGGGCCACGGGCACTGGCAGGCTCCCAGGACAACCGGCGGGTGGCCCGCCAGGATACAGAATGGGGATGCATTCTAGGGAGGTGACTGCCCGGTCGCCCACGGGGGTGTCCAGCTGGCTCTCAGAAGCAGGACACCAGGAGAGGCTCAGGAGTCCAGGTCACTGCAGTGCTGGTGGCGAGGTGCCCCCGGAGTGGGGAGCTCTGCACCTCGGGGAGGGCCAGGAGATGCTGCAGTCCCAGGTCGGGGAGACACAGGGCACCTGCCAACAGCTGACAGAAGGCCCAACCAGAGCAGCCTCACAAAACCTCCTTAATCATTAGGCCCCTTGACTCTGGTCCTCCTGGGTGTAGGGTCTGTTGTGCCACCCCCTCAGGATGATGCTTGGTCCTCACCATGTCTATCCCCAGTGCATCTGCATTCATCGAGAATCTGCAGGGATCTCCAAAGAGTGGGTGACGGCACCTAGGGCCACCCTGCAGGTGTGAGTGGAGTGAGGCAAGGGGTGAGGGTGGTCCAGGTTGAGTAAGGCGGGCAGTGACTCAGGACTGCTGAGGTGTTAAGCCTCTTTCCTGGCTCTGACCAAGAGGAGGCCAGACCAGGAAAACTCCAGACACCGTTCCCACCCACCGCCCTCACCCCCATTCCCACTCCAGCTCTGATCCAGGCTTTTCCATTCACAGATCCCAAACTTTCCAGGCCAGCGAAGAGCCAGAGGGGCTGCCAAGCCTGGGTGTATGCTTTAGGGAGAGGAGGGGGGGACACACGTGCAGGCCTGTCAGGTGGATCACAGCGGCCTAAGCAAGGCCCCAACCCCGGCCCCTGGGACTCCCAGGTTGGAGGACCCTCCTACTCTGGCTCAGCCCTTTGTCCAAGGTCCCCGTCAGGAAGCAGGATATATGTATATAAGGAAGAGGGCCTCAACTCTGCAGCCCTGGTACTGGTGTGCTCCTGAGAGAGACAAGGGCAGACGGACAGTGGCCCCTGCTGACCAAGCCCCTGCGGCCACCACCTTCCCTTCCCCAGACAAGCTGGAGAGGATTAGCATCCCATGGAGGAAGGGGATGGAGAGGCGGCCCCTCCCGTGGCATTCTCAGTGCACAACCCAGCCCCCCGAAACAAGCCCCGGCCGGGACGGGCCGTGTTCTGCTGCCTGGAGCCCACAGGCCCAGCCTCCGCAGCGGGACGAGAAGACACAAAATCTCCACCCAAAGCGCTTCTTTCTCAGCAGAGGGGACCAGGGATGCCCTGTGTTCTCGAACCCCTGACCTTGTCATTGGCAGTTTTCAGCTATCCCCGTATCCTGGGGACCCCTCTCCCTGGGCGCGGAAGCCGGTCAGCCAGGCCGCGCTCGGCTCCCAGAGACCGGATGCGGCAACAGGGAGCGACAAATAACTGCCTGGCTCTCCAGCTGGCACAGCCGACCTGGCCTGGGCACGTGGTGAGAGCCAAGCTGCGCGGGACTGCCCGCCCCCTCTCTGGAGGAAGATTCGGGAGGTGAGAGGGGGGCGGCCGCGGGGGGTGAGGGGCAGGGGAGCGGGTGAACGAGGGGAGCAGCCTCCTGCAGCCGAATCCGCGGCCGGAGCTCTCCTGGGGGGCCCAGGCCTTGCCCGTGGCTGCCCCCCGTGCTCCGAACCTCACTCGGGACCAGATCTTACCCCATCTGGCGACCCTCCTCCCAACACCCTAGGGCCTCCAGGACCCCTGTGCCACCGGAGGGTGGTGCCCCCCAAACCAGTGTGAGGAGAGCAGGGCAGACGCCAGCTGGGTGCTGCCGGGAACCCGCCCACCACAGCAGCGCTGTGCAAACCCCGACTTCTGCCCTGGGTCTGGAGGCTCCGCGGGCCAGGAGCGGGGGCAGCAGGGCCTCGGAGCCTCCGCCTAAGGCTGCGAGAGATGGCAGCTCGCACACCCCCCCACCGAGGGTGGCCAGACCCAGGGGTCCCGCAGGAGGCCCAGCAGGCCATGCCCGAGGGATGCCTGGCACGGGCGGGCACTCAGCTCCCTGAATGGCCCGGGGCTCCGCTCTGGGCCCTACTGCCCCTGTGCTCAGGCCCTCCCGGCCCTGCCAGCCTGGGAATGAGACCCTGAGCCGCTGTGTCCCTTCCTTAATAGTGGGGTGTCCTCGGGCCAAGCTCAACCTCAGGACCTAGGTCCCCTCTCTAGCTGCAGCTCAGCTGACTGTTGCTCCCATTTCGTCTTGGGGGTAGGAGCGGGGGTCCTGAGCCCCCTCAGGAGGTCCCCACCTTCCTGTTGGGCTATTCCCCACAAGCCTTTTTATAAAGAGTCGGCTGGGAGCCAGGGAACTTTTGGAAAGTGTATGGGCCAAGCCAAGCTGTGCAAACCTGTCTTCCTCCCAGAGCTGAAAGGGGCCAGGTTGTTCCCAGACAAATGCAGAGGCGGGGGCGGAGGGGAGGGGAGGAGGAAGGGGGCTATTTTAGGAGGCCTTGCACACCGCAGAGCAGCAGCCAGGGGCGGGGCAGGATGAGGAGGCACAGCCAGAAGCAGCAGCGGTGGGGGCAGCTCGGTACCAGGTGTCATGTAGACTCACACACGAGATGTGCACACGCCCCGAGCACAGACTCAGTTACGCAGGTGCATAAGGCTGGAAGCACATGCCGATGTATGCGTGTGTACAGAAATGTGCCAGGTGTGTATGCGTAGGCAGCCCCACATGGAGCTGCGTGCTCGAACGTGCGCACACATACAGGCCACCCCGAGCATCAGCGGGGGACACACAGCGGAAGCTGTACACGAGGGGCACATATGCACAAACACCAAGCCAGAGCCAGGGGGGCCGAGACAGGGCGAGCCACCCTAACAACCCTCGGACCTGGCACACCCGCACACCCGCGGCCGCGTGCACACACCCGGGGAGGGAATCACTCACTTCATAGGAACTTTTGGATTCGGGGCAGCGCGCAATCAGGACCTCGTGCCGGGAAAGAAAGCGCCTTTGTCTGCCGGCCCGGGGCTGTGGGAGCAGCTGCAGCCTCCTCCAGGACGGGGGCCAGGCGGGTTCCTGGCTTCTGGGTAGGAAGGTCAGGTGGGGCCGGGGCTGGGGGAGGAGGCCCTGCCCGAACCCCAGGACCCTGGCTTCTGCTGGTGCACAGAGCGCAGAAGGCCAGTCTCTCGGGGCCCCGCTCTGGCCCCAGCCCCGGAGTGCCCGTGGCTCTAACCCTGGCCCCGGTGCTACCCTGACCCAGACGGAGGCCTGGCTCTGGCCCCCCGGCTCAGGGCCTGCCCCATGCCAGCGGCCTCACTTTTTTTTAGCAGACTGAGAAAAGGTCAGGCTCTGGAATTAGAAAGATGTGACATTGAATCCCGGCTCTGTCACTAGCTAGCTGGGTGACTTTGAGAACAGACCTGACCTTTCTGAGCCCCCCTGTGTCCACTCGAGCCCCGGAGACAGTGCTCGAAGCCCGGATGGAGGCACAGCCCCTCACTGAGCCCACAGCGGCCTCCTCTCCACGAGGACGCTCTCCGGGCCCGGTCAGGCTGGTAGAGTGTCCCGCTGTCTCCTGCTGCTCTGGCCACAGGGACGAGCGTGGGGCCCAACCCGACCCACTGGCCACCTCTGCAAGCCCCCTCCTCCCTTTGGTCCCTTGCCTCCCTGGGGGTCCTTGCCCTGGAGACCGCGGCCGCCCTCTCCCCACCCGGGCCCTCCCCGCACCAGGCCCAGCCCACTCTTGGCTCCCTTGGAGCCATGTCTTCTGGCCAAACTACCAGTGAGAACAGTCCCCATTTTGTAGCTCAAGAGGATTCAGTCTGGGGAGACTCTCCAGAGGCGACTTCTGCACCATCCACAGACAGTTCCAGGACCGTCTCCAGTCATTCAGTGGACACATTTACCGAAGGCCTGCTGGGCAGTAGACACTATTCCGGCTGCTGGAAGTTCAGCAGGGAACAAGTAGACCAAACCTTGTGCCTGTGTGGGCTCATGTCCCCGGGGCCACACTGCACGCTATTGGGGGCAGGGGGTGCGTCTTTCACATTCTTAGAGGTTTCCCCACATCAGCATCCTGCGAACACGGGCATCACTTCCTTCGTGGTGTCACCACAAAGCCTGTGAATGTCACTCTCATAGCTCTTCCTCTCCCCTTGGGTATCTCTCAAGGGCAGGACATAGCTGGGACAGGGCCTGGCACAGTGAGGCCATGACCGCCAGACTCGGTAGTGGCTTTCAGAAGTTCAAGTGCGTTCGGCTACCTCTGCGCTGCCCCTCAGCGGGTCTCTTTCTTTTGCTTTGCTATATCTTGGCACCTTTCTTTTCATGTATTTCTCATAATTGCATGACAGCCAAATAACTCATATCCTTATTGTTAATAAAATTACCATTTTAGGAAATAATCTGATTGACCCCAAAGCTCAACCAAGCCAGCGTGGGGAGTATCAGTTCAAGTGCTCTGCTCTGTCACTCATGCTGCCAACATTTGTGCATCTAATATTGGTTGCACACCTGCTCCCTGCTAGGCCTGGAGCCGTGGCGGGTGGTGGGGGGAGCGCATCTCCAGAGAGATCCAGAGGAAGAGTCCAGCAGGGGACCAGGACAGGTAAGCAGAAAAGTGTGGTTCGGTGGATAAAAGGCCGGGCAGGCCCTGAGGGAGCCTGAAGGGAGTTCCTTGGGACGCAGGTAGCTCAAAGATGGTTTTGTGCAACAAGGGACATTTGAGCTGAGCTTTCAAAGAGCAGTGGATTTTTTTTTTTTTTCTGGTGCAGATGAGAGAGGGTGAGCCAGGCAGAGGGATCAGCATTTATAAAAGTCATGGGAATGGGAAGTGTCTGATGTGTGTGAAAGAATGGGAAATGTTAGATGTGCTGGGGCGGGGTGTGTGTCAGGCTGGGCTGGAGAAGCTGGCAGCAGATGGGACTGTGGGTGCCAGGGAGACTGGGGAACCCCTGCCACATGGAGGGCACCCAGCCCTGGCCCTGGAGCTGCCCCACTGAGCTATTCGCTCCCATTCTGAACCCTCTGGCTCAGCCCCGCCCGCCCCACCTGCAGCCTGCCCTAGGAAACTCGGCTTTCACTGTGGTCACATTCCCCTCTATTCTTGGCTTAGAAGAGAAAAATTATGGGCAGGAATTTTTGTAAGATCTTTTTATATATTGAAATTCTTGATTCTTTGTTACAGCTATCTTGACTTTCTCTCTCTCTCTCTTTTTCTCTCTCTTTTTGCAGTTTGACCTTAATTTTACTTTGTTTTTGTGGAAAGGAGACTTATATATTTTTGTCATCCAATTCTATCCATCTGTTCATTTGATGCTTTCTTAGAAAATTACTGCTTATCGTAAAATCATATAGGCATTAGGATTCTTTATGGTTTAACTCCTAACATGTAAACCTTTAAGCCGTCTTAGGTTTATTTTGGTGTAAGGTAGGAATCTTATTTTTTCCAAATTGTTAGCAGTTGTCCATGGTGTCTGCACCAGTTTATTTTGTTCAAACTTCATTCCTCATCTTTTTAATTTTTAAAGTCATACCTGCAACCTAAACAAAATAAGAAAAGAGAAAGAGAGAGTGAGAAAGAGAAAAGAAGGAACAGGAGAAGTAATCCAATTGTCATAGAAATATATGACTCAGAAGGTGAAAGCCTTCCCCTGGGCCCACCTCTCTGAGATAACAACCACCAGCAGCTTGTTATATAACCGTTTATTGTTAGTGTTATAACATTTATTAGGTTTCCCTTAAATACAGAGATATACAAAAGGAAAAAAAAACTAAAAGGAATCAAGATCTCTAGAGAACACAATAACTGACATCAAAATATATTGACACTTAAAAAAAAAAAAAAGTACTACAGATCTAGGTTGGAAAAGTCAACAGTCCTGGAAGAGACAACATGAAAACCCAGCCCTCCTCCCTCTCGGCGCACTGCTCCCGAAGGGAGCCAGCCAACACTTCCCACTGCCTTCGATCTGAAAGCATTTCTGCACCACATTCCACATTGGTGCCCGTAGATGGGCCTGTTTCTGGACTTTGCCTTCTCTCTCTGCTGTGCTGTGCTGGTACCAGGCATGGTCCTGGGGCTAGCACTGTGTGCAATATTAGAGTTCGACCCTGGGCTGTCACAGCTGGCGGGGACAGTCCTCCCTTCCCGTCCTTCATTGGCAGAGATACCATGATGGTGTTCTTGGGGCTGCCATGACCAAGCATCACAGATTGGGGTGGGGGAGGTTGTCTATCAACATGAGAAATAGGGGCAGCCCCGGTGGCGCAGCGGTTTAGCGCCGCCTGCAGCCCAGGGCGTGATCTGGAGACCCTGGATCGAGTCCCACGTTGGGCTCCCTGCCTGGAGCCTGCTTCTCCCTCTGCCTGTGTCTCTGCCCCTCTCTCTCTCTCTCTGCATCTCTATGAATAAATAAATAAAATCTTAATAAAAAAAAACATGAGAAATATGTTTCTCTCGGTTCTGGAGGTGGGAAGTGTGAGATCAGGGTGCCACCAGCACGGTTGGGTGCTGGGCAGGACCTTCTTTGGGGTGGCAGATTGCCTGCTGCCCGCTGTGTCCTCAGGGACAGAAGATGGGTGAGAGTGCTCTCTGGTCCCTTCCACGAGGGCTCTAGTGCCGTGAGTGCAGGCCCTGCCCTCTGCCCTGATCACCTCCCAAAGGCCTCACTTCCTAATACCATCCCCTTGGGGGTGAGGATTCCAACATATGAATTTGGGAGGACCAAACATTCACTCCATAGCAATTATTATTCTATACTTATTTTCCATTTCAATTTTATATTGTAACCAACCCCCCCCCCCCACACACACACAGTTTGACTGGAATTTCATTGGACTCACCTTATTTTTATGGATTTATTTAGGGATGATTATCTTTTTTTTTATCTTCTTTTTTTAAAGATTTTGTTTATTTATTTGAGAGAGAGAGAGAATGAGCGAGTGTGAGAGAGAGAGAGCATGGAGCTTGGGGAGCAGGGGCAGCTGGGGGAGAGGGAGAAGCAGACTTCCCGCTGAGCAGGGAGCCCGACATGGGGCTCCATCCCAGGACCCCGGGCTCAGGACCTGAGCCGAAGGACCGAGCTCCCCAGGTGCCCCAGGGGATTGTCTTCTCCATGGTAGTGAGTTTTTCTCTTGTGGGTAAAGGCGTTATGTGTGTCTACTTTGGGGTTCTGTGATCTTTCTGGTCCAGGATCTTAGACACCCCTCCTCAGGGCACCTAAACCTGAATCCATCTCATGTTCTAGCTGCACCCACGGGGGGCACAAGATGGGGGGAAGGCTTGGGGGTCTGAGTCGCCGTCCTCTGGCACCCATGGGCCCTCGGGTCCAAGAGGGAGTGGCGTGCCCAGCGAGGCTGCAGAGAGCCCACCTCACAGCTCTGGGTGTCCCCGGGGCGGACCGAAGCAGAGCTGCGGGGCGGGAGAAGCCGCAGGGGGAGGCGGAGAGGGCTCCACCATGGGTACCTTCCCGGGTCCCCGGGGTGGGCTGGTGCGGGTCGCTGATGCTGGCCAGGGGGTTCCCGGCTTGGGGGGGAGGGGGCAATGCTGGGTCACAGGGGCCTACTCCTTCCACTGTGACCACGGGGAGAAGGCCCAAGGCTTCCCCGTGTCTCCTCTGTGCCCTCTGCTCCCCTCCCCCGGTGACCCTTCGGGGGCGATGGAGGCCCGGGGACCTAAGCAGGTCAGCCAGCAGCTCCGGCGCACCTCCGATGCCAAGGCCCCCACCCCTCCCGCTGCGTTCCTGCGACTGTCCCCTGGGCCGCTGCTCCGAGGCAGCCGGAGCGCCCCGTCCAGCCCCTGGTCAGGGGCAGCTGCCAGGCAGGTGAACGGCCCAGCGGGCGGCGGGGAGGCCCTGCCAGCTCCTCTCCCGGGCCTGGATCTGCACGTACGGGGCCTCTCCCCCCGCCCCCGGCGGCTCTCGGCTTGGCTCGCGGAGTCCTCAGGGGGCCAATGGGCTTCTTGATTCCAGGCTGCACATCTGGAAGTTGACGCTATTAAAACAAACCCCATTATATAACAAATGGACATCTGGAACCCGTTAGCACTGCGTTTTTAGAAAAAGAAATTGTTTGGGATGTGCGCTCTCCTAAGAATGTGGCAAGGCGCCCTCTCGCTGGCTGTCCAGGAACCCAGAGACCAGGCCGCCTCTCCGGAGCCCAGTTCTCGAGGTAACTCAGGCCGGGCCAGAGGTGGGCCCGGGCAGAGACAGGGACAGACTCCCTCTACCAGACAGGCGACTTCATCGTCCCCTGAGGGCCACGTGCTTAGCAGGCCCTTTCCAATTTCATTCAAATATTTATTCAGCACTTGCAAGCCTACTGTGTGCTGGCAAGTCCTTATCATCCATATGCCCACCCCCAGCACCCATCATGGCTTAATGACTCCATTGTGGCTTAAGAAAACAGATCGGGGGACCCCGGGTTAGCGCCTGCCTTTGGCCCAGGGCGCGATCCTGGAGTCCCAGGATCGAGTCCCACGTCGGGCTCCCGGCGTGGAGCCTGCTTCTCCCTCCTCCTGTGTCTCTGCCTGCCTCTCCCTCTCTCTCTCTCTCTCTCTCTCTCTCTCTGTCTGTCATAAATAAATAAAATAAATAAATCTTAAAAAAAAAAAAAGAAAACAGATCATGGTCTGTCCTAGATTCTAAACGACAGAACTCGAACAGCTCTGCACCTCAGTTTCCTCTTACTTCTTAGTCCCCGGAACGCCCTAGGAAATTCCAACCTCTCTCTGAATTATCTTCCCACCTTTCCTCGCGCCCCCCTCCAGACACAGGCATATGGAGGCTAAAAACACTGGAGGTCACTGTCCCACTGATGACTTTGGCGTGGGGTCATGGTGGTTCTCTCTATGGGCAGACCTTGATCTAGCACTGAAGCGGCTGTAGGAGAAATGTCTGGCTAATATTTTGAAGTGGAAATTTTATTTGTTTATTTAGATATTATTTATTTACTCGTGAGAGACACACAGAGAGAGGCAGAGACATAGGGAGAGGGAGAAGCAGGCTCCCTGCAGAAGGGACCCTAGGATCATGCCCTGAGCTGAACGCAGATACCCAACCACTGAGCCACCCAGGTGCCTCTGGAAATTTTTAAAAAATATATACATTTCCTCCCCCAACATTTTAGGATGAAAAATTTCAAGCATACGGAAAAGTTGAAAGAATTGTACAGTAAGCACCCATATAAATCCACCACCTAGATACTGCAGTTGTCAACATGCTGCTGTATCTATCCATCTATTCACCCATCAATTAGTTCAAAAGCAATTTGCAGACATCACTATATTTTACCCCTAAACACTGCAAATCCTTAGTTAGAGTTCGATATTTGTTTCTGATTTTTTTTCAGGTGAAATTGACATACAATGAAATGTGTATTTTACATGTACTATTCCAATAAGTCTGGGTGACCCATACCCCTATCACCGGATACAATTTACTTTCAACCCCAGAGAGTTCACCACACTCCTTCCTAGTCAACCCCCACCACCCACTCCTCCCAGAGGCAACCCACCCCTCTGGTTATTTTCACCATGTACTAGGTGGTATGGGCTGAATTGTGTTCTGCCAATATTCGTATCTTGAAGTCCTGACCCCAGGACCATAGAATGGTGACTGTATTTGGAGAGTTTCTTTGAGGAGGTAATTATGTTAAAATGAGGTCATATGGGTGGGCCCTAATCCAGTATGACCAGTGTCCTCATAAGAAGAGATTGGGACACAGATATGCACACACATGGGAGGAAAGACCATGTAAAGACACAGAGAGAAGACAGCTGTCTACAAGCCAAGGAGAGAGACCTCGCAAGACACCAGCCCTGCCGACACCTGGAGCTCAGAATTCTGGCCTCCAGAGCCATAGGAAGGCTAAGTTTCTCTTACTTAAGCCACTTTATCTGTGGCAGCTGTAGCAAACTAATAGGCCAGTTTTACACTGTGTATTCATTTGTGTCTGGCTTACTCTGTCCAGCATAAGGGCTTTGGGATGTATTGTTACACGAATCAGTACTGTGGCCCTTTTCATAGCTGAGTAGTATTCCATGATATAAATATCCCACAGTGTGTTCAGCCAGGGCAAACTATATTTTAACGGAAGAATTGTTTCATAATATTTCCCTCTAATGTATGTCTTTTGTGTCATCCCAGCGACAGAGCAGCCAGCCAGCCCTATTCAGCATGCAGCTTCACAACTATACTCGAGGGCCCCTGAGGGGCTCAGTCGGTTAAGCGTCTGCCTTTGGCTCGGATCATGATCTCAGAGTCCCGGGATTGAGCCCCATGGGGCTCCCTGCTCAGTGGAAGAGCGTGCTTCTCCCTCTCCCTCTGCTGTTCCCCCTGCTTGTGCTCTCTGACTCTCTCTGTTAAATAAATAAATAAAACCTTTAATTTAAAAAAAAAAACAAAAAACTAGGGATCCCTGGGTGGCACAGTGGTTTGGCGCCTGCCTTTGGCCCAGGGCGTGATCCTGGAGACCCGGGATCGAATCCCATGTCGGGCTCCCAGTGCATGGAGCCTGCTTCTCCCTCTGCCTGTGTCTCTGCCTCTCTCTCTGTGTCTTTCATAAATAAATAAATTAAATCTTTAAAAAAAAAAACTATACTCGAATGTCTAATCATCCTAAAATGTATATAAAACACATTATACTTCGTGAAATGAGTTCTTAAATATGAGATTAAAGTAGTAGCACATTACTTTTATTGCAGTGGATGCAGACCAAGCCATGATGTCACAGGGATGTCATCTGTTTGGTTACGCGTAACATAGTGATTATACTAGCTTTGGTGTCAGTGACTCTGGATTTGAGTCTTACTTGCTGTGTGACCTTGGGCAAGTCACTAAAACTCTCTGCCTCATTTTCTTCACCCCGGAAGTTTGGTTAACCATCTCTTCTCTAAGGGTTGCTTGAAGACTGAATGAACTAGTGAGTTTACAGTGTTCCCAGCAGCTGGAAAGAAAGAGGACTCAGGACGCATTTGCTGCCATCAAAGCCAGAGCCTCTCTGGTGATAGGGCAGCAAAAGTGGATTTCTAGGCCACAAAGAGTAGGAAGTGAGCTTTCTGCACCGCCCTGTGTGAGAGCTGAGCCCAAAGAGCAGGGCGGTCAAGACTGTGTCAAATCAGTAAGCCGCCAAGATCAATTAGCCCAAAGGGATCCCAACAGAAAGGGTGTTTTGGGGGTTCATACGACTGCCAAAACGCTCTGAGTTGAGGGCCCCAAAGAGCTCCCAGGCTGCACAAGTCGGGCACATGTTTGATGACTTCTGTTTGTTATTTTGTTCCATCTGAATGGGGAAGTTCAAAAGTTTGTTTCACTTTGTCATCATCACTTCTAGGAGAGGGTACATTAAAATCTTCTAACCTAGGAAGCCCTCCTATATCATAGATACTAATTTACTACTTTTCCTCTAAGGAAGCCGAAAAAATGCACAATCCAAATCGTCACCATTCCCTTCATTTCAGAGGTCCTTCCTTCTGAAAGAAGTCCTTTTCAACTTTGAAGTCCTTAGGAATTGTTTTTTGGCATAATGTATCCACTCTGTCCCAAGTGGCTTTGAAACGTTCCTAATTTCTCTCAGATGAAGATCTTTTTTGGATTTTAAAGACAAAGAAAGCATCTATAATTTCACTTTGAAGCGTTTCAGAAAAAAGTTCCTAGGACACCATGTGATAAAGAACTTTGAAACACAAGATAAGTTCAAATTTGGAAGCAAGGCTATCATTGGGACGAGCGAGAGCCGTGGGACGAGGAGGGTCATTTCCTGCAACCGGCTGTGGCCTCGTGGCCCCTGAACAGCGATCGTCCCAGGCCCAGGAGTTTTAGAGGGGTCACCTCGCTCCTTGCACACTTCATCTGCACCTCACTTCCAAAGCTCTGGAAAATTCTTTCAGGAGGTACACCGCGTTGTGCCAAGAACATAACAGAGGCCATTTGAAGTCTTTCATTACAGAACTTCATTCTTACCAGAACCCAGAGATGTGCAGAACCCCTCAAACTTCCTTCAGTGCCATGGAGTGTTCTATACTTTCCAGATGCATTACCATCAACCTAGTAGTAGCCTCAAGTCCATTCCACTTTGCTGCCATTTTTTTTTTTGCAGGTGCATTTTTATAATCCTGCACAAAATGATCAATCCCAGTTGGCCCATCAACATCTATGAGACCCAAGAATTTCTTTTTAATGAAACCTCCTGGAGGAGAGCTGTCCTGCTTCCCAAGTATACGTACACTGCTACAACAAGGCTCTAGGGCAGGCTACAGCCAGGAATGGCTGGTGGGTAGAGCCCGAGACTGAGGGTGCTGGTCCCTTCCAGCCAGACAGTAGGGGCCGGTAGCAGAGAGAGTCTTGGGTGCGAATGAAATCTGCCCAATTCCAGGAGAGAGCTTGGTACAGGGAGCCACTAGAGAGTTGGGGCCAGCAGCCTGGGGTGGTCTGGAAGGATCTAGAGAAGTATTCCCTGTCCCTGGGAGATGGGGACACAGAACATACCCTGCTGGGGCACCTGCTTGTCAACTAGACCTGAGCCTTGGGGAGGTTAGAGCTACAAGAATGTATAGGGACGGACTTCCCTCTTAGCACAGCTTTTGCTGCATCTCATAAGTTTTGGTATGTGGTGTTTTTGTTTTCATTTGTCTCAGGATGTTCTCAAAATTCCCTTCTGATTTCCTGTTCGACTCATTTGTTGCTCAAGAGCGTACTATGTCATATCCACGTATTTGTGAATTTTCTCATTTTCTTAACATTACTGATTTCTAGTTCCATTCCACTATGATTGGAAAAGATACTGGGAATGATTCCAGGTAAACGGATAAAGAAAATGTGGTATATGTATATACAATGGAATATTATTCAGCCACGAGAAAGAAGGAAATCCTGCTATTTGCAACAACATGGATAAGCCTGGAAAGCATTATGCTGAGTGAAATAAGCCAGACACAGAAAGGTAAATATGACAGGATTATACTTAAAAATCTAAAAAAAAGTTGAGAGGGGACCAGTGGTTGCCAGCGGCTGGGGGCAAGAGGGGCAGGGCGAGAGGGCGGTCCAGGGTACCCAGTTATGTAGGACCAATAAGCTCTGCAGACCTAAGGTACAGCGTGGAGCCGTTATTAACAATGCCATATTGTGTACTTGACGTTTGCTCAGAGTGTTGATCCTGAGTGTTCTCACACACACACACACACACACACACACACAAGACCCCCAAAACAATGATTTAGATGGACGTGATCATCAGCCTGATTGCGGCAATCACACTGCAACGTATATTTACCCCAGAACGTCACCTCAGCCATCTTATGTACAATTTTTACCTGTCAGTTATATCTCAATAAAGCTGGGGTGAAATGGGAACTTTTTTGTTTCAAATATTTTATGTATTTATTCATGAGACACAGAGAGAGAGAGAGACAGAGACACAGGCAGAGGGAGAAGCAGGCTTTCTGTGGGGAGCCCCATGTGGGACTCGATCCCAGGACCCCGGGATCATGACTTGAGCCGAAGGCAGATGCTCAACCTACTGAGCCACTCAGGTGCCCTGGAAATGGGAACTTAACAAGATTTATACGATACCCTGGGGAGAAGAAAGGCAAAGAGAAGACAGTGAGCCCCTGAGGGAACTGGTGATCAGGAGAAAGCTCACCACCTAGCCAGAGCCGTGGGAGGAGGCAGGCCATAGCCTGCACACAACAGCACAAAGAAAACAACAATAACAACATTAAAAAAAAAAATCAGATGCAAAAGGAAATACTTTCCCAGGGGTGCCTGGGTGGCTCAGTCAGTTAAGCATCTGTCTTTGGCTCAGGTCATGATCTCGGGTCCTGAGATCCAGTCCTGCACTGGGTTCCCTCTCAGCAGGGAGCCTGCTTCTCCCTCTCCTTCTGCTCCTTCCCCTGCTTGTGCTCTCTCTCTCTTTTTTTCTCTCTCAAAGAAAGAAAATACTAAAAAAAAAAAAAAAACTTTCCTGAAAATACTTAAAATTTTTTTTGTAAAAAAAAAAAAAAAAAGGAAGCATGATTTTAAATTTAACATGAACTGGAGGAGAGGATGGGAGCAGGGTCCAGGTGAAAGAGATCATGCAAAACCCCAAGCAGAAGTGGAAAAGACAGAACTCGTGTGGAGGAAAACCAGAGCCTCGCGGGGGAGAAGCCTCGGAGACATAATATGGGAAGCACAAGCCTCCAAGGGGAGAGAAAACCTAGGAAGTAGAGGAGAAGCAATAACTTTAAAACAAGAAAGAAAATTTTCCGTGGATCAAAGAAAGACTCTGGTTTGCAAGGGCTGTTGAGTTCCAGGCAGGAGTGATGGAAAAAAGCAGACATCTAGGCACGGCCTGGGAAGAGTCCTGAATTCCATGATTAAAGGGAAAACTCTTACAAGCTTCTTGAATGAGGGAAGAAGTTACACGGGAGGAAGAGAATCAGACTGAAATCACACATCTCCTTTCAAAGCTAGAAAAGAGAAAAGCATCATATGCCAGCCAAGGGGCCATCCACCTAGCCGGGACACAAAAGATGCCAGGCTCCAGGGAGGCTCCTTGGACAGGACGGGGGCAAATAGCAGAGAAAGGAACCTAATTGGGCAATAACTGAATCTGTCTGCAGACAAGGGAAATGCAGAAAAGAGGAAGCCATCACCCATGGGAAGCCGAGATCCCACCAGTTTACATGTAGTCAACTCCCAAAGGGTACGGAGAGATGAGATGGAGTTTGTAGTATAAGCACCAAATAAGCCTTAAAAACTAAAACAAAGGGCAGCCCGGGTGACTTAGCAGCTTAGTGCCGCCTTCAGCCCAGGGCCTGATCCTGGAGACCCGGGATCGAGTCCCACGTTGGGCTTCCTTGGGCTTCCTGCATGGAGCCTGCTTCTCCCTCTGCCTGTGTCTCTGCCTCTCTCTCTCTCTCCCTCTCTCTCATGAATAAATAAATTTAAAATCTTAAAAAAAAAAAAAAAAAGAAAGAAATTCCAGGAAAACCAGAAGAAGAGAAGCTCAGCTCTAGTGGAGGACGACATATGGTAGAGCTTCCAAAATGAGAAGGGAAAAGAGGAATGACCAGCATCTATTGTCACGTGTTCCTTTTTTTTTAATTCGAAAAAATATTTTATTATGGAAACTTCTAAACACACACTGCAAGAGAGGGAACAACAAGCAATCTCTGTGGACCCAAAGTGAAGGTTTGTTACTCATTTTTTTTCCCTCCAAAAAAGCCAGGGAAGTCTTGATTGTCTCAAAACGCTGTGACGTTACAGTTTTTATTTTTCCTAGCAATTTATTTAGAACTGGCACACTTTTGTAGATCTCAGCACTCGTCCTAACTGATGAAAAGGCGACTTCTCTCCTAGTTCTTCTTCTAATCTCCAGCAACCCCGGAATTATGCCTTCACAAAAAGACTGACGAGGCATGCTCTCTTCCTGGTACACTTTGCAGCTTTCCCACAGTTCTTTTTTTTTTTTTTTAATAGTCGACAAATGCAAAAGTCGCAGGATGCAAAATCTAATTTCCAAGACTCTTAAAAATCCTATAATTTGAACAAAACTTGTGTTTTCTGATGAATTCTATCAGCCAGCATTTACCTTGACTCAAGAAGCGGCACCAGGCTTGGAATGGTAGCGCGCACTTGATGCCAGGTGTTGGTGATTCTGGAAAAGTGCCTACTATCATTGAATCTGCTGGGCAGCCTCTGGGGAGAATGACAACAGGCTGTATTTAAATAATCACAATTACTAAGAAAGAACCCCCCAGCCAGGGGCAGCCCTGGTGGCACAGAGGTTTAGCGCCACCTGCAACCCAGGGTGTGATCCTGGAGACCCGGGATCGAGTCCCACGTCAGGCTCCCTGCATGTAGCCTGCTTCTCCCTCTGCCTGTGTCTCTGCCTCTCTCTGTCTCTCATGAATAAATAAATAAAATATTAAAAAAAAAAAAAGAACCCCCAGCCAGCTTTGGTCAGGACGTTGAAGACTGAAGTGTAGGAGATGTTTGCCAGCGTGGCAAGAACTAAGCGAGGCAGGTGGACGGCTGGTGACACCGGCCAGGTAGGAAGGTCATGGGGAAACACCAGTCAGGTTGTTCCCAAACATTCATGTTTTCCTCCATTGTTTCTTTTCTTTCTCATTGAAAATGGGTGATTTTCTTTTCCTTTCTTTTCTTTTCTTTTCTTTTCTTTTCTTTTCTTTCTTCCTTTTTTTTTTTCTTTTTACAGTGCCACAAGACAAATAGGAGAGCCGTGTTTTATAATATATATAACCAGGTGAGGTAATTTTGGAAGGCACTGTCATGCTTCTGCTGATCCTAAATTTCTTTTCCTCCAGGAACCTGGGTCCAAGAGCACCCAAGGCCCTAGTCTGCCAGCTGCCCACCTCCCTCCCCAGATCTATACTTCCAGCCCTGGATAAGTCCTCCGAGCCATGGTTTTGCCCCCACCTTCAAACTACGGTGTCCCTGCCACAGACCCTGGGGTTGAGCCTCTGCATTTCTCCTTGGCGTCATCTAGCTGTCCTTCCATCCCCACCCCACATCTCAACCTTATCTGCCACACAGAGGCCCAGACCATCAAGGGGAAGCTCTTTCTGCTTCCTGCCACCCCCTCTGCCCCCTGCTCCCATAGGTGCTCAGTGTCCAGGCCACCTCCCTCCTCCCATCCCTCCTCCCTTGATCCAGGGTCCCAGCCCCCCAGCCCTTTTTGGAAGTCACTCCTTCAGCTGCCTTTGCTTCCTCCCTGCCCTCCTCCAGCACCACCACCAGCACCACCACTGCCCCACTACTCCCTGCCACCCCTGTTTCAGCCCAGCTTGGTCCCAGTAAAGGGCCTCCTGCCTTCTCTCTGGGTCAGGAAAGCCAGGGTCTCACCTATGGCTTCCCTGAATCTCCTGGAGATTTTCTCTCCCTTATCTCGGCTGGCATCTCTCTCTCCGTCTCCCCCACTGCCCTCCCCGCCCCAGCTCTGCTGCTTCTCTGAGCACATCTTTCTGCTCTCCTTTGCTGCCTCTTCTTCCTTGGGTTTCCACCTTAAATGTCTCCAGCTTCCTTTCTACACCACACAAACTTCTTGGGATACCTCTTCATTCCCATGGCCTTACCTTTTGCCAGTGAAGTAACTTTTCTCTAAATTCAGATAAACTGGGATCCCTGGGTGGCTCCATCTGTCTGCCTTTGGCTCAAGTCGTGATCCCAGGGTCCTGGGATCAAGTCCCACATCAGGCTCCCTGCAGGGAGCCTGCTTCTCCCTCTGCCTATGTCTCTGCCTCTATGTCTCTCGTGAATAAATAAATTTTTAAAAATCTTTAAAATTAATTAATTAATTAAGCAGGTTTTGAACCTCCCATTTATTTTTTCACAAAAACTTCTTTTTTGGTCTCTCTTTGCCCCTGAATTAAGAGTCATTCGGCCCATCCTGGGGAGGATGACCCTCCCCAGGGCAAAATGAAGCTGTCTCTTACCTCTTCCTGGGAGAGCCATGAGCCTGGCCCTGGAATGTCTAAGGTCCAAACTCTCAAGGTAGAAAAGGTTTGAGTCCCGGATACAGTGGGCCCTGTGGAGGCTCTTCCTAATTACGGGAAAAGGAAGACGAGGAGGCTTAGGGGAGGAGAGGGGCCAGGCACCTGGGCAGGAAGCCTGGAGAGACCAGGGAGAGAGAAGGAAGGAGGAGGACACGTCAGGGACCCAAAGCTAAAAGTGGGGGTTGGTGGCGGAGCAGTTGCTGGGGAGGTGCCAGGCCGGGGAACACGGGGCAGCAGAGGCACTGTCCGGATGGAACCTGGGAGGAACGAGGTGACCAGGACCATGAGTCGCCCACTTCCCTGTGGCTCTGGTGGGAACCCTAGACACCAGTGGAGCAATAAGTGTGGGGAGACCTCCTGACCTTGCACAGGAGGGCCCATTGAGCACGGCTCAGCCCCCAAGCTGGGAAGGGCAGCGGACAGAGGGGACACCCCAGATACATGCACATCACAGACATCTGTCTCCTCCAGGGCACCTGTAGGCACCTCCAATTCAGGTGGCTTCCCTCCAAATGTGTGCCTCCCCTCTTTCCTTGTCTCAGCACAGAGCCCGCCCCCCCCCCAGCCACAGGAAACCTAAAGGTATCCTGCAGCCCCTCGAAAGCCACCAGCCTTTCCCGGTTCTAGTGTTTCTGGATGCTTTTGGCTCCCTTCCCCCTTCACTTCTGAGGCTGTCCGGGCCTGGGCACGTGCGACACCAGCACAGCCTCCCAAACAGCACTACGGCCCCTGTTCTTGCCCCCATGCTCCCCAACACCCGCCCGGGCACCTCACGGGGTGCCTGAAGGGACCATGGGGCCCTGAGCCAGACAGAGACCCGGGAGGAGGGGGTGTGAGGGAAGGAGGTGATAGGCACCAGGATGACACAGTGCGGGTGGAGGTTGCCCTCGTCCCAATGCAGCTCTGGGGCAGGGGAGGGAAGGGAGGGATAAAGTCCCACCGTGGGAGCCTCCCGCCTGCCCTTTCCCAAAGGGACGGAGGCCAACGCCAGTGTAGCCAGGAATGTCCCCGCTGCAAAGGCTGGAACTGGAGAAGCCCCCATTGGTCACATGGTGGGTGGCAAGAGCAGGTGGGTGGGCTGCCGCTCCGGGGAGTCAGAGTCGTCAGGCTATGGCAGCGAGCCCTCTGAATACATGCCAAATACACGGTCTAGCACCAAGTGTGAGTCGGGCGGGGAGACGGGCGTGGGACCCTGCCCGGGTGTGAGTCCACACCGTGACCTTGGCCCTGACCCTTCTTTCCAGCCAGCCGGGGAAGCCTGGCAGCCCTCCTTCCAAACGCCTGCCCTCTCTCCTGGCCAGCAGCTCCTGCCTTGTTTCCTGCACCAGCGTCCCCAGTGCATTCCCCTCGTAGCTCCAGTGACTGTCTAAAACCTCCAGGTCACCGTTGAGCAAACACAGACAGGAGGCGGATGTCCCCTGCATCAGGGACTGTCAGCCTGGGACGGGAGCTCTGTGCAGACACAGTGACGGGGTGTGCAGGTGAGTGGTCTCACAGGGGCTGAGGTCCAAGCGTCTCTGCACACACGTCCCAGGTCCTCAGCCTGCACGTGGTCCTCCCTCCCCACACGCCCCTCCCGGGCCGCGTCACTCTCCTTGCCCCTTTCCTGACCCCTCCCGGGACTTCTACCAACCGGCAGCCACCTCTGCGCCCCCAATCTCGGGTGCCTTGAGCACAGCCTGGGGCCCACCTGCCTGTGCTTCTAGCACGGAGCGGGTGCCCAGCCAACGTCCTGGAGAATTAAGGAATTAAGGCAGAGCAGGTCTGAGACAAGGGCATTGTCTGGGTGGAGGTCAGGTCTGCCCATCCAGGCGTGAGTTTGCCATGGCAACGACCTGCCCGCCCACCCCTGGCCCCTGCCCCGGCGGAGGGCAGCCCCCCGCCCCGGGCCCATCGCATGCCTGCCTCCTCTGTTTCCAGCCGGTAATCCTGTGTGGTTTTTACTCCTGCGCTTCTGAATAGAAGAGCTAGAGAAGAACAGGCGTGAGCCCTTCCCAGGGCCCCGTGGGCCCCCCACCCTGGCAGGGAGCAGCTCCCAGCCTCCCCTGGAATCTGCCCGCTGTGCCACCCGCCATCACGGACGCCTCCACCGCAGGGCTCGGCCTGACTGTGGCTGTCTTGTGGCAGGCACGGGGATTGCAGACCCCTGTCCTGGACAGCCCTCCTGCCTCCCCACACTTGGTGGTCACCTCTGCCCCAGGCCTGATTTTGTCTCCCCTCTGCCTGGCACCTTCCAAACCCTTCCTATACCCATAGCCCTCCAGTTAGCCATCAGGCCTGTCAGCCTTGTGTCCTGAAAGCTTCTGGAATCCACCCCCTGTCATCCCCACCAGATCCTCGTCAGCCTCATGGCTGATGGTTGCAGCTGCGGCCTCCCTGGCACCCTCCCTGCTTGCTCTGTGTGGTAGCAGCCAGGGGACATTTTTTCAAGTCTACTCTGTATGTGTTGTTACCCTGGTGTTAAGTCCAGACTCTTCCCTGGAGTTTCCAAGCCTCCTCTTGTCTGGCCTCTGCCAACCTTTCTTGAGGCCTGTGCCCCACCGCCGCCCCGAGTTCTTGATATTCCCTAAACACACCAGGCCATCTCCTGCCTCAATGCCCTGTATAGCCCTCACCTACCACTTGGGGTGCTTTCTCCTCACATATGAGCTGCAGTGTTGCTTGACTGGGGAGACATCTCTGACCCTTTCTTCCTGCCCCAGACACATCTCCTTGGGCCTCAAGACCCCATGCCTCCTGAGGGTCCTTTGACTGTAACGGCCTCATGTGCATCATCCTTCTCTGTTTGCAGGTCTGTTTCCTGTCTTGAACCAGGTTCCCCAGAAGCAGAGCTGGAGACAGGGATTCAGGACCCTGTGATTCACTGGGTCTCAGGAGACACACATCAGAGAGAAGGGAGGGGTGGGGAAGGGCAGAGCAAGACTGGGATCTCAAGTGGCGTCTAGATGTGGCCTAGATCCAGGGGGCTCTAGAACCTGACTGCACTGCTGGGCTGTCCCCTTTAGGGGAGAAGACCAGACTTTTGTAACCCGTAGCAGCCAGTCATTGGCTATGAGGCTGGAGGGCGTGTAACGTCCCTGGGGAGCTAGCTGTCGTCAGCCAGGGGCAATCTGCAACAGGGGTGGCCATGAGCATTAGCAGTCATCATCACGCCCACAGTGGGGAGATGATGGATACGCAGGCTGGGTAAAGGGGGGTCTGGCAGGGTCCCAACAGCATCTGCCACACCCCCTCATCAAGGGGGACTTCTGAAGATTTCTGGAGAAATGAAGAATATGTGGGTTCCTGGCCTATCCAGCACTGACCTTCCCAGAGCCGACAGCTGCTCAGTCCTGCCTGTGGCAATCTCAAGTCCAGTGAGTGGAAAGAAGCCCAGACATCCACCCCCACCCAGGGAGGGACTCTGAGTCCTACCCCCTCACTGCGGGTCCCGTGGATGTCTGACCTCGCAGAAGAGAGCTTTAGCCAGTGTTCCCATTTAGTCCTCAGAGTTACCATTTTACGGATGGGAAGACAGAGGCTCAAAGGAGTAAAGTGACTCCATGAAGGTCAAGCAACTCATGTGTGGAGGAGCTGGGATTCCAACCCAGATCTGAGTGAGTCCCTGCCTCGTTTCTCACCCCCCCTTCCTGCCCACCATAAGAGACTGGCAGGTCTAGGGCCATCTCTGTGCCCCACACCAGGGCTCAGCTAAAGTCAGGGTCCCCAGGGGCTGCATCTGGTGTTGGCAATGGTTGGGAGGCCCATGCATATGTTTTGCATATAATTTGCATAACGATTACATCTGGTTTGCATGTGTCCACATTGAGGCCCCATCAGTACAATTTTTAAGTTGCTTCTAAGCAACTCTGACTCAATAGATGTCCATCTGGGCTTTATAGAGTCCGATTTCCACGATATCTGGTGTCTCACGCAGGCCTTCGCCTTGAGGAGGCCCAGCAACCCACCACCCACCCCGGGGGTCCTGGAGAAACCCTGCTTCCGCCTAGCTAGAAGGGGTCACTCCAAACCCCCTGCTCCCAGAAACATGTGTGGACTTGACAGTAACTGTTTTGGATGGTGTGGATGTAATCAAAACACCGACTGGGCTTTGAGCATGCTGATGTTTATGTTGGGGAGAGAGTGAGCCCTGGGGAAAGATCCTGGCTACACAGGACTTCCAAAGGCGGCCGCTTGCAGGGAGGCTGTGGGGTGGTGGGCAGGAGCAAAGGGCTGATGGGTCAGGGGCCCTTATAATTTGGGCTGGTGCCCCCACCAGTTGCCTGGGGGGCGAGGTGTGCTTCTCCCAGTCACAGGGGGCTCATCTGTGGTGAAAGGGGCTGTGCCAGAATGCTGGTCATTCCAGTGCTTTCTGTTCCTGTCTCTTTTAGGGGAGCTACATTCCATAAAACTTGGTGAGGCTCTCAGAGACCTCACGTGAAGGGCCTGGATAAAGCAGAGAGGACATCCTGGGTGGGGTGCAAGGAGAGGAGAGAGGGAATTCCTTGGACTCAGAGAAATGCATGGAGGTAGGGCAGGGTTGCTCCAGGTGGGCTGGACGCCAAATGCTGGAGTCACGGAGTCACGGAGTCACGCCTTGCCTTACCATCAGCCCCGTCTGCGTCTCCCGCCTCCAGGGATGCACTCTCCCATCTTCTCCCCTCCCCAAATGCCAGTGCTTCCCCTCTGCCCCAGGAAGCTCAAGGAAACACGAAGGAGGGAGGCTACAGCGTCTGACAGAGGTTCCCACTCATGTTCACCTACTGTGCCACTCACTGATGGACCCTAAATGCAAGTCCAGGCATCTTGTCTTCCTGTTGGCATCCTCCGTGATTCCTGAGGAGAGTGGTGGCCTGTGGGTCACCAAAGGCTCGTGAAGGCTGGGAGAGTATGCTTCTCTGTGTATGGAAGCGAGGTGTGTGTGTGTGTCAGAGAGACAGACAAACAGAATGTGTCTGCATAAGGGCATGCATGTCCCTGTGAACAGTAATAGTGATCCTGTGTGTGACCCCTCAGCCTGCCTCCATCCAGGTGCAGAGACTCCAGGCTGAGTTGGCGGAGGGGTGACGGGGGCACGACTCCCTCCCTCCCTCCCTCCCTCCCCTGCCTCTGGCTTCCCTAGGTTTCCTGTCTGGCAGATGCAAAGTGGCCTCGTCATCTGTGGGGGAGACCCCAGCCTCTGGCAGGACTGGATCCGACCAAGACCCTGAGCATCTCCTCCGTGGATGGCCTCCCCTCCAGCCCCTCCACAAATGTCCTCCGCTCATTCCTCCCCCCCAGGATGGGGCCCTGGGGGTGGTTCCCGAAACTGTTCTGGCTAATGAGGTTGTTTGATGTCAGCCACCTGGGAAGGGGGGAAGTGGGGTCCAACTGTCCTTTCAGCCCCTGTTATATAGACTTTCCAAGTTCAGACTGGGTCCAGCCTCCTCCCTCCGAGTCATGGGCCCCGCAGCTGAGCTGGGTAGGGAGTGAGAGGCAGGGCTGGAGCCCCCTGGAAAAGGATCACAGCTTCTGTAGCATGTCAGGGGTAGGGGCTGGGGAGGAGGGCAGCCAGGCAGTCGGAACCCAGCCCGGGGTGAGGGGCCTGGTTCTGTTCATGTCCCACCCAGATGTTTCTCACTTTCTGAGAAGTGGAAATCCAGTGGTTACAAGGTCAAGAGCATGTTATGGATCCCATGTACCCTCCCCCCAGCAGATGGACATCTCTATTAAAGGCTGGAGAATGGAAAAGCACGTTCATTGGATTTGTGGCAGAGGATGAAAGGCTGTCTTAGACGTCATTTGCAGGCATCAGAAACCCATTGGAGCTAGCTCAAGTGAGGTGGGTCATTGGAAGCAGACAGAGGAAGCCAAGTACCAAATGGCTCCTCCTGAACCTCTCCCGGGGCACCATAGCCCCTGGACTCGGCCCTACTCTCCTCTGGCAAACTCTTGTGTAGACTTTGTGTAAGTCCCTCATAGCTATGGATACAGTAGGCCATGGTCTGTCCCTGCACCAGTCCTCAGGGACCCCACTGTGGACTGAATAGTACTCCCCCCAAATTAATGTCCACCCTGAACCTTAGAATGTGACCTTACTTGGAAAAAGGGTCTCTGCAGATGTAACTAGTTAAGATGTGGTCATATTGGTTAGACTGGGCCCTAAATTCAATGACTGGTGTCCTTATAAGAAGAGGAGAGGACACAGAGACACAAGTTAGAAGGCCTTGTGAAGACAGAGCAGATGATGCAGTGAGGCAGCTCCACGCCAAGGAATGCATGGAGCCAGCAGAAGCTGAAAAAGGCAAAGAATTCCTCCTTAGAGTCTGGAGGGAGTATGGCCCTGTTGACAACCTTGATTTCAGACTTCTAGACTCCAGACCTGGAGGAGAGTAAATTTCTATTGTCTCAAGCCACCAAGTTTGGGATAATTTGGTACAGCAGCCCTAGGAAACAAATATACCAGGCAATTCCCCTCCTGGAAGCTGAGTCCCCTCAGCCTGTGTTCCAAGGGGAACAGTCAGCCCACTCTGGTCAGGTGTCTGCTTCTCCCCTCAGGGACCCACAAGCCATTATGGCTGGGAATGGGCAGGGGGCACAGATGTACATCTCAGAGCTGTCCCCCTCTGACCTCTTTATATCATCACTCTACCAAGAGTGTGTGGATTTACATCTCAGGTTGGAGGAAGGTCTCTCCAGTAGTCAAGAGTTCTTTGACTTCCACACACCAGTCACCTAGTTGTGTAAAGACAGAAGGCTTCGGTCACCTGTGCAGATGAGACAAAGCCAGGAAGAGATGCCACCCCGTGGGATAACAGAGTTGGGATTCAAGAAGCTTTTTGCAGGTTAGAAAGCCAACAAGATGATGTCGAATGAGAATGACCCTCAAGGCCAGCTCTTGGGGTCCAAGAGTCAATGTCCCAAGCTTGGGAAACACAGCTGAAGCCTTTCTCAACAGCAGCTCCTGGTGAGAAACACCTGAAGGTTGTCTTTGACCATCTTGAGGGGTGGCTAATACAAAGCCAGTGTGCCGTGGTCCAGCGGGCTAAATGCTTTAGTTACACAAGGACGAGCAGAGCCTCTGCTGCGGGGCTGGAGAGGTGACGGGTGACGGGTGTCTGGCGCTCCTGGAAGCCCGTACCTAAAAGAGGCAGAGAACCAGAGGGACGGCCTGGCCACTGAGGAGGGCTGGTGAGCAGGGAGAGGTTAGGGGGCGCCCCCCACCCCGGGGAGGGCTCAGCACAGTTGGTTCTCAGCTGCCCTGGTCACCTCCGCCGGCGGTGCGAGCAGGCGCAGCTAGCCGACGGCGGCCCTCCGGGGCCTGCTCCAAGGCGGCGGCTGCAGAGGTGTGGCGCGGGTGCGCCCAAGCACGGTGGTGTCAACTCCAGAGCCCGGGCCTGGTCTCGCAGCTGGCACGGCTCGGAGCCCGCGTGCGCCGCGGGCCGGTCCGAGAGCGCCCCCTCTGGCGGCGGCCCGGGTGGAGGCCTGCGCCCCGCCCCCCGGGGCTCCCCCTCCTGCACCTCCCGCTGGCGGGCGGCCCTCGGGCGTGGGCTCGGAGCTGGGGGGGGCGGCGGCCGGCAGGGGGCCGGCGGAGGCGAGCGGCGCGGCCCCAACTCTATGCTAATCCGCGCAGAGCCCGCCTCCCGCCTCCCGCCTCCCTCGGCGGCCCCAGGCGCGAGCAGCGCCGGCCACTCGGCGGGACCAGCGGCCGCGAAGCGCCAGGCGGCGGGGCCGGCGAGCTCCGGGGAGCGCGGGCGGCGGCGGGACCGGGCGGGAGGGCGCGCGGCGGCCGGACCGGGCACCCCCCCGGGCCAGGTGACAGCCGCGGGCGCGATGGGCCGCCGCCTGCCGGTGTGGCTGTGCGCCGTCGCCGCGCTGCTGTCGGGGGCGCAGGCCAAGGGCACCCCGCTGCTCGCTCGGCCCGCGCCGCCGGGCGCCCCCCGCTACAGCCTCTACACGACCGGATGGCGCCCGCGGCTGCGCCCGGGGCCGCACAAGTAAGCGCGGGCCGCGCCGGGCGGGGGCGGGGGCGGGGGCGGGGGCGGGGGCCCGGGCGGCGCTCCCACCTGCCCGACCGCGCGGGGCCCGCGGAGAGCACCGGCGCCCGGGGCCGGGACCGAGCGCGGGCGCCCCACGCCCCGGGAGGCCGCGGGGCTGGCGAGAAAGGGGGCCTGGCGCGGCGGCTGGAACCTGGCAGTGCCCGCGGAAACCTTTCCAGCGGAGTAACATTTTCCAGCTGCGCTGTGTGCAGACGCCCGGCGCGGGGACCAGGTGGGGGGGGGCGCGAGGCACACGCCGGCCGCCCTCCTCGCCCCGGCCCGCCAGGTAGGTGATGGAGCCCAGCGCGCGCGGCGGCCCCTCCCGGCAGCCTGATCCCAGCCCCCCTTGGAAGCCCCGGCGCGTCTGGGCCACAGAACTGGTGGGGGTGCCCGGGTCCTGGGCCCGCGCTCGGCTCCAGAGCCCAACAGCAGCCCGCGTGTGGCTGGCTTATGCCAGGCGGCCACCTCCCAGGCCCTTGTACCCTTGTACCCTGTGAGCGTGGCTCCTGCCCTGGCCCCAGCCTCAGCCTCCTGCTTCCAGTAGCAAGTGGCTGGGGAACGGCCCCCAGTCAGGTGAGTTAGGGGCTCCACCTGGGGTGCTGGCTGACTTCTGTAGGAGCACGCTCAGCCCATAGCTGACATTCAGTGGGCCTGGCCCATCAGAGCAGGCTTCCTGGAGAAGGCCGCACAAGAAGCATCAGAGAATGAGAAACCAGAGCAAAGATGCAGGCCGGGAGCTGCAAGGTGGCATGCGTTTCCCAGGGAGTCAGGGGAGGGGGGATGAGAAGTGTGGTCTCAAAGGTAGTCAAGCACAAAGTTGGGATCTCAGAAGCCTTAAATGCCAAGAAAGAGCTGAGAGCCAGTGAAGGAGTTGGAGGAGGGGATGAGAATGTGCCAAGGCCCTTGTTGAGGAATCCAGGGTGGGCCTCTTTCTCCAGGTAAGAAGGGCGGAGGTCAGACCACAGGAAGGGCTGCTCCTGGCTCACTACGGTGCTTAGCCCAGTAACGAACCCACTGGGAAGCCTGGGATCAGACCAATCAGCCATGAGTCTAAACCCTAGGTCTGGCCCTGGCTCCCAGGAACAAGGAGAAGAGACACAAGAGAGATGCGGATCTGGGTGTCTGTCCCCTGGGGAGGCCCATAGATGGGGAAGGCAGATATAGGAGCCTCAATGGGCCTGGCTCAGGCCAGATATTCCAGGGATGCCGTTCCCCTTGCAGGGCCCTCTGTGCCTACGTGGTGCACAGGAATGTGACCTGTGTCCTACAGGAGGGAGCAGACAGCTACGTGAAGGCCGAATATCGACAGTGTGGATGGGGGCCGAAGTGCCCGGGGACAATCATGTGAGTGCATCCCCATCGCACCCACCCAGGACTGTTGAGCACAAGCCCCAGGCCTGCCTTCCTCCCAGGGCTGCAGCCAGTGCCACCCGGGGTTGTAACTCCTTGGACTCCGAAGAGCTTATTCCCTCAGCTCCCATGCAGGCTGACTGGAGGGGGCCAGGGAGGCGACCCGGCAGGCTCAGGTTAGGGTCCACAGGGGGACCAGGGGAGGGTGCCCAGAAGAGACCCAGACCAAGGCAAGGAAGAAGCAGCAGAGTCAAAGAGCGTTAGACGTGAACAGAGAGGGCAAGAGGGTCATACTGACGATGGTGGATGCCAAAGGGACCCCAGGAAGACCCAGGGAGGGGTGTGGAGAAGGCAGGCCAAGGGTGTGCGGATGGCAGCCAGGTTGCAGGGGCTCAGGCCAGACAGACGGGGCTGCGCGAGGATACGTAGGATGCTGCACAGGTGTGATGCACAGGTCTGCACTTGGAGTGGTTCACATGTGTGTCTGAAAACAATCACATTTGCTCCAGTGTGTCAGTGGGTGAATAAGCACGTGGCTGAGCAGGGGAAGGAGAGGCGCTGGTGGGCCCTGCTCTGCACCCCTGGGCCTTCCCACCTGTGCTCAGAATCTGAGGTGCTACCCCACCAGCCTGGGTGGCCAGAGCTGAGTTACCAGAGTAGGCTAGGGAGGAGGGGAGAGAACGAAGGGGACCGATGAGAGCCAAGAGTGGCCCCAGCTCACTGAGAAGGGCTGCCCACCCTGGCCCCGGGGCAGCATCCCCTCACACACCCATAGGGAAGGGGCTGAGGCTGTGTCCAGATTCTTTGACGTACCACCAAAGGCAGAGTGGAATTTCTGATGGCAGTATGAGCTACAGGGGGATCCAGTGGCTTGGGGACATTGGGGCTAAATCTTTGCTAGTGTTCTCTCCAAGCAAACAGGATGGGGTGGAGCTGCACCTGCACCTGCTCCTGCTCCTGCTCCTGCTCCTTACCCTTTCTCTGACCCTCTGCAAGGCCTGCCTCCTCCCTACCGCCCTGTCACTTTGTGCACAGAAAAAAGAAAAGCTTTGGCAGCGGTGTGGTGGGGGGCAGATAATCCAGCTCTTACGCCAGGAGGCAGGAGCCTCAGCCCTCAGGTACAGGGCCCTGCCCTCTCCCCCTCGCTGGCCCAGGTACCGAACAGTGCTCAGGCCCAGATACAAGGTTGGCTACAAGACAGTGACGGACCTTGCCTGGCGGTGCTGCCCTGGCCTCACTGGAGAAGGCTGCCCCGAGCACCTGACGGACCACGGGGCCACCCCAGCCCAGCCAGAGCCTGAGCCCCAGATTCCCTCAGGGCAGCTGGGCCCAGGGCCCCAGGCCCCTTCTTCTAGCAGAGTGGCCCCCAGCCCCTATGGTGAGTTTGCCCGTGGAGACCCTACCAGGTGGTCGGGTTTCTTGGGGGTAGCGGGGAGGGGGCTGACCAAGGCGGGCTGAGCTCCAGCAGGGCTGGGAAGGGCGCATCTCATGCTGGGCTTGACGCAGAGCTCCCAGAGGCCTTCCCAAAGCTGAGAGAGCTATGCTCAGTGGGAAGGTCAGCTTAGAACAGAAACTCTCCAGTGGCCTGGCAACGGGACAGGCTGAGGGAGGCAGGCCAGTGATGCCCCTGGGGTTCTCTCCTCCTCTTTCCCAGGAAGGAAAGGCCCAGGGCTGTTCGGTGAGCGGCTGGAACGCCTAGAAGGTGATGTCCAGCGCCTGGCACAAGCATATGGTACCCTCAGTGGCCTGGTGGCCAGCCACGAGGACCCCAACAAGATGACTGGAGGTCCCAGGGCCCCAGTCGCCCCTGTGGGCTTCGGGGTCATCTCCGAGGGGTTTGTGAAGCCCAGAGACAGAGCTGGAGGGCCGCTCCCACCCCCCCTTGACGAGATCTTGAGCAAGGTGACAGAGGTGAGCAACACGCTCCGGACCAAGGTGCAGCTGCTGGACGAGGTGCATGGGCTGGCCCTCGGCCACGAGGCTCACCTCCAGCAGCTGCGGGAGGCCCCTCCGTCTCCGCTCACTTCCCTGGCGCTGCTGGACGAGTACGTGGACCGGCGGCTGCAGCGCCTCTGGGGGAGCCTGCTGGATGGCTTCGAGCAGAGACTGCAGGGCGTCCAGAGCACGTGCGACCTGCGGGTGCAGGAGGTGCGGCAGCAGTGCGAGGAGGGCCAGGCGGCCAGCCAGCGGCTGCACCAGAGCCTGGACGGCCGGGAGCTGGCCCTGCGCCGGGAGCTGTCACAGCTCGGGACCAGGCTGCAGGGTCTGAGCGTGGCCGGCGGGAGCAGCTGCTGCAGCCGGCTGGCCTTGATCAGTGCCCGCGTGGACAACCTCGAGAGGAACCTGCGGGCGGTCGCTGAGGCTCAGAGGGGCCATGGCCCCCTCACCACGGATGAGCTCGAGCGGCTCTCTGCTGCCATGCTCGAGGGGGGTGTGGATGGGCTTCTGGAGGGCCTGGAGACCCTCAATGGGACGGAGGGCGGGATGCGAGGCTGCTGCCTGGGGATGGAGGAGCGTGGCTGGGAGGCGGGGGGCTTCAGGACCACGCTGGAAGAGCGGGTGCGGAGCCTAGAGGAGCGCCTGGCGGCGCTGGCCGGGGAGCTCAGCCACCACGGCGCGCCACCCCCACCGGGCAGGCCAGCCCGGCCCCTGGTGCAGACGGAGCTGGCGGTGTTGGAGCAGCGGCTGGTTTCCCTGGAGACCTCGTGCGCCCCCAGCACCACCTCAGCCATCCTGGACAACCTGGCGGCGGAGGTGAAGGCCTGGCAGAGCCGGAGTGAGGCCCTCCTGCGCCAGGTGGCCGGCCACGCCGCCCTGCTCCGGCAGCTCAACGGCACCGTGGCCGAGGTCCAGGAGCAGCTGGCCGAAGCGACAGGCAGCTCACTTCAAGGCGAGATCACTCTGCTCAAGGTCAACCTGAACTCTGTGAGCAAGTCACTCACGGGCCTCAGCGACTCCGTCAGCCAGTACTCTGATGCCTTCTTGGCCGCCAACTCGTCCCTGGACGAGCGGGAACGCAAGGTGGAGGCCGAGGTTCACGCCATCCAGGAACAGGTCAGCAGCCAAGGCTCTCGGCTGCAGGCTGGCCACAGGCAGGTCCTGAGCCTGAGGGGGGAGCTGGAGCGACTCAAGGCTGGCATGGCCGATGTGGCCGGCGGGCTGAGCCGCTGCCAGGACACGGCCCAGGAACTGCGGCACGTGGTGGGCCACTTTGACCAGCGGGTGGCTCAAGTGGAGGGTGCGTGTGGGAGGCTGGGCCTACTGGCCGCGGGCCTGGACAGCTTGCCCACTGAGTCACTCAGGCCCAGGGAAGGCCTGTGGGGCTACGTGGACCAGCTGAATCGCACGCTGGCTCAGCACGCACAGGACATCGCCCGCCTCCGGGATGACCTCCTGGACTGCCGGGCCCAGCTGGCCGAGCAGGTGCGGCCCCGGCAAGCCGACTAGGCGGGTCAGAGAGGACCTAACCCTGGATCTCACCAACCCTGGGGGTGTCCCTCCAGAGCCCAGCCTTGCCCAACAGTGCCTCCCAGCCTCTCCCTGGCCGGCATGGATGCCACTTCAGAGGCCACGGAAAGACTAGCCTTGGTCCAGCTCCACAGGACTATCCCAGCCATGAAAATCAACACTCGTACCAACTGGACGACTCAGGATCACGGTCAAGGCAAGGACATCATGCCTGAAGGCCAGGGCGGACCTAAGGGACCTCACAGTCCGGTCTGCATTGTTCTTCTGCAGACATACAGGGTCATCACCTCTACAGAGGCCCGCAGGTCCAGTCCCACACGGCGGCCTATCCACATCTTCCTCTGTCCCTGGGCAATAGCCCCCAGCCTGGGGAGGCTTCCGGTTCCCTCGTCCCCTTGACCTCTCTCCCTAGCCATCTGGGCTCAGTTTCTGCAGGAAGGTGGCACCCACTGGCACTGTCCTCATACCTGGCAGCTTTGTGGATAGTTTCTGAACCAAGGACCAGAGATTTCCACCCCCCACCCCCGTCCTTCCAGACCGAACAGAAACACAAAGACTCAGCTGAGAGTTCTTTTTATTCCTTTGGACCCTCCCCTCAAGTGAGGGCTTAGGCAGCTGTAGATTCCCTGAGCAAAGGACAGGTCCAGACCATGTGTTTAGAGACCCTCCTCAATTTATCCTCTTCTTTTTCCCAAAGATGCTTCATAGCCTCTGGTCCCCATACCCCCGACTCCTCTCCATTGGGGGAAAATCCTGCCTGCCCCTGTCCCCATCCCCAGGTCAGGGCCTCTCTCTGGAGTAGCCCTTGTAGACACCATGGCCCAATTGAGGCCAGACTCTGCACAGGAGGCCAGGGGAGAGAAGGGCCTAGTTTCCAGCATCCTAGCAAAACCCCAGCCCCACCTGGAAGTTCACTAGGTGGTGAGATATTCAAGTACAACGCCACTTGAACATGCAGGGTTCATCCAGCCTGCAGAGTTCCCAGAGACCCTGATGCCCAGCTCTGCTGAGGCTCCTGGCCTCAGTTTACCCACGGCAGCACAGGCCCTCCTGTGCTACATTCCAGGTCTCTGTAGCCCTGCCTTCTGGTTTCATCCCTCCACTGTGGTGCTGTTGGGGGAGGGCCGGCCTGGATTAAAGCTTTTAGCTCGTCTAAAGGAATTTTATTCCCCAAGGACAGTAGGCTGGAAGGCTGCAGTGGGCTGCCAGCCCAGCTTCCTGCAGCCTCTTGGGCAAGAGCTCACTCCGCAGCCACAGGGGCCCTGAATCAACCAGCAAAATCCAGGGAGAGTGGGCAGGTCACCACCACCCGTCCTGGCAAGGTCTGAGGCTGTGTCCTCAGGGGCGGTGCCCAGAGGAACAGGAGCAGCAGCCAGGTATAGGCTAGGCCAGGTGGGAGCCACAGTCATGCCCCCATCCCTTGATGTCTGAGAATCCAGGGTTGGGGTGTGATGAGGTACTGGGGTACTGGGGAGAGCAGTGAAGTCTTGCTCAAGGGCTGCGGGAGGGGGCCAGGGTTAGGGAAGGGTCTGGCTGCAGAGGGTATGGTCCACGCTGCCCCCATGCTGCTTAGCCACCCTCTCCTGTACGTATAGATTCTAAGCCTCACAGACCTCTCTGTCCCATCAGGAGTCGAGGCAATGTACAGGGTGACAGGGACAGACAGGTCAAGGGCATGGAGAATCCTGCAAGGGCCCAAGTGACAATCATTTAATTGCTACAAGCCAGAGCTACGCTGAGGCCTGGGGCAGCTGCCCCACTCCTGCAGAACAGCTGGCAAAGGCAGGAGACAGGACAGGGAGGAGGAAGGGCATCTGTGGCTGCCAACCAGCTCTCAGCCCCCTCCTCCTCTTCAGGGGTCTGGCTCCCGTTCCCTGGGACACCCCGTCAGTTCTGGGCCAGGAAGGAGGGGGCGGCTGGGGCTGGTTCAGGCCAGGGCATCGAGGTCCACAGGAACCAGTGGCTCCCGCCAGTAGCAGAAGTTGCTGTATTCAGGGTGGGCCAGGTCTGTGCTGGGGCCACGGCCCACAGGAGGGAAGACGAGCTCAACCACCTCACCTAGGCGTTCGTACCTGTGGGCCAAACAGGGTCAGCGGTGAGCCTGTGCTGCCACCAGGCCCCAGCCCCCAGCCCAGCAGGCAGAGACTGCATCCTGCCTGGGAGCCCAGGGTGCAATCGAGGCCCAGAGAGAGGCTGAGGCATGAAGACTTGGGAGGGTACGGGGGACACATGGCAGGGTCTGGCCTCACGTGGATTTGTGGTTCTTCACAAGTTCCTGAATGAGCTCTCCCCGGGGATTGACCGTGAAGATGCGAGATTCTGGGAGGCCCACCTGCCGGTAGGCAGTGACATCCTATGGAGAACAGGGAGGGACAGACAGGACATCCAGGTGGGCTGGGAGACAGGGAGGAGGCAGCCCAGCCTGTGGGGAGGGGACACACTCACGTTGGGCCTGTTTCCGAAGGCAGCATAGAAGGGCTGTCTGTTGGGCAGGAACAGCTGCTGGATGTCACTCAGGCAGGCAATTTTGAACACCTCTGGTTTCTTCTCAATCACCTCCCTGGAGCAGCCGGGGCCATGGGCAGGAAAGGGAACCGAGGAGGGGCAGCAATCAGAGGATGGTAGGGTCAGGTGACTCGGGGTCAGACTCAACTGACACCCCAGCAAGGCCTGATGTTGGCCAGGCCGGAGCTGCAGTGAGCCTGCACTCCCCACAAGGGCCCCTGGGCTTGTACCCCGTAGGGGTGGTTACCTGTGGAGGGCGGAGAAGAGGCTGCTGGGAGACAGCAGGATGGGGCCCTTGGGGAGGCCAAAGCCCCGCTCGCTCACCCAGCGCAGGTAACCCTTGGTGAGGTCTGCCATGCCGATGGCCCGCGCAGAGCAGTACAGGAACTTGTACCCATTTCTAGGGGTGGGGGAGAGGAGTGGCACGGAGCCATCAGAGACCAGCCACTCCCCATCCCCGCCCTACTCCCCTTGGCTTCCACCAGCTCAGCCCAACCCCAGGGCTCTGGCCTTCACACCCAGAGGTCTTTCCAGGGAGGGGACTTAGCAAGAACATCTGAGAGAGGTGGCCTCAGGAGCTGCTGTCCCAGAGAGGAGGGCCTTGGACAGCATCCCGAGGCCCAGGTGGACCAGGATGGCCAAAGGTTTGAGCCAGTCTGTAGGCCTCCCCTACAGCATGAAGACCAGCAGTTAGACTCAAATGCCAGATGACAGGAGACAAGTCTTTCACAGGAGAATGGAGGACCATCCAGGGACGTGCCCGGGGTTTATTCCCTTGTGGGTCCCCAAGCCTGGCTTCCTGGGGCAAAGGCCACGGTGGCCTAAGAAGACATCCTGTTGTTCCCTCCCTGGGGCCCTGCCCCAACCCAGGCACTCACAGGTGGATTTTGTGGTAGAGACTGGTGATGCCCTGGTGTGTCCAGTCTTTCCCCAGCTGCGGCAAAATGTGGCCTAGAGCGTCTGACCTAGAGCCACAGAAGAGGGGTCACTCCGAGGCAGCCCCACGTAGCCCTCATGTTCCACGACCCCCAGCCCCCAGGATGGCACACTGGGGTGGAGGGCCTTTCTTGATGTCCCCCTTCCCCCAGCACAGAGGAGGCCAGTCCCAGGCCCGCCCTCTCTCCCCTGGCCAACCAGGCCTCACTTGGTAATGGTCCCGTCGATGTCCGAGATGACCACCTTGTCGTCCCATTTCCACAGATAGATGGTGGCCCTGCAGCGGCAGGTGCCCTGGTACTGGGTGGTCACACTGAAGACCACATCATTGGCACCTTCTTGCAGGTTCAGGCGCCGCTGGGGCCAGGCAAAGGGGGGAAGCTGTGACCTGCCACAGCCTGGTGTGTCTGCCACCCACCACCCCAAACCATGGTCTTTGATCCCCACAGGCCTCTTATTCCCCTCTTCCTCCCAACTCAGAGAGCCTGCCTGAATTTACCCAAGACAACCACACACAGACACATCCATATGGGTAGAGGGTGGCCTCCGGGAGTGAAGGAGTGAGGGGCGCTGGCTGGGGCCTGCATAGGCCCAGACACAGGAGCCCTGACCTCCCTTCCTGCCTCTTTGGGATGAAGCTCACAGACAAAGTCTGGCCCACAAGTCCCACCCAGGTTTCTCAGGACAGCCCTAAGGCTGGCACTGCTCCTGGCAGGGAGACACCCCACTCCCTAGAAGGGACCTTCTGGAGATCCTCACAGGTGGTCTCCTGCCTGGGGCCAGTGTACTTGTGATATCCCTCCCAAGAGAGACCTGGTCCTGTCCTTGTTCCATAGAGAAGAATCAGGGCAGCTCTCAGCCACTCCTAGTGACCAAGGCTATTGGGCCCTGGTTGACCCCAAAGTGGGTATCACGCAAGTATAGATGGTAGCTGCTCTGTACCAGGCTGGCCCCCCTGGGAACCTCCCCGACAGAGCCACACTTAAGGGCCAGTTACTAAGCTCCAAGACAGGACGTGGGGGCAGGCACTGCCAAAATCTGAGGGGCTGTCATCAGCCTTTGATTCCTTCAGCGTGGTCTCCAAGGGCTGACCCAGAGCCAGCAACCCACCACAGGTAGATACTTTAGACAACATAGAGAAGGCTTTTCCAGTAAGAGCATCCAACAGAGAAAGGGGTTGGCACTTAAAGAAGTAAGCCCCTGACCCTGGAGGTTTTCAAGGAGAGGCTATTAGGGAGGCTGCCAAGGGGATGGATTCTGGGCTTTGGTAAACTTAAGGCTCCAGGGACCCCATGATCTCAGCCCCACCCCCCTGCCCAAACGCACCTCCCCACACACTCACGATCTGATTGGAGGAGAGGCGCAGAGACTTCTTGTAGGTGGGAGTGTAGGCTGGAGGTGAGGGTGGCAGGGACGGGGCCTCCAGGATCACAGGGCTCTCTGGGGCATCATCCTCACTACTCAGGACATCAGTCTTCTCCCTGCAGGCAGCCCGGCTCTCAGGCCACTTTCCCCAGCCAACGCCCTACACTCCCAGTGGATGTTCAGCTCTGAGCCCAGGCCGCAAGGAACCTAGGGCTTGGCCATGCCCCTCCAGAGACTACCCAGGGGATCAGAACCTCCCCCCCAACCCAGATCTGCCCATTTGGAGAGGGGTAGCAGGCATAAGGATGCAGGCTAGCAGTATACACCCAGCAAGAAGCCAGCAGAGCTGGAGCTGGTAAGACCCAGTGTTCCTGGCCCTCAGAGCATGGCCAAGATAGCCCTGGAGATGTTTATCTGTAAAACCGAGCAGTGCGTCTTAGGGTTCATTACCAATCCCACCTGCTTTGGCTTTAGCTGACCTGCTCTTGGCCATCACCCACCCAAGCTTGGGTGTACTGATTTCTTGAGAGGTGAATAAGACAAGGTCAGCCTAACCCTGGCAAAAAGGGGAGGCCCCACCCCTCCTTAAGACAGCAGTCCCTTGTCTGGGCCAGGAGTCTGGACACCTGTTCCAGCTCCACCAGTTCCTAGCTGTGGAACTTTGGGTGTATCTCTAGACCTCAGTTTTCCCCATCTGTGAAATGGGGACATTTCTCAAGAAAAAGGAAGGGTGCAGAAGTCACTGGGCAGTGACAAAGAACTATAGCTGGGGGAGAGGTGCCAGTGCCACCCTGCCCCCACAGGGATCTTCCCGAGGCTTGGCTCCAGCTGCAGAGCTCCAGCCAAGAGGTCCAGCTCACCCCTGCTGCTCCCTGGCTGTGGTTTTCTCCGTCTGGGCACTGCGCTGTAGGAAGAACATACATCCAGTGAGCCCCACCTCCTGCGTGGGCTGACCATGCCCTTTGACCATGAGCCTTTACCTCCTGGGCCGGGAAGTCCCTGCGTCGCCAGGAAAACCACCACCGTCCACCCTTCCGGGGCATCTTCTCCTTTTCCAGTTTGTCCACGGTGCTCTGTGGGCAGATAAAGACCGTGGCATTTGTTTCCTGCACCACAAAAACCTACCTTTCATTGTCCCCATGAACCCGGAGTCTGAGGCTGATGCTAGAGCAAGGCGCTGCCAACATTTGGAGGCTGGGGAAGCATCTTTGTCTCCATCCCGGGATTCCAAGCAATGATTCATGGAGCTAAGTGAAGAGACCAAGGGCCATTCTGGTCAACCCTCCCCCATCCCCACTCTACCCCAGCCTTGACCCCCTAGCTCTAGTCCAGCCTTGGCCTGGCCTCCAGATCCTGTAGGCCAGTATTCCTACTAGAGTAGCTGAACACAGTGCTTTGGGAGTTTCTCAGGATCTAGGACTCTCTGCATGATACCACCAAGTGACAACAGGAAGAACAGTCTATAGCCAGTACTCCCCTCAATCTCCCAGACCAACCCCAAAGGTCAGTGACTCTGACCCATGGATGGCCTCCCTCTCTGTGTGTTACCACCACTGCCTGATGGGGGCAACACGACATTGGGAAGATGCTGATTAGATTCAAGTGAGGCAGTCCCTGGGGGAGGCCAGAAGAACCTAGGCCAAGGCCCACCCAGGAGATGTATCAGCTTCCTACAGACAGAATGGTGAACCCAAGTTGGGAGGACATGACCTGGAGGTGGGTCAGCCAGGATACCCCCCTTGATCTGGAAACAGGCTGAGGGAGTCTCCCAGGGGCCTCAGATGGTAGATCCGTCTGGGAGAGGTGAGGAGAACCAAGCGAGAGAGTAACCCTCCTCCTTCCCACAGGCTCTGGTCCTAGCTCAGACCCAGAGCCAGCCAGAGGACAGAGCCTCACCAAAGGGAGGCACCAACTGTCAACATCTGGTTAGTGATGTTCTTGGGCGAGTCTAATTAATCCAAGAACAATGGGCCAGATTAGGGCCCTGTACCACTCCCAGTGGGGTAGGAGGGGAAGATGCAGGTTAGGGAGGGTGGAAGTTCTGGGAGGGACTGAAGAGGCTGGGTTCCTTCCCAGCTCTGAGTATCAGCACGTTGTTCCCTGCCCCTCATCTGCTTACAGATGGCTCATCCTTCAGATCTCTGCCCAGGGGGCACTTGCTCAGCAAACCCCTGTTTTTGCTTCTTAAAGCACCCCAGCCTCTCCCTCCCAATATTCATGGCTGAATTTTATATTCATCTGGCTGTCTTATGATTAACCGTCTTTCTAGGACGACATGACTGTCCCCAGCCTGTGCCCAGCACACAGTAGGTACTCAACAGATGCAGGCCAATAAAGCATGCAAGGGCCCGCAGCCCAGCCCAGAGAGGGGCTCAGGGTAGGGTAAGGTCTCCCAAGCCTTGTCTCTCAGATCTAAAACCCTCCTGTGGAAGCTTATTATCCTCTCTGGTTTGCCCTGAGCTCCTGGGAGTCAAGTCCAACCCTGATAGGATTCAGCGACACCAGGACGCCAGGGGAGGGCAGGGCTTCAGGGGACCTGGGTTGCCTCTGTCACAGTGGGTCTCATAGCCAGTCAGCCCCAGACCGTTACCTTGGGCAAGTTTCTCTGGAAGGCTTGCAGGGAGAGGATCATGGGAGCAGCTACAGCCCAGTTATAATGCCTGGAGAGACAGAACAGGGAGTCAGGGCTACAGCAGGGGAGGGCAGGGTGACCCTGGGGCTGCCAGCGGCTCAGTCTTGGTACTCACTTCTCATTGATTTTCACCACCAGGTTTGGGTGCTCCAGGAGGCCAGGGTTTTGGACGAGGTCTTGGTAGGAGACGATGTGCTGGTTGAACTTCTCTGGGCACAGAGGCAGAGAGTACAGAGTGAGGCTGACACGTCTGACGTGACCTTTTGCCCCAGCCCCACCCAGCTCCCCCACATTCTATCAATGGGGCCTCCTGCAGGTTGAGTCTGGGAGCCAGCAGGGCTCCTCCCCACCTGTGTGTTTCACACCTGTTGTTCCCACCCCAGGCACTCACCATCCCAGATTCACAGGGTAAGTCACAGCTGAGCGCTAAGTGTTTGCTTCTTAGATGGGAAGGCCCCGCCCTCGCTGGCTGCATGGGACCCCACAGGGAGGAGAACAGCAAGGGTGCCCAGCCTAGCCTTACACCTCTGCTGCCCCCCGTCCCCCCACTCTGGGGGCCTCCTGCCCTCCCCAGGTCCCTGCGGCTCAGTGCCAACCCTTGGAAGGGCTCCAGCCTTGGTCAGACATACCCAGGGAAATGTCCCGGCTGTCAGCTAGGCCACCACACAGGGACAGCTCTATCATGTCTACCGTGTCCAGAGTGGGTTCTGGCTCCTGTTCTGGGTTGGGGTCTCCTAGGTGCTTCTGGCTGTTGGGTGCACTCCACCGTCTGGGCCCCAGTCCACAGTCACTGGGAGCAGAGGGACCAACAGTGATATGAATATAACAAGGCTGCGAGGAGGGGCCCACCCCTCTCAGGCCCTTGGGAGCCAGACCCTGGCCCCACGGACCCTAATTCCAAGACACCCTGGCACCCAGAACCCAAGTACCTCCGGGGGAAGTAAAGGGCGGCATTCTCAGAATCCAGAGAGGGCAGGTCATCCAGATAGATGTCACTGGGGCCCAGGTGCTGGCTTCTCTTCATGGAGCCTGAGGGCAGAGGGGACACCTGTAGTGCCAACATGTGCTTAGTAGCATGGGCAGTAGGTGTCCCCCAGTCTGTGAACACCCTAAAGCAGCGCTGTCTGATAGAACTTTTTGGGATGATAGACACGTCCCCTGTCTGTCCAGTACTGCTGGCCACATGCCACTATTGCTGAAAATGTGGTATGATGGAGAAATGCAATTTTATATGTTATTTAATTTCAACTAATTTTAACCAAGTTTTCCATAGCCATATTTAGCCAGCAGCTACTGATTTGGACAGTGAGTCCTAGTACCTTCCCACACTCTTAGGATAAACCCCAGCTCCGACGCCAGGAATGATCCAGCATCTGCTCATCTTGCTGGCTTCCTCCCCCAACCCCGCCTTGCTCAAGACACACCAGCTGCCTCCCTTCCTAGACATACAACCTTCCTCCCACTTCATGGCCCTGACACATGCTCTTCCTTCTACCCAGAATTCTCTTCCCTTGATCCTCACTTGGCTGGGACTTTATCATCGTTCGCATCTCAGCTCGTGCATCCCCCACTCAGAGAGGCCTTCCCCGTACATGTGATTTAAGTAGCCTCCGTCCCCACCAATGATTCTGTCCTGTGTCACCCCTGACGTGCTCTTCCCTGTTTATGCATGCCTTCATCTCTCTCCCTTGCTCGACTGCGAGCCCGTGAGGCCTGGTGACATGCATGGTGCCAGGCACACAGTAGGTGCTCAAAACATGCTTGAAATGCCAGAGTCCACCCAGTGGGTAACATGAGACCAGGGAAAACCCTGGGAGGGTCCAACCATCACTCACCTTTCCTCCCAGCAGAAACTGGGTCCTCCAGGCTGGCCCAGCTCCATGATTTTGAAGGAAGAGGCAGGCCTGCCTCCCTGCGGCTCGGAGTCTTGGTTTCTTTGGTCTCAGGAATGGGGAGAGGGGAACCCAACAGAGCGGGAGGCCCCCCATCAGTAGGAGGAAGGTCAGCAGCAGTCCCTGTTGGCAGGATAAGGGGTCCCGAAGGATCCACGCCAGACACAGAAGCAGAGGGGGTGCTGGGCTTCCCCTGAAGAGGAGAGGCTGCCCCGGCACTGCCATCAGCCACCTTCGAGGACTCGGGCCACTCGGCTTTGGCCACCTTCAGTCAGACAAGTGAGAGGATGGGGGTGAGCCAGTGCAGGTCCTGCCTCCTACACCCCACAACCCCTTGGGGGTCCACATCTCAGGTCCCTGCAGAAGACCACAGAGCCCCTGAAAGGCAGGGATGGGAGGCCCACACAGAAGCACCTCACTCACCTTCGGCAGCCTCCCCCAGGCCCACTGTATATGGGACTCAGCTCGTGGAGGGCTGGGCTCGGGGGTCCGCAGCTCCAGCTCTGAGTCACTCTTAGGGGATGTCAGCCCACCTGGCAGGAGGCTGCAGGAAGCAAGGACTTAGAGACCCTCAAGCCAGCCTATCGCCCACCACTGCCCAGTGCCCCCAGCCTGGGGGGGAAGAAAATATTTATAATACATATTTATGCCTGTGTTGGATCCAGAAAGTATAAATATACGAAGGACTCCTACAAACCAACAATAATGAGGCAGGCTAGTTTAAAAAAAAAAAAAAAGAGCAAAGACTTGAATAAACACTTGGCAAAGGAGACATAGAAATGGCTGGTAAACATGTTAAACATGTTCTATGTCACTATTCATCAGGAAAATGTAAATAGAAACCACTCTGAAATCTTGGACTTCTCACCTGGCCTGGGGACCCCACTCGCCATCAGAGTAGGGGTAGATGTCTTTGGCTTGCGGTGAGGACTCCCCTTCTGACTGGACACTGCTGGGGGTGCTGCAGGGAAATAGACAGTCACCGATAAGTCAGGGCTTCCCAGACAGGGCACGGGGCAGTCGGGGGCTTGGGGAGGTAAAGCCCAGAGAAATCAAGGCCCTTGCCCAGGGTCACACAGCATCAGCAGAAGTGGTGCTTGGGCCCTGGTTGGCATCTCCACAACCTTGGCCCCCTGCCTGGTGGGCACACACCCTGGGGGTTCTGGCCTTGGCTTTTCCAGCAGGGACAGCTCACTCTCAGCGCCCGTCTCCAGCTCCTCGGAACTAGAATTGGCTGCCACCGTGTCCTCCTTCCGCCTAGGTTTCCTCCTGCGAAGCTTCTTCTTCCGCCCCGTGGAGGGCACCTCCTCAGGGAGAGCCTCAGGCTCACTGGCTGTGCTCCTCTGGGAGTCTGAGGGGAACCCAGACAGGGCCCCACAAGGGATGGGTGATGTGCAGAGACGGGGAGGCACGTGTTCCTGTGGAAGAGACCAGGGGCTTATAGCCTGGGTAGGGGGCACCATCACCACCCAATCGTTCTGAGCCCTGCAGGGGTCCCAGAGCCCAGGTGTGAGCTCCTTTGGGGGCCCAGGAAACAGGCACGGAGGCTGGCCAGAGACAGCAGCAGCATGGCCTTGCAGCTGCCACTGGCATCCTCGTTCCCTCACAGAGATGAAGCAGCCCCAGTCCTAGGCCTGCATGTACCCCTGGCAGTTCACAGCAGCCCAAGGTGCTACACGAACCACACTGTCCAAGCAGAACCCTGGGCCTTGGCTACTCATCTCCTCTGCCCACACCTGCTTTCCCTTTACCACTCAGCCAGACATCACCTCCTCCAGGAAGCTTGCCCTAACTATCCCCAGCCCCAGTTCCAACCCCCTTCACTGCCATGACCATATAATTTCATCATCTGCTGTGTATATGTCTGTCTCCCAGGCTCACCTGGAGGTGGGGGTGACCCTTCCCTCATCTGAGTCCACTGCACAGTGTCTTGCATACAATAGGGGCCCACTTAAAGTCTGTGAAACTCAAAGTGTTTAAACACCTCTGCTGCCTTGTGTTGGGTTTTGCCTCCCTTAGGAAACACCCTTCTCCTCATCCCTGACCCTCACCCTTCCGTGTTCTAACTGCACTGAGCCAGCACCAGATCCAGAACAATCCACCTCATGCTTTCCAGCCTCCCCGCTGCCTGACCCCCCAGCCATTCAGCAGCACTCTCCTCCTTTTCAGTCCACCCAGGGGCCCAGCTCCAGTGTCTTCTGAGAAACCTTCCCCCACGTTCCCCAGGGAAGGAAATCGGCTTTTGGTGCCCTCCTCCCAATTCTACCCAGGCTCCAACAGCGTGTTGGGAGTGCCAGCCCTAGCCCATCCCCCCACTTCAGACTTGCTGCCAGGGTGTTCCCAAGGGTGGGTGGGTGGGTGACAGGGCCCAAGGTCCTACTCAGGGTATGGCAGGGGGGAGCAGATGCCCCAAGGCACTTACATCATCACTCTCCAGCTCCTGGACGAAGAAGGCCTCCCCGCTGTCCCCCAGCTTCATGTGCAAGTCCACAGGCTCCCCATTGATCTCCATGTCTACCTGCAATGGGTTGAGGGGGCAGAGTCCCCGCCGTTGCCTCTCACCCCACAGTCTAGTCTGCTGGCCTCCCTGCCCCCCATCCCCAGCCCCTGGTGTGCCTCGCTGCTCCCCACCCTCAGGAGCTCTGCTCAGATTTCCCTTTGCAGAGAGCCTTCACTGAGTTCTGTACACACATACCCACCTCCCCATTCTCTGGGCTTTTTAAAAAGATTTTATTTCTTTATTTGAAAGAGAGAGAGTATGAACAGGAGGGAGGGGCAGAGGGAGAGGGAGAAGCAGGCTCCTTGCTGAGCAGGGAGCCTGATGCAGGATTTGATCCCAGGACCCTGGGATCATGATCTGAGCTGAAGGCAGGCAGTTAACCGACTGAGCCACCCAGGCAGCCGCTCTGGGCTTTCTTGCACGTGCCACTGTCTCAGTATTCTTGTGTCTGCCTTAGTTTCTGTTCTTCTCTCTGCCACACCCCATCAGAACAAGACATGACCCATCCTGTCACGGCTGTGTCCCCTACCCCCAGAGTGCCTGCTGACTACATAAACAAGGGTACGAATGACCATTTCCTAGGCACTGAATGGAGAGTTTTATCTGGACTCTCCCATTTAACTTCCAGCAACACTGTGTGGTGGCTCCTACCACTACCCCCACTTTATAGACGAGGAAACTGAGACCCCAGGGGTGTTAAGTAATATATTGGGAGGCGGCCAAGAGTGGCTGTGAGCCAAAGATTCCGAGTCCGCAGCCCCAGCTCTTCACCACCTACCTATACAGTCCCCTACAAGCTCACACTTCCCTGTTAGGATTCCAGCAAGTTCCCAGTGGCCCCAATGTGAAAGGGATTTGGACCCATCGAACCTCTTTTCATATTTCAGACCTCAGTGCTAACAAAAAGCTGTCGTGTTCACCTGGGCCCAGAGAAGACAGTGCAGCTTTCCGAAGGGAGAGAAGCTAACCTTTTGGGGGCCACCCACATCCTGGCCCTGTGACGGTGTTATCAGCTCCTATCACATTCTCCCAGATTACCCCTCCAATACCAGGTAGATGAGAGTGTGTCCATTTGCACAGGTAAAGAGACTAACCAAGGACAAACAGGTAAGGTCTCAGTAATCTGGAGCCAGGCTGGACACCCAAAGACGGCCCCACTGTGCCCCTCCCAGGGGGAATGGGAGCTCTTTAGGACCAAAACCCCCACACCAACCCAAAACTTGCCAAGAGGGCGCACAAGAATGGAAGCTTGTCCAGAGGACAGATCCCCACCTGAGGGAGGTCTTGGTCCCCTCCAGGGACCGCAGTGACTGCCTGGGCTTTAAGAGCCCACCCGCAGCGGGCCCTGGCTGGCCAGCACTCACCACCTTCTCCCGAGACCGCAGGACGCCCAGCTTGCCGAAGCGCACGTGGAAGGGCGAGCAGCGGAAGGAGCCGTCCACCTGCTGCACCACCAGCACATCGATGCCACCGCTCAGGGTGGCCGGGTTCAGGCCTCGGTATAGGTCCTTCATGGTCCCAAACACCGTCTCTGCCAGCTGCCCCACGTAGTTCATGGCTGGTGCTGGCAAAGGGAGGGGGTGCTGGGACGAAGGCCGGGCCCAGCTCCCTCAGTGGGGGGGCTCCGCAGCCTGACGGCCCACCCCCAGGTCCCCAGGCTTACAGCGTGTGGCCCTGGGAGCGCCTTTGCAGACGGGCAGCGGCTACAGGATGGGAGATGCGCTGCAGGTGTGGGTTCTAGCCCCTGCTCGCCCGCCGGCCTACTGTGGGGCCCCGGGCAGCTGCCGTCCTTCTGCAGGTGCTGATCTCCACATCTGTTAAATGAGAGCACCAGGTAAGGTGATCTGGGGTGCCCCGCGTCTCTCAATGCCATGAGTAATGATAATGACCACAGTGTTCAGTGGCAGGGCTCATTGCATCTTCACAACAACCGGCGAGGCTGGCCAGGCAGGTGTCATTATTACTGTTTACAGACAAGCCAGCTGAGGCTGAGATGGAATGATTTGCCCGGGACCACAGCTCCTAAGGAGAGGAGCCAGGATCCAAACCCTGGCCTGTGTAGCTGCAGACCCATCAGCATGAACCACTGGGTTGGCCCAACTGTGGGAACAGGAGGAGGTCAGCACCCTTCCCTGATGTGATGAGGGGCAGCCACATGATATATTAGGCCCAGGGCTCTGTTGGGTAATGGGTGACAGCCCTAAAGGCTGATCTCTTCCCAGAAAGTAGGGAGGAGAGAGTCTCAGTTCTTTCATCTGGAAAATGGGTTCATCTGGCTTGCTGCTTCCTGGTCTTAGGAGTCGGAAGGGGCCTTGCTGTGCCATCATGGCTGATCTGTGGAGAACCAGGGGTGATGTATCCCAGGTACCTAAGGCTCTGCCGAGCTCTATTCCTGGGGTCAGATGTTTGAGGGAGGGCATCTCCTATAGCTGGGGGTAGAGTGACCTCCCAGTTTATGGCCCCAAATACCAAACTCCTTCCAGTTTCCTGGAACAGGCGGGAATTAAATCCATGGTCCATAGTGTCTCCACTGACTCCAGAGTCTCTAGGCCATAGTTCTCAGGCCTGACCCCAACTTCTGAGACCTTGACTCAGCTGGCCAGGCCCTGAGACCCACATTCAGGCCTTGGGCTGGCCCCTGACCCCATCAAAGCTGCCCCTCCTTCCCCCAGCCAGACCGGTCTCTCCAGCTTTCCCACACCAGGCAGAGCTGGGTAAGCCAGAAGTAGAAGGCTGTAGCAGCCGTGGAGAAGAGCCAGGGCCATAATGAGAGCTGCTTCCACGCTGGCACGCTGCCCGCCCCACCAGTGTCAGCTCTTTGCCCCTTCCCTGCTGGCCAGGCCAATGGCCTACTGCCCCTCTGGCTGCCAGGATCCAGGCCATTCCACCTCCACAGGGCACTCCCATCTCTCAGATCCTGCATCAGAGCCCCTGGAGGACCACCTGCCATGCAAGACCACTCCTCAAAGAAGTTAAGTGACTTATCCACAGGCCATAGATGGACAGGGAGTAGGGGAGAGTGACGACTTGTATCCTGGTTTCCTGACCCCATATCATGGTTCCTTTTATTCCATAGTTCCCAAACCACACCACAGTTGTCTATAGGGAGAGCAGCCACTCCAGCCCACCTCTGCACAACCCTGCAGTGCCTTCAAAATGTGGCCTGTGGCCCAGCAGTGTCGGCATCACCTGGGGGCTTGTTCGAAATGCAGAGCTTCACAAACAATTAGAATTGCTAAAATGAAAACTTGGGATACAAATGAAGCTTATTGGACCCTGAAACTATCACTCAAATTCAATAAATATTTTTACCTGCAAAGCACCAGCTATGTGCTAGGTTAAAAATTTCCACTTTGGTCCCTCCCTACCACACCCAATTCTGTGAATAAAGGTCTAGGAAGATAGCCCGGGACACATGATGGGCAGGGCTCTAGATCACTGTGCCCAGGAAAAGCAGAGAGGACTCCAGAAGTTTCCAGGAATAAAGGAGCAAGCATGAGAGGGACAGACCAGGAGTAGGGGCAAAGGTCTGCCCAAGTGGAGGCTCAGATCTGAGCTATCTGCCCTGCTGAGGGCCAAAGAACTGGGTTCGGGGGGTGGGTAGTGACAGGCTTGGCTTGACCTAGTACAGAGTTTCTCAACTTCAGCATCATTGCCATTTGGGGCTGGATAATCTTTTGCTTTGGGGGGGGGGGGACTGCATTCCTGGTCTCCACCCACTGATACCAGTATTACACTCCCTCCAGTTGTGACAACCAAATTGTCTCCAAACATTGTCAGATGTCCCCTGGGGAACAAAATTGCTCCTGGTAGAGAGCCACTGAGGTAGTAGGGCTGAATGGCAGAGATGACACCATCTCTGGGGGGCACCGGGTCCTACTCTGATCCACTCGTGGGGCATCCTCAAGCAAGTCATGTGCTAGCCTCAGTTTCTCCTTTATGAAACAAGGCCCCAATTTCTCAAACCTTCCTCAGCCTAGAATTCCTTCTTCCCCCTGCTCCTCTGACGTGGGATGGCCTGCACATCGGCCTGTTCAGTATTTGGGGAGATTCCTGTGAGCTAAGTCCTGGGCTCCCCTCTTCTATCTGCACCCATCTCTGAAGGCATCTGCTCTCCCCCAGGACCCAGCTCTGCTTCTTCGGTCTTCTCCAGAAGGGAGCTCTATTTGGCTCCCTTATACCAACCTTCCCTCCAAACTAACATGTTTAAAATCAAACACTTCATCTCTCCCCCAGGGACCCAGGCCAGCTGAATTCCTCTCAGGACCCGTGGGATCCCTCCCTCCCAAGTCGTCTGAATTTCCTGCTCTTCATGCTGTCCTAGGTCAAGGTGTTACTACCAGATGCCCAGATCTTGGATGGCAACAGGACACTGTGGCTAAGATACCAGACTGTCTGGGTTCTAATTCCCTCCCTGAAACTTACGCTATGACCTTGAGCAAGTCACTTCACCTCTCTGAGCTTCGGTTTCAGCCTCTGAAATGGGGATAGGGGACATGTGAGTAATTAATGAGATAATTCATGCAAAGCAGTGGCACACAGTAAATGTCCATATATGTCACCTATGAACAGCAGCATCTCTTTTTGGCATTGTGACAGCCCCAGTCACCCAGGCTGGTCCTGAGGGCACCACAGGTCAGGCTGCAATGCACTCCCCCTGCCCACTGTTGAGAGGTTAGATTTCTTTAAGTATCATTTGAGGCCCTGCATGATGGTGGCCCACTGTTGGCAAAGTGAGCACGTGGACTCTGGGGGGGACTCACAGGGTGCCCAAGCCTCAGAGCCCACTTTGGGAACACCCATGGGCCTCCTAGGCCAGCACACAGCTCCACCACAGGGCAGCCAGAACAAGTTGCCCGGGGCCTGAGCTCTCAGCCTCTCTGGGCTCCCAGATTCGGGGAAGGGTGAAGGTATAGCTCATCACCTGCGACCAGAAGAAGCAGGAAGACAACCATTCCTACAGCCCTGGAAGGGGGAAAGCTCCACCCTGGCTCCCCAACAGTCTTCACAGCGACTATGTCTGACTCACCCCGTCTCTGCAGGGCGGGCAAGGGTCAGACCCTATTTTGCAACACAGGATACTCAGTACCAGAAAGGGTGGGTGACCTCCCCAAGGTCACAAAGCCTGGCTGGGGTGAAGCTGGGCCAGCCTCCCCTGAGAGGTTTTGGCATCTCCTCTCCTGATCCCGTATTTTGGATGTCCGTGGTCCCGCAGCGGCTGGGCCAGGGAGAAGGGCAAAGGGAGCCCGGGCCCTCCACCCCCGAGCTGCCTTCCGATGCGCAGGGATGGGCTCAGGCCCGCGGACAGGAAGAAGCGTGGGTCAGATGGCAGGACAGACGGCGGGAGGGGTACCTCCTCTCAGGCCGGGGCTAACCCTACCTGGGGAGCTGCCCACTGGACCTCCGGGTCCCGGAGCCGCCGCCTGGGTGCACGGGATCGGCGCCCAGCGTCCCCGGCCCCGCGCTCAGGGGGAGCTTCCGTCTCCTCTAGGAGCGGGTGAGGCCCCGGCTCCGCCCCGTCCACGAGCCGAGGCGGGTGTCTGCAGGCCCCAATCCGCCCGGGCTCCACCCCCGGGGAGGCCCCGCCTCCTCCCCGCCCCCTCCCCGCCCCACGCCCCAGGGCGCCCTTCCACCCAGACGGGCGGGGCGGGGCCGGCCTCAAGGCCCCACCCCGGCCCCGCCCCGCGCCCTGGAGCTGCGGGATGCGCGGTCCCGCTGGCCCGCACCTGCTCCCCTGCCAGGAGCAGCAGAAAAGCGGGGATTTTCGAATCGGGCCGACTTAGGCCGCCCTGGCTTTGGTTCCAGTTCGCTGCGTGACCTTGGGTGAGTTTCCCCCAATCTGAGCCTGTTTTCTGCTTTGGCGAAGGGGATAGCCACCTTGTAGGATTTTTGAGATCACAGGAAACGACTTTGTGGGCCGCCTGGCGCTCACACGCCCCCTCCTCAGGGGCAAACTTTCCCTGACCGTCCCCCCTCCCTCCACTAAACCCCGTAGACTGGACAGGAGCCTGGAGTCATGTGGACTCACGCAGTCCACAGTTGGGATTTCATGTTTGCTTGACTATTTGATTATTGTGTGTCTCCTCATTTGAAGCTGAGCTTTGGGGAAGTAGGTCGCGTTCATCCTGACACCCGAGCGCCCAGTTCAGTGCCTGACATACAGCAGGAGCTCAATAAATGCCCGGTCCTTCAGTGCATCCATCTGACCCACGGTGGAGCGACGGCGCGCTCAATACTGCCACCGGCCAGCAGAGGGCAGGCGGTGACCAGCCTTTTTGCCCAGCTCGCCCTCCTGGCAGCCAGCAGGCGCCGCGGGCGGGGGACAGGTGAGCCCAGGTGCGCTCACGTTTGAAAAATCGGTGGGCGCGCGAGCCACGAGCGAGGAGCCGGGCTAGGGCACGGCATTTCCTTCGGATCTGTGGCTCACGAGGCCTGTCCTGGATCAGAGACCCTTCTGGCAACCCTATGTGGATGTAGGAGTCCCGCGAAGAGGATTCGCTGAGAAGCATCAGGAGGTGAGGGAGTTTGTTGTGAAGGGGGAGGGCTCCAAGGAAAAGTTTGGGGGGTGGGGAGGACAACTGTAAAGAGCCAGGCTTAGAGGGTCCTATGCAGAGGGGAGTGACAGGTGGCCGCTATTGTTCTGTGAGCCAAGATGCCAGGACATGGGGGTAGTGATTGGCCTCAGTGGTCCTCACTGTAGCAAAAGCCATTGGGTGTCAGTCCTAAACCCAGGCTGTGCTTGGTGCTTGGCTGGTATCTAGGAAGAGCCCTGCTGGGAGCGGAACCATCTCAAGGTGGCCTGAGGGCAGCGTCACTCAAACGTATCTGTGGAAGCATTATATATATCCACGATATTCAACCGTGAAAACACACAGGAATTCCTCAAGGGAGCCTGGGAGGAATGGAGAGGTTGGAGGGATGGCTACACCTGCCGCAGTCACCGTACCTCTTTGAAACTCAATTTCCTGAGCTGCAAAACAGAGATAACCCCTACCTTGCCAGATCGTATTGTGAGGATTAAAGCAGGACGAACTACAGCAGTAGTTTTCAACCTTGGCCGTGCATTGAAATCACCATTCCCCGGGGCAAATATTGATATCTAGGGTACTGGGATCACCTGGAAAATCTGCAGGTGATTGCAGTGTGCAGCCAAGGCTGAGAATTACTAAGCTAAATAAAAAGCTGGATACAGCACAGGGCACACACTAGGCGTTCAGTAATGTTTATCACATTGTTAAAAAAAAATGGAACACATATTGTTTTCATTGTTCCTCATGAGAGAAAAAAAAAAGTTGATATAAAGTTTGCTGCAGAAATTGGATTTCCGACGGGCTTGTTTCCGGAACTATGAATCATCTGGGATTTGGTGATTATGGGGGTGGGGGAGACAGAGGCAGCCTCTGGTAGTAGGACTTATCCCACTGACCAAATGAGCTGAAGGAGGCAGGGACCCCCCCTGTTCTAGCTTGCGGTTTATATAACCATTTCCAAGGCATCTTGTGAACATGCAAGCAGTCTGGGTACTTGCATTGATCATTTCTGGGGTTAAGAACAGAGGTTATTTTCTCCCCTCTCTGGGTACACTCACCAGATGGGCCTATGCCATCGGCAACTGTTTGTTTCTTGAGTAACCCCACAAGTGCAGGTGGCACCTCCTTCTTTTTGGCCTTTATTAACCTTATGTGCTTCATTAAATTACAGACCTAATGATTATTTACTGTGCCTCACTATTTTTTGCTGGGCAAACCTGACATAAAGTGGGAGGACCTGCTCACCAGACCTGCAGCTGTGACCACTTGTCTTGGCAGCAAGACTGGGCCCTGGAGCAGCTCCTCAGTCACTCCTGGTGGCCTAGTTGAAAGAGAGAAGCGAGGCAGAGGAACCTGTGTCTGGCCCCCTCTAGTATGGAGGCTTGGGGCCAGGGAGCAGGGTCAGGCCGTTGATGTCTGGCTAGGATTATCAGATTTAGCAAAAATAAATAAATAAATGACACCCAATTAAATTTGAAGTTCAGATAAATAACAAAAGTTGTGTTTTTTTATTTTTTTATTTTTTAGTGTACGTATGTCCCATGCAATTTGGGACATATTTATACTAAAAAAAAATTTCATTATCTGTACTTCAAATTTAACTGGATAGCCTTTTTATTTGCTAAATCCCAGGTCTCTACGACTGACCAAGAGCCAAGGAAAACCTAGCAGTTAATTTGCTACTGCGCCTCCTGCTCATTGTTGCCACATTGAGATTCCACCTGTCACTGCTCTGCTCCAGAACTGTGCGTGGCTCCCATCTGCTTCCACAGCACAACCTGGACTCCCTGGCTGCTGCGCTAGGCCTTGTTCTCCTGCCAACCCAGCTGACCTGCCTGGGCCCTTACCCATCTCTACCGCTCATGTTTTCCCTCATGGCATGTGTCCCTCCCACTCCCAGTAGCAACTGCAAACACTTATCAAGTACCTACTGGGTGCAGGCACCATGCTTAATTCTTCATCTGCATAATCTCATTTGATTCTCTCAAACCTTCACATGGCAGGGACAGAAGTTATCATTTTACTGATGAAGCAACTTATGCACACAGTGATTCTTAAAATGTGGTTCCTGTGTCAGCAGCAACAGCACCTGGTGACTTCTTATAAATGCAAACTCTGAGGCCCTACTACACCGCTATGAATCAGAAACTCTGAGGGTGCGGCCCAGCCATCTCTATTTTGATAAGACAGCACCCCCACCAGTGTTACTGATGCACACTTGACTTTGAGACCTGCTGCTCAAAGAAGGGGTGAAGAGGTGAAGCGACTGCTGGAGTTTGTCACCAGGCAGAGGTCTAAAGGATGGCAGACGATTACTAGGCAGGGTGTTTATGATCTCACTGAGCACCATACCCGGGCCAAGCACTGGGAATGCTGCAGTGACCCCACAGTCTTGGGGTGGGTGGGGAAAAGAGAAAGGTCAGATAGTCGGGGAATTGCCACATAAGATGACCAGGCTTAGGTGGGCCAAGCCCAGGAGCCTATAGCAAGATAGAAGGGGTCAAGGCTTTCCCAAGTACATACCCAAGCTTGAAAAATAAGTTGTAACTAGTTAGATGAAGAAGGGTGGGAATGATGTTTCAGGCGTAGGGACTATATGGTACAAAGGCCCTGCAGAGCTACCTGGGGGTAGTTCAGTCTTGAAGATGAAGGTAAGAAGAGTTGGGAGCCAGGGGGGAAGGTGGGGTGTGGGGCGAGGATCCTCTGCCCTCAGCAAAGGAAAAAGCTTTAATGGGTATTGAGAAAAGCCCTCTGCTTCCAGGTGGATTAGGCACTAGGGAAGATGAAGGTGGAGGGTAGAGATGCAAGGGGTGTGGCCTTCCCCCGCCCCTAGATTCAGGGTGCTTCGGACATCCAAGGCGTCTGCTGAGGCTCAACCCCCAATCGCAGCAGAGGGCAGGTGCTCAGTTCCAAGACCCGCGTTGCGGAGCCCAAGGAGGTCCCCTTCCGGGACTGAGAGGCTGGACTGGGGAAGCGGGTCGGTCACGGCCCCGCCTTCTGCGCCCCCCCCCCCGCCCCCCTGCTTCCGACCCGCCCCCTGCCTCTGCTCCGCCCTCCTCCCCTGGCTGGAGAAAGCCGGGCTCTGGGGTACTGGCCTGGGTTGCCTTTGCCTCCCATGTTCCCTGTTCCTGCTGATGTGGCAAAGGCCACGGGGCTACTGGGCCTCTTCTCCCAGCTTTTCAAGGACAGGCCCTGGTGGATGTGGTCAGGGATTCCCGGGCTGGAGCGCAGGACGCTTCCACAGCTCTCCCCTCCGCCTGCCAACCGAGCCTTTGTTGCCAGCCTAGGACTGCCCCGGCCCGGCCAGGTTGCCTGGCAGTGTGGACTGACGCTGGGCAGTTCCCGATTCCAACTGTCCTTCCCGGAAAAACGTCAGTTTGGCTGAACCTTAGAAACCCTTCGCAATTTCTAGCCTAGGGAAGAATACTGAAAGATCATTAACCACTGTGTGAAGTGGAGCTTTCTCTGTGTCTAAAATCTGTGCAGGACTTGCCAGCTGCCCCACGGGCTTGGCCTTCAGCAAGGGGACCTCCTGTTCTTTTTATTTGCCTATACCTTCTGCCCCCACCCACCATCTGGCAACCAGGACCATGTTTCATTAGGCTTTGCAATTCAAGAAGGGTCTAGTGTGGTGTCTTCCACTTAAATCTTCAAAAATATTATTTAGGGAAGATCAATTTCTGTTGGGCTCTAAATTATAGATAGATGGAGTATGTATAGTAGGACAAGGGCAGTGTAAGTGGGTGGGAGTGGTGAGTAAAGCCATAGATGCTAGGGAGAGAAAGTGAATGCAAGATGACCCATCTGGCCTTGAATGTTGGGCAAAACCATGGGCATCAAAGAGCCACGGATGGTTGTTAAGCATGAGAGCAACAACACTGCTGGCCATTGTACTAGATCTTTTGGAATGCTGTTGTACTGTCCTGCTCACATTGTTCTTTCTACCTAGTCAATGCCACCCCATTTTTTTAGATCATAGCTCCTTACTTCCTCAGGGAAACCTTCAATGGCAGAGAGACTCTAAGGTGACCCCCTGTATCCTCATCTCCTGGTGGTCATGCCTTTGTGTAATGCCTTCCTTTTGAGTATGAGTGGGGCCTGTGACTTGCTTTTTTATTTTTATTTTTTAAATTTATTTTTTATTGGTGTTCAATTTGCCAACATATAGAATAACACCCAGTGCTCATCCCATCAAGTGCCCCCCTCAGCTGTGACTTGCTTTTAACCAATAGACTACAGCAAACGTGAGGGGACATCACTCCCTTAACTATGTTATATAAGAGCCTTGCTATCAGGGCACCTGGGTGGCTCAGTGGTTGAGAGTTGGCCTTTGGCTCAGGTCATCCCGGGGCCCTGGATCAAGTCCCGCATTAGGCTCTCCACAGGGAGCCTGCTTCTCCCTCTGCCTATGTCTCTGCCCCTCTCTGTATGTCTCTCATGAATAAATAAGTAAAATCTTTTTTTTTAAAAAAAAGTCTTGCTAGCAGACTAGCTCTGGAGACTCTCCTTGCCAACTTGATGAAGTAAACAGCCATGTTGAGAAAGCTCACATGGCAGGGAGCTATGGGTGTTCTCTAGGACCAATGGCAGCCTCCTGCTGACAGCCAGCAAGAAGTTAGAGTTCTCAGTCCTGCAGGAAATGAATCCTGCCAACAACCTAAGGGAGCTGGAGCCCCTAAGTGAGAAGGTAGTCCTGCCATCGCCTTGATTGCAGCCTTAGGAGTCCCTGGACAGAAGACTCAGCAAAGCCATGCCCAGACTCCTAACTCAGAAACTGAGATAATAAATATATGTTGTTCAAGGTCTCTAAGTTGGCAGTGACTTGCTATGGAGCACTAACTAACTAGTACACCTTCTGGTTAGGTTAACTCCTTGAAGCTGGCTCTCGTAGCATCAAATGCCTTTTGTTTTTAACTTGCTTTTTCATCCTCCTCTTTTATGTGACAATTTATTTTTTTTAATTTATTTATATATGCCACTTGATGAATAGTATGTCTTCAAGAGGGCATTTTGGCCCATCACTTTGCCCCCAGAGTCTCTCCTGATGCCTGACATATGGAAGACCTACAGGAAGTGTTGCATGTGTTAGTGAGTCCATGCTCTTATTTAATCTTTACTACAATATGGCTAAGCGGGAACCGTTGTTACATATAAAGGAAAGAAACCAGTTATTAACATATGCTTAAAAGTATAGTGAACAAAATCTATCTTATACCTACAAATTTTGGTTTATACATGCCACCATATCGTAATTTTTAGTATGACTACAGAATAAATACTTCGGGAGCAGGGCATAGATTGCATGGTAGGACATCCTTCATGGAGGATGTTCTAGAAAGCATAAACATCCAAAAATACTTTAGGGCTCCTTTGGTTTTCCCAAAGACTTAACTCTTACTTAAATCATTCTTTGGATGATTCTTTGGAAACTCCTACTGTGTCACTGTCTTTTTTCTGACCTGACACAAACAGGCCCTCATTTGCCAGTGCTTTGCGTGATTCTGTTTGCCAACATCATGCTCATTGACTTCATAAATTCTACATCTTTGGCAAGATTTGCAGTTTCATTTTGTACTCCATTTGTGCTGTACTCCCAGAGGTCAAAGTCATCTGACTGCGGGATGCTATTAAACCCAAAATCCATTCTGTTTGGATCTCTGCTCTGAAGCCTCCCATAGCTCCTAATCTCATACCTCCCACCACCACCCTCCTCGTTCACCACCACCCCCAAACAGCTGCCACATTCACCTCCTCACAGATCTACAAGCACACCAGGCACACGCACCCCCGCTTTGCCCTGGCAGTTCCCAGAGTGCCCTTTCCCCAAACACCTTCCTGGCTCATTCCGTCACCCACTTCAAGATTACTCAGATATCGCCTTTCTACCCTGACCACTCCCATCCACCTTTCTTGTTCTAATCTTTTCCAGTGAAAAAGGTGAACCACCTTTTTTCCGTGCTATATATTTTACTTTTTTTAAATATTTGGTATTTATCTCCCCCTTTCCCCAGCATATTCGAGAATGTAGGCTCCATGAGTACAAGACTTGTCTTCATAATTATATTCTAAGAATGCTGTCTGGCACATAGTAGGTCTCCAGTAGAGGTTAGTGGGTGACCGTCCTCATCTTTGATGGGCTTGCCTCTAGCTCAAAGTCTCCATCCCCTGCTGCTGGCCCAGCTCCTTCTGGCCTGTCTCTCCAGTCCTCCGGCCCCCGCCTGGGTGATATGACTTGTCACGGGCATCTGCCTGATCCGGAGGGACTTCCTGGGGTGCCAGAGTGTTGACTTCACTGTGTCCCTGCCATGTCTCCAGCAGGTGTGAAATACTAAATTCCTGTTTTTGTTTTGTTTAAGGGCAAGAGGATTAGGGAGGAAGGAGAGAATGAGGGAAGCAACAGTGGAGAGCATTGGAGAGAGGACCGTCACAGGTTTTCTTGGGGTCCCCACCCAGTCAGCTTTCCAAGCAGCTCAGAGGAGCAGCTGGCAGTGGGTGAGGTCTGTGTGCCACATATCCTGAGCTGAGTGCCACGTGGCAGAAGCAGCCCCGTTGAGTCATGGGACACATAGCCACACTACTTTGTAGAGTTTGGTGTGTGGAGTATTTTTGTTTTTTACAGCCCAGCTGTCTGTGTAATGACTTCCTTCCCTCGGCCTTGTTCACGGAGGTGTCCCTGAGCGACCAGCTGAGTCACCACATTCCTTGCAGCTTAAAACACTGGCCCCAGTACCAAGGCCCGGTTCCTTCGTGTAGATGGGACCTTTCAAGGCAGCTATGGAGTGCCCAGAAAGACAAGCTATAGAATTCCCATTTCGAACCCACACCCTTCCCCCAAAACATGATTAAAAACCAAGTAAAAATGGAGAGAAATTCTATCTGCTGTGCATGAGGGAATGACCACAGCCGTGTGTCACGGCCTGAAGAATTATTTGTCAGCGATCATGAAGTAGATACCAAATGAGGGAGGGAGAGAGGGAGGGATGAGGAACCGATGTTCATGCAGCGTGAAGAGTTAGAAACCCAAGTGAAGACTAGGAACTCTCCGTGCCCGGCTGGCAGGAATAGAAACTTGCTTAGCCCTTCTATAAAATAAGCAGATAGTTGTCAGTAACATTAAGGATGCATGGGGCACAGAGGTTAGCAATTTCATTCTTTGTAAAATATTTTGAAAGTTTGCTCAGGTACACATAAGACAAGAAGGAGGTTATTTAGAATAGCATTATTCATGGCATGGGAAGTGCTAAAGGAAGGAGCTAGTAAACCGTGGTGGATGCCTACCTTTGGAATTCCACACAGCTCTGAGAGGTAATGAAATAGGTATAAATACCACAGCATTGATGGGACTTATAGTGCTTATAGTGGGGAGAGCAGTCCAAGAGCTTGAAAGAATAACCCTTCTCATTTTATTGAGGTGTGACTGATGTACAGTAAACCACACCTATTTAAAATGTGTGGTCTAAGCTTTGACATATGTAATTACCCATGAAACCACCACCACGATCAAGATAATGAATATATCCATCACCTGTAAGTAAGAAGTAGCGCTACATGGGTTCAAATGGGCAGATGTCCAACATCTGTTGCTTTTTTTTTTTTTTTTAAAGATTTCATTTATTTGAGAAAGCACACAGAGAGAGGGAGAAGCAGACTCCCCACTGAACAGGGACCCTCCCCATGTGCGGCTTGATTCCAGGACCCTGAGATCACAACCTGAGCCAAAGGCAGACACTCGAACAACTGAGCCACCCAAGTGCCTGTGTGTGTGTAATAGAATCCTATAGTTATAATAGTAAAAAATGTTTCAATATCCTGAAAAAAAATCTGGAAGGACACACACAAAACAAAATTATACTTGTTGTTGGGAATCCTATGAAAACTGCCTGGCCCTATTTGGCTAGTGCACCTTGCATTTCAGAATTGCCCACACCTTTGTCCCACTTTGTGGTTTCTAGGTCTCTGGTGAAGGTTTAATATGCTGGAAATTCATCGTTATGGTCTCTTAACTTTGAGTGACTTTATTAAAATGTTACTGAGGTCATCATAATGAACCCCAACATAAAGGGTGCCTGGCTCTTGTTCTCCACCCCCATATTGGACAGCTGCGTCAATAACTTCCTTCAGCTCACCCCCAGAACCATTTTCTCTATCATCTCTCTAGCCTGGAGATATTCCAGCAGGAGGGGGTTGTGGCTGGGAACAAAAGAGTGATTCCCCAAATTGTTTGTAAATCCATTTTTTAAGTAATATTTACACCTGAGGTGGGGCTTGTGCTCACAATTGTGAGATCGAGTCGCATGCTCCACTGACTGAGCCAGCCAGGCACCCCGCAAATCCATCTTCTATTACTATTCTTCACATATAAGTACAGGACGGGTGAAGATTGTGGGGGCAGGGAGCATGTTGAATTTTGTCTGGCTATGCGTTTTATATACAAGCAGTCATTAATGTGCATGTTCTTTTGTATCTGGCTGTTTCCACTCCACGTTGTTTTTTTTTTTTAATTTTTATTTATTTATGATAGAGAGAGGCAGAGACATAGGCAGAGGGAGAAGCAGGCTCCATGCACCAGGAGACTGACGTGGGATTCGATCCCAGGTCTCCAGGATCGCGCCCTGGGCCCAAAGGCAGGCGCCAAACCGCTGCGCCACCCAGGGATCCCTCACTCCACGTTGTTTATAAGAGTCCTTCTCCCACGTTGTTGTGTGCAGGTGTGGTTAATATCTTGTGCATAAAGCATTCCATTGAATGAAAATACTAGTTTATCCCATCTACCGATTGACATGCCAGCTGTTTCCAACTTGGGACTATTGTAAATAATGCTGCTGTGAACTTTCTTGTACACGTCTACTTGCTCTACCTGGGCATGCATTTCTCATGTATATATTTTAAGCAGAATTGCTGGGTTATAGGTATTCCTATGCTTAACTTAAAAAAAAATGCCAAACTGTTTCCCAAAATGATTATACAAACACACTCTTCCTGACAATATATGAGAGTTCCCCTTGTGCATTTACCAACAGTTCTCACCAGCAACTGGTATTATCAGACTTTGTACTTTAGCCATCTGGTGGGTTTGTAATAGGTGTTCTCTCCAGTTCATTTCTCTGATTACTGATGAAGCTAAACACCTTTCATACATTAATTGACCATTTGGATTTTCTTTGTGTGGAGCCAAGACCCTGTTCTTGCCCATTTTCCCATTGCTCTGTATTTTTCATTATTTGTAGTAGTTTTTTTGGTATATTCTGGATATAAACCCTTTGCCAGATATGTACATTGTTAATCTTTCTTCCCTTTGGCTAATGAAGTTTCTTGATGAACAGAAGTTCTTAACTGTAAAGAAGTCCAATTTATCAGTCTCTCACTTGTGGTTAGTGCTTTTTCTGTCTAATTTAAGAAAAATTTCCTCGATGTCATAAAGATGTTGTATGTTATCTTCTAAAGACTTATTGGTTTGCCTTTCATATTTTAGTCCATAATATAGCAGAAATTGGGTTTTGAGTAGGGTGTACAATGGGATTTCCAATGTCATTTTTCCCATATGGAAATTCAATTGACTCAACACTATTTATTCAAAAGATCATTTCCCCACACTGTTTTGCAATGCTATCTCTAACATTAATCGGTTTGATGGGCGGGGGTCTCTCCTCTGTTCATTGGTTTTTTTCTACTCTTATGCCAACACCAGTCTGTCTTAATTATTAGAGCTTTATTATAAGTTTTGTTAGCTGCTAGAATAAGTCCTCTTCAACTTATATTTCTTCAAGAGTACTTTAGCTGTTCTTGGCCTTCTTCAGTTTCATATAAATTTTATGGTTAGAATGATCTTGTTAAGTGCCATGTAAAAATCAACTGGGATTGCTTTGAATCTATAGACCATGTGAAGAGAATGACAGCTTTACAGTATTGAGTCTTCCAATCTATTAAGATGCTATCTCTCTCCATTATTCACTTATTTATTGTCTATTAAAATTTATAGACCTTCTTCATGGTTTTCTCCATAGAGATCAAACATATCTTTTGTTAGATCCATTTATAGGTACTTTGTATTTTTTTGCTACTTCAAAACTATCGTGACTATTCTTTAGAAAAACAATTTTCTCACATTTGCTGGAATACAGAAGTAAGGTTGACTTTGATAAGTTGATTTTGCAACCTGGAAAAGGACCTTCAATCAGAACCTAACCATAGTGTCACCCTGATGTCAGACTGCCAGCTTCCAAAACGGGGGAAAATAATTCCATTGTTTATAAACTACTCTTTGTGACGTTTTTTGTTATAGCAGCCAACTGACAACAGCCAACTGAGATAATTTATTGGTTCTTAAAGTTTATTTGAGACTCCTTAGGTTTTTCCACCTACACAAAAATGTCATCTTTAAAGAAAGACAGTTTTACTTTTTTCTTTCCTATCTTTATGACTTTTTGCTTTTTCTTGCCTTATTGCCCTGGGTAGGATATCTTGTAAAAATGTTGATGGGAGGTGGTGATAATTGAATATTCTTGCTCTGTTCCTGATCTGAAAGGAAAATGCTCTCTATTTTACCATTAAGAATGATGTTGGCTCTAGCTTTTCCCCCTGTATCTCCTATATCAGATTGAGGAAGTTGTCTTCCATCTTTAGGTTATTAAGAGTTTTTGCTGTGGATAAGTGCTGAATTTTGTCAAATGCTTTTTTAGCGTCTATTCAGATAATCAAGTTATTTTTCCCTTTTATTCTGTTAATGTGGTTGGTTGATTTTTAAATGTTAAACTAATTTGCATTCCTGAGATAACCTCCATTGGTTATGACTTATCCTTTTAATTTGTTGCTGTATTTGATTTGCTGACATTTTGTTTAGGATTGTTGTATTGATGGTTATGAGAGAGAGTCTATATTTTTTCTTGTCATGTTCTTGCCAGGTTTTGGTGGTACAATTATGTTGACCTTATAAAATACTTTGGGAGTGTGTTCCCTCTATTTTCTGAGAGAATTTGTATAAATTTGTATAAATTAGGTATACTTATTTAAAATCTTAGCTAGAATATTTTTACTTTTATCTTTTGGCCTATATGTCTTCATATTAAAATGTCATAAATATCATATAGAATCTTGTATTTTGTTTAAAATTTCCCTGTTGATCTTTCTCTTTTTGTTAGAATCTTGAGCCCACTTATATTTAACATAATTACAGATATGGCTACAAACCATTTACATCTGTAATCCTGTTGCTTCTTTTTGTCCTACCTGGGTTTTGTTCCCATTTTCCTTTTTTTTCTTTCTTCTCTTGGATCAGCCAAGCATTTTTTATTATTCTATTTTATCTTACCCTTTAGATTTTTCAACATTGTGGTAAAATAAACACAACATTTGCCATCATAACTATTTCTAAGTGTACAGTTCACTAGTCTTAAGTACATTCACATGTTTGTGCAACCAGTTTCCAGAACTGTTTTCATCTTGCAACACTGAAAACTTAAAAAATGTTACTGAACAATAATTTCCTATTCATCTGTCCTCTCAGTCCCTGGCAATCATCATTCTGCTGTTTCTATAGAGTTAACTATTCCAGGTACTTCATATAAATGGAGTCATACAGCATTTGCTCTTTTGTGACTGGCTTATTTCACATAGCATTATGTCCTCAAGGGTCATCTATATTGTAGCATGTGTTAGAATTTTCTCCCCTCCTTTTTTTTTTTTTTTTTTTTTGAGAGAGTGTGTGTGCACGTGCATGCACACGGTGGGGGGGGGGAGGGAGAGGAAGACAGAGATGATCTTAAGCACACTCCATGCCCAGCACAGAGCCCAATATGGGGCTCCCTCTCATACCCCTGAGATCATGACCTGAGCCCAAAGCAAGAGTTGGTGCTTAACCAACTAAGCCATTTAGGCACCCTGAGAATTTTCTCCCTTTTTAAGCCTGAATAATCTTTTTTTTTTTTTAAGATTGATTTATTTGAAAGAGAGACAAAGAGTATGTGTGAGCATGTGTGTGAGTGGGTGGGGGGCAGAGGGAGAGGGAGAAGGAGAGAAGCAGACTTCCTGTTGAGCATATAGCCCAAAATGCCACTGAATCTCACAACCCTGAAATCATCATCTGAGCCAAAATCAAGAGCTGGCTGCTTAACCGCCTGAGCCACTCAGGTACTTCAAGGCTGGATAGTAGTCTTGTGTGTATATACCACATTTTGTTTTTCCATTCATCCATCAGTACACATTTGGGTTGCTTCCACCTTTTGGCTATTGTGAATGTACTGCTATGAATAAGGGTATACAGATGTGGCTTTGAATTTCTGCTTTCAGTTCTTTTGGGTATATACCTAGAAGTAGAACTTCTGGATCATATGGTAGTTCTATGTTTAATTTTTTTGAGGAACCATCATACTGTTTTCCACAGCAGCTGCACTATTTTATATTCCCACAAATAACACACAAGTGTTCCAATTTCTTTGCAACTACTCCAACATCTGTTTTTTTCTTTCTTTTCTTTTTTGGATAATAACCATCCTAATGATTGTGAAGTGGTATCTCATGATTTTTATTTGTCTAAGCTTGGCTTTTTATCTCCATGAATGCAGTGTGTTTGGCTGTTTTTGGTCTTTGATAATTTCCTGTATTTGGAGTCATCATGAGTGTTTCTTTGTTGTTTTACTTATTTCCTTTTGTGGTATCTTGTCGTCTTATAGGCCTGGCTGTATTTGTGCATTAGGCATTGCAGTGCATTTAAAAAATTGTTGTAAAAACTGTTTTTAAGGTTAGAATGATGTGAACTTCTTCCAAAGAGATTTTCTTTAAAAATATATTTGATTGATTGATTGAGAGAGCATGAGCAGGAGGGACAGAAGGGAGAGGGAGAGAGAAAAATCAGAAGCAGATTCTGCTCTAAGTGCAGAGCCTGACATGGGGTTTGATCTAATGACCCTGAGGTCTTGACCTGAGCCAAAATCAAGAGTCAGTCGCTTAACAGACTGAGCCACCCAGGTGCCCCCCAAAGAGATTTTTTCCCCCCAAGCTCTAGGAGCACTAATAGTTTAGGATCCTTTTGCTCTGTATTCAGAGTTTGATATTATCTAGTCCACTCAGATGAGTTGAAACCATCTGTGAAATGAATGGAACACTTCCAATTCACATCTTCTCTTAAATTAAAGCTCTTTAGGATCCTAGATTACAGCAAAGTGTCAAGAATCTTGTTGGCTCAGGGCTTGAATGTCACACTGAAGAATCTGGAGAAGGGATGGGCAGTTGCTGGTCAATCTGCTTCGTCGGGGGGAAGCATATTGCATCTTAGTTCTGTGGTCCAGTGTGGGGAAAATGAGGAAGGCATGCTGAGCCCGACTGGGCTAGGGATACAGAACCAGTCAGAGAGATGGTCTGTCCTCACTGAGGTGGTATAAGGCAAGGGGTCTACCATGTGGAGTATAGCAGAAGAAAAGCCAAGACTGCAGAGAAGCTACAGGTCATAGTTCACCTGTGCCAGAAACAGGTTCTCTTCTCTGGTTCTGGGCAACCTTTTTGGCCAGTGATCCTTCCAAGCTAGCCAATGACCACTTGTGTAGTCTTGGCTGAGCTTAGACACCCTAAACAGCTTCATGAGTGTTCTCTCTGGGTCTATTCTGAGCCCTCCATTTTGGTCTTCACCCAGCATATTGTCCCTACTCACATCACTTCAGTAAAGCCTCATTGCTCTTAGGATATGACTTAAATTATTACCATGACCTTCAAGGCTGTACATGATCTGGCCACCTCTCCAGCCTTATCTCCTCCAATTATCTGTCTCATTGTACATTTTCGCTCTTCTTTGATTAAACCACGATGTATCTGTGATGACCCCAGGGCCTATGCATGTGCTGTTCCCTCTATACTATAGAATAGAGTATTCTTTTTTCCCCTATTTGTCTAGTGTTATGGACTAAATGTACTTATTCACCCAAAATGTGTGGCTATATTTGGAATATGACAGTAATTAAGATTAAATGAGGTCATAAGGGTAGGACCCTGATCCAATAGAATTAGTGTCCTTGTAAGAAGAGACACACCAGAGAGCTTACTTTCCCTCTTTTCCTGTGCACAAATACTGAGGAAAGGTCATATGAGGACATAGCAAGAAAGCAGCCATCTGCAAGCCAGGAAGATAGTTCTCACCAAAAACCAAATTGGCTGGGACTTTGATGTTGGACTTCCAGCCTCAAGAACTGTGAGAAAATTTATTTCTGTTGTTTAAACCACCTGGTCTATGGTATTTTGTTATGGTAGCCCGAGCAGACTAATACATCTAATTTAACCCCTATTTTTCTCTTTAGATTTCACACCAACTATTTCTCTAAATATCCTTGAGCCAAAGCCTCCTATTAGTGGATCTCATGGTACCGTGCCCTGTGTGAGATTTATGTTTTTGATTATTTGACCAATGTCTGCCTTACTTTTTTTTTTTTTTTTTAAGATTTTATTTATTTATTCGTGAGAGGGAGAGAGAGTGAGCGAGAGAGAAGCCGAGACACAGGCAGAAGGAGAAGCAGGCTCCATGCAGGGAGCCTTGACACAGGACTCAATCCCAGGTCTCCACGATCCCACCCTGAGCCGAAGGCAGGCGCTAAACTGCTGAACCACCCAGGCTGCCCAGTCTGCTTTACTTACCAGACTGTAAGCTACATGAAGGTCTCTGGTTTATTCAGGACTGCGTACTTGGGACCTAATACGGGGCCAGGTGGATAGTAGGTGCACAATACACTTTTTTTGAGGAAAAAGTGGGGACAGGCAATGCCTTGAGCTGAGCTGCTGGACATTCAAACTCATCACTGGTCCAGCAGAAACTGTATACTTTTATTTAAAGATTTTATTTGTTCATGAGAGAGAGAGAGAGAGAAGCAGAGATACAGGCAGAGGGAGAAGCAGGCTGCATGCAAGGGAGCCCGATGTGGGATTGGATCCTGGATCCCAGGATCACGCCCTGAGCTGAAGGCAAATGCTCAACTGCTGAGCCACCCAGGCATCCTGAAATTGTATATTTATAATCAAGATGTGACAATAGGCCTCAGGATCCTGCCCATCATGTTTGGCTCAGGTCCTGGGCTGGGCCAGACCAGCTGAACACCAGTTATAGAGGCAGGCAGAAGACTGGCTCTGCAATCAGGAATCACCATTGTATTTTTCTTACAGTGTTCTCTCGAGGAAGTCATAACTTTATAAATACTCTTATACACACAATTTTACTCCCTCCACCCACTCCCACAAACCAGTTCCTTCTTAATCCCAGAAACTTGTGTTTCACTGGTATGAAACACTGGCCCCCTCAGGATGCAGAAACTACATCACTAATTTGAACAAAGAACATTGAATATGCAGAATTACTAACTAATGAAAGGTGGTTAGTGATCAACAGGGTCAAAAGAGAGCTCCAAAGAATATAGACATAGTAATTGTAGATAGCACCTACTATCTCTAGGGCCAAGACAATGTGCCCAAGGAGAGAATACATTTGCAAGTGCCTCTCTCTCAACCCCAAGGTAAGATTTGGGCCTTGTTGGAGAGAGCAGGAATTCAGCCCAATGGACGGTAGAGAAGTTTGATGGATGACCACAGGCAATAGGTCAAAGGTGGCCATCCAGGTAGCAGAAAAGCTTACTAGAGGGTGAGTGCCACTGGGTCTCCCATAGATCACTGGCAACCATGTGCTATAGGAGCCAGAAGAGCAGAATGGAATCTGGAAGGTTCTGATTCAGGAAGCCCCTTATGCTTCCATGTTTTTGTATTTCTCCAACATTCTCTACTGACAAAGCCTAACCTTGTGCCACTGGCAAAAGGGAAATGTTTGCAGAATTCAGCTCCGGTATCACAGGGCAAGCCAAAGAAGGGTGGCTTTAGAGCCGAGAGGCAATAAGTTAGTACAACTGGATTCAGAACCTTTCTTTAAAAAATTGACTGGACATCCTTTTTAACCTTTGAGTCCTTTTATAATGCATCACTTAGCATGTTAATAGTATCATGGAGCATCTCATTCAATTGTTGTAGGTACATCAGGGGTTTAAGTAAGTTACTCAAGTTCCCATAGCAAGTGAGGAAGACAGGATTTAAGCCCAGGAGTTTCAAATTTAAATCCTACTTACATACTGCATTAAACTGACTCCTGGATTCTTCCACTCCAGACTTTATAAATGCACATTAAGCTTCATGGAAAGTGATAGAACTCTATGAAATGAACTATGTGCTGTTAAGTTTGGGGGTCTGTCACTATCCTGGTTCTATAGGATTCTTCTCTTTTGAATCCTTGGTTCTCAGCTTGTTACTGTTCCTTTTCTGCGCTCTGCCTGCATTGTGATACCTTGTTCTAGAAAAGAAGCTGGCATATAAATCACAGAATTTTCAGCTTCTCTTCCTGTGATTGTTCAAAGTTCAGACACCTTCCCCCTTGTGATTCTATAGTGCTGGCTACTGTTCAGAGCTGTGCAGTGAATAAGATAGAATAGCCATAGATGGAGGGCTTTTGGTTTCGAGTACTAGAAAACCCAACTCAAATTAGAATCAATAATACAGGGAATTTATTGATTTACCTGACTTTACTGGTTCAGGTAAGCCTTGATCAGCACCCTAACTCTGTTTCTTTTTATTCTACTTTTCCCTATTCCATGTTTCGGCTTCATCTTTAGGCTGGCTCTCTTCATGGTCGTAAAATAGTTGCCAGTATCAAATGGTTCCTCACTGACATCCAAAGACACAGTGAGGATTTTATTCAATTATTGTGATGAGGTGAATATTGGATACTGATAGATGTAGATCTGGGTAATAGGTCTATTCCTGAAGCACAGGAATACAGTACAAAGTAGATGAGATTAATTCACACTTAGCACAGACTCCACACTCACATGTGGGAAATGGGGTCTATCCCACCAAAACTGCCTCAGTATTGTACAATGGGCAGTGGGATACACTGGATGTTAGAAGGTACATCTCTAGGGCTAGGCTAGGTTTTACTGTGGTAGCAAACAAACCCCAATATTTTATACAGCAGGGTTTATTTCTTGCTCACACTACATGTGTACTATGAGTCTCCTGAGGTGGTGGTGGGGGGGATGACACTATTTAATGTCTTCTCCTTTTAGGACCCAGAATAATGGAGCTATCACCATCTTCTGTATTGTCTATTGTTGCTGAGGGCGAGTATACAAAATTGCCCTCTAGATCTTAAACTTTAGGCCTACATCTATTCCCACATTATTGACCCAAGCAAGTGGCATGGCCACTCCTGACTCCAAGCTGTGAGGAAGTACAATCCTATCATGTGCGTGGGAAACACACCAGAAATATTTGGTGGCAAGCATTAAATGTCCACTACCACAGGGAGCCATCGGAATACCCACAACAGAGGGCTTATGGAGACTACCCCAGTACTCACTTTTTGTGACTATCAAATATCTCCCAGGTGTTTTGCCATTCAGTGGAATTCAGGGTTCTGCGAGGAACTTCTGTTAAAATATCTCAACTCAACACCATTCCCTTGTGTGTGTATGTGGTCTTGATCCACAGGGGCTCGTTCCTGGTGAGCTACATGACCTGTAAGCTGGCCATGATTATTCTGAGGGAGGCAGAGAGGGGAGGCACCTGAGATAAGTTGGGTCAATTAGAGCCTCTTCTCTGAGATTTTGGGATTAGAGGGATTAGGAATTTTTAGTCTCTGTAGTTGGATTGTATCATGTACTTGGGAGTAGTTGGTAGACCTATTCTTCCACTGTATTACCTGGAAGGAGAGAAAACAAGTTTGTGGGGAGAGTCTTACTGGCACCCCTTACTCTGCTTCCAACCCATCCAGAAGTCTATCTGGATTCTTGTTGGCCTGAGAGACCCATCCCTTTGACCCCTAAAAAGCCCTAAGATAAATTCTCCCTTATTTTTCTTTAACTGCCCTCAGGGGTTACTGGTGCTCATAGCCAGCAAACTCTTACTCATACATGCTCTTTGCCTCTAGACCCTGACACAAAAAAGGGGTCACAGGTGTAGTCTATTCCAGTAAAATAGAAATCAGGTGGCAATTTTAGTGCATCAGCTATACTTCTGGCAGTTTCTTTCCTGCTTGAGAAAGCTCATCAGAATATGAGTGAAGTTTAGGTGATATTATTATAGAGATCACCTGGAATCTGCTTCGGTTATTTTTTTTAAAAGATTTTATTTATTTATTCATGAGAGACACACAGAGAGGCAGAGACACAGGCAGAGGGAGAAGCAGGCTCCATGGAGGGAGCCCGACGTGGGACTCGATCTCAGGTCTCCAGGATCACACCCGAGGCTGCAGGCAGCACTAAACCACTGCACCACCAGGGCTGCCCTTCAATTATTTTTTTAAAGGAAAATAATTTGTCTCCTTGAGTAAATATTAAGTGCATGCTGTTTGCTCTGCCTGGAGTCCTCTCCTCATCAACTCTTTAGACTCAACTCGTGTTGGCTCCTGTGGGAAGACTTTCTACACACTCCTTTATTGTATTAATTATGTCCTCCTTTCTATTTCCCAAAGCAGGTAGTGCATTCATGTAGTGTTACATACATATTTTCTTCCAGAAGTACTTCTTTGCATGTCTGTCTCATTTGAAATTCTGAGTTCCTTGGTGGTTGGGAGAATGCCTTGTTTACCTTCACATCCCACAGTACCTAGATTGGAGTAGGCGCTCAAAAAGCTTGCTGAGTAAATGAAGTTAAATTTGAGCAACATATTCCATATATACTGTTATTAATTCAAGAAATACATCCTGAGTCTCTAACAGTGTCAGGCCATGTTCCAGATACTGCAGATGAGCAACACAAGTCCTTGCCCTCAGAACATTACAGATGATATTCAGGTCATAAGGGCTATAAGGATAAGTAGAGCAGGATGAGGGGAGAGAGGATGATGGGAGTGGTGGGACTTGATATTTTAGTAGAGTGGTCTGGGTAAATCTGAGGAGGTGACTTCTGAAAAATTTGAAATTTGGAGTAAGGGCACATGCCTTTTAGTACCCTGGGGTTTGAAATATCAAATGCGCAGTCTTGTGGGAGTAGTGAGCCTGCATGTTCTAGAAGCAGAAAGGAGGCTAGTGTGGCTGGAATGGAGTGAAGGGATAGAGTACAAGGAGACACAGTTAAAGAAGGGGAGGAGTGTTGGGGAGGGGTCACAATAGGCTCTTCGAGATCCTTGACGAAAAGATTTTGATTTTTGCTCTGAGATGGGAAGGAATTGGAGTAAGCTTTACAGAAGGGGAGAGAGATGTTTTGCCTTGAATTTTAACAGAATTCCTCTGGCTTCTTGAGAACAAGCTCTCTGAGAGCAGGGTGGAATCAGAGAACAAGTAGGATCTGTTCACTGCCATATTCCAGGAAAAAGATGATGAGGGCTCAAATGAAGGTATTTTTAAAAATTTATGTATTTATTCATGAGAGACACAAACTGAGAGAGAGGGTCAGAGACACAAGCAGAGGGAGAAGCAGGCTGCCTGTAGGGAGCCAGAAGTGGGACCAGATCCTGGATCCTGCATCCTGGGATAACGACCTGAGCCAAAGGCAGGCACTCAACCATTGAGCCACCTAAGCATCCCTCAAATGAGGGTATTTTAAAGGTATTTGTTATTGAATTACATGTTGAGTATGAGGATAGGAAAAGAGAAGTTGAGGATGACTTCAAGGTTTGGCTGGAGCCTCCAGAAGGATGGAATTGACGTTGATTGAGGTGGGGAAGACTGAAAGGGACAAATCGAGGGGCAAGTTCCAGAGTTTGGCTTTGGACATGTCAAGTGTGACATATTGTGCCCACTCTCTTTTATTTATATAGACATATATAAAATGCTTTCACTATTTTTCAGAGTCTGAAGGTTAAAATTCAACCTGAAGTTAAAGTCAGCTTTATTTGTTGAACAGCAGGCACTATGCAGAAAGCTTCATGGGTGCTGTCATTCAAATCTTTCAATCGGTTCTACTGGCTTAATTACTAATATTTTCATTGCTCTTTTATGGATTAAAGATTAAATGGCATGTCCAAAGTCACTCAGCCAAGGATTAATCTGTCAATATAATGCAGATCCGGGATGCCAAGGGATGTCAGGCTGCAGAGCTCTTGCTGTTTATTAATCGCTGGATTCTAAAGGTGGGGATCACTTTCTGAGCATATATGCCATAGACATGGGCTGCATGACAACACAGGACCCTGGGATGTGTGACCCCCCCCCCAAAAAAAATCAGAAAAGGGCCCACCGCCATCCCAGGTGTTACACGTGACACAATGGAAGCTGTGAAGAAAGAACAGCATTAGTGTACCTTTGGAGGCTGATGCTTGCAAGTTCTCAAATACCTGAAGATTTTTTTTTTAATTTTTTATTTATTTATGATAGTCACAGAGAGAGAGAGAGAGGCAGAGACACAGGCGGAGGGAGAAGCAGGCTCCATGCACCGGGAGCCTGATGTGGGATTCGATCCCGGGTCTCCAGGATCGCGCCCTGGGCCAAAGGCAGGCGCCAAACCGCTGCGCCACCCAGGGATCCCCTGAAGATTTTTTTAAAAAGATTTTATTTATTCATGAGAAACACAGAGAGAGAGAGGGGGAGAGGGAGAAGCGCGCTCCCTGCGGGGAGCCCGATGCAGGACTCGATCCCAGGGCCCCGGGACCACGACCTGGGCCAAAGGAGGATGCTCAACCACCGAGCCACCAGGCATCCCTCAAGTACCTGAAGATTCCATCTTAAAAAGCCATCAGAAGCTGCTGATGTTTAGAAATAGCAGGGATTAAAAACTGCAGTGGATCAGGGAAGAGCCAACCCTCGGGCGATGCTTGTTGGGAAACACCACAGGGAGAGGGGCCAGGCAAGGGACCAGGATCCCTGCCAAAGGGTAGCCTTGTGTGACCTTCCCTAGGTGGGCCTCCAGAGGGGCCAGGATGCGGAGCACAAAGGCCGGGGGCCCCCGGGGCCGCGGCATCCGCCCCCTGCGCCCTCCTCCCCCGCCCCCTCCGCTTCCACGCGGGGAGACGCGGGACGGCGCCTGCGCATGCGCCGGGCAAGGTCCGCGCTCCGCGACGTCAGGGGGCTCGCGCCCGCGTGAGGCCCCGCCCCCCGGGCGGCAGCGGCGACCTGGGCGGGGGGCCCCGGGCCCCGCCCCCAGCCGAGCCGAGCGGGGCCGAGCCGCGCCGAGCGGCCCCGAGCGCGGCCGAGCCGAGCCGAGCCGAGCGGCCCGGAGTCGGTTGGTGCAGCTGCGTCCCCGCCGCCCAGCAGTCCGCGGCTCCGGCGCCGCCGCCGCCGCCGCCTCCGCCTCCGCGGGGCCCGCGCCGCCCGCCGGGAGGGAGGGAGGGAGGCCCGGCCGCGGGCGCCGCCGCCGCCGCCGCTGCCAGGTGAGCGCCCGCCGCGGCCCGCCGGCCCCGCGCGCCCCCGCCGTGTCAGTCCCCGTGTGCGTGCGTGTGTGCCCCCCGCCCGCCCGGCCCCGCCGCGCCAGCCCCCCGCTCCCCGCCCGGTCCCGGCCCCGGCCCGCCCGCCCCTCCCGCGCGCCGCCCGGTCTTTCTGTCAGCGGCCAGCGCCCCCCTGCGCGCAGGCCCCGCCCCTTCCCCCTGAAGCCCCGCCCCCGCCCCATCTGTCAGCGCCCCCCCCCCCCCCGGTGCCCCGGGGCTCGCCGCGGACCCTGCGGGCGGGGAGGGCGCGGGGAGCCCCGGCGGGGCGGGGCGGGGCGGGGGTGCGGGGCGGGGATGCCCGCGGCGCCCGTCCTGGGCCCCGCTCCCGGGCCGCGTGCGGAGCGCCCGCCAGCCCCGCGGGGAGGCAGCTGAGCCGGGACTGCAGCCTCGCTCGGGGGCGCGGCAGAGCGCTGGCCGCGGCCCCCGGAGGCCGACGGCGGCGAGGAGCGGAGCTTGGGGTTTCCGTCCCGAGGAGCCCGTCGGAAGTGCTCGTGCCGCGGGTGGGATGGGGAGCTCGAGTCCCCCCGAGGCGCGCGGTTTGCATTTCTGAGCAGTGATTGCCCTGGGCTGGTGCCCCGGGAGAGGCTGCTGCGGGGCGGGGAGGGGAGGGGGGGGGGGGGGAGGGGGGGGAGGGGAGGGGACGAGGACGGACCGCAGCCTCCGTTCTGTTTTTATCTGTGTCATGTGGGCACCTAGTATTTATGCACGAGACCCCCGCACCTGCGGCTTGCGGAGAGGCGTCGGTCGCCCGGAGGGAAGCTCTTGTAGGTTGTCTCGACGTTCTTTATTTGTAGCAAACTCAGCATCGCGGTATTTCAAAACTAAGAGGAAAAATGCGTCCCCAAACACTTGGTGTCCTGCCGGATAGTTCTCAACCGCGGGGAAAGAGCCAAAAGCGCACTTCATTAGCTGGAACAACTTATTCGGGCCTAATTCGTTTCTAAGAGACATAGAGTGGAAAAATCCAGAAGCGGCAAAGGAGTATCAAAAGAGCCTTAGGAAATTAATGAAAGGGCCCTTCTATTGCTGCCCTGGAAAGATGGTATCAAAGTTGCTGTAGAGGACACAGCTACTATGTAATGATAAACATATTAACCAAGTTGGTTTTGTGACCTTGATACGTTGAGCAGCGCTTGATTTGCACGGTGCTTAATAGGCAAACACGGCATGGGAGTGGGGTAACTTTGGGAGAAAATGTTCCCCGCGTTTTGTTTTGTTTTCATATTTAAGATTTTCAACTAGGGCAGTCTCCTGGTAGGAGTGTTCTGTTTAGTTTAGACATAACATTTCTTAAAAAAAAAAAAAAATCACAAAACTAATTCATGTTTAAAGCAGAAAGCTAGAAAAACAAAGAAAGGCTTGAGGGGAAAAAAAAAAACCACCCATAATTCCACAAATGATAGGGAACCACAATTAGGTATTTATCCTTTTAATCTCTTGTTCTTATGCATAAGTATTTTTTTTTTCTTACAGAAATGCTACCATACTAGGAGATTGTTTTGTTATATACTTTTTTTTCCAACTTATAAGTAGATTATGTAGAATCTTCTAGATTATGTATGCCTCGGACATAAAGGCATGAGAGGAGGATGATGGAAGTAGGGATTCAGTGGTGATTATACATAATTCTTTGCTTAATCTGATTTGCAACTTGAAATGGCTCTGTAGCCCGAGGTATTGTCTCCTCTTCTATAGATATATAGTTACCCTATTTATTAATCATAAAACTTGTGTATGAGTAAGAACTTATGTTATCTTTGTGATACTTTAAAAAAATAAATTGGATCCTCTGCTTAGAGCGATATAATAGCTTCTCGTCTTAAAGTAAAATCTGAATTCCTTGCCACGGCTGACTAGGCTGCCTCCCTGTCCTCACTTCCAGTTTTGCCAAACAGATCTCTTTGCTATTCTTTAAAAAACTTTTAAACATATGCTAGCCTCCATGCCTTTGCATTTGCTGTTCCCTCTGCCTAGAGCTCTGTTCCCTGGATATGGTGGTTCTTGCCTCAGATGTAACCTTATCAGGTTTTTCTTGACCCCTTTGTGTAAAATACACCCACTCCCTTCTCCTCCTTAACTTTTTCTTCATAGCACTTACTCCTACTGATGAGTACATATATTTGTTGATTTATGTCTCTTCTCCCTCATTAACACAGAAGTGTGGCTTTTTTCACTGATGTGTCCTCAGGGCTCAGAAAAATCACCTGACACATTATAGGTGCTTAGTATTTGTTGAATGAATGAGTGAATGAATGCTCATTATCCGTCCCTTCCTGTGACCTTCCTGTAGCCTCCTAGGCTTTTTAGATAGGGCTGTCATGAAGTGAGATAACAACCCTGTAAAAGTCAAGATAGTCCTCTCCTTTACCTATCTGAGAAGAATTTTACAAGTGAGGCTTATAATCTTAAAAAGAATTGTAGTCTCGGGCAGCCCCGATGGCTCAGCGGTTTAGGGCCGCCTTCAGCCCAGGGCCTGATCCTGGAGATCCAGGATCAAGTCCCACGTCGGGCTCCCTGCATGGAGCCTGTTTCTCCCTCTGCTTGTGTCTCTGCCTCTCTGTCTCTGTCTTTCTCTCTGTGTCTCTAATAAGTAAATAAAATCTTAAAAAAAAAAAGAATTGTAGTCTTGATTTAACTTGAACAATTGAGGGAAGAAACATTTTTGGCAAATGTTACTGGCTTTCTTTTTTATGCCTTATCCCTTGTGTCACATTGGAAATCTTTGAAAAGTATAAAGTATCCCAGTTATGTTTACAGCTGTGATTTCAATTTGGTAGTTCTTAGTGATAGTATAAGCCTCAAGAGCATAGTGAGTTTTTTGTGTCAACAGATACCCAGAGATATAATTACAGCCTTAATGTGTTTTCATTTGAGGAGTAGCTGTTATATTTACTTATTTTCCTGGCAATTCTATCCTTTTCAACTCTTTGCTTATCAGTTTTTGGATGGCCTCACAGGTATGCTTAAGTTTTTTTTTTTTTTTTTAACATTTTAAAATAAATCCTTGATCTCTTGAGCATTTTACATCTCTCATGTGACTCTTGAACCATTTGAAAGTACCAGTTTCATCTTTCAGGATGAAATGATATCTGTAGTGAAACGTATAATTGCATTTTCATTTTAAGGATGGGAAAAATTGTATCTTGGGGTAGAATTTTTACAGAAAGGCTATAATGTGAGTGTAAGCTTTTTTAAAAAGCTTGAATTTCGGGGATCCCTGGGTGGCGCAGCGGTTTGGCGCCTGCCTTTGGCCCAGGGCGCGATCCTGGAGACCCGGGATCGAATCCCACGTCGGGCTCCCGGTGCATGGAGCCTGCTTCTCCCTCTGCCTGTGTCTCTGCCTCTCTCTCTCTCTGTGACTATCATAAATAAATAAAAAATTAAAAAAAAAAAGCTTGAATTTCAAGTAGACTACTTTTTAATGAGTTTTTGAAAAAAAAAATCCTTGTTTTTTGCTCATAAGGAAAAGACTTCTTTGTACACAATCCAAATAGAGACCTTCAAAACCATTTTTTCTTATGTCTCAAATATACAAGAACTTGGGGGGGAAATTGTAAATGAAAATTTTCTTTTTTTTTTTTAAGATTTTTATTTTTTGACAGAACAGGCGTAAGCAGGGGGAGCCGCAGGCAGAGGGAGAGGGAGAGGGAGAAGCAGTGTCCTTGCAGAGCAGGGAATCCGATGCAGGGCTCAATCCCAGGACCCTGGGATCATGACCTGAGCTGAAGGCAGATGCTTAACTGACTGAGCCACCCAGGTGCCCTGAAAATTTTCTTTTAAAGGCCTAAAGGGAATGCATTAAGATTTTATTTTTATTTGTTCCATAGGCATTTATTGAGCATGTAATTGGGGCAGTTCTATGTGTTTTTGCATAGGCTACATGGCCATGATGACCATGTACACTTTCAGATTATCAGCCTGATTTCTTATTAATTCTTCTCTTTTGTCACTTGGCTACCTCCTTTCTGTCATCATATTCTCTCCCTACATGATTTCATCTATTTTCAGGACTTTAATACCCTTTGGATGCTAACTCCTTCCCTTGATTAGACCTCCTTCTCCACCACTCTCTGGTTCTAGTTTTGCATTTTTACCCACTGCCTTCCTGCTGTCTCTTCTTGCTGCCCCACCATGATCTCAAACTTCATACATCCTCTCAAACTTCCGGATTTATATTTCTCATTCCTGACTCCTATCTTCCCTCTCTCCCAGCTTTCTCTACCCTCTGCCTTCCCTGTGTCCTTATTGTCCTCTCACTGCTTAAGCCAAACACCTGAAAATTGTCTTTCAGTCCATCAGCAGCATGTTGGCCAAGGCTCCAGAATACCTCAAACCCTCCCTTCCCTCTGTCCTCCTAATCCAGCTGTGAGAACAGCCTGCCTATACCTGGCCTCCCAGCTTCCGCTGTTGCCTCCTTTTAACCACTGTCCCCATTGTGGCCAGAATGGATGCTACTAAAAAGCCAACCAGATCACGTCACCCCCTTGCAGTGGCTTCCTACTGCACTTGGGACCCACACCACACTTCTTAATCTGAGGTGCTCGGCCTCTGTCTCTCTGTCCAGCCTCTGCTCCTTGCTCAACTGTTCTTCTGTCAGGTAGGAACTGACAATGTGCCAGTTCTCCTCCTCTTCTGTACAGGCTCTTCCCTTTGCCTGGCACCCGCCCCTTCTCATAGAAAGATCCTTCTCAAGCATTTGCTCTCAGCTAAAATGTCCCTTTTCAGAGGGTCTTTTCCCAATCACCCCTCCCACAGTTGCCTCCTCCCTGTTGTCCCCTCCTAGTGCGTGTGCGTTTCCTGCCTAGTGTTTCACCACAATTCCAAGTATCTCGTTTATGCGTCGCCTTTATCATCTACTCTCCCAGGAGACTGCAAGACTGGTGAAGGCCGAGACCGCCTTGGCCTGTTTACGGTACGGTCCTGGCACCCAGTGCTCTGCCTTAAATCCAGTGGGTGCAGGTCCTTAAGACCTTTTGAATAATAGTTTTTGTAACAACTAACCTTTTTTGAGACTTACTCTGTGCCAGGTCCATTGCTAAGTGTGATCACACATGATCTTTAAATCTCTGGGAGAACTAACTAAGGTGGCAGTGATTATTACATTATCATTTCTGCTTTCTAGTTGAAAAACATGAGCTAAGAGGAATAAATTTTAAAGCTATACAGCTAAGAAAGTGATGGAGCTAGGATTTGAATCTATAATGATCTGACTGTAGAAACTTCCTCCTACTCATTATTGCCTTCTCATGTGAATGTAAGGGTATATGAATGTGAAATAGGCCATAATAGTAATGTGATGGTTCCAAGCATATACTGGGGTATAAGAATTGGATTAGGGTGCTGTATTTCTTGGGAAGTTTCTGTTAAAAACCGACTATGCCAAAGCATGTAGATAGATTAGTTTGAGTTCTGTTTTAATTTTACCTTTGTGGACTTCTAGCTGTAAGCCTTTGGGCAAATTACTTAACATGTCTAAGTCTGTTTTTTTCAGCTGTAAATGGAGAAAAATAATAGTTCTTATCTCACAGGGTCATTGTGAGTAGCATAATTATACACATAAAACAATGAATGTTAACTGTTAATATAAGGAGGGAAAAAATGCTCAGGAAAGGACTTGTAGCCCCATCAACAAATGAGAGTTTGAGTAAAAGTGAAAGACTATAACCAACAATATTGTTTCATTTACTCTGCTTTTGAATTCATAAAATGATCGGGGAATTAAGTATTTGGCTTATGATTTATAATTATTCTGTTGATATTTGGCAACTTTATGTTTGGATTCAAACTTGTTAAATGCTTGAGGTAAGATAGTTTTCTTGTTTTTAAACTCCTTTCCATCTTAAGAAAAAGTCTCAGGGTAGAGAGATCTTTTGAGAGGCTGGCCATTTTTGAGAGTCTGGCTAGTTTTTTGTCGTTCATCAGAAAGATACTCACTAGGGGTGCCCGGGTGTGGCTCAGTTGATTAAGCGTCTGACTCTTGGTTTCAGCTTGGGTCATGATCTCAGAGTTGTGAGGTTGAGCCCCACGTTGGGCTCTGCACTCAGTGGGGAGTCCGCTTAAGGTTCTCTCTTCTCCCTTTCCTTCTGTCCCTCCCTCCCCTTTCTAAAATAAATAAATAAAATCTTAAAAAGAAATATCAGGGCACAGCTGAATTTTCTGGTGGAATGGCTTTAGGATCAGGTGCTATTTTGGTGGCTTCCAACAACTCTATGAGGTAGAGGGTGAGGTTTGTCTGCTAAGACTAAGTGGGAAGAGGTCAGAGGGAAATCAAGGAGATTTGACATATAATCAAGGTCAGGAAGAGTGAACTTGGGGCAGTGTCTGTTATTTCCTGATGCTATACAGGGCTCTGTTGAGGTAGGAGACTATGGGTGGGCTAGGGTATCAGTAGCATTCAGCTGCCTGGTTTTAGGAGCACAGAAAGCATATGGTTGGATTGCCAGGGTTGTGGTTTGCTGGCAGGACAGTGGAGCAGAGGATCTGAGGGTATTGGTCAGGGAGTGATTAACATGACAGGTAAGAGTTTTCAGTCTGGATGAGGGGTAGAAAAGGACCAGAAGTGTTGGTGAAGTCACAGAGTGGGTGTATTGGAGTGATGGAGTAAGAAGAGGCTATGGTTAAACAGGGATATTGGAGTAGAAGATTTCAGAACTGGAGCAGTTAATTACTGGACATGATGGGCTCCTGGATTTTGCTACAGACGTGAATGGTTAAGATGAAGTGAACTCAGTGAAGATGAGTAAAGTCAAGGAGGACAACCAACTGAGAGGCTGGAGAGCTGTTTGGGTCATCCATGTGTCCGAAAACCCATCATGGAGATGGCAGGACATTTAGGGTGGAGAGAAAGAAGGTGTGCCAAGTCTGCCTTTACCAGCAAGAGAAGAGGTGTTGGTGGCCAGCCTGCAGGAGCCTCAGAAGATCAGGGGATTTTGCCCGAGGGCAGTAGAAGAACAATGACCTGGCAACTTCATTGGTTGCAAGGTCTCTCTGGAAGGAGTTGGCCTTGGCCCAGATTCATTATGCTTCGGAAGGAATCCCAATTCAAGTGGGCAGCACGCAGGGCATGTTGGATATGTTTCTAAACTTGGTCATGAAAATCATCTGAGAGTGTGTGTTTTTTAACAATACAGATTTCTGGGCCCCATTCTGGGCCCACTGGATTAGAATTTATAGGAGAGAGGACTGAGAATGTATATTTTAAACTCTCCCTCCACCACACACATACCTGCTAACTCTTTATGATAAGACAGGTTTGGGAAATACAGCTGTAGTGTTTAAGATTGTGCGATCTGGAAGCTGACTGCCTGAGTGTAAAGGAGGTGAGGCTGGTAGGAGTGAGCCTTAGCCCACGACTCCTAATAGCTTCGCTTTCCAGGTCCGTCTGATAGCAGAAACAGTGAATTAAGGGCCCCACCACTGGAGGCAAGCATACCGACCATAGCAAGAAGAGACAGCTGGAGATGACAGAGATGGAAAACTGTACAAAATAATTCAAAGTATAGCAGTTTGGGGGACATTCACTGTAGAAGAAGCAGTCCTGTTTGCCTCAGGGGTCCTCGAATACATTAATTAATCATAATTGTCCTGTTCAACAGGAATAGGTCAGGTTGTGGTGTGGTTAGTTCTGAAGGCTGAGAAGGAGGTAATGCAGCTCAGAAAGTTTTCTGCCTTAAGCTGTCATGATATAGTGCTTTAGTTAACCTTAAAATCAACTTATGTGACACATTTCTGTCTCTGAAGATATGAGACTAAAACATTTACTCAAGGACAAGCTCAAGACAAGTGGTGATTATCCCCTGTATACACGATTAGATACTTAATATCATGGTGGTGGCATTCATTCTGTTTTTTCCACCAAGAAAGTACTCTTCCTTCTTGTGACAAGGAAGAGGAATCCTGCAAAAGAATAGCTGCTGGGAGGGAACTTGGAGTTAGCCATTCTTGGCTGACCATTTAGAATCCCCTGTTGGTAGTAAAGGAGGTTTGAGTTTGAGTTGCAGTGTTTAGAATATTTAAACTTTACTTCCAGGCTGGTTTATCATAGCCAAACACTAAAGCTGCAGGGAAAGAATGTTGTCAGCCCTGCTAGGAGTGGTTGCTATGGACCTTGAGCCTAAAACTTGATTTGCTCTATCATGTGTTCCATTTCTTATTTCCTTTTAGAACGGCTGGTACTGAGAAGCCTGGCTTTCACACTGCTGAACTGGGCGCCAAACATGGCATAGCATCTTGGTTATATTCCTGTCACTTAGTACATCCTTCCACTTACTGCCTCATCTCCTTGGTGAACTACAGGGAGCTTCTTGAATGCCCATTTTGAGATCTAGAAAATGTGGCAATGGAAATTTTAGTAATGCCAATTTAACCAAAACTTTCCATTTGCAAGTTGAGATTTTTAAAAAGTAATTCCATTTAGAAAAAGAATAGAAATTGAAAATATTTTTCCCTTTAGAAACACATTTAAAGCTGAGAAACATTAAGCAGAGGCCAATGAGTTTTTTAACACCACACTTACCTGCCCTACAGAGCTTAGAAACCCCTGAATTCTGTTGTATTATACCGTATTATGAAGGTTCTGCTGTATTATGGTGTTCTTTTTGTTTTTTTTTAATAAGATTTTATTTATTTATTCATGAGACACACACACACACACACAGAGAGAGAGAGAGAGAGAGAGAGAGAAAGAGAGAGGCAGAGACACAGGCAGAGGGAGAAGCAGGTGCCCTGCAACGAGCCCAGTGTGGGACTCGATCCCGGGACTCCAGGATCAGGCCCTGGACTGAAGGCAGCGCTAAACTGCTGAGCCACCCAGGCTGCCCTGTGGTGTTCTTTATAATATTTCAATCACTAAATGTACTCCGTTTGTGAAGTGTTTATGTGCCTACTGTGAACTAGGCACCATGGGGTTAAAAAAGGTCTCTGTTCTCAAACGTTTTTTAAAAGACCAGATGCATTTAAATCTGTAACCTCAAGCAGACTATGCTGCCTGCTGCAAAGGAGGTATAAACAAAATGTAAGATCACAGACGAAAGAGAGGTTATTTCTGGTGGTAAGTGGAAGTGGTGAGAAGGGATGGGAGGGTGCTTTCAGGGAGTGTTGTCTTCAGACAGGATCTTGAAGGTTGGGTTGAATCTAGAACTGCTACATTTGATACTCTGTTTACTAAGGCATCGTTTATTTTAGCAAGACTATGAAGATACTTTGGTGACTTATGAATTAACTTTCAGTCATCCAGAATGCCTCACTCCTTCATTATTTTGGATTAACTTGTCTTTGTAATTAAGTACAAAGTATGAAGGGATGTATAGTGGAGAAGGGCTTTTATGGAAGCCCTTAAAAACAATCTTAGCGGCAGCCCAGGTGGCTCAGCAGTTTAGCGCCGCCTTCAGCCCAGGGCGTGATCCTGGAGACCCGGGATCGAGTCCCATGTCAGGCCCCCTGTATGGAGCCTGCTTCTCCATCTGCCTGTGTCTCTGCCTCTCTCTCTGTGTTTCTCATGAATTAATAAATAAAATCTTAAAAAAAAAAAAACAATCTTAGGATCATAGTGGATGTCTCAAATTCCAAAAGAATTGGAAATACAGCGCTGTAGTAGTGAATACAAAGCCAGGGTGATAATGGAAGGTATATGCTTAAGTATATGGTTTAGGATTTAGAGGAAGAAGGAACTCTAAGTGATGTTGGTGAGGACTTTATAGGAAAGGAATAGACTGCCACATTAGGAGACTTCTGAATACTCACAGTCTCATTTCTGAGTGTCTTTCTCAGGGATGGTTGGCAATGAGGGCAGGAGAGCCCCATGGGCTGGGGGTGTAATAAACAGAAGGAGGCCGGTGCCTCCTCATTCTCCCTTGTTCTAGCATAGCTAAGCACAGAGGGTTTTGCAGAATGGCTCTACCCAGTCCAGGCCTCTGTGTCTTTTTTTTCTGGGCTTGGCCTGCCTCAAAGTTACATATTTCTGCCACAGAGTGAATGCTTTTTGGCTGACGTGTGTCTGTCTGGGTGAATCCTCATTCCTTTGGCAAACCCATTTCTTGCCATGGTAGGTTAGCTACAACTGGACCATTGTGCCACCCTTGCAAATGGTCATTGTTGGGTCTGAGACCTTACAGTCAGTTTTTCCTTTCCCACATCAGACTGAATTTTCACTCTTCTTGCCTGGTCAGTTCAACAGTTAATTTTCCAGGAAGCTGAAAACATACCATTTGCTACCTTTTGTAAGGTTTCAGGAAGCTGAAAATATACCATTTGTGCTGAAATGGGGCCCTGGCTCAGAATTCTGATCTTTTTGGAAATCAGTATAAACAGTTTTGAAAAAATCAGTATACACTGATTTGAAAAAAAAAAAAAAAAGTATTTTCCTTGTTTATTCCTGATAATTCCAGCAGCTTTTTCTTTTTTTAAAATATTATTTATTTATTTATTCATGAGAGACAGAGAGAGAGAGAGAGGGAGGCAGAGACACAGGTAGAGGGAGAAGCAGGCTCCATGCAGGGAGCCTGACATGGGACTCGATCCCGGGTCTCCAGGATCATGCACTGGGCCGAAGGCAGTGCTAAACCACTGAGCCACCCAGGCTGCCCACCAGTAGCATTTTAAAAGCTATTTTTGGCAATGCTGTACACTCCATTTTACCATGCAGGTGACTAAAACAACTCTAAGAAAATAAATTCTGTCACTCACCAATAATGTACTTATTTTGTGCCTACTATGTATCAGGTTCTATGGTAGATAGCAGTGGGGAGCAGTCAGACATGGTCTTTCTCTGGCCTCCTGCTGCTTACAGTCTGGGAGAATCCATGGCTGGGAAGCCACAATAGAGATATAGGTACTAGAGGCTTGGAGGCAGAAAGGCTTGGTGTATAGTTCTGCTTTTGCCCTTTACCAATTACATGACTTTAGGCTTTTGACTCTATTTTCAGTCAACTGTAATAAAAAAAAATCTTTTAACAGGGTTTATAAGAGTTTTATCATAAATGACACTACATAGAAAAGAGCTTTGAGAAGGTCAAGTTACTATATATATAGCAAATATAGGTGGGGTAATCAGCTCCTGCTTTGTCTAGTAGGAATGGCTAACAGAGGGTTTCCACTGCTCTGTGGCTTCAGAGAATGCCATGTACTTCAGAGAATCTGCAAATACAACACTGGGACTTTTGCTAATATTTCATTAATTTTTATGATTTTATTTTTTTTAAAGATTTTTTTTATTTATTAATGAAAGACATACAGAGAGAGAGAGGCAGAGACACAGGCAGAGGGAGAAGCAGGCTCCATGCAGGGAGCCCGACTTGTGGGACTTGATCACGGGTCCCAGGATCACACCCTGGGCTGAAGGCGGCTCTAAACTGCTGAGCCACCTGGGCTGCCTTATGCTTTTAAATAATAAGAAAACAAGCTGGTTTTTTGGTGCCTGGTGTTAATATAGGCTACTTAGTCATCCCTAACAAGCTGTAGATTTAATACCTACTGGCATCATTTCAGGAAACAGTGCTTCTAGATGTTTACTATCTAACCAGAAATGTATTACTCCAGCAATGGATGTGTGATTATGCTAACCAGTCTAATACCATGGACTTACACAGTCGGAAGACAGAGGTTTCTCTGAACAATAATTATAATAAAATAAAAGTATCCTTTGTGAATTGTAAAAGATATCTCTAGTTTTTACAGATTTAGGTATCTCAAGAGTTTTGAACTGCACGCTTCCTTTTCGTCTGACCTCCTATTGTTTAGGGGCCGTCTTCCCGCATACCGCTGAAGAACTAAGACTTTTCATTGCAGGGATTTTCTGTAGTAACCAAGACAAGATCTTAGTCTTTTGGAACCTCAATTTAGTTGTAAAATGTGCCTTTTCTCTGCCATGTCGACTTCACAGGGTTGTTGGGACATTCAGGCAGAGGATTGGAATGGATGTGCCTGTGTCTGTGATGGTTCTCATTTAGTCATAAGTATGGTGGTCAGTTAATTCTGGCAAATGAATACCATGGAAGGGCCATGTTTTGATTTATAGTACAGCCTTATTCAAGTTTCCCGATTCTTTCTCATTAAAATTCAGTGCCGTCTACATCTTTCAGTTTCATTCTCACTTAATAGCATTTCACTTTATGCCTGGCTAGCCATTCACCAACATTTACTGAGCAGGCAATGTGTCAGGCATTGCATAGCATGCTGGGGATGTAGAGGCAAGAGGGCCAGACCCGCTTGCCTATTTGACAGGGGAATGAGCCCAAGACTACAGCATTAATTCTTGCCTGAATTTCCAGCCTGCTGGCCTTCCCTACAGATTTCAGACTTGCCAGTTCCTACAGTTGTATGAACCAGTTCTTTAAATCTCTAAATTTGTGTGTGTGTGTGTATGCTTAACATATATACACACATGAATCCTACTGGGTCTGTTTCTCTGGAGAACCCAGGCTGATACAGTACTTAACAAATGCTCTCATTATTGATGCAGAAAGAACAAGTGTGGTAAACAAAATGCTTTCTGTAGTTTTAGCTATGTTGAGTTTGAGGTGCCCATGGAATCCACGTGCAGATACCTGCAGGCCAATGTAGTGAAGTCTAGGAGAACTCACATGAGTGGTCTGGACTGCAGATATATAAGTTTGGAAATTACCAGTTTGTAGCTGGCAGTCGAAGCTATGTTTGTGGATGATTTCAAACATAAGTATGTTAAGGTAAGAGGAGGTATCAAGATGGAATCCCAGGAGACACTGACATGTAGAGGAGAGGAAGAGGAGCCAGTAAAGGAAGCCAAGAAAGAATAGACAGAGAGGAGGATAACCAGGAGAGAATGGGGTTGTTGAAATCAAGGCAGGGGAGAATTTTTCTTTTATTTCCTTCCTTCCTTCCTTCCTTCCTTCCTTCCTTCCATCCATCCATCCATCCATCCATCCATCCATCCATCCACCCATCCATCCGTGAGAGACACAGAGGCAGAGAGAGGCAGAGGGAGAAGGAGGCTCCCCACCGAGCAGGGAGCCCGAGGCAGGACTCAATCCCAGGATCCTGGGATCACGACCTGAGCCAAAGGCAGATGCTCAATCACCGAGCCACCCAGGTGCCCCAAGAAAGGGGAGAATTTCAAGGAGGGAGTGCAGCACTGTTAAGTGCCTCAAGATGAGGAGAAATGTTGCTATATGTCTGTTGAACTTAGCTCCTAGGAGGTATCGTCAGAAGTGATTGTTTCAGTGTCATGATATTATCACAGTGGGTGGAACAGAGGATTCATGGAGGTGAAGTGGAGATGCATGTCTGCTGCTCCTCTTTCTTCAGAGGTCACTTCTGAAGTGTGAGGCTAAGAAGGGATGGTGGGAAGGGATGATTTTAGGATGAGAGGGGCCCTCGCATGTTTAGAGGCTGAAGAGATGGAACTAGAAGAGATGAAGAAAGCAGAGGTTCAAGGGAGAGAAAGGACAAGTGGTTACTCAAATGCTCCTCCAAGGGTAGATGGTCAGTAAAGTTGCCAGAGGGGGAACGCCTCTTTCACTTTGTATGGAAAGAGGAAAAGCTACTTGGGGATATAGATATGTCTACAGCAGGTAGGAGACTAGAAGTTTTGCCCTCATCAAATCTTCCGTGTTTGCAGAGTGGACCTTTGGCAACAGCTGAGCCAGGATGAGCTGGTGCAGTAAGATCTCTGCAGATGGCAGTGAAGGTATAAAGTTGTTCTGTGGGGCTCAAAGTAGAGGCTGGAGATTGCTCCCATTGTCTGTTGAGTGAAAGCTTTGCCCCGGAGTCTGGTGTTTGTCCAGTCCTCCAGAGTCTGCTTTTAACTAGTTCTGCCAGCCTGCCTGTCTTGTCTGCATCATTCTGGCACCCTTGTACTTTAGCCAGGAGCATTTCTGCTCTAGCACCAGCATTTGGCTTGGGGAGACTGGGTGCTATAGGGAAGATGCCATTGGATTTGGAGTCAGGGGTCCTATGGTCCAGGCTCGACCCCTCCACTTACTAGTTATGGGGCCTCAGACACAGCTTAACTCTCCAGGTCTGTTTCTTCATTTGTAAACTATTCATTATAACAACAGTAAGTGATGATGGTGATGGTTGTGTCAGAGGAGAAAACATATTTTAAAGTACTGTGAAGAGGGTAAGTAGTATATAAATGGAGCTGGTGTCATGAGGCCATGAGTAACCCTAGCTCCAGGCTTTTGTATAAATGTTCTTTACCACTAGAGCCCTCCCCCTTCCATCCAACTATCTAAATTCAGCCTCTATTACATAGAGACACGCTAGCTCCTGTAACAGATAAACCCTGCTGGAATCTCAGTGGCTTAAAACAGTCGACATTTTCATGCCCATTTGAAGTCCAGTCAACTTGGGGGTGGCGGGGGCCCAGACTGATGGATGATCTGCTATCTTCAAACCAGAGTTTCCAAGGTTGCCTTGGATGTCCATGTCCAGCCAGCAGAGTGGGAGAAGAGAAAATGTGGATGACTGTCTGAGAGGCTTTTATGCACCAGACTTAGGATGGGAGCTGGTGATCAAGGCCAAAGGAGAGAGGGCTGAGAGAAGCATTTACTGGGTGGGAGGTGAATTTGGAGTGTGTATGTTTTCGTGTGTGCGGACTGGTGGCGGGGGCTCTGCAAAGCATGAGGCAGGCCCTGGGTAGTGCTAGGGCAGAACAGACAGGCAGCTCCTCCTGCCTTGATGGACAGAGTGTAGGAAGGGCTAGGACTGGTTCCTGGGAAAGGCCAGCACTGCAAAGGTGGAAGAGAAGTCCCCAGGTCAGGGGACATAGGCAGGACAACTGGGGTGTTTATATACCTTCGGAGACGAGCTTCCTAACAGTTGGGGAGGCAGATACTCTACCTTTTTCAAGATGAGAAGATTGATGAGGTGACGCCTTGACAGAAGTCACACAACTAATAGGCATCAGAGAAAGGAGCTGGGACTTGAGTCTCTGACATCAAAGGAGAGCCAGAAAGCACCCCAACCTCACCCCAGAGCTGGAAAAGCTGGACTCTGCGGTTGGTTGGAGGTGAAACCCTGGGCATGGGGTAGAGGAGGACCTCTGTGGTGGCTGCTTCTGTTATGAGTGACTCACCTTTTGGCTGCTTCAGTTGGAGGAGGGCAGACGAGGCAGGAGCATTCCAGGCAGAAGGAGCAGCCTGAGTGAAGATCCTGAGGTTGAACTGTGCTTACAGACGGGGTTTGGGGACTGGAAGGAGGCCGGGTTGGTCCATGGTGAGCAGCAGGGGAATGTGCATGCGAAGGTGCCAGAGAGGGAAATGGGCCCCACATCACACAAGAATGTCAGGCCACGGCAAGGAGTTAAGGCTTTATTCTAAGGGCAGTGGGAAGCCATTGTACATTTTGAGCAAGAGGGCAGAATGGTCCAATTTAGAGTTTAAAAAAGACTACTGTGGCTGTTGTGGAGAATGAGTGGCGGGGAGGCCATGGTACATATTGAATGTAGTGGATGAGGGAAGAGGAGGAATTTAGTGGAAGTGAGTCTGGAGCTCCAAGCAGAGGTTCACGCTGGTAAAGAAAATTGGATCCTGTATTTCCTGTTAGCTCACTCCCTGTTCTTAGCCAAGCTTCCTGCAAGTAGCCTTATCCAGTGTCTGCTTCCTTCCCTCATCCACTCAACCTCTGTGCTCTGGCTCTGTCACTGCCACTTCCCTGAAATGTCTTGGGCAAAGGGCACGGCCCTTTATGGTTAGCCAAGTCTTAGCCTTTAGGTCTTGTCTGACTTGATTTGCATCCAGTCACACCATGAGCTATTCCTGCCTTGGAATGTCCTTCTCCTTAGCCCCTTGTCTCTCTGGTTCCTCATCCTGTGGCCCCTTTGCTGTCGCCCGACTCCTCAGCCCAGCCCTGTTGTGCTAGCATTCCCCAGGCTCTGACCTTGGTCTTCCTGGGTTTCCTCTATGCTGCTCTGAATAGAGAGAGCTCTGCCCCTTTTCATTGCACCAATGCCTCCTTGCTTTTCCAGCTTCATCTCACGCGTCCCCTTCTCCAGGAAGCCTTCCCTGACCTCTCAGTCTGGGTTAGGTGCCACTTCTCCTTTTCTGTTTCTTCTGGAGCATAAAGTCGATGTGATAGCACTTAGCACCCTGCTTATTTGTATCCCCAGTCTAATTGTGCTTCAAAAGGGTAGGATTACAACTAAAGGCCCTGTGATCTAGGACAAAGATTGCTTTCTGCAGTTTAGGTGAAAGCCACACTTTATAATGAAGGCATCTACAACCTGATAGTATGTCCTTTAGTAGAGCAGTCATTTCTCACTAGGTCTGAGGGCTGTGAATTCTGGAATAATATATTCTGTGAACAGAAGGAATTAACTCAGAAGAATTAGTCATTGTCTCTATCTTCTGAAAGGGAAAGAAATCTGAGAATTTAAGAATATGAATTGCTTCAGAAGAGCTTCCAAAGACCTGCACTGTCTGGAAATTTGGTTTCCCACACCCTCGCTCCTGCTTCCAAAAACTTGTGATATGTGCCTCGTAGTTTGTGATTCCACAGTTCTGGGTTCAGAATGTGGTGATGAGCACTAAAGTTCCCCAGGCTGAATTGTGGTACCCTTCAAAGGTGGCAACCAGCATGAATGAAAGACCAGCTCCTGCCTTGATCCCCTCCCTCCTGCCAACCAGCTGACCATGTGAGTGAGAAAGAAGAGATGGATAGAGACAGCAGTGTATACTCAGGCATGCAAGGCCCAGCCCTGTGGTTTCAGCAAGGTGGTTAAGACCATGAAACTCTTGTCTCAAAAACAAAAACAAAAACAAAAACAAAAAACAAAAAAAACTCTTGTCTCCTCCAAAGGACCTCTTCTTCTCTCCTGAGTTCTTTCTTTTTGTCTTTTTCTCCGTTCCAAACCTACCTTATCCTTTTTTTTTTTCTTTTTGCAGGTGGAACAAAGAAGATAAATGTTGAATCACTTTTTTTCCAGTGGCTTGATTTTTAGAATCTTGCTTGATTTTTTTCAATGTTCAGTTTTCTGAGCCTGACTTGAGCAAAAAGCAGAGATGCCTTTGACTGTGACCCTTGGTTTGATTACTCAAAAATATGCTACAGGTTGTACTTGTGCCTTGTTGATGTAGTGTGGAGCAGATTTGTTTGTAAGAAAAAACACTGTGGGGTTGTTATTTGGTTTTAAACTGTAGACATCTCTCAAATGAGACTGCCAAAGTATATTGAATAGTGGACTGAATTTGAGCCCCCAGCTTACTCTCACAAGGGTTTCTCATTATTAGGATGAGCAATGCTTACGCATGAGCCACGCTATATTGATTCTGGGTGTGTTTACTTCTGGTGTCCAAACAAGACATTAGGATTGCATACTCAGAGAGGTTTTCCAGTATGCCCACTGGTGAGATGCCAACTCCCCTTCTCATGTGGGGGTCTTATCTTCTCTGTTAGCCTAAGAACATTCCTCCTCACAGGAAACTATAATCTGTTTTATGACCTTTGACTCATTGGATTTACTTAGTTTTTTCCACTGTATACAACATATACAATCCTTCAAGTACATGAAGACTGGTATCATCACTTTCATCCCCCAGGCCTTTCCCCTCTAGACTGTAGATCACTAGTTTCTTGGAATGGTCTTTATTCCACATGATGTGATTCTAGTAGATCATTTCAAGGTTTTATTAGCTCAGTCTCTTGTTGAATTTACTCTTAGCTGAAACCCACCTGAATAGAAGTTCTGAAATGTCTATTTAATGGATTCTTTTTATCTTAGTGATCTTAATGGGTAAAGCATTTTGCTACATTTAGTAATATTGTAATATGTTTTCCTCTAAAAGAAAACAGGCTTTTATGTCTGGGATGTAAGTACAATACCAGTAAGGCCACAGAGGTTGATTTCTAGCTACAGAAGAGGTAAGCAACTTCACTTGGGTTTAATAGAAGTGAGCATTGGCTGAGTCCTCATAGCATGCCAGCCACTGCACCAGGGACTGCTACATATATCATTCATTTAGTTTAACACAGCAACCCTGGTTGATAAAGATCACTAATACTAGATGCTGTTACAGACCTCATGTTAATGTTGAAGAAACTGAGGCTTAGAAAAGTTGAGACTCGTCCAATTTTCCCATGTTTCATTGTGACCCAGATCTTGAGCTTAAATACTCTATTTAATACACTACTAAACTGCTTCTCTAGCACCTTTTTGCTGGGTAAAGCTCTGTGTACAGCACCTTTCTCTTGTGTCTCATATTTAGCTCTCTGGTTTTCTTAAAGTGTAAATTTTGAAAATAAAGAATTGAATTGTTCTTTGCAGCTCACTAGGGCCTTCAGAAGAGTGTTCTACCTCAGTAGAATTGAGGTCCTTAGTTGTCTGTAGGTCTCCAGACCCAGTAAAAAGAGATTAAACCTCTAAGAGTTCTTTGGTCTTAGGTGGTCTCTGGTACCCCTCTAGACCCCATATGACCATCTTAAACCAATCAAACTCTAGTGCCATCATGGTGGGCTAGGACTAAACCTTTGATTTGCAACTGGCAAGCACAGACCAAATGGGAGAAAGTATGGCTGTTGTAGTTCAACTGGCAGGCAGATACCTGTATTCAGTCCTGGCTCTGCCTCATACACCCTCTCTGGGCCTGTGTCCTCATTTCCTGGGACTTGGGAGAGAGAAAGGCATGAGGATGGGGCGGGAGCTGGTTCCTTTGTGTTCTTTATCCACTCTTTCAGAGGTTAAAATAGCTCTTTTGGTATTGGAGATTCAGTTCTTTTCTGGTGCCCTATTTCCCAACTCCACACTTGAAACAGTGGCACAGTTGGAAGGATGGGACTTTGGGAGGCTACTCTTTCCCCCAGCCCTCAAGAGATTGGTGACTTGGACACCGTTATTAACTTGGGATCAGATTGGGATCATTAACTGTTTGGACTGAGGAATTGAAATATGAGTCTACCTAGAACTTCTTCCCCAATTCATAGGGCCCCAATGGTTCAGGGATTGATGGTTTGTGTCTGTGGTCTGTAGGTATGTGTAGCAGAAGGTGGAGAAAAAAGTATTAGGTAAGCATCTCTTGAACATCACCATGTGCTAGGGACTTTCTCATGTTACAAACACCTTTTGGGGTAAGTAGTATTATTTCTGTGTTATAGATGTGGAAAATTTGAACCCAAATCTCTTGACCCTAAGTCAGCTCAGGCCTGGTGATCCCTGTGGTGACAGATGGTAGCCAGATATCCTTCACATCTGACTGCCTGCTGCCCACTCCAGAAAGCCACAGTTCATAGCATTGCTGGGAGAACACGGGAGGACTGTAAAAGAAGTGCTGTATATATTTTTTTTCTTCACATCTGTGAACTTGAAGAGAAGGGGAAAAAGGAGGAAAAAAAACTCAACTTGGCATGAATCATGCTAAGTGAGATCAAATAAGGTGAAAAGCAAAATAGAATCCAGAAATTTAGTTTTGCTTTTACTCAAAGTTCACAGGCGGCTGCTGTACAAAGTCCTTTTTACTTGTCACAACTTTGAGTATTTTTCATAACATGAACCTCATTATCTTTTATTTGTTTATGAACTTAAATAGCTTTATAAAACACAAAGGATGTGTCACCTTTGTTATTTCATTTCTTGCTAATGCATAAATTATTACTACTATTTTTAAAGATTTATTTATTTCAGGGTACCTGGGTGGATCAGTTGGTTAAGTGTCTGCCTTTGGCTCAGGTCATGGTCCCAGAATCCTGGAATCAAGCCCCACATTGGGCTCTTTGCTCAGCGAGAAGCTGGCTTTTCCCTCTACTCCCCACGTGTTCTCTCTGTCCCTATCGCTCTCTCTCTCTCAAATCCTTTATTTCAGTGAGAGGTAGACAGACAGACAGCACGTGTGCAGTGAGGAGAGGCAGAAGGAGAGGGAGAGAAACTCAAGCAGACTCTCTCCTGAGCGCAGAGCCCAGATCAGACCTGAGCTGAAACCACCAAGAGTCACTTAACCGACTGTACCAGCCACCCAGGCACCCCTCATGTATAAATTATTACACTTAATAAGTTAAAATTCTTTCAATTCCTGATACATTCAGTGTGGTTTTTTTTTTTTTTTTTGAATAGTCAACAGTGAAGTGGAAATTTTAAGTAAAAGAGGAATCCTAACACCCTAGAAAATAAACTTTAAAATTTTCTTTTTTTCCCTAGTTTTTGTTGCATCCATGCAAAAGGTTTATATGGCTGAAATTATACAAGTTTACATTGTTTTCTTGTCATTATGAGTGTGTTTACAAGTTTACATTGTTTTCTTGTCATTATGAGTGTGTTTCTATGTTGTATAATTTTCATAATTATTTATAATAGTTTATCAGTTTACCTTAAACATTCTTCTACTTGTTGTATATTATTATGTACCCTGTTTCATGTCATGGAATAGATTGGCAATTTTGTTGAATATTGTTTTAATATTTTTCTTTAAAAACATTGTTCATTTGCATCTTCATGCACTAGTTTCCCACCCTTCCCTCTTTTGTTCTTTCTGGCAGTGGAAAAGGAATTGTTATTATTATTTTTTTTAGAAAATTTCTCAGAAGTGAGATGAGCAACTCCGAAGGTATATCAAAGAACATTAAACATGGTAGTTTTAGGGATTACTGAGAGAATCAAGATTACAATTAAAATGAGTCATTAAGCAGAGTTGTCACTTAAAATGTTAATGTGGGTTTTTATTAAAGCCGAGGTTTTAAAGATTATTACTAAAGGAGAAATTAAGTATCATTGATGTTTACATATAAAATTTAGCTGAAACCCTAAGATGTAATTAGGCTTTTTAAAAAAAATTGTTCTTGGCTAAACTGAATGCAGCATAATTCTGAACAGATCTTGTGTTTGATTAATGATGTTGGTCCCAGTTATCCTGCAGCTCTGGAATATTAGTGTTGGCCTGGCAGTCCCCTGGGCTCTTCCCTGGGAGTGGTCATCCCCTCCCTGGCCCGCTCTGCTCAGTTACTTTTGTGTGTGCACTCCTTCACAGAGCTGGAGCCCTTTGGCCAGAAGGGCGTCCTTGTATGGTGCCATTGCCCTTCCACTTGCCTTTCATGAGCCATAGTTCTGCCTTCTCAAGCAACAGTCACGTTTCTTCTATTGGTCTGAAAGCTTGAGAAAATCAGGGATTGGTTCTGGTTTTTGCTCTCTGTGTCCTTAGCTCTTGGCATAGTTCCTGGCACATAGCAGATGCTCAAAAACACATTTGCAGAATGAAATGTCTCAAGACAGTCTTTCAAATGTATGAATATAACAGTGATATCCCCACCTAATCACCTCTGCTTCAGGTTTAATATCCTCCAGTTCAGCCATTCCCCATGATAGAATTTCTAGAGCCTTTCCCCTTGTCCGTTGCTCACCATTGTCTGTGACCACAGTTTGCTGTCAGTTATTCTGTTAGAATATGTGGCCAGATTGGCAGGCAGTCCTCCAGAAGTAGTCTGATTTGCAGTAATACATTCAAGTGAGCATTACTCCCCCCCGCCCCCCCCCTCCAAAAATCCCTAGTTGTTTGTATCTTTTCATGTGATCTGCTGTCAAGCCTGGTTTCTTCTGAGAGGTGCTTGTGCAGTTGAGTGTTTCCTTTTAGATTAGTGTCAGTTGGGATTTGATGAGGGCTCTTCAATGTCCTCATGTGAGTCATCAGTAAAAATGAGGAACAGGGGTGGCCACGGAAGTGCTCTGTGGAAACCTCCCTTCAAATTGACAGTAATCCCCTAATCCAAGGCTTTTCAAACTGTGGTGTGCATACAGATTATATGGGAATTTGGTTAAAATGCAGATTCTGATTCAATAGGTCCTTGTGCAACCTGAGAGTCCATCATTCTAATAAGTTCCAAGGTGATGCTAATGCTGTGAGTCTATCAAGTCATACTTGAGTAGCAAGGCAAGGTTTTTGGAGTTGTTCATGAAAACAAATCCCTTACTGTGTAGATCACTGTGTTGTACCCATCAGAGCCTTAACTGATACTCTCTGATTGCAGTTACTTGAGCTCATACCCAGAGAGGTTCATCTCCTATCCTACCTCACTAGGTAAGGAAAATAAGAGTAGTGCTATTTTGCCAGCTTCCAGGTGGTTGTATGCCTCTCCCTGCATGTTTAATTGGACTCTTACTTCCAGCGTATCCAACATATTTAGTATCTTTTCAAGTTTCTTGTTATCTGGACATTTGATAAAGTGATCATGTATACTGAACACATTTTTAAAATTATTTATCTGGCATACTTTCGTATACCAGAAAGTTACCCAAAGAGAAACTAAATAGATACAGTTTTTAAAATGTTGGTGAGAAAGTATAGTGTTACTGATAAAATTCTTTTATAAGAAGTATTATGGAGCATCCAATTTTTGTTAACTCTATTGGAATTTGGAGAAAATGGATGCATTGTTGAAATTACATTCCTGAACTGAAAGATACTCATGCAGCTGGCAGCCCTTCAGTAATAGATTAGCAAGTGAGTTCTGTAGAACTCGGGTTGAGGAGGTCATGAGCATCTGATCCCCCTTTTCTCCAAGGTTTTAATCTCCAAGCTTAGGGGATGGGTGCTTTTCTTTCGCCTTTTACACAAAGCAGAAAACACTATGTCCAAGACTTTTTGGGGGGCATAAAGAGATGATTATTATGTCAAAATTTGGATGACAACGGCATTTACACTTATTTTGTAGAGCTCAATGTGATCTGCTCAGTAGGGTGTGTCTCTGTGTTAGAGATTCCCTATCTCTTTGTGAGATAGGCTCATATTTCCTCAAAGCTGTAGGATGAATGGAAAGAAGTATTCTGCTAATGTTCTTGAAAGAAAAGTTTTGCTTTGAATCATTCCACAGGTTAAGGTGGTGTGTAGAAACTGACTAGCGTTTCTAAGCAGTCCTAAGCAGACTTTTGGGATATCAGAGGATATGAGAGTACCTTTCAAAGTGCATTTGACCCAGTGCCCTAATCATGGCAATTTAGAGCTTGATTGTTGCAATTATCACAATGCACATACACACACTCTTACATTGTACCTGTATAGACCATCTTTTCTTTTTGTTTTGTACATAGTAGGTGTGGCCTCCACCCTGAAAAGTATTCTGTTCACTGAATATCCAAAAAATGCCCCTCTCCCTGCACTCTCAAAGCCCTTAAGCCCCAAGTTCATCATTTGAGCATACGGAGAACAGGTTAGGAGTGACATGTTGCTGTTGTAGTTTACCCATGAATTTCCTCCCTTTCCACAACGATGTGTTTTTTTCTTTAATGATTTTATTTATTCACGAGAGAGAGAAAGAGGCAGAGACACAGGCAGAGGGAGAAGCAGGCTCCCTGCAAGGAGCCCGATGTGGGACTCGATCCCAGGACCCTGGGATCATGACCTGAGCCAAAGGCAGACGCTCAACCACTGAGCCACCCAGGTGCCCCACAATGATAGTTTTCTATGATAAACCAGATTTCTTCCATCTGCTCATTTGCAGGCACATTGCAGCAGCAATCATGCCTTCTCTTTAACATTTTTTTTCATTACAGTATTTTTCAAGTATGTATTATAAACCTCTATGAACTCATTACATAATCTTGACAATATCAACATCTTTATAATCTAGTTTCATTTATTCCCCATCCTTCTTCATCCTCTTCCCTACCCACCACCGTACACCCACCTCTCTCTTCTGGTCTTTTAGAGCAAATTCCAGATATCTTATCATTTTACCTGTGATACTTCAGTATGTAAGTTAACAGAGAAATAATTTTTTACAACCTTTACATTGAAGTATAACATACATAGGGAAACACGAACGTAAGTATAGAGGCTGGCAAATTTTCACAAGCTGAATGGATCTGTATAACCAGCACCTGGACCAAGAAGCAGAACATTACCAGTACTAAGCAGTGGACTTTTCTGTGAATTTAATGTTAATCTCCAGTTTGTCCTTTGCTAAATATTCTGAACCTATTCTGGTGCATAATTGAAGCTTTTATGGTATGTCCATAATTTAATTAGGCAAATGTAATTAGGTTTTCATTTCAAATATATGAAACAGGTTCCTTTGCTTCTCTTTTTTTTCTTTCAAATGGGTCATCTTGAAACCCTCTTGTTCAAATGTTACCTTTGCCCGGAATGTGTTTGGACTTATTACTAGTTTTTAGTTTATATGTGTCTTTTTGCTAAAATTACAACTAGGATAGAGGTGAATATTTACATAAGAAATTTCCTTATTTGTTCAACAAACTTTTATTGACCACCTAGTATTTGTCAGACATACTGCTAAGCATCAGAAAAATAGCAGTGAACAAGTGAGACAGGGTTATTTCCCTGTGGCATTTGCAGCTTAGGGGACAGAAAGCTTTCCCTCGTATCCTGGATCGTGTCAACAGTGTGACAGTACTAAATAACACTGTTGAAACTGCTGAAAGGAAAATGCAGAATCTTCAGTGTTTTTGCAGATGTATCCAGTACTTTTATTGGTACAAATCAAGATCTTATCCTTGACATGTTACCCAAAGGAAGACAGATGTCTTCATGAATAAAACGATATGTACTGAGGGACACTCTGATCTGTAACAGTGCAGTGATGTAAGCAGCCCTTTAAATTCAAATTTGAAATAAAACAAGGAGCTCCTTTATTTCCTCTCTATTTGACTGTGACTTGGGAGCCACTCACTCATGAACTTGAAATCGGAAGCACAGTTACATTAAAGAACACAATTGAAACTAAGTTACTCACCAGTGGCCTGGTGATGATTGAAAATGGTTATATATTCAAGAATATTTGTTAGGTCCCATTATTTAGCATGTCCAAAAAATGAGTTGATTTCTTCTTACAGCTTTCCAAATATTTGTATCTATTCAACTTAATACCTTAATGTTAAAAAATTACTAAGTAAAAAAAATTACTAAGTATATTTAAATAAAACTAGAAAGTCTTGAAATTCAAAGGGGCTTTAAGGATAATTTGGGATAGTCACCTTTACAGTGCAAAAATGCCCTCAGCCTATGCCCAGCACCTGTGGTGATGGAGATAGATTAGGGGTCAAGGGCATATAATATAAAGGAAGGAATTTGTTATAAGATAGGAGTGGTAATTACCTATGGAAAGCTTTTGGGCCCTCTCTGTAAGTACAGATTGGTTGGCTGGTTTTGTTTTTATCCAGGTAACATTCTGGCCAGCTATAACTTGTCTTCTACAGTCCGGTTTCTGCCTGTGGACATCTAATGTATCACCTTTTTGATAAACTTTGGCATTGGCTAGGGAAACATCCCAAGAACTTCTTAGATTTCTAAGTTTGGGATTAACATTAAAGCATACAATTTTAACCATTTATTCATGTAATTTATTTATTTCCTATTGTATGCCAGTCACTGTTCTAGGCAAAAGGGATGATAGGATTGAGCAAAAAGTCCCTATTACCATGGAAATTTCAAGTTCGTGAATGAGTGGCTCTAAAGTTGCAGTCAGACATGAAATAAAGGAAATGGATAAGGTCTGAAGAAGATGATTATTTGGGGTTGGGACATGTTGAGCTTGGGAGGCAGTGGGCCATCCAAGAGCAGGTATCTCGTAGGCAGCCAGCTCTGTGCTTGAGAGAAAGCTGGCTTTGGGCATACAAGGTGGGATTTGAAGCATTTGGAGCAGAGGAGGTGGGGCAAGGTGGGTGAGTGGTTTGAGAGCAGGAGATAGTCTAGGATGGCATGGTGCTCGGTGGCTTTTAAGAACCAAATAAATATTTTAGAATTCATTTACTTGATCAACAACTGTAATCCTTTTAAAGTAATTATATAATAAGCATTACTTATTGAGTAATTGTATCATGAAGCAAGTACAGATTTCTCATTACTTTGGAGAAACTGTTTTCTGTTACAAAGTTTTGAGAAGTAGAGGTTTTATATAATGTTTCCTTTTTTTCTTTTTAGAATTATGTAAGTAATATGCTAAAATACACACATACACACACGTAACAGCCAAGATATATGCAAGTATAGAGGGTAAAGTTTGTCCCTTTATCTCTCTCCTTACCCTTTTACCACCCAAGATTTTTTTCTATGACTTTCTGTATACTGTTCTCGAAGCAGCTATGTTCTGAACAGTCCATCTTGGAGATTAGAGAATGCAATTGCTCATATTTGTCTTTGATTTAGAGACCATTGATCAGTTAGAGTAATACTCCTTTATGGCCTACTCAGGGAATGTACTTGCCTTTGCCCTTAGTGGTGGGCAGTCTTTTATAGGAAGTCTTTCAACTGCATAGTTAGTGGATAACTGAAGCTCCATATTATGGACTTTGGAAAGCACAGCTGGACAGATGCAGGTTGTGGGCAAGTCTCATTTCTGGGATATTAGAAAATCACCATCCACATAGAGATGGGACATCTAAAGAGTTGTGAAGTATCTTTGGTGATGCACTGAATTTTGAGTGTTATTACTTGTACTAGTCAAGGGTTGATCAAAATAATTATCTTGTGAAAAGTAGTCACAAGGCACTATACATTTTATTAGATTTCTTGTTTCCTCAGTTTTACTGAGGAAATGGACCTCGATTTCTAGAGTTGACGTTCAGCTATCAACTTAGGGGTGGACCTCATTAGAAGCTTGGGGGGCCTAATTGTGCCTACTGACCTCTAAGGCATTGACCCTACAGTGTTAAATATGCATAAAAATATGTGCTTGAGGAAGATTGTTACTTGTTAGGGAAGATGAGAGAGAACTTATGTGTTTGCCCTTGGTGTTTGCAGCATATCACTGGATCTAGAATTTAAATGAAAAAATAGTCCAGAGCAAAAGCACCAAAAGAGTATTTTGTATTTTTTGACAACTTGCTGATTTCTGGTCTTCCTCATCTTGGTAAAATGATACCTTTAAGAATTTAGTTGTTTAAAAAAAAAAAAAAAACAACTTAGTTGTTGGGATGCCTGGGTGGCTCGTCAGTTAAGCATCTGCTTTCGGCTCAGGTCATAATCTCAGGGTCCTGGGGTCTCAAGCCCTGAGCATCCTGTTCAATTGGGGAGCCTGCTTCTCCCTCTCTCCCTCAGCCTGCCCCGCATTCGTGCTCTCTCTTGCTCTCTCAAATAATAAATAAAATCTTTTAAAAAAATTAGTTTTTAAAGTCCTAAACCTGGTAGTTATCCTTACAGCTCCATCCTTCATGCCCACTCTACTAGAAGGTCTTCTGATCCTGCTTCCAACATAGAAAACCCATCTCTAGGGCCAGTGCTCTAATGCAGGCCACTGTCACCCAAGACTTCTGCAGTTACCTTGTGCCTTCTCTTTCAGCTTCCACTCTTGCTTCTCCTCCATTTCATTCTACACCCATTTCACCTGTCCTTTACTGCTCCGCCCCCTACCCCATGGCAACCACCAATCTATTCTCTATGAGCTGCTTTTTTTTTTTAATATTCCACATATAAATGGGATTCCTGTCACATCTAAGTGTCTTTGCCTGTCTGAGTTATTTCACTTAGCAGAATGCCTTTGCAGTCCATCCATGTTGTCTCAAATGGCAGGATTTCCTTCTTTTTTATGGTTGAAAAATATCCCACTGTGTGTATATACACGAGATTTTCTTTATCCACTCATCCATCAGTGAACACTTAGATTGTTTCCATATCTTGTCTATTGTGAATAATGCTGCAGTGAACATGGCAGGGTAGATATCTTTTGTGAGTTAGTGTTTTTGTTTTCTCCAGATAAATATACAGAAGTACAATTGTTGGATTATATGGCAGTTCTATTTTTAATTTTTTGAGGAACCCCCATACTATTTCCTTAGTGGCTGCACCAAATTACATTCCCACCCATAGTACATAGAGTTCCCTTTTCTCCACATCACTTACTTCTTGCTTTTTAAATAATAACCATTATAACAGATGTGAGGTGATATCTCATTTCCTCAATAATTATTGATATTGAGTATCTTTTCACAAGCCTATTGGCTATGTGTATATCATTTTTTTTTTTTTTTTATTCATGAGAGAGAGGGGCAGAGAGAAAGGCAGGCTCCATGCAGGGAGCCCGATGTGGGACTTGATCCTGGGTCTCCAGGATCACATCCTGGGCCAAAGGTGGCACTAAACTGCTGAGCCACCTGGGCTGCCCATCAATTGGTATTTTTAAAAAAAGGTTTTATTTATTTATTTGAAAGATTGAGAGAGAGAGAGAGAGAGAGAGAGAGAGAGAGAGAGAGAGCATGCACACACTCACACAAACGGGGGGCAGAGGGAGAGAGACCAGCAGATTCCATGCTGAGCGGGGAGCCCAATGTGGGGTTTGATCCTAGAGATCCTGACCTGAGCCACCCAGGCACCCTTTAATTGGTATATTTTAAAAGCACCCCAGATGATTCTGATGTGTGGCTTTGGTTGAGAACTCTGGTTGGGTGATTAGAGTAGCAACTGTAGCAGGTTCCCCCAGCATAGGTGGAAATTGTTCTAGGAGTAAATACAGAGTACAAAAACTCTAGTCCTGCTCGGTGGATATTGCTCAGGGTTCTAAGGGGGTGTATGTGATGTGTTTGTGGTGCTATTTCTTCAGTCTCCAGTCCTAGCCCTTAGGTGGGTGGTCCCCTACTGCCGATCCCCATCTTTATTCTAGAGAGCTCTTCTCATAACTTAGCCTTCCTGAGAACCCTGGGGGATACAGTTATTCTATGGATCTTTATTCTCCTACCAATCCCTGGCCCACTTCCACTTCCACATGCAGCTTCTACTGTCTCTGAATTGGGGTTTGCTTTCCCCCCCACAGTTCTCTTGGGCTTCCAAATCACATTTTTGGAAGTCTTTTGCTCAGTTTCAGTTGCAGGTTCCTCTAGTGGTTAGCACTGTTACCATTCAGTTCTGATGGCTTGAGGGGGGTGAGCAGAATTCCTTATGGTTCTCCTGATGGCATGTTTCCAGTTTATCCTGTGCTCTGTGGACTTATTCGTCTCTTATATTTTTATAACATATACTCTTACTGTTACAAATATATAGTCTTTTATATTGTGATTTTAAGGAAGGGGAGAAGTATGTTCTAATGCTTCATTATTTGTCACGAACCAGAAGTCCCCAAACACTTTTTGGTTACCTCTGAAAAGTGTCAGATATACAAAGGATTAAGCAGACTCTTCAGAGATGGGGAGCTATAGTGGTTTAACCAAATGAAAAATGACTTTATTCTGTTAGTGAAAAATGCATTTAAAGTCACAAGATGCCATTTTCACATATCAAATTAGTAAGGTGTGTTGAGGGAGTAGGTGTGGTGGGGGAGAGCTTATGAGGAATGGGAGGTATTTATTAAAGAGAATTTAATCCCAGCAAGGGTGTGGGAGTATGGACATTCTTATATACTGTTTGTGGAATGCAAATTGATATAATTCTTAATGTGGTTTGGCAATATGGGCCTTAAAAATGTTCATACTTTTTGGGGTGCCTTGGTGGCTTACTTAAGCATCTGACTATCTCAGCTCAAGTCTTGATCTCAAGATCATGAGTTCAAGCCCAGCATGGAGCCTACTTAAAAAGTCCATACTTTTGGGATCCCTGGGTGGCGCAGCGGTTTGGCGCCTGCCTTTGGCCCAGGGCGCGATCCTGGAGACCCGGGATCGAATCCCACGTCAGGCTCCCGGTGCATGGAGCCTGCTTCTCCCTCTGCCTGTATCTCTGCGCCTCTCTCTCTCTCTGTGTGTGTGACTATCATAAATAAATTAAAAAAAAAAAAAGTCCATACTTTTTTTTTTTTAAAGATTTTATTTATTTATTTATTCATGAAAGACAGAGAGAGAAAGGGGGGGGGGCAGAGACACAGGCAGAGGGAGAAGCAGGCTCCATGCAGGGAGCCTGACATGGGACTCGATTCCCAGACTCCAGGATCACACCCTAGACCGAAGGCAGACGCTAAACCGCTGAGCCACTTAGAGATTCCCAAAAGTTCATACTTTTTAACCCAGGGATTTAAATGCTATCTATCCTAAGGAAACCTATGGAGAGATGTTTATCCCCACGTTATAAAGTAAATAAAAACAAAACCACAATGAACATATTCAAGTGCCCGACACAGAGCAGTTGTTAAATTATGTACATCTGTGCAGCTAACAAAATTCTACAAACAAAATGAAGTTAACGAAAATAAGCATTTAGATTTTAATGACATAGGGAAGATGTTTATGTGGTTTTTAAGGATGCTAAATGAAAAAATAGATATACTTTAGAATAGATTTATCTAGAATATCAATTCTATAAGAAAATGTACAAAGAGAAGTAAACAGTAACAGTAATTGTTTTTAAAATTTGGATTATATGAAGTTCCCCCCTATATTCTTACATTCTTTTGTATTTTTCACATTTTTACAGTAAGTATAATAAGGAAAAATATTTTTTAAAAATATTTTATTTATTTATTCATGAGAGACACAGAGAGAGAGGCAGAGACACAGGCAGAGGGAAAAGCAGAGGCTCCATGCAGGTAGCCTGACGTGGGACTTGATCCCGGGTCTCCAGGATCATGCCCTGGGCTGAAGGCGACGCTAAACCGCTGAGCCCCCCGGGCTGCCCCAAAAAAATATTTTTTAAATTGTCAGGTTGTCTCACAGAGAAATAAGAATAGCCAATGATCACATGAAAATATTTAACCTTAGTACTAATAAAAAATGAGAAGAATGCTCAGTGACATGAAAATGCCTGTTGCATATATTTAAGTGGAAAAAAATAAGAATATGTACACTATGATCCCAATTTAGTTAAAATTGTATGTGTATCAAAATGTTGACAGTGCTTGTCTCAGGGTGGTTGGTGTCTTTCATATCAGATGACTTTTCCTTTTCTCCTTGATGCTTATGATTTTCATTATGTGAATTTTCTGCCCTTATCATCTTACCTGTTCTTCTATATTTTTTGGTTTTCCTATATTGAATGTGTGTTGCTCTTATAATCAGAATTTTTTTCACACATTAAGAAATATCAAAATGGTCACTCCATTCTTTACACCATGCTCTTCAAACATGCTTGAAATGTTTAACTTGGGTGTTAGAGTCAGAAATTTGAGGGAACTCTATGCAATTCAGTCTTACAAATTAAATGTATACAATGATATAAATTTCTGTAATACTTTTTATATGATTTTTAGTTTATTTATTCATGAGACACATAGAGAGGCAGAGACACAGGCAGAGGGAGAAGCAGGCCGCACGCAGGGAGCCCGATACGGGACTTGATTCCAGGACTTGATTTCCAGAACTCCAGGATCACGCCTTGGGCCAAAGGCAGGCGCTAAACCGCTGAGCCACCCAGGGATCCTCAATTTCTATAGTACTTTAAAGAGATTTATCTTTGTCTAAAGTATGTTTGAACCCTTCAAATATCTTCTTATATGGTCAGCCACATAAGTGCAACATGATGGAAAACTGTTTTTTGCCCTTTTTTATGAAGACTTTTGAGCTTTTTTATTTCTAAAAATTGAGATACCACTGACATACAGCAAAATGTACAGATTTTAAATGTATAGTCCAGTAAGTTTTGATGAATGTTTATACCTGCATAAATACCACCCCAATCAATGTGTAGATCCTTTTTGTCACTACTGCTGCCTTGTCAGTCTTCACCATCCAGAGGGAATCTGTATTCTGATCTTTACCACCATAGGTTAATTTCATTTTTTCTAGAACTGCATATAAATAGAATCATATAATATATTATTTATGTCTAGCTTCTTTTGCTTAACATGATGAGATTTCATCCATATAGTGCAATGGATTCTTCCTTTTTTGTTGCTGGGTGGTATTCTATTGTGTGAATACCACAATTTGTTTATCCACGCTCGTGTTTACAGATGTGTAGGATGTGTCCAGGTTTGGGCTATCTTAGAATCAGGGGTGGCTTTGTAGCTGTGTTATAAGCCCAAGCATGCCACCCTGCTTCTCTTTTCCTGTCTAGCATGCTTGCAGAAGAGGCATTTGCCCTGCAGTTAAGGGCTTGTTTCTAGGAGCTTGTAACTAAGACCACCACAGAGAGGGCACAGAGCAAAACTAAAGCGGCCAGACAAGTCCAACGCAGATGCCTCAGGAGTTCAGCTCCTGGGCACAGAATGGCAGGCCTGTAGATGAACTGAAAGCTCCTTTTACGGGGCGGGAGACAAAGCTAAGCAGTGAAAGAGCTCAGGGTATCCAATCAGGGACCGAGAAAGCCCCTACTACTTGGAGACCAAATCACAGCAGCTGTTTGAGGTTACTCAGAATGCTGAGCATTGATCACACCGAGAGAGTGGGGCGGAGTGCTTCCTCACCCCAGCTGGCCCGGCAACAAGTATTACCCGAGTGCCCATCTGGGCTCCCTTCTGCTGGGGCTTCTGGGGTAAGGAGCTCCAGCAGGACTTGAAGCACTTGCTCTGCAGCCTCCGACTGCTCTTCCAATATGAGCTGTGTAAAAAACCCACGACCTCTTGGAGGTACGTGATCTGATAACTAGAAGAAAAACCTCCTCCCTAGGCTCAAGTGACTGTCATACATGCAGGTATTCAGTCCATTGCCCAAGAACAGGAATTATGAGTTCTAGGTTTAAGAGGTCCAAGATATGTATTCCTGGGACAGAATAGGGCACAGCACCCCCTCCTCTAATCTCATTGCTTGTGGAGTTCATTTCCCTCTGTGCTATCACCAACCAAGGGGGAATATGGCCTTTATCTCATTTCCTTGGGCAAATGCCCCTTTATTACTACATCTGTCTCTTGAATCTTAACACACAGTTCAGGTTAACTGAGTGTAAATAGAGCTGAGGAAATGTGGAGGGAGAAGTACTGCTATTCAGTTAGCTTGTTGAAAACACTCTTAGAGGATGGGATATTGTGGGGGCCCTCATTAGGCAGTGGCAGGACCATGGGAGAGGTGCCCTCCACCTGCCATGCTGTAGAAGAATTTATGGCAAAACTCTTGCCATGAAAGGTGTGTAGATCACGGAAGTTATACTGACCAGCTTTGCTGGTAACTGTGCTAAAAGAGCCATCTGACGCTTGGTAGCAGGCCCAGCCAGCAAGGAGTCCACTCCCTGTACACCCTAGGCCAGCTCTCCCCCTCCCTGGACTGTTGTCTGTCTGTTCCCTCGTTGTGTCAGGTACTTACCTGATTATCTTCTGCCCCTCATTTCTTGTTAGGTCTGTTTTTTTTTTTTCCTTGTCTCCGTTTTCCTTGCTCTCTTCAACTTAAACTTTCTGGTTAAAAAACAAAACAGATATCAGACTTTCTAACTTTGCATTAACTGACATTCCCTGCCAAGGCACCGCCTCTGAGCACCTGCCAGAAGTTTTTTTTTTTTTTTTTTTTTTTTTTTTTTTTTGCCTTTGGTTTCATTATAGATGACAAAACATGGAGTTAGGTATCTTTTCCCCAGGATTTGGTTGCTAGTTGTCTATTTCAAAACCAGACAGTATTTTCTGATTGAAGTTATTTATGAGCAGTTTGATTCTTAAAACTCTTTTTGATGTTACTGGAATCACTATGGACCATGAGTCCCATGTGACCCATATGTTGAGAAGAGGTGTAAATTGAAGCTTTGAAAAGTTGGCACCAAACATGGAAACTGAAGCAACCACTGCCCATCAGACTAATAATCTACTGGTCTTAAGATGACTTTTACTTGTGGGGGATATATAATTTCCTTGAAATTAGTCTTAGAAAAAGCCAGAGTAATTTTTCCTGGGTTATTAGGTTATCTGCAATTATAATTTTGATACAAGAACAAAGAACAGGGATGCCTGGGTGGCTCAGTCAGTTAAGTGTCTGCCTTTGGCTCAGGTCATGATTTGGGGTCCTGGGATCAAGTCCCCACATTGGGCTCCTTGCTCAGCAAGGAGTCTGCTTCTCCCTCTACCTCTACCTCTCCCTACCCCTGGCTTGTGCTCTCTCTCTCTCTCTCAAATAAATAAAATCTTAAAAAGAAAAAGAGCAAAGAACAGATTGTGCCCAGACCAAGTTACATTTATAACTTCAAACAATTATATTCTCATGGACTTTAGCAAAAAAAATCTTAGAGAAAAGACTTTTGGAAAGTCTTTCTCCCCTCCCTACCAGTCTTTGGGCTCTAAATAACCAAGTATGTTTGAACACATTCTTGGGCAAAGTAGTTAATATTTCATAATCAATTTTTTTGGGATTTGAACTATGTGGAAGAAAGTTCATGATACCATTCTGTGAAGTATATTAATGTATTTTTTAAAACGATTTTATTTATTTGAAAGAAAGAGCAAGAGTAGGAGCAGAGGGGAGGAGCAGAGGGAGACGGAGATGCAAACACCCTTCTGAGCAGGGAGCCTGATGTGGGGCTCCATTCCAGGACCCTGGGATCATGACCCAAGCCAAAGGTAGATGCTCAACCAACTGAGCCACCCAGGCACCCCTAAACAACTTATTCTTATCAGCGAACATACAAGGTTCCTGTGTATAAATTTCTCTACTAGGAACTGAAGATGATGAAAATTAATTTTAAATGAGGGAAGTGAAAATCATTGAGTTCTGGCCTTTTCTGTAGGCAAAAGCAAACAGTAAGACCCTGAATAGTTGATACTGTGTCTCTGGAATATGAATATTTGGGCTCTCCATGGCAATTGTAAACTTCATATTTGTGACTTACCTCCAGAGTGTTAGTAGATTACCATAGAGATACAGACAACTAAAGGAACTTACTGCATTACCTTATCAAGCATATTTTAAGATAAGTTAAAATTACATCATAGAATGGAAAGATATCCCATGTTCATGGATTGGAAGACTTGATATTATAAAGATGGCAATACTACCCAAAGTGATCTATAGATTCAGTGCAATCTCTACCAAAATCCTGGCAGCCTTTTTTGCGGAGATGGAAAAGTTGATCCTAAAATTCATATGGAATTGCAAGGGGCTCTGACTAATCAAAAAATTCTTGTAAAAAAAGGATGACATTGGAAGAATCATACTTTTTAATTTTAAAAATCTACAATAATCAAAACAATGTGGTACTGGCATAAGGATAGACATAGAGATCAATGGAATGGAACTGAGAGTCCAGAAATAAACCCATCATCTATATTCAATTGAGTTTTGATGAGGGTACCAAGACTATTCAGTGGGGGAAAGGACAATGTCTTCAACAGATAGTGCTGGGACACCTGGATACTGACATGCTAAATAATAAAGTTGGATCTCAACCTTACACCATATACTAGAACTAATTCAAAATGGATCAAAGACCTAATTGTAACAGCCAAAACTCTTAGAAGAAAACATAAGGGTAAATCTTCATGACCTTGGATTTGGTAATGGATTCTTAGAAATGACACCAAAAGCACAAGCAGCAAAAGAAAAAAAAATAGCTAAATTGGATTGCATCAAAATTTAAAACTTTTGTGAATTAAAGGACACTATTAAGAAAGTGGCAAGAAAATCTAGAGAATTGGAGAGAACAGTTGCAAGTACTAGGGCCCTAGTATTTATAATATATTAAAAACTCATAACTCAACAACAGAAAGACAATCCAACTAAAGTATGGACAAAGACTTGATTGGATAGTTCTCCAAAGAAAATATAAAAATGGCCAACACACCTCTGAAAAGATGTTCAACATCATTGGTCATTAGGGAATTGCAAATAAAAAACGACAGTGAGGTACCACTTCATGCCTACAAGGATGGTTGTGATTAAAACAAAAGAAATGTTGGTAAGGATGTGTAAAAATTGGAACCCTTATGCTTTGTTGGTGAGAATGTAAAATGGTGTAGCCACTGTGAAAAACAGTTTGGCAATTCCTCAAAAAGTTAAATATAGAATTACCATATTACCCAGCAGTTCTGCTTCTAGATATATACCCTAGGTAATTGAAGATATATATTCAAACAAATACTTGTACACAAATACTCATAGTAGCACTATTCACAGTAAGTAAAGGGTGAAAACACCCCAAATGTCCATCAGTGGAGGAATGAACAAAATGTGAAATATTCATACAATGGGATATTTTTCAGTCTTAAAAGAAGAATGAAATACTGATAGATGTTATAATGTAGAAGAACCTCAAGACATCATGCTAAGTAAATGAGGCAGACATAAAAGATCACCCATTGTGTGATTTACATTTGTATCAAATACCCAGAATAGGCAAATCCATAGGGACATAAAGCATATTGGTGGTTGCCAGGGGCTGGAGCAGGGGGATGGCAGTGACTACTTAATGAGTACAAGGTTTCATTGTGGTCTGACTGAAATAGTTTGGAACTAGGTACAGGTGATGGTTGCAGAATACAGTAAATATACTAAATGCCAGTGAATTACACACTTTAAAATGGTTGAGTTTATGTTATGTGAATTTTTAAAAATTACATCATATAGTTTTTATGATCTCATAAATAACTCTGGCTTTGCTGTCATAGTTACCTTGTGACTGTTGGAACCCATGTATTTGCAGGATTTGTACACTGGGAAAGCTCTTTCCAGCTGTGGGCAGGAAAACTCGAAGACAGATGATCTCAAGTGGGTTTCCTTCTAAAATAACAATTAAGAAATACAGTTTTGCTTTTTTCATTTTTACCTGTAGAAACTGGTAAAACTCCTAGAATGGGCCCTGGGTTGTTTTAAAATGTGATATGGACTGATGTTGGCTAGTTTCCTCACTTAGCTTGAAAAACTATGTTTAACTTTATATTATTTGGATATGGAAAAGCTTTTGGTTTTATGAAAATTAAGAGTAATTTTAAAAGAGGAGCACCTGGGTGACTCAGTCAGTTAAGCGTCTGCCTTTGGCTTGGGTCATTATCCTGGGGTCTTGGGATGGAGCCTGCATCCATCCTCCATTGGCTCCCTGCTCAGCGGGGTGTCTGCTTCTCCCTCTCCCTGTAGTCCACCCCCTGCTCCTGCTCCCATGTACACTTTCTCTGTCTCTCTCAAATAAAAAAAATCTTAAAGAATCTAAGCTATATATGTGTAATTGCAATAAGATTTTTCTAATGGTTTGCTGTGCTGCACTGCTAGAGATTTTTGTGACAATTTCTAAAATCATCAACCATCATATATACTTTTTATTGTCAGTGAATTTGGTATCAGGTATAAGAAAGTTCTGTTTTCAGATCAATCAAACAGATTGTGCAAAAACTAAAAATCTTAGTTTCTTATTTTTATCTTTATAACTTTTTTGTTTTTTGAAGGAAAGACTTTAGGTTAGATTCTGGCAAAATACCTGTCATTGAGAAGAGCTTCTCAGAAAGGTAGAAGTGCTTTGCCAATGATCATTAAGCTTTTCTTTATGATGAATTGTTGCTTCTGTTCTATAATTCTACTTCTGCCCCTGTGTTATTTGTAGGCTTGTTTCTCCAGCAAATGTATTTATGCTAATTGTCTTGCACACCCCCACCTGACTCAAAATATGCCATCTAGGCTGAGAGGTTGTAGACATGAAGCAAACAAAGCTAACTGGTTTGAAGGATTGAACCTACAGTTTTTTGACATCATTAGCATCACGTTCCACTCAATTGAACTAGAGTGTGAAAGAACAAATGCCTTGCTTAAACAAAGGTTTTGCAATTTCAAAGTTAGAAGGGATCTGGTAAGCATAGCAAAGTATCTAGAATAAATATAATAAACTGAAGTTGTGGGTAAAATATTTGGCTTCTAATAATTATTGCTTCTGATTTCTACAAAATTAGGAAGATCTGCTTCTTGTTATGTTCACTGTATAATGTTTTAAGAGATCAGGTTTTAAATTGTGGAGAATTCAAAGTTAAATTTTTCAATAAGTTATTAGGAAAATTTTCCCACAAGAGCAAATTTAACTGGACATGGTGGTACTCTACCATGACAGCAATCAAGGTATACATAGGCCATTTACATGGGTTTCTGTTTGTCGAGGGACCCCGCCTTTGATTTTCCTTACTTAACCTTTCTGTGCCTTAGTTTCCTCACCTAAGCAATTAGAATGATAGAATCTATTGCATATGGGTGTTATCAAGATTGAATTAATGTAGTTAAAGCTCTTAGAACAGTGCCTGATACAGAGTAAAAGCTCGAGATATTAACATTAAAGACCTAGAATAGGGGATCCCTGGGTGGCTCAGCGGTTTGGCGCCTGCCTTTGGCCTAGGGCGCGATCCTGGTGTCCCGGGATCGAGTCCCACGTCGGGCTCCCGGCGTGGAGCCTGCTTCTCCCTCCTCCTATGTCTCTGCCTCTCTCTCTCTCTCTCTCTCATAATAAATAAATAAATCTTTAAAAGAAAAATAAAGACCTAAGAATATGGGATGCCTGGATGGCTCAGCGGTTAAGTTGTGATTTCGGCTCAGGGCATGATCCTGGAGTTCAGGGATCGAGTCCCACATTGGGCTTTTTGAGGGGAGCCTGCTTCTCCCTCTGCCTATGTATCTGCCTCTCTCTCTGTGTGTCTCTCACAAATAAAGCCTTTAAAAAAATAAAAAAAAAATACATAAAGGCTTAAGAATAATGGTGAAGGATGAGGAGGAACTACTTTGGTGAGGGTTTTTTTTAAGGGCAGCCTTGTTTACATTCACCGATACTTAGTTTTGACCCTCTCCTGTGTGCCAAAGCACTGTTCTACCCAAGGTTCTGAGAACCTCTACTATACTCACTGTAGGGCCACTTTACTGCTAATGGGCATCTTGACCAAAGAGAATGCTTTGGGAAAGAAAGGGAGGGAGGGAGGGAAGGAAGGAGGGGGGAGAGAGGGAGGGAGGAAGAAAAGAAAGAACTCAAAGCAGTGGTTTTTCAACTGTTTCCTGAGAAATTGTAAGATTGCATGAAGTGTCTCTAGTGGTTTGTTGCAAACACATAGTTAACTGTCTCATGCATTTGCCGAGAGTTACTATGTGCCCATCATTGGCACTGGGCAGAGTGGGACTACATCGGGGGAAGGGTCAGAGACAAAGATGATGATAATGTGGTTCCTTGGCCTGGATCTCACAGTCCAGACCATTTTTTGTACCAGTAGAATCCATGCCAGGAAGGCCCCAGGGCTTTGAATGGAAGAGCATCAGAAAACAGCACATTCTTAATGGTGTGCATTCTTGGAGTTGTAAGGCCACACGTCAGCTAATTTGCTCATCTCTGTTAAGCCATCTCAAACTTAGCTGGAAGATGGACAGGGAAACTCATTGGTGGAAAAAGTGTTAAAATTATTGATTTTATGAATCATCTAAAATTACAGATTTTATGAATCATCTTGTTCTGATCTGTTATCAGAGAGAATTGAGTTTGCCTTATTTCTATTTATATTTTTTCAGTTTCTACTAGCATTTTTATAGCTTCAAATTGCTAGTTTGTGTTTGTACAACCTCTTTATACTCTCCTTCCTCTCTGCCTCCGGCCTTGGTTTTTCTGTTTGTGTATAGTTGTGGTGGAAATAAATTAGGAAAGGAGATTGATGAGCTTGGATAAGTCTGCTTCCTAGAAGGTACTCTATCTCTTCTCACGGAGTGACTGTGCTGCTTCTTTTGCAGGGTGTGAACTGCAGCTGCAGAAACAACAGGTGGACCTTTCAAGATGCATACAGGGCTGCAAGAAATGAGGGGAGAGGCTGGAGAGACCAATGAAAGGTGGAAGAAGCTTGTTTCCTGGGTAAATAGTATGCTTCTGAATTCTAACAAGTTTCTTGCCATATCAGTTGCTTTGTAACACCTAAGTCTTCAGAGGTATATTTAGTCTTTGCATTGTTGTTAAATATTCTTTATTTTCTCATCCTTCCTGTTTTATTGCTTAGCTCTTTGATAAAATGATTCTCCTTTTTTTTTTTATTAATCTAAAAATCTGCATTGAATATACAGGTTAGGTGATTTCTTAGATCACTTGATAAGAATGTTGGCTGACTGTTGGGTATTACTAAAGTTGAGCTGTGTTTTGTGACTCTGTGATTTGCAGGTGTAGTTTGAGTGCAATACTTAAACTTCTGTTTTATGAAATGAATGACTTGAAAAACTAGAACACTAGTCTGAATTCCAGTTATTCGAGCTGTGTGCTCAGGCTGCCCTCTGGAATAGGAAACATTTTTCAAAGCTAAATATAATACTAAAGACAAAGCAGACTGGCAAATAATCAATGTAAATAGATCTAGCCTTCACTGCTGAAGTAGATGTGCCCTGCTTAAGGTTTTTTGGGGTCATTTATTTATTGAGTTGTGAACTCAGTTTAAGCCTCTTGGTTTGTGCTTAGATTTGGGGGGTTTGTTGTTGCTGTTAAAGCTTTTTAAATAAAGGAAATATATTGCATTATTTTTCATTATAAAGTTAAGAACTTTTCTTTAATGTGCCAAATAGAAAGTTTTGGAAAGAAAGGGAGAGGAAATGGAGTCAGAGTCATTGATGGTATATAATGCTGGAAGTTCTGTGCACATCATCCTGACTTAGACAACTCCATGGCAACATCACTCCTCCACAAGCCTGGAGCCACACAGTCCATGGGAATGTTTCTACTATTATAGCTTCTGGAACTTCCTGGCTTATAGTGGGTTGCTGCAGGGCTACTATTAGATACATGATACCTTCCAACATGCTCATTCTTTGAGTTGTAGGCTAAGTAAAAACTGCTTAGTAGCCATTTATGTGAATCCTCTAAATTGGAAATGGCATGAGACCAGCTTATTTATACACATTTTCTACTGCTCACCTTCACACCAGCTGTTCTAGTCACACTGATCTCCTCGCTCTCTCAGTCAATCCAAAAATGCTCTTGCCTCAAATCTTTTCTTTTCAGAGGGCCGCTTGGATGGCTCAGTCAGTTAAGTGTCTGACTATTGATCTTGCTCAGGTCATGAACTCAGGGTTGTGGGTTTGGGTCCCAAGTTGGGCTCTGTGTGGAGTCGGCTTGAGATTCTCTCCCTCTTCCACTGCCCTTCCCTGATGCTTGCACTTGCTCTCTCTCAAATAAGTAAAATTTTAAAAAAGAAACTTTCCTCTCAGATAGCCACATGGCTCCTGTCCTCTTTCTCCTTCAGGTTTCTGCTGGGGGGTGAGAGGGACGATGAAGTTAATAGGGCAAAGCCAAATTGGAATCACCAGGAACTCTGTTGTGTCAGCCTCTGCTCTTACTACCTGGCAACACTGAGACATCTTGCCTCACTCCAGCGGAGCTCATTTGTCCCACTCCATTCCTACCTATCAAGTACCATGTTTTATTTATTCTACATATCGTGTTCTTGTTAAACTTTAAGATCTTTATTTTTTTTTAAGATTTTATTTATTTATTCATGAGAATACACAGAGAGGAGAGAGAGAGACAGAGAGGCAGAGACAAAGGCAGAGGGAGAAGCAGGCTCCATGCAGGGAGCCTGACGTGGGACTCGATCCCAGGTCCCCAGGATCACGCCCTGGGCTGTAGGCAGCACTAAACTACTGAGCCACCGGGGCTACCCCTTTAAGATCTTTTAAAATTGATCTTTCACTTTTAAAGGCACATGCCATTTGATACAGCAATTGTATTTCTAGGAATGTATTCACATCTGACCTCATACACGTATGCAGGTGTTCCACCTCAGCCTCCGTTGAACCCTGCTGTGTGCTTCCTATCTTCCACAGCATTCGCAGAGACTACCTCCGTCTTGCTGCCATTATGTTATTGTGGCCACAGGTCACGTCTCCCTCCAATAACTTGGGTAGCTGCCTGCTTCTTTGCCTAAATTGCAGTGTACTGGAGACATTTGCACAATAGCTGATTTATCTCCCTTCAGGTTTCTGCTTTTGAACTCCCATTCCTTTACATCGGTCTTTCTCTTCCCATTTGCGAATGTCTCAAACAGTTACACTTTTTGCTTTGGGTGGTTTTTTTTTTTTCATATTTAGACAAGTAAACATATAAGGTGGTATCTCTTCTAGGCTGCACACTAGAATCACCTCAGAAGCTTTATGAAATACTAATGTCTGGTCACACCCCCAGGGATTGTGAAACAGTTTGTCTGGGTTGAGGCATAAGCATCAGCATTTTATTTATTTTTTATTTTTAATATATTTTTTTAAAATTCCAGTATAATTAACATAACAGTGTTATATTAGTTTCAGGTGTGTGATAAGTGATTCAACAATTCTATACGTTACTCAGTGCTCATCCCTATCACCTATTTCACCCATCCCCCTCACCCACCTCCCCTCTGGTAACCATCTGTGTGTTCTTTACAGTTAAGAGTCTCTTTTTGTTTGTCTCTCTTTTTCTTTGTCCATTTGTTTTGTTTCTTAAATTGCATATATGAGTGAAATCATATGGTGTTGGTCTTTCTCTAGCTTATTTCACTTAGCATTATACCCTCTACAACTAAATTGTTGCACATGGCACCCCTAGAATTTTACATTTTTGTAAATTTTTTTTAATTTTTTTAAATTTATTTATGATAGTCACAGAGAGAGAGAGAGAGGCAGAGGCACAGGCAGAGGGAGAAGCAGGCTCCATGCACCGGGAGCCCGACGTGGGACTCGATCCTGGGTCTCCAGGATCACGCCCTGGACCAAAGGCAGGCGCCAAACCACTGCACCACCCAGGGATCCCCTAGAATTTTACATTTTTAATAGAAAATCCATTTATTGGGTTGCCTGGGTGGCTCAATGGTTGAACATTTGCCTTCAGCTCAGGTCGTGATCCTGGGTCCAGGGATTGAGTCCCACTTCAGGCTCCTTGTGGGGAGCCTGCTTCTTCCTCTGCCTGTGTCTCTGCCTCTCTCTGTCTCTCTCATGAATAAATAAATAAAATCTTTATTAAAAAAAAGAAAATCCATTTTTTTTTAAGATTTTATGTATTTGAAAGAGAAACAATGAGCAGTGGGGAGGGGCAGGGAGAGAGGGAGAAGCAGACTCCTCACTGAACAGGGAGCTTGGGGATGCCCGGGTGGCTCAGCGGTTGAGTGCCTGCTTTTAGCCCAGGGCATGATCCTGGAGTTCCCAGATCGAGTCCCACATCAGGCTCCCTGCATGGAGCCTGCTTCTCTCTCTGCCAATGTTTCTGCCTCTCTCTCTGTGTCTCTCATGAATAAATAAATAAAATCTTAAAAAAAAAATGAACCGGGAGCCTGATGTGGGGCTTGATCCAGGACACCTGGGATCATGACCTAAGCCAAAGGCAGACGTTTAATCAACTGAGCCACCCAGGCGCTCCTCTAAATTTAATAAACATAAGCCACTCCCCTACAATTTTATTGCCTTTCTTTATGTCCAGTTGTTGTAACTTCATGCATTTTTCTTTAATTAAATTTACCATAGTATCACTTTTAGTCTCTTTACAGAAAGTTTTAGTAGAAATATAAAACTTTTAAAGTAAAAAAGGCAGTGAAAAATCAGTTTCCTATTCCTATTCCACAGGCAGGCAGTTCCCTCTCCCAAGTCAGCAACTCCTGTCCATTTCTTAAGGTTCCTTCTAAAGTATTTTGATTTTTGCTTTCAAAATAACTACTTCCTTCCTTAAAAAAAAAAGTTTCTCCGGGTTTTTTGTTGTTTGCTTCTCAGTGTTATTAGTTGTGTACTTAGTTTTTATTTTTGTTTCTTGACAATACTCAAAGCAATGTTTGTCTTCTGTTCATTGTCCATAGATACCTTACATGATGATTTTGTTATATTTTCTAACTCATTATTGTCATTTCAGAACTTACCTCTTTCAAGCAGAATATTGTTGGATTTTGTCTTCTGTTCAACCAATCTTGAAGATGCTATGACTTAACGTCTAAATTTATCCTCTTCGATTCATGGCTGCTATTGCATTTGTTATGTTTTCTATATATAATTTATTTCTTGATTTTTATATTTCTTTGTTGTCTCTGTTCTATCTTCTGTTTTGGGGAAATTTTTTCTTCTTTCCTTTTAACTTTTAAATGAATTTTAAAGGTGAATAGTCTTTTGAGCTTTCTTATTGCCAGAAATAACATTTGTTTCTATATTTATTTACTATCATCAAAGCAAAAGCAGGAACTTTCCTTTTCTTCCATATAAGGAAACTCAGTTTCTCTCTGTCTTGGCATCCCCCTCTCCCTATTCCTTATCTCCCCCTCCTTATTTTTTCCTTTCACATTTTACATTTGTTCTGTGAGGTAGACTCCTTTTTCTGGGCTTCAGCCTGGTACTCATAAGTATTTTGCTATTCCTGATGCAGTGAGTTAATGACCACTGCAGTGTCACTCTGAGCTGGATAGACACTGAGGTAGGTGCAGGAGTTACAAAGATAAAGGCAGTTCTGACCTTGCCTTCAAGGTTCCCTTTCTGGTTGAGGAGGTGGCACACATGCAGACTAACTTGATGGCAGAAGACATAATATGTCCGGTATCTTGGAGACACAGAGGGAGGGAGGGCGGGATGGACATTTGGAGAGTCCGCAAAGGCATTCTGGGAGCGGCTGCTGCTATACCAGGAGAGCTTTCTGAGATGGAGGATAAAACACAAGGACCACGACCTGAGGGTGCTCAGGTTTGCCACCCGAGTTCATCAGAGCCTGGCTGGAGAGGACACCAAGCAAGGGGATTTGGTTCCACACTGTGAAGCTCCTTGAGTGCCTGGCCATCAAGCTTCCATTTGGATGCTGTGGGCCACCTTGTAGAGGCTTTAAAGCAAAGGAATACTGTGCTCAAGTTTGTTTTTAGGAAGATAAGTCTGGCTACGGTGTGAAGCACAGCCTGCAGGAAGTCAGTCCAGCAGCTCTGGCAGTGATTTGGGTGAGAGGTGGTGGGAACTTGAACAAGGCAGCAGCAGTGGCAATGGAGAAGAGAACATGAGGTGTTTGGTAGCAGTACCTAAAAACGCTAGTATCTGACTCAGGTGAGATTGGGAATGAGAGGATGACTGGGAGAGGTTTGTTGATCTGTTTTAGGGAGGGTGATAGCAGACAGTGGAAATATCAGCCAACTTATGGAGTGGGGTATATGGTGCAGAGACTCATTGGAGAGAGATAAAGATTTTATTTTAGGATTTGTTGATTTTAAGAACCCTGGAAGAGATCTAGGGAAACATATCTAGGGGCAGCTGGAAACATGGGTCAGAAAGTCAGGGGTGTGGTGTGAGGGCTGGAGATAAAGGGTAGGACACGCTTGCTCCAAGGTTGTCAGAGTCATGAGAATAGATATAAACTCACAGGTAGAAAGAACATGTAGGCAGAAAATGAAAGGGCTTAGGATGGTCTCTGGGCAAAGACTGGTTCTTTATGTGCAGGAAATTGAGATGTACTAAGTACATATGTCCATGAGACATACTGTAGTATTTGTCTCACACAGGGTGGTGAGAACTTTTTCAGACAGCGTATTTTATCTTCTCCATAGCCTGTGTTTGGAAATTATTACCACTACTTTGTGGGCCAGAAAACTAAGACTCCAAGGCATCGCTAAGCCAGTAAGTGGGATTGTTGTAATGAGGAGTAAATGAACTACTGCACCTGAAGTGCTCAGAATGAACAGTGTCCACTGCATGTTGTGTCCTCTACTCTTGTTAGCAGCTCTTGTTATTTTTGCTGCTGCTGTTGTCCTGGGGGAAGGTAGAAGCCATGAGGGCAGCCCGGGTGGCTCAGCGGTTTAGCACCACCTTCAGCCCAAGGTGTGATCCTGGGATCCCAGGATCGAGTCCCACGTCGGGCTCCCTGCACGGAGCCTGCTTCTCCCTCTGCCTGTGTCTCTGCCTCTGTCTCTCTCTTCTTCTCTCTCTCTCTCATAAATTAATAAATAAAATCTTAAAAAAGAGAGAGAGAGATGATGTTTTCCTGATTGCCATTTGGACCACACAAATAAGTGATAAATTTATAGACTATTGAAACCTTAACTGAAAAACTAAAAACAGGTAAGTCCTGGGGGCCAGATAGCATTCCCCCAAGTTCCTAAGGAATTCAGCAATGAACAACTTTAACCTTGGTCCAGATGTGGCATCTGGAGTTGCAGATGTCCACTGTGTGGCCTCACCCTCCCCATGGCAGTGTTGGATTGCTTTCTCTCAAATACAGGCTTATAAAATTTTTATTTCTACCTTACTGAATAGTTCTTCCAAAAAAATTGTTATTCAATTTTGCTTACCCATCTGCAAATAAAAGATGCTGGCCAGCCAGCACACAAAAGTGACTTGCCTGAAGTCCATTGTAGGGTTAGGATTTCAGCCCATGGTATGTGACTTCAGTGGTATTAAAAGAGGAGAAAAGGTTTACTGGAATGTATATATATCAAACTATAATGATATCTTAGTTCAGAGTGCTGTTAACAAAATACCACAGACTCGGTGGCTTATAAACAACAGGAATTTATTCCTCAGTTCTTGTGGGCAGAAGTTGAGATAAGGTACCAGCATGGTCAGGTTCTGGTGGGAGACCTCTTTTGGGTTGCAGGTGGCCTTTTTCTTAAAAAGTATCCTCATGTGGGGGGGGGGAGTGAGAGAGGTCAGAGGTCCCATCTGTGAGGGTCCTAATCCCACTTAGGAGAGCTCCACTATCATAACCTAATCACCTCCTAATGCCCTGCTTTCTAAGACTGTTACATTGGGAGTTAGAATTTCAGCATGAATTTTGGGGTGGACCCAAACATTTAGTCATAATAACTACCAATCTCTAAAAGTATGGTTATGAGCTCTCCATAATGATTTTTTTACAATAATATTTTTGTGAGCAGAAAATATAACACCTTGAACAGGAGTAATTAAGTGTTTGCAGGACGGAAATAATATGAAATCATATCAACTAATCTCTTAGAGTTTTTAAGGAAAATGAGCAGACTTGTGAATGAGGGAGATAGTCCCTTAAGAAAGAATTTGCAGGGCATCTGGGTGGCTCAGTCCATTAAGTGTCTGCCTTCAGCTCAAGTCATGATCCCAGGGTCCTGGGACCAAACCCGCATCAGGCTCTCTGCTCAATGGGAAGCCTGCTTTCCCTCTTCCTCTGCAGCTCCTGCTGCTTGTGCTCTCTTGCTCCCTTGCTCTCTGTCAAATAAATAAATACAATTATTTTTAAAAAAGACAATTTGATTCATCTAAAATAAACTCTCACATGTTTATTAACTATAAAGGAAAGAAAAGATAGTAACTTTGTAGCAGAGAAACCAGGTTAACCAAATGATGACGGTCAACAATCACTGGTAATAAGAGCTATTGACATCATGAACTCTATGATATGCACTGAGGAGAACACAACATCATTTCTGTTGTATTTTTTTCAAAAATGCATAACCTCAGGGGGAGGTGGTGAAATAGGTGAGAAGAATTAAGCAGTGCACTTGTCATGACGAACACAGGGTGATGTATGGAAGTATTGAATTATTGTGTTGTACACCTGAAACTAATATAATACTGTGTTAACTAACTGGAATTAAAAACTTAAGAAAATGTGTAACCTCAGTGTAATCATGAGAAAACATGAGGCAAATGCAAATTAAGGGACATTCAACAAAATAACTGATATTCTTTTTCTTTTTTCTTTTTTTTTTTTTTAAGATTTTATTTGGGATCCCTGGGTGGCTCAGCAGTTTAGTGCCTGCCTTTGGCCCAGGGTGTGATACTGGAGTCCTGGGATCAAGTCCCGCATCAGGCTCCCTACGTGGAGCCTGCTTCTCCCTCTGCCTGTTTCTGCCTCTCTCGCTCTCTCACTCACTCTCTTTCTCTCTCTGTCTCTCATGAATAAATAAAATCTTTTTAAAAAATATTTTATTTAATTGGGGGGGAAAGCATGTGCCTCAGTGCTCACATGCTCACAAGTAGGGGGAGGAGCAGAGGGAGAGGGAGAAGCAGGCTCCCCACTGGGCTCAGAGCCAGACACAGGAGGGCTCAATCCCAGGACCCTGGGATCATGACCTGAGCCAAAGTCAGGTGCCCAACAGAGTCATTCAGGCGCCCCTTAAATAACTGACAAATATTATTAAGTATCAAAGACTCAAATGACAAGGAAAGATCAAGATTCTGTCACAGGCTGCAGTAGACTAAGAAATGACTACATACACTAGGGATTCTGGATAGGATCCTAGAGCAGGAAAAGGACATTGATAGGAAAAATACTTGTGCAATTTGAAAAAGATGTTTATAGTATTGTACCAGTGTTAATGTCCTGGTTCTGTTCAATGCACTAGGCTGATGTGAGTTCATGTCAGGGGAAGCTGAGTCAGGGATATATGGAAACTCTACTATTCTTGCAACTTTTCTATAAGTCTAAAATTAGCTGAAACTAAAAAAAGAAAACTTTGACAAGATTCGTTACCAAAGTTTTCTGTATTCTCCCTCTCTCATTTTCTTTTCAGTAAAAAGCCATCATAGGTTAGAGAAACAATTTGGTCCTGGGTTAGAAACTGGCTTAAGAATAAGAAGCAAGCTTGGAGTTCAGTCCCTCTGAGTGGGAAAATGAGAATGAGCTTGCCACAGTGTTGCATATGGGCTTATTTTATGATGTGTTGAATTTCCCACATCCTTCTAAAGCTCTTCTGATGGGAGATTTTTCTGAAGTTTTTATGAAGCCAAGTGGGCAGAAAATTAGTGCAAGATACTGCACTTCTGGGACACCTGAGTGGCTCAGTGGTTGAGCGTCTGCTCAGGTCGTGATCCTGGGGTCCTGGGACCGAGTGCTGCATCGGGCTCCCTGCAGGGAGCCTGCTTCTCCCTCTGCCTGTGTCTCTGCCTCTCTCTCTCTGTCTCATAAATAAATGAATTTAAAAACCTTAAAAAAAAAAAAAAGATACTGCACTTGGAAAAACAAAAATCCAAACCAGACTTAAGAGTCATGAGTCCAGGGCAGCCCAGGTGGCTCAGCAGTTTAGTGCTGCCTTCAGCCCAGTGCCTGGTCCTGGAGACCCTGGGGTCGAGTCCCATGTCTGGCTCCCTGCATGGACCCTGCTTCTCCCTCTGCCTGTGTCTCTGCATCTCCCCCCCCCCTCTCTCTGTCTCTCATGAATAAATAAATAAAATCTTAAAAAAAAAAAGTCATGAGTCCAAGGATATCAATTAGTACTCTAGTGTTCTCTGAGGATGTCGCTTCACTGTTTGTTGCTGAGGCCAAAATGGGCTTGAAAATCAGTGCCCACCCAGGTAGAGATGACCAAACCTAAGCAGCCCTCTGGAAGCATATGTAGATGAAAGTCTCTCCTTGGTCATTAAGAAGCAGGCAAACTTTAAAGCCTGGTAAGTAGAAAAATCATAACAGATAGAGGTTTTTAATGTGTTCAAATGAAGACTGTTGCAAAGAGACAGCAGACTGGGAGTCTGCATGGAGTCTAGGAGGATTTGGACTCTGCCAGGGTACAGATTGCTCTGTCCACAGTATGGAAGATGCTCCACTGGCCCAGAACAGACATTTCGGTTGCTGCAAAACTAGACTTGCTACATATGCAGGTTGAAAGCCTTCTTTTGGAGCTCTACATTTTTACCTGATTAGGGATGGCCTGATTAGGGATTCTGTTTCTCAGATGCTTCAATGTAAGGAAAGGACAGCTCTGTGTAAATGATAGGAGCAGAGGCTCCTGGAAAGCTGTGCCCCCTCTAAGAATGAGGAGGAAGATCTAGTGTATCTCCATTGAGTTTGGTTTGTATTAAACCAGTTCTGGGCCCACCCACTTAAGAATTTCATAATCTCAGTGAACTAAAAAAATACTGTATTTTTTTTTTTTTTTAGTTAGGAATATTGTATTTCTGAACTTAGAAAGCTGGGGACTAGGCCATTTTCAGTTAACAAGTATTTTATGAGCACCCATTGTGTGCCAGGCATTGTGTTAGCCCCTGAGAATATAGCAATGATCAAGAGAGTCATGGTCGCTGCCTGCATGGAGCTCACAGACCAGGAGACTGCACCTCTGAGTCTGAACCAGCCCACCTACCTCCCTCACATGGCTTGGTTTACACCAGATAAAAGTTTGCCCATATATAATTCTGGAATTTAAAAACCTCCTAATGCATATTTGTTATTTTAATTTCATTCCAACAGTGCTTAAAAGATGTTTTCATGTATACTTCATACATTTCATTTATGTAACTTTGAAGTAATATTTCATGCCTTTAATCATAAAGCACCATTTCCCCTCTCCGGACCACTCCCATCAGATTCTGATGTTGAAGATGCTTTGGGAAGGGCTCTGATTACTTATGGCAATCAGAATATGTTTACCAAGGCATAGTGAGCATGTAGAGGTGTAGTGTGGCCAGCTGGCAGTGTCCAGAGGGAGCCAAGTCTTCTCTGCTGCATAGACATTTCTCCCTTCCTGAATTTAATCTCTCAGGTCAGATTCCAAGTTGAATCTCAAAGCAATGAACCAGTTAGAGTGATGCTAACTAACTTGATTCCACAGCACTGTTATTCTCTTCCCTGGCCCTCCTTCGAGAGGCTGTGGGCTTTATTGAATAGAGATTTGTCCTCATGCCTTGAGTTGGTAAAATACTAATGATTAGGAATTTTTAGTTATCCTATTTAAAAAGTACAGTGAATAAGCGATGAACAGCATTTCTTATTAGAGAAATCAAGGATAAGCTATTGGTTGACAATTAATTTGGAAGGCTCACCTCTACTAACCCGGTGGAGCATATAAATGGTCATTTTTTCAAAGTACTTTTGCAGAACAAAGTCTACATTCATTAGCAGAGCTTTCCACCATCTGATCCTGATCCCTTTCCAGCCACAAATTTTCCAACCCCCTGCATAGCTTCTATTACGCCCTAATAGGCTCTGTGTACCTCATATTACCGCATCATCAAGCTTTCTCTGGTTTTTTTTTTTCTGCCATCAAGTCTTAGATCATCCAGTTCCCACCACCACCCCTTCCCCTTGAAGATGCCTTTGGTCTTCCCCTGGCATTTTTTTGAAAGAGAGATACTAGATGCCCCACCCCCTTTTCTTTTTACAAATGAGGAAACTGAGGAACAAAAATGTTAAGAATTTTGCCCAACGGAACAAAGTGGTGGAGGTGGGATTTGAACCCAGGTAGTCAGTTAGGAGTCAAGGCTTCTAACCACTACTTGATAATGCTAGAAGCCCGTGCTCTTTGCTGTGTGCTGTACTGGGATGATAATAGCTAGCATTTATCAAACACTGGCTATGTAGCAGGAATTGGGCTATGTGTTATATGTTTATTATCTTACTTAATCCACATAGGGCTTGGGGCTGAGCACCTTGTAGTAGGCAGTACTACACTGTAAGCCTAGTAAGTGTTAACAAGTATATGAACAAGTGGATGAATAACAATAGGGAGAGGGTTTAGGAAGAGAACTAATGTGTGTTGAGTGCCTTCCGTTTTTTTTCCCTAGAGAATGTTTTCCCAGTATTTTATTATAAAAAATTTCAAGTGTTCCACAAAGTTGAAGAATTTTACAATGAACAGCTATACACCCACCACAAGGTTTCTACCATTGACATTTTACTCTATCCTATCCCTTTAGCCATCTGTTCATCATATTTTTAAATGTATTCCCCCTCAGTGCTTCAGCATACCTATCACTATGTAGAGGTCATTATTTGCTTCTATTAATTTTTTCTTTTAAGGTAATATTTTCACATTTCATTTTAGTTAAATTTTAACTGTACATTGGCTGAGTTTTGACAAAGGCATACACCTGTGCAACCCAAACTCCTTTTTTTTTTTTTTTTTTAAGATTTTTGTTATTCATTCATGAGAGACCCAGAGAGAGAGAGGCAGAGACAGGCAGAGGGAGAAGTAGGCTCCTCACTGGGAGCCTGATGCGGGACTCCATCCCTGGACCCAGGATGACGCCCTGAGCCAAAGGCAGACACTCAACCACTGAGCCACGCAGGTGTCCCTTTTTTTTTTTTTTTTTAAAGATTTTATTATTTTTTTTTAAAGATTTTATTTGCAACCCAAACTCCTACCAAGATACTATCATTACCCAGAAAGTCATGTCATGTCCCTTCCTAGTCAATGCCCACCCCTACTTCCTAGAGGAGTATCTACTATTTTTATATTGTATATTGATATGCTTTTTTTGTTGTTGTTCCAGAAGAGTTTAAGGTGGCTCATTCAAATCCATAAATACAGCAAGAAAACATAAATGAGAACTAGGTGGAAAAAAGAAACTAAGGTAGGAATGCTAATTAGAGCTAGGAGAGCACCATGATATACCAGGCACATTTATAAGTAATGTATTGCTTAATCCTCATAAGAGGTATACATAATTATTTCCATTTTATAGATGGGGAGACACTATTTGTGTCGCTAGTAAGAGGGACACTCGGGAGGAGGTAGGGGGTGAGGTAGCTAGGTGATGAGCATTTAAGGAGGGCACATAATGTAATGAGCACTGAGTGTTATATACAAATAATGAATCACTGAACTCTGCCTTTGAAACTAATAATATACTATATGTTAAATAATTGAATTAAAAAAAAGTAATAGAGATGCTCTTTTTTTTTTTTTTTTTTTTTTTAGAGATGCTCTTTGACACTGAAGTCCATGCTTTTTCCACTGTAGCCTCCCGAAAGTAAGACAATAGGTAAAATAAAGCTTCTTTTAAAAGTAAATATTATCCCCAATAATATGTGCTGAAGTATTAATAAAATATAGCAACGATCAAGAGAGTCATTGTATTACTTCAACGCGTTGGTAGATGGTGAAGATGGGGTCATTACAATAGTCCTGCAGTATTTGCAAAGAGCTTTAAGGTTAAGGTCGGCTTTGAATTATCCTGTATGGCCCTAGAGATGGGCTTCAGTGTCCTCAGTAAGAGAAAAAGGCAGCTTTTCCAGAATTGGAGATAAAAATGGGAATTCTTAAAATGGTCTCGTTAGTTGTCAAATAGGGCAATAAAACACTAGCAAGGAAGCAAGCAAACATCTTATATATGAACAAGTCTTGGTCAGAGCTTTCAACTTTGACTTTAATAGGGTTCATTTGTTAGTTATATTACAAAAGAGTACAGGTAATATTTGGCAAAAGTATTGTAAATATCTAATGGAGGGCCTGAAAATCATTGTATCTGCTACCGTCTACATTCTGTGTTGAATCTCCTTTATAATAATAGATAGGATGTAGAAGTAAAGGGTAAGAAAGAATTGAAGATTACTTAGAGGGTTTCTTACTTGAAATACCAGAAAAGGCATTAGGCTCAGTGGTTTAGCGCCTGCCTTTGGCCCAGGGTGCGATCCTGGAGTCCGGGATCGAGTTCCGCATCAGGCTTCCTGCATGGAGCCTGCTTCTCCCTCTGCCTGTGTCTCTGCCTCTCTCTCTCTCTCTCTCTGTCTTTCATGAATAAATAAATAAAATCTTTTTTAAAAAACAAACAGGGAAATGGGGGTGTTTTATTGATACCAACTTGGCAGTTTAAAATTGAAGAATTTCCTCCTCCTGGGCTGTGCTGTCATTTTCATTTGATTTTTTATAACTCCTGTATCTTTGATGAGATTTTTAAAAATTTGTTTCAGGAGAGTTTGTGATTGCTTGTTGAAGCATTTTTATGATTGCTTCTTTAAAGTCATTTGTAAGCTAATTTCTATATCAGATTCATCTTGGTATTGGTGTCAGCTGATTATCTTATCTCATTCAAGTTGTGATTTTCCTGATTCTTGGTGTAGTGGGTGATTTTCAGTTCTCTTCTGAACATTTTGTCTATTATGTTAGGAGATTCTGGGTCCTATTTAATCTTTCCTTTACTGGGAAGTCACCCTATTTAGGTTTAGCACACAGGTTGGGATCTACTTTTGTGGGTTATGAGTTCCACTGACAGTTTCTTTTCAGAGCCTTTGTTTGTGCTATTTTGATCAGCTGGGTTTATCTGGTGCAGCCAAGGCTCTCATTGGTCTCTGCTGGTGCTGATAGAGGGATGGAGCTTCCCCAGACCATGCTGTCTGGTGCCTGTAGGTGGGAGTAGGGAGTCTCTATCCTGCTGGGATGAAGAGTGCTTCCCCAGACTGTTTTGTTAGTGGTCTCCAGTCTATCTCTGTTGGTGCTGCCAGCAGAACTCCTGTTCTCTAATGGGAAAGGATGAGCCTACCTGGATTGTCTTCTGTTGCTAGGTTGGGGCTTGGAAACATTGGATCTTGGCACCTTCTGTTGGACTGGGGGGTGGACAGCAGTCATAAGATGCTCTGCTGCTGTGTTGGTCCTTCAGTACTGGGGTCACTAACCTGTTGGCCTTCCTTTTTCAACCTTTCAGACTTCTCCTTTGGTTGCCTCTCAGGTTATTTACAGGGTTTTAAGTTGTACTTAGCCAAGGAGGTTGGGGGAGAAACCATTTACACCATCTTAACTGTGATGGTGTTCTATTTAACCATTTGTTTTTTGGATTATTCAGTAGTTTTAAATAGTTCTGTAGACATTGTTAGGGGGCGGGGGTGGCTTCCAACAGCCTGGACATCTGAAAGGCTTCCTTACTGCACAGATCCACAGGCCTGGGCCTGGTTGGCTGCCCAGCACAGGCTGTTACTCATCTGTCTTCCGCTTGCTTGGCTAGTGATGTCAGTTCTTTTTGTCTGCTTTAAAAGCAGGCATTTCTTATTGTTGTTGTTCTTATGCTCACTGAATAATGCAATAGTTTGTCACACTTCTAGCATGATTAAAACAGATAAACTATTGCCTTTGTAGAGCCTTTCCTTAGCCTATCATTTTGGTCGATTTTGTTTCTCTTTTGGCAAAGATTTTGTATTAAATTCAGCCGCGCAATTGTATCTAATTGTAACCTAACTATGAGATATTTAATTTTTATGTGAACATTTCTGTTTCAGAGCTGCAAAAACAATGGCCAAGTTTTTTCACAAATTAGTGTGAAAAATGTTTTGACCTTTTCTACTTGTGAATGTGGAATTTGAGGTCATCTCAGTTCTTCCACAGTAAAATGTACCTTAAAAAAATCAGAGTGGGAAATCCTTTATATTAGAAGCAACGGGTCCCTTTGTATAGTTTACCATAATAGTTTTGCACAAATAATTTCAGGTTAAAATTGCATACTATTTATTCCCACCCATTTCCTTTATTGGCTGTGACACACAGGAATTACGCCCATTGCTTGACTAACCTTTCTGACCTTTTGTTACTTGGCTATAAATTGACTTGGGTCTTTTGCAAAAACACTGTCAGGGGGGAAAAATCTTTTTGTTAGAACCCAGCCAACTCCTGCTTCAGTGCAGAACAGTTTGTTCTCCTGAAGAAACGAGCCAGTTCAGTGAACAGAAAAACATAGCCATAAACTGGCATCGCCAAAAACTGCAAAAGCGATTGCCCATGATCATTCCATAGAGCAGGGAACTTTGAGGCTCGGGGGAGAAAAATACAGTTTTGAGTTACAGGGGGTCTAGGCAAATGTAATAGACATGTTGTTAGAGTTGTAACTTCTCGAGGGCCTCTTTTTCTGAGCTCTGGCAGTCACAAACATTTGAACATTTTAAATGGGAATATGGGGTTCTCCCTTTGCCTGCTGTCTGGTTTGCAGACTGCCTGTGGAGCATATAAGCCCTGTACTTGAGTTGATCTTCCCACTAGGTCTAGGTTGAAAGCTGCTTCTGTCCAACAATACAGACATTTCCTGAGTGACTGCTCCGTGTGACCCATGGAGTCCTAGGTCCATTGCCCAGGGAAGACCTTTATAGTGGGCTAGTGAATCATACAAAAACGTGGAAAACTGTGACAGCATGGCAGCTGCAGTAACAAAACTGTACAAGACACAGACTCATTACTTGGCAGACTTTGCTTCATTTGAGTGACGTCTGCAGGTTGTCTAAGGAGTTTGCCGCATAGATGAGAGGAGAAGGGTGTAGTGGGCAACAAGGGGAGTGTGTGTGAAGTTGAATGGTGACAAGACAGTGTGGGTGTCCACGTACTGTGAGCAGAATTGCTTGGTATAAAGTATGAGGAGGGAAAGGAGTGGTGGATTGTGGAACTGGAGAGGGACGGGGACCAGTTAGTGTGTGTCTAACGTGCCATGCGAAGCACTTTGGAGTTTATACTGTAGGCCATGGGAGCCGTGTCAGGGCTAGAAGCAGGGGGTTACCCTGGTGGAGTTGGAGTGGGAAGATGTGGGCTTGCAAAGAAGCGTGAGCTCAGGAAGGGATGGTTGGACCAGACTGGGAAAGGACCTGGACACCAGGCTGAGTGGGTACACTCTGGTGTGTGGGGCCTCACTAAAAGTGATGGGCAGTGTGCTTTGGAAAGGCACATGTGGTTGTGATGTGGTGATGCAGCAGTACATATGAGGAAAGGTGTGTATGCACAGGCAGTATCTGACACCGCCGTAGTCTGCACGTGGGAGGAGAGAAACCACACGTAGGGGCCTCATTGATGTCTGGGAAGCATGAGGGGTGAGGAGGAAGGCAGGAGCCCCGACACTTCTGCTGAATTCTCAACATGCCTGGCAAGGATACCTTCACATTTACTACCTTGTGTCATTTCCCTGTATGTGCTGATAGCATCCCATTTTATAAAAGAGAAAACTGAGGTTCAGGAGATTAGATACTTCACCCAAGACCCAAGTGACCTGTACTAGGAAGTTGCTGAGTCAGGGTTAGAACTCCAGTTTATCTGGCTCCAACCATAATGACCTACCAGTTTTGCTCTAGCTGAGCGCCCCCCACCGCCCGGTGTTAGCCCAGTCTCAAAATGCCTGCATGCTCTCTGTAAGAGCTATACCTAGAAATAATAACTCTACTAGTATTTAGACTTGAATATTAATGAAAGTACAAACCTATTTTGAAAGCCTATTTTTCTTTTCTTCTTACCTGTCCTCCCATGAAAATATCAGATATGTGATTTTACTCCTTAAAACCCCACCATTTTGGAAGAATTGGTATGGGGGAAGGCCCAACCAAATTGGCAAAAAGTATAAATGGCTGAATATCCTAAAAGAAATGTAATTTTATAATGTTCATGTGAGTGTGTATATACAATTCATATTAGAATGATAAACTGTGGCTTTCAGTAATTAGAGAAACTTTTAGGACTAGTATGATATGAAGTTGATTTAATTTTTAGTAAATGTTTGCTTTTAAAGATTTCAGAAAACATTTTTCAGGTAACTGTACTGTAGCTGAAGGAGAGGTTTACTAAGTAAAAACCATCTTTAGTCAAGTCCCAGGGCAAATGAAGGATTCTGTCTGTGAAAAATGGATTCTACAGTCATGAGTCCTGGATCCTAGGATTGAGACCTCGGAGGCAGTTGGGAGAGAACCAAACACAAACCTAGCCTAGGCTGTATCAGAACTCTATTCTTGGTTAATGGATCAGCCCCTGGTTAGTTACCAGAGAGAAATACTGTCCCATTTGGGACTGGAGCCTTGAGGTTCCAGCATCAAAGGCTATAATTACAGAGTGTTGCAAGCTGTCTCTTCAGCATCTCATTTCACCCTTTTTTTGCTTCTCAAAGTAGAGCCAGAAATAAAGAATGTTTTTGAGGTAGAAAAATGCTCGAAATGTGGGCAAGGTATCTAAATGTGAAGCTAGGTCTGTATTATGCGTTTGTGGCATCACGAGCGTAAGAAAATTGCTGGATTTTTAAGAAAAAATTAATCTCTAATGTGACCGAGCTGCAGCACTGTAGCATGCTCCCCTGCCAAAACAGAGATTATATATAGCGCAGGAAAAGCCAGCCCTGCTTTCCTCAAGTGGCTGCCGAGCAGAGCATAGCAGGAGAAACACTTATGTAAGCGGGTGCGCTCATTAGTTGGGCTGTAAATTCACACTGCTGGGCCGAGGCGGGTTCTTTGTCTGCCTTGCATTAGCTCTTGCTTGCTTCCTCACAGCTCTAGGGCCTGTGCCTGGCACAGAAGGAAATGCTGGAGACGCAGAACCCGAAACACAGCCCTTGACAGTGTAGTCTAGTGGAACAGACAGCAGCTCCAGCTCACGCTGTGGGCCCTGGAGCCCAGAGGAGGAGCCACAGCGCGGAGGAGACTTCCAGCCATGCCCGGGGCCTCTGGGCAGCTGGGGAGGCCCTCCATCGGTTGCCTCCGTACAGCTCACTTTCCTCCACTGTAAAGAGATGATGATAACACCCATACTGTTCACAGGTATCATGTGATGCCATGAAAATCGCACGCGGTAGCCCACGTGACATGCCTTACCCAGAATTGGCACTTTGTGAACGTTCCTTTCTCTGCCTCTTTCCTTTCCTCAGACCCCCAGACCAGTTCCACCTGGTTTTCTCCTCACTGAGGAACACGGACACCTTTGTGAACTCTATCAGGCTCTCACCCTCTCACCTCGGGGTGCTCCAGTCCACACTGCTCCCTTCTCCTGTTTCCTCCCTGGCTCCCAGGAGCGGGTATCCCAGGTGCTTTGGCCTAGCCTGGGCAGCCGCAGCCCAAGGGGAGAGTGCGGGCAGGGGAGGTGGCCACTGAAGGCTCAGGCACAGCTGACATTGTGGTCATAGCCACCTCATACATGGGCATCTCACACACTAGTGGTTCTCCTCATCCGGGTCCTCTCAGATCCTCCTCCCTGGGTCTTTCTGTCTTGTTTCAGGTTACTGAAAGGAGAGAAGACTGAAGATTTGCCCTTGCCAAATTGCCTAGATCTAGAATCCTTTCTCTCGTCCTGCAGACGTTTTGCTCCCAGCCCAGGTCCAGCTGGGCATTCTTCAAAGGGACTCCATGGTGGGATCACTTTTGGCTCCATTTGTCTGAGTGTTGTCAGAGTCCATACCTGGGGGAGTTGATGAAAGGACACTGGGGCTCTCTGCTCCCTTTCCTATGTGGTTCATAGTTCCCCCTTCCTATTGTCCAGGCCCCAGTGGCTGCCACACCTTCATCTAAGGTAGTGGTGCTTGGCAGGACACAATTGGCAGTGTCCATAGACCTTTTTGATTGTTACAACAAGGGGGTGGGGCAGGAGGTGCTGTAGGCACCTGGTGGGTAAAGGTCAGGGACATTGCTAAATATCCTACAATACACAGGACAGCCCTCTAGAACAAAGAATTGCCTGGTCTAAAGCGTCAGTACCAAGGTTGAGAAACCCTGATCTAAGGGATTTCCCACACAAGGTAGGTTTGTTCTCTCTCTCTCTCTCTCTCTCTTTCTTTCTTTTTTAAAGATTTATTTACTTATTTGAGAGACAGTAGGAGGATGGAGGGGAGGGGCAGAGGGGAGCAGCAGACTCCCCACTGAGCAGGGAGTCTGCCGCCCGCCCCCCGATCCCAGGACCCCAGGATCATGACCTGAGCTGAAGGCAGACGCTCAACAGACTGAGCCACCCCAGCCCCTTATGAACTTCTTTTTGCTTGTCTACCTCTGTGTCTGTGCTGGGGGGTCTATTGTTAACCTCAAAAGCTCCTCCTCCCTGGTAGGTGGCCTTACTGCTCTGAAGTTTTTCTTCACCCTGCTCAGTCAGAGTAGGTCCTCACCTTCAGGTTTCCAGACTGCTTGTCTGTTTGTTGCAACACCTAATCACCCTTTGCCTTCTGAAAGTCCCCTTCAACTTGGCTTGTTCTTTTTTTCTTTTTTTTTTTTTTTTTTTTTTTAAATTTTATTTATTTATGATAGGCACACAGTGAGAGAGAGAGAAGCAGAGACATAGGCAGAGGGAGAAGCAGGCTCCATGCACCGGGAGCCCGACGTGGGATTCGATCCCGGGTCTCCAGGATCGCGCCCCGGGCCAAAGGCAGGCGCCAAACCGCTGCACCACCCAGGGATCCCTTGTTCTTTTTTTCTTGAAGCAAAAGTAAGAGCTTGGTCCAAACTCCAGTTTATAGAATAATAATATTCCAAGGCCCCACATCTTTTGCACTAGGAGAGTCCGTGATACAACATGGAATGAACACTGGACTTGGCATTAGGGGGTTCAGTCTAATAGCTAACTATAATACTCCAGCTCTGTGACAATAGACCGAACCTCCCTGAGTTTCAGCTTCTAAACAGGTAAGATCAAGATAATGTCTGTTTCCTAGGATTATTTGAGGCTGTGAGATGTTAGCACAGAGCCTGTCACACAGTAGTCCATCAAATGTAGGTTGAGGCTGAAAAATAAATCTAAGGTCCCTGATGTGACCCTGAAAACCGAATTGTTTCCCTTTGCCTTGATAGCAGCAATCTTAATTCCGGGTAGCACCTCACCATTACACCTGTGAGAATACATAGAGGCCCTACTGGCGTTGGGCCAGTAGCACATCTTTTTCGTTGTGAAAGTACCAGAGTGCTGAAATTTTCACCTGTTTCTCCTGAGTCACTGGCTTCTGACTTCCCACTGTTTGATAAGGAGCTGTTTCTCTCTCTTGGAACACTGGGGCCCTAGAACCGTATCCTGAAGGTTGGGAGGTCTCCCTGACCTGGGTAGGCAGGTCAGCTGCCTTGTAAGGAGGCTGCTGAGGCATGAGAGGGACACTTCATCCATCCATTCGCTCCCACGGCTTCTTGGTACATGGAGACCAACACAGAGGAAGTAGTAGTACGTTTTGTTCACACATTATATTACATTTACCTTTTTTCCACAGTGCTGAGAGGTTAGTGAAAATTGATCCCGTGTGCAAAGGCATTTGTCATATATTCCTAGGGCCAGGGTTATAAAAACCATCTAAATATCCAAACAGTGGAAATCCCTTCTAGTATTTGCCCAGAGAATTTAAAACTTACTTCTTCTATATATGGCCTTATCTCTAGAACAGAGAAGTAGTCTGTGCATATCAGAGAAAGAACTGATTCCATCCTTGACAATAGCTATAAAACATCCTAAGGCCTGCAGAAATGTCATCGGCCATCCATGTTTATCAGTGGTTAATAATCAAGAAATGTTACATGAGTAGGTCATGAGTCAGAGGCCGGGGGATGGATGGTGTATGATCAACTGGACATCAGTATCTATAGGGCTCACATAATAGCGGCTTATGATGGCTCCTCCTAACACGACATGCCTTCTTTGGTTTCCTCTGAATCCAGGGGCACTTAACCCTACATCCCAAGACTTAGCTCTTCACTCTAGTATACTTTCTTATGCTGTTCACTCTTACAGGATGTTTGTGTCTGTTTTCTTACCAAACAGATGTGCCATAGGTTATGAGTGTAGCTTTGGAGTCAGGAAGACCTGGATTTGAATCCCAGCTGTTGCCTATTGCTTGTGTGACCTGAGTGAAGTTATTTAGCTGTTCAACTTTGGTTTCTGAGTAAATTGATTGATGATACTCAGCTCATAGTATTGTTTCAAGGATTAAATTAAATGAGGAAATAAACGGGAAGCAGTTGGCACAGTGCCTAACAGTAATTTTTTTTGGCCAGTGGTGGTGGTGATGTGGTTCTTCTCCTTGAGGGCAGAGACATTGTGGATTTGCACTCTCCCATTTCTACTGTATTTCTTAGCATGGAGCTGAGCATTTCATAGCACTCAGATATTTTTTATTTGAAATAAGTGAGAGGAATACACATCTGTATACAAACATATGCTCAAGTAGATAATCTGATAATAACAGTAACTTAAAAACCTCTAGCAGTCATGTTCTATAAAATTGTTCTGGCTCATTCTTAAAAATTTGGTACACAAGGAGGGGTCTAAGATAAATCAGTGCCTACTCTTTATAGTAAGTTAGATCATTTCATCTCAGGCCTTTTGCTTGGTTAGGATTTACTGAGATGTCCTCTGCCTTCTGGAGGATCTGTGTATAGAACAGCTGTTTGAGTGTGTTGTACAGTATCTTTCCAAATTTAGCCTACTTCCTCACCTTTGCCCATTTCCCCTTAAAAAGAGTTCTGAGACATGTTTCTCCTTGAGTTTACCTCCAGGAGACTTTGTCTCCATGTAAGAGTGAATGTCCATCTTTGTTAAATAATAGAGTGCACTCAAAATGCATTTTCAAGTTTGCCCTTGATACTAGGGATCTCCGAGTCAAATACAGTACCAGGTGAGATGTGGAGAACATTGTAATTTTCCCTGTCTCTCTAGCACTCCCTTCCATAGTAAACAGACAATATTTGTTTTTGTCTTCCAGTAAAGAGGGCTCAGTCCCACCCTGAGCTCCAGGGATGGGTCTTGATTGTGTAAACGCAGTCAGGTAACCCCTCGAATGTGCTGCAGTGATTAACCCAGCGGCAGTCAGTGCCAAGGTTTAGTGCCAGGCATATGACTCAGCTCAGGACATCAGAATGTTTGCTAAGGATTTGGTGAGAAAGCTCCTCAGTGTTTTGAGAGGCCTTCCCAAAGCCAGTCCTTTCCGTGTCCTTGTAGATGGTGTGGGACATGGAGCCTGGGACTGCCGCATCCATCTTACTTTTTTTTTTTTTAAGATTTTATTTATTTATTCATAGAGATGCAGAGAGAGAGAAAGAGGCAGAGAACACAGGCAGAGGGAGAAGCAGGCTCCATGCAGAGAGCCCGACGTGGGACTCGATCCCGGGACTCCAGGATCATGCCCTGAGCTGCAGGTGGCGCTGAACTGCTGCACCACCGGGGCTGCCCCCATCTTACTTTAATTAGGGAAATACTCTTAGGATGCAGCTAACAAAGTAGAGAGAAAAGAAAGGCCCTTGTTTCCATTGTAGAGCAGTGGTATCAAACCCAACCTCTGGACTTCCCATTACCTGTGCCACTAGACTTCCTTCATGATGTAAGCCATTTGAGTTAGTGGATTTCATTACTTGTACCTTAGAATACAAATGGCACTTGGTAGCTTTAATTCTGTATATGTTAGTGATTCTAATCTGTGGACCACGACAGTACCTTGGAGGAGGTGGGGGAACAGGGGTTAGAGTGCCTCATCTTGGCAAAGCATGAATTGCTTATAGATTTCTGCAAATTAAGGAAATGTCTTGTGTATATATTAGTATTTTTCAAGTTTATCTGAAGATTTTGATTAATGAAATACGAAGTTAGGAAAACTGAATGTATAAATTCCTGTCGTGTTTTCATATTGAATAGATGTTAAAATGGTAATGTAAATTTCTGCAAAAATGTTTTTTGATAGAGAAGGCATTGCTTGGGTGTTTCCTTTTTCTTCCCTCCCTCTTTCTAGTTCCTTCTCTGAATCCTTTATTACCCTTTTTTCCCTCCTATTTAGTCTTGTTATCTCAACTTTTGTTAGAAATAGTTGAAATATAAATTCTAATTAATTTAGATGTCTACATTAAGATTCAGCTCAGCTTTTCAGACCCTGCACCTGTCAGCTCTACACACAGGCAAACAAATACAGGGTATTGAGTGCTTTAGTATCAAGGGAACTGAACTGAAGTTCAGTCTCATGCAATAAATTGGGTCTTGGATGGGAACACATCATTATGGCCCCCTTGTTTCTGCTAGTAAAGAAGGACACTGCAGGTGAACTCCTGTAACCAGTGTGTTTAATAGATACCCACTGTGTACATATCATCATTGCTGAGGCTGAGTGGTCCTCCACAGAGCCCTTACCTCAGATCTTGCAGTTTGAAAAGACATGTGCGCTAGATACTATATGAGCTAGGGCTATTTTTATAGAAAAATATATCAATGGACTATTCTGGAATGTTTTAGAATTACTCTACCAGAAGAGCACCCTCGAACCTTGTGTTTGATAAATGTCAATCGCTGCTCTTATGAAATATGCTCTTTGCTATTGCTCAGATGCTCTTTTCTTCACCTTCTCTATGTTGCCACAGATTCTTGACCAGTAGTTACTAGCTTTTTTTTTTTAACCATATACAATGATTTTTTGACATAGAACCAAAATTTTGACATCCCTCCCAGCCATGCACACACAGGTACACACACAGAATTTGTTGCAAGTAGAACATAGCAATAATTCATAACTATAACTCTCTCATGGCAAAGAAGCTTCTGTTGGCCTGGCATTGGTATAAGCAAGCTAGCTGAACCCTATTCATTTCTTCTTATTAAATAAAGTATAGCTGAATGCAAGGGAGAGAGAATACTGAATGCAAGGGAGAGCGACTTAACATAAGGACAACCTTAAATTGTCTCCTAATTTGTTCAAAACAAAACAGAACTTACCAACTCTGGTATTTCATGTCAGCAGTGACGTAGGCTTACTGAGATCCCCAGTATTTGCCTGGCCCGATGTGCTGCTTCTAGAAGGCCAGGCTGAGACCGCCAGCTGGCTGTGGAGCCCTTATTCTAAGACTGTGCTGCCACTTTCTTGTGACACTAGAGTCAGAACCAAAAGGGGCTTGCTGCCAGTAACCCGAAGGGCTGTATTCAAGCACTGACCTATTTTTACACTGTAATCGGGTTGGGTTTCTCTTTTTCCTCGCGACGCAGGACTGGCTCATTCTTTGGAGTGCTTGAGAAGCCAATTCTCTGGTACTACTTTGGCTTGGTTGTTTATCAGTTTGACATAGGCCACTCTTGACTGGGGACAGGAATATCTACCCCCTTCTCCCAGTGGGAGGATGGGGATTGGTTTATGAGGGTAAAATGAAAAGATAGGAAAACACGAACCAGGTGAGGATGGGTAGTTTATGAGGAGAGGCAGAACAAAGTGAACTTGACACTGGAAAGTGTTTGGGATTACAGGTCCAGAGCTCTGCTCTTTACATCCTAATCATGCATATGGACGCATTTACTCATCACATTTTGCTTCAGCTCCGTCTGTGCTGAGTGATAGAGGTACAGTGATAAGAAGATACAGCCCTTGCCTCAGCCCACAGTTTCCTGGGGGAGGGAGCTGGTTCCACAGTTACAGCACATCATCTCCGGTGCTACAAGGGAGCTGAGCTCAAGCAAGGCTCCTGGCTTGTTGGGCAGGAGCTTCCCAGCCAGGCAGGCCCCCTGTCTTTCCACTCTGGCCTGCTCATACCTCCATCAGGCCAGGGCCCAATCTGCATCATTTTTGTTTGTTTGTCGGTACTTAGATATGTGCTTTGTATAATGTGTAGAGGTCAGCTTATTCTGGTGCATTTCTCATGTCTCCTCAAGGAAGCCTTCAAGACAGACGGGGAAGTGTGTTATATGGCCCTGTTCTCTCAGTGGTGACCTGCTTGGGGGATGCCTTCTCACCCTGTAAGACCTGCTCCCACAGGGCGTAAGTTCTTCTCTGGTGTTTCCACTGCCTTTCCCCCGACCTCTGACCTCCGTTGGCACTCACAGCTTTGAGCTTCAGCTTTCAACCTGTATCTGTTTACACCTGTATCTCCCTGTCTCCCCCACTGGGTTGTGAATCTTGGACACAGGCCTGTGTTTTCTTTGTCTAGGATATACTAGTTGCTTTGCAGAAATGAGTCACATGTGTCACGTAAATGAAGTTTCCACTCAGCACCAAGATGACTGAAGCTGCGGAGAGGACCTTGAAACACTCTTGATTGATTTACAGACTTTCTGCATTGGTAGACTATCTTGTACTTCATTTAAAATAAAGGAAGGGGGATCCCTGGGTGGCGCAGCGGTTTGGCGCCTGCCTTTGGCCCACGGCGCGATCCTGGAGACCCGGGATTGAATCCCACGTCAGGCTCCCGGTGCATGGAGCCTGCTTCTCCCTCTGCCTGTGTTTCTGCCTCTCTCTCTCTCTCTCTCTCTCTCTCTGTGACTATCATAAATAAATAAAAATTAAAAAAAAATAATAAAATAAAGGAAGGAATTCAGAGAACGTTTCAGAGCACATAGCCTAGGAGGATCTAAAAGTGGCCTGTTGGCATTCTTGAGACAGATGCTGGTAAGGAAGGGCCATGTACGCCATGACAGCTCAGGAGCACGCACTGGGGAGTGTCCCCTAACTGCTGTATGTAACGTCCTCTTGAGTGCAGGGCAAATGCACATGATCTGGTAGGAAGCATTGCCATGCCTTATAATGAAATGTTCACGTGCCGGCTGATGTATCAGAGTCTGGATTCATTCAGAAGTTGATTGGGAGATAGCCATGATCAGAGGTTGAGGTTGCCTGTGTCGAGGCTTCTTGCTTTCCAAGAGGAAAGTGCCACAGTAGGAGCTGGAAAAAGATGGAGGTAGCAATTAAATGAATACCAGGACTAGCCTGGTGTAGGTTTCCCTTGACTCTTTTTTGGTTTGAACCTTGTATTTTGAGAAATACTTTTCTATGTCAAGAATCTTCCCTTGATTGAAAGACAGTTACGTACACCAGAGGGTGCTGTGTTTCAATTTCATATCTTTCTTTTCCATTCCTAAGGTTGTATGTTAATGGGATTCCTTTGAAGATTAACCAGCTGAGGATTTGCCCTCAACAAAAGATTGTTGAAGGCCCAAACATACTCCACCCATTAGCATAATTAAAGGCATTTGGAAGCGGCCACACCATAGACATTCTGAGTCAGCTTTGCTATATACTGCTAGTTGTTAGCTGTTAAGTTCTTTCTTTAAAACTAGACCACTTTTCTTAGGCTGCAGCTTAAGTCCATTTTCAGTGTTCTTTTTTTGGTGGAAATGGAAACCATCTGGCCACCATCATCTGTGTAATAACAATGATTGAAGATGGCCATTAAGTCATCCTTCGGCTTTTTCTCTTGTCTAAGCAGCATTGTCTCTGTTCCTGTGGCCATTCCCCATAAATCTCATTTTCCAACCCTTTAATCATTTTGGTGGCTTTCTGTGGAAACGACATCAAAGACTCAGTTCCAGTGCCTCTATTCTGGTGGGATCTGGGCTGTCAGCTAATGGATACAGAATGTGGTGGTTTTAACCATCCAGTTTCTGTAGCCAGTCCCCATATTTCCAAGCCATTCAGGATCTGCTAACCATTAGGGGGCTGGTTTACTACTTCTTAATTGTGACACACTTTATAAATGTTACTAAGGTGCTGATTTGACTTAAAACACAAATTTTAGCTTGTGAATAATTTGAGCTCTTTTTTTTTTAACCTCAGTCTGGTTTATTGCATTTAAGATACTTTTCTGAGCTGTTTGATTATTAAGTGGATATGTCGTCTCTCATTGGAGGATAATCTGAATTTTGTTGTGTTTCTTTCATTCATTTATCCACTCAATATGTTTGAGTGCCTATAGAATGTCAGGCCCTGTGCTAGATGAACAAAACCTCTTCTCTAAGTTCAAGGAGAACTCATAATCTAGAGGAAAAATCAGACACAATACTAAAAAAAAAAGAAAAAGTAACAATATAAAGTGTGTAAAGGTGACTGAAGTGCAGTAGAAATTTAGAAAAGCTTCAGTGAAGATGTCCTATTTGAACTGGGTCTGAACATGAATTAGTCTTCAGGGATAAGGGAGTTAAGGCTCTAGTGAGGGGACTCTAGTATATGTGAAGGCAAGGAGGCTGGAGTATCAGGGTGCAGTGAACCTAGGGGTAGCTAGGCCAGGCATGACCTTGAGTGGCTGAAGAGACAGGCATATGCCAGACTGAAAAACGGCCCATACAAGCCAACAAGTATCCAACAGAAACATAACATGAGCTGCCATATGTTATTTTAAAATTCTAGGAGCAACATTTAAAAAAAAAAAAAAAAAGAAATGAGCTATCAAGCCTTGAAAAGGACATTGAGGAACCTTAAATGCGTATTACTAAGTGAAAGAAGGCATTCCAAAAAGACTAGTACTATATGATTCCAACTATATGACATTCTGAAGAAGGCAAGACTAGAGACAGTAAAAAGATTAGTGGTTGCCAGGGGACAGGGGGAGGGAGAGATAAATAAGCAGAGCACAGAGGGTTTTTAGGACAATAAAACTATTCTGTATGATGCTATAATGGTAGATACAAGTCATTGTAAACTTGTCCAAACCCATAGAGTATAGAGCATCAAGGATGAATTTGTAATGTAGACTATGGACTCTGGGTGATGATGTGTCCATGCAGGTTCATCAGTTGTAAGAAACGTACCACTCTGGTAGGGGCTATGCATGTGTGATGTGAGAGTAGGAGTGATTTGGGAAACCTACTCAATCTCCCTGTGCAACTAAAGCTTATTTTTTAAAAAATCTATTAAAAATAAAAGATATGGGCCTAGATGGTTCAGTTGGTTAAGAGTCCAACTCTTAATTTCGGCTCAGGTCATGATCTCAGGATTGTGACCTGGAATCCTGTGTGGGGCTCTGCGTTGAGCAAGTTTTTGGCTTCTCTCCCTCTGTCGCCCTCCCTTGCCTATGTGCATGCACATGAACTTGAACTTTCTCTCAAATAAATAAATCTTTAAAATCTTGAACTTTCTCTCAAATCTTTAAAAAAATAAGTTAAAAAAGGAATTAAATTTTAATGTATTTTTATTTAACTCAGTCTATAAAAAGTGTTGGTAGTTTGGGGTACCTGGGTAGCTCAGTGAGTTAAGCATCTGCCTTCAGCTGGAATCATGATCCTCAGGGTCCTGGGATCGAGTCTCATGTCAGGCTCCTAGCTTCTCCCCCTCTCTACCACTCATGCTCGCTCACCCTCTCTCAAGTAAAATCTTTAAAAAATGTTAATACTTCAACATGTAATTAACGTAAAGGTTACTAATGAGATATTTCACATCACTTTTTTTGGTACTAAGTCTTTGAAGTCTAGTCTGAATTCAACAGTTATCAGTGCATCTTAATTCACACTAGCCACATTTCGTGTACCTACTAGGCATATGTAGCTAGTGGCTGCTGTACTGGACAGAGCAGGTCATGAAAATTGAAACCTGAGCTTACCTGATTAAAAAAAAAAACCTCAGTTCTCAACCACACTACTCTCCTGATCCCTGAGTACTCTAGGGGTAAACACAAAAGGAAAGGAGCTTGCAAACTATCATTTAATCTCATGGTGTCACCTGTTGCCCTCTACTTTGCTGGTGGCCCAAGTTCAGACCACTGAGAGCAGCACTGTCCAATAGAAATATAATGAAAGCCACATGTGTGATTTAAAATGTTTTAGGAACCACACTGAAAAAGTAAAAAGAAAAAAAAGATGAAATTAATTTTAAGAATGTATGGAACCCAGTATATCCAAAATACTGTTTCAACATGTGTTTAATATTGAAAATTATTTATGATGACATATATAGACCAATGTAATAGAATAGAAAGCCCAGAAATAAGCCCTTACACATATAGTCAAATGATTTTTGATGAGAATGCCAAGATCATTTAATAGGAAAAGGGACACTTTTTAATGGTGCTGGGAAGATTACATATCCACATATAAAAGAATGATGGTGGACCCTTACCTTATACCATATACAAAAATTAACTTAAAATGGATCAGAGACCTAAGTGTAAGAACTGAAACTATAAAAGTCTTAGAAGAAAACGTAGAGGAAGAGCTTCATGACTGATTTGGCAATGATTTCTTGGATATATTACCAAAAGCATAGGCAACAAAAGAAAAAATAGGTAAGTTGTGCTACATCAAAATGAAAAACTTCTGTGCTTCAAAGGACATATTCAACAAAGTGGGAAGCCAAACCATGGAGTAGAAGAAAATATTTGTGAATTATATATCTGATAAGGGGTTAATATCTAGAATAAAGAAAGAACTCCTACAACTCAACAAGAACAAAGCCTGTTTTAAAATGGGTAAAGGACTTGAATAGACATTACTCCACAGGAGTTAAGTACATGGCCAAAAGGCATATGAAAAGGTGCCCAACATCATTAATCATTGGAGAAATGCAAATCAAAACCACAAGATACCACTTTATATCCATTAGGGTGGCTACTATAAAAAGAAGAAAAGCAGCTGCTGTGGAAAACAATATGGTAGTTACTCAGAAAGTTGAACATAGAATTACCATATGATCCAGCAATTCCACTTCTGGATACATGCCCAAAAGAATCGAAAGCAAGGACTCAAAGAGCTATTTGTATACCCATGTTCATAGCATTAGTCACAATAATCAAAAGATGGAAGCAACTCAAATGTCCATGGATGAATGAATGGATAAATAAAATGGATAAATATATATACAAGGGAATATTATTCAGCCTTACAAAGGCTGAATTCCAATCCATTCCATCCATTCCAACAGATGGATGAACTTCAAAGACATTATGTTAAGTAAAATAAGCCAATAACAAAAGTACAAATACAATGTGATTCCACTTATATGAGGTACCTACAGTAGTCAAATTTATAGAGATAGCAGAACAGTGGCTTCCAGGGGTTGAGGGGGAGGGAATGAGGAGTTACTGTTCTGCAAGATAAGAGAGTTCTAGAGGTAGGTAGGTGGTGGTGATGGTTACATCACGATGGGAATGTACTTAAAGCCACTGTACACTTAAAAATCAGTAAGATGGTAAATTTACACTATGTGTATTTTACCACGATATATTTTTTTAAATCCATGGTGAAGATTTAGGCAGTAAAACATTATGGTTGAATTTTTTTGCTTATTTTTTTTATTTGTTTTGAGGGTGAATGCCAAGGTAAGGAGACGCAGAAACTTAAGTGTATAGTTTTTAAAGACCTACAGAGACTGGGGCACCTGGGTGGCTCAATTGGTTGAGCATCCAATCCAACTCTTGATTTCAGCTCAGGTCTTAATATCAGGATGGTGACTTTAAGCCCTGTGTTGGGCTCTATGCCTACTTTAAAAGTAGGGCATGAAGCCTACTTTAAAAAAATAAATACATAAAATTAAAAAATAAAAACTTACAGGGACAAATGGCACTTGGAAGTGATGGATTTGGAGCTTGGCAGATAGTTTAGAGCTGGCAAGGGTTATTTGGATGTCATTTGAGTATAGGAGATTGCAAGTTCCAGGGCAAGGGCTTTGTTGCCTTGTGAAGGGCTTTTAGAGGTGTGGGTCTTAACCTCCTTTGGGTCCTGAATGACTTTGAGACTGGCTGAGAATTTGGAAAGAGCCACTTGACCGATGACCTTGGTGCAAGTAGGTTGGGCATAATGGGAGGAGGGAATGGGCCTTCAGCATGCCAAAGACTGGCTGAGGGAGGAAGTTGAAGAAGCAGGGTGGTGGAGGCTGGCTCTGTGGGGGCGGAGGGAGGACGAGAGAGGGCCAATTAAAGGGATGATTTCTATTCTTATGAGAGCTAAGTGGTATTTTAAGGAAAGTCAGATGAAATTTTATTGTCTAAGATTGTCATAGAAACATTACCACCAAACCAACATGTAGTATTAAAGTAGCCTTTAAAAATTGGATAAGCAAATACAACTTATACCAAATCTGTGATGGTAGGCGTATTGCATCAGTTCTCATGTGTGCCCTTGAGAATTTCTAAGAAACTTTTGATTTAAGCTCTGGAAATCTCATGAAAAGAACATAGATTTGCTTACTAGTTCACACCAAAAGTTACATATCCCCAAATATTCTCCTGAGTGTTGGTGGTGAGCATGCATGTGTGTGCACGTGTACCATAGGAAGAGGATTGAGATGGAAATAGGGAGATGTGTGTACGTTATGCCTGGTGTGATGAGGCCTGGGAATAAATAATTGTTTTATATTTGCGCAGTCACAGCCACTCTTACTTTCATGATTTCTCATTGACTTTACTGCTTTATAGACTAGTGAAGGCTCAGGTGCTGAGACCTATTACTCCTCATTACCTCTGCGTGATCTTGGGACTCTAAGGTACCTCAAGACAGATCCGAGAGTCCCCAGAAGGCCCCAAAGTGTCTTCTATCTGGCTTCCAACACCTGTGTTCTGCTGTCCTTCAGGACAATAACTTGAAAGTGACTATGACCCTGAGGAGTTCCAGGAAAATATGGAAGCTGTTAATCAAATCCAGTTGGTTCTTCTGACTGGGCATCATAAGCTCGGAGGTGGATTTATGTAGAACTGCTCTGGTTTTAAGTCACAAGACTGATAAACCCAGTGAATGTAATTTCATCTTACCTGTCAAGGGAAACAGAGAACTTCCTGATGAAATGCCACATTCAAAACATTACTCCTGGGATGCCTGGGTGGCTCAGCAGTTAAGCGTCTGCCTTCGGCTCAGCGTGTGATCCTAGAGTCCCCGGATCGAGTCCCACATGGGGTGCTCTGCATGGATCCTGCTTCTCCCTCTGTCTGTGTGTCTGCCTCTCTCTGTCTCTCTCTCCCTCTCTCTCTCTGTGTCTCTCATGAATAAATAAATAAAAATCTTAAAAAAAAAATTACTCCTGAAGTAAATGTGTTAAAACTGCCCTTGGCAAACTGAGGCATCAGCACAGTCCCACCTCATTCCAGGGGCTGGGCTTCAGGCTCCTGCAGCTCTCTCCTTTTTTTTTTTTTTTTTCCCCTGCAACTCTCTTCTGCTCAGGCCCTAGAGGACTGTCCTACTCTGCAGGGGCCCTGGAGATTTTCCAACAGACAGGGTGAAGGAAACACTTATTTTGCTTCCCTCTCTTTTTGACAAGGAAATAGATTTGAAGTTTGACCTGTCAAATTCACTTAAAAACAGAGGACTCTGGAGGGCATCAGGAAAGGTTGGGAACGACCTTGAGCGAGGGGTAATTTGATGACGAAAGCTAATGGGCGAAAGCAGATGTGACTGCTACAGTGGGGCCGTGCTGCTTGCATCATCGCCTTGCGGAGTGCCTTAAGAAGAGTGATCTGTACGTTGTCTGAGAGCATTGAAGGCAGGGTCTCGAAAAGATTCGTGTACGACAGTGGTCCTAGCAGCATTGTTCACGACAGCCAAAAGGTAGAAGCTACCTGAATATCCATCGACAGAGGATACAGCAAATGTGGTCTCTGCACACAGTGGAATATTATTCAGCCTTAAAAAGGAAGGAGATCCTGTCACATGGTACAACATAGATGATAAACCTTGAGGATATTATTGTAAGTAAAATAAGCCAGTCACAGAAACACAAATACTGCATAGCTCCACTTAGATGAGGTATTAAAGCAGTCAGACTCTTAGAAACAGAAAGTAGAATGGTGGTTTCCAGGGGCTAGGGGGGAGGGGGAAAGGAAGTTGTTCAGTGGGTACAGAGTTTCAGTTTTGCAAGATGAAAAGAGTTCTGGAGATCTGTCACATGGCAGTGTCCATATAGTTGACACTACTGTACAGTAAAGAAATGGTTAAGGTGATAAGTTTTATGCTATATGTTTTTTACTGTAATCAAACAGGAAGCTGGATAAAACAAGTGATGTACCTTTTGCTGTTACACTTAATTGTCACCCTTCCATGGCTGGCCTCTCTGTGGGAGGTAGTAGAGTTAGAGCAGCAGCAGTCGCTGCAGGAACTGTGACTTACCGAGTGCTTGCCATGTACCAGGAGGCAAGCCACAGCCTTTCATACCCTCCATATCGTTTCACTGAGCAGCACGTCAGCCCTGTGAGGTAGGCATCACTGACTCCGTTTACCAGTGTGGGGTCGGATCGTGAGGAGTGAAGTTGTTTGCCCAGGAATACATGGGTCATGATGGTGGTGCTTTGGAACAAACCCAGCTCTGTCTGATACCAGATGCTTAACCCCATTCTCAGCTCGCATTTATTCATCTGTTCATTCACTGAAAATCATTACTGTGTGCCAGGCCCCATGCTGGATGCTGAGGATACTGTTGGGTATATAAACCCTGACCTCACAGAGCTTAGTGCCTAGCTGGGGTGAGGGACAGCAAAGCAGGGAAAGATGGAAGGACAGATGCAAATGCAGTGACAAATATTGGTAAATGTTACGAAGGAAACAGGGTGCTATAATGGTGAACTCTTCAGCATGGAGGCTGGGGCCTGACTGAGACATTTAAAAGGGTGTTCAGAGAAGGTCTTAGAAGGGCTGTGATTGGGACGCCTGGGTGGCTCAGTGGTGGAGCATTTGCTTTTGGTTCAGGGCGTGATCCCGGGGTCCTGGGATCGAGTCCCACATCGGTTCTCCACAGGGAGCCTGCTTCTCTCTCTGCCTACATCTCTGCCTCTCTCTCTCTCTCTCTCATGAGTAAATAAATAAAATCTTAAAGAAAAGAAGAAGGGCTGTGATTCTCAGAGAAGGGAGAGCATGCCATCACCACCAAGGCCCTCTGCGGTCTACAAGAGCCACATAGCTATGACCCCTGATAACCTGGCTAAAATAAAGGATAAGAAGGTAGAATTCAAAGAGGCAAAGGGAAGAGAGCCCAGAACTCCTCTCTCAGGATTGTAGAATGGCCTATGATGAAAGAATCCCAGTCCTGCCAAATTCTAGCGGGTTCCCTTGTCCCACGGGGCCACTTCACCTCTCTGGGCCTCAAGTTCCTCTTCTGTATGGGGAGAAAAAGAATATCTACCTACATAGATTTCCGGTGGTACTAGTTAGTAATGGTGAGAGAATAATTACAACACTGCTTCTGTTTATTTCTCTTCTGATTGGGCTACATCTTGAATGCTTGTTCAGCTCTGACTGCCACATTTTGAGAGCTCTATGGACAAATTAGAATGTATCTGAAGAGCTAATCACTAGAGAAAGTGTGGAATGAGTTTGGGGTGCTTACACCACAGAAGTGAGGGCCGAGGAAGGAAATGATCACCTCCACTGTGTGAAGGCTGATAGGTGGACAAAGAGGTTGAGGGGTCATCACAGTTCACTTGTTCTGTGTCCATTCAAAAGGCAGATCTAGGGGCAGCCCTCGTGGCTCAGTGGTTTAGCGCTGCCTTCAGCCCAGGGTGTGATCCTGGAGACCTGGGCTCGAGTCCTACATCAGACTCCCTGCATGGAGCCTGCTTCTCCCTCTGCCTGTGTCTCTGCCCCCCCCCCCACCTCTCTCTCTCTCTCTCTCTCTCTCTCTCTCTCTCATGAATAAATAAATAAAATCTTTAAAAAATAAAAAAAAATTTAAAAAGGCAGATCTAGGGACACGTGGGTGGCTCAGCGGCTCAGGGCATGATCCCAGGGTCCTGGGATCGAGTACCGTATCGGGCTCCTTGCATGGAGCCTGCTTCTCCCTCTGCCTGTTTGTCTCATGAATAAATAAAATAAAATAAAATCTTTTAAAAAAAGGCAGATCTAGAACCTGGGAATCAGGCTCAACTAAGAAAAGCTTTGTGATAAATAGTTACAAGTGTTACAAGTGATAACAGGCTCCCAGACCATGGATGTACTCAAATGGAGACTGGGTAGCAGGTTGCTATAGGAGTTTTTATATATTGCATATATTGTCCATGTATATATTGTCCCATTCCTTTGCCTCAGATGTTTCTAAGTTACTTTAGGACTGTGGTTTTAAGCTGGAGGTAGATGAAATATATTTATTTATTTATTTATTTATTTATTTATTTATTTATTTATTTATTTTTTAAATTTTTATTTATTTATGATAGTCACAGAGAGAGAGAGAGAGGCAGAGACACAGGCAGAGGGAGAAGCAGGCTCCACGCACCGGGAGCCCGATGTGGGATTCGATCCTGGGTCTCCAGGATCGCGCCCTGGGCCAAAGGCAGGCGCCAAACCGCTGCGCCACCCAGGGATCCCCTAGATGAAATATATTTAAATGTAAGTATTATACTTAGGGTTGTAGATGAAGTGGCCGTGTACACCAGTACAGAAGTACAACCAAAAGCCCTTCTGCATTTATTAGAAGTTTGACATGTAAAGGAGCTCCACGTGGCATTGACCTTCATCACAGATTCTTGTTCTCTCCCCAACCCCATTAGCCACTTTTCACTTTTCACCCATTGCCATTTGTAACAACCCACACGTTTCAAGAAATGTGCTAACGTTTCTTCCATTTATATATAAATTCAAATTTTAATTTTTTGTTTTGAATACATAGCACATTCACATCGTCGAACATTTAAAAGGATTCACAGGGAACAGCTTCCCTGACTCCCTGCTCCCACTTTCCAGAGGCAGTCAGGGTTACTAGGTTCTCATGTAGTTGTCTAGAGATGTTTTAAGTGTATACAGACACACACACACACACACACACACACCGAAGCACACATCTATTTTTTTCTTCCTCACTTTGGTTTTTTAAAAAAGATGTATTAATTTAAAAAAAAAAGATGTATCAAGATACCTTGAAGATTAATCCACAGTAGTATAAAAGCGTTACCTCATTCTTGTTCGCGGGTGGATATTACTCTGTTCCCAACTCTGTGGATAGTGAGGTTATTCCCATTCTTATGCTGTTATAGTGTTGACAGTGGATTACCTTAGACATACATTACTGCAGACTTGCTGAAACAAAGGAAAAGAGCATTTCTAGTTTCATTAGCTGTTGTTACATAGTTCTCAGTAGAGGTTTTACTGGTTTTGACTCATGCAAGCGGTGTGTGTACTTTATTTCCTCAAACCCTTGCCAACACAGTATATTGTTAAACGTTCTGAGCTTTTCTAAAGTAAATGAAAGAAAGAGATGCTAAGTGATTTTAATTAGTATTTCTCTTACTGTGAGTGAACTCGGCATCCTTTCTCCAGTGTAAGATCTTGCTGGACTTTGTAGTGAGGCCACTGGCAAATGTCATCAGTGCAGTCTGAGCCTAGAAGGAGGAGGGGGAGGAGCGTCATATCCACAGGGGAGAGCCAGAGAGTTCTTTTTTGAATGAATGTTCTTGAGAGGTTCAAGCCAGCTCACTCTCCTGTAAGCTATTTAGCCTGTAAACTCTCTGGCCCATGCTGGAAAAATTCAATTAAAACAAAACAAATGTAATTCAGAAGTAAGACCACATCGAGAACAAACCATTTATGTTGCTTTTTTAAAAATCTTTCGTTCTAAATTTAATAAAGTAATCTACTCTTGAAGCACAGTTTAGGATGCAGGTAGCATACCATCTAACTTTGGGAGGAGCTGTCCCACACTTCCGGGTGCAGGTTCTGACTGGTTGCCTCTCAGGGTATCCTGGGTTTGCTCCCAGCACCCTCCTGTCCCCAGCCCCTGACCCCTGCCTGTCATCTTTCCGCCTTTCCCCTCCTCTCTGCAGTTTCTCTGTAGGTTTGAGCAGCTTTTGGCACAGAGCAGAATCTTTTCACTGGGAACGTTGGCTTTGCCCAGCCTCCCTGCTCATTAGCAGCCTGACCCATTACTTCTCTAAAACACTTCTGACCAAACCAGCTCCATCCAGTTTTATACCTAGAAAGGGACCTTCTAGTCCTAGCACAGATTTGCTTTTGATTTTTGCAGGTTCAAATCTATCTTGGTTGCTGGCAATGCCATGCTTCTAGTCTCTCAGGTCAGAGACCTCAGAGTGTCCACACGCTCCATCTAGTCCTTTAGGAAATCTTGTCAGCTCTAATTTCCAAATGTATTTAGAATCCAGCCACTTCTCTTCACCTCCATCTGTGCTATCCCGGTCCACACTGCTGCCTTCTCTTGCCTGGATTGCTGGCATAACCTCCTGACAGGTTTCCTGCTCGACCACTTCTTCCTGCCGTCTGTTCTCCACACAGCCAGCAGAGGCGTCCCGTAGCACGTTGGAGCCTGTCAGCCCTCTCTGTTCCAAGCTCTCCCCATGGCTCTGCCCATCTTAGAGAAACTCGGTCGTCACAGGGTTCTGCGCAGTGGGCCTCCTCACCTCTTGGAGTTATCTCCTCCTGCTTTCTTGACTACTCCCACCCAACTGTACTGGCTGCCTTGCTGTCCTTTGAACCAGCCAGGCACATTCCCACTTTAAGGTCCGTGAGCCAGCATGTGCCTCTGCCTAGAATGCTCTCCCCACACATCCAGATGGCTCACTTCCTCACCTTCAAGTCTGCTGCAATGTCCCATTTTCGGTGAGAAGACCAATCCAAATACCATGTTTTACATTGCGACCTCATCCACGTCCCACCTTCCCTGCTTAATTTTTCTACATTGCACTTAATACAACTCTTTTAACACACAATTTCATTTATTTATTTGGTTTATTGTCTCCCCACTGCCCAAACTAGAATGTGAACTCCAGGAAGGCAGAGATTTTTTATGTTTATTTTATTTTTTTTTTTTTTTTTAATGTTTATGGTATATTGTAGCATCTAGAACAGTGCCTGGCATGGGGCAAATGCTTGGTAAACAGTTGTTAAATGAATTAACTATTTTTCTTTTCCTTACCAAACTTCTTCCTCAGAGCCTGTCAAATCTAAACTAAATCAAACAAGTGGGGATCCCTGGGTGGCGCAGTGGTTTGGTGCCTGTCTTTGGCCCAGGGCGCGATCCTGGAGACCTGGGATCGAGTCCCACATTGGGCTCCCGGTGCATGGAGCCTGCTTCTCCCTCTGCCTGTGTCTCTGCCTCTCTCTCTCTCTCTCTCTCTCTCTGTGACTATCATAAATGAATAAATTGAAAAAAAATTTTTAAAAAAGTGTGTTTTGGTAGTAATGATGTGAATTAAATCCAAGAGCACTGATCCATATTTTTTCTGAAGAAGCTCACAGTATAAATACTCTAGCATCATTTGGGTAACAATTTTTATGGAAGGACTAAGTATGACAAGAAATGCCATTAAGGAAAATGACAAATATATTCAGACTACATCTGGCGGATTCAGTTTAGATTCAGGTGTCACTCCTAAGAAGGTTATAGAAAAACAAGAGTGTATTCGGAGAAAAGCAGTGGGGTGATGCAGACATTCCAACCTATGACACAAAATACAGGAACAAGGATGACTGATTTGGGGGGAAAGACTGCTAGGGAATATGATTCATTTTTTCAAATGTTGAAAAGGTGTCATTGGAAGATTAGTAGGTCTACAGATCTTCTCTATAGACCTGTAATCATTTCCTTATTTTCCTCTCCCCTATCCAAACCACAGCTAGCTTTTGTGGAACTTGAACTAGAATATAAGTATAAAGAATATAAGTATAGGGATTCCTGGATTGCTCAGCAGTTGAGCGACTGCCTTTGGCTCAGGGCATGATCCCAAAGTCCCGAGATCGAATCCCACATCAGGCTCCTTGCATGGAGCCTGCTTTGCTTCTCTCTCTGCCTGTGTCTCTGCCTCTTTCTCCCTCTCTGTTTCTCATGAATAAATAAAATCTTTTTTTTTTAAATGTAAGTATAAATTTATTTTAAAAAATATAGATGTAGGCCACTGAAGGTGCCCATGCCAGTGACAGTCCCCAGAGCATCAGCTTCCTCGGTTTCATGGTAAATCATCCCACTCAGACTGCGTACACCAGCAAGACTGAGCTCCTTGTGGCCCTCTGAATGTACCATGTTTTTTCACTTCCCTTTATGGCTCCACAGAGTGTTCCCTGTCTGGAACACTCATTTCTCAATGATATCTACTCATCCTTTAACTTCTAATTCAAAGGCTGCCTCTTCTCTGAGGCCTCAGCAAGTCCTCCAGATAACTAGGATTGGTGGTATGGCTTTTCCTACACCCTCATTGAATCTTGTACATGCCTCCACTATGGCGCTTGGCTTACTGTTTGATTTTGCTTGATTGTTTGTCAAGCTTCCCTTATACTGTGTATCAGTCAGGATGGGATGGTTTATGCTGTAGTCACAAGCAAGTCCAAAAACCGTATAGTGGCTTAAAACAGCAAAGGTTATTTATTGGGATCCCTGGGTGGCACAGCGGTTTAGCGCCTGCCTTTGGCCCACGGCGCGATCCTGGAGACCCGGGATCGAATCCCACGTCGGGCTCCCGGTGCATGGAGCCTGCTTCTCCCTCTGCCTATGTCTCTGCCTCTCTCTCTCTCTCTGTGTGACTATCATAAATAAATAAAAAATAAAATAAAACGTTATTTCTTGCTCACACTATGTGTACATTGTGGGTCAACTTTTGTTCTCACTTTATGCTAACAGAGTAGCCACAGTCTGGAACACTGCTAGTTGCGGGCCAGATACAGATAGCGAGGCAAAGCATGAAACTTTCTCTTAAAGCTTTCTCCTAGAAATGGCACAGTTGCCTGCATTTCATTGGTTATATCTGACTTTAGGTGAGCAGGGAAATCCAGTGTGTCCAGAAGGAGAGCAGGCTTCGGGATACTGGCAGATAGCCTCATAGCCTAGAGCCACAGCAAAAAGCTTCTTGTGAGCAGGGGTGGCATCTTTCTAAAAAATTTTTGTATATCCAGTATCTAGCACATGGTACTTAACACATAAAACCTTTTGATTTTATTTATAGTAAGCCCTAAACTATTTTTGAGTGAAAAATTTAGAGAGAGAAGCCTACCAGAAGTCTCTCTTTGCTTACTGCAAGGAACCCTTCCCAACGTCTTTTCAACCTCAGTAATAAATGCTTACCTTTGTGTCTCTGGAAGTATTCAAGCATAGGCTTTCCTAACCAGTTAGTGATATTTTCAAGATGATTCATGCAAAGATGAGTGGTTGAAATATGCTGTCTCTAAAATCCCTTTAATTCTGAGTACTCTGTATTTATATCATAATCACCTTTCTGAGCTTGAGAAAAAATAAATTAGAGTTCACCAAAGAGGTGATAACATCTGACGGGAACAGGCTATTTCTGTTGGTGACTTGACAGAAACAAGAATTGTTTGAGGGGGGGAAACAAGGATAGAGCTCTGGCCCCGAGCCTTCAACTGAAGGGTGATTACTAAATGCAAAAAGTATTGTGACCATCGTTTAGAGTAAAACTAGGCCAGCTCTGGGCTTGGCGTTGCTTCGATAACTTGAGGGTTCCGGCTTAGAAACAGACTTGAATTCTTTGTAACTCCTTTCTTTGTTTCAGCAAAACCTGACAATTGTAGACAGCAGATCTGCTGGCCTGCCAAGGTCCTGCCCACACACATTCCTGAGAATGGACAGTTTCCTTGTGTTCTTTTTGTTATAGATTCCTGAAGACTAACTTGGTCTAATCACTTGGCCCCTCTCCAGTTATACATAAGAGTAAATAATGCATCCTCTCTTCTGACAGTGTAGAATGTTATACATCTTAAGGATCATGGTAGCCCTGTCATTGTAATTTAAACAAAATAATAATGACCCTGGAATAAATCAACTCGGAAAACCCTTTGAGCCCTCTGTAAGAAGGCTCAAAATAATATAATTAATAATATAAAACTAATTAAATGTAGTGGGTTTATTATTCAGTTGGTATTCAGAGTGAATGGGGCTTAAAAAACAACATAGGATTTATAGTCGAGATAGGCTTATCCACAAATCTGCTGTGTGTTGTTGGTCTTGTCACCTCCCCTTTCTTGTTCACAGATCCTCAATGCTAAGATGGAGGAAAGGCAATAATAACCAACTGAGGAGGCTATGGGGATGGATCAAAAGAAATGAAAGCACTTTGCAGGCTATGAGATAAAATTGTAGTAAATCCAGTTTCTTAGTTGATCATGGAAATTTCTCAGCCTTTCTTTCCAGTGTAGCGGTGGCGCCATTGGTGCAAAGTGATCCTCATCTGTGTGGTGTTATCTTACACTGCAGAAGTCTCTGGAGATGGAATCCATTGATTTAATTGGGAGTTTATGGCAGTGGTTCACAATACCAGCCACTGATCCCTACAGTTGGAATCACTTGACTCATGCTGAACAGTGATTCTGAAAGGTATTCACACATTCTATCATTTTTAGCCCAGACTGCGTTCATATGAGAATCTGCTGGGTGTTTTGTTTTTGACACTTCTGGTGTGTGATGGGGGGAGGGTTCATTGATCTTTTTTCAGCTACTGTGTGCAACTTCACACAAATGTGTGATGTTTAGGATACTTGTAAGTAGGGTATTTTTAAGTGTCAAAAGTCTGCATTTCCAAGATTCTGCCTCCATTTGCGCCTTTATGGAATTCAGGGTATCAAGAGTTCTACGAAGTGGTCATCCCCATGAATCGATTGAAACTAATATTTGAAAACAGTCCGTCCCGTCCGTCCTGTGCACTACAAGATGGTTCATGTCACACTGAACTTCCCAGCTCTAAATGAGAGCAACTCAGCCACCCTGTATGCTGGCCACTTCATTTGCAGGGTGTACTGCTCATTGGCACTATTAATTTTTTTTATTTTAATTCTTATTGATAATTTTTAATTAAAGCAACACATGAGGGGCACCTGGGTAGCTCTGTCAGTTAAGCATCTGCCTTTGGCTCTGGTCATAATCCCATTGAGCTCCATGTCAGGCTCCTTGCTCAGTGGGGAGTCTGCTCCTCTCTCTCCCTTTGCCCCTCCTTCTGCTTGCCCTCAGGCTCTCTCTCTCTTAAATAAATTAAAAAAAAGAAAAATCCTTGGAAATGTATTTGCACCAGTACCCATAGGTCTTAATCTTTTTAAATGGCTTCATTTCATTTCTTAGTGCTAGTTCTGTTGTTTGTTTTATCACCACCCAACTAATGGGCATTGTTTGTGTTATGAAATAATGCAGCAAATGACTGGATATCTTTGCAGTCATGTGTGTGTATTTTTGTACATTTTACAATACTTGCTTTACCTGGTAACATTTTGATTGTGGTTGTAATTGCACTGAATTTAGAGAGTAATCTAGACAGGACTAACATGTACAATATTCTGAATCTGTGCCCTCAGGAATATGCTCTGACTCCATTTATTTAGGTCTTTTTTTTGTTCTTACTAAAGTTTTGTAGTTATTGTTTTCTAGATTTTGCACATGTCTTACAAAGATTTATTCTGAGATCTTTTCCAGATTTGGTTGTTAATGCGAATGGGCTCTTCTCCCTACCCAACCCCCCATTTCCTTCTCTAATTGATTATTTTTAGCATATGGGAAACTTAATGATTTGTGTGTGTGTGTGTGTATCTGCTGCAAATGTGTCTCATTATTTTTACCCTATCCTCTTATTACAATAGTTTTTCAGAAAATTTTCTCACTAGGCAGTCTCCTCATGTGCAAATAACATGTTTTTCTCATCTCTCTCTTTCTCTTTTTAATTGTCTGTTCCTTACATTAAAAAGAAATCATACTTTACTGTCTAGGATTCCATTACAATGTTATGGTGATGGGAATTCTTACCTTGTTCCTGACTTGAATGTTTCACTATTAGTTGTAACATTTGTTGTGGTTTCTGGTAAATATCCCTTATCTAAGGACATTTCCTTCATTTTTGCTTCATTTGCTAAATCTTTTCAAGAAGGAGAGTTTAGACTTGAACAATACTGTAGACCAGTTGGACCTAAGAGACATACACAAAACACTCAACAACAGAATATACACCTTCTTCTCAAGCATACCTAGAATATTCTTTGGGATAGATCACATATTAGGATAGAGTCTTACCAAACTTAAGAAGATTGAGATTTTACCAAGTGCCATTTCTAAACACAATGAAATGAAACAAATCAATAACAAAAAGATAATTGGAAAATCCGTAAATATGTGGGAACTAAACAACATACTCTTGAACACTTGAACAAGCAGTAAAATCAGAAGGGAAATTAGAAAATATCTTGAAATAAATAAAAAAAAATGTAACATACCAAAACTTATGAATGCAACAAAAGCAGTACTAAGAGGGTTATAGTTGCAAATGCCTACATTAAAAGAAAGGAAGATCTTAAATTGACAGCTTAACTATACACCTCAAGGAACTAGAAAAAGAACAAACTAAACACAAAGTTAGCAGGAAGAAGGGAATAATAAAGATTAAAGCAAAACTACAGAATAGAAAACAGAAAAAAATTCAGTGAAACAGTTGGTTTTTTGAAAAGATCAACAAAATCACACATCCCTAAAAAAAAAAAAAAAAAATTGGCACACCCTTAGCCAGACTAAGAAAAGAGAGAGGAGATCCAATAACAAAAATCAGAAATGAGAAAGAAGACATTACAGCTGATGCCACAAAAATAAAAAAGATCATAGGAGACTATTATGAACAATAACATGCCAACACATTGGATAACCTAGAAAAAGTGGATACATTCTTAGAAACGTAAAACCAACCAGGACTAAATCATGAAGAAATCAAAAATCTGGTCAGACTAATAACTAGTAAGGAGATTGAATCGGTAATCAAAAAGCTCCGAACAAAGAAAAGTTCAAGACCAGAAAGCTTCACTAGAGATTTCTGCCAAACATTGAAAAATTGACTAAGACCAAACTTTCTCAAACTCTTCTGAAAATTGAAGAGAAGGGAACACTTCCAAACTCATTTTATGAGGTCACTGTTACCCTGATACTAAAACCAAAGATACTACATGAAAGCTACTGACTGTACCCCTGATGACTATTGATATAAATGTGCTCAACAAAATGCAAGTAAATAAAATTCTATAGCACATGAAAAGGATTACGTACCATAACCAGGTGGCATTATTCCTGAAATGGAAGAATGGTTCTACATTGAAAATCAGTGTAGGGGCACCTGGGTGGCTCAGTGGTTTACTGTCTGCCTTTGGCTCAGGTTGTCATCCCTGGGTCTTGGGATCAAGTCCCTTATCAGGCTCCCTGGAAGGAGCCTGCTCCCTCTGCCTGTGTCTCTGCCTCTCTCTCTCTGTGTCTCTCATGAATAAATAAATAAAATCTTAAAAGAAAAAAAGACTTCTTCACTAAAAACGACAAAACAGGCATAGAGAGGTTAAAGAAGACACAAAAAGGAAGACCTCTCATGTTCATGGATTAGAATTAATATTGTTAAAATGCCCATACTACTCAAAGCCATATACAGATTCAGTGCAACTTCTATTAAAAATCCTAATGGCATCTTTTTTTTTGCAGAAATAGGGGGAAAAAATCCTAAAATTCATGTGGAATTTCAAAGGACCTTGAATAGCCAAAATGTTCTTGAGAAAGGAAAGCAAAGTGGGAGGTCTAACACATCCTGATTTCAAAATATATTACAAAGCTACAGTGAGCAAAACAGTATGGTACTGGCATGAAGATGAACATAGACCTCTGGCACAGGATAGAGAGCCCAGAAGTAAATTCTTGCATATATGGTTCAGTGATTTCCAATGGGTGTGCCAAGGCTACACAATGGAGAAACGATAGTCTCGTCAGCAAATGATGCAGGAGAAACTGGATCTCTATATGTAAAAGAATGAAGCTGGACTGTTACCTCAATCATATGCAAAAAATAATTCAAAATAGATTAAAGACCTAAACATAAAAGCTGAAACTATAAAACTTCAAGAAGAAAACATAAGGGATAAAGCTTCATGACGTTGGTTTCGTAATGATTTCTTGGATATGACATGAAAAGCACAGGCAACAAAAGCAAAAGTAGACAAATGGGACTACATCAAACTTAAAAACTTCTGCACCTCAAAGGGAACAGTCAACAGAATGAAAAGGTCCCTGACGGAATCGGAGGAAATATTTGCAGACTATGTAACACTATGTATCTGAGAAGGATTAACATCTATAAAGAAACCCTACAACACAGCAACAAATAGCCTGATTGAAAAACGAATAAAGAACTTGAATAGACATTTCACCAGAGAAGCTATGCAAATAGCCAAGTATATGAAAAGATGTCAGCATCACTAATCATTAGGGAAATGCAAATCAAACCAAATGAGATAACACCTCATACCTGGTAGAGTGGCCGCCATAAAAAAAAAAAAAAAAAGAAAATAACCAGTGTTGGTGAAGGTGTGGAAAAATTCACATTGGAATGTAAAATGGTGTAACTGCTATGGAGAATATTAATAAAGTTTCTCAGAAAATAGAAACTAGAATTACTGCATGTCTAGCAAACATACCTCAGGGTAAATATCCCAAAGTAACAAAAGCATGACTTGAAGAGATATTTGTATCCAAGTTCATGGCAGCATTATTCAAAATAGGCAAAACATGGAAGCAACCTAAATATTCTTCAACAGATGAATAAAGAAAATATTGTATTTTCGTATAGTGGAATGTTATTCAGCCTTAAAAAGGAAGGAAATCCTGTCACATACAAAAATATGGAGGAACTTTGAGGACATATGGCAAGTGAAATAAGCCAGTCACAAAAAGACAAATACTGCATGCTTCTACTTTTATGAGGTATCTAAAGTTGTTGGACTCATCGAAGCACAAAGTAGAATGGCGGTTGCCAGGAGTTAGAGATGGGGGTAAAGGGGCCATTGCTGTTCAGTGGGTATAAAATTTCAGTTTTGCAAGATGAGAGGTCTGGAGATTGGTTGCACAAGAAAGTGCATATAATTTACTATACACTTAAAAGTAGTTAAGGTGGTAAATTTTATATTACATGGTTTTCACAACAAAAAATTTAGAGTATAATCTTACTAAATGCTATTTTGGTTTTTCTCCATTATTAATGAAATTAATTTTTTAAAGAAATTTCCTAATATTTTAGACACCCTTACAATCTTGATATAAACCACAGCTCCATCTGTGACAGATAAACCAATTTCCTTAATAAATGGAGGACTCTCTATGATGCTAAGCAAAATAAGTCAGAGAAAGACAAATACCATATGATTTCACTCATAGGTGGAATTTAAGAACAAAGGAAAAATAAAAAGACAAAAAAATGGATACTTACCTCTAGAGAACAAAGTGATGGTTGCCAGAGGGGAGGGGTGGTATGTAGGAGCAGTAGGGAAAACTGGTGAAGGGAATTGGGAGTGCTTATGATGAGCATGAGGAGTTTTAGTATCAGGACAAAAAGTAATCACAAAATGTCAGTGGTATGTGAAGAGATTCTCAGCCATGCCCTAAAAGAAATGTAAGTTAAAACAATAGTGACCAGTTTTCTGTGTCACTGTTAGCAAAATAGTGACAAATTAAATTAGCAAAAACTGGAAACAGTAATAATATGCAGTGATAAGGAGGGCACTCTCATTCTGTGCTGGTAAGAGTGACAATTCAGTATCTATTTGGAGGGCAACTTTGTATTTTACTAACACTAGTTTAGTCCTTAGAAATTCTTGTTTTGTTTTTGTTTAAGTGGGCTCTGTGCTGGGCATGGGGCCTGAACTCACAGCCCTGACATCAAGACCTGAACTGTGAGCAAGAGTTGGACACTTTACCAGCGGAGCCACCCAGGTGCCCCCTAGTCAGAAATTCTTGAAAGAAATTCAGAATTGCAGAAATTGTCAAATGCACAAAAACATACAGGGATAGTTATTGAGCCATTGCTTGTAATAGTTGAAAAACTGGAGAAAGGGAAATGTTTATTAACAGCTAGATTGGTGAAGTAAATTCTGATGCATCCATACATTAGAGCATTGTTTAAGAGAGAGAAACTGTAGCATGTCCATCCAGCAAACCTATTTCATTTTGACACTCTTCCCACTGTCGCGGGAAGAAAATGAGGGGCAGAAGGGAAGTGTAAAAATAAAACTCCATTTTTTGTTTTTTAAATTGGTTATAGTAATCTGTGCCTAGAAAAAATATTTGAAATAGTGGACCCTAGATTGTTAACACTAGCTATCTTTGGGGTGAGTAGGGAGGATTTTCACTTTTGTTCATTGTTCTTAAGAGAGAGAAATTTCTACATAAAGACCATAATTTGAAAGAGGGAGTAAAAAAGATGCATTTCAATGTAAATCTATATTGCTAGCAAGTTTTTTACAAAAGGGAATGCTACCTGCATGGTTTTGTTTTGGAATGAGTCGAGATTTATGTGTGGTCTAGTGTATCACATGACCAACTTCTAAATATATTTCATGACTTTTTAAAAGACTATGAAGCTGGAGGAGCGGGTGTCCCTGCTAGTTGGAGGAGGCAGCTGGGTCCTCAGTGTAAGCCAGGAAACCGTGGGCCCCCCCACTGAGACCACCAACCTCTGCAGGTGCCTGAAGAAGGGGAGGGCCTTGGGAGCCCTGCCTCACCAGCACTATCAATGTAGCATACTGTACCCCCAAATATGAAGTTGGTTACTGTCGAACACTCGACTGTTCCCATATGGATCAAACCAGCCTGGCGGCATAGTCCCGTTCTCTTCCCCCGGTGTTGTTGCCGCCTTGATCTTTCAAAACCATAAGCAGCATGTTACAATCCCTCACTGTGGTTATGTTTTTGTAACTCTGTCAGCTGCTCCCATGATTCTTGTTTTTACTGATAAATCATGGGCTGTTCAGGAGGGCTGCAGCCAGACTTGGAGAGAACCTGCTGAAAGTCGCATTTCTAAACATTTGAGTCCTCCTGTGGAGCTTACTATCCTTCCAGTTCCTTCCTCAGAATTGAAAAAAAAAAAAAAATTCTTTAAGAATTTGATCAATAAACTCATTTTTTTCAAGCTCCACGTGTATATTTTTGGTGTTGAAATATAGTGATTATTAGCTGCAGCTTTTAAAAATATTTTATTTATTCATGAGACAGAGAGAGGCAGAGACACAGGCAGAAGGAGAAGCAGGCTCCCTGCAGGGAACCCGATACGGCACTCGATCCCAGGACCCCTGGGTGATGATCAGAGCCAAAGGCAGACACTCAACCACTGAGCCACCCAGGCGTCCCTATTAGCTGCAACTTTGAATTGAGTAACTCTGAATTCCCAAAGACGGGTTTTTTTTTTTTTTTAAGTTACAGGCTTTTGTTCTTATTTCTTCATTAAAAAAATTATGACATTTTCAAGACAGACTATAGAAAAGATTATATAAAGAATGACGAACATGCGGTTGTCATCTGAACCTTCTCTGTGAATCTTTGGCAGCATAAAACCTTGCATTTATATCAGCCTATGTCACTCAGGGCTTGATTTAGGAAACACTGTGTTTCCACATGGTAATTAAGACCTCTTTTGTCAGAGCTGGTTCATGAATGTCTTCTGGCTGAATGGTTTTCTAGATAATTTAGGCTTTACCCTGTAAGTACCCCTTTTATTGGATACGCTTTTAAAAGTATCTGGCAGATAAACCCAAACTTACCTAAATGAAGTTGGTAACATTGCTAAGTATAGCCTCATGGTAAGCATCCAGGGTGTTCACTGAAGAATTCTTTCAACTTTTTCATGTGTTTGAAAATTTTTCTAATAAATATTGAGGGGAAAAGATCACTTTGGAAAGTCCTACAGTCCTTATTCCAACAGTGTTGTGGTTCCTCGGAGAGCTCAGTGTGTGGAGTACTTAAGGCTGCAGGCCCTGGAGCCAGACTGCCGGGGTCCCTGTGCAGTACACTTCAGGCAGGTACTCTCCTTCTCTGAGCCTTGCCTTTCTTGCCTGTAAAATGGGAATGATTAGTTCCTGCTTCGAGTTTGCTGTGAGAGTGAACTGAGAAGATGTGTATGCAGAGCCTCCTCTAGTAGCGAACACAACACTTGGGCAGTGTGGCCACTACCGCCAGTACTGTTCTCTTGCTACTGCCTTCCGCGTTGACCACTGACTGACCCACTCAGAGAATCATCAGGAGTGCTATGATCATTGACTTGAAGGACAGTTTGGGGTACTTTGAGACCTAATTTTGAATGACAGGGAATTCTTCCCCAAATCAAGTCCCATCTTTGTAAGTGAAATACCAGGAACGTGATTTACATCTTCCCCGGTAAAGCCCAGTCAAGGTGAAGCCCAGCCCCACCACACGCCTCAGTGATGGCACCGTGTCTTGGGTGTCTGTGTGCTGTCAGGGACCCCACACTCCTGCTCCTGAGTTCCGCCAGCCGCCTACCTCCAGGCGAGCACGTGGCCTCTTCTCTGTGTTGGTGCTGCTTTTAGCGGACAGGTCTGCGCCCTCTTTGCTCTCTTCTCTCCAACCTGACATTCACAACCACTGCCGTTCACCTCTTCCCAGGGCAGGAATAAACCATACCAGAGTAGGTTGGGCAGTATCACAGAGAAATGACGTCCCCTGTGCAGGGACCTCCGAAGTGGGAATGATACCCCTCTTGTACAGAAGTGAGTGCTTTAGCACTCTGTCCTCTGCCACTCTTGGGTTTGACCTTGGAGTGGTTTTTAGCATATTCATAGTTGTTTTGTTTTTTTTTTGCAGTCATCACGACTAAGAACATTTAATCACCCCAAAAGAAACCTCAACCCATTAACAGTCACTCCCCATTCTCCCCTCAGCCTTTGGCAACCACTAGTCTACTTTCCATCACTGTGGATTTATCTTCTCTGGGCATCTCATGTGAACGCAGTCATGTTATCTGTGGCATTTGTGACTTCCTACTTGGAGTGCGCGTGTTCCCATCTATGTTGTGGCATGTAATGGGTACTTCATTCCTTTTTATGGCTGAATAATCCATTATATAGACATACTAGCTTGTGTCTATTTATCCACCTGTTGATGCACATTGAGGTTGTTTCTACCTTTTGGCTATTCTGATGATGTCATAAGTACCTGTGTACAGGTGTTTGTATGAATATATTTTTACTACTTTTGTGTATACCTACCACTAGAATTACTGGGTCTTATATAGCATATTTAACTTTTTGAAGAACTGCCAAACTGATTTACAAAGTGGCTGTTACCACTTTACGTCTCCCTGGCAACATATGAAGGGTCTAATTTCACCACATCTTTGCCTATACGTGTCATTGTTATATGTCATTGTGACGAATGCCATCCTGGTGGGTGTGAAGTGCTATCTCATTGTGGTTTGGGTTTGCATTTCCCTAAGGACTAATCATGTTGAGCACTTTTGTACATGCTTATCAGCCATTTGTAGATCATCTTTGGAGAAATGTCTTTTTAAATCCTTTACCTATTTTTTAATTGGATCATTTGTCTTTTTATTGTTGAGTTTTAAGCTTTCTTTACATATTCTGGATATAAGCCCCTTATCAGATACATGATTTGCAAATAAACTCTCCCATTCTTTGAGTGGTCTTTTTTACTTTCTCAGTGGTGGCTTCTTTTTTTCTTTTAAAGATCTTATTTATTTATGAAAGACACACACACACACAGAGGGAGAGAGAGACAGGCAAAGACACAGGCAGAGAGAAGCAGGCTCCATGTAGGGAGCCCGACGAGGGACTCGATCCCGGGACTCCAGGATCACGCCCTGGGCTGAAGGCAGGCACTAAACCACTGAGCCACCCAGAGATCCCCCATAGTGGTGGCTTTTTGAAGCACAACCATGTTTAATTTGATGGCATCCAGCTCACCTGTTTTTTCTCACATCACTTAGAGCTTCAGGTATTCTATTTGATGTCCTCAGTGAAAATCCGATTTGCTCACTAAATACGTAACTGCATTACTCTTAGTTTTCCTGACTTGGAATTGTGAAGCACTTGGTTTAAAATGTGTGCCAACAGTATATAGAGGATCATATAAATATTGATACTTATTGAGCTGGTAAATCCATTTCGGTGCATTTAGCCTCAGGAAATAATTTGATAGAGGAAATACATGCTATTGTATACAATACATGTATTGTAATGCCCAGAGGTCATTTCACTGTGAGAGTGGGACCCTGGAAGCCTGTTCAGGAGCAGAGGGTGATGGATTATATTCCTAGTGCGACATTATGAAGCAGCTATCGAATGTTATCATTAAAATCTTATTTAATGAACATGTTTGTGGTGGAATCTTCAATAAAAAAACAAAACACAAGCATGTGTCCAGTATGACAAAAATTTGTATAAGATACCTGGACTAGGAGGAAGGGTATACAAAATTATAGGTGGTTTTATTTTCTTCCATTTCATACTGATATTTTATCTTTGCAATTAAAAATATTTTTAAAATGTGTGTCTAACATTTCAGATCAGTGAGGCAAAAGGTGACAAGCAGTGAGGTCTGGTGTGTTTATTCTTGTCCCACCCCAACTGGTTTTGGGGTAGGAATGATCTATCAAAGCTGTGATCGGGATCCCTGGGTGGCGCAGCGGTTTAGCACCTGCCTTTGGCCCAGGGCACGATCCTGGAGACCCCAGATCTAATCCCACATTGGGCTCCCGGTGCATGGAGCCTGCTTCTCCCTCTGCCTATGTCTCCGCCTCTCTCTCTCTCTCTCTCTCTTTCTCTCAATGTGTGACTATCATAAATAAATAAAAATTAAAAAAAAAAAAAAGCTGTGATCATCAGGGTGAGGCTTGCAAACAGAAAAATAGTTGGCTGTGTGTATTTAAGAACTTGAATAGAAATATTTTCATTCTCTTCACATTTTCATATCTAAACACTGATGATGACGTGATTTTGGAATTAGAATTACTACTATTTTAGTCGTTATTAGCATTACAATTTGCTAAAAGAAAGGTAATGGTGATTATGGTGATATTAGGTTAATAATAGGGGCCGCAGACACACTTTCCTCATGGCAGCTCATGAAAGAATTGTAATTATTCGAAATTTTCAGCATTTGAAATACATTTCAAATGGATCAAATATTTTAAAGTTATTTTTTTTAAAGGCACTAAAGGAAATGAAAAGGTCACCACAACCCAAGGTCACATGTAGAGTGCCTACCCAGGGGGAGGCCACAGGTTGGGGTGGCTGCGCACAGAGAAAGCACGTACAGCTTGCTGTACGCCAGACTGGTCTGTGGATCCCCTGACCCTTTAACCTTGGGCTCTGCCTGCGAGATGTGGTCCGGGATGTAGCCAGTACCTGAGGCGATTCTCCTTCAGTGGCCTGGGCAGCAGGCAGGGAAGGGCCACAGCGGGGACCCGGCTCCTGTGGGGGCCAGCCTCCCCACTCCCCACTTCACACACCGCAGCTGACTAGGCCTCTGGGCCTGACTTGGGAGAGGCAGAGGCGGCGTCTTGTTCTCATATGTGGGAAGGCTATGAAAAGAAAAACCCTCGTTGGCCCAAACATTTAAACAAGGATTACACTAGGATGTTTTGTTCTCACTCTGACATGGTCAGAATTAATTTGGAGGTCCAAAAGAGGATTATTTTGTTGTTATTGTTGTTGCTTGGTTTTTGAATCTGAGTTACTTAATACAAGAATACAGAGGGAAATACAAAACAAAACACATGGCTTAAGTCTGTCAAATGGTATTGGAACATCCCCAGGTCATTCTTCAGGGTACTGTTTTGTTGGTGTTTGGGGGGCTCCACATTCAAGTTGCTGGTGAACTTTCTCAAGAAAAGGCCCCGATGGGAGAAGGCAAGCAGTGGGGTGCATCTGGGTATCAGAATACACAGACCTTAGAGATCATGATCATTTGTTTTTCCCCTTCCTCTTTAGGCTTAATAGGAAAAGCTTGCTTTCTGCAGACAACTGAAAAAACTGCCTTTGGAAACTGTTTCTTTGGCCTGCATGGAGCAGCTGGGACTTACACTGTGAGGCCCTTGACGGGACAGGCTCTCACCCACTGATTATTCAGAGTGATTGTCACCATGGCCAGCAAGAGGAAGTCCACCACCCCGTGCATGATCCCTGTGAAGGCCGTGGTGCTGCAGGAACCCGGTGCGGAGGCCCAGCCCGCCGCAGCTCTGCCCGAAGGACCCCCGCAGGAGCTGCCCCCTGAAGTGCCGCCTACCAGCAGCGAGGTCGCCCAGACAGCCAGCAGTACCGACGGCGCCGCCCTGGCCAATGGGCACCGGAGCACTTTGGATGGCTACTCGTATTCCTGCAGATACTGTGATTTCAGATCCCAGGACATAACCCAGTTTGTGGGACACATGAACTCAGAGCACATGGACTTTACTAAGGACCCAACTTTTGTCTGCACTGAATGCAGTTTTCTGGCAAAAACTCCCGAGGGGCTTTCTCTACACAATGCCAAGTGTCACTCGGGGGAAGCCAGCTTTGTGTGGAATGTGGCCAAGCCAGACAATCATGTCATCGTGGAGCAGAGTGTCCCTGAGAGCACCTGCACTCCTGACCTATCGAGTGAGCCCAACACTGAAGGGACCGATGGACAGGCTGAAATCATCATTACCAAAACCCCAATCATGAAGATAATGAAAGGCAAAGCTGAAGCCAAAAAAATTCATACACTCAAGGAGAACCTCCCCAGTCAGCCTGTGGGTGACACGGCCTTACCAAACCCCTCAGCTGGGGAGAGTGAGGCGAAGGAGGGGGATCACTCCTTTGTCAACGGGGCGGTCCCGGTTGCTCAGCCAGCCAGCAGCTCGGCAAAAGGGCCGCATGTGGCCAATGGTCCCCTGCTGGGAGCGGTGCCGGTTCTGCCGGCTGGTCTGGCACAGTTCCTCCCCCTGCAGCAGCCGCCCCCCGTGCACACCCAGCACCACAGCCACCAGCCGCTGCCCACTTCCAAGTCCCTGCCCAAGGTGATGATCCCACTGAGCAGCATCCCCACCTACAATGCGGCCATGGATTCCAACAGCTTTCTCAAGAACTCCTTCCACAAGTTCCCCTACCCCACCAAAGCTGAGCTCTGCTATTTGACTGTTGTCACCAAGTACCCGGAAGAGCAGCTCAAGATCTGGTTCACAGCCCAGAGGCTGAAGCAGGGCATCAGCTGGTCCCCCGAGGAGATCGAGGACGCCCGGAAAAAGATGTTCAATACGGTCATTCAGTCCGTACCCCAGCCCACAATCACTGTCCTCAACACGCCCCTGGTGGCCAGTGCCGGCGGCGTGCAGCACCTCATCCAGGCCGCCCTCCCGGGCCACGTGGTGGGGCAGCCCGAGGGCGCAGCGGGTGGCCTGCTGGTCACGCAGCCACTGATGGCCAATGGACTGCAGGCGCCCAGCTCGGCCCTGCCGCCGGCGGTCACGTCGGTCCCCAAGCAGCCCACCGTGGCGCCCATTAACACTGTGTGCTCCAACACCACGTCGGCCGTGAAGGTGGTCAACGCGGCCCAGTCGCTGCTCACGGCGTGCCCCAGCATCACCTCCCAAGCCTTCCTGGACGCCAGCATCTACAAGAACAAGAAGTCTCACGAACAGCTGTCCGCCCTGAAAGGAAGCTTCTGTCGGAACCAGTTCCCGGGGCAGAGCGAGGTGGAGCATCTGACCAGAGTGACGGGCCTCAGCACCCGGGAGGTGCGCAAGTGGTTCAGCGACCGCCGCTACCACTGCCGGAACCTCAAGGGCTCCAGGACCATGCTGCCCGGTGACCCCGGCGCCATCATCATCGACCCCGGGCCCGAGGCGCCCTTCTCCCCAGCGGCAGCCAAGGCCCCCGAGGTGCCCTGCGGCCCGCCCGCGGCCACCCTGGCTGCCCCCCCTTCTGCCAGACGCCAGGCCTGGCACCAGACCCCCGACTTCACGCCAACCAAGTACAAGGAGCGAGCCCCCGAGCAGCTCAGAGCCCTGGAGAGCAGTTTTGCGCAGAACCCTCTTCCTCCCGACGACGAGCTGGACCGCCTGAGGACGGAAACCAAGATGACCCGGCGAGAGATCGACAGCTGGTTCTCAGAGAGGCGGAAGAGAGTGGGTGCCGAGGACACCAGGAGGGCTGGTGGGGGCGCGGCTCTGGAGGAGGAGGAGGTGGTGGCTGTGGCTGCGGAGGACGAGGCGGGGGACGAGGAGCTGGTGGGGGACCTCAGGGTCCCCGGCGAAGATGGCTCCCCGGAAGCGCTCGGCGGCCACATGCTGGCGGAGCGCAAGGTCAGCCCCATCAAGATCAACCTCAAGAACCTGCGGGTCACCGAGGCCAACGGCAGGAGCGAGCTCCCGGGGCCGGGCGCCTGCGAGCCCGAGGAGGAAGGGCCCGGCAAGCCGGCCGAGCAGCCCCCTGGCAAGGCGAGCTGCAAAAAGACCGCCCAGCAGCGGCACCTGCTGCGCCAGCTGTTCGTGCAGACGCGGTGGCCCAGCACCCAGGACTACGACGCCATCATGGCCCAGACTGGCCTGCCGCGGCCTGAGGTGGTGCGCTGGTTTGGGGACAGTAGGTACGCCCTGAAGAACGGCCAGCTCAAGTGGTACGAAGACTATAAGCGGGGCAACTTCCCCCCAGGCCTGCTGGTCGTCACCCCGGGCAACCGGGAGCTGCTGCAGGGCTATTACCTGTCGCACAAGACGCTGTGCGAGGAGGACCTGCAGAGCCTCTGCGACAAGACCCAGATGAGCTCCCAGCAGGTGAAGCAGTGGTTTGCGGAGAAAATGGGCGAGGAGACCCGGGCTGTGGCAGACACAGGCGGTGAGGACCAGGGCGCCGGCGAGCCCGCGGCTGGGCACAAAGGGACGGGGGACGCGTATTCGGAGGTGTCGGAGAACAGTGAGTCGTGGGAGCCCGGCGCCCCTGAGGTCGGCTTGGAGCCCTTTGATGCCCCGAGTCCCCAGGCTGGACTTCAGCTGGGTAAGGAGCCCACAGGGGCCAGGGTCATCCTCTGAGGGGAGGGTGGGCGGCCTCCCTGACAGGCCGCTGGGACGTCTGCCCTCCTGAAGCTCCCTGGCAGTGGGACCCAAGGGCTGGGCTGCTTCAGCAGGCACCCTGGGAGCAGAATAGGAATGTGACCTATGATCCGATATATTTCTTGGGTCTTTAAACCTGTGCAGGGGAAGGTACACAGTGACCCTACAAGAGTGTGAGCTTTTCTAGTCATTTCTCAGCGGTGGGAGAATAGGTCAAAGCGCCATCGGAGTCAGACAGGACCACAACCCCTGGGTAGGAGAGAGCAATGGGACTGTTGGAGAAATTCAACTCAGGACTGTGAGCAAAAGGAAAGCGGTGCTTGGATTGCCCTTAGGTAAGGGAAGTGCTTTCATTTAAATGATGAAAGTTCCATAATTTACATTTCTGTTGCTCTTTCTGATTTGGAGTAATGGAAAATCATCTCTCTTACACATACAGGGTTTCGTTCTTCAGTTTCTCCAGATCATATCCCTGGTATTAACCCTCAAAAGAAAACTTTATTCATTAGAGACACACACAGAGAGAGGCAGGGACATAGGCAGAGGGAGAAGCAGGCTCCCTGCAGGGAGCCCAATGTGGGACTCGATCCCAGGACCTGGGATCACACTCTGGGCCAAAGGCAGATGCTCAGCCACTGAGCCACCCACGTGTCCCTGAAAGAAAACTTCAGAAGATGATTTTATTGAAGATAGTTTTGAAGCCACGGACAAGTCCCATTGTGGGTATCGGGTCCCGACCCTGGAGTTCCCAGCCTCCCCCTTGCCTCCCCATCCTTGGGTGTTTGCCTCCCCAGAGGCCTCATCACAGGATGGCCAGGAGCCACGAGACTTAGCTCTTCACAGGGGGCTGTGGAAACCAAACAAGTGTCTGGATTCTCAGATTCTCCGATTTGGGGACCTTTAGAAGTTGGTTTTAGGGCCTGCTATTTCCAGACTTGATCTTGTTTTCCTGAAGGGCCCCATGAGTCAGTGAAGCCCTCATGGGGAGTGGTGGGCTCCAGGGAACAGGACTGGCTTCTCAGGGCTGGTGTCTTGGGCACCTTCTCCAGCACGGGCCTGCCCTTGGGGAATGCCCACCTCCGGCTTGCTGGCAGTAAAACAAACTGATTCCTTTTTCTGTTTGTTTAAATTAAAATTTCGCCGAAGTATATTCTTGGGTAGCTGGAGAGAGAGGGTGGTGGTTGGTTATACAACTTTGTGAATATATTTAAAGCCATTTAATTGTATATTCAAAGATGGTTAGAATGGCAGCTTTTATGTTATGTATTTTATCACAATTTAAAAAGAAAAAGCTAACCTGGAGGTGGGATGAGTAGGGTTGAGTCACAAGCGCTGGTCCCCCTCAGCTCCTAGGTCCACCACTGGGTGAAGTGTTCTGTCCCCGGCGGGACGGCAGACGGGGCACTGTGGCCTCATCCTCTTCTGTCTGAAGCAGACAACCCCTGGGTTCAGGAAGGGCTTGTCTATTTGTACCTGATTTCTCTGTGGCCAGCCTCGGAGCAAGGGCCACGTCGACAAGTGTCACAGACAATGGGCCTCTGAACCACCCCGCAGACTTTGACCTCAGGGGTAGAGGACATCTGCAAAAGGTACAGACACTAGCCCCAGCTGCTGTCGTGTGAGAACATGGATTCTGGAGAGCTGGCGGGGAAGGGCAGGAGAAGGCAGATGGGGAGACGGGGTCCCGGGTGGCAGCCGCCTGGGGTTTGGCGGTGGGTCCCTGGGGAGCCTATAGGTCCTTACCCTGCACACTCTCCTTCACCGGCCCTCGGGCTGCAGGATTGGGGGGTAGCTGGCAGGAGAGCCTTGCTCCCAGCATTGAGAGGTCCCCAAAGTGTGGCGAGGACCAGGCTGCCTCAGGGGCTGTGCAGGTGGCAGTTGATGTGGAGGTGACAGGCCTGTGTTTTCTCCTCAGAAACAGACTGAATTTGAACTGATTACTCTGAAGGACTGGCCAGTCCGGGACGCCGCCTGCCATGTGGAAGGGTTCAACCTGACTCTCCGCTGCCACGTGCTGGCCCCATGCCCATCACTGGGCATGCGTGAGAGCTTCTGGAGGCCTCGCCACCAGCCCAGAGCGCGCCGCCACCTCCGGCCTGCCGCCACCGAGCAAGCCAGCGGGGAGAGTAGAGTTCTTGTCAGTTCTTCCTCCCACGATGTAGGGCCTTTCCTTTGCCTTCCAGTGGATAAAATAGTTCAGATTTCATATTCATAGACACGGAATCAAGTTTTTAACATATAAATCCGCCTATACACATTTAATAAAACATCAGATTATAAACACTTTCATTACATAGAAACTTTGGTTAGCAAGCAGTACATTGTCTTTTACATCATCTCTGAAAACGCCCTGTGTCTGTTCTCTGGAGATCCCTGGGCCGCGTGTCCCCTGCACAGTGGGCAGGGCGCACCAGTCTGAAGCCCCAGGCACCCCTGTGCGCCCCTCAAGGGAAGGCAGTACCTTTGCAGAGGCCTCCAGCCCGGCGGCCAGCACCAGGCCACCTGCTCGCCTTGCCCCGTGGGCGGATCAGCGGGCACCGCCCTCACCTGTGAGCTGAAAACCCACTGCTCACCAGGTAGCCTTTGCTCACTGCCCTCGTACGTGGTTCCAGCTGTTCTGCTTGTTTGTGGGAGTTTGAATCATGGACCAGAACTTTTCAGTTATCAGATCAACTTAAAGAAGCATTTGTTAAACCTGATGTACTGACCTATGTGCCCATGTTCTTGTTGTTTCTTTTTCAATCTAGATGTGTTGAGAGTGAGAGGAAAATTGGAAAAAGAAACAGGCAGGGCTGAAAGTAGAGGTGTGCGGACCCAGCACGTGGCTCTGGCCGCTGTGGTTTTTTGGAGCCCTTGACCCGCACTCACTTCAAGGCTGCCTGTGTCTGGGAAGGAAGACCCGCACTCGGCTGGGAGTAGGAGTGAGCACTGCTGGGATCTGGGGACTTGGGGCGGTGCTGCGTACGGAGACCGACACGTTGGGGTTCCTGGCAGCACACCCGGAGGACTCGGGGCCCCCTGCTAGGGCCTGCCTGGGTGCTGGACATCACTAGACAGGCCCTGCTGAGGATGTTAAGTTCTGCACTATGTCCCCAGATTTGGAAACAAGATCGTCTACTTAAGCCTAATCCTCATATTCATTTTTTTTTTAATTGAGAAAAATCACAGGAAAAGGTGCTTTTGAAACACTGGGAAACTGGCTTACAAAGCTGTACTACATGGTAAATCCCCATTTCCCCCAAACTGGCTGCTCTGAGAGTGGCGAGTGGAGATGGGGCAGCAGAAGTCATGTCCCCCGCAGCTCCGCTCGCCTCCCGGAGACCACCTGCCTCCCAAAGCACTGAGGCCTTGTAAGCCTGCTCCTCCCGGCCAGGGCGGGATGGGCGGCACCAGGGGCCCCCCAGAGAGGGCAGGGGCTTGGGCACAACAGCCCGTGGGGGGTGGCGCTGTCCTCCTTGCCCGCCCGGGAGCTGGACCAGGGGACGCATCTTGCTGGCTTGGCTCCAAGGCGAAGATGGAGGTGGCCCTTCTGCCTTCCAGGAGAGGGCTTTCGCTGGAAACCAAAAGCCCTTGAGCCCCCGTTCTTCTAAAGTGTCTTCTGTTCTCCTGGGCTCAGCAGGGACCACCTCGTAGTTGTTTCAAATGTGACATGTGAGCACTTGGCAAGTCTGTGCCCCTTGTTTGTGTCCTTTCCATCGGAGCATGAAGCTCTTTAGCCCCAAAGACGTCTCGGCAGAATTGGCGAGCGATTGCCTTCCTTCAGAGAACAGACACCTGGAGCTTTTCCTTTAGTGTTTATGTACGTGCAGATTAATTTATATATACACATAGATACAGGACAGATACTCATCTGATATTTTCTGATAAAGTGCACATCTGAGGTGGCTGTTGGGGAAGGTAGTCTGTGTTGGAGGGAAGGCCGGTCCCCTGGATGCAGCTGAGGCCACCCGGCCGGAAACCGTCTGAGTGCCTGAGACCCCATCCTGCCGCCTCACTCCCAGAGCCCCGCATGCACTGCACAAGGGGCTTTACAGAGGATTTTCTTGGTTATTTAAGTTATACTCATATATCATTTACAACCCAAACAGCAAAAGAAAAACTAAATTACATGGTGGACAAGTTCATGCAGGACGTAGTGACCCGGCTTCGGCACCAGCCCGGCTTTAGAAGGTGGAGAGGCTACAGGCCTGCCCACCTGGGCGTGTTTTCCTCAGAGGTTAGCCCTGCCCAGTGGCCAGGGCCATCCCACAATGGCAGGACTGCCCAGGTAAGGAGCCCCGCAGACGAAACCGTCCTTCCTCCTCACTGCGCTCTGGACCAGAGCAGACAGTGGGGTTGGAGCCCTATACTCGCAAGAATCAGAAGAATCAGACGATCAGAGGTGATGGCAAGAGGGCCGGCAGGGTCGGTGAGCAGGTGCCCAGGGCTCTGGGTGCTTGGGGAGCACAGCCAACCTGGTACACGGACCCACACAGGTCCGGAGTTTGGGGGTGTGGGACCGCAGCAGCAGGCCCTGTGTCCTGTCGCAGGACAGATCACTGTGGTTTTGCATGCTGTCGAAGGGTGTCTGTGATTTCGCCTCAGGCAGACGGCGGTCTGTGGGCTGAAGAGTTGAGAGGTGGGGTTAGTCTCTCCTGAAGAAAAGCCTGTTGTATGAGGTGACTCATCTTTCCCCTCTTTGTATGCACGTGGACTCGTCAGAGATAGTAAAATATTTCAGTGTTTCTTGTCGCCTATGTCTGGCACATGTTTGGTTTATTATATTTTTTACATGGGGTTGTAGATTCTGTTGTAATAGGTGAAACCCGATCACCATTCTGATAAAGGAAGTCTGGGTTTATGATACACATACTTTACATATTTTGATTACTTATTTTAATTCTTGACTATTAAAGGAGGGTTTTGATTTGAGAGGAGGGTTCTCATTTTCAGGAGCCTCTGGTTCCTGAAATAGAGGGCCTGGTTGGATGGCCTGTTGGCATTTGGGGTTTGGTAGCGCTGTGTGACTTGGAGCTCCTGGCTTGGCTGAGTGACTGGCGGCTGTCCCGGGGGACCAAAGCGCCTTGACCCGAGGCCCTGCTCCCTGTTCCCCAGAAGCACGGCTGTGGGAGCCAGGCAGAGTTGGCGGAGCTCGTGGGCTCCCAGTGCACGGATGGTGGCATCCCAGCTGGCCGTGGGAGGCTGTCCCACCAGGAAGTCTCCGCATGGTTTCCAGGCTGAGATGTGGCTCTTCAACCTCAGTGGCCCAGTGATAGGTCTCGTGTCACCTCCCTTTCCCGTCTGGCTCTGGGACATCTGTGCCAGGCTGATTCCAGGGAGGGTGGGTGCTGGCCTTTCCCTGTACATCCTTGTGCAGCTCCCGCCTGTGCTGCCTGGTCTCCGGCCCTGTCGCCTCTGTCTTCCTCTTCTCAGAGCAGCTTTGTCACTTTAACCGTCACAGCCCAGGTGATCCAGGCATTTTGTGAGGGCAGAGAACCGGCCAAGAAGAAAGCCTGAAACCAAATCAAACCTGGAATTTGGGCTTTTTCTAATCTCCCGTCTTTTTTCCTTGCTCAGAGTTGATCTGGGGCAGGTTATTGGTTTGGCCCACCTTTTGTATTAAGTTTAAATTCTCCTTTAGTCCCTCGATGTGCAGGAGAAGAAATGCTGGAGAAGAAAGATCCCATAGGTGCGCGAGGATCCACACGACTGCGTTCCGGGCCAGAGCCAGCAGCTGCCTGGGCCAGGAGGCTAACCGGCCGGGCTCTGCGCCCTCCCATCTGGAGCCCCGTCTCCTGACCCTGCTTCCTCTGTGCCCTTTCCTGAAGAGCACAGGCTCGCCCGGCCTTCCTGCCCGGACCTTGGGGGCCAAGTGGGCGTGGCTGGGGAAGCACCTGCCCTGGAGAAAGCAGGGCGTGGGGAGCCCGAGCCGCCCCCTCATCGTCCTCTCCCCCAGCCGGACTGTGGTCTGAGGCCATCATGATGTTTCTCTGGCCATTTGTCACAGCCAAGCTGTGCGACACCAGGGCTGAGGAGGCTGGAGGCAGCTTCTCGTCAAAGTGGGGTTTGTGCTCGGGCCAAGTGACCATGGAAGTGACAACTGTGGGTGCTTCTCGCTGCCTACCCAGCCCCGCTCCACCTCCAGATGGAATGGAGAGGCCTCGGTTAGTTTGTTTCTGCCCGAGTCTGCGGTGCTCCTGGCACAGGGTCGTCCTGGAAAGGTGTTTCTGGAACTGACCCAGCAGGTGTGCGCGGGAGTGAGGTCAGGGGTCAGGGTATTTTGGTCCTCGGGGCGATCCAGAGCCTGCTTTTCTGTCGTCAGTCCTGAGCGAACGTCAAGACGGGCCGCTAACCTCCTCTCCTCTGCACGGGGTCCTGGTCCTTCCCCACACTGGAGAGCTGACAGCCGGCCCCAGCGGGCAGCAAGCCTTCTCCGCCAGAGTCCAGAGCAGGGGTGGAAACCCGCGTCTGGCCTGGGCCAGCAGGCCCGGGTCACCACATGGTCGAGGGTAGCTGCAAGCACCCGCTGCCTTGATTTTTAAAAATCCTATCTTTTGGTTCGCAGGCCTGCCAGGATCCACAAAGAACCTCCTGCTTGGCTGTCACCGGCCCAAGGCTTCCGTGGCCCCCACAACCTGGCCCCGGTGGCTGCTCAGTTCGGAGCCAGAGGGAGGGTGAGCACAGCCGGCAGGACTGTTCCAGGGGCACGAGCTGGCCTCGTCTGTCGGGGGTCTTCCTGCTGCCCACCGGGGGCAGGCGGCGAGTGTCTGAGTGTTGACCTGCTGTAGGTGCCTCTCCCCCGGAGCCCGGCTCTGCCACATGCTCACACGTACACCCGAGCACTCAAGTGTTAGGGGCTTTTCTTGGCTGATGCTCTAGGCCTGCCCTTCCTCTCCAAGACAAGTGGGTGACTTAGAAGGGTTTGAGGTGTTCGGCTGGAGCCGAAGGTGGATTGTCCAGGGTAGAGGCTGTTCAGAGTCTGCACACGCAGGGTCTCTCCCAAGGCCCAAACCCCAGATGAAATGCGCTGGCAGAGGGTGAGACTCTGCCCCCTGGGTGGCTGGTCTGTGATTTGCCTTTAAAGAGAGAGGTTAAAAAAATAAAAATAAAAAAATAGAGAGGTTGTCACCCATCCCTGGTCCCTGCCCGTCCAGCAGTCTCCTGGCAGTTTGCTTGAAATGCTGGTGGGGCGGGAGCGCCAGGCTGCCTTCAGCAGGACCCTGCATGGTCAGCGGGCTCTCCGTGTGACCAGTGAGAAGGGGTGCCGCCCCACCCCCCATGTATGGGGGTTCCTGTGGTGCCTCTGGGCAGCCTCGTCGTTCAGCTGTGTCGGGGGGACCCGACTGGGCCAGGGTGGTTACTACAGAGGAAACACGCCAAGCGTCCTCTCCCCCCTGCCGGCTGTTGCTCACTGAGCAGTCCTGGCGAAGTCAGGGAGGCTTCCCTGGCTGCGGGGTCCTTCCTGGCGGCCCCGACTCCTGGTTCTACACCCCTCACCCCCGCACCTTCTGGTCTTCGATGCCACAGGAGGGCTGGGAATGGCTGTGCGTGGTTTGCCTTGGTGCGCCTCCTGTCTCCCAGAGGCAGCACAAAGACGTGATCATCATGGTGCTACGGAAGAGGCCACTGGCCCTGCTTGTCCAGAGGCAAATGGGAACCTGACCGAACTATCCAAGAAGCCCCCGGCCCCGGCTGCCAGGTGTGAGACCAAACTGAGGGGCATACTCGGGGTCCAGCCTGGGTGGCGTGGGAGATTTTTACCCCCGGGGTGGGGGGTGGGGGGACGTGTCTCTTTTAGAACGATGTAACTTGCCTTTGGACCGCGGCTGTGCCGAGGCGGAGCAGTGGGCTGCCCTCTCCGGGCTGCGTCTCCAGGCCTCATGAGGTCCCCTGTGGGGATGCTGCTATTTCTAAGATGCAAATTGCACATTTCCTAGATTTTGTATCTGTGGATTTGGATGAGGGAGCAGAGCCAAACTGCTTATACAATTTGGTATGGCCTGAAATGGTACTTCAAATCTTTTGATTGTTCCTAAATAAAAACCTAAATTTCACGTTTCACATCTGCTGAGTTTCTTTTGTGGGGGAGCCTGAGAAACAAAAAACACCTGACATCTGATTTATTCAGTGGGCAAGCCCGACCTTAAACTCAGCCCATTTCAGGAAAGCTGCACTCACCGCCTCCCACGCTGCTGTGTCCGTGGCACTGGCTTCCACGTGCTGAACTGTGACGTTCTTAGAAATTATGCTACCTAGACAAAGGCAGAGGAGTCAGACGGGCAGTCGTCAGGTGTCTGGTGAAAGGACGCTGGCAAGTCCTTCTTTCCTGTCTTTTCCCCGGAGAAGAGCCCTGTGTGCTCAGGAGGGGCCTTGGAGGAATGCTAAAAGCCCCATTTCTAAGATTCAGAGCACCTGAACCTTGGGGTGGTCGAGGGCCTTGGGGTGGTCCGCTGGGGGCAGAGACATACCAGGGTAGGCCAGCGGCTCTTGCCACTGGTGGACCCCAGGGCCTGTTCCTGACTGGGCCCTCCTGGAGGCTGGCTTAGGCCTTGGGAAAGCAGCTTTGTGTCAAATGTAAGGCAAGTGCTTGGGAGCTAGCCCCACCTAGTGCGGGACCCTGAAGCCAATCAGCCGGGCCCCCAGGGTGGGTGCAGACTCAGGCAGTGGCTTCCAGGCCACACCGGTGGAGAGTTGGCAGCAGAAGCCCACGGGGTGTTGCCGGGAGCTTCCGTGGGGCTGCTGCATGGCCCATAGGCAGGAAACAAGCCCTGCCTGACCCCTGATCCCAAGTCCCCAGGGATAGGGGACCCCAGGGATAGGATAGTCCCCAGGGATAGTCCCCCGAGGTGGGGGGGACTAAAGAGGCCCCAGTGAGGGGTGGCAGCCTGACGCAGGGCTGGACCCCTTGAGGGAAGGCAGGACCTTACTTTGTTCTAATTTGGTGGGATAGGCTGCCGCTGTTTGTAGTGGTCTCTCCCTTCCAAAGAACAGCCATGGTGGGAGGATAGGGGCTCAAATCAAACGACGGCAGAGTTCCTAACCAGCCCCAGCCTTCAGGTGTTGTTCAGGATGTGGTCATCCTGAACCTCCTTGACTCACAAGGAGGGGGGCCTTGTGTTCTCTGCTCAGGGCTACAGATCCTTGTTAATGGCACTGTCCTCACCTGGGGTCCGAAACCACTCCTGCCTGCTCGTTACAGGGCAGCCTTTTGAGAGGCATTCTTGGCCTGCCTGCTCTTTGCAGAAGCTCTAGAAAGCCCGATCTTGCAGGTAGTGCTGTGTGCACGTGTCCACTGGATAAGTCCAGGCCTGCCCTTTGGAACGCAGCCTGCTTGTCCCTGGTCTGCCAGCCAGCCGGGGGTAGTTCCTATCGGAGACAACAGGGGACTCTGCCCAAACCGGGGTCTCATTCGGTTCATCTGAGCAGCTTTTGAAAAATACCTGCAGGGCTCTGGGTACTGGTGTTTTTCAGGAGCTTCCCAGGTGATGCCTGACCCAGTGAGTGGGAGGCAGTGCCACCTCAAGCTGCCTCCCCACCTGCTTGTGGGGCCTCACGCAGCAATCGATGAGGTCAGGGCTGGCTGGAGGAAGTGGGGTGAATGTGATCAGTATATCTGCATAACTGGGGGTTGTCATGTTTGCCGCTAGGAGGAAGGATCAGGGCACTGGCATCGAAGAAAAGCAAGGGCAGTGTCCCAGGGGAGCTGGGGGTGGTGGTGGGGGGCAGGCAGGAGACAGGCATGCTTCAGGTCTGAAGCCACCACAGGGGCAGCAAGAGCTTTCCTCCCAATGTCATACTCCAGAAAGACACCTGTTCAGTAAGTGAGCATATGTCCTGATTAAAATAAAAGTGATCAACACCAGTAAGCCAAGCACGTCCTGTAATGACAGGCGGCCCCTAACTAAAGGGCTGGCACAGAACCGCTTCCTTCACAGAAAAGCGCTCCCCTGGCCACAAGAATCTGGAGTGAGAAAACTTGGTCCAGGGAAGTCCAGGTTAACTCCCCCCACCTACCTTGTCTGTGGGAGAAGGACCATCCTTCTGAGTAGGTCAGAGGAGCTCAAGGAAGAAAGCCAAGGGGCCAGCAAGAGCCTGAGCAGTAGGCGCTCCGATGCTGGCAAGCAGAAATGCTCCCAACTGATCCAGTTCTCTGGGGTGGGGGTGCTCAGGGGGGGCCTACGGTCTGTATCTGTAACCTGGGAAGTGTTAGGTCTTTGTGGTCTGACTTATCAAACAAGAAAGGGATGATTGGAACCTAGAACTCCTAATCACCATTGGACTGGACTTAAAAAATCTTGGTCTCTCCATGCTTCGTTTGGTATATGCATTATCACACCAGGGGTGTAGTAATTACTATTTTAAGAACCAACTGATTACATGTGTCTGCATCTTTTCAGTGACCAATCTTTTCAGGCTCCCCGGGCTGGCTTCTTCTGCCTGCCCCACCCACCCACCAGGCGGGGTGCACACCAGCTGTGTGTGCACATTTCTGATCCACACCAGCACAGAGCCAGGGGACGGTAAGGGCGGGGCCTTTTCAATCAGGTCTGGGCACAGAGATTTGGTTGCAAGCTCTTGAGGATTTTCAAACTACTTCTGGAAGCTGTAGGTTTTTTTGGAAGGAGAGGCGTCTATGGAACTGGGAAGGGACTCTGGTTGCTTCTTGTTCACCTCCAGAACGGACAGGCCAACAGAAACTCGGGCTTGCACGCAGGGAGGCCAGTGGCTACACTACCCCCATAGGCCCTCTGCAGAGGAGTCAGAGTCAGAGCAGAGTGTGGCCCCACCGCACCTCAGAGCCCAGAGGGGAGGATCTGCTTGACCTGGAAGTTGCCAAAAAACTCTCAACCTGCCTGCTCTGCAGAATAACCACCTGGCAACTTGTCCAGAGTCACCAAGTCTCCAGACAACCTGCTCTCCCGAGCCGCCCTCCCCACCATGAGGGCACCCAAAGGGATGGGGAGCTGGCTTATTTGACAGTCAGACCCTAAGAAGCTGGCATGAATGGCCGAGCACTGGCCGTGCTGTGGGACACCATTGTGCCCATGGGCCTGGCCCCCCTGTCCTCCAGTGGGGCTGCCTTCCCACACCTTCCCCCAGCTAGACAGAAGCGGCTGGCTGCACAGCAGCTGTCCCCACACCTCCCCACAAAGCAGGCAATTCCTTAACCCCCTTTCATTCCTAAGGGAAAGCATACAGAAAACCACCTGTCAGAATAGGCTTTACTCTTTCTTCTCCTCCCGTCCCTACCCCATCCCTGACAGCCTTACCATCCGCAGTCCCAGTGGCCCCACAGCACAGGACAGGTGTGTCCACAGGACAGGTCACAGCCTCCCCCTCTCCCACCCTCCCCTCCCCTGGGCTCTGCCTCAAGACTTCCCTCCCATGGTGAAGAGCAGGAGGAAGTAACTTAGTTACGTATGATACTACTGAGAAGGAAAATAGTACTGCCATCATTTAAAGTCCTTTTCAGAAGTAAAGCTTTTCCCATAAAGTTTAAGATTTTTGTTAATATTTAAATTATAAGCCAAACACTGGCAACCATATAGATATGTGTTTGCTATGGACAAGACTGGGAGGTCATACTTGCAAAGACAACTTTGGAATTAGGTTTAAATAAACCAATACATTTTCTCAGAAATTGTATAATTTCCTTCGGTTTACAATCCATGATATGGAAAGTTTAATAGAACGTTAAATAATTTACCTTCTACCCTAAAAGTAAGCTATAGAAAACGGAATCACTATTAGGATCGAATAATAACAAGGCTTTAACGGCTCAGTGGTTTTTCTTAAGAGTATATAAATATATAAATCTTGAAAAGTAACACTGTTAGTTGAGCTGTAAAATCCATAAAAATAACAGTTCTGCCACAGTGCACAGACAAGTTCATTCATTTTTGCTCCCCACCCCAACCAAGCAGCTTTCCGGTTAGAAGTGGAAGACCTAGAAAATCATACACCTACATGAAATAATGAAGATAGTGAGAAATGGGGTGTGCAAAAAATAACCTTTAAAATTCCATCTCCAACATCACAGATGCCCAGTAACAGGACTTTCAACTGATTTAACGAACACTCAGGATCATCTCCGCATCCTCCTGCAGTGCTGTCTGCAGACTTTGATCCCAGGTCTTCTGCTGCAACAGGGAGAGTGGTCTTCAGTCTGAACTGGGATGGGGGGTGGGGGTGGGGGTCCCCTAGCCGGCCTGCTGGAGGGCGCCTGGAAGGAGGCATGTCTGTGTGTGCAGGTGCTTCCTGAATGCACTGGGGAACATCCCTGCTGTGGCCCATGACCTGCTCCATCCCGGCCATCCTGGCCCCACCGGCACCGTCTCTGACAAAGGCCTCCAGGCTGTCGATGGCGCTCTTAGACCTTCTGCCTTCGGGCGGCTCCCTTGCTGTGTGGCAGGACTTGCCGTGCAGCTGGGCCAGCACATCCCCAAACTCTGGCATCCTGGTGAGCAGTTCTGGACTCCAGGTTCGCACCCAGAGCATCAACCTTGGGGCCAGCCCCTGGCTTCGGGCAGCAGGCAGGTGGTATAGCCCATGGCAGTACGGGGCGTCTAGGTCCTGCTCCTCCTCCTCCCATAGTCCTGAGGTGCTGCTGTCCCTCCTCCAGGCAGCTCCCTGGGGCTCGGCTCCTCAGGGCCCTCACCCAGTGGCCCGAGTGGCAGCCTGGGCTGCCCACTGCTGCTATTTCTAACATGATCCCCTGTATCTTGCAGGCTGGGCAGTCCCCGGCCCCGGGCAGCGCGCCCTTGTGCTGTGTCGTCTTCCTCGAGCAGGCGGAGCCCCTCTGCAGGCAGGTCCTGTGCTCCTCTGCCCCAGTTCCGGGGGCCAAACTGCGGGGGGGAATGTGCCCCCACCCCTGCCCGGCTGGAGATTTAAAGCTACAGGACAATGTAAACTTGGGTTTGTTTCCCTGGCCCAGTGAGGCGGCTGTGGCTCCTCTCTTAGAAAGGTCAGCCATTCCTCAGAGCCTCCCGAGCTGCGGGCTGAGGCAGCCTCTCTCTTCAAGGGGCTGCAGCCATGGTCCCGGCCCCACGGATGGAAGGCTCCATCTCCAGAAGTCAGGACCAGATATGTGTGCTTAATTAATTTGAGACACAGTACAGTTTTTGCCTTCACCCAGAGCTGCGGCAGGGAGGCCCCAAGCAGTAATATATCTCATTCATGGCTTGGCTTTGTCTAGCAGTCACTGCTGGAATCCAGGTTCCAGGCCTCAGGGCCAGGAAGGCTGCCACGACAGGCCACTTCCCAAGAACCCAGCTCACGGCACTCCAGGAGGCACGCGGCACCTGCTGCTCTCAACGAGGCTGGCGCACAACTAGAGGCGGTTGTCTCCGTTGACCCGTGTCCTCCGTGGGGCCCTGGACAGAAGGAGGGAGTGTCCTCATCGGCAGTGGGGCCTCCAGTCCACTGGGACAGCCCAAAGCCAGACAAGGGTAACTTCTACACAGAAGCAAGAGAAGGACCCAGAAGGGGCAGCAGGCGCTCCTTCCCATCATTCCAGTATGCCCCCCATCCTCTATCCCCTCACCTCCGTTCCCGACTGTCAAAATGGTCTGCCAGGTGCTCCTGGGAGATACGAAAGTCCTCAAATGGCTGCTGGTAGCGGGCCTCAAAGGAACCTTCACGGGCCCGGCCATGGAACAGCTGGCCTGAGGCATCAGAGCCCCGCTCCCGAAGAGACATCCCGAAGGGACTGAGGTCCCCATTCTCCTGCTTCAACAACAGCAGTGCACGAGGGGTCAGCACCTCCCGGGGCCTGGAGAGGCTCCCCGCCACCCCCACCCCCTTACCTTGGCAGGGAACACATCGATCTTGACGAGCAGGGAGGCCAGCTCTAGGTCCTCACTGTAGTTGTTCTTCAAAGGCACAGCTCTGTATCCTGGAAGGAGGAAGGCCTGGCCCTCAGCCCAGGAGGTAGCTGGGCAGGGGGAGGCCCCCACCTGCCCCAGCCCTCGGGCTAGAGCCCAGGCCCTGTCCCTAGGAAAGGCCTCACCTGTCTTCAGGCCTTTCACCGGGAATGTAGCCTGAGCCAGGAAGTTCTGGTCACTAAACATGTCTTCCTCATACACCACAAAGCGCAAAAAGGCGAATTCCGGGTTACTGATCTGGAAGTGGAAGGGCTTGGCAGGCCACACAGGGTTCAGTCCATTGTCCACTGTGAAAGTCAGGGTAAAAGGCCTCAGGCCATCGCCGTGAGAGGACAGGCTTGCTGGCGTGGAGGGGCCTTCAGGGTAGGGTGAGTGGGGAAGGCAGACCTACCCACGAACTCTGTCTTCTGCTTGATGCTGTCGTACTCTGCTCCGGCCACTTCAATCTCCACGAAAGGGCACACGATGCCTCGGCCGTTCTTTGGCAGGTGCCGAGCCCCCAGCACCTGGAAGGCAGGCCAAGATGGGCCTGGGACTCCCCTTCCCGCTCCCTCCGGGTCCTCACCATGCAGTGGAGGCAGTGCGCCCTCTGCTGGGCCCCACAGAGGCGGCCTAATACGTGGCTCACTGAGAGCAGTGGCCTTGGAAACCTACCTCATTAAATTCATGTCTGTTTTAACATGGACATCTTTTAATCGATGTCCCCACAGGGAAAGAAAACAGAAATGTCTTCTCAGGGAAGGAGCACATGCTCACCCTGTGCTATCCTCAGCCCTCCTTCCAGATTGCTCAGCCCCCAGACCCTGAAGTCCACAGCACAGGCTGCCCGGCTGGTGCTCAGGGACTGTTCTAAAACAGAACTGGGGGCAGGCGTCATTGTCACTCAAGCCCAGTCCTCACTAGCCACAGCGGGTGGCTGATCGCTAGCATTAGCTTCCTGTTCAGCCAGGCAGTGGCTACCCGTAGCTTGGCCTCATTGGACAGCCTGACTCTTTAGTGCTAAGAACTGGCCACATTTGGCCCACCTGCCTTGGGCCTTTGCCACTCTGGGCCTAGCCCCACAGAGGAGGCTGGCACCTGCCTTTCTGCCTCAGAGGATGGTCACTCCTTCCTTGAGCTCAGAAAACAGTCCACTGCCCCCTCCCCAGTCACACTGACACCCCATCCTTGACTCAGGAAACGAACCCCAGCAGAGCAACCCCAACCCACCCTGAAGCCCACAGTTCAGTGAGCACCACCCACCTCAATGCAGATGGCATATGGTTCCAGGCCTCGGAGGCTGCTCTTGTCAAAGGGATCAAAGGCCTCGTCCCGCATGGTGCTCGGCTGCAGCACGTAGCCGCAGTGGCCGCCAGCCATGAAGAGGGCCTGGTTCATCTGCATGGGCTTGTCTGGAAGAACCGGGTTACAGTGGACTCCAGCCCCACAGTCCAGCGGAGCCCCTCCCCGCCCCAGTGGGCAGTTCCTCACCTGGGGTCTGGAAGTTGAGGGCTACGAGCTGACTGCCACAGATCCACATGGGCAGGGGGTCATAATTGGAGGAGTCCAGCCGCTGGCCCTTGGGGTAGATGCGCGAGAGCTGCAGCCGGTTGTACTGGAGGAACTTCTTGCCTTTGGCCTTGTTCACATATTTCTCAGCCTTGGTTTCCGGAAAGGATGACATGTCCCGGTAGCACGCACGTTCTGTGCCAATCTCTGGGCCAAACAGGGAGAATGCTTACAGAGCCCACCCACCCAGGCAGCTCCCCCAACCTCAACATAAGGGACGAAATGCTTCTCTTCCACCTGCCAGGAGGCAGGGGGCGGGCACCCAAACCCACCCCGCCCAGGCCTCAGCCCTTACTGTCTTCATCGAAGGGAACCGGCCTGCAGTAGACAACCAGCTCGGAGAGCTCCAGGGCGATCTTCTTCCTGCGCTCCATCATCTTCCCCTCCGTGAGCTGGTGACACACACAGAGCCTGTAGCCCCAGGCTGGAGCCCCACCCACACTGCAGGTGCTCTCCAGGCCCTTCCCTGTCCCCTACATCTCCCAGACCCCACTGGCCTCTGTCCTCAAGTCCCACCCCAGAATCATCCTTCCTCTTCCCTGTCCTGAAGGCCACACTTGCCTCTAAGACTCTTAGAGGGTGGGATCCTCACCACCACCCATGCCTTAGCCACAGCTCAGGGCCCTGGGCTTGGCTACGCTCTCCAGTGATGCTTTGTGATCACTGGGTACCCAGCCTCCCTCCTGTGACCTTGGTGGGGACGCAGGCCTCTGGCTCAGTCTTTGGTGTGCTCCGCCCACCTCCCAGGTCTAAGAACCTTACCACCTCCCCTCCCCCAACCCCAGTGCAGCCACCTACCCACCACAGCCACTCAAAAGCTCGCCCCATCCTGTCCTCATGCCCCCAGAGGCCATCTCTCTTCCATCAGGGTCTCCTACACCCACACTCTTACTCCCTCCTCTTTCAGCCCAGTCCCCAGAGTCCATCTCCTAAACCAGCAGGTCTGCCAGTATAATCCTCAGCACCTTCCATTTTGTATGGCTCCTGGGTGCCTGTTCTCCAGAAGAGCTACAGACCTGTAGCCCTCTACCCCGACAGCCAGAGGAAACGGCCATCACATAGAATTCCCTCACCTCTTATAGTGCTTTCCTCTCTCCATTCCCCAGGTTCAGTGGAAGAGTCCTCCCTCTACCCTCCTCCCGGCTGGCTCCCCCGGCCCTGGAGGAGGCGCACTGTCCGTGCCATTCCACACTCCCCGACACCCGCAGCCATGCAACCCTGGCCACCACACTGCCATGGTTCCTGGTAGTGGCACCAGGACTCTTAACTGCTGCCAAAACCAATGGGCACTTTCATGTTCTTACTGTGCCTGTCAGTACCTCCACTGCCCGACACATCAGACCCCATCCACCCCCCTCAGCCACTTCTAGCTTCTCTGGCCCACCTTCCTGGCTCCTCCTCCTCCTGCTATCCACACCTCAACATTAAAGCCCTCTTCCCACTCCACTCCACTCATCCCTCCTGAGCCTCCAGGTACCTGGTTCCTGCCTCCAGCCCAGGACTTCTCTGGCCCTGCGTTTATCCTGGTGTGTGTTAGACCCATAGGGGTGTCCTATGGCTATCTCAAACCCAGCCCTGAAGGAGCCACAGGACTGGCAATGTGTGTTTTCTGCAGATCCCAGCCTAGAAGTGGGTCTGGTGCTGTAGGCCTCACCCTCAACAAGCTCACATGCTGCCAGCATGAGCCCCTGCGCCCCCACAGACGCCTCTCACCCTGGCGTCTGCCGTCTGGGCCACTTCTCGGATCTTCTTCACCCAGTCCTGCAGCTCTTCCTGTGAATCAGCAGCGACATCCAAGGACCAGTGTGCCACTGAAGCCATGCTGATGGAGAAGACGAAGAGCCGGTTGTTCTTGCCCTCAGGACGGATGGCTGGGAGAGCGAGAGAAGAGAGCTGGGAAGGTGTTTCTGTGTTCCGCACACCACAGCCCAGGTGCTGGCTCAGAGTCCCCTCACCACCCATCCTGAGGGAAACAAGGCTGCTGGGCTAGGCCCATTTTCCAGCTGAGGACGCCACAGCTCAAAGAGAAGTCGCTGCCAGAAAAGGCGGGCCAGGGCTGTCTTGCCTGGGTCACGTGCCCTGCCCCACCCCATCTCCATGCCCAGCACACCCTATGACCCCAGCTCTGAAGACTGCAGAGGTTAGCTAGCCCTCTGCATTACGCCCCCAGTGCCCAGCACAGGGTGAGTGTGTAGGGCTCAAAGCCAGAGGTGAAGAGAGGAGTCTAGGGTGTCAAGCAGGAATCCAGGCACAGGGAATCCAGACTGCGAGAGCAGCCTCTATGATGGGCAGGCATTGGCTTCTTCCCTCAGAACACCTAGAGAGCCACCAAGGAGAGCCTGACCATGAGGAACAGTGGGCTGGAAAATCAGATGGGGGCTCACCAATCTGACAGGCTGGCACATCCAAGACCCCACGGAGCAAGTCCCCCAGGGGGCTGTTCTCATCCAAGTGCTGTGGAGAACAAAGCCCATGGGGCCATCAGCATGTCTGCTGTGTATGTGCGTGTGAGGGAGGGCTGTGTGCAGGCAACACACACGTCTTACAAGCAGACACACGACATGAATGCACGGACCCCATAGCGGGGTGTGACTGGACTGTGGGTGACTGGTGGCTGTGTATGCACACCATGTGACTGGTGTGTGCACGAGAAGAGTCTGGGGACGGGGACCCTGTTCCAGCAACATGGCTCTGTTCTCACCTCCCTCTCAGGCTCCAGGGCTGCAGGGCTGACCATCTCTTCTACGTAGTTTGACGGGAACCAGAGCTGCTTTTTCCCCCCGTAGTCCCCCCGCCACCTGTGGAAGCCACATGGTGCTGACCCCAACAGCCACCCAGATTCCCAAGGGGTGGGAAACCCATCGTCAAGGCCCCACACCTACACCAGGCTGCAGCCAGCAGTGCTGACGCACATGCAGGGTGGACTACAACCATACGGTGGCAGAGGTGCACAGAGGGCCCCCCACCTCCCAGCCTGCCCCACACACCGCAGGCCCTGGCTCCAAGGACCCGGCTTACCAGCCGCCTTCTTGCTTCTCCACATTCTGAATGATGGCACTCTTCGTGAATGTCAGCTCGTCATCCCTCTGAGCCTTGTAGTCAAAGAGGGCTTTGACGGCACACTGCAGGGGAGGGAAGCATTGGTCAGGGCAGGCGGTCCCTCCTTGCCACTCTCCTGACCTGGGGCGGCCCACCTTGCTATGATCCTTAATAATGGCCCTACAGGCAGCTCCAGGTCAGATGTGACTGAGAACAGGCCCAGGGCTTCTATCACGGAGACTCCATGGGGTCCAGATGAAACCCTGCAAGCCCCCCAGCCTGGGCCCTGGGGAGAACTTTGAATCTGCCCCCAGGAGTCAGGGCTGGAGGTACCCTTAGCGCCTCTCCTGGGACCTGAAAGCCTATGGGCATGGATGGGACCCTATCATTCCTCATCTGGAAAGTGGGAGAAAATAACTTTCTTCCCAGGTTCCCTGGCCACTGAGGGAAGGGAATGAGGAATAGGGCACAGCTTCTTTACCCCTTAGAGAAAAAAGCAAAAAGAGGAAGATCCTCTCTGTCAGACCTTCACGAGGTGAGGGACTGAGAAGCAAAGAACAAAGTTTTCTGGCCAGTGTGGCCTGCCCCTGCCCTGCTGCCCTGTTGCCACCCACGGAGGAAGCAGGAGTTACCCTGGGGAACAACCTGGAAGGGTCACTGCGGACCCCCCAGGGACAAGTTCAGGGAGGGGGTCAGCCCCAGGAGAGCTGTGGTCGTACACAAACCACATCTCTCTCACAACCTCTAAGGCCTCGGAAAACCACAAGCACCACTTCTCCACAACGACCACAGATGGGCCTCTGAACAGAGAAATGCAAACCCTAAGCAGCTGGGGACCCTCCCCAGCTTCCTGGGTCCAAAGGCCTGAGGCTGTACCTTAAAAGTTGGCATAGGATTTGCCTCCACATAGAAGCCAGGGTTGCGTCCCTCATACAGGGCTCCATAGTCAGGCTCCTGAAAACAAGACCAAATGTGAGATGTTCACACCGAAGGAGGACAATGGCTGCCGCCTTGCCTGTGCCCCTTCAATCAGCATAACAATCACCATGTGTCCCACCTCACTAGGCCAGGTCTGCCCCCTTCTCTGGGGTCAGGTCCACCAGCATCTTGGACCTCAGTGGGCACGGCCTGGCCCTCTCCCCCTCCACATTCTTACCCTTGAAACCCACCTTGTGATTCTGAAACCTCTCTGTTCCTGAAGGCCCAAACTGCTGCTGAGCTGTTTGCAGTGGAGTCTTGCACTCCCCACACTCAGTGTTCTAGCTCAGTGGCTCATCTACTCCTCCCTGTGCACCCCAGCCCCACACACCAATCCACCAACCGGGCCCCAGTATGTGTAGTTCTATCCCTGGACACCCATGCCCGCCAATGGCAAGTCTCAAGTGGACCTCCCCTCCTAGACGCCTTCCTTCTGTCCTTTGGTTCCAGCTCTGAGCCCTCCCCGCCCCCAAGATCATCTGTGCAGCCTTCCGTCTCACTTGTCTTAACCTGGTGCCTCTCTCCTCTACAGCCACACTTCTTGTAGCCAGCTCTCCCCTGTACTAGTGACAGTCGAGTTTACATCCAGCTGGGTAAGCCTCTGGCCTTGGGACTACCGTTCCCTGTGTGAGCTCCAGGACTTCCTCACCACACACCCAGCTTGCGGGGGCTTAGATGCCCACCTCTAACCTCTTCACCTAATGCATTCCCATTCTTAGAGACATGTCCTCTTAGATGACATTCCCTCTAGGACACTGTCCTGGCACCTACACCATGTTCCCCAGCCCGGCAGAGTAACCCACCCTGGAGCTCCTCCAACTCCCTGGCTTCTGTGTCCCACACAGCCAGACTGTCCCATGACTACCCCCAGCAACTAGCCCCAGGGCTGCACTGCCTGCCATGCCCCCTCAACCACTGGGCTCTCACAGCTGTGCCTATCTTCTCCAGCGCTTCCTCATTGATGGGATAGCGCAGCTTCATTTTGCGGTATAGCGGGTGCTTCTCATAGTAGCTGATGAGGTCCACGAGGCTGTCAAACTCAGAGTTGCCCAGCATCACAGTCTGGCCCTCCTGCTGGACGCGGCAATGTTTGATCTTGCCCTCGGCCCTTAACAGAACAGTCACACAGGGTCAGGGCATCCCAGACCAAGGCGTAGCCCCACACCACCCAGAGCACCCCAAGGCCACACCCCTCACCGGAAAGAGATGGCATAGGAGTTGGGCTCATTCCGTTTCCTCACCAGGAAGGCCCCATCCCGGGGAACACGCATCAGCATGTGCTCGGCCTGAGCTCTGGTCAGGCTGGCGTGGTACCACCTGAGGACAGGCCCAAGTCAAGCCCTGGCCATCACTGCTCAGGTCCCCACCCAGCCCCCAGACCCTCCCTCACTCTTTGCTCTCGTGGGCATTGGTCTGCGGGACCGGCTCTGAAAGGCGCATCTCAAATTCGTTGCAGCGCAGGGGCACTTGCTGGTAGTGCGTGATGAGGTCATAGAGCGAATCAAAGACCAGGTTGTCTGTCAAGAAGAACTTGGGGGCCCCAGCATCCTGCCGGGAATGGATCCGACAGTGCTGGACTTTCCCGTTCCTCCTGTGGGAAGATGGGGAGGCAGTGAGAAGCAAGCTTGGCCTGGAACATGGCGCTCCAGCCCCAGGGAGATGCCCAAGGGGTTTGGGTGCCAGGCAGCCCTGCGGGAGGGCTTCAGATCACCCAGAAAACTGTATGTGCGTGTGCATGCCTGTGAGTAGATCATGTTCCATGTGAAAGCCTGCAACAGGAACCAACTACAGACTGTGGTAAGTGGGTTACCAGAAAGAGAGGGTATAGTCGCCCACGAAGGTCTCGCTCTCCCGCACGAGGAAGGAGCCATCAGGGGCCCCGGTCTCAATGCAATACTCGGTGAGCAGGCGCTCGGCGATGTGCCGTCCATCCCGTCCTGCCCCAAGCTTCCCGTGGAACCACTTCTCACTGGAGTGCAGCTCTGTGCTGCCACTGGCCTGTGAGGGGAGGGCAACAGCAAAGACACTCAGTGACTCTGACCCCAGCCCAGCCCCCAGCCCTGGGCTGGCCCCTCACCTCCTTGGGTTCCTCCTCATCCTCATTGCCCTGGTCACTGCTGGTCTCCTCAGAGTAGTAGATCTTGCTGCTGGTCAGAACGAAGTAGTGGGGGTACCACTCCTGGGAGAGACCGAAGTGGGGCCCGTGAATGGAGGCCTCCTCCCACCGTGCCCCTCCAGCCTCAGCCAGGCCTGGCCCTCACATGGTTCACCGGGTCCTCCAGGTAGAGGATGCCATTCTTGATGGAGTTGCTGATATCGTTCTCAGAGTACATCACTGACGTAGGCACCTCTTCGTAGGCACTGCCCTCTGCCAGCTTCTTGTGCTATGGAGGCAGGCCAGGACATGACAGTGCCAGCCCAGTCCCAGAGTCTCCCCACCTCCTCACCAAGGCTGAGCCTGCCAGTTAGAGCCATGGCCTGGGCGAGGTGCTGGCAAGTGCTGGGCCTCCCACTGTTACCTTGATGAGGATCTTCCTCTTGAGCTGGTTGGGTGAGGGGAGCCCGTCAGCAGCGATGTCCACAGGCTTGGTGAGGAGTGTGTCCCCAAGCACCTTCTTGAAGTACTGTGCCATGTTTCTCTGCTGGGCGATGCTGCAGTGGTCCTCGATGGACAGGATGACCGGATACCTGCAGGGCAGTGGACCAGTGCAGTGACAAACACCTTACAATTTTAAGGGGTCAATGCTCAGTCCAAATGGCCCCTCAGGAAAGGTGTTAGGAATCAAGATCCTGGAGGCCCTGTCTCTAGGGAAGCTGCCCAGAGAGGATGCTGGCCCTGGCCGCTGGATGGAAGTATTTTCTGAGGAGGGTAGGACTTCAGTTTGCTCCACAGACTAGAGAAGAACCCATAAAGGGGGCAGGCTGAGGATGTAGGAAACAGGGTGGGGCTTAGGAAGAAGGGCTCCAGAAAGCAGCAAGAAAGGAAGGGAGGCCAAGAAGGACAAAGATAAAAAGGGAGTAGGGACAGGGCATTGGAGGGGACCCTCTCTCCCAGGAGAGACCTAGAGCCAAACTGCCCCCTGCCCCTCCCCTCAACTCACTCTGAAGCCACGAAGGCATGCTCCTTGATGGTATGTAGAACATCTGAGAACTTGATCTTGGTGGTAAGGGTGTGCCCATGGTAAATGACTGGCATCCCATCTGGGCCATCCCAGCAGTCCACTGGGGAGGAACATGACCACAGTCAAGAGGGCAGGCCTCCCAACCTACCTACTCCCCCAGCCCCGGCCACCACGCACACTCAATGCAGCGACAGCCCATCCGCAGGCAGCGAGCATAGGCTTCCAGGGAGGACTCACTGGAGAACTGGTCCCCAGTCAGGTACCTGGACAGGGAAGGAGAGGTAAGGGTGGTTGGGTGAGTGCCTCCCTCCCAGGGGTGGGCCGGGTGAGGCCGAGTGAGCCACTCACGTGTTGTGGGAGGAGGAGATCCAGTAGTGGGACAGAGGGTTGTTCATGGTGTCTGGGCACACTGCATCCAGCTGTGAATTCCACACGCTGTTCTCTTTGGAGAACAAGAAGGTGACAAACTGTCCAGGAAGAGGAAAGAAAGGAAAGACAGAGTGAACAAGCCCCTTACCAGCCCACTGGCATGGCCATGGTGGGAAGGAGACAATGCTCATCAGTGTCTATCATGGTGGGCAAAGTGGACAGTAGGGAGGAACAAGGTGGAAGCCCTAAGGAGAATCTGGTTCCTGAGACCCAGGTGGGGTTCTGGTGAGTGCCCTCCTACTCTGAGGGAAAGGTGAAAGTAGGGTTCACCTCGTCCAGGAAGAAGTAAGGCTCTTCAATTTCTCGCAAAGGATCTCGAAGGAAGCTGAGCATGAACTCCTGCACCTGAAGCCGGTCAACAGCCCACAGCTCCTGGTGGGGATGGGTTGGGGAGGGGTACGTGAAAGGCTGTCAGTGATGAGCCCAGCCCCCCTTATCCAGGTACCATGGCCCTGTCTGACCAACCATACCCCCTGGTACTCGAGGAGGAACTGCTGGAACTCAGGAAGGGACACACGACAGAGCTCCGGGCGCTCCCCTGCCCTGTGGAAAAGAAGGGAAGTACCTGGCAGCCAGGTGGCTAGCATAGCCCACAGATGACGAAGGGCCCCATGGAAGGCCGAGTCCAGCTCCCACCCAGCAGAGTTGTCCCAAAGGGTCCAGCATGACTCATCCCCTCCCAATGCCTCCCACCTGGACCAAGCATCACCAAGGGAGAGATGGAGGAGGCCCAGGGGAGAACCCTGCCGCCCCGCTTCAAAGCAAACCTCAGGGCACTGGCTTCCAAGAAGGGGAGGTCCATCTGCAGGAGACAGAAGCTGGTCAGAGCCAGAGCCCCTGGGAGGCCACATGGGGAAAGGGCTTTCAAGAAGAAAGGCCAGGGCAACAGACAGGGGGAGGCCTCCAGAGGAGAACAGCTGGAGAGATAGCACCCAAACGCCCTCAAGCAGGGCAGCGGGGCTGATGTGGGTGGGGCAGGGGCTGGGGCAGGAGGTTGGGGGCAAGGGCCAAGGGAGGGCAGGTGGCTCATGCACCGTCTTCTGGGCGCTGTACATGAGGCTGCGGTACAGTTGAGCAAACTGCCCGTAGGTGATGTCACTGCTGCGCTGCTCCAGGTCCTACATGGATAGGGCAGGACTCCGGTCAGGCCCACAGCCAGGAGCTCCCAGGCCGCCCCCACTGCCTGCAGATAGCACAGGGGTCCTCACCGTCAGACGCTCTCGGAGGAAGCGCATGTTGGGAACCCGGTAGTTGACCTGGGACAGCATGTTCTTCAAGTCCTTGGCTGATATACTGAGGAAACAGGGACATCCCCAGGGGCCTGGCCCAACATCTCAGGACCTCTGACTTGTGGGCTGAGCCCACCTGGGGCTGGACAGGTAAATACTCCCCTGGCACCTGGAGTCCTGAGGCTGAGGCTAAACCAGAACCCTTTGGGCGATCAAGGGAAGTCCCCCCTCCTTTCTCTGGGGCTCAGTCTCCTCATCTGAGCAAAGAAAAAGGTCATGATTCTGGCAAGAAAGGAGTGAACAGGCTCAGTGGGGTGGGTCAGGGGAGCCAATCTTTAGGTCTCATCACTCAAGCCTGTACCCTCTAGCCCCTGCAACAATCCTAGGGGCTGATGGCTCACCCAGGACACAGGAGACAGCCTCCCCTGCTGAGCCTCCAGGCCCCGCACAGCTCACTCACACATTCCTGACTAGCGACCCTGAAAATGCTGGGAATTTGTGCCTCAGCACCTGGCATTGGAGGCATGGGGGTAGCAGAGGGGTATTTCCTGCCGGTGACTAGACACTCTCCTGGGGTCTGACAAGGAAGTGTCCCTGCCCTCCAGAGTGCCCTGCCCAGGATGTGGGACCACAGCATACTGCTGGGCCTGGCAAAAGGATGGAACAGATGGGGGAAAGGGAGGCCTTCTCTCCTAGAGGGTGCCCCCCACTGTCGTGCCCAAGAGCCTGGCAGGCAGTATCAAAACTCCCCTCCAGAACTCAGTACTACACTGTATGCTCCTGGCTGCTATTGGCAACTGTGGTTCAGCAAGTGCTTGCTCTGTGCAGGCACCCAGGAGGGAGGCTGTCAGGTCCTTCCTTTGCAGGTTAGGAAACTTGCTGCATCACCAAATGCTTTCTTTGTGGACTCTATGCCATCAGCATTTCAAGCAAGCTATTATCTGTTCCACCAAAACACCTGTCTTGACTCTGCTGACAATCACTTCAACTACCCCTCCCTTCTCTGCTCTCTTTCACAGCAGCACCTTGAGGGAGCCATCCATGTTCCCTTTCCTTCCCTGAACTGCCTTCCCCTCTCCTCAAGGTTACCAACAACCTCTGCGCTGTCAAGTCCAAGGGGTACCTGTCTTCAATACACCTGACAATGCCTGGCACAGCTGACCACTCCCTCCCTCCTGGAACTTCCAAACTCTACCTTCCAGGCTTTTCTCTTACCTCACAAGCTGCTACTTCCTTTGGCCAGCTCCTCTTTACCTCCCTGATCCCCAATGTCCAAGTGACCTGGGATCAGCTACTGTCCCTCTTTTTTTTCTTGCTACCAGTATGGGGTGATCCCCAACCTCATGGCCTATATATAAGGATAATTTCTATGCTCCCAAGGCAACATCTCCTGCCCCAACTTCTCCCTTAAACACACACTACCCACCAGCCAAGGCAACGTGTCTACCTGGATGTCTAAGGGCATCATAAAACCTAACACTCAAATGTATCCCACCCCTAAACTCCCCCAGATGTGCTATTCCCATGGCCTTGCCCATCTTAGTCAATGGAGCTCCACCTTTCCAGATGCTCCAGCCAAAAAGTTTACTGTTACCCTGGGACTGCTCTCTTTCTCTTGCACACCAAAATCAATGTTAAGAAATTCTATTGGACTCTTACCTTCAAAATACGGTACAGACCAAATCTGACCACTGGCTATCACCCTCCACCCTGACCCAAACCCTCTCATCTTCCACCCAAAATGCTGAAGCAGCTGCCTGCCCGAGCTCACCAGATCTGCCAAGCCCTGGACTCCCCAGCAACAGTTGGCAGTCCTGTACAACCAAAGTCCGGTCACGGGACACTTCCTTTCAAAACCCTCCGTGGTTTTCCAGCTCTTTCACGGCAACAGTCAGAAGCCCTCACCATGAACTGATCTTTGTCCCTTATCTCTTCTTGGCCCCTCTGGCTGTCACACAGTAGCCTCAAAGCTGTGAGCTTCCAGGCACTCTCTCCCACACTAAAGCCAGGCTAACCCTCTCTGCAGGACACCCAGAGCCACTCTGCATTTCCTGTCTCTCTCCTTGGCCTCCCTCACTAATGTGTGCTAAGGCCATCACAGGGGCCTTTCTGCAGGAAGTTATCTGTGCCAGAATCACTTGCCTACCCCCACCAGCCCTACTAGAGGTAGGCCCCCTAGGTCCTCTGGCTCTCCAGGCAGCTGCTCAGGGCACAGCTACTGTTTTGGCTGCCCCAACCCACCAACTGGGTTAGAGCCACAGCCCCAAACCTACCGATCCTCACGATTCCGATCCACTGAGTAGAACTGCTTCCGCAGCCACCTGGTGGGAGAGAGGCCTGAGGTGAGAACTGATTCTCCAGCTAGACTAGGTCTGGGGAGGTCAGTAGGCAGTGCCTGGGCACAAAGACCCGTGTCCTTGGCTCTGCTCCCTAGAACCTAATGCCCCTAACCCTAACCATGTCAGAAGCAGTTCTTACCTCTCAATCTGCAGAGGTGTGGCTGCCTGCAAAGTATCCTCCATCAGCCAAGTTAAACCCTTGATCCACATGTTCACTTCATCCTCAGATGTAGCTGTGATCAAGGGGTAAAGAACAGAGCTGAGGACACACGCTTCCTGCTGAGCCAGGAGCCAGTAGAGCCAGTAAAGCCTCCTCCAGCACCTTGACTCCTACCTTGCAGGCTCAGAGTCTTCAGGCGGAATTCCATCCCATACAGGATGACGAAGCAGTGTGACTGGTCTGGTCGGAAAGCAGGGTCCTCTTGGTAGCGATCAAAATCCCGTGAGGTCTTCCCTGGGCGGATCTCCTTGATTTCTCGAATGTCAACTTAGGAAGGTAGAGGAGAAGCCAGGGTCAGGCTGGGGTCTCTGAGTCAGTGCTGAAATGAGGGCAGCCTGGTTTCCTCACTCATTCCCAGGCTCTCCCTTAGGGAAGGACCACAAAGGGAGACACCTCATCAAGGAGCAGAGCCAAGAGTACTCACCATCCCATTGGTGATAAAAGAGAGCTAGGCTGAGTCTGAAGACAGACCTCTGCTAGAAGTTGAGCTGTCTGGGGAGAGCAGGGACCCCTATCCTGTGTACCTTCCCTTGCTGAGAATGGAGGCAGATCTCTCTGACCTGAATAAAGGCTAGACTCGAGAAAGAGAACTGGGGAGGGCATAAAGCTGTTCTGTGAGGACTACTTCCTGACACAAAGTACACAAACCAAATTGTAAAGTCCAAAGGTAGGGCAAGGCAGATCCAAGGATGTCTCAGGATCCATGGGAGGAATGAGGGATAAGCCCAGAGAACTGATACCCCCCTGAAATGGCCCACCACCCCAAAAAATATTGAGCAAGTCTCAGCAAGAGGCCTGGTCCCCCAAGGCAGTGGCTATCCAAAGGTAAGTTTCCTGATCCTGGCTGTCAAAGGGCCTGCATGTGCTCCTCTGCCCTCACACAGCACAGATCGGGAAAGCACACAGGGCTGAATGGCAGACAACCTGCCATGTCCACTAACAAGGGAAATGATGCTAAGTGACTTGCTTAACTTCTCCTAGTCTCAGTTTTACCATATATAAAGTCAACTGAATTTTTCTAGAAGGCAGGGTGGTAGAAAAAATATGCATGGACTCTGGGACCAGACTCCCAGGTCTACCTACCATTAGCTGTGTGATAACACAGTGATAACTGCTCTGATCCCGCACCTTCATCTGTTAACACAGGTAACAAATAACAGTGAGGGTGCTGGTAAGATCAACAAAGTGTCCAGCTCGGTATATGGCACATAGGAGCTCAGTGCAGGAGCTAGGTATCACCCACAGGATCCCCCAGTGCTGGCTGAGATCCTGGACAGGGGGAAGATTTTCCAAGCCAGATAGAGACAAGACAGATTTAGGGAGAAGCTGTTCAAACAGAAGAAACCTGGATGAGCCACCAGAGAGGACTCTTCCTGAGTACTCCCTTGGCACCAGAGCCCCTTCTAATGCTCTCAAACCAGACTGGCCCGGAAGATCTGGAGCCAGGAGCAGTGCCAGCACATTGCCTGGCTAGCGTCCACCGCAGAGCCCTCCTAGCCCAAATTGTGTATGACCCTGGCTAGAATGTCCCAAAGGGCCCAAATCTCCAAGCTCTCTTCCTACTCCTTCTAGCCACAGCTGTGCTCCAACTAGCCCACCTCAGAGGCACTGTGTCTAGCTCCAACCCCAGCTCCCCACCACAACATTACTGGTTCTCACTGGACCCTGCTCTCCTTGCTCCCTTGCCTTCATCAACCCCTCAGGCCTGGTCTTCCCACTGAAAGCCCTACCTTCCCTGCCAGCAGCCCTGCCCCTGCCCAGTCCTCTTCACCAATGAGCCACCCTTCTTAAGTTTTCTGAAAATTTTGTCACACTGTTCTGACCCTCTTGTGATTGCTTACTAAGGAGAATACGTTCCTTCTAAGGCCTTCAAAGCCTTCCTGGTGAGGATCAGTGATTTTCATTCCCAGTTCTTCCCTCTCATCTTCTCTCCTCCATCTAAACTAAGTTGGACCAAGGGCAAGAACAGCCAGTGCTTCGTGTCCCCCACTTCATCCTGGTCCCAAGGGTGGACTGTCTACCTCTCAGGCTCCATTCTCTACCACCGAAGACCCAACTCAGAAGCACCCTCCTGCAGTAATCATGCCCTTGACTCCTCATGACACCACATGTGTGAACATTCCTCATCTCTCCCAGGCCAGGCAGGGCCCGTGCATTACTGGCTGAAGGACTGAATAAGCAAATGAAAAAAGTAGGCACACAGGTGAGAAGAGGGGCTACAAAATGGGAGTCAAGTTTTAAAAATAAGTTACACTCAGGTAGAAACAGGGAGAGTGGGGGGAACTGAGTCACAAAAACGCAGCCCGAGAAGATAGTTTCCAAGGATGGAAGGAGGAGCCGAACAGGGGAAATGCCCAGATCAGAAACTGCAGAATAACCACAAACCCTGCCCTTTGAAACAGAAACCAGTATGCTTTTCCGGTGCAGAGCTGCTGTCATCCCCTCCCACACCTCTCACACAGGCACACAACCTCACAAACGCAAATGCATGTAGGCCGGGGTCTGAGTGCTCCACAGCCTGGGCCCCTCCTCTCAGTTCCCTGTCCATCATTAGAAGTAACCCATGACATGGCTACTGCTTGGCAGGTAGCTAGAGGTCAGTTCAAAGCCTGAGGTTAGGACACATGTAGCTGCACAGGCATGCATGCACACTTGCGCACGCGCGCACACACACACACACACACACACACACACACACACTCATTGCCAGCAGGTCCCAGGAGAACCTCTGGCCTGCCCTGTGCTTCTGGGCACATTCCTATGACACCAGGCTGGAGGCAGATCAGGCTCCTGCTCAAGACAGGAACCAAACAGGTCCAGAGCAGGTCCAGGCCAGGAGTCCAAGCTTCCCAAGGTCCTGCTTGGCCATATCTGGTCCCTTGTACCCCTGACCCCCATAATGAAGTGCCAGCCTGGTCCTAATGCCATCGAAGCGCATCAAGCCAATGGCAAGCTGAAAGGATGTGACATCAGGGTGAGATGCTCTACTACGCTCTTAAAAGCCATTTCCTGTGCCACCTCCCAACCCCACTTTCCATCCTATTGCCTCCCAGACAAACACAGAAGGGTCCCCTTTCCTGAGAGAGCCAGGGCTGGTCCCCCAGGGACTGCCATCAGGGGAGGACACTCCCTGGGACAGGCATGGCCTCTGCCCTAGTTGGGAATAGGTTGGGGGTGGGGGGTGGGAAGCCAAGCTACCCTAGCTATCTCAATCAGAACTGCAGTGAAGGGGAATGGGTGACGGGCACTGAGGCGGACACTTGACGGGATGAGCACTGGGTGTTTCTCTGTATGTTGGTAAATTGAACACCAATAAAAATTAATTAAAAAAAAAAAAAAAAAAGAACTGCAGTGAGACAGAGACCCTCCCAGGATCTGGGAGCTTCAGGAGGAGAGAACTGCTTAGAAGAACAAGAGAGTAGCACCCTGTTCCCAGAGACCTGTGACCCAGCACTCGTTCCCCACTCAGAACCATGGGAAAACAACGTTCAAGGAACACTGGGGAAAAGAAAAGCCAGGGTACTGAGAGGTCCTTGCTAGGCTGGAGACAGGGAAGTGAGACAGGGGAACTCTTTGAGGGACAAGGGCAGATTCCCACAACCAGGGAGCCAGGCTAGCCTCCTGCGTAGCAGAAGAGAGTGTAGGGCTTGACCAATGTCAAAGGGCCATCTTCAAGCTCACCCCAATCTGAGAGGGCCTAGGATCCCATCAGCACCATCTGGCCAGCTCAGCCCATCCAGAGGCATGGTGTGTTCATTCCTCTAAGGACTGGGTCCCTGAGGGCCATGCTTCAGGAATAGCATGAGTATCACCATACCAAGCATGGCCATGGTAGACACAAGACTTAATCACCAAAAAAAAAAAAAAAAGACTTAATCACCCACACAATCTCATGAAGATACAGAGACCAGTCCTCCTCAAGAGGCTTTGGGGTAATGAGGGATGACTCAGGCTGGGCCAGGAATGGCATCCCATGCCAGCTCTGAGAGCTGAGGACCTTCTGATGGCCAGGCTGCCTGGTGTTCTGGGCAGAAGCCTGAGGGTCCTGGTGACAAGCTGCTTCCTCTTGCTCCTTCAGGAAGCCTGCTCTAACTGTCCCCTTTCTGAAGGCTGCTCACACCTAGCAGAGGAGAACCATGCAGGTCTTCAATCCTGGCTGTGCAGACCTAAACAAGCCTTCACTCGTTTGGCCTCCATTTCCCCAACAGCAAACTTGGAATTCCTCTTGCCTCACAGGGTTGCAGTAAGGGCCTTGCAGGAATCAATGATCCCAGTGATGTCTGAAGGAGTGTGACCCCTGTGCATCTAGTGCATCAACATGAAGCCTAGACAAGCCAGCAACAGGGGGATAATTGCAGCCACATGCCAGGGCTTTGCTGGAGGTGCACCTGAACCGAGGAGAGGTTGCCTCAGCCCAAGGGAAGGAATCCAAGCAACGATTTCCCTAGCTCAACGGGGGTCTTGCAGGGATGGGGCACCATGAAGGGGTGAGGCTCCAGAAGCCAGAGTTCAGATCAGTGCATGCAGACATGCTCTAAGCCAGAGGCCACGTCCTGAGCCTGCAGCACCCAGTCAGCTGTAGCCACAGCACCCTACCACCTCACATATGATGGAGTATTAGAACGGGACTAACAGATTTGAAATCATAAAGATTGGGGATCCCTGGGTGGCTCAGCGGTTTGGCGTCTGCCTTTGGCCCAGGGCGTGATCCTGGAGTCCCAGGATCGGGTCCCGCGTTGGGCTCCCCGCATGGAGCTTGCTTCTGCCTCTCTCTCTCTCTCTCTCTTTCTATCAAGAATAAAAATAAAATCTTAAAAAAAAAAATGAAATCACAAAGATAAATTTTCAAATCCTGTTTCCAAACATATAGCTGGGCCTCTCCGGCAGGTCATGGATAAAAAGTGAAGGTTTTTGTTAGGGGTGGGACAGCCATTAACCATTTACATACAACTACATAAAGATAGTCACATGGAAGGGTCAAGCCTGTCTTGCCTTGACCACCCCAACCTTGGATTGGTTTCTGTTTTGATTTTTAGGCAGAAGGAAACATGCCTCCTGTAGTCTAGTGGCAGGGGCCAGCTCTAAGCACAGAGGCAGAATGCCACAAGACTGTATTTGCAAAACGAAAGTTTGCATGACCAGGCAAGGAAATCCTCCCTTGTCTCCTCTCTTGACCCAGGGACAGGCATCTTGTCGGAGACCATGGAGACTAGAGATCAGCAGTTACTCAAAGCAGAGTGCCCAGGTCAGTCAGGCCTGGAGAGACTGCCTTCAGGATGGACTAGTAACGGCAGATGCTTTCCCTTTAAGAGCCTCAGTTTCCTCATCTGAGCCACACAAATGATCCCAAGCACTTTGGGAGGTGGGCTCCCACCCAGCAAAGAGTACTGTTGCTGCTCTCAGGACTTCTCTTTCAAAGGAAAAAGTAGGTCCCCAAGCCTGGGACAGCACCCACTCTACTAGGTAAGGAGAGGACAGGGTGCCAGGAAGGGGACGAGCTCAATGGCAGGCAACCAGTCTGCAGTCTGTGAAGGGACTGAAGACAATGACCTATGCTAGGTTCTTCTGAGGGTAGGGCTCTTCTGGTTTTAGAATCCTGTTTCTCAACCCCTCCCAGGTATCAGGCTGAGCCACAAGTGCCCACTAGTCATCCTCTTGCCCAATGCATCAGGATAGCCATGGCAGGGAGATGCACAGAAGCAGCATTCCTATAGACCAGGGGAAGTCCTGGGACAACGGGAACCCCAGGGAAGAAGAGACAGGGGGTAGCAAGAGTGGGGCACCAAGTCTTTTCCAGGGTATCTTAAAGACTATGGTTCGTGAGAGCCAGCCAATCCTGTCCCATATCAGACTCTGACCATGGCAGGCCCTGGAAGGGTTAGAAGGGAGCCCAGTATCAAATCCAAGATTCTAAATTAGACCCACATTTCTTGGTCAGGAACCAGTATCCCAGCATCCCCTGCCCCCAGTGAAGGCACCTTCCAAACAGCCCTACACAGATAGAGGTCCTCCAAACCTGGCCAATTAACCACCTCTCAGACAAGGAGAAGGTACAGAGAACCATGAGCACAGAGCACTGGCAAGACAGGTGGGAGGCACAGCTCCACTTCTGAGCCTCATTTCCCTCATCTGCAAAACTACATCACCACTCTTCACCAGCCCCTTCTTCCCTGGACAACTGTGAGATATCAGGAAGAGACAATAAGGCAGTATCACCAGAAAGAGACAAGAGGACATACTGAAAATTAGCCCCCTGCCCCCGCCCGTCCCCCGCAAACGAACATAGAGCCAAAAATACCACCACCAGCACAGCAAAAAACCAGAAGGAAGTGGCACATATCACAAATTTCTGGACACGAAACATAGTTTCATTGAAATATTTTTAAGAGAGCATCTTCCTTTTACAAAGTATGTAAACTAATTGATGTCCTCTCCAGGTCTGTGTGCCCAGCCCCGCAGAGCGCATTGGGAGAAGGTAGGGAAAACCTATTCCTCCTCAAAAGGGGCCAGGTCCAATCAAGGCAACGAGCTGCAAGGACCCCAGCCCCTCAGCTCTCAGCCTACCCTACTCCCTCCAAGCCTCTACACCTGCCAGGCCCATCTTCTCATGTAAGTCTCTGTCAGGCCCAGGCCAGTGGTATACCTGGTGCTCCACCATTCTTGTCCCATTGTCTAGTGCTGCCAGATATCTAGGTCATTGGCCTGTGAGCTAGCTCCTAAAGGAAGAAACTACATTTGACTCTTCTCTTCATTCCCAAAATGTATACAGAGTGCTAAGGAATAGGAATGAACACATGAGTTAAGATTGCAGAGTTCATTATCTAACAAAGGCAGCAAAGGCCACAAATTCTCAAAGATGGTATCAGGGATGGCTTCCTGGAAGAGGTGGTACAGTGGGGGCAACAAAGGCAGAGGAGCTACAACAAATATACAAATGCAGGAGCTGGTGAGGTCTACTATGGAGACAGCAAAAAGAAGGACCAGTCGTAGTTGGGGGCAGGGGGTATGGCCTCTGAGAGCCAGGACAATCTGGAAACATTGGGAAGTCCCCACACATATGTTTCTGCAGCTAGTGGGAACCATGGGAAGTTAATGGAGCTTTGAGGAGCAGAAAAGGCACTGCTCCCTGAGCACCCTTGCTCTGTTTGGCTCTAAGGCAAGGCCACCAGGAGATTTAGGAGAGCAAGTCCCAGGGGTCAGGAGAGGTGTGCAATCTTCCCCCAAATGGGGCACTTGGTTCAGTGAGTAGAGCATGTGACTCCTGATCTTGGAGTTGTATATAGATTACTTAAAAATAAAATCTTAAAAAGTCTTCCCCCAAAATGCTCTCTCATCATTACCCTCTCCAAACAGCCTGGGGTAAACAGATGCACCATTCCCAGCTGCCCCACCCCTCAAGTCAGCTACCTTTCATCATCCAAAGACTACACACCCAGGGTGAGGGAGCACAAATGGAGCTGAGCCTTCTCACTGAGAGGATGCCAACTGGAGAAAGGAAGCCACATGGGGAAGTGATATTCTGTGGCCAATTCCTGGCCCCCTACCCCTGCCACCCCTACAAACAGGTTCCTGCACGGTGCCCCAAGGGTAGGGCAGACACTGCACCCCAGAGCCCCCTTCAGAGGGAGCCAAAAACAAAGGGGCTCTGCCCCCAGAGTAGCTGTACCAACTAGAAGATACAGCTTTTATAGAGCCCTCAGACCTGTGAAGGGAAAGGATGGCAGTAACCCAAGGAGAAGCAAGGACAGAACCTAGACACAGGTGGGAAAAGAACCTAGCACAGCTGGAAGCAGTGGCATCGGATGCGCCAGTGGTTCCTATGCTACCCAAGGCCTCTGGAAGGAGTAAGAGACTCCCCCAACCCCACGCACACACTCCCCACCGTCCATTTCCCTCTCTGTTCTGAGACTATGACCTTCCCTTCCAACAGAAACAGAAGCAGCTCCCAGATCTCACCAGAGAAAGTCAAAAGTGGAGGGTGGGTAGCTACCTATCTCCATTTTACAGACAAGGTTCCTGGCGGAGAGACTTGGGGTCAGAGGGTCATGAAACAAAGAAAAGGTGAGGATGGGACTTATCTCCTTCCTATTCCTGTGTAGCAGCAGAGGAGAGAGGCCACAGCCCCTTCCCAGGGTGTACACAAGGAAAATCTGGCTAAACCCTGGGAGTCCAGGGTGTACCAGGGCAGAGCTCAGCATCTGCCTCTCTGGCTGGGGTTTCCTCAGTCACTTCTCCCTCGGCACCTGACTGAGAAGAACAGCCAGGCCTGACCCAGCATCTGGGCCTTCTCCCACCTTGATAAACAGGAAAAAGTCATTCAGACAGCTGGATGGAGGTCTGCAGGGTCCTCCTACATGGGACCTTGAACCTGTATATACTAACTGCTTCAGGTTACAGCTGTAAAGGATCCTTGCCAGCACATGACTCATCTAGAGTCTAGATTCTAGATGAATCTCCTCTTTGGAGCAATGAGAAAATGGAGGCTCCAAAGGGTCTTGACCCAGTCACATGGTGATTCATGGCAGAACTGGGACCCTCTGCATGGCCCCAGAGCCTTCACACTACCCAGGCAGTCTTGCCTATGATACTAGACTAATCCCACCCATTTCAGAGGTGGGAACAGCATGCCCAGGTCCCAAAGGAAGGAAGGGAAAGGAGGCCCCACCCAGAGAATGCAAAACCGGAAGAGAGTTGAGCAGTTGCCTATTATGCTTGTTCATTCATTCCATCATCTACTCAAACACATACCAGGCACCTATCTCCTTGATGTCAGGCCCTGGGTTGGGTCCTGGGTAAACAGAGATCAATAAGGCACTTGAGTTCCTGCCCTTCAGAAAAGCCCCCGGCTGGTGGAGGAAACAGATGGGGAAGTAGATAACTATGAGGTCGTGCAAAGATGGAACAACAGGGAGATGTCTGTGGTGCTGGAGCACAGAGAAAGTGAACTGCGCTCCTTGGGATTTCTCAGATTGCTTTGCAGAAGGCTGGTCTGGAGGGCTGATCCACATGTCAGGCAGAGGGGATCATGGAAGCCAAGGCATCACTGGAGTGGTTGGGCTGGGGGTGAGGGGAGGGTATTCAGCTTCATGGAAGAGGGAGAGAGACAGTGAGCCCACCCCGGCCTTTGACGCCACAGCAGGGGAAAGCTGGAGTACGGACAGGGGCTGGCCCCAGCTTTGCTGCACAGGCCTATGTAACTCCCCAGGCAGTTACATCGTGGGTCAGCCCCCCAGGGCAGGGATCCTGTGCACCCTGACCTCTGCCTCCACCAAAGGCTGCTGTTGCCCAAGTATTTTCTAGATATCTTGTGTGTACCAGGGCCCCAGCTAAGGACAGGTAGAGGGCCAGTTCCTAGAAGTGTCCAGGACCTCAAAAGTCTAATAAAATGTGTGTCTCCCCACCACCGACACCCACACAGTATATTTACGGCAGGTGGGGAATAAGAACACTGAGTGGAAGTCACTTTTCCATCCTCTTTCCTGACCCTGAGAGCAATCCACATGGTCGACTATACCCTCCCTCCTCCTTGAAGCTCTGCTCTTGGCTTCTCTCATGACTTCTTCTGGTTTCCCTCTTCTTCTTGGGCTTCAGGCCTATCTGTACTACATGCTGGCCTTTGTCAAGGCCAAGGCCAAGGTGCCCTCCTTTCCCAAAGCTCTACCTCCTCCCAGTCGACAACACCAACAGATTTCAGTGCTTCCTCTTAACAACCAGTACTCACCTCTAAGCTTCAGCTCCTTCAGTCCAACTGCCTACTTGACACCTCCACCTGCTCGCCTCAACAACACCTCAAAGTCAATCCCTTAAACCAAACAAACAGATTCCCTCAAACACACTCTTTAATACTCTCTCACCAAAACCCAGGCCTCCTGCCATACTTCTTGGGTCAGCTAACAGCATCACCCCCAAGTTATAAACAGGAAACTTAAGAACGATCCTTTAGCATCCCCTTTTCTCTCACCATCTCCAATCTAATCCTTGGACGAGCCCTCTACTACTGACTTTGTCACGACCATGTTTACTAAGCATTTAAATGAGTAGGAACCCTGTGTGTATTTTAAGGCTGTCTGAATGACAATCTTCTCCAAAGGAGTGTGAGCTCCTTGAGGGCAAGGGCCACGCCTGGTCAGCTTTAAGGCCCCACTCAGGGCCTAGCAGGAAATGGAATACATTAGAAGATAGAAAAATATGGGGTCTCCCTCCCCCAAGGAAACAATAGGGGCCTCTGACTGAAGATCTATGGGACAGGGGCTAAAGTGGGAGAACAGGGAGGGGACAGCAGAGGCCTCCTCTGCAGAGCTCTTTGGGAAGCCCCAGGCCAGCCCTGGCTCCCTGCCTCTTCAGTTTCTGAGTTACCACCACCACAAACCCTGCTCCATCTTAGAGGTAGGAGGGAGATGGTGGGGGTGCATGGGGGTGGCACCAGCCCTTAACCTCCCAGCAGAGTCAACTTTGACCAGGAGGTTGGAGACCTGCTAAGCAATGAAGGAAGTCATGAGGGCAAGGTATGGTCACCCAGACACCCTCTTCTGCACACCCCACTAGGCCTTTCCCATTATAGAGCTGCTGGGCCCAACCACCCTTCAGCATCTGGCCACACTCCCTGGGGGCCATGCCAGCCCAAGCCAAGGCACTTTACTTGTCCTCCTTTTGCTTCCTGGGGAGGCAAGGCTCTCATGCTTGATGACCTCACTCCAAGGTGATTGGGAACTCACTGCCTCCCCAGGAAGCCCAGCTAGGATTCTTCGAAGCTGCCTCCCCTGTCAAGAGGAATGGCTACCTTGGGACTTCTCCTTCCTGATTTTAATTTCCTAAAATTAAATTTAGAGGGTAAATTTCCATTCTACCCTCTTAAGACAGTTTCTGGCCTCACCTCCCCCAATAAGCTCCTCGCTGCCTCCCACTCTAGCCTGCAGAGCTTCACCCTTCCAGTATGGGCCAATTCTCAGGCCAGGGACCAGGACATCCTTATGGAAATGGTACAGGCACCAGGTGTTCCATTGTCATTAGAGGGGATGTTCTCTGTATTTCACTGTCAGCCTCAAGAGGCCCCGAGTAAAATCCTTGACAAAGTGATATACATTACCTTTTTTTTTTTTTTAAAGATTTTATTTATTCGTGAGAGAGACAGAGGCGGAGACACAGGCAGAGGGAGAAGCAGGCCCCCCAGGAGGAGCCTGATGTGGGACTTGATCCCAGCTCCCAGGATCACGCCCTGAGCCAAAGGCAGACACCCAACCACTAAGCCACCCAGGCGTCCCTACATTTCCCTTTCTAACCTCCTTGGTAGATGTGCTCAGTGTTTCTAAGGCTGCTTTGGGTAGAGTGACTAGGGTAGGAAGAGAAGAGCTGCCTCCTAACAGGGGAGGGCCATCAGGTGGAATGGGGGTAAGAGGTCTCCAGAGCCCCTGCACCCCAGCTGACTTCCTGCCCCCAGCAGGCTGAAAAGCCTTTGGGACCTGTGGCCACCTCCTCTTCTCCTTCCCAGGGTTAGTCACTCTATGAACTCGGCCCGCATTCCTGGGGCCTTGAGGCTGAAGTCACTCAGTCCCATGGGGTTAGAATTCACCCACCACACACCCATAGCTTCACAGCCAAAGGCCCAGTGTGGTCAATGCCCTACTCCCCCCATGGACAAGGCTAAGCCAAGGACACTGTGACCTGGAGGGATCCCTTAAACGACTACTTCCCTCAGGACATTTCAGCTCAGCCATATCCCCAGGTGTCCAAGAAAACAGGAAGCTAACCCCAAAGTGAACGGCCCACCCCTACTGAGTTAGAATTAGATCTCACACAAACAAGTGGTCAAACTTGCTGTGGCCCAGCCCCTCACCAATCTCATCAGTGTTCACTGCCAGGGCTTGGAGCTTCCGTCAGACCACCCACTCTTCACCATGCCCACGCCTTGCTCCCAGGCACCTCACAGCCTTTGTACAGATTCTCTAACCAATGCTGGCTTGCCAGGCAGCAGGAGGAGGGACGCCACAAGGGCAGGATGGGCTGCGACAGAGAGGAAGCCGATTGTGTCTGGACCCTTAGGTTCTATAGTACTTCAAGCACAGCTGTCTCCTGCTGGCTCCCGGCTTTCATGGTTTTCTGCATGTTCTAGATTGCAAGCCTCCCAGGATCAAAGATCAAGCCACCTCCTTTTCTACCTTGCTAACCCCAGGCTCCTCTGTGCCAGGCAGGGGCTCAGAAAGGGAGATGCCAGTCTTCTGCAAGAGAAAGCCCCGCCCATTTATTCTGCATCCTGAGTCCTGCTGAAGCCAGGGCCACCCGCCAACACCGGGAAGGGCCCGGAAGGAAGCAGCAGAGCCTATACACAAAGCCTACATGTGGCTATAAAAAGGAGCCCTCCCTGCTTCCCCCAGGATGGGCCCGGTTCCTAGGAGGTGATGAGTGGGGGAGAGAGCTAGTACTTGTGCCTGGGCATACAGCCACTGCAGCCTCTTAAAGGCTAGCCAAGCACCACCTCGAAAGGAACTAGTGTTACAAGGAGAGGAGGGAGAATGTTAAGAACTAAGTGAGGATAGCAAGCAGAGACTCTCAGAGCCCCATCTCCTGGGACCACAGACTCCCCAAAGCAACCACGTCCCCAATGCCTCTTCCCTCAACTCCAGAGTATCCACACAAGGCCCCTCTCCCATAGTTCTCTACCTCTCCTGAGAGAGAGGTCTTCTCCCTGTGAAGACAGCAGCATTATCTAGCCAAAGAGCTCTAAGAATGCTGTGAGGAGGCAATGAGAGGCTCTACCTCAGGGGTGACAGCAAGAGAGCTGTGACTGTCACAAACTAGGCTCAGGAGCAGCTCAAGGAGGGGCACAGCAGGGAGATGACAATTAGGCAGAGGCACAGCTAGCATACGTCAAGCCTAAACACAAAGGTACCTATTGCAGAGAGCCCAGACACGAAGGCAGCAGTCTATCTGCCACAATAGCATAGCCACCCACGCCACTGCCCACACCAAGCCATGGAAATGAAGGTCTCCCCAGCCTCTGTTGTCCGAAGCCCTCTCCAGCCTACTTTGTCGAGTGTTTAGGCCCTGCACCAGGAGTCTGACTCAGAGCCACTAAGGCCATTCTCTAGGAATAAGTGGAGTGGCTTGTCATGGTCACACACATGTAGTATAAGTGAAAAATGAGCCTCAGCTGTTGTCTGCAACTGAGAGATCTGGGGTTGCTCATTATCAGAGCACATCCTCACCTCTCCTGACAGAACAGCTTCTGGTTGGTTTTCTCCATGGCACTCTCCAGGCCCTGTAAATATTTTTTCTGTCTGGCTGCTGCTGTCTTTTCTGGCTATACCTATCTTAATCTTTATATTTATTACTGGACTCTGTGGTGCCTGGCATGTCAACAAATGCCAGAGTCCAAAGCCAGGGAAGCACAGCGGTGTCTAGTCTGTTTAGTGTGCCACAAAAGACCCAAGAAGGTTGGGGTTTGGGAGTTCTTTATTGTTTCAAGGAAAGAGTAGTTACAGTGATAAAGCACACCGGGGCACAGGCCTACTACCACTTGAACAAGCCAGAGGTTGCAGTTCTCATGTCCAGCTTACCAAGCCCAACACACAGAAGCACACCCACAGTAAATACAGGCAAATGAAACAACACGATAGATGAATGTATGCACTTGAACTTGTCATCAAGGATCCTGGAGAGGCCCTTCTCAGAGTACCATGAGCATGGCGCCCCAGGTCTCCAGGTCCCTGCAGAGGCTCAGGTGCAGTCATCATCATGAGCAGTAACAAGTCAGAGCAGGGCTCTTCTGTCCCCCTACCTCAGATCACCTGCTGCCTTCATCCCCAGCAAGAGTGTGGGAAAGCTTCTTGATGGGAGTGTCAGGTAAGATGAAGGCAGCAGATAACCTAGAGGCAGTGTCTAGGTCCAGTTTGTCCACAGACAGAAGCCTGGGCTAGTCAAACAGCACACTGGGCCAGAAGGCAGAGTGGAGATCAGATCACTCTGTCCACATAAAAAAAACATGCTGGTCCTATCTTCTTGTCATTTTCTCAAGAGTAGAAAAATAACCCAAATATTGTAGTGGGAATCAGAGATCCTAGGCTCTGATCCCAGCATTGCCATGAACTTGTTTGACCTTACCCGGGGGAGCCTTGGTTTCTCATCTGTAAGAGACGGCTAACCATTTTTGTCCTCCCTTGATTCATGGAGCTGTGGCAGCACTCAACACCACAGATGAGAATATGTTCCATGAACTCTACTACACTAGGAGAAATATCGGATTTTCCTCATGCCCCAGCCCTCTGTGCACAGAGAGAACAAAGAAAACAAGCAGGAAACAGACTTCTAGCCCAGACTGTCAGAAGAGCCACCAGTGGCCACATCTGGTGGTGCAAAGAACTGGAGTTCTGGGGACGCCTGGGTGGCTCAGTGATTGAGCATCTGCCTTTGGCCTGGGTCATGATCTGGGGTCCTGGGATGGAGTCCTGCACCGGGCTCCCCACGGGGAGCCTGCTTCTCCCTCTGCCTGTGTCTCTGCCTCTCTCTCTCTCTGTATCTCATGAATAAATAAATAAAATCTTTTAAAAAAAGAAAGAAAGAAAAAAAAAAAAAGAACTGGAGCTCTGTAGTTAGCTAAGGTGAAAGCAAAGTGAACACTTATTAACTGCCCATGAGTGCGAAATGCTGTGCAGACAGCACTTTCATATGAAATCTCTTACTCTCCTATACGACCTCATTTCACTATTTTAATATACAGCTCTGTGAGGAAGAAATTACTTTTACAGCTGAAAATCAGTTCCAGAGAGGTTAAAGTTACTCATCCAATGTCCCAAGAAGAGCTGAGACTCGAACCCAAATCTGACCCTCGCCACAAATTTTCAGTCATATGGAGCCCAATTACCAACAGCTGCTTGAGGCCACTCATCACCTTGGCTCTGCCTAGTCTTATCATCTGTTACCATATTGCTCTGAGTTCCCTCCAGGAAAGCACGGGGACCATGCTTCTCTGAACAAAGCATTCTGCACGGAGCACCAGCACATTCCCCTCCTCCTCTCTCATCCTCATTTCTCCCCAGACTCTCCTCCGAGTCCCCACTGACTTCTCCAGTTCTAAGGGAGTAGAGACGGGGAGGAAAAGTCTCCCATCCCCTCCTATCAGGCGTTTGCAACATTAGGTAGGTCTCACTTCCTCCAACTTATCCATCTCTGACCTCTTTGAAACCACATCAGAGGAAAGATTACAGAATGGGAAGAGGTGCCATGAGTTAATGAAGAGTGATACGAACAGTGACAGGAGAGGCAGAGACCGGTCTTATCATACTGAGGTGATGGCATTAAAGCACGTCCTAGAAGAGAGGGGTCTTTAATCAATGTGCTCAGATAGCATTTATCAGGGCAAGACACGGGGAAATAGGCCAATATGATACCATAGCGGCTGCTTTCAGCCAGCTGCTGTGTCACCTTGAAAAGTCAGCAGCTGGAACGAGCCGAGCCCCGACAACAGCGGGGCTGCTGAGAGCTTGGAGTGAGAAAATGGGTGGGCCTCTTCATCTCCCAATCAAAGGCTTGGTGGCCAGGCTCCAGCCCCTCAATGTGACAGGTACATGGGCTCCCTTCACTACTGGGTCCTCCTGGGGAACTTAATCTTCATCCTCCTCTGTCAGAGCTCCCAACACACCATACTCCATGTGAAGCACTCTATGAAGACTTTCCTCAATCTTCAAAAAACCCTTATGAGACAAACTGTTACTATACCCCCCTTTTGTAGACAAAGAGCTCAGAGAGAAAATCACACACTCAAGGTCACAAAGCAAGTTAAGTGGCACAACCTACTCAATCTGAGTTCAGAACCCAAATGCTAAACTACTGTGCTCCACTGGCTCATCTCTCAGGACCCACCCTCCACCTCTGCTGCATCCCTGCCCTGCCTCGAGAGGAAGTCTTGCCCCTGCTCATCAGCTCTCTCCTGCAAACTGCAGTGGCTTTACTGGTTTCCCTCACCATCTCCCAGATAAAATGCAAGACAGCCCTCCTTGAGCCTCTGCTGACAGAATAGAGTATAACCCAGGAGCATGGCACCCTGTGGCCCTCCCTAAACTGCTCCCAACGAGCCCCAGCCTTACCTCTACCGCACTAAATACATACCTGATCCTGCACAGGGATCCCCCGTGTTCAACCTGGGCACAGGCAAGTTCCTCAATCAGTCAAGGAACAGCTCACAAATCACCCTCCAATTCCCCCCACGCTCCCCCAGCAGCTCTGAAGCCTGACCTGGCTCTCTCCTCTCAACCACAGCTCACTAAGACAGCTCACTACTATGCACTCACAGGGCTCTTGGTATAGACCTTTATTATGGTACATACCACACACATGGTTATAATTATATGTTCCCAATTCTGTCTCTTCCAAGAATGTGGGAGTTCTTCAAGGGCACAGTCCATGTCTTATTCACCTTTAGTGCCTAGCACTGGGCAAATAGGGGTGTTCAAACAGTATTTATGGAACAAATAAATGGCCCTCATTTCAAGAGACTACACAAAACAAGGTTAGTGGCCAAGATCTCTGGCCAGTATACACACGTACACAGACATACACACACCACTGTCTTGAACCCCAGTCAGACTGACTCTAGGCACAAATCTCCAGTTACTGTGGGTCAATTACCAACACCGCTCACAGCCATTCTTTATCCTTGGCTCTGCCTAGAGTCTGGTCACCTGTTACTATACTGTTCTCAAGGACACCACCCCACCCCACCCCCTGCAGAGGAAAGCATGGGCACCATGCTTCCCTGAACAAAGCACTCCACAAGGTATGGAAGAACATTCCCCTCCTCCAATGCACCCCCACTTCTCTAGGACTCTCCTTAGCTGGAGGTGTGTGGTGAGGGGGGCAACACTGGGTGTGCTCAGCTTCTCCGGTCATCTGTGCAACAGGCTCCTTTCGCAGGTTCACAGGAAAGAGAGTGCCCTAGCTGGAGGGGGGGCGCTGGCAGAGCTGGTCTGGAAACCCACACACTGGAGCAAGGCTTGGGTGTTGAGGAAACACTAGGAGGTCTGACTTCCCCTGGAAAAACTATAGTCAGACAGGAAACACACAGGCAGGGATGGCTAGCTTTGCAGATCCGGACACGTGTTTTTGCCCCTCTCCCACTGGGAGCAATCAGCCAGTACAAAGAAAACCCCTGCGACACCCGCCTGCCTGCCTCAGGGACCTAAGGCCTAGGCGGCAGAGCAGGCTTCACAGTCTGTCTCCTCACCAGCCTGACAGCCACAGAGGTCAAGCCCCAGACAACTGGCCCCAACATCACCTTCTGAGCCTAACTGCCTTGTCTGGGCAGTTTGCGCTCTTCTGCCACCGGTACCTCCCCACCCCATCAAAGGTACGACTAGGAATTATTGTCTGTTTTAGTTTCCCTGAGGGGAAGGACCTGGTTTTCATTCACCACCTAAGGGGGCCCAGCATCTAGAAGAGTAGGGAAGGATCAAAGAGGAAAGCGTGAGCCTCCAAAAGAGGAAAGCGTGAGCCTCCAAAAGTCCTCAGTGATGAGCATGGCTGTCACTCAGAGCCCTCCATGGAGCCTCCACCCAGGCCATGATGCCCACAATTACTTTTGACTGAATCTACTCACCCCAAAAAGGCATCAGAAGGAAAAGTGTAGAGCCAGAACCTAGAGAGGCTAAGGGTCTATAATGCAGGTCCAGGCACAAAAATTTCTCCTTAGAGGAGCAACAGAGACAACTAGGCATGTGGCCTGAGGCCCAAGGGCAGCACAACCCTGGAGCTGAGAGTCCTCTTGGGATGGCCAGTCAATGACTGGGGAGCTGGGTCCAGCTGAGGCTGTCACATACTGGTACTATGATCCCATGGCAGACACAGGCCCCTACCTCCAGGACCCTTGTGAAGATTAGCCAAGAAAATATGCCGAAAAGTCTCTGTAGCAATGAACAGGAAGTAATTGCTTTGTATTCACTTAAGTCAGTATCTGCAACATAAAAAGCCAAACATCAACCTGGTTCCTGTCACATCACCAGGACAACTGGTACCAAAGCACTTCCCCACCCCTCTTTTAAGCCAAACTACCATCCTAGAAATCAGCAAGTGCCAGCCCCACTTCACAAGCGATAAAGTGAGAAGGGATGGGGTTAGGTCAGAATGAGGTCTGACACGTTGAGTGCTGTGCATTTCCTTGAACCACAGCATCCCTCCTGCAGGTCCACAGTGCCTCTCTCTCCTTGGCCAGACTACAAGCACTACGTGGAACCCTGGCAGAGTCAGCAGGAAAAGGCCAGATGGTTGGGGACACAGCTGGCAGCCCAACCTTCCTCAGAGCCTGTGGTGGGGTAGGGTGGGGGGGTGCAAGGATCAGAAGTCACCAACGAAGTATACCACGAATGGGTAGAAGTGGGGGAGCTTCAGTGAGAAGCTCCATTTACAACGTGTGAACCCTACACAAGCATCTACTAGCATTTTTACTCAGACTCCTTCAATCTGGGCCTCCAAAATCAAAGGGCCAAGGCTCCTATATTCTTTGCCTACACTTGCAGCTAATGAGATTACTGAATCTGTATTTCTCTAGCTGACCTAACCTGGGAGCTGGGGGCCATCGGATCCCCTGCATTCCTGTCACCAACCCCCAAAGACCTGAGACACCATGGACTAGACTCACTCTTCCCCACATCCCTCTGTTCAGGCCCCAACTTACAAATAAGTCAAGTCACACCCGAGAGTCAGATGTGCAAATCTCTCTAGGTTTACTCCATGATTTTACTGTCATGTACTATTCTATGTATGATAGGTGGGTGGGTGAGGAGAGGAGTTGAAGCAAAACAAAACCATTTCCTCCCTTTAAGTGAAATGTGAACTTGGTTCCCATCCTCCTCCCTCCCTATACCCCTCTCCTACAGCCATAGTCCACCTCCTTCAACATTCATAGTCCAGGATGGAGGAGGGCAGTCACACTCTTTTACTTCTATTGTTATTATTAAAAACAGCTCACACTTATTAAACCTTTACAATGTATCAAGCACTGTGCTACATGTTTTACACCAATTCTCATTTAATCTCCAGAGCAACCATATACAGCATATATTTTACCATTCCCACTCTATAGATAAGGAAACTAAGCTCAGAGAAAATAAGTAACTAGCTAGATAAGCAAGTGGCCCACAACTAATCAATGGGCTTCAAATCCCAGCCTTGTCTTCAACCACAGAGCTGCACGTACTGCCTGCTGATCACATGCATGGTTTGAAGTGCAGTCTGTTACCCAGGAAATCTCTACTGGGGAACCTCTGGTCAGTGCCACCAACTGAGCAGAGCATAGGGAGCACTATAAAAGCAAGGAAGAGGCTGTGCCTGGAAGTCTTGATGCCTGGGTGATGTCCCCAGGACTATCTATCTGGCTCTCTGCAGTGTCTATCATTCCACAATTTTGGAATCCAGTCTCTCGAATCACTAAAATCTTCTCTCCATAGCTGGCAGGGCTGATGGAGGCACAGCGGAAGGCAGCTGCCATTTCTGAGTTCAGCAGCTGTATCAGATCTGGAGTTTGTAGTTGAGGGTGGCTGCTTCACCACAAGACTTTCCTTCCTCCCAATCTCCTCACCCATCTACACACATGTACACGATACCCAAGGTCTGTAGGACCTACCCATGGGGGTGTCACTTCCTGACGCCCCTCCTCCACACGGACCTAGTTCTGAGTCTCTGGGGGTAGTCCTTGCAGGAAGCAACCCACAACCTAGGGTTGCAGACACACTACCTCTCACACTTGAAGGTGGGGGAATGGAGGGCAGAGCTGGGTGCCCACCTGGCCACAACACAGGCATGCATTAAGTGTAGTAACACTGAAAAGATCTGGGCTTTTTCAAAATCCCCAATTCCCTCCTCCTGAGACCCGTCCCAAAGCAGCCAAGTTCAGGCCTGAGAAGGCCAAGCAGCAGGAAACCAAAGGTAGCCGCTCCCAGCTCCCCGAGGCCACGCAGCACAGGACGCAGGACACAAAGGGCTAGACCCAAAATTGCCTGCACACTCTCGAAAGTACCTGACTCTAAGGCACGGAGGGTGGCCTTTCTGGGCCACGCTCTTGAGGATGTGCTTCCAAGGGTAAGAGAAGCCTGGCCTCTTTACCAAGAGTCCCGGTCCTGGCTTTGAGTGTCGGCCCACCCACGCAGACCTCTAAAATTCAGCTTCGAGACAAAAGCAGCAGCGGGAAAAAGCAGCCGCTGCCTTCCCTCAGGCTTTTCCAAACCAAACAAGACCACCTTGCACCCTCTGGTGGGGGGGGGGGGGTAGGCCCGGCTCTGACCCAAAGCCAGCCCTACCCCAACATCTGCCTCAATTCTACTCAGGGAACCCAAAGGTTCCTTTGCAAATGGAGCCCAGCCCGGGGGGCCCAGAAAGTTTCACCATGACTACTCTTCTGGGGAAAAAAGGTGGTGGGCGATGACCGTCCGGCCTGGCCCCCGATTCTGGGGCCGGGGGGGCTGCCGCCGCCTGGGCTTCCCTCGCCCCAGTCACCAGCACTGCCGGGGTGGGGGGCACCCCCGACGGCTGCCCCGCCGGCCCCCAACCCGCTAGGACTTCTAGGCCTCCGGGCACAGCGCCTGGAGCACCCCCCGGGCTGGGGGAGGGGGTGTCCTGTCAGGTGACTGAGGACCCGGATGCCCCCCGCCCGCGGGGACCACCGGGGCCCGGGCCGGGGCCGAGGCGGGGGCGGGGCCCGGAGGCTGCGGGGGAGGGCCCCAAAGTTCACCCAAGTCACTCCAGAGGCGGCCGGGGCGCGCGGGAGCGGAGCGCGGACTCGCGCGGGCCCCAGGGGGCGGGCGCACTTACTGGCCCCCTCGATCTTGTCGGCGCCACGGCTCCACGTGATCTGCCGCGTCTCCAGCTTGACCTGGAAGGTCTTCCGCTCCGGCCGCTGCGACTTCTTGGAGTAGAACAAAGTCATGACGGTGCCCACCTCGAGGCTGCGGCAGAGGTGCAGCACCTCGGCGTCCGAGGGCGCGCCGGGCCCGCAGCCGTTGGCGCAGGGGGAAGCGGCGCCCGCCATGGCTCCGGCGCTGGGGGCGGGGGCCCGGCCGGCGGGAGCAGGCGGCGGCGGCGGCGGCTGAGGCGGCGGCGGCGGCTGAGGCGGCCCGCGAGCGGGCCCGGCGGCTGCTCCTGCGGGCGGAGACGGGGCGGGGCCTGAGGCGGGGGGCGGGGCGGCTCCTCAGGCCCCGCCCCGGCCCGCGCGCCGGGAACAAAGGCGCCCGCGCGCCCGTGGAAAGGACCCCCGCCCGCCTCCCGCCGCGCCTGCGCCCCGCGACCCCCGGACAGGCCCAGGCAGGGACGCGGGGCGCAATGGCGGCGGGGGCGCGCCCGCCGCTCGCCGCCCCGCGGCCCGCCGCCCCGTCCGCCGCCCCTCCTCACGCCGCCCCGGCCGGCCCGTCAGTCAGTCGCACACGCACGGGCGGTCGCCAGCCCGCGGTCCCGCACAGGCCCAGCCGCGGCCGCTCCGTCGGCCCCGCTCCCCGCGCGGCGGCCGGGAGGAAAGGGGAGGGTGCAGAGCGCCCCCGGCCCGCCGGCCGAGCCCGGTTACCTGGGCGGCTGCCCGGCGGAGGGAGCCAGCCAGGCCAGGCCGGGCCGCCTCACACCCGCGGCGGCGGCGGCAGCGGCGGCGGCGGCGGCGGCGGAGGCGGGCCCTCCGCGCACCCTCTCCGGGGAGGGGCGGGGGCGGAGCAGCCTGCGGATTGGCTGGCGGGCTTTGACGGACAGCAGGCCCGGCCTGCCCCGCCCCGCCCCTTGGGCCGCTCCGGGCTGCCCCGCAGGCCGCTCCTGCGACCGCCGGACCCTCGTCCGTCCCGCCCCTGCGGCGAGCGTGGCTGGCGCTCGACGGCCCCGTCCTCCGGAGCGGCCCGGGCCTGAGCGTGCCCCGTCGCGCCTTGAGCCCCGCGGCCCCCGGCGGCCTCCCTCCGCGCGGCTCCTGCCCGCCGCCCGCCCCACCTCACGCTCCGCCTCCTCGCGCCCCTCGGCAGAGGCTCTCCCCAGGGCTTGGGCTTCCGCGGCCTAACCCCGCGTGCTTTCCTCCCGCCTCCCAGGCCGCTGCCCGCGGGCCCCGGAAGCCCCTCTTCCCCCGCTTCGGCTGGCCTGGTCCTGAGCCAGTCACTGAGGCGACCCGACCTCTCCCAGGGCTTCACCCCCCCCCCCCAGGGCTGCGCCGGCCCCACTCACCCTCCTCAGACTGCGCGCCCACTCCCTGCACTTTCTCCCCGAGCCTGGCGCCTGGCGCTCGGCCTGCTAACGTGCTTGGCCCAAAACCCTTGAGGTATCCTCGAGGCCTCCTCGCCGCCTCGCAGGCCTGTGTGCGCTGCCGTTGGCCCTCGCCACCCCACCCGCCTCGCCTGACTTCCGTCTCCTCATCCAGACTCTCTACTCCCCCTGGTCTTACCTGCGTCTATCATCCATGCCTTAATTGTTTAAAAAGAAATTAAATCCCGATCGGCCACCCCCGGCCCCAAACCCTCCATGACTTCCCTTTGCCCTCAAAACCCAGGCTCCCTCGTGTCCCAGCCGGCCCCGTGTGGTCTGGCCCCCTTTGTCTCTCTCCCACGCCGCCCCTCAGCACCTCCCCTTCACTCTCCATGCACCAGCCACAAGGCCTTTTAGTGGTGATTTGAACAATTCACACTCTGCCTTCCCCAAGCCATTCCCTCGGCTTGCCCCGGTGAGGTAGCGGCCCCTGTCACAGACCAACTGAAGACACCTGTGGTCTGACCGACGTTGAATCAGGCAGAGCGGGACAACTTCAGAGGCTGGAGGCCCAGCAGAGCGCCCAGCAGATGCCAGGGAAGGAGCCGGGTTTCTGGAATTCGTGAGTATGTGAGTGTGTGCTCAGCCAGCCCACCCAGCTGGGGGGTGACTGGTGTCTGGGGCTGCCTCTGACTGGGTCTTGCGGCAGCGGTAACTTGTGTGGGTTTGTGTTTTGATGCCCTCAAGGGTGTCTCCTAAGAAGCTGAGAAACCCCTCACAAAACGGAAAATTTGTAGGTTTCACCCACCTGAGGGGAGGTGGAGTGGCTGAGATGGACTGCCATCTAGTGCCCACCCTTTAAAGTGGGAGGGAGGGCACTAAAGTTGACCCAACGCCTGGCCTAGCGCTACAGGGCCCACAAGTGTGATCACACCTGATCCTCATAATTACCCTCTAATCAGGCGTTATTGTCCCAGATATACTGATGAAGAGCCTGAGATCCAGGTAAGTCCTGCATCTTGCCCCAAGGCCACATAAGTAACAAGTGGGAATTTGAAACCAGGTCTGTCTTGACGCCACACGTTTTTTTGCTTCACAGGAGAGCCTTAAGTAGATCCTGGCAGCCAGCAGTCAGTGGGCACGGAGGCTAGCATGACTGGGAGCTTCACAGAGTGTTCGTGCTCTTAGAGTAGGGCTTGGACTGCCTTGGGCTTAAGGTGGTGGTGCTCCCGTGCTGGGCTTTAACGCCATGGTTTGGGAGAAAAAAAAAGAAATCCAGAACCAACCAACCCTCCAGGCATTCAGACATTAAGCCAGTAAACAGTGTTATGTATGGACAGTTGTGATGGTAGGTAAGGAGGAAAAGCTCAGAGGCCTATGAGATAAAACATAAAACATGAGGGACACCTATTTTAGATCTCTTAGTTGAAAAGGAAGGGCTCTAGGACTCAGCAGAGGTCTACTACTGGATGTGAATAGATGGCCAGGTGAATTATTAGAGGTGGGTTGGAGGAAAGTACTTTCCAGGCAGAGGTAACAACATGTACAAAGGCCCTGAGGACAGAAAGAGCTTAATGAGTGTAAGAATAGGAAAAAGGCTCGAGTTTACTGGGCAAGGGGAAGCAGGGCAGGTGATGAAGCCAGGACAGTAGGTGGGAAATGAGTGGGGCCTCCCCCTGCTCATTTGATCTTGTCCATTTGTCCAGGATGCCCCCTCCTAGTGCTGCAGTGCTCTTGGAGCTTCTTGTGCTGACTTGGGCAGCCTGCAGGCTGTGATAAACTTTTTAAAACTCTGTTTCTCCGTCTTCTGAGAGCTTCCTAGCATGCAGACCATGCTTCCTTGCTTTTGCTTTTGCCTCCAGGGCCAGGCCCCCAGGGGCTCCAGAAATCTCTGTCAACAGGAGCTCATGTTTTCAGTCTGCTGCCAGGCCCTTAATCAGAAAACAAGGCCCCATTTCCTCCTGGGACTTCTGAGCTAGCATCTCAGACCTCAGGTGCCTCCCTCCACCAAAAGAGATTCAGGAAAAGCAGGGCATGCAGAGGGTGTGGCTGGTTTGGGCTTCCCCCAGCTCAGCATATATATGGGTACGTGGGTGTTACTGGCAATGAGTGCAGCTGCGCTGGCTTGGAGGGAGCAGCCCAGAACCCACACAAGGCACACGCCCTGACATCACCCAGGCTAGCCCTGCTTGGGCCTATTTCTGTCATCACTCTTGCTTCAACATGCCCCGGCCTACACCGTACCTAGGTGTGCCTCGATTCTGGGTAAGGGTCTCAGCTCAGATGCCCGTTTGGCCCTGTGTGCCTGACCTCATAGGTCTTTATTTACCAAACACTTAGAACAGCACTTGGCTTATACTAAGTCCTATATAACTGTTTTACCCACATTGGCTCGGTTACTTATTACAGCATTATGAGATAAGTACTTTTACTGTTTCCAATCTACAGATAAAAAAACTGACGTACAGAGAGATTGAGAGGTGCTTATTTATGGACACAGAGCTGAGAGATGGCAGAGATGGGATTCAAACCCACGCAGCCTGGCTCCAGAGTCAATGCTATGTTGGCCTCTCATGTAGGTATGAAATATTTTGTTGTGTATTTTCATTCCTTTCCATAATACCCCTACCTACCTGATGTGTTTTCTATTTTTAGTTATAGATCTTTTTTGCTTTATGATGGGGTTGCATATCAGTAAACCCATCCTAAGTTGAAAATATAGTAAGTTGAAAATGCATTTGCTGTGTGTAACCTACTGAACATCATAGCTTAGCCTAGCCTGACCTTAAATGTACTCAAAACACTAACATTTGCCTACAGTGGGCAAAATCATCAAACACAAAGCCTATTCCATAATAAAGTGTTGAATGTCTCATGTGATTTACTGAATACTGTAGTGAAAGCAAAAAGCAGAATGGTTGTATGGGTGCAGAGTGGTTATAAGTGCATGGGTTATTTACTTTCTTGATTACATGGTTGACTGCAAGTCATGGCCGATGCCCAGCATCGCAAGAGAGGATCGATCGCACTGCATATGGCTAGCCGAGAAAAGATCAAAATCCAAAGTACAGTTTCTACTGAATGCATATCATTTTTGCACCATTGTAAGCTGAAAAATCATGAGTCAAGCTATCCTAAATCGAGGACCATCTGTATTTGGTTAAATGTTGTCACAGATTGGGTTCTTTTGGAAGCAGACTCTGTGGCAGAGGTTAGTGTGCAGAATGTTTGTTAGGGAGTGCCTTTGGGATCAACACTGTGGAAGAGAGAGAAGGAAATAGGAAGGGGCACAGGGAGAAATTTAGCTGTGATGGAGGCCTGGTGATAGCCTCAGCCAGCCCCCAGAGAGCTCTGTTGACTGGTGCTGGCTTGAAATGGCTGGGCCTTCGTGGTTCCACTTCACTCTGCCCTGGGAAGAGCACACACAGCCTCAGTCACATGGCTCTCTGCAACTGAGGTGCTCTTTGAGGACTGGCAGGTCTCCTAGCAGTTGGGGCAACAAGTGCTTCCTTGAAGGAGAATCTGAGTGGCACATCGCTGTGCCCACCTCAGATGTATTCCTTTCCAGTCCTTTGAAAAGGTTATTTAAAACAAAGGGCAAAAATACCGCACTGTAGAATTGGAATATGCTACTATAAGGAGGAATAAAATATGGCGAGTGTAGATAACATGACTGCTGTTATTGAGAATCATGTGTGGCTGAGCTTCCTGGTAGCCAAAGCAAAAATTCTATTTTGGTAACTGATTCCTTGGGGGAGAAAAATTTTCCTGGGGTTAAATTATAAAAGAAGTTTCTCATATGGACACTTATTTGACTGAAATAGTGGAGAATGTTCCCAACAGATTAACAGCAAATGCTGATACAGTTTTCATTTGTTCCTTATAATGACCTTACAGTCTGATTTGTTTCGTTGCATAAAACATTATCCCTTTTCTTTAAAACAGTTCTTAAAATTTTTTGCTTGGTAGTTTATGTTAGGTGTCTGACCAGCCCATCTCTGAGTCTGAGCTGGCTAACCTGTACCTCCGTGTACAACTGGTACTTAATACTCACCTCAGTGTACCTTGAGCTCCACCTACAACCTGCAGTTCAGGCTCTTGACCTCTGGCCCCAATATATATTATGGTTCCAACTTAGTTGTTGGATCTCAGGCTTCTTTCCTTTTCTTTTCTTTTTTTTTTTTTAAGATTTTATTTATTTATTCATAAGAGACACACACAGAGGGGCGGAGACACAGGCAGAGGGAGAAGCAGGCTCCATCTCCATGCAGGGAGCCTGATGTGGGACTCGATCCCGGGTGTCCAGGATCACACCCTGGGCTGAAGGCGGCACTAAACCACTGAGCCACCCGGGCTGCTCTTCTTTTCTTTTTAAAGACCTAAGTTTATTTGAGAGAGAGTGCAGGCCCGTGAGAGCATGCAGGCATGAGCAGTGGGGAGGGACAGAGCCCCATAGGGGGCTCCATCTGAGGACTCTGAGATCATAACCTGAGCTGAAGGCAGATACTTAACCGACTGAGCCACCCAGGTGCCCCAGAGCTCATACTTCTTAGGTCATGTTTTTTCTACTTCCCTCCATACCTAGGATGGACTCTCAGCCCCTCCAGAGCCTTGTGTTTTCTATCACCCAAGGCAAAACCAGTCCTTGTTCAGCCACTGCCAAGACTCCACTCTCTGCAGACTCTGCTTCCCCTTTGCTGGTGGGCTCATAGAGTGGGCCCCAGGTGTACTTTGTTCAGGGAGGTGGCAGGGATACAGTAATTGCTTCGCTGAAGAAAGAGAAAGGAAGGGATCCCTGGGTGGCGCAGCGGTTTGGCGCCTGCCTTTGGCCCAGGGCGCGATCCTGGAGACCCGGGATCGGATCCCACGTCGGGCTCCCGGTGCATGGAGCCTGCTTCTCCCTCTGCCTGTGTCTCTGCCTCTCTCTCTCTCCCTGTGTGCCTATCATAAATAAATAAAAATTAAAAAAAAAAAAAAAAAAAAAGAAAGGAAGAGCCCTTGCTAGCCCAGGCTGACCTGTTTTTCTTTCTCTTCCTTTCTCCCAACAAACTCTCCTGATGTTCCTCTATAGGAGTAAGACAGCAGAGATTAATCAGATCAAGTTCCCACTCCAGCTGTGGTTAAAGAAATGCCAACAGAGGGATGCCTGGGTGGCTCAGCGGTTGAGCATCTGCCTTTGGCTCAGGGCAAGATCCTGGAGTTCTGGGATCCAGTCCTGCATTGGGCTCCCTGCATGGAGGCCGGCTTCTCCCACTGCCTAGGTCTCTGTCTCTCAATAAAAAAAAAAAAAGAAAAGAAAAGAAATGCCAACAGACACCTGTTGGTAGCTGTGGAGTACAGCTCAGTGAGAGAAAATGTATATGCCTGAAGAATGGAGACTCCAGATAGGTGTTTGTTTTTGCAGTAGGAGCATTCCAGATGTTTTATGGCATCTTTGCAACTAAATTATAAGCCTCTTTAGAGACACATGATGGAAATGGCCAATATAAGTTTATTTAGTTATATCAACGTTTTAAATCACATATTATTTTTAAAAAAATATTTTATTTATTTATTCATGAGAGACACACAGAGAGAGAGAGAGAGAGGCAGAGACACAGGTAGAAGGAGAAGCAGGCTCCACGCAGGGAGCCCCACGTGGGACTCGATCCCAGGTCTCCAGGATCACACCCTGGGTTGAAGACGGCATTAAACCGTTGAGCCACACGGGCTGCCCTTAAATCACATATTATTTGAAACAGTATATTAATTTATGAATTTTTCCCACTCTCACCATTGCAGTAATAAACTTGTGTTCAAACTCTCTATGAATTTTTTATTTCTATATAGTTGTCACCATTAGAGATACTTTGAGTCATCTAATTTCTGGAAGCACATCACCTTCACTGCTAAGTTGTTTGAGAGTACATTTGAAAAATCCGTTTGAGGAATAACATATTTAAAAAAAAAACAGACACATTTTTAAGTGTAAAGTTTGGTGAGCTTTGATGAAGGTATGCCTTCATGTAACCTCTACCCAAGCAAGATAGAGAACATTTCCATGAAGTTTCTTGGTACCCCTTTGTAGTCCGTTTCCCCTGCCCCCTATCCGGCAATCATTAAATGTGCTTTCCATCACCAGAGTAGTTTTTACCTTTTCTAGAATTTCACATAAATGGAACTAAGGAGTATGTACCCATGGTCTATGTTCAGCATGTTTCTGAGACGCATTCGTGTTGTTGAAGAGAGAATACTTTTTAAATCAGTATATGATGCCATTACTAGAAATTTTCATTTAAGCGTAATTACCTTTTGTGTAACATTAAAACAGCTTTCTTTTCATTTCTCCTATATATATTTATATATATATTTTAAGATTTTATTTATTTACTCATGAGAGGCACAGAGATAGAAGGGCAGAGACATAGGCAGAGGGAGAAGCATGCTCCATTCAGGGAGCCTGATGTGGGACTCAATCTCGGTACTCCAGGATTATGCCCTGAGCCGAAGGCAGACACTAAACCACTGAACGACCCAGGCATCCCTATTTTTAAAAAACAATTTTTAAGGATTTTACTTATTTTATGAGAGACACACAGAGAGAGGAAGAGACATAGAGGAAGAAGCAGGCTCCGTGTGGGGAGCCTAATGCCTCAATCTCAGGACCCCGGGATCATGACCTGAGCCAAAGGTAGATGCTCAATGACTGAGCCACCCAGGCATCCCTCCCATAGGTATATATTAATTATCTGCATAATAACTATTACTGTATTGCATTAAAAATTTTATGGAAAATTTCAAATGTATCTAATTATAGACAGGATAGTATAGTGAATTTCCTTGTACTCATCAGTGAGCTTCAATTATGAACTGTTGGCCACTTCGTTTTATGTAAACTCCACACACTAACCCCTTCCATATTATTTTGACACAAATCTTGTCTATAATTTTATATTTGTTTCTCTGAAAGACTGCTAAATGTGTGTGTGTGTGTGTGTGTGTGTATATAATATACCATTACCAAACCTAAAAAATTTAATGCTGCCTTGCTATGAAAATGACCTTTAAGAGGCTTGTTTGTATGTAATAGTTGGGATTGTGAGAAATAATTACTAAGTCTGTGGTAAATTTCTTTGCCTCCTTGTTTACTGATTTTGTCAGGGGACTACTTATAATCGTCCAAAACTAGCTTGACTGAGGTCATTTCAGGGTAATGTCTTTTCGCCAAAAAGTGCTTTTTGGTTCAAAACAAGTTGAGAGAGCATCCCATTATGAAGGATTTTGTTAAAGACTGAAGTATAAGTAATCTTTTCTCAGAGAAAAAAAATTTTTTTAATAAAGTTTCTGGCAGAGCAAATACCTGATTTGGAGTAAAACCAGGAGGTGCCATCATGGAAGCTAGGAAGAAGTGCTTGGAGGGGAGTGTTCACCATTCCATTTATGTGTGATGTCCCAGAAAAGACAGATTTACAGAAGAGAGGAGTGGAGGCTGGAAGTAGGAGTGGGGATTAACTTTAAGTGGGCACAGGGGATCTTACTCGGGAGGATGATCTTCTAAAACCGATTTATGGGGATGGCCATAGCCCTACCCTCCGTAGCTACTAAAAATATACTTGAAATGGGTGGATTTTATGATATATATTTCAATAGAGCTATTAAATGGAAGAGTGGTTAAGTGTCCAGTGCCACAAAGTGCTTAAAATACACAATGCAGAGCCCATTTATTGGTTTGGCCACTCATTTGTTGGCCATTGTGGTCAGAATTCAGGAGGGATTCAGGGGACAAGGTGGGACAGAAGCTGGTTGCAGTGGGTGGAGGAATGATGGATGACTCACCCCAGGCATTTGTATGTGAAATGGGAGAGGGAGGGGGTGGTGGTTGGAAACAGCTAGGAGTTGTGAGATTTTTTTCATTTTTCAAATGTGACGTAGGCCTAATATGGATTTGACAGAGAATGGACAAGAGCTGCTGAGCAGATGTGGGGGTTAAGGAAGAGAGGAGCCAAGCAAGCATCCAGATACCTGGCTTGCATAGCACATGTAAGCCAACCAGCTTTGCCCACAGCTGGACTTGAGCATCACAGAAGAGCCTGATAGGAGGGAGTTTTTCAGACCCTACACGTCAGACTTGCTGGATAAGGCTGGAAGCGTAAGGAGGGAACCAACCTTGGAGGAATAAGGGGGAGGTGGGGGAGTGGGTCCTCTCCCAACTCCATGCTCAAGCATTTTTCAGAGCCTGTCACTTCTGGCCCTCACCTACCTATCCATCCTCTTCCTTCATCCCCACTGGCCAGGTCAGCTTCCCATCCTCTGGTCTGTTCTCCCAGGCCTGCCATCACCAAGGGTGCCCTTCACAATCCTTCTTGACCAGGATCTAGTTGGCATGCACCTACCCTCAGAAAACTTGTAGAAAGGTTCCTGTCGGGAATGGTAGGCACGAGTTCTTGCTCATCAGTAAAATCTTATGCCTGCAAGGCCTCCTGTCTCTAATTTCTAGTTCTGGATCAAGGTTTGTCACTTGCTTGTGGACAGTCCTGCTCAAGTCCCAAACTTCTGGTTCAAGTTCTCATCACCAACCTCCCCCAGCCATGAAATGTATCAATTATTGCCAAGAGCCTCCTATACTGCCATTCTGAACTTCCAGTGATTTACCTACCTAACCATCACAGAATTTACAAAACTTCGATGTAATCTCCTCCAAAGCACTGATGGCTACGCAACTTCCTTTATTCCCTGGTACTTCCCTCACTGGCCAATGAAATAAATGCAGGCTGCCAAGAAGGACCTTCCAAGGGTTCTCTGCAGTAAGTCAACACCAGCCCAGCCCCCAGTGAGTTAAGAGACCATCAAGGAGATGGCTCTCCTCCCAGAATATACCTGTGCACACTAGTGAGCTTAGGGGGCCGAGGGCTAAGTGACCAATTCTAACCACTGGCCTTTCAGCTCCCTGCTGTTTGGACAGGAAAGCTCACGCTCCACCCTGAATTCCAGACTTAGCAGTAACCTAGGATGAGGAAAGGAACAATTTTTGTAGGGACCCTACCAACTTGGGTACAGGAGCACTGGGAGTGGTCTAATACCACTCCCTTCTTTTTTAATTAACCAATCAATGCGAGGAGAAGTCTGCATTTGGGCCTCTGGGATCCCGTGGGTACTGGATTAGATATTGGTTTAGTACCCTTAATTCCTGTCATCCTGACTGTAAGCTTAGCCACACAGGCAAACCCAAAGTAAGCTCCCCATTGCTTCTGGCCAGCACACATGGAAAGTGGAAAATCTCCTCCCAAATACTATGTTCACTCCATCTTGCTCAATAAACATTACCTACCCTAGGCTCCAAATACAGTTGTTGTACCCAACTTATTCTTACAGATTTTCTATACACTACCTCACTTCCTGGGTCTGCTTTTAGCAAGAGATGTGGACTCTGGCTCCCCTCTGATCTATCCCTTGGCAGCAGGACAGGTGCAGCCCCTTCCACACCCAGCCCAGCCCCAGCTCCTTCCTATAGAGAGGGAGCCACTGCTGTTGAGCTGAGCAGTGAGACCCCCATCACACACAGAAACCCAGCCCTGTGGCCCCAATTAAGCCAGGGACCCTGGGTAACAAAAAGGCAGACACTAGGTTTCCGTTAAGTTGTAGGAATTTATTTTAAATAACCTACAGTTGATTAAAAGGGAATTCATGATAAAAATAGAAGATACTTGAGGAAAGATGTGGGAAATGGACTCTGCACACACGCTAAACTAACAATGCCTCTAAAACTAATGATTATAGCAAAAAATGTCTTCACATTAAAATTCTGCTTTTTATGTTTTTTTTTCCATTTTTTACACAATTACAAAAGAAAAAATAAAAGCCCTAAATTCTTGATTATTTTTCCTTTTTTGGACCAAATACTCATTTTCCTCTAAATTATTGACTTGTGGAACTTTTTACACAATAAAATCTTTCAAGTGAAAGACTGGGTTTAAAATGAAAAAGATGGATATCTGAAGGGTACAGAGAATGCTCAGAACAAAGGATGATGGGAAAATGGTTTCAGTCACTGATTATTTCATTATCCTTAGACTCACTCACCCCTCATCCCTCCCCAACCCCAATCTACACGATCTTTAAGATCAAGAAAAAGGTTTAAATATTTTAAAATAATTAAAAAGAAATAAAAATTCACATTTAAAAAGGAACACTCAAGTCAGGAAATATTTTCCCATCATGCTTTTCTGTGAACAGGTGTCTGAACCAAAACACTGCCGATGTCACGACTGCTTCAAGTTTAATGAAAATTGATTCCCATGACAATAGATAGTGACAACTCTCACTAACAGGTGCGCTGGGTTTTTGTTCTACTTAATTTTAAATTCCTGAAATGGGGGAGAGGGGAGGGAGTTTAGGAATTCATTTCTATTAAAATATAGAAGTTATTGCAAAACCCTAACTGTAAAAACGCACCAATATAATCGGACTTCGTATACAGTAGCTAAGAGAATCCAAATGCTTCAGTGAAACAGTGAATTTGCCTGGCAGAACTCTGACAAATTCCCATCCACTTGCTCTCTTGAAAATAAAAACAAAATTCAAAACAAATCATACAGCTAGAATTTTGATATCTGAAATATTTTTAAATAAGTTGTCCATAGGACAACTGGCTCAGCTCTTTCTTATAATATCTCCAGGTTTATCTTTTCTCAAAGATGTTGGTTTGTTAAGACTTGCCGCCTCTCTCCCTCAGGTGTGAGGGTAAGCAAGGCTCACAGTTTATCCATCTTCCCCAAACCACACTGTTCCTTTTCACAGAACCCTGCCCCTCAAGACTGGTTAGAACTCGTAGTCCTCATCAGCCATGTCGATGGCCCAGGCAAACTTCTCCCGCTGGGTTTTGTTGTAAATTTTCTCAATTGGGACCCCCCACTTCTTGCACCTGCACACAAAGGAGAAAGAGGGTAAGGATTAGTGTCTCAGGGAGCAATAGCCCAGACCTAGGGCAGCAGGCTTGAATGTCCATCTGGTGAGAATGAGTTTTAAGAGTGGCCAGGCATAGTCTAAGAGCATCATGTGCTTATTTAAATCATTAGAGTGACCTCTAAATTGATGCTACTACAGATATACTAATGAAAAAGATACACATTAAAAACTAAGGCAGAGAGTTGGGTAATTTGCTTATATTCTCATGCAGCTAGAGAGCATGGAGCTGAACACCGAATCCAAGCTGTCTGGCTCAAGTCCATGTTCTTAACCACTGCACATACTGCCCCTCCTCAAGCTAACCCAACCTCTAGTACCCACCAGGGCAAAAAGAGCAAAAAGGGTGCAAGGGCTGGATGGAACCCCTGACCCAAGGCAGCATAATATTATTGACCATTTAGGGTCATTCAGGATGTTCTAGGGCATTTGTAGTATGCATAACAGAAAAGCAGGGGTTCCCCTAAAGGATTTAAAGTGTGAAGTGCAGGAATGGTATGTGAAGGCCAACAATGCTCTTAAACCCACCCCCCTCCCTGCCACTACCCTTCTCAAGTTAGCAACAGGAACTCAAGAAGAGCTTAATGCTTACCAAGCCACTGTGATCCTTGGGTCCAGATAATTGAGTTTGGAGGTTCCCAAAGCAATTTGTTTATTCTCTTCTCGGTCTGTGGCCTGAACCTCAAGCTTCATTAACTGCTCCTCCAGCCTCTGCACAGCCTTCTTCTTTGACTCTACCACCCTGGAAGAATGGAAGGCATCAAGAACCAGGCCTAGCCTCTGGACAAGAACGTTGCAAACCCATCCTGCCATGCAGGAGCAGCAAAAGCAAGAAAGCCCTAAATACAGAGATTTTCAAAAGATACCACTTAAACCTTAGAAAAGCTGGGGTCCCAGGGCCTCTGATACTGTCCCCAGTTTTCTCTCAACCAGTCCCCAGCTTTGCATAACACCAGGTACATACTTCTTGGTCTTTGCATCCTTCAGGACCTTGGCATCAGCTTTAGCACTTTTCAGATCTCTCCGGGCATCTGCTAACTGTTCCTTCTTGGCATCAATCTAAGGGGGGAAGAACAGTAAGCTTTAAGAAAATCAGCCTAGAGAGGGAAAAAAAAGAAAACCATGGGCACCACCAGAGATAAAACCTAGACGTTGTCTCCACTAGGCAGGCAGTCAGTGGTGTGCCAGGTAAAAACCCCCAGCTGCATAGCTTCATGAAGGCACAGAGTAGATGTACAGTGACTACTGAATTCAACTGCTATTTGGTCATTTATGTTCTTCACTGATCCTTCAAGAAGTGATCCTTCTATAGGTAGTGACCCAGGGCCCCCTTAATCCAGAAGCTCAGGTTAAAGAACCCGCAAGAACTGAGAATGTGCTGATCTTTCAGTCATACGACACTCTGGCTTAAATACGTGAGAGGAGGACTAGAGATGAAAGCTGTTTGTCAAATGGATACTGTGCCAGGGTGTAGCCTTCAATCTAAGAGTACAGAAGGAGAGAACTCCTTATAAAGCTGAGACAGGATCCTTCCATCTACTGAACCCAGCTTATCCTCAGATTCTGTCAGTACTCTGGGAAGGAGTGCCAGCTTCTCAAGAAAAAAGGATACACTGAAGAGAATACCTAAGAGACTTAAAGATGGCAACTGAAGTACCCAGGAAGCAAACAGCTCAGCCCGTCTGTTCAAACCTATACATGGCATGGCATGGCCTGGCTCTGGCATTCTATTTTTCAAGAAGAGAGAGCTACGACACCATGAAAATTCAAGTAGTTATCACTCAAAAACAAAGGTCTGAAAACATTTTTAGCTATAGAGCACTTTCCATAAAGGAAGAAAATAATGGCAATTCCAGCCTTTCTTGCTTATAAACCCTTGCCAATACCTCCAGAAAGCCTAAGTTCTTAGTTCCTGCTTAAGGACAACAGCAGGCAACATCATGAAACTAGAGTTCGAGCCATCAGCTCATGCTGCTGGGGGCAGAACCTCAGATGTGCTATTACCTTGCTAACCTGCAAGGTCAAGGGAACCTCTGCAGAGTAAATAAATACTTGCCTGATTTAACACACATTGGGCTGTTATTCTCAGCCCAGAATTGTCTGTTAGGTATACACATGCAGCCCAAGATTGGAAACAGAGGCCACCATTGTGAGAGAATCATTAAATGCATTTTACTATGAATGGCTTATGTCCAACATCTATGTTGTCCAAAGTCAAGCTGAAGGAACTGATTCTATACACAAAAGCGTCACAGACACCACTAGCCAGATTCTTCTTAGGCTAGAAATGTAACAAACCACAATCTTTTAACCATTTCTGTGGATGCTAAATTGGCAGGCTGTTTCAAATTCTCTCAAAGCATCAAAGACTCCATTGATTCACTTGGCAAACAGGGGCGTGTGTTTGCTTTGTGGGCACACAGGAGAGGGTTCCTCAGCTTGGAGGGCTCGCCTGGCTGACAGCCTGGGCTGCCCAAACAGTGGTTCCAGAGTAAGATCAACAAAATACCTCCTCATGCTCTTGGGTGGGGTCTGAATTGGATCAACAGCACCTGAATATTCATGCTTTTATTTCTGGCTTAGCATAATAACATGGGGAGAGTAAATAATACCAGATGACCATCATTTAATAGAGTGGGAGCAAGGGAGCAAATAGGAGCTGCTACGAAGAGTGGTCTGTAGGGTTCTTTGCCTGCCAACCATATGGTCTAAAGATCTGAAGAGGTCTAGGGATGTATATTCATTTACTGTGCACAAGTGCATCCCTTCAGGAAAACCAGATGACTCCTGTAGCATGAACTGTAGGTTGTGGATATCTTTTGACCCAGATGTACTTCTACTACTAGGTACTTATCTTGAAGAAATTTCAACAGAAGGAAAACATGGTGGACCTGGAAATGCGTATGTAGCCTCAATCTATAGTAGTCATTTTTAAACTTCACTTGTTCTAATACAGAATTCTGTGGATGTGGATGGAAAAGAATTACATCTGTAAGTTCACTAACCTCTGTTTGAAATTCACCATTTCTTCTTCAATTAATTATGAGTGTGGGCAACAAACCATAGTAACACTAGTAGTACCTAGGACTTCACCAATATATGTACAGATATTTCCCTATCACTGTGGCAGAAACCTTGAAGTAGAACTTCCACATTCATTACTACGCTTGAAATTTAATTATTGACCTGCCTTAAGATTTTATAATTAAGGAAGCACATCAAAGACTTTAAAATTTATTTGGTAAGTATGTTTCAAGATAATTGGTCCTTTGTGACCCTGTGTGTCTGCTCTCAAGTGAAATGTTAAAAATTCTATACTCCGCGCATTGAAATGGGTTTATGAAGCCATTGCTAACACAGAAATGCCAACTGCCCAAATGTTTAGTGCCTTGTGACTTACAAGCTCAGTACCAGGCAGATTTGTAGGGAGGAGAGGCACATGGAGGAGGAACAGCATCTACTTGTTTGCATGTCAGTCTCTCCCTCTAGGGCAACTGTGGCATAAAGCCAGTATTCAACAGATGTTTGATGATGAGCTACATAAAAATATGATTCATGTGGAATGTGTAAAAATAAAAATAGTTGTGTTAGGATTAGGGGGCAATTAAATATCATTGTTTCATCATCTTTTCAATTTGAAACAATCTAATTTAGAAATAGTTGTATTTCTGGGCTAAGGCAAGAAACTGTGAAGACTCTCTTTGTATCTATTATACTCATTTATAATAAGGACAATAATTAGCAATATTTCAAAGAGGGTACATCAAACTTAGTTTTTCAAAACAAGAAGCAACCAGTGCAGGACTTCTGTTCACAGAATGGAAACTTCCTAAACAATGGATACTTGATACTCAGTACCTTGATCAGGGATAACTCCTATTATATTACCATGTTTATCTCTAGCATGGATGTATCTCCCAGAAAGACCTAGAACTGGAACTGGCCTCCTCATATCCCAGCCCAGAAGGCATCTCACTTGCAGATTATCCATAGCAGATGGGGCTCCCTTAATTTTGCTACCCCACCATCTAGATCTGCAATACCTTAGACTGCAAGTTCATCATAGACTTCTCAAAAGTTTTGGGTGGTGCCCTCTGATGGTTACAAAGGATTGCAACAGCTCGGTTGGCACGGTTATAAGATAGGATCTTTGCTGGGATGTTCTCATCCGCTGTGAAGAAAGAAACATAAGGGTAAAACAGTATGTATACACAAGAAGAATACACAACATGCCTTCCCCAGTGCTGCTTCATGACTTTGCTGGTCCTCAACTCACTCAAATAATCAAGTTCTCCCAAGACACAAGGTCAAAACCTGAGAGTCAAGAGTCATCTGCTTGTCTCAAAGGCTGTTTCCCCCACTCAATGTAGCCTGAAGAAAATGTGGAATTGGGACAGAAAAGGTCTGTAGAGGAGGGTAAGACAAAAGGATCACAAGCTTTATATTTTAAAACCACAAGGCAGTATGTGTTTTACACAGAAAGATTAAAAGCATGAGGAATATTTTACTTATGTCACATAGCACCCTTTATCCCACCCTAAAATACTGGCCCTCAAAACATCCTCTTTGGATTTTTAGTCTTATATTCTAAAGCTATTTGATGTACTTTTAGAGGATAGGGAGAATTTAGCAGTGACTGGGCTCTAGGGAAAAAAAGCTTGTGTATCTTGGTTGTACTTTCTGCACCTAATTTTTAGGAAAATACTACCTACTATTTTAAGGGGGGGGGGTGACAGAAACCTCAGGGGAAGGATGTGCTCCTGGTTTAAAAAATAACCATGAAAACCTTATTCTCTCCAATTTAACCAAGCATCATAGCACTATGTCTTCACTCTGTGAGTTTTCAAAAAACATACATATAAAGCATCAAATGTAGGTACCTTCAGAAAGCTCCTGTCAGCATTCCACGAAAATAAATCTTGAACTTGGGGTAGGAAGGGGGAAACTACACTGATTTTATGTTTATACAACTAGGCCTTGGCTCTCTATTAGAGGTATAGAAGGAAAAGTTTCCAGTGATAAAATTAAGGAGAATAGCAGAACAGATCTAGGACTTAGCTCAGCAAGGGCAATGGACATACCACGAAGTGTGCAAGCCTGTCTGGCCAACCAGTACTTACGGGCTGTGAGTTCTTTTAGCTGTTGCTGTAGCGTGATGGAGGCATTGTATGTACGGAACACCTTGGCTGTCAGGCCCTCCATAAGATCCTGAAGATGCTTATTTAGAATACCAGTCTGGAGGAGACAAAAGCACAGAGAGGATATTGGGATTTATGCAAAAGCCAAACCACTCTGCCCCTTCTGGCAAGCCCTAGGACATTTATACCAGTGTAATCTCAAGTTTGCCAAGTTTATTGCCCTGCCAGTGGGAAGTTAGAAAAAAAATTCCAAAACAGAGGGTGCATGGTATCTCCCTATGAAGTACGTTAATCTTAAGCAGGCCAATAAAGCAAATTTGTCCTTCCCCCATTAAGATCTTCCCTGATAAGATATAGGGAGAGGCCTTCAGTCTCAGAGATGGCTGGGTATCCAGCCAAAAGAAGACTCTGCAAGAGCCAGAAGAGAATAAAAGGTAGGGTCTGTCCACCTGTCTGAGGGCTTTGGTCATGGATTCACTGTGTGCCTGCAGAAGGAACAGTGTATAGGATGCCACAGGACAAACTGAAGGGATAGTAGTCCAAGTCACCCCCAGGCAAACCTCTCCTTTAGGAGCTTGTGAGGAGGCTCCGGCTAGGCCCCTCCTTCAACCCGTGCAATCTGTCCACTCACATTGAGTCTATCAAAAAGATCATCCTCAGGCTGTTTGTTCTCCATAAATAGCTGTAAGTTCTTAAAAACCTAAAGGAAATTAAGTAGAACCTATTATTTAAAAAGCCTTTACTTTAGAAATAATTATCAACTTAAAAAACCTTGAAAATAAAAAAGCATAAGGCATACCCATACCCACATCCTTTTACCGATTCACTGACCATTAACGTTTTATACAACATTCACCATTGCACAATACATGTCTGCCTCACTTCCATCTCTACATACATATGTGTAGACACACAACTGTTTGTCCTGAATCATTTATGAGCCCTTTATCCTTAAATATCTCCGTGTATTTCCTAAGAACTTCCTAAGGATAGAGATACTCCCTTGCATTCACACAGTACTTATCAGCTTCATAAATTTGCATGTATATATGCTTCAATCTACTGTTCATATTCCAATTTGGTCAGCTGACCTAATGATGTCCTCTACTTCTCCAGGATGGAATCCAATCTAAGGTATTACATTTAGTTGTCATGTCTCTTTAGCACTTCTTTAGTATGGACCACTGCCACAGCCAACAAAGCCTAATGACTGATTAAATATCAGACTTTTAAAGGGCTAGATTACAGGTTCAAGCCCAATAGTTGTGGGGGGGGGGGGGGGGGGAACGGATGGACATGGAGCTGCAGTGCCCTCTTTGGGTATGGGCTCAGAGATTTGAGGACTAAAGGGCTATTGCTTGGCTCAGTCAGGAGTTCAGAGAGGTTGAGCAAAGCTACAAAAATGACAAATATGCAACAAGACCAGGGGTACGGAAATGTGGTTGAATCATTACAGTAAGGTGAGTTAAATCTTATGCTAAAGTTTGCCACTAGGGCCAACTCTCTATAGCATGCACTGTTGACTGTTACTTTAGGACATGGTGCCTTCATTCCCAGGAAGGTGAGGGACAGGGACTAAAAGGAGGTACACAGGACAACCAATACCTCTCCTCTCTCTTTCAAACTATTTCCCTAGTGTCCAGCAAGTGAAGAGCATACAAAAAGCACTCAATATATGCTTGCTGAATGAATGAATGAACGAACGAACAAACGAATGAAATAAAGGAAAAACAGGCCAGGGTGCACAGGCCAAAGTAACTTACTCGTTTCTCAACAGGGACTTTATTATAGTATCTGATCGAATCTTTTCCAAGGAAGTCAAACTCTACCACGTATTCCTGACCATCCAACTCTGGGTGCAGATTGATATGCTCCACACGAAGCGAGCAGCAACCCACAGTGTCCGCTGTTTCTCCTTCCTCCTTCTCATTGCCTGCTCTCAGAGCAAGCTGTCCAGGAAGTAGGGAGAAATGAGAACAAATGAAAAAACTTCAATTTTCTACGATCTCTAGGAAACCCAAATCAGAAGTCTCCTAACTCTGGGGATAGAGTATCAGTCTGCAAGACTTGGGAATTCTGGATTCTATATGCTCCTTCCTCTATAAAATGAAGTACAAAGAATCATAGTGATATTACCCTTTCTCATAAAACCAAGCTTCTCTTTACTCTGTTCTCTCAAATAAGAATGGAGGACAGGAAGAAATTAAAAACAACAACAACAACAACAACAACAAAGCAGCAAACGAGAGTATTCCTATTCTGGGTGATAGACTCAGTAGTCTCCTAATTTTGCTTAATTTTTGAGATAATTTAGATTTTGTGCTAAGCAGTGCAAAATTGGGAAAGAAACCAAAATCTTCAAAAAGGTAGTGACAAACTCATCTCCTCTAGAGCATGGTCCTTCAAAGTATAGTTGTGAAACATTCATGGATTGTTTAACCAATTTTAAGGGTTATAACCATTCTTTTTAAAAACAAGAAAAAAATTAAAATGTCAGAATTCATTGCTTGTAGAAAGGCTAAACATTGTTTTGTGCAACTTTTCAGTTACACACAACTACAAATATATTTATGTGTGTTGGGTCATGATGTAAAATAAAAATTTTTTTGGTGGCTTATAGTCAGTTTGAAAATGTCATAGTATTTGCAGAAGATTCAGATTTAGAGACCAGCAGACTCCAAATGCCTCTCTCTCCACTTCTACCCTCCTTATTGGACCAGAGATGGGTACTGCTCCAGTACTTAGCACAAGGCCTGGAAATGTAAACAATCCCATATTTGGTAAGCTCAACGTATTAGGCAATGTGATAGAAGATGCTCACCTTGTCGATGAAGTATAGGGCTACAGCTCTCTGCCGGACTTTCATCTCTTTGGACTTCCAGTCTTCTCTATATTGGTTCCGGATCTTATCCACACACTTCTTCAGTCGCCGAGCAGTCTCATATTTCTGCCAGTCTTTCTCACCCTGCAAAGACCCAAACCCAAAGGTCTATGTAGATTGTGTAGGGATGGTAGAGTAAAAATAGACTTTGAATATTCAAGCTCAGAGCTCTGAACCAAAGGAACCTGAGCATAAGCAAGGTAGAAAAATAAGAGTACTGAAGAGAAATTTTAGAGTATCTAACCTGGTGAGAACTCACGTTAGTCTCGTTTCACTGTCAAGCACAACTGGTCCCTATCTAGTTACTAAGCCAGCCTCTGGCTTTCATTCTGTAAAGTGGTTATGTTCTTGGGAAAAGCCCAAATGGCACGTCCCCAAAATGGACTTCTATCAATTATCAATACAAAGGGTATAAATATCCCCATCCCCACATCAGCATCAATGCTCTGCTGTAGAGTCTGTGACCCAACAGTTTTCTGCTAGGACTGAATTTCATTAAATACAAATCCAAGACAACCATTCAGTTTGATGGACTGTCAAGAAGCAGAACCAAAGATGACACAACACATTAATTACTAAGGAACACAAAGACTTCCAGGAACAGTGGTAATTATTCACCATTTTCTAACTTCTGCATTTAAGAGTATTTTTGATTGGACTGAGGGGAAACAATGTTACTGAGAAGACTTTTTCTTCTCAAAACATTAGTTTTTGGTACAAGTTCTAAAAATTTATTCTAAAGCCAATGAAGTGTTTTTAAAAGGGTATGAAAAGACTGAATCTAATCAACAGTGACAGAAATTTATTTCTGCTACCATATTGAATGGAAACAAGATTCACAAGCAAGGACTGATACTAATGTCAAGTGAGAAAGGTAAGAAAGGGGGGAGAAACATCCATGAAATCCCAAGAAGGTCAGGGAGTATTCTAAGGCCTAAAGCAAATTATATGACATGACTACAAGGATGGATTTTTTTTTTTTTTAAAGCTAGCTAGTTTGCTTATTTCTTTCTTTTCTTTTTCCTTTCCTTTCTTCCTTTCACAGAGAGAGGCAGAGACACAGGAGGAAGGAGAAGCAGGCTCCATGCCGGGAGCCCGACGTGGGACTCCATCCTGAGACTCCAGGATCGCACCCTGGGCCAAAGGCAGGCGTTAAACTGCTGAGCCACCCAGGGATCCCCCACAAGGATGGATTTTAAGAACCCAAGAATCTCTGCTCTTAATTCTCCCAACCACAAGAGAGAGGGATAGTGATTTCTACCCACATATGCCTAGATCCCATCTGACATGGGACATTGGTCCTTGAAGTATAATAACCATGGTCATGGTAACTAGCCTTCAAGCATGCAGGAAAGTGAGCTATGTGTAAGTGAGAAATATCTTCTACGTCTAGCTCTAACAACACTCAGAAATGCAAGCTCACCTGGGTATGCTAAGGATTCATCAGCACTCTCCCACAACTGTGTGTGGCCAAGTTGTATGTACTTGTTTGGCTATAAAATAAGATGTTCAGTAACTACTTGTTGTTGTGGGTGGGCAATTAAGCAGTTGGTGATACAATATCTAAGAAGAAATATCTAAGCTCTATTTCCTGACAATGGGAAGCTTAAAATTTCTCAGATTTTTCTTAGTACATATTGACATTTAAAAGGGTGAAGAAAAAGGTATGATACCAGCTGTCTTCATGTACGAGTAATAAATTTCCATGACAATCATGTCTTTCTCTCTCTCTCTCCCTTATACACTTACACACACACACACACACACACACACACACACACACACGACATCAAAGACTCATCTTTAATAGTATAGTCGCCAGTTAAGGAGCGGGCTCTTGGCCATCACTCTAATGCACACAGGCCTACCAAAGCCTTACTCCAAGTCTTCAAAGTCCCATAGGGTTACATTTGCCCAATTCCTTAGTCATGCCACTGAAACAAGGTTTAGAAAAACGCAACAAATAAGTTATTCACAGAGGATACCACAAGATCAACTTTTCTTCACAGGATGGTTGGGCTCTTGATGCAAGGATCCAGGAGTCTCTCAAATAAGGATACAAAGTTGGGAGGGTGGCGGCAGATGCCACCTTGTCTAGGTCTAAGGGAAGGCTGGCTCCAGGAAGTATGCTTATCCCTGCTGTCTTCGAAGTTTCTCTAAGCAGACAGTAAATTACACTTGAACAAGCTTTCTCAGACTACTAGAAAATAAAATACCCATTTTGGTCTTCCAGATAAGGTCATCATCAAAACTGTCTCAGTAAAACAAGGTATCCACTATAGGAAGCTTGCCTTTAACCCTTTCCATTTTCCCCTACCCAAACTTTTGTATGGATAAAAATCTAACTTGATTATACAGGACTCAGGTGTCCCTATTCTGAATTTTTAGAAAAGATTTTATGTTATATAGTTTGATCAGTTTTGACAATTCATAACCCATGTAACCTACATCCCATTAAGACACAGACTATTCTCAGGGCACCTGGGTGGCTCAGTGGTTGAGCATCTCCCTTTGGCTCAGGTCGGGATCCAGGGGTCCTGGGATCAAGTCCCACATCGGGCTCCTTGTAGGGAGCCTCCTGCTCCCTCTGCATGTCTCTCATGAATTAAAAAAATAAAATCTTAAAAAAAAAAAAAGAAAGAAAAAAGAGAGAGGAAGAGAGTATTCTCTATCATTAGAGAAAGTTCTCTCATGCCCCTTTCTGGTTAATCACCAACTAAGCAACCACTGTTCTTTAATTTCTATCATCATAGATTAGATTTTGCCTAATTTAAAGTATTATATAAACAGAATCATACAGTGTAGGCTTGTGTGTCTAGGCTTTTCAACATGTATTTTAAGATTCATCCACGTTGGGGTGCCTAGGTGGCTCAGTTGGTTTGAGTGTCTGACTCTTGATTTTGGCTCAAGGTCACGATCTCAGGGTTGTGAGATTGAGCCCATTAGGCTCTGCACTGAGCTTGAGATTCTCTATCCCTCTCTCCGCCCCTCCCCCATGCTCGTTCTCTTAAATAAATTTTTTTTTCTTAAATAAAATCTTAAAAAAAAAAAAGATTCATCCGTGTTGCTGCACTTATTAGTTCACTTCATCCAGCTGCTGGTATATACGGTATAATCTATGACTATCCCTGATGTGTCTGACCAGACCATGTATTTATTCTGTTGATGGACCCCCTAGAATGTTTCCAATTTGAGACCTGCATTAATATAATGCTGCAATAAACATTCTTGTACAGATCTTTTTATGGACACAGGTTTTCAATTTATTTGGGGTAAAAATACTTAGAACTGGAATTAGTCACCTCATTGTGGTTTAAATCTGCATTCCATTGATAATTAGCGAGGTCAAGAACTCTTTCTTGTGCTTATTTATTGGCCATTTCTCTATCTTATAAAGCATCCGTTTGAGTCTTGCTTTCTTTTATTATTGAGTTATAGAATTCTTTGTGTATTCTGAATACAAGTTTTCCATCAGATATACATGCTGCCAATATTCTCTCCCAGTAACATGTATTTAGTAACAGTATCCTATGTTGAACTCAAGTTTTTTTAAACAATTGATTTATGATAGAGAGAGAGAGGCGCAGAGACACAGGAGGAGGGAGAAGCAGGCTCCATGCTGGGAGCCCGACGCAGGACTCGATCCCGGGACTCTAGGATCACGCCCTGGGTCAAAGGCAGGTGCCAAACCGCTGAGCCATCCAGGGATCCCAAACTTAGGTTTTCAATTTTAATGAAGTCCACTGTCGATTGTTTTATCATTAGTGTTTATTTTTTGTCCTAGGGAACCTATAACCAAGGTCATGAAAGTGTTTTTACCATGATATCATCTAGAAGTTTTAGCATTTTATTTCTTGTCCTTTAGAATTTACAAAAGACGTCAGGCTCAGAATTTTTAAAAAATAAATGTGGGGATCCCTGGGTGGCGCAGCGGTTTGGCGCCTGCCTTTGGCCCAGGGCGCGATCCTGGAGACCCGGGATCGAATCCCACGTTGGGCTCTCGGTGCATGGAGCCTGCTTTTCCCTCTGCCTGTGTCTCTGCCTCTCTCTCTCTCTCTGTGACTATCATAAATAAATAAAAATTAAAAAAAAATAAAATAAATGTGTCTTACTTTTGCTTTCTAATAAAACTCACCAAAATCAGAGCTTCCTAAGAATATAAAGTTTTATTAGGACATTTTCCTTCAATTCAGCCCTTTAACATCTAGATGGTTACATTTAAAAGGTTGTAGGTACATACATCTCTGAAACCTCACAGAATTATAAGCTCTAAAGACAGAAATGGCAAGAAATGGGGATTTCGCCCTAAGAATATTTTAATAGGATTGAATACAATGTAATGTAAACAATGGATTACAAAGTCTGTTGTACTTTACATTTAAAGACAAAATGAAAAATTTTGTTCATAAAGTTAAGATGATTGAAGAACCTCACTTTTATCAAGGGCTACTTTACAGGTTATGAGACTAGATAATGTTTCCAACCTTGACAGTGGGTTGAACTTAGGAGTGAGTACCGTAACAAACAGTCCTTTTGTAACCTCTGGATCTATGGTTTACTTGGGATCAGAGAGCTTCACTAAAGCTACTGGTTCCCAAAGGCTAACCGCCATTTTCCTGCTATTTCAGAAAACATAAACATATATTCTTTCCTGGAGAAAAGATAGATTATGAGGATGAAAATGAAATTTTCAGTGAAACAAAATGAGAATTTCCCAACTATAAATCCTCACTAAACATATAGTAATGGGTGTGTTTTAACAAGAAAAGTAAACCTAGAGGGAAGGTATTGAGTACAGAAATTAATCAAATATCTCATTGTGACAACTGCTGACTAAAGAGAGGATTAAGGGGGTGCCTGGATGGCTCAGTGGTTGAGTGTCTGCCTTTGGCTCAGGTCATGATCCTGGGGTCCTGAGATCGAGTCCCACGTCAGGTTCCCTGCAGGGAGCCTGCTTCTCCCTCTGCCTGTGTCTCTGCCTCTCTCTCTGTGTCTCTCATGAATAAATAAAATCTTTAAAAAAAAAAAAAAAAGAGAGGATTAAGGATTTTATGGATGGATTCTTTGAAAATAAAAAGTAAAACTTTAAAGCAAAAGAGGTATGAGGTAGGAATGCCTGGGTGGCTCAGTTGGTTGAGCATCCAACTCTTGATTTCAGCTCAGGTCATGATCTCAGGGTCGTGGGATTGAGCCCTCTGTCATGCTTTTCACTCAGTGAGGAGTCTGCTTGAAATCTTTTCTTTCTCCCTCTCCCTTTACCTCTCCAGCCCCACCAATCTCCCTCTTACTCTTATAAAAAAAAAAAAAAAAAAGTAGTTGTAGTAGTAATACAAGGTACAAGTAGTAGAAATAGTGAGTCCTTACTGTTCTGAGGGGAAACAGTTAAGTATCGGCAGAGAGCTGAAGAAATCAGATTTTTCTCTTAACTTACAGTAAGTATGACTTCCTAAGCCCTTAACCATCTGCCTGATTCTGGATCCCAACCCAGCTGAGTAGATTCTCTGTCCTGTGTATAAGATTCTAGGCAGGGCCTACATGTGGGTGACTTCTATATTCACTATCATAACCATCATTTAGAAACCTGCACAAATTCCTACAGTGTATGGGGGTTATATGGATATTGTCAGGAATAAATTAGTGGCTCCTAGCCCTGGAGGTCCTCCCCCTGGTCTGTCAACAATAAAGATCTCAAGCCTTGGAGGCTTTCCTACAATCTGCTTGAATGCCAGGTGTAAGAGATTGCAGTATACATGTATTTGGATCTGTTCACCTCTAGTCCACCCACACCGGCATCATCTTGTCCAAGCCATCACCATCTGTTGCTTGGAGGACTACAACAGCATCCTATTGGTATCCCTACTTCTAGTGTGTATCCAATCCAACCTCCACAGAATTTACCACTCAGAATGATCAGTTAGGTCATAGGTTTCTAAAACACGAATCTGGTATTTCCCTTGTTAGAACCCAGTAACTTCCCACTGGATTTAGGATAATATAAACAACTTTAAGGAAGAGCCTGAAGATTTGGCCTGCATCCCCTCTAGCTTCCTCCTCATGCCCCTCTCTTGCTCACATTGTACCTCAACTGCACTGCCCTTCTTTCAGGCCTCAAGACCACCAAACACTTTCTCTCTTCAAGGATTTCAAAAGGCTATTTTCTGTGGAAGACCCATTCCCCTATCTTTTCCATGGATAAATCCTATTCAGTCTTGTCTTATTGTAAATGTCATTTCCTCAGAAAGCCTTCCCTGAACCTGAGGCCAAAATCAAATGCCCTGGTATACTCTCACATGGTACCCCTGCACTTTTTCTTTCCATCTTCTATTTATTTATTTTTAAAGATTTTATGTATATATTCATGAGAGACACGGAGAGAGAGAAATAGAGACATAGGCAGAGAGAGAAGCAGACTCCATGCAGGGAGCCTGATGTGGGACTTGATCCCAGGACTCCAGGACATGCCCTGGGCTGAAGGCAGGCATTAAATCACTGAGCCATCCAGGGATCCCCATCTTCGCATCTTTTACAAGAATTTGTTTATTGGTGTGACTGCGTACAAAGCCTGTAAATCTTACTGAAGTTGGGGTTATATGTTCAAGACCCTCCTCTGTTCAAAGCCCTTCAATAGCTCTCCAGATACAGAACTTGGACCAGTCTCTTTAGCAAGATGCTTAAGGCTGTCCACAAATTGGCAGTAGGATATCACAAGAAGGCACCAAAAGGCTAAAGATCTAAGTCACAGTTACTAACTATTGGACTGTGGGCAAGTTTCCTGGCTTCCCAGAGACCAAATTTATCTATAAAACAGTGGCATTCGTACATCTGCTATGGTTGCTAAGATAACTGAATGTCAACTTATGTGAAAACACTTATGTGAAAAGTAACCTAATATCACTGATTTGTGTAAAATACACATAAAATTTACCATTAGTAACATTTTAGCACATTCACAATGCTATGTAAATTGCTAATTCTTTTTGTTACTCCCTTTTACATTTCTCCCATTCTGTTCATAATAACACAACACTGTTTGGAATAACTCCCTTTTAAGACTGAACTATAATCTTATTAAATCTAATTTCCTTCATAAAGTTTCTGATCTCTAAGCGCTGGAAATAACTGCTACATTTATCTAAAACACTTAATGCTTACTTTCTTCAAATACAATTGAATTCCTACCCAATTTGCCCACTTAGCCTAGAAGTTCTTTGAGAGCTAAGACCACTGTTTATCTACATTTATTTCTGAAGAATTAACATTTCTTTAGATGACTGGACTTCTCATAAGGGTTTTGATTCTATACTTACTCTATAAACTAGAAAAAGTGACATTTCTAACTGTCAAAAAAATACAGAGATGGTCTTTTTCATATTAGAACAAAGAACTAAGTTAGAAGGACATGTGATTTAGTGTCGACAAGACAAGGCCTTCCAAGGTGTGGCCTCCATGTCTTAACAGATGTTTAATAACCTATAAACCAAGATTTAAAAAGTCTTTAGTCCCAGTGTCCTGCATTTTTAACAGACATAGTCTACAAAGAACTAATTCCTTGGCTGTTTTCTTTTGAGCTCATTTCTCTTTAGGGTTGCTATGTACATTCCCATAGTACGTCTGAGGTAGAAGTTCATAGGACTCTCCCAAGCAGGAATACCTAGCAGGCTAAAGAACTTGACTGCCCTTCCAAGACAGCTTTTCCCTTTCAATAAGAGCATTAACAAATAACACATAGGTATATAACAGTTTATGATGTGCTTTTGCATACATCATCCCATTCAGTCCTGGTATAAACTACCCAGAAGAAACCTTAGGAAGCCAGAAGCATTTAAGACTGTATTTTTATAACTTTCTGGATTTAAAGCAATTACATTCCCTTCTTCAGAACCAAGAAAGTGTGGAAGAAAGCTGTAAAAGCCAATTTACATTTATTGCATTTTCTAAAATTTTTTATAAAAGATTAAAAAGAAGGAGAGAGTCCCAAGCCGACTCTGAGCTGAGCACAAAACTGGACTTGAGCCTTAACCCCAGGACCCCGAGACCACGGCCTGAGCCAAAACCAAGAGTTGGATGTTCAACTGACTGTGCCATCCAGGCACCACACATTTATTTCTTTATCACATTTTAACGCACATTTATTTAATTCTTTATCACATTCTAATCACTGGACAGTAAGCAACAGGGACTGTTATCAGTTTTGTTTACCAACACAATTCCTAATTAGCATCATGCATACACACTGTGCCAGGCACATCGTGGAATCTCAGTAAATATTTGTGAATTAATTAATGAATCAGATTATAATGTGATGCAGAAAATGGCTACATCTTAGGAAGGTCACCAGATAATACTAAGCATGAAAATATTTGCCTTATTATGTGGAGAGTTTGTAATTTGTTATAGTGATTCTAGAGACCAAAAATACTACACTTCAATAAAAAGAGATCAGCCCCACTAAGTGGTGCTACTCCTTACCTTGATTCGTGAACTGGGGTTCAGCATGATATATTTAATGGAACCTTGGATGTTCTCTGTCCAGGAGACCAGCCAAGTAACCTTATTATCATGTCGGACCTCTTTCCATTTATGTCCCGTGGGAGGAGAAGGAACCTTGGCATCTCTGTGGAAATAACAAAGCAGGAGGGCAGTGGAATGAGAAGTGAGGGACATTTTCACCTTTCATGACCTAACGTGGATAAATCTTCTAAGTATGTATTTTCATGTTTCCTCCTCATGACCAGTCAGTAACTGAAAAATACTTGATCTGTACATGGAAATACCATGTTGTTCCCAACAGTCCTGTGTAGTGTGGGGAAACACCTCCAGCAACATACTCCCAAGAACAAAGGAAGCCCCTGACTTGATTTCTGGCCCAAACAATGAATTGTGCTCACTTGCTACAGTTGATGATGATATCCTCAGGCATGATCCGTCTCTTCAGCATGCCCATCTTGGGGTGGTTGCCACGGCCACGGAAAAGCCCAGGAGGTTCTATCTTGAAGTTGGCAATCCTCTCTCTGTGGTTATCCATAACACAGAAGCCATATTCTTTCAGTAATTTTTCATTCTCTTCTTTGATTTTCTGGAACACAGAAAGGAAGTACTCAAAATGGGCTCAAATTGCTGTTTTCCACTCATATTTTACCTCTTACTCGATAACAGTTCGAGGTACAGAAAAGTCGAAAAATCATTAAGAAATAAATGCAAATGCAGAAACCTGGCTGGCTCAGTCAGAAGAGCATATACAACTCCTGATCCCAGGGTCATCAGTTTGAGCCCCACACTAGGTGCAGAGATAAATAAGTAAAACTTTAAAAAATAATAATAATAATAAATAAATTATTTTTAAAGAGAAAGAAATGCAAATAAGGATAACTTCTAAAAGTGTTTTTAAACTAAATATAGGGATCCCTGGGTGACGCAGCGGTTTGGCGCCTGCCTTTGGCCCAGGGCAGGATCCTGGAGACCCGGGATCGAGTCCCACGTCGGGCTCCTGGTGCATGGAGCCTGCTTCTCCCTCTGCCTGTGTCTCTGCCTCTCTCTCTCTCTCTCTGTATGACTATCATAAATAAATTAAAAAATAATAATAATAAATAAACTAAATATAATAAAATTCCCCAAAATATCTACCTTTGAGGACTGACCCCAACTACAGATCCAAAGTTGATATGTTTTTTAATCTTCAAGAACTTATGTGTGAACATGTTACCTAGGTATTTTTAAAAGTAACTTTAAAAATTAACATTTTGTTGAGTAGTGTCAAAATGGTAGACAGGGAAGAGTCTATGATAGGCCTCATAAAGAACATCTCCATGTTCTCTAATAGGTTCCAGGCACATTTAGTTAAACGTCATTTCAGATGGGTTTTCAAGCTTAAACATACCTGTCATAGATTCTTTCCTAGGTATATAGGTACACATACATTATATACTTTGTGATCCTTGATCCAAAAGTGTGGGAGTGGAACTTGGGAGCCTCCTTTACCCCCTGTTGACTCTATCTTCATATTATACTTAGAAATTCAACTTAACTAAGTCCTGTTGCCTTGTGGGTGAGAAGAGATTCAGAACCTGACAGCAGGTGTCTTTGGCCAGGGCTCTGACAAGATGATACTTCTGAAACCTCCTTAATCTTTGGATCACTACTTGCAAGAACAAAGCTCAAAAGTGGTTTTTAAGTTTTAAAACACCACTCAAAGAATAAACCAAGTTTCACTAATTTGGAACATTTAGAAGACTAAACTGAGACTGAAAAGTCTGATACAATTATCGTTTTTATAGTAAGTCATAATTTTTAAACTACAAGTCAAATAGGCACCATCAGACAATGAATTATATAATAAATACAATGGCCTAAATCTTATAAACATACAAGTCCTTTAAAATACTGAAACTAACAGTTTCAAAATTCCTTAAAATCCTTAACTTCTGGACCTCCAATTAGGATGGATGGAAGGCAAGCAGGCAGGCAGGCAGACAAGACAAACTCTAGCCTGGACTTCTCTAGATTGGGGTTGGCAAATCTTTTCTAGACAGAAAGTATTTTAGGCTTGCAGGCTATACAGTCTCTTTTGGAACTACTCAACCCTGCCACTGTCAAATGAAAGTAGCCACAAATGATATGTAAACAAGTAGATACGGTTGTGTTCCAAAGAACTTTTTAATAGAAATATGCAGGCTACAGTTTGCCTACTGGTAATCTAGAAGAAAATGACATCCCACTGGATACTAGAAAGATTCCTCTGGAGTAAAGATGAAGATGGATGAGCATGGCTAGATCCCAGGGTAAAATAAATCAAGAACAGGGAGGTACAAGGGCAGTATCATAGTATCTGTCTTAAAACCCTAATATCCAAGAGCCACTGTATAGGTCTGCCCACACTTAAATACTGTATTACTGGAGTTACTGACTGGTTCGGTTCCAAGAGCACTAGGTTCTTATACTGAGCCATTAAATAAAATGCCTATTATTCAAAATTTTTGGTCTGTGTAAAAACTAAGAAAACTTAAACTTTACTATCCCAAGAATCCTATATCTTTAGTATAGAACCATGTGAAATTACTAAAGTGAAATCTATATTGTTAAGAACCAAGAAGAAAATTAGATGAATTAAACACTTCCAAAATCCTCCAGGGATTTAAGAAATTCTGTAGTACCAGTTTCTCCTCCTTGCTCATCTGTTTCCGAGCTTCTGACTGGGCTTTGAAATACTGGCTCATCTGGGTAAAATCACATTTGCTTAGGTTGGTGATAATATTCTTCTCTTCATTAGTCATTTCCTAGTTAAGAAAAGGGTGAAGACAGAAGAAAAAGGTAAATATGCGGTTTATCCCACAGGTTTCTTTGTGATTACAGCAAAGTATTTTTTTTTCAGCCAAAGGTGTCTAGAGAGGTAGGCAATCTAAATTCATGAGCTTTGAAAAAAAAAAAAAGAAACATAATTTTATTACTTTGTTCTATTATAAAATACTTAATAAAATAAAAAATGCTTTACATGATGTATCCTTTAAAAAAGGTTATAGAACTCTTATGTAATTTCTTGGGCTCCTTACACACTGCCACATCCGCAAGCATATGTATCATCCCACAGTTGGAAAAACATGAATATATATCATTTGCTTTAGTAATGAGAGAAACATTTCTATATTCATTCTCTCTGAGAAACATTATCCCTTGGGATGCCTGGGTGGCTCAGCGGTTTAGCGCCTGCCTTTGGCTCAGGGCGTGATCCCTGGGTTCCGGGATCGAGTCCCACACTGGGCTCCCTGCATGGAGCCTGCTTCTCTCTCTGCCTGTATCTCTGCCTCTCTCGAATAAATAAAATCTTAAAAAAAAGAAAAGAAAAAGAAAAGAAACATTATCCCTGACCTATTCACTTATTAAATATTATTTCCAGAACTATTCAGAAGGTAAACTTCAGCTCACTTCTGTCCACACAATCCAAATTGAAAATAAGATTGTTTAAAATCACCTAGACAGATATAGGAAATGCGATTTCAAGAGCAGAAAGTACCAAAAGTAAATAAGCAAGAATCAAAGGGAATGGGACATCACATTAATATAATATCTCTCTTTGCAATAGCAGAGGACAGGCAGTCCTGCAGAGACAAACTTTCCTCTGCTCAGGCAGAGCTGAGGTTTATTGTTTAGCCTGATAAACTCCCTCCTGCAGCCATTAAGTGTGTGGAAGGAAAGACATAGAAGTATTCTTGTTGGATAGAAACCTTACATAATATACTGAATGAATAGGGAAAAAAGAAAAACTTTGCATATAATAAAATTCATAAAGCTCAAATTTTACATTACAGAACTTTTTGTAAAGTAACAGTTTATTAACTGAGTACTTGATTAATATTTCTGCAAGGTGCTAGGATATTAATACATGGGCAACAATACCTTTCTCCAGTCTTTAAAGAAATTTTTCCTAAATATTTCCTTAGTAGTATATTCATGGTCGAGCATTTTTGCAAAGAAGGTAGCTACTTCTTCTGCTTTGGGGCTCAGCTTCATGACTTTACCTAGAGGAAAAAGCAGTTCCAAAAATTGAGCTGTATAGTTTATGTTTTGAATATAAATACTGAGCTCTGGAGAAGTCTTCTAACTAATGGTTTACCTTCCCAAGGTACACAAAGGTCTGGTGACATATGGTAACAATAACAACAAAGACAATACACTGATTTATATCTAGTTGTATAAATTCTCCTTCTCTTTAGCAGATATTTACCTGGGTCATTCTCTGGAGACTATGCCAGTAAACTGTTCCCAGGTGCCTGCTCAGGACAGGGTTGAGCTGGGGGAGGCCCAGCCACTCTTCCTTTTCCTTTCAGCAAGCAGGGTCCTTTACACCTCTTCAATGGTTTTTAAAAATCAAATCCTCAGAGGGACTCCTGCCACTGCTAAGCTAAGCAGCCTCTGTTCAAGAAGGGGAGGAAGGGATAGGGCAGGGAGTGGAAGAAAGGAATTGTGGGGAAAAGAAATAGGCATCTTTCTTCTTTAAAGTTAGGTGGGTGGAATATGAATAAAATAATATATATCCATAGCAGGCAAGCCCAGATATCCCACATGAAAAATCTAAATAAGACCTTCTTCTAGAACTTTTGTACTAAAAAATGTGGTTCACAGACCAGCAGTTTTGGCATCACGTGGGAGTTGTTAGAAATGCAGTATCTCTGGGGTACCTGGATGGTGGTGTCAGTTGGGCATCCGACTGTCCACTTTGGCTCAGGTCACATGATCTCAGGGTCATGAGATCAAGCCCCAACTTGGGGTCCACACTCAACGAGGAGTCTGCTTAAGATTCTCTCTCCCTCTTTCTCTGCCTCTGTCCCTCCCCACCCATGCTCTCAAATAAATAAATTTTTAAAAAAAGAAAAAAAAAAAGAAATGCAGAATCTAAGGCCCAACCTCTGATCTATAGATTCAGAAAATGCATTTTAAGAGGCCTCCAGGTGGCTTATGTATATACTAGAGTTTGAGAGATGACTGCTCTGAACACAAGCACTATGAGGTTGCCTCTTTCAGGGAAATAAGACTTATCCAGAGCACAAGGGATGACTGGGGTTCTTGGTAGTGTGCACATGTTAGTAAAAGCTGTTCTAAAAGAATCCTGATGTTACACAACGGAAACTGCTAACTTGTAAAGTAAATGTGAATGAGCCCTAGGGGTTCTGTGTATACCTTAATTAGTAATAAAGCAATAAAGGAAAGTACTTGAGAGTTTAATCTACTTTTCAGATAGAGTATTTTTAATAGTACTCTCAGGGCCAATTTCCATTTTTTTTCTTGAATATGCAACTATACACAGCACCATCTGGAACTAATCCATGGCATAATAACTTGACTATTCCTAAAATGAGGTTAAGTACCATTCCACTGCCTTACTATTACATAGGCATTAATAATTCACCAAGGATTTTCACTTTAATTATAGAAAACTAAAACTTAACCAGAAATCCATTCATTTCAAAACTCAGAAGACATCTCATTTCATGATAGTTGGGAAGTTATCATCCCTAACTGCAGGGATGAAGGGAACTGTGGCACAAAATTGAAAATGTTATAGGGTAGACAGAAAGAACCTGTTTGGAATCCTAACTCTAAAGGCCAACAGGTGGCACCACTTTCCCCTTTCAATCCCCTCTAAGCTTCTGCCTTTGCAAGAAGACACTTTGGGGAGACAGGGTTATTAGCTCTCAAGAGATTCCTGCACTTCTTCAGATCGCCTCAACTCAGGTCTGAACTATAGTTACCACTAAAGTTGTAACATGCTTCTGGAAAAATTTAAGTCATTAAAAATAAAATGAAAGAAAATACATGGCAAGAAAGAATGTAAAATGTTCTTGGGTCTGTTTGGCATAAACTGATATCAATAAATATTTGAAAATCAAAAAATGGAGACTCTTTGGCCAATTTTACTGAATTCTTCTGTACCAATAGAGGAAACAATTCTGATGCCTCCTGTTTTAGATGAGCTGTCAAAAGAGGAAATGACAGCTCTCCAGCAGCAGAGTGGTAGGAGGATGACTAGAAGGTTCCTGGCAAAGGGAGCACTTTGTGGAAAAGGCTGAGATCCAGGAAGAAGAAACTGCTGAGTCAGAGCTGTAAACTGGAGGTTCTCAGCAGAGACAAGTCACTGCTTCAGCCAGCCTGTGCCCCACCTCCCTGGTAGGTTCAAAGGAGTCCGAGAACTCCTTCCCTAGAGAGTAGGCAGGACTTACAGTATCAATTTGGACTAATAATTCAAATACAACATCCTGACTTACTACAGAGTGGGAGTTTACACAATCAAAGGGAAGAAAACCCAGTGAGAAACCCAACTGAGAAAATGATATAGCTGGAGTTCCTATAATAGGAGGGCTGGGCAAAATGGAAGAAGAGACCATAGTAACCAGTGATGACTGATTCAGGGCTTGGCTTCCCATCTTAAAAAGAGAAACCCAGGGGCACCTGGGTGGCTCAGTTGATTAGGTATCCAACTCTTAATTTTGGCCCAGGTCATGGTCTCAGAGCTGGGAGATCAAGCCCTGTGTCAGGCTCCACACTGAGCATGGAGTCTGCTAAGGACTGTCTCTCCTACTCCCTTGCCCTCCTCCCCGAAATGGATGGATGAATGGATGGATGGATGGATGGATGGAAGGAAGGAAGGAAGGAAAAAGAAAGAAGAAGAAAGAAGAAAGAAGAAGAAAAGAAGAAGAAAAGAGAAATCCAAAGACTAGAGAATCTAGCTTTCCTTCAAATCATTTTGAGCCTCAAAGTGGGGGGCTTTACTCATTCTGCTTCCTAAACCTTTTGCTAAGTCCAGACTTGAGCTACAGAATACATAGACTTTCAGGATGGTCTTTCTTCGAAGTTCTGGGCTCTTTCTCCTCATTGGAGTTTGGCTTTGGAGTCATATTCAAACATCTCCAGGAATGACCAACTCTGAGTGCTAATAGTAGAACTCTGTCCTGTGTGCTCTAGTCAACACCAATCAGAATATTTGATGCAAGCATTTGTCATTAAGGCCATGCAAACAGGGATTAGCCAATATAGTTCCCTGCTGGGTCTTGGTGTCCAACACAGACACACTGAGTAAACAGTGTTGTAAAAAAATGAATTCCAGCTTGCCAAGTTTGACATGCCTCCCACTTGCGAGACCCAGCCTTTCAGTATAAACTACTACCTTTAAAGTATCTGTGGCCCTAACCACCGCTGGTGGACAAAGAGATGCACTAGAATTCTCTTAAGCATTTACCACTGGTGCCTTTCAGCAGCCTTCCTGCCCAGTATTTAGTATTTCTCACTGTTTGGTCAGCAGACCACTTGGTTTAGAAGCACCCCCAATATTATTCCACATCTATTAAATGAGCCCAGACCCACCTGGTAAATCTTAAGCACATAGGATTTGGGGGAAAATGCTCCAGCTCTTTCTGGATAGAACTCTTGGAATGAGGGAGATCAGCTAAATATTCCCATCTACATAGTGCTACATTGCAAAGAAAGAATGTCAAAGACACAGATGCTTAAATTCTTCTACCCAAGGACAGAAAATACTGATGGTAGTTAATGGACAATTCTGAGTGTTCTCAGAGAACCAGACAGGGCACTTCTTCACAGCAGGCCACGAAATCTGACTGCACACAGAGTAAAGGCATAGTGCTGTGCTGCATAGAGTTAAGTGACAGACACTTATCAGCCCTACCTAGAGGCTGATAGCTGACTAATTAATCTTCAATCAAATACTAGTACTACTTCTTCTCATCATGAGTGGCTTGTCAGTTTGCATTATATTGCTAAAATACTATCATTTGAGTAAGGCTTTTCTAATAAATCTTGCCAAAGTAGCTCCTCAGAAATGAAGTTCAGATAATAACATTTAACGTGGGGACCAAGTGCTATGAGCTATGTAGATGGACATTTTTGGGACCATGTAGTTAAAATGTTAACAGTCTCTTTGTCAAGGCACCATCATCACCAAATGGGCCTTTAAGAGCGAAATAAACACTGGATAACCCTCCCCCAAATCACACAAGGACAATACAACAAAATGAAATAAACAAAAAGGATTATATAGCACAAGATCCTTTCTCATTTTCTATTCTTCTAAATAGAAGCAAACTCTTTTCTTGGCCAAGAATTAGACAACCTTGGAACAACTCACCATCATAGTAAAACTTGACACTCTCTGGAAGAGGCTCATATGGTGGAGCAAATACAGGGCCTTTATGTTCTAAGAATTTCCACTTGATGCCTTCAGGATAGCGCTCTTCTTCCCACCTTTAAAAAAGTAGAGCCTCATTTAGTGATCACCTAATAAATGCCCAAATAATTAACCTGCTCAATTGACTGGTGTGCTAGAATAACTCTGGGCCCCAGATTCAAGGCCTGGACCAAAATAACCAGTATTCTTCACTTTGAAAAAGCCAACACTCACAACAAATAAAATGGAATACTCATATGAACACAGGAAAATACAGTTCCGTGGTGCAGTTCTAAGACTGGATACAAGGGAGGGACGCCTGGGTGGCTCAGCAGTTGAGTGTCTGCCTTCGGCTCAGGGTATGATTCCAATACTGGGACTGACTCCCACACTGGGCTCCCTGCAAGGAGCCTGCTCCTTCCTCCGCCTATATCTCTGCCTCTGTGTTCTCTCATGAATAAATAAATAAAACCTTTAAAATGGTATACATGGCAGAGGTATTATTATACTATTGATAACACTGAAAAAGACTACCTGGGAGTGGAGATGCCAGATGAAGGTACAAGGAAAAACAATCCTGTAAGAAAGTACATGATGGAACACAGAAAACTGGAAAATAATAATTCAGTGGGGGTATACTGAGTTTAAGGTACTTAAACTTTAAGGGTTACCTAGAGCCATCTAACAGACACTGATAAGCGAATGTTAGATAAGTACTTTAAAAGGGACATTATATAACCATCACTTAACATTCAACAATTAATACTATGCTAAGTTTCCTAATTTTTTGCTGAACCATTTCAGCAATGTACATTGCAGACATGATACATCTCTAAATAGTTCAATAAACATCTCTATAGAAATAAGGATATCCTCACATAACTAAAATACTATCACATCTAACAAAATTAGCATCATTGTAATACCTAGATCTTATTAAAAACTTCCCAATTAAATTTAAAATGTATTTTATAGGTAAGGATCCAATTAAGGATCATGTGCTACAATTGGTTGATAGGTGGCTAAGTCTCTTTTTCTGGAATTAGACCTTCTCACCATCAGCATGATTTTCTTTCTTGAGTCAGTTGTCTTTTACATACAAAATATTTTAAAACTTCATAGATTTTAATCTCCACCATTTCTACCTTAAAATTAAAAGCCCTAAAGTTCTACAGAATCCTTCTGAAAGCTAATTATGCATACTCTATTACTTCCTACCATCTTCTAACTCCAGTATCTTTTTTCTAACTCCAATGTTTAAAATAAAGTTCAGAAATATTAAATAAAAAGTACACATATCAAACGCTGTAATAAAAGCATCACTATAAAACCAAAGTAAACACAGATGGTGAAATGGTTTCTGACAGGAGTCCCAAGACCATTCAATGGAGCAAAGAAATCTCTTCAACAAATGGAGTTGGGAAAACTAGATAATCACATGCAAAAGAATGAAGTTGGGCCCTTACCTTATACTATATAAAAAAATTAAACTCAAAATGGGTCAGAGACCCAAATGTAAAAGCAAAAAGTATAAAACTCTTCAAAAAAAGACACAGAGCAAAAGCTTTGTGACTTTGCATGTAGCAATGATTTCTTAGATAAGACACCAAAAAGCACAGGCAACAAAAGAAAAAGATCAACTGCACTACAAAGTTAAAAACTGTACATAAAAAAAACCACAACAACTGTACATCAAAGGACATAACAGAGTAAGGAGGCAACCCACGAATGAGAGAAAATGTTTGCAAAACATATATCTGATAAAGGATTAAGATCTAGAATAAAGAACTACAACTCAACTACCAAAGAGCAACCCAATTAAAAAAAACAGCAAAGGACTCGAGTACACATTCCTCCAAAGATATACAAATGGATAGTTAGCATCTGAAAAAATACTCAGGATGCCTGGAGGTGCTTGGGTTAAGGTTAAGCATCCGCCTTTGGCTCAGGTCATGATCCCAGGGTTCTTGGAGGGCGCATTGTGGCGCATCGCGTACATCACATTGCATCACACTGCACCGTACCGCACCCCATCCCATCCCATGGGGCTCCTTACTTAGCAGGGAGCCTGCTTCTCCCTGTCTGATACTCCCCCTGCTTGTGTGCTCTGACAAATAAAATCTTAAAAAAAACCAAAAACCAAAAACCAAAAACAAAACCTCAACATCACCAATCATTAGGAAATATAAATCAAAACTATGAAACACTGCTCACATCCTATTAGGATGTTCTATTATAAAAACAAAAACAAACCAGGAAGTAACAAGTGCTGATAACAATGTGGAGGAATTAGAACGCTTATACACTGCTGGTGAGAATGTAAACTGTACAGCCACTGTGAAAATCAATACAGCTCGAAAGTGAAACACAGAACTACCTACCATATGATCCAGCAATTTTACTCCTAGGAATATACTGTAACAACTGAAAGTAGGTATTTAAACAAATACTTGTTCTCCAATATTCACAGCAACACTATTCACAATTGCCAAAAGGTTGAAACGTAAGTATCTATCAATAGATGAATGGATAAATAAAATGTGGTCTCTCCATACAATGAAGTGTTATTCAGCCTTAGAAAAGAAGGAAATTCTGACACATGCCACAACATGGATGTACCCTGAGAACATGTTCTTAAGTGAAATAAGCGAGTCACAAAAGCCACATGCTATGTATTTCCACTTACATGAGATGAGGTACGTCAAGTAATCAAATTCATAGACAAAAGGCAGAAGGATAGTTACCAAGGTCTGGGGGAAAGGGGGAAAGCGGAGAATGAGGGAGAATTACTTAAGAGTTTCAGTTTTATAAGATGAAAAGAGTTCTGGAGATGGATGGTAGTAGTAAGGGTTATACAACAATACGAATGTACTTAATACACTTAACTGCATATTTAAAAACGATTAATATGGTAAATTTTTTAAAATATTTTTATTTATTTATTTATGATAGAGAGGGGGGGGGGGCAGAGACACAGGCAGAGGGAGAAGCAGGCTCCACACTGGAACCCCAACGCAGGACTCAATCCCGGGACGCCAGGATCGCGCCCTGGGCCAAAGGCAGGTGCCAAACTGCTGAGCCACCCAGGGATCCCCTAATACGGTAAATTTTGTTTTTATGTTTACAACATAAAATAAAAAACAAACAAACCTGAAAGTCAAGATTTAACAAAATCTTAAACCTAGAAGGAGCATTAAAGATGCTCCATAACCAATCTATCACTCTACATATGAAATGGGCAGGATCTCCCAACTAGACACTGGCATGGAAAGGCCTGGATGCAGAGACCCATCCAAATCCCAGAGTCTACTACTCTCCAAATCAGAGAAAACTCACATGTATGTATGCATGCATGCATGTATGTATGTATGAGGTGTGTTGGCATGTATATGAGAGTAGCTACAAGAAGTCTATGTTGAAGCAGTCACAGTAACTGAGGAGATTGAGAGTACCCTGTCTTCTCCTATACTGGGACTTGGTTCCATTCCTCTCATCAACGTCAGTGATTCTTAATTAAGACTCCAAACCATTTTTAAAATTCTTATTCCAACATGTTCATCCTGAGTACTCACAGTAACTTTCATACCATTTAAGCTAAATAAGAGATTCAGTCAATTACTCAATACTAAACCTCACAGAAAGGGAACATATCCTTTAAGAGGCTGATAATGGATCGACAACCATTACTATACAAATAAAAACAGTAGTGCTGCCCTTCTAGCACTCACCAACAAAATTAAGAAAAACACATATTTAGACACCAAAATGACTTCTGGAGGCCTGACTTATAAATTCAAGGCAGTTATCAATTTGACAATAGAATATGCTTGAAAAGGGGAAGGTGGGAAAGTGCTAGAAATGTGTGAGTTAATCACCCATAATGCTGTTTGAAATCAAACTCCTTTGCAGTTAACAAGAACCTCACAGTACATTGTAAAATGAATATTTAATTTTTAAAATTCAGAAGTAAAGCACACATACTAAAGCTTTCTTAAAGATAATCTTTAGAATCAAAGGCAGTTTCTCTGGTTTGAGGAGAATATCAATCCATATGCCATACATTTCTTATCACTATTACTGATTGTGAGTCTGGTCTTTCAACATTGTTCTCTACATATAACCCTAACTCATTTTACTTTTGCTAAAAGAGACTGAAATCTTCATTTAAAGTCACCTAACACAGCAATGTAACATTCTAATTTCTAGGTCTTTCTGTGAAGAATTGTCTGTTTAGAATAAATATGCAACTTCTGTTCCAGGTCAGCTCAGCCCTGACACAAAAGCGTATTTAACTCAAAGCATAACTGAAACTCCACAAATGTTTACACAATGAGTCACCCTTAAAAACAGGGGGATCTCAGTTAAGTAAGTTTTCCCACAAACCTGAACATACCACTTAACACCACTTGGAACACTGTTTCTATGGGGGAAAATATGATAAAAATAAAGAAACTCAGAGAGGATCTGAACCTTCCCCTTCTCTCTAATCACCAAAGAGAAGATAAAGATCAAAGTTTTGCTGGTTTCTTTTTGGCAACATTAACAAAATCTAAGACTTTAGGGGGAAGCAAAAGGTCTCCACGTTTGCCAAACTGATGAAGTGTGCCTCTTTTAGTGGGAGAGCAAGAGAAATAATAAAAAAAAAAATGACAATATCCGCCATTTAACCCCTGACTAGGCTGTCAGTGGTGGCCACTGAGAACTGGACCACTGACTTCAGAGTACAGTAGGCAGCTTACCATGACAGAAGAAAGGGCAAACTATCAGCTAAGAGGTCAATCATTCTTGTTCTCTACTTCTAAAAACACAGTGTGACATTAGGCAATGTGCTTATTAATAAAGCACAAAATTTAACTTGAGGACAGCACGCACTGGAGGCTGTAGAAAAAACTGCTTACCCGCAAACCAACCATCTTCAGTTGAAGACTAACCAATCCCACTTAAATCAAAATTAAGAATAAAAATCAAAAGTCACAATCACTCGGAATTAACACGTGGCAACACTGAAAAGGATTTCAATCTAAAGCAAAATTAGGTTATTAGATCCTTCTGAGGCATCAAATTTCCACACACACAAGGTTGGACCAGGATAAGAGTACATCTGCTTTGAGGTCCAACAAGAGCCAAAGCTCCACAGGAAGGGGGAAGACAGGAGGGAGCTGGTGAAGACAAGGAAATGAACTTGTTCATTCAACACTTACTGAGACCCACCAGAGAACCCTGACAGACACAAAGGGCTGATGAATTACTAACCCACCATTCTCATGATTCCTAATAGCCCCTAATATACATAATCATTTCATTTTATCTTGGGGCACCTGGGTGGCTCAGTCAGTTAAGCATGTGACTCTGATTTCGGCTCAGGTCATGATCTCAGGGTCAAGAGATGGAGCTCCATGACAGGCTCCCTGATAGGTGTAAAATCTGCCTAAGATTCTCCCTCTGCCCCTTCCTCTGTTCTCTCTCTAAAAATAAATAAATCTCTTAAAACTGTTTTTATTAAAGGTGAATATTCAAACTCTGAAAAACTCTGATTAGTTCCAAAGGAAAAAAAAAGAAGAAAATAAAAACACATATCCTTTGGTTTCCTGACTGACCTTTGAAAGGCCCAGGATTCCTTTGCTCTACAATTTTCTTTTTTCCAAACTTTCCTTTTAACCCCATATGTGGTCACACCAACAATGCCAATTGCATAGTTGTGTTGAGCATTTCTGCCACTGCAGCTCTGCTCTTCTCAAGGCATCTATCTCCCTGGTCATTGATCTGTCCCTTCCCCTCAGGCATGCTGTGCTGAGGAGTTTACAGTTCTAAATTATAAAAGCCATAGAGTAAATGCATACAAATAGGTCTGGAACTCTACATATCAAATTATGAACAGTGGTTACCTCAAAGCTGAAAAGGAGAACCGAAAATCAGACAAAGAAGTCATTTTTTCCTAACTTGTACACCTCCCGCATCATTGGACTCTTTTTCAACACAAATACAAATCATGTATAATAGGTACAGCAGATAAATCGTACAAAGTTTTAAGAAGTATCAGTATTCAAAATTCTAAACACTAAAACTTATCAAATAAAAATTAAAATTTCCCACTTAAACACACGTCTCAAAAGTAACCTGCTATTGCTATTCTCCTCCATAAAGACGGACTCTTCTTCACTCCCAGTGAGGACGAAGCCTGTTCTCTCAGTCGCAACCCTAGATATTCTGATACTCATTAATGTTTCCTAACCTAAGAGACATTATACAAAAAGACGTATCATTATTTTCTTGGCATTTTTCTTTGCCTATGTTTTAAGATGTTTACTAATCACTTCTCTAAGACTGTTTCTTTCATTTTTAAAAAAAGATTTTTATTTATTTATGAGAGAGAGAGAGAGAGAGAGAGAGAGAGGCAGAGACCTAGGTAGAGGGAGAAGCAGGCTCTTCATAGGAGGCCAAGGGACTTGATCCCAGATCAGGACCTGAGCTAAAGGCAGCCGCCCAACCGCTGAGCCACACACAGGTGTCCCTGTTCTTTTCATTTTTAAAAGACTTTTTTTCACATTAAGAATTTTAAGCCCTCTGTACTGCAAATATTTTCCCCTATTTTTTTTTTAATGGCATGAGTTTGTTTGCCACATACAAAACTTTAATTTTGACGTATCAATTTTACAAAGCTTTTCCTTACGGCTCTTATTATACTTCCTGCTTCAAAAGGTCTTCATTGTTCTACAATTATAAAATAGTCATCCAGATTTCCTTGCGGATTTTTTTAAGCAAATAGACAGTTTCCTGAACATGGTTTATAAAATAATCTATCTTTCCCCTATCATTTTATTTTTTACTTTTTCCCTATCATTTTAAAAGCAACATTCTTCACATGCCAAATTCCTATACACACACACACACACCTTCCTAGTTCAATCTGTTCAACAGAATGGGACCTAGTTTTTAGATCTAAAAGGCTGAGAGCTAGTTAACACTCTCTCTCACTAGAACCTGGAAAATGTATTCCAGAATGTCATTCTAGAGAGATTTTTCTAAGTACTTCCCTCCTCCTCCAAACATCAGGCTATTAAATTTCAATAACACTCTTGCTTAATTAGGTTGTGGAACCCGAGAGGTGACATTGTAACCCAGTGCTGCAATGTTACCATTTCCACTTCTGCTCCTCTTCTTTCTTCGGCTTCTTTTTCTTGCTATCTGGCTCGGGAACTTTTTTATCTTTCTCTTTCTCTTTATTCTTGGGTTTTTTCAATTTACCGTCCTACAAAGAAACATGGTGAGAAAGCACTTAAGTACCAATCACAGTTATTAAGCAGTAGTTGTGAGGGGCCCTTAGGAAGAAAAACAGGAATCACAGAATATCAAAACTGGAGAGGTTTTTAAAGCTAAATTTGACAAATGAATGAAAATTTATTGGTCTTTTTCTCTAGGGTAATGTTTCCCAAATGATTACTTCCTGACAAATGATTACCTGAGAAAGTAGTTAAAAACATTCATTTTGCATGGGAAGAGAGCCTAGGATATTGTATATTTTTTAGCCTCAGAGGAATGTTTGGGAAAGCACTGCTATGGAAAATAGTCCCAATGTATTATGCTCACTTGTTTTAAATCTGCTCATCTTTAAACCTCTTCCAACACTATCAAATAATAGCTATAGGAGACTTTGTATTTAGATACTTAATATATAATTTGAAAGGAAATTCTTGATTGAGTCTGAGAGGGGCTGTGGGGAAATACTTCCTATCACTGTTGCCTACATACACAAAGTCAGGAAGCAGTAAACAAATGTCAAGGAGGTCCTAAAAGGATTATCAATTCCTATATTGTATTTCTTTATGGCTCTTCTTTGAACTGTGACCCCAGATGAACTGTCATTGTGGCACAAATACAAACAAATAAAATTCAGTAATACGGAAGAAAAGTCTCAAACACACACACACACACAAAATGTGCTATTCAAAAAGTGCGGGTCCTACTTCACAGGAACTGAACTCTTTTAAAGAATATTTTCCTTTTCCTAACTATCCAAGAGCATTTTTTAAATAAAGATTTTATTTATTTATTCATGAGAGACATAGACAGAGGCAGAGACACAGGCAGAGGGAGAAGCAGGCTCCATGCAGGTTGCCCAATGTGGGACTCAATCCCAGGACTCCAGGATCATGCCCTGAGCCAAAGGCAGACACTCAACCGCTGAGCCACCCAGGCATCCCACCAAGATCATTTTTTATTCAACAAGTTCTGTATAGCTATGAAAAGTGGTTTTGAGTCATCTTAAAATCATTTATAGAATGGTAGAGCTTGAAAGACCTTTTAAAAAGACAGTTTGGTTTGACATATTCCAGTTATAATTAAGGAAAACTCTGAAATGGAAGTTTGTTCACTTGTTCAAGGTCATTTAGCTGCTACTGACCATGATGAGAGCCCAAGTTTACCAGAAAAATCATAGTGTGACTCATGGGAATGACTGGAATATATAAACATCCTAGCACTACATGATAGGACAGCAATCAAGATAAACTCAGGATTTTAAAGCAAATGATCTTTACCGTAGGAGGAAGGGAAAGACTATAACACCAGACATATTTTAATACAGGAATGGAGGATATGTTCAGGAGAAGAAAGTATTAGAGGATCATATTAATTCAGATAATGTTTATCATTTTAGCCTGAAACACACCACAGGAAAGGGAAATGTTTTTCAGTTAAGACATTCTCTGAACAGCTTCTGAGCAGGCATACAGATGGTCCCATCAGGAAACTACTGGCTATACTGTATGTTTTCAAGCCTCAAAATGGGATAATCAGTCACTGAGAAACTTTAGAACAATTCCCAGAAATGAAAAAAACCACAGCCAGTGAATGAGGTTTCAGGACTGCTCCTGCCATCTGGGGTCCCAAGCATAGTAAGACTGAGTATTAATTCTAGGTCTTTCAGCCGCATTTTTTTTCTCCCCTTATAGGGAGAGGGCTGCTGAAAAGAATAAAAAAAATAAAGTCAAGTGTCCTTTTTTCCAAATTGTTTAAAACAGTTATTACTAGCTCCTTCCAAACTCAGAGAAAGGTATTATTTTACATTAATTCAACAAAGGGATAAAGGCAATACAGAAAGCCAAAGTTTTACATTTTTTAACCAATTAATCTGTACTGATCATCTATATAAAAGTGGAGTCACTACATAATCACTCAACATTTTACTCTTAATTCCTTCAGTTGGTACTCATAAACTTGAACTGCCAAAAACAGACCAGTCAGAAAAGCCCATTTCTCTTAAATCTAGGACCCCATCATCTCTCTGTGGGCACCTACTCATTACTATTTTTAATGTGATTTCATTAAAGACCCTTCTCCCTTTCTGCGGAGCTAAAGCATCAGCAAAGTCACACAGGAGACAGGATAACATAGTAGCTAGTGGTACTCGTTCTGGAATCAGACTGCATGGGATCAAATGATGGCTTTACTACTCCGTAGTTGTATGACATCAGGCAAATGATCTCAGCCTCTCTCTATACCTCAGTTTCTGCATCTGCAAAATGTAGATAATAGTGGCTATATTTACCTCTTAAGGGCTGTTGTAAGGATTAAATGAAATGACTCATATAAAGCATTAATAGTGTCTGGCACACAGTAAGCACCTATTACATTTAATTTTAATTATGATTATCATTCTTACTACTACTACAATAGATTACATTCTTAAAACTCACTGTTCCCTACTATTGCTATCTTTACTGCTCATCCTTTGATGAGCTACTGACTTAATACTTATGAATTCATTTTGCCCATGACCATGGCTAACCACAAATGCAACATAAGGGCTAAGAACTCACTCAACCCTTTCTCTTAAGAGAGTGCAAGATTAAGACTCCTGTGAATTTCTGGCATCCTTCTCTTGAATTACTTGCTAACACCTCTTCAGTACAAGAAATAGGAAATGTCAAAAGGAACCATATTATTGTATTTTTAAATCTACCACAAGCATAAAGTAGAGCTCCCAGAAAAATACTTGAGTTGAGCTGAGATTTTAAGGAAGGTGATGAGCAAAAGAAGGGAGGAAGAGCAAGTGTGTTCCCAACAGAAGAAACGGCATGTGCTACATAAAGCTCTGAAGCACAAAAGAATCCAGTGTGGAAAGGAAACAAGGGAGGCCAGTGTGGCTGGAATAAGCAAAATTAGAGAAGAAGCGCAAGATGAAGGGAGGCACCAGATGCAGGGGTCAGACTGGGAAGAGTAGTGGTAAAGAGCTTGGGTTTTTCATCATATGTCCAAGGGGCACTTAATCAAAGGCCTTTAAACACAAGAGAGTTACCCAAAGTGAGTGATGAGAAAGCTTCCTAAGATATAAGAGAGCACTAAAAAACATTCTTAAGGAAAACTCTTCCCGGTTGTAATCCAAAGTATGATTTGTTAACACTTCTTCCACATGCGTGAAGATGGTGTAGTTTCTCCAAAAATGTCAGCTGGCAGCACAACTACGGGTAGACACCTGCGAAGGCTAAGAGATCTTAAAACTCACGGTGCCATGGCCACTGTTACACATGTATGAGTTTTTCTCAGCGTTTCCTCTACCACAGATAAATATACTCCCTAAAACTCATCTGCCTTCAAAACTTGTTTTATGGACAACTCCTTACTCCAAACCCATGCCTCCCAGGGCCACCGTCTCTTTACTAACCTCTTCTTCCTCCAGTTTTCGTTTCTTCTCTTTCTTGATATCTTCTGCTTTAATTTTCTTATTAGGTTTATAATCAGCACTACAAAGGGGAACATGAATAAGCAATTAACAACTTTGACACAATAGTTCTCACCAACAGGGTCAGGACCTCCAAACTCCTCTTGGAGGCTTCCAATGCAGCCATGACTATTATTCTTGGCTGGACATTCTACAGTCAGAACAGGAATGGAAAAAGTAAAGAAGGCCTGACCAAGGACCAACAGTTACAGTCCTACACAGAACAAAATAATTTATACTAGACATAAGCTTGGAAGAGAAGGGGAGTGGAGGGCTGGCTATCTATTGAAACAGACACCACTAGAAGATCAAAGTCTGGGAACCAAATGAACAGTGCCGCAATGGCTACCACAAGGCAATATCCAGCTGGAAAGGGGAAGAAATAAATACCATATACATTCTAAATGAAGACAAGGGAGTTCACCAAGTGTTTCTCTCCTCTCTTTCCATACCATAAATCTCCTCTCTTTTCTACCATAAATCCTCTGTAGATTCCTAAAGCATAATAAGCTATACAAGACTGAACATAAGGAATAGAACTTAACCTCATAGAATCTGAGAAAGAGGTACACATAAGTCTCAACCATTTTAAGAGCAATTTTATTATCTCTATACACTGAAACTTCACTTAGAATAGATTGACAGGCACAGATCCTAGGAAAAATTGCTTTAACAGTAAAAAATTATCTGTGGTAGGTGATGATAAATTTAAAATAACAAATAATTTAAATATTCTTTATGAATTCTGTATTATTTGAAATTCTTATAATAGGTATTATCTTTTTAATACGAAAATAAAAATATAAATATATACTCTCTAAGCCTCAGATATATTACTTACTGCAACTCATAATTCAAATATAAATAAGTTGCCCAGTCCATTAATCACAAATTCCAAATGACTAAAGTCAATTAATGCAGTTTTTCTGTGTACTGGGGAGATCTACATCACATTTATTCTTTAAAAAAAATCCTTTTGGTTTTCAAATTCAAAGGATTAAAAAAATACTCACTCATCCTCTTCTCGAGGTCTCTTTAATGGCTTTATATCCTCTTTAGGAGGAGCAAAATACCCATCATCTTCAGGTTCATCTTTAATTCGTGGTGGACTAAATAAAAAAAAAGACTAGTAAGTTTGAGAACATCTACATTATGTTAAATAATCTAAAATAGGGATAAATCATCTCACTGAGAAGTAGCTAATAAGGATAACAACATGCATTTGTACATATTGTAAAAATTTTCTGTAGCCACTTCTTTTCACTCATTATCTCCCCCATGAAGTAGATAGTACTATCCTTATTTTATAGATGAACAGGTAATATCAAGACCTCAGATCAGGACTCCTTAATCTAAGTCAATATTCTTTTCTACTGCAGCTTAGCTGCCTTTGCCAGCATGACCCAAACCACAACAGGAACAAACCTAAATTGTTTCCTCACCTGGCACAAGGAATCTACTATATATTTAAACCCTTGAATGATCCAAGCTGATTAAGTATTCCAAAAGTGAAGTATAGTTTTTGCAAGGAAGGGAGTAAAAATTTATTTTCCAAATTTATACCTTAAAGTTGTAATGGAAACTACCCTTAGTTACATGGGAAAATAACTAAGCTGACATTACAACAAAAGAAGGGCATGTGCTAAATGAGAGAAGAGGCTCCAAACAAAATCTATTCATTGTTCAACTTCCTCCGCTGGTTTACTTACTCTATACACAGAAGAGTGCCTTGCCCTATTTTTGTTAAGACTTTTTGCCTTCTGAATAAAATGATGACTCTATTAGGCAACTATTTGAATCAGAAAGAGGAAGGAACAATTAAAAAAAAAAAACCACCACTGGGTGTTATATGCAACTGATAAATTACTGAACACTACACTACATCTGAAACTAATGATGTACTATATGTTGGCTAATAGAATTTAAATTAAAAAATGAAGTAAAAAAATAAAAATAAAAATAGAAAATGAAATAAAATATATAGAAGTAAAACACACACACAAAAAAAAAACCATGGAACCAGCAATCACCACAGCCTTGGGATGTTCCCTGGCCTGACACATCTCAGCAGAACCTCACTGTTCACAGCCAGATGCACCTACAAAGCTAACTCACTACAAAAAAACCTCCCAACATGAAACCATCTGTCTCTAAGGGGTTCAAGGGATAAGCATCCAGACTCAGCTGCCAAGGACAGTCAAGATATTCATGGGGTCTCCATGCTACCACCCCCCCCACTCCCCAAGCATACTTGATCCCTTTGCTTGTAACAGAATCTGAATTTTTTTTAAAAAGAGATTAGCTTTTTCTTACTTCTGCACATTTCTCAAATGCCAATTTCTACAGCTGCTTCCCTTCACCATGGAAATCACTAACATAGCATCAAGAGTCCAGTATCTCCAAATACTTTGCACCAGAAGGAAAGAAACCTCGCCACTGACCCAACCAGTTAAGTAAATGCTAGATCCTAATATTGTCATAGGTGAAGTTTACAACATGTGGGAAGGATTACTAGGCCTGAAGGAAGAACTTCTAAAACAATTTATCAGAAAACTGTGTTCCACCCAGTAAAGCATCTCGATTGTCTACAAAGACAAATACGCAGGCTAGCAGGTCGTCCAAGAAGGTGGATATAGAGACCACTGCCTGGAAGCCTGCATTCCTAATCTTCTAACATGGAAAGTCTGAAACTGAATCCTGGACTACACACCACAACCAGAGTCTATTCATATGTTGGTGTTAATTTATAAAAGTCCTAGATGGTCTCCTGGCAGAAAATAGCCATCTTATCCTCACTTTACACCTAGGGTAGTTTTCAGCTCTAACACTTCTTCCATTTATTATTCTGCATTCCTAGAACAGTTACAAAACATGCCTGAAGAGGGCACCTGCTTCTCCTAGCCTAGGGACTCAGAGTTCATGGCAGAATTTTCAAAAATATTCCCAAACGAAACTGAAAGTTCAAAGTTTCAAGGAAGTGACACTCCCCAACACTTTGTTCCAGTCAATATGCAAACCCTTCCAACAACTCCTAGGAAATCCATTCTGTCACTCAATGGAGTGAGACTATATGATCAAAAACTCTTATTTATTTCAAACTAGAGGGGACCTTAAGGCTTTTTTTTAGGGACCTGAGGCTGATGAGGAAAAGAGAACCAAAATGACAAAACTAGTACAGGAAAACCAATCTCTAGATTGTATGCATTTTCCTCTTCTTGAAAAGATAATGTGTTTGTTTGTTTGTTTAAGATCTGAGAGTGTATGAGGGAGGGGAAGAGGAAGAAGCAGACTTCCTACTGAGTGGGGAGCCCAATGTGGGTCTCAATCTCAGGACCCTAAGATTATGATCTGAGCCGAAAGCAGACACTTACCTGACTGAGCCACCCAGGTGCCCCAGATAAAGTATTTCTACTCAACTCTACACCTGTTCCTAAAATGCAGACCAAGTAAGTTTCTACAGATGACCCTTACAATACAGTAGTTCCTTCTTATCCACAGGGCATATACTTCAAGACCTCCAGTAGATGGCTGAAACTATGAGAAGTACTGAATCCTACATATACCATGATAATTCCTATACATACATACTTATGGTAAAGTTTAATCTGTCAATTAGACACAACAAGAGAATAATAAAAAGAGTAATTATAATACCCTGTAATAAAATTTATGAGACCATGTCTCTTTTTCACGAGATCACCACCTACTTCCTGACGGTGGTTGACCATGGCTAAATGAAACCACAGAAAGCAAAACTGTGGATAAGGGTGGGAGACTACTGTACTACTAAGGAGGAATTCAGAATAGGGGTGTTTCAGGAAACTCCATAATTACTAACGGACTATGAAGTTTCTTTTGGGGGAGATGAAAATGTTCTGTTATTAAGATAGTGGGGTAGGGGGAGGTTGTACAACCTTGTGAATACACCAAAAACCCATAAACTGTATGCTTTCAAAGGGTGAATTTTACGGTATTTAAATTATATCTCAATTTTTATAGAAATTTCTTCCTGTCTTATCTTCTCAACTCAAAATAGCCTTCTGGAAAATGTGCTGGTCAGTTTCACTAAATGACACTTTAGAAATGCTCAAATTAGCTTAGATCATGTCCCCTCACTGCCAACCTCCTTGGAAACCAACAGGTGGCCTGGTCAGTACAATTTAGGTAAGTTCAGACAACACTACAACATACACAGCTGGCCAAGAGAAAGAGCAGCCAAGGTAGCAGAAGAGTCTTACCTAGAGAAGCCATTTTCCTTCTCCTTTTTAATTTTTGCATCCCCAGAGGCTCTAACCTGAAAATAATAGTAACTGATTAGTACCTTGAAAGGACTAAATTTGAAAAAAACCTCTCTCTTATTTGAGAACATTCGGCCTCAATTCTTGGAGCATCTTGATCACAGACTCTTATTATTAGCAAAACTGAACAGGTGAACTAAAGGTCTTGACATTTTCCTAAGACTCATTTTTTACAGTTCTTCAGGGCGAATTATCCAATTTACTAAGAAATGTTTCCCCTCAAAATGGCAGCTTTTTACCTTTAAATGATAGCAAGTCCCCCTCCCTCAATAAATATACTCTCTCAAGGATTTGCCCTTGGCAGTGCGCAGAAAAAATAACAAAACGAAATAGTCCGTTTCCTGCCTTCTCTGATTTAGGCAGAGTATGTTCACACACACACCCCTCCCTTCCCAGACATTCTCGGTCTTTCAAAAATCTTTACACATACAAAAGGATACATATACATATGTGTGCATATATGTGCACACACATATATACGGTATCTCTGGAAGAACACAGAAAAATGGTTGGTATAGTGGTTGCCCCCCCGAAAGAGAAAAAGAACAATGAGCAAAGGGTGAAAAGGAAGGTGTAATTTTCATTTTCTTTTCTTTCAAAGTTTTATTTATTTATTCATGAGAGACAGAAAGAGGCAGAGACACAGGCAGAGGCAGCAGGGTCCCTGTGGGGAGCCTGATACAGGACTTGATCCCAGGACCCCAGGACCCCGACCTGAGCCAAAGGCAGACACTCAACAACTGAGCCATCCAGGTGCCCCAGAAGGTGTGATTTTCTTTTCTCTCTTAAGTGGGTTCCAATGCTATGCATGGAACTCAATGTGGGAGTTGAACTCACGACCCTGAGATCAAGACCTGAGCTGAGATCAACAGTTAGATGCTTAACTGACTGAGCCACACAGGTACCCCAAGAAACATATACTTTTCATTATATTCTCTATTTTAGATTTCCTGAATTTACTGAGTACCAAAATTACTTTCTCAGAAACTATTTTTTTTTACTTAAAATAAAAAATTTTTTAGGTTTTTTAAGTAATCTCCACACCCAACATAGGGCTTGAACTCACAGCCCTGAGATCAAGAGTCACATAGACTCTTCTGACTGAGCCAGCCAGGCACCCCAAAACAATAAAAAAAAAAAATCTATACATAGTACTACTTTAAAAAAAAAAAAAAAAAGAACTTATTTATTCATGAGAGACATAGAGAGGCAGAGACACACAGGCAGAGGGAGAAGCAGGCTCCATGCAGGAAGCCCAATGCAGCACTTGATCCGGGACTCTGGGATCACACCCTGAGCCAAAGGCAGATGCTCAATCGCTGAGCTACCCAGGCATCCCTATACATAGTACTTCTCATTTGCAGCCAGATGAGCCTAGAGATTTTGAGAAGGCTTATAATGGTTATGCTGGAACCGAAAGCCACAAAAGCACCAACATCACTAAGTTTTCACTCAGGAAGGACCCTTTATTCAAGAGAAGGCCAACATGGCACTAGGCCTTCTCCCAAGACCAGAATTAATTTTCCCCATAAAAGGAAAACTGGCATTTCCAGAAACCCTACATTCTTAATTTATCCATTTGCCATTTAAAGTAAGATAATGACATGGGTAGATTTGGTCCTATGAAATTCAGTGGTAAAGGGCTTTGGTTTTCATAGTTTAAGACTGTGACTGACACTGAAGTCTCCTGACAGAGACCTTTTTACTCAAAGGCTAAGGAATCTTGCTGTGCAATAAGGGTACTTTCAGGACCTGCTTTTAAAGATAAAGAAAATGAAAAGTACATCCCATTGCTCTTCCTTCCCCACTGAAAGTTCTGTACCTTTTCCTCCTTTCGTTTTTCCTTGTCTCTGTCTTTGTGTTTGTCTTTATGCTTTTCTGAACTTCCATCTTTGTGTTTGGTTTTCTCCTTCTCTTTGTGTTTCTTTTCAGAATCTTTATGTTCACTGTAGAGAAAAAATAAATAAACCACAGAGTTAGCCCAGAGCAGGGACCACAAGGGTTCATTTCACAAGATCAACTCACAAGATAACCCTAAGATAACATGAAACCATGGAAACTTACAATGCTTTAAATAAACAGTCCTGACAGAGGGTTCAAGTAGAGGCGCTTGGCTACTGGACTTTATCTTGTTTGATGTTTTTATTTTTTTGAAGGGGCAAAGAAACCAAATAGAGAAATGTAGTTATTCTAAACATACCAGGACTTTTTTTTAAGTGACTAAGAACATACAGTAAGCCCACCATTTCTACAACATTCTACCAGCAAAAACTATGATGGATGAAAGCTCCAAATTGAGCATTCACATCTGACGTGAGAAGGTAAAAATTCACAAAATATGCATCTCGTGGCTTTGCGCAGTTAACAGCCCAAAAATACAGTAAATGTTTCCTGCTAGCTTTAACTAGGAAAAGCTAGTCACTTCTATATGGGGCTGATAAACCCTGCTTGGTCCTTCCTTTACAGTAAGAAAAGATCCAGCTAAAAGTAAAGACATATCCAGCCCTCAACGTTTAAAAGTCTTGCTTTTAAAAGGGTTTGTGGATATACTGGTAAGCACTGCTCCTCCGGAAAACTAAATATGACATTACAAAGCAAGTGCCATTAAAATGTTCATACCCTAGGATCTAGCTCCTAGAAGTTTCTCTTTGGAAAATAACATCACAAATGATATTCTATTTTGATGTTTTCCATAACAAAAAAACAAGAACAAAGAAACAAACAAAAACCACACACACACACAAAAAAGATAAAACCTTAGTAAAGAACAAAGAAGGAACCTGTGATGTATCAAATTACACAGCCCTTATGCTATAGTTTGTGAGCCCTATGAATACACATGAACAGTGTTTATGGCCACATAAGAAGAAACAGGAATATATAGTCACCGCAACTATATAAAAACATGCACGGGGACTGAAGAGGCAATAAGCAAAAATTACAAGCTACGGTTTAGGGTAGCAAAACACGGAAAGACCGTTTTCTTCAGTGCACTGGGCAGGTAGCTTAGGAACCTTGTTCACTGCACCAACCACTATATTCCACAAGTTAACAAAAGGACTTGAATTCAAGGGCTATGAATTGGGGAGCCCACCCCAGACACAAGACAGCTGGCAGCAACCTCAGCTGACAGGCCTACAGTGGTTCCGGCCTTCCCCACCACCAGACTGCATTTCCCATCTGCCACATTTAGCCTTCAGTCCAGAAAAAGTAGATTTTACCAGCAATGAGCTCATTACGTTAGGCTGTGTCCATCCCAAGGAGTTTGTTCTAAAGATTCTGCCAGCACACCTGAGCACATCAAAGGCCAGAGAGGGAGCAACCAATGATGGCAACCAGGTAGGGGAGAGCGTAGAACCTCGGTCAGAAACGCATCTGCTGTCACACACATCTCGGTGCATGAAGAGAGCCTCAACTCAAGACCGGCATTCGGGTAATAAATAAGCAGAAGCAGGAGGACCGAGGGACCAGCAGAGACAGGACTACAGGGTTGGGAAGATCCAGGAACTGTCAAATGGAAAGATAACAATGCCCACTTTTTCTTATTTATATACTCCTCCATGTTGCTCTCATTAGGTTATTTAGATGTGCCACAAAATGAAGCAACAAGTTTCTCCATGAGTGAACATTTCCTTTTAACTCATTAGGGCTGCACCTAGTTTCAGCATACATAGAGGTACATGGTCACCAAGTTTCCCACCATGCTCCTTGCTCTCAGCACACAGTTATGTCACTCTTCACTCGGTGTGTTCTCCTAATAGTTTTTACCTAAATGCAGTGTTTTATCAAAAAATTGTCCTTTACTACAAAGATGGCTCCCAACTTCATTAGCACTCTTACTTCCAGTTCTCATTAAGCTCTCCAGCTTTAGAATGACTGGTGAAACAGTAAGGTTGCAGAGACTGCAACAGATTCTTCAGAAGTTTACACGTATGAGATCATGGTTTACACCCATGAAATCCTACTACCAGCAAAGCATGTGAGCTTAGTATTTCATTATACAAGCATTGTAGTTTTAATGCTTTTTAAACATTAACTGTAAGAGGAATTACTGGTCATCTACACAAGTGTTTGTCCAAGAGCAAAAACCTGGAATAATTACATTGACAATACTTAGGGATGAATATCTCCCCACAGACACAGTAAGAAAAACTCCCACTCTAAGCAAGCACTGTGCTTGGTATTTTCATATACATTATTTCATTCAATCCTCACAACACTCCTGTGAGATAGATTTTATTGTCCCTTTAAACTGATTTAGGAGAGGAGCCAGTTTTTCAAAGTCTAATTCAAAGTTACAATGTTAGAAAGAAAGGAAGTTGGAATTTGGATTTAACTCAGTATTTCCATCTCCAAGTTCAGAGCACTTTCCAGGAAATCAGTACCATCACATGTCCATGAAATTGATACCTTACCCCTTAAAGCAGACAGATGTTAGAGACAAATAAATGCATGGCCAGTCTGAGATTTGATATAGAAGGTCAAAACTTTATTTTACCATTAAGTAGTAACTTCCTAGAAGAGAGGCCTTGGGTATCTGAAATGATAAAACCTTTGGGATAGCTGCTTTTCCCATGAAACTATAAATGATTGATTCAGGAACAGAAGTTTAGGAATGCTCAGTCTTCCTCTCTGTTCTAACATTCCTCCATTCTTTTTCTCAATGAAAGCAATTCCTAGAAAGGACATTAGTCTGCTTCACTAGCAACTGGCTCTCTGGTCTTCTGGGGCACGTATCTCTAAGTATATACACACTCCAGTTTTCAGCTTTGCCATTCATTATCACACCAAACAGAGATCAGAGAAGACGTCAACAAATGACAAAGCAATGAGATAGTACTTAGGCCACCCCCAGGAAAGTGAAAAAAGTCAATGATACTTCCTCTGCTTACTAACCAGAGAGAAATCTACTCAGGAAATTCAAAGTTCCTGCTAGAGTAGTAACCCTTTTATAGGTCATAATTAATCAAAGACCAGAATGAGACGAACTACTGAAGTGACTTTCTAAAGGAAACATAGTCTCCTCTATTCCCAACTGTTTAGATATAAGAGGATAGGTATGAATTTTTATATACTAAGTGACCAGGATTCAGGATTGAGAACACCTTGTGGTAGAAGGTATCCCATTGTACACTGTTAAAAATTTGGGTTAATGGAGCTCTGAACATGATGCTAACAAGTCTACTGTCAAGTGCGTTCCTGTCCCTGCCTCCAGAAATAGAGAACAGAGTGCTGGGAGTCCTACCCCCTCATCCATAACTCCCATACTGGCAGAAAGCTTGCTAAGACCCAGTGTCAGTCTTTCCTAAGAAATCTACCTGAAGTAAGTGGCAAATGCATTTGGGGGACAAAGTCTGATGATACAGAAGCATGTAAAAAAAGCTGTGCCATGGTAGTCTGATGCAGGAGTTGGCCAGTAGTAGAAAATGGAGCCAATCTGGGACCACTTAGACTGACTCATCATCATTCAGGATTTCCTAACTTGGAGGTTAGGAAATCTTTTTCCAAAAGGCTTAAAACTAGTTTGGCTTTCATCGTGACTTAAAGAGCAGCATCTTTTCCACTTATAGTGAGCTGACAGAAATTCTGACCAATGTAGAAGAATTCGTATGTTGACTGCTTGTTTCAAGAGATGTTACCCTTTTTTTCTACTGATCCTGCCACTTTTCCATACATAATCGACACAATATGTCAAAGTCACAAAATAAGCTTCAGGACAACGGGAAGCTACAACACTGGCCAGTTCAGAGGCAGCGCACAGATGATTGGAAGCACTAGAAAAGCTTCAGTGAGGCTCCAAGAGAACAAACCAGAAAAAAGGCTTACTACTGACCACAGTAAGAAACCTAAACATCTGGATCCCTGGGTGGCTCAGTGGTTTGGCGCCGCCTTCGGCCCAGGGCATGATCCTGGAGACCCGGGATCGAGTTCCACATCAGGCTCCCTGCATAGAGCCTGCTTCTCCCTCTGCCTGTGTCTCTGCTTCTCTCTCTCTCTGTATCTCTCATGAATAAATAAATAAAATATTAAAAAAAAAAAAAAAAAAAGAAACCTAAACATCTGAAGAAAATACACATTTTAAGAATGAGTGTAATCTGAGGATACACTGAAGGCCAAATACAGATAGTAGCTAGCATTCCTAGAGCCTCTGTAATGGTCACATTTTTGGATGAAGTATGAATTTCATCCTTAGAACTCTGGGAGAGAAAACACCAATTACTGGCCAGGTTCAGAAGCTGACTCCTTGGCTCAGGGCTCGTGTTTGTCTGGGGATAAGATCCACCACACTAGCAAAGCCTGGACAAGCAAAAGTCAATGCCAAAGAGAACAAAAGAGTCAAAGCCACATCTCCAGAATGTTCATGCCTGTCTTATGCTTCAATTAGCTAAATTGCACTAAGGAAAAAGTGACAGTGAAACCTTTGGTCTGTTCTGTTAGAGCTGAACAGACAACAAAGGTTGACCTGTAAGGCACTGAGGCAGAAGTGTGGACATAGGGAGAGGGTAGTAGAAAACTAGGAGGAAAAGGATTTTTTTTGCCTGGGAGGGCATTTGCTACCCCTTTAGGAGAAGCAACAACCTCAAACCTGTGTCTGATATTCTGGGAAGCTAGGATGCGGATTGTGGGAAATTGTTTAAATCTGTTAAAGAAAACAAAAACGAGGGATCCCTGGGTGGCGCAGCGGTTTGGCGCCTGCCTTTGGCCCAGGGCGCGATCCTGGAGACCCGGGATCGAATCCCACGTCGGGCTCCCGGTGCATGGAGCCTGCTTCTCCCTCTGCCTGTGTCTCTGCATCTCTCTCTCTCTCTCTCTCTCTCTGTGACTATCATAAATTTGAAGAAAAAAAAAAAAAAGATAAAAGAAAACAAAAACGATCTGTCCTCTATCACCAATAAAAATATTTAACAGATACCTGAATAGCCTTAAGAGCCATAGACTCTTCTATGCAGTTTAAATTCTCATAACAAAACTCTGAGGAAGTATCAGTATCTCCATTTTCTAGATGTGGACACTGAGACACAGAAAAGTTAAGTAACTCATCTAAGGAAACACCTCTAATAAGAGATAATAAGAATTTAAATCAGGCATCCTAGCTCCAGAGTCATGGACTCAACCACTCTGTTACATGACTTTTCAACAAAACAAAGAAACCCTGCCAGAGAGAGAAGGAAGCTATCTTCTGAGAATAGGACTTAATTACTAATGGCTAAGAGAATAAACTCATTCTGGCTACCGACGCCCACTCTTCAGGGCAGCAGAGCCAGGCAGAGTACAAACCAATGGAATCATAGGGGATTCCTATCGGAGAGCCTAGAGAGTTTCAAAGTTGTGAAGGGAGGAGATTCATGGCCCCTTCAAGGAAAGGAAGCAATTATGGTTTAAATAACATTTGCTAAAAAAAAAATTCTAGGTAAATTCAAAAGCTATCTCTGTGAAAAGAACATAGCAGTTTCTGGAAGGCTCTAAGAAACAAAGATTTCCTAATACACATGACCATTATAGTTACTAAACAAAATCACAAGAACTATCAAAACTTTGAGTGGAATGGAATTTTACAAATTATAGGCCCCTTATCAAATGGTGGCTAGGTCCTCTGTGTACCTTTTTCAATTATTTTCAATGGCTTCTTGCTACCTTCAGATTCACGTCCCAGCTTTCTGAAATTACATTTCATAGTTCTGCCTCAAGCTGCTTTTTTGGACCCCATTTTCTATCCCACCTTCTGTTAATCAAGGGTCCACGTAACTGGATTCTTCCCAGAGCAAAGTACATTACAGAATGTCCATGTCTTTTTAATTCTTTTCTCATTGTCTGGAATGCCATCTTTCCAGCCATTATCTTCCCTTGTCAAGATCTTAACCATCTTTCAGTGGCTAGTTCAAATACCCTTTCTACCATGAATTCTTAAAAAAAAAAAGAAAGAAAAGGAAAAAAAAGATTATAGTTCATCATCATAATATAGCTAGATATAATTGAAAACCAGGGCTCCAAATTGATGTTATCAATAAGGAACTACTAAAAAATTAGATCCAAAGACTACCAAAATTGACAGCTCTAATTTATCTGAATGATACTCTACTAGTATGTATGGTAATCACCACCACCTCAATTATTTAACATGTTCGTTTCCAAAGAGCGTTCATCTGCAGAATTCCACTTAATTCTGCCCCAACAAACTTAAAAACTTGCCCAGACCAGTACTGTTATCAACACTTGACCAAAATGGACAACAAGACCCAGAAGTTAAACAACTTGAATTAGGACACACAACTAGTAAATGTAGGACACATTTATTTAGCAAATAACAGAGCCTAGACTCTTGACTTCTATTTTTGTGTGCTTTTCACTATATCACATTGACTCCCATGTGAATGGTGGTGGCACTGCAGTTTCCTCCTTGCTAACTACCCAACTTCTCTACCTCCTTAGGTTAACCGTCCATTTCCCCCAGACACGTTGATACAGGGATGTGCAGATAAATGACAGGTTTTGGCAAGCAGCTCATAAATGTTTTAAATTTGATTCTGTTAAAAACTTCCCCTGAGAACTGGTTGCTTAGTTCCAGTGCATTTTCCTAGGATCCTACATTCTCTCAATTTTAATTCAGGTAGAATTTAGAACTGAAGGGAAAGCAGAAACCAAAAGCATCCTTATCCTCAGATGTTTCTCACATTGACTGTACAGATCAGCACCACCAACATGGCTGGAAAAGCACTTCCCTTACTATTTCACAGCAGTGCTTTCTGTCTTCCCTGGCTTTCTACACATTTGTCACTCCAGCCTCAGTGCCAGGCCTACAATTGGCAAGAGACACACAGTCAAAAACTAGTGGGGTGGGGGCGGGGGGGGTGCATGGCAGGAAGAATTTTGTTTTTTTTTTCTCCACAAATGACAATCCTTTATCTCTAATCCCCCCCAAATTGCTTTTAATAATGTTTATATAAGAGGTCTAGTATTAAAGATAATTTGTGGCTAAGAAGGCAACTTTTCAAGAAAAGTACCTGGTGAGATCCTATAAGCCACGCCGAGTGATTCCTTAGTATCTAGAAAGAATATTCCTGTTCTTTCGTGAGGATTTATATATATATATATATATATATATATATATATATATATATATATATATTTTAAAAGGATCTGAAGTGCTAAATATTAACATTAATAGAATGTTATGTTCAGAGACAAATAATCAAAGAAATTATTTTTGACTTTGGTATAAACTCTTCCTACAATATTATAGGCCCAAAATCTATTAGTTGGAGATGGGGTTTTCACAGGGTCAGAATTTAATGAGATTAATACTTCTCTTGCTGAAATCTTCAGTGATTTGGGGTCTGAAGAGAAAGAGGCAGTGCCTGAAAGGATCTGAGCTGCCAACCACGTGCATATGAGAAAGAGGCACTTGTATGTACACAATTTAGCTACACAACTAACCTTCCTTAGGGAAGATTTTTTTACTGAAAGCAATAATGTAGTGGAGAAAAACAGACAATAACTCAGAAGCCCTGGTCTCTCCTCCTTGCTCTGCTAACACACCACCATGTGACTTTGGGCATGTCACTTCTGACAACTGACCACACAAAAAGATAAGATGGAGTGATCTTTAATACCCTCTCCCTTATTTTGTACCTTAAGAAAGAACAATACAGGAGAAAGTATATGAATAAGATGGAATCTCTTTGGATGGGTCCATATCCCATTCTGTCTCAGCAAAAACTCTGGTTTCCCATTCTCTGACATTCCAAGTATGCAGCATATGTTACTAGATGGGAGAAAGATGCCTCCTGGATTTGGGTCCTAAGTGTAGCCTAATTGAGAAATGACTGCTGCTAATATCTAACAGAGGAGGAAAGACCTAGAAACACATTAGTATACAACTTGTTTCCTCGTAATACCAACAAAATCATGCCAAATTGATTAGCAAATACTGGAATAAAATTAAGCATTTTTCTTAAAAATTTTATTTCTTTGAGAGTAAGCAAAAGAGAGCGCGTGAACATGGGGGTGGTGATGCCAGGGGAGAAATAGATGTGCCCTCCTCTCCCTCCCCCCGAGCAAGAAGCCTGACACAGAGCTCCATCCCAGTATTCCGGGATCGTGACATGAACCGATGGTATACACTTAAAACCAAGCTACCCAGGCACCCCTAAGATTAAGCATTTTTGAAGAGAACATGTTTAACCTTAATTATCCTGGGCTCCAGAGGTGCTTGAACAATTTTCAAAGTTTCTTTAACCTACTACAGAAGGAAAGTGAAGAAGCCCAAAACTACTAGAAAGATCAGAAGTCACTTAAAAAGGAACACAGTGTATAGGATTGTACTGAAATATAGATATATGACCAATATACTTGCTTTGCTGCAAAGAGGTAGTATGTCAGCAGAGGTCAAAACAGGAAGTATTTAAAAGTCAGCTTACAGCACATCAACTGGTTAAACTGTCTTAAACTTACATGTGAATTAGAAATCTGGAGCTAGACTTAGTCATGTGTAAACAGCAACTCAGGCCAGGTTTTTCCAATGCCTCTTGACAAACAGGCTATTATTTCTTAAGTATTTTGATTAGAAATGAAAATATTAAAAGGCACAAAATTATGTTAAAACAAATTCCTGAATTTGCCTATGTATAATCTCAGGAAAGTATGCTTGACAGAGGTACAAAATACCACCTCCTCATATTTGTGAAACAGTTAAAAGAGCTTTTTATACTTACTGACTCCCTAGGTTCCCTCTAAAGTGTGTATTAATATGCGAGAACTGAAAAGAGGAGTTGAGAAAGGTTAGGTAACCCAACCAAAGTCATGTGACACCTAAGCGGACCAGGAGGAGGCTGCCTTCTAGACAAAAGCGATTAAGCTACAATGGACTTTCCAAGAAAAATGACACCAAAACCATTTCCTTTATTCTTGAAAAAGAGATCTTGGTAAAAGAGCAAGGCCAAACTGATGCCCCAAAGTCTTTTATGCCACTTTCACCTAATCTTTTTCCCCACAAATGATGATAAATTTTGATTGGTGAAATCAGGTGTTCCAGAGAAAAAGGGATCAATCTTTAAAAGTTTGTTTTATGGCAGCCTCGATGGCCTAGCGGTTTGGCGCTGCCTTCAGCCCGGGGTATGATCCTGGAGACCTGGCATCCAGTTCCACATCAGGATCCCTGCATGGAGCCTGCTTCTCCCTCTGCCTGTGTCTCTGCCTCTCTCTCTATATATATATGTCTGTCATGAATAAATAAATAAAAATCTTTTAAAAAAGTTTGTTTTAAATATTAACCTTTATTTAAAAAAATTTTTTTGGATTCATGGCAACAAAGAAATTAGCATTTCTTTTTTGTTTGTTTGAAGATCTTATGTATTTATTTGAAAAAGAGAGAGAGAATGAGAGGTAGAGGGAGAGAGAATCTGAAGCAGGCTCTGCCCGGAGCACAGCCCCACCCAGAGCTTGATCACACTACCACAAGAAATGACCTGAGCTGAAACCAAGAGTTGGATGCTTAACGGAGCCATTAGGGGTGCCCCCAAATTAGCATTTCTTTATAAGCATTTTCCTCAGGTGATGAAGTTCTTTGTGGTCAATGACTACCTCATTTTTTTGGTACTTCACATCAACTAACACAGGATGCACATGGCAGGCAGAATAAAAAGACTTGTTTGACGTGATCCAGCAATTCTACTCTTAAGTATTTACCCAAAGAACTGAGAGCAGGGACTCAAACAAGTACTTGTACACCCATGTTCACTGTGTTATTATCATAACCAAACCAATATGTGTTATTATGATAGCCAAAAGATGAAAACAACCCAAGCATCCATCAACATGGGAAGAGATTTTTTTTTAATGTGGTGTAGACACACAATGGGAGTTATTATTCAGCCATAAAAGAGAAATGGAATGCTGATATGTGACATGGATAAACCTTAAAAACATTAAGGGAAATAAGCCAGACACAATTAAGGATATTTTGTGATTTTACTTATATGAGATACTAGAACAGGCAAGTTCATAGAGACAGAAAGTAGAATAGAAGTTGCCAAGGGATGGGAGGTGGGAAGACAATGGGAACGCATTATTTGATGGGTTCAGAGACTATTTGGGATGATGAAAAAGTTCTGATGATGGCTGTACAATACTGTGAATACACTTCATGCCACTTCAAAAAGGCAAAACAAAACAACAAAAAACCCCAGCAAAACATGTTATTGATATTTTACCAAAAACCCACAAAAAACTTGTTTGAAAAATGGGAAGACCAGAGGGAACTATCCTGTAGAAGAGTAAGACTATATGAAAAGAGAAGATGGTAAATGGTATACCCATAGGTACTCACTGATTCAATAAATATAGATTAGTTAAGTAATCTGCCAGACACTATACTAAGCCTTGAGAATATAAAAGGAGTAAGAAAGACTTCAACTCTGCTCTCAGAGACCTTAAGAGTCTGTTGGGGAATACAGAGAAATAAACACACAATTATAACACCAATGCAGCACGGCAATTACTACGAAAGGAACATATTCAAGGTGCCAGAGAGCACACAGAAGTGGCACTCAATATGGGGAGGGTGGGCAGAAAAGATACCTGTAAGAAGTCAGGTCTAAGCTGCAACTAAAAAAATGATATTAAGAGGGCAACAGAGTACTCCGGAACCAGTAACAGCATGCTTTAAGGCCTAGAAGTATCAGAAAACATGTGTTAGAGGAAATAAGAAGTTCCAGGAGACTGGATATGGAATGTGAGAGAAGGGTAAATGGCAAGAGAGTTAGCAGAAGAGAGCCAAAAAAACAGAACTGCCATGTGCACTGGAAGGAGGAAATAAGAAAGGTGGCCAGAGGGCACCTAGGTGGCTCAGTAGTTGAATGTCTGCCTTTGGCTTGGGTCGTAATCCTGGGGTCCTGGGATCCAGTCCCGCATAGGCTTCTCTGCTCAGTGGGGAGCCTGCTTCTCCTTCTGCCTGTGTCTCTGCCTCTCTGTGTGACTCTCATGAATGAACTCTTTAAAAAAATAGAAAAAGAAGAAAAAGAAAGAAAGGTGGAAAAGGACAGAGGCATGAAAGGCAAGGGAAGCTGGTCTTAAGGAGGACTGGGTCGAATATGGTGTATCTTGGCAAATGTTCCATGTGCCAAAAATCTCTATTCTGCTGTTGTTGAGTGGAGTATTTGATAAATTTCACTCAAATCAAGTTAGTTAGCTATGTTCAAGTCTTCTACATCATAATGATTCTCTCTCTGCTTATGCTATCAATTGAGATAGAGGTAGTAAAATCTGACTATAAATTGTCTATTTCTCTTTGTAGTTCTATCAATTTTTACTTCATATACTTTAAGGCTCTGCTATTAGTATATAAACATTTATAGTTTTTATGCCCTCCTAATTGGTTCCTTTTTATCTTTATGAAATGAACTTTATTCTTGGCAATAATCTTTGCTCTCAAAAATACTTTGGTAGATATTAATGTAGACTGAACAACTATAAACTGGAGAAAAAAAAGATACATATGAATTGAGACTGGATTCAACTACTGACATTAAATTCACTAGAGTAATGAAAATGGAAACTAGATGATCAAGTAGTAAGAAATGAGTTAATTGGAAGGAGGGGGGCACCACAGAAGTGGTAGATATACATAAAGTAACGTCCCCACTAGAGAAAATCTGGTTATTCTAATGATTCACAAAGACTTATTCATGAGTTCATTAGCTATATCTTAAAATTTTTAATGGTTCATAAGAACAGTCTTAGAAAGCAATTCTCACTTTTAACTTGTCTGCAGACAATAAGCCAAACTAATGAAGCAGTTCTAAGAGACTCTAGGCTGGAGGCACTCGTTCCAATGCACGACTAATCTTTATATTCCCTTTTAACAAAACTTAGGCCACTCTGGGAATGTCAGATAGCATTCTCCCCAACATATGCCTTTAACTCAAAATGGAAGCTAAGTCCTTATTTTTAACAAGGGGTCTCATATCCAAAGATATGGTCAGTCTTTGGGCTTAACAACTTGTGCTTCCTACACCAAAAAATGGGAGCAAAACAAAAAAGAAAACATCTTTCCAAAGCTTAAATCCCTGAGAGCAGCACTACTGAATTTCATGGATATTGGTGGTCACTGGCTTCTGTGAGAGCTGAACTCTTCTGATAATTTGATGAAACTAGGAATGCTCTCTCTAGGAAAATCTCATCACCTAACCTTTTACATATGACTCTAGGGGCCCACAGACCATGGAAGCACAGGGTAAGAGTTTTTAATTTATACCCACTGAAGTACAGAAAGATATGAAGCTTCATATGTATACACACACACACACACACAAACACACAAATACTGTGTGTTTGTGTATACATATATACAGTCACCAATCCAGTTGCCTTTTATCAAGGCAAGTCTCTGGATTGTTATAATGAATCCATAGCTGACTTAGCTAAAAATTATAAATAAAAAAAATTTTTGAGGAAGAGGAGCAGAGAATCTTAAGCAGGCTACACGCCCAGTGCAGAAACACAGGGCTTGATCTCACAATCATGAGATCATAACCTGAGCCAAAGTGTCAGACGCTCAACCATTTGAGCCAAGCAGGTGCCCCTCTCTCCAATTTTTTAAACTTTATTTTTTTTATTTGAGAGAGAGCACTTACGCAAGCATGAGCAGAGGGAGGAGCAAAGGGAGAGGGAGAAGCTGACTCCCCACTGAGCAAGGAGCCTGACACAGAGCTTTATCCCAGGACCCCAAAATTGTGATCTGAGCTAAAGGCAGACACTTAACTGACTGAGCCACCCAGGTGCAACCTCCCCTAAAATTGTATCCTTAGTCAGCTATGTACTGAAAGAAAATTCGCCATACTTGCTTTGTACATCTTGATCTGAACAAGACCATCGCCCTTAAGGCCTGAATGATCAAGGTTATACTCTTAGCAACTCTGGAATCAAATACAGTCTCTGCTTACTCTGCTATCCATGCTGTTTACCTGCGGCTCAAGTTTAAGGTACATTCCAGGCAAGCCAAGCCAGCCAACCCACTGCCAAATGATGAGGGACTTGCTGGTTTAACCCTTACCTGTTGCTATGTTTGGACTTTTCTCGGTCCTTCTCCTTGTCTTTCTTGTGCTCTTTGTGCCGGTGTTCTCGATCTTTGTGTTTATCTTTGTGTTTATGAGAATCTGCAACCGTAAGAGATGAGTCAATTAGGAGGAGTCATAAGCTAGCTCCTGCTCACCTACCTTGACAGGCTGGTCAAGAAGCACAATGACAGGATTCAAATGGCAAGGTAGCCATAACAGCACATTCCACTGGAAGGAAAGATTTCACAAAGGCACTCAGACAAAGCATCCCATTACCTTGCCTCTAAAACCAAGACAAGTGTTACAAACATGAAGGCAGAAGGGAAATAAGTTCTACTGTAAACGGAAGCAACAGTTAGGCATTCTTCTCCTTAGGTCTGGTACTATTGAGACTAAATCATAAATGATACAAAAGGATAAATCTTGAACACCATCAAAATCAGATGGTTATCTATGTAAGTTCTGGAAAATCCAAACCTTGAGAGATCTTTAATAAGAGATATGTTTTTTTTTTAATTTTTTTTTTTTTATTTATGATAGTCACACAGAGAGAGAGAGAGGCAGAGACACAGGCAGAGGGAGAAGCAGGCTCCATGCACCAGGAGCCCGACGTGGGATTCGATCCCGGGTCTCCAGGATCGCGCCCTGGGCCAAAGGCAGGCGCCAAACCGCTGCGCCACCCAGGGATCCCCCCAAGAGATATGTTTTTAAATCGACTTTAATAAAGTATAATTTCTATGTAGTAAAATATACACAATTCAAAGATATAGTGTGGTAAGTCTAACAAGCATATATACAGGTATAATCCCCACCACAGTCCAGATTTAGATCAATTCCATCACCCAAAAAAGTTTGCCCTATGCACATTCCCAGTCCATCTCCATCTTTTACCCCCACCCAAAGCAACCGATAATTTGCCAGCAATTATTAGGTATATCTAAAGTTCTACTTAAAGAAATCATACAGGACTTACTCTTTTGTTTGACTTCTTAACTTCATGTTATTTTTGACATTCATCCATGCTGCTGGATGTTATCAGTAGTTAAGGTTCTACTGCTGAGTGGAATCCCACAGTCATGGATACACTCTAATTTACTTATCCATTCACTTGCTGATGTACATTTGAGTCATTTCTAGGCATTGGTTACTAGGAATAAATCTGCTATGAACATTCACATACAAGTATTTGTATAGACATTTTTTCATTTCTTTTGGGTACATACTTAACAGTGAAATCACTGGATCATATGAAAGTATAAATTTAACTTTATATTTTTTAAAGATTGATTGATTGTTTGATTTATGATAGACAGAGAGAGAGAGAGAGAGGCAGAGACACAGGAGGAAGGAGAAGCAGGCTCCATGCTGGGAGCCCAACGTGGGACTCGATCCCGGGACTCCAGGATCACGACCTGGGCCAAAGGCAGGCGCTAAACCGCTGAGCCACCCAGGGATCCCCAAATTTAACTTTAATAAACTGCCAAACTTTTCCAAAGTGGTTGTACTATTACACATTCCCACCAATATGCATTAGAGTTCCAACTGCTACGGATTCTCTAATACCTAGTATTATCGATCTTTAATTCTAGCCATTCTAGCAGGTATGCAGTGGTATCTCATTGTTTTAATTCAGTTTTCTAATTAAATAATGGGCATCTTTTCATTTGCTTATTGACCACTCATGTATCTTCTTTAGTATTTTCGAATCTCTCACTCATTTTAAAAATATCCTATTACTGAGTTTTGTAAGAGTTCTTTATATACTTAAGATTACAATTTTTTTTTGATATATATATTGTGATTTTTTTTTTCTAGGAGTTTTACAGAAGTAAATGATAGAGCACATTTTTAAAATTATAAAGCTGTCTAGTTGTTGTAGCACACATTTTTTGAAAAGACAGACCTTTTCCCCCACTGAATTGCTTTGGCCTATTTACTGAAAATGAAGTGGCCGTATAATTCAATTTCTGGAGTTTATTCTTACACAAACATATACTATTATGATTACTATAGCTTTATGGTAATTTTTTTCCATAGTAAGTTTTGAAAACAGGTTATAAAAGTTCTTTAGCTTTGTTCTTTTTTTAAAAAAAAGATTTTATTTACTTATTTATTCATGAGCGGCAGAGGGAGAGGGAGATAGAGAGAGAGAGAGGCAGAGACACAGGTGAGGGAGAAGCAGGCTCCCTGCAGGGAGCCGATGTGGGACTGGATCCTGGATCTCCAGGATCACGCCCTGGGCCGAAGGTGGCGCTAAACCGCTGAGATGCCTGGGCTGCCCAGTTTTGTTCTTTTTCAAAACTGTTTTGATCATTCTATGTTTTCTGCATTTCATAGAAGTTTTAGGTTCAGTTTGCCAATTTCCAAAAAGAAGAAAAAAAAAAAAAAGCCAGCTGGGAAGTTTGTATTCATAGGACAATTTGGAGAAAAAGGACATCAAAACATGTTGTGTCTTCTGATCTATGAACATGGTATCTCTCTCCACATATTTATGTTAATGACTCTTAAATTTCTTGGTGTATCACAATTATCCCAAGAGCCTATTAAAAATGTGGCTCACTGAGGTCGGGTTCCTCAGTGTTAAATACAAATCAACTCGAAGTACCCAACATATGTGTGGTGGTTTTAAAATCCATCCAACAGATTCTTTGATATTCCTGTTTAAGAGGTGTGGCCTAATTTTCTTCTCCATGAGTACATACTAGATTTAGTAACTCATTCCTTAAAAAAAAACAGGATTAAGATGGAAATGTCAGTATGTGACTTCTGCCACCATGTCATAAAAGGGGCTGCATTCTTCTCCTTGCTCTAGGGGAAGACAGGTATCATAATGTTAGGATATTCAAGCTGCCCTACTAGAGAGGCCCATGTGGTAAGAAACTGTCACGTGGTTAAATGATTTAGGAAGTAGGTCCTCCAGTTTTAGGTAAGTCTTTAGACAACTGTAACCTCATGACAAATCCTGAGCCAAAACCACCCTACGAAGTTGAAGCTGCTCCTGAATTCCTGGCTCACAGAAACTATATGAGAAAACAAATGTTTGTTTTTTCAAGCTGTAAACTTTGGAGTAACACATTCTGTGCAACAGAGAACTAATTAAAAAAATGTTTAGGTAATGTATGTGCTCATCCCATTCCTGACTCACAAGGAAAAAAAAAAAAGCCACATTTGACATAATCCACTCAACATCTATTATTCTGTGCCAGACAGACCCCAGAGAAACAAAAACTTGATGACCATGTCCCTAGCCATAAGAAATTCTCATCCCACAGAGATGGGAAAAATAAAATCATATGGTGTAAAAAAAAAAAAAAGTAGACTTACACCCAATCTTCCATGTAGCATATAAAAACCTCTATGAAAGTCTCAAGTCTAGAATTATAAAATGCTAAGTCAATCTAATACACAAAAGTGGTGGCCCCTATTCACTCAACAGTAACAAATACCCACATTACATCTGCTCCAAACTAAGGGCTTAGATCAAAACCATAATAATAACAAAACACATGCCACCAGCACCATAACCTGGAATGAAGTCCATGTTATTTGAATTTGTTTATAGGTCATATTTAACAAATAAGAAACATAACATTAGGATGTGCTATTATGACCCAAGAGTATGGCAGGGACATAGTATTTTTTTTTTTAATTGCTCTGTGCATAATTCAGCAAACACATGAACAACTGAAAAAGACTAGAAGATAAATATCCAAGTGTTAAAAGTAGTTATCTGTGAGTGGTAAATTTATGAACAACCTGAGATATTTGCTTCTCCCTCTCCCTCTGCCCCCTGTTCGAGCTCTGGTGCTCTCTCTCAAATAAATAAATAAAATCTTTAAAACAAACAAACAAACAATATTTAAGGGCAGCCCTGGTGGCTCAGGGGTTTAGCACTGCCTTCAGCCCAGGGCCTGATCCTGGAGTCCCAGGATCGAGTCCCACATCAGGCTCCCTGCATGGAGCCTGCTTCTCCCTCTGCCTGTGTCTCTGCGCCTCTCTCTCTATTAATTAATAAATAAAATATTTTTAAAAAAATTTAAAAATTACCAAAATTTGACAAATGTTTGCAAACACTTGTGTACACAAGGAAAAGGTGATTTAATTCACTAAAAAGCACTAAATTTAAAGAAAAGGGAAATTAAGTGATGAATTAAGAGTAATTCTAGGTTTCGGATAACTAGTATGCCAAGAACATCTTTTTTTTTTTAGTTTTTAAAAAAAGATTTCATTTATTTATTTGACAGAGAGAGAGAGTGTGCACACCCGCACAAGCAGAGGGAGTGGCAGGAAGAGGGAGAGGGAAAGGGAAAGGGAGAAACAGGAACCTGACGTGGGGCTCGATCTTAGTACATTAGTACACTAAGATCATAACCTGAGATGAAGGTAGGTGTTTAAATAAGCCACCCAGGCATCCCTATTATTTTTCTTAACATTATCTTTTTAAGGACACAAAACTTCAAAACTGATTTTAGAGCCAGGCCTCCAAGTCTTTCTTTTTGTTTAATATTTTATTTATTTATTCATGAGAGACAGAGAGAGAGAGATCCCCAAGTCTTTTAAAGCAATTGTGAATCTAAAACCTCAAACCAAAACATCTGGTAACAAACTTATGGCTGGAGAGCTAAGTAATTCCAGTAATACTAATAAGACCTAGGTCAAAAATCTGAATCCCAGGTGCCCTTAATTTCAAAAGAAATTAATACGTGTCTATCATATGCTCAAATTGTGCTATGTGTGGTGTGACAGGCCCCCAAAAGTTTAATATATGACAACTCCAAATACTTGAATGCCCGTAGTGTAGCTCCACACAGCACACTGGGCTCTCTAAGAAAAAATGACAGGTAAAACAAAATGGATGCCTACAGAACACCAACATTGTATAAACAAATGAAATTATCACCTGATAGAGAAATGTAGAAATGATCTACACTAGGTAAACTGATAGATAAATAACCTCTACAGATGCATACAAAAGTACCTCCAGATGAATGATGTCTGGAATTTGCTTTTAAAATAACCTCAGCACCCCCCCCCCCAAAAAAAAATCCAGGGAATAAGGGGAAAGATAAAACAAGATTGACAAAAAGTTGACAGTTACAGAAATGGGGGTATAAGATATAAGGGGAGTTCATTATACTACTCTCTCTGCTCTTGTTCATATTTGAAACTTTTAATAACAAAAGTTAAACACTATCTTTAAGCTTCTTCCCTTCCAATTTCTATTTTTCCTTACTACATAAGGATACAGCTTAGTCCAAGAGAGGATTTGTGTTAAGGAGCAGTAAGAGATGAGACGCCTGGGTGGTGCAGTGGTTGAGCGTCTGCCTTTGGCTCGGGTCATGATCCCGGGTTTCTGGGATCAAGTCCCACATTGGGCTCCCTACAGGGAGCCTGCTGCTCCCTCTGCCTTTCTCTCTGTGCCTCTCACGAATAAATAAGTAAAATCTTTAAAAAGGAAAAAAAAAAAAAAAAGGAGCAGTAAGGGAGAGAAAAAATTTGATAGATAACAATAATCCAAGAGCCAATTCTAAGGATGACAGGGAGCCACAGCAAACAGAAAAGGAACAAAGTAAAAGCCATACTTAAGATTAATGGAAGGACAATAGGAGTAAAAAAGTAAAAGCAAAGTAACTAGCTAGTGGTTTTTTAAGCAGTCTTCCAGGAAATTTCATAAACTGGCTGTGTATAATAAATAGAGAGGAAGAATCAGAGACAACTCAAAGCCTTTGGGTCCAAGTGATTAGCAGAACAAGGTTCTTTCACAGACTCAGGAAATCTGAGCAAAGCAAAGATTGTACGCGGGGGGGGGGGGGGGGCTGGAGAAATGACGAAACTAACTGAAGTCATATATTATACTTAAAGGAACAGCAGAATATCTAATAAAGATGGTCAGAAGAGAAGCCAGTAAGTGAGAAAGTGAAGCCAGTAAGAGCAAACTGATCTATAACTCTTATGGTAAAAATATTTATAGACAGAAGACTAATGGCCTTAAAAGATTACTTCAAGTAAGTATGTACCCTTTCCTCTTAACTGGAATTTATCTAAAAATAGACTGTTAAAATGTTTTTGAAGAAAGGATCTTGCTACTTCAAGCATCTATTAATTCAAAAAGAACTGTGTTGAACTTAACTGATAGATTAGAAATGAAAGATGCAAACCACTGCATATAAAATCATCAGAAAACCTCATTCATTGTGAATTCAGGTCACCTAATAACCTGACAACAACTGTTCCAAATGCATGCATTAAAATATCTGAGATGAAGACATGGGAGGAAGACCCCTGAAATAAGGCAGCCCTGAGAAAACAGAAGACATGTAACAACTAATTTCTTTGACTCTAACTGAAGTTACTCCATAAGGACAGGTTAAGTAGATAAATAGCTTGAATAGGATTTCAACATGTTTTGTTACTATCATCTAAAGTGTTCCTTGAAGTTGATAAAAACTTTAAGAAAAGAAACTTCCAGGGACACCTGGGTGCCTCAGTGGTTGAGGGTTTGCCTTCGGCTCAGGTCATGATCCTGGGATCAAGTCCCACATCAGGCTCCCTGCAGGGAGCTTGCCTCTCCCTCTCCCTATGTCTCTGCTTCTCTCTTTGTGTCTCTCATAAATAAATAATCTTTTAAAAAATAATAAACTTCCAAATGACAAGAGAGGAAAGTATCTGTATTTCCTGAGGATATATTCTGAGGAAAAGATGCTGGCTAGCATAACATAAGGACTTGATGGTTAATGTACGAAAGAAAAGGAAATCTTTTACTACTTGGATTCAGAATTATATGCTTAGGGTTGACTCAGTTTACAATCATTTTTAACAGCTTCTTAAATCTAGAGTGCCCTGCTAAAGACTCATCAGACGTGAACTCAGCCCTCAGAGTTTACAATCCAGAAAAGTAATTAAGCTATGAAACCAAACAGCCATGCCCCAAGGTGCTCAAGAGAAAAGGGGCACTAATGTATGTGCTAGAACCATGCTGGAGTACTTAAAAATGCTGTCTTATTTAATTTTCTTACCACTCATATGATAAAGAAATATCACTATTTCACAAAAAGACAATAGTAACAGCTATCTCCTACTAATAGTGCATACTTTGCACAATGTAGTATGTGTCAATGGGTATCTGGTTTCCACAACTCTGGGTGGTGCCAATTTCATCAAATCCAAGACACATTTTTGCCTCTTTTAATATATCTTGACAAAGTTCATATAGTTCATACAACCCCTGTGGAGAGGGAATTGGGCAATGTCTAGCAAAACTAACAAACACAATCTCTTTTGACCCAGCAATCCACACGTAGGAACTCAGCCTGAAGATATACTTCCAAGGCAGAAAATTTATGCTGCTCCATGTATGTATATGTGAAGGTAGAGAAAAATTAAGTCAACAGAGAAGAAATCTTTTTTTTTTAAGATTTTATCTATTTATTCATGAGACACACAGAGAGACATAGGCAGAGGGAGAAGCAGGCTCCCAGCAAGGAGTCTGATACAGGACTCGATCATGCCCAGAGCTGAAGGCAGACATTCAACCACTGAGCCACCCAGGCATCCCGAGAAGAAATCTTTTTAAGTTTGGACTTGCTGAAATGGATTAATATTCCTTTCCTAGCCCCAAAATCTCAAATGTCAAATGATTAACATTAAAGTAACAATGTTTTTATTGCATCATGATGCTCTTATATTCAGAAACTACGCAAACTTTTTATAAAGGTAATATTTTCCCCCAGGTGTCTACACATGAAACATGTAACATATGTGTGTCATGACCTCCATCTCTTACATGATAGCAGAATTTTCTACTTTTCTGTCCATCTGCTATTTTTCTGTAAGGGTAGTAAAACAGTATAATTACTTAATTTATGGACATTATGAGAAGACTAAAAATAATTTAAGCTTAATGCTTCCTTTGTTTCCAAGTAAAAAGTAAAATGATGAGGGGAAACAGACTGATTCCACCAGAAAACAAGAAATTAAAAGCCTAGATCCAAGAGGTCAGTGAGGAGTGAACACAGGCTCCCTGAAGGAAGTAGTGTTTAAACTAAGTCTTATCAAAAGCAAAGGAGTTAGCAAAGTAGAAGAGAGGGCATTCTTGGCAGATGAGCAATTAAAGTAAACCGTCAATTATTACTGATTTTTTTTGCTGAAAAATTCATCTTCTCACAATTGAGTAAAATTAAGTGATATATACTTTCTGCCAGCTAGGAAATGGTAGTGTTAATTCTTGTAAGGGATACATTAAAAAAATAAGATCCCAGAGTTATAATTAGACTTTCTAAAGCCATGTATCCCAAAAGCAGATTCTTAAAAAAAAAGATATAGATCCACTCCTTGAAGCTTTAGAGTTGTAATTCTCTACTTAGAAGAGAAACAAAACTCCAAAGAATAAAAAACTATCAAATAAATCCAGCAAAACTCAATCCAATTGTTATGAAGTCCCTGAAACCTGGCTTAATCCCAGGCTCACAATGAAGCTGCAGGTTTGGAAACCAGGTCTAGAGTCCTCCAAGTAGCCAAATCAGTGTCAAACCAGGCATAAGATGAAGAATTCATTTCCCATTAGGGACACCAGACACACACACATATTATATAAAAAAAGAAACCAAACACTTTGTTAAATATGTTCAAGAATGATGCAGTTAGCACAAAAGATCATGGCTAAATCCTATGACTGATTACAGACATCACAGATTAGCAAAGAATGCTGGAAAGGCTTCTGAAGGAAGCTGGTGGAAGCAGACTGCTTCAAGAGAGTGAAAAATACCTGATTCAAATTCTTGTTCACTTACTGTATGACCTTGGGTAAAAGTCACTTAACTACTGGGTCTATAAGAAGGCAGAGATCAGTAATTAAGAGCTTCAATCTATGTTCATTAATTTATTTGTGACCTCAGTAAACTCACCTCTCTTATAGATGAAGAAACTAGGGCTCAGAATATATATATATATTTTAAGATTTTATGTATTTATTCATGAGAGACACAAAGAGAAAGAGAGAGGCAGAGACACAGGCAGAGAGAGAAGCAGGCTCTATGCAGGGAGCCCGATGTGGGACTCAATCCTGGGACTCCAGATCATGCCCTGGGCGGAAGACAGAGGCGGTCAACCACTGAGCCACCCAGGCGTCTCAGTGGCTGGGCATGTGCATCTGCCTTTGGCTCAGGTCGTGATCCTGGGATCCAGGAATGGAGTCTCACATCAGGCTCCTCACAGGGAGCCTGCTTCTCCCTCTTCCTGTGTCTCTGCCTCTCTCTGCGTGTCTCTCATGAATAAATAAAATCTTTTTTAAAAGGAAAAGAGAATATTTAAGTGATCGTAAAGAATTTTATTTCAAAAGTCAAATTCCTTGTGTGTGGTTGTATTGGAATTCCCAGCTAACCTTCACAAAATTACAAACTGTCAATAAAGTACAACTATTACTGAACTCTCTTCATGTTTAATTTACATACAAAAAAGATCAACCCTACCCAATCATTCTAAATAACTCCAGGTTCAGGTTCCACACACGCATTTAAGGCAGCAACCATGCCAATTCACTTCGCCCAACAAGCCAATGACGAATAAAAGCCTATCTGATATTCTTACCTGTTTGCAGATACAGAAGAAAAAGCACTTATAAGTGGAACTGGCTTGCTTCTAATGATCTTTATACTCAGAAGCCTTAAAAAACTAGTTTCAAGGGATGCACTGGTAACAGTCAGCACCCTGCCCCAAGAAACATTTGCATTAGTTTAGCAGCAATCAGTAAATGGTTAACAGTATTGCCAAGCTTATTCTACTCAGGGTCTCTAATGCAATTGCTATTCAATCCAAGCATAAACATTTACACTTTGAGGATAGGCTATGGAATTGGCCAAGATTACTGACCATTTTATCACCTATTCCATGATCTTCTGCCACTCCACCACTCTCCCAAACTATTAGGGTAATCAGATCAGAGCATGAGAGAAGAACCCCCTGCTTCTTTGTAAACAAATGCAGAGACTTTTCTGATATAAAAGAGCTATTTGCCATGTTTTGAGCCAGACCTCACTTACAGTGACCTGTGATGACAAGTTTGGAGACTTAAAACAGCTGTATATGATAGGCTCCTCTTCAAAGACAGTCATCAAGTATATGAAGGATGGGGATAAGGAATAGTTATCCATCAAAAGCCGCCTTCCCCAAGGAGGCAACTTTGTCAAAGGTAACTTCTGCTCATTTCTGACACATAAATACACAACTACTACATTAGTAAGGTGGGCACAGGTACCATTCGGGTGAAAGCGCTAGGTGAAGAAATTAATTTTCTAAAAAAAGATATTCATCACCTGCTGCTCATTTATTAAAACATATTTACTGGGATAAATTCTTGTGTCTTCCCGTTGCTCCCTGACTTTCAAACCCATGAATACCAGATTCCCAGAAGCTGGAGTTTGAACAAAATCAACACTTCTACTTAACACTGTATACCAAGTTTTTTTTTTTTTTAAAGATTATTTATTAGAGAGCACAAACGGGTGGGGGATGGGCAGAGAAAGAAGCCAACTCCACGCTCAGCAGGGAGCCCAACATGGGGCTCCATCTCAGGACCCGGAGACCATGACCTGAGCCAAAGGCAGATGCTTAACTGACTGAGCCACTCAGGAGCCCCCTCGGTATGCTCTAACACTTTAAAGAAGGCTGTTTTTGTCTAGGACAGATACAAGCTGGTTTTGGTGATAAAAGACTAGCATCCGGGAATGTGGTCAGTACCAGGGGTGTGTGAATCTCCCCAGGAACTCAATGCCAAACTAAAAGCAATTAGAAGCCTGAAAGCCCAATACTGGAAGGGAAATTGATTGAAGGGTACAGGACTTCTACCCTTCCTTCTCTCCCACCACAGCTGTCTAAATTCGGACTTTACCAATGGTGATCGGTTTCAATCTAGGAAACCATGATCCATACTAATGGTGGCCGATTTCAATCTGTAGCCCACAGAAGAGTCCTTATCACTATTTTACAGCAATTCTCAATGAGCACATTTCCAAAATTCCAGGTCATAGTTAAGAGCCTTTCAAAGTAAGCAGGACAGATGGTGTTCTGGCTAAAAGCTCAAAGAGCTCTGGAATTTAAAAGAAAAATGTTGGGAGGATTCAGTTCTAAAGAAAATCAAGAATGAGGGAAGGGACTAGTAACATTTCCAATTTTTAAAGACAAAATTATCGTTTGTTCTCTCCAAATGTGTACCGTATATAAACAAGACCTCTTGTCACCAACAGACTCATTTAATATCGAAAATAATAGGGCTCCCCCCTTAGGGACCTAGACCTAGTACTCTCAAGCTGATAAAACCCAATTCCAGCTGAGAAGATGACAGCTGGAAGTGTATTTCTTCTTCACTCCTTAAGGAAGTTGGGGCTTACAATTTTCATTCATTTGAATATTTATTATCAACTCTGTGTCAGGCATTGTTCTAGGTATGGGAATACAACAGTGAACAATACCAAGTCTCTGCCCTCATAAAGTTCCATGAAGAATATAATAAACACTTTAACCCTTCCCAACAGCAACAGCTGTTAAATGAGTCACTGTGGAAAGAGAGGAGGTAAAAGGGTCTCCCTCACAGCCCAGGTTTCCCTGTACTTGGCTCTGTGAAGTTCCAGAGAAGACCTTCATAAGAAGTTATGGAGGCCAAGTGAAAAGAAAGGGTCAAACTTAATCGAATGAAACTTGACAATTATTTTGCAAATTGCTTGAGTCTTTCTCAATATTCAAAACTTCATAAAGACTTCATCATCAGAAACTTGTAGGTACACTACATTAAAAAAAAAACCTCAAAGTTGCTCAAAAATAGAAGCCCAGCATTTTCAATTTTTTTTTTTATCAGCTCTACAACACAACTTCAAATCTCTAAACCTGTCACATTGTCCAAGTGTCTACGTGTTCAGAAAAAATGCTACCAACTAGGGGATCCCTGGGTGGCTCAGCGGTTTGGCGTCTGCCTTTGGCCCAGGGCGCGATCCTGGAGTCCTGGGATCGAGTCCCACGTCGGGCTCCCTGCATGGAGCCTCCTTCTTCCTCTGCCTGTGTCTCTGCCTCTCTCTCTCTCTAATCAATCAATCAATCAATCTTTTAAAAAAAAAAAAAATGCTACAAACTGGCATTAAAACCCTTAAGAGAACCTACCATGGTTCTTAAGCATCAGCAATTCTGGGATAGTGGTCTTTAAGGAGCTTGTGATGAAAAGACATAAATGAAGCAGCCAACCAGTTTACTTTAGGTCTCAGGCCCACACACAGAAAAAACGGGTTAATGGTCAGAGATGTTTTCTCTTCCAGTCAGTCTACTTCCGCATTTAAATTTCTTGGACTCCTTTTATGCTTTTACAACACTACAATTACCTTAATCTGTCTTTTCAGCCTCTTCCTGTCTACGCACCCTATTTTAACTTATTTTACAATCTTCTCTCCCATCCTACTCCATTATGCTCTTAAATTCAAGTTCATCTTCCTCTCTTCCTCTGGTTCTCATTCCCAGGGACTAATTACATTAAAAATTTTTAAAGAACTCAGATTTCAGGGATGAGACCACCAAATTGTCTTCAAAAAAATGTTAGTTTATTAAATATAAGGTCATCTGAGCTATAGTTTGTACACACAATTAGGGCTCAGCACAGGCTGCTCACTGTTATATTATTATGCCAGAACTAAACGACATATTTTAAAAGTCAATTCCTTAGAGCAACTCTGAGTCTTTTATGCAATGATCTGATGGGGTCCTTAGTTAATTTATTTCTCTGCTCTGGTCTGTTTCCCAATCCATAAAATGACCTCTATGGACACATACACTTCTAGTCAAAAGAATTCACCTTTATAAATTGTTTTACTCAGGGGTGCCTGAGTGGCTCAGTCAGTTAAGCATCTGGCTCTTCGTTTCAGCTCAAGTCATGATCTTCAGATGGCAAAATGGAGCCCTACATCAGGCTCCACCCTCAGTGTGGAGTCAGCTTCAGATTTTCACTCCCTTTCATTCCCCCCTTTGCTCCTCCCCCTGCTCCCGCTCCATAAATTAAACAAACAAAAATAAAATCAATCTTTGCCCATAATGGGTTCTGGGCTCATCGAGGATCTGCTTGAGAATTCTCTCCCTCTGCACCACCCCTTCTCAAATAAATAAAATCTTTAGAAAAAAAAATTTTTCTAGGTCAAAGTTAAAATGGTTAAAGTAAAAAGAAAAAAATTAAATTCCTGAGACCAGTGGTTCTCAAGCTTTCCTGACACATGGGACTTAGATCATCCCCAGATATCTGTATTTTAACACAAACTTTCCAGGTGACCATAAACTACACTGTCCAGAATCGTCTTTTGAAAAACTCTATCTTGTTGTTTCTTGGTCCTTTAAGCAATAATAACCAAATAGGGGCACCTGGGCGGTTCAATGGTTGAGCGTCTGCTTTTGGCTCAGGTTGTGATCCCAAGGTCCTGGGATCGAGTCTCGCAACCGGCTCCCCACAGGGAGCCTGTTTCTCCTCTGCCTATATATCTGCCCCTCTCTCGGGGTCTCTCATGAATAAATAAATAAATAAAATCTCTAAAAAAAATTAATACCAAATACCAGCCACCTCCAAAAATGGACAGGCTACTGATTTTATTTCCAGTTTCTATTTCAACTGGGTCTCTGTTCCTTTAAAAGGCAGGCACTTGGTGCTGAGTCAGTCCCTGGGGACTTTTTTTTTTTAAAGAGCTGAGAATGCTGAGTCTCTACAATTGAGGAAGTAAAGAGGTTGTTTTCATCTGCTACTCACCCAGCCCCTATTTGAGAGAAAGAATAATGAGCTACACGAGGGGTAACACAGCTTAGATAAGGAGCAGGGTAGTCAAGTTCTTTAGAATATAAATTTTCTTTGTTGTTTGGACATCAGTGGGTAGAGCCATACTTAAGAGAGACAGGTAATTTGAGTCTGGCCAGTAGGATTCTGTTGGGAAAATGAGTAAGAAAAAAATAGATTAAGACTCAATGAAACTGCAAGCTCACAGTAAACTTTTGACACTTGGCTTATACAGATTCCTTTGGGAGCTAGAGGCTACCAAGGAATATAAAGAGTCTTGTGAGCTTCCTGTGATACATACAAATACCACTCAGTCAGGTAAGCAACTGGCACTACTCACCAATCCAAGGGTCCGCAACATTTTTCTGTAAAGGGATAGGTAGTAGGTAGTTTAGTTTTTACAGCCCATTCATAATTTGAATGGTAGCAGGTACTCAACTGCCACTGTAGCACAAAAGCAGCCATGAGCATAGCCACACTGCAATAAAATTTTAGTTATGGATACTGAAATTTGAATTTCAGATAATTTTCCTGTGTCAAAAAATAACCTTTAACTGACATGTAACAGTAGTTTCTGCTGTATTTAGTAACATTCTTTTTGAAACTATACCCAATATACTCTGTGAAGATAGGTAGCTTTCTCAAGGTCAGTGTAGTGTGTAAGTGAAGAATATCCTCCCTGCTTTACCTTTACCTATGATTCCTAATTCCTAAGCTTTTCTCCTAAATGATATTCACACTAAGACCAGCTCCCACCATTCTCCTTCCTTCAAAGAAGCCGTGAATGGTCATTAATCAACATAATTTAAAAGTAGTTAAAATCTACTTCTGCTCTGCTTAACTAGATAAAGTAAATCGCATGAATGAGAACTCTGAAGTGGAGGCCAATGCTGAGCCCACTGCTAATTCTGCTTCTTAAGCAGCAAGCTAAAATTGTTATTTATCCCCTTGAGGTGGGAACAACATCTTACTTGTTCACATACCGCTAACCAACTATGATGAAATTTCCTTTGTAAATAAGCAGACTTCAGAGATCCTTTTAAAATAAGGAGGTGGGAGGGTCTAGTTAATCCTTAGTTAACCAGAAGATCCTTTTTCTTGAGTACTCAGATAAAAAGAGGTTTTACTGATTTCTGGAATAACTGGCTCCAAGTACAAGCTGAATTGCTGAAAAATAAATTACTCCTGGTGCGCTGGGGTGGCTCAGTAGGTTAATCGTCAGCCTTCAGGCTCAGGTCATGATCCTAGCTCCTGGGGTTGAGTCGCCATGGGGCACCTGGCTCAGGAGGGAGTCTGCTGCTCTCTCTCGCTCTGCTCCTCCCTCCACCACACTCCTGCATACTCAATCTTTCTCTCTCTCTCTCTGTGAAATCAATAATCTTTAAAAAATAAAAATAAAAATAAATAAATTACTCTGGGGTCTTTTTTTACAAAGACAGGCAGACTTTCCTTAATAGGGAAAGGATTACACATTACTTTAAGTTTCAGCAGAGCCTACTAATCAATAATACTAGTCTGGTAAAGATCCACTGTAAACGAAGGTGAGTGCTCTGAGAGCCCTTAGTCTGATACTATAGGGGTAGCTCTTCTATAGCCCAGAATTCCTAGGATACCATTGAGTCATCCAGGTTTCCCTTTACCTTGTTTTAGGTTACCTTTAAGAACTCAGGATATGGCATGATAGGCCTAGATTAGATTAGTCTCCCAGCTCTGTGGTTTTCATACAAACTACAAAGCCTGGAGTCTCAGTTTCTTCAAAAGTAAACTGGAAATAGTAAATGTTCATATTATCTGCTATTTTTTCATCCTTAGTCCATTTCCTCTTCCTACTCCTAAAATAAATGACCATAATTTAAAGCTGGAGGAAAATGGATCTGTTCCTGGTCTTTAAGCAATTCACCCAAGTTGTTCTCTGAGACTTCACACATATCCACTGTGACAGTTGTCCTCATAGCAGCCAAGGCTACAGTCCCATTTCAGGCCACCAGACTAATACTATCTGGCTAAGTGTGGACCAGAGTACTTAACAAGTGAGATGCAGTCTACATTCACCATGAGCAGGCAAATGAGAGGATGACCCCAGATAAGTTGTAGAAACTCAGTTCTGATCTGCTTTTACTGTAAGCAACATTTGGATGAGTTAACCTCTTGGGTGCTGTTTGTGTGCCTATATAATTTTTTTTCTTTTTGTTTTTTTGAGTAAACTCTACCCTCAACACGGGGCTCAAACTTACAACACCATTATCAAGTCACAGGCTCTACCCACTGAACCAGCCAGGCACACCTGCCTAATACAATTTTAGATTTTCTACCACTTATAATCAGACATTTCTACCACATATAATCAGACTTATTATTGACTGTAATTTGATGAATACGAATTAACCTCTCATTATAGCAATACGCTAAAAACTTGCAACTTCAAATGAAGATGAATCCAAACCATTTTAAAGGATAATGATCCATAAAGGTATGTACATAAATGTAAGTAAATTTGTTTTGTCAATTACAAAATAGATATGATTTTTCTCCTAGGGCTGCTGAGATAAAATGAGTATTCAATCCAAAGGACCTTAAATGTTCACCTTTGTGCATCACTAAAGGGTCACGTAAAATGGAGAAACTGTCTAAACTTCCATCTACTCTTAAAATCACAACTGTATGTTCCAGTTGTAAGTCCTCCCAGCAGTCATCCAGGATAAGGCGACGTGGATACACAGAAGATGACTGTTACTCAAACTCACTAAATTCACACACCTCTTCTGGATTTTAAAGTTCCAAGTGCCCCAACCGCCCATATTCCAAGCAAGATCTAAACCTAAATCTCTTTGCTCTTATCTACTTTTTTTTTTTAAGATTTTGTTTATTCATGAGAGACAGAGAGAGAGAGAGAGAGAGAGAGAGGCAGAGACACAGGTAGAGGGAGAAGCAGGCTCCCTACAGGGAGCCCGATGCAGGACTGGATCCCGGGTCTCCAGGACCACGCCCTGGGCTGAAGGCTACGCTAAACCGCTGAGACCCAGGGATTCCCTAAATTTTATCTAGAGCTGTATTGTCCAATTACGGTAGTCAGTAGCTACACATAGCTACTTTAAGTAAAATAAAAAATAAGTTCTTTGGTCACACTAGCCACATTTCAAGAGCTCAATAGCCTCATTTGGCTAGCAGCTACCACACTGGACAACACAGATACAGAACATTTCCATCATGATAGAAAGTTCTACCAAGACAGTGCTGATTGAAAAGTTTGGAACCAGGTCAACATCTTCTTTTTACTGGTAGGGAGAACATAAGGCATCATGTTGTATGATTCACTCTGGCCATAACTGGCAAAGCCAAGATTAAGACTCCTCTTGTCCTGATTCTCCACCTCACCATCAATTCCCTGCTGGAGGCCAGTCAGGGGCCTTTTCCCTACATGGCAAGGCACTATATTGTGTAGTTCCTTAAGGCCAGCCAAAGGCCTTTAGTTCCGGGCTAAAATGGCCATCTCAAAAGCAGACCACTTCTGCAGTCCCTAGAGAATCAGAGCCTCAAGGAGTACTTTCCAGAGAACACTGCAGCCAAGATATTAGTCCACTGAGGTATAAGTCAAACCTAGATAGAGCAATTACCGTAAGCGTCATGAGTACGGCAAACAAATCCCATTTAACCAACTCACCTTTGTTCCTAAATAGAAGACAAAGTTAGAATGTTTTACTCCTGCCTCTTGTAGTAATTAGCCAGTTACAAGACCTTAAAATGGACATTTATATTTCATATACTCTTCTGCAGTGACTCATGTTCACAAGGACATCCCTGCACTGAAAACGCTTCTTTCCCAGGAGACAGAACTTAAAAGGGAAAAAGGACTGGTCTAACCTGAAAATGTACCTTCTCAGGCCAGCTCAATTAGGACAGGCCCATTCCTGCCAGCCTGTCCTCCTTTGCTTCTATTAAGTGAGCCCTTAATCCCTGGGAAATAGTGAAAGTGACTACAAATCTCTTGTCTATGCTACATAGAAACCCACAGCTCAGCCTAAGCTGTCCTTGTTTTCAACAAAGCATGGGCCTCAAATGTCCCCAAAGTCTACACCTTGTCTGGCCATATAGGAGTCAAACGTGTTGATGCACTGTTTCATGCATCCTATTACTAATTCAACTAAGGGGCCCTCTTCATCTAGAGTTATCACTACTGACAGTGCTTGAAATGCATGGGCCATTCTCTGGGCAACTAGCAGGAGCAAGAGTAAGCCCGAACATGTATATGTTCTTCAGAAGCCTTTTTGGTGCTGATCATTTAACAGGTTCCTTTTTTTTTTTTTTTACAGGTTCCTTTTTATGCTCCAATTATGAATTACTCCAACTTCAAAACTATAAGGAAGTATATAAGTTAACTGAACAAGTACTGAGGCCTAGTCATGGACCTTGTAAAACAAAACAAAAACAAGGAATATTGCTTAAGAGGCTGAATTACTACAGAACTAGTTCTAGGGGATCCCTGGGTGGCTCAGCGGTTTAGCGCCTGCCTTTGGCCCAGGACGTGATCCTGGAGTCCCGGGATCAAGTCCCGCATCGGGCTCCCGGCACAGAGCCTACTTCTCCCTCTATGTCTCTGGCACTCTCTTTCTCTCTGTCTCTCTCATGAATAAATAAATAAAATCTTAAAAAAAAAAACAAAAAAAAAAAACACTGCTCCATTCAAATCCTCCCATGTCAATCAGTGCCATCAGTAACTAAAGACCCCTAATTTAATCTCAAGGTAGGGACCTTCATAGAGAAGATCTTTAGCATACCACTAAACTGTGCCAATACCTCCACATACCTTCTAATACCCTGCCTTAACCATTCTAGGGATATCAGAATGAAAACAACCACTTGCTTTTTGTGCTCTGCTTAGTTATCCAATCCTAAAAGATGACATCAGGATCAAATAATGGCTTGTTAAACATGGAAGAAGGAGAAAGGATTAGAATAGAAATCTGATGAGATACATGGTAAAATAGTTGCAAAGGCGGTTAACTATCTCTACTATTTAGGTAAATGCTCATTGAAAGGTAGACATTGAGGATAAACATCATGCTTTATTTATTTATTTATTTATTTATTAAAGATTTTATTTATTTATTCATGAGACAGAGAGAGAGAGAGAGGCAGAGACTCAGGCAGAGGGAGAAACAGGCTCCATGCAGGGAGCCCAACATGGGACTTGACCCTGGGCCTCCAGGATCACGCCCTGGGCTGAAGGCAGCACTAAACCGCTGAGCCACCTGGGCTGCCCAAGCTTCTTTTAACATATACTGAAAAATACCGTTTTGGTCCTTAAAAAAAAACCAAAACAACAAAAACCATAAACTTAATAGCTTAACCAATGGAGTACCTTACACAAAGCAAAACACACATCTTAGTCAAGTAAAATAGTAAAGTCCAGATATATCAGTTTCTCCAAAGCTGATCTGTGGTCAGCTATATTAATCAGATCATCCAGGATTGTTAAATATATATTTAAAACGCAGATTTCTGGAGCACCTGGGTGGCTCAGTTGGTTTAATGTCCCACTCTTGATTTCAGCGTGGGTCATGGTATCAGATCAAGCCCTTCTGGCTCTGAGCTGGGCAAGGAACCTGCTTAAAATTCTTTCTCTCCCCTTCTGCCCTTTTCCCCTCCCCTGCCTCCATACATTTTTTTTTTTTTTTTAATTTACTTATTTGACAGAAAGAGAGAGAGAGCACACCCAAGTAGGCAGAACGGGAGGGAGAGGGAGAAGCAGGCTCTCCACTGAGCTAGAGCCCAATACAAGGCTCAATCTCAGGACCCCAGGATCATGACCTGAGCAGACACTTAACCAATTAAGCCACCCAGGTGCCCCTCTTGCTCTCTTTAAAAAAATTAAAAAAAAAAAAAAAAGTGCAGATTTCTCGGCCTTTGCCACTACAGAATCAACTTAAGGTGTAGACCTAATACTACTCCCAGGTGATTCTTAAGCTCCCATGTTGGATATGGCAATTGCTTAAAAATAAAATCTTAAAAAAAAGAAAAGGAAAACTTAGTATAAAGCTCTCATTTTTTCTCACTTGATTTTCAACCAGCTAATGAGCTAGAAGACAGAGGGGTTCCCATTTCACAATTTAAACATTTGTTGAATGCATCTGTAGTATCCATACAGGATGAGATATTGCTCTTGCACACTTCCTAGTAAGCAAAACATTTAAATTTCTCCAGTCCAGAATGAAAAATTAGAAGAAGAGGACAAGAGAAACTCAAAGCCAGAGAAAAGAGGTTGCTTCTGACTTGTGATTAAGTGGTGATTGCAGACAGAATACGTGAAAATGGAAGGGGGATATTCGTAACTATGCCTTCAGTACTGAAATAGGCTCTGAGATGTTGCTTAACTCCCAAGGAGTTTACAATACTTAGTATTTTCTAAATAGATAGTTAAATGGAGAAGTACTGAGTATAGTTACCCCAACTGTACCAAATTCTAAAGACTAAGCGGTATTCCAGGGTAAAAAGCAATACAAAAAGAAAAAACATGACTACAGACTTGTGGGAGAAGAAGAGATACACCAACTTTACTTCTTGGAAATAGAGTTACTGCAGAAGGACCTTTAAAAAAAAGATTTTATTTGAGAGAGAGCAGGAGTAGAGCGAGGGTCAGAGGCAGGAGAAGCAGGCTTCCCACTGAGCAGGGAGCCCAATCTGGGGCTAAATCCCAGGACCCTGGGATCAAGACCTGAGCTAAAGGCAGATGCTTAACCAACTGAGCCAACCATGCACCCCTGGACCTTCTTTTTTAAATCAAGTTTGGTAAGTGCACTTAACAAAATAATTTTTTAGCACCTACTGGTATGCATATTTGCCTATGTGCCATCAGTATGGATTCTGGTAGTCTTATAACAACACTTCGGTTGTTTTCAGTCATTTATGGACCCAATTGAATCATAATGTACTGTAACTTTATTGCCCTAAAAACTTGAGCTCAATACAAACACTGTATGCTACCTAAATTCCACAGATTAGTTCCAATCCTAAAGAATTTCTATAGTTTTTTCAGGACTTTAAAAGGAAAATTCTTGGCTTCTTGTGTGCGAGAATCCGTTTTTCTACTGAGCAAAAACAAGCATACTCCTGCTAAAAGACAATTTTCCTGACACTCTGAGATTAGGAAGGTGTTCAACACCTGTAAAGGACTATAAAGTTCTGCTGAAGTGCCTATTTTTATATCACACTGCATTCAAGGAAGAAAGGAGGTGATTTGATTTTTAAGAGGAAAAAAGTAGTAAATATTGTCAAACAACCACCAGCTGAACATGCATGCACAGAGGGCACTAACTGGGAGACCTCTCAGAGCTGGGGGGTCTGGCCTTGGTGAGCTTTCTGCTTGGAACTGTAACAAGCCAGTAGTTACAAAGACTAGACAACTTATGTTCCTCCTCACTGCTTGTTTCCTGGTTAACTGAAACCATGAAAAATTAAGAAATAGATCCTGAGGGATGATCAATTCCCTGAGAGACTCTTGTTTCTTCCTTTCTGATGTTAAAGCAAGAACTAGAGACATTGCATTTATTCTTGTGAAAAACCACTGATTATAAGAATAAACCATGTTCTGGGACGCTTGGGTGGCTCAGCGGTTTGGTGCCTGCCTGCGGCCAAGGGTGCGATCCTGGAGACCCAGGATCAAGTCCCATATCGGGTTCCCTGCAAGGAGCCTGCTTCTCCCTCTGCCTGTATCTCTGCCTCTCTCTCTCTCCGTGTCTCTCATGAATGAATGAATGAATGAATGAATGAATGAATGAATGAATGAATCTTTAATAAAGAGTAAGGTATGTTCATTCTAACATTTTGTTTCAATTACTCTTCCATATTCAAATCACTGGAATATCACTACCTACTCTGAGCCTTCCTCTAACTTTAGCAGTTTTCATACCAAGACACTTCATGGATTGGAGTAATATAGTTAAACTGCTTCACAAAATTAGTTTCCCAGGACTGTAAGTACTGAATCTAATCTCTAAGATTTTAGTTCTTCAAATTTATGAAGATGGTGATCTTACACTCCTTATTTCAGGCAATTCAGCTCAAGGACTTAAACTATTTCAAGCCAACACTCGAACTGGCTATTGTCACATGATCTCTCACACAGATTGTGAACATTGCTAGTCACTGACAAATCTACCTATTCAGGGAAACCTGAAAATTACTTTTCTAAAACTCACACACAATATTGTTGTCTGATACAGAAAGATCATCAGAAATATACAGAACTTGAAACTTTTTCTATTCCATGTGAGATGATTTAATAAGCTTACAGGTATCCTAAAAAAAAATCTTTTTTCTAGAACAGTTAGGAGTTTGGACATCTTTGGAGTTGTAATAAGGTCCTAGGTTTCCAATTTTTGCAAGGAGGAAAAAAAAAAAACCCTTTCAGGTCAGAAATAAATGGCAACATCACTCTTTCACTGACAGTAAAGTATTAACTGCCAAAAAGTACCTTCCATCCCCATTCAACCTGGTTATGTCAGGAGCCTCTGTACTGAAGCCCAATGAAAAATATGGAATCTTAACAGAGGAAGTGAGTGTACAGACCTACAAGTACTAACTTCAAAATGTTCGTTCTGAGAACCATATGGATTTGTCTTGTTCATCTGTGTCTAGTCGTTACTGGTATTTACTTTCTCAATGTTTGAATGAATATGACAGCTTAAATTTTCCATTTGCAATTAAACATGAAACTTTTAATTTCCTGAGTGGATCTATAAATATTGCACCATCCCAAATGCAAAGGGGGAAAAGTTACTGCCTGCCAAAGATTCTTAAACTATAATTTAACTATGAGAAACAGAGTGGTTTGTACAGTCACAAAGTCTTACCCATCCTGGGTCTCGCCTATCTGGACCCACAGCAACAGTATCATATTCAAGGCTCCCTAGTGACCCTCCCCCTTGGGTAAAATCTCACAATACCCAAATTTAAAACTTAAAGATGTTTCTTTTTAAAAAATAAAAAGATTTTATTTATTTATTCATGAGAAACAGAGAGAGAGAGAGGCAGAGACACAGGCAAAGGGAGAAGCAGGCTCCATGCAGGGAGCCCAACGTGGCGCTCGATCCCAGGTCTTCAGGATCACGCCCTTGGCCGAAGGCGGTGCTAAACTGCTGAGCCACCCAGGCTGCCCTTAAAGATGTTTCCTTTATACAAAACACTAAAAAAGCAATCTCAGAAAAAGGTTTTTTTTTTTTTTTTTTTTTTTAAGAATTGGCAAGGAACTAAAAATTCTGTACTAAGCTTCACCTTTCCTAGAGTGATGCTCACATGCTCTTTAATCCTCAATCTTGTGAGTAAAGTATTAGGTCTAGTTTACAGGTAAAGAACTAAGGCTTAGAGATTAACTTGTTCAAAGACCTTGCTATTGAGCAGAAGCATAAGAACTCAAATTCAAATCCCCTTGACTCAATCTGTCCTTTCTACTCTATCATGGTTGATTTGGCCAGGACACACACACACACACACAACTATTCACACTCTGAATCAGAGAAAAAAGGTAAGAGAAAGAGATGCAAGCTTTGAAGATTTTTATTTATTTTTCTAAGCTTTCAAGATTTTAAGTCCAATTTTGGACATTCTCACTGAGGGCAATTAGCCACACAGTATTCATAAATATTCACTTTCCCACAGGATTTTTTTTCATATACTTTACAAACCATATGTTCCTGAGACATTTATCTTTTGAAAACTTTATCTTCGAAGACTCTTTAAAATTAGACCCAATTTTGTAATTCCTCTCCTATAAAATTATTTTCTCTAGCCCATCTTTAAATGAATAGATGTTTGAAGTTTGCTCTTGTTGTGATGCTTCTGTGATAATCCTTTTGATCAGTGGTATATCTACTAAGATCCACCGGGCTTAACCTAATGGTATTAGTAAACATATCCGCAACTGATTTTGGTTTGAGTTGCACTTTCCAAATAACAAATTCAAGGCAATTCAATAATCAGCCTTAGCTAGACTTATGAGCCTTTATTGAAATTTCTGCTTACTAAATTTTTTCCTGAAATCTCCCAAATGCCTATACTCATGCATATCTTTTAATATGGAGTTTCCTACTTAAATTCTCAATCCTAAGCTTTATTATTTAAGGCATTCTTGTTGCCAAGAATTCCTAGTTCACATGAAGTTGAATTGGTCCCTTTAAGCAATATATGAATAAATGAAAAATTAAAGTTAACTCTCCGATGCTTTGCGTCTTCTCAGTTTAAAAATGTTTTGGAGAGGGATCCCTGGGTGGCGCAGCAGTTTAGCGCCTGCCTTTGGCCCAGGGCGTGATCCTGGAGACCCAGGATCGAATCCCATGTCGGGCTCCTGGTGCATGGAGCCTGCTTCTCCCTCTGCCTATGTCTCTGCCCCTCTCTCTCTCTCTCTCTCTCTCTCTCTGTGACTATCATAAATAAATAAAAATTTAAAAAATAAATAAATAAAATAAATAAATAAAAATGTTTTGGAGGGATCCCTGGGTGGCTCAGCAGTTTGGCACCTGCCTTTGGCCCAGGGTGTGATCCTGGAGTCCCGGGATCGAGTCCCACACATCAGGCTCCCTGCATGGAGCCTGCTTCTCCCTCTGCCTGTGTCTCTGCCTCCTTCTCGCTCTGTCTCTCATGAATAAATAAAATCTTTAAAAAAAAAAAAATGCTGACACAAGACATACTGAGTTTTGTTGTTTAAAACACACACACACACACACACCAATAATGACCTTGGCATTTCACTTACTAAATGCATCTAATAAAGACAAAGCTCTGGGTACCTTTTCTAAAAATTGAGATATAACTGACATTTAAGTTCTGGGTATCTTTAATAGAAAACCCACAGTTCTATTAAAGGGCTGAGAAATTAGTCACAGCAATATATTTTCTTCATTTCTAAGCCCACCTTCTCCTGAAAAAGTTCTTTCAGAAATGACAATCTTGCTTTATTCTTGGAAAAGCAGGAACCAGATACACATTTGGCTCTTACTTAGCCCAAACCTAGATACAGATACACTACCTTTCATTTTCCAGTGGTTTCTTAATAGAAAGAAGAGATCAGTATAGGCTGTGAAATTCAGTGAGGTAAAGACTTAACCAACTCTAGTTATATGCTACCGTTCACTGTGTAAATGTCAGAAGATTTAAAAGGTTATCAGGGAATACCAGCAAAGGAAGGAATCACCAACATCAGTACCTGAAACCTAATATTTAAAATAAGGATCTATTTTATTTTTAATTTTTTAAATTTATTTATGATAGTCACAGAGAGAGAGAAGCAGAGACATAGGCAGAGGGAGAAGCGGGCTCCATGCACCAGGAGCCCGCTTCTCCCTCTGCCTGTGTCTCTGCCTCTCTCTGTGGGTCTCTCATGAATAAATAAATTTAAAAAAAAAAAAAAAAAACTTTGGTCAGACAGCTTAAGATGTTATTTATTTATTTATTCATGAGAGACCCACAGAGAGAGGCAGAGACACAGGCAGAGGGAGAAGCAGGCTCCACGCAGGGAGCCCGATGTGAGACTCGATCCCGGGTCTCCAGGATCACTCCCTGGGCCGAAGGTTGGCGCTAAACCGCTGAGCCACCCGGGCTGCCCCTGACCAAAGTTTAAACTTTAAAATGTAGGCAAAGAGGGACTCTGTATATTTATTTAATCCTCAATAGCTTGTAAAGCATAGATATATCAACTCCATCTATAGATGACAAAACAAGGTTTCGCAGCCAGGGTTAAGTTTCATACTAAGAATAGGGACTTAGATTTTTCTACTCCAATTTTCTACTTTACCACAGATGTTCAAGAATGTTATATCCCCACAGCCTCCCTTTCATGTATATCCTTTAGTATCAACCTGGTTCCAGCCTTAAACCAAAGCATCTCTTTAAGACCTACCCCTCCAGATGCTTAAGAGGTCTAAGCTATCTCTACCAACACATAATTATAGGCAGGCTGTGTGCATCAGGCTCCCCACAGGGAGCCTGCCTCTCTGTGTTGTGTCTCTCATGAATAAATTTTTAAAAAAATCTTTAAAAAAAGGGGGGGGGGCAGGCTGTAACATCTGTATTAGAAACTTACCAATTAAAGTCTGGGATTTCTGGAATCTAGACCAGGCAGTAGTAAGCTACTAAATAGGAGAGTTGAGAAGATGTAAAAGGCCAAGTTTTCAGGTTCTTGGTCTCAGGTTCTCCCTTATAAACCTACGCAATCTGTACTATTCCATTAAATTCAGATTTCATGAATATAAAAATGTGATGTTTACTAAGCCTACAACATTTGTTCCTTTCCTCCCACTTCCCCTTCTACTGCCTAGTAAAAGCTCAGATAATGGACTTCAAATGAAGAGGCTACTTTACCAGAGTTGGTTTGGTAAAGAAAGAAGTCTTAGCAAATGAGATCCCCTAATCCACTGATTCAGAAACCTGTTAGGTTTAATAAGTCTTCTGCCCAACCAGTATTCTGCTCAGAAACCTTTATAAATCTGGGCATTCATATATAGCAACAAGATTAAAATCTGGGCTTTTAAGAAGAGGCAAAAGGGTGCATTTCTAGTGTACTCTAGTGAAGGACTAACCTTCAACCTAAAACTTTTTTAGGGGGCAGGTAAACTCCAAATAGCCAAGAATATCTCCTCCAAGAAAGATCCCAGACTTCTATTTTTGCTAGGCTGTGCTAAGAAAAATACAAAGAATACTGAGACCAAAAGTTGGCAGACTTTTGTTCTTAAAACATAAAAAAAAGTCAAAATACCCTGTGATCTATGAAACTTGTTCTCAACAACATGAACAACAAAGACAAGAAAATTAAAGTCCCCAATAATGCTGATTGCTTTAACAACTTTGGTTGGAGCCTATCTAGGTGTATCACAGGAATGCTAATGAAGGAGTTTTGGGTTCCTTAAATCCACAAAAACAAAATTAACTTCAAAGGCTTAGAGAGGAATTACAGCCCGGTAGAGATTACCTCTACCCTAAATCTAATGGAGAGAGCAAGAGGGAGATATAAACAAAAATATCTACTATAAATCTCAGAAAAATTCTCAAGAGCAGTACACAAAGGTAAAGGTGGCAGGGAGATAACTGAGCGGATATAAAAACTTAAGCCAACAAATTGAAAATGAGTATCGTCCAAAAGAGAAATTTTTTAAAAAGTTGCCTCTCTCCCTTAGTTTCTACTAAAATCTAGAGATGACAGATAAAGACAATACGGTTCTAGCTTGATTATATTACAAATTATATACCCTAAAATATACTTGAGATAATTAGCAAGATCACTTCTCTTTTTTTCCCCAAAGATTATTTATTTATTCATTCATTCATTCATTCATGTGAGAGAGAGAGAAAGAGAGAGAGGCAGAGACATAGGCAGAGGGAGAAGCAGGCTCCATGCAGGGAGCCTGCTTGGGCTCCAGGATCAGGCCCTGGGCTGAAGGCAGCGCTAAACCACTGAGCCAACTGGGCTGCCCTTTCTCTTCTAATATGAAAAATGCTTAAGTCTTTTCTGAATATACAGAATAAAAATCATGTTAAACAATATCTAGGGATCCCTGGGTGGCGCAGCGGTTTGGCGCCTGCCTTTGGCCCAGGGCGCGCGATCCTGGAGACCCAGGATCGAATCCCACATCGGGCTCCCGGTGCATGGAACCTGCTTCTCCCTCTGCCTATGTCTCTGCCTCTCTCTCTCTCTCTCTCTCTGTGACTATCATAAATAAATAAATAAATAAATAAATAAATAAATAAATAAATAAATATCTATTTGCTCTTATTTCAGCATACTGTCATTTCCTATAGCCCCACTGAAAATACCAATAATATCTAGCATATTCTATAAACTTTTTCCCACTTAATAATAAAGTCTACACTACCATGATACCCACCTCCTTCTTTATCCCCCTCTACAGTACCCAGGCACTGGTGCTATCAACACAGAGCATACAACACACACCTAGATAGGCAGGTTGTGGGGCAAGGGCGGGGGCTGGTAGATTTCCCACATCAGCGACTGGACTGCAGCCATAGGGATGGAAAGCTGCATCTCAAACTTCATTTACAAGTCATGGAAATACAGAGAAAAGACTTGTTCCAAGGATTACTACTCTAAACACAATCTCCTTTAAACACAATACCTCCATTCACCTTTTAAGGGCCAGTCAGGAACTTCTCCCATTCCCATCTTTTTTTTAGAAGCCAAATTCTCAACAGTTTGCCCAAAAGCCATTATGCAAAGTTAATGGTTCAAAATAATTAAGGAGATTATCTAAACCATAGGACACAGAAAAGTCACTCAAGTCACTCTCCCACAGACAAATGCAATGAACTGACTGCATTTTACTATTTAAAGAGGGCCTTTTTATTTTTTTTTAACCCTCCAGGTCCCACATCAAATACGCATTTAAAGCATTTCCATAGCCTCATTTAAAAATAAACAATTATATTTGAATCCATTTTTTCCAAAGAAAGCTAGAACTTCACTGGAGTTCAACAGAGTTTCATATGAGAAGTATGAAATCCCTCACAAAAATACACCTCTGGGGAAAGGACTTTGGGTTTGAAGAAAATTAGCTTTATTTCGCACTTAAACTATGGCAAATATTGTTAAAGATCTATAACATACATATGCATTCATACCCAACTAATATGAAATAACATGCACAATTTCATTATAATCCAAAGGCCTCTAAAATGAAATCTATCCATAAAGTACAATAGAATCATTTCTCATACTGTTAGCAGCAGAGGATAACTGTTACTATAATTAAGATACCACACAAAGCTTTCCCAAACATATCTACAGATTTAAAAGGCTCAGTTTTTTCACTCCCTCCCATACTGAAATCAGGCAGAAACCCCAATGGCCTAATTTTGGAATATAAGATTTAACACATGTTAAGAATTCTTGGCTCTGTATATTGATACAAATTCACTAAGACCCAGAACAAATTAATGAATCACTCTTTCAAGCTCTCACAATTCCTCATTTTTATGCTGATGTTAAAGGAAAAAAGCAAGACAATCTTTCTCTCTCTCTCTTTTTTTTTTTTTTTTGCTACTATTGGCTAAAGTGAGATTTGGGGACTGACTCTGGGTTTGTTTTCCATTTTATCTACTTACCAAAGAAAATTATGAGCTAGAGATAGTCAATATTACCTAGTTTTCACCTTTCAAACTATTTAGTATTTCTGATTCCTTTAATAACTCCTGGATTTTCTAGTTTTATCAGAAACAGTAGAATCTAAAATTTGTTTGGGAGTTCTGATATGCTAGTAGCCTAAAAAGCAACTTTGTTTTGTGTCTAAGTGATATATATATATCACTTAGTAATATAAAGATTCCACAGTAGTCACTAATTCTGAAAAGGTGCCTCAAGGAGTTTGGTTGTAGGAGAAGGAAAGAAAACACCAGAGTCCAATGCTTAAGTGTTTCTGGATTAAGCAGGTATATGCACCAGATTTTATTTGAAGATGCCATCAGTTTCCAGTTTTAAACGTGAGGGTTTCCAGATAGCCATACCATCAGTCTTAGCACCACCCACCTCAACCTGCAACTAAAGCATAGAAATACAACTCTGTTAGCATCAGAAACAATTTATATTTAATTCCCCCATACAGGGGATCCCTGGGTGGCTCAGCAGCCTGCCTTCCTTCCTTCGGCCCAGGACGTGATCCTGGAGTCCTGGGATCCAGTCCCACATCAGGCTCCCTGCATGGAGCCTCCTCCTCCCTCTGCCTGTGTCTCTGCCTCTTTCTGTCTCTCATGAATACATAAATAAAAAATTTTAAATAAATAAATCCCCCATACAATCTGTATCCATTAAGCTAAATCAATCAACAGGACAAGATGTCAAACTATGACCCCATAGGGGATCCCTGGGTGGCGCAGCAGTTTAGCGCCTGCCTTTGGCGGGGGGCGTGATCCTGGAGACCTGGGATGGGAGTCCTATGTCAGGCTCCCAGTGAATGGAGCCTGCTTCTCCCTCCGTCTGTGTCTCTGCCTCTCTCTCTCTCTGTGACTATCATAAATAAATAAATAAAATTAAAAAAAAAAAAACTATGACCCCATACAACATTACTTAAGACTAATCAGTCACTGATAGGATCAAGCATTATACTCTGCTCATCCCAGGGAGGGAGGAACCCCAGAAATCCAAAGTAGATAGGCAAAAACTTCAAGTCCTTGAAACAGCAGAAGAAGATCACTAACCCCCAAAGTGACGTTACCATTATCAACTCTACAGATAGCTTGGCAGTCTGCACAGTACTGTAAAAATGACTCAGCCCCACTATAGTTAGTGCTACCAACACTTAGAAAGGAAAGAGGTAAGTAAAACATTAGGTAAAAGGTTATGGTTTCTGCTCCTGAAACTTTCAGCTCATCACCAGTATTTCAAGTATAAATGCACTTCACAAATAAGATTTCCCCAGCAGTTGCATATGGGCCAGAACATTTTAAATTCCCAATGAACACCAACAGTTTTAACTATTGTAAAGAAAGAGCTTCAAAGGGCAAAAAATCTTTTAGATCTTAAGGAATGAAGGCAGGTAGAATGAGGGAGGTTTATATATATGAAGTTGTACAGTTAATCTGTAAGTCGGGTTAAGTCCACTTAAGATCACACTTAAGCAAACTCTTCTTAATACAAAGATCAATAACAATATGTCCAAGTATAATTAAACACTGATTTTTGTTTTTTAAAACCTGTCTTTCATAGTTAAATAAATCAATCACTAGTTACCAGGCTATTACTTAATAAGAACAAGCACACAGTTACTAACGCTACATCTTTCTTCTAGACAATATTTACAAAGATAATTACTGCAGTGTCAGACACTTAGGATGGTGAGGAGGCAGTTAAAGTGCTTTTTCTCTTGAAGGAGTAGGTTTAGTTAAAAAGTAAGCAAATGACAAACTATCAAATCCTTCCCTCCCACATTTTTCATCTCGGTAAGAAAGTAGAGATGTGCAGTTTTTAATTTTGTCATACTGCAATTATATATATAGCATACTTAAGCTTGGAAGCTTTGGAATGCTAGACTCACTGCCTGTGGGCAAGCTAGTAAACATACCTAAGCCTCAGTTTCCTCATCTATAAAATGGAGATAAATAGTACCTTAACTCATAGGGTTCTTCCAAGAATTAAATTAGATGATCCATGAAAAGAGCTGAGATTCGTCATGCCAGGCAAACAGTAGGCATTCAATAAATATGAACAATTACTGCAATCACAAGTGATCACATTCTAAAAGTCAATATACTCAGTTTCCTTTGGTCTCTATAAAAATGGCATTAAAGATCAATAATTTACCCAGCCCACAATCATCACATATTCAATCGTTCCTTTGCATAATCTAAGTGTGATCCATGGAGATTAACTTTCTGAGGAGAAAGGACTAAACTTTGCTTCATTGCTAAATACACAACCTACTCAGCCCAATCTTAAAGTCAAAAGAACACTTTTTCTGTGTTAAGCTCCTACCTTCCTCCATGAGAGGTCAAAAGGACTCCTTACATCCCCATCTGCCACATCCTTTCTTTGCTTCCACATCCCAAGGAAACATTTATACCTCTGCGGTTTTCTGAACTGCAGAGGACTCATCGCCCCTTCAAAATCCTGATAGGTTAGCTAAACACTAGTTAAGAAATACTCCAACCCCTGACACTCAGCACCTAGTCTTGCACAACACTCAGCTCAGAAGTCACCTCCTCTAAGAAATTTCCCCACCCCCAGACAAAATTAATTCTCCTAGTTTCTCAAAGCATTTTGAGTATACATATACCTCAGCACCTACCTTATAATTAACTAATTATGTCTCTCCCAGCAGACGGGATTGAGGGCGAGAGAAGCATTGTGACCCAAGGTTCAGCTCTAGCATTACAGTGTTAGGCACATATTAGGTGCTCAAGAAATGCTACTTTAATTTAACCTACAACCCTTCCTTGCAGAATCACATCTCTTGCTAGATGCCCCACTACAAATCTGAACATAAGGCTGCTCTCAATAGAGCAGGCTAACACGATGGACTGCTGATTACAACATCAGAAAATCTACTCATCAGCTTCTCCCATTGGAGAGGTTCCCGGAACCGAACTCAATTGAGCAGGATTATGTACCATCAGAATCAGTGGGAATTCCCAGCACACAACAGAGGGTACCTTCTCCTTCAATAAGATTGTTGAAAAGCCCGCAGGGTGAGCTTTTTTATTGGGGGGAATCTTCACTGAATAACTGAAGTGGAAATACTCAAAGAATAAATGCCTTGATATGGCTGAAAAGGGGTCAAAAACATAAAGATCTAGGAAAAGCAAGCTAGCTCTTGGTTCCTGAAAAACAGCGGCTCCTGAAAAAAGGACAGGAAACAAGGGTGGATGCGGACTACTCTTTGTTTCAATAAATAAAATCTTTTTTTCTTTCCCATGGCCCGAAAGAAAAGGCCAACACACCAGGTCCAGATGAGATGCTCCACAACCTTTTCTCCTGACAAGTACACTAAACTGAGGTTCTTAAAAATAAATAAATAAGTAAATAAAGTAAAAAAAAAAAAAAAGCAAAAAACAAAAAACAAAAAACAAAAAAACCCCAACAACAAAAGCCAAGAAAACAGAAACAAAACACTGCATTAGGAACCTCAGCCATCACGAAAAGTTCCAGCCAGAAATACTTAAAAAAAAAATTTTTTTTTAAATCTATATGCCCGAGTCCAACGTTTACATTGGAGGGGCCCATGGAGAACTTGCAAACTTTGTGAAGGGAGGTACTAGTACTACCTTTGCAAAGAACACAACTTGGGGGAAAAACAACCTCAAAATATGAAAAACTCCACAAAGGGTGGCTTTAGTTTTAGGACCGTAATTCCCATCATAAAATTCTTACACCCCCACCCTTCACCTTCTCCCCCCCCCACCACCACCACCGCCACCACCACCACCTCCGCCCCCCAAATCAACAGTTGCCGAAGGGTATCTTTCATTCTGGAAACAGAAAAGGAAACAAACGAGAAGCAGAAAGGCAATAACCCCCCAAAATAAAGTTCTCCTTGGGGAAAAAAAACAGTAACCATTCAGTCTCCCACCCTCCCCTCCCCGGTGAGGTCTGTGATTTCCACGGCTCTGCTCTGCAGAAAGCTCTTTCTGGGCAGCTCAAGGAAGGAGCCGAGGGAGGGAGAGAAAGACACACACAGGCACAGAAAGGAGAGGAGAAAAAGAAAATGGCGCAGAGACTAAGTCCCGACTGTCGACAAGGCGACTTTCCCGGGAGGAATCCGGGCCGACAAAGGCTGCCCGAAGCCCGGCGGCGGGCGACCCCGGGTCTCCGCTGCCCCCTCTTGGGAAGGCCGCGATCTGGGGGGGCTGGGGTCCCCGGAAAGGGGGTCCAGAGGCGGCCCGATGGGAACAATGGGGCCGGTGAGCGAGGAGCCGGGACTTAGTCTCTGGGACGCCATGTCTGTCCTCTGCCCGGCTCCGGCCCGGCGCGGGCTGGGCGGCCGGCGGCGGGGGCCCCCGGGGTCGGGGCGGGGGGCACACTCACCATTCAGTCGGAAATCCGCTTCAATCTGGAGGGAGAAAAGGAGGCAGTATGAACAAACAGGCTCCCCCCGGCCCGCGGGCGGCGAGCGCGCGGGGCCGGGGGCCTAGCCCAGCCCGCGCCCGGGGATGAGGAGGGAGGGGCCCCGGGGTCGGCCGTAAGGGGCAGCCCCCCGCCGTCCCTAACTTCGCGGCTTCCGCCCGCGGCCTAGCGCGCCCAGCCCCGCCGGCCGCCCGCCCTGGCCGGGGGCTCCGGCCTGTCAAAGCGGCCGGGGGGCGCGGGGGCCGCGGGGGGCACGGGGGGGCGCGGGGCGGGGCCGGGGCGCCCGGAGGACCCGGCCGAGCCGTACCTGGGAATCGTTGTGCAGATGGTCCCCACTCATGTCGGCCGGAGCGGCGAGCGCGGCGGGCGGCGAGGGGCGCCGAGGAGACGCAGACGGTCGGGGCCGGCCTGTGCGGGCGGACGGGGGCCCCCGGAGGCTCCCGGAGGCGCGGAGAAGCGGCGGCGGCTGCGGGCCTGACGCTCCCCGAACGGCTGAGGCGGCGACAGCGGCGGCGACGCGGACTGACTGCCGGGCGGGCGGCGAGAGCGGACCCCAGCAGTTGTGTAACAGCCTAAGTTCGCATTTCGCCTCACTGCGCCTGCGCGGCCGCTTTTAAACGAGACGTCGGCGACGTCAGAGACTCGCGGAAAGAGGCCGAGGGTTGCGCGGCCCGCCCCCCCCGCCTTCCTGCGCTTCCCAAGGCGGCCCCGGCTTTGCATCGCAAGCCCCGCCCCCAAGCCCCTGCGCGCCGCCGTGATTTGCATAAGCAGCCGACTCCTCCCACGGCCGCCCCCCGGGGCAATCTTGCCTTGCTGTCCCCGCGCGGTTTCTCGGAACCCCGTACGCCTCTGCGAGGCAGTGCGCAGGCGCAGCCCGGACGCCGCCCCCGGACCCCGGCCGGCGGCGCGGGCCACGTGGTGGGCCTTTAAAGGCCGCGGCGGGACCGCGGCGGGACCGCGGGAGCCCCGGGCCGAGCTGCCGCCCTGCTGCCGCCCGCTCGCCGCTGCAAATACCGGGGGCGCTCGGGGCCCCAGACCTTTCACCGGCGCTTTGTCGCTCGTGAAGCGGACCCCGATGCCGCCTTGCAGGCAGGAGCTCCCGCCCTAGCCTTTGTCTAGGCCTTCCAACGTGCTGGATTATTTCACTCCGCTTCTTAAAAAAAAAAAAAAAAAAAAAATTTTTTTAAACCAACCAAAGGTCTGGTTTAGCTCCAGTTTTCTGCCGGGTACGTGTAGTCCCGGTCACAAGAGCCCTAATTTCATTCGTTCGTTCGATGAACCTAACATTGAGCATCTCCCGTAAACCAGGAATCACGCTGAGAAAAACGGTGGTGGCAAAGGGCCAAAGGAAATGGGACCTTGGGGATAAACAGGGCAAAAGAACTGCCGTTAATGGGGCGCCGACTGTGTTGTGTGCTCCGATCTCTAAGATTTTTAGTTCTTCGAATGTAGATGTCAGGCAGGAGGTTGTAGGTCACTTACCCTGACACAGTTTGATAAAATAGCCTCCACGGAGCTGTCGTGTGGATTCAGAGAACACCTCCACCCAGCTAGAAAAGCTCCACCCTGGACATCTTCCTTCCTTTCTAATTAGTCCAGTTGATTGCGTCTGTTCAACCCATCTACCTCCTCTGCCCACGCATCTGTCCAAGTCTGCATTATCTCTTGCGTGGATTATCACAATGCACTCCTAACAACGGCCCCTGCTTCCATTCTGGCCCTCTCACGAGCTGCTAGCCGAAAGTAGCCCGAGTGCCCTTTCAACACGCCATCTAACATCCCCTTCCCACAATACGTGCTTTCACTCTCGGTATAAAGTGCTACGGGAGCCCTGCTACATAACCTGCATCATTCAAGTGTGCTCTTTGTGAATTTTGTCATATCTATTACCACTTCCACTACTTTACTTAATATTTTAAGATTTTATTTATTCATGAGAGACAGAGAGAGAAGCAGGCTCCATGCACGGAGCCCGACGTGGGACTCAATCCCTGGTCTCCAGGATCATACCCCAGGCTGAAGGCGGCGCTAAACCGCTGGGCCACTGGGGCTGCCCTTTACTTAGTATTTTAACGAATCCCCTACTTTATTTAGCTTCCTCCTAAGTAATAATATCTATAAAATAACCATGTCTGTGAAATCATTTACAAATAAATATGGAAAGTGTCCACCCATGGACCATTGAAACTGTCTCTTGTCATATCTAGTTGTAAACATTTTGGCGTTACTTCTTGTGAATCCTTCAAAGTTCAATCTTAATATTGCTTTCTCAAAGTGACCCCCACCCCCACATTCTCTGACTCCTTCTTTCCTCACCCAGTTCTAAGGGAAGTGGTCAGTGATTTTATGTCTGTCTCCTCTGTTGAACCCAAGGCCTATCTCCGTTGATGCTTCACCTCCAGCACCCAGCAACAGATTGTTACAGAAGAGGCATGCAATCAATCAATCAATCAATGAAAGCAGGGTAATACAGTGGTTAGCTCACATATGAAGTCAAAATAACCTACGTGTGAATTCTGCTCAGCTATTTATTAGCTGTGTAATCTCAGGCAAGTTGCTTAACTTCTCTGAGCCTGGTTCCTCCTCTGGACAATGATGATAATGGTGTAATGTTATTAGACTATCAAAAAAAAAAAAAACACACACAGAGCCATGTGTGTCTTTGAGAACACACAGCCAGTAAGTACAGAATTCTGGATTTAAACTCGGGTCTCCCTGACTCCAAAGCTATGTTCTTTCTCTGAAGCAATCTGCCAGAACCAGTTCCACCTTGCTAATAATGTTGTCTTTTGATAGATTTCCCATCTCAGAATCAGTCCCAGGCTACCAAGTGAGGCATTTTGATCCTATCTGTTTGTTGCAGTTAGGCCAAGAGAATTCAAGGACTGCCTTAAGGAATAACAGGGACTCCTAGCACTACTCTACTGCCAGCCCCCAAAGCCCAGAGAGAATCTGCATTTAATTTCCAGGTCCCACCAAGGATGAATCTGAGTAGGAATAAAAACAGGTCACAGACCAAAATGGCATAGCAAGTGTGGTCTCAAAACCTACTCAAACCTGTAGGTGTGCAGGCATCTTATCACAGGCTGAATTTCTCTGCCAGCATGTGTGGCTGGCAGTGCACAGAGGTTGGTTGACTTACCCAAGCCCACATGGCCACTGACTCTGAATGTCTCAAACCAGTGTCCTAGAAATGTGGTCCATCTACCCCTAGTACTTGAGAAGACTATAGGTAGTACATGAACAAACACTTTTACTTTGATCGTTGCATATATATTTCCATGTATATGAGGAAAAAAATATTTAATCACCACATCAAATCCATGATTTTAAGGATATAACTATTTAAGATGAGGCTTTTAAAAAGTTGGTCAATTCCTGCATGGAACTGGAGGGTATTATGCTGAGTGAAATAAGTCAATCAATTGGAGAAGGACAAACATTATATGGTCTCATTCATTTGGGGAATATAAAAAATAGTGAAAGGGAATAAAGGGGAAAGGAGAAAAAATGAGTGGGAAATACCAGAAAGGGAGACAGAACATGAGAGACTCCTAACTATGGGAAACGAACAAGGGGTGGTAGAAAGGGAGGTGGGCGGAGGGTGGGGGTGACTGGGTGATGGGCACTGAGGGGGGCACTTGAAGGGATGAGCACTGGGTGTTATTCTATATGTTGGCAAATTGAACACCAATAAAAAAAAAAAGTTGGTCATCTGATTTAAATAAAAATATCAACAGCACAGAGGGAACATATAAGACAAACTCCAGGAAGGTCATACGCAAATAAATGAGGCTTGGGAAACACTCTTTTAGATCAAGACTGCTCGCTCACGGACCACCCCAACCCCTATAAAAATAACTATCAGATGACAGCTGATGTTGTAGGCCTGTTTCCAAAGTATGCACTGTGAAAGGTGGATGATTTATAGATATTCCAATAAAAGAAAGGCTCTATACACAAATACATAAATCGTTATGATTTAAAGTGAAACGGGCCTTTTCCCATATGACTTCTCAGATTTGTTCAATATGTGCAATATATATGTGAATCTTAAAGAGAAGGACATGGCATGCAACATTTCCAAAATGTATGTAGGCTCAGAAACCCTTTCTTCCACACTACATTTTGAGACATGGCTCTTTGGAATGACCAGACCTCAGGCCACCTGATCTAGGTTGTCACCCAAGATCCAGCCTGCATTCATTTGCTTCTGAGTCTCTTGGGATTGTTCTTATCACCTCGGCCCCAACTCTTGGCTTCCAGAACTGAACACCCATAGGATTGTCTGAACAACCTCTGCTTTTCAGGGAACCATCCTTCTGCACATTGTACACATATGTATAAATATGCTGCTGTCCCTCTGGCTACAATTGTTTGACCCAGCTGACTCAAGATGAGTCACTCTGATAAACTTCCTTGGGACTTTGGAACTGGGAGGAAAAGAATGGTTTGGTCTCTGTTCTTATGGATGGATCTATAGTATATACATTGGGGAGGTGTCCTGGTGGTATTTTCTATCAAGAGGGCCAGAGAAACCCCAGGAAGGGGAAGAAAAGGAGGAGGAGAAGAGAAGACCCTGATGGAGTTCAGGACTCTGGTTCCTCCTATCTCCTCAGGCCTCATTTTACTCCCATACCCGTACTTTTTTTTTTTTTCCATACCTGCACTTTTGAATAAATTCCCCCCTTTTGCTCAGTTAGGCTCCAATAAGTCACTTAAGACCAAGAACCCTGAGTAATACTCAGTCCTAACCTACATTCAACTTCTGGGCACTGTCAAGGCTTCTGTCATCCTTTGGCCCCAGCTCTGGATCCCTGATGTTATGGCACCTGGACACCCTTCCCAGCATTTTGACCCTGGAAGTTGGCACAGTCTCAACTCCACCAATTCTTAGGCAACAGTATCTTCTGGAAGTCCTCCCTGCCTGTGGCACCTTGTCTAAGGCCCTGCTACCCTTTTGGAATTTGGACACCCTCAAAAAAGAGTCTGCTTGACAATCTCCCAGAAAGGAGACTTAGGCTAGCAGTCCCAGTACCAACCAGAAACACCTCTGCCTGCTGGTAGAGGCTCAGCAAAGGTCGAGATTTGTGGAATAAAAATAAAAGAACTAACAGGAAAACTGGCAACCCTTGAGCCACAGAATGATAGGACAGCAATAAGAATGTAGGAGCCTGGCCATGTGGCTCGGGATGAAGAGGAGAGTCCGCTTTCACGTACTCCCTTTATCTTCCTCTAGAAGACATCCATTCTGTGATGAGGACATTTATGCATTCAACCACTATGCCATGAAGAATGTAGGAGTAGGGACTTCGTAGTAGATAGGAATTCACTATACCATGGGAATAAAGATATTAATAAGACCTAATCCTCATTTTGGAGGAGATCCTAGTCTGATAATGAGACAGACATATTCCCCAACTGTTACCATAAGGTACAGGGAAGAACAGGGAAGAGGGGGGCCAGCCACCAGTTGCTATGGGGATGCTGGGGTGGGGGAAGCACATCCACTTCACCAGGGTGGTGGTAGGGGTAATGTTATGAAAGGCTTCCAGTTGGATGCCATTCCTGAAAGATGAGGGGAAGGGGAAGGAGGGGCTGGCCTGTGCAATAGAAGGGAAGGTATTGCAGCCAGAAAAGCAAGCTATGCAGAGGTAGAGAGTCATAGGCCTGAAAGTAGCTGTGGTCAGAATGAAGCAAAGGGTGCACCAGGGGAGGAGGCTGGGAAGGTGGAGAGGCCTCTCCCAGGGACTGCAGAGCCACTTCAGAATGAGCAGGCATGAGAACAACCAGGGGCAGCAGAGTGGGGACAGTCTGGCAGAGCTGGCCCTGGAGACAGTCAAGTCGGGAGGCCAGGTGAGCCCGTTGCAGGTGCTTCAGAAGCTTCATTAATCATGGCAGATCAGGGATCCCTGGGTGGCGCAGCGGTTTGGCGCCTGCCTTTGGCCCAGGGCGTGATCCTGGAGACCTGGGATTGAGTCCCACATCGGGCTCCCGGTGCATGGAGTCTGTCTCTCTCTCTCTCTCTCTCTCTCTCTGACTATCATAAATAAAATTTTTTTAAAAAGTAATATATTTTAAAAAATCATGGCAGATCACTTGGAAGGACTGTGAAGATGCAGACTGACACAAGGGGATAGCCCAAGAAGAAGTTGTGATGGTGACTCTCTCCGATGTTCCCTCTCACAGGGTGTGCCTGCTGGGACGTCCTGTGGCTGCTCAGCGCCAGCTGCCTCCAACCCAGGAATGGCAGGTGTGAAGAAGCAAAGAGGCAGAAACCCAGGCTCTGGGAGTTATTGGAAAATTCTGGGAGTGAGAGAAACCTCAGGCTGACTTGGCATGACTCTCTGAGAAAAGGAACAAAAGTAGCAGCCTCACTTAATAACCAGCAGGTGAGGGGTACCTGGGTGGCTCAGTGGTTGAGTTCCTGCCTTTGGCTTAGGTCATGATCCTGGGGTCCTGGGATCAAGTCCTGCATCAGGCTCCCTGCAGGGAGCCTGCTTCTCTCTCTGCCTCTCTCTCTGCATAATAAATAAATAAATAGGTTAATTTTAAAAATCCTTAAAAAAAAAAACCAATAGGTGACAGCTTAGCCCAAGTCAAGGTTTTTTTAAGATTTATTTGTTTATTAGAGAGAGAGAGAGTGAGCATGTGAGTGGGGGGAGGGGTAGAGGGAGAGGCAGAGAGAGATAATCTTGAGCAGACTCCCCACTGAGCATGGAGCCTGACTCAGGGGGAGATCCCGTTACCATGAGATCATGACCTGAGCTGAAATCAAGAGTGGGACATTTAACTGACTGAGCCATCCAGGTGCCCCAAAAATCAAGCTGGAAATCCGTTCCTGCCTTGTTTCCCATCCCTTCAACGCTGTGGATCTGACTTCCATCCTAATCCGAGAATTCCTACTTTCTAAATAGTAGAGCCTTATTTAAAAAAAAAAAAAAGTATAGCCTTATTTTCATCTACTTCCTTGCAGCACTCAGTGAAATGGATGGGCACATTCTCTGGGCCCATTCCCTCTGGCTCCAGTAACCACGAATTCTCTTGGTTGTCCTCCTACCTCTGCAAATGCCACTTTCTGACCTCTTCCTCATCACCCAGTGCATTGTAAACATCCCCAAGGCTTCTGCTATCAAACTTCTCTCTCCTACACCCTCCTCCTAGAAGCTTTACAGATTCCATATTGACTTCTGTAGATAGCCTCTCAAGTGGGTATCTCTAATCTTGACTTCTTTTTGGAGCTACAGAAAAATCTGCCCATCTGCCTATTGCATGCTGGATAGCCCTCACAGTCCCCTGCTCCTGAGTTCAACTTTTCCCTGAACCTACCTTTCCCTTCTATGGTCACTGCTTGGTGAAATAGTTCCACCTGCTCCCAGGCTCTCAAAGCCTGGGAGCCTCTTGAATTGATCCTGTCCTCCACATCCCATTAATGACTACAACCTCTGAGAATTGGCCAAGACCTATAATTATTTGTCTCTCATTCCCCACGATCCTCATGTCACCTGCCCCTTCACTGCATCTCTGTCTCTGTCTCTCTCTCTGTCACACACACACACACACACACACACACACACACTCCAACTACAAGTCAATTCCTTTGCCTACTGCTAGAGATTTAGCCATGAACTAGACAATGTAGTCCCTGCCCTCAGGGCCTGGTAAGTGGGACAGACAAGAGGCCAAGTAATTGCCATCTACTACAATAAGTGCTTTGGGGTTAAAGTATAGTATGTTTGCTCTAGGAGCCCTTTAGAGGAGCTGTCATCCCAGTATTGAGGAGACAGGCAAGGCTTCTCAGTGGAAACATTTAAACTGAGGCCTGAAGGTGGGAACAGAAGTTGATCAAGTGAAGGTTAGGGAGGATAAAAAAAGGCATGTGGAGATAAGCACTAGAGACTGAGGAACAGGTGGGCAAAGACTTGGAAATTAGGCAGAGTATGGTTCACTGGAGGAGCTTTTGATGATTCAGGGTGGCTGAGGAACAGAGTCTGGTAGAGTGATGAGAGATGAGACTGGAGGTGTAAGCAAGGCCCAACTCATGCAGGGGGTTTTGTGTTGGTTAAGGAGTTTGGAATTTATCCCGAGAGCTATGGGGAATCACTGATGAGTTTTAAGCAACAGAGGGACATAGACAATGTGCATTTTAGGAAATATTACCTACAATATAAAAAATGGATTTGAGGGATGCCTGGGTGCTTAGCAGTTGAGCACTTGCCTTTGGCTCAGGGTGTGATCCTGGAGTCCCTGGATTGAATCCCACATCAGCCTCCCTGCAGGGAGCCTACTTCTCCCTCTGCCTATGTCTGCCTCTCTCTGTCTCTCTCTCTGTCTCTCTCTCTGTCTCTCATGAATAAATAAATAAAAATTTTTAAATGGATTTGAAGTAGTCAAGATTGGAGGCTTTTAAAACCATAGTAAAAAGGTTGATATTGTCATCTAGGCAAAAATGATGTTGATGATGGTTCCCATCCAAAAGGCCATGAGGACAAAGAGAAGTGTATGTATTTGAGGGATATTCATGACAGAGGATTGTTGTATCAACAATTGACTATATGTAAAAGAAAGGCAGAGGGGTATATCAAGGATATGGATGGAGATGTCATTCACAAAGGCAGGGAACACTAGGGGGTGAAATGGTTTGGGAGAAAGATGATGAGTTCAGCTTTGTACATTCACTCTAAGGTTAGCCAAGTCAAGATGTCTAGTAGGCGTTTGAATATATGGGTTTGGAATTCAGAAGAGTGTCAGCATAGAGATGATACCTGAGGTCATTAGACTAGATGAGATCATCTGGGAGGGCCAGGAAGAGCCTAGAAGAAAAGCCTTATTTTAGGGATGTGCCTGAGTTAGGAAGTGAATAGAAGATGAGGAAGTAGAGCACGGCAAGTTTAGACAAGTTGTTCAAGAGGTTTAGCTATAAACAGGAGAAGGAACCTAATGCAGTAATTAGAATAACCTGAGGTTAAGAGGGGTTTTGTTTGTTTTTTTGTTTATTTGATTGTTTGAGAGAGCACAGGGGGAGGAGCAAAGAGGGAGGGAGCAGGAAGAGGAAAGAAACTCAAGATGACTGTGCTGAGCCCAACACGGGGCTCAGTCTCAGGACCCTGAGATCATGACCTGAGCAGAAACCAAGAGTTGAACCCTTAACCAACTGAGCCACACAGATGCCCCTGTTAGTCTGTTTTATGATGCGCACTACATACTCATAACTAATAAAAGAGTCTGTTGGTTTCCAGTTCAGGGTCTTTTGAATCATTCCCAACCCCTTTGACAAAGTGCTAGCACAAGTGAAACTGATATGCCTCCTTATCTTTCTGGGTGAGATAAGGAGGCAGGTCCCTTTGGAGGAGACACCTCTTTTTTGCCTCTCAGAAGCTATAGGCTGCTTCAAACCTCACCTTCAATATTCTGGAGCCATTCCCACCAGAACTCACTGGAGGATTGACTCAGAGAACCCGTTTTTCAGGATGGCTCATCCAAGTCCCTGGGGATATTCTCCTCCCAACGGGCAAGGTCCAGTCGTGCATGATCTATCTCTACCTTTCCAGGACTCTGTTGCAGGTACTGAGGAAGTGGTCTGCTGGATACCAGCTCTGGTGATAGAGCTAGAGAAAGATACCCACAGCTCAGGGGATGGACTGTTGCTTCTCTGTTTCTATGATGATGCCATTAAGTTCTACTAAGTTTTCCAGGTACCTGTTTGGTGCTAGGCTCTGGTAGTTCTGTGATGGCCTACAGGAACCACAGTCAAGAGGAGATGTGTAAATAAAGCATCAATCACAAGACAATGTTCTGGGAGCTTTATAAGGTGGTCCTTGGTGCTGGGAAGCCAGGTAGACTCTTCCATGGGAGCCCCACCTCAAAGGTTTGATTGGCAGAAACTGGCAGAAAGCTCTAACTGTCTCTACCAACCCTGAGCCTGGGGGGAAATGGCAACACAATCTATTTCAAACTGATTTTTTTTTTCCTCTTCAGACTTTTCCATTTCTGGGGAGCATGTGTCTTCAGAACTGAGAGGCAGAATGTCAGGAAAATATTTGCACAAAACCTTACAGAATGTCCAAGTCTAGCCTTGGAACCCTCACCTTAAAAGCGAGAGAGGCCACCCTTGCTGAATGTTGAAAGACCCCTGAACTTGATCCTCACACCTCTTCCCTTCCTTGCTGAATGTTGAAAGACCCCTGAACTTGATCCTCACACCTCTTCCCTTCCTTCTCTCACTATCTCACCCATTCCTTTGGCTTTAAATAGCAATTACCTACAGAGAAGTCCTAAGTTCATACCTGTAATCAGGACCTTGCGCCCCACCCCACCTTGGACTTGCCTATCCAGCAGCATACCCAGCATCGCTGTTTGGATTTCCAATGGGCTTCTTAAACACACACCTCAAATCCAACTCCTATCTTTCTTCCCACATTTGTCCCACCCTGGGTCTCCCTCATCACAGTTAATGGTTCAGACCAAGCCTTCGGAGTCACCCTTGACTTTCTCTTACCCACCTACTCCCATCTCTGATCTGTCAGCAAATCGAGTGGACACTCCCTTCAAATATCCAGATGCTACACATCTCTCCCCATTCCCTCTGCTTCCACTTTAGCTGAACCTTCGTCATCACCACCTGGCTTAGTGCCAGAGCCTCCAAACTGGTTTCCCGGCCTCCACATTGTCTTTCCGTGGAACATCCTCAGATCAAGGATTCTCTTAAAATGTGAGAGCCTGTCATTGCAAAGCTCAAACCTCTCCAGTGGCTCCCATCTCACTCTGGATAGAAGCCAAAAACCTTACATTGGCCCCCAATGCCCTACCCCGCCTGCCCCCCTCCATAGCCCCCTGACCACATCCGCTAGTGCCCTTCACCTTGACCATCCCTCTCCAGGCACATTGACCTGCTTGCAACACGTATCACATACTACTCACCCTCCCACCTCAGCACCTGTGCAGTTGAGGATCTTTCTGCTCTCAACATCCTTCCCCCAGAAATCTCCACGGCCTACTGCCCACCTCTTTCAGATCCTTAGTAAAGAATTTCCTTTTCAGTGGCACTTTTTCTGACCACTCTGTTTAAAATCACAACCCCCTCCTCTCATCACTTCCTTACTTTTAATCTCTACTTTCTCTGTTACCAAGGCACTTGTCACCATTTAAACTACCAAATATTTTACTCATTTGCTTATTGTTTTTTCCTCCTAGAATATAATCTTGACAAAGGCAGGGATTTTTTGTTTGTGTAATTTAGTACTGAATGTCTAGCATCTACAGCAGTGCCTGGCACACATAGGGTACTCAATTAATATTTGTTGAATAAATTAATTAATCCTGGGCTGCAATGAGCTCCTGGCACGTGTCAAACAGGGGCCTGGAATGTGCCAGGAAACTCCTTGTAGTGAGAAACATGATTATCATTTTGCAGATAAGGAGACAGAAGCTTGGAGAAGTATGAGTGTCCTTCCTCCCTGTTCCCATAGCAACCTGTGCATGTCCCCAGTACCTATCATTCTGCACTGTCATGGACCATTTCCTTGGACAGATGTAAGGCATTGGAGGTCAAGGACCATCTCTTAATCATTTTTGCATCTCTAGCACCTAGTAGAGCGCTGGGCACATAGTAGATGCTTAAGAAATATTTGTTGCATGAATGAATGAATGAATGAAATCAGGACACAAACCCTCAACTGTCAGATTGCAAGGTCTCTACTCACCCCACTCTACCCTGGGATATCCCTAAGACAGCTACAGAACAGCTAAGTTCCCTTTCCATGGAAGAGTGCCTGTCTTGCACATCTTTAACCACAGAACCAGAAGTATTTCAGATGGAGAACACTGTATACTAGCTGACAGTTTTTCCCCATCACACCAGGCAAATGGAAAGTATTTCTCCACTCAATCCCTCTGAAGTTCCCTAGACACATGGTCAAGCTCTCTTTGTTCCACCTCCTACCCTCTACATCTGCAGTCTGCCACACAATTTTCCCCAACTTCAGCTGCTGGGTTGGGCTGCCTGCCCATCCATCCACTCACCCAGCCTTCAGCCAACAGCCTCTGCAAACCTTCTCCAGGCCACAGGGGTAACTGAGCCAACTACCTACCCTACCCCCACCTCACTGTGAGTTCAGTAGGTTTTCTCTGAGTCTCTCCTTTGCCTCTTCCTTCTAGACTCTCCTGCATCCCCCAAACCCATGTCTTAGCTTCATGGAGATGGCTCGTTCCATCCGTGGATGATTGTGGGCCTCCTCTCCCACCTGCTTCCCATTCTCTAAGATCAGTAATTCTTTTTTTAAAAGAAGATATATATATTTTAAAGATTTTATTTATTCATGAGAGATACAGAGAGAGAGGCAGAGACACAGGCAGAGAGAGAGAAGCAGACTCCATGCAGGGAGCCCGACGTGGGACTTCATCCCGGGTCTCCAGAATTACGCCCTGGGCCGAAGGCAGGCGCCAAACCACTGAGCCACCCAGGTGTCCCTAAGATCGCTAGTTCTTTTTTTTTTTTTTTTAAACATTTTATTTATTCCTAGAGACACACACACACAGAGAGGCAGAGACACAGGCAGAGGGAGAAGCAGGCTCCATGCAGAGAGCCTGATGCGGGACTCGATCCAGGGTCTCCAGGATCATGCCCTGGGCTGCAGGCGGCCCTAAACCGCTGCGCCATCGGGGCTGCCCTAAGATCACTAATTCTTTTTTTTTTTTTTTTTTTTTGTGCTCCTAGATTACCTTTTTATTTTTTTTTTTTTTTTTATTTTTTTATAAATTAATTTTTATTGGTGTTCAATTTACCAACATACAGAAAAACACCCAGTGCTCATCCCGTCAAGTGTCCCCCTCAGTGCCCGTCACCCATTCCCCCCCACCCCCCACCCTCCTCCCCTTCCACCACCCCTAGTTCGTTTCCCAGAGTTAGGAGTCTTTATGTTCTGTCTCCCTTCCTGATATTTCCCAAACATTACTTTTCCCTTCCTTTATATTCCCTTTCACTATTATTTATATTCCCCAAATGAATGAGAACATACACTATTTGTCCTTCTCCGATTGACTTACTTCACTCAGCATAATACCCTCCAGTTACGACAAATACCCACCATTTGCTTCAACGTGGAAGATCACTAATTCTTAAACAACTGTGGGGGAGGTGTCATAGACGCTTTTCAGAAACTGATGTGGGGGATGCCTGGGTAGCTCAGCAGTTGAGCATCTGCCTTTGGCTCAGGGTGTGATCCTGGAGTCCCAGGATTGAGTCCCACATCAGGCTTCCTGCATGGAGCCCGCTTTTCCCTCTGTCTATGTCTCTGCTTCATACTCTGTGTCTCTCATGAATAAATAAATAAAATCTTTAAAAAAAAAGAAACTGATGTAGGCTATAGGCTCTCTCCTTCCAAAAAAACACATATATTCCTAAATGCAGCATTTTGTATGGGTGTTCAAGTACATCCCAATTAAGAACTCCTCCTCTAGATGATCTCTTTTTCCTTCTCCCCTCCCCTCTAGATTTCTGGTTGTCGTTGGCTTCCATATCAATCTACCCAGTCTCCTTTCAGAAGCAGAAACTTCTCCCTACCATATTATTATCAATACCATTATTGTTATTAACAGCAGCTACAAGATTTGAACATTTTTCATGCATCACCCAATTTCACCCTCTCAACAACCCCAAGGGGAAGGAACTATTATTGTCCTACCTTTCCAGATGAGAGAATTGCTTGGTCATATGGTTTGCCAATCTCCCCACCCCCACCCCACTGAGCTCTAAGTCTATGGTTTCTTTCCTCTGCCCCATGATGTGTTTCCTATTTGTTATAAACTGCTCTTTACTCTGACCTCCCCTATCTCCACCATATGAAGCCTACCTCCACCCCCCACCCCATGATGTGTTGCATGTTTTTGTTAACTGCTGCATGGTTAGTTTTGGTTTCTGGTTTTTTACCTCCACATCTTTACCACCTGAAATGCACTTTTTTTTTTTTTTTTTTTATCACTTCCCCCAATCCTCTGAAACTCCCTCTCTCTCCTCTATCCATCCACGGGCTTCAACTGACCACAGGTGGCTTTTTTGCAGTTGTTTGAGCACATGTGAGCCATGAAAAAAGTTTCATTTCCCCTCCCACTCTCAGCCCAGCTGTGCCAGTCTCTGTGATCTTTGCTGGCCCTAAATGGGACACTACAGCCACTTCTGACAGAAGGCCTTGGCACTTCTGGGACTGCCACACCCAAAATCCAGGTAAGAGGAAAGGAGGGCATATGTAGTTGATCACCAACTTTGTACCAGGCCCGTGCTTGGCATGGGGACACTGAACCCAACCTATAAAGGCCCTAGCTTCCAGGTTCTTCCAGGTATCCTATTGATGGCAACCTGGAGACTTTAAGATGATTGATCTGAATCCATCTGCCACCTGTCTATGGATGGCTAAGAGTCTCCAGCATGGCTAGCATCCAGCTGCCAGCTGAGCCAGCAAAAATGTTGTTCAGACCCTACCCGAGAAACACCTGGCTGTTGATTAACATCTTCCTCCTCAGCTCAAATCTTAGAACAGCTGGATAATTTTAGTTGTGTTAATCATAGTCACACTTTTGTTCTTAGTGTGATAAAGTAGTATATCATCACAAAAGCAATTTCTAAAACTGTTTATCAAAATGCAGTCTACATACAAATAAGTGCACATATCAAAACTATGCAGCTTGGCCGAATTTTCACTGACTGAACATCTGTGTAACCTCCACCTAATCAAGAAACAATTTGCTAGCACCCCACACTCCCTTAGTGCTTCCTTCCTATCATTACCCTAAGGTAACCACTGTCCTGATGACTTCTAATAGGACACATTGGTCTTGCCTGGTTTTGTCTACAAGAGCAATCGTATTTTTAAGATTTTGTTTATTTATTTGAGAGAGAGAGAGAGTGAGAGCGTGGACGGGGGCAGGGGGTAGGGATAGGCAGGAGAAGGAGAGAATCTCAAGCAGACACCACACTGAGTGCAGAGCCCGATGCAAGGCTTGATCTCACAACCCTGAGATTGTGACCTGAGCTGTAATCAAGAGTCAGATACTTAACTAACTGAGCCACCCAGGAGCCCCACACAAAAGCAATTTTATTTATTTATTTTTAAAGATTTTATTTATTTATTCATGAGAGACACATAGAGACAGAGAGAGAGAGAGAGAGGCAGAGACACAGGCAGAGGCAGAAGCAGGCTCCATGCAGGGAGCCCAATGAGGGACACAATCCAGGGACTCCAGGACCACCCTGGGCCAAAGGCGGGCAGTAAATCACTGAGCCACCCAGGGATCCCCCAAAAGCAATTTTATTTTATTTTATTTTATTTTATTTTTTAATTTTTTTCCCCAAAAGCAATTTTAAAAGAAGCGGACCATCTTCTTGTTTACCCTGCGGCACATATTTTGATTGATTGAGGATTGATCAATTCAGTTAGTCACTGACCAGATGTCAACTATATGCCAAATGGATCAAGAATCTTCTGAATTGAGGGGCACCTGGGTGGCTCAGTCAGGTAAGCATCTGATTCTTGATTCCAGCTCAGTTCATGATTTCAGAGTTGTGCAATGAAGCCCTGCATTGTACTTCACACTTAGCAGAGAGTCTGCTTGGGATTCTCTCTCTCCCTCTCTCTCTGCCTCTCCCATCCCCTATAAATCAATCAATCAATCAATCAATCAATCTTAAAAAAAAAAGAATCTTCTGAATTGAACCAAGGGCCTGTAGCCTTTAAAGGCCTTTAGCTATAAACTGACCTTCTATTGGGGCTCTGGAATCTCAAAGTATGTTCTTAATAAAGGGCCCAACACATGTCTGCATGTGCATCTGATCACTTTCTCTATAGTTCAAATTCTCATGCCCACTGCTATTCTTTTTCTTTTTTTCTGTTTAGTTCTGAAGGAGTGAAATTAGAGACTCTAGAAAACACTCTGTGCTCCAGAACTCCAGCCTTGATCACTCCTAGTGGTGGAGAAATCATGATCTCCTAAAACTATTTATTGCATTTTCCAGGCAGATCAGACAAATTAGGTTTTGTTTTTTAGATTTTATTTATTTATTTATTCATGAGAGACACAGAGAGAGAGGCAGAGACATAGGCAGAGGGAGAAGCAGACTCCTCGAGGGAAGCCCAATGTGGTACTCGATCCCAGAACCCTAGGATCATGACCTGAGCCAAAGGCAGACACCCAACTCACTGAGCTACTCAGGTGCCCCCGGACAAATTAGTTTTTAAACTATTTAAACACACACACACACACACACACACACACACACACACACACACACCTGGAAAACTTTCTTGTTTGAGCTCAAATATGCTATAAATTTTTGATCATGGATTCTAGCCCTGTCTTCTGTAGCCTCCCACAGTTAGTTAATTCAATAATCAGGCTTTGGGTGCTTTCTCTGTGCCAGGCTCAGAGACGCATGAGGTGGGCTTCCAGCATCCTGAATTCTTTCTGTAGGGACCCTGGGATTTATTGAGTCAGGGAGGTGGCTAAACTAACATTTACCAAGGAACATTCTAGTGGATGCTAATCCCCAGAAATACTTTATGAAAATAGACCTCTGAGCTCAAATGAGTTGGGTAAATTCTATATACTCTGGTCTGTTTCTCGTATCACATCTTACTTTAGCTCGGATAAGACTCTGGGAGGTTCTGAAGCATAGAAATCCTATTTCACTTTGTCAATGTTTTCAAGACTTATTTGACTTAGGATCCTTTTTCTATAGAATGCCTATGAATATTTCTCAGGATTAGTGTCCCATAGAACAGGACACAGGCCAATTAGCTTTAGGCATCCTCCAAAAACTGCACTGTCCAATCTGGCAGCCACCAGCACGTGGGGATATCAAACACTTGAAATGTGGCTAGTCCAAACAGAGACGTGCTGTGAATGTAAAATATACAGATTTTGAAGTCTTAGTACAAAAAGAAAATTAAACATCCATAACTTTAAATTGATTATATGGGGGAATAAGACTATTTTTATTTTTTATTTTATTTTTTAAAGACTTTTATTTATTTATTTTTAATTTAATTTTTTTTAAAGAAATGGGCTTCTTTTTTTTTTTTTTAAAGATTGTATTTATTTATTCATGAGATACACAGAGAGAAAGAGGGCAGAGACACAAGCAGAGGGAGAAGCAGGCACCATGCAGGGAGCCTGATGTGGGATTCGATCCTGGGTCTCCAGGATCACACCCTGGACTGAAGGCAGCGCTAAACTGCTGAGCCACCTGGGCTGCCCCAAGAGTATTTTTTAAATACCAGGTTGAAATGTATTATTAAAATTAATTTCATCTGTTTCTTTTTCCTTTTGAAAATGGGATTACTAGAAAATGTGTAGTTATCCATGCAGCATGCATTATATTTCCATTGGAGAATGTTGCCCCAGCCTTCTCTGCCTGTCATTAAGGTTAACTTGGCCTACACGGGGGCACATGCAGGGGAGGGGCTGGTGGCGTCATGGAGGAAGTACAGGGGAACTGTGGGAATTCATTGAAGGGGCAGCTCATGAAGCCTAAGGGGGGTGGTCAGGAAGTGGTGACTAAGCTGAGACCTGAAAGATGAGAAGGAGTTAGCCTGGGGAAGGCAGCAAAAATAGCATGTGCCAAGACCTTGAAGTGAAAGAAGAACTGTGGGTATTCCAGGACATCTGGGGCAGAGGGTAGGGACTGACCCAATATGAGACCAGAGAGGGCAGCGAGGGCCAAGATTTGTTAGGGGGTGGGTGGCTGGGAAGCTGAAGTAAGAGGTTTCTCTTGAGGATACTGAGAAGCCACTGAGGATTTTCGGTTGGGTGATGCTAGGCAGATTTGCATTTCAGAACGATCCCCCTGATGTTAGGATGGGACATAGAGGGGTATAGAGATAGAACTGGAGGCAGAATGGCTGATTCTGAAGTTATTGGAGTTATCTAGGAAGGACACAATAAAGGTCTGGACAATGCTACAAATCCTGGAATTACGGAAACCCAGTGTCTGGGAGGGAGGGTCAGAGTTGGGACCATGGTCCAGGCTGCTACTTGATGGGACCAGGGGAGAGGGTGGAGTCAAGGATGATATTCTAGTTTCTGAGTAGTAAGGCTGTGATGGGGCACAGAAGTCTGTGGGAAGGGAGGGTGGTGAGTTTAGGATCATTCCATTGGGTTTGGGAAGCATATGGGGTATACAGATGGGCATGCTCAAGGCAAAGTGGATTTCCAGGTCTGAGCTCAGAAGACAGTTTCATGGTGAAGGCGGGTGACAAGAAACACCTCCTCTATGAGCCTCAGGTTCCTTATCTGCAAACTGGGGATGTGATCCACTTCTCATAGTGTGATGAGCAGATGATGTAGTGTGTTGAATGTGCCTGGTACTGCACAGGCTCACAGGAAGTGTTTAGAGAATATTGGCTCTTTGTTTCAGATGGTCTATCATCCCCATTTCCTACAGGATTCAGCCCATCAAGACTTTGTAGCTATCGTTTGGCTCTCCAGTACCCGCGGGCCTGCACCTGTGTTTTTGAAGTTTCCAATGCTAGTGATAGAAAAAGTTGCTGGAAAAAGTTGGGGACAAGGGAGTGAAGGTAGCTTGCCCTCCCTGGGTAGCCCTAGAGTTGTAAGGGACTGAGCAGTCAGTGGTGTGAAATGAAGACTCTGTACTGGCTTCTGGCCCCCACCCTGCCCAGCAAACCAATAAGCCTTGCTGTATGCTAAGTTCCAGTTTCTTTATGGGTTCAAGGAGAAGCCTATCAGCTGGCCCCTCCTCTGGTTCTGTATCTGCCTTCTTGCTCCCAGAAAGCCTCTTTCCTTCTCTTGACCCACAGAAGACATCACTTCCTTGAAGATTTGGCTCACTGTGGGCCTCCTGGCGGCTCCTTCCTGGGGCAAAGGGCCAAAATCCTGACAAGATTAAGAAGAGGCTTTGGGACTGGGCCAGGCTGGGAAAACAGGAAGGATGACGAACTAAACCCCCCTCCTTCTGGGGCTTGTTTATTCCAGTTTTTCCTCAGCTGAGTTTTCTGAACACACAGTAACCCTTGACTTTTCATCCAGTGCCCAGCCTCTGGCCCCACAGCACCAAATGCACCCTTTGGTCATGAAGCTCATGGGACGGGCTTGCTCCTGTGCCCTCTTGGCCAACTGCATCAAACTCCTGGAAAGCAGGACAAGCACAGATATATCTTTACTAAGTGCCTACCACAATGTTCCCCAGAAAAAACTGTCCTGTCACACAAGACTCTCCATCCCCCCAGGGTAAGCAATGTTCTTCCCGTTTCCAGCTGTGGAAACTGAGGCTCAGGGCGGTGACCCAAGTCACTCAACGTATTGGCGTTGGATCCAGAAATGGGGAAAGATGGAGGAAAGAAAGGACATCCTAACAATAAAGAGCATATCTTTTGGGGCACCTGGCTGGCTCTATTGGAGGAGGGTAGTTTCTTGATCTCGGGATCATGGGTTCAAGTCCTACATTGGCTGTAGAGATTACGTAAATAAATAAACTTTAAAAAATAAAAAAGAGCGTATCTTTTGGAGGCTGACTGAACTCAATTGGTTTGGATTCTGACTCTGCCACTTGCTGCCTGTGGAATTTGGGCAGGTTCCTAGTGAGAGGCCGGGTGGGGTAGTGGTTCAGAGCACAGGCTCTGGAATTAAATGTCAGTTCCTCCATCTGCTTGTTATATGACCTTGGGTGAGTTTCTTCGCCTCTCTGCACTTTACTTTCCACAGCTGTAAAACAGGTTAATAATAGCTTCTACCACATCGACTTGTTGTGCGGATTAAACGTGATAATCCATGTGGAACACTTAGCACAGTGCTTGGCCCATGGGCCAGCTCCATCCATGTCAGCTACGGGAGGCATGGACACAGAGCTCGTTGACTCTGGCTGCCACCTGTTCCCCAGCCTGTCACCCACCAGTCGCCCTGGGGGCTCGCTCAGCCCTCCACGTGTGGTAGGCGCTTACTGGCATGCCGACAGGAGGAGTGCTTGGGAATTGACTCAGTGTTTCTGAAAACAGGCTTCTGACAACGTGTGGGAATAGGATTCCGAAGGAAGATGATTTTCAGGAGTTTCCCAACCAACCGGCAAGTGATGGCTTTTTGCACGCTAGTGCACACTTTAAATATTTCCAGACTCTTTTTTTTCTCTCTCTCATTGTAGAAGAAACTTCTTCTCACTGTGGCCTCTTCAAATGTTACATAAAGATATAAGGCAGAAGGGTTAAAAGTCCTAAGGAATCCTGCTTCAAAAGGGGTGCCTAGTGTTTATCTGAGGCATGTCCTTCCAGACTTTTCCTATGCCTACGCCTAGTTTTTGAGCTCTGCTGTGGGGCCCACTCTATTCCGTGTTAGACACTGCAGGGCCCCCGCAGAATGGAGATGATTGTCTGTACCTTAGGGGCGGGCACAGTTGGGGCGGGCCACAGAATTTCATGGAACACTTAATCAGCAATTAAAGCCACCATTGTACCCATGACTCATTCTCTTAGCACGCATTTACCATTCGGTGCTCTGAGACCCGGAAATGACGAATCAAGGTCCTAGTTGGCTTCAGAGAGAGAACTGAGATTGAATCTGCAAGACCCTCTGGCGTATCCGCCCCCTGATTCTGTTCCTGTCGGGCAAGACTTGGCAAGAGGGCAGAATGGGTAATACCACCCCTGCCCCTGAGAAGACCATACTCCCTCTGTTTGGGGAACTGAGCCTAAGGAGCCAGGGGGGCTGGTCTTACCACAGGCAGTTTCTGTGACCTTGGGCAAATTACTTCCCTTCTCTGCACCTCAGGTTCCTCACCGAATAAGGAGACTCTTCCTGCCTTGAAAGGTACTTTCTTCATCCATTCATTCAATGGTTCATTCATTTATACACCCTCTTATTTTCTAAGAGTGTGAGGGGATTACTCAGTAAACATGGCCATCTAGGGGGAAAAAGAGTTGGGTCCTACGTAGATTGTGTTACTGTTCAGCAAATATTTACTTCCTCCAGCCGTCCTCAGAGTGGGAAGATTATACTTCCGCACTCTGTTGATGTTGGACTTGGCCACGTGACTTATTTTGGCTAAAAGAGTATGTGTAGAAGAGGCCAGCCCCAAGACACCGAGTATTTCCATTTGCCCATCTTGAGCAACTGCCCTCGGCCATGAGAACTGTGAGTCCCAGGTACTGGCAGCTACTCCAGCCTGGATTCAGAATGAGAAGACACGTGAAGCAGCCTAGAGCCCAGCTCAACTCAGCCAAGGGAGCCCTCATGAACCCCGGCTGACCTGCAGACCCCTGGGTGAGAGAAGAATGTTTCTCAGAGTTCATTGAGTTTCTGGAAGCTGTTTTTTTGTGGAGCATTGTTGCACCCAAACCTGGCCGATGTGGATACCTAGCTCACTCCTCACTCTGACTTTAGCTTGGATCCGAGGAAGGATTCTCTGACTGGGTAATACTTGACCTGAGATGGGAATGTTGAGAAGGAGCTAGTTGTAGGGCCATTTCGGGGGAAGTGTTCTAGGCAGAGGGAATAGCAGCAACACCATGGTCCTGAGGCTGGAGGAATCTTGGCCTCTTCAACAATAGAATTAAGGCCAGTTGGCTGGATTGTTTGGTAAGAGAGAGGAAAGAGGTCTGAGCTCTAGACTCACATGTTCAATGGGGAACTTCACATTTCTACTTGGAATCTAGCAGACACTTGGAACTCAAAATATCAGCCCCAAAGCTGAACTCCTGATCTTCTCCTGAACCCATCCTTTTCTTTTTCATTTCCCTATCTCAATCCCCCTCCTACCCAGTCACCCAAACTGGTAGGCTGGACCTCATCCCTAACTCCTCCCTCTCCCTAAACCCCCACAATCCATCCTCAAGTATTTCCACTTCTACCCTGCTCACTCTCTCAGATCTGTCCACTTCTTTCCACTTCCATGGAGATTATCCCAGTGGAAACCACTACCATCTCTCGCTTGGACGACAGCATTAACCATTTCTGGTTAGTGGAGCTCTGGGTAATGGACCAATGCTGTCTCCATTCTTAGCCTCCTCCAGCCAGTCATCCACATGGCAGTCAGTGGTCTTATTTAAAAACAAAATATCTCTCTAATAAGTGAAAGATTAAACAAACTGTGGCACAACCATACGATGAAATATCGTCCAGCTATAAAAAGGAGTGAGTTATGGGGCACCTGGGTGGCTCAGTTAGTTAAGTGTCCAATTCTTGATCTCAGCTCAGGTCTTGATCTCAGAGTCATGAGTTCGAACCCTGCATTGGATCCTACTTTAAAAAAGAAGAGTCAGTTAAGTTCTGGAGATAGATGATGGTGATGGTCGCACAACAATGTCGATATACTTAATTCCACTGAATTGTACATGTAGAAATGATAAACTTTGTTATGTATATTTTACACCTCCCCTCACACACAAAAGAATAAATTTCCAAACCATGGAAAAACATGTAGGAACCTTAAATGCATATTGCTAAGTGTAAGAAACCAGTCTCAATAGGTTACATACTATCTGATTCTAATTATATGACATTCTGGAAAAGGCTAGACTGTGGGAGCAGTGAGAGGGAGGATGTGGGGGGAGGGCCAGGAGAGGGATGGATAGGTCAAGCACAGAGTATTTTTAGGGCAGTAAAACTGTTTTGAATGATATTGTAATGCTGAACCTGTATTGTTATACATTTGTCAAAACTCAACAAACTATATAATGCAGAGTGGACCTGAATGTAAGGCATGAACTTTAGCCCATAAAAACCCCCACAAAAACAGACACATCAAGTTTTATGTCTCTTCTGTTTATTTTATTTTAGCTTTTATTTATTTATTCATGAGAGACACACAGAGAGAGACAGAGATATAGGCAGAGGGAGAAGCAGGTTCCCTGCAAGGAGCCTGATGCAGGATTCGATCCCTGACCCTGGGATCATGCCCTGAGCCAAAGGCAGATGCTCAGCCACTGCACCAACGAGGTGCCCCCATGACTCCTGTGTTTAGATTTTCCCTTCCAATCTGGCCTACAAAGGTTTGGTCCTCTTTCCCCCTGGCTTATTCCCTGCTACTCTTTGGAGCACAGTGTAAATGCCACTTCTGAGAAGCTTTCTCTCATCCCTCAAAGTAGATCAGTCCCTGTCATTTTACCAGCTCCATAGATTCTGTTTTTCAACTCTGCAGCATTTGCACATTTTTAGTGAGACAGTTAACTGTATTTACTTGAGTAATGGCTGTCTGGTAAGCCCCACGAAGGCAGAGGTCATGTCTGTCTTCACCACCCTCTTATTTTTAGTGCTGGGCTAGTGCCTGGTCCATAATAGAGCTCAGGAAATGTGTGGCTGGACACAGTTTCAAATAAAAAGGTCATATATATTTCCATGTATATGAAATACCCAGAATAGATAAATCCACAGAGACAGAAAACAGTTTGTTGCCAATGGCTGAGGGGAGGGAGGAAATGAGGGACTGCCTAGTGAATGTGTCCTTTTGGGGATGAAATATTTTGGAAATTGATATGATGGTTGTATGAGATTGTGAATATACTAAATGCTGCTGAATTATATATATATATATATATATATATATATATATATTTTAAGATAGATTTATGTATGTAGTTTGTATATATGTATGTATTTATTTATAGAATGTGCCAGTGGTGGGAGGAGAAGAGGGAGAGAGAATCTCAAGCAGACTCCCTGCTGAGTGCAGAGTGTGGGGGTCAGTTTCAAGACTCTGAGATCTTGACCTGAGTGGAAATCAAGAGTCAAGATGCTTAACCAACTGAGCCACTCAGGTGCCCCTGAACTGCATATTTTTAAATGGTTCATTGTATTTTTTTAAATTTTTATTTATTCATTCATGAGACACACACACACACACACAGAGAGAGAGAGAGAGAGAGAGGCAGAGACACAGGCAGAGGGAGAAGCAGGCTCCATGCAGGGAGCCTGACACGGGACTCGATCCCGGGTCTCCAGGATCATGCCCTGGGCTGAAGGAGGTGCTAAACCACTGAGCCACCCGGGCCCTGGTTCATTGTATCTTGAGTGAACTCCACCTCAATTTAAAAAATAGTTTGGAGCCTTAACCAGTGTCTTTCTTTTTCTTTTCTTTCTTTCTTTTTTTTTTTTTTTTGTATAAAGTTTCTTATTTCTTTACTTTTCTCAGGTTCAGACTAGTGCCTTTGGCCTTGGATGTAGTTTTGACAGAAGAAATCCAGAGAGAATAAACTTAAATTAATGTTACTTTTTTTCCTTAAAACTTTTTATTTTAGGGGCACCTGGTGGCTCAGTCTGTTGAGCATCTTGACTCTTGATGACCTGCCTTTGGCTCAGGTCATGATCTCATGGTCCTGGGATCAAGCCCCACTCAGGCTCTCTACTCAGCAGGGAATCTGCTTGTCCCTCTGCCTCTCCCCCTGCTTGAGTGTGCTCTCTCTCTCTCTCTCTCTCTCAAACAAACAAACAAACAAACAAACAAACATTTTATTACAGAAAATTTTAAGTATATACAACAATAGGGAAAAGAAGGTGATGAACCTCCATGGACTCATTACCCAGCTTCAACAGTTAACAACCCAGAGAGAAACTTATATGCACATCTATTCTTCTCCTGTCTTGGGTTATTTGGATGCAAGTATCAGACATCATATCATCTGTAAACATTTCCTATGTCTAAAAGAGAAGAACTTTGAACATGTAACCACAACACCATTATCACTTAAAAAATCAACAGCAAATTCTTCATATTATCAAACATCCACTCAGTGTCGAAATATACCCAATTGTTGCCTAAGTTTAAAACATGATGCATTGCAACATACATTACATTGCTTGATATCTCTTAAGTCTCTTTTCAATCTATAGGTTTTCCTTCCCTCTCTCTCTTTTTAAAGTGGAATATGTGGGAATGAAATAGACAGGACCCTGAGAGAGTCTCCTTTTGTCTTCAGTTACTTATTGAATAAATCAGGTATTTGTCTTTTGGTATTTCCCAAGTTCTGGATTTTGCTAATTGCATCCCTGTGGTATCATTTAACATACTCCCTAACCTCTTTATTTCATGTGACCAGCCTCTTGATAGGGTCAGATTAATTTTTTTTTTTATTTTAGCAAAAATTCGTCACAGGTGACATTTTATACCTCTATCAGGAGACACAATACATATTTGTCTTTCGCTGAAATTCCTACTGATTGATGAGCATGGCCCAAGTCCATTGTTTTGCTAAATGTTGCAAAATACAAAATTCTAATTCCTAAAATCTTGTTTTCATTTAGTAGCAGAAACACCTTGATTAGAGAAATTTTCTTTAATCAATTATTTGGTTGCAATGAGATTCAGTGCACATAGGAAAAGTAGGAAAAATGCTTGATTCTTTCCTTTTACCAATTTTCAAATGATGAGTTTGACATGTTAACATGTTCAAAAGAAATCCAATGAGGTTTTCTTTCTTCTTTTTTGGGGGGCAGGGAGTATCAGAATGAATTTATGGATTTTATTTTATTTTTTTTAATTTTTATTTTTTTTTTAATTTTTTTTTTTTATTTTTTATTTATGATAGTCACAGAGAGAGAGAATGAGGCAGAGACACAGGCAGAGGGAGAAGCAGGCTCCATGCACCGGGAGCCCGATGTGGGATTCGATCCCGGGTCTCCAGGATCGCGCCCTGGGCCAAAGGCAGGCGCCGAACCGCTGCACCACCCAGGGATCCCGAATTTATGGATTTTAAATCTGTTTGATTTTAAACCACATTGTTGCTCAAATTGTCTCATCTTTGGCCAGTGACAGTCTTTTCCGATTGGTTTCTGAGCCCTATGACATGGCCTTATAGCTTCTTTGCTTTCTGCAATGACAAGATGTTCTAGGTTTATCTTGTACATTTCTTTGCCCCAGACTTTGGTCAGTCATTCCTCTAAGGAGCTCTGGTTCTTTTATGGGAAACAGTATTTTGATCCTGCATACTCACTCTTTTCTCTAGGGTTGCTCATAGCTACTGTATTGGTAATTATTTCTAGGCCTTTTCAGTGACTACAGACATTTTTTAAAAGAGATCTTAAATTCACACTATTTCTTTTTTCAATTTAGATTAAAGTTTTGTTTTTTGTTTTTTTTTACCACCTCCATTTGATATTTGTATTTCTTTTTTCCTAGGCCCAGAGAATTTGGTTTCTAATGGCAATAACATTAGATTTATTTGCTTTAGGGCAGCCCGGATGGCTCAGCGGTTTAGCACTGCCTTCAGCGGGGGGCGTGATCCTGGAGACCCGGGATCAAGTCCCGCGTCGGGCTCCCTGCATGGAGCCTGCTTCTCCCTCTACCTGTGTCTGTGCCCCTCTCTCTCTCTCTCTCTCTCTCTGTGCCTCTCATGAATAAATTAAAAAAAAAAGATTTATTTGGTTTATCCTCTGATGTATAAAATAACAATTTTTATTAACAATATGATAACTGAAAACATTTGAAGAATAAATACCCCCCCCTTTTTTTGCTATTATTTGTGTCCTTTGAGTATATCCTGATGGGAATAGACAACAAATTACTGTGTCTAAAGTTATTTGAAATAATTCTTCTCTAAGTGTTTATACTATGAATTTAATCCATAGTTTGGTACATCTGTTTCATTTTGTTTTTAAGTTTTAGGGGTTCCTTTATTTAAAATTCTATTTGGCCTCAGGATCCTTGGGTGGCTCAGCAGTTGAATGTCTGCTTTTGCCTCAGGGCATGATCCAGGAGTCCTGGATGAAGTCCCACATTGGGCTCCCTGTGAGGAGCCTGCCTCTCCCTTTCCCTCTGCCTGTCTCTGCCTCTCTCTGTGTGTCTCTCATGAATAAATAAATAAAATCTTAAAAAATAAAATTCTATTTGGCTTCAATAATTATGTAGGGGATCCCCGGGTGGCTCAGTGGTTTAGTGCCTGCCTTGGGCCCAGGGCGTGATCCTGGGGTCCTGGGATTGAGTCCCACGTCAGGCTTCCTGCATGGAGTCTGCTTCTCCCTCTACCTGTGTCTCTGCCTCTCTCTCTCTCTCTCTCTCTCTGTCTCTCATGAATAAATAAATAAAATCTTAAAAAAAAATTATGTAGAACATTTTTACCATTCCACAGCCAAGTCTTCAAAATAAAGTATATTCAAGTAAGTGTAACTTCTATACCTGTTCCCTTCCCTCTAGTCTCTTCCTCTCCTACTGGTAGTTATTTTTTGAAAAGATTTGTTTATATTGAAAGAGAGAGTAAGTGTGGAAACTGGAGCAGGGGAGGGAGGGATGGGGAGGGAGAATCTCAAGCCGATTCCAAGCTAGCAGGGAGCCCATCCTGGGGCTTGATCCCAAGACCCCGAGATCATGACCTGAGCCAAAACCAAGAGACGGACACTTAACTTACTACACCACCCAGGCTCTCCTGGTAATCACTTTTTTAAAGTTTTTTTTCTTTTTTTTTTTTTAAACAAGATTTTATTTATTTATTAGAGACAGAGAAGCAGAGACACAGGCAGAGGGAGAAGCAGGCCCCATGCAGGGAGCCCGATGTGGGACTTGATCTCGGGTCTCCAGGATCAGGCCCTGGGCTAAAGGAGGCGCTAAACCACTAAGCCACCAGGGCTGCCCAAAGTTTTTTTTTCTTTAATTAAAAAAATATATATATATATATTTATATCTCCCCTTCTTACATAACTTGTAGCATATCATATACACTTCTTTTATTTAATTACAATGCATTCTGAATTTCACTCTATAACAGTATATAGAGATAACTCTCATTTCTTTTTACAGCCACAAAGTATTTCTTGTGTAAATGCACCATGATTTATTTGCCTACACTTCTGTTGATGAACATGTGGGTAGTTCCTAAACATTTGCTATTACAAAGAGTGCTATAACAAACTGTCGCATGCCTAGCTACTCTCAAGTTTTTGCCAGTGTATTTTTGGGATCAATTCCTAGAAGTAGTGTCTTTGGGTAAGTGTATCTGGGATATTGGTTTTGAAGTCCTAGCCCGAGAATACTTTCTGCGTGAGCTCTTCCATACTACCTGTCTGTGCCTCAGTTTCTCACCTGCAAAATGGGAATGATAACAGTATTTACCTTCCAGAGTTGCTGGGAAAATACTTTGATGTACTTAGAATGTGCCTGGTATATAGGAGGTGTTCAATCACCCTTAACAAGGGATAGGAAGTACCAGAGTGTGCAGGCAGGTAGGAACAGTTGGGTTAGGTGCTGGGATGCATCTACCTGCCTCTCATGCCCCTGCAGCAGTGGTAGGGATAGTAGAACCCAGAGATGAAGTCTGGAGATTAAAGAACAGATTGAATGAATGAGACATGGACTAGAAGGTGGATGCCAGCATGGATAGGGGCCTTGCAGGCTCCAAGTGCGCCCCTCCCCACCTCCTGGGGTTTGAGTGCCACCTATATGCTCTGTCCTGCCCTGACACTGAGATGTACTCTCAGAGAAAAGAGGGAGGAAGCCCTCACTTGAGTGCATTTAGCCTGAATGGATAGTGGATAGGCTTTATGTTCAATTATTGAAAACTATTTCATATGTTTGTTTTTGCTCATGGCCTGTGAAATTCAAACCCATTATAACATAGTTATTAAGAGCTTGAGGCACAAGAGAAAGAGTCGAATGTGAGAGTGAAATCAGGGGGAAGGAAGAAAGATAGCTTTGCTTATCTTACACGCAGCGTAGAGTGATGCTGGCCAGTGCAGTAGCTCCTGGTCCGTGCAGCTAGAGGCTATCATGCCGGGAGAGCTTAGCTATAGAACATTTCCATCACTGCAAAAAGCTCATCATTGGGTGGTGCTGGCCGACTCTAGCCCCCATGGAGCACCATGTGCAAATGTGATTAGATGGGTGTGGGGCAGTAGAATAAAGACCCTGGTGCTAGAGGCCCCATGCTTGTGCCCCCATCTCCGATGCCCAGGGAAACAGGTACAAACTGGCCATCTGGAGGTGCAGGGTAGCTGCCCGCTTCCATGCGGCCATCCAAGGTTGTGTCTCAGGCCCTCATTTCCTCCCCCCTCTTTCAGGGAGCATCTGCCTATAGCTCCAGCTCTTCATCCCCTTCCCGCTGGCCTGTTTCCCCTGAAGTCATGCCCTGCCTCATTCTCCAGGATCCTCGCAGGCGCCAGTCCAGCTGGTCAATTTGCCCTTTATCATCTGCCGAGGCTGCATTCAAGTGTCTGGGAGGCTGCCCGAGAGGTGGAGGGAGGCAGAGCACCCCCAGCTGGCTCCTACTTAATCTCTGCTAGCTCATATTTCCTGTTCCTGTAGCCTGGTCTCTGGGCCTATCAAGAGGAGGTACGGAAGCCTGTCCCTTCCCTCCCCCACCATGTTTACTTTTGAAAAAGGGGAAGTGGAACTGCCCTAGGGGTCTGTGAGCTAGGCTGACAGCACTATTCTCCTGTGGCCCTCCCAGCCCTAAAACCTCCAGCTCTAGTTTCTGTTCAGGTGCTCGTACTCACCCCACAAACAGTCCTATCAGAGACTTCCTCCAGAATCACAGGCTGGGGGAACTTGGTGCCCAAGACCAGAGGAGGCCCCCCTGCTCTGTTCTGCTTGGTTCCACAGGAAACCATCCAAATCATTTCCATTCAACAAGTATCTATCGATCATCTACTCCTGGCCAGGCTCTGAGAACACGGGGGTCTGTCTATAAGACAGATGAGGCCGCGGCCCTTTGGACATGTATCCCAATAGGAAAGACCCACAACAAACAGGAAGAGAAGAGGGTAGTTGGAGCTGAGAAGCTGGTTGGCAGGTGGATGCTAATATTAGGAGTTCTTCTGGACTTGGAGGGTACTGTGGGTTCTCGGCAGGGAGCCGCGCTCAGAGAGACCTGGAGAGAGGAGGTGTGAGTATCCTGTGAGCTCTGTGATGACAGGGACTATGGCACATTTGGTCTCCTTGAATCCTCATGCCTGGCCCAGAGCAGGAGCTTAATAATGGTAAATGAATGAATGAACGAATGAATGAATGAGATAATGTTGACTGAGGTAGGGGACAAAGCTGGGACCTGCTGAGCTGGCGTTGCCTCTGTGGTCGCCTCTATTGCTGCCCACTGTTCCATGGGACCTGGACCCCAGGCCCAGACTGGCTAGCTCTGCTCGACTTGGATGCATTTCCCGTTGTTTCCCAGGCATTCTCTGCGCTTGGGCCTCCAACCTCTCCCAACTCAGGGTCATTATGAGTCGAGGCAGCTCGGTCCTGCCCCTTCTCCTCATTTAGCAATCTGTCAAGTGGAGACATCCAGTGGTCAGACCCTGGAATGGCAGTGGTCAAGTTAAAGACGGAGTGAAGAGTTGGGTTAGGATGTGACGCCTGAGCCAGCCGTCGTCGTCGATGGGTCTTGATCCTGGATCCACGCTAAACCTGACCACAGCTGAGCCTAGATTTCAGCCCTAGAATGAGCTCTAAACCTTGGGCACAGACTGAGGCCCTGTTCCCCCCAAAACAGCACCCCTGATTTTAAATTTGTGCTGTAATGACCTGATACCACTTTCAAAAACTTATGAAGTTGTAACATACGTTGAGAAAAGTGCCCATATCATAAGAATTTTCACAAACTAAGCATCTTTAAATATCAAACACTATCAGTTTCCCTGAGGCTCTCACATACTCTTCCTGTCACTACTTCCCAAGGTTACCTGCTCTCCTGACTTCTAGCAGTGTATTTTAGCTTTGTCAGCTTTTGCACTTCTAGGTACTTGATATCATATACTTTTGGTGTCTGGTTTCTTTTGCTCAACATTAGTTGGTGAAATTTATTCATATTTCCATGGGTGGTTGTTGATAGTTAATAGACCTCTGTGTCTAGTGTTTTGCAAGCCCACTGAGAATGTAGTCAAGGGGATTGAACCTAAGTCTGATCAAGCCTCTGGTTCCAGTTGTCAACGTGCAGAAAACATGGAGGCAAAAATTTATACATTTCCCAAACTTGTAAACTTATAATGGGCCACTTCCATCACTTAACTGCTCGTTCTTAGCAACCCTTAGCTGAACAGGTTTTCTGTAGCCCTTTACCTTAGAGGATGGACCAGGAAGTACTGTTTTTGCTAAATGGGGCTTCAGCTTTATGCTGTAAACCTTCATCAAGGAGAGTTATAAGAAACAGCTCTAGGAAAACGGTTGTTGGATTTACTGTGAGGATCTTGCTGAGGACAGTGTTCACTTTGTCCACAGTGGCCTCTCCATGAGAACTCCAGAATAAATTTCTTCTCTATTTTAATAATAGGAATAGAGATTTTCCTTGGGGAAGAGGGAACAATTTTGCTTTTAGCTGACAGGCCTAATGAATCATATGATGGATCTTATTTCTCTTTTCACAATGATTGCTAGGAAGCTCAGAGTCACATTTGTGGCCCACGCCTTCTAAGTGCCTAGGACTCTAAGCTGTGTTGTCTGCACTAACCTCACCCCAGTTGCTCTTCATTTTCTTTTTCCTATTTCCCTTTTGTTCCTACTTCTTCACCTTCCCTTTTTTTTCTTTTTTAACTTTTACTCTTGAATTGTCAGTTCTTGAGGGATACAGTGAAGTGGCCACCTTATGAACACCAAAGTGAGAATAATGAGATTTCCCTTGAGAGTTGCATGCAGGGGTCAACCCCATCTGTTTGGAGCAGAGTACAAGCCTTCCAGGTAGAGACAGGACTGTTTCAAGGCATGACACTTGATTGTAACCTGGGTCTGAGTCCTGGGGTGTGGGGGGAGTCTCCATTCCTCAGCATGGCCTTCTCTCCCCACTCCTGACCAGTGATTAATAGACTTGGTTCTGATCTTGGTACTTGATCAACTATCCCCTTCAGACTGTGAAGGTTGACCTTCCTATGTATGTGTGCCCTGCAAGCAAAGGCAACAATCAACCTGTCATTTTAACAAGAGGAGATGTATGACTTGCGACTAAAAGGACCATTTTTGCAAGAGGGATACTTGATTTGTTCCCAGCTGTGGTGGCTTTCACAGCCTAGGGGCTGGAGGGTCTCCTGAGCATCTCTGCCTCATCAGTCCTTCACTGTCTCTGTGACTTGGAGATCAGAGTCAGAGCCAGCAAGTCAGATGACATGGGACACGGATCAGGGACCCCAGGCACGCCAGCACTTTCTTTGTTTGGGTCTGGTTTATATTTTCTTTCTTTAAAAGATTTTATTTATTTATTCATGAGAGACACAGAGAAGAGGCAGAGACAGAGGCAGAGGGACAAGCAGGATGGGGGACCCTGATGTAGGACTCTGTCCCAGGACCCCAGGATCACACCCTGAGCCAAAGGCAGATGCTCAGCCACTGAGCCACCCAGGTGTCCCTTGTTTACATTTTCTGCAGAGCTGGAAAGTAGCCTCAGAATGGTTCCTGGGCCATTGCTTCTTTGAGCCATGTCAGTTGGTAAAGAACTGATGTTTCTAACTGTAAGTGAGCCAACAAGTGCAGGGAAGTCTTTCATAGCCTGGACTTTCCCTAGCAGGTGGAAACTGACATTGGGTTGCTGTTCTTTACTCTTGCCTCTTGACTGGTGTCACAAGTGAATGTTGGGACCACAGGAGTGAGGATAATGTTTTGTCCAAACTCTAGAAGGATCCAAATAGAGGATTCATACCCTCCCCTTTTAAATCTTTTTATGGGGGACGCCTGGGTGGCTCAGTGGTTGAGCGTCTGCCTTTGGCTCAGGGTGGGATCTTGGGTCCAGAGATCGAGTCCCTTATCAGGCTCCCTCCAAGGAGCCTGCTTCTCCCTCTATGTCTCTGCCTCTGTGTGTGTGTGTGTGTGTGTGTGTGTGTGTGTCTCATGAATAAACAAAATCTTTAAAAAAATAAATCTTCTGATGGGACATTTTACCAACATTTCTTTGAACTGAGAAGCAGGGCTTTTTTTCTCTCCTGGTTCCAAAGTCCCCCTCTCTATAGAGCAGAGAGTAGGGGCTTCACAGCGTCCTAGTAGTTTATAACACTAGGCTTCTGTGCTAGGCGCATAAAGTGTCCCCCCTCCCAAGATGTCCCCATCCTAATCTTCAGAACCTGTGGATGTTACCTCACATGCAAATGGAACTTTTGTGATTAAATTAAGGATTTTTTAGAGGCAGAGAGAGAGAGAGAGAGAGAGAGAGAGGGAGGCAGAGACACAGGCAGAGGGAGAAGCTGACTCCATGCAAGGAGCCCAATGTGGGACTTGATCCAGGGTCTCCAGGATCATGCCCTGGGCTGCAGGCGGCGCCAAACCGCTATGCCACTGGGGCTGCCCCTAAATTAAGGATTTTGAGATGGGAAGAGTCGCCTGCATTATCCAGGTGGGCCCAGTATAATCGCAAGGTTCTGATAAGAGGGAGACAGGGTCAAAGTCAGAGAAGAGGATGTGAAAACAGGAATCAGAATCACGTGTTGTGATTGCAGGCTTAAAGACTGATGAGAACCATGAGCCACGGAGTGCAGGCAGCTGCTAGAAGCAAGGAAGAGATTCTCCCCTTCAGCCTCCAAAAGGAACACAGTTCTGCTGACACCTTGATTTTAGGTTAGGCCTGACTTGCAGACTATAGGATACTATGTGTTGTTTAAGTGATGAAATTGTTATGATAGACACAGAAAACTAATATGACCCCAAACACACCCAGGTTTGCTTGTGTATGTGCATGGGTCCCTGTGTGTGCACAGGAACACAGACATTCAACATTTCAAATATGTCTCGTGGGGATGCCTGGGTGGCTCAGTGGTTGAGCATCTGCTTTCGGCTCACATCCTGATCCCAGGGTCCTGGGATCAAATCCCACAACAGGCTCCCATGAGGAACCTGGTTCTCCCTCTGCCTGTATCTCTGCCCCTCTGTGTCTCCCCTGAATAAACAAAATCTTAAAAACTAAGTATGTCCCTTGGAGTTCTCATCTGGTCGAGCATATTCAGCAGTATGCAGAAAAGAGGTGCTCTGGGGGCTGGGGTTTCTCTGGCAGAGCCCATATGGCTACATTCTAGGGAGAGGGGGTCAGAGCCGACGGGTTTCTGTCATCCCTGGCTCTGCTATTCAGGGCAGCTCTGATGCAGTGGATGGGCCAGCTCAGCCTGGTGCCTTTGAACATCTTCTTCTGGCTCTGAGCTGGTGGGTGGGGGCTTTTCATGGGAAACTGTGTGCTGGGGTGGCCTTCCGCACTGCTCACTACACACTCAAAATAGGTCCTCTGGGTCTGACCATAATAGCAAACATTTATGTAGAACTTCCTATGTGCCAGTACATTGCATGGGTTAACTCAGGGGATTCTCACCAGATCTCTGAAAGGCTGGCTCTGCTCAACCCCAGGCTGTCCATGTGGACCTCAGAGTGGCCAGAGGATCCTGGAATTTAGTCACTTGGTCGTGGGTCACTGCTGAAAGGGCCCTGGGTGCCAGCATGAACACCCCAGGTCAGGATCATTACTTCTTTCTCTCTCTCTCCTTATTTGTTAGTCCATGTTCCTTACATTGTCGCAAGTCCTTCTGGAACAATGTGGGGATAAATAAACAAATAGATGGCTAACTTAAAAATCTGACCACCTACTGGCCATACACTGGTCCTTTAATCCTAACCTCATACTAAACTAGCTCTCTCCACCTTCTGGCCTCTGACCCTGGTCCCATACTGATGGCTATTCCCATATTGGCTGTATCCTATCCTTAAACTTCTCTCATTTTACATTTTCAATAAGTTATTGAAAACCAGATACTTGTCTTGAAGACTCAGCTACTAGTCTAAGGGTTTTACATTCCTTAACTGATTCAATCTTCCCAAAGACCCTTGGGGTAGGCCTTAGCATAACTCCCATTTTACAGTGAAAGATGATATATTTTAAAAGTAGTAGTTGAACATTGGATTCTGTGTGCAATAAATAAAAAGTGATTTATCAAATTTATTCTTTCATTCACTCATTCAACAAACATGTATTGTGCTTTTTTTTTTAATTTGAGGGGGGATGGGCAGGAGAGAGAGAGAATCTCAAGCAGACCCCATATTCAGCGCGGAGCCCACCCTCTCAACCCTGAGATCATGACCTGAGCTGAAGTTGAGTTGGATGCTTAAACGACTGAGCCACCCAGGCAACCCTGTGCTCCTGCATTCTCTGACACCAAGTGCTAAATGCCTGGGAGATAAGAGAGGAGATCCAGTTTGCAGAGCTGAAAGCATAGCTTCTTCTTCTCCCCCTTGGCTCCACCTCATTGGGGGCCCTCTCCCCAGAGGAGATATCAAGGAGAGGTCAAGCTGACCTCTTAGTTTCAGGCCAGGATCTTTCCCAGACCCACCTTCCTCTTCAGGGGACAGACCTACCTTGGAGGGGTTGAGAAATAGAAGTGAAACTTCATCAGATGGTACATTCGATGTCCATTTCCCTGTTCAGAGACTGGAGGGAGAGAAGGTGGGCCCTGCACAGGGGAGGGGCCTGGGGCCTGCTGCCACTGTACCCAGCGAGGTGCCAGGACCAGCAGCATTCCCTACACCTACCCCCACCCTCGCTGGCTCCCTTGCAGAAGGGATGAACCTCAAGGCCGGCTGTTTTACTCAGCTGTTTGCAGTCAACTCAGCAAATGTCTGTAACTGTCAATGCACAGGTGAAACTATCTGGGGTTTGGAGCCCAGCTGCGCAGCTTGGCTGCTGTGTGGCTTTTGGCAAACCTCTTTCCCTTGTGAGTTTTCCCTTTGTCATCCATCAAAAGAGAACAGTGAGACCTTCCAGAATTGTTCAGTCAGTCATTTAGGTCTTTTTGTTTTTGCTTTAATTCTTTATTGTAAAGTAAACATGGGCGCGGGAAATCACATAGAACAAACATATGGCTTAATGAGATAATCTCCCAGCAAACATCTTCGTAACTGTGACCCAAGTTACTAAATAGAACTTTGCAAGCACTCCCTCAAGATACCTCTTCCCCATTGGAGCTCTTTTATCATCCCTCCACCCCCAATTAACTAGTAGCCTGACTTTGTACTGATTTTCTTGCAGTACTTTGTTTCATCACCTAAGTGCGTATCCCTAGATACTATTGTTTAAACTTGCCCATTAAAAAAAAGAAAACTAGGGACCCCTGGGTGGCTCAGCAGTTGAGCATCTGCCTTTGGCTCAGGGCAGGATCCCGGATTCCTGGGATCGAGTCCCACATCGGGCTCTGCCTGGAGCTTGCTTCTCCCTCTGCCTATGTCTCTGTCTCTCTCTGTCTCTCATGAATAAATAAAATATTAGAAAAAAGAAAAAAGAAAACTAGGGGCACCTGAGTGGCTCAATCAGTTGAGCATCTGATTCTTGGTTTCAGATCAGGTCATGATCTCAGGGTCGTGGGATTGGCCCCTCATTGGGCTCTGTGCTCAGTGGGAGGAGGGTCTGCTTGAGAATCTCTCCCTCCTCCCACTCACATGCACATTCATACTTGTGCTCTCCCTCTCAAATAAATAAATAAATCTCAAAAAAAAGGAAAAGAAAACAATATATCTTTAAGGCCTTTTAATCCACAGGCCACTCCTTTTGATTTTATTTTTCCGTTATAGGCTATTTGTTGAAGGACTTCTATCTGACTTGTAGAGTTTCCCACAGTCTGGATTTTATTGACTTGGTCCTCACCATGCAGTTCAATATGTTCCTCCATCCTCTGTGCTTCCTGCAAGTTGGCGGCTGGACCCAGAGGCTTCAGCAGACTCATGTTCAATCCCTTTGGCTAGATTCTCAGTGGCCTTGTGTTCTTTCATCTGATGGCACAGAATGTTGGGTGGTTCTCTTTCTGTTTTGGCAGGTGTTGATGCTCATTATCAGTTAGCCCATTAATTCATCGAGGGTTGCAAGTGGCAACATTCCAGTCTTATCCTTTCTTTTTCATTTATCTGTTGGAAAGGGATTGTTGGAAAAGAGATGCTTCCCCTCATTTACTCTTTGTTACTCCATGGTATAGTTTAGAGGGCATGCGAGGCAGGGCACGTGCTTCTTTCTTCCCTTTATTTATCAGTTTTCAAGAGAACAAATTAGTTCTTTATCATCCTCCAAAGGAGACCAATTGATTTCTTTTCAATATCATTATGAATTCTAGGACTTACACACACTTGATGGTTGTAATCAACTACAAGTATTATTCTTTTTGAAGCTCAAATGTTCCCGTTCCATTGTACTGTGCCAGCAGAGCCTCTTCGAGGTGGCTCTTGAGTACTTTGAAAATAACCCTATTGTCTCTGAGAGCTGCCTTGCTTTCTATACCAAAGGATGTACCAGACTTATGTTGGACATTTTCTGCTCCAGACCTGGAATCAGTTTTTTCTCCAAGAAGGTTGTTTATTGTTACTTTTGAAATGGAAAATGATATGTCACAACCACTCTCCTGGTGCCAGAGATGTATATTGTTAATAATTTGGTTATGAAGAAATATATTTTACCACACATACCTTTCAGCCAGAAACCCAGAGGACAGGACCCTGTGTTCATACTGATAATTCCAGTTCAGATTTAGGAGTTTTACTTAATGTCTTTTGTATTACATCTCTCCTTTCTTCCATCCTGAGAATTGGGCTCTTGGGTATTAGGGATAATAGAATTAGAATATCTCATAATTGCTTATTTGCTTTATCCTATATTACACACACAATAGTCTCAAAACTACAAAAGTAATACCACCACCAACCTAATTACTGGGAGCAGTTAAAAACGTTTTTTTCTTGGTCTATGCTCTCTGTATTTTTTTAAAAAGATTTATTATTTATTTATGTATTTATTTGAGAGAGAGAGAGAGAGAAAGCAGGGGGAGAAGCAGAGGGAGAGGGAGAAGGAGAGGGAGAGAATTGTCAAGCAGATGCCCTGCTGAGCATGGAGCCTGATCCCAGGACCTTGAGATCATAACCTGAGCCAAAATCAAGGGTCAGACATTCAACTGAATGAGCCACCCAGGTGCTCCATGTTCTCTATTTTTTAAAAAAGATTTTATTTATTTATTTGAGAGAGAGAGAGAGAGCGAGAGCACGCATGCAAGCATGGGGGGTGACAGAGGGAGAAGGAGAAGCAGGCTCCCAGGGATCAACGTGGGGATCCTGGGATTGACACAGGTCCTGGGATCAATGTGGGGCTGGTTCCAGGGCCCCGGAATCATGATCTGACCCACCCAGGCACCCCTGCTCTCTGTATTTTATTTTATTATTATTTTTTAAAGATTTTATTATTAATAAAAATAAATATTTTAAAAATAATATTTTTATTTTTTAAATATTTTATTCATTCATGAGAGACAGAGAGAAAGGTAGAGACACAGGCAGAGGGAGAAGAAGCAGGTTCCATTCAGGAAGCCCGATGTGGGAATCAATCCCGGGACCCCAGGATCACACCCTGAGCCGAAGGCAGACGCTCAACCACTGAACCACCCAGGTATTCCTGCTCTCTGTATTTTAATAGTAGTCTTGTAGCTACATCTTAGAGCACCTAACCATTACCTTCTTTCTATCCCAGTTTAGCTTTAGTTTTGCCAGTAACTATATTTCACATTCAGTGCACCCCCTCTTTGTCTTGCTAGTCATTAGGCTGTCTGAAGCTTGTTCTCCAGTATATTCTTCAGGAAAGGCTCATGAGAGGAGCACCTGGGTTCATTCAATTAGCAGCCAACTCTTGATTTCGGCTTGGGTCATGATATCAGGGTTGTGAGATCAAGCCCCACATTGAGCTCCACACTCAGTGGGGAGTCTGCTTTTCCTGCTCCCTTTGCCCCCGGCTTATGCTCTCTTTCAAATTAATAAAATCTTTTTTTTTAAAGCCTCATGGAAACAATATTCCCTGAGTCTAACAATTTGTCTATTATACTGACAAGTCAGTTTTGATGGACATAAAATGATTAGCATACATTTTCCTGTTTTGAATATCTTAAGTACATTACTTCATTTTCTCTTGGTATAAAGCGTCACTCTTGAAAAACTTGATAACAGTCTAATTTATTTTCCTTATCAGTTTGTAGTAGTAGTAGTATTTTTGCCTAGATGACTGAAGGATTTTTTTTTAATCTCTTTCCTCAGAGTACAGTAATTTTATTAAAATGTCTTGAATATGTCTGATTATTTTGGGTTGGTATTTTCAGGGATGCAGTATGTTCTTCCAAAGTGTAATTTCAATTTTTGAAAGTTTGGTAAGTTTTGGTAAGTTTTTGGTAAGTTCTTCCAAAGTGTAATTTCAATTTTTGAAAATTTGGTAAGTTTTGGTAAGTTTTTGGTAAGTTTTCTTGAATTATAGTTTTTAGTAATTGTTTTGTTCTCTTGCTTTGATTTTCTCTTCAGAGACTCCTTATTTGTTGGAACTTCTTCAATATTTGTCCCTTTCTCTCAAACATTTAAGAGTATCTCTTTATTTCTTGTTGATTCAAAATATTCCTGTTTCACCTTTGTAAATGTCATTATCTTAAGGGTGAGTTAATTTGCTCTTGTGTCTTTCTATTTTAGACTTTGTTTCTAAAAGGTATATTTCCTTGTATTTCTAATTATTCCTTGACTTTTAAAAAAAATTTATTTATTTATTCATGAGAGACACAGAGAGAGAGGCAGAGACACAGGCAGAGGGAGAAGCAGGCTCCATGCAGGAGCCTGACGTGGGACTTGATCCCGGGTCTCCAGGATCACACCCTGGGCCGAGGGCAGACGCCAAACCGCTGAGCCACCAGGGCTGCTCCTTCCTTGACTTTTGCCACTTTATAAGATTTTTCTAATTCCGTTTTATGTTGTCCTTTCATCTCTTGCATAATTAAAAAGGGCCTTTTAGGTCATTTTGAAATGGAAGGTTATGGTTTTGATCTGTTCCCAAGCAATGTCTGACTGGAATGCATTTATTCTTTGTAGAGATGCCATCTTGCTCATGATTCTTCTTTTGCTTAAACTTAGTTTGTATGGGATCTGACCACAGACTTCTCTGTTGTTTACTCTTGTGTGAAATTAGTCTTCCCAAACTTGAAGATGTTCAGGTTGACATCTTTTCTTTTCTTTTTTTTTTTTTTTTAAGATTTTTATTTATTTATTCATGAGAGACATAGAGAGAGAGGCAGAAAAAAAAAAAAAAAAAAAAAAAGAGGGAGGCAGAGACATAGGCAGAGGGAGAAGCAGGCTCCCTGCAGGGAACCTGACGTGGGACTTAATCCCAGGACCCCAGGATCACGCCCTGAGCCAAAGGCAGATACTCAACCACTGAGTCACCTAGTGCTCCGCAGGTTGGCACTTCTAACCTCATGAGCTCCCTCATTTTTATGTGATGTGCAACATATGGTGGCTGGCATTCTGAAATTTCCAGCTCAATCTCCTTCTGCCACTTTTAACTAGATCTTCTCCTTCCTTTCTCTTGATTGTGTTGATTGATCCCCCTCCATTTTGATCCTTCTCCACGCAATTTGCCCTCAGTATGGGACCCTGTCCTGGAAGGGACCCTAAGTGGGTCAGCTTATGGGGCTGAAGAGCTCCAGCCCCTTAGTCCTTTTGGAGGACTCTTTTTTAATTTTTTTAATTTTAATTTTAATTTAACTTTTTTTTTTCTTTTCTTTTGGAGGACTCTTGACCTCACCTACTGCGGGACGGGGCAAAACCCCTGGCAATCCTGGTTGCTCTCAGGCCATCCTTTCATTCTCTTCTTGGGTCTATCAAATACTCCCTGGCCAGCAGATGGAGAGCTAAGGGCCGGAGGCCAAACCTGGAACGACCCCCCCACCCCCCACCCCCACCCCGGAGGAACTTGATAACATGAGGGCAGCTACTGGGGGGTTGTGCTCCCCCACTCATCTTCTGGTGTTCATGGGGACACTTTTGCCACCTAATTTTGGAGTCAATGTTTGTGGGTTTTGCTTTTCCTAATTTGCTCTACTTTTTTTTTTTTTTTAAGTAGGCTCCACGCCCAATGTGGGGCTTGAACTCACAGCACTGAGACCAAGAATCACATGCTCCACTGACTGAGCCAGCCGGGCACCCCTGCCCTGCTTATTTTTACATGGGAATTTGGAAAGATTGAAAAATGATGCTGGCATTGCTACTATCTCCCCAGCCAGTCCACTATTTTTAATGCCAGGTTCTAAGCTGGGCCACAGGGAAGATGACATGAAATAATAAATGTGTACGTAAGTATGTAGGGTACCTGGCTATCTTAAATGTCCTGTAAACTAGCTGCCCCTCTCCCGCTGTCCTGCCACCCCCCCCCCCACCGCACCCCATAAAAGGAATGGTCCTGGCCACTAAGTCAGCTGTGGGCCTTCCTCGCCATCTGCTGGCCATTTGTTTAATTGCAAAGCCGCTTTAAATTCAGTGGTGGGAGGGTCATGCCCAACCCCCAACCCCAGCCAATAAGGTAGGTCAATCCTTTCTTCCCCTAGATGAAAAATAAATATTTATATTAACACAATGACAATAAAGGGAAATAAAATGAAAGTTTTTACACATGCTCCCAATGCCTAGACAAACATGACTTAAACAACAACAACCCATAAATAAAAATGCATATTTATTCCAAGGGGCTGGGCTGATGTGTCCTGCACTTTTGGCTCCTGAAAAGGGGTTCAGAGACACTGGGTGGTTTCATAGAAAGTCAACAAGGGGAGAAGGAGCTCAGATTCTGCAGTCCGAAAGACTTGGATTTGAACCCTACTTCACCAGTCACGAGCTGGAGGGGGTGGACAAGTTCATTCACCTGTGGTTTTGAGCCTGTGTGTGCTAGGAGTGATAACGCCCTCTGCACCCCCGCCCCCCAAATTGATGTCCGTGTCCTAATCCCTGGGACCTGTGAATATGTTATCTCACGTGGAAAAAAAAATAACTTTGCAGATGTGCTGAGATTGGGAGACGATCCTAAATTATCCTGGTGGGCCTGATCTAATCCCATGAGTCATTAAAAGCAGAGAATCTTTCCTGGCTTCAGTCAGGGAATCCGGACGTTGCTGGGTGTGAAGATGGAAGAAAGGGGCCAGGAGTCAAGGCATGTGGACAGCCCCTAGAAACTGGAAGAGGCAAGCAAGTGGCTTCTCCCCTGGAGCTTCCAGAAGGAACACAGCCCTGCTGACACCTCGGTATCAGCCCTTGGGACCCGTGTTGGGCTCCTGACCTCCAGAGCTGTAAGACTATAAAGTTGTGTTGTTTTAGCCACTAAGTTTGTGATAATTTGTCCTTGCAGCCATAGAGAATGAATATACTGTAACATGGGGGTGGTTACAGCACCTACATAGTAGGTTGGTGGGGAGAATGAGATGAGATCACTGTGGGAAATATGGGCTACCTTTTGGGAAGATATCCATTTATTATTATTTTTTAAAAGATTTTATTTATTTACTTGAGAGAGATAGAGCATGAGCGGGGGAAGGGGCTGAGGGAGAGGGAGAAGCTGACTCCCCACTGAGCAGGGATTTGTGGGGTTTGATCATGACCTGAACTGAAGGAAGACGTTTAACTGACTGAGCCACCCGGGTGCCCATCTATCTATTCTTTTACTTATTCCACAGTTTCTGAGCACCTGCTATGTTCCACGCACTGTGCTCAGCGCAGGGCTTATAGAGGTGAACATGGTCCTTTTTTTCTTTTTTTAATGGAGTTTACGGGTTAGGAGGGTACAGGACAGTAAAAGATCACACAAGCATACATGTCATGGAATTATAATCACCATGCACATGAGGAAGGGATTATGCAGGCAGCTGCGAACCTGCCCAACGTCAGGTTTTGGGCCAGCCTCTCCAGGTTGTGGCTAGCCCTTGTTCACCTTTCCATACAGGCTAGTCTGCCTGACTGGGGAATGGGGTGCCAAGGGCTGGAAGCGAAGCCAGAGACAGGATCCCAGTGGCCATCAGATGAATCTGTGCTGATTCAGAAATCTAGACAGCCTCTCATGGGCCCTTCTGTGCTGGTGCATTGGGTGGAGGGGTCTAAGGCCAGTGAGATCAGAGCTGCCTGGAATAGGGGCAGAGAAGAAGGCAGGCCTCAGAATGTGGTTAACTCAGGTTTTCTCCTGTACCTGCTTACAGACAACTGACCTCTAGGCTTCTGTCTACCTCCCGAGGCTGGGCTGCCAGGTCCTGGGCTGGGCCACAGGGAAGACCACCACTGTTTGTGAAAGTGAAGTCAAGCCAGATTTAAGTCCTTATGGACACAGGTTAAGGGACAGAACCTGGGGCAGGGAGAGGGGATACTTTATTGGGCTCTGGAAGTCCTCTCTCTGCTTCACACTGGTGTGAGCCTCCTCATGTTGCCTCTTGGGTTTTCCTGGGCTGTCTGGGAGCCCCGCCCAATGCTTCCAAAGGGATGGATCAGAACAGGCTCCTTTGGAGCAGGTTCTCAGGGACACAGGAGACTCTGTGCTTCAACTGACTGTAGTATCTTATTCAGCTGAAGGGTTTTTGTGATGGAGCCAGGGGGATCCAGAATGAATGACACAGCTGAGACAGGCAGTGGAACCACAAAGCAGGGTCTGGGTGCAGATTTGAGAGTCCCAGTGGACCCCCAGCCAGTGAGAGGTCTGGGACCAGGAACTGTGCTTCCACCTGGTGGCAGGTTTTGAAACTGCTTCTGGATCAGAAGTCCTGTCTCCTGGGGTGTGACTTTCTGTTCAGCCCTGCCCAGCGGAGCTGAGCTGAGCTCTTGACAGAATAGACAGTCCAGTGCCCAGAGAATGAATGTGGCAGGGGAGGTGGCAAGGCCTAACCACAGAATCTCCTCCACCCTTCACTATAGTCTGATATTGTCCCAGATGCACCACAGCTCTGAGAATCAGGGGCAGTTGCAGAAAAGGGGCTGTCCTCTCTCATCCCTTACCCGCCCCCTTTCGCCCCCCAGCCCCACCCCGCTCCTCACCACCATGGTCTCAGGGTCTCCCTCCCACCTGACACTCTAGAAGCCTCCAATATGGAGTTTATGCATGCATCTGGAGCCACGCATAAGGGACATAACACATGATGGGGATCAAGGGGAAGTATGGTGCCGGTTAACTCAGGTTTTCTCCTGTACCTGCTTACAGACTGGGCACTGTGCAAACTGGTCCAACATGCAGATGCTGGAATGGAAGCATTAGCCCCTCCTCCCAGGCACTGCCTATCTCTAGGTATTACACCGAGGGCAGGCCGTGTGGTACAGCCATGGCAGGGGGTGGGGAGGTGGGGGGGGGCAGGGGCGGGTAGGAGAGGAAGGTGCTACCAACCCTGAGACCAGCCAACCTGAAAGCCACAGTACTCAGCTGAAATCTTGAACTCAGGCTTACAAAGGTTATCCTGTTTATGAAACAAATGACTTAAAAAATTATTTGAAACCCATAAGTATGTCTCCAAGCAGTTATCTGTTTTGGACAAATTATAGAAAGAAACGGAAGAAAGAATGAGGTCTACAGAAACATGAGAAATGTTTTGGCCAATGTTTTCCAGAACCTTAACTTGGCTTTAGTCAGGCTAAATGAAGTAGTAAATGAATTTGTGTATACGTTTTTCATTAATAGAAACTTGTCTTCTCCTCAATCCTATCAAAATGGTGTTGAAATGTCTTTGAAAAAGATACGGTCACATACCGCAGGGGAGCTCAAACATGCATGCACTTTGAGACGCACGCGCTCGGAGCATGTTGGCTGTTTGTAGGAGTGAAAATTTGGAAACCACTCAGGTGTCATCAGCAGCACATGGGTAAATAAATTGTGGTGCGTGTGGCCGATGTCAATGGTATGACCACCTTCTTAGTTAAAGCAAATGGTTCTATGTTTTGTTAGGCACACATCTGAAGAGGAATAAGGAGTTAGAAAGTTGCAAAAGCATATACTCGGGGGATCCCTGGGTGGCGCAGCGGTTTGGCGCCTGCCTTTGGCCCGGGGCACGATCCTGGAGACCCGGGATCGAATCCCACATCGGACTCCCGGTGCATGGAGCCTGCTTCTCCCTCTGCCTGTGTCTCTGCCTCTCTCTCTCTCTCTCTCTCTCTGTGACTATCATAAATAAATAAAAAATTAAAAAAAAAAAGAATGCAAAAAAAAAAAAAAGCATATACTCGGTATATTAGTCATGGGTTGATACATGCGTAGCAAAAAGTGAAAACAACACATTCCTTTGCAAAAAAAAAAAAAAAAAAAAAAAGACTGCTTCTTTGCCTGGCTAAGGCCTGGCCATCTTTCAGATCTCAGCTCAACACCTCACTTTTCCAGGGAAGACTCCCCCAAACCAGGTAGGCACCCGGTATCTGGTGTCAGAACCTATACCTATTCCTTCACATCTTTTGTCACTGGTGTGTATTTATTTGTGTGATCATCTGATTAGCATTCATCTGCCCCACAAAGTTCATGGTGGCAGGGACCCTGGCCACCTTCTTCACCGTGGCATCCTCAGCACCTAGTGCAGCACCAAGTACCTACAGGGCACCTAAGAAATGAATTTGTGACTTCTCTTCCCCAGTGAGGCTGTAAGCTTCACGACATCTGGGGGTGGGTTTGTATGTATCTGTTTTCTTTCTCACTGAATCCCCTGAGGGAAGGCTGTGGCATGTAAAGCTCAAATCCTGGCTCTGTCACTTGCGAGCTGTGTGACTTTGGGCAAGTAACTCTGTGTCTCTGGGCCTCAGTGTCTTCATCTGTCAAAAGGATAACAATCCCTTCTCTGGAGTGTTATGAGAAGTTGAGGATATGAAAAGAACTCATCAAAGTGTGGGGGTTGGGGTGGATGGGGGTGGGTCCTCCCCTGCCCCTAGGGCTCTCTGCCCTCGGGGCCTGCTGGGCCATCCCCCGTATCACCACCAGGTGGAGCTGCGATCATTCGCAAAGATGCAACGTGCTTTCCAGGGGGAATTCTGATTGTAGGTTTCCAGGTGGCCTTTGCTGTCCCCTCTCAGTGATGAGGAGCTCACTATCCCCAGGCTGGAGACCCTTGCAGGGGGACTCTCTGAAAGACCCTGTCCTCTGGGCGCGGACCGCTAGACCTGAGGGGACTGGGGAGCTCAGATGCATGGTGGACAGATGCGGGTGGGGACTAGGGTGAGACAGATCAGATGCCCGGGGTGCAAAGTTGAAGGAGGGGCTCACTCTTGGGCTTGTGCATGTGTGGAGTCTCACCACTGCTGGTGGCCTCATGAGGTCGCCTGGGGGCTGTGCTGTGGGCCCTTCCGGAGCCTTGGTGCGGCCTGCCCTCCGCTCATCCACGGTGGTATAGAGCGCTCGCAAGGTGCCAGGCTGTAAGTGACTCACTTGCTGCTCTGAAGAGCCTTAGCTGATAAGAACTATGATTATTGTCATTTTCAGGTAAGAAAATCGACACAGGGACACATATAACTTGTCCATAGAAAGTGGCAAAGCTGGGATCTGAGTCCTGGCAGTTTGGCTGTGGATGCAGCCTCTTGACAAGCCTCCGCTGCTATGTAACCTGTCATCCCTTCCTCCTGTGACCGAGTCCCCTTTCCGTCCATCATATATTTATTGATTGGTCTCTCTGTCCCAGCTCTGTGCCAGTGGGGCCTGGTGGGGTGGCAAGGCCAGACCCCGCCCTGCCCCTGTGAAGTTTGCAGGCTGTCAAGTTCAGTCCCGTATCCCTAGGACACCCTAGACCTTGGAGTATGGGTATGAGAGCCCTGGCTTCCTGGGGATTTTGGGGAGGATGGTGTGACTCGAGCCTATGAGAACCATGGCCTGGCGCTCGGGGAAGGGGGGGGTAGTGTCCCCATGTGAAGCTACCTCCAACCCATGCCACCCTGACCCCTGGAGCGGGGTGCCTGGCTGTCTAGGGCAGAGGGGAAGAAGAAGCAATTCAGATGCCGTGATGCTGCCGGCCTTGAATCTCGGCTTTGGCACCGTAGCTGTCCCAGACGCAGGGGCTCAGGCACGCCTTTCTGAGTTTTTCCTTTGTAAAACAGGAATGACTAATACCATCCTTGCGGTGTCCTTGTGGTTGTGATGTGAAGTAACAAGGTTGAGTGCTTGGCACATGAGAGGGGTCTTTGTAAAATCTCATTTCCTGTCCTCAAGAGGAATCAGAAGTCCACACAAACCCAGGGATCAGCACATCTGGAGTTTTGGCATCTTGCCTTCTCCCAAGGAAGGCGTGGACCCGAGGCTACTTCTTTTGCTTCCTTTCTTTGTTCCTTGAGAAAGAGGGGTGTTCCCAGCTGCCCTGTGGGGGGCTCTTTGTTGGATGCCCTGGTGTCCCTCCAAGGGCTGTGTCTGCTCTCTGGTCACCCAGAACACTCTGAGAGTCGTTTGGGAGGTGAGGGGTGCCTGGGCTTCCTCTCTGCACCTGAGGCCTCCCCAGAAACCAGAGGGCTGGTGGGGAGCGAAGGGCCGACTGGCTGCCAAAGGCTGGGGAGGGATGTCCTGACTCCCCCTGTCTCCCCTCCTCTCCCCTCCTCTCTCCTGCTGCCCTGGATGCCTCTGCTGCTTATCCAGAGACCAGAAGAAGGGACAGAGCTGGGACCAGGCCCTGGGCTGTTGGGACTGGGTGAGGTGGGCAGTGTGTGGTGCCCAGGACAAGAGTGAGGGCAGCTGGACAGTGAGAAGGGGCGGCTCAGGGCTCTGGCCTCACAGGTGACGTCATCCTTCTCCTTCCACTAACTCCCCAACAAGGTCATAGTGCCCTGAGCCTCATGTCAGCCAACGTTTATGCCTCTCTACCCGGTGCCTCCATGCTCATTATCACTGACATCAGAGTCACAACTGCCCCTCCATTTCAGAGATAGGGAAACTGAGTCTCAGCAGTAAGGTGAGACATGACCCAACCAAGGTCTTGCAGCAAGGAGATGCCCGAGTCCAGTGGAGATTCCTGCCCAACTCCACCTACCCATCCCCCCTCCTTTACCCCCTTCCCCCTCCCGGTCCCCTGCCCCCGCCCTGCTCCTCCAGCACTTAATTTTAATGGCCCTTTGATTGCACACTTCTTTTGCAAGGAGAGAGTAATCATTATTAATGAATTTGGGCTGCTCCAGTGTAAATGAGCCAATGGGGCTGGTGGTACGTAGCCGTAGCCGGAGGAGCAAGGGGTAGGCGGTGGGCATCTCCCTTTGGCCCAGAGAACCCAAGAAAGTAACCTCTCTTTAGGTCTTTGCTTCTCTTCCTAGTTAAACCAGACCCTTGACTGGAAAGGGTGCTGGAGTCCTAATGGCTGTCTCCCCCGCCCACGCCTGCTGGTGGCCTCCATACCAGAGAAGGAGTGGCTCCCAGAGACCCGGAGATCCCAGCCTGAGAGCAGAGCCCCCAGACTGGCCTGGACTCCCCCACCATCCAGCAGTCCCCCTCTCAGCCCCCGGGTGGGGGCGTGTGGGCAACTGCAGTGGGGTTCCTCCTCTCACCCCACGACTCTGGGCGGTTTTCTTGGCAGCAACAGATTTTAGGAAGGTTCACATGGCTCACATGGTTTGGGATTTGTTTTCCAAAATTGAGAGGAGAGAAATAATCCTAGTGGGGAAACAAAACAAACCAAAACAAAAACAGTGACAAACAAAACCCAAACCTCTCTTAGGATCTTCCAGTCCTGAGTTCTAGGCTGGCTCTGCACGGACTTCCTGGAGTATGATCGCCTTTGGCACAGCCCCTGGGTCACGGGAGCTGACCTCGCCCCCCCCCCCCGTCCCACCCCTCCTTGGGCTCTTCGGCCAGCCCCAAACCCCTCTGAGCCTCGGTTTCCTTAGCTGTGTGTCAAATGGGGATTACACCGTACCCCTGGGTTTGGGAGGCAATCGATGAGATGGGGGAGATGGATGCATTTTGCAAATGAGGTCTTATGATGATAATTTTATCATAGGCAAGAGACAGACATGCTAACTCACACGCCCCCACATCACTAATGGGGCCTCCCTCCGAAGGTGCTCCTCGCTTCTTGAGACGGCGTGATTACTCAGTGGGCTCTGTATAATTATTTAATCAAGCCCGATCAAGTCCTCAGCATGGAGCTGGGTGGCTGACCAGACCCCGTCCTCCCCGCCTCCCCCAGGAGGTGCAATCAGTTAGAGCTGCTGAGAGGGAGCCAGACCTCAGGCTTCTTTTGTGAAAACTGCTGGGGGTGCGGGAGGGAGGGGCCCGGGTCACCTTGGGGCTTGCTGGCTGAAGAGGGCCAGGGGGTTTTTGCAGCTCCTCATTTCACTTTGAGGACACGGAGGACCTCAGAGAGGACAAGCAGTACAGGGTGTCGCACAGCCCCCCGGCCAGACCTGGCTTCTGGGGTTCCCTCCCTCCCTCGCCTCCCTTCCTTTCCCATCTTCTCTTCCCCCCCCTTCACTTTCCCTTTCCTCCTTCTCTCCTCTCCTGTGATGGGCAAATGTGCAGATAAAACACATCAGGTGACATCCTCCTTGATCTCCCCTTCCCCAGTCCCTAGAGGCAACCCCAGCTCCCTGTCCAGAAACTTGCCATCCAGACTTCCTGTATATTCTCAGAAACTTACCTAAATTCCTGTAGAGATACTAGTTTAGGTGTTTGCTTTTGTTCACAGAAACATTCCTGATGCTGTCTAGACCAGTGGTTCTCACTAGGGGGTGACTTTGCCTCCCGGGGGACCTTTGGCAGCATCTGGAGACATTTTTGTCATCATGACATACAGGGCAGCTGCTACTGGCATCCATGTGATGGAGACCAAGGATGCCACCTCACATCCTGCAGCACGCAGACTGGCCCCACACCAGGGAATTATCTGGCCCCAAATGTCAGTAGTGGTGAGGTTGAGAATCCTTGCTCTAGAATGTTCCTCAACGTACTTTTCTTCTAAAAACAATGTATTGTGTGCATCTTGGCAGGTTAGTAGAGTCTTTCTTTCTCTTTTTACTTCAGCAAAGTCTGATGACCTCACTGTCCACTTCCCCAATTCTATCTTGACAGCTTTTAGAGAGCTTCTGAATTTCTTTTTTCTTTCTTTCTTTCTTTCTTTTTTTTTTTTTTGATTAATGGAACACCCTTGTTCATAGAGCATGTGTGAGTGGAATGATTCCTTTTTTTTGGAAGCTGGGAGGGTGATGGCTTAGCCAAAGTGCTGGTTGTTGGTTGATAGACTTCCAAGTAGTCACCGGAGACTTCTGTGCTGGGCAGTATTTTACGCATGGCTTACACTTCAATTTTAATTTTATTTTCAGTTTTAATACTACACCATGTTCTTCCACAAAGGCTGTGCCAACTTAGCTTCTGACTTTTCCCACTACAAACCCAAAGTTTCAGGTAAGATAAGAAAAAGAAAAGTTTGAGGGCCCCTGAGTGGCTCAGTTGGTGAAGCATCTGCCTTTGGCTCAGGTTATGATCCCGGGGTCCTGGGACTGAGTCCCGCATCCGGCTCCCTGCTCAGTGGAGAGTCTGCTTCTCCCTCTGTCCCTCCCCCTCCCCCTGCTCTCATTCTCTCTCAAATAAATTTTAAAAAATCTTAAAAAAGATGAAACAGTTTGGAGTTATAGCTGTTATTTCTCCAAGGGGACTAAAAGGAACTTGTCCCTTTCAGAGTGGGTGGGAGCCTACCCATGACAGCCCCATGACAGCCCCACCACTGTCATGGACCCTCGTAGCATAGCTGTTCAGACTCATCTGCCCCACCAGCTCTGTGTAGCCCCTGGGGAAGGACGGGGCTGGATGGGGGACCCCATTTTAGAGAGAAGGCTTGGCAAGCTTGAACGGTTTGCCCACTGGCTCTGGGAAGTCATGGCCTTCTGGAGATCCCAGGGGAAGGCCCTCAGGCTCCAGGGACACATGCAAGCAGAGAACAGGTAGGCAGAATGAGGCTGGCCATGGTTCTGGGCACTTGGATTTTTTTTTTTTAAAGACTTTATTTATCTATTAGAGAGAGAGAGAGAAAGAGAGAGAGAGAGAGAGAGAGAGAGAGAGAGAGCTGGGGGAGGAGCAGAGGGAGAGGGACAAGCAGATTCCCCTCTGAGGGCAGAGCCTGACACAGGGCCCGATCCTAAAACCCTGTCATGACCTGAGTTGAAACCAAGAGTTGATACTCAGCTGATTGAGCCATCAAGGTACCCCTTGACCCTGGGATTTCTTGCAGGTCTAGTCAGCTACACAGCCTACTGGCTCCCTCAAAGCCCTGGGGATGGGCCTGCCAGATTTTGCAGAACATCCATGCAGTTTTTGGGACATTCTTTTTTTTTTTTTTTTTTTTTAAAGATTTTATTTATTCATGAGAGACACACAGAGAGAGGCAGAAACATAGGCAGAGGGAGAAGCAGGCTCCCTGTGGGAAGCCTGATGTGGGACTCGATCCCAGGACCCCGGGATCACAACCTGAGCCAAAGGCAGATGCCCAACCACTGAGCCACCCAGGTGCCCCACTTTTTGGGACATTCATTCAGACTTATGATTTACCTGCAACCCCACCCATGGCAGCAAGCGAGGAGCAGGGGTGGGCCCTCTGGCAGCTTCCCACTAGCCTGAGATCTCCTCTTTGAGCTGTTGGCTTTTCATCTTTCCTCTCCCCAAACCATCAGTACCCTCCGAATCTTGCCCGAAGGCTCCCATTCCTGCCAGAGAGCCAGGAGGAAGATGGGGAAGCAGATCTGCTTGCTGCACTGTCTTCTCCAGGGACAAGGAGTAAATGGCTGGGACCAGGCAGCCCCTTCATTTCTCCCCTCTCCCTTTCTCCCCCTCCTCCTCTCGGAGCCTCGACACCCGCGTTCGTGAGGTGCGTCTTGCTTGTGTGTGAGTGGCAAGGCCGGAAGCAGAGGGCGGTGGGCATGTCTGGGGCAGCACCAATGGCCACACTGACCCCACCTCCCCATACCACCCATACTTAGAGCCAGCGGCCACTGCAAGTGTAATTAGTTAATAAATCACCCTGGGTGATAAATAGAATGATAGATGCAGGTTTCACTTGATCACTTTTTTATTAAGGAGAAATAAATCAGCACCACATTGTTGCTATAAACCTTTCAAACTGGTCAGATCCTGGCTGGTAGAAGCTGATTAACATGGCCACATGTAGGGACCATTTATAGCTGATCATTGAGATCAATCAATCCCTGTCATCTTCCCTCCTCCTCGAAGGTGACAGAAGCCAGATGCTGTGCCATCATTCACTGTTCCCCTGGATTCCTGCTGCACAGGCGATGGGGGTGGGTGGGGGGCTTGTGCTTTGGTGCCAGACAGCCTGGATTCAAATTCCAGCTGCGCCACTCACCAGCTGTGTGAGCCCAGGTGGCTGTTGCCCTGTCTCTGAGCTCCAGCATCCTCCTTCCTAACAGGGGGTGGGCAGCAATAGCTGTAGTCAGTGTGGTTGGTATCAGTTGTTCTGGGAATCTGAAAGAGCAGTGGGTCTTCCTTCATGGTCTTCTGACTTCTTTATGCATTTAAAAATTGTTGAGGACCCCCAAGGGCTTTTGTTTATGTGGCCTTTGTCCGTTAGTATCCACTGTATTAGAAATTAAAACGGAGAGTTTAAAAAAATGTTCATTTATAATGACAATGATCAACCTGTCACATGTCAGTGTAAATCACATTCTCAACAGAAAATATCTCTATTTTCCCAAACAAGGAAAATGTGAGAAAAGTGGCATTTATTTTTACATTTTTGCAAATTTAAAAAATTTCTGGCTTACCAGGAGACCGCTAGATTCTCATATGTGCCTCTGCGTTCGATCTGTTGTGGTAAGTTATTTTGGTTCAAATATGCAGTTGGAAAAGGGAGGGGTATTTTGGTAACCTTTTCAGGGGATTATGGCTTCCTCCCAATAAGTAGCCGCTGGAAGCCCCCACTGAACACTTGTGAGTAGGGAAAGTAAAAAGACAAATAACATCTCAGTGTTTTTGGGGAAAATAGACTTGACCTTGTAGACCCCCTGAAAGGATCCCAGGAACCCCTAGGGGTCCCCAGATCACACTTTGAGAGCCACTGGGATGTAGACAGGTGGAGAAGGGGATGGACGTAGGGGTGGTAGTCCTGTCCCTGACCAATGTCATGGCAGATCTTGGAGAGTCTGCTTCCCTCTCCCAAAGCCCCACTGATCCTCTGTGGACGTGGTGCTGGACCTCTTCCATGAGCCTCCCAGGGTCACTGTCCATTTTCTCCCCTGCTCTCACCCTTGGGTGGGTGACCCATTAGGGACTGGATCATGGACTTCCTTGCCCTCTGCTTTCTGGGTGGGTTCAACCAATGAGAAGTTCTGGCTGGAGACTGGAGGGTGGGAAGAACAGGAAGCTGGGGCATTTATTTCTCCAACGTCTTCCCTACCAGGGGGTGGTGAGAGGAGTCATGGCGGTGGTCAGTTTTCCCTTCTTTCCTTCCTATCCTGGTAACTGTTCCCCTTCTCTTGTCCCTCAGCTCTCTCCGCTGCTGCCATCCTTGGGGTATGGGACCATCCTGGTTGGTTTTCCTGTATCTTGCTCACTTAAAAAATTAGATTCCCCTCAATTACCATCTATCTCCTGTGGGATACCAACCGATGCACGGTTTTCTGAGAAAACTCCCTTTTCTGGATAAAACTGAAGAAAATGCACAGAAAAAGGAAGAGAATAATCCCACCCCATCCAAGCACATGGGCTTTCTAGTTTACAAAGCACCTCCCCAGATGTCATTTCATGAGCTCCTTGGTAGGACCTCTGGGAAGCCAGGCTATGGAGGAGCTGGGCTCAGACAGGACAGGTCTGCCTAAGGCCACACAGTGGGGCAAGTGGTCTTGTCTTGTGGTTGGATCAGGATATCCTTGTGACCTATATCGATTCCAGGAGTTGTGTGGGTCTGATGGGGGAGCTGTGCTACAGCCCTGTCTATAACTGGTCCTGAAGCCCCCGTTCAAGGCCCTCACATCATCTCCTGCAGCCACAGCAGGTGCTCCTCCTTCCAGCTGGGTCCTCCTGAGCTGGGTGCTCCACCTTTATTTATTTATTTTTTTAAAATGTTTTTTTCTTTATTTACTTATGATAGCCACACACACAGAGAGAGAGGGGCAGAGACACAGGCAGAGGGAGAAGCTGGCTCCATGCACCGGGAGCCTGACGCGGGACTCAATCCCGGGTCTCCAGGATCGCGCCCTGGGCCAAAGGCAGGCGCCAAACCGCTGCGCCACCCAGGGATCCCGGTGCTCTACCTTTAGCTCTGCCCCCTTACATGTCCTGGAGGGGCCTGAAGCTCCCTGCTTTTGACCAAACTCCATCCCTTTTCATGACTTCATGCTTTTTCCCATGTTTTCTTCCATCTGGTGGGCTTCTCCCCCGTTATCCCTGGAAAAACGTGCTCATTTTTTTCTCTTCCAGAAAGTCTCCTCTGACAGCACCTCTTTTTATTTTCCATTTTCCTGCAGAACTACGCCCTCCTAAGTGCTCCCATCGCTCTGTGCATGTCTTGGGTGTGTCAGCACTGTACCATGTTACAACAGCACCCCCCCCCATGATGCCCAACTCCCTTGCCTACCAAGGGCATATATGTCAGTTAGCTCCTGCTGTGTAACAAACCATTCTAAAACGTAGTGGCTTAAAATAACAACTATTTAACAAATAATTCTGTGGATCAACTGATGGTCTGTGGATTCTGGCTGTGTTTGGCTGATTAGTACTCCTTTCTTTTTCTTTTTATTTATTTTTAAATATTTTATTCATGTGACACAGAGAGAGATTGAGCACAAGCAGGGGGAGTGGCAGAGGCAGAGGGAGAAGCAGGCTCTCCACTGAGCAGGGACCCTGATATGGGGCTCCATCCATGACCTGAGCTGAAGGCAGATGCTCAACCACCGAGCCACCGAGGCACCCCTGTTGTACTCCTTCCCACTGGGGCCCCTTTCCCAACGATCAGCTAATTGTTGGCTCTTCTAGAATGGCCTTGGCTGAGATGACTCATTTTTGTTCTCTGCAGTCTCTCGTCCTCCAGCAGACGGCACTGAACTTGTTTTAGTGGTGGGCCGAGCTGTGTTCTCAGAGAATCGCTAGAAGCATGCAAGGCTACCTGAGGTCTGTCTTCGAACTGGTACAATGTCACTTCTAACATACTTTACTGGGCAAGTATGTCACAAGGCCAGCCTGGATTCAAAGAATGGAGACATCGACTTCAACCCTTGTTGGAAGTAGCTAGAGTAGGTATAAAGTCACATTGTGAGGGATGTGGAGATAAGGAGGGGGAAATTGGGACCACATTTGCAATAAATCTATCACAACTTTGGTTATCCATACAGTGTTTGTCCCCAGCACTAAAACGATCCCTACATGATACAGAGAAGCAGCATCACTGTATGAAATTCACAGTGTGTATCATTATTATACACTCGCGTCTGCACTGTAATAATTGGAGTATTTATCTTTTATATAAACATGAACAACAACAACAACAACACTAGGGCTGCATTTGCAACAAATGAGAAATAATGCATTTAAGATTCTAGCGCACATGGGTCATTTTTATAGTCCACACTCTTGACCAAGGCCTGCAAGGCTCTACATGGATGGTTCTTAACAGCTTCTTTATCTTTAGTTTGCAACATGTTTCAACCACACCGGCCTTTTGTACAGTACCTTGCCTTTAAAATGCTTCTTCCAGCCACAGGGCCTTTGCACATGCTGCTTTCCTTTTTAAATTTTATTTTAATTTTTAATTTAAAAACATGTTTTTTTCATGTGCTGCTTTCCTATGCTAAGACCACTCTTCTTTAGTGTTCCTGTTAACTAATGTCTTTCCCTTCTTCACATTTCAACTCAACCTCCTCTTGTCTTTCCTGACAAGGTCGAATTGTCCTATTCCTAGGCTTTCAGGATACTCTGTTCTGCATCTGAGTGTTGCAATTTTTAGTTTGTATTTATTTAACAGACACTTAAATGGAGCTTAGCAGGCACTGCTCCGGGTGTGTTATAAATATTAAATCATCACACCCTGAATGCCACTATAAGGTAAGTACTGGTTTATTAACTCCATTTTACAGATGAGGAAGCTCTGGCACCGAGAGGTTGAGTGACTTGGTTGTGGTCACACAGCTATGATGTGATGAAGCAGGGATGGACTCAGGAAGTCTGGCTCCACTACCCTACCTGCCTCCCTCACTATTCTGTGACTGTCTGGAGGTGAATCTGCTTCTCTAAACACAGCGTGAATCCCATGAAGGCAGAGACCACATTTGTCTGCTCACTATTGTGCACCATCAGGGGCTAACACAGTGTCTGGCACACATAAGATGCTCAAGAAATGTCTGTGGACAGAAAGAACCGGAGACCTTAGCTGCTTAAAGCCATGGATGAGCGGAGCTTGTGTGCACCCCTGAGTGGCAGGGTTGTGATACTTTCTGCAACCGATCTGCCCCTTGAGGGATCCTTTTCCATGCCCCGGGGACCCTCCCACAACCCGCAGCCTCCACTTTGCAGAACCCCTGGACCCCAGGAATCTCCTTTTCCACGTGTGTCTCTGGCAGCTGCCTTTTCTGCGGTGGCCCTGAGGACATTTCCACTGTGCCAATTCCCACTGGCTTTCCAGCCATCCCTGGATGGACGACCCTGCTAAGAGTGCACTTTTCTCTCCCTTTTGCCCTAACTTTGATTTGATCAGGCCAAATCTGAAATGATGTGTGAAAGTAATGATATTTTGTAATTAAATCTCTGGTGACGGCCACCGCAATTTGTGCTACATGCATTGTTCATAAGGAAAAAACGCATCAATTCATTTTCTGACTGGCTACTCCAGGGACTGGCAATTAGGAGCAGCTCATCTCTCGTTGCCTCGCATATTAAAGAGCTACTGAAACGCAAAGAGAATTTGGGAGGTTTTTTTTTCTTCCCTCTCAACCTTCTAATAATGTTAGCTTAATTAGGGAGGCTCAGTGATAAAGGGAAAGTTTTGGATGATTTGAGCATATTGTGGTGGAAGGAAAAGGAGCGGATAAAGAGAGGTGAAGGTGTCCAGCAGGGGCTGAGAGCAAGAAGATTGGGAATGTTCCATCCTGAAGGGTTTGGTTTCGTTGAAGCAGGGCTGGCTGGCTGGGGCTAAAGATAAAAGGTGCCCCGGGCTGGCTGGGGCCTGCGGATCTGTGCCAAGTGCCATTCCCTTCACCTTCTGGTTGGACCTTTTACTCTGCATTCTTATTTTTGCAATTATGAGTCAGAATGTATCTTTTTCATTTGAGGTTGTCCCCCCCTTCCCTGTCCTGCTCTTCCTTCTAACCCGCTTACTCTTGCTGGCATGTGCTCTGTACCAAGGTACTGAAAAACTTTTTTTTTCTTTTTTTTTTAAAAACTTATTTTTATTTATTTATGATAGACATAGAGAGAGAGAGAGGCAGAGACACAGGCAGAGGAGAGAGAGAAGCAGGCTCCATGCCAGGAGCCCGACGCGGGACTTGATTCCGGGACTCCAGGATCGCGCCCTGGGCCAAAGGGAGGCGCAAAACCGCTGAGCCACCCAGGGATCCCCCCTTTTTTTCTTTTAAAATAAATTTTTAGAATAGTTTTAGGCTCACAGAAAAACTGAGCGGGACGTACAGACTTCCCACATTCCCTGTTCAAAGGAAGGCTCTCTCAATATCAACATCCTTCCCCAGAGTGGTATGTTTGTTAAAACTGGTGAACCTGCCTACCATGGTTGATGTTGGGCATCACTCTCATGTTGTACATTCTAAGGGTTTGGACAAATGTGTCATGCATGTGTCCATCATTGTGTCATCATGTAGTATCATACAGAATAGTTTCACTGCCTGAAAAATCTCTTGTGCTCCTGCTATGCCTCCCCCCTCCCCTGAGCATCCTGTGACAACCACTGATCTTTTTACTGTCTCCATGTTTTGCCTTTTCCAGAATGTCATGTAGTTGGAATCGTACAGTATGTAGTCCTTTGAGATGTGTTTCTTTCATTTAGTGATTATGCATTTAAGGCACTCCTTTTCCAGGCTTATCCCAGAGCCCAGGAGACCATTGTCCCTGACACGCCACCTGCCATGTGTCTGAGTCTTTGGTGAGAGAAAGAGACAGAGGTCGTGAGGGGGGCAGGGCAGGGATGGACTGGGGAGAAGGTGTAGCTAGGACCCAAAGATGCAAGGGGGAGAAATGCAAATCTGAATGCTGAGGTAGTCTGGCAGACAAGGGGCTGGTCTAGGTGATTTTGTAGATCACTTGTAGGTTGGCCTTTGGGATACCCCTTCTGCCCAGGGTGAGATGAGTAATGCAGCCCATTTTACAGAAGAAGAAGAAAATGAAGCTCCAAGAGGTCGGGTGCCCCAACAGGTCTGAGCCCGGCTTTGTCTGAACCTAGGCCAGTGCAGAACTTGCTGTGATGATGGGGATGTTCTCTATCTGTGCTGCTATCTATCTTTCTCACAGTCCTGGAGCCTGGAAGGCCTAAGATCGAGGTGCTGTCTTTGTGTGATGTGGGTCTGCTTCTTGGTTCATAGATGGCTGTCCTTTCCCTGTGTCCTCAAGTGCCAGAATGGATAGAGGGCTTAGTGAGGGCTCTGTATTTATTCACTTATTTTAAAATTTTTATTTATTTATTTGAGAGAGAGAGTGCACAAGCAGAGGGAGAGGCAGAAGCAGAGTCCCCACTGAGCCGGGAGCCTGATGAGGGGCTCAATCCCAGGACCCTGGGATCATGACCTGAGCCAAAGGCAGATGCTTAACCAACTGAGCCAGCCAGGCACCTCACTGAGGGCTATTTAATAAAACTGCTAATTCTATTCGAGGCTCCATCTTTATGACCCAGTCACCTCCAAAACTCCCCACTCCAAATACCACCACATTGGGAATAGGTTTCCACCTCTGAATTGTTTTTGGGGGACGCAGTCTAGTCACTAGCCCCGTGTGGCTACCAAGCACTTGAACTGTGGCTAGTGTGACCAAGGGACTGATTTTTTTTTTTTAATTTACGATAGTCACAGAGAGAGAGAGAGAGAGAGGCAGAGACACAGGCAGAGGGAGAAGCAGGCTCTATGCACTGGGAGCCCGACGTGGGATTCGATCCCGGGTCTCCAGGATCGCGCCCTGAGCCAAAGGCAGGCGCCAAACCGCTGCGCCACCCAGGGATCCCCTAAGGGGCTGAATTTTAATTGGATTTAGTTTTAATTAATTAACATTTAAATAGGCACAGGCGATTACCGGCTATGCTCCTGGACAGCACAGCTCCAGACCCTTTGAGACCTTGCTGCGGCCCCTCAGCTGCTCCCAGCCCACTGGTCTACCAGCCTGGTGAATGGCAACAGCATGACTGGGTTGACTTCTTACATCTTATCTCCCCAAGAGCAACTCTGCTTCCCATTGTCATGCTCTGAGCTTGTCAGCAAATACATCTTCCACCAAAAGTTGTGGGACAAACATCTGCTTGTGTCAAGGGCTTAACCCAGGCGATTTCATGAGTCTTCTCAATAACCCTGTGTGGTGGGTCCACCATTAGTCCCCTTGTATGGTAAAGAAAAGACAGGCTCTATAAGGCTAACTGATGTCTCCTAAGTCACACAGCTGGTAAGTGTCTAGGCCAGCTTTGAAGCCCAGGTATCTCTGTTCCAAAAGTCCATACTTTTTCCTGTGCAGCATGTTCAGAGGCCGGTTTGGAGTGGATCTCCATTATTACTGCTCACCTGATGCCCCCAGAGATGCTGTTCTCACCCTTTGTCTTAGTAGATGGGGGTTTATTTTTAAAAACATTAAAAAACGTTTTATTTATTTAATCGAGAGAGAGAGAGAGAGAGAGAGAGAGAGAGACAGAGATAGAGGTAGAGACAGAAGCAGGCTCCATGCAGGGAGCCTGATGTGGGACTCGATCCCGGGTCTTCAGGATCACGCCCTGCGCTGTAGGCCGCGCTAAACCGCCGAGCCACCTGGGCTGCCCAGTAGATGGGGGTTTAAATGCAAATAGATGAACTCAGGAGGTGAAGAAAGTACAGGGAGTGAGGAAGTGGGATAGACAAGGGAAGGCAGTCAATAAAGGGTGCAGGATCATGCTAGTTCCCAGCGGCTGAAACTGTAGGAAGCTGCAGAGCATATCACAAGCTTGTCTCCTCAAAGGAGGAGGGAGCTGGGGTATTTATCAACCTAGTCTCACTGCTCCTTGGTTGCCCTGGGGTTGTGTGGGTGGCACCTCTGTCTTGCCGCGCAGGTGGACAAAGTGGAACCAATGGGCAGAGAAAGTCCTCAGGCAGTTGGCAGTGAACACAGAATATCATGGAAGTCCATTACACTTGCAAAGATCCTGGGGTCCCTGTGTCTCAGCAGCCCCAGTTCATCAGGTTAGGTGGTGCTTCTCCTGGATCCAAGGTCTCTATTACCTTTAGGAAACAGACTTGCCTTTTAAGGAGTTTAGCCATTAACAAAGCAGATGGGTGCTTTGCTGGTGATCTTTGGAAATTGGAATCTATTTGCAATTCAGAAAGAGGGGGGCTAGGGATCTTTGCATATGTATAAGGGAGGTGTTTTTTAAGAATCTTAATGGTGTAAATAAGGTTTAGGTGCATCTTTAAACCTACTTTGTGAGCATTCCCAAGGTCTTTAGAAATGCTTGTCAGCATATAAACAACTCGTGGATTACAAATTAGTCTTCTATTTCACTAAAGCATGCCCCCTAATCACTGATCAGCAACCCTTAGCTTCGTTTGAGTAACTGCAAGCAGTTGAAAAAAATGTGAGTTTTTGTGTATATTCAATAATGCAGATTTGGTTCTAAAGCCAGCATGACCTCTGCATTCTGAATTCAAGTTGGAGCACAGCCCTTTTGACCAGATCTTCTTGCCTGTTAAATTGTTCAGATTTCGTTTTCTTCCCAAGTTTTAATGGAGTCAGAAGCTATAGTTAAGACTCTCTAGACATTTCATCTTGGACTTTTACTTTCTGCTCTCCTCTATTTGAAAATAGAGCACTTATTTAGCATCTATTAAGTGCCCAGTTCTCAATTTGTCTCTCCTAGCGCATTTCATCCTGGCTGCAACCTTGCAAGGGTGGTATTTGCGCTGCTATTTTGCAATGAGCTCCCCCTGCCCCCGGGATATGGATGCGAAGGTTTCAGGGCATGACCACGGGGTATGTGTGCTAGATGTTTGGTGTCAGCCCACTGGTCCTCAACTCTGGATGTACAGTAGAGACACCTGGATGTCTTTAAAACACACACACACACACACACACACACACACACACACACACACACACAAAACTGATGCCTATGCTCTCCCCAGACCAATGAAGTCAGCATGTTTGGAAGTGGAGCCTAGGTCAGGACTTTCTTTCTCTCTTTCTTTCTTTCTTTTTCTTTCTTTCTTTCTTTCTTTCTTTCTTTCTTTCTTTCTTTCTTTCTTTCTCTCTCTCTCTCTCTCTCTTTCTTTCTTTCTTTCTTTCTTTTTCTTTCTTTCTTTCTTTCTCTCTCTTTCTTTCTTTCTTTCTTTCTTTCTTTCTTTCTTTCTTTCTTTCTTTCTTTCTAGATTATTTATTTATTTATTTATTAGAGACACAGAGAGAGGCAGAGACATAGGCAGAGGGAGAAGCAGGCTCCCTGTGGTGAGCAGATGTGTGACTTGATCCCAGGACCCCAGGATCTCACCCTGAGCCAAAGACAGATGCTCAACCACTGAGCCACCCAGGAGCCCCCTGGGTCAGAGTTTTCAAAGCCACAGCCATCAGAGAATTCAGGGCCTATTTTCCAATGCTGGGTCCTGACATCCATATAGGGGAAACCGACACGGAGGCCCGGCCAGGTGGACCTGGGGTGGAATCTTGGCACTGTACATATTAGTGGTGATATTGGCAGACAAGGTGTCTTGTCACTGGGAACCTCTTTTTGAACCAGTGATGGTAAAATTCATGACAATAATAATTAATGATAAGACTTGACTTGCAGGGTTGTCCCAAGGACCCGCTGGGATACTGAGGCACTCAAGATGCCTGAGGGCCCATGCTCTTCTCATTCAGTGTCATAGCACCCACCTCTTCCAGCCTTGGCGGAGGCGGCCCAGCTCTTACCCTGCAGGGAAGCGGGTGGCTGAGCCCGAGGCCCCGCGCTGGCCACCGCGCTGGAAGCTGCCCCCTTTGCTGGTGCCCGAGCTGTGCTCAGCCGTGCCCATCCTCTCCCGGGGAGGATGGTATCGACATTTCAAAACAGTTTAATTATTCTGCGGCTGCCTGGCTATTAGCTGCGACAAGAGAGCTCAGGGCTATTTTTCAGCATTAATTTTCCATTTGAAATGAATTCCTTTTGGTTACACTTTTTAAATGTTTCTTTTAATTAGACGCAATTACTTCAGAAGAATTGCTTTTATTCCTCAGCCTGAGATCCCAGTGATAAAGTCGCTATCTGGCCCCACCGAACGGCCGGGACGGCTCATTTAGTCGCCGCACTAAAGTATATTGAACTAGGAAATTATACAGCGAATCAACTATTAATTCCTTTTATGATCGCTCACTCTAACATCTTGAATGAGATCTTCAGGGGGAAATTTAGTCACAATAGAGATCATTGTTCTCCACCTCCAGCCGCCGGCCCAGTGTGAGGGGGGCTGGCAGCTGGGGGGCTGCCCTGACGCTGGGCCTGACGTGGGGGGCAGGAGGGCACAAGGGCTCCTGGCTTTCCTGAGGTTTGGGGGCCGGGGACGGTGTGGGGTCAGTGCAGCTAAAGCCCCTTGGGCAGGCTGGGGGAGGGTGCCCCCTGGCCCCATGTACGGGGAGGGGGCCGTGGCTATACAGAGGGACAACACAGACAAGTGCTCATGTTGAAGGGTACCCGTTTTGAGGATTCCTTTGGTTGTTCAGTGTTCCCGGAGGGAGCCTGCGAGTCAGTAGGTGGCACTCTTCCCTCTGCGTTGGCAACTTGGCAGGGCTGGAAGGCCCTGGAAGAGCTTTCGCAGCTGGAGTCACAAGAACCCTTTCTTGAGAGGCTTTAGCCTAACCCACTCTTAACAGATGGGGAGACTGAGTCACAGAGGGGTACACAGTCACATGCAGACCAAGGCTGAACCAGGTCTCTTGCTCCCTGGCCAGGTATCTGAATATGGCCCCTGGGATTTTCTTGGGGGTGGCAAGAAAATCCTTGTTGGCCTATGGCTTCTCCTGGAGGGGGTGGTGTTGGTGAGGCTGCTCTGTGGTGGATATATCTGAGGATTTGAGAGAACAGGCTGGGAGACATGCTGGGAGGCTCTCCCCACGATTCAGGAGAGAGGCAAGCATGGCATGCGTGAGGACAGGGCCAGAGGCATGCAGAAAGGCAGGCATGGGTGTAGCTTCGAGCAGGGAGCAGGGCTGCCTCATGACTTCTGTGGACCCTAGACGCTTCTGTCTCTGTGGCCCCCTCCCCCAATAATAGATTTTCATGGGTCCTAAAAATCTTATTTCTGATGAGAGAAAAAAATGAAACATTTTTATCTCCTCTTAAAGTTAATTTTTAAAATCTTTTTTTTCTTTTTTTAAAGGGACCCCTGGGTGGCTCAGGGGTGGAGCGTCTGCTTTTGGCTCAGGGCGTTATCCCAGGGTCCCGGGATCGAGTCCCACATTGGGCTCCCTGTGGGGAGCCTGCTTCTCTCACTGCCTATGTATCTGCCTCTCTCTCTGTGTCTCTCATGAATGAATAAAATCTGTAAAACAAACAAACAAAAGGAATACTACTCAGCCTTAGAAGGAAATCCTGTCATATGACGACATGATGACACTTGGGGGCATTATGCTAAGTGACATAGGCCAGTCACAGGAAGACAAATATTGCATGCTTTTACTCATAAGAGATCTCTAAAATAGTCAAATTCATAGAATCAAAGAATGGAATGCTGGTTGCCAGGGGCTGGGGGAAGGAGAAACAAGGAATTACTATTCAATGGGCATAAAGTTTCCATTAAGCACACCTTAAATTTACACAATGTTACATTGTGTAAAATTATTTTTTTTTCAATAAAAAGTTTCAGTTGAGAGGAATAGGCTCTAGAGATCCACTGTGTAACATTGTACCTGTTGCCAATAATGGATTGTAAGCTTAAAAATTTGTGGAAGGTAGATCTCATGTTAGTGTTATTACTACAGAAAAATAAGATGAAAAGAAATTAAAATATTTTTTGGTCCCTAAAATATTGATGCTCCTGAGCCTAATGGAGAAGTTGGTGTTGGTTTTGAGGAAGAACAGATCTTGTGCTTCCTGGGGAAGGGAGAGTGTAAAAACCTGCTTCTCTCCTTCTTCCTTCAGCCCCTCCCCACTACCTGGTGCCCTGGAGGATATACTAATGACAATGATGACCACTTGTTGAGCACTTATTATTTTTTTTAAGATTTTATTTATTTATTCATGAGAGACAGAGACAGACAAGCAGAGACATAGGTAGAGGGAGAAGTAGGCTCCCTATAGAGAGCTCTATGTGGGACTTGATCCTTAGACTCCAGGATCACGCCCTGAGCCAAAGGCAGATGCTCAACCGCTGAGCCACCCAGCATCCCTGTTGAGCACCTACTATGTCCTAAGCATTTTATGTGCTTTATTCCCTTTACTGCTCACTATAGGTCCTTGAGGTTGAGATGAATGTTCTTCCCGTTTGGCAGATGAGAAAACCAAGGCCATACAACAATGAGGGTGAAGAGGGCTGCAATGGGGACAGAAGAGGTGGGGAGGAGGGAAGATGAACCAGTTCTGAGCAGGCCTGGGTCATGGCAGGCAGGAGCTCTCTGAAAATGGCTAGAGACCTCCCTAAGCATTTCCAGGATGATCTCATCAGCTCATTGTTTGGGCTTCTGTGTCCCTGCTCTTATGGTGAGGTCAGGCCTAGGTCAGGTGGGTAGCCTTAGGTGTTGTGGGGTGGCCCTGCCAGCACAGGAGGCCCAGGACCCTCCCCTAATACCTCCCAGCCTCCTCGGCCCAGGAGCAACAGAGTAAGCCAGGGATTGGAATCTCAGTGTCCGGCTGTCTGGGTCCTGTCTTGCTGTCCCCCACTCCTCTGGGACCAGCCTGGGTTTTATTTCTATCTGAGGAAGAAGTAGGTGCCTGATGTGGAGTTCCTGCTCTAGAATCATCCCAGCAAAATCTCTCTGGAGTCTATCTGGGGGAGAGGAGGGTGGTCAGCTGGAGCCACGGTCACTGTTCAGAACAGTTATCTTTCTGTCTCAAGTATCCTGCAACAGGCTGAAGGCTTACCCCCTACCCCGTCATTTGTTGACACCTAAATCCCCAGTGTGATGGTATTTGGAGGTGAGGCTTCTGGGAGGAAATTTGGTCCTAAGAGTTGAGCCCTTTAAATGGGATCACTGCCATGATAAAGTAATGAAGAGACCAGAGCTCTCTTGCTGTTGTCCATGGGGCAATGACGAGAAGATGGCCATCTGTGAACTGGGACGAGAGCCCTCACTAAGAACCAGACCATGCTGGCATCATGATCTCAGACTTCAACCTCCATCACCATGAGAATTTTCAGCCATCCCATTTGTGGTATTATGTTGTAGCAGGCTGAGCTAATACATACCCCTTTCTTGAGGCAGCTGTTCAACACTGGTCCTGGCCAGGATATCCTGCCTCATGGGGAGCCATGGGCCATCTCTCAGAGCCTCAGAGTCAGCTCCATAGCTGGCTGAAGAGAAGCAGCACAGTGAGACAAGCCAAGCATGTTGTCATGAAGGCAGCCACTTCCTCGGACATAGGACTTCAGGACAGTCCTGGGCAAACTGGGGTGGCTTGTCACCCTGGGATTGGAACACAGCCACATTGATAATTTTTCCTGCTAAAGGGATCCCTGGGTGGCGCAGCGGTTTGGCGCCTGCCTTTGGCCCAGGGCGCGATCCTGGAGACCCGGGATCGAATCCCACATCGGGCTCCCGGTGCATGGAGCCTGCTTCTCCCTCCGCCTGTGTCTCTGCCTCTCTCTCTCTCTCTCTGTGACTATCATAAAAAAAAAAAAAAAAAAAAAAAAAAAAATTAAAAAAAAAAAAAAATAAAAAAATTTTTCCTGCTAAAGACACCAGCTGGTTATTGCCTTGTCTTTGAATAATCATTCTGTAGCACATTTCCGGGGAGCCGAATTGACTGGTTCAGACACTTGGGATGGATGCATTGATTGGCTGATTAAAACACCTTTAGATATGAGTCACAGGCTTCCAAATGAACTGAGTTCCACAATTTTCACAAAAGAAAAACACATGACATATTAGGGTAGACATCTTCAGTTATGTGATGTTAAGCAGTTCAAAAACTGAAAATTTAAAAAATATATATTTTTTTAATGAATGCTAGCTTTAGACAGCAAATATCTCGTTAGGGAAAAGGGATGAAAGTATTAACATTAAAAATATTTTATATATTATGAGAGAGAGTGTGTGTGTCTATGCGAGCAGGTGGGAGGGGCAAAGGCAGAGGGAGAAGCATGACATGGGGCCCCATCCCAGGACCCTGAGATCATGACCTCAACCAAAGGCAGATACTTGGGCAGCCCAGGTGGCTCAGCGGTTTAGCGCTGCCTTCAGTCCAGGGCGTGATCCCGGAGACCCGGGATCAAGTCCCATGTCGGGCTCCCTGCATGGAGCCTGCTTCTCCCTCTGCCTGTGTCTCTGCCTCTCTCTCTCTCTCTCTCTCTCTCTCTCTCTCTCTCTGTGTGTCTCTCATGAATAAATAAATAAAATATTTAAAAAAGGCAGGTACTTAACTGACTGAGCTACTCAAGTGTCCCCTGAGATGTTAAAATGCTATGATCAAAGGAGAACAATATAATGCAGGTATCTCACAAGTGTGAGAGGCACCTGCAGTGTTATTGTTTGGAAATGGTTGGGTTAGGTGGGGCAGAGAGCTCTACCCACCTGAGTCTGCCACTTAACAGGTGGACAAAATCCTTAGCCTGTTTGCGTCTTGGCTTCATCATCTATAAAATAGATTTAACAAGTATTGGGTTGTTCTGAGGATCTAACAAGATCAGTAATGGACAGTTCCCAGGACCTAGGAAGGCTTGACCAATGGAAGCTAATTTTATTTATTTCTTTATTTTTCTTTTTTTTTTAATATTTGATTTATTCATGAGAGACATGGAGGGGTAGAGAGGCAGAGACATAGGCAGAGAGAGAAGCACGCTCCATGCAGGCAGCCCACTGTGGGACTCGATCCTGGGACTCCAGGATCACACCCTGGGCCAAAGGCAGACGCTCAACTGCTGAACTACCCAGGGATCCCCCTATTTCTTTATTTTTAAAGTAAACTCTATGCTCAACCTGGGGCTTGAACTCATGACCCTGAGATCGAATTGCATTCTGTTAATGAAAATAAAAAAAAAAAAACAATACAAATGATCAAAGTAGGGTCCTGAATAGTTCAAATGTGTCAACTGACACATTTTCTCTGAGCCAGTTTGGAAATCTCAGAGTTGGCTAGCATCACCCAAGCAGCCTGTTTGTACACAGATGCCTGAGTTCCAACCCCAGAGTATGCTGATTTGGGAGGCCTGAGAAATCTGCACCTCTACCAAGTTCCCAGGTGAGGTGCATGCTGAGAGCCACTGCTCTGTTACAAAATTGGTAGTTAAAGAAGGGAGAGGAGTTGCCTGAAGCACGGTGGTCACCAAACACCTGCCAAGTAAAACAGGAACTTGTGGGATGGGGAGGTATGAGCTTTCAAACACTTCTGCCTCTAAAAAGGGGCAACTGGGGGATCCCTGGGTGGCACAGCGGTTTGGCGCCTGCCTTTGACCCAGGGCGCAATCCTGGAGACCCGGGATCAAATCCCACGTCGGGCTCCCAGTGCATGGAGCCTGCCTCTCTCTGTGACTATCATAAAAAAATAAGAAGGGGCAACCGGAGGCTGCTTTCTTCTTTGACCTGGAAGAAGATGACTTTGATTAAAACACAATTTGTGAATGACAGAGGTTTTCTTCTTTTTTTCTTAATTTTACTTATTTATTCATGAAAGACATACACAGAGAGAGGCAGAGACCTAGGCAGAGGGAGAAGCAGGCTCCCTGTGGGGAGCCCAATGTGAGATTTGATCCCTGGACCCTGGGATCATGACCTGAGCCCAAGGCAGACACTCATCCACTTAGCCACCCAGGTGTCCCTGAACAGCAGGGGTTTAATGAGGGAGGGAAGTATGCAACCACTTGAATTTTTTCTTAAACCTTGCTCCAATTCAGCGGTTCTCATAATGGGGCTCCTAGGCCAGCAGCAGCAGCATCACCTCATGAGAAACTAAAATTTATGGGGCCCAGCTCATGTCTTCATGAGCCCTCTGGTTTCTGATGCTGGTGCGCACCCAGTTTGAGAAACACTGAGAGACTCTCAATGGTGTGTCACTTCTTTATACACAGAAGACAGAGTCTCTGATGTCGGCTCATCTCATTTAAACCGAGTATCATGGGTTGATCATACTACTGGGGAAAGGAACCCCTCTGGGGAAAGGAACCCCTGGTGGCAGCTTTGCAGACATGGTTTCAGCTCCATCTGCACATTAGTATCAGCTGGTGATTCTATTGGACCGAGAATCACCGGTTTATGAATCATGGATCTGTTTAACCTCTGTCTGTCCCAAAGGACTAGAAGCTACACTTCCAGGCAGGGCCTGTAAATATTTGTTATATCCGAAATGATTGACTAGAAGCTAGGCCTTATAGAGGGTGTTGGAGGGAGGGTGGTGCAGGGAGGTGACTGGAACCTGCTGGCCTGCCCTGGACCCCTGACTGAGGAGCTGGCCTCCCTGGTGGTGGAAAAGGCACTTATGGGGGGCAGGGGAGGCTGAAGCATGTTCATAGAAAATCCATCAGTCCAGGCTGATAAACACAGGTGCATGGAGCAACGAACAATGCTGGAGACAGGGCCTTTAATGCCAGGTTAGGGAGTTTGGGTTCTTCCTCTGGTTACCTTTTCTGGGGTCGTTATTCCTATTTTCTCACCTCTTCCCTCTTGGAGCTTAGCTTCAGGGTAGAGAAAGTTTGGGGGCAGTCTCTCCTATTGGTGCCTGCTCCCTTGTCCACCGAAGCCAGGGGCAGAAGAGAAACCCAAGCTCCAGCTGGACTCTTGGGAACATATGGGCCTTGGAAATCATAATAAGAGGAAACCATCTTCTTCATTAATTGATTAATGTAATTAAAGAAAGATCAGTACATCGATGCTGATCGCATTAGAGTTAATTTGTACAGGCAATTAGCTGTGCTCCCTCCTTCATGCTAACTGCTTCAGATGTGCTTGTGCCCTCGGGGGGGCGTTAGTGGGGACTTGGTTCAAACCTGGCCCTGGTGCACCTTATTCTGGGCATCTTGATGCTCAAAAGGAGTGTTTGATCCCCTAGACATGGGTAAAGTACAAGCTCTGTGACCTTGGAAGATGTCTTCTGACTTCTCTGAACCTCAGTTTTGTCGTCTGTCCAATGGGGATAATTGCACTGATCTCATGAAGGGGCTGGAGGTAAATGTCCCGGGTCCTTGGGGATTAGGATATTTCCTTCCTTCCAGTGTCTTTCAAGGGTGACTCCTTTTTTCAGGCCTGGTGACCAGCCCTGGGAGCTGCTGCTCTGGCCCAAGGTGCTCCTGTAAGGCCTCTGGGGACTGGGTCTGGTTCTTGCCCCTGCTTCCTCCCATTCTGACCGCATCTCCATCTTCTCTTGCACTCTAGGGCATCTCTGAGGCCTTCTGCTTCTCCCTCCAATCCCTTCACTCCCAGGAAAGCCTTGATTGCCTCTCTTCAGCCCAGACCCTTCCTCACTCTTCTAGATCCAAGGATCCAGCTGCCTGTGGAATGTCTCTACCCAATGCCATAACCCCAAAGCTGACTCCTCCTTTTGTCTTAATACCACAAATAGGTTTCCTTTCTAGGGCTTCTGATTTCTATCATCTTCTCTGCTTGGCTGTGAATTTTAGCAGGTCCCACAGAGGCCACTCAGCTCACTCACCCAGTAGACCTGTATTAAGTTCCTCCCTAAGGTGATATCTGCCTAACTTCTCCACTCCATCCCGTCTACCCATTTCCACCCTGCCCACGCCCATCCTCTCCCACCATGGATTCCTGTCTCAGGCTCTTCTCTCCTCCCTACTCCCATTTTCCACACCTTGGGTCGCTGTTTCTCTGCGTGAGAGGGGAGTAGCTTGTCCCTGCTCTTGAACTGTGACCTCTCTTTTCAATTATGGACTTATATACACAGCCAACTTTTTTACATTTCCACTGGGACGTCAACTTTAACATGGCAAAACCCTAGTTCTTGACCTCTCTCTCTCCCACCTGCCCATTGTGACTCCCTCCCCCTCCCCCAATCCTTTTCTTTCTTGAGTATTCCCATGTCAGGACATGGCAACTCCACCCACCAGTGGCTAAAGCCAGTGACTTGGGGGTCACACGACATTTCTCTTCCCCTCACCTGCCACATCCAATCCATCAATAGGTCCTGTTAATTTTTTATAGCTTTACTGAGGTATGATTGACATACAATAAACTGAATGTATTTAAAGTGTACAATTTGAAAAGTTTTCACATATTTATACACCTGGAAACCATCACCACATTCAAGATCATGAACATACCCATCCCTTGTCAACCACTGATCTGCTTTCTGTCACTGTATATTAGTTTGCTTTTTCTAGAATTTTATATAAATGGAAATGTACAGTATGCATTCTTTTTTTCTTCTTTCTCTCAGCACAATTATTTTGAGACTCGTCCATGTGGTTGTGTGTATCCATAGTTCATTCCTTCTTATTTTTGAATAGTATTCTGTTGTATAAATATGTTGCAATCTGTTTATCCATTCACCTGTTGATGGACATTTGGATTATTTCCAGTTTTTGGCTTGTACAACTAATGCTGCCATGTACATTCCTGTACAAGTGTTTGCATGGGCATATGCTTTCACTTCTTTTGGGTAAATACGTAGGAGTGAAATGTCTGGATTGCTTATTGGTATATGTTTAACTTTTTAAGAAAACTGCTGAACTTTTTCCAAAATGGTGGTACCAGTTTACAGTCTTACCAGTATTGTATGAGAGTTTGTTGTCAGCCTTGTAATCCATTACCCATTTAACATCCAGGAGGAATTTTTATCAGGTCACTGCCATGTTCAACAGTCTTTGATAGCTTGTCACTGTCCTTAAATAAAATGAATGAATGGAAACGACACAGTACCTGCCATAAAACTTGGATGCAAATGCTCACAGCAGCACTGTTCATAATAGCCAAAACATAGAATCAACCCAAATGTCTATCAACTGAGGAGTAGATAAACAAAATGTACTATTTCCATATAATGGAATATTATTCAGCCACAAAAAAGAATGAAGTACTAATGCATGCTACAACATGAATGGAACTTGAAAGCATGATGCTAATTGAAAGAAGCCAGACAGAACAGACCACATATTCTATGCCTCCATTTATATGAAGTGTCTGGAAGAGGCAAATCCATAGAGACAGAAAAATGGATCAGTGGTTTCCAGGGACTAGGAAGAGGGGAATGGGAGGGGACTGCAATGTGTATGAGGTTTCTTTTGGGGTAATGGAATGTTCTGGAATTAGAGAATGGTAGTGATTACACAACCCTGAATTTATTAAAAACCACTAAATTGCTGAACAATTAAAATGGGCAAGTTGTATTGTGTGTGAATTTTATTTCCGTAAAAATCACAGAACTAAATATGAAGCCTAAAAGTATAAAACTTTTTACCATGGCCCACAGGTCTGCATGCTCTTTATCTGTTCTTTTTCTCAACTTCCTTTCTGATCTTATCCTGCCCTTGCTTTCTGGCCTTTTTGGATTTCCTGGAGTGTGTTCTGCTCCTTTTCGCCACAGGGACTTTGCGTGTCTTTCCTTCTGGCTTTAAGGCTCTCCTCCCCACTTTTGCACTCTTGTGTGTCTCGAAGTTAGTAATTTTTCTGTTTATGTTTCTTTTCTGAGAGTTCTATTCTTTTACCCTCTCTTATATGTATTCAGTCTTTTTTATAGCCTACTTTCTATCTTATTACCTATTATCACATTCTATATTGGTCAGCTATAGCTGTGTAACAACAGGAAAAGAGCATAGAATCTCAGTGGTATTTAATAGTAAATATTTATCTCATTCATGAGCTGGTGGCTCTGCCTTCATTCATCTCCTGGGACCAGCAGGCTAGCTAGGGTATGTTCTCATGGCTATGACTGCAGTGTAAGAGGACAAACATCATTGTGCAAGTACATTCCTACTTAAGTCATGATTGCTTACACTCCACTGGTCAAAATTTTGCCCCAAATCCATGAATGGTAGGGACTCTGGTAAAATCTTGACATAAAGAAGGGTGGGGGGACACCTGGGTGGCTCAGCGGTTGAGCGTCTGCCTTTGGCTCAGGGCGTGATCCTGGAGTCCCAGGATTGAGTCCCACATTGGGCTTCCTGCATGGAGCCCACTTCTCCCTCTATGTCTCTGCTTCCCTCTCTCTGTGTCTCTTGTGAATAAATAAATAAAATCTTTAAAAAAAATTAAAGAAGGGTGGGGACTTGGAGCCAATCATTCAACCTACCCCACATCCTTCACTTGACCACATTGAATGCTTGATGATTTCTTTTTTCTTTCTTTCTTCTTTCTTTCTTTCTTTCTTTCTTTCTTTCTTTCTTTCTTTCTTTCTTTCTTTCTTTCTTTCTTCTTTCTTTCTTTCTTTCTTTCTTTCTTTCTTTCTTTCTTTCTTTCTTTCCTTTTTTTTAGTGATTTATCTCTTTACTTGATTATTTGTTAGTTGTTTGTCTCCCCCTGAACAGTATGCTTCATGTGGGCAGGGTATGCCTGGCCCATTTACAATTGTATTTCTTAGTGTTTAGTGCTATACCTGGCACACATTAGACAATCAATATGGATGTGATTGGTTGAGTGCATGAATGAATGAATGAATGAATGAAGTAACTTCATTTCTCTTAGACTTTTTTCCTTATCTGTAAAATGGGGATTATAATCTTTAGTTCACTGAGTTGCTGAGAGGATTCCATTTAAGTGAAGCTTTGTTATTTGAAAGGCCCTTAGGATTTCCAGCCCAAGCTGCAGGTCCTATCCTGATGCATGGAACTTTACTGTCTAAGGGCCCAGCACATCCTCTATCCCCTTCACCAGGAAGCACACCTTGTGCTCCTTCTGTAGGCCAGCGAACTGCATCCTGGAAGTCAGCACCCCCAGTCTAAGTGCTCCCAGTGCCCCCTGCAAAACTGATGCCTTGACCCCCATAAGGAGCATCTACTCTTGTGGCCAATAACTACATCTCAGTGGACCCCACCCTGCTCCCTCTTCAGATCTGCTGGGTGGGGGTGCAAAGGTGCTTCTTCTAAGTATCATCTGCATTTGTCCGAGCAGAGGGCATCTTTAAAGGACATATCACACCTGTAAGGATGTCTTCCAATATTTTCCCCAGTATATCCTAGTGGGCTGCACAAGAAGACTTCTCTATAGCAAGGATGAGAGCTGCGGTGGGAGCCATGCTGGGCTGGGGGCTTACTTGCTCAAGCCCTTCCCCACCTCTGGAAGTGGCTGGCTAAGGCACCTTCCTGCTGGGTAAAACAAGGGCCTCTCTGAACTAGCCAGCCTACCCATCACCCTTCCACCTGGGGGGCAGAGTCTTATCTCTGGCCTTTACATCACTGATGACCTTTTCTCTTTCCTGTGGTTTGAAAATCATCCTTGAAACTAACTTTCATTGGCATTGTTTTTGGATCCTGGCCCTGGGCTGGGCCTTTGACAAGCCTCATTCAATCCTCCCAACAACCTCAGGAGATCGACAGCATTATCTGCACTTTACAGATGAGGAGACTGAGGTCGAAGTGGCTTATTTGAGGTGATGCTGTTCTCTGTTCCTTGCCTTGGAGACTTACGTCTTTAGGGACTGGAACTCTCAGCACACCAGGGCCTGTTTCCACTGCATCCTTGCTGCTCTAGGCTTGCTGCCACTAACTGCAAGGCTTGGGATAGGATGGCCCCATGGCATGGTTTTCCAGAATCCCAGGGCTCCACTAGCTTCAGGAGAAGAGGAGGAAACCCACCTCCAGGGACTGTGTCTAGGCAGTGAGCTCGAACTTACTTTATTCATATGTCACTGAGGTCAAGACCCCAGTGGGCCAACACACTGAGTCTGGGCTCTGGATCTCTCAGAAGCACTCAGCCACCTCTGTTGCTGTAAAACTCATGTTTTTAGAGGATTAAAAAAAATCCTAATGTGAAAGAAAAAAGCTACGTGATAAAAAAAAAAAAAAACATCTGAGAGGCAGCCGCTACCATCTGCTGCATGTGCAGCTGCTTTTCAATTGCAGACTCCCCCTCCCCCTTCCCCTGATTAGCTTGGGGAGGACTCCAGGCCCAAGACTGGTGTGTTGGACTGGACCCAACACTTCTGAGCAGGAAGCCTGAGGCACCCATGCAAAGTGCTTCAAGAACCCCCCACCCTGAGCCCAGCTCACCTTGCAGCTCCATAATTGCATGCTCTTGACTTGATGTAGTCAAGTCATTGTTCTTCCATCTGTAAAATGGTATAATATTTGTACGTACCATGGGCAGAGAGAACTCACATGCAGGGACCAGATATTGCTTTTGATTATAAAGGAAAGCCTCCACCTGCCTTCAGGTCTCTGAACAACATGAGTCCATCATTCATTCCCCTAATGCAAGCGACAGAGGGAGGAGATATACTGTCACCACTATGCTTTCACAGACAGTGAAAATTGTGATCACTTTTCTTGGCTGGATCTCCTCTGTCTGGATCAGGGGTCTTGAAGGAGGGCTCAGTTGCAGATGTGCACCTAGTGGGTGAGCTTAAGAGTGAGTACTCTTTTTGAAATGGGGGCTTTGGGAAGATCCAGAATCCAGGGTCAGCGTGTCAGCATGGTGGAGTCTAAGGCTCCAGGACATATGGTTACAGAGAGCTCAAGCCCCCTTTAGCTGGCCTCTTGTTCCTTCCCCAGGGTCTCACTGGCAGGTACCATGGCAGCCTGTGCCGCATATATGTGAGAGTTGACCGTGGCAGTGAGGATGTCTACAGTGCGGAGGAGTGGAATGGGATCTGACCACAGGGTAGAAGTCTCCTAACCTCATAGGGAGACGGAGCGCTGAAGAAATAGAATGATGCTTGGGGAAGCTCTTGGCACCATGACTGGGTCAGAGGAGTTGCTTGATGAATGCTAGCTATTTACATTTTATTATCTTTAGCACTGGTTAGTATTCTTGTTGTTACTATCTTCATCATTATTAGGGTGGCAAGGCGAAGTAGAGATGGCTAGCTGGCCACCAACAATGTGTGCTTCCTCTTTCACAGAATAGAGTTGGTGCTTAGGAGCAGCTGTCCACAGAGGGGCTACATTTCCCAGACTCCTTTGCATCTAGGTGTGACTATTTGACTAGTTCTCATCAGTGGGTTGCAAGCAGAAATACTTTATGTCAGTTTTAGGCCTCCTGGGGTTAAGAAGTGCTTTCTCCAATCTCTTTCTCCAGCTCCTGCTAGAAGCAGAGGACTTTTCTGTGTGCCGTGGACCACCTGGTAGACTAGTGATGCTTATGGACCCTCACTCAGCATAATGATTTTCATTGCACAAAGTAAAATCATAGGATTGTAGAGGAAACCAATTATATTGAAATAGAGTTCTCTCCAAGTAATCCTTGGGGTTAGTGGACCCAGGTTACGTTTGCTAAAGCAGGGTTTCTCTGTGGTATCAATACTGACACTTTGCACTGGACATGTTTTTGCTGTGGGGCTGTCCTGTGCGCTGTAGGGTATTTAGCAACATCTCTGGCCTCTGCCTACTAGATACTGGTAGCACCCTCTTCCCCAGTCAGGACAACTGAATGTCTTCCTAGGCATTGAAAATGTGTCTGGACGTGGAGCTAAGGGGACAAAATCACTTCAAATTGAAAACTGCTGTACTAGAGGATGGTGGGGCCGTAAGGAGGAAGGAATTAGGGTCTGCGGCTCATCATAAGAAGGAAAGCTGCCCATTGACCAGTGAGACCTGCACTGGACTATTGCATGAGTGGGATTATTGTGTTAAATTACTAAAACATGGAGGGAAGAAGGGTACAGTGGACATCATATACACACAATGTAGACTCTACAATTAACATTTTGTCTATTTGCTTTATAATATATTTGTGGACTGATGGATTTTTTTTACATATGTGTGTCTCTGATCAACATACAGAATACTTCCATCACCTCAGGAAGTTCTCTTATGTCCTTTTCTAGACAATACTCACTCCCAGACCATTCATTCAGATTTCTACCACCACAGATTAGTTTGCCTGTTCTTGAATTGCATGTGATTCGATCATATAATATGTCTGACTTCTTTTCTTCAGTGTAGTGGTCTTAAGATCCACCTAAGAAAATTAATAGTTTTTCTTTCTTTTATTGCTGTGTAATATTTCTTTGTATGGATATACCACAATTTGTTCTTCCATTCTCTTACTGATGAATGTTTGGATTATCTCCAGTGTTTGGCTATTATGAATGAAGCCATTATGAACATTTTGGTTCCTATCTTTATGGATATATGCACTAACTGCTCACGGATAAGTGACGAGGATTAGATTTGCTAGACTATATGGTCCACTTGACACTCTCCACAGCCATGTGTATGGTTCCAGTTGTTCACATCCTTGTCAACACTTAGTATTGTCAATTCTTCAATTTTTAGTATAATTACATGTTGAATTGAAATTGTGGTGTGTGCTACAAAGCAGAAACTCAGGTGGGTCAGGGGTTATTCTGGTTAAGTGATCAGAGAGGGAACAGTCTTAGTAATGGCTTGGAAGGTGGAGAGAACATGAGATGGTGGAAGCAAGAGGCCAGTGTGGCTGGAGAATGAAGGACAAGGAGCAGAGTGAGGGAAGGTCAGATGGTTGAGGCTGTATGAGCCAGACTAGAGAGGGCCTTGAAGGCCAGGGTAAGGAGGTTTGTCTTTATCATACAGTAGAGGGTCTCACATACTGCTAGTGGGAATGTAAAATGGTAACCCACTTTGGAAAATAGTTGGCAGTTCCTCAAGTGGTGAAACAGAGTTTCTTCTTTTTTTTTTTTTAACTTTTTAAATTTATTTATGATAGTCACAGAGAGAGAGAGAGAGAGAGAGAGAGAGAGGCAGAGACACAGGCAGAGAGAGAAGCAGGCTCCATGCACCGGGAGCTCGACATGGGATTCGATCCCGGGTCTTCAGGATCACGCCCTGGGCCAAAGGCAGGCGCCAAACCACTGCGCCACCCAGGGATCCCAACAGAGTTTCTATATAATTTGGCAATCCTACTCCTAGGTATCTACCCAAGAGAAATTGTATTTTTACATAAACTTGTATATACATATTTGCATCAGCATTATTTAGAATGGTCAAAATTGGAAATTATTCAAAAGTCCATCAACTGATGAACAGACAAAATGTGGCATATCCTTACAGTGGAATATTATTTAGCCATAAAAAAGATGATACATACTACAACATGGATGGGCTTTGAAAACATTATGGTAACTGAAAGAACCAGTGACAGAAGACCAGTTACTATATGTTTCCATTTATATGAAATGTCAATAATGGGCAAATCCATAGAGGTGGAAAATAGATCAGTGGTTTTCAGGCTGTGTGTGTGAGGTGCTTGGGGAGTGACAGCTAAGGGGTGAGGGGTTTCTTTTGGGCGTGATTAAAATATTCTAACATTGATTGTGGTCATGGTTGCACAATTGCGAATATTCTAAAAACCATGAAATGGTTGAATAGTATGGTATTTGAATTGTATCTCTATAAAGCTGTTAAAAACAAAGCAAACTAAAACAGTAAAGGAAAACCCCACTTAATGGCTTTAAATGGAGGAATGACATGATCTGATTTTTTTTTTAAGCGCTCTGACAGCTGTGTGGACTAGGGACAGGATGGAATCGGGAAGGAAATTAGGAGAATGTTGCCAGGTGCAGCACGAGGTCTTAGACTAGGCTGTGGCTGTGAAGAAGCGGAGAAGATTTTGATGCTCCACATGTCTGAGTCACGCTTGCGGGGCTGGGGCAAATGGCCTGGGGAGTCTGCACTGAGGAGCAGGGTTTCTGAATGGCTGGGCCAGGTGGGGCATTCCCTAGAGATCTTAAAAATGCAGTTCGGTTGAGGGAGTTGGAAAGGAAGGCTGAGCATTAGCTCTAAGGAGTGTGATGAGACCATGACCAGGATAGCTCTTGTCTGCTATCTATCATGGGTGCCATGATGGGATCTTGTATTCTTTGGTGGGCGTCCCAGCCCAGCTGTTGCATGGAACAGTCCCTATGTCTCTTACTTCTCTACATCATATCAGGGATTTTAACTCCACATGCAGAAAATTCTCAGGCTCTGATGCAATTGCTTATTATTCCCGCTCTTAGAGAATCTCCAACACTATCTCTGTGGCTCCAGTTATTTTGACTCTCAATAGTAAAAGAATCAAGAGGAAACTTTTCTTCCATCGATGGTGAATAGAACCTGCCTCCAGTTACTTCAACAATGAGGGTTCTCTCCCTCCTTCCCTCTTATCTGTTTCATGTGTCTGCCTGCTGAGCTGTCACCAAGGGAAAAGGTTTCCCCATTGTGCAGAGAACATGGACCTTTGGTGCTTTGCAGGTATCACTCACTATGTTTTCACCTCTGACGCAGCCTCTGTCTGACAATTCACCCTAACCACACACACTCCACTTCCACTGCCACTACATCTCTCTCGGTGTTTGAGGGAAGGAAATTCTGGGGTTACAAAGTGAGGGATGCACTGGCTAAATAGACTTCATATTTTTTTTCTTTGCAGGACTCCTCAGAACTTTTAATGTGTTAATGTGCATTGAGATATCCACTTCTGGGTCTTGAATGATGTGTAACCCTGCATAGGGCAAATGAAAGTGAAGGGGGCATACCAGACGCAGAAAACAGTAAATGAGGTATGAAAAAGCACAGTGCATTTAGGAGAAATGAGAAATTCAATGTCCTCAGAGAGGAGTGTTCTAGGGGTGGTGTGTCAGGAGACCAAGGAGAATAGACTCACATCAAAACCAAAAGGGCTCTGGGTGTTAGGGCAAGAGATTTGATTCTTGGGCAAGAGGAACCAACAGAAGCTTTAAAAATTATTACTAATCCACTAGAATGTGTTACACTTGCATATGGTAAAGTGAACAATGCACCTCCCCCTCCTTTGTTCCCAGCCTGCAGAACGTTTTTTTCCCCTCTACAGAACCAAACATTGCAAAGACTGTCATCCTTCCAGAAGGATGCTCTGCATATATAACTGTAGACGTATATGTCTATATCCTTAAAAAACCCTCACAAAGAGCAACATTCTAATCACAGTGTTCAGCACTTTGCTTTTCTCACTTAACAATATATCTTGGAGATTGTTTCATATCCGTACATAAAGAGCTGCCTCATTCTTTTTTAACAGCCGTAAAGATTTCCATTGTATGGATGTATGGCAATTTATTTAAGCAGTCCCCTGTTGATGGACATTCGGGCTGTCTCCAATCTTCTGTTATTATAAACCGTGCTGCAGTGAATAGCCTTGTACATCCAACTCTGCATACATATATGCAAGTATGACTTTGGAATACATTCTAGAGCTGTAGAATTTATGGGTCAATGGGTACGTGCATCAAACATTTTGACAGAGAATGCTGAATTGCCATCCATTGCTCTCAAAGGCTGGTGGTTTCTCTGCACTCGGGCCAGTTCAGTGTGTGATCAAACATTTTAATCTTTGTTAATTCAATAAATAAAAAATGGTATTGCATTGTGATTTTTGTTTGTTTATTTCTTTTTTCCAAAGCCTAAGGTTAAGCATCTTTTTGTACGTTTAGAGGCGATTTAAGCTTCCTAATCTGAGAACTGCTTGTTCACATCCTTTGCCCATTTTTTTATCGGATTGTTGGCCTTTTTTCTTGTTGGATTGTTAGCACACTGGTAGAGTGGTGTAACTCTTGCCTGTTGGTAAGTTTCCTCCAGCCCATCAGCCATCCCTGCCGTTATGCCTGTGCGTACAAATATCCCTCCTCTGAGCTGAGGCAGTAGTGGTGGTGGCCAGGAATGGCGGAGGCTGGGAGAGTCGGGATTCTGGTTAGTTCCTCCATGGAGATGTGACTAATGGGATGGAGCAATTGTACTTCTTGGCAGAGGAGCAGACCCTCCCAGAAGCCTGTGACTGGGGCAGAGACCCCTCCCTCTGCTCCCCACCAGCTCTCTTCTTTTCTCCTTGGTCCAACCAATCCCATTCTCCCTCCCCATGCCCCAGGAGTCCTCTCTGCTCAGCTTCCCCTTTCCAAATATTAGCACAGGCACAGCCCTGCCCCCCTGTCACAGGCAGTGATTATATAGCAAATTAACCACAAGCTGTTCGGTCCTCGTCCGGTGGCAGTTGGGGAGATGCTACTCTGAGTAATGACTTGTGTAGTCGATGCTCTCATCTGTAATTTGCGTGTGCAATAAATGCAGAAATAAAAACCCAATCCATATGAAAAAGGGACCAAGTAGAAGGAGCGGGGGTGGGGGAAGAAATCATGAATTTTGTGGACTGCGTCTTACAATCTGGCTTCAATTTCCTCTTGAGTAATGCAGTCATTGCCTACATTTGATTGATGGCTGTGTTTGCCTGAAGGGTGAAGGCAGGCATGAGAGTCAGAGAGCAGGGCTTGAATCCTGACTTTTCAAAGTGTGTCTCTGAGTACGGGATAGTTATTCTTTGAGACTCAGTTTCTTCATCTATAAAATGGGGATAAGAATAATGTGTATCTCCAACCAGGTATTAAAGAGCCTGGATTCTGTTAATAAGGCAAATCCACAGCAGATGTGACTTTTCTTCCCTTCCCACCTCTCTCTCCTTCTCTCCCTCCCTCTTTCCTTTCCTTCCATCATATCAGGTAGGGTTTTTTTTTTTTTTTTTAAGCAGGTAGGGGGTTTGAAAACTAAGCTTTTTGTACTGAGATAATTGTTGATTCATATGCAGCTGTAAGAAACAACACAGAAATTTCCTGTATCCTTTCCCCATATTCCTGCAGTGGTAACACCTCCTAAAACTGCAGTGCAATGTCACAACCAGGATATTGACACTGATACAGTTTATGGATCTTACTAATATTTTCCCACTTTTATTTATACTTATGAGTGTGTATGTATTTAGTTCTGTTCGGTGTTAACACATGCGTAGATTAAGGTCTTCACCACCGCAGTCAAGATAGATCAATTACCACAAGGATCTCTTATGTTGCCCCTAAATAACCACACCCACCTCTCTCCCACCCCCGAGGCCTCAGTTTACAACTCCTAGCAATCACGGATCCATCCTTGATTTCAAACCCCTTCCCCCAAATCTTACCTAAATGGAATCATACAATGTGTAATCTTTTGGGATTGGTTTTTTAAAAATTCAGCATAATTCCCTGAAGATTCATCCAGGTTGTCTATCAATAATTCATTCCTTTTAAAAAAAGTTTTATTTGTTTAAGTAATCTCTACACCCCATGTGGTGCTTGAACTCATGACCCCAAGATCAAGAGTCAAATGCCTTCAACCGAGCCAGTCAGGTGCCCCTAAAATTAATTCCTTTTTATTGCTATGTAGTATTCCATGCTATGGATATACCAGAGTTTATTCATTCATTGAAGGACATCTGGGTTGTTTCCAGGTTTGCACTATCACTAATAAAGCTGTCATGAGAATTCAGGTGTAGGTTTTCATACAGTTTCACCTATGTGTGAACATAACTTTTCCTTTCTCTGGGGTAATTACCCAAGAGTACAATTGCTGGGTCACATGATAATTGTATGCTTAATTTTTATAACAAACTGCCAAATTGTTTTCCAGGATGGCTGTATCATTCTACAGTCCCACCAGCAATGTGTAAGTGTTCCAGTTTCTCTGCATCCTTGCCAGCATTTGGTGGTGTTACTATTTTTTCTTTTTGTGATTCTTATATGTTCCATTGTGGTTTCAATTTGCATTTTCCTAATGGCTAATGATGTTGAACACTTTTTAATGTGCTCATTTGCCGCCTATATATCGCCTTCTGTGAAATGTCTCTTTGTATCTTTTGCCCATTTTCCAATTGGATTGTTTGCTTTTTTACTGGGTTTTTTTTGGGAGCTCTCTTTTTAAAAATCACTGCTTTATTGAAATATAAATCACATATCATAAAATTGACTTTCTTGAAGAGTACACTGGAGTGGTTTTTAGTATATTAACAAAGCATACATTGATAATCACTCTCTAATTTCAGAACATTTCAAGAACTCAGAATGAAACCCTGTGCCTATTCACAGTCACTTCCTAGTTCCCTTCCCCCAGCCCCTGGCAAACAGGAATCTATTTTCTTTTTTCTTTTTTTTATTTTCTGTCTCTGTACATGTGCCTGTTTTGGATAGTCATATGAATGGAATTATACAATTTATAACTTTTGGTGTCTGACTTCTTTCATTTATCATAATGTTTTCAAGTTTCATCCCTATTGTAGAATTTCATCCTTTTCTTTGGGTGGATAATATTCTACTACGTGGATCTATCACATTTTGTTTATCCATTCCACATTTTGTTTATCCACGTCTATCCATGGATAGACATTTGTGTTGTTTGCATTTTTGGACTGTGGTGACTAATGCTGGTATGAACACTGTGTGCAAATTTTTGTATCAACATGTTTTCAATTCTCTTGTGTATATATGTAGGAATGGAATTGCTAGGTCTTATGGAAACTCTGTTTTTTTTTTAAGGTTTTATGTATTCATTTGAGACAGGGTGGGGGAACAGAGAGAGAGAGAGAGAGAGAGAGAGAAAACATGGGCAGGGGGAGAGGAAGAGTGAGAAGAAGCAGATTCCCCACTGAGCTGGGAGCCTGATCCCAGGGCTGGGAGAGCATGACCTGAAGACAGATGCTTAACCATCTGAGACACCCAGACACCCCTGGAAACTCTATGTTTTGAGGAAATGCCAAACTGTTTCCCAGAATTGATGCATCATTTTATATTCCCACTAGCAAAGTCTGAGGGCTCAATACCTCCACATCCTTGCAAATATTTGTTATTCCACCTTGTTGACTATAGGCATCCTTGTGGGCATGAAATGGTATCTCCTTGTAGTTTTGATTTCCATTTCTCCAATAACAAATTATGTTGAGCATCTTTTATCTGCTAACTGGCAATCTGTATATATTATTTGGAGAAATGTTTATTCCAAATCTTGCCCATTTTCAATCTCGGTTGTCTTTTTTGTTGTTGTTGGGTTGTAAGAGTTCTTTATGTATTCTGAACACAAATCTCTTGTTGGATATATGATTTGCAAATATTTTCTCCCATTCCATGGAACTTTTTTGATAATGCCTTCTGGTGTACAAAAGTTTTAAATTTTGATGAAATACAATTTATCTATTTTTTCTTTGGTTGTACTTTTGGTTGTCATATCTAAGAAACCATTGCCTAACCCAAGGACATGCAGATTTACTACTATGTCTTCTTCCAAGACTGTTGTGGATTTAGTTTTTATATTTAGATTACTGATCAAATTTTGAGTTAATTTTCATATAATGTGTGGTAGGGGCCCAACTTCATTCTTTTGCATGTGGATACTCAGTTGTCCCAGCACCACTTTCTGAAAAGGCCATTCTTTCTCTACTGAAATGTCTCAGCACCATTCTTGAAAATAAATTGACCATAAATGTAAAGATTTTTTTTAAAGTAAGGATTTATTTTTGGATTTTGGATTCTAGTTCATTGATCTATACTTCTATCCTTATGCCAGTACCACAATGTCCTGATTCCTGTAGCTATACATTAAGTTTTGAAATTGGGAAGTGTGAGTCCTTCACTCTTATTCTCTTCTAAGATGATTTTGTTTATTCTATTGTTTTTATCTCTTCTTGCATTTCCATAGTATTTTTAGGATCAGCTTATCAATTTCTACAAAAAAGGTAACTGAAAGTTTTGGTAGGGTTCCTTTCGAGCAATTTGAAGAGTACTACCATCTTAATATTAAGCCTTACAATACATGAACATCAGCTATCTTTCTATTTATTTAGGTCTTTAATGTTTTTCAAAGATATTCTTTTCTTTTAAATATTTTATTTATTTGTTCATGAGAGAGACAGAGAGAGAGGCAGAGATATAGGCAGAAGGAGAAGGTCCCCCCCTGCAAGGGGCCTGATGTGGGACTCCATCCCAGGACCCTGGGGTTACACCCTGAGCTAAAGGCAGACGCTCAACTGCTGAGCCACCCAAGCACCCTCAATGATATTCTTAACAGTTTTCATTGTATGAATATTGCACTTCTGCTAGATTTATTCCTAAGTATTTTATTCTTTTTGATGCTATTGTAAATAGGATTCTTTTCTTAATTTCATTTTTGGATTGTTCATTGAAAGTGTAAAGAAATGCAATCTTTTTGTATATTGATCTTGTATCCTATAAGATTACTGAACTTTTTCTACCAAATTTTTAGTAGATTACTTAGGATTTTCTACATATAAGATCATGTTATCTGTAAACAGAGATAATTTTACTTCTTGTTTTCCAGTCTGGAAAATATGTCTTTTATTCTGTCCACCTTTTGTGTCTTTTTCTTGTTTAGTGATCCTGGCTAGAACTTACAGTACAATGCTGAAGAGAAATGGCAAGAGCAGACATACTTGTCTTGTTCCTGATCTCAGGAGGAAAACACCCAATTTGTCACCATTGATTATGATGTGAGTTTTTTTTTTTCTCTTGCAGGTGGCCATTATCAGGTCGAGAAAGTTCAGTTTTATTTCTTGTTTGTTAAGTATATTTTTAGTTTGTTAATAAAAGGGTACTGGATTTTTCAAAAGCTTTTTATGCCTCTTTTGAGATGATCATATGGTTTTTGTTGTCTTTTATTCTATAAATGTGGTATTGCACTGACTGAGTTTTGTATGTTCAGCCAACCTTGCACTCTGGGATAAATACCACTTGGTCACATGTTGCTGGATTTGGCTTGCTAAAGTTTTATTTATTTATTTTTTTGGAGAATTTTGGTGTCTTACTCTTGAATTTTGGGAGTTCTTGCTAACCCAAGCAAAAACTAGGAATTTTATGGTGCAGGTGAAATCAGTAGGTTCAGCCCTGAGGATAGAGTCTAGTTATCAGGAATCAAAGACCAGTTGGATCAAGGGGCCTCTATCCTTTCTGTCCTTGCATCACCCATTTGAGACTCTGAATTCTGGAAATGAGCATGACATGGCTAAGGTCACATGGCCAGGAAAGGTAGGACACCTTGAATGACCATCCCAGAAATGCTGCATGCAATGAGGGCTGTGTGTTTCCCAAATCAACATTTGGTTGCTGCTGTCAAGGGGAAGAAATGAATACTTGGCTGGATCTGCCCAGTAGAAAGACTCTTCGATGTGGGGCACACATCTTGAAAGAGTTCAGCATTTCATGGTAGCTTAGATTATGGCCTTTGAAATCACTGAACTAAATCTGAGTCCTGGTGCTACCATTATTGTTTGCAAGATCTTGAGTGAGTAACTGGATTCCCTCTGTGCCTCAATTTGCTGAAATGTATGATTTATAGAGGCTTTGTCATAGGGTTGTTGTGAAGGTTGAATGAATGAATGGATGTATTGGGCTTAGCAGAGAGTGTGGGAAAAGTTGAAGAGCCAAATAAATGGCAGATGTTATTATTAATAAATTTAAAATGCTTCTACAGTACAGTAGCTCACTGGGTACTAGGGCGAGGTGCCTGCACCATGTCCTAAGAAAGCAGAGGAGGTGGTATCAGAGAGAGCTGCCTGGATGTGGTGGGCTTTGAAAGTTTAATGGACATGGAGAAGCTGCTATAGCTTTCTTCTGGAAATAAAGGTAGTGGTTTTAGCCAAAAACATGCGGGGAGGAGTTCTGGATGATATCAAGGAGCAGTACCTTTGTCCTCCTCTTCCCCAGCCTCACATGAATTCCATGGGACTGAGCTGTGACCTCTAATTGGGTTAACTGAGTCACCCAAAATTAGGCTAGCCCACAAACAATTCTCCACTAGAACTCAGTCTTTTCGTTTTTTTTTTTTTTTAAAGACTTTAGGGGATCCCTGGGTGGCGCAGTGGTTTGGCGCCTGCCTTTGGCCCAGGGCCCGATCCTGGAGACCCGGGATCGAATCCCACATCAGGCTCCCGGTGCATGGAGCCTGCTTCTCCCTTCTCCCTCTGCCTGTGTCTCTGCCTCTCTCTCTCTGTGTGACTATCATAAATAAATAAAAATTAACGTCATATAACTATTAAAAAAATAAAGACTTTATTTATTTATTTATTTATTTATTTATTTATTTATTTATTTATGAGAGACACGCAGAAACATAGGCAGAGGGAGAAGCAGGTTCCTTGCGGGGAGCCCGATGCAGGACTTGATCCCAGGACCTCAGGATCAGGACCAGAGCCAAAGACAGACGCTTAACCACTGAGCCACCCAGGCATCCCTCGGCCTTTTCACTTAATAAAGATAGACTCTAAGCCCCATAGAGGGTCTAGGGAACTTGATATCCATTTGAGTGGAAAATGATTTCTTTTTCATACAATGTTAGTGGGCTAGTGGAAATTTATTTTTTTTTCCATGGAACATTTAATGCCATTTTATTATAAAATTATTATTTCTTAATAGGAAATGTAGAATATATAGAAAGTATGAAGAAAAGGATATAAGTAACTCGTGTATCTGCATGGTGGCTAACATGTGAGAAATACCCTATCTAGCTTATAAACATTTCTGTGTGTGTGTGTGTGTGTGTGTGTGTGTGTGTGTGTGCGAGACAGAGAGAGAGAGAAGTCAGGATCCTACTGCACATACTATTTTGTACCTGTTTTTTTTTTCACTTGATAACCTCTCATGATAATTTTCTCATGTCCTAAGTCATTCTTTATGAATGTGATTTTTAATGGTTGAAAGTAGTCTAGTGTATGGATATACCATAATTTATTTAAACCAAACTTCTATTGTTAGATGTTTCCAATTTTTCACTATTATAAATAGCTTTATAACAAATATTTCAGAGCATGAATTTTAGCACCCATTTCTGGTTCATTCCATAGAATAAATTTCCTTAAGTGCAATTGGGCATTTTTTAAAATTTATTTTTATTTTATTTATTTTATTTATTTTAAGATTTTATTTATTTGACAGAGAGAGAGCAAGCGAGAACACAAACAGGGAGAACAGCAGGCAGAGGGAGAGGGAGAAGCAGGCTCCCCACAGAGCAGAGAACCTGATGCAGGGCTCCATCCCAGGATCCTGGGATTCTGACCTGAGCTGAAGTTGGAGGCTTAACTGACTGAGCCACCTAGGCACCCTGGCGTTTTTTATTAAACATTTTTAAATATTTCATTTTGAAAAGTTACACACACATGATAAAAAAAATACCCAAACAGTTCAAAAGAGTATTCACTAAAAAAGTAAGTTTTCATCTTTCGTTCCTGGTTTCTCTATTCCCTTCATAGAGAAAATCCACATGAGCAGGTTCTTGTGCATAGCTGTAAGAATAGGATATGGACACAGAAGGTGTATTTGTACATCTCCATTTCCTTACTATCCTCTATATATCTTTGTTTTTTTTTTTTACTTAACATATATCTTAGAGATCACTCCTTCTTGTTGCATATTCTACAGCTATCCCATATTTCTTAACTGCTGTCTAGTATGTTTTTTCATGGATGTAGCATAATCCATTTAAGAAGTTTGTAGTGGTGGACAGTTAGCTTATTCACAAACTTTTACCATAAACAGAATGTTTTCATGAATAACCTTGTTCATGTATCTTTGTGCTCATATATCTGAGAATATCTGTGGAATAAATACCCAAAGTGGATTTATATATTTAAAATCTGAATGCCTACTGCCAAAATATCTTCCAAGGGTGAGCCCAGTGCACCTGTTTCCAGCAACACTGTGTCTGTTTCCTCCAGTTCTTATCAACAGTATGTCATTAAACATTTTGATATTTGCCCATCTGATGGAGGTTTAAAATTGCGGTTTTAATTTCTATCAGAGTGAGGTTCACCACTCTTGCATGTATTTAAAAGCCATTTGTGTTTTTTTTTTCTAGGAACTCTGTGTTCCTATTCTTTTTAAAACCAGTTTTCTGTGTTTTTTTTTTCTCCCTTAATTGATTTGTGAGAACCTCTTTCTGTAATAGAGAAATTAGTTCTTATTTTATGCTGCTTATGTTTTCCTCTGAGCTCATCATTCTTCTTTTTTCTTTCTGCCATGTGGAGAGTTAAGTTTTTCAAAATGTAGTTGTACCTCTCAATCTTTTATTTAATGGGTCCTAGATTTTGTGTCCAGAAGGTGACACAAAAAGCCTTTTCCCATTCTGAAATTCCAAAAATGATCCTGTATTTTTTCTAGCATTATTCCAATTTCATTTTTAGGGTTTAGAGTTTTTATACACATGGAATTTATTTTGCAATGAAGAGTGAGGAAGGCATCCAGCTTGTTATTTTTCCAGAACGCTAGCCAGTTTTTACAATTGAGTAATCCAAGAATGGATTATTTCTAAAGATGGCCTGAGTCTATTTCGTAATCCCAGTGGCCACAGGAAGCCGACATAAGGTCATTCAGGGCCAGACGGTGAAACTCACCTGTTGCCTTTTTGCAGAGGGATTCTGGGCTTGTAGGCTATGGGCAGGTTGCTGCGAAGTGTATTATTTCAAGCAGAAAACAGTGTGGAAAGATGATATTGTTTAGAATTCTGAAGATTTGCTTTTTAAAAGTCATATTGTAGAGTTATGTTCTTGGCTCTTTTTGTGGATGCTGCAAGAGCCTTCTGGAACAGTCGGCTGCATTACCTGAAGGGCTATGTTGAGGCCATTAACACAGTGGTTCTCAATCAGAAGGTTTGTTTGTTTTGGTGAAAAAATTGGCCTAAATTATTCACAAGTTATTTCACAATATTTAGGGTATTTCTTATTCTAAAAAAGATAGGAAACAGAAAACAAACTGTTGGCGACATATAAATAAATAGAAGCACTGATGAAAAACACATTTTCACCATTACAACACTTTAAAACATCTGGTGTAGGGAGTGGGCACCTTGCAGTGTATCAGGTTTGAAGAATTCCTGAGGTTCTTGTTCCCACCAGACGATGTTGTTCATTGGGAGGGGTTACTTTATAAAATATGGGATTCTCAGTTTATTTGAATTTCAGATTAAAAAAAAAAGAAATAAAAAAAAAAGAAAAAAGAAAAAAAAGAAGGGCACCTCGGTGGCTCAGTGGTTGAGCATCTGCCTTTGGCTCAGTTTGTGATCCTGGGGTCCTGGGATTGAGTTCCGTATCGGGCTCCCTGCATGGAGTTTGCTTCTCCCTCTGCCTGTGTCTCTGCCTCTTTATATCTCTTATGAATAAATAAATAAAATCTTTAAAAAGAGAATACTTTTTAGTATAAGTATGTCCCAAATGTTGCATGGGGGTATACTTACACTTAAATATTATTCAGTATTTATTCATTGTGATATTATTCATTTCTCAAATTTTACTAGGCATCCTGAATTTATTTCTATTTACTAAATCTAGCAACCCTACCCCAGGGGACATTTGACAATATCTGGAAATATGTTTGGTGTCTCAAATGAGGAGGGGTTGCTATGGACCCCTAGTGGGTAGAGGCCAGGGATGCTGTTAAATATCCTACAGTATATGGGATAGAACCTCCCCCGCTCAAACAAAAATTACCCAGCCCAAGATGTCAAGGCTGAGAAACGTATTAACTGGTCTTACACATTTCTCACAGTTTTTCATGCAGAACTCTCTAGCATGAAGTTTTCTTTAGAATTAAAGTGGAAGAAACCCTCAATTGAAGAATTGAGTCTCCTGAGGAGCTGGCTTTTTTCATTCTTTTACTAATGACGGTAAGACCTGAGTAACTAATTTTATTTCCCTTTTCTCTTGGGCTCTCAGGAAACTCAGACCAGATTTAAGGCCCACACAGAAAGACCATGTAGGATCTTACTTGACTGCATACATATTTTACTTCCACATTTTGGACTTGCTATTCTGGGCTGATTTGCATTTCCCTGGTCCTATTTTTTGTTCTCTAATTTATTTTTCACTGTTTCCTGTAAATCACTCAAATCCCTTGTGGGGTAAAGTGTGACACACACGCACACGCGCACAAATAGACACATTCATATAAACATTTAAACATGGAGCTTACCAGACATTTGACAAGGCCCCATACTGTGCCCATGGGGACCAGGTAGACAGATGGGGGCTGTCCAGTTCCTTCCAGAATCCTGCAGGTCTCAGGCCAGGGCCTTAGAACACCTGCGGCACTTGCCCTCCAAAACCAGAGTTGCCCTGAGACTGGACTTCAGGTGCTGGGGGAGTGGACATTGGCTTCCTCCAACTCGATGTTGGGAGGCAAGGAAGGGCCTTCCCACTGCCCAGAAAGTGAGGGGCCCTGGGCAGCCAGGGCGAGCGGGGCCCTATCACGGCCCACGCAGAGGCACACACACTGGGAAGAGATTGCATCTTCCCCCGGACCAGCGAGATTCTATAAACATAATCAAAATGTAATAGAAACTTTTTGGAAATGCTGTTATGAGGAGAAAGCATCAATCTTGATGGAACTCCGCTCAACAGGCTTTGCGGAGCTAATCAATCATGGTCAGGACTCGGCCTCCCCATCTGTCTGCGCCGGGGACCGCGCGGAGCTTGCTCGCTCCCCGGCTGGGGCTGCGTCCCCTCACCAGGCAATCCATCATGCGGCAGGGGGACGGCGGGAGGGGAATAATAGCACGCTAATAAACTAGGGGCTTTTTTCATTCCCAACTAATTTTTAGTAAATGAGCCCAATCCAGGCAGAGCAAGAAAAAGAGCCCGAGGAGATGGTGCTTCCGAGATGCGCCTCGCTGGCCGGGGACAATGGCTCATGGGCCCGAAGGGAAGCGAAGAGCCAGCCCAGCCCAGGGATGAGTGTCTCAGCTCAGCTGGGGCAGCCCGCAGCCCGTGCAGGCACAAGGAGGCACGGGCCGGGTGACTTCGGGACTGGTGGGCTGGACTTAGCGGGGCCAGCTCACAAGGCTGATGCCCAGGCTGTCCTTGCCATTCGTGGCTCTGGTTTGGGGCTGGAGCTTCCCAGGGAAGCCAGAAGCCAGAGCACTAGGTCCCAGCAATGGGACGGAAGGCCCTTAACATGCATTGGCCAGAGCAGAGAGCAAGTGGGCTTAGAGGGGCTGTGAATGCTCAAAGGTGCCTGGTGCCCATCTTCATCCGGCAGGACCTGCCTTGCAGGTGAACCTTCCAGGTTACGGAGCAGGACAGGACCCACAGTGGGAGAGTCTTATAGAAGCCTGTAGTTTCCCGAGCATGTCTGTTTTTACTCATCCTTCTGTCTCTACTACTTTGCTTTGTGCATGGCACATGGTGAGTACTCATAAATATTTGTTAAATGAATACATGAATGTGAATTGTCCCTGAGAAAGCAGATTTTGAAGACCTGGTCTGATAATTTCCTTAAATTCTTTAGTTTCTTATCCTAAAGTACATAACACGTTCAGTCTCTGGTGTCCTTCCACTCAGGACCCAGTTTTGGACAGGGCAGTTTGGAGAAGGCGTACAGATTTAGAATCTGTTGCTATGTAACAAATTACCCCCAAATGAAGTGGCTTTAAACAACAATAAACATCTTATCTCTCACAGTTGCCGTGGGTCAGGGATTCAGGAGCTGATTTCCCTGCCCTGTTCCCAGTCCTGGCAAGGCTTTCTGGAGGTGTGGTCATCAGTTCTGCACTGGGAATTTATGGATGGCTGCAAAATTTTTGACATTCCCCTCATCAAGAGATGGGGTCTATCTCTTCTCCCCTTGAATCTGGGCTGGCTTGTAACTGATTTGGCCAAAAATGAGCATGGAAGAAGTGCTGCTATGCCAGTTGTGGGTCTAGTTTTTTTTTTTTTTTTAAGATTTTATTTATTTATTCATGAGAGAGACAGAGACACAGGCAGAGGGAGAGACAGACTCCACGCAGGGAGCTCGGCATGGGACTCGATCCCGGGTCCCCAGGATCACACTCTGGGCTGAAGACAGCTCCAAACCACTGAGCCACCCAGGCTGCCCAGGGGTCTAGTTTTTAAAAAGCCTGGGAACTTTCCACCTTGGTCTTCTGGAGCCTGAGCTGCCATCTAAGAAGTCTGGCCCCACTTCTGGACATGCTTGGTGGTCAGACTTTGAGTCTACACAGAGAAGGGGAGGTGCCCAGCTGAGTCCAACCTTCTAGTCCTTGCCAACGTCCAGACCTGTGAGTGACACCATCTTGGACCTGCCGGCCTAGCTCAGATGGCTGAGTCCCACCAAGTGACCATAGTCAGAGCCACATGAAGCAGAAAACGGTCCAGGTGAACCTTGCCACAAAATCATGGGACATAACAAAATGCATGTTGTTTTAAGCCACTAAGTATAGGGGTAGTTTGTTTAGCATCAAGAGTTAATTGGAAGATCCAGAGTCCAAGGAAAGATCATGCACATTCTGTGTGTAAATAATTTCTGTGTTTTTTTTTTTCCCTTTGCAGACATCTTTCAGTTTTTTGCTTAAATACCTAGAGGAGCAGGATAATTATTACCTCTTGAGTTAGTTCCTTCTATGGTACAATAGTTCTAGTTCTTCTCCCTTCATCCTCCTCTTTCTCCATCTTCCCTTCCCTTTTCTGTTCTCCTTCCTTCCTTTTCTCCTTAAATATTTACCGGGGAGAGAATCCAAAAATGATTTCCAGGGGAGATGTTGTTAGTTAGAGTTTTCCGAGAAACAGAACTAATAGGATCGATCTATAGATAGATATGAGAGATTTATTAAAGGAATTGCCTCATGTGGTTACGGAGGCTGAAAAGTGCCTCTATGTGCATCTGCAAGCTGAAGAACCAGGGGATCTAGGAGTATAATTCAGGCTTAGGGCTGAAGGCCTGAAGAGCGAGGGGCTGTTGGCGTAAGTGTTAGAGTCCTGAAGCCTGAGAACCGGAAGCTCTGATGTCTGAGGTAGGAAAAGATGGACAACCCAGATCAAGAAGAAAGAGAGAGTTCACCCTTCGCCTTTTGTTTCATTTGTGTCCCTAGTGGATTAGTTGAGGCCTGCCCACATTGGTGGGGACAGATCTCTTTAGTCTACTGAATCAAATACCAATGTCTTTCAGAAACACCCTGATAGATACACCTAGAAATATTGTTTACTAGCTCTCTGAGAATTCCCTTAGCCCAGTCAAGTTGACACATAAAACTAGCCATCACATCACCACTGAGCTGGCTCTGACTTGGAGTGTAGGAGATGAACAGGGGTGAGCAGGCACCTGGGAAGGAGCTCCTTCTAGGTGGGGCTGGTGTTGAGTGCAGGGTATGGGGATGGTAACAGTGGGAAATGAAGAAAGGAGAGGTATTGTGTCCATATCACGATAGGCCTTAATGCCACTTAGGAGTTCAGACTTAGTGGCCAGATGGAGCCAGAAGAGAGTTTCCCTTTTAGAGGGCATCCTCTGGCTGTTGTGTGGGTGGTCAGGCTGGCAGCAGGGAGACCAGTTAGAAGCTGACTGGGTGAAAGATAGTGGTAGCTTGGACTGGGTTGGAGTGGTGGAGTTGCAGGAACGTGGGTGGTTTGGAAAGTGTAACGTGTGTTTACTGTATTGCTTGAGAATACGTAATTCTGCTATAAAGGACAAGAAAAACAAATAGGATGGGATGGATCTTCTACAAAATGTTTGGCATAGATAGTATATAAGCTAGTCGCTTATGCAACAGAGGCAAAACTTAGAGGATGTGTTAAGTACACACAATGAGTAAGCTTCTGAGACTCACGCAGAATTCATAAGATGTGTTAAATGTAGATGGTAAGAATGTTAGCAACCTGCTAATCATAGCTAGATTGAATGGCTTATATGGTAAAACAAACGAGAGTACTATAAATAGAAATGGGTGGAAAGATCAAGTCACAATTGTACCACTTCCAACAGGTCATCCTTAAATTGGCTACCCACGGGTGTTACCAATCCTGGTCTTGTTCTCCCCCCACATGTGCTCTGTTCAAGGAATGCAGATAAAAGCCAGTACTGTTCAGAGGTGAGTGGTGAAGCAGTAACGGTAGTCAGGCACACATACTTGCCTTGTCTCTTCAACAGAGTATATGTGTTATTAACCCAAGCATTGTCCATCTGTTGGATGCACTTGCTCAAACCTCCTCTGGACCTCTGAACCACACACATCAGCAGGGTAGGCTGACGTGATGGGGGAAAGAGCCAGGACATATTAATCATACATATCCCAGGATTCTAGGGTCATTTGGCCATTCTACTCACTTAAACCCCATCTCAAATGTGTCAACCAACCTCATGTGTTTTATTATTGATTTGCATATGTGTGTGTCTTATTTGGTTCAGTGAATGGCATGATTTGAACATCTCCATTTTGCCTGTGAGCCTTCTTGTTCTGTGGCCTTAGAGTTAGTTGTGTGGTGGTATTTTTGTGATGGGAGAAGGCATATCTTTGGCTGGGAGAGGATGCGTTATCAAGAGGTCTCTTAAGCTAAGAGCCCCCATCTCTATTTGGGAAGTACACATTTAATGCATCCAGAGAGGGCCCTGGGCAGGGATGGGATTGTAGGCGAGTAATCGGCAGAGGCCCTACCTCAGCAGTGTGGGTCTGGAGGGTAGGAAGCCAAGTCAAGCTATGCAAGCACATTTAAAGATCCTCCATGCATCCTACCCTTCTGCCAACATTTAATTGGCCAGATCAAGTCACATGGCTAAGTCCAACACCAACAGGAATATTATTCAACCTTACAGAGGAAGGAAATTCTGACCCAGGCTCCAATGTGGATGAACCTTGAGGACATGATGCTGAATGAAATGAGCCAGTCACAAAAGGATAAATAGATATTATTCCAATTATATGAAGTACCTAGAATAGACAAATTTATAGAGACAGAGAGTAGAATGGTGGTTGCTAGGGGCTGGGGGCCGGGGGAAAGGGGAATGATTGCTTGATTGATGTAGAGTTTCAGTTTTACAAGAGGAAAGAATTCTGGAGATTTGTTGCATGACAGTGTGAATGTACTTAACACTAATGAACTGTACAGTTAGAAATGGTTAAGTTGGTAATTTTGCTGTTGTTATTTAAAGAACTTCAATTCCAATAAAAAAGAAAATTCAATTTAAATACCAGATGGTATAAAATAAGTGCAAAGACAAAAGTAGTATATTGTCCATAATCCCACCACACAAGGATAGACACCGTTGACCGCTGAAGTCCCTGCTGGACATTTCTCTGTACCTGACTATCCCGTGGAAACATGCACTAATTTTTTTTTTTTAACAAAAAGAAGGCTGCTGTACATACCCTATTGTGATGGATTCTTCTCAAGCAACATTGCTTTGAACAAGTCATTGTTCTGGAGTCGATGCAGGGTCCCATCATCATTTTTAATGGCTGGATGGTATTCCATCTGTTGTGTGCTCGAATTGTATCAGTTTACATTTTGCCATGTAACAAAACACCTCAAAACTCAGTGCCTTAAGACAACTACCATTTGTTACACTCTTGAGGATTATTGTGAACATGTTTTATTGGGAGACCACTTTCAGGAGAAGGGAAGCTAAGGAAACATGATAAAACAGAGGAAGAAAGGTTAGTCAGGATGTGATGTTAGCTAGAGATAGGCTTCAGTCTGGTCCAGTGGAGAGTTTTGGAGCAAAAAAGTGCATCTCCACCTTGATTCCACTTTAAGCCCCTTTGACACACCCCTCCCTTGTCAATTAATCACTGGCTAGAAGCTGACAGATCCAGTTTAGCCCGTGGCAATTCTCCAGAGAAGGGTACAGGTTAAAGTTACCTGCAGCCAGTATTGCTAGCAGCCTGCTAAAGCAGAAGATGGTTAGTTTTATGTGTCTCTAACTACAATTAAAAGAAAAAACTAAAAAAAAAAAATCAGTGGGGTGGGGAAGTACACTCCATCTACAGTGGGAGGCTCTGCAAAGTTACAGGGTAAAGGGTATGGCTGTATAATCCTCATGTAGTGGAGTAAGAATAGGGACCAATGATCTACTTCACTACATGCTAGATTTGCATGATGGGCACTTCTCTGGCAATCCCAGTGGAGGATAGGCTGGCCCTCAGCCAAGAGACAACAGTCCAGGTGAGGGCAGGGAGGGGGGTGCCGGAGTGGGGAGCCCTGTAGATGTAAATGGGGTAGATGTGCTAAGAGCCCTATTGATGACTTCCTATATCAACAAACAAATGTGGCCAAGACTGTGCATTTGTCATCTCGCTTTAGCTTTTGACAAGCCCAGACGTAGGTCTGCTATGAATCCCATTTTACAGATGGGGAAACGGAGGTAGCAGGAGGGGAAGTGTCCTGCTTAAGGATGCATGGCTGGCAGGAACTCAACCTGGCCTTCAAACCCACATCTGCCTGCCTCCAGGGCGCGAGTCTGTAACCACCATGCCTGCCACCTTGGTTGAGGGAGCGAGGCATGCGATTTGATCTCCAGGTTTGGGTGACAGGTGGGTGGAGACCCCATCAACTAAGGCACCATGAGATCAACTGGGGACGGTCATGTGGGAGAGCAAAGTCAGGGGAGGCCGATTTGGAAAGGAAAAGAAAAATGCTCAGCTCCAAAATAGCAGCATTTTCCTCTGGTCTTGCTTTTCTTCGCTTGTTTACCTGAAACTTCTTCCCACTCTGGCTGTGGGGGCCAGAGACAAGGGGAGGATGGGAATCCTCCAGGGGCTCAGGCGCTGCTCGGCTCGCAACGTAGCCTGACAAATCAAGTGGGTAAAACCCATTAATTAGCAGTTTTGGAAACAGTTGCAAAGTTAATTATTCCTTTTTCTGATGAAAGAAAGCTAATTTTTGGCATTTACACCGACAGTGACATGAACTAACATTTTTCGAGTTGACATCCCTCAAGATAAATGATGCTGTGAGGCATTTGTGCAAACATCCTGACCCACAGCACTCTGACGAGGACTGTCTGCCATGGGTGCCTCCGCTGGAGTTTTTGCCCGGCAAGTTTGAGGGGTGGGCGAGCCAAGAAAGGGGGTTTATGGAGAGGTGGGGGTGGTGAAGAGGAGAAAGCTGGTGACATACAGAGAAGATTCAAAGCCAGAGCGAACATTTGCATATTCAGAAGGCTTTGCTCTAATGGAGAGAGCGGGGGAGTGCCTTAACATCTCTGTCCATGTGTCCATCTGTCTGTCTGTCTGCTGTGAGATTCACATCTAGAGGCGGGACCTAGTTTTTCCAAGTGGTTGCTTCCAAATTTAGGTCTTCTCCCCAGACTTTGCTTCTGAAGACTTGGCCGAAGTGTCCAACTGCCTGCTTGACAGCTTCACTGGGCATCTTAGAGGCATCGCAAACTCACTTTGTCCCGAAGGAACTCACTGTTCTCCTCCTGTTGTCTTCCCTCTGCTAAGTCTTCCCATTCAAGGAAGTGACCCCGCCATCCACCCACGTGATCAGGCAGAACCACAGCCGTCATCCCCGATATTCCCCTTTCCCTCGCTCCTTCCCGACATCCAATTTTATCAGCAAGATCTACCAATGCTACTTCCGACACACACGTCAGGTGCGGCTCCTCCTTCTGCGTTCACCACCACCACCCTCGTCTGTCCCAATAACCACCACCCCTTCTAACTCACTGCCAGCCTGTAGAGACATAGTGAGAGCCACACGTGAGAGTTCACGTTTTCTTGTTTGCCACGTTAAAACAAGTGAACAGAAACAGGTAATTTGATTAAAAAACAACTTTTTTTTAGACTAATGAATTTTATTTTTTAGAACAGTTTTAAGTTCACAAAAAGTAGTGAATGCAGGGGTGCCTGGGTGGCTCAGTCGGTGAAGCATCTGCCTCCGGCTCTGGTCATGATCCCCGGGTCCTGGCGGGGAGCTTGCTTCTCCCTCTCCCTCGGCCTGCTGCTCCCCCTGCTTGTGCTCTCTCTTTCTCCGTCAAATAGATAAATAAAATCTTTTAAAAAAATAGTGAATGCAAAGTGAAGAGATTTCCCCACATATCCCCACCCTAAGCATGCAGGACCTCCCACATCAGTGCCATCCCTCACCAACGTGACATTTGTTACACTTGATGGACCTGTACTGACACATCATTATCCAAAGTCTGTAGTTTACATTAGGGCTCACTCTTGATGATGTACGTTCTGTGGGTTTGGACAAACATGATGACACACGTCCATCCTTATAGTATCATACAGAGTAGTTAGATGGCCCCAAACACCCTCCATGACCGCCTATTCTTTTCTTCCTCTGCCCTGGCCTCTGGCAACCACTGGTTTCTTTTTAATAAAAATTTTTTTTTTATTATTTATTTATGATAGTCATACAGAGAGAGAGAGAGAGAGAGGCAGAGACACAGGCAGAGGGAGAAGCAGGCTCCATGCACCGGGAGCCCGACGTGGGATTCGATCCCGGGTCTCCAGGATCGCGCCCTGGGCCAAAGGCAGGCGCCAAACCGCTGCGCCACCCAGGGATCCCTAACCACTGGTTTCTTTACTGTCTCCATAGTTTCACCTTTTCCAGTGCAGCTTGAAATGATGTCTCCTCCTACTCTCACCTCTGTACAACTTATTCTCCATGGAGTGGCTGGAGAGATCAAACTGGACCATGTCATTTCCCACCAGACCTAGAAGAAAAACAAGACTCCTTCCTCCAGCCTGCTGGGCCTTGTGAGGTCTGGCCCCTGCCTACTTGCCCACCCACCTCATGCTGCTCTCCACTCAGTTTATCTGGTGATCTTGGCTTTTTTTTTTTTTAGTTCTTCAAACTCATCCTGCCTGGTATTGCTGTAGTGTAAGTTGCAGAGAGGGGCATAGGGCGCATCCTCAGGCACCGTGCAGGCCTCGGTGGTCCTGGGGGTAGGTGGGAGCCCCTGGGGTGTGAGCAGGAGGGAGTGGGTGGACTGGGTTTGCACTAACCCTTTATGGCTGCCTCCCTCTGCCTGTCTGGAATGGAGCGTGAGTCGTGTGCTCCGGGCAGCATCCCTCTTAACACGGGCAGATTAATTGGAAACAGATGTCAAGTGGTGGGATTTAAACACAGACATCTCACCAAATGTCAGCCCTTCCCCTGGGCTACAACGGAATTTTCGCTTCTCATCCTCACGAGGGACCTGGGAAAAAGTCTCTTAGATGTGCTGGTGCTGTGCTTGAACCCAACAGTCTTTTGGGCTGAAACTTCTTTTTTTATTTTTATTTTTTATTATTTATTTATGATAGAGAGAGAGAGAGAGAGAGAGAGAGAGAGAGGCAGAGACATAGGCAGAGGGAGAAGCAGGCTCCATGCAGGAAACCCGATGTGGGACCCCGATCCGGGGTCTCCAGGATCAGGCCCAGGGCTGAAGGCAGGCGCTAAACCGCTGTGCCACCCAGGGATCCCTGAAACTTCTCAAAAACTCAGGGCAAGTGATGATTATGAAAATCTGAATCTATGTGATGAATTTATTTGTACTGGCTGTATATAAACAAAAGGTACTCTCAGAACAGCTGACTCTTGTAATAATCACAGAGCCCTCAGATTGTAAGAGTGGGAGAGGATAGTCTCATTTCCCCTGTCCGAGGGGTGAAACTGAGGCCCAGATCATAGAAGGGAGTTGCTGAAGGTCACTCAGGTTAGTGTCAGGGCTTGGGCTGGGACCCACAGCCAGAGATAATTTTCTTCTGTCTTTTCTTTTTTTAAAAAAATATTTTATTTATTTTAGAGAGAGAGCAAGAGTGTAAATAGGGATATGGCTATGGGCAGAGGGAGAGGGAGAGAGAGGATCTCAAGCAGACTCTGTACGGAGTCCCACATGGGGCTCGATGCCACGACCCTGAGATTGTGACCTGAGCCAAAATCAAGAGTCAATGCTTAACTGACAGAGCCACCCAGGTGCCCCGAGATTCTTTTCTTTTCTTTTTTTTTTTTTTTTTAAAGATTTTATTTATTTATTCATGAGAGAAACAGAGAGAGGCAGAGACAGGCAGAGGGAGAAGCAGGCTCCATGCAGGAAACCCAATGTGGGACTCAATCTGGGGTCTCCAGGATCAGGCCTAGGGCTGAAGGCAGCGCTAAACCGCTGAGGCACCCGGGCTGCCCCTGAGATTATTTTCTAAAGTGCAAATTGGATGCTGTCTCTCTCCATGCTGCCCTGTTGCTGGAGAATAAATGTGGACTCCTTGGCAGGGCTGGGGAGGTCCTTCCCCACCTCCCTCCACCCCAGCCTCACCTCCCCTGATCTCCCAGGGTAAGGAAACTTCTGCCTTCCTGAACATAGGCCTCTGCTGCTTGGCCCATGGTGTTTCCTCTCTCTACTGATCTAGTAAATTCCTGTTCACTCCTCACAGCCCAAATCAGCTGTGCTGTCTTCTCACAAGAACCACCAACTCCCCAGCTAGTGTTACTTCTGCCCCCTTCTTCTGGGATCCCACAGCATCAAACACAGGTCACTAATTATTTGAATATTTCTCTGTTCCCCCCTCTCCTTCCTTAAACCTCTGTGTTTTTTTTTTAATTTAAAAAAGATTTTATTTCTTTATTAGATTGGGAAAGAGGGAGAGAGAGAGAGTGTGCATTAGCAGGGGTGGGGAGGGGCAGAGGGAAAGGGAGAAGCAGACTCCCCGCTGGGCAGGGACCCTTCCCCGCCCCCTGCTGATGTGGGACTCGACCCTAGGACCCTGAGATCATGAGCTGAAGGCAGCTGCTTAGCCAACTGAGCCACCCAAGCACCCCCACTGTGTTTTATTTTATCTGCTTCTCTGGAACTTGGCACAGAACCTTGCACACAGTAGGCACTCAGCACATATCTGTGACTTTGACATTGTCAAAGCCAAGGGACCCCTTTGTTTGTTTTCTTACTCAGCTTTTCTGTACTATGCAACACCACTGGGCTCTCTCTTCTTGAGATGCCCCCTCCCTGCCCAGGCCTGGTTCCCTCCAGCCTGGTTCTCTCTCCCAGCTCTCTGTTCTATTGTTTCCTTTCTGGATGTTCCCTTCTCTGCCTGTCTCTTCCAGACTGTTCACAGATTTGTCCTGGCCCTCTCCTCTCCTCTCCTCTCCTCTCCTCTCCTCTCCTCTCCTCTCCTCTCCTCTCCGGGAAGCCTTTCTCTGCCTGGGTTAAGTGTCACAGGATTCAGGGCCTTGGCCTATGCTCTTCCCTCTCCCTGGGATACTCTTCCCTTTGTTTCTGGCATGAGCAGCTTCTTCTCAACCTTCAGATTCCACCCTTGCAGAGAGTCCTTCCCTGACCACCTGAGCACCCATCCTGGGATTGGGCCCTGAGCAGCTGGCAGGATGGATGGATGGACAGATGGATGGACGGATGGATGGAAGAAGGAAGCAGTGGGCGGGGCCTGGGTAAGACAGCACAGGTGGATGCGGAGGTGCCTATGGCATCAGTTTGAATAGCTCCCCTGATATGATGGGCTGGGGGATCCACTGCTCCTCAATCCAGAGCTGGGCAGGCCACAGTATTTTTGGGTTATTAACTCTCCTCAGTAAACTTCCAGTGAGTGTGATAAAACACTCCGCAGAATGTAGCAAGAGCTCATAAAAGCAGAATTTAGTGCCATTTTATAGATGTCAGGGCTGACTTCCACACTCAAGCTAGTGTATATTTAAAATGCATGCCCGATTCACTGCTTCAGGGAAGAGACCTGAGGCCTGGAGGGAGGAGGAGATGACATGGCTCCCTGCTGACCTCCCAGGTCTAGCGCACCTGGTATGGGTGCTGGTATGTGAGGCCTCCTGTGAAGATCAGGCCAAGATGAGTTGGGCCTTCCTCATCCCCCTTTCTGAGAGGCCATGAGGATGGGCTTTGGAGTCAGACCTGTGCTGGAGTTCTGGGTGTTGAGCAACCAGCCTTGTTGCCCAGGATGGGTGCGGGACTTTGGGTGCTAAACGCAGGAAAGTCCCAACATGATGAGTTGGTCATCCTAGACCCGACTCTAGTATTTCTTTGCTCTATAAACTTGGGAGGACCACTTCCCTCTTGGAGTCTCATCTTTCTTAGCTGCCACAAAGGAACAATTATTATCCAAGGCCAGTGGTATGAAAGAAGATGTAGTATTGTGTGTATGCAAGGCTGTTGTCCAGTTCAGGGATAATACATAGTTAGGTCTATACTTAGTAGGCTGTCACTGAATCGGCTTCTTCCAAAACTTGACAGAGACAGTTATCTGGGCTAGAAGAAGGTAGACAATTAAATCTACTTTGTTAATCAGGTTAATTAATGCAAGAGGGCATGGCAAACAATCCCCAAATCTCTGTGGCTCAAACACAGTGCAAGTTATTTCTTGCTTTGGTTATAGTACAATTAAGGTTAGGTGGCCCCCTTACAGCAGTGACTCAGGGGCGTAGGCTCTTCCATTGTGTGGCTCTGTCATCCCCTAAGGCCTCCTCAAGGCTCTCTGCTGGATCCTTTGTATTAAGCCATTCAAGAATGAGAATTTAGTTTTAGGACAGAGATTGGCAAACTATATCCATAAGTCAAATGTAGGCTCTGGTTGGTTTTGTAAATAAAGTTTTATTGGAACAGACACCCTCATTAGGTTACTTGTTGTCAATGACTGCTTTTGCTCTACGGTGGCAGAGCTGAGTATTTTTGACAGACCACAGGGCCTGCAAAGCCTCGCTTATTTACTACCTGGCCCTTCACAGAAAGTGTTTGCAGACCTTGGTTTTGGGGCTTAGGTCTGGGAGTGTTATCCATCACGTCTACCTATGGTCCACTAGCTACAGCTCTGCCTAATGACACCAAACTAGCAGCCATGGTGGAAAAAGTCTAGAGGAACACATGGGCATTGACACTCGGTGACAGTCCCCACCATATCTACCTCTCAGGGTCATTATGAAGATATAATAAAATAATGCCTAGGGAATATTTCTTAGAAATTCTGGCACATGGGAACTCTTCCATGATGACAACCATAGCTCCTCAGTTCTCAGGAATATACTAAGTAGCTGGGATACAGGATTTTGTGGGAAGGACCCCTGTCCCCTCTCTTGAGAAGAGTGAACTGGGTTGCTCATGTCTCTTGGTAACTAGGACATGTGCTGAGTGCCTGGTTCCATTTGATCTGGATTTGGGGTTCTTTCCATGTCACCAGCTAGGGAAGGTATCAAGAAAAACTCAGGGATGCTTATTTGAGCCCCAAACCTAACATGCCCTAACCAAATGCTTTTCTGATGGACAATGTAGCTACTGTGTGGTCACTAGACCCAGCCCTCAGGATATTTGCCCAGTGTCAGTGTGACCTGGTTGGATGTCCATGAACTGACTTCTGCTCTCCCTCACCCTCCCCAGGCTTAATATCATTTAAAAATGGCAATTTTGGAAAATTAAAGAAATGGTTTCTATTAATCACAGTATCTGAAAGATTATAGCATTGAACATGTTACATTATTAATGATATTTTTACTTTGTAAAGTAACCATAATAAAATTTATGTAAAGCGTCAACTGAAGGTTAATTAGTACTTAAGCTTGATATTTTAAAGTTAACTCACTAATGTGAGGGTGATTATTCTTTAATAATAATGAGGCAAGTCTTGATTTAGGTTCAATTTGCTAAATTTTCCTCTTTTTGCATTTGATTTTCATAAGGGTTGAGGTCTCTAGTGTATAGAAATGTGATATTAAAATCACATATTGACATCACAGAATTGTCAAGACATTTTTTTTTAAAATAATGGAAGATTTCTTTTTGTAACAGAAATCTAGAATTACTCATCAAGAGAGACACCTGAATGCTTCATCTTAAGGCTGTAGCCTAGAAATAGAAGTCAATTCTTGTTGTAAAATAAAACCAAAATTAAAAAAAAACACACACACACACACAAAATACCAAAAACCCCAAATCAGCAATACTAGCGCTCCAATCATGACTGCAGTTCAGGGATCACCTCTCCTGGTCCTCACCAAGCTGAGTTAGTAGATTTTTTTTTTTTTTTTTTGCTGTCTCAGTGAAGAACTGTGAATACTTTGATTATGGGCTCACCACATTGCATCATAATTGCTTCAAAACCTGTGTCTGTCAGAGTGCCTTTGGCTGCAAGTAACACATAATCAAATTCAAACTGGCTTAGTCAATGGAGGAATTAATTATGTCAAAAAGACTACAGGTGCTGGACTCCCGCTGAGGATGAGTGATGCATCAAGGGAAAGAGAAGAACTGTGAGTGGAAAGATATTAGCTTTCCTCTCTTTAAAAGGTGAGATCTTGGAGCACCTGGGTGGCTCAGTCAGTGCAGCATGTGCCTTCAGCTTGGGTCATGATCCCAGGGTCCTGGGATAGAGCCCCGCATCTGGCTCCCTACTCAGCAGGGGAGTCCACTTACCCCTCTGCCCCTGCTCGTGTTCTCTCTCTTGAATAATAATAATAATAATAATAATAATAATAATAATAACAACAACAACAACAAAAAACCAGTGGGGTCTAATCCTCCTATCCTTGAATGAATGTTGGGCTTAGTGACTTGTTCGTAACAACTGGAACACAGTGGAAGTGGTAGTGGGACTTCTGCAGCTGGGTCGTAAAGGTCATTACAACTGTCCACAGTTTCTTGGATTGCTTAATTGGGAAGCCAGCAGCCATGTTGTGAGGACTCTCAGCTCTGTGGAAGGGCCCACAAGGAAAGGAATTGAAGCCTCCCACCAACAGCCTGTACTGCCCTGTCACATGAGTGAGCCTCCTTGGAAGCAGATCCTCCAGCTTCAGTCAAGCCTTCAGATGACAGCCTCAGCTGAAATTAGGCTTCAACCTCAAGAGACACCCTGAGCTGGAATGTTCTAATCAGGCCACTTGTGAATTTCTGACCTGGAGAAATCTTGAGATATGATATATGGTTATTGCTCCTTTAAACCACTAAGTTTTGGGATAATTTGTTATACAGCATTAGATAGCTAATACAGAGGGAAAAAAGGGATTGGCCCAACCTTGGTCATGTGCCCATCATCACTGGACCCATAATCATTGGCAAGAGAATGCCACATGTTGACTGGGTTAGGCTACTCAACATCTCTTTCTGGAGCCTACAATGGGTGGAAACCTTGAAAGTTGTTTGCTGCAGGACCTCAGAGACTAGGCTCAGGCCAGGCCTCCTGCCCCTTGATATTTCACCTCTAGCTCTTTCTTTCTTTCTTTCTTTCTTTCTTTCTTTCTTTCTTTCTTTCTTTCTTTCTTTCTTTCTTTCTTTCTTTCTTTCTTCTTTCCTTTTTTTTACTCAAAATACATTTTTTTTTCATTTAAAAAATATTTAGAACACATAAAACGAGGCAACATTTATTCTTTCTTCTCATCTTCTGGTGTGGGGTCTGTTGGTGGCTCCTCCACTGTTGCACTGTTGCTCTCTGAGCCAGTGTTACTATCACTGGTCCCTTCCTCGGCCATACTGTCCACCCCCTCCTGCCCGCTCTCCTTGTCCTCAGGAGTAGATGTGCCTTCTTCACCGTTCTGTTAGCTTTCCGTTGCTTCTTCAAGGTGTGTCTCCTCTGTCTCCATAGGGATGCTTTCGTCATCCTTCTTCTCCTGCGTCTTACTAGCAGCTGGCTCTTCCTCGGGAACCATGCTGCTCTGACTACGTTCAGCTTGCTCTGCTGCTTCTTTCTCCCTCTCCTCTTGCCTTTTGCGAGCCTGTTCTTCTGCCTGTGCAATTTCAGCGGCAACCTTTTCCATATCCACTTCTACTTTCAAACCGCACAAACTTTTAAGTTCATTGTTAAATGAATCCGTGCTTTCTAGGAACTTCCTCTTCTTTTCCTGGTGTCGCTCCTCTATCTGAAGAAGTTCAGCTTCTAGTTTTCGCTGATGAACCATTAAGGACTGGACCTGTCATTTGAGGACCTGCATTCTAGCTGTTGTGACAACTGACCGAACGTCTGGCACCACACTCTCACTAAGGATTTCACTGATGAGGTGGTGGTTTCTCTGGAAATGGGCAGTGGCTGTATGCTTCATTGGAAAGCCATCATCGTAATCATCTGGATCTTCAGCAGGCTGAATGCTCATGTAAGGTTCTCCTTTCTCCATGCGAGACTCTCTCTGTCGACTTTCTTCCTCTAAAGCAACTTCTGCACGACTTTTCACATTTATGTAAGCAAGGTATGCGAGGGAATTATGATAGGCCTTCATAGATTCATTGTACTCTATCTTTTCTGCTTCGTATTCGTTTAAATATTCTTGTTTTTCTTCATCAGTGAGATCTCGCCACATGCCACCAATAATCTTGCCAATCTCCCGCAACTTTAGGTCAGGGTTGGAAGCTTTTACTTGGTCCCAGACCTTTCTGCTGTACCTCATGTAGGGCATCAGTGGCTTATCTGGTGGCTTTGGGGGTTTTGGAATCGTAATACCAGAGGATGCCATGACCCGGCTGTTGGTGCCCGGGTTCCCTCCCAGCCTGTAGTTGTTGTAGGCGAGACGACTGTATGGATTGTATCCCACAAACCCTGGTGTGCTGGGCATTTGTGTTGCAGGAGCTGGGGTGGGAAGTGCGGCATTAAGATGGTCTTTTTGACATTTTGGAAGATTAAGTTCTCAGTTCCTTAAGAATGAATCTGAGACACCGCGGGCAGAAAAAGCTCCCACAGCTCCGGCCTCGTTTCTCTTTGTCCCCTCTTTCTGATTTCTGAGTGTGACCTCCTCACAACCTGTCTGCTTCTTTTTTTTTTTTTTTATAATTTTTTTTTCTTTATTTATGATAGTCACAGAGAGAGAGAGAGGCAGAGACACAGGCAGAGGGAGAAGCAGGCTCCATGCACCGGGAGCCCGACGTGGGATTCGATCCCGGGTCTCCAGGATCGCGCCCTGGGCCAAAGGCAGGCGCCAAACCGCTGCGCCACCCAGGGATCCCTGTCTGCTTCTTTTGAAGTGGGTTGGAGAGGCTGGTCTATGTTTGGCAGCCCTCAGGCCTGATCAGGAGGTGAAATAAACCATTGCAGGAAATATATCACAATTCGGGCAAACCTCCAGATTGCGGCAACTGGAAAGATGCTTGGAAGAAGCTACTGTTGATGAGACTGTTCACAAGCAAGACCCCTTGGGGAAGATTATGGTAGCATTCAGAATCCACTCTTGCATCTTACCTTCTTCCATCCTTTTTCCTTTCCTGACACAGAGCAGGCTCTATGTCTGTCTAAAATGCTACTGTCTTTCCTTGCTTCTGATGGGGATGGTGTCTCTGTTTCATAAATTCATTCTCACAATGGCTCAGAAGTCAGAGGGTCATGTAACTGGTTTAGCAGTCAGACAAATCCCAGCTCTGCTGGGTGCTATCTGTGGAGACTTAAGACGACCCACTCAACTTTCTAGAGCCTCATGACCTTGATCTGTCTAATGGTATAATAATTACACTTAGCTGGAGTTATTATTGATACAGGGTGAGCTCCTGTAGGTGATGTGCCTTGTGTATTTGTTGGAATGTTGATGGTCATTCTGCATAAGAAAGGGCTCAGCATTTGTCAAGTGAGTTTGGGAAGCCCTGAGTTAATCAAGTCTATTTACTGTAGGATTCTGTAGAGCCCTGAATCAGCTAATCTTCATCATGGCTCTCTAAGAAAGATGTTTTAACAAGCTGTGTTTTCTTAATGTATTTGACCATAGAATTCTATTCTGGAGGGCATTACATGGGCCATGTCCATTGCCTCAGCCCTGTATTTGGGAAACCACCAGGGGCCAGCCATATCCTATGGTAGGCCCATGTATGGCACTTTTTTAAATAAAGATTTTATTTATTTATTTATTTATTTATTTATTTATTTATTTATTTACAGTGTGAGCTGCGGAAGGGACAGAGGGAGGGAGAGAATTTCAAGCAGACTTCGTGCTGACCGTGAAGCCAGACACAGAGCTCAATCTCATGACCCTGATATCATGACTTGAGCTGGAATCAAGGGTTGGAAGGTTAACGAGGCCACCCAGGAATCCCTTTATGTGGTATTTCTTTTACCTCAGGGGCGGCTCCCCCATTTGAGGTGGAGGGAAGACCCAGTGGAAAGTGAGGGAAGGCCCTCCTTTCCTTCTGCATTGTGTGAATTCTGGGGAGCAGTGGACTTAGCAATGTCTCACGTGTGTGCCCTCAGGTATTTCTCACAATGTACAGAGGTTTATAACATGCAAAAATAGTCTCAAGACAGCCCCTGGCATTCTGGTCCCCAGGGTGGGTGCAGACACACTGGAAGGTAGTCTTGATGGGCCCTGGCTCTTGTGAGGTCACCATACTCTTCCCATATCCCTTGCCATGCAGCTCCATTTGTCACCAAAATGAAAGCCTCTTGAAAGTCGTCTCAGTGATGAAATGAGCAGCACTTTTCTGAATGAATGACACCTTTCTGTTTAACATGCCGACGAGGTAGCTTACTTAGCAGCCCCTGATGTATGGAACATATCTTTGGCTTCCTCGGCTACTGGACCGACGAGTCTCAGGGCTGACAAGGGTTCTGACAAAGATAGGCCAGCACGCAGCTATTTCCTGTCCTCAAAGAAAATAGCATTTCTCCCCGCTACAGAAATGCCCAGAACCCACCACCGTGTTCCTTTCTGTGGTGGGTTCTGGGCCCCTTTGTCCTTGGCTGTCCAGTGTGTGGCTCCCTCTTACACCATCGGGGAGGGTTGAGAGCCACTTGGATGGAGGAGGCCTCAGGAGTGGGGTTGTCTACTTCAACAGTGTGGCTTTGATACCGTAACGTGGAGTAGCTATGCGATTTCCAGTGCTGCCAGGCCCCCTCTTGGGATGAGCAGAGCCTCTGAGCAGCAATCCTTGATCCATTTTGGAGAATCTGATGGAATCTTTGGTTCCTCTCCCCAGAGAAACACAACCTGGACTCAGCCCATTATAATAGTCTGGCATTTGGGGTAAAAACCATTGTATTAGGGCACTATGACTCTGTCCTCTTCTCATTTACGTTTTGGGGCTCCTGTTTGATTTTTGCCTTCCTTCCCTTTAGGAATGGTGACATGGTGCCAGAGCTGTGGGGACAGAACTGTGAGTTCCTGTGCCTGGGCTCAGTTGTCCTGGTGGCGACAGCCTGGATGATAGGGGCATGAGTGTGAGCTTCCTGGCCTGGGATGGGGGCCAGTTGGGGCTGGAGGAGGGATGGGAAAGGAGAGGATTTGGGGAGCAGGAGAAGGGGGTGGGGTGGGCAGGTGGGAGGCGGGGGCAGCGGGAGCAAGGGTCTCTGACGGGGGGGGCATTCAGTAGAAGGTGACACGTGAATGACGCCCGGTGGCTTAAGAGAGAAGAAGTTGGCAGCCTGAAAGGGAGGGAGACAGAGAGCGGGGCTCTTCAATATTGGCATTCATGTCGCTGTGACAGCAGCCATTTATCATACCCTGAATGGGAGTGCAGGGCCCAGTGCGCCGCCAAAGGCCTCTGGTTAAAGTTTTACCTGAGTGTGAAAGGGGCTGGGGCTTCCCTAGGCTGCGGGGGTGGCCCCCGGGGGCCCATCTGTTTGGAGCAGAAAGACTCTGACGCCAGAGGAGGGGCCACCGGACAGGATGTTTCCGGGTGCGGGGACCCCTCCAGGCGTCCCAGGCCAGCAGGGGAAGGGGTCTGCCTCACACGGGGGTCTGGAAAGTCCTGCTCCAGGCATTGAATGGGGAGCCTGGCCCCACATCAATCTGTGAGCCTGCCATGGAAGTGGGGGGGTGGTGGGCTGGGCAAGGGGCAGGAGCACATTTTGGCAGGTGATGTCACTGATGCCCAGCTCAGGGGTTTTTATTTATTTAATTTTTTAAAAAATTATTTATTTATTTATTCATGAGAGACACACAGAAGGAGGCAGAGACATAGGCAGAGGGAGAAGCAGGCTCCCTGCGGGGAGCCCGATGTGGAACTCATCCCAGGATCCGGGGATCACCACCTGAGCCAAAGGCAGAGACGCTCAACGTGAGCCACCCAGATGTCCTCCCTCCTTTTTTAAAAAAATATTATTTAGTACTTGCTACACATCAGGCATCTCATATATAAATATACACATATATTTTGTTAGGGGGATAACCCCTGTTTGTTGTTGGCAGAGTGAGGTGTTCTTGGGGTGCAGGACTTTCAGAGCTAAATCTGGGATGGTTTTAGGCAAAACAGGACATTAACTTGAGGTATTAACCTGAGGACTAATTCAAACTTGTGTTCATTTGATCTCACAGCAGTTCTTGGAAACAGGCATCGCATTTACCTCCACTTATGAGTGAAGAGCCAGGCGGTGAGAGGGAAGTGATGAGCCAAGGCTACAAAGCCAGGGAGCAAGAGAGCTTGGGTCTGGAGTGAAGCAGTCTGGTTTCCAAGTTGGAGCTCCCAGCCCTCCACCGTGCTGCCCAGGCCTGGAGGGAACCCTTGTGTGCTGAGCACCTTTTCTGAACTGAAAAGCCAGGAGGAGGAGGTCTGATGTGTTGACTGTTCATTGTGGTGGTCTTTAGGGTCCTGTGTTTAAGATGGGGCCTGTCCTGGACTTTGTGGTCTGTCTGGTCCACAGAGAGGCTGGCAATGGGGAACAAGTCTGTCCTAAAGGTACGCAGTGCTTCCAGTGTGTGGGGCCCTGGTGTTTATCTAGGAATGTAGCTAATGACCTTGGAGGTGCTTGCCAAGATTCCCAGGCTAGTGAGGACAGAGCAAGAGGTCAGGGAGGATAGACATGTTGGATCTTGCATCCCAGGATGCTTTGCCAAGCGGTCCCATGCCCCGGCCACGAGCAGGCACCGGGGTGATGGCAGATGAGTGAGGACAGGGGGATAAGGCTGTGTTCCCGGGCAGGAACCACTTTGGCCTATATTCCATCTTGGGTTGTGGGATAGCTCAGTCACCCCCGTGCCAGGCTCCTTGCAGAGAGAGGATGTGAATCCAGATCCCATGAGTCAAACAAATCTGCTAAGAGGCCTTTTGGAAGAAAAATGAAATCCCCCAATTCTCCCCTTGGGAGTCCTGTGGGCTGTGTTGATGGAGCAAGTATTTTCTGGATGTCAAGTTCACACCTAGCGCTGTGGGCTGAGGCCTTATTCCTGGGAAAACGTGTGTGTGTGTGTGTGTGTGTGTGTGTGTGTGGTAGGGGTGGAGAGGCATAAGGATGCTGGAGGATCTCTTGTTTCTGTTAAGAGACTAGCACAGCTCAGAGTGTAGGACCATTAGCTGCTCTCTCTTGGCCCATCCCCAAAGCCCAGCTGCTGAGGCCTAGCCGGCCTGGGCTTCCACCCCAAGATGTGACTTCTGTCTCGTGTGACCATATCTCAGCTCCTGCCAGAAGTATGCTCATTGACCCATTCCAGCCCCAACTCAGACCCCTTGTCTCTCCACATGATGGTGGCGCCTTGCTGTTTAGTAATCACACTTGGAGAAGCCACACTGTAATGTCCCAGAGTTGGCTGATGGGGTACAGGTGACGGGAATGCAGAGGTCTTGGGTAACTGAGAGAAAAGCCACCAGTAGGAGGTATGAGCCTCCCCGAGGAGCCAGGTGGTGGGGTATTCAGAGAAACATGTGATGGAGGAGGTTGGAGGGGGTGCATTAAGCAGGAGCGCGAGGCCAGTGCTGCTTACTACCTCTCTCTCTTTCATAGAATCATCCATTCAACACCCATGAACCGTTTGCACTGATACCTACTCTGCGCTTGTTCTGTGTTAGGCTTAGGCTACATAGGAGAAAATATGACATGGTCCCTGCTGCTTGGAGCTTTGGAATATAATATGTAAGTTATATATTGTGGTTTGTGCCATGAGGTAGATACATGGGATGCTGGGGTGAATGACAGGGGGTCTGGGAAGGCCTCTCCAAGAAGGAGCATGTAAGAGAAGCCTGAGGATGGACAGAAACCAGCCAGGGAGGAGTGAGGGTGGTCTGCAGGCAGAGGGACAGCATGTGCAAAGCCCCTGATCTTATGAGGTTAGAGCACAGTGAGTGGCCGGTGGCCTGGGATGGAAGTGCAGAGGGACTGAGGGTCCTTCAGGATCAAGGGCTGTGATGAGCCAGTGGCTGAGTGGGTGGATTGTTCCGTTAGAACAGGGCCCACGAATCTATGGCTAGACCTCAGTGCTGGCATAAAACAGTAGGTGCCCGATCAATATGAGGTGGATAATGAGGGGAGGCAGCAGGGGGAGCCGGGTCAGGGTGGAGGCTCTTTGGGAAGTGGAAATGGTTATCTTGGCGGTGGTGGTAGGGGCCATCCTTGCACCAGCCCTGTCCCCTCTGTACTCGTTCTCCCCGCCCACCTTGTCCCTCTGGCTTCTCTTAATTGCCTTGGGGATGCTGAATGGGGAGGCTGGGAGGGGTCTGCATTTGTGCCTTGCCCGGGGGGACATTAAGCGAACAGAGTCCCTCTCGGTTTTTCATGTCATTAATTGGTGATCTTCAGACTCTGAAATAGCATTTCCCCTCGCCCATCCCTTATTTCATTATCCTCAGCTCAATACACATCAGTGCCGTGCAAGGCAGCCTGCTTGGATATATTAGGAATTATTTAAATGAGATGGGGATGTATGGGTAGTTAAAAGCGCAGTCTTCTATCCTGCCCTAATTATGTATCAAATTACGTTACAATTATTCCCAAATATAAACTTGCTGAGGACCTCCAAAGGGGAGGTTCTGAGAGCCTCAGAAGAAAAGTGAAATAGGGTAGAAGGGAAACGATGGCCCTAGGCCTGGAATGGGCTCAGGGCTCTGAAACCCAGGCAGCAATGTGTGTGTGTGTGTGTGTGTGTGTGTGTGTGTTGGTCTGTCTGTCTGTCTGTGTCTGTGTGTCTGTGTGTGTATCTGGTAGAGTTGTCAACTCTACCACCACGCCGTGTCTATTTTAGGTGTTACTGGCTCAGGGTTGGCAGCCATCAATGAGCAGCAAGAAGTCCTATGCAGATTATGTACAATGACTCTACCATTCTGTAGCTCGTGTGGCCCTGACTCTGTGCTCAGGCTTCAGCAAGGCTCCAGCCTCCAGCTTTCCCTGTGAGCCTCAGCAAACACTTAGAGAGCAACCCTCTGCGTGGGCACTTGGCAAATGCCTCTTATGCAACGCTCGCTCAATCCTGGGAGGAAGGGATGGGCTTGCTCGAGGTGTCTTAGCCCAAAAGTGGCAGGTTGGGATTCACACCCAGGTCTGTTTCTGAGGCCATATGCCCCAGAAGTTGACACTGGGCCACTTGGTCCCCAGGCTAGTGAGCAGCTTTCTTCTGAGTTGTTTTTATCCATCTGTTTCATGCTAGGAGCTAGCCTCCTCTGTAATCTTTGGAGGGATCCAGATTAATCCTTATTAATAACTTAATAATTATTAGTCATCATGAGGCTACTGATTTTGCAGGACTCTGAGTTTGGCTGCTTGAATTCCTCCTCTCTTACACCTGCCTCCTGTAGCCACTCATTCTGGGCCTGAGGATGGGAGGTGGGGGTGTTCTCATCAGAAGAGCCCTCTCCCTTCTAACTATTGGGAAGGTGGGGTTGCCCAGGGGTGTCAAGGTATTTTCAGCTAAGAATTCAAAGCATGCTGGGACCTTGTTGTGGGTTGAATTGTGCCCTCTCCCCACTATCCTCCCTGCCAGTGTTGAAGTCCCTCTCTAATACCCATGACAGTGACCTTATTCCGACATAGGGTCTTTGCAGATAATCAAGTTAAAACAAGGTCAATCCAGTATGACTGTCCCTATAAAAAGGGAATTTGGGCATGGAGACAGGCACAGAGGGAGGATGGTATGAGGAAGGATGCCAAGGGAAGCTGAAGGCTTGGCATCAAGCCAAGGAACACCAAAGATTGCTAGTAGAGGGCCAGAAGCTGAGGCAGAGAGGTGCCTGGGCTGCATTCCCCCTCACAGCCCTCAAGAGGCACCAGCTTTGTCTTGATCATGGACTCTAGAACAGTGAAACAATAAGTTTCTTTAAGCCCCTCCATTTGTAACAGTCCTAAGTAATGAAAACAGGACTCAGTGGTGGGGTGCAAGCAAGGTGGAGGAATGAAGAGCCGTGGGTGGCAACCAGGAGCCTCACCCTGACAGGTGTCCCAGGGATGAGGCAGGCCTGGCCTGAGCCCATCTGACAGCCATCTTTGTAGATGGGTGAATGTGATCCTGTGCAGCCAGAGTCCCTAAACAGAAATGACATGCCTTTCTAGGCGGATGGTCAGCTGAGGAGTTCTCAGCAGAGTCTGGACCAGGAATCCAACCAACAGATGGAGCCAACCCCTGTCTATGGGGAGAAGGCTATAGGACCTGGTCCTGTGCTGAGTGTTGGGGCAGAGTCAGCAGTGCCCATGTCTTGTGCTTGTCAGGAATTTCCAAGGCTCACTGTTCTAGCTCTGTTCCCTCTGCCCATTGGTTCTGACTAGTTTGTTACCAGTGGAATATAGAAGTGATAACACCTCTGAGTTGAGGTGGTTAAGAGAGAGTGGGCATTCTGCACACATCTTCTCCTTCCCTTTCCTGTCTGCTGCTGGCATGAGGGGACTCAGGAGGGAGCCTTGACATAAAAAGGAATCTAGGGGGCAGCCTGGGTGGCTCAGCGGTTTAGCGCTACCTTCAGCCCAGGTTGTGGTCCTGGAGGCCCAGGATCAAGTCCCACATTGGGCTCCCTGCGTGGAGCCTGCTTCTCCCTCTGCCTGTGTCTCTGCCCCCCTCTCTCTCTCACTCTGTGTCTCTCATAAAAAAATAAAATAAAATAAAATAAAATCTAAAAAAAAAAAAAAAAAAAAGGAGTCTGGGCCCAGAAGTCCTTGTGTGGGGACAACTGCTCTGGTTGAAGCCTCAAAGAGGACGTTACCTATTGGGGGGGTGTTTAGCCCAGGGCCTGATCCCTGACATAAAGGATATACCTGATTAGTATTTATGTCTCTTTCTCTTCTGGGGTTCAACTCCCCAACCCCAGAGATGAGACCACCTTTGGTGGGCCTCTCTTTCTCGACTAAGAAATCTCTTCTCAATGAGATCTCTCCTCCAAGCACCTCCTGGATTCCCCAAGAGAAGCTGGGGTCCCTAAGCCTGACCTTGGAATCCCTTTGATTTGCGAGATTGCTTATTTCCATTTTTAAGGAAGCATTTCTAATAAAGGTACCAAAACTCACGTGCTATTTTTGGATGCAACTTTTTTTTTTTTTTTGGGTAGGACAATTTGTGCTAATTAGATGTAAAAATCATTCCTGGGAAAATTATATAATTTACATGCAATTTACAAAATAGGCCTTTGATATTATTTGTGCTGCTACTTTGCTGTGGAGTTAGTAAACCGCGTAAACACTGGACCTGGGTGAATGTGCTCCAAGGGAAAGAGGCCCAGGGGCTCCTGATGTGAGGCATGGCACTCTGGGGTGATGGAGATGCCAGGTTCTCACTGTGGAGGCCCATTCCCTCCACAGGCAGCCCCGGCAATGCCAGCTGACGCCAGCCATGCCCCACTTGTGCTGGATTGCAGTTTCGGGATGACTCATAGATGGCTTTCCACGTGTCTCAGCTCCGGTGTGATTCTCAAGTACCCAGGTGAGAGCAAGGCCTCTTGGCAGGTGCTTTGGGGGAAAGGGAGGGAGGTCCTCAGTGGCATACCGAGGTCTCTGTCCTGGGTTGTGTTTTAATTAGGGACTTAGATGAGGACCCTAGGTTAGTTAAGCACACAGGTAGATGGAGTGAGATTGGGGGGGATAGTCAATGGGGTGGAAGACAGGACCCAGCAACCTCTAGACAGGTGGGAGCTAGGTGCATCTGTAAAATCATCCATTAGGAACTCACTGGGGGAAGATGATACTCCGCAGCAGTCTCTCCGTCAGGGCCAATCAGGAGGCAGAAACCACAGCAGCTACTTTAATAGCAAGTGTTTCATATAAAGGACAGGTGGTCATCAGAAAACTGGAAAGATCAAAACTGAACACCGAGGCATCATGGGGGGGGGGTGTGCTCCAGAAGTTAGAAGCTGGGAGGAGGAGCCCCAAGGAGCTGGGGCTCAGATCTTTCAGGAGAAAACGCCAGCTGGTGAGGGCTGTGAGGGTGACACGAGGAGACTGGTTCTGTAAGTGTGGGAAAACCCCACAAACTGGATAGGGTTTTTCTAAGTGGGCTGAAATTAGCTGAAAACCCAGATGCTACCAGATAGGAATTAAGGTCGACCAGGGAAGTGAGCACCATCTTTACTCCCTTCAGGCTGCAGGGGAGGGACAGAGCCAACTCGTTCTGGATGGATTCAGATGGGGAGTGATCGGGGATGGCTCCAGAAAGGCAGTTTCCAGGTTGAGATAAAGAAGACTTAGGGGCATCTGGGTGGCCCAATCAGTCAAGCAGCTGCCTTCAGCTCACATCATGATCCCAGAGTGCTGGGATCGAGTCCTACATCGGACTTCCTGCTCCCCAGAGAGCCTGCTTCTCCCTCTGCTGCTCCCCCTGTTTGTGTACTTTCTCTCTCTCTGTGTGTGTCAATAAATAAATAAATAAATTAATTAATTAAAAAAGGAGACTTTATTTTCCTTAATTTTCTTTCTGATTTTAGAAGCAATATCTGTTTTTGCAGAATCCTTGGAACATACAAGTTGCTGAGATGTCGGCTGGGGCGCAGGGGAGACATGATTTCTCAGAGTTCCAGGTGAAATGATCTGGCCCCTCTATCCCCAAAGCAGAGGACACTCAAAGCCCTCACCAGGAGTTTTTTTTTTTTTTTTTTTTTTTTTCCTCACCGGGAGTTCTTTGCATTCCCCTCTGGTTTACATTCTCCAAGCCTCCCCTGCTCTTTTGACCCCCGCTATATTGCCCTGAGATGGAGCTGGGCCTGATATTGGCTTCCCTTTGGGCCAGGCCCTCAAGGATTCAGCTTCTAGCCCATGTACAAATCAAGCTGTTTGCCCAAAGCCAGATTCTTTCCGAGAGGAGTTTTGGCACCAGTTCTTAAGATAATTACATTTTTTCCACCTTGTTGCATATAGAAAAGTTTAAAGAAGCAAATAGAAATCATTTGTAATTATACCTTCCAAAGATGACCACTCTTAACCTTTTGGCCTTTTTTCCCTCTGCAAATGTATTCATTTTTAAGATAATTTGGATCATAGTGAATATTATAATTTTGTATCTTGCTTCCCCTTCCCCCATCGCTTAATACACGAACATTTTCCAAAGGCCAATATGTGTTTTTAAAAATATCTTTTTCCAACAGTGGCCCAGTATAGAGTTCTTTAGCTATGTCACAACCTATTATGTGATATTTTGCTTTAATGGATTTTTTTTTCTTTCATGACTAGTTTTCTTGTTGATATCTTTTTTACATAAATCTTTGTGCATATCTTTGAAAATTTCCTTAGACTAGAACCTCAAAGCAGGATGACTGGTTCAAGTGATATATTAAAAACACCTTTTATTATGGAAAAATTTCAAATATACGTCGGAGAGAGTTGTGAGCTGGACACCCTGTGTTATCATTCAGCTTTGACGATTACTGAAATTCTGACAGTTTTATCTATCCCATCCTCATTTTTTTTTAAGATTTTTTTTTTTTTTTTAATGATAGACGTAGAGAGAGAGAGAGAGGCAGACACAAGCAGAGGTACAAGCAGGCTCCATGCCGGGAGCCCGATGTGGGACTTGATCCCAGGACTCCAGGATCGTGCCCTAGGCCAAAGGCAGGCGCTAAACTGCTGAGCCACCCAGGGATCCCCTATTTTTTTTTTATTGGAATGTTTTAAAGCAAGTCCTGATGTTGTATTATTTCCCCTGTAAAAGTTAAGTTTTTCTTCTCAAACAGATACAATGACTTCTTATAGCATAAGCAGGATACCATTTGCACACTTAAAAAAACTAACAACAATTCCTAAATATTATCTAATATCTGGCTAGGTCAAATTTTCTCTAATTAATTAAAAAATATCTTCCCACAGACAACTTGTTTGAAACAGGATCCAAACAAAAGTCCACGTTTTGCATTCGTTGATAAGTCTTATAAATATCTCTTCATACTACCTCTCCCTCCTTTTGAAACCATGCCCTTTATGCATTGAAGAATCTGGTATAAGACAAAATTTTACAGTTCTCAATACATATTAGAAAACTGATTTCCAGGAGGGTTATAACAATTTGCACCTCTGCCAACAGTGTGAGGGAGCACGCATCTCATCTGTAGCATTGAAAGTCATTACACTTTTTAAAAATCAATTTGATAGGTGAGAGCTGACATCTTATGGCTGCTTTAACTTGCATTTCTGTGATTATGAACATGATCGAACATTTTTTTCCCCATATGCATATTAGCTGTTTGTATTTCTTCCTTGGTGAATTATCTCCTTTGACCTTTGCCCCCTTTAAAAAGTGGTATTGATTATCATGCTTGAGTCTATAATATAGAGAAGTTTAAAATTTTTATGCAGCCACATTCATTATCTTTTCCTTTGTGGTTCTTCTATTACTTTCATGCTTAGAAAATCCTTATTGTACTCCAAATTCCATTTGCCTACATTTTTTTTCTTGTTTGATTTTTACTGTGTTTTTAAGTCCATTTGAGATCTCATATAGTTAGATTATTGATCTAGTACCATGGATTGAATAATCCTTCACTCTTCATTTCTTCATGAGCTTGTAATATGCCTTTATCATGCTCTAAATTCATTTACACACAAACACATTAGTCTGTGGAGGACTTGTGCAATCATGAGTTCTCTGGGGCCTTGAGTGGTGGTGAGTGGCCTGTGACGGGAGGTGTGCAAGTAAGTAAAGCACCACATTAGGTTGGGATCTTCTGTCTTTGGTGGTCTGGAGGTTTCTGATTTCCCTGTCTTGGAAGGCCTGTGTGCCCCCAGCAGGTCTGGGAGGCAATGATAATCCTCCTTCCTTCTCCTCCTCCTCCTCCTGTTCTTCCTGCTTCCAGGACGGACCTTCAGACTTCTGTTTCTGTCAGGGCTCATGGCAGGGTATGTGCAGCCAGGATCTTGCCAGGTAGGCTGGATGTGATGGCCTCTCTCAGCTGGTTGCCTACTGCTCACACTGCCAACCTGCATGGTCTGGACTCATCTCTGAGGAGAAGTGGTCTTTGTCTGTTTGCCCAGATATTTTTGTCCTCATAGCATTTCCCCCAATTTACAATCACAGCTGATTTTGTTGTTTGCTTCTCCACTGGACTGTAAGCCCCCAAAGACAGAGGTCTTGTGTTCCCATGTCCGACGCATGGCGGGTACCTAGGAGTTGAAAAAATAGATGACTGTCCTTTGGAACTGGAGGGTGATGGCTATGGTGACTTCGTAATCTAAGCAAAAATGAGAGACTGTCATCTGACCAGAACAAATGCTCTTTTGGGGACAAAGGGACAGCATCTCTGAAATTGAGGTCCATCCCAGAAAATCCAGAACAGCTGGCTGTCACAGAGTGGGCCGAGTCTCCTGAATCTCAGATCTGTGTGGAGCCGTGAAAGTCACCCATTTTGACCCTCATCTGACATCTGACCTCCAGAGCTGATTATTTCTCTGCTCCACGAGCACATTCCCGACAAAATGGGGTCGGGAGACATTTGCATCCAAACCACCAAGCTCTTTAAATGCTGGGGCCCGGAGGCCCGATGGGTTTATTAGATTATCATTGCGGAAGTTAATAAAGAATTAATTTCTCTTCATGTGACATCCAAAGGCAGTTATTTCAGGAGCCTGTCCATTTACACAAAGCCAAGTATTTGTCAAGTGTCAGAGGCAATTCCCAGGTCCCAGCCCCCCCCCAATAATTCTGGATTAGGGACAGCCTGAAATGACATTACACAAATTTTCTTTCAAGATGCATTGAGCTCTGGGGACCACTCAGGAATTTCAGGTTCCTGAAGGTTATACTGTCAGCAAAAGGGCTTGGGGGTGGGGAGCTGGGGGGAGCTGGAGCCACTGCAGCTTTCCAGCTGGGCCAGTTCTGGAGGGGGGAAGCTTGGGGAATGGGGAGGGGAATGGGGGGGAAGCCAGGGACGGCCATTAGTCTGTGGGGGCCCATTTGCCTCCTGAAAACAACTTACTTACTGCCATTTGTATCGCAAACCTTGTGCCCAGCTTGATGGTTTTTCCTTGTTTGTTGCTCAGGGCCAGGGAGGGGCCGTGGCCTGTCGGGATGGCAGGACTGGCCCACGTCACCTTGTGGCAATATATTAGGGAAGGTCAAGGCACCATCAATACTTGTCTTGGAGTTAAGTGCTGGGAAGGGGAGGGCACTGCAGGGACTGACTACTAGACCCTAAAAGCAAGTTGTCCAGCAGCCAGGCCCGCTTCAGAGCCATGGGGCGAAAGTCTCCGGGGCTGGGCAAGTGGGAGGGGAGCCAGAGTCCGGTCCACGCTGGGTCGTTGGAGTGGCATGTGGAGGCCGGTATGGAACAGCCCAGACCTCTTGCCAGAACTCCTGAGTCACTTTCCCATGAATATCAACAGGCCTCAGACTCTGCAGGTCCCAAACTGAATCCTGCATCCCTGGGTCACCTCCCCTCATACATGTACCTGATGCTCCAGCCAGGTGGAGCTTCTGGCCCTTCCTTCAAGGGCATCAGGCTCTTTCAGACTTCTGTGCCATCCTCTTTTCCTAGGAACGGCTCCCCTTTCCTTCCCTGTTTGTTGTTTAAGAGCTAGCTCAGGGGTCACCACCTCTGTGAAGGCCTTCCTGACTACCTCAGGAAGAGTCGAGGTCTCCTTCCAGGGCCACAGTTAGCTGCACATTAAGGACCCCCACTCCACTTCCCCACATCTCTTGGCAAAATGGAAAGTGCTCGTGTCTTCTCTTCCTCCTTGGCCATGGTTGCCACAGGGCTCATGGTTAGATAAGAGAACTGTGGGCTCAATTTCAGCCCCAGTAACCTTCTTAGCTGACTATTTTTGAGTAGTGCATCACCTGGACAACCACACGTGGCAGCCTTGCTCCGTCCTCTGAGATTCTACATGCCCCTCTGCATAATTGTGTGGCTGGGTGTATTAGTTTCCTGTCGCTGCTGTAACAAACCTACCACAAACGGAGGGGCTTAAAATAACACAAGTTTGTTCTCTTACATTCTGGAGGTCAGAAGTTTGAAATGGGTCTTACTGGGCTAAAAGTAAGGTTTTTGCAGGGATGTGTTCCCTCTGGAGTGTCTAGGGGGAAATTCTGTTTCCTCACCTCTTCCTGCTTCTAGAGGCCACCTATATTCCTTGGCTTTGAGCCCCTTCCTCCACCAGCGGTGTAGGTCTTCGTCTCTCCCTGACTCTGTCACCACACCTCCTTTTCAGACTCTGACTCACCTGCTTTCCTCTTTCACTTACAAGGAGCCTTGTGATTACGTTGGGTTCACTCAGATAATCTCAGGATCCTTAGTTGAATCACATTTACAAAGTCCCCTTTGCCTTGTAATGTACCATCTCCACAGGTTCCAGGGATTAGCCTGTGGACATCTTTGGGGGCCATTACCCTGCTCAGCCTGCCATATGATCCCATATGTCAAAATGGTTTCTCCCACTAACTGTACAATTCCTGAGAGCAGAATCACTGTTCTGCTCAGAGTTACATGTTCAGAGGATGTTTGTGGATCAGATGCACGGGACACACAGGGTCTCCTCCGGGCGACAAGAGGCAGTCCTCCTATGGGCACACAGCTTTCCTGAGAGGGTTTGTTACAGACCCGCATGGCTTACGTGGCAGTTGCACCCTGCAGAGGACACCTGCCAATGTCTGGAGACAGTTCTGGTTCCCAGGGATGGTACTAAACATCCTACAGGGCATGTGGGCCTTAAGGACTTGCCAGCTCCCAAAATCTAGAGGGCTGAGATTGGAAATCCTGATCTGCACCCAGGACTGTGAGGCTGGAAAGCCCTGGAAGGATCTGTGGGCTGAGACCTGTGCTAGGGATCTCAGTGCGCCACATGCTGTGTTCATTGGGCTCACTCAGCTCTAATTTGCAGATAAGAAAACAGCGGTGGAGGTGCAGCCGCTTGCCCAGCTTTCACAGCCAGTCCTCAATGGGGTCGGACTCTGAAGCCAGCTCCCCTGACCCATCCCGGGGGTGGCAGGTGGAAGAATGACCTACCTGAGTGCCTCCCTCCCAGCTGGGCCACCTGGCTGCCCTCCTCCTCCTCCTCCAGGTGCTTCTTCTCTGCTTTCCTGACCATGCCACTCCACTGAACCCTTCTTCCCAGATTTGGTGTCATTTCCTCCTTTTCTGCTTTCACGCAGTGACCTTGACTGCCTTCCCTGTGTGGTAGCGCTCGAGCCTTTGCTACAGCAAACTCCTCTTTTCCCACCTCTGGTCTCGCATTTTGCCCTGACCTGTGGACTTACCTGCTCTGCGTGTCGGGATGGACACCACTCAAAAACCTTCAGTGGCACCTGCTGCCACCTAAGCCAAGCTTTCAGGCCCTGCTCTGGCCAAACTGGGATGCTCGCTTTTCTCCAGACCCACTGTGCATATGGTCCTTGCTCTCTTGCCTTTTCCCAAGCCCTCTCTCCCCACCCCAACCTGGAATACCATCCCTCTTGTTTGTTCCTCATCCTTATCCCCGTGGTGCCTTCGGGAGTGGCACAGATTTGGCATCGGGCCTATGGGTCAGCTTGTGGTTTTGGGAGAAGTAGGAGGTTGATTAAATAATCAATTATTTTGTTTATCGATTCAGCCAGTGTTTACGGAGCACTGCTGTGTCACAGGCTTGGGGTGGGATTTGGGGCGCGTGGAAGGGCAGGAAGACATGGTCACAGTTGTTAGAAAGCTTGCAGCCTCCAGGGGAGACAGACACCAGGGAGAGCTAGTTTTGCAATCCATTATTTAGTTTCAATTATACTTAGGGTGCCAAGGAGAGGTTTGTGGGTGGGGGTGCTGTGGGAGCCTGGTCAGCAGAGTTTCCCCTAGGAGATGACGTTTGGGCTGGTCGTTGTCTGGACGGAAGCAGGTTGAGCTGCGAGCCCCAGAGGGCTGAAGGAGGGGCTCTCTGCTGAGGAGGGCAGCCTGGCCGGGTCGGTATAAATCAGGAAGACCTCTGCCAGCCCCCCTGAGCCCTGTGGAAAGGTTACCCCGAGCTGTGCTTCCTGGCCAGGCTTGCTCAGACGCTATTAATCCGGCTTCCAGGAAAGGCATCAGGGCTGGGAGGGGGTTGGGGGTGGGGGTGGGGTGTGGGAGGGTGGGGGTCGGAGGCAGAGCCCAGGGAAGCCAGGCAGGATCTTGCTATGTCGTGCCAGCCCCAGCTCTACTCTCTACCTGCCGTGTGACCTGGTGACCTGAGTTTCTAGCTGCCCACCCCTGTGCTTCGAGACCTGTGGTGATTGTAACTGTACATGTACTTGCATGATTGATGAGTGCCTGCCTCCCTGCCAACTGTGGGCCGACTCCGGATCTTCACTTGTGCCAGGCCTGGTGGGCACTCTGTACACACCCGCATCCCCAAGTGAGCCGGGATCACTGGGGCTCACCTCTCCTGTGGCCCAATGGGAGGCTACCGTGGGCTGAATTGGGTACCCCCTTATTCATATGTTGAAGTCCTAACCCTCTAGTAACTCAGACTGGGCCTGGATCATGTCTTCGAACAGGTGAATCGGTAAAAATGAGGTCATGACGGTGAGACCTAATCCAATATGGCTTGTGTCCTTATAAAAAGGGGAGATTTGAACACACACACACACACACACACACACACACACACACAAACACAATGCCATGTAAAGGCTGGGATTTTGCTGCTACAAGCCAGGGAGCCCCCGGATGCTGGGATAGAGGCCTGGGACAGACCCTTCTCGAGATCTTCAGAGGGACCTTGGCCTTGCTGACCCCTTGACCATGGACTTCTAGCCTCCAGAACTGTGAGACAATGAATATTTGTTGTTTAAGCCACTAGTCTGTGGTTCTTCTTTAGGGCAGCCCTGGCAAACTCCTACAACACCCTGGCCCTCTGGCAATCCTGTGTCTGGGCTGTGGCCTCTGCTAGCTCAGGTGGCAGGGGCTGTATGCCTGAGGGAGGCTGAGCCCCAGCCCTGGGGAGGTGGAAAGATCTCATGACTTCCACCAAGTTTCCCCCAGGCCGGTGGTACCCTCTCATTCGTAGCATCTGGATGTGCAAATCAAAGGGTCTGTTCCGGGCAAGTCCCAGAGCCACAGGGGCCCCAGAGACAGTGTCACTCTCCAGGCCCTTGTAGGCCTTGCTTGGATGGATTCTGGGGGTCAGGAAGGTGGCCGGAAGGGAACCTCGCTAGCAGACAGGAGCCAGGTGCATTTCAAAGGGGCTTGCCCAGGGACCCTGGGGGCCCTTCGTTGTTCCCTGCATGGTGGCTGCAGCCCCCACAGACAGACGTCCTGGACCAGGTTAACCTTTAACCCAGCAGCTCCGGGGCCTCAGCTGCTGGGCCTGGGGCTCCTGCCGGCCTGTGAGCAGGTCTGCTTTTCTGCTCTTGTCTCCGGCGAACCTGAGTCCCTGATGAATTGCCCACACCCCCCCCCTGAGCCCTGCCACCATGTTGAGTGCTGGTGTCCCCAGCAAAGATGAATGGGCCCCACTAATGAGCTGGAGGCGGCGGCACGGTGACCCCTGCCCCTGCGCACTCTGGAGCCGGCGGCCGGGGGGACTGGCTGCCCCGAGCCTGCTTAATGTGTCAGGCTGGCCTCTGAAAGGAAAACACATTTATTGCTACTTAGAGAAAATTGATCTAATTGGGCTGGAAGCATTCTGCTGATGGAACACGGAATTTTTATTAGGAGGATGACTCAAGTTCAGCCAAGGTATCCCAGCTGGGAGGAGCAAGAGTGTGTTTCTAGGGATTTCACCCAAAAACCTCTCTCTGGCTGATGCTGAGCATCTGGGGAGGTCTGGGTCTGCGTCCCTGCTGCGCTGCCTGCAGCCTATACCCTGGCAACCTCTGGCCGCTTCTCCCAGGCCAGAGGCCTTAACTGCAACACGAAACAAAATAATTCTTGCGTCGTTGTGGTCTCGTGCATGGGAGAGGAGCTCATCGGCATCAGGGCGGTGGCACTGCCCTTTGCAGGAGACTGGGTCCACCGAGACCCACTCGAGCCAAGGCTACATGCGGCTTCAGTTTCTTTGGCCAAACCCCCCGCAGTTCAGAAACAAACCAGCCAAATCCGTGTTGGCTCTGATGGTGGTGACTCAACTGAGAGCTATTTTTTGATGGAGCTCTGGTCCCTGAAATGTGGGGGCCACGCTCCCTGACAGCCTCAGCATCTCGGCTCACCCTCCAGCTTCTTCTCCTTCATCTCTTACTGCAACGGAGTCTGTTCAATATCTCCCAAATTTTCCTAAACTTCCCTGGACCCAATTCTCGCTGTTGTGGTGTCCACACAAGGCTGTCATGGTCACTGATCGCCTGATCAGGGGACTGTCCCCAGGTTCTCCCTGGCCTCTCATCTTGTTCCATCCCAGTCTAACCTCTACATTCCCTCTAAACTAGTCCACCTTCCAGAGCAGTTCACCCTGCACACCCGTGCGTTCTCTGCAAATGGATCTTTCTGAAACATAGTTGGGATGGGGTCATTCCCAAGCTTAAAACGCTTCCATGGCTTCCATTGCCTTCAAGATGAAGCCCACATGCCTTGGCCTACACACATCAGCAGGGTGATCATGTCTAACTCAATCATCTGAGGAACGCCCGGGTGGCTCAGTGGTTTAGACCCTGCCTTCGGCCCAGGGCATGATCCTAGTCCTGGGATCAAGTCCTACATCGGGCTCCCTGCATGGAGCCTGCTTCTCTCTCTGTGTCTCTGCCTCTCTCTTGCTCTCTATGTCTCTCATGAATAAATAAATAAAAAAATCTTAAAAAAATCATCAGAGACAGTTTAATCTAGGACAAATAGTAAATTGCATGGGATGTGTGGATAAGAGGTATAAATCAAGACTATCTTGGGCAGGGGTGCCTGGGAAGCTCAGTCAGTTAGGCATCTGACTCTTGGTTTTGGCTTAGGTCATGATCTCAAGGGTCATGAGATCGAGCCCCACATCTGGCTCCATGGTCAGTGTGGAGTCTGCTTGAGACTCTCTTTCCCTCTTTCTCTGCCCCTCCCCCTGCTTGCATTATCTCTAAACAAACAAACAAATAAACAAATAAAGTATTTTTTACAAAGGACTGTCCTGGACAAACTGGGATGCATAGTCACTCTGTCCATCCTGACTTGGCCCTGACACATCTCTAGCCACTCAATATGGTGCCTCTTGTGTTTCCAGCAAAGCTGGAAAATACTAGCTCAATGTACTCACCCATGCCTTAGCACATGCTGTTCCCTCTACCTGGGATGAACACTCTCTTTCCCCTTCGTGGCTTGTGTTCTTCCAGCCCTGGCTCCCATGTCATGTCTGCAGCTTTTTCCTGACTCTCATCAATGGTGAAAGCTGTTTCTTCACATTAGTGATCTATTGCCGCTGCATAATGAATACCCCAAAACATAGTGGCTTAAAGCCACAAACACTTATTATCTAACAGTTTTGTAGTATTAGGGAGCAACTTAACTGGGTGATTGTTGCTCAGGATCTCTTAGGGGGTTGTGTCAAGATGTTGGTGGAGGATAGAGTGTCCAGTTTCAAGATGTCTGACCTGCGTGGAGGTGCTGGCTGTTGTCAGGAGGCCCCAGTTCCTTCTACAGGGTTGCCTGAGGCCTCATGGCACAGCCGCTGGCTTCTCCCGCAATGAGTGACCTAAGATAGCACAATGGAGGAAGCTGTAGTGCTCTCAGGGCCTGCATGGTGCTTCTTGGCTCCTTGTATCCCACCTGGCTAACTGTCTAGCCCTCACAGAAGCCACATATCACATCCCACCACTTCTGCTTCATTCTGTTTGTTAGAAGCACATCACTGAATGCAGCCCCTTCTCAAGGAGAGCGGGGTTAGCCTCTACATTTTATTTTTAAAGATTTTATTTATTTATTTGAGAAAGAGAGAGAGAGAGAATGAGGGGAGGCAGAGGGAGAGAGTAGCAGACTCTGCTGAGCAGGGAGCCTGATGTAGGGCTTGATCCCAGCACCCTGGGATCATGACCTGAGCCAATGGCAGATGCTTAACCGACCCAGCCACCCAGGCATCCCCACCTTCCACTTTTTAAAGGAAGGCATATTGTGGAATTTGTAGACACATTTTTTTCTTTTTCTTTTAAAATTTCATTTTAATTCAATTAATTAACTTATAGTGTATTATTAATTTCAGAGGCAGAGTTCAGGGAGACAAACCATAAGAAGAAAGAGTCTTTTTTTTTATTTTTATTTTTTTTTTATTTTTATTTTTTAAGAAGAAAGAGTCTTAAGCATAGGAAACAAACTGAGGGTTGCTGGAGGAGAGGGAAGTGCTGGGGTGACTGGGTGATAGGCATTAGGAGAGCACATGATGTAACGAGCACTGGGTTTATATGCAACTGATATGGACACATTTTAAAGTCACCAAAATTTGTTTTATCAGAGTCATCTTCAGGACACCTGCATTTGAAATGTCTGGGACAAGAAAAAAAATGTAGCTTCCCTGGTCCCACCTTAGTTGATTGAACTGGAACGTGAGGCCGGTAGGGACTGGAGTGAGGTGAATGAGGCCGAGAATCTGTGTTCCTGTGCAAATCCCCCTAAGATTTGGGAGGCATTGCCTATGGAGAACAGGGGTTAGAAAGATGAATCCCATTCTCTGGCTCTGAATTCGAGCTTAGCCGCTTGTTAGATGTAACTTTACACAAGTTACTTAAGCTCTCTGTAGCTTCATCTGGAAAATGGGGCTAGTAAAGTTTCTTTTCTCACTGTTCCAAGTTCTAAATAAATTAAATTTGTATAGTATTTAGAATGTTGCCTAGCAACTGGTAAATTATAGAAATGTTTGTTAAATTAAAAAAAATTATAAAAACCAACACTTGGAAAGTGGTTTTATTTATTTATTTATTTATTTATTTATTTATTTATTTATTTATTTATTATTATTTTTTAAGTAGTCCCTTTTAATAATCTGTTTACCTTCCTATCTTCCTATTTCCCATATTAGGTAGGAGTTTCCAGAAGGCACATCCCTGGTCCTCAACCAATATTCCACATGTGTTTGTGAATCAAATATCAGTGGTTCTCAACAATGGCTGCCTTTTAGAATCACCTGTTTTTTTTGTTTTTTTAGAATCACCTGTTGTGACTACATCTGAAACTAATGATGTTGGATAATTAATTTTAAGTAAAAAAAAAAAAAGAATCACCTGTTTAAAAAAAATGCACAACTATCAAAGCACAGCCCTAGTAGAAGCCCAGGGAATCACAGTTCCTGGGTGCTGGTGCTCCAGGAGGTCCTCAGGTGTAGCCAGGGTTGAGCATGATGAGAATGAGCAAGTGAAGGAGGTGCCCCATTGAACTTAAGATTTGGTCTAGATGTGGCTTTTCCAGAACACGGTGACCAGGTGCAGGGCTGCTGGGCACCTGACAGGTGCTAAGGACTGCTCCAAACCCACACTGGGGATCAGTGGCCAAAAAAAGGATTTCTGCCTATGTTCCCAGAGTTAACTGGGATGGGGAGATTTCTGATTTATTTATGGAGAGCATGGAAATGCTTATTTCAAGTAGGGAACCGTGGATGGAGGTGGGAGGAATCAGGACCTGTAGGTTTGTGTTTGGTGGCCTGGAATGGAGTCCTTGTCCTGCTACTATGGGGTCCCCACCTGTGGCTGAGGGTTATCACCCCAATCCCACAGGGTTGGTGAAGGAATCGTGACAGTAATGCTCCTGGAAGCTCTCTGTAAAGGGAGCCACAAAGGCAGAAAGTGATACTGTCTTTGTTATGATTGAAATGAAAATAACTTGTGGCTCGGATGTGCTGGGCTTCACACACAGGGATTGTGGGGGCACTGGCTTCTTTTGCTGTGCTCGCAGCTCTCACGGGGAGTGCAGGAGGCATAGAGACCAGGGCTGTCCCCCCAGCAGTGCTGCATGGCTCTCTCCTAGGAGGTCTGCAGCTCGCCTCCATCTGCAGGGCACCGGCCGCTACGTGCTGCACAGCTGTTGCTGGTTCTTCTCCCTGAAGCAGAGCCCACAGTTTTGGATGACTGCTCTGGCTGGAGAAGAAGGAGGATGATGAATGAGGATGGAGGCCTGGCCGAAGAGGGAGGGAGGGAGGCAGGGAGAGAGAGAGAGAAAGAGAGAGAGAGAGAAGCTGGATTCGAGGCAGGTCCTGGAGCAAGCACAGAGGGGACCTGCAGATGTGAGGGGGCAGGGTCACAGAGGGAGGGGTCAGGGAGGACTCCTTGGTGTTTGGTTCCAGCAGCTGGGGGGGGGGGGTGCTACTTCCTGAGAGAGGAAGCATGGAGAAGATTGGCTCTATTGTCCATGGTGAGTTTAAGATGCCTTGTGGAAGTCCACGTAAGGATGGAGTCCGGAGTCACTGGGGAGGCCAGGATTGGGCATGAAAATATTAGAAGTTGCCAGTAGATAGATGATATTTGAACCCTGGGAATGGATGAGGTGATGTAAGGAGAGAACTACAGGAGGAGGGGGGCGGAGAGGGGAGCCAAGAGTGAGCCCAATATGCAGCCCTGGGGTGCTCTGATACTTCAAAGTTGTGGTGTGACAGGGGTCCTGCAGAGGCAGAGAAAGAGCAGCCAGAGAGTCAGGAGGAGAATGAGGGGAAGGTGATGTCATGGAAATTGAGAAAAGAAGACTCTGCAAGGTGAACTGGCCAGCTGGGCAAAATGTGGCAGAGGGCACACAAGAGCTGAGTGTGTCCCATGGTGGGGACAGATGAGGCATGTGGGGAAACAGCCACCACCAGTGGTCAAGTCTGTACATGTGCAATGTGTCTGGTCTGGAAGGCTGGAAATGTTTCCCAGGGCAGGAGAGATGGGAGAGATGAGGGAAGATCAGGAGCAGGTTCTGGGGACAAGGGCTCCCCCTGACTCTGGCGTTGGGTCACACCCTCACCCAGGAGTTCCCCAGGGATGGGGATCCTCTTCTGCTGGCCCCTTGGGGATGCTGAAACTAGGGATGAGGAAGGAAGAGGAAATTCCTAATGTTAATGAACCAACATGACTTCATTTCAAATCTCAGTTATTTCATTTATTTATTTATTCATTCATTCATTTATTCTTGAGAGACAGAAAGAGAGAGAGAAAGAGAGAGAGAGGCGGATACACAGGCAGAGGGAGAAACAGACTCCATGCACGGAGCCCGACATGGGACTCGATCCTGGGACTCCAGGATCACGCCCTGGGCTGAAGGCAGACGCTTTAACTGCTGAGCCACCCAAGGATCCCAAATCTCTGTTATTTTATTTTATTTTATTTATTTATTTATTTTTTAAATTTTATTTATTTATGATAGTCACAGAGAGAGAGAGAGAGGCAGAGACACAGGCAGAGAGGGAGAAGCAAGCTCCGTGCACCAAGAGCCGACGTGGGATTCGATCCCAGGTCTCCAGGATCGCGCCCTGGGCCAAAGTCAGGCGCTAAACCACTGCGCCACCCAGGGATCCCTCTCTGTTATTTTAAAGGAGTTTTATGGATGTCATTCAGAGACTCAGAATCCGGAGATTCTTCACTAGCAATTCCTCTGTTACCTATCAGGAGCCTGGAGCAGCTCAGTGTCATGGTTTGTAGCTCAGTCTCATGGTTTGTGGGGACTCTGGCCAGCTGCATGGGCAGGATCCCAGGCCCTGGATGAGCCCTCACTTTGGGATCCTGGGTCCCTAAGACGGTTGAACCTACTTTCTTAGGCAACCTCATCCCTTTTCCAGGATACTGTGTTATGGCAGAGAAGGGTGTGGAGGGCTGACTTCATTTGGTCTGAGATTGGCCACATTTCTTGAGTGGCAGGCCCCTTTTTATTCTCAATTATTGACCTAACATATGGTTAGAGGACAATTAGTGTGTGCCTTTGATTCCTAGACATGGACCATTTCTCCCTTCTTTTCTCTCTCTCTCCTTTCCCCTATCTATCCATCCATATCCATCCATCCATCCATATCTATCCATCCATCCATAGCCATCCACCCACCCAACAGTTTATCCATCTACCCATCCATCCAACAAATATTTGTTATCCTTTCCTGCAACTCTCCCCTCTCCTCACTCCAGTCTGTCTCTACTGATCTCTTTTCTGTTCCTTGAACTACCAAGCATCTTCCTGCCTTAGGGGCTTTGCATTGGCTAGGCCCTCTGCCTGGAATCTTCTCCCCCCAGAATCTCATATGGTTGACTCCTTCTGACCACTTTCTTGAAACCTTACTTAAATGGCACCTGTCAACAAGGCCTTCCTGACCACCTCATTTAAGTTTTCAGGTGGTGCTATTCTGCACAAGGGCTCAATCTCCCTTATCCTATCCTGCCCCTGTACACCCACACTTTGTCATCTTCTAACATCTTATCTGTTTACTTATTTGTTAGGGTCCTTGTTATGTAGAATATGAGCTCCATAAAGAGAAGACCCTTTATTTTGTTCACTTAGAGTAGCATCAGCACCTATCGCAGGTGGTCATTAAATCTTCGTCAGTAAATAAACATTTATTTAGCACCTACTATATGTACCAGGCACCATAGGCACTGGGCTAGATACTAGAAAAACAGCAGAGAACAAAAAGAGCTTGGGTGAGGGGCACTGATTCCACCTGACTGTCCCCAGGTCTCTGACGACATGGCTGATGCGGCTCCTTCTCACTTTCCCAACCCCTGCCTTGTCAGGCCCTGTGCCCTGAGGGTGGGGACGTGGAGGCAGGCAAAGCCTCTGCCTTCACAGTGCTCCTAGACTAGCGATTGAGAGGGTAAATGAACGGGACACGTAAGGATAACTATACTTTTGTTATTACTGGTATGAAGGAGGAAGAAAGGGGGACGTTTGATAGAGAATGCAAAGGACTTTCACCTTGGTAAAGAGTTTATTAACCTCTGAGAGCTGCTCTAACTGTACCGGAGACTACATGACTTAAAGCAACAGTTCTAGAAGCTAGCGATCTGAAGTCAAGGTATTGCGCGCTCTCTGCAAAGGCTCTAGGGAAGAAACTTCCTTGTTTCTTACAGATTTTGCTGGCCCTAGGCATTCCTTGGCATGTGGCCCCAAACTCCAGTCTCTGACTCCTTTTTCACATGGGATTCTCCTCTCTGAGTCCAAATATCCCTCTTGTCTCTATGAAGGAGAAGTCATTGGGTGGGGACCCACCCTAATCCATCATGATCTCTCTTAACATGGTTGCATCTGCAAAGTCCCCATTTATAATGAAGGCCACATTCATAGGTGTGGAGGGTTAGGACTTGAACCTGTCTTTTGTGGGCGGGGATACAATTCAACCCAGAATAGGGGGTCAGGAAAGCACTTTCTGGGGGAGGCAAGCTGATGCTGAGCCTGGAGAATGGGCTGGCTGCAGAAAAAGGAGGCCAAGTGTGGAGGCAGAGAAGAACTCAGGCTGGAGGCCCTGCAGGAGCCCATCCCTGCCATGTGAAGAGGGGATCAGGGCTGTGATCCAAGTGCTCTAGGCCTTGGCCCCTGGATCCACACCAAAGTGCCTGCTCATGATTGTCGTGAGGAGTAAAGGAGGTCATGGAGGTGGAGGCCCAAGCCTGGCATTCAGCAAGCCCTCAATCAGGTTGACTTCCTATCCTTCTCCTGATCAACAGGTCTCCTCTCCCCGTCTAGATTCTGGGACCCAAAAGCCACTCTGCTCTGTATGGGCATGGCAGCCCAAAGCAGAAGGCCTGACACCTGGAAGTGCATCTTTGGTTGGTGCTCTGGGGATGGAGAGTCAGGGCGCCAGCCCCCCCCACTTATAACCCGATGTTTGTCAAATGCCTCTTGCTTCTCTCGCAGCCTCTCCTCTCCCCTGGGCTTACACTGTTCCACCTGCCAACACTCAAGGGCTACCCAGATGGCTAGAAGTCACCAGGGAAAGAAAGAGAGGAAGGAAAGCTGTAAAATCAGCATGGATGTGACTGACCAGATGTCTTTTAGTGTTTGGCCCACGTTTGCTGCGGGGCCTGATGTTTGCTTCCACCAAGGAGGGAGCTGAGGCCAGAGGGAGACTCTGACTTCAGGAGGGCACCACTCGGGCCAGTTTGTGGCTGGGGGTGATGGAAGTGGGAGCTGGTCACAATGCATTGTGGTTATTGTCTCATGACCATGCCCCATGTAGCCTGGGAGCTCTTAGGGGTCCAGGAGTTAGATCTTGGGGGGCGGGATCTCTGCTGAGTCTCTGGGCCCTAGCACAGGGCTTGATGCTGAACAGGTCGGTGTTCAATGGAAGACAAGATTTTTGTCTTGTCTTCTCTGTTAATCCCCAACTTGGCCATGGCATTGCCTTAGTTTCTCTCCCTGCATTCAGGTCATGGTCTCAAGGCTGCTTCTGCAGGATTGGAAGATGACCCCAGGGTGGGCTAGCAGGGGAGAGGGGGCATGAGAACAAAGAGGGAAAGGAAGGCCCTACAGGCTGTGGGCAGCAGGAGCCCAGTCCCACTGGGGACCTCTGGGAGCCCCTGGAGGACATGCACTCCTGTGTCACCCAACACCAGGGGCATGGAAGCTGGGGCTACCCTCAGTCCTTTGTTGAGAGAGGTTTGCTTCCAGGGCACTTGCCCCCTGGCACTTCCAGCTCACCATGCATGGGTGGAGCAGGAGCCTCTACGGAGAGGCAGGTGGTGTGGGAAGCAGGGGCAGGTGGGTAGGGGAGCAGAGGCATGTGTGCAGGAGGGATGGGCTGGGTGCTATGAAGGCTCCCTGGGGTTCCCTGGCTCAGGTGGCCAGTGACTCACAAGAGCTTGGGTGAGGGGCACTGATACCACCTGACTGTCCCCAGGCCTCTGACGACACGGCTGATGCGGCTCCTTCTCAGTTTCCCAACCCCTGCCTTGTCCCACCCTGTGCCCTGGGAGTGGGGATGTGGAGGGAGGGCATTAGGGTGTCAGGCTGGCAGACTTGGGCTCTCCCCCAGCCCAGAGCCAGCGTGAGTGCTGAAGTGGGGATGAAAAACGAGCAGCCTTGCGAGCATTAAATATTTAATATTCTCTCCCTGGGAGGTGTCAGGGAAAGGACCCTATAATAAATACTGCGCGGGACAATTCCATCACAGAGCTCGTCAGTTAATGGCCTCGTTTGCTCTGACAGGAGCATTACGGACGCTGGGTCCGTGTCACATTCGGGCATGTGCTTCCCTCGAGCCTCGGACCACGGGGACAGGCTGGGGGAGAGGGGCCTGCGGGCTGCCAGTTTTAACTCTAGTGGTTAGAGAATCTGTGGGATGGTGGTCATATGAACAAAGATTCTTCTAACACACAACCCTCGGTACGGGCCAGGCCATGTTGTGCATGTTCCATGGGTACCAAGTATCCAGTCCTCGGTGCTGCTACATTATGATTATCATTCCCAGTTTATAGGCAGGCAAACTGAGGCTGAACAACTCGTCCAAAGTCCCAGCACTGGTAAATGGAAAAGGCAGGATTTGAAGCCAGGCAGGCTGGCTCCCCAGTCCGTGCCGTGCTGCGGGGGCTCTGGAGCCAGACAGCTGTGGGTTGGGATCCCAGCTCCATCACTGACCGGCTGTGTGACCATGGCACCATGGCTCAGCCTCTCTGAGCTTCAGTTGCTGTGTGTATACAGTGGGGATGCTATTAGTTCTGTCTCACGGAAGTTGTGAGAATTGTAGGAGGAATCCTTTATAAAGCTTTAGTCGCCACATTGATAAAGTTGGCTCTTGTCTCTGCTAGAAACCCAGCTTTGTTATTCATTGGCTGTGTGACCTTGGCAAGTGACTTGACCTCTCTGAGTGTCAGTTTCCCTCTCTGTAAGTGGAATTAAAAATTCTATCAGGGATACTGGGAGTGCCCTCTGGCCTCTAAACCTTGGCCTAAGCTGCAAATGTTTGGCTTGGTCCTGGGAATGTCCCAGCATGCCTTTGGACCAGGCCTGGGTCAGGTGGTCCTAGCATGTCCCAGTGGGTCAGGCTGGGTCAAGTGGTCCCAGTGCGCCTAAGCGAGTCATCTTGAGTTAGGAGACCTCTGGTCACCCACAGTCTCATCCCAGGCCATTTGTTGGTACCAAACCACTCTGTGCTGCCTGATGGGCAGGTGGCATTCCTTGAATTATAAGCAAACTGCTGTGGTGGAGGAAGGGTCAGCCTGACTCAGACGCCTTGTAGCGAGAGAATTCATAACCTCATGTGTTCAAACCAACATGCCAGCATTCTGGACAACCTGTGGTCCCAAACAACATTCTGGTGGTTCTGGGCACCGTGTTGCCAGGCATTGTTCTGTTTGTGGCCTTGGCTCTAGGCACAGGCCTGCAAGGCTGCTGCCTCTGTGACCTAGGAGGGCAAGTGCGTGAGATGGGGGAGGTGGTGGTCTGGCCTGTGGCTGAGCTCAGGACACCCCCTGCTCCTAAATGGCAGCGATTCTCTGGGCTGCAATGTTCCAAAGGTCATTCCAAAGGTCACAGGCTCTGGGGGGCTGCCCCTGGTCCCAGGGGTACCATCCCCAGCCCATTTTAAGCCTCCGGAGCCTGGAGCTGGTGGTGGGGGCAGGCAGGGAGAGGGGAGGGGAGAGGAGGAGGGAGGGAAGAGTGCATGGTCAGCAGCAGCTTTATGGATGGCTGTGTGAATGTGAGGTGAAAGAAGCCTCCATGCTGGTCCCCAGCAGCCCCCTGCTCTGCCTGACTGGGAGCGGCCGAGACGTGCTCAACTAATTTATATTAATTCAAGACCATTAATGATGAGCTATTGTCTCTCTTTTCTCTCTCCTCTCCTCTCCTAGTGGAATGACAGTGCCCGGATTCAAGTGCCGAGCTTTGCTGGCCCTCAGTTCCTTGTGTTAAGTAAGCTGAGGCTAGGAGTACAAATCGGGGGGCTCCAGTGCTGACTCCCACCTGGTCCCCCATCTTAACCCCAAAAAAACAATCCTTAGGTCCTTTTCTTCTCTAAATTCGACCAACTATTTTCCTAATGAAGAAAAGAGCCCCCAGACTGTTGTGAAGAGTCCAGGGCTAACGAGTGTGCATGGCAGGGGGAAGCAGGGCCTCTGAGGTTCTCGGGTACGTTTGCAACAACCACACGGTACAGCCTTCAAACAACCTCCCCTCATCTTCCTGCTTGTGCCTGAAATTGCTGGCAGGGCGAGGAGGCCTCCCGTTCCCCTGTTCCTCAGACTTTCTGCCCTGGCTTTTCTTCCTGACCTGACTGAAATTTTACAGCAGGCCTGGGAGGCAGAGACAGGGATGATGGAATGGCCCTCATTTTATGGAGGAAGGAAGTGAGGCCCCAGAGAAAGACCAAGCCGAGCCCAGGCCTTGGGGACTCCTGAGTCCAGGCCGACTGCCTCTGGAAGCCATGGGGGAAGATGTCCTATAATTCCCTGGACACAACTGTTCAGTTCCCGGGGGACCTGGGACAGTGCCGGGTCATACAGATGCCTGTCCTCAAGCTGGGTACGACAGGCACCTCACTTTCACGGTGTCTCCAGGAGCTATGGGTGCAGTCTTCAGAGGGCAGAGCAGGTGTCTAGGTGGGCAGGGGCAGTGGGGAGAAGGCCAGCGGGCAGGACCCATCCAGGATCTGGAGGAGAACAGGGGGTGCAAGTGCATCAAGAGGCCTGACCAGCATTGTCCCTTTGACAGTGCCCCCTTCCCCTTGCAGGCCTCAGTCCTCCCATCTGGACACTGGGAACTATTTGGGGGACCTCTGTGAGCATCAAGCTGCAGGCTCCGGGGGTGGGGGGTGCCTTAAGGGAGGAAAGGAAGGTCCTTCGAATACTGTCTGTGGCCTCTGGCCGGGTGGGTGGGTGGTTCCGTTGCTGTCTGAGACCACGGGGCAAGGCCGGGGTGGTTACGGCCTCCCTCCAGCCCCCAGCTCCCCCTCGGCCTCCCCTGAACAGGCAGCTTAATTCCACTGCTTTTGCTTTTCTTACTCCTGGACCACGATGTTAAACTTGGGGGCGGCTGAAACACTCACACACAAACCCGCACAAATGATTGCTCCCAGCATTAACATATTTCCTTTTGAAACCCTGTGAAGCTTTTCTCCAAAGTAATGGATTTTTCCCCCCACCCCCTTGTCTGGGCCAAATGTATTCAAATCTGGTCAGAAGATTCCTATCAGCTCAGCAGGGCTTCCCTCCTGTTTCCTGGCAAATCAGCATCCTTTTTATTCCCCCCTCAGATCTCTGCGCAAAAGGGAGGCTTTCTAAGCGAGAAAGTTTTACTGGGACGGACAGACAGACTCCGTGTTGCTGGGGCCTTTGATAGCCAAGAACACAAGATCTGACTTCAGGGAGCTCAGAAACTTCATCAGCCGAGAAGGGGGATCAGGAGAACAGGATCCTGCTGAAACGGCCCTTTGAAATCCCCCAAATGATGTTTGATGTGCCGGCGCCTTTCAGCTTAAGCCATACCTTTGGCATCAAAAGCACCTTTTGAAAAAAAAAATTAGCTATTTTTTAAGGCACAGAAGGAGTAAATTTAATATTAAGTCCTAATGGCAGAAGTCTTTGAAAAGACATTTCTAGACTTGGGACCATTTAATACTGCCCCTGATCTAGCAGCACAAGCCTTCCCCCACCCCCTTCCTCTTTCTTTTCTCCTCCTCTTTAATTCTTAATCCACTTCTTTCCAAATCCTGGGCCTCTGTGATGGTAGGTCAGGGCCCGGCATTCCCTAGGGGTACAGGGACTTTAGGTAAATGGAGCAAGAGTTTCATTCCTTTCGCTACCCAGATCCTCCAGTTTTTAAGGGACTAGCCAACCCCCGAGACTTTCTGCTGGCTTTTAAAGGGATAGTTTAGGCCTGGAGAGGAGCTGATGAAAGGTTAGTGCTGGAAGCTGGAGCCACAGACTGGTTCCCCGTGGTGAGAACGCCAACTTCCTGAGGTGGCCCATGGTGGGTGATGAAGGCCCAGCCCTCTGTGGGTCCTGGACCAACCCCAAGGCTCAGGGGCTCCCCACCTAGGTCAGCCCAGCCCACAGGAAGTGACTTGTCACGCCCTGATTCTGGAGGGGAACCCTTGACCTTGGGGAGTATCTTTCCCTCCCTCTTCTCTGGACCAAAGCAGCCAGGACCAGGACCAGCTCTAGGCGTGTCCAGGTCTGGTTGCAGGGGATGCTTTGCATTCTGGCCGCCGGCTCAGAGTGGTAAGGGGGTCTTGTTGGACTAACACAAGCTTAACTTTTTGGGGATGGGACATGATGTCCTTCCACGCGGGGTCCAGGTGGAAGGTTAATGATGGAATCCTAGGGATCCTGACGAATGGTAAAGGAAAGTGTGAGGAAGGACCCCTGGGGGCAGGCAGACTCTGTTGGTGAGAATAAGGAGGTTGGGGGATGTGTTCAGCATGGGTAGAGGGGAGTTGGGGCTCCAGGGGAAGCAGGACTCTGTGGTGAGAACACCTTGGCCACCATCATATCTCACCTAAGTCATTTCAAACTGTCCCATCCCCACTAACCCATATTTCCCGGGTGCAATTTTCCTCATATCAATCCCCTGCCTAAGACCTTCCAAATCTCCCCATTTCTCTTAGAAAAAGGACAGTCTCCTTGCCTGGCAAATGAGACCTTTGAAGATGTGGCTGAGCCCAGTTGCCTGGTTCCATTTCCCCACTCCGTTTCAGGCATGCTGTGCACCCTGCGTGTGCCCTTCCTTGTTGTCCTCCGTGGCTCTGCCTTTGCAGTCCCCTCAGCCCGGACATCCTCTCCTCTCTTCCTCACCTGGCAAATACTTGCTGTCTGGTCAAGACCCAGCTCAAGGGGGGCTGCCTTGGTGAAGCCCCCCTCTCATCCCTGGGCACTGCTGCCAGCGCTGGGTTCAGCCATCTCTAACAGCGCCAGCATCTTGCATCGTAGCTGTTTCACCTGCTTTTCCCCATACCTCTGAGTTCTCTCAAGACAGAGGCTGAGTCTTATTACTCTTTGCATCCTTATCACCTCGAGATCCAAACCAACCTCCTTCCCCCGAGTACCAGTAAATGCTATCATCTCCATTTTACACATGGCGGAGCCAAAGCTCAGAGACTTTAAGTAACTTGCTTAATGTCATACAGCCAATGAGTTGATAACCCTGGGGGAGCTATATAATAGATATAATAAGCTAATAATATACCCCCAGGAAAAAGAGGAGGTCCATAGTAGAAAAGGGGTTTCTTGTAGCTCAAAGACCATTTGAAAACAAGACCTTTCAGAGATGGTTAGGTGGAAGCCTTTCTTAGCAAAGCCTTCTTCCTTTGGACATTTTCTCCAATATGGTGAGTTGGGATCATCCCTGAATGGGATCATCTGGATCTGGGGCATCCCAAGTCCCTGGCTGGTGCAGGTGGGCAAACTGAGATGGTGGAAGGGAGAGGCACCTATAGATAACAAAAATGGGGAAGTGCGTTCAGCATTTTCTGGGTCTTGAGAAACGCTGCCCATGACTAGTTCTGAGAAGGTGTGGAAGCTCCAGGCCATGGCTCCCACTGATTCATGTTGCTGCCCCCCCCACCCCCTCCAAGCATTAGCCCTTTATGACTTCATATTAATCTGCAGGCACTTATTGCTCTGCAAGGCTGTTTTGACAAAAGTTCATTATCAAGACTGCTAAATGCTTTTAAAGCATTGATTGGGCGAATTATTACATCACTGGGGTAGACACTATGTTTGAAGATGGATGGTGTTGCTCAGACCATCTGAAATTTTCCTTCTTTTAATTGGATCGATCCCCAGAATAAACGAAGTTTAATTGAATTTTGAGGAAAATTGAGCAGTTGTTTGTGAGTCTCTGTCGATAGGCATTATTTCAATTACATGGTGATAAGTGAGCAGGGGCGGGGACGGGACGGAGCAGGACTGGATTGAAATTTCCCTGAAGTGCATCCCACATCCCACTGCTGGTCCCACTCATTCAGTAAATATTTACTGAACGTCCACTTTGTGTCCCAGCCCAGGATTGGACCAGTTCCCTCCTGGTTGCGGAGCTCATTCAGCTCACATCATATGTGGCCAGGAGATCGGGCTCTGGAAGCTCATGTTCCTGGATCCAAATTTTGATGCCACCACCCACTAGTGCTATAGCTCAGGACAAGTTACCCACATTTTCTCAGCCTCAGTTTCCCCACCCATAATACAGGAATATGATGGCTCCTGTCAGTTGGGGTTGATACTAACGAAGAATATGATTATGTAGATGCTACCCCTTCGTTATATGTAGAAGGTTCTGCAAGTTTAGTTTCATACTAGAAGGAAAGCAGTCAGGAACATACACAGATATCAGGAGATGAGAAAAACCTGACTTATCATGGCATTATCTTTTAATCTCTACATTGAAAAAAATTTCACCATGGTATTCTTTCTCTCCCTCCTTCTCTGTCTCCTTGTCCCTCTCTCTTTCTTGGGCATGCTCTCTCAGACTTATTTAATTTTTATTTTTATTTTATTTTTATTTTTTATTTATTTATGATAGTCACAGAGAGAGAGAAAGAGAGGCAGAGACACAAGCAGAGGGAGAAGCAGGCTCCATGCACCGGGAGCCTGACGTGGGATTCGATCCCGGGTCTCCAGGATCGCGCCCTGGGCCAAAGGCAGGCGCCAAACCGCTGCGCCACCCAGGGATCCCTCTCAGACTTATTTAATTTTTTCTTTCTCCACCTTTCCCTCAGTTCTTTTCTTATTTAATAATACTTATTTAATTATGAATAGCACAGGATTCCATAAAATGAACATCATGGGATGCTGAAGGTCCAGGCATCACGGAGAACATTTGTGAGGAGGCAACATTTAATCTAAGACCTGGGGAGTGAGCAGGGCAAATGAGCTAGCCCTGTGTGTATGTGGGTCTGTGTTTATGGGTATATATATATATATGTATATGGGTGATGAGAGTGTTCTAGGCAGCAGTAACATCATGTGCAAGGGCCCTGAGGTTAAATGTAGGACGTATGAAAAGCTGCCAGCAGACCAGTGTGGCTCGACACAGTAAGAAAAGGAGCATCTAGGTTGGTGAAGAACAGAACACACCTGACAAAGTGAGGAGCCTGGGCTCAAACCCAGGTCCATAGAGCTCTAAATCCATGTTCATGCTGTTACTCCATGCGATCTGGTCAGTTCTTCAGTCTCTTTTGAAGCCCCAGACAGATCAAAGGTAAGGGACTCTGTGCCCGTTGCCCTCCATGTTCACGGGAAGGCAGTGGTGGCTTTGTTGAGGTAAACTGAGGATCTTTAGATTCTTCAAAATGGAACATTGCTCAGCCGACAAATCCTGGACTCCTCCATCTTAACCAAGATTTGGAACTGATGATCGAAGTCTAGGCCAGATGGGTCCAATTTGTCCCCATGGGAACATTTGGTAATGTCTGGAGCTATTTTTCGATTGTCATAACTGGAAAGGGTGCCACAGGCATCTAGCGGGTAGAGATCAAGGATGTTGCTAAACATCCTTCAGTGCTGAACTGTGCATTATCCGACCCAAGGATTGTCCAACTCAAAATGTCAGTAGTGTCGAGGTTGAGAAACTCTACCTTGGGTGATACTGGACAGTGACCACTGGCTCTTGTACCACTCACAGGTGGTGAGTAGGGAAGTCGGAGACTTCTCTTTTGCCAGCCACAGAAGGTTCTGCTCAGCGACTGGCTTGCACTCCCTGGACACCCAGCTTGTCCTATCCTTGGAGAGAATTTCCTCAGTGATGTCCTCTCCATCCCAGTAGTCAGCTACACTTTTTGACTTTAAACAATGCCTCTACTTTTGTTAGGAGCTTGAAGATGCCATGTCTCTCGGTCTGATTTCGGGGGATCCAGGTGCTTCACGGCTGTGTCCCCAGCCCCCAACCTCCCATCAGCGCTAAGTACTTGGATAATACTCACTCTGTGATATGGCATGATCTAAGTATTTTCCTTACTTGTCACTAATTGCAAACAATAAAATGAAACATCAGATTGCCACTGGGACTGCATTGCTGTTCAAATCAAGTCCATTCAAGCACGTTTGTGAAACAGGTTCACTGGAGACAAATGTGTTCCCTGCATATGAATTCAGGTGATGAAAAATGGCTTTTAAAATTTTCTGGAGTGCATCTTTTTCTCCACTGGTCACTGAAAACTTCTTGCAAGTGCCTTTGTGACCTCTGAGTCTGCTCGAGGATTGATACCTGATTGAGTCTGCTCAAGGAGTGATACCTGATCACTTTCCTGGGAATGGAACCCAGAAGAGGGCAGATTGCATTAGGGGAGGCTCCCTGGCCAGAGGGTTGAGTGAATGAGACACCACAGGTATCACTCTTATGCTCTTAAGGCTCTCTGTTGACCACAGGATAAAGGCTGAGCATCTCCTAATGGCACATGAGGCTTTTCTGCAGGTGGCTCCTATCTATCCTTTGACCTTTTTGGCTGCTCCTTTCCCTCACCAGAACTTTCACATTTCCCTGAATACCCTACATCTTTGTAGATATTATTTCTTCTACCAGAAATGCTCATGCTTGTAAGGTGATCATATCCTTTTGGATCCAACTCAAACATTACCTCCTCTGGGAAGCCTTCTTTCCTCTTCTGGAATGCCCTGTTCTTTATATTCTTAAGGTACTGTGTTCACACCTCTATTGGAGTATGCTTCCCAGGGTATACTAAATCATATGGACTCATGTAACCCAAATAAAACCAAGGGCCCATGTGGTCCAGTCTCAGCATGGAGTTGCATTCAAAGAATCATGTATAACAAAAGACTTTAAAGCCACTTAAGTGTTTTATTGGTATCTTTCAGTGTGTCACAGAGGATCCAAATCATAAATCACAGCAGCACTTAAAATTCTCTTTCCTCCTTCCTCTGACTTTTTATGGCTCCCTTCTTCCACAGATGCCTTTATAATCAACTCCCAACTCAAATTCTAAGCCAAGCCACTCATTGCTCTTGATTTCCTGGTTACTCCTCTTTCTCTTTCAAGTCCTCCTTTTCTACTAGGTGGTTTTACTTCACAGTTTTCCAAATAGAAGTTTAACAAAAATCCCAGGGAGATTATTGGCAGACTATGAATCCTCCCCTGAGAGAGCCAGAGAGGAAGAGGGTCAGAATGGCCAAAGATAGACATCTTTTTAGCAGTCTAGGAGGTGGGGAGGTTGCAAACACTTGTATTTTAATATGTCTTTTCACCCTGGTGCTTGTCTGTCTTTCCTGCTAGACTTCGAGTCTGCATCTGCACTACAGTCATTTGGGTCTTGAGCCCCATGCAGAGGGCTTTCCAGCAAATACTCAGTGTTTGTCCCAGCATGCCTCCCACACATTGCATCTGAAGCATCAGATTGGGCAGATTGAAAATGCTGCAGGCTTTGCCCAGACCCTTCGGATCCCACATTGGGGGATGCAGGCCATTCTGTGCTGACACATGCCCTAGTCCTCATCTACCTAGGGCCTCCATCCTGATAGAGTTTGCTTTCTTTTCTTTTCTTTTCTTTTCCCCACGGCTCACACTTATTTGTTTTTGTTTTTCATCTGTGAATGGATAAATTATTTTTACATGTTCTCTGCATTTTGAAACAGATTTTTAATTATACATCTTCAACTGTTTTAATGTGAACATATGAGCAGCTACTGAAAGTGCAGATAAATGCACCATGTTTCCAATTGTTTGTCACAATATTTGCTTTTTGCCAAAACATTCCAGGGACGTGGTCTCCCACATCCACATTTTGTAGGCTGTTTTGGAATTTCTGCCAATGGCATGGGCAGTGTTGTGAAAGCCGAGAGAGAGAGAAGGTCTGCAGTTTGTCATAGTCATTGTTTGGGTGAGGGGTTCTGGAGTCTGCTGTGATATCCCTGGCCAAGCTGCGCATACAGCAGGAATAGAGGTGGGATGGAGCTTTGGTAGAGGGCATCCAATAGGCCAGTGGATGGTGTCTAAGGGACAGGCAGAGGATTCATGCTTTCATTCACTCAATAAATGATTCTTGTATATCTACTATGTGCCTAGAAGCCCAGATCAGGCCCAGGATTTTATATAGTTACTATCTAAGCCTGGAAACAAGAACTGATAAGAGACTTTGGGACATAGCCAACCTGAGTCATCATGGGAGTCAGGTGGTGTGCAGAAAGTTTAGTGTGTATACAGAATGGAGGTCTGAGGCCTAGAGTTGTTCATAGAATGGGGGGAGGTCCCTAGATCATCTTCTCTATCTCAAGAAGAGAGGAACACTCTACTATACCCAGATAGGGTTTTAAGGAATGTAATGAATCACCTGGTGGTCATACAAGTATTTCCTCCTTCCCTCCCTCCCTCCTACTCTCCTTCCCATGTCCATGGAAGGAGTATACTTACCTGCTCTATTGAATTGGATTTTGCCATATGCCTTGTTTCAGATTCATGAGGGGTGGAACACACTTCTTTATCTCCTGACTTTGGGCTTGGTTGTGTGGCTTGCTTTGGTCAATGGAATGTCAGCAGAAACCAATCTCTGGCCTGGAGCCTAGCCCAGCAATTGCAACCTAGAGTAGTTAAATCTTAGATGATCTGCAGACCCACAATTGAAAAATAAGTGATTATTATTGTATATACTGAGATTTTGAAGTTGCTTGTTACACAGCAGTAGCTGGCTGATGTAAGAATCCTTGAAGACATACAAGGTTCCTTGAAGACTATACTCAAAGGCCACACATCAGTTTTAAATCCAGGCCTCTTTGACAAATACTCAAATCTCTTACACCTCCAACCCAAAGTCAGAGGTGATAACACATCCTCAAGGAACTGTGTTCTCTTCCTCCCTATGGTCATTACTGTCTTCTGGTCAACTTCACTGGCCAGGATGTTTTAATTAAGCTTTACTTCCTATAGTTTGTATTATGAAAGGAATAGGTAGGATTTTAAGTTTCTGAGAGTTCCAATCATGTTAGAAGACTGAGGATACTTCCAAAACTAGGCAAGTTCCCTGACATGACCTCCATGAAGGCAAGCTGAGCCCACAGATGGGCTGGAGGTCACCTCTACCCAAGATGACCACAATAGGCCCAGATGTTTGTGGTTCAGTGTGTGGGCTCTACTCCCCCAGCCAGAACCTGTGCATTCAGGGTTGGGACCCAAGGACAAAGTCTGGCCTGATATTTGGAGTCAAATAGGGATCCAACATCCAAGAGATAGATTCATCCTTAAACAAATCAAGGCCACACTTGATCATATCACTTCCTATTTGGGCTACCTGTGGCCAGGGACTTTCTACCTTCCCAGGATCCACCATGGTGGGCATTTGTAGGCTGTCTTCTTCTCCTTCTCCTCCTTCTCCATTTCTTTCTCCTTCTCCTCCTTCTTCTTCTTTAGATTTATTTATTTTAGAAAGAGTGTGCATGAGTGGGAGGGGCAGAGGGAGAGAGAGAATCTCAAGAAGACTCTATGCTGATTGTGGAGCCCGATACAGGGCTCAATCTCATGATCCTGAGGTCAGGACCTGAGACAAAACCAAGAGTCGGATGCTTAACTGACTGTATCACCCAGGTACCCTTGTCAGTAGGTCTTCTACCTGGACTGAGCTCCTCTTAGATGCCTCAGAGACCTGACTATAACCCCAGAGGTATAGGCAGAGTTTTCCCTCCCAAACCTAGAAGATTCCATGCTCTTATGGTCCGAGAGGACCAAATATGCTCAAATTTTTGAGGTCAGCTTCTTCCAGGAAGCCTTCCTTGACATCCCTGGTGGGATACATCTCTCTATTTTGCACTTCTCATACCTCTCAATCGTAGCACTTGTTTGGGAGATTATTTAATACCAATATAAAATGTAATTTTAATGTTAAAATTACACAGAATATAATTAAATATAATTATAATATTATAATTTATAATAGAATATAACTATATAATCTGTTCCATCTCCCCTGCCATATTATAAACTCCGTGAAGGTAGGTGTTAGGTTCCTTTTTTGCTTGCTATTTTATTCTCTGTACCTGTTATGGTAGTTTGTATACAGAAAGTGATTAATAAATACTTGATGATTAGACCAATCTGTAGTCTGGCTATATGTACCTTCTTATCAATTTTATTCTCACTGGCAAGGTCTCAGGATGAGCATCGGGGGACAGTAATGACAACCACAGCCAGAACACTAGTGCTGTTTATTGAGCTCTTACAAAGCATTGAGCACTGAGCTAAGCCCCTTCCAGGCATTTGCTTAATTAATATTCACAATGGCCCCAGAAAGTAAGTTCTGTTATGCCTATTTCACAGGTGAAGAAATTGAATTGATAAGTTCAGTGACTTATCCAAAGTCATGCAGTGGGATGTGGTGAGGCCTGGCTGAGAACACTAGGGGACTCTGTATTAGTTTCCTACTACAGCTGCAACGAATTACTTAGTGGCTTAAAGCAGCACAGATTTATTATTTTACAGCTCTGGAGGTCAAAATCTGAAATGGGTCTTACTGAGCCAGTATTAGGCATCAACATAGTTATTACCTTTTGAAGGTTCTAGGGGAGAATCCATTCCCTTTTCCAGCTTTTATTTTATTTGAATTAAATTAAGTAATTAATTAAGATTTTATTTATTCATGAGAGAGAGAGAGAGAGAGATTGAAACAGTGCACAAGCAGGGGGGAGGGGCAGAAGAAGAGGGAGAAGCAGACTCCCCGCTGAGCAAGGAAGCCCAACACGGGGCTCAATCCCAGGACCCCGGGATCACAGCCTGAACTCAAGGCAGATACTCAACCGATTGAGTCACCTTTGTCCAGCTCTTAGAGGCCATCTGTCTTCCTGACTTGTGACCCTTCTTCCATCTTCAAAGCCAGGGGTATAACATCTTCCAATCCCTTTCTCTCTCTGACACTCTTGCCTCCTTCTCATAAGGACATTGTGATCCCTGTGGGCCAATGTGTAAAATCCACGACCATCTCTCCACCTCAAGATCCTTAATTATATCTGCAAAGTCCCTCCTGTTGTATAAAGTTTTGGGGATTAGGATGTGGACATCTTTGGGAACCTGTGAGTCTGCTGACCACAGACTGCTATGTTGCCTCCCTTTTGGAGTCTTCTTTCAGGGCCTCACACAAACCCCGAAGGGCCCTCCCTCTCTGTGTCTGGGTCCCTAGGGCTTAAATCTTAGAACCAAAGTCCTCGAACAAGCTGACAAGGTGGGTCAGAAGTCACAGGGCAGCCTATACCCCTTCCTTGGGAGCCCAGAGTCAGTGACAGGAACCAGAAGGCAGTGAGCCCCTCCTCTGCATCAGCATAGTGCTGAGGCCTGGCCCTGGGGCCACAGGCTCCTCACTAGGCCCAGCTGATCTTCAAGGGTGTGTCTGATATTTGCTGGCTGGCCTCTACGTCTTCTAGTATAATTTGGGACCATTAGAATGAAGTGTTAGCAAGCACTGTGTTTCCCTGCAATGATGAGTCTCTAGCATGGTGTGGAGCTGAGCAGCTGGGTCCCTTGATCCATCAGCGGCCGCCGATGCCAGCCGCCAACCTCACGGCCGATCTCCCACGCGGAATGAATTAACATGGCAGATATAATTTCCTTGGGTCAACGTGCTTCACCCTGCAGATCTGTCTGCATGCAAGCCACCTGCTCGCCTGGCCTTGGAGGCCTTGTCTGGGCCTGTCTGACCCCACCCCCAACTTCTGCTTTTAGCTGAGAATCCCCCTCTTTAGCCTAATCACCAGGGGGAGGGGAACACAATCAACTTGGGTGTAAAATTCTAAAGTCCTTTGAAAAATGCAATTGGAACATAATCCTGCCTGTTAACATTTCCCAGTTAATTATCATCGGCTGTATTTTTGGCATCAGGGCTGAGCTGGTTGTGGGGGGGTGGCTGGGGGGTGGTGTCTTCGTCACAATACCAGTTTTAGGGCTCGTTTATCTTGTCTTTTAGACTAATTATCCCAAACTCACCACTAGGCTGTCACACTTACATGCTCCAATAAATGTAGTTTTAAATCAGCCGCTGACTTTGCGGCAGGGGTAGCGCGTCCCTGGCTCGTGTCTAACTAGGGCCATCCATCTGTAATCATAGCACTGAGGGGAGGCGGCACCGTTCAGGCCTCCATGAATGATCATGCTTATTTATATGCAAATACGTTTGACAAATCAATAATGTATGATTTAGCTGTATTCTGGCTGGCAATCCCAGGTGGGGGGCCTGTAGAGGGTCTATTCTGGCCCCTGCCCCATCCTGCCAGGCCTGTGCTTGCAGCTGCCCTTCCCCCACTGCCAACAACTTCTAAGGACTCCCAGTTCAAGATTTCTTTGTTCAGCTCAAGGAACTTGCCCTTGTGAGAGTCTTCAATGCTGTCTCAGGCTCTGCCCCAATTAAGACTTCGTCCCTTTCTTAAGCTCAGCACATTGTTAACGCATCACATATTTATTGAGCATCTACTATTATACCTATATCGCTCTATGTCTACACCTACCTAGGTCTGTATCTCAAGCAGTATTGTATTGTATGGTATTGTACTTCCTATGTTCCAGCACTGTTCTTGAGTGCTTGATGTATACTATCATTTAATCTTCCAAATGAGATAGGTACTATTCCTGACCCCACTTTACAGAGGGAAAGACTGAGATACTCTGTTGTCCAAAGCTATGCAGCTAGAGAGTACCGGTACTGGAATTCAAACCCTGGCAGGCTGGTCCAGACACTCCACTTATATCTGCTGGATTTGCTGTTGTCAGGTGCTCTGTTAGCACTGGGGCTACAGGAGCAACCAAGGCGGATAGTCCCTGACCTCACAGAGCTTTCATTCTGGTTGATAGACTAAGGGCAAGGACAAAATAAAAATAATACAAAACAACCACAAAACCCATACAAGTACATGACTAACTAAAAATTCACTAGTTGGAGATAATTGCTATGAAGGAAAATGATGGAATGAAGAAATAATGGAGTCAGGAAACTTACCTAGCTGAACACAGAACTGTTGGAGAGTGGTCAGCCCGAAGGGGGGTGTTTGTCTTTGCCCACTTCTGGGGACTTCTAATCTGGTGGGGGCGCCTGGCAGTAAGACTCTCAGAAGGATACTATTAGGGCAGCCTGGGTGGCTCAGTGGTTTAGCGCCATCTTCAGTCCCAGGCGTGATCCTGGGGACCCAGGATCGAGTCCCATGCCAGGCTCCCTGCATGGAGCCTGTTTCTCCCTCTGCCTGTGTCTCTGCCTCTCTCTCTCTCTGTGTCTCTCATTCATGAATAAATAAATAAATAAATAAATAAATAAATAAATAAATAAATAAAGTCTTAAAAAAAAGGATACTATTAATTAGGTAGTGTTTAGAAGTTGGGAGGAAGGGGCACCTGGTGGCTCAGTCAGTTAAGCGTCCGACTCTTGATCCCAGCTCAGATCTTGATCTCAAGGTCGTGAGTTCAAGCTCTGAGTTGGGCTCTGTGCTGGGTGTGGAGCCTATAGAAAAAAGAAGTTGGGGAGGTGGTGGTAGGGAAAGGTGAGGGATCTCGGTCCCAGAGAAGAACTTTGACACAAATGAAGGCCTCCTTCACTCCTCAAGAATCTACTGAGTGGATACTATGTGCCAGATGCTTTATCTCAATGTCCACAACAACTTTATGAGGCAGGTGCTGCTATTAGCCCCACTATATAGATGAGAAAACCAAGGTCCACTGAGGGTGAGTGTGAGGTAGCAGTGTTTGATACAGAACCTCTATCCAGTTCTCCAGTTCTAACTGTATCTGTAACGAACCACTCACCCTAAAGAGAATCCTCCAGAATATGCTATAGCCTGGGGCTGACTCAGAGTTCTGTCTCCATCTCTCCAGAGCATCTTCTCAACCCACCCAGACTCACCCATCATGACTTGGGTGCAGCGGACTTGGGGCCCATCATACCCACAGGGGAGTCTCGAACTCTCCGAAGTCTCCCTAGGCCCCTCACAATGGAGCCAGCTATTCAATGCTCTCTCTGAGCTCCAGCCAAACTGAACTTCGTGTTTGAGTTCCCTGGGTTCCCCATACCTCTGGCTTTGGTCTGTTATTTGTTGGGTGTTCCTTCTGCTGGACTCTTTCCCCTCTTCCTCTTTGCTCAGGTAACTTTGTCTTTGAGGTCTCTAACTATATGTCATTTCCTCTAGAAAGCCTTACTGGATTCCCTTATACCAGACCAGCTGCCTCTTTTGATGTGTCCACTTGCCCCATGTGGTCACCATCCTCCAAGATGACCCCCAACGATCCCTGTCTCCTGATATCCATGCCTTTGTGTGCTGCCCTCCCACAATGCATCAGGGGTTTACCAGGGTGACCAATAGAATATGGTAAAACGATGGTTCGCCATTTCTGAGGGTGGGCCATAAAAGATGTTACCTTTCCAGCTTCTTCTCTTGGATCACTCACTATGGAAAAAGCCAGCTTCCATGTTGGGAGGGTGTTTAAGCAGTCGCCATGCTGGGAGGGCACTCAAGTAGACTTATGGAGAGGTCAATATTGTGAGGAACTAAGGCCTCTTGCCAACAGCCTTTCCACACATGTGAGTGAGTTGCCTTGGAATCAGATCCTTTAACCCTAATCAAATTTTCAAATGACCGCAGCCCCGGTGAACATCTTGATTGTAACCTCTTAAGAAATTCTGAACCAAAAACACACAGTTAAACCACTTGCAAATTCCTGGCCTGCAGAAACTATGATGGATAATAAATGCTTATTGTTTTCAGTTTTGGAGGTAGTTGATTAAGCAGTAATAGACAGCTGATACATCTGATCAATATAATTTCCTTTTTTTTGTTTTCTGTCTTCTGCATTTGTCTGTGAGTTCCACAAGGACAGAGACCATTTATTTCAGAGTTGTATATCCACAGCACTTAGCAAGGAGCCTGGCACATGGTGGAGGACTGTGTGGTAACCAGTCAGTGAAGGATTGCAGGGGTGGGAGATCCCAGAGGCATTTCAGAGTGTGGGCTCTGATCTGGGCCCCCTGACTCCTCTTCCAGCATATCCTCCGAAAGGGGGAGGGCCTCTCTAGAGGAACCTGCCATTGTGCGCCCTCTGCTTGCTTCTGCTTCATTCACATGGCTTGAGAAGACCGGGTGTGATGGCTTGAACAAAGTCTCTTCTCTGCAGAAGTTTCCAGGAACCACCAGGTAGAGGCAGGAAGCAGATATTTTGCTGACTTGAAAAAGCAGCAGTGGGCTGTGTCCAGATGACAGGGGGTTCATCCATTCCAGTTAGTGGCTCCCCTCCTGGCTCAGGATATTGTTCTTGCCTCATCTCCCAGACTATTAATGCCAGCTCTCCCTAGCACACTCAGCCAGGCCTAGCTCTGGGCTGGGGACATTCACTTCCTGCAGGGCTCACAGCCATGAAATATTCAGTGCTGGAGACTTCTCCTCTCATATTTCTTCATATTCAGAGTGGCCACTCAATTGATATGTAAATAAAGTGCACCAGCACTGAGCTTGTCCCGCACTGCATTATTTAAGCCGCAAAACAATGCATCATCCGTCATGGGGCCCATTGGCGGGACCCTGCTGGGCGCCGGGCAATAAAGCCCGCAAGAGCCTCATCAGAAGCAGCGGGTGGCCTAGTGGAAGTTCATTTATGCATGAAATATTCAGCCAGCAACAGTGCCAGCCTTAAACATCAGTAATTGGGGGGTTTCTATTGCTCCTAACTAGTGCCTCTAAATTATTGCAAAAGACTGGCCAATTTTCAAATTACATATATTTGTCATGCTCTTGTACCTTTCCTGAACTAACTGAAATGGCCCCTGTGTTGTGGCTGCTTGCTCATTCACCATGGTGAGCCATGCCCAGTAGAGCCAGGATTCTCTGCAGAGTAGGAACGAGTGGAGGCTGTCACAGCCTGGCAAGCCTTATGCTGCCTGTCAACCTCACTCCCCTAATTGTTGGCCTTGCCCATCACTCTGGGCCCCTTAGGGGGGCCTTCTTCATGCCTAGGCCAGGTGTCTGAGGCCCTCGGGGGCCAAATATCCCTCAGGGCTCTCCTGGGAAGGGCTTGGTCCAATGTCTGCCCTCGTGAGGACTTGCCTGGCTTTGTGAGGTCAATCTGTCATTCAGTATTTACTGAGTACCTTCTCTGGCCCTGGACCTGTGTGAAATGTGGGGGAAACAGCCGTGAGCCAAAAGACGGGTTTTAAGGATGGTGAGTACAAGTTTAGTAGCTCACAATTACATTTGGATTACTAAATAGTCCTTGAATACGGTCTTAGTTTGGTTTCCCTTGAGGTGGACCCTGAATGCAGATGGCTCATTTGGGAGGAGAAGTGGGAAGGTGATGCAGGGAAGGGAAGGAAGGAAGTACAGGAGGTGTTCATGAGCTGGGGTTTGGTGTCATGGGGTCCTCTCAGAGACAATGAACATACTACCCAAGCGCTATTCTACCTAAGGCGTGAGGGAGCAGGGGTATTTATCAAAAAACTCCTGCCATTCCCTTTGAGGGACATGTCAGAAAGGTGTCCCCGCCTGTGGCATGGGAGGGGTACAGGTAGGAAAGGCAGTTTTGCTTGGCATCCTTCGCAGCGTCACCACTGGGAACTGCCAGCATCTTACAACCAATGGAGTTTTCCATTTCTCCCTCTGAATTCTGGCCCAGTTCTTGTGTGTACAGGGACAGAAGTGAGGGTTCCTGGGAAGGGCCCAGCCCAACTTGCCCAGAGGGCTGACCTTTTGGACAACATGACTTTGCCTCTTAGTTGAATGGCTACCTGCTTTGGCCAAAGGAAGAAGGAAGAAGGAAGGAGGAAAGAAGGGGCACTAATCATCTCATGACCATTTCCAGATCATTTCTAATTAATTACCTTTTCACTTGGCTGGTGTCACTCACCCTTCAGGTCTTAAAAGTGCTCCCTCTTCAGAGAAGCCCTCGCTGACCACCTACCCAAGTAGATCCCTGTCCTCGTATCCTTTGACATAGTCTGCCGTTGTATCATCCACAGTCTAGGAATTGTGAAAAGTCACTTATCTGAGGCTTGCTTGGTATCAGTCTCCTCCCACAAGGTGGTAAATTCCAGGAGAAAGTGACCACATCTCTATTTACTCTACTACTCCCAGTAACTTGCCTGGCATCTGGCTCACTGAGGGTCCTCAGAAAATGCTGTCGAGTGAGTGAATGAATAGATGAAAGCTGGGATATGGTTATTATGAGTCCTCTTGTTACAGTTGGGGAAAAGAGGCCAGGAGAACCTGAAGGAATTGTCCAAGTGGTGGAGTCTGGGCTGGAGCCAGGGCTTGATCCCTGGTGCTCTCCAGCAACAACTTCCTTTCCAGCCCTTTCCAAGCCCTTGGCATTCCGCCAGTTTTCAGCATTACATCTCCTCAGACCATACCTGGGGAACCTGGAGGCCAAATTTCAGCCTTGAGATTCACAGGAGAAAAGATTCCAAGAGCTGAATAGCCCATGCATGGGGCAGGTAGGAAAGTGGGTTGAAATTCTGTTCTCCCAGTAGCCACACCGGGCAAGCACAGGGTGAGACTGGCATGTTGGTCAGCCCTGCTTCTTGGCTTTGCAGGGTCATGATATTGGGTATCAATTCCTAAGGTTCAGCTACCAGAGGAATTTAAGATCCTGAGGAGAAGAAAATATTCAAATATCCAAGAAACATTTCAGGGCCAAGACTCTTTTCTGATAATCTCCTTAAAGACATTTCCCATTCCAGTAATAACCCTTTCTTTGTTTCCCTTTTCAATAAACTGCGATTTTTTTGGTCCCTCTTTTGTAAAACTGAGGCAGATGAGTCTCCATAGGATTAGATGATTTTTAAAAACTTTTAAGATTTTGAAGTAACCTCAGATTTATAGGAAAGTTACAAAAATAATTCAAATAATTGCTTTGGATTTACCTAAATTCTCACAAACTTAACATTTTACCACATTTATTTTATCATTGTGGGTATGTATGTGTGTACGCACATACATATAACATTTTTTCCTGAACTGTTTGGTAGTAAGTGGTGGACGTAACATCTCTTTGCTTTTAACATATTGATGTGTATCTCCTAAAAACCAGAAAATTCTCATGTGACCATAATCACAGTAGAATTTTCAAAATCAGGAAATTAACGTTCAGAGAGTACTATCATCTCATCAAAAACCTTCTCCAAATCTCACCAATTGTCCAGTTATGTCAATAAAGTGCCTTTGAATGAGCAGTATGGGTCTGGGGCTTGGTTAAGGAAACCTGGTACTGATCCTGGCTCTTTCCCTTTTTAGTCTGGGGGCTTTGGATAAGTAATATATTCCACCCAAGCTTTGGGTTCTTCCTCTATAGAATGGTAATAATAATGGGACCTTCTTAAGATTGTTTTAGAATTGGGACACCTGGGTGGCTCAGCGGTTGAGCATCTGCCTTCGGCTCAGGGCGTGATCCTGGGGTCCTGGGATCAAGTCCCACTTTTGGCTCCCTGAGAAGAGTCTGCTTCTCCCTCTGCCTATGTCTCTGCCTCTCTCTCTGTGTCTCTCATGAATATATAAATAAAATCCTTAAAAAAGGACTGTTTTAGAATTAAATGAGATATAATATATATGGAAAGGACTTACCCCTGCCTCTGGCAACAAATACACATGCAAGAAATTGTAGCTCTTGCAATTAATGGCATAGGAAAGCCTTATTTATTTATTTTTTAAGTAATCTCCATACCCAGTGTGGGGCTTGAGCTCATGACCCCAAGATCAAAAGTTAGTTGCATGCTGTGATGACTGAGCCAGCCAGGTGCCTCAGGAATGCCTTGTTGAAGAGTGCCATGTACTGCAATGAGGGCATTTAACACTGCTGCTGCCTTCTCCAGGTTTGGGATAGTGAATAGGGCATCTGGCTCTACCTCTGGATCTGCTCCTGACTTGTCTGTTCCCTGTGCCTATGGACATATTCCTTTGTTCCATCTCTTCTTTTGCCTATATTTGCAGTGGGGGGTGGGGGTGGTTCCCAGGCACATGTACAAAATTCCATTTTAAATCCTCACTGTGTCTCTCAGCTCCCTTGTTTCCAAAACCTGGAGGGAGTTTCTTCATTCCCTGCCCAGGTGCAGCCTGAAAATGTGGGAGAGAGCACATCCTGGGGCTCACACGCTGGGGCAGCCCACAGTACTAGGTGAATGCCCAACTTCTGTTCTAGAGAGACTTTCTAACAATTCCCCAGGGAGTCCTCAGTGGGAATGAGCTTCATTTGCCCCCAGAGGTCACCAGCACAGCCAGACCCACCATGTATTGGTCCTCCATCCTTTTGTGGCTCACCTTCCTCATTCCTCACTTCAGGGGTTACCATCTATGTAAACTACCTTCACCTAAGTTCTTACTTTAAATTCTGCTTTGTCAGGGAACTCAAATTAAGGCAATAGCCCTTTGGCATTTTGCAAATGTCTTCTATGTCCCTTGTTTTTCAACCACTCTTCCCAGCTTCTAGCCCCCGGCTTGTTGACTCTGCCCCTCAGATTCTCCTTCTTCTGGATGCTTGAAGTGCTACACCCCGGGTGGGGCCAGACCTTTGGATCTCCCTGAAGAATACCCCTAGACTTCACCCCTCCCCTCTAACTTAGTGGCCACTGCCCTAGCTCAGACCTCATCATCTCCCAAGAAGCCTGTTGAAAGCATCCCAGCTGCCTCCTGTCCTGAACTTCTCCCTTTCAATCTATTTTGTACAAGGCTTCTCATCATGCCAATTCTGTTTTTATGTTTCTAATCTGCTCACCACACTTTTTGACCTATAGGATGAAGCCTCATACTGCAGCCTGGCACACAAGGTTCTGGCTAACCTCTTCAATTCCTCCCACCTCTTTGCCAGTTTTGTGTCTTCCAGGACTCCCAAGTTCCTGCAGTTCCCAAACACACCAGCCTGTCTCATGTTCTGTGCCTCTCCATGTGCAATTCTCTCTGCTAGGGAAGTAAGTCTACCTCAATGGGTCCAGAAAATTCTTGTTGATTGACCTTTATGTTTCATCTCAAGCATCACTGCCTCTTAGAATTTCCTGACCATGTCCCCCTTTGCTTTTCTAGCATAATACTTATTGCCCTGAACTGAAATTTGCCTCGACTGGAGTGCCTTCAGGGCAGGCCTGATCTTTTTCACACTGCATCTCTCAAACCTAGCACAGTTCTTGGCTCAGATGAGCACCTGGGAAATGCTTATGGGATGAATTCAAATGATAGGCTTTTTGACCCAACTCAAAGATCTGGACTCCTTTTATGCAAACATGCATGCATGAGTTTGATGCTCATTGGTTTGCTAAGAGGTCAAAAGGCTGGAGGAGCTCCATTGGGAGAAGGGGACACTCAGTCACATTGATCTGATTTGGACAGAACCATAAGTAATTTCCCTCCTCCCATATTCCCCCGATGTTCACATTTCCTCCCTTTTCGACTGTCCTGGTCCCAATCATGGATGTCTGCCTCTCCTTGATTCCCAAACAAACTTCCCATTAATGCTTGCCTGATGCAAATGTCGAATGGTCCTATGTGGATGCTATTAAAATAATAAATGCAGAAGGGGATAGATGAACAAGGCTGGGAATCGATCTTGGACCCCTGATGAGATCATTAAGAACTGGGGGGAAGGAGTAGAAGCATCACTCTCACAGGTTGAGATTTCACCAGTGCCTCTTCCCACCCCCCCATCAATTCCTTTCCCCCTTCCCATCTGCCCTTTGATTTATGAGCTGGAAGCCTACCCCTCCCCCATCCATTACCCTCAATGCAGCCCTAACTCACCATAGAAAATCTATTTGAGTCAAATGGACTTTTTATCTTTGCCTGGGAATTAATGCATTTTGTAAAAGATATTTTAATCATGCTTTCCTTATGGCAATAATTTTTGCATAAAGATATCTGCTTCAAAGACTCAGGCAGGTGCCATGTAGAAGATATATCTTGGAACACATAGCAAGGTGTCTAGACTGGTCATACCTGAGGAGTAGACATTGTGGGGAGTAGAAGAAGCTGCCTGGAGAAAGTTTTTACTGGATGATGGAGAGGGACATGAAAAACTCTTTAAACTCTCAAGAGCAGTTGCCTCTCTTATTTGTCAGTATATTCTTCTTGGAATTGAGTTCTCACTCTCTTATAAAAATAAATAAGACTTTAATTGAGGTGATTTAATTGAATTCAAAAGAGGTTGGAGAGTGAGCATAATATGGAGATAAGAACCATACCTGCATAGGTCCAAATCCTAGTCGTACCACTTTCTAGATGTGTAGGAATGTCTCCCTGAGCAGAAGAAAATTAGAAATTACCTTAATTACTACTTCCATGACACATGAAGATTGAGTGAAAACATGCACAAAGTTTCACAGCTCATGTCTGGTACATAGTAAGTCCCCAATAAATGCTAGCTTTCCTTTATTCTCTTCTTTCCTCATTTGAAGTTAGAGACACTAGGTCAAGTTTTAACATTGTCACTTTATAACAGCCAGGCACATGGTACGTGCTCTGTAAACACATGTTGAGTGAAAGAACAACTTATGTTTTGAATCACTGACAAACTCAGTTCTCTCTTTGGCTTATGGAGATAAAAATTCTGCCAAACAGACCTTTCCAGGTGGGCTATAGATTTGCTATTTTCTCTGCAACCTATCTCAATTTTATTTATCTATTCAGTCATTCTCTATTATGTCACCTTATTTAAATTCTTTTATTTTCTGATATTTTCTTTTTTTACTTACTTATTTGCTCATTGCCTGCCTCTTGCACTGAATTATAAGCTTAACGATGGCCCGTATTCTTCTCACAACCCATTGTATCCCTAGGACTTGGCACATAGTAGGCACTTAATAAAATATTTGTTGAATATAGTCATAAATAAGTAGAATAAATAAAATCATTTTTTTCTTTGTTGATTCCTGCTTGATTGTATAAGTGCCAGGAAAGCAATACCAGGGGGAGTCCATTTCCAGAATAGCTTGTACAAAGGACTTAAAACTGTAGTCATAGGAGTGGCAGGGGCTGTGGGGGACACTAGTGAAGAGGTGACCAATGGTCCAATGTAAGATCTCTGAGTGTTGCAAAAAATTGCTTTCCTCCTCTCTACTTTGATCTAGGAAGAGAGGAGGGTGTTTTGGATTGCCAAGATCAGCCTCTTAGTGGGAGTGGGAAAAGGGGAGGGGATGACCCCTGGTAGGAAGGTAGGAGAGAGAATGGCAGAGGTCTTCTTGAGACCATATAGATGACATACCAGCTTTAAGAGAGTGGGAAAGAAGGCATGCTCCTCTCCCTTAAGCCCCTGGTTTGATGGTTGAAGGGGAGGAAGCATATGTTGCTTGAGCTCCCCTCCCTCTACCCACTAGTGCTAGTAGAATGGGGTGGCTGCCAAGACTAGGATGAAGGGTGGCAGGGAGCCCACTTGCAGATGGTATAACTTCCAGAATTACAAAAGCTTGTGCCAGAGGCTCTCATTGGCTCACAGGGGTTCAGGTTCTCATGGCTGATAGGCTCAAGAGTGAAGTAACAACTGCTCTGACTTAATCCCTCTGCTGTGAATTGCTTTGGAGAACAGCTCTGTCCTGGCTATTTGGGAAGTGGGAGAAAAAGGGCTGCAGGAGGAGTAAATGGGATGCATTCATTTATTCACCTATTCAACCATTCCATTTTATTCATTCACTCAATGAATTTTTGAGCACTTCCTAAGGGTGAGGTACTGTCAGGTTAAGGAATTCAATAATGTAAAAGATTCACAGCATCTGCCAACACAAAGCTTATGGTCTAATGAAGGAAAAACACTTAGAAGGTAAATGTACTAATAAACATATAATCGTAGTTGTGATCTGCTAAAAAGGGAAATTTATCAGTATCAGTTCTCAGTGGTCAAAAAATGGGGGGTAACAAACATCCCAAAACATGAGGCCTTAAAACAAGTATTTATTTAACTCATGAGTCGATAGACCAGCTCCGTAGGCTGAGGTCAGTTTGGTTGTTCTTCTAGTTGTAGCTCAGTCACTTGTATACTAGGCAGTTGGCTATGGGTTGGCTGATCTGGATGACTTCGGCTTGGATGAGGGGCAGTGTATTTCTGTTCAATCATCTCATTGCCAGGCAGCCTGGGCATATTTTCATGGTGAAGGCAGGTGAGCAAGAGAGTAAGTGAACATGCACAGTGCTTCCTGAGGCCTAGGCTCAGCACACACCACCACTTCTGCTTCATTCTATTGGCCAAAGCAAGTCCCAAGGCCAGTTTAGATTTTAGTGGTAGGTAAATATACTTCATCTGTCTAGTGAGAGAGGCTGCAAAGTCGTATTCGAAGGCTGTAGGTGAAGGGAGAGAGGAGATGGTGAGGCATGGGGGCACTGATGCAATCGGTCTATCGCAGCATATCCTGCTCATGCAGAAGAGAGCACTTGATTTAATCCAGCAGTCACGGGAGGCCCCTCTGAGGTTGTGACATATTAGCTGAGCTATGCAGGGTAAGTAGGAGTTAGCCAAGTCAAGAGAGCATGTGCTCTCTGAGCTCTGAGGTAGGAGTGAATTGGATAGAATCAAGAAGCTAGAGGCAGGGTGGCATGGCTGGAACATGGCGAGAGAACCTTTGGGAGGACAAGAGGTCAAAGGTGAAGGCAGAGGCCAGCCCAAGCTTGTTCTGGAGCTGCCCTGCCAGGGGCAAAGGATGCCTTTGAAGCAGTAATCATAATAGTAAATCACAAGAGCTCTAATTTATTGAGCATCTACTCTGGGCTGAGCCTGGGCAGGTGGATAGAGGACAAAACACTGTCCTTGTCCTTGAAGGACTCAAAGAAAAAGTGAGGAGTGACTGGTGTCTGAGCAAGTGACCATGCATATTGAGAGGTGTGATGAATGGAAGTGCAAAGCACTAAAGGCCCTGTAGAAGGAACAGCCTCCCTGCTGGGGAGGGGGGAGCTTGGTCAGAAAGATGAATGGGAGCTTCAGGTGCCAAAGAAGGAGAGGGCCTTCTGGGTAGGGGGAAGGGTTTGGGTGGCCGATATGTGATATGTGTGTGAAAAGCGGCCTGAGGGTCAGTGTGGCTGGAGTGTAGCAGGGTGTCAGGGCAGGAGTTGAGGCTCAAAAGAAAGCACGTCAGGTCTGTGGAGGGTGTCAACTAGCTGCAGGGTCTGAGCTTTCTGCTGGGTCTGGGGGTGGGGCAGGTGGAGTTTCTGGAAAGACCACTCTGGTGGTGCGTGCGTGTGTGGAGGTCGGTGGGGTTGGGAAGTTAGAGTTGCCACAGGAATCCAGACAAGGGTGGGAAAGAACTGGGCAGCAGCACACGTGTGAGGGGTGTAAGCCAGGGAGAGAGAGAGGGATGATCACTCTGACCCCGAGGTAGCCATTGAGGAAGTTGTGTCTGGCTAATGGGAGGGGTCATGGAGCCTGGAAGGGTTCCTGGGAGGTCTCTGGAGAATAGGAGTGGGCAGTGGCTTCCTCACTCTGACCTCTCCTCTCTGGCCTCAGCCTCAGGGAGCTGAAGCCCCAGCAGCTGACAGGCTTCCTGGCCCCTCTGCAACAGTGCAGGAGGGAGGAGGAGGAGGCTGGAGCACCAGAGCAGGAGGGACGGGGGAGCCATGGGAGCGGCCCTAAGGTGGGTCCTTTCTGCACAGTGTCAGGGACAGAGAGGAGCTGGAGGAGGTCAGTGGACCTGGGTTCAAATTCCACTTTATTCGAATGTTGTGGGGAGAGGTCAATGGGCTGCTTAGCACGGAGTTAGGCTTGTGGGTGCCATCCAGCAACCCCAGCAGAGCTGCTGTATCACACAACCGCGGGGATGTCTTTTACCTGGAAAGTAAGGTGGCTGCTGCCTTCTGAACTATGGAATAAAGACAGTGAAGATGGGCGACGATGACCATTGGTGGTCTTCAGAGTAAGGTGACGTGGTGGTACCCCGCCTTGTGGAGGTGGACCTGGAAGGAGGCCTGGCATTTGGAAGGATGCTGGTCTGTCTTCTCAAAGGAGCTGCCATCTGTCAGGGGCTCAGGCTGTCAGGCAGGGTGCCAAGGGGGCCTGCAGGCGAGGGACGCTTCCCCTGACAGGGGAGTCCTTCACTGTCAGCAGCTTCGCCTCAGTGGGTTAATAAAGCCATCCATCACCCTTCTCCACGCCAGGTATCTAAATGCCTGCTTAATACCACCCGGGGGTGGGGTGGGGGGAGGCGGGAGCCTGCATCAAGGATGTTCACCTGGCACCAGTGTTCCGGGATGGGAAGGACATGCCTGGTGGCTTGGGACCCTGCTGCAGCCTTGACGCAAGCCCAGTCTGGGTCCTCCCTCCACCTGGCCAGTTGGGCCTCTACAAGATCACCCAGCTCGTGGGCCATGAGGCTGTGGTCCTGGCACATAGCATCGAGTCACATGGAGCGGTCACACTGACATCCCTGTTTGCCAGCTTACTGCTTAAAGAGGACGATGCTGGGGTGGGAACGGGTGCCGGCTCCCCAGAGCTGCCCACATTGCTCTGCCCGGCACATCTGCCACCAGCACAGGGTCAGGGAGGTGCGTGGGCTTCTTGGGAGCATCAGTGGGACACCAGTGGTGCTTTGATATCTGTGGGAGTGGAATAAGTCTGGGCTTGTACAGGAAAGGTGAAGGAACTTGGGTTGATGAGATTCAATCTGATGATGGGCTCTTGTTTGCTGAGCACGTACTATGTGCACTTGTCTTGTTTTAAGCCAGGGACCAGGTGCAATTATCATCCATGTTATGCAGATGGCTAACAGGGGTCTAGAGAAGTGAGTTGTGTGTGTTTACACAGCCAGAAATCCCAGAGCTGGAATTTGAACCCAGGTCTACCTGACTCAGAAGACTAGCTCTTAACTGCAACAGTTTGCTGGCTTCAGGGTGAGGTACTTCCACAGCGCTAACTCCCCGTTCCTGCCGCCCCCCCCCCCAATAACTCTGTGAACCAGCGTTATTCCTCCCATTTTATCCCTGTTGAGAAGAGAGCTCAGAGAGGTGACGTGAGCAGTGCAGGGTCACCCAGCCAGGAAACTCAGAGCTGAGATCCAACCTGGGTCTGCGTGACTCCAATGCACTCTATTGTTTTCTGCATCAAACCAGTGTGCTTTTGCAGCCACAGATTCTTTCTAGCTGAAAAAGAGAAATCAGATGTGGGATCCTGATAGGAAGAGAGAAGAGAGAGGGAGCTACTCTGGTACGGTCAGGGCCTATTGCGGTTATCTGCTGCCGCCGCCGCTGCTGCTGCGTAACAAATCTTTCCAAAGCGTGGTGGCTTAGAACACCATAGTTGTTTATTATCTCTCAGTTTTTGTGAGTCAGGAATTCAGATGGGGTGCAGCGGGGATGGATAGCTTCTGACCCACGGTATCTGTTGGAAGCCTTAAAGGCCGGGGCAGGGATGACTCTTTCTCACATGCCTGGAGGTTGGTGCCAGCTTCCAGCTGGGTGCCTCGGGTGCTCCCCGTGCAGTCTCTCTGTGTGAACTAGTTTGGGCTTCCTCACAGCATGGAGGTTGAGTTCAAATGGCAGGTGCCCTAGGGAGCAAGGCGGGCAGAAACGACATAGCCTTTTATGGCCTAGCTCAGGAACTCCTGTCAGGTGCAAGGGGAAGAGGAGAGTGTTGCTGGGTTTGTTTATGGAAGATGCCACCTGCCACAGGGCCCAGACCAGGTGCTGGGTGACCCCCTTCTTCCCTCCCTAACTCCTGAGCAACCCTATGCGTCCAAAGAATAAGGAAAAAACTGCCCCATAACTTGTGGCCTGACACGTGGTGGCATTTTGAAGATCAAACAACGTATTAATCAAGAGTCAAATCACTGCTTTCCTTTTCTAAATGGCCTGGCCTCTGTCAAAGTGGAATTTGGCCCTTATCACAAGCTCTCCGGGCGGGTTCCCTCTTCATTCACTCATGATGAAGGTGAGGACTGAGTCACAGCCATCCGGGAACTGTGCTCAGGTGGAAGAGACCCACAGGCAACAAATCATCTTAGGCAGTGTGCTGGATAACTTAACAGTCAATGCAGCGTGAGCAGGAATGAGCAGGCCGGGGGCCCCGGGGATGCTGAGAACCTTCTCCCGTGGCTAGCTCCTCCCCGACTTCTGGCCCTCCTGATTTTCCTCTCTGTGACCCCTAGGACCTTTTCACTGTCCCCTGGATTGCTGTGGGGTGGTGGCTTCTGCTCCGCCTGCCCCCTCTCCCCCTCTAGTAGTGCCCCCTTTGGCCAGCTCAAAAACAGCCCCTGTCTCTAATCCCCCGTGGGAGACCTCCTGGCCGGATCCATCCACCTCCTGCTCACTGGCTTTCTGACCAGCAGCTGCATTAGTTGAGATAATTCTGTCAACGCACGCCTTTTGTACCCAGAACGTGCCTGGTAAATTTGTTAAAGAATACCCCAGGCTAACACATCATTACACTCCCAAACTCATCTATCTTTACTTCGGATTAATTCTTTTTTTCCCTCTCTCTTCACCTCCTCCATAAATCCTGGTGCACTTAATTAATTTCAGTTCCACTGTAAGGTCCATAATACAGAATTGTTCAAGCAAACACAAAATTAATTATTCTATTTACAGCCTTCTCATTGAGAGGAGCATTTCATCTTTCATAATTACATTTTGGAACATCCAATTATGAATTCAGGCGCCTGCTGCTTTGCATATGGGGACGGTCCCTGAGTGTCCTCAAAGTAGGGGAGTTGGGCTGGTGGCCTCTTGAGCCTTTTACCACTGACCCAGGTTCTGCTGGTTCAGTCCCTGAAGTACCTTTCTGGGAGACACGGAGGCAGAGGTAGGATGACAAGGTCTGGAAAGGAGTCATGTCCAGAGATGGTGGTAAAGGAGGAAGGAGGAGGAAAGAGGATGAAGAGTGGGGGATGTGCCAGTTTGATTGGGATCTCATCATATGAGCAAGAGCCTTCAAATGGGAGGGAACAGACCTCTTCATCTTGCCAGGTTGGCAGGGAAGGTTCTTGGCTTTTCTGCAAGTCAGTGAACCAGACAGCAAGGCAATCTCATGTCTGGCCTTTGCTCTGCTCTCAGGCATGAACCCTGGAGGCCTGTTTTCCCTCCTTCTGTCTGGCCCTGTCTAGAGGTCCACTTGGAGGCATGAATCTCACCAAGCCATTAGGCTCTTGGGCATGAGACTTCTATAGGTAGGAGAGCCATGCTCTCTGCTCCCCAGGGGCTCTTTTCTGCATCTCAAAGTTTATATATGGACCAGCAATGCCTCTTACATGTGGTCAGAAGTACACCTGTTCAGGGCCCTGCTCTGGACACCCCTGTGCTGGCACCAGAGGGTGGTCACTTGGTTGTACCACTGTGCTTGGCCCACTAGAATTTTAAGATACTGCCAGAGCCCTGTTTAAAAGTTTTAAAAAATATCAATTTCCACCTGACCCATATCTAGATAAAATAAAACCTATCTGTTTAAAAACAAGTCAAATTATTCCTTAAAAATTTTATTAAAAGTAAGATCCAATTTTTGGAGTGGGTATGCTTTGCCAGTTCTTATTAGGGAGTAGTGAGGGAATGGGCCCCCTGTCCTCCATACCACCCTTTACACCTTACTTCAGAGGAAATGGGGCTTTATTCTAACAGAAATAGAAAAAAACAAAAAACAAAACAAAACAAAAAAAAAACAAAAAAAAGGAAAAAAATCTATTGAGTTCCTGCTAAGTGCTAGGCATTGTGCTGTGCACTGTACTGGGTTCTTTGTATTTGTTGCTTATTTAACTCCCACTGTCACACTATGGCTTTCAGGGGTGAATTCCTGACACATGGTTCCCCTCTTCTTGGACATGTGTTTGCATGTGGCCATGAAGAGACTTCAGTCCCAGGCACACATGTGGTGTGAAATCTCAAGGAAATGATTTACACCATGAAGGTGAAAAGGTGTGGTGTCAGAACTGGACTGTGTACCCAGACTGCCTGTCTTTGAAGTCTGGCTCCCAGTATTCTCTAACTTCTTAGGCCACTTCCCTTCTCTGTGTCTCCATTTCCTCATGTGCTAAATTAGGATAATACTACCTGCCTCACTGGGCTGCTATGAGGTTTCCATGACACGGTACATGGAAAACCCTGGCTTCTACCAGGAAGTCACTCACCAACAGGCCATGTCTCAGTTTTTCTGTCTGTGGAATAAGTAACTTTGGGGTAGAAGGTGACAGCGATGCCCTTTGGAAATGAATGCATGGTCATATTTCACAAAGGTCAATGCCTGGGGCAGGTTTGGACTTTTAGGAGTTAACATGGGATGTGAGGGATATGAAAAGCCCTGAGTCTGTGCACCCTCCACTTACAATTCAGTCTTGGAGTGCCTGGGTGGTTCAATTAGTTGGGTGTCTGCCTTCGGCTTGGGTGCTGATCTCAAGGTCCTGGGATCTTTGTGTCAGGCTTTCTGCTCAGCAGACAGTCTGCTTCTCCCTCTCCCTCTGTTCTCTCTCTTGCTCACTATCAAATAAATTAATCTTTAAAGAAATAATTCGATCTTATTGCTCCTTGATAAACCCCTCTAATAGTTTCTCAGTTCATTTTGAATAAAAACAGATCCTTCATGGTGACCTGTAAAGACCCTGCCTGCTTACTCTCCAGACTTACCTACTTTCCACTTTCTTCTTCACTCTCCATGCACCAGTCACAGCCATCTTCCCTCAGTTTCTGGAATTGCCAAAGTTGTTGCCACCTCAGGGCCTCTGCATTAGCCATTCTAACTCCCCCACCCCCCCATACTTTCTTCCTCTGTTCTTAGCATGACTGACTCTGTTCAAGGGCAATCTCTTTAGAGAATCTTCTCTGATCATGCTACCTATAAAATAGTCCTTAGCCTGATGCTCCTCATCACATTGCTGATTAATTGCCTTCATAGCCTTATACTATAACTTATAACTAACTGAAAGATCTTGCTTGTTTTCTTATTTCTTGTCTGTCTTCAGATCTCTAGAATGTAAAGATCCATGAGAGCAGGAGTTGTGCCTGTCTTGATCCATTCTCTATCTCTTGATTCCTGTTAGGTACACAATAAATATTTTTGAAGCGGACACTTGAATTTCATCCCCAGTGTGACTAGAAGAAGCCTGGAAAAACAAAGATTTTGGGAGATCTTGGTTTGTGATTAGCTGTAGAGAAAATGGACAAGGCTTAATTTTTCCTTTAAATCAGTTTTCTGATCTTGAGGAGGTTTCCTCCACCCTCAAGATGGGGGAGAGCCACTGATTTATCTCGTAAGTGATTTTTTTTTTCCAGACGTGCCCATACCGAATAATTACTTGCTTTTGTGGGCCGAGAATGTCTTTCTGCTGTTCCACCTGATAGGTTTGTTTTGTTTGTTAATTAGCTATTAATTGCAAGGACTCCTGGGGACTGGAGGTGGAAGGGAGGCCCCAGAGGTGGGCCAGGGGGTGTGGGGCAAGCGAGGACCCCAGATTGGAATGAGGACGACCTCACGGGGCACTGGGCTAATTTATTTCAGATGTTGTCATGTCCAGATAGTCAATGAGTTCCTGGGATGATGAGTGATTTTGTTAATTGAGTCCCATAAACACTACAGCTTAATTTCCAGCAGTGGGGCTGCAGCTGGTGGGTGGGAGCTGCCGGCAGCTGCCACAGAGGCTGTCCTTGAAGGAATTAGGCCCTGGATGCTGAGGAGCCTGGGAGGGCAGGAAGGGTGTTCAAGGACACGAACCTCACCCTGGGGGTGTTCTTTCTTCCCTGCTCCTGTTGCCCCTCACTATTTCTCTAGGCTGGGCCTTGCTTGTGTGAATGCCCCAGTTTGGCAAAAGGATAATGCCCATAAGTCATTTGAAGGGGGTTTCAGAGCAGGCACCCCCCCAAAGGCCTCATTTTTGTCATCCTTTCCATCTCTGAGGCCTATAGTATTTCTCTGGAACATTCTACTTGTTGCCTTCACCTATGTCTCTCCAGCCTCTCCAGCAGCTCTGCTCCAGCCCATATTGTCTGTGTCTTGGCAGACCTTTACAACCATCTTGTGGGTCTCCTTGCTGCCACTCTTGGCCCTACAGTTTTTCCTACTCAGGGTGGCCTGCGTGATCTTCCTGAAATGTCCACCTGACTGCATCATTCCTGCTTTAAATTCTGCTGTGGATTTCCACTTCCTTTAGATAAAGGCAAGAGTCCTTTCCAAGGTCTATGAGACCCACTTAGGCCTGTGGCCCTGCTTCTTAACAGTCCCAACTGGGACTGTTGCACATCTGGGACAAATTTCTTTTTCATTTTATTTTTTGGACCCAATCAGATTTTCTTTCTTTTTCTTTCTTTCTTTCTTTCTTTCTTTCTTTCTTTCTTTCTTTCTTTCTTTCTTTCTTTCTTTCTTTCTTTCTTTCTTTCTTTCTTTCTTTCTTTCTTTCTTCTTTTCTCCTTTCTTCTTTCTTTCTTTCTTTCTTTCTTTCTTTCTTTCTTTCTTTCTTTCTTTCCTCCTTCTTCTTTTTTTATATTTATATTTATTTATTTGAGAGAGAAAGAGAGAGATAGCAAGAGAGAGCACAAGCAGGGGAAGGGGCAGAGGCAGAGGGGAAACAGACTCCCTACTGAGCAGAGAGCCTGATGTAGGGCTCCATCCCAGGACCTTGAGATCATGATTCGAGCTGAAGGCAGATGCTTAACTGACTCAGCACTTAACCACTCAGTGGCCCCCAGATTTCTTAGATTAAAAAAAGTGAAGTCTTTGAACAAGATGTCCTTCCACCTTTAATATGTTCCATGCTCCCCATCACCTCTCTCCACATCTGCATGGCCCACTGCTCATCCTGTGGCCTCAGAAGCCCCTTCATCATTTTGGGGGAGCCTCTCTGGCCCCTGCAGCCATGTTAGGCCCCCTCAGGTGGCTGACAGCATGGAGACATGACTGCATTTGCACACTTACACTGTGTATAACAATATGTTTATTGTCCTCCTTGAGGGCACAGGGGTCATGACTGTCTGGGACAGTACTCAGCACTCCCAGCACCCAGCATAGTGCCTGCAACCCAGCCGATGCCCAACACATGTGTTGAATTGCATGAATTCAATGTGGAATGGAATTGCTAAGAGGGATAGAGGGCAGTGGAGTACATAGGTGGGGTGTGGTTGTTTCCAAGGCTACAAGGAAGGGCTTCAGAGATAATGTGTTCCAGAGATTCTGGAAGTATTAAAAAGTGGTCATATTCTTGGGTCTGAAGTTTGTTTCAGTCTTTGTTCTGTGATAACCTTTATGTCCTTGGATGGCTCACTGAACCTCCTTATGCCTCTGTTTCCTCATCTGCAAAATGGGTATAATAATCTTGTAGGGTTTCTGTGGGATTACATGAGGTGATTTGGTAAAAATCTTAACTTGTCATTGTTGCCAATATCCCTACCCCCAACATCATTATCACTATTTTCCTCTTCCCCTTCCCTCCTTCCTCCTCTTCTTCTCCTTCTTCATTTCTCTCAACTGCACAAGGAAAAAGAAAGGAAATTGGTATTTACTGAGAACATCTTGCATGCTAGATGCTTTCATGTATATTATCTCATTTGATCCTTTTCACATAAAAACTTGTATTCTCTATTTGTCTGTCTCCTTCTCCACCCCCCCCCCATATATGGCTGCCTAACCCAAGAACACACAAAGACACAGGCAGTGCTAGTGGCCAAGCCATGCTATGAATACCAATCTGTCTTGCCCCAAAGCCTGGTGATGGAGGGAGAATTGAGGAACTATTGTCTCTTACTCCTGGGTTGGATTTCCTGTTTTCTGAATTTTATCTTCCTCTTTATTGGTTTACATACACATTTTTGGTGGAACACTCTCTCTAGTTGTGTCTTAAAGAGATATATGAGGAGTAAACCACTAAGGACCTCTCATGTCTGAAAGTATCCTTATTTTATTCTTACACTTGAATATTTGGCTGGGAGTGTATTTGTTTGTTTGTTTGCTTGCTTCTTTAGAATCCTTTCCTTCATAATTTTGAAGCCAGTCTTTGGCAACCAGGTTCCAAAATAACTCACGATAATTCTCATCTCTTTATATTCGTGTATAGTCCCCTCCCACATTTAATAGAAATGATCTGTGTGACCAGTAATGATGGCCATAAGGACATGTGGCTTCTGCTTTGCTCTCTTAGGATTACTCTTTCTGGGGGAAGTGAGCTGCCCTGTAATGAGGACACTCAAGCAGCCATTTGGAGAGGTTCACATGGTGAGAAACTGAGGCCTCTCACCAACAGCCAATACAACTTGCCAGCCATGTGAGGCATCTTGGAAGTGGATCCATCGGCCCTAGTCAAGCCTTCAGATGATTGCAATTCTGAAGTCAGTATTTTGACTGTAACCACATGAAAGACCCTGAGCCAGAACCACCCAGCTAATCCACTCCTGAATTCTTGATTTGCAGAAACCATGTGATATAAATGTTTATGGTTGCTTTAAGCTGCTAAGTTTTGGGTTGATTTGTTATGCACGGTAGATAACTAATACACACTGTTCCATCATCTTCTAGTTGTTGAGACATCTGAAGCATTTCTGATTTCTTATCCTTTATTTGATCTATTTTGTTTTTTCTCTCTGGAAGCTTAGAGGATCTTCTCTTTGTATCCAAGGTCTTGACATTTTCCTAACATTTCACTATAATGTGCCTGGTATGAGGCTATTTTCATCTTCTCTGTAAACCCTTTCAATGGAAATTCATATTCTTCAGCTCTTGGAAATTCTCGTAAATAATTTCAGTAACTTTCTTCCTTTATTGTCTCTGCTCTCTCTTCGTGGAATTCTCATACTTTGGATTCTTTAATTTTTTCTTTTTTTCTGTCCTATTTTCCACTTTCTGTTTTTGCTGTATTTTCTAGGGAACACCCCTTCTTATATTCTTAGTCTTTTGAATGTTATTACTTAAACTGCTGCATTTTAAATTTCTAAGGCCCCATTTTTATGTGTTCTGAATGTTCCTTTTTATATTTTTCTACATTTGTTTGATGCAATCTCTTTTCTAATTTCTCTGAAGATACTATGTATATAATATATAATATGTATTATAATATGATATATAATACATCTCTACATTTTTTCTAACAGCCTTATTGAGATATAATTCACATACCAAATAACTCACCCCTTTAAAATGTACAATTCAATGGTTTTTAGTATATTCACAGAGTTGTGCAATCATCACCACAATCAGTTTGAGAATATTTTCATCACCCTTGAAAGGAGCTCTGTATCCTTTATTTATTACTCTTCATACCTCTCATCCATACCCAGACCTAGGCAATCACTAATGTACTTTTTGTCTCTCTATATTTCTTGGTTCTGGAGACTTTACATAAATAACATATTTTTTTGGGGGGGTAGCAGAATTCCTGCCTTTATCTACTTGCTTCTTGCCCTACATTTATTTGCTTTGGTCTTTATCTCCCATGTCAGAGGACTTTCTCTGGTCTATTGACCATTGGTTGTCTATTCTCATTGAAGAAGGGGGGCACTAACCAGTTGATTGGACACTTTGGATATGAGTGGGATTTGGTGACACCAAGCTTCCCTTTTGGATGGCCTCTAGCTTATTTGGTAGGGCAATCTCATAAGTAATCTTTTAAGCCATCTCTTTTTGGGATGGCTAGATTCCTAGAGAAGATTCTTTCAGTCTCCTTCTTACCTGGAGGCAAAGCTCTGGCAGTCAATGTTCTGAGAGACAAGTGGGAGAGCAACATGGGGAAATCTCAATATCCAAAGCAAGTAAGTTTACTTGATGCCTCTATTTCTGGTCAGGAACTTTGCTCTCAGTGGTGCCTGACATCCTTATTCTAGAGATCTTTTGTTTTATAATCTCTGGAGAAAAAATTCTCCACCTATCTGCTGAGACAGGGCAGAAACAATGGCTTCTCTGTGAAAGGGTAGGGAGAAGATCTAGGCCTCTGACTGTTTCTTAAAAATATTTTTAATCAGTGTTATTTATATTTATTTAACAAACATTTATACAACTATTACTGTGTTCCAGGTACCTTTAAACTTTCAAGATTTTGTTGTGGCAAGAAAACTCAACATGAGACCTACTCTGTTAAACAGATTTTTAAGTGTACAAAACAGTATGTTATCTCAACATTTGCCTGTGGTCAGGTCAGGCCTGTCACAGCCCTCCTCTATTCCTATGAACTTCTGGCTTTCAGTTCTGGGTAGTTCAGTGTTATTGGAATGAGGAGTGCAAGGAAAAGGGGAGAGATGTGGACCTGACCTGACTATAGGCACAGTGTTGTTCATTGGATCTCTAAAACTTATTCATCTTGCATAAATAAAATTCTATACCCATTGATTAGTAACTCCCCATTTCCTTTCCACCTCCAGTCCCTGGCAACCACAGTTCTATTCTTTGCTTCACTGAATTAGACTATTTTAGATACCTAGTATCTAAAGATGTGGAATCATATGGAATTTGTCCTTCAGTGACTGGCTTATTTCACTTAGCATCATGTTCTTAAGGTTCATCCTTGTTGTCACATATTGTAGGATTTCCTCCTCTTTTTAAGGCTGAATAATATCTCATTATATATTTATACCACATCTTCTTTATCCATTCATCTGTCAATGGCCATTTAGGTTGTTTCCATATCTTGGCTATGTCAACACTATTGCAATGAACGTGGGATGCCACTATCTCTTTGAGACCCTGATTTCAATTCTTTCGGATAAATACCCAGAAGTGGGATCACTGGATCATATCATAGCTCTATGTTTAACTCTTTGAGGCACCTCCATACCATTCTCCATTGTGGCCGCGCCATTTTATGTTTCTGGCCAGGCATTTTCTAAGATTTTTGCAAATTCTCCTTCTTTTAGATCTTCTTTTACTCCCCACATATGGTGGTACTGGATGTCTTCAGTCCCCAAGTCTTTCAGAAATTCCAAGGGGAAACAGTTTGGTTCTCAGGTTTCCCCACTTAGGATCCAGTTTTCTTGAGTGTGTCAGCTTGGATCCTTCAAGAATTGGACACCAAGATGAGATTAAAGATGCAAGAGATTTATTGGGGAAGACACCCATGAGGGAAGAACGGGGAGGAAACTGGAGGAAGCTGAGAGAGCTGTCAGGTCATGATGCATGTCTAACCACCTTGGAGGAGAGAGGGAGGCAAGGAAGGTTGGGTCGAAAAAAAGCAGTAGAATGATGTGCAGTTCCAAGAAAGCTTCAGCAAAGCTGATGGGGGAGTTCTTGAGGCTAAATCAATTGTCAGAGGAGTCTCATGTCTTCCAGGAATACCCTTGACTTAGTATCTCTTCTATGCTCTGCCAGTGGCTGGGGGTGACTGTGGTGATAGATTCAGAGCATAGCAGCTAGGGCAGTTAGTTACCAGGAAGGTGGGGAAAGGCACATTCTCCTGGCTGCCACATAGTCACAGCAGGTGTGCTCATCCTGTCCCCAACCCCCAGGGAATCAATAGCAGAGGGATTTTCTTAAAAGGCAGAACCCACAAAGATGGAGAGAATAGGAAAGGCAGTAACAATAAAATTTTGGAAGCTGGTTGTGTGTTTTTAATCTGTTGTATTTACCCAGAAATCCTTTGAGATAACTTATTTCCAGTCCTTGTTCTCTCATAGGTGCAATTAAGACAACAAATATCCCAAGTACTGCCTTGGCTCCTTACTCTCAATGGTTAATATGTAAATTTTTTTAGTTTATGACAAATGTGGCCAGTTATTGACAGTGGTTTGTAAGCTTATGTGACCCAATGCTTTTATACCCGATTATGGTGTTGCATAAATGTAATCTACATGACAAGGGCTCTAGTACGTTGTACAGAATGGCTGACCAGAACCAGTGTTTTGCTTCAGTTCAGCTCAACAAATACGTGTGGCGTCCTACCAAGTGCCTGCCCTGTGTGAGGAACTGGGAATGGAGAACAAATCAGAGATACGTGTCTTGATTGTAATAACCTAGTACAATAGGTGTTATGAGAAGGTGGCATAGGGTACTGTTGCAGAATAAATAATGGGCACCTAACTTGGCCTCTCGGGTTCATGGAAGACTTGGAGGAGACAGTTGAGCCTTCCAGGACAAGTGGGAATAGTGCAGGAGATGCAGGGAAGGGCATTTCAAATAAAGGGAACAAGTGAAGACGCATGGTATGAAGTGTCAGAGTACATTCTGGAAGCTCCAGGTAGTTTGGTGTTATTGGAACACAGAGGGCCAGGGGTATAGGTGAGATGTGGTGGGCCTGACCCTAAGGATTAAGGAGGTGTTAGGGAGTTGGGGGTTTGTACTGAAGGTGAAGCTTATCCAGCCATGGCTAGTAGTTTGGGCAGTTCCCAGAGGCTGCCATTGTCCCTCTCCCCAGGACCCCAGGTCCTTCTGGGGATCTTATAGGTGCTCTGGGTGTAGAGCTTGGCTGACTGTGAATGTCTCCCCATGGTGGTGCTGTCCTAACATTTCATCCTGTCTGATGAAGCCTGTGCCACCTCGCCCTTCCCCCCTCCCTAACTTGATAGCACAGAAATACGAATCCCTTTGCAGGCATCGTTTCTCTTTGAGGTTCCACACTTGAACCTACTAAATTGCTCTCCACGCTCACCTTGCAGGAAGCAGGAGGCCGGGGATCCCCTGCAGACCCCAGATTCTGCAGTCTGGCTTTGAGGAGAGGATGTGTGCTCAGATTTTCCGAGGTGCCCCATGAGTCACCTGCTTGCAGGAGGGGTACTAAGAAGGGAAGTGCGATGGGAATCAGACAGATCAGGTGTTAATCCTGGCTGAGGTGCTCACCTGCTGGGCGACCTCAGGCAAATTCTTTCTTTAGTGACCAAGCATTGGCTGATGCCCTCACCATGCACAGCTATATGCTGGGTTCTGGGAAAACAAGACAATGTAGGGGAGACAGACAGATGGGCAGACAGGGGGACGGCTAAGGTGCCTTGTGAGCCCAGAAAGACTCAAACCCTCACTTTACCTGACAAGGTGTGTTATCATGACTCTACAGTGGAGACATTGGGGCTTGGAAAGATCACATGACTCACCCAAGGTCTCTGTAGCTCTGTTCTCCTGTACACCATCCGCGTTCCTCAACGTCTGCCCAATAACATCACAGCAGCAGCAGCAGCAGAAGCCCACAGACCTGCTCCTACTTTGTCCTGCCTGTGGAAGGATTCCAAGTATTCATGAGCCTGGAGAAATGGGGAACGCCTTAGGCCTTCAGATGTACCCACCTGGGCAGGGAGGCTATGTTGGTGGTCTGAGATAATTCCAATTTTTCTTTCTTCACCTGCAGGACCATAGATCCCATGTCCCTGGGCCCTGGACAGAGTGGTACCTACAGGTAAGGTCTTTGAAGGGGATCATTAGAGCTTTTCGCCTTGGCGTATCTGACCTGCGGGGCTGGGCATGTGTGCTGGGCTGTCAGGAAGAGTTATCTCCAGACAGCCCCTTGGCCTGCCTGTTTTCTCCTCCGCGGTCCCCTCCTAATTCATTTTCTGCCTTTAATGTCCTGCTGTGGGGCTTCGTCTCCCATTAGGGCCTGTAATGTGCACCGATTCCCTTCAGCTTGACTGCCCTTAATAGGCAGCGTAAATAGAATTTAGTGTGGCATGCACTAACATCTCTATCCATTGTCCAGAGATTAAATACTTGCCACCGATGGTTCATGCATCATCAGCCTCGGGCCCCGTTTCATAGCTCCCAACCAAAGGAGGATATTAAATTAATTTGCAGGTTGCTTTAGCAAAACCTAACAAAAAAAAAATCCTCCGCAGGAGAAGAAGTGGGGGCATGATGCGTCTGCCCACCATCAATCATGGGGCGGGAGGGTGGGAGTCATTTAGCGACCAGGGATGGTGCTTCAGTCTGTCTGGGGCTGGGTCCCTCTAGGGGCCACACTACTGGACTGTCCACTTCCATCCCCAGGCCTTGATCCATGGCCAGCCCTTCTCTTGGCTCTGGAATCCAGTCTAACGAGTGGAGTGAGGGGTAGAGAAAGGGATGTGGGAATTCAGGGCCAGAGTCTAGAATGCAGGGGCTACTTTTTCTTTCTTAAGGGGTAGCCAGAGGACAACATGTGAAATGGCCATGTGGTCCTGGTTTGGAAGATCCTGGAAACCTCCCGTTGGATCTTTTTGGTTCCTTTGGCATCCGTTTCTTACTGGGGGCCCTGCTCAGCTGGCTGTGCAAGTCTGGGTTGTGGAAGACAGACCATAAGATGGTAGGGGTGAGGCTCAGCACTGGCCCTGCCTCTGGGGTCCAGCTGGGCATTTACAGGCCCTTCTGCATTGGATGGTGGTTTGTGTCACTGGCCACAGTCATATAGTGGAGAGAGACGGCAAACAGATTGTGACAACCCAGATATGAGAGGTTTATCCTGCCTTAGAGGACTCCTGTGGGCACTGGGGAGCAGGTAATCTCTGGTCTGGACCTCTGTGGATAAGTGGGAGTTATCTGGCAGGTTGGAGGCAACAAGAGAGTCTGGAGTACACAGTCAAGAGGTGTCACCATGGACGATGATGTCAGAGAATGGCAGGGAGCTCAGAATGGCTGGTCAGTGTGGTGAACAGAGATGAGGCTGGGAGTTGTGCTTTATGTGGAGGCAATGGGAGCCATGGAGGCCTCATTGGCAGGAGGGAAACAGGGTCAGAACTTTGCTTTGTGGAGATCCTGAGATAGTGAGAGGGTAGCCTTCCACGGGGTTAGGCTGGAGGCAGGGAAATCTAGGGAAGTTTTGCAGGAGCCCAGGGGTGATGGGGTTGGGATGGTGACACTAGTGGGGACCAGAAGGGTGAATCCCAATTCTGGACTGAGAGTCTCTGGGACAGAAGAAATAATGATCCCATCCTTCTGCTCCTCCGTCTTAGTTCTGATGTGGCTGGGAACAACTAAACCAAGTCCTTGTGCTCATCTGGGGGCATTGGGAAGAAATGCCGAGTCCAGGTGCCTGTCCCCTGGGCTCTGACTGCCCGGAAACAAGGCCCAGGGTGAGAGGAGCCAGGGAGAGGTGGGGTTTGGCTCAGTTGAGAAGGGCTGACACGGAAGCTGCCTCTAGCTGGTGGATGGACCAGAAGGGTGGCCCTTCTCCCAACAGGAAAACGGTGGATACATGGCAAATTTGCCACCACCCTCCTTGCCATTTTCTGGGCGGTTATCACTAATCAACTCAGCCACTTTTCCCAGTGAGGGCCAAAGTGTCCTTTTCAGCCCAGAACACCACAGCAGCCACCACTAACAGACTGTAGCTGGCAAAGGAGAGTCTGACCAGTCCAACCTGTGGAGTTGAAAACAACCGTGTCCAAACTGGGGCACCCCTGGCCTGACCCCATACGATGGCCTGAGCTTGGCCCACGGGGCCATTTTTCCTGATAAGAATGGAGAAAACCAGACATCTACTTGTTTAACTCCAAACCAGGCTCTCGTTTCTTCCCAGGTCTGAGCAGGCTTGGTGGGTGTGAGGAGCCTTGTCTTTGCTCAGATCTTAGATGCTTCCAGTCCACCGTCTTGCCCCTCCTTGCATTGTGGGCATATGGTGGGTCCCCAAGGCTTTGGGGAGGAGGCAAGGAGGGGTCTTCAGCAGCTGCATGAGACTCCACGGGGAGCTGCCAAGAGCTCCCTGCTGAACCCCTCCACCAGTGGCCTCCACTCACAGGGCTTTATTAATAGCTTTTAACATGATCATTTGGGCTAATTGAAAATGGAAGCAATGCTAATATGCTTCTTACATTTCATTCCTTTTTTTATTTAAAAAAGATGCTAAAAGCATTTATTGAGTAGTTTCTGGGGAAAAGAAATAAAAAGGTCTCCCCTCTGGCCATGGCAATGGTGTGGTCTCCTGCCAGCACCCCACGCGGGGTTCTTGTGGTTCATTAACGTGATTTAAGGTGTCCAGGTGACCCCGTTATAAAGCCATCAGTGGGAGTGGCTCCGAGACATCCTTTGCTCCCTGGTGAGCTTTGCCTTACTAGTCATGAAGGTGGAAATAGGTGGGACGGGATGAGGGCTCTTTGGCTGATGTCCCTTCCCTGTGGCCCCACTGTGTGGTCTGGGTGTGACTGTGGTATAGGCACTGGTCTGGGGATGATTTAGAGTCCTGAGAGAGCAAGGTCTGATTAGACCGAGTTTAGGGTTAGTACCCATCTCTTGGTCAAAAAGGATAGGTGTGCCACTTCTTCTCTATTCACCAGTTCATTTCTCTGCTCTTTTCTGGGCCCCCAAAAGCTGATCCCTGGACTTGCTTAGAGGCTTCCCATTGGATTTTTGCCAATGGGAGCCACTGGCAGGAGATCAAAGGGAGGAAGAAGAGAGCTGTGGATCTGACGTCTCCTGGGGTGTGTGGCTTGGGGCTGGCCTCTGGCTCACCCTGCCTTTGCCATCCAGGTAATACCCAACCAAAATCCTCATTCCGTTCCTGGTTGCCCTGTCCCCTGCATGGTCCCAGCTAGGGATGGCCCTGGCTCCCCATCAGTCACCTCCAGCACCGCTTCACAAAACCGTCACCTCCATATATATAGCTCCCACTGAGAACTCTCCTGGGATGGCCTGATCCAGTATGTTCTCCCACTAAGTACTTGTGGCCAAGAACTGTTTCTAAAATCACTTCTACCCTCAAAGGATCAAAGTTTGCACTTGACAAGGCTTTCTGCACATTCTGAAGACCCCTGCAACACTGGCAGAGTAAGTGTGGGGCTCTCCAAGGGGGTCCTTTTGAGGCCAATACAGGGCTATGGATGGGCTGGTGGCTACTAGTCACATAGTCACAGCTCAGCTGTAGTGTGTGTGTGTGTGTGTGTGTGTGTGTGTGTGTGTGTACAAGCGGGTATCCTTGACAAGAGCTATTGTGGGTAGGGGAGAGCTTCAAAGGAAAGCTCTCTGGACTCATCTTCCAGGGGAAGGAAGTCCCTAGGACCCACTGTCTCAGATATCACCTCATCCTGGCAGAGAAGGCAGCTGAGGCCAAGCTGAGAACAGTCTTGGAGCAGCAAGAGGCTGGGTCAAGTCAACAAGCATTTGCCCTGTGCTGTGCTAGACTTGAGAGGCAAAATGTTGACTTGGACTTGGATACTGGCTACTTCTAACTGGGCGGTGACTTGAGGTCTTCTTGGGTCCTCACTATCTTTATCTGCAGTAGGACCAATGTCCTCTGAGGGTCTTGAGAGTCTGTGGTCCTCTGAGTGTGGACACCTAAGTTTGTCATCCTTGGCACTATTGCCATTTTTGAACTGGATAATTCTTTGTTGTAGGCCATCCTGTGCATTGCAGAATGTTTAGCAGCATCACTGGCCTCCACCTGCTAGATGCCAGAGCATCCCACCCCTAGTTTTGATAATCGAATATGTCTCTAGACCTTGCCAAGTGTCTCCTAGAGGGCAAATTGCCCTGGCTGAGACACACTGGTTTAGAATGATGATGGAAGCTCACCACGTGCCTGGCCAGGGGTTTTCCCACAACTGTCTTAGTGAATAGATTCGGACTTGGTTATAGGTCTTATCACCCTAATTCTGAGGTGTGGGACCTGGGCCTGCATTATCCTGGCTTCATGAGGCTTCATGAGTAGAATTCTCCTCCACACCTTCCCTGTTCCAGGGATTGAGGACTCATTTGTTCAATGATAAGATAAGGTCTGAACCTGACATCTGAAGGCCCAGCCCTGTGGGGTGAGAGAGGGACCCAAGGAGGGGGGCAGGAATGAGGCCTCTGTGAGGAGGGTCCCAAGACGTGTGGGGGAAAGATCTGGGCCTGTGGTAACTTCTTGATGTGTCCCTGGGCAAGTTACTAACCTCTTCATGCCTCGGTTTTCTTATCTTCAAAATGGGGGTGATAATGGTAACCCGCTTCATGGGATTCTTAGATCGGTCAAGCCTGGAAGGCCAGAAATGGCACACTCATAAGGCTTCCTCAAAAGGATGTCCTGAAGGGGCAATCTACGCAGTGTAGGCAGGATTAAGGAAACAGAAGGGGGGTAAGGCCATAGGGCTAGCAAGAGCAGAAAACAAGGACCCCTCTTCCCTCACCAGGCTGGAGGGGCAAGGGAAGAAAGGCATCTCCATAGGTCCTTGAGAGCCATAGGAGTCTTGGAACTCCTCCTCCTTGTCCCACCTGATCTAGAGCCACAGCTAACCTCTTGCCAGAAACCACCCCAAGGCTGGAGGGTGAGGGTGGCACAGCAGGGAGAGAGGTCAGCTTCCTGGGGTACCATGCGTGTCAGAGAAGATGGAAGATTGGAGGGGGACAGTGATGGGGGCGGCCAGCAGACAGCAGGTGTTAGGAAAGTGAATGGGTGGATATTTGCTAAACATTTTGTACAGTTCCCAGCAAGCACGGGGTGTTCCCTCCGGGAGACCCTGTGCTAGACTCTGGGGGTGCCATCCAAACTAAATAAACGTCTGTAGCCCCTCCTGGCCCCAGGGCAGGCCGCATCTCTGGGAAGATCCCAGTCTCTCCGTTTTGGAGTTGAGGACTAGCCAGGCCGGCTGTGGAGTCGTGTCCCCACTCTCACCTCACAGACACACTGGGGGAGGCTCACTCTCTGGCCTTTCCACCCTTGCCTGACCCAGAAACCCCTGGGTATTTATCAGCCCTGCGTCATCTCCCCACCTCCCTGTGTCTCTTTGGTTCAGACCCCATATGTGGACCAGAAAGGGGGGAAGCCTCAAGGGCTCTGTCCCGGGAAAAGATGGCTCAGCCTTTGTTTTGCCCTGAGTCCCCTGAGCAGTGGACTTTTCATGATGCAAGGAAGAGATTTCCCTTTGCTTTTGTGAGCCCTTTTGTGCACCCTGCAGATATGGGATGGTAAACCCCCAAGGGGCCCCTGTGGGGCCCATGCTCCTAGCTGCCTATAGGGTGCCCCATCAAGGGTTCTAGGGCCTAAGGGGGTGCCCTAGAGGGAGGGAGAGGAGGCAGAGGGAGTCAAGGAGGCAACATTTCATGAGCTTTTGTGCTTCATCTCTTGTATGGCTCTGACCTCGGGTTGTCCTGCGGGTGGAAGGTAGGCTCCCCCCACTTCCGGGGCCCATCCACCTGAAGGGATCTGGGGCCAGAATCTTTTTTCACTCAGCAATAACAGAAGCATGAAGGTTAGGGTGGGCCTCAGCTTAGTTTTTGGGGTGGCACAGGGAGGGAAGGGTTCCTAGTCTCTCCTTACCCCACCCCTCCCCCCTCCATGGCTGGTTACTTGTGTCTAGTGGGATCAGGGGAGCCCTGGGCACTCCCCCAACTCCAGCTTGTTCTGACTTTCCACCTGGGGTTGCCAGATAAGATTAAGGATGCTCTAGTTTAATTTGGATTTCACATACGCAGTGAATCATTGTTCGGCATAAGTATATCCCAAATGTTGCATGGCACATACTTATGCTTAATGACCTGTTATCTATCTGAAAGCCAAATCTAACTGGGTGTCCTGGTTATTTATTTATTTACTTCAGTCTGTTGGTTTTTATGCTAAACCCAATAACACTGTCCTCCCACAATCTCTGGCTTCACGCCCTTCCTCACTGGCCCCCATAGTAGGGGTTTCTGTACATCCTCCCCTTCCTGCACGGTTCCTTCCCCAGTCAAGTCTGGGATCCAAGCATAAAGAGCTCTGCAATGGGGCCATTTCAGACCCACAGAGTCCCCAGGGGCTGGTGGGCTGAGCCCTGGCTCCTGCTGGCCTTTGTCAGGGGTAGGGTGGTGGAGGCACGAGCAGTGGGGTGGACACTCCCCTGTCCTGCAGCCAGCACGGGAGGTCTGAGCATGCGTGGAGCCTGTGCCCAGCCACCTGGCTTGCCTTATTTCATTCCATCCTCCTACAGGTCTGCGAAGCTGGCGCTGATGGTATCTTTGTGTCAATGCTAAACCAAGGCACAGAGAAGTTAAGGGCTTGCCCAAGGTCACACAGCTCACTCGTAATAGAGCTAGAGTCCGAATTCTGATCTGACTCTGGGTCTAGGGTCTTCGGCGCTGGCCTATAGGGCCGCCTCTTCCAGGTCCTGGCCTTCATGCTTCTGAGGGTGTCATCCTGCCTGGGGTCGCTCCACGGAGGGGGCTGCAGCTCCGGAGTGAGGCTGGCTTGGGAACGTTTTCCACACACCCCCCCGCCCCGTGCAGCTGTGTAATGAGCCACATCTGTTACCACCACATGTTGCTCAGCGCTACGCAGATGTAAAGTCTCAATTTTTCTAATTAGCAGCCGCACGAAGTCTATCTTCATTTTCTCCTCCCCTCCCTCTAATAAACGTGATATTAACAAGGTTACACGTCTGGGTTTTTGCTGGGTGTAATTGAATCAGGTCACAGATTTGATTAGTGGGTGTGGGGCGCCGGGGTCTGGTCAGGCTGGCAGGGCTGGGGGAAGCACGGGGCTGGGGCTGGGTGGGCCTGGGTGGGGAGAGAAAGAAGAAGGTGAGGGGAGAGGAGGGGGCGGGCGGGGGGAGAAAGACAAGTCTGGGAAAGAAGCGAGTCGGGAGTGGGATGGCAACAAAGATGGGGAGAAAGTGAGAGGCACAGATGGGTGGTGGGTAGAGACGGAGGGAGGGACGGAATAACAGGGGGAAAGGAAGAGGGGAGGAGATGGAGCAAGAGAAGGGGGTAGGGAGGGGAGAGGGAATGAGACAGGGGAAGTATGGAGACAGAGGGAGAGGGAGAAAGACACACATACACGCCCCGCACCCCCACCATGTGAGTGATCAATAGACAAAGAAGGTGGAAGACGGAGTGGGGGGGCGCCTATGCCCCGTGCCTGTCCCTGGCTCCTGGCTCCCATTCTTCTGCGGGCCCCCCCACTCTGGGGCTCAGGGGGGCCTGGGTTGAGGTGCGCCAGGCACAGACCCCTGCCCCTTGCAGCCCGCACTGCCTCTCCTGAGTCTGCTGGTCTGTCTGAGGCCTGGTCCTGGCTCTGGGTGACCAGGGGTCGGTCGGCTCCTCGCTCTGGGCCTCACTTTCTCCAGCTGAAGAGTGCCTGTAAGTCCCACCCCCTGCACTGGAAGTCAAAGATTCCCTGGAGCACCCCGTTCCCTACTTCCATTGGGGAACGCTGGAGGAGTAAGCTGCAAAGCCTCCTGCTGAGATGACCCCTAGATGCACCCCTTGCCAGCGGGCACCCTTGGACAGAATAAGGGAGGGCCGGTGAACCACTGTCTGGAACGGGGCCCTTGCCCCCACTGGCTCCAAGCCCCCCAAACTACATCCCTCTGGGCATCCACACTTTCAGTGGTTCTGCACGGGGCGAACCCCATGCTCCGGGTCATTGGGTCTCTGCTCATAGTTCCATCCTCTCGTCTGTCTACCCCTGCGTCCCTGACTGTCCCAGCCCTACCTGCTCTTTCACACCTCTGCATTTTTTTTAAGGATTTATTTATTTATTCAGAGAGAGAGAGAGAGAGAGGCAGAGACACAGGCAGAGGGAGAAGCAGGCTCCATGCAGGGAGCCCGATGTGGGACTCGATCCTGGGTCTCCAGGATCACACCCCGGGGCTGCAGGCAGCGCTAAACCACTGCACCACCGGGGCTGCCCCACCTCTGCACTTTTGCCCCGGTCTGGGATGCCCTTCCCTACCTTCCCTGCCTTGTCCTCTGTCAAACCTTAAACTCAAATGTCTTTTCCTTCTTGGGTCCTGCCCTGTAGGACTGACGAACCGACTTCTTCCTCTGTGCGACCACATACTTCTCTCCCTTTCCATGGTGTCAGAAGTATGTCTAAGCATTTATGTGACGGTCTCCGCACACTGTTTCTGCTGCTGTCCCTGGCTGGCACCTCATGGGTGCTTAGTGTGCGTGTGACAGTGTGACCAGGTACACGTGTGCCCAAGTGATGGTGCGTGCCAAGGAGGCCTGGTGGCTGCAGCGCCGTGGCAGTGCCGCATTCCTGCTGTGACAATCTCTCCCGCTGATGACTCAGTCCCCAGGGCCTCGGGAGGCGCTGAGAAGCTTCTGTCAAGGGGCAGTGGCTTTTCCCCCCTCGCTTAAATGAGATATGAATAATTGATTCAGCTCCTGAATAATTAATCAGATATTCAATAAGGAAAGTAATTGTTTGGCGCATCCCCCGTGGATGGCCTGGCTCAGCCGCCGCCCCACTCGGGCTGGGAAGCTGGCGGGGGTTATGAGCCCATAAGGAGCCCGGTGCCAGCTGGGGGAGGTCACCTTGTCCTGTACCGCTGGCACTCCCGTCCACTCACCGACCCCTGGGAGGCCACTGCCTGCCTCCAGATGCCAGCCAGGACTTGGGTCTTACAGAACCCTGTTCCCAGTTTGTTCACCACGGCTCCTTCCCTGCACCTCCCAGCTCTGCGGAGGGCTCCCCTCCCCTCCAAAGGAGGCTCTGGCCCAGGTGCCAGCAGAGCGGGCTGTGGGCAGGCCTCAACTCCCCAGTGCCACCCCTCCTCTGCCCTCTGGCAAGTTCGAGCCTGGGCTGCACTGCCTGCTGTGTTCAGGGTCAGGCTTCCTAAGGAGCTGCCACGAGGGAGGCCCGTAGATGGGTAACCAAGCATGGTGGGTACTGAGCCCAGGAAAGCCCCAGAGAAGCACCTCTGACCTGGGGTCCCTCATGGGCCTGCTTGGCTTTGTCTCTCTTCAGAGACGGTTTTTCTTTCTGGCTCCCTGGAGAGCTCCCCCGCCCTCTGTCTATAGGACCCATCCCTTCCCTCAGACCGGGGTCTGTGTTTCGGGGAACACTGCTCGGCAGCTTCTGCCCACGGTGACGGTCTCGGATGGGGCTGTTCCCACTGCACAGTGTGGGGTGCGCTGGAGCTCCAGTCCTGTCCTCAGTGGGTGGGCTCTCTTACCCCTTTGTGATTTTCTTTAGGCATCACAGGTACTTCTGTGTTTGGACCAAACACACATGCACATGCCACACACAGCAGACATTCCCAAACACACACATACGCAGACACATTTGCCGTGCACACCACACACACATCACACAAATGCACACACAAATCGCACAGACGCACGCAATCAGGCATATACACCACACACAAGCACATAGTCACACACCATATTATACACACCACAAAATGTATACACAAGCCACATACACACATCAGACATATACACCACACAGTCAAACACACACATACATCATGTACACCGTACAAACATACACACAAACCACACAAATGCACATATCAGACATAAAAACCACACATGCATCGCACAAACACAGCACACATATGATCACTTATGATGCACATGACACCAAATCTCACAATAATACACATAAACATGCCACATAAGCACATGTAGACACGTCATATACACTGCATACACAGCACGTACACACCTCCCCCATCTGCATAAACACCCATTCACCCCTGCCCCTCTTCCAGAACATCTACATTAATCCTCAGAGATAGAGCACTGAAATCTAAAGAAGAAAGGGGTTCTCTCTCCCGCATCTGAGGGCTCTCACTCAGACTCAGGGCAGGCAGAGGTGTTTCCTTCTTGCCCTTCATCCGCTCCCCATGGAAACTTCCAGTCTGCTGGGACAGGCTCATTTCTGGGGTCTTCACCTCCTGATGCCCACGCCCATGGGCAGATAGGTGGGTGTTGGGACTGCTGCTTGGGGAAGGGCCTGAGAGCACATGCTCTTTGAGATGAGGAAGGGAAGGCCTGGGGCTTCCAGTTGGAGTTGAGCCCAGCGTGCTGAGTGGAACTCAGCTCAGCTACTGACGGAAGTGTCTGATGGGTTTCTGAATGTGTGTGTGAGCATGTGCACACATATGCACACTGAACCCCACAGGTGTGGAAACAGCTCAGAGGCCCTGGTCTGTCCTGCTGCTGTGTGTCTGTGTGTATCCTTCAGGGCAAGGTTGTGCAGGCTGCTGGTGTCCTCCCGCAAGTACCTGGTGTGTGCTGGTTCGCCCAGCCTTGCTGGGCACACACACAGGTGGCCAAGCCAGGTGAATGGTGGGCAGCTGGGGCATTGGGTCCAGGCTGGAGGTGGAAGGTCATCTGGGCTGCACAGCATGGACTCTGCACAGAGACACCCAGGTTCCCGTCAGGGTGCAAGACGGAGTGGCCAGCAGTTTCTGCATTTATTTTTATTTATTTTTAAAAGATTTTATTTATTTATTCATGAGAGACACTGAGAGATAGGCAGAGACCTAGGCAGAGGGAGATGCAGGCTTCCCGTGGGGACCCCAATGTGGGACTCGATCCCGGGACCCCAGGATCGTACCCTGAGCCAAAGGCAGATGCTCAACCACTGAGCCACCCAGGTGCCCCGGTTCTGCATTTATTTATCTGACAAGTACTTCTTGAGCACCTTCTGTGTGCCAGGACCATAGAGGGCATTAGAGAATAGCAGTGAACCAAAAGAGGAACTCCCAGCTCTTGTTTTAGTGGAGGAGACAGACCGTGAATGAGAGAAAAACGTACAGTGTGTTGGACAGTGATCATTCCAAAGGGAGGGGTAGGAAATGTGGACAGGGGTCTGCACCAGCCAGGGGTCCTACAGAAAAATAAAAGTCACATTAGCAATTTCCAACAGTCTGGTTCAAAGCCTCTTTAGAGAATTTAAGTAGGGAACTGGTTACACCAAGGGAAGGGCTGAGACACCCAACAGGGAATGTGAGGCCACCTGGAGATTAGCGACAGAGGGAAGCCTCCACCCCGCAAGCCCGGAGGGATAGGTCTTGGGCGATAACCATCCCCCGGAGGGAGTGGTGTCATCAGTCCAGCTCTGCAGGTTACTTTCACCTGGCGGGAAGCTTTAGGATGCCACCAGCTCTCCCCTGAAGGCTCCCGGGATGCGCCCTGGCAAAAATTTCCCCAATGTCTTAGGCAAACGTGGATTCTGTTGCTAAACTCTTGAGGTAGCTGTGAAACGGGAGTGGTGCCTTGGGGTAAAGCTCTGCATACACCATTAGGCATTTGTCTTCTCTGCCAGCCCCCAAGAATGTCCTGGAGTAAAATAAGACCAGCCTTCAGGGTAACCCCATTAAGCAGGGGAGGTGTCCTAGCCTCAAAGAAATATCCCTAAACCTGCCACTATGGGACAGTCCTGGGCAAAAAATCTTCCTTGGCATAAGCTTGGTGGCAAGTCTTCAAGGAACACTCAGTGATAATTCTGGATTCTCCTGGCTCTTTCCACAGGAGGAGGCAGCCAGTCCATCGGAACAGAGCAGTGGTGTTCTGAGGCACTGGTTTTTCTACAAGAGGAATGAGGACAGTCCTGGTGGGAGCTGAAGTTGGATCCTATAGAAGATGCTGATGAGGTCCTGTCCTGCACCTCGGGGCCTGCTGGAGCCCACCTGCAGCTGCAGCCAATTTCCTTGGTCTCTTAAGCCCTCTGGTCTTTCTTTCTCTGTGCTGGAGAGCTCACTCTGGTCCCAAAGGACCAAAGGAACCTGCTTAGTAGCCTGATTCTTGGTTCACCTCCCTGAAAAACAACCTCTTTCCAAGTCCTTGTCTTAGGGACTCCATTTAGGGGAACCCAAGCTGAGACAGGCCTTATCTGCTCCGGGTCTGAGCAGGGGGGTGGGGGGGGGGGCAGACAGGGGTGTTGAGCTTGCCCCTTCCTGACTCCGCCTCTCTGTGTTCCTTTTGAGAATCCAGGTGAGATGCCAGGCTTTGTGCTTCTGACGTCAGGAACAATTTCGGTGCCTGAGAGAGGAGAATCTGCGTCTAGGCTTTTTGTCTCCAGCCGTGGAGCAAAAACCCTGTGCTCGACATTGGGTTTCCATGCTCGGTTTGAATGAATCCGGTCAGCATGCTGACACGAGGGCTGCATTCCCTGAGGTGGCTCTTCTCACAGTCTTTTTCTCATTCAAGTGTCAGCAAAAACAGCCCTCTTCTCAAAGGCCTAAGTTCCGAAGTTCTTTTAAAACCCTTCCAAATGTTTAGACAACCCATGCCTGGCAGCCTCCTTGTCCCTTCTGATTCCATTTGGAATCTACTGGAAAGGCTGCCAGTATTCAGTTCTGTGAGTGGCTGCTACCCTCCACTGTTCAGACTGGGATCGCCTCTTTGTTAGGACTGTGTCGTGTGCCTGTGAGGCTTGCATGCTGCGAACTCCCAGAGAGCAGATTATGATGTGAATGATAGCCACTAGACTTGTGCAGTGCACAGCCTAAACGACTGGACCCAGCAGCCCTGCTCTTGAAAACAGCAGGCCGCCTTCCTGTGCTCTCTGGCCACTGCTTCTCCCTGTTCCTGGATTCCTGTTCTGCCAGTGGCTCCGGGCAATAGAGTAGGCCAGCCACCTATAGTCTGATGAAGGGACCAGTCAAAAGTTCTCCCACTGGCCTTGGAGGTCGAAAGCATCTGCTGCTAGCGAGTATAGGAGGCTGGAGGATCAGAGGAGCAGAGCCTGGTGAGTGATTGGTAGGACACATCCCCAACCCTTGGACCCCGAGCTCCGGGAAAGCCTCCTTGACCATTGACCTTTCAGAGGTCTCCCACCTGCCTGAGTACAGCCTCAGCCCTTGACCGCCTTCCTGGGGCCGGGGCTCATTCCCGGCTCTCTGACTCTCCGTGGATCTCAGAGGCTCCCCGTGCAGACCTGCAGCCTTTTCAGATTTTTTTCAAGGGCCAGATCAAGAGGCCCTTGGAAAGATTTAGGGAACACCTGGCTGCTGGAACATTCCAGAAGCGCAGGATTCGGCGCAGGGGAAGGACGGTGTGGCAGCATTGAAATGGGGGTGGGGAACGGGCACCCAGGACCTGAGCTCTGGGTTATTCATGCACGGTCAGAAACGGCTTGGTGCGTCCGGGCGCGATCCGGTGATCTGTCAATGAAGGCCTCCTCGCGCCCCCTGCCCCCGCCCCTGCCTCTGATAACATTTACAGTAAATCTATCGCACTGACCATTAAATCCGAGGCCGCCTCGAGCGATCGCTTCAATGGGGTGCTGACAGGCCCAGAGTTAATAATGACGCGGACGCTAACCTGTTTATTGATTTGCTTTTTGTTCCCTTCATCCTTGCTCACTCCTTCTCCCTCTCCGAGGAGAAATCGTGGAATTAGTAATCAGGTGACAGCCTCGCCCCCTCCTGTTCCCAGCCATGTCATCCTGCTTAAACTCTCCGAGATAAATTACCCCTACCTCCCCGGCCCCTGCCAGCCATTCACTCTCCAGTTACTCAGCACACGATGCCGCATCTGTCACTGGAGCCAGCAGACAGAAAAAACATTAACACAGACATGAAAAGCTTTTAACTTTGACAAGAGGAGCACAGCAAAGTTTTATATTTAGCCCCTCCAGCAAAGGCCACGGTCAATGCATTAGGGTGGCTTGTCAGAGTTGGGTGAGGATGGAGAGGGCGGGGACCCAGGGGCTGGGAGGGTGGGGTGGCCTGGGGAGGCGGGGAGCAGCAGGGACGAGGGCCCAGGATGGCCACTGCCCTGTCCTCTTCCGACAGCTGAACAGTTTAAGTCGCTAGGGGCTGAGGAAAGGATCTGAATGGGGGCCTCTGCCTCTGGGCTGAAATAGAGATTTTTAACTTAACGCTTTAAGATTTTAAGATGTGGTGCTGCATAAAGACAACCTGTTTTGTGGCCGTGGTGTTGCCAATATCCACAAATAACAGGCATCCTTTTATGGAAGCCTGAAAAAAACAATAACAAAGAAAGGTTTGCTTTACTGGACACAAAACTTAAAACTGAAAAAAAAAAAAAAAACCCGTAAGAATTGTTTTCTCCCCACTGGCCAAACATTTCAGACTGAGAGTGCGCCCTGCTTTCTCCTTCTCTTGCTCCTGTCCTTTCTGCTCCTCTTAGCCTTCTCTCTTGGCTTTTTGCCTCCCTCCTCCCTCCTCCTTCCCCTCCCTCCTCCTCTCCCCCTCACTCTTCTCCTCCCAGCCCTCCTAACCAAGCCCTTGCTGGCTCCTGCCCCTTCTCTCCATCCCTCTCCTGAATCTATCCTTCTCTCTAACTCAAGAAAAGATTTCAGAGGTACAGAAATCACCTGTTTCTCAGTATCTTTTGGTCCTCCACCCTGTGCCTTTCTTCAGTTTACACAGTGAGAGTTTGAGGGTTTGATTCGCTCACTCCTAAGAGGCAGCAGCGTTCCCCTTGGCCCGCAGGGAAGGAGGGGACACACGGCAGCCCACTTCCGAATGTGTACAGACACCTGCATCACAACTCTAGGACAGCTGTGGCTGGAGTGGCTTCGTGGAAGAGACAAAACTCAAATTTTGTCTTGGAGGAAATAAAATAATTCTTGTGAGCAGCATTTGGGAGTGGCATGGGGAGGGGTGGGGATGGAGATTCCCAGTTGGATCCATGGCATCATGGGCCATGGTGAGGGGCCGTGCCCTTGGCGTGCCGGAGGAGGAGGACATAGCCAGCTTGGCCAAAGGGCTTCTGGGAGGTCAAGCAGGACCTTGCGAATGGAGACCAGGATGTGGGGAAGGCTTTGCATGCTGCTTGAGGCTGGAGTCCTCCCAAAGCCATCCCTGAGATAAGGATTTGGATGTAAGGGGTTGCCTTGGGAGGTGACCCCAGGAAGCACTGCTGGGGTGTGGTGCATGAACTAGGGAAGGGAAGCCAGTAGAGTGTGCATTAGTGAGCAGATTATTGCTTTGGGCAACCGGGGTGTGACTCTGCTGGGTCCTCGTGGGAGACCACATGGAACTCCAAGGTGCCCCAGCACCACAGGTAGGTAGGAAACTGGAGCATTTCACTGAGGGCTGGTCTGGGTGGGAGAGGAATTCATTCCCTGGTCTTCTGGCCTGCTCTACCTGGGGCAGGGGTCGGGGTGGGCGCTCAGCAGGCTCTGCGGCCAGGGGACCTCAGTTAGCTCCTGGGGCCCAAGGAGATGCTCTGGGAGGACATCTAAGTACTTGCAATAAGAAACCTTGGATGTTTACAGACATGGCTAGGGTACCAACAACACCTGCTACTAGCTCCCAACCGTCAGAAAATGTGTCCTCGATTCATCTGCCAAACGAACATGCCAGGGTTTTGGAGCAGGTGGTCTTTCCTCTCAATATTTCTTGGAATGATCTTGCAGTAGAGTGAGAAATTGTGTGTTGATGTTTTTTTTTCTCTTTTAGGGACTGACTGGGTCATATCCTTCTTTATTATTATAGTATACATTTCATACATACTGGCTCGTAGTAGGTGCTAAAAAAAGTTGAACGCTACCTTCTCACTGTCATTGTTTTAATACTTATTTCCTTTCTCTATGAATTTAAGAGTTTGTGGAGGGCAGAGAGGGGGTGCTGGCCAGTTTTTACCTCCAGAGCTGAGCATAGTGCTGTATACAAATTAGATGTGCAGGGAGGGTTTGTTTAAGGAATGAATGAAGGGGGCAGCCCGGGTGGCTCAGCGGTTTAGGGCTGCCTTCAGCCTGGGGTGTGATTCTGGAGACCCGGATCGAGTCCCATGTCAGGCTCCCTGCATGCATGGAACCTGCTTCTCCCTCTGCCTGTGTCTCTGCCTCTCTCTCTCTCTGTCATGAATAAATAAATAAAATCTTTAAAAAAAAAAAAAAGGAATGAATGAAGGATAAACATCCAGGACTTTCCAAGGGACTTGGGGTTAAACAGACAGACTGTGTGGATCCTCGCCTGGGGGTATAAAAAGAAGGAGGATGTCTCAGCCTGCAGTGAGCTGTGGGGAGGACCCTGAGGTGAGGCAGGAGGGCAGATTACGGGTGCGTGGACCAGGGCATACGTGAGCCGGACACGACAGGTGCGTTACTCAGGGAGCCCAACAGTAAGAAGCAGAAGCCCAACCTGGGTTGAGGTGGAGTCCTGGGGGCAGGAGGACAGTCGTGGATAGAGAGTGTCCGGCGGTGTCTCCGACTGCCTCTCTCCCTCTTTCCCACATCCTTTCATCTGGCCTCGGGGCCCAACCAAGTCTGGGAGCGTCTAGGGGGCACTGGGAGCGTCCAGGGGGTTCTGGGTCAGCTCTGACTGGAGTCTTGCATTCCTAACACTGGCATGAAAGTTCCTAGGTTAGAGAAGGGGTCTCCCTCCCTAAGGCAGCCCGCTCCCTCCTTCTCAGCAGCTGCTCAGACTTCCCAGGGGTGCTGGGGATGGGAGGAAGGAACCAGAGAGGCCGGAGGTAGAGGCTCCCCCACCCCTTGCCAGAGCCCAGGCCGGTGTGGAGGGGGCTCCGATCTCTGGAACCCCTCGGCCCCTGTTACAGCCTGCCCTGTGGGGTCCAAACCTTGCTCAGTTTCTGGAAGGGAGTCTGGATGGCAAGGACAGGTCTGTCCCTGCGGTCCTGGGGCAGGGCGGGGAGGGTCCCGGCCACGTGAGCGAGGGGGAAGGAGGCGTCTGGCGGCCCTGGAGGCCAGGGTAGCATTTCACCGATGCCAGACGAGGTGAGTCCTTGGCCGCCGGACAGGGCGTAATAGCTCTTGCTCTTTGTATGGCGATAAAGGCCGAGGGAAATCAAGCCGGTGCGGATCTGTGTCTCCTGTAGCAGCCACACTTGCTGAATCTGCTGTTTCTGAGAAAGTGAAATTTCAGTCTGGCCTCTCCCCCTTCCCTGGCGGCCGGGCCCGTGCAGAACCTCCTCGGAGAAAACGGACACCCTCGTGGCGGCAAAGCCCGCATCTCTGCTGCCCTGGCCAATCTGGTGACGCGGTCTAGATGCTTCTGGATGCCAGTGCGAGGGAAGCTGCGGACAACTCCTCCATGTGCCCGGCCCCTGGCTTGGTGGCCCCAGGGACAGCAGGCGGAGGGGCCAGAGGGGACATAGGCCATGTTTGCCCTCCAAGAAAACGGTGCCACTGCCTCCTCCCTGCCCTCCCGCCTTGATTCTCAGATATGACCAGTTTTGCACCGGGAGCGGTCAAGACACAGAGACAATGGGCCAGAGGCCTGAAGAGAAATGGGTGAAAGAGAAAGATAAGAGTCTACTCAGGTGATATGTTGAGGTGTCAGAGAGGGTGGAGAGGGTGGAAACAGGGAGATGCGGGGTTGAGAGGGGGCACTGGTCAGAAGGATGACCCACTCCTGAGCACCAAGGGCACAAGTGTCCCGTAGAAGCTATCTTTGTTATGGGGCTGGACTGTCTCCTCTTCCAAATTCATATGTTCAAGTCCTGACCTCCAGTACCTTAGTCTGTGACCATATTTGGAGGGAGGGTCTTTATTTATTTATTTATTTATTTATTTAAATATTTTATTTATTTATTCATGAGAGACACAGAGAGAGGGACAGAGATATAGGCAGAGGGAGAAGCAGGCTCCCCCATGGGGAACAATACCAGGACTTCGGGATCATGCCCTGAGCTGAAGGCAGGCGCTCAACCACTGAACCACCCAGGCGTCCCTGGAGGGAGCATCTTTAAAAAGATAATGAAGTTAAAATGAGGTTGACCTCCTTCAGTCCAGGGGAAGAACGTGATTTCAAAAGAAAGAACTGTTCACCCTGCGACAAAGCAGTTGGCAATCATGCAAGTCTATCAAATATTTGGCTCCTTTCATCGAGGAAGGGTGCAGAGGCCATCACATGTCAGCGGCAGTTTGTGGCAAACGTGTGGCAGCCTTGATGTCGTGGCTAAGGCTTTGGCACTAGACAGATTTGAATTCAAAATGTCCTGAAGGAACTTCTGTGCTTTGTGCCCCAGGGAAGCCTAGTGACCTCTATGAGCCTTGATGTTCTTGGCTGCAAAATGGGGACAAGACCATTGCAAGGAGTGAATGAGTTAACTCAGGTGAGGCAGCCGGATGGTAGGTCCTGGAATACAATAATTGCTGAGTTCCTGTTAATTCTCCATGATTTATTTTTTCAGTCTATGAGACTCCTAGAAACATCTGTGAGGATGCAAGGAATGGACCAAGGATGTGGTCTCTAGGATTCTGGGTTTCTTTGAATTTCTTAACAGGACATTAGGGCTTTGGTGAAGGTACTCTATTCTCTATGGGCCATCTGGAAGAGTGGGAGAGATGCAGTGGGGGGAGCAGGTTCTTGGGTTCTCTCGCTTGTTATGTTGAGGAAGGTGGGACACTGGAATGCACCATGCAAATGTCCCCAAGATCCCAGGGATCTTGTCTGAGATTGGTACTTCTAGTCCCATCCTCTTTCCTCACCTCTTGCCCTCTTTCTCATGCCCGGGGGACATCTCCACGTGGAGGTGTCACCTTTCCCTCAGCCTGCTTCTCCTCCTGTGTTCATCTCATAGCAAACAGTACTGCCACCTGATTAATCTCTCTCTCTCTCTCTCTTTTTTTACCTGATTATTCTCTTAAACTAGGAGCTCTACAGGTCCCCCGACACATGGCCTGACCCTCTGACTTCCTAAATCTCTCCGGTATCTGTTGCCTCTGATTTATTCCACCGGCCCTGCCTTAGTTCATTTCTCCATCGTTTTGTCCTTGGATAATTGTTTCCACCTTCAGATCCCCCCACTCCAACTCTGCCTTTATCTAAAATACGAATCCAATTTGTGCGTCTCCCTTGCTTAAAACATTCAATGGCTTTCTGTCCCCCCAGGATCGAGTGGAAGCTCCTTAGCATTGCGGCAATTGGATTCTGACTTCCACGCCACCCTCTGCACCATTACGTCCTTTCCCTGTACGCCTCCAAGGCAAAACCGTTATGGTAGGGTGTTAGCTGGACTCTGAGTATTGGGAGTTCTCAGTAGAGTTTGGCCAATGCCTGTCTCCCCCTCCTTGTCCCCCTGGTAAGCTCTCCACCCTTGAAGATACATCTCAAGAGTCACTTTCTCTATGAAACCTTTCTGATCTTTCTCCTGCCAGGTTGGGTGGAGAGAACACTCTCTTTCCCTTGCATTTCCACAACAGAATGAGTTTTGTGGTGTGCTAAGGTGCAAATTAAGCTCTTCCGTTTGCTAGGTCTGAGAAGGTGAGCAGATTATTTAACTGGCCCGAATCTTAGCTTCCTCAGGGAAACATGAAGGTCCCTCTGCAGAGGGTGGTCTGGTACAACGGGTAAGCTCTCAGTAAATAGTAGCTGTTATAATATGAGAGTAGAATTGTTTATGTGTCGCCCATCTTCCTCGTCTCCCCTGCATTCCCAGCTCTAAGCAGCTTCTGGGCTGGGCCCTGTTGTGTTTATCTTTGTGCTCTGTATCCAAACAGCTAGCACAGGGACTGTCACAAAATAGGTGCTCAGGTTTAAAATTTGTATTCCTTTCTTTCTACTTTGCGATGGGCTAAATGTTTATGTCTCACCCTCTCCATTCGTAACATTGAAATCTTAACCCCCAGAGATGATGGTGATGGGTGAGAAGGCCTTTGGGAGAGCGGTTGAATGCCTTCTAGAAGAGGCTCCAAAAAACTCCCAAGCCTCTTCCATCATGTGAAGTCACAGGGAGAAGGCGGTGGCTGTGCACCAGGATGAGGGGCCTTAGCAGAGAATGCAACCATGCTGGCGCCTTGGTCTTGGGCTTTCCAGCCTCCAGAACTGGGAGAAATAAATTTTCTCTTGTTTTCAAGTGGCCCAGTCTGCGATATTCTGATAAAACAGCCCGATGGACTAAGATAGCCTCTGCTTTGTTACAGAAGTGTTGTGGAGAAGATAAGTAGGAAGATGAGGGAGAAGGCTGATAGAAACAGGGAGAACCAGGTTGATTTGGGGAGGCTTGAAAGAGGTACTCCCTGGCAGAGGGAGACAACCCTCCTCCCCTGGAAGGAACAGGGGAGCACAGATGGGTGGGGAGGCAAGAGCACGGGCAGGGGAGGAGGGGCAGTGATGTGAAATCCCCTCCGGGATCCTGTGGGAGGGGAGGGCATGGGGCGGGGGCTGGCTCCCCATGAGCTGGAGAGGAGGTTTGGACAGCGTTACAGAGAAGGCCCTCTGGGGTCCTAGTTTTTCTCTGGCTTACATCCCAGGGTACGTGAGGACTGCTGGCTTTGCTCCATCCTTACATCTAGGGTGACCACTTGTCCTGGTTTGCTTGGGACTTCCTTAGTTTTAGCACTGAATGTCTCCATGTCAGGCAAATTGGGGATGGCTGGTCACCCTATAGAGAGACAGCTGGGTATGCGATTAGAAGTGAAGAGGATCAAATTTCATCAGGAATCTGGGAGATAGAGCACAGATTTCCTGAATCTTAGCAGGAAACCAGGCAGATGACAGGGGCCTCCTGGTGGTGTGTTCTAAAGTGCAGAGCCTTATGCTTTCTGGGGCATTCTCTTCTCTCTCACCTCATTTGATTCCAACAGGTTTTTTTTTTTTTCCGTTTTTTTCGATTTTATTTATTTATTTATGAGAGACACAGAGAGAGGCAGAGACACAGGCAGAGGGAGAGGCAGGCTCCAAGCAGGGAGCCTGATGTGGGACTCATCCCAAGACTCCAGGATCACACCCTGGGCCAAAGGCAGGTGCTAAATCGCTGAGCAGCCCAGGGATTTCCCCCCTCAATAGGCTTTTAATTATAAAACTATCATATATGTATTAGTAAATATCTATGTAAACATGTATAAGTATCACATGTGGCTATTGGGTATTGGAGAGTATACGTACGCATGCATACCTACAGATTCATATTTACATTTCTCTTCCCACCACCACGCCAACAAGACTGCCACAAAAATGGCACATACACGCCCGAAGGAGGTAAGGAAAAGTGATTTTAACTTGGGAGCCGGCCACGATCGGTTGGTGGAGGCTGCCCACGCTGCTGTGGGGAGGCGGCCCGAGGCTGCCGTGGGTTCCTCATGCAGGAATGATGCCTGTCGTGGCTGCAGGAGGGACAAGTGGCAGTCAATGCACCACATATTTGGTGTTCCTGGCCTAAATGTTTCCCGCTCTCTGTCATCTCCTTAACCAGTTTCTTTCCACAACACACTGCTTTCCGGTCAGATGTCATGTGTGTTGGAAGCGTGGGTTTCTATCTTTGCTGATGGACTTTATCCCAAAGTCACAATCCTCTCCTTTCCCACTTTCCCCTGTCCTGTCAATGAGCACCTTGGATCTTCATTTTCTCTTTGGTGTTTGCAGCTCATTAACTCCTCTTTCCCTTGTGATCGTGGCTGATTAGCTGCTGCAGCCTTGCTGCAGCGTGCTCAGGAACTCTGGGTTGTCTGTGGCGTGGCCGTGTTTCCTTCTTGCCCTGTTTGAGGCGGGGCTATTTCTCCCAATAAAACATTAAATGGACATTAGTCAGTGGCTGTTCATTTTAACCCCACAAGTGTTTGTTAACCACTTATGTTGTGCTGTTTGCATTTCATCTCCACTTTCTCCATGTTCTCTCGTTTTCTGAAACTTGAAAACATCCTTCCGGAGATTTTCTTTTTCTTTCTTTCTTTCTTTCTTTCTTTCTTTCTTTCTTTCTTTCTTTCTTTCTTTCTTTCTTTCTTTCTTTCTTTCTTTTTGCTTCCAGAGATTTTCACTTCTGGTCATGATCTGATTGGATTTACCCTCTTGCCATGATTAATGATACCTCCAAATAAATGAAAAATGTCCAGACTTGGGATGTTGGAGGGTGCAGGGTCGTAATCCTTAGAGAACGGAAGCCAACCAAGTGAGCCGTAGGAGCTTCTGCTCACTTGCCGAAGAGACTCCCAGGCTAGTGGTGAGAGACAAAAAGCCCAGTGGAGCCCAGTGGTCTTGCTGAGTGGAAAAGACAGAGTTTGCAGTTCAGAGAAGCCAAGCCTGCTAGAATTTTCAGGGGGAAAAAAAGTACCAGAGAAGAGAAAGCAAGCATGAAAGCAAAAGTGATAGAGACAGAGACAGAGACAGAGAGACAGAGGGAGAGATCTTGGTTGCAGAAGGCTCCCCTTGAGTCTGACTGAATGATGAATGATTTGAAACTAAGTGTGCAGAACCTACCTGTGGCCGGGAAAACAATCAGTGGGAAGGAATAAACATTCGAATCCTTACAGCTTACACAGGGTTGGGAAAGTTTCAGGCTACCGCTAGCCATAGTGGAAAATATCTCCTAATATGGGGCATTGAGGAGAACCTTCAAAAAGTCATTGCCTCATCTGAATTTTTCACATTGATCTGGCATCTGAAGGAAGTTTCTTGACATAAGACCTAAAATGAGTGTAATTTGTTAAAAACTCACTATAGATAGGTGCTGAGGGGTTAACACATACTTATTGAATGCCATCTCTCGCTTTCTCTGATTTCAAGTTGGAGGGTTTTTTTTTTTCATTTAAATTTTGAGCAGAGCATTTTGTAAACCACTCCTCTCCAGAGGCACTGCCCTTTCGCCACTATACACTCATGGGTAGGTGGGATTAGAAGATTCTCCCTTAATCATTGCCAACATTTGCTTCTTCTTCTTCTTTTTAAAGATTTTATTTATTTATTCATGAAAGATACACACACACAGAGGCAGAGACACAGGCAGAGGGAGAAGCAGGCTCCATGCAGGGAGCCCGATATGGGACTTGATCCCAGGACTCCAGGATTACGCCCTGAGCCAAAGGCAGGCGCTCAACCACTGAGCCACTCAGGCGTCCCAACATTTGCTTCTTATCCTTGAAACACTAAAAAAAATTTTGTGGTTGGCTCAGTTGGTGGAGCAGGTGACTCTTGATCTCAGGGTCGTGAGTTTGAGCCCTACAATAGGTGTAGAGCTTACTTAAAACAAATGTTACAGCCTACACACAGGTAATCCGTGTTGAGCACTTACGATGTGGCAGGTGCCGTGCTGAGCACTTTACCTCTAACATCTGGCTGAATCACCACCGTTCCTATTACGCAGCTCAGGCTGAGAGAGGTGAAATGTTTGCAAAGATCATCCACTGGAAAATGGCAAAACTGGGGTTCTAACTTAGGTATGTTGTGCTCCCGGCTGCCTGGCTACCCCAAAAGTCTTGGCCCAGGAATGGTCCACCGTGGCCTTTGACTTTACCTTTCCCCATGCCCCCGCGTCTCTGGGGTCTGTCAATGCTCACCTCCAGTGGTGTGCTGAGAAAAAAAACCACCCCTGACTTATAGCATTTGCCAATTTTCCTGGTGTAACAACTCCCACCATAGTTGATTCCAAGCTACCAATATGATGCCTAAAGAGAAGCTGGAAGGAATACACATAGCTGGCACCAGCTCACCACTGTTTTCTCCCCTTGAAATGCTTCTGTGCATTCTGTAGGATCAGTGCCTTTGTCATCTGCTCTGGGAAGCCTTCCCTAACCCCTTCTGGCTGGATCCGAGCTGGCTTTAATCAGCACTTGCCACCATGTCCTCCAGTGATGGTTTCCTGCTCTGCTTCCCACCCGCCTCCCCCTGGCCTGGAAGCTCTTCAGGGGCAGCTCCAAGTACCTAGCACAGAGCATGCATCAGCCAATATTTCCTGAATGAATAAATGAACCAGGAATTTGAATCTAAACCTCAGTTCTGACCTGTCTACTAGGGCTCAGCTCATTAACTCAAAGCTGCTAACAATTTTGCTACAGCTTTTACTTTATTTGCTCATTGGATATTGAGCAGATGGAAGTAGTTTCACCTTTTTCCCTTAAAAGAGCTCTCTTCCTTCCTTTTAGAAGTGTAACATGTGATACATACAAATAAGTATATATTATATGCAAGCTATACACAGTGATAAAACAAATATCTGTGAGCTTACACCTAACTTAAAAACTAGACATAAAGGCCTTCATCTCATTTTCTCTCTATGACCTAGAAGGAGGAGCAGATCTACCCAAACGTGGTCAATTTCTTTTGCCCTATACATTTTTTCCCTGCGTTCTCTGCAGGTCTTAAAAGCCCGCAATCCCCAATGCCACCATTTTTGGCATTAGAGTTCAACTATTAACAAAGCATAGTCAGACAGGGGGACAGCTTCTATTTTGTATGTGACAATTGCTATTTGGGCTGACTCTGGACTCGTGCCAGCTCTACTTGATGATTCAACTGGCTCAAGTTGGTCAAGGGTTCCAGCCACCCAAGTGGCTTTCATCTCTGTGTTCTTATGTGTCAGGCTGAGTGTGTTAGATGCTTCCAGTCCACTTCTCTTTTCCTGGATGGAGCAAATTGTCTCAACTAAAGTCAGAAGACCAAAGGAAAAATGGGGGTGGGGATAGGGTCACATGATGAAGGCATTTGTGCTAATCCAGCTTGAAACGGAGCCATATGGGTTTTGGAGCTTACATCATATACCACTGCCTTTCTCTCCAAAATACGCTCCGAATCCATCAAGTTCTTTCCACCATCTGTGGCTAAGCCAACATCATCTCTTGCCCTGGTCCCTGCAATGGTCTCTCAATGAACCATTTATAACATAAAAGAGGGATCTTTTTAAAAAGTGTATCAGACCTTGACACTCTACTGCTCAAATCCCTCCCATGGCTCCCTATGGCCCTTAGCACAAAATCCAACCTCTTTACTTTGATAAAGCTTAGTTTGATCGGGCCTATGCCTCTCTCTCTCTCCAACCGTAGCCCAACCTCCTCTTCCCTTCCTTCACTCACTCCAAGCTCTCTGGCTACTTTTCAGTTCCAGATACATCAAGTTCTTTACTACCTTGAAAACTTCACAGATCTCTTCTGCATGCCTAGGATTTCTTTCCACAACTGGTTCCTTTACATCCTGCAGGTCTCACCCTATTATTTTCTCCAGAGCTCCAAGTGGTTCACCCCTTCCTGTCATCACAGCATTCTGCTCATCTTCACCACAACTTCCTCCTTTGTAATTACTTATATATTTGTCTCTTTTTTTTTAAAAAAAAAGATTTATTTATTTATTATTTTAGAGATTGAGAGGGTGTGGGGAGGGGCAGAGGGAGAGAGGATTTTTTTTTTTAAGATTTTATTTATTTATTCATGAGAGACACAGAGAGAGAGATAGAGACAAAGGCAGAGAGAGAAGCAGGCTCCCTTCGGGAAGCCTGATGTAGGACCCAATCCTGGGACCCCAGGATCATGACCTGAGCCGAAGGCAGGCGCTCAACCACTGAGCCACTCAGGCGCCCTGGGGGAGAGGGAATCTTAGGCAGACTCTGCTGAGTGTGGAGCCTGATGCGGAGAGATGTGGGGCTCGATCCCACGACTCTGACATCCCAACCTAAACCGAAACCAAGAGTTGGACACTTAACTGGTTGTGCCATCCAGGCGCCCCTTATCTCGCCTATATGAACTGTCTTTCCCACCAGACTATAAGCTCCATGAGGGCAAAGACTGTGTTTGCTTCCATTACCCTTGCTCCTACCAGTACCCTCAGTGAGAGTTTGTCAGCAGAATAATGTGTATATTTGATAGGTCAGTCTGGTTTTAAAGGTTGATAGACAGGTGTATGCATCGAGGGAACAAAGTTATTCATCCATACACTCAAATATTTTTTTGCCTGTTACTGTGCTGGGGTCTAAGCTGCATGCTCAGGGCACGGGGAAAATTAGGTATTGTGTTCCTGCCCTCAAGAACCCACAGCGATGCAATCGGGGCTTAGTGGAGCAATGTTAAAAGGTGCAGTGAGAGCACGGGAGGAGGAGCACTTGTCTACTGGAGGAGTCATGGGAGGCTTTCCAGGGTGCAGTCTTGAGTTAGGTTTTGAGGAATGAATAGGAGTTTGCTGTTTGTGCAGGTTGAGAGAAGCTATTCTGTGTAATCTGGTGTGAAAAATGCTGTAGTGTGAGAAAGCAAGGGAGTCTTGCGGAGATCGAAGTAGTTCAGTACTCCCTGGGTATAGCATGTGAAGGAAGTGGTGGGAGGTGAAGCTAGAGAGAAGCAGGAGGGGCTCATGAAGGGTTTTGCATTTTGTCCTACTGGTGCGTTAAAGGCTATTGAATTATGGGATTAACGTGATCATATCTGTGTTAGGAAGATCATTTTGGCAGCTGTATTTAGGGGGCAAATTGCTGGAGCAAGGGGAAAGGGGAGAATGGAGATTAGGAGACCATCGAAGAGGCTTTCACAGGCTTCTCTGCCAAGTGGCTTTCTGGCCTTACTAATAGAATACTATACTCTTTTCCACTGAGCTTAGATTGTACCTCAGAATCTTTCTTACCACAGCTCTTTAGGCAGGAACAACTAATCAGTAGGGTTTGATTCACTAAACGTACCCTGCATGCTCTTTTTGCATTAGATAATCCTGGGGGGCTCTTTTTAGCTCTGATATTATGGATTTAAAAAAAAAAGTGAACTCAACCAGGAGTATTTTCATTCTGACATGGGATAATGTCTTCATTCAAGGTTGTGTAGCTCTAACAGTGAAATTTCTGGCACTTGGAGCTGTGAGAGGAAATACTTTTAAGGAGCCTGCCAGCTCCTTGTCAAAATGCATACTTTTAATGATGTGTTGACTTTCTTTGTGCAGAAAGAATATTGCTCCTCTGCCCCATGTATACACAGGAGGTCCAATGATCCCACTTCCTTAAGGAAACCAGTCTCAGGGAAGACTGATAAGGAGGCAGTTTCTTCAGGGGAGAAAGTTTGGGTGTTAGTGTCAGCCACACTTGGCTTCAGATCCCCGACCTCTGGAAGAAGGCGGACATCTTCTGAGCGCCACCTGTGTGCCAGTCCCAGGTTTAGTATTTTCAGATAAATTTTACAGATGGGGAAACTGAGACTCAGAAAAATTAATCCAACACTTCTTCTCCTTTTTTTTTTTAAAAGGATTTTATTTACTTATTCATGAGAGACATAGAGAGAAACAGAGACACAGGCAGAGGGAGAAGCAGGCTCCATGCAGGGAGCCCAATGTGGGACTTGATCCTGGGACTCCAGGATCAGACCCTGGGCCGAAGGCAGACACTCAACTGCTGAGCCACCCTGGCGTCCCTAACCCAACACTTCTAAGCCTCAAGACTTTGAGTAAATTTCCCACGCTCTGTATAATTTTCCATTTGCTCGTTTGCAAAATGTGGCTGATGAAGCCTACCTCCCTGGGTGGTTCCAGGAATGGGAGGAGACCATAACGGGGAGAGCATCTTGTGGCTGGCAGGTGCACCCCCAAACCAGCTCCTCCCTCCCTTCCTTTGGCAGAAAGGCGGGCTGCATCTTCAGTAAAGAGAGTCTGGGTTTCATGTCCTCAGGGAGAAACTCATCTTTGCTCCGGGCTTTGAAATCCCTGGTGCCCACAACTTAATAGACTCACAATTGGTTAATTTTCTCCTGACATTGATCAGCGAAGGGTCGCGGGGGCGCACACCAGCCCGGCCCCGGGGGCGGGGGAGGGGCGGGGGCCGGGGCCGCCAGCTGGCTGGCCTGGCCTCCCTAACCAGAAATTCAATAACTTTTTCATATAAATTGTCCGTAAGAGAAAACTTCTTGTTTTCGGCAGTTGTCGCTGCTTCAGCATTTTTCTGTACAAGATGAAAAACTTTTGCATTGAGCAAAATACAGATTTATGGTCAATAAAGTGAAGTTTAACAGTTTATAGGGGCCATACTTTCTTTCTTAAAAACCGATATTAAAAGCCATTTTTCCCAGTCTTTGTAAAAATGGCTCTTCTATCAATCAGGATCCCAGTTTGTTTAAGTGACGGGAGAATTAGGACCAACTCTCTCATCAGAGGGCCTCGCGACTTGTGCCCATTGTCCCCTCCTGTCCTAGAGCCCTGGAGGCCACAGGGGCTGCTTCTGGAAAGGGAGGATGGTCAAGCTGGAAATCAAGAAGTTCCTTGGAGCTAGAAGGGAGTGGGATTTCAGATGGAGCCCGAAGCAGGCGACCGTAGAGAGTTCGTCTTACATCCCCAATCTGTCTGGTACGACTCATTTATCCAGCAACCGTTCACTGAGCAGCCGCTGTATATGTATGAGAGCCTGAGCTGGGCACCCATGAGAAAGGTCCACTGCATCAGCTTCCTGCCCTGAGGGTACCTGCAGCTGAGGAACGGAATCAAACGGATGATGGAGTCAGGGATGGGGATTATGGGAACATCGAGGCAGGATGCCTCCCCCAGCCTGAGGGCATCTGTGAAGACTTCCTGGAGGCGGTGATGCCTGAACCCAGACCTGAAGACAAGTGAGTGGCAGCAGCCAGGGAGGGAAGGAAAGCCCAGAAAGAAGGGGTAGTGGGATGAGGGTAAGAACAAATCTCCCTTCCAGGACCATCTCCCCCTAGAGTGGACTGAGAAAGTGGGGCTTTGTCTCACAGCTGCTCCCGAACCTCTTCATTACTTTGCAGCTCCTTGCCCAGCACTCTTCCTGGCTGCTCCCAGTGCCCCCGTGGACCCCCGCTCGTCCCCAGAGTCCTGGGAGGCCTGGCCCCATCCATGTGAGGCTGCTCCTCAGAAGGAGCATGGTGGGTGGACAGCACTTTCCTCTCCTGCCTCCACCTCCCCATTCCCACCATGCGAGGCTATTTCCAGCTTGGTGGATGTTATTGCAGTGTGGATGCAACCTGATAGAAATGACAGTGCAGGAGGAAAAATGCAGAACCCTGCGATGTATGAGTCTTCAGGGAGCCCCAGAAAGAGTAGAGCAACAATAAAAAAAAGGTACTCTGAGCGGTGTATGAGCCCTGCTCCCTTCCTTAAGGCTTGTTCTTCATTCTCTCTTGGAGAAAGAGCCACCCTGCTTAGTCCTCTCTGGAGCCCAGCATCCCGTGTTTCCCATGTCCAGGCAACCCCATCCCTCCGACCTGTGAGGCTAGATCCCCTTCCCACCACCTGAACCCAAACCACATGACACTCATTGATCCGAAGATGTGATTCTCAGAGGCACGCGGGCTAGTTTTTCTTCCCTGAAGCAAACTCTGTGCAGCTTCCCCGGCTCACGGTGGGGACAGTCTTTGACACTTGCGTGCAGGGCTCCACAGCCCCTTGGGTTCTTCTGCTGTTAGTCCACCCAGGGCTTACCAGTACCCGAAACATAAAGTACCTGCCGCCTACCTTTTAGAGGCACAGGCTACAGCCCCGACGTGACAGTTCCCTTTGCATTAGGTCAGTTGAAATGCTTAGATGGGGCATGTTCTCCGAGCCCTGAGCTGAGACAACTCCCAGGTACTGGGGGACGGGAGGCTGTTCCTTCCATCTGGCGGGGCACACACAACAGTGTCTCATGGAAACTGCGTGTGTAATTTAGAAGTTTCTAGCAGCCACATTTAAAAAGTGAAAGAAACAGGTAAAACTCATTAATTAACCAAATATTAATGTTAATTAACCCAAATATTAGCACATCTCAATTTGGATTGGGCACATTCAGAAGTGCCCAAAAACTCTGTGTGACGATTAACTACTGCATTGAACAGCACAATTGTAGAGCATAAATGCACGTGTAAGGGTGTGTGTGAGTAAGGGTGAGAGAGAGAGAGAGAGAGAGAGAAGGAATATAGAGATGAGACTTCAGAGAGACATAGGAACCACAAAATTTAGGAAGAGTTACACTGACATTATCTTCAAAGGCAGTGAGGGCAGACGTAGAAGGATTTTAAGTGGAGGAGAGTTGTGATCAGATTCACATTTCAGGAAGATCATCTGAATGTACTGGGAGGGGCAAATAAATTCAGAGGCAGGAAGACTTAATAACTGGAGAGAATTGCTTCCTGGAGATGGGGGGGTGGTGCTTAGAGTGGGTGGGGCAACAGGGAGGGATGCGGATGGGTTCTAGACTCAGGAAGGAGGTAGACCTCACAGGACCTGTTGGGTGTGTAGGTGTGAGGAGAGCCAGGAGTCAAGGATGGCATGCTCTGTCCTGTCCAGTGGGTGGAATCCATGCCACTTACTGAAATTCAGAACAAAAGAAGGCATCCAGGTTTGAGAGTGGATGACGAGGGTGAGGTGGGACACTTGAGTTTGGGTGTCCTGTGAAAGTCCAAGCAGAGGTGTTTATTGGAGAACGAGTGGGTGGATCTGGTGCCCAGGAGAGAGGTGTGTGCTGGAGGGGGAGGTTGAGGACTCACTGGTTATGGGGGAGCCCAGCCATACCTCTGGCTCCAGTAGACCTTTCTGGGATTGCTAGCTCTTAAGCCTGTCTTGGAGGCTAGTAGGGACAGCACACCCTGGGCGCTCTGCAAACATGAGCTGCCAGGGAACCATGTTGGTGGTGGTGGTGGGGTTCCCTCTTGCTCAGGAGCCTGCCCTCCTAGACTTTTGCTTCCACCCAGCTGGGCCATTTTGGAAAGGTCTAAGGCATGTGGTTGTTTTGAGGCAAACTGGGGCTTGAAACTGGGGGGCCCCAAGTGAGCCTGCGTCTGTCCTGGAAACGAGCAGCTCATTGGCTCACCCATCATTCGTTAACACCTGTCCCCTGGCCCACACCTGATTCTTTGTCTCCCCAGGACCCTGGCTTCCACCCAGTTTTAGTTCTTAATACTCTCAGATTCCTTCCTTGGTGTTGGCGAGGCTCTGCAGCATGGCCCAGATGCTGTTTGGGGCTGGAGGATCTCTTCTACCCGCTGCCTCCAAGTGGAGGTTGTCAGCTGATAGCTCTCCACCGTCAGCCCTCTTTGGGACTCGGCCCGGTGGGGCACACGCCCTTCCTGGGGGAGCCTGCATCAGGGGCTGCTCCGTGCGGGGTCTAAAGACACAGCCCCTGGGGCCCAACTCAGAACAAGTCTGAAGGGTCATCCCAGCCCTGGAGCTCCCCCTGGGGCCAGCTGAGGCCTCGCGGGCCATCTGTCCCCCTGCCCACTCCTGCTGCTGCCCTTCCCCCGGGGCCCTGGCCCGGAGAGGACTCCCTGAGAGACCTGCATGCGACTTTCTCCCCTGTGTCCGCTTCCCGGGGAACTCAGCTGCCTGCGACACTTGGCTTTGCTGTTTGTTCGGGCCATAGAATCACAGCCCGGGTCAGATACTGTGGCTCAGCACCCCCACCCCCACATCTCAGGCAACCGCTCATTTGGCCCACAGCTTTCATCGTCAGACACGCTTTCGTGCTGCTTTATTCTTCCATCTATCTCTTTGCACCCTTGCCCCCACCCCATCCCCCTCTCTCGGTCTCATCCTCCTTTGCACGTGAGGACCTGACCCAGGACAACTCCTCACCTCCAGGCTTTGTCCTCCCTCCGAGTTCTGTGCCCCACCCCCCCTGAATTGGGCCAGAGACAGAGGAGATACCTGGAGCCCATCAGCATTGGTCTCCGCGTTCGTCTGTCACAGCTCCCCCTCGGGCCCCTGAGCCGGGAAGGTGGAGAGGGCATTTGAGGGCTGTGTCCCTGCAGTCCCTCGAGCTGGGCCCCGGGGGCTGGGCTAAGATTTCTGCAAGGATCTCGAATCGGAAGAGCCTAAGTCGTAGCTCACGTCCCCACCGAACAATGAGGCTTGATGAACGGGGTGTGATGTGCAATTGCTGATGAATATCAAGCTGATTCCCTGTGACTCTCAATGTGGTGCATGTGTGAGAGCAAAGCTGTGTTGTCCCGGGAGGGCTCCAGAGGGGCTCTAAGTTTCCCAACTTCCTGGCCTCAAAATCGATGTGTACAAAGGAAAAAAGAGCAGAAGTAGAACCCGCAGAGCAATATTTCCCAAGACGAAGCCTGACATTATGACTGTCTCTTTAAGCTCTCGTATTGCACGGGCGTACACACACACACACACACACACACACACATGCACACGCACACGCACATATTTTTTTTTCTCAACTTCATCTTCTGACTGACAAAGCTCTTTCTTGCCAAAAGCGACCGTTATAAAATTATGACTTGCGCATATATAATGTTTGTGTTCAACAAGAAAACAGAAATGCCACCTTATTTTGTGGTTACAGCTGCACAATTCACATCCGGCAGGATTGATCATATTAAGGTTATGCAATCATCTAATTGCAGAGACGAGCCTTGAGTAATAACTCCAAATGCTCGCACTTCCATCGGCACAGCAGAGTCGTTGCCGAGTCCTGATTAGCGCCTGGCAGCGCGCGGGCACCATTATCCGCTCTGGCATTGTCTAAATCTCCATCTCCAGCCGAGGCAATCTACCCACTAACTGATCTATGACAAGCAGACCCATAACAGCAAAGCTGTTTGGGTTGCAAATACATCCACGGCTCTTTGGGCTGTTTCCAGCTCTTTGCGGCAAAGTTTCTCCACTTCCCAATGGGGAAGCCGCCGCCACTCACTTCCCTTCCTTCTTGTTGTCAGGAGGCTGTGGATGACTGGACAGGGAATTGGTAACATCTTCTCCCAACTAACTCCTACCCGGAATCTCAGATCACGGCTCCAAGGTCACTTTCTGCGGGAGGCTGCGTCTCCCAAGTCACCAGTGATCGGTCTCATCCCTGTGCTGTTTGTGGCCTGGAATTGTTCGCACGATACCTGGGTACGGGCCGACCTCGTGGCTCCAGCCTCAAGCCCTATCCAGAACGCATCACTTTCCCCACCTCTGTCATCACCTGGGCTCCAGCCGCTGACTCCCCTCTCTGAATTAATTGCCTCACTCTCCCCGCTGGTCTCCTAGCTTCTGTGCTCTTGTCTTCTCCTCAAATCTGTCTTTACCTTAGTTGACAAAGTGCTTTTCCAAAATGTCAGTCAGATAATATCTTCCTTCTACTCAAAACCCTCCAGTGAGGGACGCCTGGGTGGCTCAGCGGTTAAGCGTCTGCCTTTGGCTCAGGGCATGATCCTGGGGCCCCAGGATTGAATCCCACATTGGGCTCCCTGCAGGGATCCTGCTTTTCCCTTTGCCTATGTCTCTGCCCCTCTCTCTGTCTCTCAATGATAAATAAATAAAATATTTTTTAAAAAAACCGTTCAATTATTCCCTGACTCACTTTGAGTAGAAGTCAGCCTCTTCAGTGGTTTTATAAGACCCCATAGGCTCTTGCAGAGTCTTCTCTTTGATCTCATCTATGTCTTTCTAACCTTCTCACTCTACTCCAGCCAGACTGGTCTCCTTGCTCTTCTTTGGGCAAGCCAGGTGTACTCTGACCTCAGGGCCTTTGCACTTGCTCTTGCCTTTGCCCAGAATGCTCTTCTCTCAGATAATCTACATGGTTTGTTTCTTTTCTTCCTGTGAGTTGCAGTTAAAATGCATTTTATCAGAGATGCCTTCCTTGACTATCTTATCCAAATGACAAACCCTTTCCACTCCAGAATTCCCTCGTCCTCTTACTGTGCTATATCTTTTTCTATGGCTTGTATTGCTCTCTGACATACTGCACAATTAGCTTATTTATTTTGTGGTTTGCCTTGTTTGTCCTCTCTGTAGTCTCGAGTGACACCGTCTAATAGAACTTTCTGCACTGGTGGAAATGTTGTATATCTGCGCTGTTCAACATGGTCATTGCTTGCATGTGTGATCATCGAGCACTTGAAATGTGGCTAGTGAGGCTGAGGGATTTTGAACTCAATTTCATTTTAATTAATTTAAATGCAAGTAGTCACATATGGCCTGTGGCGCTACACTGAACACCATGGGCCTGGACTATCTGCATCATGGGGATGAAAGTCCTCCGAAGGCAACTTCGAGGCACCTGTCATAAGCCCTAGAAATGTTCATCCCCTTTGACCCAGTACTCTTGCTTTCTGAAATATAACCTAAGGAATAGTTGTTTATAGAAGAACATTCGCTGCCTGGTTATAGATAATAGTGAAAAAAACCAAATGGAAATAAGGAAATAAGTCAAATGTCCAGAAAATAGGGGATTGAACACATCAGATATGGTGTCCGTGTGATGGAAGCTATGTGACCCTTAAATGAATATAAATTAATCATGACAGATATAATGTTCGTGATATATTGTTAAGTGGCAAAAAGAAGCCAATAAAACTGTGTCTGTGTCATAATCCCAATTTTAGGGAAAATCGATACGTTAAGTATAGTGGTTAGCAAAAGCGTAGAGGAAAATCTATTGATGGAATTACCCGTGATTTTAATTTTCTTTGATGTGTTTTCAGCAAATTCCAAATCTTCTGCAATGAATATGCGTCACCTACGTTGTTGGGAAAATAAGGCGAATGTATTCTTTTTTTAAAAAAAATTAGTTTCTGCCTGTACTTCTGATTTGACTTTGCTATTTGTAGATACAGCATTTGGAACAAAGCTGAGTTAGGTCCTTTGCCTTTGTTCTCAGTGATTTAAAGTCCTCCCCGGGCTGCTGCTGAGAGCTGATTTCTTCCTTCAGGAGATTCTGTTTCATTGGCCCTTAGTTCCTTTTTTGAGAATTGGGTGACCATGAAGTGGTTTTAATCCATCCTTTCCTCTCCCTGAATGTGGCCTCGGGGTGGTTTGTCCTCCCCAGTGCTGTTGCAGTGTCACTGATCACAGAAGCTTCCAGCTTTGGTCTTGTCATCTAGGAACTGTGTCTCTCCTGAGTTTTGGTGACTGTTCTGGCCAGAAGCATCCTCTCCCACCCAAAGTCCTAAAAGTCCTTCTCTGTGTGCATTATGGCAATGCCCTTCCTCAGCCTGGAGATCTGCACAGTCTGGTCTCTGCTTGCCTCATCCTTTTTCCCATTCACATATACACGATTATTTGGGGTTCCTCTTCCCCGGAATGTTCTTTCTCCACTGACTTACCTCCTCTTTTTTTCCTTGTGCATTAAGATCTAGAGTAACTCTTCCGCAGGTATGAGCACCGAGGACAATTTTATTTCTAGGGTTACTTTGTTGTTCAATGCAATTCAATAAAGCATTTATGTGTCTCATGCACACTGCGAGCTTCTGGTGATATAAGGTTGGAAGGAGCATGGAGGAGAGGGAACCAGTATTTGCCAAGTCCCTGCAATATGCTGGGTACTTTATACATGGCTCTGGGTGTGTCAGAGGACACAGACGGGCAAAGGGTCGTTACAATGCAGCATGACAAATGTCCTAAGTCAAGTGCAGATGAGATGTTATGGGAACTATAATTTCTACTGGGATGGGGTAAGCAGTTAAAAGTTTTAGGGAGAAGTTTTGTTCAAGTTTGGTCTCAGAAGATAAATAATTTATGTGGCAGCTGCCCAAGTATAAGACAGTAGGCTGAGCTCTTTGCCTCTCTGAGCCTCAACGAACTTCTGAAACGAACATAGTAACTGGCGTGATAATAACTGGCCACCCCTCTAGGCCCTTTTGCAGACTGCTTGTGGGTAGGTCAGAAGTGCTATGGAATGAATGCTGTGGGGGCGGGAGACCCTCAGCTAGTTCCTCAGGTGGTATAACAGAGGTGCGTGTTCTACACCGGCCCCCGGAGTTCCTGGAGTGCTAACTTTCTTGATCACACACCCTTTACTGCCCCCCCTTCCCTCCCTGACTCACTTCCCCTCCCCTACTCATGCTTCCCGGGACTACCTCCTAAGGATACCACCTGCCCTGGAATCCTTGTCTCGGGGCCTGCTGCTAGGGGACCCAAACCATGACACCTGGTGGCCTCTGGAGACATGAGGAGTCTCTCCCCACTGTCTCCCTCCATATGGCCCTTCTCACACCCCTTCCCTCTTACCCAATCCTATAGCATCTTCATGTAGGCTTTGGTTCCTGATTATGACAAAAACGGCTTCTGGAGTGTAGGACCCATAGACAATAGGAAAATGCAGAGAAAGGGTGGGTTTTATTTTATAGCATGTGTGGGAGCAATTCTCAAGGGGTTTCCACCTCATGCCAACCCATCACCTTGTGAGGTCTCCAGCCCCAGGAGTGGCCGCAAGGAGGGCAGGACGCAGGGTGGGGGCCATGGTGGGAGCTGGTCTGTGGCTCTCTGGTCACTTCCTGCAGTCACTTGGAGCTGGAATAGAAGGAAGGTCTGCGCATCTGGTCCTGCCCTGCCTGGCAACCTGCTCCCTGTCAGCCAGGGCCCCCCTTCTGGGTGGGGCATTCAGGAGAAGGGGCCCAATCTGTGGCTCTCACTCGCTGGCACCGGTTGCTGCTCGCTCAGCCACCCATTCAGCTCCTCCTGGGCAGCCGCTCTCCCAGCCAACCAGTCCTGCCTGGTCCCTGGCCTGGGGTTTTGGAATCAATGAAAACCAGCAAACGGGCCCTGAGCATCTTCGTGGTGCCCAGCCCCCAGCCAGGGGCCCTGGCATGCCTCATCCTCAGATGAGGAAACAGAGGCTGGATGAGAGGCTTGAGAGGTGCCGGCTGGCAAAGCGAGCCCCCAGAAGAAGCATCTCAAGGCCTGGGAGGCCGAACCCAGCATCACCTTCCGGCACCTGCTTGTTGGAACTTGATTTTCGAGGTGGCAGCAGAACGTGTGGTGTTCCCACCAGCACCAACATCTGGGGCAGGGGCGGGGGTGGGGTGGGGTCTTCATTAAAATGCAGTGACTCCATTGGCACCAAAATAAATGTGACATTTATCAGAACCTGCTAAATCTATTCAGCGCTTGCTTCCTTTGGAAGTGCAGGTTTTGTGCCGTGGGCCTGGAGAGAAAAGGTCTTCGCCTGTGAGAAAGATGGGGTGGCAAGATAGGAAGGAGGGCGCAGGAAGGGGCAGGCCAAGAGGGGGTGAGCAGCCACAGCAACCCGCTCTCTGGAATGCCTGGAAACCCTCTGCCAGGGGATTCTAAGGCAAAGATCCATCATGTTGAGGTGGTTATCCAGCAAGCAGTGGAATGCTGTCTCCTGATTTGGAAATAAAACAAGTAATCCCCCCGAACCTAAACCAGATTAGACTAAACTTTATGGAGCTCCCAGCATGTGGCTGGTACTTTTAAATATGTTATTTCTTACAATAACCTGGCAGGTTACTTTACATCCCCACTCTGCAGATGAGGAAACTAAGGCACACAGAGGCTAAGTAAGATGCTCAAGATCTGTCATCTGTGTGTGTGGTGGCTCATGACCCAAGCTCCGCAAAATCATGGTGGAGGGATAGAGATCTCGTTCACAAGGTTTAGAGATGAGTGTTTGGATGATGGGAGACTGTGGTTTGAGTCTTGAAAGACAGGCTTTGCTCCTCCTTGAGCCTCGTTTGTTTCTCCATTTACAAAACATAATCCTTAAAATCCTTCTGGTTCTGGTCACTTTGCACATGCAAATATCTGTGTGTTCTTGGTCATCAATCACAGAAAATCCCAAGCCACCATTCCCAGATCTCTTGCCTGGGCTCAGGTCCCTGGACAGTAATAGAAGCTCATGGCTGGACATTTATCAGATGGAAGCAGCAGAGGGTGGCCGTGCTGTGGCTTCCTGAGCTTATCTCCCATCTTTGCTGTGTGTCCTTGGGCAAGTTACTTAACCTTTCTGAGCCTTTTCTCACAAATTATCATTGTTTTAAGAATTATGATTAATAATTACAGCAAAAAGTATTAAGTGATTATCAAGTGTTGGGTACCCTGTCACATGCAGGAAAATTATAGGAAGATTAATGCAAAAGTTTTTTTTTTTTTTTTGTTCTCCCTATTTAAGAGATGAGAAACCTGAGGCCTAAATGCTATAACGAGATATGATAGATTCCTGGAGAACAGGAGAAACTCAAGAGTTTATTTCTTGCTCCTTACTGGCTCAGGAGTTAGTTGCTAAATCCCAAGGACTCCTCAAACAGGCTGAAACAGGAGAGTAGCCAGGAGATGTGAATAGAGAAAATAAAACAACTTCATCTCAGGGAGGAAATTATTTACTTTTCTTTTAAAATATGATACATTGCCAGACCCAGAGTTACCTCAAGCGGTTATTTTGGAGGGACTCTTTCTCAGATGCTCCTGGCACCTTTTGGGAACCTCTTTTCCAAGGCCATTGAGGGGGTACGTAGGCAGGTAGATGAGTTTGCCCAAAGAATAATTGCTTGGTCCCATAAGCCCTGCTGTTAAGGCATCAAGGAGGCAGATGGTTCATGGCGAGGAGTTTATGATTCCTGTTAGAACCTGAACCACCCATGTGTGGGCTGCGGGATGCCCGGCACTGTGCTCGAGGCCTTTGCTTAGGTGATCTCATTCTCTTCTGAGCAGTGGGCACTCTTATCCCCACTTGTCAGAGGAGAAGACTGAGCCTCCATCATGCAATGAGCCATGGGCTGAGAGGCAAGAATTTAATCGAACACTCGTTCTCCTCTTTCCTCTGGGCACAGACAGCTTCCTCTCTTCCCCTGAATAGTTAACAGTGAGGCGGTTAAAAAGAAGTGCTCAGTGCAATTATGGCAGAATGGTTAATACATAATTGCATATTTTTGTAAACAAGTTTAGAGGCTTTCTCAGTGACCTCTCTGTGGCTTTGTGGTTCTGCAAATAAATTCTCTTCCCTTTTATACTCTGATTTTAATTGGGAGCAACAGCTCTGCCACTGTTGCTTTCACAGCCCCTGGTGCTGTGGTGGGGTGTGTATGTTCGTGTCTGTGTCCTGTGCAGGTGCACCTGGACATAAGTGGGTGCACCTGTGCACCTCACTCTGGGGCGACAGCAGAGTCAATGACTCTGCAAACTCGTGGCATATTTTGTCGAGAGCTCCAGGATGAGGAATCTGGAGTTTCCAGACCCTAAGGTGACTATGGAGATCTTTGTGAGGATCATTCATTCATTCATTCATTCACTCCACAAATACTTATTGAGGTCCTTCATGTGCCAGGTTCTCTGGAAAAATAGCCCTGAACGAGGCAGATCCAGTCACAGAGCAGCCAGGGAATGTTCTCTAACTATATTTAATATTTCAACAAACTGCCATGAGCCCACCCAAGTTACTTGAAACACCGAGCTTTGCCCTGGGGAAGAATTATGTCAGTTTGGTGGGGTTTTCCTATTGGCTGGAAAATTCTGGGTGGTTATAACTAGTCAAAACTGGAAGTGAATGAGTTATTACTTAAACCATGTAGGGTGTTGTTAGACAAATTCTTTTGAAATAGGGGTACCCTGGTGGGGAGCTACGGGGGATTTAGTTGTTAGCACAGGGACTCCTGGTTTCCACCACCTCCCCTCCCCTGCTGTCTCCCCGTTACATGCTCCCTGCAGGCCTCTGGAGGGCCCCCCAGATGTTCCTGCTATTGCTCTTAGCAGTGGGGGGTGAAGAGCCAGGGTGGGGGACTGGGCCCAAACTGCCCCCCTTTCAGTAAGCCTGTACGGCTGTCAAATTCTATTGCTACTCCCTAAAGGCACCTTTGCTGCCTCCTGCACTCCTCCTCCCGTACTTCCCTGGCCCCTTCCTCCCAGGGTGCTGGGCCCTGGATCCAGGCCACGCTGTTCACTGCATTCCCTCCCACATTTTTATTTGGTGCCTTTACTATGTTGCAAAAGAGGTCCTCATTTGGAAGCTTAGGGGCATGGGCACCCCTTCTCCCATCAGGCCTGATCATCCTCCTCTTAATAGCCCTACAGACTCCCCAGGCCCTGTGGCAGGGAGAGGCCACTGGAGGAGCAGTGTTCTAGCTCTGCCTCTAATCTGCTGAATGCTGAACCAAGCAGAAACCTGCTCCAGAAGATCAGGGATGTGGTGTGCCAGGTGCCAGCTGGGCGCCGGGCAGGGGAAAGATCGAAGGCCTGGGTGGTGGGGCTTGGGCCAGGTGTCTCAAGTATTAAGAGATCAGGATGGGGCTGGGCTACGTGGTCTCCAGCTGTGTCCTTAAAGACTGAGCATCTTCCTGGACTCAGCCTAAGACCCCTCCCAGGAGAGGGGCAGCGAGGCCTGGGCCTGGACTCTGGCTCTGAGATCTACAGAGTCCCAGCTCTGATGCCCACCACTCCTTGCATATCAGCTTGCTCTTCTGAAGAGGGACTTACTCTCCACCTACCTCACAGGGGCACAGGGGCAGAGGGGTGAGCTGTGGGAGTAAACTAAAAAGGTCTATGGACACAGAATAGGAGAGCTGTGGGGTCAGACTTCTGGAGTTCAAATCCTGGTTCCACCATCATCCTGCTATATGGCTCTGGGCAAGTGACTCAACTTCTCTGCACCTCCATTTCTCATCTGTCAAATAGGGATAAAAATAGTCCTAATTCATAAAGTAGTTGTGGGGATGAAAAGACTTGAGAAGATTCATATAAAGGGCTCAAGACAGTGCTTGGCACACAGTAAGTACTTAATAAATGATGATGATGATGGGCCGGTGTGTAGATCTGACATTGTCTCTATTCACTCTGAAGGGCAGTTAACCATCCCAAATCTCCAATTTGGGTCTTCGACCTTCACCTGGCTCTGATTGGGTGCCAAGTCTCTGCCCATGAGGTGGGGGTACCAGGTGGGCTCCAGCTGGGGAGTGTGGAGAAGCACCTGCCCCTGTGGGGCCTATTGTCTTGGGTTCCTCGTAGGGGGCTGCGGTAGGTGCTAAGCCCCGCAGATGGGACCCTCAGATGGGTCACTCTGCCTTTCAGAACAGGCATGAAGCCCCCAGCACGACTACTAGGCTGGGATAATTGGGATGTTGCAGAGCCAAAGGGGAAGGAAGAGGCTCAGTAGAGAATTCTTCTGTCTGCATGACACAAGTGGCAGATCTGAGCTGACATCTGGGGAAAATTCAGAGCGCTTCTGATTAGGAAGTGTTTTAAGTGGCAGAGGAAAAAGAGCCTCTGGGTTGGCAAAGCCAACAGCCCAAGGCATGCCCTCTTTTCCGTGGGGCCTTGTCCCCTGAGGAAGTGTCTCCGAGCTCTAACTCGGGCCAGATTGGTGGCCAGATTCTCAGGCCTGGGTGGTGTGCATAAGACAGAAGTGAGGAGCTGGCTGGAGGTCCCGGTGGAGGTGGGGAAGGACACCCTTGGGGCCCCAGGGCCACTGCACCGCCACTCCTCCTTTCAGAGCTGAGTGCCTGTGCTGGGTCCCAGGTCTTGTTCTGGACAGGCTGGTCAGGGCGGCCCCTCATTCTCTTGGGTGCAGCGCTCGCCGCCACTCCCTAAAGACAAGGGTGTTAATGAGGGCCTCCGTTCACCTGCACAGAAGACTTAGGAGGCAATGAGCAGGTACTTTGTATGCAGTTAGTGTCCCAGGTTCTACAAGCATCATCACTGAATTGACACATGGCTCATCCACAGCCTCTCGCCAGTTTGACTTGAGTCATCAGAAGGTATCGATCAATGGAATATTCCTCAGCCATTAGAAACGACAAATACCCACCATTTGCTTCGACGTGGATGGAACTGGAGGGTATTATGCTGAGTGAACTGAGTCAATCGGAGAAGGACAAACATTATATGGTCTCATTCATTTGGGGAATATAAAAATAGTGAAAGGGAATAGAGGGGAAAGGAGAGAAAATGAGTGGGAAATATCAGTGAGGTAGACAACATGAGAGACTCCTAACTCTGGGAAAGGAATAAGGGGTAGTGGAAGGGGAGGTGGGTGGGGGTGGGGGAGACTGGGTGATGGGCACTGAGGGGGGCACTTGACGGGATGAGCACTGGGTGATATGCTGTATGTTGGCAAATTGAACTCCAATAAAAAAAATAAAAATAAAAAGAAGGGGGATTCCTGGGTGGCGCAGCGGTTTAGCGCCTGCCTTTGGCCCAGGGCGCGATCCTGGAGACCCGGGATCGAATCCCATGTCGGGCTCCTGGTGCATGGAGCCTGCTTCTCCCTCTGCCTGTGTCTCTGCCTCTCTCTCTCTCTCTCTCTCTATCATAAATAAATAAATTTAAAAAAATAAAATAAAAAAATAAAAAGAAGGTATTGATTACTCTGGGGTGTGGAGGCCAGGACTTCTGTACCTGCTGAGCTGGGGGCCTGGCCGGGACTGGAACTACCAGCCTGATAAGCCCCCCTGCCATCACCCCCTTGTGCCTGTGTCCTGACCTCTCTTGCCCACGAAGTCTCTCTTGGCCTCGCCCGATGGCCCTCCCTGTCTGGGGGCTCTCTGCCCTCGGCTGTCTAGGACTTGGGGCTGCCAGCCTTTCTCTGGCTGTCCATCCCTGCTGGCTCCTCCCCTCGGGTTCTCTGTGGGGACAGGAGGCCCTTGGGCTGCTGGGATCAGCAAAAGCCTCATATTCCATCCACAAAACACCGGCTGTGGTTCCCCTCGCCCCCCTCCGGAGGTCTCCAGTTGTCTCTCGTGCCAGTTCCTCAGTCCTCAGCCCATCCAGGTTCCCTGAGAAAGTTGGTGTTGAGGTGGTCCCGGCTGTGGGTCAGGCAGTGGCTGGGCTGGATTCCCATGGGAAAGCGTGTGCATGTGTGTGTATGTGTGTGTGTCTGTGTGTTCTCAGCCTGTGGTGACACAGCCCCCCCTTTCGCGTGGGCCCCTCTGCTGGCTCAGCCTCTCCAGCCACAGACCACCTGGGTTGCCCCACGTAGAGCAGAGAAGTCGGGGCTTCGGAGCCCAGGGAGGGTGGCTGCGGTCCAGGGCAGGGCATGGGGGCGAAAACCACGCATTTCCTGGCGTGTCCTTTCCCGGGCTCCCGGCTTGGCCCAGGGTTTGGGGAGGGGATGGGAATCAGCCCCAGCTCCTCCACAGGCAGGGGGAACAGGACGTGCTGTTGGATGGGTGCCCTGGCTCCGTGTCCTTGGGCCAGTTGTCTCACCTCCTTGAGGCCTTAACAGTGGTGGTAAAAATACTAGAAAAGTGAGTCTTTTTAGCTGTGCTGTGAGGGTGCAAGGTGCGGCCCTCCGGACAGTCTCTGGAGCTCTTCTCTTTCCCTCCTTTCTGCCATCAGATCGTGACTGAGAACCTCCAGGGTCCCAGGCCTCCCCCCACCCCGGCATGTGCCACATGGGGAACTGTACCTGTCTGTCTTTGAGGCGATCTCAGTTAAAGATAATACAACCACAGAAACAAATAATAATAACACAGAATCTCAGGCCTCACCCCAGATTTGCTGAACCAGAAACTGCATTTAAACCAGCTTCTGGGGTGACTCAAATGCACAGCAAAGTACTAGTCTAGGGAACTAGCTCCAGTCCTACATTCAGCCTGGCTCCTCTTCTCGCCAGCTGGGTGACTTGGGGCCAAACTGATTGGCTTCTCTGGGTCTCAATATCCTAATCTGTAAAATGAGGAGAATGATCAACATTTAGCACCTGGAGCTGTTGTGACAGTGGAATGACAGCGTGCTGAGAGTGCACGCCGGGCACCCAGGACGCAGAGCTTCCAACCCGCGTGAATGTGACTGGGTCGCTGCCCGCACCTTTCCCTCTTCTGGCCCCATGGATTTATTCTGATATCTAAATAAGAAAGGCTGCGTCTTCCTCTCTCACCCAGCGGAGATCCCAGGAAGCGTGAAGCTCATGGACCCCAGAGCCAGATATCCTGGTTTCGAATCTGGTCTCTGCCTTTTGCAAATAGGGCGACCTCAGACAGGTAACTTCTCTGAGCCTTCGTTTGCCCACCCGTGAAATGGGGCTAGTGTGAGGATTCATGGAGCCAGTATAAGTGCTGAGAGGACCTGTATAGGTGAGGCTTGGCAACGGGTTTTCTAACCTGGACCTAAGGGTATTGTCACGTCCACCAAAGACAAGTCCCAAGACCCTCCCAGGTTCCCGGATCGGGGGAGTGGACTCCCCTTCTTGATGTGGGGAACAGGGTATAGGCCTGGGAGGAACTGCTGGCAGACAGACCACCACAGAGGAATTCTGCTGCCAGCTTTTGAACTAAAAGTCCCTCTTCTTCCAGAGTAACCATTGCTATTACCAGTGGGGGGACGAGTGGTCCTGTCTGGGCTGTAAGAGAAGGCAGAGAGTGCTCTCTCTCTCTCTCTCTCTCTCTCTCTCCAGGAAGGCAAGGAAGGCTCCACAGCATGGGTGTGATGAGAAGTGAATACGGAGGAAGTAGGGAACAGAATCCAGGGAGAAGGGTCAGGTGAGATCAGAGGGCTGGAGGTGTGAAACCACCCCCACCTAAAGGAGTAGAAAGGCCCCCCACATAGGGGCCTGCCAGTCTTGCCACTGTCTGTAGGCAGGCCTGCAGTTCCCAGGACGCTCGGGGTGGAGGCCGATCTGTAGGAGCGTGAGTTGTACCCACCCACCACCGTCACTGCACCCAGCATGGGCAGGGAGAGGGGTCTGAGCCCCCCTAGGGAGCCCAGTGGGTGGGGGGCTCAGGCAGGGTGGGGGCAGACCAACTGGCTTCTTCGGAGCACGTCTGAGCCATCACCCTCCAACTGTTCAGGGGCGAGGCAGCCTCATTTTAACGGGCTTCTCCCCACTTTCAAGTGAGAGACCAATTACGGAGCGTTTTGCACCACAATTACCAGCGTTAAAACCTCTTGGTTCCATTTGATGAATTTTAGTAGTAATTGAACAGAGGCAACCATCACACAGGAGATTGTCCAATTGAATCTGCTCACGCGCTGAACTGTGAATCCCAGCCCTCCCCCAGCAGCCACGGCCATGGGGCCCCGGGGGGGGGGTGCCCACTTCCCTCCCCCTTGGACCTTGCCTGGGCCCACATGAGGGAGGGACCCGAGGTGATGGGGGCTGCCTCCTGCGAGGGACAGCCGGCTGTCAGGGTCTGGGTGGAGATAGAGCTGGGAACCTGTAATTGCTGATATTTCAGAGCCCAGAGCTGGACTGCATTCATGCCTTCATTTATTATTTATTGAACAAACACTCTGTAGCGTTTATAGCACGCTGGCCGCTATTCTAAGTGCATTACAAATATTCACTTCTTTAATCCTCACAGCCATTCCAGAGCTGGACGTGTTATTATCCTTCCCATTCAATGGATGAAGAAACTGGAACTCAGAGAAGTTGATTAAATTGCACAAGGTCACACAGCTAGTACGTGGTGAAATAATGCTCCAGAGCTCCTCCTCCTGTTTTCTTATTCCCCTGTGGTGTCCTCTCTTGGTTGTTTAGGAAAACCTCATAAGGATTCCTAAGTATGTTGGGGGCTGAAGGAAGGGTCTGGTCCCTCCTAGTACTGGAGTGACAAAGAAGGGTGGGCCACAGGGCCTGGGTGCCTGCTTGCCAGCGGGAGGAGGAAACCTAGTAGAATCCCTATGGATGGTGAGACTTGGGTCAGAGTCAGGGCTGAGTGGTCCAGAGCCACTCCTCATCCGAGGCCCTGTTTCCACACCTCAACACAGAGCTCAGGTTCTGTTTTTTTTTTTTAAAGATTTTATTTTTATTCATGAGAGATGCACAGAGAGAGGCAGACACATAGGCAGAGGGAGAAGCAGGCTCCCTATGAGGAGCCTGATTTGGGACCCGATCCCCTGACCCTGGGATCATGACCTGAGCTGCAGGCAGATGCTCAACGACCGAGCCACCCAGGTGCCCCTCATGTTGTTTTGAGCGGGGAGAGGCCACATCACCCTGTGCCATATCTGGTTGCCCATCTCTCCAGCACGTGCCCAGGCCCTACTGTGAGGAGGAAGGATGGTGAACCATCTCAGCCTTCAGAGGTTCGATTCCTTTGTTGACTTAGAGTTGGATCAACCTGACACCAACTGTGTGCCTCGGACATTTATAGGACACTGAGGCTTCACAGGGAAACACCATTTACCCAAGATCATGTGGCCAATGTGGTTGAGTCAGACTTCAGTCTCTGCTCTGTTGGACTCCCCAGTCCTGCTGTATGCATTGTACCCCACTGCCTGTCCATCAGGACAAAAGTAAACCATTCACACGTGTGGACACGGGCCCCAAGACCGTCTGTGAGCGCCTCACTAACCTGCTGATAGGAGTTGTCTATTTGTCTGACTGTTGTCCCTACTCGAATGTTAGGGTCTGGACTGGGTCTGAATTATCTTAAGTCTGCCCCAGGGTCAGTGGGATGCGAGATTGAAAACAGACAGGGATGTGCTAAAATCTGAAAACCATTGCTGGAGGCAACTCCCTTTCCTTGAATTTGGGAATTTCTACTTAAACTGAGGGGCCTCTTGAGTGGTCTAGGTTGTTCTTCCCTTCCCATGCTGCCCTCTGGGCATCTGAGGACAGCGGAGTGGCAGCTGAGAAGAAACACTGGGCTCTTTCCAGCAAAATCACTGGATTCAGTCTTGCCTATCGCTCAGAGATGGTAATCCCATAATCCCATTGGAGTCACTTGGAAAATGTATCTAGAGATTGCAGAGCTCCATCCTTAGAGATACTCATTCAGGGGCTTTAGGGTCGGGGTGGGGTGGTGCTGGCTGAACATCTGCATTTCTAACAGGGACCCGGATGATATTATGCTGCTGGCCCGGGGACTAGACATTTTTCTTTGACCAGAATACTGACTTTGGACATGTGTCCCTTGACTCCTGTCTTGGGGGATGCTCCTGATGGCACTACTGGGCTGTGCTCTTACCCTACCCCAGCCCCCAACATGGCTTTGAAGGGGTGCAGGGTGACAGCCAGGGAGTCTCAGGCAGTAGCTTTGCAGAAAGGGCTCTGGGACAGTGCACGGGTGCCCATGAGAGGCAGCCTGATGGCCGTCACTGAGAAGTGGCTGGATCAGAGATGAGCCCCATGGAGAGCTCTAGCAAACCCTTCTAGTGCAAAGCTGGGAGGCTCTGTGGAGCAGTGGAAAAGTGCATGCTTGGAAGGCTCTGCCTCATTCTGGTCTGTGTGTGTGTGCGTGTGCATGTGCGTGTGTGTGTGTGTGTGTGATTTTGGGCACAGTACTTCCTATGTGCCTCAGTTTCTTCATCAGTAGAGTGGGGCCAATAATACTTTCCACGGTTGGTGTCAGGATATAATTGAGATTATAAATGAGAGAGCTGCAGTGAGCGTGGGGCCCTCATCCATTCTCTTTCCCCGTCCCCAGAGATTTCATTACCCTGAGTTTCCTTGGCTCCTCTCTCTGTTCCAGCTTCTGCCCAGCCTCTCCAGCCACTGGACCATCAGCCTCCATTATCATAAAAAAGAGGCTGGATTTTAATTTGTGGAATGTTTCTTTCTTCTTCTTCTTCTTTTTCTTTTTTTTTTTCTAAAAAAGAAAAGCCTAATTAGGAAGCCCGTTAAATGCCTGCAATTCCAATATAATTCTATTAAATTCTCCCTGTAAAGTTAATGTTACAGACTTTTTAACAGATGTTTTAATTAGGCATTGTTATTAAAGAGAATACTGTAGAAATTAAAACCAGACCCTAAATGGGGGAAGAAAGGCAGTTTTCTTGTGCTGGGTAAATGGTGGCAGCCGCCCAGCAAAGAGCTGTTGGCAGCAGGTCATGAAAAACACACACAAAAGGAGAGGAAATGCTTGGTGCGATCCGCAGTGCTCAGCAAGAGGGAGAATGCCCGGGCCTGCTCCAGCCAGCCAGCACCACCTCCGGCCCCGACAGTGCAGCAGACAGGAGAGAGGCGGGCAGGGGCAGAGGCTCACTGGCCAGGATGGACAGGTTTGGGAGGGGGGTCCCTTACGACTGTGGGCATCCCATTTGGGTTTGGCTTATCTGACCTCTATGGCAGCCACAACTCTTTACCTATTTTACAGATGAGGAAGCTGAGGCTCAGAGACATGTGGTCATCTGCCCAGGTGGACACAGGAGGAGGCTTGGGTCTCCTGTGGGTTGGGTTTCTAGAAGTGGGTTTCTGCGGCATGGTGTGGGCTCATCTCTGTAACAGCGATATGGTCCTGTGGTTATATTTAGCCTGAGCTGGGGAGACTTTAGAAAGACCTAAGTGTAAATCTGCTCCTCACTGGCCATGTGTCCTTAGGCTAATTGCTTCATCTCGCTGAGCCTCCATTTCCTCCTGTGCAAAATGGGAACAATCATAGGACCTATCAGTTCATGGGGGTAGGGCAGCCTGGGTGGCTCAGTGGTTTAGCAGCACCTTCAGCCCAGAGCATGATCCTGAAGACCCAGGATCGAGTCCCACGTTGGGCTCCCTGCATGGAGCTTGCTTCTCCCTCTGCCTGTGTCTCTGCCTCTCTCTGTCTCTGTGTATATCTCATGAATAAATAAATAATAATAATAATAAAAATTCATGGGGGTAAAATGAGATATTGCAAAGAAGGTCCTAAGCCCAGGGCCCAGCAGATGGCAAGTGCTCAGGGAGTAACAACAGACAGGATAAGGGCTTTCTGCTGGCAAGTGGCAGGGCTGGGGCTCCCATCCGAATGGTTCGGAGTCTGTCCTTTCCCTGGCACCAACGCTACCTCATGCCCATTGGCTACCATTGCTGTGGCTGTTATCTGGAAAGTCATCTCACCTTTGATGCCAGCTAAGCAACGGTTGGCCAGAGAGTGTGGTTGGCTCAGGGAAACCATCCTGCTCCTGGGGTAGGAGTCTCTGGTTGCCATGGAGACCCCGAGGGAGCCGTCCAGCTCTCTCAGAGATGTGCCACCCAATTCCACATGCTTTTCGAAGGAGAGATGGGAGGGGTGAAGTTGGTAAGACTTGGATTCAAGTCCTGCCTCTTTTTGGTGGCAATAGGGAAGCCATTGGCATGTCAGCCTATGATCCTACTCCTTTGGGTGCATCTTGCTGTTTCCTCCTTCCAGGCAACCAGCCAAGGGCCTGGGTGCGAATGCCCACTCCCTAGAGGCGTGGAGGTGACTAACACACCCTCTAGGTGCATCCAGTGACAAGCTCAGATTTACCTTTCTAAGGGATAATTTTCCTGTCCATCCTCCAAGGCTGTCAGCCCGAGATTATTCAAATAATGTTTATTTCAGTCCTGTGACCCAGATAGCTCTGCCACGAGCATTTTCTAGGGAGCTTTGAAAGAAGAAATAGGTGAAAGGGGAAGACCTGCACTGGTCTCATTCCTAGCCCCCTGCCCCACCTCTAAGGAAGCTCTGCTGATTCTTGCTTGTGTCTGCAGGAGCTGACACATATTTCCCTCCACTCTCATTACCCCTGTCACCACCATTCCAGTCATGTTTCGGGTCCAGAGGGAGGCCTTGGGGATGACTGTTGATCAGGATGGCTCTTCTTGGGGTTGTCACCGTGAAAGCCCTAAAATGCCGAGGACACACTACCTGGCAGGAGGGGCTTCAGATCTGCTCGAGGAAGATGACTTCGTCTTCCCAACCTTGGACCTCCTGGGCCTTTTGTTTTGAGGACAGAGAGCAGTTTTTCCTGGTCACCTCTCTTTGTAGGTAGGAGGGTGCTGTGGAAACATGTGACCTCTGAAGTCAGCTGGCCTGGGTTAGATTCCTGAGTCCTGCCCCTTACTAGCTAAGTGGCTTAGCCACTCTGACCCTCAGTGTCTTCATTTGTGAAGTGGAGATGGTAATAGTATGTCCAGGTCCCAGGATACATATGACGATAACATACAGCCATGTTCCTGAAAGCATCAGATGTGTAGAGAAGTTGTGAAAGGGGGTGGACAGCAGTTACAATGTACACACACACACACATGCAAATAGAAAGGGTACATCATGACCCCCCAAAACTGATCACATAAGTTATCTCTAGATAGTAGACATGAAGACTTCTACTTTTCTCTAAATTTTGAATTGTTTAACCATGAGCCTATATTGTTTTTTTCATTAATAAAAGAGAAACAGCAGCAGAACCAATACAGAAACCAGAGGTGGCATGGAGGACCCTGATGGGTGAGAGTCAGCCAATTCACAAGCAGGAAGGTAGTCATTTAGCCCACAGATGGCTGGCTCGGCCACTCCTCCGGTCTGGGCAGGTGGCCCAGCTTTGGATCCCAAGCAACTAGGTTTGAACCCTGGCTCTATGACTTCTCAGCCACATGACTCCAAGTGAGATCAGTTTACTTATCTTTAAAATGGGAATAACCAAACCTACTTGCAGGGCTCTTTTGGGGAAATGGGAATGGGCCTGACATGTCGGGACATGTGTAGATGCCAGAAAAGTAGCCATTTGGATGGCTGTTAGGTTTTCATGTTGCTGCCTCTGCCCCAGGAGGCTGGACTCACCCCCTGAAGTCACATGAGGGTCCCAGAAGTGACCCTAGGTCCCTAAATCCTATGGGCATAAGGCGATCGTCATCGTTCTTAACGTCTTAGCAACACCCACCCTGCTGGCCTCTCTGCTCCTGGAGACACCCTCTGCTTCCCTTAGATTTTATGCCCATACTCTCCAGATGAAGAGTAACAGGTGGCGGGGGGTGGGGGTGGGGTTGCACTAGGCTGGCCCACATAGACCCCAAGGACCTGGACTGGGGTGTGGGAACTCTCGTCTGTCTCCTCAAGACCCTGCAAGTGTAAATCATCTGGAACAATCTGTGTGTCCATCAGCAAGGATCTGGTTGAATGAATCATCCATCCCCAGAAGCCCGCGCAGCTGTTGTGAGTGAGTCAGATCATGTCTTCAGACAGGTGAGCGAGTCCCTCCCAGATTCAGTGGAAAATAAACAACTAGGAAGTAAAGTTGATAGCACCGTCTCATTTTTATGGAAAAACAAGATTTAAAAATCCTTGGAGTAGCAGAGATCAAGAACTCTTTTCTGAATCTGTACTGCTAACTTGCATGAACACCAAAGACGAGAATGGCAGCATGATAATCTAGTTTTAAAAAAAATACACAGGGCAGCCGGGGTGGCTCAGTGGTTTAGCGCCGCCTTTGGGCCAGGGCCTGATCCTGGAGACCCAGGATCCAGTTCTGCGTTGGGCTCCCTGCATGGAGCCTGCTTCTCCCTCTGCCTGTGTCTCTGCCTCTCTCTCTCTCTGTCTCTCATGAATAAATAAAATCTTAAAAAAAAAATTAAAAGAAATACACAAAGACCTTGCATGGTGAAGTGCTGAGTGGGACAAATCAGGATGCCTGCGAGTTTGTTCAGCGAGGGGGATCAGGAACCAGCTGCTGCGCCTTAATGATGAGCCTTGGGGACAAGAGCACAGGGCCAAGCATGGGGTGACAGAGGATTCTTCTAGGGGCTCCAAAGATAGAGTTGTGACCTGTGGATGGACTATTCCGGAATGCTATTCCCTGCCTCCCCCTCCCCTGCCCAGCATCATGGGAGGTGAATGGGGCTTCGTGGGTAGAGAAAGATGCTTGCTGCCCGCCCCTCTACGATGTCCACATTCTAATCTCTAGGACCTGTGAATGTTAGGTCACATGGCAAAGGGGAAGGAAGGTTGCAGATGGAATTAAAGTTGCCAATCAAGTGACCTTGAAATTGGGAGTTCATCCTGAATTATCTGAGTGGGCCCAGTGAATTCCTGAGTGTCCTTGAAAGATGAAAGAAGAAGGCAGATGAAAAGTCAGGGTGGGAGCGATTCCACGGGAGGACTCAACCTGCCACTCTGGCTTTGAAGATGGCAGGAGATGGTGAACCATGGCATGCCCATGGCCTCGACAAGCTGGGAAAGGCCAGCAAATGGATTCTTCCCTGGAGCCTCCAAAAAGGAGCAGAGCCCTGCTGGCACCTTGAGTTTAGCCCAGTGGGACCCGCTTTGGAATTCTGACTACAGAACTGTAAGATAATAAATTTGCATCACTTTAAATCACAAATTAAGTGGTAATTTGTTAGAGCAGCCATAGAAATCTATTACACTAGAGATCTCTCTGTAAAGGGTCAAGGTTTTAAGGGCCAGGAGTGAATTTCAGCCAGCCCATCACGACTGTGTGGCAAGGAGCCTCAGCTCCAACCCATGTCGAAGTCTATGTGATCCCCAAACATGCCTGTGTTCATGCCTGGAGTCCAGAGATCAAACGACTAGCTGCCTTTGGGATGGAGGTGCAGCTTTCAGGTCTGTGGGGTGGGTATGTTGGAGGGTCACAGAACAGCATCTCCCTTCTTCCCCAGGTGCATTCCTGGCAGCCGCCTGTGGAGGCAAGGTGCCGTTTAAGATCTGGATCTGAACCCCCACCATACCACCTCTACTGTGTGACACTTAACAGGAGATCTCTTTAAGCCTTGAAGTCTCAGCCTGTCAAGTGGACATCATGCTGTCCTCCAGAGTCCATGTGGGTCAGGTGAGGAGTCCCCGTAAAGACCCCCCAGATACTCTGCAGATACAATCGGGGCTTGCCTGTCTGATGGACATATGCCCCATGCTCCTCTCTGCCTGTCATCCTGTTGACAGACTCGTCAAAGAAATCTCTTTTGCATTCCAAAGCACCTCGACAAAGTGTTTTCCCCATCATGCAGGCCTGTTGTTTCACGGGGAAGCACAGACATTAGAAATGTCTAATTTCTGACTGCTTTTGCCAGGCCTCACCGAAAAATTCTAGAGAGTGCCGCCCATGACTTGCATTTGAACTAACCAGGGGCAAAAGCATGAATGCTCAGTTTCTGTTGGGCACAAGAGAGGCAGGCTGGCCTCAGGCAGTTGGGGTCATGAGGGGAGCTGGTATAAGATACAGACCCCTGGGGCTCAGCCCAAAGAGGTTCCGGTTCTGGATATCTGGGATAGTCTGGAATTCTGCTTCCTTTTTTTTTTTTTTAAAGATTTTATTTATTTATTCATGAGAGACCCACAGAGAGAGGCAGAGACACAGGCAGAGGGAGAAGCAGACCCCCCCTCAGGGAGCCCGATGTGGGACTCGATCCCAGGACCTGGGATCAGGACCTGAGCCAAAGGCAGATGCTCAGCCACTGAGCCACAGGAGACTCCGAGGCAGATGTCCAGGTACCATTCTTCCAGGGACACTAGGATAGTGGACATCTCAAGAGCTCAGTGCCAGGCCGACCTGGACCCAAATCCCACTATCCCAGCCCTGTGACCTCACCTGTGTTCCTTCACCTTGCTGGGCTCCATCTTTCCTATCTGTAAACTGTCCTTGTTTTACACCAACACGACAGAGTGTTTCCTAAGTAGCCAGATGGAACGCTAGCCCTGGGCATCACCTACTTGCTTTTCGCAACAGTTCCTAAGGTAGGAACTACTACTTCCAAACTCTGGAAACCTCACTTGAAACCACCGCCTCACCTTGTATGTGACTGTGATGACAGTCAGTGGCATCGAAGTGGCAGCAAAGTGACAGATCCGTAGGCATCCCCGGCACAGGTGGTTGATACACACTCACTGCCCAAGCCCCATCCCATTGCCCCAGCACAGGTGGCTCTGGAGCTGTTGAGGGACTGGGGATGGGGCTCCCTGGGCCTGGGCATCAATCTCTGAGGGAGAATTCACCAGGGCTTACTAGCATAGGTGCATCCTGTGCTGCTTTTGTCGGGATAATTACTCAAGTGCATCTAGAGACAGAGGAGGAGGCTTCCAGATGGGAAGCCCTACCAGGGACGGGCCTGCAGGAAGCCAGGATGATTCTGCTGGAGTGGGGCCCCTCAGGGCAGGCGATTCTAGTAGACTTTTCAAAGGCCGTTCCCACCCCTGGGGAGCCCTGCTTAGTCTAATTAAGCCTCTCCCAGGGAAATACTGCATTAGCGCTGGGGACAAATGCAGCTAAGTTACGGACACAAATAAAACGTAATTCACTTTGGGACGCCTGGGAGGCTCAATGGTTGAGCATCTGCCTTTGGCTCAGGTCATGATCCTGGGGTCCTGGGATCGAGTCCCACATTGGGCTCCCCGCGGGGAGCCTGCTTCTCCCTGGGCCTGTGTCTCTGCCTCTCTCTGTGTGTCTCTCATGAATAAATAAATAAAATCTCAAAAAGAAAAAAGTTATTCACTTTATCAACAATAGAGCAAGCCGTGCCAAAGAGAGCCGACAAAAATGAAGGGGAAATGAATGAATACATGAGGGTCACTGTTTTTACTTGATTGTTTTATCATAAGTGAGGTTTTGCTTTTCTCACCCCCCAGCCTTTCCCAGCTGAGTTTAAGTCATCGGAGTCCTGTGGATCTGCCATGCTAAATACCCTCTGCGGTTCTCTTAAGAACCAAGGTCAAAAGTCCAGCCCTGGCTTTTCTTTGAGTGGCTAGAACAGGCTCCTTTCAGGCATCCAACAAATATTTACTGAGCGTTTACTGTGAGTGAGGCAATGCTTCGGGCGCTGGAGAGACATCAGTGAGCCCAGTGGACAAAAGCCCCTGCTCTTGTGGGGATTACATTCTAATGGGGGGAGACAGAAAAAACCCCAAACTGAAAAACCAACCAGAACAAACAATAGGACTTTAGGGGAAACTGGCTTAAGTGTATATGGGAACTCTCTCTACTGTCTGTGCTGTCTTTTTGTACATCTCAAATTAATACTCAAAAAACAAAAAAATCTGTGTGTGTATATGTATGCGTATGTGTATATATATACACACACACGCATACATATACACACATATGCATAATATACACACACATTTTTTTTGTTTTTTGAGTATTTATATATATGAAGAATATATATGAATATGAAGAATATATTATATTATATATTATATAATATATTATGTATATTATATTATATATAATATAATAATATTATATATTATTCTTCATATATATATACATATGAAGAATAAGTTATCAGGAAGGAAATAAGGAAATTGGGGAATTCTCTGAGGCAGGAAGAAAGGTTGTGCTTTTTAAAAGCCTGGTCTTTTTGAAACAATGATATTTAAGCCAAGATTTGATGGAAGATAAAGGGCCAGCCATGGGCCGTGAGGGTATGTGGGGAGAGAATGGAGAACATACCAGTCGGGGAAAGTAAGTGCAAAGTCTCAGTGGTATCCAGCCCTCAAGGGGTCCCTCAATGACCCTGGTGTTCAGACTCTTGTGTCGTCCCCTACCCCCGGCCCCCCGACACTGTATAGGGTTGAGCTGTGTAATAAGATATTGAGGCCATGGGACATCCACATCCATGGCTGGGTTATAAGAGAAATGACAGTTTGGCCTTGCTCTTTCTTGGGTCGCTCTTCCCGCAGGAAGCCAGCCACCATATTGCCAAGACCCTCATGCAACCTGTAGCGGAGTCCATGTGCAGAGGGAATTAAGACCTCCTGCCACCAGCCAGCACTAACTTGCCAGGCTGTCAGGCACCTTGGAAGCAGATCCTCTGGTCTTTATTTTATTTTTTTTAAGATTTTATTTATTTATTCATGAGAGACACATGGAGAGGGAGGCAGAGACACAGGCAGAGGGAGAAGCAGGCTCCTCATAGGAGATCCCAGATCGGTATCACACCCTGAGCCAAAGGCAGATGCTCAACCGCTGAGCCACCCAGGAATCCCAATCCTCTGGTCTTTAGATGACTGTGGCCCCACTGACACCCTGACTACAGTCTCATGGTGGACTCTGAGGCAGAACCACCTAGCTAAGCCACTCCCAGACTCCTGACTCGCAGACGCTCTGTGAGAGCAAAAGAAAAAAGAATCTAGTGTTGCAAGCAACTACAAATTGGATTAATTTGTTATACGGCAATAAGCAACCACTACAAGTCTTTAGGTGGGAGCGTGCTTGGTTGCTTGTGGAACAGCAAAGAGGCAGTGTAGCTGGAGTGTCAGGTGTGAGGCAGAGAACAGGAAGAGATGTGGGTAGAGGGCCTGAGTCAATCTTCCTCCTGAAGTAAAGGCTTCCTCTCTGTGGTTATTACTATTATTTTTTTTAAGCATTTGGCCTCTCCTGAGTGTTTCTCAGCCCAGACCTTGGGAATGAGTTGTGATGCCCATTTTCTTCACTCCTCTGGTCTTCTGAGATGGATTTAAATCTTCTCTTCCCAGGAAATCTGTGGTGGTGTCATCCTTCCTGAAGTGGTTTCAATGAGACATTATGCTGAAACTGGGCCAATGCCATTTTGGTTATTTTTTTTTTAAAGGCCAGATTATTTTGGTAGAGAACTAGCATAGATTTGAACAACAACAACAACGAGAGAGAGACAGAGAGGGAGAGACAGAGAGAGAGAGACAGAGAGACCAAGAGACCAAGAGACCAAGACACAGTGAGAGAGGAATTTAATTAATTAGAAACAAGTTGTAGCTCTGAGAAGGGTCAGCAGAGGAGGTGAGAGGTCGGGAAGGCTGAAAAGAGCAGTTGGCAAAGATGGTGGGTGAAGGTAGTGGGAACAAGCGTGGCAGAGATGAGAGTATATGAAGAGGACCTCTGCTTTCTGGGAATTTGACATAGTTGGTGTGGAGACTGGGAAGAGTGCAGGGGAAATGGGGGAGTACTGTGTAGGATTCCTGCATCTGAATCCCATCCTATGGGCCAGAGGGTCTCCCTCCTGGTAGCTTCCAATCTTTCAGAGGTGGGCTCCAAATGGTGGCTCATCTGAGTCTCAGTTAATCATAAAATCCATTCCAAGTTGGAGTTAGGATAAAAGAGAATTTACTGATTTACATAAATAAAAAGATCACGGTCTGATGTAATCAAGGTCCATCTGGTGTCTTTTGTTCTGTCTTCTGCCATATTGGCAACACCCTCCCTTAGGCTCTCCCCTTGTGATTGCCAACTTCTTTCTAGGGTTGAATCTAGCAGAAGAAAGTACTTGGGTGTTTGTTCCAGCATATCCAGACACAGTCTTGATACTTACTAGATGGATGATCCAACTCATGTAGATCATGTGCCTCTTCCTAGGCCAATCACTGCCACCACTGTATGTAGAACTTTGGCCAGACTTAGACCCCCTAGACTGAGGATCAGGGTAGGATGGATGCTCAGATGGAAAGTCAGGGGCTAGTGCTACCAGTGGGTGGATGGGTCAAGTGAAAAGATATGAATGGGATCTATCTAGTAGGAAAAGTCAAGAATGTTTCCTCATGAGTATGTAGGAGAGCATGGTCAGGGCACCAGATCTATTCACACTCACGTATGGTAATGATGTATGATACTGAAAGGTCTCTTGCTGAATAGTCAGATAGTGGTATGTGGCTTTATAGATTCTGTGAGGTACCGTTACACTGTAGCCCTGATCATACTGTCATTATTATTGATTTGCTTCATGGTATTTTGAGTCTTTTAACCCTTTTTATTAGTTAAGATAATGCTAGTTGCTATAAGGGATAAATTCTACAATATTATTGGCTTAAAACAATTTTCCCTCGAGTGAAGTCCAAAATATGAATTCTTGACTGGCAGTACTGGGGCCTTGTTCCACAGAGTCATTCAGAGATCGAAGCACCTTCTATTCTGTGGTTCTGCAATCTCTGTGTCTTAGTCTTTTCTTGCAGCCAGCAGATAGGAAAAGAGAAGGGCCACCCGCTTCTTGAACACCTCTGCCTGGAAGGGAGGTGCACATTACTTTATTCCTTTGGTTCCATTTGGTGTAAGGGGAGCTGGGAAATGTAGTCCTGACTGAATGGCAGTGGTCCAGCAACTCCATGCTGCGGAATGGGAGCATGCAGCATGGTGGGCAGCTAGCTAACTTGCCCCCCAGGTCCCACCACCAAATATGCTGCCCCAAATTATGGACTTTAAAACTACAGACCAAAAAATGAAGAGAACTTTGCCAGAGGTGACTGCAGGACCACTGACGGGTTTTAGGCAGCAGAGTGACGCATCTGGTCAATCTGTGCTCCAGTGACATGGATGGGATGGTAGCAGTGGAATGGAAAGGAAGGAGGAGGCTTTCTGAAAACCTATCAGGCAAGATCCATGTTGTCTCCACTTCTGGTCTAGTTCTGAATGGCACAATAACTCGACGTGCCTCACTTTTATATTCTGACCACGTTCCGAGGACTCACCACATGCCTTTTGGCAATATATTATCTATTGATAGCTGAGCAGGGTTAGGAGGCAGGTATTATTACCTGCAATTTAAAAATAAGAAAATTAAAGTTCATGGAAGGAGAATGACTTGTCCAAAGTGAGTTGGTTCTTCATTGGGTTGTCACTGTAGCTGTTGATCTGTATTTAGAAATTTGGGGCGGGGGGACACTACAGTGCCAAGCATGCATTTACCCTGTGGCATGTTGTCTTCTTGCTTAGGGGAACAAAAGGGTCTGAGGATCCAGTGGTGGTGGGACCCTGCTGGCAGGTGGATTAGATAGTCCTTTGTGCCTGCACGTCCCCTAGGTGCAAAGTTTCAAGCAGTGCTCTCCATGTTCCCTGCTCATCCTGTTGAGTCCACTCCAAGTTCCTAACAAAGATGCTCTGTGAGTCCCCTCATCGGCTCTCAGGAATCTCCTTTGTGGCTCCTGGCCCTGGTGGGGAGGGGGACCACAGCCATATTCCCTGGGCTGGAGGAGCCAGTTCTGCTGACTGGGCAGATGGGGCCCACGCACCGGGACCTGGGGAGATTGAGAGGAGAAAGTGGCTGAGCACAGCTCTGCAAGGCCTGGTGATTTATGAGGAGCAGCTTCCGCGGGCCATCTGGACCAGGAACTTCAGGAAGCACATCCTGTGTGGAGGCGCAGGCAGCGTGGGAGCCCTGCCAGGGAAGAGGGTGGGGATGGGGAGGCAGGAATGGGGCAGAGTCAACATGGGAAGAGCCCCAGCAGGGAAATTGGACAGATTCCAGTTCTTCCACTTGCAAAAACTTTGGGCAAGACCCTAACCACTCGGAGCCTCAGTTTCATCAACTTTAAAATGGAATGATAATCATCCCTGCTGTGCTGTTGAGAAGTTTAGATGGACTATGGCTTCTAAAAGTACCCATCCCATTGCCTTGAAGGAAGAAAGCTGGTATTACTGAACATTGTCCATGAGCTAAGCATGCAGCTAGGTGCTGGGAGTACAAAGATTCCCAGTTTGCATTCAAGTGGGAGAGGCGAACTATTTTATACTATGGGAAATGTTTACTATACACTCTGGAAGCACAGAGGTAAGAACAGCTAACTGCCCGGAGGTGAAATGGAAACCTTAAAGGAGAAATAGGAGCTCAGTGACCAATGAAGAGGTGGTGAAGGGAACAGCTTGAGCACAGGCATGCCATACTAAGGTCAAATGTTGGTTCATTCATTTGCAACTCCAGCCCTGACTGATCCACTGGGCTCCAAACCCATATATCCAGCTGCCTACTTATATCTCTGTTTGCATGTCTAATGGACACTGAAACTTAGCATGACAGAAACAAAGCCAATCGTCCCCTGCCCTTCCCCCTCCATCCACACCAGCCTTCCTCCTCGTAGCTCATCCTTTTCTTGGTAAATGGCACCACCATAGACCCCGTCACATAAGCCAAGAAACCTGAAAGATATTTCTCTGTGATTTCTCTATATCCCTCATTATATTCAGTGGTACCACGTTGCACTGGGTCATATGTGTGGTTCCTCCTGGAATTGTATGATGCGGTCTTGACCTCATATCCCCAAATTTATCCATTAGCAAGCTCTGTCTGTTCTGATGCCCCATCGAGAACCCATTTCATTCTCTCTGTCTCTACTGCTACCATCACAGAGTCTTACCCAGGACACCACAGGGTCTAATTCTGTTTCCATGTCTGTCTTTCACCATCTAATCTCTTTATAGCTACCAGAGTGATCTTTACGAAACAGAAGCCAAATCAAATACTTTCCTACTGAAAACCTTTACTTGAAAGTCATTTTCACAGTAATTCTGGGTTATAAGTTAGGTCACCCTAAAACTCCATGCTAGGCAGTAATAAACATTTTTTCTTTCTCATGTGTCTGAGAGTTGGCTGAGACTTGGCTGACGTAGGCTGGGTTTGACAGCAGGCTGTAGGTTGGGCCCAGGGCTACTCTGTATGTTTGTCATTCTCTTGGGTCTCAGGGCATGTTCTTCTGGTGACAAACAGGGATGCTGGAGGGCAAGTTTGCCTGACAAGAACATTTCAAGCTTCATTCCCAACACATCCAACACCCTCTGATTGCTCAAAGCAAGTCATGGAGCTAAGGCCAAGGTCAAGGAGAAAGGAAGTGTACTCCATCCACCATGAGGCCACAGGACGGTATAGATATATAATTTGTTACAGTGGGATAAAGAATTAGGACCAGGGATGCCTGGGTGGCTTAATGTCTGCCTTTGGCTCAGGTCTTGATCCCAGAGTCCCAGATCAAGTTCCACATCGGGGTCCCCAACAGGGAGCCTGCTTCTCCCTCTGCCTATGTCTCTGCCTCTCTCTCTGGGTCTCTCATGAATAAATAAATAAAATCTTAAAAAAAAGTATTAGTACCAATAATTCAATCTTCAACAAAGGCTTTTAGTGGCTTTCCATTAAACTTAGAATAAAGTCTGAAGTTCAACCCCCTCAGGCTCTGGCCCTGGGTATATCTCCATTGTCGACCTCTGCCGCTTTTTCCTACATCCATTTTTTTTCTAGCCATGCTGCCTCTGTGGCTGTTCCTCAAAACCTCCAAACTCTTTTTCTAACTCAGGACATTTGCATTTATCATCTGTCTGTCTGGGTCACACTGCTCCCAGATCCTCACATGAAGGGGTCCTTCTTACCACTAGGTCTTGTCACCAGATGGAATGCTACCTACACCTGTGGAGCTTGTTAAAGATGCAGGTGCCCGGTCTCCACCCTTGGAGATTCTGAAATGGCAGGTCAAGGGGTGCCCATTGTCGACACCGGCGCTGGCGTCCCACGGACACATCTGAGCACCGCGGCTGTGCCAGGGAAGCATGCCCCTGGAGTCCTGGAGAGGATGTGGACCGCCTAAGTGTGTTGGGGTTCAGGGAAGGTGTCCACAAGGGGAAGCAGGTGAGTCAAGGCCTGAGGGATGTGGAGGAGGTGGTCAGGCCTCCTGTCCAGACAAGACTGTGTTTTGGGGTTATCCGCTGACTCTGTATGCTTCCTGGGTGTGAGCTTCCGAGTTACTCTTCCTGAATCCCTCAGCCCATCCAGCCCAGGCCCTGCTGGCACAGCCTCCCATTGGGAGCTAGAACTGATGACATTATATACGACCACCATCCAAGCTTCTTGAGACAACCAATTCCACAGGAAGTCTTAGAAAGCTTTTTTTCTCTAAATGATCTTTTTTTAGTGTCTGTCACCCAGAGTTGTAGAGATTTTATATCATCTATGAAATCCTATTAAGATTTTATTTCCTTATTTTCCTTTTATGATGACTGGGATTTCCTTCCTGAGAGAAGGCCTCAGGAAGTAGGCGTGCCTTGGCAGGAGTCAGGCCCCGGAGAGGGTGCATTACTGGGGCAGCCACAGCCTCAGTGGCAGAGTTGCTGACAGGCATTCATGGCTGGCGGCATCTTTCAATGTCCGGTGACCCATTTTCCCCCTGACCTCTCTGGAGCATCCCGTGACCCAGGATAGGCAGCGATGGAGCTGTGGAGTTGGGTGAGATGATCTAAGAGTCAGAGGGTCCCGGGTAAGAGCCAGCACTTCTTGGACAGCTGGCCTTTTGGGGTGCTACCTATTTAGGTGACTTCAGGCAGCTGTTTAGCTTCTCAAACCTTATTCACACATGTGTGTGCATGTGTTATGGTGAGGATAAAATGTGATTAGTGCCTCGTAGGCAGGGACCATATAAGGACTGCTTATCTACTCTCCTTGAACGGATCCAGTGATGGCAAACATGCTATTCTGCAAAGCAGGGTGGTGAGCTCCAGTTGGATCTGGAGACCATTGGCCGGCCCATCGACGATCTCTTCAGACTCCAGGGCCTCTAATGTCTGAGTCACAAACCTTGAGCACCTCATCAAAGCCACTGACTTAACACTGACCAAGAAAGAATCAAAGAGAGAGGCTTGTGGCCTCTGCTGGAGACTTCCTCTTAGGCTACTGCTAAGCCTACTGCTTAGGCTACTGAGGAGAATCACTTGGATGATAGTCACCCTAGTTTAGGCTCTTGTCTCCTCTCAGATTTGTTAAATACAAGTCATCAAGGGTAGAGGCAGGCATCAGTGCAGGTCTAAAAGCTCTGCAGGTGATTCTAATTGTGCAGCCAGGTGAGGGTCTCCTTTTAGGTACAGTCGGTCACGGATCCACCTTGGAGGGTATCCACAGAAGCAGTCTTTACAGAAAGCTAAGCTAAGCTCCACCCACTTGCATTCTCCCACTTGCCTCCAAGGACAGCTTGAAAGTATCTGCTAAAGGGCTGCCCGCTTCATTTCAGATGCAAGGTGCAGGACCCAAATGTATCTACATCACTCCAGGTGGAAGTCAAACCCGAGACCACATTAACAAACTTCACTCATGTTTTCCTTGCTCTGGGCCCACCGAGATGGGCCTCTGGAAAGCCCTCTGAGTTTTGTTGGGGAGTCCTTTGTGTGTTTAGGCATAAGTCTCACTCCCCACATGATGGAGTTTGCCAACTTCTTTCCTGCTCCTCCTTTTCTGCTGACACATGCAGCCCATGAATCGTGGGAAGGCACCTCACTATTCTTGGTCCGGCCTGCCAGGATGCAATTCCCATGTCCTGTGTGCAATATCCCAGACATTGGTACCGGTCCCAGAGCTGAATAGCCCATCATGGCCTCTCTAGTGTATATCTTTGCCCCTTTCACTCCAAACTAAAAAGATATAACTGCAATCTAAATTGACTTGTATAAATCACCCCCCAGCTGGTCTACCCAGAAGTGAGCCTCATAACCCCAGTGTACTCAGCAAAGCAGTCTGACTGACTCAGGCCCACCTGAGCCCCAGGTATGCACTCAACTCTTGTCAAAGCTGGAACTGCAAATTCCAATTCAGCCCCACCATCTGAGGGAATAATAGTATTAATAGCTACTATTTATTAAGTGCTGAGTCGGAGCTGGCATGATGCTAAGTGCTTTAAGTGGCTTATCTCATTTAATCTTACAGAAGTCTTAGAGAGTGTGGGTTATTATGACCTATTTTACAGATGAGGAAACAGAAGGTCAGAAAGGTTAGGTAAGTGTCCCGTTGTCATTCAGCATGTAGGTGGTGGCGCTGGGATTTGAATTCAGGTCTGTGTAACTCAGATGCCCCAAATCCTGGTCTGGCTGAGCTGTTTCTGCAGCACTCAGGTGGACTCCTGGTACTTTCCCCCAAGGGCTCATGGATCATTCAGAAAATAAGCAGAGCTTCAGACTGAGCAGGAGTCCAGGATCACTGGTCATGGTTTCATGTTTTCTATCATAGAATTCGATGGCATTTGTCCATCCGTTTCAATTTCTTATATTCTCCACACTCCTTCAAGAGTTCATTTAGACCAAGGACTCATGAATGGCAGAGTGTCAGAGTTAGCAGAGCCTTAGGCCACCAAGTCCACCCCCATCACCACAGAGGAGAACTGGGTTGATCTAAAGTCACACCACGAGTCCACAGGAAGTGGGTACAGGACCCAGGGTCCTTCTCCCAGAGCCTTGGACTCACTATGTGACTTTGCATAAGTGACTGCTCTCTGAAGAAAGCAACAGGCAGAAAGGTATCCACAGGAGACCCACCTTAAGAGCTGAAGCCAAGAAGATGTGTTGAATCAGGGGTATGGATCTGAAAGGTCTACTCTTCCCCTTGTCACCTTCCCTGCCTCTCCTTGGGCACTTCTGGGAAAGCTAGATACTTGCTGATGCCAGTTAGAAAGTCTGGGGCTTAAGTAGTTTGGGGACTTTGAAAGGGAACTAGACAGAGCTAATCCAGCCATTATGCTGACTGATCTCAGAGGAAGAGTCCTCCCACCAAAGGTTTTAGTTCAGGCTGAACAACCTGCTTGGGTTGTCCTCGGCAAATATTCCTATCATGGCCACTTTCAAGTCACCAACATGATATAACCAACTTGCACATTTCCTGAAAATTTGACATCTGGCTCTGTGAGGTACAAGTCGACTCCAGCACACCACTGCTTCCAAATCTTCAAGCGCCTTGCGGGATTGGGATGGTTCAACTCTCACAGGTTTCCACCCTCACGGGTGTACCATGAAACACTGGTGGGTGGGGGCGGGCGGATAGCTTGGATGTCCCACTGATAGGTCTCTCCCGGCCACATCACTACCTGTTTCCTATCTTGATGGAAATGTTGCCATTTCTACCCTGCTACAGAACAAATAGAAGTGTCACTTGCAGGTCCCAATCTCTGATGCTAGTTTCATATAAAAAATTATATATCTCAATCGCATTTCTCACAGTTGTGATTTTCTCCCCCTTCCCCTCCTGGGATGAAGAATGTCATGTTGGGATACTGTGCTGGGAACTGTTTCCCTCTGATCCTTTCTATCAGGCTACCTTTCCCTCTTTGCAGGTTTATACTTCCCTAAGTTCAAGGCTTCGCCCCATGCATCTTATAAGATTTGGGGGCAGGCTGAGCCTGGTGCATCTGGAAGGGGAGATGAGACTTCGTGGTTCTAAATCTCCCCTTGGCACATGTTCTCAGGCATGAGTGAAGAAGCAGTGACTCGGTTTGAACAGAGAAACTGCAGACAGATGTGCTGTTTTCACATCTGGCTACTTGGAGGTACAGCTGCCTGTGGCCACCCACTGTCTCTGCACGTGTGGGGGAAGGGATGGGTTCCTTCAACTGGGCTGCATGGGGGAGGATGCTTAGGTCCCAATCGGAGGTGCCAATTGGACCCTGGGGGTGGGGAGGATATTTTCTTAAATCCGGGTGGTCTGGCAGACAGGTAGAAGGGTTAAGGGTTGAAGACACCCTTGAGTCCTTGCTCAGCTCCTCATACCAGCTGTCGGTTTGTGAAAGCACAGCCCCCATGTTATCCGTGTTATCCAGGTGACTCCAGTCCAACCTCTGCGGGGGGTTAGGTAAACCCATTCCCTGGATGGCACTGCGCCAGAAAATTAGCAATGATCAATGAAAGGGGAAGGATGATGAAATAAAAGTGGAGTCTCAATTATGCTCTAAATGAGCAAGGTGATGTTAAGTCTTTAGCAGAGGAGGGGCCAGGGACGGGAGGAAGGAAAAAACGATCGCCTGGAATAATTCTGCGCCCCAGTCTGGACTTCGCCATTGATTTCATATTCCAGTTCCACAGATGGGCCATAAAGGCCTTGTAGAGTGCATGTCTCCCCTGCTATATTTCTCCACCATCTGCATAAAGGAAATGTAAGTTGCCCTGCCCTGCTTTTCTGTCCACGGACACTGGATCCTGGGTGGGTCTCAGGGAACAAACATCTGTGGGCATTACGTTAGGGATTCGAGTTTACCAGCGGCTGGGAAGCTGGATTTGTGGTTTCAGGGTACAGGATGTTTCTGTGCGAACCATGGTCAAAGTTGCTTTTGTGAAATTATAAAAGTAATTTGTTGTGTTTGTATGAAATGGAAAGCTGAAACGTTTTTACGAAATGTCAGTGATTGAAACAAAAACAACTTCTTTTCCCCCTTAAACTCTGCTAAAAGGCAAAGTAGTTGATGTTGAATTTGGTGATTTGCCCTGAAAAATGCAATCATTGGGACAGGCTGTATCAGTCATTCAGAATGGAAACCAAATGTTTTCTTCCATATATATATCTATAACGTAAGACTTATCCCCCATCTGCCAAAACCTCTTTCTGTTGAAATGTTCAGAGTGGAATTGCATTAATAAGTAGACATCAAGTGAAATTTGCTATATGCACTTTCCATGGTCTCTGTAAACCGAGTTGCACGTAGGGCTTGTATCAATAAACATCTCTACCTGTGGGTTTTCAAGACAGATTAGCTGAGAAGAACCATTATGGGATAAAAGAAGAGGGCGTGCTGGGAGAAAAATGAAATCAAACATTCACCCGTGCAAACACTTCCTTCCTGGATACTGTTCGGATTTTAATTTCTTTCTTTTTTTTTAATATAAAATAAAATACAAGATGTTGGTGCTGTTTGGAGATAGCCCACATCTGTACCGTAATGAGACAATTCTCCCAAGTGCAGTTCTCAGTGGGGTATTTATTTAATCCGTATTGGTTTTGGACCACAGCCTGTAATGAGGAAGGACACGGGCGGAGGCAGGAGACGGCAGTTGGAAGTCTGTACCTTTTTGAACATGAAAGTATAGAAAGGTCGTGCATGTATTTAGATTTTAGTGAAAATTCAATAACTTCAGCCGCAGACACTTTGCTCCGGAACACTAATAAAAATGGGAATGGTAATAAAGGGCCCGAATTCGAGCTTCTTGGAGATGAAGGCTGGAGCAGTGCCAGGTGCAGCTGCCCTGATGTTCAAGAATGTCCTGGTATGTTTTCCAGGAGGACGCGTGGGCCAATGGAGGGCTAGGCTGATTTTATGGTATCTTGTAACGGCACATGAGCCCCAGGGTCCTGTGAAAGCTGCACAGGCCTGGCTGAGGTGGGATCATTGAACGGGGCTTTGGGAATGCTCGAATTTCCTGCCAGCGAATGTCCTGACTGACAGACACTTCAGAGTTGAAAACTGGAATGTCCCCCCTCAAGCTAGTCATCCTCTGCTGGATCTTTTTGTCTCTCTGCAGGGTAGTGGTGTGAGAATCTCATGGATGAACTGTGGTTTGAGTCAAGAGACCCCAAAGAAAGAGCCACAGACTAGGAACAAGCTGTAGGACTGGCCTTTGGAAGATTAAGGACTCTCCCTGAATGATTTAGCTTCACCCTCACCACTGCCAGCCACTGACTCTCTCCCATGTTTGGATACTCCCTGGTCCACTATCACACCCTTGCGTGTGGTAGATTCAGGATCTGAACCCAGATCAAAGTTAGAAGCGGCATGGCCTTAGACTCACCAAACCTTCTGTGGGCTCTGACCCTCTCGCCTCAGGAGGAAATCAGCTCTGAAAAGAGAGATCTGGGATGAGATTCAACCTAGTGACTCGCCTTGATCCTGGATATGACCATGTTTGCCTAGAGTTGTTTGAGAACCATGTCTCTTTTTTTCTTTTTAAGTATTATTTATTTATTTATTTTAGGAATCTCTATACCCACTGTGGGACTTGAACTCATGACCCCGAGATCAAAAGTCCCATGCTCTTCTGACTGAGCCAACCAGGTGCCCCAAGAACCAGCTGGAAATCACCCCTCAGCCTCCTTTGCTGCAGGCTGATGCTCTCAGCTTACACCAGGGTTGATGCTTTGCTGATGGGTTTGCCCACATTGGCAGAAGGCTGCCTGAGAACCATCTGTTTGAGAAGCTCAGACTTCTCTTGTCAGGCTGGAGATTCTCAACCTGTGCTAGCTTTGCCTGAGCTCTGGAAGCCCAGCATGCTAATAGTACTGATTATTTCAGGGCCGTGCATGGGACATGGCACATCACATCCCGGGTTACTGGCTGTGACGGCTCCAGGAGATTAGTGTACCATTTTCCTCATTTTATAGATGAAGAGAGTGATTGGATTCTGGGTCTGTCTAAGTTCCAAGCTCACGTGATTACTGCTGACCAGGGAGGTTGTGGGGTGGGTCCCTTCTGGGGCATGCTCTTGGAATTTGTCAGGCTCACAGCTGGGAGCTGAAGTACACATGAGCTGGGTGGGCAAGCCTGCTCCCATGAAGTGCCACCTGCACCTGGCTCTTCTTCCCATCCCACTCTTGAGTCCCTCGCTCTGTTCTGGGCCCTTTGTGTCTGCCTTGGTTGCCTTTCCCTTCCCTGCGGAGACCTGGAGCCTCTCACCCAGCAGGGCTGACCTGCCAATGATAAATACCATTTAATTACAGAACAGGCTTTTCTGCCGTTTCTCTCAGCACGGCTTCTATTGCTGAAGATTAAACTTCATTCCAATACCACTGAATTACCTTTTTAAACCTATTATTTCAATGTGATTAACTTCACTTCTTTTCATTTAGCTGTAAGCAAAATCTTGTTTACAAGGCAAAAAAAGTCTTTGCCTTAATATCGGCAATAATAATACAAACGAACATTGCAAGAAAATAATTTATGTGAAAAACAGGAAGAAATGGCATTGATACATGAGGCTCCTCTTCAATTAATAAAAAGGAGGAAATATTTAAAAACAATTTATCAAAGAAATATATACAGTTCATACATCATGCATTTGCGAAGAATGTACTAATATCCATTCCACAAATAGCTGTGTGACCCCGGGATTCTAATTTTTGTGTGTGTGACGGAATCTGGGTTGTGGTTGAAATCCAGAGCTGGGTTCGGTTAATGAAGTGCCAGGAGAGGCTCGTGCTCACTAGACACCTGCCATGCAGGATACCGTGTTCTCCCTTTCAAGGGGGCCGAAATGCATTTGCAGTTTTTGTAGAGAAGGTGGTTGTGGACTCCAAGCCTGGGTGGGCAACCCAGAACCTCGGCTAGATTCTAAAGCACACCTCCACCATTGTGTGTGTGCTTCTTTGCAGGACTGAGATCCGAAGCACTAAAAAACATGATTGTGTTAAGAATTGCAAAAGGAAGAAATGCTTGGTGATTTAAAAAAAAAATGTTTTGGTTTGAAGCAAATCCTGGCAGACTGTTTCCCAAAAGTTGTCAAGGCCGGGTGGCCGCTGGGAAGTGGTGGCATCTGTCACTGCAGTTATGCAAATCTTCTCTTACTGGGGCCAGAGTGTGGAAAGGGGACTCACGGCTGCGTGTTGGCAAAACATACACCGTATGCTATCACCCGCATTTCTCCCTAATTTATTTTGACCATTTTCTTTTATGGCCTTCCACAAGATGCACTTCACAGGGCGTTCCTTTACGGGGAGATGCAGAGAAATTAGCATTTACATCATATTTAACAGTTTACAATGAGTTCTTCTGCCCACACATAAACCAACATGCTTTTATAAGGAAAACATGGATATCGGAATGAGTGTTCCCACATATGGTACTGCGTTTAGCTGACGTGTAGACTTCGTGATGGTTCAAGAAGAAAAATGGGGAGTTAGCGACTTTGCCTTCTAGCCAGGATGCCTGATCCAGTGCGCCAAGCCACTCAGGTGCCCCTGGGAGGAGGAGGCTGTCCCCCACATCCTTGCCCCTGACCAAATTTTCTTGATTTTTCCTTCCCTCCATCCCTCCCTTCCGCTATTTATTAGGCATATTAACTGAGCACCGATGCCAGTCTGGCCCTGAACTGGGGTTGGCACAGTTGGAAGAGAATCAGACACCCTTAGACTGTCTAGTGCATGAGATTTTTGACATATAAAATATACCTAGACATGCACAAATAGTCTGACCAACATTGCCTTGCAGCGTACATCATGTCAAACTCACCTAGGGACTCGAACTGGCCAGGAGAGGGGGTGACAGACTCCAGCCTGCAACGGAGCCCTGACCTCACCATGGCTCATGGGTTTTCTATTTTCCCTATTAGCTCTCTGTCTTGTTCCACCCAGAAACTGATGAATACTGCTTGTCAGGATCTTTATCGACATATTCTCATCTCGTCCTCAAAGCGACTTTTATTTTAGTAGAGTAAATGGATGTAGAGCAGGTGTGGCTGCTGGCCACTCGGGCACCGGCCCTGCTCCATGTTGGGATTTGCAGGACTGGCACCCATGTGGCCTCTCTGAGAGTTGTCCACTGTGTCTGTAGGGATCTAGGGTCTGCACCCCCACTTGCCATCTCAGAGGGGGAGCTTGTCAGACGAGTGGGCATCGGCAAAGCAGCAGAGCAGACTGACCAGTCAGTACCCTAGAGCAGTGGACTGTCCTCTGGGGCAACTACCTCTAGAGGGGCCCCAGGATCCCCTCCAGTGGGGGGCCAGGAACTGTTCACCCTGGTGGGCGCAGCTTCTTCCAAGGTAGGGTGCAGAGTCTCTGAAAGGCTGGGGGAAGTGCCAGAAACCATCAGGGCAGGTTGACAGATGTGTTTCCAGCATCCGCCTCGTTCCTGGTGCTTGGCAGATGGGGCGCGAGGACCAGGCAGCTGAAAACCTGGATCAGTTTCAAACAGCTCCATTTCCCAGGCTGAAAGCAGAGCATTTCCGGAGGGCAGCCACGGAGGCAGCAGCTCCAAGTGCCCCAGCCAGAAAAGTTCCACTGGAGCCCTGCAAAAGCCTGGCTTTGTTGGCTCAGGGAGTTGTGGATCTGAGTGAGCTTTATCTGGCATTCTCTTCGATCCCTTATTTCTGCACCTGTTTGTAGGGGTGCATTTCACCTTTGGTGCCTGAATTCAGACACTTGATAACCTTGAGATATGTCCACTTTCCAGATAGGACTGTTAAGCTAAAGGCTGGCCTGACCTTCTAGAGCTATGCTGTCCCATACGTGGTAGCCACTAGCTAGAGGTGGCTACTGACCACTTAAAATGTGGCTAGTCCAAAACGACATATACTGTAAGTGTAAAACATTCATTGCGTTTTCAAAAAAAAGAGTGTAAAATATTTAAAAATATTTTTATATTGCTTACATGTTGAAATGATAGTATTTTGGATTTATGTGGGTTAAATAGGATATATTATTTTTCATCTTGTAAAAGGTATGGCTACTTCAAAATTAAACCTGACAATGGGGCCTGCATTCTTTTCTTTTGGACGGTACTGTCCTAGAGGGCAGATTTGGTAGGATCATTCTCAATGATGTTGTACTACGTCCCCAGCAAAATTTCCCCAGTAACCCTCATTGCTGAGGACTGCCAGGTCCTGGAGGCATGAGCTATCCCTTCCTCTCTTGACCAGACTGTGAGTCAGATTGGATCCTCGGGGACCCAGGCCAGCTGTTTCTGAACAGTGGCTGCAGGGGCCGCTTTGGTTCCTCTAAACAGTTTCTGCTAATCTGATGCCACCAGTATCTAGACACAGCCTCTGAGCTAGGCCCCAGTGCTTGGGGTTTCTCCCTCTGGATCCAAAGACAAGCTCCTCTTAGGGCCCCCACGGCCTTTCTTCCTGCTCTTGATGGTGATTGGCCTTGTCCTTGGCTGACCCACAGGACCAGGCTGCTGAACCTTTTTTCCTTGTACCTTTTCTACGGCGACAGGCTGCCAGGTTCCAAGCAGGTTCCATTGCAAGTTGGAGCAATCTTGGGAAGTAGGCAGGAGGGGGCATCTTGCTGTAGCCACCTCCATCCTGGGTGATCCCTGCCCCTAATGTCACACGGCACTCTTTCAGCTTGGGGCAATTGGAAACATCCATCCTTAGGGTTGGGGGACCAAGGGGACAGGGCACTACCTCTTTGCTCTGTGTGTGTCTCAGCCAAGCCAACCCTGAAGGCAAGTTCTTTTGCACAGAGGCACATTCTTTTTGGACTCCTCAAGGGCAGCCAAATTCCCCCTCTACCATGGTGGCCTCTCCTAGGGATGGGTAGGCTGGGGCATCATCTTTCTTTCTCCCTCACTGAGCTGGTATTTATTGAGCACCTGCCCTATGTGCTAAGGGCTGGCAACATCACAGCAACAGAAGCCCCCATCACCCTGGCCCCCCAGAGCTCCCTCTGGTGGGGGAGGCAGAAGCTCATCAAGAAATGGCACCATGATGTCTCCTTACAAACAGAGCTACTCTGCAAGGAAACTGCGAACTGATCTGGTCTCCAGGGCAGGTGGCTGTAGTGAGGGAAGGCTTCTCTGTGGATGAGATGTTGGAGCTGAAACTGTATTTTGAAAGCTTTGCCTTTGACTTCCTCCAGGCATTGTGAGGGGCAGGTGAGGCTGGCAGGAGACAGAACTGTCTGGCAGGAAAATTTTAATGAGAATCGTGAAGCAATCCAGAAAATCAGCACTTCCTGGCACTGAATCTTGAGTAGGAGTAGGGGGCAAGTGGGAGAGGGAGATTGGGCTGGAACTCCCCGTAGCGCGAAGCAAGAAGTTGATGCCTAAGGTAGATGAAGGGTGAGCGGGCGTGCACCTCCCTCCTGCCTGAGATGCCGCCGCTATGCAGCAGGTGCCTGACCAACGTGCGCAGGCCGCCCACTGGGTGCCAGGAGTTGGGATGGGCCTCGTGCATTACGGGGCCTCGGAAAAGCATCAGATGCTAGAGTGGGCCTGATAAGACACCCCATGTTGGAAAGAGGCTTGATCCAGGAGACCTGGTTCCAGCCCTAGTTTTTGTCCCCCGACCCTTTGTCCGACCTCAGGCGACCCCCTTGCCCTCCCTGGGATATAGCCTTCTCATCTGTAAAATGAGGGGGCTGGACTGGATGACCTCCAGGCCCACATGCACATCTCAGGTTCCGGGACCCTGGGAGTCAATGACGTGCTTGACTGAGCCATTCCCGGCTGTAGCTGAGAGGTCGGGGTTCAAGCCTGTTATGAAGCTGCCACTCAGACGCTGCCACTTCTGATATTAATTTTCTTTCTCCCCGTGAGGCCTGGAGGGCTTACCAATGACTCCAAGAATTGCCTCCGGCCTTGGGGACGGAAGCTGGCCCTGAAAGCAAACGCCCAGAGCCCCAGAGCACCCCCACCCCAGGCTTCCTGTGAATTGACCCAAATCATCTCTTCGATGAGCAAGCTGTAGCTGCGCTCTGGAGAACGGGGAGCAGGTGACCAACTTTTATTCTGATTGTCCTCAGAGCCATGCTCCGCTCCATCAGAACCCTGAATGAGCCAGCTTTCAGGGCAGAGGGAGCCCTGATTTCATCAGAAGTGCCAAGTCATGGACCTGGCGCTACTCAGTTGTGGGCTCCAATCCTGGAAGTAGTTGAGTGACTCAGGTGTCTTCTGTGAGCCCATTTCTTCCCCTATAAAATGGGGAAGATAGAGTCACCCACCCTCACTATATTACAAGGAGGATAAAAATGAGCTCACATTGCTTTATGTCACATGTAAGCACCCGGTAAAATTTAAAGCTTCGTGCCAATTATTATTATCATAAAATAATAGCAATACAAAAGTATATATCCCTCCTGATGAAAAAAATGGAGCTTAGAGATGTTATTGCTAATAAACGTACCCTTAATTTAGACATAGCGATTTAACTTCTAAAACGTTGCCCTTTTTGTTTTCCCCAGAACATATGAGGCACGAATCATTCCCCCTATGTTTCAGCTGGGGCAGTGGCTCATAGAGGAGTGGAATGCCCAAGGTCACGGCCACCCGGAGAGACAGAAACCCTTATCTGATTGCCTCTAAGAGGGACATTCCTAACCCTCTTATGCTGTTTGGGTTGGACACGACTCTCAGATTCTTTTCCCCCTGCGGTTCTTGGGACAGCCACTGTCTCTTTCCTGGAAGGCCTTGGGCACTCCGAGCTGTGACTGGTTTGCTAGTAGGGCCTTTGAGAGTGGCCATGCACCCCTTTCGTTTTGCATGGTCAGCGGGGGGCCTTGAGCATAGTTCTGGGCAAGATCCCTTGGCCAGATAGCCAGTCCCTCCCTCCCCATTCCTGGCCCCTAAACCCACCTTCAATCTCAGTTGAGTCATGACTGTACCTGAGATGAACCTGCCTATGTCCTGGGCTGATGGGGAGGCCTGGACAGGGGCTGGGAGCCTGCAAAGGTGAGGACTCCAGGGAAGGAGGTCAATCGCTACCTGATGTTTCTGTGAATGGAAGTACCCCCCCTGCCACAGGCCCATTGCCATCTGCAGGTACTCAGCCCCCAGGCCAGGGGCCATACATTAGTTCCTGCTAAAACTTCATTCCTGCCCTTAAGATGCTCATAGTCATGGCTGGAAAAGCTTTTTGGGTGGCCACCAGATACAGCCAGCAAGGAAGTTTCTGCTCCCCTTCTAGCTAAAAATGAAAATGTCTTTTCAGGGGGGAAAAATAAATAAATAAATTTAAAAAGCCCCTGGAAACAACACCTTATCAGAATAATAAAATTAAATTATAACAGGGCTGTCAGTGACACAATATCTGAGGGTGACAAGATGTAATCTCAGTAAAAACATCGGATCTGTCTGTTTATAGATCTAATAAATTATGTTAGAATTGTGCTCTTATAAATCCAGGCTGTCGAGGAAACCCAACAACTAATTCATCAGTTGCTCGAGGAGAGGTCTGCTTCTCTGTTCCAATTGCTCACCATGTAGATAACAAGGAGCCTTACAGACCGGCTGGTTAAATGTCATTTGTTTCAGAGCTGTAACACGGCACGGATCATTGCTCACACATAGTCACCCAATTATATTAACCTGTGCAGCAATACGGTGTAATGACATGACATTAACGCAGCCACTTCAGAGGGGCGCCAACTTCCCTCCTGGCAGAGGACGAGCCCAGCCAAGGGCTTCTCCCCGGCAGCAATCTTGTCATTTAAATGCAAAACAAAAGCTCTTGAATGCGAGGAGCAGAGAGTCACTTCTCTCTGGCAGCCTCTGAAATCTGAAATATTCTAGGCTTTATCCTCTGTCAGCTCTGAAGGGCTCACCAGCCAAGTTTTTTTTTTTTTCTTTTAATCTGGTGACTCAATTTTTCCTAAAGGCCAAGATTCTCCCCTTCTCTCCCCAAAATTTGAGATTTCTTGTCTGGAAGTGTAGTTCTGGGATTGTTCCAAAGGTACGGAACCAGGAGATGAACCGAACCCAGGATGAGGGGCACAGAGGCAATCCTGCCCTTCTGGGGGATTATGGTATCAAGGGGTTCAAGTTTCCTTTATTTTGTCAGAGGTAAAAGGGGCAGGGGAAGAGATCTAGCTGATTCTAAAGCTTTGTGTTTCTTAGTCTCGGCACTACTGACATGAGGCTGGATAATTCTTTGTTGTGGGGCTGTCTTTTAGCACTGTTGGGTGTTTAGGAGCATCCCTACCCCTGAACTCCTAGATGCCAGCCAGTAGCATCCCCCCACCCATTGTAGTGACATGACCAACAATGTCTCCAGACATGGCCAAAGTGGCCCCCAGTTGAGAATGCTGATCTAGGGCAAGGCGTTCTCTCTACACACATTGAGCAGTACTCACAGTGCACCAGATCTGTGCTGGGTTGGGGGCCCTTTAAGTTGCTTTGGAACTTTCTTAATAAAGGAGTGGCCTGTCTCTGGGACACCTGGGTGGCGCAGTGGTGTGATCCTGGAGTCACCCGATCAAGTCCCACATCAGGGTCCTTGTGGGGAGCCTGCTTCTCCCTCTGTCTGTGTCTCTGCCTCTCTCTCTGTGTCCCTCATGAATAAATAAATAAAATCTTAAAAAAAAAAAAAAGAGTGGCCTGTCTCTGAACTTCTAGAATCTCTCTTTTCTTCAAACAGAGAGGTGGCTCTGCCCTTCAGGCTCTTCAGGTTGGAATCCCAGCTCCTCTGCTGAACGGCAGCAAAATCTTTGGGTCTTTGTTGCTTTGTCTGTATGGTGAGGATGATAGTAGCAGTGATCTCATTGGACTGTTGTGAGGATTAACTGATTTATGCAGGTGAGGTACTGAAGGCTTGTACACAGTAAGCCCTTGGCACTTGGTTGTTATTTTCATGAAAGCCTATTCATAAAGGATCCCAGGGACCCTGGGGATAAGGAGTTGGCTCAAACCTCAGGGATGGAGTTTGACCAGGGGTCAGGGCAAGGCAAAGCAGTGCCCCTGAGGAGAACTCCAGTCTGAGGAAAGGAATCAGGTATGTAGCTCATAAAGATGGATCATGTGTACCCAGAAGGGGCTCAGAGATAATGATTGCTGCCCACTTCGAATCAATCAGTCGGTCAATCAGACACATACATAGCATTTTGTTATGTGCCAAGTGCTATTATAAGAGCTTTTCACATCACTTAGTCCTCACAAGAACACTGTGAAAGAGAGGAGTTCTAGCATTACCTCCATTTTACAGGGAGGGAAATTGAAGCATGAAAAGCTTTGTTTTGTTTCAGTAACTATCCAATGTCATTCATTTAGTAAGTTGTAGGACTGGGATTTGAACCCAGGCAACCTGGTTCACACTCTCAACCATCACATTTTGCTGCTAACTCCAGCTCCCCTCCATGAAGGGATAAGAGGTGTGGGGGTAAGGTAAGGCCAGGAGTCTGAGGGTGGCCGGGGCAGAGAGCTGCTCGTTCCCCATGTGAGCTTGCTTCCCTGTTTCTACGTTGGTCGAACCTTTTTTATCTTTCCCCCCTTTCCATTGAAATACTTATGAAAGTGGGGCCAAATGGGGTAAGGGCAGGTAACAGCCTCAACCTCCCCATCCTCATTCTGTAGGATTTGTGTTCTCAAGAGGTCAGAGTCCTCAATTCCCTCCCCCAACCTCAGCCACACTCTCCCCCCAGGATAGCTACCAATGGTGTCATGCCACTGGGGTAGAAGTGCATCAGGGGAGATGATGGACATCTGGGATGTGATGTTGGCTTTGGGGAGGGGTCAATCTAGGGACGAACATGGGAGTTCAAGGGTTGGAGCTTGAGTTTACACCTTGCTCAGATTCTTTAGGAATATGTGACCTTCTCATAGTAACATGGCCAGCTGGCTGGTTCATAAGATAGCTTCACTATCCATGAACCATCAGATTCACAGTAAATATGAGACAGAAACACTGGAAAGTTGGGGAGATGATTAGAAGATGTCATTTGAGCCAGCTTTCTGGCATATGTTTTGGGTCCAAGGATTCAGACAGCAGCCAGGTGGACAGTGAGGACTCAGAGAGTCTCATTTTATTTACCAGAAAAATCTTATCCCTGGACAGACCTTTCTTTTCTTCCTTCATTCCTTCCTTATCAAAGGTGAATAAATAGGAGGAAAAAGAGGCCTTGAGAACTCTGAGAAAATCTTCACTATAAAGCAGAGAACATAGTATTCATGATGCAGAGAAAGAACTTACTTTTGAAAAAAAACTGATTATAGTAAACTGAAGAACACTTTACAACACATCTAAATTTGTTTTTTCAGCAAAATTCATGCAGTTTATGATACAAGATATGAAAAATTAGTTGATGATACACCAATGTAGGATATGAAGAGAGCAAAGTTGAGAAGAGATAGAAATGAAATAAAACAATAAAACCCAACAAAACTAAACATAAAGAAACAAAATTAACATCAACATTAGATGCAGCACAGAGGCAGAATTGGCAAATGCAGAAAATAGAATCAATAATCACATAATCTCTATGTGCCTCAGTGTCATTATCTGTTCAATGTAGATAAAAGCACCTGCTTCAAGGAGTTGATTTGAATATTAAATAAAATAAAGCATATAGAGATCTTAGCAAAATATCTGGGATAGAAGAATGCCTTTAATAAATATTAGCCATTAATTTTACAATTAAAAGCTTAGTATAAAAAACTAATATGGTCACAAGAGAAATGTTTTTAAATTTATTTTATTGTGCATTTGAACCAATAGTAGGCAAAGCAGACATTTTGAGACTTGTATTCAGAAATCTTGCATAAACTTGAAAACCAGCAAAATATAAGAGAAAAAAAAGCATAGGGATTAAGTATATAGAAGACAGAAAATGGTGCTCCATTATAGAGATTGTTGCCTTTCCTAAAGAAGAGACCTTTGGGTATATTCTTTCACATATATGAAATACTTTAAAATAGTTCAAAAAAATTTAAATAGCAAAAATTTTAAAAGAGGTAAGAACAACAAAGGAAATGACAATTGAAGGTGAAGTAGAGGAAACCTTTCTCAACCTCAAGAAAAACCTAAGTGTATTAGTGGAATTCATAGACAAGTTAATTATTTGGCAAACTTTGTTTACCCTATTTCCCTCTTGAAGAGCAAAGGGGGATTTTCCTTGAAATCCCAGCTTGGCAAACATTGATCTATATATAATCAGGTTAACTAGACCCTGTATGATCTGACTTTCCATTAAAACACTAATCGCAACAGCTTCCATGTTCCCTTTTGCTCATTCTCTTCCAGCCACACTGTCCACCATGTTATTCCTTGGAAATACCAGGCATGCTCTCAGTTTAGGGTCTCTCCATAAACCGTTCCTCTGTCTGGAATGCTTTTTGTCAGAGCCACACATCTAGCTTCCTTACTAACTTCAGACTTTCATTCAGACATCACCCTACTCTAGGGCTCCCTATGACCCTGCTGAATGTCCGTTTGTCCAACTCCCTATGCCCTTCCTCAGCTTTATCCTTGCTCCAGCATGTGTCACCATCAAAAACACTATGTGATTTATTCACTTTGTTGTTCATCTGTCTCCCTCACTAGAATGCCAGCTCCATGAAAACAGAGATCTCCATCTACTTCATTCACTGCTGTCGAGATCATTGCTTCACATAGAGTAGGCACCCACCAGATACTTGGTGAATATGTGAATTAGTAAATGAATAAATCCTATAGGCAGACAGGAAAAAAACAAACAGGTTTTCTATAAAGGACAAGTGTCAGATTGCTTTCAGACTTTGCCACAACTCTGAAGACTACAGGACAATGGGTCAACATCTATGGAATTTTGAGAGGAAAAGGTTATGATATGAAAACACACTATTCTCAGCCAAGTTGTTTATTTGTGAAGACAACAGAAAGATGGAAAATGTACCAAAATGTACAAAATGTACCATTGATGAGCTCACCCTAAAATACAAAACGAAGCAAATGAAATCTTTGAAGGCATACTCCACATGAATGAAATGAACCAAAGTTGGAGACTTACCCAAAGTTGAGTAAATCAAGATATAAAGTTAGGGTACTGAATATTAAAACCTGTTAGACAGAACTAAACTCACTATGTTATTTTAATAACCATAAATACGATTACTTAGCAAAGCCATCATCTAAAAACAATTCTTGGAGAAAATGAACATAATATAAACAAACATGAAGTTATACATTAATCATCTGGGTTTAAAATTTCTAGATTATATTAATGAAAACATGAAAGTGAGTTAGGAAGGAATTGGTAAATTTTAAAATGCTTCTTTACTCCTTGTGTAGAGGAGGAGTCAACACCAATGACTTAATTCATTGCATGATGAACAGACTACAGGTTTAAGGTCAATTTTTACAAAAAAAAAAAAAGACAATTGCTTAGAGAAATACAAGGGCATATTATACTCTTCACATAACCAGAGGGGGTAAATAAGCACAGAAAACAATTTATGGAAATATTTTTGTATATATTTACTAGTGCTTTTTTTATATTTTGAATTTTTTTTTAAATTTAGAAATTAAGCATCATGATGATGGGAAACACAACTAATGGCTAAAAGGTTCAAAGAACAGAAAGCATAAGAAAGTAATGCAGAAGACCTAAAATTCTAGGTCTTAAATAGAATACACTTTAATCAAAATGAACTAATCAGTTTTAGAGTGGATTAAAACAAGTAAGTAAACAACAGAAATTAAGTACAAAATTTGTAAAAAATTTAAACCTAAGTCAGAATGACACAGAAAGATAAGAGAGGATTTAACATAAAAATCACAATACTAAAATAATTCTAGTTTAATAAGAAAGCAATACATAATAAGAAAAATGATAGTCATGAATCTTGTTGTGCCAAATAACATAGTATTAAAATTCATAAAATGAACACTGTTAGCAAAACAAAGAAAAGTGATAACATAATAGTGGCAGAGGCATTTAATACACCTCTCTCTGTCTTTGACAGATCATGTAGATTAAATATAAGTAAGGATATTGATGAGTTGAAAAATATATATTTTTTGCCTGTATCTATAACATCAAGGGCTTCTTGACCTTTTTTTTGCAGTTCCCACTTCCATGTCTTAGGGCTGTCATATGTTCCCTAAAAGCAACTATCCTCACCTCTTCCTTTTTCTCTTGGTTTTCTTTTTTGAGTCTGTGTGATCTTTACACAGGTTTCTATGAAAAATCCAGTTAAGCCAAGTATTTTTGGAGTTAGCATCCCTATAAAAGATTTTGGGCATGTCACATGGAAGGATCACATAGCTCATTGTTCAGTACCCTGGCTATCCCCCATAAGTTGTTTCCTTTCCATAAGCCCATATTCTCCATATATGATATGACCCTTAGGGATAGATCTGGTCCCCCTATTTCAGTGAGTTCTTTCCAGAATACCAGCCCCTATGAATCCAAATAGCTTCCCTTACCTTCCTTAGAATTCTGATAAAACAAAGCCTTTCAATCTTAAAAAAAAAAAAAAAAAAAAAAAAAAACAAAGCCTTTCAATCTTTATAAAATTATTGTTGTTGATAATGCAAGTGCCTCCAAGTTTTTTGAATGCAAATTCCTTTATGCAAAACATTTTTGAGTTTACAGCTTCAACATAAGTATATTTTAAAATTATGTAGACATACCATTGTACTAAAATATGGAACTCCATGCTTTTTAGACTAATAGTTGCTACACTTCTTGCTACATACCTCTATGTGTAAAACCTTTCAAGCATATACTTTCAATATGCGCATATTATTAATATTATCTTCTTCGATGCTAATATGACATATGAAACATATACAAAAATAGAGGTTAAAAGGGACAAGATAAAAAATAAATATTAAATACGGGTTCTAATACTTTTTTTCTTGCACCCTATTAGATAATGCTATATTCCTCTCTGTGATGCACCAAAAGAGGAGACTGTGTTCTAGGAAAAAGCTTCTTGGGATCCCTGGGTGGCGCAGTGGTTTGGCGCTTGCCTTCAGCCCGGGCGCCATCCTGGAGACCCGGGATCGAATCCCACATCAGGCTCCCGGTGCATGGAGCCTGCTTCTCCCTCTGCCTATGTCTCTGCCTCTCTCTCTCTCTCTCTCTCTGTGACTATCATAAATAAATAAAAATTAAAAAAAAATTTAGGAAAAAGCTTCTTTTCAGGAACTCTTACATAGTAGGACACATTGATCATATATTAACAAAGAAGAAAAACATCAATAATTTCCCTAAAATAAAAATTATGCAAGTCATATTCTCTGAACACAATATAATAAAAGTAGGAAACATTAAGAAAAGGAAAGGTTAGAGGGAAAATACTTAATTAGTGGAAAGGAAAACAAAACCTTCAAGTTGAAGAGAACCTAAACTACCAGTCATGCAATATTTAGATGAAAGGAAGAGAACATTATTTAGGAACCTTAAGGAATATGGTCAAAACTGTACTCAAATACATTTTGTCAAGTGAATTCACTATTAAGAACACAAAAATCAGAGAAGCATTTTTTCAAGAAATCAGGGGAATATGTACATTTAGGGAAAAAACATGAAAAGTGATCTTTAGGGACAAAAACAGAAACTAACAATTTAGAACATAGACACACAGTAAAATTGACAATTAAATGCAAGTGAAGTTCTGTAGATGTCAAGATCTCTTTTGTCGCTAATAAAAAGGTCAGATTATGGTTCCAGAACATTAGAGTGAAAAATGGTATTTAACATCACAAAGATAGTTTTTAAAGAACAATAAACCAAAAACCAAGCACAGATACATCTTTTCTAATTCACAGTCTAATTTTTCATCTCACTAATAATTGTTTCAGAGCATAAAAAGAAAAGCAAAATTAGCAAAATTTCATACCAAAACCATATAAAGACAGAAAACACAATGTCAATCTTACTTTTGAATGTGGATACCAAAAAACTCCAAGTCTAATATTAAAAGAATAGAGCACCATGAACACATAAGAATTATTTTAGTACTCCAAGGATAGCTTAATATTAGTAGATCTCTATTAAAAAATTAAGCTTCTATCTGCTACTGTGTCATGTGAAAATGCCTGAGTGAACTTTCCCCACATGTGGATAGGATAGTTGAGATTATATGTCCTCATACTTATTGAACGTCTCTGTGGAATACGAAAAATTCACTTCATGGGATGTAGAATTCTGAGATGACTTCAGGGAGGTTGGCAGTCATCTTCCAGAAGAGCTGAGAACAATGGGAGACTCATAGTACCATATTTAGCCATTACAAATCAGAGGAGGCAAACGATGACTTCATATATGAGTCCCCATTGAAAGCCATAGGGCAGACACTCCAAATTACTGGCATTAATTTGTAACCAGCTACTACTCACATAGGCAATTCCTTAAAGAGTGCTACAAGGGAAGAAGCAACAGGGATTTACTTATTTAACAATGACCACTGATTTTTTAAAGTAATGTCAGTGGAGCCAAAAAGTCAATTATAATGTAAGGACAGGTCATATTAAAAAAAACCAATATTATCATTTTTATGAAGACTATAAAAGAATTTAATAAAACTCAATATCCATTTCTGATTAAAAAAATCTAGTTAACACAGGTTTAAAGACTTCTTACTCAACAAAATTTTGGTCTCAAAACTAATATTCAATCCATATATATGGTAAAACACAAAAACAATTTTCACTGAAATCAAGAATAAGGACGCCCCTCCACCTAGTAGAGGCCAGGAACATCTCCCAAGTTGTGATAAACATATCTCCAGACATTGCTAAATGTCCCCCGGGGGCAAAATCATCCCCAGTTGAGAATCACTGTTCTAGAAGTTCTAGTAAATGCATTGAGAACATTTAATTTAATCTCATAAGTGCAATTAGACAATGTAATTTTTAAAATTATAAATTATAACTACTGAAAGAAAAAAATGTCATTACTTGCAGAAGGTGTATTTAACATCCTAGAAAACTGAAAAGAATTGATTAGAATCTCTATGGAGAGTAATGAGAAGAGTTCCTAAAGTGGCTGGATACAGAATAAATGTGCACACGAAAATCTATCCAAAATTCCAATAACAACTACTTAGAAAATATAATGAACCAAAAGCTTTTATCCCAGTAGCAACGGTCATAGAAAATAGAAATAGTAATGGAAAATCTTGAGGAATAAACTCACCAAGATAAATACTGGAATACATATGGAGGAAAAATACAGTTTTATGGAAGAAAGTATCCTTGGATCCACCTCCAGAGTGATCTTTTAAAACTAAAGACGTGTTACTGATTGCTTAACACTGTCAATGGCTTCCCACTGCCTTCAAGATAAAGACGGGTCTGTAACATGCCCACTCTGGCCCTTGCTGAGCTATGCAGAGGTTTGCTCCACCTCACTCCCTGGGCTCTAGGAGGGCACGGACATTTGATTGCAGGGTCACTTGCCATCTAGTACTGCTCTTTCCTAGTCTATACACTCCCAGACCTTTCATTTTATAGAACATAATTTTCAACTCCTGGACCAGCCCCATCACCCTTCTCTGTATATACTCCATTAGCCAAAGTCCCTCTTTAAAGCGTGGGTTCTAGAATTGAATGCAATACAGCAAGTATGATATGACCAGAGTAAAGTATTGTCCCTTTCTTTGTTGTTGTTTCAATATTTTACTTATCTATTCATTAACATTTTTAGAATGCAGATGGAGCTGCATTTAATTTCTGGCTTTACAATTTATTAGCAAGACATATTACCTCTTTGAGACTCAGGTTTGCTTTCGACAAGAGGTGGGTAACAGTGCTTCTTCACGCTTTGGGAGAGTAGTACACGACACTTGTTCTTTTTCCTTTTCTGTGTCCCAGTTGCTCATGTCCTAAGTTACCCCCCACCCTTTCCCCTTCATCATCATCATGTCCATGCCAACATGTTGCATTTGCCGACTGTTATTGAAGCTGACTGGCTGGATTTCCTGCTTCTATTTGTTCCCCATTGAATCCTCTTTACAGAGCAATCATTATAAAATACAGCTTATATATATGACTTCTCTATCAGTACCTTTGATGGCTCCCCACTGCCTCCCAAATTTCAAAATTTTCATCTATAGCTGAGCTGTGTCTACTTTTCTAGTATCATCTCCCACTCCCTCCCTTGAGGCATCCCACTTCTGGCTCAGAAGTTCCTTGGCTTGACAAGCCATGACCTGAGAGAGGACATACTTCTTCATGGGTAGAAGGATTCTCAACCAAGAAAGAAAAGATCATAACAAAATGTCTTCCTTTGGAGCGACACGAAACTGCTTCTTACCAGAGAGAGGGACCCAGGTGAGGCTGCTGGACTGGATGGGAGCAACAAGGATTCCAGGAGGATTTCTCTTGCAGAGCCAGAGAACCAGCCCTGGGGCTCTGGAGGCCCCATTTCTGAGCACAACAGCCTCCCCCAACCCAACACCTCATTGGTCACGGACACTTCCATTTCACGGTCAATTGGCCATAATTTCAATTATGTAGGAAGCTTTTATTTTACATGCAAATTCCAAAATGACTCAGAAATCTGTAGAGAGGCCTAGGTATAAAGGACCAGGAGTTTAGGCCTAGGAGTTGGGAATATTCCTATATTTTACATAACTAACCCTACTGGCCTCAGTATGCTCAGAGGATGTTGTGAGCAATGACTCTTGAGAGAATATAGGAGGCAAAGTGTCTGGAGCGTAGCAGATAGTAAATTTGACGTGGTCTACTGGTCTTTTTTTTTTTTTTATGTCAGTAGAAGACATTATGTTTATATCTCAAAACACCTTCTTATCAATAGAGTTACAAATAAAAACTCGTTGGGCCGAGTCTTGAGTTTTTATTTGGAAATCCAAATTCCAATTCAAGGGAGAGGATTTTAGCCTCAGATAGGAGGAGTTTCCCCCTCCTCTTCTGTGCCTTGGCTTACAAAGCTGACAAAGCAGACACCAGGCAGAGTGGCAGTGAGGCAGTCTGTCCAAGCCTTGCCCCCGTGTAGAACCCAATGAATGGCAGGGAGAACCTAGGTTAAGAGGTTCTCAACCTTGGTTCCCATTAGGATCACCTGGGCAGCTTTAAGGGCTCTAATTCCCAGGCCATGTCCCAGGTCAGTTGAATCAGAACCTCTCAGTGTAGCGCCCAAACTTGAGTTTTTCGAGCTCCCTTGAGATTCCAAGTTTCATCTGGCGGTTAAGAGCCATCATCCTTCTCTCCCCTAAGAAGGCTTCTATGAATGCTGCTGTGATGCTATCTGCAGAGGAAAAGAAGGGACCTAACATATGCTGAACACCGACTATGTGTCAGACACTGTGCAGGGAACTCTTCTTATACTGAAACTTTTTAACAATCCTGTGAGGTAAGGTAAGTCTTACCTTCTCCATTTCCAGGAATTAGCAGCTCAGGGGACTGAGTTGTGACTTATCAGCTCAGGAGAGTGACTTACCCAGGGTCACTTAACCCAAGGAGGTAGTGGGGTCAGGAGATGAAGGAGGCCTTTCTAGCTCCAAAGCGTCTGGTCTTTTAGTTCCATCAAGGTGTATGCACTAGGAGAACGACCAACCATGCCAGGCCGAGGGTTGGTTTTTGGCTATCATCTCCCTGTCCTAAACTGACTTCATTTTTTTTTTTTTAGATTTTATTTATTTATTCATGAGAGAGAGAGAGAGAGAGAGAGACATAGGCAGAAGGAGAGGCTCCACACAGGAAGCCCGACGTGGGACTCAATCCCGGGTCTCCAGGATCAGGCCTTGGGCTGAAGGCGGCGCTAAACCACTGAGCCACCTGGGCTGCCCTGATTTCAACAGTGTTTATGCAACTCTGTCCCTAGAGGAAAAGTGCCAGCTGAAGCAAGAGCTGAGATGTAAGAAGTAAACATGAATCCTCATTTCTAATCTTACCGAATCTTCTGCAGTAACCTCCAGATTCAAGACGACTGCATTATATGCCATCCCACGTGTGCACTCACGGACACTTTCCACTCACATTCAAATGCAGCATACACACACGCGTACTTGGGCATGAAATCAGTACTGTGGGGAACCTACTCTGTGCCAGGCACTGGACGTGTGTATGTTATGCCCAATGTATAGGGAGGTGGTTTATTGAAGAAGAGGTTAAATGTTTAAGCTTGGAAGATGCATGACTTGGATCTTAAGCACAGTTTTCCAGCTGTGTAAGCTTAGCCAAGTCAGTTAAGTCAAAAATTTTCCTTTCCTGCCATTGTTGTTCTATTAGAGGATGTAGGCATATCTCTCTCTGGCTGTGGAGCAGGCAAAGGGACTGGGGGCAGCTCATGAGCCCGTGTCCTCAGAGTCTCTCCCTGAAGTCGGCCAGGGCTCTGGTGGCGGCAGCTGTGTCTGTCCTGATCCTTCTCATGCTGAGGTGTCAGCTTCCACGGAGATCAAGTATCAAGCCAGGACTGGTCAAGGCCAGCCAAAGGTGACCTGGAGGCTGGGGTGTCCATGCAGGCATGTAGCATTGTGTGGGCATGAGCTTGAACTGCCCCACCTTGACTCCTCCTGATGCCGTGAGCAGTGGGGGCAGGTGTGGGCACCCTTTTTCCCTCTGAGGCTTTGCCTGGCTGCTCAGAGTGCTGAGGGCTTGCCTGCACCTTCTCAGACAAACAGACAGATGGACATTCCCAGGAAGGTAGCCTGGTACGTGGCAGAGAGCATGGGCTCTGGCCGTGGGCCTATCTGACCCATCTGGGTGACTCTCAGCCTTCCTCTCTGTTTAGCTCCTGGCCTGGGACACAATTATAGATCTCTGATGGCATAGGCACAAGTCTACCCTCCCTTATTTTAATACCCGGGTTTGTTCAGTTTTCCTGGTTTTAGTCTTAAAAACACACACACACACACACACACACACACACACACACACACACACACAAACAACAATAACAAAACTCCCCAGAACTGATTTAGAAGATGTTTGGGTCTATCAGAATCCTTTCTTCCTTGCTGTTACTTAACTGGGCTCTGCAGTGTCACGGTGGAAACAAAATGTGCCAAGGTGGACAGCAGAACACAGGCCCTTGGCTCAGAATCCCCAGAGACCCTTAGGAAACCACTGTGGCAGAACAGCTTCACCAACATGGGCCAGGGAGTCAGGAGATCCAGATTTGAATCTGGATTCCACCCCTGTGCAACCCTCTGTAAGCTACTTAAGCAATCTGAGTCTCTGCTTCCTGCTATGTCCCCAGCAAGGTCAGATTCCCCTGTTAGAGACATTTGCTCCCTCTATAGGCCTCATCCCTGTACCATCAGACTTTTATTTGGGGGATGATTTGATGCTATCTACTCCACTGAAATATGAGTTCCAGGAAACAGGAAACATGTCTAACTTGCTCACTGCCCTAACTGCAGGCTAGCCCAGAGCCTAGCACTTGGTAGGTGCTTAGCAAATATTTGTTGAATGATTAATTCATGAGTATCCAAGATTGTGCAGTCAGACTCACTGATTTAAGAAGTGGCTGGTGCCAAGAGTTCCTGGGGGCATCATGTCAACAGACATCCCGAAATGCTGATCCATTTTACAGATTAGACAACAAATCTCTTTGCCTACAGACTGAGCTGCCTCAGACAGAGAAAGAAAGTACTGGGGAAGTCAAGCGTCCTTCCACCCCGTAGATGCATTCCCATGGGACTTGGAAGGGACGTCTGAAGACAAGAGTTTGGTGAAGCTGCGTGTGGACTCCTGACTCCCAACTAGGACACCCTGTGACAGGGTACTGCAAGGATCAAGCCTGGGGCCTCAGGGAGCAGAGTCCTTCAGGTGTAGGTGAAGACCTAAGGGGAGAATCTGCAGGTCTCTGATAATATGACCTAGTTGTCATAGGATTAAATGAGCTTGCATGATTCAAGCATCAAATAAGGACAACCTTGGATTAGGACACATTGAATACAAGAACAATCTCTGAGTCCATACAGTTAGGAATAAATACAGTCATGTATTATATATTCACGTAACTAGCTGGAGAGAAGGGAAAGCTCTGCTTATGGTATTCTTACAGTGGGATGTCCCTGGGAAATGAAGAGACTACATGGTGGATTTAGAAAGATCACCGTTTTGCCATCATCACAGTAGTCATTAATTCAGGCAAGAATCATCAACAGAGAGTAAAATAAGTGAGTGCTAGGATGTTTCTAGAACTCTCCACAAATTACTTACAGAAGACGAAGGGAAAATAATATCTTTCAACAGTGGAGAAACCTGGGGTCATCACATTCACCAAGTGACCGAGGTCAACGTCACCAACAATGGGGCAGATACGTCACTCAGAGAACGGCACATCACTTCCGTTCTTTCAGCCCAAAAGTCACAACCCAAATCTAATCAAGGCAACAAACTAAAGGAGCTTCTGTCAAATAACTGGTCCCAACTCTTCAAAAAATGTCAAGGTCATGAAAGACAATCATGAGAGGTGAACGGGGGAACTGTCCTAAATGGAAGGAGTCTGAAGAGACGTTGACAAGTAAAGGCAGTGTGTCATCCTGGACCGGACCACCAGGTAAGAAAGGGAAGGAGTCTCAAGAGCATGAGTGGGAGAACTGGCACATCTGAGCGTGGCCCACGAGCTGCAGAAGATACTGCGTCTGTGTTAATTTCCTGATCTTGGCCAGTGTCCTGCGGTTGTGTCGGAGGCTGTCCTTGTTCTTAGGAAACGCACTCTGAAGTCTTTAGGGGTTCAGGGGGAAGTGAGATAATGTGATGAAGGCCTCAGGCCCAGGCACAACTAGAAATTGGATGCAAGGCTACTTTTTTGGCTATTCCCAGGAACTCTGCCCCTGGCTGGAGAAACCCAGCCTTTTGACTGGTGCGCCGTGCCCTGCAGACAAGTGTAAGCAGCCTAGAATAAATCCCGAGAGCTGTCACCAACCCCACATGACTGGGGAGCGGGGGTTCAGGTCCATCACAATCCTGGACCTTCCTGCCCCTGTGCTGTAGCTCCCCAGCACTCAGGGAACAGGCCAAAGACATAATGTTCTTCTGTTTATGTACTCTCTATGCTCCCAGTCAGAACCCACTAGAAAATACATTGAAACAAAATTAACTTGACAGGGAAATGGATATTTGAATGAGGCTCCTGCTTAAAACAATAATTTATCATGTTCCATCGGACGTCTCCACAAAACCAGGATCACGGGTGGTTTAGCTGAAATGAGGGAATTCATTACTCCCCGAAACATCTCTGGGACTCATTTCACAGAGGTTGGGGATTGCGGCGAGTGAACGAGGGGAACAGACATCCTCCAAGCTCTCCAAAACCATCGGACACTGCTGGGCCTTTTTCTGTGCAATCCCAGTACACCCTCACAGTTACCCTAGACATAAGGATCAATGCCCGACTTCACAGAGGAGGATGCCCAGCTAGGAAGTGATGGGTTGGCTTTTCCAAGTGGGAAGACGCCATTACTCTCATCAAGGACAGAATGGGCTGCTTCTCTTCCTCCATGGCTTGCCAGCCTCCTAGGTGAGCCCAGCCTGTTCCTGTGGGTGTGAGCAGCCCAAACCCTGTCTTGCAGCCTGTGTGTGGGAGCCCTCAGCCTGGTCCCGGGACATGTCCTCCTTCTGGGCACTCTTACAGATGCCTCACAGATATTGGGTAACCACAGAGCATTGTGGAATGAGGTGCCCCAGTGAGAGGCCTCAGGAAGGCAACTCATATAATTTACTCAATCACTTATTTCATTCCTCAAACAGAAATTGTGCACCTCCTATGTATTCTGGGGAAGGGGAGTTACATGGAATCTGGAGTCTAGTCTCAGATCTGCTTTCTGGATCAGCAGGATTACCTGAGAACTCGATAAAAATGCAAATTCTCAGGCCCCACCCCAGACCTACTGAGTCAGAAGGCCCAGCAGTCCTGTCCTAGCAAGCCCTCCTGGTGATTCAGATGCATGCTAAATTTCGAGAGAGCCGTATTGAAGGGCACACAAAAACAATGACAGACTGGTTGCAAGAGCTAGGGACAGAGGGCTTTGATGACTTGAGGGCTCTGACCATTGTAAGCAGAGCCCAGGATCGCATAGAGACGCCCATCTCACTTCCACCCTGTGGGGAAGTCTGGTCCCTCCTTGGCCCCGGACCGAGAAGCTTTACAGTGTATCCAGCAAGTGACCCATCCCCCAGCTCCACCGGAGCCAGTGGTCCAGCTGGACACCCAGAGATGCCCCAAGAGATCTAGGATGGGAGCAGTTGAAGATAGTGGATCTCAAGATAGTGAACACCTTCTCAGGTTGTGCCTCTCTCCTTTTAAAGTGAGGGATGTCAAGTGAGTCAACCAGAATTTGCGGTGATCAATGGTTCAATCTGATGGCTTCAAAAGTTGGGTAGGGAGTTTGGGAAGCATTTAGGACAACAATGCACAAATTTGGGTTCATGCACACAAATATCACACAGAGATCTTATCAAACATTCAGGGGACGTACTTCCAGCTGATTCTGTGGCAGGTCTGGGGGAGGGCCAAAATTTGCATATTTTGCAAGTCCTGGAGTTGTCGTTTGAGGATAGCCTTTCAGAAACAGTGTCTTGTGAGATGTGCTCAGAGGGCTAGCCAGCTCTCAGCTCGAGCCACAGGCTCAGGCTTATCAGCTGACCATCCCTGGCTTCTGGGCACCTGGAGATGGGTCTGTGGATCCACACAGGTCTCCTAGGAGAGGAGGAGTAACTAACTATTCTTATTTGATGGGTGATAGCAGGGCCTCGAGCCTGGCTGGGGGTAGTTGGTAGCATTATGAGCAGCAGAGAAATAATGAAGGTGTTCTCATTTTATAAAAGGCTCTTTGAAATCTAATTAGAATATGAAAGTTGAGATCTTGGGTCTATTTTTAAACAAAGCATGGGTTCAGCAGAAATAATCAATACTGCCTGTTGGCCTTCACGGGGGCAAGCCATGGGCTTCCTTCTGCATGAGTCCTTGATGAGGGGACAAGTGGAAGGAGAAGGAAGGGACCTGTTAGGAGCAGACAGGGCTCTATGGCTGTGGGGGAACAGTTAGAGGAAGAGATGGGGAATGTCACGGAGTCTCCATATTGTCTCAAAGTCCCATCGGATACCTGAAGGCCAAGAGTGGGGGCGGGGGGGGGCTGCAAGTGGTGATGTGTGGCATCCTCGGCTAGAGTAGAAGACACCTACACCCTACTTGGACTGTTGAGGAGAGCTGTAGGGGTGGTTTAGTGAAAAAGAGCATGAGTTTCTGGAGCTACATCCAAAACTGAAGCTCATTTCTGCTCACTGTGTAATTCTTTTTAAAGATTTTAAAATTTATTTGAAAGAGAGAGAGAGAGATAGTAAGGGAGAGCAAGAGAGAGCATAAGGAGGGAGGAACAGGCTCCCCGTGGATGAGGGAGCCCAATGCGGGGCTGGCTCCCAGGACCCAGGGATCATGACCTGACCCCAAGGCAGCTGCTTCACCTACTGAGCCACCCAGGCGCTCCCCTTTGGGTGATTTGACAAGTCTTGCAATCTTTCTAAACCTCAGTTTCCCCAACTGAAAATGGTGGTAATAATATCTTGAAAATGACTAAAGGTCATAGAAGAGCAATGACAGCTAACCTGTGCTGAGCACTGACAGTGCACACATATTATTCCAGTTGGTCTTTGCAACCACCCGATGACATTCAGGGGCTTGCCTTCTTCACTGCAGATAAAGCCATCAGCATCGTGCCTGGTCCAGAGTAGGTACTCAATGACTATTTGTTTCCTTTCCCACCATAGGAGGGGGTCACTAAGGAGGCTCCTTTCCAGAGAACTGAGACTCCTATCTGCCAGTACTCGCCCAGCAGGCAGTGACAGACCATCGTGAAGTCTCCTGAGCCAGAGGGAGCCTTCCAGAACCGCTGGCAGGAGATTTCTGGCTGTAGGGCTGCCAACGGCAGAGCCAGCAGCTCTGGTTAGCGCCTGCATGAGCCAGCATGCACAGAACCCGGAGACGCTCACGTGATGACTATGGTGCCACTTCCCAGGAACATCCCATGCAGATTTGCCTTCCTTGAAGAAAAGTAACGCAAAAGGCCATTTTTCACTTTTAAATAGCCTTCATTCTATGTCTTAATAAATGCACGTTTGTTGATTTGTGTAAGCATGATGTGGGAAGTCTGCAAATGGATGTAATCTGCACCCAGGGCACATGTAAGCACCAGTGAGCACTTTTGAATAATGAATCCCTCCCGTAAAAGACGGACGCTATTCATAATAATTCCTTGCTTTTCTCATTTTGCCGCGTACAGTAGCGATTAATCAATTTGCAATGTTATGTCACCCGCAACAAATTGCTAGCACCAAGACAAATTTATTGCTTTATGATAAAAGAACTTGTTTAGGTAGAAATAAATTAAATTTGGGGGGCTGTTGTTTGGGTTTGTTGTTCACCTAGGTGACCCATGGAGCCTGGGCTGGGAAGGTGAGGGTCCAGGTGAGCCCAGTGTTGACCTAGCGCCCCAGAGAGGAGTGGGAGAGCCAGTTACGGACTGTGAGACGGTGCAGCTCTGATGGGAGACAGCTCCATCCGGAGCTCGAGATGGTTCTCGGGAACGTCGGCCCGGCTCTCCGCGTGAGCAAGTGTAATTTAAGAGCTTTGCACAGAGAGGTTTGGACAGTCAGCAAGGCTCCAGGGAAACACACCCTCTTCTCCTTGTATACTTCATCTGAATTATAAGATTCCAATTTACCTCGCATTGCTAGTGAGGGGAACCTACATCATAGGAACTGGGGAGGGGGTTCGGAGATCAGAGGGTGACACAGGCCCCGGTGCATCTGTTCATCAAGGTGCACCGCAACATGAACATATGGGGGGGTTAGAAGAGGCCAAAATGGTGTTTTACCAAAATTTTGGTGTCGTAAATGGTGCAGTCAGCAAATGTTGCTTTTAACATACATAAAATTTAATTCTGTATAATGGCTCTATTTGCACAGACATTGTCAAAAGCTTTAATTTAACACCCTTCGTAGAATAAAGGCCGGGCTGAGTGGGTTCCTGCCACGGCACGGGTGGCTTGGGGATATACAATCTCCTTTCCCTGGATCATGTTCACAGAAAAGCAGCACCAGGAAGGGACGCATTTTGCCTGAGGACAGAGCGAGGGTGTGTGGAGAAGCATCTGACTTCCAGGATATCACACACGTTTGTCATTAATTTATACTCCATTAATTTGGAATCTGGAGTGGAATCAGGGACTGATGCGTTAATTCTGCTCTCCCCTGACTCCTCTCTCTCTCTCTCTCTCTCCCCCCCCCCCTCGGGAAAGAATTTTTTTTTCTTAAGCAATCTGATAGTCTAACACGATTTGTGAAAAGCAGGTTTCAATTAGGAAGGATGTCAGTTCCGTTGCCCACGTAAGTGGATTTCTCTGCCCCAGCTCATCAAAATCCATTCCAGTGCAGTAGGCACTGGGACCCCCCTTCTGGAATACCTTGACACACCCATTCCACCTGTCAGGGAAAGCACCCCTGTGACTTTCCTGGGCTGTGGTCTCTGTCATCTTGTCTCCTTTCAGCCTTGAGGGAGGGGCATGGAGGCTTCTTGTCTGCAGAGGCTCCTGCAGCCGTCCTGCAGTCTCCGAGCAGCCTCTTGGCCGGCCCCCAACCCCACTGCTGACACCCAGAGCCCCGTGAACAGTGGGGACCAGAGAACTCAAGCCCTTTGCTGGGACCCCTTCTGCTATCTTGGGGCTGGTGGGGTCTCAGGGGTTACGTGGCAGCCCCAGGGGTGGCTGGACTCACCTGGCAACGGCTTCTTTGTCTTCCATTGTGCTGCTTGCTGGGCTCCAGTGGCCCAGGTCCTGGCTGGAGCACCCCTCACGTGTCTGGCCAGGCTCGCCTGTTCTCTGGATGCCTCCCCAGCTGGGGGTCCTGCAGGGGCTTCTGGCCCTCTGTGGGGCTGAGCTCACGCTGCCTGCCCGCTGGCTAATTCTGGTTATTTCTCTTTCTCCTTGCTCTCTTGGGTGCCTTTATTCCTGACCGTGCATTTTCTCTGGGCTCAGGATTAAAAAAAAAAAAAAAACCCACACTGCTAATATCCTTGTCAGCCTTTTCCTGAATCATTGCTGTGTGGCTCCAGGGAGCCACGGGCCAGTGCCTTCTGGCCGGCGGACTCTGTCCCTGGGCCTTCCTGTCCTTGGGGTCCTGAAGCCCCCTCTTTGGGTCTCTTCATCCCCTGCAGGTATTCCCTGGGGGCCTGGATTGTCTGAGAAATGCCCAGCCGACAAGGCAGAAGGGGCCCAAAGCTGAGAATCAAGCTGAGCTTGTCCATGTCACAGGTGACTTCTCTCAAACAGTATTTAGAAAAAAATTTTAAGGTGCTTCCCTCCACATTATCTCATTTCCTGTTATTAGCTCTGTTTCACAGATGAGCAACCCAAGCCTCGGAGGCCTCAGTGATTTGCTCGAGGTTGTACAGCTACTCGGGTCAGGACTCCAGCCCCCACATGTATAACGCAGGTATGGGAGGGATAATCATCCCCATTGGATGGAGGGGGAAACTAAGACCTGAGTTGCCAGAAGGATGCATGGACATGAAAGGAGGGCGCTAGAAGGGGGATTTAGGCACCTGGCATCCAGGCCAGTGTCCAGCTCTGGGCAGGCATCTGTCTTTCCGTGTTGCACGTGAGAAGCCAGGTCAGCCCAGGCCACAGAACACCTGCTAGGAAGTTAGTCCAGTAGTTCAGGGGACTGGGGGTCTACCCTGCTTACTCCTGTCTCCTCACGTGCACACGGGGCCAGGTGGAAAGCCCGTGTTTACACTGCTCAAGAGAAGGCCGGTTAACAGCCTCTGCTCATCATGCTGTGTGGCCTGGGCAGTGTTCCCATTTTAGTCTGCTCTTACAGACCAAATATGACCCTAGTTGGGAATAGAAGTTTCCACAAATTCTGGCTCATGTCCATTCCGTTAAAGACTCAGGCAGAAGGTTGCAATCAACAAACCACCCCCCTTCCCCAGGCAGTCCTCACTGACTCTTCAAGACAGAGCAGACCCTCCCTCCCTGATTCTGAAGCACACCCTTCTCTGAACGGTCACCTTGCTATTGACAGGGCTGGCTGTTCCCCTACCATCCCTCGCCTTGGCTGGGCTGTGGCCACGAGACCTCTCATGGACGTCTAACACCTTCATGTGTCCACAGACGTGCAGACAGCCAGGATGACTAGCCACAGGTACTAACACGCACGTCCACCAGCCTCATTCTCTCCTGGAGACACAGCTACACACGGAAACAGCATCCCACGTATCACGTTCAGACACAGTGTCACGTGCCTGCACACACACCCTTGTACACGAGCACAGGCCCACCTGGAGAAAGTCTGTTCCTGTCTATACACGGCACCTTGTCCAGGCCATGCAGCAACCCTACCCTGCTATTCTGACTATCCTCCCTAGAACAGACCAATTGCAGTTGGGAATTGGGCATGCTCAGGCCCAAGCTTATTGGGTACCAAGCTGTAACACTGAGAACTTTTTGGACGGACAGCCTAGTTCAGCTGGGCCTCCCTTTGTCCGCTTTCCCAGATAGATCAGCGCTGACTATCTCCAGGTGGCATCTACCCGCATCTCGCTCCCTATCAGATAGCATGCTTCCCGTGGGCTCCTGGGGGCCTGAACCACCTCACCTCGCCATCTCAGCACTTTCTCAATAACTCATCAAGGCCAACTGTTGCTCACTCAGTGTTTTTTTTTTTTTTTCACCTTCACATCTGAAGCTCTGTTTTCTCTCAGGACAGATGTTTTCCTGTCCCTTGCCTGCCCCTAGGGCTGTTGATCAATGGAATAGCAGGGGAGAAAGGGAAGGAGAACCCAGATCCCAGGGTCTCATATGCTTGGGCTTCAGCCCCAGGCCTGGCCCTTCCCGGGTTTGTCACTTTGGACAGTCACTTGTCTTCTACAAGCCTCAGTTTCTGCTTCTGCAAACTGGGCATAACCATTTGAACCTTACAGGGCTGTTGGGGGCATTAGATGAGGTTAAACACATGTAAAAAGCACTTGATAGATGATAGAGGAGTCTAAAAATGTGAATGAATAAGATTGTTGTTTTAAGCATGGCCTTACCTTCAGCTTCCCTGCCTCCTAAGTCCCTTGGACACTTGGGCCGGGGCAGGGGCCTGGGCCTCTCATAGAAAGCAGGAGACAGCTGGGTGGGTAAGCAACTCCCTTCACCGGTGGGTGCTGCCCCCAACTCCCTGTCATTCATCGTTACTGCCTGTAAGGTCCAGGGGCTCACCCCTGTCCTGGAAACCAGGAGAAGATGCCCTACATGGATGAGGGCCGCATCCGTGCTGGTTCATTTTGCACATATTATCCTGTTGAGACTTAATACAGTCTGGCAGGGATTATTACAGATGAGGAGGATGAGCTCAGAAAGATGATGTGACCCCTAAGGGATTGAAGGGAGACTTGAACTCTTGATTTCTGACTTCACAGGATGGGCTCCTCCCCCGCCTCCCGACTCTCTTGGGAATGGGGAGAGGAAACTGAATCGCCCGCTTCCTCATCCTTGGCGGCGGCAGGGTGCTGCACAGATCCATCCTGTAAGCAGTACTTACAGCGAATCTCACTCCGCAGGACAACTCAGACAAAGACCTAGTTCACGCAGCTGGATGTGAAATATGGCTCGTGTCCTAGGACGTTTGTATAAAATTACTATTTCTGTAGTGTCACGGCTTCAAATCCACCTCTTATAGGAAGGAGTCCTGCCTTCTTACCAGAGGCTGATCTAGAAGGCGGAAGACTGGGGACTCCTTCCATGAACTCACTGGGGGGCCTCCGGTAAGTTTCCTTCCATCTCTGGGCCTCACTTTATCCATCTATAAAGGAACATGGTTTTCTGGGGTGATTTCTTTCCCCGGGGTAAAGAAACCTAGGTAGAAATGGCCTCCCTGGTCTGACTCTATGATGTTCAAAAAGAGCAGAATTTTTGGCTTCTGAAGCTGTGTCCTTGTCCTCCTGGCTCTCCCTCATTTAGAGGAATCAGCTAGGTTCCCGGTCTAGGGTGAGGGGCCCACCTTTGTCTCTGTCTGATGACTTTGCAGGACCCTTCTTCCTTCCAGAAACACAAGTAAGTACTGGTGGCAGGGGGGTGGGCACTAACGTTGGCCTTCTGGCTGTCAGAGGGGCTTCTAGAAGGAAGACACAGCCCTGGAAGTGTATTCTCCTGGCACTTTCTCTTGGGGGCTGGGGGGGCGGGGAGGAGGGCATCGGCATCAGTTACTGCTCCCAACAAATCGATATGTTGATAGAGCCGCTCTCCTGTGTGTCCGTTTAAACACCGATCCCTGCGTGGGATTCAGGCTGACCCACTCCGTTTGCCAAATGCAAATGCATTAACCTTACAATTGGGTAATCTAATAAAAAGGATCAATGGTCTGATACGGTGCTTATGGAGTCATTTACTGCAAGCGAGAGCAATTGAGCCAGGACCCAGACGAGTGGCTTGGGGGAAGCGGAGGGAAAGGCTCGGGCCAGCTGTCCGGGCTGACGTCCCCTGCGAGGCCCACTCCGCCTGGAGACGCTGGGCCCAGCGGGTGAGAGAACGAGGAGGGTGTTATTCATTCATTACCGCCACTTTAATCACTTAGAGGTTCAATTAAGTATAAATCATTAGTGGTATTTCAAGTTACTTTGCCCAGGCCCACACGTAGCACACTTGACTGGCGGTGGGGAGCTTTCTGTGTCGAGATTTAGCGTACGAGTGAACAAGGCAGTCATATGGGTTTTTCTGCTATGAAATTGATAAATGAAGCGGGCATTCGAGGTACAGCAGTAATTTCTGTGGTGCAGCCAAGTGCTCGCTCCCTTGTCTCCTCCAGCGATGAGGGCATGGGCCCCTTTAATACGGCAGCTTTCCCCTGGGGGCCCAGAGGCCAGGCTGGGCGGCAGGCCTGTGCTTTATTTCCTTGCAGAACTTCCCAGAGCGGGCCCTGGTTCATTAGCGGGAATATACCTGGGGAGAGGGAAAAACGAGGAGAAAGAGGGGAGAGGAGGGTCCTTCACCCTCATCCTGGCGTCTATCCTGTCATCATTTCTTCAGAGCAGCGAGCGGGCAGGATGAGAAGCACGGAATTGGGCTGCCTCGGCAGCTGGATCCCCTCTTCCCAAGGATGCACTTGGCCCCCAGTGGCCGGCATCCCTGTCTGGAAAGCATATTTTCTCCTAATCGGTTTTACAGCTCTTTTAAAGTAATATGTCAGATCATTTTCCCCATATACATAGTTAATGAAAGTAACCCTACAAATTCATTTTAAATAGATGGAAGTTGTTATAACCCTGATCCAGAATTTATTACGTTCATTACAATCTTGCTGAAGTAGGTAATGTAATGGACTATTACTTTTATTATCTTTTTAATCCCTCAAAATTATTAGGAACTGACTAATATTTGGCATCACCCTGTTAATGTTTAAACAGAAATTGATACTTTAATTCGTCTAATAAATGATGGGGGCACTCTGGGTGGAAACAGAAGCCTGATGGAGTTTATCTCGATCAGTCCTAAAGACTTGTAAGTGGGACTTAAGGGTCTGAATGCAATTATTTCCAGGCATCGGATCTGCATCAAGTACTTAGGAAGGACAGAAGACCGAAGATGGGCAGAGTGACATAGAGACCCAGTCGGGGACAAAAACGGGGCAGACAAGCGAGGGGGGGGGGGGGATTTGCACTCGTACATCCAAATTGTAATTCTGATTCACAATAAGCTCTGCTTGGAGCTGCCACCACACCAGTGAGCTCTGTGTCTTTTCCATCTTGCCTTCGTCCTCCCCTCCTTCCCAGATTAAAAGGGTTTTTCCCCCCTCAACCATTCCTGTGTTAGTAATCAGCTTTATGGCTAAGAATTCTCAAGTGCTCTAGAATCGGAGCATTGCTGTGACAAATGATTGGGTCACATTCTCCTAGCGAGGAGTGGAGACCCTGCTTGCTCCTCAGAAAATAATGTTGGCTGCTCAATTTGCAAATTACCAGATCTCACTGTGAATCGGAGGGGGCGGGAGGGGCATACTGTTGTGTCTCTTCCAGAAGCGCCAGGGCTGGGTACTGTGTTTACCCTCCAGAGCTCCCTGACCGATTCCTGCCGGGAGGGTGGCAGGTGGGATTTAGGAGAAATTGAGCCCTTGCACTTTCTTGTTTCTATAAGGCAATGCAATGGTGGCCGCTTAAATTAAAAAGAAAGGAAAAAAGGAAGAAGGGAAGAAAGGAAGAAAGGAAGAAGAAAGAAAGAAAGAAAGAAAGAAAGAAAGAAAGAAAGAAAGAAGAAGAAAGAAAGAAAGAAAGAAAGAAAGAAAGAAAGAAAGAAAGAAAGAAAGAGAAAGAAAGAAAAAAAGGCCTACGAATTCTAACAGGGTGAGAGGAACCAAGTGCTTCCCTTTCTGGCTTGATAAAAGCGGGAGGGAGGTACATTTGGGAGTAAAGCTGGCATTTTGTGTCACTCCAAGGCAAGGGTGTGTTTTCTAACAAAGAAAGCTTCCAGTTAGCAAAGTCACTAATTAGCACAGAGAAGCTCATTAGACTTTAAAGCTGCTTTACTGTATCATGGCTTTGCTCTCTCTAAATGCCCTGAGTTTCCAAAGCAAGAAGTGTATTGATTAAATTGACTCAGCATGAAATGGATCTCGTTTGTGCTGACCCATAAAGAGGTGGCTTCCCAGCTTTCCTGGCACAAGAGCTTGCCAGGAGACCCGTGAGCTGGGCCCAGGCCGGTGGGCTGGGGACAGCATCCTGCCTGCCCGTTGGCCGTAGCCCCATTGAGGGACCGGTTGCCCATCATTCCCCGAAAACCCGTTTTGATCAATGGAGGGGAAAGCTGCCCTTAACTAAGTTTGTTCCTGACGTCTTATAAATCGTGCTGGTTGCTTTCGTCAACACCGAGTTGACAAGGGCTACACGTCGTTTGGGGCTTGATAAAGAGACTAAAAGGCAGCTTCTCAGCATGTTTATTTTTAATAGACATAAAAAATGGAAAAAGGGGCTTTCTCACTCCTCCAAATCCTCGTTGACAGAAAAATACCAAGTGCACGGAGGTGGAGATGTGCATCGGAGATCCTGGAGCGGTTGTGTCTGTGTGTTTGCTAAAATATCCTTGTAAACACAAGGACAGCTCCAGGACTGAGAATGGGAAAGACTGGGCTCCGGAAAGCTCCATCATTTCCTTCCCCAGCATGAAGTGCCAGGTGCAGTGTTCAGGCATCAATGTGTCCGAGCTGTGACAGCATCCTCTGTGCGTCCTGGAGCTCAGGCTGCCTTTCTGGGTATGATAAACCCCATCAATTCCTATTGCGTCTATTACAAATGCAGCATTGTGGACCGAAGCCATGTCTTCTGAGGCACGTTGTTGGAAATCACCCCCCTTTCCTTCTCTAAACCTTTTCTTAATAGAAATAGCTCCTAGACATGTAGGCAGCTTCACTAGATGTGTATGGCACTAAAATGATTTGATGAAGACCATCAAAGCAGAAGGTATATACCTTTAAAAGCCAATTCAAAAATATTCAACAGAAATGTGACGAAGGGCTAATGTTCTTCCAAAAAAAAAAAAAAAAAAAGAGAGAGAGAGAGAGAGAGAGAGAGAGCTCTTTCAAATTGATAAGAGAGATATCAAAAGTCCAGGAGAGAGAGGAGGAAAGTGTGTGAAAAAGAATTTACAAAAGAAGTTCAAGTAGGTAGTATTTATTGAACACTTACTACATACCAGCTATAATTTACATGGGATCCCTCACTCATTCTTTACAAAGAGACCTGATGAAGTATATGTTATTATTCTCCTCCCTATTGAAAGATGAAAAGAAAAAAGCTTCAAAAAGTTAAATAGTAGCTCCCAATCATACAGATTGCAAGCAGAGAGCCAGGATTCAGGCACCTTGATCTTTGCTAGATCATACTTGCTGTATGCTAAACTGCTCTGCTGTGATCCCACAGATTCATAGATACTATCAGGTGACGAAGTTGAAAAACAAGTTCATGTTTTCTAGTAAACACAAATATGTTAACTTAAAATAACAGTGAAAATTTTCATTTATCAAATTAACAGAAGAGTTTTAAAAATATTAATATTCAATGCTGGTGAGGTTGGATTGCAACAGACACTCTTAAATAAGAATTGCAACTGGACAATCTCTATCAAGAGTTTTAAGAATGTACAAGTCACTTGACCCAGTAACGCCCTGATAAATAATTTATCCCAAGGAAATAAAAATATAAATGAACCTTTAGGCACACATCTGCATTAAAGCACAGGAAAATAGATTAATACTCCTCATTAGGGGAGTGGTTAAGTGGATTATGGTGGCCTATTCAATGAAATATTAAAAATAATGAAAATGATGTTGTCAAAGGTTTGTGATACCATGGAGAAATACCTATTCTGGAGGGGAGGGGTGAGGGTAAAGCAGGTTATAAAATTGCATGAAAAACGTCTATCATGTAAAATATGGAGAGAAATCAGAATGGAAGGAAATGTAAAATGTGAACCGGGGAGTGTTCTCTAAGTAATGGGATTCTATGTGGTCATAGTCAGTTTTTTTTCTTTTTTTAAGATTTTATTTATTTATTCATGAGAGACACACAGAGAGTGGCAGAGACAAAGGCAGAGGGAGAAGCAGGTTCCCTGAGGGGAACCTGATGCAGGACTTGATCCCAGGACCCTGGGATCATGACCTGAGCCAAAGGCAGATGCTCAACCACTGAACCACCCAGCTGCCCCCATAGCTTTATGTTTTAAAGTATTTTCAAGATTTTCTGTAGTAAACATGTTCAGCTTCTAAATGGGAGTGAAAGGCATCCTTTATGACTTTAAAAAGTCAATTTCATAATTTAAATTCCCTGCCTGATGGGGATGAATCACTGGTCCCCAGAGCACCACATTAACCCAGGATTCTGGGTATTTTCTCCCTGCATGGGTCCGGGACACCTAAAAGCAACCCGTGTTCTTCAGCAACCTGAGCCTGCTCATCACCTGTAACATACCCGCTCCTGGGGTTATTGGGAGCACAAAATATGTGTAAAGGCCCTTGAACAGTGCCCGCACAGTATGAGCACTTAATGAACATGAATAGTAATAATAATAGTAATGCAGTAATAATGTGGCTGTTGTTTTGTTAGTAGGAAGGAAGCGCCAAGTACCCAGTAGGCGCTGAGAAGTGTGCATAGATTGGCTTGTCCTGGGATGAAACTTGAAGTAATAGGCACTAAAAGTGTCCAGTGCCAGAGCTGAGCTCCTGATGCTGTCCAGGTGTCTAGGCAGCTGCTGCAGAGGCAAAGGGGATTCTCTTAAGTGCACCAAGGACCTCTATGCAGACGCTCACTTCACCCCCACAACCTGGGCACTTCCTTTGGACCAGGCACAGTGCCGCACCTCCATCCACAAGGATTTTCTCCCCTACAATTTTGAGAAGCAGGTTTCATTAGCACCTCTCTGCTTAAGGCTCGGAGACTAGAAGTCACTCTCCCGGGTCACATAGCCAGTAGATGGCAAAGCTGGAATTTGAACCTATGTTGATTTGGCTGCAGAGATGCAGGAGAAGACTGGCAATAATGGCTGAGAATATGGCTCTGGAATCAGAAAGACCTGGGGCTTTGACTCTGTGTGGCTTCAAGCAAGTAAGAAAGATGTCCACACCCCAGTTTGCTCATCTGTAAGATGGGACAGTACTAAAAAAAAAAAAAAAAAAAAAAGATGGGACAGTACTCCGTCTCTTAGTCCAAAAAGCCAATGATTATATGCTACACCATTGTTTTATGTCACACTAAGAAACACAAAATCATCGCCAGTTAAGCCATGATCTCATGCTTTCTTATCTCTGAGACTTTTAACTTTATACTTATGGAGAGTATTTTATTTAGACATAGATCTTTATCACAAGGCCTTTGTACAAACCTAAGAAGGAAAATACAAGGGAAACAACTCGCTTAAGGTATTCCTAAAGCCTCTTCATGCTCAGAGATGGGCTCAGAATTGGCGATGTCCACGTTTTCCCTCACCCTTCTCTTCTGCAACATCGCAAGCACTAGGAGTGGGGTTTCTTTTAAAACCTCTCCTCTATTTTCCTCGGACTTGGAGCCGCAGATGCACATTCTGCAAGTTCTTTTTTTTTTTTTTATTGGAGTTCAATTTGCCAACATATAGCATAACACCCAGTGCTCATCCCATCAAGTGCCCGCCTCATTCTGCAAGTTCTGATGTGTGTTCCCAGACGTGACAATGACATCAAGGCTGCTTCCCGGCTGACAGTGATTGTAAAAAGCATCTCCATTTCAGAGATGTTAAAGTGGAGAAAGGAAGTGTATATGTTAGAATCGATGCGACGTGGTAGCTATCTTCCAGGGTTGTTGGGAGGATTGAATGAGGGGGTGCCTGGAAAGGACTCAAGACGCAACGCGGGACATGTGGTAAGTGCTCCGTGTCGCTGCTGCCATCACTGTCACGGAGTTTCTCCCCTCTGACGTGTGCCGCGTGCATGCGAGGCTTGGGCCTGAGCAGCGAGCAGTGCTGATGAACTAACTGCCTTGTGCTGGCGGAAAGTCTGCTGCATTTCTCTTCCCGTCTCTCTCCCGCCCTACCTGCTCCCAGCCTTCTCTCCCTGCCTCCCCGTCCTCTCTCTACTTTTCTCCTCCTCCTCCTCCTACTTCTCCCTCTCCCTCCTCTCCACCCCCTCTCCAACTCCTCTGCAAATAAATGGCCCTGTCACTCCAGCTCTCTTGTAGGTTTACAGTGAATGGAAGTGTCTTTTTGAAAAGCTTGTTCTGTCTGACATTCTTGACCAGCTCAGGAGAGGGGTCCTTTGCACTCCCCTCTTCTGCTCAGAGATTTGCTCATTTAGTTAAAGATTTACAAGGCTGCTTCTAGGCCTCCAGGGCTCCACCCCACAACAGAGGCAGCTGGGGTGTAGGGGGGAGGCCAGGGGCAGTCCTGGAGGGGTGTGTCCGTCCTGCGTCTGGTGGCTGTAGGCAGACCGGCTTAGGGCCTGCCTAAAAAGAAACCATCTATTCTCATTTACGATTCTTTAAAAAAAGAAGTTCACGGCTTTTATGATGAGCCTGATACATGCATTTAATGACATCAAAGTATTTGATTATTGCATTAAGAAGAGGTCTGTGAGCTCTCTGGTGTCCTCAGTTTTAAGTGTATTTTAACTGCCTACAATGAAAGGGACAAGACAAAAAACGAGCTGTGGCAGCATCGTCATAAATTCTGGGCTGTAATTGACACACCTTTGCTGGCACCGGGAATGGTCCAGGCAGGTGGACACAGGAAGAGGACCAGCAGAGTCTACTTTCTCATGGGCCTGGGTACCGAAAGGAAGGCGAGACCAGCCACCCTGCAGTGCAGATCTTTAGCCAGCATCCAAGCCAGGGAAGAGCCTGGGACCAAGATCAGTCCGGGCTCCACTCTGTACCCACCGCTGTGCTGGGCTCTTTATACCTATTACTGTGTTCGGCAGGTCCTTGCTACAAGCCCCTTTTTCCAGATGGGGAAATGGAACCTCAGCAAAGTGAGGCCACGTGTTCCAAGCCTGCAAGTGTCAGAGCCATCATCTGAAAACCAGTCTTTCTGACTCGAAGTCTCTGCACCACTGCTGGCTACGGCGCTTGGATGGCTTCCGTCTGGGAAATGGTTAATGGAGAAGGAGGAGGGACTAGGTGCTGAGGCCGAGGGAGCACAGGCCTCCAGAGAGGAGGCACCGTGCCTCCTTCCTCCCACCGTCAGGGCCCCTAGCCCCTCGGATCGCGGTGGAAACAGAATCAGGACAGAAAAAGCCACTTGAAATGAACTGCGCCCAGACAGGCCGCCATGGTGGCGTGATTGATACTAGAGCATGCAGGTGTAATGAAACTGATGCCGGCTCCTCTGCACCTGTGATTTATTGAGGACAAATTTAAGATGAGAAAGGGCCCCATACCAGGAGCTGCATCTTCCCCTCCAAGGGAGGGTGGTCATCCATCACCAGCCATTGCAAGGGCCCATTGCGAGCGGCTCATCAGATGAGCCAATAGTCTCTTTGTTGGGGTTCCTAACAAGTGTTGGATCAGCAAAAGTCTATTTATGCTGGTGGACCTTTCAGGACCAATTTGTAGTGGGTCACTGATTCTGCTGGGGTATTATCTTCTTTACTACTCGGGCCAGTTGGGGAACGCGGCAAAGATTAATGGTTTTGGCTGCTGACTTGCCGCCGCAATCTACTGCTTCTGGACCAAAGATTAAGTTTTTTTGTGTTTTACCAGAAAGGGCCCACCTTGCGTACGAGATGTGCTTTGATTTACTGACTTGTTTATGGGGCAAGGAGTTGTGGAAATGTACTTGGTTGTGGTGAGGATTTGGCAGACGGCTGTGAGGCCTGGCATCCACACTCTCCCTCCTAAGACCCTGGACAGGGAACAGGCACCTCCTGGTGCCATGCGTGGTATGGGTCCCGCAGGCCCTGGGCAAGTCTCCTCCAGCTTACACGACATCCGAGCCTTGTCTGGCTCCCAGGAGCTGGCTCTGGGTTCAGAGAGGCAGACGGTGCCCTAAACTTTATTATTTAAAACTATGTTACTAAAAAAAAAAAATCAGTTACAGCTTTTCCTTATTATTTGGAAAATGGCACATGCTCCTCTAATACATCTTGGGGAAAAAAATTAGAGAAGCAAATAAAACCGTGCATAAACCAATTGCCCAGCACTAGGACTGTTATTTCATTCAGGATTTTTTTTTTTTACTGTGCACAAATGTATGCATGCTATTTGACACGATTAGAATCAGACTGGGGTTATGCCAGTTTTTTTGTTCTGTGGTTCTGTATTTTGCTTTTTACAATGAACATTCTATCAGAAGCATTTCCCCATCTCTTCATCACGTTAATAAGTCCTCTTTCCTTTTTCTTTTTCCTTTTTCAGTTGGATTTGTTGTAACACCTCTGGTGCCAGAGGTGGGTTCCTTTATTCAGCAAACGGTTTGCCGTGAGCCTCTTCTGGGCCAGGGCCTGGGCCGGGTTCAGGGAGCTGAATCAGGCATAGTGCTCGTGGGGTAGAGGTACGGCATCTGCTCATGGGATGAATCTGTGGCCTCCGGGGGACTGCTTCGCCTGCACCTCTCACGAGGGCCCAGAACACCACCGATGGTTTAGAGGTAGGGGTCTGTGGCTCGTGACCCCTCCAGAGTCCCAATAGAATCATAGTTTCAAAGGAGGAAGTGAGGCCCTGCTTCCACGGGAGAGGAGGCTGCTGATGGCTCCAGATGTCCCAGCTTGGTGTTTTAAGGTGATTTGGGGACTGGGAGCTAAGTCCTTCCTCCCGCTTGGGTACCAGCAGCCCAATGTTGGAAGACTGGAGGAAAAGCCTTGCAGCGCCCAAAGGACCAGCCACCCCAGGCAGCTGCAGAAACGTCCAAGGAGGCAGGAAGATACGATAAAAGAGTGTTGGCTTGGAACTCAGGACCTCAAAGGGACCTAAGTTTGAATCTCCTGCCCAGTGACCTTGAGCAAGTCACCTTCCCGAGTGATCTGAAAAGGGGGACACGTCCCTCTCAGCTCCCAGGCTTCTGTGTCCATTGACCACATGGAAAGTCCTGTGTGGATGCCAGTGCTCAGTCCCGGCCAGCTCTGCCCCAGGGCCCATTTTCCGGATATCACGCTGACTCCAACAGATGGATGGGCTCTAATTGTTCCAACAACACGTGTGCACTTCACAGGGTCTTTCCTGGGAGGCTTTGTCTTGGGGCCATAAATCACTGGACAACTGTCCCCACGGTTGGCTGGGACTTCCTTCCCCCGACTGGGCTGGCTGGTGGAGGGAGGGGCTGAGCAGGACACAGGGCTGCTTTTGGTTTTTACATCTCTAATTGGGAGTCTTCCTTACTCAGCATTCTCCAGGTTCCCTTTGTAGTGGCCTCGTCTCTGCCCCGGGGCGGGGTCCCCCCCTTCCCCTCCACCCTGTTCCCAGATTAACATTCTTTAAGTGAGCAGAGCATTTTCACTAGACTACTCCAACACTCGCTTTCCCAGCGCTGGTCGTGATAACTTGCAGGAGCATTTGTCCGCTGACCCAAGGCCTGGATCTCTACGTGGCGTGTTGTTTATGGGGGAGAGGTTTCTCTTGGTCCAAGCAGAGCTGTTGATGCCCTCAGACTTTCCCCAGCCTACGGGTCCTTGTCCCATACCCACCTCCTTACTCCCTCTTTCTGCTTCTGCCAACCCTCCTGGACTTAACATTCCTGAAAATCCCTCCCACCCTGGGACATCTGCCCTTGCTGTCCTCTGAGCTCCTCCCTGGGCTCTTCACATGGTCATCACCTCACTGTTCAAGTCTCAGGAGAAATGTCACCCACAGTGCTTCCCTGACCATCCCTCACACCAGACCAAACCACGTCCCCCCATGTTAAACTGCTGGTTGGCATGCAATGCACTTCATTCAGACGTCTCATGGTCTGTGATGATCTAAGTGCGTGATGGCATTTTAACAAGTTGACTGCCAGCACCTCCAAGACAAAGATGATCACCTTTGTTCTGGTGAACCTTTCTCAGGGTCTGGCACATTGGAGGCTCTCAACAAATGGATGGATGAATCGATAGATGGATGGACTGGAGAGTAAATGAGTGAACAAATGAATGGATAAGTGGGTGAATGGATGAGTGGGTGAATGAATGAATGATTTCTAGGTTTGTGTGCAAAGATCTATTTTTCCTTCTTTGATGGACAAGGAGCAAGGGAGTCTCCCCTGGCCCTCTCATCTCCAGAGGGGACCAAACCTCACTCAAAACCAATGTTTCCGGGATACCTGGGTGACTCAGTGGTTCATTGTCTCTCTTTGGCTCAGGGCATGATCCCAGGGTCCTAGGATCGAGTCCTGTATTGGGCTCCCTGCAGGGATCCTGCTTCTCCCTCTGCCTATGTCTCTGCCTCTCTCTCCACGTCTCTCATGAATAAATAAATAAAATCTTTAAAAAAACATTTCTGAAACCTGTACTTGTAGCTTTTCCAATATAGTGATCCATCTTCTGCCCTTCTTCTCCTTTTAAACTATGTATTACAAAAATTTCCAAATATACCCAAAAGTAGAGAGAATGATAATAAAGGCTTGTGCACTCCTTATGCCACATCTGCCCTCACTGGAGTGTTTAAAACACATCCCAGACACTATCTCACTTCATACATAGATATTTTAGGGGGGCATTACTGATAAGTAATGACTTGAAATTTTTTTAAAACATGACCACAATACTATTATCACATCTAAAAAATAATTTAAAAAACCTGGTTCCTTTAATATATGCTCTTTGGTTGATGTTCAAACATCCCCAGCTGTCTCAAAAATGTCTTCTTAACATTTAGGTTATTCAATTAGGTCATTAACGTTGCAGTTGGTAGATACATCTCTTCAGTTTTTAAAAAAATCTGCAACTGTCCCCCTGCTTCTCCCCACATTTTAAAAGTCATCTTTTCTTTCTTTTTAAAAATACCATTAGTTTCTTGGTGAACCTGGGAGGTTCATCCTGCAGACTATCCCTTGTTCCTGATGAGGGCCTCCTTATGGTGTCATCGACCATGCTCCTCTGTCCCCTGTGTTTCCTGGAAGCCGGCAGTCACATTCGATTTTGGCTAGAAGCCATCAGGGGTGGTGCTCTGCATGCCCGTTGCCTTGTGTCCTAATGACCTGTTCTTCTTCTTCTTCTTCTTCTTCTTCTTCTTCTTCTTCTTTTTTTTTTTTTTGACCTGTTCTTCTTTAAAGATGTTAGGATTGATCAGTGGCTTGCCCTGCCTTCCTAATGAACTCCTGCTCCTGTCTCTGTTTCCACTGCCATATGAGCCTGTTTGGTAGAACACGTCAGTTGAGAATATTGATGGTATCGAGCAGATGTGGGAGCCGTCAAGGTCTGGTGGCGAATGCCCTGATTTAGAGTCTCAGTCCCAGATAAGAGGTTTCATTTCCCTGCCTCTTGGTTTCCTTGATTGTGAGTTTGGGCAAACAGCAGCGGCTCGGATCGCTAATACGTGGGGGGAATGTTTGGTACCTCGCTGTGAACACACCGCACTGAGTACTTCCTGCGTGCTAGCTCGCTTAACGCTCCCCGTGGTTTCATGAGGTGTACGAGCCATTAACCCCATTATACATAGTGTGGAGAGGAGACACAGTGGTTGGGTAACCTGCCAGAGGTCACACGGCTAGGAAGCAGCAGAGCTGGGAGGTGAACCCAGGCAGCTGGGCTCCAGAGCCCACGCTCGCCGACGCAATGCTGTGTAACACCCACCAAGTTGGCAGGAGGTTCCCTGCTTTCCTCTGTGCCCGATGCTTGTCCAGTCATTGCAGGGACTGGGCGTCTGTCGGTTCCTATGCTATGGTGCACGTGGAGGGGTGGACTAAGGTAGCCCCAGTGGCCAAAAGGTGTTTGCCCTTTGAACTTGACAAAGTCATAATTCTGTCCTCTCACTGCTCTGAGGTGCACCAGAACCAGTTTGACAAACTCACATGCTGGTGAGAGGTCTGGAGACATAAGGTCCCACCTCCATTTTGGTAGGATTTGACCTCCCCAGAAAAACTCTTCTGAAGCCCAGAAAGGTTAAGTGACTTGCCCAAGATCATGTAGTAAGCCTGTCACTGAGTTAGGATCTCATGAGCCTTGGGCTGTTGCGTCCGGCTCTCCAGGTCGTCTCATGCCCACGTAGAGAGGGCTCTCCCTCTACTCCCCGCTCCCATTTGCTCTCAGCCATTCAGACAGAAACTCCTCTGGGGGTAACAGTGGACAAACATGCCTGCCAAAGGCACTCTGGCTGTTTAGGGCTTTCCTGGCACATCACCAACATTCTCCTCTGGGTCATTACTGTACAAGTCTAGGCCTGCTAACCTCGCCTTCCCAAGGGCATTCTAGAACTGACCTGGCCTCTCCCTGGGCCTCAGTCCTGAAGCAAAAGCAAACCTTGCTGAGCCAGGATTGGAACCCAGTTCTTCTGATTCCAAATTTGGAAGAGCCAGAAGTGATGCCAGCACATCTGCCATGACTACAGCCCTGTCTTCCCAGTAAGGGAAGTGAGGCCCAGAGAGGGGTGGTCACTGGGCGAACTCCCAGAGCCTTACCTACAGCCGTGCTACAGCCTGGGCTGGCTGTTCCCCCGCAGCCCTGGAGATTCCCAGAGTGGTCTCCTGTTGGGCTCGTACCTACATCCAGACCTGGAGGGGGTCTGGTGAACTCAGAGCAGCAGGGCTGGTGACTGGGGGCACCTTCTGAGCCTACTGAGCCAGCCCACAGTCTGTAGGTCCAGTTTGTCTGGTTACAAAGGCCAAGACAATAATTAAAGATGGCTTTGGATTCCCTGTGCAGGATCTGGCGCCGACGCCTAGTGGCTCTGTTGGCGCCTTGAGCCGTGGGCACTCACTAATGGACTGTGGCTGATCCTGGGACTGATTGGCAGCCAGCCTCCAGGTCCTCAGGGGAAACCTGGACATCGTGGCCTCCAGCCTGGAGACGCTTTCCCTTCTGGGAGCCACAGGGGGGCTTCTGGTTGGCCCAAGGCAGGAGTGCCTCTGAGCCCACGGGGTGAGGGGAAACAAACAGTGTGCCTCCCTACCCCTGGGATGGAACAGTAAATGAGCCTTCCAGGCTGCAAAATACAGAAAATTGTCAAAGTACCGACTCCTTATTTCTTCTCCCGGCTGCTCCTCTGCTCTGCAATCCTGGGCTGGCTAGCACATTATTCTCCACCCCTGCCAGAGTGGGAGGGGGCCCAGTAACAATGCCCAAAAGATGTCCTCCAATACCACACTGGGGCACAGTGTGGTCCCAGGACAAGCCAGGCTTCCTTCACTCCTAAGGCAGAGGGGAGAAATCAACCCTTTCAGCCACCTCTGAGACCACCCCTGCTTTTCTGCCCCCCCCGGCACAGCACAGGCAGAGGCATAAACATGCAGGGAGCAGCCCAGGGAAGGTAGAGCATTAGGGAGGCAAGGTTAGAGGAGCAGGCCTTAAAAGCAATGCATAAACTCAGACCTTACCTGGTTGGCAATAGGGATCCATTGAAGGTTTCAAAGGGAGAGCAGAAGAGAAGAAACTGGAGTCAGCCCAGAGTCATGGCTCTATCGTGAGCACATCAGGCAGGGTTGAAAGGCAGATACAAAACGGAAGCATCTGACCTTTTTCTAGGACACCCAATACTTCTGCGCTTTGCTCATCACCCAAATTTTATTCATTTACCCAAAGAGTGCGAAAAAGGCGCTTTAGGAAACTGCTATAAATCCAGTGCGAGTCACCATGGTAACCTGATTAGCAGCTAAATTAAGTTCATGATTAAGAAGAAATAAATAAAAATAACTCTCCTCCTTGGCTGGGGCTACCCACTGGGCCACTTGCGGCCGAGCAGATGCCAAGGCCTTGGACAGCCTGGGCCTGGGCCCCCTGCAGAGATTCTGGGGCAGGGGTGGGAGGCATGAATCTACCTCCAGAGAAGCAAGGGCCAGTGTTTATCCTGCCTGGGGGTTGATGAGGCCCCCGGCGGCCAGGCTGGGGAATGCAGACTGCTCTTCTGGAGGCCAAACTATGCTTGCCACAAGGGGCCCATGACCTCTAATTGTGCCTTCTGGACCAGTCTTCATTTGTCAGGTCATCTCTTCTATGAATTGCTGCCCCTCCAGTTCCAGGGCCCTATGTGCTGGGTGCCAGGGACCCCAACATGACTCAGACCTGATTTTGGTCCTGGAGGGGCCCCAGTGTGTAGTGGAAATTTAATTTCCATGTAGTGGAGATTTAATGGACATTTTGGGTACAGTTTGAAAAGCCCTGATGGAGGTCAGCATAAGGTGCTGTGGACACATGATGCAGGTAGGACTCTGGAAGAGGTGATGATTGAGAAAAGGCAGTTACATGCCTGCTGGAGACTGCCTACTTCAGGTGAGCAATCTGGGCCTTTTGTTTGGAGCTGGCTAGCAGGCTGTTGGTGTCCTAAGGCCAACTTCGAATGGGTTGTCATTGGCCCTCATGAGACCTGAGGGGTCTTCTTGGAGGCTGTGTTGTTAACACATCACAGCAATCGGCAGGAGGAGAGATAGATACAAGGAGAGGAATGAGCCTCCCACTGACCCGAGCCTCCTCCTGGCCAGAGCAGCCTAGAGCCAAACAGGCTTTGGATCCTCTTACTGTCATTTGCTGGGTGTGGCTTCTAGCAAGTGATTTAGTTTAGTTGGGCCTTAGCATCCTTGTCTGTAAACTGGGGGTGAAAATAACAGTAGTTCCTCTCTTGTGAGGTCATGGTGGGGGATGAAGTGAGATGATACTAACCCTATGCAGTGTGGGCCTTCACACGTAGAAAACACTAAGATGGTTGCTGCTATAGCTTCACTACCCAGGAAGTCTGCTGTGACTCAGTGGAAGGGGTGGTCAGGAAATGCCTGCCCTGCTTAGGTCTCTTTTAAGGGAAGTTGCTGTGGGGAGCGCAAATGCCGGACACTCCCCCAGCATGCCCAGGCTGAGGCTGCCTTTCCTTCCAAGGGTTCTCAGCCAGTGACTGAGCACAGGGCAGGAGGGCAATGCTCGTGCTGGCCTGTTCCTACAAGATGTGGGGCTCCCAATGGGTGACTTTGGCCCAGGACCACCCCGTGAGCCTGGCTGACACTCTCTGAGCAAGCACTGCGGTCTGAGTTGCCTCCCTCCCAAGTTCCCTTCTTCCCTATCTCCTCCCTCCCACAGATGTCATGCCTGAGGGCTCTCCTGCCTCCTTCTGCTCCTGTCACATTTATCCTTCACAGGTGTCTCCCCCATTTGCATGCCAAATGTCATTTTGGTGTTGGCTTCTCAGTAGACCCAAAATGATGCAGAGGATCAGAGGAAGAGTCCCAGAGGTGGGTGGCAGTGGAGCTAGGTGCCTGTGGGTAGGGAGTCAGGGCCTTTGAAGACTCCAGACTCTCCTCATGTCTTGTCTTCAAGTGTGTGTGTGCACACACACATGTGTGTAGGGGGCGTGGACACCCCCATGCCCTCTTCCATTATTGTGTTGACTATAGTGCAGTGATAAAGTCTGTTCCCACCAGAAGAAGATGAGCTCTTCAATCTGTTCCCAGATCTTAGGGTTGCAGAAGCCCTCATGCATGGCAGATGCTCAGTCAAAATATCTGAGTGCCTGGGACTTGTATCTTCAATTTTTCTTTGAACAAAATTTTGTTTTCATTTTCTGGTATTTTGAATTGCATCGTTAGCTTATTTAAGCTTTTCAGTTCTTTGTGTGAAGAGACATAGACACATGTATAAATCTTTACACCCACCCAGAAGAGAAATAGCAGCCTTGCTCCGTAGAGACTGCACCTGCCAGCAGACCTTAGAGCCTGCCCCTCTATCTGTGCTGAGCCCTTTGCCATCTCCTTTCTAGAAAGGAGCTTGGGAGTCCCTCAGTTCTGTTCTAGTGGATGAATCTTTTCTGGGCCCTCTCCCCTTCCCTCTCTCCTCTGGCTCCCAGCTTTCCCCCCATCTCTCCCTCCCTGCTAGGCAAGATCAGGGAAGCTGCAAACCCAACCCTTACATCAAAAAGGAACTTGAAAAATACTTGGAGCAAAAATTGCTAACTGTGCATCCTTGCTCTGTGCTGGCTCTGATATTAAATCAGGAAATGGCACTGAACAGCCGCTCCAAACACAGAAACAGGGGTTGTCAACACAGAAACCAAAAGCAATCTCTAACAGGCAGAGGTGAAAGGGACCTGGCACCAGGCCGGAATGGGGGGCTGAGGCCCAGAAATGGATTCCTGAGCCTGGCTTGTTCATGCCGTGTCTCCAGCGTACAGAACGCAGCCAGGCTCACAGTCCCTGGCAAAGAGCACACCGTGTCTCCGTGGGAAATGAAAGAGAGTTAAGATGTTACTTAAATACATTCGGGATGCTCCTTTTCATTTCTACAGATATATATTGAGCACCTACTATGTGACCAACAGTGACCCAGGAAAGATGCTTGCCCCATGTGGAGATGATCTTCTAGTCCTTAAGATTGGGGTCTCTTTGGCAAGGCATTCAAGACCCTTTAAGCAGGGGCTCCTGCAGAACCTTGAAGCTCTATCTCTAGCCTCCTGGAAATAGCTCCCCAAGTGCCTGTGACAGCGCTCCTGCTCTGGGCCTTTGAGTTGGACCTACCAGCAGGTCTTCCTGCACTTCTTGGACAATTTCCGCTCAGCCTTCGATGCTTTAGTCAAGTGTTACCTCTGCTTTGCAACCCTGGTCAGCCAACTCCTCTTCCCACTCCCCATAGAACAAAGGGCTCATTTGTTGGGGATCTACTGGCATTATGGATGCATCTCCATCATACCACCTCTCCAGCTGCAATGGGAAGGTCTGCAGTTTCCTGGAGGGGAAGAAAGAAGCCATGCCCATCCCTGTGTCCTCACCTCCTCGTACCGGTCACAGAATAGGCACAAATAGACCTGACACAAAAATGAAAAATCTTGATAAAATCCATTGTTGGTGTGGCTGTGAGGAAACAGTTTGCCTTCACATATTTCTGATGGGAAATTAAATAGGTACAACCTTCACAGAGGCTAATTTACCAGCATGAACATTACAAATTGTGTTCATCTTTCAACCCAGCAATTTTATTTCTTGCTATCTCTTCTGAAGAAATACTTGCACACATGCAAAAAGGAACTATTTGTTGTGGGATTGTTTGCAAGAGTGAAATACCAGAAATAGCTTAAATGTCCATAAATACAAGACTGGATAAAAAAAAAAAAAAACCAGCAACACTACAGACCATCCACCGGACGAATTGCCACGCATTAGTTAAAAGGAAGAAGCTCTCTGTGTATTGACGCAGAAGTTGCTGAGTAAAAATAAAAAGCAAGCTGTAGCTCTAGACAGAGATGTTAAAACTACATTGTTGCATTTTTTACAATGAGAAAGTAGGCTTGTATATCTTGTATAATTCATTTTCAAAAGAGGAAAGGTAAGAAAGAGATTGAGTGACCACAGGAGCTCCCGGCTGAGATGAGCCTGGGCTCAGGTACAGCCAAACAGCCTTATTCTCTCCATCGGCCCCTGGCAGCAGGTTCCCCCCAGTGTGACAGTGCCACCCACACCCCTGTACCCAGAAGCTTGTTCCCCAAGCTGTGATGAGCATGTGGTGGGGAGCTAGACCCCTGCAGCCCTGAAGAACATTAAGACAGAGGAGGAGAAAAGAAGGGAGGCCAGTAGGATGGGGTCACTCAGGTCATCCAGATGTGCTGAGTTGGTCCCTGGTCTGCAGAGGAATAGGATTGGTTCAGGAATGAATGATTGTTAACTAGGGGAGAAGAGAGGACTGGAGGGCATGCAGGAAAGGCCTGGGGGTTCTGAGACAGCATACTGCAAGGAAGCACTGGTGTATGTCTAATTGTTAACTTCATTCATTCATTCATTCATTCATTCATTCATTCATTCATTCTTCCACAACTGTCACTGAGTTCCTCCTGGGATGGGCATGGCACCGGCTGCTGGGGACACACAGACTACTCTATTGCAGTGTCTCCCTCCAGAAGCTCATGGTCAAATTCCATCTAGTTTCTCAAAGGTCATTTCTGGGACCCCAAACATCCAAATTACCTAAGGAACTTATTAAAATGCAAATTCCTGGGCTCTCCTCTAGACCTATAAAGTCAGACTGTGCCCAGGAATCTGTTTAACACATTTTCTCAAGTAGAAAGCATTTGGACTAACTGGCCAAAGCCTTTTCTTGACCTGTATTACCTGTCAAGTCCTCTCCCAAAGCTGAGGTCTGCGTAATCTAGCCTGGGAGGGAAGGGATTGAGGGAAGAGCCATGCCATATGACTTCAGTGTGTGAGATTTACTTCAAGTGACTGGGACCTTGCCCTGGCTCCTGGACTCTTCTCCCCATGTCTATTCCCAGGAGGTCCCTCTGAGGCCTGGGAAGAGCCATAGACTACATCTTCTAAGTCCTTCAGAGCAAGAAGACTAACTCATATTAGGCAGGGGGAATGGCCAGTGCAAAGGTCCTGTGGAAGAACACTACTTGGGCTGTGGGAAAACTTACAGTAGGCAGTGTGCTTGGAGCACTTTGAGGGGAATACAGTGAGAGATGAGGTAAGAGATGCTGGCAGAGCAGGGAATTCTGGGGATGAAAGCCATGCTAAGGAGTTTAGTTCTTTGTCCAAGTATTGAAAGAATTTGTAGGTAAGCTGGGGGAAGGTAGAATGGATGAAGGTAGAATGGTCAGATTTATAGAACATGAAAGCTGGCTTCATGACTCTATGGACAAGAAGAAAGTCTCTCTAGTCATCTAAGTGAAAGCTAAAGCAAGAGAGGGAGGACCCAAGATCTTGAGATGGAGCGATGGACAGATAGGTGATGGTTGGTCTGTGGGAGGTGAAGGCCTTGGCCTTGAGGGAATGATGAGGTTTCAGAGTCTCTAATGCTGGCTCTGAGGTCATGGCAGGTGGTAGTGGGAAAGGGAGCCTTGTTGGTCATCCCTCACAGGCTCTGAGTGGTAGTGAACTTCTCATCAGTATTGGGCCATCTCTCTCTCTCTCTCTCTCCTCTCTCTCTCCTTCTCTTTCTCTCCTGATAAGAGATGGACGAATAGGAGCTGAAGGTCAAACAAGCTGAAGGTCAAACTCAGACCAGAGAGAGGCAGGACGAAGGACCAAGGCCAAATTTAGAGGACAGGCCAAGGCCAAGGGTAAAGGACAAGGTAAGAGGGCGCTGCAAAATTTCTCTCCTTTGTTTTTTGTTTTTTTTAATTTCTCTCCTTTGGCTTGCATCCCACCTTGATTTCTCTCCCATCCTGACCCAGTTGCCACAGAGTCAGGAAAGAGGACAGAGAAAGAAAAGGGGCTCAACGATGCTTGACTACCCTGCCCTTCTCACTGAGCTGTCTGCAGAGACTTGGCAGGGAGCAGAGGCTCTGCTGTGACCTGAATGGAACCACTGAGGCTGTGAAGAGTTGGAAACCCCGACCCAGACAGCAGATGGGGAACTATGCTGACACCTGGGCCCCAGGACGCCACCTAGTCCCGACAGAGATCACATACTTCATAGTATTCAGAATCCTGGACTCGGGGCCAGAAGCCCCAGCTCATTGCTGCTGTGTAGCCAAAGAATTCACTTTGCCTCTCAGAGCTTCCTCTGTGTAGGTATAGATAACCCTCCCCACCTGAAAGTGCAGCGGTGAGGACCAAACAGGTTGATAAAACCGCTATGTGTCTGTACTTACCTGCTTGCCTACACATCTCTGCAAAATAAGGATAATAATAGTTGCTACCTTATAGAGTTGTGAGAATTGAAGGAAAAAGGCTTTGCAAGTCCCCATCCAAACGGGAGTGAATATCACAAACCAATACCCCATCTCTATTGGAGGCAATATTGCCCAGTAGGGTGTCTAACACAGCGCTGTCCAATAGGAATAAAGTGTAAGCCACATAATGTAATTTAAAAACTTCTAGTATTTATGTTAAAACAAAATAAAAAGAAGCAAGTGAAACAGTTTTAATAATAAATTCTCACTCCTAAGCGTGTTTGTGTGAGTGGGGGTGGTTGGGGGTGTCTCTGGTTCCCAGGAGAGGGAGTGGGGGGAAGGGCTCTGCAAAGTAGGGTCACTCTGGCTCCCTCCTGAGACCATGGAGTCCTTTGGGTGCTCAAGGCCACCAGGAACCAGAAGCCCAAGCATACCTTTCTGGAAGCACTGGGTTGGAATCTGATGGGCATTGTGTGGGGCAGGGGACAGTGGAAGTGACAGCTGCCTTTGGGAAAAAGGAAGAGGAGGAAGAAAAGGCTCCTGCCTCTTCTTAGGTCTTAGGAAGCTCAGAGGGAGTGGGAGCAACAGAATCCTTCTGGCTGAGCCTTGAAGAAGGTGGCAGAGACCTCTGGGCATTTTGGAGGAGACAGGTGATGGACTTCTGGGCGACTCGGAAGCAGAAGGCTAGCTCCTCTCTGGTCGAACTCATTCTGGGGCGGTTGGGACCACTGGCCTTTTTGGAAACCCGGGAGAGTACAATCCTGCAACCCACCCTGCACTTAGGCCAGGAGCTTCCGGCTCTGTGATTCCAAGCAGTGCATGTGCCCTGCTCTCACACACACACACACACACACACACACACACACACACACTGCCCCTGCACACCTCCCACCGCACTCATGCACGCACACAGACGCCGGCTCCTGCGCCAAGCACCTGCAACCCTTAGGAAACGACGGGAGTACGGTGCATCTAGAGGCTGAGCGCGGCTGCGGGGCTGCGGGCGGCGGGGAGCGGCGCGCCCGGCTGGAGGCGCACGGAGAGCGCGCCGCGGGGCCACTCTCGGGTTAGCGGGTTGCCGAACAGCAGCCCGCAGGAGCAGCGCAGGGAACTTCCAAGCGGGCGGCTGGCGGAGAGTAGTGCTCCCTTGAGAAGAACTTCTCGGTGCACCCCCACCCCGAGGGCCCCGGGGTTCCGCGGTGGCGCGGGCAGCGCAGAGCCTTCTCGCTCATCAGAGAGAGCTGAAGAATCCCAAGGTGGTGCGCCCAGGACGCATCGCCTCTGGCCCAACTTGGTGTGGGTAGGGAAAGGAGGTCGAGCATGGGTGAAAACTTCAGATGGGAGTTTTGGGGGCAAGAGACGCCAAACTGTTGGGTAGAGGGCTCTGGCCGCCAACAACAGTCCTCGGCTCCAAATCAAAAGAGCCTTGGGGGCTCCACGCCCCACTCCTGTGTCTTGGGCCGCGGTCCCTCCCTCTGCTTCTCCTGGACTCTCCACTTCTTCCATCATCCGTTTCCTATTCTTCCTCACCCCTCCTGCCCCCCCAGCTAGTCTTTTAGGCCAGGAGCGCAGCCTCCAGGAACTGCCCCCACTGACCGGGACCCCGGCACACTGATCCCCAGAGCCCCAGCCGCAGAGAGGCGGCAGCCCGTGGTGGCTGTGGGGGAGCGAGAGAGGCCAGAGGGTTTGGGGCCCGCTGAGACCCTGCCGCGGAGAGTTGCAGGGGCGGGTGTGGGGGAGGCTAGGCTGAGAAGTGAGGTGGGCTGCCCTGCAGCGGCCTCTGTTCGGGAGCAACCTGCGTGCCTTGTTTACTCACCCAGTTCCAACATTTTTTTGGAGGTGGTTGGGGGGTGGGGTGGGGTCGGAGAGGAGGCACTGGCTGGGCTGGGAGTGTGGCAAGAAACCAGGTTTGGGGGGAAGGTGGACCTAGGGATAGACGCAGATAGCGCAGTCCGAGCCCAGGGGATGGGACAGACGCAACGGAGACGGAGGTACAGGGACAAAGGAGGAGCGCGCCTGCCCAGACAAAGCCCGAGTTCCAGAAGCCCTGAGACGGCCGCCGGACGCCCCAGGAGAGGGGGATGTTTGGAACCTCAGGGCCAGGGTGGAGGGAACCCTTCGGGCCTTGAGAGAGGCCACACTGCGAGATTCGGTTCCTGTCCTGGACAGCGAAGGTCAAGCAGACCCAGGGCTGGGAGTGGGAGGGGGACACTGGCCCGACAGGCAGCCTCGGTGCAGACGCAGGGGTCCACAGCCTCAGGTGTGCTCTCGGAGCCACCGGGCTCCTTCCCGCCCCGAAGGAGGGCGCGCCGGCTGGGGGTCAGCGGCACCCAGAGCGCCTAGCGCGGTGTCCGGCCCTGACCGCCTCAGCCCGGAGCCCCAGTCTGCACAGACCGGGACGGCCTCCAGACGTTCCCGCGCTGAGCCGCGGTGCGGGTGTGCTCTCACCGTGTGCTGACACGACCCAGGCAGGGAGGGGGCTTGTCCCCGCTGCCGGCTTGGGGCAGAGGCGGGCAGCTGCAGGGCCCAGGCTCTGCCGGGAGACCGCCGAGTCCTTTCTGCAGAAAGCACGCTCCTCGCAAAGGGTTGAAGACGGGCTCTTCCAGCCTTACAGGTTTGCTGATCCAAACCTTTCAGTTCACGTTTTAGTTCAAATATACTCACTTTACTAAAAACAGGCAGCTTGAGACCACACCCCACCCCACCTGCACCGAGGGCGCAAAAGAATAGAGTTTTCAGATTAACTGGAGGCAAATTATTTTACCTTCTCACACTAAAAATAATAATAATAATAAAAAAATCTGCCTGTCTCTGCACGGGTGTGGCCCACCTGACCCCTACGCGCGGTGTCAGTCGTGCTGGCTCTGCACGGGCAGCGGCCGGGACACACTCACCCAGGGCGCGCTTCTGCCTTTCGCTGCACGCGCCCAAAGCTGCAGAGCAGAAGGCGACGCGGGAGGCGGGTCGGGTCTCCGGGTACAGCGAATTTGCGATTTATCCGGTTCCTGCGCCCGGGCCGGGGGTCTCGGGAAGAGACTTTTTTCCCTCCCGGGCCATGCTGAGCCCGAGTCAGGAGGGGTACGCAGCGCCCAAGCCCCGCCCGGATGCCTCGTGCGCTGTGGGCTCCCCGTCTGCGCTCCGGGGAGGTTTCTCATCGGACAGCCCTGGGCCCCTCCGCCGTGGCCGTTCCGCTTTCAGCCGCTGGCGTACCCGGGCCCCTGACCATCCCGCGCAGGGGGCTGCCCAAGGGCATCCCGGTGTCCCTCCCGCATCCCCTCTGCCCCCTTGCCCCGAGCTGGGGCGCGCGCTAGTTTCACGCGCGGCGATCAGCGCCGAAGTCGCGGCGGGGTCCCGGGACGGGACCCGGGGACCTGCGCGTGGCTCTAGGGGAACGAGTCCTGGGCCGCGGTGCTCACACAGCCTCGGTTCTGGGCCGGCCTGGATCGGACCCGTTGGGAAGACCCGGCTGGGCGCGAGGCGTCGTCCCAGCCTGCGGGCGGCGGGCCGGGCCGGGCCGCGCCGCGCGCCTTTGCGCACAGTGGCCACTTGGAGTCGCACTTTAGGTCTGTTTGAGACGCGCGGCGGGCTGACGCCGCGATCTGCTAAATCGTTACAAAACGTTCAAACAAAAACAGGGTCGGCTCCCCAGCAGCCGAGCGCCGCCCGGAGCCCCGTCCTGAGCTGGCCTCAGCCCCAGGCCTCGGGAGCTCGCGGCTCCGCGCGTCCGGCTGGGGAGAGGAGAGGCGTTCAGCGCCCCTCGGCCGACTCCTCCCCGCTCCCGTCCTCCTTCTGCCTTTGCGGGTGGGGCGGGCGCGGGGAGCGGCGGGCCCCGGGAGTCCCGTGCCCGGCTCGGCCGCCGCACCCGCCGGGAGGGGAGCGGCCCCTGCTGGGCCCGAGGAGGGTCCCCGGGCTACGGCGCGGGTCTGAACACAACTCTTGGCGCCGCAAGCCCGGCCCCAGGACGCAAATACGCGCAGCCCCGCAGCAAGGCAGGCGGGCTCGGCTCGCACCCCCGCGGCCCACGGACCGTGCCCCACCGGCGGGGGCCGCCGCGGAACAAAGGGCCCGGGGGGTCGTCCCGGCGCTCCTCCGGGCCTCCGCGGGGCTGGCACGGGCGGGGGCGGGGGCGGGGGGCGAAGGGCAAAGAGCAGGGGAGCGCGCGCAGGGGTGAGGCGGCGGCCAGGCCCGCGGGGGGCGCGGGGGGCGGGGGGCGCGCCCCGCGGGCGAGGCGGTGGGGGCCGCGCGCAGGGGTGGGGGCTGGGCCCGGGCGCGCCGTCCCACCGGGCTCCGGCCCCCGCCAGGCCTCCGCGGCTCCCGGCGCTCCGGCCGCCAGTCAGCTGACGCGGGGGGCGGAGGAGCTGTCAGGCGCGCCCCGCCCCGCGCCGCCGGCCGCGGGGGCCGAGCAGCCATTGGCCGGCGCGCTGGGCCGCCCGGGCCCCCGCGCCCCGGTGACATCAGGAAGGCGATAAAAGGCGGCGGCGGCGGCCGACCGAGCACAGCTGCACCGCCGGGCTGCGAGCGGCTGCGACCGGGGGAGCCCGAGAGAGCAGGGGAGCCAGAGAGCGAGCGGCGGGCGCTCGGCCGGCGCCTCCCCTCCGCCCCGCCGCGCGCCGCGCTCGCTTCTCCGCCCCTCCCGGCGCGGCCCGGCCCGGCCCCGCGCGGCCCCGGCCCCGGCCCGAGCTCGGGGCGGCATGGGGCCCGAGCTGCCCACCAGCCCGCTGGCCATGGAGTACGTCAACGACTTCGACCTGCTCAAGTTCGACGTGAAGAAGGAGCCGCTGGGGCGCGCGGAGCGGCCGGGCCGGCCCTGCACGCGCCTGCAGCCCGCCGGCTCGGTGTCGTCCACCCCGCTCAGCACGCCGTGCAGCTCGGTGCCCTCGTCGCCCAGCTTCAGCCCCACCGAGCAGAAGACTCACCTGGAGGACCTGTACTGGATGGCGAGCAACTACCAGCAGATGAACCCCGAGGCGCTCAACCTGACGCCCGAGGACGCGGTGGAGGCGCTCATCGGGTCGCACCCGGTGCCGCAGCCGCTGCAGAGCTTCGACGGCTTCCGCGGCGCGCACCACCACCACCACCACCACCACCCGCACCCGCACCCGCACCACGCCTACCCGGGCGCCGGCGTGCCCCACGACGAGCTGGGCCCGCACGCGCACCCGCACCACCACCACCACCACCAAGCGTCGCCGCCGCCGTCCAGCGCCGCCAGCCCCGCGCAGCAGCTGCCCACCAGCCACCCGGGGCCCGGGCCGCACGCGGCCGCCGCGGCGACGGCGGCGGGCGGCGGCGGCAGCGTGGAGGACCGCTTCTCCGACGACCAGCTCGTGTCCATGTCCGTGCGCGAGCTGAACCGCCACCTGCGGGGCTTCACCAAGGACGAGGTGATCCGCCTGAAGCAGAAGCGGCGGACGCTGAAGAACCGGGGTTACGCCCAGTCGTGCAGGTATAAACGCGTCCAGCAGAAGCACCACCTGGAGAACGAGAAGACGCAGCTCATTCAGCAGGTGGAGCAGCTTAAGCAGGAGGTGTCCCGGCTGGCCCGCGAAAGAGACGCCTACAAGGTCAAGTGCGAGAAACTCGCCAACTCCGGCTTCAGGGAGGCGGGCTCCACCAGCGACAGCCCCTCCTCTCCCGAGTTCTTTCTGTGAGTCGTGGCGGGTCCCGGCCCCCCCCACCCCGCGCCCTTGCCCCGGCCCGGACTCCCCGTCCCGCGGTCCCGCGTCCCCAGCCCCGGACTCCCCCGGATCCCGTCCCCGCCTCGGCCCCGGCCTTGACCTGTTTGACTTGAGGGAGAGGGAGGGAGGAAGGGCGCGCGGGCCGCGGGCGACGGGAGGGCGCGCGGGCAGGCAGGGGACCTTGGCCAAGGCGAGAGCGGCGCGCGCCAGCGCCGCCTCCTAGACTCGAGCAGGGCCAGAGCCAGACGAGGGGGTGGGAAGTCCCGGAGCCACTTTTCTCCAGGCTGGAGGGCGGCGAGGCATAGTCCCGAGGAGTCGCCAAGGCCGTCGGGAGACTCCTGGCTTTCCGAACTTTGCGCGCTAAGCCGAGGCCGCTGCCTCGCGCGGCCCCGGAGCGCAGCCCTGACCAGGAGGAGAGCAGCGAGGAGAGGAGAGGAGAGGAGAGGAGAGGGACCCTGGCGTCCCGGCAGGCGCGAGGCGAGGCTGAGCGAAGGAAGGAAGGAAGGACAGACGGACCTGTCCGTCCAGGGTCCGGAGAACACTGGCTCTCAGCCCCGAGACGCGCGCGGGCCTCAGTTAGGACGTTCTGCGCGCAATTCTCATCAGTTTTATTGCCTGCTCGATTATATAGAAAAAAAAATACGAAAATCTGCATTAAAAATATTAATCCTGCATGCTGGACATGTATGGTAATAATTTCTATTTTGTACCATTTTCTTGTTTAACTTTAGCATGTTGTTGATCATGGATCATAACCCCCTTGTTTCTTTGAGTGAGAAGGGATCGCAGTTCAGAAACTCCGGCGGCTGCTTTGCCGGGTTTCAGTCCCGGCTGTCGGCTTGTAAATACCCGCCCCGCCAAACCGCTTAGAGAACATGGCAGCAAGCAGAGTGTCTTCGTTTGGGTTTATTATTATTATGGCATTATATTTTGTAAGTAAAAAAAAAAAAAAAAGTTCTGGGCATTTTGCATCAGAAAACAACTTTGTCTTGGGGCACCCTTGGAAGTTGCATGTGTTCTCCCCTTTCCTGTCTCCATTCGGTCCCCCTGTCCCTTCCACTTGAGTTTTTCCATTTTGTTGGTGTTGAAAGAAAGAGGACTCTGGGGTCCCAGCTCCTGGGTACCAGGGCAGGGCAGCTGCGGACTTCCCCGCACCCCAGAGCCAGCCAGGAATATCTTCACTCCCACCTCATCTTTTCGCTAAAATGGACACCCCTAACAAGAAACGAAAGGAAAACAGATCTTATTTGCCTTTTTAATGCCATCCAAATCGCCCCCAGGATCCCTTCAGAAGCCTCCAGGCTCATGCTAATTGCTGTGGCTGCAGTGCTCTTCGGGTGAGCGGGCTTGGCCAGCCCTGACACTGCCCAGTGGTGACCTAAACTTGTGTTGAACCAACCGCCACACTCAGAAAGTACCGGAAACCCAAACATTTGGCAAGGAATTTTGCAACTTTCAAGCGCGTCCTTTAGACCCAACACGTTATGTGTGTTTCTTTCCCTGCTTTTTGAGATAGCAGGTGAGTTATTGGTGGTGTTTCCCTCCTACCCCCCTTCAGTTGTATAGTAGTTATAGGGAAAATCTGGGTGTTTTTCTTTATTACTTTTTTTTTTTCCTGCAGGTCAGTAAAAGGATTTAAGTTGCACTGACAAAAATACCAAAATGAAAGCGTATTTTTTAGTTTCCATTTGAAATTGCTGGCGCTGCTGGCCGGATGCATTTTTTGAGTTTGTATTAGTTGATAAATTAACAGTAATAACAAGATTGTATGAACCGCATGGTGCTTGCAGTTTTAAATATTGTGGATATTCGTCCTGCATCAGAAACGAGCTTCGGTTTTTACGGATTCAACTGTGTTGAAATCAAATTTGCTGCAACAGAAATTTGTTTTTATTTCATGTAAAATAAGGGATCAATTTCAAACCCTGCTTATGATATGAAAATATTAAAACCTAGTCTATTGTAGTTTTATTCAGACTGGTTTCTGTTTTTTGGTTATTAAAATGGTTTCCTATTTTGCTTATTAAAACCATGGAAATGGTGTTTATTTAGAGGATTCTGCGTTCGCCTGACTTTGACTTTCTTCTCTTGCTTTTTTAAGAGTTGCATCAATTTGGGGACACTCTCACCCTCCCTGGCCAATGGAGAAACAGACCAAGTCTGGGCAAATCTCTCCCTTGCTTGTGAGTGTGTACGTACATGAGCCTCAAATGTGTTTCTGATTCTCACTCTAGGTAGAGACTCCCATTCAGGAGCTGGTTTGTGAGCTGAGGGGGGCGGGGCACACTTCTTTGGGGCTTTCAGACTTGGGGATGAGGACCAGCCTGCTAGCCTGCCGGCTCTGAGGTAGAGATTGGCTGACCCCAAGCAGCCAGGAGCCCCCTGATAGGGAAGCAGGGTCTTTTTTGGCCATCAACAAAGACAGTTGGTCCTATCACTCTGGCCACTCCACCTGGGCTGGAAGGCTCTCGACTTTCTCTTGCCCAGTTCGTCTTGCTGCCCAGAGCAAGGATGCCTGTCTGCCCTGAGTGGAGGCCTATGCCCCATCACCCAGGGCTTGCAGAAGCAAGTGGAATCCAGCACAGGTCTTGGGGCAGAAGGCCCTTCAGACAGGAAGCCCTTCCTCATGGACCTGTTTTTGGGGGGTGGTGTGCCCTGGGCACACATGCCTCTCAGGCCACTCAGACCTGGAACCCTCAGACCCACAGAAGAGCACTGCATGGCTGGACAGGGATTTCAGTGACCCTCCAGACTGGGGGCAAGAAGGGGCTTGGGGCATCATTTTGATACAGCGACTCTGACTGCAGACTGGGAGCTGGGCCCAATACCTTTCCTTTCCTTTTCCAGATTCTTAGAAGAGTCAAGGTGTCCCGCCTAGGTTACTCCAAACCCCTTCAGCCTTCTCCATATCCTGCCTATAATTTAGAGTTGGCTTCAGACATTCCTGAGAGTTGGAGTGGGATTCCCACCGTTCCTCACATCCCTCCCGGATCCAGAAGGCTTCTCTGCTCCTTTGGCAATGGAAGTCTTCCAGCAGTCTTCCAGCCCTGGGGTTCTCTGGCCCAGAGTTCCTAACATGGAACTTCGGGACCTGAATGGGGAGATGTAAAAAACCCGGCTGCAGAGCCCCCAGCCGGGAACTAGAGTTAGAAAGAACAGAGAGAAAGAAGGGAAGGCTGAAACTAGCAGGGAATAGCTTTTGGCTCAGGATCGCTGGAATCCTGGGGGTGGTGGTTGGGGTCTGGTAGAGACAGACCAGGGAAAAGGCCCAAAAGTAAGGATGCAAACACTAGCAGCAGTGATTTACATTTAACAGTGCTTTGGTGTTGTTTAGTAGAAGTCAGAGGTTCTGGCTTGAATTAAATTCCAAGGCCCAGTTCATTTCACTAACCCAAAGATGTGCCGGGCACAGAAGTCTTTGGCTGTGATCGGGGAGGAGGATGGTGGCTGAATTTGGCTGTGAAGTAGCTCTACCCGAGTGCGCACCAATGAGGGAGCAAGGGGGTACGATTAGTTGGGTAGTTGTGCGTACAAGTGCACACGTACAAACTTGATAAGAGCATGCCCACGTGTACAAGTGTATCCCCTGTGGGGCGAAAGAAGGCTCGGCCAGGCTGAGCACCAGAAGAACCCCCTGCTGCATGGATCTGGAGACCAAGATCGCCTTGATTCCTTGTGGTGGAGGTTTGACTCCCTTTGGAATAATCCCGAGAGGACTGGCATCTCCCACTTCTAGAGTCTCCTGGCCTCTCTGCTAGAAACAGCCTCTCCAACGCAAACTCCAAGGCATTGGTTTCCCTTCTCCAGAGCACAGAAACACAGACACCAAGCCAGTGAGGCCAGCATCTAGAATGACACCGTGGGTCAGGCCGTTTCAAAGCGACCCATTGCATCTCTGAGAAGCTGACCACCACACCACGTAGTCCCAGTGACACACTGACACACAGACACCCAGACGCACAGACACCCCATCCAGCACCCACACGGTGTGCCCTTGCAGGCGCTCTCAATCCAGGCACCAACCCATTATTTGAGCGCCAGTTGGCCCGGGACGCACGCAGGGCAGAGCCGGCAGCGCACGGGAGGAGGCCGGGACCTCGAGAGGCTCTGGGGCGGGCAAGCCCCGGCTGCGCGTCTCAGCCCGCAGCCCGCCGTCCCGACCCGCCGCGACCGGCAGAGCCGGCGCCCGCGAGCTCAGGAGGAGCGCACGGGGTCCCGAGGCCGTCCGGGCCGCCCCTGCCCGCCCCGCGGCGCCCTGCAGCCCGCGGGCTCCTAGGCGGCCCCCGAGGCCCGCGGGCCCCTGGCGATCCTCCGCGACCCCGGGGCAAGATCCTCCAGCGCCGGGAGCCTCCCAGGCCAGTGCGCATCCCCAGGGAACAGGCCTGCGCCCGCACCGGGGGACCCACGCCGGCTCACACACACACACACACACACACACACACACACACACACACACACACACACACACGGCGACGCACGCGGGGGCGCACGCGGGGGCACAGGCGGACCCCGGGACGGTGGATCGCTCCAGGCCGGTCCCGGCTGGAGGAGCGCCCCCCACCCCCTGCCCCACGCCGCCCTCGGGCCTTGCGACCCCCGCTTGGCACGGTTGTGCGGGAGGCTGGGGATGGGCCGCCGCCAGGGGATGGCGAGGGGTCGGGGATGGCGCTGGGCGCGCCGACCCGGGAGCCCCGGTCCCGACCCGCGCCGCAGCGGTGGCGGCGTCCGCCCGGCTCCGCGGTCTCCCGCGTCCTCACTCTGGCCTTTCCCTTCCCCGCAGCCCTTCCCTGGTAAACTCTTCACTTCGGAAAACTTTCTCCCCACGTCTTGGCTCCCCGTCCCTTCTTCCCTACCTCCAGGCGCAGCCTGGCGACCGGAGCTCCGGCTGCGGGCTCCAGGTGTCCGGTAAGTGCGGGAGCGGCGCGGGCCTGGGCCTGGGCTCTGGAGCCCCGGGGCTCTGCCGGCTGCCCTGGGCTCCCGCCCTGTGGGCTGCGACGGACCCCCCAGCCTTCCCTCCCCTCTCCCCCCGACCGCGACCGCGGCAGCGGGGCTGGTGGGGACTGACGTGGTCAGAGCTGGGTCCCGCTGGCCAGAGGGCCGCGCGGCTGTCCGGGGGTGCAGGAGCCGGGGAAGCCGCCGGCCCTCGACCCAGACCTCCCATTTGGTCACCGCCCGGCTTCCTGCGGCCCAGGGTCTCTGGGCATTTTTGTGGCAGGTGGAAACCCCCCCTCCTGTCGGGGGTGCCCACCTCCCTCCCACCCACACTCCAGCTGCGCCTGTCCTCCGAGGCTCAGAGTGGAGCTGCACACAGGAGCACAGCAGCATGGTCCTTTGGCTCCCCCCACACCCCACTAAAGCTACAGTTTCAGTCAGGCCAGGCCAACCCCCCACTCCCCCACCCACCCACCCCTACTCCTCCAGTTCTTTCTCTGTGGGCCCCCGGGGAAACAGCTGGGTTTAGAGATTCCACTGGGTCCCTTGCACGCTTAGAGATGCAAATCCCGCCTCAGAGCCCCTCTGTTTTCAGAAAGGAAAACCCAGAACTGGCTTCTTGCGTAACCCGTAACCCTTCCCCGTACAGCTGGCTGTCTGGTGGCCTGGCCTCTTCTCCCAGAGATAGTACTGTTTGGATTTGTTACATAAGGAAGGGAGGATTAGAGGTTTACTCTGCCCCACCTCCCCCCACCAAAATAAAAGTCTTCAAAGGGTGCCTTTTGCAGACAGAGTCTTTTCCATCAGCAGCCCTCCTAAAAAAAAGTCAGTCCCGTTAGGAGAGCTGCTCCCAAGCTTGGGCCCAGCACAGTACCCTCCGGAGACATGCTAGCTTGCAGCAAAGGGAGAGTCCTTGGTCCACGCTGGACCTGGTGGGCGGAAGAAGCCACCATAAGACTTCCCAGGCTGGAGCTGGTGTGGAGGTCTAGCTTCCTGTTAGAGAAGGCTGCTGCCTCTGCTGCTGCTGTTGCTGCTGCTGCTGCTGCTGCTGCTGGAATTTCCTCCCTTCTGCTCCAGGGAGCAGGCGTCCAGGCCACAGAGAGCAGTCCTTTCAGCTGGGGAGCACACATTCTCTGGGCCTTGCACACCTGCACCATGCTCTGCATGCCTTTTCCATGGATCATCCTAATATCTTAATGCCCTTCTCCATTGTGCTGCACGTATTATCCTAAAAGATGCATTTAGATAAGAGAATCAGAGTTCGCTGTTCTCACTTCCAAGAAATTAAATGCCGGAGCTAAGTTGCCGCTCCAATTTGGAAAACCACCTAAATTATTGATAAGGGTTTGTTCCGAAGCACAACTCCGTGTTAGCTGCCCTTCTGCATTCTTTGCATGTGAAGTTGTTTTCCTATTAAATAACAGCTGCTTGTTACACATTCTTTTTTATTTGTATCAAAAGGAGGATCCTGTCCTTAGGCTGGGGTGAGGGTGGTGTGGTGCGGGGGTGGGGCGGATGGACAGCCACTGAGGCCAGCTGAGGCAATAGGAGGAGGCCTGGTACTTTCTGAGAAGTCAGTTTCAGTGTGAGAAGGGGGCAGAAGTGCACAAATTCAAAATTTATGTTGCCACGCTTTCCCTTGTAGAATTGAGCTCTGCATTTTACTAGGGTTTGCACTCCTTCCAGTAAATAGATGGGAGTGGGGGTGAGGGAGGGGAAACCTGGAGGGTGCTCTTTGCTCCTTTCAGAGCTGGAGAGAGCAAGGCAGGCATGGGGCCTGGCCTGTGACCTCCATCGGGAATCAGGAGCTCACTTTTCAGGTCCCCTTGTTTCTCCTGATGTCACTTTCACTGCCTTGACCCTGCCAGGGTTACCTGCACCTGTTTCCCACCAAGGTGGGGCCCCTGGGCCAGGATGGATCTGGGGACTCAGCTCTGCTTTCCCTGAGTGGGCAGCAAAGGGCTTCACTTCTCAACACAGGGCTTACATCTTTCCTCTTTTATGTCCTGGGAGCTGGAGCCTGGTACATATGTCCCTTTCCACTGACCAGGGGCAACCAGGTCACAGAGCACAAGAGGTGTGGTCAAATCATGAGGTTAGTCCTGTCATGACGTTTCACTGAACTCTGATATGTGGATTACTATTGTCCATGCAGATCCGAGATGGATAGGTAGGCCCAGGGTAGGCACCTCCAGGGTCACCCCGTGGAGGATCTAAAATTTGAATGCCAACCTATCTGATATCAAAATTTGTTTTTTTTGGCACCAAACTCCACCAAGTTCACAATCTCTTATCTGAAACACCTGGGGGGACGGGGAACTTGGGGAAAATTCCTTTCTAATTCCCCTTGCATGGGGTAGTCATTTCTTGGGGGTGTGATTACTGTTTTCCATCCATGAGACTTCCTGCCCAGACACAGAGATGGGCAGTGGGCACTTGGAGATCCAGTGGGACAAATATGACAAGGGGGTTGGAGGGAATCTCTGTCTCCCGTTTCAATCTCTCACAGAGAAGCCAGCAGCTTAGGGTGGTCCTGGTGTGTGTGTGTGTGTGTGTGTGTGTGTGTGTATGTGTGGGGGGGGGTGGGGGAGGCCCACTTGGGTGTTGCTAGCTTGTGATACTGGTGCTTTTCATAATTAATTAACAGACCCCTCACCTTTCATCTGTTCTCAGTTGAACTTTTCAGTAAATGGATCATAATCAGCAGAGCAAGTGTCTCCAGAAGCAGCAGCCTCTAGGTGAGGCAGTTCTGATGGAATCATCCTTAGTTTAACCATAGCTGTTTCTGGTGTGGTGTGGAAACGTTGGACCAGCACATAGATACAGACACATGCATAAACACGCAGGCAACTCATGTTTATATGCACGGAGGCAGGCATGAAGGTACACACACTTAAACCCACATGTACTTATCTGCTATATATATATATATATATACCCTCTCACACAGCATGTGCAAAATGTGCACACTTATGCATATACCTGTGTGGATTTACACTTACACTGAACCACAATGATTATGTATGTATGAACTCTCACAAAATGCGCATGGGTCCATGTCCATCTTTGTATGCTCACATGCACAGACGTACGTGCGTTGTGTGTTGAACACTGGCCCTCACATTCATTCACACACAAGCACTGTGTAACGAGTGAAATGTGGCACTGGCAGGGTTAATGGAGGCCCAGGCTCCCATAAATATTTATATGAAGCACTCAGGATCTCAAAGTGAGAGAGGAGAGCTCGCCCCACCAGTCCCTGTAAATCACGCAGCTGCTGCGTGTTACCTGTCAGATCCCGGCTGTGCGATCGGACTTGCTCTATGAGGGTGATCACATACGTGCTGGTGCACATGGCCCTCTCCGCGCCTACTCAGACATCCCAGCAAACGTACTTAGGTTGGTCCCCACTCCCAGGATTCTTCTGCGAGCTTCAAAAGGAAGCATTTCAATGCGGCTGCTTCTGCAGGTGCAGAGTTGAAGGGGGAGCAAAAGCTTTGTCATTATCTGAGACTTGCTTCCTCCCGTGGAGCCAGAAGTTATCCAGACAGCACGTGGGAGCAAGAGCGAGGTGGGGCTCCCGGGCCGATCCAGGTTTGCCACAGCCGGGCCTCCAGCTTCTGTCGCTGCTCTGACCCACCTAAACTTTGGGTCCCAGGGGCCTACGGTTCCACTTCTCCACAGCTACTGTGATCCTATGTTCGGTGAAAACTCTGCTTCCAGTCCTGCCACCCAAGACTATTCATTCAATCACCAAACAAATATTTGTTGTTTCTTCCATGTGCCAGGCATTGTGCTAGATGTTGGCAATATAACGGTGAGCAAACCCCAAAATCATCCCAGTGAACAAATCCTCATGGACTTTACAGTCTAGCAGGAGAGCGAGTGAGCAGTTAGTTCTTAAACGAATCGGTGTACAGTTTCAAAAGGAGAAAGCAAGCTGGACCTCTGAGAGCATCTATACTACAATGAAGCAGACATAGACTGGGGAAAGAGTGGTCGGGGAGGGCTTCCTGGAGGAGGTGATATTTGTGCTAAGATATGAAGCCTGAATAGGCGTTACTCAAGTCAAATGGGTAGGAGAAGAACATTCTGGGTCTAAATTTCTTTCTGGAATAAGCTGATTATTCTCTTTGCATAGGATATGTGCTTGAGCTCTTCCTCTACCAGAGTCATCTTCCCCCAGATAAAGCCACGGCAACCTCCCTCACCCCCTTTACCTCCTTGCTCAGATCTATCTCACCTTGATGAGGCTTACCCTGACCAGCCTACCTGATGTAGCATCCTGATCCCTCCCTGGGCACCCCCCGTTTTTAAAGATTTTATTTATTTATTCTTGAGAGACACACAGAGAGAGATAGAGGCAGAGAGAGGAGCAGGCTCCATGCAGGGAGCCCGACGCGGGACTCGATCCGGGGACTCCAGGATCACGCCCTGGGCCAAAGCAGGCACTAAACCACTGAGCCACCAGGGTTGCCCCCTGGACCTTCTGATCAGCCTTATTCTGCTCTGCTGTTCCTAGTCTTCTCTCCTCCTGCCCCACCCCCTCATAGTGCTAATCACCTTGGAGCACTGGATTATTTATTCATCTATTGCTTACTTCCTGCTTTTTTCCTGCCAGTGCATGAGCTCTGTGAGGTCCGTGTCTGATGGCTGTTTTGTTCACTAATGTTCCTACATGAGTGGTACCTGGCACTTGGTAAGACCCCAATAATCCAGTAATTGGTAGAATGACTATGTGTTGAGTAAAATGTATTTAAAGAGGAAAGGGGTAATTTCTGCCGAAGCATGGCTTGAAGTTCCTGGCTATTTGTCTATCGTATCTTATCTATCTCTATCTATTATCTATCATCTATATCTATCTAGTTTTTTGATATTCCTTAAAATACAAACTGCTAATTTTTTAAAAAAAGATTGTTTGCATATCATCCCCCAAAGTCTTGTATCCCTCAGTGGTACACTTTGGGACACATCCTGGTATCTGGTCTGACATGAGAGGCAGGTTGGGAAGCCCTGGGGTGGGACAGTAGAGCAGAAGGTCGGGGGGGGGGGCGAGTGGGGGGGCAGCAGAACAGAGCTTAGTATCATTGTTTCTCCTTAGATTCTTTGTGGGTCTATGAAGAGAAAAAGCCAGGGGTGGGTGGATCAGAGATGAGTCTGGTTGTGATTCAGGGAGCAGGGAAGGAACTAGCTTGCCTCCTGTTTCTGACCACCCTCCCTTCCTCAATTTATCCACAACCCCCCCACACTCTAATCTCAGGCAGAAAAAAAAAAAGCTCCTCTTCTCTGTTGCTTTCTGTGCTGAGAAGAAAGCCTCCTAAATACTTTGTCCCCTTGACAAGTTATTTTTAAAAAGAAATAATGTCTCTAAATCTAACATTTGTGATGATTTTTTTTTTAAAGAAAACACTCCACAAATCAACAGCTTTCTTGTTTTAAGCAATTGCTAGGGTTTGGAGAGCAGGCTGCTTGGTAAACACACTTGGTAAACATCCAGAAAAGATTGTATTCAGTGTCCTCAAGTCAAAATCAACCTTCCCCAAGCTCCTGCTTTGTGTTTCATTGATGCAGGAAGAGGCTTTCTAAAAGTGGCACGCAGATGAAGAGAGGTTGACACGGTTCCCGAGGACATTTCTTGTGCAAAATCGGGGCTGGGAAATGGAAACACATCTGTGAACAGCCCCCGACCCCACCCCACTCCTTTGCCTTCTTCATGACTTTTGGTTCTTTACCTCACGCTGGAAGGGATGAGGCATCAGGGCCATTTGACAGCTAGGTAAATAGAGTCAGGGGACTCCTGTTTCCAAGCGAAGCTGGGAGAGAGTGTGTGTTCAGGTGGCAGCTGATACCACTGGCAAGTGAGCTCCTCCAAGTCCGTGTTCTAGTTCTTGAGAAATAAGCCGATTTCTTGGGGGCAGATCTGCTTTCATATCCCCTCTGTGATGCATGCTTCTGGCTTTTTCCACCACCGCACCTTCGTTTGGAATGTCCCCACTTCGTTCTGGGTCAGTTCCCAGAGTCTCATAAACTTGCCTTCCAGGCCCCACCCCAGACTGGCCCCTCTCAGACTGCCAGGGTCCTCCTCCAAAAACTTACCTCTGGTCTCGTCACTGTCTTATTGGCAAAATCAACAGCCCACTAGTTTGTCTTTGCTCCGGAAGAGAGCAGTGTTCCAAATTTCAGTTCCACCTAAACCGTGGCTTCGGCAGGCCAAGATGCTGAGCCAGATCCTGAGGCGATTTAGGGAAGGTCAGAGGGCAGAAGCAAAGCACAGAGGCCCCTGGGAAGAGTCTGTCCTGGCCCTCAGATGAAAACCTCAAATGGAACCCATATTTTCCTGCCTGTCCAGATTCTGTCTCCTTTAGAGTCAGCAGAGAGTGACCGCTCCCTGGGTTTTATACTTTTATATAGTAGGAAAGTCACAGCTCAGTGGGATTACGGACTTCATAGATCTAAAAGACTTTCCTTTTGCTGGAGATTTCTAAAAACAGGTCGGCTGCATCCTATTCTCTTGGGTGGCCCTCCTTCCTTACTCTGTTTGCCTGAGGAAGAAGAGTATACCAGAAAACCAAGAAAGGTCCAGAAGTCCTGCTTGCAAAGAGGAGAAGCATTAGTTTGAACCTGGTTAAAATTGTTGCTGTGTGGTAGATGCACTCTGTGGATTACAGACCTGGGAGCCTGAAGCTGGTTCTTGGCATGCTGCCAGGGCATATTTTTAAAGTGATGGTTCGTTGGTAGTAAACACACTTGGTGAGTAGTGGGACCCAGAATGGGATCACTGGGAGCATACTACATCGGACTCCTCCTGCTTCCATCTTTGAGAGGTAGACCAGGGCCTCTGGCCTCTCAGCTCCTTATGCGACCTTTCCATATGCCTAGCAGTTAAGCGTTTCTCAACTATTAATTCATGGAACCCTTACACTTTCTCTATGAGCCAAGGGGGATAGCGCTATCCCCATTTGCTGGATGAGGAAACTGGAATTATCACAGAGAGGTTGAACAACTTGTCCAAGGTTGCACAGCTAGTAAGTGGCAGTGCTGGGATTCAAATGCGGGCTGTCTAATCTAGAGTCTGTGCTTTTGACTCTAATACTCTTGGGCCTGGGGGATGGATGATGGGTGAAGTAGAATTTGTAACTGGCTGAAAAATGTTTCTAGAATTTTATTCAGTGGAGACTTGACTCTGAGAGGACAGCACCCCCCACTCCTCCAGACCACTCTGCACCATCCTTTTGAGCCACCTGTTCTCCACTGGGGATATTCCTTTTTTTAAAAAATCTTTTTATTGAAGTAAAATTAACACATAACTTTATATTAATTTCAGGTGTACAATATAATGATTCAGTATTTGTTGATACTACAAATGATATTACAAAATGATCACTATAGTAAGTCTAGTGAACATCTGTCACCATACGTACTTATAATTTTTTTGGCGGGGGGATGAGGAGAGAGTTGCTTTCAAATTAATTTTTCTGAGATACTGGCCACTAGTCCTGCTCAGAAACCATCTATGGCTCCCCATCACATCCAGGGCCCATTCCAAATTCTTTGACCTGGCCTCCAGGGTCCTGTACCATAAGCTCTTGCCCCTCCATTCTTCATGTCCTGTGCTCTGGCCACACCAACTCTAGAACCTACCTTGGGATCTCCACCTTGGCCTGAGCAGTTGCCCCATGTAGTTCTCTGCCACCCATAGTCCCCTCCTCTCCACCTCATCTCTTTCTCAATCACTTCTAGGCCATGGATGCCAAAAGGAAGACACTGTCTTCTTTCTGAAATCCTCACTGGAGCTGGAGTGGGGGCCTAGAAGAAGTCCAGGTGGCAGAGCTAGGTGGATCTGGGTGTAGACCCAGCCCCTCCTCTTCCTGACTGTGGTCACTTAGGACATTCACCTCACCTCTCTGCTAAATGGGGAGTCTGTTGCCCTCTTCTTCTGGCTGCAGGAGGGATGTGTGGGGATGCAGCCTGTCAGTGATGCCTGATGGCTGGTGGAGTGCAGTGAGTGCTGGCTGCTGTGATTATGGTGGGCATGGCTAGTCGCTGTCACCCCAGGAAGATGTAAGCTCAAGAGAGGGCTGCAAAGGAGGTGGGACTTCAGGAAATGCTCCCAGAAGCGACTTGGAAGGATAGACTTAGCCGCAAGCCCAGACTCCCGCATTGCAGCTGGGAGACTGTCAGGCAGGTCTAACCAGTTCCTCTGGCCAGGATCTCTGGCTGAATTCACATGAAATTGATTGGCAGGGAAGGCCCTGGAAGGCGGTGTGCAAACCCCAGCCGGAGCTCCTGGGAAGTGGGATTTACAGCTGTGAACATACTGTGGGAAAGAAGCTGGAGTTTCAGCCCTGAGTGCGAATATTCTCACCCCCACCGGTTCGTTCCAGATGCTCAGAACCCAGGGAGCTTTGACTGACAAGGGCTTGCCAGCATTTTCTGGCATGGTTGCAATGCAAACTTGCTGCCCACCTAGGGAACCACTTTTTGGAGAGAACATCTTGAGTCTTTAGGCCTAGAGCTTGGGTCCCTAACTTGGTGACAACACAGTTGGGCTTTTTGAATTTGTGTTTCCACAAGCCTGTGCGGAGTGTGTCCTGGTGCACATGTGTGTACAGTCACAGGCCACAGTCAGGCCGCCTCGGTGTGCCAGCTGCCCTTCTGCACTCCTCGGCCCTGCAGTACTGGAGAGCTTGCTTCTTCTACCTCAAGGTTTCAGATTTTATATCAGCGGAACGGAACTATAATCATGTCAGAGTTAAATCTCTCTTGTGCCTGTGGTGTGCCTGGCTCAGTTTCCTGATGCATAGTAGGTGCTTGATAAATAGTGATGGCTTTTTTTTTCATTGTACTTTAAATCTAATTAGTACTATTGTAGGTAGGTGTGCAGACTCTGAAACCAGAATGCCAGATCCAGCACGCTCTAGCTGTGTAATTTGGGACAAGTTACTTAACTGCTCCATGTCTTGGTTTCTTCATCTGTAAAATGGGATGATGATACGTGTACATGCCTCACAGGGTGTGTCATAGAGCGCCTAGAACCGTGCCTGGTAGATAGGTAGTGCTGTGTGTGTTACCTCATGACCACTACGACGACCACCACCACCACCACCACCATCATCATCATTATCATCTTCTCTGTTGTGATCATTGCCTTATGGGCCCTTGTTGATACCCACTTGCTCCTCCAGAGGTGAATTTGCTAATCAGGAGACTTCTAAGTCAGTCTATGTCAGACCTTCGAGAGAGGCTTGATGAAGTCTCCAGGCATCATCCAGGGTAGCACATGGCCTGAATTCGAGTGCTGCCCCACTGCTGCTTCCCCCTCCCACCCCTTGGCCCTTCTCTTCACAAAGCACTGTCACCTATGGCCTGTTCCTTTCAAGGCACGCTGGGTGGTAGGTGAGCAACTGGCCCTCCACCTCACAGTTTGCCTCCTGAGATGATGATTGGCTCCTTCCTGGCCAGGATGGATGCAAGAGCCTGGCTGGCCCAGGTTCCTGGGCTCTGAACAGCTGATTGCTGTTCACTTTTGCCTTCTTGTAAAGGTTCTCCTATCTCAGCCTCAGGGGGACTGGGGCCAGCCTTCTACCTCTGACCCAGGCAGGGGATTCTCACTGGGGCTGGGGAGGGTCCTCACCCTGTCACATGGGCAAGGCCCAACTTCTGCAGGCTGACATTTCTGGTCTGAAGCTCTGACTCCGCCATCTGGGTGAAGAGGTAACTAACTGGGGATCAGGTGATCTTTCTGAGCCCCACTTCCCTCGTTTGCAGCATGGGTGCAATTATATTGATCTGGCAAGGGCAATAAAGAGCAATGAGGAGGGAATGAGGAAATGCATGTAAACTGGTAAGTGCAGCAACCCACACAGGTCAGGTGCTGTCAGCAAATACAGCCTGGATCTACCTGCCTCTCCAGCACCCTCCAGGCCTTGGAGGGTCCCAGGGGGACAGGAGATGGACAGAGGCTTGAAGAAGTTAGAGGGGCTCAGACTTGCTCCCCAGCTGGGCCTTCTGATTTCCTTGGTGGAGAGGAAGAGGATGAGCAGGGCCTGTCTCTTCTGTAGAGTCGCTGCTCATACTGTGTGTGTGTGTGTGTGTGTGTGTGTGTGTGTGTAAGCTTGCTGCCTCTCTCTACCTACTGGAAACAGGTTAGAGAGTCAGAAGTCAGGGCCCCTCACCCTGCCCTTCCCGATGCCCCCATGAACAGGAATACGGGCCACCGCCCAGTGGCTGAGAGTCGAACGTGTGTGTAAATTAATGAAAACGTGCTCATCTTCAGGTGCAAATCGTTCATTCATTCAACAAACACTCGATAAGTGCTGTGTGCTCCACATTTCTGCATCCCCGACCTCACTCCCATGCACTCCCGCCATACCTACGAGTGACTGGGAGGCTGTGCTGCCCTGTGGCAGCTCAGAAAGAGACTGAGGGGGTATGCCCAGGGCCTCCTACTAAGTGGCTGAACTAGGATTTGAGGCTGGCCTGCCCCCAAGGCTTTGGCTCCTTGCTTCAAGGGCTCTGCCTTCTGGTGGTCTAGCATCCTGAGAAGGCTATCAGCGCCTTATGGGAACTTGTGGTGCAGGGTAGGAAGGAGCCAGATGACACCGATTGGGAGACGGGGGAGGGCAAGACCTGGTGGGGCAGTCTGAGCAAGCTTAGGAGAGGGAGGAGGCAGCATTTAGGTTGGTCATGCACCAGGGCAGACAGAGCTGGAGGAAGGGGCCTTGGGGGCAGGGGGTAATTAGCCTGGGTGAAATCTCGAAGATGACAGTGAAGGAAGTTTCCAGAATAGCAAATGGATTAGCAAGATGTCTTATTTGGCTTCAGACTGAGGCACAGGATGGTGGCTATGACTGGAAAGAGGAGGCTACACAAAGGTGTTGAGGGGCTTGAAGGCATTGATGAGGAATTTGAGCCTTAGCCTGGCGTCACGTTGCCGCTGGGCCAGGCACCCCCATCAATAGCTCCTCGACACTGGCCAGCCCGTGGACACGGCTGCTTGAGCCGGGAGTGGACACCTGACCCAAGTGGGGCCAACAAGCATTTACTTCCTGGGAAATTAGAATTTGGTTACTGGGCTGCTGATCAGAGTGTGGTGGAGCTCGAGTGAGAGGACGGGGAGCTGGGGCAGCATCGCCTGGGTCTTGAGCGTGAGGAGCCAGAGACAGGCTCTCTTCTGAGAGCAGGGGGTGAAGCAGACATGCAGGGAATGCTGAAAAGGTTTCAGATGGCTTCCTGGGGCTGGGTGCAATAGGGTGAGCCAAACCGTATGACAAATCCGTAAAAACAAAGGGAGGCAGAGAGTAAAAGCAGGGTAGAAGGGTGAGAGTGAACAGAAGTGACATTGTGGATCCCATAGGATATAAAGTCATGTGGGATGGGCCCCTGAAGTGACTCCGGGCATCCTGGTGGCCAGTGGGAAGAGGGAAAAAAGATCACCTTTGGGACCTAGGAAACACAAACAGACCCCCTGCTCAGGAGAAATATAGGCATTGCTGGTTCTGGGGCTGGAGGGAAATTTCTCTGGGGGACTGCCATGTGCCCGGAGAGATTTCGGTCAGGGAGGGGGTGAGTGCAGGCAGGATCCTGCTTTGGGCTTCAGAGACTCGATTCTGCTGCCAACTTCATGGTGACCCTAGGTGGTTGCTTAGCCTGCCTGAGACTTAGTTTCTTCTACTACAACACGAGACACGTGTTGTTTAATGATAGTTGAGTAGCTTCGGGTGGCAACAGAGCAACAAAGTGAACATTGCCCGTGTGCAATGTTCTAGCTGCAGGGTCCCGTGTGACCACACAGGTCACATGCCCATGAAGCTGGTCTCGATTCTGTGACAGCAAGGGCATTGAGGGTATAGTTGACTGCTGCTTCCTCCTGAGCCTTAACACAGTGCCTGGTCCGTATTAGCATCTCACTGAAACATCCAGTGAATGAATCGGTGAAAGCAGATGCACGAGTAGAAGTTACAAAGCCTCTCTGAGCTCCCATCTTCAAAGTGGGAATATCTTGCTTTCCTCGCAGGCAGGCAGTGGAGACTCTCAGTTTTAGGGTCATGGGATCATGTGGCCACAGGTCCTGGAACCAGACAGATGCAGGTGGTCAGAGGACAGAGGCCAGCTCTGTGTGGGGCCAGGGCAGCCCGGCCTGATAAGGCCAATGGACTCTGCTCTCTCCAGGCAGCCAGCCCATTTCTGGTGACGTACTCTTACTGGCTGGACGCCAGGGCCTGGGGAGAGGCTAGGATTTCTCTTCTTTAGAAACCCTATTTATTGGGTATCTACCACATATCAGGTACTGCACGGGATATTTTTTTCACGCATGATCTTTTACCCTCATTTGGCAGATGGAGAAATCAAAGTTCAGAGAGTAAAAATGGCATGCCCAAGGCTGCTACTCGGTTGGCAAGAGGCAGAGTCAGCCACGGATGCCAGATCTGTCATCTCTTAGACCAGTGCCCGCGGAGAACGAAAAGGATGCATCACAAGGTTGGGGGAGGGGAGGGTGTTGCTTGCAGAACCCTGCATGAGTGTGTGTGTGAGTGTGCGCTTGTTTGAGTGTACAGGCCTTGGGCAACATTTGTGTCTTGGCTCCAGACTCTGCTGACCTTCTCCGCGGCCTGCCCACACCTGAGGTCAGCACAGATTCCTGACCAGCCTTGGCTGGTGTCAGTCACTACCAGGTGTACCCAGCAGTGTTAGAATCACGGATTTTCCTGGTGTACCATCTCTCTACAAATATTTGATTATATATTTACTTCTGTGTCTTTATTTTTTATGATTAGAGAAATATTGGTTTTTAAGCTTAAAACTGTACTAAGACTTTTGGGATATCTGTATAAGCTTGTTTTAAAAGATTGAGAAAAGGCAAAATGTAAACAGAAAAAATAAAGGGACAGAGGACCTGGTGTCCTTCGCTCTGACTACCAAACGTACCTCTCCCCCCCGAGACACAGACACACACAAAGACACACAGACACAGACATACACATGCAGAGACACACACAGATATACATGCAGATACACACAGACACACACAGATACACACACAGACACACACACACCCCTTTCACATATTCCAGGGGCCAAAAGCTGACTGTCCACTTTGAGAGCTGGGACTTGAATGTTTTTACGTGGAGGTCCCCCTGTACCACGTGACCTGGTCTAACTACCCCCACCCCCGCCGGAGTCTCATATCTGCCCACTTCTGCCCTTGTGACTTGAAAGCATTTGCTTTCTGAAACTTGGCAAGATGCTTTTTTAAAAAACAAAAATGGGTCCAACCTATACCCAGGGTTATGAAACTCCTTTTTTCCTTTTGCTTAACAGTATGTTTTGGACATCTTGTCTGTACAAAGTCTGACCTCACCCTTTTTAACAGTTGCATGGTGTTCCAAAGAGCTGCAGCTTGAAACATTGTTCTTTATCAAAAGACAGCCATGGAAGGTCTCTGGAACAGAATGTGTTAAACAGCAAACTTCAAAGAAAAGTGGTGCTTGGGGCATCTCACGGTGGTCAGGCTCCCAGAAGCCAGGGGGTCTGTGGGTGTGTGACTTTGGCCTTCTGACTTGGTGGGAGGCCGTGGGCCCGTGGGAAAGAGCATGGGGCTCAGTTCTCCAACTGCTTTTGTAAATATGAGCCCGACCTTCTTGTCCCAAGGATATAAGATGCCAACTGAGCCTTTGCTGTATGCCTAACACTGTCCTGAGAGCTTCATGTGCCATAGTGCACAGTCCTCAGAATGCTTTAGATGAGAAAATTTGAGGTTCAGACAGGAAGTGTTGTCCTGATGGACACACAGCAGGGCAGGGGCAGAGCCTCATCTATACCTTGCTGTCCTTTCAGATCTGAGAGGAGTTGCCCAAACCTGGCCAGATGTGGGATCTGAGAACCTTAGCTGGGAAGCTCTTGAACATGAGAGCAGCAGCTTGCCCATTGCCAGCCTGCCTACCTCCAGCCTCTTATAGTACCCAGGGCTCTAGGAGCCAAGCGGAAGACAGAAGACAGACACTTAATGGTGTGATTCAGTTGCAACACAGAGCCTTCTCCTGTTTATAGGGGGCAGAATGATCCCTACCAGGTTTGTGTCCAAATCCCCGGAACCTGCGAATATGTTATCTTACTATGGAAGAAAGGACTTTGCAGATATGATTAGGGTTAATGACCTTGAGGTGGGGAGATTGCCTTGCATTACCTGGGTGGGGCAAAAGTCATCATAGCGCTTCTTAAAGGTGAAGAACCTTTCTTGGCCCCGGAGCAGAGGGAGATTTGAGGAGGGAAGCAGGCTTGGGAAGAGGAGGAAGGGGGTGTGAACCAGGGAGTGCAGGCAGCCTCTACAAACTGGAAAAGCAAAGGAGGTAGATTCTCTCCTAGAACTTCCTGCAGGCACCTTGACTTTAGTGTCAAACTTCCAATCTATAGAGCTGTGATTAAAACTGTAATATTCACTCGCCATTCATCCAGGAAGATCCATTTATTCATCCAGAGTCCTTCTTTGGTCATATCATACGCACACATACACACACACTCCCACCCCCCACCCCCCACCCCCCACACATACATACACAGTACTACTCGAGTTAAGTGCTGATGGGTCAGGCATGGCTGTAAGTAATCATCATAGTAATGATCATACTATTACTACTAATACTACCAATACTGATACAGCAAACACTTAAATCACACCCACCATGTGTACTTTGCTAAGTGCTTTACATTTATGAATTCCTTCCGTTTTCATGACAGGTCTAGGAGGCAGGTAGGTTATGCTTCATTTGTCCATTTTACAGGTGGGGAAGCCAAGTCACAGAGAGGTTCAATAACTTGCCCAGGGTCACACAGCTAAGAAGGGATGGAGCTGGGATTTGAACCCAAGCTATCTGGCTTACATTTATAGGCACACACTTACACACACACACACACACACACACACACACATCCCCTTGCATTCACACTCAGAATCACACACTCACTTCACACTTCTCTGGCCAGTCTCCTTCCTTCCCCCTCTCCTATCACTGGCCAGGGAGCATGAAGCAGAGAAAACAGAGTCTGGAAATTCCCTCCCAAAGGGATTTTCGTGGATTGTTTTCAGGTCCAAGCTTCAAACAATGTTATTGATAAGAAAAAAACTTGCTAATTCTGCCCCCACCCCCCTGGATTTTGCATCTCCTTTATGAAACTTCACTCATTTCAACCAGATGATTGGTTCAATGTGTAATTAAATGTGAGTCAATGTGTCTGGCTTGGCAGACTTCTGTAGACCTGTTGAGTCCCCGGAGAGAGCTCTCAGAAGCTGCATCCGTGGTTGGTGTTCCTGGACGGTGGGGTCTGGAAACACAGACCCTGCTTCCATGGTGTCCATCCTCCTCTCTACCTCCCACCCCCACCCCAGGCCACAGAGCGGGGCTGGCTGAACAAGCCAGTGGACTGAAGAGTTAATTAGTGTTTTCAGGCAGCCAGCAGCTGGGGGGTCACCCCTCCACCTCCTTACCTGCCTCTGGGGCAGGGCTGGTCCCCTGGAACCTGTCGGGCTGGTTTGGAGGTTGTTATTACCAGGACTCCCTGGGAAGGGATGGAGAGCTGGAAGGGGGAGGGGAGGGTGGACAGGAAGGAGGGATGGGGAGCAGCGGGCTGGAGAGGAGGAGTGTGGGAAGGGAGCACTGATGACAAGAAGGGGGCTGGGAATGAGGAGGGTAGGGACAAGGAGGAGGAGGGGGAGGGCCGGGCTCACTCCTGACCTGGCCTGATTTCCCCACTTCCCATCCTCTCCCAACTCCAATCCCAGGAGAAGGACGAAATCTGCTTCCCTGGCTCAGCACAGGGCCTGCTATATAATGAGGGGGGCAAACCACTTTGAGAAGCCCCAAATCCCAGGGAGCCCACCTGGTGGGGGTTTGAGGCCTGCTCTGCGGCCTGGGGCTCCCCACTCAACCCAGTGAGCAATGTCTGGAGCTCTGAGCCTGGTGGGCCTTGGGAGAGGGGGCCAGAGCGGCATGGGGTCCACGCGTGGGGACCCTGAACAATGATGGGGTTGTTACACAGCCTGGGTACTGGGTAATTAGGTTAAATGCAGTCGCCTTTCTTCTTGCCTCCAGTCATTTTGGGCCTAATTAACAAAATCATTAAAGCCCAAGTTATTTTTTCACTGTTTCTCCAAGTCCAGTCCCATTACCAACCCCCTACCACCTTCTTCTGACGCATTTCCTTCTGTCTCCTCCCTCCCTTCCCCCTCCCTTCCTTCTCTCCTTCCTTCCTTCCTTCCTTCCTTCCTTCCTTCCTTCCTTCCTTCCTTCCTTCCTTTCCTCCTTCCTTCTTTCTCTCTTCCCTCTTTCCAACAATTTCCTCCTTCCAACAAGCACCACAACACCACCAGCCCTGTGTTTTAGGCTGGGGTCCAGAGAAGACTCAGATCCTCCCAGAGCTCACAGACCAGGGACTCCCGGAAGGCATCACAGAAGAGGTGATGTTTGCGCTGAGGTTTGAAGGGTACGCAGATGGGGGTAGGTAGTGGTGAACATCCCCTGAATTCCCACTCTGCCTGTCACTCTATGTCTTCTTTCTCAGTGAATTCTCATGACAAGGGTATGAGGTAGGGCTTGTGGCTCCAAGTTTACTGTTAAGGACATCAATGCTCAGAAAAGGTAAGGTGACACAGGGTCACCTTGTCCAAGGTCACACGATGGGACCCAAGGGCCAAGGTGGCGGTCAGAATCAGGCCAGTCTGTCACAATGCTGTGTTCAATTGCTAGAGAACCTCCTCTATCTGCTCCAGGTTGAGAAATGACAGGGGGGTTAGAAAGATCACCGATGGCTCTGAACGATGGCTCTGACCGGTGGGAGAGAGCCCGAGTCATGGCGAGGCAGGGGGCAGCAGTGGGAGCCCTTACAGGATGTGGACAGCCAGGGTCAGACAGCCATGAGAGTCAGGCTCGGGACTGGGGAATAAGGAGACATAGAGGAATCTACCTGGGACAGCAGCCAGGGCCTGGTGCTTGGAGAACTCAGGGCTCCAGAGCCAGCTTGGCAGGTTTGAACCCTGACCAGGCAACTTACTGCTGTGTGACCCTGAGCAAGTCCCCAGACCCGTTGGACTCCATCATGTGGCAATGATACCACCTACTTCGTGGAGTTGTTCAGGGCATTAAATAAATATAGTGTTTAGCACAGAGCCTGGCACAAATTAAATAGAAAATTATTCACATTTTTTTTCAGAAAGCTGAGGACGGCTGGGCTGGGGGATTGTCAGGGAGCTCCAGGAAGGATGGTTTCAGTTTCCAGAAGAGACATGTAGAGGCCGAAGGAGGCTGGGGGTGGTGGTGAGAGTGGGCGGGGCAGGCCCTGGAACCCCCTCCTCAGGGTGCGGACTGTTCCTGCCCAGGAGCTCCAGAGCGATGGGGGTGGGGCTGGGGAGGGAAGACAGATCAGAGATGCCAAAGGTCACCATGGGGCCCCAGCTCCTCCCAGGGAGACAGATCCAGGAAGCCAGGCGAGGGCGAGGGCAGAGGGCAGCTCAGCATCTCTCCACCTGCCTGCTGGGGGAAGGGCGGGGCTGGGGCCTGGGGCAGCCTGGATTTTCCTGTTGTTTCTCTCTGTGCACAAAATCCGCCTGGTCCAAGTCCCCTGCATGATTGAGCTTTTCCCTCTTGACAGTCCACCTGGAGGTGAGAATGTTTCAAGGTCTGGAAGATGTCCTGCAGGCTCTGGCACGTGCTGTGAGACTATTCTCCTGACCTTCTGCTTGGCTTCCAGGTCTACACCCTAGGAAGTGTCTTTGCTTAGTTTGCAAGGGGACCAACTGCTTTCTTAGGTATAGAGATCACATGCCTGAGGCATCTTTGCCCAGGATTTATGCCCCATCCCTCAGGCACAGCAGCTAGTGTGTGCCTGGGGCCCCCGTGATGCTTTTGGGAGTCCCGTGGATATATTTTTATTTCTTTAAATTCAGGGGACTATTTTTTTTTTTTAAGATTTAAAAAATTATTTCTTTATTCATGAGAGACAGAGAGAAAGAGAGGCAGAGGCACAGGCAGAGGGAGAAGCAGGCTCCATGCAGGGAGCCTGCATTTCTTTAAATTCAGATGAAAAAAAGATGAATATAATTCAGCCTGGATTACATTTTTCTTCATACCAACACAGTTCTAATATATTGTTATGGAAGTGGGAGTCCATTAAAGCAAAAGTTCTTAGGTCACATGAAAGTCATGATGTAGCCTCGTCTTGGCACTTCCTCCTCCTATAGGACAAAGTCCTAGGGGACAAAGAGTTAGGTTCTCTGGATTCACACTGCACTGGGTTTAAGCCCTGATTCTAGCACTTGCCAGCTTTGGGACCCCAGCTAAGCCACTTAGCTTCACTGAGCCTCAGTTTCCTCTTTTGTAAAGTGACATAATGAATGGATGAGGGGCCTTTAGCTAGGTTACCTCTGAGCACATAAAAGCATCCAACTTATCAAAGCTATCAAAAAAAAAAAAAGCCATTAGCCTGGTATTCAAAACCATTCTTTGTTTTTTTATTTTTAAGTATTTTATTTACTTAGTCATGAGAGACACAGAGAGAGGCAGAGACATAGGCGGAGGGAGAAGCAAGCTTCCGACGGGGAGCCTGATGTGGGACTCCATCCCAACACCCTGGGATTATGACCTGAGCTAAAGGCAGTGTTTCAACTGCTGAGCCACCCAGGTACCCTTCAGAACCATTCTTTTAATAGATTTTTACTGAGTACCTGCTATGGATTAGGCTCTGGCCTGGTCCCTAATTATTTGGCTGCTGCATGTTCCTCAGCCTCTGCAGGCCCTGGTCCCTACCCCATTCACATCTGTACCCCCATCATCCCACTCCCCATTCTTGGATTACAGAGACCCTTATGGTTCTTGCCTAAGTCTCTTTTCCTTCCATCACTCCCAACTCCCTGTTTGCTACTGGATCCTTGGAATGGTCTTCCTGGTCTGGCCAGGCAGCCCAGATCTGGACCCAGTGGAGGTCAGCTATCTTCTCCTGGATTTCTGCTCACTGCAGAGGAGCTGCCCCAAGCTTAGTCCTGCCCTCTCCCCACTCCTGCTCTCCCCTCCCACCACCCCTTGTGCCCCCTGGGTCCCACTTGGACCCAAGACCCTCTGCCCACCCTTCTCCACAGAGCCACATACAAATTCAGCCCTGGAGTTGTCTGTTCACTTTTCTCCAACAATCTGCAGAAATGGAGGTCAGGCAACCTCCCATTTGAAATGTTGACAAGCTCAGCTTCCTAATAAAATAAAAGCCTGTTTTCTATCTTATTGCTGCCAAAGACATCATGAATGATTGATTGATTGATTTAAAGAAATTAAAACATGTCACATATTTTATAAGCAACTACCCACCCAAGCTGGAGTTTGGGTACCTGACATAAAGATTCCAGCTTTAGATGTGGAAATAAATATTTTTCAATATCGAAATCAATATAAAATATGAAAAGCTGAATAGTGAGCAAAAATAATTTCCTTTTCTCTTGGATGACACTAAAAATTTCTGGAGCCCTAGGTTTTCCACGGTTGGGATCTGTGGCTTAAATTAGGGGAAAAACAGATAAACTAAGAAAAAAATAATAACCATTGGCACAAAGACACTAGGTCAATGAGTTGAAAAAACTCTTCCCTCATTCCCTTCTGCTCTCAAGCCCCCAGAACCTTCTGGACCCCGGCTCATTGCTCGAGCCTTGTCTTTTCAGGGCTCCCTTCACACCTCTCCACCCAATGAACCCCATAGTCTGCACCCCCAAGATACGCCTCCCACTTCCACCTGTGTGGTTCCTTCTGCCTATGGTTCTCGCTCTCTCTGCTCCTCTTGGATGTAAGTCCCAGGAGGGCAGAAATCTTATATCCTTTATTGATGGATCCCAAACTCCCAGAAGGGTGCCAGGCATGCAATAGGTGCCTATTAAATATCTGGGGAATGCATGGTCAGCCTAGAAAACTCCTATCTATGCTTCAGAACATTAGTCAAATGTTCTTATTTTCGGTGTCGTCATCCCTGACCCCTTGGGAGCTGTGCTCCCATGCTGCTTTGCAACACCTTCTCTTAGAGCAGTTTGCATGTGGACATGTCAAGGAGCTCCTGGGTCTCTGCAGGAGGCAGAGCTGCATTCTAGGCTTGCCTTTGACCCTTCATTCACCCACTCACTCGCTCACTCAACAAAGATTTACTGGGCATCTGCCTCTCGTGTACCAATCGCTAGGAATTAAATGGTGAGCAAAGTCAGTCTGGCGCCTGCTTCTTGTAGAACTTCCTATAGGCACGTCCATTAGCCCGTCCTCAGCTATGACATGGGTACTATCCCCTTCCTCAGCAGGTTGTTGTGCAGATTCAATTAGAAGTCACAGCTTGGCTGTTGCTGCCTGGCAGGGGCTTGTAGATTTTGCCCAGGCCCCAGCTCCCTCACTGGACTCTGAGCTCCTTCTTGGGGTAGGGGAGGTTCCCATTCCCTCTCTCTTCCCCTGGGCACAGAAGAGGTGACAATAAACTGAGGATGATTGTGTTGCTCTTTATGCCTGTCTCTGGGGCTCTCTCTGACACACACCGACTCACATCCGTGCATACACGCAGTCAGACCTGGCCTGACCTGACCACACAGGCTCTTCCAAGCCTCAGGACCATCTTCCACCTCTGAGTGGGCTGGTGCTAGGGACAAGAAAGAGTGTCAGAAGTCCAGGATTCCCAGATCTGGAATCCAGATCCCAGGGCAGGGATGCCCTGGGGCAGGGTGTGCCCAATCTCTGACCCGAGGCAGCTGTGGCCCAAGATATGGTACACTTTCACCCAATTTCTCAGAATCCCCGGGGACAGCCCATCCCACCCCCACTCCTGCGCCTGTGTGTGGCCATTCACACACCAATGCCTGACATGTGGCCAGAGGGCCATGCACCCGCCCCCTTGAGCAAATAGCAGTGCATGTGAACAGCGTTTGGCTTCAAGTCTGGATGTGGCCAGCTGGTCACTCAGGACTCCTGCCCCATTCTGCGGGGGTGGAGGGGCAGACGGAGTGCCTGGACACATGGGTTCTTGCCTCAACCCCAAGTATAAGCCAGATCTGGTACATATCCCTTCTTGTCTCTAGGCCTCAGTTTTTCGATCTGTACCAGGGTCTGACTGGTTGGTAGGAGGAACAAGATTCCAAGCTTTGTTCTACCAAATTTTTCTACCAAATTCTTGGGTTGGGTGGAGAAGAATATGTGGACATTTCAGGTTTAGGTTCTGTACATATTTCTTATGCACCTGCTGTGTACCAGCCTTAGTCATTTCTGGAGTCACCCCCAAACTCATTTTGTCTTGAGTTCCAATCTGACCAACATGCTGTCTTCCTCATGTCCTTCCAGGACTTCTCACACTCTTAAGGACCTCTCAGGTTATGGTGCCTCTCACCCCAAAGAAGTAGAGTCTGACATGTTGGCAGGGAGTGAGAACTCCTGCTCCAAAATGGAGCAGGAGAGTCTGATTTCTTAAGGGTGGCTTAGGACTATAAGAATATTTAAATAAAGTGGAAGTTTTATGGCATATGACACAACCTAGGAAATCAGATGATGTCACTTCAGCAATATTCTATTGACCAAAGTGGTCACAGGTCCCTGTTTCAAGGGGAGGTAGCACAGACTCTACATTTCATTGAGAGTAGTGTCAGAGAACTTATGGCCATGTTTGAAAACCACAATACCATGGCAGACTTGGGGGTTGGGCCCATGAGCAGATGGTGAGGTAGATGACCTGGTATGTCTCCCACGCAACTTTGCATCAGAGAAACACTTTGAAATCTGTCAGGCAGAGGAGGAAAGGGGCTTGAACCTGCACAGGCCTGAGTTCAAATCCTGCTGTTGTCACTTAACTTTCCTGAGTTTCCATTTTCCCAGCTGAAAGCCAGAAGTAAGTACTGTCACTTCTTCAGGCTGGTGCTGCTGTGAGAATTTAGTGAGCTGATGGAGGGGGCTCTAGTGTATGGTCTGCGGTCAACAGCAACTGCTCTTTGGTTTCGTGGATGCTTTTGTACGTAAATGACAGTGAGAATAATACCATACAAGCTTCCCCTCATCCATGAGTAGGAGTGAATTCAACGTATGTTCTTGGGCCAATCGCTCCGCAAGGATCTGGAGATACAGAGATGAACACAACAGAGCTGTCAGGCCTTGGGACATCCATACCCAGGGATGGGGGAGATGGAGGGATGGGGTGTGTATGTGGGACCTTCCACAGCATGGTGCTCTGTGGGCCCTGGGTCTTGGCGGAGGTCTCCTTTGGTCCTGTCTTAGTTCACATATTGCTCACCGATTCAGTTACATCTAAGAGCCTCCTGAAGTCTTTGAGAATGACCAGAGAGGAAAAAGCCCGTTTGATAAGAACTCCTGTGAATAAGGCACAGTTAGGGCTCTCAGCTGGCTTCTCATGTCCCTACCACCCCTCCAGTACTGTGCTCAGTGTTGTTCATGAAGCATGTGACCAACAGCTTTATGAGGCACGTCTCTGTATTACTCCACTTTATAGACAGACACTGAGACTCACAGAAGCCACATGGTGGTTTGTCCAGGGCCACATGGCATCAGAGCTGCCAAAATGCGAATAAAACTCCTGACTATGTGGATGGAAACAAAGTGTCCTGAGCATGGCAGAGATACATGGTGTTCTGTGCACATTAGAAGCTCCCCCCCACATCTCCCGCCACCAGGGGTGATTCTCACTGAATTCCACTGGGATCCATCCAGGGGAGGGAGGGGGAAAGACTTCAGAGCCATGGGGGTGGGCACTCTTCTCGCTATGGGAAACAGAGGCCTATGAGGCAGATTACTCCCTCAAGTCTCCAGGGGACTCTTGTGGGCCAAAGAGCTCCATGCTCACTGAGAGGCAGAACTTGGCCAGATATTAGCCATTTAGAGCTGTCTGACAACCAGCACAGTTTGCCTGTGGAGTAGTGAGTGTCCTGTCACTGGGGGTGTTCAAACTGCATGAAGCTGACAGTGCTGCTGAGGGTTGGGTGTGTGTGTGCTGCCTCTAGCCTTGCTTAGCATTGAGCAGGTGCTCACAGCAGGGGGCCTCCAGGGTTCAGGATCCTGGTTCTCTTGGTTGCTCAGTAGGAATCACTGTTTGGACCAGGCAGCCCCTCACAAACTAAGGAGGCAGGAATTATTTTCACGATGACCAGGCATCTTACATGCGTTATATCATTTGAACCTTGTCTCAATGCTAATCATTATGCAGATCTTCGCGGATTATTACGGTTGAGGAAAGTGAAGCACAGAGGGGTTGGTTAAGCAACTGGCCCAAGGCCACGTAGTCGTTGGCAGAGCTGGGATTTGAACCCAGGCCCCTAGCTCTGCTCACTATTGTCCTTGCTTAAGGACCCAACAGGGGCAGGACTGCCCCTTGGAATCTCTGGCCAATGCTGATAATAAGGCAAGTTGTTCTATCGATAGGACCCCTGAAGCACCGCCGGGCTGTGGGACCCTCAGCAGGACGCGGTTCTGACCCGCCCAGTGTGCCTGCATGCCAGGTTCTGTGCTGAGCCCCAACAGGGCATCAGGGAAGAGGCAAGTGCAGGGCAGGGTGGGTGGAGGGTCTGGGATGGGGGAGGGCCCCAAACAAGGAAAAATGGGACTGGCTGGAGGTCACCTGGTGGACACCCGGCTCCCTCCCCCAGGGGAGGCAGCTCAGCCAGGACTGCCCCAGGGAACCCTCTGCCCCCTGTAGGGGTGAGTTCCCCTTTCCCAGCGGCTGCCTTCATTCCCAGTCTCGCCTCCCACATCCCCGATTAGGTCATGGGACAGAACGGGGGACTCTGTGAGCCCAGAAGAGGGGCAGCTCACCTGGCTGGGCTGGGACTGAGGTCCAGAAAAGAGCCCCGAAGGAAGAGAAATGTAAACTGAGGCATCAAGGGTGAGTGGGAGGGAGCCAGCTAAGGAGGGTAAGCAGAGAAGGGAGGGTTAAGTGTTCCAGGCAGAGGCACTGGCATCTGGGGAGGTTCAGGGCCAGTGGGTGGTGTGACAGGAAAGGGGGGTGGCCGGGGAGCTGAGAGAGGTGAGGCGGATCCCAGACCACACAGAGACTTGGAGGCCACAGGGAGCAATCTGTATGTTGTCCCTGGGGACCCGCTGAGGGCTGGTTGGCAGGGGGCGTGTGTGCAGCCGGGGCCAGTTAGAGAGGGCCTGGGAGCTGGGGAGGGTGTGTGGAGGCCTGGCATCAGGGGGGCCGGCTGGACTGCTCCCCTAGCACCCCCCTCGGGTGTGTGTGTATGTGTGTGTGTGTGGGGGCATTGAAAAGATTCCTGGGTCCCTTTCAAGGAACTTCCTCTTGCCGCCTGGTCCCCCATCTCCAGGAGCCCATAAAGCCAGTACTGTGGGTAATTACAGGCTGCAAGAGGCCCGGGGCAGGGAGGCTGGGGACGTGAGGGGGGCGGGTGGGGTGCCAGCCAACAGGAGCCGTCACGCCGGCCTGGCTGCCCAGGAGAGAGGGTGCAGACACTGAGGCCCCCGTAAAGTTACTCCAGGGCAGGCCGTTTTTACAGGCATTCTGGGTGGGGGCATGACATCACTGGGAGCCAATTGGGCCCCCCCAGCCCTTCTTTCTTCTCTGGGGCCTATCTCTGTGGTTGCCGATGTACATTCTTGGGAACGTGGTTGCCTTCCTCTGGAATGCTTGGACCCAGTGGGTTTTGCAGCCACTGGCTGTGCCGGTCCTCTTTCAAGCAAAACCAGCCAACCCCTGTGTCCTACTTCCAAGTCCTCCCTTGGCCGACTGAATGGGCCGCCTTGAGTTCCCTTCAGGCTGCTACTTCCAACTTCTTTTAAAGAATCAGTTTCCTTTGAGAAAAGTCATCAACATGGATGGAGAAACAAGGCAATAAAAAACAGAGACAATGGAACAGAGGGATCTGGGTGTGAGTCAGTCCCAGCTCTACTCCTTACCACCCGTGTTGTTCTTGGTTAGGTCTCCACGGCATCATCGGAGCCTCAGTCGTCCCCGCTGTAAAATGGGGATAATACCATCCGCCCAGCAGGGTGGTTCTGGATGGGTATTAAGTATTCAACGATCTCTCCCCAGTGTTTTCCACAAATCCATTCTTTCTCACAACTCTTGATTCAAAGATTTTAAAAGCCTTCCCAGGTCTGCCTATTTCCCACATGATATTTATGGGGCAGATGATCTTAAGGAAGACGGAAGTGGGGCCCAGACAGGCAGAGGGTCTTGTGAAAGCCATGCCGTCTAATTAAGCCCTGTTTGTGGTTCTTTTGTGAAGCGTGATTATTTGTTAGCTCCGGTTAAAAGAAACTATAAAACCAATATACGACCCAACTGAAAATTTAGGGAACGAGGGGAAAAAAAATCCTTCCCATCAGGCTACCAGCCTAGCATTGCAAGTGCAGTGACTTTTATGTTAACCCAGAGCATGTACTGCTGGTCTTGATAATAAACTGGAGACGTGAATGTGGCTTTCTCACTCACAGTCTAAAAGCACCTTTGCCTGCCGCTCCAGCCTTACGGATTATCCTATTAATGGATCCCTATTATTTCATGAAATTGGTGTTCAATTTTACTTTCAATTTTTCCCTCTTCTAAATAACGCTTTAATGAACAGGTTTCTTTTTTCCACAGAGTGTTTCTCTTTATTGGTCTCATTTCCTTAGGATAAATTCCCAGAAGTGGAATCAGTGGGTCTCAGGGTAGGAACATTTTTGTGGTTTGTGATACATATTTTCCAATTTACTTTCCATAAAGCCTGTTCTAATTTACTTTGCCTCCAGCGAAGTTTGCCTGTTTAGCAATTTCAGGGCAACCTCACCAGCATTAGGTATTACTGTTTATAATTTTGTTTGCCATAGGATAGACTGTGATTCCTTTTTTATTTTAATTCCTGTTTCTTTGTGGGTGAGAGATATGCATGTATGTATTATATGTACTGATGGATTTGCATTCCCTTTTAAACATTATCTGATATTTTTGGTGTGTTCGAATAAGATGAGTCTCTTGCTACAAAATGCAAGACTATCATTCCTATGTGCCCGTGAAAGGCGAGTATATTGTCTTCCGTGTCTGGCACTAAGAGTTGTAATAAACTGGGGCTGTCGCCAAAGTTGAAATAAACAAATGGTTACAGCAGACAATAGAAGCGCAAACCTGACCCTGATTAATGAAGTTGCTAATGTGGCTTCCTGGGGTGGATGTCAGCCAAGGGCTTCCCCTGTGACTCGCATTAGGTCCTGGTGACAGTAAGTGGGGGGGTGATAGGATGCTTGCGGGGCTAGGGAGGGGGGTGGGATTTGGAGCAGGTGGGTGGGGTTTGCTTTCTACAGAAAAGGGCTGATTTGGCAGGACCTCACCGGGAGAGGAGTTTGCATGGGGTGCACGAGCAGACACGAAGGGGGAGGACGTGGGGCAGGGTCCTATGGTGCTTAGATTGGCCATCCCAGACCGAGTCCTGTAACCCAGCCCAGAACTGAGCATCCCGGCTGGGCCCGACAGAGAGACTTGAACAGCCAGACCCGGGTTTACCGTGGACTGAGGGGCATTCAGGAACCCAGGCAACATGGCCTGCCCCCTTTGCTTCCCAGCTGGGTCTGGCCCTCCCCGGCTCATGTCCTCCTTGTCCTTTAGTGGGCTCTCCTTTTGGACAGCTTATCCTCCTCTTGGTTCAAACAAAAGCTTATCAGATTGCTGTCCTCAGAGGGCCTGTGCACTCGATGCGTCCACCCCGCTTGTGTGGCCCCAGACTTGCTCACTCTCTAACTAGGGAATAAGTGCCTTGCTCACACTCATGCCCGCTCATCCTTGCAGTACCAATGCTAGCTCCCCTTCCTCCAGGAAGCCTGCTTGACCTCCCAGGTAGATAATGACTCCCTCCTTTGTCCTCCTTTGTGGAAACTTTTATTGCTGTTCTTGTCACACCAGACCTAGGATCGCCTGGTCACAGGTTGGCCTTCCTTCCTAAGGGCTGCCGGAAACTACGTCCAGGTCTGGGCCTCCTTCACCCATCCCCAGCACCTGCCAGGACACGTCACAGGCACTCAACGGACATTTGTGCAAAAGTGAATGACCAGCACTCTGCCGTTTATGAGACCTTCCCCCCACATGTTATCCCGATTGGTAGAAACATTGTAAAGGCAGCAGGGCTGAGTGTCGGTATGGGCATTTCACAGAAGGCAATAACAAATAAGCCAGCAGCGTCTCAATGTGCCAAGACAGTGCTCAGCATTTTACAAGTAGTCTCTCCTCTTGGGAGGAGGCTGGGGCTTGCTGAGGTCAGTAACTTGCTAAGGTCACTAAACATAGGGACAGAGCTGGAATCTGAATCCAGGTCCACTTGTCCCTGAAGCTTCCACACTGCTAGGCGGCACCTCCAAATGGCATCATCTTCCCTGTCTCCATGTCTGGACCTTGAATTCTGAAGGGAGGGAACAGTGTCTTATTTACCCCTGCACCTCCGGTGTCTAGCACAGGGTTGGGCACAGGTAGGGGTCAATAAATGCTGATGAACTGGATGGATGGAAGGATGGATGGATGGATGGTTGGATGTCTTCCCCAGCTCTGTTGCAAGCAGGGAGTCTCTGCTTTTGTGCAGTACGGACGGGAGATGGGAGTTGGGTTTAACTTGGGGCTGATCCCGCACCTGAGTGATTCTGGTCATAAAACACAAGGGTGTGTCCTCACAGGGACACAGTGAGCAGCGTGCCTGCCAATACATCGGATACGTCTTGCCAAACACCAAAGGGAAAATGCAATGTCCTAGGAGATCAAATAGCTGCCTCCCTCCCACGCCAGATGAGCAGGATCATTTTGCTCCATCTACATATGTGGTCCTCCCCTGGCGATGGCCTTGGGAGATAACGTATCCCATATATGTCCCAGAGTGTGGGGAACAGCTAGCATGAGTGTGATGGGTGCTGCAGGGGTGGGGAGGGCCCCCCTCCCTTTCCAGCCAGCAGACACACTGGAGGGAAAAGCAGGGGTCCCATCCTGGGCCTGCAATATCAGGCGGGGCCTGCTGGGGTCAGAGTTAGCCTCTGCCCAGCACTGGCAGGGCCTGAGTACCTGGCCAGTGGACCCTAGCCCACGGAGATTTGAGCTGGAATTAGTTGTTCTATTCGAAACGCTGCTTGAGGCCCACTGGCTGGACATGCAGCTTAGTTCCCAATCTGTAGCTGATTGTCCAAGAACAAAGCACAGGGCCCCCATTTTCACATGTATCCTGCCAGGGCACTCAGCTTCACCAGTGTGACCTCCTTTGGGTTCTGAGCTGGACAATAATAGATATGAGAATAGCTAAAATTTATTGAGCATTGGCTTTCTGTTAAATGTGAATCTCATCCAGGCTGTTGATATTTCAAAGTACTTAAGGGCTTGGATGTTGGGGTTAGCAACACTCGGATTCAGCTTCTGACACCTTCTGCTAATAGCTGTGTGACTCTGGGCAGGTCACGTCACCTGTCTGAGCTCAGTCTCCTCAGCTGGTGAGCCACAGTCTCTGAACCTCAGAGGTGGCTGGGGGTGAGGGATGGGGGTTAATGGAGACCCCATGTACATGGGCTTTTGCATCCTGCCCAGCATGCTGCTGGAGAGACAGGAGTTCAAGAGGTGAGGGATGCAGAGTGAGGAGGCTGAAGGGCCATGGGGAAGGGGGATTAACCAGTCACATCCCCACTCTATGCAGCCAAGGGTTCATTCTTGGGCTCTGCTCAGGGTTACGGGGCAAGGACAAGACCCTTCTCTGGCAGGACAGTGACCAAACCCACCTGCTCTCCGTCCTGCCTGGCTAGTACAGGAGACAAGTGCCAGGATTCTCTGAGCAAGAGGGAGGGCCAGGGCCTGGGAGAGGGGGCAGTCAGAGGAAGAGATCTGGGGCTGGGGCAGGGAGAAGAGAAAGGAGGCCCCCTCCCATTCTGCACCCTGCAGCCTGACTTCCCAGGGCTCTAGACTGGAGGCAGTGGGCAGCTCTGCTCTGCGTACTTCCGTCTGGACTCAGCTCTCTTGTCCGGTCACAGCCAGGCTCTCTCCTGTCCTCTGTGCTGCTTCCCCAAACTGGGTCAGGAGCCACAAAGTGGTGACAGTGACTCTTTTCCCCAACTGTATTCTGAGGACCATGGGTGTCTCTGGTTTTCTCATCTGATGTCCTAGGAAATTTTATTTTTGACAAAAATGTTTGATGAATGAATGAATGATATGTGAGAATGCTTATGGTTGCCTAGGGAAGTAGAGATTGTTTGAAATAGGCTTATTCCACAACACCCGGGCAGGGCATGTCATCACACTGGGTAATGTGTATGTGTGTGTGTGTGTGTGTGTGTGTGTGTGTGTTTACACGTGGGTGTGAAAGGTGGAGGGAAATAGGTGGACACACCCCTAGAGCCACTCGCTGCCCCCAGACCTGAGGCTTCCCAGGCAGGATCTGTCTCCACTCACCCACTCGGCTGCTGGGGGTGGGGGTAGGGAGTGGGGGCCGAGTGCCAGTCGGGGGCTCTTGTTTTCCTGGGAGGGGCACCAGCCCTCACTGGGGGATTTGTACCAGCAGCTAAGCAGATAATTGCTTGTCAGATTGATTGAAGGCTTTTCAAAATGTCTTTTCCTTGAAATGTCCTCCCATCCCCCCAATGAGCAGATTATTTGAGTTGGAACGTTTCCCCCTCAGCTTTTTCCCTCCTTTCTCAAAGTAGTAATTACTGCCCAAGTAGCCCTCCATGGCGTTTCCTGTCATCTGGAGGCTGAAGCCAGCGGCTGTTTCCTCTGCTGGGTGAACAAGCCAATTAGGGGAACACCCTACCCCCAGCCTCAGCCCTGGCGGCTCCCGGTGGCCTGGATGGGCCACGAAGGCCTGGCTGTCCCCTGTGGGGATGGCGGATGGGAAGGAACTGGCTTCACTGACCAACTGAGGTGGCCCCCCTACCCTCTTCCAAATCCCAGAGCTTTCCTTATGCTTTGTGTCCTGTTCCTTTGTGTGTGTGCATGTGGGCCCACATGCTCATGCACGTGTGCACACAAGGACACGCTCCTGCATATATGTATACCTGCGTGTGTACATGTCAACTGTGCATGGGCTCTTTGGTCCCAGTAAAAACCCCAAATCACTTGCAGTGATTTTCCCTGAGTTGCTCAGCTTGTCTGCCAAGTGTCTTCCCTTTTTAAGTGGAATGATGTCTGGCAAGACGGATAGAAAGGCAAAAAATGCAAGTAGAGTGAAATGCTGATTGCTGAATTTAGGTGGTGGGCTTATGAGTGTTCGTTCATGGCACGATTCTTTCAATGTTTCCATATTTCCAAATATTTCCAATGTGTTCACAATAAAAACGTGGGTAAAAAGTTTGCAAGGTTGCTCCACCCACCTCGCCCACACTCAGGATTTGTAATGGCCAATAGCCTTGCACTTTGCTTTCACGTTGGTCCTCTTCCTCCTCTTTCTTCCCATCTTTTCCTCCTCTCCCTAAGACTGGCCTCTCAGATGCAGCAGGCCAAACTGAGCAGGACAGGACGCAGTTCAAGATGAGATTAATAGCCGAGGCTCATGAGTCAAGATCGGTTGGGTCTATTTTAAGCTCTGCTGCTCTGTGACCTTGGGCAAATGACCTAACGACTGTGTGCCTCACTTTAGCCATCTGTAAAATGGGGCTAATAACAGAAAGGTTGCAGTGAGCACTGAACAAAAACGCATGTAAGATGCTTAGCTCTAAGGCCTGACCACGATCTGTGCTTAACAAATGTTTGGTAAACAAATAATAAAAAGAGATGTTGTAGGGAGGTACATAGCATAGCAAATCATGGGTGGGGGGGAACATGCCAAAGCGATGAGTGTAGGGGACCCTAATGGGTTCAGTGTGGCTGGATTATAACATGGATGAGCGGAGTGTGGAAGGACAGTGGTGGAGGGAGGCTGGAGTGGAGGAGGTGTTGGGAACACTTTGCTTTGATGACAAGAGTGGGGACCTGGGGATCAGATAGCTTGGTTCAAATCCCATCCCTGCCACTTACTAACTGTATAACTGGACAAATGACTCACATCTCCATGCCTTACTTTCTCTATCAGTTAAACATGAGGACCATGGCTCTTCTCACCTTAGGGGGCTGGATTCACTGAGTAACTGCAGAGAACGTAGACCAGTGCCTGGCTGCCTGGCCCATGGGAACGTGTGATAGAAGTGTTTGCTATGATTATCATCCTTAGACATGTGGGCACAGACCCCACACAGTTGTGTGCCTGTGGCTGTCTCAATGTGCTGGGTACCCATGTGTGCAGGTGCATCTTCAGCCATGTGATGCATATGTGTCCATATGTAGGTGTGTGATGGGCACAGGGCACAGGGAGTCCATGGGGCAGCAGAACCATGGGAGATGGCGCATCCATCCTGGGCAGAGTCTCAGGGGTCCCTGGCAACAGTGGAAAGTATGATTTATCGACAAGAGTCACTGTCACTTCCCTACTTGAATGCCTCCTGTGGCCATTCATTCATTCAGCCGACAGACGTTTCTAGAGCACCCATTATGCACCAGATGCTCTGCACTTGTTGGCTTTGCCTAGATTGCTCTTCCACATATATTCTTTTTGGACTTTTAGACTCAAGTCCAATGTCACTGCCTCTGTGAAGGCTTCCTGTCTACAGCAGACCATGTTGGTGGGTTCCCTTGCTACCTAGCTCTTGATCTTGCAGGGGAGACCAGTGACTCTTGTCTATTCATCATTGAATTCCTAGCACTGGGCATAGCTTCAACACATGTGTTTTGAGTGAATGAATGGATGAATGAATGAATGGTTTAGTGTGAAGACATCACAGGGGGTCCAAATCCTGCTGACTAGTTCAACAAAGAAGCTGGGAGTTGGTTCACCAACTTCTTAGTCACTGCAGTCTGTGCCACCGGCTCCCCACCAGGAAGGTGGCAGAGGCTGGGGGTGGGTTGCTCAGGAACAGTCTCAGGAGCAGCGGGCGTCGGCTGTGCGGAGCATGGCATGGTGGTGGGCGGGGCGGAGGGGTGGTGGTGAGTTCCTCAAGGCTGCTGGATGTGTTGGGAAAAGCAGGGCAGGAAAGTTGTCAGCGTCCTTCAGATAACGGGGGACATTTCGACCTTGGGCTCGGCCCAAGGTCCTTCCCTGGAGGCCCTGGTGGCCCTGGCGCTCTAGGCCCTGACACCCAGGGGAGGCCAAGGAAGGCGCCTTGGCTGCAGCAGCATGGATACTGAGCCGCCCTTTATCTCCTTGCACCACATGCCTGCTAGCAGTGGTGGGTACAGAGTGCACTGGGGGTTCACAGGAAGCCAGAGGAGTTTCCGCCCCTCTGGGGGTCAGAGGTGGCTGGAATTTGGCAGCCAGGGAAACGGAGAACTTCCTGTGGCCCTCTTCAGAGCTGAGATTGGCAGCAGGAACCAAAGAGAACTGGCAGCCCAGAGATGCCAAAGCTGTGATTTTCATGGCCAGTTCCTCCTGCAAGACACATGGTGGGGCTGGATCTCACAGTATATGGGAGTATAGTATGTGTATATGTGTGCGCGCGCACGCACGTGCATGCTATAGTGTATGCATATGTGCACGTGCACAAGCATGTATATGGTACACACGCACACACACATGTAGAGTGTGTGCACACATGCGTGTAGTGTGCCATGCACACACATATATGTGTATGTGCATGCACGGCTCTGAGTCAAGAATTTAGGGTCTGTGTGTCGCTAGATACACCTGTGTTTGTGTCCAGTTTGGATGTGAGTGCTCTTGGCATACACGTGAAGCAGGAATTTATACATGTGTGCTTATATATATGTCTTTTTTGGCTAATAAATATGATACTTGACACTCAAATATATGAGCACTAATACTCTCTATGAAATAAGATTCCCAGTCGCACTCAGCCTGGGTTATTAATCAGAGGTGGGCAGTTGGAAGGAGTGGCAGCAGGGTTGTCTTTATGGGTGAGGGGCAAGCAGAGCTTCTCGTCTGCTAGGGAGAGGCTTGGGTGTGGCAGCTAACTGGGCACCCCCGGCAGTCCAGCCCCATCTGGTGCCAGGAAGCAGGTGATCTCAGGCAGGATGAGGAGCAGCATCAATGATGGGGCCCAGGCCTCTGGGTTGGACATGGAAGTCCCTGCCTTGAATAACCACAGATGTGCACTCTAAACTCAGGGCCGTGGGAATAGAGATAAGGCCTCTTGGGGAGGAGGAGTTTGAGTAGAATCTTCGCCTTCGTGGCATCTAAGAAAGTTTGTTATTCATAGTTATTAAGTATTTGTGTGATATCTGTTTTCTAATACTAAACCCAGAGTTGGTGAAGTATGGTCTGTGGGTCAAATACGGCCCACTGTCAATTTCTGTAAATAAAGTTTTATTGGAACAACACCACATCCACTTGTTTATATGCTCTCCGTGGCTGCTTCTGTGCTACAATGGCAGAACTGAATAGACCCTATGGCCTATAAAGCTTAAAATATTTACCATTTGATGTTTGTAGAAAATGTTTGCTGACCTCTGTATTAGACTTAATTTCATGAAGGTGGGGATTATAAGGTTGACACATAGCAAGTACTTAATAAATATTAGTTAAATAGATGAATGACTTGATCTATTTTGGAAGGTGCTTGTTAGAATTCCAAGCAGAGGGAATAGCATGTACCAAGACATGTGGCCAAGAAATGGCACAGGGTGTGCTGGTCATGGGCATATTTGGTGTGGTTGAAGTTCAGAGAACATAACCACACACACACACACACACACACACACACACACACACACATCACACATTGGGGACCGTGGGAGCCCAGAGATGAATATAGCAGAGGGAGTGTTTGGTGAGGGAAGAGTTCCTTGAGATGGTGGCATTGAACAGAGTCTTACGGATGTGTAGGCATTTTCCAGAAGGGAGAGGAAGGGCATGCCAGGTGGAAGGAGCAGCAGAGGTAAAGGCTGGAGACTCAAGAGAGACAAGGTTGGATGCTGGGTACAAGATCTTGCTAATTACTCTGAGCTTTGATGAACATGTAATGGGGACCACGGGGTCCAGCATGAAGCTGGAGAGGTTTTGGGAGGTACATTAGCAGGGCCTGCTAATGAAGGTTAGAAGGTTTCCCTCAAGGGATCTGTGCTTTATTTTCTGGACACTGGGGAGTCTGGGGAATAGTTGCGCCTGCCTCCCAGGGTGAGGCTAAGGGTTACATGACATTAGGAAGATGAGCACATCCGCCCTGTGCCCGGCACACAGTGACAATAAGCAGGCTTGCCAGATAAAATACAGGATGCCCAGTTAAATCTGAATATCAGATGAATGAGAAATCATGCATTAGTATAAGTATGTCCCATACAATATTGGGATTTCACAGTATAGTTATGTCCCATACAATATTGGGACATACTTATACTAACGCATGATTTGTTTTTCTGAAATTCAAATCTAACTCAGTATCTGTACTTCTACTTGTGAAATCTGGTTCCCCATTATTACGGGATGTTGGCTGAACCTGGGTCTTTGTTGTTGGCTTCAAGGCCGGAAAAACTAGCCAGTGAAGCCAGAAATGGGATAACAAGCAGTGGGACTGGACACTGGGGCTGTGAGCCCAACCTCTTGGCTTATGGGAAAGGAAATAGAGGCGCAGAGAGGGAAGAGGCCGACTCAAGGCCACCCAGCCAGAGATGGTGCTGGCCTCCTGCTTTTCTCTGTGGTTGGTCAAGGAAAGTTTTGGCCCTTAGGGAGGCTCCCTAACACAGTCCGAAGGCAGGAGGAAGGCTCCAACCAGAGGGTTTGGGAACTCTTAGTGTGGCTTCTGGAATTTTCAGAGCCGTCCCAGGCTTGGCAGTAGATGCAGTGTGTGATCTTGGTCACATCCCTTACCCTATCTGTGCCTCAATTCATCTAGCTATAAAATGGGGCTAATTACACCTACCTCACTGGTGAGTTGTGAAGATTAATTAATGTTTGTAAAGGCTTTGTGATCCTTGGATGAAAGACGCTCCTTACATAGAAAGGGTCATTATATTTATTATTATTATACAAGTGCCAAGTATTATTACCTTAATTAGCTTTTCTAGATATCAAAAGCAATTAGACTGATCACTTGCTGAACTCTGCTTTGGAAACCCAAGTCAAAGAGGCTCGCACACTGACCTGTCAGCTAGCATTTTGGTGAGGAGCTGCCACATGCCAAAAGGGAGGGCTGGGATTTACAAAAGAAATTTGTTTCTGGCCCTGGATAAGGTTGGTCCCATAGCAAAATTTTCCAGGCGTTTAAAATTCCCTGAAAACAGAGGTTTTTCAGTGGAAATGCTGCTACAGGGAGCTCTTAGGGGGAGGTTTAGCTTTGTGGCCAAGGCAGCCTCAGCTGGGGGTGGAAATGTGTCCTGTTTTCCCTCTGTACCTGGAAGCCCCAGAGCCAAGTGCAAGTGAGGGGGAGGTAACCCCATCTTTGATGGGGGCGTACTGTGTGTCAGGTGCTACCTCAATGTGTGCATATCTTTAATCACAATCCTACGCGGTAGGTAGGAACTTTCTGACCCTCATTCTACAGATGAAGACACTGTGGCTCAGAGAAGTTAAGTGATCCCGGAAGGTCACACAGCTAGGCAGTGCAACAAGAATGCAAACGCAGGTCTTGCTGATTCTTTAGCCTTCATCCAGGTTCTATGTAGTGGACTCTCTCTGTGGTACCTGCAGTCTACCTGTCCTGGGTTGAAACCAGTCCCTAAGTCATCTGTTTTCAGATTGGCTCGTATTCAAAAGGATGGATGACACCACATAGGTCTGAGTGGCTCACTGTGGCGTTGGGGTTACCTACAAACTCAGGCCTTGGTCCGAACATGGCTTTGCCTATTCGGAGTCTTTGGACCCAGTTCAGAGCCCCAGGCTCTGGCAGAGGAGGGGCCTGTGGCCTGAATGTGTCCCATCAGGGCAGGCAGGACAGGCCAGGGCAGAAATCAGTGGGGTGAGGCTTCCTCTGTACTGTCCAGTTAGCTGGGAAGGTGTGAAGATGGCTGTAATTAACTTTACCAGCATCCTTAAGAGAGGTGAGAGGATCTTTCTCCCACGCCCCTTTCTATTCTATCCAGCTTCTTCAGTGACCTTGAGGACCCTCCCAAGGCTGTGACTAGGCAGGGGGTAGCACTGGATGGAGCTACATTGCCAGTGTGTGCCAACCAAGATTATATTCCAGGCATGCGTGTTCTACAAATCCATTTTCTTTTCACTGAGCCACCCCGAGGGCTGGGTTGGGGCCTTTGTGAAGTTAGTGGGTGTGCTGGGAGGTAGTTGAAGTGTTAAGGGCTTGCTGGGTGAGGGGGTAAGCATTGCAGGAAGAGGTTAGCATGTCATTGGAAGGGTTACTGGCTGGCTGGCTGGGATGGTGGATGAGAGTAGGTACTGGACAAGGCGTTGTATGCATAGATGGAGGAGGGCCGTGCATAAATGGAAGAATCGATGTGTGCGTGTAGCGAGAGATAAGGATAGGTCGGAAACATACAGAGGGGTTGGAGATTTTGGGGGATGGAGAGAAGATGTGGAAAGCGACAGAAGGGCTGGTGGGGCGGAGAGTTGGACGGTTGGCAAATGTATGGAGAAACTGGTCGATGGGTGGAGGGTGTGTGGGTGGTGGTTGGAGGAGTTTGGGAGCGAAGGGGAGGGCAGTGCACAGGTGGAGGGCATATCAGATGGGGAACGGGTTGGCAGAGATGAGGGCTGAATTGAGGATGCAGGGGTTGGCAGGTGGGTAGCGGAAATGGGGGAGGCTGAGGGAATTAGTGACGAGGTGGAGAAGTTGGTCTGCGAAGGAGGGATGGGTGGAAGGAAGATAGGTTGGCAGTTGGGTAGAGCAGTTGGTGGTTGGATGAGGAGTGGACAGAAACATGGAGCCATTGATGGATTGGTGGGTAAATGGAGGATGGCGGCTCAGTGGAGATGTCAGGTGGGAGAAAGTATTGGCAGATGGGAAGAAGGATCGGCAAAGGGGGGGATAGATGGCAAAGGGGGGGAAAGGTGGCAGAGGGGGGAAATGTTCAGTGGAAAGAAGGAGGGCTTGGTGGAAGAGTAAAACCGTTGTCTGGAGGACAGGCAGGTTGGCTTTGTGGCCCAGCCTGGACAGGCCTCCCTTTACCTCCGGGGGCCTCAGCCTCCTTGAAGGCCCAGAGCAGGTGGCAGGAGCCTTGGCAGCCAGCTCGGTGGGTGGCGGTGACCACTCCCCCCTCGTGTCTGCCCGCCCCTCCAGCAGCCAGCTCTCTCTGCGCTCATAAATCCGGGCCGGGCAGGCTTTCTGTAATTATCCCTGGAATATTAGCCCCAGAGGTGGGGCAGGTGGGGCTGGGCAGAAAGGAGCTGACTCAGAGGCGCTCGCTGTCTTTCGGGGGTGCGTCCAGCGCAGCCAGTGTCCGGCGCGCCCGCCCGCTGCCTGGGGGGCCCCGGCCTTCCTGGGGAGCTTGGGGCCCCGAGGAAGTGTTAATTAGGTAGGATCCAGACAGGCACGTCTCCCGCTGTCCCTCTGTCTCCCTGTTTCTCTGTCTTGGTCTCCTGCTCACATCTTGGCTGTACTCTCTTTCCTTCCTCCACCTTTATCACTTCCTCTGTCCCTATTGTCCCCTTCTATTCTGTTTTATTTTCTTTTTTAAAGATTTTATTTACTTATTTGAGAGAGAGCGAGAGAGTATGAATGGGGGGAGCGGCAGGCAGAGGGAGAGGGAGAAGCAGACCCCCCTGCTGAGCAGGGAGTCCCATGTGAGGCTCCATCCCAGGACTCGAGATCATGACCCGAGCCGAAGGCAGATGCTTAACTGACTGAGCCACTCAGGTGCCCTTCTATTCTGTTTTCTATTTCTACGGTGTCTGACTCCTGTTTTCTCCTCTGCTTCCTCCCCTCTCTCCCTCTCTGTCCCTTCATTACTGGTCTTTGCTGCTTGTCCCTCTCCTGTCTGTCCTGCTCTCTCCCCATCTGTCCCGCCCGCTTCCTCTCCTGCCACCCTCCTGCGCCTCTCTCATGGGCGGGGTGGCCCATGCACCTGCTCCCCATGGGAGCACCATCTCTCATCCGTGTGAGTCTTGTACACGAAAGCAGAACGGTTTCAAAGGAGGTGCTCTTTTGGGCTTCAAGTTATGTTTAGAAGCTTCCAAGAAAGCATTTTTCCTTCTCCTATTGATTTATGATGAAAGGGTATAATTAGCCCACCCGGAACTCTGGCCAGAGCTGGAGAGGAGAGGGAGAAGGGAAGACAGCGGCCGCTCTCTCTCTGCAGGTGGCAGACCCCAGCCAAGGAAGACGCTGCCCCTAGAGCACTAGGGGCAGGAGGGGAGACCCTGCACAGACGCAGGTGGGAACCTCGTGTTGACTCTCTCATGGGGCCACAGAATACCATGTGCTGAAGAGCACTTTGGAGTTTGAGAGGCCTGGGTTCAAATTCCACCCCTCTTCCCTCTCCCTGGCTGTGGGATCTTGGACAAATGGCTTAGCCTCTCTGATCCTCATTTTGCTCATCACTAAAATGGGATCAACAAGACCTTCCTTAGGGACTGTTGTGGAAATTAAATGAGACTGTGGGAAGAAAAGCACCTACCAAGTTTCAAGCAGAGGAGCAAAACCATTAAGAGTGATAGGAAGCAAGAAATTGATTGTGAGGATTTGGTCCCACGTGATGGTTGGAGAGGAGGAAACCGTCTCTGGGAGGTGGTTGCACTCCTGTTTGAAGTCAGCAGGGCAAGCAGTCAAGAGGGAAAGGCAGCAGAAGTCCAGAGCAAGGGCAAAGGGAATCTGAGCTGAATCACAAGGACTTATGGGTCCCCAGCTGCAATGATGCAAGTGACATCCTGCAGAAGCTGATGCCCTGCTCTGCAGAGCTCATCGTGCTCCAGGCCCAAGACCTGGGGGATCTAGGGGAAGAGAGCTGATCAGGGGCTGGAAGAGGTGTGGTCCGGGTGCTGCCCTAAGTCATCCAGGTGAGCCTGCAGACCAGCAACAGCACAAATGCTCCCCAACAGCCCCAGGGGACCCCTGCAGACTTTCTGAGCATCAACAGCATCTGCCTGCTGTTGCTTTCCTTCCACTTCCAAATCTCATGCAAGAGGTCTCCTGGGGCCTAAGCCAACTCCAAACTATGCAGGGAGGGGTTAAACTTAGTCCCAGTTTATTTAGATTCACTGTGTAAACCCGCCAGGGCACCGGCCCCAGCCGTGATATATTGACCTCCAATATCTGTTCTTGTCTGAATCACCTAGTGTGAGCTTTGGGTCCGAAGATGGCTTCCTTTGTTGCCAAGTGACTTAGAACTTTTGGGTATAGGTAATATTTTAAAATAGATTTTTGCTTTACGTGTTGTTAAAGCTCACCAAGTATTTTTAATGCACAGGAGGGCATGGGAGCCATTTGTCCAGCAGTCCATGTGACTGCTCCCAGGGGCTGGCGGGTGGTAGGTGCTCAATAGATGCCAGGATCAGAGAGACCCTGGGTGACACAATCGTAAGTGATGGCTCTTCCATCAGGCCGCAGGCCTGTGGTTCTGCTGTATCACACTGCACCCCAAGAGGACAGGACAGGGGGTGAAGACATTAGTAAGCTTATGTCCCTGTCACTGGGAAGACATTTGTGGAGGTCGGGAGGCTGTCACCATCTCTGTAGACACTGCTTCTCTTTCCCCTGACTGCCACAGTGTGCCTTGCTGGCAGGACATTTTTAGCTCTGGGGCTGTGGCTGGGCTAACCCCTTCCCAGGGCCCAGGCGAGGACTTGGAGATGGGAAAAACTTGCTATGTGCAGCAGTGGCTGCTGGCTTGTCCTGTCCTTGCATAGCCCGGGAAGAAGTGGCTTGCTGTGGAGAAGCAACCGTCCACCCAAGGACTATGTTTCCCTGGTCCTTTTGCATCAGGTACGGCTGACCTCAAGTCCTTGCCAATGGCATAGGAGTGGGTATGATGACTATGGCAGAGCCTCCAGCATGTGACTGAGTGGAGCACCCCCCCCCCCAAGAACACCCCATTTCAGCAGTTACCTGGTGTGATACAAACTTTCACTGTGACAAGCCGTGGACATTTTGGAGTTTGTTGCAACATCTGGTGTTGCTGTAACCCAATGGTCCTCAAAGTGTGGACCCTGGGCCAGCAGCACCAGCATCCTCTGGGAACATGTTAGCAGTGCAAACTCTCAGGTACCACCCTGGATTTCCTTAATCTGAAACCTCTCCTGTGGTGCCCCCAGGGGATTCTGATGCAGTTGAAAGTTTGAACCTTTCAAACTTATAGGCCCCAACCTATACACCTTTCACTCATAGCTCCTGAATGGAGACTGAGGACCACTCAAGTGGCTTGTCCCCCTCACACAATCCTCATCCCCACCCAACCTTGCCTCCCAGGGGCCTCATTCAGAACATAGCAGTTCTCATTCTTGAGATGAAGGCAGCATAGGAAAGTGGCATTCTCACGAGATAACTTGTTAATGCCTCTCCTTTTTTCATTCTCTCGACTGTCAAGGAGATGTGTTGGATGCTAAACTGAAGGATAATCTTGACTCGAGGAGCCACAGAGTACGGTTTGGACCAACAGCCTGGCAGGTAGGTTTAGTGTGTCCACAAAATCTAAGCCTCAGAGGTGCTGATGAGTCGTGGGACTTTGGACACTGTTATTACTTCCATGTCTACACATTTCAGATGGTTGCTCTTTTGCAGATGGAACTCATTGACTGCAATCTCTTTGCACTAAGGAAGAACCACATCAGGTATGCCGGCCATTCAGGGAAAATTTGCTGGTCCTGTTTTTCTGAATATATTAGATGGGGGCATATGTTTACTTTATGTCTCTATGAGTCCAATACATCCCGGAAAAGTGAAGGAATGAGTTAACCAGTTACTGGGCAGTCGGGTAACTTGCTTGAATACTTCATCTAGCTTTGCATATCTAGAAACTTCTTGGCTTCTTACACTCAGAGAAAACACTTTGGGGATTGCTGCAATTGTTTGTGGAGGACAAACAAATGGGCATGGTCCTTGCAGGTGGTGGGTCTCCGACTGGAACATGCGTCAGAATTACCTGCAGGGCTTGTTAAAACATGAATTGCTGGGACACCTCCCTACCCCCCACTGCCAGAGTTCTTTGAGCCCAAATTTTGCACTTCTAACAGTTTTCTAGGCGCTACTGCTGCTGCTGGTTGGTCTGGTCACCATACTTGGAGAGCTTGAATAACACTAACTGCGATAGCATACAAACCCTCAAGTGTCGGTAGCTGACACCGTGGAAGTGGATTTCCCACTTATAAATAGGGCAGTGGTCGAGTATGTTGTGATACTGCATAGGACACAGCTATTGGAAAGAGTCAGATATGAGTGCAATGTATGATCTGTTGGCTGAGAAAAGCAATTTGTCATTTATATAATGGGATCCCATTTTCTATCTTTTGTAAAATCAGAAGCAGAAAACAAAATGAAACAATCCATTTCCCCAAGCTCAAACCCTGAATATGTTTTATAAATATAGTAAGAAGGAAGTATGACTATACCAGGTTATTAACATAGAGATTCCTCTGAAAGATAAGGGAGATTATTAGATTTCTAGTCGTATGCCTGTGTTATGGTAAGAGGGTGTGATTTTTAGAATAATATTAAAAAGTAACAAAACAGTGAAAACTACCCAGCTCATAAGGGCTGGGTTTGAGTCTGCCGCGTTTTTCTGCATGTGTAGCCCCCTGCAGAACACAGGGCAGCATTTCTTCTGTTACAGGGCATGTGCTGTTGGAACTCATGACAGTTTTGATGAATGAATGATCACATCTGTCATCAAATGCATAAACTGCTTTTGGAACCTGGACCTGCCCATGGGAGCAAACCATTTGGGAGGCTCCAGATGGGGCTCTTTTGAGGGGGCAGCTACTCCAGGATGTCCTCTGGGATCTCCTGGCTATAGAGGGCTGAGTATGCTCCAGGATCTACCTTTCCTGAGTCCAAGTCTCTGGTGGGTCCCAGAGATTCAATACTGAAGCTGGTGAGTGGATGGCAGAGGCTTCAGCATGGATGTGTGGAGAAGGATTTTTCCCAGAGGAAGGTAGTGGAGGTCAGCTTTCATTACACACCATGCTCAGAGTCCCTGGGCCTGAGGCATCTGATCCTAGGGAAGCCAGGGCAGTGCTTGAGGCTCCACGGTCCCAGGCTGCAGTCTCTCCCTCACTGGTGAGTGGCCAGGCCAGTCCCAACAGGGGAACCGGAGACCTGGCTCCTCGAGGTTGGGAGTGAGGATCATTGTTTCCAGACTGGGAGGGCTGCCAGCAGAGCTCACTTAATAACGAGGCTCCTGGGCAGGGCGACCTAAGACCATGTGTTGGGGTCTCCACCAGCCCTCCCGGCTGCCAGAGGTCAGAGACTCTATATTACATTCTGCAGCTGGGGCCTGGGGTCTGGCCCCTGGGAGAACTGGGTGGGACAAAGCAGCTTGAGAGCCACTTGCAGTTATCCCTTGGGAAGTGGGAGGTCATCTCCATGTGGGGGGTGATGGTGGAGAGGGAGGACCTCTGGGAAAATCTTTGGGGCGAAGTCAGGATGGGAATCCATCCCAGGAACAACTTGATTCAAACTACTTGGGACGGGGGAGTGAGCACTGGATAGGAAATCCAGATCCCATTTCTGCCACTTAGTTGTGTAACCATGTGCCCCGTCATTCTGCTTAGCTGAAATTTTAGAGATAATAGCTGATTTCATCTTCGTAACAGTTCCACATACTCCGTGTCAACATCCTCCATTCTCCATCATCACGTCTGCCAACGGGGAGACAGCTCAGATGTCAGAGCGAGCCACTGAGGGAGGCAACTCCTGGCCCCAACCTCTGTGCTGCTATTTTCTTTACTGACATCCTCATATCTTCTTCCTTAACTTCTCTGAACCCCACTTCGGGCTTCGTCGGTAAAATGGATTTGCATTAGTCATTTTCCAGCCGAGAGATGGGAATTGCTTTAGGTCTTCCCAACAGAGGGAATTTAATACGGGGAATTAGTTACATGGGTGACTGGGGAGGTGGAGGGGCACCCCAGGTGTGTAAGCAAGAGCAGGAAGCTGCTGCCACCCTTAGGGCCTGAGGTACAAAGGAAGAGGGAATCAGTGTTACATCCCTGGAGTTAGGACCATCAGCAGAAGCTAAAACCACAGTAGTTTATGCCCAGAAGGAGGGGGTGCCTGGGCGGAGATGTAATCACTGCCAGAGATGCCCCAGGGAGCAGAAAGAAGGGAGGGACTTACTCTAGTGCCCACCTCCCCCCTTCCTCTAGTGCTTCCCATTGGCCAAACTACCAGGAAGGCAGGGGACACGGGGCGCTGGGGAAGGCAGGTCCCAGAGCACAGCAGAGCAGAGGAAGGGCAGGGAATGGATCTGAGATCAGATGGGTGGTCAAGCAGCCCCCAGTTCAAGGTCGTTGGGAGCACCAAAGAAAGGCCACGTGGAGAGAGCATGACCTAGGGTGGGGCACACTGTGTGTGACCAGCCTGGCTGATGACTGGCTGCCACTGCCATTCCACTGACAGGGAGCGATGGTTGAAGACAGCGTGTTTGGTTCCATGGCTGTTGAACCTTCTCGAGGGATGGCAAAGCTATCTGAAAGAGACACAGAAGGAAGGCAGTCAGCTCCACGGCCAGCAGGGAACTTGCCCATTTCCCTGACCTGCTGACATCTTCCCAGACTCTGCTCCAGGCTTCCAGGCTATTCCTTTACTCTGTCTCCTGCTGCTGCCTCCCAGGGCGCACCCAAGGGACTGCTGCCAGATTTCAGGCTGCTCTGTCTTCTTCCAGCTGGGGGTGGGGGGGGGGTGCGCCTGGCTGGCACACGAGGAGAAGGAGCCGCAGAAGACACACATCTGTGTCTAAGACTCAGATATTCCAGAAATTTCTCTGAGATGTTCGAGGTGGGGCCTGGGGGTGTGCGCCGGTCTCGGCTTACATCTGAGCATCGCGAGGTTCACCCCGACAGCAGAACTGCTAAATTTTGGCTCAAACCAACTAGGATTCCTCTATGACCTACCTCTCTCCATCCTTCCCTCCAGCCTCCTCTCCTTTTCTCTTTCCCTCCTTCCCCTTCTTTTATTTTGTCTTCCAGTAATCTTTGATCACTGAGTATACACCAGGCATTCTGCTCTGTAAATATGAGTAAGGTAGCTTTAAAAAAAAGTACATATAGTTTTGAAATTGAGAAAGCCATTTCTAAGTAGCGCATGGCTCAAATGAGAAATCATAAAGTATGTAATATAGTTAAGATTTATAACTGGAGAGTAATGAAAATGCTATGTATCAAAACTTGTAGAATGTACCTAAGCAGTACTTGGAGTGATATTTATGGCTTTGAATGCTTATAATGAGCTTAAGAAGATAGGAAAAAAATAATAGTTTAAACCCCAAAAAGGTTTAGTAACAGAAGAAGCAAATAACATAAGAGCAAAAATTAATAATATACACAGATAACATTGGGGAGGATCAGCACATCACAAGTAGACGCTCCTCAAAAGCAAGAAAGGAAAGAGAGCCTGATGTCATAGACAGCAGATAGGCATTCCAAATAACAAAAGAATATGTGAGTCAGTGTATTACTAAAATATTGGAAATCTTTTTGAGGGGAGGGACTTTAAAGAAAAATATAATTTACCAAAATGGACTTAAGAAAAAAAAAAGTCCACTGTGTCTATAGTTATTATCTTACTATTCCAGATAAAATATGTAACTTCTATTTTATAAAAAAGGAGACAGAAGGTCAGAGAGGTAAAGAGAGTTGCTTAAGGTCCTATGGGCAGGAAGTGGTGGAGGCAGAGCCTGGTGTGGGTGCACCCCCACCCTTCTGGGAGTGAGAGCCCATCCCCTGTGACCTCTGCTGGGACATTCCCCAGGGATGCCTGCTACTGCGGTTACTCAGGACTTTTAACGCACCTCTAGGGAGAGGCATTTGGCACCTGAATCTCCCCTGAATGTTTCACCATCTCCAATTAGTGGATGCTCACAGCAGCCCTGTGCTGCCTCCGGATTTTTCAATACCGCCCCGCTGAAAGCAGCAGGGCTGAGCAGCCTGCGCGGAGGCCTGAGGCCCTTTGACTCAGCCACCTCCCCGGCCCAGGGATACTCAGTGCCTGACTCGGTGCCCATAGCCACAGCCCAGGCCTTGGAGCCAGGTCGCCTCTGGTAGAAAGCAGGTGGCAGCCTGCCTGGGAGCCTGGGTGGGTGATAGACTCCCACGGTTGGAAACCTGCGTCTTGGGATGGGAAATGAGCCTTGCAATGGGAATTGTGGTATAGGGGGGTTATTGAAGATCCGACGGTGGGCTTTCACCCTGATAACCCTTGAACTGGCATCTATCATCTCTGTTTTGCATTCTTTCCTTCCCTTCTTGAGAATATCAGCCATCCTGCCTCCTTGGGGGTCTGGTGGCTTTGCCAGGGACAGGGTCCTATGATCTCTGGCATGTGACTCAGCTAACTAGCTCTTCCCTCACTTTTGATACATGGGCACAGCCTTGCTCCTCTCAGGTTGCTAAGTAGGCGTGATATAAGCCTGCAGTTTGGGGAGACATTCCTATCTGCCTATGCAGCAAGACAGCCAGACAAGAAAACAAGGGAGATAATTTCACTGGGAACAAAGGTTTCTGAGCCCCTGGATGCAGACGTGCCTGCAGTCCAGCTTTCTCATTTCTCTTAGGTAGTGGGAACCAATATTGTCTCTTTGTTCTTAAATTTGTGGAGTTGGGCTTTCGTCTTTTGAAACCCAGCGAGTCCTGACTAACACAGTTTGTCTTGGCTTCTCGTTCTCTCTCTGTCCGTTTTGAGTGGTGACTCACCTCGCTGGCACCTCACAGCTCCCCCAGTATCCTCCACTCAGGAAATGGGCTGTGGTGCATTCAACTTGCTGCATCAAGTGGAATGCCTGGCCTGGTTCTGAATATTGTGATGACTGATGTGGCGATAAGGGACCACGACGGAGATCCTGCAAGAGTGGGAAGAAATCCCCCAAAACATCTTCTTGGGGAAGTTTCCAGTCAAGAAATAGTAACTACGGCTAACACTTGGGTGTGGAGATGGTGCTGTGTGCTCAGAGTGCATTAGCTCACTTCATTCTTGCAGCGACTCTACACCTGAGTTCTACTATTTCTCTTATTTAACAGACAAGGCATCTGAGGGTCCTGGAGCTCATGCAATGTGCTTAAGATCACAGGAGTAGAAAGTGCTGAGGCCAAATTTTGAAACGGGCAATTTTATTTCATAGTCTGTACTCATAAGCACTCTCTTGACTTCATCATGTTTGTGTGCTGGAATTAGGTAGAGTCTTTTTTTTTTTCTTTAATGATTTTATTTTATTTATTTATTTGAAAGAGAGAGTGTGAGAGCATAAGCAGGAGAAGAGGGAGAAACAGACTCTCCACTGAGCAAGGAGCCTGACGTAGGGCTTGATCCTGAGACCCTGGGATCATGACCTGAGCCAGAGGCGGATGCCCAACCAACTGAGTCACCTAGGTGCCCCCAAGGTGGGCTCTTTTTGCAAAATGATTTTCAATATCTTTTACCTTTCTCAATGTAAAGGCCCTTGAATAAACAGGTTAAATCTGTTTTGTTTGTTTTTGGAGGGTAGGGGATTCCATAAGAAATGTCTTGAGTCAAAGGAGAAACTAAGAGTAAGCCCCAAACCCCTGCCCAATGCTTACCACCACTGCCAGAGTTATCCCTCTAAAGCAAAGTCATGCTGTTCTTTTTATAAAAGGAAGAGCCTTTGCAGCTCTCCTCTGCACAGGAGCTAAAGACGAAGTCCCATCATCTGCCTTTCAAAGCCCTCTGCAGTCTGGTCCCAGTCACTCTTCCCAAATTATCTAGATTACATCTCCTTCCCTGAGGCAGCTTCACTGCGCACCTATGAAGTTCCAGCTCAGGCCCTTGCTAGGGGACCCATGCTCATGGGTTGCCGCCAAATTTGCAAAAGTAAGATATTTTTAACAGAGATAGGTTAAAGCCACTGACTGTTTCCTTTGGCTTCCGTACTATCCCTCCGTCTCCTCTTACTGTCGGAGTGGCTCCAGGGACTCTGCTGAGAGCGGGTTGAGCGGGGGATACACGGAGTTCGGGTTTATAGTTATGTGACTTGCAGTTGCTTCCATGCATTGTTAAGTAATCCCTAGTCATCGCGGTGTAGAAATCGCCTCCAGGGAAACTCGTACCACAGATTGTGCCGACTCACATGTGACATGTGACATGTTGTGACATGAAGGTTTGGGGCCAGCAGCTGCGTCATGGCATGAACATGTCCTGTGGTGCCCCAAGTATGGAGGAGAAACCAGCTAGAAATGTCCAGAGCCAGAAGCTCGTCTGTGGGAAATTCTCACAAGTCTCAGAGCCCAAGTGCGAGAAAACGTAATAAAGACTTGGCCAAACATTCTAATAATCCTAAAAATATAGATGGCATTGACAAAAGGTGATGAAACTGGGGGGGGGGGCATTTTCTAAATGACCAATAAAAACGAAATTTGATCCATCGTTGATATTTTAAAAAATCATTATATTGACAAGCGCAGAGACAAAGAGAATGAAGCCAAAGTACGTAGGGAGAAAAGCATTACAGACATACATCAAGCCATCAGTTAAGGCACAATATGGCTATTTTTCTGGATATTGCCGTGCTTGGGGTATTTGTCAGCTTTTAAAACTTGAAATTAGTTATTTCTCATTCTAAAAGAATATTCCCTTTGTACCTAAATTCTTACGTTTTTATTTAAAAAAGAAGCCTCATTGAGGTATAATTCATATATAATGAAATACATATACCCAAAGGCATAGTTTGTGAGTCTTAATAAATATATATATGTACCCGGGTAGCCATCAGGATATACAACATTTCTGGGCGACAGGGGGGCTCAGTTGGCTCAGTCGGTTGGGTGTCTGCCTTCATGTCAGGTCATGATTGCAGGGTCCTGGGATCAAGCCCTGTGTTGGGCTCCCTGCTCAGCAGGGAGCCTGCTTCTCCTTCTCCCTCCACCCCTCTCCCTGCTCTTGCTCTCTCTCTCTCAAATAAATAAATAAAATCTTTAAAAGAAAGATATAGAACATTTCCATCCCCCGTGACCTTTCCCTCTTTCCCCTATGTCAACCTCCTTGCATGATGCTGCTCCAGGTAACCATTAATCTGCTTTCCATCACAATAGATCTGGATAGTTCTGGAGCTTCACATAAATGAAGTCATGCAGTACCCTTTGGTATCTGGCTTGCTTTAGGGGCTAGTACAGGTCAGCATTGTGCCTCATTTTGTGTTACTAATAGTTTTATATTTTTTTTTCTTAAGTAAAACCTCATAATTCAGTTACTGTGGGTCTGGCTTTGCTTCTTCCCTCAAGTCTAGGTATACCAGATGTCTGGGTATACCAGGAGGACCTCTTGGTCAATAAATATCCTGCGTACATGTCTGAGATCATGCCTGAACACTCTCCTCCCTCTGCTGGAATGCCTTCCCTCCTGATTCTGGTCACCCAGTTTAAATGCCTCCTACTTTCTGGATTCTCTTGGTCAGAACTGAAAACACTCCTTTTTCCTCCCCAGGAAGCACTGGCTTAGACTTCTCACTGCTCATGTGATTGTCTTATACTGGAATCAACTTAGTTTTGTTTCTCTGGCCATCTGGAATTTGAGGTTTCTGGTAATAGGTGCTTCATGTTGGCACTCCCCTTGAGTCCTGGCTCACCCCAGGTTGGCAGGTAGCCCAATTCAGAGCAATAAACATTGGTTGAAAATGAGAAAAAAAATAAGGTAACTCTTCATTTTGGGTTATAGAAATAAGACACAATTCTCTTCTTTGATGATAGCCATTTCTCCTTGGTTTCTCGCTCTGAGTTTGGCAGGGGCAGGGCATTCACTGTTCTTCTAAACGGATCCTATGGGGAACCTCAAAGGACATTTTGAGTGAGGGGCCTGCTCGGGACTGCGGTGGGTTGAATAGCATGTCCCCCCAAAGTATGTTGCAAGCCCTAATCCCCAGAGTCTCGAATATAGCCTTCTTTGGAAATAGGGTCTTTTTTCTTTTTTTAAGATTTTATTTATTTATTCATGAGAGACAGACACACACACACACACACACAGAGAGGCAGAGACACAGGCAGAGGATGAAGCAGGCTCTATGCAAGGAGCCTGACGTGGGACTCGATCCTGGGTCTCCAGGATCAGGCTCTGGGATCAGGCTCTGGGCTGAAGGCAACGCTAAACCACTGAGCCACCTGGGCTGCCCCTGGAAATAAGGTCTTTTCAGATGTAATTAAGGCCAGGATTTTTGGGGTGAGATCATCCTGGATTTGGATAGGTCACAAAGTCAGTGACAGAGGTCTTGTAAGACAGCAAAGGAGAAGACACACAGAGACACAGGAAGACAGCCATGTGAATACGAAGCAGCGACTGGAGGGATGTTGCCACAGGCTAAGAGAGGGCAGCAGCCACCAGAAGCTGAAGAAGCAAGGAAGGATTCTCTGCTGGAGCCTCTGCAGGGAGCACGGCCCTGCCAGCACCTGATGCTAGACTTCTGGCCTCCAGAACCAGGAGGGAATCAGCCTCTGTTGTAAGCCACTACACTTGTGGGAAGTTGTGGCAGCCTTGGAAACTGACACAGACTCGTCAGTTTGAAAGGATTACGTATATGAACGTGAGTGTAAGCCGGTTGAGATGGGGTAGGAAGACTGGAGCTGTAGCCCCAGGTTGATTACAAAGAATCAAAACCCCAGAGAACCAGCAGGATGCTACCTTTCCTATTTGTTTTCTTTGAAGAGGGGGCATAATTTAAATTATTGAAATTAAATTAATTAAAATTATTGAAATAGTGAAATAATCCAAATGAAATATAAGGTATCATTTTCATCCATTAAACTGACAAATATGGGGGTATCTGGGTGGGTCAGTCAGTTATGCATCTACCTTTGGCTCAGGTCATGATTCCAGGGTCCTGGGATGGAGCCCCACATCGGGTCCTGGGATGGAGCTGGCTTCTCCCTCTGCCCCTCCTCTCTCTTGTGCTCTCTCTCACTCTCTCTCTCTTTCAAATAAATAAATACAATCTTAAAAAAAAATAGACAAATACAAACAAATCCCACTGTAATATCGAGTTCTCACAGGATGTGGAAAAAAAGTAGAATTTTATGCTCATAGTAGGAGTCTAAACCTCCTGAATTGTTGATAGATAGAAAAAAAATCCTAGGTACATATCCTTTGACCAATTAACTCCACTTCTCAGAATTTATGCTAAGGTAATACCAGAGATGTAAATGATGTAAGTAAAGACATATTTAAAGTTATTCATTATCGCATTATATGCAATAGTGGGAAATTAGAAACAACTTACATCTTGAGAGTCGACTGGTTAAATATGTATTGGTACATTCACAAAAATGGGAAAATGTGTCCTCAAAATTTATGTTAGAGAGAGCTACCTTATAACTTGAGGGAATACTCATGATAAAATGATAAGCAAAGAAAAAAAAGGACAATAAAAACATTATTCAGTATGATTCTGATTTATTTAAAAATATGCATAGAAAACTGGAAGTTTCATGGTTATTTCTGAGCACTGAGACTGAAGCTGGTTTTATTTTTCTGTCCATACCTATTTTTGAGAAAAAAAAAAAAACACAAAATGGGCAGGTTTTGGTAATCAGGAGAAACAGTAAGTTGAATTTTAAACAGTACTAAAGGTTTGGGTTTTGTTATGGTCTATTAGGGCTTATAGTGTGTCTCTTTTTAGACAAAAGTGCCTGGGCACAGGGTTCAAAGGGCGCTTAGAATTATATATACACACACACAGGCATATATATGTATACACACATATGTACATATATACACACACACATATATACATATACGCATACACACATATATATACACATTTAAGCCCTATATAGCTGTCACTTGGCCCAAAGGGAAAGTTAAAAAGGTCACACAAAATGCTGCAGACATGTCTACCTGTATGTCACTCTGGTCCCTACTCTGCTGAACAGTGTGGCTCTGGACAGAGCAGAGTGTTTCCTCTGTCCTCCTTACTCAGGATGTGGTCATATCCCTACCTCCCTGCCCTCACAGCACACCTGGCCTTGGATCTTCTCCTTGTTAGGTACGCAAGGGGAATTCCACTTCCAAGTGACCACCGCAGGAGGAGGTGGGGACAGCAGTTGGACCCAGGAGACAAGCAAGAGTCCTTCTCTGTAGCCTGGCTGGATCCCAGGGAAGGTGGTGGGCAAGTCATGTCCCTGGGGCTGCTCAGCCTTTGTTGTTTCTCTGCAGGCTTGGGGACACCCTTTTCTGAGAGCCCTTGGATTGTGCTTAGAGTGACCAGACATCCCCATTTGTCCAGGGACAGCCCTGGTATAATTGTGATGCCTAGTGTACTCATTAATAGTGTCCGTTTTGACTCTGATTTGGAAGATAAACAACCACTAGAGTTTTAGTACAAATGTGAACTATTATATTTAATAATTCATAATACAAAATATAATACCTGTTGCTATCATTCACTGAATATACATATTCAGTGCCAGATTTCAAGCATAGATTTACTTTTTACAAACTTCTAGTCACTATACTCTAGTCAATGTCTCATTGACTGAGACACTTCAGTCAACATGGCCCCAAGCCATCCCATCCTGTTCCCTTCCCCTGCTATCCTGCTCCTTTTCCTGGGCTTTCTCTCCTAGGACATGGCACCGCCAAGTTTCTGGTCACCCAAGCTGGAAATCTGTTGTCATCCTTAGTTATTCCCTCTCCCTTCTTTTAATCATCCCCCAGCTCCCAGTGATTCTATCTGCTTAATATCATACTGTTTTCTAGCCACACTGACTATTCTATTTTGATGATTCTCCATGGTGTCTTCAACCCCAGGGTACATGCTATTTCCTTGCCTGCTTCTGCAAAATTAACTCCTACATTTTACAGTTTTCAGCTCACTCATAACTTGATCCCAATTCCAGTAGGGTTGCCCTGTTAAAAAGGACATGCCATGCTTTATATTTCTTTTGCGGCTGTTTATATTTCTTTTGGATGCTGTTTGTGGACCCCTTAAATTGTGAGCTCGTGAACGTGGGTATTGTGTCTATCCTGTTCTCTGCTGAATCCCTGGGTTTTAATGGAAGTTTCTCAGTAAGTATTGTAAGATGTGCTTGAGTGTATCCTGTTTTCTCCATTCCTCTGCCTCTGCTGCAGTCCAGGCACCTGGTTCTTTGCAGTGGCCTCTTGTTTACATATTACTTCTCCAATCCATTCTCTGCCTAGGAAGATCTCATAAGCTGAACTGCGTCACTCTTCTACTTAGAATATTCAGTGGCTCCCTATTATTCCAGGGATAATGCCCCAAATTCCTAAACAGAGGCTTTTTGTCTTGGCCCTGAACTCTCTGGACTGGACCATCTATCTGTTATCTCATAACAGATTTCACTTTAAATATCATGTCCCTCCCTAGGAGAACTTCCTTTCATGCTCCAGTGGTTAGACTCCTCCTTGGTACTCACACAGCCCTCCAACTGCTGGATGATCACAGGTTATTGTGTTTAGCTTTTTTCCCCCCCTTCATCAGTCCGTGGGTCTGGTGTACTCAAGTTGTATTCAAGCTTTGCTGTATTCATATTTCTAGCACAGTATTCATGACATAGGGAAAAGTAAAAGAATATTTGTGAAATGAATGAAATTATCCCTGTGTTAATGGTAAGGAATTCAGTAAAGAAAGAGAAAATTCTTTGAATATCATATAGCTGGTAAATGCTGAACACAGGTTTCAAGCCCAGGAGAGTGTCACACTGTTACAGGCTGAATTGTGTCCCCATCCTCAAATTCATATGTTGAAGTCTTAGCACTCTACTACATCAGAATGTGACTGTATTTGGAGACAGGGTCCAAAAAGAGGTAATTACGTTAAAATGAGGTCATTAGAGTGACCCTAACCCAATATGACTGGTGTGTTTATAAGAAGAGGAGATTAGGGCACAGATGTACACAGAGGGAAGCCCATGTAAGGACGTAGGGAGAAGACAACTACCTACAAGCCAAAAACCGAGCCTTAGAGGGAGCCAGCCCTGCTGACACCTTGATCTTAAATGTCTAGTCTCTACAATTGTGGGAGAAAGTAAGTTTTTGTTGTGCAAGCCACCTAGACTGTGGTACTTTGTCAAAACAGCCCTAGCAAACTAATACACATGCCTAAGACTTTCCTACTACACTGTATTTTAATTGTCTAGAGCAGAACTCTCCAACAGAAAAATACTGTGAATCACATATGTAATTTCTGGTAGTTGTATTATCAAGGTTTCAAAAAGGATGAATTTAATTTTAGTAATATTTTTATTTAACCTAATAAATATAAAATATGACTATTTTATTTTATTTTATTTTATTTTAAAAAAAAATTTTTTTTTTAAATTTATTTATGATAGTCACAGAGAGAGAGAGAGGCAGAGACACAGGCGGAGGGAGAAGCAGGCTCCATGCACCGGGAGCCTGATGTGGGATTCGATCCCGGGTCTCCAGGATCGCGCCCTGGGCCAAAGGCAGGCGCCAAACCGCTGCGCCACCCAGGGATCCCTTCTTTTTTTTTTTTTTTAAATATGACTATTTTAACATATAATGTATATGAGACATTATTAGTAAAATGTTTTACATTCCTTTTTTCCTACTGTTTGTAATGTGATGTGTATTTTACGTTTAGAGCACATACCAGTTCGGGTTAGCTACATTTCACGTGCTTAGTAGCCACATGTGGCTACCATATTGGGAATTGCAAGTGCAGTAGATAGTCCCTTCCTTTCTTTCTGCACACCATTTTTTTAAAAAAAGGTTGATATTTTATTATTTTTTAAAAATATTTTATTTATTTATTCATGAGAGACACACACAGAGAGAGAGAGGCAGAGACATAAGCAGAAGAAGAAGCAGGCTCCATGCAGGAAGCCTGATGTGGGACTCAATCCCAGGACTCCGGGATCAGGCCCTGAGCTAAAAGCAGATGCTCAACCACTGAGCCACCCAGTTGTTCTGATTGATATTTTATTCTGATAGTACACCATTTTAAACAATTAAAAAAGATCCAGCGAGTCAGCTAGGGATGTCATTCCTGAAAATTTTGTCTTTGCTTTTATGTTAGCAACTCTACTAGCTGGGTTAGCTGTTCTTCAAAAGACTAAACCATTTGGGCATTTTGGTCTTTCATCTCCTGCCTGGCATTGGACTGTAAGCATCAGATTCAGAATGTTCCTGTGAGAAAGCGTTTTGCCCCTCATCCCCTCTAATCACCTGTCCCTATGAATTTACTTGGAAATCTAGATGCAACAGTCCATTGCTACATGCTTTCATTCTCCAAACCTCAACCACAGCTGAAGTCTAGTGTGTCTGTTGAATGATCGTCCTGAATTGGTGCTTTCAAGTAGGTGGTTTGAGTCAGATGTTGACTTCTGTCCTGATCAGCTGTGACCAAGACGGAGTTGTAGAGCACATGCACGACCTTTTTTTTTTTTTTTTTTGTCCTTTTAATGTTGCATTTAGTTGGAAGAATTAGAGTTAATGAGATAGAAGGTGTAGGTGAACGTGACTTGGTGAATAAGATGATCATGGTTTGGTCAATAAGCTGAATGGAGTTGTTGACTTAGTAAAGAGTAAGAAACTGTACAGTTTTGAGTACAAGTTGTGACCACAAGAGAAGTGAGACTTAGGAAACTTTGCTCCAAGGTTAAGAATTGAGACCTTGTAGAGAGTGGCTTAAGTTTTGGATGAATAAGGGAACCATTGAGTCTGTTTCTTGTGTATGGTTCATCTCTGTAATTCTTTCTTTTGTGCACTGAAGATAAAATAGTGAACTTGCTGTCACGGAGCTCACACTAGCTTCTCCTGTTGGTGTGGTTTTATGCAAGGAAATTGAGTACTCATGAATTCCCATTATTGTCTTATTTTTCCTACTTGAAAGCACCAATTCAGGAAAAAACAAACAACCCCCCCACCCCCCGGACCTGAAGAAGGTGGAAGTCATCTCCTTGGTGATTTTGGGAAACTAGCTTGGGGTCCGATCAGTTATGGCCAACTTTTGCCTGCACTCCTTTTTTTTTTTTTTTTCAACCACAAAGAGTTAAACTCACCCAGAGGAGGCAGCAAAGGAGGTAAAGGAGTGTGACACTGATTTATAATAAGAAATATATATTTGGTCTTCATCCCAGTTTCTGACACAGAGCTCCTAAAACCCTTAGAATTTCCTAAGTGATAAGAGTGATAAAAATGTCTTGATATTTATAACAAACCCCTTTAAACTACACCTGAGTTTCTGTTAATGAGGTGACTTTTGGAAAGCCACCAAGGATGGGGGCTGGTTGCCACAGGAACCAACCATGTGATTGGGGGTTAGAACTTTCAGTTACACCTCCTGACCTCCTGGGAAGGGAGAGGAGCTGGAGTATCATACTCAATCACCAGTGGCCAATGATTTAATCAATCATGCCTATGCAACGAAGCCTCCAAAAAACCCAAAAGGATAGGATTCACGGGGCTTACAGGTAGGTGAACATGTGGAGTGCTGGAAGGATGGCATGTTAAGAAAGGAAATGAGAGCTGTGTGCCTCTTTCGACATCCCTTGCCCTGTGCATCTCTTGCATCTGGCTCCTCAGGATTGGGTCTTCTTGGAGTATCCTCTTTTTTGATCTTTGAAATCACCGTTTGAAGCCACTTTTGTCAGCAAGTAAATGCACAGATATGTGTATGTTATTTGTAGCAGTTATAGGAAAATGGTTCTCCTTCCTTCATAGACACCTCACAAATTTTAATTTGATGGTAACTGAGGCACCTGAACCAGAGGGAACTGACTGGATTCAGATGGCCTTGGCAGGATCTTCAGTGGACTTTTCAGGATCTTCAGGTCTTTCCAGTGGCCTTCAGATGGTATTTCCAGGACCTTACGGAAACTCTGGAGTAACCAGGGAAAAACTTTGGGAAAAATTTTGGAACCCAGAGGCCATGGTTGTCAATCCATTCAGACTCTTTTTTAAAAAATATTTTCTTTATTTATATGAGAGAGTGAAAGCACCCAAGCAGTGGGGAGGGACAGAAGGAGAGGGAGAAATTGGCTTCCTACGAAGCAGGGAACCCATGTGGGGCTCAAAACGAGGACCCTGGGATCATGACTTAGGCTGAAGGCAGATACTTAATCACTTGAACCACCCAGGTGCTCCCCATTCTGACTCTTGAAGGGAATCTTTGTTTCTGAATGTAGCTGGGGACATGATTATCTGGTTTTTGCCAGAATTATGATCACATTGATCAGTTCCCCCAAAGGAACAGTCAGGGCAGGTGAATGTAGTCAGGCAATGACTGGGGCAGAACATCAGCCGAAGAAAGGGACAAATGACCCACTGTGGGCTGGAGGTATACTGTGTGCCAGCCAGCAGTGTGTCTGTAGAGCATAGCATTAAGGGTTCTTGAAGAAATCAGCTGGAACATTTCCAGTTTAAAATGGCATCTGGCTAGCTACAGCTGCCCCTGGCACAGTCTCTCTTGCTTTCTAATTAACCTCTTTAATGAAGATATAGAAACAGCACAGCCCCATTACCATAAAAGTGGATACCCTCTCTCCTTGTCCCTCTCTTTGCATTGGCTTAGAGACATAGCATTTGCAGCAATTAAAAAATTGCGCGGCCATCTCTCAAGTCTGTGAGTATTGCTTTTCTCGCCATCCTCAATATATTTTTTTGGAGAATGTGTTTTTTATAAAGTGATAGGGTAGAAAGTTGGGGCCATATTACACTGATTGTGAGGAGAGCAGACAGCCAGGGGCAGTTGTATAGATGAGGATTGAGACAAAGAGAGACCAGGTAGCAGGGTCTGTTGGAAACTATAGATTTTAATGTATTCTGTTGGTTTTGAATGTCAGAAAATAAGGCAGTGGAAGGCGGAGAAGATCCCAGTAGAGCAGAACTCTATTAGATAAAAGGCTGAACAAGAATGAATAACAGATCTTAAAATAAGCCCCTTCCCCAAACACACATATAAACAAATACCAAATTCTTTATGTATATGCAGAGTCAAAGGAGTTAAAAAAACAATCTTCCTTCGAAGAAAATTCCAGGCTTACATATTTTTATCAGTGAATTCTTTTAATATTTAAGGAAGGAATAACACTAATCTCATGTAAACTCTCTCGGAAACTAGAGGAGGAGGAAACAGTTCACAATTCATTTTATAATATTTATTTAAGAAGTCATTATACACAATCTTAAATAAATTACAAAAAGAGAAAGGAAGAAAGACATAAAGAGAAACAGAATTACTAAAATCCTGCATGAATATAGGCTAAAAAAATCCTTAACAAAATATTAGTACACAAATCCAGCAATATACAAGAAGGATAACACATCATGACCAAGTAGGATTTATCCCAGAAATGCAAAGTTGGTTTAACATTGGCAAATCCAAAAGTGTAATCCACTACATTTACAGAATTAGGAAGAAACATATATCAAGGAGAAAAAGTATTTAATAAAAATGAACATCTATTCATGATAAAAACTCAGGACACTAAGAATAAAAGAAAAATTTCTCAATCTGATAAAATTTATTTATTAAAAAGTTATAGCAATTGTCATACTTCCTGGTAAAATACTGAACATTTTCTCACTAAGATTGAGAATAAGGTGAAGATGTCCTTTCTCACCATTTCTGTCTAACATTATGCTGAGGTTATAGGAATGGCCAAAAGAAAAAAGGGCCAAAAAAAAAAAAAAAAGATAGGAAAGAAAGAGGTAAAATTGTATTTGTGTTCAGATGTTATGATTATTTATGTGGAGAATCCTAAGAAGTCTCCCCTTTAACTACTAGAACTAGTAAGTGAACTTAGCAAGTTCATAGCATTCAAAGTTAATATACAAAGATCAATTGTATTATTTATATACTAGCACCAAATATTTGGAAAGGGACGTTTAAAGATTCCTTTGCCAGTGCATCAAAAACAAACCGAAAAAAATAAACTGATGATTAAATATAACAGAATATGTGTAAGACTTCTGCTCTGAAAAGCATGAAACATTGCTGAGAGTAATTAAAGTGGACCAAAATCAATGGGTATTTATAGGTAGGAAGGCTCAGTGTTGTTTAGATATCAATTCTTCCCAAATTGCCCACTAGATTCAACATAATCACAATAGAAATTCCAGAGGGTCTTTCACAGAAATTGACAAACTGACTCTAATATTTATCTAGAAATGCAAAACACCCAGAATATCAAAAACAATTTTTCTTTTTTTGTATATTATTATTGGAGTTCGATTTGCCAACATATAGCATAACACCCAGTGCTCATCCCGTCAAGTGCCCCTCTCAGTGCCCGTCACCCAGTCACCCCATCCTCCTGCCCACCTCCCTTTCCACTACCCCTTGTTCGTTTCCCAGAGTTAGGAGTCTCTCATGTTCAGTCACCCTCACTGATATTTCCCACTCATTTTCTCTCCTTTCCCCTTTTTCCCTTTCACAAGTTTTTATATTCCCCAAATGAATTAAACCATATGTTTGTCCTTCTCCGATTGACTTACTTCACTCAGCATAACACCCTCCAGTTCCATCCACGTTGAAGCAAATGGTGGGAATCATCGTTTCTAATGGCTGAGTAATATTCCATTGTATATATAGACCACATCTTCTTAAAAGCAACCTTGATAAAGAAAAGCAAGGTTGGAGGACTTATGCTCTGACCTCAAAAATCATTTTAAAGCTATGATCATCAGAAGTGTGGTATCAGCATAAATCAAGATTGACAAATGAATCAATGGAAAAGAACATGAAGCTCAGAAATGAACTCAACTGGCCAACAAGTTCTTAAAAATCTTATTAAGTTTTTAATGTTAATTCCAGTATCGTTAGCATAATAGTATTGTATTGGTTTGGCCAACTGATTTTTGACAGAGTCACCAAAGCAATTCAGTGCAGAAAGGAAAGTCCCTTCCTTCCTTTCTTGACAGCCTTTCAACTAATGAAATTGGAGTAGTTATTCATAAGAAAAGACATCAATTCCTACTTTATACAAAACCACAAAGCTTTCAGGAGAAAGCATAGGAAAATGTCATCAGGACTTAGAGAGAGGCAGTGTTCTTATAGGACTTAGAAAAGAAAAACCAGTAAGTTAGGCTTTGTTAAAATGTGAATATTTCTGCTTATAAGCAGATACTTCTAAGAAAATATGTAGGTAATCCACAAGCTGAGAGAAAACATTAGTAAAACAGATACTTTACAAAGAACTGGTATCCAGGATATAGAAAGAACTTTTGTAATTCAGTAAGAAACAAACAAAAACAATTAAAATGGGCAATATCATTGGATATGTATTTCACAAAAGAAGATGAATATATGGCCAGTGAGCATATACAAAGTACTCAACCTCATTAGACATTAGGGAGATTCAAATCAAAACCACAGTATGACAGCCTTATGCATCCTTTAGAAGGTTTAAAATTAAAAAGGCCAATAGTCCCAAATGTTTGTTTTTCTTTTGTTGTAAATTTGTTTTTACTTAAGTTAGATTTGCCAAAATATAGTATAACACCCAGTACTCATCCTGTCAAGTGTCCTCCTCAGTGCCCATCACTCAGTTACCCCAACCCCTTACCCACCTCCCCTTCCACAACCCCTTGTTTCCCAGAATTAGGAGTCTCTCATGGTTTGTCTCCCTCTCTAATTTTTCCCACTCAGTTCCCCTCCTTTCCCTTATAATACCTTTCACTATTTCTTATATTCTACATAGGAGTGGAATATGATGATTGTCCTTCTCTGATTGACTTACTCTGATTGACATAATATCCTCCAGTTCCATCCACGTTGAAGCAAATGGTGGGTATTCATCATTTCTAATGGCTAATATTCCATTGTATATATAGACCACATCTTTATGCATTCATCTGTTGAGGGACATCATGGCTCCTTTCACAGTTTGGCTATTGTGGACATTGCTGCTATGAACGGTAGGGTGCAGGTGTCCTGGTGTTTCACTACATTTGTATCTTTGGGGTAAATATCTAGTAGTGCAATTGCTCTATTTTTAACCCTTTGAGGAACCTCCACACAGTTTTCCAGAGTGATTGTACCCATTTGCATTTCCACTCACAGAGCAAGAGGGTTCCCCTTTCTCCACATCCTCTCCAACATTTGTTGTTTCCTGTCTTGTTAATTTTCACCATTTTCACTGGTGTGAGGTGGTATCTCATTGTGGTCTTGATTTGTATTTCCCTGATGGCAAGTGATGCAGAGCATATTCTCATGTGCTTGTTGGCCATGTGTATGTCTTCTTTGGTGAAATTTCTGTTCATGTCTTCTGCCCATTTCATGATTGGATTTTTTGTTTCTTGGGTGTTGAGTTTGGTAAGTTCTTTATAGATCTTGAATACTAGCCCTTATCTGATATGTCATTTGCAAATATCTTCTCCCATTCTGTAGGTTGTCTTTTAGTTTTGTTAAACAGTCCCAAATGTTATCAGGAATGCCTTTCATACATTGCAGGTGGGAGTGGGAAAATCTAACATTTTTTTTCAAAAATCTAAATACATATCTATTTACCGTGTGACCCAACAATTGCATACCCAGGTAATCATCCAAGAAAACTGAAAATACATGTCCACAAAAAAGTTTGTATAAGAATGTCTCTGGCAGGACATCATTAAAAATAGTCAAAAACTGGGGTATCTGGGTGGCTCCGTGGTTGAAGTTCTGTCTTTGGCTCAGGTCATGATCCGGGGGTCCCTGCAGGGAGCCTGCTTCTCTCTCTGCCAATGTCTCTGCCTCTCTTTCTGTGTCTCTCATGAATAAATAAATAAAATCTTTAAAAAATAGTCAAAAATTGAAAATAGCCCAGGTGTCCATCAATAGGAGAATGGGTAAACAAATTATGGTATTTTCATTTAATGGAATACTATGCGGCAATTAAAAGGAACCATCACTGATGCGTGCAATGATGTGAGTGAGTCTCAAAATGTCTTGTCATGTGAAAGAAACCATACACACAAGTCTACACTGTATGATTTCATTTGCATGTAGCTCTAAAAAAGGCAAAACTAATTTATGGTGGGGAAAAACTCAGAATAATGATTGACTCTGAGAGTAGGGGATGGGCATTGACAAGAAAGGAGCATGAGGGAATTTTCTGGGATGATGGGATGTTCTATCTTGATAGAGGTTTGGGTACACAGGAATATGCATTTGTCAGAATTGGGAATGTACCTAAGTCAGATTTGTGGCTTTCACTGTATGTAAATTTCAAAAGAAGAAGACCTGTAAACAAACCAAAGAAGAAGACCTGTAAACAAACATTAAACTCTAGTTAATTATTTGCACTGTGAAATATTGAGGGGGATGCCAACTGATGTATGTAGTTTAATTTGAAGTGCAACAAAAAAATCAAGATGGTTGGATGGATGGATAGATACATGATAAAGCAAGTAAAGTGTTGATGATAGAGTCTCTAGAAGTACTCGCTATAAAATTCTCTCAACTTTTAAATTTTTATTTCATTTATTTATTTATTTCTTAAAAAGATTTTTATTTATTCATGAAAGACAGAAAGAGAAAGAGAGAGAGAGAGAGAAGCAGAGACACAGGCAGAGGGAGAAGCAGGCTCCATGCCGGGAGCCCAGCATGGGACTTGATCCAGGGACTCCAGGATCATGCCCTGGGCCGAAGGCGGCACTAAACCGCTGAGCCACCCAGGCTGCCCTCTCAACTTTTTTATAACTGAAACTTTTCATTGTAAAATATTAGGAAAAAATTAAAATCCAAATCGCAAACTTCGAGAGATATGAAAAAGAAGGAATGTATGGAAAGACAATCATAGACCTTGCTGAAAAGAGTGTTCATGGCAAAGATATTAGTCTCATGTTGATTCATACATTTAACATAGTTTGGAATTTTGATTTTCAAAGTTGATTCTAACTTTCATTAAGATTTAATTACAAGAGAACAAAAATGAAAATCTTACTAAAATGTTCTATATATTACATATATATATTAGTGAAAACAATATAGCATTATACCACAATTAAAATACAATGACATGAAAAGGAAGGGATCATCTTGAGTTACATGATAGACTACCTATGAACTTGATAGAATATACAAAAAGTGGTGTGAATTATTTGAAAGAGATGAATTTTTCAATAAATGTTGAAGTGAAATCAGTTTAGAACTTTAGCTCACATCATCTCCCAAATTAAGTTACAGATGAATTAAAGAGCTAAATTTTAAAAATGCAGGTTGTTTTCCCTTTGGATAGTTATGCTATGCACAGATTTTACTTAACATAGTATTAAGAGCAGTTAAGATTGCCTGCATTGGAATGACAATAATGTAGCAAAAGATCTTTTAAGCCCAAGAGCAAAGGAAAAAATCCAAAGTATAAGAACAATGTATTTGGCCACTTAAATAGAGAATTTCTATGTCTTCAAAAAATTATAAGCAACAGTAAAAGAAAAATGTCAAATTGGAAAAAATACTTGCAGTAAATATAGCAGAAAGGCTTACTATCCTTAACAGACATAGAGATCTTTCAAATCAATGTGAAAAAAAGAAAAACCTAAAGAAAAAGGCTGTAAGACTTGCATATGTAATTTGCTGAAACATAAAAACAATATTGTGCTCAAGGTTTCTGTGAACCTAAAAGTGCTCTAAAAAAATACAGTCTTCATTCTCTAAAAAGAAGATAATGAACTTGCAAAAATCTCTTATTGTTACTAAAGAATTTACATTAAAAATGAAGGATTCTCTCTCTCTAAATTAAATAAATACATTGTAAAAAGAATAGGGCAGCCTGAGTGGCACAGTCCTTTGAGAATTTGACTTTGAGTTTCAGTTCAGGTTATGATCTCAAGGGTCAAGAGATCAAGCCCTGGCTTGGGCTCCATGCTGAGTCTGCTTGGGATTTTCTCTCTCCTTCTCCCTCTGACTCTCCTGCTTGTGTGTGAAGGCTCTTTAAAAGAAATAAATCTTAAAAAATGAAAGATAAGATTTTGTTTTACACTTAGAAAGTTAGAAAAAAAACTTTTCTGAGATAGTTTTGTTAAGCCTGTGTCTCTTCTGCTTTGCAGTTAAGGGTGATGGTGTGGTGAACATTCTCATATGGCTTTGATAAATCTTTGATTATTTCCTCAGTGTGTTTATCCACGTTGATGATGTTTTATTTTATTAATACTCTTTATTTCTTAAATTGGTTGAAAAGCATGTAAGAGTTCATCAAATTACTAGTTTCTAAGAGATCATTTATGACTAAGGATGTTAACCATTTGTCATGCATTGCAAATGAAATCCCATGTTTTCTCACCAATATTTTACTGTGACGTTTTCCTTTTTGGTTGTACAGAAGTGTTCTATTGAAACATAATAATGTTCTGCTTAAAAAAAAGTACCTTTAACATGTTTGAAATGGTACCTAATGCATTAAAGGATCTCTGTGTGCAAAAGGCAGAGAAAATGCATGAAAATTGAAATAAGTGGCTATCGTTGGATGGTATGATTATGGATGATTTCTATTCTTTTCCTATGGTTTTTCCTAATTTTCTAAAAATTAATGAATTTAAAAAATGAGAAATTAAAAATGATAGTTTGAAATGGCTTTTCTTTCAGCACTTGGTATCAAGCCTGGCACATAGTAGGTACTCGGTATACCTATAAAAACAGCTTTATTGAGATCTAATTCACATACCATAAGATGCAATTTTATTTTTTAGCAAATTCACAGATATATGCAGCCATCATCACAGTCAATTTTAGAACATTTCCGTCACCTCAACAAGGAACCCTGCACCATTTAGCTGTCACTTCCCTGTCCCCCTACCTCCCCTAGCCCTAAGGAACCACTGATCTACTTCCTCTCTCTAATATTTGCCTATTCTAGCCATTACATATAAGTGGAATGACCCAACATATGATGCTCTTTTGCCACTGGCTTCTTTCACTTACTGTAATGTTTTCAGAGTCCATCCATGTTGTAGCATGTGTCTGTATTTTATTCTTTTTTTTAATGGCTGAATAATAGTATATTGAGTGGATATTCTACTGCTTGTTGATCTATCATTAGTCGATGATATTTGGGGTGTTTCTACCATTTGACTATTATGAATAATTATGCTATAAAATTTGTCTAAAGCTTTTGGCATGGACATATGTAATGTGTCTATTTCTCTTGGTTATATATCTAGGGGTGGAAATGCTGAGTCATAGGGTTATTCCATGTTTAATATTTGGAGGAATTTTCAGGCTGTTTTCCAAAGTGATAGCACCATTTGACATTTCCATGAGCAGTGCATGAGAGTTCTGATTTCTCCACCACTCCAACCCTGACATTTTGTTGTTTCTTAACTTTTGTTGATATCCAGGCTATCCCAGCAGGTGTGAAGTGGTTTCTCATTGTGGTTTTGATTTGCATTTTCCTGATGACTAATGATGTTAAGCATCTTTTCATGTGCTTATTGGCCATTTGTATATCTTCCTTGGAGAAAGGTGTATGCAGATTCTTTGCCCATTTTTAAATTGGGTTATTTGTCTTTTTGTTATTGGGTTATAAGTGTTCTTTTACTTTCTAGTACAAGTACCTTATCAGATGGATGATTTGCAAATATTTTACCACTCTGTCCTCTTTCTACTCTCGTGGTAAAATATTTTACCACTCTGTCCTCTTTCTACTCTCGTGGTAGTGTCTTTTGAAGCACAAAAGTTTCTAAGTTTGGTGAAGTTCAATGTATGTATCTTTTTTCCTGTCTGCGCTTTTGGCATCATTTCTAAGATACCATTCTCAAATCCAAAGTTGTGAAGATTGACCAATATGTTTGTTTCCTATGATTTTTGTAGTTTTGGCCCTTTGTATTTAATCCTTTGATTTATTTTGTGTTAGTTTTTGTACATGATATGAGGTAAAAGTCCGCCTTTGCTCTCTTGCATGTATGTAGCTATGCAGTTGCCTCATCAGCTTTTGTTAGGAAGATTCTTCTTTCCCCACTGGATGGTCTTGGCACCCCAGCCAAAAATCAATTGGCCATAGACACATGGGTTTATTTCTGGACTCTCAATTTTATCCCATTGGTCTATATGTCTATCCTTTGCCAATATCCTATACCTTGATTACTATTGCTTTCCAGTAAGTTTTGAAATAGGGAAGTTGTGAGTCCTCCAGCTTTGTTTTGTTCTTTTTCAAAACTTGTTTTGGCTATTCTGAGGACCATGCAATTAAAATGAATTTTAAAATGAGTTTATCTATTTCTACAATGAAGCCAGCTGAGATTCTGATAGAGATTGCTTTGAATCTATTGATCAACTTGAGGAATATCGCCATCTTAAGGTCTTCCAATCCATGAACGTGGAATGCTTTTCCAATTTTACAGATCTTCTTTCATTTCTTTTGGTAATGTTCAGAGTACACATTTTGCATGTTTTTTGTTAAATTTATTCCTATGTATTTTACTTGTTTTGATGTTGTTGTAAATAGAATTGTTTTTTAAATTTTATTTTGGATAATTCATTGCAAGTATATAGAAGTATAATTGATTTTGGTGTGTTGATCTTGTATCCTGCAACTTTGCTGAACTCATTTATTAGTTCTAATAAATAGCTTTTTAGTGCTCAGGATTTTCTCTATATAAGAGGATACCATTTATAATAGAGATAGTTTTATTTTTTCTTTCCAATCTGGAAGTCTTTATTTATCTTTTTTTCCCTTATTGCCCTGGCTGAAACATCCAGGACAATGTTGAATAGAAGTGGAGAAGGTGGAAATCATTCCCTTGTTTTTAATCTTAGGGAGAAAGCATTCAGTATTGAGTATGATCTTAGTTGTGTGTTATTCATAGATGTCCTTTATCAAGTTGAGGAAATTCCCTTCTACTCCTAGTTTGTTGAGTGTTTTTATCATGAAAAGGCACCAGATTTTGTCAAGTGTTTTCTTCTGCATCTATTGGGATAATCTTTCAGTTTTTGCTTTTTATTCTATTGATATGGTGTATCCTATTAGCTGATTTTTGGATGTTGTCAGTGCACTTTTATTGAATGTGTCCCATGCTGGTAGGCACATTTGGGAATGCAACTGAATCCTCTATGTGGTTTAGAGGCTACAGGCTGCCATATGGCTGTTTTTGGATGAGAGATGCCCTAGCCTCGTCTCTACCAGCTCTTCTCCAGTTTTCTTTTCCGTGCTGATGCAGTGCCTTGCACCAGTCAAGTACTAACTTACACCTCCAGTCAGGTAGACGTGTTTCAGGTTAATTAGGGGCCTCAGTCAATTTAGTTCGTAGGTTGTAATTACAGGCACCTGAGACCTGCAATTTCTGTTTTAATTAAAATAAACAATGTGGAGGGACTGACATCACACCAGGGCAACCGATGTGCAGGGCATAGGTAATTACACCAAAGCTGAGCCTCTTGCTGTGAAGACGTCTGTTGGGATCCATGATGGAGCACTGGGCCTGGCCATCCTGGTGAATGCTAATTACCTGCTGCCAACCACAGCTCAAACCAGACGGGTCGGTAGGTTGTGGTGATGATATTAAAACATGTTTCTTTCAAGTTGGAACTGAGCTGTGACCTTTGGGGCATGTAAGCGTGTGTGTCCATTTACATATACAATATCCCTCTAAATGTATTTACCTATAACATGCTTCCACATACACATGCAGTGGAATGAAAAATTCTTATTTTAACTGCTGGTTTTAGAGATCCTCTTGGGAAGGGAGTCAGCCTTGTTAGAAAAATAGTAGTTCACTTGGACAGAGTCAGACATATCCTAACTGCTCAGCCTTGGCAGTTACAGGAATTTGGGGTGGGGTATAGCAGGGAAAAGGGAGGTGGTAAGGGAGAGTGGAGAGAAGCAGGGCTGGAACGTGGCAGGAGGTTACAGTCTAAGAAGAGGGTAGCCAGTGAGAGATGCCTGGTGGCCAGAGTGGCTCAAGTCCATAGAAGAACAAGGTTTTTAATTTTTATTTTAAAATTGTTTGCATCAAACGATGTAAACTCCCTCTGGCACAGCAAGCCTTCAGTGAAGTCATAAGCATACACCAGTGTTTTAGAGGAGTGAGTTTCTTTTTTTGGGGAGGAGTGGGCGGTAAAGATCGAGGAAGAAAGATTTAATTCTACATTTGAGTTGGAGTGTAGGGGATCATACATGAAAAAGTGAATCCAGGGCTATAGGGAGCAAGAAGTGACTAAAGACTGTAAATCTATGAGACTTTTAGGAAATCTAGGTCTGGGAGTTGGACTTCCCACAGACATAGGAGAGAAATCCACATTCATTTTAGAAAAGAAATCTCAACATGGCACTCTGCCATGTGAAACCTTCCGATGGCCCTCATTACTATCAAGACAAGGTGTAAACTTACTTAAATGGCCACAAAGATATCCAGTCCTAATCCCTGAAACCTGTAAATGTTACCATTTTTTAAAAAGTCGTTGCAAAATGGGATTAAATTAAAGATTTTGAGATGGGAGATTATCTTGATGTGTAGTGACCATCACATGCATCCTTATAAGAGGCAGAGAAAGGGAGGGTACCACACACAGAGGAGGGGCGGGCACAGACGGAAGAGAAGCAAGGCAGAGGTTGTGGCCATGTGGCTGAAATCAAGAGATGCCAGTAGCCACCAGACCTGGAAGAAACTGGAAGCAAATTCTCCTCTAGAGTCCCTGGAGGGAGCACAGCCCTGCTGACACTTCAGTATTGACCAGGGAAGCTGATTTTGGATTTCTGCCCTCTGGAAATGTGAGGGTGAAAATTTCTATTGTTTTAAGCCATCCAGTTTGGGAAACTAAACAGGTAGCTTCACCAGACCCTTTGAGATCTGGCCCTTGACCTTCTCTCTAGCCTCATCTCTGACCCTGTTCCCCCATCACACCCCATCCCCCACCCCACACTCTGGCCATACTTTATATGTACTGATCTCCCTGCCTGGAACATTCTTCAGTCTCTGCCAAGCTTGAGAGATGTGGCAAGCTAGACCAGCTAATGGATAAGGAAACAGCATGCAGCCCATGCCCCCCAGAGGACTACTAAGCTGGTCTCTAAATCAGTGCCTCCCTGGCCAGAGTCTCAGGCTGGGACAGTTGCCTTCTTGCCCATTCTCCCTGGCTGAGGCTCTATGTCATGGCAGGCTGGAAAGGCCCACCTGTCTTACATTTGACCTCACCAGATTGCCTCAGATTCCTACCTTCTTGGGCACAGTGGAATAAGGACAGGCCTTGGTATAGGATAAATTGGGTTAGAATGTTGTCTTTTCTGCTTTGATACTGTGTGATCTTGCATAAGTTACTTAACTTTTCTGAACATCTGTTTTCTCATATATAAAGTGGGGCTTTTTCAACGGTTGTTGATATCTTTAACATATAGTTATGGAGCATGCACTCTATGTGAACAAGCCCTGGTCCCTGCCTTTGTGGAGGATGCATTTACTTAGGCTACTGAGGGAGCAAAATGAGGCCTGAAGCAAGTATCCTTTCCCCCCCCGCCCCCTCCACATCGTCTGAAGTTCCCTTTTCCTTAGGGGGTCATATCTGGCTCACTCACTCAGCCTAAGGGAAACCTCTCAGTGGTCAGTTCTGGCCCAAGAGGAGGCAAGGGGGTTTAGTTTGGGAGCAGAGTTTAGCTTGGACTCATGCCATAACCCAGACTTTAACATGTGGGAGGTAACAGTTGTCTTTGTAGAAAGATTTGTAAGTACAGCGGGCAGGTGGGTATGAGTGAGCTCTAGATCCTTCTAGGTCCTTCCTGGACCTTCAGTGTGTGACTCGGGGCAGAGACAGGACACACATGAGTTCTGACTAAGTGTGCTTACTGCAAATGCATGTGCACACGTGCGCACTCACACACCCGCCCGGGGAGATGCCACACCCCTAGGCACATGTGCACATATGGGTCTCTGGGTACACTCACGCATGCATTGTATTTTTACCGCATTTTTGTTTGTTGAGGGGCATACTTGTCCTTCTCTTTTCATACTGGATGTTTGGAAAAAATAATGAGGAGGCTCAGAAATACAAAGTTCCTTCATGAAGTTCATGCAGCCTTCATAGGACAGTGTTAAGCCTCAAGCCTGAGGTCTCAGAAGTGTCCACCAAATTAGGCTGCCTTTCTACACACACGCACACACACACACACACACACACACACACTTTCTCCCATTTACCCAACTAGGCAACATAGCAGGACAGTTGTGAGCATGGGCTCAAGTCAAATCCTCATTCTGCCACATTTTAACTACGTGACCTTGAGAGAGTCACTTCACCTTTCTACGAGAACCTGTTTCACAGGGTTGTAGTGACCATTAGAGATAATGAATGTAAGGTTCATGGCTCTTTGCCTAGCACAGAGTGAATGCTCAATGAATGTTGAGTTTTACTAGGTAGCAGGTGCTTTAGTAGGCCCTGAGATCTCATGAAATCTAGTACCTTGCTAGGAATATTACTGAAATATTGTTTCAAACATGACTTAAGGGGAAAGGTGATACACTGCCCAGCAGGCCCTAGTTCCAGAAGAAAGATGAAGAAAAGCCTAAGGACAGAGCCCCTATGGTGGCGCTGAGATCCTCCAAAAGATCTACTATTTGGGGATCCTGTTCTACCCACCGCCCCAATCTATAGACCCACGCCCCACTCATTTCAAGGTCCTAGGTCTGCACAGGCTTGGAGACATGAGCCCTGACGGCACAGGGCAGCTTCCTGGCCAGCACCCGGGGACAGGAGGGCCAGTCCTTGCTCGCCTCATCCCAGAGACCTGCACAAGCTGTAACAGGCTCACCGAAGGCAGGAGCCAGCAGCGACCCAGACGCTTCTGTGGTTTTTCTGGGCGGAATGCCTCCCTTGCTGGGCTAGGCTGTCTGTTCCCCGGGGCTGCTTGCAGGTCTGAAGAGCCAGGATCTGCCCTGTTGGGCTCCCTGTCCCCCTGTCCTGTCCGGCATGCTCCCCTGCAGCTCCAAACCCAGTGGAAGGATTTTTTACGGCTCGTGGTGCAATTCGAGCCCCTTTACACCCACGGTCAGAGGGTGGTTTACGAGAACCCACACCTCGTTGGGTTGCCATAAAGATGAAGTGAGGTAGTGCCAGAAACACTAGTGTTGGCACGTAACAAGTGCCTTGTCATCCTAGCAGCGACTACTGTGGTTCATGATTATTACTGTCATCATCATTGCCATCGTGTGCATCATCACTGTCGTCGGAGCCTGAAGGCGGCTAGCCAGGGATGACATCCAGTCCTTAGCCATGTGACGTCAGGCAAGTAGCACCTCTGTGCCTCAGTGTCTCATAATGCAAAGTGGCTACTCTTTTTGAAGCTTCCTGCCTCCATCCTATGCCAGTGTCAGAATGTCTTGGATAAGCATTCTGAGAGCCTTCCCAGTGGGAATTTGGGCAGGTAACCTCACTTCTTTGAATCTCTGTTTTCTCAGTAGATGAGTACAGTGCAATTGCAAGGATAAAAGAGACAAAGAAGCAGCACAGACTGGCCTTGCATAGCTCCTGGCCTGCAGTGGGTGCTCCTGCATGTCGGCAGCTGGTCAGCTGATCTACCTTCCATTCCATTGACACCAAGGAGGCTGGGAAGCTGAAAGTTTTGGTCCCAGCACCGTGAAGGCAGAAGCAGAAAAATACCTTGGTTTTGTCCAGGTCTTCGCAAATCCAGCCTCTCATCCTATCTTGGCCCGGAGGCTTAGCTCTCTAGAGCAAGTCTTGGTTCTCTTCGAACCTCTGACAGTTTTTCTTAGTGTCTGCTGTGAGCAAGTCTTTCTCAGGTCATGTGTAAATGCTGATACTTTTCAGAATTCTATCCTTGGCCATTTCCTCTTTTTCACCAGGGGTTTCTTCCGCCTTCGAAGCTCACTTACCAATTCTGTCCTGCTTACCCCCAGGTCATCATCTGCCACCCTGAGCTTCCTCTTGACCTCTGCATCTCAATATCCAACTATCTGCTAAAGATCTGTGGTGGAAAAAACTCTTGCCCAACACCCCCAAACTTGACTTAATAATTTTCTCCTTAAACTTGCTCTATCTTCTGTCGTCCATGTCCATGAAGCTATCCAGGTCAGAAATCTGTGGACATCCTCACTCTTTCCTCTCTTGTCTCACATACACACCGTCTTCCTTCTCTTCCCACTCTCTTTCTTCCACTAGATAAGGATTTCACGTATCTGCTGTGTGTCAGTCACTGTTCTAGTTGTTGGGCCACTAGGTCACTAAATCCTCTTAATATTATCCTCAGATGTCTAAGAATTGTGTCATCTCTGCTTCTCAGTTGCAAATGACAGCATCTATACCTAGGAGGAAAATATATTGAGTAGTACCCAGAATTGCTGGGTGAGATGGAGAAGTTGGCTGGAGGCCAAGCTTCTAAGAATATCTAAAATCACTCTGAATCTGGCTTATGGGTGGAGCTGCCATGGCCACTGCTGAAGCTGCCATTGAGTACTAGACCCCAGAAACCCGATTTCACTGCAAGCCACTGCCATTACCCACACCCATGTTGCCTCTGGGTTGGCATTTTGACTTGGCACTGCGCTGCCCCGGAAGTTGAATGCTTTTGTTGTTTCCTACACCAGCAAAACTGCAAGTGAGCTCCCAACAGGGCCAGTCCTCACACAGACCACTTCCCATCTGGAGCGTTTGAGCGATGAAGGCTGGTCATGTGCTTGTGGCACAGGGGCAGGGGAGTCTGGAAATTATTTGAGTTCTGACTTCTGCCTTGGAGACAGGAACTCATTTTGCCTATTTCCCCCAGATTGCAGAAGTCTGTTAAAAAGGTGGTGGAAATGACAACCTTGAGGTATAGGGATGTCTCTTGTCCCCTCCATTTTCACTGTCACTGCCCTGGGCCCACCTCAACCCCTCTCACCCATCCCATCCTGCTCAATCTTCACCCTAAGGTGTAGTTCTGGCATCATCTGGTCAGTGTCCATCTGGTCAGTGTCCTGGTCAGTGTCCTCTGTGGCACTCATTGTCCCAGCACTTTGGCCACCCACTGTGGTCCCTCACTCACTGTACAGTTCTTCAGCCTCATCCTCTGAAAGCCGGGACAGCCATTGGGTGACAGTTTCTTGACAATGTCTGGAGGATAGCATGGCAACTAGTCTCATGAACCCAACATAACTTGGAGTCCCAGCAGAAGACAGGGAAGATCCTGTTGCCCAAGGATGCGTGCAGGGCACACCTGTGGTTGACTCAGGGCAATTTGGTGAGGGCTTTCCCAATATCTCCTCCACTAGGGCCAGAAAGCTCACCACCAAGTTCCACCTTTGGGTTCAGCAATTCCATATATGACCCTTATAAACGGCAATCCATTGAGAAGGGCCCCTCATGAAGCTTCCAAGGCTTTGAAGAAAGGAGTCTTCTTGTTCTCTTTCTCTCTCTTTTTTTAAAGTTTTCTTAATTCCTTCATTAGGGTCCAGCACTCCCTGCTCCGCTTCCGAAAGCACCTGACAAAAGCCGAGAAGATTGTGAGCCATGGGAGAGTAAGTCAGGAGGGAGAGCTCATCACCCAGTGAGCATGGGTCACCACTCTTAAATAGAAGACGGTGAACAATTGTTTCGGGACTGAAGTTATGATTAGAGGGTGTGATGTCACCCTCCACAACCGCAGACTCAGAGAAGCGGGGTCATTTCCAAAGATAAGCTTTCCTGGTGTGTTAACGAGGGGAGAATCTGAGGTCAGAGGGAGCCATGGGCATGCTTTCCATCCTGCCAGGAGTGACCTGTCTCACGCTGACTGGAGTTGAGCAGCCACACCGGTCACCCCCAAGCTGCCTGGCCCATCTCAACCCGCCCTGCCCAGCCCTGCCCAGCCCTGCCCAGCTTGAGAAGTGCATTCTGAACCTGAGCCCCACCCTGGGTGGGGTTTGGAGTTTTCTTTGTTCCCTGGGGGGTCCCAGACTTGGCATTTGCGTTCCTGTGATACTCACGTTCCCCATGACTTAGCTTATGTGTGTGCCCCAGAGCAGTATCAGTTATAACCATGTATTGAGTGAGAACTACTGAAGTGTGCAGGGTGGGTTTCCTCTGTGCTTTGGAGGCAATAGACTCACTGGCAGAGCCTGAGTTCCAATCTTGGATTATTTATTAGCGAAACTTTGGCCACATTACTCCACGTCCTCCCATGAGCTTCTGCTTTCTTCTCTATGAAAGGGGAATAATGTTAGTGTGCATTCATCAGTGTGCTGTTAAAAGGATTAAATGGAATGTTACTCATGAAAGGCTTAGCACAGTTTGTAGGACATAGCAAATAATAGTAATGAAACCAACAGCTTCCATTCTTTGCTTGTAACAAAAATCATTTTGTTAGTAATTAAGGTATAATTATCACATTCTAAGATGCACTCATTTTAAGAGCCCACTGACTTTTGACAAATCAATATACCCACCGACCACCACCACTACCAGTGTATAGAACATTTCCATCACCCTCAACAGGCTCCTTGAATCTCTTCGCAGTCACCCTGGTCTCCCACTTTTGGCTCCAGGCAACCACTGATCTGCTTTCTATCCCTTTGGATTAAATTTATCCTTCCTGGAACTTATAAATAAAATCATACAGTATTTATTGTTTTAGGTTCTGGATCGTTTTACTCAGCCAGGTGTTTTTGAGGTTATGCAGGCTGTGGCCACGTGCCCAAATTGTGTTCTTTTTTATTTCTGAGTGTGATACAGTTGTAATGGGCTACCCCACAACTCATGTATCTGTTTGTCAGTTGGGCATTTGAGGCCTTTCCAGTTTTTGGTTATCTAGGAATAAAGTTGATCTGGTTATTCATGCACAAGTCTTTGTATGGACATCATGTTCATTTCTCCTGGGCAAATACCTAGAAGTGAGATTGCTGGGTTGCACGGTTAAATGTGTGTTTAACTCGCTGAGACACAGGCAGACTGTTTTCCAAAGTGACTGCACTATTTTGTAATCTCACCCACAGTATGAGAGTCACACCTGCCCCACCTCCTTGTCAACACTTTGTGACGTCAGTCTTTCAAATCTTAGACATTCTCATTTTAGACATGCGTGTTATCTCATTTCGCTTTTAGCTTTCTAATAACTAAAGATCCTTTCATGTGCATATTGGTGACTTGTATATCTTCTTTTGTGAAGGATTTTGTCAATTTGAAAAGTTTGGGTTCTTTCTTTATTGTCAAGTGGTAAGAGTTCTTTTAATATTTTTGACCCAAGTTCTTTTTCAGACATGTGTATTATGAATATTTTTTCCAATATGTACCTTGTTTTTGTTTATGTATCTTAATGGTGACTTTCAAAAAGAGGACATTTTTAATTCTGATGCAATTCAATTGATCTTTTTAAAAAATGGGTCATTGGAGGGGAATGGGTGACGGGCACTGAGGCGGACACTTGACGGGATGAGCACTGGGTGTTTTTCTGTATGTTGGTAAATTGAACACCAATAAAAATTAATTAAAAAAATAAAATTAAATTAAATTTAAAAGAATGGGTCATTTTTTTTGTTTTTTGTTTTTTCTTTTTTTTTTAGGTCCTATGTAAGAAATATTGCCATTGGGATCAATGTAGCAAAGATTTCCTTCTGTTTCTTATAGAACTTTTCCAGTTTTAGCTTTTCCAGTTAGGTCTGTGATCAGTTTTTAAGTTAACTTTATGCACAGTGTGGGGCAAAGGCCAAAATTCTAGTTCTCTTTTTTGTATGTATGTATGTGTGTATGTATGTATGTATGTACGTATTCTTCTTATATATACGCATCCAGTTATCCCAGCACCATTTGTGAAAAAGACTTTCCTTTTCTCATTGAATCACCTTAGCATATTTGTCAAAAATCAACTGACTGTGTATTTATGTGGGTTTATGTCTAGACTCTCCATTGTGTTTCTTTGATGTGTATGTCTGTTTATCTCTACTTTGAGACCACACTGGATCACATTAGCTGTATGGTGAGTTTTGAAATCAGATTATATAAGTCCTCCAAAGTGTTCTTTTGCAAAATTGTTTTGGCTGTTCCCACTTTCACATACATTTTAGAATCAGCTTTCAATTTCTCTATTAAACCCCCCCCCCCCCCGCCCACACAAAAAACAACTACTGGGATTTTGATTGAGATGGCATTGAAATTAGAGATCAGTTAGGGGCAAATATACATTTTAACACCCATGAGTCTTCTAATCTGTGAACATGATGTATCTTCCCCCGATCTAGGTCTTTTTAAATTTTCTTGCGGCAAAGCGTTGCAATCTTGACCGCATAGTTCTTGTACCTATTTTGTTGAATTCGTCCCTAAGTATTTCATGGATTTAGAATTAATTCCTAAGTATTTTTTTTCCCTAAGTATTTTGTGATGGCACTTTGAACTTCAAGCCCCAGGTGACTGATGCTAGTGTGAATTGCTGTTGGGTTCTGCATTTTGCTATGCACGCCGTGATCTTACTAAACTCAGTTCCACTTGCATTTTTGTAGATTCTGATGTATGTTCTTCATTTCTTCATATGTACCATGGGGATGATGTGAGTACACATATGAGAGGGCTGTTGTGGAGAAATAAGACAATATGTCTAGAGGACTTGTTCTGATTGCTGCTCACATTACGTAGTGTAATAAAACTGACAGGACCATCTTCAGTGCAGGCAAAACCAAGCCATGTTGCCAGAAGTAGGGTTAGGGGTTACTCTTGAGAGGCAATAGCAACAGGAAAGGTATGGAGTGGCATGAGAGTGGGGGCTTCTGGGATGCTGGGCATGTTCTGTTTCTTGATTTGGGTGCTGGTTACACAGTTGCTTTCAGCCTGTGAAAACCCATGAGCTATGCGCTTATGATGGATGCATTTTTCTTCATTCTACTTCATTATAAAGTAACAACACAGTCCAACGACTAATGTCTTTTGAGCACTCATCATGAACCTGGCTCTTGATATGGTTTATCTCATTTAATCCTGTGAGCTGGTTGCTCTCATACCCATTTTATAGGCGATGACACTGAGGCTTCAAGAGACAGAGCCACTTGTCCGTGCTCACAGAGTGAGGGTGTCGTGAGGGTCAGTGTCACACCAGAGCTCGTGGCCTTAACCACTGTGCCATGTGGCCTTGCCTAAGAGTTTGGTTGGAAAGTTGGATCCATAATTTGGGGCTGATGGGTGGGATAATGGGTTTGCTGTACCTGGACAGCACAGGGCAGCTCTGGGCAGGCAAGAACAGTAGCAGAGGGGCCTGAGGGTTCTGGGAAAGCCCAGGGGCCCAGCTGGCTTTCCTCACTGCCATCACTTCTCACTGCAGACTTGGTGTCTCAGATACACTCCCCTCAACACTGAATAATTGCCTGATCTGGACTAGTGAACAGGGTGGAGGTGGGGGGTTGTTTATTTTTCATTAAAAGGTCAGAACAAGATGATGGGAGGTGGTGCTCAGCGAGGGAGAGCTGCCTCAGAAAATGTGCTGACTGGTCCAAACCTATCAGACTGAAACACAGGTTTCTGGTATCTTCTGCTGCCCAGGTGGGCCTCAGTCTTTTCAGTCTGAGTCTTGATATTGCCAAGCTTGCCAGGCCTCCAGGGATGATGGCACGAGCTAATGAGGGAGGGGAGTGAGAGAAGCAGGAGGCCAGGGTTCAGATTTTCTGTTACGTAGGAAGTAGATTTTGGCAAACTTCTTATACCATCCTGGGCCTCGGTTTTCTCATCTGAAAAATGGCAATATGGTGTCTATGCTGTAGGGTTGTTATGAGGGTCCAGCTTTGTGCAGATAGTAACACACTTAGCAGAAACCAGTCAGTGCTTGGTGAGTGTCAAAATGTTTGCAAACTATAAAATGTGGTTAAAGCGGCTTTGTCCTCCCAATCCTGGGTCTCCATGTTCCATGTATCTAAGGAGATAACTCTTGGCTGCTGGGAAAAATAATAACAATAATCCCTCCCAGAAGGCTCTCTTGAGCACTTGTGCAGACCCATACCACGTCCACGTGGCCTACATATATGACTAAGATGCAGCCGGTTGTCTCTTCTTTGGGTCATGTAGTGACAAACAGCTTTCCTGATGGAATTGGGTAGATATTTGGGTCTTCCACCCTTAATCCCCACCCCAGGATCCAATGCTGTCCAAGATGGCAGCCCTATTACTAGCTACCACTGAGCTAGGAGTAGGGACGCCAAAGGACAGGGACAAGAAGGTCATGGCTGGGACGTTTGTCTCACTCTTCCTTGCATGATGAAGTCTGGGAGAGCTCTGAGTTGCTGAACTTGGGATATCAAGGGCCACCTTGACCCAGCAGGCTTGGTGAAGTTGACTCTCTAAGCCTATGACTAAAGTAGAAATGGGGTGTCAGGCAGAGGCCAAGCCTAGGCTCTGCCCCCTATTGTCCACTCTCTTCCTTGGCAATGGGTGTAGACAAGCTAAAGCAAAAAGGCTCCATACTTGGACCTGCCCTGTTCTTCTCACGTTCCCCTCCATTGATTCCAACTCTTTGCACACTTAGTTCTTCACTCCATTCTGCCTGGGCAATACATCCATTTCCCACTTTCCTCCCCTATTGTCTAATGGGATGTCTCAAGATCATCCCTCCAGGAAGTCTTCCCTGATCCTATTGGTCTGGGTCAAACGCCCCTTCTCCATGCGTCTGTAGCCCTTTCTGCTTCTCCATTGTAATACAAAGTGCGCTGAATTGTAAGTCCTGGCTGCTTGTCAGCACCTTCCTACCACCCAGCTGTCAATTCCAAGAGTGAAAGATTGCTTGTTTATTGCTGTACCCCCAGCACCTGCCACAAGGTAGTCGACCAACAGATACTTGTTAAATGAATGAATGTCCTGTGCAGGCATCCAAATCTTGCTTTCATGTGTCAGGTTGGAGGCACCCAACTCATTTACCCTTAAGTAGTAACTGGCAGGACTCTGTAATTTAGGACTTAATGAAGACACAAAAATGCTAGTAGAGAACATTGAGCCCATATTGTAGAAGGAGAAACCTATACAACTTGGTAACCTGAGGACATCAGTACAGAAAAAACTATGCATGATACACTCGGGTCTGTGCAAGCTCTTACTTCAGCCTCACTAGGTACCTGGGGAAGATTTCCGGCTCACAGCAGCCCAGAGACCTCTAGTTCTTTTTGGAGACACATCTGATGTCCTTCTAAAGATATGTTGTTCTTTTTTCTCTCACATGTCTGGCCTCACGTTACTGCTCGTTTGCAGAAAATTCCCAGCTTCTGCTTCTGTTTTTTACCTGAAGTTTACTTTATGGCCCATCAATGATACTTCTAAATATTCCTAAGGAGCTTTGTTTCCTTTAATATGCACTAGACAATGCCTGCCCTGGCTTGTTTTTCAGTGAATCACTGCTTTCTCCTTGCTCACAGTGCACAGAACTACACCTATAATCCATAATCTGGGCTTCCAAGCTTCCTGTGGTCCATCTGGGATTAGAGTTGTCATGAGGAATGACTGAAGGTTCTAGCCTGATACCTCTCTGGTAGGAAAAGTAACTTCTGTAATAAAGTTTGAGCTGAAAATGGATTTCCCCACTGGGTGGAAACATGGCCACCATGGCACCTCACGATAACTTTTTTAACTGTCTTCCTCTCCCACACTCGTGAAGGCTGGTCTTACATTATTTATAGATACTCTCAGCCTTCCTCTTCCTCCTGACAATGGCAAGTGCTCTTATTGGCTCATAGACATTCCTTCTATATCCTGAACTATATGCTGGGGATAGTGAGGTAAACTATCAGTTTCATCTTTGGAAAAATTTAAAGTCTAGATACAAAATATGTACATTTTTTTAAATGAAGATTTTATTTATTTACTTGAGAGAGAAAGCTAGCAAGAAAGAGAGCATTAGCAGGGGAGATGGGCAGAGGGAAAAGGAGAAGCAAACTCTGGGCTGAGTAGGGAGCCCAATGGAGGGGTCGATCCCAGGACCTCAGGATCACGGCCTGAGCCAAGGGTAGATGCCTAATGGACTAAGCTACCCTGGCACCCCCAAAATACTAAAATTGATAAGAATAGATAGAAGTTGTTTTAATGGCTACCAAGGCAAATAGAACTCCAGGGAGCTTGTGCAGAGGCACTGGGGCATAACAATACCTAGTGCGTTTAGGGAACTAGAAGATACCCAAAGTGGCAGACCTGTAGGGAACCTGGAAGAAGTGATGGCTAGAAAGGCTGAAGGTCAGACTGGGGCAAGGGTCTTGAATACCTGGCCACAGTGGGAGAGAATCCTAAAAGTTTCCAAGCAGTGACATTATCAAAAGGATGCTTCAGAAAGATCCCTCTGGCAGCTTTGTAGGGGAGGGTCTGAAGAGTAGAGTAAGATCAGAGGCAGAGACGTCAGAGAGGGAGCTATGAAAATGCCTACCCAGGACAGCAATTTTCCGGGAAGAGTACCCCTACATAAGTTAGTTTCAAGGAAGTTCACTTTTGTAAAACAGGTTTGGAGTCCTCCTTGAATACCCCTCTTATGATCATTAAGTGACACTAAAGACCCTGCTGGGACACAGGCAGATCCTCATGGCCTTAGGTGGGGAAGGATAGGTTGCAACTACAGTCTATGGAGCCTCATGGAAGGTGATAACTTGTACCTTTTCTCCACCCTTCCAGGTGGAGAAATCTTGTCTTGCCAGGATTGTGTCTCATCCCAGCAGCTTCTGAATGAGCTGGAGGAAGTGCAGACTCATTGGTTTCTGAACTAGGCCAGTGGCACCTGGTTGCATTGGCAGTGAAACTTTGGCATGATCTTCCCATTAAGACATTTTAATCAATCTCAGAAAGAGTCACACTGATGTGGTCAACTGAATTTACTACTGACTTTGGGCAAAATCCTTCCAAGATGTTGGCCTCAGTTTCTCCATCTGAAAATGGGGAAAATTAAAGTAAATCCAAGAGTCTTTTACTGTTATTTGTCCAGGAGGTCTAAAGCTCAAGTTACCCTGAAGGGCTGATAACTAACTGATAAGCTCTCATGACCAGCCCAGTGGCATCTACTACCATATTGTTGAGGTCAACCTTTCCAAACCCACTGGCTGTGTTCATATGTGTTGACTCAAGAAGGCACACAGGTTAGACTCTGGAGAAATTTTGTACTAAAATTTTGTAAATATGAGGAGAATGCAATTTGTGTTTTTACTCATGATTGGAAAAGAAAAGAGGGAACAGGGGTATACATGGATAGTTGATTATGAAAACTTGACCAAGGAACTCAGTGTGGCTTCCAGTACATGGGTGATGGGCTTTCATCCCTGAGTGTCCTTCATTTTAACTCTTGACTTTTACTCCATAATAATTTCTTCAGTGTCAGTGTTTCCCAGATTCTGAGTTTCTATCTTGTTCTAGAAGCCTCTTGAGGCTCCAACTCAACCAAGACCCTCTCCGGGACAGACTTCACTCCTGAATGTGGAATACATTTTCTGGCTTCTGGAGGCCTCCTCTTCTATATCTTACAGCAACTTTAACTTGACAAGTCCCAGCCTGAATTGATCCTCTTTCCTGCCTGACTTGCTCCTCATCCTCAATTCCCTATTTCAGGAATGACACCATTCTCGCACCCAGTCACCATGGCTAGAACCTAGGAGTCATTCCAGGCTCCTTGCCAACACACTCCTACATCCGTTGTCACATCTCGCGTGCTTGGCCCTTGCTTAGCTAGAATCTGTTCTCTCCTACCAATGACTCCTTACCCAAGTTCAGTTCTGACTTACTTCATATTGTACTGGAGGCTGCTATTTGTTTACTCACCCGATCTCCTCTTCTTCCAGGTTGACTTGCCCTAAAACCCAAATCTGGCCACATCTTTCTGCTTAAGATACCATGTAAGGTCTTCATGGCTTGTAGAATTAGGTTTAAATTTCCTAACCCAACATCAGCAATAAGAAACCATCTGATGGTTCCCTGATGTACCTTCTTCTTTTTTTTTTTAAGCTCTATGCCTTTCCACATGTTGGTCCTGCTACTTGGTTTGCTCATCTCCTCAGTTATTTTGTATTTGACCCTCCTGACCTTTGATTCCTGCTGACCTCTCAATCCTCATACATTATTACTCTCCCCCCTCCTATGTGCAGTCCCTGCTGCTGTCACCTAGGGTGCTTACCCCATCCCTGGAACAATTTCCAGAGGTGGCCAAGTCTACCTAATTTGTGCACTTTTGAGATGGCTCAAAGATGACCAGTGGCCTCTCTCAGATATGATGGATGTGTGATGTGCTCTTCTGGGTTGGCTGTAAGTCATGTGGACAAGGGACAGACATTTCCTGTGTGAATAAAACCATTCTTCTTGCTTTTCCCTGGGACCCTCATCAGTGTTCACCACTGGTACCTGTGAGTGGAAGGCAATTATGTGGTCAACACTAAAAGTGGTCATATTCTAGGAAAACAGTGATTATAGTTGAAAGAGTTCCAGATATGATTGGAAGATGTCTTTTTCCACGTGCAGTTTATAAAATTCCAAGTGATAAATTTGACATAGCTGGAATGAATCATCATTCACATTTCCCTGCACATTCTTGGTAAGATTTGCATTTGTGGTCTTCATCAATGAAATTTAGTAATAACCTTTGAGTCATTGGAAGCTGGTATTCATAGGTGGCATGATTGATGAGGCAGCATTGTGAGTAATGATGTAACTGGCCTTGAAGATACTGCTAGGGAACTACACAGGCACAGGGATCTGTATTGTCTCCAAATAAGCAGGTTCTGAAATGCCATGTCATTGAGAGGAAATACAGCATTAACACTTTTTTTTTCTCAGTGTAGGAGACATAAAACTAGCCAGAAATGGTGCATTTGACAATAAAAAAACACAAAGAGATGGTTTTTGGTCATGAATAGGAAGAGATAGAGCCTGGACCCTAAGAAAAATCTTCATGTTCAAGTGCTCTATTGGACAATAGGAAAATGCATTGTTAACTTCTTCATCCATTATTCTAAGTCTTCATTGATAAATCACAGTCTCATAAGGGTCCATAAATTTTATAATATATCTTAAATTAAATTAGTTATTGTCAGGGATCCACAACAATTTGCCCAGGGCCACATACACTTTAGGGATGGCTCTGTTATGGAGGAAGACTTTTTTTTTAAAAAAATGTTTTATTTATTCCTGGGAGACACAGAGAGGCAGAGACATAGGCAAGAAGGAGAAGCAGGTTCCCCATGGGGAGCCGGATAGGGGACTTGATCCCAGGATCCTGGGATCACGCCCTGAACCAAAGGCAGATGCTCAACCACTGAGCCACCCAGGCCTCCCTCTGGAGGAAGACTGTATAAATATCTTGAAATGCCCCTAGTTCCCCAAAAGGAACATTATGCATGCCATATAGATGATATTTTATGTTGTACCACTTCAAAGAACTCTTTAAATTTGTTGGATATCTATCTGTCCATCTGTTTTTTTAAAGATTTTATTTATTTATTCATGAGAGACACACAGAGAGAGGCAGAGACAAAGGCAGAGGGAGAAGCAGGCTTCCCTGCCGAGAGCTTGATGTGGGACTTGATTCCAGGATCCCAGGCTCACACCCTGAGCCAAAGGCAGATGCTCAACCACTGTGCCACCCAGGGGCCCTGTCCATCTGTTTTCAAGTGATGTGGTAGCAAGAGTTCCGACAAATAGGCAAAACTCGATGTTCACTGAAGGGAAAATACCTAAGATAAATTAAAAAGAAGCAAGCCCATGAGGGGCTGTTGCAATGATACCCACCCTGTGTAGCTCTAGGAGATCGAGTAGCTATTATTATCCTAATTGAGAGATAAAGCTCACACTGCTAATGAGAGATGCAGGTGAAGTTCAAGTTCAAGTCTCTGTGAAGCCCAGCATCCATGTTCCTTCCATTGTAGAATCCTGATATGGGTGAACTAGAAAGCAGTGTGACTCCTTAGCATCACCTCCAATAGGTTTGGGTTTTAAAAATATAAATACTAAGAAAGGGCACACAGCCAAGCACCTGGGAGAAAGTACCCGTGTTTGTAAAAACTGTGTCCAAAAGGCTGACCTGGAGTGAAGCTAAAGCCTTGGAAAAGCCAATGAGAATAGAAATGAGGGTTTTTCTTGTTTGGAGACAGTTGGTAGAGAAGGAAGGAGAGCCCAGAGCATGGTGTGATGGTACAACAATGTTGACGGGTAGAGAAAGATGGTACAACAATGTTGACAGTTGGTAGAGAAGGAAGGAGAGCCCAGAGCATGGTGTGATGGTGCAACAATGTTGACAGTTATCGGAGAGAATTGGGAGCTGCTCAATTCATCAAGGCAAAAGCTTTTAATCTGGAAAGATTGAAATTGAAGATAGGGGAAAGGCAGAAGGCACACCTCACTGCTCTTAATTAATTCAAGTCTCCATCCCACATGAATTATAGCCCAGGGTCTTGAAAGGACTTGCAGAAATCTTTGTGGGATCCCCGTCAGTCTTATTTGGAGAACCATGGTGGGAGAGACGCCAGGAGACTGGAGATGGGCACGTCTTGTCTTGATTTTCAAAACCTGGGTTCCAGAAATTATAGGCTTAAGTCCAGTTTCTGGTGATAAACTAGAAATGATTATTTAAATGGTGTATGGGTTATGTGGGCTTAGAAGAGGAAGTAGAAATCAGTATGGAACAGTCTAAGGTTCACTAAGAGCTATCAATTTTAACATATCATTTGTTCTTTTTTTTGGGAATGCTTCCTAGATATTAGTGCTGTGGATATGTTATTATTTTTCATCCTGCCACCATTTGGACTCATCTGGGGGAATTCTCACCTTTATGGATCTTGGGGAGTTGTGGAAGCTGATTTCCTCAGTAAAACTGAAAATGCCATGTGCTCAATTTCCCAGGCTCCCTTGCGGTCAGGTAATTGCCAGAGTAATTTATCCAGGTGAGTCTCCAAGGAGATCTCTAGTGACAAGCTACAGCAGGCAAAATAATGGTCCTTCAAAGATGTCCACATCCTAATCCCTGGAAACTGCAAATATTTTAGGTTACATTGCAAAGAGGAATTAAGATTGTAGATGAAATTAAGACTGCTGAGCAACTGTCCTTAAAATAAAGAGCTTAACCTGGATTACCTGGGTGGGACCAATGTAATCACATGGGTCCTTAAAAGTGGAAGAAGGAAGCAGAAGAGTCAAAGAAGGGAAGATAATGAAGGAAGCAGGGCCAGAGATGCTATATTGCTGGATTTGAGAATGGAGGAAGGGGGCCATGAGCCAAGGAATGTGGATGGCCTTTAGTAGGTGGATAAAGCAAAGAAAATTCTCCTTTAGGAGCCTCCAAAAAGAAAGTAGCACTGTTTACCCCTTGGTTTTAGCCTGGTGAGACCTGTTTTGAACATCTGACCTATAGAATCATAAGATAACAAATTTGCATTGCTTAAGTTACTGAATTTGTAAAAGCAGCAATAGGAAACTAGTATATGTTCACTGTGTCTCTGCAATTAACCTTTTCTAGTGGGAGATTTTATTAATGACATGGATCAATAATTTTCAAACGAGGCTGGAAAGAGTTCCAATGGGGTATCTTAGAGGCTACCTAGAAGGGAAGTTGAGAATGTAAAGGCAGAGGCAAAGGGATTCTGGGACACCCCATCAATACAGCCACTAGAACAATATTGCTTTTATCTATATTAGATATTAGAATTATATGAAAAAGGTTTGAAAGCCATCGTCGACATCATAGATAAATGTACTAAGTATAATAATAAAAGATAACATTTATTTAATGTTAATATAGACTGGACGCCATGCTTAGCAGTGTATACATATTAGTTAATCCTCATAATAATTATAAGAGATAGATATCACCTTTGCAGATGGGGAAACTGAATTTCAAAGAAATTAAGTCACTCAGCCAAAGTTTCACCGTGTGTAAGTGGCAGAGATGGCATTTTATCTTGGAGAATCTGACTCTAAAGCCTGTACTAACAGGCAAGTGCATCAAACAATTGGGAAGAGCTAACTAGAGTATCGTATTGATGGTACAATTCAGAATTCAAACATATTTGTATGATAGAAGATATCTACTTGGGAAAGAAGCAAAATACTGCATTTGGGTTCAAAAGCAATTATATCAAAGTGTGGGCAGTTCAAGGGAATTAATCAGGCTATCTGTAGGTTTGTTGCAGAGAGGCACTTGCAGTAGAAGGTCACCACCTTCTGGGTGTATTACAAGTGTAAGATTCCAGGAACCCTATGATTAGAAAGTCCTTTACATGAGAGAAGGGACTACCTCATTATGTTGTGAGCACCTTGTCAAGAAAAGATTGAGTTTATGGTGATGAGGAGTTGATTGAATTTCCTTTAAAATGTAAAATTCCAAGATCTGAGGGTTGTTGTGCATAGGATCAAATATTGGGGGGTCTTAGTGCTTAGCTTAAGCAACCCCATCTTCTTTAGACTAATGGGGCAGAGGAAATTCTAAACAGATAGATCTTCCTTTGGGACACACAACCTATGGGGCTTGGATTTTGTGGAATCCATAGTAAGTGTTTAAGCACCAACCTAATAGGAACAGATCTGCATTTCTGAGGGGCAAGTAGATCAGTGGGGGAGAAGTTGAGTCAGGGGAGCAGCTGCTGAAAAAGTGTGTGAGAGAGGCATTTCTGGGCCAGGGCAGACAGAGCCAGGAGAAGGAGGCTGAGAAGGGAAAAGAGGGTGGAGTACCCGACAACACCCAGGTGAGGGCTGGGCTGGGTGGAGCTGTCCAGAACAGGCGGTGCTGGTGCCTGCAGGCTGCGGGAACTCCAGGGCACAGAGAAGGTTCACAAGAAAGGTTGTCTGGGGAGGAGCCTCCTTGTGGTAAGTGGGTCATAGACTTGGTTGACTCTACAGATGTATTAGTCAGAAGTGGGTCAGGATCTGGAGGTCCAGCATCAAGACAGGTGGAGCCCTGTGATCCCTACTCCACCTGTGGTTTGAGGACCTGGTGAGGACAGACAAGAGCTCTTGTTGGCCTGGCAATGGGTCTGACTTCTGTAGGATGTGGGCTTCTGGATGGGTTGGAGGCGGCAGAGAGAGCCAGCCTGTGAGTCCCACTGACCAGGAGTCCTGCACCACTACCACCCTACTCCTCAATGAATCTGTATTTACCAGACATGAAGGAGAAACACATTCACCAGCTACCACTTCCCTCTGGCCTTCAGAACAAACCAGTTCACTCTTTCCAGGAATTCATCCACCTCCACCTGTCACTCTAGGACACTCATTCTAGGACACTCCACAGCTGGAGCTTTAATCTATTAGTCTTTTACTTCTACCTCCTTTCCCACACTAAATTGATGGAGCCTCAGTTTCTTTATATGTAAAATGGAGATAATAGTAATCTTTGTTGTACAGACCAGTATTGCATAAAAAGCTCATACATATAGTGAGTGTTCAATAAAAACTAGTTATTATCAGGGAGGTGCACTAAACCGAATAATGAGGAGTCAGGTTATTCTGATGGGAAACATAGTATAATAAGGCTTGGCAAGACTTTTTTTGGGAGGGAGATAGGGAGAAGAGAGGCATAAACATGGAAGCCATGGAAGCGAGAACAGAAACACAGAGTCAAGAGAGGGCAGCATGATAGTTTGGGGCAGGCCTAGGCCAGAGGGTAGGGAGTGGTCTAGGACTATGTGTCCAGATGCATCTGCTCATGTTTCTTCCAACTGCTGAGTCTGATGGCTAGGTAACCTGAGTGCAAGGCTCAGAACAAGCCAGCAGAGATGTCACTCTCACCTTAGAGTCTAGAAAACCTAGTTCCATTTCCCATTTTTGCTCTTTTCCCAATCTGTGACTCTACAATCCACTTTTCTCTCTCCATGTAGATGTTTTCAGCTGTAAAATTAAGGAGCTGGGTCAGGTTGTCTCAATGACCCTTCCCAGCTCTGACATTCTAGGACACTGAACCAATCGTCTGATTGAACCTTCTCCCTGACCAAAAGTAAGTCAAACTGGATGACAGCTTTAGATCACCTTTATTGCAGGCCTGTAACATGCCAGGTCATGGGCTAGGTGTCATTATCTGCATAGAAGCATTATATTTCAATTATGGGGTTTATTACTGTCAAGGTGTTCTGAGCCCCACCTTGATAACACATCATCACCTCTATTTCTTTTCATGTCTTATTGCATTGGTGAAATTGTGCCACCTTCCTAGTGCTCTTGAGCAATCTCAACAGTGATTTCTACTTTCTTTCTAGCTTCAAATTGCCTCAGGAAACTCCCCCCTTGATTCTACCCTCTGCAATCCTCTTACGTTTATGATATTCTGGAGGGTTGGTGGGGGCAGGTCTTATTTTTTCTGTATGTCATTACAGACACATTTCCAGGCTTTGTCAGCTGTTGACATTACCCACAATTCCAGGTATCTTGATTCCGGGGCCTGCTAGTACGCAGGAAACTGAAATCAGGAATAACTCTCAGAGGTGGTGCCGGCAAGATCTGCACAGGGTATGGAGACCAACCAAGCAGACTGAGTTCCAGCACCCAGTAATAATAATGCTGAACATTAATTAGGCATATTTTCCAGGCACTGAGTTAACTCAGCAGTTATTTTCCAGACACTGGGTTAACCCATCCCAAGCAGAAATGATGTCAGGGGATTTGCGGCAATGTCTAGAGATACTTTTAGTTGTCACAAAGGAGGGGAAGGTGTGCTCCTTACCTTCCCTTTAGGTGTCACAAAGGAGGGGAAGGTGGGCTAAAGGTCCTACAATGCACAGGGTACCCCAAAAAGCAAGTGATGTTCTACCCTGAAGTGTCACTAGTGCTGAAGTTGAGAAACTTTGGGTTAAACCCTCTACATGCATTATCTCATTTAGTCATCAAACCAGCCATATGAAGCAGCTGCTACTATTATTACCACTCCCCTGTTTATAGTTGGGGGAGCTGAAGAGTAAAAACATGAAGCAATTTACTCAAGTTCACCAAACTGGAGAGTGACAGAGCTAGGCTATGATCCCAAGTTTGGCTGACTCCAAAGCCCGTGTACTTCACTACTTCTTTGGGAATTGGCCAACTGAGCTTGTAGGTCAGGACCAGGAACATGGATTGGGAGCTGATTCTCAGAGGTTTCTGAGATGTCCAGGGCCCCCCAAGGCCCAGTCTTGTTGCCACTGCAAGAGAACACAAAAGCTCAGCCTACCTTCTGAGGGCACAGGCTCCTGGGGGGTCCTTAGATTGACCTGAGGGGCTGATCTTGGTTACTCTCAGCTGAGCTGAGTTAGAAAAGGCAGGACATCATCCTAGTAACTTCAGCATCAAGTCCTATGGCTCTGACCTCTCCAGCTCTGGAATCAAGTGCTGGGAGGAGACTCTGACAGCTGGCGGCACATGCTCACAGCCAAATGAGAGATGTGGCAACACGCCAGAGGTCAGGTTTCCTCCTCCGATGTTATCTGCAAACGTACTCAGAATATCAGCACAGTGGGAGTTGACATGTGCATGGACACAGGCCTGGTATACAGTAGGCCCCCGATAATGAGTGAACGGACAAATCAAGCGGGCCAGTTGAGACCTCTTCTATGAGGTCAAACCTTGGAATAAAGTGAGAGGGCTGGGCATAGATCACAGAGGGGAAGGCAGGGCCAGGCCTGTGGGGTGATGCTTTGGTGGATGGGATAGCGCCAAGTCTTCCAGAGGGGTCAACAGAACAACAGCTGGAGCTGTATCTCCTAGAACACAAGCCACAGGAGACTGGGGAAGTCTGACTCCTAGCACCTTAGGGGCTTGACTAATTTTTGGACTGCATCATTGGAATGTTTGGCAGATAGGCTTTAATCTCAGTGACCTCCCAGACCCAAGGGCTGCAGAGCCTGGAGGAGCCTTCCTCCCCATGACATCCCCTGGGTGAGGGTTGAGGTCGCAGATGGACTCAGGAATTTAGTTTATTGTTCTTGAGGTGGAAATAATTCTTAATATTCTGGTTTTCCCTTTCTAGGCCCTTTCAAAGACCATATTTATACCGATAAACTGGTGTTATGGAATCCAGAGAGATCCGCTAAAGGCACATAACTCTGGGATCTTTCTTCTTCTTGTTGTTGTCTTATCCTCTATGGAGGAAAAGGAAGGAGGGGACAAGGGGGAAAGGGAACTGAAATTCATCAATGCTTTATGTTGGGTTGAGTGCTTTTCATGGTCACATTAACGAGGTGGCAGAGTGACCTGCAATGGTGCCATGTAGACCTGGGTGGCCAGAGACTCCCTAAATCTCAGTTTCTTTGTCAGTAAAATGGCATAATACTTGTACCTATTTTCTAGAGTTGTGATGAGGATTTAGTGAGCTAATACACTAGATGTGCTCAGCCTGGCAGCTGCCACAGAAGAAGGCCTCACTAAATGTTAGCCAGCATTGTTGCTGTTTTAATTTTTTTTTAAAATTTATTTATCTATTTGACAGAGAGAGAGAGAGGGAGAGGGAGAGAGAGAGAGAGAGAGAGAGAGAGAGAATGAGAGAACAATCAGGGGAAGCAGCAGGCAGAGAAGGAGAGGAAGAAGCAGGCTGAGCAAGAAGCCCGATGTGAAGCTCAATCTCAGGACCCTGGGACCATGATCTGAGCCAAAGGCAGATGCTTAAGTGACTGAGCTACCCAGGTGCTCTGTTGCTGTTTTAAATTTATGACTCCCCCCACCCTGGGAGGTGGGACCCATTGTCCTCATTTATGTCTGAGAAAGTCAAGGCTTGGCAGGGTTACTGTGGTGCAGCTTTGCTCTCAGTTCCTCCAGCAAGTCTCTGCTGGCCTCCAAGGCTGGGGCAGGTGTCCCCTGTCCACGTGGCCCAGGCGCCTGCTCTTCCCTCTTAGCTTTTGTTGCAGCATAGAGTGAGCGCCTGGCCCAGGCCCAGGCCCTGCCACACCGCAGACCCATGAGGACAGCCTCTGGGCCCAGAGGATCGTCCTGGGCTGTGAGTACCTAGCAGAGCACTGGTACATGGTGAAAGCTGAGGAGACCTGGGTAATTCAAGGCCACTGGACCCAGTGATCTGAAGTTGGGTTTGCTTCTTTCTTACAGTGTGTGTGTGTGTGTGTGTGTGTGTGTGTGTGTGTGTGTGTGTTCTTTCTTAGAAATGCTGAGAAACATGAGTGGCTGGGGATATCCTTTAGATGTTAGCTGGTCTCTTCTCTGGCATCGTAACTATGGCCTATTTTCCCTCTCCTTGCTGCTCATCTCTCTCCACCAATTTCTACACTACCCAATATTTCCAAAGAGAGAGAGTCAATGTGCCATCCATCTAGAAGGGGTTGGGAGTCAGTTATATGCTTTCTTGGTGCAGAGATACACAAATCATGATAGATCCTTGCAAGTGACAAGGAAACAATGGCTGATTTCAGCATAGGGCTCTGAATCTTTCAACGACTGTCAGTTTTCTTCCTTCACTTTTCACTCCTAGCTCATCCAGTTCTCCTGTATCCTAAGAGAATTACTCAACACAGGATCTTGGCCAGTGGATGGAGGGTGAGCCCAACTCTACAGAGGAGGTATTCATTAATTGTTAATCCAATGGTTTGAGCTTCTACTCTGTGCTGGGCCCATACTAAGCACTGGGGGTATAATACAGGACAAAAAGAGATGTGCCTGCCCTTCAGAGCTTACAGTTTGATGGGAGATAGAGGTGATAGTCATGTAGTCACTCTGTGGACATAGATATAATTGTTCTGAAACTACACATAGATATAATTGTTCTGGAGGAAAAAAAATAGTTCTATGAGTCCTTGACCTAGATTGGGTGATCAAGGAAAAGTTCCCTTAGGAAGTAAAACCGAGCAGAGATCTGAAGAATGGATAGGAGGTGGTGGGTAGAAAGTTCCAGACAAAGGGAACAGCTTGTGCAAAGTCTCTGTCGAGGGCTGGTAATAAACAGAGACCTTAGAGTGAGAGTATGGAAATTGAAGGTGTGTAGGCTGTGTGCCAGGCTGGAGAGGCAGGCAGTGCCTGATTGTGTGGGACCTTGATGGCCAAGGTTAGGATTTGGCTTCAAGTCTAAGAGAATTGGGAAGCTGTAGAAGGGGATTTAGAATCCAGGATACAATTTGGTTTCTTCTTTAAAAGATTGCTCTGGTTGCTGTGGGGGAAAATGGAGAGTGCCCGAGAGTGCATGGGGAGTCCAGGGACCAGGGAAGAGACAAAACTGGTTGTCCAGGGGACGGCGGCCAGTGCTTGGATACAAAAGGATGGTGGAGAGGGGGAACAGAACGTGGGCTTCAGAAATAGCATCAGGAGGATGCAGGGACCCAGGGAAAGGGAGTTGTCAATGGAGCCTTCCAGGTATCTGGTCTGGCAACTGGCAGGATGGCAGCCCCACTTTGAGACACAAGGATGCTAATAAAGGGTGAGAATGAGGGGTGGAGGGAGGCAGATGAAGAAGATGGCCTGGGACCCACTGAGCTTCAGGGCTTGGGGGACATCCGAGTGTAGATGCTAGTAGGCACTTAGATGTATGAGTGTGTCCCTCTCATTTTCCAACTCTTCAGAGAGCTGCTCCTGGAACTCTTTAAGACTCGGCTTTATTTCTCTGTTGCTGCTCAGTTTTGATCAGGATACAGTTAAGCCATTCAAGTATGTTTTCTTTCATATTAAGGTTTCTAAGTGAGAAAATGTGTTCCCCCAAGAAGATATAAACCTGGTTCTATTATTACCACCATTAAGGAGATGAGATGAAATGCCCCCATGACAGGTCTCCCAGGTGAGCCCCGAGACTACATGTCCTGGAGAGGTCTCACAGCCTGGGTCTGGGAGCACTTTGTCTCACCTGCATGGAGCTGGTGGGAAGGGTTCTCCTGAGTAGAAGGTGGCATCTATCTTTATCCCAGCCAAGGAAATTTACATCTTTTTCTCATTGTTTTTAATAATGTCATTCAACTATTTACTGATTTATTTAGCCAACTTGGATTGGGTATACTGTTTTAGATTCTGGACACAGCATAAGACAGATGGAGTCTCAGTTCTCATGAAGATTGCACACCAGTTGGGGAGACAGGCAACAATCAAAGAAACGAATATGCAAACAAGATAATTTCCAATGACTTTGGGGAAGGCATCTCTGAAGACTGACATTGGAGGGGAGCTTGATGAATGAGCCAGCCAGTCATGCAAAGGGCTGGGTGGTAAGAGGGGAACAGCTGTAGGAGCACCCATGTGTAGGTTCTGAGGATACATACTTGAGGAATAGAAAAGAGTTCAGGGTGCGAGTTCAGTAAACAAGGGGGAGAGTGATAGGAGAGGAGATGGTGGAGACCACAGGGCCTGGACCATGTGGGCTATGGTGGATTTTGTTCTAAGAGCATTGATAAGGCGAGAAAGGCTTTAAAACAGGGAATGATCTGTCCTGATTTGTCCCTTAAAAAGATCACTCTGACTGCTGTGTAGAAAATGTGTTGTTGGAAGGCTAAGGGTAGCAGTAAGGAGTCCAGTGAGGAGGATGTTGCATTGTCCATGGGAGAAGTGCTGAGGCCTGGACCGAGATGATGGTGGTGGTCATTGGCTCTGAAGCCTTTCTTCTATGTGCTTATGTCAATGACAAATGCCCCATGCCCAGAGGGACTCAATAATTCTGTCATCTATTGCTCACCATAGCTACCAATATGGGTATTTTCCAAAACAAAGAAGGGTGAATGAGTATTTCTTCCCATTAAGCAATCTGTAAGTCTCATTTCTCTTATATTCTCTTATAGTTTAGCATCATTATTTTTTTCCCCACCAACTAAATCACTGATCATTGTGATGGTTAATTTTATGTGTCAACTTGAGCAGGCCATGAGAAGCCCAGATCTTTGGTGTCAAACTTTCTTTTGGGTATTTCTGTGAATTTTTTTTTTGAATGAGATTAACATTTAAATTGGTAGGCTGAGAAAAATAGATGGCCAGCCTCATCTAATCAGTTGGGCCTCATCTAATCAGTTGAAGACCTCAGTCAAGCAGTTGAATAGAACAAAAAGGCAGAGGAAGAGAGAATTCTTGCCTGACTGCCTTTGAACTGGAACATCAGCCTTTTCCCTGCCTTTGGACCCAAATAGAAACACTGTTTTTTTCCGGGGTCTTGAGACCCCTAGCTTTTAGATGGAAATTATATCCTCAGCCTTCCAGGTTCTCAGGCCTTTGGACTTAGGCTGGAACTAAACCATTTGCTTTTCTGGATCTCCAATTTCCTTACTGACCGCGCAAATCTTGGAACTTGCCGACTCCATAACCACTTGAGTCAATTCCTTATAATAAACCTCTTTGTGTTTTGTGTATACACACACTACAGATTTATTATAAGGAATTGACTCTATATTTTCTTTACATATATACATATATACACACAGACACGCACTCATTTGTAGGCAGAAGGAACAGATATACAAATATATATGTATATACATACACACATATACATGTGTACACACGAAGAGATTTCTGTATGCATATACGTCTACACACCCATGCACATGTCCTATTGGCTCTGTTTCTCTGGACAATGCTGACCAATACAATGAACCAATGCTTTGTGTTATCACCAGGAAGACCCAGTAACAGAGATGGAAACAGTGCTGCTCCTCTGGGTGTGGAGGTAGGTTTGCAGTCTAGATCTGGTAACAAACGTCTAGGTTTCTGGAAATACCCCATGGAGGATTAAGCTATATTTTCAAAAGCATGAAAAGACATGATTTGTTTAGGAAAAGCCAGATAATTTACAGTGCCCAGACCACAGTTTTGGTACTTGGAGCAGTGATTTAGCAGGAGGGAGATGTAGGGAGAGGAGGGTGGAAAGGCTTTGCCCGATGGGATTTGGCAACACTAAGGAGCAAAAGAAGGCTCTAGAGCAGAGCCTAGAGGACTAACACACCTAAAGGCCCACTCTAGAAAGGCCTCCCTGGTTGCAGTGAGAAAGCACTAGAGAGGGTAAGGCAGGGAGCAGGGAGCAGGATTAGGAAGCTGCTACCATAATCCCAGGGAGTGAGGAGCAACCTGTGGGTTCAGGTGTGGGTGTGGGGGTGGAGGGGAGGCGGCACCTAGAGGGATGCTTAGAGGTGTTGGTGCAGGGCTTGGTGGTGGTTGGACACAGAGGAAGTAGGAGACACAGACTGGGAGGATTCCAAGGTTTCTGGCTTGAATGGCTGAGAGGATGGCAGCAATGTGACCCTGGATTATTACAGTTAGGAAGCCCCTCATTTCTAGGTTTTATAAAATAAATCAGAAAGATGTTGCTGTAGGTTGTTTTCTACTCCCTCCTGTTACCCCTTTGAAATGTATCTTTGCAGTTCCTGCCATCAAAAGCTGTAGTCTCATTTCCCCTCCCTTTGATTTTGGATTGGCCTGTGACTTGCTTTAGCGCCACAGAGTGGTGGGCGGGGTGGCTGGCATGCCAGGTCTGAGGCTAGGCCTCCAGAGGCTGGGGGGTGGGGGTGGTGGGGCTGTGATGCTCTTTCAGAACCCTGTCTGGCCATCGTGTGAACAAGGCCAGCCTGCTGGATGATGAGATGCTCTGTGAAGCTGAAATGAGCCATCCCACTGCAACTGTCCTAGGGCAGCTGGGCTCCGGCTGACGAGCCTCTGGCTGAGGTCCCCAAGGGGGCTAGACCGAGGGCAGCTGCCCCCTGAGCCTGGCCTGAGTTGCTAGCCACAGAATCATGAGCGGAGTAGATGACTATAGTTTTAAGCCACTAAGCTTTTGGGGGGCCGGCTGGACAGAGAGCACAGTAAAGGGGTACAGGTAGTTATGAAATAGATGTAAAGCTGAAACCCACAGGGGACGGTGTGTGGCTATTATTATATAAGCTTCACTGTGCTCTGCGGGTGTTCAGGAGGGCGAAATGAGACTAAGAAAGCCCCTTGATTCACCCTCTCCTAACATTCCTAGAATATTTTGTTTAAGGAATCAGTGTACATTTTTCCAGAAAATTCATTTTGCCCCCTTGATGACCTTAGTCCTCATCCCTGTCACAATGGGGCTGTGCCATATTTGAAGACAAACAGTCCCGGTGTGTCCAGAACTTTCCTGGTTTGGGGACCGATAGTCCCACATCCTGGGAAACCCTTTAACCTCAAGTAAACTGGGACAGTGGGTCACCCTACAGTGCTTTGCGGCTTGCAAGTCGGCTGTGTACACGTTCACCCACTGGCTTCTGACGTGGGTGGGGCGGGGCGGGCTGGGGGAGCTTTGCTCTTGCCGGTTTGATAGTGAACCTGAGGTCCAGCAAGTCTGAAATGACCCTTGGACCGCCCAGCTGGAAGGCAGCCAGGAGAGGAGCTGACCCCAAAGCAGCCTGATGCTCATACCTGAGCCTGCTCTTGCACACCTGTTATGTCGGGGGGCAGTGACACCAGCCCCTTATGACGGGGCTGTGGAAGTGAGGACCTGCACCCCGGACACACTCGGGCACTGCCGGCACCTCTCCATCTGGATCATTTTCAAACATATCGGTGCGGATCTGACACCAGGACAGAAGAGCTCACGGCATATTTTGTAGCTCACTCCACGGAGGGAAGCAACTCAGGCCACTACCAGCCCTGACCCTACCCTCTGAGGCCAGAATTGCTGCCAGCTCTGATGTGACAGTGGCAATGCAGATGAGACTCGGCTCCGGAGAGAGACCTCGGAGAATCCAGAAAAAAGATGAGGCAGGCAAGGGCGAAAGGGACAGGAATAGAGGACTGGTTTCGTCTCTTTCAGGAACTGTGTTGATTCTTTATCGTGAACTCTTTGTTTAAAAAGAAAATCCATTTTTCATACATTCAGAATTCCAAGCTGCCGAAAATTTCCTCCCGTGATGAGACGCATTCAGAACAAAAACGTGCAGCCTGATTTGTCTTTCCCTGAAATCAAAGGCACTGTTCTAAAGAGACTGCGCTCGCCACACAAAGGTAGCAGATGTTTGCCGAGATTGAGCCGCACAAGCATCCACACGTTCAATCTTGGGAGCGTTTTGCTTTTTGAAAAGAGGAACAGTTTTGTGTCATTCCGCGTTGCACAGAAGCTTCTGGTCCCAGTGCTCAGGTGGGGTGTGGATGAGGGCGAGTTTGCTCCGGAAGGATCTGCAGGGGAGGATGGGGCAGGACGCATTACAGCATCAAGCTCCCACTGAGCTCCGCGTGTCTACCCAGAGTGGAGTCAGGCGCAGCAGCTGCGGGGTGCAGGGCCTTCAGGGTGCCACGATCTTCATTCTTGCCCACGAAGAGTTTCTAAGTCCGAGGCTTCCTACCCTCACGGATTCAGAAAGCCGATCCTAAAGCTCAGCTAGCTTTTAACTTCCCAGGCGCATTTCCTTTCTGCCATTCCTGCCTCTCCCAGATTTCTCCCTGTCCCTCATCCCTGGGGTGTAATTGGTCATAGAAACCTGCATATCCTATCCCCCCCAAATGGAGTTCAGAATCTACCCTCTGTTTCCATCTGCAATGCAGATTTAATCCCTATTCCTGGAGCCCTCGCCACCAGAGACACCCTGCTTACACCTCTCATGCTGTTTCACAATGATCCGTTCCCACGTCACACCGGAAACTTCTGGATGAGGTTCACCTTGACTTTTGCAGTAGCCAGCACAGGCTCTGGCATCTTCCCGGGGTTCTTCAATATGCAGGAGTGAATGAGGAGGTAAGACTGTCAGTGATGGGATGTTCCTTAACCACCTCCAACCACACCCTTCAGATCCCTCTGTCTCTGTTCACACAGCCCTCTTTTTTTTTTTTCACATGTCAACTCCTACTCATCCGTCAAAACCCAGTGCCCATGTCTACTCCTTCAGGAAGTCCTGACATCCTCAGCCTGTGTGGCTTATTCATTTCTCCCTCCGCTTCCGCAGCCCCCTCCGCATGTGCACAGCAGAATACAGACTATAATGACTAACGTATCTGAGTTCTTGTTTGTGGCTGCCAGGGATGGCAAGTAGACTTAGTTTCACAACTCTGTTTTGCCTGATGTTGCTGCCTGAAGCAGTGTTGAGCTGGATCCTGAAGGTGCCTTTTCAGCATTACAGTCGTATGTCCATAATGTTTATATTTTATACAGCATGTATGATTTTTCAGTAGATTAGAAGGAGGAGGCCCGTTTCCTAAGCAGAAGTAAATCTAAAGAATGTGATGTCAGTGACAAAAGGCCATGATGCAGACAGGTACGTGTGGGTCAGCCCGCAGACTGGTGTGGCTTCTAGAAGATGAAGCCTGCTTGGTGCAGAGAGGCTGAGGATTACTGATCCCAAAGCCTGTGTGGGGAAGGTGCGTGACACCACTCTTTAGCTTTGCTTCTGCTCCCTGTGCAAGATGGTTGATAAGAGAGGAGGTTCTCTTGATTCTCAGCTTTCTCCATGCCAGGCAGATGCTGGGCGCAAGGCACTAAACTCTGATAGTTATGGGGTAGACTTTAGGTTTAGAAGAATTGGGTTAGAATCCCCACTCTGTCATTTCTACTGGTATGACTCGGGGCAAGCTACTTAGCTTCTTGAAGCCCCAATTTCCTTAAAAGGAAAGGGAGCTTCATACTAAAAATCAGCCTTTGTAAAGTCCCTGGGATGTGCCAGACAGTGTGTTTTTTTAAATTATTTTATTATACCCTTTCCAGCCACGACGAGGTAGGTACCCTTGTTGTCCCCATGTCTCAGATGAGAAACCGAGGTTCAGAATGCTTAGGTAACACGTCCAAGGTCACTCGGCCAGAAAGCTCTAAGTCCGGGTTGAAACTCAGCCTAACTTCACACCCAATGTTCTTAGCCATGACCCTCAGTTATTGCTTTATGATAAGATTTTTTGTAAGAATTGCATGAATTATTTTTTAACACGGAGCTCTAAATGCTTAATAAGTGATAGCTTTTCATGATACTTTCGGAGCAATTTACCGAGTATGCAAAATGGACAGATTCACATACCAAGAAAAAAAGAAAAAGCCTTTAGAGTTCTGGACACAAAATATTTCAATTCTAATCATAACTTATTTTTACAGTATAAAAAAATCAAGGGAGAAGTAACCGACCCCTTATCAAGAATACGAAAATCGAATGTCTTGAGATTTCTCCTTTGCTTGCTTTCCAAGGAGGAGCCCTTACAAGGTTTCAAAGAAAGATCGGGACCTAAGAATTTTGGAGGCTTTATAGTTCCAGGGACAGGTAGACATTCTTTCAGGTCCAAGGACTCACGTAGACTTACGATAGAGATGTAAGACAAATGAATGGAAAGAAGGCGGGAATGAGGAATGGTGGTATCAAAGGACATGTGATTTTTTTTCTTTTTGAAACTTTGACCCCAGGTTCCGAAATCCAGGATGCTGTCTGTATTGTACTCCTGAGCCCGTGAAATCTCACTATTTAGCTCAGTTACTCTTCTGCTTCTGCAACTTCCCTGAGACCAGGAAATATATTTCCTTTTATTCTTATCTCTTTCTTAATATGGATTCTATCATTTAATTCAGGAAAATAGGGATTAGGAGTTCCAAAGGGATTAGTGGACGTGTCCAGGTCCCAGAGCTATTGAGGGGTGGTGTGGGACTCCTCCTGGGCTCTCCCAGGTATACTTTCTGCCAGACAGTGGAGGCCCATCACCCCAGGGCAGAGGTGGGACTGACATGGGTCACCTGCACCTGTGCAGCCATTTCCATAGGCTACCTGGCTTTCTGTTTGGGGGCTCAGGAGGCCCAGGTCCCGCTCTCCAGAGCTTTCTTCTGGGCCAAAGTGTGGCTGCCCATCCTGACTCGAGGGTCCCAGCTGAAGTTGCTCTGCAGAGCAGGGACTGAGTCTTCTCAGGCCACAAGTGACCCCAGAACCTTTCTGCAGGGAGCTTTGTTTAGGGAAGTCCCTCAGATCCTTGGCCAGAAAACCAAGAGTGAGCAAGTCTTCCTCTTTCAAGATAGCCCTCTCCACTGCCCCAGAAGGCCAAGACAGAGGGAAAATCTGCAGCAGAAAGGGCCTGACATGTCACACTCATTGTTCCGACCTTGCTTTTTTTAGAAAAGGAGCTCTTTCCCATGGTTAAGGGGAGAAGTCAGACTTTCCTGTTCCTCTTGGGCTGGGCATGAAGCAATCTTCAGCCCTGATGTTGACACCAGGTCAAACCCCTAGACCTTCTCTCTGGGTCTGGGCTCCTTGGACTTCTGAGCTCTGACCTTGGAAAGTAAGAGCTTTCCCTGGCTGGGGGTTCCACAGCAGCAAAAATGGTGCAGGACCCTAGCCGAGATGGAGGGAGCAGGACAGTGCCAGGGGCCTAGCCCTGGGGCAGGCAGCTCAACTTGGACCCCAGCTTCACCACACACTGGCCAGGAGGCCCTGAACAAGCTCCTCAACCTTTCTGAATCTCAGTTTCTCCACCAGAAGTGGAGAAATTGGACTCTATTTGCAAAGCTGGTATTTATAGGAAAATAATGAGAAGATCTATGTGGAGAGCTTTCTGTAGGGCTTAGCATGTGGTACTCCCTCAACAGACCGGAAGCTAGTACCTCAGTCCTTACTTTGAACAATTATACAGGACATGGTAGTAAAGATTTTATATGCTTGGAGGTGGGGGCCTCTGGATTTCCCGAGATTTCCTGGGTCTTAGTCCCAGCCCCATCCCACATCCCCATGCTAGTAACAGCATGAACTGGGAAAAACTCATCTTTCTCTCTGATCTTGAGCTTTCATCTCCCTTTCTGGGTCCCTGTTGGGTTGTGGTGGTGGGATTTCTGCATGTGCTAGGCATATGGTGGACGCGCAGTAACTGCTCCCTTTATTACAGGGGAATCAAGTCAGATCCATCCAGTGGATGGCCTCAACCTCTGTGGGGCTGACCAGCATCAGATACGTGTGGATGGGCCCGTCCTCTGGCCTGGTATGAGGTGGAGAAAATCTAATGGAAAAATGAAGTTCAGAGGGGCTTTCTCAGTGTGATCATTCACTTTTTTGTTATTTCCAGAGCCTGGCACAGGGCCTGGCTTATTTTAAGCCCTCGATACATACTTGTCAAATTAAAGAAGGCTTTGTTAAAGCCGACAATTTTGTTCTGACAGGGTTGGCTCCATGGGCAGGGCCCCATGCTTAGGAGGGCCCTGTGCATGGCTTAATGCTCTCCTGTTGGCATCTTGAAATTCTTAATACTGTTTGAAAAAGGGCCATTCATTTCCATTTTGCACTTGGCCCTACAAATTATGTAGCAGGTCCTGCGTGCAGGCAAATATACCTAGAAGCAAATCCAAGCTGCTCAGGCTGACTTGCTGATCTGCCCTGCTCTGTCGCTGAGCTCTGTGGCCGGGTGCCACCATGCTTCCTGAACTCTAGCCACCCAGACCTGTTCCTTTAACAGGTCATGCCCCCAGCCCCTCCCCAGCTCACCCTGTGGTTGGCTTCTGTCACTATTCCTGTCTGGGCTCCTTTTTTTTTTTTTTTTTAAAGATTTTATTTATTTATGAGAGACCCAGAGAGAGAGGCAGAGGCATAGGCAGAGGGAGAAGCAGGCTCCATGCAGGGAGCCCGATGTGGGACTCTATCCTGGGACTCTAGGATCACACTAGGAGCCAAAGGCAGACGCTCAACCACTGAGCCACCCAGGCATACCCTGTCTGGGTTCCTAAGTCGCCTTCACCGGAGGGCCCACCCTGACTATCCTCCAGCCACTCTGTCTTATTAACCTGATTTATACTCATTATATATGAGTATAAATGAGTATAAATGATTCTTCTTTCTGAAATCCACTTGTTTTTTATTTCTTGGCCTGTTTATTTCCTGTTTCCTGCAGTAGACTAACCCCAGCGATAAAAGGCAGCAAGCAATCTTCATGTGTTGTTCCCTGCCTTGTTCCCAAAGCATTGCACGGCCCTTGGCACACAGTTGGTACTCAACAAATGCTTATCGACTTAAGAATGGACGGCATTGGCAGCGTTGGCTTTTCAACTCTGATCTCCTGAGACTCTCTCGGATGGGAAGGTGAGAGCAGAGTTGGCAGCACAAAGCTGAGGTGGGGATGAGAATGGCTGTGTGGGTCCCCAGCACCTGCCACGCTCGTATTCTCCTGACAACAGGGGCTGGGCTCCTGGCTCAGGCCCCTGCAATGGGAATCCTTTCTGCACACGGGGACTTAAAAAGTTCTCAGCAGCTGCTTAGGATCAAGAGGTGGGAAGTCAGAACTCGACTGCTGTGCAAACACTGGATCAGAGGCCACTTAATCCACTGCTCCATTTTGTAGGTGAGAACATTGAGGCTCAGGGAGAAGAAGAAACTTATTCTGATGGGGTGACTGGGTGATGGGCGCTGAAGGGGGTACTTGAAGGGATGAGCACTGGGTGTTATACTATATGTTGGCAAATCAAACTCCAATAAAAAAATATATATATGTAAAAGGAAAAAAAAGAAACTTATTCTGTAGCCATAACAGTAACAGCAAAAACCTAACTCGACCCAAGCCAACAAATGAAACAAAAAGAAAAAACAGTCAGAGGCACTATAGCACACAAGCATAATACTAAATGCATTAATATTACAAGGTGCTTAGGACACTTTCTGGCACAAAGAGTTCTTTCACTGTTCCAGGAAATTTGCAAGACCCTTCCTCGTGTCGCTGCATTGATTGAATCCCTCCGGCCGCCTGTAATATTGCAGTCCCATTCTGCAGACGAGGAAATGAAGGCCCCGGCTAGGGAGTGGAAGGGCTGGGGTGTGACCCCAGGCTGGCTGACTCTAGGGCTGGGTTCTTGGGCTCTTTCCTGGATTGCAGTTATGGGTAGAGCGGGCATGGCATCTCCGTGCTCTTTCCCAGCACCGGGCAGGGGATTGGCCCGAGTGGGAAATGCCTCTGATTCACATTTGCTCTGCTGGGAAGCCACCTTACTCATTGGCTCATTCATGCTACAAGTATCCTTTGCCACTGTCTCCCCTGTGCCTGGTGCCATGCCAGGAACTGCAGACAGATAGGTGAAGACAGGCATCTTCTGGGTGTTTGAGCAGCAGTCCCAGGTGAGCCCGGGGGATGGCATTGGCAGAAGGTGGGCCACACGCCGGACAGCCAACGGGCTCAGGCTCTCTGACTTTGCTGTTCCTCCTGGGGTCTTTGCCCACCCTATGCGGAGGGTACAGCTGACACAGGAGGCATGAAGGGCTGGGATCCCAGAACTATCAGAGCAGACCAGGCCTGTGCAGTTCTCCTCTGCAAACTGCCACCGGGAGGGCTATGATGAACTCTGGTAGCTCCGATGTGTCTGAGCTGTGCTCACTCGTGGGTCAGGGGAGCTATGGAGAGGGAGTGGAGTGCCAAGGGAGCCCATCCTTGGGAGACCCCAGGGGAGCCCATCCCTGGAAGACCTCAGGGGAGCCCATCCCTGGGAGACCTCAGGGGAGCCCATCCCTGGAAGACCTCAGGTGAGCCCATCCCTGGAAGATCCCACGGGAGCCCATACCTGGGAGACCTCAGGGGAGTCCATCCCTGGAAGACCTCAGGGGAGTCCATCCTTGGGAGACCCCAGGAGCCCTCAAGCAGTGATTTCAGAGTCATCTCTTCTTCCTTGCAGCCTGGCTGTCCTGCCTGGAACCTCTGAGACTGTTCTGCTCCTCACACCCTCTCAGAAGCATCCCAGCAAGCCCTGTGGGATTCAGTGTGGGTCTCTTGAGGTGAGTGGTCCCTCTTCTGTCCACAGCAGAAATCCCAAACCTGTGACATCCATCGACTTCGCCTACCTATTCATGCATGCACTCAAGACTTTCTTTCCACAAATATTTCCTGAATTTCTCTCGTAGGCTGGGCATTGTGCTGGGCTCTGAGGACACATCTGAAAATAAATCAGTCATGATTTCCACCCTCACAGGGCCCACATGTTAGAGGGCCAGCATAAATAGAATAAAGCAAGGAGAAAAAAAATCACACACCCTAAAATGTGCATGGAGGGAAAGAATGGGGTGATATCTAGTGGTTTTGGAGCTGACTCTTCTCAGCTCATGAGAGACCACTGTTAAAGACTCAGGAGTCTGATGAGCTGGTGGTTAAACACAGGCATTACAAAAAATGAAGGTGTGAAAATTTACAATGAAATAAATTACATTAAAAAAATAAAATGCATCGCTTCTTAAGTATTTTACTCTTAGCTCTGCTTTTGAAACTATCTGCTCCCGTTGTCTCCATAGAGTGGAAACACCCTCTACCGATGTGTCACTGTGCCTCTCTTCCTGACACCGCCCCCACTGGGATCCACGAGAGAGGAGCAGAAGAACGGACCTCAGGCTGGGAGGTCAGGGCCGGTGTCTCTAAGGAGGGGGTGTTTTTGCCGAAGGACCTGAAAGACCAGAAGGGGTCAACCATATAACTGAGCACATGGGGTTTCACATGGGGAGAAGAATAAGGGCGAAGTCTTGAGGTGTGGTTGTTTCTGGGTATAAAGAGGAGACCAGTAGGGCTGTTGAGAAGTGTAGACATCTCTGGCATGGTGAGTGAGGGCAGAGGACGCTGGAAGAGTGGGCTGGGGCCAGACCTTACAGTGCCAGGGAGTTTGCATCTTATTTGAAGTGCAGTGGGAAGCCATAGGAGGCCATGGCAGGTGTCTCCGTGTCCCCTCTGATTCCAGGGCAGTGCTGCCTCCTCCCCACCTGCAGGACACCTCGGGTCTGTCCTCCTTCTGCCCCAGGGCTTTCTCCAGAACTACCGGGGTGGGGTGGGGGGAAGGTAGCAGGAAATGAATTCTCCTGGTGGGTCCCTTCATCCCCTTCAACCACAGGAGATAGAAAGTGGTGTATAAAGCCTCCTGCTTTCCAGATGGGGACTTCTAGGAGGCCTTCTGCACTCTGCTCAGAGGCCCTGTGCACTCAAGCCCCTCTGCCTACTCTAATGGCCTCAGTAATATCCCCTTTGGGAAGCTGGGCCCTTTCTCTGTCTCCCACTTCCTGTTCTTTCACTCATGCTTCCTGGGATCAACTCCCAGATCGATTACCTGCACCCAAGTCCCTGTCTCAAGCTCTGCTTTTGGGGGGCCCCCACACTAAGATCAGTGTGGTGATGTGAACACAGTGAGCATAGAATGGGTGGCTTGGGTATGGGCTGGAGGCACCCCTCCCCCTCAGCTCTCTCAGGAACTTTGCTGTTCCTGGGGCCCTGCACTCCTTCACGGTCCCCTCTCCCTGGCCCCAGAACCAGTCCTGGTCAGGGACAGTCCCTGTGCTGAGGCCTGAGCATGTCAGCCAGCTGGTAAATCAACCCTGGAACCATGATGTGAGGACACCCCAGAAGCCTCACTGTGTCTGCACCCGATCCCCTCCGCTCCATGGTGGCCTGGCGTCAGGCTCCCGATGCGGGTCATGCTAGGCTGGCCTGTCACTTGCTGGTCCCCATCCTCTCACATGGTTCTGCTAGGCTGCCACCTAGATCAGACTCTTCGGCGAGCCGTCTGAGTCTCCATGTGGCAGCATGGCTGGTCCCCAGCGTTGAGGATATGCCTGAATTAGGCTGAGCCACACAGACCTCTGTCCTGTGGGTTTCTCAGGTCCTCGGCCAGAGGCTGCAGCCCCATCCTATCGGCCCAGCCTGGGTCAACTAGGATACCTAGTCTTGCCTCTTCCTCAGTTTCCCTAGTTCAGCATAGGTCAGCAACCCACTTAGGAGGGTAGGCCTCAAGATGTGCTTCTATTGTGGCGAGAGGGTCTGAAATTAAGAGCAGCTAGGTGCTGGTGTTGTGGGTGTCCTGTGTGCTCAGAGTAGCCTCCACACACCCCCTTCTAAATCACTCCCTTCTTGGCCCTGCAAAAGCCGTGTCCTTCTAACTCCCCTCCACTCTGCACCCCCCAGTACAGGCCCTCTATCAGGACATGAGTTGCCTGTGGCAGTGGACCCCACTCCTTCTAGGACGTTCTTACTTGGCTTGATGCCTGGGAAACCAGCCCATTCTCCTCCTTCTCCCCTGGGGGCCTGGCTCTCTTCCCCACCATCAGCTCCTCCTGCTGCTCCCTTCTGAAGCTCTCCAGAACATTCTGACTCATCCTCTGACTCAGGTGGAGTCTATTTCTGTTCCCACGTTCTGCTCCCTGATGGGCTGGAGATCACAGCTGTCACTCTGGGGGAGGGGGGCAGCGAGGATCCTGTGCGTGTGCTTGTGCATGTGTCCACGTGTGTGCGGGAGGCACACCACCCCCAAGAAGCTGGGGAGGGTGGTTCTCCTATTCCTTCCCCACCTTATATCCCCCCAACTCTTCAAGAGCTGACAAGCATCCCCCAAAGCCCCAGGAGAGATGAGTGGTGGCAGTAGCCACGAAGAACCTCACCCTGATCTTCTCAAGCTCATTGTATTATGGAAGATGCTTTTTAGCAAAGAACCTCCAAGTGGACAGTTGCTTCTGGCAAACTCTGAATCCTAGAATCTCTACATAGTAGAGTTGACAGGAACCTAGAGGTTTAAGACAACCACCTACTTGATACTTTGGGCCTAAAAGAGACCCAGATTGGTGGGGAACCATGTCTGAAATTAGCCAGCAAGCAAGTGGCCGAGCTGGATTCAAATCATAATTAATTCAAGCCCTCAGTTGATGTCAGATAGTTTCCTATCCTCTCGCCTGTTACCACCTAGGCAGGAGCCCCCTTCCACTAGGTATGGTGGCCAGAGCCACTTGTAGCGATTAGCAGTTGAAATGTAGTGAGTCTAAATTGAGAGGCACTGTAAGTATGATATGCACGCCAGATTTCAAAGACGTAGCATAAAAAATAATAGGAAAAATTCTCCTTAATGGTTTTTTTACATTAATTGCAGGTTTGAAATGGTAATATTTTGGATATATATGGGATTAAGTAAAATATAGTAAAATTAATTTCACCCATTTCCTTTTTAAAATGCACCTACTAGAAAAATTTAAATTCCATGTGTAATTTAAATATGTAATGGCTCATGTTTGTGGCTCACATTATGTTTCTGTTGGGGCGGATCAGCCCTCAGGCCAAATCTGGCCTGGTGCCTGTTTATATAAATAAAGTTTTATTGAAACATAACCAGGTTCATTCATTTACATAGTGTCTATGGGCAACTTTGCTTTATAATAGCAGAGTCCATTATTTGAGACAGAGACATTTTGACCCTCAAAGCTTGAAATATTTACTCTCCAGCCCTTTCAGAAAAGTTCTGCTGACTCTTGCACTAGACTATCAATTTCATGAGAACAAGGATTATGAGCTTGATACAGAGTAAGTGCTTAATAAGTATGAGTTGAGTGAATGAATGACTTGGTTAATTTTGGAGGGTAAGTTGGTTGGAATTCCAGGCAGAGGGACTAGTGTATGCCAGAGCATGGGGCCAAGAAATAGCACTGAGCACGCTGGTGATGGGGGTGTCTGGAGTGGCCCTTTAGAGAAGATTTGCTGATTCTTGCTCTAGATGCTTATATCAGCCTCCTCCTTGCTCCTTTGCCTGGTGGTGTTCCTTCTCAGGCAACTGCCATCCTGTCTATACAAACCCCACCAAAATCATTGACCTGCTCCAAAATCTTCAAGAGCCAGGCCATCGCTTGCAGGAGGAAGCAACGCTTCTGAGCATGGCCTTGCGGGTCCTCCCACGCTGGCCTGCCTTCTCCCCTCCTGAGCTCCTCTGGGCCTGCTCTTGCCCGAGCCCCACCCATTCTGGTCTCTGAGCCTTTCTTCATCCCCCTCTGCCTGCAAACCTTGCCTTGATCTTGCAAGTCAAATATCCACCCTTCCAGGCTCAGTTCCAATATTTCTTCCTGGAGACACGATGTGGCATGTTGCCAGTTTGAGTTTCTTTTAAATAATTGTTACTGTAAGATAAATGATAGGAGGCAGTCAGTTCCCACAGCACGTTGTATCTTTTTTCTTTCACTGCAGCGCTCATAATTGGAAGCAGGAAATCTCACTTTTTATCTAATACTTACTGTGTCCACCACACTAAGCTCTTCCCACATATTGTCTTTTAAAATTCTCTCAACTTTATGAAGGAGGCACCATTTTACCTCCATTTTACAGATGAGGAAACAGACTCAGAGACGTGACATAAAAATAGTGAGTGGTGACTCTGAACTTCAAATTCAGGTGGGTTGGACCCTAGAACCCAAAGGCTTAACCTAAGTTCTGTGCTCTTTGCTAGGTTACTTCCTACTCATCCATGCCTGGGCCCCTGGCTCCTTCTGCAAAGACTCCCATTCCAGGTCCTAGAAGCAATCCTGACTGGGGACAGCCTAGACCCTGCTCTGAGGCCTTAGTGTGTGAGCCAAGAGGTAAGTCATACCCTGTGGGGTTTGTATGGGGCCCACCCTGGACCTCACTCCAGACCTCACTATCTGCTCTACCCTCAAGGTAAGTATAAATGAACTCTTTGCTCCATTTTTGAGTCTTGACACATAAGTCATCTCCACAGGGAAGTCCTCTATGATTGCCCAGACTGAGTTAGATCTTGGATACATGTTCTCATCATGCTCAAGTCTTCTCCTTCCATAACTCTCATCACATCTGACATTTTTAGGTAATGAGTCTTTTATCATCTGTTTCCCCTGTATCATGGGTGCAGGGGCTTTCCAGCACGGCTCCAAAGCCTGGCACGTGAGAGGTGTGCAGTGAATATTTGACTGGATGAATGAAATCCTGCTTGTTCTCCTCACCTGGATATCATATCGGCCTTACTGGGCTCCAACTCCACAGGGAAGCAGAGAAGCACGTGAGTTTCTGTCCTCTCCCCACCCCTCCCTGAATGACTTAGTGTGGAGGACACTGGTACGTGTTGAAAGGAGACTATGAGAGATTGATGATCATGAGGCCAGTAAGAGAACTTGAGACAAGGAAGCCCCCTCCTTGGCCTCAGCTGACCCGATGCACCCACCATATGCCCTGTGGAGGCACAGCCTGTGGCTGACGACCCACAGGAGGAGAGGAGGGGCCGTGCCTCACCTCGCAGACCCGTCTGTGGCACAGGTGGGGAGCCAGACGGAACCCACCCCCCTTGCCCTGCCCGCAGGGAGTGCTGGGAAGCCTGCTGATCAATCATAGAGGACAGCTCCAGCGCTGGGAGGAGGACTAGCAGGAGGAGTCTGATCCCCAAGCATAGCCAATGGCTGCCTGCATTTCTCCTCCACAGTGGATGTGGCTACAGAATTTGGGTTTTCACCTGGTTCAGAGGAGGCCCGGGTAGGTGAGGCCTGTAGCAGTTGGGATTTTATGCTGGCCCTGCTCATCCTTTTTTTTTTTTTTTTTAAAGGATTTTATTTATTTATTTGAGAGGGAGAGATAGAGATAGAGATAGAGAGAGCATAAACAGAGGGAGAGAAAAAGGGACAAACAGACTCCCCAGAGAGCACAGAGCCCAAGTGGGGTTCACTTCCAGGACCCCGAGATCATGACCTGAGCCAAAGTCAGATGCTTAATGGACTGAGCTACCCAGGCGCCCTGCTCATTCTTACACATCTCAGGGCTTGGCTGCTGGGTGGGAAGGTCAGCCTGCTCTGGGACACCTTAGCATTTGGTCTCACAGGCTGGGTCCAGGTGACCGGCTCACTGTGGTTTGCCTGGAACTGTCCTATTATTAAGACTGTAAGTCCCACTGCCCAGGAAATCCCTCATTCCTGGGCAAACCCAGAAACTGATCACATTCCCGAGTGACCCTTGTGTTGTATGCGATTAGCTACAACACACTAGATGCACATCACGGCACGCTGGCCACCTCTTCTTCAGCTTGGCACAAGACTGCAAAATTCCTTAGGGTTCAGGGTTGGGCTGGAGCTGGGGACAGGCAGCAGCCAGCTCAGGCCTGTGAATCTGACCAGTTCATAGGGACTGGTATGAGCCCTATCTGATCCCGTGTCAAAATCCAGTGTGGGGCCCCCGAGACAGTTTAGTCTTCGAGGCTGTGATGTGGCTACATAGAGCTGGCCTGGTTTTTGGGAGATGCATATGTTCATACAGAGCATAATAAGCCAGACCTGTATACACTGGAAATCCAATGTGAGCTACATAGGTGATTTAAGATTTTCTAGAAACTATATTTAAAAAAAGGGGGCACCTGGGTAGCTCAGTGGTTGAGCACCTGCCTTTAGCTCAGGTCGTGATCCTAGAGTCTTGGGATTGAGTCCCGCATTAGGCTTCCCAGTGGGATCCTGCTTCTCCCTCTGCCTACGTCTCTGCCTCTCTCTGCGTCTCTCATGAATAAATAAATAAAATCTTATAAAGAAAGAAACAGATGAAATTGATTTTAGTAATACATTCTATTTAACCCTATTATCCAAAAATATCATTTTAGCTTGTGATCAATATAAAATTATTAATGAGATAATTTACATTTTAAAAAAATTCTGCACATCTCAATTTTGTCCAGCCACATTTCAAGGACACTTGTGGCTAGCTCTGGACAGTGCAGAACTAGGCACTTTTATGGCAGGGAGAGGACCTCTGTTCAGACAGGGCTTTAAGGTCTTAGCACATCCATTTTGAGGGGGTATTTGGGGTCCTTGAAGATAAAGATAGATCTGTGGATTTCAGAGTCATTGGTTGCCCTGTTGTGATACTTACGCTGTCTCGGAATCCTATCCCAGGACTGTAGGTCCACTGGGGCAAGAGTGGTGTTGTCAGTTCATCTTGGTAGGGTAGCCAGACCACAAGGAGGAATGTCTGCGGGTGTGGCTGGGGAGGGGCTCTTTCTTACTCTTGGAGAAGGCATGTAGTCAGCCTGCAGGCTTGGCGAGTCTGAGTCCTAATGGAGCAAACAGGAGCAGGAGCCTCCTGCTGGGAGAGGGTGCCTTCCCTTCCCACCTTTCCTTCCACCCTGGAGGGGCAGGTTGTGGACGAGTTCTGCGTCTGGTTTCCATCTTAGTGTCCAAGAGTCCAACATGTCCCAGTGCTTCCTAAGAATTGTTTTGCAAATGTCAATCTTCTTCTTCTTCTTCTCCTCCTCCTCTTCCTCCCCCTCCTCCTCTTCTTCCTTCTTCTCCTCCCCCTCCTCCTCTTCCTCCTTCTCCTCCTCCTCCTCCCTCCTCCTCCTCCTCCTCCTCCTTCTTCTTCTAGATTTATTTATTTATTTATTCATTCATTCATTCATTCATTCATTCATGAGAGACACACAGAGAGAGGCATAGACGTAGGCAGAGGGAGATGCAGACTCCCTGTGGGGAGCCCGAAGTGGGAACTCAATCCCAGGACCCTGGGATCATGACCTGAGCCAAAGGCGGATGCTCAACCAGCCACCCAGGTGCCCCAAAGATCTCCTTCTTAAAGGCAGTGCTTCTTTGGCTTTTGAAACTTATGTTTCCTTCCCTCAGGAAAATGGACAGTCCAGTATGTGCATAACCCTTTTAAATATAATCATAGGGGTACAGAGGCTCCCAGAAGCATTCTTGGCCCTCAAGAGTAAGGATTTCCACTTCTGGTAAAAAAAAAAATACGGAGTCCTCATGAGGCACAGAAGTGAGAGCTGAGCCCCATTCTGTGTCTCCCTATTACACATGGAGTCACTCACATCGACAGTCAAAGCTCTTCTTAACTCTTTTGTTCCCACTCTAGGAATGACTAGGGTGAAGCCGACCTTTGCGGAGCCCACGCAGAAAAGATGCCTCCAGGACCCCAGAGTGGGACAGCTCTTTTGGACAATGTGCTTCAGTACTGGAGGCAGCATCTTCTCATAAATCGTCTACAAGACAACGTGCTTTGGAACTCAAAGAAGCATCTCTTTTCACATAACCAATTACAGAACTAATTACAAACTGTTTTTATCTGTTCATTAAGGTAGATATAATTAAGGCAACATTTTGTTAAACTAGTTTGAGTGTGTGCTGTAGAGTAATAATTACTACTTTTATTTCTTTGCGATCCCTTCTAATTTGTCTTGGCTTCATCTAAAGCCACCTCCTGTTCTTTCTTGCTCTCTGCTCTTCATCACAAAGGCTTGGGCCCCTTGTCCTGCACCCCTGTCACTTTCCTGGTTACGTTCCCCCTTCTCTTGCTGTCCCCTCAAATTGTGCTTCCTCAGGGAGGCCTCCCTGATGCCCCAGACTGGAGAAGTCCTCTGGCATAATCCCCCCCACTCACCATTCCACTGTTGCATCGATATGCACCTGTCACCTGTGCTTCCCACAGCTTCTCGAAGCCCAGGCCTCAGGCCTGTGCCATTTCCTTCTGTGTCCTGAGTGCCCCAGACAATGCTTGGCTGTTGGTTATATTCAATAAACATCGGTGGATTGATTCGTGGTAGATTTGGGCTGGCTTTGCTCCTTGTTGGCCACTGTTGGAATCTGCTCAGATCGTAACTGGGAACAATTCTTTGTCCCACCCTCCACTGTCCACTTCCCCTTCTCTTCCTGTTTTGTGAATACGCACTCACACATAAGCACACTTGTATGCATGCACACAAGTGCATGTGTGCACGTGCGTACACACACACACACACACACACACACACACACACACGGGATGAGTGGCATCTGTTCATATCTCCTCTTTGCCTTTAGGCCAGAACTCCTTGGCCCTTGTTAGCTGGCCTGGCTTCTGAATTGGTCTATAGAGGGGGAAAGGGGCCTCTGTGCTGCTTCTGAGAGATGCATTGCCTTCTGGGGGTGTCTATCTTCTTAGGGGGCCGTGGGGATTATCTGTGCATCTGTCTATCACCTCTGCCTCCCACCAGCCCCCTGGCTGGGGAGCTCCTTTTCCCTAAAGCTCATGGCCTGTGCTCCATTTCTGCCATTCCTAATAGATATGCCCTGGCACTCAGACTGGGGAGCCAGAGGCTGGAATCTCACCTCCTCCCCTCCCTAGCCCTGCCCAACAGGGGTCCCAGGTGGGAGGTTACCTCCTTCCAGGCTCTCCAGGAGACCTCCCCCCGCCAGCACAGGGCCCTGGGCAGGAGGCCAGGCTGCAGTCCCTAAGGGGGGTGTGGCCCTGGGAACACAGCCCTCTGGACCGAGCCCAGGGCGGTCATCGCACAGCTGGCTGTGAGATCCATGCCACAGAGTTTAAGACCTTTGACTGTGGAGCTCTGTTTCTGGAACCAGTTTAGACCATGATGATGTTCTCCATGTCCCCATTCCCAGCCTGTGTCAGCTCTGCTCCTCCCCACCTCATGCCCTGCTTGGGCCTTTGCCCCGAACCTTGCCCCTTCCCAGTGTCCATGGTCTGCTCCACCTACTGCCAGACCAATGAGAGGCCAGGGGAGGAGAGTCCGATGGGGGTGGGGGTGGAAATGCCTTCATGCCTAAAGTCAGGATTGCACCCCCCGCGCCTCCCACACACAGTGCTCTGAGAGGACAGGCTTGCTGAACTCCCTGGGGAGGCCAGCTGACCTTCCTCCCTGCCTCCTCAGCCAGCCTCGTGCTGCTTGTCCATTCTTGTTCTCCAGCACTTTGCATTCAGACCATTCCTTCCACCTGCTGCCCCCAGCTCTGTCCCTTTATTCTCCCACCGGGATGTGTGCAGAGTGCTGGCTAAGACTTTTGGAGTCCACAGACTTCAGTTTGATGCCTGGCCATTTGACCTTGGACATGACTACACGTCTTTGCCCCTCTGTGTTTCCTCGTCTGTAAAATGGGCTTAAGACTCCCTTTCTAATAGAGTTGTCATGAGAATGACATAAGGCAATGCACCCCTTCAACACACACTCCTGAGCACCTGCTATAAGACAGACACTGAACTGCGTGCTGGGTTACGGTAGTGATTCAGACAGAACCTGGTTGGAAGGAGCCCATGGTTTAAAGGCAGAGATAGAAAACTCTCACACATGGGCACAGAGAGAGTCCAACAAATCAGCAGAGCCATACGTTTCCCCTGCATGTTGGATGGTGTTGAGAGGCAGATGGGTAGGAAGCTGTGACAGGAGGCGCCAAGGTGAGAGCATCCCGAGGCAGGTGGGGAGCGAGGAGCAGGAGGCGGTACTCACCAGAACCCTGGAGGGTGAGGAGAGGTCCAGGACTGGGGAGAGTGCACCAGGTAGAGGAACACTCTGAGCGGGAAGGCTTTGAAGGTAAAAGAAAAAGAAAAATCATCTGGTGGGTTTATAGATCTCCATGGAGCGGGTGTGTGTCTCTGTGGCTTGGGCACGGCAAGCAAGTTATATCTGGAAGAAGTGAGCCTAAGACAAAATATACTGGATCCTGTAGACGGGTTCTGATGGGCAGCAAGGGTGCTGCTTGGGAACTTGAAAGAAAGGTGAGTTCGTGAGCCACAGCATAGATCCACTGAATCAGAAACTCTAGGACTGATGCAGGTGGTTCTGACCACGCTCAACCTTGAGTCTCTGATGGACTAAGGGAAGGAGTTTGGATTTCCTCCTTCAGTGCGGGAGAACACAATTAGAGGGTTTTAATCAGGGGAAGGGCTGTGGAGGCAGGATGTGATCTGGTTCATTGGTTTTGAAGGGTCCTTGGGTGGGAGGGTGGTGTATGGACTGTGGGATCTGGAGCAGCCGTCTACACTGGGCCGAGGGATTCACCTGATGGCTAGAGTTAGCACCATCTCTCCCTCAGTTTCCCACACTCACGCCTTGCTGTGTCCCCTTCCACTTTGAATGGACATTGAGTGGCCAACCTGTGCCTTACCCAAAGCCCCTGCTTGTGGGGATGGTACACTGTAGGGCCAAGAGGCTGGACCTTGGTTTTGCAAAGACTTGTGTTTGAGCAACTTCACAGTGAGAAGACTAGGAAATGAAGTCCACGTTCCGGGAAAGGAGAAGGGAGCACTGTGATCGTCAGGGCTCAAGGAGCCAAGGGTGAGGTCCTGCCTGCCCTGGGGCGCCCCTCATGCATGATCTCCAGAGGGAGCCTTGCCATCCCAGCCCTTCCCATTGCCAGCCTGGCCTCTGGGCCCTAAGTTTGAGAGCTGTTGTGGAGGGTCCGCCCTCGTCAAGCTCCTGAACTTGTGGTCAAGAAGCTACAGCCCTCATGGTTTCACCACATCCAGCACCAGTGGGCCGATGTTAACAGATTATTTAGGTAGAAATTGCTAAAGTCCTGGAAATGTCAGGCAAACGAGCTGAAGTGCTCAGGGATCTCAGGTGAAGCTGGCTGCCAGTTCATGTGGGCAGAGGGACAGCATAGGGGTTGGGATGGGTTTTCGGGGGGAGATAATGATTTTGTTGCATGGACTTGCCCCTTAGAGTCATTGTTTCCTCTTCTGCAAAGGGGGAACCATAGCCTCCACCGGGTCAGGTTTTGGTAAAGACTGATGGAAATAGTCCAATCTGCAAAGTGACTATGTGCAGAGAGCGGGCATGCAGGGAGCGCTTCCTTTATGGTCAGCTACCACGATGCTCCCCATGACAGTTCTTTGGCTGCATAAAAGCTGCCCCAAACTTAGTGCTAGAGAGAACAGCCATTTCGTTGTACCCAGGGACTCTGGGTTGGGAATTCAGAGAAGACGCAGTGAGGATGGCTTGACTCCGCATCCTGATCTCTGAGATCTCAGTTGGGAAGGCTCGAAGGGCTAGAGGTGACTAGAATGGCAGGGGCAGGGGTGGCCGATTCTACAATTGGGTTCACTCATGCATCTGGGGCTTTGGCACAGATATCTGGATGCTGGACTCAGCAGGGACCACACATATCTACTGTGGCATGTTTCCTGACACAGCAGCGCGACCTTCCAGAGAATAAGATGGAAACTGCACGGTCTTCCGTGGCAAGCCTTGGAAGTCATTTGGTGTTATGTCTGTCGTACCCTATTGATTGGAAGAGTCACAAGCTCACCCACATTCAAGGAGAGGGAACACTGGCTCTGTCTCTTGGTGGGGGAATGTCAACAAATTTGTGGCTGTGCTTTAAATCTACCACCGTGACAAGCCTTCCAGACTTAAGTTGGGGGTGACCAGGCCTGCCACCCAGTCAGACTGTGCTCCCAACCCCTATGGGAAGCAATAGGAAGGCTCCTTCCAGATGCTAAGGATGCCGAATCACCAGCTCCTTGCAAGCCTCTGAATTCAACCAACCTTGGCCTGTGACCCGAGGAGGGGTATAGAGTCTGTTTCTCTGCAGCACGCAGAGGTTGGTTGAGCTGGGGAAAGGATGAATAACACCCTCCAGGTTCTCTCTCTCTGAGCATTTAAAAAGCAGTAATAAATAGATGAGAGCCTGGGAGGTGTGATTGATTTGTTTTATGAATCACAGAAGAGGCTGTAACTCATGGGAGATTAGGGCTGAAGTAAGTTGTACAGCTCTTGCATTACACGTGGAGATTAATGGCTTATCACACGAGGCCTCACCGTTAACCCGGCTCACCCACAGAGAGTTTAATAGCAGGGCCATACGGGCCGACTTTTAATTCTTGAACAAATGCTCCAGGCTGTGTGCTGCCCTGATTCCCACCAGTGAGCACCTGCCTGGTTGAAGCTATGAGGGCTCAGAAGCTGGGGAGCAGTTTCCCTCTTGGGGACCAGGAGCTGGGGATTGCAAGTTTCCTCGTGTCCTTCCTGCAATTTCTCAAAGCAATGAGCAGAATTTTTCAGGAAAGTGGAGGGGATGATGCCACTTCTGTGCTACCACCAGCGAGCTTTCACTTGGTGTTCCAAGGCCTGTGCTGAGGGCTCTAGAGAGTCTCAGCTGAAACCTCATGGCAAACGTATGGGGCGGGTGTGATTGAGCCAAGGTGACAGAGGAGGAGCGTGGGCTGGAGGCTGCACCAGCTCATGGAGGAGCATGGGTTGGAATCGCTTGGACCTGGGTGGGAATCCAGGTGCGAGCCTCCTTTACTGGTTTGCCTGCTGTCTTGGATCTGTAAAACGGATAGTGCAGGTCCTTTGTAGAGGTGCTCTGAGGACTGTGGGGTCATGGTGCCTTGCGCTTTGGAAGCCCTCATTTAGAAGTCAGCCCAGGACACTGCTGGTGACAAGAAATGGACAGCAGAGGGAAAAGCAACTACGTACTTCTGAGACAAACCTGGCATCGTGTGGGTGCCTCTGGTCCATGCCTGGGAGTACAAGGTGGGGTTCAGTGGGCTTGATCCATTGATGGTTGAAGAGACCGGGGCTGGAGAGGGATGGGGTGAGGCTTGCAACGCAGCCACCATACAAAGTCTCAGGCTGAAAGCCCTGGATGGTGCTTGTCACAGAACGCCTTTAGAGTTCAGGAGTGGGATGGCAATGCTGGCTTCAGGCTCATCCCTAGGCTCACATACCTGTCCTGACCCGAGCAGCAGTAGCCTGAGGTCATCACCGAACCTCCCTGGGAGCTGGAGTCACTTGTGCTGCTGGTGGGCATTCAACAAGACCACCCTGAGCCCTGGATAGTCCTTGCCTCAGTATATCCATTTTTATGCCTTTGCTTCTGCCTCTGGTCCTCTGACCAGCACACCCACTGCCTGATGGGATGAGAGCTGGTGTCTGGATCTGTCATCACACAAAGACCCAGCTGTTGGCTTGTGTCCAGCCAACTGACTGGGTGATGCAGAACTCAAAACTTTCTGTCCACTTGCTCCCTGGTCTTTGTACCCACGGAGAAGATCTCTTTGGATTTTTATGGCTGCCTGTATCCCACCAGACTTCCCCGCATGACTTGGAAATCTATCTTCTGCTGGTTAGTACTCGTGAAGAACAAATGAGGACCGCCCCCCCCCACCTTTTCACAGAAGGAATCACAACTTTAACATTTATTGTCCAGGCTCTTTACATTTTCCACGTGAGACAGTCCTTCCGCTGAATGCTGACACATCTCCCCTCCTGCCCCGTCTTCCACTTTTCTTGCTTTACTTTTCACAGCACTCAAACCCTTTTACTTTATAATATATGCATTTGTTTTAATTGTTTGCCTATCTTTCCATACCTAGTAGAACGTAAACTCCACAGGGACAAGGATTTTTGTCTGTTGAATTTATTGCTGTGTCCCCACCTGAGACAGTACCTGGCCCATAGTAGGAACTCAGTAAATATCAGTGAAATGGATTGGATGGGTAAGGGCTCATGAGCTTTCAGAGATCTGGGTCTTCCAGACGGCTCTCTCCCACCCCCAGCCTCTGCTGTGTCCTCGTCTGGCTCATGGACACTGACCCTTGGGCAGCTCACCATGGGCTTGTTGACCTAACAACCACTCAACTTTGCTCCCTGGATTCTGTCTTGGACTCTGGCCCAGGCTTTCCAGGAAATCCAAACCCAGCTGTTCTCAGTCTTGACTTTGCTATTCTTTACGGATCTCTGTAACTTTGTGGGGCTCTCACTCCTCTGTGTGGCAGATACATGAATGGCCGGTCATATTGGGTCTGTTGTCAATCCTATGGCCACATAGCAGGTCTTTAGTTGGACAGTCAGTCAAGAAACATCTACTACACAGAGCGAGAACTCTAGAGCCACACTTCCTGGGTTTGAGTTCTAGCTCTGCCACGTATTAGCTCTTTGGGCAACCTCTCTGGACTTCAGTTTTTTTTTTTTCATCAGTATAATGGACTTAATGATGCTTGGTAAGAGGCTTCAGTGAGATTACGTTTAGGAAAGCAAAATGATTTTGGCATACAGTAAGTGCTCAATAAAAATTAGGTATTATCATTACTAGTGAGTCAGGCATCAGACTTGTTTTAGGGGTGACAGAATTGAATGAGATGCAGATCATGACTCCAAAGGACTCATATTCCAGAGGGAAGTGCTGAAAAATTGCCAGAAAATTATAGTGTAATGTGTTTGAGGCTGTGGTGATAGAAACTGTGGTGCCGCTCAGGAGGGCTGCTTAGCCTAGCCAAGGTCAAAGACAGGAAACCACAGAAGACCACCCTGGACATGTAATTCCAGAGTGAATATAACTTTGGCAGGTTGAAAGTATATGTATTAGTTATCTATTGTTACGTACCAAGTTAACCCAAACTTAGAGCCTTAAAACCCATACGTTCATTATCTCACAGTTTCTGTGGGTCAGGAGTCAGGGCATAGATTACCTGAGTCCTCTGGTTTAAGGTCTCTCATGATTGAGGTGGAATCAGGGTCTTGCCTGGTTCTAAGGTTTCATCCAAGGGCTCAGCTGGCAGGAGGATGTCCCTCCAAGTTCACTCATGGAGATGTTGGCAGGATTCTATCCCTCATGGACTATTAGACTGGGGGCTGTTCCTTACTGGCTGTTGTCCAGAGGTTTCCCTCAGTTCCTCCTCCACAGCATGGAAGCTGGCTTCCACCAGAACAAGAAAGCAAGAAAGGGTGAACAAGACAGAGAGGCGTTTGGTAACCTAATTTCAGAAGTGACGTCCCCTCACATTTTCCAGGAGAGGCAGTTACGGGGACTAGTCCATACTTAAATCCAAGAGTTACAAAGGACAAAGATCGGAAGGCGAGGTCATCTTAGAGTCTGCTGACCACAGTGGGGAAGTTTCTGACGGGAAGGGGAAACTTTGTGCAAGGTACAGAGTTGGGGAGGCTGCCTGGCCTGCTTGGGAAAAGGCAGGTGATGTCGGGGGACCAGTCCATGGGGTAATGGTGGTGCTGAACGTAGGTAGGTGACAACATAGGGCATTAGGAAGTAAGGTGAGGGCCAGCACAGGAAGAGCTTTAATGAAATTTCTCCTTTAGTCCTTAGACAATGAGGAGCCACCGAGACGCAGAGATGAGGGGAGGGACATGTGAAAGCAGGATCGGCACAAAGTCTGTGCTTTTTCACACACCTTGCATGTCTTCATTGAGAGAATGAGGACAGAGCAAGAGGTCGGTCGCATCTCAGGTAGGACGAGCACGCATCTCCATGTCCTTAGAGCTTCTTCTTGTGGGTTCTATCCGCCGACCCCAATTTTGTCTCAGATGACCCATGGTTGTTCTTGCCAATCCTCTATGGAAGCCTCATGGGCAGCCACTGTGTGTCAGGCTGGTCCCTGCTGGAAGGCGCTTGTGAGGGGGTGGGGGCCAAGGTGAATGGGATGAGAGTGGGGCAGACCCTCCGCAGCCCGCGGGGCAGTCAAGGATGTTCATAAAAATGGCTAACATTTATGGAGGACTCACCATGTGTCAGGCACTATGCTAAGAGTTTTATAAACCGTGTCTCACCTAATTCTCTACTAACCTCCTGGGTTGGTACTGTCATTATCCCCATAGGGCACTGAGCAGATATCCTGAGAGGTGACTGAGTTCGTGACTGCCACAGCCAGGACTCGAACCTAGTCCAGCACCAGAGCCCAAGCTCTCAGGTGCTGGTCTTCCCAGCCATCTGTGCACCCTGTGGGCATGTGAACATGGTACCTCTTGGTCATTTCTCTTATTGGTTGTCACGTGATTATAAACTGTACAGCATCTTAATGGTAGACAGAGGTGAGAAAACAAAAACCAACAGCATGTGATCCACAATGGAGAGACAATATGACTCTGCTTTAAATTATTTTTAAAGGTTATTAATTTGTTTGTTTGTTTATTTATTTATTTATTATTTGAGAGAGAGCAAGCAAGTGAGAGAGAGAGAGAGAGAGAAGCAGACTCCCCACAGAGCCAGGAGCCTGATGTGGGGCTCCACCTGGGACCTCAGGATCACAACACGGGCCGAAGACAGATGGTTCACTGACCGAGCCACCCAGGTGCCCCTTAAATTATTTTTAATATCTCATTTCTCCAGGTAAGTAATGCTGCCTGACACATTGTTTTCTGGTTGACTTTACATCTCTGGAATGGTGATGGAGTCTGGGTCGATGGCACAGAGCTTGCTGAAATTCTAGCTCCGTTCCTTATCAGCTCTGTGACTCTGGAGAAGTCAAACTCTTTAACAGCGACACTGTCAGTGTGCCAACTGTCTTCCCCCATATCCCTTTAGTGTTTTTGTACACAGCAGCCAATAGCCGGCATGTGTGCCCTCTGGCTGCAGAAACTGCCTTCGCCTGCGTGCATGGAAAGCTGGAGTTTAATGTGATCGCTGGCTGCGGGGGGCATGTGTTCTGCAGCTTGTCCCCCAATTAGGACAACTCTGAAGTGTGACACTGTTTACAGAGACTCCCTGGGGACGGAGCCAGCCTCAGCCCGCAGGGGTCTTTGCTTCAACGTGCACCCGTGCTGACCTCGGGGCTTCTCGGTGCCATTCCTCACCACCTGGGAGTGCTTTCTTCCTGGGAGCGCTTTCAACCATCTGGGTCTTGGACAAACCGAAATTGATAGACATTCTACAAAACGCCTGGCCAATGCTTTTGGAAAATGTCAAGGCCAAGAAAGAGAAAGAAAGATTTAGAAGATGTTGCCACTTAAAAGAGACCGAAGAGACAGGATGGTTAAATGCAATGCCTACTCCTGGATGGGATCTTGAACCGGAAGGAATAAATAGCTTAGAAAAGACAAGTACTGGGGCAATTGACAAAATCTGAGCAAGGGCTACTCAAGTAACAGCATTGGAATGACGTTAAATTTTGTGTTTTTGATCATCGTATCATGATTCTATGAAAGAATGTCCTAGTGCTTAGGATGTAAACACTGAAATATGCAGTGATAAAGGTGCAGGATGTCTCCAACATTGGCAAGTCCGGGGGGAGAACAGAGAGGAGCTTCTTAGACCGCTGTGGAAACTTTCCTTTATGTTTGAAATTATGACGGAATGCAAGGATCCTTTGTCTCAGGATCTGCTTCCAGGGGACCCAATCTAAGCCCCTCTCTGAGGCTTATAGAGCGGGGTGTGTACTGACCAGGCCGTTTCTGGGGTTGAAGCAATGGGTACCTGAGCCAAGCCTGGCACAGGGAGTAGTGACTCTACCTCCCTGCCTATTCGTCTGTCACACATTCTCAAACACAGGGGTTGGGAAGCCTGCAGAGAGCTCCCAACACATATTGCCGGACCCCAGAGAAGCACACCATTGCTCCCGGTTATCTGGGTCCGCACTTGTTCACCTAGCTGAGCCTGTGTCTCTGCAGAACCTTTCTCCACCCACAGCTGTGGTCAGTGATTTTTGTACATTAAAAGGAACTCCAGGGGGGAAGAGTTTTTCCTGGGGAGATCAAAGAGTCAGCCAACATAAAAGAAACCATATAAAACTGTATATATGAAGAACAAAACAAAACAAAAAAAAACCCAACCCCAGAGCGTGGTCCATATGTCAGAGTTGATAAGGCCAAACTTCCGTGATCTGCTCTATAGAGTTGCCAACCGAGGCAGGAATGTTGTCCAGAAAAGGCAGCCGCATAAAAGGGAGGTTTTTATGGACTTTGGCACAGGATGAGGCAAGAACTGTAGGTCCTAGGCTTTGAGAAGAATCTGTAGGACTGATGTGGTTTCTTTTACCCCTTCTTTTAATCAGTACTGTCTCAGCCAGGGTTCAACCAGAGAAACAGAACCGATAGGAAATAGGTATTAAGATTTATTGTGAGGAATTGGTTAAAGTGATGGTGGGGCTGGCTCAGCAGGCTGGAACTCGGGCATGGGCTGGAACTGCTGTCCATAGGCCCAATTTCTTCTTCAGGGACATCTTGGCTCTGTTCTTCAGACCTTTCACCTGGTTGAATGAGGCCCACCCAAATTATACAGGGCAATCTCCCATACTTAACGTCAACTGATTATGGACTTTAATCACATCAGCAAAATACCTTTGCAGAAACTCCTAGATCAGGGTATGATTAAGCAAGCAGGGAGTGTAGCCTGGGTGAGTTAACACATAGAACTGATCATCACAGTCACCAAAGCCAGTTGGTGCCACCTCCTAATATCTTCAGAATCCCTCCCCTTCTCTCTATCTTCCTTTACAAGCCCCAAGGTCAACGGCTGATGTCTGGTGTCCCTGCATCTAGGCCTATGGTCTCTGGTCAAATCCAAGGAGGCACAGTCCAGGTCATAAATGACTTGGTTTTTACCATTGACTTTGGGATAAATATCAACACCTTAAACTGGGCACATCCTACCCTTCCTTTTGTACCAAAGCCCTAAGCCCTACTGACTTGCTCATCTCTTTCACACCTTTCCTTCTGCACGTGATAATGGCTGACATTTTTCTTGTTCAAATTTTTATTTAGATTCTAGTTAGTTAACATATAGTGTAATATCGGTTTCGGGAGTAGAATTCAGTGATTCATAACTTACATATAACACCTACTGCTCATCATCAAAAGTGCCCTCTTTAATCCCCATTGTCCATCTAGCCTATCCCTCCACCACCTACCTCCACCATCCTTTAGTTTGTTCTCTATAGTTAAGAGTCTCTTATGGTTTGCTTGCTTCCCTTCTTTTCCCCCTTCCCATGTTTTGTTTCTTAAATTTCAAACATGAGTAAAATCATATGGTATTTGTCTTTCTCTGATTTATTTTGCTTAGTGTAATACACTGTAGCTCCATCTACATCTTGAAAACGGCAAGATTTCATCCTTTTTGGTGGCTGAGTAATATTCCACTATATGTATATCCATATATATATATATATATAATATATATGTATACAATATTGCTATAAACATTATGGTGCATGTGCCCCTTCAAAACTGTAAATTTGTCTCCTCTGGGTAAATACCTAGTAGTACAATTGCTAGGTCGTAGGCTAGCTCTATTTTTAACTTTTTGAGGAACTTCCACACTGTTTTCCAGAGTGGCTGCACCAGTTTACATTCCCACCAACAGTGCAAGAGCTCCCCTTTTTCTGCATCCTTGCCAACATCTGTTGTTTCCTGTCTTGTTCATTTTAGCCATTCTGACAGGCATGAGGTGGTATCTCATTGTGGTTTTGATTTGCATTTCCCCGATGATGAGTGATGTTGAATACCTTTTCATGTGTCTGTTGGCCATTTGGATGCCTGCTATGGAAAAATGTCTATTCGTGTCTTCTGCCCATCTCTTAACTGGATTTTTTGTTTTTTTGGGTGCTGAGTTTGATAAGTTCTTTATAGATTTTGGATACTAACCCTTTATCAGGTATGTCATTTGCAAATATCTTCTCCTATTCCTTGGGTTGCCTTCTAATTTTGTTGATTGTTTCCTTCACTGTGCAGAATCTTTTTATCTTGATGAAGTCCCAATGGTTCATTTTTGCTTTTGTTTCCTTTACCTCCAGCGACGTGTCTAGTAAGAAGTTTGTATGGCTGAGGTGAAAGAGATTTCTGCCTGTGTTCTCCTCCAGGATTTTGATGATTTCCTGCCTTTCATCTATTTTCAATTTATTTTATTTATTTAAGAGGGAGAGATTGCGAGTGAGTGGGGGGGAGGGGCAGAGGGAGAGACTCTGAGGCAGACTCCCCACCAAGCATGGAGTCCGACATGGGGTTCAATCCCACGATCTATGAAGCCATGATCTGTGCTGAAATCATGAGTTGGATGCTTAGCTGACAGAGCCACACAGGTGCCCCGTTTTTGAATTTCTCTTTGTGTATAGTATAAGAAATGGTCTAATTTCATTCTTCCACATGCTGTTGTCCAGATTTCCCAACAGCATTTATTGAAGATACTGTTTTTTCCCCCTATTGGATATTCTTTCCTGCTTTGTTGAAGCTTAGTTGACCATAGAATTGTGGGTCCACTTCCTGCTTTTCTATTCTGTTCCATTGATCGATGTGTCTGTTTTTGTGCCAGTGCCATACTAGATAATGGCTAACATTTTTTGCACACCTGTTCCCAGGCACTGTGTCAAGTGCTTTGCCTTAGACTGTCTAATTTAATAATCAGAATAATGGCATTTTTCTGACAGGGAAACTGAGAAATGGAGAGATTAGAGCAATCTGTCTCCATCACAAAAGTAGAACTGGCCTAATCTATAATCTCACAAAGTCTGACTGCATAGCCTGTGAGTGGCAGCACTACCTGATGCTGGGTCCTTCAAGGTTCTCTTCTCATGGATTTTGATGAGCTTTGGCTTGTTCTTCAAAGCCCATCTCAGGCATCACCTCCTCTCTGAAGCTTTTAGATTCCATGGGTATAATGTACAGCTCTCTTTCGTGCTTCTGTAGTTCCTGACTCACTCTATTTTTTGTGCTCTTCACTATGATGATCTGCAAGATTGGCTGTGTGCTCCTCCCACTTGATGTGAGCTCCTCAAGGAGAAGGAGAGTGCCGGCCTCATCTGCTTCTGAAGCCCCAGCACAGGATCTGACCCATTATTGACACCCATAATTATTGTCAAACGAGTTACTTATCTGGGGACTTACTGCCTCTCTCAAGTCCCAGCTCACAGCTAGTAGGGATGACAGTCCTCAATTACTCTGCTCTTCTCCCTGTACCAGTGCATCCCTGCAGTAAAATTACATGCTGAATTCTAATCGTCTCAATTAACACTGCAGCAGAACGATGATGGCCAATAGGACACTGCAAACCGAAGTGTCTATCTGATTAATAAAGGCAGGGCAGTGGGTGCTTTTTCCTGCTTGAAGGAGCTAGGTAACTGTCTCCATGGCTCCGCTGGCTAACGGGCAATCTAGCCTTGGAATGACTGGTGCCCAAGACCCCAGATAGGGCTATTGGACTTTGCCCTAAGTGAGGAAAGCTCTCTGGTTTGATGGGGCACCCAAAAATGTGTCCCCTTAGTGGGAATGGGGCCCTCTCCAACCGAGAGAGAGCATCATCGTGGAGATAGACAGAAGAGCCTAATGTACTCACTCCAGCAGAGAGCAGAGGTGTGAGGCTGGAATGGCAGGCACATGAAGTCTAGTATCCCAGGTAGTCTCTCACCCTGCTGTTATCATAGGCAGATTTTAATGGTGGCCACTCCAGGCCCTGAGGAGAGAAAGACAAAGCTAAACCCTTGCTGTCCTTTCTCTTCGGCCTGGTGGCCTTAGAGTTGGTGGTTAGCTTCGTCCTCATTGCATTCGCAACTGGTCTGCCCTGGACTTGCATGCTTTCCCTGCCTCTCTCCACCTTTCCCGGTGTCCTCCTCCAGGGAGTTACATGCCATGGCTTCTCTGGACTGGGAACATCCCATGGGTGGGGACTATCTCACTCATGCGTGTCATCCTGCCATCCAGGGCAGGGCTTGGCACATCCCTAGGACCCAATAAATATGTGCTGAATGAAAATGGGGCACAGATCACAGACAAGACACAGTTGCCTCATCTTTATAGACAAGATGATTGGCTAAGAGGTGCTATAATTTTACTTATGTGCAGATACAGCTAAATGTCTTCAAGGCAATGAAGAAATCTGGCACGATCTAGTTAATTTTGTTTGTGCTGGCAGTTATGATAATGAGAATTCTCTTTCACCTTCACATGTTCTAGTTGGGATGTCTGAGATGAGTTTTCACCAATGATCCTTTTTGCTCTGTACCTTGGAGGTGGCCACCATCTTTCACAGCAACAGGTGCTGAAGTGAGTTTGGGAGTTTGAGTTAGTCACATGGCTGCTCTGACCATTAGTCAGATGGACTGGCCGGTGGATTAACTGGAGGATTGTGAGATGAACATGAAACACGGGGCTGAAGAAATGGCATCTCATCATGATGAAGGCATTGACTATATGTGGCTTTAAGTAAATTGGGAGGCTGTTTCTACATCTGTAAAATGGGGATAATCATATTTAACACATAGCATTTGTTGTTCAGAGTATTAAGACACTGTAGGAAAGAACCTGAGATGAGGAGCTCTAGCTGATGGAGGAGATAGATGAATAATCAAAATGCTGATCCACAATACCAGTATTCTCTCTGAGGTCCATGTGAAGCCCACCATGGGAGCCCTGATGACTAAACTGTGGCCGGTGCTTGGGATCATGCAGGGCACGGGTGCTGCCATGGTTTAGGCTTATGTTCTCAGCTTCCCACAGCTCTTGGCCCGAGTGGGTCCTGACTTGAGCTCTGTGGCTCTGCCATTATATAATGATGAAACATTTCTTTAGATGGAAGGTCCTGGGCACATGTGCATGTCAGGCACACGATATAGAAGATGAGAGCTTCCAGCAGGCAGCATCTACACAGACGCTCGGTGGAAACTCGTGCTTACTTTTAAGGATCAAAACCTGTCCCTCTAGTGAACCCTATGAAAAGGGGGCACACTTCTTGACTTTGTTCAACATGGAAGGTCTGAATGGTAAGAGGGGTCAAGGTAGGAGCCAGGACAGAAGGTGCCTGGTCTATTCTGTGGGACCCCTCCATTTGCCCCAGTGGGAGTGAAGATGACTCCAGCAGGAAATACGTCATTGTGCCTGGGAGCAGGGTCCGGCTGGAAGGTGGTCCATAGACACTAAGAACCATGGGGAGATCTCGCATGGCCTAGGCCAGCTCACTTGGCCTCTGTCCGTGCCTCAGTTTCCTTATTTGAGGTCATGGTGGTGAGCCGTGTGCAGTGAAAGAACAACAACAACAAAAAAGGATGGTTGTAAATTTCGTTGATGACACAAATCGCTAAATAATAGCATTTAATTATTCATAACGTGTTTTGAGATCTTGGGATGAAAGCTGTGGAGGCCGTGGCATGTTATTAAATGGTTGTCAGCAACCTTTGTGCAGGTAATAGACTTAATTACTGTATTAATTGGACACAGTGGTGGCTAGGAGGGAAGGCCCTCCCATCCTGCTTCCTCCCCACCCTTTCCCCAGCCCTTGCGGGCCCCTCCAGGGGGGCAGAGGGTGCCCACTTCTTCTGAATCCCTTTCCTTACCTGTGGGCTTCATTCCAGCACAGCGGGGTGGGGATCCACCGTGCTTACCACCTAGGAATGCATCATGGGTCAGGGCTTTGAGACTTTTTGGGGTTGATGAGGCTGCTCTCCGCCAGCCCTGTGTATCAATCACCAGCTCTAATTAGACTGTAAAAGTCCTTTTCCCCCCCCTCCCTATAAGCTTGTTGCAGGTCACGTGGCCGATATGTAAATCTTAGCCCTTGGAGCAGTTTAATGGCCACGGTGACCACAGGTAGTAACTCAGGCTCCCCTATAAATGGAAAATAAAAACAACAACCCATTACAGATGATGGTAGGTCTGCAACCTGCACGCAGCACATCGTAAACTTGAGCAATTGCTTCTGTGCTTGGCTAAGGATGGGGCGGGGAGGGGGCTCCAGGTGGCAGGAGGACAGATTTGTGACCTGCCATTTCCAGATCATCTCTCCGTCTCCGTGCTCGTTCAGTCCAGCCCTGGTGCTAAACTTCACCCTGCCCTTCCCAGCAAGCAGGACATGGTCCTTTGAGCTCTGTTCCAGCTCTGCCTATGGGCTGGCCTTGGCTAGTGAGTCTTGCCATCCTTTTTCTGAAGCTAGTGTGTGAGTCCTGGGCCTGGCTGGGCTCCCTGCAGTCCTGTTGCCCCTTGCACTCGTGTCACCAGTTTTAGAGAGGCAGCATGACAGAGGAGAAATACAAGTATCATGAATGTGGAGATGTTTGCTCATTTTGGTCACTGCTGTAGCCCTAGCATCTAGGGGTGTGCAGGTGCTCAGTAAAGTGTTTTGTTTGTTTTGTTTTTTTGAATGAAGCAATGAATGAATAAGAATAGTTTCTGGGTTTGGGAACCTGGGTCTGAATCCCGGCACCGCTGCTCACTAGCTATGGTGGTAAAGTGTATAAGTTACTTAACTTCTCTGGATCTCAATTTACTTTGTATGATGGAGATTAAGTGCCCGTGTACCTGTGTCATCATGAGGGTTAAAACAGACGACATTTCTAAACATGCCTAGCAGCACATGTCACTTTCACAAATGAGAATCTAGAGACTTTGTCAGATTAAGAGGTTCAGAGCGTATAGAAGGGAGGACCAGGTATCCTGAGTCATTCAGATTTGGTTCTCTTCACTGTTCTAAGTGATGTCACAGACACCAAAGGGAATTTCGTGGTTCCTTGGTACCCTCCCCGCCAACCACCTCCTGCAGGATCTGAGAGTCCTCAGAAGCTGTTCAGATTGAAGGTTCATTTCAGCAAGTGGATGATTAGGGTCCATGGCCTGTTGGGCCGGATGTAGGGATAAGAGTGAATAAAACCCAGTCCCTGTCCTTAAGGAGTTCATGGTCCACAGAGGCAGTGGGAATGACAATGGAATATGGGCAGACCATAATAGTGTCATATGGGGAACTTTGTAAGAAGTGGGAGGCTCTAACTCTGTCCAGGGGTCTCTGGGACAGATTCACTGAGCACAGGATGCAAGATGAGTCCTGAACAATGAGAAAAAAAGCCTTCTCTAGTGAAGAAGGGAGTGGGTGGAGTATTAGAAATAGAAAAAAAAATAGGGCATGATTTGAAAGTGTGAATATGTGTGGAGTTTTCGTGGACTGAGGGCTGGCTTGGCATGGAAGGAACAGAGGTAAGTGGAAGAGTAGGGGTGGGCCAGGTAATGAGGGCTTATAGGGTATTCTAAAGATAGACTTTTTCTCAAGGGCACTGGGGAGCCACAGAGGACTATAAGCAGGAGAGTGATGTGACCATATTTTTAATTTGATAAAATTACTGTTGACTGGCTGCTGAATGAAACAAAAGACTCCAACACTGGGCACAGTCAGCTCAGATCCAGATGTAAATAAAGTTAATCGAGTGTGTGCGACATGCCTTGCTGTCTACATATGTCATCTTGTTTATCCCCTGATGCAGCTCCAAGCTAAAGATCACCAAGCAACGACAGCAGCCACCAGAAGCTGGAAAAAGGCCAGGAAGGACCCCTCCCTTGAGCTGTTACAGGGGGCATGGCCCCCCCCAACAGCTTGATTTGAGACTCTTGGTCTCCAGAACTGTGAAAGGATAAATTTCTATTGTTTTCAGCCACCCAGTTCATGGTATTCTGTTATGACAGCCGTAGGAAACTAGTCCACCTTCCACAGTCTATGAGGAAGACAGTAGTTTTAAGATGACTGGTTCTGGTAGAGCCTGAGACTATGGTTATCACCTACCAAGTAGTGGATCTGGGGTTCCAGGTCACATTTATCTCATCCGAACCTATTTCGTTTCCATGATACTGGTGAGGACTTTTGTGAGCAGCCCTCCTGGGGAACAGGTTAGCTATATATGGATGCTCCACCTCTAGAAGGTAAAGAAGGCTGCAAACTGCCTTTGGGAAGCCCCAGAGAACATTCTGGAAACTCATTGGAAGCCGGTAGGGGCCACATGAACACTTGAGGGACAATAGGGTCACTGCTCCTTTCTTTTTCCCATCAGTCCTTACATTTTTAGCGTGAATTGCCTAATTTCCAAGGACCAATTGGGGTCTTGTTCAGGCGGAAGGAGTCGCACTCTGTTTCCAGCAGTCAGGTGAGAGAACTAGACATTTGGACCAGCTGCGTGAAATTTCATTTCTGTCCTGTCCACATGGTGTCGCTGTTGAACACCAGTCCGGTACAGCCCATGCCCCTGGGGGAACACTGAAGTTGAGGTGTCCTGGCTGGCCTGATCCCTCTGGTGTGAGGGGCCCCAGAACAGGCCCACGCAAGTAGACTTTCAGTACAGCATGACTCCAGCAGGTGGATTCCCAAGCCTTTTGGAGGATTGTCTCTAAAGCCAAAATCATCTACCTGGTTTGAGTTTATAGGAGCTTCATCCCAGGAAGGTGATGAGGAGCAGTTTAATCAGATCTAGGCAGACCAGGTTGGGGCCTAGTCACTCACACAGGGAGGCCCTTTGTCACTCCTGTGCTTAAGTGAGGGTCTCTCCAGTTATAACCACGCATGGTTAAAGCTCTGTGCTTTAATTTTATTGCACTTAATCAGATTTGTAATCTTGTGGGTATTTGATATTTGCACTGGTGTGATATTTGCATAATTATTTGTCCCCCTCTCCAAACAGGAACCCCATGAGGTAGGTACCATGAGCACACCCCACTTCTGTGTTCCTGAGGCTTAGCATGGAGTCTGGCACCTTATGGAGACTTTGCAACTACCAATACACTAGTAGAGGCACCAGTTCCAACCTTAGGTCCAGTGCAAACTGTCTTGGCTGGAAGATCTGGGGCTACTTATCCAATTGCTCTAAACTTCTGCTTCCCTCTCTGAAAAGAGGAAATAAAAATATACCCTCTTCAAAAGGCTGCTGAGAGGACCAAGTAACATAATGCCTGGCACATAGCAAAGACTCGCTCTATAGTAATTGAAAAAAATTTTTTTAAAAGATTTTATTTATTTATTCATGAGAGACACAGAGAGGGAGAGAGAGAGAAAGGGAGAGACACAGGCAGAGGGAGAAGCAGGCTCCATGCAGGGAGCCTGATGTGGGGCTTGATCTTGGGACTCCAGGATCATGCCCTGGGCTGAAGGCGGAGCTATACTACTGAGCCACCTGGGCAGCCCCAATTTAAAAGGTTTTTAGCTCCTTCCTTCCTTCTTTCCTTCCTTTCTTCCCTCCATCCTCTCACTGTTCACCTTTTGTCCTTCTCAGAGTTTTTTTTTGTGTGTTTGTGTGTATATGTGTTTGTGCATGCATGTACACATGTGTTGTGTGCATGCACAAGCATATGTACATGTGTGTGCATGTATGTGTGTTTTGTGTGTGTATGTGTGCTTGGTGTTTGTGTGTATGTGTGTATATATATACATATATGTTTGTGTGTGTACGTACACATCTCCACCATAGGAGACTCACTCGTGAGGTGTGGGACTGTGAGTAAATCTTGGGTAGAAGAGTCTGTGCTACTGGTTCAGGGGCCCCAGTGCCTGGGAGACCTGGCCCTGAGAGGGCAGGTAAGGACAAGGTAGCCCTAAGAGCTGTCCTCACCTGCCCTGATGGTGGCTCCGCCCCCGCAAGCCACGGGCAGGGGAGGAGGCCTTGTTTGTAGTGAGGGCCAAGTACCCACCCACCTGAGTCCGTCTTTCACCTGCGTCATCCTGGGTCCTTCTGGAGCTCCTCCTGCCCCCTAGGCTTGGCACTAGAGGGTGTGGAAGGTAGAGGACAGGTGAGTTGAGGGGGCTTTCTTTTCTCCCTTGGGAATTGCGGAAGGGCGGTTAGCAGGGAGCCCTGGGGCTGCCACCCACTAGTGACCTTGGCTCTTTGTAAAGAGTTATAAAGCTCTTTGTGCCTCGGTTTTTCTTTTCCTTTCTGTATAATGGGGCTTTTTGAGTTAAAAGTAGAACAGAGTCTTAATCACAAACATATACACAGGTCTGGTAGCCAAATGAATAAAGCAAGCCGATTTTAGCTGTGGGGGAAATATCCTGACCCAAAGGGGCAGATGTTTTTCAACTTTAGCCAACTGGTGCTGTGTGAGAAGTTTGTACATTCAGAACTTCTAGCTTTCTATTATCCACGAGAAGGCAGAGACCTGGATTTTTACATTCAAGTTTTCTAAAACACTATGTGGAACAAATAAAACATCTCTATGGTCCAGATGTGACAGTGAGGTCAATACTTGTTATGAGCATATACCCAACAGTATACAATACAGATATTTTCAAAGTAGGTACTGCTTCTCCTGGGATGAAAGAGAGGGAGAACCGGGTATAGGGAAAGGCACAGAGGGAGATGTGCAGGGGGAGGTAGCTGGGAACATTCAAGAGAGCTTGAGGGGCAGCGAAGGCAGAGAGAGATCCAGCTGTGAGCAGTGTTGGCCTCTCTCTGGTCCCCGTGTGGAGTTCCCAGGACACACTCGGTCTCCTCCTGCCACCGTCTCCATGGATGCAGGTAAAACGAGCCCATCACCTCTGAGGTGGGGTGTTCAAGATGAGGACTACCAGGGGGTCTGAATCCTCATCCTTCCTTCTGGGATCAGAGGGTAGGATGGACTCCTGCTTGTCCCTCATCTGCCATCACTAAGCTGCAGGAATGATGTCTCCAGAACGAACAGGGTTTATTCGGAGGTGGAGGGATTCCTGAGCTGCTCAATCTGGCATCTGATGTCACCAGGCTAAGCCAGATGACACCATACCCTCTGGCTTTCCAGATGTTTTCCAGTACCTTCTGGGGTGGAGGCCAGGCTGGAGAGGTAGGGGTGCGTGTTAGTGAGATCAGCTGCTAGCCCATCCAGATGCTTTCTTTCTACTGCACCCCAGTCAGTGTCCAGGGAGCTGTCACTGCCCTGGGCAAGGGACTTCAATTTCCTGAACCTCAGTTTCTTCATCTGTAGAATGGGGATAATAACACCTAGCTCTCATGGCTATCAGGGTGTCGCTGTGCTCCTCTCTTTTTTTTTCTCTCCATCTTGCATTTGCCAATGTTACACAGAATTGATCACCATGCCTTCTTCTCTTCTAAGCAAGGGGACTTTCAGACTTTCAGAGCAGTCCACCTGAATCTGGCCCTACTGCTTCTTTCAGCATCCCACCTGGGGGCCTGGGGAGAAAAGGCCTAAGGGCTCTCTGTGTATTTATGCAGGTCATCTGCTGACACACACGAGCAGAGGCCTCAACATATTCAACTCTGGAAGAGTTTAGCTTCTTCAGATTTCAAATCGGTAGAAAGAGAGGCAGAGGGTGGTTGAGGTTTGAGGTTAACGTGGAAATGGGCAAACACTTCAGAGAAGAGAAGCTGCAGTGGGAATGGGTGGAATGTGAGTGAATTAAGTTGAAAATATTTTTTGAGCACTGAATATGATTCTAGGCACCCGGGGTGGTGGTAAACGAGATCATTGTGGTCTGCGATCCACTCCTAGAATTCCCTGGCCCGGAGGAAAGGCAGAGGCTGAGCAGAAACGGTGGATGTAGAGAAATCTACAGGGGGAAGTGCAGGGTTCTGGGGGAGGAATACGAGGAAACCTCGAGTGGCTTCGTTCTGTCTCTCAGATGAGGCATGCTGGTGTTTTAAATAGTAATAATAATTAACGACTAACAATGACCTAAGGCTTACTATCCGCTGGGTATTTTGCGTGCATGCTCTCAAGAAATCCCCAGCACAAGCCACTGAAATACAAATTATTAAAGAAGCCGAGAAGTGATGCTCATGGTCTCTCGGCCATCCAGGAGTGAAGACAGAGTTATTTGGGTTCAAGACCTCATGGTTGTACAGCACACAGACACAGAGAACCCTGGGCCCCATCTAGTCCTGCCTGAAGGTTGACAACCTGAGTGACACTGAGGGGCAACCTCGAGCTTCCCGTCTATTCTACTCCTCAAGGGCATGAGCAGGTTCTCATGAGGTAGGAGAAGAGACCCTAGGAAAGTAGACACACTTGGGGAAAGGCTGGACGCAGGCAGGACGTGAGGGAGGGCTATTTCCATCTCTTCTTGGGTGGTCACCTTGTTGTCGCTTTCCTTCAGGGATGCGCAACCTCTGGATCCATTCAAACTTCCAGGGAAGGCATTTCTCTAGGAAGTTCCTACTGTTACCTATGAAGTTGGGTCTCCCCTGGATGTTTCCAATTTTCCTTTTTTATTTGGCCTCCACTGAGGTTGAAGAAGTGCCTGAAGTCTGTCTTCTGTTGAATGAGGGATGAAAGAAGGTGCCTGATCTCTGGCTCTCTGCCCTGACACCTTGGGCTTCATAGAATATCCCAGACACCAGCCCTTGAACTCAGTGAATAGGGAGGGAGCATATATTTGAAGTCCTTCTGGGCAGCCCTGGTGGCTCAGTGGTTTGGTGCTGCCTTCGGCCCAGGGCGTGATCCTGGAGACTCAGGATCGAGTCCTGCATCGGGGTCCCTGCATGGAGCCTGCTTCTCCCTCTGCCTGTGTCTCTGCCTCTCTTTGTGTGTGTCTCTCTTGAATAAATAAATAAATAAATAAATAAATAAATAAAATCTTATAAAAAAGAAGTCCTTCTAACACTCAGATAATCCCAGAGGCCCGTGGGGGAGAAGGAATAGATCCGTGGCATACAATCATCCCAGACTCAGGCGATGGCATGAAACCTGACCACTAGAAGGGTGCTTGGTGTTCAAGGTTATTTTCTTTCCAGACTCTTCAGAGGTGCTTGCATGCATGACTGTGGCAAAGGAGTCCTGTTGGGATCTGATCTGCCAGGCAGAGTGAGAGTTGAGCAAAGTTGTACTGGGCCTGGTTGAACCCAATGAGAGGAAGAGGCACAAGGGTACATTTTTATTTTTATTTATTTATTTATTTTTAAGATTTTAGTTTTTTTTTAAATTTTTATTTATTTATGATAGTCAGAGAGAGAGAGAGAGAGGCAGAGACACAGGCAGAGGGAGAAGCAGGCTCCATGCACCAGGAGCCCAACGTGGGATTCGATCCTGGGTCTCCAGGATCGCGCCCTGGGCCAAAGGCAGGCGCTAAACCGCTGCGCCACCCAGGGATCCCAAGGGTACATTTTTAGAACCAATTGAACAAACACTCTTTGTGGTTCTTAATGTTCAGACACTTTCTTCTTCTTCTTTCTTCTTCTTCTTCTTCTTCTTCTTCTTCTTCTTCTTCTTCTTCTAATTCTTTCTTCTTTCTTCTTCTTCTAATTCTTTCTTCTTTCTTCTTCTTCTTCTTCTCCCCCTCCTCCTCCTTCTTCTTTTTTCCCTTAACTTCTGTTTTCAATCTTCAGCTGGAAGTGGTCAGAACCGAAACTGAAAGTCATGGCACCTAGAAGTGAGGCTGACCACTCTTTAGCAGAGCCTCCCATCTCAGACTAGCCAAGGTGAGACTTGGTGGGGGGTCAGTTTGGTGAAGGATTCCTTGGACAGGTCAGTATTTAGTAGGATATTCAACTAGAATGATGGCCTTGTGCTCTATGCCAACACTTGTTCTGGGAACTGGAGTTTCAGAGATGGGGAAGATATGGTCATCCCTTTTCCTTAGGACCTCAAGGACTGTTGACAGAAAGAATACATAGTCAAATAATGTATCTCAGTGTGAAGACTTAAAACAGGGTTTATATAATAAAGTGCTGTGGTTTTACATAGAGAAGAATGACTAATTCTGTTGAGTCGGGGAGGTGGTTGGGGCAAGCTTCAAGAGCTTTGATTTAAACTCTAAAGAACTTGTAACCTGAATAAATCTTGACATCTCACATGGCTCAGTCCAGTTTTGGTGTTGTAGTAAGAAAAGTAAGTGTAGTATTTAAGAGTAGTTTAAGTCTTTATTTAGTTTCTAGAGGAAATACTAAATGGGAGAGGGTTACTCTAATGAATATCCTTCCAATTTTCCAGTTGAACATCCTTTACACAAAGACTTCCCCCAACTTCTTCTGTCTCCTAATCTCAACCATCCATACCATGAGCTTTCTTGACTCTCAGTTATCTCATTTTTTTATTTTTTATATATTTTTTTAATAAATTTATTTTTTATTGGTGTTCAATTTGCCAACATACAGAATAACACCCAGTGCTCATCCTGTCAAGTGCCCCCCTCAGTGCCCGTCACCCATTCACCCCCACCCCCCGCCCTCCTCCCCTTCCACCACCCCTAGTTCTTCTCCATGTTACCCCAGCTCTTCATTAGATGGATAACCCAGCCTCTGCATTCTGTAAACATCTTAATGAAGCATGTTGCCCTGATTCTGCCTCCTAAGGAAGTGGGGAGGAGAGAGGATCCTGAATACTCATCTTTTCACGATTTCTACTTTTGTTGCTGTTCAATGGGGTTTAACTAGGGTGGGAATTGGGAAAAAGGCCCCACTCTGTGCAAAGAGCTACATCGCAGAAAAGCACAGAACCATAAAAGAACACTGTACGTTTAGGGATGAACAGAGCTGGGGATGCTCCTGAAGAAGTAGGAGAGAGATAAAGTTGGAAAGGTTCAAAGGGGCTGGATTATGAATGGTCTTGAGGCCAAGGACTAGGAATCAGGACTTGATCCTAAGAGTAATGGAATCTGTTGAAGGATTTTTGCTTGTTTGTTTTTAATTCGAATAAGATGGGATCAGGTTTGTATTTTCGGAAGATGACTCTGGTGGCTTGGAGGAAGCTTGGGTAGATGGGAGGGGATGCTGGTGGCCAGAGAGCCAGTCGGGAAACTGTTGCAAACACTGGGGAATGAGACTTGAATTAGTGTGACCATGGAGATGGAAATGGGGAAATGGGTGTCAGACCTATTTTAAAATGGAACAGGCAGGGGAAATGGCTTCACATGTTCACTATATTCACTCATTTGTCAAGGCGATTGTGAAAGAAGGTATCAGGCTTAACACACGTGGGTCTCCTGTGCCTTGACACCCAGTATGTGCACAGTAGGGAGACTGCACCTGTAATTAAGTACAAGTCCAGGCTTGGAAGCCTCTTGCTGAAGAAATGGACCATGGATTCAGAACAAGCATCTGGGTGGGGCTTACACACATTTCCAGCTTTCCTGGCAACTTCCCACACAGACTCTGGTCTCCAAGGACCAACCTGGCAGTACTGCTCTCTTTCTCAACCCACTGCTCCTCCCTGCTTGGCTTGAGATCTAGGTGGAGGCCATAAGGACTTCTTTCCCAGGGTGAATCCAAGACAGTGAGGGAGAAGAGACACGACCTTCAGAGACAGGCAGATCAGAACTCAAATGTAAACCCCACTGGCTTGATGAGTCACTTCACCTCTCAGAGCTTTAGTTCCTCATCTAGAAAATGGAAACAAGTGCCTCTCTTAAAAGGTGGTAACATATGAGATAACCCATATGTAAAACCCCCCAGCCGTGTGCTCGGCACATTGTAGGTACTTGATGTTAATTTGATTCCATTGAATTTGGCTTCATTTGTAGCCCCAAATCATTTCTTAAGTGGAGAGCAAACTGTGTCTAGTTAGCTGTTATAATGCTCATTTTTCATTTTATAGATGAAAATAAACACACACACACACCACACATACACACGACACAAGCACTGTAGAATATGATTTGTATGAAACTTGCCCCAGTTCAAGCTAGACCCTGACTTCTGGCTCCAAAGAACTTTCAGAAAGAAGGTATCCACAGGATGACGCTGCATAGAACTTAGTTTGCCAAGGGCCTGAGAAGTTGGATTCTAAGGTTTGCAGTAGAAAGTTGAGTCTCTGAGTTTTCAAGAAAAAACTTCTGTCCTCTTAGCTAGAGTCACTGGCCACAGGCTCCGCTTGACAGGAGGTCGGTCCATAGACAGTTCATGATGGTCTTAGGAGGAAGCTAGGATCCCTCCCCTCTGCTGCAATTGTAGGAGGAGAAGGGCAGGGGGAAAGGAAGGAGTCATATCCCAGACTCTGAAGGTGAGGCACTAGAGCCCTCTGCCCACAGCTCTCAGGCTGGGAACTTGATCTAGAGAATCTCGGGGAATCTCTTCTTCCTGCCATGAGGGCCAACTGAACCCTCGTGGTTCAAAGTCATATCAGGAAAGGACTTTCTATTTTATAGGCATTTAGCTTAAGCAATTCAGCATTGAAGCAAAACGGAAGAGAGGAAATAAAAAATGTAAGCACGCAGATGATTTTGGCCATTGATCTGCTCAGTGAGCCTAGGCACGGAGTGAGCTGGGTGGGGAGAAGAGCTAGCTGAGTGTCAGCTTCAGGTCCATGTGCCTTTCCACTGGCGGATGCCTTGCAGTACCAGCTGTGATTCTAGGAGTTAAAGGTTTGAATATTTTCATGCAACATTGGCCTGGGAGCACGTCGATTTTATCCTTTAGTGCTCAAGTGGAGACATGGTGATTTGTTCCAATACTGGAGACAAATTTGGCCTTGTGGACAGATTGAGAAAAGATGTGAGAGTCCCCGGTATGGATCCCGGGTGGTGATTAATGATGCTTGCTAGTTCCCAATTCTTTGTTTTTTTTTCTTTTTTTTTTCCTTCTGAGTACACAGAAGACTACAACTTTGTGATTGAGTGGGGTGTGTGATGGGTTCTAACTACTGCATGATGTGCATCACTACTGGGTCAAAATATCTCATTGCCAGGGCAAGAAACTCCAAAGCTGTCTCTTTCCCTTTGGCATGGTGGCAATTGGTGGCTGCTTTGCAAGCCTGGGATCCTAAATTCCTATGACAAATGGAACCACCCTTCCTATCTGCGAGAAACATGGCACTGAAGAGACGTAAATCCTTGTGGTTTTACCTGAGGTTTTGAGCTTGCTTGTTGTAGTGACCCAACCCAACACATCCTACCTGAGATATTGTTTACAGGGAGATATCGGGTACTCGTGATGGTCACCTTATGCTGTGACTTTACCATCTACATCATGGTGGCTCCATTTGAGCAGCAACAGGTACCAGCAGGTACCCTATCCTCTTCTAAGCACTGTGCTTGGTACTTCACACACATGATCTCATTAAATCCTTCCCACTTCTCCATGAGATCAACCAAATCATTCCCAGATCAGGAAATGAGCATAGAGTGATTTGATATTATGCTCAATTTAAAATGGCAGGGATGGATTTTAAAGTCTGATTTTTCTGACACAAAAGCTAGTGTTCTCTCCATTCTATTACTTGTCCTGGCACCTTCAGAGCTAGTTTCCCCCAAGAGAGTGCTAAGCAGCTGGGGGTTTGGCAATGGAACTGTGCTGCCAGGCTTTGGCCACCCTGGTGCCAGCCCAGTCACTGCTGTGCGCCAAGACTCCAAGTACCTCCACCTACCCCACACCTCTTCCTACACTAATGATATTTACTCTTGCCACCCTGGCAGGGTGTTCCACTGCCTAATTACTGTTTAGAAATCTCTGAGGGTGGAAAACACAATGTTCAGTGCTTAATGGTTAAAGGACCCATGTCAAGTCTAGAGAAGACCAGGAGACTTGAGTGCTGTTTGCACAGGGCAGGCCTGGGACACTAGGGGTTCAGACCAACAAAGGTACATTGTGTCATAGAAGGACAGGGACAGAGGCGCTGAGGTGTCTGCTCAGGCCAAAGGAAAGCTTCCTCTATTATCTGAGTCATGTAGCTGGGGGGATGAGCACCCACCACGATCACTCTTAGGTCCTCCTCTGAGACCAAACCTTTGTTTTTGTCATGCTACCAAACATACAGCAAGCCATTTACTGAGCACTTACTATGCGCCTGGAACCTGGCTTGGGACCCTGAGAGTCACAGTCTCATTTATTCTTTGCCAACAAGGTGGTGAGCACTTGTCCCTGTCTGGAATCTGAGGCTCAGAGGTTGAAGTGACTTATTCAAGGATGCAGGGCTGGTGGGCGGCAGATCTGAATCCAGGTCTGTCTGGCTCCTACGCCTGGGCTTTTAAACTCAAGCAGCCACGTTTCTCCTTTGAACAAAGTTGGAAAGAACAAAGCCAGGTATTTTTGGAGTCACAATGATGGGAGGACTCTGAGATCTCAGACCATATGCCTTAGCCTTTTCATCTATCTGAATCATGGTGACCGGGGATCCCTGGGTGGCGCAGCGGTTTGGCGCCTGCCTTTGGCCCAGGGCGCGATCCTGGAGACCCGGGATCGAGTCCCACATCGGGCTCCCGGTGCATGGAGCCTGCTTCTCCCTCTGCCTGTGTCTCTGCCTCTCTCTCTCTCTCTATGTGACTATTATAAATAAAAATTAAAAAAAATGAATCATGATGACCACTTCTCTAAGATGGGAATTGTGACTATATATATGTTTATATATATATACTACATAAAATTTATATATATTTATATACATATAAAATTATATAAAATTCGTGGCCTTCCTAAAGGTTCTTGGCTCTTAGCCTTTGGAAGACAGTTCAGTGATGATCCTGTGTACCTCAGACCTAGGAAGTCATCACTCTCTTGAATATCTCCCAGGATGGGCAGCTCCCCACCTCACAAGGTATCCCTTTCTGAAGTCGTACAGCATACTGTCATAGAGGGCTTTGCCTGAGTAAAATTGCAGCCAAGGTACAGCCTTCACCCCCAGGGGACAGGGAAGAGTGGGAGGAAGAGAGGGGGTGTGCATTTAATGGCTGCGTCCTGGTGGGTGTCCCGGGGGACACGCCTGTGATGGCATGACTAGATGGTGATGCTGGGTCATTTTCCTAATTGACATTAATGACACCATCTGGCCTGAACATCTACCTCCTGCTTTCTCTCCTGCCACACCTTGCTAAATCTCTGCTCTGAATGGTGACACCTGACCTGCCAATATCCCAACTTGTCTGGCCAACACCAGTTTCTAGAAGCTGGCAAAGGAGGTACCTGAGATCCAGATCTTTCCAGATCCAGACTGGGTTCTGGTCTCCTTTGCCCTGGACACAGGTGAAAGTCTGGTTTTCTCCCCAGGTGGGTATGATAGGCCTCCACGGCCCAGGTAATGGTCTGGAGCAGAGTTGGCTCTTCCTTGTTTGACATGGAGTTGAGGGGCTGGAGGCTAACTGCCAGCCACCCCACAGGCTGTCTGGAGGTGAGAGAAGCAGAGAAACGGAGATCCACAGGCAGAGGGAGGCACGGGGAATCAGGATGAACAATAGGACGGGAAGAAGGAGGGACAGGAGGAAGGTAGGCAGGAAGGAAACCATAGTATGTCCCCTCACGAATGCTGTGTTTGGAGGTGCTGAGTTCCTCAGGTACCTCCTCCTTCTCCCTCTTCTCCTCATTCCCTCCCTCCCTCTGTTCCTTTTACCTCAGTTGTACAGAGACTCTGAAGTCCTAAGGGGTTTCTGGGAAGAAGGGAAAACACGGGCATTCTAGCTCTGCCACTGAGCTGAGCCGCTTGGGGCAAGTGTCTTGCCATCTCTGAGATGTGATCTTAGCTATAAAATGGAGACCCTCCCACCCAGATGGACATGGAGCTGCCCTGAGTTGTGGTGTCCACGTTCCTTGGACTCTGGCGGGGGTAGGGGGCTCCCCAGAGGAAAGATTGGGTCATGGCTCACAGAGTGAGGCCTGTAGGACCAAGTCTGGGCCGCCTCACGCAGAGCAGCTGTGTCCCTTGAGAACATTTCTTGCTGTCCATGGGCAGAGGCCACCTGATACCCAGGATCTTGGTTGGGGGAGGTCAGCTGCTTCCTGGGGCCTGAGTCCAGCAGCGGCTCCTGAGAGGACAGCCAGTGACACGGGGGTGGCTGGTTGGGGTGGGGCCCGGCGGGAAAGCATCGCTGGGCACGGTTACCAACCATGGAGTGCTCTGGGCCGTGATTTCGGCTGGTACGCCTCTCATTAACTTCACGAGGTGGGTTTATCGTCCCCATTTTACTGATGAGGAAACTGAGGCACACAGAAACTGTGTGTGTTTGTGTGTGTGCGTGTGTGTTAGAGAGAGGGTGACTGGTGAAGGCCGTACCTCCTTTAGATGCAAAACCAGAGAAATGCTCTTGTCTGCATGAGGGGTCCATGCTCTGAGCAACCCAGAACATAGCACCACCTGTCGTGCGGCCCCTGTAACCTGGAGGGAGAGGGGTGGAATGGGGGGCAGGGAGCCCCTTCCTGCCCTGTGCCCTGGCGGGGGCCACCAGCAAGAGGCCCCAGTCATCCTGACCCCCCCACCCCCCCACAGGCCTCTCAGAGTCCTCTGACCTGGGCTGACCATGCCCTGGGCCGTGCAAGGCCGGTGCGTGGTGAACGTGCACCTTCCGCTTTCTGGCCCTCGGTGTTTCCAGCTACAGAGGGAAGAAGTGGTCCTGGCAGGTCTGTCACCCAGATCTGAGCCTGCCTCCCCTCCCGTGAGACCAACCTGAATAGGGGGAGGAGGCAGTGGCCCGATGGCTCTGATCTTGGAAACTCACAGTCGAGGGAAACAGATTTTAAACCCGGAATCACACGGCCACTTTATAAGTTGAAAATTGTGCTGGGTACCATGTGGCAAAAGCAGGAGATTGTATGAAGCATGATGATAAGGTGACTTGAGATTAATAAATTTAATTTAGGAGTCCCCGAGGGAATGCCGGCTCACCTAAGGTGTGACAGGTGAGTAGATGCAGGCAGTGCTGAGCGGGGTCCTGCGTAGCGGGGACCACCTGGAGAAGGACCCTGAGGAGGGGGCCAAGTGGGAGTATTTGGGACCTCTGCCCGGAGCCTGTGCATCATTTCATCTGATCCAAATAAGACTCCACGAGATGAGGGCTGGTGACATCCCCAGAAAGAGACAAGAAAAGCCAGGGTCAGGGACGTACAGCAGATACGTAGAGTGGCCAGCATTTGTTTTCATTTCCTATGCTTTCCCCTGGATCTCAGGGACCAGAAGTCCAGCAACCACATTCCACAGATTCCCTCGCCCCCAGAATTCTTCCTGTGAGCAGAGTTTGCCTGGGAGATCCAGAAGGCAGAAGGGCCCTGGAAGCCATTCTTTCTTCTCAAGCAGTGATGGTAGAAGTGTCAGTGCCTGTCACCTGCCCCAGACCTGCATGGAGGGGACCTGCGGTGGTCCCTGATGGCTTCCTGGAAACTCCTCACTTCCGGGGCAGGAGGGCATTCCTGGCTTCAGACCATGGATATGACAGTGAACTGGAACTCTAGGGCAGACTCAGACTCTCTCTCCTCCAGCTCCTTTGCACGCCTTGCAAACACCCAGTTCCCTGAATTAAGCCCCTTTGAGCTCGAGATGCCTGGGTCTCTGGATTTGGGATCGCCCTCTGGCTGATACAGAAGACAGGGCGCTTCCGGAGACCACAAGCTACCAAGTTGGTCAGACTGTGAGTCAAACCACGTCTGCTTGGTTCCAAGGCCTGCATGCTTTTATTGAAAAAACGTACTTTCATACCTTTTCTTAAATTTTTCTTTTGTTGTAAAATACACATTAACATAAAATTCACCATCTTAATCCATTTTTAATGGATTAATCCAGGTCAGTGGCATTAAGCACATCCACACTGTTGTGCAGCCACACCACCATTCCTCTCCAGAGTTTTCATGTTCCAAACCCATACTCTGCACAGTAAACACTAAGTCCCCATCACCCCCTGCCCTTGGGCCCTGCGACCACCCTTCTACTCTGTCTCTACCACTTGGTCTGTTCTGAGCATCTCATATGAATGGAATCGTACAGTACTGGTCTTTTTGTGTCTGGTTATTTCCCTTAGCTTCCAGGTTCCATCCAGAGTACAGTATACATAGAATTTCCTTCCTTTTGAAGGCTGGACAATATTCCGTTGTACAGAGAGACCACATTCTATTGACCCGTCCCTCTGCTGATGGACACCAGGGTGGCTTCCTTGCTTTAGCTCTTGTGAGCAACGTCGCTGTGAACACAGGTGCACGAGAGGGCCTGAATGCCTCACCTGTCTGTTGCCACATGGCTTCCAGCTGCCCAAAGTTCTCCGTTTTACATCACCCTGAAGGCAGGTTATCCCTATCATGTCTTTGAGGCTGCAGGATGGGACACTGCTTCCCCAAAGTTGATATGCAGGATTATCAATCATTCCCTGCAAAACCAGGCTGTCTTCCCACCCCTCTCAAACGCTCATGGGGTGGGCTGACTCGTGAGGCCGAAGAAGGGGCGGAGTGGGGGAGCTGAGGGATGGGTGAAGCCTTGAGGTGGTTTGAGGAACAGCAAACTAGCAGCTGATGTCTGAGCCCGAGAAGCAAAAGCCAGACACACGGCCCTGGTCTGTCCGGCAGCTGGCTCGGTCCACTTCCTATCTGACAGGTGGGCTGGGGAGCGGGAAATCACAGGTAGAAGGAGCAAGTTGTGTTCCCAAAGTAAGATATCCAGGTCGCCTTGGGTCCTTGTGTGGTTGTTTAATTTCTGCTTTTGCCATACTTACCCCTGTTCCCAAAGGCTGGTTCTCCACAGCTGACACTATTCCCCATGACTCAGTGGGACATGAAATCTGGACGAAATGCTGCCTGCCTCAGAGACCTACTGAAAATGGGGGCAGCTCCCCATGCCCCGGTCCTGACCATAACTGGTTTCCCCAACTCCTGCTTTCCCCATGCCTCCTCACGTCTCTCTTCACCCTTCCCCGTGTTCTCAGCTTGCTCCACACCTGAGTCCATGATGCCAAAGACCTCCTTTTGGACACAAGTTTTTATTTAACCTTGACATCAGAGAATCATTCCCCAGACAGAGAAGTTCGTCTGTCTCTGATGTGGTGTGCCCTGGGGCTCACGTCACTGGGCACCTCCTTTACCCAGATTGGGCAAGGCAAAATTGGTGTCGACAAACACATCGCTCATTCATTCATTTATATCGATAGTTAATGGAACACCACCATCAAGAGAAATAAGAGTAAGAACACAAGGACAGCTAATGAGGGGGAAGTAAACCAGGAGGAGATATTTTAAATGTACTTAACTGGGACCTGGGGCCGAGGCAAGATTTTTTTTTTTTCAGAAGGAACTGATGTGTAAGTTGAAACCTGAAATATGAGTAGGAATTTGCTAGAGAAAGAAAAGTATTCCAGGTTCTGGAACCTGCATGTGCAAAGGCCCTGTGGTGGGAGAGAGCTAGAGGGCATTTGGGGAACCTCGAGAAGTTTCGACAGACTTAGGAGTTGTTTGTAAAGGACAGCATGTGTGTAAGAATCCAGCTGGGAGGTCCTCTAGCCCGAGGGCACAGGTTCTTCAAGGTCTTATCCATTTCTTTTTTCATCAAATGATCCTTTTCTAAAGAGTAAGATCAATCTCAGAGGAAATTATTGCCAAGGAGGAGCAAAGATGGAGAGTATGGTTAACTTCGACTTTTTCTTGTGCTTTGCCTTCACAGGCAACGTGATCTCTGTGGGTGTCCCCCTGACTTCTGGGTCCGGTTCTCCTCCCTCAGGTTCCTTCGTGTCTCTCCATTTTTCCAGTTTCTTACCCAGCCACTTTTATGGGTGTTTTTTTGGAAAACGCTACCCCTTCCTCCCTGTGAATTACAAGCTGCAGTGCTCAGGCTTGGCCAGGGAGACCCTTCGACTGTCACAGCGTGGAGGGAGTGAGACCAGCCAGGGGGTCTTGGGGTCGCCCAGGACCGAGGGAGTGGCAGAGTGGGTGCAGAGGAGGGCCTAGGTGTCAGAAGGCTTCGGGAGCTCTTTGAGAAGGCTTGAGCATGGCTTGGATGAACCTATGGGTGGACACAGACCATGGAAGCAACACAGGGAGGTGAGGAGGGGCGGGGCAGAGGGGCTGGAACCTTTGAGACCATGGTGTGGACTCCGGAACCGCACAGCACAAACTTGGGGGAGTCGTTTTACCCCCTTGACCTTCAGTTTTTCCATCTGCAAAGTGGGGATACGAACAGTACCTATCTCGGGGTGCCCGAGGGAACGGAATGAACAACGTTCAGACCTGTGATTGGCACATGCACCTCTGTCTCAGCGTCGGTTCAATACATTCGGACACATTCTCATAAACACGTGGGTAACACAGGTCTGGAGTCCAGAAGGAAGACCTGGGCTGGAGGCAGAGACGGGTGGGGGTGGGATCTCCTTTCCTGGATCATCGCTCCTGCCCACCAGGTAAATATTTGCTGGGTTAATGTGGAAGCATTTAAGAGAATCAACTCTGCACAGATAGCTGCGGATTGTTAGGAGGACCTTATCTGCATGCGCGCGATTAATATGTCAATGGCCAACCAAGCGACTCCACTCATCAGAGCTGCCCGGGGGACTAGTTATTGGTAGCACACGAGTATTTAGTTTGAGTTACGGTGTGAGTTCTGGGGCAATAAAACTACAGACCACTTAAAAAAAAATGCAATTCACTTCTCACTGGTCTTCCTTCCCATTAGCCTGGGTGAATGGAATGTCTGGAATCACGTTGAACTTCCTTGTATTTCGGTTCTGAATGGCAGGCTGCTGTGCTGTAAGATGGGACGAGGGGTGGCTGCGAGGGGTGCGCTCCCCCTCCCCCGGGGGAGTCTGAGCAGCCTCGGGCGGCTGCTGATGGGAATGAAGATGCCAAGCACACCACCACCCCCCAGGCTCCGGGCTCTCCATTTCTTCCATCCAAGACTAGTTGAACAAGAAGCGAGAAACAGTGCCTAGTGAAAGAGGAGACGAGTGGACAGGAAAGTGGGTCCATTCTATCCGTTCTTTCCTGCTGTGTAGAACACCACCCAGGACTCGGTGGCTCAGAGCAGCAGCTCATCTGGCTGGAGGCCCTTCTGCTGGGCTCACCTGGGCTCGTCACGGGGCTCCATCTGCTTTGGTCTTGGGCCCGGCCTGGAAGTCTTGGATGCCTGAGCCTGTCTCCAAGGCCTGGGTCATCCTGACCCTCCTGGCATTGCCAGACCAAGTCTTGTGTCCAATCCCAGAGTCAGTGTGGAGGAAGGGACTGCACTGGTGTGGATTCTGAGAAGGGGGATTTGTTGGGGTCACTGCTGTAAGGATGAACCCTGGGAGTCTCTGCACTGTGTCCAAGATTCCAGGGCTCTGCTGAATCACACAATGGCGATGTTGCAGATACTGATAATAACCCTAATACTAGGATTAATAACATATACCTTTTTATTTAGTACTTATTAAGTCCCAGGGCAGAAATAATGCATTCGGTATTTAATCTTCTCGGCAATTCTGCTGGGTCAGTACCCCTCCCAGTTTGTGGATGAGGAAACCCAGGTGTTCATTCATTCTTTCTTTTTTTCTTTTTTTCTTTCTTTCTTTCTTTCTTTCTTTCTTTCTTTCTTTCTTTCTTTCTTTCTTTCTTTCTTCTTTCTTTCTTTCTTTCTTTCTTTCTTTCTTTCTTTCTTCTTTCTTTCTTCTTTCTTCTATTTTTTTTTTTTTTGAGAGCAGGAGAGAGCATGTATGCACATGTGCTGTGGGCAGGGGTGGGGCAGAGGGAATCTCAAGCAGACTCCCCGCCCAGAGCAGAGCCATATGTGTGGGGTTTGATCCCGTGACCCGGAACTCATGACCCGGGCCAAAACCAAGACTCGGATGCTTGACTGACTGAGCCACCCAGCCACCTGAGGTTTGAAAGGTGAGGTTTGTTTCTCTAAGTGCATCTCGTGGCTGTAATTCTTTGTGAAGTGGGAGAGGCCTGCGGTAGGAGAGGCAGGCTCTGGATCCTTCCACCCTGGCCAAGAGATCTCTGGACAAAGCTAAATCACATTTCCAAAGGAGGTCCTTCGATGTGTTGAAATGTAAGCAGCTTTCCCCACATAGCAGTTTGATGAGCTGAGCATACGTGAATCAGAAACACGAGGCTGATGTTTGTCTTTCTCCACATGGGGGTCTGGCACTCTGCAAGTTCCCTTGGCGAGCAGGATTCGGGTCCTGCCAAAACCTGGAGTTCTGGCAGAATGGTGTGGGCCTTCCGGTCAGGCCAGGCCTCCCTCCCTGCTGTTCAAACCAGAGTCCCAGCCTCCTGCGGCTCTGGCTTCTCCCACCGCTTCTCCCAGCTCCCGAGTCCCAGGGACAGGGCAGCAGGAGGCGTCTGTGCAGCCCAACCCTGGGTGGAAAAAGGTGGCACAGGGCACGGTTTCCTGGAGCGCTGCCAAGCTGCATCCTCTAGGTGCCAGGAACCCCAGTGACGGAAACTGCGGCTGCAGGGCCCATGCACGGGGCGTGCTGTCGGGAATCAGCTCGGGCTGAGGGCGAGTGTGGCCCAACAGAAGGGGGGGACTTGGCCGGGGCCCGCCCAGGAGGTGGCCTTGCCAGATTCCTTTGAAATCATGGGATCGCGTTCTGGGAAAAAGCAGCTCTCAGGTGGAAAGGGTTCAGAGCAGACCTGGCTCGTCAGGCTTTTCTGTAACCGTGTTCCTTCTCAGAGCCTTTGCTGTCTGAGGTGAGGGGCCAAGGTGGGCAGCAGGGCTGCGGCAGACTCGGGCTCCTCTGCCAGAGGAGCTACCTCTGTCTACTCACCAGGGCACCTCTAGCATCTGGCTGGGACCTGGCGCTAAGGAACACTGGATGAGCGATGAAGCCTGGGGATGAGGCTGATTTAAGGCAAAGGTCCACAGCCAGAGGTGAGAAAGAAACAAAAGAGGCAGTGGATGTTCTGGGCCATTCTGGAACATTCTGGAATGTTCTGGAGTTCCTGGCCATAGTCCCAGTTCTGAGTCTTCAGATGCTCATCCTTCGAGGGCTGCAGGATGCCCCTCCTGGCCTCTCTGACTGACCCCTGAGGCTGCAGCTCAGCCAATGCCCCCTTCTTCTCCTTTCATGACCAATTCTTCCTGGGATCCAGAAAGATCTCTTGGCTGTATAGGGAGCCGTGCAGGTGCTGTCAAAGAAAAGCAGGGTTGTTACTCCGAAGGGAGAAAGCCTGTGTGGGTCTAAGGTAGCCAGCTTGCTCCCCATTAGCCGAATACACCAGGTCTCAGAGAGTCACGGGCGATGGTGGTGGCAGGGGTTCCCTGGGACCATTCCTAATCCCATGTCTGCCCTCAGTGCTGCAGCTGGTGCTGATGGATGGTGTTTGGTCCATCAGATGATGGAGCTCCCCTTGTTGGATTCAGGGCAAGGATCTGAAAGCGTGGGGAAGGTCACTGTTGAGTTAACATAAGTGTGAAACCCTCTCCAGACCACAGTGAGGTGATTATGAGGAAGGGGAATTCTGGGGGCTCCCCTCCAAAGCTGAGCTACTGCAATGTTCCAGGCCCTGGACCAGGCCCTGTGCTAAGTCCCCATACAATCCTGTAAGGCAGGGTGGCTGCCCCATTTTACAGATGAGGAAACTGAGTCCAGGGAATAAAAGTGACATGTCCAAGTTGTTGAAATGGGGTTTGAAATCAGGTGTGGCAAATCTGAAGCCCAGGTGATTTTCAGACCAGCCTCTGCTTCCTGTGACCAGAAGGATGTATGTCCTCTGAGGCAGCCTCCTAATGGGAACCTTGGTATTGTAAGGGAAAGACTCAGGGGAGAGACTAAAGAATATGCTCGAAAGTCCGTGTGGTAAGGGGAGAGGAATAAAGTGACTCCTTCATCCATCCAGATAATACTGAACATTCACTGCAGCCTAAATGCCAGAGATTCAGCAAAAAGAAAGCCAGCCCCTGACCTTGGAAAGTCAGTAGGTGAGTCAGGTATTTTTTAAGTATTACAAAAAAATCATAAATTGCATCTGTGAGCAGTGTTCTGAAGGAGAAGTACGAGATACTAAGAGATATTCTGAGAGGGCTCTGGCATGGTCAAGGGGGCCAAAGTAGCTTCCCCGAGGAAGGAATGTTTTAGCTCAGATCTCAGACATGAGTAGGAGTTAGCAAAGTGAGTGTGAGTGTGGAAGGGGAGGAGCAAGAAATATTCCAGAGAGTCAAAGGCCAGAGACACGTGCAAAGTCCCTGTGGCAGGAGAGATCCTGGTGCTCTCTGGAGAACAAAGAGCAAAGGGCTAGATGGTGTCTTAAAGTTGGAGCATAGGAAGCCAGTGAAATATCTCCAGTAGAGGGGACATGATTATATCTGAATTTGGAAAAGATTCCCTTGGCTTCCATGTAGAAGAATATGCTTCCTCTTTTTTTTTTTTTAAATTTTATTTATCTAATTCGTGAGAGACACAAAGAGAGAGGCAGAGACATAGGCAGAGGGAGAAGCAGGCTCCCTGTGAGGAGCCCCATGTAGGACTAGATCCCAGGACCCCAGGATCATGACCTGAGCCCAAGGCAGACGCTCAACCACTGAGCCACCCAGATGCCCCAGATATGCTTCCTCTTAACTGTGAAGAGTAAGCTTGGCAAGAAGGCACTGGGAGCCAATTGGTAAGTCAACTTCTCTCGCCAGGCTTTGCTTTCCCCCTTTCCATGGGAATTTAGATGCCGTGATTGATCATTTCCATCTTGCAGATGTTCTGTGGGCCTTCCTCATGCTACCGGATGCTGCCTCTCAACAGGACACTGAGTCCTGGGGGTGAAGAGATTCTTCTCTTCTTCTCTCAATCTTTCTCTTGTAGCATTTAACATGAACCGTTCCAGAGTGAGTTGCCATGTGCACGTGGACAGGTATCTGTGAATACCTGGAAAACAGGCAGGATAGGCTGTATCACCATGCAGTGATATCTACCAAGGCAGCATGTGTGCTGGGATGCACTGATTCTACCCCCTGGCATCAGCTTTCAAGAACTACCTGCAAGAGGGCAAAAGAAGAGTGTGGGCGGGTGGTCATGCTAACATTGTTTATAAACAGCCCAAAAAACTGGAGCCAAATTAAAAGTCCACCAGTTGGCAACTTAAAAATTATAGCACGTGCATAAGTGGGGCAAATACTCAGTAGCCATTAAATGAAATCAGTGGACCCTTTGTGTGCTCAAATGGCAAATCTCTGAAGCATTGTGACAGATGAATAAAGCAAACTGTAGAAGGGTACATACCTTGCAAAAATCAGCATAGACATGCACCCCAGGGGCACTTGGGTGGCTCAGTCAGTTAAGCATCTGTCTTCAACTCTGGTCATAATCCCAGGGTCCTGGGATCGAGTCCTGCCTCAAGCTCCCTGCTCAGCAGAGTGTCTGCTTCTCCCTTTGTCCCTTCCCCTGCTCGTGCTGTCTCTCTGCCCCCAAAATAAATAAAATCTTAAAAAAAAAAGAAAGGCACCCCCTGGCTCCCACCCCTAGCCTTTCCTATGAGCTTCTATGTCACATATAATACCATATAAAGAACAGAGATTTCCGAGAAATACTTTGCTGGTGATAGTGGTTGCCCCTGGACCGGGTCAGGTTTGGAGGTGACCTCTGTCAAGGGGAACTCTTGCCTTCTCAGTACTAGTCTACTATTTTTAAAAAGAAGGTTGCATTTATAGATTTCTATGTAACTTAAAAAGATGAGCTAGGGCTCTTCGAGATACCCGGGAAGATATTGGCCAGATCTGCTGCGGCAGAGGGGCAGTTTCTGGTCTCTATAGGGTTCTATGCTTGATTGTCTTTACATTTTTCAGAACGTATGTTTGTGCATTCGTGGTGCAATAACACAAGGAAAAATGAAGTAGTTCTTCTAATTTGGTCTTCTCTAAGTGAGCTCAGCAGCTAGGAGCACTCGGGGGACCTGAGGCCCAGAAACCCATGTGACAGCGAGCCAGCCTGCGGTGAGTCAGTGAGCGAGGGAAGAAAAGGCCATCCCCAGAGCCCGCTGAGTCACGTGACGCCCGAACACAGCAAACTGGCTTGTTTTGCAACCCAGGCAGGCCCTTTAACCACAAGCTGCTGGCTGGCCCCATGCGGTGGGGGGAGATGATGCCAGCACTCTTCCCTCAATGAGTCATGCTCCTTCCCGCAAGAGCTAGGGCAGGATGTGGAGGAGATGGGCTTGGGGGGCAGAGGCTCCTGCCTTTAGGCCATGGGAGGCTGGGTGCCCTGGAGGGTGACAGGCCCCGGGGCCCTCGGGGAAGTCCTCGTTGGGGCTGCTGCTCTCCTGTGTAGATGGACACAACCACTGACGTGGGCCGCAGACCACCGCACTGAGTGCCTGCGTGGTGATCACAAGGAGGCAGGTTTCGGAGGCTTCCACTCAACACAGATAGCACGTTTACGTGCAGGGCACTATGCTCATGTGATGTGAGAGCTTACAGGGCAGGGCTTGCTGGCCCTTGTACACAGAAGGGGAGACTGGGCCTCAGTGGAGTAAGGGGCTTGCCCAAGGTGTCAGGTCCAAGCTGGTAAGTGGCCGAAGCAGGATTTGAAACCAGGTGCGGCTGAAGTCAAAGCCCAGCTGGCTTTCACTGCCCTCTGGTCCCTTCCAGAAAGGTGTGTGTTCACAGGTCTGTGGCCTTGGAAGCCACTCCTTGTGCATCACACTCTCAGGTTTGCTGGTGGAAGGGAAAGTCGGGCAAAAGTGGGAGATCCTCAGAGATGGTAACAAGAACTTGACGTACCATTTCTGAGCCCTTCTCTGCCTAATGCTGGACTGAGCACGTTACTTTCATGTGTTGCTCAGTCCCTCCAACACGGTGGTGAAACAATGATCTTTGTTCTCAGAAAGGGCACACTGAGACTCAGAGAGTGAAATGACTGTCTAAGCACACAGCTAGCAGAATTCAAAACTGAGTCTGTCTGATTCCAAAAACGCACCATCTATAGTTACCCAGAGGCACTCTTTCCACCTGCAAACACAGATTTCCTGTGAGGTCCAGCTCTTGGCTCTCCTTTTCCTCTGCAGTCTGACCCTTGCCCACCAGGCAAGTTCTTATTCATGCTCAATACCCCACCGGGCATCGCCTCCTCCAGGAAGCCTTCCTCAGCTCCATAGCAAGGGGTTCTCTTGTGCCCCCACAGCTCTCCAACCACATGGGTCTTTATTAGATGTGCTTTTGTGACTCTCCTTACTTACCTTTTCAGAGGGCCATGAGCTCTTTCAGGGTAGAGATAATGTAATGGTGAATTTTATGTGTCATCTTGACAGGGCTAAGGGATGCCAGGGATGCCAATGAAACATTTTTTGGGTATGTCTATGAGGATGTCTCTGGGAAAGATGAGCATTTGAATCAGTAGACAGAGTAGAGAAGCTGGTGGGGATAGGCATCATTCAATCTGTTGAGGGCCTGACCAGAACAAAAAGGCAGAGCGAGGATGAATTCATCTTCACTTGAGCTGGGACGTCCATCTAATGCTCCCAGACATTGGAGCTCCCAGTTCTTGGCCTTTCCAACTCCAAGTGGGACTTCTCAGGCCTCCAGACTCCAACTGAGTTACACCACCCATTTTGCTGGTTCTCCAGCTTGTACATGGCAGGTTGTGGGATTTTTCAGCCTCCATAATCACATGAGCCATTTCCTATAATAAATTTCCTCTTACATACGTATCTCTATGGTTCTGGAACCATAACTCATACAGAAGGTATCACATTCATTAACTATTTTAAAAATACTTTGGTCATATTTTCCATCCAGAGACTAGTGCAGTGGTTACATCATGATCAACCTATAGATCTGGGCTTGAATCCTGATTGGTCTGGGTGATGTTGGGTCTGGTCTGGGTGAAGTTGGGCCAATAACTTGACTTTTCTCAGTTCCGTCTGTAAAATGGAGATTCTAAAGTTTACTTCCCAGTGTCACCGTAGGGATTAAGTGAGATATTTCTGTAAAGTGCTGAGCACAGTGCCCGAGGCACAGAGTGCATTCATATCAGTAACCACCCAGTCTAGTCCAGTCAGAGGTCAGCAGATGACTGGCTGGGAGAAAATATAGCTGTCCTTCTGTGCAGCAGCCCCTATGCCATTGTGAGGACCCTATTCCAAGCTCTGAGCGCTGCCCATGATTTATAACGTCATCCCCTGAATATATCATTCCTTATTTTTCAGAGGGTGGTGATTCACACCCAAATTTACAGATGCAGAAAAGGGGTGAGAGAAGATGAGCTGAATAAATCTACAAACCAAAATTCACATATGGAATAATATAAAGAATAAAGATTTTTTTTAAAAAAATTTTCTTTCTTAATTCTGTCTGAGGGAATTACAATAATTTGCATCAATCACCTAAAGAAAAAATTTATTTAATTCCCAAGTCTGATGAGGGTGGGTTGAAAACCACATACACAAACACTACTTGTGACCCTCTGAATTCTTACAAATTTGGGGACGATGTGATAATACATTGTCACACCCTGATATTTCTCCTGAGAAAATAATCCTGAAGAAAGGAATAGACATAAGCAGAGATATTTATTACATCAGTGTCTATAGCAGCAAAAACCTGGATAACCCTCAAAGGATCATTTGTAGGGGACTGGTAAGTCAAGTCGTGGTCATCAATGTAATTGTCAACAATGTCAGTGATGTTTCATTGGAACATGCAAGACATTTATTACACAATTACCAGGAAAGCAGAATGCGACCTGGAATTTATTCTGTGAATGCAAGTGTGTGAAGTTTGTGTAAATGTGAGCAAGGACAGGCAGGTCAAAGGCAGAAAGAAAGAGTTGTTGAATGGGGGGTTGTGGGTTGCTTTCATGCTGTTGTTTGATTGAGTCACTATTTCTGGGTCACACTGTAAGTGGCCTGGAGAAGTCGCCTCACCCTGGGATTTCATACCCAGATTATTTTCCACCAAGCTGTATCTAGCCTCCTCTTGCCTCTCCTGCAGCCAGGTCACCCCAGCAACCCCCAAAACAGCTTCCATGCTGGCCTCAAGATGCAAATACACATAATGGTCTCTTGTCCGGCTCCCAAAAGCTGACTGGCCTTCACCAGGGACTTCCAGGAAGCCAAAGCACTCCAATGTGGACTGAATGGTTCCCCCTTGGAGTGCTCTCGGGCACTGGTCAGGAGGGGCTGGTCTTGCAAAATGGTTCCTGAGAGCACTTTCCATAGAGGCAAAGAGCCCTGCAGGGGAGGGAGGCTGCGTTAGTCCTAATGGGGCTGATGGGAGTCCCATTAAGTTAGGGACTTTCACTCCCCGAGAATCACAAGTGGGAGTCATGCACTTTTGCCCACAGGACCATTTCCAACTCTAGACAAACAAACAAAGTCATGGATGAAACCATTTCTGTCTGGAGGGAACTCCAGAGGGACCCTTAAAGCAGGGGGGAAGCTGCTTCGTTCCCCAGCAACCTCCTTCCCAGGATCCTATTTGGTCCGGCTGATGTGCGGCAGCCTCAGATGCAGGCCCCTGTACCTGCTTCCACCTGTCTCCATCTCCGGCGACCTAGGCCTCTGCCCAGCTGCTGAGTACAGGCATGGACCCCCAGTTGGCCCCCGACCCTGCCACAGAATCACGCTCTTTCAAGCCGGTTGACGTGAGGAGTCAGAGAGGGTTCTGGAGGCTGATTCTCCGTCATTGCCATACATCCATGGGTTCATTCATTCATTTATTCATGATCTCTTCTTCAGTTATTAAGGACCACCTGCTCTCTGTCAGACCTTATTCTGGGCTCCGAGGAGATGGTAAGACAGTGGTGGTCCAGGGAGTAAATGATAAACAAGTGAATAGGAAAAAGCTGAGAAATTCTATAGAAGAAATCCCCTGGGTGTTCTTTTCTGGGGGAGAACAGCAGGTAGCAGTGAGTAGAACAGACCTTTGTGGCCTGGGGTGGCCACTGGAGACCTTCCTGAGCAAAGGCACAAAGTGGGTGCTGGGTGTGTGCTCTAGACTCCCCCCACCCCCCAGGTCCGTCACTAGCCTTTCCTTTCCGTCTGTCTCTCCTTCCCATCTCATTGATTATTTGACCTTCATTCATCTAATTTTGGATCCTGACTTACTTAGTCTGCTTCTGGCCTGGGTCTCCCTGCCTCTGTTTCCTTCACCCCTCTGAGTCTTGCAGGGCCTCCCCCAATTGTCCTCTCCGCCTCTGTCACTCTGTGCCCACTTGACTTTGGCTCCCTCTCTCCCCCCTTCGGCTCCTGTGCCATGTGTCTCCTGTGCCAGAGCAGAGGCCACTGGGAAGCCCCGCCTGATTGATATTGCTACTGACAGCTAAAGCCTTGAAATCTTCCCACAGTGCATCTCCGGGAGGTGTTAAGCTGGCAGTGTTTTGTCTGCACCCGAGAAAGACAGGGGTTTTTAAACAAATATATACATTCTCAGAAATCCAAGCGATTGTATTTCTCCATTGATCCATTATGACGTTGAGTAAGTGTAAAGCTTCCCTGGTGCCTGCAGGGGAATTACAGAATGAGCGGGCTGTGCTGGGGAGGGAGGGGGAGGGCGGTGGAAACTGTCCCAGGGGGGGCCTGGGGCGCAGCCTGTGCTCTGAGGACCGGACAAAGGGGCTAATCTGGGGAAGGGAGAGAGATTATTTCTCGGTGGGGGCGCCAGAGGAAGCTTCTCGATGCCTGAGCATCACCCCTTCCATGGAGCCTTCCTGCCCGCCTCCCCACCCCCAGAGGGGAGTGACACTCACCCTCTTTGTCTCCACTTTGCTGTGTTTGGATGTCTAGCACAGCACCGGGAACGCTGAAAGGCCTTTATTTGCTACAGATTCCTCTTCCCCACTGGACCATGAACTTTGTGGAAACAGCGTTCGAGGGTACTCCACATCCCCAGTGGCCATCCCACAGCTCGTGTCCTGTCTGGCAGGGCCAGTGTCCAGCTGAATGCTCATGAGGGTGTCTTGGCGAGGAGCACACGGCAGGTGACACTTAGCAGGCTCTGGGAAAATGCCTCAGTTTCCTCATCTCTGACATAAAGAGGTCAGTGAAACCAGTGCTGGTGAAGTACCTGAAACATTGTGAAAAGCCTCAGTAGCAAAAAAAAAAAAAAAAAAAAGAAAAGCCTCAGTAGCGTGAGCTCTTGTTCCTCTTATGGCCATCACCTCTGTCATCATTGGCATCAGCTTTACCATCACACTCTCCAGGCTTGGGCACTGTGCACATACCTGGCCACAGAATCTTCGCTCTCCGTGATGAGTGGATCGAAGACTATGACTTGCAGTGCAAAAGGCTAGCTATGACCTGTGTGAACGTTTTTTATTCTCCCAAATATATTTTTTTACACCCTGGGTCCCTGCCATGAGATATTGAAAGAGCTCAGGGACAATCTTGGACATACCTGAGTGTTAATTCTTGTCCTTTCGTTCTGCATGTCTGCTTTGCCTGGAAAGATCTTTCTGCGGTGTGGCTTTTTCCCTACCTCATGGGCGGCTCAGTGCCTGATTCCAGGCCCTCACAGGCTGTGGACAGAGCTGGGCAACCCACTTTCAAGTTTCCATACCTGCTCAGTCCTTGCTCTTTCTGCTCATTTGGGTGTTGGGGAGCTTGGTTACTTGATTCCAGAACTGTTTACCACTTCTCTCTGAGTCTTAGCTTCCCCAAGTAGACATGGGAGTATCTTAGAGTGTTAATGTGAAGATTAAGGGACATAATGCATGGGACTGTGTCTCACGGTCAACAAGTCTTTATGCTGTCCTCACCTAAGCATGAGCTCTCCAAAGGCAAAGCTCCATGATTCATCTTCAAAGACCTAGAAGCAGATGTCCAGATGGTAGCCACGGACCACATGTTGGGGCCCTTGAAATGCGGCTAGTCTGATGGAGCTGAGCTGCACATGCAAAGTACACGCTGGGCTCTGAAGCCTTAGGATGAAAAAAAGAATGTCAAAGAACTGGTTAATATTTTTATTTCGATTACACGTTGAGAGGATCATGTGTTGGCTATACTGAGTTAAATTAAATGAGTGAAAACATCATTAAGTAGTGTTTACATTTTATATTAAAATAGCTATATGAAGTATATTAAAAGGCATGCTATTCTATAATAAAAATGATGATTACACAATGTAATTATTATTTAAGTCGACTTCATTTGTTTCTTTTTCATTTTTTAATGTGGCTCTGAGAAAATTTAAAATCACTTATGTGACTCACATTATAGCTCTGTTGGACAGTGTTGCCTTGGAACATAGTGAAAAGCCTTTGTAGCTCAAGTGAACAATGCATGTGGATGGCGTGGTCTGATATACGGGTAGATGGAGGGAAAGTGAAAATGAATGAATAAGTAGATAAATGAGTTAATAAATAGCTAATAAGTGGATAAATGAGTAGATGGACACAGATGAATGGGTAGAAGAATGAATAGATGAATAGAAGGGTGGGCCGATAGAGTGAAAGAATGGGTGATGAACAGAATTGGTGATGGCATGAAAGAATGACTAAAAAAAAAAAAAGATAAACTAGTAGATGAGTGAATGACTAAAAAGATTAAATAAGTAAGTCCCTAAGTACAAAAATAAATACATATGCTCAGAAAGGACAGATGGCCTGGGGGCCCCGGGGTTTGACTTTGATAATCGTCTTGCTGGGCTCTTGGAGTATAAGCCTTTGACCAAGAAGAAAGGTTTACCCTTGCTCTTGGGGAATTTATTATTTTAATTGTTAGTCTTCATCAGGGGTTATTGGAATTTTTTTCCCCTCGGACAGTTTATCACTTGTAAATTATTTGTCACATCGTTGTAATTCTATCCAGATCCTTAACTTTCTAATCATGCATCTTTTATGGGGTCTCCTTTAAAGAAGCACTATAATTACGTGCCAAGGGTCCCAGTAAATTTTATCAGGCCATAAAATATTATACTTTAATTATTTGGAAAGGGAAGAAAGGCAAATGTTCCCTCTGCAAGACTGGTGATCAATACGGCAGGGCTCGTGGTGGCTCGGGCAGCTTCAGATTCTCATCTTCCTGGTGGTCCTCCCAGGCCTCATGTTTCCTGCCCCAGCTGTGCCTGCACAGAGCAGTGGAACCAGGCACACTCATGTGTGTCTCTTGATTCCCTAGTGGATGTTGGGCCATCACAAACCCTTGATGTGCATCCTTGCAGGGCTCTCACTGTGCGCAGCAAGTCCAGGAGGAGGTTGGGGGCGGGGGGGGGCAGGGAGCTGTTCTTTCACTCTTTTCACAGATGGGGGAACTTAGACCCAAAGAGCATGTAGAGATAGGAGTCTAACTTCACTCCTGAGTCCATGGTAGATTCTTCTTCCTTCACTGTGCCACACCTGCTGTTAGGAATTCAGACTAGAAAACACATATGCGCGTGGTGGATTGGGTTTTTTTTCCCCCCCACTCTCAAGCATTTGAATTTAGACATGCTGTGGCACCAGAGCCAGAGCTTTGCATCCAACATTTTAATCGTTGGAATAGATATTTTAGCCAGGCTCCCACTATGTGCCAGGTCCTGGTGTTGAAGCGAAGCTGTAAATAATACAGATAAGTCTCTGGGGCTCATGGTGTCTTTGAAGAGACAGGCAGGCATTGGTTAAATCTTCACATTGATCGTGGATAAATCTTCGCACTGATCACGGAAGTTGCATCTGTGGTAAGTGCTACTAGAGGGACTTTGAAAGCTTTAAAAGAGAGATTTTTAATGAGTTGGGGGGAGGTCAGGCAAGGCTTTCCTGAGGAAACAAGTGATCTGAGAGCTGAAGGACAAGTCGGGGTTAACTAGGTAAAGAGACAAGGGAAAAGTATTCTAAGAAGAGGAAAGAGCATGTGCAAAGGGCCTGTGGTAGGAAGGCCTAGAAAATAATCCAGGGTGGCCAGAGCAGAGTTACCAATGGGAGACCGTGAAGCCAGGCCAGAGAGGTTTTAGAAGCCATATCACACAAGGCCTAGTAAGTCATGTTATTAAGGCTTTTGGTCTTTATCCTGAAAGCACTGAAGATTCAGTAAAGGTTTAGGTGAGGAAAAGAAATGTTTTAAAAGGCAGTGTAGGCAAGGGAGGACTTGGCACAGGAAAAGGGAGGAGGAGTGATCTTGTGCATGGAGGGCTGTCAGGAGGTGGGTTTATCTAAGCGTAGAGGCAAACTCAAAAAGAGGAGGAAAGAAGAGGATGGTGACTCAGCCCCACTCAGTCCCCTGGTCGTGGCTTCAGTGTCATTTCCTTGGGGAGACCTCCCCTGACCCCCAAGTGGGCCAGGTCCTCCGCCCCCAAATGGTGGTCCCCACCCTCCACTTCCCCTTTCATAACACATAACACCATTACTGCTGTGACTTACGTAATGGCCTCTTCCCCTCGCTGGAGGTGGGCCCCTCCATAAGGCAGGGACTGGAGAGTCTTGATCACTTGTAGTGACCCCACTCTCAGCCCAGGACCTGGCTCCTATTGGCAAGTACTACACAGACGTGAACGAGTGAGTGAATGGGTGCCCGAGAGAGATGGAAGTCATGGGGGCATGCTTCCTCCAGCCTCTTCCCCATTCTTGCCCCTCCTGGGCCCTCCTTCTCCTCCTCCCTTACTCACTTCCTTTATTGCCCTGAAGCTGGACTCCTCCAAAATCCCTGCCCAGGGGCTCTCAGCTGAAGGATGTAGTGGGCACATGAGGAAACATCTTAGCTCTGGATTTGAAACCTCAGTTTCCCTGGGGGAAGGTCTGCGATGCATACGTTCATTATACAGATGAACTACCTTGACTCAGGAGGTAAGTTTGGCTTGGTCAAAACTGCTCAGAAGGATGATGGCGGAGCAACTTCTGAAACTCCTCCATGTCACTGACTTGGGGTGACTCATCTTGTTGCTAGGTTGGCTCATTATCTCAGCGTGAACACTTTTTGGTGAACCTTGTGGTTACAGGGCTGGTGAAATCCCCAACCAAGTCTTCTGCCTAAAGAAAGTTGCATTTATATCAACAAGAATAATACTTATGCTAATGGTGGCTAGCACGGATGCCAGGAACTTTCCCAATCCTTTATTGCAGGGGTCTGAAGTCTGTGACCCGCAGGCCAGATCTTGTTTCTGCAAAAGAGGCTTTATTGGAACACAGCCATGCCAATCTGTTTATGTACGCCTGTGTCTGCTTTCTTGCTGTCATAGCAGAATTGAGTAGTTGTGACTGCCCGCATCGTCCTCGAAGCCTAAAATATTCATCCTCTGGCCCCTCACGAATGGAGTTTGCCAATCTCTGCTTTATATTCACTATTTAACAGGATGGCCCAGGTCTTTTTACATCACCGTTTTACAGATGAAGAAACTGAGGCTCACACAAGACAGTTGATTTCCTTGAGGTTTCGCAGAGCCTGGAAGAGACCTGGAGATTCTATGTTCAGAACCTGTGATCATCCTCACATGTTCTCCTAGAAGTGACAGCGTTGGTTTGATCTTGAAGGAGAAAGCAGAGGCTGAGCTGATTCCTGATAGATTCCAGGACTCCAAACACTGAACGCTCCAATGGCATTTATTTGGACAAATGCTCTGATTATCTATTGTTGCATAAAGATTCCCCCCAACAGGTGGTTGAAAATAACAACAATCACTTACTTTGCTCCCAAATCTGCAGCTGAGCAGGGCAGAGAAGGGATGGCTGTTCTCCATGCAGTGTCAGCAGGGGCGGGTCAAGCAAGGCTGAGGATTTGCCTCCAAGATGACTTGTACGTGGCTGGTCAGTTGGTTCTGGCTCCTGGTCTCTCTCTGTAGGAGCATTTTGCAGGCATGTCTTGGGCTTCCTCACAGCATGGTAACTGTGTCCCGAGAGGAAGCATCCTAAGACCAGGAGATGGAATTCTCCAGGATTCTTAAAGCCTAGCCCTGGACACTACTTCCGTTGTGTGCTTTTGGTCGGGTGTCATAGACCAGCCTCCATTCAAAGGGGGCCGAGACCCCACCTCTTAATGAGACCAGTGTCAAAGAATTTTGGGGTCATATTGAAAAACTCACTGCAAATATTCATATTTATTTCAGGGGTCCCTCAGGCCATCATTCTGATCCAGCATAGACTATCTCTGGTTAGGGTCACCTGGTCATTTCTTTCCCAAACTGGGACTCACCAGCAGACTGGAAGGATAGTCTAAATAATACTACCAGGCAGCGAGTGCAAATCAGAACTGTCTCAACCTACCAGCTATGCAGTCACCCTATCCTTGGGGGCAATGATTAATGTCTTGTTGGTGTCCTCAAGTCATCTTGGGAAGGTGATGTTAGGACCCGTGTTCTGTTTCAGTATGGGAACACATTTAGGAAAATGTTGGTAAGTTGTTTAAAAACGAAGAGTAATTTTTTCCTGGATGTAAATCTTCAGTTATCTGGAAAACTCATTTAAACAGAGCTTCTGCTTCCCCGAATCTTCTGGTTAACCACACTGCTCTTGTGGGATATGGCACCCTCAGATGCAGAGCCCCCCTGAATGCTACTGGCTGTGGCCATGCTGGCTCCTTTTGCTGAGCTCCGTACTAGATTCTGGAAAAGCAGAGGTGGGTAAAACACACTCCTGACCTCCAGCCACTTATGACTACTTAGGTAAAATAGTCCAGGCAATAAGCCATTGCCACGCCAGATGATAAGGGCCATCAGAGAAATGGAAACCAAATATCGTGGGAGCACCAGCAAATAGCTCTGTGAAAACACTCAGGAAGATTTTGCGGAGGAGATAATAGTCAAGTTGGGTGATTTATTTATTTTTTGATTACTTGGTATGTCTCAGGACATACTAGGAATTTTAGGTCCATCATCTTATTTAGTATTTAGAAAAGCCCCCTGTTAGGTGGACCTTATTACTATCCCATTTTATAGTTAAGGAATGTGCTTGAAGTACCTGAAGTAACTTGCTTGAGTCTAAACAGGCAGCAAGTAGCAAAAGCAGAACAGGTGTTGGGGATGGAGAAAGAATGAGTAGGAAGGAGTTTTTAAGGCCTCAAAGAAGGAAAGAACATTTTAGGGCAGCAGGTATAAAGACAGGCAGATGAAAGAGGGCTGGCTGTTTGGTGTGTCCGGAACAGAGTTGGGGCAGGTGGGGTGCAGTGGGGTCCTGGCTGGGAAAGGGTCTTGCAACACAGGGAGCTTGGGCCTTCCCTTGCAGACATTGGGGTTCCTTGTCGAGGCAAGGGAGGAGAGGAATATTAGATTTATCCAGCACCAGCCATCTTGAGCTTGGACCCCTCGCTATTCTAGGTATGAACCATGGACCAGAAGCATCACCTGGGAGTTATGTAGAAATGCAGCATCTCAGGGGCGCCTGGTTGGCTCAGTCAGTTAAGCATCTGACTCTTGATTTCAGCTCAGATCATGATCTCAGGGTTGTGAGATCGAGCCCCACCTCCAGCTCCATGGGGAGTTTGCTTGAGATTCTTTCTCTCTCTCTCTCCCTCTGCCCTTTCCCCTGCTCATGCTCTCTCTTTGTCTCTCAAATAAATAAAAAACATCTTAAAAAAAAAAGAAACACAGCATCTCAGGCCTCACCTCAGACCTACTGAATCAGAACCTGCATGTTAACAAGATCCCCAGGTGGTTCACCTGCCCACGAACGCTCAGAAGCACGGGTCTAGCGCATTGTAGTTCACAGAATTTATAACTTTCTATCATGTTTACTCATAGTGAAGATCTTCCACTGATAGTTTCCAGTTTTGAAAACCAGAGTGATGGCTGGCAAAGATTTGGGGGAGGACCAGAGGTCAATAGCAATCTGTCTACTGGATTTTCTTCTGGTCATTCTAATGACTACAGCCTGGACCTTCTGGAGTGGAGCCAGATCCAGCCCTGGTTCCTGCTCACCCCCTTCACAGACCCTGAGCAAGCCAGCTCAATGGCACAATGTTTGGCCACAGAGCCCTCATTTGAGAGTCTGCTGTGTCATGCACTGGGTGCCAGTCTCTGGGGATAGGCATGAAGATGAACAGACCTCTTCCCTGTCCAGCTCCCGGAACCACTAGCCAAGGCTGCAGGGGAGGGTGACATAGACATTTTACCGGGGTAGGGGCTTGCTCTGGCTAAGGGGGAAGTTCAGAAACTGATCTCTTTGACCATTAGATTACCTGCCCACTGGGAGATGCTCTGGGGCAGAAGTGGGGGCAGACTGCGTGTGTGTGTGTGTGTGTGTGTGTGTGTGTGTGTGAGAGAGAGAGAGAGAGAGAGAATCTAAGAGGCTCAGGTTGCAGAAATGTTAGCCCTTACATTTTCCTCCTGGCCCTCCGAGAGTCATGACCACCTCCTAAAGTCAGAAGTGGTGATGCTGGTTAGACTGAACATTCTCACCTTCCCTTCTTTCTCTCTCCTCCCTTTGATGAGCACCCCGTGTGCTTCTGTGCTGCTCCCTGGGGACGAGGAGGGCAGAACTGGTCCTTAGGCTGCAGAAACTTGCCCTCGGTGGAGGAAGCAGGGAACACAAGTGAAAGGATGCGGCAGGTGCAATGTTTTAATGGCCCCGAGAGAGGGACGCTGTTGATGCTGGGGGAACAAGGAGTCTCTGGTTCTGAATGGAAGATAGTCCTGCCATTTACTACCTTTATATCTTTGAGCAACTATCACTCTCTTGAATCCTCAAAGTTGTAGCTCAGGTCAAGGTTATGCTAATTCCCCCTGTCTGAGTCTGGATGGGCACTATGAGGTAGGGTGTGTGGAAGTGCCCGTCTGAAGATGTGGCCCAGGGTTGGTGTTCATAGACTCCTGGCCCCTGACCTCAGGTTCCAAGCTGGGCCAATCACCCTGGCTCGCCGGGGCCAGGAAACTCAAGGGCCTGGTTTTCTTTCACAAACCACACTTGCCCGCAGCTCCTCCCTGTCTTGCAGGGAAGTGACCTTCCTCACGTGCCCAGAAGACACATGTGATGATGGCGTGCCACAGGCAACCAAAGGGATCTTGCGACACTTATGATTCCCTCACTGCTGTGGAGGAGTGAGAGGGAGAGAGAGAGGAAGTGGGAGTCCCTTGTTCTTGCATGGTCTGCAAGGCCATGCTTGCTGTGGGATCTTAAGGCCATTTTTATGAAGATGGATGAGGGACTTGTCCTGAAAGTCACTCTTCTTCTCCTTTTCCTCTTCCTCCTTCTCCTTCCCCTTCTTCTTCTCCTCTTCAGCATCACACCTTCTGTGTACTACCTTGAATCTTCTTCCACAGCAAGTGATGCTTATAAAGGGGTGAACCCGTCTAGGCTCTGCTAGGCTTGCCAGGAGGGCTGGGAAGACAATGGAGAGCATGGGGGAGTGCTTGCAGGAGAGCAGCAAGGCATGGGGCTGGTTTACAGAACTCACAGAAGCTTCAGAGACCTGGAACAAATAGGCCACAGCGTCTCTGGGGTTTGGGTCCACCGGAGGAGATGAGCCATCACTCTTCTTCCTCCCACTAGCCAGACTCTGCTCATTCTTTTTTTTTTTTTTTTCTGACTCTGCTCATTCTTAAGTGCTCAACCCAGAGATGTTTTCCTCTGAGAATCTGCTTTTCTTGACATCTCTCAGGCCTTTCATCTCAGTGGTAGGTGATGACTTACTCTCTTGTGGGCACAGCCAGGACTCTGCTATCCTTTGAAGAGAACATGAGTAATGTGTGCACTTCTGCACACCTGTCCCAGTCGTTCCCCTGCGGTGACCCATGCCACATGCTCTTACAAGGCTCACACTCATGCATGCTTTCCTGCACACCCACTAGTGTGTGCATATTGACTTTCCTCCATCCACACACTTACACATGCCACACAGATGCAAACACCTGCCCCCGTGGTGCAAACACCTGCCCCCGTGGTTCACGCTCCCCGCAACCCACGTGTCCCACCCACCCGCTCTATTAGGGAGCTTTATTGCCTGAGCTCGCAGGTGTTTGCAGACCTGACATTGGCAGTGACTGAGTGGGCCTTTTGGTGACACTTCCATAAAACCTCATAAATCCCCTCTCCGCAGCATCACATGCACATTTTTATTTTCCTCAATAAATACGCGCATTCTTATTTCCTAACAGCTCCAGACTTGGCTGAGTGCCCGGCCAATGGGTCTACTTCCTGTACACTTGACTAAGATGCATTGTGGACCTAGATGGGGACCACTCTGTGGGCTGTCAGAGGCCCTAGACATCCTTGGGGATCTGGGGCAGCAAAGACCTGATCTGAGTAGGACATTTAGGGTCATCGTGTCCAGCTGCAAATTCTACCCCTCCCCTCCCAAGCCATTCCTCTTTGCATTTGTTCATGTATCCATTCCATCCAGACTCTTTAACCGAGGCTTGAGGTGAGGGCTGCTATTAAGCCTGTTTTTTAGACCTGGGAGCTGAGGCTCAGAGAAATTAAGTAATGGTCGATGCCAAGGCCTGGAATCTGCATTTAAACAATATTGCCACTCACTCTGAGGCAGGTGGTTCTAGTCACCCTTTGAGAATGAAGGCTTTTTTTGTGAATAACTTAGGTCTCAGGGTATAAACCACATTTCCCCCTTTTTAAAAATGAAAATACTTTGGAAATAGTAACTTTGAAGAGGGAAAGAGCGATCTCAAGGACAAACATCTTTTTACTCAGAGCGTTGTAGAACTAAAAGCTCTAAGAACTTTGGGGTTGATCCTCTGGAGAGGCCAGCTGAGGCCGGCTGCCAGCCACTCACCACAACCAGTGCAGCCAATCACCTCTGCTGGCTTTGCTATAACTTCGGTGCACTGCCATCTGCCCCTCCTTAAAAATAATTTCACTACTTCTACAAATTATTTAAAGTTTACCCCCCACAAAGGTCTTCTAGTGGCTGTTCTCATCTTCATTTCACAGATTGGGAGGCTGGGATGTACAGGTACAGTCTCACTGCTGGTAAGGGGCAGAACCTGAATCATGAGTCCAGTTTTCTGACCTTCAGGAGAGCTTGTTTTTCACTCACAGTGGTTCCCAAGCACTGACTGCCACCCACCTGAAATCAGGGGGTTGGAGGGTGATGAGCTTCCAGGGGGCCTGTGTGATGTGTGCTCGGAGTCCCAAGACTGCAGTGCAGAAGGCCTAGCTAGGAGATCTCTTGGAATGGAGAGAAGGCAGGAAAAAGGCAAGTGAAGGCTGGGGGCAGTGATGGGAGGGAGACAGTGGAGGGTCTGACACTCAGTGCCACCCTGTTTTTTGCCATCAAGTCATGCTAATTAGGTACCATGTCAGAAGCAGAGGGGTAAAATGTAACACGAAGGAGAGGCCTTTTTTTTTTTCTGAGGCTTTTAGAGTTAAAAGCTTGGCTGAGGTGGAAGGGAGGGAGGTATAGAGCTTGCATCTTCACTTCGATTTGGTCCTTTGGGAGGTCCATTATGAAGGAACCATCAATAGTCCATGAAGCTGCAGGCAGAGATGGGCGTGGGCCCCTGGAGAGCTCATCAGCTCTGATGCATTCACTTCCCTCTGTGGGTCTCCCAAATCATGCCGCCAGGAAGTGGAACAGGACAAGTTCTCGCCTCTGGGGAAAGCCCGCTGATGGGGGTGTCTGATGCATATGGCCAATCACTTATAAGTTCCGTGCCCTTCCAAGATACTTCCAGAATACACTGTGAGAAAGATGCTAATATTCTCCTGACCCTTCTGAGCCACCCAATGCCCAACCATTGGCTCTGGGCACTCCAGCCTGTTCTCTAAAATCCTGGGTCTCCCTGATTTCTCTTAGCTCCATTCCCTACCAACTGCTTTGCTCTTGTGCCCACTTAGCATAATGAGATGTGACCTAGGAGTCTCTTGGAACCTCCTCTGTTACCTGAGGCCTGTATGTCATCAGCCAAATGGCCACGGTGGCAGGGATGGAGGTTTCACATGGGCTCAGCAACTGGGACTCATTCACCAAGTCTAATCTGGTTAAAATGACTGCTCAGCACTCTGCCTGCTACTAGGAACAACCACTCTGAGCCCCTAATATGGCACTGTTCCCCAGGGGACCAGCCTGGTTGCAGAGTCAGTGCACTGAATTATTTCTATCATAAAAAGGACAGTGCTTTGTTCTCATTAGAAAAGAGATATGGGTATCAATGGGACTCTGGATACAGATTTGCCCTCCCTGCCTGTAATCCTTTTGCCAAAACTGCCATGGATTCACAGAAGGCTTACTCACCATGACAGTATTTCTCCACAGCATCACCTCTTCCCAAGAAACTCATTGCACCACAGATGAAGATCAGTGATGGGCTCATGTACATTACATTCTCTGGCTTTGCAGTGTTCCCCATCATCCTCAAGTAGTCAGTCTGATAGAATTCTGGAATAAGCCATTTGAAGACTTTTTAGGGCACTAGAGGGCTGGCAGCAATTTGTGATTCTGGATGCAGAAACTCCACTAAATCAGTGACTAATATAAGGTGCTGGTTTTCTCCATAGCCAGGGTTCACACGCTGCGGCATAAGCTCCTCTTACTATTACCCTAGTGATCCAATAGCAAAAGTTTTGCATCGTGCTCCCATGATCTAAGCTCTCGTGGTCTAGAAGATTTAGCACCCAAGGGAGAAGCAAGGGGCACAGTGATGGGTCAATTAGATTGGAATTTGTGACTGCCTCCTGGCCTCTTAGGAGCCCTCATGCCGGGGAACCAATGAAGAAGGAATTACTGTGCTGGCAGGGTGACTGGTCCTGAACACGGAAGAGAAGTTGGATCATTATCCCCACAACAGGGGAAGGGAAGTATGTCTGTGTTTAGTCTGTTCGGGCTGCTATACAAAATACCGTAGACTCAGTGGCTTATAAACAACAGACACTTAACTTCCCACAGTTCTAGAGATGGGGAAGTGTCTGGCAAGGGCCCACCTCCTGGCTCAGAGATGGTGGTCTGGGGTCTCTTTTACAATAAGGGGTAATAATCCCTTTCACTTAATCACCTAATCACCTCTCCAAGGCCTCACTGTAGAATGCCATGGGGGATTAGGTTTCAACACAGAAATTTTGGGGCACACAGACATTCAGTCCAAAGCATTCCACTCCTGGCCCTTCAAAAATCATGTTTTTATGTGCAAAATACATCCCAATAACCCCCAAAGTCTTGATTCATTTCAACATCAACTCTAAGGTCTAAAAATCCAAAGTCTCATCTAAATATCATTTAATCAGAGATGAGTTACACTCCAGATATGATTCATCTTGAGGCAAATTGCTCTCTAGATGTGAATGTGTGAAACCAGAGAGGTTCTGTGCTTCCAAAATACAAGAGTGCCCTAGACATAGAGTAGGCATTCCCATTACCAAAGGGAGAAATAGGAAAGAAGAAAGTGTTAACAGGTCCAATGTCAGTTCAAAACCTAATGGGGAAAGCAACATGAAAACTTAAGGCTTGAGAATAATCTCCCTCCTTTCCCCCTCCCTCTTTCTTTCTTTCTTTCTTTCTTTCTTTCTTTCTTTCTTTCTTTCTTTCTTTCTTGATTTTATTTATTTATTCATGAGAGACACCAGAGAGAGTCAAAGACTCAGGCAGAGGGAGAAGGCTCTCTGGGGGGAACCTGATGTGGGACTCGATTCCAGGACCCCAGGATCACGACCTGAGCCAAAGGCAGATGCTCAACCACTGAACCACTCAGTTGCTCCTTGAGAATAATCTTCTTTGGCTTGATGCTCTGCCCTTAGACCCAGTGGGGTCCTACCACCATTGCAGTCTTGGATTGGAGTTGTCACCCCATGTATAATAGACATAAAGGAAGGTAATTAATGTGACTACAATAATGGAAAGATAATTGATATTACAATTTTTTGTGTTTTTCTATCATATTATTTTCTTTCATATCTGGAGGACAATGTTGTAGGTTGTTAACTTATCCTTCACATTTAGTGATGGGTTGATCGAGGGGAGAGGCAGATGAAGAGGGAGAGGTAGACTCCCCACTGAGCAAGGAGCCCGATGCAGGGCTTAATCCTGGGATCATGACCTAAGCTGAAGGCAAACGCTTGACTGAACCACCCAGGTTTCCATACATTTTTTTTCTTCCTTATTCCACTGACTAGAATTTCTAGAGTGATTCCTAGTGGTGATAATATAGGAAATATTCTTGTTTTTCTTTTATTTTTGATAGCAATGCTGCTTATATATTGTCATTAACTATAAAATTGAGATAGATATTTCCATCTTGCTATTTTAGACTTGGTTAATCCTATTCATTATATTCTATATATTTTTTAAAGGAATGGGAATCAATTACTTCTTCATATTTATCAAGATGATTGCATTTTAATTGACCCGATATGTATATTTGTAACATATTTTCTAGCATTAAATAATCTCTTTATCACTAGTTGTAAGTAACTATGCTTTTTATACTCCAACTCTTTCGCTTTGCTGGTGTGCTTTGAAAGTTTTGCAAGTCTTTAAAAGCAAGATTTGTTTATAATTCTGATATTGATACACTACATGTAAACTGAAATAAAAAGAAGTAGAAACAAAATAAATCAAACTGTTAGCAATGGTCTCCTGTCTGTTAGAAGGTGGAATAAGGATCCATTTTGTTATTCTTCCTTTAAAGTGTAATGTTAAAATCGAACACTGTATCAATTATATATTGCTGTGTAACAAATCATCTCAAAACTTAGTGGCTAAAATAACAACTATTCTATTTGCTCACAATTCCAAAGTTCAACAATTTGGCCTGGGCTCACTCAGATGGGCGTTTCTTCTGCTGGTCTTGCCCAGTGTCAGACATTCCGCTGTCATCAGCCGGTGGGTCTGCTGGGGATTGGTTGATCTGGACGCCTCAGATGGCACAACTTATCTCTGTTCCTTGTCATATCCTTCTTTTTGATAGAAGCTGCAAATTCACGTTGGAAAGTGGGGTGCATGCAGAAATGGGACGAATTGCTGTAGAACTTTGTAAATAATCTGCTATAAACATATATTATAGTTAAAAATTAAAAAACATAAATCATAAAAAGAAAAAAGAATAACACCCTTTGTTAATAAGGATATGGCAAGGTGAATTTTTTTAAAAGATTTTATTCATTTATTTGAGAGTGAGAGAGAGATAAAGAGAGCTCACATGAGTGGGGGAGGGGCAGAGGGAAAAATAGACTCCCTGTCCAGCAGAGTGCCAGACATGGGACTCCATCCCTGGACTCTGGGATCATGAGTCAGATGCTTAAATGACTGAGCTACCCAGGGGCCCCCAAGATGGACTTTCTTACACATTGCTAATGTGCTTATTGAAAGAATAATAAAAAAATTATTTGATAATGTTTTACATGGATAGTAAAATATTTTAAAATTATTATTTTACTTAAATGTACCAGTTTACTAAAGGATATGATAAAGGATATGAATTAACAGCCAGATGAATAAATACATAGGGTGAGGTCTGGGGAAAATGTGTGGAGCTTCATGCCCTCCCCAGGCAAGCCATGAGTGGTAAAATGTTAATAGAATTTGACCTAGTTTTCCTATATGTTGGAATTTATCCTAAGGAAAAAATCAGAGTTCCACATACACAAAATTTATGTGCAAAGATTTTTATGTATAGCATTATTTGTGAGTGAAAATCTAGATCTAATCTAAATGTCAACTATGAAAGGAATTGATGACATCATCTCTATATGATAGAACATTAGGTAGTGATTAAAGGCATGTTTGAGGATATGAAGAGAAGCTTAAAAAGCAGGATTCCTATGTATTCATTGTAATTCTAATTTTGAAAATTGATTGTATTCATATACATATGTATGTGTTCCTATATATATAGTATTACTCTGTATGGCATATATTATATTCATATGTGTATCTTTTTATTTTTTTAAAGATTTTATTCATTTATTCATGAGAGACACACAGAGAGAGCGAGGCAGAGACACAGGCAGAGGGAGAAGCAGGCTCCACGCAAGGAGCCTGATGTGGGACTCCATCCCAGGACTCCAGGATCACGCCCCAGGCCAAAGGCAGGCGCTAAATCACTGAGCCACCCAGGGATCCCCCTCATATGTGTATCTGAATACAGTCAACTCTCTCTGTACATGTATATACATAAAATACTATACATGAGCATAGTAATGGTGGTTATTTCTTGAAGGTTATTCTGTTTCTGGTGTCCTTTATATTATAATGATTACTGGATCCACAGGTACCAGATGGGGTACCATGCCATTTTGAACCAGAGAGGGTCAACTGTAACTATATCATGTCCTGTGGAAAGTCTCTGTCTTCCCCATTAGTTCTGGGATTTCTTGAGGACTTTAATTCTCATTAGAACCTCTGCTAGTATCTCAAGATCTTTGTAATTCTGTTGCTCTTTCCTGTCTTTTTGGTTCTTCTTATGTCTCTGCTCTGGCATCGTGACTGATAGGTGGGCCATACTCTCTTCTCCTTTATTTTGACTTCCAACTCTTTCCCAAACATTCTGGGATATGAATATGCTGGATGAACCAGGCTTTTACTAAAGATCTCTGTTTCCTGTCATATCATGGAGATGGGTTATCCTATACAATATAAAAGTCAAGTAAGTCCCATATCAGAACAGAGGTACTTAAAAGACTTTTTTGTTTGTTCCATAGAGCCTATGGGCAGTCATACGAGAACTTCCAAGTATATTGTTTTTAAATGCATATGATAAAATATAGAGGAGGGGCTCCTGGGAGGCTCAGTTGGTTAAGTGTCTGACTCTTGGTTTCAGTTCAGGTCATGATCTCCCAGTTGTGGGATCCAGCCCCACATTGGGCTCTGTGTTCAGTGCAGAGTCTGCTTCAGATTCTCTCTTCCTTTCCTTCTTACTCCTACTCTCTCTCTCTCAAATAAATAAATAAAACCTTTAAAAAATAAAATATAGAGGATTACAAAGGAAATGAATGATATTGAAATAAACTTGTCATATATTTAAGAAAAAACAAATCTGTGATGTGGTGATGCATGTGCTTCTTTATTAGTAATGCATTAAATAACATGCAAGAAATTCTACTGGGACGCCTGGGTTGCTCAGCGGTTGAGCATCTGTCTTTGGCTCAAGGCCTGATCCCAGGGTTCTGGGATCAAGTCCCACATTGGGCTCCCTGTGGGGGGCCTGCTTCTCCTTCTGCCTGTGTCTCTGCCTCTCTCTCTCTCTCTCTCTCTCTCTCTCTCATAAATTAATAAAATCTTAAAAAAAAGAAATTCTAGTTAGCTAGAATTGAGTGTGATGTAAAAACAGCAAAGTGCAGAAGATATTTTGAGAGATATATATAACTATAGTTTGAAAATATCTGTAATATCTATTGATTAAAAAGCTACAAAAACTGCTAATACTATGGTTATGGGTTGCTTATGTCCATAATTTTAAAAAATGCTAGTTGTCAACTAGAGATTGGTAAAAAAATCAAGATGTTACTTTTTCCTCATCTCAGTTCAAAGATCCCTGAATTCTGTCTGTGGACCACTTGGGACCTAGAGCCCTGGGTGTAGAACCCTGGTTTCAGGCATTCCTGTTCTCCACATTATTGTGTGTTAAGCCCTATTATCTTAACCATGTTACTTTACTTTTTCTCTCTTCCTCTTCTTCCAGTCCCCACCCTCCCCTGGAAACTTGGGATTCTTCTCACTCTCTGAGTGATTGTGCAATCCCTGGTTCCTAATTTCGAAGGTAGCTCTTATCTTCTTCTGCAACCCATCAGGTTATCTTCAGCCAAAAGAACTGGTCATCGACTCCTTTTATCATCATCATAGTCAACATTCATGGAGTATTGTCCTCATGGCAGGTGTTGTTTCGAGAGAGCATGATTTCCTTTTATTTGTGCGCATGGGAAGCTTGATTTAAAGCCATGCAGTTATCAGGCTGCAGAGCCCAGGCTTGTACCCACTGGTCTGCCTGGCTGCCCTTTAGGGACACCCAGAAGAAAACAGAATTCAGCTATTCAGTGCCCCTCTTTTATTTTTTTATTTTTTAAAAATATTTTATTTATTTATGAGAGAGAGAGAGAGAGAGAGAGAGAGAGAGAGACCCAGGCAGAGGGAGAAGCAGGCTCCATGCAGGGAGCCTGACGTGGGACTCGATCCCGAGACTCCAGGATCACACCCTGGGTTGAAGGCAGTGCTAAACCTCTGAGCCGCCAGGGCTGCCCGTGCCCCTCTTTTAATAGAATCAGCCATCTTTAGGATGCAACTGTAATTTTAGAATAATATTTCAAAGTGAATGCATGGGATGGGCAGACACTAGAGCAAGGACTCTGAGAGAAGCAGGAGGGGACGTGCCTGGGACTTCCTGGTTCCAGCTTTGTTCTAAGGCTTGGGTGGTGCCTGTCCTTTGGGTTCTGGATGACCCCATATGGCTTTCTATTGCAGCCCCCTTTAGGCTTAAGCAGGCTTCCATTGGCTTCTGCTTCTTGTAACCAAAAGTGTTTCATACATAAATGATCGACATGATTTACTTTGAAAATCAGAAAGAGAAAATATGTTATTAGCAAAGCATTAGCAGTTGTGGGAAAGGATTTGTCATCCTTCCTGCCCTTGCTCCGGAGGCAGCCCCGTTCTGGTGACAGTAGAAGTGATGCCCATTGTAGCAGAATGTCACCTTCTCTGTGCTCAGATCCCCTGAGGAGAACACACATCCTCCTTGGTGTTTCTGTTGTAGTCCGACTCACGCATATTTCCTACCTTAGTCATTCTTTTTAGGAAAAATAACCTACTATTGCTTATAAACATTTCTTTTTTGAATTTGTCTTTCTGTATATATTGTTGGAGTATATACTTCTGCAAAAACAATGGCCTCCTTTGTATCTCCTGGAACTAAAAGCCCAAGGAAAGTACCAAATGCCTGATGGCCACATGGTGCTTTGGATACTTAGTGGATTATGATGCTGGTGAGGGTGGTGCCTTCCATCTTGACTTGTATTTTTTCAGTCAGACCCCTATGACTGCCACTAAAAATATTGGCCCCGAAGTGCAACTCACTGCACTCTTCCAGTGTTGGAAGCAGTTGTCGTAGATTGTTTGCCCTTGTGGCAAACCTGGTCTTATCCTACTTCTTCTAGACTTGAATCTTGTGTTTCATCTCCTTGGTGTGAAGTGCTTGCTTTTCCTCATGGAATCTGGCTTCATCCTATCCCACCATTTTTGGGGGAACTTGAATAGGAGATGATACTCAGCCCTTAGAATTTCAACCCCAGGCTCTGGCTTAGCAGCCCAACTCCAATATGGAACCCCAATCTTAGGTGTATTTGGGGTGGGGATGAATAAAAATACTAGATGACAAGATGGTTGTTTTGGCCAGAATTCTTTCACTTTCAAGTGAAATAAACCCCATTCTAACCTGTTTAAGTGAAACAGGCAACATTTTGACATAAGTAATTAAAAATATAGGCATGGCTAGATCTAAGGCATCTAATTCAATCAGGAGCCTTTTCTCTTTCCTCTTCCTCCTCCTCCCCTTCCTCCTCTTCCTCCTCATCCTTCTTTTTCTTCTTCAAGATTATTTATTCATTAGAGAAACACAGAGAGATAGAGAGGCAGAGACATAGGCAGAAGGAGAAGCAGGCTCCTTGTGGGGAGCTTGACGCAGAACTTGATCCCAGGACCGCAGGATCACGACCTGAGCTGAAGGCAGATGTTCAACCACTGAGCCACCCAGGTGCACCCTCCCTCCCCTTTCTTCTGATCTGCGGCTCTGGTGTGCATTTCACAGTAAGCTCTCTTTACCCCGTGGTGGTAAATGTTCTCTAGCAGTTTTAGGCTTTACCAAGTCCATCCTTGTGATCCCACTGACAGGATAAAAAGAACAGCTGTGAAACAAATATGCTTGAGTCTTGGGCCACAATTTGGACCAATGACAGATCCACATAGATGGAGATGGAGAGGAGAAAGGTGTGATGGGAAGACCCAAACAGTAGAGGATCCACTGTGGTGGAGACGGCTGAAGGCTAGTGATTGTGAGCCCGGTGGGTGGGGCAGTGATGAGGATGAGAGAGACACGGTGTGTCGAATGTTTGGTCCTGGAAGTGGTGATGCTGCTGATGGTGCTGGTGAGGTGTTGGTGGTCATGACAGTGAGGCAGAACAGATACTCCTTCTTGCTCCAGGTCCTACTGATTCCAAGACCACAATCCAGCAGGATGGTGCCTCCAACCCCATTCGTGGAGACACATGATTTCCTGTGGTTCTTGCCATTAAGGGCAGAGCAGGCTGAGAGCAGGCTGCACATTTGTCCTAGAACTAATTCAATGGCTCCTGAGTCAGCAAGCTCCCCAGGCTGTGGAAGCAGATCACATGGTATCTCAGAAACATACCTATGCCTGTTAGCAGAAAAACAGAGCAAAACAAGCTTCCACCACCAGGATGGCAGGAAATGTGGTCAGCTTTCTCTGAGCACCAAGGGAGGTGAAGCCAAGATGAAAGGTCATTGGCTTTTCCTAATGAAGAGGCACAGAAACTGCTGATTTAAAGGATAATAATAAAGAAAAAAACACCCTGGGGGACATTTTATTGCACTTAGAAATGTTCAATTTCATCCTTCATATGAAAAAATAAAAAAAAATGAGAAACATTTTGATTTTCATAAAAGCCAATAGATTAATATACAAAGAAAAAAAAAAGTTCCCGGCCAAGAACTAAGGCAGAGTTGTGTTCATGTGTATGCCTGAGCTGACTCCTCTGGCCTCATGTGAGTGTCTGCATTTGGCACACAGATCCCTTGTTCTGTAAAAACTATTTCAGGAACACTTTGAAAAGGCTGCCCAGTGATGGCTGCCTCATTTGGGATTTATTATAATATCATTAGGAGGGGTTATATCACTTGGTATAATGTCAGACACATTGTAGCCTGTGGTTTTATGATGTGGACAAATATCACACTCAGGAATAAGATGGCTCTGAACAAATCAGTTCCATCTGGGTCCCTACTGTAAATAGAGTTTTTCCCTTCTGCTGCGGGAAAATGGATCCTGATCTGCATCCGGTCCCCCGGACTTCTATCCTGCAGGCTCTTTCTAGGTCTCCCTCTTCCTCATCCCTTGGGACTTAGGAGAGAGACAGACAGAGACAGAGGAAAATTCCCGAGGACCCCAAAACCTACAAGGAGGGGAGGGGGAAGTGCTTGTCAAATAATGCGAGGAGAGCGAGAGGGGAATTAGCTTTTATCCAGTGTCCACCATGTGTCTACACCTGCGCTGGATGGTTTCATTCTATCACCTCACTCCATCCTCATAAAGAACCTATAGGGTAAGTAGATATCTCATAGCTATTTTACAAAGAGATATTGGGATGATGTAATTAAAAATAGTATCTTATATGAGGTCTGTAAACTCCTAAGGGAGGGTAGCAAGTTTTGAGGTCTTTCCAACTCCAAACCCTGTGATCCCTTATGGTACCCCCTTCAGTGTCTACATCCTCAAGAGCTAACTGTTCATCAGAGGAGGGAAGGGACTGGGATGTGTGGGTGTCAGTTGTATTCAGTTACAAATTTGGCCATTTTCGAAGCATCTGGGATCATGGTGTAACCACCCTGGGAAACTCTCTGGCAGTTTCTAACAAAGTTAAATATCTACCTCCCCTATGACCCAGTGATGACATTCTCAAGAGAAATGAGTACCTATGTCCATGGAAAGACTTGTGTGAGAACATTCACGGCAGCTGTTCCATCATAGTCGGGAACTGGAAACAACCCAAATGCTCATCAGTAGGAAAATGGATAAAGACATTGTGGCATGTTCATGTAATAGATGACTGCACCGCAGTGCAAAATAATAAACCAACGGTAGATGCAGTGACATGGAGGGATCTCCAAAATGTCATATTGAGCTAAGGAAGACAGACACAAAATGGAACATAATGCATGACTCCAGTTAACATGAATTTTAAGAATGAGGAAAATGAAACAAAGCTGAGAGGAAACATATAGTACTGAACTCTAGGCTAAGAGGTAGATAAAGCTTGGGAAGGCCCAGAGAAAACTTGCCGAGGGGTGCCTGGCTGGCTCCGGTGGTAGAGCATGTGACTCTTGATCTTGGGGCCCTGAGTTCAAACCCCATGCTGGGCGTAGAGTTTACTTAAATAAATAAAGTGTGTATTAAAAAAAAACTTGCTGAGAATTGTTATAATACTCTACCTGAGTGGTTTATACATAAGTATAAGTTAATTGAGTTGTTTATTAAGTTTTATTTAAGATTTTACTGGTGGGGTTTATGGGTAACTCAGTCGATGGGGCGGCCAACTCTTGATCTTAGCTCAGATCTTGATCTCAGGGTCATGGGTTCAGAAGATTTTACTGGTTATAGAATATACAATCGAAAAGCTGAAAATAATAAAGAGTTTAATACAAAAATTAGGAGAAGTAGTCAAAGGTGTTATGTCTCAACTGTTTTTTTTTAAACTGGCTATTTGATTACTTTTTACTGTATTTATAAAAAATGTACTAGGAAAATGGGGAAAGATACATACTGTGCCGTACTAGCGGATGTTGGATGTTCAGACAAATAACTAAATGAATGGTTGATTGATTTATTTCCAATACGTCATACAGAAAGTCAAGTGTCATTTTCTTCCCTCGGTAAATTGTAACTTGCCTCTCTGACAGCTGCCTGCCCATTTGTCTTTTCCTTTCTTTCTTGTCCTATGATTGCTATCATGGAGTGCAACAGAACAGGAGATTTTAGGTGAAAAGAAAGAAGAGGAAAAAGAAAAGTGCACCACTTTCACTTCGGTGTTAAAATATGATGAAGTCCTTTGCACAGTTTTGATTTTTCCAGAAGATAGCTTGTAGGTCGACTCACAAATTGTCATAACAACCTGTTTATTCCTGCCGAAAGGGACCATCAAAATGAGATTGTTAATTATTTGAACAGACGTGTCAAATTCACTCTGAAGAACAATGCCGGCATGTTATCCTGGTGCATACTATTGAGGATTGCAGACATGATTTTATTTCTGGCCTTCTAAGAAGAGCACTTATATACTGGGATTTGGGTCTATAATTTTTCCACCAACACGATTTATCTCCATGGTCTCAGTGAAGGCTAAGAGAGAATAATTCTCAAGTAAGTTGAGGCCATGTAGACAGATACTCTGAATAGTTTAGAAAGCTCCTCTACACTGTCTTGTGTCATGGTATAGTTGCCCAGCTCCTTGCTGCTCTTTATGTGGCCCTGGAACATTTGAGCCAGAGACCCTGCCTCCCTGAATTCTCTCCCCTTTGGTTGCCTGAGCATGACTCTGGCCATAGCTGACTTGTAGAAGCTGCCTTTGGCCTCTTGGCCTTCTGGGTGGGTGGAGTGAATGACCCCAATATCTGGCGAATGGCGTCTTATTTTCCTGAGATATTTGTTCTGAATACACAAGGGAGAATGGTAAAAGGGTCAGGGTGAGTGGATAAATAATTGTTTGATGGTAGACATGCAGGGAACTCTCAGATTCTTTCCTCCCATGAACCATAGCATGTTCTCCATTTCTGTAGTTGGAGAAAAAGTGAGAGCACAGTTTGTATTATCGCTGGTGGGGAGTAAGTTGTCTGGGCTGGCAGAGAACAGAGGACAGAGGAGCCAAGTGCTGACCTCAGTGGTGTATGCCTAATTTCTAGTGCAAGGCTTGGCTTGGTAATGGGATCTTGGTCACAATTACTCATGGATGCTCATGGCTATCTGGACAGGACCCACACCCTCCCTGTTCATGGCAGGAAGTCATATGAGGCCGAAAGATGTGAAATTCATAAAGTCCTTCTACATACCTAAGTCTGTGAATACTATTAGTCTGTGAAACATGAGGATAACAGGACCACAGATTTTTTTCCCCCTTAAGTTAAACCTTCAGGCTTTAATTTCACTCTGTTCCTTATAAAATGAGTGTTTTCTCAGCTACACTGGGACACTTAAATTTTTAGTCTGCTGAGTTTTAAACAACATCCAAATGGTTTAGTGTTTTCTTTTCCCTGTATTGTGGTTATTCTTTGTTTACACAATCCATTCCACTAATGTTTATTGAATACCTGGTATAAGCTAGGCAGGGTTCTAGGTCATAGGGACAAAGAGGCAAAGGAAGCAGATGACGTCCTGGTTATTACAGGGCTTGTATTCTGGTGGGGAGATGAACAGTGAAGGAATACACAAATACACGATGCCAGTTGATGAGATACACTATTGATGAGAAACGAAATGGGGTCTGAGGGTGAAGATAGAGCAGGGGCTGTGCTCATAGCTGGAGAGATGAGGGAAAGGGCTTGCTGATCCGGAGCTGATAACCCAGTCACCTTCCAAGCATTTGTAAGGGTGGTAGCCTTTAGGAATGGCTGGCCGTAGGGGTACATTACAGGATCACAAGCTGCTTTCGAGTGAATGTGTGATAACATGCTTATTCAAAATATCCTTGGGTCCCAAGAGTTCTAGAGAAGGCTAGCCGGCCCATTCCCCAGCCAATACCACCTCAGCCTCCTGGAATCTTGATGGCTTTTTCATTCCTTCCCCTTCTTCTTTCTGTTCATATCCTCTTTCATGGGTCGCTCTTGGCACCTCCAGATTCCTCTCGTATTGTGCAAAAATGTTCGGCCATCCCTAGCTCCGACTCTCCTTTTGGTCAATATTTATATATCCAAACTCATTGATGTCCTCAGCAGGGCAAGGACATTTTATTAAAAACGACACATTTTTTTTTTTTTTTAGAAGGCAGCTGTGACTAGAGAGAGAAAAATGCCAAGAACGAAGCACCGTGTGGGTAAATCTGGAACGGGTGCTGGGGTGGTATATTCTGCTGTGTTTGTCTAGAGGGTCTAGACAAACCTAGGTTTGAGTCTGGGATTGCATTCTTATGAAGGGAAAGAAAGGAATGTCATGGGTGAGAATCACCCAAGGAGGAGGTAGATCCTGAAAAAAGACCTGGGGATGTGGAAGGCAGATCTGTGACCAGAGAGTTTCCCTCTTTAGGCTTTGCTATCTTGGGTTCAAGTATCCAGGATGTGTTCAAGGCTGCCAGGAATAGAGGCCTATGTTTCATCTGGGGTTGAGGTCTATGACTCCATGAATTGGTAGCCGGGACAGGTTTCTACAAGAAGAGGCCATCACAGCCAGGGAACCATAGCTAGGGGTCAGCTTTTAGGAACACCAGGTGATAATTCCACTCTCTGAGAGTGCTTGGTGAAGGCACAGCCCCTAGGAAGGCAGCGTATCCATCAGAATTCAGTAGGCGCATTCTCTTTGATCACCAATTCGACTTCTAGAAATGTGACCTACAGATACACTTTTATATGGCATGTGGACCAGAGTTATTTATTGAATCCATGTTTGTAACAACAGCTCGCTGAAAAGAACCTCAACGTACACATCTGGGAGATTTTTACATTTAAGAAATGATACATTTCTGGGTGCCAATAATGGTAGTCACTGAACAGAATGCAGACGCGGTTCATCGAATGATATGGAATGATATCCAAGATACGTTGTCAAGTGGTAGAAACAGAGAGCAATGGGATATATACAGTAGGCCCTGTAGAAGCTGTCTTGCAAGAATATTTCCAAAAAAAAAAAAAAAGAATATTTCCACGTAGAAAGCCTTTGTGGGAATTAGTGTTAGATTGAGCTGTGTCTCATTTGGGTGTGGTCTCTCCCAACCCAGGTGTTCTGGTTCCCCAGGGACAGCTGTCCGAGTAACTGGAATGGTTTCTGGCACATAGTAGGTGTCCATTTGTGTGTGTGTGTGTGTGTGTGTGTGTGTGTGTTTGTTTGTTTTTGTCTTATTTTTTCTTTTTTGTTTTTCTGCAACTCCTCCAAGAACAGAGCTCATCACTGTACGTCTTCCATCCTAGACAATGTCAATTCTCAGGAGAAACCCCATTTGAACCTCTCTGCCCCTTTTATACCCAGGCAGGAGTCCTGCCTTGGCTCAGAGCAGGGGGGGATCACTCACGATGGGACTGTAGTGCCCTGCATGGCTGTGTAGATCCTCAGCTTGATCTCCCTCCAGATTCTCAGCAGCATCGACGTTGACTCCAAGGCTGGGAAGAACCTTTCACACTTTTAAAATAGAGCTGGCACCGAGTGCATGGTCAGCAGGCACATGCTGTTAACACTTTCTGACATCTCTGGACACAAAAGCTTCTATTCCCATTGAGTGAGTTCTTCACAGCCGTGTTCTTAGCACCCTCTTGCAGGGGATAGGTCTTTCAAAAGACTTACCTGGCTGCTTCCAAGTTCAAGGCTATTGGCTATCTCAGCTCTGTTTTATGTATTTTAATTAATTGTTACTCTCTTCTGTGTGTGTCCTGTGGTGACTTTTTTTTTTTTTTAACCACAAAGAGCAAACTTAAGAAAATCAAATACAAAAATACTCATAAAGAGAGAAGTGAGGCCTGGGGAGTTTAATTGAGTTTCTGGGGCTGCAAGGTGGCCCAATTGCTGCTGTGGGCTCTGGCCTGGCCATCTCCTCTGAGCTGACGACTTTGCCATTTGACGGCCCGGATGAGTGCCTACTTAGTAGCAAAGATATAAATGGAAGTAACTTTTTCAGCAACTTATTGGGTCTTTTTCCACTTAGGAATATTGATTTTTCTTTTCACTCAGCCTGGGATAGAGCTGAAGAGATCCATCTCTCTGGGCCTAAACACCAAGCTGGTGGGTGTGGTGCCAACTTGCATGAATGCCAGTGAATGAGATCTGTGGCTGTCTCTAGGACCCCACGGCCTTGCTGGGATGGCCTGCTCACAGAGAAGCTCTGAGATACCATAAAAACCTGGCCCGGTTTATACACGGGAGGAGGAAGTTATACAGTGTCCATCATACTGTTCTAATCACACTATTTACTTTAATGAGATATGAAACTATGCCAGTTTCGCAATTACAATACATATCAAGGCTTGAATATATGTGCAGGATGGTGTGTTCCATTGAGTACATGGAAATGGAGGTGGTATCCTCATTCTACATGCTTTTCCCACTTTCCCCAACAAAGAAGCTTCCAGACCTTTTGGCCTAATTAGAGGCCTGATAGGGAATCGGCTCACACTACCCACTAGCCTCCTGGCTTTCAAAATAACAAGGGAACACTGGAACCCCATGATCAGGGCTTTCAGGAGACTGAATAAATAAAAATGAACGTGATAAATATATCGTGGCTTTTGATAGCCATGCAAGTGCATCTGGCTTCAATTTGCAGGGATTTTCTCTTCTGTTAAATGAAAAAAAAAAAAAGAGCTAATAAAAATTCTGTGGTTAAAGGTCTTTTAAAAAGTACTAGAAAAGCAAGTTAAGATTTGTTCCTGCATTTGTTACTGATTATGGGCACAAATAGGGACAACAGTTGACCCTTGTGACTTGGATCTGGACATGCTGATGGAACCCTGGGGACCTGGGTGTGTATGACTGTCTGATGCCTCTGGAACTTGGGTGGGGAGTCAGGACAGGGATGGTCATGCCAGGCCCCTGCTCTGTTGTTTGAGTGGCTTTGTGAGGGTTGTTCTTGCATTCTGGATCTGCTTCAAGACATGGTTCCAGTAGTCAAGAGCATGCCCCCTAAGGGGGACCTTGTATGGGGGAGGACACAGAGCAAGAAGGGGAAAATGGAAGGGAAGATGGGAGGATAGATGACTGTCTACTGGAAGCATGGTTTGGGACCAGGTGTTCGGCAGCAGGCCAAGGGTGACTCCATATCTAAGAGGCTGTGAGGCAGGCAGCTGGCTTTAGGGACATTTGTTCCCATCCAGAACTCCCAAATGACTCCCAGGAAAGTCTGTGCAGCCCCAGTCTGGGGAGTTGGATCATCTGTTGAGCAAGCAGTATTACCCAGACTGGTCCCTTCATTGGATCACTTCATTCAGTCAGTCTTCATATGAACCTCTAGTATGTACCTGTTCAAATGCTAAGGCCTTAGGGATACAAAATGAAGAAAATTTGATTCTACTCTCAGGAGTTCCTGAGAGCCCAGTGGCTACTAGAAAATATATAATACTTGTAGTAGGTCCTGTCCTACCTGAGTTTCACAGAGGCAGGTGTAAGAAATGTTGCCCTGGGTGGGCATGATTTTGCAAAAGAGATGATGGTTGAAGTAGCAAAAGAAATTCAACAGATAGGAGAGAGAATTTCTGGCCAAGGGATTTGGGACATAAAAGGCCAAAATCCCTAAAGAGCCACAGGTTTTGGGAGGTCTGCAGTCTGACCACATATAAACTGGTCTTTAATAAAGTGTCTGGATCACTGGATCCAACCCAACTCAATTCAGTAAAAGCTTTTTGATTCATATCTAAGGCTCTGTCCAGGCATCTGGTATCCTTTGTGGGGACAGGGGTGAATGAAGACAAATATGCAAGACTCAAGATTTGTTCAGGATGCATTTCAAGTCTAGGAGAGGAAGAAGCATGCAGATTTCCTGTACAGGGTGTGCTGAGGGTAGGACATTAGGGACACACAAGAAGATGATTGCAGGAAACAAAGGAGAGACCACATGCTAGATAAGCAGTCCAGGAAGGGCTCCTGGAGAAGATTGGATTAGGATTGGGCCTTTGCAGATTGAAGACAGAAGCTGTCCTCCAAGGCAGAGGAGATTGTATGAACAAAGGCATGAAAGGCAGGCTATGTGAAATCATTGCTACTACCAAAGGCCAATTAACCTTCCAAAACAGTCTCCAAATCAGGCTAACCATCAGAATCTTCTGGGTGGATTAAAAAAAAAAAAAAAAAGACTGGGATTCATTCCCCTCCAGAAATTTAGTAGAAATTTTGAGTTGAACACACATTTCAACACATCCTCCAGGGGATTCTGATGCCCAGCACACAGGTGACATTCCACGTGAGGGGGAGCAAGGCTTTGGGCTTATCAGACATGGGATTGAATCATGGGTTTGCTTCCTAATCATTTTGTGATTTTGAGCAATGCACTTGATTACTCTTAGCCTCACATTCCTTGTTCTGAAAAGATAATGATAAAAAACTAGAGGGGTAGTAGTGGAAATAAATGAGATGATATGGATCAAACTCGCTAGCCCTGACCAAAAGTAGGTGGTGGATAAATCTGTTTCTTCCTCTCCCTGGTTTAGTAAAAATGACATTGTCTTCTGGGGAAGTAAAAATGCCCCAAAGGCATAATTCCTGGCCCTAAGAAAGTCACAGTCATAGATAAGGCAAGACATTTGTGTTCTGGAATAAATTGTCAGATACAAAGACTCCTGGACTGTCAGCATCTTTTTCCCACCTTAGATGATGCACAGAATTCTGCAGCAATGCCCTTTAAATGTAGGTATTGAAGAGGTTTTGTGTTCAGTGAGTGTACAGGGACCCCACCTAAGGAATATCAGTGGATTTAAAACCATTGAGAACTTATACCTTAGTAAGAATTAGCCAAGTGGCAGCTTAATGCTAACGTGATAGAGGAGTAGCAGATTTCCAAGCTTGCAAGGAGATGCTCTTAGTCCAGTGGTTTTAAAATTCTGCTTTGTGATGCCCTGCAGATGGGACCACCATGCTCGGTTATGCCCTGAACATCTCCAGGAGGAGCCATCCCTGTGGACTACAACGTGCATGGCATCTCTTGAGATTGTATGGTGTGTAACCTGCACAACTGTCTATGGAGGGCCCGCGTAAGGGATTCGTCAGTGTGGATTTTGTTAGGAGAGTAAGGATGGAGGCAAGGAGATGTAGCTACAGGTTTTTACTTCCCTTCAGATAAGCCCCGTGGTACAAAGCGAGGTTCGGTGAAAGGTTTCCTTCAAAGATAAAGAGAGGTACAAGCTGGTATCCTATTCAACCTCTCCATTGTGCAGTCAGGGAGCTAAGGCAGCATTGTGGGAACAGAGCAGAGCTGGCACCAGAACCCGAGATTCGTTGGCCTGCAGGGTGAGGGGTAGGACAGGCACATCTCCATCCCCACCTCCCAGGGCCAGGGCAGAAAGGGAAGGCTCTGGCCAGGGCGCCTCCCAGAGAGGAAACCCAGTCTCAAGCAGAGCCTTCAGCTGCCCTCTGGAGAGGCTCCGTGGCCCCTGCTAATCAAAAGTATCTGGAATCCAGTCTGTCCTTCATCCCTGGGAGCAGCTACCTGAGTCCTGCCTAGGCCCAGGCCCAGGTCTCAGACAGTGGATTTGCTCATCAAGGCCAGGGAGAGGCTTTGAAGAATCCACTTCCGCTTTGCCTGCTGACTTATAAGAAATGGAGAAGAGTCCTAATAGCCAGGAGGCAGGCTGAGGCAGCCCTTGGAGGAAAAGGAAAGTGAGACTAAGGGCAGGAGTGGGTGGGATGGGGTTGCTACCTCCCACCACCTCCTCCTCTGACCTTCCTGCTGCAAGCACCTCTCGAAGCCGGGGCCGAGCCTGGCCTGCGGTTGGCCTGCCAGACGTGGGGCACCTCCGAGCCTGCCTGTGGGTCTGGTTCCCTCGTCCCAGGGTCTCCTGGGAAAGCGGAGATGAGGCGGGCCTGCCTGGAGCACTTTCGGGCAGCAATGACTTCAGTGCTTGTCCCCAAAATAAATGCACCACAGACAAGACAATGTGGTCAGGGGCTGAGGACTTACTGTAAATACCAGCCTGGGGCTTCCTATTTCTGTTCCTATGACTCCCTGGGGGGCAGGCGCTGCCAATCCCTTCCCAGTGCACTCTCTTCTCACTGCCGCGTCCAGGGAAAAATCTTGGCCTGGGCGTCCCTCATGACGCTGCTCCAGGGACCCCTTTGGGATTTAGGGCAGGGACCCTACCTCCCAGGGTGGACTTAGACTCAGACAAGATAAGAAAGGGGTATTAGGTACCATGGTGTGTATTCACACATTCGATGAGTCCAAAACACGAGTAACATGTATTATGCACACAAAGAGTAACATGTATTATGCACTTAGTGTATACCGGCCAGTGTCTTACTGGCTTTCCATGTTTTACTGCATATAGTCCATCCCAAAGTCATAGAATGTAGATTTTATTCTTATCCCCATTTTACAGATGAGAAAATTAAGACAAGAACATAAAGGAATGTGCCCAAGAGCATCCCATCAGTGAGTCCAAAGTTCAGCTCAGGCAGCCTGGTCCCAGATCTGCATTATTTTATTTTATTTTGTTTTATTTTATTTTATTTTATTTTATTTTATTTTATTTTATTATTTTATTAATTTATTTTATTATTTTATTTTATTATTTTATTTTAATTCAATTTGTCAATATATAGTATATTTAATTTAATTTAATTTAATTTAATTTTATCTTATTTTAATTCAATTTGTCAACATATAGTATAACACCCAATGCTCATCCCATCATGTGCCCTCCTAAGTGCCCGTCACCCAGTTACCCCATCCCTCCACCCTCTCCCCTCCAGTGACCCTCAGTTTGTTTCCCAGAGTTAGGAGTCTCTCATAGTTTGTCTTCCTCTCTGATTTTTCCCCACTCAGTTTCTCTTCCTTCCCTTATGGTCCCTTTCACTATTTCTTATATTCCACATCTGAGTGAAACCGTATGATAATTGTCTTTCTCTGACTGACTTATTTCACTCAGCATACTACTCCCAATTCCATCCATGTCGAAGCAAATAGTAGGTATTTGTCCTTTCTGATGCCTGAGTAATATCCCATTGTATATATAGACCACACCTTCTTTATCCATTCATCTGTTGAAGGACATCGTGGCACCTTCCACAGTTGGGCTATTGTGGATATTGCTGCTATGAACATTGGGGTGCAGGTGTCCTGTCATTTCATTGTGTGACACATTGAAACATTCATCTGTGTCTTTGGGGTAAATACCTAGTAGTGCAATTGCTGGCTCGTAGGGTAGCTCTGTTTTTAACTTCTTGAGGAACCTCCACACAGTTTTCCAGAGTGTTGCGTTCCCACCAGCAGTGCAAGAAGGTTCCCCTTTTTCCATATCCTCGCCAACATTTGTTGTTTCCTGTCTCATTACTTTTAGCCATTCTCACTGGTGTAAAGTGCAGACCTGCATTCTTAACTCCTGTACCGCACAGGGAAGATGGTAATAACCTCGTTCTGCAGATAGGGGAAAAGCTGTGCGGAAAGATGAAAGATCATTTGTGGAAAGGCAAGGGGCCTTGAATGGGTAGGAAGGGTGGATTTGAATCCAAGTTCGGTGGATTGGGTCCAAAGGTCCTCCCACTGTGCTGGGGCACCTCCTAGAGGCGATTCTCAGCATATCAGAGAAGCTTCTAGCTCTGACCCCTCCCCAGCTTCTGGGCAGCAGCTGCCTCCCGTTGTCTATACTTCACAGCATTCATGCGCACTCTCATGGAGCCTTCTACTTTGAGCGAATTTACTGTTTCCAAGTGGAGATGGCCCCTGCCTTTGGGAGGATGCCCTGGTTCTGGTGTTTCCTATCTCTCAATTCTCTGGTGTTCCCAAGGCATGTTTTCCTCAGAGTTCTTGCAGTCTGGAGTGGGCACGCTGCACTTGTAAACTGACTCTTGCCAAGAAGTCTCCCTGTGAACTCAGAGGGTGTCTCGCCCACTTGGGAAATGGGCACTTATCCCATCCCATTTAGTGCATCTGCTATAGAATCAAAAACTATGAAGCCAGGCACTTTCCTCCTTCTTAGGAGTGGTTGATAGATTACAGACAGTGAAAGAAGAGACGGTGGTCCGAGTGATCCACAGGGCAGGAGTGAAATGCTGGGTCGTTTCTTTGGAGCAGATGTGCCGAGGCCAAGCAGGAGTCACACCCTCCTGCTCACCCAAGGCATTCAGTGGGATGCCAGGGTTGGCTGATAGGGTGCTGCTTTCTGCAGATAATAAAATTGTGGCATCTCATCGCTTTGCCTTGGCTACTAAGATGCACACAAATCAAATCTGTACCTAATTGTTAGAACTTTCATCAAAAAAGAAGTTCTTGAAATATTTCTATTCTCTTCATCCTCTTTCTACTTGTTCCTTTTGTTTTGGGCAGGTCTCTGAAAAAAACTTTCTTTTTTTATCTGAACTCTTATTATAAAATCACCTGGGATTCAGAGTCAGATAAAGTAAAATACTGCATGATTCTGCTTGTACGAGGCATCCAGAATCGTCAGATTTGGAGTTGCAAAGGATAGAGAGTGGTGGTTGCCAGTGACTGGAACAGAGAGGGCTGCTAATCAATGGGTAAAGAATTTCATTTCTGTAAGATGAGTACATGCTAGAGATGTGCCCTACAACACTGTACCTGTAGACAACAATCCTGTGTCAGACTTAGAACTCTGTCAGGAGGGTAGATCTTAAGGTACCTGTCCTAACTGCAGCGAGTAAAAGTCACATGTGGACGCAGTCACATGCGTGTGAGCAGAGGTATGAACAAACTATAGTTGCATGATCAAGGGGTGGGGGTGGGGGGTGGTAGGTGGCGGGGGCAAGGCAGGCGGGGCCAGTAACTTTTGCAACAGCTTAGAGAGCATTAGCACCATCAGTAGCTTTAAAAAATGAATTTCGTTTAATAGAGGAGGAGTCTGAGGCCAGATCAGGTCGGGGACCCAGGACTGTGTGATTTCCCCTAGACGGGCCACAATCATGGTTAGATGCCAAGGACTTGGGTTTATGAATTCCAGCCTCCCCCTTACCCCCAAACAGCTGGATGAACTTGAGCCAGTTGTGACCTTTCTGTGTCTCAGCTTCCTCCTCTGACAGATGGGGACAAACATAGTCCCTGCCTTGTTGAAATGTCATGACAATGAAATGGCTGGCTCGGTGTCTCAACTGAGGTTGGGACCCAGTAAATGTAAGCAGTTACACAATACTGCCTGTGATCCGTCAAGGAGACAGGGACAGACCCCTAAGTCACCCGGCAGACAAAAGTGAAGTCTGGTGACTTGCTGGTGGGGAACTCGCTGACCTCCGTCATCTCTGCCAAGGGCCCCGGAGACTTCTTTTGCAGCAGCAAGGCCTTTCTCACATGTTGGGGCAGACGGTCTTGGGGTACAGGCTGGAGTTCTACTCTAGCTGCCTTGGGTCTCTGTCGGTGGGGATAGGTGATCCTGTCCTGCGCCATCTGGAGGGGGCCTCCTTTCCCCCGAAGGTGAAGCTGGCTCTCAGACACCATTGCTTTACCATGGTAAGGCCAGGCCTCCAGCCGTCAGGTAGAGGCGACACAGGAGCTGTCTGCTGGCCCACTGCAGGGGCAGGTAGGGTGACCCACTCAGCTCGGTTTCCCTGGAACTTTCCTGGTTTTAGCACTGGAAGTCTCATGTAAATTGGGGTAGTTGGTCACTCTGGAAGCAGAGCTGATTGTCTGAATGACCTTCATGTCTTTTGCAAGCAATGCTGACTGTCAGGCCCTATTCTGACCTCTTGAATCTGAATCTCGGGGAGTGAGATCCAGGAATCTGTGTGGTTCACAAGTTCCCCTAGTGGTTCTAAGGGAGCCGGTTCCCTATCAGACAAAACAGTGGGTAGAAGCAACTGCTAAGCCCTCCCCAGTCACTGCGAATGTCCTACTTGGAGACAGTAGCCAAAATGTATCCCCAGGATGGACCTGCCTAGGGGAGAAGAGGTGGAGGAGGAGGTGGAGAAAGCTCTGAACTCCTCTCGTCCTGAGACCCAGGACTGCTGGGGGTGGATGGTGGGGAAGTGGCCCATCAAGCTCATATCGCCAGATAGTCATTAGGGGACAAGTAATGGGTTTTCTCTTCCTTCTCTATGGACATCTGCAGCTTTCTACAAGGAGCTTTTTCTGATAGAAGCATCAAGAAGGGGACACCTGAGTGGCTCAGTGGTTGAGTGTCTGCCTTTGGCTCAGGCCCTGATCCCGGGGTCCTGGGATCGAGTCCCACACTGGGCTCCCTGCATGGAGCCTGCTTCTCCCTCTGCCTGTGTCTCTGCCTCTCTCTCTGTGTCTCTCATGAATAAATAAATAAAATCTTTAAAAAAAACTTAAAAGCTTCAAGAAGGAACAGGGATGATTTGGAGTTCATTCACTCATTCGTTCATGCATATATGCATACATGCCTTCTGTACGCATCAGGCATTTATTAAACATCTATTATATACCAAATGTTGTTCCTGGTCTTGGGATGAGAGGTAAGTGAGGCCAACTAAGGACCTCTGTGGAGCTTTAATTCTGGTGGGTTCAGTGTAGCAACAGAAAGATCAGAAACTGAAGAGAGAGCACATTTTCCACACCTGCTCCATCCTTCCCACCCTCTGTGGTGTTCCAGGAGGCCAGGCCTTAGCTTGCGGGGTTTCCTGCCCCTCTGCTACTGTTTCCCATTGCCCGTGGGAGGCCTGGCCAGGCAATCAGAGGGATCATTTATTCCCAGGCTTGCTCCCTGCAGGGCCTCTGAGGATTGGCTACTTCCCTCCTGCATGGCTCCTTCCTTGTGATTCTCCCCAGGTCCCTGCAACGGCTTTTTGCCCTGCAGGCTGGGCAGGTAATGGCTCCATGGTGGTGCTAGCTCCAGGATGTTGCACCAGCATTTCCAGGGCTGCCAAACCCTGCCCTCACCGCTGTGCATGCCCCTTTCATACACGTGCCTCCATGACCCACACTGAGTGTACCATCTATTTCTTTCTGAGACCTTCACCAACACGACCTACCTGAAGTGCACCTACATTCTAGAAAATAACAATTCAGTTCTGCAGACGAGAATATCATTGATTTTTAAAGACCCCTCCACACCAATGCTAAAGTGACATGAAATTTATTGTTGTGTCTGGCAGGTGGGTTTTCTGCAACAATATGTTGACTGATAAGAAGCGTAAATGGCTAACACATTGGAAAAGTCATCTTAAGTGTAATAAAATAAGTTATAAGTCAGTGAAAATGAGATCTCACCTTTGCCCTCTTAAACCCTGTTGCAGAGGCATCAGTGGATCATTTAGGGAAATGTATCAAGAGCCTTTAAAAATTTTATTCTTATGGATCAAATGGTACTTTTGTTAAGAATTTCCACTTAAGGAAATATTCAGAGATAGAAAGATTTATGAGCAGAGATAGTCATCATAGGATCATCTTTTGTAGGATCTACAAAAGAAAGGTGACTGAAGAAATCATGCTGTGTCTGGAAGGACCGAGTCTCCGGCAAGATCTCCCTTGGCTGCACATTTTGTCGTGGTGCTGAGTGCTTCGTGTGCTGACCCTCCTAAACCCCCCAGTGGAAGCTGTGTGAGCCAGAAGCCCCTCTGAAGTGCTCAGTGAATGTGAGCTTTTATGGATTTTGAAAAATTATTTTATAGAAAGGCCCTTCTATAACTACCAAAAGAATGCTTTTGAAGAATATTTAAATATGTAAATGTATTCATGGCATAAAATGAGAATAAGAAGAAACAAGGCCCAGAATTTAGAATTTAGGTGTAGAATAGTCCTCATTATTAAAGCATGAAGACATACACTAAAATGATAAGTGTTCGTATCCGGATGGTGTGATTGCTGTAGGTGTGAATGTTTTTGTTAGTTTTCAAATTATTCAAAATAGATCATTATTAACTTGCTTCTTCCCCCTCCCCAATATAGAGAAGCCAATGACAACAAAAACACTAATGTCCCAGATCCCTGATATCTTTTGTACACACACACACACACACACACACACACACACGCACAGAGAGTGACACATAAACCTAGTTCTCAGTTTAAAACTGCACGAAAGGGTACAAAAACAAGAACATCTTCCTTCTCATCCACAGGCCTCCTAAATGAAACCACCAACAATAAATTCTTTTGATTCATTGCAGGATATATGCATATGCCAGCAGATCCGAGTTCTTTTCAAATAAGCCTGTATTGATTTTACAATCAGAAAATTGTAGCATGCACGTATTTGAGATGTGGGCATTTTTACCGTTAGTCCCTCGAGTGGCAGATCAGGGTCCTGACCTGATTTGGAGGACAGGGAGGTGAGGCACCCCCTTGGAGGAGGACCCTGAATGAGTGTAATAGCCATTGGCTTGGGACCTAAAGGTCTTGGACGGGCTCTGGAACTCAGACATCTCCTTGGTCCTCACTTCCCCATCAGAGGAACGGTAGAGGCATGGGCACTGGCATTTTACTTTGGACCAATAATCAGCATTAAGACGCCAGGACTGATTCCTTCAAGATTGGTGGTTGCTGTTGGGTCTTCACGAGCATTGCTACCAGCCACTTTTCTGTGTCCCTGAAAATTCTGGCTTTGGTTCCTCCCAAGGACCTAGGCACTCTTGACTTCCCCAGCCCCCCAAAACCTCCTTCTTCCTCCAGCTTCCTCCCTTCTTCTTCAAAGGAAACCAAGTACATGTATTTTCTATTACTTTTCCCCATCTCCCCCTTGCCTTACTCTAACTTCCTTAGAATTTGGGTCATTGATTGCACAAAAAAACAGGGAACCATGGGGTTGAACACTCATATTGGGCAATACATACAATATTCATAAAATTAACTGGAAGCTCTTTCTCTTGATGCAGTTCCCTACTTACTGAACTCATGTGACTTTTGAATAAATCACTCATACTGTTGAAGCTTCCGTTTGTTTTGTGTGCAAAAACGGAATGCAATATTGTCTTGGGTACAAAGTGATCAAGAATGTGTCGAGACACTTCCATCAATTCAGTCCAGAGGAGCAGCATTTGAAACCAGAGGTCACTGACTTCGTGTGGGGGGGTTGAGCCATTTTACCAGAGCATGTGCAATCAGGGAGTTGGGGTGAAATGGTTGCAGGAGTCCACCCCAAGGTCCCGGGTGGATGCAGGCCAAGCTTTTATCCACACATTCATGGAATTCATGCTTTTATTTGGTGTGTGTGCACACTATAGGATTCAAGGTTGGAAAGACTGGGCTGGAATCCTTGCTCCCCTTAATCATCCGTTAAATGACCTTGGAAAGCCCTCACATGATTGGGTTTCAGAGTCTTTCATAACGTGGGCATGATCTTCTTTTCCTTTCTGGACAGCCGTTGTGACAAGAAGATGAAGTCATCGCAGTAAAAGCACTTTGCAGACACCATGATGTTAGGAGTAGGTAAGGCATGTTCTGAGTTCAGATATTGGAAAAAGAGCTCCACGGTAGTGAGAATAAAAGGATTCCTTTCTTGGGGCACCTGGTTGCCTCCATCCGTAGAGTGAGTGACTCTTGGTCTTGGGGTCATGAGTTCAAGCCCCACACTGGGGGTAGAGATTACTCAGATAAATAAATAAATAAATAAATAAATAAATAAATAAATAAATAAATAAATAAACAATCCCTCTCTCCATTTATCTTTTTAAAAATAAATATGAGACATGTAAACAGTCTTTGTTACATACCATGTAGCCTTCTAAGTACTTGACAAATACTAGCACCTTAACTTGCCCTAATTACCCAATGAAAAAGATACAATTATTGTCCCTGTTTTACAGATGAGAAAACTATGGCATGAAGCGGGTAAGTAACTTGCTAAAGGCCACACAGCTAGTAAGGGGGCAGGATTGGATGCCCAGGCCATCTAGTTCCAGAGCCTATGCTCTTCGATGTTACTCATGGTGTCTTCATTGCTAGCGGTGTTTGGCATAGTAAAGATAACACGAGACTTGGAACAGGCTGCTTGTGCATCTGAGCCCTGCCACTTGCCTGTGTGGCCTTGAGAAGGTTAATTAGTCTCTGAGCCTTGGCGTCCTTATTTATAAAATGGGAATAAAGATGCCCACATCACACACTTTTTTCATAGGGTAAATTGAGGCACACTGTCTAGTCCACACAGGCACAATGAGGATGCACAGGAAATGTACATTAGATTTGCATGCAGAGCCTGCACCCAGCCTCAGCCACATCCTTGAATACTGGTGGATTTTAGACTTTCCCATGCTCTGTCCTCCTCCCTCCCAGAGGGACCCGCCCCTCGCCCCCGTCCACGCCACATCCTTCAGAGAGTGCAGGACCCTGTGTACACCAGCACCCGCGCCCCAGGGGCCTGCCCTGTAGATCGGGGAAAGAAGCTCTGTTTTACATGCCTGAACATATTCAACAATTACAGTTTTTCAGGTCCCAGGAGCCATTTCTCAGAATCCTGTTTCCTTTAAGCTCTGTATAGCAAACACGGCCCCCCACTTTTCTGTCTACCTCCCCTTCCCAAAAACTTGCCAGTTAATGTTAGGGTTGGAGGGAGGCTCTGATGAGCGCCTGCCCACGTGGGGTTAAGGTTGCCAGCGGCGTCTGCCTCTGGCCAGACTCGCTGGGAAGGGCAGCAGCCACTTCCCGAAGCTCAGTGGGGGCAGGAGCATGGCCAGGGCAGTGGGTAGCGGCCGGGCACAACATTTCCAAGATGTTGGGAGGCCCCGCCTTGGCAGACCAGACCCACAGCCCAGGAGTTTTGCAAAAGAGGCAGTGAGTCTTATCCAGCAGTCTGGATAAAGTCTGAAGCGGTTATACTTTTCGTAGACTTTTCACTTTGGAAATGGCCTGACACTTGCTGCAAAAACCTGACCAGGGATCTGACTGCCTGACTCAAGGCCCCTTTAAGGGGTAAATGCTGACAGATGATCTCGAATAATAAGGATAATAAATCTGGCCACACTTCCTTGCTCTCCATGAAAGGTATCACAAACCGTGTATTGATTTTTTAAAGAAAAGGAATAAGAAGTGTCTACCAATTAAGAAGAAAACTTAGTTTATTACACTCCAAGCTTTAAGGCAAATAGAGAGCAGAAAAACACTTGCTTTTGTCCCCTCTATTGAGACATAATAATTAGGCAACAACGTTAAAAACCTTATATTAAAACATGAGACAGGTTGTCACTTGTTCAGTTTCTGTGTGCTTTTGCTTTTTGCTTTTGCACTGGATCATATAGATCAGCCCAGGCTCCTGCTTCTCTGAATTTTGCAGACCTTTTTCCCTTCTCTGACCATTCTAAAAATTGTTACTCTCTTTTTGCTTTGAATGGGCTTCTCACAAGACTCATCTCACCTGTTTGCAAGATTTGCTGTTGAATGAGTTCTAAGAAATCCTTATTCATATGTGTATCCCAAAAGCCTTGACTAAGCACAAACCACAGGTTACTCCTTGTATTAGGTGGTTTGGAGCTCTGTGAAATGTTAAGGAGAAAAAAAGAGACTTGCAGATCCCAGGACTGTAATATCAAAATAACGAGAGTTTATCATTGAGGTAGAAACTAAAAACACGTGAGATATTTGAGCACTGACCTGCCACATATCTGTCCAGCTAGGCTACCCCACTTGTGTGTGTGTGTGTGTGTGTGTGTGTGTGTGTGTGTACTATGATTCTGTGCTCAGCCAATGTTTGCTGAATATATAATGTCCCTTTTTCTGGAAAGTAAACTCCACCAGGGCAGAGTTTACCTGTTGTTTACTGATGTATCCCATACATGGAGAACTGTGCCAGGCACACAGCAGGCCCTCAGTTAATATATGTTGAATGAATGGATGGCTTCGGCTCGTGCATGTATGTATTCAACATTCCAAAAGTCTTTATCAAGCACCTGCTTTGTGGCAGGAATTGAAACTAGGGGCTGGAAATACTATCCCAAACAAGATTGACCTGGCTCTGTCTTTTCTGATCTCTTAGGCAAGGAGAAGACGGGAAATTGGTTGAGCTCAGACGATACTGCTTTAAAGCAATCATTTAGGGGGAGTGGAGATACTCTCTTGAAGGACAGAGTAAAATGCCTCTCCCAGACCTGTGGAGCAAAGGGAGAGTAGGTGGGTGAAGATAGGACTGAAAGGAATAGTAGGTGGGTGAAGATAGGACTGAAAGAAGAGATGTTCATTAATAGGAAGTGAGGGAAAGCAAGGAGCCAGGAGGAACCGAGGATGCCATACACAGAGTAAGAGTCAGGGAATCAAGTGAGAGGTGGATCCAGGGAGTAAGCAGAGGCCAGGTTGTATAGAGCCTCCCAAGGAATTTGGATTTCCCTCTAAAGATAGCATGAAGCCATTGATGGCTTTCTAGGGGATCAACATGAGCAAATTTTTGTTTTGGCAAGATCGTTCTGGTTGCTATGTGTAGGGTGGATGTAAAGGGGAGACTTCATCAGAGAGGCAACTAGGAGGCTCCCGCATTGGTCATGGGACCTGTATAAGGTCTTGGGTAAGAGTGGGGCAGGCCGTGGGCTGGAAGAACTGGAGGGATTCCTGAGAGATTTAGAAGGAGGAGCTGACCGCGATTGGGGGGTGAAGGAGAGGCAGTAGTATTGGTGACTCTGAGATTTCTGGTTTGACCAACTTGGTGGATGGTTTGAAATAGTTCAGGAGAGAACATTAACATAGGGTCTATATGTGTGACTTGGGAAATGGAAAGTTTCGTGGCCTCAGTGAGACTATTCCTCAGTCTGCTTTGAAGGCAGATGGATGAGAAGGAGGAAGAAACATGATTTACAAAGTTGTGCTGACACACGTTTACATCTGCACCAAATGTCTGAGGATAAAGGGCGTGGAATGGTGTCCTGGGTCATTTAACTGGGTGCCTACCTGATCAAATTTCAAGGTATTTTATCCACACCTTCATACGACTCTGGAAGAATTACTGAAACTATCCTCTTGGATGGTCTCTGATGATTTGAATATGAGTCTTCTCCTGGCCGCTGGGGTGGAGTGGGGTGGAATGGACAAGAAAGTTGGGCCAATCATCTTTTCCAGAGACCAAACTTCTCCTTGCTTTAAGGATCTTTGATGTCCTCACCTGGTATTATCAAAGGGCTTTATTTCCTTCCATGCTAGTAATTTTGGGAGTGTGATATTCTGAAACACAGTATCAGCACTGCAAAAGGAATAACCCTGCACTGAGAATTCATTCACTCATCTATCTATCTACCCACCTACCAGTCAAGTGGTTTGGAACCGGAGTTGAAGTGTCTGTTGTAATTCGTCTCGGACGAGGTTCAGCAGTGGCACTTTCTTAAAGCTCTCCAGGTGAGATTCACGTGTGGCTAGGGTTGAGACTTAAGGTTCCAGGAGAGCAGAGGCCACGTCTCCTTGGCCTCTGCCACACTTCTAGCATTTCAAGGCAGTGCCTGGCACAGAAATCGTGCTCAATAAACATTTGTAGAACATATTAATTTAATTATGTGCATGTCGAACGTTTATTAAGCCTTGCCAGATTTTTTTTTCCTAATTGATGATGCACATTATCTTGTGTCATTTTCCATAGATGGCCACCAGGTACTGTGATTGAGGAAATCAGTTACTACTGAATCATATGCTGCAACGAGGTGAGGATTTGTTGCTCTACCTTCTCAAGTACTTCCTTCTCAGGTACTTTCTCCTATCTTTGGGCACCTGAGGCCTCTAGAGTGCCCACGACTGGGGACAGATTCTTGACCCAGAGGAAGCAAACATGATGCTCCTTAGTTGGGGAAGGTGTCAGTCGCTGTGCTAAGATGCCTTACACCCCTTTCAGATGCCACGTCCAGACTCTCCATCACTGAGAATGAGTGCTTGGGTCCTGCTCTGAGTTTCTGATCTGCCAGCCAGGAGACTGCCCTCTCTGCCTTGTTTCGTCGTGCCCTTCTGCCTCTGCAGTCTTGGCCCTGCCTTACTCATTTCTTCACCTACCCCTCTTTGTAGATCCCCGATGCTGTGAACAGAGACTATCTGGAGGTCCAACTTTCTCAAGTTATGGAGATGGCTGCCACAGGTCTCTTGACCCACGAGAGTGTCTAGCTGATGCAGCAAGAGCTTATTTCACTTGACTCCAATTACCTGTCCTGAGCCCCTTCCTTATATTGCCAAGAGATTTCCTGCAGATACGTAGCCCCGTGATTCAGGCAATTATTCACATATCCCCCACATCATTAGTTTTATGGAACACTGCCAGGGGGCATATTTTTCTTTCCCAGGACTCCAGAGGATAAAGGAAATAGAACTCTTACCATGAAGTCATATTAAGGAGTTTATTTCTTAGAAAATACCCCATAGCACTTTTATAAGACCTTACATAGAGAGACTGCATTTAGGAGAAGAATTATTTTTTGCCTCACCTGCTGCTGTAAGAATCCCAGTCCAGGCTCCCTGCCTCCCAGAGCATGGCTTTAGAAACAATTTCTGTAGTATCTCCTGACCAAAAACGGGTGCCTGGGGTTGCTGTAGAGAGGCCATGGTGCATGATGGGTCTTCTTGGGTTTATGGAGGGAGACTATATAACTTAATCATGCATGATTCAATCATCCCAACCAGGATGCATTTTTGGTGGGATAACAGGTATAAATCAGGACTGTCCAGGCTCACTGAGACATGTGATTACTCTAGACTTAGTGCTTTAATTCTACGGCTTACTGAAATTTCCCCTTCATGGGTCTGGCTGATAGAGTCGCAACACAAAGAGTTAGAGACAAATTGGGCAAAATATTAGATTATAATCCAGAGTAGTTGTTTTCTCCACTGAACTGGAGAACAAAGGATGATGGGATATATCAGCTCTTGCTGTGTGACAAATTGCTGAACACTGTATCTTAAAGCAACAATCAGCTATTCTCATGTATCTATTTGCAGGTCAGTTGGCCCTTGTTAATCAGATGAACTTGATTCTAAGCTACAGGATGGGTCCAGCTCTACTTCACATGTCTCTCCTTTTCTGTGGTCCAGTGGGCCAACTGGGGCATGCTCACCTCATGGCAATGGCACATGAGTGGAAACCTCAGCTGCTGCCTGACACTAAGGCTTAGATCTGGCACTCTGCCACTTTCATCCATATTCTGTTGGCCAAAGCCAATCCTATGGACAAGCCCAAAGTGGGGACATATACTGTGTCTTCAGTGGGAAGTACCCCACATACAAAGGGTACAGATATGATTGGGAATGATAGTACAATCTGTCACAGGGAGCATTAGACTAAAGGGGGTTTGCTTTTGCCCAGGGCTCTGGGGTGGGCTGGTTGAGTTTATTTAACCAGACGCAAGCTGAGAAGGAAACATGAAGAGATCACAGACCAATTTGGTCTTCTAAAGGCAGGTTGCAGAGAAGTGGGCTCCTTCTTATTGAGAATGCAAGAGGAAGAGGTGCGCAGAGACCCCCATGATTGACAATAGTGATCCTGCTCCATGAAATATGGTGCAGGATTGGACTCTTCCCATCCACCAATCAGATCACACATTTTACTTCCTACGGGATGGAGGTAACGAAGGTGGGAAGAAGAGCAGGGCTCATGCCCATGCTGAGGAGGGGAAGCAGAAACCCTTTGCCTATGGGCTTAGGGTGTCCCCAGCTCACGGGCATTTCTGTGGGATGTGCATGGCCCCGTAGGACCCTGCTAGGTGGAGGTTTGCAGGGTTGCTGGTAAAGGCTGGCTTTTCCCTTCCTTTGCTCATTCATAGTTTCGTGAATAAATGCTGTTCTGCGCTCAGTGTCCCTATGACTCTGAGTCACTTCCTGCAGCTTCCCTCCCCCTGCCCGAAGCGCCAAGCCCTGAGCCTTTGCCACCTGCAGCCAGAGCCCTGCATGACCTCCTCTCAGAGAGGGGAGAGGGGCTAAGGGGTGGTGAACCTTGTTAATCAGATGAACTAATCATGCTGATTAGGTCTCACTTAATAATGGATCACCCCTCCCAGGGAATCTCCTGTTTAATGTTTAAACCCATAAAATGGTTCTAGAGGAATGACATGGGTGGGGGTGTCTGGATCTGGGAACAGCGGGCTAAAGGGAGGGGAAGGGGACTTCAGGGCCAAACTTCCCTCACCCTGCAGATGACAAGGGGCTCTTTCCTGTTCAAGGATGGCTGAGACAGGAGCGATGTTGATCATGCAGAGTGCAAAGCAAAACAGAATGTGGTCACCAAGCTCTGTTGGTTCTTCACTGTCCCACTCTCCCCACCTGCTCTTCTCTTCTCTCCTCCGACGTGGCTCTGGCAGTGACTTCCTAGCTTGTAGGTCTGACTCTCCAGTCTCTATTCCACTATATACCGCAGCTACAGCAGTCTTTTCTAGGTTTCATTATTTACATAATAAGAAAAAATGTGAAAAATAATACAGGGGCGCCTGGGTGGCTCAGTCTGTTAGGCGTCCAATTGTTGATTTTGGCTCATGGCATGATCCCAGGGTCGTGAGACTGAGCCCCATGTTGGGCTCGCCACTGAGTGTGGAACCTGCTTAAGACTCTCTCTCTGCCTCTTCCTCTGCCCCTTCCTGCTCACATGAGCTTTCTCTCTAAAATAATAATAATAACAACAACAACAACAACAATAATGATAATACAAATAAGTGCATAGCTGATGCCCATATATTTGCCATTGCAAATCAACAAATGCTAACTTTCTGCCATATTTTATCTGTCATCTATCTGTGTATCTATGTGTCTTCTGTCATCTACCTATCATCTAACATCTATCACATATCTTCATCATGAACATCCATGTATCCTTTATTAAAACACAGCATACATATGGAAGCATGTAAGCCATAGTTGTGTGGCTGTTGAATTTTCACAAGGTGAACAGTCAAGTAACCAGCACTATAAAAGAAACAGAACATTACCAGCCTGTCCATTTGCCTCCTGCTGATCATTCCATTCCTCCCACCCCCACAAAAGGGAACTGCTATCCACAGGCTACAGTATGGGTTGGTTTGCCTTTCTTTTTTTGTACTGATTCTTCTTCTTCTTTTGAGAAGACACACAATGTTACATTAGTTTCAGGTGTGCAACCCAGTGATTCAACACGTTTATACATTATACTTTGTTTTGTACATCTACATGGCTATTACAGTATCCCCTGACTATATCCTTTATGTTGTCCCTTTTGTTCCCGTGACTTGTTCATTCCCTAGCTGGAAGCCTGTATCTCCCACTCCCCTTAGCCCATTTTGCTCATCCTCCGCCTCCAACTCCCCTGTAGTTTGCCTACTTTTGAATTTCACATTAATGTCATTGCTCAATATGTGCTGTTTGCGTGTTATATTTATTTTGAATCTTTTCTTTTCAGAAGGATATTATTTAAAGATTTTACTTATTTATTTGAGAGAGAGCGTGCTGGCATGCATGAGAGAAAGAGAGAGAGAGAAAACAAGCTGTGGGGAGGGGCAGAGGGAGAGGGAGAAGCAGACTCCTTGTTGAGCAGGGAGCCTGATGCAGGACTCAATCCCAGGACCCTGAGATCATGACCTGAGCCAAATGCAGATGCTTAACCTACTGAGCCACTGGGTCCCCCTAGAAAGACATTTTTAAAGATAAATGTGAAGTCCTCTGTTTAATTCTATTTTCTTCCCCACAGGCAGCCACACACCATAAATATGATACATAATCAATCAGTGCATGTGTTTGTATGTTTACATATGTGTATAACATTTGCTTTGGATGGTTTTGTTTTTATTTAAATACATGGTTTCTCAGTGTAAGAAACCACTTACCACTTGCTTATGTCCCAGAGTAGGCTTTCTAAACTGCACACCGGGTCATGTGACTCCATTTCCTCTTTGACTGCTCCCCTGACCCTTGCCAGACGGCCTCTACCTCTTTCCAACCTGTGAGTCTAATGCCGTGTCTGTTGCTGTATCACACTGTTTAGGATAAATGAATGCATGAACGGAAGAACAAAGGCTCTCCATGTCATGAGGAACTTGAAAGTCCAGAACAAATACTCCCTCCTCCTTCTTTGTGACTGCCTTGTCAATGTTTGTAACACTCCCCAAAGCCTTAAGGCCATCAGCAAGCCCAGCATGGAAATTTGACTTTATAAAATGTTCCTTCGGAAGAGGTGGGCATTTCAGAGCTAGGTAAGATCTCTGGAGTTGACTCCTGATTTGTTTTTCTGGAACAGGGCACAGCAGTGCTCTTCCTAAGCTTCTGCTTACTTAGAGCAAAGGTGAGTTTAGAATACAGAATTATCAGGGAGGTCTAAGGAGGTTACAGTGTTAAATTCACATCTCCACAAATTGCTAAGACATCAGTTATTGGAGTTGGCCAACCCTGGGGTTTCTGTCAAATTCTGTTGGTTCCTCCAGTCTCCCAGGTAGTTCTTCCAGGGCTCATAAGGGAGCCCAATGCGGGGCTCGATCCAGGACCCCAAGATTATGACCCGAGCCAAAGGCAGATGCTTAACCAACTGAGCCACCCAGGTGCCCCTAGTGTCTGACTTTATTTCTAACATTTTCCAATCTCATTAAAAACACTTGCCCAAATGAATGAGACCATATAATGTTTGTCCTTCTCCGATTGACTTATTTCACTCAGCATAATACCCTCCAGTTCCATCCACGAATTGACCAACTTTGGAAGGGGAGATGGGCGGGGGTGGGGGTGACTGGGTGAAGGGCACTGAGGGGAGCACTTGACGGGATGAGCACTGGGTGTTATTCTATATGTTGGCAAATTGAACACCAATAAAAAATAAGTTTATAAAAATAAAAAAAAGAAAAACCACTTGCTCTACATTGCTTTTGATAGTTGCATAATATTCTAACATGTGGTTGCATTGTAAATACACCTGACCATTCCACATTGTGAGCCACTTTAATTTGACTTTTTAATCAAGGCAAGTTCTGAGGCCAGCCCAACCTGACATTGCTCTTTTAAAAAAAAAACTCATTTGAAACAACGTGTGTTGCATTATTTTTGCTTTTTTTTTTTTTTTTTTTTTTTGCCGAGGATACTTATAATTTATTTTTTTCTTGATGTCAAGTTGTGGGTTTCTTTTTATCAATTATGCTCAGTGCAGCACATATCATTTTGTTTTGCATTCTTAGATCATTTCTTTCAGTTCAAGAATGTTCTACTATAGATTTGATTGGTGTTTCAGTGTCATTACTTTTTTGAAGACTTTTTAAGGAACATGTCTTTTTTCTTGTTGCAAATTGGATCACTTTTCTCTGTTTTCACATATGCCATCTGTTTGTTCATTATTTTCAACTCTAGATTCTAAAAGATATATTGCAAAGTTACTATTTCTCTGAAACTCAGTTTTCTGCAGTATAAATTCTGCTCTTCATTACTTCTAATGTAAACTGTGATTCTAAGAGTGCATTTATAGTTTCTTTGCCTGCTTTTGGATCTTGGCCAGACTTTGCTTCATCTTAGCCTGTGTCTTCCTTTTGTATTTTGTCTCATTTTTCATCTCCTTTCCCCCTCTAGAAGCCATGCCTTCTTACAATTTATTGGGAAAAAATACATATACTTTCTAAAATCTTCTATTTTTTCTTTTAGTAAACAAGTTTAGAGGCATGTATTTTCTCTATATCTTTAGGGTAACACACCAGAGCAATATATGACAAACAAACCATGGTCCATGGTCTGCAGGCCAATGATCTACAGGCCCAAACTAGCCCATTCCCTGTTTTTGTAAATAAAGTTTTATTGGAACATATCCACATTCACTCATTAATATATTGTCTATGACTACTTTGTTTCACAGTACTGTGTAATTATTACAGAGAATGTATGTCCCGTAAAATCTAAAATATTGCTATCTGGTCTTTTAAGGGAGAAAGTTTGCCAACCCCTATCCTATTCTCCTCTGTTTAATCATTGTTAAATGAAGAGAGATATTTCTAAATCCATTGTTTGACCCTAGAAGGCTAAAAATCCCATTGCCTCTGTAGGTGTTAATAAAGTCATTCTCTCAGATTTAAGGTAGAGCAGAGCTAGTACGGATAATCTATTAATTTTGGCTATTGATAAAATATTTATTAAGGGACTATTTCCAAAGGTGTGGGAAGAGTTCAGGGATGCAAAAGCAGATGAAGCAATAATCCAAATTTTGTACCTTTGAGGAACCTTTCCCTGCTTTAGGCCTGAAGGTGTCAGGGAAGGAGAGGGTGGGGACCGGAACCCAGAGAGGAGAGACCTATGGGAGATTACCTGACAAGCCTGTGGCTGGCTTTCTTTCTTTTCTTTCTTTCTTTCTTTCTTTCTTTCTTTCTTTCTTTCTTTCTTTCTTTCTTTCTTTCTTCTTCTTCTTTCTTCCTTTCTTTCTTTCTTTCTTTCTTTCTTTCCTTCTTCTTCTTCTTCTTTCTTCTTCTTCTTCTTCTTCTTCTTCTTCTTCTTCTTCTTCTTCTTCTTCTTCTTTCTTTCTTTCTTTCTTTCTTTCTTTCTTTCTTTCTTTCTTTCTTTCTTTCTTTCTTTCTTTTTTTCTTTCTTCTTTCTTTCTTTCTTTTCTTCTTCTTCTTCTTCTTCTTCTTCCTTCCTTCCTTTCTTTCTTTCTTTCTTTCTTTCTTTCTTTCTTTCTTTCTTTCTTCTTTCCTTTCTTCTTTCTTTCTTTCTTTCTTTCCCTGTGGCTTTCAATAGAGACATGCATCTAAGTGACCAGTAGGGAGGAAACCAGAGTAACAAATCCCCTGACCTTACCTCTTGTCCTAAGGTACTGTGCTGAGGCCCCTCTATAGCTGAAGTCAACCAGAAGCCAGAGGACAAAGAATTCTTTTACTGCACCCAATACAGGTTCACCTCCTTGGGAGACAGCAGAGAGTAGGGAAGGACAAGTAAGTGAAAGACATCCAGCACTTGGAGTTTACATTCATAGGCTTGAGATCAAAGCTGTCCTACAGAATTTTCTATAATGATGGAAATATTCCTTACCTATGTTGTCTAATTTGCTAGCCACTTAGCTCCACATGGCTACTGAGCACTGAGAGTGTGTCTATGAGCTTATGAACTGAGTCTTTCATTTTTTTTTTTTTTTTAAATCATTCTATTATTTAGATCTGGCAACTAATGGGTAGTTTGTGGGTTTATTTTTTTTTTTTTAATTTTTTATTTATTTATGACAGTCACAGAGAGAGAGAGAGAGGCAGAGACACAGGCTCCATGCACCGGGAGCCTAATGTGGGATTCGAGAAGCAGGCTCCATGCACCGGGAGCCCGACGCGGGACTCGATCCCGGGTCTCCAGGATCGCGCCCTGGGCCAAAGGCAGGCACCAAACCGCTGCGCCACCCAGGGATCCCTGAGTCTTTCATTTTATTTAAGTTTATTTATTTAAATTAATTTATATGAATTATTTAATATCAATTAATTTATTTAAATTAATTGATATTAAAATAGCCACCAAGAGCCAATGCCTGCCATATAGGACAGCATAGATCTGATGGATTTCTGTTTTCCTGAATGCATTGACTGCAGGGTGCTTTGCTGGGTTGTCCTGAGATTCCTTTCCCCCCTCTGGTTCTCTGCAGATTATGAAACAGATAATTCATTTCTGGAAATTCTGAGATAGTCTGTCTCCTTTTCTAGAAATAATATCTGAAAACTCACAACCTCTACGAAGTGTGACTTCTGGGCCTCCGTTTTATACCATTGCCTGCCTCATACCCCACCTTGGACCCCTTTCTCTTCCCTCCACTGTGAAGTCATATGATAATTTCTCACCGGAACTGGAAGACTCTTCCTGCAAAAATGACTCTGGAAAGTTCCTGGAGCGCACTACAAGGTGTCTGGTTTATTATTATTATTTTTTAAATCGGTATAGATCTGGGGTCTCTGCTTGTGAATTGGGGTTTGACTGTGCCTATCAGCCTTGACACTTTGCTTCAAAAGTTAAGATGTGCCATCAGTAATGGCTTGATTTTATCGGTTCCCTCCCATGGATGTAGTTCGTGAAATTTTATTGTTGAGACTCAGAACTTGAGACTCGGTTGATTGTGATTCTTAGCTCTGAAAATGTTCATGTGTATTTTGGAGGGAGAGGTCACACCAGGGTGGCTATGTGGATTCTATTAACCCCAGAGCCTCCCCTCACCATTTTGTCTTTATGATTGTCACTGTTGCTGTTGAAAACAGATCATGATTTTAAATGTGCATAATCTCAGGTCTGATGCAAAATTAATATCAATTGCTTGATTTTCACACCAAGACATTAATTACTATTTATTTTGCATTTGCATTCACAGGTATCTGTGGAGGGAAATTAGCATACTCTGTTGTTAGACCATTATTAAAATGACAGTTGGGAAAATATTTGAAAAATATTGTCTTTCTTTCTGTTTTCCTCTCTGGCATTGTTCTTCTTATTTTTTTTTTCTTAAATCTTCTCAGTAACTTACATTCGCTGCCCAATTTTAAAATTCTGGGTAAATAATGGGAACCATCCTGGAACATTGGTACTTGCAACAAAATCCACAGTGTGGGCACTTGGGCTTCCTAATGGCTTTTGCATTTGTGTGCAAACAAGCTGAACTGGTCAAGCTGTTTAAAGTGAGTGAATCAGAGGCACCTGTGAAATCATCTTTTGTTTCTTAAATCTTTGGGGGGCACAGCAGACACATTTAGCTGGCTGTTTCCTGCAGTTGGATTTGCCCATGGTTGGGCTGAAGAGCAAGCAAAAGAGAATGGCAGTCGTTCATCATTGTATTGGCAAAGAATTCTGAAACAGGAGTCTGATCGCCAGGGTTCCTGTGGCCTGGGGATGCTACGGAGTAGCTGAAGATACCTGGACAAGGCACTCGATTTTCTTATCTGTGATAGTGAGACTCACCCCAGCGGGTCATGGCAAAGCTCAAGGGAGGCGAAACACCCTGTTAACTCTGGAGAACCATGCACATGGGACAGGTGGCTGCAGCTACAATTACCGGTTTTGTTTTCTTCTTCAGTCTTCTCCTGTGAAGGTCATGCTCTCATGGGTACTCACCTCCTGAATCTGGGACTCATTGCCCAGGGTCCCGGAGTCTGCGGTCACATGGGTGGGCTCCACCAACAGAGCTTTTCCTGCTCTTAGGTGTTTCCTCTGTGACTGTGAGCTGCTTACAAGTTAAGGAAGACAGCCTTTCTAGGTAAAGAAGAGTCTTACTTTTTTTCACCAATATTAGTAAAGATTAATTTGTCAGCTCAATACATTTACTGAACATCTACACTGCCAGCTTACAAGGTGTTTTTAGTTCCCATCCTTGGGGACTTATAGTCGAGTTACAGCTCAGGGTGCATGAATTTCCCCCAAAGCTGGAAGGATAAATTAGTTGATTAATTGATTAATCTGCTCATCAAATAATCATTTGTTGAGTCTCTTATGAACTAGGTCTGGTGCCAGGCACCGGTGATCAGAAGTGAGCAGGATCAGATCCTTATCTGCAGAGTCACCAAACTCTGTATGCGGCACATACAAATCCCCAGTGAGCTCAGCTGCACGTTCGGAGTTCAGGATGCTCCCTGTACTCACTCCCGGGAGATTCGGACCAGGCATGTGGGGTTTAAAGCTGCATTTTAAACAAACTCCTAGGTGGAGAACAATTAGAAATACTGCTTTGGGGGAATCCATGTGCCATGGACGGACACACACACACACACACACACACACCTAAGTCAGTGTGGGAGAACCAGTAAATATTTCTCAGAGTTGGAAATCAGCTGTTCAGGCGAAACATGCTTCCTGGCTCCCTCTGGCTTCCTGGGCCCCTTCCGTCCCCAGTCCTGAGTGTTCGCCCCTCAGAGTGAAACAGCCATAGCCTCGTTACAACCCTGAAGTTCCATTAAGAAACATAAAATCCACTCCTCCATCATAAAATATGCACTTTTTTATATAGAAAAAGACAGAAAAATATTTTGTGCATTATACCATAAGTTTGTCCTCCTTATCAGTAAATCTTTTTGGAAAGAAAACCACCTCGAATTGCAGTCTTACAGTGTTTCACGCTCCTTGGCATGCCACCATTTGTGTAACTGATTTATTTATTTTTATTATTTTTGGATATAATTTTAGCATTGGCTATTTAGTGAACCTTTACTTGGTGGCAAGTGCTGTGCAAAGCACATTCCATGTATTATCTCATTTAATCTTTGCAGCCAATTCATGCACTGAGAGTGTTATTACTTTTCCCATTTTACAGCTGATGCAACCGAGGCTTGTAGAGCGAGGATCCGGCCCCAGGTGGCCCATGCAATGATGCATTTCCAATTTTCTACTCTCACAAATGGTGCCAGAATGCTCCTTTTTGGACAGAAACTTCTGGCTGTGTGCTTGATGATTTCTTTAAAATTGATTTCCAAAATGGGGGGGATATCTGTGTGGCTCCTATCAGGACAGACCCCATTCTGTGACCTTCTCTCCTGTCCCAGTCGCACTCATCATCCCATCATCCCAGGGGCTTGCGGTGCTGTGCCCTTCCTCCCTGCTTTCCCCTGACCACCTCCCTGCCTGCCGCAGATAGAACTAGGGCTCCCGGGACCCTCTTCCTTGGCCACCAATGTCTCCTGATGTCTCTTTGGGCAGCGACATGTAAAGGCCAATAAAATCAGGTCAGGGTGACACCGTGACAAGGTGTCAGGGCCTATGGCCATCCCTGGACTGTGACAGGCACCTGGGCAAGCTTTGTCCATGACCCCTGGGTGACGAGTGACAAACAGCATCAGTCACGAGTATAGATGGGCTGAAAGCAGAAGGGGATGCTGAAGGCAGCTGTGAGAAAGCCCCCCAGGCCTCCTGCCACCAGGAGCCCCTGGGACATTGTCAGCAGTAGACCTTCACAGACGAGGCAGCACGGAGTTAGTGGCACATGTTCCTTCCCTCCTGGGGCTGCCGCCTCCTGTAGGACAGGCTGAGAGTATTTGTAGGTTTGAGGGTCTCCAACTTTTGGAGGTCCCATCCTACATCATCGGAAACATTTTAAAAATGCACTCACATGTCAGATTAAGTATGGAAGTTGAGCTGCTGTTCAGTAATGGCCATTTGGAGTACTTTGCAGGCATTTAATGAACATTTATTTCTGTTTTAATTTTTTTCTAATAATATTGGAGCTGTATTTGAAAAGCCCTAATGTTTTTGGAGGCCCTTGAATAATCCCATAAGCACTGAATTTACAATGCCCCGTGAGTAAAACAACCCTACCCTCTTATGAACTTCCAAGGAAAAGATCCTCCAGCTTATTTATGACCTAAGTGTAAACCTTTCCTGCGATGCCTTCTCTCCTTGGCCCCCAGACTCTCTTGGCCTCTTCCTCCTTGACGCTTCCACAGCACTCAGATTCCGTCAGCACAGAGGGATGGTTTGTGCTTAGTTGCCATGTTATCTGTCTCCTCTGCTGGAACAGGAGCTAGGACCCTCTCTCATGTCTGAACCCCCCATGGCTTAACATTGGTCCCCAAGTGGTGCGTAGCACGACCTCAACACAAGCCCGTTAAATGCATGGAAGAAAGGGTGAATGGCTGGAGCTGTGAGAGATGTTTCTAGATCCGGGCTTCTCAAAATGCCATCCCTGGTTCCAGAGCAGCAGCAGCAGCAGCATGCAAACAGCTAGAAATATAAAGTCTCAGGTTCTTACCCCAGACCTCTTGACCAATGTCACCTCTAGGGGACACCGATACACTCAAGATGGAGAACCATGCTCTAGATCAGCGCTTCTCAAACAGATCACCGAAGGATCTATTAAAATGTGGATTCTGGTTCAACATGTTTAAGATGGGAACAGATTCTGTGTTCCTAACAAGCTCCAAGATGATGCCGGTGCTGGTCTGGTCTTTTGAGCACACTTTGAGTAGCAAGACTCTAGACTACCCCAGTCCAAGGTCCAGCTTATTCATTGCCAGGCAGGGAGAAGGAAATCTACACTTGGAAGTGACACCAATCTTCTGAGCCTCAGCTTCCTTACATGTCATGGGGGAGAGCGATGGGTTTATTATTATGGATAAATGAAACAATATGCAAAGCACAGTGCTTGGGACATCATGAGTGCTTGGTAAATGTTTTCTCTTCCCTCGATCCTTTCCTTTTTTTTTTTTTTATCAGTAGGTGTCTATTTATTTATTTATTTTTAATAAATTAATTTTTATTGGTGTCCAATTTACCCCTCGATCCTTTCCATACAACTTCTGATAGTTTCTTTTTTCTCATTCAGGTATTAAGGCTCTTAAACACAAAGACCATGCTTTTATCCTTCTGAAGCGAGCCAGTAAAAGTAGTTATTTGAATGACTGATGTTAAGTGATGAGAAAAACCTTTAAAATCTCCTCTAATTTTTCTTATAGTCGTTCAGGATGTGACAAACAGGATAAAAAAGGGTGGGTGAATTCACAAGGGGTAGGAGTCAGGAATGGAAGGAGAGCTTCTTTTGGCCAAGGCTCATGGAAGCAGAGCTAAGAGAACACCCATGTGGCTCAGAGCCAGCACACATTTACTGGGCACCGACTGCATGCACCGTGTCCAGCCCTTGGGGACACAGCGTCACTGGGATGCTGGGGAGGAATGGATGGAGGAATGGAATGTGGGGGCCTCAAAGCCTTTTCCTAATTGTGATCATTTGTCTTCCTGCAAGACGCAGACCCTCATTTGGACTTGGCTGGGGATTGTGTGGGCAGGGGAGGTATGGGTGTGGGGGGAGGAAGTCAGCATGAAATTAATTCTCTGCCTCTCCTCTCTGGAATGTCAATAATGTGCTGAGGACAGTGGGGGAGTGCTGTTGGCCGCCAGCAACCCCCTCAACCTGGGCTCAGAGTCTCTACACCCTCCTGGCAGTTTAGGGGCTTCCAGATCCCCAGGCCTGTGGCATCCTGTTTCTCCTGTCCTGCAGAGCCAAGCTACCTTCTCGGCTTCCACCATCTACCAAGGGGAGGCCTGACCCTCTCAATGCTAGTATCTCTCTTTCTCCCAGGATGTTATGTGGGGCAGCAACTCTTGGCAAGAAAGCCCAGCTGAATCTGCTCCAGATGGCAACAGTTTGGCCAGTCTGGGGGCTGGGAGCCCAGCCGCCCTGCGCAAGCCTCTCTACAGTCTCACGCTGCTGTGCCATCTTGCTCCAGCTCAGCTGGCCTCAGTTTCTGCAGCCAGCCACACAACTGGGACAGGCAGCTGGGCCCTAAGTCACCACACACTTGCACACTCTGAAACTACATTAAAATATTTCACATTTAGATTTGTCTCACATTCACATGAGCTTCTGCTTCTACAGGCTTGTTGTAGGAAAGGGGCTTTAACATGTCCCAAACTCTCATTTTATAGGTGAGGCAACTGCTGTGCAGGGAGCTCAGGTGACTTACCTGAGATCGCAGAGCCAGGTGGTTAGTGTAGAGCCAGCACTCCTCTTAGACTTGTGACTTTGCACCAGGAGGGCAGGCACACCCAGCTGCAGTTCCTAGGAAAGACTGCTTGCTTAGTCTGTCTGGTAGTAAGCACGGATTGCAACTTCTAGCTCTACTGATATGTTGGCAGGTGCTTGCTGGTTGGTAATGCTTCTAGAAGTGGAGTGCTGCTCACCTGTGTGAGGACAGTGCCCCATCCTCTGGTCCAGGAGGCTCTGAGCTGGCAGGTTAGTGAGGGAGCTGATCATATTGGGTGAGAAGCTCCTAGGATAGTGGGAACCATAGGATTTTGTAGGATGGGATGAAACGATGGAGACATAGAGGGCTGTTCCCATTCTTTTTGGTGTCTGCAATTGAGGTAGTGAGGGCTCCTTCAAATGTGCATATACTAAGGGCCAGGATATATATGTATATGTATACACACACACACACACACACACACACACATTTGTGTACACAGTCTTTCCATTCTAAAAGTAACAAGCTTGTTGTAGATAGCTTGAAAATACAGAAATGAGAAAAAGAAACTGCCCATACTTTTGACATAAAGGGACAGAGATTATTAACCTTATGGGTATGTGCTCACATTTTTCTATGGATTGCTTTACCAAGTTGAGTTCATAGAGAGTCTATCCTTTTATTTCTTTTTTAAGATTTTATTTATTTTTTTGACAGAGAGAGAGAGAGAGAGAGGAAGAGAGAGAGCACAAGCAGGGGGAGTGGTAGGCAGAAAGAAAGGGAGAAGCATGCTCCCTGCTGAGCAGAGAATCCGTCCCACCCCCGACACAGGACTGGATCCCAGGACCCTGGGATCATGGCCTGAGCCAAAGGCAGACATTTAACTGACTGAGCCACCCAGGTGCCCCAAGTCTATCATTTTAGATCTTGCTCATTTTACTTCACAAGTGCATTTTCCATGTTATTACAAATTCTTTATCAACTGCCCTCCTTTGGGATGCAGAGCAATTCAGCATTGCTTGCGCATCCTCTCAGCGATTTTTGGACATTTGGGCACATTTTCCACGTGATGATGTGGAAATAAAAACAATCTCTGTACCCAGAGATTTTTTTTTTAAATATAATGGCAGATTTGAATAGTTGTGATAGAGACCATATGACCTGCAAAGCCTAAATTTTTTTTTCCTCAGGCTCTTTTAAATTTTTTTATCATTTATTCATGATAGTCACACAGAGAGAGAGAGAGAGAGGCAGAGACACAAGCAGGCTCCATGCACCGGGAGCCCGACGTGGGACCCGATCCCGGGTCTCCAGGATCGCGCCCTGGGCCAAAGGCAGGCGCCAAACCGCTGCGCCACCCAGGGATCCCCTGTACCCAGAGATTTTATATATAAATAGCTAATAATCACAACAGACCTCAACAGCCGATGAAGATCATAATGATGTTAAGTTTTTTTTTTCAGAGCAATCCCTAGATTGGAGGACAGTTTGATCAAAGGTCCACCAAGTTCCTGCCGGACCACAGGTTATTTTTTAAATGACGTTCCAATTTTATGTCCCACCAGCCCTGTTTGAGATGCCCGTGAAGGGCCACCTGAGTAGCTACCAGAGAGACTGGGGAGCATCAGAGGCTTGGTGCAGAGGTCACCACATCTGGGTTCCATTCGATTACAACACGCCCAGCGTCCCACTTGCCCGGCCTGGTGCAAGTCATGTAACCTCTATGGGATCCTAGTTTCTCAGTTTTACAATGGAAATGCCTTAGCGGCTCCCTCACAGGGCTGCTTCCAGAATCAATGAACGACTGCACTCGACATGCTCCGAACAGTGTGCATCGAAAGTTCTCATCAACACCAGCAGTGGCTAAGGATGGTAATAATAATACCTGCCCAGGTCTCGAGGACCCGAGACCCTGGTTCACGCTTGTGGCAGACGCGGGGAGGGCTGACCCTGCGCTCTGATGGAGTCAGAGCACATGCCTTCTCCTTGTACCTTCTGCTGAACAAATTCTTATAATTTAATCATGACTTTTAATGTTTGAAATGGTGGCTTTTACATTTTACTGAAGCGCCATTGCCGGCTGCTCTGTGTTATACTCCCTGTTTATATTGCAATGCAAATTATGCCTGGTGGAGAGTTTACAAACTGCACTTCCATTATTAATAGGGTTATGATTTTCCCCATTCCACTCTTATCTCTATGGCTCGTGTAATACATAATTCATGCTCACTACCCTTCGCCCATTTCAGTGCCAGGGCACAGCGGTCTCTCTCTCTTTTCCTGATGACAGTCATTGGTATGCAGTGAGAGTAAAATGACCATGTCCCTAGTCTCAGGCTCTCTCTAAAGGTGTTTTCTGGAAGGACTCACACAGAGGAGAAATAGAAGCCCTGGACCATCTCTGGTCGAGGTTTGAGTTCCATTTCTCTCTGAGTTCTGAATCCTAGGCTGTCACATGTGGGGCTTCCTGGGGCCCTAAAACAGAATTGGCCTGTCAGAAGGAAAGGAGCATCTCGGTTGAGGATGGGCCATGGCATTGGCAGGAGAGCTGAAGTGGAAGGGCAAGGGGTCAGCTCTGTGGGCTTCAGCTGGCTAGCGTGGTCTGAGTGTTCCCAGAAAAACTCGAGCCTCAATCCTCACCCCATGCCCACTGAATGCCCCTCTCAGCAGATGGGCAGATAGTCAGTTTTCTACAAACCCATCTTGGTGTTTAAGGCCCTGGGCTGGCCCTTCTCGCTGAAAACAGACACCAAGGCTGAGTCCCATCAGAAAATCCCAGGGTAGAGGTGGATAGCCGTGTGTCTCAGGCCTGGGCCTCCTCCTGCATGCTTGAGCCAGGGACCAAAGGAAGGCAGACCCTTTCTCCACATGCAGCTCCATGTGGTTGCTTGGGATGCAGGTTGCTGGAGGCTCCGCGAGGTCTCCAACTGAAGAGGGCACAGCATGGAGGCCATTTAGCCCCCAGGATGCAAACAGCTGGGGACACAGGGCAGCTGTCTGTCCTCCTGAACTGCTTTGCAGACCCTCCCAGCTTGGGTGACCATCTCAGGACACTTGCCTCCATCCTTCCCTAGATGGCAGGGTCCTGGCTGCCTGCACAGCCTCTCGGGGGATGTTCATCTTTCTCACCTCGCAGGGATCCTGTCTCCCTCCCTGGTCTTCCCGATGCCACGATTTCTTGGGTGGGGTGGGGGCTGTTCTCCACACAGCTTCCCTGCCGATGGCCAACCACGAGGGCCCCGAGTTTCACAGGCTTATTCCTTTTCTAGGTGCCCTGATGAGTGCTCGAGAGTTGGGGGCGGCCTCTGTGACCCTGCTGGAGAGTTCTAATTCCCACACTCAGGGGCTGACAGGTAGTCTCAGGATTCCCCTGACTCTGACTGCTTGTTTTTGGGATCCACTGGGCCAGGTCCCTTGGGTGGGCCACAGGGAGCCCCTGGGACACCTCCCCGGGCTTCTGTAGTCCCAGGTGGCTGCCTTATTCCCTGAGGCCAGAGCAGCCACCCGATCTGAGAGAGCCCAAAGGCCCTTTCCTGAGGCCCCGTCTGGACACCCTGTGGGGCTGTTTCCTCACCGCATCCCTGGCAGTGACAGGAACATCTCAAGTCCCTGCCGGGCACACATCCCCATTTCCTGGCAGGCTCTGGGCCCCACCCTCTGCTTCCCTTGAGTCTCTGTTTCCCCTCCTCTCCCTGCTCCTCCCTCAAGCACATTTACACAGACATACACAGACACAGACACAGACACACGCACACACACACACATGCCTGAAGGTACCTACGGCCGCACTCGCAGACAGAAAGACGCAGGAATGCATGGAGAAGTCACGAACACAGGTCCTCAGAAGTCAAGGCCAAAGCATGCAGAGGCACAGATACTCACAAACGTGCACGTGACCACACCCCTCTGCACCCGGACACGTCTGTCCATGTGTGTGCAAACGTGCAGAGGCACGCGTAAACATACGCACATGTAACAGGACACAGGCATAAACACCGGGAGCTCGGCCCACACTCCCTTCCAGGAAGCCGTGCTCCTTCCCCCACGTGTTGGGTGCGTGCAAAGCCACAGTCACGCACGCAAACCCACTTGCACCTCCGAGGCCCTGACTTACTGAATCATGAAGCACTTTCCTGTTGTTTATTTTCTTCTGGCAAAAGGGAGATACTTATTTCCAAGAAGCAGAGTCAGAGGAGTTCGCTGAACCCGCGCTGCTGTGGCTTGGGCATATTTTGGCATCTGATTCTCTCTCTCTCTCTCTCTCTCTCTCTCTGTGCTCTGTTCACACAGCTCACTTTCTCCCATTTCTTCCCATTTCTGAGCAGAATAGAGTTGCCAGTTTTAAAGCTTCTATTTCCTGGGCATTGACAATACCCCTTTGGCCCTGGCCAAGGATCTGGGGCTGACCTTTGCTAAACCTCTTCCCTGGGTGTGTTGCTTCTTAGCTCCAGGAGCCGAGAGTCAGTTCAAGCCTCCTCTTTATGGCAGGTCTCGTAAAGTCTCCTGTGGCTGTCTGGAGCAGCTATTTTGTGCTAGGGACTCATTCAGCTTTACGTGAATTAACCTCCTTGAAGACAGAGTCTTTTTTTTTTTTTTTGGTCCTGTTTTGTTTGTTGCTGTCTCCTTAGCACTTGGAACAGTGCCAGGCACACAGTAGAGGCTTAATGAATATTTGTTGTGCGAATTATCTAATCTGACACAACAACCCTTTGAGTTAAATATTGCTTTTCTCATTTTACCAATATCTCATTTTACAGACTGAGGCTTGTTGTGGAGCCAACCCCAAATCTGCAGTTAGAAAGTGAGCAAGGGTTTGAACCCAGGCCACTGACCACCCCCCACCCCCCCACTGCAGGTTTCTATGCTGCTAGGGGAGGCGGGCCTCTCTGGTCTGAGGGATCCCGAACTAGCTTATGGTTTGTGCCATAGTCCTTTTAAGGTGAGTAAAGGCAGAGCCCAACTCATAGCAGTTGAATCCCATAATCTGGATAACTGGGTCAGTCCTCTGGTGGCTCCTCTGGCTTTTGGGGTTTCCCTATTCCCAAGTCTGGCCTGTCTGTATCCAGAACAGCCTGGGGTCACAGGTGAGAGTTTCTCAGAGTGACAAAAACATACCTGAACCGAGCCCAGTTGTGTATCTGCCCTGGGCCCACCAGGAAAGTCTCATCCTCAGGAACTCGATGGTTGTGTGAGATTGAGATTAATTGACTGACTCATTCATTCATTCATTCAGCACATCTTTATCAATCACCTCATGTCACAGTCCTGTGTTTGACTCTAAGGAAATCGAGTTGGGTTGGGCATAATCAGTTCTCTCAAGGAACTGGAAGTCTGGTGGAGGAAGCAGAGACAGGACCAAGATATACCCTGGGCCACAGGAAGAATGCAATAAAAAGGCTAGGGGATACCAAAAAGAGAGAAATTTGCTGTTCAATTTGAAATCATCAAACTATGGTGAACAACAACAGAGTCACCTTAAAATATGGCTTCACAGGTCCCAGAAGGTGTCCTAGCTCAGAAAATCTGGGAAGGGGATCCAGGAATGTGCATACTTGTGCTCCCCACAGGCGGTTCTGGGACAAGGTGCCAGGCACAGTGCGGGGGGAGGGGGTTCACAACACTCTAAGATGAGCAAAAACATCATGGGGACAATCCTGTGGTCTAAACGATGCTCAGTGAGTTGTCAACAAACAAGAAGAGAAAGTGCCCTACAGTGTTGTAATTTTTAAAACATGTTTGTTGTAAAAGTAACCAAATGGAGATGAAATAAAGTGCAACATAAAAATGACTCACTCAGGGTAACTAACCACCATCCTTAGTTGAGTGTGCCCTTCCATCAACATCAAATACATAAGTACAATCCCCATGTATCTAAATCTCTGTGTTTGCCTCTACAGTGACATCTGTGAGTCCATCTGTGCTGTTAAATATTGGCTCAGGGCACCACCATCGCTGTGACCTTTGCTGATGCTGGGACTCTCAGGATGTGCCGACGGAGCAACAGGTTCCTCTCCTTTTGTTCTCCTAGAGTCTAAGGAATCCTCCCTCCTAGGTCCCCTCTGTCTTCTCTGTGTGCGTTTTTGTTAATTGGTACATCTCTATTTTACTTTATTATTATTATTTTTAAAGATTTTATTTATTCACGAGAGACACACAGAGAGGGAGACAGAGACATAGGCAGAGGGAGAAGCAGTCTCCTTGCAAGGAGCCTGATGTAGGGCTTGATCCCAGGACCCTGGGATCATGACCTGAGCCAAAGGCAGATGCTCAACCACTGAGCCACCCAGGTGTCCTACTTTGTTTATTTTATAAACACTTTCCTCTGAAGTATAATATAAATGTACACATATCCTAAGCGTCCAGCTGCTGATTTTTCTCAAGCTGACCGCACTTCTGTGATCAGCACCGAGATCAAGACACAGAACATGACCAGCACACTGTCTATCCTGTTCTTCTCCCCCTCCTCATGCTACAATCCTGGCATGAGAATCTGGGGTGGGACAAGGAGGGGACAGACACCACACTTGTCTCTGTACTCGCTCCCTTTCATTTCCCTCCCCTCTCAAGGTCCTCATCCTGGACTTCTGTGTCTGCGGGATGCTCCCACCAGGTCTCGTGTGCAGGGACAATGCTTGGCTCCAGCAGGGCCAGGTATGGAGCTGAGAGCTCTAAGCGATAGCCAGATGATGGGTTCTCGGAGATGGGCAGTCCCGAGAGATCCTCACAAGGGCCCAGACACTGTTCATATGTTGACTCAGTTCTTATGACATCTTGTTCCTTTGCACAAACATGCTGCTGGAAGTGCTGCTGGAACCTGCAGGCTTCTTTGGATTGAGGCCCAGTGAAATGGCCCTCCTCTCCCTCCCTCTGTCCCCACCCCATCCTCTTCTATTTAAAAATTTTTTTTAAATTAAAACAAAAATTTAAAAATTTTTTAAAGATTTTATTTATTTATTTATTCATGACACACACACAGAGAGAGAGAGAGAGAGAGAGAGAGAGAGAGAGAGAGGCAGAGACACAGGCAGAGGGAGAAGCAGGCTCCATGCAGGGAGCCCAACGTGGGACTTGATCCCAGGTCTCCAGGATCACTCCCTGGGCTGAAGGCAGTGCTAAGCTGCTGAGCGATTGGGGCTGCCCCCCATCCTCTTCTAGATATTGGGGAGCAATCTCACATGTTCTCCGAGGCTTGGTTCTTCATGAACTATCCATAGCAATTGTCACTGCTCTTTGCCCTGGAGCCCTCCAAAGATTTTTATTAATTATTATTTATTATGCATATCTTTTTTTAATTTCAGAAGAAGGGCATGCTTGTGGAAAAATATGCTAATCATAGAGCAACGTACAAAGTGAAAGTCTTTCCTATTTGCTCACGACTCTGCATTCCCACTGCCCAGGGGAAACCACACCAGCAGCAGAAATGATGTGTCTACCAGATCTGTCTCTGTATTCCTCTCTTAGTTTTTATCCAAACTGGGATCATATTATCCGATTTTACAACCTTTCCTTGGCATTAACAATAGATCATGCTCATCTTTCCAAATCAGTCCATGCAAACTACCCCATTCTTTTTAACGACTTCAGAGAAGTCAACACTTTGGATGTGCCATAAGTGACTTGTCCTTGTATTTTTTTGGGGAGAGGAGGGGTGGAGGAGGGTGGTGTTTAAATTGTCTCCTACTTTTTCTGTGACAAATACAATTGCAGGAAACATGCTTTACACTTATCTTTGTCCAAGGGCTTCAACGGGAATGGGTCCTGGAAATCTGATGGCAGTGGTCATAGCACATCTGCCTTCTAAAAGTTGATATGTTATTACCAGCAGAGTGATGCACAGCTGCTTTCCCCTCTTTTACCATCAGATATTCTTTTTAATATTTACCAATTTATTGGTGGAAGAGACTATCCTTTTTTTTTTTTTTTTGATTTCTGTTCCCCTGTGCACCAATAAGGATTAACATCTTCCTATATTTTTTCTTTTATGTAAGAATTAACCCTTTCAAGAAAATGCCAAGAGACAAGGTGGCAGGGCCTGGAATGTTTGGGGAACAGGAAGAAAGTCTGAGTCTGGAACTCAAGGTGTAAGGACGGAAAAGATGGTGGAAAAGTTAGCAGAGGCCATATCACAAAAAGCCATCTGTGGCTGGGTAAGGATTTTGGGCTTTATCTTAAAAGCAGTGGGAACCATCGAGGGCTTTTAAAACGGGGGGCAGAATGATCAGATCTATGTGCTAGCATCCATGCAGGGGGTGGATTGAATGAACTAAAATTGGAGGTGGTAGGTGGTGTGTGTGTGTGTGTATTTGGGGTGGGGGAGATTAAGGTAATGGCTGGTTGTGGGGACAGACAAAAGAAGCCTTATTCAGGAAACATTGACTTACTTGGGCATATTTGACATGGGTTTGATGGAGTGCTGGTAGGGTTTGGTCCCCCCCAAAATAAGTCAGGCCTTCTATGGGATTGCATGAACCTTCTAAAGTTTCCATTTGGCGAATGTGGCACCTGGCCCATCACCATTGACCATGACCTCTTCTTGGTCTGGTCATCTGGGTGCTGGAATAATTGCCACTGGGATTTTCTGATTCCAGGTGGCTCAGGTGCTTGAGAGGACTTTCTTCTTTCCTCTTGTCAATGGCCACCTCCTTGTTGCTCCTGTTGGATAGTGGTGTGAGCTTAGCTGATAACTTCCTTCTGAGATTCCTTGAACTAAATCAGTAAAGAACCATAGTGCAGCCACATGCCCATTTTGGGAGCATTTACTATGGTCCCGGTGTCTTAGGAGGCTTAACACTTAGTCTGTGCCCGTGGAGAGCTAGAGTCAAATTGTGGAGAGAAGGGCTACACCCATGAGATGGAAGTGTCTGATGCTGTAGCTACAAAAAAGACAATGCCCACAAATACTGAGGTTTTAGCCTAAGGCAGGGGTGACAGTGGTAGTTTGGGTCTAAGTGCGTGTGTAGACAGGTAGCTCACAATTCTCAAGGGCTCCCTCCTGGATGATTCCTGTTTGATGTCTCTTGCCTGTTAGGCACCCACAATTTAATGCAATCAAGATCAGACTTTTTATTCTTCTCTGCATGGTCTTAACCAAGACCTACTTAAGTCGTCTTCTAGTTCTGGAACATGGTGCCATGACCCAGCCACTTGGCCAGTAAAGCTAACAGTGTCTTTTGACTACACCTACTGTCTCATTCCTCCGTTAATACTTCACCCTACGGATCATCCATACAGACATCCCACAGATCATCCCTCTTCCTCATGTCTGCAGTCCTCCCACCTCTGTCCATTTTCATCACTGTGCAGATCCAAGCCACCACCACGTCTCAGCTTGAAGGCTGCAGCCCTTTAAATGGTTTCTGCACTTCCATTTCTGCCTACCTAAAATCCACTCTCCATGTGATTTTTTTCTTTAAATATAGGGTGGATCATGCCACTCACATGATTTGTCTCCTTCAATGGCTTCTCATTGCAATGAGAAAAATAACCCAAGCTTCTTGCCTAAGAGTCCTTGTTTGATCTGGCCCCTGATAACCTCTTGGACCTCATCTGGGATCAGTCTCCCTAGCTTGCTGTTTTCACTTCCTCTAATAAGTCAGGCTCCTTCCCTGTCCTTTAACTCTGCTCTTCCTTGTGTCTGAAACCCTCTTTCACATGTTTGACTCCTGTGTGGGAGCCTCACCATCCTTATGGGTTCAGGTAGACATTGCAAGACCACCCTATTGGTAGAGGATACTGATCAGTACTTAATCTTGGCATCCTGTGTTTCCTTCCTATTGTTTTGTTTCTTTTCTTATGGAGGTCTACCATGCATACAATAAAGTACCATGAGCACACTAAGTGTATAATTCAATGATTTTTACATATACCTTCATGTGTGCACATTCCTATCATATCTCCAGCTCCTTGGTGGCACTCATGTCTATTGTTACTTATCTGCTTTGCAAAGGACAATAACTTGATCACGCACCATCAGGGTACAATCCCAAGGAAACAGATCCTGAGTGCTGGCTAATTGTAAAAGTTCATACAACCCCTTCAAAGAGCAATGTCAGAGTATCTATTCAAATTTAAAATGCATGTATTCATTGAGGCAATAATTCCTCTTTCAGAAATTGATCCTACAGATACACTCTTACCTACGCATGAAGGTAAGTGTACTAGCACGGTTTATAGGGAGAAAATGTTGGAAATGTCCCCAGTGTTGCTTCGCAGGGGGCAGGTTATAGAAATTATGGTTTTTTTATGCAAGAAAATACTATGGTAGCTGGTAGTAAGAACATGCAGTGTTGTGGGAAAATCCTCAAGCTACATCAAATGGAAAAAGGTGCAGGACGATGCAGATGGGATCCTCTCTTTTGAAGAAAAGAAGGATATATTTAACTGTACATACTTACATAAAGACCTGGCTCACCCAAGAACTTGTTACAGTTATTCTCTGGGCAGGAGAATTCAGTTGTCTTGAGTGGGAAGCAAATGTTTCCTATTTTCTTTTGAACTATTCAATTTTCTCCCCTCCGATGTATATGTAATATCTTTGCAAAAAATAAAATAAAATAAGGTCTTTGGACTCTGAGGGAAAATGTGCAGTGTACAGGGCGAACAGGCTCCAACAGGCCAGGACGAGGCTGGGAGGATAATTTGGCCTGACTTGGTCTTCAGCACAGAGGAGACTGGCTGGCTTAGAACTTGGCTTTCAAGGGGTCCTTTGGGGATCCTTCAGGAAGAGCAGCTGTCCACAGCTGCAGTGGAAGCCAGCAGGTATTCTGTTAGAGAACGCAGGCCCCACCTTCCTCTCCTACGGCCTGCTGTGCTGGGTGCCCACACTCCTGTCCTCGGCAACTCCTCTGGCCTCCCGTCTCAGATGGAGGCACCGTGAGCCAGAGGGTAACCCAGTAAATGTCCTTTTTGGGATTCCTAAGACGTATTGGTTTGTTTTGTTTTTAGATAGAGAGAGGTCAAAGCTTTTAAAACAAAAACATGCTCCAACAGGCAACCAGCTGTTCCTCTACGAGGCCCTCAAAGATCTTAGCGAGGATGGTGGGTTTGGGAGTGAGCCAGAGATGGGTTTGGTCACAGCACAACCGGTTATCAGCTGTACGTCCTTGGGCAAGTGAGAGGACTGCTCTGTGCTCCGTTTCCTTGTTGGTAAACTAGGATCCGAATTCCTGCCCAGGTACGAAAGCAACGGAATAACGTCTGTCCACCTGCTTTGTGAAGGCGAAGTGTCATTTGTATTAAAGAACGTATGAGTTTCCTGGCTGCCAGAATGAACGGCCCACAATCTTGGTGGCTTAAAACCCACCAGAAATGCGTGCTGTCCCCGTTCTGGGGGGCCAGAAGTCTGAAGTCAGGGTGTCAGCAAGCCTTCATTTTCTCTTCCAGCTTCCAGGCGCTCTGGGCATTCCTTGTGTCTGGAGACCTTCTCTTCTTCCATCTGTGCTTTTCTCTCCTGTACGGATACTCGTCACTGGATTCAAGGCCCACGAGGATAATCCAAGATGATCTCATCTCAAGGTCTTTAGCTTAATTATATCTACAAAGACCCGTTTCCGAGGAATGATTGCTGCTTGTGCCTCTCTTTTTTGCTCCCGACCCTCTGTCTGCTTCCTGCCCGGCCTCCCAATCATACCGACACCAACCCGACTTCGAGGGCTCAGCCCTGGGAGGTGGCTCAGCCCAGAGCCAGCTGTCCTGCAAATGCAAAGCATTGCACTCACGCGCATTTGAGAACTGAATGAGGGCTGCAGCCTGGTTAACAGAACTTACCCGGGCCCATTTTCTGCTTTTGCTGTGGTGTGACACTTACAAGATGCTGCCATGGGAGGAAGCTAGGCAAAGGGTTCAAGGCTCTCCCTGTGCTGCTATTACTATTGAACTTCTGGTGAGTCTATAATAATTCAAAAAAAAAAAAAAAAGTTGAAAAACCAAACATCTTTGCAACTACTTGAAACCTCTGCCAGAAAAAATAACCCCTGTAGGTGTTTCTGGAAGGTAGAAAAAGGCAATCTGTGCAACCCCCCTTCCTCCCCCCAAGGTGGGCTGAATTAATCCTCCCAGGGCAGCTGGGAGACCCATCCCCGTAGGCTGTTGGGAAGTCGCCCTGCCTGGCCTGGCCCACCCTCTCCCCCCAAGGCCTCCTGGGAGCCTGTCTTGATCAGCCACGTCCCTTGGAGGGGGGTCCTGCTGGGTCTTCCTCAAGCCTCCCCAGGGCGGGGCTGGTCTGGTTGGCAGGCACACAGCTGGGCTGTCCTAGCGCCACCCTGCCCTGCAGCCCAGGCTGAGCACTGCTGTAGCTGCTACCTGCACACAGCTCCGGCTCTTGTGAGCCTCTCCCTTGTGATTTCCTGGCAGGTCCTATAGCCTCAGTGACCCCTGCCCTGAGTCAGATGCTCTGGGCTTCTAGGAGGTGCTCCTCTGGCTCAGAGCCAGCCCGCCTCACCCTGCCTCTGGTTGTCATTTGACGCGTCCTCCTCCCTGTCCTGGGCAAGCTGCTCTGTGCCGACTTCATCCCTTGGCAGACTCCAGCTTCTACTAGTCTGGGCAAGTTGGATGCACCTTCCCTGGGCCACTTTTCTGGTTCTTTCTTGACTTCCTCCTCACTTGGGTGGAGGCTGCGTGTGGTGAGTTCTACACAGTGTGGCCTTGTGCTTGGTGTCCCAAGGGTCATACATCTGGAGTCCACGGATAGACTTTAGGGACTCTGGGAACCCCCTGAACTTGCATGAAATGCAAGAAAATGTATGAAGGTTTTTCTGGAAGACAAAATGATTCTCAGAAGATTCTAAGACCCCCAAATCATTAAAAGCTTGAGGACAAGAAGGGGATGTAACTTAACTATTAGCATTTTGTTTCTGCCATCAGCCTTCCTGGGCTACAATACTCTTTCCACCGAGTGAGCCCACCCCTGTGCCTCAGCTTCCTCCCAGGTAAGATGAAGTAAACAATGGCATCTATGCATCTGCATGTCATAAGGAGCCAAGGAGAAAGTCATAGCAAGTAGCCAGTAGGGACCTAGTGAAGATCAACTGTTGTTATCACCTGCCTGGAGCGTGTATTACTTCATTGCATGCTTACAACCACTGTGTGAGACAGGTGTTTGTTATCCACTGCCTTTGAAAGACTTCATTTGGCCAATAGCACACAGATTCTAGAAGGTGGAGCTGGGATTCGAACCCACAACCTCCTTCCTTTCTGCTACGCTTTGCTGTTGTTCAACACACAGAACAAGAGGAGGACAAAGGTGATGGGGCAAGAAAAAGTCTTAATATTTCAAAGCCCCTTCCATGTATTGAACTTGGAAGGTCTGTCATGGGGCCGTCTGAAGGGTATGGGAAAGTGCCCAGCCTGCAGAGCGATGACACCGGAGCAAAGTCCTCAGACACCTGGCCTCGGAGGACAGATGTGTGCTGCGTTGAAAGTCTCACTGACTTCTCAGATACTGTCCCTCCCTTGTTGAAGGTCCACCTGGTCATCTGTCAAAACTCATCGCACACTCCCCCTGCCCTGGGAACCCCACATCTGGCCGTGTCGGTGTTCTCTGTACCTTGACCTTGATCATGCCATCAATTGCGCTGCTGCCTGAATGTCTGTTTATCTGTCACTCCCTGTCTGTTCGACGAGGTGCAGACTATGTCTGATGCATCTTTTTGCTGTGAGTGGTGCCCAGAATATCATAAATGCTCAGCGAGTAGGATGACTTCTCTCCGTCCCTCGTTCCTCAAACCTTTCCTGCCCCTCTGTGGGTGTGGAGATGAACAACTGATGTCCTCAAGGCACTCACACCAGAGACGACAGAGCCACCACACATCTATCCCTATGAAAAGTCGGCCAGTTTCTGCTGGGCTGCCCAGTAAAGCTCCAGTCCTCCGGGGCAGAGGAAGGAGTCAAAAGTCCCAAGTAGTCAATGAGGTTTTTTTTTTTTTTTTTTTCCCCCTTCATGCACCTGTTTGGCATTAGGACTGAACTAAGGGGCAGGAGTGTGAGAGTTGAGCAAACAGGCCATTCCCCTGTGGACACTGGGTGACAGAAAGGAGTGGTCTTCACATTCCAGGACCTGCCTGACATCTGGGAACACTTGAGCCAGGCTGCTCAGCCTATAGGCACTGGCTTCCATTAAGACTCCTCAGGTTTGTGTTCTTATTTCTTTTTGAAGAGAATCTGAGAGTTGCCAGGCTGGGTATTGTCAACTCCCAGCCCTTGCAGAAATGAACAAAGGTGACTGAAAGATAAAAAGATGAGATTCCAGATGATTCCAAAGTAGCTGAGCGTGAGCTCAGATACTGACTCAGAAGTCTGTATTCTGAACCCCAACAAAGGGCGGTGCCTTTCCTAGGTGTGCACATGGAAATGCTAACTAGGACGGGAATCCTTCAGAGAAGGGTTTTTTGACTGGGAAGGGCAAGGTAGTTACTTATTCAGTGTTAACCGTTTTCTAATTAAAATCTGCACCTGAAAGTCCATTTCCAATCCTGTGCTCATGATTCTCCCCCCCAACCCAATTACCAATGCCCAGCTCATTTTGGAAGACAGCAGTATGACCATTCAGAAAACCCTGCCTGTCCTTATCACCCCAACACAAACCTATCACTAAGTTCTGTCCATTTTACCCCTAAAACATCTAAATCTATCCACTTGTCTTGGCCACCGCTGAGTCCCTCATCATCTTTCCTTACAAAACCATTTTTGTAGCTCTCAAATGATTCGTGTCATCAATCTCCTTTCTTCATGCTTCCTTGAAATTAAATACCATAAACTGGAGTAATCTTGAAAAAATGCCACTCTGGTTAAGTTACCCCTCTGGATGCAAATCTTTTAATGTTCTTGAGTGACACCCTAAGATTCAAAACTTCATGTCATGGAAATGTTCCTTGAGAATTATGTACAATTATTATACTCCAAATAATGATATGCATGTTGCAATATTTGGATAAAGTGCTCATGTAAGTGACTTCCACTTACCATGAAATGTGTCAAAAAATAAGATGGATGGATGGATGGACAGATGGATGGATGGACAGATGGATGGCTTGATGGATAATAAGTTACAAAGCAAATGTAGCAAAATGCTAATTGTAGGATCTAGATAGTGGACATAATTGTGTACAATTATTGAACTCCAATTAATGACATGCATATTGCAATATTTCTATAAAGTATTCATGTAAGTGATTTCCACTTGCCATGAAATATGTCAAAAAATAAATAGATGGATGGGTGGACAGATGGGTGGATGGACAGATGGATGGTTTGAGGGATAATAAGTTACAAAGCAAATGTAGCAAAATGCTAATTGTAGAATCTAGATAGTGGGCATATGAGGATTCATTGTGCAACTCTTAGAAAGTTTTTCTATGAAAAATTTTTGCACCAGAATTAAATACAAAGTCCTTACCTTGGTCCCCAGGACCTGTCTGATCTTGCCCTCCTCTATGGTGCCAATGTCTCCCTAAGACTTCTTGTGCTCTAGACACACAGTTTGTCTTTCAGTTTTTAAATGTAATGTCCACCTTGTTTTAGAGTATCCCTAGGTCTAATCACAATTCCAATATTGTTGGTTGTGTGATTTTACATTGAACTATATGAAATGCCATTTCTATAGGTGAGTTAATCACATGTTAGCAATTTCATTTGACTCGAATGATTGTTTGATGGCCACTTATCCCTAGACTCTAAGCTCTGTAAGGTATACAGTGCCTCGCAATGTCTAGCAAATGGTAGAAACTCAATATTTTCTTTTGAAATTTAATTAAATTGATTAATTGAGAGACAGCCACCTATGTTTTTACCATCTATTTTTTTTTTACCATCTAATTTCTTGACTGCACATATTCTTAAGGGTTGAGAGTTGCATAAGCATGCAGAATTTCACACCTTTCCTTGACTTAAGCCAGTTAAGGGAAGTAAAGAATTCTATCTCCTCAAATCTAGACATTTCAACCAAGCATTCTATCTTCCCCAATTCTTATGTCAACCAGGTCTGGGTTGTAGTTTTGGTTTTCACAAATATGGCCAGAGTGGAGCACTGATGGCTATCAGGGTTCAGACTCATGTAGGACATGTCTCACCCTGAGAAAGATAGAGGAGTTTTTTTTTTTTTTATTACTGAATCCCAGATGGGCCTATCTTAATAGCTGTTAATGAGCACAGTGTTAACCTCTGTTTCTGTTTCCCCAAGGGTAAATTTACACAGTCAGCTCCACTTTCCAGAATTGTGACAACCAAATAAAGTAATATGGGAAGAGCCAGCATAGTAGAACCACAAAGATGTTGTGTACTGTTGTTTTTGGTGACCCTCTTTGATTCACTATAGTCATGAATGAGCAAGAAGGCAGCTTTAGCCTTGAGGGTGTGGGGGCTCCAAAGCCTGAGCTCCAACACTGTTGCTCACCTTGTGTTTTTAGCCTAGATGTCCTGATGTTCCACTTACTGTCAGGGAAATCAGCTAAAGGGGATGGGGCACACAGGACATTTCATTCTTGGAAATGGAGAACACTGTGCAGTGCATCTCATGTTCTAAATGAATGGACACTGAGTCAAAAAAGAAAGCAATAGAACTCTTTGTGGATTAGTCTCAAAGACCCAGGCCAAGTGGCATTGGAGTCCATTTAGTAGAGTTTGGGCTTTTTACAATAGACTGCAAAAAAAAAAAAAAAATCAAAGTGTCCAATCACCAAGCACGGATTTATCCCCACACAAAGGTCTGGATAAATGATTGTTCAAAGTATGAAGAAACAAACAAAAAAGCTTTTTGGTGATATGATGATACATTTATTGGACTAAAATTGGTGACATCTCCTTCAGAGTACATACTTCGGCTACTTGATACATTGTTAGACAATGTAAAATTAGAATCTTTTGTTCTAGACACAAGCAGCCTCATCAATTGATTAGAGAAACAAATTCAAACAAAGCAAAAAAAAATTGCAGAAACTTCTCAATTTGTCAATGGGAGATAATGGCCTCATAGGAGGACTATTTAGAGCAGCAGTTCTTAAAATTGACTGTGCCTTGGAAATAGCTGGGAATCAGTGTCTCTCATAATTTCCTCTCTCTTAATTTCCATCTTATTTTGTTTTTCCTTCCCTTCTCCCTATGTTCACCTGTTTTATTTCTTAAGTTCCACATATGTATGAAATTATATGGTATTCATCTTTCTCTGGTTGACTTATTCCACTTAGCATAATACCCTTTAGTTTCATCCACATCATTGCAAGTGGCAAGATTTCATTCTTTTTGATGGCTGAGTAATATTCCATTGTATATATATTCCATATCTTCTTTATCCGTTTATCTGGGAAACAAACCAAGGGTTGCTGGAGGGGAAGTGGGGAGGGGCACAGGATAATTGGGTGATGGGCATTAAGGAGGGCACATGACTTAATGAGCATTGGGTGTTAAATGCAACTGATGAATCACTGAATTCTACCTTTGAAGCTAATAAAAGCAAAATAAAATAAAATGTACACAATTTGGATTCTGAACTTGGAAAAAAAAGAAACACCTGGGAACTTGTTAAATCCTGCCATGCCTGGGCCCCACCCCTAAAGGAGTCAAATTCTGAAGGTCTTGGGTGTGGTTTTTGAATATCCATGTTTATCAACCTCCTCTGATGATTCAAATAAAAATAGCCCAGGGACTACAATTTAGAAACAACTGGCTGAGTGGTTGTCATAGTCAGAATAATGACTCTCCAAAGACACCCATATGCCAATCTCAGGAACCTGTGAAAATGTTGTTTTACATGCTAAAGAGAATTAAGATTGGGCATATAATGAAGTTTGCTAATGAGCTGACCTCATGATGGGGAGATTATCCTGGATTATCTCGGTGAGCCCAATTTTATTGCACGTGTTCTTAAAAAAATGGAGATGCTTCCCTGGCTGTGGTCAGAGAGGGATGTGAAAATGGAAGAGGTGTCAGATTTTGATAATGGAAAAAGTAAGGATTTTACAGAAAAGACATCTGGATGTGAACTTCCATGTGTGATACAGAACACATACTGTTTTAAATAACTTTATATAATGAAAAAAAAGCTACCAAGTAAATTGAACAATTCTTTTACATTTAGCTTTGTTGATGGATAATTTTGTCGTATGTATATGGTCTTTGGGACCTTATTTAATTTATAGTTGTACTTCCAAGTATTATGGAAATTGAAAACAGTTATATTTTTGGTATTAATTTGCAACGGGAACTGATATTATTGACTTTTTAAACAGATAATCTGCCAAATATGTTTTAAGCAACTAACTAACCTTGGTTAAGAATTTACTCATTCAGTAGGTTCATTTAATTTGGTTTCTGATTGTAATCTATGTACACTACCACTAATAAAGCTTACTGAAGATTCCTAAAAAAAAAGTGTCAGAGAAATATGACTTAGCTGTTTATTTATTTTTAATTTTTAATTTTTTAAAAAATATTTTATTTATTTATTTATTTATTTATTTATTTATTTATTTGAGAGAGAGAGAGAGAGAGAGAGAGAGAGAGAGAGAAAACAAGTAGGGAGAGGGGCAGAGGGAGAGGGAGAGGAAGAATCCCAACCAGACTCTGTGATGAGTGAGGACTCTGATGCACAGTTTGATCCTAAGACACTGAGATCATGACCTGACCCTAAATCAAGAGTTGGACAAGCCTTAATTGACTGAGCCATCCACGTGCCCTCACACTGCTAGTTTTGAGGACACTAAATGTCCCATAAGACAAAGAAGGTGGGTAGTCTCCAGAAGCTAGAAAAGAGGAGGGAATAGATTCTCCCATAGAGTCTCCAGAATGGAACACAACCCAACTGATACCTTAATGGTAGCCCAGTGAGACCTGTGTTGGACTTCTAGCCTATAGAACTGTAAGATGTTAATTTGTGTTGTTTTAAATCACTAAGTTTGAAGTTGTTTTAACAGCAATAGAAAACTAACATGGTGGTCTTCTGGTTTGGTTGTTTCTTTTCTTTTTCTTTTTCCCTTTATTTTTCTTTTCCTTGCCTTTTCATCTCCTCCTCTTCCTCCCACCCCTCATCTCCTCTTCCTCTATTTCTTCCTCCTTCTTTTTGTTAGTTGTGCTCTGCTGAGCTCCACAGATTGTGTTACAAGATGCAACATCATGATGTAGTGATCTTCAGTTCCTCACAGAGGATGGGCCACTTATGTTTACTGGGGGCAGCTTTCTGGTTTCTGCAGGCCCAGAAGTCAGCCTCAGAGTGGTTTTTGTCTCTTATTCATCGGTCAAGCCAAAGATGTAAGGCAATTTCTTTTCCAATAGCCAGCAAGCAAGGAGTGAGTGTAGAAGGCAGCTATTGCCTAGACTTCAGGCAGCAAAAGTCACTCCTTGTTGACTGGAGTCAAACTGGGCCAGAATATTCAATCTTATTCCAGGAAGAGTAAGGTGTAGGGTCACAATGCATGCCTATTATTTGCTTTCTGTTGAAATACCTTTCTCTACTTCTTTGGCTTGAAAGGTGGGCCCATTTCTTTGGTTACCTAATCCCAAACTTGAGAAGGGAAAGAGTGGCGTAGACAAGATTGCTTAGAAGTTTGTGGTGACAAATGACAAACCCCAAGCATTTGAAATGGACTTTATGAGCTGCCACAGGGATCCCATGCCTGATGGTAGGCTTGTGGATGAAACATTCACTACTTCATTCCATCTTCATACCCCTTCCAGAGATATGAACTATTATTCCTCTTTTACAGGTAAGGAAACTGAGGCTCTGAAAAGTGAAGTTAGTCACTTTATTCATGGACCCAATTGGAGTAGAGATGGGACTGAAATACAAGCCTTTATGACCAAGAAAGCAGAATTTTTTTTTCCCTTTTGAGCCTCCCTTAGATAATACATACCACTGCTCTTTATGAGATGCATTTCTTTCTTGGCCACTAATCTATTGATGAATAAATCATGGATTGCGACTATAAAGCCTGATTCTTATGCTACACCCAAGTAAATGTCCCATTGGCCTCAGTGGCAATTAGCTTCAATGAGAAGCTGAAGTTACCTGATTAATAATAATACCACCACCTGCTATTTATAGATGACCATTCTCCAAGGAGTCCAAAGTACTTTGTAGACATTATCTAATCCAGTCCTGCTATGTTACAGTAAGTCAGGTCTAAGCCTGTGGTATCCTTGCCTTTTCACAGAGAGGCTGATGTTCACAGAGGGCTAGTCTTGGCACTCATCACACAAAGGGTTGGCATCCCCTACTGGTCCATCAGTGACTTGTTCCACCTTGTATGACTTCATTCTCCATGGAAAGCAGGCCAGGTCTGTCATCATGGATTCTGCTTTCCATGGGCCTTTGGCATTGCTCACAGCACAGGAGCTGGACAGACTTCTTTGCGTGAATTTCCAAGGCTTTATAAAGGGTTTATTTGGACTCACTTCCAGGCAGAGGCACCTATGAATTGCTCCTGGGAACAGGATCATCATTTTCATTTTCTTCTCCTCCTCCCACCTTCTTCTTCTCCTCTTCTTCCTCCTCCTTCTTTTCTTCCTCTTCCCCCTTTTCTTTCTCCTTTTCCTCTTCCTTCCTCCTCCCTCTTCTCTTTCCTCCTCCTCCTCTTCCTTCCTCTTCTTCCTTATCCTACTCCTCTTCCTTCTTCCTTCTCTTCCTCCTCTTCCTTTTTAATTGACACAAACTTATCTAGTGCTAGCTATATCCCTAGTCCCGTGCTAGGCACTTCAGAGGGCCTGCTTGACTTACTTCTCACAACAGCTACCAACAGTAGTTGTCATTATCAATCTCATTATACAGGGTAGAAAACTGAGACATAGCATGGATAAATGATTTATTTCATTCTGACTGTTGACAGTCTAAGTGGTTCCAGATCAACTTGAGAAAATCTAAGGCTTCACCATCTAGCTCAGAGCCAGGTATGCATGAGACCCTCAGTGAGTAGTTGTATATAATAGAATAACAGAATGATGATCTTTTATTATCAGAGATACATTATATATCATAATTTTTAATCCTTACCAACAATTCTGTGAGGTAGATATTTGTACCCTTATTTCACATAAATGAATTAAGTTAGGCTCAGAAAAGCAAACAGTTTGTCAAAATCACATAGTTAAAAAAAGTGTTGAAGTTTTATTTTATTTCTCTTTTTTTTTTTCAGATTCCAAGATCTCTACATATCAATCCCTCATTGATTCAAATGAGCTTATGGATTAAGTGTAGAGATTTGATTGTATTAGGTTGACTAAAGGCAGAATGATGAGGGTCTTCCTTGCACTGTAAAATATTGTGGCAGTCTTATGATGAAGGAATTTGAAGGGTTCAATCTGGATAGAAGAAACTAAAGAAATGATGGTAGACACCGAAGTGTTCATGCCAGAGCTTCCAGAATAAGACATCAATAGTTTAGAAATGGTATACATGTATAAAGGGAGGAGATGGGCTTGGTAGAGCCTGGGAACCTGGGAGCCAAGGCCCCCCTGCACTAATGGGAACCACGAAAATTTTCAGTCACTGGCCTGAAAGGAAGACTGATGGGGAGAGATAACCTGGCTTCTCCCTTTCTCCTTCTCCCCAGCCTCCCATTAGTACCTCTGATGAAGACTGGTCAACTCTAATCAGAAGCCAGTGTTGAGGGATTTGGGGAATGAAATTTGCAGGATTCAGCCCTTTATGACATAGAGCTGAGAGGAAGTGTGGGGAATGGATCTGAGAACAAATGGGCCAATGACTGATATTCCAGGTGTCTTGGAACATTTATTTATTTCTCAGCCTTGTGTCAATGGACTCTTTGATTCCATTTGCCACTCCAGAAGTTAGAAACCCTGAAAAAAAGAGTCTATTTTGTTAGGATTTAATCACAATTTAAGGAGAAGAAGGAAGCCACCATTCAGAAGAGTATCTTGCACAAGAATGTCGCTTCATGGCTAGGGTCCAGCTTCCTTTGGTTGAATGTTTTTGGCAGCAGGTCACCAGGGATTAGCTTACCTGGAGGCAGAGGCCATGGGATTTATGCTGCTCAAAGGAGCTCGGCTGCCCCTACATCACCTTCACCATTCAGTGACATGGTGATTGAAATTCCAAAATGGATGAAAAATTCCATGGGGTTAAAATGACAAGTTTGAAAATGCCTTTGACAGGATAAATAAATACACAAGAAAGTGCATAAATAAAACTTCTGCCTCCGTGCTATAGACATTGCCCTTGCAGTTGCTTAGACAAGTGTAGGACTGCACCAAGAACTTCCAGCTTTTTACCATTCTGATCTTGCTGAGGACAAAAAGAGCAGCTCAGGGACAGCCTGATGCAGAGCCCAAACTGCACCCCCCTCTGCCCAGAGGGATCACAGAAGCCCAGGATCCAGGGTGCATTGACTCACTAAGAGAATTTTACTCAAAGTGTGCAATTTCTCCATGGAACGAAGCAGCAAATACTTTCCTTATTCTCTCTCTTTCCATCCTTTCTTTCCTTTCTTCATCACTGAAGAAAGAATACCCACCATTTCAGCCATCTATTGCCACGTAGCAAACCACACCGAACTCAGTGGCTTAACTTAAAGCAAAGCAATCCTTTATTTTTCTCATATATCAGCATCTGGGGCGGGGCAAGGTTGGTGGGCCAGCTCCTCTCTGCCCCACACTGTCAGCTGAGCCAGCTCAACTGGCACTGGAGGGTTCAATTCCAAGATGGCTCACTCACAGGTCTAAGTGCTGGTGGTGTCAGAACGCAACTAGGCATCGTGAGCCGGAGGACTCAGTTCTCTTGAAGTGGATCTTTCCAAGGGGCTTCTTGGGCTTTTTCCAGAGCAGGCTGGTGGAGTTCCCAGAGTAGTATAAAAAGCCCAGGTGGAGGCTGAAAGGCTCCTTAGGACATCACAGAAGCCCAGAATCTCATTTCTACAGCATTCTCTCAGTTGAGCAAATTCGTGGCTTTCTTTAATCTACCATCCCACTTTGTGGGAGGTGAATGTAAAGTGCGAGTAACTCCACAGTAACAGAGCAATGAGAGACATTCAGGACTCCATTTAATCCAAAACAAAGTGTTAAGTTCATAAAGTGAGCAGCAGAAATCCTACTTGGACCAGGGACTGAGAAGTCCCTGATACTAATCAAGGATGATGAATTCATGTCAGGCTGATGTGTGTTTGAATCTCAGCCCTTAAAATTTATGTATGTTACTTGACAAGAAGCTACGTATGAACATGGTTGGCTGGTGTCTGCCTTTCCTTCCTCATACCTCTTCTTATCTTAGATTGCCGTCATCTAGAATCTCTTCTTATTTAGTTTAATTAAATAAAAGTGGAGTTGTAGTAGTAAAAGACAGATTTTTAAAAATTTTGTGGTTTGTAATTTCATAAAAAGGTTCTGTAATCCTTTTTAGGACAATTATTAATGACATGATGTACATAAAATAAAGTATACAAAGGATTAAGTATAAGGGTCAAAAATCTGAGGGGAAGAAAAATGTTTTACTTACGTAAGGATCCATGTATCTACATCTTATTCCAAGTTATAGAACTTTTCCAGGAGCCTGAAGGACTTATTTGTATCTTTCAGTACTTTATAAATTTAATACAATTTTGCTAAAATTTTTCCACATGGTTGCATGTCATGTCATCATAAGCTTATTCATTTTGACTACTATGTGATAGTTTGTGAAAATTTACCATTTACTGATCCATATGCCATTTCAAATCTATCTCTCATTGGTGGATATTTAAGTGGTTTCCAGGTTTTCACTATTGTGAACCATATAGCTCCAAATTTTCTTGGCCGTGTGTCCTGGTATACATGTTTAATTACACCTATGAGTGGAATTGCTGAACGGCAGAATATATAAATACTTATTATTAGAAGACTCTACTCAATTATTTTCCAAAATGGTAATATAATACCATGTCTCACTCTACCAGAGTAAGCAAGAGAGTCTGTAGATCTAAATCCACTTTAAACTTAGTAATGTAAACTTTTGATCTTTGCCAGTTGAATGTGTATAAAATTATAGGTCATAGTTGCCTTGTCTGTTGTTTCCTTTTTTAAATTTTTTTAAAGATTTTATTTATTCATGGGAGACAGAGAGAGAGAGAGAGGTAGAAACACAGGCAGAGGGAGAAGCAGGCTTCCTATGGGAACCCTGATACGAGACTCGATCCCAGAACCCTGGTATCATAACCTGAGCCACTCAGATGCTCAACCACTGAGCCACCCAGGTGCTCCGATCTGTAGTTTCCTGATCATCAATACTCTTTAATATCTTTATTGACTATGGTTCCTCTGTGAAATGCCTGTTCATGTCTCTTGTCCATTTTTAATTATTTTTTAAAGATTTTTATTTATTTATTCATGAGAGACACACAGAGAGAGGCAGAGACATAGGCAGAGGGAGAAGCAGGCTCCCCGTGGGGACCCTGATGCGGGACTCATCCCAGCACCCTGGGATCATAACCTGAGCCAAATGCAGATGCTCAACCACTGAGCCTCCCAGGCATCCCTATTTTTAATTGTTTTACTCTCGATTTTGTTTTTGATTTGTAGGATATGCTTGGATTTTTCATAAAATAAATCCTATCAATATTTGCCTTTATGGTTTGTGCCTTTGCTTTTCATTTTAGTAAAAAATGTTTCCTATGCTACCATTATTTAAATATTTATCTATATTATTTCTTTCAGGACCTCCTGGTTTTGTCTCTGCTGTTTCCATCACTAGCAGGCCCCACCCATGCTGCATTCCTGAGCTGAAGGTTTGCAGCCTGGGACGTGGGACTTTGCACTGCATGATCAGGTACCCAGGCCTTTCTGGGTCTCCACCCTGGCCCCTTTCAGGCTCCACCCAAGCTTGGCTGTGGCCGGGCCCCGGGAACTGCCTGGAGCTACCTGGGCTATTTCCAGCAGATATGAGTCATTTTCCTTTCCAAGAACCCAAGGAGTATAACATTTACTGGATACTCTGGAAGATTCAGCTAAACTGCTTCTACAAATGGAGACACTGGGGTTCTGAGAGGTGATGTAATTTGTCCAAGATTATGTAGTTACAAGTATGAGAGAGGCGTGGAGACACCAAATGTTTCCTTTGGGCAATTGAGTCCACGTTGAAAATTTTATGTTGGATTTAGTGAGCATGCATTAAATTCTGCTGCCTAATTGGGATTAGGAGATGTCTTTTCAACCCGATGAAAGGGAGTCCACACAGCAGTTATCTCTCTTCTTTCATCCCCATGTCCCCCATCTGCTCTGCACATAACACTCAGAGGAAAACTATTGCAGCCAGCTCATGTCTCTGCATGGCTTCAAATGCCTCAATTGCTCCCTGTTGCACTTACATTAAAGTCTATATTCTTTACCATGCCCGTGTGCTTGGTGCCTGTCTGCCTTCCCTCCTCATCTCCTTGCTTACAGTTGTGCTCACTCTTGCAGCCACTTTCTGTTCTTTGAGTGCCAAGTTCCATTCCATCTTCAGGCTCTTGGCTTCTGTGGTCTTCTTTGCTGAGAATCCTCTCTTCTGGCCTCTTGAATACATCGCTCTCCATTACTATGTGCCACAGGGGGGCTTTGTTTCATTCCTTACTGGAGCTTATTATGACCTATATTACGTTATTTATTTGTTTTTTTATTGCTTCGCTGGGGCCCCTTCCTCCAATGAACCGTGCCTGCCAAAAGTTCATCTTATTCATCTGTATCCTTAGGGCCCAGGCCTGTGCCTGGCACACTGTTCAATCAGCATTTGTTTAACCAACGAACAAATCCAGTGGCTACTCAATAATTAGTGGTTTTCATTTCCTTCTGTAAGCAGCACTGGCCACGCACACATACTGCACACACAACCTGAAGGAATTTGAATGGGAGGATGGAAATCACAGCTTGGTTGGATGTATCTAGTGCGCATCTGAAAAACTGGCCAAACCAGTTGAGCTAGCTACTGTTTTCTCTTTTGTTTTGTTTAACTTCTACAAGTTCCTTGGCCTTCCAGCCTCTTCTGGCCTGGGTCTACATATTCCTGGAGAAGGAGAGTTTACACTAATGGTCATGTATTATGGCGTCTTGACACAATGAACACATTACTCCCCAGAAGACACCTAGTAGGCTATGACTGCAGAACGATTCTTGAAGAGATTCCAGGACATTCTGAAAAGGGGGTAAGAACCAAATAGGTAAAAGTCCTGAGGACTTTGTGTTTGTGAAGTCCTTTCTCAATACTCGGTCCTCAGTGAAATGGTAGAAGGTGGTGGTGGGAAGGGAGAGTTGACTCCCAGGTGCTGAATAAGGAAACAGACTCAGAATTGTGCCATCTCGGGAAGTGTGCTAAGCAAAACTGGGATTTGTCATCGTAACTGGGATTAAGGGATGTCTCTTCAATGATAACCCCATTCTGCCTTCCTGACCTGGTCTGGCTGGAAGATCCAGAGGTTAATGGCTGCTTTTCAAAGCATTTTTTCTTCCTAGAAATCAGAAACGAGGAAGCAGTGATCTTCTGGGTGATAGCTAGTTGGGGAACTTCATGCCCCAAGGAATGGCTACAGTTGATATTTTTGAGAGAAATTTGGCAATATCATTCCGTTTGAAGAAAGAAAGTGAACATCTTTCCTTTCCTTCTCTCTCTCTCTCTCTCCCTTCCATTTTTCCTCTTTCCCTCCTTTCCTTCTTCTTCCTCTTCCCCCTTCTGCCAACGACGTGCTGGGCACTGTGGCGTGGGTTAGAGATTCATGATGAAATGTCTCACCTCTGTTCACAAGTTAGTGGTGGAGAAAAGTGGGTGGAACATTAGAGGACAGGATGACACTCTACAGAGGGCCACACACAGATTTATGGGAGCACAAGCAGTGGCCTGCCCACCAAAGTTTAACAACCAGCTCTCTGTAGGTGTGGGGACAGCGGGGGACCCGAATTGGTAACATTTGATGATTCCTGTGATATAACCTGCACCCATCTTGGCGGTTTAAAGCTACCAGCCTGGTGCTGGGAGGAGGTAGTGTTGGTGCTACCCACATGGAGTCAGGCCAAGGGGCACTCATCCTGCTCTTGAGCTCCAGCAGGCTCAGCACATCCCTGAGGAGGCACCGGGTTTGGTCCAAACGGGAGTGGGATTGGTAACATTCAGGGGAGTCCAGGAGAGGAGATGCTTGACCTGCATTAGCGTCCTTGACAATGGGGACAGGAGTAAAGGGAAGCAGTTCCAACCTGTTTTCTCTTTATGCACATTAAAGAAAGTAAGAGGAAAAGCACATAAATCCAAGTGACAAAATAAAACTCACACGTAGTTTAAAAACTGGGAGATGAACACTGTTAACTTTTTGATGATTATTCCTTGTGTCTTCTCTCTTTCTCTTTGTTGCTGTTGAGCTTTTATCATTAGAAAGCGGGGTTTCTCTTTTTCAGTTAACCTTTTGTCTGACAGGAACATTGTAACTGTTGTTTCCTTTTAAAATTTCATTTAACACTGATCATCCATTTAAAAAAAATCATACCTCTGTTTAAATTTGGATTCTGATGATATCAAAGGATCTTTGTTTTTATATATTTTATTTGTTTTTTTCACTGACTCTTGAAAATATTTTACTTTACTTTTTAATTTTTAATTAAGTTTTTAATTTTTTGTTTTAATTCCGGGATAACTAACATACATCATTAAATTAGTATCAAGTGACAATATAGTGATTCCACAATTCCATACATTACTGTTTTTACACATTTTATTTTCATTCTTTTAAAAGATTTTATTTATTTGACAGAGAAAGAGAGAGAGTGAGCAAGCAGGTGGAGAGGCAGGCAGAGGGAGAGGGAGAAGCAGATTCTCCGCTGAGTAGGGAGCCTGATGTGGGGTTTGATCCCAGGACCCTAGGATCATGACTTGAGCCAAAGGCAGATATTCAACCGACTGAGCCACCCAGGCACCCCTGTTTTAACACGTTTGAACTCACATTTATGCATATAACTCTTAAGCTCATTCTTCTATCACCTTGATTTAGAATTTATTTTTATACGTCTTTATTTTTTCCTTGGTCTCTTGCTTTTTGTTGAGTGTTTTAATACCTTTATATTCTTTATTTTGTTAAAACTTCCGTGCCCTGTTTTAAATTTAGCTCTTCCCATTTCAATGAAGATTTCTAGATCATTTTTACTTTCTCTGCTAGCATCCTCCCATTTTTCTCTTCTACTCTGTGGTTTTTGTTCATAGGCCCTGGAATTGGAGGTACGAAGTATTTGTATAGAATTTTTTTGGATATTGTTACTTACATTAAATATCGACTCTTCCAAAACTGATTTTGAAATTGGTATGTGGTCTGAAGTTCAAAATAAAGGTCTGGTTTTACCTGTATATTAGTTGCTTTAGGTGCTCACTAGCCACCTTTTGACACCATTTTTGAGTTCTGGTTAGAGTCACCTTTCTGTGGGCTAGAATGCATATCCATGCAACTGTCCCAACTAGCACACACCCAGTGATCTACTATTGAATCTCTCAAATATTTGAGATGGAATCTGGTTCTGTTCACAGACCCAATGAATGAATATGTCACTGATTGGAATTAAGAAATCCACTTTTTTGGAAGGAGCATAAAAGAAAAGACTGGTGAGTAGGAGCTCGCACTCTTCACCCGGGGTCTTACATCTGAGCCACAGGTCCTGGTTTCTTTTTATGCTGCCATGATTTTGGATCCCATGTGCTATGTGGTCTGCCACTGGATTACAAGTTATCTTTGTCCCTCCAAAGCCTGAGCCCAGGCCCTGCTGACTCTGCTCATGGTGCTCACTGGGCAACATCAGGACCACCTGTGCTGGGAGCTGATGCAGTGATAGGCAGGTCCCTCGGATGCAACTCCAGCTGGCCTGTCTTCTTAGCACCACTGATGTCTGCCAACATGCTTGAAGGCATCTTCTGGGCTCTTCGAGAAGATGGCAGGCCTGCCACCAAGACATACACACAAGGTATGATCTCTGTGACACTCTTATTAACCACATATGCCATTATGCTCCAAATCCTTTGGAGTGCATGTTCAGTCTACAGTTTACATAATGATTTGTCATTGATCCTTGAATGTTTTACTATATTCTCAGCACACTGTTACTTGATGTACATTGATCATCTTCTGTGTTCATCCGGATAGCTCATTATCTTCATGATACAGGAGGAAATAGGCAAAGGGAGGTCACATCACTTGCTCGGGCCCTTTGCCGAGAGAGTAGCAGAGCCTGCATCAGGACCCAGCATTCTGATCACTGCCCACCATCTCATCCTCTGCACTCTATCTCTTTCTTGGTTCTAGAGGTTTCTAGCTGCAGAGCCTCCGAAGGCTCCCCTTTGTCCCCATGCTGCCCCAGCCTCCCTGAGATTGTCCTTGCCTAGTTTTTACATATACATTGAAGAAACTCAGGCTCTCTGGACTCCTAGCAGTTTTGGCTCTGTGGGCTCCTTCACAGTCCTCCTATGGAGGATGGACCAGGAGAGGCAGCTGCTGGGGCTTTTCCCTGGTTTTAGCTGTAGGCTGGGAGCAGAGCCACCCTCACCCCCAGGTCCCAGGGCTCACTTCCATCAGGTTTTATTGCCTTAAAAAGAGGGATTGAGGGCAAATGTTTATAGGTCCAGGAGGAGCTGTAAAAGTTTGCAAGCATTTCTGCCTCTTACTTAATAAACCTTAATGTGCCCTCATGCACCTATTTACCTAAAAAGAAACACATAGAAAAATTGGAGAGGGAGGGGGGTGGTTTCAGGCCCCATCATCAAGCTAAAAATCTCATGAATTCCGCATGAATTTTGACCCGGCCTGCAGAGTTCTGTGCAAGGGAGCAGAGTGTGTTGCTGGAAGCAGCCTCAGAGGAAGTTCACTGGGGCCTCTCTGTGTTCCCAAGACCAGGGTTCTGCACAGGGATCTTGCTTCAGAAGATCCTTTAAGAGAGCTTGCTTCAGTGCCCCTATACTTATAATCCTCAGGGCCTGCTCTGAATGTCCCCAAGCTCTCTGGGGTCTGGGGAGATGGAGTGGTGGGCAGCATGGGTAGGGAGAGCAAACCATCATCAGCCTAATCCCAGATGATGCCTTGGGGGTCAGGCAAGAGAGAAAACACTGTAGGCTTGAGCATGTTAGACAGAAAGAGACTTTGCTTCTGGCTTGAGTTTAAATTTCAAGTAGAGTTTGATATGTATGAGATAATAGTTAGATTACTAAGCAGTCTTAGGCCTAGACATTATTCTGAACTCCACGTGTGTTCACAAAATCCTTTCAAGGGAAGCAGTGTTCCCCTATCTTTCAAATGTGGAAACACATGTTCAGAGAGGTAATGTAACTTAATCAAGGTGACACAGCTATAAGGGATCGGGTTGGTGTTCAAATGGAAACAGTTGGCTTTTAGAGCCTGTGATCTTGAGGATTCTATGGTATAGGCTCTTCTGGTCAGAAATCAGCACAGGACCCTACATTAGTGACCTTGGCTTTGAGCTCTTAAGCATCAGGGCCTAAGGAATTCAGGTCATGCAGGAGGAGAAGACAAAGAAGAAAAAGGAACTAACATCCATGGAGCACTTCTGTGTGTCAGGTAGTGTTTATGAATTAAGCCTTCCAGTATTTACAAGGTGCTTCCAGATGCAGATTATAATCTTCTCTGTTCAGATGAGGGAATAGGTCCAGCAACAGTAACGTCACTTGCTAACAGCCTAACAATAGGACTCACAAAGCTGCCTGACATCAAAGGTGCAATGTCTTCCAAGGAAGAGGTAATTTGTGCTCATAGTAGATAAGAAACAGCAGAATTCATTCATTCACTCACTCACTCACTCATTTATTCATTCATTCATACATTCATTCAGTCAATCAGTTAATTGCTCAATTAGCTAATCAATACTTCTTGAGAAACTTTCACATCATCTGTCCTGGGAAACTAAGATGTTCAAATTCCTGGAACGACAGGGATGACTCAGTCTCAATATGTGAAATTCAGTCTTTGACTTCATGTGAGTTTGAATCCTCAACCCTGTAGAGCCCAAGCACATGCCCGCTGAGGAGTCCTATGTAAGCTGTAGTCCTCACACCTCTGAGATCCAAACACCATCTTCTTCTCCTGCTTTGATCATCGTTAGGCCTGAAACTGTGCTCACCTTTTTCACAAACCACGAGGTCAGTCGTGTGCTTGTGTGCAAGTGTAAGTGGGAGAATGGTCTTATGTGTGGAAGAATTAATCTCAGTGACCTTCCTTAAGATGTCAAATGTATTGAGGGTCTGAACAGAAACTCATGGCATTTACTTGGAGAGGAGAGGGGGCCATTTGGGAAGGATCAAGAATCTAGAGAGGGTTAGAGTTGTTGGGAGGGAGGGGCAACATATTTCTGGGGCAAAGCAGTCAGTGGCGAGTACCTCCTTGTTTTATACTGCCCTGACCCTTCCCCTTGAACTTGGCAGTTTTGCTGCTGGTAAGTTGTCATGTGGAGCTGAGAGATGCACATTAACATCTGCTTCCAATAATCAAGGAGCTTTGGTAGAATGTAGGACAAAGAATCAGATTAAGTCTGAATTTTGGCTCTTCTTCTTTGGTTACATGACATTGGGTAACTTCATTAAGCATTTTGAGCCTCAGTTTCCTCACCTGTAAAATGGAGGAATGCTAGAAACCTCATAGAACTGTTTCCCACTGCAGAAAGTGGTATCCGAACCTGAGTAATTCATTATGGACAATGCAAGACTTGTCTGCTTTGTGGAAGCACTTGGTCAAGGTTCTATTAAAGGTTAGAACCTGGACTCCAGGATCTCAGACCCAGAGGTGACTATGTGGTTACCCAGGTTCTGTCTCTCTTATTCTGAAGAAAAAGGCACAGGCTTAGTCTTTGTTCTTGAAAACACTAAAGTCTGATATCTTCCACATGGGAGGTATAGACCCAGGACAATAAGAATATGAAAACAGGGAAACCAAGAAAGAACTCTGTGAAGCAGTGAGAAGTGACATATTACTAGGTTGGATACTCCTTCATGATGGGTCAGGTCACTCTGTAGGAAGGACCTCTGTGGATTGGCTAGGGGAGAAATGGAGTCATTCATGGGATGCAGAGAGGAGGGAATTTATTCACTTGGGTCCCTTCCATTTTTTTTCCCAATTAGTCAAGATTCATTCCATGGACCGTTAATTCTCCGACGTCTGGATCATGTTCTCTGGCTTCTTTGGTGGTTGCTCAGTTCGCCAGCTACCACCACGTGGGGGAGGGGCAGGGGTGTTCCTTCTAACTCTGGAAGTGGAGGAGGAACCAGAAAGCCTGGGCCTGTGGCTGGGTGGTACAGGCATAGCCAAGGCTGAGGACTCAGCATTCCGAGGAAAGTGAATGATCAGAACATCAGAGGGAGTCCAGGAGACAAGAGCCTCCATGGAGGGATGAGGAGGCATTTAAGATTTGTAATGGGTGTTCTCAGAGAGGGGAAAGAATTTGTCTTGGTTATACATGAGTCAGAATATAGAGTAGAATCCAGATTTCCTCATTCCTATCGTAGCCTTTCCTGCCCAGCACCCAGGCTCTTTTCAGGTATTAATGCTTACTCTGATCCTATCAGTTGTCTACACTCTCATAACTTGTGTGAGAAGAGGGGCCTGGTGTGGTTGGGGACAGAGAAAAGGGGACAGCAGGGACCTGAGCCAAGATGGAGGTAGTTCAACCAGAAAGGCATCAGAAACTTCCCTTAACAATGTCTTCTGTGAGATCTTCCATGTTACTCCCTTACCTCTGGTCCTGATTTGGCTTCTCTTGGCCATTCTGTGGGGCTGTTTGAATGCTGATCTTCAGTCCCCTTTCCTGTTCTGGTTGAGATGTTCATTACCCCTCACTCCCCGTGTCACAGAGAAAATATTTTAAGTCAAACTATTCCAGACATATCATCTACCTCCCAGATTTTATGACAATGAGATTAGCCACTATTATCTGAATCTATACAAAATAGGCAGAAGATGAACTTTATAAAATAGAGGACTGATTATTTTTTAGTGAAAAAACAAAATATTTCTTCTAACTGCACCTCCCTATGTGACTATCCTTTTTGGTCACAATAATTTATATTTTTTGCAATATTTTTTATTGCAAATGAGGATGTTAATGTGGGCTGGTGCCACTCTTAAAAAATGAAGTTTCTGATGCATTATTACAATCTGTATCAACATTAAGTAAAATTATTCATTTCTTTAGAACATTTCTGCTTATTGATGTCAGTGAGAGAGGCTCCAAAGAGTTGGCCAGGGGATCAGCCTCAGGGATCAGGATTCCTAGATCTGCAATCTTGGACAAATATGATGATTTATCTTTAGAATCCTATTTCTTTGCTTGAAAAATGGTGCTCAAAGCTTTAAATAATATAAAAAATTAAACTTTTAGTTTACTTTTGATTCCTAGATTCCAATTCTTTCTTTTCTTTCTTTCTTTCTTTCTTTCTTTCTTTCTTTCTTTCTTTCTTTTCTTTGCTCCTTCCTTCCTTCCTTCCTTCCTTCCTTCCTTCCTTCCTTCCTTCTTTCCTTCCTTCCTTCCTTCCTTCCTTCCTTCCTTCCTTCCTTCCTTCCTTCCTTCCTCCCTTCCTTCCTTCTTACCTTCCTTCCTTCGTTCATTCTTCCCTTGAGGTGTGTTGCATTTCTTTTGCCTCTGTATGGAGAAAAAGATCCCCAACTAATTTATGGGGTTATAGCTTTATTCATATATATTCCTGCCTGTTTATGTATTGTCATGCATGCAACTTGTGTCCATCAGCATACACACCAGGAAGATCCAAGTGGCTAATTAAGAGGTTTACTCACATATTTATGATAAGAACATATGGGAAACAATGTCTATGTCATATACAATTCAGGATTACATGCTAAAAAGTTAATTCAATATAGATGTCTATAAACATTAGATCAAAAACATTCTATAAAAAATAGTAAGTTGTTTTAGAATGGTAAGACGATGAGTGATTTCTTTATTTAGTTTTCTTCTTGTAAAAATATTTCTAAAGTTCATTTATACGACAAATATTTATTGAGTAACTACTGTGCAGCAAATGAGAAATAAAGCAGTGGAAAAAGAGGACTGCTTTTCATGGACTTCATGGATTAATTATTAATATGTTGGTTTTGGCAATAAATGCAAGGGAGAATGTAATCCAAAATGATAAAAGTTTTTAGTAGGGATTACTCATCCATGAGTTTGACCTTTAATGAAGCGGAAACTCAGTATTTTGAGCCCACTCTGCAGAGAGGAAGATGCTGGCATCAAGGGTGGTGATTTTCTTGCCCTCTAGGCAGAGAGAAGCTGGATATGCTGAAAGCTCCTTGGCACCAGAAGCCAAGATAAGGAAGGTGACGAAATCATGGCGCGCTCAAGTCATCACCAACAGGGCAGCAGAGATTAGAGGCATTCAATTATAGGGAGCCCCTGACTCATGCTGCTTCCTGGTTCCCTGTCTCAAAGCCAGCTGAGAGATTGGTCTTGGAAGTAGATCTATGAAGATGGTTGATATCCAATTAGCAGAAAACCCAATAACATCTTCCTGAAAGTGCAAATTTTATCATATCATCTTCCAACCACTGACATCACTTCAGTGGCTTCTCATTGCTATCGGGCAGAAGACCAAAATCTGTGAGAGGTCCTACAAAGTCTTACATAATATGGATGTTGCCTTCTTGTCTCATGAGTCTCACTCTCATTTCCTGGGGGATTCAGTTGCATACGCCATAGCTTCAGGCCTCCAAATATATATTTCCTCTACTTGAAATAACCTCTTACCTCCACCTCTGCCTTCACTTCATCTAGTTAATGTCCCTCATCTTTCAGGTTGAAGCTAGGATCACTGCCTTAGACAATCCTTCCTTGATGTCCAAGTCAATTCCCCTTATTATTTCCTTTAATAGTACCAGGTACTACTGCACAGCACACGAACACAATTGTAATGTTATTTATTTGATGAATGTCTGCCTTTCTCATGAGGATAGAGATGGCATCTTTTATTTCCCTCTCATCATTGATTCTTTTAGAGCCTTCCTTTAGAGTAATGGGTCATTGAATCAATACATAAATAAGAATGGAGAATTTAAGGCTCTCACTTAGGAATGTGTAACAGAACAGGACAGTCTATGCAGAGTTCCATCTGGAACAGGAGGACTTTGAGAAAGTGGCTGATCTTCCAGACATAGGAAGCAAGACTGAAGAACGGATAAAGAAGAAAAGGGAACCCTCTTACACTGTTGGTGGGAATGTGAACTGGTGCAGCCACTCTGGAAAACTGTGTGGAGGTTCCTCAAAGAGTTAAAAATAGACCTGCCCTACGACCCAGCAATTGCACTGTTGGGGATTTACCCCAAAGATTCAGATGCAATGAAACGTCGGGACACCTGCACCCCGATGTTTCTATCAGCAATGGCCACAATAGCCAAACTGTGGAAGGAGCCTCGGTGTCCATCGAAAGATGAATGGATAAAGAAGATGTGGTTTATGTATACAATGGAATATTACTCAGCAATTAGAAACGACAAATACCCACCATTTGCTTCAACGTGGATGGAACTGGAGGGTATTATGCTGAGTGAAATAAGTCAATCGGAGAAGGACAAACAGTGTATGTTCTCATTCATTTGGGGAATATGAATAATAGTGAAAGGGAATATAAAGGAAGGGAAAAGAAATGTTGGGAAATATCAGGAAGGGAGACAGAACATAAAGACTCCTAACTCGGGGAAACGAACTAGGGGTGGTGGAAGGGGAGGAGGGCGGGTGTTGGAGGGGAATGGGTGACGGGCACTGAGGTGGACACTTGACGGGATGAGCACTGGGTGTTTTTCTGTATGTTGGTAAATTAAACACCAATAAAAGTTAATTAAAAAAAAAAAAAAAAAAAGAGACACTTAACTCTAGGAAGCAAACTGAGGTCTGCTTGGAGAGGAGATGAGTGACGGGAAGGGGTAATTGGGTGGTAGGCATTAAGGAGGGCATGTGCTGTGATGAGCACTGGGTGAAAAAAAAAAAAAAAAAAAAAAAAAAGAACGGATAAAGACCTCTCCTGCCTGAATATGCAGAGTATTCACTCCTCTATCATAAAAGTTAGAGGTGAGTTCCCTGGGTTGTGTTCTGAATGGAGAGAGGGATGTATGTATCAGTTGCATCTCCTAAACATCTTCTAGTACTATCCTAGGTGATAACATGATGCACTCAAATTGTCATCAACAAGGCTAGAAGTATGAGAGCTATAAGCAAGTTGAGTGAGGCCAGGTCTTTGAAGACTAGTAAGAGAGGGCTAAGACCAATGACGAGAGACCATCTCCACTGTGACTTTGCTAGTGACATTGGCGTCATGGTTGTGTGGATCTCTTCCAGGCTGCCACAAGCAGGGAAGCTGGGCTGACAGGTTGAGTGTGTAAAACCTTGGATTTCATGAAGAAGTGGTTGAGGAAAAGGACCCATTGTATCTTATATGGAGAGAGGAGAATCCCCAGGCATGTGTAATAATATTAATAATAATTATTATTATAATAATAAAAGTACCCTTTACTGAGTATGTTACATGATAGGAACTTTAAAACTTTACTTTTAATCTTTACAACTGTTCCAGAAGATTAGTTATATTATTTCTATCTTATAAATAAGGATGTAGAGGTGCAGAGAGGTTAGGCAACTTGTCCAGGACTCCACAGAATCAGTCCTGATTGATAGAACCGGCCTCAGAGTCTCCTGTGGTTGGAGCTATGCTCCTTCTTCACTACAGAAGTGGTTCTGAGGGCTGCCCACGAAGGCAGATGAACTTTTCCATCAGGTCCTTTAGTAGAAATAAACTACACGGACATTGCAACCTTCTCACCAGGTAGCAAAAGCCTGGAGTGCATTCCCAAGGCACTGTACTTTCTTCCTCTTCAATTCCCTTTGAAGTTAGCAGGAAGTCTGTACCTGGGGGCTGCAAAGAATCACAATGGGGCTTTGTGATCATCTGGATTTCATGGCATCCACATTTTTCATTAAAAAAATCCAGATTCATTTTATCTATCTATCTATCTATCTATCTATCTATCTATCTAGTATTTTCTCTCTAATAAGGCGCCTTTAGATAATTTTCTAATTCAATAATGGAATTTAAACTTCCTGTATGTAAAGTAGGTCAAAAATAGCTGCTTTAATTATTTAAGTAATATCCAAAGAGGCAAACATCAAAAGAAGCTCAAGTTGCAACACAAAGAGAAAAAAAAATCTTTAGGATCAGCAACTTTCCTCAGGCATGCAAGATGGTCTCAGACACATGTGCGAGCTAAACCTAAGGCTTTATTTTTTAAAAATTGCAATTTTATCAATGATAAGATCATTAATAATGCCATTCCTGTCCGTGGCATACTCTTATCCACCCAGCATACCTGCCATACCTGCTACTTATTACTTTGGGATTTTGATGATGAAAAACCAATTAATTGAAAGCCTGGAAATTAATATGGGAAATTGAGAGATGGTGGCTCATGAGCTCACTCTCCAGTTACATTTTTTTCTCTGAGACAGAAGGAGAGAGAAATGCTTTTGGACATTAGACTTGGTAGGAGAGATTTTGAGAGAGAGGAATTCTATCTAACAGGTGTTTAATGACAATATTACTCAACAAACTCTTTTTTTACTGGTATGCAATAAGGTAAACACAGAAATTTAGAGTAAGAATTTAAATGTTGCTCCAACATCCATCCAGGTTCAATGGATTGTCTTCTTGAAGCAAATATAGTCATTGCAGATATTGTCAAACACATGTGGTGAATGGCATGTAGCATGGGCTATACTCTAGTCATGCAAAGTAAGGCCATGAAAATTGGAAATAAAAATAAACCTAAATTTGCTCTATGTCACAAATGGTTTGAGAAGTACTACTCTACAAGACAGTGATAAAATATACTGGTAATCCCTACCCAGAAGAAATCACTTTGTTACTAATTTGGGGGAAAAAAATGAATCCTCTATCCCTATCTTACCGATTCATATCTTGCACTATATTCAACTTCTAAGAAATTCCTCATTAAAGAAGTTTCCTTTCTTCTATTTAAGCCGGTATTTCTTCAATTGATTTTGGCATGAAATACTTTTTTCACCTGAATGCCTCATGCTGTGGAAAAGGTAGAGAGAAAGAAGTCGCTAACCGTGGGGCACCCTACTGCTCTCAACACCACCAAGAGTAGAAGATCTGGTTTTCCTAGTTGAATTTTGAGGTTGCATCATCCCCTTCAGGCTTCTGCTGCCAGCCACTCCCTTGACCTCCCAGAATCTGGGGTTGGAGAAGGCAGGCAGAGACAATACCTCATCATCATCAAAGTTTGCAGGATTAGAAAAGAGAGAGTGCCAAGTTCAACTCAAGAACTCTATGATGAGGCTGGTGGAACTGAAAAGAGGATCAACAAGACATTTTTTCTCTGGGTGCCTGTGTACATATTCCTTTCCTTCCTTCCCTTTCTTCTGTGATAATTATTGAACCCCTAATGTGGGCCAGATGCTATAGTGGATATAGTTAAGGATATAGAGTTTAAGCATATAGTTGAAAATAGACTGTATTCCTACCCTTTAGGCATCTATAATCTAGTGGGGGTCAGAGGTAAGTCATCAAGCCATTTGGCTAACATGGGTGAAGTATACGGTGGAGATAAAAAGGGTGACGAGTGTGGCAAGCATCAAAAGGGGAACCTATACAATCTGTGAGGCTGAGGGAAGAGACTACAAGATTTCCTGGAGGAACAGACAAGCTAGGTGAGTACTGAGGGATGAAGAGGAGTCAGCCAAGGGAAGGGAGGCAGCGATGGGGGGGATGTTCTGGGCAGATGCTTGTTTCCTTACGGATTCCTGGAAAACTTTAGTGGCACAGGGATGATTCTGAACCAGGGAGGTCACTCTGGCTCAGGTGGGATCTGATTTCCATTTCTTTCCCAGGTGCTTCATAAAACCCAACTTACTCACCTTCAGTGCCAGGTTCTAAAGTCCTCATAGCTAGTTTCCAATCAGGTCCCTGCTGAGGGAGGCAAGATGGCCTTCTTAATGGGAACATGTTCAACAGCAGGGGTCAGAGGCACCCAGAATTTTTCTCGTGAAAAATTAGTTGAGCTCCAAGGTCAGGGCATGATGAGTGGGGCTCATCAGAACAAATAATTTCTGTTTGAGTAGAAAGACCTATGGGGTACTTTTAGGATCTTGCTTAAATTTAGTAATTATGTCTGCCTCAGGCTTTAAGCAAACAAAGCAGTAAAATGAGGGTGTTCAGAGGTAGGGAAAGGGATGAGAAAGCTTCAAATGAACCGGGTTGACTTTCTGCTTCAGAAGGGCTAGGCTCAAGCTTCTCTGGCTGGATTTCTTGGAGTTATGCTATGAACCCATTCTAGGTAGTGTTCACCAGCTCTTATCAAGGCCTCATGCAGAGAAGCATTCAGTAAATGTTTGCTGGCATCATCATAATAATCATAGTGGAAATTGTGTTTGCAGCCCTAGTATCTATTTTTAGGAAAACCCCAATTTTTATTCAGATATAAGCACCCCTCCCATGCAAACCTATATGCTTTGTGGGAAGAAGATCAAACACTTGTACATGGTTCAGGACTGTTTTAGTTAGTAAAAACCACATTCCCTGGACATGGTGATTGGTTCAGGGCTGGGCTTATGGTCCCACTGGAACCAATGAAATTAGAAGAATAGTTTCTGAGGAGTTTCTGGAATTGCACTTCCTCATTCTTTTCAGAGAGTTCCTACTTGTAATGCCTCCCCTCTCTCTTGATATGGTCCATGAGAGTGTGGTAGTTGTTGGCAGCCATCTTATAACCAAGAAGCACAACCTGTGTGAGCATGAAGCTGGCACTATGGCAAACAGAAGAGAGATGGATGTGATGACATTGTTGAACTGCTGAATCACACCAATACTTCCCTACATCAAGGCTTTCATTATTCACCCATACATCCTCTTTCTAGTGAAAACCACTGAGTTAAATTTTTTATTATTCACGACTCAAGGCATCTCAAATTATAGAGATCTTGGTAGCAGAAAGTGGTCATTGTTCATAACACTCTCAGGTATGGAGGTGATTGAGATGGGATGAAAGGCACAGTAGATGATTTCACTTGGTTCATCAGCTGCCTCTTACACCTTGGAAAAGAGATTATCAAGACTGTGGCATTAGTGGGCTTGGTAGAAAAAAAATAGAGATATAGGTGCATAGATATGGAGGTCCTGTCAAGAGAAATGGTTAGGTCACAGATGCCCTTTCTGAACACAGAAAGAGAGGAAAATACAACTATGCTATCAAAGCATTTATGGGAAGCAATAACCACCCTATTTAAGCCAATTTGAGTTGGTTTTTATGTTTCTTGCAACAGACACATACTAACCATAGCAATCATCTAAGTGCCTTGTGTATTCCGACATCAGAGCACTTAGAAAAATAAATATTTGCTCATATTTGTGATGACTATTTGTCTCTTGCAGGCAGGAACCATGAATACCAGCATCCCCAGTACCCAGTATAATGTTTGGTATGTAGTAGATGCATGGATCTATTTGATGAATGAATGGCCTCAAATGGGAGACATTAAAGCATAGGTTAGTAGCTTAAATGTGGAGATGGTTTATTCATTCCATCAACTTAAGTATCTTTCATATGGAGAACTTTGTGGCAGATGATGATTCTCCACAGACCTATCCTTTTGGTGGATGGTTTTCTTCCCTCTCTCCACTTCTTTATTCTTTTCATTGGTGTCAGACCTGCATTACAGTCTGAAGATTCTCTCCAATCTACTCCCATTCTCTCTTTCTTTTATCTTTATAGGTCTTTTACCCAACCAATCTCTTGTGCATCTACTTCCATTTGGTGCTTGCTTCTCAGAGGTTATAAACCAATGTACACTGTGTTGGCTCTTGAATGGCTTGTGTAACAAGCTGTGGAATGTAAGTGTGATTTTCAGCATACCTTATCCTACACTCAAAGGAACCCGAAGCTGCCCTTCTCAGTGTTTATATCCAGTGGAGGCATTTTCTTGAGCAAATGTGAAAAAGCAAGCAAGGTAGCAGCAAACAGGCATGGAAAGGAAATAACATAGGCTCCTTTCTTTTTAAGTAAGTTAACTATTCAAAGAGTTTACATGCTGTGTTTTTAACGGAGGATGAATATGCTGTGAAAACTTTGATGTAATATAATCTTTTGATTTTCTGGGCTTTGTCTTCAGAATGTTTACCTTATTATTGACTCATTTCTTCTTTTGCCCCCTCTACTCTACTACATACTGTCAAAGCCAGCTATGTAAAGAGTGAAAAGGCCATTAAATGTAGAATAATATTCTCAACTAGCTTTGGCTGGGGGGACCTTAGGCAAATAACTTAACTTCTGAGTCTGTTTTCTTATCCATGAAAGTAGAATGATTGTCTTCACAGTATTGCTAAGAAGGTGAAGTAAGGCAATAGATAGGAAGAGTCTAGTACAATTCTGGGCACAAGGTAGTGCCCAGTGATATTAAATATTGCCCACCAACAAGGAAAGTCTCAGAGTATGGGAGGGGGCTGCAGGGAGTGATGTGAGCATTATTGCTCTGATACTCAAGAAGAATGATGGGTTACGCATGAAAGACTCTACATCCCTATGGGTTCTGTGGCCACTGGTCATTGATCTCTAGGTTCTTTTGCCAAAAGTTAAAATAACTGCATCTACTTTAAATTCTATTCTTTCTTCTTATTTTTGGAGAACTATTATGAATATTTTATTACATATTTGGAATCTAATATAGAATGGGCTGAGGCTTTGGAGCTAAAGATAGTCTATTGAGTTCAGCCTACTCCATAGAGCACCTGCAGATGGAGGATACCAAAACACAGGGTTAGGGTATGGCTTGCCTAAGGCTTTGGTAGAGCTGGGTGGGCTCCCTGGTCTCTTTGTCTTGGGGCAATGAGGTGTTGCCTCAAATGCGCCAGCATCATTCAGAATTTGACTACTTACTTTGGAATGAATTCACTTTGGCTGGTTTGAATAGGGACCTTGCTTTCTGGGAGCCTGGTGTCCTCCTCTGGGGTCATTTGTGATTTTCTTAACAGCATGAGATGCTGCATCCTATTCCATACTCCCATATACCTCGTATATTTTCCTCTTATAGTCTATGATGTTTGTGTTTTCTCTTTTTAGCCATGGTAGGGGTCACACTCTGCCCCAATGTCTAGTACAGATTAGGGCACTACATGTTCGTGTGCTGAATTTATTGAATTCGTAGATTTTATGACAGTGGATGGATCTTTGGGGAAGCAGCGGGCAGTAGGGCTGAGGTTGGGGGCAAATCACAAGCAGTTCATTTCACTTGTTTTGGGAGACTTTTTTGTTGTATACATGCTCCTATGAAAGAATTCAGCCAGGAGGAATGAGACACAGGGGAGCTTATTGGTTAAGAACATGGAGCTAATTCACCTGGGCTTAAATTCTAATTCTGTTACATATTAGCTGTGTGATATTGAGTAAGTAATTGAATCTCTGTGATCTGCCCAGGATGAGGATCCAGAACCAATATTCAGGAAACTAGGATGCAGGCAGATGTGTAGGTACAATGCATACGTACATTATAAGTGCAAATGTATACATAGGCTTGCACATGTGTATGTAGACTTGCATATACACACACAGATACAGAACTGTGCATTTATATGCAGCCTGGCACCTAGAGTTCTCACACGGTGTCACCTAAAGGTTTCTGGGTGAGATTGTTAACATTGATCATTCATTCAGTGAATAATGTATATTAAGCAATTACAAGTTGGCAGACCCCATTAGGAGCTGAGGAGAGAGCCATGAATTAAACACGTTTCCTCACTTAAACATAAGCAGTCTATCACCAGTGAATAACGAATACTGTGTTAAGGGCACGGACAGAGTCCTCAGGAAGCATGGAAGAAAGCATGAGCAATTCTCACGGCAAAGCGGGGAGGCTGAGGCAGCAGAGGGTGTGACAGGCGGGTAGGGTAATACTTAAGTGTGTCATGAAGACAGAAACTGTGTGTAGGGAGAGAACTGGGCAGGGGGATGCTTCAGGTAGGGAGGAGTGGTGGAACAAAGATAGGGTGATTGAGGCTGCAGATAGTGGAGGTGGTTGGGAACTTCATTTATGTGCATTATTTTTCTCAAATGGCTGCTAAGTTGTTAGGACATAATTACTTATTAAGCTCTTTGGGCCTAACAACTTAATACAGGGAACAGGTTTTTCTTTCGGCCCAGATTTGCCATGCAAATGAAATATTATTGAGATACCCAGTATGTCATGAACTGAGCAAGTGTGCGAAATTCCATCCTAGACACAAGCATGAAGACATTTTCCAGTTGTTTTTTTCTTGTACCGATGGGTTGTTCTCAGCTCTCATCACACATGTAGTATCAAGATTGCAACAATTATCTTTGACCAAGAAGGACAATCACAGATGATTGTAAATTCATGTACCTGCTTAAGCCCACAAACCACACTCCCATACACACCCATCACACACGTACACAGGCAGGCAGAGCGATTTGGCCATCATGATAACTTTGGAGGGTAATTAACTTTGAGAAATGAAAATAATTAAAAATCAATTAAGATATAATTTCTTAGGGAAATGGGGGGAATCGGGATCAGGAATTTTCAGGGAGGTATGACTTCCTGGGCAATATGGCTTCCCCTTGAGACAAATAGGACTTGAAGCTCTCTTGATCAGCCAGTAACTTGTGCCTGCCAAGTGGGTGATCAGCACAACAGGAATGCCATGGACCCTGTTATCTTCCCGGCGTTCCTCACCTCTGTCATCTTATCAGCTTCTCGGATAGATCCACAACATTTTCCCAGAATTAGCCTATATCATCCCAGGTCTGATCACTGCCAGTACATTCAACTGTCTTCCATTCTACAAAACTGCCCTGCAGCTCTTGAAAACTCTGAGCACTTGTCTGTCTTGCTACTTGTGTTTTTTATTTTGTTTTTCTTTTTGTGAAATGTCTTTATTATTTTAGTTTTTATTTTGAAAGATTTTATTTATTTATTCATGAGAGACACACAGAAAGGGGCAGAGACATAGGCAGAGGGAGAAGCAGGCTTCCTGTGCGGATGCAGGAATTGATCCCAGGATCCCAGGATCACAACCTGAGTCAAAGGCAGACGCTCAACCACTAAGCCACCCAGGTGACCCTGTGCATTGTTTTTAAAATTGCTGCCATGGTTAGCATCAGAGTCAGATCTGGATCTCTCCTTGTGTGGTCTTCAAAAATTTCACCCAGGGAAAACATGGTTATGGACAACACTCACAAAATCACCTGTTGGGGTATATTTTCCTTTGCTTTTGGAGTAATGCACACTCTACCTTGCTCACTTTGTCTACTCACTCTGTATTTATGAACATGGGGGCTCAACTCTTTAATGGAAGACTTGATAAAAAAAAATCTACCTCTTATTCTACAGCATTTCTGGTCCTAATCTAGTTGCTGTTCTGACAACAGTTCATCTTTGTTTGCACCTTCATTCTTTGGAGGTAACTACCTACCATTTCCTGAAACGTCACTGTGTTAGCCAGAGTTCTCCAGAGACACAGAACCAATAGGATATATACAAAGAGATTTGTTATGAAGAATTGGTTCACATGATTATGGAGGCTGACAAGTCCCACGACCTGTTGTCAGCAAGCTAGAGACCTAGGAAAGCCAGGGGTGTAATTATAATTCAGTCCAAGCTCAAGGCCTGAGAATAATTCAGCTTGTCCAGGCTGAACTACATTTCCCAAAAATCTCTTCTCTTCTGAGTCTAGCCACAGCAAGCCAGAGCCACAAAGAGGGCTCTAGTGAGACCTGGAGGGTGGAAGAAAAGTGGCTGCCATTTTGTAGCGCACCTACATCGTTAGTGACCTGTTGGCTCACCTTGTTGGCGTTAAGCAGCACCTGGGCCTGGATTACTTCACCTTCCCCTGGGTCCTCCTTTAGTTTTTTTTATTTCTAAGCCCAGCATATAAGGGAAGGTCCATGATGAAGACACCAGCTTCTGCAGGATTTCCTTGTTTTGAAGGTCAGAAATAAGAATGGACAACGGTTTTAGCCATTCTTATTGGATTCCAGCTCATGCATGTTTTTTTTTTAAACAGCTCTACTGAGATATAATTCATTTATCCTTCATTTCACACATTTAATTGTACAATTCATTGGTTTTTACTATATTCCCAGAGACACACAACTATCACTATGATTAATTGTAGAATATTCATCAACCCCCAAAGAGACTCCATATCCAATACAGTCACTCCCTATTTCCATACACCTGCCTCTCACCTCTACCCTACTTTCTGTTTCTGTAGATTTGCTTATTCTGAACATTATACATATATATGGAAACATACAATATGTGTCCTAGTTCTTCCCTGTTAGCATATGGTTTCAAGGTTTATCCATGTTGTAGGATGTTTTAGTGCTTCATTCTTTTTTACTGGTCAATAATATTCCGGCATATGGATGTTCCACATTTTGTTTATTTTTTCCTTTATATTGGTACCACCTTTTGGCTATCATGGATAATGCTGCTATGAACATCTGTGTTCAAGTTTTTTGTGGACATATGGTTTCATTTCTCTTTGGTACACACTTAAGAGTAGAATCACTGGGTCATATGGTAAGTCATTTGGAGGAACTGCCAAACTAGCCATTTTACATTCCCAGAAGCAATTCACGAGGATTCTTGTTTCTCTATGGCTTTGTCAACACTTATTATTACTTGTCTCTTTGATTGAGCCATCATAGTGTTTGTGAAGTGGGATCCCAATGTGGTCTTGATTTGCATCCCCTAATGGCTACTGCTGTTGAGCATCACTTCATGTGCTTATTGACTATTTACATAACTTATTTGAAGAAATTTCTATGCAGATACTTCACTCATTTTTAAATTGGCTTAGTTATCTTTATATTATTGAGTTGTGAAAATTCCCGCCTGTTCTGGATCTTATCTTCCTAACTGCCTGCCCTGTTAATTTTAAGAAGCAGCATTAGATGCAAAGATAATAGCCTTACAGAGACTATTTAACTGGCTTCCACAATTGCATGAGAATTTCCCTTTAGTGAATCCATATATATTGTGCTGGCTCTGCTGTTCTGACTGAACACTTGTTGATGGAAAGTCTCAGCCCCATGTTCTAGTCTCATCTTCCCATACTTTGTATACACAGCTATGCTCCAGCCAAACTACACATCCAGGAGAATCTTCTTTTCTTAGTTGTACATCATGCCTGTTTCTTTTCTAGCCATTTTGCCTAACTTTTTTTTTTTTACTTAAAATTTTATTTGTTCTTTGAAACCATGACATATTCTCTATCATCTGTAGAAACTTTCCTAATCTTATCATCTTCCTCCTTTGCACCTTATAATATTGCTTATCTCCTTGAAAATCAGTTTCCTTTTCTGTAATCTCCTGGGATGGTTGAAAGGAATAATAAAGGGTACACATAGAAAATATCCTCATAGAGTACTAGGCTTATGGCAGGTGATGAGTGATGGTTTATTCTCTTCATTTTCTACCCCAGAACATTTCAAGAACTTGGTAAATAGTGCTCTAAGTTTTCTAATTTTGTAGATCTGGAAATGAGGCCAGGCGGTTCAGATGATTCATGTTACTATGCATTTTCCTCTTTTTCTGTGGCTTAGGGATCCTTCTGGGACACTTTGCTCTTTGTGCTCTGGGTTTCAATGCTGGACACGCCTTTTTGTAAAAGCATGCATTTGTGAGATGATGGCAGTGATGACTTCCAGCCATAAAATATTTCCTTTTATCCCATCAAATAATTTGAGGGGGCTGTGGATTCAATAAATGGCGATGGATCTAATTAATAGCATGGAATCTCATTTATAGAAATGTCTCATGTTTGCATCATGCTTCAGAGTCTCCAGAGTGGTTTTCTCTTTGGATCCTCACAGACTCCCTTGCTGTGAAATAGGCAGGGCGGTTGAGGACATTCTGCTGGTGATGACACTGAAGCGCAGGTGGCTTAAGCGATACATCTAAAGGTCACAGCGAGTAATTAGAACCCACAGATCCTGACACCCAGGCTTGTGTCCCTCTCTGTACAGTCGTCAACAAGCAAAGTGAAAGGGAAGCTTGAGTTTGTTCCAGTGCAAAATGCAGTGGATCAGCATCAGTTGGTTAATCCTCAACCTGTCCCTGCTTGATCTCCTTGGGTAGTTGCTGCTCTGCTATTTCCTCCCCCATCTATCTTCCTACCTCTGTTGGTGCTAATACCTTTCAGAATCTAAGATGCTGATCACACAGGTCCAATAGGAGGAATGGACCATGTTAGCTACTTGTTTTATTTATCTATTCCTATATAACAAACCACCATTAAACTTAGTGACTTAAAACAAGAATTAATTTTTTTCTTATAATTCTGTGTGTAAGCTGGGAGGTTCCTGTGTTGGCTTCAAACCAGGTGCACACAAATGGCTGCCTTCACCTGAGGGCTCAGGGGGGATGACGTATACAAGACAGCCCTGTTCTAAGTCTGGCAGTTAGTGTTGACTATTGTCTAGTATGACCTGGTCGACTTGCATGTGGACTTTCACCTTTAGTAGGCTAGACTGGTGGTCCACATGGTGGTCTCAAGGGCATAAAGACAGACAATGGAAGGTCTAGGGAGGCTTGGGCTGGGCTCCCTCACAGTATCACTTCCATTGACATTCTATCAATCAAAGCTATCACAAGGCCAGCCTGACTCAGGGGTCAGGGAAATAAACTCCACCTCTTGATGGGAGGAAATTCACCTTCATTTTGCAAAGGAGCAAGACTTATCTTTGGAAATAATGGTGCATGGAGTCATGCAGAGCTTCCATGCAGCAGGACTTGTTTTGGACACCTTTTTTGGTATCCCAGTGATGTGGTTAAGTGTGAAACCAATGAGAACTAATCATCTCTAAAAAAGTATTCTCCATCTGACCCAGCATGGGTTAATATGACTCTGGTTTGTGGTTGAAGGCAAAGAAATGTGCTTGCCACCTACTGTTACGATCCTGGGCACTCTGTTCTTTAGCGAACCCAAAGGAAGGGATATTTTGATTGGTTAAGTATCCAGATACTTGAAGGCTCCCTTGACATAATACCATTGAAGAGCTCATCTATTTCATTAATATTTCTAACATCCTACTTTGGTTTTTAAATTACTCATTTCTTATCTTATATGAATGTAACTACCTTTACAACTCTCTGTAACTGAACTCTCCTGCTTTCAAATCATCAGGACTCCTTGTGATGAAAAATACTTGGACTTGCCAATCAAAGATGTATCATCCATTTGAAACCTGATGTCTCTGTCGTTAGGTTAATGACTCAGTCATTTTCTTTACCCCTTGCAGTAAGTGTTCTACTATCCACCCTGCACTAGCCCCTCCTCCACCCTGCTCCCTGCACCGGTTGCCTCTGCATCCTTGTGGCATTAGAAGAATGACATCTGTCATTCTGATCTGAATGTTTTAGCTCCTGCCCACTGGGGTTTATCCCTCCTCCAAGTCATGGGGAGGGAGCTGCTAGTCTTTTATTTACCTTGTGCTCTTGAGTTTCTTGTGCCCTCCTCCAGCGAGGGATGGCTGAACCCTTCTGGCACGGAGAACGAAATACTTCTCTTCACCATTTTTATACCTGGTCTGCCCAAGATTTACCACGTGTTATTCCTTCCCAGTTTTTCTTCCTAATATGGAAACATCTAGTTTGGGGAAATCTAAGAAAATCCTTTTCTCTTTCTAGAATGTATCTCTCAAGACTATCTGTTCTGGACTCTGAGATTGAAACCCAGAGCTGAGCAGTGAAAACTGTCTTCCCTTTCTTTTCTTCTTTTTAAACAATTCTGTATATTACTCAATATGCTCATCATGGTAAATGTCCTCTTCAATTGCTATCACCTATTTTACCCATCCTCTCACTCACCTCCCCACTGGTAACCATCAGTCTGTTCTCTATAGTTAAGAATTTCCTTATTTGTTTCTCTCTCCCCACTTTCCCCGATTGCTCATTTGTTTTGTTTCTTAAATTTCACATATGAGTGAAATTGTATAGTATTTGTCTTTCTCTGCCTTAGTTTACTTAGCATTATACTCTCTAGCTCCATCCATATTGCTGCAAATGGCAAGATTTCATTATTTTTATGGCTGAATAATATTCTATTGCATATATATATATATATATATATATATATATACCACATCTTCTTAATACATTCACTTATTGTTGGATGCTGGGGCTGCTTCTGTAATTTGGCTGTTGTCAATAATGCTGCAACAAACCTAGGAAAGCATAGATCCTTTCAAATTAGTGTTTTTGTATTCTTTGGATAAATACCCAGAATATGATTACTGGATTGTAAGGTAGCTCTATTTTTAATTTCCTGAGTAACCACACTGTTTTCCATAGTGGCTGCACCAGTTTGCATTCCCACCAACAGTGCATGAGGGTTCCCTTTTCTCCACATCCTCACCAACACCTGTTGTTTCTTGTGGTTTTGATTTTAGCCATTCTGACAGCTGTGAGGTGCTATCTCACTGTAGTTTTGATTCGCATTTCCCTGATAACAAGGGATGTTGAGTATCTTTTCATATATCTGGTGACCACCTTTTGTTTTCTTTGGAGAAATGTCTGTTCATGTCTTCTGCCCATTTTTTTAATTGGTTATTTGGTTTTTGGGGTGTTGAGTTATATTAATTCTTTATATATTTTGGCTACTAACCCTTTATCAAATATGTCATTTGAAATACCTATCAGTGGTTGTCTTTTAATTTTGTTGATTGTTCTGCCTTCCATTTCTTGGAAGTTTTAAACCAGCCATGTGGATGAAGGGCTGCAGAGACACAAAATCCCCGAATCAGTTGGTATTTCCCCACTTTTCATAACTATTGGGAATTATCCCATTCAAACAGCATCTCCCTTTTCTGTAAGTCATTGCACATTTACTCTGACAGAGCCAGTTTCCCCCATTCTTTTAGTGTACTTTGTTAGTGACACATTTGTTTGTTTGTTTATTTATTTTAAAGATTTATTTATTTTAGAGAGAGCACAATCATGACGGTCAGAGGGAGAAGGAGAGAGAATCACAAGCCATGCTGAGGGTGGAGCCCAAAGCAGGGCTTGATCTCACAACTCTGAGATCACAACCTCAGTCGAAACCAACGGTTGGGCACTTAACCGACTGCACCACTCAGGTGCCCCAGCGACACTTCCATTTAGTTGTAATTGTTATTTTACATGTGTGCATTCTCATGAAATCTCAACACTGATAGGAGGAGAAACATACCGACTGCTGCATCAAACACATTGAAGTCACTCAGTTCGTGTTTAAAGAAACCACGGTGGGCTGCTCAAAACTATAGAGCAGTTATGTTTTCTAGTGTCCAGTGCATAACAGATGGCCCACACTTAAATGATACTGTTCTGTTAGCATTTATCAAGAGATGGATGCACAAATGTCTAAGTCCTGCTTGCCATCAGTGTAATGATCAGGGTTAGCTTGTTTTGTAAGAACACGGACTTTTAAGGGAGTTGATCGGGTAGCCTGACTGTGGTGTGATCAACTCTATCCCTATTCTATTTTGGGCTCTCTCTCTTCCAGGAGACAGCCTGCCTGCCTGCATACTTGCCTGATGGAGTTAGCCTGTCTCACGGCTTCACTCTGGAGCCCGGGGGATTGCTTCCCACTACAGTGGGCTCTCTTTGGGAGACTTCAATTGCTTTTGAATTAGTTATAGGCTCAAAAGTGAACGACTCCCATTATTAGAATGCAGGTTTTAAAATTACTTCATTTCAAGTTGCCAGCTTGGCAGCATTAACCTGTCATCAGAGAATTCAGCATGGTCACGAAGAAGATAGACCTTTGAAAAAATAAAGCAGAAATGAACTGATATGGTCAAGGAGGGAAGGAAATGGACTCTGAAATGCCTTTCACCTATGCCTTGTCTGTTTTACCATCTATAAAATGGTGGCAAACTTTGGATCCTCCTTTTAAGAATAAGTTAAAGAGTAGTCAATGAATCTATGTAAAACAATTTACTGAGTATAATACTCCATTGGATTCTCTAGATTTGTGTAGCTGTGTTGAAATATTTCTAGGAAAGCCTGTGTTCTCATGAACACACACTATAGCTTTAAGCCAGATATCAAAGGAATATTTCTGGTATAAATGGCATTATTTTCCACCTTTATTGGGATATGATTGACAAATAACAAGATGGTGTTACACTCTTACAAAATCACATTAACATGATCACATATATTGTATCATTTTTTAAAAATCTCATTTCATAAGTTAGAAGCAAGTTGCAGCTCTCACTTAACTTACACACAAGAAGAATTAGACAAGTGTATAAATACAAGGGAATGGTGATTATGGGAACCACCTGAAGGTCTGGTCACCAAAATTTTGTGTCATTAAAAAAAAATGACATTTATGACATTTGTGTCATTTATGTAAATGTTTCAAAATGCGAAAACACAAAACAATTTGGTTGACTGTCAGGAAATAATGTTGTGTGAAAAAATCAACCCCCAAAAGTCATGTAAAATATGATCTCATTTATATAGCATTCTTATTATGACAGAATTATAGAAATGCAGAACAGATTAATGGTTGCCAGGGGCTGGGAAAAAGGGAGGCAGAGAGAGGGTGACAGTGGTATGTGTGAGTATAAAAGAACAAGAAGGATACAGAGCAGTTCTGTATCTTGACTGTATCAATGTCAGTATCCTGATTGGGATATTAGACTATAGTTTTACAGATGTTACCATTGGGAGAACCTGGAAAGGGTACATGAGATCTCTGTATTATTTCCTAAAACTTCATGTGAACTACAATTATCAAAAATAAAAAAGTCCAATTAAACAACAACAAACCAGAGAAAATTAAAAAAAAAAAAAAAGCCCTCATATAAATCCTGAATAATGGGCAGAAAACCACGAGACAAAAATCAGTGGAAAAAGAAAAGTGACAAACTGGTTGACACAGGAAGAGACTTTGCAAAAAGATAATTAAAATTATCATTGGAGGGAATAGAGCATAGAACTGCTCTGCAGAAAACCAAGTCACTAACTTGGAGGACAAAGCTGAGAACTCTCAAAATACAGAAGAAAATAACAAACAATAAGCGACTTGATTAGTTTATACTAATTATTAAGCTTATAATTTATGCAGAAAACCTTGAATATGGTCTTATATGTATCACATATATGATTTATAAGTATATTCTTTTCTTACTTTCAAAGAACACATGTGAATATTATTCTATGAGGTAATATGCAAAGTTAATGGTGATTTTCTTGAATGATACCATTATTCATGATTTTAATTTTCTATTTTATGCATTTGGATACACACTTTTCTATCATGAGTATGTATTAATTTTAGATGAAAAAACAATTAAAATCAGTGCAATTTTGTGCATATTGCACATCTGCAATTGTGTGAAAATATATACAACAACAAACTGGAAGGAAATATTGTGTACTAAATGTTAACAGTGGTTCTGCCTGAGGGATCAGATTTACTTGTTTTCATTTTCTCCAAGTAACACTGTGTAGTCTCTAGATTTTATACAGAGATCAGATGTTCATTTTATAATCATTTAGATAAATTTTAAATTAGCATATAAAATTTTATAGATACTATATGATAACAAATATGTAAAAATATACACTGAAGATTGATAGGAAGAAAAACAATAAAAGGTCAGAGTATTAGTATTAGTGATGACTTTTTAAATTCTTTTAACTCATGTATTTTCAAAATTTGTATCATGAACATATATTGGCTTGGTAATGGCATTGTCCCCAAAGAAAATGGAAGTTATTAATTAACTGTTTTGGAGATAGGGAAATTTTTTCTAAATATAAAATAACAGAAAAATCATAAAAGAAGGAGGAAATGCTCAAATAGCCAATTAAAATCACAGAGGCACAAAAAAAAGAATTGCAGAGGGAGAGCCAATTAAAACATAGGAAAATACATTGCTTCCCTAAATGCAATTTCAAAAATTGATGTTTCTTTATATGTAAATTTATTTCATTTTTTCTGTTATATTTGTTTTTAGATTAAACAATATTCTCACGTAGAATAATATGCATACCTGACAGATTCTATTTGAGAAAATATGTAATAAGATAGGAAAATATACTACAATCTTCTGTGAAAAGAAGAAAAAAATATTGCATCTACAGTTTGTCTTAAACTTATATATATGTATATATTTAAATTCAAAGTCAATTAGCCAACTTAAAGTACGTATTTAGTTTCAGATGTAGCATTCAATGATTTATCAGTTGTGTATAACACCCAGTACTCATCACATCAAGCAACCTCCTTAATGCCCGTCACCAAATTACCCCATCCCCTCTAGCTACCTCTATTCCAGCAACCCTCAATTTGTTTCCCATAGTTAAGAGTCTCTCATGGTTTTTTTCCCTCTTTGATGACTTCCCATTCAGTTTCCCCTTCTTCCCCTATAAATCCTCTGCGCTGTTTCTTATATTCCATGTGTGTATATATTTTTATGAATGACAAAAGTGAGCCAGATGATCACGATAGTTACATCTTAGGGTTACGATTCCAGAGGACTTTAGTTTCTCTTTTAATGCCGATATTTCCCACATTTTCTAAAATCAAACCCCCAAAATGTTATATGCTAATATGTTAATAAATGTAATATAATTATATATCAAGGGCCCACATATACGATTAAAAGGCACCATGCTTGGCTTCGAACTTCCAGTTAACAGAGAGCTCTTGAGAAAGTCTAATAAGACTCATTCATTCAACATTTATTCATAGAATGCCTACTCTCCATCGAGGACTGTGGCAGGTGTTTGGAATCCCCTAGTGAATGAGTCCAAGATCTCGCCACCACCCAGGTTACATTCAAAGATGGAAGTTGGAAAACCACATACTCTCAGCTTGTTTGAGCTGACCTGACAAAAAAAAACCCAGACTGGGGGACTTAGATAACTGAAACTTGTTTTCTCACAGCTCTGGAGGCTAGAAGTCCAAGATCAAAGTGCCAACAGGGTTGGTTTTCTCTGAGACCCTTCTCCTTGATGTGCACATGGCGGCCCTCTTGTGAGTTCTTCATTGATCATCTGTTTGCATATGGCCCTGGTGTCTCTCCCTTTTCATGTAAGGATACCAGTGGTATTGGACTAGAACACTACTCTCACATCACTTAATGTAATTACTTCTTTAAAGATTATTCCCAAATATGGTCATGTTCTGAAGGATTGGGGGTTGGCAATTCAACATATGCATAGGGGGAGGACATAATTCAGCCCATAAAACCTCTTTATCCTTTCATTGTCTTTAATGATCTCTCATGTTCGGTCCAGTGTCAGTCTGACTACCTCCAGTGATGGGAACCCACTGCCCCACCTTGTATCAATGAGTGGAGTTTAAATCTGTCTCTGCGTAGAAGGTCACCTGACCCAGACTTCCTGACAAGAGGGCTGGAATACCCAGCATCACAGCTGTTTGATTCTGCAACTCCCTGGCTGGGGACACTCTGTAGTTGAAGAGGGAGGTGTTCCTCTGTGACTTATCTCCCACATCCTGCAGTCAGGAGGTGACACAAAGTCACAGACTTTTCCAGCCAAGCAGGATTGACCTCGTCACCCTCCTATCTTCCCTTTACAGGGGCTGGGGATGGGGGTGGGGGAGCCTGTGACATTTTTGGGTTTTATTTGTGTTTTTTAAAAGATTTATTTATTTATTTGAAAGACCAAGAGACAGCACAAGTAGAGGGTGGGAGGGACAGAGGGAGAGGGAGAAGCAGACTCCCCGTCCAGCAAGGAGCCAAATGCAGGGCTCAATCCCATGATACCAGGATCATGACCTGAGCTGAAGGCAGATGCGTAACGGACTGAACCAACCAGGAGCCCCATTTTTTTGTTTTTAAAAGACATTCCTTATCTCCATCTCACTTTCTCTCTCTCTCTCTCTTTGATCAGACTGAGAAGTCTCTGGACCTTTCACAGATGGAATTACAAAGGCTGTTTTTCTGAATCTGACCAACTCAAAAGAAACAGCTCGCTCGTTTTTCTGGCAGCCAGCTTTTAAATCCTGGGTCACATGTCACTTCTAATTGTGGGCATGATGTTCGAGTTCCCCTCGGGCCTACATTTCACCCCAGTAAATGCTCTTCCTCAGCAGCTGCAGAAACGTGTCAGGGAGAGTGATCTTCAGGCACCGCTTCTACAGGAGAGAGCAGCTTAACCCGGCTTGAACCTTGGGAGGCAGGTGCCTCTAATCAACTTTTTCTGGAGGCTGATGTGGTTTCCCTCAGCCAGACACTAAGGGGCTAACGGTCGAAGACCAATGAGGCTGGGTGCAGGAGGAAGGGAAGCCCTGGATGGGCTATTTTGAAACAAATGGGCAGTGTTTCCAGGGCAGAACGTGCACAATGGACAGGGTGATGAAAAATAACCAGAGTAGAATTCTTACCAGTTGTACCCAGTTTGGCCACGTGGTATTTGTGGATCTCATTAGAGAGAGGCCAGTTCCCCAGAATGCCTCAGGGGTAACTGCTCCTCCTAAGAAAGTTTCTCCAATATCCTGAGAACTTCAGAGTTGTTTTTAGTGTGAAGCGCTCAGACCATTATGTGAAGGAGAAGTTTCTTTTTATGCCAACATCCTATCATGAAAAATTTCAAACATATAGCAAAATTGGCAGAATTTTCTGGTGAACACCTCCACGCTTGCTGCTTGGGTTCTGCCATTAACATTTTCCTTTACCTGCTTCCTTTTCTGTCTTCTGTGTATTCCTCAATCCAGCCATCAGTCCGTTTTGCTTTTTGGATGCCTTCCAAAGCAAATTGCGGCTATGACTATATTCCTCCTAAATGCTTTTGCGTGTAGCCAGATTTCAAGATCTGTTTACAGTTATTTCTTCTTCTTATAAGGTAAAAATTTACTTGCAATTAAACACACAAATCTCAAATGTATTTATCGAGATTTGATGAATGTTTTGACAAATGCTTACGCCTGTAGGCAATCTGAATAACTATCAAGACACAGAACAGTCTCATCACCCAGGAAGTTCTCATGACCCTTCCCAGTTGATCCCTATTCCTTCCACCTCCCAAACTTTGTTCCTGTATTTTCCTGCCCTAACTAGGTTTTGTCTGTTTAGATCTTCTCAAAAATGGAATCATATATTAGGTACTCTGTTGTACATTTTCTATCACTCAGCATAATATTTTTGAAGTTTATTCCTATTGTGTGCATTAGTGGTTCATTACTTTCTATTGCTAAGTAGGATTCCATGGGGTTGATATACCAGTGGTGACATTGTGGCTTTTTTCAGTTCTTGGCTGATAGGAATAAAATGCCTATGTATAGTCTCATACAGGGAGAAGAGCTAATATTTTCCTCCCCCAAAACTCAATGGAATATATTTAACTGTATCATCATCCATCCATTCCATCTATCCAACCTCTCTTCCATCCATTCAAACACGTGTTATGTGCTTACTGCCCACTAGATAGTATTCAACCCCTGCGAAAATAAAGTTAAAAGATAACATTCCCTCTCCTTTACAGAATCTAGTGAGAGAAATTTTTGGATTCCTTAATCCAATTCTGTGTGTGTGTGTGTGTGTGTGTGTGTGTGTGTGTATGGCTTCCCACACCACCAAGCAATTCCTGGACCCCAGCAGACTGTTTGCAAAATCAACTCAATTTTGACATTATCTACCTGAGATAACATCAGGTCCCACAGGTTGAGGGCTCGGTCCAACAGGACTGCTACTTCTTCACTTCAGATGCCAGCCACTTCTGTCTGACTGGCTATAAATCAGAGGTTACCATGACCCCTCCTCAGGTTTGATTAATTTGCTAGAGCAGCTCCCAGAAACTCAGAGGAACATTCCTTACCGGGTTGCCAGTTAATTATAAAGGGAGGAGTCAGGAGCAGCCAGATGGAAGAGATGCACACGGCAGGGGAGGGTATGGGGAAGGGGCATCGAGCTTCTGTATCCTCTCCAGGAGCGCCACTGTTCCCAGCACCTCCATGTGTTCATCAGCCCAGAAGCTCTCCAGACCTTGTTCTTTGGGTTTTTGGGGATGCTTCATTATGTAGGCACAGTGCATTAAATCATTGGTCATTAGTGATTGATTCAACCTGCAGATCCCCTCCCTTCCCCTCCCAGGAGGTCTGGGGGTGGGATTGAACATTACATCCCTCTAGTCACCTCCTTGGTTGTCCTGATGAAGCAGCCCTCATCCTTAAGTGAGGTTCAAAAGTCACCTCATTAACATAAGACAACTTCATCGCTCTCACCATTTAGGAAATTCCAAGAGTCTTAGGAGCTCTGTGCACACATGGGGATGAAGACCAAATATATATATTTAGAATTTTATTTATTTGTTCATGAGAGACACAAAGGGGTAGAGGAGACATAGGCAGAGGGAGAAGCAGGCTCCCTGTGGAGATCCCCATGTGGGACTCCATCCCAGGAACTTGGGGTCACGACCTGAGTTGAAGGCAGACGCTCAACCACTGAGCCACTCAGGTATCCCCAAATATATATCTTTTACTATAAATCACAATATTGCAGATAACAGCACAGACCATTACAGAAACACAAAAATAGGGCTAAAATGGAAACTCCCAGAGAAGGGAGAAGTGTGAGAGAGGTAGGCAAGACTTCTCTCGAGAGATCAGGCCTGAAGATGGGAAGCAGAGTACTGAGGATTCTCAACATTCTGTAGTGGCTTTAGTAATGGGGTCACGATGCCCTTTCCTGCAGCTTCCTTCAATACAACCCAAGGGCTTCGCCACAGAGCTCCATTCCATGGAAGTGATTTTAGCGAGGGGCCTTATTGACAATGTTAACTGACTCCTTACAACCTACTTCTCTAGAACATCTATTTGCATATCTCCTGCAGGTATCAAGCCTTGATCTCACTTGACCTGAGACTTTCAGAGGGAGTTCATTATCCTAAGAAGTTATTTTGTCCTAAAGTACAGATTTCTTCTGAAAAGCTCGATGGAATTGACTCATAGAATCAGCCAAGCTTTCTCAAGTGCAAGAATTCCAGAATGTACTAACTCTGAGATGCAACACCAGGTTCCCTTTGAGTCATTGGTAGGGTTGCCAGATAAAATACAGGACACTCAATTAAATTTAAATTTCAAGTAAACAACAAAGTTGTTTTTTTTTTTTATAAGTGTGTCCCAGATATTGCATGGAACATAAGTATGTCCCCGATATTGGAAGCAATTAAATTTATACCAAAAGTGATTTGTTGTTTATCTGAAATTCAAAAGTAACTGCACATCCTGTACTTTTATTTGCTAAATCTGGCAACTCTAGTCATTGGAGAAAGAGGTTTTCTGGCCAAGTGAGTTTTACCCATCATGGAAGCCAAACCCATAAAATACCAAAACTTTAAAAAGTAACCATGAAGGAAATGTTAATTGTTTCAGATATCTCTCCATCTTTTGAGTTGGAAGCTTTCCAAAACCTTCTTGATAACCTGAAGTCATTGGTATGAATATTAATTATGACACTGTATTGTGCTTTGAAAACTACTGGAGGATATTCAAGGCTGCTGGTCTATGCAAAATGCCACCAGAAATCTATGATTTTAGATTTTTAAATCTGAGATTTTTTTTTTCATTTTTCCCTCATTTTTGGGCTATCATTTAAACCTCTTTGTGGCAATTAATATTTAATTTTCCCAGAATCTAAAAACACTAAGCTTTTCCTTTGTCTAACCTGGTATCAGTAAAAACCAAGACACTAAACCTTACTGGTAATATGTATAAACAAATATAATAGGCTAGCATGGAAAAAGGTATTGAGTTTGTGATAACCATTTTAACATTTCAGAGATTTTAAAAATGAATTGCCAGCCTTTTAATTTTATTTTCTCAAACATTCATTTACTCATTCATTGAAATAATTAATGTTATTATGTAATAGAGGTTTATGCAGACCCCTATGGCTTCAGCATTTTATAAAATAATATTTGTAATTAGTTTTTAGAAAATCATACCTTTAAAGGGCTGAAGGGTGATTAAAGATTGAATGTTGCCATCTGAATATTATATATCTTCCAAATAGTGTATTCATTCAATTTACATAATTGCATGAATACTGTGAGTGGATTCCCACCTGGTCTCATGTCACTATCCTAGGCAGTGTCATTTAAATGTGGAAATCACAGCTTCCTCTCACCTAGACCTTTCTTTCTTTCTTTTCTTTTTTTGTATATTTTTTTATTGGAGTTCGATTTGCCAACATATAGTATAACACCCAGTGTTCATCCCGTCAAGTGCCCCCCTCAGTGCCCATTACCTAGACATTTCTTCACATGGTCTCAGGATATATGTTGTGTATTAACCTCTCCTGCACATTTAGTGTAGATCTGAAACTTTTAGCCAAATAGTGAAGGGAAAAGAAATCTTTTAGCTGTATAGTTCAAGAAGGATACTCAGTTTTTAGCAGAAAGTTGACTCTCATCCTTAGCCATTCACCGTTTCTTCCTCTGGGAGTATTTGTCTAAAGATTCTAAGTCCTCATGACATTCGTCAGGGAACAAAGAAGTCACGGCTGGCAGATATTCTATAGAAATTGGGGTTAACATTCCTGCATCAAAATTCTTGAAAATGTGTCCACCAGATTACCCAAAGGATGTAACCTGCCTTAAACATCTGCCATAGCCCATTACCTGCAAAAAGGCTGCTTTTGGTGAAAAAAAAATAGTCCTCCCCTCCCATTTCAGTGGTAACTCTATCTGCCTGTAAGTTAGGTGAGACCCATAATTTCACCAGGGGTTTGTCCAAAATGGTAGCTCCATCAGCCTGGCTCATTGCCTTCTCTTGATATGGGTTACTGTCTTGGGTCAGTCATATGTACTTGCCATGCCTTTTTGGGCAATGCTCTACTAGCAGAATGTTTTTTTTTTTAACTTAATTAATTAATGATTTTATTTATTTACTCATGAGAGACACAGAAAAGCAGAGACATAGGCAGAGGGAGAAGCATGCTCCCTGTGGGGAGCCCGATTTAGGACTCCATCCCAGGACCCTGGAACCATTTCGCTGAGCCAAAGGCAGATGTTCAGTTACTGAGCCACCCAGACATTCCAGGAGAATGGTTTTAAACTGCAGTGTGCATCCATATCAGCTGGACAGCAGCTGAAAATGCAGGTTCCTGGACCTCACACTATACCATGAAGCCAGATGCCCTAAGATGTTAAACCATACTCCAGTGAACACTCTTCTGCACCTTAAGTTCCATGGGGATGGGGACAGTATTGGTCTTGCTCACTGCTTATTCCCTACATTGGCCTAATGCCTGACTCATGATAGGTCCTCAGTAAATATTTGGTCAATCAAGAAATTAAGAAAGGCTGAAGAATGATGGGTGACACAGTGGCTTCAGTGGCTAAGGAGACTTCTTAGGTGAAGGAATTTCTATTACCATGAGGGAGGAGTTGAAAACAGTTTCTATGAGTGTGTGTGTGTGTGTGTGTGTGTGTGTGTGTGTGTCTTTTGAATTATCAATAAATAGCATTGCTTTTTTTAAAGTATAAAAGCATGACACCAGGATGTATAGTTCCATTATGAGATAGACTATCCTTGATAGTTGTTAGATCGAGTCCTGAGTTGGGTTCTGTGCTTGGTGAGGAGTCTGCTTGAGATTCTTTCCACCCCACCCTCTCCTTCTGCTCCTGCCCCCCTCTCATGCTCTCTCTCTCAAATAAATAAATAAATATTTAAAAAGAGCGAGAGTGAAGGAAAGAAGGTCTAGGAAAATGTTAATTTTGATGCTCAATTTTTAAGTGTTGAGATTTTAGGTAACTTAAAGTTTTTTTGTATTACATGAAATTTTGTGGATTTTGTAATCATTTATCAAGGTAAATTAAAATCGAAACTCATTTTAACTTAAAAAAAAACCCCGCATTCTCTTTGACAAATTATTTGGAAATCAGGGTCAGTTTGCACATCTGGTCTCAAAGCCTGACAAAGATGGGTGAGAAGCCAGTAGTAGTAGGCATTGGCTCTGATTGCCAAAGTCTGTATCTTCTTCCAGAGTTCTCCTGTGCAGGCCCCTAACCTATATCTCAGACTGTACCTCCATTGTTCTTCATAGTTATCTTCTCTGAACCCAACATCCTGGACCTACTTGGAAACTATCTATACTTTTGACTCATGGGCTGGCTACTTTAGGCCACAATAGTGTGGGAAGTTTGCCTGGGATTCAGGGCAGGGGTGAAAGCCTCGACACTAGAGGGTGTGCCCTGAGCCCCCTTGGAAGGTCTTTGGGTCTCTGGCATTGGGATCTATCTGTATGTATGAAAGGAAAAGGGAGAAAAAAAGGTCATGTTTTTAAATAGGCCAAATCATCCTTGTCGAAGAGCAGACCCCAGTTGGGTATCTCAGTTTGTGCCGCATCTGACCCCAAACCAACTTTTTATTTTATTCTTTTCAACCCTGTTGCATATAATCTCAAGTTCTGCCTTTAATTTTCCTGATTCGTTTCCAAATATACTTTTCTTGAAAAAAAGTTCTGCTTGTGTTCTCATTGAGTGACCACTCACCTGATGCTGCCAGAGCTAGATCCCCACTCCTTTCCCATGAAACGTCCCTCCCTTCTCCTACTCTGGCACAGTCAGTACTATGAATTAATCAAACCCATTTCACCACTCCCCTGGGCATACAGGTGAACTAAATTTCCCAGCTTCCTTTGTAGTTAGGTGGAGCCATGACTTTCTGGCTAGTGTAATGTGGATAACAGTGGTGTAAGGCAATTTTTGACTGGGCCCTAAAGCCTCTTGAGAGGTCTGTCTTCATTGTACAGAGCTTTTCAAGTTCTGTGTCTTCACTGTACAGAGAGAGAGGATCCAGTGAAAATGCAGAAGAAGAGTTCTGAGGTCCTAGGGACCAAGGGAAACCAATTAAATCAGCCTGGGAACCTAGGTCACTCTGTGAAGAAGTAAACTGTGTAGGAAATAAAACTTTTATTATGTTTTCCATTTATATTTAGAGAATTTTTGTTCTTAGAGAAAAATATAGCCAACTCTATCTATTAAAACCCTACCTGTATTTCAAATCCACTTAAAACATTCCCATCTCTGTCTAGATCTCTGGAGTATCACAGATGAAGTTAATCTAGATTGGTGTATTCCTCAGAAATATTTTTATCATAGTTACTATAAAACATTTTCTCACATCCCTTCCTTTCCCACTAGACTGGAAGCATTTTGAGATCAGAGCTTTGTCTTACTCATCTTTGTAAATTTATTATTGCTGATCATTGTATCTGGAACATTCTAGGATCTCCTGGGAAATTCTGGAACATGCATTGAACTTAGGTCTGTTTGGCCAGATTTTGTGTTCTTGTATATTCTGCTTCTTAGAGCTAGAGGGGAAAGAACTCAATTTTAGCTGGATCTAAAGTGCAGGTCCAAGTCTCAATAGTCCTCATCTGGGTAGTAAGCAAGTCCAAGGTCCTCAGGGAAATATTTATATTTTCTTCCTCCTACAAACTCCCATTCACAGGGCTACAGACAGTTGGCCAAAGATGGCCAAGGATAGGAACTGCCATTAGAAGGCATGGCTCAGCTTCCCAGAGAAGATGGTAAGAACCAGCTGGAAAAGATGATAAGAACCAGCTGGAAAATATGTCTCCAGACATCTGTTTGGTGAAGTGATAATGATCCCCATTTCTGCCTCAAGACCAGACACCAAACTTCTAATACACAGGTCAGAGAGTCCCTGTCCTGACATTTTCTGTTCAAGAATGAAATGCCATTTTAAGTAGACTTAGAGGAGAAGAAACTTGCCCAACTGAAGAGCTAAGAGAGGGCACACGGCAGTGCCTGGGAAGACCCCTCTCATGTTGTTGCCTATATGCACTCTTCTGGGAAACGCATTGCATGAGTTTCTTGGGGGTAGAGGGCTTCCAAGCACAAATATGCACCCACAGCAATTTCTAAGATGTGCTTTTCTCTCTTTTTACTGGAACTCAAGAAAGTCAATGCATTTAGAAACTAGAGTGGTTTTCTTCAGACATTCAAGTTACATTTTTTACTTCCTCAGTTCAGCTCTCATCTTAACTGACCAAGAACTTGTGAAAAAAAAAATGGAGAAGGATTATCCTGAATCATTTACCTAGAACTTGGATAGGGTGTGAACAAGTCAAAGGCCAATGTAACTTCTAAGAAATCAGAATGATGATGTGGGAGTGCTGGAATGCTGTCTTACATGACCATCAAGTTCACAGATGTGAAGATTGGCTTGATGGGGAATGGAGACTGTGATGGCCAATGAAAATTTGTAATGAATACTATAAGGCCAGTCCCCAAACTACACTATGTAAATTCATGCAATGTCTTATTTTCTGCTTTAGGAACTGGGTAGACAGTTTGTCTTCTAGTTACTATTCATTCATTTCACAACTGTTTATTGAGTACTTGCCATAAGCTGGTCACAAAGATTTGGTTCCTACTCATAAGGAGCTCAAATTATCCAATTCAATTCAATTTTCTCTAAAAAATTATTCACTGAGTCTACTTCATGTTTCAAATGGGCTTTTAGTCTACGGCCATACCACCCTGAATGCGCCCGATCTCGTCTGATCTCAAATGGGCTTTTAATACACAGAAGTTATCCATATAAATCACTGGAACTTGGACCAAATATTTTTGCCCTGGAAGTGTCCAGAAAGGATGACTTGAAGGTAGAAGAGGGAAAGAAGGGTGTTCTTACCAAGAAAGAGGGTTCACTAACAGGTTTAGGTGGGGGCTGAGAATCCCAGGGCATTAGGAAGTAGATGTAATTTGAGTAATCCTCCAGCTACTGTGTTTTCTGAGGAGTGTTCTGCAGAACAGTAGTGAGCAATATGTTTTGGGTAAAAGTGTTCTGTGGCTAGACATATTTAGAAAATTTTGTATATCATATCAAGACATTTGTAAGCATCCCCATGTGATATGATAAGGACTCTAGGAAGTTACACAGGAAAGAAAACAAACCATGTTTCTCCATCTCCAATCCTAGACATCCCACACTTATTCTACAATATATTATTTTGTCACTTAGTGCCTATCTACTTCCAGGAATCTGGCATTTTTCTCATTATCTATTATAAAACACTAACTCAGTTTAACCTGGAATATCACTCTATCCAAAAGGAGCTTTTTGTAGTCAAATAGACATTTCACAATTATTTTTATTAATATATATATAATTGCTTAGGGCTATAAATCATTCATTGTGGATATATTATGATTACCTCTCAAAGATATTATGTTGTGTAATACTACATTATAAAGCATATCATATGTAGCATATTGAGCCATATGATCATATGTGTAATGGGTTGAAAATATTTATTATTTGAACAGCCCACACCAGCACTGTGCTTGAGAAAGGAAGGGGATCGGGAAAAGGATTTTGTGGAGAAGATGAGACCCAAATGTATGTATCAACAGGCATAACAGTCATCAAAGAAAGGAAGAGATCAATAATTTGGTTTGGGAAGAGAGAACAAGGAAAGAAATCTGTCAAGACTAGAAATACCCCGAGCAATAAGGCATAAGGCAGGAGCCTGGAATTTAGGTTTTAGAATTCTAGTAATTTTTAGGAACTTGTCCAGTTTAAAATCAATTTCAAGTAGTTTGTGTTGCTATCATGTAAATCCCTGAGTCTTCCCAAAGTTATCATCAAGGATTTTTATACACTCACACACTTTCCACTCATTTTTAATTAGATAGAAATTTAAAATAGTTTTGTGGGTCAATGCAGAACAAATGGGGTACAATCCTGGGGGGTTGGGGCTGCCCCAAACTGGAATATTTGGTGGGAATGGGAGCCCAGAGGTCTCTAGGGAAATTATGGAGGTTTTCACAGAACTCTGGGTGTACAATAGGGGCTTGGTAATTTTTATTTATCTCTTATGGAGCTGGAAATCCACATCTGGGGTGTGTGTGTGTGTGTGTGTGTGTGTGTGTGTGTGCCTGCATGTGTGAAGTGATGGTTAGATAAAGAAAGAAAAAAGAGAGGAATAGAGACAAAGATATGGAGATGGAGGTCTGTACAGGACCTTCAGAATCGTAATTTTTAATTATAAATGTTTCATAGCTTGGAAATTTTATGAAAAGTGGTTTCCTCTGATATCCATGCATAGGCCAGCAGTAGATGAGGAGGCAGTAGGCTTTGGGGATCAATCTGTAGAAGCCCAGCAGCTGGCTGCAAGTCTGTGGCCGGAGTGAAAGGGAAAGGAGAGCCAGACTGTCTTCTCTAAACTTGGAATTCCCTCAGGGTTCAGGTATAACCATAGAATCCTATTCTGGGACCAAAAAGACAAATTAATGTTCACTGACAGGTTTGGGGAGAAGTGACTAAAGAGTACAGAGATAGGAGGAGACAAGTGCAAAGAGATTGCAAAGGGTTAAGCAATGATCTGTGGTTGCATAAAACAAGGTCTGCTATCTCGAATGGAGGAGGTGACAGTCCTTTTCTGCATTGGGCTGCCCAGTCTACCTTCTTTCTGGACTTGTGGTTCTTTTGGGGGCTTGGCCACCAGTAGTTTCCAGAGTGACCTTAGCAATGTGATAATCTGATCATGTCAGTCCCTCTTTTAAAACCATTCAATATGGGGGCAACTAACCTCAGTCAGTTAAGTGGCTGACTTCTGCTCAGGTCATGATCCCAGGGTCCTGGGATTGAGTCCCATGTAGGGCTCTCTGCTCAACGGGGAGTCTGTTTCTCCCTCTCCTTCTGCTGCACCCCCTGCTTGCTCTCTCTCTGTTAGATAAATAAATAAAATCTTTAAAAAACCTCCATTCAATACACACCCCTATGTTTATTGCAGCAATATTTACAATAGCCAAGATATGGAAGTGACCTAAGTGTCCATTGATAGACAAATGAATAAAGAAGATGTGGTACATATACACTCAAATACACACAGGAATATTACAGTCATAAAAAGGATAAATCTTGCCATCTGTGACAACATGGATGGACAGAGAGAGTATTACACTAAGTAAAGTAAGTCAGACTGAGAAAGACAAATACCCTAGGATTTCACTTATATGTGGAATCTAAGAACCAAAGCAAAGGAATAAACAAACAAACGAAAAATCAGACCTATAAATCCAGAAAATGAATTTGTGGTTGCCAGAGGGGAAAGAGGCAAAGGCATGAGCAAAATGAGTGCAGAGGAGTGGGAAATACAGGCTTCCAGATATGGAATGAACGAGTCATGAGAGTAAAAGGCACAGCATAGGGAATAGGGTCAATGTACTAGGGTTGTATGGTGACATATGGTGGCTGCCCTTGTGGTGAGCAGAGTATATTACACAGAATTGTTGAATCACTACATTTTATGCCTGAAACTAGTGTAACACTGTGTGTTAGCTCTACTTATATTTGAAAAAATAAAAAAAAAACCCATTTGATAACTTCCCATTGCCCTTAGAATAAAATATGCTCTCTTCCTCCTAGCTTACAAGACCCCTCATGATCTTTCCTTCTTCAGTTCATTTCCGTGTATTGGTCTGCCTAAAATGCTCTCCCTCTCTCACTTCCTGTCATGGCCCAGTTGGCTTCTGTTCATCTGCTGTATCTCAGATCAGATGTCACTTTTTCATCTAAGCTTTCTCTGACCTCCGAGACCAAGTTATACAATCCATTCTTCTTTCCACCTGCCCAGTCCCTTCCTGGTATTTAATTCCCAACAGAGGACTCCTCTCTGCACTGGTGTGTGGTCTGAAGAATCCTGGAGGGAAGCCCTTCATCCTGAGGAAAGGCAGGGGGGTTTGAGGAACACCCACACAGATGGCTTTTTTCCCCATATTGGAAGGTCAGCAGGTTGAAATGAAACCAAGGATGTTATCAGCTTCCAAAGTTGAGTGGAGTTTTATCTGATCCTCAAAGCCAATGGTCTTTAAGCTGAAGTATATATACCTCTAAAGATTTATAAATATTTTTCTGAAAGATATATAAATTTTTTTTGGATCATCAACCACCATAAGAATTCTAATATTTGTCTAACTGAGAAGGCTTCTTGAATTTTTCCTTTTTATGTCATAATCTCCTGTTTCCAATGAAAAATAAACAACAACAACAACATACCTTTTACCCATTGGGAATCTTATTGTGGTGCATTGCACTCATATGAAAGACTACCAGGGCACCAAATAAAGGGATAATTCAAACCATTAAAAATATTTTATTATGCTAGATAATTGTGTGATTTTTGGTACATAACTCAGTTGTAATAATACCTTGAGTAACAATGGTTGAAAAAGAAGTCTTCATTTCTACATGCTAGTTTTTGTGAACAAATTTGCTAAGCATTTAAAGTCTATAAAGACAGATAAAGAAACAAACAAACGGAAAAGAATCAATACTGAATCCTCTTTCTTTCATGTAATTAGTCATAATCATCACCAGAAACATAAACAGCTCATGGATCCCTCTCATTAAAAGTTACATTTCCAATACAATTTTATTATTTCTGCTTAATAAATATTTATCAAAATTTGTAATGTATCCATCTTGTTCTAATGCATGGCTTAGTAATAATAAAAATGATATCTCCATATAGAAGAAATACTTTTTTAATACTTAGAACTGTATAGCCCTAGGAATTACAAACAAAATTTAAAAGTCAATTTATGTACATATATTTGTAGTGGATAAATATGATCAATAAAGGATTTTCAAGCATCAAAGTATATTACATGAGCTTAAAGTTCTGTGGGGGAAGTAAAATGAAACTATTAGTTCTTGTAGAAAAAGAAAATGTAAACTAACTGTTACACAAGAGCTTGTTCATTTTTTTAAATAGATGAAGGTGGTTATGAAATTGCTATGATTTTTTTAGTCTATGGGCTACATTTTACACTTTTGTCTAAAAAATGTCAATATTCACAATATACCAGAAATGGTACCCTTTGCAAGGAAGGACCAAATTTTTCAAATCTCTTTTAGTGAGTAAGCAAGCAGAAATTTGGAATATCACAGCTCTAAGGCACTGCTCTGGGGGAAGGTCAGCCTAGCTCTGCCTGTTGACATGGGCTCTGCTGATAATTTGTGCAGATTGGAGCATCTTCATGTAGGCTTAAGTCTGAGGTCCCTCCTTATGGAATATTTCGCTGCCCAGCTTGGCCAGATCTGGTGAGGTTCTCCCGATAAACACCCTCAGTGACCCCACACCGCTTTCTCAGATCATTTCTTATGATTCATAATTATGCATTAAAAAAGACCTGATCAAAATTCAGATGTGCCACTGACTGTAAACTCTGTGAGGATAGGGCCTGCCTGCTTATGCTCATCCTTTTTTTATCTAGATAGATGCTAGTTGGGGACTTAGAGTTTCATAGAACCTTAGTAATTACCTGTTGAATGAGTGAATGAGCTAAACAAAGGGAAAGACTTAAAGGCTTAAAGTGAAGACTCCAGGAATAGCAATGCTTCCAGTTTATTGGTATGTATGCATTGTGCACTTATTCTTTGTTTCATTATTTGCAAGATTAAGTGTGCACTTCCTATGTGCCTGTTGTGTTTGGCTATGTAACTTGTTCATGGAAGAGGGCAGTAAAGTTTTTACTCAGTGGGATTGGGAGCAATAAAGGTGCCTGGTGGCAGGACTTTTGATGTCACTTTAGCTACCCCAGAGTTATCCTGTTTAAGTCTAAGAGAACACCTCTGGAAAAGAAGATGTTGGGGTGCTGGGGGTCTGGGGTGAAGGATCTTTCTGGGTACACCCTCCTAAGAAAATCTCTTCTTCCATATCTAGGAGTCTGTCAAAGATTCCTTTCATGATCACAGGCATCGGGGCTGGTCCAAATTGTGCAAGCACAAAATACAGAAACTACAAAAAATGCAAATAATAAAATGAGACAAAAACACATGGAAAGATAGAAGCTTCTCCGTTGCAGCAGCTAGCATGTCTGCTTTTTAGGGTGGCACCCTCTGTCTCAGACTTTAGGGGAACCAAATGAACAACAGGGCTCTTTTGAGCACTGACTCACAGCAAGTTGGTTTGGGGCGCTCCAGAAAAAACTGCTTTAAGACAAAGCTACTCAAAAGAAGGCAAAACATTAGTGGCCAGAAGAAAGACATCCGACCATGATTTAGTGAAACCCATCCCTGAACCCTGACTTTGCAATTTATAGCTCTGTAAGTTTGGCAAATGACTTAACTTCTCTGAGTTTCAGCTTCCTCATTAGTAAATGGGATTTTGCAATACTCCTTAAATAAGAGAATGGATATGAAAGCATTCACTTCATAAGAGGCTGTCCAGTAAGTGTCAAAACTGTTGAAAAATGGGATTTCTAGAATAAGACTGGTACCTGGACATGAATAAGCAGAGTTTAGAGAGTTGGCTTTGGGATGCCTGGGTGACTCAGTGGTTGACCATCTGCCTTTGGCTCAGGTCGTGATCCTGGGGTCTGGGATTGAGTCCCACATCAGGCTCCCCAGAGGGAGCCTGCTTCTTCCTCTGCCTATGTCTCTGTCTCTCTCTCTCTGTATCTCTCATGAATAAATAAATAAAATCTTAAAAAAAAGAGAGTTGGCTAAATAAGATAATCCTTGGGTCCAACCATATCTTGGACATGTGTGTGTACTTATAACCATATATAAGTCTCTGAGTCCAGGACAAGGTTCTCAACCTTGGCACTTATTGGCATTTTGTGCTGGAAATCTCTGTTGTGAGTGGTGGGATAGGGTGCATTGTAGAGTATTTAGGAGCATACCTGGTCTCTACTCACTAGACGCCAGTAGCACCACCATGCAAAGGTGAGACAACCCAAAATGCCTCCTGACATTGCCAAATATCTCCTGGGTTAGGGGGTAAAATTGCCCCTGGTTGGGACCCACAAGTCTAAAAGATGAACTCACATGGCAGGAAACTGTGTGTGTGTGTGTGTGTGTGTGTGTGTGTGTGTGTGTGTAGAGGGGAACTAAGGGGGTGTGTGTGACTAAACAGTCAATGTGCCAATATCACAGTAATCAAAATCTGAGCTTTTTCTTTTTAGAGGCAACCCAAATAATTTGTTGTTCAAAAACCAAACTTTAGGAGCCTGCTGTCAGTTATATAAAACATACAGCATATAGTCACTTCACAACATTTCTTCACACTGTACTATCATTGTCTATTTCTTAGGGCATTTCCGCATTGACTATTAGCTTCTTGGGGCTAGAAGCCACTTATTTTTTTCTATACCTTAGGACATGGCAGAGAACCTGGTCCATAGTTGTTGAATAAAGGAAATATTTATTGAATAAATGGAAGAAGTCAGAAACTTTAGTGTGGCTTAAAAACCATATAATGACTCTTACAGATCTATTGAATAAGAACAATGGTATATAATGTGTGAAAAGATGCTTATTTTTATGCTTAATAAGTGGACTAACTCACTGAAGAGTTATGGAAATTCAGAGATTCAACTTCAGCCCTGAGAACAGAGGCCAATTCTTTCTGACTGAATAAATAAATGAATGGATGGATGATGGATGGATGCATGGGTAAGTGGGAAGATGGAGAAGGATATGAGATAAAGATATACATAAACAACTCTTAAACACAAGGAGTATGGAAAGAGGGTAACGTTGACAATAACAGAAACTAACATTCATCGAAGGCTTCTCAGTTTGCAGCACTGTATTGGTGTTTTACATATGTTATCCTACTTAATCCTCATAATGATGAAGGTATTATTATCCCCATGTTAAAACCAAAGCTGAGTGAGATTAAGCAACCCACTCAAGATGGCAGGATGGGCCTGTGAGCCCAGCCCTAAGTGTCTCAAATATCCAAGACTGTCTTCAGTGACACTGTTTTATAGAAGTCTTCCCCACCCCAAATGGAGAGCGGAGACCCGTGAGGAACTGTGTCTTGTTCTTCCAGTCCCCTTTCTCCTTGCCCAGCCTGGTGGACACAGCCTGGCTCCAGCTACTGGCCTGGTACTTCCTCAGCAGGTCTTTTATTGTTAAAGATATTATTTACTTATTTGAGAGAAAAAGAGAGAGACAGAGATAGAGAGCGCACAAGCGGTGTGTTGGGAGGCGCAGAGGGAGAGGGAGAAGCAGACTCCCCACTGAGCATGGAGCCAGATGTGGGGCTCAATCCCAGGACCTCAAGATCATGACCTGAGCCGAAGCAGATACGTAGCCAACTGAACCACCCAGGCGCCTCCCACAGCAGGTCTTTTTGCTGCCTGAACCTGTTGGCGGTGTTGACAGATCACAACACACATGGCTTTGGCTGGGTGCTCACCCCACACAGGGTCCCCACACTGTCAGGAATCCAGGACAGGTGGGTGCTAGGGTGATTACCTCTCACAATGATTGCAAGCTGCCTGTGGCTGTCTTCATCACCAAGGGGAAAAAATGCCTTTTTCATTCAAAGCCCATCACTCACCAGTCAAGCCAGAGACAAAACACAGATGGTTAAACTATCTTAACTCTCTCCTATCCCATTCACCGTGTGTGCATTTTAACCCATATTTTTGCCTAAGTCCCACAACCATTGTGGGGGGAGTATTCTCAAGGACACACAAACTCCAGAATAAGGTGTCCGCTCCATCTGGCATTCCCAGATGTAAGTGAGGCATTCATTCATTCATTCATTCATTCATTCATTCATTTCATAAATCAACCATATTTACTGAGCTTCTGCTGCATGTCAGCCATGGGCATGGAACTTGCATCTGGTGGGAGCGGACAGAAAACAGAGGAATAATTAGTCAAGTCCTAGGGCATAATAAGGGTGTGGCTAGGGAAGTAACTGTGGGTGGGAGGAGCTGCAGAAATGCAGGCGATCAGGGAAGACTGTTCTGGGATCAACGATGAAGGGCCCTGATGGAGGGCCTTGGGGAGGGGGATTGGGGCACACACTGGTTCAGGCCATTGAAAACCTCCTATGGTCAGAACTAGGTCTGTGGCTGTGTCTTGCTGCATGTATATCAAGTTATAGGATTAAAAAAATAAAATGGGACAGAAAAGTGGGGGGGATGAGAAGGAAAAATCCAATCTGTTGCGAACCACAGCAAATTTGAAGAAGATAATGTCCAAGAGGAGAACTTTGGCTGCTGTGGTAAAGGAATAACATGGTCGGAAGAAAAGGAGCAGAAGAAAAGGAGCTACTCTTTATCAGCAGACACTGTGCCAAATACTTGACATATATTGCTTTATTGAATTCCTCTCAAAAGCAAATGAATTAAACCCTGTAATATAGCATGATGCCTATTTCATAGATGGGGAGACCGAGACTCAGGGGGTTTAAATACATTTTTGTTTGGTCATCTTGCTGTAGAGGATGGGGTTCAAATCTTCAAATCTAGCATTTAATGTCTCTAAAAGGCATGCCCTGACCCTGATGAAAGCCTAGACCCTTCTGAAGATGAGCAGCTGAGTATCTTGTCCGGGGTGGAATACAGGTAAATTTTCTCAGAGTTCATAAGGGAGAAGGGGGTATAGGTGTGAATTCTTCCTAGGGCTAAACATTTGGTGTGGGAGGGGGAGGAGGCAGGCAGAGAGTAGCTTGCACAAGCAGGTTCCAGAACACAGATTTAGTTCATTGAGTGTATTAACAACGAATACAGTTAGTGGACAACTGACTATGTGAGTAGATACTGAGATATAATATCCACATCCATTCAGAATGTGCCAGTTGCGTTACTGATCGCTGTCCCTTCCATCTGGATGTATGGACCTGTCATTCCCCAGACTTGAAGGCAAGGGTCATTTGTTTTCTAAAGATAGGTAACATGTGCTCCTGGTAACACATTCAGACAGTATGACGAGTTACGTAGTGAAAAGTACATCTTCCTTCTCTTCCTTGAGACCCCACCAGTGAGACCATTTTAAACTTTAAGTGTGAATGTGAGGGCTCCCAACCCTTGTTACTTTAGAGGATCTCCCGTACCTTCCAAAGCCCCATTTATTCATGAATTAAACACACAGTCACTATTGGGGGAAAGGCCTTCGTTTCTTTCTTGGTATGTTTCCTATTGTGCTGTCACAAGTGCTCACAAACTTAGTGACTTAAAATGGCACAATTTATTATTTTATAGTTCTGGACATCAGGAACCCCAAATGAGTTGGCAGCGCTGCGTTCCTTCTGGAAGCTCTAGAGGGGAATCTGTTTCCTCGCCTTTTTTGACTTCCAGAAACCACCTGCACTCCTTGGCTTCTGACCGCCTTCCTCCATTTTCAAAGCCAGGAGAAAAGCACTTTCAAATCTGTCTCTTAGACTCTGATTCTCCTTTCTCTCTGTTTCCCACTTAAGGGTGTTTATAATTAGATTGGGCCAAACTGGATAATCTAGCATTAATCTCCTTGTCTCAAGATCCTTAAGGGTCCTTGAATTCCTTTTTTGCCTTATAAAGTAACCAATCCACAGGCTTTGGGGATTAAGATGTGGACATGATTGGGGGCCATTATTCAGCCCTTCCATGCCACTGAAAATGGAAATATATATGTCCAAGTGAAAAAAAAAACCGTTATCTCTGAAATAAGTTATGGTTCATCCAGTTCTCTCCATCCATTGACTCCATATGGTTGTGCCCCCTGTTATTTTTGCCTCAGATGATTGCAAAGTCTTCTCAGTTGGTTCCTGGCACCTGGATTACTCTTCCTGTCAATTCTTCACTCTGCAGCCAGGTGGCCTTTCTAAGCATACAACTGGCTCATACCATTTCTCTAAAACATCTCAGTGAGTCCCCATTGGGCTCAATATGATGTAAAATCTACTCTGCAGACTTAACAAAACATCTCCTAATGACATCCTGTGTCCACCTTGAATGTCTTCTAGCTCCTCGGGTACCTTACCAACCCCCAGTCTTTCAGACCTCATTGTAGGTGTTTGTCCTCTCCAGGAAGCCTGCCCTGACTCTCCACACCTAGGCTAGATTGGATCCTGCCTCTCTAGTCCAAAGGCAGTGCTGTATCATCTATGACACCCTCACCAGGCTGAATGGTTCCATCTTGCTCACCTGGCATGTTTCATAAATATTTATTGCCTTAATGGATGCATGAACACATGAGTAAGTGAATTAGAGTCTCTCTGTAGATGTAGAAACAGACTATCTGGTCTCCACCCCACCCTGATATTTATCATAAACCTTGAGTCTCCTAGTGCAAAGCCTCGTTGGGAAGATAGGACCTGTAGGGCTGCAGGTAGCAGCTCGTCATCAGAAGAGTAGCCATACGTAGGCACCTGGGTGCATTTTCTTTTCTTTTCTTTTCTTTTCTTTTCTTTTCTTTCTTTTCTTTTCTTTTCTTTTCTTTTCTTTTCTTTTCTTTCTTTTCTTTTTTGGATGGTGGTAGGGGGGCTGCATCTGACAGACTTTCAGCCAAGCTTCTAGAGTTGGGGTCTTGCCTTCCTCTCTAGCTCTAGAGAGACTGATTGTGCAGAGCAGGACACCATCAGCGGCTAGAAATAGTTCAACCAGAAGCACTTGCTGGTGTAGACTTGCCTGCGGACATACTGTGCACTCACTAGGTTTTAAGGGGAAGCACCTGGAAAGAGTTCTCTGCCCCAACATGCACCCTATTTTCCTCAACCTTCCCCTTCCACAGGATGTTTCTGGTCTTCCTGAAGGCCAGGTACCAGGTTCAGTGAGCTGGAGTTCCCTGGAGAAGGGAGGAGAGTTGGGCTGGGGACGCTGGCAGGGGGGCACTTTCTTCCTGCTCCCGGACATGCCAGGCAAGGCAGCGCGCCACGCTCGCAGCTTGTTTTGCTGGAAGCAGCAGCCCGGTGAAAGGCAGGACGTGGCAACATCTTTCCGGGAGGGTTGCAGCTGACAAGATTCCGCTCTTCTGATGCCAACCTGGCAGCCAAGATGGCGAGGCGGGCTTTACTTCCAGGAGAAATCTCTGCTCCTCACAGGAGGTGGATTACAGGAAGGATGTGGATTTCCACAGTGCATATCAGGGATTCTTCAGCGGGGGACAGCAGAGGAGGTTGTTGATCAGCAGGACTTGCCAAATGAACAGGGCGCATTTGACACAGCCAACTGGTCTCCCGAGCCCAAGGTGGCACTGTTTCCTCTCTCTCCCCCACCTGCCTTCTCTGGGTCTGGTGTGTTCCCCTCTCTACCTGGTCATGACAGCTGAGTAGGAAGAGTTGACTTGCTGTGTCCCTGGGGAGGGCACAACTGTGACTCCTGGGCCTGAGAGATGGCATCTTCCACGACCCAGTCTTTCCACAGTAACTGTTCCATTCTTGCTCTTGTCCCCAAAGTACGTGTTCTGGCCACACCCGGACAGGGACTTCAAAAGGCTATTATTTCCAAAGAGAAGCAAAGTAGACTTAACCTACTTCTTGTCTGGTGGTGGATCTTCCTGAGCAGATCCTGGCCTGAGGCTGGAGGGTCTTATGGCTAATGGACATGGCAGTCACCTGGTGTGTTTGTGATGCTCCAGCTTTCTGGATTTTTCTCCAGACCTCGTGAATCAGAACCTCTGGATGTAGGTCTTAGGAATCTGCATGATGCAGGGCTTAGGAGCAGGGGTGGAGGCTAGTTTTTAGCAAATTTGCCGGCACGCTTAGGATCACGGCAGAGGGGGAGAATGAATTGGTTTTGGCTTCCAATGAATGACTCTAGATATGAATCTTGACTGTGCTGCCAAGTGTGTGACCTTGGGAAAGGCACCTCTCCTCCCTCAGTCTCAGCTTTCTCAGCTGTAAAATGGGAACAGTAACAGCATTCCCTGTCAAGGCTGCTGGGAGCATGAAATGAGGCTGTGTAGGCGCAGTGCCCGACACACAGTGCGTGCTCCGCAAATGGCAGCTGGCCCTGATGGTGTGGTTTGGGGTAATTATGTTTGGGTGTGGAAAGGATCTCCCATCTTCTCTGGGCCAACTGCCCAGTTTTGTTCTAGGAAGGGGAGGGAGTCTGAAGTCTAGTGAAACGTGCCTCCTGCAAGAGCTGAGATATGTGACCAGGAGGTAGGTTTGAATCTTGCCTCCAACTATGGAATGTTGGGCAAAATGTTCTATTTTTCTCAGCCTCCTTGATCTGAACCATATAAATAATTTGTTTTGAAATTTTTTTAGGCATATTAAGTCAAACATCTATAAATTTCGGTCTCTTCATTATTTCTGACCCACTCTGGTTCCAAATGATATCCTTCTTTGCTCATGGATTGCACATGACTTAACACCAACATTCAGGAAAAGTGAGTAATTTGATAGCATTAAAATTTTTATTTATTGAAAACATGTACATTGACCATGGGAACTCTGAGGAACCATTGCTGGTCTTTGGGGAGACAGATATTGTTCATTTACAGTGTGGAGCATAGGCCACAAAAAAGTAGAACAGAAAGGTAGCTTTAAAAAATACTGATATTGTTAACATAGTAACATTTATATTAAAAATAAAAGTCAGGTTGGGCTAGCACACAAAGGATGTGAGTAAGGAGGGAGTTACCTCTGGTTCACATTCCAGTAGTTAGAAGCTGTGTGACGCTGGCTAAGATACTAAGTCTCTCTGGGGCTGAGTTTTGGCATCTGTAAGAATAGAATGTTGTACCCATACTGCTGGTTTGCAGTAAGGATTAAAATGATATATCATGCTACAAAGGCACACAATGGCATTCAAATATATTTCTATTAAGTCACGTCTCTTTCTACTCTTCTTCAATATCAATTCTTTAGCCCAGTCTCTTGGATTTTTCTATATACTAGCTTCATCTGCAAATAGTGATAATTTTGCTCATTCTTTACCAATAGTTAAACCTGTTTTTTTTTTTTCCCTCTTATGTTTTAGTGGGGATGAAGGCTTTCAGGAGGATGCTGAATGACATGGTGGCAGCCTCTCTTTCTTGTCATTGTATCAGTGGGGATGATTCTGATATTTTCTCATTAGGTATGATTTTGTTGTAAAACTCTAGTAGTGTCCTCATATTCAACGTTTCCTCCTATGTTCACTTTAATAAGATTTGTTTGTTTTTCCTACAAGAAATTGACTCTTACTAACTTTGTCTGTTTTTCTTTTTTCAGCAGTTTTCAAAGTAAATCCAATGGTCTTTTCTTTTCTTTGGCTTTAAGCTACTAATCTGCATGATTGATGCTGATAATAGTCAACCATCCTTGCATTCCTGGAACCAATCCTACCTGGTCCACTTGGTACCAACGAAACCTTTGCCTCTTCCTCTCCCATCCTCTGGTCCCGTGGTCTTCCATTATCTTCTCTCTCTGATGTCTGCTTCCACTGTGCGCTGGCATAGTCCCTTTGAGAGAGGATGAAGAGGGGGGCCTATCTGTAAGTGTACCCAGGAGGGGACTGTCGCAAGACCAGCTGGACACATGGAGGGAGAAACCCATGAGTTACTGGTTCCTGTCAGTTGAAGGTTTGGAGGCCTTCAGAGCTTGTTTTCTGGTGCCAACCCGTCTCTTGCAAACTGCCGCTACAGCAGCCTCTGACCAACTGCCAGGCACCTGACCTCATGATCCTCTCTGACCACAGAGGACCAAGGCCATGTCTGCCCAAGGCCGTTTCCATAGAAATGCAAATACATAGCGAGAGTGCTTCCTCTTCAGGCCACCTTGGCCCTTTCTTCCCGTTTCTTCTAGATCTTTGACAGTAGCTCAGATTTCACAACAGAGATGTGTCACTCAGTCACGCGGTTCCCTATGAAGAAATACATTTCTACTCTCAATTCTTTTTTGAAATCACAGAAAATACGACAGATAAACTCTGGGTCTTTATGAGGAGGTCATGCTCACACCTCCTACAGGGGATAGGGAGAGAAAAAGGAGCTCAGCCTGGCGGGGTCTCTGCAGAGGAACCTCATTTCAGGTTTGCTGGACAGAAGGGACGCTTTCCCAGGAGATGGGTGGTGGCACATCAGCCCTCGCTGGCAGTTCAGACCCAACTCTCCTGACCCTGAAGGTGGAGATTAGGACTTCTGCCTTCTTGGAAAAGGCCCATACCCTCCCACTCTCCAACTTGTCTCCCTCTGTGACAAGGATTGTCAACTCAAAAATCATGTGGTCCCCAGGGAGTGTAGGAAGAGCCCACTTTTAAGCTTCAAGTTGTGTTGGTTAGGAGTTGACAAACCCCTTTTTGTATATTCAACTTCCCAGAAGACCAAGCTCTGAAGGGGACATGGGCAGGGCACAAGCAATGAAAAACTGATGAAGGCAGGAAGTATGTCTTAAATCCAAAGCCCAGGGGACCCTGAGATGAGGATTCATGTGTAGGTGACTTTCATGAAGGGAAATAGGTAAGGGAAGGGAAGTCAGATAGGAGAGGGTAGGGAACCGAGTGAGGATGTGTTCTCAGACTAAGTCTTGCCGGGGTTGACTTCAGCTTGAGGCCACAACCACACTGGAGCATAAGTTAAGCTCTAGCGGTGTCCTGACTTAGAAGAAGGGAGTTGGGGTTTCACATAACTTCTCACGACAGTCTTGTTTCCCAGGGAGATAATACTCCTAGGAAATACGTTTCCTGCATATGTGGGAAGAGGGGGCTCTTGCAGCACAAGAGTGGTCCCCTGAGAAAAGAACCACAGAAGCTAAGGGGGGTCTGATGAGGATCTGCCTGCACTTCCAAAGTTGTCCTTCTAGGAAGGGAAGAGCCGTGTCATAGGCCCAGGGTTAACCTGTAGGCTCCTTGCTCTCAAACGGACAGAGGTGTTGGTATTTCTGGGAGTGGAGTCCAGACACCTGCAAATCTTTCCGCTCTTTGTGGGACCCTAAGGCCTTCTGTCGGTGGCCAGCCACTCCTCTAAGTGTTACAACGGGTGGAGGGTGAATTCCCTGCAAGAAGCAGTTTGCAGTGCAAGTCAGCAGGAAGCTCATCTCTTTAAAAAGGAAGAAAGGGCAGCACAGAGGACGGGACATGAGGCAGGCTTTGCAGCCAAACTCACCTGAATTCCTCTGCTGGCCCCAGGACTCTGTGACTTGGAGAAACCTACCTCCCCTCGGTTTCTTGGCCTCTAGGAATCACAGTATTTGATTCATGGGGCTCTGATGAGTTGCTCATTTCTTTATTCATTGAAGAAATATGTGTTGAGGGCTCTGCATTTCACCAGCTCCTCTCCTAGGTGGCTGGGGAGCACGCAGTGGACATTGGAGTGGACACGACACACAGGATTCTTGCCCCATGGAGCTTGGGGCTGGGCGATCACATCTCGACCCTGGGAGGTGGAATCCTGGCTTTCTTCCTGGGCTTCCCTGAAGTCCTTCTGGGTCTCCACTTTTTGTTGCTCCATCTCTCTGATTTTCTGCAGTTCTGCAAGGCAAAGGCCATTTGCAGGGGACCAGAGGTGTTCTAGGAAGTTTGGGGGCAGAGGCTGCCATACAAAGTCCACCGATATAGAAAGGTATGGAAATCAAAACAGGATGAGACAGAAAGAACTGTCTTTCTGAGCAAAGCAGAGCCTGGAGGGCCTGGTTACCTACAGGAAGTTAATGTGCTAGAAAGCCTGAGATTGGGGGGAAAGATAACATCTCCCCAGATTTATCAGGAGATATCGACGTTACAGTGAAAAGGACCGTGAACAAAAAGTCATTCTTTCATTTTTTCCGTTTTGATTTCTGTACCCAGATGTCAGCCAACCCCATGGGACTGGGATAAGAGGGCCTCAAATCCCATTTCCATGACCCTCTCCAAGGCCTCCCCCAATTCTCATAGTCGCTCTGACTCACGGCCTCCTGCTCTAAAATCTGCAATCGTTGTCCTGAACCATACTGACTTCGACATCAGACAAGGCTCTTCCCTTCTTCTTACTGAACACAACACTGACACACAAACCCTAACAACCACAACAAACACTCAGCCATGTGCTTGGGTCAAACTGAAGAAGAAGTGTTTCCATCCCAGGAACATAAACAAGTTGAAAGGGATAAGTCCCATTCTGCAAATGCTTTGAGATCCTTCGAGCTGCCCCTTCCCTCCTCCTCCCCGCACACTCTGCCTTCTCCCGTTACCCTCCTTCCCTCCTCTGTGCTGTAAGGAAAGTCCATACATTCCCCCCTTGCCTCACGCACAACAACCTCCACACCTTGGGGTTGTCCAAGCCTACTAGGAACTTACCAAGGATTTTCTCACACGAGGATAGTTACCTCCCTCTAAGGAATTCCCACTTCCACTGGTTGAGTAGCAATGGTTTCTACTTCATTACAATCCTTTCAATACAATAGATGCTAATGGATTTCCTTGGTTCTGGTTTCCATTACCCTCCCCCCATAACTAATTCTGAATTTACTTTATTTCTTGGGGCTACAAGTTTTCTCAAGTAGAAATCTTGCCCACTTCTCCGGCTTCTTTGGAGCATTAAGTGAAGTCATGGGTGTGGAGAGTTTCTGGATACCCCCAAGCATAAACAGCTGTTTATCAGTTCTTCCACCCTGGGTCCATTTATCACGATTCATTTCTATAAGGATGACATGCTGCTCCTAGCAAGACTTCTTCTCTGTAAGTTTACTTCACTCCTCACTCATTTCATAGTAAGGTTTATTACTCCTTTCTCGGGGCTTCTAGAGTAAGAGTATACACTTCAGAGTATTATATCCCTGCTGGGTTATTATTTTTAGTGTGGCTGGAAAGTTTCCTGAGATACTCACCTTGGTTTTATTATTGTAGGAAATCAGTGAGAATGGCCAGGTAATTTTCACCTCTTTCCCTCTGGGAGAATGACTGTGCCCGTGAACCTCAAAGACGAAAGTTCCCCTTGATCCCAGGGAGAATCAGGACCTTTGGCTTAAGACTGAGGTTTATTGAGTCCACCTTGGCTGAGAGTAACTTGGTCTGGGAGCAAGTTTCTGGAGGTGTGGGTTCCTGTGTCTACGGAACATGGAAGATGGTATTAACCTCTATTGGGGGTACTAAGGGGCTACCTTCTCAGTCCACAGCTGCTCCTTCAGCCCGTTTGGCATCCATTTCCCCTGCTTCTGGTAATAGGACCACAACATCCATTGGGGAACCACTCTTCCCCTTATACTCAGTCAATGAGTTTCCCAGGGGTTGACTTTGTTGTCATTTCCAAGGAGGGACATGTGACCATGTGGCCAATCAGAATGTCTCCCATACTCTCAGCTTCAGGTTCAAGGATGGATCAGGGTCTAAAGCCAGCTGAGGAGGCTCAGTTTCTGGTGCTGGGTAAAGTTCTACTTATCTTTCAAGATCAGGAACTAGGAGTTATTCCCCACTCTCTAATTCCACAGAGTTCTATGCTGCCCCCTCCTAGAACCCATCACACTGTTCTCCTTTCTTGTCCACCTTCCTTAGGGCTCTGGACTGCAGGGACAAAGATAAGTTTTTGTTCTTTTTTTTTTTTTTTTTTTTTTTAACCAGAGATAAGTTTTAACTTGACACCTGTACATGATGGGTGAATGAGCTCATAGTAACTACTCAGTCAATTTTGATGGAACAGTGGTTGGGGAGGTGTTTGAGGAAGGGACGTTCAATCTTGGTGATGGGGAGGGTCAGGCTAAGCAAGGATGGGCTAACAGCTCCAGGTTTTATACAGACCACACTTCTGATCTGATCTCCAAAGAGCCTTATTAAGAAAGCAGCAAAACTGAGAATTGCAGCGATGTCTCCGGCAGACCTCCCAGTTCCCATTAATGACTCCTATAATAGCTTTTCATTGCCTTCTCTTTCCTTAAGAAAGTCTCACATTGTCATCCAGGCCTGTTAAACGTTCTGTGGGCCCATTATCAAAATAGCATTTTCAGCTTCACTGAACACATGTAGGAAATGTTGTCGTGTTTAAAAAAAAAAAAACACACACACACACACAACTATGAGAATAAGCACAGATTGTATTGGGGTAATTATCTCCTCTCCCAACAGCCTTTTGGAAAAGAGAGGATATTTCTAATTTTTGGAAAGCCGTACATCTCAGAGGGCAAGCTGTCACTGATTAGATTAGCAGCTCAGCAATGGAAACCTGACATCAAGTGAATTTCTCCTCCCTCTCTGCCCTTCGCCTGTCAGGCCAACCCTTCTGTCCCTGTAATAAAGAGGGAAGTCACACAGGTTTCTGATGGAAGAGGCTGCCCACGAGGGTCATCTCTGACTGTGTTTCTGGGGGAGTATGAAGCCAGCTTGTAACTCCACAGGGTGGATGGATCCCACATTTGTGATGATGATGTTGGGGATGGAGCATCACCCCGGGATCAAGCCTGGCTCAGAGCCACGATGTGCTGCAGGCAAAGGTGGGTCCTCAGGGACTGAACATGCCCAGCAGAAGAAACAAGGTCTTTGGTCCATTATCAGCCCTTTTATGACACCATCTCCAGCTCTGAGTGATGTCCTCACTGTCTTTGAAGGTCGCTCTGCTACTTTATAAGCAGTGCAGTCTCTGCATTCTGCTTTTGCAAACTCCAGTGTCCTCATCTGTAAAATCTGAGGGACAGTGCCTACCTCAGGTTTAGAAAGAAGGATGGAAGCCATCAAAAATGCAAATATGCATAGGGGCTGCTCAGAAAGGCCACATCTGTTCAGGTCACTGTCTTGACATCTTCCTATGCTCCTGTCTGATTGGAAGGGGACCCTGCCTGGGTAGCTCCAGAACTCCAGGCCCCATGAGGAATTTAGGCACATCATGCAATGATAAGCAAATTGCTATTAAATATCCAGAGGAAGGCAGGGGCTTGGCTTTGTGGAGCTAGATAGTCTTCCTAGAGGAGGTGGCAAGGGAGCTGCACCTGGGAGGAAGGACAGGCACTCCCTAGATGACAGAGGGGAACGGGCTCCTGGGCACAGGACTTCATGGGGCAGATGAGGATGGAGAATCAGGTTGGACCCAGATTGCTGGTGAGCTTGTTAAAATTATAGCACCCTGGGGTGGGGCTCAGGAATCTACCTTTTCGGCCAGCTCCTGGATGACATCATGCAGGTGGTCAGAGGCAGCCCTAGAGAACAGAGCTCCAGGTGATGGAGACTGAATGCCAGGCTTGGGTTCAGGTGGCTCCCTTCCCTCAGATGCAGGAGTGGGGTCTGGGGTCTCAGGATCCCGAGCATGAGCTACACTAGCATTAGAGCACTTGAGGGGATAATATGAGAAACAGTGAGTCAGGGAAGCCTCAGAATAAGAACCCCAGACAGGTGATCACAGCTCTGTTAGGAACCACCAGTGCTGGGCAGGGAGGGCAGATGCAGTTTTGGGGATTTCAGTTGTGAGTCATGAGCTGGAGCCAAGGGGAAGGATGGAAGGGAGGTGCAAGGAGAAATCATCAGGAGCAATTTCTGCGGTGATGGGAGTATAGTAGCAGCCCCTGAGGCTTTAGGAAGGGAGATGAAAAAATAGCATATACTAAGTACCTGACATTATTCTAAGGACTTATTAACCCATTTAATTCCCATAACCGCTCTAATTAAAAAAAAAAAAAAGGATAGAGAAAGAGTTATTCTCAATTAATAGACAAAGAAACTGAGTCCCAGAAAGTAATTTGCTCAATGAGTGAGTGGTAGAGGAGAGACCCAAATGCAGACCCTGTGAGTCCAGTGCGCAGGGCGCACCCACCACCCAGTGATGCAGCTGTGCCTCGATCCGTGCACGCGCTCCCAGTTCCTCACCGAGGGGGCCTGGCTGGCCTGGACGGGGCCAGGCTGGAGGCCGAGAGGCCAGGGAGGGCTGGGACCCTAGCCCAGCTCAATGACTCTGCAGACTGGAGCAGGCGCCAGGCCAAGTCATGGGCAGAGTCAAACTGGACACACCTCGCAGGTGGAGTGGATAGCCTGTGGTTGTGGCTTTTGGAGGCGCCTCTGCGGAATGGACCCCAGAAATGGTCTCTCAGGGAATCATTCAGACCCCAGGATAGCCTGGGAGGTCTTTGGTGAGAAAGAGAGGACCCCACACACGACACTTGGGACATAGAAGCAGGAGCTGTGAACCATCCGAGGGGAAGCAGAGTGGCCAGGAGAAGAGGTCGAGCCTGCGCTCTCTCACGCAGCAGCCGGGGCTGGGAGGCAACCCCGCAGTCTGTGGACGCTGCGCCCCGAAGCTCTCGGAGGGCAGGGCTCACTCCCCCAGCACCCCGTCTCCAGCCAGACCCTCCAAAGCACAAACCACCTGACCTTCCAAGGCTGACACCCGTTCAAAGCGCAGGTCTTTGCTTCTGGACCCTATGAGTGAGTTGCTTTACCTCTCGGAGCCTTAGTTTCCCGAGCTGTGAAGTGGGCATGATAACGGACCGCGGATCAGCGTGGCTGTCTTGCGGGGCTGATGGAGGGGAAGGGGAAAGCATTTTCCACACAGGTGAGAGGGGGTGGGGGACAAGTTGCATTTGGGGCCCGGGCAGCGAGCGTCCCTTCATCAGAAGGTGGGCCCTTCGGTCAGCCAGCCAGGCAGTGATGTCTGTACGGGGGAACTATCCTAATTGGGAGCACCCACTGGGAATTTCTGGCGACTTGCAGTATGAACAACGTCGAAGAAGCTTAAAAGCTGAAAGAGTGTTCGGGTGTGTGTCTGTGCTGGTGTTCGGTGTGTGAAGTCACAGTGAATAATAATTGGTCGCTTCGTGTTTTCCACCCTGGGTGACAAGCAAGGAGGTGGGGACAGCCAGTCAATATGGGAGACAGCCCACAAACTTCTGCCGTGGTCTCTGAGCGAGCACAAGCCCACCCCCAGCCCTGCCACAGACCCCCGGCAGCCGGCCCAGGATGGTCGTTGGAGTTCAGGGAGGGAGGGAGGGTGGGCCGGGCAGGGGCTGCAGGCGGGCCTCAGGGGCCTGGCTAAGGGCTTGGGTCTTTATTCTAAGCCTGAGGGGGAACTCCCTGCAGAGCTTTCAGCTAGGGGGCTGTAGGATCAGTTTGCGTTTCAGAAAGCTCCTTTAGGCCGCCACAGGGGGAATGGATTAAGTGAAGTTCATGCCAGGGACTTTGGTCAGGACCCAGACTATAGTGAATGCTCAGGAAACATTATTCAGTTGCTGTTATTAACCTGCTAGCCGCCAGGTAGGCATGGATGGCAGCTCAGCCAATGAGCCTGAAGTGCTAACAAAGGGATGGGGTGGTTCTAGGCTTCTGGGGCAAGCCGGCTTAGCCTGGCAGCTTTCCACATCTAGCTATGGACACTCAAGAAAGAGGCCCAGCCAGGCCTGAGGTAGGAATGAGGAAAAGCTTCCAACATGGAGAGCGGGTCAGACATTGCTCCTGAGCAATTCTGAGAAGCTCCAGCAGTGTATTGGGGCGGGGGGGGGGGGGGGGGGTCAGGGGAAGGAGCGCAGTCTTGCCTTGTTAGCCTGGGGCCAGGATCCCCAGTTCACAGCCCTCCTGCTGGTCTGGGCCACTTGACTGCCCACATAGCTGGATTCCCTGTGTGTGTGTGTGTGTGTGTGTGTGGCGGAGGGGGAGGCAGAAGGGGATTCTTCTGGCTTCCTAGAGGGGAAGAAGGAGAGGTCCACAGGGGTAAACCATGCCCTCCCAGGGGAGGAGGTCAGCCGGGGTTACGGACCTCTTGGGCTGATTTAGAAACTCCATTGGGGAAATGGGCAGTCCTGCAACCTGCTATCTGGGTGGGGGGGGGGGGGGGAGGGTGGTCTTTCTGATCCTCCTGCAGGATTTTGACTAGCAGGCAGCTTCCATTTGATGGCAGCCACCTACTTAACCCAAGGCCACCAGTAGCAGGGTCCCTGAGGCCAGAGCTCCCAGGGCAAGTGCTGCAGGATCCGAGAATTGGTCAGTGTTTAGGATCTAAATACTGACCAATACTCTGTCCAATTTACTTACAGATTCTCTGTTCCACACGCAGCCACCAGGCACATGTGCTTTTTGAGCACTTGAAAGGTGGCTCATTCATCTGGAGATGTGCTGTGAATAGAAAGTATATATTGAATTTCAAAAACTACAAAATAAGTGACATCAATGATCTCACTATTAATTTCCTGTATTGGTTACATGTTGGGCTGACATATATTTTGGCTATATTGGATTAAATAAAATATATTATTAAAATTGACTTTACCTGTTTCCTATGTGATGTCTTTTCAATGTAGCCACTCCAAATTTTAAACGTGCCTATCTCACTGGCGTTGTATTTCTATCAGATAGAGCTGATATAGGGTTTAAAAGGTGAAAATGGTCCAATAAAACAAAGACAAACAAAAATTCTTTGAGCTTTCTCTAGGGCATAAATAGATGAGGAGGGCAAAATGAATCCCCCTGACTGGTGTCATGTTCATCGGGGTCTCCAGAGCCTTGAGATGGGGGGTGAGGAAAGTACCAGCATTGGAGAAAGAACATGATGAATTTGTAGCTGCTTTTCAGAAGCAGGTCAGGCTCCTCTGGGTGTAGCGAATGTGGGGATGTACATCTAGTAATGCTGCCAGGAGGAGACTAAGCGAGGGAATGTGTGTACGTCTCCCCGTGGAGTGCTTGGCACTCAGAAGCATCAACACTCTTTTCTTCCCCCAAAAAAGGAAATGTCAGAACTAGGAGGATCTTTCTAAAACCAGGGCTGAGCATCCTTCTGGCTCTTTGGATTCATTCATTCATTCAACCACCATTCTCTGAGCTGGCTAGAGTGGTAAAGGAGGTAGACAGGGTCCCTGCCATCACGGAGAAGAGTCACCATCATAACCTCAAGCGGGGCATGTGTATATTGGAGACTTGGGGAAGTGTGCTTTCCTAGAAAATGACAGAAGCTCTTCCTGCCTTCCTGGCATATCTCTCAGCTCCACTTCGATCTCATCAGGTTGGCCGTGCCCAATGGAAACAGCTGAAATCTTCCCGAACCCATGCTCTTGTAACCAGCACCCTTATTAACATCCATGAGGCTCAGCCCTGCAATTTCTATAAAGCCAGACTGAAGGCAGCCAGTTAGTGAGAGCTGGTTCCCATCATACCTCATTCTGTCTCCAGCTCTTGAGGCCTATGGAATGCCTTGCCTGTACTCCTCTGGGATTTTCTCCCCAGTTCCTGCTGAACCCCAAGCGATGAGGGCCTCCTGTCTGCCCGTTCACCTTCCTGCCCAGGAAGTCCGAGCATCCTGGGAAAACAAAGAAGAGAAAGCAGACAATTGGGATCTGTGAATGGGCAAATGGCATCTCCATATGGGGATTCTCTGAGCACAGGCAGTAATGTGGCCAGGTGACAATGTTAGCACGAGGGGCCGTGAAGCCCACCACCATCCTTGGGACGACACGTGTTGCTACACTGGAGTGCGCTGGATGCATTTGCATGTATTATTTACTTGAATCCTAAAACCCTTTAGGGTATTTTACATCCAATGTCATTCGGGTTTCACCAGATTCACTCAAGGTCTCACAGATAAGCAGTGACAGAGCCTGGTTTTAAACCCAAGTCTCTCTTCCTAAGAACCCTGCGCCAGATCCCCCACATGCTGCATGCAGGGGCAGATGGTTGCCAAGAATATTCTCTGCCATTATCTATTTTGTTTGTCAAAGACACAGGGAACAACGTCTGACTCTTTTTGTGCCCGCCCAGCCCACACTGCTGTGCCTTCCCTTCTTCTCTGCTCTTCGCCCAGACTGGGTGGATCCACATGGTCAGTCTCCGGGACACAGAGCTATTTATGTTGCTTTCCAGCTTCAAACTTTTTAGGAGGAAAAGATGACTTAGAGAGTTCGTTCTTATTCCATTCAGTTGTCAAGGAGGCTGTTGAGAGAATTAAATGTGAACGATGTTTGAACCTGGCTCAAACCAGGGCACAAATTCATGAATGGTGCGATCATTTGTAAAGAGATGATGTGTGTGGATGCTTCCCACAGAAGGCTGGGCCTATAGAAGGGGCTCAATAGATTCCCTTTTGGAGAGATAAGCTGTTATCAACGAGTGTCACTTTGGCAAGGACGGGATTCGTGGTTCCTAATCTTGGATGTGCAGTGGGTCGTTTGGGGGATCTTGTTAACCTCTGTGGTCTCCTCCCTGCTCCTGTGATTCAGTAACTCATGGCTGGAGTCCCTGATGCTGCATTTTTAATAAGCTCCTCAGGAGATTCTGATGTGGGTGTTCCATGTGGTCACCCTTTCACTAAACTGGGATCGTGGATTGTAAGGCAATGAAGCCAGAGAGCTGGGATCCCAGGCTAATTCATGCTGGGAGAGGTGACCAGGGATCCTGGATGTGAGCCTGGATGGAGGCATAGAAGGAATTCTAGGAAATGGGGTGGGGGTGAGGGGCAGGATGGTCTTGGAAGTGAGGAGAAGGTACTCTAAGGGGAACAGGTGGTGATAGAATAGACACACTTCTGGGGATTCCACGCTTTTATGCTTGGGAGTCCCCAGGCCTTTCATGTACTCTCCCTGGTCTGCTGAAATAAATTTAAAATCTGGTTCAGCTATGACCTCCTCTAGGAATCCTGCCTTCATCCCCTAAGATAATTTAGTTACTTGCCATATCTAGCACAAGATGATCTCTTTCATTTCTGTATTGCCAGTGACCAAAGCAGGGCTGGCATGTAAGAGCTTAATCAATCAATGATTGAATGGCTTGTCTGTTTTCCCTGTTAGCTAGCAGGGACATTGAGGGGTTAAGCTTTACCAACATTACTCATCTTGTGCAAGGCTGCTGAGTGCATGCTATCAGCAATGGGATAAGATTCTCCCAGTCTGGTAGGTTTAGGACGGGGGGTCAACATGTACTCTGGGGGAAGGGCTGAAATATTCCTGTTCAAGTAGAAATTGTGTGGGGATGGGTCATCGGGAAAAGGATGGGGGGAACTAGTCAGTGTCAAGAAAATATAAAGAGAAAAAGAAAGAAAGGGGGAGGGAGGAAGTGGGAAGGGGGAGAGGGAGAGATTTCATACCACTGTCATTCTGTGTCTTAAATGACATTATGTGCATTATTATCATAGAACATTCAGAGAAGCCCCCGTTTATAAAAATTAAGAATCAAGACTTGGAATGTCAGCCAGGTTGTCCAAAGCCATACCATCTGTGAAGGGACAAAGTCAGGATTTGAATCAACAACTTTGACTCCAAGGCTGGCACTCTGTCTTCCACACCACACGGCAAGCAAAATGAATAGCACGTTTGCTTTGTTGCTAACTTCCCATTTCTGTAGCCATATTGGACATTGCCAGTTAATTATTTTAATTTTATTAAAATATTTAATAAAATATAAAATTTATATTATTTTTATTATACTTATTTTATTTATAATTTATTTTAATTTTTATATTCTTGGCCTTCTTTTTTTTTTTTTTTTTTTTTTTTTTTTTTTTGCCGTTCAGCCCAATAAGACCCCTGAATATTTCTTAATACTATCTTCCTGGAACATATCACCTTCATAGAAAATTTAGCATTTGAGATCAGACTTGCTTGTTACTTTATTCAAGATTTAACCTATTTCCAGAACTCGAAGGAACTTATTTCCAGTGGCCATTCCATTGGAAAACTCTGGAGACATATGTATGTCATATGTATATATATGATACATATATGATATAGATATATATAATCACTATGTTGTATATCTTAAATTACATGATGATATATGTCAATTATACCTCAGTAAGGCTGGAAGAAATAGTATCTGTCTCTAGCCAAATTAAAATAAATACAATATAAAAAATAAAAAAAAAGGAAAGGAAAAAAGAAAACTCTAAGATTCTGAGTTTATTTACTGGAGGAAAGAAGGGAAAAAGAAAACTGTAGTTTCAAGGAGTTTAATTCTCCAAACCTAGAATGTAAAAATGACAGGAGTTACAGGGAAAAGGTATTAACTGTATCAGCAAGGAGGGCTGCCAATGATAATAATGCAGCAACAATGAGATCAGTTGCTATTATTATGGAGTGCTCACCCGAGCCAGGATTTAAGTAAGAACAGCATGTAGGTTGCTTCATGTACCCTTTATGACAACTTTATGAAGTTTACAGATGAGAAAACTGAGCACAGAAAGGCTGATTATTTTGCCCTAAGTCTTGCACCTGCACAGTTAGAACCAGGATTCCCCGCCAGGTTGCAGAGCTGAGGTCTTAACCAGGAAACCAGGACATGTGCAAGTTTAGAAGGGATGGGCATGTTCTGATACCCTAGACATGGTGGTTGTCCTCTGCCCCCACTCAGAAAAGGTCAGGGATTTATGAGATGGGGGTGGAGATCCTAATCCCGGCATCCCCATGGTTTATTCAGAAGTTAGTCATGATTTCGCTTCAGCCCTGGCCACTCCCAGCTTTGTTGTCATGGGTGAGGAGCCTTGCAACTGGGTGCTGTGGAGAGGAAGTTAACACACACAGGAAATGACTGCACAGCGGATTTCTGGGGACCCCAGGAACAATGATGTGGGATCCTGCCCTTCCCTTCCTTCTGCCTCCACGGTGGCCTGGGGGGAGAACAGGCATTCAATGTCCCCTTTGTGTGAGGTCCACACAGGGCAGTGTAACTAATGTTGCTTCTCTCTTCACCTCCGTGACATGGAGCCTACAGATAGCCCTAGTTTTTAATAATTAATTTTTAATTAATTAATTAACTAATTAATTGATTAATTAATACATTAGAGAGAGAGAGAAAATGAGAGCAGGCACACATGTTAACAGGGGGATAAGCAGAGGAAGAGGGAGAGAGAATCCTAAGCAGACTCCATGCTGAGCACGGAGCCGGATGTGGGGCTCGATCTCACGACACTGAGATCATGACCTGAGCAGAAATCAAGAGTCCGATGAAACCAGACTGAAACCCAGGTGCCCCCAAATATCCCCAGTTTTAATGTGAGTCAGTTGAGTTTTGGGGAGAGCGGGAAGGCAAATTTGTTTCTGTCTGATTCTACATTGGATAGAAGGGCCAACATGTTCCAGTGAGGTAATTTCAGCTTTGAGAGCCTGCTTTGGATTAAGCCTCCCTGGGTCTCAGTTTCTTTACTTTTCTCTGGTGGGTTAAATGCAACTGCACATCCACAAACCTCAACATGAAACCTTTCTTTTACTTTTTGTCAAAATCAAGTTCCCTGGGCCTCAGTTTCTTTACATTTTCTAGTGGGTTAAATGCAACTGCACGTCCACAAACCTTAACATGAAACCTTTCTTCTACTTCTGGCCAAAATCAAGTTCAGTGTGCAAATACAAAACCTTTATTTCTCTTTGAACGGTAGGATTATATAAAAATATAGGTAGATCGACAGATACCATGGCAGGCACTTGGTTGGCATGGGTGCCAGTTTAGGAGAACAGAAACATATCACAAACTACCTGGTATTCAAGATGAAGGTAGCTTTAGAGAATGCCATGGGGGGTGGGGAGTGCATTTTCATTTTTCTTGGATAATTTCCTGCATTGACTAAGGGGGATCAGCATGACAATTGGGCTCCTCCTGACTTGAACACACATGCTTTAGGGTGAGCAATTATAAAAAGGATCATCTCTTTCCCAGGGGCTTATGTAGATCTTTCACTCTAAGGTGTGGTCAGGGAGCAATTTCATCTACATCCAGGACCTTGTTAGGAACGCAGACTCTCAGGCCCCAGCCCAGACCTACTAAACCAGAATCTGCATTTTAACAAGATCCCCAGGTGATCTGTATGCACATTACAGATTGAGACATGCTGATGCAGATGGCTTTCTCTTTTTTCAGTCCCTTAGCTTTGAGTGGACGTTTCCATTTAAAATTAGGTTATAGGCCTTTCAGGGAGCTAGATACCTGCTTATAACATTGCAGAGGTTAGGTGCCCAGCAAACGGTTTGCCAAAGGTTTGCAGGAGCAGAGGAACTTCCAACCTTCACTGCTATGCTTCTCAATCTGTTTCTCTTTGCTGCATTAGAAAATGTTGAACATCCATGTCTTGGATAGAAAGATGCCTTCCCTAAGATGTCTTCACTCCAGGAAGATGGATCAGTCTGTGTTTATTACTATTTTTATTGCTATGACTTAAGAAAATGCTGGAGCCCTTCTTACTTTTGATGGAGGGGAGCCTGTTTGGGCTCATGTTTGGAGTATCATCTGGCTTTTCCGTGGACCACCAAAGGCCACAAAAGACAAAGAAGAGAACTGGCCTTTGCCATGGGTAAGAGGCACATAGGGTGGAGAGGATGGGAAAGTAGAGGGAAGAGTCTGAATGCCAGAAGAATCAGAGTTGGCAAGGGGTAGAGAGCGATGTGTCTGTCTGGGAGATGCTGAGAAAAAGGGCTGAGAAAAGGAAAGACACTCTGAGAAAAGGATGATTTGGTTGCTTAGCACGTGTGTTGGGTTGGAGTTCTAGTCCTGTATAGCTCTGGTCTTCACTAGGAGTGACCACTTGAGATTACCCACACCCACAGCCTTCACACAAGTGGGAACACGCCTTCCTTCTCCAAGTGTTCTCTCCAGCCAGTGTGGATAATTCCTAATCCATGCTGTGGGTTTTTCCTACCATAGGGTCTTTCCATAGGATCTCAATTTACAGATCTATTGAGGGTAGATTTGTGTCTTCTCCAAAAGATATGTTCAAGTCCTAGTCACTGGCACCTGTGAACATGACTTTATATTAGGAAATAGGGTCTTCACAGATCTCATCAAGTTTATATGGGATTATATTGGATTAAGGTGGATACTGACCCAATGACTGGTACTCTTGTAAAAAGAGGCACAGAGACCCATATGAGAATAACAGGTAACAATGAAATCAGAGATTGGATGCAGCTAAGAGCCAAGGAATACCAACCCAGCCACCACCAGAAGCTAGAAAGAGAGAAGGACAATCCTCCCTTAGGGTCCTGACGAAAAGCATGGCCCTGCCTGCCCTGTGAGGTTAGACTTCATCCTTCAGAACTGTGAGCAAATGGATTTCTGCTGTTTTAAGCCTCCTGGTTTGGGGTGGTTTGTTATGGCAGCCCTAAGAAACTAAAACAACCTCCTAAGAACACAAAGGGGGATCCCTACATACTTAGCAGGTGGTCCCCATGTCTCTGGAGGAGGCAGATGTTGAATAGAAGTCTCTCCAGCGCTTGGAGAGGTGCCACCTTTCTAAGGACACTGGCCACAGCACAGATGTCTGATGTATCTGATTCCTGTGTGCAATCTACCTCAGCATGAGAACACCCAGCTTTCTACATGTCTGATCTTGCATGAATCTCGCAAAGCTTGCTGCTATTGATCGAGAGAGAGAAAAAAAAGTCTTAGTTTCTAACTTCCTCTAAGGCTTTGGTCATCTGTAACTGGCCAGAGGAATGGCCTCCAGGAGCCAGAAGTTAGTTATGATTTTCAAGCAATTTCCCCTATTCACGATTTTGCAATTGCAGGGTGCAGTCGGCCTCGTATTTGCATAAGCCACTCTACCCTTTTCTTTAGGGCTCTGTAAGCCACCCGGCACCCCCCACACATGAGTCACACGCAGCGGCCCCCAGGGTGGGGGTGCACCCTCCCTCCCCATCAGGCCTCCCTTCCCTCTCCCGAGCTGTGCCTCATTTGCTGCTGGGCAAAACTCAGTCTTGCTGCAAATTTCGGCGCCTGCCTGCGTGTGTGTAATTGGGTTGGATTTACATTAAGAGGGTTCCCTGTGGTGAAAACCACACTGCTATTTTCATTCTGAAGCTGCATAAAACATTCAATTTTCTAAGTATCCGTCAGCTGTTAGCACTGTGAAAAACGCAGTCTGCCCGGATGGATGGGGGGCTCCCACTCAGTCCCGTAAACCCCCGATTATCTGTGCTACCAGAGGGGATAATATTATATGGTTGTGGATAATGAAGCATTATTTGTCTAAGTATCCACTCATTCATTCAACAAGCACATTTGAGAATCTAGTCTGCACTAGGCACTCTTCTGAGTGTCTCATCAGACACCCCACCCCCTCCTGTCAGTTAAAAACCCTTCAAACTAGCATCTTTCTCTATAATCTAAACCTGGGGCCTGCCAGCTTTTTCTGTAAAGGGCCAAAGAGTGTATATTTTCAGCTTTGTGGGCTATGAGGTGTCTGTCCCAATGGCTCAACTCTGCTGTTGTAGCTTGAAAGCAGCCATAGACAATACATGTATTCTATATGGGTTATGTATGTTGTAATAAAACTTTATTTATAAAAACAGACAAAAGGCCAGTCTTGGTGCATGGGCCACAGTTTGCTGACCTCTAACCAAAAGCTTCCTGCCTCCCTCATTGTGTTTACTACACACAGTTCTCTCTGCCATCTGCCATTCATTCCACTCCAGTAGAATAACTTCCCTTTATTCCAAGAACCACCAAGCTCTTTCCTGCTTCAGGACCTTTGCATATCCTATTGCCTCTGCCTAAAGAAATTCTCGTCTCCTGCCATTTGGCACAGACAGTTCTTCATTATTTAATGTCATATGAGAGCACTTCAGATGCCATCCTTAGCGGCTTATGGGACATCCTCAATGAAGGGAGCCTCTTTTGAAAGTTTTTCCCGCCAAAAGCATCTTTCAGTTTCTCTTTCTTCAATCTTTTGGTTTCCGTCCTTGAAAGGACACATTGCAGCTATTCATTACCTTACTGCTAATTTGTATTTTGTTTTGGTTTCTGTTTCCTCCCCACCTTAAATTTATGCCTGAGCAGCCAGGTTCCCTCTCTGTCTCATTCTCTGCTCTTATTCCTTGGCATGGTGCTTGGTACATAGCAGTCTCTTGATTTTAAAGGCAAACATTTAAGACCCCTTAACAAATCATTATTTAAATGGTAAGAACTTCCAATCTCAAGGAGCTCACTATCTAGTAGGGGACAGACTGGCTCCCAACCACAACATAGGACGTGACAGGTGTGTGTCTGAAGAATAGGCAGCTGGTGGGATTACTGAGCAAGAAGAAGGCTGCCAGAATCAAGGTGGCCTCGGAATGTGCAAAAAATAAGGCAAGCTTCAAAGGGACAGATACACAGTGAGAAGTAAAAGTGTGGAGCAAGGCAGGTGGGCAAACAGCTCGTCAGTGCGTAGACAGAAATAAGGGAAGAAGGAAGAAGGTAATTGATATTTATGGGGCATGTCCTAGGTGCCAGGTATGTTGCAGACTTTCTGCACAATAGCCTTTCAACACAAATATTACTATTAATTACAATAAGGATAGAAACTGAGGATCAGAGAGGGTAAGTGACCAGGGCATGGTCACACAGCTGGTTAAGTCCATCTTCCTTGGTCTCTATCATGTGACCTGCCTCAGATGTGGGGTGGTGGCAAGGTCTGTATTAATCCACCTGCAGTTTTCTTTTCTTCACAGAGATGTTTCCAGAAGGATCTAGATTTTACCACTTCTTCATCTCTTTGCTAGGCTGCAGAAACCTTTGAGGTAGTGGATGCCTCCTCCAGAAGCCCCTTTCTCAGGCCCAGCCTGCAGGATGGACAGAGGAGAGGGCGAGGAGGCTCCTTTCAAGAGCATCTTCTCAGCGTGATCACACACGATCCTCTCTGGTCCTCACAACAGCCACATCGGGGTGGCACCAGCTGTCCCGTTTCACAGGGGAGCTAACTGCGGCTGGAGAGGGGTGATGGTCTGTGGTGTTCAGAATGAAGAGCAGCCCTGGGCCCCCGGAGGTGAGATGAGGGCTCGGACAGGGTGCCCTGGGGACCGGCTTCCACTGGCTGCTCTGGGTGGTGACAGCCCTTCCTGAGCAGGGGAATCCGAGAGGGGAAAAGTGTGAGCACACCTGTCTAAGCAGGGACATCAAATTGCCCGAGGAGAAGCTATTATATATATGAGTAAATTCTTAGGCGATTCTGCTGGGGGGGGAAAAAAGTGCTTACCACTCCCCCCCCCCCCCCCAGTGTTCATATAAACCTTCTGGGCGCTGGAGACGGGAGGATGCGGTGTCTGCAAGGCAGCTGGTCCTTCTCCCTAGGGGCATCGGGAGTGATTTGATTCTGGCAGCTAACGTTGTTCGAGGCCCACTTCATCTCCCCCAGAACTCATCAGAGCTGCTAATAGGCCCTTCAGAGCTCATAAAGAGATGACCAAATCTGGGGCTGGGGGACTCCAGCTCATTTATCTTCCGCGGGCTCGATCAGATCTGATTTTGTGCGCTGACGGTTGGATGCTCAAGTGTGGTCTGGCCTGCATCTCAGACACCTGCTCGGTGGGCCCAGCCTTGGGGCCTTCAGGAGGGGCTGAGGCCCCCTGACCTGCGAGGGTCTCACGGTTCTGACGCTGCAGACAGACACTTACCTGCCAGCTCTATTGATCTGAGCACAAGAAAATAGAAGCATTTAGGCTTGGAAGGGAAACTGAAGTCCACTAATGGGAGTGTCAGTTATCACTCTGGGCACCCCACCCGCTGCAGTGGCTCCTGTGCGTGCCTGTGTCCATCCCTACGGCCCCTCTGCCTCTGCTTACCTCTGTGCTCACCAGTCTGTATGCTTTTGCCTGGGGAGAATGTGAAACAAATGTGAAATCCCAGATTCACACCAATACTAACCCCACTCCTACCATAAATACATTGACCGAATCTGTATTAGCACCTTTGAAGGGACGAATAATGCAACCTTGCAGACAAATTATTTTTAGCTGAGAGTCAGGCTTATCTTTTCCATGAATAGCTCACATTTCTCTAATTAGAAGAGACGGTTTGCACAAAAAAATAATTGGGGGAGCTTCATCAAATATATGTAACCAGTGTGTGCTCCAATTAAGAGGAACAGTGTAGGTGACAATGACAATCGTCATCATAATCATAATGGCATTTGAGTCTCACAGTGTGCCAGGTGCATAGCAATCATTCGCTTCTCATTAAACTCAACAAGGCAGCCACCATTCATGGCACCATTTTACAGATGTGTCAAGTGAGGCTTAGGGAATATTCTGATTGGCTATTGCTACAAAGCAAACTATCCCATAACCTAACAGCATAAAACAACATTCATTTTTAGTAAGCTCACAGATTTTGTGAATCAGGAAATTGGAAAGGGCCCAGTGGGGCCGTTACCCCTTGTTCTCTGAAGTTTGGGGTTTCCTGGAGGTGCTGGGGTACTCTGAACAGCTGGAGTTGGGAACAGTGGAACGGGAGGATCCCCTTCCAGGAGGGCTCCTTCACTTCCATGCCTGCTGCTTGGGCTGGGTTAGCCGAAGCCTGGGCTCAGCCGCAAAGGTAGACGAGAACATCTACCATGGCCACTCCACGCGGTGGTCTCAGGATAGTCAGCCTTCGTACCTGGCGGCCCAGGACGCCCAGAGTGGGTGTTCCTTAGAGAGGCAGGCAGAGATGGCGTGGCCTTTTATGATCTATCTTTGGAAGTCCAAGTCCACCCAGACGTGAGGCAAAGTCTCCAGGTCTCAGTGGGAGAGGGGTTGTAGAACTGGGTACCATGTTCTAAACACTGCCTCAGAGAGGTTAACTAACCTGTCCAGGATTTCTGAGGGAAGCCAAAGTAGCACAGGGATTTGAAACCAGGTATCTGACTCCAGAGGCTTCTCTCTTAGGGACCCTTTGATGCTTCAAGCACTGCTAGACAGGCAACAGATGCTATGTTTATGTAAATAAGCTATGACCCAGTTTCGTTTATGTTATCAGTTTGGAGGGCTGGCAAAAAAATGGACAAGAAGCATTCTCCAGGTTGGATGAAAGATTGATAAGAATCTGGAGTTAGGCTGTGAAGGAGGAGCGTGTGCTGTTGGGAATGTTTTCACATTCAGGATGAAAACCGAGATGGCTCGCAGACCATAGAGGAACTGAACTTTTTCTTTACCTAAATCTTTGCATTTAGCTGTGGACGAGTCCTTGCCTTTGTAGTTGAAAATACTCACGGTGGCCAGGAACCAGCCAGTTGGCCCCAAGAGTTTGTGGCTGTTTTTGAGATCACTGGGAGAATCCTTAAGACCTGAGGCTGGAGTTTGCCAAGAACCTATATGATTCTGCAGAGCCTGTGTGTGCTTGTGCTCAGCCCAGAACCAGCCTTAGGGCTTGTCAGAGGAATAAAGAGTGTGCATCCAGGATGGCTGGGCTGGGCTCAGAGCTAGCAGAGTTTGTAGCCTGCCTCTGAAATTATAGGGTCTCTGGTGGTGATACCTCTTACAATTCTCTTTATAGGAAACAGTTATAGGAACTTCTGAGGATGCAAAATGGACAAGAGGCAAAGAGTGATGTACAGACACATTCACAGGAGTCATTTGCACCCTGCTGAGGCCCTTAATGCAAGTGTTGGACAAAGTGCCCTGGCATTGCCTTTGATTGGCTTCTGGACCAAAGGAGCAACAACTGGCCAGACCTGTTCTGGCCAGCCAGGGCAGGGCAGGGCAGCTTCTTGCCTCACCTGAAGAGACAGGTCTATTCACAGGCCTGTAGTCAGCTTCCCTGGAGGCTGGAGGGTTGTGCCAGGGAGGAGCACCTTGGTGGTCTCCCTGAGCAGGATCTGAGCTCACAGCATGTGGAGGGAGCCTGGCTGGTGATCCATGCAGTCAGGAGTGAATTGCTGGCAGGCCCAGGCTGATCATTCAGTCCGATGAGCAGTGTGTCCTCTCTGTTGGTGTTTGGGTGGCATGGAGTGACGTCTCTCCCACTGAGGTGAGGTGTCATCTTCTGTAACAAGAATAGCTGAGCCGTTTAATACCGAGGGCTTACAAAAAGCCTGGCACTGGGCTGAGAATTCGGTCTTGGCATGGGTTCTTCCAGAAGCAGGTCCCAAGACCAAGATTCCAGTACAAGTAGTTTATTTGGGAAGCCAAACACAGGCAAGGAGCTGCGGGAATGACGCAAGGAAACGAAGGCAACAATATGTGTGGGATGGCGCCAGCTGTCGGAGTGGGTGGCTGGAGCTTCCTCCCACAGCGAAGCTCTAGAACAGTGAAATACATGTGCTCCCCTGTCATCCCACCTGAGGAGTCAGGGAGCTGGGGTATTTACATGCCAGGTGCCAAGGCTGCTGGTTGAAGCCTGCTCCTGGAGGTGCACTTCCTTAGCATTTCTGGACTTCCATGTGTCTGTATGTGTGAGCATGTGTGCGCATGCATGCGCACACGCACGCAATGAAACTTTCTGCTATTTTGGCCAAATTGTAAAAACAAACTGACCCTCAGACATGTAGATGCAGGTTGTGGGAGCTGGAAATCCACTTGAACTCATGAAAGCTCCAAGGGGCTGGGTGGAGCACCATTGGCATTACCCCCACTTAATCCTTACAGCAACCCAACAAGGAAGGGACTCTTTGGACCCATTTCATAGATGCGAGGCTGAGGTTTGGGGAGGAGATGTCACTTTGGTTGAAGTTGCACTTGAGGGGAGTTCCTGGGGTTTGAGTTAAGAGTGTGACCCCACAGGTCAAGAGCCCATGGTTTTATTTTTATTATCATTTTTTAAAAAAGATTTCATTTATTTATTTATTTATTTATTTATTTATTTATTTATTTATTTATTTATTTATTTTTAAGATCTTATTTATTTATTCATGAGAGACAGAGAGACAGAGAGACAGAGAGACAGAGGGGTGGGGGCAGAGACACAGGCAGAGGGAGAAGCAGGCTCCATGCAGGGAGACTGATGTGTGATCCGATCCTGGGACTCCAGGATCATGCCCTGGGTCAAAGGCAGGTGCCAAACCGCTGAGCCACCCTGGGATCCCAAGAGTCCATGGTTTTAACCAGTGAGCCATACCCGCCTCCCTAAGTATGAAGTTATGAAAATTCATGAGAATAGGCTTCCAGATTCTTCCCTTCAGAGCTGATCAGAACTGACTAGATTTTGGGGCACAGGATGAAGACATCTTGACCCCAAGGGTCAGAGTCTGGGTTAGAGAACCTTTCTACCTTGAGGGAGAACCAAAGGTGGGAGCCTGTTAGGCTGGGGTAAGGGGGCCTGGGACCTCATACAAACATGCTCGTCAGTGTTCACAATGGGGTGTGTGATTGTCAGGGGAAAGGTAGACAGAGTTGGGAATTTGAGCCTGACGCTGATGGGAGTGGGCAGGGAGGAAGTAAGGAGAAAAAGGAGGACAGCCTCATGGGTCCCATTGGGAGGCATGTGGTTTGTCAGGCAGGGGAGAAGACAAGGTGGCCTTCTGTCCCATCCATCCCTGTGCCATCTGAGGCGAGCCCTAGGTAAATATCAGATCATCACCTCTCCCACACCACCCCCCTTCCTCCTCTCGTTCTTCTAAAACTACTCTGAGGCTTATCAAACTATGTTCCCTGGAGACCTCCTGGATTTCCCTTCTCAAACTTTAGTGTGCTACACAAGGTCTGAAGCCCTCCTTCCTACTTCAGTTCCCCTTCCCCGAGACCCTTGAGCTACAGAAGTTGCTTTTAATTAAACCTAGGTACACCAAGCCCCTGGGGATCAGGTGGTGTGGATCACGGGCACAATCTCTACCAGATAGCCTCTAACTGTTCTCAGCACTCCTCCTTGGCTCTCACTGACTCACATCCCTATAAGCCACCATGGCCATCTCTGCATAGCTGAGGACACAGCATACTGAGGCAGCAACTAGTTCTATGCATAAGGATGGAGTGTGAAGTTGTTTAGAAGGCATTCATTCATTCATTCATTCATTCATTCATTCATTCATCTAGTGTTCTCTCCATCCAACCATTTAGCCCTACCATTTGGCAGATTTGTGTCAGGGACTGGGCATGTGTCTGTGAAGAAGAAGATCATTGTGTCCTCATGGAGCTTAGAGTCTAGTTGGGAAAGCAAACAAAAAAATACACAAACATAAAATACAATCTAAAAATAACTATTATGACAAATGACTAAAACTCGATAATGGAAAAATTAATGTGATGAAGAAAGTAATCCACCAAGAAAGGATGGTGAGTAAAGATCTATCTGAGGAAGAGATACTTGTAAGCTGAGGCCTACCTATGCGATGGCAAGGAGCTAATGGTGTGAAGAGAGGAAAACTGCCTTCCAGAAAATTGAATAATGTGGGTGTGGACTTTGAGGTGAGAAATCCTTGGGTAAGCTCAGGAGCAGAATTTAGTGCCTCCCAGTTAGACCCTAGTGAGTGAGGGGGAAGGTGGCATCAGATGGGGTTGTAGAAGTCGCAAGATGGTTCATGTAAGGCTTTTTATGAGCCAGACTGAGGAACTTGGATTATACTTCAGGCAAAAAAGAAAGCATTGGAGAATTCTCAGGGTGGCACTGGCATAATTTTATTCAAAAAATAAGCACTTGAGAGACTCCGAAAATTTGGTTACAGCCAAGGAGACCTGCTTGAAATCTATTGTGTTTGTTCTGGTGGGAGATGGTGATGGCAGCCTGGCTAGGGTTAGGCGATGGGGATGGAGACACATGTCAAGTTTGAGGTGTGTTTTCAAAGTGGAAACACCTGGGGTTCCTGAAGGACTACCTACAAAAGAGCTTGATTGTTTGCCAAGGCCCAGGAGCCAACTTCATAAACCTGTACACTTGTGTACTTACAAACATTTTGGTGTACATTTTCAGGTGAGTCCTGAATTCCTAAAGCTCCTCTGTGGACCCTCACTCCCAACTATATGGACTAGGAGCATCATTGGTCTTGAACTCAAGATCTAAAAATCTATGAACTAGAGATTTACACTGACTCTCCATATTCTGGAAATCTGTATCTTGAAGAGTGGACAATGGACTGTCCTCTTTCAGGCAGGCTTATACATAATCAAGATTTCCAGGGACAGGAGTTCCAGGCATCTACTTCAGGGGGCCCTGCAGTTTCTGCCATGATTATGCAGTCTGATCTGGTTTCCATTTGTTCAGTCCCCAGAGAGGGGAATGGGCCAGTCAAAGTAAAGCCTTGAAGGAACATGGGAATATGAACACGTGGTTATTAGAGTGGTGGTATTCTGGGCCATTCTTTTCTAATTTTGAGTTTTCTGTTTTGCTGGCATAACATTGCTTGAGCAATACATTTTAGAAAGAATCCAAAAGAAGATTGGAGTTCAGGAATTAGCTCTATTTTCATCTTGAACAAACAAACAAACAAAACAAAATGTCCAAAAATGATTAGTAAATATTTCTTTCAGCAGATTAATTTTTTCTATGTCTACAACTTTTTTTTTTTTTTTTTTTTTTTTACTGTGTCTCTTTCCCACATGTCATTTAAACGCAAAAGGTAAGACTTTCTGATACATACAAGAAGTATTCGTCTTATGCTTCTATCACCAGGACTGGGTTTTCTCAAGATTGGTGAAGGCTTTTCTTGATTCCATGCCTTGCATATGCTGTTCCCACTGACTAGCATGCCCTCCCAACTATGTCTTCCTGGGAAAGTCGGACTTTTTTTAGGTCCAATGGAGAGGTTGTCTCCTCAGCCTTCATGAGTCCATAGATACAGGTGCTCCTTCTGTATTCTCTGCTCTATCATCCTTTTGTCTGTGCCTCTCTCATTTTACTGATCATATTTTATTTTAAATTATTTGAATGCATGTCTGTCTCTCCCTTGATCCTTGAAAGCAGGGATGGGGACTTGTTTATTTCTTAACTGTAGAACCCATCCAAAAGCTGGCACATAGTCTAAGCCCAATAAGTGCATTGGGGATGTATGGAGTGCCTTTTTGTTTTTTGTTTTGTTTTGTTTTGTTTTGTTTGTTTTGGTTTTTTTTGGAGTGCCTTTTTGGAAGGGGTCTGTGGCACTGATGCAGATGGGTGGGTGACATCCTGGCCCCGGCACATCAGACCCTTTCTAACAATTCTAGGGTCATGCTGCTGTTAGGAAGGAAAGTTCAGACTTGTGGAGTGGAGCCCATTCTCCCCCTCAGGCCACCTCTCCCCAGTGATTGCTCTCAAATGCTATTTCTATTCTATTCTATTCTATTCTATTCTATTCTATTCTATTCTATTCTATTCTAATGATTTTGATGGTAAGGCTGAGGCCGCCTCTTATGGACCATTGGTCTCAAGCCCTAACCTTGTGTCTGTTCCTTACATCTCCACAGTATAAAAACAAAAAGAAAGGCCTTTGGGCCCAATTTTAATGCTATATAGTTAGGTATATTTGTTGAGTGCTTATACACTATCAGGCACTGTGCTAACTACCTTCATCAGTTAGCTCATTTTATTTATATAAGAGATCTATCCATTTATTTGCTCACATGGGTATATATTTCAGAAATTCTAGTTGAGCATCTATTATAGGTTGACACTATGCTGAATACTGGGTGCAACTATGGACAAAAGACACAAAGAGCCCTGCCTTCTTAGATCTTGGAGTCTCACATGGAAAATAGGAAATGATCTGGTAAACCATAACTTTTGAAGATAATTTCAGATGGTACAAATGTTACAAATGATGCAGAGACAGTGCCATGGTAGAGATGCAAAAAATGGTGTGGTCAGGATTAAAGGAGGCTGGAGGATGGTACAGGACAAGAAGCCTGGAAAGTCCATTTCCTGGGTGAGCCAGAAGAGGTATAGGAGAAAGGATTTAGTAAACGTAATTCATAGCATCACTTTTGACATTTGAGCTGAGACTGTAAATATGAGATGGAAGAGTTTTCTCAAGATAGAAAGAAACCCATATGGAAAGGCTATAAGCTGGGGAAAGCAGCTTGGCCTATTTGATGACTAAAAGGATGCCATTATGTCTGGCGCCTAACAAGCAAGGGGGAGAACACCATGAGATGAATTACGACAGGTCGGCAGGAGCCAGGTCGTTCAGATTGGATTCTGAGAGCTGTGAGCAGCCACCAAAAGGTTTTCCGCCAGAGAATGTCATGATCATTTTTAGAAGCCCTCCTTAAGTGCAGGGTGGGGAAGGAATGGTCTGTGGGGGAATAGCAGGAGCAGATAGGCCACTCATTAAATTGTTCTAGAATGTTAGGGAAGAGATGACGGTGGCTTAGAAGAGGTGGTAGGGTAAGAGATTATATTCATACTCAGTAGACCGGGAAAGTAACAAAGTGGATGTTGTAAGCTGAAATCTTCCCCTAAATTAAAATACTCATTTCTCTCCTGCTCAATCGATTGCATGTTTCTTGGGTAGGTCTTTATAGAATACCATATTAGTTTGGGTCTGTTTTCCAAACACTGGCATTAGTTATCAGGCTTCAAAATGAGGGACATGAAATATAAGTGCTAAGGAGGTGAGAAGGGGAAGGGGCACTGATCTAGTAGAAGCCCAGATGAACTTCACCAAGAGTGCAGACCCCCTGGTTGTGGCCATGGGAACCATGGAAAGATGGGGACTCTAGAGATAGTGCTCTGGTTTCCTGTATGGGTGGTAGCCTCATACGAGCTATTTTAAACTATTTGGGCTTTGCAAGAGGGTTTTGAAACTAAGAGTACAGACTTTTTAGTTTTTTAAAAATATTTTATTTATTTATTCATGAGAGACACAGAGGGAGAGAGAGGCAGAGACAGGCAGAGGGAGAAGCAGGCTCCATGCAGGGAGCCCAGTGTGGCACTCGATCCCGGGACTCTAGGATCATGCCCTGGGCTGAAGGCAGATGCTCAACCACTGAGCCACCCTGGTGACCCAAGAGTACAGAATTTTAAATCCAACTGAAATGGGTCTAAATGTAGGACTCACCCCTAGGAGTTGTATGAGCTGGGGAGAGATGTGTCTCCCAGCTTCAGTTCCTCATTTACAAAATACCACTGTATCAGCCAGCTAGGATGCAGTAACAAACATCTCTGAGAGCTCACTGACTTACAACAAACTTTTACTTGTCACTCAGCTGTGGATAGACTGCTATGGCTCTGCTCCATGTGCTTTCTCATCCCAGAACCCAGGCTGGATTCTGTTCTTGGGACAGAAGCAGGAGAGAAGGCAGAAATCTGCAAGTCTCTTAGAGCTTCTTAGACTTACTAAGCTGGAGACCCGTTCTCAGTGACCCAAGCACCACCCCATTATTGGGACAGGAGAGCATATTGTCTACAAAGACGCATCATGAGTTACATGACAGAGGGAGAGTGTAGAGTTGAGAACAGGAGTACAACCTGCCACAACCACCTTGCAGAATGACTGTAGGAATTAAGCAAATGATACATACAAAGTATCTAACAGTGTCTGATATGCTGAACACTTGGTGAAACCAATTCTTATGAAGTGGCTCGAATTCAATATATATTTGCAAATGTTGGATTAAAATGTTCTACTTTTTGGTCTTATACTTTTCCCTTTCATCTTAATAACCACCTGCTTCACACACTTAGCAGCATAAACAATACTGACCTTGTGCAAAATGCAGAGTATTTAGTGGCAGGTAGGCCTTGGTTGGAAACTCGGTGATGTTGCATACTACTTGTGTGACTGGCTGAGATTCCATGTCCTTTCTGAGCCTCAGTCTACTCATCTGTAAGGGGAGGAGAAAACCCACACCACTGGACTGAGGTGAAGATGAAATCTCCCTGCCGAGGGAGCTCAGAATATTTGGCTTTTCTTTCCTCAATTGATTTCCCCTAGTCTCTGTCAAATTCTTAGAATTCAGTATCTTCTGACTTCCAATTTGAGGCTGAAGAGCTTATCTTCATTCCAGATGCTTAGAGAAAGTAAACTCTGAGGTTCCTACAGTATTTAGTACCATTCCCTTTCCTGAAAGAGGACTTGGGGCTCTTCCTTGATGTGAAATATATAGTTTCTTGAGATTTCCTGAACATCCCATGCCATCCCTTGGCTCTGCGTCTTTGTCAGGTCCTCTCCCTGGAGTGCCTTCATTTACCTCAAAGAAAATTCCTTTGGTGAACAATCCCAGATCCTTCTTACCACCCCTACTGCCCTCCTCCCACCTCCGTCAGAATTAGGTAAGAAACTGTCCTGGACTCTATGCTTTTATTTATTTATTTATTTATTTATTTATTTATTTATTTATTTATTTGACTCTATGCTTTTAAATCAGACTTACCTGTACACATCCAGTCATATATGTTAGTGGACTGGGGAGCTGACTTTTGGGTGTGACTACTTGAGTCAGACCCAGGCCTCCTGCTCACTACGAGCAGCTCGGTTGGGCCCTTCATTGGGGCCAAGTAGGCACAGTCCAGGGGCAAGTAAGAGCCAGTTTTCTATGAAGGAGGTGCTAAATAGTGCCCGGGGCATCCTGGGAAATGAGAAACACTACCTGCGGTCAAGTAAGAAAGTCCACATGTCATTTGAATTTTGGAATGATTGCTTTTATGGCAATGAGAGACAGGATGGGAAGAGAACATGGCTAGAGGATGACATGATGGTCCAGACAAGAGATGGTGCCCTTGGCTTTCAGGAGATCTTGCTGGTAACTACTAACCGTATTTCCTGGCTGAGTTTCTTTCTTGGGTTTGTGAAGTGCCTGGGCCTTGAGTAGATTCATTCTCCTCTGATGCAGTCCTTTTTAATGTGTAATTTATTTGAGACTGAGGCTTGTCCATGGACTTTCATTACCAGCGCTTTGTGAGACAAGTAGAGAGACCAAGAATAAGTGCTTATAACACTTTGCAAGAATTTGATATCCAAGAGTATCCTCATTCTCCTGTAGTAACTAATTTTTATTTTATTTTACTGAAGTATTGGATAGTAATGGATTGGAATGAAAAAAAAGTCAACTACAACCACATGAAACCAGCCCCTCACCTAAGAGTGTTCAGGAAGCACTGATGTAATGTGCTCTGTGAAGCTCCGCTCTTTTTCTTTGCTGGGTAGGACGATTTTAGTTCTCTTCTGGGTTTTAGTGAAATCAGATTACAACCAGGTCAAGTTTCAGAGACTTTCAGTTTTCCACTTCAGGAGTGTTTTCTGGACCCTTAATATTTAATTTTCCCCTGGTTATGAAACTGCCAAGTTTTTGTGGGGATGGAAGGGAGTCTTTAAATGTTTAATCCTACATTTTTACCTATATAGCCTTCTCTCTCTTTTTTATTGATAAACTTTAGTTTTTAAAGTAGTTTTAGATAGACAGAAAAATTAAGCAGAAAGGTGAGAGTTCTCAAATACTCCCTCTCCCCCACCCTGCAGCGTTTCCCCTCCCACTAACCTCTTGTACCTGGGTGGTGCACCTGTTACAGTGGACGAGCCACTATTCGCATATCACCGCTATTAACTAAAGCTCATGGTTGGCCTGAGGGTTCCCTCTTGGTGTCGTACACACCTGGATTTGAAGATTGTCTGGTGACAGGTGTTAACCATCACAGTCTCACACCGAAACATCCGCAGCCCTAAGATCCCTGGTGCTCCACCTCTTCATCCCTCCCTCCCTCACCCCGAAGCCCCCGCAACCACTCACCTCCTCGCTGTCTCCATAGCTTTGTCTTTTCTAGAATCTCACTTAGTTGGAATCAGACAGTATGTAGCCCACTAGGCAGGCGTCTTTTTCTTGTTCCCTTTCCCACAAATCTTCATGTCGCTTCCGTCATCTCGAAATACACACACTGTCCCTCTGACACAGACGAGAGGAGTTGAGAAAATGAGAAAAACTCTTCTGTGACTCGCCTGGCACAATCATTAAATACGACAGGGCATTTGGGGGGGTCATTGATCACTGCTTCCCGTCTTCCTGGGAGGAAGCCAGCGCTGACTCTTCACCCTCCGTGGGAGAGCCGGGCTTTTCCTCCCACCTCCCTCTACTCCCTTCTAGTTTTCCTAAAAGCAAGGGCCTCTTGCCTGCGCTGCGTCTGAGCGGTAATTACCTTGTGTCTGTTCTGCTGCCTTCAAATGATTTTTCCCACCTTCAGAGCAATTGCTTCCTACTTCTTATCTCTACTGTGATCCTCTACAGGGCGCAGAGGACCTGTCTCTTGACTCTCATATTTTTGATTCTGATGTTAAAAAGTCCCCTTGAACTTGCATTTACAGACACCAGTGGAGCCCAAGTGTCTTCACTTCAGCTGACACGTCCCCAGGGCAGGGTGTTTGCAATTACAGCCTGAGCTGGCTGTGGGATCAGAGAACCCAGCGAGGCCCTCTTTGATGAGTGACGGGGTCTTTATTATGAATGTGATGCAGGTGAAGTCCTGTGGCAGGAGTGCTTTTCTCCCTTTATCTCATCTTAGCAGAAAAAGACAGACCTACATATACATACATACACACACGCACAGATGGAGACAGGCCTGGCTAGGGAGGGAGGGGAAGTGAAGTTACCCCAAGGATTTCTAGCTCATTCTGGGACAGTCCTTCCGTAGAGCCTGTCTTCTCAAAGTCTCCTCCACCTCCTCCCTGACTGGCTGTCCTCTCTCAGGGGCATAGCTTAATCCTAAATGGAAGCGTGGAAGAAGGAAAGAGGAAAATGATCTCTTTCCTCCAGCCTTTTAGTTCTAATATCACTTTATCACTTCTCCCCCTTTGTATTTTTTTTTTTTTTTTGGTTGAGACATAGGATTTCTCCCTATGGAGGTATTTTCTGCCAATTTTATTTCTTAATGAGTCTTTTCTTTTTAAAGATTTTTTTTTTTTTATTTTATGATAGACAGAGAGAGAGAGAGACAGGCAGAGGGAGAAGCAGGCTCCATGCCAGGAGCCCGACCCGGGACTCGATCCCAGGACCCCAGGATCGCACCCTGGGCCAAAGGCAGGCGCGAAACCGCTGAGCCACCCAGGGATCCCCTGCCAATTTTATTTCTTACAGAGGAAATAACAAACATGGAACAGTGATCCTGGCCCTTTGGATCTGAATAGCACTGCTCTAGAGAACCCACCTTTCTCTCCTCCACTGTGTGTCTATATTGTGCTGCAGAGAGTTGCACAGGCCTTATTTGGTAAAAGTTGTACAAGTCTTCTTAGGTGGGCCTAGTGTCCCCCAAAGATGTGTGTGGGGAAACCCAGGGTTAATCATCTGGGGACCAGGCTGTGCTTTGCTAGAAAGTTCCAGCTCAGGAAGCATGGCGAGGGACCTCCCAGTCTTTCCACTTGGTTTTCAGCCTTTGAGGAGGTGTGATGTCTTAGGGTTTCAGGGGTTCAGATGGCCTCCTTCACAGGGAGGTGTGATGGGGCCTGGGAAGAGGCTCATTTGTTCTGCACTATGAGCTGAAGGTAGGAGGCCGCCTCATCTTGTAAGTGGGCATTTCTGCTTATTTCTTACCTGTTTATTCATTTTGGTTGAGGGCTTTCCTTAACACCTTTAAGAAAGCCTTGTTGGAACTTTAGAAAGTTGTCTTAAAAACACTGCTGAATCCAGGAATGAGCTCACCTCATTTCAGTGGGTGGCAGCTCAGGTCAGCCAGAGCAGCCAGGAACATTCTAGGGTTCCCCTTATTAAAACCTGACTTGTATTTTCAACTAGTCATAATACACCCACCATTACTTTTGGAATCTTAAAACATCCTTATTAAGTGACATTCCTCTTGCTTCCATTTTACAGATGAAGGAACCAGATGTTTGAGCCTGTGTATTCCGGACTCCCATCCTCATTTCACATCCTCTGCTTTCTGCTGTTCTTAGAGGACCTGGACTGCATATTAGAAAAGGAAGCCGAACATTTTTGTTACATTTTTGCAACATGCAAAGCATCTTTCCATAATTGGGCTAGCTAGATGGTTGAATTTTGTGTGTCAAGTTTATTTAAATTCTTTTTTTTTTTTTTTAATTTTACAACCAGGACTTTGCAGTTCATGGGGTTATATGATTTGGAAACCACATGCCAACCGATGGAGGAGATGGGACTCAAAATTATGTCAGACGGAGAACTCATTCCTCTGGGGCTTTATTATTGTCATAATAAATTTACAAATTTATAAATTTAGGGTTTAAATTTATATTAAAATCATACCTAAATTTATATTAAAGTTATACCTAAATTTAAATTTAGGGGATACATTTATAAATTGTAATAAATTTATACATTTATATATTTATCATTGTCATAATAAAGAATGCAGCCAAGGATGGAAATGCCCAGGATTGGAAACACAGTCTAACAGCCCTGGAATACAGTGGACCCCCAAGCCCCAGCGATCCACACACCTGCTAAATCAGGGCTTTCTGTACGTTTGCCTGGCGAGTCTCCACCCTGCCCTGGAAGTGACCGTGAGGACGCCTATGGATGTGTCAAATACCTCAGTGTGTCAATTACAAGGCTCTGTCCCAGAGCCAACATGATGTGGAGAATTGAAACAATTACAGGGCTACCTTGGTCCTACACCTGCTTTCCCCAGCTCACAGAAATCCAGGGGAAGCATCTGATGTTTCTTTCTGCATCACGGATTCCAGTGATTGTTCTCTCTCCCTGCTTCAGCCACCACAGGCTACTGGCAGACCGTGACACTCTGACAACTCTTGAATGCCAAAAGACAGAGAAGGGTTTTAAGTCTGAGGACCTTGACTGCTTCTGTGAGAGGGAATTACCTACTAAGTATAGTCTCGGAAAGACGTTCTCTCATAGGTCGCGTGAGGACAAGCCAAGGAAACACAAGCCTCGGTTCTTTGGAATCGTAACAATATTCCAAGACAAATGTTTCTCAGGGGCTAGGATTTGATCCTGCATCTGTCACACAACTCAGGGCGTGACATGGGGGAGTGAACTTCCCCTCCCAGAACACAGGTCCTTATCTCTAAAGCAGGGAGTTTGGAATTCTAAGATTCCATGGCATTGGGCCGTCAATGGGGTCAGTCTGGGAAGTCAGAACCTCAGGTCTGGTGGGAAAGGACACAGCCAGGAAGGGATAGGGCTTGTGTTGGGTAATGAGAAAGAGGCATGGTGACCAGGCCTGAGCCAGTCCGGAAAGAATGTCTAAAGAGGTAGGATCTGGGGGCTGAGGAGGACAGCAGGAGTCTCCAAGGAGTGGCAGTCAAGCCAGGTCAGGCTCTGGGCAGGCTGCCCAGTTTGGGGAATGGCATCAATGTGTGGGGAGAGGCTGTTAAGGCCAAACAGGTGTCAGGGCCTGAGCCAAGTGGTCTGGAGGTCAGGACAGGGCATCGATTCTAAACAAAGTGCCTGAGCACAAAGCAGGCCTGAGTCAAAGCCCACTCACCCAGATAACAGAGTGTGACGGACAGACCCACTCTGGGTGCAAAGGGATCCCGATTTTAAGGCAGGTAGGGTAGCTCTAGGCTCATCTGCCTTCTCAGGGCAAATCTAGGGCTCCTGGCTGTAGGGTTCGAGAAGCTGGACAAACTTCTGGAGGATGATATTTCCATTTAAATCTAAATAAAAATAATAACAGCAAACAGATATGAGGTGCTTTCTCTGTGCACACTATTTGAAGTCCTTATGCACATGATCTCCTTGGTGGACTACTTTTAGAACTTTTTTTAAAAAGATTTTATTTATTTATTCATAAGAGACACAAAGAGAGAGGCAGAGACATAGGCAGAGAGACAAGCAGGCTCCCTGTGGGGAGCCCGATGTGGGACTCGATCCCAGGACCCTGGGATCACACCCTGAGCCTAAGGTAGACGCTCAACCACTGAGCCACCCAGGTGCCTCAGAACTCTTTTTTCCCAAAGAGCAAAACATGACAATATCCATCCCTTTAACTGTGACCTATGCCACCACTGAGGGGTCCAGGCAAGAATGGAGAGTGGAGAGAGGCATATAGATGGAAACCTGTTCACACAGGAAATATGGGCCCTTTACATGACCCCGGCTCTGAGGATTTCATTTTCAGGCCTTTGTTTTCCAGCACGGTCAAGGGATTGAATACACCTGCCTGCTTTCCCAGCCACTCCTGTGTCTTTCCAGCAAGGCTTCCATGCCAAGCTGGAGGTGACTCCAAGCCTCAGTCCCCAACCTCCCCTACAAATGTTTCTTAGCTTCCTCTGGGCTCTGACATGGGTAGGGAAACAGGGAAAATAAAAAAGTTACAAGAACTTTTTCTTAAAACGTTTTAATCACACTTATCACAGATCTGAAAATGTAACTGGGGTGAAAACACTTTCTTATGATTTCCATCCTTTCTGGCCATGCTCCTTGGGCGTCAGAACCAACAGACACACCACCGTCTCTCTGATGTTACACTCCCATCTCTCGAGCCTGGTAGAGATGCCGAGCTCTGGCCTTTGTTGTCTCCTTAACAGCTGCCTGACTTGCCTCCTGCTTCTCTGGTCTGTTCTCTTCCATCTGCCCCTCACTGCCAGCAACAGCATCTTCCTGCTCAGAATTGCCAATGGGCTCCAGTCCCCTGCAGATTAATATTCAGAATTCACATCTCGGCCAAATCCCCTAACACCTGCCCTGAAAGCACCTCTCCTGTCTTAGCTTTCACTCATGAGTTCCATAATCTCCAGGCTCAACCAGCCTGATCATGTTCTCGACTTCCCAACTTAGCCTCTTCCCTAGGCCAAAAGTACCCTTTCCTATCCTCACCTGTGACAGATTCTCACTGGAAAGTCCATCTTCCTTTTCAGTATCCAAATCAAAGGCTGGATCCTCCAGGAAGTCTTCTTGTACCTCTAACTCCACCCTCCACGGTCGACTATCTAACCTCCAACCTCTAGCTTTTGCCCTCCAACCTCTACTCTCCAACCTCCAACATCTAACCTCCACCCTCCAAACGTCACCCTCCACCCTTGCCGATCCAGCCTCTACCCTCCAATCTCTACCCTCCAACCTCCAACCTCTAGCCTCCACCTTCCACCTTCCAACCCCTACTCTTTAAGCCTTGAACCTCCAATCTCCAATCTCAACCTCATACCTCCAACCACATAGTTCATCATTAGAAAGGATCTCAGGCCAGCTCAGAGCTCTCTACCCACATCTTCTTACCTCTATTTTAGCTCCTTAAAGAATTATCTGCATTCACATCTACTGTGACCTCTGGCTGGGATCATCATGTGTGAATCACTGCATTCTCCAAACCCCAAACTGTTCTGGCACACGGTACACTTACGGGAGTATTGTAGGTTGCAGTGCTGTCCCCAGTTCTTCAACTCCATCTGTATCTACACCCTTTGGCTTATAATTTTAGAGCCCAGCCATACAACTCTGACTCTGGGTTTCGCCATGACACTTATTTTGACTAATAGAATGAGGTGGAATGAAGATGTTCTAAGTTCAGGCCTGACAGGTATTGTTTTCAGTTGCTCTCTTGCAGTTCCTTGTAATCATAAGAACGCAGCCGGGCCAGCTGCTGGAGGATAAGAGATACATGGAGCAGAGCAAAGCCACTCCATTTGCTGCAGCTGAGACCAGCACAGAGAAGCCAGTCAACCCCCAGACATGTGAGCATGTCCAGCCAAAGATAACCTCCCAGCTTACCCAGAAGCCATCTGCAGGTGCCAGTAGATAGATCAGCAGCAACATTTCTCCCTAAAACTCTTAGATCCAATGGTGAAAAATAGTTATCTCCAGCTAAAATAATGCCGTGTCACCCAAACCCCCACTTACAGTGGTAACCTCCAGTGTTAGAATGTTTTACTTCTTCTTACAACGAATAGGTCACAATTTAATGTCACCCAAACCCACACTTACAGTAGTAACCTCCAGTGTAAGAATGTTTTACTTCTACCTCTTAGAACGAATAGGTCACAATTTAATAACTGACAATCTGATGAAAATAAATAAAATAATCATGCTATCCATAGAAAATTTAAATCTGTAAAAAAGAATACAGCAAAAAAAAATTGAAAACCTCTTAAACATTTTATTTACGGATTCTTTGCTTTTATGATTAGAATGCCTTCACCTTGAGAGAAAACCTCACTATTTTTGGCCAGCTCTTTTAATATTTCATCTTTACTATTTGAACTTTTAATTCGTGTAAATTGAATTGGGTCAATTATACAGGGTGGGGGGAAGGAAATGCTTGTCCCAGCACAACCCTGAAGTGTTTAACCAATCACCCATGCATGTTTGTTTAATAATCTGGCCCCACAATTTCAATTATTTCATAATCTTACTTTTATTCCACATCTGAATTACTGTAGCTTTACAGTATGTTTTGGTATTGGTAGAGCATGTTTCACCTTTTTAATTGAATTTAATTTTTTACACGTTTGAGCCATTCTCATGTGTTTAATATCCTTAGCTGAATAAGAAATAGGCTGCCAAGTTTTCAACAGAGACCCAGTGGAATTTTGAAAATTCTGTCTCTCACTAAGATTGGGGAGTTTTGTTCCTCCCTCCCTTCTTCCTTCTTCTCATTTATTCTCTTCTTTATCCTCGTCCCCTTTTATTTCCACTTGTCCCTGTTCCTTTCCTTCTTTCCCCCCTCTTCCTTCTCTTCTTCTCTTTATTGATTACTACCTAAATAATAAAGATTTCAAACACACAGGAAATATAAACTTCTTGGTTTTTTTCCACCCGGACCATTTCCAATGCTTTTCATTCCTGTTGCATAGATTTAGGTTTTCATCAGCTTCCATTCTCCTTCTATCTGACGAAGTTCCTTTAATAGTTCTGGTACTGCAGATCTGCTGTGGTCAAATTATTTCAGGGTTTATTTATCTCAAACACGATTTCATCTTTATATTTGAGATATAATTTTGTTAGACTATGGAATTCTAGGGTGGTAGTTTTACTTTGCACTTTGCCCAGTGGAAGGGACATCAGAGGGTTGACTCGGGAGAGTTTATGAGTGCCATGATTTTATCTTCATTTCAGGAATATTCTGTGAACAGTATTCTGGAGAATTGTTTGGGTTGGGGAAAGTCTAAAAGCAAAAGGAATGGTAAGAGGCTGCTGAAGTAATCCAGAGGAGATAGGATGACATCTCAAATGAGTCGAAGGAAGTGGGGATAGAGATGAGAAGACTGGCTTGGAAAATATACTATGTCGTCAGCCCTTGGGAATTAGGTACAAGAGGTGGTAAAGAAGATAACTTTTGGCATGTGAGTAAGGAGAAGTCCCATGTATTCAGATGGAGATTTACAGGAGGAAGAACAGGTTTATGAGGTCAGTGATGCTCAATTTCGTAGCACCTTAGGTTCTAGATCTGGGTGATTGCCCCAGATGCTATGTCTGGAATTCAAGTTCTCCTCTGGGATGAATCCCTCATCTCTTCAAGGACCAGGTACACTTCTAGCTCTTGCCGTACTGCTCTGCCAATGAAATGGATCCTTATTTTTCTGCAATCTATTGAGCATGGACTCTCACTTTGGACTCTGCATACACAATATTGATCTCCCACTTCCAGATCTCCCACTGGAGAATCCTGTGGAGATCTGGAAGGATCTCCCACTTCCAGAATCCTGGGCCTGATTCTCTTCTTCCTCTAACCTGGCCTGGAGATTATGGATAATGTCCTTAGACGAAACTAAGTTTGGGTCAGCACCTTTGTGCTTGGTGCTGGTCTCATGGCCACTGGGCAGAGGCATTTCTAATCAAGTCAGCCTCACCAGGCCCTTGTTCTGTCTGCTTTGACTATCCCACTGGTTCCAGCAAGTCGTATGGCTGAGGTCACCCTAAGTTATGCCATTATTTAGACTTTTCCTTTCAACTTAGAATATGAAACAAGGATAAATCATTCAGCCTCCATCACCCATTTAACCCCTGTGTAAACTGTCTGAGGGATATAATGATAATTACCTTTTTCGGGGACACAGTTGTGGGGGGAGACAATTAAGTCTTGCACTGTGCTTTGAGATCTTTCAATGAAAGGCTCGGGGTTATTACTGTTAACAAGATACCAAAGGGATATTTGCCAGCAATGACTCCCTTTGAGCCAGCATGTCTGTCATTAGTAATTTGGGGGCTTGGCACAGAGTCATGGGAATGTTTTAATGGCTTCTGTTCAACCCCAGAAATAGATCTTGAAGTTGCAAAAAGAAATGCTTGTTTTCTCTGTTCTCCTCCACTTCCGTACACATGGTGATCCTCAGGGGAGATCTCAGGTTCTCTGGCAGGAGCCGAAGAAGTGGGCAGCAGAATTTTATGCCGCCCCAATAAACTCCGACAGCTGATAGCATCGGGTCTGTTCCAGACACTGATTTAGAGATGGTTATGCCAATAGCTAGTAACTTTGGCCTATGTTGTATTTCTGGAGCCACTTGGCCACCAGGCTAATTCAATGGGGTTCAGGAATGGTAAGTCCAAGACTCTTTCTCTAAGAAATATTTGGGAAATGTTTGTTAATTTGAACAAGTTATTTTTCTCCTAAGCCAACTCCCAAGTTTGTTTTCAGAGCTGTCTTTATGAATCAAGAAAAACAAATGTTTTCTGTCTGGGAGGCCTGGATTTGTTTCTAGAGACAAGGGTGAGGAATATGTATGTCCAACCAGGTTTGTGTTTGGCCTCTCATTGCAAAAGCCCATGTTATAGCTCCATTTTCAGTGAACTTATAAACTGGTCTTTGAAAACTCCCTGCTGTTTCTCTGCCTTATCTTTTCCCTTCGTTTTTGCTCCATTATTTGCTTTATGTTTAATCAAGTCTTTTGCTTGTCAAGGCAGGATAAACTGTCAAAAAACAGCAGATATGTTAAAATGAGGAATGGCTTTGACCCTTACTGATGGTGGTCTTGGATGGGTCGCTTAACCTCTATGTGCTTTACTCCACTCTCTGTGGTGGCCCAGAAGGACAGCTGGGATGATTGAGTCAACATGGACACAGTCACTTCAAGTGTTGCTGACACAAAGGTCACATAAACCTGTGAAATGGCTGAATATGAGCATACGATAGAATGTGGTGAGGACTGTAACAAACTGGCACACACATACCCCATCCATAGGGAGTAGTGGTATTCCACTGTAGCAAAAATTGGCCAGAATTTTTTTCTTTTCTTTTTTCCAAACTCACAGGAAACTCAGAAATTTATATAAATTCTCCTGGTTGTTAATTATTGGAACTAATTCAAAACTTTTTTATTTTAATTTTTTTTAGAAACAGCATGAAATGAAAGAAAATGGTTGTGGGTTGAGCTTAACATTTACGGTTCATTGAACTCTTCATTTATCAATTTCTGCCTTCTGTCCTTCTGTAATACTTTGCCTTTTCTACCCATTTCCCCCTGACATCAACAATGTTTTCTGTGCATTCTCCTAAAGTAACACCAGATTCTCTGCTTGGGACATATCCACAGAAACCACAATTTCCTTATTCTTTGAGCAGGCTAATTCCGACCCCCATCTCTTTTTCAGAGCCGGCAATACAAAGACACCACCAAGCCCATTGGGTTTTGAAGCAGTTAAGTCTACTCTTCCATTCCCAAGAGGAAAGTGGAGAACAAACCTCCTTACTTCTACTTAAAACAAAAAACCCCAAAATTTGGCTGTTGATCTGATCACCAGGAATGCTAACTCATCAGCCACTTCAGGCCATAACTGTGGCAGAGTTTGCCAATCCTTGGCCACATAAATAGTGCCAATCCTGACCCTGGGAAGGAGCTGGCCTGAAGGAGTCATGACAGTGTGGCTCCATTGCCTTTCCAGAAAAATATGCTAAAGAAGCCCAACCACTGATTTTTAATAATAAACTGTACCATAAAAGGTATGTTCTATCCTAAAATGAGAGTGACTCTTCCTAGTTGTAATATCTTGCCTTCCTTTGACTCTTTTCTTGGAAGAAATGTGACTATCCCATTAGATCAAGACACACCTCTTTGGAAAGGGTGCCATCATTCTTTTTTTTTTTAATATTTTATTTATTTATGAGAGAGAGAGAGAGAGAGAGAGAGGCACAGACAAAGGCAGAGGGAGAAGCAGGCTCCATGCAGGGCGCCCAATGTGGGACTCAGTCCTGGGTCTCCAGGACCACATCCTGGGCTGAAGGCAGCGCTAAACCGCTGAGCCACCTGGGCTGCCCGGGTGCCATCATCCTTTGCTTGTATACCACACTTCTTTGCTGGCCTACCAGTGGCAGGTGTCACGGATTGTTCAGGGAACTCTTTCCACCACATCTAGACGTAGTCACAAAATCCTTAGTATGCATGGCAGCTGTCACCAGTCACTTGGGGTTGAGATGAGTGTTAAACTACAAAAGGCAAAAAAGTGAAAACAACTCAAATATCCATTAACTAGTGAATAGATAATAAAATGTGGTAATTCATGTAATGGGACATTATTTGACAATAAAAGGGAATGCAGTGTGAATGTGTGCAACCATGTGGCTAAGCCTTAAAACACGCAAAGTGGAAGAAACCAGCCATGTGAGAGCACATATTATGTATCATATGAGTCCACGTACATGAAACGTCCACAAGAGGCAAATCCATAGATAGAAAGTAGACTAGTTGTTACCTGGAGTTGGGGTAGGAATGATGAATGACTGCAAATGGGCTTGAGGTTTCTATTTTGAGGTGATGGAGATGATCTAATAATTAGATGGTAATGATTATTATGCAATTTAATAAATTTATTTTAAAAAATCATTGCACTGGAGTGCCTGGGTGGCTCAGTGGTTGAGCATCTGACTTTGGCTTGGGTCATGATCCCAGGGTCCTGGGATTGGGTCCCATATTGGGTTCCTTGTGGGGAGCCTGCTTCTCCCTCTGCCTGTGTCTCTGTCTCTCTCTGTGTGTCTCTCATGAATAAATAAATAAAATCTTAAAAAAAAATCATGGTACTTTGGGCTTGAAATAAGTGAATTCAGTGTTATATAAATTACATCTCAATAAAGCTATTTTGAAAACATACAATAGGCTTGCCTATTTGTCAAGACATTAACTATCTGGAGTCAGGAAGCCACAGAGGATGTTACTCCAGAACCTGCCCCTTGACTGGCTAGGTGATATTAAGAAAGGGCTTGATTTTTCCTGTGTGAACTTCCTTTATGTATAATTTGAGGTGTTTGGGCTAATGCCTTCTTAGGAACATTTAGGCTCTACAGTTATCAAGAAGAAACAAAAGCAGGAATAATCACTGCTGTTATTTTGCCACACAAGCCAAGCAAGCTGGCAAATGTATGGGAAACTGTATGGAGAACAGGCTCGACTCTGTCAATGTCTGGCTCATGCCCTACAGAGTGGTGGATGTTGCCTGACTATTGGTACCAGGAAACTGGGAAGAGGAACATTTAAGGGCCTCCAAATATAATATCAAAGCTATTTTCTAAGAATGCCATATGCTGCAGGATGCAGGGCAGTGTGGCATTCCTCCTCTTTCCATTGGGCTTTGCATTCTTCTCCAAGAATATGAAACACTGGGAGCAAAACACCTCCCATTACAAGCTGGTCTGGTTGGGTTGTGGTTTCAGCGAGGAATAGAGGTGTGCGTGTGTGCCTGTGTGTGTGTGTGTATACTCCCACTTGTGTTGTGTGTGTTGTGTTGGTTGAGGATAGGCTTTGGGAGAAAGACAAATCTGAATTTCCCTCCTGCTCTTGTCATTAAATCCTGTGGGAGCTTCACATCACCTTTCTGAATCATCTGTATAATGGGAGGTACGGGTGAGATGTATGGAAGTTTAAAAGAGATCTTCAATATTCAATATTTCAAGTAGTTTCAGAAACAAATTAGGTCCTTCCTAAATGGTTGCTTCTTGATTCCTGTTCTTTCTGTCCTCCTTCACCAAGTTCAGGGTCTGTCTGAAGATGGAGGGACCTAGACAGCAGAAACTACAGAAGTTGTACAATTATGGGGCTAATTACATGCAATGACATGTGAGCGCAGTCAACTGAGGACTTGTGAGTTATAAGGAGACCCAGCTCTTCCAAGTGACTGTGAACTCAGCCCTCTAGGTGGTGACCCTGACTGAACATGAGTCCCCTTAGCTGCCACTTAGCCCATCTTTACTTCTCTCTTTGACTTTACACTTCCCCAATTAGAGTTACAACTGTTTGGTAAGATTTTTTAGATAGTTAATATTCTTTTCTATCAAGGCCACACCAAAACCTCAGATGAGAGCTATTTCTAAAGCAAATGAGTCCCGGAGGCCACCCAAACCTTCTACTTCACATTTGGCCCAAAGCACCCAAGTTTCTCTTTCTGCTTGGGGACAAACCAGTGGCTATGTTTTCAGCTCACTTGTCCTTCTTAGACAAAAAATCCAGCAAACCTTGAAAGGCTGGGTGCTGTCAGATTTTGCAGGGCCACACACACTGAGGGACAAACTGGTGTGAGTAGGACTCTGCCTATCTTTGCACATCTCATTCCAGTTACAGAGAGGCAGAGATGTGATAAATATGTTTCAGGGGCAAGGGAGGGGAGGGGATGAACGTCTGCTGGGCCTCCTTCCTGCACAGCACTTGAGATGTTTATTTGTTCTTCTCTTCACTTACTTACGACGTAAGGATAATTTTGATTGCATTTTTATTCAACAAAAGTATCTCAGACTCTTTGTCAAAACAAATTAAGCGATGCAAAGCACGTGGGGTAAAAAAGCAAAAATATCCCCGCCCCAGCCACCACATCTCCTTTCTCCCCTCAGCCTTCCTTGTTGAGGTGCTGATCGCAAGTGAAAGTAACCATTCTCAATAGACCAGTATGGATTCAGCTCCTGGCTAACCCCCCTTTTTTTCTAAACATGTAAATTGTTCTACAATCCCCTCACCCTGTTTAAATATTCAGTTTACCTCTTACAGGATTACATGTACAGCTGTCTCACGTTTTTTGGTGACAACCAGGATTTTATTTCATGCAAGGATTTATGTTGGGTTAACCACGCTCCACCCATGGTTATAGGCATTGCTTCCCATGGGTTGCACACAGGTAACCCCCTATGTGTAGATCCATGTACACTTGCAAGTAATTTTGTAAAATTTTGTCAGATTCTTTGACAGAAATTTATGGACCAAAGTATATATCAGGTGGAGGACTAGATGCTGTGAATACAGCAGGGACAGGATTTAATTGCCTCCTGCCTTCGTAGAGGGTGCAGTCTGGCTCAGCATTGCATTTCAGATGTGCACTCCATCTTGCCTTTTCCCCTGCTCTGCCCACTAATGTAATGATTACTCCTTGTTTATAGATCAGTAGCCTCTGACTCGAAAAAGTCTAAGAAGAGTCCAGGACCACCCAGACCATTTGTGGCATGACTGGGAAACATTTCCACATCTGATTCTAGAACTCCCACATGATCCATTATCTTGCCAATGACTAGCATTTCCTTCCTTCCACCCAAGGAAGATGTATCCACGTGACATGTTGGCACTGAGTCTAAAGCTTTAGAGATCCAGGTGAAATGAACTGAAGCAAAGAGGCTAATTCTCCTTTGTAGAACCATGCCCCACAGCCCACAAGGGAGAGCAGGGAGGGACCCCTGGCCTCCACTATTCATTTAAGGGTCTGCCCCAGAGTTAGGCAAACCATGAGAGACTCCTAACTGGAGTCAACAAAGGGTTGCAGAAGGTGGGCGGGAGGATGGGATAACTGGGTGATGGGCACTGAGGAGGGCACTTGGTGAGATGAGCACAGGGTGTTATACTATATGTTGGCAAATCGAACTTAAGTAAAAACAAATGTATAAAAAAGGCATACCCGACTGAATGAGGTCTTCCACTTTGCATCTGAATAGCCATGGGCAAGTCACTTCTCAGACTCAGGCTTCCTTAACTGTTGGGCAGAAAATATCAATTGTCAAGCTTTCCAAGTGGTTGTGAGCTCATGTGTGTAAAATGTTGACCCTACTTCCTAAGAGAGAGGGGGAGCTTCATAAATGTCAGCTATTGTGATTGCTCGTATTTTAATTTTTTTCTTGTGCTAAATCTGATTGCCCTCTGGAGTTCCTGGCTTGTTTTGCCAATTCTGAGCCAAGTACCTGATTTCTCACCACCTTTGCTGTCCTCAGGAGCCCTCGGGCAATTCTCAGTATGGCCTTAGCTTCCATCTTAGGAGAACGTGAACATGATCTGTCCCCGATATAGTCTAGGGGTGCAGGGAGGCTGCTAATCAGACATGGAAGGGCAAGCACAGTTAATGGTTTTCTGAGTAGCCATTTACGCTCACAGTTTGGGAACTGGGTGTGATTTCTTCTTAGAATAACTCCTTAGAGATTTGTGGCCTGTTCTGATGTTGTCATTTCGTTTCCAGAGTCTCTTCTGTCCTTTGAAGACCCAGCTTTGGAACTTGGCTCTTTGGCTCGGCTCTGCCTGCCAGGAGGGACAAGTGCAGATGCCACTTGTCATGCTTGGGCCAGGTTGCTCGGCCAGGACACTCGCCACTGGGCCAGGCTATTCCTTCACCAAGCTGGGCTCTCTGCCATGGCTGGAGCGATGCCAGGAGGGAGGAGGCAGGGCCTGGGCCGAGCAGGGGTGGGTAATTGCTGCCGGGAGCCTGAGGTGGCCTGCAGCTACACGGCAGGCTTAGTGACATCAGCCCCTCCCAGGCAGCAGGTTCAGACAGGACGAGAGGGAGGCCGCCCGCACCCGGGTCACAGGGGGCATTGGCGGCCAGGAGTGAGCCCTCCCAGCCTGGGCTCCTTGGGGCCTGCCCGCCCTGGCGTGGCTGTTGGGAAAACCTGTTGGGTAAGCTCCCATGTGTTTCCCCGTAAGACTGGGTCCTGCAGTCCAGGCTGCAAAGTGGGGTGAGGGGCAGGAGCTCTTCATTGGCTCTGGCATTTGCTTGAGAAGCTGCCACGGGGTGGTTTATGTTTCTTAAACAGTGATGTGTTATGATAGCAGGGATGCTTCTGTGGAGGTGATAGCAAGCCCTGCCCGAGGCTGGGACTCCCTGACCTGCCCCTTTGCTAAACTGGCATGGCCAGATTTGGGGGGTGGCAGATGTAGCTGCCCCCTGCCACAGTGCATTACCTTGGGGCTGTCATGTCATTTCCCTGAGCTCCATTCTCCTCATCAGCTAGATAGAATAAGGGGCTGCTCTCAGCAAATGTTCCTTAGCTCCATACTTACCCTGTGCCATTCCGGGAATTTCACAAATATGATCTCGCTTAATCCTATAATGTTCACATGATATCAGTGCTGTTAGGATCCTTGTTTTGCAGTTGAGGCACAGAAAGACCCAACAATTTGGCGAAGAACAAAAACACATAGCAGAGCTGCAGAGCTGCAGAGCTGGGATTTGACCCCCAAGCCGACTGGCTCTGACATCTCTCATCTTGACCATGATGCTATGCTTTCAGGAAGCTGCCCAGGACCCCATCCTCTCCCACTGAGCACCCAAGTCATTTTAGAATAGCACTCTTGTCGATGTGATTGTTCTGTTGAATACTCACTCCAGTGCTGCATTCTGAGCTACCTGCTTCGGTTTTTGCACACCACCACATACCCGCTATCTAGCTCTGCACCCAGTAAGAAACTTTGGTGCAGCGCACATGTGACAGGATTCCAGGAGGCTCACATGAGATCAAGAACTTGAGGTAACAGGTGGCTCCCTGTGAAATCACACGCCCTACTCTGAGCTCACGACAGGCACTTGGGGAAGGTTTATGCCCGGGCCAGACTCACTGTATACACTTGAATGTGAAGATCCCCAAAGTACCTACTTTTGAACCTTGAATGCTGACTCAGACCATCTTCTTGTCTTGGGGAGGACTGTTTCCATCACTCTGTTCAGGAACCAAAATCCTATGTTCTCCCCTCTCTTCTCTAGATTTGTGGGGCCTGAAGGGATGAGAGGAGTTAAGGGCCAACCTCAAACTGTGGTCCTCAGATGGACACTCTGCCCATCCTTCCCCTGCTCCTGTAGCTAGCAGTGGAGCAACCAGGCAGGTGTGTCTCTGTCCAAGGAGACACTGAATAATCCATTTCTAACTGACGGATCAATGCCATGCCAGTGAAAAATCGGATATCTTTTCGAAGATATCTTTGCTAAATTGGGATGTACTATTTTCCTTTTCCAGCATGCTCTCCCTGGCTCTTGTTACTGAGCACAGTGAACCCTACCTCTGGGCATGGCTAGGTTGGCAAAGGGTTTGGCTGGTGTGATGCAGACATGCTACTGGCCTATCAGGGAGATAGACTGTAATAATCAATAAAAGTCTCATTGATCTTTTTCGGTTGGGATGGATGATTTGGATAACAGAAAAAGAAACATCTGCCAGAATATTATATTTATGTATTTAAGTCCTGTTAGCAGAGAGAACATTGTAGGAACAGGTTTGAAACAACACTCATAGAAGGAGCGTCAGGTAATGTATAAATGACTTCGGTTTCTTTGCTCAAAATGGGATCTGGTCAATCAGAAAGTCAATACAAATTTACTGAGAGCCTACGATATGCCAGGTCCTATTCTGGAATTGAAAGATGCTTCACTGGGACTCAATTGTCCCACTCCAAATACTGTATCTACAGGGATAATAATAAATAATAATAAATCCGGAGAAAGAATGTGTCAGAAGAAGAAACTGATTTTTTTCCCCCTTAGCGATGTCTTCATTACCTGTTTGAAAAGTTCACTAAGACCAGGCTGGTTATCTAAGATAGAAAGTTATCTTACTTTGGGGCAAGATATCTCTTGGCATTTGTGGCTGAGGTCTTTATTTTTCAAGGAGGTGTCCTCATTTGCTAAAGACAATTTCTTGGCTCAAACGAACCAACGCAGCAGTCACCTGCGTTCCTTGACAGACTGTTGCTTCCTAATACTGCCACACCTGGGGTGTGTGCTGAGGCTCTCAGTGTGCAGCATGAATATCTTTATCCATTTAGGGTGAGGTGGTGGCAGCTTCTGCTACACTCCCCACAGGTGGCTTGGCTCTTTATCAAACTCCTTTTGATTCACATGGGAAGTCTTCTTCAGGAATTTCTAATAGTTGCTCATATACTTTGCTCAAGTATATGTCCTGTCGCTGTGGGCAGCATGAGACTCAGAAAATATGGGGCTCAAATGCGGACAGGAGGTTGTGATCTTGTCAATAAAACTGGTATGTAAATCTGTGTGATTGTATTTATGACGTAGTAAGATTTGTTATACAAAGGCTATTTCAAAATAGAAAAAAAGAATATTTTGTTAGATTCTGTTGATTCTGAAATAGTGTCATTGATTTTATAAAGGAGGAAAATTGGAGCCAGTCATTTCAGAAGTATGAAGAAGTCTGGCATTGTGGATGAATCAGATATACCTGTGCTCTTCTTACACCACCTTATCCCTGAATGGCTACGAGTATGGATGTTCATGCATGAATGTGCAAACACACACATTCACTCACACACACACACACACACACACACACTCACACAGACACACACACACATGCATGTGCACATTTTCTCTTCATCTTGGTCTCTTTGGACAGCCCTCTATTTTCTCTTGGAAAGTAGTTTTGGATCTCTCACAACTGTCTGAGTCTTAATCCGTTCAGAGTTATCAATACTCATCTGCCTGGCCTTGTTTCACAGGAGCCTTTGTGTACCCAACACCAGGATCTCCAGTTTCTGGGAGGTGGTCTCACCCAGGTCATTAGGCACCTGTTCTGGTCCCCACTCGAGCTGTCACTTTTGCCCTCGACCTTCAGCTATAAATTCTGCTCAACAAAACTTCCAATGCACACTGGGGCCACTAGAGGATGCTCCTCCTCCCCTGGTGTGATCAACACCAAGGCCAAATGAGGGTGTGCAGTGCATGCCAAAGATTGTCCCAGGTGCTCTTACTAAGCCAGACTGAAGGAAAGTGCATCATCACTAGCAAAAATCCCTGGACTTAGTGGTGACTCATGCCCACCCCTGCCAAGGGCATGGCAAGGAAAGCCTCATCTAGAGGATTGAATCTTCAGATCAAATTACCAACCAGGTTCTCTGAAGGAGCATAAAGCAGACATGGGGAGAAGTAGATAGAGTGAGGCCAGATCCTGGGGTCCTGAGCCATTCATAAGCCACTTTGAAAGATGTTTATATGCCAAATAACATTTTAGGTAGGATCCTTGGGCTTCAGGTTGATTTTTAAAACTATCCCCAGCCCCAGTTGATCGAGAAACTCTCTGAACAGCATATGTAATAACATTATATAAAATTCACAGTAATAAGTTTTATATTGATTAACACTAACCATTTGCCTGGCAGTGTGTGGCATACTTTACCAGGTGGTTCCTCTAATGCTTTCATCAACCCAGTATGATAAAGTAGTATTCCCATTTTACAGATGTGGAAACCAAGTTACAGATAAGTTAAATAACTTGCTCAGAGTTCCAAAGCTAGTTAAGTGATAGAACCAGCATTTAAACCCAGGCAGCCTGACTCTAGAGTCAGTGTCCCATGTTAGTACAAACCAGGGGTTTACATACTCTTTGTATAAAAGATCAGATAGCAAATACTTTACTCTTTGTGGGCCATGTGGTCTTCATGGTAATTACCACTCTGCTTCCGTAGTACAATAGGATTTATAGACAATATGTAAATTAATGATGTGGCTATATTACAATAAAGCTTTATTTATAAAAACAAGCCATGGACCCAGATTTGTCCTATAGGCTATAAATTGCTGACCCCTGGCATAAACCAAAGAAGGGATTGAAGTTTCATATTCAACAAACATTCATTGAAACACTTATTATGTGTCAGGTACTTCAATTATTTTATTTTATTGAATCCTTCAAAAGCTGTGAAGTAGGGAAGGAATTCCCAGTTTACAAATGAGAAAAGCGAGGCTCAATGAAGTCAACTTTCCTAGAGACATACAGCTAGTAAATGGCAAAAGAGAACTGACCATAACTCATCATAACTCATGTTCTTTTGTCATTTTTCTCTGTAGGCTTTCCAAGTATACTGAAGCCCCATAAATAATCAAGTCTCCAGAAGCTATATAGCTGCCTTTTTCTTTTTCAGGGAAGTGTGAATGTGTCATAACTTGGCCAGGACTGGCTGCAAGGCATGCTGGGATATCAGAAGCATGAGGCATCTGGAAAAAGACTAGCTACTGGGGCTCAACTGGAGGGAACTTGCTTGCTGGAAAGCTGGCCATTGGTGGGGAGAAGGATCCCAGTTGTCCAGATGGATGTGGGAAATCCTGACAGGTTCCAGATTAGTCTCATCTCCACAGTGGGGCATGTGGGGGTAGGGGCATGTGCAGAGGGATCAGAGGACCATGATGATATGGTGTGACATCCTAGTTTGGAGCAGAATCCTGTTGGAGGCTCTGGGGAGGAGGGAATTGGAGGGGTTGGCCATCACTGTGGCCGGCTGGTTCTCAGGAATGAGTTCTAGGCATGGAAGGCAGTCGGACAGAGAAAAACAAATCCTAAATAGAACACAGTCATAGAGTCACATAACCAAGATAGAAACACTGCCTCCACCTCCTTCTTCAACATAAATCACCCCCTCATCGAGGTCTTTGCTGAACGCTCCAGGTAGATTTCCCTCCTCTTCCTCGCCTCCACGCTGTATCTTTCTTCAGGGAGGCCTTTCCTGACTTGTCATTCAACATTTCAAAGCCTCTTCCTCACCTGATATTTTATGAACCCCTTTTTCTGTGTACATTTTTTTCTCCTTAGCATTTACTACCAATCCATGGTGTATTACCTTTTTACCTTGTTTCTTGACTGTTCTCTAGAAGGTCCAGGAAGTTAAGAAGTGTATGTAGTTTTGTCACTATGTCCATAGTGTTTAGAGCAGTGTCTGGGACCTTGCAGGCACTCAGGAAATATTAGTTGAATTAATGAATTAATTTACCATAATCTGTAATTATTTACTTATTTATCCATCTCTCTGACTAGACGGTAAGTTCTGTGAGAAATAAAACTATGTCTGTGCTTTCAACTGCATTCCCAGTGCCTAGAATACATTTGGTGCTCAATAAATACTTGTGTGAAAGAATGAGTGAGAATTTGGAGCATATATGGCTTCTAACTGGCAGAAGAAGTCTAAGAGCTTGTATATTTCATTAACTGAGCCCTCCTCAAGTTGGATTATGTTTATGTAAGTATTTTTGAAGAGTTAGTTTTCCCCAGTCATCTAAACAAAGCATCTAAATAAAATTCTTTCTTTCTTTATTTATTTATATTTTTTTAATTTATTTTTTTAATAATAAATTTATTTTTATTGGTGTTCAATTTGCCAACATACAGAATAACACCCAGTGCTCATCCCGTCAAGTGCCCCCCTCAGTGCCCGTCACCCACTCACCCCCACCCCCCGCCCTCCTCCCCTTCCACCACCCCTAGTTCGTTTCCCAGAGTTAGGAGTCTTCATGTTCTGTCTCCCTTTCTGATATTTCCTACCCATTTCTTCTCCCTTCCCTTCTATTCCCTTTCACTATTATTTATATTCCCCAAAAGATTGAGACCATATAATGTTTTAAAGGGCATATGTTGTGTCTTATTCACCTCTGAACTTAAGTTCCTTCATCACAACCAATGCTCAGTAGATGATGGTTAATTATCTGTCAAATGGATAAAGGCATGCGAGAATGGCAAAAACCAGGCCTAAAGTGCAACACTCATTTGAGAGTTTACTCCCCCATGAGGCTGAGCCTGCCTCATTTAGGACTGACACAGAGGAGGCAAGTCTGTGTTTGTAGCTGTGAGTGTCAGAGGCAAAAACTGGGAAGGACTCTCAAGACTAACACAGAAGACTCTGGAGACCTCTCAGAGTCCCAGAGGATGAACCTCCTTCCAGACAAAGCTGAAGTGGCAAGAGCAGCCAAAGGAGAGGAGGCAGGAGGGTGAAGTGAAGTGAAACGGGATCATGGGAAGACCAGGCAAGAACGCATGGCCACTGGGCTTCATTCATGCATTGAGTGATGAGAGGCAACATGGGGGATTTGGGTCCCTATAGCTCTAAAAAAGAGGCCAGGAATCAAGGTGCTTTTCAAATCAGGTAGGAGAAGGGATGCTAACACTTCTCACCTCCTTCATGAAGCACATATCCTAATTTGCTTTTGTTAATATTCTAAAACCTATAGAACACCCCAACCAATATTGGTTGCTTACACGGAGTTGCTAAATTGCAAGCCATCCAGAACAATTCCAGAACAATTCCTGGAGTAAGCATTTACAACAGGGATGTGTTAGGATGGTTATTTTTCTTAAATAGGTGAATGCCTTAAATGGATGCATGAATGCATATATGAGTGAATAGCCATAGCAACAAATGGATTAATGAAAGAATAAAACTGCATTTTTTTTAGGATAGGGTATAAGGGAGGGGTGGATTTAGGGATCATGGAAGCTGTCTAAATGAGAGACAAAGCCAGCTGGATTTCAGAGACATAGTCATGACCATATTGTATGGAGCTCTCAGAGAAGGATCTCTGAAAGGGGAAGAATCTGAAATAGACTCTGAGTAGGGAAAACAACTTTTTGTTGTTTAATTGGTTTTTGAGATTGGAACCTAGTAAGATTTTCTGTTAGCTAATATATGGATGATATGCATATATGAAAGGAACATTTTATATGTCCATTACTTTCCATTTTATGCCTGTGTATACTTCCTACTAAGGCATATTGAGCTGAGAAAAGCAAGATTAAGTCTTCTCATTTTATGGATGTGTTTCACAATGTCTCATTATTTCTACAGTTGCCTCATTGTACATTTTGGTGCTATGTTACTTGGCATCCAAATGTATATTAGTGTTTGATCTGAATCCTATTTGTTCCCAGTTAATGGGGACAAAAAACCCAACATGACAAATGGGGGATCTTAAAGCAGAGAGGTGACAAAATGTAGGGACAATGAGGATCCTATCCTGTCTATGATGGATAAAATATAACATGGCAGTGGAAAGAAAGAGAGTTGTGTATTTGTTGAGTATTGTTTGTTGGTCACTGGGTACTTTGGCCCACAGTTTTGAGATGGGTGTCCACAGCTTCCTTTTTTACCCAGAAGAACTGATAATAGTGAGGATGAGTGACTTCACAGAAGTTACTCCTCAGAAATGAGCTACAAACCCTAGTCTCTGTGAGTCAAACACTTTTTCTGGTGGAGAGCCTGAGTGGCTCAGATGATTATGCCTCTGCCTTGGGCTGAAGTCATGATATTGGGGTCCTGGGATCGAGTCCCATGTTGGGCTCCCTGCTCAGTGGGGAGTCTGTTTCTCCCTCTGCCCCTCTCCACCTACTTGTGTTCTCTCCGTCTCAAATAAATAAGTGGAATCTTAAAAAAAAAGAAAGAAAGAAAAAAGATGGAAGGTACTTCAGACTGCAAAGACAAGACTAGAGAAATGGGAGGTAATGAGAGCAGAAGTTGGGGGCAAGATCATGGAATGTAGGAGCTGGAGTGAATTGAAGTCTTTGTGGCAATGGAGAGCCTCTGCCACTATGACTGAGATGTGGTTAGCCGCAAGACACTTCTGGATCCCTTGTTTTGGTAGAAATTGGTGCAGAAGACTGGGTGCGTGGAACTGAATCACAGGGCTGAATCTTAGACCTGCAGCTAAGAGTAACCTTGAAGTTTTGGGTCCTGATGCTCAACTGGGGATAGTAGGTCCAATTTAGGAGAGTGAATCTGATATAAAAAAGGCAATGGTGAGATGCTGAAAAAGTCACCTGGGGGATCATCATAAAAGTGTAGAACCTGGCACTATGGCCTTGATTAAACCGGGCAGCAAAAATGGAAGAGGATTGCAAGCATAGCCAAAACATTTGGAAGGAAAAATTTGTCTGATTTAATTGCTGATTGGATATCTAAGACAGACGAAGAAAAAGAAAGAAAGAAAGAAAGAAAGAAAGAAAGAAAGAAAGAAAGAAAGAAAGAGAGAGAAAATAATATATCTGGAGGACAAATAATCCCATGGGTGAATAGCACTGTGTTGGGCCTTTTCAATTCATTTTCTCATTTTACCTTCATAACAACCTTGTGAAAGAGGTGCCATGACCTCTTTTTTTACAGAAGAGAAAATTGAGGTTCCGGGAGGCAAGGTGACTGGCACATATGGTTACAGGTGGAATGCAAGTCCAGCGACTTCTAATTCCTGAACCTAACCTCTTCACACATAGCAACTTGGGAACAGTGGGTTCTGCCAATATAAGGGAAGCAGAAGTGAGCATCTCATGGCCATGCTATTCCAGGGACTATGTTAAAACGAATATCTGGTTTCTTTAAAAAAAAAAAAGAAAGAAAGAAAAAAAAAAAAAACCAACAACCCAGCAAACAGAAAACAAGGCAGAGTGCTGAGTCATTCCCTCCAAAAAGCCAGAGGGAGGTGATTGCAAACAGCTGGACCAGACATCATGAGGCTTAGCTCAAAAAGCCAGAAGAGAAGCAGGAAGGGACTGGGTCAGAAACGAGAAGGAGAACTGAAGCAGGGAAGTTATTTCAGAGGACATAGCACAGCCAGACAGAACTGGGTAGAGCCAGACACAGCCTGAGCTCGGGGTTGTGGACGAGAAAAAGAAATCAAATTCTAAAAACTCAGGAGTCCTTCATCTCCGTCATCTCTCAGTTAAAGAGTAAGGGAATGGACACAGGCACCCAGACCATGAAAGCAGGACGGTCCATCACATGAAAATAAGTTTGAGTTGGGACAATACAAATGGTAGACAACACAAGTGGGGAGGCTGATGAGAATCCTACGGGGGCGGTGTGGAGCTGAAGGGTGAAGTGCCATATTTGTACTTAGAGGTTACTCTCTTATTGTCTCTCTTGTAAGTACCGAAGGTTTGTTTATCTTGAAAGGCTGAGTAATTAATTTTTTTTTAAATTGACCACATGACTTTGGATATACCATCACTGAGTTAATTTTTCCTTCCTGAAATTGCTGCACCCCTGAATTGGCATACCTGCTTGGCTACCCCCCACCAGTGACCCTGTGATCATTTGGGCAACTGCCGAGGCCCAAGCCTTGGCTAAAAGAGCACTTATGTAGCACTGGCTTCTGCAACCTTGTCTGATGTTAGAACATCATCCTATCAACCCCAAAATGGGAAGTCAGGAGGGGAAGTGAATTAGGAATGTGGGGTAAGACGTGCTCATGTTCTGCACCCAGCTAACATCATTTGGCACCTACTCTACTCCATGGCCTTAGCTAGAGACCCAAGGACAGATTGGATTTGGGGCATTTCGCATCAAGTGAAAAGGAGTTTGCAGAAGTGTCCAATGCATTCCTTTAGACTTAGATGAGTGGAAATGGGTAAGCAATTGGACATGAAGATACTAATTTGCGAATAAGAGACCTGGTTGAGCGAGCAGGTCCCATTTGCAAACAGAAGTAATGTAGAGGGAGAAAGAATGCATGGAGTACAAGAGGACTCATCATTTGTCTTTGGTGTGAGTATAAAAATGTGTAAGTGTGATGCCAAGGGTCAGAGAGAGCTGGGGCATAGACAAGCATTAGATAGACTTGGGTCTGAACTGTAGCTCTTTATTTCAGGGCTTTCTGAGATAAGATAACATCTGAAACCTCTCTGAACTCATCTATATATGGGGAGAAAGATACGTGGGTTGAGGATGAATGTGGATTAATGCCTGTATAGTGTCTGATAGGGTACCTGGTACAGAGTAAATTCTCAGCAAGTATTCCTTTCCTTTCTCTCTCTCCTGAGAAGAAACATGAATAATGAGGATACCATGGGAGGCAAAGCTTATGCTTAGAACTGGGTTGGAAAATCCCATATTTGTCACAATTTAGATAAACAAGAAGTATTAAGTGCCGGCCACATTAATGGTGAAACCGAAGCACAGCATGATAGTGTAGCTTGCTCAAAGTCATGAAATGGCTAGGTAAAAGACATATTCAGTTTCCCCAAAGGGGCTTGGAAAGTTGGCCCTGGGTTCCTCATTCTGTAGCTTATCGTATCAAGGTCACAGAGTCTGTGTTTTTAATTAAAGCCAAAATGCTTCCATTCTGTGAACATACCTCATGTCTCAGCAGCCATTAGGGGCATAGTGGGTCCTCCCCCTAGCCTTAATAAGGTCAAGAGCGAAACAACAACACTAGTCACTGTCCTCCCTATCTCCCTTGGCTCCACACTGCGTGTCTCTTTCTCTCTGGGAAGTCTGTAAGTCAGGATCTGTCTCCAGGAATGTCAGCCCTGGAAGCTGCATTCAGCTTGCCTATGTTGTGCAGAGGACCTGGTCTCAGGGACTCTGAGAAACAGCACTTGGTCTTAGGCTGTGTCCTGAGCTTTGTTCTTGGGTGGAAGCTGCCTTTGGTCCTCCAATTGCCATCCTGCCATCATTCTTGCCCAGGATGCATGAATGAATGAGCTCTGTTCCTGGTTGTTCAGTAGGCGCCCTCTGGGTCAGTTCAATGAGGAAGGTGAAGGGACCTTCTGCAAAGACCGGGGCAGAGGAAGGAAGCCCCTCTCCCATCTCTTTCATCACACAGAGACACAGAACAAAGAGTTCTTGTCTCTTTTCTGCTACTTACCAGTTGACAGGCTCGATTGTCCAGCTACATAATATTCAAAGCTTGGTAAGCTTAGCTCTGTCTATTGAAAAGTTCTGAAAGTCAGTGACTGTGGAACAGGACTCATGGGGATGCAGAACCTGCTCTGGATCAGACACACCTAGGTTAAAACTCCAGCTGCCGTCCTCACTAGTCCTGCGATCTTGGGAAATTACCTGTTGAGTTTCCATTTTATCAACGAACATGGTGTGATGGATGTAAATGCTTACTATACAGTGCTGTTGTGTCATACATGCTCAGTAAGAATACACATATTCCTTGACCTACATTGCTAGCAAGAAAAACCCCTTCAGAGTCTACCCTCGAGCCATTTTCTATTATTCAAACCAAGCAGACAACATTTCTGATCCTGAGGTCTGTTAAGCAATAGGAAAACACCCTTTGGGGGTGATTGCTGACAAAAAGGCCTTCCTGTTCCAAACTGGAGGCGCAGACTGGAGCACAGGGAGGAAGCAAGCCAGCAGTGGTTTTGTTTGGGACCAGCTGGCTCATCCTCCTGAGGCGGGGACCCAGCGCTGGGCCTTTCTCTCCCCACGCCTTGCATTCTGTGAGAGAAGCCATCAGAATGGGAGGTCGCCATATTGGCCAGAGCTCCTCCCTTGGGCCCGAAGAGTGACAAAAGTGGCACAGAGTTCTTTTTCAGGGTGGTCTCTGACGGGAACAGGGACTGCAGGAAAAGTCTTGACGATAGAACATTAAAACAGAAACACATTTTTGGGGCTGAGATTTCCAACTTGGGGTCTAACTTCCCAGGAAATAGTGAAGTCTTAGTGTAAAGAAAGTGCTCTTTGGGGTTCAGATTGCCTGGATTTCCTCCCTATTACTGCTCCCCCCCCCCCCGCCCCCCTCTCCCGAACACACACAAAAGAAAGTTAAGCTCTGCACTCCAGGATGGAGCTAGGGAGAGAATGATCCATTTATTTGGAGCAGAGGAGATGGTTTCCAGAGGATTTGTAGGAAAATGCCCTTTGCCTGCAGGCCCCTAGCGCCCAGGCTGGGCTAAGCTGATTAAAGCTCTATTCAGAATTGCAATAACCCAAAAGATACGCCAGGGCCACTGATGGGCCTCAAGATTAGCCACTAAACTGATCACTCTCCTTGGGATTGTGGCTGCTGTATTTTTGGAAACCAAGCACTTAAAAAAAAAAAAAGAAAGAAAAATTTTCTATTTTCTCAGGCTCTGTGTGCGGACCTCATTAATTTCCCAAAGTCTCAGCAGAAGAACAATTGCTCTAATTCCATCTGGCAAGGTTCTAAGGCTTGAAAATTTCTCATATAATATAAAGTATACAGAAAATGAATAGACACACTTATATATGACCTCTGTAATAGATGGCCCAGTATGCATAATAGGCTACACCTCGTACACAAACACGCACATATGTGTATATAAATATTTTTTTTCCTTGCCTTCCTGCCCTAATCCTGGAATTCTTAGCAATTTGGCCTGTCCTTGCTTATTAATGATGTTTCCAGAGCAGAGCTCATTGGTGCATTTTCAGCAATGGGCTGATTAATAGGTGGGCACGGGGGAGCTCTCTGGGAGCCTGAGCATTGCCGGCTTGTTGACCTTGATGCTGGGGGATAGTCGAGCTTCAAACTATGGAATCTCAGTTAGCATCATAAATTGTAGAGCCACTGGTTTTATTACCCTTCTGCCTCCTGCTGGGAATGTTGTTTCTCTTTAATAATGGGCTGAGCAGCAGCAATGAGCACTTCCCCTCCTCCTCCTCCCTCTGAGGCTTGCCCCATCCACGCTTCTCCTCCACCTCCACTCTCTACCTCCCAGCCCTGGTCAGCAAGGCGGATAGACAGACAGACACACTGACACACACACACACACACACACACACACACACACACGCTTACAGCATCACACATTCATTCGCACCATGGATACACGCACACACACACATATGTATATGTATATACCTATCCTTCCCCCTCTTCTTAGCTCCAGGACTTGGTAAGGAAATACCCTCCACCCTCCTCCTTGGCACAGCTAAATCAGGCAGGGATTTTCAAAAGGCACTTTTGTAAACATCAAAGAAAAACAGAAAGTAACCAATCTTAGAAAATATAAAAATAGTCATGTTTTCAAAATAGTGATTTCTAGAATCTCAGTAGAAATAGAGAAAAACTGGCCTGCCTACTAAATACTGTTCTCAAAAGAGCAAAGATAAGTCTCTTTGCTTCCTCATTTCCTCACTTCCCGTGGTGTCTAAGAGCCATCCCACTCCTTGGGCCTCAGGGACTCATCTCCATACACAAGTGCACCCTCGCGTTGGACCCAAAGGAAGAGTCACTTCCCTGCCTGATATCAGCTTCTCCCACTTCCAGATCTACCCCACTCCCACATCTAGAAAACTCCATCTCAAAACTTCAGATTTTTGCTCAATTGTCACTTCTTAGTGGAAGCCCTCTGGGGCCTCTTTGTCAATCAAACTCCTCTCTTTATCCAGGAGTACTGTGTCCCTTCTCCCCTTCACAGCAACGATCACGGTTGTAAATGCATGTTTATTTGTGGGAACATTTGGTTAATGTCTGTGTCCAGAGCTGCAATGTAGGTAAACTCCTTTGGTGCAGGGATGCCACATTGATGGCGTTTGCCTTTAAATCCACAGCATTGTTACCAGAGATGTAGTTCACGTTAAATAACATTTGTTGATTGGATAGACAACCCTCCGTATTGCACCACACACACAAGAGAAGTGGCTTCCCCAATCCATTCTAGTTCAGATGTGTAGGACAGCGATCTGTTTCCATCTTGTAGGAGATATGGCTGGTGTCCTGCTGAGCTGGTACATCTGTCTCTCAGTGGTGCTGAGCACTATTCTAGAGAATTACTCTGAGATGAGGAGCTATCGCCCCCAGAAATGCCTGGGAAGCTATGTTCCCCCAGAAGGCTGTCAGAAGCCAATGGCCAAATAATATGGAGGTAGAAAAGCCTGGTTCCCTGGCCTCAAGGTGGTAACACTGTGTGCTACTGTCCAGACAGAGGCAAGTCATCAGGGTCACTCACGTGTTTGCCTGCCTTTCTGTCTTGCCACATGCTGCTTCCCTCATCCCCTCACAGATCGAATTTGAAAGCACTCCCTTAATAACTCATTTGCATATGAATATCTCAGGACCGGTTTCTAGTATCTAAACTAAAGCACATTCAATATTTATAACCAAGGGGATACTGGTAAACCAACTCTCCGGAAAAACCAGCAAACAACAACTCTGGTTTGTACTATTTGCCAATTTTCATGGTGTAGGGGACTCCCACTATGGCCAATTTCAAGCTACCAGCATAGTATCATTGAAAACAAGGTTGGAAAGAGATGCACACAACTGGTTCATGCGAGTCTGTGGAACCATGTCTGGCATATCATTGCTCACAATATAAATGAACTAAGAGTTGTATACATATTAATATTAATTAGTAATAGTGCCACTGTGAGTACTAACCATATGCTAGGCATTGTGCTAAATTCTTTATATTTACCTCAGTTCTCGCAACTCTGAGAAGTTTGTACACATTAGTATCCCATTTTAAAGATGTAGAGACTCTGGCTTCTGGAGTTACATGGTTTATCTAATATCACATTGCTTATAAATGCTGAGCTGAGATTCAGACCCAGATGTGATTCAAGAATCTTAATGTATGACCATATTTGGTGTTACCTACCAAAAGGTAATAAATGCTCCTTTCATGCATGTGGCATTTTATATTCTGCATGGTGACTTTTTTCTGCATAATAATTTGCATTCCTTAGCATTTTTTATTATCTCAATAGTATAAATTGGGGACAAATACCATTATTTTCAAGATGGGACATTGAAGCTCACTGTGATTGTTCAGGAGTTCTGAGGAGTGGATCTAGAACTACAGATCAGGATTCTCATGGTCCAGGCATCCTTCGAGCAGACGCTCCTCCATCCTCCCCAGAATTTCAACTCTCAATGGCAACCTCACTATTTTCTGGATATAAAATCTACCCCACCCTTAGCTAGAGAAGGTCAGCATTCAAGGGATCATAGGGACTGTCATTCATCAGTTCTTCAGCAGATTGAACACCTACTGTTGTCAATCTAGAATGGAACCTCAAGTAAGGAAGATATGACCAGGACTCCTAAGTAGGTTTTGGCCAAACCATTCAGTTTGGTTTAGCCCCCAATTACCAACCACCTGAAGCAGTTGCCCAAGAACTCAGAGGTTTCTGAGAGTTGGGTGTCATGCAAAGCACTTAATGTGTAACCTGGCTCATGATAGGCAGTCAATATATCTAACTAGGTCCCTTCTCCTTCTGTGCTTCAAAACCGTTAGCAGGTCCTGCCGGAGAATGACAATGTGTTTATGCTATGGTAGATCTTTGCATGTAGGATATCCACACCTGGAGGTGAGGGGGCTCCCCTCTCAATGCCATCTTGTGGGCAATGGAAACTTTTCCAGGGTTTGGGGAAGCCTGCCTAGTTTTGTGTAATTTGACTTAAAATCAGAATTGATAACCTATAGGGCTCTGGAAGGAAATCTAGTCGTCATCTCAATATGCAGAAGAGTTTAGAAGTCAAGAATAATGGAGTTTAGGGTCACCATCACTGATGCTGAGTTATGGACAAGACATCTGCCTGCAGTAGGTTTACTTTTCAGTTTCCAGCACTGGCTGCGAAATCAGGCAGACTTAGGCTTGATTTTGGCGCTGTGGCTGTGTCCTTGACCAAAGTCTTGACCTCTCTCAACCAAGTTTCTCCATGTGAAAAATGGAGATAAAAGTAATGCTTATTATTTTACTTCTTTCTTCAGAAAATATGACAAGATTATTCACAATTAGCAAACTGTCCAATGCTTGGCTCTTTATGTGTATTCATCAATGGTAGATATTATTGATATTATTATTCTGACTTATTACTTTCATAATGGGCTATTACCTTGGTCTTCTGTACCAGCTGGAGCTGCCATCTTGATTATTCTATACTTGCAAATCTGATTATTCTAAATCAAGTTCTAGGTATTATTAACAGATAAACTTTCTTCCCCTTCTGCAGGAGAGGACTTCAGGAAAGCATCACCTGTCTCAGCAGTTGCACCATGGATAATTTAGGTGGATGTTAAATGGGACAGAAAGCCAGTGACTGAGCACAGTCCATTTAGCAGCTGTAAGTCAGTTGTTCAGAAAAGCGATCAGGAAGGTCTGATGATTCCCCTGAAACGCATGTTCATTGAGTATTTGGTGTGAATAAGGACGTCTAGAGATGACTAAGGGGTAGATCCTCTTTCAACGTTCTTACATTTGATAATCTGATGAAAGCTATCTGTCCTCTCTTCTGGGGGGAGGAGGGGGATAGAGGAACTGTATAGGCTTTCATGTATACTGTTTCACTTATAATTTCAGACTAAACTCAGTCATAGACTTCAAACTTTAAATTCATTTGGCATTTATTGAGTACCTAGCATCTTGCCAGTTCCACTGGTGGATGCAAATAAAGCTCATTAGCATTGCTTTAAGGCAGTGAATCATGAACTTTGATAGATGGACTTCGGACCACAGCCAGAACTAAGCAGACCCAGGTGGGAGGGGCATTTTAAAGGGCTATGGGCTATCTCCAGGAGAGAAAAGGTTCCTGGCTGGAGGTGGTGAGATTTATTAATCACCCGAGACACACAGTATACTTTGCTCTCTCTGCTGTTCCATGACCGTTCTGGGTGGCGTTACTGTCTCATGGCCAGCCTCAAGCTCATCCTAGCTATCAGTCTGAAAATATCCATATCACCCTGAACCCAACCTTCCTCCCTATTCCAACTTGTCCTGGATGTATCAGGGAGACAGGTAGAGGTAGCTGGACTTCTTTAAATCTTCCAATGAGCCAAATGCCCTGGCAGACATATACATACCTATATAAATAATGCAATGGGCATTATTATACCTATCCTAGTGCTGAGAAAACTAAGGCTCAGAGAGTTTGAAAAAGTTATCCAGAGTCTCATGGGTGGGGGCAGGGGACAGGGATCAGTGTGCTTGACTACAATTTCCCATGTTTTTCCATCACACAGGCTGGTGGCTGGGAAGGTAGGTAAAACATCTCATTATGGGTGAAGATGGAAGATCAACGTGCCTTCCATCAGTGAACTCACAGTCAAATAAAGAGGTTCTTAACCTCTTAGGGAAAAGGGACAGAGTGTGGAAATATTACCTAACCTGCAACATCTTCCCAGAACAATACTGAAAACTCTGCATCTAGTTTTGGAGGAATATTTGCACCCCTCCCCCATCCCGATCCCAAGCAAAGACTCTAAGGCTCAAAATATCCTGGAAGCAGGCTCTTTAGCAGTTCCAAGGTGTGTCTTCCCTGTAGAGGAAACGGTTCCAAGTGTTCTGTTGGAGCCCACAGGAAAATAAGTAAGTGCTGGTTGTGGAAATCACCTGTTCCATGTTGGCTGCTGCTTCAGAGTTTAGAAGGATGACGTGCAGAACATCAGTCAGTCAGGAGGGTTCAGGACATTCATCCAGGCACAGGGCCAACTTCTGAGTGACTGCATAGCCAACAGCCACCACGAAGGGCTGTGAGTCCATTCCGTGGAGTCCAAGTGAATCTCCACTGGCCTTGCTGGGTAAGCCAGAGACAAGGCGTCTTTCCCTTTGTAGGAAAGATCTGTACAAAGAATATGCGGGAGAGTGAGCGCCTGCACGCTGCATCGGATTTCCTTGCTTGTTTTCAACTTAAATCAGAAAGATATTTCTTGGAATTGTCAGAGTTGCTAAGTTAGAATTTTTTTTAAGGGAAGAGTTAAGCATTACAGAGACTTTTGGGGTGCTGGGGTGCTGTATTTCTGGTTTTGGATGCTGGTTGCAAGAGTGTGTTCAGTTGTGATACTCGGTGAGCTCCGCAGTATGTATGTATGTTATACTTTTCTCTAGGTTTGTGATACTTCTCTCTATATGCATATGCTACATGTATATATATTTCTCCATGTATAGCAAAATGTTTTTTAAAAATGAAGCAAGCTATCTAAAACTCAAGCTTTTATGAGGAAAAACAGTGTAATTTTCTGACATAATTTAAATGTTCAAAGACACAGTCAGCCAAATGTCTGCCATGTTAACTTAAGGATTCTGTGAAACAGGATCGACAGCTCAGCACATGTTAATACACTGAGCTGAGAGCTGCAGTAGGACCTGCTAACTCCCTTCCAGTGTGTCTGGCGGCAGGGACCCTGTGCCCTCTCTGGGGCCCTTCTCTAGGGCCCTGCCCCTTTGGTGCTGGCTCCTCTGGATGGAGTCCTGGCCGCTGTTAGCTACATGGTTGGATTCATGAATCCCGACCTGAGCAACCTCGAAGACCCACCAGATTGTGAAATGTGAAAGGGGTCTAACGGCTAGATGCTTAGCATTGCTTATACTGGGATGTTGGGATGCACCTTGCAAATCCCACCCCCTCCTGTCTTTCCAATGGGCTCCATTCATCCACAAGTGCTTCAGCCCTGGTTTGCTGAGCAGCACTCAAGAGTCCCAATTCCGAGTCTCACCTCTTTGGCATATGCCGGGGACTTTGAATGCGAGGAGTCAACTGGACCCCCAGTTGGCTTCTGTGTCTGACATCCTCAGTGTCAGCCTCTAAGGCTCCCCTGCACACATGCTTCTTCAGCTCAGCCACTCAGCACCATTTCATTCCTTCCTCCCCTCCCTGTTTGGTGGCTGAGTTATGACATCCTGTGTCTCTGTGCCTAGGGAAGCTGCTGGCTTCAGAAATAAGAAAGTCTGGCTAAACTACAGGAGGAAGGGAAGCAGAGTCAGAGCTGAGGTCCCACGTCAGCAGCAGCAATATGTGAACACACGAGGGATGGCCTGAGTGCTGAGCCACCAGCAGTAGGAGATAAGGCCCCCTCTGGAAGGGGAGCAGGCACAGGCTGCTGCCTCCACCATCCCCAGGGACTCAGGCTGGTTGCTCCATTGGTTGGGGATGGGGAGAGAGGGTGGGTATAGTGACACACAGCGATATGTTTCTCTGCATTTTTTCTCTGTCACTGTGAAAATACTCTAATACCAGGTTTAGTCCCCTATGTATTTCTTTATTCACTTTCCAAAGGACTGAAGGAAGTTAGCTCTCCATATGTCAAGGGTCATGTGGATCCAAAGTGCCCCTTGAAGACCCGGTAGAGCTTAATTCCTGCAGATATGTCTCAGAAGATGCAATTCTCCAAGGCCAGGGTCAGGTAGAGAACAGCAAGCATGTTGCAGGATGCCAATAAATCTGCAAGCCCTCTGACTCAATTGAGCCTCTGTAACTCGTTCATTCCTTCCTCTTCTGGATGGACATAGTGACGACAGCCCTGCACGACTCACGGTGGAGAGGCCCCGACCAGATGGGCGAGAGCTCTGACTAAACTGTAAAGACTTGTGAAGAACAGAAGGTGAGAAACTTTCCAGAAAGGAGAAGCCCCTGGATGGCAAGAGCCTCATGACATGCACGCAATGTCTCAAAGTTTGGCTTTGTAAACGGCTGTCACAATACGGACAACACAAGACCTGTGTCGCTTTCTGAACTTCTGCTGCTGTGTGAGTGGCCTTCGCCTTTCTAGGCTGCAAGGACAGGATCCCATGGATGCCGCTTTCTCTGCATTCCCTTGCAGAATCCTGGATCTCCTATGTTTCTGACTTTTCCTTTCTCTGTCACTGCAATCTTCTCTCTACTTGGATTTAAAATATTGGGAGTTATCATCAGTTGTCTTCTTTACCTGCTACAGCTTCTCACTCCATTCGTTCAGTTTGGCAATCTTACTCTCCTGAGGCAGCTCCTGAGAAACCCAGACTCCATTCTGCCCCTGAGTTCCAAACCCATGTGTCTTCCTGCCAGCTCTTTCTGTTACCCCTGTCTGTCCTTAACTGACCTCATGAACTTCCCTCACCAAGTTGTTCTTCCTTCTAATTTTCTGTAGCTGAGTGGACAACACCATCCACTCATCCACTCAAGCCAGGACAACTGGCTAAACTACAAGCGCCCTTGAGCACCCACATCTGTCTCTGTTTACCATGAAATCTCAGTGCCTTGCACACAATGGAGGTTCAGCAAATGTTTTTTTTTTTTTTTAATATATAAAAGCTTCAGCATCTCCTTCTGCTTCATTTCCTATTAAATAATAATAAAATGACAAAATTATATGAGATAGGTATAGATAGATGAGGGTTGCAAAGTGCTTACCACATAGCTACTTGAGTGTCTTCTGGGTGTCAGGCACCATCAAGCACTTTATACCTTCATGTTATACCTATATGATATATATACACATATCTAGATATATAGTGTATATGTATGTGTGTATATATACATTTGCATATATGTGTGTATGTGCACCTGTATAGCTAGATAGGTACGTAGGTATATATGCAGTATAAATGTATTTGTGTGTGATGTAGATACATACACATATACATATATTTGTGTGATTTTCGTATCTATAATCCTTAGCTGTTTAATTTAGCAATTTTACAAATAAATAAACTGATTCCCCAAACTCTTGTAGATAACAAATGGTGCAACTGCATTTGTATTTCATTCCTAAGGGCTTTACAAATGTTAATTCATTTAATCCTTTTAGCAACGTTTCTGTGTCTGAGGCTATCTTCCCTACTTTATAGATAGGAAAATGAGGTCAGTGAGGTTCAATGCCTTGCTCAGGGTAATAGGTGGTAAACCGTAGAACAGAAGTCCCACTCACAAGACCCTGGTTTCCGAGTCTGTGCTGTGCTGACTCTCCAGGCCCGAATCCATAGCGTTACTGTTGGGAGAGCATCTGCACGCTTACCAAGCACAAGGCCCCAGTGCCACTTCCTGAGCACTTTCTAGTTTGTCTTTTTCTCCCCCGTGTCAGGCAGGGTGCATACAGCACTGATGAGTGGTGTGTATTGACTAAATGAATACATGGGTTGAGAAACATAAAATAACTAAATGAATCTCCGCATTTGCTTGGACTCCTTTGGCCTCCTTTCTCAACTTTATTGTTATTATTATTATTATTATTTTGCTTAAAGGTATTTTTCTTCCTGCTTCATGTTTTATGCTGTTCAACATTGCTTTCCGGAGATGGTTATCTTTATTCCTTCAGGTCTTCTCATCCATTATCATTTTCCCTTTAAACAGCTGATTGAAAAGGATTTGTTTCTTTCATACAGGTCACTCTTGCCTAGTAGTGAGGCCAAATGTTTTGTCCCATGGGAATGCATCTTCATTTTTATAATGGAAGTCAATGGGAGTTAATAAAAGGAATGGAAAAAGCATATCGCTGCCAACTGCTTAAGTATGTCTCCCTTCTACTCCAAGAGCCTCACCTGTCCTCACAGCATGCCTCCTGAGGAATCCTCCCAGCAGCTGGATGGAGATTCTAGGAGACAATGGTGGTATGACTGTTGGGAAGGCTGGGGTGCTCACAGATCTCAGTTTAGCAAATTGGTCACTAGCAGTCTTGGAACAATGATCCATAGTCTTCCATAAAACTCTTGTGAGACTGGAATTCATTTCCTTTTTTTTTTTTTTGTCCAAACCAATTCCAAGACACTGCCAAACTTAGGGGCCAGTTTGCTCCACACACCATTATGACCTTCCATTGTGCTTAGTTCTGTGCTAGGGATGAGGAAAAGTGGCAATGAAGATAGGAGCCAGGCTCCCTGGGGTTTTAGTTCTAGCTCTGAGGGATGTGAAGGAAGTGACTTCATTCCTCCATGTTCCTGTGTTATTCATATAAGACTGAGTGGTAATCATACCTTCTGCTGGGGTTGTTGGGAGAATTAAAATGAAAGAAGCCCATTCAGGCAGTGGAGGGTGGGGTGTGCATGCTCAGCAGATATGACCTGTGATGATGATGATGATGATGATGATGATGGCGATGATGCTGTGTGATAGAAGATACACAGCCAACTCAGACACAATCCCCTTTCTCAAGACCCTGCAGGCCAATTGGGGAGATTGATAGACATGCCCTCATGTAGTCCTGTGTCAGGAAGGTACAACAGATGTCTGTAGAAGGCATTCCTGGCTAAGCTTTTCAGGAAAGCCTTCATAGGAATGTCAATATCTAAGGCAGATTCTCAAATACACAGGCTCTGGAGATGCAGGGACATACCGGAGAGCCAAAGCTGTTGAAACAGAATCAAATCTGGCAATAACTCCTTCTGAAAAGCTGAGATATCTTCAAGTTGTCTCTGCTGCATATTCTGCTATGAAAATTGTGATTAGGATTTTACATGTATACAGCACATTTATTTTTAGAGTCTCCAGTGATATTATTAAAAACTAAAACCTTCCATCTCAATGTTGGTCTGGCTTAAAAAAAACACCTATACCTTTTCTTCCAATGAGCTCTCTAACTCATGCAAGAGTTAGTGAGATGTTGGGACTAGCTATGAAATCTAAAATTATTCGGATATTAAACACGCAAAAAGTGAGCTTCAAGAAACCTTTCAAAAATAAAGGGTGCTGAGAAAGCCCTGGTAACAAGGGAACACCGATTATGTTCAGAACTGCCGGGGAGTCAGAGAGAAAAAACATTTCAGGAAAAAAATGTTGAGATGAAGGGTATGTTAAATATGCTGTCATTGTATCCTTGGGAGATAGTCTACCCTGGAGGCAAACAGCAGAGGATTCTGCAAAATAGGCCAAAGACTGATGGAGAATGTCTCCTGGGAATTGTGCATGGATACAGCAAATGACTTTACTTCCCATTGCCCAGTGATGACACTCTGAACCCTGGATCATCAGTCTGTGCTCACAGGTCTTGCCTGCTATGGCATGGTGATTGTGCCACATTCTTGCACATGATGGCCCCTCTAGGGGAGCATTGTCAAAATCCCGCCTCCCTGCCAAGATGGAGCAAGATCTGCGGGTTTTGGATCCACCAACATCCTGTTTTAACACCACTGATTAATATAATGGTGCACAAGTACGTAATCCTAGCAGCCTGAGAAGAAGGAAAGCAGTGACTATGCGGTCTAAAGTAGCCCCAAATCCTTCAGTGACACCCCTCAAGCTGTAGCTCATTCCCTTGCCTTTCCTTACGGAAAGTATTCTCAAGTGTTTGATCGTTTAATTTCTCCTCCAGGTTCTGTAGCTTGGTGTCCTCAGCATTTAGGGGAGCATTTGATTTACAGTAGAACCTTCACAAAAACGTCATCTGGTCTACCACAATAGCCTTACAGTGACCTCTAACTTATTTTTAAATTTGTAAAAACCTTTTTATTGAAGTCTATTCAGAAAAGCACAATATTGTAAGTGTGCTTTACTGGAGCAATGAATTTTTACAAACCAAACACACCTATGAAATCAGTTCCCAGATGGAGAAATAGAATACCGCTAGCCCTCCCCACCTCTCCCAAAGTCACCTTGTGGCATTCTTGCAGACCTACATTGTTTCCCTGGCCAGGAATAATCGTTATCTAACAGTTAATCCTAGTTTTGCCTGGTTTTGTACTTTTTATACCCGGACTCATTCAATATATACCCTTTTGAGTTTCTCTTCTTTCATTCAATATTGTTAGGAGATTTCTCTGTATTGCTTTCATAGACATAGAACATTCAGCTGTATAGTAACCTCTGGCATGAACACGTGGCAGTTTGTTTATCCACAGTGTACTGTCCAATTGGGTAGTCTCCAGGTTGGGGCTATTGTGGATACCACTGCTGTAAACAGTCTTGTGCTTGACTGTGGGTCTACGTGTATGCACAGAGCTGTGGGACATGTATCTGGGAATGGAATTGCTGGGTCATAGGGCCTGCAGATGTTCAGTATTAAACTTGGATATTGCCAAGAAGTTTTGCAAAGTGGTTGTACCAATTGAGACTTGCAGTGATTGTCGTGTACAAGAGTTTTGGTTACTCCACGTCCTTGCAAACACTTTCTATTGTTTTCATTTTAGTGCAGTAGCTCTTTAGCTATTCTTTCTTCATACAAACTCGTACCCCGGGACATGCAACACCTCCTCCTTCCAGGCTCCAGAAGGACTTGATGAGGTCAATACCTGGTATAAAGTCTTTAGCAACTAATTAAGCCCAAGCAGGGTTGCCAACTCAGACCCATCAGGGCTACCTGGGAAGGGGTGCAGTATAAGGCAATATGGCACAGTGGGCTCTGTGGCCAAATAAGTAGTACATGCTCCATATTCAATGCAAAATTTAAAGACACTGACCTCATTAAATCAGGGTTGCTGGGTGGCCATGTGTTTAAAACTCCTAATTTCTAGGAAAATGTCCAAATGCCTTCATTCATGTTACAGTATTTTCTGGTTCTTGCCCTTTCTCCCATGTAACTTACTGCAGCCATTCCTTTTACTTTTGCCAGAGTCAACTTTTCAGTCTCTCCTGTTAGGTCATGTGTGTTCACACCTCCACGCTCCTGAACGTTCTGTTCTCCTGGTCTAGAATACCTTTTTCTTCTTTGCCTGCCGAGTACATTCAGAGCCCTGCTTGAATGACCCACTGGGGCATTCCTAATCCCAGAAGGAAGAGCTAATCCCATCTCACTCAATTTCCCACAGAACCTTGTGCTTGACTCTGTTACCTACTTATCACTCAGTTCTGAAATCATTTGTTTACTTGCCTGCCTCCCAATTTGGAACTGGACCACCAGAATTTCAATAACCAGGGCTGAGTTTAAATCATAATTATACCTCAAGGACTCCCCACAGTGCTGGGATCTAGTAGCTGCTCAATAAACATTCACTGAATGAATAATGGAATATGTGAAAGGCTTGGGAGTGTCGTCCTAGACTTCAGATAGATGAGATCCAGGCTAGGAAAATGTCATTCACCATGTCAGATGATAACAAAAATACTAAAAGTGCAGGTTTCAAAATACTGCTTGATTGAACTGAGAAGGAGTGTGGAGGAGGTTAAGAAGAGAAGGTAGGAAAGAATGCTTGAAAAGTAGGACTTTCTAAACTGGGATTACTGTAATTACAAGACTGGTTCTAGGTCTTGTTATAATGCTTACCTGTTTTATACAAGGTAATCCTCATAATAATTCTTTCTTAAAAAACTATTTATTTATCCATGAGAGACACACAGAGAGAGCGAGAGACATAGGCAGAGGGAAAAGCAGGCTCCCTGAGGGGAACTCCATGTGGGACTCGATCCTAGGACCCCGGGATCATGTCCTGAGCCAAAGGCAGGCACTCAACCACTGAGCCATCCAGGTGCCCCTCTCATAATAATTCTATGAGAAATCTCCATTTTCCAGTTCATAAAATGAGCATGAAAAGTAAACTTTCTCTAGGATGCCCAGCTATGGAAACAATATTTAAATCCAAAACGTCTGGTCTGTCTCAGAGTCTAGGCCTTCTTGCACATGGCCTGTAAATCAGTTGTGTTTCTCCCAACGATTTAGTAATACAGGCAGAGCAGGCGTTGGCCCGATGCTCTGGGTGAGAAGGTCACCACTCGTGGGCTTATGTAACTTATCCACGATCATACAGCTATTTGGTGAAGGATCTGGGTTCTCCAAATCCAGCATTCTTTCCACTATTCCAATAGGTAGGTGGCCTTTGATGCGAGGGGTGTGGCAACTCCATAAAAGAATGTCACAACTCTTTCATGGTCCACCACAGAGGTAGCAACACTGGCCATGCTCGGCACCGAGGCCAGAGCAGAAACAAATCAGGAAGAGCGGGTCTGGAGCTGGGCCCCTCCTTGCAGCCTCATCCCCCTGCAGGGATCCTGAGCATTTCCCAGGGCCTGACCACTGCAGGCACTGCGCCAAACAGAGCCAAAGGTTTAGTCTATAAGATGCCTCTGGGGAATCCTTCTCCAAGGAAGACATTTCAAAACAAACCCCAATCATTATTCTGGAGGCAACCCTGGGAGAGATGAAGGTCATGTTCTGGTTCCCATCTGTCTGGGCGCCTATTTAAAACTTAGCAATGTCACACTCACACAACATACATGCATGTGAAAAATTATGATTTACAGCCATTCTCATTTGAAGAAAAACAAGTTTTGGAGTTGAAGAATTTGTCATTGTCTGAAACTGATTTGAGTAGTAACTCAGATGTTCCAACAAGGAAATGTAGCATGACTGCAAGCAGATGCCCAGTTTTGCTGTATTTTTCATCATAGCTTTCTTTAATTGTTAGAGATTTAACATTTCTTTATCTTTGCCTAAAAAGTGTAGTTCATATTTAGTAACAGTTCTTTTATTCATGTCCTTTGCCCATTTATCAATTAGCGTGCTGTTTTTCTCATTGATTTAGGAGGCTACTTCAGTATGTACTCTATTGTACACATAATATTGTGAAATATTATGCATCCAGGAAAATGATGTTAGGTGGAATTTTAATGATATAAAACATTATCTGTGTTATAAGTTAAAAACCAATATAGATACATTGGACATAAAATATAATCTCGATTATATTTAAAAAAAACCCAAACCATGGAAAGACACATGCACCCACTGCCACACACACAATAAATAAAAGTTTTAGAAGAATATTTATTGATATTATCAGCAGAAGATTTTTTCAGTTGCTTGGCCTATTGATGACCTTAGTTTATTTTCTTATATTTTGTTGTATGTGTTGGTTATCAGTTTATACCTCTCAACTACACATCCATAAATCAGTGTCCTGCTTACCACACTGGAATACCATTCCCTTGCGGTAGACATATGGCAAGATGTATCAGTAGAGGGCGCTGGAGAGACCCTGGTCTAGAAAGGTGCTTTTCTTCTGACTCTGGTATTGAGTCTTGCTTCCATAGCAGGGGTGTGGCTAGTGGGTCACCCAGTGATGCTCATCTCCAGAGATGTTCAGCCACACTCCTACTGGGGATCAACATTTTATCCCAGTTACTCCAGGAACACACACATCGGGGAACTTCCCCACCATCCTTTGGGCCAAAGCAGTATCATTGCAAACCAAATTTGGATCTCTGCTCTGGGAAGTTGACGGATCTTCCGAAGTTGTTCCTCTCTTGGGTTCTCTGCCTCAACCCTATGGTTAGGGGCTGTTTCCTATCCCACCATTACTGTATTCCTTGGAATTCTCTTTACCCTGTAGTAGGTTATTCCATGTTATAGTTAGTAATTCTTTGTGTGAAACTTTTCTTGTTCAGAGTGCTATATGACCTTTGTCTTCTGTTTAGAGCCTGACTGTTTGGTATATTGTATTTTCCACATTGTCTACAATGCCTATCATAATCAAAAAGTAAATTAATGCTTATTTTCCCCTTATTAAGATGACCATGATGTACATATATGATTATATGTACATATAAATCATATAAACATAATAATATAAATGTACACAAATGCAAATATAAACAATACAAAAATAACATAATGTAATACATAAATACATACACACAAATATATACTTTTATGGTAAATATACACACAGACATGTTATACATAAGTGTGTGTATCTGTGCATGTCCTCTAATATAGAACTTTGTTTTATTGTATGAAATAAAGCATTCCTTTTTATGGTAACAAACAATACAGTGATTAAAAATAATAAAAGTAATCTTTTTCATAAACCACTCAGTACTTTTAACTAATTTTGGTACAATTCTCGTGTGGGCATAAATATAATTGATAGTTTTCTTTGGTGGGAAGTAAAACCATGAAGATTTGATTCATCTTACTGAATTTGCCATTTTCCTGGGAAAATGAATATGCTGTAGAGATCATCATATAGAAACTTTAAAGAGATCATCAGCAAAATCTTCTGGGTTGTTAGATGCTTGAGGAAGTAATTCTTCTTCTTTGGTTATTGGCAGGATTCTGTGTCTAGCTGATGATGGACCCAAACCATGGACCGAGGACCATGAAGAATTGTCCAGAAATTCAACTCAGTTTCCAACAGATGTTCAGTGGAAAGCAGTGCACATCCAACTTTCTTCTGTTGTGAAAACAAGGTAGACATTCTTCTTCTGTATCCTGACCACTCTTAAGCCAGTTTAAATCAATAATGTTTGTGATGGCACAAAGAAGGAGCTTTGAGAGATGCTAAGTCATACAAGGACTCAAGGAGTTAGCAGTCCAATTGAAGAAAAGGAAGTTACTCTGCAGTCACCATGAGCCAAACATAATGGTAGACTCTTCTGCCTCATTTCTCATACAACTCTCAACCAGTCATGAGAAGGATGGATTATTATTCCCTCTTTGCAGAAGAGAGCAAGTCTCAAAGGTGAAGAGAGTTGTCCAAGACCATTCACTTAGCACACAGCAGGGACAAGCAATAAACACAGGTCTAATGGCTCCTTGTCTCTTATTGTTTCCCCTAAACCATCATTTCTTATGAACATATAATTACCCAGCAAATCTCCTGTTTAAGTTACTGATTAAGGGCTCAGAGAACCAGAGAGGATGTGAGGTGAGCTGGGAAGAGTTCATGGAAGCGCCAAATGGTTGCTTGCCTTTGCTTTGTTGGAGCATCACCATCTTGTTCCCCTAAACTGACACCTCATCATGTGCTGCTTTGTGACACTGCTTGTGTTTGTGCCTTGGGAAGTCATTTCTACTCCATAGCGTGGCTTGTCTGCCCTTCCCAGTGAGGTTGTCAGCACCCAAGAATTGAGCACAAGTTTTTGGGACCCAATGATCCCTCATTCTGAGGGCCAGAATCTGAAGTGACTGGATTCCTTGGAATTATTGGGAGGGGGCCTTTTCTGGCGGTGGGACACTGGTCTCATACCACTTTACATTTGTGCTGAGACTCCTTTTTAGATTGAAAAAATTGGCTTTAGCTTTCTCTCTGCCACTAATTTACTATGTGATCCTGGGCAACTGACTTTTCTTTTAGAGGCTTCAGTTTCTGGATTTGTAAGTGATGGATTGATGTTCATGGTTTATAAGTTCTTTTCCAGCAGCTGCCTTATAATTTTTTGGGGGGCAGGGTGGGAAATTCCTTGATCTAGGAGCACAGAGATCTAGGATAACCTTCCAACTCCTCCCACTCTGCTCCCTCTTGCAGGTCGGAAAGGTTGCATTGTCTGTAGACAGTTAAAAAACAATCAGAAAATTAACTTAAAGACCCACTCTCTTTTCCTTTTTTTTTTTGTGTGTGTATATATATATATATATATTTTTTTCCTTTACTGGAGTTCGATTTGCCAACATATAGTATAACACCCAGTGCTCATCCTGTCAAATGTTCCCCTCAGTGCCTACCACCCATTCGCCCCATCCCCACACCCACCTCCCTTTCCACTATCGCTTGTTCGTTTCCCAGAGTTAGGAGTCTCTCATGTTTTGTCACCCTCTCTGATTTTTGCCACTCATTTTCTCTCCTTTCCCCTATGATCCCTTTCACTATTTTTTATATTCCCCGTTATGAGTGAAACCATGTAATGATTGTCCTTCTCTGATTGACTTACTTCACTCAGCATAATACCCTCAGTTCCATTCACATCGAAGCAAACAGTGGATATTCATCTTTTCTGATGGCTGAGTAATACTCCATTCTATATATAGACCACATCTTCTTTATCTATTCATCTTTTGTTGGACACTGAGGCTCCTCAGCCTCTTTTTCAAGTCTAAACAACGTTAGTGATAAAAAACATGCCTTCACTGAGGCAGATTGCCCCCTCCCTCTACCTTTTGGTAGATCACTGCCCTATTCATAGGGCACACTGCTGTTCTGGTAGACGCTCTTATGCCCTGTCTTCTCATAAATGGGTTGAAGACACAAAGAAGGCAAGCGCTGGAACCCATGCCATGTGGAAGAGCTTGGAGCTGGCTTTCCTAATTCTTAATCCAGGGCCCTCTGTTCCAAGTCCTATCCTTTGTGAGCTGACGGTCTCTCCTAATGACAATGACCTGGCCAGAAGAGGCAGAGGAAAATCTCCCGGCCTAAAGGACCACATTTCCTGGCCCTTTCAATAGAAACATCTAGGGGTGGGGGTCTGGTTTTTATCACTTTAAGAAGGCACTTGAGCATGAGGTCCATTCAAACTCTTCAGCTGCATCAGATAGAACACGCCAAGTAGTCACGCAGGCTTCAGACACAAGAGACCTGGAGATCAGATTCCAAACCCTGGGCACATGTACAGACACAGGGAAACCTCTGTAAAATGGGGATAATATTACTTCAACCAAAACGTTGTTGGAAAGAGTAGAGAGATAATACTCATTAAATCTCTAGTTCGGTTCCTGGCCTGCAACAACCGTTGTCAGTTTTCTGTTTCTGCTGCCACGGTTAAAATTAACAGCCGGCTGGGTCCCAGGGCTCAAGCACATGGAGGGTGAAGGATCCTCCTCGCCCTGAGGTTGTGAGAGCAGGAGATGACGGCAGCTCTCTGCCTCCATAATTCAACCCACGTGGGTAGCGTGTGTGCTTCCACGCTGTGCTGAGGCTGCAGAGCGTGTGAGCTGAGAGCACGACCAGGGAGGCCAGCTACAATTTTAGCTCCAGCATGGAATTTCCTGGTTTTGGGGGGTCTGGAGTCCGAACCCTCTCTGGTGCTGGTGCTGCTTTTGCTGCCAGAACCGGGCGGCAGACACAGCTTATTTCCACCCGACCGCCCAGGGTGAGGCGGGAGCCCTCCTCCTGGGTCCTCCAGCACTTGGTGCTAGCCAGGGCCTCCTGGGCAAGTTCCAGCAGCTCCCTTCCTGTGCAAGCGCACGTGGGCTCGAACAATCACATCGCTCAGTCAGGCCCGGGTGGAGAACTGTTTGTCTCTGCCTGGGGAGGAGGAGGCAAGGGTTCACAGCTTCCCTAATAAAAGGTTAATTATCCTGCCCCTGGGTCCTGAAATCCAGTTAAAGAAATCATGGCTTCCATGTACCTCCATTTGTACACGAATAGAAACAGCCTCATGGCTCCTGAATGACTTACAGTCCTGACGTTGCAAGAAATAGAATCCACATCAGGCTAATGGAAGCAAATAAAAAAAAAAAATTTTTTTTTGAGGTATATAGTGGATAGTTCAGAGAAGTAAAGAAGCTGAATTGCCAGGCTTTGGGAAGGACAGAAAGCAGGACAGCCTGAGGGAACTCAGGGAAAGTCTCCAAAAAGTTCTTCTAGAACTACTCAGTTCCAGTGATTTATGACTTTTTAATACATGGCTCAAGGTTCAAGTTCCCTCACAGGGGGAGTCCCGTGGGCTAGGCTAAAGAAGTGACAGCCCCTTCAACTTTGTGTATCTTGAATTATGATTTGACTGATTGTTGTTCTGATGATCCAACTCTTGGAACCAACTCACAGTAATAAAACTCATAAATAGTAGATGTATAAACCAGATAGCAGACTCCATTTACAGAGTCATCTCTACTTTCCAGGTGAATAGATAATTTCTGTTTATTATCGTGCATCTCTCTGTCAACATTCCATGAAAGCTGAGTCAGGTATTAAAAAATGGTTCAGTGAACTTGGGGATAGGTGATCTTCAGTGGTAATTCTATCCAGTCTGAGGAATAATTCTGGACATCTTGCTTCTTTGTTCCATTTTTTCCCCCAGCCTCCGTTCACATTCCTTCTCATTACTACCCCATCCACTTGGCAGATATGATACAGATGGGTGTCTAAATTTCTAGTGTAGAGGGCTCAGCAAGGCTGTCCCAATGAGATTCACAGTTTATAAATTTCACCCTAAAAGAACGACTCTGCTTCTCCCTATAACCGGAAAAAGCCTTCTTTAACAGAGTTATTCTTTCCACAGCTAATGTTGTGCAGCAATACATCTGTGTCGTTTTTGGAAGCCTTCAAGGAGGGTTGTAAAAACTTTTTGTATCCAATAGTTTACTGATAGAGAGTGGGGAATAATAGGACATTGCCAAAACAGAAAGTGCATTCTTGTTATGATATTTCACTGGATTGTCTCAGTTAAGTCACACCCCACGGCCTGTCCTAGGTCAAAACAAAAACATAAAACCAAATGAGAAGATCCCTTATCAGACCACGATTCTTAAACACATGTGAAACACAACAGTCAAGAATGGGCACTCCTCAAAAGGTATAACAGCTGCTGTTCTGGGCTAGGACGAGTATTTTGATACTGTGCTTGGTTTGGCAAACCAGTTGGGTCCTCACGTCCCACAGCTGGCAGGATTTTGCTTATTCAGATCAGGCTGAGATGGCTTCACGAATTACACGGCTATGAAGGACACATTGATAATGTGTAGAAGAGACATTTGTGCAGGTTGTTAAGTTAACAGGAAACATAAGGCCTTAGGCTGTGTCTGGTTCTGTGTGATGCCAGGAGAGTAGACATATCCAAAGATAGACAGATTGTGGAACACTTTCAATCATGTTGAAGTAAATAACACCCCCTCTGTAAATCAGAGTTCAGACTTCCAGCAATCGCAAGCATCTGGAGAAGCACACAGGTAAACAATGTGGGAAACAGAGAGACAGATCAATGCATACATACGGAAGCACATCAGTGGCAAAGCATCCATGAGGCAGCAGCCGGGACATCGGCTCTGGTGTGGCAGCATGCCCGGGCACGGTGGGATTACAGAGGACTGTAGGGGATGACCAGGTCCCAGGAATGAATGGGGTCCATCTCCCTGGGGAGTTCCCAGAAGTTACCTTGAGGAAGATGATGGGGCCTGCTTCAAGGTCTGGACACCCACCGCCCTTTCCTCTGCCCTGTCGGTCTTGACACATTTTTATAGTCTGAGGCCCCTGGCGATGGCTCCCACTCACAGAACCACCAGTTCAGGGCTGTCTTTGTTGTCCTGTGATGTAGGAGGATGCAGAATAAGCTAAAGCTTACTCACATCTCAAAGGACTTCAATGTGTCTTGGGGCATCTTACACTAAGGGGACACAAAGCAGATGATGAGTCATTTAGGGATGTGTAGTGGCAAGTTGAATCCTTAATCTTGTGGGAAAATGTGCCACCCTAATGCTGCCCATGTGAGGCCCAGGGCACGTCTGACTGTTCCAGAGGCATAATTCAAAGATGAGAAAGCCAAATTTTCTCAAGTGCAGAGGAAACTGCTAAGTGACACAAGCACCCGCAGAGGCAAACCTTTGGGCAAAAGCACCACGAGATGGTTCTTTGATGAGAGTTCTATAATTTTTCTGGAGAGAATCTGCAGCTATTCATTTATTAAAAATGTTATTCTTGACAAAGGGTGGCGGGAGGAATAACACTGCGGCAGCATCCTTGGAAGTGTGTGTAGCCGGCTGGCAAAGAAGCAGCTCCCTGGTCCGGGCACGCCGGCCAGAGGAAGCTCAGGGGGACACTGGCATACACTTGATGGAAGCACCAGAGCTAGGGAGGATAGTCAAAGCAACAACGGGGGTGAAGTCAAGAGTATACTGGATAAGATAATGGGGAACTTAATGCAAAGAAACAGAGTAAAGGCAAAATCAGGAGAAAATGTAAAATTGTGGTTGAGACATTGGAGGGAGAGTGGAATCGATGGGAATAGAGGTCTAGAAGAGAATAGATCAGAAATACATTATGCAGAGCAAATGATAAGATCTGCCTTTGTGGTGAGTTTAGTGTCGGGGCTTGCTTGCAATCCTCACCCTGTCATTTAGAGGTGCGGAGCCACAGAGGGATGGGAACTTTAGTGTACGAGTGATGGCTGCAGGATATTGGAATGTTGGGTGTATGTTGGTGAGGCAGAATGTTTGGTTCTCGTGTGTTCAGATGTTATGTCATCACAGACGGGTTAAGGTTCTGAATCCTCCACGTCTGGATGACAGAAGCTACTGTCTTAGCTCTATCCCCTAACTCCAAGTGGCCAGAGGGCTACTGATGAGCAAATTTAAGTTACACCCTTTCTGAGTACAAAGTCTGGGGTTATGGAGAAGACCTTCATTGATAAACTAAGTCTAATTTTGTAATGAGTAATATGAAAGATTGGACTTGATCCATTCTGGCTTATGGATGAGGGAACATGTGTTATTTCTTGGGTATCCAAAGACTTTTCCGTAGTGTCCTGTTGCATTTTTGGATTATGAAGAAATGGTCTTCTCATAGCCATATGAGACTTATAGAACAGGGATTTCTCCATTATCACTTGGCTCAGACTCTGGAACCAGTGAAGGATACTCCTTCTTCTTACCCCATGGTTTCATGATGTACAAATGAGACAGGTGAATGGTAACTATGGACCAGAAAGGGGTATGTTCTACAACTTGAAAGATACTGAACATAACAGGCATTTCTGCAAAGTGAAGACTTCACAGAGGAGTAGCTTCTCTGGCTTAAACAAGGCATCTTTGTTAAGATATAATCAACCACACAGCCATGACTTCACCTTTATGAGAAAAAGAAATACTTGGAAAGGCAGGGTAAGAGCACTGGCCTTCTAAGAAAACAGGATCTAAGACAGAGAGGGCAAAAGGTTTTTTATCTCTTGGGGCAAATCTAACAGGTCCATAGTTGTTATTTGGAGACAAAAAGAGATAGACTAGCCTATGCCGACCGGCGTTATCTGGCATGAATGTGAGAATAAGAAGATGGGAAGTTGTGTATGTTTCACTGCATGGCTTGGGTTTACTGAATCTGGAATTTTATTAAACATTTTTTTTTAATTTTTATTTATTTATGATAGTCACAGAGAGAGAGAGAGAGAGAGAGGCAGAGACAGAGACATAGGCAGAGGGAGAAGCAGGCTCCATGCACCGGGAGCCTGACGTGGGATTCGATCCTGGGTCTCCAGGATCGCGCCCTGGGCCAAAGGCAGGCGCTAAACCGCTGCGCCACCCAGGGATCCCTGAATCTGGAATTTTAGTCCTTAAGAAATGTTTTCAGAGAAAAGATGAAAGAGGGACACCTGGGTGGCTCAGCGGTTGGGCATCTGCCTTCGGCCCAGGACGTGATCCTGGAGTTCCGGGATCGAGTCCCACATCGGGCTCCCTGCATGGAGCCTGCTTCTCCCTCTGTTTGTGTCTTTGCCTCTCTCTGTGTGTCTCCCATGAATAAATAAATAAAATCTTTAAAAGAAATAAGAAGAAAGAAGAAAAGAAGGAAGGGAAAGAAAGAAAGAAAAGAAAAAGAAAAAGAAAAAGAAGAGAAAAAAAGCGCCAACGGGTAACGAGGATCTACCAAGCTCTGGTCATGGGTTTTTTTTCCATGGTCTCTTTTATAAGAGAAGGGTGGCTATCTTTATTTTAAGAAAAATAAGTTATGTTGGGTAAGATTGGAAATAGGATGGCTTGTCTTGTTATAAGGGCGCATTTATTGCTCCTAGTTCTGGAGGCTGGAAGTCAGAGATCAGGGTGCCTGGCTGGTTGGGTTCTGGCGAGGGGTTTGCTTCAGGGTGGCTGATGGCAGACTTTTCGCTGTGTCCTCACTTAGCGGAAGGGGTGTGGGAGGTCTGTGAGGCCTTTTATCAGGGCATTGATCGCATTCCTGAGGATCCCCTCTCATGTCCTAAGCACCTCTCTAAGGCCCCGCCTCCTAATACTGTCAGTTTGGGCAAAAAACACATGAATTTGAGGGGAGATGCAAACGTTTGGACCATAGCATTTGCTTACTAATTTTATGGGACAGATTGTAGATGGAGGGTATAAAAGCTTATCTTTTTTCCCATCAAAAAATGCCTTTTTGGGGACACCTGGGTGGCTCAGGGGTTGAGTGTCTACCTTCAACTCAGGGAGTGATCCTAGAGTCCTGGGATCGAGTCCCACATCGGGGTCCCCTCGAGGAGCCTGCTTCTCCCTCTGCCTGTGTCTCTGCCTCTCTCTTTGTGTTTCTCATGAATAAAGAAATAAAATAGATTTTTAAAGTGCCTTTGTTTTTATGTGGAAAGCCCACGTGCTATTATGGGGAACTGTACTCAGAATACCTGATGCCCAGATGATGGTCAGGTGGCATATCCTGCTGGAGACACCCCTTTACCTCTCCCCACCGAGGAGAGTTTTGCACTTTCCATCCCAAAGCTGCATGTTTCCTCCACAGGCTGAGAACTGCTCCTAAGAAGTTCATCAGCTCTTTGCCCTCCTGTTTGCCCCCTGGCTCCGCATCAGCCCCGGGAAGGAACCAAGGGAGGCACCCGGGTCGGGGCCGGGACCACTCTGATCCCTTAAGCTGGGAGCGCCCACCCCGGCTTTCCCTTTCAGAGCCGTTTCTGTGGGTTAATGAAGACGTAAGCTCCCAGCCTCAGCCACACTATGTAAAAGAACCACTTATTGCCTGTTCCATCTCACTGACTTTTATGGTGATACTTAAACCAAAATGGTGAACTATTACACTTCATAGCCTGCAAATAAAAGCAGCATGTTAAAAAGTAGGGGCCGTAACCCCTGATCGGGCTGAAATGGCTTGTAATCTTGAGACGACTTTGTTCAGCTCCCCAGGGCCAGGGCCCAGGGCGCGGTGTCAGAAGCACACAATGAATCCCGGGGCCTCTGGTCCCAGCCCCTGTGCTGGGGGAGCTGAGCAGCCTTCAGCAGAGGCCCGGCTCAGAGCTCGCACATGCAGCCGGGTTCAACCACAGATGGTTGTGCGACGGGGTAGGCATGGGAACCCAGGAGCAGGTCATGCCCCGTGGGCGAGGTGCTGTGCGGGGCATCCTGCTCCCAGCCTCACCAGAGGGACCCCCTCCCCGCTCGGGGTTCCTTAGACTCCACTGTGGCCTTCAGCATGCGCTCCTGTGCATGGGTAGAAGCCAGAGCCTCTGCCGCAGGCCCAGCGGGCGCGTTAGGGACAATGCAGCCCGCACTGGAGGCTGCAAAGGATGTGCTCTTTCCTGGTTTTATCAATCTGAACATAGCGGGGCTTTTGTTTGCTCACTTGCTTGTATAGGTAAAAGCTACACAAGCACAAAGAAAACTTTAAATAGTATTTGTCTTAATTTGGGTTCTCCCCAAAGGAGATGCAGAGACAGGGACACAAACGCCCACAAGTTTCTTGGGGAGGTGATCCAGGGCGGCATGGCGAGGAAGTGGGAAGCAAGACAGGTAAGGGGAAAGGCCAGCAAAGGAGGTGCGAATGAGGAGGGGCTCCGTTCCAGGTAAGTGGGTCACAGTCCCACGGGGACTGACCTCAGAGAGGTCAGAGGATTTTTCCATCACTGCCATCCCACGTCGAGGGAGGTTTGCTCCAGGGGCTTCTGACCTGCCCCAAGCCAGCAGCACAGACAGAGGCAGAGACACAGACACATGTGCACACACACATACACACACAGTAAGAGAGACAGAGAGAGAGGTGGAAAGCCAAAGTCACATATATAGGAGCTGCGGACAAAGCTGCCAGTAATCTTTGGGATGGGCCGAGGAATACGGGCAGAGGCCAGAAGCAGCACCTGCTACGATGATAAATAATAAAGAAGAGGAAGAAAACATTCTTCTTTCTTCTTGTCAAAGAAACCCAGCTCCTGTTTCTTGGTATGAACTGCATGGAAAATGTTTTTAAGGTGTCTTTTTTTTTTTTTGTGGAAATGCCCTCTCTCTTTCTATGTGTATTTGTATGCATGCCTGTGTCTAATATTTATGTAGCATATATATGTTATATATATACTCTCTCTCTATCTATATATATGTACTCCTACAACTTTGTTTTCAAAAATAAATGCAGGCATCTACCTCATTTTTTATGATAGTTACATAGTCTTCCATAGAAAAGACATACATAATTTTTTGTGGTCTGTTTTAATAAACTAGAATGAAGTAATTCATAAAGTATACAATAAAATGTAATTTAACATGTTTATCTTTACAGATTTTCCAACTACATGGCGGTTCAGAGCATAGTTACTGCTGTTAGCTAAATTGGATTGCTCTCATCCATTTGCTACTGACATGCTGTGTGACCCAGGATCAGTCACAAAGTTCTCTAAGCCTTATTCTTATCTGGGGAATGCAAATACACAGAGTACCTACCTAGAAGATTTCTGGAAAGGATAAAATTAGATCATTTGTGGAAAAAAAAAAAAGCTCAGCATATCAGTAATGTTCAAAAACATTAGCTGTTAGTATTATACTCCCCAAACAGCCTTTGTCAGGCTACGTGTGTTAAAGAAAATGGGAGAATCATTCATCATAACCACAGAGACTGTGGTCGAGTTTTGAGAAGCCTTTGATGTGGCTGGCTGTCCAGTTTTCTCAGCACCATTTATTGAAGAGACTTTCTCCCCTTGTATATTCTTGCCTCGTACATCAACTGTACTTCAATTAGAAAAAATAAATAAATAAAATTCCCAACAAGAAATGTCCTGTTTTCAGAGGACAGAATAATGAACAACCTGCAGGTAAAGACGCAGGACTGTCAGTTGGATGAAGGTTAATAAACAATTTATTTTACTAAAGAAAGGGAAGCGTTCGTGAGATCTTTACATTATTTAAGCACTGATTAATATGCTAGCAACAGTACCAGGTGCTTTCAGGTGCCTCATGGCAGTTAATTTGTACACAAGTTGATGGTCGCCTTCAGTTCCTTCTTTTTGTACCACAGTGCTCCCTGCATTGAGAGGTAGAGTCTATTTCCCATTCTCTTGGATCTGGCTGGAGTGGCCCTAGTGATCTTTGTGACCAATAGGATATAGTGGAAGCAACTTTATGGGACTTTAGCGACCATGTTATGGGAAAGCTTAGAGCTTCCACTTGAGTCCTTGGGAACACTCACATTGGGGGAAGCCAGATGTCATGTGAGAGCCCGACTCTTCTGGGCTCCCATGCTGTAGGGGAGCCATGCTCTCTAGTCATAGTGGGGGAGCTGGTTGGAGAGTGAGAGATTCTTGACCAACCTCCAATCATTTCAGCCACCCCGGTGGTCCTAGACCAAGAATCAGACATTGGGGGCAGCCTGGGTGGCTCAGCAGTTTAGCACCGCCTTCAGCCCAGGGCGTGATCCTGGAGACTGGGGATCGAGTCCCACATCAGGCTCCCTGCATGGAGCCTGCTTCTCTCTCTGTCTCTCTCATAAATAAATAAAATCTTAAAAAAAAAAAAAAAAGAATCAGACATTGGAATAGAGAGGCGTTCAGATATCTCCAGGCCCAGTTGCGTTTGACTGCAGCTGCTCCAGAGTCCCTAAGAACTGCTTAGCTGAGTTCAGCACCAGGACCTTGCAAGATGATAACAAAGTTTAGGAGTGGTTTGTTACAAAGTAATAGCTCAAAGGAATGGGCACATAGATGGACAAGCTAAAAAAGAGGCACTCCAGGCCTCTGCTTTCTTTTTTTCTTTTTTTTTTTTTAAGATTTTTAAATTTATTTATTCATGAGAGACACAGAGAGAGGGGCAGAGACATAAGCAGAGGGAGAAGCAGGCTCCCCGCAGGAAGCCTGATGCAGGACTCGATTCCAGGACTCTGGAATCAGGACTTGAGGCAAAGGCAGACGTTCAACCACTGAGCCACCAGGTGCCCCCAGGCCTCTGCTTTCTTCATGCTCCTACTCATTTCTTCAATCTCAGTTCATTCACCAACTGTGCAGCAGTGTTGGATGCAAATTACCGAATATCCGCCTTCCCTAATGCCAACTAGTAGTTTTATGAGATAATCGAAACGTGTTGCCCTCATTTGTTAACATAAACACTTCAAATTCTACTACAGAAGATTTTTGCTTAGAAAAATTTTATACAGGTTAAACAATTCTGTTATGTATGTCAGAGAACTTAGCTGTGAGAATTCTTATTATTAATTTATTTGATTATTTTATTAGCTAAATCTTGTAACAAAGGAGATGTTTTCAAACATCCATTTTCAAAAGTCTCTCCCCATAGCCTGTTTAATTCACCTCACAGATACTTTGTTCCTCATTTTAAAAATGTTGCCTTAATTTTGAAGTGAGAGATTGTATTTATCAGTACTACTGGCATCATGGTCATTGTTACTTGATTGTCTTGTAGGTGACATTATACTGAGAGGTTTTGCACTGGTAGAAAAGAAAATATTCAGTAAACTTAGAGCCCTTGTCATTTAAAAAAGAAAGATAAATAACCTTAAATCTAGCAGCTTCTTTACGTTCTTTGCTATATTATAAAAATTACTTTTTATTGACAGTCTCTATTTCGTCATAAAAGTATTACTTTGTATTTTAAACATCTTTGTATAAAATTAAGCATGCTGATGACAAACCGTAAATGCTGTTGCACACCTATGGCTTCAAGTTTTGATGGTTTTGCTAACATCCTAATCTACTCTATGAATTTCGTGTCTGGAGCTATCTTTGTGATTTTACTTGGAATTTTTAAAAAACAAATTCTACTAGTAACTAATAGTTATTCCATAAAATATTGGTTTTCTAACAGTCATTTATTGCTGAAATATTTTTTCTCCATTACATACATTCTTTACTATTTAAAAAAAAAAGTTCATTCTGTATTTCATGGCAAATTCCATAAGGAAAAAAACGTTAGAAGCATCTGTACTTTTACCCAATTGTATAGCAAAACTCACACACCAAGTAATTTAACACTTGACTTTTCAGATCTTCAGCGAGGTTTTCTCTGTATCTTCCAGCAGAATCTGCTGACAAAGGAATACGTTTTTATTTGTCGCCATATTGTTTTCCGTATATTATTTCAGCTGTTTTTTTGGCATTGGGAAGATTGAGTATTTTCCCCAATGACTTTTCTTTTGGGCTTTGCTAATATGCAGTAAAACTCAAAATAGGCTTCTAAACATTTAATGAGAAGTTTAGTGAAATTTTGTCAAGTACATCATTGGGTATTGCATGACTTTAAACATGGCTGAAAATATATAGTCTTGCTTCCATGTTCTGGATGCTTAGTTTCCAAATGTCTTGAAAATTGTGCCTAATGGTGCCAGCTTTATTGGCTATCTTGTAGGTGAGAGATTAAAAAGGAAAAAAAAAAGAACCCAGGTTTGGGGAAGCCAGGGGCAATTACACTAAGCAAAGCTGATAAAATTGAAATTGGGTGAGAGTTTCCAGAATAAAATCTCTGATAGTTCCAGATAGTGTTATGTAAAATATATTTGATGATACTAAGACTAACGCCATCCGGAAAAAGGCATTTTGAGACTCCACGAAACAGGTAAAAGTAATTTAGATCTTTACTCACCTTAGGATTATAAAGACGAAAACAAATAGGCGCAGGATATTAATTTCTTTACCCAGGTCTCTACGGGGGCTGACAAAATGAAATAAGCTGCAAAATATCCTGGCAAAGTTTTTAAAACTCTGTTCTCTTTATCTAACATTTTCAGTGGTTCCTTTATCCATGGCAGTTTCTCTTTCTAAATTATTCCTCTTTCTGAACTCCTCAAAAAAAGCAAACAGGTAACATCCATGGCCTTTTACCCCAAAGTGTCCTCCTGATCCTTTCTCTTTGGCCCATGGTCATTTCCTCTCTGTATTTCCCTTCTTACCTCAGTGTATGCCCTGCCATCCTTCAGAGAACGGTCTCCTCCTCTGAGCTTCAAAGAAAGACCCAGGAAGGACAAGGTGGAGGGATGAGGAGCAGCGAGAGGAAGGGACGACACCAGAACCCTCTTTGGAGCAGGGCAAGGGAAAGAGGCTGGGGACCCAGCTTGTATTGGTCTCCTTTTTCTTCGCATTGTACTAAACAGCACACACCCTTGGAGATCATGACCTTGATCCTTGTCAAAGAAGGAGCCTGTGATTTAAGTAGCTGTGGCAGGATGAGGTATGAGGATAAAGAGGTGCAGTGGGGGGATTGCAGCATTGGATGTTGGAGCAGAACAAGTGAGTTTCCCAAAAATGTCATCAGTGAGATCTTTGGGGGTTGAAAACCAAAACTCTTCTTTTCTCGTTCTCTCTCTCTCTCTCTCTCCAACGTTCCTCCCTCTCTCTGCTTCTCTGATTCTCTGCCTCTCCCTCTCTTCCTCAAGGAAGAAGAGAATCCTGATGGCCAGGGGAGCAGGGAGTGGATGGAGACCCCCAAAGCAATGCAGGTTGACACTGCGAGTTATTTTTGCATCTGCCCCCCATTCTGGGCAGTCAGCCCCCTGTGGACAGGAGATGGGCTTTGCTCATCATTACATTCCTGGTGCCCGGCAGTGGCCGTGCTTAGAAATGTAGACTCTTTGTTCACAAATGAGTTCTTTTAAACATTTTTCTGTTCTATAAATATCAAAACTTGTACATTTATGAAATTTTGCCTTCTAAAAGTGTGTGAATGAATCAATGCATGAGTGACAGGCACCTGAGTGGTCTCTTCAGAAGCAAGCATGTACCATCCACCCAGGTTTGCCACGCTCCCTACTCCTTCCCCGCGCCTCTTCACTGCTTTGGCAAAACCCATGTTGCCCAAATACGTGGCTGCTCCATCCCATTGGCTCTCAGCCAGAAGGAATAATTCATTTCTCAACAATCGCAGCCCCCTTCCTGCATACCTCTCCCCGAGCCAGCACACATTCATCCAGTCCCAACCACCCATCATCCAGCCTCACTTTTCCCTCCCTAATGAGCACTTTCATCTATTAGGTAGATTTAGAGTCTTGCCCAGCTTGCTTCTTATTTCTAACCCATACTCCCTCCCTTCCTTCCTCCATTTCTTTTCAGGTTAATTTATCTGATTATATGCAACGCACTGCAGCCATGTTAAGACACCAACTGAGTTTGCACTTGGAGGCTTGGAGGAAAGATTACCATTAAAACGTGACTTCCATCCACTCAGCTGAAATTACTATTGATTGCCAAAGAAAAATATTTGTGCTGTGAAGCTGGGAGCTATGATGTTGAACCATATTAACATAATGTTAGCATAGCTACGGGTGTTTAGTAGCACGCAATCAGATTTGAAATGAACGTTGATTATAGATGGAGATTAATGTTCACATATTCATAGGAACACAATGAGAAGAGCAATTTCCTTTCTACTACAGATCAATGGTTTCCCCATTCAATTATACAGCTGTAATAATTGCATTATGCTGAAATATTTCTTAATGGCTAATTTCTTTCCTTTTGTGTGTGTGTGTATGAGATCTTTTGTCAGTGACGGCTTCTGCAGCCCAAGGACAGCATAAGATGTTTTAATCACTGGTGTCGTTTTGCAAGCTTTGACCGAGCCAGTAATTTCCCCCTGTCCCCCTTCTTAGCTATCCTTTCTTATTATCACCCAGAATCACTTCCTGGATGATTGAAACATAGGGAGTTGCCTCAAGTCTTGTTTTGTTTTTTTTTTTCTTTTTTTCTTTTCTTGTTTAGGGAGTGAAGACAAAACCCAGAAACCTACAGGGTCATAGATTGCTTGATCCTTTCTGCACATTTGCTGGGGGAGAAATCGATGCTGAAGATGCACAAACATTATGCATAGGATGCCCCTCACCCAAAGACTCTTGTTGTCTCTATATAGAAATATAATTTTGGAGCCATTCAGTGATTAAAAAGCAAATGAAAAAACTGGTGTCTTCTTCAATACTCACAGCAAATCTTTGAGGACTGATGAAGCATCGATGTTTATATTCTAAAAATAAAGTATCCATAAGACTGTGAGCTTGCCTTTTCTAAGGAAAATGATGTCTTCCTGCTTACCCAGGCGGATTACAGCTCAGAGGAAGGCTGGCTAGCACTTTCTTCCTTAAACGAGCACTGTCTTATGGTAGAGTCTCAATGTCCCTGTCTCATGCCCTTCTCTGCCGTCCTGATGGTGATGGCAGGGCTTTCTCTGATCTGGTGTCTTACATCCTTGCGCATGAAGCCTTGTTCAAACTTGGCCGAACCGAGTATGGAACAGTAGAAAGAAAGCCAAATGTAAAGATCTGCCTATAAACAGAGGCTCGAAGGGCACTGTCCATTTGTGTGCCCTTTGGCAAGTCATTGACAGTTCATGGCCTTGATCTTTTCCCACAGGAAAGTAGAAACTTTAACACCTAACTCACAAGGTCATGGTGAAGAAAAAAGGAAAATGAAATTGAACTTGAGCTGTAGTGAGTGTAGCAGAGTTTCAGGTGGCCAAACACCACATCGCTAAGCCACCTATGATTTCGGCTACGGTTGTGGAGCTCAGTTCATGAGACCCATGCTGCCAGCACCTCTCCTGAATGCTTGCTGACTTCTTCCTGCTTTTCTGACTCAAAATTATGTCAAAGCCTCTGGAGCCTGTTCAGTCCTCTTTAGACACAACCTGAAAGAATAATAGAGTTAATGCTCTCAGGAGTCATCATTTACTACTGGGAACTGAAGCAAATGGATAAATGCTCCTTCTCCGCAGAGGTCCAGGGAATTAGGACCTGATACCCCAGAAAGTACCCTTGTAGCTGGCATCTCCTTCTTCCTGACTTGTTCTCTCAGCAACTCCATGCCTGCTTCCAGAAATAGTTCCCCAAATAAACCACCTGCACCCAACCTCTTTCTCTGTCTTTGCCTTCTGCTGGGAACCCAAACTAAGGCAGTAAGTTTAAAGATTTAAGTAAGACTTTGAAGACAGACCCACCAGGCTTATTCCTCTTCCTATTCCTCACTGACCATGTGATCTGAGGCAAATTGTTTCCCAGCCCCAAGCTTCTGTTTTCTCATCTGTAAAATGGGTATAATAATAGGATCTGTGTCAAAGGATTATAAAGATTAAGTGACATCCCGCAAGTACTTGAATAATTTTATTTTCTATCATTAGTATTTTTATTAAAAGTGTCGAGACACGTGGAATACAACTTCTTTTCTGCCTTTTATGCTTGAGAAAAAAGAGATCCAAGAGTAATAAATATAATCAATGTTTTTTTTTCCCTGTATGCAACACTATTTTTGCTGGCCTGCTATATATGAATTAACAATATGTGGATACAGTTTTCATCATCAGGGATGTTTCAAAGTCTTGCCCATCAATTCTATTTTCTAAAGCCTTTTTAAAATGCATCCCCAGGGAAAGAGAAGATTTTTTTTTCTTTTGCTCCCTGTGCCCTCCCCTTGTACAGCTGCATGGGAAAAAAAATACTCTGCTATCCGGTGATGAATAGGATATAAGAATAATAACTACTCTGTACACCTTAAAATCATTTATTGGCAGAGAAAGCACACAAATGTAGGAAAGTAGTCCAGAGCAGGCAAACCAGGCTGGAGACAGCCTGGGGCTTGATGAGCTGTACTAGGGAGTGGCAGGTGGTCCCCAGGAAAGATGTCTCTTTTCTGTGACCCCACAAAAAGCCAATATCACACGTTCAGTTTCTCATTCTACCACTCAAAAAGGATGCATCGAGTACCGACTGTGTGCTAAGCAATGTGTTCAGTGTTGCAGACAGAATCTTGAACAAACAGCTATACTTTCTACTCTATGGTTCTTGTGATCTAGAGAAGGGCTACTGAAACAATCACACTAGTCAATATGGAATTGCAACTCTGATGATAAGAAGTTTGTAAAAAGGAAAGGAGAGGGGCACCTGGGTCGTTCAGTGGTTCAGTGTCTGCCTTCAGCTCAGGTCATGATCCTGGCGTCCTGGGATGGAGCCCCCCATCAGGTTCCCCGCAGGGAGCCTGCTTCTCCCTCTGCCTATGTCTCTGTCTTTCTCTGTGTCTCTCATTTATGAATAAATAAAATCTTAAAAAAGAGAGAGAGAGAAAGGAGAGATTCAGAAGTCCAGCAGACACTAAAGGAGCATGATACATGAGCTAAGACTTGGAAGAAGAACAGGAGTTCAGTTAGCTGGGCAGGTGACAGTATGGAGGGATGAAGAGGTCTTCCCCATTAGAAGGAAGGATGCACAACTTTTGTTCTATTCTATCTCCTTTTCTCCTTCCACTTTTCTTTATAGCACTGTGTGCTGCCTTATGTCTATTCATCATTTTTTGTATTTCTTGCTCCACCTCCACAAGAATATAAAATCTTTGAAGTCAGGGACTTGGTCCATATTGATCATCCTGCTAATTCCAATATATGAATAAGTGTGCAAAAGCCCGAGTATTGAGGGAACATGGCACAGGCACACAGAGCTGTGCTCTCCCAAGCCCTACATCCTTTCTCAAGGAGATTCTGCTTTTAGGTGGCTGAGCATTGGGTCCTTGTTCTCAACACTGAGCTGAAAGTGCCTTTGTGGGCATGGGACACAAATATGTTACAGTGTGACACAAATGTGTCACTTGTCTTGGAGGGTCATGTGCTTTACTCTCCAGGATGGATTCGACGTCAAAGAGTCAGTTTAAACCATGGAGGTCCCTTTGTCTCCACAGGGGCTGGTGCACAAGTAGGTCTGTGATTGGTTTTTGTTGACACAACGAGAGAAATGATGGAAGATCCTAGAAAGGCTTCCTAACCCTTAAGAAGCACACATCGGAATAGATGAGGTACTTCCTCATCCTCAGAATGTTTTTCATGGCTGGGTTATATTGTCAAACCACCTGGACTTGAGAGGAACCATCCTGAGGACAAAGGCCGTAAGTTGAACGTAGCAGAGCAGAAAAATGGAGAGCACCTGGGTCTTTTGTGAAGTGACTTAAACTTTTGAATTAACCAAATGTAGGGTCTTATACTTCTGGCTTATTTATTTATTTAGCTCCATTGGGTTTTCTCCTGCAACTGAAGATCTCCTTAAAACTCCCTGTATCTGCTGCTGATATTGAATACCATGTGACATCCCACTCCCTTGCTCCTTGCTTCCTTTTCTTCCTTCTTTCTTGTTCAGATCCAGATGAATGGAGCACACATTTACACTATTGCTGTTGCTTGATCCCTAAAGTGCTCCTACATAGCAGGCACACACACACACACACACACACACACACACACACACACACGTGTATGTGGACACACAGAGACGCCAATCCTGGTTAGGATGAGACTCCAATTAGTGTACATTTACACTTCAGAGAATCCCTGTTCTAGGAGCTTAAGACCGTAAGACCACCTCCCAGGTTAATCAAGCAAGCCAGGGGTCACTGTTTCAGTCTGCCAGAGGTGAACGGCATGGCTTTGGGGAAGTTACACAGCCTTTCTTAGCTTCCCATTTTCTCCTCTGGAAAATGGGAGTAACAATAATACCTGGCTCAAAGGGTTGATGTGACCTGCTAATCTATGTAAAGAATTTAGCACAGAGCCAAACACAGAGCCAAGCAATAAACAAAGCTCTCCCAGGGAAACTCAAGCAGAAGTGTTCCCATTTTGCCTTGCCTATGGGTTCAAGTGAATCCATAGAGGTTCAAGTGAATGGGTTCAAGTGAATCCATAGAGGTTGTGACTCATGCTTTCATCCTTTCCTATCAGAAGCAAAATGAGATTTATATATGGATAAATTAATGATTCAATTGTTCCTCTTCAATATCATCTAATAGCAAAATTTTTGTGATAAGGATCCACTTTTCAGTAAGTAGGAATAAGAGAATGATATGTATCCATACCAACTTGTGGGCTGAACCACAAGATTCCTCCAAAGTGTATGTGTGTGATGTATAATATAGTGTGTATATACAGAATGTGTGCATATATATCATATATTATATTATATATATTATCTAGTGTGTGTTTTCTTAGGTTTCTCTTAGAGATTCTGTTAATAATTTTGCAGATTTTCTTCTTTATGTAACAACCATCAAACAATAGCTGGTATTCTGCAAAGGGGCATTATGGAAAATGGCTAAGGGGAAGGAGTGAGAAGATAAAAGAGGAGAAACAGCAAATGAACAAGGTAAATGCACTAGATTAACAAAACACACATAATGACAAGTACCTCATTAAAAATATAAAAATCAAAATGAAATCTCAGTTTCCCAGATTTGTGTGCCTGCTATTGGTGGTTGACTTCTTTCAAGAGGAGGTTGCAAACTCAATAAAAACCAGCCTTGGCCCTTGACTCTACCGGCTTTTAGCTCTCAGGCCATGGCTGGCAATTTCCAGGAAAAAGGCTCCATAGGATGCAGAGAGTGGTACTGGAGAATGGAAATATTTAAATTTAAAACCTGACTTGGGGACTGGGCAGACTGGAGTTTGCTTTCAGATCTTGACATTTCCTCACTCTTGTTTTTGACAAATTATTCAAACTTTCTGACCCTCAGTTTCCACATTTGTACAACAGGGATGCTCATAGTTCCTACCTTGGTCCTTCCCTTTGTGAAAAGTTAGGTGAGTGGGACTACCCAGCTCTGTGTCTAGCATATGGTAAACACCAGATAATAACAGCTAGCGCTCTGCACGATCATCTGATGGGGGCACTTCTATTACTTCTGCTTTACAAAAGAGGAAACTGAGCCACAGAGAAGTCAAGCCAAATTATCCAAGATTGTATGTGATGAGAAATGGATCCTGGATTTGGAACCAGGTAGTCTGGCTCAAAGTTCATTATCCTAACTACCAGGCTTATACTTCTGCATTAAATATTAAAGTGAAGGGGTGGGATTTTTTGTGTTTTTTTTTCTTTTTACCTAAAAGTTTAAAGATGAAATACATATCATGTTAGCTGACCAGAAATTTCAGGAATGCTTTGGTTTAGCATTTTAGGCTTGTAGCAATTCCATCTCGATCTGTTTTGTCAATCTTCTTCCCACTGAGACTCCTCATAATAAGCTTTCCTGATTGTGTCTTTCAAACACATATGCTCTAGCCTTTCTGAAGTCAGGAGTGAGGCAGTGACTTCAACAGATTATATTTTGTTTGCCAAAAGGTTGTAACTTCCATATTTCCAAGTCGAGGCTCTGTCCTGTTGGCAAAGCTATTTTCCTATGTATATGGAGGCCTGCCTCTACTTAGCTGCCCTGGACACCCTCTGGCCTCTCAGCGCCTCTGCATTGCTCACACCATGCCCACTGGAGCCAGAACCATAAGGGAGACGGGCTGGGTCAGATGAGGCCATGCTGGAAGTCTTCCGTAGGAGTAATCCCAGAGGTAAGATCATCAAGGTCAATCAGGGGGCATGTAGTCAGTCCAGATACCAAATGGCCAGGATCTAGTTATGCATTAGTGTCAGCTCTAAGGAAGACCAGAGGCACAGGCCATCAAGACAGAGAAGAAATGGAAGGATGGCAGCATAGCCCATAGAGAAGCCTTGGGGGTGGCAAGGTGTAGGCATGGAGTGGACCTACCCGTTCATGCTGCACACACTGGGTTTGTTTCTATCCTGTGCAACATCACACCAAACCTGGCTTGTGGATGACACAAGCGTGTTGGCAAATAGAAACATCTGCTCCATCTCAGGGTATTAGGATTTATGGCTCACACAGGGAGTGAGGAGAGGTCGCCATGACATGGGTGAGGGTGTTTGGAGGGGGACAGAGGTTTAATGCCTAGAGTTTAGTGGAGTGAGGGATGTATACATCAAGCAGTGTATAATGGTCATAATCTAAAAGGTATAATTTCACCTACAAAAGCCTTCGAGAAGGTAAGGATCCATAAAGCATCACTAGAGATATTAGGATATTTGAGGACATAGCCCTAACATTTTACTGGACAACTCGCCACAAGACAGCTTCTAAATTTGTACTTGATCAGACAATCAGAGTGCAGGAAAGTGATCTTAATTTTAGCTGTCACCCTGTCAAGTCTTCTTGCTTAATAAGGAGGAAACCGAGTTTCAATATTGTAGTTCTCCTGTTATTTTAAGGCAAGCAGTGGCAAATGTTTCTAAAAAAGTTAGATCATAAATATTTCAGGCTCAGTGGACCCCACTGCCTCCTTTGCAACTGCTCAGCTCTGTTGTTGTAATGCAAAAGCAGCCACTGATGATATGTAAATGATGAGTATGGCTGTGTCCCATTACAACTTATTTACAAAAACAAGTTGGCGGATTGGCTTTGGCTTGTAGAACATACTTTGTCACCCCCTTTCCTAAAACCTAGCAATCTTTTAAAAAATCACTTTATAACTAATATAATTTTAATAATACAAGTTATTATAACATATACTTTAATATATCACAGATTACATATTATATCATCTATTTTAATAACCTGCTACAGTAAGAAAGAATACACTTCACTATATAAGATCCAGGCAAGTGTTGAAAACACTCATTCCTGTTCCACATCTGATAGGAAGTAGCAGTCATTTAAGAGTTAAAACATTAATTCCCTGGTTATTGAGAAAGGTAATTTTCTATAGAGTTGCACAGAGGTATGGAATTTGACCTAAGGCTTGATTTTCTGAACGCGGAAGCACATGGCATGACCATCAACTTGAAGGGAGCGAGGAGCAGTCAGCTTGACAACTCGAGGTCAGAGGTCATATCTGGAAAGGTACAGGTACAATTTAAGACTTTATTACAATTGAAGGGCAAATTACCGTTCTAATGATGTGCCTTCTTCCTACAGGCAGAGGGGAATTCATGAAGATTTCTCCCAAGGTATAGGAAATTTTTATAAAAAGAAAGTCTTTGAGGGCTAGTTTTGGTTAAATATTACGTTAGAAAATAGGTGTATTTTTTGGTCCCTGTATTTCCTTTTGTTTTCTCCATATCCAGCTGTCTCTAAGTTGATGGAAGTCCACATGTCATTGGCAAAGCTGACATCACAATGACGACAGTTTGGCTCTGAATGTTTCCCAGCTGATCGGCTGCTGCAGAAGAACACAGCCCCGTACATATATGACAGCCAGAGATCTGCATCTAGGAGTGCTTGGAATATTCAAGAATGCTCGTCACTTCTTCCTGGTGTTTAGTTATCAATATGATACAGGGAGGTATCTGTTTCTACTCCTCTGCGCAGACAGCCTAGCAACCACGCTGAGATAATGGATTTTACATGGAGTTTTCTGGGCTGTGGGCAGGGGAAGGCTTAGGTTTAGGGTAAAGATCCTATCTTGGGTTTTGGAGTGAAGATGCTTGGCTCTGTGCTCCAATGCTATGACTAGCTGATGAGGGGAGTTCCTTGGATCTGCAAATAGAGCCCCAGCGTTATTAGCATTAAATGAGACAATAAATGTGAAGCACTTAATCTGGTTCCCAAAACCTAAGGGTATGGAGTAAACTATAGTTAAACATAATTTTAATCATAGTTTTCACTGCTGTTGTTTTGTTTAAAAATTTTGCTCCTGCCTGTTTCCTGATCCTCATACATCGGTTTAAAAAAATTCCTTCAGGCTCCATTACCTACAGTCCCACCCTGAGATTAATTCTTCTTGGAGGGCTTCCCCTGTATCTTTTCTTTCTTCTTTCTTTCTTTCTTTCTTTCTTTCTTTCTTTCTTTCTTTCTTTCTTTCTTTCTTTCTTTCTTTTTTAAAATTTTATTTATTTATTTGAGAGAGAGAGAGAGAGAGAGAGAGAGAGAGAGAGAAGGAACGGGGTGGGGGCAGGCAGAGAAAGAGGAAGAAGCAGACTCTCTGATGAGTAGGGAGCAGGACACAGGGCTCGATCCCAGGACCCTGGGATCATGACCTGAGCTGAAGGCAGATGCTTCACTGACTGAGCCACCCCAGGTGTCCCTTGTCTTCCTTCTCTGAATCTATGAATCTCATCTGCCTCGTTTCTTTTTAGAGTATGTTGCAGATCCCCAAATCTCACAGAAGGTCTTTCTTTTTCTCTTAATCCAAGAGTCTTTTCCTTCTGGATGTGAGAAATTTAGTCTTGGCTCATTTTCCCAGCATCTTTCTGAAGAGCTGTGGGGATGCCCCAGAATATGGGTGCTGGAGTTCTAACTCTGTGCTATAGCACAGGGAAAACATTTCTGCTTCAGATCACACTGGATCTGAGGGACCCCTGTCTGGCTTTAAGAGGTATTACTATTACTATCAGCATACAGAACTAGAAATAGCAGCTTGAAGAATACAAAGCATCCACTTGTAGCTTGGGCCAACTCAACCAGACAGCTCCTTGTGTAGTGGCTACTGTCACCGCTCCACCTAACAAATGGGAAATGGACAAATGGTAGTTCATACAGAAATCTCCCTAGCCCTTCCATTTAGTGCCTAGTACATCAGAAAGTCCCACATTCCCTAGTGTAGCTCATCCTGTGAAATGTTCTCAATATTCTGAGCTATGCATCCATCCATGCTATAAGCTAAACCTCATAGCTTTAGACATGAAAACCAACACAAGCCTAGCCTTTTGTCTATACCCCAAACCATGTGTATCACGTGTAAAAAGTAGTGTTCCTAATTTGAGTGATTTCTGAAGGTGCCTTTGTTTACAAGATTGATTGACTGATTGATTGATTGATTCATGAGAGACACACAGAGAGAGGAAGAGACAGAGGCAGCGGGAGAAGCAGGCTCCTCGCAGGGAGTCTGATGTGGGACTCAATCCCAGGACCCTGGAATCACACCCTGAGCTAAAGGCAGACGCTCAACGACTGAGCCACCCAAGTGCCCCTGTCTATAATATTTAAACTATAGGCTAAAATCCAACTTCAATTACAAGGCAAATCCACTGTTTTAAGTGACTGCTCTGCACCAGACCCCAGCAATGAACTGTGGAGGATACAGACCTCTCATTCCCCAAAGTGCCCTCACGTGTTCAGAATACAGCAGGAGTGAAAACTCATTGCATTTCATGGATTCTTCAGATTTCAAGGGACAGAATTGTCGTAGTTCCTTCACGTAAAAAATTGAATCTAAGGCACCAGCACTTTTGACGTTTGGGGCTGCATAGTTCTTTGTTACGGGGGCACGTCCTGTGCGTTGCGGGATGTTGGCAGCATCCAGGGCCTGTCTCCATTAGATGCTGGGAGCACTCTCTCCACCCCATTTACGCTAACCCAAACTGGCTCTGGATACCGCCTCATGGCTCCTGGGAGCAAAAATGTCCCTGGTCGAAGACACTGCTCTCTGGCTACCCATGGGGGTGACTCACCAGGCATCTGAGCCTGTGGCTGGGCCTCACGGGCTCCAGGTTGGTGAACGACCAGGCCTTGTGTTGGACCTGGGCCTCCAGCACTTTTTCTGAAATCCACTTGCTGCAGAGTCTGCCTTATGCTCTCCCACCTACCTGTTAGCCACCTTGCTCCTTGTCTTCATTTCCCTAACTTGTGGCTTTGAACTGCACGTTCTTTCACCTTTGCTTCAGCTCCTGATTCTCTGTTGTGTATCCATTTTCTGATTCAGCTTCATAATAGGAAGAATCCTATGGGCCTGTCTCTTCCCCTGTGGAATTTCTTGCACTCTACCTCTCAGAGGCCCGGGGTCAGAGACATGGCCAGCTGCCCTCGGGGCAGGACAGAACAGAGCCACATGACCTAGCTCTGGAGAGTCTGTGTCCACAGGGTGGTCTGTGTGCGTAGCACATGCTGAATGTCTAGCACAGTTGTGAGCATGAACAAAGTACAAGCCAATGAAGAAGGCAGGCTGCGGTACGCTGTAGGCCCTCCCCATGTCGTGTCCTTTAACTATCCGACGGCCACACAAGGTAGGTGTGGCCATGCTGTGCTGTGCAGGTGAGGAAAGAAGTGGAGGGGCCGAGCGAGGTGCCTAAATCCCCACGCCCGAGCTGTCTCTGCTTCAGGGCTTGGTCCTGTGGGCTTTCCACTGGCTTCACTACTATAACCCCCCAGACGAAATCTAACTGTAAAAAAAGCCTGAAACATTATCAGGAATTGGGAGGAGGGGCAAGCTAAGGGCAATTATGAAAGCTTAATTCTAATACTAAATACATAATTAAATACTAAAGGACATCAGTATGGAATTATAAGCACATTTCTTTTCCCTGTGATCTCAGTGCCCTTCCACACCTCACTCCCTCTCCCCAGTCACCTCTATCCAGATATTATTTCTCCCTCTCTAGGAGAGAATTTGTCTCACTCTACGATGTTTAATAGAAATGCTCCCCACTCTGGTATCAGAGAAAAATAAACAGTGTGTTTTCTAAGGCCTTATAGCTAACACAGGCAAAAAAACACCTGACGCATAGTAGGTGATCAATAAACGCTATTTCTTTCTCTCTCTAGGCTATGTGGTTCTTAAAGACTAGGTTTATCCATTTCTTACTCCCCAGAGCTCAGCAGAATAGGGAATGATGATAGCTAACATCACACTGACCCACACACTGGTGACCCACATACTGACCCACACTGGTCTCAGAACCTATGTTCTCTGACTTCCGAGTCCTTATAATAACCTCATACTGGATACTGTTTTGGCTTCAAACCTACTGATGAGGGAACTGAAATGCAGAGAGGTTAAGCAACTTACTCAATATCATAATTAGGAAGTGGCAGAGCCAGGATTGGAACTCGGGCTGCAAGGCTCTGTGGCCGGTCTTACTTCTCTGCCTACTGTGCTGTATCACCAGGAGCAGAAAGCCTCATGGGTTTTGCAAAAGAGCATACGCTCTTGCCATCTTGGGAAATATACAGTCCCAAGGACCCTAACCCTGTCTCCTCTGCCTCCTCTAATGGATAGAGGCTGCTGCTGCTGTTGGTTCTTCTGTCTGACTGAGTCAGAGCCCCGATCCTGCCTTTCTGGCAGTGTTGGCTGCTGCTTCCTGGCTCCGAGGGGCTGCTGGGGCATGGCCCATTGAGTTGTGCAAACAGCTCTCCTGCAGCTTTGGGAGCAGCAGCATCAATCACAACTCCTGCATCTCCAGGGGGCGCTTGACACAGAGCCGCCAGAGTTCAGCCTGATGGAGGTGACACCACAGGTTCCTGGGAGCGCGAGTGGCTTCTCCACACTAGCAGGGTGGCAGGGAGTGCTCTTCCCACTGACCAGGAAGCCAGAGAGCCTGGAGGGAAGGGCTGCAGGATAAGGCAGAGACTGTACTTGGAAGAAGAGCACCCTTGAATGCTAAAGTAGTATACAGCCAGAGGGCCCCTTTGCTGTGCTCTCGTGCACTTGAACTCTCTTCTGGAAGCTGCCTTCTGGCCCTGTTCAATCAGGATCTGCTGGGACCCCGGTTTCCAGAGTGCTGCATTCAGCATAAATCCACCTCCTGGCTCACCATGCTCTCAAGCTGTGGGCCAGCTTCTTTCTCTAGCCTCTCCCCTGCCACTCCTGAGCTCCACTCCCGCCCTCCCGGACTGCTGGCCCTTGCCCCAGTGAGATACCTCCCGTCTCCTCTCTGGATTTGGGAAAGAACATTTCTTTGACACAAACACTTTTTGCCCTGAATCCTGCTGCTCAGTCAGGAAGTCAGTTCTTCTAGAAAGCCTTGTTCTGGCTCTGTCTTCAATAGCCCTTGAATCCCCACAAGGGAGGCAACCAATGTACTTTAATGAAATACCCATTGATGGGGCCGTAAACCCTGCAAGATGTTTAGCTACACAAGGGCAAGGACTTTGTTTATGTTATTCACCCTCACAGGTTCAGTCTGGCCGGGTGCCTGGGTCATAGAAAATGCACAGTTTCTGCTTCTGAAGTCACTGAATGAAGGATGGGCTTAGGATAACAGATGGTAACTTTGACTTGACCGCTTGGGATAGCAGCTACAAGGCATCCTGGGTGATCTCTTTGAAATGTCAACAGAGTCATGGTCACACTCTGACCTTGTCATTTAGACCTTGTCATGATTTTTATAAGCTTCTTAGCATGGTCCTCAAGTCCCTGTGTGATTGGGTCCTCCTGACCACTCTGTCCTCAATCTCTACCACTGTCCCCTTACTCATGGTGCTTTAGCCACACTGGTCTTCTTTCTGTTTCTCAATCACCAACTTCATTCCTGCCTCTGGGCTTCTCCATTTACTCATTCTTCCATCCAATGTTGACATGTCTGGCCCCTCCAACTGGAATGTTCCTTTCTCATTTGGCTCTGCCCTACCCTCTGCTACCCTAAGCAATTTTTATCACATGGCCCTGTCTCACGGACTTTCCAGAATTTATTGTTATCAGAAAAAATCTTGCTCATGTATCCTCTCTCTTTCCAACTTTCATATATCTTGCCACTGGGCCATCAGCTCCCTGAAGGAAGAATTCTTCTTAAGTCTTATTTTCTGTAGGAATCTGAGGCCTAGAACAGTGTCTGGCACATAGTACATGCTCAACAAATATTTACTGAGTGAGTGGACCACCATGATCAATGTAGTTATTTATTATTCTAATTATGAGGCTTGGATGGACTTCTTGCTGTCTTACCCAATCTGTATGATTCAAGGAGCTTATTCGAAGCCCGTAGCATAGGGAAAGGCTCCTAGAAAACTACTTGCCACAGCACTGGTGCTTGGTCTGTCTTCCACAACCATTATGGTCCTAAGGAGTATTAACTTTTGACTGCAGAAAGAACACCAATCAAGTCAGGATTGAACCTTCATCACAGGATCTCGACTGCAAAGGGTTGTTCCAAACAACCCCATCACAGTGGCTGGCACATGGTAGGGACTCACTAAATGCTGGCTATATTGCAATTGCTATTATCATTGTCATTGTCACATTGCGCTGGTAAGTACTGTTTTCTCCAGTCTCTTCCTCCAGGTAGGAGGGGGTGGCTTGCCTCAGCCAGTAATGCAGTAACTTGAGAGATGCTCAGTAAAGATGAAGAGAGGTTGAGAAGGTTGAAATTGAAGACCACAGTGTGCAATGTGGGGACTCAACTGAAGCAACTTCCAGATGTCAAAGGGATGAAAAGTCATGCACAAGCTTTCCCCCTGATTTTTAAACAAGTTATTATTTTTTTAAAGTGTGTTTAATATTGCTCTCTACTTCCTGGGAATCAGGTATTACTGGTCGCTTTGCACGCACTACTTCAGAAGGCTCAATTGGCCACATCTGGCAGGTCTCATCACAGCGGAGGCACCTGTCATGCTTCAAAGCCATACAGAGTTCAGGTGAAGTGCTGGGTTCCCTAGTGGACATCCGGCCGCATCCCAGAGAGCTTTTCAGAGCAGACACAGTGCCAGCAACTCTTGGCTGGCACCCTGTGCAAATACATAGCTTTTGCATCGTAAAGGAAAATCCTTTGCTAGGAGGCCCTCCCCTGTGCTAACGCCACCCTTGCAAACATTAAATGAATCCCCTCTATCCACCATTACCATGCTGGGCACTGTCTCTGATGTTAGTCCATTTACATTTTGGCCCCCTTCCTATGGTATGGCTGTTGTTAATCTTATTACATTGTGGATAAATTCAATTTAAATATTTTATGTATTGGAGTTCATGCTATGCACCTGGCATCATGTGAAACCTGTACCCGTGTTGGGACTAAAATACAATCATTCAGCACGAATCTGTGGGGACCTGCCATAAGTCAGACATTCTTCTCTGTGTGGGGATAAATAGGTGCAGATAAATTCCCTGCCTTTAAGAAGTCTTGGTTCAAAGGGAATCACAGACTCATGAAGGAGGGAACAGGCCACGGTTAATATGTACCTAAGACAGTGATTTCCTGACCGCACTGACGTTTTTTCTTAAAGTATGTTCATCAATCCAAATTCGGATTTGTGTTAGTTTAAACAAGAATCTTTTTCAATGCTAACCTAACCATGGCTTCTGAAATTCCTCCAGAGGATCTCGCATCTTTAAGACACCTTGCACAGTTCCTGGCTTGCCATCCACACTTAATAAATACCAGGTTTTCCCTTCGTGTTCTGGTCTGACCTGCCTGTGCCCTGTGGAACTCAGGCTGTCTCTGCGCCTCTCAGGACCATGTTGTGGCTTTGGTTGACCCATGGTGAGTTGAGGGGAGCCTTGGGGTAGGGGCAGAGCCAAATTCTAACCAAGAGCCTCTGAAATCAGAGAATCATGTAATTTTACCTTAGTAGCTTTCCCCTCTTATTGAATTTGATTTCTTCCAGCCTGATAGTTTCCAAAAACAGCAAACCTGCCCCAATTTCAAGGAAGTGCTTATATAGTCTCTTCCCCCACTAATGACTTTCTCAGATGGGCAAAGCCATATTCTGTGGGCATGGAAGGTAAAGAAAATGAAACAGTGAATGGGACCTTTACCTTCTTCCTCGTACTTTTGGATGTTTTGATTTCTACCTTGGCAGCCATTGGGGGAAATCCTATCCTTGGAGGAGAGACCATGAGCGGTGAACTTGAAGGAGAAAAATCTTTCAAGTACAGTTAAGATAAGTAAATCTTCGCAGTTTGTTTCTTTGCTTTTCTCACAGGGGAAGGAGTTTGTGGGGACAAGCTCCATCGTGATGATGGACACAACGTTAGCTCAGCCTCTGACTTCCACTCTTTCCTTGGAAGAGGGGATCATAAAAACCAACTCAAGCAACCTTGGAAACAATGACAATCCAAAAGGCCTCTGCATGTTGTATTTGGGAGAAACATATTTTTAATGTGAAAAATGAAATCAATCAAGAACTACATATAATGTTTACAAATAATTCTTCAGTTTTCTATTAGGTGAAATTTGTTTCCATTCAATGCCCCTGATTTGAATTTTAGCTGAATTTCCTTACATGGTAAAAAGTTATTTATGATACCCTACCCCAGGACCCCACAAGTTTGCTCAGACCAGACTTTGTCAACCTCAGCACCAGTGACATTTGGGGTTGGATAATGCTTTGTTGTGAGAGGAGACATCCTGGGCATTGTAGGATGTTTAGCAGCATCTGAGGCTTTTACCTTGTATATGCCAGAGAAAACTCCCCTCACCCTAGTGGTGACAACCAAAAATGTCTCCAGACATCATCTAATGTCCTGTGGGGCGTTAAAATCACCCCAGATCAAGAACCACTAAGCATTTGATTTAGCATCATTCAAAATGTTCAAATCATAAAAACAAAGTTCAAGTCACAGCATTTTTTTTCTCACTCCCTTTTGAGACACAGAATAAAACCATTATTTCATTTACTATAAAACCTGTAACAGGGGATCCCTGGGTGGCACAGCGGTTTGGCACCTGCCTTTGGCCCAGGGCATGATCCTGGAGACCCGGGATCGAATCCCACATCAGGCTCCCGGTGCATGGAGCCTGCTTCTCCCTCTGCCTGTGTCTCTGCCTCTCTCTCTCTCTCTGTGACTATCATAAATAAAGAAATAAATAAAAATTAAAAAAAAAAACCTGTAACATGCTAACACACTGCCCACAATTAAGATCTAATTTATTGTAGTCTTTACAAAGTGTATCCTAAAAAAAAAAAAAAATCATTATTTACTGTTGGGGGAGCACATTTTAAATAAGCAGTTACTCTTTGAAGGAACAGTGAGACATAGTTAAAAAAGAAACCCACGGGCCCAACATGGAGTCAGTGATGGTAAGTCTTCATGTCAGCGAACCAAGACTTAATAACTAACCTAACCACAGTTTTAACCACCTCCCTTCCGAAATGTGACCTTTAACCAGCCAACTTGGAGTTTCCTGGTCAACACTAGGAGGTAGTCCACTGATAGACCTTTTTCCGTTCCACTTAGGAGGGCAATCTTCCCTAAAACAATGCATTCTTTGGTAATAATTTCCTTTTTTCCATTCTCTTTCTGCCTTTAAAAAACTTTCCTTTCCTGCAACTCGATGGAGCTCCTTTCCATTTGCTAGAAGGAACACTGCCTGATTCCTGAATTGTTGAATAAAGCCAATTTGAGCTTTAAATTTATTCATATGAATTTTGTTTTTTACCAGCATCAACAATGAACAATTGCTTTTGACCGATCCCCATTGTTTTGTGCTATGTACGTGTGGGTCATTAGAAGCTGGTTATAGAGATTTGAAACATACTACCTCATGCCAAAGATGAGGTTGTGGATTTGATCCTGCCTCAGACTTCTCTCTGTCCCCTGGCTCTTGCCCACTCTTAATTAGCACACTTCCCAGCCCCCTTTGCAATACACATTAGTTGCCATTCAACACTAGTCCATAACCTCTGTCCTACAGTATATGTTTATCACATGCTGAAAATTCCACCAGCATGCTCTTACCAAATGGCAATGCGTCGAGGCCTGAGAAAAATGATCTTTTGAGTGTCAGGAGTATTCTCTCTTTGCTCTGTCCAGGAGTGAAACTTAGCCGGTCATACAATGGAGCCTTTGCTGTCAGTCCAAACAATGACAGCTATTAATCACATAAACAACAGGACCAAAAAAAAAAAAAAAAACAAGTTTCTTTTCCCATGAATTGAGTCTTAAGGTTTCATGATTTGTATCACTGGTAGGGTTTATGCCTCAACTTAATGGGGCTGAGCTGCAGGGATTTGAACCATTTGTGGCAGTGCGGGTTCCTGGCTGGGGAACGTGCATCCTTAATCACTGGAACAGAGGCAGAGGCAGAGACTGAGGGGTGGAGGAGTGAAGGGTCTTAGGTGGATAGAGTCCTAGGGGGCAGAACTGTAGACCATACACCTCTGACAGTCTCCAAGCTCAGGGTCCATCAATCTGGGGAGCTAGGCTGTGGGGTCTGACCTGGCTTTAATCAAAAGGATCTCCCCAGATTAACCGCCCAGCTTCCTCATCAGGGTTGTGTGGGTACATCATTTATTACATCTGAGGATGGGCCCCAGCACTACAAAAAAGAACTGGGTGGGGGAGGTGGGAAGTCACTTCTATCCTAGCCTGCAAAACATTGTTCTTCCTTCATTCCACTGAATACAAATAAAAAAAAAAAAGAAACTTCTGGATCCTTCCAGTATCTATAGCTTCTGTTGCATTGGGCCTGTGTGGGTAGGAAAATATCCCACCCATTCCAAAGTGGCAGTCATTAAGGCGGCTGGCGGAGCTCGGGAGCCCCCCCTGCAGCCTTTGAGGCAGGACCAGGAGCTCCCCACTTTTCCTATCTTTTTATTAAATGGTGTCGTAATCACAGGGCCTCCTTCTGAGCTCCCTTCTCCTTCGCCCTCTCTAACAACCTGAATTTGGCATGCTTCCCCTCCCCTTTAACCCTCACAAACTAAAAATAATATCCACTTGGAACCAGCCAAAGAGTGTCAGTTGGAGGAGTTTAATTAGCAGGAGCGGGCAGGAGACAGCTCTGGCCTTCCCGGTTTGCTGCCTTCTCTCCGGGGAGCTGGAGCCAAGCACAATTGGAAAATCCAGGTTCGTGAGTGCGCCAGACATGGGCTTTCTAAGTGGCAGGGAGAGTCTGCCTGGCAACCGAGCTGCATCTCATCCCTGCAACACCCTGCAGGGGCCCTGGGGAGGCGAGGGCAGGCGTATTCACGTGTGAGAGTAGGATTCAAAAGCATGCTGCTGGACTAGATTTTAGGGGTTTGCATCCTGCCTCCTGTCTACTGGGTCTGTGACTTTGGATGAACTACCTGACTTCTCTATGCCTTGGGTTCCACATCTGTGAAATGGGGATGATGATAGCACTCACTTATTAGTCTGTCATGAGAACAGGTAAGCGGAGTAGAGTAGTTTAGCCTCCTGCGTGGCACTGAGTGAATGAGCTGCCGACTCACAGATGGGTTCATATTATTATTTGCCCACTATTTTTGGTTTTGGTGAAAAGGGGCTAGGCTGCCCCCAGCTGACAAAATGTGGGCTTCTTCATCTTTTTTATTGATACCACCTAGGTTCAAACAGCCTCTCAAGAGAAGTTTAAATCAAATGATATCGAAATGAATGCAGAAAATGGAAATTTACCTAATTTGCATATGCATCTTGCTTACTTATTTTTTAATGGAATTCAGTGTATCTATGGAATTCTGAATTATTGGACCTGGAAGGCTCTTTGAGGTCCAGTCTCCTTCTCAAAGTCCCCCTGACACAGCGGCAGTGTTAGCAGGAGGGGCTGGATCCTCAGGAGATAATGGTGATGATAACACTGACACCTTGCAGAGTCCTCTATAGTCTATACATTTTTTTTTAAACCAACAATGCCCTTGTCCTAACTCTTGGGTACCTCCTGAAATAGATTAGGACCTCCTAGGCTGTGGGAAGAGGCTCAATGATCTATGGTAATTGGCAGGGGGGGTCGAAGGGAGTCTTGGGGGGTGTCACAGGGACAGACTGGGTGTAAGCTGGACTCCACAGTGACTGAGACTCTTCCCTGTGACACCCCAGGGAAGAGTCTCAGTCACTGTGGTCATTAGAGGGTAATAAACACTAATCAGGTGTAGTTTTGGTGTTCAAAGGGCTCAGCTGAATCATGAGTGGCATATTTGAGCAGACTCTAGGTTCTCAGCTGGATGGCACTGGTATCTAGTGCAGGAAAGACTGTCTAGATCGAGATGAGAATAAAGAGAAGTTGGGTGTGAAAGTCCCTCTCAGAGACTGCTTGTAGGAAGCAGATTAACAGACAGAGTCTCCACCAAAGACAATGAACTCAAGGCAACCAGGCTCAACTGGTTGGGGGTGGGGAGATAGTTCATGGGAGCAGGTGGGTGGTACAGTATGGGGTAATATGCACTCCCACAGGCACAGGGGCATCTATCTAGGGCCCCATTGGAGACACGTCAGCCCAGGTCTGAGCAGTAACTACATTTCAGATTCACCTGCAAGTAAAGAATTGACTCACTTGTACTCATGGAAGTGCAATCTCCTCCATATCACCACATCCTCCCAAAGTAGATACTGTAACTGTCGGCTCCATTGTACATACTTAGGGAGAAAAGAAATTATCTATGTACATGGAACTAGCAAAGTAAGCTGGGGTTTGAAATTCTAACTCCATACTCCTCGTCTTTTTTTCCCCCTAGAACATCACTTGGCCCATGACAGGGGCTTCATTCATTCTTTTGGAAACCTCAATTTTTAGCAAGTCAAGCCTGAATAAAAACCTAGACCTTTTTTGGAGGGTATAAGTTATTTGTTAGTTTCTTTCTTTCTTTTTTTTTTTCCTGGAGCTTAACATTGAATCTGTGTCCACTTTGATCTTTTCTTCCCCTTAACTTATATCTTTCCCCCCTCAATTCCAAAACGTGTTGGCTTAAAACAACACCATTTCTTGTTGCTCTTGGATATAAGGACCAGCTGGAGAGTCTGGTTCTATGGGCCAGGCTCGAGTGACATCGATTGGGCCTTGCTCTCATGCCTGAGGTCGGCTGGCAGGTTGGCAGGGGGCTGGCTGTTCTAGGATGACCTTGCTGGGGATGGGCAAGACTTGTGCCTTTGTCCGTGGTCTCTCATCCTGCATTGGGCTAGCCTTGACTTGTCCACATTGCAGCCACAGAGATTTAAAAGAGGAAGCAATCATCCACAGGACTTTTGGAAACATAGGTGCAGAACCAGCACATCATTTCTTCTGCTGCATTTCACCGAGCAGAGGAAATCCCAAAGCCAGCCTGAGTTCAAGGGTTTATGGAATGAGTGTCTGCCTTTTTATGGGAGGAGTGGCAAAATCATATTGCAAGGGGCATGGATACAGGGAGGAGAATAATGGCAGCCATTTTTTTTCAAATAATCTATCATCCTTCCTTGTCCTCTTTCTTCTCTCTTCTCTTTTTTTTTTTTTTAAATTTTTATTTATTTATGATAGTCACAGAGAGAGAGAGAGAGAGGCAGAGACACAGGCAGAGGGAGAAGCAGGCTCCATGCACCGGGAGCCTGACATGGGATTCGATCCCGGGTCTCCAGGATCCCGCCCTGGGCCAAAGGCAGGCGCCAAACCACTGGGCCACCCAGGGATCCCTCTTCTCTCTTCTCTTTTCTTTCTTCCCTTTTTTCTCTCTTAAATTATTAAACAAATTATTATTTACTATTATAATGAATTATTTTAATAAAGTAAAAACACTGAGTTAGACACCAAGGAATCAATGCTACAAAAGAAAATACATGGCTCCTGCCCTCTTGCAGTTGACATTCTAGTGGGGAAGAGAAAGATTAATGAAACAAATACATGCAGTGCTGCCAGAGAGAGGTAGGGGGTGCTAGAAGAAATTGATTATGGGAGCCTGACCTAGTCTTGGGAGGTGGTGAGCTCTGGGCAGGATTTCTCTCAAGAAATCATGATTGAAGTGAGACCTAGAAGACCAGGAGACAACCAGGCAAAGCTCAGAGTAGGGAGTTCCAGGCAAGGGAACAGCATGAGTGAACACCCTTGGTCAAGTAAGAAGGAAGGCTGCGTGGCTAAGGTACAGGGAAGAAGGGAGAAAATGATTCTCAAAGTTGCTGAAGAGGTAGCTATGGACAGATCTTGTAGGCCAACATGAGAAATTTGCTCATTGTGCTAAAAACAGTGGGAAATCATAGAATGGCTTTACATAGGGTGGGTGGACGGGAAGGGGCGACGTAACTCTACAAAGCTGCAGCAGAAAGCTATGGGTAGAGAACACATCTGAGAGTGAACAGTTGCCGGAGAAGGAAGATATATTTGCCAGTAAGTGAGATGTTTTTGGAGATGTGGACAATAGATTGGATAGGAATGTGAATCTGCAGCTAAGAAATTGTGCCCTGGACATCTTTGCCAACTCTACATCATCATTTTGTACTAAAAATACTTGCTGCATTTGTTTTGCTAATATTTCATTTAAAAATTTGGAGTCTGTGGTTAAAGGCAGAGGATCTGAAACTAGACTGTCTGGACTCCCTTTGGGGACTGTGCAGATTCTGTCTGGAGGACCTTGAGAGTTGGTCGCCCTTTCTCTGCTCAAGTTTCTTTACCTGTAACGTGAAGGAGTTCATATTCTGGACATCACAGATTTACCAAGAGAAGAATTTATACATGTAAGCCACTTTTAAAAGGCTGACTAACAACTTTATGTTGTGATTATCATTAATATTTTTATTCTGATTCGTATGTTTCCCTTGTTAATTTTTTTAAAATTTTGAAGTTATCCATCTTATAAAAGAATTTTAGAAAGTGTCTCCTCATTTTTTTGCAAAAAAACTTTTTCTTTGACTAAAACAGTTTATATAATATATGGATCACCTATTCTCTTTCAAAATTTATTTTTATCTCTTTTTAAATTTTTTATTTAATATTATATATATATATATTTTATTGGAATTCGATTTGACAAAATACAGTATAACATCCAGTGCTCATCCCATCAAGTGCCCCCCTCAGTGCCCATCACCCAGTCATTAAAATATTTTAATGCCAGTATAGTTAACCCACAGAATTATCTTAGTTTCAGCTGTACAATATAATTGATTTGGCAATTCTATACATTGCTCAGTGCTCATTACAATAAATGTTCTCTTCATCCCCATCTTTTATTTTAGCTGTTGCCCACCCCTACTTCCCTTCTTTTTTTTTTTCCTACCTCAATTCTGGTAACCATCCATTTGTCTTCCATAGTTAAGAGTCTGTTTTTAGGTTTGTACCTTTTTTCTTGTTTGTATTAGCTATTCTTTAAAGGATAGTCATCTTTAAAATCAACTGAAATTCGTATTTCTTTTCATTATATTTTTTAAAAAGTCTGTCATGTAACTTTTCAAGATTGTTGGGAAAATATTGTTCATGATGTTCTTTTAAAATGCCTGGCTTGCATATACTTATGTCTTTTTGTTTTTACCATGTTTATTTGTGCCTTAGTATTTTTTGGCTTCATTAGTCTTGATAGACCAGTGCCTATTTTACTGATCATTCAGAAAATTCGCCTTTCATTCTGTTGATCTTGTTCTGTGTTCTATTTTGTTAACTCCTCTGATCTTTTGTCATTCCCACTTTCTAATTCTTTTAGTTTTAATATACTGTCTTCCAATTTGTTGAACATTGAACATTTAGACCATCCTTTCTTTTAACTCTTTGTGTTCAAACTCCTCATTTTCTTCTGACACCTACTCCAGCTACTTCTCATAGATCTCTTTGGTGCTCCTTCATTTTCATCCAAGGCCAACTCCTTCACCATTTTCATTTTTTATCTCTTCTTTGACACATCCATTTAGATTTTTTAAAAAATGTACAGATATAGGTGGATTGTTTTAGTTGCTATTTGACTATTTATTTGTCTTTTAATTACATTGTCATCAGCTAAAGTGAAGTTATGGTACTTAATTAAGAAGTAATTTTGATGTTTATTGTTAAATAAATAAATAAATAATAAATATCCTCTGTTTTTGGAAATGATTTCTATTCTCCATCTTCCACCTTATCAGTTCTCTCTTCAGCTACATCTAACCTCCTACTTAATTCGTTTATTCATTTTTTTAAAACCTCTAATGAACTATTTATTTTTATTTCCAGCAATTTTAGCTGGTTCTTTCTCAAATTCATCTATTTTTAATACATTCTTTTATTTTAAAACTACACATAGTACTTTTATTGTTTTTTGATATTTAAATATTTCCACAAAAAATATTTCCATGTTATCCTATTACTTCTAGTTCTTGAGTTGCTAAGTTTTATTTTTGTTGGTTCATCAAGACTTTTGGATATAATATTTACTTATTGCTTTGTTCTTTTTGACATTGAGTTTGTCTTTGGATTAGAGGGATTATTCTATAGAAGTTCTGTATGTCTTGTCTTGTGAAACTGTTGCTAACATATAATTTTAAGATTGTTTATGATGAGGATGTCCAGGAGAAACCTCAAGGGTTTTCATGTCCAGGAGCCAGCCAGTTTTTGGGTTAATTTCTGGGTTTGCTGTTACTGCTCTATTCATCCACTTTAAAATTGGACCACGTATTCATTCCTGGTATGAGCTTGGAGACTTTCTCTTTTTTTTTTTTTTTTTTTTGCCAACAACTTTTCTTTCTCTTGAATCAAAGCCCTAGACATAAGACTAATTTTGTTCTGGGCTGATGGACAGAGCCTTCATAATCCATGAGGACAAGATGGGATTTGAATTCCAGTTGCCTCACTTTCTATTGTTTTTGGATGGGCATTAGAGCCTCAGCATCCAGCTCCTAGGATCTACCTTTCTTTCAATACCTGAATGTTGTCACTGAATCACCTTCATATTATTGCTCTGCATCGATTTCATTTTTCTTTTCTTGCACATGGAAATCTCTCTCATTTTACTTTGATTTACTTTTTACCACTTAATCCAGAATTTCTATGGACTTGTAGTATGACGTGGGACAAAGTATCAGTTCAGCTGTCATGCTGCAAAAAGTCAGCTTCAGATATTTCCACGGTAATATTTAGTGCAGGAAAACAATTGAACATTGTCACTAGAGTTCTAAAATAACTAAAGCTTGACCATGCATTGGACCCAGCTCATACTGACTTTCCAAGAGCAGATCATCAAAATTTTAAGAATATGACTGGCAAGTTATTAAACAGACATTATTTTAAACTAAAGTACACAAAATTGTAAATAAATAATAAATATTTTTTAACAAATAGAAGTAATAGAAGGACATTACTTCCTAATTATTTTACTAGATTTAGTATTTTCGTGATCTTGAGGTTATTTATGTCTTTTGTTTCCATAAAGTGCAGATACTATATAATGTAATATAATGGTATGCTTCTGAGCATCTCTCCCCAAATCTGCATTCAGTGACATCATGTTGGTAGCTTGATGTTGGATTATTCACCCCAGGAGAATCAGCAAATGCTAAAATCAGAGTTTTTTTTGTTCCTATGCAGAGCCAAACACTAACAAATTTCTAGACCTAAAAATATCAGAACAGTTCATCTACAAAAGCAACATTCTCAAATATGAAAAAAGTCAGGGAATAGAGCATCCATCAGTATCTTTTGGGAAAAAAGAGCAATGATAAAATCAAGGCAATGATGGGAATATAAATTGAATTTTTAAACAATAAATTGAAATATGAATAGAAAGTAAAAACCATGAGAATTACAAATGAAATAAAGGATGATGAGTACAAAATACATTTATTTAGGACAAACCAAAACAATTTTAATAATTAAGGTTATAGCACATAATATAATGTTATAAATATTGGCATCATTTAAAGTATGATAAATATAACAAAAATTGGATGTTGGAGAAATGAGATGGCAGAAGTATTTCCATATTTTTGAATTTCATCTTTTTTTTCTTTTCTTTTTTTTTTTTTGAATTTCATCTTTTAGAGCAAAAAGTAATTTGATATTATTCAATGAAGGTATCATTTAAGAGGCACCTGGGTGGCTCAGTTGTCTGAGCATCTGATTCTTGATTTTAGCTCTGGTGATGATCTCAGGGTCATGAGATTGAGCCCCACGTCAGGTCCTGTGTTCAGTGCAGAGACTGCTTGTCCCTCTCCCTCTCCCCTCCTCCCTACACTCTCAAATAAATAAATAAATAAATAATAAATAAATGCAATCTTTAAAGAAAAGGAAAAAATACCACCTCACCAAAAAGTTTATAATTGTAACATATACATATTAAACATTCTCCACCTAAAATTGAGATAATGACAATAATGACTATTTTTGTACTTTTATTTAACATCAGTAGTGCAGCTCTTATCCCATGTGGCAATATGAGATAACGATTGGAAAAGAAGAGTTAAAACTACCATTATTTGTAGACAATGTGAATATCTGTGTGTTGTTGGTCTGATTAATTTCTAGGTCTCCTCAGTGGACAGAACTATGATACACTAACACTTTTTATGTGTTTTATAAAATCAACATTTTATCTTGTAACTTTTTAAGTTAAAATGCTTTATGAGTTCATATTATTAAGCACAATTCACATGCAGGATTATGATTTGTTTGACTTCTCTAGGTTATATCTGTTTGTCATTTATTCTACACTGATGATTTTAGTTCTCAAGAAGAGAGAGATGCTAGAATTTGAATATTCAACAATTACTCACTTACTTTATCCTACATGGTACTCACAGGAGTCTCAGAATACCTGGATCAACAGTACTTTACCTATGATTACTGCAAACCACTAAAAATGTTGTTAATGCTTCCTCAGTTCTTTTTCCTTTTTTAAAAACAGTGGTACTTGTCAGTATTTAAAACCATTATATATTATCCTGTCTTCAAACTCTTTCAAAATTTTAGTTGTAAATGTAACTATATATTGCTCACCATCAATCCTTATGTCAACATCTTTATAATAATTTCATATATTTTAACTTTCTTTTTGAGTAGATTTATTTTTTTTAATTTATGATGGTCACAGAGAGATAAAGAGACATAAGCAGAGGGAGTAACAGGCTCCAAGCACTGGGAGCCCGATGTGGGATTCAATCCCGGGTCTCCAGGATCGCGCCCTGGGCCAAAGGCAGGCGCCAAACCGCTGCGCCACCCAGGGATTTCTTGAAAAAAGTGCTTGGGAACAGAATTACCTAAGTTCTTAAATGTGATAGCAGCTTGTCTTCAGCTTTTACATGTAGAATTTTGGATGGATACAAAAATATTTAGCTTATTTTTTCTTTTTTGTATATTTTTTATTGGAGTTCGATTTGCCAACATATAGTATAACACCCAGTGCTCATCCCGTTCAGTGCCCCCCTATGCTAGTCACTCAGTCACCCCATCCCCCCACCCACCTCCCTTTCCATTACCCCTTGTTCATTTCCCAGAGTTCGAAGTCTCTCATGTTCTGTCACCCTCTCTGATTTTCCCCACTCATTTTCCCTCCTTTCCCCTATAATCCCTTTCACTATTTTCTGTATTCCCCATATAAGTGAAACCATAATATGTGCTAGTTCATGCCTTTGTTTCTGGCATAAAGCATTGTTGTCAAAAAGCCTAGTAATATTTTTTATAATGTTTTTGCCTAGATGCTGAAAAGAGTGTTTATTTTTCTTTGAAGTCCAGCAATTTTCAGTGTTGACCTTTCTGAGTCAATTTTCTCAGGTATGTGCTGTGCCTTTTCAGTATGCAGTTTTAATTTTATAGTGTGTATTTTATTGTAAAATATCTTATATGTTTTAATTTTCTCAATTATTGTCCTTATTTTTCTTCTGTTCCTTTGCTTTGTTTTTCCTGTTCAAGAACTGCTATTATACGTTTGTTTTGTCTTCTTTGTGTATATTCAGTGCTTGTTACTTTTTCTTAGGTCATTTTGTGTCTTCTTAATTTTTTTTCACTAGAAAAGATCTGTCTTATCATTTTATATCTCACTTCAACCTTTATCTGTTATATTTATTTGCAATTGTATGCCTTCTGTTTTAGTCTTCAGTTTGGAAATGATTTTTCTTTTACTTATAGTTCTTTTGAGTTCTTTCCCACCTCATTTCTGACTTATTTTTTCTAATTGCAGTATTTTGTTGGTCTTTAATTTTCTGTATTATACTCTTAATATCTTTGAGCTCATTGAGGAATACTCTGTTGTGGGCATGTTGTTTTTGTGTCCTTTGTGTACATTTGTTGTCTTTAGGGAGTTACTTTCTTTTTTTTTAGGTACTTAAAAAATGTATTTTATTCATTTATTTATTTTAGAGAGAGAGTGAGTGAAAGAGAGAGAGAGTACAAGCAGGGGGAGGGGGGCAGAGCTAGAGGGAGAAGCATACTCCCCACTAAGCAGGGTGCCCAACTTAGGGCTCGATCCCAGGACCCTGAGATCATGACGTGAGCCAAAGGCAGATGCTTAACTAACTAAGCCACCCAGGCACCCCTATGGAGTTACTTTTAAATGCTTTTTAAGTCCTTGTCCATTTTTATGTGAAACCAGTTTTCTTGAACTTTTAGAGGCAATCATCATTCATGGTAGTTTTCCTAATTTCACAATCTCCATTTCTGTTGTTACAAGATACACTGGCTTGGTCTCTAATATCTATCTCTTGGCTCTGTTCATCTTCTCTACTTTTATCTGAAACTTCTGTTTCTTTATTTCAATTGTCTCTGTTCTGCTCAGTGAGGATTGCATGCCAGACATTCTGTGGGCATTTGTCTTCAAGGGGAGCTTGGCTAGTTTTGCGAGTTGATAATGCCCAGAATTCCTCAGACCTTACCTGCAGACATTGCGTCTGTGCTTCTTGCACTCATATGCTATTGAAGTTAGCAAAATCCATAGCTCACTGTACTTTACAGGGTGTCCCTGGTGGCCATTTTTGGGTTCTCTTTTTTCTGGTTTGCTAAGTGTTCTTTATTTCTTTTTTCTTTTTCTTCCTATGCTGATGTTGATACCATTCAACAGTCATACCTGCCTGTGTTGTGCCCAATCTATTTTTGTTTTGTGTTCCATGGGCTTCCCGGGCCACCTGGTTTAGCTATGTATCAGGTTTTATATGTAACAAAAACAATTATGTTATATTGCTTCACTGTCTTTATGAGGGCTTTAGGTAGATTTTTAAAAATTATGCCACCGTCATAATTATACCACCATTATGCCATTAATATATAAGTAATACCAATAATAAAATAATATTTAAATAATTATATTTTGAAACATCAATAAAATTTGAAAAGACATTTTAAAATGTCTTCAGCTTTCTTATAAAACTTAGAGGGGAAAAAAAGAAAACTTAGAGGGTAATTTTCAACACTATTTAAGAAATCTTTCTTAAAATAGGAGCCATCATCATAATTAATAGTGAAATACCAAAATCACTTTTTTTTTTAAGATGCTATTTATTTATTCATGAGAGACATAGAGAGAGAGTCAGAGACATAGGCAGAGGGAGAAGCATGCTCTCTGCAGGGAGCCTGATGCAGGACTCAATCCCAGGATCCCGGGATCATGACCTGAGCCGAAGGGAGACACTCAACCACTTAACCACCCAGGTGCCCCTCAAAACTCACTTTCATACAATCAGAAGCATTATAACTATTTCCATTGTTGATATAATTAGTAGTAATATTAGCAGATGTATTAATCTTACCATTCATGAACACAGGAGTTGGTTCTAAGATTACAAGATTAATTACAAATTAAATTCCAGAACCCACCTAATAGTGGACAAGTGTAATCGGTCTATTTTTTGTCCTCATCTGGTTTGTCTCAGGCTAAACAAGTTAGAGAAAGCAGGTGGAGGTGTGCCATTATAATTACAGCCATTGGAGGCTGAAAAATAGCAGGCCTTAGACTCTGAGCTTTAGTCCACAAATTCAATAAAAAATATTAACTTGTGCCTGATTTGGAGCCCATGTTGATGTCTGTTTTTTTTCCTGGTTTCCACAGTTTCAGAAAATAGAGACATTTGTTAAGAGTAGTTGTTTATTTTTATTTCAGGAAATAAAAATAAATAAAAGACCGTGAGCCTTTAAAGCACATTTGCAGAGTTGTTTTAGGGACTAAAATAATTCCAAATGCAACTTAAGGAAAGATTCATTAAGAGCTTAAAATATAAAACTTTTAATAATTTTCACAAGTGACAAAAAATGTCAGTTCCATATGAGAATCAATGAAGGGAAAACATTTCTTAATTAATATGGGCAAAAACATTTTGGCCAGTTTTTCTTGCTTCCTCTCACTGGCAGGAGGCTGGGAACGCTGCCTGCTGACATGCCACTCCAAGTGTGTACTCTGATCTGGTGTCAGAATGTTGGCTTGGAGGTCAGAGAGAGATTTGCCATTTACTGAAGCGTACACCAAGTACTTATTCACACAATTTTTCCACCCCTGTTTCTTCCTGCCAAAATGCCATATCAGGAATAGTTGAAAGAATGGAAAGAGTTCAACCTGGGGAAGAGAAAACACAAGAAAAGAATAAGAGGGCAGGAGCTCTGTATTCCGTTAATTGGAAGGTTGTTATGGGGAAAGAAAGTTGTTTGGCATTATTCCAGAGGAAAGGACTACAATGAATCCACATTATATCAGAATGAATTTCAGCTCCAAGATTGAGAAAGCCAGCCTCACTACTTCACAAGCCCTGCACGCATACCCCCTCCTTCCCACCCAGATTTATTCCCAGAATCGGGTGCTTATTCCAAGAAAGAACTCTCCCACAAATTCATATTCTCCTTCCCTTGAAGTTTCTCTTCAAGCAATGGAGATTTTGTTTGCATTAAAGGGATACATCCATGTTTTAGTTTAAAATATGGATGGTTTTATGTCAAAGATAGTATCAAATGGGATGAAGTCACTTTCACACTGGAATGCTTACATTGGGATGTAATTACATTGCACTTGGCCTTAGTGAGAATTAATGAAAGAAAGATGACCAAAGGACAGAGCTTCTTCTTCAAACACAAATGCAAGCACGCTGGTGCTAAGACTAAATCAGGCTAATTATTTATAACCACAAATGACTTGCCTTCAAGGGTACCCTCACAGACTGGACACTGCCAATGAGGAGGCTTAAGGGGGGTGGGGGAGGCCAGGGGCAGATACAGTTTCAATTGGTTCCATCCAGGCATCTGAAGACATGCAATCCTTGCTTAGTCATCTGATCAGTTTGGCTCTAACCTGTTTTCAGAATTAAAAAAAAAAAGTGCATACATTTTCAAAGACTTGGATGGATCTCTTTCTTGGGTCAAATGTTCTGGCTCTACAGGGCTAGGCATGCTGAAGGGCAGATTCCTCTAACTGGCAGGGCTTCTACTCAGCTGTCACATCTCTATGCAGTTGGGGTTGTGGCCAAGGGACATAGAGAGCTGGAAGGTTCTGGTGGAATGGGGTCTCAGGAACTAGGTCAATTCAGCCCAAAGTGACATTGTTACTCAAACAAATAAGGAGGCATAGGAGCCATTGACAAAACTCTTCTTTTGTGGTATGGTGTGGATACCTCTTTAGAAAATCTGACAACTTTAGACTGGCTTTAGCACTCATTAGGCTGTCTTATCCATGATTTAGGTCTCTTTCCTTCCTTGTTGGTCTTCTATGGATTTGCACCTCTGTCCCAGGGCAATACACTTGGAAACACAGCCTCCATCTATGACCATTCACCTGTATGGTCCAGATGAGTAGGAATGGTACCATTTGTCCACTGTTGTATATGCAGTGTTTTGCAATGCCCTAAGCACACAACCCTGTTAAGCCAATATTTGTTAAGGACAGAAAATAAAAACAGAGAAGAGAGAGAGAGAGAGAGAGAGAGAGAGAGAGAGAGAGAGAGAGAGGATTCTATTTACTTAATGATCTCTAGGGCTGAATTTAATAATCCAATGAATTCTTCATATTCATTCTTATTGTGGGAGAGAACAATTGGGGGGGGCATGGGGATCAGAGCTGAGATTAGTTAGAATGTACTGATCACTATTGGTGGAGCAAGGAGGTTCTATATTGTCAAGGCAGAGTAGAGAGAGATTAAAAGGTCATGTTCACTAGCCAAGGTTTTCAGCTGGATTGAATTGTTCTGATTGGTTTCCAGGATCCAAGGGTTAGAAGACTATGAAGGGTCAGAAATATTAAGCCAGATAGGCATATTGAGAAGAGAACCAAATCCAGGCTGGAGCCAGAAAGTCCTGAGTTCACAACTGACTTCATTATTTATGATCTGCTACATTTTGCACATTACTTTTAATGTCGGTCCTTATACTATAAAATAGAGATGGGAATACCTCTGCTATGAGATCTTTGACTTTTTCCTCTCATCCTTTTCTTTGCTTTCTCTCTTTCTATCTTTGCTCTCCTTTTCCTGCCCAGGAACTATTGTTCATCTTCCTGTTTTATATTATCCCACGTATCAGAGATCCTTGCATCTAAAAACTCCATTATAAGCATGTCTTTACAGAGTCCTCAAGAATATTGAACATTGACCTCTGCCTCTGCTGGGCTACAACATGCAGGAGCAACTAGAACAGCTCAACAGAAACATTTTTTGAAATCAAAGAATTACAGTGCTAATAATCTGGAGAATAAATAAACTCAGAGAAATACACTAGCCTTCTGAGCTACCTGAATAGGCAGCTGGAGGCTGGAAAGCTGAGCTGAGCTTTTCATAACCACGGTGCTGGAGGAACACAATCTGGAGTCCAGGGCTGGTCAACAATGGGAAGCTCTAGGAACACCCTGCCATGGTCTGGTTTGACATATGGAAGGGCCACGCTCCAGGAGAAAAGGTAACCAGGAAAATAAGCTTCAGTCCTTGTACAGATTATAGTCTAGCTTTAAATGGGCTCAACACCTTGAACTAGCTTAAGGTACCTTCAGCAGCAACCCTCTTATGTTTCATTGTCTAGAACTGGGACACTTGCTGGATCAATCTCAGACAAAGGGGACTAGGATTTCTTTCTCTCTTTTTTTAAGATTTTATTAATTTATTCAAGAGAGACACACACACACACAGAGGCAGAGACATAGGCAGAGGGAGAAGCAGGCTCCATGCAGGAAGCCCTATGTGGGACTCTATCTGAGGACTCCAGGATCACGCCCTGAGCCGAAGGCAGATGCTTAACCACTGAGCAACCCAAGTGTCCCGGGAATAGGATTTCTGTATTGGATGTTGGAATTGTGATTTTTTTAGGAAGAACGAGGAATGAATGATTAATGGTAAACAACTCATAGATTGTGTCACCATCGCCATCATCATCATTATCATAGCGGATGTCATTTACAGATACAAATACAAACATATTTTTTCTTCCTTATAGTGTTGCACCGGACCCAGATCATTGTAGGCTCACAGAATTTCTTTCTTTTTTTTTTTTAATTTTAGCACTCACAAAAATTTTTTGAAGACTCATTTTATTCTTAATAACTCATTGCACATTCTATAAATGTAATTCTATAAACGTTATTTAACACGACTGTGGGAGGTACATACGATGTGCTCTGTGGCACAGACGTAAAAACCCCAACAACTTCACAATACATTTTATGAAGTCTAAGATTACCCCATTCTGAGTAGATTACTAAATTATCTAGGTTAGGGAAACGAAGAGGAGGCAGTCTTGAAATTTTAGCATCTACACTGACTTTTGATGGGTCTTACCTCATGCTGATGGCTCTGCCTTGAAACAGTGAGCATGCTTTGGTATATATGTTAAAAACATCTCTTGGGCTCATAGACTCGTGAACTTAAGTTCATGCTAATGGCTCACAACTGAAGACTAGTTTCACCAAGAAGCCCTGGGCTAGAGCTTGCCATCTCTAGCTCAGGGAACTCAACAAAGGGCTCATGGGATTTAATTGTGATGTAGCTGAGATCTTCTTTTAAAGTCACGCTGGAGATTGGGGCACTAGTTCAAACCATTTCTTTGGAGTGGTTATTCACTCTGATTCATCTTTTCAGTTTCAGCTGCCCTCCACTGAAGCCCCCACTGAGCTGGGTCTGGCCTCAGACAGCTAGAACAGATGGGCCAAAAAATAGCTCTTCCCTTGGCACAGTGTTCTCCACCTCATGGTTTATTTAACTGTGGCTACTCTTTTCATTAATTGCTGCTTACACTTCACAGGGATGCTTGTTGGGCTTGGCAAAAGCCATCAGCTCTTTTCAGCTTTAGCCTCTGACCTCCAGGCAAATTGTCCCGTTTGATGATATTTTTGCTGTGTAATAGCAACTCATGAAAAATAGTTAATTAAATAGGCCCAGCTGTTATACGACAAATAGAAAGAAAAATCTCGTTGCAGGGAGAACCTGTTGCTCCTGAAAGAATAGTAACGAGTCAACCCGGATACAGATAAGTATAGAAGGAAAGTTGGAAAATCTGGAAATCGAGATTCTCCAATGGCTCTTTTCATCTCCTAAAAAATAGTTTTCAAAAGAGAAAGAAAGACACTGCGAGGGGCGAGACCGCAGCTTCCTTTGCTTAGGCTTGTGGGCACCTTAGGGGCACCTTCCACCACTTGCTTCTGGGCTCCCAGGGAGCACATGGTCCCTGGATTCGCTTTGTCTTCATCCTGCTGAGCTCTGGGTCCTGGAGGGAGGGCCCGGCCCTGGGAGGGCAGCACAGCTAAGCCTCACACCCTCGATTGCACAGCCAGAATCACACATTTGCAAGCCTTCAAAATACCACTTAATAGGACCTCCGTGTCCCTTCGAGGCGGCTGAAGGGAAAGTGCAGCTGAAATGCTCGGCTGGCAGGGCTGAGTTTATACAGATGGAAGAGTTAGCAGAAACCACAGAAGAAATACCAGCAACCGACCCATTTCACACTTCTGAAAAAAGACAAAGGAATGGCAGAGGCAGGCCAAAGCAAACAGGCTTCGGAAAACTTGAAGCCGTGGGCTGGAATCTTCAGCTGTTCTTCTCCCTTCACACTCATTTTGGGGAGCTTGCTCCGCTCAGAAAAGCAGAAACTTTTGACATGGTTGCTGCTGGGGTTTCGCCTCCTCCAGAACACAGGCAGTTCATCCCCCCAACACAAAACAAGCATTGTTTCCAACACCACCAGTGCAGTTTCCTTGGAGAGTGGGCTTTTTTTTTTTTTTTCCTTTTTGGTGGAGGGAGAGAGGAGGTGCCAGTGTTTCCAGAAAAGTCCATGCTATTGGGATTCCCTCAGCTTGTCTTTCTGTGGCATGCATTTAATCTTAGTATTTCTCCTCACTCCCCCCGTCTCTTTCTCTTTCCTCTCTTTCCTCTCCCTCCTTTTCTTTTCTTTTCTCTTTTCTTTTCTTTTCTTTTCTTTTCTTTTCTTTTCTTTTCTTTTCTCTTTTCTTTTCTTTTCTTTTCTCTTTTCTCTTCTTTTCTTTTCTTTTCTCTTTTCCCTTTTCTTTTTTTCCCTCTTTCCTTTTTTCTTTTCTTCCAGGAAAGAAAATAATATTTTTTTTCTTTTCCCTGGAGTATGCTGAAACATAAAACTTCGCCACAATCTGCTACCTCCCACAAATACCCTTCAGTTTCAGCTAAAGCACTTGGGTGCTTATCAAAATGTATTCTAAAGTAAACACGGGTATTGTTGCCGCCTTGGGGATGCGTGATGTTTCTAGTTCCAGCCCCAGAAGGACAGAGGATGGTATTTGGGGAGCAGAATTACAGAGGGGGTTAGCATGAGTGGCCGTGAAACGGTGAGCTGCCATCCCAGTGTGGCCACAGAGAATTTATGGGTGGCAGTTGGAAGAAACTTCGCTGTGGTCTGGCGTGAGGGGAGCCAGTGGAATGGCTTGGGCTAGGATACTCCGTTAGAGAAAGAAAGAAAACTATGTGCCCCTGAGACAGACCATACTGGAATCATCTCAGCGCTGGGTGGGTTGGGAAGTGGCTGTCAGGAAACCTTTTGACGAATCACCCAGGTCACCCAACTCGCTTACCAGAATGTGTGGATATGCGACTGTGAGGAAAAACTCAGCAACTGTGTTTAAAAACAGTTCCATCTGTTCGTGTGTATTTAAAGTGCTTAGATGGAAAAAAAAAAAAAAAAAGAGGGTGGGAAGTAAGTGTAAAAACCAGAATCAGACCCTGTAGGAAGTTGATGGTCTCAATTCAAGTTGGTAACAAACACAGGTCGGCAAACAAACAGCCGATGGAAATTAGGTACCATTCTAGAAGAGGCAAGAAAGCAACGGGGAAAGTCAACAGATGTTTGCCACGAGGACCTCGACCCGGCGGGATGAAACCTCGTAGGGTTGGGTATTGAAATGAGTGTATACTCTGTTTCGGAGAAATGGGGTTGTGCCAAAGCAAAGCTCATTCGGGAAAGTCCTGGCATATGAAGAACTCTGAATACAAAGAAGGAAAAGTCCTCCCTGGAGTTGGCAGATGAAAGGATAATAAAAGACATCTTCGTGAATGGAACCAGCGTGAAGAAGGAGTTCAAAACAGTCAACTTGAATGGACACTTGGCTTTCAAAGCTTTGGCGATGCTTTGAGAGAGCAAGCAAACGAAATGATAATACACGCCCTGACTTTCAGAGACCAGTTGAGAGCAGAGGGTGTGCCTCAAGGTAGGATTCCTGTAAACAATGACATTTCCAAAGAGTTAAGCCTCTGTTGGTTGTCTCTTGTGAGGTGTGTGTGTGTTCCACCACCAGGTAAGGAATTGCAATGCCAAATAAGGCAGGTGATTCTTGGCCAGGGTCATGCTCTTCTGCCTGCAAAAGGAAACAGAGCCTGGAAAATTTCTGTCGAGGGTGAAATCTTGCAGAAAGTGTGTTATTCTGTAATTGACCAATATCGGGGGTGATTGACCTACATTGGAGAAAACCGAGCATGATTCGTAATAATATGTTCAGCTTCTCTTCAGTATGTGATCTTGATCAGGTCAGCCAATCCTGATAAATCCTAGTTTTTCTGTCTGAAAGCTGAAGGTGCAAGGGAGCTTTGTCTAAGTTATCCGGCTCTGGGGCAGTTGTACCAAGCACAGCTGTCCACGCCACCCCCACAAATATGGCAGATGTTAAGTGGTGAAGTCCTGGTTGAATGAGAAGTTCAACTGTTCTAAAGCTGCTCATCTTTGATTCAAATGATCAGATTTAAACCCAAAAGAAGTGAACCTTTTTTTATAAATTAAATCACCCAAAAGATCTAAATCAGACTTGGATCTTACAGTCTTGGGGTAGCTCTCACTTCATCTTGCTCTTTCCTACCTCACAGGTGAGAGGGCTAAGATACCTGGCTGGGCCACTGTCTCATTTCCCTTCCACTGTCGTGTCCCTGCAATCACTGTTATGGAATACACCATATCAAGAAAATGCAGAAACTGGGATAGTATAATATAAACACAACATAAAGATAAAACGTGAGGCTTTTTTTTATTTTTATTTTCTTTATTTTTATTTTTCCCTCTGTCCCTAGAGTGGCAGCTCCATGAGGACAGGGCCATTTTGTTTATTTTGTCTGCTCCTACATCTCCAGTCTCCAGAACAATGTCTGCACATAGTGGGCGCTGCATCAGTAGCTGTTGAATGAATGGGTAGATACCTGATTCTGGTCTTCAGAAGGCGTTCTGTGGATCTTTGTTTTTCCTGCTTACAAGGTAAGGGTCAGACTTGAATCTTTCTCATACAATGTTCCATTTGCTTTCTTTTCACATCTCTGCTTCTAGTTAGTAAGGCTTAGACCACTGGCTGTTCTTTGTCAGGTCAAGACAGGGCTCTCGTTAAAAGTCACGTGATTGGGTTAGCATGAATTGCATGCAGGGACCAGACTCAGGTCTCTCTCAAAAGAGGGACCCAGGTCTGTTGGCAAGTTCCTGCTTCCTCTCTGTCCTGGGCTGTGCCAGGCCCTTCCTCCTCTTTGCCTTTAGTCAGCCTCTCTTTGGCTGTTGTATGTAGAGATAGCCATTGCCATTCTGGAAAATCTATAGCCTTCTATTGCACTATTCCACCTTTCTGGGGTCTCTACTTTGTACCATCACTGTGTTAGGTGTTATATATACAACAAATGAATCAAATAGTCCCTAAGTTCAAGGATTGTAGATGCTAGAGGAGTAGGGCTCCAGCATTTACGACCATGACCCACAATAAATATATAGAGACAATCTGTTATGCGTAAACAAAAGTTTTATGAACTCACCTGAGTGGCATTTTCCATTCTGTTCTGAGTGGATTAATCTATTTTATTTCATTCAAAAATCTAGTTATGGCTCACTAAATTGGTTCTACTATCCGGGTTATGAGTTGCAATTAGCACAACTAATTACAGGCAGGTAATTTGAAAAAGCCTGGGAGCGTTTCCTAAAGCCACTGTAATAGAACAAAAAATGTGTGCGAGGAAATGGAAGGCTGAAGTGAGTTGCTACTAGCCACTGCTGCCAGGAAGATGCCCTCCAGGACTGCACTTCTCAGACTCTAACATGACCACAAAGCACCCGGGGACTTCTTTAAAATGTAGGTTCTGATTCAGGAGGTCGAGGTAAGACCTGAGAGTCTGTGTTTCTTCCATGCTTCCAGGTGCTGTGGGTGCTGCTGGCCCAAGGACTACACTTTGAAAAGCAAGTGTCTGGGAGGTAATGTTTAAAGAGTGACCAGGAATTATCCAGGGCAAAAGGAGCTTCCTGGAAGAGGAAAGGACATTTGCAATGTTGCCTGAGTAAGAAACACCATGGATGACATAAGGAAGTGCAAGCGTGCACACTGTCTTAAAATCACCTCTGTACATGTTATAGTTACATATAGGGGCATGCAACCCCTAGCAGTGGGGGGTAATTAGGGCAAGGCTGAACCCTATTTTTTATATAAGGGCCAATTCAGGAAAAAGAAAGCAAAACTTTCAGATCAGATGTTTGAAAGAAACTGTGTTTTTGTTACTGTGACACAATATTGCCAACCACAATTTAGAATTCTTATATTTCTTTTTTTCATTTGAGGGTTGGGTAGAGATGAGTAGAACCATAACCTCACCAGCAGGTATAACACTATCTAACCATGGTACCAAGACTTGGGACACTTTGATGTGAGTTGAAATCTGAGTGAGTTTGGAGGGAGCTGTGGGTTGAGAAATTTGAGGGTGGGGTGGCGCATTTAGTGTCAAGACCACAAACTAGCGTCCCATGAGGTGAGTTGTGGGTGCTGGGGAACAGATTTTGAAAAGAGGGAAGGTTCTGACTGAGTCACAAAGAATGAGGTGGAGACAGGCAACATCCTAAGGGAAGGGCTCGATTTCCTCCATTCCCCTACCTGATCCCTCAAGTTTGTTTGTTTGTTTTTCCAATCAGTGTTTTTCTGTCTCTACCTCTCCCTCCAACTCCCCCCACCACCCTGAAAAAAACTCTTTTATAAGTGTGGTGAGCACAATCTTAAATGCCACATCCCAGTGGCAGCCTCAGTTTGTGACTCAGCTCCGTGGTGAGGACAGGATCCTAATTCCCTATTTAACACCAAGGATAGGGGAATTGATTGGAGTTTTGTGGCTCTGGGTGGATTTCTCAGTGCACCCACCTAAATACGTGGAACCCACTGACCGAATATTCCTATCTTCTTCATTAGTCAATGCTCTTTACTAACTGCCTTCAAGGGAGGTACGATTATGATTTAAATGCTGAATATGTGATTGTACCTCAAACTAATCTGGTACCTGACATCAAAGAGCTTATAGTTAAAGTTTCATGATTATGGTGGACTGAATCACGAAACAGCACTGTTTGCTCCTAACTGGATTGGGAAGTTCATTGTTCAAGCACACTGTTCTCACTTGGGTCATAAGGCAGGAATGCAGATGTTGAGCTCCTATGGAGAGAATGGGTCCTCATTAAGATGATGAGGGCATGTTGCCCATCCCAAGCCAGATCCTGAGGCCCAACCAGCATTTGTCTGTGCTGACACGGACTCAGCGCTGACCACCTTCTGCTGGGCTCCTCAGCAAACCGTCTTCTGGGAGACAATCGATGGTCATGCTCATCCACTATTTCAGATTTCTGTGGTGCAGTGAAGAGAGCCCAACACATGAGATTTGAAGTATTTTCTTTTCTCAAAATACGGTCTCTAATGTACTGCAACAGATCTATCTCAAATGGGGCTCCCACTCTCTTATATAAAGGAGCCAAAGATGGCATCTGTATATTGGTCATCCTTTCAGACTCACTAGCTCAGAAGCCTGCCAGTGCCAAATCCAAGGTTTTAGACACCAAATTGTTTTTAAAATGGTCCAAAGAAGCAGATTTTTAACCATACAGAACCTACCTGCTTTGCATACTCCTGGAAATCTCACCTGACAGCTTGTATTTATTGATAAGATAGGACCTTGTAGTTATAAGGCTTCAAGTCACTGCTGCCCTAGGGAGAACTCTGACCCAACTCTCCTGCCTTGCTGCTGAGAGACACCACCTAGACACTCAAGCCCCCTCTCAGATCCCTCTCCCTCCCTCGGAGGGTTCCTTTGTCCTCCTCCCCTTCTAGATGGTGGCCCTTTGAAGCCTCTAGATGATATCATGCTGTGAGGGACTTCCCCTCACATGCAACCCTGTGCACATGCTGCTCAGTAAAGCATGCTTTGTCTTACTGACTCCCATGGTTGTACCTTTTCCCTTAATCAGCTCCAAATCCCTCAGACCCTGACATATTCCTACCCCAGAAGTATATGGGAGGTGATGGCTAGAAATGTAATTTGTATAAGTTTCCCCACGTGATGATGATGTGTATGTGTGTTCTCACACCCACATAGACATTCAAGTTTAAGAACCACGGGTCAGAAAATTTGACTTAAATCCTGCCTCTGGTATTTGATATCTGATTTTGAGATATTCCCTTTCATTCTCCAAGCATCATTTTTCCCTCTTGTAAGGTAAGAGGGTGATGTTGATATCAGAGAGATCTGTGAAGATAAAATGCAATGGAGCATGTGGAAGTGATTGGAGCAATGGTGGAAAATGGATGTGTCCCACACGTAGCTGTAGGGTCTGCAGCTTTCTTCTTGTTCCTTTCTGATGCTCTTTGGACCTAGTCTTTGTCATTCTAAAATATTCTCTTTTTCAACCTGCCCTTTGGAATCACGTGGGCCTTGTCAGTCTATGGGTTTGTGTGTAGATCTCATCTGACATACTGCTGTGCCTGCCTGACTTTAAGTCTTTTAATTTCCTGTCCCTCTGCTATGAAATCTCTCTGTAACTGCATTATCTAATGCCATAAAGTGTCTGGGAGCCAGAGTTAGATGACAAATGCTACAAAAGGTACATTTGTACTGTATTGTTATAGTCCTTATTGCTAAATTCAGATGGGACCCAAATGCTATTTTTGTGTAAGATTTTGTTCAGTTCCACTCTGTTGTCTGTTGGATATTCTGGTTTTGTTAAATACATTTTTCTCCCTGTTTGCTTAGAATCATTTACTGAAATATAATTATTTTTAGCAACTTTGCTGAGTTGTTTGCAGTTTTGCATGTAAGTCTTTGCTCTCTGGGGACATAGTCAATACACAGCCCAAGGGCTCAGTGAATGGTGAGAGAGATGTGTGAAATCAGGGTGTGATTTCCCAGTGATGGTTGCTCAATGAGATCATTTACCAAAGGTGCCTTGTGCATGGTGGAAATCTTTAACCCCTAATTCATGGATCTTGCTTTCTTTGACATTGAATGTTCTTGTTCAGAGAAGATATCTCAGATGGATGGATTGATGTCCTCTATCTCCTCTCTACTGTTCATTGTCCTCCAAGTTTTTAAAGAAGCCACAGTATATGCCAAATATATGTGGAGAATCAAGAATAATGATTTTTTTCTTCTAAGATCAATGCCAGGGACTGATGCAATGAAAACACATAAACAAAGTCATATGTGAATTTGACTTTCATTCCATGTGGCTGGAATGGGGAAAATGATAATACAACTCTGGTTTTCATGTTAACATTGGGAAGCAACTGAAAGGAGGGAGACTCAGATGAGTCTGCTAGAAGAATGCCATTTGTGTGGTTTCAGGGGGATGGGTAAGGGAAAAAATAGTTTGAACAATTATACAGTTCTTCAATGAGGACAGACAGACATAATGCCAATATGGGGACCTCAGAGAAACTGACTGGGTGGACATTATAGGAAGTGACCAGTAAAGAAGGATTTTTAAAAGGGATAATTGTTGACCAACAAAGGAGAAACACTCCACATTGATACTTTAAATGGAGACCAGATAGGCTAGTTAGCTTTTGGAAAATCTGCCTAGTTCACATTTCCAGTGTAAAGTCTCAGGAATATACAGAGGAAAAAACCAATTTCTTAAAGTCAAGATGGACAAAGAAAAAGGGCCTCATTTGGATTGGGTCCAGAGCAAAAATTTTATTGAAGACATGCTAGACTTAACATTTAGGGTAACTCATACGTGGAAAAATAATATTTGCCATTGTGCCAAGGGCTTTGCATGGAAGATTTCATTTGGGCTTCACAAAAAACCTATTTGGCTAATGAATGACAAAGCCAGTGTTAGAAGTACCTTAGGATTAAAAAAAAAAAAAAAAAAAAAGGAAGGGCAGCCCAGGAGGCACAGCAGTTTATTTAGCAACGCCTGCAGCAGGGGGTGTGATCCTGGAGACCTGGGATCCGGTCCCACTCGGGCTTCCTGTGTGGAGCCTGGTTCTCCCTCTGCCTGTGTCTCTGCCTCTTTCTCTTTCTGAATAATGAAATAAATCTTAAAAAAAAAAAAAAAAGGAAGCTAGTTGTAAGGTGCATATTATGAAAAAGTATGTAAATCACAGGAGCATGGTACCAGATACACAGAACTAGCCTGGTGTAGTTGGAGCTTAATTAAACATTAGCTACAGGTTCCCCTTATGTTTCTACTTTTGGGGAACCCAAATTCAGATAGCCTGGATTTGAATCCTGGCTCTAGCACTTACTAGTTCTCTGAACTTAAGAATGTTAATTTACCTTTCTAAGCTTTAATTCACCTGTTTATAAAATGAAGATAGTGGTAGTACTTGCTAAATAGTATCTTTAGAAACTGAAAGGAAAAAAAGTCAATCTAAAATTTTATACTCAGTGAAAATGATCTTTTAAAAATGATGCTGGCAAAGTAGTCTTTTTCAGATGAACAAATGTGAAAACAATTCATCACCAGTAGATCTTCATTGCAAGAAAGGTTAAAGGCCTTCACTGCAGACCAAAGGAGAATGATGTCACATGGAAATTTGGATCTACACGAATTATGAAGGTTATTAGAAAGAGTAAACACATGGGTAATGTAAGAGATTTTTCTTGTATCTTAAATCTCTTAAAAAATCATCGACCCTGTGAACAAAAATAATAACAATGTAATGTTATGTTTATTATAATATAATAGTAAAAGGTATGATAACAATATTCCAAAGAATGAGAGGGGAGAAATTTAAGTATACTTTTATAAGACTCTTAAACCATATATGCAATGATAAGATATGATTTGGAGGTAGACTGTGACAAGTTAAAGATATACACCATTAATCCTAAAGTAACTAGTGAATAACAAAGCAAAGAGCTATAGCTAATGGTAATCCAAAAAAGGAGAGAAAGTTGAATCATTAAAAAATACATCCAATTAATTCAATGAAAGCAGAAAAAGAAGACAAAGGGAAGACAATTTAATCCTATCAATAACACAATTAAATGTCAATGGTTTGAATATCTCAATTGGCAGAGATTGTCAGATTGGATTAAAAAAAGAGGATCCCACTCTATCTTGCCTATAAGGAAACACACTTCAAATGGAAAAACACAAAAGGGCAGAAAAAGACGTGACATGTTAACATCAGCCCAAAGAAATTTGGAGGTGCTCAGTACCGGACAAAGTCTATTTCAAATTTAATATTAACAGGGCACATGTTTCAATTTTATACTGGTATAGTGGCTGATTCCTCAAAAGGATATAACAATTCTAAATGTCTATGCACTGACTATAGCTTCAAAACACATGGAGAAAAAGTAGCCAAGGGCGCCATGGAGAAATTGACAAATCCACAATTATAGTTGAGGATATCAATACTCCTCTCTTAGAAATTGGTAGCACCGGGCAGCCCAGGTGGCTCAGTGGTTTCGCACTGCCTTCAGCTCAGGCCCTGATCCTGGGGTCCCAGGATCGAGTCCCACATTGGGTTCCTTGCATGGAGCCTGCTTCTCCCTCTGCCTGTGTCTCCGCCTCTCTCTGTGTGTCTCTCATGAATAAATAGATAAAATCTTAAAAAAAAAAAAAAAGAAAGAAATCGGTAGCACAAAATAGAAAATCAGTAAGTATATAGGAAATTTGAATAACTGTCAAGCAAAGTGACCTAATCAACATTTATAGAACACTCTACTTAATAGTCATGTAATACACATTATTTTTAAATGCATTCAGAATATTTACTAGGATAGACCTATCTGGGCCAAAAAACAAGTCTTAATAATTTAAAAATATTCAGATCATATAGAGTAAACCAAAATGAGATTAAGTCAAAATATGATGGTAAGGGTCTTTGTAGAATCCCCAAATATTTGTAGACTAAACAAGACACTTCTAAAAAAGAAAATCCATGTAAAAATGACAAAATATAAAAAATAGATTGTATTGCAGACAATGACAATGAAAGCCCCAACATAAAAAATTTCTTGGAATGCCAGTAGCTAAGGCTGTATTGAGGGGGAAATTTATAGGATTAAATGCCTTTATTGGAAAATAAGAAAGATCCACAGTCAATACCTCAATGTTCAACTTAAGAAAATGGAAAGAGAAGAGCAATTGAACTCATAGTAAATAGGGAAAAAAAGGAATAAAGATTTAGCAGAAAAATCCAATGAATCTACAAAAGACTGCTAGAATAGGTGAGTTTAGGGAGGTTGTAGGAAACAAGTACAATGTGCCAAAACCAGTTGTATTCCTAAGTACTGGAAACGGTCAGAAGCAGAAATTAAATGAAACAATATAATTCATAAAAGCATCATATATATGTAGATATATATACACACATATGTATACACACACATATATGAATCTGACAAAAGATATGAAAGATCTCTAAGCTAAAAGCTAAAATACCATTTCTGAGTGACATGCTGTGCTCAGAGGTCAGAAGACCCAGTTCTGTTAAGATGTTAATTCTCCCCAAACTGAGCTACAGATTTTATGGAATCCCAGCAGGATATTTTGTAGAAATTGATAAAATGATTCTAAAGTCCATACAGAAATGTCAAGGACCTAGAATTTCTACGACAACTGGAAAAATAAGAACAAAGTTGCAGGGTGAAAACTGTGTGATTTTAAGACTTATTATAAAGCTATAACACTTAAGACAGTGTGGCAAATAGGTCGATAAATACAGACTAGAGTTCACATAGATATGCCCACTACCTTTGACAAAGATTCAAAGACAATTCCATGGAGAAAAGAGATTTACATCTACCTGGTCTGGAGTAGGGCTTCATAAATACCACATTAGCAGGTGACTCTGGTACCCACCCAGGTTTGGGGACCCCTGTTTAATGGCACTGTACTCCTTTCACTCCCTCAGTTTCTGTATTTTAGAGTCTGGAGTCATTTAACAACCTCCCTCCCTCTTGCCTACCACCAAACTCAGCACATGGGGATTGGGATGAATCTGTCATCCATTTAAAGGAGAGGCCCAAGCAGGAACTTAATGATTCTGACTCTTGTAGGCACAGGGATACCAGTCCAATCACATACTCCTAGGGCATCCCAAGTCACCAGGGTAAACTGATCAGGGAGTCCTTCCCTGCTGAGAGTTCCTATATAGCTCGGCTCTATGTTTTGTCTTTCTAAAAAAACTACTTATAATGTTCTTAATTCCTTATAGGTACTCAGTCACCTTCATCTTGACACTAAGTTGTGATTAAAATTCAACAGAATTTAACTTGGAAAGTTCAATTAGAAATAAATAATTCTATTTGCTCTTTCGCACAACAAATTGAAATCAACGAGATCGTCTGGTATCTCTTACCTTGTCTCACTTCTGCTTGGCAGGCCCTTAAATTCTTTGAATTGGATATTTATCCAATCTCATTTATTCATGCTAGACCATTTCCAGAGAGAAAATACAGCCCTTCCCCTCAACTCAGTGCCTACAGTTTCTGGATTAGTGAAATGCTATAGATACTTTCAGAAAATTTGGTTTTGTTGTTGGATAGAAGTATTTCTTGCACAAGAATACAGCTGGACTAGATTGTCAACACATCATTTAGGGAGGAGCTGAGAAACCATGTTTTCATGATGACTTCCTGTTCTGCCTCCAAGCTGTGCTGGTCAAGACAGAGATACCTCTCAGGCTGATGGGAGTCACCAGCCTAACAACATACCTGCCTCCACCTGCTGTCAATTATTTCTTGGAGGCATCAAAGTTCCTGTTTTGAATTGGGAGAAAAAAAGAAATAAAAGCCCTGCCTCTCATTTCCTGCTGTTTGTTAGTCCACATTCAGAATCATGAGCCACCAGGTAAGGTGAGTTACATCTGTGAAAACCTAAAGAAGTAAGAAAACATGATCTGGAGAACAAAATTCACTCTGATGAACCAGAAAGAGGTTGACGATGCTAAAGAAAATTACAAAGCGACTATATTTACTGCAGTACTAATGGTGGGCCACTACCATTAGAGCATTTGTTTAGTGTGTTCGCTTCATCTGTTAACCACAGCATCCTGATCAACCCATGTTACCACATCAGCCCCCTCAGGCTACAGAAGGTCACCCTCAGGCAGTGTTGGAAGGAAGGGAGAGCTTGCACCTGAGAAAAACCCAGGTATCACAGCTAGTGGTGTTGGTGGAAGCACAGGTTAGCCATCAGAATCTGAGTAGGTACCAGAATCCGTGTCCTTTATCCCAATGGAAAGATCACACCATTTGCCCATGCAGACATATGTATGCTCCATGCACATTTATAGAATATTCACCATGTGCTTGGTTAGAGACGTGGAAAACTGAGTATCTGCATTTGGTAACCAAAGGGATTCCCTTTAGGAAAGGAATATGAGTTTCCCTTCAGTCTTGACCTATTGCTAGTGCAATGTCAAACAGATTTAGCCAAATTGTAGTTGAGGAAATTATATTCTGTCAACAAAAATAAGTAGATCTAGAAAAATAGCGTGCCTTTGTCATCTTAGCAGCAACAATAATGCTCGTAGCATCTAATATTTATTGAGCACCAATAATTGGGGAACCGTGCTGTTTTATTGTCTTGGGTCATCCTCAATACTTACTCTAGGAGAAGGAAGGACTATTGTTACACCCATTTTCCAGATGAAGAAACAGAGGCTCAGAGCAATTGAGTGACCATGCCTGAGGTTACAGAGCTAATAGGGTGAATGTGGATTCCAGCTCCAACCTGTCATGTAGCAAAGTCCCAAATCTAATTTACGCTGAATTATGGTAACAACTGATTCTACAGTTAGAGGATGGGGAAAGGCTTGATTTCATCTTTTTAAAGAGGGTGCTATTTGTGACAAAAAGCAGGTGAGGTCCAAGCGTTTGGGAATATCATATGGACATAGCTTTATCATTGGCTCCCAGAGAATCCCATGGGTTAATCATCTTCCATTTGTGGCACTTTGGAACATTGGGGGAGAAAGTCACTCTGTGAACATAAAACTAATCATTGCATATCTGAAAGCTCTCTGGAAAAAGTTAAACATTTCAACAAACCCCCTTCACTTTAAGTGCATTCAGCATTTTCCCTCCTCAGAAATGACTTGTAAGTTTGTGCTTTTAATTATTATCATTCTCCCCTAAAATTACAGGCAAAGCACTCAGTGATATTTGAAACATCAATTACTGGCCTGCAGCCCTCTGCTACTGTTTCTCTGCCTGCTGCCAGGGCTGCAAATCCATTTTCTGCATTTCTTTCAGATTTTCTGAACAAAATTATGGAAAATCGCTGTTGGCACATGGCATTTTTCCGCAATGGTCAGAGTTATTGAATTGTGCCGTTATGTGCTACTTCAAGACGGCATTCCAACTTCAAATGCCAGCCTTAAAACTATCAGAACATTTTCTCCAATCTGGGCTTCATAAATTTTCCACAGGAAAAGGCAACGAAATCTGCCCTGGCTTTGCCTGAAGTTCCTACTGAGTGTAACTACATGCCAGTAATGGTCAGGTTGCTGATTTTTGGTCCTCTGCTCTTCCGGCTCTCTGATATGGATTTTCTTTCTGTCTTTCCATCACAGTTGTTCATACTGTGTGACACTGAGGCAGGGGACTACCTTTAATCAGGGGTGGCCGTCCCTGCCTCCAGGATGCTCTGAGGCCTCCAGGAAGGGGAGCAACCTGTTGGCAGTCATTTGAATGTGTCTTCTCCGTCGCTCCCTCCCAGGGCCTCAGTCTGTGTGGTAACCTTCCAAAGGCACCTGAGACTCAAAATTACCAACTCTCTTCCTCCTTCTGGATTCCACATTGTGGCCTCAGACACATATAGGAAATCTAGAAATTATTCTCAACTACTTTCTCTGTCTGAGCCCATAGGGTCATTCTATCACTAAGGTCTGTTGATTCTCTTCCCAATGTCTCTCTCACATTAACTTCTTCATGGTTGCTGATCTTTCCTTGCTATTTTTCCCAACTAGCTCCTGGATATTTTGCCAACTAGTCTTCTCCTTCTCTGGTGTATCCTCCCTATTGCTGTCCAATGGGCTATTTTAAGAATATGTGGTTTATTAGTTTATGCAACAATTCCTGAGTAGCTACCTTGTACCAGACACTATAGCAGGCACTATGGAAATACATGCAGTGAGGATATGTCTACAAGCTTTAAATATTATTGACCACTGTCGTTCTACTGCTTAGAAAGGGTTGGTGGACCTTCCCTAGCAAATAGTCACAAGGCTTTAATATAACTGGTCCTCAGAAACAATGATGATCTGGTTCCGATATATCTCCTTGGTCACAATTCTTCTTTCAGTGCACTCCACCTTTCAGCTGTACTAATCTCTTTATTCCCTAAAAAGGCAGTAAATCTCCTGACCTCAAACCTTTACTATACTGACCCATTGCTACTCAGCACCCAAGTTTCACAGTTGAGCAAATGACACCTCAGTTTTTAAGGCCTGACTCAAATCCACCATTCTATGGAGCCTTTCCTTTCTTCCCCTTCTATCTCACAGATCATCTGCACTCTCATTGTACTGTATCCATATCTCAGAGACTTTAACAGTGGGTAGAGAAGGTGGGGAAATGTAGGATGGCAACAAGGAGCATGGGCTTTGGTGTCAGACAGGTCCAAGTTCTGTAATTGACTAGTAGTGGTGTCTTTTTTCAAATTGCTTATCTTATTCAAGTCTCAGTTTCTCTATGTGTAAATTGAGGATATGATTCTGTACCTTTTAGGGTTGATAACAGTATTTAATGAGTTCATTTCTATAAAGTGTCTATATTAGAGTAAGTGCTACATAACTTACAACAATTATTATCAATATTATTGCCATTGTCCTTGTCATTGCTGTAGAATAGCTTACCACATGTTATTACAATCATTTTTTAAAGGTTTTATTTACTTATTTGATGGAGAGCATGAGTAGGGAGAAGGGTGGAGGGAGAGGGGGAAGCATGGTCCCCGCCAAGCAGGGAGCCCAATGTGGTGCTCAATCCCAGGACCCTGGGATCATGACCTGAGCCAATGGCAGATGCTTAACTGACTGAGCCACCCAGGTACCCCAATTAAAATCATTTTTGTGTCTCTTTCTTCTAGCAGACTGCACATTCTTATAGTACAGGGACCATACCTTTTCCACCTCGGTTTATTCAGTGCCTAGCAGAAGCCCTGACTTACATTAGGTGCTCAATGAGCGTTTGCAAAAAGAATCTTTATCTGGAAATCCACAGAGACTTCAAACGCAACAAATAAGGAAGACGAAACCTTTATCTTCCTTTAAAGCATTCAAAGTGTCTTGAATAGTGCCTAGCATGGGCAATTGCTAAAATAATAAGTAAATTATATTACAGGTTAAGTTAATTCAGCCAAATGCACTGATGAGTTCCTCTTTCAAGTATGTGTAAGGATTATAAATATGAATTCTGCAGGGTTTGAGACATTTGATTAAATTGTTTAAGTCAGAGATTCCCTGAGTATCCATAAAAAAGGCCTCATATTGACCACACTTTTTTCCAATTTTTGTCTCTAGGAAACTAGACTATAGGCCACTCATATTACTTAAACTTATCTCTTGGCACCTGCTGGATGGAAGATAGGAGGAGCATACAGAGGTTGTGTTTTCTATATCATTCCAGAAAGGCCTCTGTTTGATTTAGGTGTATTTTTAAAAAGATTTTATTTATTTTATTCATGAGAGACAGGAAAGAGAGAGAGAGGCAGAAACACAGGCAGAAGGAGAAGCAGGCTTCATGCAGGGAGGCTGACATGGGACTCAATCCTGGATCTTCAGGATCATGCCCTGGGCTGAAGGTGGCGCTAAACCGCTGAGCCATCTGGGCTGCCCGATTTAGGTGTATTTTAAGGTCTAGAGTAAAATATTATTCCCACATTCCATAAACCATGACTCCAATCATATGATTTATATACTCTTCATCTTACCTCATCAAAAGTTAGCCCCAAACTCTGCATTCCTAATCACAGGCTGGTGGTACATCCAAGTACCTTTTCATTTCTCTGATTGGTCTACACATGCTACATTATTATTTTTGGAACCCGGTGTTCACTAATTATGCCTTCCTATGATACTCTGCGGTAGGCATGCATCATCTTCCACTGATGATACGAGATTAGGACCAGGCCCATCCTAGATACATCCAATGTTTTAGAAAGAAACCCGCCAGTATTGCAAAGAGCTGGAATGAAAGGATTTTTCAGAATCAAAAAAGGGAAGACAGGTTAATTTGGCCCCTGATATACATATAAGGAAGACAAAACTACCAGTTTCTCCCAAAGCACATAAAGTTCTTAAACAATTTCCAACAGGTAGAAGCTTCCAGAGTGAGCCTACCTTTGGCTGAGAGAGAGAGCACTGATAGCACCACAATCTGGTCCTCCTCCAGGCCGCCATGTAGGCTGCCTTTTGTACCTGGTGTCAAGAACCCACTGACTTGGACTCCTCTTCCTCCTGCCCGTAAGATACATAGTTTTGCTTGAGATTTTAAATCTCTCCAAACGTGAATTTTTCTTTCTTCTTTTTTGAAAAAATTTCTGAATAGAGATAACATTTAAACATTGCAGTGCAAGGTGGGAGACTGAAATGAGATTTTTTACAATAGCCTAGCATGCTACAATTGTGCTCATTCATTATTATAAGAATAATTCTTGACTGTTCTATGGATCAGGCCATTTGTTAGGTATCAGTGACAGTCTGTAGACATAGACACAGTTATTTATTATATTCTAGAGCAGGGGTTGAGGAACTTTTTCTGCAAAGGACTGTATAGTAAATATGTCAGGCCTTGCAGGCCATGCAGTTTTTGCTGCAGCTACTCACCTCTGTTGTTGGCAGCCACAATGGATATAAATGAGTGAGCATAGCTGTGTTGCAATAAAACTTTATTTACAAAACAAGTAGAGGGCTAGAGTTGGTCTGTGGGCCATAGTTTGCTAATCCCTGTTCTAGTGGGATAAACCAAAGACAACTCAGCAAACATATTCATAAATGAAAGGCACCTGGTGAGTGTATAACTAAGAGAGTTCATGCAGGTGGAGATCTGAAAGCCTCACAGGGCTAGAAAGGAGAGAGAGAAAAGAATATGCTAGGTCATGGAGGTGGAGGTATTGGCAGGGACCAGGACATGCAGAGCATTGAGGCTATGGAAAAACTCTGGTAAGTGTTCATGTCTTTTCTTTCCCATCTACCTTCATCTGCAGGAGGATGTCAACCTGCTTTCAGAAACTCATAGAAGGCAAACATTCATAATCACTCTACCATGCCCTCATGAAAGTCCTGAGAGCAACTGAGTGGGGTAACACCTTTTTCCTGCCCCTCATGACTGGTAAGAGGAAAATCAACTCTTAGAGAAAGCCAAGTTTGTTTTTTAGTACTTCCCTCTGGAGTCTTGGGAGCCCTACTGCCCTTCCCTGTGATCACTTCTTGGCTCCTGGCTGTAAGCTTAGGGCATCCACTTCCTAGAATTGAGGATCTAGAGCCCCAGCAGGTGTGGCCTGGGACGTATTCTTTTTCTCTGTGTTTCCTAGGGGTAGCACCCTTCTCTTTGAGCTTCAATTTACATAGCCATGGAATGATAGTTCTTCTACCCACCTGTAAGTATTATGATGAAATGTAAATATGAGTTTTTCTTCTGTATAAGACATGAAAGCAGGAAATGCAAGTAGTAATGGCAGCAGGGGTGGAGTGATGATGTAGAGAATGATAATGTGGAGGAGGAGGATGTAGAGGATGATGTAGAGGATGATAATAAGGAGGATGAGGATCATGATATGATGAGGAGGAAGGCGGGGTGGCAGTGTGATGATAGGTGTGATGGAGTACCATCTCTAAAGAATTTATTGAACAGACATTTATTGAACATCTGTGGGTCAGGTACTAGGTGTGAGGAACACAATCATGAGGGAAAAACAGGCAAAGCCCTTGCCCTCAAAGCCCTTCCAGTCTAGCAGAAGGAGAACGGCATTAAAAGAACATTCACATGGATAGTTACATGTATACATAATTGAGTAATGCAACAATATTTTATTCACAAGCACAATTAAATAAGTGTTTTTTCACACATACCTCTTGCTCTTAGAGATGTGTGTGTGTATGAGAGAGAGAGAGAGAGAGAGAGAGGAGAGAGAGTCATTGGGGTAGGAATGGGGAGGGGACATCTGAGCCTAAAATAATTTTTAGTCTCAACAATATTGGTTAGTTTGCATGGTTGATTCCATCAAAATGAAGATGAATCCATTGAGGAAAGCCAGTAAGTGTTGAAAGAGTAACTTTTCATTTAGATGTACCTTGCACACATTACATGGACAGATGTTGATGCTGAGTAAAACACGCATGTGCTAAGTTACCAGTACTGTCTTCTGATTAAAAGCGTGAGTTCGGGAGCCAGATTGCTTGAGTGCCTATCCTACCTGTTCCACTGTGTTAGGAAGTACAATGGCAAAGATGGCCACATTCTCATTAGAACCAAGACCATCTTAGGTTTCACCACAGAGGGGAATTAAAGTCACAGATGAATTTAAAGTTGCTAGAAACAGCTGATCTTGAGAAGCTCCTGGAATATCCAGGGGGGTCCAATGTGATCATAAGGGCTCTTAAAATGGAAGAGGGGGGCTGAGGAGGTCAAAGTCAGAGAAACGGATGGGCTGATGGGAGCAGTCAGAGATGCTACATTGTCAGTCCTGAAAGGAGGAGGAAAGAAGCCCATAAGCCAAGCAATGTGGCCTCTGGAAGCTAGAAAAGTCAAGCAAATGGATCCTGTCTTTGAGCCTCCAGATAGGAACACCACCCCACTGACACCTTGATTTGAACCCACATAGATCCATGTCAGACTCTCGACCTATAGAATGGGAAGACAAGGAATCTGTGTTTTAAGGTTGTGATCATTTGTTATAGCAGCAATAGTAAATGAATGCAGCCACCTACTAGTATCCATGGGAAAGGTATTTCACTCCCCTGTGCCTCCAGCTGCATGTGTGTTCATGGACATAATGACAATGCCTGCCTGACAGAGATGAGATTTAAGTGGGGCTACAGATGTAAGACACTTGGCACAGAGCCTGTATGTGGTAGATATTCAGTAATGTAGCTCTGTCCCTTTCTCACCGTGCCCATGTCTCAGTATGAGAAAAGATGCTGCTTGTCTCAAAGGCAGGTGCCAGATGCTCAGCCATGACTTACTGGCTTGTGCCAGTAGCCTGGGATTGCCTGAACCACCTGGAGACCTGGGTCAGTGTCATCCTGGTGGTCCTAGCAGCCCCAGAGCTTTGGTTAGAAATTCAATATGTCTTTCATTATCCACCTAGACTAAGGCAGAATCACTCCTATTGAAGTGAAAAGTGTGGGCTGGAGCAACCTGCTTTATCATCCTTCAGTGGGTTGCTCCTTTTCTGAGAAGTAAAATAAGATAAAACTCCAAAGTGAATACATGTACAGCTTTCAGAGAAGGGGATCAGTATGCTTTCCAGCATGCTGCAGTTCATAATATTCAAATTATTAGCAAATAAGGATTATTATAAATTATTAACTGTTTGCAAGTGGAATGATTTGCATATTTTAAGACCTTCCCTTCCTAGTCAATTTTCAAAACACCTTTCTCCTTGCGAATCATGAAGGATTACTAAGATGATGGGCTTTGGCCTGGCTTTATGATGCACATTTGGAGGGAGGGAGCACTTGTTGTCTAAGCTTGTGTTGGGAGCCTGGCTCCCTGCCCCAGAGTCCTCTCTTCCACGCACATGGGTCTACATGCTCGAACCTGTGGCCTCAGACCTGCCCAGGCACACATCCCAGCTCTGGCCCTGAACTGGATGTCTGGAAGATGTTGGTTCATTCACAATCACAAGAGCTGTGGTTTTCCCTGGGTCTGTTGTGGTTCACCTCTCTCCTGTGACCAGAGGGATCTGCCCCAATTATAATCCTACTTTGTTTCCTCTAACTGCAGTTCTATGTTGGGCACCCAGTTTCCTGTGTGTCCATCTTCAAATCTGAACTTCACACTCTGTTCCTAGGTTACATACCCTGGGAATCATTTTCCATAGCCCTAGTCCCATGCCTGTGCAACTGGGTTCTTATATTCCCAGCCTCTGACTCTTCATCCAGCTTCAGAGTCCCTGAAAAATGATCCGTCAAAGTCTGTCTCTTCCTGCCTGAACTTTCCAATAAGGTCAAATGAGAGAAGAGTGAAGTTGGTTCACCAAGACATTTCCTGCAAAGTGACCCTGCATAAGTAGCTATTTGGGCGGTGGGGGGATGAATCATCAGGCCAGGCATTGGCTTGATTGCATGGCATCCTCTCTTTGAAAGGATGAATGTTTGGGTTGATACTTGACCAACAACATAAAGAAAAAGGTCACAGCTCATATTTTTACCCCTAAAAAGGAATTGCTCTTCCAAAATCCCAGAGGAAAGTAGAGTCTGGCTTTTTGATTATACGTTTCATTGCAATGCAGTGATGTAATGTCATACATGATAAAACTAGGGAGCTGGGCTTGAATTGAAGTCAATTGAAGCTTACAGGCTTAATCCAGGTTTGGGTATTTCAAATTTGTCCAGCCATGATTTCTAGGGCAACGATTTGAGGTTAGAATAGCTTGTGAGTGACATGGACCACTGGTTGGTTTCGTTTGCAATTCAATGGGCCACTGCAAAGGAAACTTTGCTCATATGGTTTGGAAAGTGTCATTTTGAAGGGAAAACTGAGCTAATCTCTGCATCCTGAGAATCCTAAAAAGGAGGCATTCATTGCCATCTCATCGGAGCCTAAATGAATATGAACAGGTAGAGACTGTCTCAAGGATTATAAAGGGCCTGGCAGGTTTGGTTTTGTGTGAGTTTAAGGGTAATCCCTGGTTTGTTTAACTGGGTGATTCTGGGTCAGGGAACAGTTGACACAAGTTCACAGAGACAAGTTTACAAAGGAAGGCCCTGTGCTTTGGCTTCGGCTGCAGGCAGAGGGCTCTGTGTTTTCACCGTCGTCCGTCACGCCCCGGCTCCTTCCTGAAGATGTTGCTCTTGAAAGGCACAGGCCCTTTGCAATGGCAATTTAAGTCATTCCAAGCCAGACTAGTATTTGAGGATAAGGAAACCTCTTTGGTTAAAGTAAGAACTGAGTTTTGTTCCCTGATACAAACCAAAATCTTTGTTGGTTCTCATGAACAAAGTTCAAAATAAGTATTTTTTAAAAATGAGATTTTGTGTCCTTTTATGTCCGTGAGTCTGGCATTCACCAAAGAGGGTGTCAGAATCCATTCACATGTTGTATAAGAGTGGCTCAGAGCACAGCAGAGACAACGAGAAGTCTAACCCGAGGGCTCAGGTTCTGCCCCTGTTATCTATGGGGCTTCCTATCCTAGGACTGCTACTAGCTCTAAAAATGCTTCCTCCCTCCTGAATCTCCTCAAACACTGGAAATCCTGGCTCTATCACTTCTCCTTTTATGCAATCCACAGGACAGTTCTTGAGCATCCAACCTTAGATTATATCATAATATTTGAGTAGATTTCTTTTTGCTCTTCTAAGTTTCAGGCATTTCTGGATACATAAGGGTCTGGTTGGCTTAAGAGGGGTCTCAGGGAGTAACTGTGGAGACTGTCCAGGGCTGGTCCCTGAGGAGAGCCACTGTCTCTCTGGGGAAGACCTGGAACATTCCTCCCTCCAACTAGCTGCCCTGCCCTAACCCCCACCGGTCTCCCTCTGGCTCTTTCTTCCCCTAATTATAACCTGAGTTGAGTCATCTCGTATAGCTGCTGGTGGTTAGGGTTTAATGTCTGCTCTAATAGTTACTTAGTCTTCAGGATAAGTAAGGAAAGTGGTGGGTTTGAAGCAGCCCAATTTTCCTGAGGACTGAGGTCATTCATAGAGGTTCATTAAGAAGACACAGAATATCTTTAAAAGCCACTAAGGAAACAGAGTGCTCATAGTTTCCATTTAGCCATCCCCCAAATATCTGTCTAATTTTGTTCAGATAAGTAATCAGAGCACAATACAACCACTGCATATGCTGCCTACACTATTAGAAGGGATTTATCTTTAATTCCTCCATGTAATCTTCATATATCCTTCCAGAAAAGAAAAAAGAAAAAAAAGAAAATCTAAATCAGGGATTCCAAGCCTTCCATGTGTCTAAGATTTATTTGGGTTACTTATAAAACTGCAGATTCCTGGACCATGCCCCCAGATGACTCTGATTCATCTGGTTTGATGATTGGGCTTAGGAAGCTGCATTTTTAATAATCATTCCAAAATTATTCTGGTGCACATGGCTCCTGACTGCACTCTGGGAACTGGGGCAGCAGCCCTCTAGCTCTTTCTAAGGCAGTTTAGCAACAGCATCCTGGTTGGCCACAGGAAGAAGATAAGAGGGCTAGAGAATCTTCCTATGGATGAAGGCTTTGCCGAACCTCACCCATGATCTGTTTAGTCCCATATTTTCTTGCTAAAACACTCCTCAGGAGACTCACTCTAAAGTTTCCAGTTATCCTTCCATAACACCAACCTTAAAAAAATGGGATCTGGTCACTGGTTTTTACCTACCCCCCAGTCTAATAGAGAAGTTAGACTTCTTTGTAATCTACTCTAGGAAAACAGAATGTAATACATTGAAGGTGAAAGAGGTATGATGACTTTGTAGCATTTCTAAAGAAAGATAATGAAGTAGCTGAGTCTGTGGGTAAAAGTCCTAGGAACAATTACTAAGTAAAATCCATTATCTAAATAAAACCTGATCCAAATAAATAAATAAACCTGACTATTTGGAGGGGTGAAAACTATTCCTGCATGATTTATTACAGGAAACAAACAGAAAATGGCCTACAAAGCATTTCACAGAACTCAAAATTCTCCAAAGTATTACCCATGAGAAAGCACAAGAGAACTGTCTACAGTTTTGAGGAAAAAAGATTGTGATCAAGAAACCAGATCAGACGTTCCTCTGATCTACTGTTCATTTTCAGCAATGGCTGAAAGACAAACTTCAGTAAAATAAACTATTCATATAACCTTCCTTTAAACAGTATCCTGGCAATCAGAGAGACCAGTTAAAAGAAGGACTTTTCACAAACACCTACTATCATAGAGAAATAAAAACAAAAAACTAAGGAAATAATAAAAACAAAAATGTGGCATAATTGCCTGCTCTAAAAATTCCATAATTTCTAAGAACATCCTGAAAATTAGGTGAAAGCATGGGGACAATGAGGTAGATTAATTTTTCTGTCTTACATGGAGAATTGACAGTTACTTATTAGTTTATTACACCTAGAAATCAGAAAACTAAAGATTAATTGAGTGTGTAAATACTTGAAATAATGTCTTCTGAATTACTAGGGGATAAAAGGGTTTAGTGTTTAATTAGCAAATCACAGGGAACCAGGAAAGAAAGGAAACAAAATGCAAAATAGACAAAAGCAAAACTACACAGAACCAGAAAACAGTAACAACAAAAGTGAAAAATCTGGCTAGAACAATATATACAAAGCAAATGACTCCTTTAAAAAAAAAAATCGACTTGGGTCAATATAAAATTTTAATTATTTCTGCTTTAAAGAAACAGCTAAAATTAAGATATCTCAGTAATTTATCAATATGTTTCATATTTGTTAACTCAGTAATTTTCCATTTTAGACATTTCTCCCAAGGGAACAATTATGTATGTACACAGATATGAATTTCTAAGAATATTCATTGTAGCTTTATTTATTTTAAGATTTATTTATTTATTTATTTTTAGCGAGAGAGTGATAGCACAAGTGGAGGGAGGGGGAGAGAGAGAGAGAGAGAGAGAGAGAGAGAGAGAAAGAGAATCCCAAGCAGACTCCCTGTCAAGCATGGAGCTGGAGGGGGGCTCAATCTCATGACACTGAGATCACTACCTGAGCCGAAACCAAGAGTCTTAGACGCTCAATCAACTGAGTCAATCAGGTGCCCCCATTGTGCATTATTTAAAATATCAGAAGTTTAAAACAATGTTATGGTATACAAGAGGCTTAAATGAAAATAAACATCTGCAGTGTGAAATGCTCTGAAGTCATTAAAATTGTGATAAGAACTTTAATATCCTAATAGATAATAATAAAATAACTTCAAGTAATTTATTTAATATAATATATAATCATTTGTTCACGATACATTGTTAAATGAAAAGAAGAGAACTAGGTTATTATAGAGTTTATCCAAGTAGTAACTGTATCAATGGGTTGGAATCATGATGTTTAAAAATTTCTTCTCTCTACTTTTTTTTTGTATTCCCGAACTTTTTTACATTTGGCATGCATAAATTTTGAAAAGAAAGAAAAATAATCATTTTTAAAATTTTATTCTTTATCATGATGTGTACTCTTTAACTTCCACAAATAATTATTTTTAAAATAATAAAGAATAAAATGCTTTATTTCAAAGTACTAGGCAAAGAAAAATTTAAACTAATGAAAGCAAATGTTTCCACAACAGAAACAACCAAGTTTATTTTTGTTGAAAGAAGGAGGATAATTTTCTGGTTTTGGCAGTTGAAGAATTCTGCAAAACTCTCTTCATTAATAAAATTCACAACAATAACGTGTACAACTTGGACATTACTTATAGGTTGATAAACATTTATTCATTTATAAGTTGATACTATATATATATATATATATACATATAATATGTTATATATATATCATGTGCTGTGAAAATAAAGATCTTATTTTTCATTGTTCAAAAATTTTTTTAAATGATCTATCACACCACCTTCTATAAGCAGAAATTCATAATAGAACTTATTGAAACTTTTGGATATTAGTCATAGCTATTCTCTAAGGAAAATTTATACAATCAAGTATTTAATGTTAAATAATATAGAACATACATTTATGTACTGAACATTCAGTTTTAGGGTTTAGAAAAAACATAGATACAAATATTGAAACAATTAAAAACATGATATTTTTATGTAGGCCAATATTTCTGAAAGCAATATTTCAAGGTGGATGGTTTTCTAGGTGAAATAAGTGGTTAGAAATAACAGAAGTAATATATTTTTTATGAACCAAAACCTATTTTTTTAAAAAGGTGTAATAGATTCACTTCTAAGAATGGTTGACAGAGCTGTGTGTGTTTTCACTAGTGAATTTAAAATTTCCAAGGAAGTCATAACTTCAGTGTTATATAAACTGGTCTAAAACATAAAATAAGAAGAATTTCTCAATGAATTTTACCAAACTAGGATATCACTGACATTAAGACCTGGGAAAATTTGCACAAAATAACAACTACAGGTCAAATTCACTTTTAAATATTGATGCAAACATCCTAGCTGAAATCCTTGCAGATAGAATCTTATAATACTGTTAGAACAAAAATATCCCATAAAAAATGCCTTATTCTAGGGTTGCTAGAAAGCAAATCAATAAATATTAGCACATTATTAGAGCAACAAGGAAATACCATGTTGTTATATTCAAAGGGTGATTGTTAGCATGCATGGGAAAGCTGGACAAAGTAGTGATTTCTGGGCCTCAACTCCAAGGATTCTAATTATGCTAGTTGGGAGGGAGAGACTACTGAGAATTTGCATGTCTAGCAAGTTCCTGGGTCATAATGATGCTGTCAGTTTCTCCAAGACCATGTTGAGCCAAACTGCATGGAACATTGGTACTCAACCCTGGCTGCACATTGAAATCACCTGAGGAGCTCTCAAAAATACTGGTGTCTGAGTTCCAACACCAGAGATTATGATTTAATTGCCTGGAGTACAATTTGGGTATTGGTGGGAGAGGTGGTTAAAATCTCCCCAGATGATTTCAATGTGCACCTAAGTTCAGATGAATTGCTCCAAAAGGATTGGCCAAACCAGTGGCCTCACAATTATCCTTACTATAAATATGTCCTGGTGTTTAAGCATAGTGTTTCCCTTCTCAATGCAATTCATCTTCAAAGATTTCATGAGTATAATCACGATCACTTTTTACAAAGCAATTGATCTGTGCAAGGCAGTTTAGATATACTATCTCAAATGCATGAAGAGACTCTTCAAGGTCTGCTTGGTTTTCCTTGTTTAAAAAATGGTTAAAAAATGGAGGCTCTCTGGCAGTGGAGGATTGGGGGAGGGAATCATCCTGGTTTTCCTTGGACTGAAGGATATCCTGGATGTGGATTTCAGTGCTAAAACTGGTTGAGTCCTGGAAAAACAGAGGAGTTGATCTGCCTAAGGGTAGCAGTGTGCTTGTAGTCACCTGCTACTAAGGGGCATAGCCAGGAATTCAAAGCAGATTTGTCCTGTGCTCTGTCCACTCTACCTTATTGCTCTGGAAAGCCTTGGAGGAGGGATTATAAAAATCTACTCAAGTTGGAGTCATGGAGAATCTCCATTACAGTGTAAGGTTGATTAATTGAAAATGAAGAGATAGAGCACTTATGTGTGGATTTTAGATATTTTTCGGTATAGAAATACAAAGTTCCCTAAACTATAGAAATGATAATATCTATGGCAGCAGTTCTCAAAGTGGATTCAGGACACATGCCAATAACACCATAGAGCTTGTTAAAAATGCAAACTCCCAACCCCTACTCTAGACCTACTGAATCAGTAACTCTGGGGGTGGGACCAGCCGTCTGTGCTTTAAGAAGCCCTTCAGGTGATTCTGATATGTGCCAAAGTTTAAGAACTACTGTTTTATGGGGGAAGGGATGCAGAATTGGGATGCTTTCAAAGTCTCCCAGTTTCCAGTATGCACCCAGGGATAAGAGCCACAGCTATTGCCCTAAGAGCAGCAGTTCTCAACCTTGGCTGCACATTCTAAACACCTGGAGAGCTTTTAAAAGTCCAGATGCCCAGGCTGCTGGACCAATCACACTGTAATCTCTGGGGTGGCATCCATAGTTTTCAAATTTCCCTAAATGACACCAATCTTGGCGTCAAGCCAAACTTGAGAACCAGTGCCTTTGAGCCTTTAAGGCTATAGAATTCCACAGTGTGTTTTCTCTTTGTCCAATGGCAGAAACTTTTCCATGAATATGGGCCCCTAGCCTTGGAAATAAAAAATGCTAATTTAACTATATTCTGCACCTGTCGGTTACCAAGTCTGCCTGGGGTATGAATATTAAGAGTGAATCTTTGGAGTTTTCTGGGAAGTCAAGTGGGAATGCATCCATTGGGACCATGAGACTTCTTTGGAAGACTTGGACCTTTTTGGGGGGAAAGAGAAAGTCTATAGATACATTGTAACAGGTGAAAAGTAAGCTTTCAATGAAAAGACAAGTTTTGTTATGAAGATGTGCCCACATCTGCCCTCTGCTGAGAATATTCCAGGGCTTAGATTGCAGATGTGAACACAGACATGGGTCTCACCTGGAGTCAGTGGACATGGACTTCCCATTTGGATTCCCGAAAATAATGTTTAATGTTTCCCCCAAACCAGTAAATAGGAACAATAGGAAAAAATAATCTTCACATTTTTCTTTTTTGGGTCATGAAAACTGGAAAAGGAGAATAGCCTGCAAATGAATTCTACATTCGGTGATGTTGTGGCAGAGCATGGAAAGTACTGGAACTCAAACGCTTTCATTTCTTTTACTATCCAAGCTGTGAATTTCAAAAATAACAAGTCATTATAAAAGTGAAACATGAGATTCTTCACACCCACTGTTTTAATCATTTTAAAACCTTCCATAACTTGAAGTAACTAAAACATTTCTTTTTTAGTAGTTAATGCTCACTGCATTTTTAGTACTTTCTGAACATAAAATAAGATAGCATTAATATTATGTTCTAGGTTCCGCGAGAGGCAGTTTGCATTTATGCACCCAACACAGACCGTGTGCTAGGGACTGGAATGGTTGCTGAAGTTCTGGAGATTAATGGCACATTATTCCTGCTTTCAAAGAGCTCTGTCTGATGAGATAATTAAAGCATGATGCAGTGTATTTAGTGAGACAGGAAGTCCACCAAAAAAGGGTGCCTAGCACAGTTTGGCAAAGCCCAGGAGTGGGCAGGAACCACACGAAGCTGCTAGAAGAGCCGATACTTGACCAGAATCATAACGAGTAGTAGGAATTAGTAAGCCAAAGTTAACTGAAACACATGGTATTATTTAACCCTATAACAACTCAATGAAGTAGTTACTATTGGTCACATCTCACATTTTTTTAAAAGATTTTATTTATTTATTCATGAGACACACACACACACACACACACACACACACAGAGGCAGAGACACAGGCAGTGGGAGAAGCAGGCTCCATGCAGGGAGCCCAACGTGGGACTCGATCCCGGGTCTCCAGGATCACGCCTTGGGCTGAAGGCAGGCACTAAACTGCTGAGCCACCCAGGGATTTCCCACATCTCACATTTTGAATAAACATTTTATTATTTATTTTTTAAGATTTTATTTATTTATTCATGAGAGACATGCAGAGAGCAGCAGAGATACAGGCAGAGAGAGAAGCAGGCACCCTGCGAGGAGTCCAATGCGGGACCCCATACTGGACTCTGGGATCACTCCCTGAGTAGAAGGTAGGGCTCAACCACTGAGCCACCCAGGTGTCCCACTGAGTAAACATTTTAAATAAAACAACCAGGTGTCAGTATCATGGAACAAGTCTTTTGGGAGGGCATCAGAACATCTAGCCTACACAAAGGTTGTTTCAATTACATATATTTATTTGTATTATAATATCTAGAACTTGTATATTATATACAATATTTTGGTATATGATACATACAATAAACTGACCTTTATGGAGGCCAACTGGTGTATATAATTAAATAACCATATGTATATATACACAAATAATACACTAATATAGATGATGAGTATATACAGTAATGTATATATGTACATATTTGTCATATATGGGATATAGGACAGCGTGTTCCTGGTGTCTGGTTCTGGGCTCTACATTTCCCTCTGCAGATGGACCTTCTCTGTTTTTATCAGCATGTACGGAGATGGACCCCAGCTCTAGATTGAAATAATCTCTTAACTTGTTTTCCACATCAAGTTGAACACCACCTACATTTAACTAATTGGAACCTATGAGTTCAAATGAGGGAGATGGAGCATCTGCAAGTACTGGCAAAGCCATGGATTGGCTCTGTGTGCCAAAGCCACCTGGGATCCAAGAATTGGAGCAGTTCAACCATCAACTGAACACCAGATTCTTGTAAATGTGACCCTCTGCTTCCTCCAATGTCAGGATCACTGTCCTCATGCCCAGCCTGGAAATGCTTCTTATCCAAGTGAAATATTTCAGTGTACCAAGTGAAGAAGTTTGGTAAAATCTCTGTGTCCTTTCATGGATTTTAACCTCACATCATTACCTTACTTACTAGAGTAGGTAAATATATTCTTATTGGAGGCATTAAAAACTGATGTTTTAAATATTTAATTGACGACTTTCTAATAAGGTGTCTTGGAAAAGTCAAATAAGCTTTCTGAACCTCAGTTTCTTTATTTGTTAGAATGGTTATCATATCTATCTCAAAGCATGACTGTGAGGATCATTAAATGATGAGGGCAATTAGATATCATAACCCTTCAGGCTTAATCTTTCTGATGCCTTCTTATATTGATTCTCAACTATTTTTGTTTGCCTAAAAAATATATCCTCTTTTATTTCTGAGATTTGTATTTGGCCTTTGGAGAAGCTGAATGTTCTGGTTAACACAGCAAGTGGGCCTGGTGGTGATGAAGCTTTCAGCCTTATTATAGAAATCAGTGAATTATTGACTTATTTGTGAAATCAGTGAAAATGTCCCAAAGGGAGAAGCCTTTCTCCCATGCTCAAATATAAAATTGGCATTGAAACAAGATCGGAAGCTTTTAAAGCGAAATGAGTCTTTATAAAATGTGGCTCATCATGGCTCTTCCCAGAACCATGTGGAAGACCACATGGTTTGGTAGAAAAATGTGGGGGAACAAGACTGAAACTATTGTTGGTCTTTCTCATAATTCTAAAGATGTAATCTGAGTTACTCTAATAATTCAGAATTTCAAAGGTCCACTCTATTTCAAAGAAAATCTCTTAGGCTAATTTGAGGTGGATGCAGAGGGCCGCTCTCTCTGGCCAGGAGTCTCAAAGCATGATTTATTCTTGTAGCATTTCTGTGAGATGTTTTTTCCTCTTTTCCAAATTTTGTAGAAATGCCAAGTCTCTTTCTTCAAAATTCAATACAATTTGGCTCAGAGATACAAGGCAGGGGGAATAGGATACCGGTCATTTAATTCCATACAGCTTCTCACACCCCTGACTAACTTTTTATTGAAAAGATTTAAAAATAATTTTCCATATAGAAATGTTTTACCTTTTGATTTTTTTGGATATTCTTTAAAACCTCCTCTACAGCACTGAAATGTAATATAGTATTCACAGGTGAAAACTACTTACTCTTTGAAAACAGCATTTCTTTTGGCTCAGCCAAAAATACAGGAATGTTTTTACTTACTTCCCACTAAAGAGAAAAATGATTTCACGAAGTAAGTCTCACCTTTGAGGAATAACATCAAAAAATATCTGCCTTTAGCTTGGAGAAGTCACCAACTGCAAGTTCATATTTGTGCCCAGCCCCAGCTCTGAATCATAAAACCTGGCTAAACACATCTGCCATCTGATACTCGTGGTAAACCCGACGGCATGGTCCTGCAGAAGGAACTCGGATTTGGGTTCCTTTGGGATATCTGTGTGTGTTGGAAACGCCATGTGAACTCCTAGTCTCCGTATGTTGAAAATGGGACACCTCTCCTTCTTTTCCCTTGGATTCTATGATGATAAAGTAGCAGGCCTCGCAAAAAGCAAGCTCTCTACCGACGGCGAGGGCCCTCTCCCTCTGCTCTCCTCAATTTCCTCGGCCCAGCTCCAGCTCTCAATTTTGGCTAAGCATCTGTGGTAGAAAGAATAATGGCCTCTCAATGAGGTCTTCATCCTGGAAGGCTGTGAATAAATTACCTGACATGGCAAGAGAGACTTTGTAAATGTGATGAAGCGAGGGATCTTTAGATGGAAGATTAGCTGAGATTATTTGGATTGGGTCCTGTGTAGTCACATGAGGGTCCTTGTACGTGGAAGAAGGAGATTTGAAACTGCTGTTTTTGGCACTGAAGATGAAGGAAGGGGTCACAAACCAAGGAATGTAGGTGATCTCTAGAAGCTGGAAGAAGCAAGGAAATGGATCCTCTGCTTGAGCCTCTGGAAGAATGAAGCACTGCCAACATACTGATTTTGGCCCTGTGAGACCCATTTCAGACTTGTGACGTCCAGAATTGTAAGATAATACATTTATGTTGCTTTAAGCCACCAGTTTGCATTCATTTGCTACAGCATGAATAGGAAACGGGTACAGCATCTCCATAGGGCAATGCCCTGGCTGCTGGGCGGGAAGTGCTTTGAGTAGCTGGACAAAGTGGTTCTAATCTTTGGCTATGTCCCTCCTAAAAAGCTCAGAAGAGGCTGAAGGAACAGTGATTGTTATGGATTATTCCTCTTTGGTAGGCAAGAAGACAGAGGCTTCCAAAGCAGAACAAACAGAATGATGTAGACTAAACATTGAAGGACCTCTAATTTTTTTTTTCTTTACTCATTTCATAAAAGTGCCTTTTGGGTTTTCAAGTAATTAAGTAAATACAACTTCTATCTGGGTATATGATCTTACAGATAGCAATAATGCCCATCTTCCAGAAGTCTCAAGACACTTTCTGCTCCAAGTTCCTGGAAAAGTTTAAGCTCATGATTTTGTGTCAAATTTATAACAAATCCTGACTTAACCTGAAGCAAAGCCACAAAAAATGACCCTGAAATTTTATATGTCTCAGGGGAGGGGTTCAATCCAAAACAAATTCAAGTGAAACTCTCTGGATTTGACCCTTAAACCCTGAACCATGGCTATTTCAAGTGGTGGTTTCTAGATTCTGAGGTCTAGCAAAACCTGTGTTCCCAGGGTGAAAGAGAGAGAGAGAGAAGAGAGAGAGAGAGAGAGAGAGAGAGAGAGAGAGACCAATCTGGGACTAGAGGGGAAAAATTTTGCTATTTTGTTGGAGGTGTTTCCTCAGAACCAGCCAGAGTGAACATCTGTGATATGCTTGTTTGGACACCCTATCACTTGGTCTTGAAACATTTTTATGAAATGCTACAGAAAGTGTTAGAATATCCAATTAGTGATGATACAGTAGAGCTGAGAAAGTGTCATTTGCCTGGGTGGTCCCCAAACTTTTCTGGCCCTTTAGCCAATGACATTTATTTTAATAATAGCTCAGAGACCAAGAGGCCTCTCCTCTTCCCTCTTCACGAACAAATCATGAGGAACTCCCTGATTTCTTACTCACATCTCTGGAATCTGTGTGTGGTGGTTGCAAAGGAGTGTTTCCTATCAAGGGTGCATTTGAAAAACTGAGAGTTGCCTGCAATCTCTGAAGCAACCTCATGCACGAAAACAATCAGACTTTTTATGTTTGGCTCTTGGGGCCACAAAAATGAAGCAGAGAGAGGAAGGGGCTTGATGGCTCAGTGGAAAACAGACTTCTTTAGTATTTGGCAAGAGAACTCTGATCTGCTCCTAATCCAACTGGAATCATGGGCTGTGGGCCCGTCTCGGTGCCCTGACCTATGCACACAGCCTGCCATGGGTGTGCGGTGAGAAAGTAGTTTCACAAGTCACCTATCAGCTAAGCTACTGTAGACGCAATTAAGGTAGTTTCAAGTTTTTGGAGACTGGAGGTGTTTATAATTTTATTATTCTAATGACTTTGGTATAGATGGAAAAATGATCAAACAAAGGTAAGAGTCGAATCCTTCATGATGCTAAACTATACAAAGCAAAGGCTCAGAAAGTGAGTTTTTTAAACCCGAAAACAATAGCAATAATAATGATAACTATCTGAGCCAGGCACAGACTAGAGCCTATAATTTCATCTTTCAACAAAACCTTATGGAAAATATGATTACTCTCCTCCCTCAGACATGTAAACCGAGGCTCAGAGATCTTAGATAGGTTGCCCAAGATCACAGAGCTAGTAGCACCTGGAGCAAGTATTCTATGCAGTTCTATCCAACACATAGAACAGATAGGTAACAGGTCAGCATGTTGTCTTTTGGCTACAGAGTTACAGAAAAATGGAAATGGAAATAAAAGTTACCATATATTTATTTGAAGGCAAATGGGGTTGCTTTCTAAACAAGTTGATGAAGACGAGTTATTCACTTTATAAATGGAGGTTTGCAAACTCTCATCTGGGGTGGGATCAATGACAAATCACTTGGCACCAGGTGCTTGCAAGATATTACTTATGGCAAATTAGTTTCAAACACACACAAAAAAAGGTTGACTTTTTAAAAAATATTATCTTATTTGAACAAGATTGTGAGCAGGGGAAGGAGCAGAGGGAGGGAGAGAATCCTTAGCAGACTCTGTGCCGAGCACAGAAGCTGATGAGGGGCTCGATTTCATGACCCTGAGATCACAACCAGAGCTGAAAACCAAGAGTCAGATGTTTAACTGGCTGTGCGACCCAGGTACCCCTTAACACTGACATTTTATTGGTTATTTAATAAACTAGCTGGAATTAGGATTATTTCTGACATTCCAGTACCTGGATTCTTGGAAGATGTGGCAGTGAGGGAAAACACCCCGGACACCTCCACGTACCACTGCCCCAGGCACTTCCATGCAATGCACATCAGCTTACTTAATTTCTTCCACGACCTCAGAGGGTCAGTGCTACCAACCCCATTTTTGCAGAAAAGAACATTGAAATTCAATATTTTGTTCCAGATCACGCTGATTATTAGAGCATGGAAGCTGACTATTCCATCTCAGGCTTGCAGTTTACATACAGCTATGCATCTATATAATAAGGTAACTCATAAATGCTTTTCTGGACTACACTGTGGTTCTGACCATCCCATTGTAGCAGGGAGAGATGCTCTGATTTCTGAACAAGAGATGTTGAAAGATGAAGCCTTCTTGTGTCCTGGCTAGAACCAACCTTTCTTTTACAGGACCAATTTGATCCAGATCCCCAGGGTGAAGGAGGTCAGGTACCAGTCAGTCTACACTGAACCATTTGTCAATGAATTTGTGGTGACCCATGAGTCATGATGGCATGTGGATTTACACACCAGGACTTGGGAGCCAGCTAATCTAATCTGAGTTCTCTCCCTCCAGACGCTGTCCCAAGGTTGGGTAGGGATGGGATCTATCTGTAGGCAATGAGGGAATGAAAGCCTAGATTAGCTTTGGTTCCCATCACGTTCTTCTCTGGGTGGGGGTAGGGGTGGGGGTGGCTTTGAAAACCGCTGCTGGGCCCCACGTGCCAGGAAAGGAACTAAGAGGGAAGATGTGATTCTTTTTGCTTTGACTGCCTTCCCAAAGCATCCCTGGTTGGTATACTAGGAGCTTATCACATTCCCACTCTCTTCTAATAATTGAGTTCTACTGGAGGAGGAATAGGGGTTGGGTCCTCAGTGGAGCGTCTACTCCCTTAGAAAGCCTGAGAAGGCACAGTCATTCCATGAGGCTACACATGGAAAAGAGATTAGGCCAGGCACCGAGTTAGGACACGGCCACTTCAGGACTTGGGCCTCAGCTATAAATGATTTGCAATTGTCCCTCTCTCTGCCTCTTGGTTTTCCACAGCCTGTCCTCTCTTCCCATCCTCCCCACACAGAAGCAAAAATTAAAACCAGCAAAATCGATGGACTTTGAAATTCCACGGAGAACAGAAGCAAATTGGGGCTCATGATCTAAGGAGAAAGGGACATTTGAGAAAAGCAAATTTTGAAGCTCAAAGCCAGCTAATTTAGTCACAGTTTATTAGGAAGCCAATTTGAAACCACAAGCGGGGACTAACCTTGTCCTGTTTTAAATAGACTTTCCATTTCCTTTGTCTTGGTCGAAATGTGACTTGGTTAAAATGGAATTGTTTGTGAAATTTCTCCTACCCTCATTTTTAGAAAGTCAAATATCATGTGCAGTTTTCTTTAAATATGGAACATTAAATATGTACTGTACTTTAATTTTGGTTCTTTTGCTTTACATCCATTTATTATTGCATTATTATTACATTTTGTATTGTCCTTACATTTATTTACTGCTCTTGCATTTTCTGTTATGAATAATAGCCTCTGTGGTGGTAGTAATAATAGTAGTAGTGGTGGTAGTATGTTTGTGTGCTCTAGCTTTGGACTCAAATCTCCACCTGGTTTCCTACTGTAGTGAGCCAGGCGAGGATCTATTTGGGAGATATGAGCTCCTAAGCATAGATGCATAGCAGAGTTATAGAATCTGTTGACTTGAAATCCCACATCCCAGCCTCCTTGTCCTTAGATCCTGTCCCAAATCCACTTTAAAAAGACAAATCAAAAACTATGATACGCATATGGCAATTAAGTCATATAAAATATGGAGTAAAATGTTAAAGTTTCTGATATTTCATCAATATCTATTCCCCCTAGGTTAATTATTATAAGCAATTTCTTACTCAAGAAATTTGTTACTTATTCAGTACTTATTCATTCCAGCATATACAAATATTTCTTATGATTAATTGGATAATTTATAAATATACACACTAATACATATTACCTTGTGTCTTACTCTCCTCTCCCCACCCCCATTAAGTATTATATTTTGGAGTATATATTTTGGAGTATGTTATCAACCCAGAGGCATGTTTTGTTGTTGTTGTTGTTGTTTTGTTTTGTTTTGTTTTGTTTTTTTAAACATCCAGGCGGCTCAGTGGTTGAGTGTCTGCCTTCGGCACAGGGTGTGATCCCAGGGTCCTGGGATCAAGTCCCACATCAGGCTCCCTGTAGGGAGCCTGCTTCTCCTTCTGCCTGTGTCTCTGCCTCTCTCTATGTGTCTCTCATGAATAAATAAATAAAATCTTAAAAAAAAATAAAATAACCTCCTAGTACTTAATATAAAGATGCACCCTATATTATTCAACTAGAATTTTATTATTGGAAACGTGGATTTTTTTCCCTGCACATTTTTCTTGCTTGTGCAACTATATCTATAGGGTAATTTCTGCTTTTTTAATTTATGCCATGGATGGCACTTGCTTCCCAGGTGATGGACATTCTAGATTTCTCTTAATGCTGTGTCCCAAGGAGAGAAGCCAGGAAAGATATACGTGCCCAGAAGAGAAAAAATGCCAGGAGAGAAAATGATTCCACAAGAGGCACCAAAAGCTGTGGACAGGAAAAAGAAAGAGAGAGAGAAGGCTCAGGGAAAGTCTGCTCCCAATTCAGTTCTATTCCTAATCCCATTAAATCGGGCACCAGAAGCCCCACCCTTCACACCTCATCTTGCCTTGGCTCTTGCTGCAGACCTTCTCTATCTTCCCAGGGTGGATAGAGGAGGCCGGGTAGGGGAAGCCCCGAGCTCCCCCTGGAGGCTGGAGAGCATAGGAAGGGCTCACGAAAATACATTCCACAAATTGAAGGACATTTGTAAAAGAAATATACATCAGTTAAAACAGCTGGTCACATGCATGCCTCTTCCCTGGTGTCTTGATTCATGTGCGCACAGTTTTGCATAATTGCAATGATGGCCTCGATTCAATTTTGTGTTCTGCTTTTTTTTCCCCCCACTTAATATTATATAGTAAATGTTTTTCCATGTGGCTACATAATCTTTCTAATTACCATTTTAATGACTTCATAATACTCCTTCCAGTTCACATATTGTAATTTATTTAACCACTCCCTATTGTTGGACATTTTTTATTGTTTCCAGACTTTTACTAATATAGAAAATGGTGCAGACAATATCTATTGTTTTCTTCTTTTTGAATGAGTTTTTTAGATGATGGGGTGAGTCCAAGAGTGGGGTTGATTTCACAGCTCTGGATAAATGTTCTGCTGATTCCTTAAGCAGCAATGCCGCTGGCAGGGTAGTAAGATCCTCATTTGGGCACTTCTTGTTTGTTTTAACTTCTGCAAAGGTAATCATGTAGCTTGCCATGTCTTTCACTTTCTACTAATTCTTCTCCACTTTCACACAGCCAACTCAGTGATTTAGCTTTTGTTTGATTATTTATTTACTCGATGTCTTTTGAGAACCCGAATATTTACCAGAAATTTGCTCGAGAGTTGTTTCTTTGATACCATAGCAATTCTTAAAGGAAATAGAAACAAAAGATGAGATGCTTTGCGTTAGTGAACTCAGATTGTAAAACTTAAAAAAGAAATCATACTTGTGAAGCCCTAGTTATCAGATTTAAGGAAAATATGAGTTGGAGAAAATCTGCTAGCACATCCCAGCTCCATGAAATGGGTAAGTGCTTCATAAAAAGAGAGTTGAGACTAACAGAGTACAGAGCTGGCTAAAGCCAAGCATCGTTGAATGAGTAGGAGCTCACCAGTAGAAAAAGATGACAAGGGGGGTCCAAGAATCAGACTGTTGGTGTTGAAATACTAGCTCTGTCCTTCACAAGAGCTGTGAGCACTTAATTTATCTCCTCTCTCTCTCAGTGTGTCTGTCTTTTCCTATTTATTTTTTAGGTTCCTATTCAACTCTTAAAACTCAGACAAAATATCATGTATGTCTTTTACTTTCCCCAGCTTCTTTTCCCCAAAAGTCCTCCTTTATTCGGTGCTCCCAACCCACTGGTGGCATGCCTCTCCCTCTCTTAGAGCACCCATCACCTGATGTTATCTGTATTAGAAAGTGACATCTTTGGGGCTACAGGCCATATTTTTCTCCTCTTGGGGTCTCCGGCATCTAGCATGGTACCTGACACATGTTGGGTACTTGGCAAATGTTTGTTAAATTTAACGACTTGAATTGAATGTTTAAGTAATTATGGCACATCAACAGGAGGAAATATACAGCAATTAAAAAGATAATTAGGAAGACTGCATAGCTTGGTGGAAATATGTTTATGATATGTTTAATGTGAACATGCAAAGTGATGTCTGCATTACGATTCTCACTGTCTGAAAATTCTCTGGCTAGGTGCTAAAAAGACAAAGAATAAGAAAAGATGTTTATCTCTGAGCAGTTCATGGCTCAGGTTCTATTGAGGGAGGAAAGTGTGTATAAGAGTTACCATGGGGGGAGAGCAATGGTTAGCAGTGTGAAATGCTGAGTCAGGGGCTGAATTTGTCTGGAGGAAGTTGAATGAGATAGACATAACATTTATGTGGGCATGGAGATTAACTGGGAGTCCAAGGGCAAGATATTGGAGAAGGAATTTTCTTAGATGGGAAAGGCATTGCATTTTAGAGAAATCATTAGACATTTCTGTGGTAGTAGATGAGAGGGAGTGAGAGGAGATCAATGATAATATTGAGTTATACTGTAGATGCCTTGATATGGTATTTGATCCTTAACATGTAGACAGTGGGAGCTACTGAAGGTTCTTGAGCAGGGGAGGGGGCATGATCACATTTGTTTTTATGACAATATCCCTGGCAAAGCAAAAAGGGTGGACTGAAAGGATAAATACCTTGGGCATGTAGACCAGGGAGATGACTATAAATACCTGGGTCAAGTGAGAGGTGATGGGCTTGATGGTGGAATTGTAGCAAATTTGACATACCTTCAAAGGGAGAGTGGACAAGACTTGCTGAGGAATGGGATGCTTGGACATGGACGAAGGGTAACTCACAGTGACAGATGATTTGTAAGAAATGTAAAAAAGAATGGACTTAGGTAGGAGAGTGTGTGGGAATGAGAAAGTGGGGAGGTGTTGGCCTTCATTTTAGACATGTTGACTTTTTGGTGTTGGTGGGCCTCACATGAGCAGAAGGCTGGTATGCAGCCAGATAAATGCTTCTATATTCTTAGGAGATCATTTCTGGCAAAAAAAAAAAAAAAAAAGATGTCCATAAACTGGGTCTAAGAAATAATTCCACAACTTCTATCCCCATGAAAAACAGGAAGCAGGCTACAAACGGGCATATTTCCAGCAGCCTGACTTCAAGTCTAGGTTCTTCCTCATCAGTTGTAAGCAAATTAGTTAACCTTATTAAACCTTAAATTCCTCATCTGCAAATTAGAATAACTCTTGCCTCATGGGGTAGTGTGGGAATGAGAGGAGATAAAGCAAAAAAAAAAAAAAAATCTGCAAGAGGGACCCAGTAAGTGTCCATTCCATCTCTACTCACGCTCCACCCCTTTCCACAGATTATCTCCGAACAGGAGCAAAGGGCTGAAACAGAAACCAACACAATTCTCCTTAAAACCAGCATCAAAGGGATCTCTGTCCACTGGTAGTTTATTTCTCTAGGGCTTGTCCAGTTCTTGTTGGAGTCAAGTGTTGGTGAGATTCAGGGACCAGAACTTCTCTTGAGTTGCAGCCAGTCTGTTTTCCAAATAAAGGTTTCTCCAGGGGTGAAATATTGACTTTCTCAATACGAGCATCACCGAGCTCCAATCTGTATCAACATCGCAATATGGTGCCTTCATTTATCTCAGTTCTTCTCTGATAAGAGTAAAATCTTCAATTGCTCTTGCTGATTTGAATTGAGGCATATCTATCTCTGTATCTCCATTCATATGGCTATGACTATAATATGGCTATAATGGTTATAATACTAAAGAAATGGCAATAATAATAATTTCCATTTTGAGGACTTGCTTTAGGTTAGTACTTAAGGCACATCACTACTTTTAATCCTTGCAACACACCTATGTGGCTTTATATTTTGCCCGTATTACAAATGACCAGACTGGTACAGAGAGGTGAAATGACTTATCTAAAGCTGCACAGAAAGTAATAGGGACCTAAAATTTGAAAGAAAACCATTTAAATCCAGAGCCCTTATTTATAACCACGACCTCTCAACCAAGGTAGCATTCTTTCTGCCACTTACCACTCGGGGTGAGAGGAGGGAGATACAGGAAGCAAGGAAGTGTTGTGTGTATATGTTTTAATTGCTGGTACACATGAACCATAAGTCACTCTTATTTCTCCATCAAGGGAGGCACAAGGACAAGCAAACAGAATGGCATTTATCTATGATTAAAAAATTATGACCATTTATATGCAAATGAGGGCTTGTCTAAAGCTTCTGGAACCTGAAGAGGATCACAGAGAGTCATAAATTTTGGGTGTTTCTTCTTTTCTATGCACTCCCAGGCCAAGTGTGGAGTTTCAGTAGTATCACCAGGGTGATTGGAAGCAAGGCTGACCACTCTGGGTTGTTTTCCTATGATGCAGTCACAAGGACATGCTCTTTCCTCTGCCTAGTATACTCATTAGCTAGAAAGTTCTCAGCCCCCCAGGTCAAATGTTGTCTGCTCTGAGAAGCTTTCCATATTAATGAATTAATTTCGGCAGGTAGTCTTTGTAATGGCACAGATCCTGTTAGTTCATCCATTCATTTATTCACTCACTTATTCATTCAACACATGCTCACTGAGCACTTCCTGGGCACTCTCCTAGACACAGAAGATATAATTTGTACCTGATTCTAGAGCAAAGGAGCAAAATCAGGTCTTCTGATTCTCCTGTGGAGTTAACATTGACTGGAGGAGACAGGCAAATAAACAATAAATAATAAGGGGGAAAAACCATAATGGTATAATTTCAGGTAACAATATGCACAGGAAGGAGGATAAAGCAGGTTGGTGGGTGGTGAGGGAAACCCTTCTGAGAGTTTTATGAACAATGGCCTAAATGACCTGAGCAGAGTTAAGATACAGGTCTTAAAAAATCCGGGGCCAGAGACTGGCAGTTTAATAGTAGCTCCTCTTTATACGTGTGCCGTGTGTGGAAGACACTTCAGTCAGAAATAACAGAAATGATGATGATGGTGGTGGAGGTATTGACTGTTACTCTTGAGCATCCACTGGGGTCTCAGTACCACTGTAAATATTTGCATTCATTATTTCTCACAGTAGCCTTGTGAGGCAGGCATTTTATCTGATTTGCATCTAACGCAAAAACCCTTAGAGAAGTAAAATGACTCGCTCAAGGTCACACAACCAATAAAGGGCAGCAGCTGAAATTAAAGCTGCACCTGTCCCCAAAACCTATAACCTTCAATGGCCCCTTGCCTTTGCATTCCCAGAACCTAACATGGGGTGTAGCACTACAGCATCATGTAATACTATGATGAATGGATGAAAGAGGAAATTCATTACCCCCAATGTCCCATAAATGACAACTAATGTGACTATGTAAATTTCTGGCAGTGTATTTAGGCACCCGGTAAGTATTGCATTTTTGAGAGGGTGGTGGGGTAGAGCACGAGGCCCCCGAAGGCGAAAAACTTCACTGTGGAAAGTCACATATGGATGCGAAATAAAGCATGGTGATCCAGCCTTTCCCTTTTCCTTTGCACACATATCTCTCCAGCAAGGAGAATTTTCCTGCCACAAATCACTATACACATGCACACACCTCTCCATATATGTGTGTATATACACACAGACACACACACACACACACACACACACACACACGGGCCAGAGACACAGATGCATTCCCATCAACAAACAGGGATACACATCCATAGTACATAACAAGCAGATAACACAGCTGCACACAGGATGCACACTGACAAAGGAGATACACACTTGCTCACACGCTCGCCTGACCTCAGACACAGAAAAGCACGCCCAAGAAGCACTCACATACACCTGGGCAGAGACTGGGGTCCACCAGCATGAAGGCGGCCTGCATCCCAACTAGCTTGGTGACAAGTTCCAGTGTTAGTTCACCGCGGCTGGGAGAAATTTGCTCCCTTTCTCTCTCTCTCTCTCTCTCTCTCTCTCTCTGTGTCTCTCTTTTTCTGCAGAAACAGTCAAGTGTCCTGATACTATACTCTCAGGGTTGTCCTCGTCCAAATGCTCCTTCTCCTTCCTCAACTTTTTATCTGAGCTTCCTCCAATCTCTCTGATGGGGTCCCGAGGAGGACCGCCAGGGGCACAGCTCCTTGCTACTCCAGCTCCTGTCTTAGAGCCTTAGTGATAGGTGGTCTCCATGCCCAGAGCATGCTCCCCAGGCTTCCATGGCTTATTCCCTCATCTCTTTCTAGGTTTTTCTCAGATGTCCTCTTCTCAATAAGGTCTGACCCAATCCACCAATCCTGCAACATCGTGATGATATCAACTATTACTCTTGGGCATTTATCAAGGTCTAGGTACAATTCTAGATGATTTGTATTCATTTATTCTGCACAATGGCCCTGGGAGGTAGATACTATATCTGATTTACAGATGAAGCAAAATGCTTAGATAAGTAGAAGGACTTGTTCAAGGTCACTTTTCTTTCCCTGCTCTGCTTTTTCTTCATTTCATAGGACTCGCCATTTTCTAACAAATTAGATGATCTATTTCTTTTTTCTTATTGAATGTTACCTGCCTTCCTTGCTCCCTCCATACACATACTACGATAGAAGTTCCACATAGATGGCAATCTTAGTAGGCACTTAATTAATGTGTGCTGAATAATAACTGTATTATTAATTACTGAGAACCTAATTTTGCCGACACATTTTCTTCAGTGAAACAAAGATCACTGCCGCCACCCCATTTTGCAGATTCATTAGTTCGTTCTTTCCCCTTTAATCCCTTTCACTATTATTTATATTCCCCAAATGAATGACACCATATAATGTTTGTCCTTCTCCGATTGACTTATTTCACTCAGCATAATACCCCCCAGTTCCATCCACGTCGCAGCAAATGGTGGGTATTTGTCGTTTCTAATGGCTGAGTAATATTCCGTTGTATACATAGACCACATCTTCTTTCTCCATTCATCTTTCGATGGACACCGAGGCTCCTTCCACAGTTTGGCTATTGTGGACATTGCTGCTAGAAACATCGGGGTGCAGGTGATCTGGCGTTTCATTGCATCTGTATCTTTGGGGTAAATCCCCAGCAGGTTCAAAACAAAACAAAACAAACAAAACCACCTGAGGCCCAGAGAGTAGAACTATTGCTTAAGGTATCAGAGCTGGTCTGAAATGGGGTAAAAAAAAAAAAAAAAAACTGCTCACTGCAGGGTGCCATATGACTTCCTTTCTTTCTACCCACCCAGTAGTCAGGAGACAAGAGGGCAGTAGCCAGCCCAATGTGATCAGTACAGTGAGTGGTTCTGGAGATCCTTAGGAGACCCTAGAGGGAAGTGTCCTCCCTTACTATGCCCATGTCCTCAGGATTACGGGTTGACTAGAAGGTGAGAAATATTCCCTCTCCCCATTCTTGTCCCCCTTGGCCAATTTCTGGGTTTGCCTCTCAGTGTGGACCATGTCCCATTGCCAGAGAAAGAACTCCTGACAACCCACAGGGCTACTCTGGAGCCATTTCTTGGACATTTCCCTGTGATATCTGGAAGCCTCGGGACCTTGTCCTCTCAGTCAACTGATCACATGCCAAGGCCTGATAGAAGGACTTCTAGACCAGAAAATTCTGAAAGTCCCTGAGACCCCGTGATGAATTTCCCTCTTTCACTGAAGCTTCTCCTTCCGGGCAATCCCATCACCCTTTGGGGCCACAGCTGGAGCCTCCCAGCTGCAGCTGTCTCTAACTCAGCATCGTTAGTTATGCAAGCACCATCGCCCAGAGCCTCTCAGGCGGGCTGCAGCCCTGCAGGGAAGCTGATGCAGAAGGTGCAGAGGGAGGGAAGGCAGGGGACAGGTGGAGGAAAGCTGGAATGGCGACCTCTTGGTCACCCCCATGGGGGTACCTGTGCCCCTTCCTTGTCTTACCCTCTTGCCTCCCAAGTTAGAAATCCAAATGTCACCATCAATTCCCTCTCACCTCCAGCCCTATGCCCAAGCCATCATGCATCCCCATCTTTTTTGTCTTTCTTGCATCTCTTGGGCTTGCCCCCTCCTCCCCACACCTTCAGCTACCTCCTTGGGCCTGGCCCATACCATCTTTTACTTGGACCCAGCAACACTAGCCTAAATATTCTCCTGGCCTCCAGACATGGGCCCCTCCAGTCACAGATGGAGGGTCTTGACTGTGTTCTTCTGCTAAATTTGGCAATGGCTCCTTACTGTCCTGATTACAGCATCCACACCCTTCCTTAGGTTATATGGTCCTACATGATCTGGTTTATGCTGGCTTCTCTAAACTCTTGTCTCTGGGGCCTCAGGGTCACTGGTCTGTAAGCCTGAATTTCCGATAATGCCCCTTACATGTCCAGCCTATTATTTCTTGATGCTTCTGCTCCCTCTAAAATACTCACTCCCTCTTTCTGTTTCAACACTCACTCACTGAATACTCACATCATGGGTCACCTCCATAGAACCATCCTGACATTTGTTCCCCTCAGTACCTGAGAGGGCTATGTCCTATGTCCTCATCCCATTCTAACCCCACATAGCTTATACATAGCTCCAGTTTAGTCCTTATGGAGCCACATGGCACTGGCTATGTTGAGTCTTATTTCAGCCAGGAAGAGAGGCATAAGGCAAGATACTGGGAGAGGGGCATGGAATCTCCATGTCCTCTCTGTGAGCACTACTCTCTCAGCACCTCCATGTGCTCACCAACCTGGAAGCTCTCCAAAACCCACTATTCAAGGTTTCTATGGAGGTTCCATTACATAAACATAATGGGTTCAAATCATTGGCCGTTGGTGATGAGCTCAGTCTTCAGCCCTTCTTTCTTTCTTTCTTTCTTTTTTTTTTCTTCCTTTCCTAAAGGTCAGATGGTGGTACTGAGTGTTCCATCCTTCTAATCATGTCTTAGCCTTTCTAGTGGTAGGCATCATTCTGAAGCTTCAGCGGCTCCCAGCCACCTGCCATCATCTCCTTAGAACACATAAAAAATACTCTTATCGCCCTGGAGATTTGAAGGGTCTTAGAAGCCCTTGTGTCAGGAACCAGGGCCTAAAATCAAACATGAGAGCAAAAGATGTTCCTTTCCTCCCTATCATTTAGTAAAGGGCAGGGGTTTTTGAAGCTGTGTGTCAGGGATGAAGACCAAATATACGTATTTCTTGTTTCATCACAGTATCACAGATGTGGATGTATCCCTCCCAGTGGGGCTTGGGTGATATTTTCCTGCTTTCCTCCCCCACACCTAGGAAACAGTAGATTCTGAGTGGGAAGGAAGCAGGTGTCTTATGACTTCATTTCAGTAGAGAGCTAACTCAGGAGTGCCTTCCTTGCAGAGGACCAGGAAAGGAGGTCCAGTCTTCTGGGGGGAGAGCAGAAGCTGAGTCCTCACCTGGAAACCCAGGTTTCCTGGGCTCTTTGTCTGCATTTGAAGAGTATGAGAAGGGAAAGGCCTGAGGGAGAGTGTCAGTTTTACTCTAACCAGAGTGGAAAAAAAAATATGAAAGCCATCTCATCCCATCTTCCTCCTCTGGGCCCAGCACTGTGTCCTCCTTCCTGCTCTCTTTCCCAATATGGTTCGTGTTCCTCAAGCTTTATGACCTTTGAACCTGTTTGGCTCTTCTCATCCAGTATTCCCCTCCTCCCCCCCACACACAAGCTCCCCAGGTCTGGTCATTCAGGAACAATCCTGCTGCTTGATCCAGCCCTGACATCTGTGTAGCCTTCTCCAGGTGGCTGAGAGGCTGCTCCATAACCAGGGAGGGCTCTGCCCTTTGAAATCACTTGACCTTCTTTGTGGACTCAATACTTCTGAAGTTTCATCAGAAGCCATGCCTTTTCCTAGGACCAGACTACAAAAACCAGCCCCAAAAGATGGTGCTTTGTTCATGATTGGAATGAAAGCCTCTCATCTTGAGTCAAGAGTTGTTTTAGGAAGATTAGAAGTTATGCTTGGTGGGGATCCCTGGGTGACTCAGTGGTTTAGCGCCTGCCTTTGGCCCAGGGCATGATCCTGGAGTCCCGGGATCGAGTCCCACGTCAGGCTCCCAGCATGGAGCCTGCTTCTCCCTCCTCCTGTGTCTCTGTCTCTCTCTATATGTATATCTATCATAAATAAATAAATAAATCTTTTAAGAAAAAAAAGAAGTTATGCTTGGTGATTTATAAAATCATTTCTGGGGTGTCCCTTTCAGTGAAATAAGGAATATGAGAAGGGAAGACTAATAAAGTAGAAAGAACTGATTCCCTAACTGCGAGTTGGGGGGAGGAAGGATTTGGGGCCTGGGCAGTGGCAGTGTTGCTGGCCACGCGGGCATCACTCTGGGCAGGTGTGGCACAGGAATTCAGAGAAGAGGGCAGATGGCCTGGGTGCTCAAGGAGTTAAGTGTCAGAGAAGGGAATCAGGTGACCTGCATCTGATTTACCCTGGTAAAGCATTTCCCACCTCCCAGGAGAGGACATTGTGCCTTTAATGACCTAATTAATCTACTCTTCAAAACAGTCCTTTGAAATGGGAAGAAGTACAGTAGGACTTGAACGTGGACCTTTCTGACCTTTGTGTTAGAGCTCTTTTCTACATCACCCTCTCTTTGGGTTACACGCATTTAAACTCAGATATGTGGGGCTTCACAAACTCAGTGGTCTTTTCTATTTTTGGCGTGTGTGATGAATGCTACAAATACCAATTCTCATAATAGGGAGAAATCTGCTTTCATTCTATTAATGGCATCACTAACCGCTTATTGATTTTTTTAAAGGAAAATTAGAAAAATAAAAGTTGTTGCAAATTATTGCTATTAAGTCCCACTGGAGGGTTGATAGACTCACTCCTGTAGTTGGTGTGAGTGGAGGTCTGAGTCACACATAGAGTAAGAGTTCTTGATGTTTGCAGTCCAAGAGTCATGGTGACAGCCACAGCAGATCAAGGGCTGTGCTTAACCTTGAAGCAGACTCTTCTCTCCTGTGAATCTGGATGAAGTAACGTGATAAAGCAGAAAGAGCCAAGATTGCTAACTAATTGTGTGACTTTGGGCTCACATTTGCTTAACCCCCATGACCCTTGGTTTATTCACTTGTACTATTTGGAGGATAGTATAGACCTCATGGGGTGTTCTTGAAGACAGAATGATCGTACAGAGTGTAGCACAGTGCCTGGGACACACAGTGAGTAGTTAACACCTGTTGGATTCTTTTTCACTCTCCCTGACCTCTTCTCTCCATTTGGCAGAAGCCATGTGCTTGCTTTCTCACGAATGACACAGAAATTGGGGGCCACTTCCCTTAGTCTTTAATGCATGTTATATACCCTGCAAAATATATCCTCCAAAAGCCTAGCTTCTATTATGTAAGGACAGGAACGAAACATCTGCCATCATCCAGCTGGTCCCTGGATCTCCTATTGAAGGGGCATTGGGGGATTAAGGACAGATTGACCAGTCTTGGTTTAGATGTGGGAGGGCAGACCTTAGGCAAGTTGTTGAGAGGAGACCGTGCTATACAAAAAGAGTTAAGATTCTCTTGATAAGAAATTAACAAGATTTTGGGAATCTCTGAGGCGGAGAAAAGGAGAGAGGCAAATGTAAGAGGAGAAAAAAGATCTGGGAAAAATGCCAGGCATGCAGCATGCTAAGTTCCTCTTGAAAAACGTGACCAAATTGTCTAATACTCAATTTTAAGCGATTTCTCGGTGCTATTTAGGTAAACACGACAAACATCAGTTTGTTGGAAGTGATTTAATATATAACAACTCTTGACATGTACTATTACTGTTGTTATCATAAATATTGTTATTGTATTGTCATTATGCAGCCTTATGTTGGGCACATGGTATTTTGGAGAATAAAAGAATTGGGGGACTGGCAATGTCAGAAGTGGAGCGCTGCCATGCAAGAAAAAAAAATGGATTAAACATGTAGGGTGTGAGATGATATGCAAATGAAGCTAATTCAGTGGACACATAAACTGAGAGTCCAAACTGCTAGGAAAGGTCAAAATTCCCTACTCCCAACCCCAGGGTGTCGGAGGGATCAGAAGGGACACTGATCTCCCACCAAATGTTAGATGGAGGTTTGAACCACTTTGTCTTGACTCTCAAAAAGAAGGGTGACCACAGTTAAAATGGGGTCCCTTCTAACTCACAGATCATGAAAGCTTCTAGGACACTCAGTTACTCTCAAGGCCAAAACCAAAGGCCTAATGCTACATATGCCATTTGCCGCCCCTCCACCCCCACCCCACCGCTGTTGAGCCGGCCTACTGTTTGTGGTCTTCTCATCATCATGTCCCAGACACATCCTGTTGTTTCTTCAGTCCTGTTCTGAGAGCTGCTGCCTCTGTCTGTTGACCTAGGCCATCACTATCCCACCCTGAAGGGCCAGATCTGCTTCTCCCCAACCACCCAAACATGATACTTTGGCAGCTTTGCCCAAGCTCTAGCTCTGTTGCTCCAGCTCCCCAAGAAGCCTGTGCTACTCTTCTAGCCCAAGACTGCTCTTCCATCACCAACATTTCCTGGGCTCTCTGATTCTCCTTCCGCACCTTCAGCTGGATGGTGATGCTCCCACTCCCCCTCTAGCGTTTCCTGGACACACACATAGGAATGTCAAGGGAGTCATCCTGTTGAGCTGTACTTTACTCTTCATCCTCTGGCAAGAAGAAATTATGGGAGTTCTCTCAAAGGGTCTATGACAAGATTCTATGTGATCCAGAGCAGGGCTTGGCAAACTTTTCCTACACAGGGACAAGATGTTAAATATTTGGGGCTTCACATGCTACATACGGTCTTTGTTGTAACTCCTTTACTCTACCCTGTAGTGTGGATGTAGCCACGGTCGGTAGAAAACCAAATGAACATGGCCGTGTTGTGATAAAACTTTACTTACTAAAGTAGGCTGCTGGGGCTGCAGTGTGCCAACCCCTGTTTTAGAAGATGACTCTTTCTCAAGGAAGAGATGCCCCTTCCCTTTCATCACAAACAATATCCTCAACCTGACCTGTTTGCCATTTTTCGTCATTTCATCCCAAAAGAAAATAGACTTTATAAAGAAATAATTTGATCACAGTTACCAGGATGATGACAAACAAACAGACCAAGATCCAGAAAGTAACATGCTTTGGTACCATGTTGAGAAATCAGGGCCCTTGTGTACTGTGGGCAGGAATGGAAACTGGTGTAGCCACTATGGAAAGCCATATGGCAGTTCCTCAAAAAATAAAAAATAGAATTACTATATGATCCAGCAATTCCACTTCTGATCATACATCCAAAAGAATTGGAAGAAGGGTCTCAAAGACATATTTGTGTATGCCTGTGTTCACAGCAACTAAATAACATCACAACAACCAAAAGGTGGAAGCAACTCAAGAACCCAATGGGTGCACGGAGAAACACAGAACGGAAGGTTATTCATCCTTAAGAAGGAAGGAAATTCTAACTCAGGGTCCAATAGGGATGGATCTTGGAGACATTACACTAAGTGAAATAAGTTAGTTACAAATAGACAAAGGCTGTTTGATTTCACTTACACGAGGTCCCTGGAGAGGTCAAATTCACAGAAACAGAAATTGGAATGGTGGTTCCCAAGGGCTGGAGGGAGTGGGAATAGGGAGTTGTTATTTAATGGGTATAGAGTTTCTTTTTGCAAGATGAGACGTCCTGAGGATTTGTTGTACAACAGTGTGGATTTATTTAACATTACTGAATCATATACCTAAAAATGGTTAAGATGGTAAATTTTATGTGATGTATATTTTGCCACAATTTCTTTAAAAACTGAAGTTATTTGCATCACATATCTTACAGGAAAAAATAGTTTGATTCAGCTCCTTTTACCTCTCCTTATTCAGATGTAGGAGCATAGGGTGTCACAGAAGAGGTAGAGTCACTTGGGATGATGGTCTCTGGCATTGGAGAAATCAGACAGGAATGTCATCTTCCATCAGCCTTTCTGTAGGAAGACAGACTGTCCTTTCAGCCTGATACAGTATGGTAATTGCTTTCACTCAGCTAGGGGGGCTCTCCCAGGAGCTCCACCAAGGCGTCATTTTGGGATCTGTCATGTCCTATACCACTGTGTTGGGGCCACACAAGTGTCCTCTCCTGCTTAAGCTATTTATATAGATGGTTGAAAACACTTTGCTTGTACAAACTAGAAACTATTAGATTAGGCCAGCAGAGACAGCCAGAGGCAATCTTTTAACAAAGTGAGTGGGATTCAAAGTAGGCATGGAAAGCAAATATTATTTCACTGAGAGTTGATTAGAGAGAGCTCCGTGGATGAGCGGTGACTGTTTTGTTAACTTAGCTGGGGGAAGTGAGCCAGACCAGGTAGGCACCAGCTGGGTTTGCAGGAGAGCACCCTGGGATGAAATGGTAATGGGGGAGTAGGAGGATGCATCAAGCACCCCTCCATACACACTACCCCCCTGTCTTTATTTAAAGTACATGATGGAGCTTAGCAGCCAAGAAGCCTCGGTTTGCTCTAAAATTTCTCATTTTATTTCAGGCAAACACTCTATAAATCCAATGTATTGGAAAGCAAATATTGAGGCTGAGTTGAAAGGTCCATTAGATGGAGTGCTTAAGTTCTAGGGCCTGAGCACAAGGGAGGGGTGGACAGAGAAGCCTAGAAAGGGAGGCTAGCTGGAGTAAGAGTGTGCAATATGCATGCTGTATGCTGGGGGAAAGGCATCTGAGGAAGGTAGGCCCTAGGAAGGAGCAGGGTGGAAGTCAGGGGCAGGGGAGGACTGGGGGCTGGCAGGGGTAGGTAGAAGGAGACTCTTGGAGTTTCTGGGGCAAAGAAAATTGGAAAGGAGGCCCCAGATGAAACTGATAATGGGGTGTGAGGAGGGAGGGTCCCTGAAAGAATAATAGTGGGTGTTCCAGAAGGGGACTCAATAATTTGCAAACCTGGGTACATACTGACTTTCTTCTCATAAGCAAATTCCAAGAAGAATAGGGGCCAGGGGTAGGGCTGAAGAGTTTGAATGATCATTTCTGTTGTCATTTGCATTGATTTCTGCAGCAGAGCTCTTGGGGTTTCGTGAAGAGTCTCACACTGGCGCAGGCATGTCTGAATCTCCTTCAAGACCAGCATCAGTGCCCGTCACCCATTCCGGGCACTGAGGGGGACACTTGACGGGATGAGTACTGGGTGTTTTTCTGTATGTTGGTAAATTGAACATCAATAAAAATTAATTTATTAAAAAAAAAAAAAGACGAGCATCGGGGTGGCCATGGAACTGGTACTCAAGGAGCTCCCAGATGTGTTGCTTTCTAGGGATACCCACAGGAAGGAAGCAGGTTTCTCCTATGGAGGTGTGTGTTCAGGGTTAAGGGCATGGACTCTGGATTCAGGAAGATGTGGATTTAAATCCCATCTTGATCACGTGTTAGCTGGGTGGTCTTGGAAGACTCACACTCTGTGAGTTTGTTTTCTTATCTGTAGAATGGGGATGATTATACTTCCTTGGAAACGATTATACTACTTCCTTCCTGTAGAGACAGAATGTGATAATGTAGTTGTGCTCAGCACAAGCACTGGCACAGAGAGGATGATCTATTAAACTTAGCTTTTTCTTTTCTTTGATGTTTCATATGAGGATAATTCTCAAAAATAACTTCAAAACACCTCCAAGGGCTCTTCATATCTGTGAGCAAAAGTCTTAAAGGACTATAAGCATTATCCACACAATGGCTGGGTTGGAAGTGACCGCCATGGTTTTTCTCCTTTTCCATAGCAGCTCTGAGAATCTTTGACCCTAGATTCCCTATAGTCATTTGTTGTGCAATGTTCTCCACAGAACTTTTACAGAAAGGGAAGTAGCCAGATATAATGATCCACCACTGGAGTCTCTCTTGGATCATACTAATGTCAGCACTTTTGCCTTTCAGCAAAAGTTAGGATTAGTTAAGGCAATCCTCTGCATCTTCTTCTCCAACTTTACGGTTTTAGGAAGAGATTCTAGGACTGTCTTAGATCATTAGCACATGAGAATAAGAAACATAGCTGATTATGATGATAATGATAACCACCATTTACTCAGCACTTTTCATGTACTAGGCTCAGAAGTAACTCTTTTATAGGATTTTCCTCATTTAGTGATTGTCATAGACTCTAAGATATGGATTATTTTTGTTAACGCACTACAGAAAAGGAAACTGAGCCCAATAGTAGGTACTAACTTGCTTAGGATTATATATTTGCTAAGTGGCAGGCCTGGGGCTTGAACAAGTTCAGCTAACTCTAAAGTCAGATTTGAAACTGAAGACTGCCATCTTCAAACTAGGCTCCACAATGGGAGCCAAAATGGGGACAAATCACAAAAAGCCTTTATTCCCAGGTGAAGCCCTTGGTTATTAGGAAAAGATGATAATTAATCTCCCAGGATAAGGGAAGGGCAGATTTAATTTTTGCCCAAAATGAATTTGTCCTAATTGTTACTGATATACAGTGCTTTGGACTCTTAATCAATGATGTTAGCAGTTTTCAGTGTTAATTTAATTAGTACAAGAGACCCCGCTGGTAGAAATATTGGATAATTAGTGTTTTATGTAATGGCTTATGAAGTACCCTGTAAAAAACTTCAATAATCACAGATTCTCAGCTTTTATCAAAGCACAATATTTAAGTGGATAAACCCTTGCTTGGAGGCTGGTCTGATAAAACATGAGTTGGGGCATCAAATTCCCATTCCTTTTGCATTGTTCTGGTTTCCAAAAGATAAGAATGAGTCATATCTGCTTTTGCCAGAAAAGCATGTCCAGGAGTGACTTTAGACACACAGAGATTTTCCCAGAGGTAATGCTTCAACGACAGTAAAGATCCAAGGGCTATGCACTTGGATTCCTGCTCCTGAGGGAAGAGACAGTGCTCCCTTTTTCTAAGTCTTGGATTACTCCACTGGAAGAAATTGTGGGTAGAGGAAGGATTTCAGGTAGTCTAATAAGCATAATAAGCATACAGACAATATAATAGGGAGGGCTCTGGGTAACTCCCTGTGTATACATGAGTGTGTGTGTGGGGGGGATGCATTCATTGATTGATTGAATATTTTCAATGTCTCAGAGAAAAATGGCATGAGTTGTCCTGGTGACCAGGGACTAGGGGCATTTAGGGAAGATAAAGGCAGACATTTAAAATCGTTCTTTGTCCATGTTATACTGATGATGCAACATTCCCAAGCAGGTGGGTGAAGACTCCTCATGAAGCCCGATTACAACAATGGCAGGTAAAGCTCCTGCCTGTAAAACCACCGGAGAGAGTACGCACTGCCTGAGACCCCAGTGTGTATAATGGAAATGATCTTAAACTGGACTAACTTTAGTTCTCCAAGAAAAGAGACTATGATAGAAAAAAATACTACCTCTGTGTTGACCGACAAAATACCTCTCTCCTTGCCCTGTTATTTTAAGTGTTTTGAGAGCCTAAGCGTTGGCTTTTGACACTCTAAGTTTTGTCATGGGGAATATTCTACCAAGAATTTACAATTCCAGTATGCTCTTACATTCAAATGCCGTAGCTGTGCTCTGGGATTGGCTAATGTTATATGGTTTCTTACACCGAAAACAGAAGCCTTGGAGACCAGAATTTCAGATTCAGTGTTTTCAACTTTAATGTGCTCAGGTAGCTAAAATTCAAGATGTTCCAAACTCAACTCCACTTCTTTATCTTCAAGTTGCCTTTCTTCCTGACTCTCTTAGATGGTGAGTTAGTGGCAACACCATCTACCCAATACCAGACCTAGAAATCAGTGACTTACTCTTCACCCCTTCTCTTGTTTATTTACCACTCATATGGCTTAGCAGTCAAGTCTACAGAGTTTCTTAGTTATACTTTTAAATCTGTATTCTCCTTGTCCATCAACATCACTGATTCACTGAAAGCCTTTGTCAGCTCTTGCCTGGGCTATAAAATGGTTTCAGAGCCAGATGGGACACCAGTCTTGCCTCCCCACCCCCCATGTGTCCTCTTCCCACTCACTGGAGTCAGCCATCTGAAACACAAATATGACCTTGTCATTACCATTTCACTTCTGTAATGAGCCTTCATGACCCATGAGATAAAGTCTAAACACTTTGGCACAGCATCGCTGACCCTTGGTGACCTGGTTTATGCTTAAATCTCCAATCTTGTCTCTAACAGCTTCCTGCCTCAAACTTACGCCTCTACGTTCATGTTATTAATTAACTATACACGTTGTTCTAATTTTTGTTGCCGTGCCTTTCTCCTTTTTTTGTTCTTTTCTTCTCTCTTTTCTTTCTCTCCTAGCAATGACTTTCCCATTCTTACTTATATGGCCTCCAGGAAGCCAATCCTCATCAATCCTCTCCACCCCAAACCTAGATAGAAGTCCCCATGCATGTTTTCTCAAGGCACTAGAAATAGGAAGACCTATAAATAGGTCTCCGTGTACAAAATAATCTTTTATCTATCTGATTAATGTGATTGAATCTCCTTATAGACTGAGCTCACTATAGCCAGAAACCATGCTTTCTGTTTTTAATCATTAACACCTAGGACAGAGCCAAGCAATTAGCAGATAGACACCATATGTTTATTTCGCACATAAATTAATGAATATTACTGAATAATTTATCCAAGGCCAAAAGAAGAACTTAAACCTAACCCCAGTCTTCTTATTTAAAATCGCATTATTTTTATTGTACCTTATTCTCTTGTTTAAATATCAAGCTCTGCCTTGATTTTTGCCTTTAGAATTTGATCATGTGTTTGCATTTCCCTCAGCCTGCTGATGAATACAAAATAAAGGTACTTTTAAGAAGACACACATACACACAAACACAGTCACAGACAAGTGAGGACCATGACACACCATGGAGAAAGGAATTGGTAAAGAATGCACTTTAGGGGAAAAAAATATTCCAGAGGACTGTCTTCGGAGTAAGATATAATAATGAACAAACAAAATGATAGATATGCATAAAAATATAAGCAATGATTATCTCCATGCAATAATAACAAAATTTGTGGGTTTAAGACGGCAAATTTAAATAATGAACAAGAGCAGTATTTAAGTTGAGATGGCAGGAGTTTTAAGATCCTTTTATTAGTTGCAAGACTTAATTTATTGGTTACCTTTAATATTTATATAGCTGAATAGATGCTAAAATTCTAAGGGTAACTAGTAAAATCCTAGAAATAAAGTTATAAATTGTAAATCAGTAGAGAAAAAAAAGAACAAAGTAAAAACGCATGAACAAAGCAAAAAATACGCAAATTTGAACATTCTCCAATTCTAGAACCAAACAATTCTGAAGTATGTACCTTAAAAAAATAATCTTGTGGGATCCCTGGGTGGCGCAGCGGTTTGGTGCCTGCCTTTGGCCCAGGGCGCGATCCTGGAGACCCGGGATCGAATCCCACGTCGGGCTCCCGGTGCATGGAGCCTGCTTCTCCTTCTGCCTGTGTCTCTGCCTCTCTCTCTCTCTCTCTGTGACTATCATAAAAAAAAAAAAAAAAATAATCTTGTACGTTTGAACCATGAAAAAATGTTTGAGAATTTTCATAGCCAGTCTTTTGGGTGCCTGAACCCAATTCGAATGTGTGTAGGTGGGAAGTTCCTTCAGACCAAGTGATTCTTGGGACACCAGCTAGAAGACAGCTCAATTCTGACACCATCTGCCTGGAGACAGCATCAGATCCTACAGGCTGGGAGTTCAGTCCTACAAGTCTCTCCACCTACACAACTTTGGATGCCTATTCCAAGCCTATGTTGGCACCTGTGTTTCTGACTGACATGCTATAGGAGGATCTCCTCCTTGGATTTGATTAGTTTGCAGCTCATAGAACCCAAAGTAACATTTTACTCACTAGATTCCCAGTGTTTTATAAAAGGATGCAACTCAGAAACAGCCAGATGGAAAAGTTGCCCACAGCAAGGTATGGGGAAGGGGTGGGAAGCTTCCATGCCCTCCCTAGGACACCCTTCTCCCAGCATCTCCACGTATTCACCAGCCCAGAAGCTCTCCAAACCCCATTCTTTTGGGTTTTTATGGAGATTTCATTACCTACATACAGTGGATTAAATTGTTGGTCATTAGCAATTGGTTTAACCCACAGCCTCTCTCCTGTCGGGGAGGTTGAGGTGAGGAGAGAAAGTCCCAGGACTCTAAGGGCTTGGTTGGTTATCCTGGCAACCAGCTCTCCACCTAAGGTGTGGTTCAAAAGTCGCCTCATTAACATAACAAAGGACAACTTTATTGCTCCCAAGGGTTAGGAAATTCCAAGGGGTTTGGGAGCTGTGAGCCAGGAACTACAGATCCATTTCTTATTCTAAATCGCAGTATCACAGCGGGTCTGATTGCAAAGGCCTAATGACACTACTAATACCCGAAGAAAAACCCCAAATGAATGGCATTTACATAATGAAATATTTCACATCTGTGAAAACACATGAACCGTTGCCGTATCCACAATCTAAAAGTTCAGAAAAGAAAGCAAACCTAAAGTAAATATTGCTATAAGACTATATACTTTTGTGATAAAATTGTATACCCGCTCCACTTTTCGAAAGTTTGCGTTAGGCCACTTGGCCTTTATGACAGACCTATCTTAATAGGTGACACGTTTTGGGTAACCCGCAGAAATCCAAAGAGGATTTTTGCTTTTATGACAAAGCAGGACAAGTGGAAGTGCATTTGGCTCTGGTTGGGCCGGGAGCCTTCAGAGAGGCAGCCCAGGCCCCCACCCAGTGGAGCAGTGTGAGTGGCGCCCCCAGCGGCTGCCCCAGGAGCCACACACAGCATCCCAGCCCTCAGCTCCGAGCTGGTCTGTGAGCATCTGTGCTTTATCACCATTTATTTTGCGCATCCAGCAGCAAGATGTGGCCAAAAGGTATCAGAAAAGCCTAAGAGAGGGTTGTTGGGGGTCTGGTATGCTCAGAAAATTTTCCATATAAATTATGGTAACTGCCTCTTCACTGTGTGCCATTTCAGCTTACAAGATTTCATAGGAATGTTCTAGTTTATGGAGAGCAGGGAAACCTGTATACATATAGTAAATATAAAATGCACGGAACAGCATGAGTATAATAAACACAAAATTCAGGACAGCCATTATTTCAGAGATGGAGGTCATGTTTGGGATGAGGGGGAAATTTTTGATAGATGCAAATCATTGCTAATATTCAGTTCTTTTTTTTTTTTTTTTTGCTAATATTCAGTTCTTATTTTAGGTTAGTAAGTTAATGGGCATTCATGTCATGATTATGCTTCATGACTTATAAAACTGTTAGAATTTTGTATTACCCATTACACTGAAGGATAGCACACACTACAGTAAAAAGATGGGAAAAACAATCCAGTTTAAACTTAAAATCAAGAAAGGGACTGGACCATGAGCTGGGTGAGCAGCCACATAGAAGTGTCCAGGTCAAAGGCGGCAAAGAGGGTTCACGTTTCCTTAGGAGAGGAATTCTGGGTCTGAGATTGTTTCAGGAGAAAGCACAACACTCCATTAGTGACATCTGCATGGGAATGGCAATGGGTGACAAAACACGTGCAATAGATTTATCATGCCTGCTTTACGTGATTTACCCCTGGAGAAGGGAGCTTTGCCTTGTGATTTATCCCTATGAGGGTGCTGGGAGGGGCCTGAGCCAGTTTAAGAACACAGAGCTGTATTTGTTACCTCCCTTTCTAACCAGGGTCCTTCTGGAGAGAGGGACGGACATCTCCACAATGGAGGCCTGAGGGTTGACCATGGTTCATCTGACCGGTGAATCAGATTCACACATTCTCATAGGCCAACACCTCCCTTGAGAAATGGAAAGTCATGATTGCAAATTCATCTTCATTTGGGCTTTTTTGCTATAAAAGCCTGGGGCTCACTGACTTCTGTACCCTGGCCTCAAATCCCTAGGTTTGCACATTCCCCCGGTTAACTCATCTAGGGAAATGAAAAGGAAGGGGAACTCTGGGAAGACAACAGGAAGGGTGGACACAGGGCAAGAGGATCAGATACTGTGAGAGAAAGAAGGGGCCCGGACTTGCAATAAAGACTGACCTGGGAGAAGGGTAAAGGGCGGTCGAGAGTGCAGAGGAGGTATCGATCGGATCCCTTGGGGTGACATACATCAGCCCTTGATTAGGTGTGAAAAGTTGACAGGCCTGAATTGCTTACAACTAATTAATGGCCATGCGTGGCTTTGAAATCCAGGGATGAAAGAAAAAGGCTCTGCCTACACAAACCAAATGGCATCTGTGATTTAAACCGATCACTGTTCCTATGGATTCTCAATGCTCACGAGAGGCAGCTCTGTCCTTGTGGCGTGACTCTGTGTAGTTCACTGCCGAGCATGGCAAGTGCTTTCCTCTTCCGTCCTCCTGTCTCTACAACCTCGCGTGCTTCTCGGAGAAAATTCAGCTTTGCCTACTTCACTGAAGGAGCCAGGAGTCCTCCCAAGGGCCGGAGAATTGTGCTCCAACATCGCACCTCAATCTACTGAGGATTTGCCCATTCATTCCAATTTTAATGTATAATTTTTGGTTGTTCTTTTTGCCTAATTCTAGATTCTCCGCTGCTCCAGTTAGAAGGCAATTTATTTCAGCCACTCGCAAGCCACATGGTTCTTAATAAAGCTCTGGCCCCCTAGGCCAGAGGGGTGGAGAGAGTGCTGCCAATCTATTGCTAGATTAATGGCCTGTGATCTTCTTTAAAGAAAATAATCCCGATGGGTGGCTAATGCCCCCCACCCCTAGTTTAGTGGCAGTGTGAGTCGTCCTTCTTTCTCCACAAGCCAGTAAATAGAGGCATCTCAGACCCAGCCAGGACTTTAATTTTTCACTGGCTATAGGTGGAAACCAGCCCAAACAGCTGCAGAACAGTGGGGTTGGGGGAGGATTTTTTTCCCATTTCAGAGCTTCCCTTTCTGCTTTTGCACACCAACCTGGAAACAGTATCCTCAGGGAAATTCAGTGATGAATTTGTCTGTGGTGGAGACAGGGCAAGGCAGGGTTGGTTCACTTGAACTTCCTGGAGAAAGTTTGTGAGAATTATAGCTGTTTGCAGGAGGAGAGAACACACACCAGGCAGAGAAATGCAGGTGTAGGCAACAGAGCCAGGGTAAACGGGAAACCTTGGGTGAGTTCAAGTGTGTGAACTTCTGATGAGAAAGCGGGAGGCCAGCTGGGAACTTGTTCTGATGGTGGGCAACCTTGCCCACATCTGGAGAAAGGTGAGGACACCTGTAGGACCTTGCAAACAACTAGGTAAATTTACACACACCAATATAGCATCCCATGGACCTGCACGAACTTTACCATAGGTGGAGAAACTTCTACAAATCTGAAGAACGGTGAATGAAGCTGGCCATCTTTATAGCCAAGAGCAGAACCTAAAGTTACTCAACAAAGGTGCCCCTGGTGCTGCTTCCCAGAAGTAAAGGATGCCTGCTCACAGGTGCTTATTTGGCTTATTTGGCCTGGTATACTTTGTAAAAGAGCCGGCTACATCCTCAGTGCACAGTACCGGCGTGAGGCACTCACACTTCCACATGCATCACCACCACCTGGAAAGGATGTTAAAAATACAGATGCCAGGGTACCCCCATCAACTACTGAATCGGATCTTCAGCACTGGGGCCAGAGAAGCGTGTTCATAGCGCAAGTGCTTAAGAGAAGCAAATGCACAACAAAATTTGGGAAGCTACTAGCCACGGAATGGAGTCTCTTTTGCAGGAGATACTGGCCTCTCTTTTCTCCAAGTGATTCTTAATTTTCTAAAAGGATTATGATGCCAACATCAGAGAGAAACCGATGCATAGATGCTCATCCTCATTAGAGTTTGTTGTAGAGGAATCAGGTTCCCTAGTCCCTCTGCTGATTCCCTTCCCCTCTCTCCCTGGGAAATCATCTCCTAGGGCGTATAACAAATGAAACCTCAAATCAAATCACGAAAGGAATAAAAGTGGGGAGAGATGCTTGGAAACGTCTCAAAAATTACGTAAAGCTTAGTGAATCTATTGTCCATGTGTGATGCTCTCAGGGTTCAACTGATTGAAATGTGGCTTCTGCCTCCACCACATCTAACAGCAGCAGTCTTGTGCCAAGGCAGATCTTTCTTTTCTTGATCTGTCACAAATATTTGTTAATGTCGACTCTCTTTACAACAATCTGACTTCTGGGCTTTCGTATGACACAGATTTATTTGGGGCTTCCCCAGCATCTGAACCCCATTTTGTGTTTCTCAGCCTACTTTCCGGATTTCCCAGTAATTCCCTGAGTTATCCAGTGCTTTTTCAGTAAATTCGTTTTCTTTTCTTTTTTTTTTTTTTCCCTCACATTCACTAGAGTTGGATTCTGTTGCTTGCAAATAGAATTAGTAACTAATAAAGGTCTCAACCCTCACACCCCTGGTTTTTCTCATATTCTTCTATCCATTCCTTCTCACCCTCATTTGGATATTCCTTTATCATAGGGTGCCTTAAATGTTGGCTTATTGTAGAGACACAGCCAATTCTCCTTGGCTCTACTAATCTGGCCAGCTCATATATCAGACATTTTCTATTGTTCATCTTTAAAGTATCACAGCAAAAAGCATCACCTTTCACCCAGTTGCCCAATTGAGAAACCCAAGTATTACCACTGACAACTTCTTCCCCACATAGGTGACATCCAATCGTCAAATCCTGTTGATTCAGCTTTATTATCACACAAATCTGCTCACTTCTTAACGGTGCTATTGTCATTGTCTTAATTTAGCCACCACCACTTTGCACCTGGATTCATGCCATGGCCTCCTCCCTGCTCTCCCTACTCTAGTCTCGACCCTCCAGGGCAGCCAACGTGACCTTCTAAAGAGAACATCTAATCATGTCATTTCATATATACAATTGTGCAGTACCTCCCATTTGGATAAATCCAAAAAGCCTAATTATAGTGATAATTCATAATTATAATTCATGATCTCCGCAGCTCTGCAGCCTTACTTTTTAGTACCTTCCCCAAATCACCTACCCATCCACACCCTAATGTATTTCTTCTGTCCCCTGTCTCACTTGAATATCTCAGTTTTTCTGAAAGCACTTTGCCTTCTTGTGTCTGGATGCTGGACACCCACATATGATCCCTGTGCCTGGAATCCAAACCTCCCTGAACCCTGCATCTCTTATCTGGACGACTCAGACATAACATTTAGGTATCAGTTTGGAGAACTTGCATGGGATTGAAGTGTCTTGCCTACCTGTTTCCTTGGTGCATAATATTTTTTCCAGATCACAGTGATCAAGTATTTATAAAAGTAGGTCATAATTGTTGCTTTACCCATTCATTTCTTTCCCTGGATGTTGCACTTGTTATGGTGCTGGCTGGAGGAATTTTGTTCTCTGCACTCCCTTCACCCCTGTCTCCACTATGTTTAGCAAATATTTCATTGGCTTGAATAATCTAGCTAGAGAGGTCAAATAAAAAATAAAGAAAATCATGTCTGTGGAACACCCTCGTGCAGGCACCATACTATCCTCCTTCACAGAAATGACTTCATTTCACTCTCACACCATCTTTTGCAAGTCTGTGATTTATATTCCGTTTTATATTAGAGAACCACTAAAGTGGTTAGTCAGGGTTCCCATTATCATTCAAGAGGCAGGTCTGGGGTTTGATCTCAGGTCAGCCTTATGTCAAAACCCACAACTGCCCAGTACACTCTTCAACAATGACCAATACTTGCAAGACAAAAGAGGAACACTCACAACTCACTGTTGTTTATCTCCTTGTTGTCTAGGGAGACAGAAAGGAAAGCCAGTTCTGTTCTGTCTTTCTCTAAAGCTTTCCATGCAACATTCCAGGCGTGAACTTCAGATATCACGGGGGGGAGGACCCAGTCAACAAAAATGAACATTTAGATTTCCTTCCCAACAGGTCATATCATTTCATACCATGCTCTACTAACAGGGCTCTTCTCTTCTGGGAAGAAAAGATTTACAAGGATGAATATATAATTAGAAAATTGAATTTACAGTAACATCTAGCATTTGTTACCTTCCCAAAGCACTTTTGCATATAGACTCTCATTTAGAGGATCCACTAGGAGGATTCGGATAATTCAGTTTGCAAATGCAAAGGCCAGGAGGTGATTTTGTAAGTATTCAAATACGCTCAAGCTCCTGACAAAAGAGTGACATGCTTACTCCTTGAGTTGGAATTCCATCAGAGGAAGCCTCCCCAGTGCAGGCCCCGCAATTTCCATGACTTAGCCCACTTCATTTTGCAACAACTTGGTGACACAGATATCATTATCTAACCTCAGGTCACCACCACTGTGAGGTGTCAAACTCTAATTAGATCTTTTTCAGAGCTTCTAGGGAAATAGCTTCACTAAACAAGCAGCAACCCCCTTTGCTCGCCGTCAGCATCAACACCAGTCTTGCAAGCACACTTAAGACTGCCTCATAAAGCAAGACGTAACGAAAATAGAACAGATTTTAAATTCAGAGTCTTGTAAAATGTTTGTTTTCGCTCGATGGATGGGTATGTTCACAAGACTCACAATCATAGCAATGGAAAGGAATGCCCTGTGGTTTTCCTGTCCTGGGAGGGAGAACATGGCTCTGACAGGTTAGTGAAGTCACCAAGGGTCACCCATGTAGAAAGTGGAAAATCTGAGACTGAACCTTTGAGTTTCTCACTGATGCCAGAGTGCTGTCCCTTAAACGATGGCTGCCTCTTGGTAATAGATTTTTTTAAACATCAGGGTGCTAACTGATGAAACTGGAATTGGAGCAAACCCATCTCAGAGGAGGATTCTTAGAAATCATGTTAAGGGGTGGGGGCAAGGGAAGAAGCCCTGTTCACCACTCAAAGAGAAAAGAGTGAATTATTAGGAGGCACAGATTGATAAACAAGGGACTAGGCACCAGGAGAGTAAACAGAAAACAGGTATTTGCATTCAATTTGTTTTCTATCACCACCATAATTGGTTGCCATGAACTTGGCTACTCTAAAAAACATAAATTTATTATTTTATAGCTCTGGAGATTAGAGGTCTAAAATTAATGTGTTAGCAGGGCTGTGGTCTTTTTGGAGGCTTCAGAAGAGAACCCATCTCCCTGCCTTTCCAGCTTCTAGTGGCTTGCCTTCCTTTCTTGACTTGTGGCCATGGCCTCCAACTTCACAACAATCAAGGGTGCATCTCTTTTTGACCTCAGCCAGGAAAATGTTCTTCTTTAAGGACTCATGTGATTAGATTGGGCCCTCTTGGGTAATCCAGGATAGTCTTACATCTCAGGGTCTGTCCCAAGATCCGTGACCTTATGCACACCTACAAAGCCCCTTTGCAGTACATGATGACACAGGGTCCAGGGATTAGACTGTGGGCATCTCTGAGAGGCCATTATTTGGTCTGTCACATACATAAGCAGGGCCTAGGAAAGATGGAAAATGGGAAGAGCAGGTACTATTTGACCAGGTACAAGTACAAGGAAGGATACTAGAGGAGGATGGAAGGGAATATAAGTAAGGACAAGCTAGATGGACACATTTGTTGAAAGCTAAAATGGTCCAAAGTAGGGGCAGATCCATGTTTTGTGGGACCTGAGCTTAAAGTAGATTTTTTTAAAGCCATTGATGAAGGAAAATGAAATTATTAATGAAATTTCCTTCCTTGGGCCCCTCCCAGGGCCTTGAAAGGAGCTGTTGCCCACAGAGGTCCTGGAAGCTCAAGCTCCATGAGCATTACAGCAACATGACCTCTAAGCCAGGAACTGCGGAAGGTGCTCTAGATATTATCTTTACTCACACTTTGTATATATCTAGGAAAGCTTGATTTGGAAAATCTGGTAAGTGATTGGACAGGAATCTGGAACCAGGCTGGGTGAGTGGGTGGCACATCTTTCGTGTTATGCATGCTAAGAATGAGGCAGACATCTGAAGCCCAGCACTGTGCTTAGCTGCTTGTGTGATGTTCCTGCCACATAATAGTTTACACTGGTGTCTCTGAATTTTGCAATTGTCTTGGAACAAACACCCAAGCAACATTCTCTGTCGCAGAGGTGGGGACGAGGCAGAGGCCCAGAACTCAGCTGGGAGATGGGAAGATGAAACTCCAACAAGGGATTCAAGGCCAAGACCAGTGGGAGCTAACAGGAGGCCTGGTTGGGAGTGCAACCTGGATAGTCCAGACCATCCCTATTGGCCTTTCTTTTCTTATTGCCATGGGGATTTTCTTGAAGATTTCTCCTCTTGTCTCTACCTCCTCCTGTTCATCATACAGCCCTGAGCACATGGTATTTGAATATTCCCATTTTGAAGCAGAGGAGTTTGGATAGAACCTGATACATTATTAACATTTTAAAAAAGCAAACCTGACTCCAATGCTGAATTTTACCTGTTGCCAAGTTTTGCCCTAATTCTGACCTTTATTTCTTACTCTGAATATTGCCCTTGCTTCTAAAAACAATTAGACTTTAGGCTCAGGAAGAAGGAAAGCATGGGATAATGCTTACAGATGCATTTTGTTTGTTTGTTTTAATAATATATTTATTTAACCCCCTATACCCCAGATGTTATCATTCCAACATATAGTCAATGTAATTATTGAGGTAGTTTATGTTTTGTTTCTTCTACTAAATCTCATAGATTTGGTATGTATTTTATACTTAAGACTTATCTCGATTAGGATTAGCCACACTGTGAGTGCCCAGTGGCCACCCGTGGCTAGTGACTTCTGTATAGAAGAGAACAGATCTAGAGACTTGATCAGATTCAGGCTTGTTCGTTGTTTTGGTTTTAGTTTTGTTAGGAAGGAAGGAATGCCTAGTGACCTCTGTTTGGTGATGTTGGCAGTCATTCATGGTTATTGTTTAGATCTTTTCATTCGTTAGGGCCTACAAGGTGGTGATATTTTGTCATTCTACTTGAATGATTTCAATACTTCTCTAGAAGGATACATCCCATCCTGAACTATTTGGTTACCAGGAGGAACAGTTTATATAGAAAAAAGCAGAATAAATAATGCTTGATTCTTTCCCTTTACCTACCATTTTAAAAATGCAGATGCAATTTTTTTTCAACTCTCTTTAATTTGTGGGATGCAGAAGGTTTGGTAGTGATGGGAAGGGGTGGAATGGAGGGGAGAGAGTCAGGTTCAGCGAGCAAATGAGGGATATGGTATGGCTCCAAGAGGATTATCCCACATTTCTCAATCTTAAAGACAAGGAAAAAATACTGTACATTCTCCAAGGTTGAGTGAATCAGGTATTTTCTTCCAGAAGGAGGTATCTCATAGTCCCCTACTCCCAAATCCACACCAGAAGGAAAGAAGTAAATAGTCTGTGTTTCAGGCTGTCTTGGGGAGAATGTTTTGGATTGGCACAGAGGGTGAGACTCTAGAGGCTGGTGCTTTGAGTCAAGGATAGAAGTAGCCTTAGCTTCAGGATGTGAATTAGGGAAAAGTTGGTCACTGGGGATTTTCAGGGGAGCTGGAGACCCATGCCCTCATTGTCCACAGTGCCCTGGATCGGGAGTCTCAGTGGGATACAGGGGAAGTTGGACACCAAGACCCAGAGCCTTTAGCCAAGATTCTGAGGCTGGGCCTATTGTTAGGGGCAGGACCCCAGAGAGGCTAAAGGTGAGAAGCTACCCCATGGAACAGAAGACTAAGGCTAACAATGGTGGCCACCTTGGATCAAGGGTAAAGCCCTTCTTTCTTTTCCCAGACAATCCTTAAGTGCTAGGATTTCTGTTCTCCATGGTTGTTAAGAACAGATTCTAGAACAAGCCTCCCTGGTACCCTTTCTGTTTATTCTCTGGGCTTGGGCTAAGAGTTTTTTTTTGTGCCTCAGTATCTGTAAAACAGATAAAAATTCTAGTACTTACCTTCATAAGGTTGTTGTGATAAGTGAGATAAAGCACTTGCCTGAAACTTAGCAAGTGTCACATGTTTACCGTATTTCATTAATTATAATAAAATAATAATAATTACTATTATTACCATTACTTCATGACCTTGGGGAGACGGAAGGGTCACTAAATATAACAGAGATTGATTTTTCTTTTAAACATATTGAAGCTAGGTTTAATTTAATTTGGGAGAAAATAAATGTAATTATCTTTTGTGCCTGGCTACTGTGGATTAAATTCATGGCGTTACAACACCTTACCTAGCTATATAACACCATTTTATATATTTTGCTTCCACATCAAAACTGCTGAATTAAAACTACTCCTTCAAAATCTTCTGATCTGTGCACCAAAATATCTTAGTCTTTTTTTTTTTTTTTCAATTTTATTTATTTATGATAGTCATACAGAGAGAAAGAGAGAGGCAGAGACACAGGCAGAGGGAGAAGCAGGATCCATGCACCGGGAGCCTGATGTGGGATTCCATCCCGGGTCTCCAGGATCGTGCCCTGGGCCAAAGGCAGGCGCCAAACCGCTGCGCCACCCAGGGATCCCTCTTAGTGAGTCTTAAAGGGGCCACTCATTGGAGTCCTAGGGCAGGATGCACACCTGATGTTCCAAAAATGTATAAAAGAATATTCATGTAGGGATCTCTGGGTGGCGCAGCGGTTTGGCGCCTGCCTTTGGCCCCGGGCGCGATCCTGGAGACCCGGGATCGAATCCCACATCGGGCTCCCGGTGCATGGAGCCTGCTTCTCTCTCTGCCTATGTCTCTGCCTCTCTCTCTCTCTCTCTCTCTGTGACTATCATAAATAAATAAAAAATAAAATTAAAAAAAAGAAACTTCCTCTTGTGGGTTTCTTATAAAAAAAAAGAATATTAAAAAAAAAAAAAAAAAAAAAAAAAAAAAAAAGAATATTCATGTATGTGTGTGTGGGGGGTGAGGTTTGTGGTGGGGGAAGCTTGGGGGATATTATACGTAAAAAATGGAAGGAGTAAGTTTGAAGTTTATAGAAGGTTGGAAAAAAAATAGTGGAATTCTAAGAATGGTTTTAAGCCCAGGAAGAGTGTGGTGGAAGGCACAGAAGGGGAGCTAGCTCTAGGTTTTCAATCATAGGGTCGAAAAGTAAAAGTGTGAGCTTCAGAAAACACAGCTTAGGAAGTGGCTCACCCCCATCCCGGGGCTGTGTTCCTGTACAGCATAGCCTCACAGCTGACTTTTACAAAGTCTTTGGAGAATTCCATTTTTGACACTAGTTTTTAATAATATCTAGATGAAAGGGTAAAGGACCAAGACAGTGCCACAAGGGGGTATTAACAGTGATATTTAAAAAGGACAGAAGGAAGGTCTTAACAAATGGAAGCAGTAGGCCCTGATTCACAGAGATGATTGTTGTCCCCGGGGCTCCTGCAGTAAGACAGGCCAGTGAGGGGGCAGAGGGATGTGAACCATGTCAGCCCCATTTCCTTGGCTCTTCCATCTGCAGCCTCGCCTTGCCACAGCTGAAGCCAGATTTGCTGCTCAGAGCTGAGTGTCTAACCCACAGTCTGGAGTTTGCTTGTATTTGGTGCTTGGAATCAACTGATGTTAACGGCTCCAGTTTGGAGATGACTCTTAGGCATTCCTGACATACACCTGTCCTGCAGGCTAAGTCCTTAGGGTTGGGAATCTGCCAGTGTCCTTGTCTGGTACTCTAGTCTTTTGTCGTACTAGAATTTTGCAGAGATCCTAACTCCTGACCAATCCTTGCCTGCCTTCCTTCTCAGCAATGGCTGTAGTCCCCAGGATTCTTGGCCACCAACTTTAATTCTGCTGGGAGTACAATATTCATCTGGAGCCAAATGACACTGCCTAATAGGGCTTGATCTCATGAATTTGTTTATAGGAACCTGCCAAGCCTTCAAAGAGATACTTTTCCGACCACTGACTTGGCTGAAGGAGCAAGAGGTTCTCTCCAGCTGAATCATCCTGCCCCTAGGATTCTTGACTCTGCATTTCTGTATCTGCCCCACTCTCCCCTTCAGATGTGGCTCTTGTGTGTTACCTGTTGCTCTGGACTTGAACAACTTGACCTTTACCTGCTTTCCAGTCTCTTTGAAGCCTAGGTTGCAAATGTGTTTTTTTTTTCCTTTGTCCACGTGCCACCTTCAAGGTGGATACCATTCTCCTCCTCCTTGCCCCTAGGAAAGGATGTGGTGTCCAGTGAGTGCTTGCTGAGTGAATAAATGAATGAATGAATGATTATTGAATGAATAGGTTAGGGGAGTTGATGAAAAATCCCTTTAATAGGCCTCTCCTCTCAAAAAAAAAAAAAGATGAAGAAGGATATTTTGAAAATCTAAAAAAATAAAACCTAAACAAATGGACAAAATATCATGATTTAATACCTTCTACTATGAATTGAGCACATGCTGCAGCCTCTTTTTGCTATATCAAACCCTAGAAATTATGGAAAATATGTATAACAGTGATTATAAGACTTCTGCAGCATCTTCCATGGAATGCAGAGTACCCACAGCCAAAAGAACAACCCCCAGAGTCTTGCATCCAGTGACCATCCTCCTCCTATTCTTTCCCCAAGGTCTGAAACTCACTGTATCCTCTTGGAGAACCTGCTCTCTCTCCCATATCCAAAGCCTCCGTGGGTGGATAAGAGCTTTGAAGAAAACTGCAGGGAGCATTAAGAGAACACTCAGGGAATCTTGGCATTGCCTAGAGGAAAATTAATGATGGGGGAGTAGCCATAGGGAGAAAGTGTCCCTGGGTATTTCAGGCAGGTGAGGAAAGGAGGAACAAGGTAGGAAGGGGGAGCAAGGGTAGGAAGGAGCATGACGGTGGCTCTGAGTACAGAAAGAGCAGGAAGGGTACTGTAGGAAGAACTACCCATGGGCAGTTTCTTGCAGCACCTGTTAACCTCTCTCCATGGATTTTAAGCAAGGAGGAGATTTGGCAGATGTTCCCATGATTAAATTGGGTGTGTAAAAGCTCCCTCACTGGTATTTAGAAAATGGATTGATCAGGGTGATGTGCAATTAGAGAGAAGGATGTGGTCATCGAGGCCAGAGGAAGGGAGCCTGGTAACCATGGAAAGGCAGGGAAATGAATGAATTAGGAGGCACGTAGGAGGTAGGATGGGCTGGAAAGTGGGAAGGAGGGAAAGAATGTCTGGGGACTGTGGACATGGAAGTGGTCAGAGAGGATTGGAAGATGAACAGGAGAAGGCAGGGTGAGATTGCAGAGTACCTTGCATGTCATGCTAAGAAGTTTGAACTTTATCCTTTAGGCCACAGGGAGCCATTTGAAGGTTTTTAGCCTGGGCATGATTTGCATATTGGAAAGGTCACTCTGACAGGGTACAGAGGATAGAGAGGGAGAAAGTGAAGCCAGGGAGACCTGCTAGGAGAGTGGTAGTTGCCCAAGTGTGGAATGACAAGTGTCTCCATTAAGGCCGTAGCATAGGGGATGGTGAGAGGGGACTGACGACAGTGGTGTTATGAAGATGGGATTGCAATGACCAGGGGAGAGGATTAAACACGACATTTGGTGGGAGCCTGGAGAGAAAGAATGTTCATCCATTCAAAAAGTTATGGGTGAGACCCTGTGCTAGGTGCTAAGAATATGCATTGGATAAGAAAGTTGCTGCTTGTCCCCTGGAACTCATAGTCTCGTGGAGGAGACAGACATTGAATAAAGAAAAAAATACATTTATTAATCATGAACTGAAAGAAATTCTATGATAGAAAGTCATGAGTACTATAATCAAGAATAACCAGGTTTGGAGGCAAGTGGCCTGTTCTGGTTAAGGTTGGAAAAAGCTCTCTGAAGAGGTGACAGATAAATAGATATCTGAAGAATGAGAAGGGGAAGGACATTGCAGGTAGAAAGAAGAGCAAACACAGAGGTATGGAAGCTGGCAAGTGCTTAGCTGGTTTGAGAAACTAGAAGAAGGTCATTATGACCACACAGGAGTGAGTGAAGGAGGCCGGGAATGATGGGATAGAGAGGCAAGTGTTGGATTCCTCAAGACGGTATAGAGCATCGCACAGATTTTGAATTTTGCTTTAAGTGCTAGTACATGCTATCAAGCTCAATGAAACAGCAAAGTTATATACATTTCTGTAGCTCTTAAGCTGCTCACACTGTCTGTTCACTCGGTAGGGAAAGGAGTTGAGCAGGACAAGAGAGGATGCTAACATTTCAGAGTAGATTTTATTGCAGTAGTGAGAGATATTGTGGCTTGCCCTTGGGTGGTCCCTGCAGAGCTGGAGAATAGAATATGGACTTAAGAGAGATTTAAACATTATAATTGAAAGATCTTGGGACGGATAAATGGAAGGATAGACATGGATAATGGAGGAGCGGGAGCAATCAAGGATGAGTACCCAGTGTCTGGTCTGAGCAACTAAGTGAATGTGGTCCTTAGGGAAATGGAGAAACTATAGGGAAGAACAATTGAAAGTTAAACATCTATTGAGTCTGATGTGGAAATTTCATGGGAGGGCATGGCATGAGAATCCTATGGAAGGGAGCTTAATTAAGAGAACTCCACTGGAGGACATACATTGTCTATAAAGTAATATTTGTTAAAGAAATGAAACAATGAATGAATAAATTATTGGATAGTAGTTATTAGTAAACTTGAAAATAGGGAATGATACTTAGCTATATTCTATCTGTGGGGGAAAAAGTGAGCTACAGAAAACAACTTAGGAGGCATTTATCCCTGAGGGATTATATTATTGTTGAGAAGACAAGGGGACCTGAGTCCAGGTTATCAACAAACATGCAGTAAATACAAACATTACATCCAGAGTTACAATCTGGACCAGTTTTTGCCAATTTTTATCTCTGGGGCTAGTCCTTCTTGGTTACTAGGCAACCAGAGCCATTTACTGGAAACTTCCTATTATAGATTCGATATTTTCCTGTCACAGGACAGGGAACAAGGCCTGGACTAAGTATTTCAAGAGTACACACGTAGGGAATATTCAAAGAACATCTGCCATTAAAAGACCAGTTCATCTAGAAGGTAAAGGAGACATGTGGAGATCTATTCAGTAAAGGATCGAGTCTGTCTATTAGTAGCCATTTGGCAAACATCAAAGCAAGGGATAAAACCAATGGTGGTGGATAGAATGTGTGTGGTTTCACTCATACGGTGTCTGTCAGACCCACAGACAGGAGGTTGTTATGCTTAATTGCAAAAGTGTATTGTAGGTGTATGACCACATTGAACTGCTAAGTTCTCTGGACAGTTTTCAACAGGCATTTGCTTGAGACCCAATAAAAGATAATGACCATCATCAACACCATCTTTCAGTTGATATTGGCAAATCCATTCTGAGACAACCTGAGTTTAGAAACCATGGATACAGTAAGCTAGAGTCCCTGAAAACTTGGGAGAAAAGCTGGCTTTCATTTTCTGAGATAGAAGCCTGCACCCATGGGTCTGGGGCACTGGAACTAGGATAGCACCAACTGCAGCTGATGTGATAATGATTCACCTATGCGCTGCTTGTATGCTCCTTGTCAGGCAGCTGAATACTAAAGTCTTGGCTGGATCTGGATAAAGAGAAAGATTGAACAGCTGTGTGGGTGTCAGCCATTGGTCACCTAGAAGCAGACATCAGGATAGAGGTTGGGATGCAGGATGTTTAGTAGAGAGTGACACCTGTGAAACAAGAGGGGGAAAGCAGGATTGGGCAGAGGTAGAAATCAAACCACCATGTAAACTTGTCAAAGCCTTGGGCAATCCGGCAGAGAGCTCTGGAGTGAGTATTGTCCATCAGTGTGTAAGATGTTGGACCAAAAATGGCCAAGCGTTTATTTTCTGGCCTTGCCCAGTCCCTGGATTCAGGCTGCCCTGGGAAAAGGGACACATAGGGCAATGCAGCTTCCTGAAGTAGAGCCAATGCTGAAGAAGCAGAGAGTAGGAAGCTCTCTGTTGCCTGCATCCTATGGAGCTGGACAGGAAGTCTTTCCTTGAAGAGGGAAAGAGGTGGAACACCCTCATGTTTATAGTAAACATCAGACAAGTAGATGATTAAACTTTCTGTAAGCCTTCGTAAGATCTCTGAGGCAATTTCTTCAATTATACAATAGCGTGTTGTGAAAATTGTTTTTATTAACGTATGTGAAAAATCATTGGCTTCTACTTGGTCCTGTTAGAAAAGTAACAGGTTCTGATTATTGAAATCCCCTGGGGACCCTTGGGTGGCTCAGCGCTGTGGAATCTGCCTTTGGCCCAGAGCATGATCCTGGAGTCCTGGGATCAAGTCCTACATCAGGCTTCCTGCATGGAGCCTGCTTCTCCTCTATCTGTGTCTCTGCCTGTCTCTATATATCTGTATCTCAAATAAATATAAATAAATAAATAAATAAATAAATAAATAAATAAATTCTTAAAAAAAAAAAGAAAGAAATCCCCTTGCAGCAGCATCATACAACGTAAAAATGAGCCCCGATGCAAAGTCTAATACCAATCCTCCCCAATTCCTGCTAAGACACCACAAAGCACTTCTCTTGCATGGATAGTGCAATCAGACAAAGACTTTGAGCTTCTTGGTACTCAGAAAGTTCTTGGGTACATGAAAGAGATGGAGAAAAAGGGAAAGGGTGTGAGCTCTTCTACTCTAGGTGGACATAATGCTTACCAATAAAATGATTTAGTAGTCAGATAGGTTTTACAGCTCTAAGTGCTATGGTAGATGACAGGGTCCTTCAACACAAGTTTTGAGCTCATTCTTTTAGATGGGTAGAAGTAGCTTGTTGGACATGGGACAAAGACTCAATAAAACCCATCCACCTCTTAGCTATTTTTTTTTGTCCACCTTGTTGATTTCTTCTCAAGGACCTTGCAGTTTGTATGGGCCAAGACTTATGTGGGGAGGAAGTTATCAGGAATGACCTTTCACATGCCATGTAGTCATGGCAAGTTATCCCACGTGACCCATTGGCTTTAACACAGTTCAGATCTGGCACGGGATTGGCTTTGAAGCTGCTTCAAACTCTTTTAATTCAGCATGATAATTCTGCCAGGCTCGGTATCTGGCATGAGGAGAGAGTTGGTGAAATGAGCAATGAGTGCGATTGTGTGGGTACGCTTATGGTGAGGATGGGAGGGAGTGATTACTAGGAATGTGGGTGTTGTATAATTGGAAACATTGTTAAAGGAATAGTCACTGGTGTTTCTGGAGAACTAGATGGGCAGAAAATGGTCTTTGGAAATGCTGGGCACTTACAGACTCTTATTGAAATAATCTTTTTTTTTTTTCTGCCTTACATCCTTCAAGTACAGGGCGCATGATTGCAATTATTTCTACTCTCCTGCTGTTGCAGAAAAATGATTGACATGAATGACACCTGAACAATGATTTAAAATTTTTTCCCAGTAAACATATTCAGAGAACTTATGAGCAAACTTTTCAAGTTGAAAAAAAAAAACGATTTTTTTTGAGTTTAAGAATACTGGTGGGGTAGAGCAAACACAAACTTAAAAGCAAGGAGCCAACAGAAGCAGAAGTTAGCCAAATGGTTTCTTTGGTTACTGTTGTCACTATTTGTTTGTTTTGTGTAAATTCAATATTTATCCAATATTGCTAAAGACCGATGTAAAACAAAATAGAAAATAATAGTTTTCTACAAATGAGTGCAGTGTTATTTTTTAACAAAACAAAAGAGCTTAGAAAATGTTTGGATGCAGTATTCTCAAAGTGGGCCCTCTAATGTGTGCATATATAGCAGGAGGAGGCCATGAAAAACCCAGGGAGGGGCTGCAAGTCTTCTTCAGTTCTGGTCTTGACACCTCCCTTGAGACCCAGCAAGAATACTCTAGAGTGGAAGTGAAGAGTAGGTTTGGTTTCTTGCCCAGCTTTGGGCCTTGCTCAGTATATATGCAGCTCATAAGACTTCCTTGGCCTCCCATCTGTAGAATGGGAGGGTTGGGCTGTAGGGATCATACTTTTCTTTCAGAGCTGTCAAGTGTGATTCTATAAGGCAGGGTGAGTCTTTGGGGATGTTTTGGAAAGAGATCAACACAGAGGAGAGGGAAAGGGTTTTGGAACAGTGAAAACAGAACTTGGTGAGAACTTTATCTGTTTCTCATTCACTGAGTAACTAGTCTTCAATTTTCAGATCATGTCTCTCATCTTTGAAATAAAGAAAACCACAACTACTTCAGGGGGTTGTCCATGTGATGCTACATAGAAAGCAGTTGGCATCATGCCTGGCCCATAACAGCCATGCTGAAAGGGACAGAAGCTGTACTATTTTTCCACTCTTCCTGCATCTCCTCCATATGGCCAAATAACATAGCCCTCTCTCTGTCTCTGTCTCTGTTTCTGTCTCTCTCTCTCTGTCTCTCTCTCTCTCTCTTCCTGCTCCCTCCTCCTCTTCCTCTCCCTCTCCCTCTGTCTCTCCTCTCTCTCTCATTTGTATTTTCATGCTTTCAAACTGATTCCTCTTCTATTTTAAAAACTTACGTTTCCATTTCTTCTCATGTGATAAATTGTTTCTATGGAAGCTGAGAACCATATATGTTGGCAAAAGTAGTCATCCTTCTCAGAAATTGTTGCAAGATAGATCTGATAGGAAGAGAGATGCATAGAGTAATAGCTAGATAAAACATAGATGAGATCTTTGGAAAGTGACAATAACCCAAAGAGAGAACGACATTCCAGAACTAGCATATCTGTGGCAGGAATCTGATGGTAAAAGAAGTCTCCTTTCCTCTTTCAAGCATAAGGCATGGGCATCAGCCATCCTCCATTCTGCTTTTACATTGTATGGTCTTCCCCCAATACCAGTCTTCCCCCAATCCCTCCAAGACCAGAGATCAGCCAAGGACAAAAAGGCAGAGGGGTGCATTCTTCTGGAATTAAGTTTAGGATAACTTAATTCATTATAGCCCAACAACATCTCACTTGGAACAGCTGAGGCCCTTTATTACAACCTCAGGTCAACAGGGTGCATATCTTTGCACCTAGAGGCTTAGAGTGAATCTACCTGCCACTGGCCTGGAAGCAAACGTGTGGGCTTATCTCAGACTTTTTCCAAAGTATTCCTGTTTTTTTGTTTTGTGTGTGTGTGTGTGTGTGTGTGTGTGTGTGTGTGTTTTGGCCAAGCCCTACAGTTGGATTTCTGAATATGTTCCCTGGCCAGCCTTCCATTTCCCTTCTGAATTTCTTGATACCAGGCCCACTTAACCATCCCCTGACCCTCTGCCTAGTTCTTTACAACTTCCTTCCTAGAGAATCTATCTGCACAAGTTTGTTTATACCTGAAACTATCAAATAAGATCCTGGTGTCATGGATCTATGTCTGGATCTACTCAGCTATTTCCCAGATAACTTCAGTTGCGGGCATCCACCTAGCTCCATGTCACTTTTTCTCCTTTAGAGATTTGATCTTTTCTTTTGGTTTACAGCAGTCTAAACAAAGCCTGAGTTTGTTATGTTTTCTTTTTAATTATTCAATATAGTAAACTATTGGCTTGGCTCATCTGCAAAAGAAGGTTCTTCAGTGTTCCAGAGAGCCAGTCTGTTGTGACAGGGATGACGTGGGACTAGGAAGTCTGGATTTCAATCCCAGCATCAATATTTATAAAGAATATGATTTGTATTCCTTCATATAACATTGGTGCATATAAGGTTGGTCGTATCCTTACCTTTGCTGTATTAATAATTTCACTTTTTCTAGTTTCATGTTTCCTTGTTGAAGGCCATCAAAGCTGAGTATTTTTAATATTTCTCTTAAAATAGCTTCACTTATTAGAGTGATTTCTCTATTCAAACTCTTTCTCTTGCCTGCTGGATCTAACAGTGAAATTGAGATCAGCTTCTCATGATGGAGCCATTGTACCTGGTGTTTCAAATGGGAGCCATTGTACCGAAAACTTATTTCAAGTTCTGAGAACTTATGATCAGGCTGCATTCTCACTGAGGTTAAATGAACACACTATGAAAGTGTTTCCTTCCTCATGAACCTTGAGCTTATGTCGAGGAGGAGAGTACAGCATATATGGAGGTGTTTTTTCTCTTAAATAGAAAAATTTGTCACCAACCTAAAAAGCATGACCTCCCACCCCTCACTCACACAGGTTAAACAATTTCAGGACTTTCCATAACAAGCATGGCTCATGTATCACACAATGTCAAGATCTTGAGGTCCGCTGATCACTTTCTTTTACATCATCATCAATCATTTTATGTTTTAATGCATTTGCTGATGAAATAAGTGATTACTTGGCTCAATATTTCTTTTGACTTATATAAACATTTCATTACTTGCTCTTCGTTTGTGGGTTTCACAATTTAGTTTGTGTGTTTGTGTGTGGGATGATTCTTGGCGTAGATTGATTAAGGGATAATTCAATACTTTGAATTAAGAATATATAATAAAGAACATAGTGTTTGGAGTTCAAACCCCATATTTGTCCTTTACCAGTTGTGCAACTTGGTGCAAGTAGAAAATTATTCTGGTCAATTTTTTCATCTGTAATTTACAGAGATTGATATCTGCCTCACAGTTTCCTTGTGAGGATTGAATGAGCTAATACATACAAAATGCCTAGCACATGTTCAATAAGTGTGCTATTTTCTTATTTCCTTTTTTTTTGAGTCGTGCATTTTTAGTGGATTTTTATAAGTGGTTTATTCCAATTGTGTTGCTCCAAAATTAATTTCAGAGGCGTTGCTACTCTCAATCAGGTAGAAAACTCATCAGACCATGGAATCACAGTCAGTTGTAGGGCTGTTTATGGGAAGACCACTGTATTGGCTAATTGGATGTCTTCTGGATATTTAACCACATGCAATGTACACATTGTTTTGTTTTATTTTGTTTTCATACCATTGACCTATGTAGCCCTTAGGCCTGAGAACAGGCTATATTCCCTTAGGTGAATAATAGAATAGACTTTATTCTAAAAACAGTTTTTCTTGTTTTTAAACTAGGTAATTATTATTTTTTGAAGCAAAATTCTTATTCAGTCTAAGTACGCTTTTTGGAGTTATTTAGATATAGATTTTTGTCATATGTCATGCCTGTGCACATGTAAAAAGGGAAATAATTGCCCAATGAATTGTTTAAGGTATTCTAAAGCATTTTATACTCAAGTCTGAGTCTTGTGAATCATTCTCTGGCTCAGAATCTGTTGCTCAGGTTTTTCTCACACAATCTTGTCTTCTAGGCTTTCAAATATATTGCTGGAAAAACATTTCTTAAAAGAGGGATCATCTCTTGTCCTTGGGATTTTCCTCCAGCCACTGACACACGTTCTGAAAATGTGAATGGTCATGTACAGGCAGCAGAAGTGCATTTGTCTGTCAGCTGCCTGGCTTCTCTGCACTCTTGAGTTCAGAGGTGTTGAAATGTGTAACAAACACAGCAACAGTTGGTCTTAGGGCCCATCTGATGCAATCATGATCAATAATGGTGTGTTCATGAAAGGTTGATGAAGCTTCTGTTTTGAAGCCCACACTGCGGATTCCCGTATGGACCATCAGAATCAAGGCACCAATTGAATGCACTTACAACATCCTAAGTGTACCTTAATGATGGAAAGGCTTGGGGAGATCCTGGGCTTTTGCTTCTTTGTGGATCTTGAATGGACTCCAGCCCCTGCTGAGGCAATCCCCAGCACCAGGAAACTCTATTCCAAAACAGACTGTGCTCTAACTGCTCCTGGTTGCTAGCAGTCTTTCTTGGAACACTTGGCTTCTGGAGAGGGTGAGGGAGAACAAAATACTTATTTTTATAGCTCCTTCCTAGAGTGTAAGGTCCGGGGTGCATGGAGGATGCTTACCAATGAAGCTGGACTTTCCACTGAGGACTTTTTTGACATAGGAAAAATCCCCTGCAAGAAACATCAAATGAAGGTGGCAAATGTCCCTTAGCTTTGGTCCTATGGATCTCCAGAACAGCAAATGTCACAGATGTCAGTGAACATAGAAAGTACCTTCAGATACTTTTCAACTAATGTGGCAGTGGCAAAGGTGGGCAACTTATGCACGTTTTCTCCTTTTTTAATACATTCAGTGCCATTCAATAAGGCACTTTGTATTACCTATATCCTGTCATACATGCAGCAACAGGATCAGGTTTGATCAGGTTTGTCAAAGTTCACTGGGTAGGCTTATATAAACTAGGGTGGGATTTTCATAATGAACGGGGAGATCTTAGCTGTGAAGCTGACTACCTCTGGGGACACCAAGTCAGGTAGAAAAGCTTAATAGATATATCCCCTTGGACTCTACTTGAGAAGAGTAATGACAATGAAAACAACAAGGTGGCCTACTTGGTGCCAAAAGGTGCTAATTGCTGTATATTGTTAATTTACTTATTCTTCATAACAAATTTGGGGGAATGGGAATGGCTGAAGATCACATCCAGCTCTCTCAGAACCTATCTACTGAGGATTAACTCAATTCTATAGAATGGATGGTTTTTTTGATCCACTTTTAGAAATGTAAAATCAAAAAACAGCAATGCATAATGACAGTAGATAAATCATTTCCTCCTAACGTCTTAAATGTCTTAGCCCTAAATTAACTGTCTTCATTTTTGCAAATTCTATCCTGGTCCTGTCTACTTTCTTCTATATAGATTATATAGCATTTGGGGACTTTTAACTAAAATTTTCATTGAAAACAAGAAATATGAAAGCATGCATATAATATGATGCTAAATGGGGTGGGGCAGGGAGTCAGGATGTCTATCTCCTGATTTCAAAGTCTCCAAATGCTTTCTAAAAGTAAACATTGCATTGGTCTCTAATTCTCCTTGTTGCAGGTAATATCAGTTATATTTGTTTCCAGACTCTGGAATCCCAGGGGGCACACTTTTCAGAGGTCAGTCCTGATAGGAAGTCCAGAGAAGTCAGACCAGCCTTCCTGGGCCCCACCCTATCCTCTGGACCTCTTGCCCTAAATAGGATCAATTCTAGTGACAGAGGGGGCCCTGCAGGAAGTGTCTGAAGGTTATGTTTAATTTTAGTCTTCATAGTGGTGACTTATTAGAAGGCCTGCATTGGTCTTGCTTGAGAGGAGGACACCTGTTATAAATTCAAATATTTCTTGCACAAGCTTTTGGTTGTTTTCTCAATTATTATCGAACGTTTTCACTAAGAACATTGAATCATGAAATTTCAAGTCACATAGCCCACTGCATCTCTAATTATAAATAAATGGTTTCAGCTTCTGACCCTCTTGGGGTACTGATTTTATAGATTAGTCTGTACCCTGATCCATCCCTGAATTCCGTGTTTCCTTGTCTTGGAGAAACCACTGGACTTAACATTTCTGGGAAAGGCCTCAGCCTCCATGGAGAAAAACCCACTCATTGTATGTCCTTTGCCACCTCACCCTATAGCCTAGCAAATAGCCTGAGCAGAAAGAAAGCGTTCCCACAGCTTTGTTGAAATCTTCTCTGGAACTCTCTCCATCAGATAACAAATGCTAAGCCATCTCAATCATTAGCAGCTCCTGGCAAAATGCCATCTTCCGTTGGTGAAATTTTGAGCATGTTTCATTCTGTTCGAACAGAGTCCCTTGCCTCATACTGGTTCCTCAGACATAAAGTGAGATCAGAGGGAACTAATATTTTACTTTGATAAATATCTTTTCTTTCTTTTTGAAAAATTCTGGAGTGGTATTACGTACTTTAGTAGTTAAAATCTGCAGGAAGGAACCTCTTTAGGACATCGATTTAAAGGCAAACAAACTGACAAAAACAACAACAAAGTTCTCCTGGAAATGCCTCTGTAGAGGATGTTTCAGGACAGGTCACTCAGGTCATGTGCTCTGTTTCTAAATTATGGGGATGGTGAAGCTCTCGAGAGGATCATAGTGATAGAATGAATGTCATCTGTCAGCTGCTCAAATTTTTTTTCCTCTCCATCCCTGGTGCATCTAGCTCTTTGGACTGAATTAATCCTCTTAAAAACTGAAGCCATGAAGTCGAGTCTCCACCAAACACTTTCTAGGGCTTCCTATTGCCTTTTGATTCAAGCTTAGATTCTCCATCCCAGCATTCGTAAACTTCCAGCGATGGCTTCCCGCTTACCCTCAAGTCTTACTGCACCCTGCACCCTCAGAGTAGGCAAACACGCTCAGCCCTGCCACTTTCTAGCTATAAAAGTTACTTCATTGCTCTAAGCCCTGGTTTCCTCATTGGCGGATTAAGGATGATTCCTATCTCATAGAGATGTGAGTTTTAGAGAATTCTTAAAGCAAATTCCACTAGCATTTACACACACACATCCACACATCATGGGCACAGCCACCATATGGTGAACTGAAACTCTCTGAGGAATGATTGCTATTGAGAAATATCTTGTCTTATATGGATATGGAAATACTCTATAACTAATAGGTGGTATTACTCATGTTATATTTATTTTAAGATTCAGATGCTACTTTGCTTTCCTCTCTATCAACTATAGGATCTGTTTCTGTTTGTATTGTTCATTTTGGTGCTTAATGTTATATTCCCTTTGACCGTTTGTCTCACTATGTGTGTGTGTGTGTGCATGTTTAAGACAAAAATTTGGGTACATAGAAGTTCTTTCCAATCAGATTTGCAAATTCTTACAAAGTATATAGTTAACATGCTATGTTATTGAATAAAAAGGAATAAAGGAAGGGAAAAAAGGAGGAAGGAAGGTAGGGACAGAGACGATAAGAGGGAAGGAGGAATAGCCAATATATCTTCTTTTTTCTCTCTCTTTGTTTCATGACCGAGAACATGTGAATCTTCCTCCACCAACCATAGAGAAGTCACTTCTTTTATTTTGTATATTTTTAAATTGGAGTTTGATTTGCCAACATATAGTATAACACCCAGTGCTCATCTCATCAATCCAGTGCCCCCCTCAGTGCCCATCACCCAGTCACCCTGTCCCCCCGCCCACCTCCCCTTTCACTACCCCTTGTTCGTTTCCCAGAGTTAGGAGTCTCTCATGTTCTGTCTCCCTCTCTGATATTTCCCACTCATTTTCTCTCATTTCCCCTTTATTACCTTTCACTATTTTTTACACTCCCTGTATGAGTGAAACCATATAATGATTGTCCTTTTCCGATTGACTTACTTCACTCAGCATAATACCCTCCAGTTCCGTCCACATCGAGGCAAATGGTGGGTATTCATCGTTTCTAATGGCTGAGTAATATTCCCTTGTATACATAGACCACATCTTCTTTATCCATTCATCTTTCAATCAAAGATACAGATGCAGTGAAAAGCCAAGACACCTGCACCCCACTGTTTATAGCAGCAATATCCACAATAGCCAAAATGTGGAAGGAGCCTTGGTGTCCATTGAGAGAAGTCACTTCTTGATAATTACTGGCCCTCAGCAGGTCTAGAACCACACTGGTAATATGCAAGCTCAGAAGTGGAAAGTCAATATAGGGTGTGGGGCTTCCAGGAAGGCAGCCAGGCTACTGGCAGAAATCTAATGAGTATAATGGAGTATACCTGGAATCTCAAACTGTCCTTCAGGGTTAGAGGTCAGGAAGTAGGTGAACATCACCTCTTAGGAGACTGATTTCAAAGAGCAGGAAGAGAGAGGTTCAAGAGGGACTTGAACTTGAATCAAGTTCAGATGGTAACCCAGGGTCTCAGTAACATTGAAATTTGGCCCCAGACTTAGAGGCAAAAATGAACCATAAGCCTACAGTTGAATATCCCACTGCCAGGGTTAAAAGACTTTGGCTCACAAACCTGGAGCCTGCACCTCTGGATTCACACAGGTCAGTCATATGCCCCGGCCTGTCCCTGTCCAGATGGGTTCCATTTATGATTAAGAGTTTGTGTGTGTGTGCATGTGTACTGTAGGGTCTGCTTTAACTTGTCCTAATGTTTGTTAAGACAAATGGGAAATTATAAGTTGAATAGCCATAGATGAGGGACAACTGGGTCGCTAAGACCAAAATTGGCATTCTAGGAAGCAAGAAGCATATCTTAGTCAAGGCCAGAGCAGATAGCCAAAATGGCAATTGTAAGTTTCTCATATTAAGAGATGAAGGGCAGAAAATTAGTTAAGCTGTGAGCCACCAGCCTGGAATTTTGACTTTGGGTTCTGAAGTCTGGAGACGAAGTTCAAGTCAAGAGATGAGCTGATGGGAAATAGGTGAATTCAAAGCTGAGCAGGAGTACAGAATTACTTAAGGGCCCAACTGGAGAAGAGAAAGGGCAGTGAAGAGGATGCTTGGGCCCAGTGTTAGCCATTCCTACTGTTGCAGCCTGATGGGCCATGCTTCCCACCCAGCAAATGGTGGAAGCCAAGAGCTATCACACATTTACCCAAAGAACAAAGACCACTTTGGCCTTATCAAATGATCATCCTCCATCCCACAGCCTTAAACAGGGCTCAGTTACAGATGTGCCAACTGGTCTTAGATCTTACATGCTTCTCTTGGTCATTTAGTGATAACCTGTACTTACACACCAACACAGATATGGATAAAACCCCAAGAGATTACTGTCATTACCACCTGCCTTGTTCAGGCAGGGTCTGTGTTTGGGAGATTCTCATTGGTAATGATGTCAGTCCTTTGGTCAATTGCGAAGTTGTCCAGGTCACCTTTAGTCCCATGGCATTTTTGTTTTTGATTTAACATTGAGCTTTAATGTAGAAAGTTCTCAGGATGTAAGTATAGCACACACCCACGTACAGTTGTACCCATGGTTTGGATGGACCTGCATTAGAATTGAAGACAGAGGATGACAGAAGGAGAGGAAGTGGTGGCAAAGTTAACACACGAGAGAACTAGAGCTCGTTCCTGCTGTGAGCCTGGGCACTTATTATAGAAATGGTGAAAGATTTTTCGAGAGATTTACCGCAAGAAATCAGTCCTAAGGCAGGGAGGGTTCAGAAATGCTTTCTATCATGCCTTATGTAACTCAGGAAAAAAAAATATTATTCCCCTGAATTGGGGGTGAGACAAGAGATGGATTTTTACAGTGACTAACTGCCTAAATACTTCAGGCATTGCTGCCTGCCCCTCTCTTTGAAGAACAGGAAATAATAAATCAGAAGATTGGGGATTTATTTCCATTTCAAGGTGCCAATAGCCAAGCAAGTGAGCTGGCTTCATGCCTAAGCTTTTTCGTGTGGGAGGCAGAGCCAGAGAGAGAAAGAGAGAGAGAAGGGCCTCAGTGCTTCGTGTGGTGTTGAGGGCTGTGAAGTCTGGTGATGCAAAATAAAAGGGGATACTCCTCATTGAAGTCACTTATTTTGTGAAGGTCCGCAGACTGGTGAAAATCAGAGCCTCATATCTCCAGGCCTATTATGGGGTTCCCCCTTGAAATCACAATGACATGTTTTTTAGATTACCGGGGTATCAGGGGGAACATCTCTTGTGTTAATCTGAATATTACGACAGGCAGTAATGTGAGGACACTCGGGAGGGGCTCCTTGGGTGTTCTCTCATATGGAATTCCAACAGCTCTTGCATTCCATTAGTTTGTAAGTGAAATCCCATATTTCCTCGTTTGGAAATCCATCTCCAGCCCTCCCTCTCTACCTGCAACCCCTTGCTGGGTCTGTCCATTGTATTCAGAGCAGTAACATTGACCCCTCTGAAGACAAGTACTATTGGTTGAGCACCAATGGATGATTAGGGCCTATAAACACAAAAGGAAATGAAGGTAAGGAGTCTCAATTAGTGAAATGCCCTGACCAAACTTTCAAAGGCTTAGCAGAAAGGAATCATTCTGTGTTTATAGGCCAGAGTCCACCCTGTCCCCAAGGGCTATCAACACACCCTGTCCCATTCCAGGGGTCACATATTTGTGGGGGCAGAGGTGTGGGCAGAATTATGTAAGTGAATAAGGTAGTTACCCTTCCTCTGGAGCAGGAAAGCTCGGTGTGGCTGTTAAGTTCAAGGCCTGGTTTTATGATTGCCGATCTGGAGTGATTTTGAGCCAAGACTCTGTGGTCCAAGATGCCCATCTACTCCAACCTTGGGCTTTTCATGGAACTGCTTGCTCCTCTGCACATCATTTTTCTTGGGATTTCTAGAAGCCCTTGCTTAACCCAGGGATGTGTCCAGTCCTGACTCCCATTTGTGTCCTCAGCTGCTGTTCTGCTCCCCACAATGGCCATTTTGATGTTTTACAACTGGCTTCCCCAAGGCCAGCTGGATTTTCCTTGTCAGTGGGTGGGACTTGGCTGTTGCCACTTTTCTCCTAACTTTGCACATCTGCTCTGTCTTAACCCACTTGCAGATTTGGGCAAGACAGGCTTCCCCTGACAGCTCCTGCCCAGGACCCACATCAGCAGGGCTAGACATCTGACCTTCCCACTTGGAGAGCAGTGGTTAAAAAGTTCAAGCTGGAAAGTCAAATCTCTTAGGCCAAATTCACTTACGGACTTGTGAGCTTTGGAAAGTCTTCTAACCAGTGCCCTGAACCAGTTCTGCATCACACCAGACTGGAGCCTGAGGAAAAGGGGAAAGAAAATCAATACTGATTCTGTCTTTTTAAAAATGTTGAGGTTTTGTTCATTGTGAATTTTTTTTTATTACTTCTGATTTTTAGAGTCTATCTGTTTTTTAAATATTTTTTAAATGAACCTTTTACAAAAGTAATTATAGTTGACCCTTGAGCAACATGGGTTTGAACTGTGTGGACTCCCTTACTCATGGACTTTTTTTTTTTCAGTAAACATGGTACAGTCCCGTACATGGATTTTCCTTACAACTTTTTAAATAACATCTCCTTTCCAGCTTATTTTATTGTAAGAATACAGTATATAATATACATAACACACAGAGTTTGTGTTAACCGACTTTATATTATTGGTAAGGCTTATGGGCAATAGTAGGCTATTAATAGTTAAGTTTTGGGGGAGTCAAAAGTTATATGTAGATTTTTGACTGCACTGGGGAGGGTTGGTGCACCTCACCCCTGAGTGTTTAGGGGTTAACTGTAATGGAAATTATATGCACAAAGTGTTAACAAAGTAATACTTGACCCATGGTAAGTGGTCAAAAAAGAAGAAAAGTGATTGTCATGATCATGTAGCACCTTGGCTCCTTATTATTTGTTAATCCGCTATAGTTTCTTAGAATGTTATTCTAGAAGGTTACTGTCAATTCCTTGAGGAAAGATTTGGGGTTGCTACCTTTGCATTTTTCTGCAGTGATGTAGTGTTTTACCCACTGGAGTTTCTCCACCAAAGCTGTCGTCTGTTAATTAGGGAATTGGAGCAGATTATACATAATATCTCTTCTTTCCAGAGTCCCTAGAAATCTGTCTGTGATCTTCAGCATCACTCAGCTGACAACAACTTATGTGTGTAATACCATTTTTCCGTGTTCTAGAACTTTTCCTTGCATAAGACCTACTTTCAGTAGCCACTGTTTCTTCTCCCTGACTCTGTTTCATTACCACCAGACACGTACGCGGCGACCTCTGCGTCTGGGAAGGAGTTCCAGCTCCGAGATTCTGCAACCCACTGTGCTGGCAACATTCCACAGGCTCGTCTTGGGAAACGATAATTGATTACTCAGGAGGGAAAACTCTATCTCAACACCAGCTGGCAGCCAGACCCTGCTCTAGAGCCCCCGAATTAGTCTCCAGCAAGATCCTCAGCAGAGACAGTCTAAGTGTGAACAGGGCGGACATTATCTCAAAGTCCAGAATGTCCCTGTATATGTGTTCTTCCTTAAATGCACTCAAGTTTGGCATTAATAAAGTCTCAGGAGAGTACATTTTCCAGTGGCTACCCGAGGCCCCAACAGTATGTATTTTTTTGAATAGGCAGCATGTTTTCCCTTCCAAAACCACTTGAACAACTAAGCCAGGTAGCAACAACTCAGGAATGCAGCAACCTCAGGCTGATAGCAGAAAGGAAATAAGAGTCAGCTTTGAGAAGCAGTGAGGTGGAGGTGAACATTAGTATCCTGGGATTTATGGACACTCTTGTCCTCCTAGCTGAGCTGACTGTTGTTACCCGTTGGGTCCCTTGAGGCTGCCATTCCAATTTCCAGGATGTTAAAGTAAGACAAAAATGCTGATTACTTGTCCAAACTCTTCAAGTGAAAATAAGTATGAAATTTTAAACATGAATGCGATTTCCATTCCAAGAAGTGCTTTCTGGATGCCAAAAACACGTGTCGGTGCTTTGGTTGAATAAAATTGCTGAGAGTCCTTCTACTATCTATCTCTGCAGCACAGTCACCCCGATGAACTGATATCTGGATACTGTCCCGTACAGAAAGTTATGAGATGCTAAGAGCTCACCCTGCAGGTGACATCAACAGCATAAAATGAAGGATAAGACAAAGAACAAAATATGAGACTTCTGAACAAGACTCTCATTTATGAATATCTTCAATTCATTAAAACTCAAAGTAATAAACTTGACCCATAGTATCTAGTGTTTTGGGGTCTATCATATATTTGTGATTGTATCCATTTTTAATGAGGTTACACAGTCAATAAAGCCGATATTGCCAGCTTTGTTGACCTTATCTTTAAAGCAGTAGCACAAATGAGAACTCACCTTCAGGTGCCTTATAAATAGATGTGCGTTCTCTCTCCTTGGTCATGATTACTGTCAAGGTTGCGTGTGGTTTCTATTTTGGGCCCTAATGGCAGAAAAGCCGCTTCTGCAGCCAAGAAGCAGCATTGTAGGATGCCAATAAATTCTGGGGAAAATTACATTTTAAAAAGGAAAACTTTGACATACATCTGGCAATAGAATGATCCTGAACATATGGCAACCTGGTAGGTAGGAAGCCGTTGGAACATGGTAAGGAGAGCTGAACGCAGGCCCCATCCTGTTCTGGGGTGCATTTGGGAAAGGTCCTGTGGTGAGGACCACATCTCTTCCAACCTGATGTGGCACATTCACTGGGGAGGGGAGCTGGATGTAAACCCACATTTGTGTGTATGACCTTCTCCTGGCAACTTCTGATTGACTCCTAAGAGCTATCCTTCGTGGTGCTGGCGGGCAAGAATGAGGCTCTGCTGTGGAAACCAGGCATGTTGTCATGACTCGGCCCATAAATAAGACACTGGGACACTAGCAAGTTCCAGGGTCTCAACACTGTGGCATCCTGATGTGGGGAGATGACCGATGCCCGAAATCAAAGTACTGCTGGCAGGTGTGACTTGCATCTCCACGGTCCAGTTTCTCCTCGAACACTAACAGGGAGCATGGCATTTCTTAAGGAAATCCAAGATTTGTTGGATCACTCTTGTAAGGGATGAGTAAAAGTCAGTCTTTCATCTGAGGAAGGACCTGCACTGTGAATTTGTGAGTTTGTGCCCAAGACTCTGGGAACAGTATTCCCCTGCTGGATTGCACTTCTGAATGTAGCCATCAGGACTATATCACACACTGAGATGTCAGAGTTACAGTTCCCCAAAGTATTGGTGTTGCTACCCCCATTCTTCCAACGGAGACATTGAGGCTCCATGAGCATGCTTCTTGAGCAAGACCCCACAGGTGGTAAGCATTACGGTCCAAATGCAAGGCCAGATCCACATGCCTCTGAAAACTGCTATTGCTGCTACAATACACTGACACTCTCAAAAATGTTGAGAGTTTCTATCCCATGGATCACAGATGAAATTGTAAAGACAGGTTACTTCATCCCTCTCATCCTCAAACTTGCTCTGGATAGAGAGGGGGCCATTATCAGTTTCAGAAACTCGGGGCATGGTCCTTTGTTCTCCTCTGACTAGGTAATTGAGCACAATGTATAACTGTGCTCACTGCCAGGCATCCACTCTCACCACATGTATTCGCAGATGCCTGGATTCTCACCACATGTCCTCATGACCTTACAATGCACACATACATTCTTCACCCACCTCCATGTATGGACACTCACTCTCACACTTAGAGCCAGATTCTTCTTACATGCCTCCTTTAGAGCAGTGATTGCTAGCCCTTGTGTTCATAGCTGTGACCAAGGGACTTGTTAAAGTATAGATTTAGCAAATCAAGAGTGAGTTCCAGAAATCTGCATTTTAACACAAGCATTCAGGTAACTCTGATTTAAATTATTTGTGCACTGTTTCTTGGGAAACGGCATCTCGGCTGTGAGATGCTTTCAGTTAAGAGATGCTTTCAGTTTCATTCTTATCTGCCCGGCACAGATCACCAGGCTGGGTCCAGGGTACATAGTATGTGGTGAGTTGATTGAATGAATGACTCCATCACTCACCTTCTCATTCACAGAGGCATTATTTCAAGAGAGACAAGAGGTCAAATTTTCAGAAGGTACTAAAGTCCCACTTGGCTCTCTGGGGTCCAGTTGTGTGGATGTTCTTTGTGAAAGAGTTTTGAAAATCCATGAGAATCCTTTTATTGAAATCTGTTCCTTCTTTTGAACAGATTCTATTCCTAAGGAGCCTGCATGGTGTTACTTCTATAGTATCTGGTGGTTTTCCTTTTTTCTCTTAGAAGTTCACACCAAGTTACGGACACAAGGAGATCAAAGACACTAGGGAAATTGTCTCTGCCACACCACCTGACTGACACAGAAGAGCTCTGTCCTGTTCTTTCCTTTCTCCCTAAGTCTCCGTACCTTGCCATCATTGACAATGATCCTTGCTTATTTTTGCTTGTTTATAACAGCTCCAACACACGTCTTGTAATGGACAGTCCATTGCTTCAGCCTACTTCAGATGCTATTTCATCCCTACCTAGGAGTAGAATTCTCAGTAGCCTTCTCCATGAGGGTATGTCATCCACTTGGTCCCATAAGCAACTCAGAAAATCTTGAGGTGCACCACTAATGACCTATGGCCAGTCAGGCATTCTGAGAACAAGCTAAGCTAAATGAAATATCATCCTATACTTATAAAGGATTTTGTGAAACCCTTTGCTGAACTCCTGATCCCTTATGTTTATGCCATTTTCCTGGTTTGCCATTCTGGCAACAGCACCAAAAAAGGGAATGTGGTTATGGGGGCATCAAAGAATGGCGTCGACTCAGTGACTTCATGCTGGTTCCTCTTTTACTCAGTACTCCCAAGGTTTCATCTTGCTTACCCACTGTCAATTTTTTCTGATAAGCTACAGCAGGCGTCTTGTCCATGGTTGAGGTATCTGTGTTTTCTTTGCTCTCTTTCTCTCTCCTTTCTTAGTTTCTTTCTTTTCTTTTCTTTTCTTTCTTTCTTTCTTTCTTTCTTTCTTTCTTTCTTTCTTTCTTTCTTTTGTTCCTTCTTTCTTTCTTTCTTTCTTCTTTCTTTCCTTTCCTTTCCTTTTCTTTTCTTTTTTTTCTTTTCTTTTCTTTCTTTTCTTATCTTCTCTCTCTCTCTCTCTCTCTTCATAAATTCAGATTCCATTTGCTTGTTTTCAGTTCCCTGAAGTCTTCTTATCTCAATTGGAGATGATCAGCTTTACTGACTCCCAAATGAGTGGTGGCATTTAGGATGGAGTTGATTTTGTGAGCAAAACAATATTTTGCTACCCTGCATAGATGTTCAAATCTCATTATGAACTGCCAAATGTAAGCTGGGAAGCCCACAGGTGACAAGGTGCCTGGGTGTATCTCTAAGTCAGCACGTTGTCTCCTTTTGGTTTGATAGCACATCACCTTTTCTGGAAGCTGTCCCTAAAGCAAGAGGGAAATAGTGATGGGAAGCAATATGGTGTTTTCCAATAAAGCCCAGGGAAACATCAGACTGATTTAGAGAGGGCAGAGAGCCTTGCCTGTGCATTTGTTGTGATTTAAGAAATATATCTCTACCTATAGGCAACCATCCTTACTTGGATGATGATAAGACATCCATTAGTTTAATTTCTAAGCAATATAGGGAATGACATTACAGAATGGAATGAGAAGGAAATGCTTATATTGGAAAGGATAAAATGATAGAAGTGGATATTTGGAATTAAAAGCAGACATTTGGCCCAGAATATAATTTAAGTCAAAAGAGCTAGTTGCCTAACGTAAATACTGTGCGACTCTATTAGTGTAAGCAAAATGTATTTCTAGCAAAAACATCCAGCAAAATTTCTGTGCATATGCTTAAGACATTTCTAGAAAGACACAGAAGAAAATAATAATTAGGGTTATCTTTGGTGAGAGAGATCAAGGATAGAAGAGTGCTTTTAAATTTCATTTTATACAAATTGCTGCTTTTTTGAAGTTTTTACCTTAGAAAAACAGGAACTAGTCATCTACCCCCATGTGTTTACTTTATTGCAAAAATTGAAAAACAAATGACAACTGTTGCACTAAGGAAAAGTAAAACCCTGAGAGCATTTCCCCGAACAGATGCTTCCTGGGGTATACTTGCTTTTCATTGTGGAGGTTCTGAAAATCCAGAGGGGCTTGTGTGTCTCCCAAACCTACTGTTCTGGAGGAAGTCCTGGGCCACTATAAGGCTGGCTTCTCATACGCATTTCCAAATCCACAAGGTTCAACTGAGTTCGTTTTCTGCATGGAGTTAGCTCTCTTTGGTCCAACCACAGTCTGGACAGTGACAGTGCTTGGTTTTTTTCAAAAATGAGTTACTTCTTTCCCTCCTGGTCTTGAAGGAAGTTGGAAAGTGTGTATTCAACCACAGGATTTTGATCCTCAGGCAAGGCTTCCAATGGATCGGAGTTAAGGTTAACTCCGTGGTTGGTGTTCCTCCTTTTCATTCATCTTCCAGCCTGGAATCTTGATCAGAAGGAGGATGTGGGGAACTCTGAGGGCAGTGAACCTTAAACTTTATGGGAAGAACAACCACCAATGAAGCATAATAAATGCTCATCCCCAGGACCCACATCCAGAAAGCATGGTTCAGCAAGCCTGGGGCGAGACCCAGGGATCTGCATTTGTAACAAGCTTCCCAGGTGTTTCTGATGCAAGAGAATAAAAGAGGAACATATAGAAAGACTCAGTCACAAGACCATAGAGAAACTGAATGCTACAAGGTGAGGAATGACTGATGCTAGATGTGTTTGCAAAACTGGGAGAACAGGAAAAACTGGAGGATGATAATAACAGTAAGAAGAAATATTGCATGAAATACATTGCTCTAAGTGCTATACAGGTGTTGAGTCATTTAACCCCCCACCATTCCCAGGACGTCTTTAGTCCCTTTCTACAGGTGAAGAAATCAAGGCACAGAGAGTTTAAATAGCTTGCCCAGAGTCACCTGGCTACAAATTAACAAATGTAGACTACATACCTGGGTGGTCTGTCTCCAGAGTGCATGCTCTCAACCAGCACACTATGAGACGGGGGTTGGCAAACTACATCCACCCACTCCATCCAGCCTGCTGCCGGTTTTTGTTCAGCCGAGTGGTGACCCTTCGGTGAGAACAGCTATTCCGAGAGTTGACAACATTGACTCTTGGTCCACAAAGCCTAAAACATATATTATCTGGTCCTTTACAGAGAAAGTTTGCAGAAAGAATAAATATAAGGCTCTTGTTTCTCTAATAAGTATTATCTTGTTTCTCTAATAAGTATTATAGGCTGAATCTCAAAATGCTTCACTTGGGGGACTGCACCAGAACTCATGGACCCAAAGGCCAGTTCTTCTGCATCACCAGACACTGGCACTCCTACCACATAACTGAGGCTGCCAAATGTGATGCAGGAGCCTTGGATGAACTAATATTTGTCATTTAGGGCTACTAATAGCTAACTAATGTAACTAATGATGTGCTTTGGCTGGTTAAATTAAATTCCTTGACTGATAACATGCAACTGGGGCATAATGAAGAATTCTTCACATAAGGAAAAGAGGCTTAATATGTTCCTGACCCTCATTTCAATCATATTTATTCTGTCGAAATTACTGTAATGATGACATTGATTCTTTAGTAGCAGTAAGAGTCATAGTATTGCTGAAGTAATGGAGGCTGAGAAAGATCTAGAAACTTCTTCAGGCCCCCAAGTTGCTAATGTGTGGTCCAGGGTGAGCCTCAGGAAGTCAGATTCCAGAAGCTGCAGGCTTAAACTGCTACACAGTATCGCCCACCGTCCCAGAACATCCCCAAGAGCCAGTTACCATTCCTTTCTCCATAAAGAAACTGGTGGTCAGAACACTTCAAACAGTTGAGCAAGGTCATCTACCTCGTTAGCCCATCTGAGTGCAGATTTGGCCAAGTCAAAATTCCAGGCACTTTTCAGTGTTTCACTGGATCACGAAATGACCTTCCAGGGGCTGCTCTGTGTAGTGACCAAGCCCCAGCTCCAATGTCTGAGACATGCTGCATGTCCCCGGGGGATGGAGGGGGCCACAAAGTGTCATAAGGTGGTCTTTCTGGCTCCATTTTTAACAGAGGAGCTTTGGACAGCCTCACTGCTCCGACTTTCCCTACAGCACAGAGCTGGCATTAGAGGGTCCTGCGATTCTCCTGCTCGCCAGCCATATGACCTGTATAAGGGACTTAACATCTCTGTCTCTCAGTTTCCCCACTTGTGAAATGGCAGTGATAATAACACCTATCTTACAGAGTTACTGAATACATTTAATGAGATAATTCCCATAAAGTGCTTGGCCTTTCATAGTCTATAGTAGGTGCTCAAAAAATAGCGACTCTTACAATAATTAAATAGAAGGGCCTGAGGCTGCTATTAAATTAGATGGTATGAGGACATAATACAATTTAGTGAGTGTATATGATGTACCAGGGACTCCGTTAGGCTTTTAGTTCACTATCCTTTTTAATTTTTGCAGTGATCTCTTACTATCCCGTCCTGTAGGTGAGGGAACAAAATATGCTCAGAGCGTTAAGTTCCTTGCTCTAAGTCACACAGAGACGTTGGGATCTGAACCTGGGTCTACTTAATTCCAGAGTTTACATTCTTACCCACAATGCTATGCCAACTCCCCCAAATTCCTGCCTCTTTCTAGAGTATAAAAATGTAGAGCTGAGGCTCCTAAAACAAGTTCTCCTACAAAGGGAAGTTGTGAGATTTATGCTAAACTTTATTAGACTCTTATATTAAGAAGAAGCTGTGTTCAGTGAAAGCCTATTTGTTAAAAACGAGCTTGAATAATAATATAATAAATGAAATAAAAAATCGTGTCTCCTCCTGTCAAGCCAACGATGGATCATGATGTGTTGGATGGGTACAAATGATTCTGTAGTTGTGATCCAGGAAAAGATTTGGAGGCAATTTTGCCTCTTAAGAAAGTATTGTACGACACTCACTTACGGAGGATTTATGAGAAATGAAATGGAAACTCTTTCAAGATTTTATTAAGAGATATACTCTTCCTGCATAACTTCTTTCCCTCCTGGACATTTATGAATGTTTGGCTGGAAGGTGGTCTGGGAGCTGGGTTTTGATATATGTGGTTCCTACGAGGAGGTGCCAAGGGAGACATTTTTCCATCAAAAGCCATATGCATTCAGGATCCTGGAAAGTCTTCCAGCAACAGCGGACACTGGCAATAAAAATGATCTAGGGAAAAAACATACCAACCAGTACCAGTCACTGCGGATGCTGGAAGGAACAGGGGCCAAATGTGTAAATACTTTCAGAACTTTGTATGGAGAACAATAAGGGTTTGATTCATCTTGGTACCAGAGTTTTCCAGGACACAGACTTTGCTAAAGAGTGGCTAGCAAAGTGATTCGTTAATTCAACCTCCAAATGTACTGTTGAAACCCACCAAGAGACGGGAAATGAGAAAGGTGTATGACTTCATGGCGGTGGACCTCACCACACTGGGGCCACTCCTTTGCTCCATGAATAGTCTGAGCATCCCACAGTGCCATAGACAGGGCTGTCTCAGGGTGTCACCAGGGCAGCCTCATGCCTCTCAGCGTGTCTTCATTGTATTTGGGGCCGAACACTGATCTTGACAAAATTCATCAAGGTAGCAACAGAAATTGACAATGGAATATATGTAGCAAGCAAGCACTCCGCAACATCCGCATCCACACACCGCCATCACCAGCAGCAGAGAAGACCTAAACTTTTGTATTTCTGTCCCTTACCTTTCTCTCTAAACTAATCTTGGACTGCATCCTCCCTTGGTTTGTGAACTCAGTACCCACTGATCATTTTTGGTTCCTTGATGTTCCTATTTGCCACAGGGCTTTGCATGAGCTATTGCCACTGTTTGGAAAATTTTTGATTTGCTTTCCCATGCCTATCCAACTTCCATTTATCCTTCAGATGTCAGTTCAAATGGCACTTTCTCAGGAAATCTGTGGTATCTGACTGCCTCCTCCCAGATTAGACCACACTCCCTGTCACCCACACTCACAGTTCTGGAGCCTTGCTATATATAGCATTTATTATAGATATACTTGCCTTTATTTGTGTGATAATTACTTGATTAATATTTGGAGAGCTTACAGGATACCCACTTCCAAGGAAAATAACTGTGTCTGCTTTCCTCCACCATTTTATTTTGAGAGCTTCTGCCAGAACCTGGCACATAGTTAGGCACCTAATAATTATTTGTTAACTAAGTGGCTAACTGTGGTATGATGATTTGTAATAAGAATATGTACTTGGTCTTCAGCCTCTTCCTGGCACAGAGCTAAAACTCTTGGAATTTTTTAAGTGGTGAGAGCAATACAGGTGTCTATTGTTATGCCAACGAGGTGACTTTTGGAAAGCCTCTAAGAATGGGGGCTGAATGCGACCATCTGATTAGAACTTTCAGCCCTACACCCAACCTCTAGGGAACCAAAAGGGGCTGGAGATTGAGATCCATTGCCTATGGCCAATGATTCAATCAATCATGCCTATGTAATGAAACCTTGATGAAAACTCAAGAAGAGAGAGTCTGCTGAGCTTCACAGTTGGTGAGCATGTGGAGATTGGGGAGAGTGGCATACCTGGAGAGACAGAGGGCATGGAAGCTCCAAACTCCTTCCCACATACCTTATCCTGGGCAGCTCTTCCATCTGGATGTTCCTAAGTTATAACCCTTATAAGAAACCAATAGTCTAGCAAGTAAAATGTTTCTCTGAGTTCTGTGAGCCACTGCAGCAAGTTAATCAAACCCAAGGAGGGGGTCATTGGAATCTCCAATTTGTAGTAGGTAGGTGAGAAGCACAGGTTATAGCCTGGGACTGGTGACTGGCATCTGAAGCAGGGGGCCCATCCAATAGGACTGAGCCCTCATGGAATCTAACATCATCTCTGGGTAGATAGTATTGAATTGAGTTGAATTATATGGCACCCTGCTGGTGTTACACCATTGCCTGATGGAGGTTTGGAGACCTCTGCCCCTCTCCAGTGAAATTGGGTGCTCAGAATGCAAAAGACTAAATAATAGCAATAATTATATTATAGAAGTTACTGCTTATGAAGGGAGTTATAGCTGCCAGTCCTTATCCCAGGCACTGTTTCTAGTCCTTACACAAATCAAGATGGTAGACATTACTACCCTCCCATTTACAGTGACAGAATTGAATCTGATGACTCCTGTAAATTGGCCACACTTGTAGTAGTGACAGACCTGGGATGTGAACCCAGGTCAGCCTGACAGTATTACCCTTCTGCCTCTCCTTTCCTTTTTTTAACTTTTAAATTTGACTTGTTACATTTTGTAAATTTAAGGTGTACAGTGTGTTACTTTGATACATTTGTATATTGTAATATGATTGTCACTGAAGCAATATTTATTACATTATATCATTATAGTACAATATTATTGTCTACATTCATTATACTGTGCATTAGAACCCTAATGGCATATTTACTATTTCTTGTAAGTTCATACCCCTAAACATCATCAGTCTGATCCCCCATCCCCCGTCCCCCATTCCCTGGTAACTGCCATTTTACATTATTTTCTTAAAAGTTTGACTTTTAAGACTCCATATATAAATAGTATCATCAAGTACTTGTCTTTCTTTGACTTATCTTGCTTAGCGAAATGTACTCCAGGTCCATCCATATTGTCACAAATGGCAGGATATCATTTTTTTCTCATGGCTGAATAATATTCCATCGTGTGTATATATATAGGTCACATTTTTTAATCCATTCATCTGTTGGGCATTTAGGTTGTTTCCATACCTTTGCTATTATGAACAATGCTGTGATAAAAATGGGTGTGCAGGTTTCTCATTGAAATCTGTTTTCATTTTCCCCTGGATATATACCCAGAGGTAGAATTGCTGGATTGCATGGTAGGTCTATTTTTAATTTCTTGAGGTATTTCCATATTTTTCCGTTGTGACTGGATTAATTTGCTTTCTCACCGATAGTGTGAGCCCACTCCCTTTACCCTGTCTCCTGACCAACACTTGTCATCACTTGCCTTCTTGGTGATAGCCATTTTAACAGGCCGGAGGTGGTAGCTCATTGTGGTTTTGATTTGCCTTTCCCTGATGATGAGTGATGTTAAGTATCTTTTCATGTGCCTGTTGGCCATTTTCGTATCGTCTTTGGAAAAATGTCCATTTAGTCTTTCTGCCCATATTTAAATCAGAGTTTCTGTTGTTATTAAGTTGTGTTAGTTCTTTATATGTTTTGGATATTAGCCCCTTATCTGATCTACGGTTTGTAAAATTCTCTTCCCATTCTGCCATTTTGTTTTGTTAATTGTTTCTTTTGTTGCACAGCAACTTTTGAGTTTGATGTGGTCCCATTTATTGATTTTAACTTTTGTTTTTTGTGTTTTTGTCATCATATAAAAAAAAATCATTGCCACGACCACTATCAATGAGCTTCTTCTCTGTGTTTTCTTCTGGGATAGTCTCAGATCTTCTGTTTAAGTTTTTGACCCATTTTGAATTAATGTTTGTGAACAGCATGAGATGGGGGTCCAATTTCATTGTTCTGCATTAGTTTCTCTAGTTTCCCAGAGCCATAGGAAGAGACTATATTTCCCCCATTGGGTATTCTTGGCTCACTTGTTGAATATTAGTTGACCCTATAGGCTAGGATTTAATTCCTGGCTCTGTATTCTGTTCCATTGGTCAATGTGTCTTTGTGTGTGTGTGTGTGTCAGCACCTTACTGTTTCATTGCTATTGCTTTATGGCATAGTTTGAAATCAGGACATCTGATACTTCCATCTTTGTTCTTTTTTTCTCAAGATTGTTTTGGCTCTTTGGGATCTTTTGTGGACCTTCACAAATTTTAAGATTATTTCTTCCTTTCTGTAAGGAAGGTATTTTGGTATTTTCTTTAGTATTTTGATGGGGATTGTGCTGAATTAGTATTAAGTAGTATGGTCATTTTAGCAGTTTTTATTCTTCTGAACGCTTGATGTCTTTACATTTGTGTCTTCTTTGAATTCTTTCAGCAAAGTCTTGTAGTTTTCATTGTACAGATCTTTCACTTCCTTGGTTCAATTTATTCCAAAGCATTTTACTGCTTTTGATGTTATTGTGATTGGGATAGTTTTCTTCTTTCTTTTTTCTGGAGCTTTATCACTAATGTAAAGGAATGCCACTGATTTCTGTAAGTTGATTTTGTAACCTGGCACCTTACTGAAATCATTGATTAATTCCAACATTTTTTAATGGACTCTTTGGGATTTTTCTATATATATTAGATCATATAATCAGCAAAGAGTGGCAATTTCACTTCCTTCTTCCTGATTTGGATAGATTTATTTCTTTGCCTTTCTATTTGCTCTGGCTAGGGCTTCCAGTACTGTATCAAATAGGAGGGGTTAAAGTGGGCACCCTTGTCATAACCTCAGAGGAAACCCTTTTGACTTTTCTTTATAGAGTATAATGTTAAGCTGTGGGTTTGTCGTATATGGCCTTTATTATGTTGAGGTATATTCTTTCCATACCTAATATGTTAGGGGTTTTATTATGAAAGGAGGTTGTATTTTATCAAATGTAAAATAGAGATGGTTTATTGATGGTTCTTTGCATCTACTGAAATGTTCATGTGGTTATCTTTCATTTATTGATGTGATTCATTACATTTTTTGATTTGTACATGTTGAACCATCCTTGCATCCCAGGGGTAAGTCACACTTGATCATGGTGTATAATCCTTTTCATGTGTTCTTGAATTTGATTTGCTAATATCTTGGTTAGAATTTTTGTATCTGTATCATCAGAGATAATGGTCTATAGTTTTCTTTTCTCGTGGCATCCTTATCTGTTTTTTGTGTAAGGTAATACTGGCTTTGTAGAATGAATTTGTTCCCTATTCTTTGATATTTTTCCTTTAGTGTGCTGCTTCTAACCTAGGAGGTAATGCTCTGTCAGGTAGAGATTGAAGAGGATTCAGTAAGTTATGACACTGTGACACCAAAACCCAATTTCACATCCACACTGACCTTTTGTATCTCCCAACTGAAGGTAAGAGGGTTTTGTAAACTGTCTAGTTTAACTGGTCCCCACTGCAGGAACCAACCACATCGTCCTTCTACATCTTATACTCCAGAGGATACACCTCCTCCAGGGCTGTCCAGCATCATCTTTGGCCATCCTCTAAGCTCTGCTTCTTCGTGCATTTACCAAAGTGATACCATTACTTTGCTCAGAAAAGGGAGAATTTTGTTTTATTTAATTGTCCTGGGATTGAAATAGATTCATTTAAGCTGTACTCCCTCATCTTGCCAGGGAAGCAGGAAACTCACCACCAGCGCCTTCACTTTTCCTAGTGGCAGTGCATGGCCAGAGCTGATAATGTTTTACCCACATTTCTTTTCATGGTAGCAAGTTTCTGACAATGGCAGAAAACCTATTAGTGGCTAAAGGTGTCAAATTGTCTATGTCAGAGGTTCTCGATGTAACCATCAATAAACCATCTGTCTATATCGGAGCATGCATCAGTATGGACTGGAGGGCTTGTTAAGACACACTGACTGGGCCCCCATCAGAGCTTTTGATTTGGTAGATGTAGGTTGGACCTGTGAACTTGCATTTTTAATAAGTTGGCGCCTATGCTGCATATCTGGAAACCAGATTTTCAGAATCAAAGAACCAATAGTTTTCCACCTTGGCTATACGTTATAGGATCACCTGAAGAGTTTTTGAAAATCCTCTTGCCCACAGCACATCCCAAACAAACTAAATCTAAATCAATGGGGGTAGGGCAGAGACATTAGTATTTGCAAAGTTTCCTAGGGGATTCCAGCAAGCAGTCAAGGTTGAAAACCATTGTGCTGGAAGCGTTAATTTGTTCTCCCTGCTCTGGAATAAGTGAGAAGAGATAGGATGGACAAAGGCTCTGTAAGATATGGCTGAGCAGAAGACATCATCAAGAATCTGCCTTTCTCCATCTTTTTCTTTTTTAAATAAGAAATTGCATATATTTAAACTGTATAATATGATTTGATATACATAGTTAAATGATTGTGATAATCAAGCTAAGGAATGTATCTTCTCACATAGTTACTTTTTTTGTGTGATGAGAACAGCTGAAATTTACTTAGAGCAAATTTCTTTCATTTATTGATGTGATGCATTACATTTTCTGATTTGTACATGTTTAACCATCCTTGCATCCCAGGGGTAAGTCACTATTAGTCACTATTATATTCAATGACTATTAGCTATAGTCATCATGTTACATGTTAAATCTCTAGACCTATCCATTCTACATTATTGAAACTCTATACCCCTTAGCCAACATTTCCCCATTTCCCCCACTTCTCTACCCCGATAACCAATGTTCTATTAACTACTTTTATGAATTTGCTTTTTGAGATTCCTTATGTAGGTGAGATCATGCAGTATTTATCTATGTCTGACTTATTTCACTTTACATACTGTTCTCCATATTTATCCATATTGTTGCAAATGGTAGGATCTCCTTTTTTAAAGACTGAATTATATGGGTACACACACACCTAAATTTCCATTACATGCTTCAGGCGAGTGATTCTCAGACATGGTTGCTCATCAGACTCACTCAGGAGGGCTTGTGGAAACATAGATTGCTGGATCATACCTCCAGAGTCTCTGACTTGGTAGGACTGGGGTGGAGCCCAAGAAGCATTTTTGCCAAGTTGTCAGGTGATTCTGATGCTCCCAGTTTGAGGACTTTATTTGGGTCACACCTGCACTAAGAGAAACAGAATATGAATGGAGAAAATACTCCTGGCTTCTCTCTTTCCCATTCAATTCTTTGTTTCTGGTAAAGAAGTTGACTTTGTGGTGAATAATGTAGAGAGAAAGAAATCATCAATACCTATGGCTTAACTCTCCTAGGATTTCTCTTTCAAGTTAATCCACACTGGTTTGGCATTTTGTACCTATAAACACACCCAGCTCAGAGTCCAAGCCCAGCTTTGAAAGTATATACGGTGGTTCTTCCTATGCCTAAGAGAGATAAAGCCATGATTCTAAAAAGACTGTCTGCTCACCAAAACCCTCAGGGGATTGATCCGTCTAGAGTTTGTTAAGGGACCCAATTGGCCATACGCAGATCCACTTTAGTACTATCAGCAATAGAGACAATTTTAAAACATATCATTCAGCTTTTGTGTCTTTTTCTTAATTGGTTACTAACTTGGGGAGAGGTGAAAGGTGTAATTAATTTTCACTACTCAAATCCCAACAGTGACTTAAAATTAACTTAAAATTTTTGAGTCCTGTCACATCTAAAAATCTCTTTATGAGATCCTTGCAATTGTTTGATAGTTTGGCTGGAGATACAAATCTACTGGGGGAGAGGATACTTCCCTTATAATTGTTAGGTTATTAGGACCAGAGTTAGAGAATTTGCAAGGCTTTTAGAATTTTTGTAGATCCTAGGTACTCTGGATATTGGAAGTCCCACTCTCATTGTATGAAACATGATACAAAGAATCATGGTAAAGTGATATAATGTTGTATTTTACATGTGTTTATTTAATCTCTCATTTTGATTTTTAAAAATATTTTATTTATTTATTCATGACAGACAGAGAGAGAGAGAGAGAGAGAGAGAGAGGGGGAGAGAGGCAGAGACACAGGCAGAGGGAGAAGCAGGCTCCATGCAGAGAGCCCAACGTGGGACTCCATCCAGGGTCCCCAGGATCACGCCCTGGGCCAAAGGTGGCACTAAACCACTGAACCACCCAGGCTGCCCTCATTTTTGATTTTGATATGTTTTAATCTTTGTTTTTATACACACACAGAATATATGGATATAATATTTCTATATATTACATCATATACATTATATATTATATATGACATATATAATATACACATGATGTTATATATGTAATATATATAACATTATATGTTACAATATATAATACACTTATTTATGTATATTATATATAGTCTTAATGTGTAAAGAAGAGAATAGCCCTAAGCATCCAATGTTGGTGGTGAGAAGTTGGAAATCAGTTTAATTCTAACTCCTTTATAGGAAACTACTCTACACTTTGGTACATTTTTGGGTCTCCTTTTTATTCTTGATGCTTGAGATTTCATAATAATGTACCTAGGTTTAGACATTCCTTTCCTTTTACCCTGGACTCTTAATGTATCATTTCACTATGAATATTTGTGACCTTTATTTCTCTGGGAAATTCTCATATATTAAAACTTTGATATTTTCACTCCTAGTTTCTTTTTCTTCTGGAACTTTAAATATGGGGCAGAATCTTATTAATAGCTGCACGACAGTCCATTAAATAGATAGGCCATGGCTCCAGCATTACAAACTTAGGCTGCTATCAGCAACACCTTTGCAGATTGTTCTTTTGAATTATTTCCTCAGGAATAATATTTAGGTCAAAGATTGGGAAATTTTTGCATAGACTTGCTTGAGACTTCTTGTATGAGAAGCCTCCTTTGAAGAGTGTCTTCTAAACTGAAGAGGCAAGTCTGAGGCCAGTGACTGATTGTTGATGGAATTCAGGCCACAAAAACACGGCCCCAGAGGCAGACATGTTCTGGTCATGTTAGTTAATGTGTACCACAGATACCATGAGGTTAGACTTTCTTTTCTACTGTACCTGTCTCTCAGGTGGTATATTTGATTCAGAGCTTGCATGCTCTCTCTCTTTCTCAATCTCAAATATATAAATAAATTTTTTATAGAAATATGTTTTCCTTCATTGTATTATCCTCATCTGTGCAATGTAGAACTATTTTTTCTAGCATTCTTTAGCTTTCAGTCCCTGAAATTATTTTTTTAATAATAAATTTATTTTTTATTGGTGTTCAATTTGCCAACATACAGAATAACACCCAGTGCTCATCCCGTCAAGTGCCCACCTCAGTGCCTACAAGCCAGTCACCCCCACCCCCCGCCCTCCTCCCCTTCCACCACCCCTAGTTCGTTTCCCAGAGTTAGGTGTCTTCCATGTTCTGTCTCCCTTTCTGATATTTCCCACTTATTTTTACTCCTTTCCCCTTTATTCCCTTTCACTATTATTTATATTCTCCAAATGAATGAGACCATATAATGTTTGTCCTTCTCCGATTGACTTATTTCACTCAGCATAATACCCTCCAGTTCCATCCATGTCGAAGCAAATGGTGGGCATTTATCGCATCTATGAAATTCTTATGGTGCTTGATTTGTAGTATTCACCTAACTGACAATTAAGAGAACCAGACTCACAAATCACCCAGATGTCGGAATAACTGGAAATATAAAATAACTATTTCTAGGGATGTCTGGGTGGCTCAGCAGTTGAGCGTTTGCCTTTGGCTCAGGGCATGATCATGGAGTCCTGGGATTGAGTCCCACATCAGGCTCCCTGCATGGAGCCTGCTTCTCCCTTTGCCTATGTCTCTGCCTTTCTCTCACTTTGCGTCTCTCATGAATAAATAAATAAATAAATAAATAAATAAATAATTCTAATATAGCAAAGGCTCTAATGCAAAAAATGGATAACCTATATGTACAGGTGAGGAATTTCAGCAGAGTGAAGGACACTTTCATGCTAGGAATAAAAAAATGGAAGCAGAGATGAAGAATGACTTTAATGAATTTATTAGTGCACTGGACGCAGTCAAAGAAAGAGGCAGTGAACTGGAAGATAGTAGAAATTATAGAAATGAAACTGGATATAAGTGAAAATGGACACCATAAATGGCTACTGAACAGTTTATCTAAATGAAAGCACAAAGATAACAAGCCAAAACAAACAAATAATAGATTATCCAATAAGTGTGGGATATCTTATTGTCAAATGTATATGTAATTCATAAAATTGGAATCACAGAAGGAGAAGACATTAATCCAGAAATCTAAGGTGCTCAGAGAACACCAAGCAGAATAAGTTAGAAACACACAGGTATGTAGTCTGAGTACTCATGCACACACACACACACACACACACACACACACACACTCACATACCCTTAAACCATAACATTCAAAATTTTGAATTCAAAGATAAAGAGGAAATCAAAACCAAAGGATCTGTTACATATGGAGGAACAGATATAAGAATTAGGGTCAGAAGTTATGCAAGCAAAAAGAAAATCAAATGACATCCATAAAGGACTGAAGGAAAAAGTAAAACAAAAACAAACACAACCACTGTCAACTGAGACTAGTACATGCAGTTCATTCCCCTACCAAAAGTCATTAATAAAGGAAAAATAAAGACTTTCAGACAAACAAAAATTGAGAGAATTCATTATCAGCAAAACTGCACTAAAAGAAATGCTAAGAAGTCCTTCAGGGAGGAGAAATATATTAATCATAAATTTGGATTTACATAAAAAAGGATAATTGGCTATCTAAAGTAAGAAGAAGTAACAATGTATTGTGTATTGTATTTACCATTTGTAAAACTAAAATGTGTTTCAACAATTGTGTAAAAAGAATGGAAAAGGAGAAATTTGGAATATAATTTTGTAATTTTTTTAATATTTTATTTATTTATTCATGAGAGACACAGAGAGAGAAGCAAATTCCATGCAGGAAGTCTGATGTGGGACTAGATCCCAGGACTTCAGGATCACGTCTGCTGAGCCACCCAGGCATCCCTAATTTTGTAAAATTATGAAGAAAAGAAATTCTCTGCAACCTTGTGGTAGGCAGTAATTTCTTAGTAGGACACAAAAATCACAAATTAAATTTTTTTTTAATTTATAAAATGAACTTCATCCAAATGAAAGTTTCTGTGCCCATTTTGGTTAACAAAATGAGATAAGTCACTGTCTGGAAGAAAACACTGGAAAATACCTATTTAATAAAGAATATTGATAATATATAAAGGATTCTTAATTCTCAAGAATAAGGAAAAGCACTCAATTTAAAAATGGGCAAAGTATTTTAATAAAACTTCCACCAAAGAAAATATAACAGTGAAAATAAAAGACATGAAAAGGTCATTAATAACTAAAATGCAAACTAAAGCCACGACCAGACACAACTACAAACTTATACAAAGGCTTTAGAAAAAGCTGATAACAACATATGCATGTGAAGATGTAGAGCGAAGGGAATGCTCATATAAGGTTTGCGGGAGTGCAAAATAAAGGCAACATTGGAGAATTTGGCAGCTTCTTATTAAGTTAAACATACACTACCATATGATCCGGTAATTCTATATAGAAATGTTCATATTGACTTTACTCATAATACCAAATACTGGAAATAAATACTGGAAATGTCTTTTAGTTAGTGAATGGATAAACAAACTTTGCCATATCCATACAATGGAATACTAGTGATCAGTAAAAGGGAATATATTACTGGTATGCTCAACAACATGGGTGAACCTCAAAGGCATCATGCCAGACTCAAGCCAGATTTGAAGTGCAAGATTGTCAGGAGAGAAATCAGGTCAGTGGTTATGAGGGGCTAGGGTTGTAGGGAGAGGTTGTCTACAAAGACACAGACAGGGGTGCTTTGGGAGTGATGAAACTGTCTCACAAATTGATTATGGTGCTGTTCCATGCTTGCATGTATACATTTGTCAAAACTTGCAAACTGTACACTAAAAAGAATAAATTATATTGTGTGTAGGTGATACCTAAAATTTTAAAAATGCTTCCTGTCCAAGCCATTTTGGGATTTTTCTTGGTTATCTTCTTTGTTTAATTGATTTCTTTTTTTTTAAATTTTATTTATTTATTCATGAGACAGAGAGAGAGAGAGAGAGAGAGAGAGAGTGAGAGGCAGAGACACAGGCAGAGGGAGAAGCAGGCTCCATGCAGGGAGCCCGACGTGGGACTCGATCCCGGGACTCCAGGATCAGGCCCTGGGCTGAAGGCAGACACTGAACTGCGAGGCACCCAGGGATCCCTGTTTAATTGATTTCTAGTGTAATTTCTATAGTCAGAGAACACACTCGATGTGACTCCAGTACTTTGGGATTTATTGATACTTTATGGCCTAGCATCTGCTCCATTTTGGTAAGTGTTCCATTTGCACTTCATATATAAATGTGTGTTCTGCAAATATTGGATGCAGAACAACAGCAACAAAATATGCCAAAATCTATGTGTCTAGTACTTACCTTAACCAGTAAACAGACCCAAAACCTTGGAATCCTGAGTCTTCATCTTAGCGATTGATTGCATATTCATCCATCTGTCTGATTCCTTAACAGTGGGTACTAGCTTTAGTAGGGCTGGCTCGGATCAAGTTAGGAATTCAAGGGTGATTCTTTTTTCCCCCCCCAAGGGTGATTCTATGTTTCTTTGCTGCTCCTTACCCTTTTTCCCATTTCCATCTCCCTTCTCACCTCAGAACAAGACCCTACGATATTGAAGTTCTTCTGCATTCAACATGTCACGGAGAATGAAAATGTGATAAAGAAATGACTCTGGTCTGTCTTACAGCAAAGACATTCACATTTAAATATGGTACATAGAAATGGGAGCTGGAAAAATGGCAGATACCTCATTTAGCAATAGGTTATGGGTTGGGTTTGACTTCATCTCAGCCACACAGTTTACACAGTATCACCTATAACAATTTACTTAGTCATCCTGTGATTCGGTGTTTTCCCTTGTAAGATGGAGATAATGACCAATCTGAATTATAGGATCATGGTGAAGATCTTAGAAGGTAACACATACAGTGTATCTACTCTGTGCAGTGGGAATACTTATGATGGGCTCTGCTTACAGTCAGGATAGCTGGTATGTGATTTCAAGTGGATTTTGTTTGGTCAGGATGTTGCCTGAGCTTGTGAGTTGATGTGTCTCCTAGGAGGGGCTAGGAATCATTTCGTGTGGCATGATGGAAATCAGAGGAAAGAGACCTCCCTCCCCATCCCCCTAACTCCCCATCCCAATCCCCCTTGAAAAAGATCTCATGCTGTTTCCTCTTTGCTTGGGGTTGATTAATCCTAAGTGCTGGACCAATTGCAAACCTTACACAGTGATATTTGAAGATGGGGCTAGTAGCAGCAGATGCACCCTCTCCCTAACAAAATATTTCCCCATCCTCTAATCTGAGAATATATAGAAAAAAAGGAGACATTTTTAGTGAATAGAGACAGAGAGGAGATAATCCCAGAACCAAGATTCTCATGCAATTAGTCATATATGTTTTGTTTTAGCTAAACAAATATCATTTTAGCCCTTACTGTTTGCAAGCCTGTGGTAGGTCTTATCACATATTTCAGTCTTCTGGTGTCTGGAACCTACATCTAAAGGACTCTCTGAGATTTTGATGATTTTGTGATGTCTTTGGTTCACTGAAGCTTTACTAACCTCTATGCCAGATTTCCAAGAGGAAGACTGACAGCTATACCTGCTAACACAGGTGATGAGAAGAGGACATGGCCATGTATAGAGTTGCTTCACCTTGAGTTCAAAAAAAGGGAGAGATGCAAAGTGTCCAAGATTTCATATTTTCGTTCTGGTTTTCAATATGCTGAATGAAAAAAAAAATCAGTGGATGAAAGAACATTTATTAGATTTCTTCTGAATGTTAATGTGCTAGGTAGAAAAGGCAAAAGAAGAATGCAGATGCCAAAAATCAGACTATCTAGGCTTGATCCCCTTTGGGTCATTAAATATCTACTTGACTTAAATTCCCCATGTCTTCATTTTCTCCTTTATAAATTTTTGGTGGTAGGGAGGGGCACCAGCAAGCTGAGTAGGGGGATAAAGCTGGGTGTCCCTCAGGGCACCCAGGGGCATAGAGGGGAGAGTGTTGATGACCACCATAGAGCTACACTTCCTACAGCCCAGAACTGGGAGGCCTAGAGTATTTGAAGGCAAAGCTGAATCACCTTCTTTTCAAAACTCTCACAAATAGTCACTGGCTTAAAGAAAAAGAGAAAAAAAAAGAAAAAACTGGTAGTGGATAAATTGTGAAGGTCCCAAGAGTTATTATGCGTAGAGTACACAGAACAGTACTTGGCATGTAGTAAGTACTAGGAGGGTTTGTTGTCATTCTGATTCATCCAGACTTGACAATGGCTCTATGAAGGAGGAATAATTTCAATCTATTTGACAAACGAAGAAACCAAGACTCAAAGAGCTAAAATGACTCACCCAAAGCCATGTGGTTAATACATAGATGGGCTGACTCTAGAATGAATTCACTACCATTTCATTCTATGTCCTTACACATTAGGAGCTGCCTGGGAGCTAGTAGGTTGGATGCACAGAGTCTAGGAAGGATGCTCCCAGTGAGAGTGGGCTTAGTAGGATAGGGTTAACAGGAACTCATCCACTGGTCTGGAGATCTTCGGCTGTCATTTTTCTTCTTTGACTCACTTTTCCTTTATCTATTTAATAGAAACGAATGACTGACATATATTAGGTACCCAAATCTCCTTTCTTTAGGTCAGGGCCTGATTTTCTTCCTTCTTTCCTAGCCGGAGTTGGTTGGGAAGTCATTCTAGCTCTGTGCCCTTTCTCAAAGCCACCAGGGCAGAAAGCACAATGAAGACAAGAAATTTGATAGAACTCTGCAAACCAAAGGTTAGGACTGGGAGCCAACTAGGTGATTAGTGGGTTGGATTTTTGGTCCCACATGCCCCTCCTCCGTCAACCTCCAGGGAGGGGAGAGAGGCTGGCAGTTGAATCAGTCCCCAATGGCCAACGATTTAATCACTTATGACTATGTAATGAGACACCTATTAAAAACTCAAGAGGTCAGGGGCTGGAGACCTTCCAGGCTGGTAAACATGGATAGAAAAGGGCATGGAGGCTCCTAGAGGGCATGAAAGTTCTTCACACCTTCCCTGTACCTAGCCCTGTGCATCTCTGGCATTTGGCTGTTCCTGAGTTATATCCTTTTATAATAAACCAGTGAACTCGTAAGTAAAACGTTTCTCTGAGTTCTCTGAGTCACTGTAGCAAATGTATCAGACTTGAGGAGGAAGTCTTGGGAAACTGATTTACAACCAGTTGGTCAGAAGTGATTAACCTGGGATTGTGGATGGAGTCTGAAGTGCAAGGGGAGGCAGTCCTGTGGGAGGTCACCCTTAACCTGTGGAATCTGAAGCTATCTCTAGGTAAGTAATGTCAGAATTGAGTTGAATTGTAGGACACCCAGCTGGTGCCTGGAGAATTGCTTGTTGGTGTGGGGCCCCCCTCCCAAACATTGGAATTGGTCCCAGAATACAAAGGACAGTAAAAATTGGCCATTTAGCCTGCTCCTAGAGGTTAGGGGAATGTCTCAAAAGAGCTTAATGTAGCAACTTTGTAGAGCTTAGAGTCTCCAATCCATCAACCCTGGCTTTGTTGCTATACCTCTTTCTAACTTTGCCTCTATGATCCAACAGACTGCTCTCTTGATTTAACCCAAACCCAAATCCAGATAATTAGTTTGAATTTATTGGCTAATTTTCTTAAGGAAGATTAATGGATTATTCACTTCTGGCAACTCCTATGTACATAGCTGCTGAGATAAAACAGGTGTGTGTGGGGGGGTATGTGTGTGTATATGCATATATACATGCAGGATTCTGATTACATTCTTCTAAAGCTATATGCTAAAACCAAGGTCTGGTTTTTTCCTTTGACTTCAACAAAAGCATCAGGTTTCCTTCCTTTACCAACCAACAATCACATTTCCTGGTGAAAGATAAAAATCAGGTTCCATTACAGTAGGGAAATCGTTAGCATGTGCTAAAATTTGGGTTTCCATTTCAGTAGAACTAATAATTTTCAGGTGCTAATGATATTTATTACCTTGAGAAAGCCCCTACTAGAGACAGGAAGACATAAGGTTGTATCTTAGGCATTTGTAGGTAGAAGGTTGTGCCTGCAAGCCTGTAAGATGTGGTTTGAGGGACAAGTATAATGCTTGGAAAAGGAACATGTACTGAAATTGGGTGATGGTGAATTTTCAGTATGAAGTTGACTAGCTGTGCCACATTGAGCAAGGCCTTTATATCTAGGATGACCATATAATTTATCTTCCTAACCATGGCAGTTTCGAGAATAAAAGGTGCTTCCATTAACATCTGCACCAGGAAAAATGGGCATAAAATCATGACTGACCATCCTTTACCTAGTATGTATGTGAACCCTACATGTAACCTCCTACCACCCTCGCTATACCCCCTTATATTCCAAGGATCTGGCTTAAATTGTAAAGCCAAGAAAGCTAAACCTATGCAGATTTAGTAAAGCTGTCTAAGTACTAGGTGTTCTGGACAAGGGTAGCAGACCAGTTTTAATACCAGGATGTTTATGGCCCACATTTACCCATGACCTTTCAAAGCAAAGTTAGGCACCCAGAGTGGTCACATTTCCTCTGAGGCATTTGGAATGTTGGCAACCAGACCAAGCAATTTATATGTGTCATTTGCATGATCTTTGGTGGGTGAAAGAGGGGTTGGTATTGAGCAGAGGAATGTAAGAGACCATCAGAAATTTCCTGGTCTTTGCTGAAAATGGAAGGCCCCACTTGGGTTTGTGCAGCCCCAAGCCACATTTTAGGCTTGCTGTGCAACGCAGTTCCCCAGGGACCAGGAGTCTAGTGTTACCAGAGTTCAGCAGCCAGGCCAGGAAAATCAATACCCTACTGCTAAAGGTTAAGAGTTTATCCAACTGAAAATTTAAAAAAATAAATAGAATAAAGTTTTGGCTTTTCTAGTAGGCCTCCAAGGTGATTGGGGACAGGCTCCATCCCTTGGATTTCAGCTTTTATAGGGACTTGGCTTTGGGAATATACATGAGCCAGAAACACAAAACCACTGGAATCAAAGATTTCTGAGAAAATCAGAGTCACAGACTCACGGAGGCTGGGCCTTACCATCACCTCATTTAACCCCTTTAATTTACAGATGAGAAAGCTGAGGCCCTGGGTAGAGAGTCCAGGAGTCCCAGTCTGTTACTATAATGTTCTAGATATCAATATATTCTGGATCTCAGGGATGTTCTCCGATAACATATTTGAGGCAACAATACCCACCCCCCTATCTTGTTTCTTCGTGTTGTTTGTAGAATATTCATAAGTCTCTTTCTTAGGTATTAATGAGACAAATTCCTGGAACCTCTGTTGGAACAGGTAATAAACAAGAACTTCATTTCTGTTGCAGAATTTGAGAGAATAAATGTGAGAGGGGAGGTGATGACAACTATCTTACCGTCAATAATATGCCAGCAGAGAAGAAAGCTGAGACAAAAGGGAGAGGGGGAAAGACACCGGAATGTTGCCATATTGCTTGAGTTCATAGCTACAGCCATGTGTGAGTCCCTAATTGTAAAATATTTGGTGTAATCAGCCAACGCATTCCCTTTCCAGTTTAATCCATTATGAGTTGGGTTTCTGTAACTTAACCAAAAGAAACCTGCTGACACAGATGTGAAACAGGTGATTTGCCTAAGGTCAAGTAATAAATAAAATGTCCAGTGTATAAGAGCGTTTTTCTCAAGAAGAATTTTCTCCTGATATACTTCCATCTAGCCTCAGGAATGAATGTACAAATACACAGCCTGTGAGCTTACTCAAAGTTCACTGCCTGTACGGATGTCCAAGCCAGAGTGTACATTTGGGCAGAAGATACCTCCCCCAAAGTGACAGGCCTTCCTTCTCAAACTCTTCTCAGAATGCAAGAGGCTGCAGGAACAAACAAGGGGAACTTTGTTTTCTTCCAAATCCAAATTGGAGTCTTCTGCTCAGTTATATACTACAGGAAACTATATCCTATAAGGATTTCTTGCAAAAGAATTCAGTCCTTGAGCTTGGAAGAAGGAAAACCCAGGGATTGTGTACATTGACTGAACATGTCTCAAGCTCTGGACACAGGAAGAGGAATAGCCATGTCCTGACTATTCCTGGGACTAGACTTAAGGCTAAAGGTGGGAAAATATGGGGAGACGGGTTTTGAATCAATATTAAAATTATTTAATAATTAATGCTGTTCAATAACATGAAAATAGCTTATGATTGGTTTTCTCCCAGAGGAAACCCTCAACAGATGGAAATAAGATACTTATAATATTCCAAATATCTTTTTTCTCTTCCAACTTCTTATTTTAGAATTATAAGAATTTAGGAGTAGATATTTCAGACCAGGCTAATAGGTAATTGGAGGGGAGGATGTGACTCCTAGGCAGGCCAATTGGAAAATGATGTGGGTAGAACAGAACCTTCCTCTGTGGCCCAGCCCACAGTCAGATTTTATAAATGGTTCAAGTGTAAGTGAAGGGAAAGTATTCTTGAACTATAGGGTATAATGCTCTATGCCTATTTGATTCCAATTTTAATTATGCTTTCAAATCTTCTATATGTTTTATCATTATTTGGTTTTCTCCAAATGATTAAAGTTAATTGGAATTCTTTGCACATTTCATGGAATATGACTACTTCTATATCATGAGTATTTTATTTCCCTGAAGTTTCTAATCACTCAATGGAAAACACAATGATCCTATGAATTTTTAACCCTCCCACTCCATCTTCTCTCCTGCTATCATTTTCCCAGGGTTATTGGTCTGATTAGGCTTTTAAAATTTTCTTAAGCATACTCTGGTAATCAATATTTTTCATGAAAAATACTCTTTTCTGACATTAAAATTTGTTTGCATCTAGGGATGCACGAGATTACTATAATTTATTTAATCTGATATCTGACATTATACACCTTGTCAATTTTATTTCATATATTTGCACTGTTTTCTTCTCTTTCCCTTTCTCTCCTAGGTGGGGAATATATACATTTGGTTTGTTTGTTTTCTTTCTTTTTTTAAAGATTTTATTTATTTATTCATGAGAGACACACACACACACACAGAGAGAGAGAGAGAGAGGCAGAGACACAGGCAGAAGAAGAAGCAGGCACCATGCAGGGAGCCTGACGTGGGACTTGATCCCAGGTCTCCAGGATCAAGCCCTGGGCTGAAGGCGGCGCTAAACTGCTGAGCCACCTGGGCTGCCTGGTTTGTTTGTTTTCATTTTAATTCATTAGTGTTCAGTTTTAGGTGTTTCTTCTTACTTTCTTTAAGCTTGCTTTGTTTCATATATCTATATCTATATAGATATGTAGATATATAGATATAGATATACACACATATGCACATATAGATATTAAGTTCTTTTTTCTAAATATCTTCACATTTAACTAATTAATAATTTATTAATTATAATTATATTATATATGAAATAATATAATTAAAATTATTAATTTAATTTAATTGATTTAAAGTAAGTACTCTACACAACATGGAGCTGGAACTCATGACCTGAGATCAAGAGTTGCACATTCTACCAACTGAGCCAGCCAGCCACTCCAGTATACTTTCTTGATTTAAATATTTGGGCCAGGGATCCCTGGGTGGCGCAGCGGTTTGGCGCCTCCCTTTGGCCCAGGGCGCGATCCTGGAGACCTGGGATCAAATCCCACATCAGTTCCGGTGCATGGAGCCTACTTCTCCCTCTGCCTGTGTCTCTGCCTCTCTCTCTCTGTGACTATCATAAATAAAAAAAAAATTAAAAAAAATAAATAAATATTTGGGCCATGCTTTTCCTTTCTTTTTTGTTCAATAAAACCATACATAGATGTGATTTTGCCTGGTAGGATAGTTTTGGCTCTAGACCGTAACTTTGAACTAGTACCACCCTCTCTCATCATTTTCCAGTGTTTGTCTTCTCTTTCTTAAAAGAGTTGCTATTTTAATGCCAAGTTGTTAAAATTCTTATTATAACAAAGAGAATTATTTATATTATAGTGTGATCAGAAAAATCTTACATGACTTTTGGGCAAATTATTTAAAAAGTAGATTGTACTCAAATTTATCAAATATGTTATAATTTTCTGGTACCTTACGTATATCCCCAAATCATCTTAATCCAGAGAAGTGATCTTGCTCTCTTAAAACAAGCCTCTTAGTCTTTGTTTCTGTGTCTTTTCTTATGCTAGATGAATTTCTTCAAGAATCTAGTCTCTCTCTCTCCCCACTAAAAACTATCCATTTGTTGGGGTCAATATAAAATGGACTTTTTTTCTTCAAGTTTTTCCTGATTATGTCATTTGAATAAAATGTTTCTCATGTCTGAGTCATTTGTTAGTTACTAAATCTGATCATGGTACCTACTCTTCTTATTTTATACATTTTGACTTGGTGAATTTTGGTCCTTTTGTGGGCACAATAAAATACAGAGTGGAAGGTGTTATGTAATAGGCCCTCAGATATTTGTTGAGTCAGATTCAATAAGGTTCAGATTCCAAAATAGAAAATCTTTGTTCCTAAATGAGAATAACTTCCCCAAAGTGTAATGCCTGGGATATAGACACTGGACTGAGTGGATTTTATAGGTTAAAACAGATTAATGCAAAATTGTTCATACAACTAGAAACTGTTGCTGTTAATAATGAATAGGACTACTGGTCAAAGAGAAATTGAAGCCACCTGTACCAAGTTACCCTTTCACCTCTGCCTTTGTCTCTTTCTGGGTCTAGAAAACTCTTCCTGTGTCTCTGCTTCCTCTACCAGTAAACCTTCCCCTGGGACAGTCAATTCTGAAGGCAATTTTCCAAGACCATTTGCAGAATTGGCTGGGGCTTCAGCTGCAACATGAAAAAGGCATTTATTCTGGGACCTCAAAATGGAGTTCAGAGGAGACATTGCTGAACTTGTTTCAGAAGCAGATTCTATATGCATCAGTTTTATTGCTTCAGGTATAAATGCTAAACCTAATAGTTTAGCTAAAACAATGTATGTTTGTGTGTGTGCATGTGCACACTCTGAGTTGGGTGTTGTTTTCATAGGTTTTTGCAGATATTTAGACACTTCCATATACAAGCTAAGAGTTTAGTGTTATGTCCTGAGTCACACATCTATAAAAGCAGCTATTTGTGTTCTTATGCTGGATTGTGTGCCAAAATCATAATGCCTTTCATTCTTGAACCTTGCAGTACAATAAAATATTGAACTATACTGTGAAAATATCTAGAAAAAAATCTGGTTTTATTCTGTAAATGTATATACCAAGATTACCATCCATATATTTGAATCTTTTGTCAACTTTTGACAAATTTAGATAACTTTTTTTGAGACAAAGAGGAATAATAAGCAAGGTTTGTCTAGATTAGGAAGAATCTTACCTACCAGTCTTAAAACATTAGGACTTACAATTCAGTAGAACTAATTTTATAGGGCGACCACATTACGTACTGTCCAAATTGGGACGCTTGGGAGTAAAAAAAAGTGCCATCACCTGACTACTACAAGTATAAACCCATCTGTCTTTGGCAAAAAATGACATGTGATCATCTCCTATTGTGAGCTATAAGGGAAATAAATATTCTTTCTAGATATATCTAGCTTCTGGCCATATTTTTGTTGCATCCCATGAAAGATTGTATTCTAGGCTTAAAATGACAAATATTTAGCCCTGATGATAATACCTCTCTTTCCTGTATTCATAGCATGTCTTTCATTAGTCATATTTTTTAACATTGATCTCTGGTATGGTATCAGACTCTTTTTCAACATAGCTCTCCAAATAGCCCAAAGCTATTATTGGGCTTAGCCCATAAGATTGAACTTGCTATACTGAATTTACTATGGCATATAATGGTTAGGGTTTTTTTTTTGTTGTTGTTGTTGTTGTTGGCAAAGGTTAATATTGACAGAGCCTCTTTTGTGTGTGTGTGTGTGGTAATTAGAGCTGGGTAAACCCGAGAGAGTCCATCGTGGTTCAATCAGCTCAGCCACAACTCCCCATTCTGGTAACAAGCATGTACGTCAACAAGGAGGGTTACTTACAGCAAGGAGCTCAGCAGTGGGGCAAAGAATCAAAAGAAAAATGGAAACCAGATTACAGTTTATTTAAAGCTAGGCAAATGCTTGAAACTTCCCCTCTCTTACAATGCAGAGTTTCTTTGTAAAAAGATGAATTTACAAACTTTCCTCAGGCTAGGAGGCATAAATGGGGCCTTCTGATTCCCCCTGCTAAATCCTAAATGGCTAAGCATCCATGTCCGTGCCCATCGTACCCAATCACAGGCAACGAGCTGTGCATGCGGAGAGCTGGGCATGGTAACATAGAGCCTCTGAGATCTATTCACCACATAGAAGGTACAAAAATAAAGATTTTTCTCTGCCTTTGGATCTTCAAGGCACTGCATTACCATCTGTTGGAAAACATGACCCAAAGAGTATTGTGGGCTCTGAACATTCAGTTAAACGGTCTTCTTTCTATTGGAGTGGAGGGATGATAATAAAAAGTAGATCAAGGAGCAGAATTAAGAGGAGTGTTTTCCAACCCCATGGGTAAAGTTATGAATATGAGGAGTAGAGTGTGTCTCTCTTCTTCAAGAAGGAGATTGACTTTATTCTAAGTCTAGGCAGAAGTTGCGACTGTGATTGTTGCTAAAAGCCTCCAAAGGATCAATATTGCCTCAAGATCTGATGAATATAGTCTCTGGTGTTGAGACATTACTGACCCCTCTAAAGCCTTAGGAGCCAAAGATCTTGGGGTAATCAGGTAGATATCATTTGAAAAAAAGTTGCAAATGTGGTGGATTTGCAGATTACAGTAAGATCTACTTGCCTTCGTTAGTGTGGCATTGAAACAATTCTGTCTGAATTTTAGTTATATCTCAAAGTTTCTCCTCTACGTAATAAAGGAGAGACATTTCTGAAGCTTGATAAAAGGGCTTCTCTGAAAAAAATAGAACTCTTAATAAGCTCTGCTCACTGTCATGACCAAATGGAGAAGTACCACTGCCAGTTCAGTTATCCCATTATCAGTAGGAAGGGATGAGATTCCTACCCAGATATTCCCTGGTGGCCACTTATATTAATATCCTCAGACTTCCCAGAATTGAATCAATTCATCAAACTATTTTCTTTGACCCTGGTCTGCTGATCCAGGATTGATAAAGAATTGAATATAGTCCAAACCAAGTATTTGAGTGACACTGGGCCATCACCCCAATAAAGATCCTCTTCCTAATGAGCCCTCAGTGTAGCCCAACTTTTTCTCCTTCTTTCATGTTCCCAGAGACTTTATCTCTCCCCATAAACTATCCCAAAGTCATCTCACCATGTTCCCCTCTTCTAGATGCTTGCCTTAGCAACAAAGCTTTTGCACCAGGGATGGAATGTAGGTTTCATTTGACTGTGATCTATCGGTACTAGCCATATAACTTAATAAAGTAAGAAAATCCTGTGGCTTTATTTGGCCTTGATGTGAAAATGCACACTAATTGATTAGAAAAGTCTGCTTGGATCCCTGTGTGGAGACAAGGAGTAGTGTCACAAGTACCAAGTATCTACCACCCAAAGCCTGGGCCCATCCAGTGACTACCATCACCCCATCATCATAAGGAGCTCTGGCATAAACAAGCTGACGTGATGCATCAGGTCTTCTGAAACTTGAAAACACAGGCAGTCGAGAATTCTGGGCTACTGGTTTGCAGGGATTATTCCACCATGAAAAGCTGGCCAGTCTCATATGGACAAATTAGAGAGTGGGGGCCTGCTTTGCACAGACTCAACACCTGTCGAGGACTGTGAGCAAGGACACCCCAGTGTACTGAGAACTGTTTCCAAGAATGCTCTGATGCCAGAAAAACTCCAAGTCAGCCAGGTATTGATGTTGGTCTTCTGGGTAAGTCTCTTATTCAGACATAGATTTGGGGTTTGGAGTCACAGAAAAAGAGCTAGAAGGCAAAGACAAAAGAGCTAAGGTTCGTGACAGGGTTTTGGATCTACAGAAAACCAGGAGAGTTTGGTTGGAAAACAGAGTCTGGGATCCATTCTATAAGCTGGGCTAGCATGGTGGATAGACTGAGGTTCCAGGATTCAGAGCTGTCTCAACAGAGGTGTGTCCGACACAACTGTCCTCTAACAGTCTGATTGCTTGTCTTGGCCCAACACAAAAACAGGCAGACTCTACAGGTGAAGTTACTAGGACATTTGCTTAGAAGAGACGTGCAATCCAGGTTCTAGAAGATTTCATAAAAACTATACCCTAAGCTTACTCTTTCTGCATAACCGTGAGGATGACATGCAAATATCCTCAAAATAGGCAGTCAAGATATGCAGATATAAAACTACTTGATTCAGCTGGTCAATTTAGACTACCAGTTTGGCTATGTATTAAAATGGAATCTTTGGATAAACTGCTGACACCTTTATTCTCTCGTTTGCTTTTTATCCTCCAGAAAAATTAAAAAGTGGGCATTGGAGGGAGGCAGGGTACCTGATTTTCCTCTGCCCGCTCTTCCATCGGCCCCAGGGCTCTGGTTTGCTTTCACCTTGTACAACGGTCATAAAGTCAAATAGTCCCATGGCACCCTAAAAAGATCGTTCTTTTCCTATCAAACCAAGATCCTATTGACACTCAGATCCTCAGATTCATCCCTGAATTACTAGCTTTGAACTGAGGACTTCTTAGACAACCTAGGGGCTTCCTGGGGGGTTTTATCCCCTTTTTAAAATATCGATTTTGGAATTTTTAACTAGGTTTGTGCCTCTGATCTTTTCTCAGCCTCAGTAAAATCCTTTATTTCCCACAAGTTTGACAGAAGCCGACTGTTGGAGATGTAAAAGGATCAGGACAGAAGGCCTTAGGAAAAGTTAGCCATGAATTTATCTCAGGAGAAGTCTGGGCAATCACTGCAAGCATTACAATGCATGGGAACCAGGTGGAATTTGGCTGACTGTGTCCTGTAGCAGGTATTGAAAGAAGCAACTGTGGGAGTGATAAGCACAAAGCTCATTCCTGAGGCTCTTCTTTGAACCCATAGTTGCCAAGACTTGTTGATAGTAGCTGGCTCTCCAAAAGTCACACTGTTAAAAAAAGATAGGAGTAAAAAATCATAGAGGCAGGTCCAAGATGTGTTAACATCTGACTTTGAAACATGTTCTTGTACTGATGCCTAAAAGAGTTAAAACGGGCTACCACTATCCTAACTTTGAACCCCTGCTCACCTCCTGCCTATTCTCTAAAGCAAGCCAAGTAATGCCAGATATCAAATTATGTAGAGGAGGCTTATGAGAGGGACTCCCGAAAAGATGCCTCTGTCTGTAATCCTTTGTCTTGCAATCCTAGGTGGTGCCTCACCCATGTCCTCTGGGTAGTCATTACTCTTGCCAAAGACTTCCCCCATCAATGCCTGTAAGTCCACAGAAAGCGTGCACAAGTAGGCTCAACCCACACCCAGGGCAGTCTGCAAGTGCTGGGGAGGCTACACTCCTTGTGCCAGAACTCAGTCCATGAAAAGTGGGAGTTGGTAGGAAAGTAGCCCAGCGTCCTTGGCCTTGTGGTAGGATCTCTCTCAGGTATATTGTAACCATCACCTTATGAGGTTGGCCCTAGTCACTCCCAGTAGGAATCAACTCATTTATGACCGTATATTGACTTACTTCTCTTCCTTCCCACTCTCTCACTGTGCTTCCTGGGATCTTCCAAATAAGCTACTTCCTAATACACAACCTTCACTCAGTGTCTATTCTGGGGAAACCACCCTGAGGCTCTGCCTGTCTCAGCTCGTTGTAGACCTCAGAGGGGAGCCCGGGGCTATTGATATCCTTGGAGATGAAATACCTTCCTGAGATCAAACTAGGACATGGATCAGGTAACCCTTCTTCAAACTAGAAAGGAACAGCAAGGTAATATTATCAGTATATATATATATGTATATGCAGAGAAGGTAAGTGTACTTTTTGATAATTGAGAGTCCTGTGCATTATATTCAGATAGATGTACATAAAAGCCTATGACATTATTTGCTTACTTATAGCCCTCACTTTTTCTTAATAAATTTGTTGTGTCATTTATTAAAAAGAAGATAATAAAACACAATAATTAATTCAATGAATTAGGACAAATAGAAAGTAGGGGTTAGGCATTGGAAGGTCAGGGTAGGGGTCACACTGGGTCTGTATACCATAAAGTATTGGCAATTGCAATAGGTGGGCTGTCACTTTGGTTCTGAGCTTCCTAGAGGACAAAACAAAGAGGAAAATGGGTTTTCTTAAAAGCCCAGGAAACTAAAGTCATGATTATATATGCTTTTCTAATTACATGATTTTTATGTATGATTTTGTATGATTTTATAATGTTTTAGCTACTTAGCTTTCTGAGCTTTCTGACTCAGTTTTGGTCTTCTTCAAAACATCTTTACTGTTTCATTTGTGGCTTCCTTATTTAGGGTGAGTTCCTCCTCCTTTCTCTGCTGGGAAAACAAAGATTTCCCCAATTTTAGGACCTATTTTGTTTGTTTCCATAGTTACTGAGGATGTACACATACCCACACACAAAAACATACTAACTTTTTACAATATTGAAATGAATATCCTGTGTATAGTTTTTCATCTACTAAATTAAAAATAAATATTTTTGAAAAAGCATAGTCTTTTCAAAGAAATCATAACTACTAAAAAGTAGTTTTACTCCTTCCTTTAACAATGCCAGAGTTTTGGCTTAAATATTCATTATTAAGACAGTTTGGGGGGAGATGTATCAATCATCAAAGTTAATAAATTATAGAGTAGGTATGTTCTAACAACTGATAATTGGCATCCTTTAAATAAATAAATTATTCTCAGTTCAAATAACTCCATACCCAAAGGACAAAACAAATATGAATTTCAATAACCAGTGAAGATAAGGATCATAAATCTTTTGCAATTTCTTCTGGGAATGAATATTTTTGTCCAATTTGATGTGTTTATCTTCTGTTATTAAAATCCAAAGTTTAAGATGTAAGTTCTCAAAAATGAACCAGGAGAGGAGTTTTCAAACTTCTATTGGACATATAGATACGTTAGCCTTTGGATATGACCTCAGACATTTTCTATGAAAACTTACCTCACAGGAAGAAAGATTGAGTGATCCTCAACGCAGAGTGAACTAAACCAGGAATGGTCAATTGAAGCTGCGTTTTAGAACAGCTGGGAGTCCCCAGCTAGATATCAGTCAACTTCCCATTCTCAGAACTCATGTCTCTAAATTCATCAGACTCTGTTTCCCTAACCCTCCCCTAATTACTCAATTCCTATTACCAGCACTCATTGCAGATGAGAAGGTTGCAGAAGGTTCAAAATCTAGCCTCAGATTTTTCCAGCCAGATAGGCTTGATCTGACAGTGGATAAAATTAAAGCTCTTCAGTTCATGAAGTTTGAGAACCTTGGATTATAACGGTTACGGACGGGAAAATTATCCATTTGTGCACTAATGATATGTATCTTTGGTAATATTTTTCTTTGAGCATGTTTCCTGCTTGCTCTTGGGAATACATTCATTGATAAAAGATCAAAGCATGCTTGAAATATAGAGAAAAACAGAAAATAAGAACTCTGGGTGCAGAAATAATGCCAACAAACATAGTTAAAATGAGACCAGATTTATATATGTCTCCAAACTGCTACTTGCAAAATAGTCTTTTGGAAACAAGAATGCTTTTTAGAAGAAAGGGTGGCTTCTGTTGGTGGTTGGTTCAGCTAGATGAACTTTAATTTTCCTTTCAAGTTTGTAATTCTCTGATTGTTCAGGCAATATGTTTCTTTGGGCAAGGCTGAGGAAGTGGCATGGACTGCAGTTTACTTAACAAATAAATTTCTACAAGAGGGATAATTTGGGGAATCCAGTCTCCTAGACTCAACAATGACACAGAATGTGTTTACATTAGCTACATGGGAGAATTTCCTCAAATTGCCCCATCTGTATAGGAAAATGCTGTTTTTATTTTAGAAAAAGAAGAGAATATTCAACTGAGGGTTTTTGATCATGGCTAGAACATATTATTTCGGTGCGATTCTGATATTTTTAATTGACCTCATTTGATTCTCAAAATACATCATCATAAGTTTTTCCAAAAAGTGATTACAAAAGGAGACAGTGTTTATCACTTTAAGAAATGAAACACCTTCCAGGTGAAGCTCTGCATTTGTTAATACTGATTTGATGCTTCAAGAATTTATCAACTTTCTCAGTAAGATGCACCCTGTCTGAGACAGTTAGTTTGGGTTATGGAAATGGCTATTGTCAGGAGAGAGCAAGGTTACTTAAAGATATGGGAGTTTATTAAAAAGGAGTTATGGCAGGAAGTAACATCACTGATGGAAGAGGGCCCCTGATAGTACAGGTATATTGACTGCTGCAGGAACACTAGCCATGCAGTGACTTATGAGGGGGGCCCTAACTTGCAGACTGTGCCAACTGCTGCTTCTACTTTTCCTGTGTGTAAAATGTGGACATTCAGCACCCTACTGCTACTGCTCTTTCAAGTCATAAAAGTAGTTACAGCTGAACTAGTATGGCAAGAAGCTATTGCCCCATTGCATTTTATTTTCTGTATCATAGAGGCTCATTTATTAAGGTCTGATGGCCAAATAGCAAAGAGAATATAGCCCTGCTCTTGCCTTGCCATTTGACCCCATGTTAGGGTCCTCATGAATACCCAAGGTCCTAAAATTTGATGTTCTCTCCAGTCCTAAAAACAGCAGAAATATGAAAAGGCATCCTTCTTATATTGAACCTTACTGATTGACCACAGTTGCAGGATTACAGATGCTCAAAGGAGGCATTGAAGGGCTAGTTTTTGTGTCTGAGGTCCCTGGAACCTTCCTGAGACACCTACCATAGTAATTTCACCTGTTATCTGCTATGGAGGCTTTCAGGTTCCAGTATTGGTTGCTTCTTTGTTCCCAGATGTGGAAGAGAGCCTGCGATTGCCCAGTTCTTTATATGTGTAAAGACAGCCAGCATGTGTAAAGCCAGTGTATAACAAATATGCTTATTTTAAAGCAAAATGAAAAACATTTACAAAATACTTGCATATTTGATACCCAACTTCCAAATTCTACCCCATTTTAATCCCTCAGAAACCACATGAGAAATGGTAAACAAAACCTAACAATAAGAGCAGACAGTAGTAGCAGAAAGAGGCACTAAGCTATGGGTTAAACAATACATAGGTTCTGATTGTTTTAGCCCTGAGCCCTGGAAATCATTTGGGAATCTTCAAGCATCTTTGACAACACATGGGTGCCCAGGCCCACACTTGACTTGTATTTTTGTCTCTTTTAATCTGTTTGTGTCCAGATAGCAGTGTTTTGAAAAGCATTCTAAGTCATCCTAATGACAGAGAGGAAAAAGTAGACCTTAACTAAAATCAAATAGTCTAATATGCATATCTAAACAAAAGGAAAGTCGGAAAAGATCCACTGTCCGTCTCTTTTAATCTCCCCAACACAACACTGCATCACTAATTTGTAACATGGACTCTGATTCTGCTAACAGGTAGCCAAAATAACAAAATGAAGAGTCAAGTAAAAGTAATTATAGAAAAAATGTCATCTGTGGCCTATATCTCAATTCCCCTGTGAAACAAATGAGCTCGTGTCCTTGACTGCTAAATGCCACCAATATTCAGAGCATAGTAAAACTAACCTAAGGGCCTTAGAACATTCCCATTTCCACCTTCCCAGAATTCAAGAAATATCTATTAAATGAATGAGAGTATTTATGAATGAACCAATGTATGAATGTTCTGGGGAATTGACACATATTTATCTGTTCTTATGGTGTTTGCCCAGGACTATGTTGGGGTCTGAGGCAGAGGATTAAAGGAAGATAATTTCTGCCATTGGAGAACTCTGTAGGTTAAGTAAATAGACATGAATCAGTTGGTGAAGAGCTTTGAAAGATCAAAATGTCATTAATTTTGCAGTGGTTTTGCATTGGCATCCAAAATTAAAAAAAAAAGGAAATGTCATAATTAGGGAAATATTTAGGAATTAGTGAAAGTGAAATTATTATATACCAAAAATGTGGGATGCAGCTAAATGGACATTTAAAAGAAAATATAGATATTAAATGAAATTCTTTTAGAAACAAGAATGTTCAAAGTTAATGAATGAAGCACTCAACTAAAAAAATACTAGAAAGGATTTTTAAAAGTAAATAGAAAATAAAGCTGAAGGAAGGAAATAATAAATAGGAAAGTAGATATAAGCAAACATGTTAAATATACATGTATATTAGATATGATTAACAAAACCACAGTCTTGTAGAAAAGACATGAAAAATAACACAAATCAAGAAAAATAGGAGGAAATCATAAATTAACTATTAAAAGTAATAGAGAGTATAAATAACAATAGGTCAAGAGAGGTTAAAATAATAACAGAATAGCTTTATGGCAATAAATAGGAAAACAGATAAAATTGGAAATACAAAAGAGTAAATTTATAAAATTGAATCAAGAAAAAAGGAAATAATTATTAAAAAATTAAGAAAGACATTAAATCAATAATAAAATTTGAAATTGTATCATAAAATTTAGAAGCTAGACCCCAACATTTTCTACAATTAAAGGAAAATACAATCTCTCTCTTTTACAAACAGTTTCAGAAAAATGAGAAAAACAGGAAAAGCTCAAACTCTTTCTGAGAGAATAGTAAGCAATTATCAGGCCCAGGCAAAGGTAGTTCAAGAAGGCAAAATTATAGGTGAATCAGGTTTATCAATAGTCATGTAAAACACCCAATGTAAATCTCAGCAATTCAAAATTTACAATTTTATCTGAAATTGTAACTATCATTTAAAATCATAAATAGAGTTTATCCCAGATTTGAACATCTCAGATTTCTCAGATACATAATAATGGGTCACCATTAAAGAATATCCAAATATTTTAGTAGATTAAGAGAAATCAGAAATGTGTTTGAGTAGATGTAATAAAGCAAAATAAAAAGTCAGCTTCCATTTATGAGTTTGTGTAGTTTAACAAAATGAAAGAGATTTTTCTTAACCTGGTAACAAAGACTAACCTTAAATACTTCAGATTTTAGTACATGTAATTGTAGACATTTAGAGCATTTCCATAAAATCAGAAAACAGACAGATAAATCCTGTCACCAGTTATGTTCCACATGTTAATGTGATTCTTAGCCCGTGTAATAAGATAAACAAGTCAAAGGATCAGAAAGAAAAAAATTTAAAAATATTTTCATTATTTGAAGAACATAATTGTCTACATTGAAAACCCAAGGGTATGTATATTTTCTTAAAAGTGTTATGGTAGTCCAGAAGGGTACCTGGACATTAAATGTATATTTAAAAAAAATCCTATATATCAGCAATAAACAGTAAGGAAATACATTTAAAAAATCTCATTCTCAATTACAATAAACCAATTACACATGTAGGAAGAAATATATCTTTGAAAATGATCTTTGTGGGATCCCTGGGTGGCTCAGTGGTTTATCGCCTGCCTTCGGCCCAGGGTGTGATCCTGGGGACCCAGAATTGAGTCCCACATCAGGCTCCCTGCATGAAGCCTGTTTCCTTCACTGCCTGTGTCTCTGCCTCTCTCTCTCTCTCTCTCTCTCTCTCTCCGTCTCCCATGAATAAATAAATAAAATCTTTTTTTAAAAATGCAAAACTTATTAAAAAAATGATCTTTGTTCAAGCCTCCCTATAACCCACGGGCCACCAAATGTGAGCCTTCTAGTAAGGCCAGCGCCATGGAATGCACAACCCCGGTTTACAATACATCACCCTCAGCTTCCTGCAGGACACTGGAGCCTTACAGTGCCTACAGAGCCCTGCCCCAAATACTGGTTAAAATCTGCACCATCACTCAGGAGGTTCAGGATGGCAAAGTCATTTCTTCTCAGGAGCATGTGTAGCCTTGCTTCCTCATCAGAACTGCCAGAGACTAACATCCCAAGGTGATAAAAATGTCCCTCATTCATGAGAGAGATTTCATTACCTGCCCCTACCAGAAAGGCTTAAAAAGTCCCCGGCTCCTTTAAGGTACTTAGCTTCTTACTACCACAGTGGGTCTGCATTCTAGATACAATACCTTATATTCTGATCCTTCCCTAAGATGCTGCTGTCAACATGATAATAAATAACATTTCTCTGGAAAAAAAAGAAAGAAAATGATATTGTAAGATCATCATGGAATAATCCAGAAAAGGAATAATAACAAATATAAATTGCACCTTAATTAATCACTGGGCTCAGTACAATGCCAATTGAAATTATAACAAGAAATGTGATCCACTAATTCGAAAATTGTCATAAAATCAAGATAATTCTGAATTTAAAAATAGTAAAAGAAAAGAAAAACGGAGGGGAAATTGGTTTGATCAGCTGTCAAGACATTATAAAACTACCATAAATAAAATGATCATATCCAAAAGTTTAAATAAGTAAGGTAGCGTTACAATGTTGGGAAAATAATGAAATATTCAGTACATTAGGTTGTGTTGATCGTTCTCCATAAATATAAAATAACTCAAGTAGTTAATACAAAATATATTATCCCACAGCAACTAAAACTTATATGTTAAAAGCAAAAATGTTTTTTAATTAAATTAAATTAAATCTTTTAGATGAGAAGGCCTTTATGATAGCAAGGTATGATAGACCCTCTTAAACATGTGAGTGAAATCATAAGCCACAAAGGAGTAGATCTAACTACACCAAAACATCTGACTACAGCAAAATGAGAAACTTATGCATTGAAAAATATAACCACAAATAAAGAAACCAAAAGCCCCACTATGTGGGAGAAAATATTTGCCTGGTACATAAAAGAAAACCAGTAATCCACACTATACCAAAAACTTCTAAAATAGATTTAAATTAATAAGAAAATGAGACAATTGTTTCTGCAATTAATAGGGTATGAGTTGTGAGATTTAGGACAAAAAATATATTAGAAAGTGTACAAATTTATTAGATATGAGTAAAAAAGAAAATGAGTGCAACACTGAAGTAGATTTTACTCCCATCCAAATGGGGGGGGAAATCAGGAAGCGTGACACATACGTGTTTAAGCAGGCTATGAGGAAAGGGACCTTTCATACTCTGTTGTGTGAATTGGTACAACCGTTTTTGAAAGGCAATTTGACAGTATGTAGGAAACGGAAAACAGATACCCCTTAGAGACTAGCAGTTTTGTTGCTAAGTATATATCTTAGAGAATTCTGGAACACATGCACCGAAAGATATGTTCAAAGATGACTTCTAACAGAAAAGAGTAAATGTAAAATGCTGTGATTTGAGTGTGTTTCAAGGCAAAAGCACAAAATATTAGTATTCCACTTCTGTGTAAATCTACAGTTACAACCGGAACTAGATTCCCAAGTGACTAGATTTCAGAAATGTGATTATAAGAAATAAAAAATTAATAGTTGAATAGTTGATACAATTAAAGTAAGTTACCATTACTGTGAATTAAAACCTCAAACACTATGTGTCATTAGAGTTATGTTTGGATTTGAATATATAAAATGGATTAAAAAGATCTACACTAAAATTTTAATAGTGATTTCTTATCTGAATGGAGAGAAAGGAGAAAATGGAGTTGATACAGAGACAGTGTGTGTGTATGATGTGTGTGTACATGTGTATGTGTGATACATGCATGTGTGTGATGTGTGGGTGATGTGTGTGTGTGTGATTCTCCATTCATGTAAAAATGAAACCTATGTGAGAAATGGTTATATTCATCATTTCTTAGTGGTTTAGTACTGTTTATTTTATTCGTAGTTTTTTTGTAGCTTTAAAATCTCCCAGAGACTGTAATTAGAAACAATATTGCAATAATATTTTCATATTTATAAATGTTATTTAGGATATGATTTTTAAAGACTACATAGCATCTGTATTATTGATTTATCATAATGATTTTAGGGCTCCTATTGTACCTTTAAAATTTATCACTGTCATAAATAGTGATGTTAGAAATATTCTTATATGTGAAATTATTTCCATCTACTTGGTATTTCTTATATTTGGAATATTATATTCAAGTTTGTTAGTATAACTTTATTTCCCATCATCTCATTTTATTGCTTTTAGGTTTTGCTTTATATAGTTTGGTACTACATCATCTGGGACATAAAATTTCATAACCATCATATTACAGTGAATTACTTTTGTTATTTTTATAAAATAGGCAATATTTTCTCTTTAATGTTTCTAATTGCCTTAATTCAATTGTACCTGATTTTAGTATAATCACTACTGTTTTTAATAAAGAATTTTAAATTTGAAAGGAATAGATAATTTCTAAATTATATAAATTATTTCAACCATGTAAGATAGGCTTTTCAACTAATTTAATAAAGCTGATATAATTCTGCTTTAAGCACTGACAGAAAACAGAAAACAATGACACTTTTGGTTTCTGAAAATAGAAGAAAAAGATCCTATTAGGAGATGTCGCAAGGTACTCGATGAAAGACAAAATCCATTGTTTTGTAACAAACACTAACACTAGTGCTACTAGCAAAATTGGAATCAAAAGATAATTAACAATCTAAAATAAGGTTTTCCTCTGCCAATGACCAATGTTTTAGTTAAGGTTGAAACACTGCTGGCTTTCCTATGAAAATAATGAAAAAGAGAAAAATAAATAAAATAATGAAAAAGAAAATGAAGTCAAACATCTCAATTATTTTTTAGGATTTCTTTTCTTACACCAAATTCTATTTAATACATTAGCAAAAGCAATGACTAATAAAACTTCATTTTTTCATTGGTATTATTATATCATTAGTAAGATAAACACATTACGAATATCAAAAATAGAGATCCAGGCAACATTATTGTCAGTTGATGTCTCACTGAAAGGCATTTTTTCCAAGTATGAATCAAAATCTTAATACATTATCAACAGACCTTAAGTGTCTCATTGCCATATATTAAGTTGCATATGGTTCACAGATTCAGTGGAATTTCATTCCATTGAATCTATACATAATTTTGAAGATAATATACATCATTGGGTCTACTAATGAATATATCTCTGCACATATTTGGATGTTTCTTTTACATTCATTCATTCTTTAGATGTTTGTTGAGCACCTAATACATGACAAACATTGGGACTGTGAATAGTAAAGTAAATATTTCTCTTTAATCCTGAACATTATTTTCAGGTGTTTTGCAGCTTCTTTGTTCTCTTTGTATATCACATCTGTGTGCTGTTGTTTTCTTGTAAATGGGACTTTTCCTATTTGAGATTTCTCATTGGTTAATGCTTGGATATTGGAAAACAGTTGACTTCTGTGTCATCGCATAATATCAAATGGTTTCCAGTATTTTTAAAGAGTTCGAAGGTTGATTTCATTGGACATATCTAAAAAAATGTATTTATTTCCTAAAAGAATTAGAGTCATGCATTTGCTATAAATATTTATATTTTTAATTGTTTTCATATTCCGTTGCACTGTTTGGGATCTCAAGACAACTGTTATATAACAATTTATCTACTTTTAATAACAAAAGACAGATTTAAAATTATATGATGACTGCTTTTGACTTTCAAATAATGTCTTTGAGCAAGTTAAGGGTTTTTATATATTTCTACTTTATTAAAATGTTGTGTTTGATTGATTTCTTTTTATTTTTCCAGAAGTGCTATACTTTACCAAGTAACTTTTTTGCCAGATCTCAAAATGTCCATATAGTTTCTTAACTACCATCTCTTAAAGCACTAGATAACGATCTATTTCCTGATATTGACTATCGTTATAATCTTGCGTAACATCCTTGGTTTTTATTAGTATCATAAGCATACTGCAGATTATAGAAAATACAACAATGTACCTAATCCTACAACTTGAATCAAGTCTATGATTAATATTATTTTGTTTCTTCCTTTAGAGCCTTAAATTTTAATTACTTTTTTCTTTTCCACCACTGAAAATATCTCCAATATTACAGTAAATACTGGAGGTGGTGGCCATTCTTTTCTTGCCTCAAATTAAGATGAAAAGTTCTAATATTACAAAATTGAGCACAATATTTCCTGTGAGGCTTCTCATTAACAAGCTATATTGGGGTAAAATTTACCTAAAGTAAAATGCATCCATCTATGAGTACACATTTTTTTATAAATTTATTTTTTATTGGTGTTCAATTTGCCAACATATAGAATAACACCCAGTGCTCATCCCATCAAGTGCCCCCCTCAGTGCCCATCACCCAGTCACCCCCACCCCCTGCCCACCTCCCTTTCTACCACCCCTAGTTTGTTTCCCAGAGTTAGGAGTCTCTCATGTTCTGTCTATGAGTATACATTTAAATGAATTTTGTTAAACGTATGCACCCTAATAACCACCACCACACTTAAGATACAGAGTGTTTTTTATAAATCCAAAAAATTTCCCCACACCCTTTTTCACTCAAACTTACTCTAACCCAGATTCAGTTAACAATTAATGTGCCTTTTTTTCACTTTGAAATAGTTTTGCTCTTCTAGACTTAAACATCAGGGTCCCAGGGTCCTCTCTTTCTCCATTGTTATCATAGTTAGGCTTCTTGTTAACTTGTTGTCAGAGATGGTCCTGGATTTCCAGCAATAGTGGTTGTTGCTAAAGACCACAGGGTGAGCTAGGTATAAAAGGGCACCATGAAACACTCAGACAACAACCACAAAACCACTGCTTACCTCTCATTGGCCAGAAATTAGTCACATGGTTTTCCCTAACCACACTGAAGGATGGGAAAGGTAGTCATTTTATTCAAGGTGCCCATCTTTCAGCTCAAAATCAGGGTAATGTTTATCAAAAAGCAATGAGATTTTTTACGGTAAGCAACCACAAATCACAAAGCTTATTTTTCATTGTGATGGCAAAAGCCAGATGAATGGGGGTTTGAGGCGTGAATTAGAGGTCATGGAACAATGATTATAGGTATTAGTCAGGAATTTTGCCCAGAAAGAACTCCAGTAAGCCCAGGATACGTAGGGAATTAGCAGTTGGTAAAATCACCTTCAAAATGTTTGCTGAATGAATGAATGTTAGTATAGCTCCCATGTCTAAGCTAAAATGACTTACTGGTAAGCTCTGTGATGAGAGTGGTGCCAAATATCAGTTTTCTTTCTCCTTTCAATATATTTCAAAGAGCATTCTCTTTTCAACACATTCTAAGAGTGGGATACAGCGGTTTGTGGTTTGGTGCTTGGCCATTGAATTCTCTTACCAGGGATTTCAATAACAAGCATTTCACTCAGCAAGGTCTCTGCAGAAGGATTTAAGAAGTCCTTACCCTGTAACACATAAGGGTAGTTATTGTGTGTTAGAAGTAGGGAGGACAGGGTCCCTGAGCATGTGATCCATCTTTAAGACAAGATTCTCTACCAAAACACAGTCCCAAAATCTCAACTTTGGTTAAACAGGTCAAGAAAAAAAGTTCACTAAAATTATCTGGACCAACACTTCAATGCAAAGTCAATCTTAAGCAGCAGAAATCTGGTTCCTTACTGATATAACATATATGTCTTTGTCAAAGTATTTTCCTTATGGATGCAGGAGTATTTGGAGATTTTTTTTTTCTTCAGTAAAATGAACAACCTAGTCCTCATTTTCTTCTCTTAGAAAGACTATGGGTATTGGGTCCATTGCATGTTGCAATCACTAAGTTCTGATTGTGGAGACAAATACTTCTATAAAAGAAGAACTTATTAGAACCACTTCCTGTCTTTGGAAAGAAGGGGGTTTTCAGATTCTGTTTTTCAGACCACATTCAGAGACAGTTTATCAAAGATTTAGACCAACTCTGAATGGCTCCTTTGTGAAGAATTCCAAATTTAAATACATTCGGTTTGGAAATAAATGCAAATATAGTTGGGCTGTATTATGCCCAGGCCCAAGAAATGTTTTATTGATTGATTGATTGGCTGATTGATTTTTAGAAGTTTATTTTTTTAGTAATCTTTACTCCAAAAATGGGGCTCGATTATATGACACTGAGATCAAAAGTCACATGCTCTTCCAACTGAACCAGGCAGGCACCCCCCAAGAAGATATTTTAAATACACTTACGGGAAGATAATAATCCACAGTAAACTTTGTCAGAGATCAAAAGCTTTATGATCTCTGCATCTGCCCTTAAATACATGTTTGATTCCAGCCTGAATCCTCACAACTTTTGAGCAATCTGCAGCATCTTCAACTGTAAAATGTACATCATATTATCCTCAAGCCTGCAGGATTGATGTCAGAACAAAATAAAATTTCATGGAGATGATAGATAAAGTTAGTTCAGGGGTTGCATAAAGCAAATGTCAAGAAATCTCAGCAGGAAAATAGAATTGTTTTGAAAAACCAAGAGTATCTGGAAACTATTGTCTTTCAGTTATCTCATGCTATGACCAACGTGACTTCATGTTTGTGTCATGTTGCATTTTTGAAATATGATTACATTGTCTCATTTAACGGAGGTAATCATATAATTAAGCTATATACATATATTATGTATAATGTGCATGTATCACGTATTTATGTATGTAGAGTTTCCTGGCCAAGAGATTTGAAGGAGCTTTGTTGTAATAAGGTTTGTACAACAATAGGTCAGACAACTTGGAATATTAAATTTTATCCCTAAAAATGAAGACTAGGTTTATAGCAATCTAAATGTCTCCCTCATGTTTGAGTTGACCTAGGATTTCCCAGGGAATGAAGCTCTAAAGAGCTAAGAACAAGAGCAAGGGTTTCCCCCCTGAGAGAGTAAGATGCATGGCCAACGAAGGCAGGTGACGTATAAATAAGGTGGATTCGGTTCTCTGGATTTACTCCATCGAGCTTGTGTCTGAAGGAGGGGAAACTGATAAGTAACTGGCAGTGCGGTTGCCATAAAGCTCCAGGTTTGGGCTGGAGGAGGTTTGCAAAGATGGTAGATTGCTTCCCCTTGGGATATGGAAAAACCCAGATAGATGGCCTCTAGGGCTCAGCTGGGTTCAGCAATTTGAGCATGATATTCGTGAGGGATTCTTGGACTAAGGAAGAGGGACAGGGGCCAGAAAAGCTGAGTTGAAGAGGGGTCCTGGCCTTGACTTAACTGCTCTGGTCTTCAGCTTTGATTAGCTGCAGCTGCCAGGTTCATCAGCAGTGAAGCTGGGCCAGCCTATAAGGATACCTTTACCAATATATTCTGAGTCTTGGAAATTATAATTTTGTTTCTTATTGTTGAAAGATAAAGATACTAGACATTTTTAAGACCTTGGAGTATGTCAGTTCTATTTCTTTCCAAATGTCTTCTCAGGATAACCCCTTATTTCCTGATCCATTGGGTATCTGTGGTTGCACCATAGGGGCACCTTCTCAGGCACAGCATGAGGAATTGCAGACTTGGTCTCTCCTCTTTCCACTATCTCACTGGGTCTTTGGTTTTGCCAGTGACATAGTCCATGAAGTGACATTGGCCTCTTTCCCTTTTATTTTTAGTAGAACTCTTAGAATGATACAGAATTGCCTTCACTTCCATTATCTCTCCTTTTCTCTGTCCCTCCTTGTTTCCCATGATGGATGGTCCCCTAGGGACCGACTGACATGCAGTCCACTAGGAAACCCTGTTCACTCTACATTGAAAATATGTGCATAATAAAACCACTTTCCTTTTCCCCATTGTCACCACCTTGGTCCACCACCATCTCTTGCCTAGATAACTGCAGAAGCTTCAAGAGGTTTAGGCCATGTCTTGCTCAGGTGTGTGGGTGGGACTCACTGGATAGGCAGGGAGAAGCAGTAAAGAGCCTCACATAAGGGAGATGCATGGTCAAATTCAGTAGAAAGCCCACTCTAACCATATTATGGAAGAACTTTTTTGGGGGGGGGCGGTGACAGAAAGACCAATGTTGCAACAGTGAAATATGATGAACAGTAAAGTAGTTGGTGAAGTAAGAATATATTTTTCTGCCTCAATGATGGGAAAAACTATTCTTTTTTCTCTTTATATTCCATCAATTTGTCTGTTATGACTCTATTTTTTCCTGCAGGCAGATTTTTTTAGTACAGGGAAGGACTTTCTTTTCTTCTCTCTTCTTTTCTTTATTCCTTCCTTCCTCTGACCCTCCTTCCCTTCCTTCATTCCTTCCCCCCTCCCCCTCCCTCCTTCTCTTCCTCCTGCCCTCCTTCTCTCTTTTCTTTTACCCAGACATATCTACTTATAAATTCTTCTCAATCTTCCATTTTTCTGACACTATTTTGCCTTTTCATTTTTAGGTTTTTGTCTTTAGTTTTTTAATCTTTATTTGCTTTCTTTAAAAATAATTGTATTTGTTAGTGTATTGGTAAGAAACAGAAATGTATTGAGATCTTCTAGTCAGATGCCCTGTGGATTTAGATAGCTGGGCATAAATACTTAAGAGAGGAATGAGGCATGGGTTTTAGTTTAAAAGAATGAGACGTAGCTGGAAGTAGTTGGCTTCAAAGGCTTACATGAAGTCTGGTGAAACTTTATTTGAGGATCAACAGTGGTAGGGGGGCTTACTTACGCACTATAGCACATCCCCCTTATTAAATCACCATTTACTGTAGTGCTCTGTGCACATGTGTTTCTGCACAGTAATTTCTTAAAACCAAAGCATTCAGACCTCTTGACTGGTACAGTTAATAGCCATAGGAGATGAAGGCTCTCAGAAGAACTTCCTTGTCAGTACCTAAAATGGCCACTGCGATTAGTCAGCCTATCTCACTGGGAGTGCCCAGTCTCAACCACCCTGTACTCCTCAGGTAGCGCTTTGGGCCTACCATGTCTACCAGGAGAGCTGGACGAAATAGATTTTTAGCAGCTCAGGCCATCAGTTCCTTTAAAACTGATTTGTGGTGGTTGCCAATCTTTCTATTACTGTGATTGCTGGCTAAATGAACTATAATTATATTAAGAAGTAACTTGGAACTATGTATGTGCTTTCTACGAATTCTCAGAATATGCAAGGAGAAGGAATTGATTCCTCGTGCTTGGAAGAAGCATTCAGAAATGATGTCTCCGGGGTCTGTCATTAAGAGGCTTCCTTTGCATTCTGGGGAAAGTCAAGGCCAGATATTCAAGGGTCTAAAGGAAAGGTCTACAGGAATCCTCAGGGAGTTCTCATAGTAGGATTGGTGGCAGTGGTGATTCCCCAGTGCCCAAGAGCCAAAGGTCAAGTCAGAGCCCTCTGCAGTCTTGGGCATAAGAGAAAAGGTACAGGTTAACCTCATATTCTGATCATCTACTATGACAGTAGCTAAGCAGGAACTTTTCAAGTATTCCTTCTCTTCAAATAACCCTTGCTGTGTGATCATGCTCATTTTAAAAATGAGGGAATAAGTCTTGGAAACAGTAAATGACTTGTCAATGCTTGCTTGCTGGTGATTAAGAAAATGGAGTCTCAAACCCCTGTCTACAGAGTCCATTGCTATTGGAGAGATATGTCCAGTATCATGGAAGTTATCTTTTTCAAATACCTTCAAACCTGACTAAGGCCAGAGGAGAGTGGTATAAGTCTGTATGTGGAAGGTGTGTATGATGGGAAATGAAGAGATGCTATTCTAAAAGGTTCTGGGCTGTGCATTTGTCTATTATTTTGAAAAATTAAATATGTCTAATAACCCACAATTTCCCTCTCTAGTTCCACCTGCTGCTTTATTTTTTTTTAAGATTTTATTTATTTCTTCATGGGAGACACACACACACAGAGAGAGAGAGAGAGGCAGAGACACAGGCAGAGGGAGAAGCAGGCTCCATGCAGAGAGCCCAACATGGGACTTGATCCCGGGTCTTGAGGATCAGGCCCTGGGCTGAAAGCAGCGCTAAACTGCTGAGCCACCCAGGGCTGCCCCACCTGCTGCTTTAATGAGGCAAATTGAGGCTTGAGAACTCTTAACTTTTTATTATGGTGGGCTATTGGGCATCCTCACTCTTCCCTTTAATTTGTATAATGATACTGGTTTCCTTACTTGAAAAGTCAAAAGGGATGAAGTCAAAAGGGATGAAGTAGTCTAATTTGTGAGTCACAACAAATAACAACGCAGTAAACCTAACCCAGTTCCCATCTCCAAGGGAATAGAAATCTAGTGGGTGGGGCACAGGACAGACAAATAAAAAGGAAATTAAAACTCTTACCTGAATATGCTTTCAGTGATATGACAGGGCCTGCTGGCTTACCGCTCAATGTCTATCCACCCTTCCTTCCTTAACAACAAAATCATATTTTTTATGTGGAAAAATAATGTACCCAATTAAAATGTTTCATCTCTCACCTCCCTCATACCAATATTTGGTCGTATGACCAGGATCTGGCTGATGAAGTGTTAAGCAATACTCATAAGAAGGGTGATTAAATGAAGTGGGCTCTTCTCAAAGTGGTTCCTTTCTGCATCCTGATGCCCACAAAGTAGCTGTGATAGCGGAGTTCTATCAGCCACCTTGGGCTCTGAGGTGACTTTGGAGATGGAAGCCACAAGTACTTAGCCCTTATAGATGCTGGAGATGGTTGCTATTTATAATCCTACTCCAAATCCTTTTCCCTGTTTCTAAGTTTATCCTAGGCTCCCATGGGTGATTCCTTGCATAATTCAAGTGCTTGAATTTTTCTGCTTCACCACCTGAAAAAAAACATAGGAGTTTACTCTCCCAGGCAGGGCAGTTCATAGTAGAGGGGATTGAATTGCTCCGAAGGACAACACCCAATCAATGAGGGACCGAAGTCACTGGATAAATACCTCAACTTTACTTCTTCCATGAGCAATTCTGGATCTATCCTGCAAGTCCCTCTGGAGGGATCAACTCCCAAAGAAACCACCACAACTCATGCCCTGGTGCTGAGGCTAGCTTTTGGAGGAATCCAAACTATGACAATAAAGAATAAGAACTGGCTTTAAGGTTGACCAAATGATTTCCCATTTGCCAAATCCTATTACTTTGCTCTGACTTTCACCTCCTCATCTTTCTGTAATGCTTGGCAACACTGATCCGTTTCTCTCTATTTAAACTCCAGTTTCTTGACTCCCGCTGTCTTCTTATGTGTTAATGCCTTTATTGTTCACCGGACATTATTGCCCTATGACTGCCTGGTATTCCACATTTAAGAATTCTTCATCCTAATGCAACAGACACAGACTCTCAGATCCTGACATTCACCAAACCACTAAATCCCATAATTTTTTCCATAGTTCCAACATACCTTTCAGGATTCTCTCTATATACTACTCTACAGTATCCTCAGTGCCAGATAAAATGTTTTTCCCCTTCTTTGAACATGATCTACACTTTCCTTCCTATGAACATATGGCCCTGCTATTTCTTGTCACCGGTATCTTCCTTTAAACATCTATTTATACCTGTTTCCATCCTACCTATTCCAAATGGGCTGCATCCTCTGTTGCTTCCTCCATGACATCTTCATATTCTCCAACAGAGAGTGATCTGTGCTCCTTGGCAACATGCTTACTACTCTTTGCATCTATTTACCTGTTGTTGTTGTTTTTTTTAATACCCTTTTGGACTTCAGTGAGCCCTTGGTAAATATTTGTTGAAAATTATTAGAGTTAAATTTATTTATAATATGATTTGCTCTTTATTTTGCCGCTTTCTAATCTTGCCTGTAGAGTTTTTATTATCTAAATTTCAAGATCACATATAAGCAAATAATACTTCACTGTATTCAAAAGTGATGAGACATCAGGCACATTAAATCTTTCCTTGACTTTTTTGAGAGTGAAACTTGCTTTCATTTAGAAACGCGGAACAAATGCCTTACATGAGTCTCTTTATTTCATTTCCCATTTCCACTCAGAACAGACTAACTGCTAATAATCACTTTGCTTCTTTCGTAAAATAAAATGTACAGTGAAGCTGACAAATGATAGGAAACAAATTTCATGTCAAAACAGCAGCAAAACATTTAATTTGAAAAAGTTAAGTTAAATATTCCAGACCTTTAGATTCCAGGGTGGTTAGAGGCAGGAAGCCTCTTGGTCAGTTTTTAAATGAATGTGCTTATGTCACTTCCCTTTGTACCATGTATTCCTTGGCTGCTTAGGAATGATGTATGTCATGTTCAGGGGTATCTAGGAAAATGTATTATCCACTGCATAAATCAATTTTCTCCCCATCTGACCTTCCTTCTTAAATGTAGCAAGTAGCTTCCAATTAAAGCCTATTTGATTTCCTTGTTCTGGAGTTGACTCTTGCTGTGAAATATTGTGGATTATTTTCTATTGCGTGTTCCTGGCTAAATTAAATACAGTCTCCATTGGTCACTGGTTCTCCAGTGAATGTAGAATATTTCCTCTTCTGGGTTACATTTTGTCCTTCCTTCTGCAGGAATGGCAGGGCTGACTATTTATATTTGATGAAAGAAGTTTATATTGTTTGAAAGGGATATTAGGGAAAAGAAAAAAATGAAATATTTAGTCAGGAGACAGTCAAAGGGCTCTGCCATTTTAAATGGGCATTTTTAAAAACATTTTTTAAATTTAAATTCAATTTGCCAACATATGGTATGACACCCAGTGCTCATTCCATCAAGTGCCCTCCTTTGTGCCCGTCACCCAGTTACCCCATCCCCCCACCCACCTCTCTTTCTGCAACCCTTTGTTTGTTTGAGATGGGCACTTTTAATCCAAGAGGGAGTGGAACTCCGCAGTTAAAGACAAATACCCTACAAACTTTAGCTTAGTCCTTTTGTTTTGATAGATTCAGAACCTTAATTAAATGACTTATTGAGAGATTACTTTCAAAAGAAACCTGTAAAGCAGTAAGGGAATAGGTTAGAAAAGAAAAATTTCAGAAGTCTCACTTTACTCTAATCCTACAGAATATTCTGGAGGATGAATTATATACACTGCTTCTCCCCTGTTCCTATCCCCACCCCCAAGCAAAGGAAGTTAGACTGTTGTACAACCAACATCAGTTATTGATAATGGAGCACCTCCAGGGAAAGGAGTATAATTTCCCAGGCATCTGGACAAGGCAACCCCATTAGCCAAGGAAAATTCTTCAGAAGAGGCCGTGTGAGTCATTAGAAGCCAAAACTCCAGTAGATAAAAGAGAAGGGCACTAGTCAAGTAGGGGATAGTACGTAGAGAGCCAGCACCACCTGTCACAATAATGTGTGGCTAAAATAACCTGGGCAGAGTGAACGCACACAATGGAATATAGTGGGCCTGCTAGAGCACTCATCAGTTAGAGCTACAAAGATCTAAGCAGATGTCGGTGATAACTAACACAATTGTTTGCCCCATAGGACAGCATCTTACCATTTGGGAAGTTCAAATAGGGGATATCTCTATACATGGGGAGAGTTCTGTACTACTCCTCTGCCAGAAAATGACTTGTAACTTCCCACGTGCAGAAAAGCTGCCAATCTTCCTAAACATAGGTGCTTGAAACATTGACACTTGAATTCCCAAGGCTGACCAAAGGCCAGATTCTAGCTCACAGCTACGGTTATGGTCAGCACAGTGTTAAGTGACCTGACTTTTGTTATTGTACCTTGTGCCCTGTGAGCCCAAAGATGTTTGCTGGCATATCACAAAGACACTCCAAGAAGAGTACTTTTCAGTATCCAGGGAGAGACCATTTTGTCACAAGTCTGTATTTGGGGAGTGATTCATTCAACTTATTTGCCAGCTGTACCCTCGTGGATTATAAGCTGAACTTTTAGAAATACATAGAGGGAAAAGGGCTGCCTTTTTCTGAAATAGAAAAAATATTCTTGTTAGAAGGGACTGATAAAGCCAGTTATACTCTGCAACAATGTATTAATCCTGTGATCAACCAACCAATCAATCATTAATAAAACCAGAAATTCCAAATTCAGTTTTAGAATGCCAATCACAGTGTCCACTGTGATCTCATTTTTTAGGTGAGGGCATTGGCTAGTCTGTTAATAGCTGCACGATTTAAGGGAAGTTACTTAACCCTATATACCTCAGTTTCCTCTTGTGTAAACAGAGTACTCAGTACTTGAATTGAAATATGAATTAAATGGGTAATACTTGTAGAGTCTTTAGGACAGTGCCTGGCACATAGTTAGGGCGATATGTGTTAATTAAATATATATAAATATAAATAAATAACTTGCCCAGGGCCAGTAAGTTAATTGGTTCATGTTATTAAGAGCTTATTAAGGGTTTTATTGAATTAATATAAAATATGAATATTCATCAATATTTTATAATAATTTAAGTATGAATAATTCATAGAAATTAGCCAACATACAAGATGTCAGGATGTTTTCACACTCAAATCAATCAATGATGGCCATGGTTAAAAGCTCTGGCTTTAAGTTCACAATGAGAAGAGTTTTACTTCTTCTTCCTGCTACTCACTGTGTGATCTTGGGCAGAGGGATTATATTTCTTTAAGACTCAATTTCCTTAAACATAAAATAGAGATAATAATAATATTAATAACAACAGCAGTGATCTCATAGGGTTGCTTGAAAATTAAATGGGTATATACTTAGTATATAGAACAAGTTCAGTAAATAGTAGCTGTTGTTGTTATGTACATTATATTATCATTATTTTTAGTATCCTTCAAAGAATTTTCATTACCTATCATTATCCTAGGACTTCGTGTGCTTGGATGTCCACTGTTTGGGATGGGAAAAGAAAAGAAATTTAGTGTGCTCAGAGCTTTCACCATAAAAATCACTGCTTTTTTGGCTTGTTGATTCTAAACTCCCTATTTTTTAAAAAAGATTTTTATTTATTTATCCATACGAGACATGGAGAGAGAGAGAGGCGCAGAGACACAGGCAGAGGGAAAAGCAGGCTCCATGCAGGGAGCCTGACGTGCGACTTGATCCCAGGTCTCCAGGATCACATCCTGGGCTGAAGGCAGCGCTAAAACACTGAGCCACCCAGGCTGCCCTAAACTCCCTGTTTTAAAAATAAGAAAGGGGTTAAATAACCAAAGACATCACCTTCCTTAAAGCTCAGAAAGAAGTAATCTCTATAACTATGATCTAGAACAATGGGCAAGGACACCTATGTGACCACATTCCCATGCAGAAAAACAATGTTAGGGTACAAGGCCAGTTATGGGATGACCCTTTAATGTTGTAACTATTTTTATTTGAACAAATCTGAATTTATCCCATAACCATTTAAATCTTTTCAATGACAAAGAGAACACAAGGGCTGCTCACACATAATACATTCACGTGTATGGTATGTACATTCACAAGGGAGATAGTCAAACATAAAAATGAGCTTTGTCTTCTGGAAAGATAATTTATACACATTCCATTCCATTAGGGTGTTCATTAGAGTCTGATGCCCATACCACCAGGGCACATGAAGGGATTTTAAATAGAACAGTGATAATAATTGTATCAGAACTGTATTAGTTTCTAGTAAAAGTAAACCCAATTTAAAAGTTGCTTACATAACTTGAGAGTTCATCCATTCTTGCACAGTAACCAGAGACCCCACTGTCTAGATATCTGCTGAGCCATCATCTGAGTGTAGTGTTCAACCTCTATATTTGGTGCCTCATTGACCCAAGGTGATCACTTCATCTGTAACATTCTTTCCATGTTCAGGGAAGGAAAAAGAAGACAGGAAAAGGTGAATGCTAGCTGCCTTACCCCCATTTAAAGAGCTTCCCCAGAATCCTCTTTGAGTAACTTCTTAATCTTGTTAGCCAGGACCGTATTTATGGCCAACCTAACCGCCAAGGAGATTGGGAAAGGTAGTTTTCTGTACAGGCACATAGAAAAAAAAAAAAAAAAAGCATGCTTCTGTTACTATAGGAGCATTCTGTTAATATAGAAGTTTAGAAAGTGTACTGGCAGGCAAATAGCAATTAATAGTTACATGTTTATTTAATGTGTTTTTAAATCTTATTTATCATTAATTTCTTTTATGAACTCAAATTTAAAATTGAGTTTATTTCTAGAAAAATTAATTAATTAATGGTACTGGTAGTATATAGAAGCAGCAAATTTATGGAGGTGGTCTCTGGGTGATTGGAGTTGGGTAGATAGATTTCATTAGTAAGTAACAACTGCTGTGGAATTCTAAGAAATACAGGAACCAAAATAGACTTTCAAATATGTGCTCTGGTCTTTCTTGGGTCTAAGACAAGTGCCAGGAGAGATATCCATGAAAACCATCCCTTCTGCATCTGACTGTGGAGAACAGCAAAATGGTTGAGGGCACTGGCCTTGGCAAACAACAGGCTGAAACCAAACCCTCTATCAGGGCCCGCATCTGGCTAATGTCAATGCTTGCCCAGTAATATCCAACTTCATCGGGCAGCTGTGGATGCTGCTAAATCTTGATAAGAGATAATGGAGAGGTTCCCCTCATTAGCTGGGCCTAGAGAGGCATCATCCAGTCACCTGAAGTGTCAATAAACACTGGCCTTTAATGGTGTTGGCTTAGTGATAACGATACTGCACATTTCTGTTTGTCACTATGAGATTTAACATTGGCTGATTCCCTCTGGGTAGGGGCTCATTATCAGAGAGGGTGATAGAGCAATTGGTGCCTCTTCGAATAAGTCATTGGCCTCCTTTAGTCTATCTCTTTAGTTATGAATTTGTGAAGGGGGTGCCATGAATGTGTTTCTTATATTCTCAGACACAAATGGCAAGACATTAAAATATGGTGGTCTTAATAAAATCGAAGGGTTAAGAATAAAATTCAAGCTAAGCATGGGCAATTGAAGACATGGTCTCAAAAAAAAAAAAAAGCAAGCACGGAATCAAAGGGGAACACTGAAGATATTAAGTCAAAACTGCAACTACAATATGCAGAAGGAAAGAAAATAGGATAATCAGCTGACTGCATGTTGAAAAGAATCACAATTTCAATTTATTTTCTTTACTGGAACTCTGTAGTTGCCCAGAAAGGACTTTATATGTATTATCTCACTTAATCTCGAAAATGAGGAGCAGGAGATTCAGGGAGGTGAAGCAGCAAATGGAAGATCATAGATTCAACGTAAACTAATATGAATTTAAGACTCAAAACAAGCTTCATTCTGCCTTGAAAACATGCCATCTTCACTGAAAACCAAATTGTAGGCTTCTCAGTACATTAATCCTAGAAGTAAGTCCCTAGAGAGGAAATTTCAGCTAGTTAGGGGAGGATGATCTCTGTGTGTCATTGCTACTAAATTCAGACTTTGAGGGTGCAAGGAGCTTCTGCCCCTTTGGGGTTCAGGAGGGTACCCACAAGGCCATGATGAATGTGCTTGTTTTTTCTTAATTGCTAATTTGCCAAGAGGCAACAGCCATCTAAGGACATAAGGGTCTGGCCAAGGATATGGTCATGTGGAGAGGATGGGGTAGAAAGATGGCCACAAGAATGCCAGCTTTTTTGCCTATGGCTCATAAATCTGTCTTCATGGTGACTCTGCTGGCTTGGAGATCAGAAGTCTCTGGCCCAGGACACTGTCTCCAGGGTCCCGTCCAGACATCTTTGAGTTCTCTGTAAGGCCAGCCTGAAGGAACTAACCACTTGGGCTTGGCCAGCCCCCAAGGAATGCCAGAGGACCTGAGTGGGGACGCATGGCAGTAGCACTGCAGCCCTTACCCAGTGAGTGACAAAAGTCTAATAGCAGGTTATGCTTCTTGTCTTTTGGCTTGAGTGATTTTAGGTCCTAAAAGGACCTCCAGGCCTGAATAAGAAGTAAAGCAGACTGGCTAGAACTGAGAGGTCAGGGTGAGGTAACCTCCTTGTGAGAACATGAGGAAATCTAGCTTTCAGTTGAAGGATTGTTGCGTTTCCCTGAGGCTGGTTCTGTGACAGGAAAGGACAGAGAGAAATTTGTCCACTAAGCTGGATAGAATGACCAAACAGAGGTGTCTCTAGTCTCCTGATGCCAGGGTATCTCTGCCTCGGCGGGTACTAACCTTACCCACATCCTCAGGACACTTAATATTCACTTTACAAACCCTCCCCAGGCTGAACCTAAAAGGTACTATATTTTATCTGTCAATTTATCTATAATGGATGCATAACACACATAGAGGAAAAGCACAAATCTTAAGTGTACGGATCGATGAATGTGTACATATGCATAGAACCTAGTAACACAGATCAAGCTATCGAACGTTCTTATCCAGTTTTCCTTGTGTTCCTTCCTAATCCCGTGTACCCTTCCTACAGCCAGGGATAACTGCTTATTTTGATGTCTGTCATCATAAACAACTTGTTCTTGAACTTTGTATAAATAAAATAATACACCATGTAAGTTATTTTTTTAATTTGGCTTATTTCACTCAGCATAATGGCGTGAGGTTCACTTATGTTGTGCATATAACAGCAGTTTGCTTATTCTAGTCCTACAGATCAGTCCAATGCCTGATATTTCATAATTTACTTATCCATTGCCCTGTTGATGGACATTTGGGTTATTTCCAGTTTTTAGCTATTATAACTATGGCTTTTATGAACATTCTTGTATGTCTCTTTTGGTGGACATGTGCTCTTGTTTCTCTTGGGTATATACTGAGATCAAGGATTTCTGGGGCAGGGGCATCTGGGTGGCTCAGTTGGTTAAGTGTGTGCCTTTGGCTCAGGTCATGATCCTGGGGTCCTGGGAGCCTGCTTCTCCCACTCCCTCTGCTGGTCCCGTTGCTTGTTCTCCCTCTGTTTCTGTCAAATAAATAAATAAATAAATAAAATCTTAAAAACAAGCAAAAGAATAATTTCTGGGGCATAAGGTAGAAGTACAATCCATTAGCAACATATGAGCATTAGAACTGCCTCATCAACACCTGACACTATCTCTTTTAATTTCAGTCATTCTACAAGATATTCTTCAAAGCCAGAGTAAATCCCAAACTATTGCCCTCTCCCTTCTTGACAAATAACTTTTATGTCTGGTGGTACTTCTTTTCTTTTTTCCCCCTGGGTGGCAAGTGAGCATTTTCATCCTAGTAGAACTTACCTATCCTTGTAATCACAGTATAGCATAAAATAGAAAAGTCATTATTTTATTAATGCAATGTTTGATAAATGAAGAAATGAATCACTAATTGAATGAACCTTGACTTAACAGAAAACAAAACAAAATAATAGGCTACTGAGTTATACCAAAGGGTCACTAGAATTTTCTCCCAGAACAAATCCTAGTCATTTTGCCTGATAAAATTCTATTAGATCAATCTTTAAAGAGTAAGATCACTGATTGTGGCATCAGAAACATGGGTGAGACTCACAGTTTAAATGCTGCCACATGGGCCAGCAACTATGGTACATACTTTGCTTGAGTTATCCTATGTAATTCTCTCAATAACACTCTGAGTTGGAATTATTTTCCTCAGTTTACAGAGGATGCTTAAAGAGTTTAAGGGACCTAGCAAAAGTCACTCAGGTACCATGAAATAGGGCTGAAATCTGAGCCTCGGTTTGACTAACTAGAGGACAAGCAACTTGGACTTTTATACAGTACAAATGTGATCATTCAACTGAAAACAAAAACACAAAAACAAAAACCCAAACAGAGTGAAAAAAAAACTTTATTATTATGTTGTTTATGGAGATGCAGTCATGCATCAGATGGACATGTGACCAGGCACTCTGGATAGCTCTATATTAAATCAACTTCATGAGGCTTCAGATCATTTCAGGGCCATTGTAGCTCTTACCATTAAATTGCTTTGCATTGTAAATGGAGAAGCTATCACTTTAATTCTGTTAAAAAGGCAAGCATAACAGTGGATTGATTATGTATCATTAAAGTACACACAGTTATTTCAGTTATTTATTACTGTAGCAAATCACCCCAAAACTTCATGGTTTAACGTAACAACCAATTATTGGCTCATGACGCTATAATCTGGAGAGGGCTTAGCTGGGTGTCTTGTCTCTGCTCCATGTGTTTATTGGCTGGACTCACTCATGTATTTACAGTCAGTTGGAGGCTCTAGTAAACCTGGAGGACCTAAGGTGGCCTCACTCACAGGTCTGGCACCTCCACTTGAATGGCTAGAACAGCTAAGCCCTGCTTGGATTTCTTTCTTCCCTGTTGGTCTTTTATACTTCAGCCTCCCATATAGCCTATCACACTTCAAGAGTCTACCTAAATTTCCTCATGAGGCATCTCAAGGCAAAAAGAGTATAAAAGTGGAAACTATTTGGCTGATTAAGGCATATACTTGGAAATTGCCAGCATCCCTTCCATACATTCTCAATGTAATGTTCACATTCTCATGTGCAACACACTTAAAACAGTTGTGAGACTCCAAATTCTTATTTTGGGAGATAAGCACATCATTTGCAATCTAACTAGAAATAGATCTTCCAGCAGAGAAAGGGTCTCATCTTCATATGCTGTATCATGCCATAAATATGGGTTTATATAGAGCATAATGATTGCATCTCCACCTGTCCTGTAATGTTTCCATCTCCATATGCACCATATGCAAAGGAATGATTGCATCTCTTCCTGCAATGTAATTATAACAGGTTTATCAGCAATGCAATGATACCAATTTCCACCTGAAATGCAATTGATATCATCATTATGGGCAATATAACCAGCATATCTCTACCATAAATGTAATTAACACATTGTCTTTTGCACACTAAAGGTTGCATTTCTCAGAGAAATACAGTAAGGCTCTATCTGTAATGCAATGATCCCATCTATTTGTGCAAGTTAATTATCGCTTTTCCACTTGCCAAGCCATAATGATAGGTATTCCTGCAGGGCACTGATTGCATCTCTGCCCTCAGGGTAATGATCACATATGCAACGAGAGATAACAAAACTGTCTTCGGGGCAATGATCAGATTCCTTTGCACAGGGTAAGATAACATACCCACTTTAACCTAAAGATAACAGGACTCTTGTCAATGTTCTGATGCCAACTTCCCCTGCAGAGATAATGGATGGCAGATATGAATGCAGAAGAAGGGGTTCATATCTACCTGGTGCATAATGGTGGGTCTCAGAGGGAGCAAAAATCCTACTGAGAGGTAGTATGACAGGAGCAATAGTGCTAGAGACAGAGAGATTCAGTTTTAATAGATGCCACACCACAGTCTTTGTGGCTTTGGGTAACTGACTTGGCCTCTCTGGACTTTATTGAAAAACAAGATAATAACAGCTTTTTTTTTTTTTTTTTTTTTTTTTTTTTGGCAAAAACATTGGCATGTGTATAACATTTCTCAACGTAGTACCTGGCTCTTAAGAAATATTTATTAATTTCCTTCTCCCTCCAGTTGACCTCTGGACCATAGCCTTGTCCTGGTATCCCCAGGATCTGAATCTCATTATGACCTCTCCTGACTCAAACTTCAACTGACATTTGAAGATTCTTATTCTTAAGCTTCATCTCCTACCCTCGCTTCTGTTTTTTTTTTTTCCCGTTTCTGCCTATAAATGTGCCCATGCATCCTATACCTTAAACTGTTGTTTTCTAACTTGAATTCAGTATTTCCCATTGGAAATATATTTTATTTTAGTTCCCAAAATTGTTCAGCTTTTTTTGTTTGGTGAATATTATCACCATTTATCTACATATTCTAAGTAGAAACCTGGATATCAGCTCACTTCTCACCACAAATTACTGTATTTCTAATCAGGTACCATGTACAGTTGATTCTACCCTCTGAACACTCACCACCAAGCCGACTTTTGGTCTTCCTCCATTGATACTATCTTGGTCCAGGTCTTCAATATTATTCCTTAAAATGGGAATGTATCTGGGGTTGTGGAAAGATTTTCTAAGGATAAAGGAAGAGATTAATGAATTTGAGCATATGGGTAGGAAGGAAAGTTTCAGAAATCTTAAAGGAAAGTAAACTACTACAAATTCTCTACTGCAGTGTTTAGAAGAAAATCTTAAGAAATTATCATAACTCAAATATGCAGAAAGTTATAACCCTTTAACATTGGAGAAAGAAGTAATTAAGACATCAAGCTTACTGAATTAGATATATGAGGACATTTTTAAAGGTAAGCTAGTAAATTACGCAAGACTAGGAGACATCTTTTTAAAAAATTCGTAAAACCCATGTTGGGTACAGAAAAGAGTCTATGTGATGATATAGGGATGTTGAATCAGTAGTGTGAAGGATATTTTGAGAAAACATCTGAAAACAAAAAGGAACAATAAGATAAAAATGGCAAAAGAGAAAATTATAGAGTGGACAAAGAATGAAGAACCACAATAGAAATAAATTCTCTTTAGGAAAGAGGCTGGAAAAGATCAGGAAAATGAAGAAAAAAAAGAGACAATCATATTTGTAATAAAAGAAAATTCTATAAAAGGGGAAAGAAACTGCGCTTGAAAATGGAAGAGGTTTACTGAGAACCGGGTAAAAAAATCTAGAATGAAAGACACAGACAGGTACCTTCCTGGTCCTTCTTTTTTAACCCTAAGAATTTTTAAATGATAAAATCATCTGGATAAAAATAATTAAAACAAGCAGGTTTTAAGCAATATTAATACAAATATGTTAATACTTAGAAAGGAAGAAAAATCTACTAATTGCAGTAGTTTATATCTAAAACATGAAGTGCCTATACAGTTTCTATGGGATAGGCTGTGTACTTGTGTTTTTATCTAAGTGTGCATGTATGTGTGTTGTTTTAAAAATATGCAGCCAGTTGTTATACTCAAAGAAGAACATACATTCTTTGTGGAATACAGAAATATGGAATATTATGTCATGTATGGCTGCCTCTTGGGCAAGGAGCATACGTGTAGGAGGAGGGAAAATGAAGAAATCTTGAAAATGTGTTTCTGTTCGTTGACACAAGGAACAAAATTTCACATCATCATGTAATATTGAATACAAAAAAGTCTCAATAAAGCACGAAAAACAAATTTTAAAAAATCCAGACCTACCGGCTTTCTGTCTGTTTTAAATAAACAGATTTTAGCATTTTAGAGAAAAGATACATAATGTAAAATTAATTTTGTAATAATATAAATCTGGCTCTAAACCTTTGACTTTCTTTTTTTTAGTTTTTATTTAAATTTCAGTTAGTTAAATACGGTGTTATATTAGTTTCAGGTATACAATATAGTGATTCAAGACTTCCACACAACACCTGGTGCTCATCACAACAGGTGCACTCCTTAATCCCCATCACCTCTTTCACTTATTCCCCCACCACTCCCCTCTAGTGGGTTAGGAGTCTGTTCTTGCTTTACCTCTCTCTCTCTCTCTCTCTCTCTCTCTCTCTCTCTCTTTCCCTTTAAAATAAATAAACAAATAAACCTTTACTTGTCAAAACAAAGTGTGTGTGTGTGTGTGTGTGTGTGTGTGTGTGTGTAAAGAAAACTAAAAGTGAACTTCCTACCTCGTATTGGCAGGGCATCAACAGATACTATTTCTTCTAAAATGACATTTTAAGGTGAAGGGGGTTAAATGCTTGTATTGAAATGTCTAAGATAGTTCAGTATCAAAAGCAGGACAATGTTGGAAAAGTATATGGTTTTTAAAGAACAAGAAGAAATAGAAAAATTAAGCAAGAGGATAATGCATGCATGTGTATGTGAGTGTGTGTGTATGTGTGTGTGTGTCTGTGTGTGTGTGTGTTATAACAAAGCATTTAACAAGGCAGAAACTCAGGAAGAATATACTGCTATCACCATAATAATTCACCAGAAGGTCAAAACAACAACATGAAACTGTTAGAAAAGAGGAAAAAAAACAGCATTGAAAGCAGCAATATCCCCTACATGGAAAGCCCTACTATATTGTGATGCTTGTCATCACCAGGACTTTGTTTCTCTTCCTCCTGCTGCTTAGAAAGCTCATCCAGTCACGCTTTCTTAGTGAACTGGGGTCTTCTAAACATGCATCTTGCCTTTATAAAGGCCCTGTCTTACCACGCATCCCACCTTCAAATACATAAATCCTTTTGGAAGTCTCTTGGAAGTCCTTTTGGAAGACCCAGGAAGACGCGTGAGTCACTCCGTGTCTTTCAGGCTTGCTTCCTTTTGACTATAAGCCTCTTGAGGATTGGAAGCTACTGTACACACCTTTGTCATCCCAGCCCCTATAGAATGTCTGGTGCCTTTTAAGCCCTTTGTAATATGGAGGGGAATACATGAATTCATAAATAAATTCGATGTGTCTAATACTCCTCAGGTTCCTGATCAGCTTGAAAGAATTTACTGAGCAAATTCCTTAAGCATATACTCCACTCAGAATAAGCCCCTGTTCCAAAATCTTTTCTCTCTTTGGTGTTTTTTCCTACCCACTGAAATGGCCCTGTCAAAAGTCACCAAGAATATCAGATATATGGTCCTCATCTTTGGAAGGTTATTTGGTGGCAGAGGTGAACGAGGAGCATAAACAGTATGTTCCAATGTGTGTGTGTATGCATATGTGTGCGTGAATATCTGTGTACATGTGTGCACGCATGTATGTATCTGTTCCTTTTGAAGTGAGGAAGACAGAAAGAAGCAGAGGTAGAAAGGACATCACAGGCAGAAGGAAGAACATTTGAAAATCTGGGGAGGCAGAGAAGTTCCTGCATATAATGTGAAGGATGCTATGCAGAAGGACCAGACTACACCTTGGATGGAGACCAGAGTCCTGTGACAAGAAAAAGTTTCAGTGAGAGAAAGAAGTACCCATTCATCTCCTGCTCTGAGGACTAGGATGGAAATTTACCCAAGGCCATGGGTATGTAAACATCTATCAGAATACCCAAACCTAAGTGTATACTCAATAACCATATAATTAAAATGTTCACCTAGCACCCAGGTCTTCATTTCTAAATATTATTCTCCAACAAAAGGCACCAGAACCCCTTGGAGAAGTGGCTGATTCTAGGACTGGCAAGAGGAAACTTCAAGATAAGCCTGGAGAAAGTGCTCAAAGGATAAAAGGACTTGCAGGGGCTAACCTGAAAGATCTCCTGATAGCCAGTACTAGAAAAATTTAAGCAACAAAATACATGATGTTAGTATTGAATTATAACCCTCAAAATACAGTAAAAAAGAAAACCCCATGAGTTCATATAGATATAAATCAATGATTGAACAGCTAATGAAACGGAAAAGGAACAAATTTTCCTTACAAAAGAATTCTAATTAATAAATGTAGGAGGATGAGGGAAATAAAAATCACCATTGGAACACTACAGTAATAATTGCTCTAGGCACAATCCATTGGCAAATGCTAAAACCAACGTGCATAACTTTAAGGAAGAACAAGATACTTGCATTGCCTCAGGATATCTCTCCCCAAATTTGCTAATTCTTGTGGTGGGTTTAACAGAGGACCACAGGTTCTTTGATACCCTTCTTTCCAAGAAGTGGAGCTTGATTCCCACGACCCCTCCCTCCCTGCACACACAGGTTGAGTGTGGCTGGAGTAGTTACTTGCATCTAAGGAAACAAGTACAGAAAAAGGAAAATAATTTTACAGTGAAGACATTCAGAAACATCACATTCACCAAGTAATCAAAGGTAGCATCACTAGAAATAAGAAATATTGATATTACATGCCCCTGATTTGATGTGATAAGAATTAAGTATATTACCTTTGTGATATTCTCCCCAAATATCAATAACCTGAGTCTATTCATAAGAAAACAACACACAAACTCAAATTGAGGAACAGTCTACAAAATATCAAATCAGTACTCTTTGGAAGTATCAGAGTCATGAAAGACCAGGAAAGACAGGAACTCTCATAGGTCAGAGACGACTCAGGAGACATGAGGACTAAATGCACACAGTGTCCTGAATTGGATCCAAGAACAGAAAATCAAAAAGAGGAGGAATCCAAAGAAAGCCTAGTTAATAGTGCATGTGAATGTTAATTTCTTATTTTGGATAAATGTATCTTGAATACATAAGATGTAGATATTAGAGTCAGGTGAAAGTTATATGGGAACACTGTACTATCTTTACTCTTCTGTAAACCCAAAATTATGGAAAAAAAAAAAAAAGTTTAAGGGCAGCCCAGGTGGCTCAGCAGTTTAGCGCCACCTTCAGCCCAGGGCCTGGTCCTGGAGACCCGGGATCGAGTCCTGCGTCGGGCTCCTTACATGGAGCCTGCTTCTCTCTCTGCCTGTCTCTCTCTCTCTCATTATCTCTCTCTCTCTCTCTCTCATGAATGAATAAATAAAATCTTAAAAAAAAAGAAAAAAAAGTTTAAAATGTACAAGTGTTGCATTTACATATGGTTGAGCCTCCCACCTCCTGCCATCCCACCCACTGCCAGGGAGAAGGCAACCCTTGGTTGAATAGACTTCTTAGTAATCAAAGCACTTTTTTTGGAGAGTCTAGAAGGATCAGGAAAAGAGAAAGTTTTGTGACCTGCCTCTTTATAACTTTTCTCATTGTGTTCCTTATTATGTGTATGTTGTCTTTTATTTTATTTAGGCGCTTTCTAGAGTTCAACTGTCGCTCAGGGCATCAAACTAATTTTCTCTTCAGCAATGATCGCAGAGCTGCATGCATAATGAACCCCGTTATTGCTCTTGTTATTAGGCTGTTGGGGACGTGGACGGGAGGAGGGCCACTATCCAGAGGCTAGGGCTCTTCCTAACACTGCCTGCCCTCCCTCATCCACTGAGACCAATGCAACAAGAAAGAAAAGCATGTGTGGAAACACATGCAAATGATCCTGCTCCTTAAGTGGGGAGGTATCAGAGGTCTGGCTTGGCTTTGAGCCATTGACTTTTGTGATTTACTTAATGCAAAAAAAAAGGCATTGTTGACCACTTGAAAGAACTGAATATATTGAGAGCCAGCACATGACAGGTACTGTCCTGGGAATGTGTTTATGAACACTGTCATTGCCCTACGTCTGTAAAGAGGATGTCATCGTCCTCTGCTTACAGTTGGGAAATTGAAAGATGGTAAATGATCTTCCTAAAGTTTTCCAAAGGGTTAGCAGATCCTGTGCTCTCTCAGTGACACTACCAGGTAGCTTCCTGCACAATTAGACATTCCCAGGATACACTTCTACACCTGCATAGGTACCAGAAGCAGGAAACCAGTTTTCCCTGTGATCAAAAGCAGCAGAGTTTCCAAATTTTAATGTGCATGCAGCTTACCTGAGACTTGGCTAAAATGAGGATTCTGATGCAGTAGGTCTGGGGCAGGACCTGTGAATCTTCATTTTTAACAAGCTACCAGGTGATGCCAGCACTACTAGTTCTTGGATCACACTTTGAGTAGCACAAATGAAGGACAAGACTGGAATCCCATTATTATGGAGTCACATCTCAGGCTTAAAATATAAATATGGAAATATTTTGCACTCCTGACTCTACCTTTGTCAGATATATTTATCACAGGGTTTTTGTTTTTGCTTTTTTCTCTCTGAAGCTTTGCCTTTTCATGTTTTTTTTAATGGCATTTTTGAAAGAAGTCTTTAATTTGGGGGGAGCCTAGTTTATCATTTTATTTTCTTCTATGGTTAGTGTATATTATTTTTTTGTCTAAGAATTGTTTGCCAAATTTAAGTGCTTAAATATTTTTTCTATGTTTTCTTCCAGAACTTTTGTTGTTTTTGGTTCTACATAGACCTACAATCCCTTTCAAATGAGTATTTATGCACATAGAGAAGGTTTGACATTTTTTTCAGTGTGGATTTTATGTCAGTGCTATTTCTTGAATGACCATCACTTCTTCATTACCTTGGTATCTTTGCCAAGAATCAATTGACCACTTATGGATAGATACTATTTCTAGGCTCTCTATTGATCTGTGTATCTGTACTGGTACCATTACCACCTTGTATCATAACTTTTAGTAAATCTTGAAATCAAGTAAGGCGTGAAGTAGCCCTCTAACTTTTTTGTTATTTTATAAAATTGCTTTGCCATTCTTTGAATTTGCCTATAAATTTTGAAATAAACTTGTAAGATTTTATTTCTAAAAAAGGCATGCCGAGATTTTGAGTAGGATTTATTGACTCTATATATCCATTTGGGGAAAATTAGCATTGTAAAAAATATTAGCTTTAAAATCCACGAAAACGTTATATGTTATATATTATTTCTCCATTTATTTAGTGGTTTCCAGTATGTAAGGTTTGCATATGTTTTGTTAATTTTTCCCTAAGTGTTTCATTTTCCTTATTGTCATTGTGAATACTAATGTTTTGATTTATTACTACTGTTCTCAGCTACCATATTTCCACAGTCCAACATAAGCATCTATACATAATCAGCTTCCATTAAATGTACTGAGTTGGATGAACGGATGGAAGGATGGCTAGCTGGATGAGCCGATGAACGCCAATAGGACTCTTTGTGCCCAGTGTTTACCAAAGTATCAAATATATCATGGGTAATCAAATGTGTATGCTATGTCAGTTATATTCAGAAAAAGGAGAGATTGATAGTTCATATAAACAGGATTGCAGGTCTTTTGCCCAGCCAGGCTGATCTATCTCAGTTAGAATGGGACCCTACTTATGAATCTCAGTGTCCTTGTCACTCAGCCTGGCTAGCACAGATCTCCATTCAGTAAGTGCTTGCAGTAATGGCACTGAGCTAACGTCAGACTTCTCATAGATCTGCCTTTAGTTAAAAGCTGATTTTCTAAAGCTTTCCTTTGGCAATATCATGTCCACTGCTTCTAATTCTCTCATGTGTGCCAAAATATAAATGTTTAATTAAGAGTCACTTCTTATTGGGGACCAGCCTGCAAGCTAAGACTGTTTGTCTTATTTATTACTATTTTCCCAGTATTTGGACAATTAACATTTGTTAACTAATTTAATAAAAATATGACTGGTCAATGAAAGAACAAGTGAATAATTTCTTACCTTAGTAACAGTAGATACTTTTTTTTTCTGAAAAATAAATAGGAATCAGTAAATCAATAAGGGTTTGTAGTCAAAGTACCTAAAAAAATATCAAGAAATAAAAAAGTATATAAGCTTGCTAAGTAAAAAAGAAAAAGAATGTGATTATGGATAATGTGATTATGTGATTACAGGGAGTTTTGGATTTAACATTCAAGATTCTGTTTGCTTTAAAATATAAGCTATGGGGAATACAATCATTTCAGTTATTTGTAATAATATCTATCAATGGCTGTTGATATTGTCAAGAGTCTGCTATTGTAAGGACTTGGCATCTGAGATTATACATGCCCATGGTAGGTGATCAGTACATCAATTTTCCTTTCCTCTCTTTCAGATAATCTTTATTGTTACCAGGGCATGTATATCTGTTTTCTATCATTACTATGAGCCTAGTAGGTCTTTAATGAATATATATGACATTCCTACCAGTCTCTTACCTTCAGAGACACACTGCATATAACTTTTATTTCTGAAGTTTGTACCCCAATTCCCCTACTCTTTACTTGATACTCCTTAATGAAAGGTACTATCCTTGCCCAGAATTTTTCCTTTTTCATCAGCCACATTTATTTTCAAATCAGGTTGTAGGATGAATAATGTCTAGTAGTTACTCCAATGATCTGAAAATTACCCATCCCACCCAGTGCCACCTTTGTCATCTCCACACATGAAAGAATCAAAGGAACTTCCCTCTTTGGGTTCTGACCTTGAAAACACATCCCACAGCTTTTGTCATCTCCCAAAGCCTTTCCTGCTGTGAACAGCCCATCAGAGTCCCCCAGACAGCTGTTAGAGCTCAGAATCAATTTACTTTGGGTGAGGACTTGAGGGACACAGATGGGTGAATTACAGGTGTTCAGCTTAGTGGCAGACCCTACTTGGCACAGCTTAATATGGGTTCCAACCTGTTTCAGCTGCAGGGCAGCAAAGCTGTCACTCTTTGCCCTGGAGAGGCTGGTGGGTTTTGGCTGGGTGCCATATGCAATCCTAGTTACAAGGTCAATCGCATGTTTTTGGTTTTTGGAAGCTGTTACAACTTGAGCTAGTCACTGACTATACCTTTAGCCTGGGTCAGGTTTCTCTCTTTGGATTTTAACTGAGACTCTAAAGGGACTGTTGGTCCCATTCAGCTGCTCTATATTGCTGTAGTTCCCATTTCATGTTTATGTCACCCATGTTTGCTTGCCTTGTTGCTTTCTCTTTTTCTACTTACTTACCATTTTTTGTTTTTACATTGAATAATGCCCTCCCTGCCATGAGTTCTGAGACTTGCAGGCATGCCCTGGGTTCATTTTTAAAAACTGACAAAAGCTTTGAAGATGAGGAATTCAGGTCTTTGGAAACCAATGACAGGAGAAGTTAATCCAGGGAGGGAGGAAAGGGGTTGAGCTTTCAATGGGTTGAACACTTTTTCAAATCAAATCTACAAAGAAATGGACAGTAGCAATAGTCAAATAAAATGCCCAAGCATCTTAGCCACTCTAGATCTGAGTGGATCTCCCTAGCATGTAGAGATTGGGTTCCAGGCAAAGTATTCTGAAAACCAGAATTGCCTTGGGAATGAAGAAACCATTTCCAAGGCAATGAGGATCTGGGCCCAGAACATGATTCATTACACTAGATTCGCGTGCATTTATGGTTTGAAATTATGCCAGGCGTGCCCTGTCCAGACCATAGCATGACCTCTGCAAAATCATATCTATCATTGGAAAGGCCTGGCTTTCCGTAACTCCTTCTGATATGCTGCCAAAAACTCAAACAGCTATTCCGAGTACACTTTAATTGGTACTTTATATTCAACACATAGGAAAACTCACCATAAACAAAATCTGTTCTTTCCTGAGCTCTGTGAAGTTAAAGTATCTGGATCGTGTGTTAACTCTACAATATTTATGGAGTTCAGCATGTGGGTGAAGTCAGCCAAGGCCCATTTCTCCTCCTTACAGCCTTATATACTAAGGAATGCTTTATATATGATGATTTTTTAAATAGCTTTGAAATCCCCCACCCCTATGAAATTCTTGCAATGGTAAAGAATAGAAGGAATAATAAATAGTCAATTCAGCTGATTTTTTTTTTATTCTTTGAGAAATCAATACTAACGTAGTTGGCATTTATGTAATCAACCTTCTTCCAAGAGTCTCAAAACATATATAAACTCTGCTGGTTGGTTACTTAGAAGTAATCACTTGCCCTGAAACCACTAACTGGGTCACATATAGAACTGGTTGTAAGAGTCAAATACTAAGACTTAAACTTTCTACCAGTGGTTTATGCCCATTGGTTCCTGTGTCCCATTCACCTGCATCCAGGCATATAGTGGGGACTATTAAAGAATCAGAGATGAAGAGAGGAATCTAAGATGTGTGTATTCAATCAACCAAATCAGTGAACGTCTCCTTTGTGCTAGAGACTATGGTGTGCATAAGGGACACGGTGACAAATAAGTGATTTTTATTATCTAGAAGTTCACAGTCCGTAGTGAATAATACCTAAAACCAACATGTAGAGTACATAGAGAACATATTCTATTCTCTAAGAATAACTAAGCCCTTTATGTCTATTATTAACTCACTCAGTCTTCACAGTTACCGTGAAATAGGGTCTAATTACTATATCTAGTAGACACCCTCCACCTAGACATTAAAATACTTACATTGAACCTTAGTTGCTTCAAATGATTTTTAAAGGTGTATTTTCAGACAGACTTTACATGCCCATTCTACTTCTTCTTCATCTTGATTTCTACTTTCCGTCCAAGAAAGCAGTTGCACCTTTGCAATAATTGTATGTGTTGCCTATCTTTTTTTTTCAAAATAAATATGCAGTGTATATTTACATATATATTAACAGAGTGTTGTATTGTTTTGCATGTTTTCATAATCTGTGCCTTTCATCTTGGTATAATTTTCTCTCATCTTGGCTTATTCACTTAATATTGCATTTTTGAAATTTGAGTATTGAGTCATATAGAAATTGCACATTAATTATAACAGGAAGTCTTTTATTGCATTGATACACACAATTTGTCAACCCAATCCACTATTAGTGGGCATTTATATTGTTTTCACTTATTCTCTATTACCTGAATGTTTCAATGAACACATCTTTATATGAATTTTGTGTATCATATACCTACAAGTAAGTTTGCTGATTCACAGGATAGGTGTGTCTTCTACTTTACTAGATATTGCCAAATAGTTCCTCAAAATGGTTGTACTAATTATACTTCAAGTGCCAATGTATGGATGCTCCAGGTCCCTATAACTTCATAGCACTTTGTAGTGCTGGAAAATTAATTCAATGAATTTGGAGAATGTGAAAATAATTTATTACTGATTTATTTATTTATTTTTTGTTTTTTACAAAGCATATTTGTGTGATTTATTTTTATCCTCTTATAATTTGGTTAGCTTATATTTATATTTATTTTTTTAATAATAAATTTATTTTTTATTGGTGTTCAATTTGCCAACATGCAGAATAACACCCAGTGCTCATCCCATCAAGTGCCCCCCTCAGTGCCTGCCACCCAGTCACCCCCATCCCCCGCTCTCTTCCCCTTCCACCACTCCTAGTTCGTTTCCCAGAGTTAGGAGTCTCTCATGTTCTGTCTCCCTTTAGAATATTAACAATTATGTTTCTACATGGTATTAATTATGTATACACATATTTTCTTTTGCGCTATCTTTTTCTCTATTTTTTATATAAAAGAAGGTATAATATTTGTTAGAGAAATCAACTTTTTATTCTCTAGAACAGTTTTGAAAATAAGGATTTTTGTTCCTTTTAGTTAGCCACTTCTAAAACCATTTTGGTAGGGCAAAAAAAAAAAAAAAGAATTCATTAATCATCGGTATTTTACAGCTTATATTTCTTCTTAAGTCGATGCTAGTATTCTAGTTTTATAAAATTTTCATATATAAATATAATTTCTTTCTTCTTTTTTTTAAGATTTTATTTATTTATTCATGAGAGACACAGAGAGAGAGGCAGAGACATAGGCAGATGGAGAAGCAGGCTCCCTGTGGGGAACCCTATGCGGACTCGATCCCAGGAATCTGGGGCCACACCCTGAGCCGAAGGCAGATGCTCAACCACTGAGCCACCCAGGCGTCCCTATATGAAATGTCTTATATTTGTGAGTTTATTGAATTTCTGTGGTTATGTCATACTTCAAATAGATTTTCCAGTATTTTGTATTTGTGCAAATTCCTTATGTTTCTTATTTGTTCTTTCTTTCTCTCTCTCTCTCTCTTTTTTAACTTGCACAGTCTTCCAGGCCATTGTCTGTTTTATTAGTAATTCCAAAGAATAAGCTTAGGTTTTGGTATTTCTTGCCATTGTTTGTGATTTCTTGTTTCCTAACTTTCTGCTCTTCTATTATTAGTAGCTTCTGTACATCTTGGGGGAGGATTTAGCCTGCTTTCTTTTCAACTTTTTGAGTATAATGGTCAGATTATTAATATGTCATTTTTCTTGCACTCAAAAATATACATTATAGTTATGAATTTTCCTCTGAGTACCAATTTATCTTCATTGTATATGTTTTGATGTGCTATACTTTGGTTATTATGCTAGTGCTTTTAAAATGCAGACTCCCTGTGATGCCTGTGTGGCTTAGTGGTTGAGCATCTGCCTTCGGCTCAGGGTGTTATCTCGAGGTCTTGGGATCGAGTCCCACATTGGATTCCCCACAGGGAGCCAGCTTCTCCCTCTGACTGTGTCTCTGCTTCTCTCTCTGTATGTGTCTCTCATGAATAAATATGTAAAATCTTTAAACAAAAAAGAGGCAGACTCTTAAACCATATTAATAAGATCTTTTCTCAGGTATTTATTATAGTTTTTGCATAGGGCCTTATCCCATTTTCATTTCATTGTCATATGACAATATTTCCAAATTCCACTGGGTATAAAACCTTCAGAATTTGAGGACATTTCCTATGTAACTTAATAAGATAAAAATCCCTAGTAAACAAAATGCCCTGCAACATAGAAGGGCACCCTATATAATTAAAAAACCTTTCTAGGCAACCATCAGACTGTAGCAAAATAGAGAAACTCCATGAAAATGTGTAGGTAATAGGAAGTGTCTCCAGAGAAAATAGAGGTGAAGTGCTTCTATGATGTGTAAAAGTGGAAAGGATCTTATGGATCACATAGATAATGCTTCATTTTACACAGGCAGATTGAGTCTCAGAGAGACTGAAAGATTTTTTTCAGTTTCATAAAATAATTGGTTGGAGATTCAGGACTAAGTACTCCCTGTGTAGTTGTTGCTTTATTGTTATCATTAATTTTATACCGTATTTCCTCTTGCCTTCTGTCCTAAGAAATGAAGATCAACAGGTTTGTGCATCTACAGAAAATTCTTTGATGTCCCTATATGATTCCTTCTATACAAATGGGGTTAGTAAGCCATAAAACCCATTGATAGAACTACAGAAAGCAGTCATGGACAATGAATCCATTTGCTGGAAAAGCACACATGCAACAGCCTTACTGAGATGACTCCTGCTGACCTGGGCAATTACCTGTTCTACCTTTTCCAAAACTTGGGCCCCTTTTACATGTTTCTCTTCTGTTAATGAATTCCTTTCTCATTCATCAGGTTTAACCGTAAGTGTTGGGGATGGCTTTCCTGACAATATCATCTAAAGTGGGCTCCACACCTACTCTCCATTATCCTCTCCCTTATTTTTACAATTGTTTTACTTCTTCCTCATAACAGCCCATGTGTAATTATTTTATTTATTAACCAGTTTATGTATTTGTCTGTCTTACCCATTAAAATATATATTCCATGTCTAGGTCTAGTGCATATCTCAGTTCTGGTCATAGTAGGTATTCAGTGGAATCTAGGGGCTTGAATAAATGAATATAAAAATCTCCAATAGACCTTTAATGAGTAAAGATAATCTCAGTAGACTATTTGGCAAAACCTGAGATGTTATATTTAGGTGACATCCCTAAACTGAACTGGAGAAACATAGATGATAGTTCTGGTCTTGATCTTATACCCCAAGGACAAAGACTTTTAATATAATTATGAGTAAATTCATTTCCAATAATAATAGACTAAGTCATTGGACAAACTTTTTTTTACCCTCAGGAAAAGTAAAAGAGCTGAATGAGGTATAAATACCATCTTTTAAAAGTGTCAAAGATCTGAGAGGATAATTATTCGGTAGAGATCTGTAAGAGTTTGGGAATACAGGGATGGAGTCTAGCAGTAGAGACTACGTTTCCCCTCATAATATGCAGATCTAGGGAATTAACAGACAGCTTGGGCTGTCAGCCGAAGAAGATAAAAAGTCTGAATGCAGATTCTATCAAGAATCCAGACTTGGTAAGCCTCCTACCTCTCTGGACTGAAATTCTAAGGGCTCTAGGCTGGTAGTAATGGCGATGGCTTTGTGCAATTTTACTCAGCATTAAATTGGATTAAAGTAGTCCCAAATAGTATACCTAGGATTCTGACAAAAGTAAATGGAAATCTTTACTTCAGGAAGATAACTTTAATCAAGTCTCATATTATTACTAAAAGTCAGTTTTCAAAAACAATGCCCAGAACACAATCATAGATAATTAGACACACAAAGAATGAAATACCATAAGAGAAAGAAATTGTAAAAATAAGGCAGCTTAGGAACAGACACAATAGAGTCAAAATAATGGAATTACAACTAGAAAGACTATATATAACAATTTTGCTCACTATGTTCAGTGAGGTAAAAGTCAAGCTTCAAATTGTTATCAGAAAACTAGAGACCACAAAAATTCATGCTACAGATTCAAAGAAGAACTAAATATGCATTCTAGAATTTAAAAAAATAGAAAATACAGAATAACAGACAATAGATAGAGAGCAGTTGTGTCCAACAGAAACTTCTGCAATGATAAAATTCTTCTATATTTGTCCAATACAGTAACCACTAGACACCTATGGCTCTTGAATACTTGAGATGTGGCTATTGAGACTAAAGAGCTGATTTTTCAGTTTTATTCAATTTTAGTTAAGTTTATATAGTCACTTAGGCTAGAGGTTAGTGTGTTGAACAGTGCTGACATAGAGGATTATGTAGAAAGTCTAACATATATGTAATAGGAGTACCAGAAGCCAAGGAGAGAGAAAATGAAGCAGAGGTAATATTTGAAGAGGTAATGGTTCAAAAGTTTTAGGAACTGATGAAATACACTTCTCCAAAATTCAAGAAACTCATAAAATCTCAAGGAGGAATTAAAAAACAACAACTTTTTTAGGCATGCCATAGTGATTCTGAAGAAAACCAAAAACACAAAAAGAATAAATAAGAAGAGGCAGAGAAAAAAAAAAAAGATTCCCTTCAAACAAAGAGCATTTAGATTGCGTTGGCATCTCAACAGCTACAGTGGAAGCCAGAAAAAAGTGAAATGATATATTCAAGGTGCTGAAAGAAAATAACTCCTATCCTAGAACTCCACACCCAGAGAAAGTAACTTTCAAGAATGAAGGTAAAATGAAAGCATTTTAAGACCTGGAAAAACAAAGACAGTTTAACACTAGCAGATGCTGCCAATGGAAATTATAAAATGATCCCAGATGGGAGGTAAAACATGAAAGAAGCAACAAGAACAAAGAAAATAATAAATACGTGGGTAAATTATAAGAAACAATACTATATAAGACACAAACAATAATTTATGAAGGCCCTTTTTCTTTCTCTCCATCTTTCTTCTCTCTCTTTCAACAAATTAACATGGGGCTTCACATTTTATGTTGAAATGGTTCACCAATGCTACTGGACTTCTTACTATTGTTGGTCAGAGACCCTTATTAAAGTGTCTCACAAGGCTGCACAGCATTAATATTTGTTGGAAGACAAATAGATAAATGAATGGAGCAAAGGAAGTTATTTCCTTGTTCCCTGGTAACGTGGCAAGGATATTAAAAAAAAACAATGAGCTTCATAGAGAGTGACAATTGAGTAGTTGAGTTTCAAAGTCATCACTTGTGGCACTTGAACATTTGCAAATACTAACATACACTGGATTTCTGAAATGTGATTCTTACAATAAAGCCTTCTGGAGTCAATTCCAGAGAGCCTATTCCAGCTTTTGGCTTTAATCAAGTTACCTAAACTCTCTAATCTTTATTTTCTTTATCTTTGACCCATTTTGCATCGTGGTTAGTGTGCATAAAACCACATTTGGATCCTTTTCATTAACTTCCCTGAAATGTTATGAACTCCTTGGCAATGTACTCTAAGATATTTTCTTTGACTTTATTTTTATTGTTGTTTCCTTTCCAACAGTCTGGGTACTTCCTCAGGAATACATTTAAGTCTACAAGTTGTATCCTGTTTCCTTCTCTCTCCCTCTGTCCTTTCCATCTTCATTCTTAGAAATCTTCTCAAGTTGTATTTCCTGTCCACATCTTAAGTTCAAACTGTTTTGATTTTGCTATTTGCCGCCTTGAATGCAGACTGTGTTGTCATATTCTTTGAAATCTTTCCTCATATGCTGTTTTCCCCATCTCATTCTGTTATACCTTTCCTGACAGATTATTTTGTAGACATATCCTTATATCCAATCAAATGCTTTAAAAAAATCTTTTTCAGTTTATTCACTCCTGAATGTGAAGAAATTTATCAGGATCTTGTAATTGTCGAGGCACCACAGTGGCTCAGTGGTTGAGCATCTGCCTTTGGCTCAGATCTTGACCCAGGGTCCTAGGATCCAGTCTCGCAGCAGGCTCCCTTCAGGGAGCCTGCTTCTCTCTCTCTGCCTATGTCTCTGCCTCCATCTCTGTGTCTTTCATGAATAAATAGATAAAATCTTAAAATAAAAAAGATCTGGTAATTGTCAACAAATGGGGTATATAATGTAGAAAGATATATTTTTTGATATTGTGGTATATTAATTAGCTTATTGCTCAGTTCCCTACCCTCTTTCAAGGGAGGAGTATACTTCCCTGCCCCAGAGGGCAAGTTAATTGCACAACATCTAAACCAATTTTCAATATCTCATCAGCATTCAAATAATTGGGCACTGCTGTACAGGAGGTGTCGTCTTCAACTCCAGCGGATACTATAAGAGATAAATGTGTGACCAACCACCATCTCCATTATGTATTGCTACCACAGTCTTCCTGTCTACTTCCTGCCAAAGCAGCATACTGCAGCACACCCCAGGAATGTGCACTAATACATCTCCTTTGTCCTAATTTTCCAACTATTTTCTGGAAGTCAAAGTCTTCAAAAGTTGTGATAAGAAAATAAAAGTACTCTGTTCGCTAGGAGTCATAGAGAGGAATTCCCTACTTTTCTTCTTGATTCAGATCTTTTCTTCTTGATTCAGATTTTCTGTTTCCAGTAGTAAGCCAAGGAATCACGATTGTTCAAGTTTCTCACCCCAGGTCCATTGGAATTATGGATTAAATTTCTCTTCTGTGAGTTTAGGTCCTACTGTGAACCTGGTTGTTCTATACCTGCACCTGTGTTTCTGGCTATGCACTGGGAGAACCAGGTCAAGAACTTTCGCCAATCAGATGTTATTTTATTTTATTTTATGTTATGTTATGTTATGTTATGTTATTTTATTTTATTTTATTTTTATGATAGTCACAGAGAGAGAGGAGAGCGAGAGAGAGAAAGAGAGAGAGAGAGAAAGAGAGAGAGAGAGAGGCAGAGACACAAGCAGAGGGAGAAGCAGGCTCCATGCACCGGGAGCCCGACGTGGGATTCGATCCCGGGTCTCCAGGATCGCGCCCTGGGCCAAAGGCAGGCTCCAAACTGCTGCGCCACCCAGGGATCCCCCAGATGTCATTTTAAATTCAAGATGGTGCCTCTATGTTTAACAAGCAAAATGTGTCTGTCTTCTAGAATAGTCTGTATTTTAGACTTCTCCCTGGGCCAATGTTCACTTCTTCCTTGTTATTGTAAGTTGCTGATATCTAACTCTGTTTGTAAACATAAAGACTTCTAGAAATGAAATTTGGATAAAGACAGATTCTGGAAGCTGTAACCTTCTCGTGCTCCTGAGGATTCACCCCCAGGTTCCCAAGGGAGCATCTTTTCCAACACTTTATTATGCAAAATTTCAACCACACAACAAAGTTGAAAGAATTGCACAGTGAACAGCCTTCTGTCTACCACCTATTTTGCTATTAGCACTTCACTCACTTTATTACACACCTATCCCTCTATCCATCAATTAATTCATCACAGTTTTAGATGCATTTCAAAGCAAATTGTGGACACTAGTATACTTCCTACCAAACACTTCAACATGTGTATTATCGGGAAGAGTTCATTATTTGTTTACAATTCTTTTTCTTATGTAAAATTTACATGTAATGGGACACAGAAATCAAGTACATATACATTCTTCTGAGTTTTGCAAATGCATACAAAGAAGTACCCTCTTATCCCATAACAAGGGAACATCTTTAGGATACAATAATCAGATCAAAGTAGAATGGGGGCAGTTTCCATCAGAAAGACCCCTGAATAACTCAGTCTCCCCATTAGTTTTGCATGCTGGTAGGAAGGAAAATCTTCCTTGTGATTTCTTAGATTTTATACCTTTGTCATAGAGTTTAGTGTTTGAGAGCATGGAAGATAAAGAACCAAATGGAGACAGAAAAAGCCATGTCATCATTAAAAATAAACAGAGACACAATATGTCAGAGGGCAGAGGCAGGCACTTCATTGTGCAAGTGATTTATAGGGGAAGCTAATTTTAAACAAGCTTAGGCTTGTGTGGTGCTTTGCAGCCAAATAAACAGGCAAAACACCCTTTCCACAGCAGCTCAGAGCTGCTGATCTTCTTAAGAAGTAATCTCATTTCCTTGGTGGTGTAAAAGGCAGTAAGTGGCTGTTTACTGTCTGAGAAAACCCTGGTTGGGTCATTGAAAGCAGACCCTGTTAATGCCATGGAATAATGAGGATTAAGGCTTTGAGACAATGGCCTACTCCCCAAGAGTAAAACCCACAAAACACAACACAGATACATTGACAATTAAAGCAGAGGGCTTCCTTCTGTTTATTCTGTGCTGAAGACCCCGTTTGCTTAAAATGGCACTTGAGCATTAGAGAGACTGGCCACTGACGAAATTAGCACATGGCACTGTGGCCTGCCTGGTTCCTCTTGTCTAGTTTGTAACAGGGGTCAGGCAGGGCCTGTTACGCCAGTGGGGTGGCAGCCAGGTAGCAGGGAAGGTGGAAACAGGAGAGGCAGGAAGGAGGGCAGCCTCATGTGGAGGAAACACTGCAGTGCTACCCAAGCTGGCCAGTCCTGGATTAGAGGATGCTATCTTTAGATTGGTGGCCTTGGTAATTCGTTTTCTCCACCTTCAGGTTTGTGGTTTTTCTAAATGCCAACGTTGAAAAATCTGTAGTTCCATAGTCTAATGGAACGTCCTAAGCAAGCAGAGGTAGAGGGGCATTTGTGGGTGGGTGGTGGGGCGGTGGAGGGGAATTAGTTGGCAGCGGTATTTTCGACAAATAAAAATTTAATACAGAACCTCAATATGTATGGTTCAAAAGCCACCTGAAAGTATCAAAAGATTGAGATGGTTGATTAAAGAGAGAATGCCTCTGAGAAAATGTATGTGAGTTTTCCCTACAGCCCTTCCAAATAAGGCATGTGGCTCACTTGCCTTAAGACTGGTGAGAAGTCAGAAAAACCCAATAACGGAACTGGATTGTTTTCTCTGGACACAATGAGCAGGGTTGATATTCCAAAGGGTTCCAACAACCGGTGAGGCGTGCATACTGACAAATGAGAACTGATATCCATCATGCAACTGGAGTTGGCTTCTGGAGAGTCCTGTTTGGCCAAGTATTGACTCAGGTTCCTGAATGGTGGGAGATCTGGAGGCCTCATGATGGGGCTGGCAAGTGTGGGCATTAGCAGAGTTTGGGGGTTGCTCAGAGCAGAAGCTACTTATCAATTGTTGTGGGAGCACTTCAACAAACCACAGCCAGTATTCCATACCAGGGCATGCCAGCTAACCAGCAGACTCAGACAGCAGATGGAGCGGGGCGGTGGTGAGGAAGCCCCTGTACTGCCACTGAATGCTCATACATGTGCTGGTTTCCCTTGGAGGAGGTGGCAGTCATGTTATTGGAGAATGAGAACTGGCCTTTGTCACCTTAAAGGGACTTTCCCCATGAAGGCTGCTTAGAAGGGAGCCAGGACCATAGTAGAGAGAGTGCATGATGGAGGGGAAATGGAAAAAAAAAAAAAAAAAAAACAACCAAAAAACCATGATGTTTTGGCAGGCTGTGTCTGTGAATGACCCCTTCTCAGATTACTTGCTGTTTTTAAGTGCATAAATTACATTCGTAGAACTGCTAAGGAAGCCAATTATATCTAAGTAGAGTTAGCAAAATATTTTTTAAGAACTGTAACCCATTAAATAGTCACAGCTAGGATCAGTCCAAAGAACTACCACAATTGTCCTAATTTTGAAACCATGAACAAGTATCTTCACAATGGTAGTGTAACATGAAGCTCTGATTTCATTGGTGACAAAGTCACAGGTACTGATAAGAGCACATTTGAAACTGAAGGAAATGCTAAATTTTCTTTAGTGTAAGGACATTTATAATCAATGGATACAGAAAATTTCAGTTAAGGATTAATGAAAATAACTACATAAATTTTTTTTTACCTATTCAAGTTGAAGGACCTCTGGGTAAGTAACTCTGAGTTTAAGGGCTCCCTTGACTTCCAGGGCCGGTTGGACAATGGATCACCTATATGAGGACCTGCAGGTGAAAACATCCAAGAGACAGAGTTCATTTTAAGCCCCTGCCACAGCCAGGGGAAACTGTGGATGTATGAGTACTCTTTACCGAAGGCATTTTCAAGATTCTCACTTCTCTAACCTCCTTGGCCCCAACCAGGAGGTTTAGGAGTCAACACCAGCAAGTAGCAGTGGATGAAGGAAGCTGGCAGAGTAAGGAATTAAGAAGTCCTTCTTCCCCTGCAGAGGATTCCTGAGACTGCTTATAGCATCAAGGTGGGAGGCTTTAATTTTGAGTGAAGTTTACAAATTCAATGATTATACTGCACTGGGCATATCCACCTTTGAACAGAGAGTGTTCCAGGCAACCAAAGTGTCTGCGTTCCTTTCCTTATCTCAGAGGGAATAGGGAAGCCATGTGGTCTTCTGGGGGTTCATCCAGTTGTCGGTAGATAGCCTGACCTCAAAGGATAGGTTTGAAAGGGCATCCTAGGGGAAAATAAAGTTCCTTTGTCATTACACTCCTTGAGTCTTGCTAGTGCAGTATAATATCTATAATTTTTTTTAAAATCTATTTTTTTATATTCCCTAACTCTCAGAAACTAACAGGGGTAGTGGAAGGGGAGGTGGGCGGGGGGATGGTGTGGTTGGGTGACAGGCACTGAGGGGGACAGTGGATGAGATGAGCACGGGCTATTATATGTTGGCAAATCAAACTCCAATTTAAAAAAATTAAAAAAATAAGCCTCTCTGCCAAAGAAGGGTATATGGAAATAAACTCCCTGTGTAAAAATTCTGGCAGACTACTTATTGTATCACCTGGAGTTCCTTTTTTTTTTTTTTTAAGATTTTATTTATTTATTTATGAGCGACACAGAGAGAGGCAGAGACACAGGCAGGGGGAGAAGCAGGCTCCACGCAGGGAGCCCAACGTGGGACTCGATCCCGGGTCTCCAGGATCACACCCTGGGCTGAAGGCAGGCGCTAAACCGCTGAGCCACCCAGGGATCCCTAACACCTGGAGCTCCTTAACCAGTGTTCCCCTATCTGTAAAATAGGGCTAGTATTATATGGGTATGGTATAGGTAGCATCTTACCCCAAAAAAAATTCAAAAAAAAGAAAAGATTCAATGTGCTTATATATCCAAAAGTTTAGAATAGTGCCTGTTGCTATCCACCTATTAGCTAGCTGTGGATTTTTTAAGATTTTACTTATTTATTCATGAGAGACACACAAAGAGAGGCAGAGACTCAGTCAGAGGGAGAAGCAGGGTCCCTGTGGGGAACCTGATGCAGGATTCAATCCCAGGACCCCAGGATCATGACCTGAGCCCAAGGCAGATGCTCAACCACTGAGCCACCCAGGCGTCCAAGCTACTGTTATTATTAAGTTGCTCAAGTCTTGCCACTCAACAGTTGCCTCTAGGGAACCTCCACTGACCCCTAGAGATCCCAAAATAAGAGTTGGAAACCGTAGTTTCAGAACGTCTGCACTCTCCTTTCAGGAAGAGTTTCAGAACTCTTCCTTCTCCAGTGAAAGGAATGTCACAACCATATGGGTAGTTAGTTAATGTACCTAGTCCTTCCACAGGGTCCATACCTGACCAACAGCTCCCTGGGAGCCCCCAGATGGTGGCCTGGGCATTCTTCCTGTTATAACTACTCAGATGAAAGCTTTTCTGAACCCACTACGTGTAAGATGAGACCTCGGAAGCTATTGACTTGGAAAGTAGTTGTTAAACATCATGGGTAGCTAAGGGCCTCTTCAGTTGCTAAGGGAGGTGTTATATTTAAATTCCAGCAACAACAAACAAAACAGCTGGCGGATGTACCACACCTGATGTGTAAATGTTTCTGGCAGTCGTGATGGAACGGAAAGATTATTGGGCTGGGGGTCAAGCAATCCTGGACTTAGATACCACTTATCACTCACCAGTGGTGTGAAATTCAGTACCTTTTTAATGTCCCCGAAAGTCTGTTTCCTTTTAAATATAGCAAGGATAACCAGTAACATCTTTCTGGTTGTTCTGAGAATCACAGGAGATAAGGCTTAGGTGTTCAATTCGTGTTGATAAGTTCCCTTCGGCCCTTCAAATGAAGGGAATGCGATTCAGATGTCAGCTGCAGTTCTCTGTTGCACTAGAAGGAAGCGCAACACGCTCGACCTCCTTCCTTCCTACCTTACAGAGTCAATACAATAGTCCCTGGAAGTCCTAACACACTTCAGTATGTTTTGCAAATTCCACGTGAGGGGGGTAGAAAGGCAGAGTCTATTCCTGTGGCTGGCTCAGCACCCCTGGCTCTGACCTCCAAGCATGCAATCTCTAGATCACATCATTTTACCCGATACAAATGCTCAACCCCTGCTGGTTTTCACAAACAACCACAACAGGACCGCTACCTGTTCATACACTGCATTAATGAGTTACATACATCACTTTGAAAATGGAAGCATCAAGATGGGTTAAAAGCTCACTTCCTGGCAGCACATGAACTCCCTATTCTCAAATACTCTGCCCACGTTGTCATCACGGAGTGTCCCAGGCCCTGCCATGTATGGTTACATATGCCATCCATTTTGCTGGACCTCCTGCCCTCTGCATACGTCCCCTCTTTCCTTCACACCACGTGTCCTAGGAGTTCGCTCTCAGTGTTGGAAATAACGTGATTTCCCTCTGGCCTCTGCAGAACAGCTTCCCACAGCCTTTAAGATCATGCATTGCAGTCAGCCGGTTGACTGCGGAGGGGTTGCTTGATTGAGCATGGCCTCAACTGCATGACTGAGTGGTGGCTATGGAAATGAAGGTGTTTGGGCCATGAGTCTGAAATCTTCCAGAATGCTAGTCTGGGCGCATTCACACAGTAGATTTCAAGAGAATGAGAACAATTGTACAGAATCTCTTGAGGCCTAGCCTCAGGACTGGCAGGGCATCCTTTCCCCACATCCTATTGGCCAGAGTGAATTGCATGACCAGTTCAGATTTAATGGTGGACAATTAGACTCCTACCTCTTGGTGGGAGGAGTTTTAAAGTCCCATTGCAGAGGGAGGGGATACAAGGAGGGGAAGTTTGGGCTGTGTTTGCAATCAATCTGCCACATTTATGTCCTCCATTCCAGTCTGGCTCTTGAAGACCTTTTTCACAAGGACAACTTCCCCTAGGAGAGAAATTGTGATGCTAACTGCTAATATAATGAAAACATTTTTTTTCCACTATTAGTAGAAGAAAAATGACTCCACTTCCTTTGAGAAAGACCATTTCATAGTTCACTTTGCTTTGTTATCTTATCTTGGGTCCTGTTTCCAGACAAGGAAAAAACTGAGACTTGAGTCCCACTCCTCCCCAGACTTGAAGTTTGTCTTCCCCTGAGGTAGGAAAGCAGGAGATCTCAGGAACAAGTGATTCTGTGCAACTGAGAGCACTAAAGGTCCCTAATGTTGTCCTGTGAGGCACATGGTTTGTGAATTTAAAGATGACCTAAGAGTAGTTTATAAAATTGTGAAGAAGTACTGAAATATTCTATCTTCTCTCTCCTTTGCCTCCTTGCTTAAAACTTAACACAAAAGTAGCTATTAAAGGCTCTTATATGATAAGGTGCCAACTGGATGTCAGGGCTGACTGCTTTAAAGTTTTGCTGCCAATATTATGTATTCCCTGTTTAATAATTGAATTCAAGTTTCATAAAAAAGTTGTTTGAAGTATGGTTACAAGTTAGTGAAACAGTTTCATAAGCCATAATAAATAGTCTAAGTGTATTTTATGTAAACTATTAAAAAACTTTTGTTAAGACAAAGATCTACCCTTTGGCCTAAGAAATAATTTAAAGTGGATGTAAGCAAATTGGCCCTCTCATAGATAAAATAAAAAATAGCAAACTTATCGAGATGTGATTTTGCTATAAACTATTCAGCTAAAAACTGACACAGTAATTCAAATTCTGATTATATGTAGGAAATATATCTAAATATGTAAATAAGCTATATGCATACAGATACTATACCCTGAAAATTCATTAGTATGAAAAAGTGTACTATGACACACAATTTAAATCACATTTTGTGATAATTCTAATGTATAACTTTTATTAGACAGAATAAATTGCCCAGAATTAAGGATATACCATGAATTTTGAGACCTCTATTCAAGGCTGTAATGTACCCAACATTTTTTTTCATGGTGAAAAATGGTTTCCTGAAAAGAATAAAGAAATAAATCCAATCATACATTTATATATGTATATATGCCTTCTTTATATCATTCATTTATTCATCCATTCAATTCTTATTGAGCCCCTCCCTACTATGTGCCAAGCACTGTACTATATATATTAAGAAACTGCTTTAGTTCATCATTTTAGTAACTGAAAGTTAGGTATTTCTCCATTTTAGAGATAAAGAAATAAAGGCTTAGAACGTTTAAATAACTTACTTAGCAACTAACCTACCCAGGATAGTAGCTTAGACACTGCTGTCTTTACAACCTGGGTTTTAATCATAAGCTTCTGGAGAAAGAGCTTAAGGTTACATTGTACACATGTGTACTCTGTTGCATCAAATGCGTCCTATGTAAAATCGAGAGAATACCCAGACCCCTCTATAGCCATGAACATTTTAAGGCACTCAGGTATGCTCATGTAAGAGGTATTTTGTTGAGGCACCTGGGTGGCTCAGTCTGTTAAGCATCTGCCTTTGGCTCAGGTCATGATCACCGAGTCCTGGGATCAAGCCTGGCATTGGCCTCCCTAAGGGGGGGAATCTGCTTATCCCTCTCCATCTCCTTCTGTGTGCTCTCTCTCAAATAAATAAATAGATAAATAAATCTTTTTTAAAAAGAGATATTTTGGGATCCCTGGGTGGCGCAGTGGTTTGGCGCCTGCCTTTGGCCCAGGGCGGGATCCTGGAGACTCGGGATCGAATCCCACGTCAGGCTCCCGGTGCATGGAGCCTGCTTCTCCCTCTGCCTGTGTCTCTGCCTCTCTCTCTCTCTCTCACTGTGTGCCTATCATAAATAAATAAAATAAAATTTAAAAAAAATAAAAAGAGATATTTTGTTATTTTTGAGTGATAACAGAAAATTATAAAAATTCATAATTGGTACCTGAGTCAAATAGTTAGCAAAGGTTCCTTGGAAACATATGGTTCATTGTAAATATCTTGGCTTGAGCTTTCATTTTCCATTAAAAACTAACCTTCAGTGGTCTACTTTCCAGCTCCAGTTATGGGTGCCTGTTCAAGAATCTACTCTCTGTTCATGGCTGCCAGTAGACATTCCATAAATACTTGCTGAATACATGAGAATCTATGCAGGGTTTGATTAACTCAAACTGTATTGGGTTCCAAATCTACTTATTTTCTTGTGGTTCAGGTTCTACTATCCAATATCTGTGCTTTCAAAACCATTAATATTATCACTTTTGGCTTGGGTTGTATTTTATTGCCATTGTAGTAGGTATTCCTTGAAGTTTAAAGTCCTTTCCATAATCTTTCCAGATTTTTGATATTTGAGATTCCCATATTATTTTTTTTTCTTTTTTAACCCCCTTTCTACTTTTATCCCTTATAGTTCTATCTGTTTAGTTATGCTGCATTCGATGTTAAAATACACTCCCTGGTATTTATCCCTTGGACAGACATTATTGGTCAAATAATGAGAAGATGTTTCACTTAGGTTCCCACACATCATCATATTAGCAAATAAAGGTCTGGGGAATAAATTACTTGGTCTAATCAGAGGTGGATATTTCTCAAGGAGAGACCCAAACTCCCCAGTAGATCAGAAGATCCAGTGAAGAAGTGGTTGATGTCAATGGGAAGTCAGAAAACCTTGAGGCTCGCTCCCACCACCCTTTCAGAAAGGATTCTGCTATCTATAACTGACGTGACTACCCATCTATCTTATCTGCTCTCTTCTTCAAAGATGTTAAGGATGGTTCTCCCCATTCCACTTTCATTGCAATTCATCAATATCGTTGAAGCAGGGCTAGTTATTCCAATCATTCATTCATAGTATAGTTTCCTTCACTGTGAGCATGTTGAGGGTAGAAAGCATGTTTTCTCTCCACCAGTATCTCAATCCTAGCAGATGACCAGGCACTCAGTCTATTAAAGAAAGTTTGTTAGAAGAGTGCATGACATTATACCTGAAGTCCCACAAATATCTCCATGAATTTCATCCCCTAGCCATGATTTGGTTATATGTCCATCACTGAACCAATCAGTGATTAAGAAAAAAACAACTTAATGATTTAAGCCAGTCTAGGCCCATAACTACAGTTGAGGATGGGGTCCATCCACATCTAATGACAAAGGTGATAAGGGAAAGGAGGCTAATCTCCCAAAGTAGAGTCAGGACACTATACATAATTGGAGAGAACTAGATATGAAGGAGGCAAATAGCAAGTATCTGATACGGGGGTTACAAGAGAAGTATGATGCTAATAGGCACACTTCAATATGCATAGTCCTGAGAGCATCTAATTTTTCTACCAGCTGAAATCAGCATGCCCCAAACTGCTATAATCTGACCTCTATTTTATCCTGTTTTGTAAAACTTAGTTTTCTGTAGGTATTTCCCATAAATTACAGTTCCTATATAAGTTTACACTAGTTATTATAATGTGCAAGAAGGTTGTGCTTGTCTCTGGTCTGTTATTTAGCCTATTGCTCCATCTTGGAGCACTCTTTGCTGATGAGTGCAGACCCCTGCATGACCTCCTCCTCCTTAGCCTCTTTGTTGCTCTACGTTTCTCATCTGATCCTGGCTCTTGCACTCTTGCTTGACCATCTCCTAGCCACCAATGACCTACTGTTAAGAATTCATATCCAAGACCCTGGAGTGTAAGCCCAAGTCCATCTCTAACTATCCATGACTCAGTTACCTCACTTATAATAGGAAATCTTTCTTTCAACCTCATTAGGATGCCATAAGATGCAAAAATGGTATTTAAGATTCTAATTTGTTAATAATACCAAGTTAAACTTCTCTATGTGTAATTAGAATTCTTTAAATGCAAATATTAATGTTTATAATATAGCATCACTACATCCCCTGAGTATGTGGTAGGTATTAAAAGAGTATTGGAAAAAAATAAAAATAAATACAATAAAAGAGTATTGAAAACAGAAGTCTTACTATTAGCAATAGCACAATAAGAAGGTAGGCTAAGAAGTGAAGAATCTAAAAAAAATAAAAGTGAAGCATCTGACAATGGTTTGGTAAATTTCCTTGAAAGAATAAAAAGGAGTGATTTAAAAATGCAATCTTTCAGCTCAAAATGATCAATCTTTTGAGATTGTATTATAAACACAAGGTGGTAATGGCATGGGGGAGAGTCTGCTGATGAGAATAGAGATTGCATTGGCGAGGATTCCTAACACACTTTGAAGAAGGATATATGGAGGCCATATTTTCAGTCTTTGAGTTTGATTCTTTGGGCATGAAGCCTTAGTAAACATATGCTTCATGGGAACCTAGAGGGATCATTTGCCCTTTGGAATAAAGCTTCTATGGACAAAACCATGTTTCTCAGGGTAAGATGTGGTTTTGAACACCCTGGAAAAATACACCTACACCTGATTCATTGGAGCAGCCCTGGCCAGGATAGGGTTTCAGCTTGGCTTGAGCTGGCAGCCCAGATGTTCCCTCAGAACACGGCTTATCCCCATCACTCTAGAGGAGTCACTCACCATGCCCCACGATCCCAACAAAACCTTCTTTGTGAAACAGGAAGGGAGGGTCAGGTTGCGTTCCCAGCCCAGCTGCCAATCCCTCCCACTTTGGGACCCTTTCTATTCTCCCTAGGGTTCCATCAAAAGTTTAGCAGAAACATTTGCCTCTAGGCATCCACTGTGTCAGAAGCCTGACAGCTTGTTTATATATATATTTTGTTACACTTCAGCATGGGTATGGTTTTAGGGGAGAAAAAAGAAATAAGATGAAAAGTCTAGAAATTGGCTTTGCTTTGTGATTCTTTCTGTATTTTTTTTTTCAGTCCTAGGCAATGTATAGCCATCAGGTGACTTTCTTATATTCTCCAAAGAGTGGCTTCTCCAAGTAGTCCATAGAGAGGATCAGAGGTCTTGGTGAGTGACCTTGGTACCCAGAGGAAGTTTTTCCTCAGACCCTGATTCAAGAAGTGTAAGAGGGGATATTTGACCCCTACCTGCAATGTCTTTCCCTTCCTTTGATGTTAGATTAAAATAGAGAGAACCTAATGTAAACTGTGCCATACTAATAAGCTACAAAGTCAGTAGCAATAAAAGTGACAATATCTGTCTTTCTCTGCCTGATTTCTATCTCTTGGGTTTGTTATCAGAGAATTACACAGGGAGTGTATCAGTTAGATATTACAGTGTAACAAACTTCTCAGAAACTCAGTGGCTTAAAATAATAGCATTACCATTCACCAGTCTATGGGGGCACTGGGTGGTTCTGGTTTCATCTGTGCTCACTGATACATCTGTGGGCCGTGGTGAGTCAGGTAGGCAGCTCTGCTCATCCTTGCTGGACTGTTCCACCTGTTTGAGAGTTCAGCTGGCTGAAGTTGGCCTAGAAGGGCTTTGTAAGGTCATCTGCCAGCAGCATAGCCTAGGCTTCTTCACAAAGAAGCAGCGCTTTTGAGAGTGTGGAACAGTGGAAGGCTTCTTGAGGATGAGGCTCAGATCTGGCATAATGTCACTTCCAGCATTTTCTGGAATGGCATGGGGGAGAGTCTGCTGATGAGAATAGAGATTGCATTGGTGAGGATTCCTAACACACTTTGAAGAAGGATATATGGAAGCCATACTTTCAGTCTTTGAGTTTGATTCTTTGGGCATGAAGCCTTAGTAAACATATGCTTCATGGGAACCTAGAGGGATCACTTGCCCTTTGGAATAAAGCTTCTATGGACAAAACCGTGTTTCTCAGGGTAAGATGTGGTTTTGAACACCCTGGAAAAACACACCGACACCGGATTCATTGGAGCAGCCCTGGCCAGGTTCAAAGATTAATATAAGACCAAGCCCAGAGTCTTGTAGGAAACCACATGCAAAGGACACAGATATAGGTGAACATGAAAAATCATTGTCGTGACACTGCCTGATCTTAGAAAGTCGGCTGTGACTCTACTTTAGAAGAATCTTATTTTCTCTTTCCTATCATGAACTGAACGTTTATAACTCCCCAAATATATATACTGAGCCCCTATCCTTCAATATGGTGAATTAGGAGGTGGGGTCTTTGGGAGGTAAGTACAATTACATGATGTCATGAAGGTGGAGCCCTGATGAATGGGTGTGATGGCCTTATAGGAGTCATGAGAGAGCCTGCTTCCCCCTCTCTTCCTCGCCACACGAAGACACAATGAAATGTTGGTAGTCTACACCCAGGATAGGGCCTTCACCAGAACATGATACAGTTGTACCCCAATCTCAGATTTCCAGCCTTCAGAGCCGTGAGCAGTAAATCTCTGTTGTTGGTGCACAACCCTAATCTATGGTACTTTGTTATTGCAGCCTGGGCAGACTAAGACACTGTCCTAGGACTGAGTAGATAAGTCCAAACTGGAAAGAGAGAGGAGGCCCAGGTTCACTAGCTCATAATATATTTTGGTTCACATTTGGCTATACGTCCATTAATTAGTTGGTCAGAATCCATTAACAGAGTGAGAGATTAGGCTCCTCCTAACCTCCAGTATTTAGAAAGAAAAATGATCAGAACACCTCAGAGGAGGTCAAGAGTTCTCCATGCTCACTGGCAGCACTCTTTCACATGGATGGTTGCCAACACCCTTGCCTCTAGTTCTTGTTGTCTTTGTTCTCATGATTGGCTTCTTCCCACTGAGACTGTGTAGACCTGTCCTAGTACTCCTTCCTTATCAAAGTTGCCTTTTTACTTATGAACTCTCCCCATTAGACCACAAGCTCTATACCAAAAGAGACTATTTTTCTTGGTTTACCAGTCTTTTCCCCAGCAACTAGAAGAATATGTTACATATAGCAAGTTATCCATAAAAAATGGCAAATCTCAAATGAATGAATACAAAGATGAGTAATTAACTACAGGTGCTGTTGAGTTTGGTTATCTAACACTCTTCCAATGGGATTCGAAGCTAGATGCATGCAAGGTAGGTAGGATTACCCGTGTTAAGGAATCAAAATTAAAATAATTATGTTCCCTAGCATGCCTCTAAAACAAAAGCTGCACAAATCAAGGAACTCAGAGATCTGTTACTATGGTGATATTTTCTAAATAATCAACGCCTATGACCTAATAGTCTAAATACTATGAAGAGGGTCACAGTATAGAATATTTGAGATCAAGGAGGACTCATACAAGTTTTATTTCAAGTCTAACACTACTTCCCTACATGGAAGCATACTTCCAGAAATTAGGAGAGACGTTGCCTTTACCAAAGAGTCAGCCAGGGTTTTAAAATTCTATCTGATCTCTCCTCTGCCCTTCTGGGTCCCCCTCCCATCAATGGCCCCTCTTAGGGCCTCAGTGGCTAAATGCTCATCATCTCTTCATTTTCATCCCAAGAGGAGGAGATCATCATGGGTATTTCTAGATCATTCATACAACCTTTATTCAGGGATTGGTTCAGACACTCAGAATGTCTTTTGTGCCCTACTTCATCTATTCAATAGTCTCTTGACTTTGGTGAATTCTATGAGGGAGGGTAGAAGATAGGGAGACCAAGAGTGGGGCAGAAATCTGCTTAGAGTTTAGGAGGGCAGTCTATGCCAGGTCAGCTTCTGCTTCCAGCACTTTAGTCTGTGTCTGGCTCATCAGAGCCTGGCACTGCGAGGCAGATATGCTGGAGAACCCGCTCTCAAAGTTTGAGGTGAATAAGGATCACCAAGGGAAATTTAAAATCTATAATCCCTGTGCCCTGATTCCAGAAATTCTGTTTAAGTAGACCTGGAATAAAGCCGGTGATTGGCATTTAACCAACTACCCAGATGTTTCTGATGCTCTGACCCTGTGTTGAAAAATAATTGTAAAAGGAAAGTAACTAGAGTATTACCTAGTCAGTTTTTTTAAAAAAATACTTTAAAGTATAATGTTATTTTCATGAAAATTTGATTGAGATAAGCAGTCATGGGGACAAATTCATGTTCTCTATAAGCTTTTGAGTTACAACACTGATGTTATAAATTTCTGAATTTTCATTCATTTAGAAAGTGAACAAAACTAAAAATATGGGACATTTGACACCTTAGATATGTTTTCCTTATTTTTTTATTTAAAATAAGTTGTGATGGCTTTATTCACTACTTTTCTTAGTCTGAGCAATGGTTTTAACATTTCCTGAAAATATAGCATTGTTTTTCATACTCTTATGGCCAGGAAGTCCCAGGGAGTGTTGGATACATGTTTGCTGTGATGGTGATACGGTAACAGGAACTATGAATATATGTGCTGCATTGGCAAAAGTATGCAATTTGGGCTAGACGTCTGGTCTCAACTACTATTCAGAGATAGTACCTATCATGAGTGTCATGGGAGACAGTCTCATCAGCATGTTCTTGGGAAAAAATCAGGTATGGACCAGTGGGGCCACTAGGAGTGTTTCTTTTGCAAATACATCTGGTGATTTTTTTGGAAGAGACTGTGAAAGCTTTATGACTTGGCTCCCACTTCAAGCAACTTCAAATAAAAAGGCCTACCAGAAACTGAGGGAGCATCCAGGTGGATGGAGTCTCATTTTGATAGGGGACAAATCTGAGATGTCCAGGGTCAGTACTAAATTCACAGTTGGCTGATAAAGGGGGAAAGCACTAATATCATTGTACCCTCCTCACAAGACACACCTAATATGTATGTTGGCCAATAAAAATTTGTAGAAGTTTCTAGAGAAGGGAGGTTAAAATGGAAGAAATGTGAACAAAAAGTTTACTGAAAGAAGGTGCTCTGCAGTACGATTGAGGAGAACAGAGGCTCTGGATTTGGATGGCCTGGTTTCATGTCTACAAATGAGCTGTGTGGCCCTGAACAAGTCTTTTAAGCCTGATAAGTTTCTGTTTCTTAACATGTCAATAATATGTAGTAGATACAGAGTAGATAATATTGTGAGCACTAATGATATCATCTATACTACAGTGTAATAAATATTAGCTATTTTTATTAGAAGCATTAATAGGGCTATGCTATTAATATAATACGGTAGAAAATTAATAATACCATTAATGGTGCTATGTATATAGGGTATCCTGGAGAGGAGTCCTTGAAGTCCTAAGCATCTCCATCTTGCCAGACTCCTTCCTAGTCCACTTTGAGAAAGCAATCTGAGCAGTCAGAGGAATGTTCTTTGTTGATTTGGAGGGAGAAAGGGTTTCCATTTTTAGAGCACTAAACCTTACCCCTCTTCTGATGGCGGTGATCAGCGGGCCTGAGTAGAGTTCTTCAGAACCACCTACCTCCCATTCAGCAACACTGCCATTGTCTTTAATGAGCAGCATCACCTCCCACTCTGGCAGGCAAGACACTCTTCACCTCTAAGCATCTCCCCCCCAGGTTGGTCCACATTGTATTCTGGCTGGGTTTTTTTTTTTTAATTTGTGGAGTAAAATGAAGGGGTTTTCCTAGAGTCTACATAATGAATGCTGGTTATCCCCCCATTGTTCTCGTGATTATCATATAAGATATTATAAAAGGAAAGGACTGGAAATAATTTTAGATGTGCTTTTTTTTTTTTAATCTGCAATTCCCAGAGCTGGCAACATTTTTGTGAAGTTGACCCCATTGTTAGGGTGATATTGTTTTGAAAATAAATGTAAATGTTTCTGGAAAACAACCTGACAATATGTAACAGAAGCCACAGAATATTGGTTTTCCTTTATCCAGTCATTCTTCTCAGTGGATCTTATCCTAAAGAGATGATCCACCACAAGCAGCAGTTGGCTTCACAAAGAACTCGTGCGTCATAGACACAACCTAAAAAATTGACAATAAGAGAATGGTTAAGGCTGGGGTGGAATTTCCACTCCTTGTACATATCAATTAAAACTAGTCACTCGGGAATCTCTTTTAAGCATGAAAAATATGTAAACTCTGCAGGTGAGTGTAAGAAAAAGCAATAAAAACAATACAGATTTTTATAATTTAAAATGTGTTCACATATGTAACTCAATGGAAAACACACATACCAAATCACTGGGAAAAGCCAGTGATTATATATTTTCTACTTTTAAATATTCCCCTTTAATACTGAATAAACCTTATTTTTTTGACATTAAAAGTAACAACGAATTTTAGAAAACTAAGTTGGGAATTATTTGAGTTCAACATTACTTATGTTCATGAGTGTGTGTTCACCACGATGATGTTCACATGGCCTTCATCAAAGCAGAAACACAATGATATGAAGAGATCTTGGTCTTGAATTTTCTGTCTTTCCCTACTTCCCCACAACCCCCACCCCAGGTAATTCAGTATACATCCCTTCTCTTTATGGGCCATGTCCCAGGCCAGTCCTATGTCATCTCCATGTGGAGGCCCTGCCAAATTGTCGACTCACCAACAGCTAGAGGAGTAACCAAAGCTCCGCTGGAGGCAAATCTCAGTGAAATGATGGAGAAACCACCATTGTGTTAAAGGGTGTGTGGGGGAGGGAGTCATTTTCTCTCTCTCTCTCTTTCTCTCTCTCTCTCTTTTTAAGATTTTATTTATTTATTTGAGAGAGCATGAGAAAGAGGGAGAAGCTGACTCCCTGCTGAGTGGGGATCCTGATGTGGGACTTGATCCCAGGACCCTGGGTTCATGACCTTGGCAGAAGGCAGATGCTTAATGGACTGAGCCATCCAGAAACCCTAAGGGTCATCTTCTCTTTTTCAAAACAAAACAAAACAAAACAACAAACAAACAAACAAACAAAAACCTATTCCTGTCTTTCTCCACCCCATTTTTCCTAGAGTAACATTAAGCACTGGGTTTACACAACTTGGAACCTGCAAGTGGATTCTGCTCTGACATCTGTAAGGCCTCAGGGAGTCTGCCTCTTGGGAACAAGATGGGGAGCCTTCCCATATGTGAATTTGTCTGCTTTATTTATTCACGTCTGCGTCTGTGTTGTTTTGTTTGTTTTCTGCTTGGCATAAGAAGCTTCTTGTCCTTGGGGATCCGGGCCCCACCCCAAATGGCTTACACTGGGTAACCCTAGGGGTAGGAATCCAGAAGTCTTCAGTCCATCTTTCTCTTGTAGGATCAATATCGGGAATGAGGCATTCCCTTCTCTGCCTAAGGAGTGGGAATCTTGCTGTGTTTTTGCTCCTGCTTTGTGGTATCCAAGAATGCTAATGATTGTGCAAAGAGAGAGAAACGACATAATAAGGGGATTTCTACTCATTATAGATTCCTCTAAATGTTCGAATCCACTTAACTTGCTATAATGTATGTTTTCTGTCTATTATAACTTACTGGTTAGACTGTAATATAGATGGCTATGGGCTGCCAGCTGAGAGGGAAGCAGGCTTGGTATAGGAAGGAAATGAGAAATGAATGCTCAGCAGAGTGACTTCAAGACCAGGGTCTTCATGGGAAGACAAAACAATAGAAAAGTGCTGCAGAGAGGAGTATAGATGAGCTGAAGTCACTAACTATGTGTTTATGGGCAATGTGGCCTCCAGGAAACCCAGCTCCTTCCCTGTGGCTGGGCCCGCTGGTGCTGATGGAGTTAATGCTGTTCCTGCTCTGATGGAAGCAGGGGGAGGCAGCTGGTGGGTGCTGGGCTTGGCACAGGGCATCAGGCCTCGCTGTACCCTCCTCTTCTGGGGCTGCTGGATCACTGCATTGCTGAGCAGCTGTTATGCTCTGGCTGCCAGAACAACCTTTGGAAATGTACTTCCAGAAGCAGCAGGGGTTTCTGTTCAGGCCTGTGAAAGGCGAGTTAAGGAAGACTTTGGAACTGCACTTCTCAAGGGAGATGCAAAAAGAGTTTTTCAAAAATCCTGAGTCCCAGGCCCCTAGGCCTCTTTGTCATGGGTGCAGCCCTTCGGTTGCTGGCACCAGAAGGAGAAGTGAGTGAGGCACTTTCTAGACTCCCGTTAGTGCTCACTGGCTTGCAATCAACTCGGAATAGATGGGTTTACAGAAGCAGGAAACTTAGCAACAAAGCTCTGAGGCTGGTCCTAGCCCAGCAGAGAGGTTTGAGAGTGACCAATAGGATTCACTGCACTTCCTTACTGGGCAGGGATTGGGATCAGACCCACCAGTCCTGGGCTGGAGCCAACGGAGAAGATATGAGAACAGACTTGGAGCCAGCCACTTATTTGAATTTTGGCTCTGCCATTTACTAGCTGTGTGATCCTAGGAAAATTTTTTAATCTCTCTGGCTCTCCATTTCTTCACCTATGAAATGAAGATAAAAATCACAACTACGGATGAGATGAGTTAAAGTGTGAAAAGTGCTTAAAGTAAAAATCACCTTGTCTACACGGGTCATCAAGGTAAGTCCCTGTGTTAGGCAAAGCAGAGGCTGAGTGTGCCCCTCTCGGGCTGCTTGTATATTCTGAACTGGCAAGAGAAAGGCTTTGGGTGGAGGGGAAAATAGCCACGGTGGTATGCAGCTCGAACTGGATTGGCAATTCCCAATTCCCAATTCCATGTTCCGTGACACCCCCTCAATAGCTTGAAATCAGCCATGCCGGGAGTATTTACACTGCAGAAATTGGCAAATCCTCCAATCACTATTTTTGTTTTGTTTTAAACAGCCAGTTAAACATTTTACCAGCCTACCACTGTCTTCATTGCTTGTGTTTCTACAGGTCCAGCCAGTAGCAGAATCCCTGTCTCAGCAGATTTCCATTCTATCTGGCCCAGATCTATCCAAGCATCCTAGTATAAGAAAAGGAATTCTAAGCTTCTACTAGAATATAAGGTAGCATTTCTTGAGCACCTGTTATAAACCAGGCAGTGTGTAAACGCTTTGTATGCATTAGGCTGTTTAATGATTACAGCAACCTCAGGAGCATTTTCACTTTACAAGGGAGGAAAATGACACCCAGATTGGGTAAGTAACTTACTGAAGGGGATGGCAGAGCATGCTACATGGCAGGGTGGCTCCTGGCTATGTGTCAGTGGGTCGGCAGATGTAAAATCATCACCCACCTGAAGTTTCACGAGCTCATGGCATCCAAGGGCTCCATATTGAGCACACTCCATGGTGGTTTATAATGGAATTAAAATTACCTTCTAAGGAAATACTTAGAAACACCAAGATCTATTTTAACTCTTCTAAAAGCTGTTGTTAACCTAAGGCAATCATCCAAAATAAATCTTTGACTTTTTCTATGTGCAGGATACTGTCCCGGGAACAGATTAATAAAGAGAAGCATATGACTTAGTTTCTGGTCTTAAGGAGCTCTCAGTGAGGTGTTGCATGAAAGGTCATTCCTATCCCAAAGCAGGTGATCTGGGAAATCTTTAGGTGAGAGTTTCCCAGGAGCCAAGGTGAGAAGAGAGACTCTCCGAGGCTCAGGTCCTCATCTGCACAATAGGATCAGAACTATACCATGGCCCCATGGCCTTATTATGGGGCTCAAATGAGACTGTACCTTATTTTTTTTAAGATCTTATTTATTCATGAGAGAGGCAGAGGCATAGGCAGAGAGACATGCAGGCTCCGCACAGGGAGCCCGATGCGAGATTCAATCCCAGGACTCCAGAATCACACCCTGAGCCAAAGGCAGATGCTCCACCACTGAGCCACCCAGGTGCCCCACAACTGTACTTTATAAACGTTAGTTCAGTGCCAGGCAAACAGTAAGAATCTTTACATCATCCATACTAACTGATATTCTGAGGACCATTCAATAGGTTAAGAGGTCTGCAGAGGCTGAGAGACACTAGACCACAGGGAGGGGAAAATAGTTTGAAACAGCCCTTCATCACTTTAGAACATTTATAATTAAAGAGGAAATACTGTATAATGCTTACGAGTAAAATACACTTGAATTGTGGCTCTGCCACTTACTTGTATGACCCTGTAGGTTAGGGTCTTGACTCTTTATAGTAGTGTCCAGAGCAGTTCTTTTGAGAAGTCAGATGAAGTCACTCATGTGGTCAAAACTCTCTGATAGGTAGTCATTTCATTCAGAATAAAAAGTCCTCAAGACAGTTGCAAGGTCCTGTGATCCAGGGTCACTGCTTCTTTGGCTTCCTTCCTTTCCTGGTCTCTTACTCTGCCCACACTTGGCTTCCGAGCTGTTGATCCTGCCTCAGGGCCTTTGCATTTGCTATTCCCTCTGCCAGAAGTGTTTTTCTCCCAGATATCCACATGGTTCTTTTCTTCACCTGTTTAAGCCTCTGGTCAGATATCACCATCCCAATGAAATACAGTCTGATCTTCTGTTTAAAATTACAATGCTGGGCAGCCCGGGTGGCTCAGTGGTTTAGTGCAGCCTTCAGCCCAGGGCATGATCCTGGAGACCCGGGTTTGAGTCCCACATCAGGCTCCCTGCATGGAGCCGGCTTCTCCCTCTGCTTGTGTCTCTGCCTCTCTGTCTCTCTCTGTCTCTCATGAATAAATAAATTAAATCTTTTAAAAAAATTACAATGCAGAACCCACCTCCACACTGATTCTCCAGGTAGCCTTCATTTAGATCTTATTACATGTCCATAGTACTTCTCATCACCAAATATTCTAAGTTATCTTGTTATGATTACTGTTTTCTGATCTCCCCTCCATGTGGGCAAAGGGGCAAAGGACTTTTTATTTCATTTGTCGATATATTCTAAGTCCTAGAAAAATGACTGGTACAAAGCAAACATTCAAATGTTTGTGGTATGAACAAATGAATTCCTTAACCTCTGTAAGTCCCAGTGTCCTCTTCTTTAAAATGTGTGCATTAGGGGATCCCTGGGTGGCGCAGTGGTTTGGCGCCTGCCTTTGGCCCAGGGCGCAATCCTGGAGACCCGGGATGGAATCCCACGTCAGGCTCCCGGTGCATGGAGCCTGCTTCTCCCTCTGCCTGTGTCTCTGCCTCTCTCTCTCTCTCTCTCTCTCTGTGTGTGTGTGTGAGTGACTATCATAAATAAATAAAGGAAAAAAATATTTTAAAAAATAAAAAATAAAATAAGAGCATTAATAGTAATTTGTGGGATTATTAGGAATTAGGTGAGCTGATAGAAAGTATTAGCACAGTTTTGTTACATGATGAACCTTCAATAAGTTATTGCTAATCTCATTTATACTAGTTTAGGTATAATCTCCATTTATAAAGTAGCTCATCTGTTGGTCAAGGATTGTTTTAATTAGTCAACATCAATTGCTTACATGATCAATTACATAATCATCTACGAAATAGGAAGCAAATTTTAGCCAGGCCACAGGGTTTTCAGACTGGGAATCAGGGAATGAAGCTATTCCTTTTATCTCCTGGGTGCTGCAGGATGCCTCTGGCATCTGGGCATGTGCTCATCCTTTTGCTTTTCCTGGGAAGGCTCACTGCTCCCTCTGCTCCAGGAATTTGGGATGCACATGGCTGTGTATGACCTGGTTGTCAACTTTTACCCCAACTCTACACCACATCCCCCATTATTTGTCCATTCCGTGGATCAATTCTAAATTCCAGGAGCGAGCATACGGTTGATCTTGCTGGGCCAATCGTCCATTGTTGTCTCATTTGGGCAGAGCTCCTCATATATAAGCTTCTCCTTACACGGGGCTGTGGGAAGATAAGTGACAGAACTTGGAAACGTGGAAGACAAGGACTGTCCCGGCTCTCAGGATAGCAATATAGCACAGTGCTCAAGAACCCGGACTAACTTTACATGTTGTCTTTGCCGCTGACCTCAGTTAGGCCACTTGACTATTTGTACTTCAATTCCCTCATTTGTAACATTGGGTAATGATTCTAATAACCATAACCTCATAGACTAGTTGTAAAATTAAATGAGCTGATGTTTTATTGAGTGGTTTAGAATATAGACAGATGTATATAAGTACGTGATTTTTAGAAGCCCCGTCTAGGAAGCTGATGAATATTTCCAAAGCAGCTGAACCCATCCAGCAGGAAGTCAGCATATGTGAGCATACATATAAGATGCACGCCTTCTCTCCCCCTGTGCTCTCTTCATGTCAGTTCTAATGAGTTTACACCAGAGTATGTGCCTGGAGAATCCAGGGAGCAAGGCCCCTGATCCCTGCTGCTCTGAGAGATTAATCTGTCTCCCAGTACCTTCCGATCTTACGGGAAAGATCAGGCCTCTGAGTTGAACTGTGTGCATTTCTTGGGAACTGCATGCTGGAATATCTCTACCATCAATATCCCTCACAGATTAAATACTTCTTTTCCTTTTCTTCAGTCAGCTCAGACCCATTATCTTTGAATCACTGCTCTATATCCTAGACCTGTGCCTCTCTTCCTGGCCTAAACTTAATCTCTGCCCCTAAAAGCCATCAATTGCTCCAGGAGTGCAAACTCTGCCAGCTGTTCCTGGAATGGTAGTTTCCCCAGGCCCCTGAACACCACTATCTAAGAATTCGAATCCTGGAAGGAATCAGGGGAGGTCAGAGACCATGCATCCATCTATCCATCCATCCATGTTTACCTTTTAGCAGATGGCAGCCAGCCCCCGAGGGTCTTTCTGCTGGCAGAGTTGTGTCTGTGACATATGCACCAACTCCTGAAGTATGTTGCACGGCAGCCTCTGTATTCAACAGGTGGGTGTGGCATCCTTCATTGCTTAGCCAACAGAGGTCAAGCCTGGCTACTCTAGTGGCTGGGATGGGATTCAGACCCCTGCTGCTGAGTCCCAGGCTGCAATTAATCAGAGCCAGGGGCCAATTCAGGGTTTGGACGTTAAACTAGGCAGTTAAGCAAAGGGAGCAATTAGGAGCCAGAATCAGGGTACTTGGGCAGGGCTGACGATATGGAGGTCAGGACCTGGGGGAAACACAGGCTAGAAATGGAATTCAAGGTCAAGAGTGTAAGAGAATGGAGTGTGAATGTCAATCAAAGTGAAGAGCATAGGGAAGCAGAGTGAACAAGGGCAATGGTGACAGTTGTCTTGTTCATGAGCTAGAAAAGTAGAGAACCAGAAAGGCAGAGCCCCAGTGCAAGACATGAACCAATGCCCAGTTGCCTGGTGGTGTGGCCTTTCCTGAGATTCTTCATTTCGCTCTTTAACTTTCCATCGACTCCTGGCCCTCTGGGTCTGCCTTAACCCCACCACCATGGAGACTACATGTGGAAGGATGGTCAATGGCGATGAGCACAGGCTTGGAACCCCGACAGCCTGAATGCAGATCCTACCTCTGCCCTGTACTAACTGATTAACTTTGGCTGGATCACTAAACCTCTCTGTGCCTCAGTCTCCTCATCAGTTCAGTGGACATAGGAATAGTACCTCATTGAAGGGCTGTTAAAGGAGATTGAATTTTAGTCAATATATGCAAAGCACTCAGAACAGAGCCTGTCTCATTAATATGCATCATATACATATTTGCTTATTATTATAAAATAAATGCTTTGGTCCTTGGAGAAAGGGTCATGTACAGGCCATCAGAGCTTGGACATTTTCCAAATCTTTTGGAAGCCAAACTGTGCCAAGATTGAGGAGGGGAAGAAAGGGTTTCGAATTTGGGATATTGTTATTATTGTACATACGGGGGGGGGAAAAAAGTTCATTTTTCCAAGATTTCGCCTGATTGCCCCAGAAAGAAAACATTTTCATTGTGTGGTCATGATTGGGAACACATGTGAACCACACCCCGTGTAGCTCAGCCCCTTTCCATCCTTAGTCTGTTTGCCTCACTCCCTCTCTCTGTTACTAATTAGAAAGAAACCAAGTAGAATTTGGTGTTTCCTTCCCAGTCTTGGTAGGGGAGCCTGTAGTGGATTAATTACCTCAAGCAGTTCTGGCTTCCCTAAGGAACAATCAGTGATGGGGCTTGGGGTCCAGTGGCTTAGGGAGGCATGACAAATTTAAATCTCTACCCGAAGGGAACAGAAATTAATTTTAATAGGAGGCAGTGTGGTCTGAAGTTTAGTGGAGGAGGATAAGCAATCAAAAGTTATGTTTTCTGTCTTAGCTCAACCACTAACTTCTTGTGAGACTTGGCTCTGTTGTAGAATTTAGCTTGTGGGGAAAATAAATCTACCTTTCAGCTAAGAAGTGCTGATGGTGGACAATGACAGCACTAACATTTAATGAGTTATTACTGGTAAGTTCCAGGCATGGTACTTACTATTTATGTACATTTTACATATAAAATACATGTACACATTTACATATACATACATACATGTGTATATATACATACATAATATCTACCTATATAATCATGTGTATATAATAATACATGCACATATGTATTTAGCCCTCACAGATAGGGCAGTGATTAACCCCACTGTATAGGTGAGGAAACAGGTCAGTAAATGATGGCATGTGGTTTTCCCAGGGACCCAAATCTGGAATGTGAGGGCACACACATCATATTTAGTTTTGACATAACCTCAAATCCAAGATCATAACAGCTTCATCATATTGTGTATTAATGCAGGCAGGTACACTTATACATCTTAGAATTTTTTAAAAAGAAAATCAGGAGGTGTATTTGAAGGGTTAATAAGACGGTTCAGTTGGCCAAGCAATCCATCCCTCAAATATTCCCTCATTACTTTGTATTACTCTACTAATTTACTTTGGATACGATTTTTGGCTTTGAGGTTTTAATAAATGAAACTAATTTTTAGAAAGTTTCCAGAAAACAGCTAGTTCCCAACCATATAAACATAGTATTTCTCCTGAAGGGATAAGAGGCCCAGAGCTGGAGCAGATTATGAGCAAGATACTAGTACTGAAATCAGAAGGCAGTGCAAAGGGAGGGAAGGAGGGCAGTGGTGGATACAGCAGAGCTTCAAAGGCCTTGCCGGAATTGAGGAAGAACTGATGTCCCATGGCAAATAGGAGGTAGAAGCCAGCACAGTCAGCTGGTCATCAAGAAAGAGGAACCATATAAAGCATTGGTTTGGGTGTTGTCTACAAATGATTTCTTTGCTCCCAGAGTCACTTCTGATTGGCTCAGGTTTCTGTGCAAGCACATTGCACAGCCCTGGCCATGAGCCGCTTCCAGTAGAGCATTGCAGCTATGTAATTTTGTGGTATTACCAATGGCCCAAGATCTGCAGTCAATGGCTAGTGGCCAGATGCAATCTTCCTAATCCCTCTGTAAGGACAACTCCCAGGTCCCTCTTATTCTGGAACCTTTGCAGTACGAACATTGTACAGAGCCTCCATCTTCCTCAGCTTGCTCACTCACGTGCTCCGAAGAACTCTAACAGAACATTATTAAGGGATAAGGAATTCCCTGGGGACATGAGGGAAACGAGGTAATTTCTTTACTGGTGGATATTGTGTGCCCCCATTAAACAGCAGCAAGAACCCCAGAGAAGAACGTGTACTTGACAGTCTAAAACATAGCTCAAAACGGGGAAGGCAGGCTTGTTTCAATCATCTGCCCCTTGTTCTGTAATAAAAATGTATTTTTTTTTCCAGAGAACAATTTAGTGTGGCCAATAAAAGCCCAGCTAATTTCTAAATCAGCATGGAGCCAAGTCAGCCACCCAGGAGCTCTCTCCTAGGGCAATATTTCTGAGGCGCACACAATCTATACTAAAGCGATCAGCTTCCCTCCATCCTGCCAAGGGGATACGTTAGCGAAGCCCAAAATATGACAAGAGGAAATTTATGTGCAACTTTTACACATAATATCTCATTATGACTCTTCCCAATCTTTCAATTTTAAAAATAAACAGCCTTTGTAATGATTTTACCAGGAGAACATCTAAACTAAGATTAAAAAGGAAAGAGGGAAGAGTTCAGTTGCTGTGATTTCTTTCTTTCCCTCTCTTCAGGGAAATTCACTCCTTCTCTCTACCTTCCTTCTCTCCTTCATCCCCTCTCTCCCTTCTCCCTTTCTCTTCTGCCTTCCCTTACTTCTCCTTTTTCCGACTCCTTCCCCTCATCTAAGGAAAAGGAAAAGTTTTGGGATCTGATATCTCACCTAAGGGAACAAGATCTTTTAGAAGCAAAAACTACTCTGATTCTTTGGTACCTGAGAAAAGTTCCCACTTAGAATTCAGGGTCATTTGTCCAAGGCTCTTTATATCCTATCCCCAAAGTCTCCTGTGCCAGTTTCCTTCTCTTTCCTGTTCTCCTGTCTTAAAACACGGTTGCAGACAGACACACCCACAGACACAGGAAAGCCCCTGGGCCTCTTGTGTTACACACCCTGTGTTGCCTACCCTACTTATGCTGGGCCCAGGACTCCTGGCTTGGTGTCCCCTTGCTTTGTGAAACAGCCAGCAGAGCAAGAAACAATGGAATGTGGTCACTGGGTGTAGCCCAGCTCTTTAGAAAGACCCACCATTTCTTCCTTTGGTATTGTCTTGAGCTTTATGACTTTGCCCATTTTTATTTGGTAGAGACATCCAGCTCCTGGGCTCTCCCCTCCTTGCACATACACATCTCTCCTTTCTGCCTGAGCACCATCTCCTGGGGCCTGTATCCTGGGACACAGCTATCTCTGGGAACATCTCCCAAAAATCGAGCTCTGGGGCTGATTGTTTATATTCATTAACTTATTTGTTCAGGCATTGTCCACAGAGAGGAGACTCCGTTGGGTCTTGAAATCCACAGGTGAATTAAACAGCAAAGCTTAAAAAATAAATAAAAATAAACAAACAAACAAACAAACAGCATAGCTTGTCCTTTAAGAACTCCCTTTAGCTGGGGACACAGTTATAAATGATTCAAGCCATTACATCATGAAAGTGCCAGAATGAAGGGTGGATTGGGGTGGAGCAGGTGTGACCAACTGTGCTGGGGAGTCTCAGGCTGGCCTTGATTCAGAAATGATTTGCCTTGGAGTCAAACCCAGGGATAGGACTTTCTGAGGAGCACTGAAGAAGGAAGTGTTAATGAAACTTTCCAAGCACCATATTTCCTTAGTATCTATGACTTTGCATTCTCAATCTGAGCTAGACTTCTGTGAGATGGGGTTCTACTTCAAGCTGACAAAGCATGGTTTCCTATATGTATAAGAAGAAAGGCCTATTTTTAAGGGCACCTGAGGCATTAAATAGATCCAGTTAAATGAGGGGCGCCTGGATGGCTCATTGCTGTGATTGATCATCTGCCTTTGGTCATGATACCAGGGTCCTGGAATTGAGTCTTGCATCAGGCTCCCTGCTGAAATCCTGCCTTTCCCTCTACCTATGTCTCTGCCTCTCTCTTTCTGTGTTTCTCATGAATAAATAAATAAAATCTTTTTTTTAAAGGATCCAATCAAATTAGAGGCAGAAATACTGAGACAGAGGTGCTGGTAGTTTGATCCATGACTTGGAAATCTAAAGGCCGTGGTTGAGGCCATGAGAAGAGTCAGAATTACCGCAGTGAGCTGGACAATGGTTGTTATCCTTGGCCTCTGATGGAGGCTCTAAAGCCCTACAGAGTATGGCCCATCTGCCTCACCTCCCATTCATCATGTTCTTTGCTGCCAATAAACAGATTGGCCGTAGTTAATTGGGCATATGTCACATGTGGAGTATCATCTAGATGGCACTTGTATCCATGACCTCATTTAACCTCCTTGGAAGGAGACCCTCTCATCTCTAGGATATGGATGAAGCAACAGGTTCATAGATATTTAACAACTTGGCCATGACCCCATAGTCATCAGTGTCAGGGTGAGGATTTGGTTCTTGGATTTCTAAAAGCCAGGCAGTATTTCTTAGGGCTCTCTTGCAGCCAAACTGTTTACTCCTGGTTGCATCTTTTGATTACCGATGCTCTTTCCCTGCCTTCACTCCTCAGCCTGAGTTTCCTAACCAGCTATCCCTGCACAACCGCCCTGATCTTCGAAAAATGTCCCTCTTTGCAACCTTGGCCTTTTGTGAAGTCTCTTCTTGAACGTTCATTGAGTAGCTACCCACTGCTAGGCTCTGGGGTAGGTGTTCTCATATGTGGCTTGGCTTTAGTCTTCATCCTAAACTTGAGAGGTAGGCCAGAAGCAGGCCTCTGCCACCCATTAAACAAAAGTGGAGGCTAAATTCATAAAGTCCAACTGACATGCAGAACATCACATCTGTGTAAATTATGAGATGAAGCCTTACGTCAAGCTCTGCCTCCCTCCCCTAGACAAAATTCATTACCACCTCCTCTGTGCTCCCCTCACAGCTTTGCTTTGTTTCAATGATCGCTATGGTGCATGGCATTCATAGACAACATATTTTGAACAGTGAATGAATAAATGAATTAGTTTATATTAGGGAGGAGTTATAGTTTAGTAGGAAAGCACATGGATTCTAAAAATGGACTGGGAGGGCTCAAACACAAACTCTGCCACTTGCTAGCTATGGGATCCTGGACAGGTGGGCTTCCCCTCTGTGTCATTGGCTGGGATGGACCACCTGCCTTCCTGTGACCAATCACTAACAAATTCTTGAAACTGGTCCAAGCTGCCTCTGTTTTAAATATTTGCTGTGTTTTCTATCACAGAGACACACAGTGTACACCTATCATCATCATCATCATCATCATCATCATCATCATCATCTCTATTTTCATTCAAAGGAAATGTGATAGCCTGTGTTTTTCACAGAATTGGGACATGGGAATGACATTGAGGGAAGAAGAAAGGAAAGAAAGAAGATAGTGTAAAATTAACATTTGCTAAGCACTTACTAAGTCTTGAATTCCATATTTGTCCATAGATGCCCATTCTCTAAACCTCCCAACCAACCCCCTTTCAATTAGAGAAATCATGTAGATTCAGAAATAGAATCTGCCTGAGATCATAAAGCTATTGAGTATCTGACCAAGATGAATATGTCTTCCAGTTCCAAACCCAGTGCTTTCCTAGTCACAGAATGAAGAATTCTTACTCTCTGAAATTCAGTGTTAGGGCATGGGGTCAGAATTCATGATCTGAGTGAAACTTGGTGGACAGTAAATTTTGATTCCTGAGTAGGTCCTATGTACCAGAAGGCAAACAGATCTCAGGACACGTCACCTGGAACTGCTCTCCTGAATTTTTACTTCACCTTATCTCTACTCTACCAACCCAAAGGGCAAAGGAAAGACAGTCTTGCTCTTGAAAAAATACTTGATATGAAAAACCCCAGAGTGAAGGAGTTAACTGTCTGTCTCCCTTCTTCCCCCGCCCCCCCCCCCCCCGCCTCAAAGTGTAAACAGTTAGGCTTTTCTCCTCTTTCCTCTTTAAGTGATAAATTTGAGTCTACAACACAAAGTGGAGCACATTATGTCGAAAGTGCTTATTTTCTTCTGATGTTTGATAGGAATTAGGATTGGTAAAAACCCAAACTCTGTTTCCCCTTTCACGCAGCCTGTCATTTTTGTCAAACAAGAAGCTGATTAACTTTCAATCAAAAGAACAAAAGTCTCCAGAAAGATTCTTCTTGAAGAAGCAGTGGCTTAGGCAATTACCCCATGGAAAATAAATTTAGTGTTGAGCTTGTGACTTAACTCTAGAGCTGGTGTACCCTTTCTATGTAGGAAACATGCTGACCAATGCATTTAATCCAGCCTCTGCCACACGGGAGAACGTTATTAACGAATAACACTGAAATCTCTGGATATTCAGCAAGCAAGGTGGAGAAATTCCTGTTTTATGAATGTAATTCAGGTCAGCCATTGTGAATGGAAGGAGGAGGTGATTCTGTCAGAAGGAAATAGGATGAGTGGAAGGGAGAAAACACTTGTGGTTGATTATAAAAATGGCTGCATGTGATTTTCCTACCTCTATCCATGGCCATGGTGGTGCCTTCCCACACTGTGTCTGGACTGCCTTCATGACTTGATTTGCCAGTGTGACCCAAGCAATGCTTGGAAAGTGAATCCACATTAGGTTCTATCTAGCCACACTTAGAACCTTGAGACCAAAGCCACGTACATGAGGCTGAGCTAGCCTATTGAGCCATGAAGAGATATATGGTCAAGTCAACCTCAGAGCTCCAGCTGACTTTGTGCCAACCACTAGATGTGTCAGTGAGGCCATCCTAGACCACCCAGCCTCTGCCAAGCCAACCCTGACTAGAAGAGCTCTCCCCTACCCCCACCAGAGACTCATGAATATCAAGAATCTCAGGAAATCATGAGAAATGATAAATGTTTACAGTGTAGAGGTTTGGGGGTGGCCTGCTATGCAGTGAAAGCTAAGCAATCCAATGATCTTCTCTTTCCTTTCCAAATTTCAATCTTAGTCTGTTTACTATGACACGGCATGGTTGTAATTGGAATTTCAGAATGCCTAGTTTTGAGATCTACCATCAAAGACTTTTAGGCACAGAGCCTATACTTAGTAAATTCAAAAAGTTGACCCCCTTGTTTATGTGGCTTAAAGTCTTTCCCCTTTCAGAACTGGTTTATTTTGTTTCTGTCTTATCATTTGACTATAACCCATCCAATTTTCTATTATATAATTCAGCCCTGATGCCACCAGGTAGGAGATTCCAGACTGATGAGACATCAGGTACCCAAGCTGCTTCTGTCTTGAATTATCTCATAATCATTGACCCACCCCCACCTCCCACCTCCCCAATATTTTATTTTTCCTCAACTCTAAGAGATACATCCTTATGTCATATTTTTAACTATATTGGAAGGGGTGGTGATTCAAGAATGGGTAAGTTCCCGAACTCTTTGGCCTTCTCTCTTGTGAGTGATTTAGATATGCTCCATAAGACAGTAGCCCCTTGTCTGGCCCCAGGGAATCTGGGTTCTGGCTTGCTTTGATGAGCTACCTTTCCCTGGTACAGACTTAACTCTAGAGCTGGTGTACCCTTTCTATGTAGGTTATTAACGTTATAACGGATCTGGTATGAATAACTGGTCAAATCCAGGATGTCTTCCCATTCTGTCTTCATTTCATGAGATCTAGCAGTCATCACAGTCACATGTGTTCTCTTTAGCTCAAACCAACTTTCATTTCAGGGTCATTCCCTGGCCCTGGAAAAACCCCAAAGACTGTGAACTCAAGCAGGTTAGGAAAACCAAACCCACACAGCTTTGAGTTTGCTAGGTACTAGAAACCTCCTGCATTTTCTGCAAAATGAGGAGACACTCCAAGCCTCAATGCCAGACCAAATGGCCCATTTTCATACAGATATGGGGAGAGAAGCTGTCACATGTGTTTTCCTACTGGCAGCCAGCCCTGCCCATCTCTGGTCTCACCACAGCCTGCCTCCCCAAACTCAACCAGGAAAACACGTCTGTTCACAATCTCACTTCATTTCTGGCTTTATTCCTTTTTTTTTTGTAAAAGAAAGTCAAATAAACTTAACCTGGGGTTTCTCAGGGGATATTTCATGTTCTTGTTTAAAGCACAGAGTATGCCAGTAACAACATGGGAAGGACACCAGAGTTATAATAGAATGAATGATACCTTTTTATTAGTCTAATGGAGAGAGAAAATAATGTTGTGGAAGCATCTAAGACCTCTGAGGCTTTGTTTCTAGGTCAGAAAGTGAAAACTCCAGCTATATATCCGAGAATCCAGCTTTTTTTTTTTTTATGGGCATAACATTATGTTGCTGGTTGTCCATACCAGTGCTGTTTTGGAGATGCCTGGATAAATGGTTTTTGGAGTCTGACCCCAGACAGTAGCTTCCATATGAACAATTTCTTCCATAGCTCTTTCAATTCTTTTATCAGATAATTTCTCAAAAGTACATTATAGTTTGTGTCCCAAAGCAAGGACAGCTTTAGTTGACCAAGCCATCAGGGATGGGGCTGTGGGTCAGAGGTGCTTTGTCTCATATGGAGGAAACTCTTAGCCATCTTACTCTTTTTAGTTTTTCCTTTAGATGTAATTTTGTGACATCAATAACTGAAATGGGCGAGGATGAGCTGCAAAGGAACAGTCGTGGTATGTTATTGAAGTTAAGTTGATATAAACTCAAATTAGAATATTAGAACTATAGGATGTTCAGTGTAATCCCCATAGTAACCACAAAGGAAATAGTTACAGAATATACAAAAAAGAAATTAGAATGGAATTAAAACATTTCACTATAAAAAATCAACTAAAAAGAAAAAGAGACAATAGTATCAGTAGCGAGGGACAGGATGCTATAGAGTATATAAAAAACAAATAGAATTATTGAAGTCCTTATCAGTAATTAATTTAAGGGCAGATGGGTTAAACTCTCTGATCAAAAGATAAAGCTCAGTAGAATGAAAAAGATGGTACACTTAATTTTTATTTATTTATTTATGATAGTCACACAGAGAGAGAGAGAGAGAGAGAGAGAGAGAGACAGGCAGAGGGAGAAGCAGGCTCCAAGCAGGGAGCCCGACGTGGGACTCGATACCAGGTCTCCAGGATCGCGCCCTGGGCCAAAGGCAGGCGCTAAACCGCTGCGCCACCCAGGGATCCCCAGATCCTTGGAACCTTTAGATCCAAAGACACAAATGGTTGAAAGTGAAAGGTTGGAAAAGACATTCCATACAAACAGCAACCAAGAGAGAGCAGGGGTGGCTGTACCAATATCGGAAAAAAAGGCTTTAAATAAAAAAAGTTGAAGAGACAAAGGACATTTTACATTAATGAAAATTTCAATGTAGCTAGAATATGGTCATCAATATAAACAATAACCAACCATCAAAAAACAGGCAGAAGTTGAATGAACGGAAGAGAGAAATAGTTTTACAGTAATAGCCAGAGACTCCAGTTCCCCACTCTCAGTAATGGATAGAACAACCAGACAGAAGAAGAGTAAGTAAATAGAGGATGTGATCACACAATAAAGCAACCAGATGCTCAAAGCAATACATTGCATGTTGTTCTTGATTGCACTTTCTGGACATTATCTATGATCAATGATATGTTAAGTCACAAATTAAGTTTTAGTAGATTTTAAAAGATAGATATCATACAAAGAATCTTCTCTGAAATCGGTAGGATGAAGTTAGAAACCAATAACAGAAAACTGGAAAATTTGTAAACTTGAGGAAATTAACACTCTTAAACAGCCAGTGGATCAAAGAAGAAATCACAAGGGAAATTAGAAAATACTTAGAGACCAGCAAACAGAAAACATACTAAGACTCTTATGTTGTATCACATACAGAAATGAATTCAAAGTGATTCAAAGACCTTAATGAAAGAGGTAAAACCATAAACTTCTTAGGAGAAACACAGGGAAAAATCTTCACACCATTGGATCTGACAATGATTTCTTTGATATGACACCAAAGGCACAGACAACAAAAGAAAAAATAGACAAATTGGACTTCATGAAAGTGAAAAACTTGTGTATGTCAATGGACACTATGAACAAAGTGAAAGGCAGCTTATGTAATAGGAGAAAATATTTGTGAATCATATCTGATGAGTGATTGGTATCCAGAATATATAGAGAACTGCTAAAATTCAACAACAAAAATACAAACAAACCAATTAAATGACTAAAGGATTTGAATAGATAGTTCTCCAAAAAGACATACAAATGTCCAATGAGCACATGAAAAGATACTTAACATCACTAATCATTAGGGAAATGCAAATCTGAACAATAGTGATATATTGCCTCACATCTATTAGGATGGCTATCATTCAAACAAAACAAAATAACAAGTGTTGGCAAGGATCTGAAAAAATTGGAATCATGTACATTTGGCAGGTATGCAAGATGGTGCAACCACTGTGGAAAACAGTATGCTGTTTCCTCCAAAAATTAAAAATAGAATTACTGTATGATCCAGCAATTCCACTTCTGGATATATAGTCCAAAGAATTGAAAGCAGGGTCTAGAGTTATTTGTATATCAATGTTGACAGAAGCATTATTCATGTTAGCTAAAAATTCATGTGGGAGCAAACCAAGTGTCCATTTACAGATGAATGGATAAAGTGTAGCATATACCTAAAATGGAATATTAGCGTTAAAAAGGAAGGAAATTTTGACATTTGTTGCAACTTGGATGAACTTCAAGTATGTTATTCTGAGTGAAATAAGCTGGTCAGAGACCAATAAGGTGTGATTCCACTTATGTGAGTTTCCTGGAGTAGTCAGATTTATACAGAAAATGGAAAATTGGTTGTCAGAGGCTGGGGAGATTGGAGAATGGGAAATTATGGTCTACTGGATACAGCATTTCCACTTTATGAGATTATAATAGTTCTGGAGACGGATGTTGATGATTACACAAAATGAGTGTACTTAATACCACTGGACTGTGTATTTAACCATGGTTAAGATGATAAATATTATGTTATATGTATGTACCACAATTTTTAAAAAATGCTTTTTTATTTAAATTCAATTAGCCAACTTATAGTAGTACATCACTAGTTTCAGATGTAGTGTTCAATAATTTATCCTTTGCGTACAACACCAAGTGCTCATCACATCACATGCCTCCATCACCCAATTACCCCATCCTCCCACTCAACTCCTGTACAGCAACCTTCAGTTTGTTTTCTAGAGTTAAGAGTCTCTCATGGTTTTTCTTCCTCTCTGATGACTTCCCATTCAGTTTTCCCTCCTTTCCCCTAAGATCCTTTAGGCTGGGTTTTATATTCTACATATAAATGAAATTTTTTTTAAATGTCAGAGCACATCATCCTAGTCCCAGAGAAGAGATCATAATAGTGAATGAAAGAGTCAGTTTGAGCTAAGGGGTCTGCGGTGGAAGGTCCATGAGTGCATTGGAACTGACTTAGAGGAATGCCTGATGCATTTGCTCTACTTCCTCTGGGAACACTGGGGAAGATGAAAGTTCAGTGGGGATACATGGACCAACCGTTCACTTTGGATGGGCTTGGGGGCCTGAAACAACCAGACTTTGAGTTGAGGATCTTCAGTGAAAGGGGTTTGGAAGCTAGAAACGTATCCAACCAGGGCCAGGACTCTATTCCTCAATGTGCAGCCCCTCCCCATGTTTTCCAATGTTGCCATGGAGCTGTGGCTTGTTTCAGGCAGGGCAGAAGATCCAGAGATACATTAGCCTTGAGAGTTGGGTATCCCAAGACTCTGAGTTCTTAAATATGCAAAAATGACTCTTAGTGTCCTCATCGCTGAGGTGTATTGAGGGGCTAGGGTGGAGCTAGCTAGCTGAACCAACTCAGCAGGGAATTGTTTTATGAAAATTCAGACTCCTACTGAGATTGCTATTTCAGAATTAATTCAAACAGCTGCAGAGACATCATTCATGGGTGTGAATCAAAATGATACAATTTGCCATCTTTTCCCCTGAGGAAGACCCTGATTTCTCCCAAGGGCTCTTTAGAATTAGATTTCTCGAACTATCATGAAAAAGTTGCTACCTTGGACTCAGTCTTTTTTTTTTTTTTGGTCTGCAGTAAATATATTCTCCTTTGTAGCAGTGTTTTTTTTTTCTGTCCTTTGACCCATGGTGTAGGATGAGGGTGTTCTGGAATCTGGGGGTGGCTGTGAGTCCCCAGATGTAGAACAGAGGGAAGTAGAAGTGGGTGGAACTTGTTTACTTCCTGCAGCACTGTGCTGCTGGATGCGTACCAGCTATGGATTTGGAGTGACTGCTAGAATTTCACTTCAGCTGCCAGCAGAAGAGGCAAAGAGTGTTCCCTTTCTACCCGCACCCTGCCATCTCCAGGCTCTGGGAAACAAACCAACAAACAAACAAACAAACAAACAAGACAGGGAGGATGTGGAGCCATCAATGAAGGAAACCACATATTATAATTTCAGCAATGAATGCTTCAAAGTGGGGAGTGAGGTTCGTGTTATTTTGTGGAAGAAAAAGTTAAAAAAATCAATTCATTCACTTAATAGTAACTATTTTTAGTAGAAATGCCAAATACTAAGCATATTCTATGTGCCAGTCACTGTGTAAAGAGCCTTGCATGCATTTACTCATGGAGTCCTCACCATACCAGCTTGAGAGAGACTGGGACACTCAAGTGTGGAAAAGGAGAGTGAGACACAGAGATGTCAAGTGGTTTGCCCAGTTTTTTACTGGTAAGGTTTGAACTCAAACAATCTGATTCTAGAAACACATTCTGAAAAAACTGGCATCTGGTCACCTGCTCAGTCTGACTTTGGCTTTGGAGAAATTCTAATTTTAAAGTTGCCAGGGTACTTGCTATTCATGTTAGATACAGAGGTTTGGGGTTTGGGTTTGTTTTTGTTTTTTTCCTTTTACAGCTGAGTTGTCAAGAGACAATTGTACAAAATAAAAATATGTATGCTTTTTTTAACGTTACAATAAAACATCTAGAAATAATCTCTGGACAGAGCAGAGGCAAAGGCAAAGAGACCACATTAATTCTGGAGGCCTCAGAGAGGCAAATTGTAGTTTGGAAATAAGATGGTGCTGGTTTGTCCGCTGTTGCTTCAACCTGGCCTAGCTACAACTTTGGGCTGGCCAGGCAGGGGTAGTGAAGTGAAAGTCTTTATGACTTTCTCTAAGGTAACAAAGATACTGTGGCCTGGACAAGCTATGAAGATGGGTAAGCATTAATCTCACAAAGACAAAAGAAAAACAGATGCCTCCAATTAGCATCTAAGAGGAAATTAGGAACTATAAAGATCAGAGATAGCTATAAGAATTAAAAAGTATGTAACATCCCATTTTGTCCCTCCCATTAATTTTTTTCTCCCCACCTTGCTGAAGGCTATGTCTGATTCTTTTTCCTCCTTCCTATTAACTTAATCAAATAATAGACATCAGATACAGACAGGCATAAGTGGGGTTGTCTGGCACATATTTCAGGGTGGCACAGAGTAAGGAAACCTTGTATCGATAAGGTTGATGTAGGTATTCTGTTAGAAAATAATTGTGCCTCAGTGAAAGACATCATTCACTTATGAATTCATCTGTTCATCCATTCATCCATCCCCCAGTAAGTGTTCCTTAAACATTTTTTATGTGTAGGCAATTGGGAGATACCAGGATTAATGTAAAGTCCTGATCTCTCAGAGCATATATTATAGGAAGGGAGGTAGAATTATTGTCAAATATGTAATGGACAATACAAGCATCCATTGGCATGTGTGCTATAGAGAAAAATTAAGCTAGGCCATGTGAGCAAGAGTGAGGTTAGATTATGTGGTCAGGAAAGACCTCTCAGAGGAAGAGATACTGAAGCAAAGATCTGCATGATGAGAAGAACCAGCAATGTGAAGAGCAGAGTAAAACCACTATAGGCCAGAGAGTTGCCTGCATGAAGGCAGGTCTCTGAGACAGACACAACCAACCATATTTGCAGCATTGAAAGAAAAACTGATGGTCTGCAGCATATTGGGCAATTATAGAGTGTTTAGATATGAGGTCAGAGAGGTAGAAAGTGGCAGAAATTGTTGAGTGTTGAAAGTTCAACTGAGGAATCTGGCTTTTGTCCTAAACCTGATTAGACACCATCGGTGGATAGAAACCTGGGAGTGGTTAGATCTGATCAGTGTTTCAGAACTGTCTGGTACGTGGATGCAGGATTGTACCAGGGACAGGAGTGGGTAGCAAGAGGGCTGTTGCTACAGGCATGAAAGGATCTGTGGAAGTTAGAGATATTTAGAAATGGGTAAATTATGGAGAAGTAGAGGACAGGATGGTAGTCTGTGGCAGAAATCATGAGTTCTCTTTCATCTTCTCATTGTTTCCAAAGAAATGTATTGAGTACTTACTTTACTATGTACCTGCTATGCAAAAATTAGTAAGTTAATTTTAGCATTCCATGTCAACTGTATTCAAATAAAAATAATTTTTTAATTAAAAAAATCAGTAAGTTAAAATCCTTGACCCCAAGGAACCCAAAGTCCTACTGGGGAAAACTGGGTGACAAACAAATAATTAAAATACATTTTGATAAATACTGCAATCAAGGGGTATACATAGGGGCTATGAGAGTCCAAAGGAAAGAGTGATTAGCTATTTTAAAATTAAATATGTCAGCCTTTTGACAGACATTATTTTTATTGAATTCTAGCCATTGGTCCATTGGGTTGGGTTAATATGATAAAGCTCAATAAAATTTATGTCAGTCAAATGTTTACATTCATGTTCTCGGCATAAAATTGTTTGATAACTCTAGACAACTCATTTCTTTTTTTTCTTTTCTTTCTTTTTTTGTTCTGAATTTTTTATCTTCTTTTTTAAAATTTTTTTCCTTTTTTTATTCTCTCTTTTTTTTTCTGGACAACTCATTTCTGCTTTCTACACATCTGTAAAATAGTTTAAGTCATTACCATCTCCAGCCTTGTACCCTGGGGTAGATTGTGGCAGTCAGACCCTGGTTTCACCAGCTCAGTAACCTCTGGGTTAAGGCCAGGAGCTCTGGAAGCCAGCTAGGGGCAGGGGATGCTCATGCTCTCTCTGTGGACCACTGGTGATGAGAGAGAGGTTGTACTATTTCCAAATTGTCCTCTTTCTTTACTTTTTCTTTAAATTAAAGTCTAGTATTACATACAGTAAAAATCACTTTTTCTAGTTATATAGTTTTAGGAGTTTTGAGAGATAAGTAAACGTCTGTACCACCAAAATCAAGGTATAGAACATTAACTACTCCCCCTCAAGTCCTCCACCTACCCCCTACCCAGGAGTCTGCTTTGTCTTCTGTTCCTATAGTTTTTGTCTTTCCCAGAATATCATCTGTCTTGGCCTGTTCAGACTCCTATAGCAAAAAAACCATAGACTATGTGGCTTATATAAAATAAATTTATTTCTCAATGTTCTGGGAGCTGGGGATCCAAGATGGAGGTGCTGACAGATTCAGTGTTGGTGAGTGCTTGCTTCAGGGTTCACAGATGGCTGTCTCTCATTGTGTCTTCACATGGAGGAAGGGGTAAGGGGTTCTCTGAGGTCTCTTCTAGAGGGCTGCTAATCCCATTCATGAGGGTTCCATCTTTATGACCCAATCACCTCCCAAAGGCCCCATCTCCAAATACCATGACACTATGGATTAAGTTTCAGTATCTACATTTGGGGGACTTATTTAGTCCATAACATCATCTACACAAAACGATATAATATGAAACTGTTTTTATTAGCAATTGTTTTTTTTTAATACTGAATAGTATATCAATGTATGGATGTGCCAGTTTATCAGTTCTGCAGTTCCAAGACATTCCAGTTTTTGATGATTATGAATAAAGCCACTGTAATATTCACAATAGCTTTTTGTTTGGTTGATAAATGTAAAGTTTCATTTCTCCTGGGTAAATACCTAGGAGAAAAATTGCTGTCATATAAGCCTATATGTTCAACTTCGTAAGAAACAGCCAAACCATTTTCTAAAATGGCTGTATTATTTTGCATTTCCACTAGCAATTAACAAGAGTTCCAGCTAATCCATAAAATTGCCAGCAGTAGATAGTGTCAGTATTTTTTTTTTTCATTGTAGCTATTCTAGTGGGTACCTCATTGTGGTTTTAATTTGCATTTTCTTAATAAATTAATGTTGAGCATCTTTTCTTGCGCTCCTCCCATATATAATGAATTGTATAAATGTAATGCTTGTTATTCAAATAAACCAATATGTGTTTAGTTTTCTCCTTGCAGTGCTAGAGATGCAGAAATAATTAAGTCTCAGTGTCTCCCCTCAGAAACTTCCTGCTATGTAATGCAGATAAATATATCTTATATCCAAACATAATGGGAGTGGTTTTATGGGAGTTCTGAGTAAGGTAAGACTGCAACCTTTTAGGACAACAGGAAAAGTCTTCAGAAAGTGCGCAGGCTTTGAGAGGGCTTCAGAGTTTCATTTGGAAAGGCACACCGGGACCAGGCCACTAGAGAGTGGGTCCCCAGGAGAGGTAGGAATCCCATAAATGATGGAGACAGTGAAGAAACTGACTATAGTGGAAGCAGAAGCGTATGTGCAGGACAAAGATGGGGAAAAGGAAATTGCACAGAGTATGAGCACAGGTGTCTGAGTTAATCAGGGAGACAGGCTCACAGATGAAACAGAGGTAAGAGGCAACGGTGAAAATATAGCCTGCGGTCAGAGAGAGGAATATTGAGAGGACTTGATCTAACGAATGGTTGTCACTATGTTCTCTAAGAACGTGAGGAGAGATGAGGTGGGACTCAGACTTGGGTGAAGCAAGAAGTATGTGGAGGCTCTGAGCCTGTCCTGGCTCCACTTTCCCTCAGCCTGGTTCCTCTGTCCTGACTGCCAATGCTCAGAATACCCTGATGGCTACACCCCTCAGGGAAGGGGTGAAACAATTTCATCCACAGCAAAGATCCTTCCTCGCTCCCTCAGCTCTGTCTCCATCCCCACCCTCCAGTCTGGGTGGCAGCCAACTGGGCAATTTGCATCTTCCTCCTACACACCATGGACATCACCATGTTCGTCTTCAGCTGGCTGTCAGGTCAGAGGCCCCTAAAAATGAAAAATTAATAAGGCACCTCCCAACACCGTCTCCACTGGAACAATCTCCATTATGTTGTGGCCAGGGCAGAACCAGGGTAGAAACCTCCCACAGATCCCACTCTGTTGTTAACAAAGTTGTCCTGTAGTTCGCAGAGTCTCATTTGCCATATCACAAAGATAAATGGGTGATGCCACCAGAGAAAAAGTCCAGGGACTGGTGGCATGATAGTGGCAGTAGAGGATCTTCTCTCACTTGGGAAGAAGACTCAGGCAGAAAGGTGAGGCATGCAGGCCACAGCCATAAAAGACTTGAGCTGAGAGCTTGTGTCAGTGCGACCACAAGTCTGCCCCAATCATTGCAGATACCATGCAGTTGCTTCTGGGAACCAGGCTCTGTGACAGCACTGGAGAACAAGATGGTAACTTGAAGCCTTGTCAAAAAGTGTGATTTGGTTTTGCAGCCAACTCAGACATGTGAAGCTTTTGCGTTCTCCTCTGTATTGGCACCATGTAAGAGATACTAATATCACTGGATGATATTTGTCATCTTGCTGTATGTCAGTCACTCCGTTAAGCATTTTATTTTCATTGAACAGTTCATTTGACCCCCATAAAAGCAGTATGGGTAAGATTTATTTCTCCATTTTAAAGATATGAAAACTGAGCTTTAAAGAGGTCAACTAACTAAAAAGAAAAAAAAAAGAGGTTAACTTGTTCAGGGTCATCTTGAGAAAGGGACACAAGTAGGGTGTAAATCCAAAAGATCTGATAAAATAAAATGTATTCTTGGGCAGCCCTTGGGGGGCTCAGCGGTGTAGCGCCACCTTCAGCCCAGGGTGTGATCCTGGAGACCTGGGATCAAATCCCACGTCGGGCTCCCTGTATGGAACCTGCTTCTCCCTCTGCCTGCGTCTCTGCCTCTCTCTCTCTCTCTCTCTCTCTCTCTCTGTGTGTGTGTGTGTGTGTGTGTGTGTGTGTCTCATGAATAAATAAATAAAATCTAAAAAAAAAAAAAAAAGAAAAAAGAAAATGTACTCTTGCCCTCTACATGAAGTCACTTCCTTGTGATGTGGAGCAGTCACCTCTAAGGAACTAGACAGACTTTTTCTCACTTTGAAATGAGATTACAGTGAAATATCAAGTGACCCATCAGTGTCGGGCTTGAGATTATTTTGAGTGATGGTTGCCATGTTCACTATACTCTGGCTAACTGTGACATAAGAAGAAATATATATTTGGTCTCTGCCCCTGGTTCTTGACACATAGCTCTTAAAACTCTGGTAATTTCTGGAGTGATAGGGGTACTAAGAGCATCTTTTCTTCTAATATTTGGTCTTTGACCCTGGTCCTGACAGAGCTCCCAAATTCCTTGCAATTTCCTAGATTGTAAGAGTGTCTTATGTCCTAATGAGGTGACTTGTGGTAGGCTTCTGGATGGGGGCTGGCCACCAGAAAGACCAGGCATGTTTAGAGACTTAGAATTTTCAGCCCTATTCTCTATTTTTGGGGGGGAGGAGAGATTGAATTTATAATCAGTTATGCCTATGTAATGAAAACTCCACATAAAAATCCCATAATGATGGGGATTGGAGAGCTTCAGGATTGGTAACACAACCATGTGCCAGGAGGGTGATGCACCACAAGCACATGGGAACAAAATCTCAGAACCCTTCTGGTCCTCACCCTATGTTCATCTTCACTGGGCTGTTCATCTTTATTCTTGGTAATATCCTTTATAACAAACCAGTATAGTAGATACTAAAACTCTGTAGGTTATTTAACTAACTGAGCTCATTATCCAAGTCTGTGGCTGCCATTTCTGTATTTTCGTGCTTCTTATTCTGCACAGTCTATGTCCATTTTAGTGTTTTAACATATCATGTTTTTCATTAGGGATATCTAAGAAAATCTGCCATAATTGTCTTTCACATGTTTTTTGTTTTTAGATATTATCCCTAGATATCTTATATTTTTATTTATATTAAAAATTATGTCCTTAAAAATTAATTATTGTAAATATATCTTGCCAGTTATAAGGATGTCAGCTTTTTAATATATTAACTGAATGGTCAGCTATCTGGCTGTACTCATATTGCATCCACTGGGTTCAGCCAGGAATACATAAACCACTCCAGGATTTCAAGCAAAACGGACTTTGTAGATGGGATTGGATGGCTCATAAAACCCCTGGAAAAGCTGAAGAATGTAAAATCAGGATGAGGGGCAGCACTGATTTTCAGCTTTGGGTTCAGAATAGCAAGGAAGGAATTGTTTTGCCAGATATTGAAATATACTGTAATACAACTGTAATAATGCCAGGTTGATATTAACATAACAGAAATCTAGGAGATCAGAGAAGCAGAATAGAGTGCCCAAAAGGATTCTAGTGTAATGGCCACTTAATAAATTATAGTAGTATTTCAATCCGGTGGAAATTTAACAAATGATGCCCGCATAACTGGTTTTCCATCAAAAAAAGAAAAAGTTAGATATTCACTTTATGTTATATTTAAAAAATTCTAGCTAAGGTAAAAACACATTTTTTCAATGTAATGAAAAGTTAGGAGATAATGTGTTGAAACCTAAGGGTTTGAGATATATTTGTTTTATAACTAAAACAAACCCCAAAAGCATTAAAGAAAAGGCAGACATTTGACTGTATAAATATTAAATGTTTTAAAATATTTTAAAATCAATACTGAAGCAAATCTAAGAAAATAAATTCTACACATATGCTAGATTAAAGATTAGAATATATTAAAATAGATAATAAATACAATGGAATATTACTCAGCCATCAGAAAGGATGAATACCTACCATTTGCCTCAACGGAGATGGAACTGGAGAGTATTATGCTGAGTGAAATAAGTCCACTGGAAAAAGACAATTATCGTGTGGTTTCACTCATATATGGAACATAAGAAATAGCGAAAGGGAAAGGAGGGAAAACGAGTGGGGAAAAATTAGAGAGGGAGACAAATCATGAGAGACTCCTTACTCTGGGAAACAAGCAAAGGGTTGCAAAAGGGGAGGTGGGTGAGGGGATGGTGTAACTGGGTGATGGGCACTAAAGAGGGCACTTGATAGGATGAGCACTGGATGTTATACTGTGTGTTGGCAAATGGAATTTAAATAAAATATTTAAAAAGATATATTAAAAATAGACAATAAATTGATAACGCATTCTTATTGACCCAATAATCCCACTCCTGAGAATCCAATTTATAGAAATAAAAATACCAACATGTAAGGATCCACACATGGAAATAAACATTCATTACAGGATTTTTAACCTTAACAAAAATGGGGATGAGGGAGTGAATACCATTCGGAAGTATACAGGTTGAAGAGATTGTGGTACATTCACGATAGGGAATATTATTTTATCCCTAAACTAATACTGAAGAGTCAGACCAAAGGATTTGAAAGGATTATTATAATCTATGTGAGGGAGAGAATCAAGATAGAGGAGCAAGATGTACTGTATACATCTTACTGTATATATATAAAAAATAGCAAAGCATTTGCTATCTATAACCATAGTGATACTTAAATCTAAATAATAGTTAAACTACAACTGTAGGCACTGGGTAATGTGATCATTGAATAGGCTATAAAGTGATATGTAAACTTCATTATTAACTTTCTGGAACAGGATGAGAGGACAGGGTGGGAAAGCAAGAGGTACACATCAAAAGCTGAAAAAGATGGGGTGGTGGAAGGGGAGGAGGGCGGGGGGTGGGGGGGGTGACTGGGTGGCGGGCACTGAGGGGGGCACTTGGCAGGATGAGCACTGGGTGTTATTCTGTATGTTGGCAAATTGAACACCAGTAAAAAATAAATTTATTATTAAAAAAATAATAAAAAAAATAAAATGTGACAGAAAAAAAACTTAAAAAAAAACCAATTGCACGTTATCATTGCAATATTGTAGATTTTTTAAAAAGTTATAGATATATACTTGGAGATAAAATGATCAAATATATTTCCTGAAGCTCTTTTTTTTTTTTCTGAAGCTCTTTTAATAGATTGTAAATGCTAAATAAACATTTTAAGAAATCAAAAAAAAAAACAAAAGCTGAGAAAGAAATCTGTACTAAAGTATTTAAAATAAGAAGCAACTTAGTATTTGTATATATATCTATACACATATACAAAGAGGTTCATGAAAAGATGATCAATAGCATTGATTTTGGTCATCTTGGTACAGCAGGAGTTTAAGGGACCATTTATCTTTGCTTCACTTTATTTTTACAATAAAATGTATTTACATAACCATAAGAAACTGTGAGGCTAGTGTCATTGTTGAAAAATAAGGAAGAAAGAAAGTTATTTTGTTTCTTGCAGTTGTCTACATAAGCCTGCTTGGTCACCTCAGTGTCAACTAAAAATTAGTAACCACTGGTACCCAGAAGAGAAGTCTCTGTACATATCTGATTTACTTTCTCCTTTCCTGAGTTTTCTCAGTGTTAGCTCATCGGAGTGGACTTTCCTGACCGCTTTACCCACTTGCCCACCACAAATCATTCCCTAACTTTTTACATTGACTTTATACAACACTAAATGCAGGCTGCCCACTTTTATTCTGCATGCGGTTGAAATCAAAGTTTATTTTCAGGCTCTCTCTTTTAATAATAATTTTAAAAACTCAATTCAGGCTATTTGTTTTCCTCTGGAAAAAAAGAAATCTAGCTTTAGCTGTGACCTAACAGATTTTATTTTGAGGTTTTATACCCCCATTTATTCTTTTAAAAATAATTTGTGATTTATGTTTTCCCCTCTTTGGTCAGGTGGTGTTTGAGAAAAATTTTTCAAAGAGAAATGAACTAGTTATGTATTTCAGGGCTAAATACCATTTACTACTGATTTGCATTCTTCAGGGAGCAGGGAAGGCAGGTATCAGAAAATAGGACCTATAAAGTCTGTCCTTTGGTAATGCATTAGGGTTTTTTGTGACTAGGTGCATTATTTTTCTTGCAGTGCTCCAAGGACACAAAAAGGGCATTTTTTTAATATTTGGTTAAGATAACGCATTCTATATAAATAAATTGTGCTTATTGATTACATTCTTCAAGTCTATTTTTACTCACATGGATTTTTATATTCTAAAGTAGTTACACAGAAATTTTCCAAATTTATTTTAACAAATTGCCATGTTTTGAGAGTCCTAACTCAATGTTTACATTTTGCTGCAAAGGTTTTTTGCTATATAAGGATATACATCCTTTGTAGATCTCTTTTATGGGCTGTTACATTTGATTATTATATAATATCCTTCTTTATCCTGTTGAATGAATATGACCTTGATTCCTCTTTGCCCTGACATCAGTGTTTTCTCTAATCCTTCATCATATTTGAATTTGTCTCATAACACACCATCATTACATTTTTCTCTATCCTCTCTTGGTAACTTAGAAACTCAGTTATATTTTTAAGTCTGCTAGTGATCCCCCTCTCTAATCATCACAATGAAACCTATATTTTTCCCACTGACACATCACACATCTACTCCCCCACTCCTATTGATATGAATGCTTTAGACGGTGTCACTTTTCACCTTACTATGAAATCTCTGGACTTGCAGTAAATCCTGTCAAACACGAGTCTGTAGATCAGCTATGAGCGAGGGGTGCCTGACCTCTGCCCAGCTCTAGTTCTCCAACAGGGGCAGTTAAAGTTCTTATCTTTTATCAGGGTGAGTTAGGGTTTGAATGTAACAACCCCATGACCATTTGGGACATTCTCAATAATTCAGGCACCTTTCGGTTAGATACAGTGTATTTCTATCTTCTCTTTGATGATTTTTGATAATACAGATTTACAAATAGCATTGTATGATATGTTTCCTCAAATTAATAATACCGTGGGCCTGCATTTTACAATAGAACTGGGACCTCACTTCTCCCATTATGGTGGAATTTTACCATATTCTAAGTATCTACCCTTTGCTACTGCCTTCCTCCCCCCACCTCACTATAGGATTTTGCTAAGAGTTGGGTTTTGGCTTGGTCTTCCCTTATGACTCATGTCATGTTTTCCCCAAGAATATTTACTTAGTACCTATGCTACAAATTCGTAGTAGCATTATCATCCAACCATGTATCATTTTATATATACACATGTCATGTTCATATAAACATATGTATAGTGTCCATGTATGTTTACCTGCTATATACTTAGTCATTGCCCATCTCTATCCCTTTCCCTTTCATATTTTCCAATATATTGAAATCCCTGGTCTTATTGTAATGACATTCAAAATACACTGATGTTTCCTCAGACAATGGACAGGGATCATTCTCTCACACTGATAGTGCTCTTGGAGACCTTTCCTGATTGATTTTTTCTGCCAACACATGTGTATTTCCCTATGGGTAGGATACCGACATTGTAACTCCTCCTCTCAAGAGTCTGTGGAGTTGCAGAATAGTTTCTCATGTTAAAGAGAAATCTTATATTGCAGGTTTACTCTCCTATGTAAAAATAATCAGTTATTTATAACTGGAAACATTAAGTATTTATATCTGGCTTAGAATTTAGGAAGTTGTAAGGTTTCAATTTTTTTCAACAATTTTTTTTCTTGAAACCCAGTGAGAAAATTAAAACTGAAAATTTGTCTTCCTTTAACACAAGATCAAAGAAATGATCTTGTGTTTACTTTAAAATTATTACTTTCCCTCTCTTTCCTTTTTCCCTCATGTTAATCTGATGATTCCAATTAGATATCCTGTTTCTGTCCTCAAAAATCTTATTTTTCCCCTTGAATCTATGGCTATGTGTTTCCACATTATTTTAAGACACCCTTCATCAACTTCATCTTTCAAATCATGGCAAGGTTATACAGTTTTTAATTTATTGACTTTTGAAACTGCAAAATCATTAGCTGCTGAAATTATTTTTCCCTAATTTTATCTCCTCAAGAATTCTTTCTTAGACCTAGCATCTCTTCCCCAAACCTAGGATGAAAATTGACCCCTCATAATAAGGAAATCTTAATGGGGTATCATTCCCACAATTGGACAGACAGACCCAAAAGTATCTAAACATCACAGAATCCCACTACATTTAAGCAGAAGCTCAGACTCCTGCTAGCCTTAGGTGTTTTCTTAAAAATAAAACCTATTACTTACAATGGATAGAAGGACTTATTTTGATTCCTAAAACCTCTGTGCTCAACTCTGGATAAGAAATTTACCAACACTGGTGTAATTGAAATAAACATTTTTTTAAAAATATTTTTTTTATTTGTTCATGAGAGACACACAGAGAGAGGCAGAGACATAGGCAGAGGGAGAAGTGGGCTCCCTGTGGGGAGTCCCAACGTGGGACTCAATCCCAGGACCCCGGGATCACACCCTGAGCCAAATGCAGAAGCTCAACCACTGAGCCACCTAGGTGTCCCAGAAATAAACATTTTATGTAATAATTCAAGAGGGGTTAGGAGATAGATCCTCCTGGAGCATCATGAAATACAGGAGTTCTGGTAGTAGAGGCTTTAACTTCCACTCTGTCAAAGGTCCAATGATGCTGTAGATCTCACCCAACAGAGACCAGACCTAAAGGAGAGCTACTTTCCTCTACCTTCCACTCTCGGCATCTGATAGGCCTCCTCCCCATTTCTATTCTTCACACAGTCTGAGAACTAGACATGGTAGCAACTGACACACATGCCAGAGGCCAGGACATGATGCGGTAAGATCTTGTGTGCAGGAGGGAAGCCTGAGGCTGAATTAGGACCAGGAAGAGTAAACAGCAAAATAGATGGGGTCCAGGTGAGGGGGGTTTCCCTGCTGCCCAACGTGCACACGGGAGGCAATGCTCAGACCCCATGTCCATGGCAAGAGCTCAGAGAAGAGCTGAGTGGGTGAGCCTCATAGCCCCAATTTTAATGTCCTTCCAGTTCTGCAAGGGTTGAATTATTTTGTTATAAGTCCATTACTGATTAAACTCTCTCCAGGATTCCAACAAGATCTTTCTGTTACTGACTAAACCACTTTTCTTTCATTTCACAATGAAGAACCGTTTCCTGACTTATACCCAAAGCTTTGCAAAATGGAGTTATAATGAATCACAACTAAAATTCCTCCCGTACAAGGGAAAAACAATGATTTTATGATGAAGATCCCTGGCATGAAGGTTAATATCACCAGTCATGTCGTGTGGATGTCATGTACCCCTTTAGGGATCCTTTCCAAAAATCCATAAACATGAGGAAAATTAGACAAAATTCAAGGACATTCTACAAAATACCTGGATCTTTCAAAATAGTCAAGATCATGAAAAACAAAGGAAGACTAAGTAACTGGCATGGACTGGAGTAGACTAAGAGTGAAGTGAAGTGTGGTATGCTGCATTTGACCCCCAAACAACAATGGACATTTTTTTAAAGGTTTTATTTATTTATTCATGAGAGACAGACAGAGAGAGAGAGAGAGAAAGAGAGAGAGAGGCAGGCAGAAACACAGGCAGAGGGAGAAACAGGCTCCATGAAGGGGACTCTGACGTGGGACTCGATCCCAGGTCTCCAGGATCAGGCCTTGGGCTGAAGGCAGCGCTAAACCGCTGAGCCACCAGGCTGCCCAACAATGGGCATTAATGGAAGAAATGTGTGAAATTCAAATAAAGTTACAGTAAAATATCAATGTTGGTTTCTTAATTTTGACAAATATACCATGATAATATAAGATCTTAACTTCAAGGGGTACGAAAACTGAGTGAGAAGTATATGAGAACTCTCTGTACTATTTCTGATAATTTTTAAAATAGATTTAAAATCAAAATAAAAAGTTTATTTTGCAAAGAACCTTCCCCTATAATCTAAACACCATAGTTTACCTCTCTTCAGCTTTAGGCTAGATGCACTTTAATTACTTCTTCTTTAGATCCAGTTACCTCGAAAATCAGGTATACCAGGAATATGATGCTGACTCTCATAAATATGCATTGAGCACCTATCATATTCCAATGGTCCGTCCGATGGTTCAACTGCAATGCGTAGATATTACTCAGAGGTTGTGGCAATACCATTGTCACTGGTGGGGAACAGTTTGCTAGAGCCTGTTTATTTCTGCTAGTTTTCTGTCCTCTGTGTTGATAGCCATCTGAATGTTTAATCAAGATATGGAGGACTTTTTCTTTTTCCTGAGATTTTCTTTTTGGTAGCTCTTTGAACACATTCAGTATTCTCATTTGGGGACAGCATTGAGTTTGCTAGCAGTTTTCCAAGTAAACGGGAAGAGTCTCTGAAATGGTATCTCTCAGAGTTGTTCAAATGACATGGGACACCGCTGGATGCACACCTTCATTCCTGCCCTCAGTCGGGTCCAAACCGGATGGTGGGTAGAACAATGGGAGACAGATAGCATCAATTTCTTCGCCAACAAAAAGTGCAAGAAATAGTATTTCCCCTTCCCCTGAAACCTGATGGGAATTCAAGAATCAAGAGTGATCCTGGGGTGAGAGGAGAGGGTGTTTGGGAAAGGAAAGAGGAGAAAAGGCAGAGGCTGAGCCAAGGGTCCCGCTCTCTTTTGCCTTCTTCCTCTGTAGGGATGCATGTGGGGGAAGGAAATAGGCCATTAGCAAGTGTGTGCTCATTCCTGACAAATTTGAGATAATTCCCGTCAGCCATGGTCTCATCATTGTCAGATGGGCCATTGGAAGTTGAGTGTGTCCTCTCTGCATTTAAAGTCAGAGGAATGGGTTTGGGCTGCAGCCAGATCCCCTCTGGCCATCAGCATACCCTGCCTTGAACTGCAACAAGAAAGAAAGCAGAATTTTCTCTAGGACCCCAAGCTTCTAAGAGATAAGTAGGCATCCATATGTTTTCCTTGTAATAGAGTCTTTTAAAATTATATAAAGAAGCTTAGGTCAATTCAAAAATCTGTGACCAAAGGGCGCCTGGGTGGCTCAGTGGTTGAGCATCTACCTTTGGCTCAGGTCGTTATCCCGGGGTCCTAGGATCGAGTCCTGCATTGGGCTCCCCACAGGGAGCATGCTTCTCCCTCTGCCTGTGTCCCTGCCTCTCTCTGTATCTCTCAGGAATAAATAAACTAAATCTTTAACAAAATAAAAGGAAAAAAAATCCCTGACCAAATAACACCTCGTTTTCCAGAAACAGAAAACACGGTGCTTCCTAACTTAGGAATGATTTACTGGCATGATTTAATGAAAGCGTTCTTGGTTGGACGTCAGAAGATCTAAATTCTCAAGCGTTGCACCAAGTAGGTATACTCAGAAACAATAGGTGCTGGTGGCTGTAAAAAATGCATTTAAAAATATAATACAGGCTTTTGATTGTGAGATTAATGTTCACCGTATGTTGGGTGGAGCCTGACAAGAAGTATCACATAGGTGGATGATCAAACTTAGAAGTAAAGGGCCGTGTGGCTAAATTTCCAACCTATTCAAACAAAATGAGAAAGCATCTTGGAGCCATTACCTACATAAAAAGCAGGAGGCAATTACCGCTGCAAGTCATACAGTTATTAAAACTGCATTCTAACCCGCTATTTCTACCTTGTGCACATTCATTTATACAGCATGTGGATCAGCGTCAGACAAGACTGAGACAAATCCACAAATGTCTGATAATCTCGTTCTTATATTCTACACCAATAGCCACAGGGGCCCAGACTAGGGGTTCGGCTCAATAGAAGAGGTCTTTTTTCTTAATGAGGCAGGTTTATGCCTGTAATGACAAGTAGACACACTCAGCATCTTGAATGGCTTGCTACTTAGTATTCTATTATAGAAAACATCTCTTTTCCAAAAGATTGTTCTGGGGTTCATACCCTGGAACACAGGGCTTCTTCTTGTTAGTAAATTTCTTTGAAGTGAGTCCAAGATTGTATTTTCAACTGGAAAATAAAACATAACAAAACCTTAGAGGAATGATTTGAGTCCTTGCCTTTTCTATGCTAACAACATTTTATTGGTTATATAAAAACTCAGAAATTGTACAAATATCAAGAAAGAGCCCAGGGGAAAATATACCAGAGATAAGGACATGGTAAAGAGGTACAGTCTCTCTTCCAGTCCCCTGTGAAAGCAAATTCAAGCTTGGAAAAAAAACAAAAACAAAAACAAAAACCCTTCTCCAGATGGGCTCAGGAACTAACCTCCACATTTTATTGGTCCCCGGGAATTAGATACAAACTCTCCAAAATAGAAATTTTTAGGATATTTCTGGGTAGTGTTCTATAAATTGTGAAATCTATAAAATGAAAATGAGCACACATTAAGTCAACTAACCAAAAGACAGGAAAGATAGATAAGGGAGAGGATTAAAAGATGCATTATTTGCTTGGTTTTTGCATTAAGGACCTATGGCAAAAGTGATAAATCACAGATTTTATGACAAAAATAATGTATATCGGAAGAGTAAAAGGGAAAAAGAACTTTGAGATTTAGAAGCAAGCAAACGATAAGAAGCCTAGAGGAGCATAGGGCATATATACACATAAGAAACATAAGAAAATACATGCGTGCGAGAGATATATGCACATTTTTTATATGTGTGTGTATATATACGTATATGTATATACTCGTATCATATCAAACATGTCAGACATATCAGAAGTAATACTTAAAGGAATATTAGAAGAAGACATCCTTGGGTAACAGAAAACTGTTAGCTAAAGTAACTCATTAATCCTTATTAAAAAATTAAAGACAGAATGAAACTCGAGATTTGCCCAGGTGATATATGGGCAATTCAAATATAAAGTATGCATCCTCCATGGAAGTGGAAACACAAGGTAGCTTGATTTAAATAGACCCCAACTCATGGTAGCTTCATAGTATGATATCTGCCACGCAAGTGTCTGAATAAATAAACCCCAGAGTTTGGAGGGGGACCAGATAATGGCCCCAATATCCCTCACCCAATTATTGTGCAAGGGCAGCTGAAAAACATTCTCAGACAGGCATGGGCTCAGAACCGAGGCGATCCATGTCCTCTTGCTGAGAAAATTACTCTAAGTCACTCTACCTGAGCAAAAGATAAATCAATATAAACAACTCAAGAATGAGGAAGTTGTGGTAATAAGGGATTGATGGTGTCCCTTTGGGCATTGTACTGCTTAGCCTTTATTGAGTTCTTTCCACCGCTGACTAATGGTGGGGCAGATGGCATGTGGCAATCTCTTCCCCTTAAGAGGGAAAAGCATTGCTGTTGTAAAACAGGACAAATGGACATGTCCCCTCCCACCAGCCCCAGAGGGAGAGCCAACAGAAAACTCCATCACAACACGCCGGTCCTTTTCATCTGCTTCCATTGTGGTCAGCAAGGGCAAAAATCAGTCAGCCCCCCCAGAAGGAGCCCTGGGTATCTCTTGCTGGCTTCAGTGGCATCCTCACAGGTCTCTCTGCATCCCACTAAAATGGGAAATGAAAGAGCAGAGTTGAATTCTACGTTCATGATTCTCTTTCTGTAGCTTATTATGTTTTTTAATCAAACATAAGTTCTCTGAATTAAACTGATTGCATCAGAACCTGATTTTTCTGGGGCACCTGGGTGGCTTGGTGGTTGAGTGTCTGCCTTCAACTCAGGTTGTGATCCCCGGGTCCTGGGATCGAGTCCTGCAACAGGCTTCCCAGAAGGAGCCTGCTTCTCCCTCTGCCTATGCTGCCTATGTCTCTGCCTCTCTCTGTGTCTCTCATGGATGAATAACTAAAATCTTAAAAAAAAAAAAAAAACCAACCCTGGTTTTCTCTCCCATTACCGCCTTCCCTTTTACATGTCATGAACGATTCAAGAAAGCAGACAGTTAAGTTCATATGAGAATTGCATTTATACGTATAATGCAAAGCTCATTTTCACACTGTCCAAAATTTTCTTGTGCAGAACCCTGTCTAATCACTGGGGAAGAGTTCTTAGTAGTGAGAAATATGTATTTTTTTAACCCCAAACATGAATATATTGTCCCAAAGTTAACTGATCTTCAGTGTGAAACTTTCCTGCAATTTTCAGGTTGTATTGCAACTGGGATATACTGATTTTTGAATGGTGCTGGTGCATTTGCAAGTGTTTCTTCCTAAAGGCACAGGTCACAACCAGTCAGGACCTGTATGACAATCAGGAGATAAATAATCCATATAGCAGAAATAGGAAGAAAACCCATATGCAGTAAGTGTGCTGCAAATAACAGAAAGCAGCAAGCCTCCCTTTAACCAAGTGGGAAGGCATGCAGACTTCTTTCCACTTTATGATTCTCCCCTCAGCACTTATTCTGTAATCATCACACAATCATGAAAATTCGGCATTCTAATTTCATCCTTAGGGAAAATATGTGGATACTGGCACCATGACAAGTGTAACAGTATAAAAGGACAATTACCTTAGACTTACACTCCTTTTTTTTTTCCAGATTTCCAGGAAAGAACTACATTTTTTGAGATCCATAGCAAGAGAATTTTGCTGTGATTTCATATGCATGGTCTTCCACTACGCTAAAAACTTACAAAATCTGTATGTTCCACCACTCAATTTCTTGTGCTGGAAGTTTCACCATCATTCATTTGTTTTCGATCATCTCACAAATGTATTTAGAGTATCTTGTATATGCCAGGCACTGTGGTGGCCAATGGGAAGCATTGTGGTGTAGCAGTGAAGAGTGGCGCTCTGGGCACACATAGTCTGGATTCCAACCTAGCTGTCATTTGCCACCTTATATGGCCTTGCCCGGGTTCCTTAACTTCTCTTATTTCTTCACTTATGACATGAGGAAAATACGAAAACCAACTTCACAGATTATTGTGAGGATTGCGGGAGAGCATACGTGTAAGATATTTGTATTATTATTATTATTATTAGCAATAATAGTAGTGGTAGAAGTAGTAATTATTCTGCTCAGGCTGGCATCACAAAGTACCTCAGACTGAGTGGTTTAAATAACAGAAACTTATTTTCTCTCAGTTCTGGAGGCCAGGAAGTCTAAGATCTAAGTCTACAAGGTTAAGGTTTCTGGCAAGTTCTCTTCCTGGCTTATAGATCGCTGTCTTATCCCATGTTCTTTTTTCTCTCCTCGTGGAGAGAGAGTGAGCAAGTTCTCTGATGTCTCTGCTTATAAGGGCACTAACCCCATCAGCCCAGGGCTCCACTCTCATGACCACATCTAACCTAAATGCCCCATCATATTGGGGGTTAGGATTTCAACAGTAATTTTGGAGGGATGCAATTCAGCCCATGGCATTATTTATTATTTCCACTTTTCAGCAGCTGCATTTCATCACTTATATCCTTAAGAGGAAGAACATGAATTTTTTTTTCAAAGATGTCAGAACCCACAAGGAAGCATAAGCCAAAAGAAGCCACCTTTGGACCTTCTAGAAATGATTCAGCTTCTCTTTTTATGGACTCTCTAAATCCAAGCATTGTCTATATCTTTGGGATCTGTTGACTGCCCTATCACACTCTTCAGTCACTAACAGGAGATAGGGCTCCAGTAAACACCACCACCTAAGGACTTAAGCATTTCTGAGGCAATATTTAGAATGGCCACAAGCCATCCCTTTAATTTGGCTGAGACTTGTCCACAATGTCAAGATTTAACAGTTGGCTTATGCCATGTGCACACAAGAGATTCCAACAACACGGCGGCTCCCAACAAACTTTTGTAATCCATTCTTGAAAAGAAAAGGCAGTCCTCTCACTCACCTCTGGATGGGCTGATCAGGGTTTCTGGAACACCCATCTGACTTTCTCTTTAAGGAAGGACCCTGAAGTTTACCTGTGGAGGATGACACACTGAGCTGAGATGGCCTACTTTCACGACCAGAGCAATATCCTCATCATGCGCTTCTTCAGATAAAGCTGAGGAACTGAAAGACAGTACACTGGACCTGGATCCAGACAACTGTTAAATACTCAGGACTTTTGCAACCCAATTGTTGAATCTTAGCTTGAAATTGGTCCCAGCGAGGATATTTACACCATGAAAATCAGCAAATAATATAAGTCAGGGCCTTTCTCTTCTCTAGACATGTGAGCTTATCAGCATAGCACTGAACTTTAGTATCTCCCATTATCTGCTATTTCAAAAAATCCTACACTGGGTTAGGTCTCAGCAATACCTGGGAGGATTATATATATATATTTATCGATTCTTGGTCTCCACCCAATGCACTCAATGCATCGTACTCTATTCCTGACCTGGCATGTGTATTTTGGAAGGGAAAAAACTGGAAAGTACATTTTTTTAAAAACATTTATTTATTTGAGAGGATGCACAAGAAGGGTGAGGGGCAGAGGGAGAAGCAGACTTCCCGTTGAGCAGGAAGCCCAATGTGGGGCTCCATCCCGGGATCTCAGCATCATGACCTGAGCAGAAGGAAGATGCTTCACTGATGAGCCACCCAGGTGCCCCTGCAAAGCACATTTTGAAGGAATTTGTAGAAGCTGAGATATATACATGAAAGATCTTAGAGAATGACAGTGAGGAATGGGAATAAAACAAAATAATAAAATAAATGAAGTGAGGGGTTTTGTGCACATGCCAAAAACATGCCAAGATCCACGACACTGAAATTATTCTTCCATCTGTACCTGAGGTACAAGGGGTAGGATCAGAAATGCACCGAAGAAATTTTGGTGCTAAGTGTGATACTTGCACGTGTCCCTACAACACTGCAAACCAGTGATGGAAGCCCTACTAGTTTCAGGGCCTGCAGTACTTACCACAATGCTTGGCATGGAGAAAGCATTCAGACCTACTTTTCTCTTTTCTTCTCCAGACTCATATCCTCTTTTCCTGCCATTAGCTAGATTCTTTACTCCAAAAATGCTGAATCTGGTTTCTGGTTTCTTGGGTCCACCGTGCTCACTCACAACACCATCTTTATACCTTCTGTAATCTCTGACTAGATTGTCCTACCTCTCTCCAGCCTGACACATGGACGGTTCCTCCCTCAGTCCCAGAGCAGTCTCTGGCAAGAAGCCCTTCCTGACGACCACCAAGCTGACTTAGTTGACTTCTCCTGATATGCTCTTTGGAAATACTAAATGGGCTTCCAGTTCTAACACACTTTCCCTCTTGAAATAGCTCCAACAAGAGTGTTAATCTCCAGGGTACACATATTTAACCCCCATCACTGAACCAGCTAAGTATACAAAGAAATTCTCTACAAATGCTGAGAAGAGAGAGCCAAAGGCCTAATTAATTTTTCAACACTGAAGTCTGAGTTTTACAATTTGTCTCTTTTTTATGGTAATAAATTTCTCTAAAACAAGCAGGGCCTGGTGATTGGGCAAGAGGCCAGCAATTCTCATTTGGCAAGGAGTTTTCTTGACTCAGACTGTGTATACTGGGAGAACAATGCCACAGGTCAAATGTCAATATTAGCCTAGTTCCCTTCTAATGAGACTGTGGGCCTTTCATGTGTGTTATCTGCCAAGAGATAGCCTGGGACATCTCCCTGTCTCCCACTCCAATCCCTACAAGCACATTGGGCCTTAGCATATGCCAGAGTTTTCAAATTCATGTCGCAGACTTGCAGAATTGCTGATCTGCAAGTGACTTTAGAAGTTATTTATTTGATTAAGTTAACCATTTATTTACCTAATTTGTACATAAGAAGTACACATGCTTCTAACACCAGCTTTCAATCCATTCTTACCATTTACCCAATCCTAGCTGTTCAGAAAGATAACCTGAATGTCAGCCCGCCCTTCTCTCTCTATTCCAGAGTCAAGAACTAGAGTCTTAATATTTCAAGAGATCAGACTTTCAATTGCAAGTTGCAGCTCAAGGTGGAAATAATCCCTGACTTTTTCCTAAGAGCATAGGTGATGTGCATCTGCTCAGTGCTTTGGGTACTTGTCTGGATTAAAACTTCACAGCAAGGCATTGGTAAATGATCAGGAGAATGCTCACTTAAGTCCAGTATAAAACCAAGCCTTTTGAAAGCTGGGTTTTCTTTTTGCTTCAAGTGTTAGTTTTGCACTCCTATGTAGCAGCTTAAAATAACCCAAATGTATTAGCTCACGGTTGGTATGGGTCAGAAGGCTGGTATAGCTTCAGTGGATTCTCAGCTCAGGCTTTCACCAGGCTAATATTAGAGTCAGCAGAGCTATTATTCTCATTTGGTGCTCAGGGTCCTCTTCTAAACTCACCAGTGGTTGGTAGAATTTATTTCCTTATGGTTGTTGGATGGAAATCCCTGTTTTCTTGCTGGCCATGAGCCAGTGGCCACTCTCTGCTCCTAGAGGCCGCCCACATTCCCTACAGCATGGATCCCTCCCCTTTTAAGTTAGCAATGCTGCACTGAATCCTTTTTTATGATTTTACTTATTTATTTGAGAGAAAGAGAGCGAGAGAGAGCATGTGTGTGCATGCACGTGTGAGAGAGAAGAGATAGAACAAGAACACAGGAGTAAGGGAAGGGGTAGGGGCAGAGAAAGAAGCAGACTCCCTGATAAGCAGGAAGCCCAAGATGGGGCTAAATCCCCAGACCCCAGGATCACTACCCCAGATGAAGCAGTTGTTTAACCAACTGAGAGCCACCCAGGCGCCCCTGCACTGAATCCTTCTTGTGCTTCAAATCTCCAACTTCCTCTTCCATGATGCTGGAGTAAACACTGTTTTTAAATGGCTTGTGTGACTAGGTCAGGCTCATTGGATAATTTCTCGATTGACTAATACAGGACCTTGATTACACCATCTGCAAAATCTGCAAAAATAGCTTTACAGAAGTGACTAAATTAGTGTTTGATTGAATGACTTAGAGTAGGTACATATCAGGGGCCAGAGATCTTGGGGGGCCAGCATAGATTTCTGCCTTGCACTCCTTCTCAGAGCATTCCAAAATGTGGATTTCAGAGAGAACATGTAAGCTGCTTTTCTACACTTGCCCTGAGTTTTCTCTTGTGTATAGTGGTTTTCTACAATCTTTGCCTAAATGTCCCACAGGCATGTTGACGTCAGCATGTTCTCATTTCAGCTGTGTGCTACAGTAGAATGAGATGAATTTGGAGAGACAAGGCAGATATAGCAGAGCCACGCTGGCCATATCAGATTGCACCTATGTTGTACTGGGATGGTATTAAAGGGTTTCAGGTAGGCATGTAGTGTGGGAGGTAGCCATACCATAATCAGGTGTGCTGGGAAGGAGAATAAGTGCATGTGAAGAGGTCAGTGTGGAACTGTCACGGTGCCTAGGTAAGAACTGATGGTGACCCTAAATTAGGGTGGTGTCGGTAGAGCAGGAAAGAGTCCTTTCCTGCTGGTACAGCCTAACTAGACATTCACCTGGCATTCTCTACACTCCTCTTTCGTGTTACTCATTACATTATTTGGAAGTGTTGCTTAGCTTGTCTTTCTCCCTCTCCTGACTGCACTGTATCCCTGACACGGTGTCAGGCACATGTAGGCGATCAATAATGGTCCTGAATCATCTAATATGTCCTCTATACCATAGCGAATCCCAGCCCAAAATTCAACTGCCTCCCCTTGAAAACCTCTGCTGGCCGTGCTCCTGCTCTCTCTGCCTCAGTTCCAGGGGTGTGCTCAGCCTGACCCAGTAGGAGCTGCGTTCCTGTGGTCTTCCCTCTCTTTCCCTAGTGTAGAGGGCTAGCCCATTCAACCCAGATTAGAGTTCTCTCCTCCCGGCTCATGGTGGCTCTTGTTCACTCTCCAGGACTGGACAAGCTTCATCACACCTCTGGCTTAACCGAATATTTTATTGTCTCCCGGTCCCCCAGAGGTTGTATCACAGAGACCACTTTGCTCCACGTTCCTGGTATCTGTATCCACTTTTTCCCCAATGTGCCATGCATCGTTGGCAACACTGCCTCTCTTAGCCTTCTGAACCAGCTCACCAACAAATAGTGGCAGGAGTTTCCATAGCCCCAGAATCACCAGGACAGAATATTTCCATTTAATAGACCACTGCTATCCTATCCCAAACACACCCTGTGAGTTCTGACGAGTCCAGCTGGAAGTGCTTCCCCTGTCCAATCCTCGATAGGACTGCTCCTCTCTGCTGGGTAAGTCCTGTGAAAATTACTTTACTCATAGACTTAATTGACTTCACTTGGGTTTTGCTTTCAGTCCTATTAGAAGACAAGCCATTTGCTCCCACACTCTATACCCCACCCCCTTTGAATGAGTGTCAAGGGGACTGTTTGTGTTTTGTTAGTAAGAGTGTTGTTGAACTTCAGGCTCCAGTAAGAGCAAGACCCTCTTGAGTCTTGGTAACCAAATCCCACATGGCCTCACTCCGTTGGTTTTGTCCTCACAGCTCTGTTCCCTGGTGGACAATTTGTAAAATTAGGAAATTAAGAAAACAGAGACTGAAAAAGACCTGGGAAATGCTTAGTAAGGAAAATCCCTTCATAGAGATGAAGCCTCAACAGCAAATTTGCTGAGGGAATTTGAACTGTAGGCTCTCATCGAGGGTGCTATAAACAGTGAACGTTCTCCCCCCAACACACACACACCCTCTCTCTTCCTACAAAACACAGTAGATGCTAGGTGAACATTCATTTATTTTCCCTAGATGCTTGGGAGAGTAAAAGTACCTTTGAGTTCAAAATGACAATTTATGGATGAATGGCTTCCACAAAAGACTGGGACTCAGCTGGAGAATTGATCCAAGCTCTCTTTTGCTGTGAGTTTCTTAGAAACCCATATCATACTCAATCCTTCCCTTTTCTGGGTTCACGGATTTCAAACTCCCAATCACAGAAATATGAGGCCTATTGCTCAAACGAGGTGGAAGATACCTCTCTTCATGCCATTGATATGATCCTTCTTTCCACGTGTGAAATATCACACTTGTAAACATTTTATCCACAGGTTTATTTGAAAGGAGAAACTCTTTTCAGGAGACAAGATGAGGCCCTGGTTCTGATTTTCTCCATGAATGTTCTGAGTCAGCCAAAAGGATACCTATACCCAATGGGCATCAAGAATGGGAGAGAAAGGAATTCCATATAAACGTTTCTAAGGCAAAACACAAAGACGGGTTGTATCTTCAGTGTGACCACAACTTTCACTTTAAATAAGTTTTACTTAAATCACAGCGTTTGAAATTTACATCCAGGGTCTGCCAGGCATTAAGGCTCTCTGATTTTATAGGAAGACAGTTCCCTCTTAACTGGCTCACGGGGTACAAAGGGAGGCATCTGGGCACCATGTGAGGCATGAGACACCCTTTAATGTCACCTCTCCCGGGCTGAGAAGTCAGCTCTGCACTCTGGCACGGGTCTTGATTCCACCTCCTTGGCTGTGAGCTAAAGAAAGAGGGATCACAAATTGCTCCCAGTCTGTGGCCTCAAAGAGACCATGAGCTCTTTCAAGGCAGAAGGTTGTATCTTATTTGGTTGTATTCCTTGGCCTTGTCCCCATTGTCTAGAACTAGGGCACAGAGACCAATAATGAGAGAGAGAGAGAAGAGAGAAGAGACAGAGAAAGGGGGAGGGAGGGAGAGGAAGAAGGCAGCAGGGAGGAGAGGGAAGAAGAGAAGAAAGAGAATGTGGAGGTTAAGGAAGAGAGGGAGAGAGGCAAGAAATAGAGACAGAGACAGAGAAAATCCCTGCAGAACATGCCACTGTAGAGGATGTGAAAGTAAGAAAGGCACAAAAACAACCTCAAATATGAAATTCCCTAAATCTCCAGCAATATGTTGCTTCCTTTCTTTAAGCAAATCAGCTAGAGGGGGACTGTCACTAGTAAAGCCATGGGACCTACCCTCCTTTCCTTGTCACTAGACGTACCCCGAGGTCAGAGGAGGCCCATAGATCATCACCACCTCCTCCACCGCAGAGGCAGGGGCAGTGAGAGCTGAGCCTGTTACTTCAGGGGGAAAGCAGCGATAAAGGAGTGATTATGTATGTATGTATGAAACGTATGAAATGTAATTGTGCATTTAGGGAACAAATTTGAGACTTCACATATTTTGTTAATTTTTGCAACTTATTCTGAGAGTTGAGATTGAGATGTTTTGTGGACATTTTACGGAGCATGACCATAAACAGCTCCCATCAAAAATACCATTATTCAAGCAAAAGTTCCTTGGGTCTCCAGAAAGACTTCAGGTACTTATCCTAAGTTCCCAGGCAGCACCCTCATAGGGAAGAGTGGATTTGAGCTATTGGTGCTACGTGGAATCCAACAAGTTATCTTCAGAGTGTGTTTTATGGGCTGGGCACTATGCCAAAGCCTCCCGCCCCCCTTCTTTTCTACACTAGATCACTGGACATACCCAAGAAACCTATTTTCACACTCAAGTGCCTGGATCCAATTTAAAGATGAGAAAAGAGATATTAACTACTTTGTTCTGGTAAAGCTGGTATTTGAAATTAGGTCTATCTGCTTTCAAAGCTCATTCTCTTTCTATCATACCAGGCAACTAAAAATAACCAATTGGAACTTAATTAGGTTGTGCTTTTACATGACCCAGTAGTGACAAAGACTGTTCTGGAGACAGGGACTTAGAAATTCTGAAAGTGCTAAAAATGTTGATCATCCTAGATGATTGAACTTCTTGTTCACAGGCCCATGATGTCACTGCTGGCATGGCCAGTGTGTACTGTGAGAACCACTATTCCTCCGCATAATGCAGTAGAAACTCAACATGGGAGCCTAGGAGTAGAACTGATCTTGTTGCAAAGTGATCCTGAGACAAAAATAACTATCTCCTCACCCGCTTCATTTTCCTTTTCCTTCCTTTCTTTTTTCTTCTGCCTCCTCTTCCACTTATCTCCCTCCTCATCTCCATCCCCTCCTTCTTCTCCTCTCTACACCCTTTGCTTCTCCCTGTACTGGTTGCTTTGCCTCCTCCAGCTAACTTCCTCCATTTATTTAGACAAGAGAGAAACCAAAATGGCTACAGAATGCTCCAGACTTATGTCACGCCAGCCTTGCAATGGCAGAAGATGGAGACATTTCATTCTTCTATTATCAATACAGGAAATCTTCTGGAATTATCTCGATGGGTCCTTTTGGATCAGAGGCTCACCCTACGTACTGATCTCTATGGATAAGGTCTATGACTGGCGGCCCACTCTTGTGGTCTACAGCAGTCGGAACATGTGACTTGTCATTTCCATCAGAGCCATATGGAAAAGAAGAACGGTTCTATCTCAGGAGGGAAGGTAGGCTTTTACCATAAAAAGGGATGAAGGGGTTAAAAGCAGAAGGTAATTGACAAATATCCACAAAGATTCATTTTGACCTAACCTCACTTAAATTCCCAGAAACATGTGTCCTTCTCTTCTTCCTTGATTTCCAAAATTTCTAGTTCTCTTCCAACTTTGGAATTATTCCTTATAACTTATTCTAATATCATCTTCTTACAGCTGATACTAAAACATTGACGTACAAACTGTCTAACAAGCCATGGAGGCCCTCACTATTTGACTAGCGGTCACAATGATAACGACGAAAATGGTCACAGATACCCCTTACTGAGCACCTTCGATGTGGTAATGAATCTGGACTCTGAAGTCATAGGTAGATAAGGCTGGTTTCAAACCAACTAATCACAAGTTGTGGGATCTTATCGCTGAATTTCAGTTTCCTCATTAGCAATATGGTGGAAGGGGTGATAGTAGCATTTCCCTTGGAGCACTTCAGTCAAATTTAATGAGAAATGTGCCCATAAGAGCGTCGGGCACAGTGCTTGGCATGTAGGAAGTATATCAATTAACCACAGCTACTATTTGTATGTCCCAGCCACAGCTCTGGACACTTTATTTGATCCTCAACAGTTGAGGAGAAGGGAACTTATTGCCTAACGGTATCCCACAGGTGAGAAAACAGAGGTTCAGCCAGAACTGGATTATTTGCTCAAACACCCGTAGCTCATGAGTGACAGCCTGGGATTTGAAGACAACTCTCAGGCTTCAAAGCCTTAACCATTAACTGAACCATTCTGGTTCACTTTTGAACCAAAATTCAGGTCACAATCTGGTAAGGGACAAAACATTTGAAGCTGGTTCTGTACCTGAATATCCAGAGTGCCCAGCGGCCGGGCTAGATGGCGGGAGTCCCTGCAGGGCTGTGCACGGCTCCCCTGGCGCTGCCTCACCCTCCCTCCTTCTGTAATGTTCCACTGCTCATCCCATAGGCAGCCTACAGGGTGGTTTCGGAACTGCTGCCAGGCGGTTGCTGCCCAGAGGCTCTGGGAAGCAACGGAGCTGCTGCCCGGTGGTGTTATGTCTTTGACACTCCGGGAGCATTTTGCAGGACGGGAGGATTGAGAGGAGGACCCAGGCCAGAGGCCTGTCAGAGAGGAGCTCGGTGGGGTGCTCAGCTGCGGGGGATGCTGCTGCTGAAAACAATTCTGTTGAGCAGAACCCGGAGCAGGGGCCAGGCCGCCTCCATTCTCCTTCTACCGCCCTTCCAATTTACGTCCGATCCCAGGGTAAGTGTTCCCATCTGTGTTATTCTATTAACTGAAAAGGAAGGAATTAGCGCATGAACTTGTCACATCTTGTGACCTGTTGAGCGCTGAGATGGGAGGTGGGGCAGAGCAAACAACATTCTTTCTCTCAGCGCCTTTCAGGCTCTTGGAGGAAGAGCCGAAGGGCCCTCCTGCCTTCACGAGACACCCCAGCATCACCCCTGCAGTCACACGAGGCCTGTCCAAGCCGCACCTTAGGGAGAGCCGAAGGGAAAGGGTGGCAGCACCTCAAAGGAAACTTCGCCCTCTCTGCCAAGCTGCAGGTGGAAGACCTGCCCATGGAAATGCTTGCTGGAGACGCTTGGCTGACGCACAGCGCTGCCAAGGGGAAGGACCTCCTTTGTCACGGGGGCACCTAAGCCTGGGAAGGTGGCACAGGCCCTCTGGCTACATCCCTTAGTGGAAGGACCCTACGGGAGGGTCTCAGGGAAGTTCTGACCTGGAGCTGGTGGTTGGCAAGGTGGCTCCTTGCGCAGAGCTTTTCAATGTGACATGACAACACTTTGAAGGTGTCTTTGATCCATGTTTTCTTTTCACAGGGCTTTTACAGGAATCCATGCCTGACTAAGTGTTGGATACCGATTTAGGAAAAGAACACACTCGGGTATGAAGTGTTCAGGAGAACTGGGCTCCATCTCGAGATTTCCTGATGGCGTCGGTTTGTACCAGTTTGCCTTGGCAGAAGCTCAGTTGGGAAATGAGAGGAAGAGGGAAAAAATAGAAGAGAGAAATTCTTCTTTTTGAATTCAACCCAATGGTGCCCCCTGTGACTGGCAGAGACCAAGAGTCAGAACCATCATAGGTTCTCCCTCCAGAGAGGGCAAAGGACAGGACCTATCTCATGGGCGAATTGGTCAAGGCTGAGAGAAGAAGGCTCTGTAGGCCCCCAAAGAAGTTTTGCCCAGAAGAAGGGGCTCCCTGCCAACTCGGATTGCCACCAAGAGGCATTGTCTGCTTCCTACTTCCCATGTCCTCTCAAAAAAGAAACACTCTGCTACATGAAGACAAACATTGATTCCAGGATCTCACAGACCCAGCCTATGTCATGACCTCTAGAAATAATTTCCATCAGCAAGAATATAAAAATGCTTTTTTTTCTCTCTCTCTTGTTGATTTCCTCTGTTTTTTATAATTTTAAGGCACATACTGGGAGCCACTGTTGAGGTAGTTCCAGGCAGGCTATTCTCTGCGTTACTCCTCACCAATAATAAGCCGTGAATCAGTAAGTCAGGGCTGAGACCAAGGAGTCTCATTTTCAAGAAACCTCTGATCTACAGGACTTTCATGCAGATGGTACATGGGCCTGCTTTGAAACCCTTTGCACTGGGGACTCCATCTACCCCCAAACCCACAGATGATACCTGATTCAGACAAATCCTCCAAACCTCAACTTGAATCCTCCTGCTGAAAGGATATATTGGATCCCAACATCACTGATGATAGTAAACAAGACAGAAGAACATGCCATCCGCACCTTTGGGCTCCTTTGGTACATAATGTCCTCAATACCGAGGGCTGTTCTAGATTTTAGATAAGCAGTGATTAATTCAATAAGATTAATTCAAAGAACATTTTATCAAGCCCCCCCCCTTTTTTTTAATAAAATACTGTGATTGCCATTGGTAATATACAGATGATCACAATGAATGGTGGTCTAGAAGGAGTTACAGCCTTGTAATAAACAAATATTTTCAATTGAATATAATAAAGATATTAGATAATATCTATTAAGCTTTTAATATGACTCAAGGGCTGTAAATATATTAAAGCATTTCATCAACTGTATGAGATAGGTGCTGTTATTATCCACATTTTACTGATGAGGAAACTGAAGGTCCAGGAGGTTGGGTAATTTGCTCACGAATATTCTACTGGTGATGTTACACTGGTGCTCAACCAGGCATCCAGCTCCAGAGGGCATATTCCTTAAATGTGGTTATAGTTCTCTGGGGAACTGATGAAGGTACAATGTATCTGACTGGGATGGAGAGGGCAAATTATGATAATTATCTCACACACTGCATTTTCCTCTATATATTATTTGGTCTTCACAAAGCCATGACCCGCAGGTTCACCTCTTCTGCCTGAGCTTCACTTACCATGTCCAATGTTCATTGCTCATCTGCACCCATAGGGCCAAAGCCACTAGGAAGCAAACACATCCCCACATAGACTAATTATCCTTTCCCCTAAATCTCTCTCTCTTCTTACACTTTCTGGCCAAGGAGACTTAGATTTCTCCTTGAAAAGGAAAATCGAGACAACCAGCTTTGGCCTATCTCCAGCCTGAAAATGAATACATCATAGGCTAGAGCATCAAGAAAAGGCATTACCATTCTTCCAATAAATTTTCAACTTACAATTGAAATAAAATAATCACACACACGTTTATTCATTTCAAGTCTGTTTGGTCTTGAAGGTAGGACTAGGCCTCGCTTTTCGCTATATCCACATACCTAGTATGGTGTCTTTAAAAACTTAATAAATATTGTGAAATCAATAAATGAATCCCTACACTGGATCCTGTATGTTTGTTGATTCTTCAAAAGTTGATGGAACACCTATGTACCAAGTGTTTTCTTGGTCTTGTGAATGTAGAGCCAAACAAGACAACAACCTATTCTTAAGAAGCTTATAGTTTTGAGGCACCTGGGTGACTCATTCTGTTCAGCATCTGCCTTCAGCTCAGGTCATGATCTCAGGGTCCTGGGAACAAGCCCCACATTGGGTCTCCCTCCCCTTTTGCCCCTCCCTCCACTTGTTCTTTCCCTCTCTCTCTCTCAAATAAATAAATAAATCTTAAAAAAAAAAAAAAAAAAGCTTATAGCTTTGGAAAGCCACAGTGGTCTTTTAAATCATAGATCAACTTTCTGGTCTGGCTGAGACTCTCCAGTGGCTCCCCATTTTAAGTATGAGTAACATCTGAATTCTTGCATGGTCTACAAGGTTCTCTCTGACCTGGTGTATGCTCCATACCTCATGCTGCCTTCTTTTTGTTGAAAATGTGCAAGCTACATTGATTGGACTTTTGATCTTTTTCTACCTTGAACCTGCTAAGCTCATCCCCCACTTTGGGGCTTTGCATCAGCTGCCTCCCTGAATTCTCCTTTCCTGATCTTCACCTGCCTCTGTCCTTTCGGCCATTCATTGCTCAGCCTTAGTAACTGATCCTTGGAGAAGCCTTCCTAGATGATCCAGCTAAACTGGTCCGCTAGCTCTTTCCTTTTTTTATTATTTTTTTTAATTTTTAATTTTTAAACTTTTTATTATTTTTTTCCCTAGCTCTTTCCTACCATCCTGTGCTAATTCCTTGTATAGGGCTCCTGGATAGCTACTATCTTCTTGTGTATTTATAAGTTTATACTCTGTCTCTCCTGTTAGCATGTATACTGTAATAAAAGTAACACCCTCTGACTTGTTCACTACTATATCCCATTATTAGAATAGGACCAGATACTTTGTGGATACCCAATAAATAAGAAACAAAGAATTGAATTTTTGAATAAAATAAACTTCCAGCCGAGGTGCTGGACATGGCCTTCCCTTTCATTCTATAGCAGGTTAAAGGAGTTTTGTTTGTTTTAATTTTCAAGAATCTGTTATGTTTTCTGATCTCTCCATTACTTTATGGTTTTGTTGCGTTGTGTTCTGAACTGTTTGTCAAAGCACTGTTTGTCCTGTTCAGAAAATTAGAGGGACTTTTTCATCAGTGATGACTGGGTAAATAAACTGCATTACCTCCACAAAATAGAAAACTATGCCATCAAAAGAAAGAAAGAAAGAAAGAAAGAAAGAAAGAAAGAAAGAAAGAAAGAAAGAAAGAAAACTCTGCCATCATTAAAATGCTAACGTATGCCTTTATTTATTGATATGGAAAGCTTGTCATATATATTATTGATTGAAACACTTATAAAACATTGTGAATAAGTTCACTGAAATTGTGTACTTTCAGAGAGCTCTTCGGTGAAATGTTCGTGGCTGTTTCCTGAAGGTTGTGAGCTTTTAGGTAATTTAAAAATGCTATTTATAATTTTTCTGTAGATTAGTATGCTTATAATAATTATTTCACTTGCTGAAAGGACATTTTTAAAAGACTTCTTTCATTTAGAAAATAAAGTAAAAAAGCCATATTTGGAACAAAACACAGACTGACAAAAGTATGATTTATTATGCTTAAAACCTTCTCATGAACCCTAATGCCCACAGAGGAAATTGTGAACAACTTTGCGTGGCCTAAAGACCCTCCTCCAGGGTACCATCTTCTTCTCCAGGCTCCCTTTGCAAGAAGGCCCCCCACGAGAACTCTAAACCCAGGCATACCTCTTCTTTTGCAGTTCCCTAAGATGGCCATGCTTGGCCATGCTCTCATTTCACTGCAGCTCCCTTTAATGACAGTGCCCTTCTCCACCATGCCCTCAGGAGCACACCTGCGCAGCTTTGACGACTCCACGCCATGCTCCCTCCTCTGAGACCTTTCTTTAACCTTCGCACATGGCTGTGTCAAGCCCTCCTTCTAACTTCCACCCACATCTTGGTATCTGCTTGTTCACATCCAGGTCCCATCTAATAAATAGCCGGCACTATGTCCTGGCAAATAAGACATGCCTGGTAAATAATTGTGGGAAATGGCCTTGTTCTTAATTCATCACCACCCTGCAAATCCTGGCATCACCTCCATCTGACAGTATGGAACATTTAAGCAAGTTTCCCAATTTCACAGTCGGTGAGTCAGTGGTAGTTCCAGGATTCAGATCCAGCCAGTTCTGCTCCACATCACGTGCGCTGAGCCATTACTTTCTGCTGTGGTCCACCTGCCACAGCACAAGACATGTTTTGAGACTTTAGATTTGAGGAATGGCCAATGCCATGGAGTTAGACATTCTCTCGCTGGGATGAGGCTCCATCCTAAGTACAAGAAATAAACCTCAACACTTATATGTCCACGCCTTTTTGTGATTTAAATTATTTGTCTTGTGTTATAACTCTTAAAGTTTTCTCTGAAGCAAATACCCTTTGTAGATGCATCTTCAATTAAGGCCCCAATCCTGATACCTTGTTTTTATTTGACATTTTAGTTAATCCCTACACAAAGGTACAGTGTAGTCTGTTACTAGAAATTTAAAGATAAAATTCAAGGGGCGCCTGGGTGACTCAGTCCATTGAACACGTGCCTTCAGCTCAGGTCGTGATCCCGGGGTCCAGGTACTGAGTCCACCACCTCAGTACTCCCCACTCAGCGAGTAATCTGTTTCTCCCTCTGCCTCTGCCCCTCCCCCTGCTCGTTTGCTCTCTCTCTTTCTCAAACAAATAGAATATTTTTAAAAATAAAATAAAATTTGGTAACCAATAATATAGGATGCTATTCGATCGGTGGAATACAGTACATAAGAGCATAAGAGCTCTGGACTCCTAATTCTCCTTTCACCTCTTACTCACTGTGGGCCCTTGGGCAAGCCACTTCTCTTTTCTATTCTCCTTTGCCCTATGAAATGAACATGCTAATACTACCTTCCCCATACTGTTATTTTTAGGATGCCAAAGAAATAATACAGGGGAAATGCTTCGTATGGTCTGGAACACAAGTGCTCAACCAAGCATCAAACCCAAAAATTAGCTATGGTTGTCATTATTTTCCACTCCAGTGACCATATCACACTGAGAAGAGGAGAGGCCAGGTAAGACGCTCTAAGGGTTGAAGTCCTGAAGAAAATGAACTTTCTTTACTAATCTCCTGCAGACATATCTTATAAGACTAACAAATCCTGTACTGCTAATATTTCTTCTCAGACTATATTCCCCTGCATTTTTTTTCCCTAACAGGCTTGCTGCTTCCTTTTTTCTGTGTTGTTTTTTCCAGTAACACTTTTCTCTAATTTTGGCTTGCAGACACACTAGCCCTAAAGGGTGGGGGGTAGACAGGTAAGCACTCTATCCCAGAGAAAGGGGAAAAGGATGAAGATGAAATCTCTACTCTGCCACATACAGAACTTTCTCTTTTTCCACCTTCTTTTGGGCCACAATGCCAATCAAGTGGAGCCAATCTAGCAGGATCTCAGAGTGGGAGCCCAAAGTGTATATATCTTGAATATTCAGACATGTCCGGGAATGCCTGGAGGGTTAGCCAGGCAAGCAGGGTGTTGGCCAAGGAGTCTCGTGGGTGGGATCCCAACCTATGATTCTCTCCCTACCTGGTCATAGCCCTGTTAGAGCAACTGTACTCTTACGAGTCTTAGCTTGCCTGTTGGTTTTTTCCTAAATATTATTATTTTTTAAAAATATATTTTATTTATTTATTCATGAAGGACACAGAGGAGAGAGAGAGGCAGAGACACAGGCAGAGTGAAAAGCAGGCTCCATGCAGGGAGCCCGACATGTGGGACTCGAACCCGGGACTCCAGGATCATGCCATGGGCCAAAGGCAGGGGCTAAATCACTGAGCCACCCAGGGATTCCCTCCCCTAAATATTAAATTCACTGTGGCCTTAAAGGATATCTACATTATTAATATTCATCCAACACCCAACAGAGGGCCTGGCTCACAGAACACACACACTAAACATGTATGGAATAAATGAGTGAATGAATGACAAAGAACTGAAAAGCTTGTGAGTCTGACCCAAGGAAAATAGTTTCCTTTATACAGGAGAGGCCATTTTTTAAAAGATTTTACTTATTTATTCATGAGAAACACGGAAAGAGAGGCAGAGACACAGGCAGAGGGAGAAGCAGGCTCCCCGCCGGGAGACCGATTGGGACTTGATCCCAGGCTCCCAGTATCATGACCTGAGCCGAAGGCAGATGCTCAACCACTGAGCCATCCAGGTGTCCCCAGAAGAGGCCATTTTGAATAAAACATAGCATAGTGAGTTTTTCAAATGGAATTTGGCTACCTCTGTCCCTAAGAGCTAGTGACAATATACCGTAAGAAAACAATTTCAGGTGAAACAAATGCTCACCAGTCTCTGTAAGTGAGAACAACACCGAATGTTCTGACTTTAGGTCTGTTTCCCAAGAGCACATAATGAGAGGGTCTGGGTAATTTCTCTCATGAATGCTTGATCACTCGAGGAGGACATTAAAGAACAGAAATAAGGAGACACTACAAACATCCTGGAAGACATCAAAGTGGGAGACATCCCTGAAATGATCTGGGGATCCCTTTAACTAGATTGAATAAGAATCCACAGGAAGAGTCACTGGAGAAAGGACATGTCAACAGTAATAACTTTGCTATGCACTTGTTCTAGGCTTTGGGCATGATATTTATCACTAAAGTGGAAGTTTTAATGGTATCCACCTTGAGCATTATAGTAAGATGAAATTATATAAAAATGCACAGTGTTCTGCATGGATGATAATTCCAGCATGTGATAATTTAGTAAGCATGATGAAGAGGAGAATGATGATAAGGAGGCAAAAAAGGAGGAGGATAATGACAAATGATGAGATCATGTTGCAAAGCTTATCAGAAATACTCCATTCTGCTCAGGGTAGAGAAGTCTTAAGGGAGTTTTCCCAATTCTGGCATGTGGGTAATGAGCCAAAGTAGGGCTGTTTTATTACTATTCTGACAATTCAAAGGTATCTTAAGACTATTGTGGTCAGGAGAAAAAAATCAAGGATTGCAACTTTGAGGACTTATCCAGATGTATTTAGCAAGTGGCCATCTGGACCATTAGCCAAGTTTTACTCCTGGTTTTAGAGCCAATTCATCCTTTGTGAGCAACGTACCAGAGAGTTCACTGATGTAAGAGACTACTGTGTGCCCTCACAGGTTTCTTTTAGCGTGGGTGATGTGAATGAGTTCCTCTAAAAGTCTGTGCAGGAGTTAAGTCTTGGAAAGATGTTCAATACAACAAGACATTAAAGGGCAATTTTCCTAGAGCTTTCTGTGAAGATAGATTAAATTAATATTCTTAAGAGTTTACTTGTAAAATGGGAACCTAGAGAGTCTGTGAATCTCCAAAGAGTCTGCCCTTTATTTGTAGAAAAAGAGAGGAGACGAACATGTATGGGAACACAAACACAGTGCTGAGTCCTGAATGTCATCAGAGAAGTGTGACCACGTGGTAGGACAAAATGGAGAAATAATTTCATATTCTAATGATAACCATACATCAAGGGAAATGAAATTGGTCCTAGGAAGAGTTCCTTGAAACTCAGAAGGAAAAAGATCAGATCTGAAACATAGCTGGCCCAGATGATATTCATTCTCTAGGTGCAGTGTACAAGTTTGTGTGTTCTTATCACATTAATAAAGCTTTACCTGTCCTTATGTTTTTGTTTGTATGATGTATCTAGTTGGGAGTAATGTATATAATCCAAACAAAAAACTCTCTTTGAGTTTCTAGAAGATTAATTTACATATTTATTTAACTCAGTTATTAAGACTTAGCAGAGAATGTTAGTTAGTTACTCTCAATAGGATATAACTCCAAGTAAATTAGCTCTCATCCTCTTTGTATGTTTTTCTACCCAGGAATCTGCTCTATCTGATATTAAAACTGACACACCTATGTTGTTCTTATTTGCATTTTCCTGGTACACATATTCTAAATTCTGTGTTTAAACCTTCTGAGACATTTTTTAAAAACTGTATCCTCCAAGAGGTGTATTTTTGTTTCTCATCTGAACCAGCAGTTTCTAAATGTTGTGGTGTTACAATCATTTACATTTATTGTCATAAGAGATAATTTCCCGCTTCCTTCTGTGATCCTATGTTTTCTGTATTTCATGCTTTCCTACCATTTCCCCCTATTTCCTGTCTTTTGCTAGTTGAACTCTGCTTTGATTTCTTTAATCTCTTGCAGTAATTTGGGAGGAATCATCCTGTTTTTGTTTCTACTAAATTTTGCAAAATAACATACTTGATCTGATATTCCTCTAATTATCAAGGTCAAGAAGAAACAATAGCCTTTGACTCAATCCTATTTTAGTCGAGAAATTTAGCACATTTTATTTTTTTATCCCATCTCCCATTTCCCGGTATTTCATGGTATAATATGTGATTTTAGACAACTGCTATTTCTAAAATATTTTACATTTTGATTTATAAATATTAACTTTAAAATTTAGAAACTCCCCCCTCGTTTCTCTCAGAAATGTTCTTAACCTTGTTCTCTTAATTTCCACCTAAATGTTCTTGTTCTGTTTGCTTTTCCATTGTCTCTTCAGGGTCTTCTCAAATGCTGATGGCCCCGGGTCTCTGTTCTGTGCCTTTTCCCTTCCAATCTCTATAACCTCGTAGGTGATCTCAGATACTCTCAGGCATCTATCTGGGCATTATCTCTGTGCTTATGACTCTTGACTCTCTGTCCTCAGAGCAAACTTCTTTCCTGACATGGAGATTTGCGCACCCAGCAGCTAGCTGGATATCTTTTCCCAGTCTGGAAGGGGTGGCCTCCTGTAGAAAATGAAACTTACCATTCAACCTTGTCCTAACTCTTGATTGTCTCTTGAAACTTCATGATTGTCTGAGCAGCCTATTTTACTTTTAACAGCTTGCAGTTGCAGAGGGTGTGCCAAGACCTGTCAGTGTCCCCAAAGGTGGGAGGAGGGAAGCTCTGTCAGTACTTAGATTCAGGCTGATTGGAAGCCAGATCCTCAGGCAGCAGCTTTTAAAGTATGCAAATGTATACAGGCTGTCGACCAAGAAGACAACAAGACTGTAAAGCAACCAAAAGCATTTATTTGGGGTTCTAGGGATTGCAGTCTGGGAGATTGCAAGTGGGGAGTGCAGGCTTATAAAAGCAGAGACCAAAAGGTTACATAACTTGTTTTAAAGGAATTATGATTGGTGCTGAGCAATTAAAATGACTCTCTAAGACACCATTGGCTCTTGAGCTAACAGGTGTTACATTATCTCTATTTCAGTCCCAAGCTGAAGGATCTGCTCCAGACTGTGGTCCAGGTGCAATTGACAAGTTACAACTGACAAAAGTCAAAAGTCCATGGTGTTCTAATAATTGAAACAGTATTGAAACAGGAGACTGGCGCAGGCTTTGCTTCCTCCACATCCTCCAGACCCTGTTTTTCATGACTTTTTAGCCCTGCTTCCTTCACTTTGGAACCTTCTTTCATGAGGTATACTTCATTTTATTGTTTCCCAGATACTGTGGTTCTTTTGTTATTGTTGTTTGTTTAGTTTTTTGTTTTTTTGTTCTACCGATCAAAGATATGTGGCAGCCATGTGTTGAGCCAGTCTTTTGGTGCCATTTTTTCCAAGAATACTTGCTTACTACTTCATGTCTCTGGGTCACATTTTGGTAATTCTTAGAGTATTTTAAACTTATTCATGATTGTTATATCTGTTATGGTGATCTGTGATTACTGTTCATGAAAGCTTAGATGATGGTTAGCATTTTTTAAGCAATAATGTATTTTTTAAATTATGGTATATATGTTGTTTGTCTTTTAGGTTTTTACACATAATACTATTGTACACTCAGTAGACTACAGTATAGGGTAAACGTAACTTCTATATACACTGGGAAACCAAAAAATTCATTTGACTCACTTTATTGTGAAATTCGCTTTATCACGGTGGCCTGGAACTGAACCCACAATATCTCTGAGATGAGCCTCACAGTGCTGTGGGACTGCAAGCATAAGCCAGGCTGGCCACCCGACCAGGTGATCTGGAGGTGTCCCCTGGGCAACAAGCACAAAAACCCAGGGCTCCCTATGAGAATCTGAGCTCCCTTCTGGGGTGGGGGTTGCCAGTGAGCTCTGGGAGGCTGACAGAGGATGCCAAATGGCACCTACCAGTTGGGGAATAAAAACGGTACCAACGGAGAAAGACAAAAAAGAGAAGGACAAAAGAGAAAGAGAGAAATAGGAAAAAGGGCGTGGGGAAGGCATCCACTGGATTTAGTAAGGAAGGGGGAGAGTGCAGAAGTGGTACCCGCCAGCACCTTCTATCCTGGAGATTCTCCCAACAGGCCCAGCCCCACCAGACAGCTTTATATCAGCAAATGAATCACTCTCAAGTCTGGATGCTTTTCAAGTGGCTGCTTCTGCACCGGCCCTGAGGGTGAGTGAGTCCACATGAGCCTTTAAGAGGTGCTGTCCAGTTAGTCGAGCTTGTTTGGGTCTCAGGGATGCTGCCCCCCCTTGGTTTTCAAAGCCAGATGTTTTGGGGGCTTCATCTCTCGGGTGCAAGTATTAAAAGTTGGGGTGCCTGATGCAAGGCACAAAGCCTTCGCTCCTGAAGGAGCTGCTCCAGGTTTTTGAGTTCCCTCCTAGTTGTGGGTCTCCCCAGAGTTGTGGGGTAAGGCAAGACTGCATCTCAGCCTCTCCTGCCCATTACGTGTTTTCTCCATGGCAGCTCCACAAGCTGTCAGATCTTTTTCAGAGGCAATTATTCTATATGTCTCTGCAGATTTCATGTATCCTGGGAGGTGAGTTCAAGGTTTTCCTAGGTCGTCATCTTGGACCAGCTTTCCTGGATATCTTCTTTTATATCTCAGAGACACACAAAGATTTTCAATACAACAATTAAAGAAATAGACTTCTCACGTTATTTTATTGTTCTCGTTAGGCCAAGGGAATCTGGTGTAGAGAGCTAACCAGTGATGAAGACCAGTTATATGCCTGGCACTCCATGAGGCATTTTTGTACTCAATTCCCATTTTAACACTCTGATCTGAGGACTCGGGTGTCTAATTCTAAAAGTGGAAATACTGAGTCTCAGGAAGGTTAAGAAATTTACCCAAGATTCAGTTTTGGTTTTATTTTTATTATTATTATTTAAAGGTTTTATTTATTAGAGAGAGAGAGAGAGAGATGGCAACAAAGAGCATGAGCAGGGAGGAAGGGAAGAAGCAGGCTCCCCACTGAGCAGGAACCCAATGCAGGGCTCAATCCCAGGATATGACCTGAGCTGAAGGCAGATGTTTAACCTTCTGAGCCATCCAGATGCCCCTCAGTTTTGGTTTTAAAAGCTTGGTTTTTCTATTTTATCAATATCAGGACTTTTTCTCTATTGTTTCTTCTGATTCCCTTTATCTTTATGGCTTGATTTCCTTTCTTTAAAGAGACAAATATTAGTCATTTACATTTTGACTCACCCTTTTAGACTGTCCATTCCTTTCCGAGGCTATTTCCAGGTTTGGTTCAGCCCTGAAGGGGGAGTAGGTTTATCCTACCATTGGCCAAGAAACCAGCTTCACTCTGTAGTGGGGTTATGGGATGTCCTAGACCCTAACTCCTATGACTCTGGTGGAGCAATCTACTTCCAGGACTCAGACTTTGAGATGAATGGGACCATGGGGATGATATCCTATAGGATGCTGCCTAAGAGATTCATTGGCATTCAGAAATATTTGGCTTCCAGTTCTTCCCATTTTACTTAAGAAGATGGGTGGAACTAGAAGAGCACACAGTTTTTTTTGAAAATGGACTACTGTGTTTGGAGTGCCATGTGGAGGCTCTGATTTAGTGTTAATCCTGGAGGATTCATCCATTGGCCCTATTTGTCCACAGCCAGATTTCTTGTCTCTAGCACTTCAGATCAACCTAAAACATGGCAAAGTATTACGGTGATCAAGCTTAAGGGACTCTCAAATTTCCATGTAAATGGAATGTAAGAGTGGAGCTTTCCTACCTATACTTTGGGTGGTACAAAATGCCCACATTCCTGTAGTCCTGCTTCTGCCGACCAAGGCAAACAGATTGTCCTTTGAATGTCTCAAAAGCTCTTTTTTTTTTCTTGTAATGCCAAATGCAATATTTGTTTGAAAAGACTACACCAGAAGTTTCCCAGCTGAGAAAACAGGCTTGTGAAAAATGGTTTCAGAAAATGAAATAAACCATGCAAAAGTTGTTCAGGGTGTGTTTGAAATGAACATCTGGATATGAACTGCTAAATTACCTCCTTCCTCCTCCTCCTCTTTCTCACAGCTGTTTGAAAGAGTCCTGAGGGCAGGGAAACAGGTCAATGGACCCAATTGCACCTTTCCCCCCTGCTTCTAATCCCTTTTGCACCTATGCACGGAATCTCGCTCACATGTGTGTTTAATAAGTGGGCACAAATACAAGAAAAAATTATCTCAATTCCTGTTGACTCTCTATAGCAATACCAAAGGAAAATAAACTCTGGATTTTAAAATTTCTCAAACAAAACTTATGGTTCTAATAAAATATCACTTTCCAGTTGACTTTTTTATATCAAGAGCTGAACAAACCACTCATTTCTCTTCATTTCTTCAGAAAGAAGGAATGATTATTACGTCACACTTTCCCCAAAGTTAAGAAAATCCAGTCCCCAAGGCTCTGCCTTTTAACTTATAATTGAGAAACATGAACAGTTCTGCTTGTTCTTACTGAATTTCCCATTGCATCTGTTTATCACACACACCCCCTCCATAACCACCACTTCAACACACACATCCAAAGAAGCACGTTAAGTACATTGGGAAAGAACAAGTTGACATTTATAGATCTTCATGAGATTATCAGTGGTCACAACTAATGCAGAAAATATGAAATAATTGCCTCATATCAGAAGAACGTGTAGGCAAGTCTTTGGGGAGACATGATAGATGTTTTCACATAAAAGGAGGCTGAATGGTCAACTCTGTACTGTCAGAGGCCAAGATGGGCCTAAAGAGAAAAGGAGACTCAATATTTAAAAGGTTTTATCCTCTGTCTCCAAGTGTCTGTTTCCTTTATCAGCCTCTCATCTTTTCTAGAATAGGAAAGGAGCCTTGCTCATCCTTGGATCCTGGTGCTGTGCTGTCAAGTGTACATAGTGCATTGCAGATGTTCATTTGATGGATGAATTCCTAACTGACCGACTGAATCCAGTTCCTGGTGTAGGTTTCTCAAAAGAAACAAGAGAAAACTCCTTTAAGAAGAAATGGCTGAATGCTTGCAAGGAAAGTTTGAAGAGTGTGGGGAAGAGGTTTCTTTCATTAAATGGACTCCAAGCCTCTCCCATTCTTTGGAGTATGAAATTCTAAGTTCTTCTTCCATATTGTTTACAGAGAGATTTCAGTCCACATGCCAGGACCATGTCATATGTTAGCCAGTCCCCCTTCCTCATATCTCCCAGGCTATACTCGAAGACACTAAACTGGTTCTTGCTAGGACCACTGTAGAAACAGTCTTTGAACTCGACTCAAAGCTGCCTGCCTCTAATCTATGCAACTCTTTCCATCTGATCTTATTTTGTTGTTTTGACCTCCTACTCTGCACCAAGCAAACTGTGTAGCAGTGGATACCTACTGGGGAGCTGTTGAACTGTATGGCAAAGAAAAATCACCTGGCCCAGGAGATTAGAGAAGGCTTCCCTAAAGAAGTGATGTTTGGGGCAAACAACAGCAAAATAGATGAAGAAAGCATTCAGGAGAAGAGTCTGATAGTAGGAAATATGCACAACATTGCTTTGAAGCAGGGGTACTACAAAAAGCTGTGACTGGAGAGTAGAACTCAAAAGAGAGAATGTGTGATGGGAAGTAGGGAGCAGAGGTCATGGTCCTATATAAGTCATACTAACTTGAACTTTATAATAATCCAGCCCAAATGTATTACATGAGAACCAACACATTCATTCCTCAGGCCAATGCCATTCACTAGGCTGTGCCATCTACCAGGCATAGTAGTCTTCTCATTTCTATCTGTTCAGCATTTCCTCTCTTCTCAGAATGGACCCTAGGGCTCCCTTCTCCAGGAGCCTTTGACGATTTCCTCAAGTGAGGACACTCCTCTCTATGGGTATTTGTACCCCTCAGAGCACTTCTACATTCTGCCTCTCTGCTACCTGGACTTGTGACATTCCATCCCAGACACTGTGAGTTTCACGATAGCAGAGGCTGTCCCCTACTGCTTTCCCTGCCCCATTCGACTTGGTAAATATTTGTTGATGAATTGTATACGACATTCTGCTCAAAATAGAGCATTAGTCAGGAGGAGCACGGGTCAGACTTCTTAGGTTAGAATCTGGACACTGACCTATTCAATGTGGAATCTTGGGCAAGTTGCTTCACCTCTTCCAGTGTCATTTTCTTCAACTGCAAAGTAGGGGTAGTGATAATACCTATCCTCTAGGAATTGCATGAGCACTAAAAATAACACGTGTGAATAACTCCACCAAATGCTCAGAAATGTTAGTCATTATTATAAAATCCTGAGGAAAGATTAGAGAGACTGAACTGTCAAGCCTGATTCACACTCACTTTTTCCAGTGAAATAAAAATCTTCAGAGGATTTTGTATAGCTTATGTCCCACTCTGGTATCCATGCCCTTAACCACCCTGTAATAATGCCACTTGAGAAAAATTAAAGAAAAAAGATGGCCATATATTTTTAAAAATTGTGATATATTTGACATATAACATATTAGTTTCAGGTGTACAACATAATGGTTTGGTGTATCTATTCCAAAGTGATTACCATAGGGAGACTAGTTAACATTCATCACCTTATGGGACGCCTGGCTGGCTCAGTGATTGAGCATCTGCCTTTGGCTCAGGGCATGATCCCGGGTCCTGGGATTCAGTCCTACAATGGGCTCCCCGCAGGGAGCCTGCTTCTCCCTCTGCCTGTGTCTCTGCCTTTCTCTGTGTCTCTCATGAATAAATAAATAAAATCTTTAAAAAAAAAAAACCATTCATCACTGTAATTACAGTTTTTTTTTTCTTGTGAAGAGAACATTTAGGATCTTTTTTAGCAACTGTCAGACATGCAACATAGTATTATTAACTGTATCACTGTGCTGTACATGATATTCCCAGGACTTAATATTTTATAACTGGAAGTTTGTATCTTTTAATGATCTCACTTATATGTGGAATCTTAAACGTCTGAGCTCATACAGAGATTACACAGATACAGAGAGTCCAAGCCATGCTTCCTCGGTGCACATACATACAGACAAAAGTTGGGCCGAGGAACCAGCTAAGTGAAATCACTTAGTCAAAAAGGGAAAGAATGCTTCAGGAATGGTGAAAGGCACTTCCTCCTTGAGCCCTCCCACTCTGCCTCCTGTCACTGTCTCACACTGGGTCTTCCTCAAGTGACTGGTTTTTTCCCTCGATAGATTATATCCCATCCAGTCTCCTATTGTACTGTAACTAGGTGTGTAAATGGCACACTATGTAATTTATTGTCCAGCCAGGACGCTTCTGGGAGGAAAGGGATGCTCTGTTAAACTTTACACTGGGATTGCAGATGTGAATTGGATACAGTTCAGTGTTGTGATCATCTAAGTTAGAAGCAGCTGTCATGGAGCACCTGGATGGCTCAGCTGGTTAGGCATCCAACTCTTAATTTCAGCTCAGGTCATGATCTCAGGGTTGTGAGACGGAGCTCCGCATCAGGCTCCATGCTCAGTGTGGAGTCTGCTTGAGATTCTTTCTCTCCCTCTCCCTCTGCCCCTCCTCCTTCTCTCTTTCTCTCTCTCAAATAAATAAATACATAAAATCTTTAAAATACAAACAACAACAACAAAAGACCCAGTAATCGTGCTGATTGGGTTTCACAGCTTTCAGTGTCTTTCAAGTTCAAACCTTCAGCTCCCAGCCAAAGAAGAGTAAAGGCTCTTTCTGATCCAATTTACTTTTAATTGTATCAGAACATTTTTAACTCAGTGTTGCACATAGGTTTCCTGGAAGGCTATGTCAATATATTGTGAAACATCTGGATCTTTGGGTATTAGGATGTTGGAATATAATGAGCAGTTTTCATCCCAAATCTTTAGAGTCATGTAGATAAACCGATTGGTTTCGATTCAGGGAACTTAACTGCCAGCTTCAATTAGCCCGGGTTCTTTAATATATTCTTTTTCTAACATAGTAGGCAACTTCAATAAATTATTATTTATAGAGTACTTATTAAAATGCTACAGGGAAATCGTTCCTGGAAACATCTCACTGTGTAACTGTAAATGATCAGGCCCTTACTTGCTGATTGAGTGTTTGAGGACTGAAGTCAGATCATAGGATCACAGCTACTCATGCCTAAAGACCTCAGACAGCATCCATGCCAACTCTGCATGCAATCTCTGAACCCCTTCAACAATATCACTGCCATGTAGGCACCCAGGAAATATTTGATGTCTTGGTGATGGAAGGACTCATTTCTGCCCAGAGTAGCCCTTTCCTTCACTGGGTAGCTTTGTCAGATAAAAAATCTTTCCTGATTTTAGGTGGAAATATGCTCCCCAAATTTCCATGAATTGAGCCCCATTCTCTAATATGGACTGAATTCTGTGGGGAAAACAAAAAAGAAAAAAACAACGAATCTCTTTCAGCCCCTTTCTTCTCTCATGAGAGGTAGTGCAGACTCACATCATCTGAGCCAGTAAGAAGCAAGCACAGTACAGTACAGCAAAGTGGTTTATCCCGTACACTAGGGCCAATGTGCCTGAGTTTAAATCCTGGCCCCAGCTTCAATGAGGCAAGGCATTTAACCTTGCAGGATCTTAGTTTTCCCATCTGTACAATGAGGAATGTTGCTGGGTATCTACGCCAGGCATTTTTGAAAGATTATAGGAGGTGATGTATATAAAGTGCTTAGAAGAGTGTCTCCTGGTCATGGCAAACACTGTATAGCTATTATCACATAGAATCCTAGCAAATAGAGTCTGGAAATCATCCTTAATTTGTAAAATCAGGGCTCAGTGTGCCAGGAGTTAGTATAGGGAACTTTGTAACCCCAAATGGAGCCATCTCAAGATACCCTTGCAATCAAGCATTCCTAGTTCTTTGGCTTGAATGCTGAGTTACTTTTTGGAGGGAATAAATCCTAGTAATTAAGAGTCAGGGCCTGGGAAATTGTATTCAACACTGGATATACATTAAATTGATTGGACAGGTTTGTTTATTTTTTAATAGCAATAAAATAAGAATTATTGAGGGTTCAGAAATGGATATTTTCTCAAAGCTCCTCAGGAAATGTTAATGTGCAATCAGATGAAGAACAGTAGATTTAAAGTGAGACTTTATGGGTCAGAATCTGGGTTCCTTCAACAACCAGCTGCACAACTTTGGGGAAATCTCTAATCTCTTCAGGCCTCTGTTTTCACATCTGTAAAATGGAGGTACAAATAAAGCTGCAATAACATTTAAATGAAATAACACATATGGAGAGAAGAGTATTCAGTGGGTATTCGTTCTATTTATCTCCCTTTAATAAGTATCTTTCATTCTTAATTCCCACCCCATCTCCATCTGTCACCTTTGCCTCAACCTGTTAGCAGGTGTCAAGGAGTGCTGAGCACCATCTTGGCTATAAGTACAACCCAACGTCCTAGACACTAGGATCTATCAAGAAACCCTTTCCTAACCTGGGTACATCTCAGGCTGATGGTGGCCCAGTTGTATTTTTGAGTAACTAAGAATGGCTTGCATTGATGGAGTGTTGGGATAGACCTGGGTCCCCAGTGGCAAAGCCATCAGGAGAGATCACAGCAAACTTATCATCCTAGGTGATGGCTTATATCAGCATTGGAATTATCTGGGTCATATCTCTCACTTACGGATCTGCTCCAAGATTGTTCTACATAACTGCTGCTCAAACTGCAGAACCCAAACCAGCAGCAAGGCCATCACCTGTGAACTTGTTAGATCACCGGTGTTAACAAAGACCCACTGAATCAGGAGGGTATTAGTTAACAGAATTCCCAGGTGATCTTCGTGCATGTTAAGTTTGGGAAGTATTGTTTTTCATCAGCATGAAGAGGAATTCATCCCCAAGGTTTATGAAATTTTCCAGAAACAATCTTCATTCTGCTACCCACCAAAAATTGATGCCTAGATGAAGCTCTTAACATCCCCTTGAATCAAAGCCCTCTAAATTAGTAACTTCTATCTCGTCACTATTCCTGTACCACTGGCCTAGCATTTATATAAATGCCTTCTTTGAGCTATTTTCCCATTTGGATTTTCTAGCTGATTCTTGATCCTTGTTGAGACACAATACTTGATATTTGGCTTACTGGGGCCCCCCAAGACCAATGCCCTATTTTAGTCATAGAAAGAGGGTCTGCTGTTGGCTCTTCCAGCTTTTCCCACTGATTGATATTCCTTCTCTATGATGTTCCACTCTGTGGGCATGCCATCTTTAGAACGTTAGGGACTGTTGGAGGCTGAATTTATATAGAAACAAAGAGAAGTCTGGCCTTGGGTAATATGTGCTAAAGGCTTTCACAGAACAACAAAAACAACAAAAAATCCCAGAGCAGAGTCAGAGACTAGTTTGCCCCAATTATCATCTGACTTTACATTGTCATCAATACATAATGAAATCCCTGATTTCACTGGATTTCAAATAGCTGGAGAAAAGATGGAGGGACATTAGCGAATAAGAACCTGGGGTAAGTTTTGGGGTGTAAGAGGCGTCCACACACACATGTACACATATTGAACATCTGTCATTACACTGGACAGCGTGGATGCATGGCTAACAACACCAAATCCTGTCTCCATCTCTCCTCCTTGGCCCCTTGTGGGGCTTACACCTAGGAGGAAAATAATAGACATGTACCAAATAACCACCAAAGTGTATGTTGCATCATAACAGAGATCACCACTCATAAAAGAGAGGTACCCATACCAAGAAAAAAAATATGCAAGAACATATAAGAGAAGACAGATCTATTCAGATGTTTCCTCTGAAGAAGCAACAAAACTGAAGGGTGGGTAGCATGCAACAGGCCAAAGCGGGTGGGCCAGGGAGGGGTGGCCCAGCTGGTGCTAATGTCCCGTGACCAAGGAAATCTGTTCCTCTGGAGGAACTGAAACAAGCTGGGCTGAGTGGAGCCCAGAGGAGGGAGGTAGCGGAGGAAGGGAGGTGTGGGAAGCTGAGGCTAGTGTAATGGTGGGCATGTTTTAGCTCTCATTCTGAGAGCACCGGGAAGCAATGCAGGGGGCAGGGAGTGGGGAGCAACAGGGCCTTATCTGTGTTCCTAAAATAGTGATCCTTCTGAGACACAGAGGGACAGCTGGGACCAGGACAAGAAAGGATGAGAGAAGCAGACCAGTTAGGATTGCATCGCAGCCCCCAGGGTGGGAACATGGTGCCTGGACGGTGGCGGGGCGTGGAGGGGGCAGTGGAGAGAAGTGGGATGTTCTGAGAGAAAGGCGGTAAAGTTGAAAACACTCAGGTTCATTTAGTGGGCAGCAGCAGGGGAGAAGGTGGTGTTAAGCACCATAGTTTGCAAAACACCCTGGATGCTGCTCTTTTGACTGAGGCAGGGAGCATTAGACAGATAAGCAGATGGGGAGGTTGGGGTGGTCATGAGTTATATTTTGAATGTTGTGAGTTGGAAGCCTTCCCTGACCTCCCCAGACAAAGATATGCAGAACTGGAGTTTGGATGGGAGTTCTAGGCTGGAGGGGAATATTTTGTAATAATAATTTAAAAAGTAGAAATAACAAATGTTACCATTTATCGAAGAGTTACTCAGTGCCAACGCTAACCATCTATTATCTAATTTGATCCTGCAGGACTCCATGAGATGCTGGATCATCCCCATGCTTCAGATGAGGAAGAGGAGGCCCAGAGGCAGCAGAAGTTCCTAACCACTGTGTCACACTGCCCCCTGCTGAGCACCTACTAAGTGCCAGGCTTAGAAAACAATGGTGTTTGAGACATGCCCAGGAGTTTCTCCTCTGGTCGGGCAAGCTCATGGATTTGTGCCTCTCCTGCAACCAACTGAGGGAGGAGATGCCATGAGGTAGGGAGTCCTGCTATTTGTCAATGATACTGTCACTCGTCTGCAAGCCACACCCCTCTTGTACTCACTTGCACAGGTACACAGCACACCCACGCACAACTTTCTCCCTAGTCTTCTCACTAAACTTTCCAACCAGAACAATTTTTTTTCCCTCCCAGGTTTTAGGTGGCCCATGGACAGGTAAGTTAAATAAGTAGAGTTTCACCACACACCCACCAGGCAATACACCCCATTAGGCTTCAATTTCAGGGTCGCAGACAAACAGGAGGGAAGGGCAGCCCAACAGGGCTCTCCCCTTATAAAATCCACTAAGGCTCTTATTTGCCATAAGCAGCTTCTACTGTGTACCTGTCTGGGAATTGTTCTGCGGACTGCAAGAAAGATGCCCTTCAAACTAGCTCTGAAGCAAGAGTCTCACCATGGCAGCTAAAGGAAGCACATGTATACAAAATGACCCCTTCGAGCATGTTCTGCTTTGGCCCAGACATTGAACATAACATAGAAGATTTTCACTGCTTCCATTACCCAGAAGAGTTTGAGATTTGAAATATTTCCATAGTTTTTACATGGAGCAGAGCATACAGATCAGTACTAAAAACATAAGTCAACTCTTGTTTCTTATTATTTTAGTAACAACAGTCTGGTTGAAACTGAAGGAATCCTGCCTCTGTGTGTGTGTATAAATAAAAATAAAAACATTTTCAGTGGTCCCATTTGGATTTAACTAAAATTCAATTTTATATATTGTCAAGTGTGTCTTTGCCTTTGAAATACTATCAGTCTCCTAATTTTTTTCTTTTAAAAAAAGCTGTTTAAGGGATCCCTGGGTGGCGCAGCGGTTCGGCGCCTGCCTTTGGCCCAGGGCGCGATCCTGGAGACCCGGGATCGAATCCCACATCAGGCTCCCGGTGCATGGAGCCTGCTTCTCCCTCTGCCTGTGTCTCTGCCTCTCCCTCTCTTTCTCTCTCTCTGTGACTATCATAAATTAAAAAAAAAAAAAAAAAAAGCTGTTTAAGAGTAGCACAGATGATGATGATTAGTGCCAATTCTATCATGAAGTGAGAAATCTCAAGCAATTGGGTCTATTACTGTGTCTTACTTTTATGCACTTTATAAAACTTTTCTCTCTTGGACAGTCATGCCTTTCATATTTTGTCATTTTCATTAAACGCATATCCCAGATCATAAAAGAAATTATATTTGGATTATCCAGCACAAAAATATTACTATGATTTATTTTTACTCAGAGTAAAATATATTCATTATAAGTCATTTGACTATTAGAGAGAAATAGAAAACAGTCCTATTGCAATGAGGGTGGAGAAATAGCTGTTAGCTATTAATTATCAATGGAATTATCAATGCTACTTGCATGTCAGAATTCTCCAGCAGTTTTCCATTGTTCTTAGAATCCAAGGATTTATATTAAATCCAGGTGCTTCCATGGCATCCCAGAGCAGAGTTCAGGATAACTCATATCTCCCCAAAATCCTATAATTGTCCACGCATTAGTGTGCAACAATAGTAATTGCACCAAGTCCAGATTCTAAGAATTTCTCAATTTCCACCTGAAGGTGTTCCTTCACCTGTGCCCTGGATTACATTCATTTCTGCTTTTTCAATAACTTTGCCCTCTCTGAATATGGATCTTTCCAGAATATCATTTGCTCAACTCTCTCTATTCTTCAAAAAAAAAAAAAAAAAAAGGAATCTTCCTTGATTTTACTTCCCCCTTAACTCTTTTGCTGCCTGCCCTCTGTTAACAGCAACATTTCTCAAAGAGTTGTCTACTCTACTGACATCCAGTTTCTAAAACTACTCATTTCTCCAAACTTACTCCAAATGTGGCTTTCATTCTTATCAGTCCAGGAAAATGTCTCTTTTCAACACCATGGGAGGTACCACACCACTAAATAAGATGGATACTTTCAATCTCTTTTTCATTTGTTTACTCATTCATGCATTTATTGACTGTCTGTTGTGTACATAGGTTTTGTTCCAGGTATTGGAGATACAGCAGTGAAGAAAGCTGACAAGAACTCCTGTTCTTTTGGACTTCATCATTGGAATGAAGGTCACAGATAATAAATTTAATTAAGAAGTAAAGGTGCATATTCTGTATCAGTGAGGGATCGCTCACCAGACTTCAATTAACTTGACCATTTCCTGCTTGGGACACTCTTGGCTTTGATGATCCAACACTCTTGCTTCTCTTCTTCCCAATCTGGTTGATTTTTTTTTCTTCAGTCCTCTTTGTCAACCTCCCCCCCCCCCCCCCTTTTTGTTGGTTACTTCAGGTTGAAGTCCTTCAGGATTTTGCTTTAATTGCTTTTTTGTATTCTTTTCATTCATTTATTTGGCCCTCGCTTGTGTATATTCTATTTTATTCCTAGATGAATTTTTAAAAATATTCCTTATTGTTTCAACCACCACTAGATCCCAGTGATGCTAAAACTGATGAATCAAACCCCAGAGATGGGTTTATTGTAAAGCTAAGGAGGTTGTTGTGGTTGTGCCAGGCCACTCTCTTCATGGACTTCTGTGAGTGTTGCAAGTTTCCAGGGATTGATTGTACAATGTCTCAGATGTGGAGTGAAAGAGGAGCTACAACCAAGTAGCATTTCCTTGGAAGCATTCCTGGCAAATCACCTAAAGAAATCTTAGAAGGAAAGAAACTGAGTCTTTAGGATTAGAGTAATTTGTAATAACTTATTTTCTCACTATAAATAAATACTACCTTTTATACCTATGTTTGTGCTTCCAATTCTGTTCATTTATTTCTAAAAGATGTTCCCCCAAATTGCATAATCTTCAGGCATAAAGACTGGATCCTTCTCTGTCCATAACTGGCCTCTTTTCTGAAGTCTAATCAGTGCCAAAATCTTTTTAAATTTCTACTAATTCCATCATTAGCCTTTAATCCATACTTGAGAATTCCTTCCTTTTTTTCCAGATTATTATATCTGTCTACCTGGTCTTTCCAATCACAGTGAAGCTCTCAACTGTCCTCTCTATACTTTGTCAGCTAAATACATTCTTCACAGTGTTACCAATATACATTTTTATAAACAGAAATTATCAATGCTACTTGCATGTCAGAATTCTCCAGCAGTTTTCCATTGTTCTTAGAATCCAAGGATTTATATTAAATCCAATATTTTTAACACTGCACCCATATGCCATAGGATCTCACCCATACTTAGGTTCCCATTATTATTCCTGGCTTCCATTCTATGAACCTGTAGGCCTCTCCTCATTTCCTTAAAAAGATAGCACTCACTTCAACATCAGGTTGTGCTATGTGATCTTTTCGCTTGTTGAAATTCTCTTATCCAAGATTTTCACCTGGCTAACTCTTAAGGTTTTGGCTTAAATATCTTCTCTTTAGAGAGTCCCTCATCCCCTAGAAGCAGGGATAGAATTTGCTTCACTAAAAATATATGGGATAAAGAAAAGGTGAGTTACATCCAAAGCAGGATCAGCTTGCCACTGTCACAAGAAGGTAGATGAATCCAAGGTAGAAAGACTATAATAAAGACTCCTGTGGGGATCCCTGGGTGGTGCAGCGGTTTAGCGCCTGCTTTTGGCCCAGGGCGCGATCCTGGAGACCCGGGATCGAATCCCACGTTGGGCTCCCGGTGCATGGAGCCTGCTTCTCTCTCTGCCTGTGTCTCTGCCTCTCTCTCTCTCTCTCTCTGTGTGTGTGTGACTATCATAAATAAATAAATAAAAAATAAATAAAAATAAAGACTCCTGTGTGTTTATAATGTCCTGTTTCTTCTTCATCTACGGTATACAGCCCTATGACTGAGGTCTCATCAGTGGAATGTAAATGGTTCAGATCTGGCCCCATGCAATCCTCCAAGTGCATTCTCTCTTCCCTTGTCTTCTGGCAGGATGCAGGAGATCTAGTGTGGGCCTCTGAGGCCCTAGAACTGCATGGAAGATACCCACTTGAACTTTTGATGATCAAGAAACAAATTTCATTAGATTAAGCCTGTGAGATGTGGGGCTTATTTTACTGCAGTTAGTATCACTTGTAATAATGCCTCAAACAACAAATTAAGAAATAAGCACCCACCTATGTCCTCATCCCCAAACCATTTCACTTGCTATTCAAGCAGATTTTTTTTTAACTTTCCATACCCCTATACGGAGATGGAGTGGCTAAAAGAGTTCACTTGGAAGGCCAATTGGATTATAGTCCTTGCAGCAACCTCAAGATTCAAAGGATTGTTTATTTTGATGGGCAGTAGACATAGTGGTTAAAAGTTAGGACTTGAGAATCTTTCAAAAGTTGACTTACTGCCTTATGGCCTAACTGTATGCACATTCTTTGTCCTTTACTTTGTAGTCCTTTCCCTTGTCAACTCTGGGTTCAACCATGTGACTTCCTTGGTTATGGAGTTGTTTGCAAACCTGATGCAAGCAGCATCTTGGAAAGAAAGCACACTTATGTTTCTCCTTTCTCCTTCCTCTTGCCTAAGTGGGCTTCTTCATCCTCATACTTCCTCCTTGCCATAAGAATGTGCTATTCTAAGCTCCTAGAGAAATGTGAGAGATGCATGGACAAAAGTCAAGGTCATCTTAGATGACCTGACAGCCAGATGACTCCCTCACCGGAAAAAGAGAAAGAGAGAGAGAGAAAAAGAGAGAGAGGGAGACCAGCCAAGATTAGCAGAACCACCTTTCTAGCTCCCAGTTGACTTCAAAGGCATGAATGAGCCAGGCAAGACCAGAAGAATGTTGCCTACTTCAGTCTTATTAATGATAAATTATTATTGTTTTGAGCCATTAAGCTTGGGGGTGGTGGGCAGCCCTGGTGGTGCAGCGGTTTAGCGCCACCTGCAGCCCGGGGTGTGATCCCGGAGACCCAGGATTGAGTCCCACGTTGGGCTCCCTGCATGGAGCCTGCTTCTCCCTCTGCCTGTGTCTCGGCCTCTCTCTCTCTCCCTCCCATCCTCTCTCTCTCTCTCTGAATAAATAAATAAATAAATAAATAATCTTTTAAAAAAAGTTTGGGGGGTGGCTTGTTGCAGAGTATTACGGAGGTGATAGATCAATGTGAAATAGTTCAAAGTAAAAATCCCAGGGCTGACATTTGTTAGCTCTGGGAACTTTGACAAGTTTCTTAATGTCTCTATGCCTCAATTTTTGCATCCAATAAATGGGATATAGTGGTATTTATTTCAAAAGATTGTTTTGAAGAGTGATCAAGATGATAGATGAAAAGCACAAAGCTTAGTTATTGGTGTATTGAATAGATCAGTAAATCTTAGATATGGTGAAGAGGAGAGGTGAAGGAAAAGGAGAAGGGAAAACAGAAGGGCAATGAAGTTTTTTTGTAAGTTAAGAGTTTGGGTTCATATTGTCCAGCATTTTGGACACTTTACTTTGTAGTGTAAGTATCTAAGAGGAAAACAAACATTGAAGAAATGAAAACCCTTAGGCAAGCCACTCATTCATCACTGTGAATAAACTAAATTCTGTATTTTATAAGATGCATCACTGGGAGATTTGTATACTAGGTGTATGTGAGTTCAGTCCCTTGGAAGACATTCTTCACCAAATCCTGCTTCAAGATTTTACCTTTGATATTTATCAAAGATATTTTATCAAATAATACCTTAAAAACCACTCTTGTCTTGGTTTCAATGTTTCTATAAGGGTATTTTCCATTTTACCTATCAATACTCCCATTAGAAGTTGTCATGTAACACGTTTCTTTTAAAATATAGCAAAATACAGAGAATGAAATGGAATCTATTATTTCTCACTAGGAATCAATCTGTGTCCTTTTTGACAGACTTTTTTTTAACCCTGACCACCAGGAAGCTCAAATATATTTCCCATTTCCCATAATAACAACTGCATTGCTCTTAAGTTTAGCATATTTATTGAATTCTCCAAAGATTCTGGATCCCTGTGAATACACCTCTAATGCTCTTTCTCACATGCCATATGATTTAGCCACCTCAAGTCATGCATAAGCAAATGGGCCTTTTTTAACGCGTGACAACAGTCTAGAACCAAATGTTCATAAACATTTGTAAATCTAGACCAGAAGCTGTTTCCTAAGGGCCTCAGCTCAATCTCTGAAACCTGTTTTACGGTCTTTCAGCCTTAGTTTTGGAAAAGTCATCAGGTTGCTAACTGCTTTGGCGATCATAAAACAAGGTTTGCTCCTAAACAGAGGAAAAGACTCTATAAGAAGGGGAACTTGTTCACAGAACACAGAGTGAGCAAAGGCCCCTCAGAAGCTTTGCTGGCAAGAGTCCCAAGCTCATGTTACCAGGAATATTTACATTAAAAATATATCTCCAGCTTGACCAGCAGTTCTGAGGTCAAGCTCAAAATCCTGCCTGGGAGTTCTTTGGTTTTATTATCATTTGTCAGCTCAAGCTTTGGCTATGATTTCCCTGCCTTCTGAGGCATGAAGGCAAATAGAGCAGAGGGAAGGCTGGAAATAGCAGCCCTGATAGTGTGAGGTGGAGATGAGGGGCTTCTGAGGTGTCTCAGCAGGAAGTGTCTACTGATGCCCTGGTGGCCAAGAGTTTTTCTTTTACATACTGGTCTTTTTATATGCAAGGAAATGCCTACCAGGAGGTCACTGGGACTCTCTCTTGCCTTCTTTTCTGGGACATGGTCCTAGAGATAAACTTATTTGGTCCCCTTTCTCTGTCCCCTGGAGCTCCCTAAGAGGCCTTGCCAGCTGCAGGAGGGAAAAAGAGACATGTATGAAGCTTCCATTGTAATTGTAGCTAAATTATGATTTTCACTAGGTTGCTACTCAGTCTTAAATATTTTATCCTAAGTCTGACATTGCTAAACACCTGTCAGGGAAGCATGTAAAATATGATCTTATTATCCACATTGTTTTGTTTTAAAACAATACACAGATTTATGTTTAAAGAAAAATAAAATGAATAAGCAACTCCAATTTCAATCTCTCTCAATAACAACACCAGCCAAAGTGATTCCATGAGAGACTATATAATACAGAAGAAAAATATCATGGTTACACAGAATTGAGGTTAAAGAATGCCATCACATTGCAGCAACATATAAATAAATCTCCAGCTCTCATTCACATGCTCAGTTCTAATTATGAACATCTTGTCCCAAATCATGCTTCGTATTTTACTCAGTGCACCTTTCAGGTTTCTTAGCAGATTGCTTTTTCACCAGTATTAGTTACCTTTTGCAGTTTGGACTTGACCTTAGGCACTAATGACCTTTTTTCTTTCACTTGCTGCATTTAGATCTGTTTTCCAGTTCATGGATTCTCTCTTCGGCCATGTCTATTCTGGGGTTTATTTGTTCACTAAGGTATTTTTAAAAAATGAGTTTGCTTTATTTTTTTGAGAAGCACTATTTGGTCCCTTTACAAATATCCTAATTTTTATACCATATTTTCATTGTGTTTTCTATTATGCCATTTAATCTTTAATTGCATTTACCATTATCTTATAGAATATTTCAGATTATCATAGTCTCTTCAAACCTTGGAGTTACATGTGTATGTTGACTCATTGACTCTCCCTTATGAATTTTCAGGCTGACTCCTGGTTCTGCTCCTTCTCTGGGTATCCCATATGAAAAACACATCGGGGGCACCTGGGTGGCTCAGTCTGTTAAGCATCTGACTCTTGGTTTTGGCTCAGGCCATGATCTCTGGATCTACTGGATCAGGGTCATGGGATCGAGAGCCTCACATCAGGTTTTGTGCTCAGTGTAGAGTGCTCGGTATTCTCTCTCTTCTCTCCCTCTGCCCCTCTCCTGTCCTCATGTACTTGTTCTCTCTCTCTCTCTCTCTCTCTCTCTCTCTCTCTCAAATAAATAAATCTTACAAGAAGAAGAAGAACAACAACAACAACAACACATCCTCTCTGGGTGGTAATAAGGAGACAATATATGTACAGACAGCAGACAAACTAGATCCTTCCAGTTCCAAGGCAGCCTTCCCATAACAAGCAAGGAATCTTTCATTTTACAACGTCACAATTCCTCTGGTCTAGAAACTCTTTAGAGCATACAGCCTCAAGTTAATTGTTATAAACAGAAATCATGGTCTCATTCCTTGGTGTGCACCAGAGACTCTTCCCCAGTACATCCTCCAGGGGGTGCTCACCAGACTCCAAGTGCTTCTTCCTACCATCATTCCCAAGGATGGATGGTAAGAAATCTATTCCTCTGTTTCCATATATATGGAAACTAAGGGTCAGAACAATGAAGTAATTTTTCAAGGTCACTTAAGCAAGTAAAAGAGCTAGAATTTGAACATTGTTCCTTCTGATTCCAGGGTCTGTGTTTATTTTCCCAAGAATACAAGTTGGAGAGGAGTGGACACATTAGCCTACTGGATCAGAAGTCCTCTCCAAAATGCAGAATAAAGGCAAGTTTGCTTTATATCTTTTATTTCATGTTAAAAATTAATATGAATCTTGTATATGCATAAAATTTAGTGTCAGTTTTAAGGTGAAAATGAGAAGGTTTCATATTTTGAGGTAAATTACCTAGTTGTCATTTTAATCCCTTTGCTTCTGTAGGTATTTTTCTCCCTTTTGTTGGCTAGCTGTCCACTAAGAATCCATGCTCCCTCACCATAATGGTGCTGTGGTGGGAATGTGGTTACCTGATCAGGAACTAAATAAACTTCCTAGCCCTTTTTGGGTAATATGACTAAGTTACTTATATAATGGGATATGGGTAGAAGTGAAATGCATCATTTATAATCACAACTTGTAAAAATGCCCCAACTGTAATTCTCCGTTCTCTCCGACTGACATCTGAATGTAGATGCCCAAAGCAATCTCAGAAATTATATAGTCAAGATGGCCAAGCCTCTCATGGAACAGAGAAGGACTTGCCTCTTCCAGTTTCCCGTGGCTTCCACCCTTCCTTGGCTCAGAACTCATATCTCTGCCTCCATCTTCACATTGTTTTCTCAGTATTTATCAGATCTCCTCTCCTTCCCTCTCAACAACAGGTGGTTAGATTTAGAGCCCTCTTGGATAATACAGCATATTCTTCCCAAGTCAAGATCTTGAACTTAATCACATCTGCAAAGACCCTTTTTCCTTACAAGGTAATGTTTACAGGTCTGTTTACAGCCCCAAGGATTAGAACCGGATCTCTTTGGGGGCCACTCTTCAGCCTTGTACACCACCCAAGAGGGCGGGAGCGGGTCCAGAGCCAAAGATTATGCAGGAGGAAGGGGCTGTCAAAATGGGGAGAATGGTGAGTTAGGGCTACTATTATCTTTCATTAACTTCTTCAGTGACGATAAGAAGATATATTTTACACATGCACAGACATGCACACACAGTGAGGAGAGACATTCAGAAACTCTCAGTAGGTGCTCGAGCCATGCAGACTCCCACATGTTACCTGGTTTGCAGACTGAAGCCCTGAGGAACATCATTGTAGGGGGAGTTGCAGGCTCATCTCCAAATTCCCCCCTTTTATTTACTCACTCAACCACTATTATTCAGCACCTGCTGTGAATCAGACTCTGTTCTATGTGCTGGGATACATCAAGGGGGCAGATGAAAGCAAGAGTCCCGGTCCTTGCAGTGGGACTGACACTTAATACACTTCATTAATGACTAAATTAAGTATAAATAAGAACATTCCAGTTTCCAATCTTCTGGCATCTCTCCTGTTTCCTTGACTCCCCAAAGATTAAAAGTAAAAGCCAATAAGTCATCGCTGGACATGCTCTCATCACTCGGGCTGCATTTGGTTTTTCTCTTAGAAGTGTTTTCGGTTTGTTTTTACTTGGGGTGGATTTTTTTCAGCACCTAGTAGGTTGTTGCATAATTTCCTACTGATTTGTAGGTGGGAATGACTTTCCAAGGGCAAAAATGTACTCTGTGCCTGACAGCTCCAACTGCACAGCTTTGCGTCCTAGTGTTTATACTTTTGTTCATCTGTCCTTGCATTGGTGCATCACCACCCCCACCCCACTCCCATTCTCCCATTTAAGCTCTGTACAGGCTGCCGAGAGACAGACAAACAACCTGTCCCAGCGCCACCAACACTGCAGCCTCTCCTGTCTGGCCCTGCTCTCAGCACAACCCGATGAAAACATGTCACTGCAGACAAGCGCTTCACCTTCTCACCTCTCCCCTTCGCCCTCTGCCTTGTCTGAGCAGCAACAGGGGAAGCTGGGAGTGAGCAAAGAGATTAAATCAGGTGGTTGAAAGCTAACACCGTCTCTAAGCAACCCTCAAAGCGAACCTAGGAATTTCGACTGTAATTTTATCCCCCAGGAAAAGGAGCAAGAAAATGAGAAAGTCAGTGCCTTGCTGGGCTCAGCTTTGGGGTGCCCAGGCCAAGCTGGCGACAGGGAGGGGACAGCAGCCTGGTCTTAGCTGAGGAGCATCTGGGGACAGAAAGAAAAGTGGGGCTCACATAGCCATTCATGTGGGAGCAATCAGGAACAGGCCTGCCAAGGCTCCGGGCTCTGGGAGACGTTCAGAAACTCCAAACAAGTGTATGGAAAAGATATACTTTGTTCCTCCCCCGCGACACACAGTGAGAAATGCTGTGTGTTGTGTTTCCATGGGAGGCTTTTGTGGCTAATTTTGAAAAATGAAGCGAGCAGGTAAACTGGAGCTAATGGCCCCAACCCCGGGGGCAGACATCTGGGGCGATGTTGACTTTGCTGCTGGAGAGCAAGCTGGCCTTTGCACTGCTGTCCCCTCCAGCTCCACTCCCTGCCCACCTCCAGGGGGGGCTTCAGCTCCTAAGGAGCCCTCTGCCCAGGTCCCGATGCTGGGTTATTGCTGCCTCCCAGCCTTTTGCTACAGTGCCAAAAATGTTTGTTTTATTACTGAACTTGGCCTGAGCATACCTTGAGGGTGCCCTCTCCCTCATCCTGAGAGGCAACAGCTTTCATGCCAGGGGAAGGGATTCTCAGATCCAGGGAGAGCTAGACTTGGTAGAGCTTGCAATATGAGCCAGTCTTAGGGACCAAGATGGTGGGGAGAGAAGTGACCTATATGCCAGACACTGTGCCAGCTAGGTGCTCTGCACACCTCCCCCTGACAGCTTAGGGCATACATTTTTTTTCTCATTTTATAGGTGAGAAAACTATAGTGTTATGCATGTAACAGAACTAAAACCACAAAGTAACTAGTGCCCGGGTTTAAAAGATAAGTGACCCTTGCAAAAAAATGTTCAAAAGGTATTTGTTCATGGTATTGGAACATCAGTGATCTTTCTACTGAACCGCAGTTGGTTTTTAGAGCATAGAAAAATGCTTGGTTTTTCAATACATACAGAAAAATCCTAAGGTATGTGTGGATATCCCAGCTAGGCTGCAGTTGATGTGATTTAGATGGTCCCTGCTGGGTGAGATGCAGTGGCCTTCCCTCTAAAGCAGGGTTTGCTTCCTACCCCTGAATGTGTGTGTGTAAAGGGACTGGAAAGGGAGGGTCAGAGAAAGGCTTGCCATACCTGGTCTGAGAAGTGAGGTCTGACTTCCTTACATCTCTGTGCCTGGGTCTTTTCCATTTTTGGCAACAGGAGTCAGGCCCATCAATACCCGGGAGTCCACAAGACTGCTAGAACGGGGTTTCCCAGTGCCTCTTCTCTATCCTCTGCTTAAGTCTGGTGTCATGGACACAAAGAAGAAAACAAAAGTTAGCAAGTACCTTCTCCCTGCTAAGTGATCCCATTCTTTGATTATTCATTCATTCATCCAGCCACCCATCCATTCAACCATCCATCCATCCATCCATCCACTCATCATCCATCCATCCACCTTTTCAAATTTTCTTAACATTCACCACATACCAGGCATGGTGCTAAGTGCTTCACATGAACAGAGAGGAGAAAAGACACCTACAGTGACACGTGGATGTAAGTTTACTGCAGGAACAGTGCCCAGCCCCTTCCCAGGGGGTAAGTCCAAAGTCTGGATATGTACAGAGAAGCTGGGATGAACACACAAAAACAGCACAAGTACAGAGAGGGGAGCATTCTGCTGATGTAGATCTGACGAACCGTCTCATGTTAGCCATACACAGACTCTTGTATCTCTTTTTACTCGTCCGCTGCTGTCCTTGAGCCTCCTAATCTCCCATCCAACACTCTGCTGCTCTTCTTTCTCCATGCAGTTGTACTCTGACTGCATGTCTGAGTTTGCAGAGAGAGAATGTCAAGCAGAGCTCCGGCGTGGGCTCCCGTGCTTTCACAAAGAGCAATCCTGTGTTCCCTTCATCCAAGACATCAAACAAAATGTCTCTCCAGGCCTCTGCAATCCGTGTTGCCACCTCATTAATGACTATCTGGAGGAAGGTTTTATGAGGTATTAGGGCAGATGTGAACAGATATGAGAGAACAAATGTCTTCTAGCCTGCGTCATGATGGGGTAAAAGCAATGCTGACCTTTTTGTATATCTCCCCAAGTCATCAGCAGGCATTTACTGGGCTTTTGCCCTGTGCCCGCCCTGTGTTGATGAGCCTGGGGAGACACAATCAAGCAGGGGTACTTTGGTGGAGGAGTGCGGTGGCTTAGCCTCAAAGCGTGCAAGAGATTCCTGTGAAGGCGGGGTTCCACTCGTTCCTGCTGTCCTGGTAGCTGCGGTGGGAAGTCACAGTGTCATAACATCTAGAAAAAGATGTGGATAACTCAGTTTCCAGTAGTGCTATCTGGTGGCGGCAGAGAGTACCTTGCATAAAGCGAATGGTCCATAAATATTAACTAAATGGATGATCCTATAAATAAACGAATGAGTGGGTGGTGGGAGAGTTGTAGCCTCTGATGTTCCCAGACAGTGATGGTGTACATAGGGCTATCCAGAGAGAAGACGGAAGGTGGGCAAGAGCTACACCCAAGGAGACGCTTAGCACAACTTAAATTAAGTACTTCAGATTCTGCAAGGGGAACAGGACTTCAGGGCTGGTTTTTAATCATTGTAGAGAAACTGAGGCACAAACCCAGTCATCAGGACTGGTTACAAATGGCTGGGATGATAAAAGAACTAATAATAATAATAGCCAAAATATACTGAGCTACTATATGTCAAGAACTTTCTTTTTTTTTTTTTAAAAGATTTTTTATTTATTCATGAGAGACACACAGAGAGAGAGGCAGAGACACAGGCAGAGGGAGAAGCAGGCTCCATGCAGGGAGCCCAATATGGGACTCGATCCCGGGTCTCCAAGATCATGCCCTGGGTCGAAGACAGGCGCTAAACTGCTGAGCCACCCAGGAATCCCCTGTTAAGAACTTTCTAAATGCTTTACATTTACTCTTCGTAGCCAAGCACTGTGACATACACACTGCATTTATTCCAAATTTGCAGAAAAACAGAAACAAAGATGGAGGTTAAAAAACCTTCCACTTTCTGGGTGCTAAGATTCAAATCCGAGCAGTCTAATTCCCGAGGTGGCATTCTGAAGACAGTTACCAGGGCGGGGGAAGAGTTCAGTTGACTGGGCAGGTGGGTGTCTAGGGCTCCGCCCAGACAAAAGAGCAAGATCATTCTGGACTCCACCTGTTGGGGGAACTAAAGCAGCCCTGCAGGGTGGCTGCAGGGACTGGACAGAGGTGTGCCTGGGGACACACCTTCCTTCACCAGTGGGCAGGCACCAGGCTGTGACACTGGTAGATGTAGTGTTGGCACACGTGCCTTAGACCTCTTTCTTTCTCTCTGTCTCTAGTCTGCAAGCCCACACTCATGCATCACAGAGCTGCAGGTCCCAGCTCCATGCAGGTGGATCCCATGCAGGTGGTCTCCTCTCCTAATTTATCTTCAGGTTTCCACTGCACGCTCCCAAATGTCTTCTGGTGTGTGCAGCTCAAACCTCCAACAAGGCCACAAGGGAGCCATCTTTGTCCAGCTCAGCCTACACCACCTTCCTGCTTCCTCTCTTCTGCCCACACCACTGTCATTCCGTTTCCAGGGGCTCGAGCCTCAGAGGCTCCAGATGGCTCTCTCTCTCTCTCTCTCTCTCTTCATCTCTCTCTTTCTCTGCACGACATGAAATCACTTATGAATCCTTGTCAATTTTCCTCTTTTAACTTAAAAAAATTAATTAATTTTCATTAAATTTCAGTGCCTGCAGCTGCTTTTCTCATCACCATTCCTACTGCCCATCCCTGAGTGCAGTTGCTTCGTGTTTAAAATAGCGTATGGATTCTTGGTGGATTCTTGCCTCCAGTTTGTCCCTCTTTGGTTCCATCCCCCACACGCTGCCAAACCAATCTCCCTTAAGTGCACTTCTGAACATGTCACTCCCTTGAGCAACAAGCTTCGACGGCTCCCCATTGTCTGCCAAATAACGTCCAGATTCCTTATCATGGCTTTTCACATCCACTTAGATCTGGTCTCAACTCAGTGCACATTTATTGAGTCCTGCTTAGTCCCAGCCCCAGCGCTAGGCATTGTAAGTGTAAAACTGAACCCAGGATGCTTCCTGCCCTTGGGGGAAGAAAAGAAGAGAAGCTGGTCCCCAAATCTCCAACCAGTGTTTCTTCCCACTCATGCCCACTGCTAAAGGTATGAAGGTGGATTTCTGCTGTTCTCCAGAACTTCCTTGACTCTGTGTCCAGGAACTTCCTCATTCCCATCTCCAACCAATCCTCTCCTACTTTAATATCTCTTCCCCCTAAAGCCAACCATGGGCATCCCTTTCAAAGAGGAATGCTCCTAAGCACTCACTTTTGCACGCCTTCCCCTGATAGATCACTGTCTGCTGCACTTTACAGATTTGCATCTACCTTTATCTCTCCCCTACCTTCATTCCCCAAACTCGTGTTCAATAGCAGGCTGGTCCGCAGAGGATTCATTTATGTATGTTCTTGGAAGAAAAAAGTCAGCGACCTTTAGAACTGTTTTCATTCAACAAAATTTTACAGTTTTTTTTTTTCCTCCTTCATGGCTTCTCAGAGAGCTTACCAGTTCTGTTTTTTTATGCATTCAAAATCTGTGAGAGAAAGGTGGAGTGTATGATGTTTTCAAAACATATGGTAATATGGGAAAACTTTCCTCACATTTATTTTTTTTTTGTAAGATCAATTCACATCTCCCAGAAATAGTGTTCCACAAAACACAGTTTAGGAAACCCTCCCTTAGAAAGTAAGCCCTTGGGGCGCTTGGATGGGTGGTTCAGTCCATTAAGTGTCTGCCTTCAGTTCAGGTCATGATCCCAGAGGCCTGGGATCAAGCACCGCATTGGGCTCCCTACTCAGCAAAGAGCCTGCTTCTCCCTCTCCCTCTGCCACTCCCCCTGCATCTGGTCTCTCTGTCAAATAAATAAATAAAATCTGAAGAAAGAAAGAAAGAAAGAAGAAAGAAAGAAAGAAAGAAAGAAAGAAAGAAAGAAAGAAAGAAGAAGGAAAGAAAGAAAGAAAGAAAGAAAGAAAGAAAGAAAGAAAGAAAGAAAGAAAGAAAAGATCTTTGAGTAATAATGAAAATAGTAATGCTAAGAAAAAATTGTTTTTTGAGCATTTGCCCTGTGGTAGCCACCACACCAAGGGCTTTTGCATGCAGGTTTTTATATAATTTTCAGAAAAATCCAATGCACAGGTGCTAATTTTAACCCATTTTGCAAATGGATCAGGAAACAGGCTCAGAGCTCTTGAGGGACATTCCCAAGGTTATTATTATCATCCAAAAAGTAGTTGGCTTCACTGTAGCATGAAGCCAACCTGGCTAGACCCAGTGCCTATGCTCCTTGAGGGAGGGGGCCTGTTTTTAAAATCTCTGTGATCCCTTTTGCCCCCAAATTCATAACGGTCTGTGACTCTTCACACACTCATGCCTTTGCTTTTGCGGTCTGATTTCGCATTTGTGCTTTGATGCTTTCCAACAGAGAGTAGAAAGAACACTGCTACACTGCTCCTTGGCTCGGAAGACCTGAGTTTTTGACTCCAAATCTGCCTTTAATTAACCATGTGTCATTAGGCAAAGAATTTCTTCCCTCTGGGGCTCAGTTTCCTCAGCTGTAAAATAACAGTGAGGTTGGACTCGTTGATATCCGAGGTCCTTTAACCTCTTTTGACCATGCTCTTCTTTTTGCCAAGTTTCTGTGATTAATAGAATTAGATGAGCTCTTTGTTGCCCATTGTATCTGCCACCAAGACAGCTGGAACCATCTCTCAAAGGAATCCAGGACGTGGCCAATTCACTGTGTGGACTTGGAGGCCACTTCAGTGACCCACAGTCACTGGCAACGTGAGGAGCAGAAACCCTGCCTTTTACCGAATGTGTTCTTCCATTACGGTATTTTTTGTAAATGTGAAACATCAAATAAATTTCAAAATTTTATTTGGGTGATATTAGTATAAATGGGTAAAACAAAACAAAACAAAACAAAACAAAAAAACAACAAAAAACAACAACAACAAAAAACCCCAGATGGGATACATTTCCCCTGCAATATATATGTGATTAAAAATGGAGGAGAAAAATGTTTGCAGCAAATATGTTTTGGATTTTCTGAACCAAAAGCTCTTGCAGAATAGTTTGAGGCTTCCAGAGCACCAATATGCAGCTGCTTTGGCCAGCCTTCAATGACCCATCAAACCCCAGTTGTCTTGGAAACCCGCCTGCATTCTGGGATGTGCTCTCCATTGAGTGGCTAAAATGGCTTAAAGTCTTCCAGAGTAACATAGTTTGACTGTAGTTCACCCCTTGGGAAACCTTCATACAAACAAGATGTCTATCTCCTGACCCCAGAGCCATAAGTGGCATAGCTTGAAGAAATAAAACAACAATAGAGACTAATGTTTGTTTGGGGGTTTTCCTGAAGCAAAGCCCAGAATCTCAGGGATGGAGGATTTAGTCCGTACGAATGGCTCCCATTTAATTATCCTTACCCAGAGCATGAGGAATTAAGGGTTAGCCCAAAAGCAGCCATCATGGTTGGAAGGGAGAAGGAGAACAACCAGACAGAAGCCTGAAGATTCTCTTGTTCATTAAAACATTCTGAGGCTTGGACTCACAAGCCTTGGATATTCGTATGAATTCTGTAGTAGCTATGATCATGCTAATTCTATAATTTTAATTATGACAGTGAGCACTTGCAAGTGCTAAATCCTTAAATGGATCATTTTATGTATCTTTTTAACCTCAGGAGCAGATTCTGCTGGTGTCTGGGCCTATCTCAATAGGTCACCATCAATACTAAAGAGAACTGAGTCTCCTTACCTCAGAGTGTCCTCTGGCCACAGGAAGAGTTTGGCCTGCTGTACTGGACAGCCAGAAAGGCCAAGGTGTTATATGAACCAACAGTGACCCCCAGATAATCAGGGCTATAAATTGGTCAATAAACACCCACTCAGCAAGATAATTCTGAGATATGTTCTGTATGGGTTTTCAGACAGTCCCCAGCAGGATCACCAGGGGCATTACATGGCATGTTCCAAGAACATTCAGCTATCCAGTGAAAAAAACACCCCTAACACATTGTAAAGGGAGAAGCCCAAGACGATTTGAAGCATACTGACCTGAATACCATGAAAATTGGAGGTTCACAGAGCTAAGGCAGTGCCTGTTCTCACTTCGTTGATTCCTCCGTACAGGCCCATGTGCCATAAAGATAACCTTGAACCTTCGCAAAAGAGTGGGCTTGGGGTTTGGTATATCTCACATTGAAAAAGCACACTTCCGGTTTCCTCAAAAGGAGTAAAACCGAATAGTTTCATTGCCTTTAAAATACCATTCTTTTATTTCTGATTATAAAAGTAAAATATGCCCATCTCGTAAAATTTGAAAAATAATGAAAGTATCAGGAAATATATATCCATAATCTCTAACCCAAGGACAAGTACTGGTGGTTAATGCTTTAAAAAAAAAAAAAGATTTATTTAGTTAGTTTCGAGATAGAGAGAACATGTGAGGGGGTGGGAGTGGGAAGGAGTAGAAGAGGGAGAGAGTAAGAAAGAGAAAGAATCTTCAAGCGGACTCCCCATTGAAAGTGGAGCCTGGTGTGGGGCTCTATCCCAGGACCCTGAGATCATGACCTGAGCCAAAATCAAGAGCCAGCTGCTTAACTGACTGAGACTCTCAAGTGCCCCTTGGCAGTTAATGCTTTTTGAATGGATTTCTTTATCCATAAAATGGGGATAATAAGAGAACACACCTCATTGAGTTGTTAGGAGAAATAAATGATTTAATACTTATATTTTTCTTAGAAAATTTCCTGATAATTATTAGCTAGTGTTATGATTTTCAAGACATTCCAAACATTTTCCTGTGCACTTTATATGACATCTCATTATATCTTCTCACACATTCACACACACTCACACACACACAAAATCCATGTGAGGTGTTTACCAGATTACCCATGTTATGGCTGAATTGAATGCATAATCTCAAAATAAATTGTTTTCCTATTTCACAGCTAAGATATGGCAAAGCCAGGATTTGAGCTCATGTTTGCTTTGCTATTTTTTCCTGTAACATACCACGTGTGTAACAACATGAAAAGATTCTTGAACCTTTGTTACTCGCCTGTGTCTGTTAACCAGTTCCTTTCTCAACATTTTTCTCTAATAAATAATTAGTAGGAAGTTTACCACCACAAAAATGACCAATATTCTTCTCATTCTTGACAACAAGACACAGGAGAGCAGAGGATCCTGTTCTGGTCGCTTAATTCTGTGCCACAGGAAACTTACTTTAACAATTATCCACCCTTAACTTCTACACCTTGTGTATTAGGATAGGCAACCTGCAAACAACTCCAAAATCTCAGGGATTTTATACAGTAGCAGTTTCCTTCTTGCTTATATCAGGGTACACAGCAGGCCAATGTCGAGAGTCTTGTGCCATGCAGTCATTCAGGGATCCAGGGTTATTTTATCTTGCAGTTCTGCTCTAGATCCTTGTGTTCCTCTTCATTCTCTGCGATTGGGGAGATCTCCAGTGAATAGGAGAAAGAGGAAATGGAGAATCTCCAGTGAACAGTTTTATGGCCCAAGATTGTAATAACATCGCTTATGCTCATCTAAGATCGATCAGAAATAATTATTTTGTCCCACTTATGTAGGGAGGTTGGAGTATGTAGTCAAGTTGAGTGCCAAGGGGTAGAGGAGACCCCAGAGAATATGAAAAACCATCTGCGTCAGTCATGCCTCACCTCTTCCTATTTTTCCCCTTCTATCATTTTTGAAGGAAAAATAAAAGTTATTAACCTCTGAACAGCAGTTCTCATTCTCCCTAACATTTTACAGTTATGAGTCAGCTCCCCGACCTGATTCACTGCTCTCAAAGCACTGAAGACCAACTCCACCTATGCCAAAATCTAGTCCCTAGAATAGAGCCTGACACAGATTAGATAGGTATTTAACTTTCATTGCATGGATGAATAAAATATGTAACTTTGGTGGTGTTCAACTTCTTTATTTGCACAAAAAGGTATCAGTCTCCTTTGATGTGTCACCTTTTGTTCTAGATACAGGGCAGTGACTGGCTGAGCCCTTCACAAGCAGATGCTGAGACAGAGTTTGACATACAGCGTTGGGTTGGAGATTAACACTTTTGGAAGGGGGAGGCAGGAAGTAAGATTAGGCAGATGAAGTCAACTTGTGGTAGAGGGCTGACAGAGACTTGGGCTACCATAGGAGAAGTTCTGGAGTATGTATGATTCATCAGAGTTCTTCCAGTCATTGGTTATGGGCTACCATGGGAAGGGCATACCCTTGGGCATGGTGACTTTCTGCAACTGAGCAAGACTTTAGGAGTTGACAGCTGAGATAAGTCCTTCTGTGAAGGGTAATCTGAGTGGCACAGCTCTCTGTCCACAAATGGGACTATAAGAAATAAATGTAATATAGGTTTTGCTCCAGTATCTGCAAGAAACATGATTATACACACTGCCCATTTCAAAATACTATATAAGTGTGACAGTAAAGATTTGCAGAAGTTGCTTTGGGTGTTCTGGGGAGCATTTTGACATACTTGGGTGATGAAGTTGTGGCAGTCCCCTAGGTGAGGCTTCAAAGTTAGGTTTCCCAGAACATATGGCCCCTGTTCTGACATTTGAAACATGCACAGGAGTCAACAGCAAAAGATGTGGGTAGTGTGTTTTCTGGACAGTGAATGCAGCCTGAACAACAGCATGAAGATGGTTTCTTCTCTTCCTCCTTGGCTACTCCCTTCCTTACTAATAGAGTAGTTTCTTTATTTTCTCTCTACCTAAAGATTAGGTAGATTACATCTACCTAATCTTTTTTACTTATGCTCTCTTTTGCATGAGTTCATCATTTTTCCCAATGCCTCACTAACCCCCAGTTCTAGCAGCTATTACTGCTAAGGTCGCCTTTCTCAAATGGGACCATCTGATGACTTGAATGACTCTTCTCAATTCTCTCAAGGATGGTACATAGCTAATATCATTTTCCATGCACAGGAGGAAAATCAATTCATTGTACATAATGGATACCTCAGGACACCTGGGTTCAATTCTTTTGGAACCCTGGTTGAGAAAGGCTGTTATAAACTAAAGACCCCAAATTTATATCTCCATCCTTACAGCCTCCTAACTGAACTTCAGTGTGGCTGAGTTGATTTCTAGCTGTCTCTCATATATCTCTAGTACCACAGATTCCACATGTCCTAAACTGCCCCCTTTCTTGCCCTGCTTACACTTGCTCCTAATTTTGATCTTTCTCTTTCAGTCGGTGGTACCACCATCCATCTGGCCACCAGAATCCTCAATATCCCTTAATAGCCAACATGTTCAGGGGGACTGTCCGGTCCCCTCACATGCCCTTCCATTTTCTCATTCCACTCCCAAATCCATGCTTTATAACTATTTAAAAGTTATTTCCTTTTATGCAAACTCTTATAACAATCTCCTCAACACCACACACACACACACACACACACACACACACACACACACACACAGTTGTTCTACTCTAGAATCTTCCAACTCCAGGCTTCCCTTGTTACCACTACTAACTTGTTTAAGGGAAAATCTTAACATGTCATTCCCCTGATCAAAATCTTCAGAGTTTCCTAGATTCCTTCACATAATAGTCTTTTCATCAAAAGCCAGGGGGGAATTAGGGGCTGCTACGTTGTCACCATGGCAATATTCTGTAAAGCCCCCAAATAAGAAGGATGATTCAGCACCATCTGAACAATAAGTGCTGTCCTCAGTCACTCGCAGCTCCCATTCACACGAGAAATATATCTAAACTGGAAACCATTCATGTTTTGTGATTGCACCTAGAGATTTAGTAGGTGTCCAACAAGTGTCCTATGAATATTTATTGATGAATACAAAAGTGAATACATGAATAAACAAATACATAATATCAGGTACGTACAATTCCTCATCTATATATTCAGAGTTCTCTACCTCACCATTGTAACTTCCCGCTTTCTGCTCAACCACCGTGATATCATGATTTATCATCTACAGTCCAGCCCAATGCCATGCCTGGTCATGCTCTGAAATCTCTTTGTTTTAGGCATTTGTCAATACCATCCCTTCCCCCCTTGAAGTCCTGGTTTTATACTTTTCACTTGTCAAAATCCAACACATCCTATCATGTCATATTTTTCATGATTTTCCCCCCTGATTTATCACCAGATGTTAATTCTCCATTCCTAGAAATAGTACAGCACAGGAATGTGTGCCCTTATCATCTTCTTTCTGGTAATATGATTGTCACTACACAGGTAATGAGGCCCCATCTGCATATCTACCAAGAGAATTCCAGCGTGAGATCTCAGCTGAGGTTGTCCGAGTTTCTGCCTAAGAACAAAACTCATGAGCCTTGTAGAAAAAATGCTGCTGCTACTGCTGCTGGTGATGATGATGATGGGAAAGAGTTCAGGGCCCTCTTTTCAAGTTTTCTTCGAGTCTTCTGTGTCTGCGCCTTACCTGTAGTTTGGTGTTTAGTTAGTCCCTTATTACATGATGCAGTCCTACATTTTAAACATACATTCTAGCTTCAGCCTGAGCGAGTGCGAACTGGATTTCTGTCCTGTAAACAAGAAATGCTCTGCCTAATATCCAGATTCGGACAATGTCACTCCTCATGTTGGCTTTTGAACAAGACTTGAACTAACTCCAGCCTCCCTACCTACCCCCCTTCCCTTCCTATTCTTCCTCTCTGTCTCTCCCTTCCTTCTTCCCTACCTCTCCTCCTTTCTCTATTCCTGCTTTTAACATTTTTTGACTCTTCTCTGAGCTTTTGAGCAAACACTCCACTATTAGGTCCTAGAACCACTCTATTACCAGCTCCCTGTGAAGAGGGTAGTGGAACCCAAAGGAAGTACGGCTCAGTAAAAGAGCATTCGCTGTCATAGGTCTGGGTTTGAAATCTAATTCTGTCGTCTACTCTCTGTATGACCCCCTAAAACATACTCCCACCCTCTAAGTTCCAGTTTATTGGTTTACAAAGGTTCACATGATTATGAGGATTCCACCCCCACTACACTCATAGGGTGGGGTCGGGACTCAGGTGAGGCACACGGGACACCTAGGGTAACATGTTTAAGGGGGAACTCCTCCTTCAAGCCCTGACAGTGAGCACCTCCTTGCATTTTGCTCCTAGGAGCCTTCCTCACCTCATCTTAGTCCAAGACTTGAGAGCTGTAATGAGCTGTTAGCACATAAAAGGATCATAGAAGGAACTAGTCCACAGTAAGTGTTCAATAAACACTAAGTATTGTAATTTCATTGTAATTACAATAATGGCCATTCTTCTCTTTTAAAAATAGTTACCATAGGGATGCCTGGGCGGCTCAGTGGTTGAGCATCTGCCTTTGGCTCAGGGCATGATCCTGGAGTCCTGGGATCGAGTCCTACATCGGGCTCCCTTGCATGGAGCCTGCTTCTCTCTCTGCTTGTGTCTCTGCCTCTCTCTCTCCATCTCTCTCTCTCTCTCTCTCTCTCTCTCTCTCTCTCTCTCTTTCTCTCATGAATAAATAAATTAAAATCTTTTTAAAAAATTTTTACATGGTCACTATAATTACCATTCTTACTATTTTACCAACACCACCACTCATATCAGGAATACACTTATGCTCATTTGACTTTACAATAAAACTAATTTGGTTTTTTGGCAGGGAGTTTCTTTCCTGTGCTTTGTACCTTTTAAGCAAAACGGCAGCCAAACACACAGGTGGGGACAATGTAGCTTTAGAGGGGAAAACACAGTTACAACAAAACCATGAAGACTTTTTAATTAGTGTGATAGCAGCTCGGGGCTGCTTGGTCCACCTGGCTTTGGGCAAGCTATTCTCTGGAAAGAGGGGACAGAGTGGGACTGATAACTCCCAAAAAGCAGAGTAATGTGATGGTTAAGCACTCAGGTTTGGGTACACCCGGATTCAAGAATTGTCTTCTCCACTTCCTCACTGTGTGACCCTGGACAAGTCATTCTCTCTCTGAGTCATTTGTTCTTCCATCATAATAGGCCTGAGTTCAGTTGGCTGTGTGACAATGACATAGGACAATGCCTGTGAATAACGGAGCACAACCATCAGGGGCTGAGTGTCCCTATAAAGGAAGTATTTTGTCTTTCCCAATCTTCATGTTATTGTCACCAGTGTGGTACTGTGATGCTGCCACCCCTTGTCCCTGTACTTCCAACCCCAGTGTAAGATCACCCTCTCTTGGTGTGTGTGGTCTTGGAAAGAAACCATGAAACTCAAACCTCCTGCTTTGAATGGGACACTTTTCCTTGCAAAGCAAGCCTGCAGGTGGGGGAGACTTTACTGTGATCTTCCACCACTTGACATGTATGAGCCGGATTTTACAATCCAAGTTCTTCCGTCAAGGGAGAGCACAGTTGCTCTAAGATTTTGTTTTTTTTCTAAGCCTGTTCTACCCACATTCTTCTCTCTGTATTTTCTGGATATCTATTGGTCCTGCCTGGTGAAGTAGCTGTCATCTTAATGATACCTTTCCGTAGCTTCCTTCCACCCTGTGATTCAGGATGAGGCTACCTCCCATAGGCTTGCCATGAAGACCAGGTGTCTACACTGAATCCCTGGAGGAAGATACCTTAATTCTGAGCAATAGCTAGGATGTTTGTATACTTTCAGATTCAGACTGGGTGGAAGGGAAGGATGCTGGTTGGGTCTGGGCAGGACTGGATGGGATGCTGGGTAGGATTATCTCTAGCCAACAAGGACATCTGGTCCCCCTGGCCATTACGTATTACCCCTTCCATGGCCACCTTAGGGAATTACCCATTACAGTGTTTGTAACAGATCTGTAATTGGGCTCCTGTCTTAAAAGATGTCACCTGTCTTAAAAGAAGCCTGTATCATCAAGAGAAGCAGTCATGGGCCTGTATTGAATGGGAGATATCAAAAGTGGTCTCCCTAAAACCATCTGACCTTTCAGTCTGGAATACAGTCTCCTTCCCTGAGAGCCACGAGGGTGGTTGATCTGGAGCAAAGGCGGTGCTACCCCAGGCCTCTTGGCTGGGATTCCATGTATACGAGGCTGTTTCTTCCCTCCCACACTGCTTAGGGAGCCCACACAGAGGAACATCTGGCCAGATGCAATCTACAAAACATGCTGTGAAACATATTAGCTCCCTCAGGCCAGTGGGGACCCCACCTAGTAAATGAACAGGAAAGGACCCCATGGTGAATTCTGGAGGCTGAGATCTGTCTCCCACAGGACCTGTCTTTCTGTAAAGAATGAAATCTAAGCCAGCGATTCACACTGAAATCTGACAAAACCTGGAAGGCTATCTCAGGAATCAGGGATCAGTCAGGACCTGGAGCCACTGCCTGCCAGTTTGTCTCAACCAAGTGGAGCAAGAAGAAGGGAGGAGAAGCCCTGTTTTGTCAACAGCAAAACATCCACAAAGAACTAGCCTTAATTCGGCAATTGCTGTGTCTCCAAGTACCGTGCTAAGCACTTCAGATGCAAACCATTGTTGGATTGGCACAACAACCATTGGGTCTATACCCATTTTGTGGATTGGGCATGTGAGGCCACAGGATTCAAAACTTGCTTGAGGGCACAAAGCCAGTGAGTGCAGAGCCAGGAAGAAAACCAAGTCAGCCTGCCTTTGAAGCATTTGCTTGTAGGCATGCTGGGAGTAAATCAGATTTTCTGTCTGTAGACACCTCCAGCTTCCTGCCATAGCCTGAGATCCTCCAGATGAGCGAGGGATGATGGATATGTCACAGCCTCTCATCTCAGAATAGCCATCTCCCAGGGCAGGGACAACATGTGTGTGTGTTTTCTGGGGTGACCGCAGTGGTAGACAGGCACTGCTGACTTCTCAGGGTGAAAGGTGAGCATCTGCATGCAACAAGAGCCCTTCCCTTGTTGGCTGTCATTCAGGTGTGAAGGCAGAAAAGGGGGGAGGACAAGGGAGGAGTTGCACATAATTAATTGAACGACTTAACAGGTTCCAAACTTCTGATTCCAATTAACCTCTGGACTTAGTTCTCTCTCGATCTGCTGACTCTCAGCATGATAGACCCAAGCCCCAGAACTTGAGAAGCGTTTTTCTAGTAGCTTCCATGTGATCCTGGTGAGGAAAGGACTGACTGGATTCATAACCAGGGCTTCCGTGCGGAAAAATAAGCCAGTGATTACAGGGAAAGAGCTCAGCCTCGGGGAAGCTGATACTGGTCCAGCACCTCGACCGCTTCTGAGCACAGAACATCGGAAGACAAACAGATGACTCAGACCAGCAAGCCCGAGATCTGAATCAGCAGCACCTGCAAATAACCACCTGTCCATTTGGACCGTTCGCTCCCACTTAACTGCTGCATTGTCAACATCCCACTTTCCATATCTCTTATTGCTTCTCATTTACCGAGGCTGATGGGAAGTGAATGCTCCTCGGAGTGACTCCACTGGATCTTCTCTCCCTGAGCTTCTTCAGAACTGCAAGGTCAATCAAGCCACAGGATTGGGCCCTGGGCTGGCCTGATACAAATCCTTACTGCACCTCTTCCCACCTTGACAATGATACTTAAATTCTCTAGGCTATAAGACTCCACTTCCTTATCAATGTAATAGGAATATTAACTGCACCTGCCTCACAGGTGTATTTGGAAGGACAAAGTTAAATAATGTACATAGCAGGACCTAGCACATAGCTGCTGCATAATTAGCATTCAATATAGTTTTGTTTTTATTATTACTACTATTATCAAGAGTAGAGTTGCAAGTGTATTCGTTTGCCAGAGCTGCCATCACAACATACCACAAAATTTTTGGCTTAAATAACAAAAGTTCTGGAGGCTAGAACTCCTAAATCAAGGTGTCCTCAAGCTTGCTTCCTTCTGAAGGCTGTGAGAAAGAATCTGTTTCAGGCCTCCCCCACAGCTTCCGGTGCTTTGCCGGTGATCTTTGGCATTCCTCGGCCTAGAGATGCATCACCTAATCTCTGCCTCCATCTTCACATGGCATTCTCCTGAGCACATGCCCATGTCCAAATTTCCTTTTATTGTAAAAACATCAGGGTTCTGAAGGATCCAGGGTTTGTCCTGCTCCAGTATGTTTTCATCTCAACTAATCATATCTTTCATGATCCTATTTCCAGATAAAGTCACATTCAGAAACACTGGGGTTTAGGACTTCAACAGAGAATCTGAGGAGCAAAGGTGGATGAAGAGGGAAAAAGCCAGAATCACAGGTTAGTGCAACACATGCAGCTAGACCCAGTGAATAAGTGTGAAGGTCATTTGTCCAATGGAAGGTTCTCAAAACGATGTTGCAAAATCAAGACAGCTTCAGATTACTGTAGCTGCCCAAGGCATTCCAGTGTAGTGGACTAGGTCTGTGAAAAAGAAAGACCTAGTAAGAACACTGTGACCAGTGGGTACTTCTACCATTCTAGATGAATGGATCCAAGTTTAGCCCCAGCTAGGGAATAGAAATAGGTCAAAGATGCTCTGGTTTCAGGTAAAAAGAAGGGAGCTCTGAAGAACTCTTTGCCTATCCAGCACGCCCATAACACAAGGAGGGAGATGCCCTCATTTCACTGCTTCCTCACAGTTGGTACAATATCTGAGTCTTGCAATTTTACAATGGGCACACATTAAAGGATGCTCTTAATCTGGAAGCTAAATATGTCATTTCAGAATTATACTGATTTCTTGTTTTTGGCTGTTCCCCTTCTTGAGGATTTTTGTGTGCACACACTCACAGACATGTGAATATCTCAAATAATTTTCCGGAATCTTTATTTAATTTATTCTTCACAATACTCTTTTTATAAGGTTCTATTATTGTTACCATTTTATAGATTTGAAGACTGAGCTACAAAGATGTCCAGAAACTGTCTTTACGTCACATACATAAAAGTCACATACAGGAGGAGACAGAGGGGAATTAGGAAGAAGTGATATTTCATCACAGTTAGGATCCTGAACTCTTGATCCACTAAAAATGTCTAAGCCAGGGGTGAGCAAACTATGACCCATGGGTCAGATCTGGTGCACTGTTTGTGTAGGTAAAGATTTATTGCAACACAGCAATGCACACTCATTTCTGTGTTATCTGTGGGTGCTTTTAAAATGATGTTGGAGTTGAGTAGTTACAACAGAGACCATATGGCCCACAGAGCCAAAAATATTTACTATCTTGCCCTTTACCAAAAATGTTGACTGAAATGGACTTAAATCAGCTCTTAATGTCTAACTTTCAAATCCATTCTGTGTAGGTACACTGTGAGCTCTATTTGAGCACTGAAGCTGGATATGCCCTGAAAAAAATCCATATTTTTACTGTCATAGTCTTTGAAATTAAAATATGCCACAGGTAAAATGGTGTACCATGATGCAGCTAGTAGGGTAGAAAAATGCCAACTGGTCTATGCAACTGTCCAGCCTGCCCCCTTTAGTCCAGTGAACTAAATACGAATCCAGCCACACTGCAGGAAAAATCACCATTCCAATAACTGACACCATTGGCACCTCTTCCACAGTCAATAATTCCCATCTAAATTTCCTTCTCTAAAGATTGCATAAATTATCACCTATATGCAAATATGATTATGACTTAATTACTAGGGCTGATTGGTAATTAATTTTTTGATTATGATCAATCACTTCTCACGAAGCATAGTAAAACATTCAGGGCAATCGGCAGGATGCTAATAATGCAGCTTTCCTTCAAACTTTGTAACAACTCCCCAAACCAGTCAGAATAATCTCTTTGCTGAAATCTTCATTTTGGAAAGAAATGATCTGAAGGAAAATTCATAGGAGGGAAAAAGTAAATAAAACTATGAAAAACTCTGTATTTTCATAGTTTATTACTCATAAATAAAGAAATGCAGTATAAAGAGAGTAGTGATTTTAACTCATCAAAATGACATTTAAACATTAATACTAATGCCCAAGTATGGAAGCAGATTTCAAGAAGCAGACCTTCGAAACATAGATGTAATAGTTTTGAAGAGAACTTATCAGATTTGTCCAGATTCAAAATACACTTATTCTTGACCTGACTGTACCACTTCTGGGAATTTCTCCTAGAGAGTTTTTTACAAAGTTTGTAATCATCTATCTGTCTATCTATCCATCCATCTATCTATCTTATAACACATAAATATAAGATAGGTTTTTACATTTTAATTCTGCTTATGATACTGAAGAAAGTTTAGTACAGACATGGATGTGGATTTGTTTAACGAAGTGTGATGTATACATACGACAAAGTCTTGGGTGGCAGTTTAAATAATGCATCATTTAAATAAATATATATACATGAAAAGTTGCCCAAGGTTTGTTAAGTGAAAGAAGTGAGCTACAGAATTGTATGTAAAATCAGACTTTATTTTGCAACAATCATCTAAGGGTTTTGCTAAAACAGATATTGCTGGACACTTTTTGGGATTTCTGATTCAATAGGTCTGGGTCAAAACCTGAAATTTTGCATTTCTAACAAGTTCCCAGGTAATGCTGCTGCTGGTCCTGGGACCACACTTTGAAATCTATTGATCAGTGAATGATAAATTGTATGTCTGCTTATATATGAATGGAGACATTCTGGGAGAAAATAATATTATTTTTTTAAAGATTTATTTATTTATTCATGATAGAGAGAGAGAGAGAGAGAGAGAGAGAGAGGCAGAGACACAGGCAGAGGGAGAAGCAGGCTCCACGCGAGAGCTTGATGTGGGACTCGATCCCAGGACTCCAGGATCGCGCCCTGGGCCAAAGGCAGGCGCTAAACCGCTGAGCCACCAAGGGATCCCCAAAATAATACTATTGATCTTGGAGCATAGAACTGGGGAGTGAAGAGAGTCTAAATTTTACTTTATAATACTTATATTATCTGAATTTGCACTACTAACATTTATAATGTAACCGTATTAGCAATACTTAACTGTTTTTAAAAATAACCTGCCGCTCACTTGATTCTTTCTTACTTCCCTTTTTATGCTCAATACATGTTTCTTAAATAATTTATAAATTCCATGTATTTTCCTCTTGTCTGAGAATAGAGAACACATTGTTGATATGGACTATATTTGTTATCTATTGCTGTGTAACAAACTACTCCAAGCTTAGTTTAAATTTGGTAACAGAGACTTATTATCCCACACAGCTTCTGAGGTTTAGAAGTCCAGAAGCAACTTTGCTGGGTGATTCTGGCTCCCCTAAAGTCTCATTGATGCAGTCAACTCCTAAGGATCACCATCTTTTCAGACTTCGAAGTAGGGCTAGAGAATCCAGTTCCAAATTTACTTATGTGGCTGTTCAACAGGCAGGCTGTTTTCATTCCTCACCAAGTAAGCCAAGTGAATTCTAATTATAACCTGAGCTCCCAAACACCTTCAAATTGGTCACATGATAGCTTGTCACTAAGTATTTCCTGTTAATATGTCTGTTTTTTCATTGCAAATTAATCAATCACCATTCCAATAGATAAGAAGAAAAGGAAGGACTATAGGAGAGAAAAGAGAAAGAAAAAGAAGGGAAGAAGGGAGAAAGAAAGGGAAAGAGACAGAGAGAGAGAGAGAGAGAGAAAAGAAAAAGGAATAAGGAACAAAATCAAGGAATACAGAGGAAAGCAGTCCCCATAGTTGAGGCTAGAACTCTTACCACATTTCAGATAGTAGCATAAGCAGGTGATATGCTAATGTTTAACTCACGATTAGAGTGAATCCTTTGACTTTTCAACATTCATCAAGCAGTTAGTTATCAAGTGCTAGTCCTTGCCTCTGCAGCTCATGATACAGAGCTGTAAAAGACAAGGCTCTGCCCCAAAAATCTTCACAGGGAAGACTGACCCCACAGACAAAAAAAGAAAAACAAACAAACAAAAAAAACAGCCAGTGCATGTTCAGTACTAGTATGCTGTGATATGAATTATTCTTGCATTTATTTCATGTAATTACAATAGCTCTGGAAAGGAGAACGTTTTTGCCTATTTTATACAGAAAAAAAAATGGAGGCACACTTAGGTTAGGACATGAGTTAAACCCAGGCCTGTGGGCCCTCAGAGCCTGAGCTCCTCATCACATTAGCCTGAACCTCAGGCACTTGCAAGGTGTCTTTGAGATAAGTCCTTAAGTAAGTCCTTTAAGGTGATTTCCTACTGTGCTATAAATAAGGGGAAATATGAGAACACAGAGGAGACTGGTTCCAACCTAAAAGCATCAACGAGGGACCTGTGACATTGGGTCTTTAAGGAAGGCTTGAGGCTCACCATGGAGAAAAGAAGATGATGGATGTCTTGGCCAGCCGAACAAATATTGCAGAGAGAACCACGGAAAGGCATTTCTATAGACATGGAATTCTGGTTGGTGCCTACTATACAGAAGAAAGCAAGGGGTGGCCTGGAGGAGAGATCTGGGACAAGGCATGAAGGACTTTGTGTACCAAGTAAATGATTTGAACTTAGTGTTATAGGAGATGGAAACCAGTTAAGCTCTTTAAGCAGAATGAGTTATTAAGATTGATCTTTTAGAAGGCTCCCTCTGGACCAAAGTTTGGGAGTGATCACAGGAAGGGAAATTACTGGCAGGGAGACTGGGTCAACAGGGAGACAAGCGATGTCGGGCATGAAAGTAAAAGTGTTGAAAGGGACTTATCATTCATAAAAATAATAACAGCAATAATAGCAGAGAATATTTCTTGAGTGTTTCCTATAGAGTACACACTGTGCTAAGTTTAATATATTCTAAGTAGTATCTCGTGTTTATTCTGAGAACAAGATAGTCATCAATTTTACCAGAATTTTGCAGAATGAGGAAACTGAGGCACAGAGGTTCATTCATTTTTTTAGATTTTATTTATTTATTTATTTATTCTTTAGAGACACAGAGAAAGGCAGAGAGATGGACAGAGGGACAAGCAGCCTCCCTGCAGGGAGCCCAGTGCAGGACTAAATCCCAAGACCCCAGGATCATGACCTGAGCCAAAGGCAGATGGTCAACCACTGAGCCACCCAGGTGCCCCCAGTCACTTGTTTGTCCACAGACAACTCACAAACAAAAAAACCATGAATCCACGGAAGTCCTTTAAATCTAGAGGCTGTGTCTTAACCAGTATGTCACATAGATACATTATTTCACCTTCCTTTGAACCAAGATTAGGGATGGGACTCTTTGTTGGAATGGCAGACAGTCTTACACGCCAAGGAGATACCTAGTTCCATCACATATTTTCGGAGTAAAAGATGATGATGCTGTTCAGAAATGACAAAGTCAGAATGGCCTCTTGGTAGGGGAGAGTTGTTTTTCCTCCCCCTCCCACACCAATAGTAAAGATACATTTGCTCTGAACCATTAGTCCTCTCTGGCTGGGTTGCCCTGGTGACCAATGGCATTTGCAAGGCAGCTGGCTAAGGTCAGGGGTCAGGCTCTAGCTATAGAAAACACACCCTGGGTCTTTGTCTCCTCAATAACCAAGCTGGTCTCACCAACTGAGAGAGCTAATTGGCCCCATCTCTTTGAAATGAGGACCCAGCATAGCTGGAAGTTAATAAAATGCATCTAGAAGTGCACAGGATCCCGTCAAAATCACCAGGGAAGACTTGGAGACTTGAAGATTCCTGAGCCCCAGCCCAGACTTCCTGAATCAGGATCTCTTTAAGGGAATCCTGTGGATCTACAGTTTTTTCCTTAAGTTTCCCAGGTTATTCATTTTTTTTATAATAAATTTATTTTTTATTGGTGTTTAATTTACCAACATACAGAATAACACCCAGTGCTCATCCTGTCAAGTGCCCTCCTCAGTGCCCATCACCCATTCACCCCCACCCCCCGCCCTCCTCCCCTTCCACCACCCCTAGTTCGTTTCCCAGAGTTAGGAGTCTCTATGTTCTGTCTCCTTTTCTGATATTTCCCAACATTTCTTCTCCCTTCCCTTATATTCCCTTTCACTATTATTTATATTCCCCAAATGAATGAGAACATACAATGTTTGTCCTTCTCCGATTGTCCGATTGACTTACTTCACTCAGCATAATACCCTCCAGTTCCATCCACGTTGAAGCAAATTCTTATGAACAGCTAGGTTTGAGAACCACTGCAAGTAGCCTCCTCTCTTGTGTCAGTCTGAGGATAATCAGGGGAGAATGGGGACTCCAGGTGCTGAGCTGGAGGAAAAGAATGGAAGAATTGGTATACTTGTCTCAACCTTGTCACTCTGGAGTGCTTATGACTGGTGGAACAGATAAAAATAGGGGCATGGATGGGCACAGGCCATCCATGTGACTTAATATTCCTGCTTTAGTAGGAAGGAAGGAGCTACTGCTTCTGGATTCCCCAAAACCCCCACAATAAGTGGTGAGAGTCTAGCGATGTTTACACCTGCAGAAGATACAGATCAGTTGTTGGGTAGGAGTGCCATCCTCAACTATGGATTACTCAATTTCCCAGCTGCAAGGGGTTGTCTATGGGGAAAACTAGCAACAGAGACTGTCATTGACTTAAGGTCTTTGCCCTGTGTTCCTTTGGTGGGCAGCAATGGGGAAACCCAGGTCTCAGGACCTCCATCTCCTTGGAGAACTTGGATTCCTTTGACATCCTTGGATATTGGAAGATGATTGCCACTTTCCAAACTTGACTTCATATAGGGACTGAGAGTCTGGTCCCATTTCAGCTATTCCTTCAGTCAAGTCTATCAAGAAGCATCCAGCATCTCTTTCAGGCCTTTCCATGTGTGTTGCTGGTACCTTCCTCTATAAGCACTGGTCTGGGAACCCAACTCTCACTCCTGAGGTGTATTGCTTCCCCTGAAAATCTGGGCAGACTGTGATGGCTATGACCAACCAGATGTAGCAAAAATGATGCAGAGCCAAGATCCAGGCCCAGGCTCTGAGAAGCCAACAGCTTTCACTTCCTGTCTTCAGAAATGCTTGCCTCCTAGATCCCTGGACAATCATGTAAGGAGGCAGATATCCTGCTAGAGAGATCACTGGAGAGTCCCCGAGAAAACATGAAGAAGAAGAGGAGCCCAGGTGAGCCTGGACAGCCTGCCGAGAGTGCCTGTCTTCTGCCAAACGTGTGAGTGAAGTCATCTTGGACCTTCGGACCAAGAAAATCACAGGCCAAATACCACTCAAGATGCCAGACAGCGCCACAAGAATAGCCCTACCGGGCCTTGCTTGAATTCCTAACCCATGACAAAATCATGAGGCATAATAAGATTGGTTTTGTTCAGAACCACTAGGTTTAGGGATCCTTTGCTAGATAGCAACAGACAGTTGGAATAGAATCCCAGAGTCTGAGTGAAGCCCTCTTTACATGGAGGGTGGTTAGTATTCCATGTAACATCTATCTCAAGAGCTGTAGCGTTGGCTACAGTCTACCAGGGAGAGAAGGTCAACACCTTCTGGAAGCAAAGGGCCCCTCAGCTCCCATAGTATTAAAACAATCACCTATATACACAAGGGACTAAATGAATCAACCTATTCCTAAGACTGCCCCTTTAGCACATGCTTGCCTTCTCCTTGCTCCCCTAGCAGGAGATGGGGCTTTAAGAGGAAGCTTTCAAACACTCCACTTCACAGAACTAGGTCTATTTCAAAGGTTTTTGTTGAAATAGGGGTCAAAATAAAAGAAAGTCCCTAGGACTCCGGGAGGAATGACTTGGAAAAGTATAATGCAGTGACCTCTATGGTGATGACTCAGCTGACCTGAGCCTGCCCTCAGGAGTAGATGGGGTCTGGGGAAGAGATGAACCCCTGGACCCCACAGCTGCAGAGAGAGGCTTTCAATCAGGACCATTTACTAAAACACAGCTTCCAGCACCGATCATCCCAGGCAGAGAATGTTCAGGATTCTTCAGCAAAAATGCGCACACTCTATCTCTTCACCTCTGTCTCGGGGTTCTGCGCCCTCCTTGTTGGATGAAACCAGGAGCGCCTCGATCCCTTCAAACCTCAGTCCCAAAGACAAAGGCAACAACACCCTCCCCCGAGTCGTTATGTCCAGGGAAAACCAGATCTGTACACGCAAAGAGGAAGTGCCAAGGCAAGGGCCCTGCTAAGATTACGGGCTGTTAATAAGGAAAGACAGAAGCCAGGAGGTTTGATGTACAACTCGACAAGCAGAGGTTAAGGGGAGAGCCGGGGCAGGCTCATTTGCAAACTTGGTCCTGTTTCATTAAGTGAGAGCAGAGACAGCCTGTCTCAGTCCAGCAGAGAAGGACCTCATTATCCACGTAGGGAGCAAGAGATAAGAATCTTTTAATAATTGTTGGGAATTTTTTTATTATGATGTGGAATGCCAATTTAGGCCTCTCCTCGCAGACTGGATACAAACAGCCTCCTTGGGAGTTAAAGCTGCTCCCCCCCTGGCTGTGGTCATTAAGGACAAAGAGGAGAGAGACAGATGTTTGCTGGAAGAAAGGCTGCTGCTCAGGAGGCTCCCGTGGCTGCCAGGGGCCAGCAGCTTCTGGACTGCCTGTCCTGTCTCCAGAACCTTCCCAGAGTCCTCAAAGGCTTGTCACACTGGCCCCTGTTTCCCTACCTTTAGTTGGCCCCAAATTTCTTCAGGATATCCCTAGTATCTGCAAAGGGTCGGGCTGGTTTCCTCTTCACTTTAAAAACAAAAACAAAAACTTTAGGTACAAGGATTTAAACAGAACTTTGTATCATGACTTGAGAAACAACAAATACTTCCTATCCTAAGTAGCAGTTAAGCATAGAACTGTAATGAAAACCAGACAGTGCTATTTGTTTTACCTGGATGCTCTCGCCTACCAAAGATTGGGCTCTTTGTTTGAAGGGGAGCTGAGGAAAGAGTTAGGGGTTCCAGATCTCCTAGAACTAGTCAGATGTGTTGCCCTTGATATAATCTAGGGATTGAGAGAGAATTGAAGAGGGAATGATTTTTCTCTTTCTTTTTTCTTTTTTTTTTAAAAAAAGGTTTTATTGATTTATTCATGAGAGACAGAGAGATGCAGAGACACAGGCAGAGGGAGAGGCAGGCTCCAAGGGAGAAGCAGGCTTCATGCGAGGAGCCCGATGTGGAACTTGATCCCAGGACCCCGGAATCACGACCTGAGCCCAAGGCAGATGCTCAACCACTGAGCCATCCAAGTGCTCCCTTTTTTTTCCTCTTGATGGGATTTTACCTTGTGATCTGTGGGACAATCCAGATGTCTGACACTCCTATTGGGGACCCCTTGTAAGAAGGCTGTTCAGGCCCCATCGGAGACCCACATGTCCTGAGGCCACAGTGGCCCAGGCGGTGGCCGCCGTGTGCCCTCAAAGGACGAAGAGATAAGAACTCAAGGCCTAACAGGGCCTGCCAGGCGCTGATCCTCTGGCCCTGGGCTGCTCTGGGAGCCCCTTTTGATCCCACACAGCTGGACTTTCAGCCCCATGCCCCTAGGGGTTCCCACAAGTGGGTCCTTAAATCTTTCAGCCAGCCTCGGTCCCCCTCCTGCCCTTGCTCCGTGGGTCCCTTCCATTTTCTCTCCCTTTCCCCCATCGTGCCCGGCGGGGTGGCTGCTGAGTGACAGTGATGGTGGGTTGTAAGTGACCCCAGGTCTTGCAGGAGCTTGTGTAACGCGTTTTCCAACTCCAGAGCCTTGGCTGGGGGTCAGAGGGGCCCGAGGACGGGAGGGCTGGGCGGGCTCCCCGGTGGAATCTGTGCTGACAGCTGCAAGGCCAGGCCCGGGGCACAGGCCCAGGTGCGGCCCAGGCACCTGCGGCCCAGAGAGCTCCCCGCGCCTCCTCGCCTCCTCTCTGCTGCCCTTCTCACGTTGCCCCAGCAAGAGTGTTAGCGTAGTAACGAGAGCTACCCAACAGGCACAGCGAGGGGCCACTGACAGGTGAGGGAGTGTGAAGCCCCCGTGTGAGCAGCAGCTGCAGGAGGGGCCTGAAGCATCTGGGCCCCAGTTCGCGTGTAAAAACGTGATCACCGTGGTGGTTGCCTGTCTGTGTGGAGAGTGAGAGGGGCAAAGAAGCAAAGTCCAGCTGTGACCTAAGGCCCGACTGTGATCAGGTGAGGCAGAACGAGGGTGGAGCTCGGGTGCGGCGGGATGGGAGTCCACACTCTGCTGTCACCTTGTCTCACGTAGTAAATGGGGGTGATCGTACCTCCCTGGGTGCTTGGGAGGATTGAGGTCATAGCTGTGAAATCGCCCGTAGAGGGCATCGGGAAGAAGTCCCGTTCACACCAAAGAAAGACAAGGGAGGGGATGGAGGTGCGGGACCAAAGCGCTCAGACCCGGCTTGCGAGGACCCCGGTCATGGTACCCTCGGCTCATTCGATTTGCCTGAATCTACTTAGCAGGATGCTCTGCAACCAGCGATACCCAGTGCCCAGTGCCTGATGATGTGAGGTAGCCACTGCCCTCAAACAGCGGATACACCAGTGCAAGAGAATGCTGTGAGCACAGATTTGGAACACAATTTGGGAAATCTGAAATAAGGGCAGCAAAATGTCCAGGGTGCCCAGAGGAACAAGCAATCTCATTTCCTGGGCTAATCATGGAAAACTTCACGGGAAAAGTGCTTTTTGAAGTGGGTGTTGGGTCATAAAAAATGCTTAAAAGAGGGCATATATGAAGGCACAGAAGTGTATGAGGGCACAGCATCCTCCCAGGGAGCCGAGGACTCGAGCTAAACCTGAGAATTCCTATAGGTGGCATGAGAACAGGTGTAAGATTGGTTGTGCTTTCTTCTGCGGCCCTTGGAGCATCAAAGATGTTAGGGGCACTTGCTCAGGTTTAGATTGGAAAGGGACAAGAATGATAGCAGATAGAACATTCAAGAGGCTGGTGCATTCGCCCATTCTGGAGACGACAGAGGCTTGTCTGCACCAGGGCATTGGGGGTAGAGAGGGAAAAGCTAGAGGAATACTTGGAAGGCAGGTGGAAAGGCTTGGTAAACTGGTTGAGCAGGAGCAGACATCTGTGTGATGAAGGCCTCTTGACACAACAAACAAACCCAGTGGCACTCATCAGAATGGCCCTGAGTCCGCACCCCCTCAGCTGGGTGTCAGTCCCCGCAGGAACTCGAGGGAGCTGGGATGAGCCCATCTTACTGCAGCAAGCCTCGGATCATGGGCCTGGCTTGTGATCTGAAGCTCCCCTGGGCACCCCAGACATTTTTCTGCCCTTATTTTAGATTCCCTGAATTACTTTCCAAGTGTCTGTGCACACGGCATCCTCTTGCTCTGGTGCGTGCACTGTCTGAGCTCAGTGGCTGCTTTATGCCGCCAGGCACTGGGCACTGGGTATCGCTGGTTGCAGAGCGTCCTGCTGGGCAGATTTAGGCAAATCGAAGGGGCGGAAGGTATAACCACAGAGGGGTCACAACTACAGTGGATCGTTCAGAGGATTGTTCAGTGGATCATCCGGGGCAGGAGGCCTTTGTTTATCTTCGCTTCCTTCCAGATGTTTTGCATACATCACCTCACCTAGTGGGCCAGGGACCAAGGTCCAACTTCTGCTCCCTGTTCTCCTATGCACTTAGCACTGCCACCCTAGGACCCATGTCCTCATTGGTCAGACAGGATGACCAGTGGAACCGACCTCATCCAGTGAGTGGAAGGATGGAGTAACCTGAAGACATTTCACGTGGCCCACGATAACTTCCCCACTGTTCTATTCCGCAAGTGCTTGTCGGACACCCTCTAGGTGCCAGCTGCTGAGAATACAGTGGAGAGGGACAACCAGGCAGTGTTCGTGGAACTTGCTTTCTAAATGGGGAGGCCAGTTATCAACAACAGAGAACTCAGGACACGCTGCATGGTAACGTGTTACGAAGAAAAAATACAATGGAGTAGGGCCCAGAGTGGAGTGGGGGGTGCTGTTTTAGCTAAAGCAGCCGGAGAAGGCCTTTCTGAAGAGGGGACATTTGAGCAGCTATGGGTGGAGTGAGAGAATAAGCTTCACAAAGTTTGCAGGAAGAAGTTTCCACACAGAGGACATGGAGACACAAAGGTCCTGAGGCTTTTGGTGCAAGGAGCAGCAGGATGGCTCAAGGGGAGGGAGCGGGCTGAGTGAGGAAGATGAGGCCTTGGTGTTTATCCCGAAGGAGACCAAAGGAGTCTGTAAAGGTTGGCTCTGCCATGGGACTTATAGTTTCAGAGGGTAGCTGAGGCCCCCATGGGAAGGTGAAAATTGGGGTGGGGGGTGCCTCCTGGGAGCTCCTTGCAGTTATCGAGGGGAAAGGTGATGAGGACGGGGAGCCCCCTTCCTCAAGCAGTTGTCACTGGTACATTGCCTGGCACACGTTCGGACCAGTAAATGGTATCCATCCTCATTTCATTCTTTATTAACTGTCCCCTATTTGCCTGTCCCTTGCATTTCCCCGCTGTGGTGTGGGCAGGCCCCCTGCCGCAGTCTTTCCAGTCCTTGAGTCTGGGAGCACTGGGTTGTCCTCCTCCCCTGGAGTCAGTGCTGCCGGGTCATCAGAGTCAGTCCAGCCTTAGGCGATATCCTCAGTCCCTGCGTGTTGGTGCTGAGACCTGGGGACTCACTTTCCACTGCTGTCAGGGAAGGCTTCGGCCCAAAGGCAGAAGGGCTTGGGCTGCTTATCTATGGAGCATCTTCCTGCCTGGTCTCCTGGTGTTGATTCGCTAGATGGCCAGGCTGACTCACAGGTGGCCTGGAGTTGCAGGCCTTTCCAGGGGACATCGGTTCCTTGAAACTGCTGGGTTCTGAGCCTCACCATCCCCACCCCAAAGGAGATGCCACAGCCCAATTAATAACCAAAGGGCAAAGTGGGAATGGGAGCAACCCAGAGACAATATCCTCTGGGAAAATGGGCCGGCAGGCTGCGGACTGTTCCTTTAGTCTGAGCAGCCAACGTCCTTGGGACAGTTTCATGTCCTGGAATTTGCAATCCAGTCTGTAAATGGAGGGAATCCGGACTCTCGGGAAAAGCTGAAAAATGCTGCTGCCCCATAACCCAGGGAGTTCAGGGGCTGCAGACACTGCTCCTGGAGAAGAGACTGTAGCTTCTCTGTATGACCTCAGCCCTGCATCCCTGACTCACCCGTGAACTCAGCCCAGCTCAGCCTCAAGGCAAACAATTACTGCGTCACTAGGCAGTGGTCTCAGGTCTGCACTGCTGTTGATACCACTGAAGTCTCGCAGCTATGTGAGGTGTCCTCAAGGGGAGACCCTCACTTGGTGCCTGTGCTCAGGATCCAGGACCCAGGATCAGGATCCAGAACAAGTCCAGCCCATCACCATTAAGGCATGGCCAAGACACCTTTGTGTGTGTGTGACCTTGTGACTTCTACCTGTTTGTGGATTTCTCAGTCCCAGCTTGCCCTGCTCTTGTTGTCTAGGCTTCCTATATGTACCTTCTGAGATAGCCTGTGGTCTCACCTTTATCTTATTCCCTGTGCTGCCAGCTTTTTCAGGTTTTCCCCCATTTCTATTTCTGGATCCCAACGAACACACAGACTTTGATGCCACCTCAGTCCCGGTTCTGATATCTTAGTAGAAATTCAAGGACCAATACTCAGATACTAGACATTTGGTGTCGTTAACAGAAATTGCAGAGCCCGGGAACGAGGGGAGGGGTACGAAGGAGGGGTTCATTTAAAATTTAAATTATTTGCACACTTTGAGCCAGCACATATATCTTGGTATTGATCGAAGCTCTTTGGAAGCTATTTACGTTTTCAGCCCACCTATAAGGCTGAGATTTATACTGCATTTGGTGTTTAACTAGCCTCTTAATGCATCCTGTTGAGCCATAGTGTTGGGGGGTGTATTGTAAATTTCAGCCTTGGCGCTAAATTGATTTGCTTAGTGGAGTTGAATTTAGGCCATTAAAATAAATAAATAAAATGAATAAGAGGGACTTCCAGGCCCTCGTGTCATATTAAAATCAACCAAAGCTAGAGAGACACAACCTCTGGAGTCATGCTTGGGTTTTGTGTGCCAGACTTAGGGCATGAACGATTCCTTTCGGTACGGCCTTACATAGTGACTACCAGCAGTGTGGAATTAAGGGAGAGACACGTGGTGAACTTGCTGAGTTGAAGTTAAGAAGACCTGAGTTCACACTCTGACTTTATCTGCACGCCCATAGCTGGATCTGCTTTTTCCCAGTTTTTTTAAGTGAGTGGCCTGGCCCAGTGATTAGATGAAGCTCCAGTCTCCTCCCACGGATCTCATCCCCTTGGCGTCAACCTGCTTGTGTTCAGCTGGCTCTGACAGAGGTCCAGCTCCTGTGTTGGAACGAGAGGAACAGCTCTCAGCCATGTAGGGCTGACTTTGGAGGCATCTCTTTAGTGGCCCCTAAGAATCATGGAAGGTCTCAGATTTTTCTACATTCCATTGAATCTAACCACTTCCATGAGTCTTAGGCTGCCAGTATCCAAGCTAATTGGAACATAGGCCAGATATTTTCCAAAAGATTCACTATAGATAAAAGGCTTATTTTGTCTTCTAGAGATAGGCTAAAAAAAAAAAAAAAGTTCTGAAATCAGCAGACAGTTTAGCGCCAGTTGCTGTCCTTCTGGTTCTCTGAAAATGAAGGCATTTTCCTCTGCTGTCAGTATAAAGACGGTGGTCATTTGAGTGGGCTTTTTACAATGACTCATAGCACACTGGTCATAAGCTACTGTGAAGAGTGAGTTGCCACCGAGGTTTTTCTCTGAAGGAGGAGCAGGTCTGTGAAGGCTGGGTGACCAAGACCCTGGTGGCTCCCGGAGCAGATGTGTGGGGACGAGGGGGCCAGCAACACTTCCTCTCTCCTTGGATGGGTCAGGCAAGGTCTTGGTCACTCTCATTCAGCCTGGGTCTCTTGATCAGCGATTTCAGCATTTCCCAAAGACGGCACAGTCCTCTCTTCACAGGGCATGGACTATTGACTCTGACAGTGCCTAGTTCTGAAATTGGAAGTGAACTTGGTTTATTCACTTTTTATCTGCCCTTACCTACCTTTTCAATGGTCTTAGCTTTAACCTTGACGTATATACTCATAGATTGCATCTGAGACGTTACACATTCTTGAAAATGTTGGGATCATGGGAACACAAAGGGCAAAAAGGAGAGAACATAAACGTGTTTGTGTTTGTGTACACCCTTCCTTGTCCCCTATTTTTTCAGTAGAGAAATATTTACTGGGTATCCTCTCAACAAGATGAGTATATCTTTGGCATATAGATGTGTTAGCAGTGAAGATAAATGATACAGCAGGCCCTGGTGATTCCTTCTACCTGAAATGTAGGATGCTGGGGGTATAGGATGCCAGGTGGACACAAACTGAACAGAATGTATAAATGCCAAGTTAAGACGTTTGGACCTTATTCTGTAGGACATTGGCTTACACTGAAGGAATTTTGGGCAAGAGAGCACATTCTATAAAATGTGTATTAGAAAAAGTTTTCATGTGAAATCTTTAGGGAGACTGGACCTGTGTGAGCTTTGAGGCACAGGGATTAATTAAGGCACAGTTACTCTGGGTGAGAGGTGGTAAAGCCCAAAAATCATGAGGAACTTGGAATGCAATTTATTAATAATCAATCACAAATGAGATGAGCTGGGATGCCTGGGTGGCTCAGCAGTTGAGCTTCTGCCTTTGGCCCAGGGCATGATCCTGAAGTCCCAGGATCAAGTCCCACATTGAGCTCCCTACGTGGAGCCTGCTTCTCCCTTTGCCTGTGCCTCTGCCTCTCTCTCTGTTTGTTTCTCATGAATAAACAATTAAAATCTTAAAACAACAACAACAACAAATGAGGTGACCATTTCCCTAAGAGGCCCAAAGTTTATAATCCCTCCATTTCCTATGCACATACCCATACACCCACCCACCCACATACACACATCCTTACTGCATACCCCACCAAACCCCTACCTCACACGCCCACATATACCCCACCTCACACCCACCCCACACATCCTATCTCACAGCCACACACACACACACACACACACACACACACTCTTACTACACACTCCCCCACACCCCTACCTACACGCCCCCACACACCCCATCACATCCACCCATACGCACATCCCTACCTCACACCCACACACACACCCCTACCCCACACCATGCCGCCACACCACAGAGACTGCTCATTCACTTCTGAAATATCACTTTTAAAAATGCATTTCAAAAATTATAAAAGTTACCATGACCCTCTTTAATTTCTCTGAGAACATGATCTCTTCAAAAGCCTGGCCGTGGCCGAGGAACTAGAGAAAGGATCAATATTGCTGACTCCACAGCCCTTCAGCTTCCCTTCCCTCAGTCCAGTGGGAACATTGGGCTTCCTCTTTCCCCCAAGGACGTCTGCAGAGCAGGAGAGAAGTTGCCGCAAACCTCTTCCCTGCGGCTTGGGCCCTCTTCAAAGCAGTGATACTATTTCAGCAAGAAGTCCATGCAAGAGCTCACCCCGTGGTACAAATCCATTTAAACAAGCTCTGGTTTATTTACTGTAACCAGAGCAGAGTGGAACTGGGACTGGGATAATTAAGCCCTAATTCATCAACACTTTAGGAACAGCACGTTTGGAGTGGGGAATTCCAAAACAGGATGGCTGGACTGGGGCAGACTGGCCGTGGCCAGATTCTGGGAAGAGGCAGATATCGTCTTGGGTCACCTGGTAATTCTGACCTACACAACCATCATCCCCTCCTCTGGGTTCAGGGGGTTGGGGGGCCAGCTGGGGCCTGTCAACGAGTCTGTTCCCATGGAGGTTTCTGTGTACCCCTCATGAGGTGATGTAGGTGAGATCAGATCCTGGGAAAGCATGACCATCGTCTGTGTGCCTGGGACTGCGCTGTTTTTTAAAACTAAAATTAGGTTCTAGGTTGCATGCCAAGCCCCATTTTCCTAAGACAACATGCTGAGAAAACAGCCATTCTGAGTGTTACCCAGGCATTTCACAGTATGATGACCTGCTCCCACCCAGGGTCTGGACATTTAGATAAGGACCCTAAGATCAGAGCTTAGGGTTCCTATTGTAGGTTCCCAGCTGGCTTTTCCTGGGGTGCCTTGTAAAATAGCTGGCTAGAGTGGAGTCTGTGAAAGATTAGTAACCACTTCCCCAACATCTCCTAAGTCATAAGTGCTTGCTGCTCTGCTCTCCACCTCTTGCCCGCTTGTGACCTGGGACAGATAGATGACTGCCTCCTCTAGCTCACCGCACCCCCATCCTGGAGCTTGTAAGCAACAAACCTTATGACTCTACTTCCTTTGAGTGTATGGAAACTAGGCCTTCAATCAAAAGGACCCTGGAATTTCACTTCCCCAAAATGGGAGCTCTGATGCTGAGGAAGCTACCTGCTGACCTCTCATGGGTGGCTTGTGCTCCTCATTCAGCAGGTCATAATCTGCATATTCTTAACTCAGCACACTGGCAGTAGGCCTTCAGCACAGAGGAATCTGATGAGATTTCTTTCCAGCCTACTCTCCACACACCATTTCTGGTCAGTGCCTCTGGCCATGTCTGTAGCTCCCTGGTTACTCAAAAATACCAGCAGTCTGGGGACCAGACATTCTGCTGTCCTTTGTATCTGCTCTCCCCTAGGCCTCCCGGCATCATTCACATGGCTCCACTCCTCCTTCAGCTTCTCTCAAGCTTTGCTTTTTGTGACTTCCACAGAAGATTTATATCTTTTACTTGCTGTTAACTAGTTTTCATTCATTCATTTACTGATTCATTCATTTAATCAAGAACTATTTATTGGTGTGTTTAATTATATTGCAGACATAGCCTGAGGTCTGGAGTGAACAAAATAATATCTCTGCCCTCATGGAGATTACATTCTAGAGAAGGTAAGGGAAAGAAAAAAAAAGTGTATTTCAGACTAGGAAGAAAACGAAGGATAAGGGAAATAGAATGTGAGAGAGTGGGTGTTATTTTACATAGGGCGATAGGGAAGATGTCTATGACAAAATGACACGTGAGCAGAGACCTGAACAATGTGAAAGAATAAGCTTTGGTGATGTTGACAGGAAGAGTTTAGGGTAGAAGGAGAAAAGCAAGTGCAAAGACCCTGGAGTTGGTTCATGAATGGCATATTCTAGGAAGACTTCTCTCTTATTTCTATTTCATATCCATAATGTATAAACCTGCTATAATTTTTCATTTGCCTTCTCCCTGGAATGAATTCAGGGACCTCGGTTTACTCATAAATATCTCCCCAGGGCCTACCACTGCTCTTGGAATATAAGTTGATGCTTAATAAATGCTTGTTGAAAGAAAAATATTCTTATTAATACTCCTAACAATCATATGAAAGAATATATCATTGTAACTTGATAGATGAGGAAACAGAGAAATTGAATAATGCTCATGTTTGCACAGCTTGTACATGAGCAGTGTTGTCTGGAGTCTGACCCATGTCTTTAAGGCTCAGAGCAAAAAGACTTTCACAACAGTCTTACTTGTGGAGTCAGAACAGATCCTCCTAGAAGCCTAGGGTCACGAACCTGCAAAGTGGAGTTTGTGCCATAAACAGGCATCCCAAACTGGCCTGACTCTGCCTATCTGCATACCTACCTTTCTGGCTACCTCCCATCATATTCTTAGGACTAATGAATGCTGTATTTATGACCTTGGGCTTGCCCTGCAGCCCATCAGAGAGTGTTATTTGAGCAGAGCAGAACTTAGCTAGACTGCAGCTGATATCGGGTCCATTCCAAAGCTGGGTGGTAGAAGGAAGAAAGGATGACTATGGAACACTGGTGAGAGCTGGAGCAGGATGCAGGGTGTGAAGAATAGAGCAAAGCAAAGGGTCTCGGGAGGGAGGATGGAAAGATTTTCTGTCTACACACCTAGCTCCAACCAGCGGGGCTTCCACTGGGGCCCAGGGAAGTGAGAAAGAGGGGACATTGGTACCACTGTTGGCTGGGCTGGACAGGCAACAGGTAACAGGGTCTGCTGGGAGCAGGGCAGTTGGGCCCTGCCTGCGGTGTCTTCAGTGGGCAGGTGTGGGCACCAGTAGGCACAGGGTCCTATGCAGCCTGGTGGTAGGCCTCAGGTCCCTGGCTCTGATGGGTTTATTCCAGGCCTGGATGTTTGTCTTGGCAGCCCTAGAGCATTAGCCTTGGCCTCGGCATGATTCCCCAGTGGCCAGACAGCCAGGCTAGTACACCTGAAAGTCATTAGATTGGGGGTCCTATTTTGTTCTCACATTTCCAAGCAGTGACCTGCAGCCATGTGTGACGGGCCAGGCACTTTATCAACTCGCTTTCCCCTCCACCCCACCCATTTACCTTTCCTACTTCATCTGTCCCTGCCCAAGACCTACCAGTCCTCCAAAACCCAGAGTTAACAGGGACTCTTTTCTTTCCTCTTTAATGAAAATTTGTAAAGGTCTTTACAACCTATTTAAGTTAATCTTCATTTTTCCATTGCTGAGGACTCTGAGGCTCAGAGTGATCAAGTGACTTGCTCAGAATCACACAGCTGATCAGGTGCAGAATCGAGGTAGGAGCCGAGGCCTAGCTGAAAACAAGAGGCTATTGACTATGGACATCACACAACTACCCACCACAAATACCCTGGCTGGCCTGCATTGGCACTTCCCATCTGTGATGCCTGAGCCCACCTCTTTCTCCTAATGGGAACCCGGTGCTTGATTAGACTGACTGGAAGCTACCAGAATACCCATTCTCAATCTAGTATATTTGCAGTCACATGAGCCTCTTATGAAATTTATCTTCTTTTGAAAATAAGTCTTCTAGCAATATATTTTCTAGCCTTTGTATTTTTCTAAAGCCTGTCTTCACCAGGGACATTTTGTCCCCCAGAGAACATTCGACAGTGTCTGGAGATACTCTTCTTTGGTTCTTAGAACTGGAGCAGGAAGGGAGTTCCAGTGTTTCATGGGTAGGGGTCAGCGTTCTGTTCAATGTTCTCTAATGCACAAGGCAACCCTCCACAATAAAAAATTATCCAGCACAAAATGTCAACAGCAACAAGGTTGAGAAACTGCTCTAAAGTCACAAATACATGCATGTAACACTTTGGGTAGATTTTTATATATCGAGAAATAAATACTTACCATTGACAATATGGAATTATGAATCACTGAGGTGGTGTTAGAGGCAGGTTGTGCACACTCATCACAGCTTCCTACACACATCACTTCCCAAAGCCAGCTTCAGTGTCAGTAGCTTGAATTTGACCATGGTGGGAATATTTACACCATAAAAATTGGCAAATACTGCGTATCAAGGCTTTGGGGGGAATTGTTTTGTTTTGTTTGGAGAGCCAGTTTATCATCACACCATTAAGAACGTTCCATGTGGTAAAGATTGTACATTATCATTTAATCCTCACAATACTCTGAGGTAACTAACATCATTACTCCAATTTAATATTAGGAAATGAGGCACAGAAAACTAAAACTGCTTGTCATATATAGTATCATTATTAAATGGTGGGGATAGGATTTGAAAGTCACACTCCAGAGCCTTCACTTTAAGGGTTACCTGTCTGGACAAATATTAATTAGAAACAACTGTAATGCAGTTACGTATTCCTGAGTTGGTCCATCTGAGACAGAGAAATGGATATTTATATTAAGTGCTTCATATTCTGATATCATCTTACAAATTTAATATCTTGATAAGTGATAGCATTTGTATTTACCTTTTGGGTAAATGTAGGTGTTTTACAAAAAAATGGAAAGTAAACAAACTTACTGCAGAGTTCTTAAAGTCCTAAAAATAGCTCTCCTTCAAACTGTTGCTTAAATGTCACCTTTTCAGTGCAATCTTTTCTAAATATTTTAAAATTGCAACTTCACTTTCTCCCCAGAAGCACACCCTATGCCCCTTCCTTTCTTATTTTCTCCATAGCACACATTCCTTAAGGCTGTGTATTTTTTTTTCCACTTCAGCATCCCCAACACCTAGAACAGCACGTGGTACATAATATATGCTCAAGAAAAGATTTATTGAGTGTACAAATAAGTGACAAATGCAGAGCTTCTCCAAATAGAAGATAACCCATCACTTATGAAAATGCTGCATGTTTGATATATATTTATGAGAAATGCAGAGAAAGGTAGGATCTGCCTTTAGACAAATGTGGTAGACATCTTTCCAATTAACCCGAAATTGGAAAAAACAAATTGGACACCTGAAATGGGGGTGCTGGTTTAGTTGAAGGATGTTGCCCTTCTGAAATAGTTGGAAGTTGTAGCTTTATCCCCAAGTCCTCCCAGAGCACTGAGCATTTGCCACCATGGGATGGACTTGGGGTCCACAGAACAGCAAGCTATGGGTACTAAATACCTGCATACAAAATGAAATCTACCAATGCTAAGCCTTGCAGAAGGCCATATTTATTAAAGAGGGACCTCCTTATCATCACTGGCTCCATGGTCTTGGTTAGTGCTTAAGTCTACTGAGGTTAGATGACTGTAGGGACTAGGGTTGTCAGGTGCAGTAATAAAAAATAGTTAAGTTTCAATTTCAGAACATATATATATATATGTATGTATATGTGTATATTTGTGTGTATATATACACATAGGTGCATATACATATTATATATGTAACATATATGTTTAAAAAGTATTTGTTGTTCATTGTTCATCTGAAATTCAAATTCAACTGGATATTCTATGTTTAATCTGGCAACCCTAGCAGAGAGCTCAAGCCAGACCCCAGAGTTGCTTGGTTTCTGTCGGTGACTCTGTCCCACAGAGTGCTGAGGAGGCAAGCATGGAGACCAGGAACGGGAAATGGTCCCAGGCCATGATCAGTCAACAGTTCTGGGCACAGGTGGTCCCTCTCTTCTGCCTCAGAGAGTCCTAATTGAGAAACGATAGCCCCATTCCTGACATTGACCTACAACTCTTTTTTTTTCTTTTGTTTTGTTTTCATTTCTACCTGCATTACAGTGATTTCCTTATCACTTCTGTTATTGTGGGAACTTTGAGAGTCATTCTAAAGCCTGGCTGATTCACTGAACATGAGGGATTTTCCTAAAGATGCAGATTCCTAGGCCTCACCTAATAAGTAGATCTGGGATCAGACCTAAGATTCTGTTTTCTAAAATCTCTTCAGGAAGTTCTGATACTTAGCCATTTGGGCGAGCCACCTGAATACTTCAGTTCTTCCAGACACTCTACACTATTGAGGAATCCTGGGATTCAGTTTCATGGGGACAGGGATCAAAGCTGGAATGAAATTTGGCCCACCTATGGAATGGGAGCAATATTGGAAAACAGGGGCCACAATACTGTGTGAGGGAGGACCAAAGGCTTGGTTCATGAAAGGTTCATCCAACAATAGACCGCAGGGAAAGCTGGCACACACTTGACAGGGAAATCGGGATAAGGTGAGACTTCTAAGATGAAGTATGATGGCTGTTGCCATGAGGAATGTGGACCACGATTCTAAATTCCATAGAAAAAAGCAATTGACATGAGGGAGGTTGGCAGCACAAAATCAAGTGGTCTGAAAAATTAATTCATCTCTCTAAGTTCAAATGTCTTTTATGGAAAATGAAGATTCATTCATTTCTTCATTTGTTGAATATAAGTGTCCATGAGCCAGACAACTACTAAAGTGCTAGAAAATCAGCAATGAATAAAATGTGTAAGATACTTGCCTTGGTAAAGCTTATAGGCCATCAGAGAACACAGATAATAAATAAAGAAATGGGAAAAAATAAATGAGAAAAAGGAAACAAGTAGTTAGTACTGTAACTAGTAACGGTAGTGATTGCTAGATATATTGCTGTATATAGTAATTGGTTTATATGTGCTATAAAAGGAACAGGTAGTTGTATTAAAGCATGCTTTCAATAAATTAAAAACATACACACACTCAGAGGTATGAGTGCGGAGGACAAAGGGTAGAGAAGCATTTCAGTGAAGGTGCAGCCAGGAAAGCAAATCCCATGCTAGGTATTTCAATACAGAGAATATAATGTACAGAATTCACCTCAAGATATAAGAAGAGCTAAAACAACAAAAGAAGAGGCAATCCAGAGATTAGCAACTGTAGAAAGCCACTGCCTCATCTCAGGCTAGAGGGACAAAAGAAGCAAGCAGTTTCACAGGAGCCCGGAGCCCTGTGGAAGTTCCTCTTCTACTACCTTCCTACCTCCAGCCAACATTTCCTTTTGTCTGAGCTTAACCAGAGGCAAGCTGTCAAAGGAGCCTGAATAATGGAGCCCTTAGGTGTCAACCTCTGGAAGGACAGATAGTTGATTCGGGATGAGGGTAGTAGCAAACAAAATAACTCACAGAGGGTCTCAGACTTTTAATGAGTTGATAGTTGGCTGATAACCAAGAAGTTAGTTCATGCTCTAGCTGTCCAGCCAGAATCTTGAACCATATGTCATTGATCAATTTTACCTGAAGATCTTCTTTTTTTGGACTAAAGATAAAGGTTTGGATAGAGTCTTCAAAGAAAGAGATGGTCTCCAAAATGGGGTGGTAGAGTCAGCTTGTACCAGGTCACAAGAGTGATTGTTAAACTTCCAGAAATCTTTGGTGCCAATTGTGGTCAAAGCCATTATTTTTTTTAAAGATGTATTGATTTTAGAGAGAGAATGTGAGCAGGGGGAGGTGCAGAGGGCAAGAGAGAAGCAAACTCCCCACTGAGCACAGAGCCCAATGTGCGCCTGATCCCAGGACCCTGGGATCATGACCTGAGCTGAAATCAAGAGTTGGACACTTAACCAACTGAGCCACCTAGGTGTCCCTATCATAGCCATTATTAAAAATTAATTTAATAAACTCACAAATAAGTTGCGTTAAGAGCAAAGGTAATAAATACTCAAAATTCATTGCTTTCTAATATTTACTACATGTTATTATTACCTATGTTTGTGAGGTTATTTACACCTATTGTGTTCATGTGGTGGAAACACCATTGAATAAGGTGCTACTGTCAGCCTATTCTTAATATCCACGTTCAGTGATTTTCACATTGATATTTTGAAATTGTCCCTAATGGGAATATTTGCATTATGGGAATTTGCATATGCCACAAATCAAGGTTGGTTGTTTGGGGTTTTTGTTGTTGTTGTTGTTGTTGTTTTCCCAGAGAACTAGTTGTTGACATTTACCAGCTTTTACCAGGGAGTCTCCCCTCCCCACCGAAACTTGAACAGACTTGGAAAAATGAAGAATAAAAAATAATGATGTCATGAATCCTTAAATGCCTTTACCTCTTTGATGAGAAAAGTCATTCAAGGGAAAGCAGACACTAGTTTCTGACACCTTGGCTTTTTCCCCTTGCCTGAAGATTTAAATAAACAAAAAATTGTCTTTTTCCATGCCAAGACTTCAAGTAGTTAGAGAAGGCTTGAGTCTGACATACCCTGAACTAAGAGGGTACATTGGAGAAATGCCAAAGGAGTAGGAAGTGATGAGAGCTAGCAATTAGCCAGTGCCTGGGGTTTTGTTACACAACTCTTGTATGCATGTGTGTATATATATATATATATGTTACATATATAAATTGTGTATATATACATATATATACAAAAGATCCTTATGTACCCGTATTTCTCCTTTATCAGAAGTTTATGCTGAAAGAGGGTGAATGTAGAAGTTAGCCAGACCTGGATTTGAATTTTTCAGCAATGTGGTGATACTGGGGAAAGTCTCTCTTTTTTTTAGATTTTATTTATTTATTTGAGAGAGAGAGATAGAGAGAGCACGAGCGGAATTGGGGGGAGGAGCAGAGGGAGAGAGAAGCAGACTCCCAGCTGAGCAGGGAGCCCGACGTGGGGCTCGAATTCCAGGACCCCGAATCATGACCCGAGCCGAAGACAGACGCTTAACTGACTGAGCCACTTATGCACCCTGAGGAAAGTTTCTTTTTGTTTCCTTGTCTACAAGTTGGAGATAATAGTGTACACCTCATAGATAGACTGGAGAATATAGATAAAGGATATGACAAAAATTGACACAATTCATTCATTCATTGCTTCATTTGGCAAATATTATACTTCATTGAAAGAACACAATAAAGAAGGTGAACACAGTCTTCCCAATGGAGATCATAGTTTTGCAAGAGAGACATACATTAAACATTTTGCGTCAACTAATTTTGCGATTATGATGCTGAACCTACTGCAAGAGGGTACATGTCAATTAAGCAAAGCCACAGAATCAAGAAGAAGGTGGGTACCCAAGAATGTTCATGTTTTCTTTCTCTATGCTGTCTCTCCCTCTCATAGCAGCCAATAGCAGCCCCTGCCCACATTTCTTGGGCCATATCCCTTCAATTTGCTCAAAATATGCACCAGGGTCTATACATCTTCAATTATAGCCTTTCTCTGAAACAGCTAAAGGCTGCTGTGCCCCGCTGCAGGCAGATAGGAAGTGCTAGAAATAACACCCGTGGGAGCAGTCTTCCCCAACACAGGGAATGTTTCTGGGCCATTCACTGTCTGCCAGAGTTTTCTCAGTAGAATCTGGCTCTAGGTGCCCACAGTACAGTTTGCTAGCACACCTCTTTTGGCTGTTGTCCCTTTGTCTCACTTCCCCATTCCCCTACAGGTGTTGTACCATCCAAATAAACTATCTGCACCATCTCTTTGACTCAGATCTACTCTTCTGAGAGCTGAAACCAAGAGAACTTTTCTCAAAGGCATCTTGTGTCCCTAAGTTCCCATATCTCATCCCCCACGTCGTCGGGCACAAAATGTGGCCTCCAAATCACAGACTTCTAGAAATAGATTGGTTATATAATGTATGATCTAAACCAGGGCAATGTGGAAAGCGAAGGGGACCAAGAATGCCCCCTTCATGTGAAAGTATGCCAAGAGGACAAGACATAAACCATAACTGTGTTGGCAAACATGGTCAGCCTTCCAATGGAATGTCCAGGCCAGAGTTCTGGGGGCTGGCAAGGGGGCTGTGAGCACCCCTCAGGAGAAGGCAGCATGGGCACTTAGGTCATCTGTCAGAACCTCGGGGCCTCACATTCTCAGAACAGCAGCTCACTGCACGCAGAGGAAGTTCATTTCTACCTAGAGCACTTGCACAAACTCACCGTTTTTAGGAAAAAAACAAAACAAACAAACAAACAAAAAAACAGATTTGTCAATGTCTGTCATCTCCTTTGGGCAGCCTGCACCTTTTTAAGAGCCAGAGAGTCGGGGGCAGCCCCAGTGGCACAGCAGTTTAGCGCGCTGAGTGCCACCTGCGGCCCGGGGCGTGATCCTGGAGACTCGGGATCGAGTCCCATGTCGGGCTCCCTGCATGGAGCCTGCTTCTCCCTCTGCCTCTCTCTCTCTCTCTCTCATGAATAAATAAATAAAATCTTTAAAAAAATTTAAAAAAAAAAAGAGCCAGAGAGTCCCCAGTGTGAATCACACCAGGGCACAAGAAATGATGGACTCAGAGAGCTTCTCCCAAATGCCGGCTGATGGTGGAATCATACTTAACTGGATGTATTTCCTGTGCACTGGGCTGCTGTGGATGCGCGGGGGCCAGGGAGGAGGGATTCTCAATGAAGGAAGTTTCTATGCAAACCCTGCAGCCCATACAGATCAGGTTTCAGCTTCAATTTGCTCATTCCCCTTGCGTTTTTCTTTCCCCCCAAACATTTAAACTCAGAGAGCTATATAAGTTCAAATGTTCTTTTATAGAGTGAAATAAACAGCTTTTATAGCCTGAAAACAGCAAGCTTGGAGATCAACCATTCACCACTGAAGCAGGCGTGTTTAAGTCGAAGAAATAGATGGCATTCTCTTCCTTATTGTTAGCTATATTTTTTTCCCCAAACTAATAGGAGGTAGCGTGTAAATTAGCTGCCTTCCAAGTTGCCAGGGAAAGAAGTTAATGCAGCCTCTGGGCATTTTGCTACAAGGCTGCCCCCCTCTGGCTCCCACCACAATGTGATTTGTGGAGAAATCAAGTATGTTTAAGACAGAGCAGTTCAGAATTCGGGCAAGTCAAGGTCATGGTCTCAGGAGCTGCTCACTCTTTCCTCACCTTCTAGTTACCACCCTTGGCTTCTCAACACATCCTACACTTTTCTCTAGATGCCAAAATATATAACTGAGTTTAAGGTGAACTTTGGCAACCCATGGTTCCAAGCTACACATGATGAATGAGTTAGGTTGAAAGGCAGAGAACATGGAGAGGACAGATGAAGGCTAGCACTGGCCTTTTCATTCCAGAAATCATTGTAGCTCCATTCCTTTGGGACTCTTTCTTCATTTGGGGATAAGGAAGGCACTGGAACATTCATACAAGAAGTAGAGACTAATGCTGGATATACCAGGGGTCCCAAATCTTGCGCATTTGCACTGAAGTAGTCAATTCTTGTCTATTCATTTAACAAATAGCATTCCATGGGCACATCACAGGGTGGCCCTCGTGCTATTTCAATGCCTTGATGCCCTCTCTTTCACCAGTAATTTTAATTAGACGTTGCAACCTCAGAAAGCATCTTTCTATAATTGCCCTGTCTTTCTAGCCACACTTCCTAATCACTCTCAAGTATGAACTCCAAAAAAAACCCAAGTCATCTTGCAATGTTCCCCTAAGTTCATTTTCTTCATGCAACTGAGTCTCTCTTCTACCCCCTCAGTCTAGGGGACCTTCCTTTCTTTTAATCTTTAACTTAAGCTCTTAATCTCTAATCTAAAATACGTATATTAATTTGTTAAGGCTGTCATAACAACATAGCACAGGTTGGGTGGCTTAACTACAGAAACTCATTCTCTCGCAGTTCTGGAGACTGGAAATCCAAAATCAAGATGTCTTTCAGGAGGGGGATCCCTGGGTGGCTCAGTACCTGCCTTCGGCCCTGGCTGTGATCCTGGAATCCCAGGATCGAGTCCCGCATCGGGCTCCCTACATGGAGCCTGCTTCTCCCTCTGCCTGTGTCTCTGCCTCTCTCTCTGTGTCTCTCATGAATAAATAAACAAAATCTTAAAAAAAAAAATGTCTTTCAGGAGGGTTGGTTCCTCCCGAAGGTTAAGGGAGAATCTGACCCATGCCTCTCCCCTTGCTTCCAGTGGTTTGCTGGCAGTCTTTGGAATTCCTTGGCTTTTAGAAGCTTCACCCCAATCTCTGCCTTCATCTTCACATGGCATTCTCCCTGTGTGTATGTCACTATGTGCAAACTCCCCCCTGTATATAAGGATATCAGTCATGTTGGCCCACCCTAATGACCTCACCTTAACTAATTATATCTTCAGTGACCTTATTTCCAAATTTTAGAGGGACACAATTCAACACCCTTAACAGTGTTCATTCCATGAGTCAATATAATAGAGTTGGGAGCTCCCCCTACCTCCCTGGGCACACATTTAATTTTTCAATGGCCACAATATAGCAGTGATCTCATTGAGCTTCAACTGTTGGTTCAAATATGTCCTACACTTGTTTATAAGTTGTATGATATCATGACCCTATCTATTCCTTAAACCTGTGGATGCTCAGTGAATGTTTCTTGAATAAATAATAACCCATTCAGAATTACCTCCTTTTTGCTAAGGGCTAGAGGAGAAGCATGAAGAGCAAAGTCATAAAGTGTACCACCAGCCACCTCCTCTTATAGAGAGGTCATTAGGGAAAAAGGGTATTCCCTGTGTTCCCAGATGAATTGCTTCTGGCTTCCCCACCCCTTAAAGTCATTATTCATCCACCCATTTCTCCTGCTTTGGTAGGTAACCAACTCTTAGTCTTTATTTCCAACCCTGCTTACTCCCTGCTGCCACCAAGACACTTCCCACATATGCCCCTGATGTGTACTGAATCTAAACAGCTATTATCACGAAGTTAAGGGAAGTATGGAAAACTGGGAGGTTATCAAAATATTCTTAATACAATTTATAGGCTGTCAGCAGTTGTTTATGCCTTCATATTAATCCAGGGATTTATATTTATTTTATTCTGATGATATAATATGATGTATAATTTCTTTTGAGAGTTTGGAATTGCTTTTGTAGAAATACAGGACTTGAGTCATGAATCCTAATGTCTTGCTGCCAACAGGCTTTTGTCATGCTGAGGAGGATGTTTCATGTCTCTTCCTATTCAGAAGAGAACGTTTCACACCCCAGTCAGTTAATAAAAATGGAGTGATCGTGATCTTGAGCAGGCTTTCTGGGAAGCTCTGAGTTGGTGCTACATTTGCTAGACACATTTGAAGTATTCGCCAGATCCATAATCCCTGATTTGGAAATGCTTCTCCCATTCCATCCTAAAGGAGAGGCTAGGGCAGCCATATTTTACACTGGGTGACTGCTTTTTGGTCCTACCTGAAAAATGCATGGGAAGGTACCCAACTGAGGTGGAGCCAATCAGCTTTACTCTTGAGAATATAAACTAAGCCTTGCAAAATGAGCTGTAAGATTGGGATTGACTCTGGATTGATAAGGTTATATAAGGGCTAGAACCAGTGATGCTCCCACAAACCACATGCTAACCAAAGTTATAGGGAAATGGAAATGTACAGCCTTATAAATGAAGTGGGCCGCGCAGAACAGAATGTAGTCTGTGTGCAGGGAAAGCAAAGACATCTAACATCAGGTTGACTAATGACACACTTCCCTTTAATATGCTACTTTCGGAGGTCTTCTATTTATACAACAATGCTGTCCATGATGAAGATCCTTTTGTGTGGAAGCTCCAATCGAAAATGCATAGCATAGGACTATTCTGATTTAGGGTTCAAAGTAGAGATAACCGGTGGTCTGTGTATTAGTTACCTATGCTGCATAACAAATTATCCCAGAACATAGCACTACCAAACAATAAACACTTATTATCTCACCTAGTTTCCCTGAGTCCAGAATCTAGGCGCAGCTTGGCTGAGTGATCTTGCCCCCTAAAGCAGCAATTTGGCTATTGGCCAGGTCTGTCTTTGAAGACTTGATGAGGCTAGAAGATCCACTTCCGCAGTATCTCACTTACCTGCCTGGCAAAATAGTACTGGTTTCTAATATCACTAAAACCAGTGCTATGGGTTTAGAAGCCTCATTCCTCTATAGACGAACCTCTCCATAGGTCTGCATATCCTCATGGTAATGGCAGTTAGCTTTTCTATAGCTGGTGACCCAAGAAAGAGCAAAGTAGAAACAATTTTATGACTTAGCTATGGAAGGGCCAACTTAAATTTGACCATATCCTATTGGTTACCTAGGCCAGCCCTATTCAGGGAGAGGTGACTGTACTGAGCAAGAAAAGTAGTTGAGAGTCATCTTGGAGCCTTAGATACCACAATCTGTGACCAAGAGAGACACCAATCTAATCTGTAAGGAAGAGAAAATTGAGGCAACTTCATTATCTCAGACTGTTCCCAGCTGTTACTTATGTATGCACACTCGTCTACCTGCCAGACACACCAGTCTCTAAACATGTGTTCATATTATTCCCATGTTGTCAACACCCTTCCGTTCCTCTTTCTTAAACTCCCTACTCATATTCATCCTTCAAGGCCTTATTCATATAATCTACCAGCACCTGGGAAAATAGTCTGTGCCCCTTGCTGTGTTTTGTGTACTTCCTGCATTGCTGTCTTATCACATTTATTTCATTCGGTGGCTATATCTTTAAAGAGAAACTATGCAAAGTATTGTAGACAGGAAATAAGGTAGAGACTGATTAAATGGAGGAGTGAGAAGCCAACAGCCATGATCTGAACACCAGCTAAGGCCTCAAATGAGAGGCAAATGCTTACAATTGAATCTCAGCTTCTGGATTAATCTCTTGACTTTCCTAGAATCCAGACTTTCCAGCCCTGGCTCAGGGAAGCACCATTCAATGAATGCTGAAAGGAGAAATGCTTTATAATTCCAAACCAGCACTGGAAACATCTTAGAATACGTGTTCTTTCCCCAGGCCTTCAAATTACTAAGTCGTTCTCATCTATCACTTTGTGGTGAGTAAATCCAGAGCAATTCCCTGGTAGGACTAAAATGGAACTTATGTATCATTGGGCCAATGACCACATGTCTCCCCTTGCCTTCTCCACTCAGCCTGTTAGTAGAGAAAATGGATCAGGACATTCCCTTTTGGGGAACAAGGGAAAACATGCTTTGGGGAGATGTGTGTGTGTTCCTGGAAAAGAAGCAACTACCAGGCCCTGGGGATGGATGACACCTTGCTGTTGGAGATGTGTTTAACGTAGTCATAATGCAACATTGAATTGCCTCTCTCCACTCCTGAGAGTTAATCCCATCAACTAAGATTTATTGCTGCATGTTATGTACCAGGCACCCTGCTATTACCCCTTTATAACAAGACTCAGAGTAAACAGTGGTGGTGGAACAGGAATCAAGAAGTGTCCAAATCTAGCCTCACACACTACCTGGTATGTGACATTGCTTCAGTGCCGAGCCCCCAGGATATTCTTGATTCCTCCTTCTATTTGCTCACCTTTTAAAGGACAAGATGAGAGTATAATTTTTAAGCACCATTACATGTTCAGTCAATCAACAACCAGCTTCCTGAGGGCAGGAAGGTATACGTGAGGCCATGATTCATCCCAGTTTACCCAGTTAGTGCCAGTGGTCTCAGTACTACAGTGAGTTCAGAAAGTTTCCCACTCTCTGATATTCTCAAAAATCCCTATTTACAGGGCACATGACATTATCACTCAATACAGAGGCATCATTTGCTCTAGTGCATGGAACATAATAGCTTCATGCTAGTATTAATTATTTGAAAGATACTTAGTTCTCTGGGGAGCAGTATGATGCCCAGGCTGAGGCAGTACCCTCTAAACACAGCCTGTGCTTCTCTGAGGAGGCAAGGGGGGCTCTGACAAGCAGAAATGCCCCCAGCTCAATGTCTCCTACCCCGATATTCTGACATTTGCCCTTTCAGGAAAGACAGTGGGGCCAGAGGTTCAAGGACCCATGGTGTAACCTGATACTTCCCAGCCTAAAGCCATGTACCCTTAGCCTGAGTCCCTTGCACCATGTTGTGGTCTGTCCTCTCATTTTCCCTACTTTTCCTCCTTCTCACTCTCTGCACCTGTGTCTTCTCCTCCCCCCTGAGTCTGGCCACTAATAATGCTTGCTTCTGCTGAAAAGCCCCAGCCCTGTGGGACCACCTAGTAAAGGGATGTCAGCATCTGCCTGGCCTGCACCATGCCGGTGTCAGTGGCCTCCGCCTTCTCTGTGGTCACTGCTGGACCAGGTTGAAAGGCATTAGTCAGTCCCAGCCACACCCCCATCCTTAGGGGCCCACACCTTTGATCCTCTACACGACTCTCTCCACAACCACATCCCAGTTATTGCAAGTTATAAACTGCCACGTCTGCCCTCTTTGGATGCCTCTGGTCTTTGTGCTTCTCTTTCTTCCATTTTTCTGTTGAAGGCTTTATACATGTTGGCCCTGATACTCAACCCCACTGCCTGGCTGGCTCTTTCTTACTTTATATCTAAACTGGCAAGCCATCCATTCTGAGGCTTCCATGACCATTCTCTACCAAAGCATCCCTAAGCACACAGTTTATATTACAAGTGAAATGACTATATTTAGCTTTGTCGTTTGGTTTCTCCACTGGACTGCAAAGCCATAAGGCCAGGTATAATGCCTGACTTTTCACCATTATCTGTCCATATGGGTCTGGTAGGTAACTTTTGGTGAGATATGGATATAGTTCCTCTGCACTGTACTCTTTTCCCTGGGCTATGACCATTCATATTTCTCCAAAAAGAATCATTTAGTGTTTCAGTTTTGCATTCAGCTGTGGAATGACTTCAACTTTCTGTCTTTGTCCTTCTGACACCTTGTTAGACTTCACAAATCCTCTCATGCTGAGGACAATAGCTCCTATATGTGTGTGGTTATTTTATTACCCTAAGATGAACTGTTGATTGTTATGACTGAAGAGGACTGGTTAAAGGTGGGTTATGGAAATTATTGATTATGGGATACTCTGTGCTCTGCACCAGGCAAGAATCTTTACATACTTCAAAACCACGCGTAGACTTAGACTATTTGGGCTGCTATAACAAAATACCATAAACTTGTGTTGCATTTAAATAGCAATCTCTTTTTCACAGTTCTGGAGGCTGGAAGCCCAATATCAGGGCGCCAGTACAGTCAGGTTCTGGTGAAAACCCTCTTCCTGATCCCAAACCACTGACTTCTCATTCTATCTTCACGTGGCAGAAAGAGAGCTAGCTAGCTCTTTGGCCTCTCCTCAGAAGGACACTAATCCCATTTATAAAGACTCCATCCTTGTGACCTAATCACTTCTAAAGCCCCACTTCCAAAGCCTATCACCTTAGGGGTTAGGTTTCAACATGTGAATCTGGGGGGAGTCACAAACTTTTAATCTATAGAAGCAACCAGGGAAAGTCATGGGACTGCCTCACTAACAGTGATTCGGCATCTAGAAGGCTGTCTAGAAATTAGTTTCCATGGTTTATTGATTGTTACCTTTAGTCTTTGCAACATTAATTTACCATCTCTTGCTTTTTGTAGTGACAATGAAGAGAAACCTCAACTCAAGCTGGCTAAAATGATAACAACTCAATGGCTCATGTAACTAAATTATTTCAGGTGTATCTACTCTGTGCAGTATGATCCAGGATTTAACTATATTATGGAATTTGCTTCTCTCTAGGCTTTTCTTGGCTATGCTTGTTCATTGTGGGCACCAGTTTCTGAAAAGCTCTTCTCAGGTCTGTTGAGAACCACCAACAGTTTCTAAGGTTCATATTCTTTCTCATTCACAACCAGTGTGTGTGTGGGGTGGTGCACGCAGGGAGCTTCTGGCTTCATCCTCTGAAGAAATAGGCTATCCTCCCCTTACAACCTCAGAAAATGTCCCCTCAGGCTGAGGATTCTGGTGGTTTGCATGCTGGGTCATCACTGCAGTCTGGGTGGAATGTGCTGTTTGCCCTAGGTCAACCAGAGACTCTGGGGTAACAGTCAACCCCATTGCAAATGCATGGTGGGAAGAAGGAGGAAGAGGGAATCCCAATCGGAAATCAGCACACTATTGGAAGAGAAGCCAGGAATGAGCACTGGGAAGAGAACCAAGGGATGTTCTTGTGATAGCCTGCCTAAAGGTCCTGGTGGTTTGCATAGAGAGGCCAATCATTAGTTTGTTCATTGAAAGGACTTTATTCTAGCATCTACCATATACCAAAGGAGCTGAGGATGCAGAGATGAATATGATAAACAACTGTTAATGAGCACTCACAGCCCAAAGAGGAGATTATTTTCTGTTTAAACAATACATCACAGAGGTGGCATTTTCTCTGGATCTTAAGAGATGTCTGATTTTCTCGGCAGAAAGTGTCGGGTGAGACTAGGGAGGAGGGAAGACATTGTAGGCATGTATAATGCCATCAAGGCCTGATGAACAAGCAGGGCAAGTCCAACAATGATGGAAAGTTCCCTTAAGATAGAGCCCAGGAGGGAGGGATGAGAATTGTAAGAAGGAAGGTAGGACACAAGGAGGGCCATGTCTTGTTGGCTAGAGGCACCCCGGCTCAAGGACCTGGTGGTACTTTCAGTGGAAATTAACCACAGATCAGAGAGAATTGGTCAAACAATTCAGAAGGAAGTAACTGCTTCCTTAACTTTGGCCATCAAGGAATATAAATAGCATATGGCTTAAAAAGTTAAACTTAAAAAAATGAAAAACATGCAAAATACTTCTCGTCAAGGAAAGACATTACTAAGTATTTCGCAAAAACTGGAAAGTGTAATTACTAAAACTAAGGCATAAATACTTGGACTCTATCTTGTTCTCTTTATTCATTTTTTTTAATTGAAGTATGGTTGACGTGCAGTATTACATTAGTTTCAGGTGTGCAATATAGTGATTCAACAATTATGTGCATTATAAAATGCTCACCACAATAAGTGTAGCTACTATCTGTCACCATACAACATCATTATGATATTATTTCTTATATTCCCTAGGCCAACATTTCCATCCCTGTGGTTATTGTCATTTTTTTTTCATCATGTTAAGTGTACTCTTTAATCCCTATCACCTATTTCACCCATACCCTCCACCCCTTGCCCTCTGGGGACCTTCAGTTTATTTTCTATAGTTAAGAGTCTGCTTCTCAGTTTCTCTCTCTCTCTCTTTTTCCCTTTGCTCTTTTGTTTTGTTTCTTAAATTCCACATTTGAGTGGGATCATATGGTATTCATCTCTCTGACTGGCTTATTACACTCAGCATAATACTTTCTAGCTCCATCCAGGTTGTTGCAAATGACAAGATTTCATTCTTTTTTGTGGCTGAATATTATTGCATTGTGTGTGTGTATATATATATGTACACACACATATATTCTTTATCTATATAACTATCAATAAACACTTGGGCTGTGTCTGTAATTTGACTGTTGTAAATAACGCTACAATAAACATCCTTTATGTATGTAATGGTGTATGTATTCCTTTGAATTATTGTTTTTATATTCTTTGGGTAAATATCTCGTAGTGTGATTGGTGAATTGTAGGGGGGTTCTATTCAAATTTTTGAGGGACTTCCATACCATTTTCCACAGTGGCTGCACCAGTTTGCACTCCCACCAACAGTGCAGGAAGGTTCCTTTTTTCCACATCCTTCCCAACACTTGCTGTTTCTTTTGTGGTTGATTTTAGCCATTCTGACAGTTATGAGGTGATATTGCTTTATAGCTTTGATTTGTATTTCCTTGATGATGCATGATGTTGAGCATCTTTTCATGTGCCTGTTGGCTATCTGCTTGTCTTCTTTGGAGAAATGTCTGTTCATGTCTTCTGCCAATTCTTTAATTGGATTATTTGGGTTTGGGGTCTTGAGTTGTATCAGTTCTTTATATACATATATAGGTACATATATAAAATATAAAGATATATATATTTCAAGATTTTACTGATTTATTTGAGAGAGAGAGAGAGAGAAAGAGCATGAGCAGCGGGAGGGGCAGAGGGAGAAGCAGACTCCTCACTGGGCAGGAAGCCCAATGCAGGGCTTGACCCCAGGACCCTAAGATCATGACCTGAGCCAAAGGCAGACACTTAACCGACTGAGCCACCCAGGTGTCCCATGTTCTTTATATATTTTGGATATTAGCCCTTTATCAGGTATGTCATTTGCAAATATCTTCTCTCATTTAGTAGTTGCCTTTTAGTTTTGTTGATTGTTTCTTTTACTGTACAGAAACTCTTTATTTTGATGTAGTCCCAGTAGTTTATTTTTGCTTTTATTTCCCTTGCCTCAGGAGACATATCTAGAAAAATGCTGCTATGGCCAATGTCAGAGAGATTACTGCCTGTGCTTTTCATGGATTTTTATGATTTCAGGTCTCAAATTTAGGTCTTTAATCCATTTTGAGTTTATTTTTGTGTATGGTGAAAGAAAGTGGTCCAGTTTCATTCTCTTTCATGTGGCTGTCCAGTTTTCCCAAAACCATTTGTTGAAGAGACTATCTTTTTCCCATTGTATATTCTTACCTCCTTTGTTGAGGTTTATTGTTCATATAATTGTGGGTTTATTTTGGGGTTTTCTGTTCTAGTCCATTGATCTATATGTCCATTTTTTAATGCCACTACCATACTATTTTAATTACCACCACTTTGCAATATAACTTGAAATCTGGAATTGTGATACCTCCAGTTTTGTTTTCCTATTTCAAGATTCCTTTGGCCATTTGAGATCTTTTGTGATTCCATACAAATTTTAGGATTGTTTGTCCTAGTTCTGTGGAAACTGATTTAACTGCATTAAATCTGTAGGTGGCTATAGATAGTATAGACTTTTAACAATATTTGTTCTTCTAACCTATGAATATGGAATATTCTTCCATTTCTTTCTGTTGTCTTGAATTTCTTTAATCAGTCTTTCATAGAGTTCAGAGTATAGGTCTTTTACCCCTTTAGTTATGTTTATTCCTAGACATTTCATTGTTTTTGATGCAGTTGTAAATGGGATTGTTTTCTTATTTTCACTTTCTGCTGCTTCATTATCAGTGTATAGAAATGCAGCAGATTTCCATATATTGATTATGTATTTACTAGTTCTAGTAATTTTTTGGTGGAGTCTTTAGGGTTTTCCACATACAGTATCATGTCATCTGAAAATAGTAAGAGTTTTACTTCTTCCTTAGCAATTTGGATGCCTTTTATTTCTTAATGTTGTCTGGTTGCTGTAGCGAGGACTTCTACTACCATGTTGAATTAAAGTGGGAAGAGCGGACATCCCAGTCTTATTCCTGACCTTAGGAGAAAGGCTCTCAGTTTTTCACCATTGAGTATTATTTTGGTTATGTGTTTTTCATACAAGGCCTTTATTATGTTGAGATATATTCCCTCTAGATCTGCTTTGCTGCGGTCTTAAAATGGACAATTCTCTTCGCAACTAAACAACTAAACATCTAAAATTTAAAAAAAAAGAAAGAAAATGGAGAAAATATTAGCCACATAGTTGGAAGCAAATGTTTGATATCTTCAGTATTAAGAGAGACCTCAATTTTTTTAAAGTTGTGAAGAAATTGTCAAGAAAACCTGAGAAATAATAGACAATAAGATTGTGAACACATTTTTAATCTTATTGTTAAAAAAAGGAATGCAAACTGAAGTAGATTATAAGAATTCAGTCAGAATGACAAAGAATTTTTGTTATTTTTATTTTTGTTTATTTTACAATAATACTTACCAGTGCTGGCTTGTAGTGGGAGCTCTCATATTAGCACAGTCTTTCCTAAGGACAGTGGTGTAGTAGCTGTCACAAGTTTTCAAAATAGGCCTGGAAGTTATCTGAAGTAGAGATGCCTGTGTGGCTCAGTGGTTAGACATCTGCCTTTAGCTCAGGTCGTGATCTCGGGGTCCCAGGATTAAGTCCCGCATCAATGTCCCTGCAGGGAACCTGCTTCTCCCTCTGCCTATGTCTCTGCCTCTCTCTGTGTGTCTCTCATGAACAAATAAATATAATGCTTTTTAAAAAAAGGAATTTATCTGAAGAACATAAGTAAGGTATGATCAGAAATGTACATACAAGGATGTTTATCCCAGCATTCCTTTTGTTGTTATTGTTGTTTATGTAAGTAATCTCCATACCCAATGTGGGTCCTAAACTTACAACCATGACTAAGAGTCACAGGTTCTTCTGACTAAGTCAGCCAGGTGCCTCAGAAAACATTCCTATAAAAGGAAATAATATAATGTTCAATAACGGGTAAAATTATGGAAGGGATACATATATGGTATGACACTATTCAGTCAATTAAAATTGATGTGGTCGATAAATATTTATTGAGATGGAAAGATAGATATTGTACAGTTTAAAAACATAAGCATGTTTTAATATATTATGTACATTACAACACTATTTTAGTTAAAATTTAAATATATATGTCTAGTCTTTCATATTTATAAATATAAATGTATACATTTAAATATATCTCACGTATTCTCCAGATAAAAATGCTGAGGCCAACATAGACAAATACCAGGGTATTTATAGGCTTTTTAGTAGTTATTTATGAGTGGCAAACTTATGAACCTTCTTTTTTGTTATTTTGTATATCCATATTTACTCCCATTCATTCCTTCTTTTCTTTCTTTCATTCTTTTAAATATTTAATAGATTGCATATGATGAAATATATAATATTCATTTAAGTGAGCGTCATTTAACTTAAATGCTGTGCATGTGACAGTCAAATGAAGTTTAGATGAGGAAAAGGTAGGAAACAGAGGTAGAGCGATGGGGTGTGGAATGAAAGCTCAGGATGAGAGGAAGGGTCTGGCAATGGGACCAGTGCTGACTGGTAACCAGACCATGGTTCTAATCCATTCTGCAGGAGCAAAGGATGAAGCACACAGGGATGCAGCTTAATACAATCTGCAGAAACTTTTAATGGGTGGGTGGATGGATGGGTTGGTGAAGGGTTGTTCGCATGGACAGATGAGAGAAAGCCTGAACACATTAGCTCCTTTTTTCTGCAAATGGGGATCCCTTGTCCAAGTTTTCATAAGGGTCCAAACATATTCTGAGTATGAGGTGCTTGCACACTTTAATACAATCAGACATGAGGGCTCACTGGTCTTAAATATTGAGACTGTCTTGGGAGTGATAGAGGAGTAGTGGTTCCAGAGTAGAAGTCCTCTCTGTAGATAAGGAATCCTGGCAAAACAGAGGCTGTCCCCTGACCCTGTCCCTCCTCACCCCCCTAACAGCTCACACTTTTGTAGGGCTTGGCCCAGCGTGATACTATGCACTTTTTATGTATTAACTCAATCATTCACAAGGAAACTGAGACATACTGCAGGTAGGTAATGAAGATCCATGGCAATTCAGGAGCAGAACAAGGTTTGGGATATGAGCATATTTGTTGCTGAATCTGGGCTTTAACTACTGTTATATTCTATATCATATGTCTAGTCCCAAACGAGATGGGACAAGTGGTTGGAGGAAAAGACACAAGGGTTAATGAGGAGGAGAGAACAGGATGACCGTGAAGCTTTGTGCTACGTGGGTGATGGGCAGTATTGATGAGACATATAAAAAGAGGAGCAATCCTTTCTATTTAACTCACCGTGAGTTTGTCCGATCCCTTCCTTGCTGTAGAGCAAAGAACAGGGCCATAGGGGGTTAAACAGAATGACAAACTCTTGCCTCTGTCACCAAGGAGCTAATGGAGAGAAGCAGTTTCTAGCAGCTAAGTTTGCTCCAATAACCAGGGAAGATTCTGTTTAAAGAATATTTTCTCTGTCATAAATTCACAAGTGATTCTGTCTGCCTGCCTCAGAAATGTGGGACTTGACCTTGCCAGGAGGAAAAGATGCACCCTCATGGCCCGAGGCATCCCTGAAGGCAGGGTCCTGCCAGAAACCTTCCTCCACAGCAACTGTAGATGTGAAGCCCAAGGTCTGAGGGTCTCCTAGCCCATGTGTCTATTCTTGGTGCAGGGCTCCCCTGGGTGCTTAAGAATTCCTTGCTCAGGGGCAGCTCTGGTGGCTCAGCGGTTTAGCGCCGCCTTCGGCCCAGGGTGTGATCCTGGAGACCAGGGATCGAGTCCCACGTCCGGCTCCCTGCATGGAGCCTGTTTCTCCCTCTGCCTGTGTCTCTGCCTCTCTCTCTCTCTCTCTCTCGGTGTCTCTCATGAATAAATAAATAAAATCTTAAAAAAAAAAAAAAAGAATTCCTTGCTCAGTGAACTTGCCCACAGTATGGGCCATCCCACCATGATGTTGCCAGAAGGCTGGCTCCAATCTGGGACAAGCATCATGGGACTCGGCTGTATGTGCTAACCCTTCCCGATGGCCTCACAATTCCACTCCTATTAATATATCCGAGAAAGATGAGTGCAATGTTCACTGAAAGGATGCTCAAAAAAATGCTTCATTCAAACAGCCCCAAAACTGTTAACGGTCCAAAGGTCCACCCAACAAAGAGATGAAGTTATTGTGGTATATCTATACCACGGGATACTGGCACACACACAAACATAGATGAGCCTCCCAGATGTGCTGAGAGAAAAGAGCCAGACACAGAGACAACACACTGAAAATGAGTTCAATTAGATGAAGCTTAAGAACAGGAGAACCTCATTACAGGATCAGAGCTCGGAGACTCCCCTATATGGAAGGAGCAGGTGGGAGCCTTGTGGGCTACTAGAAATGTTCTCCATTGTGGTCTGAGTGGAGGTTTCACAGGTGCCTGCGTTGTAAAAGTTCATAAGCTTGTAGAGTTGATTTGCGGACTTTACTATATGTCGATTGTGTCTCCTAAATGGCCAAGACGCCTGGGCTTCCACAGTCTTGTTTAGTGTGTTTCTGAAAACATGTATGGATTCCAAAATATTTAAAAGTTGATTCACTGATTTCCAAATCACACAAGTGATTAAATTCCCCCAAAGCCCAAGCATATTATAAAATTTTGAATGATTTTATTATGCTTTTGGTACTTCACACACATTTACATTTGAACACAGAGTTGAGCCCAAGGAAGAGCATTTGATTAAAAGTAATGACAATAGTTATTGTTTATATAACATTTACTGGGCATGGTCTAAACCCTTCAGGTATTTGATGTAATTTTGCAACAAAGCTATGAGATACCACTACCGCCATCCTAATTTCTGTGTTGCGTATTAGGGAACAAGCACAGAAAGGGTAATTGATTGCCCGAGTTCCCACAAGTAGTAATTAGCCAGCTCTAGGGTCTATATCCCAGCATTTTGGCTCAGAAAGTAATATGCTCAACCCTGCTTCTTCTGTTTAACTAGTCACCCCTTTGCAAGAATAACAGTTGTCATCTTTATCTTTGTTATATTACATTTAGGAAAGTCTCATTTCTCAACACTAGCATTACCCATTGAATTCGTCTGTTTTCTATTTATCTCGAAATAATATTATGTGCAAACTGCAATAAGAAACTATTTTCCAAATGTGTTTTAGTAGCAGAATTCAATCTTTCAAATAAAATTTTACCCTGAATCCCAAGATAAATAAAAAGTTGAGCTCTTCCAACTAAAGCGAGGTGAGTAGGAAGAAGGAGGAGTCGGGGAGGGGAGGATGTGAGGGTCTTGAGAGCTGCTCCCTTCCTCTGAACTACACTAAATTTCCTCCTAGAGAAGCTTTGGGCCACAGAATTCCAATAACAGTCTCATTTAAAAAGTAAATAAAAACAAGGATGGCGTTCTTTTGTGGGAGATGGAAACTTGCTGAAACAAGAACTATTGACCATATTGTGCCACTTTGAAATTGGCTTCCACCAGCTGATGCAAAGTGGCTTGAATTTAATTTAGCAATAGTTTCACAGAGTATCACTCTATAATGTAAGAGGAGGTGAACTGACAAAACACTGGATATAGTCAACCCAAGGACCATGTGCATGCTCTGTAGAGTATAAAGAACAATTCTTTATGAAAATTTTCCAGGCCTCAAGTCTCCCAACCAAACACCTAGTTCTTTTAAGGAATATTCCCTGGACTAGGATGCCATTGGCTTTCCGAAGTAGGGGACTTCCACTACTTGACCTTTCTGTGATGCAGCTTTGAAAAACCTCTGCTTTCATTTTTTATGTATTGGCAGACCTTCCTGAACTACTTTTCTGTATCAACGTTGCTTTTAGCTTTTGATTTATTTTAATTCAAAAAACGAATACATGTACATGGCAAAAGAGAGAAAACAAAAGAAAAAGAAAGAAAGAAGCTAAAATAAAACAAAAATTTCCAATGGCAAAAAGGGTACCATGGAAGTAAATTTTCTTCCCATACCAGAATGCCAGATGTGCCTGCTGTAATTGTTTCATCCTTCGGAAATTTTCTCCATCAGACTGACAGGGATGTGAGCAGGGCCCTTTGTGGTTTATTGTACACACTCCTCTGGATCATGTCATTGCTGTTTTCCTCTGTGTGTTCTTATACTTGAAAATATGTGTTTGTTTTTATACTTGAAAATATGTAGCTTGTGAATATTTAACTCATTCTCGATAAAGACAGGGCACTTTTCTACATGTAGATGAAATATTATTTAACCAGTCTCCAGTGATGAGTGTTTGGGTTCTTACTGATACTTTGTCATTGTAAGTGAAGCTACAAGAGGCCTCCTCAGATGTTTTATGACACCCAGATTTAGGATAAATTCCTGAAAATTGGATCACTGGAGCAACATTTATGTGAATTTAAAAAACTGATAGACTGACAATCTGGCCTCCAATGAACACTCCAAATAGTTGAGGAGGGGTCCATTTCCCTCCACCCTCCCCAGCACTATGCATCATCAATTCCATATGATTATACTTGAGCTAAGGAAGAAGGATTGCAATGTCTGGCATGGGGGTGTGCTTTAACCAGCCAGGAATTCAAGTTCCACGGAGGTACCACCCTTGTCAGCAGAACAGTGATTATTCCATAATGAATCCTAGTTACAGGATGACTGGGTAAGCTCTCTGAAGGAGGCCTATCAGAGGTCAGCTGTGTCCTTATTTTGGTCGGCCCATGCTGCCCAGCAGATATTTTGGGCCTATGTCTAGGTCAATGCCATTAAAGTATGGTGGAAGATCTTCTGAACATCAGAGGGAGAATCTGAATCAGCCGTGGTGCTGATGTGCCTCTGAAGCCAGATTCCATGGTGGGTAAGACTAGTGAGCAAAGTCAATTCTCAAGTTCTGACCCTCCACACAGTACATGAGAGTCAAGGGGTCAAGCTGGAATGACCTTAAGTCCCTGTGGGTAGTCCTGCTCCTCAGGCAGGTACAGAAACCACGCCTGTAAGACCAAGGCAGACCAAACTGCCAAGCCTTAGGTTTATATGGCCCTGGTCTCTATAAAGTGCCTGTCTTTGAGATCTTTTAAAGAAAGGCCTTAACACAAAACCTTTGAGTCAATGGGCCAAACCAACTATGTCTACATTATCAAGGAGAGACCCTTTTTATTACTCAATTTTTATTTAAATTCCAATATAGTTAACATAGTATTCCATTAGTTTCAGGTGTATAATACAGTAATTCAACAATTCTATACATTACTCAATGCTCAGCAAGATAAGTTTCCTCTTTAATCCCCATCACCTATTTCACTTGTCCTCCCCCACCCATCTCCCATCTGGGACCCATCAGCTTATTCTCTGTAGTTAAGAGTCTATTTCTCAGTTTGTCTCTGTCTCTCTTTTTTTTCCCTTTGCTCATTGTTTTGCTTCTTAAATTCAACCTATGAGTGAAATCATTTGGTAGTTGTCTTTCTCTAAATTATTTCACTTAGCATTATACACTCTAACTCCATCCATGTTGTTGCAAATGGCAAGATATCATTCTTTTTTGTAGCTGAATAATATTTCATTGTGTATATATACCACATCTTCTCTTTTTTAATAATAAATTTATTTTTTATTGGTGTTCAATTTGCCAACATACAGAATAACACCCAGTGCTCATCCCGTCAAGTGCCCCCCTCAGTGCCCGTCACCCATTAACCCCCACTCCCCCGTTCTCTTCCCCCCCACCACCCCTAGTTCGTTTCCCAGAGTTAGGAGTCTTTATGTTCTGTCTCCCTTTCTGTCTCTCCTTTCCTACCCATTTCTCCTCCCTTCCCTTCTATTCCCTTTCAGTATTATTTATATTCCCCAAATGAATGAGAACATATAATGTTTGTCCTTCTCCAATTGACTTACTTCACTCAGCATAATACCCTCCAGTTCCATCCACGTTGAAGCAAATGATGAGTATTTGTCATTTCTAATGGCTGAGTAATATTCCATTGTATACATAAACCACATCTTCTTTATCCATTCATCTTTCGATGGACACCGAGCCTCCTTCCACAGTTTGGCTATTGTGGACATTGCTGCTAGAAACATCGGGGTGCAGGTGTCTCGGCGTTTCATTGCATCTGTATCTTTGGGGTAAATCCCCAGCAGTGCAATTGCTGGGTCGTAGGGCAGTTCTGTTTTTAACTCTTTGAGGAACCTCCACACAGTTTTCCAGAGTGGCTGCACCATTTCACATTCCCACCAACAGTGTAGGAGGGTTCCCTTTTCTCCGCATCCTCTCCAACATTTGTGGTTTCCTGCCTTGTTAATTTTCCCCATTCTCACTGGTGTGAGGTGGGATCTCATTGTGGTTTTGATTTGTATTTCCCTGATGGCAAGTGATGCAGAGCATTTTCTCATGTGCTTCTTGGCCATGTCTATGTCTTCCTCTGTGAGATTTCTCTTCATGTCTTTTGCCCATTTCATGATTGGATTGCTTGTTTCTTTGGTGTTGTGTTTAGTAAGTTCTTTATAGATCTTGGAAACTAGCCCTTTATCTGATACGTCATTTGCAAATATCTTCTCCCATTCTGTAGGTTGTCTTTGAGTTACCCAGGGCAATTTACACTTACAGAGCCAGGCGGTGGGTTGGACTTGGCTCTTCAGTCAAGTTTGTGGATCCCGGGTCTAGACTAGTAACTATAGAATTTGTAATAGTTTTTGCTTTTGTTTCTTTTGCCTTCATGGATGTATCTGGCAAGAAGTTACTGTGGCCGAGTTCAAAAAGGGTGTTGCCTGTGTTCTCCTCTAGGGTTTTGATGGACTCTTGTCTCACATTTAGATCTTTCATCCATTTTGAGTTTATCTTTATGTATGAAAGAGAGTGGTCTATTTTCATTCTTCTGCATGTGGATGTCCAATTTTCTCAGCACCATGTATTGAAGAGACTGTCTTTCTTCCCGTGGATAGTCTTTCCTCCTTTATCGAATATTAGTTGATCATAAAGTTGAGGGTCCACTCCTGGATTCTCTATTCTGTTCCATTGATCCATGTGTCTGTTTTTGTGCCAGTACCACACTGTCTTGATGACCACGGCTTTGTAGTACAACCTGAAATCTGGCATTGTGATGCCCCCAGCTATGGTTTTCTTTTTTAAAATTACCCTGGCTATTCGGGGTCTTTTCTGATTCCACACAAATCTTAAAATAATTTGTTCTAACTCTCTGAAGAAAGTCCATGGTATTTTGATAGGGATTGCATTAAATGTGTAAATTGCCCTGGGTAACATTGACATTTTCACAATATTAATTCTGCCAATCCATGAGCATGGAATATTTTTCCATCTCTTTGTGTCTTCCTCAATTTCTTTCAGAAGTGTTCTATAGTTTTTAGGGTATAGATCTTTTACCTCTTTGTATACCACATCTTATCCATTCAGCAGTCAGTGGTCACTTGGCCTGTATCCATAACTTGGCTGTTGTAAATAATGCTGCAGTGAACATCAGGGTACATTTATCCCTCTGAATTAGTGGTTTTGTATTTCTTTGGGTAAATATCCAGCAGTGTAATTGCTGGATCATAGGGTAGTTCTATTTTTTTAACTTTTTAAGGAAACTCCATACCATGTTCCACAGTGGCTGCACCAGTTTGAATTCCCACCAACAATGCACAAGGATTCCTGTTTCAAGGAGAGACCTTCTGTCTGGTTCCTACCTCACATTCTACATTCATAAAGATTGAATTAATGAGATTTTATTATGCAGAACTCTGAATTCACAGAATAGATAAATCAGTAGGGGTTTAGGGTGAGGGATAGAATTTACCCCGGGGTTAACTTAAGAAGTTCTCTGTAGACTTACATTAAAAAATAAGATTTCATTTGCCAGGGCAGCTGTGGTACATGGAACAAACCAGGGCTTGATTTCCTGGCAGAGCTGCCATTTATGGGCTGTGAGACCTGGGAATAATAATGCCTACCTCACAGGTGTTAATGTGAGCACTGAAACAGATGATGTATGGGAGGGCTTCGGGAAGCCAGAGTGCTGTAACAAATGTGCAAGCTCGGCTTTCCAGGCCACAGCGGTCCTGAGAGGAAAAGCAGGTCACACACACCGATCCCCATTGGCCTCAGCTGGGCGCGTGGGAGCGCCAGCCCTCATTATATGTTTCCTCAGCTATTCAGGGTGTCCCCACAGGGTGTCTTTGGATCCTTGCATACATGGGGGGCTTCTCTGTTATACATAGTGTTCTTTATGTTCTTCATTTCTGCTTCTGTCCATAAAGCTGTGGTTCCTGCAGCTCTCAATTCATGGGGGTAGTGTGGGTGCATCTCTTGCTCATGCCGAAGCTGCCAGAGCCACCTCCACTTCCAGCCCTTGGAAAGCAATTTCTTTTTAGTCTGGCCCCAGAGCTTACTAATCCATACAGCCATGTCTCCCCCCATGCCAAGATCATCCCTTAAAAAGAAAATGCCTCATTCTGGTTATCCGTGCATAAAAAATCACCCCAAAAACCTAGTTATTTAAGCAAAGGCAATGTTTAGGTCACTCATGAATCTGCATTTTGAACAGGACTCATTGGACACGTCTTCTCAGTTCTACTCAGCATCAAAGACAGAGGACTAGAATCACCTAGAAGCTTCTTCACATCTATCTCTGACAGTGCTGATGGTTACATGGAACCTTAGGAGGAATTGGGGCTTGGTACACATTTACGGACCTTTACATGTAGCTGGTTGACCTCCTCATAGCATAGTGTCTGGGCTCCAGGGGCAGGGATGCATGCACAAGAAATTGAGATAGAGAGAGAGTTTGATTAAAAGCTGTATCATCTTTTATGACCTAACTCGGAAGCTACACAGTATCTGATAATTAATAATAATAATTATCAGGAGCAAGTCTCTTCTAACCTCAAAGACTGGCACATAATCAAGAGGAAGGGAATTTAGACTCCACCTTTTGGTGGTAAGAGTGTCAAGAATTTACAGACATATTTTGAAACCACAACACACATCCTTATACCCAAACCCATAAGTATTACATTCTGCAACATGGGCTAAAAACCTGGCATTAACAGGCCCTTGGTCTTTGTTATGATTTATTAATGAAATACCTCCTGTCATTGTATTTATTGGCAGTGCTTGTTTGCAGTCCCCTTGTCCTGGGACTCAGACATAAGTCGCTAGGTGCTAGACTGAGAGAATGACACTCTTCTACACTCAGAATCATGCTTTCATTTCATGACTCTCATTCCATGAGATTCTTGTTTGTGGACTATATGGTTAACTACTGAGTGTGGCAAATCATGGTCAGACTCACAGGTCTGCAGAGGGGCTGGAGTTCAGCTTAACAAGGTTGGGCTTGGCTAGCAGAGCTGACTTGGGGAAGCTCTGCTGTCTCTCAACCACCCCCTGGGACCAGGGGGCTCACCAGGGCAGGTTTCACTCCTATTGGTTGCAGATATGTAATTAATACAGTGAGTAAAAATAGGCGAGGCCTCTTAAGTCCTGATCTCTAAATCTGCCCACTGTCATTTCCACCCACATGCCATTGGTCAAAGCAAACCCTTTGGTCAAGTCCGAAGTCAAGGGTCAGGGAAATGCACTACAACTATGATGAGACCAAAACATGTGTGGGAATGCAGGGAAGGGTTGAAACTAAGAAGTAATAACATTGTCTAACTGACGAGTCAGTTTTTGGTATTTTGACCTTCTCTTGCCTTTAAGGCAAAGATTACAAATGGCACTATCCTTGTTCCTACCTCCTTGTCAGTTATGGTGGATGGATTCCAGCATGCTTTATGAATGATCTGGGACACACTCCAAGACTTTTCTCAATGCTGTGCTCCACAGTGAACTGATTGGATCTGGAAAATGAAATAAACCAGGTTTAGGGTACATTCTGTCTCAAGAGGCCTTCTAGGTCCTTAATCCAAAGTCCGGACCCCAAACATGCTAAGATCTCCAGGCTTGCAAACACCATGTGTCAAAGTGCTAAGAGAAGAGCAAAGGCTGCTGATACAGAGGCATGTGAGCATCACCACTTGAATTATACGTGTAAGTTTTGTTTCTTTTTCTTCTAGAGTAAGGGAGGCCAAACAGGTATAACCTTGCACACAAACCATGAACTAAAGACACATTGCCCTCAGATCTATGATTAATCTATTCTCAAAGAGGAAGCCTTTTTATTATTTTTTTAAGGATTTTATTTATCCATTCATGAGAGGCAGAGACATAGGCAGAGGGAGAAGCAGGCTCCCAGTGGGAAGCCTGATGAGGGACTCAATCCCAGGTCCCCAGGACCATGACCTGAGCCAAAGGCAGACACTCAACCACTGAGTCACCCAGGTGTCCCTTATGGAAGCATGGAACAAGACTCTGGTTAGGATGAAATGGCTGACTTGCCAGAAGTAAGACTAGGGTCCTGTGTCTTACACAGATGCACACAATGTACACACGGGAAACTCCAGAATCAGACACTCAGCAGTGATTCCTGTTAATCACACATTCCTAGGAAAGATGTTAGTGGAAAGGATTCTAGGACCCAGTCCCTTGTTCCTTTTCTCCAATTGTTATTGCCACTCAGAAGTTGTGATATACTAAGAAACTAACCTCATTGCAAAGAAAGGAGAAATGTGTTTCCTGACTCTATTGTTATCATTGAGAAGTAAACAATTTTCACAAATGCACTAATAGGATTCTCAAATATAAAAGAGCAGTTAATTAAACAGAAGATGCTCCTCTGGGCAGTTCCTCTCTTCTCTGGGCTCCAGCCTTCACTGTCCTCCTCGGCCACAAGGCCAGCAGAAGTCAACAGGGCAGGATTGGTGTAGGGGACCCACACCACACCAGTGAAAGCAAGAGGCAGAGCTAACAGGGAGGACAGCAGCAAGGTTAGGTGTCTGCAATCTGCAGGAAGTAAGGGCAAGAATGCTTCAGAAATAAAGAAAGTCCATCCAATTCTGGAATCCACGTCAGAAGTGGCAATAATTGGGGACACCTGGGTGGCTCAGTGGTTGAGTGCCTGCCTTCGGCTCAGGTCGTGATCCCGGGGTCCTGGGATCGAGTCCCACATCCGGCTCCACCAGGGAGTCTGCTTCTCCCTCTGCCTGTGTCTCTGCCTCTCTCTGTGTGTCTCTCATGAATAAATAAATAAAATGCTTAAAAAAAGAAAAGAAGAGGCAATAATTTGTATGGATCAATGTGTTGGTCAGGGAGATATTTACCTTCTAGTTTTTTGGACAAGTTTGCTTTGTTTTGCTTCTCTTCACCATGGAGAGGATGGCCTACTCCATAGTAGACTCAGAGCATAACAGTCATCTCTCAGGGGAGAACTGTTATCTTCTAAAGGAAGGATAACATCTAAGGATTGAAACCTCCCTTGGAAAATTAACAATGTCCCTATGGCTAGAGCACCCCATGTCCAGGACAGACTGGATGACCCAACTAAATGGTGGAAGGGGGGAACTGGGCCAGATCTTACCACAAAACGCTCAACAAAGAAGTCTCCAAGACACATCAGCCAATCCAGCCCAAGTGCTAATTGGTTTGCAATTCTCCTAATTAGTTTGTCATCTACCTGGACAGCTTAGCAGCTGGCGGGAAGCCCAGACCCTGCCCAGCCAAATTCACAGCTCCTGAAATTTGGAAGTGTAGCAGCAGTGACAATTCTACACCTCGTCCATACGTGGGCATGCCCACCCGCACATACACACCTTCTTGCTAAATGTAGCGATGATAACAAATTCTCACAGTGCTGCTAACAATCTCATTAGGCTGTTTGGTGTGAGAAGGAAGCAAGAGCCCTTCTAACTTTGCTCTAACACTTTGTGAACAAAGTACAGAGCTGCTCAGACCCGTTGCATCATTAAGCAAAAGCTACAGTTATGGTTGAAGGTGTCTAGAAGGTTTAGATTTCCAAATCTCTCTTCCATCAGAGATAAGACAATATGCCACAAGCTATTAGTCTGTTTGAGTGAAATACCACCTGCTCTCTCCTTCCCAAATATTCTCTCTATAGCTGTTTAGAGTCCCAAGATTTTCAACTTGGGTAACACGATGATCCTTTCTGAAGGAAAAAAAATATTACATGTATGCTCGGCATTTTTAAAATTTTTTATTGGAGTTCAATTTGCCAACATACAGCATAACACCCAGTGCTCCTCCTGTCAAGTGCCCTCCTCAGCATTGATGTAATTTCCATCATTGTATCACTTCAATATCTACTAAGGTAAAACGCTGTCTTAACTGTTCATCACCATGGTTCACATCCCACTATAATACAAAACACATTCATGACTTGAATAGAGACAAAACAATACCCATTACATTTGAATTAAAATATTAATTTAATGTGGTGTCTTGTATTGTGTTCCTGAAACTAAATTGCTATTTGAAATCTGCACATGACACTGATTGCTGTGTTTCTACAGTATCTTATCTGTCTGGCAAGCTGATACTCCAATGCATCGTATCCACCCCCATTCTCTCATCTCGTTTGCCTAGTTGAACTATTCCTAAAGCTTTGTTTGTATAAATGGTTTGGGGACATTAATTGACCCTCACTGGGAATGGACACTTCACTGATGCAGTATGACTGCTTTTCTTCCTTAAAAAAAAAAAAAAAGTAAAAGAAAGAATAGGGAAATAAAGGTATCTAGCAGTATCTAGTTTTAGAATAGTCATCTCTGTGACCCAGAATATATTTGCATGTATGCTTTTTTCCTATTATTATCAAAACAATAAAGACACTGTTGGTCAAATAATTAACACTTTTTCTTTGCGGAAAATTGCACACCTGCTTTCTCTCTTTCCCAGGAGGCTCCTTTATACTGCAAAAACCGGCCCTCAGCAGCCTTCTTTTAGGATATTTCTCAGACTAAAATTACAGCTCCTGCTACACTAGTGCAACTCTGGCCTTTGTCAGATTTTTTTTTTTTTCAAACCAAAGCTTTGCAAAGTCTTGTGTGTTTTAGTTACCAAGACAATTAGATACTTAGAGACTTTTGAAATATTAAAATCTGCCAGTTCATGTCTGGAGAAGAAGGCAGCAGTATCAGGATTTTCCTTAAGGTACAGAAGAGTCTAGAGGTGCTTGTCTAGAAGCTGAATGTTTGCCCCAAGCAAGGGCCAGGACTAAGGCAAGGTGAGGCACTCACTTCAGGTGTAAAATTTCAGAGGGTGTAGAGAAACTCAATAATTAAGATAAATAATGATTTAATGCAATGTGTTTTCTAGAAATCAAAATTAATTTAGAGCAAAATATGAAAATTTTAAATAAAGACCATTGCTCTGTTGAGCCATGTTGAGCCTGAGGCAAAAGGAAAGATATGTGCCCCATATGTATTTTTTTTTTTTTTTGTATCTAATTGGTGTTTTACAGGGGAGGAGGTTGCAAAAGATTATAGTTGGGAAAATATTGAAAATTGAAATGTAAGTATATAAAAACTGACATTTTTTTCAACTTAAGCATTTTATTTATAACAAAATACTATTTATGATCATTTTACTTCAGCTTAAGTTAATTAAAAATTGCTTAAGACTGTCACTGGGTGAAGAGCAATTGTCAACATGACACTCTCTCAGTTGAAAATGAGATAAGCAATAAAGCAGATTTTGAAAGTATTGTTGATGTGTTTGCTTCCATTAAATCTAGGGCACACGTTTCTTTCTGTCTCAGGTTCCCATATGATTTGATATAGCATTCCCCTGGGTGAGGCAGAGGGTAGGTTTGAAGATTAATTAATGCCTAGAACAAGATAAATATTTATTAAATATTAGTTGTTATCACGATTATCACAATTCCTTCTCGTGAGCTCCAAAGCAGAACCAGGACTTCTAGCTGACTGTGCCAAATACAATTCTGAGGAATTGAGAGGTAGATGGGGGAAAGCAAACTGGAAAGCAAGTCCCCAAACGCTGTTCCCACCTCATGAAGTTTGGTTTCTACTTTGTGGCTATCTTCATGGTAACCTCAGAAGTGATGTTTCTCACTGCTCCCCATCCCCCAGATTCTTCTATGCCATTCAACCATATGGGTAGAGGAAAATCCAAATCCAATATGGAAGAGAGGGAAATGGAGATGACACAGGGTTGCAGAAAAATTTAGGCTAGAGATCAGTTTCAAAAATTCTAGAGCCCTAAGCTCATGCTTGTGAACATGAGGATAGTAAAATTTACTTCTTAGCAATGTTTTGTGAATTAAAAGCCCTGATTTTTATAGGGTGTCGGAAGCAGTACCCAGAACATGCTGTGCCAAGCATAAATGTTTATTAACACAAGAGGAAGGAAGGAAGGAATGAGTATTAATCTTAAATTGCTGCCTAACAAATTACCACAAACTTGAATGCCTTAAAATAAGACTCTTTATTTCATAGTTCCGTAAGTTCAGAAGCCCAAGTGGACCCTACTGGTTTCTCTGCTGAGCATCTCACAAGGCTGGAGTGAACATGTCTGCTGGGCTGGGTTGTTATCTGGAGGCTCTGAGCAGGAAACCATTTCCAAGTTATTTCAGGATGGTTCTGTGCAAGATCCCATACTTTCTGCTTAAGCCTCATGACAACATTATATGCTAAGTCATGCCCCCATTTTATAGATGAAGAAATTCTTCATCCATTGAGCAACTTCCTCAAGCTCTCAATAAGTCTAATTCATGACTCCAAATTTTTCTTTGAAAATAAGAGAAAACGCACATTGAATACAAATAGAAGACAGTAATTCAAGACTTTTCTTTCATGGAAAATTATGTGGCAACTGGCAAGCTTCTTAGAGACCACTGTTTACCAATTAACCCTGTTTTTGTATTTCCAGTTGTCTTTTCTGAATACTTTGGTGATCTCGGGTCTTATGTGCAACAAGCACTAAAGATTTTTATGTGCAAGAAGCACTAAAGTACCCCGAGTCCTTCCAAACATGCGGAAAGGAACATACTGGGTAGAGACCAGGCTGTTTACCCTGCCTTGTGTGGGTTGCTATGACAAGCATGAGTTTCTAATGCCAAGTAAAAATGGCCCATATGTGTATAACTTAAGTTTCTAGCCTTCTGGTTTGGAAGCTATGGTTTTAGGGTTAAATATTGGAAATTCAGGGATATGACAAGCTTTTAAGGAGGATGTTCTGAGAAAATTCAAGTGAATGTTGATTCGGTCACCTACTCCATTCCAGACTTGGTACAAATTCCAAGTGATTTGTCTGTGACCACCATAGTCATGTCCTTGGTCCTCATTGAGTTGGGCATCATGTGAGATTATGGAATGATACTTTGGTCCCATCCCGAAAAGGTGGGACCAGGAAACATTTGGTAATTCAAAAAGATGACCCCACCAAGGAATTTCCCTAAAAGACAAAAATGATGGATGGTGTAGTCATCTATGCTGCGGTTCCCTGTATTCTTCCTTGGACCGTTTAATACAACCTATGCTCAAAATTAAATTTTATATGAAACTTGGGGTCTCTTTAAACTATTTACTTGGTTAACCTTCTGATCTCTGTATTATTCTTATTTCTCAGTGGAAATTCTTTTTGAAAAATTCTGACCTCTTTTGGAGAACCAAAAGGGAAATGGATTTTTTCCCCCTATTAAGTCAGGATAGACAAGGAAGCAATGTGACCCTAGATCATTAATGCGGGAGTTCTGGCTGTCCTTGGGAGTGGGCCAGTGGCCCAAAAGAGAAGCCAGATGGGGTCAGTGACCTCAAACTGACAGATGTGGCAGTGGAGGATTCCAGGAAGAAAGATCAGAGGCTGGCCAGGAATGAGAGCGACTTGCCCAGATGCTAAACCCCAGAGGGGTGAAGGTAAAGACTTGGGCAGTGTGTTGGCTGACTCATGGGATAAACTGGTCAGCAGCTTGGGTCAAGTTCAGGACAGCAAAACACTGCCCAGGGAACTTGAGAAAAGAGAGAGAGGGCAGGGAAGAAGGTGTTTGTGGGACCCTGGGGAGTTACTTGTATCATCTATACAATGACTTTGTTTAACGCTTCTTGTGGCTCTACCATGCATATCTACATGTGACAATATGTCCATCTCCTGAGAGTCAAGGATAATGGGACAGCACAAAGATCAGTTCTATTGTGTATGGATAAGGGGGAAACAAAAAAGAAGAGCAGAGAAAATAATTAGAAACTGTCTATGAAGATTGTTGCTTTCTTTCTCAACTGTGTCACCTGATGTCAAGCTTCATGTGAGTAATTTTCTGACCCACAAGCAAAAGATGGTGCCTGGTGTGACTCAGTCCTCCATCTCTGAGACAGCCAACACTCTCCCACTTGAGAGACAAGAGGATAGGAGACTTCACTCTAAAGCCTTTCTCAGCTCACTAAAGGGATCTTAGGCCAGTTTATCTTTTCTGACAAGCTTTACAAAATGCCTTTATCCATGCTAATGTTTTAAAGACCCACTTAAACCATAATCCACTTAAAGTTTATTGAACAACACATCCTATTATGTAGGCATAACTTCTTTTTCAAAACAGTGCTCTTACTTCAGATGTTTTCATGATAACACCAAGTAAATAACTAAGTAAAATAATGCACACAAATAAATAATGCCTTTTTTGGATCAGATTTATGACACAAAGAGGACACAGATGGAAAAGACATGCCAGGTTTCCAATTAATAAATATAGAAGGAAAATGGAATTAGAAAATCACCTCTTGGCAATCACCACAGTATAATTGTTTCAGGCAAGAATCACTAATAGATGCTAAAATTAGTGAAAGTACTATGAGAAACAAAATATTTACATAGTCTCAAAGTATTGCCCCATGAGATTCTAATTAATTACAAAAAGAATAATAGTAACTTTGCAGCAGAGAAGCCTGGCAGATATAACTTACATGAAGCAATTAAAGTAAACATCACACACACAAAAAAAATGAGACAAATCAACATCATGTGCCTCCTGATATGATGCACTGAGAAGGACATAACATCACTTTTGTGGTTCTTCTGCCCAAATTGCATAGTCTGAATCTAATTATGGGGAAACCTCAGACAAACCCAAATTAAGGGAGATTCTACTAAATAACTAATCTGTATTATTCCAAAATGTTAAGATGATGAAAAACAAAGAAAAGCTTAGGACCTGTTCCAAATTAAAGGAAAACAAAGGGATATCATAGCTTAAAGGGATGTGACAACTAAATGCAACAATGTGATCCCAGATTAGATCCTGGACCAATGCCTGGATTTAGTGGACAACTAGTAAATTTGAATAAAGCCTGAAGATTACATACTGGTAATGAATCAGTGGTAACTTTCTAATTTTGATGATTTAGTTATGGTTATAGAAGAAAATGTCTTTTATTTTAGAAAACTCACACTGAAGTGAAGGAGGTATCATGTGTTGAACCTCCATTCAAATATTTGAGAACAAAGTGTGTGTGTATACAGAATGATAAAGCAAATGTGGTCAATTTCTAGCATTTGCAAAGAATCTAGGTGAAAAATATATAAAAATTATTCATACATTTTTTTAAACTTTTTGCTAAGTTTGAGATTATTTCACAATATAAAGTGAAAAATAACAAAAACAGAAAGCTTTAAAAAGAAGATATGATCTCTGTTATCAAGTTTCTAACAGCCTCATGGGGACACAAAGATCAGAGGCTTTTCTTGGGTAAATTATCATGAAAAGATGAACATAGTTTAGTAAGCTATAGGCTATTTTAAGGACACAGGTGATGGGATATAATTTCTAGAAGTTAAAGACAATAGGCATTTTTCAGTAAAGACACTAAATTTGAGTTAGGCAAACTTACTGCCTTCCTAAGCCCTTAGGGAAAATATTTAGGCTCATTATTCTGAGAAGTTAAGGATGTTACTCAATGTAAATATAAGGAAGGGGTTGGTTCATAGGTCACTCTATCCAATTGTTTCTTCATTCATCCACCCAGTAACATAGCTACTTATCCATCCTTGGCTCTCCCAGATCGTGAGCCCCAGTTAAGTAATTTTACTATCTATACCCAAGTTACAGCAACACTGACTTTTTCTTCACTAACAGAGATCTAACTATTTTAAAGAGTTCACCTCTGTTAATAGTTTTAAGGTGCACCATAGGATCAGGTTTCAATGGAAAGTTCTGAACCTCACTTAACTCTGCTCTAGCAAATCCAGAAATGTGCCCATTGTTCCCTAGGAAAAGAAACATATACCTGCTAGATATTGAAACAAATACCTATGTAAAAAAATCCAAACCCTTCTACTGAATACACAGAGATAAGGGAACATTAGTACCCCTATCAGGATGAGCAATGGATATTCAGAATCCAAAGGAGGATAGACACTTTGGGAACTGACAAAGAAGGTTTCCCAAGATGCTGCTAACCGGGCAGATATAGGAAGCCCATGGAAAGCTTGAGCCTCTAAGAGCAGGAGAATTTGGGTTATACCTTTTCTTCAATCCAATATGCTGTTTTACTTTTTCCAGATTCATTGGCTCTGACTGAGTTAGTAAATTAATTGACTTCTAAATTCCCAACTTAGACGACTTGGCAAATAAGATTTGGAATCAAAACTGCATCAGATGCTTACTGATTTTCACTGACCTAGCTCTAGTCAGTTCCAGGATGACACCCTCTTTTTCATCACTGAGATCTTCCACAAATGTTCATATATGACCAGCCAAGGGCTGGTGATCATGAGCACTGCCATGTGACATGGCATGAATGTTTTATTTAAAACCAAATTTCTAAGAAAATATTCTTATTTTCTCATTCAGTATCAATTCATTCACTCATACAAATTCATTGAATATATTCTTCTACAAAAAGGAGTCAAATTCAGACTTGTTGATATGTCACCATTAATGAAGAAAAGCTGGGCTGAGAGTCATGAGGTCTGGTTTGGACTCCAGTCATGCCATTATGTACCTACACATTCTTCAATAAATGGTATCTCCTCTCTGGACCTTGATTATATTACCTGTAACGTGAGGCTGCTTTAATAATCTCTTTGGTAATTTACAGCACTATGGTGTCAATGGTCAGCATTGACTGTCCACTTGAAGCCCCCCAAAATATGTCCTTAGGCTAAAGAACTTATTCAAGGGGAAATGCACTAGGGAGAGAAAGAATGGACACTGTTACTCAAAACAGGAGTATGGTTTCTCCAAAGGTGAGGAAAGGTTCTCACAGAGGACCTTATAAGCAAAGCTTTGGGAGAAGCGGGCACCTAATGATGTCAGAAAGAGGAGAGGATTCTCTCAAATGAAAGAGTGATTCTCTTCAGATACCTGGGTGGGAGAGATATAGACAGAAGTGAGGGCTGGAAATGAAACACAGATTAGAGCTTGCTTGCAATGGAGCAATAAGCCTTTAAGTTTTTAGGAGGAACATTTTAACCCTCCTTTATAAAGGAAACTTTTCTTGACTTGGGAAAAGACCAAGGAGTGGCTTATAATGGGTTCCCCAGGTCTAAGATACTATGATATAACTCACCAAGCAGCCGAGTTGTTAATGGTAGATCCACTGTTCAAGAGGGAGGAGTGTTTTCCTTGAAGATGCTTGGGACATTTAGATAGTTGATCTGTCTCTTTCCCAAATGTGATAAGATTTGAGTTATGGCTTCATGAGGGAACTAGAAAACACACTGAGATGCTGTTTATTTCTTAACTGTTTTGCTGTAAGCTGCTGTTTTAAATTCTAAACAGCTTAATAAAACTTTCCAACAATTTCAGCATTTTCTAAATTTGAGAGGCCATCTTTATGGCTTTTGGAAGAAAGTCCAGGAGTATTGTCAGTGAGCAATTTCAAGCAAAAACCTAATTTTAACAGATGAAATAATAACAATTGGAGTGATGTAGTTTAAAATCCCCTAACTACTCAGTGTGCATGTGACTAACACCCATTACCTCACCCAGCTGATTCAGAGAGATGAGTGCATGCTACACAGGAGGGTTAATCTAAATGTCTACCTCAGCTACTTTGCCTTTGGCCAATGGGGAAACTCACTAAATCAGCCGATGCATTGAACCAAAGACTGTGGATGTCTCAGTTTTGGTCTAGAGAGTGGAGGGGATGAAGAAAGATTTAGAGGCAAATTCTCATATGTATTCCTTGAAGTTAGGTGTTTGCCCAACAAGAGTCAAGTGAAGATTTTCTGAACACCTAAGAAAATCATTTCATCCTCATAGTCATCTAGAGTAGACATCATTTTTATTTTTCAAAAGAAACAAGTTCAGAGGGATGAAGTGACTTGTCTGAAGGCTAACAATTTGCAGAGCTGGGATTTGAACCCAAATCAGACTCCAACCTTCTTTTAGAGACTCATTGCCGATGCCCCTCAGAGAGGGGCTGCCCTTTGCCGGGGCTCAAGCTGAGACCTTGCCTGCATCATGCAGGACTTCTGCTTGTCCTCCTTCCATTCCTCTTGTAGTCACTCCTGCTTTTTTCCTTGGCTTTTGGCAATTGTCCCATATCCTTCCTCCTCAGGCCATGGTTTCTGCACCTATTCACTCTTTCCTGGCCCTGTGATATGTCATGTGCAGAAAGCAGAAATGCAAGTAAGCTTTAAATGGCTGATCTTGGCAACAGACCCGTCATAGAATCAGCTCAGAAACTGTTTCTGGGCAAATTAACAGCTGAAGCCGACAACCCAGCAAGGACTGACCGGTGTGCTCACTGAGGAGGATCTTGCTTCTCAGTAGATGTCTCCTTCCTGTCTCAAATGTCATTACTGGCACAGAAGGAAATGGGAACTTAAAGGTTCGTGTTGTGATGAGGACTTGGCAGCGCTTGAATCCTTGAGTTAAATGTTCAGATGGCCCAGACTTTCCCTCCTATTTCAGAGCTGATGACTGTTTTCCTGAGTTAAAAGCCATTACCAAGCACCTGGCAGTACTGTATTCCATCATGGGGAGGCAGGTCCTGCTCCCTTTCTCATTCATAGAGGACAGTGTAGGTGCATCATGGAACTTCTTCTACTGAATCATCAGCCAGAGTTTCTGCTATTCCCAGTGTATGGGACAAGCCCCAAATCCAGGAGTCAATCCTCTGCACCTCTGCCTGCCTCATCTACTTCCATCAGAGACCATCTGCGGTATGTAAAGCCCTGGGGATCTTACCTTCCTTTCTTGACTTCACCTACTCTTCCCCATTTCCCCAGTCTCAGCCCAGCATCTCTGTCCTGCTGATGCGCCGTCTCCCTGCTGCTCTTTCTGCCTTCGCTCTTCTCCTACAATGATCCACTCCCCATCCGGTCACCAGAGCAGGCTTCTTAAAATGCACACTTTGCACTTTGTGCTATTAATTTTGACATTTTCGTCACTCCAATGACAGCAAGATGAAAACGTAAACTGGATAACGCAGTCTGCCTGGACCTGGAATGTGCAACCCCTACCTCCCCTTCCGACTCCATCAAACACCCTTAGCTCCAGGGCTCCGGGCACAGCGCCCACCCAAACTCTCTCTGACTCCAGGCCTTCAGGCCAGCTCTTGTCGGCCTGGAGTAACTACTGCCCACTTTGGTGAGGTCCCAGCTCCCACATCGCTTCTACAGAGAAGCCGTGCCTGGCTCCCGGGATGAGGCCATGCTCCCAACTGTTTACCCCTTGTGCTCTCTGGCTCTGGCTCTGTAGCAACGGCAGTTGTAGTGATATTCCTGGTGTGATTATTTCTTTGAATTTTGTCCCCCTTGCTAGTTATAGAGTTAGCTCCTGAGGTTAGGAACTCCCTCTGATTTCCCCTAACCATCCAACTCCTAGTGCTGTGGAAATTTGCAAGATGTCTTACATTATTCTCTTTGAGGTACGTTTGCATTTTTGCTTACATTGATTCAGGCAAGGAGGAAGGCCTTTGGAAATGTTGCCAGCTTAAGTGTCACTGTTCTTCACAAACTTAGTGACGTCTTCGTCACTGGGTTAAGAAATAATGGTAAGTGAACACGTTTCAACTCTTCTAACAGTGATTAAATCGTAAGGGAATACATATAATTCTCTACAACAAAGATAACTTTCAATAACCAGCATATACGTCTGATGTTACAAGTCAATGTTCTTTGCAGATATATTTAAAACAAACCCCTCAATATTTTCAGAAAGATTTCTGTACTTTTTAGTTAATTCTCTTAGGCAGAAAAACATAGCATTAGAGTGACAAGTTAGAGAGTAAGTATGGATTTAACTTCAAATGCAGGGTTAGTAACTGATACGTAAACATTCTTTGATCTTCTACTTTATCTTTCCCAAAACATGTAACGGCTGACCCAGTGTGCTGAGTTCTCAAAAATATTCTTGTGCCAACTACCTCTTCCTAGGAGCTTCCTCCTTTACACCCCACTTTGATGTGTGGCCCCTGGGTTTCAACTATACTTTTGACAAATAATGAATGAAGCCATTTGGTGTTTTAATGTTGTGTCCACAGACCCTAACATGGTCACTTAGTTGGTGCATTATATATGTACGCTGAATGAATAAATGACCAACTGAGTCACTTGCTGTAAAGTGGACTGAGTAGGACAGGATGAAGCAGAGAGCCATGCCCTTCCTCTGCCACAGAGTTTCTGACCCCCTGTGCTATTGACATTTGGGGCTGGCTAATTCCCTTTCATGTGATGGCTATTCCATGCATTGTAGGTTGCTTGACAGCTTCCCAGGCTTCTACTCACTCCGTGATAGTAGCACCCCGTACTTCAGTGGTGGCCATCAAAACTGTCTCCCGACATTTCCAAATTGAGAGCCACTGATCCAGAGTTACAAAGTGAAAATCAACTTTCCATGAGCCAGGGATCAAACTACATCCACAAAATTCTCAACCTTGGGAAGAATAAGAGAACAGAATGTGTTCATGATTTGGCCTCCTGGCACAGTGGAAAATTCAGAGAATTGGAATCAGACAGGCGTGTGTCTACATCGCGGGACTATCTACAAACTGCTGTGTGATACTGGGCAACTTACCCGAGCCCCTGTGGCCACAGCTTTCTCATATATTAAATGAAGTGAACAGCAGGTGGTTCTAAAAGAGTTTTAAAATAAGTCAATACTTGTGAAGCACTTACAGTGTTTGATGCAAAATCAAGACTTAATAAACCCGTGGTTGCTGTCCATGTGATTGCTGGGATCGCTGCCTGTCCCCCCACCTTCCCTCCCTTGCTGGAGCAGTGCTCTGCCCCACTCAAGACTCACTTCATCACCCCACCAGAATATGTGCTGCTCCACTCCTTTCCAATCTCCGCCTCCTGACCCCTTGGGCCCTAATAGTTCTGCTTTCTGGAACATTTCCCGGTACTTTTCTGAACATTTAAAGATAAGGCTTGCAATAATACCCCATCTTTGAAGCCCTGGAACCTTCCCCCATACCATCACTATTGTCTTGCCTCTGGTAATAGTTTCTGACAAGAGCTATGTCTCTGGCATGCCTTCTCTTGTTAAGAGGTCTTACTGGAACAGGTATTTTCATTTTGGCCCATGGCACCACAACTCAGCCACTGGCAGCAGGCTGCAGATGTCATTGAGCCAAATGCTTCCCTCCCCAAACACTGCACAGCCAGGTTTCTTGGTCACTGTTACTTGAGTGGAGATGTAGGCATGAAAAGAACCCACAGTATAAGCTCAGGATGCCACAGGATGGGTGGAGAAACGTCCTCTGGCAGAGGTCCTCAGTGGACTGGGGATATGGGGGGCATAAAGGCAGGAGATTCCTGACCCAAGGAATCCTGTCACCTGGACAGTCTCTCTGCTCCTGCAGCTATGAATGGGGAGAGCTCCTCCAGCCGCTTCCCAATGAAACATCTCATGGGGGTGAAGGAAGTATTTATGATGGAACCATAGATGCCATAACACCTGGATACACTTTCAGGTGCCAGAAGGGTTGCAGGGTAGCAAATTCTGAGGCTTCTCTGGGTGATGTGTTAAATCCACTCAGGTTGTTTCATCTCTGATTTTCTACTTTGTCTATTTAGAGAGTGAGGCTGTCACATTAATCATTGGTTTTCTAAATCAAACTTAGGCTTACAGACGAGTCACAATAATTTCTTTTTCTCTTGGGGATCCCTGAGTGGCTCGGCAGTTTAGCACCTGCCTTTGCCCCGAGGCGCGATCCTGAGGTCCTGGGATCGAGTCCCACATCGGGCTCCCTACATGGAGCCTGCTTCTCCCTCTGCCTGTGTCTCTGCCTCTCTCTCTGTGTGTGTGTCTCTCATGAATAAATAAATAAATAATCTTTTTTAAAAAATTTCTTTTTATCTCATGTGCTCTATGTGGAGAGCCTGCTCTCATTTAGAATCCACTAATTTATAATTTGTACATGTGTAGCAGGGCAAGGCTTAGATATACCTCAGGGCTAGTGAGAAAAGCTTTTTGGATAAATTGATATTTTAGTAGACCTATTTAAATAAATAATATATAAACTGTTCTTACTCTGCTAGAAATGCTATTTACATACAATAAACAGGAAATTATCCTTATCTATTCATGGAATAAAGCTGTTGAGCAGGGCTGTCCAATAGAAATATAATGTAAGCCACACATGTCATTTCAAATACTATAAGAGCCACATTTGAAAAGTGAAAATAGCAGATGAAATGAACTTTAATAGTATAATCTATTTAACCAAATATATGCAAAATATCATGTCAACATGAAACCATTATAAAAACTATTAGTGACATCTTTGGCATTCCTTTTCTCGTACTAAGTATTTAAAATCTGATATGCATTGTACGTTTGTAGCACACTTTAATTCAGGCTAGCCACATTTCAAGTGCTTACTAGCCACATATGACTAGTGACTACCACAGTGCTCTAGAAGTTTCCATCCCCTTTCCCATCTTCTTCCTTCTGTTTTCGTCCTCCTTATTACTTCATGAGATATCAGTATTATAGATCTTTTTGTTTCGCTTTTTTAAAATTTTATTTATTCATAAGAGACACAGAGAGAGGCAGAGACATAGGCAGAGGGAGAAGAAGGCTTCCCACAGGGACCCCGATGTGGGACTCGATTCCAGGACCCCAGGATCACGCCCTGAGCCAAAGGCAGACACTCAAACACTGAGCCACCTAGGTGCCCCTAAATATTTTGGTTTCTGTTGTTCATCTGTTTACAAAGTGACATATATTCACTTTGGTGCATACATTCTCCTTTTTATCTGGAATCCTCAGTTAGAATTAACCATGATGAGTACTAAGCCATATTTGTCAACTCCCAAATTTGAGGTCAGGGTCAGTGAATTTCAAGGGAAAATAAGACTGAAGTTTTTAACTTACACATATCCTGAAAACTCTGGAACATGAAGTCAATTGTTATTTGGGGTCTACAGAGAAGAAGTTTAAGCTCTACCTCACTGAGTTCTCACAAAGCTTTGATTTAGACAGCCTCTAATATTGGCCTAGCCAGGCTTCCACTTCAGAGACTGTATTCACAGAGATCATTCCCAAACCCAGCAGAGTTGTCCATCTTGGCCCAGCAGACCAAGGCATATAAGCCAATTTTGGAAAGAGATGTCAGGGCACTCAGAAACCACCATCTAAAGCAGCTTAATTTCCCCCCCTTAGTAAGGATGATGAATGCATTTTATTCAAGAAATAGATTTTTTGAGGCTGATTCCAGTTGCAGCGTTTTTGTGGCCACTATATAAATGAACTAAACCACAGAAAATAAAAATTTCCAAGTGAAAGCTCAGATTACTAAGAAAAGACTCATATATAATCATTAGCAATATTGAGGAAGATTTGTGTCTGCTGATAGGTTAAGATGTTCATGATGTTACCAGATTTAAAAAAAAAAATCCCAGGTCATTATGTATTGCATGATCCTTGGCAAAATATGTACTTGAAAATGTAATGAAGACATGGCTATAATGATAAAGTCACAATGCTAAGAAACAAAACTTTTTAAGCATGGTACTATGGAGGGGTGAAACCGGATGAGCAGGAGGGCACATTTACTTCTAACGAGGTATAAAAAATTATAATAGTACAACTGGTTGGTTGTTCCTTTTGTGTGTAATTTTTAGAATTAATATTATCAATCACCATTAGCAATAATGATAAAAGAGTAATAGTATTATGAGAGTAAGTCAGTTCTGTTCAAAAATGCTCAAGTGAAAGGATTTCTAGTATTAAAAACATCTACCATTTGCCCTGACCTTGCCTTGACCTTAACCTAACCTACACTGATCTCAATCCTTGGTTAATCAGCTTCTTCTTCTTCAAAAAAAAAGATTTATTTATGTATTCATGAGAGACACAGAAAGAGAGAGGCAGAGACATAGGCAAAGGAAGAAGTAGGCTCCTCACAGGGAGCCCGACATGGGACTCAATCCTGGATCCTGGGATCATGCCCTGAGCTAAGGCAGACATTCGACCACTGAGCCACCCAAGCATCTGGGCTAATCAACTTCTATAAACTGGTGATACTTAATATTTAATGATCATTCAGTAAGAACTTCACTTGCCTTCATTGAACCATTTTAACATTCTCATAGGGTAGGTATTACAATTCCATCTTACAGATAGAAAAACTAAGACAAGGAAAGATTGAGTCGTGTAACCAAGGTCATACAGCTAGGCAGCATTAGAATCAGAATGTGGTTTGGCATTTCAGTGATGGAAATCCTCCTGATTCTGACAGTTACACACCATCTAAGAGCTTGTGGGCAGTAGGTTCCCTGACCATTGAAAATTTCATACAAGAGTCACTTGCATTGATAAGATGTGTTTTGTTTGTGGAAAGAAACCTCTGCTTGAGCTCACCTGAGGATGGGTGGTCCCTGGAGTCAACAGACTGCTAAAATTGCCCAGAAAGCCAGGGTGTCAACTTTCTGAAGTGCAAGCAAGCCAAAAAGGACAGGACGCCAAGGGAGGGTGTGTGTGGGTGTTTTCAGCACATTGTCACCATTCTAAGGACTACAAGTTTTGTTTTAAGGAAGATTTGAGCTGCAAAATGTGTCACCGCCAACAGGCTACCGTTTTAATGATCTAGCTTTAGTTGTGAAAGTGAATTTCATGCTTGTGAGAAATGTAGACTCCATGGACAGATTGGGTGTGTTATATTGAATGCTGCATGTCCAACAATTGGTGTTGTGCTTGTGAATCACTTGTTTAACATCGACTTTGGGTGAATTTTTAAAATTATCCCCAAAGGGCTTCAAGTCACAACCACAAACATCACCAAAGGCAATGGCTGACAACAACAAATTGCTAACGTCTCATTTCTGTTCTTTACTAATATCATAATGTTATCTTCATAAACATCACCAGCCATCTACCCTGAATGAACTTTGGTGTAATATGTTTTGCCCAAGCTCTGCCTCAGATGTTTTTTAAAAAGTAAAATAAAAACCTATCTAGCAATGAGGGAATAGAGATGAATAGGCAAAGCACAAAAGATTTTAGGACAGTGAAAATACTCTGTTTAATATTATAATGATGGATACATATCATTGTACATTTGTCCAAACCCAAAGAATGTCCAAACCCAAAGAACCCTAAACTATGAACTTTGGGTAATTATGATGTGTCAATGCAGGTTCTTCCTTAGGAAAAAAAAAAAAAAAAAGGATCATTCTGGTGAGTGATACTGTTAATGAGGCAGCCCATGTATGTGGAGGAACAGGTGATATATAGGAAATCTCTGTACCTTCCTCTTAATTTTATTGTAAAGCCAAAACTGCTCTTTAAAAAAAATACCTATATAGCTAACAATTTTATTTTTATTTTTTTAATTTTTTATTTATTTATGATGTCACAGAGAGAGAGAGAGAGAGAGAGAGAGAGAGAGAGGCAGAGACACAGGCGGAGGAAGAAGCAGGCTCCATGCACCGGAGCCCGATGTGGGATTCGATCCCGGGTCTCCAGGATCGCGCCCTGGGCCAAAGGCAGGCGCCAAACCGCTGCGCCACCCAGGGATCCCTAGCTAACAATTTTAAATAGTACTTCCAGACATTTTCTCTTAAACTGTACTATTCAGATACTTAGGAATAGTAAAGCCAAACTGACAATTTGATACTATTACCTTCCCCCCATCACAGCATCCTTCTCTGCTCTAGATTAATTATTGGCCAAATCTAACCCTCAGGCTTGGAAAACTCTCCAGTTGTTTTGGGATAATGGATGGTTTGCCAATAAGTCTCTTATAAATATCACTTGAGTTTAAGCACCATGACCTGCCTACAAGCACTCCATAACCCCCTAATTTCTTCTTGATTAGCTCAAGATACTTCTATATGACTATAAGTATTTGCTTTCTTGATGTTTTGAACAGGACATATGGTTGCATCTGAAATGTACCAGCTCTGTGATTTTGATTAAGCGTGCCACTTTCCTTTCCATGTCTTTCTTTTTTCATCTGTAAAATGGGAATAATAATCGGTATTTTGAAGAATTGCTGATATGATTACAGGAGATGATGGATATTATGAGTTTAGCAAAGATCATATATAGTTTCTTTATTCTACCAGGATATGATTCAGAAAAAAAAATTGAGGGAAGAAGTGGAATACAAGAAGGAATGTTAAGAAAGACAGTGGTAAACATAATAGTAAATCTTTTTAAAAGATCTTTTTCTTAAAATGTAAGAATTGTAATGATAATGTCTTACTTAGGGGACAGCTGAGAATGGAGGAAATTAAAATACTGGAAACTAATAATATAAAAGATGAAGAGTAGGGGGCAGCTGGGTGGCTCATTTGGTTAAGTGTCTGCCTTTGGCTCTGGTCATGATCCTGAGGTCTTGGGATCAAGCCCCCTGGTAGATGGGGAGTTTGCTTCTTCCTCTCCTTCTGCCTACTACTCCCCCAGTTTCTTGTGCTCTCTCTCTCTCTCTCTCTGTCAAACAAATAAATAAAATTATAAAAAAGATGAAGATGGAGGGTAGAAAGACCCAAGCTAAAGAATTTCAAAGTTTTGGGGGTTTGTTTGTTTTTTAATTCTAGGAAAGGAGACAGGTTGCCTAACTTGAGACTTTGTTAAGGTAATAATACATGGTAACAACTTTAAGGGTGCCTATGAAAATAATAGGCAATATATAATTTCCAGGGGGAAAAAAAGAGGAAAAAGGGGAAAGCAAAACAAAGCAAAACATGGAACTTCCTAGAACATTCTGAGAGATAACAGGAAATGAAATGAGACAGGGACACAGAAAGAGAATGCATGGTAAATAGAAAACACAGTAGGAACAGGTTCAAATCTTGTTGATTGATAGAAACTTAAAATTTACACACTACACACAAATAAGCAACATATGTAAAAAATCTTAGAAATGTTATTAAATGGTCAGGAAGGATAAACAATTGTGGAATGCTAATTGCCTTTGGTTTTGAGAGGAGGTTGATCAAAGAAAACAAAAGCTTAGAGGAATGAAACAACTAGAAAGAATTCTATCAGCCAAATACATCAACATGTGGAGTGAGAGGATACTCACAGCCTCCTCCCTGATACTTTCAAGTTCATGAACAGGGGACCCAGCACTCCCATGGCACAGAATGTTAGTGCTGCCTCTGAATAAAGTTCAGACTCTTGCAGACATGTCTGAGGAATTGCTTAGAACCGACTCTCAGCTGACTATAAACATTCTGCTCGAAGGTAATAATTGCAAACAGAGAAAACCCTTTAAAGAGAATTGTTGCTTTTCCTAAGGGCCTCCAAGGAACCAAAAGCCTTCAGAGGTCCCAGGGATCAGGTTCCAACACAGATCTTCCACTTGATCTTCCATCAAGTCTCCATTGTTGATCAGGCCCATGGGGTTAGACTCTTCTCTCTGTTATGCTGAAAATGTTAGTTTTCCTTTTGCCTCCACTATTGCTCTCTGAAATCTGTTTCTCAATGTTTCACCCACCATTTCTACCTTGTGACTTTTGACTTTCTCTTGCAGACCATGTCACATCTTCAGGTAGCTGCCGATTATAAATTTATTTGCTTTAGCCAGTGTCCCCTCTTCCTCTGTGATGTCCCACAAAACGCTTCTCTCTGGCTGGAGGAGTCAGTCATGAATTTAAATACCTTCAGGGTTCAAACCGACAGAATAACTGGATGATGTAGCCTGAGTGGAAAGGGGGTGGGAGGTGGGCATCTGGTAGTTCATCTTAGACAGACATTTACCATTGGAGAATATGGCACAAGATAAACCAGGGTAGGGCTGGACATTATGGGGGACACTGATTGCCAGGATGGTTGAGACCTCCCAAGAGACTACACCTCACTATCCTCTTTCAGTTCTCATTAGTATATTCCTGGGAGTAGAATTGCTGAGTTTTGTCATAAATCCATGGTTACCATTTTGTGGAACTCCCATACTGTTTTTCAAAACAGCTGTACCGTTTTACATCTCCACCAGCAAAGCATGAGGGTTCTGATTTTTCTACATTCTCACCAACACTTGTTATTGTCTGTCTTTTTTATTATACTGGGCATTAGGTAGTATTTCATTGTGGTTTTGATTTGCATTTCCCTGATGACTAATGAAGCTGAGCATGTTTTTTTCATGTGCTTAATGGCTAATGTAAGTTTTTAATATTGCGTCTGGATGTTTCCTCCAAAAGGGACAGTTCTCTCCTCAGGGGGCCCCACATGTCTACCCAGTGGTATGACACTCATCCAGGCTTTGAAAATCACTAGTTACTCATTTCCACACTTCTGGGCTAGAGAGAACAGATTCCCAAGAAAGAGGCAGAAGGCCAGAGATTTATGCCTCTGTCTCTCTTTTCTCCATTTCCTGTCAGACACAGCTGGGTCTCTCCTGGAACGAATTCCCACAGACAAACTCTTCACCAGACCATCAACTCAGAAGGGCAAAACGAGGAGCTTATTGTGAAGAGTTTGGGCCAAACCACCCAGAGCTTCCTGTGCCAGGTGAGCATGACTAGGGGCTGAAGTCACCCATTACTAGCCCCTCACCCTTGACTGCCTGAGAGGTATTTCTCAGGCTCTAACCATGAAACCTGTTTCCTCTCTCTCCTCAACCCAGAGAGGCTCGATAAAATCACTCAGCAAATGGAAAAATATTTATTTTGTGCTTATTCTAAGAAATGTGATCCATCAAAATGAGCTGTCAAGTCCTTTCACTTCCAAGGACAGTGTCCACACAGTCCAGGCTGCCTCTGGAGCTGGAATCAAATCCAAGTTAGAGGCAAGTGAGGGCCATACAGATGTCTTCAAGGGTATGCCGTAGCACGGACTTAAGGCACCATCTGCAGACTCAGACTGCCTGGGTTTCAGCCCAACTCTCTCATCCCTTAGCTGTGAAAATTGGGCAAGTTGCTTAACCATCCCTTAATGCCATTTTCCCCACTATGAAACAGCAATAATAATATTCATATGACTTCTTCATATGACTGTTTTGAGAAATAAATAAGGCAATAACTGCTTGGTTTTTAGCAAAGGGCTGGAACATACCAATCAGTAAAGAAAAATTAGATATTTATGATTTGGCTATCAAGTCCATTTCTCAAATCTGATCAGTTCTGTCAAACTCTTGATTTCTTATTAAAACCACAGCATAGACTATTAGATGTAGTTAGTTTTGACCAGATTACACTATTTATGAGTTAACAAACTCATACTTGGTAATGTGCAGGAATTAGTAAAACCTATATTTAATTCCAAAAAAGTCAACTGTATAAGTGTGGGGTTGGGGAGATGGATCTAAATGTCACCAATATCACCTGTGGACAGGATTTAGAGTCTGTGTAGGCCCCAAATTCAATGAGCTGCTTGAAGAGTCCACATTGTTTTTGTCCACACAGTGATTAGCTCTAGATAGGATGAATTTTTCTCAGTACATTTCCTTTGTCAGGTTACAACAAGAATAAAAATGAAGCCGAAGTTCTGGGAGTCCCATTTATTAAGCTGAGGAGTGAAGCCAAAATTTTTAAGTATCAGGAAACCATGCTTAAACTGAAGCTAAGTGTACCAAAAAGCAATTGGTTTAGAATAAAAGTTATATCTTTGGATCTTCATTGGTTTCCTATTTCTGCTGTGACACATTGCCACACATTTAGTGGCTTAAAACAACACAAATTTGTATCTTAGAATTCTGGAGGTCAGAAGTCTACAATAGGTCTTACAGGGCTGAAACCAAAGTGTTGGCAGGGATGCACTCCTTCTGGAGCTCCAGGGCAGAATCTGTCCCTTGTCTTTTCCAGTTTCTAGAGGTTTCCTGGGTTCCTTGGATGGACCCAAGTCTCACTTCCAGTAATTGTGTGGCTACAGCCTCTGCTTCTGTCTTCACATCATCTGTTATCACATCTCCTTCTCTGACTCTGGCCCTCCTGCCTCTCTCCCATAAAGACCATCGTGACTACATTAGGCCCATTCAGTTAATCTAGGATGGTCTTCCATCCCAAGATCTTTAACATAAATCACATCTGCAAAAGCCCTTTTGTCATGTAAGCTAACAGAGTCACAGGTTTCTGGGATGAGGATAGGGACATTTTTGCAGAACCATTATTTTGCCTGCCATACTTCCCTACCTAAGGATTATTATGTGAGAGAGTGATAAGGGGAGATCTAAGACAAATGGGTGGAAATGGCAAGGAGGCAGAATTTGGCCCCATACCAAAGAATTTCACTAATGGTAAAAGATAAGGTGGTAGGAGCTTTTGTGCCCCCCAAATAAGATCCCAGCGGGGTCTTCTTCACTGGGATGGGGTCCCTTGTTCTAGACATTCACCTGACTCAGTCCACATCAGGGGTATTGGATTATATGGCCTCTGAGAGTCTTTCCAATTCTATGTGTCTGGATTATTGTGAGTGCCTCCACACAAGTGTTGAAGATTTGGAAGCTATATCAGTCAGGTAGGCTAGCTTGTGCTGGGATAACAAACAATCCTGAAGATCTCAGTGGCTTTAATCAGCATATCCTTCATGGGACTGAAGGGGGCTCTCATTGTAGTCCTCCAGGGACTAATGGAACAACTACCTTCTCAAATGGCAGCTAGCCACCATGCCATCAGGAAAGAGAGCTCTGGAGCATCTAGAAAGAACAATTAATACTCTGACCCAAAGGTGGCCCATATGACTTACACAAAAAACTCCTCAGCCAGAACTAGTCACATGGCTCCATCCAACCAAAAGGAAGATAGGGACATGGAATCAGGAATCAGTTGGTGAGCAGAAGAGATGATGATAACAATATAATAAGCCCGCTTTCCTTCCCCATCAGTTCATGAGTTTTAGCCATATTAATTCCTTTGACCCATCAAGTGTTCCTACAAAGAGAGTTACTCTCTGTCCATTTATTCTGGGGCAACTTATGAGACAGAATTGTCTTAAGAATGTTCCCCTTTATTAATTTTAGCTCCATGGTTAGTATTTCACTTTCAAAAAACTAACAACTAAAGGATAATGATGACATGATGATGAGGAGGAGGATGATAATGAATGTTTCTTGAAAATTCACAAGGTGCTGGACATTGTACTAAGCAATTTCCATATTAACTTTCTTGTATCCTAGGCACGGGGCATGAGCAAATCATATTCCTCATTTTGTAGCATACTTCCATCATCAGATCATGCAAAGACTATCTCCTGATGTGCTTTATTCACGCGTTCCCACTCCTCATTTTAGCAACCATCATGCTTATGATATGACACTTCGATCTTCTATATATTGTTGCAAAATGTATAGTGTGGTCATTACAATAATAATGGTTATATAAGTTATAATACTGTTAACTTGATTCTTTTTCCTCCTTTCTTGCTTTCAGCATCCTTTTCATAAGATCTTTCAATATTTTAAGTATACTCTTCACACAGTTTATGGCCTGTAAGAGCCACATTGTATTCCACAGTATATGTCCCTTATATTTTACTTAATTTTTCCCTCAACAATGGGACTCCAGGTTGCCTATTGTAGTTCTGATACTTTCAACTGGGGATTGGCCAACTTTTTCTGTACAGATCGGATAGTAAATATTTTATGCTCCTGTAGCATAAAATAGCCATAGGCAGTATGTAAATAAATGTGTGTGGCCAGACTTGGCCCATGGGCCACAGTTTGACAAGCCTTGCAGCAAACAAGGCTATGATGAACACCTACTGCACACATCCCCTTATGGAGTTGTGCCACACTTCCTCTCAAATATACTGTATCAACAAGAGTGAAATTTCAGGATCATGGAATATCTACGTAGAATATCAGTCTAACAATAGTTCATTCAAACACACCTACATTCCTCCCAATATTATTCAATGATCTTAGTTTTCATCAAGATGATGGGGTAATGTTACATCTCATTGTTTTTTTTTAATTCGTATTTCCCTGTTGACTAATGAGTTTCAGTGTCCTTTCCTGTTTTCACTTGTCATGAACAGCACCTCTTCTTCTGTCTACTGCCTGCATATGCCCTTTGCCTTATTCTCTATTTCTTGATAACTGGTGGGAATTTGTTAAATAGTCTACGTATTAGTCCCTTTTCAGTTTTACAACTTACAGATAGTTTTCAAATAATCTCTCCCAATCTGTTGACTGTCTATTAACCATGTCCATGGCATTGTATACTCAAGGAATTCTTCACATCGCTGACACATGACTTGTTCTTTATAAGACTTGTTTAGGAAATCTACCCACACTCCTAGGCCACAAAAATAGTATTTTCTGTGATTAATCTTAGAGTTTTCTCTTTTACAGTTTGGCTTTGAATCCATCTTAAGGTCCTTTTTATTTATAGTGAAGAGATTTCCATTGAAATCTGAATAGTGAATCAGGTTTCCCAGAACCATTGGTCAAAGCTGGTGGATGAAATTTTATTCATTGATTCTCTTGTCACCTTCATTATGTATCAACCACTCAGATATGCATGTATCCACCTGAGAGCTTTCTCTACTGTGCCATGGATTTGTTTATCATTGGTGGGGGTGGGGAGGTGCTACCATATTGTTTTTATTGCTGTGGTTTTGTAATATATTTTAATATTTGGTGTAGCATCTTTCTCCTTTGTGCTCTTCTTTTCCAAAATGTACTAAGCTATACATGGACCTTTATATTTCCATATGCATTTGTGTGTGTTTCTCTAGTCTCTAGATCCTTAAAAACATTCAGCTGATATTTTTATTGTGACTGCATTGAATTCATTTAATTTGAAGATAATAGCTTTATAATATTGTGACATCTCCTTCATAAGTATGGAGTATCCCTCAAATCATCAGACCATCTTGTATATCCTTTTTTCTTAAGAATTTATTTTTAAGTAATCTTCATACCCACCATGGGTCTTAAACCCATGACTCTGAGATCAGGAGTCACATGCTCTACCACCTGAGCCAGCCAGGTGCCCCCCACCCCCATCTTGTATATACTTTAAAAGAATTTTAGCATTTTCCCCATAGAACTTGTATATTCTCTGTTCAGCTGATTCCTGGACACTTCAGAATTCTCATGACTATTTGGAAGAGACTTTCTTCTTCCCTTTTTTCCCACATCTAGTTGATTTTTGCTGGTATAGAGAAATGATATAGTTTTTGTGGGTCAGTTCTGCTTTCCTCTATTGTAATCCTCACAAGAAAACTAATGAGAGTGGCTGTTACCCCATTTCACAGGTGAGGAGGTTAAGTTCCTGGCCCAATATTATTCAGCTAATAATGGACAAAGCTAGTGTATGATGCCAAGCAGTATTTCCCATCACAGGGGGTTTTGGCTACAGGGAAGGGTAAATAGTAAGAGTACATTGAAAACTCTCAGACACATGCAGAAGTGCTCAACTTACAAAATGGAAACTCCCCGTGCAAATATTATTCTTTGGCTATTCCTCTACTGACGCCTGCTGACTCCCAGGAACATGGCTATTACAAGGCATGTGGTCCATGGTCCGGTTAATAACAGTGCAGAGAGAAAAAACCAGCTTCCTTTCCCCATGGGCCATTCTAACACATTCCTCCACAAAGTTAAAATCGGCCCTGTCAAGGCAGCAAGATACTCTGAATAGGGCTTCCCCAGATTCCCTGGACGGGCTGGCACCTCCTGTCATTTCCCTTGTCATTTTTGCTGAAACCCAGCCCCAGCCCCACATTAGCTCCCGCTTGGAAGTCTCCTGTCTGGAGCCAGTGAGGTTTGTCTGCTTCCTTGGGTTTGGCTAATAAATTGGGATCGTGGGGTCAGGCAGCAGGGGACCTGGCACCCAGGGAGCCCCTGACACCAATTTTATTAGATTTCTCTTTGCAGGGCCCGGGATGCCATCCCAGCAGGGAGTCCGCAATCGCTCGGTAACCAAGATTTTGTCGTCTCTGGTTTGACAAGGTCATTTTTTACTAGAGGAGGAAAAATCCCACATTAATTATACAAGCAAACTGGGGCCAAGGCCGTTAAAGCTGGCCTCCCTCTTCTGTGAGGGGGGAGAAGGAGAGGAGGTTGGTTTCCTCTGTGAAAAGGGAGTGAAGCCAGGAGCAGAAGCTAGTGTGCGTGGAGTTTGGGCTCCTCAGACCCTCCATCTCTGACATGCACATGCGCTGTCTTCCCTGTAGTCTTTAGAATGTTAGTTTATCTAAAACAGACTGCAAAGAGACCGAGCCCAGGAACATGCATGTTCATGCCCACACAGGTTCATTCATTCAACATCCTTTCAGAAAGCACCTGCTGGTTTTCGAACACACAGCTAGGCACTGAGAAGGGAAAAATGAAAGAAGCATAGTTGCTGCCTTCCTAGTGGCTCTCTCAGTATCGCATGAGAGGTATGTGGGGTATCTGTCTTACAGAGCAAGAAAGATAACCACAGCCCCCCTCTTCAGGCCTGGGAAGGCAAGGTAAGCATGCCATCACTCTTTAGATAAAAGTTAGGAAACTCTCGCATCCTTCTTGGTAGCCCCCCCATGCCAGTTCTGCAAACTCAGAACCATTATCCCATTGTTCCTTTTTGCCTTAGGATAATATTTGCATTGAAGCAGCAAGAGTGACAATGAACTCAAAGCATGAATTCTTCCTGAAAACTTGGTATCAGCTACTTGGCTTATAAAGATGGAAGCACAAATGGAATCTCCTTTCTCAGGGCTGACAGTATCTTGTCCAGAAGTCACAAAGATTCAATGCATCTGTTAGCATTTGCATTATATTTGTTGAAGTGAAATGGACAGCTTTCCCCTATCCCTTGCCTACCTCTCCCCATTCACCATCTTACTCTATCATCTGCCTTATAGATCGGAATAGCCCTTCATCCCGCATCATTACCGCTCTGTCTACTGAGCTATCTGTTTTGAAGTTCCTGGGAAGTCCATGGTTTCCTGGGCACAAGTGCTCCAGTAGCTATGACCTTTGCACATGGGGTGGCTCCCACCTCCTGGGATTATGTTTGGCTACATCAGTTCACTTCCTGTCCTGGCAACAAGAGTCTTCTTCTTCTGCCTGCATCTGCCTCCACTCTTGCCCTCCTCCTCTGAGGCTAAACTTGCCATGTCCCCTGCAGCAGTCTCCAAAGCACCTTGATACAGAGCAGCAAAACTCTGGCAGAGAGCACACACTCCGCATGGCATCTGCCAAAAAAGCTTCCAGAACATCAGTGTGGCACCACGACACTACGATCTGGGTTCATTTTCCAATTCTGCTACTTGGAAAGAATGGAGTATATACTTGTATATACTTTATGTCCCTTATATTTTACAGCAAGTTACCTAATTAATATTTTAATTCTTATCTGTAAAACATAGTTAAAAATAAATCCTCTGATGAAGAGGTAGTGAATCCTTAATGAAATGATGCATGTAAAGCTATTGATGCCTTATTGTCATCAGTAGTATTACTGCTCTGGGAGTCCTCCCTTCCTGACTCACTTTCACCAGATAACCCGAGCTCTTGCTTTGGTAAAAAGATCAAAGCCGTTTGGTATGAGTGCAGCATCTTCCCTTGCTCACCTAAATATTGATGGAGATACATTCCCCTCATTTGCTTATAATTCCTCTGCATATTCCACTGCAATTCCATTTTACTTTTTTCTTGCTCTGTAAGACAGATGAACTCCTCTAAAGCCTTACCTTAATTAACTCCTTGTCTGCCTCTCCAGGTTTCCCTGAAGCTCTTTTATGAGCCTTACAATATAGCCATCACTCACCCCTTTACCAGCCTGGAATGTTCCTTATTTCTCCCTTCTTTCCCTTAGTTGTACCTTTCGATCCTTACAACATGACTGCTGAAACTTCCCATATTAATTATCAATTATTGCATAACAAACTACCATAAACTGTATGGCTTAAAACCACACACATTTATCATCTCACGGTTTCTGTGGGCCAGGAAACTGGGCACAGCTTAGATGGGTCCTTGGCTTCATGGTGTCTCAAATCTCAATCAAAAGTGTCAGCTAGAGTTGAGATCTCATTTGGAGACTGGAACAGGGAAGGATCTACTCCTAACCTCATGTAATTGGTGTTAAAACTCAATACAAATTCTGGATACATTTGAACCAATGAGACATCTGGGAAAAGCATTTAAAAAGCATGACAACCAGTGAGGGGGATGTCATCATTGTCCAGGTAAGAGGATCAGCTGGAAAACATCAGGCCGCTCACCACCAACTAAATTCTGTTTATGCTTCAGTTTCCTCTTTTGAAAATGGGAATAATAGTAAAGCCTACCAGATAGGGATACTGGGAGAACTGAATGACATAGTGCTTCACAAGTGCTTAGGATAAGGCCCAACACAAAATCAGTTTTCTGTAGGTGTTAGCTAGTTTATTATAATCATTTGTAATATGTCACCTGAGTTTGCCTGTGCTGGCTCACATCCTGTGATTCTCTGATCTTCTATGATTTTTCCTGGCTCAGAAATATAGTAAGTATCTCTTCCCTGCTGACCCAGGGATCCCCCCAAGGATGCTGTGATGGGCCTGCCTTTCTGCCCAAGTCTCTGCCTCTGATGTGGTTCAGCAAGAGCAAGCCAGAGCACCCTCTGCCTGGTCATCACCTCCAAGCTGAGCTCAGCTCTGGGCTTTGAGAGTGAGTGACTTACTCCCAGGTCGGCACTTTTATTGTGGTTTCATGATTGGTTCAGGATGGCTGGGCCTTTGCTACCCACCCCCATCCTCAAGTGAATTCCCAGTCCTGCCAGAGGCTGAAAGGAGAGTGACTTAGTCATTAGCTTCTCTGGCAACAGCCCCTGGCAGCAGTTCAAGGCAGCTTAGAAAACAGGGCAACAAGTGGCTGCAATATGCATTTCAAAAGCCTAGCAGACAAGAAAAGGAAATGAAAACCAGAAAAAGCAAGGATAGTAATGTCTGAACCTGGAGGCACAGCTAGACACACTGGGCACCAAAGACAATGCTCTCAGGTCCTGGGGGTAAGGGACATGGGAGGGTAGCCTAGCAAAGCTGAATGGTAAGAGGCCCAGGGCCTCTATCACCTTCTCCCATAAGCAAAAATGGAATAGGACTTCCTTTGCATGATAGAAGACTATGACCAGGCACAATTGTCTTGGGGGTCTATGTTCAGACTATAAGAAGGGTGCCCTATCCTATGCCAGCCCCTTGCAGAATTCTTTTGACTCAGGCATGTTAAGATCCAGACCCTCACTGAGCTAGACCTCTAGAATCCAGCCTTTCATAAGAAGATACAAGGAACAGGGATAAGCAATGATAAAAGGGCTTGGATCTTTTCCTGATTCTATCCTAGATTACCCAACTCTTACAACACAAAGTGAGTGTTGTCACTGCTTCCATTTCACAGATGAAGAAAGAAACTAAAGCACAGAAACATGTAACTATTAGATTAACTTATTTGTTGTCTTCTGCCTGTCTAACCACAATAGAAGGTCCAAGAGAGCTGGGACTGTCAGTCTTAGTCATCATTTTATTACAAGTGTTGAAATAGATGCTGGAATATTGTATATGCTTAAAAAACGGGTTCTTTTTTCCAAAAAGAAAACTTAGCAAAGATCACATGTTCCCCTTACTCTTAATGGCTGAACTAAATTGTCTCTGATTTGGTCTGCTCTGATTGAGGCTGTGGTGTTGTCATGTCTGAGTCCCCAGTTGACTCTCAAATTTGAGAGCTCTTAGAAAGACCCCTATAAAAAGTAAGATGATATTTATAGTTTGAATGTGGAAATCCTCTATTCTTGCTGTAGAACTCCATGTCCTACTTTGGGTTGACCTTAGATTCAAAAGGAAATGATCCCCTGGGTCTCTGCATCTGTATATTGACTCCAGGAAGGATTCTGATTGGTTCTGTGATGATGTGCTCATCCCATGGATGAATAACCACTGCAAGGGCATGGGGGACTGACACTGGAACTTCCACTAAGAAACTCAGAAAGGAGGGAGAATGGTTTTATACAGAGTATTATAGAATAAAAAAAAAATACAATGAAAAGAAAAATATGCCCAAGTATGATTTTATCCCATCAAGGCCATAGCCATGATATTTGGAAAAAAGGGCAAGATTGTTGGCATAATAGCCCTTATTTATACTCCCTCACCTCTCTTTGACAATGCTCAAAGTAAATAATGATAATCATAATCATTTAAAGCATTCTTTCCTGTTGAGCCCAAAAGTGCCTTTTAAAAGTGCCTGTGCAGGATATTGGTTGGCTCAGTTGGTTAAGCGTCTGCCTTAGGCTCAGATCATGATCCCAAGGTCCTGAAATGGAGCCCCATATTAGGCTCCCTGCTCAGCAGAAGAGTCTGCTTCTCCCTTTCCTTCTGCCTCTGCTCAAGTTCTCTCTCTCTCACTCATTCACTCTCTCTCAAACAAATAATAAAATCTAAAAAAATTAAAAGAATAAAAGTCCCTGTGCATCATCTCTATTTCTCTGTTTATTTTCATAAGTTCTGGCAACACCCATCAAAGCTACACATTGCCAATCCAATATTTTCTCAGCCTCCCTTTTCAGATCTGGTCCTAATGGGTACCTTTTCTAGATCTAGTCCTTTCTGAGAATAGATAGGTGAAACATCAACCCACATAATGTAGTTGGGGGACAGTAACAGACTCCTATAAGGCCCCAAGTATCCCCTTAGTTGTCTGTCAATTTGTTGTCATCTCTCCAACTAAACTGCCAATTTAAAAAATAATATTAACATCAGTCTAAATGTGATTCAAATCCAGATTCTTGCATTTAAATTTTTTGGACCTTGGGACAGCTGAGTGGCTCAGTGGTTGAGCATCTGCCTTTTGCTCAGGTCATGATCCTGGGGTCCTGGGATTGAGTCCTGCATCAGGCTCCCTATGGGGAGCCTGCTTCTCCCTCTGCCTATGTCTCTGCCTCTCTCTGCATGTCTCTCACTAATACATAAATAAAATATTTTAAATAAATAAATAAATAAATAAATAAATAAATAAATTTGGACCTTAAATAAGTCATTCAACTTCATTGAATCTTATTTTCTTCAAAATGTGGATAATAATCTAAGTCATCTTCCCTATTTTCCTAGCAAGAGTATCCCAACTTCTTGGGAAAATTTCAAGGTATCCATTGTGTCTGATACTGTTTTTGGCTCTTTGTCACATTATTTTATATAATACAGGCTACAAATAATGAGTGTGTGTCCTGTATCTCCCATCTCCTACCCAATGTAAACATAACTGATAAATTACAACACTCTTTCTTGATGAACTCAAAGAGGTCTTCAGTTTTCTTCTCAACACAAGGTCTCGACTCAGTAATGAGAGAAAATTAGTCCTAAAGTAAACACTACTCTGTCTTGCCTAAACAGATCTTAAAAGCAAGATTTAAAAGATATATCTATCCATCTATCTGTCTGAATATACACATATCAAACCCCTAACATAGTAAACATTCTAATGTCTGCCATTCAACTAAGAATTATCAGACATGCAAACAAAGATAAAATAATGAGGAGAAAAATCAACCAATTGAAACTTTACAGAATTGACATGGATGTTAGAATTAGCAAACGAAGAGTGGAAACAAATGATGAGAGGCTCCTAATTCTGGGAAACAAACAGAGGTTGCAGAAGGGGAAATGGTGAGGGGATAGGGTAACTTGGGAATGGGCATTAAGGAGGACATGTGATAAGATGAGTGTTGGGTGTTATATGTTGGCAAATTGAATTTAAATAAAAGAATTAGCAGAAGAGGACATTAAAATTTATTATAACCTTATTTCATACATTTAAAAATTAAATAGAGATAGGTAAGATATATATATTAACCAAATCAAATTTCTAGTCTAAAATGTTTCAGAGAAAGATTTACAATGTCTGTAGATTAGATGTAAACAAAAAAAATAGTAAGCCTACAGACATAGAAATAGAAATGATGCAAACGGACATACCAAAAAGTCTTAAAAAATGAAAAGAACAAATCCATCCGAACAGTCATTTCTCCATAGAAGACATATAAATGGCCAACAGACACATGAAAAGATGTTCAATGTTACTCATTAGGAACATGCAAATCAAAACCATAACGAGAGAAACCAACTCATACCTGTAAGAATGGCTAAAATCAAAAGCACAAGGAGTAACAAGTGTTGGTGAGGATATGGAGAAAATGGAACCCTCATGCACTGCTGGTGGGAATGAAAACTGGTACAGCCAGTGTGAAAAACAATATAGTTTCCTCAAAAAATTAAAAATAGAATTACCATATGATCCAGTAATTCCACTACTGAGTATTTACCCAAAGGAAAAAAAAACACTAATTTGAAAAGATATATGTGCCCCTATGTTTATTGTAGCATTTTTTACAATAGCCAAATTATGAAGCATCCCAGATATCCATAGATAAATGAATAAGGAAGATGCAGTAATATATATATACAATGGAATATTATTTAGCCACAAAAAGAATGAAATTTTTCCATTTGCAACAACATGAATGAATCTGGAGGGTATAATGCTAACCGAAATAAGTCAATCAGAGAAAGACAAATACTATATGATTTCACTCATATGTAGAATTTAAGAAACAAAACAGATAAAAAAGAAGAAAGGAGGTGAACCAAGAAAAAGACTCTTAACTATAGAGAATAAGCTGATGGTTACCAGAGGGAAGATGAGTGGGGGAATGGGTGAAATAGGTGATTAAGAGTACAGTTATCATAATGAGTACTGAGTAATGTGTAGAATTGTTGATGCATGTATTGTAAATCTGCAACTAATATAGTATTGTATATTAACTTTACTGGAATCAAAATTAAAAAATGAAAAGAGCATTTTTGATTTGTAGAATAATTTCAAGTGATCTAATATACACAAAAGCAGAGTATCTAACAGAGGAGAAAGGAGGATACAGAAAAAAAAATTGAGGAAACAATAGCAACTTTGATTAAAACTATAAATACATAGATCTGAGAAGCTCTAAAACATAGAAATGAAAAGAAAAGTACACCTCAGCACAGCCTAATCAAATTTCGCAAAGCCAATGACTAAGAGAAAATTGTAAACTAGTCAAAGAAAAGGACATGTTAAGCACAAAAGAGCAAACATAAAGACTACAGCAGATTTTGAATCAGAAACACATAGAAAAGACAGTGGAACAACATTTTGAGGTACCAGGAGGAAAAAAATAACTGTCAATGTAGAATTCTATACCCAGCAAAAATATATTTCAAACATGAAGGTAAAACAAAAATTTTTTTTCAGACATAAAAACCCTGAAAGGGGATCCCTGGGTGGCGCAGCGGTTTGGCGCCTGCCTTTGGCCCAGGGCACGGTCCTGGAGACCCGGGATCGAATCCCACGTCGGGCTCCCGGTGCATGAAGCCTGCTTCTCCCTCTCCCTCTGCCTGTGTCTCCGCCTCTCTCTCTCTCTCTGTGTGTGACTATCATAAATAAATTTAAAAAAAATTAAAAATAAAAATAAATAAAAATAAAAACCCTGAAAGAATTTATCACCCGAAGATGGTGAAGTTACACTGCAAGAAATGATAAAATACTTCAGGCAGAAGGAAAGTAACATCAGATGGAAATATGCATTTTGTTTCTCAACTGTTTTTTTGTTATCATCCCCCTAAGGAATCTTTTTAGACTTTTTCCCTAATTCCCACCATTCCAACAATGTTTCAATATAACAGAATCACTATATATCTGCTTGTGTATAGCATATATTATCTGTGCTTTCTACATTAAAAGTAGTAATTTTGCCCCCAAGAACCAATTCACCCACATGGGGGTGAGATCTCCACTGATAATACATGATGTATCACTTTTCTATTGCTGCTATTTTTTAAAAAAATATTATCACAAACTTAGTGGCTGAAGACAACACAAATCTGTTAATTTACAGCAGTATAGGTCAGAAGTCTGAAATATGTGTGTACCTTTCTGGATCTTCAAGAAGAGATTCTTTTTGCTTGCCTTTTCCAGCTTAGAGATCACCCGTAATTTCATGAAGAACCTAGAAGATCCTTGGCTCATGACCCCTTCTTCCATTTTCAAGTGAATGATGTTTGTTACAACTCTCTGATGATACTTTTAAAGAGATATCATCTTCTGGTCTCAGCCTCTGAATTTAGCCAGGAAAGATTCTTAACTTACAGGGAATCATATGATCAGGATAGATCCATTTTAATAATCTAGGATAATGTTCTCTTCACAACTTTTTTAATCTTTATCACATCTATCAAGTCCTTTTTGCCATGTATGAAAACAGGTTCACAAGTTCTGAGAATTGGGCATCTTTGGGAGGACACTATTCTGCCTACATGTAATTTAAACAAGGAAATAAATAGTGCAAGAGTTATGTGGGTAGACATATAAAATTTTGTTCTTATTATTTAAATCCTTAAAATACAATTGACCATTAAAATAATAACCATGTAGTGCAAGATTTATCACTTACATAAAAATGAAATGTATTGTAACAATAGCACAAAGGCCCAAAGGGATGAAATGTATTTTAAGGTTCTTATACATGAAATGTATAATATTACTTGAGGGTGGATTATGATGAGTTAAGGATATATACTATATACCCAGGAGCAACTACAAAAATAAAATAATAAAAAGAGATATATAGTTAATATCTAAAGAAAACAGAATGGAATCAGAAATAGTACTTAATTATCACAAAAGAAATCAGGGAAAATAAAAATAGAACAAGAGATAAGATAGAAAACATAGAGCAAGATAGTAGATTTAAAGTGAATCATATTAATAAGCAATATAAATGTGAATGATTTGTGTAACCCAATTAAAAGGCTCAGATTGTCATAATGGATATAAAATTAAGTCATAATGAAACTTGATGATCTGAGTGACAGTGACATGGTCATATCTTGCATCCTCAAATCAGAGCTGGAGCCCCCAAATCATATGGGCTTAGACGGGAGAATATGGTTCCCCAAAAGGCAATTTAGGTAGGATTTCTATAAGAAGAGAAAAAGGACAATGGGGAGAAAAAGTCAACATATGTCCTTCTCAATGGCTCTTCCTATCATGGAAAATAATATTCCTCTCTTCCCATTGTTTTTATGAGGCAACTTTGAATTAACTCTTCTCTTATTTTAGGAGGCTTTCAAAAAAGTAATTCTCTTCCTCTCTTCTTTTTTTCTGGATCTTTCTCTCAATTTTTCTTACTAAATTGTCATTTGTGTTTATGAGTCAGTCTGACCACTTTAAGAGTGAAAAAAATTATTGCATTTGACCAAACATATCCTATGAAATGTTTAAGAGGAGTAATATCTTCAAATATTTCTCCTATAGACTGCCAACTGCACAAACTATACTATTTATCCATATTCCCATTTATTCTTTGACTCATTCATGATCAAGGTCAAATGTAACCATCTCTGTGAATCTGCAATCCCCCGTGTAGTGGTGGACACAGCTACAACATGTTTGAAATCCTACTGGAAAGATCTATGTTATCTTTCTATCTCTTTACACAATAGTGGATCATGTACAATATAGATGAAACTTTGTTATCTCTATAATCCCCAGTGTCTAGCAGGAAGCTCAATATATCACAGATTCTTAGTAAATATTTTCTGAAGTAATAAATACAGAGATGAATGCATGAATGAATGCTCCTGTTACTTGGCAGTGTCCCATTGTCCTTCGCTAGCTCTAGCTCCAAGAAGGCTAGCAGATTTCATGTTTAGGGCATATTATGAATAATATGTAGTGGCTTTCTAGAATTTTGTCTTAATAAGGACTGTGAGGTTATACCTGAGCCCAGTAGGAGTGCCACAATGGATTAGTGAAGTCTAACATGGTTTCCAGAGTGGCGAGAAATAACAAGTATCATGAACCTCTATGATGCTGGCTTTTGCTATGCCTTCTGGCCAGTTCTGTGAACTAGATTACTGGTCATATTCCAGCACTGAACTCACCAAGGCCAAGACTAGTCACAGAAATTTTAGTCAAGGGATGGCCAGGATCATCATGAAACAAAAGCCATATCAGGTCAATTTTCTTGTAAATTACTGATCAAGAAAGGCACTGGGGTCACTAATCCTGGCATCACCAATCATCAGTCAGTCTAATCCCCTGAACCCAGACCCAGCTGAATCCATGTTGGCTCCTCTCAGGCTTCCACAACCCAGCAAACAAAACCAAATACAGCTTACCCCTCACATGTGCCTCCCAGCCTGTTTTGGTTTTTTACACAAATTATGGGGCATTACCCACTTCCTGTGAATACCAGCCCCTGCTCAAATTTATCATCCTGGGAGGGAAGCATTTGTTGACATCCAGCTCAACAGTCTCTGCTTAGTATGATTCCACCTCACAGACCCAAGCAGAAAACTCCGAATACATCCAAACCTTCCCAGTGTGGGTCCTGTTGGAATATCCTTCTAAGCCAAACGTAGACTCATTACAGAAGCTCCCACTCTTCCCTCGCCCTCCTTCTTCACCCTCATCATTTCTTCTTCTCACCTTCCTTCAAAGGGGAGAGGGGAAAATATGGTTCTGACTTCCAGATAAGGAAAAGATTCTCAACTTTTCACCCTCCCCAACCAGCCTTCCCAGGAAGCACCCATCTCTGGGCACAATTCACACACCAACAGAATTGTTGCCACATTTTTTGTTTCTGGAGGATGTAAAAAAAAAAAAAAACAGTGTGGGTATAAAGGAACATAGTGGTATGTCCTGCATGTTCCTCACCACTCTGGTTTTCTCAGGTAACGCTGTTCCCTTCTTGACTTCTATAGGGGGTATTTTCCAAGATATTATGTGTCTTCCCTGTTGATGGTTCCATAGTTCCATCCTTCTTGGTACACTATCACTATCCATTTTCATGGTAATTGTCCATACATATTAGAGCACACCTGTTCTCTATCTTCCTGACAGTGTTCACCATGGGACCTCCCAGCAGACACCAAGGGCATCAGATACTTCTGATGTACTCTTCAGATACTTCACTTTACTCTGTGCATTTCTAATTTTCCACCCAATTCCTGATATACACAGGAAGTAAAAAGAGGATGCAGTACCAAAAACCTGAGATGACCCCAGGGTCCCCATATTAGCGTACCCTGTGGAACTCTTGACCACTAAGGGACAAAAAGGCCATGTTTTCTTTCTGCTTTTAAGAACGGATCTTCTGCAAAGTGCTCTGAACTGATTTCTCTGATACTTTATTCCTTAGAAACTGGTTTTTCCCTTTGATAAAAGCAAAAGAGGGGTTTAATTTTCAAGAAAGATGAGTTTCCTGAGCCTCCCATATAGCTGCACCCATGGAAGATCTCAATGAAGTCTTGAAACACAGACCAAGACCAGAAATCTGTGTTGGCACAGGACCTGGCACAACAAAACTACTTAATAAATGCTTATTCTATGAATGGATGAGTGAATAATAAAATGAATTGATTTGTGCCTACAAGCTCTAAATATCTATGTTTGCATGTGTCCTACCTCTCTTTCTCTGAACTAGATTTGCGCATGGCTACACACACACACACACACACACACACACACACATGCACACACGCACACATACACCCTGTACCTGAAATTGATTAAATGAGTCTCCAGCCTAACTTCACAATCCCCCTGGTCTTTCCTTGAATGTCTCTGTCCTACATTCAGGGTGAGTGAGACCTCAGTGCTCACCTCAGATTTTCCACACCCTGATTCTAATCTTTCCTTTGCAGACTGTGTGGGGTTCTTCTGTTCTCAAAGAAATGCCTGCCAGCACTGGGGTGAGTGTGTAGATAGGATTCTGGACACTGACAAAGTAAAATGCCAGGCTTTTACAAGTGCATGTATATTGGAGGGAGGGGCATCATGTGAACATGCTCTTATACTCACATTCTGGATCACTTCAGAATTTGCTTACTCTTTTAGATCTATCAGCTGGAACCACTGCCATCTTCCTCTTGAGGCTCTGAAGCATTTAAGCCTGAGTGAATTCTATCCAAGGGTACCATTCATCAGCCTTGTTAACCATTCCACTAGATACACAGAAGAGAAACTAGGAATTCTAGGGTAGAACTTCACAAAGCAATTTGTCTTTGAAATCCTGGTCCTACCATTTACCACATGTTTTATTTTGGACAAGTTATAAACCACTATGGAACCCAGTCTTTTCATCTAGAAAATACTAATAATAGTAGCACCAAATTCAAAGAGATGTTATGAAATTTAATTAGATAATCTAAATTTTTTTTAATTTTTATTTATTTATGATAGTCACACAGAGAGAGAACGAGAGAGAGGCAGAGACACAGGCAGAGGGAGGCAGGCTCCATGCAGTGGGAGCTCGACGTGGGACTCGATCCCGGGTCTCCAGGATCGCGCCCTGGGCCAAAGGCAGGCGCCAAACCGCTGCGCCACCCAGGGATCCCTTAATTAGATAATCTAATGCAAACATTTAGCATGCTGTGTGGCACATAATACACTCCATAGGCAAGGGAACTCACTAGTTAACCACTTAGGTGAGGGATAAAAAGTCAAAATAGTTTCTCATAACAACATCTAATAGAATCTGAGCATCCTGACCACATATCCACATCCTTGGGATATGACCAAGATGAAGATACTGGGAATGGTGTATTCTAGAAGGGAGGGTTTTAAAGTCAGAGCTCAGGGTGCCTGGGTGGCTTAGTCATGTGTCCGGCTCTTGATTTTGGCTCAGGCCATGATCTCGGAGTTGTGAGATCAAGCCCTGCGTCAGACTCCACACTCAGTGGGGAGTCTGCTTGAGATTCTGTCTCCCCCTGCCCCTCCCCCACTAAAATAAATAAATAAATCTTAAAAAAAAAAAAGGCAGAGCTCAAATTCCAGACTTTTTAGTAGGCACAGAACTCTCTAGATCAAAAGGTAAATACTGACACATTAAACATCAAATAGATTAAATGTAGTACAGGTACCTTGGAACAACAAAAAATGACAATAACAGAAAAACAGGTGAAATCCAAAGGGAGTGTGAATTTTAGTTAACAGTAATTAATTATACTAAACCAACCATTGTTGGTTTCTTAGTTCTGACAAATATACCATTGATTATGTAAGATGTTACCATTAGAATAAGCTAGGTGACAGATGCACAGAAATTCTTTGAATTAGCTTTGAGATGTTTTTGTAAATTTAAAATTATTCTAAAACCAGAAAGTTTCTTTTAAAAAATCAGACAGATCCCTTTGGCCTTTGGAGAACTTTCCACAGTGGACTTACTTAGACATAAAGTTATATCTTTAATTTTTGCATCCTGGGGGATACCTGGAGGGAATAGAGGAACTGGGTCCCTTCTCCCTGGGTGAAGCCAGCATGAGAGTCACTCCTGTGGCCTCATCCTGGCTGTTTTTCTCATTTCTCTAGATCTGGCTGTGGCAGGGGAGGGGCCTGCTCCACACCAGAGCCTGGTCACCAGCTTAGCTTAATTTGAGAGAAAGATGAGGTGTCAGAAGGGAAAAGTGGCCAACATTTGGTTTCCTTGAGCTCATTTTTCTCAGAAAAGTCAATAAATGTCTTATAACTCTGTACACCCTCCCCCTGACACATTGTCCCCATTGGACATTGTTCCTGGCTATAGTTGAGAGAATTCATAATGGCTTCTTGAAAACCCTGATACAGGTCCCTGGATCTGCAGCCCTAATGGGTTAGTAAAACAAGAAGTAAAGAGGGGGAAACAGCACTTCAGTGGGCAATTACACTGATTCAAGAATGGTTTTGAATGTTTTACATACTTATTGAAGACTCTTCCCATGAAATGAGGAAGCTGAGGGTCAGAGAGACTAGGGACTTGCCCACAGCCATATACATAGATACAACAAGCCATATAGAGGTGGAGCCACATAAAAATTCCAGTTTCTCCCTGCTTCCCTCAGATACATATGCACAGACATAGATACACACACACCTCTTTCAGAGGTCAAAACAACTCTGATTTCACTAAATCTGCGCTGGGCAATTGTGCTAAGTGTTTAACACACATTTAATCCTCACAGTACTCACCCATTGTTAACCCCATTTTACAGAAGAGGTAAATAAAAAGCCTAAAGAGCTTTAGTATCTTACTTAAGGTTTACATAGCTCATAAAGTGGCAGGGCTAGGATACATACTCAGCCAATTTGATTCCAGAGCCTGGGTTTTTAATCACTTCATCACTCAATGAATATTTGTGAATAAATGGAGGGAAACACAGCTTTGATGGAGGAGTGCAGAGCTATCTCAATGCTATTGTGTCCTGGATCTCACATCTAGAATGTGTGAGACCATTTCTCCTGGAGTAGGCAGTCCCAACAGGACAAGTCTGTTACCTCTGTCTTATCTCTGTCTTTGCCTCTTCTCTTCCTTTTCTTGGGGACTTGACAGGTGCTTAATGAATGGCAAAGAGAGAAATGCCACCCAAAATATTTTACTCAAAAGAGAACACACACACACACACACACACACACACACACACACACACACAAAGGGAGAGACAGAGAGAACACAAAATGTAAAGGAAATCTCAGCTATTTTTCTCACTAGCTGTAGGGCATGTGACCTTGGGGAAGATACCAGCTCCTTGGGCCTCTTTCCTTATTGATGAAATGGACTAATGGTCCCTAACTCCTGTGGTTGTTGTGAGAATCAGACATCATTTCTCCAGAGTTCCTGAGCCACGGACAGCAGAGGAGATGCCCTACACAACAAGTTTTAATGATTTTTATCTTTACTGTCATCCTTGTCTATTCATAAAACCTGTTTACTTCAGCAGAGCCTCCCAGCCACATGCCATCCAAATGCAAGCACTGAGGCCACATGTCCCCCTAAATCCTGATACCACCCAGGCAGATGAAAGCTTGAGCCTTAACAGGGCTTATCATCAGAGTGGAGAGATGAGAGGGTTCAGCTGGGCTGGAAAAGGAGTATGCCCAATTTGGCAGAAGGAGGCCTTTCCATGGCCTCTACATCCTTTACCAGATACGCTCAGCTGAGGGGGTGGGGGGTGCCATCTCAGATTCACTGCCCTGAAAAGATGGTCTTTGTTATCAACGATCATATTGACAACAAAATTCAACCTGAGTTCTAGACATGGACAGATTAGCAGGAACACCCACTGCCAACAAACACAAAACTAAATTAAACTATGTCTTTTGGGGGGCGCCTGGGTGGCACAGTCCGAGGAGCATCTGCCTCTTGGTTTCAGCTCAGCTGGTGATCTCAGAGTCATGAGATCCAGCCTTCCATTGGGCTCTGTGCTTAGGGGAGTCGGCTTAAAGAGTCTCTCCCTCTGCCCCTTCCCCACACTCTCTCTCTCTCAAAGAAATACATACCTCTTTTAAAAAATAAATATACTGTACCTTTTGGAGGTTTTACCTTTAGCTTTTTTTCCCCTTCTGTTTGGTCTACTGCTAATGGATTTGGTTGAAAAGTAAGAGAAAATAGTGCAGCAGAGAAAAATCAAGAGCCTGTCCTAGAACTCCAGGAGTGGAGAAACCTGGAGAGAGGCTAGTCCCTTTTCATAGTGGGTCCCTCTCAGCATGGATTAGGATTGTAATCAATGGGATGATGCAATGCCTTGATCATCCCTGCCCATACAGGACACAGGGCAGGGCTTTGAGGGGGAAATACTCCCCAAGGTGAGGACCTTGTGAGAGAGAATTCAGGGCAGTAGTTTTCAAAAACAGCAGAATGGCTCTGTCCCTGGGTGCAAGGAAGACAGAGACTACGATGCCCCAGAGTCTGTTCTCTTGACCGATTTTCTGTAGGACTGTGCCCTTTTTTCCTTTTTTCTTGTTTTCCTTCCAGAGATTTTCATCTGGCTTGTTTTTGTGTCTCTCATCTTCTTTCTTCTTAAGCCGGGAATATTTTTTCTTCCTTTTGAGGCAGTTGTTTCCAATAAATCCCTGCTTGTTTTCTTTAAGTTGCTCAGTTATTTTAAGTTTCCTCTTCCACAACCCTCTGTCTGCATTTCTGCTTTCCATCTGGGCCTCTTGGTTCACTCCGTTTCTGGAATGAAGACAAAAGGAGGTATTGGAAACTCAGGGAGGCTGGCCTTCCCCTGGGAGCAGAAAGGCCTGGCAAAGGACTAAATCCACCTGCAGATCTTTCCAGCGCTTTTATGATATCTCAGATTGACTAGTCACACAGCTGGAGACACCTTGACTGGCTACTAGGACAATCAGTGTTCCTGGCTTCCATAAAGGGAATCTAGTTATACATTGAGTGAGTCCTTTGATCTGAGTGCTTCTATGTGTGCCTATCAGTCAGGGCCATGGCAAAAAGCATTCGGCATACCTAAATTGGGAAACTTAAAAAGAATTTAATGAAATAACAATTTACAAAGGGGTAGTCAAGCTGCAGGGAAACAACAATGGATAGCACAGTGTCCTGGGGATTGCAGCAGCAAACTTCTCTTGTCACCACACTTTTGAAGGGATAAGGACAGGGATCAGCCCTCTGGAGAGAAAGGACCCCGTAGGAAGAGCTGCCATCTTGGCCTGTGGATGCAGCCAGCCTTGGTGCTCACAGAAAGAAAGATGAGAGATTTCAAGCTTCCCTCCCACATCCTTCCCCTCTGAACTTTCCTGCTGGGACTCCCCATTGGTTGCCCTTAATCAGAAACCGGAAGTCAAGAGAACCCACTGGAGTTGTCAATATTGATCAGATTTCTGGGTCTTAGACCACGATGGGAATGGGTAGGGAATGAATCTGTAGGGGCAAATGGAAGTTACCCAGCAGAATGAATATGCAGGTACATGTGCCTATGTGCTCATATATAAGTGCACATATGAACATGAGCATGTGCTAGGCTGATCAGAGTCTCTGGGTTCCATTTTAAATCCTTACTGAGCTATTGACTCAACCCAGTCCTTGATTTCTTTTTCACTTGAAGCTTCTATAAAAAGCCCCCCCCCTTTTTAATGCCCATTATTTGAATGAGTCTCTATTTTCCCCTGTTCAGGTGAGATAATTGGGATTCACCTCTTCAAATGGAAGCATTCACCCTTGATTTGACTCTTCCTTCTCCTAGAGTGAGTTCTTTAGAAGCAAGAACAGGTCCTTTTTGACATATCTCATCCTTTCATTGAAACTAAAGATAGTTTCTACACATATGACCCCAGAGGAGACTTCCAGTACTCTTCCCTGCTCTTCAAACACTAAGTAATAAGACTTAGAGGAAATAAAAATCCTCAATAATCCATACAGGCCAAACAGAGCAAGGAGTAGCCCCTGAATGACTCCTTCTTAGAGAAAAAAACAGATATTTGCTTTGATCAGCCTACCACAAATTGATGTCACATAGAGTAGGTCTTTAATAGTTGGTACATTACACAGCCTCTTTAACACAACACACTATTCATGTTCACAGTATGACAATATTACTTTGGAATGTGTTGTTGGTGTGTCTCTTTCTATCATTGGGTCATGAAAGTCTTGTTGACCACCATATCCCTAACATGTGGCTTGGCACCCAGGAAGTCCACAGCAGTAGTCTATTGGACAAACGAACACTGATATTTGAACATTTCAAGGACTTTACACTGGACTAAAGTGTATCTCTGAGTTCCACTGGATTGGGCCAGGAAAGAGCTATCCATGCCATTCAAGCTTCACTTTAAACAACTCCTTCACAAAGTCAAGGCCATGCACTTACTTTCATAACCAAGGGGAGACCCTTTTTCTCATGAGTTTCCAGGTAGACAAGACTTTTCCCATTTGACCTGCAGAGTCCCAGCTCCTGTATTCTTGGTCCAGGTTTCTCCAAGGTCTGGCTCATCAAGCTTTAATTGGCTCCTCTAAATAATAATAATAATAATAATAATAATAATAATAATAATAAAAAAAATAATTGGCTCCTCTGCCTTTGCTCCGTCTACATCCTCTTTTGAGTCTAGGCTTCCCATGGACAACTCCATGCATATTGCCACTTTTTAAAGTCACAGAGGTTTTTTTTTTATTGTTTTGTTTTTAAAATTTTATTATTTATTCATGAGAGACACACTGAACGAGAGGCAGAGACATAGGCAGAGGAAGAAGAAGGCTTCCCACAGGGATCCTGATGCAGGACTCAATCCCAGGACCCCAGGATCACTACCTGAGCCAAAGGCAGATGCTCAACCACTGAGCCACCCAGCTGCCCCTAAAGTCACAGTTTCTTTCTTTCTTTCTTTCTTTCTTTCTTTCTTTCTTTCTTTCTTTCTTCCTTCCTTCCTTCCTTCCTTCCTTCCTTCCTTCCTTCCTTCCTTTCTTTCTTTCTTTCTTTCTTTCTTTCTCTCTCTCTCTCTTTCTTTCTTTCTTTCTTTCTTTCTTTCTTTCTTTCTTTCTCCTCCTCCTCCTCCTCATCCTTCTTCTTCTTTCTTTGAACTTATTTATTTCCTTCAATTTTCTAAGGAGCTACAGATACCTGAGATAGGAAAAGGAGATGCACATATCAATTTGGTACTTAATCCTTGCCCATATATCCCCACAACTACTCTAATATTACAATCCTTATCTTATAAAGGAGTAAGTTGATTATCTCAAAAATGATACGATTCATCCAAGGTCTCATGGTGAGCTGGCAGCAGTTCCTCAATTTGAACCCTGATCGATCTGTGACCAAGCCTGTGCTCTTTCTCTTCTACCAATAATGAGGGGGCCCCACTTCCTTCCAAGTACTTCTGTAACTGTGTCACTTTGATAGAACTGAGAGTGAAGGAAGAGCACCACCATCTTTCCTTGGCAAGCCCATTTCCATTTCAATTTAATTTAGATTTAATAAAATGCTTAATGAATCTTAATTAAACCCAAATTGAAATTAAAAATGGTTTAACAAGGTTTAATAGTGATGTGAGAGATCACACAATTCCACTTCAATAAATATTTTCCTAATAACAAATAACCATTTCATTAGTGAGGAAAATGTTGCCATTAAGTCTAAATTAAATTAAATTATCCATAATTTACTGGCATAGTTAACAGTATACGTTAATGAAAAATATGTAGCTTGTGTGGGGATTTTTGTTTTTGGTTTTCGTTGTTGTTGGTTAACTGCCTGCATGTTACAAATGACGCTAGTTTAGAGAATTTAAAAAGACACTGAGAAGAATATAATGGGTAGATGGTCTGAAGCCAGTGGAACCATCTCTGAGATTCTCTCTTATCTAATGACAGAGACAATGAGGAAGAGGAAAGAGAAGACATGGGGCTTTCCACCAATGCCATGTGGATTTCTATAGATGTTACAACCATAAAATGGGGTATTGATGGGTGGGTAAAGAGATTTTGAACCTAGGAGATCTTTGGTTTAAGACAAAAGTGGGGAGAAAAAATCAGACTCCTATATAAAATGGCTCATATAAGATGTGATGAGGAGAGATACAGGATGCAGAATATGAGAGAGGAGTAAAGGGCCAATCATGTTTCCTGGTGTGTGTATGTGTGCATGTGCGTGCATTTTCTGTTTTCTTTTTTTTTTTTTTTTTAATTTCTTCGTGGTCAAACTTGAAGTATGAATTAGGAAAGAGACTGTTTAGAAACTGTTCTAGGGAAAGATATTCTAGAATAGGAGATCAAATTCCAGGGTGGAGAGAGGTTTCCAACAAAGAAAGGGCAATGGGAAAAGGTTTCAGGGAAAGGGTAATGCGACTTCACAGTAAGGTCTTATTTGTTTTTCACCCTACAGTGCTGATATGGAGGAAAGATGCTGTGAGCTGAACTGTGTAAACCATGCTGCAATCTGAAGGTTGTCAGAGACACATATTCCCCACTAACATTTTCTAAATCCAAGAGATAACCCCCCAATTCCCAAGATTCCCAACCTCAAACTTTCCCATATAGACAGTAGAAAGTGCCTCATACTACCCTCTACCACCCACGGGATGTTATCAAGAGCTACACTAATACTGTAGCCATGAGGCACATGGCGATACTGAGCTGCTGAAATATAACTACTCCTAATCGAGATGTGCTATGAGTATAAAATATAGTCTGGATTTCAAAGACTAAGAGGATATAAGCATCTCATTAATAATTATTTTTTATCAGTTACATTAATAATTATTTTATATTGATTATATTAAAGTAATGATATTTTTTATATAGTGGTTAATTTTTTCAAATTTTAAAAATTAATTTCTCCTATATCTTTATATTTTATTCAAGGTGGCTACTAGAAAATTTTAAACTATGTGTGTGACTTTCATGATATTTTTAGTAGAGCTAGATGGATCTACTTTAACCAAAGCGATGCGTATATTTCATTTTCTTTTGTGTTAGCGTTAACACACATTCCTTCATTCATCCATTCATTTATTCAACAACAGTGTTTAAACATTCATCAGCACATACTCTGTACTAGGCATTTGTGATACAGTGGGAAAAAGTAGCCAGTCCCATGTATCTTAAACACATCCGCACACACCTTCACACACCTTCACAACACATGCTCATGCATATTCAAATGTGCATACATATGCACAGATGGACCTACGACACATGCACGTGCACATATGCACAAATGCAGACAAACATGAATTAAAAGCCACAATCAGGTGCTGAGAACCAAACACTCCTTGAGTTAGAAGGCTTCAACTCTTCAGATAGGTTTAGCTACTCTAGCAGCCAGCCAGAGAAAGCTACAACTGTGCATTTCCAGGACAATCAGAAATGTGGTCAAAAACTATCTTTGCAATTTTGTCACAGCTTATAGATCAAGGTTTCAAGGGAGAAGACCAAATACGACAGATTCAAATCTATCTGTTCATGCCTGAGCACACCAGGAAAGGCCAGCAAGGGTAGACTGGTGGTGGTAGGCCGTTTCCATGGAAGCTCCTCTTCTTAGCCCCTAGTTCCTGGGGAATAAGAAGACCTCACCAGGAGCACTGGCTGGTCTGATGTTGGAGCAGTTTGGTGTTGTCTCATTCGAACAATTTTCTGGCTCACCTCTCAGCTTGTTGGCTTAGAAAGCGGGGATTGGAAGGGCAGATAGATGGGGAGAGGAAGGAGTTTAACACAGACAAGTCCAGTCAGGGGTTAGAAACCACACAGATGATTTCAATAGAAAATTTAATATAACGAACTACATGGTGAAGAACTGGGAAGGCAAAGAGAACACCCTGGGGTATCAGAAAGTAGCAAATACAGGAAATAGCTACCCCCCTGGGGCTGCAGGAACAAAGGAAAGAGATTTGTTCTGAAAACATAGAAACTGAGAGGAGGGAAGCTCAGAGCTGGAACAGGCTAGTGAGGAAGGGTTCCCGCCAGCCAGCGCAGATAGTCCTCGGCCCGCCATCACAAACACCATAGACTGAGTGGGCTTAAACAACAGAAATTCATTTTCTCTCATTTCTGGAGGCTGGGAAGTCTACGATCAAGGTTTCAGCAAGGTTTCATTCCTGGTAAGAGCTCTCTTCCCATCTCGCAGACAGCTGCCTTCTTGTTGTGTTGTCACATAGTGGGGACAGAGAATGTATTCTGGTTGATACCCTTCTTGTAGAGGTGCCAACCCTATTGCGGTACAGCCTCACCCTTGAGATCTCATGTAGCTTTTTTCACCCCCTCACAGGCTCTCTCCCCAAATACAGTCACACTGGGAGTTGGGGCTTTAATGCATGAATTGGGAGGAGGGTGGAACATAGTCAGTCCCTGGCAGGGGTTATGACACTAATTCTATAAGCATCATCAAATAAATGCTGCCAGCTGGATTCAGAGGCTAAGACGGGAAAGGACTGCTATCAGGGTGAAGAAACATTGCTAAGGGCATATCTGAGAGAAACAGGAAGCAGAAACCAGAAGCCCCTGTGCCTTCTTCCACTTTTCCGGCCTCTCTCTAGCTCCCCCGACTGGCAGAGGCTAGCATGGAGCCAGGTGGTAAAGCAGAAAGGTGGTTACTGAGCTCCAGCAACACAAGGTACAAAGAACCCAAGGGTGGGTGGAGCCCCTGAGAGTCAGTAGCTTCATGGCCAGCATGGGGACATACATCGAAGTGAAGGATGATGAAAAAATGAACACTATCTTCAAAAGTTTATTGTGCACAATTTTATCCCCGGGGGCAAAAAATCCACCAGAAACAGTATCCGTGGTCAAATCCATTTAGGGAATCTACATGGTATCCCCCCATTCCTAATTCATAAAGATGCTTTGGAAGAGCACAACCTTGGATAAGTTTGCAGTAAAGAGACATGTGTCTCTTTTAATCCAGAGTGACCCAAACACCTTTGAGCATGGATGTATTTTCTGTTTGGTTCTTTTCAGAACAACTATCAGTTTCCAACGCAAACACTTTCTGCCAAACTTTGAGAGGCGTGTGCTGCTGATGCTATAGACACTAAGATTGTAAAAGACATACAATGAGCTGTGGACCACTAATAAGGTCCACTTAGCAGGTTGCACTTCTCTTTAAATGTCTTATTTTTTTATTTTATTATTTTTTTCTTTAAATGTTTTAGTCTGAGGACTGCTAAAGCTAAGTGTGCGGGCAGGGGGTGCTCACCTAATGCCATCAGAGATTCCTATAACACAAAAACCCTGTGGGAGCAGAAGACATTTTTTTTTCTTTCTTCTTTATAGTTGTATGCTTAGCAACCATCACAATACATGGGACCTGGTAAACAACCAGTAATGTTTGCTGTATGTGGCCAAGCTGGGAGGGGAGTAAAGGCTCAGCCGAAAAGAGCTAACAATAGCATTTCATGTGTGAATCAACATAGGGCATGGTAAGCAAGAAGTGGAGTGCTGTCCTGTAGAAATGCAATGAAGCTGCTATGTAATTTGAAGTTTTCCGGTAGCTCTGTTTTCAAAGTGAAAAAGAAACAGGTGGAACTAATTTTAGTGATATACTTTACATAACACCATCTACCCAACAGGTAACCAATAAAAAAGATATTAATACAATACTTTGCATTCTTTATACTAAATCCTTGAAATCTGGTTTGTACTTTACACTTACAATACCTCTTAGTTTCGCCACATTTCTAGTATTCAATATCCACACATGGCCACTGTATTAGACATCACGGATAGACACCTCCCAAATACAACTCAAAACTGGGGGGATATGAGGTGAACAGTCAGATTAGTTCATGGATATTGAGCCAGAAATCATTCTCCAGTTGCAGTTATTGAATATTGTGAGGACGTCTAATTTAACTGACATTATTCACATATAAGTTCATGGTGAACATGAAACAGATCAAATGACCCCCCCCCAAAAAAAAGGTTAATAGGGAGTCACTTCACCATGGTGGGTTCTACTAGAAAGGCCAGTGATATTTTAACACTTGAAAAGTGATAGGATAAAAGTTTTAGAAAAAATAAAGACTAGAAAGTAGCATCATAATTAGAAATTCCTTTCTGTTTTTCCAAAGCCAATTCTTGCCATTGACATTAGAAGTCTAGGGTAAGACCATGTGGTTTCTCAGGGTTTATAAGTCATATGAGGATGGATGCCAAATCTGTCATACCCATTGGTGAATTCACAATGCCTAGTAAAGTGCCTGTACCTTAGAGATGCTCAAAAAAATATTTGTGGAATGAATAAAGTAAAAAAGAGGAGAATAGACAGGAAAACATGTGAAATTTTCCTGGGAGCTGAAGACAGAGGTACAAAGCCAGAAAGGAAAATCCCATTCAAGGGGAAGCCTTGGTACCACCACTCTCCAGCTGTGCCTTGTCTTCATTCTCATTTCAAGGGGCAGGGACAGTGAAAATGTTGATAGCTTTCCTTCCCAAAGATGTTTGATCATCTTCCCCACAACTTCAGAGAAGGATTTTCCAAAAATCTGGATCATTTCTCCAACTTTCTGATCTCTAGTTATACTCTCTCCAGTCCACTCTCCAAACTGACCACAAAATATAATTCCGGTCGGCATAAGACTTCCTCTAGGGAAAGTTTTGTTCATATCTATATAATCCCCTCAATGCTCAAGACTGTGACTTTTTTACCTGGCAAGCTCTCAAAAAATGGTGTTGTGTATATAGGAAGGAAGGAAGGAAGGAAGGAAGGAAGGAAGGAAGGAAGGAAGGAAGGAAGGGAGGGAGGGAGGGAGGGAAGAAAGAAAGAAAGAAAGAAATTAACAGAAGATCATATCAACATCCCTAAGATATATTTGTACCTTAACAGGGCATTATTTTGGTAGAATATAAATTTGGTGTTGACATTCACATCTAAAGTATTTGTCTTCCAGAGAGGGGAACTGCATTAGCCCTGGATCACATATGCAAGCCCAACATGTCTGTCTATAAAGGGTTTTTCACTCATCAGGGCAAAGTTCTTAGATCCACAGATCTCTAAGACATTTTTTAAATATGACAGCAGTTCTGTTTATTCTGCGTCCCAGGAGTTCGAGACAACTTGACATTTGCAGCATAAGGATCCATCTTCAGATTGAATGACGCTTCATGGTTCTCTGTTCTTGGCCACAGACCATCTTTTGTATGGCCATCAGCTCTTTGTTAGAAGCATTGTGCTACAAGCCTTTCAAAGCTCTCTTGCCCCTATACCAACAACACTGTGCATCTGAGCCATCCTGAAATAGGAAAATCATCTAAAAAAGCACTTTTGTAAAGTACCAATTTACACAAGTGTAGGTGTTTTCTCTGTAAAGCCTACCATTTATTGGGAGAAAGAAGGCCACGGGCCCTCCTGTTTGGGCTTTGGTATCTATTATTAGTTTTTCTGTTGGAGAGAGGTGAGGATATAGTTTTAACATTAAAACAAAAAAACCTAATCAGTATTTCAGCTGTGTGGGTATTGTGAACCAAAGACATCTGTATTTTTAATTAGTTCTTTCATAAATGTGATTATGGGATGTCATGTGATCACTGTTGAAACCAACACCTGGATCTTTGAAAGGACAGCCATTCAGGGTCCCCAGGTTTGGACAGTCACACAGGGAAGTCCTGGCAATTGCATTAACGGTGTTATCAAGAGGCCTCCAGATCCAAATGATTTTCCTGTCTGTAAATTAAATAATAATATGAAAACAAAATCCACTAGGTCCAGCAGGAAAGCACAAATATAACAGTGAGAATTTCCTGTCACGAGGACATTTCAAATCCCTGTTATCAAAAAGCCTACTAAATGGAGCCCGATAAAGTCCTCAGCCTCCAAGAATAAGTCAAAGGGCATCCCAAAGTTTCTCCTGGTTTTGCCAGGATAAAAAGTGCAAGATCCCATGGAAACCAAAACTAAGTCTGAGGAGAGGGTGGAAAGGCACAACCTTGGTTCTATGGAAGGCCTTTGAAACCTCTGGCTTCTATATTCTCATGGATAAAGCATCATACCCCATGGTTAACATAGTTAAATTTAAGTAGTTCTTGGTTTTTACTCTAGGGACTCATCATGAGAAAATACACATTATGGTTTTGAGTATACGAAGAGCACTGATTATAAAAATTTGAGCCATCTCAGGGGCTGGTCTGCACTGCCTCTCAGGCCTCTTCTTGTTGGTCACAGGGGATCCAAGACCACCCATCAATAGCTCATAAGCTAATGATTGTGCCTTCAGCTCCTTGCAAGCCACACTATCTTGATGGGGAGAGAGAAGCATGTTCTAGATACAGACTTCATAGATCTCAAATCCCACAGCCTCCCTGTGACTTTGGTGGCAAAGTCTATATTTTTTTTAAAATGAGGGGTTTTCTTCTTTACCTTCTAATCATTATCCCTTATTGTTTCTAATTAATGATGATTAATAGGGAAAAGTCTATGCAAACTGACATTAGGTGAAGTTTCCTCTTCTGGTCACCTTCCCATGCCAGAGTATGTAACTCATTATCAATGCCATTAAATCCCCCTTAACAGCATTAGAAATGCTGCTAAAGACTATCAAATCTAATTAAGGATTAGGAGTAACTTATCCACTTCCCCGTATGAATTATGGGACGTGTTTAAAATTCAAGTATTAGGGCAGCCTGATGGATGGCTCAGCGGTTTAGCACCACCTTCAGCCCAGGCCATGATCCTGGAGTCCTGGGATCAAGTCCCACATCGGGCTCCCTACAGGGAGACTGCTTCTCCCTCTGCCTGTCTCTGCCTCTCTCTCTGTGTGTGTCTCTCATGAATAAATAAATAAAATCTTTTAAAAAAATAAATTTCAAGTATTAAAAGCACCACAGGAGATTTGTTTTTGAGAACTGATATATTTATTCTCAACAAACATTAAAAAAAAAAAAACGTTTTTGGCTATATGGCAGTGTAAAGTGCACATTTGTAAACACCTGCACAAAGATAACCCCAAAATTTACACCACAAATCCTAGTTATTATCTGCCAAATACAGCACATTTTGGCAAAATTGAAAGAGCTTTGGTGGCTTTCAAACAATCCCTTATTCAAAAAGCTGGCAGTGCATTTCAGGAACGAAGCCCGAGAAATTCTGAGACTCCCATAAGTGTTCCCAAATTTATTTTATTTTATTTTTTTCATGGTTTTTAAATTTATTTATTTATTTATTTATTTATTTATTTATTTATTTATTTAAGAGAAAGAGCAGGAGCCAGGGGGAGGGGCAGAGAGACAAGCAGACTCCCTGCTGAGCAGGGGGCCTGATGCAGGGCTTGATCCCAGGACCCTGAGATTGTAACATGAGCCAAAGGCAGACACTTAACTGACTGAGTCGCCCAGGTGCCCTGTATGCACATTTTAAAGGAGAAAAATCAGTTCTCAGCCAAAACAAAATAACAATTATCTCAAGTGAATATATCCATCTTCCTCGGCTGCTGCAGCCAACTTTAAAATAAATTTTCAGAACTATAGGGCTATATGTATACCTCTACATATAAAGTGTAGGATAGCTGTGCCAATACAAAGGGAAGACACTTGTATAATGACAATAGTCATCTCTGGCCACCTCAATTACATGTAATTTTTTTTTTCCAGAGCCAAGGTTTATTTATTTATTTATTTTGTATATTTTTTTATTGGAGTTCAATTTGCCAACATAGCATAACACCCAGTGCTCATCCCATCAAGTACCCCCCTCAGTGCCCATCACCCAGTCATCCCATCCCCCCCCACCTCCCCTTCCGTTACCCCTTGTTCATTTCCCAGAGTTAGGAGTCTCTCATGTATTGTCACCCTCTCTGATATTTCCCACTCATTTTCTCTCCTTTCCCCTCTATTCCCTTTCACTATTTTATATTCCCAAATAGAGGAATGAGACCATATAATGTTTTGTTCCCAAATTTAAAAGGAAGTCTCTGGAGACATGAGAATGGGCTAGAAATTCAGAGGGCACGCATCCCTTAGCAGTCTGCCCCAGTCTATGAAGTCTTCATGGCTTCATTACTGGGGTGGAAGGGCAGTCATTCTCACCAGATAGGGCAGGACAGCAGAACTGTACCTGAGGAGTAACACCCCCTTGCTGGGCCCAGACCGTGTCTCAGGCAAAGTCTTCTGTTGTATCAATACCCAGGAAAGCATGCAATCGCCACCTTTTTCCTGCAGACACCCAAAATGCAAGTTCCTCTGGTAAAATCTGGGTTTTATAGGATGAGGACTGTAATGAAGGTCAAAATAAGGCTTTCTTTATCTTCACCCCAAATCTAAAAGTTGCCTTAGCCAATCATCCCCAAAGGGCAATTCCTGCCCTATTGTTATGTAGAATCCCTGAGGGCAGGGAGGCCCTGCCAAGCTGAACTTACTACACTGGAACAAATCAAAGGTGTTTTGAGAGCGCTAGACTAGAACTCTTAGTCCCTTTTCACACTGATAAATCGTGGTCCTGTGAATCCAATTCTCTGCTCTTCAATACTTAGGAGTAGAGCTAATACTTAGAGCAGGAGGGCAAGGCCAGAGGTGTAGCCACAGGAAAAGAAATACCTCCCCTGTTTTATCCTTCCAGGTCACAAGTGAAGTGGCAGTTGGAACTGTGAAAACAACCCTGCCTTAGCACACATCTTGGAATCCTTGTATTTATTGTACTGTTTGTCCCTCATAGTCAGGGGGTTTGTATGTTCATTTATTCAAACATCCATTCATTCATCTTTCCATGGGAACCAACATTCCTCCTTCAGAGGCCCCACCCTCCTTGCAAGACAATGGATCTTTTATGTGATGGATTCAGTGTGGGATAACCTGATCCCAAATAGCTATAACTGTAAGAGCAAAATGTGTGTCATAGGGGGGGAAGAGTGCATATATTTTATAAAATGAATGAATTCTATACAATCTTTACTCAAAACTCAGCCACTGATAACCAACATTCCTCTTTTTAGGTAACTGATGAAATGTAATGTGAAACAAAAATATTCCTTAAGATTGAAACCTTGTAGTGGTGGGTGGGGGTGGGTGCTTGGGTGGCTCAGTCAGTTAGGCATGTGCCTTTGGTTCAGGTCATGATTCTGGAGTTCGAGGATCAAGCCAGGCATCCGGTTCCCCGGAGCCCTTTGGGGATTCTGCTTCTCCTTGTCCTTCTGCTCCTCCCCTGGCTCATGGTCTCTTTCTCACTCACTCTCTCTCAAATAAATAAATAAAATCTTGAGAGCCGAGGGTTACAACTTTCACATTAGAAGTAACAGGCCAATTTCATTTAAAATGCACGTTTTTTCAAGATGGCATCATAAAAGAATGACTTATTCATGTATATTTACCTAATTTTTTTCATAAAAACAAATAGAAGTAAATGCATGCTAGAACCAACATTTCTCAGAGACAGTCCTTCAGCATCCACTTCCAGAATAATACGGCAGTAGAATTAATGCTTGTCATCACTTATAAACTTTTTTTCACTTTGCATTTGTGTGGCTACACATGTATAAGGTCTTTCCTTGTGAAGCAATAAATAGTAGACATTATCCATACAATGCCTACAGAAAATCAGCTCCCCAAGTGATAAGGACATGGCTACTGCCACAATTATGAATTTTTATTAAGAATCACTTTTTTAAATGACAGGGAGAACCAGAATGTGAGAGCTGTTCAAAACAAGGAGGAAGAAGGGAGACCAAATTAGAATAGATCTAGAGGGGCACCTGGGTGGCTCAGTCGGTTAAGCATCAGACTCTTGGTTTCGGCTCCTGAGATCGAGAGTTCTGTGTCAGCTCCATGGTCAGCATGGAGTCTCTCTCCCTCTCTGTCTATCCCTCCCCCTCATGCCCTATTTCTTTCTGTCCCTCTCTCAGTCTCTCTAAAATAAATAAATATATCTTTAAAAAAATAGATGTAGAACAAGAGTTGTTTTGAAAAAGATGCTCTAGCAATACAGTCTTTTAATGAAAATATTTTGTATTACATTAATAGTCTTGTTATTGCATTTTTCTCTTGCCTTCATTCTTTGGAATGACTTGAGAATTATGTAAAGGATATGCTTAATATACGGAAGGGTCCTGGCTGAAAACTGCAAGAATGTGGCCACTATTTTATTCAGGATCCTGGGATGCCTGTGCTGGAAAAGAAACTGGAAGAGCCTATAACTCAAGCGTTTTAGTTTTTTTTTTTTTCCAATTTTTATTTATTTATGATAGTCACACAGAAAGAGAGAGAGAGAGAGAGAGAGAGAGAGAGAGAGAGATAGGCAGAGGGAGAAGCAGGCTCCATGCACCGGGAGCCTGACGTGGGATTCGATCCCGGATCTCCAGGATCACGCCCTGGGCCAAAGGCAAGCGCCAAACCGCTGTGCCACCCAGGGATCCCACATTTTAGGTTTTAACTCTGGTCAGTACAAAGTCCTCATTTATTATGAGAGTGCTAAAACTGTATTTTGGCTTGATCAGAAGAGAAATGCTATCGGCTAGCAATGTCTGCTATGGGCATGGAAATTTTGAGTGATGGTGTTCATGTTAGATATTTGCCACCTCTGAGTTAGTCCAAACCCATCCTTGTACAGATGTAAAAACCAAGGCTGGAAGATTGCTAAATAAACTGTCCCAACTCTTATAGGAGCAAAATCCTGACAAGGGCCCCATCTCCTAGTCATAAAGTGACAGATTTAAAAATGGATCCCAGACGTCTTGATTCCCAATACTGCACCTTTTCCATTTCACATTCCTACTAAATATACTATTATTTTTTTTTCTAGTAAAAACACATTGCCAATTTTAAGTGAATGAACAGGGGAAAAAAATACAGCCAAACTTTGCTGTAAAGCAAAGAACATCTGTAAGAGCTAATCTTAAAATGAAAAAGCTGAAAATTATATCCCACTGTCTACATAGCCCACTTTGAAAATGGGGAGTGGGGGCAGATAAAGGACAAAAGTCATCTCTATAGCCTGCAATAGAAGGTATTGATTTGGCAGGGCCAAGAGCATGTCAATGTTATATATGGCAGCAGACCGGATTGGTGCACAGCAGATAGTATTGTTCAATAGTAATAAATAATAATTATGTACAGGGATTGTCTCACTGATGCTCCATTTCCCTGCCTTCACAATAATCAGAATCTGGTTCTTCCAGAGACCACCCTTCACTCTTACTCTAACAAGGCCATAATTCATTCTCGGCCCATGGAAAGTACATACATCTCTTCTAAATGTGCCTTCCGCATTGGCACATAAGGTGATCATAAGTTTAATTAAAGGTCACGACAGCATCCTGGCCTCTCTGGTCATTCTCATTCCTATTGTTCCTAGCCCGCCGCCTTGGAGCTGGGCTCCTGGAGCATCCAAGGATAAGAGCCCGGGAATTGCCATGTCTGTGTTCTGGTTCCCTATCTCACTGGGGGAAAAAAGACTTTCAACAGGCTTTTCTTCATGGACATTGGGTCAAGGCTTAAATCACCACTCAGGTTTCACGTTTTCTTTGAAGAACAGCAATCCCATCTTCTCTCAAAACATTGAACAGAATTGTTAAAAAGTCAAAGTAGAACTCAAGGAGGACTGTTCAGTGAAAATGCCTCAGGGTGGACCAGCACTCAATGATTAACACCCCCTCACCCCCTCACTCCCTACCAAAAGACGAAGAGTGCTTGAGTTTCAAAAGTATTATCAAATATAGCACACCTGCAATAGAGCAGGGCTTCAGCAGACACATGCCTGAAATCTCAGGTGTCCTCATAAATGGAGCCTTTCATATGGAAAAAAAAAAGGTTTTGTGTCAGATGGCCTAGCTTCCGGCCCCGTCTATGTTTCTACGGATTTATGAATTACAAGGCATTTCTTTTTTCTCACCTAAAGAGGGGGATAAAAATAGTTATCTCACAAGACTGGTGAGAATAAAATAAGAATACTACCTTTAAGCAACTTGTAAGTACATCTTATACAAAAATGCGGAATGATTTTTCATTGTGTTGATTGAGTGTAAATTGCATTAACATTAATAGGACTGGTAACTGTTTAAAATGAGATGTTCTCATGATGTTGCAAAAGGTGCTACAGTTTGCCAAAAGGCAAGCTTGGCAACCAGACTTTCCTATTTCCCATATTCCTAGTCAATATGAAAACTTGAAGCAACAAAAACTAAAATCCAGGAAAGGGTATGATGGGGAAAGGGAGACAGGGCCTTGGCCGGTCTGAAAACGCTTTCCCCAGGGGAATAGCAGCTTTCTCACGAGACAGGTGTGGTTGTACAATCTAACTTCAAAATTACTGCTCACCCCTGAAGAGCAAGCCTTGAATGCATGAGGCTAGCTAGGGAGTGTTCAGGAGCCCAAATATGGGGTGCTGAGTGGGAAGCAAGCAGGAGTGGGGGAGCAGCAGGAGATGGAGAGTCAGCAGATCAATAGAAACACTTTAGGATAATGGCCACAGCTGCAGAGGAGGAGCGGGGCAGGACTGCAGGCAGCTCCATCACTGCCAGCAAAGGCCCATTTGCAGGAACAAAGGGCTTCATCTGTCCTGTCAGGCCCAAGACCTCACTCAGCAGCTGCAACTGCACGACGCCCCTCATTGTGCCAGACTAGCTGCCGGCTACCTGCTGGCTTTGCCCCGTGCCAGTCTCAGAGTTCTTTTCTAGAAGAATATGGAAAGGGGAATGTGCTGAGTTGGCAAAGCATGTGGATACCAGGGACGGATCAGGGAGGGAGGGGCCCACATCCTGGGTCTGCCCGGCCAGGAAACTGGCATGGAAGGTAGGATTCAGGGGTGTCTGCTTGCAGGAAAAGAGAACCCCCCCTTTAGCCGATGGCTACAAACTCCTCTCCAGGCAACCTTTTGATGGAGCTACTTTTAAAAAGTGGAAAAACTGACCGGTTTGTTCTTCAGTCTTTGTTCCTTTCCCAAGTCCATCTGTAGAGAGTGTGCCAGAAAGGAAAACCAGTTCCATCCGGCATGGGAAAAAAAGAGAGGGCAAAGCCAGAGGCCTGGTGGCTCCATGTGCTGCAGGACATGCCAAGTGGGCAGCAAAGTGCCAACCTTTTAGGATAATCTTGACTAAGTAAGTAGCTAATAGTTCTGGATCATGAGCCATGAACCTGGCATGGGGGCCCTGTGTTAGCATGTTTGGCATCGTCCTATGAAAGGAAGAAACAAAGTATACAGGGTGATGTGATTTGTCTGAGGGCACATTGATTTGTAAGTGGTAAGAGCTGAGCCTCAAAACTAATCAAGTCTGGCCAGCGATGTAGCTTGTGCTTCAGACTATCACCCTATACCAGTCATAGTGGGTTTGGGCACTTGGCACACACCACAGGGTAATACTCGGTGAGTCTGCTCCCTCCTAAGATGTGACCAATGAATGTGTCTTCTTTTATTAGTCAGGCTGCTCTAGAAAAACAGAACCAATAGGATATACAGAGATATGTAAAAAGAGATTTATTCTGAGGGATTGGCTCACATAATTATAGAGGCTCTGAAGTCTGATGGTTTGCTATCTGCAAGCTGGAGGCCCAGGAGAGCCGATGGTGTAACTTCCAGTCAAATCCAAAAGCCTGTGAACCACAGTTATCTGGTGATGAAAGTTCTGGTCTGAGTCCTAAGGTCCAAGGAGCAGCTGCACCAACATCCAAAGGCAAGAGGGGATGGATGTCCCAGGTCAAGCAGAGGATGAGTTTGCTCTTCCTCTGCCTTTTTGTTCTATTCAGGCCCTTAAAAGAACAGATGAGACCCACCCACATGGAAGGCAGTCTTCTATACTCTACCAACTCAAAGGCTAATCTCTTCCAGAAACACCCTCCCAGACACACCCAGAAAGAATGTTTCACCTGCTCTTTAGGCATCCCGTTACCCCAGTCACAGTGACAGGTAAAATTGAGCCATCACAACTCTCAGAGTGCTACTGGAGTGAACTTCTTGGTTGTAGCTTTTGAAGATTGTCATAGAGATTGCTGGAAAAGATGTCATTGATCAAAAGTAAATGACTGTATTAGAGGAATTCATAGCCTGGGCCCAGGCATGTAGGGAAGATGTTGTGGAATAATTAGACAAGATCGCTCATATTACGAGGTGTTGGTGAAGCATCTATCCTGTGCTGAGTACCCTACATCAAGTGGGACATGTCATCTTCACAACAATCCCTCTGAAGTAGATAGTCATACAGATGAGGAAATAGTTTTGTGCCATTTAGTTATAGAAAATCTTCCAGTTGATGAGTATTGTGGCCAAAATTCAAATGTTAAGGCAGCCTAAGAGCCCATGCTTTTAGCCACTATGTCTTACCACTCATTATGGCTCAATGCATTTCTCCTCTTGGTTATGGGTATACCTGGCAGGTATATATTGTAAAAAAAGAGAGAGAGAGAGAGAGAGAGAAGAGAAGGGGAAAAATAAAAAATACTGGGTTATCTAAAAAACAAAAGGCTAGAAAGTCTCTCTTCCATGTGAAATTCTTTAGTGTTACTTTGGACCATTAGAATGGAGGACCAACCTTTCAACACTTTTCCTCAAGAAATCTTTTGTTGAACTAGATGTGTTCTAAGGACTATGGCATAATGATGATTATGCTAAGGACTGAGGTAAGATAACCCAAAAAGTCCTAGGGTGTGTCTTCAGAGGGCTCACAGCCTAGCAGGAGTATTAAGAAATACTTTCAAGGGGCACCCAGGTGGCTCAGTCAGTTAAGCATCTGCCTTTGGCTCAGGTCATGATCCTGGAGCCCTGGGGTTGAGTCCCTTATCAGGCTCCCCACTCAGCAGGGAGCCTGCTTCTCCCTCTCCTTCTGCCACTCCCCCTGCTTGTGCTCTTTCTCTCATTGTGTCAAATAAATAAATAAAATCTTTTTTAAAAAATAAATACTTGTAACACAAGTTGAATAATAGAAATGTACACAGTGTGCTATGAGAATACACGGATTTTCATCCACTGACTATACCCATGGAAGTAAGGGAAGCCTTCACGGAGGAAGTGACAAAATCCATGAGTTTTAATATGTGAGTTGGAGTTTCCCAATACACAGATCAGGAGAAGGGCATTCTACAAAAAATGACATGTGTACAGGATTTTGAAATGCAAAGAGATTTCTAGCTTCTGCTTAGAATGTAAAAAACCAAAAAGAGGATTGCTTCCACTTGACAAACTTGAAAAAGCTGAATATTCTACAGATCCGTAATTTTCCTCGAATCCACCAAAGATCTGAGGTCACAGAGAAAACAACAAATCAGAAAGTTCAGTAAAGGCAGGTGCCTCCAAGGAAAGACGCTCACCAGTTAGCCTGGAGCAGTGCACGGGAGGTATATGGGGCTGCCATACAAAGAGGTAAGAAGCTAAACTCTTGATAAAGTGCTCAAGACTGAGAGAACTAGCCTAAGAATGTGGATGCCCAGTACCCATGCAGTGTGCCCAAGGGGAGTTTGCACTCCCTCACAGGATCTCTTCCATGGGCCTCCCTGGATGTTAACAAGAAGGAAGAGAGCCCAGCAGGAATCTAGAGAAAACCTCCATCTTACATGCCTGGGGAAGGAAGGAGATACTGCCGTCAGAAAGAAAAGAAACCCTATCAGAGATTGCATTCCTAGGGCTGCCATAACAAAGGACTACTGATGAGGTGGCTTCATAATACAAATTTTTTTCTCATAGTTCTGCAGGCTGGAAGTGCAAGATCAAGGTATCATCTGGGTTGGAGAGAAAGGGATCTATTCAAGCCTTTCTCTTTGGCTTGCAGGTGGTCACTTCCTCCCTCTGCCTTCACATCATCTCTGTGTGTGTGTGTCTGTGTCTAAATTTCCTCCTTTTATAAGGACATATTGGATTAAAACCAACCCTAATGACCTCATTTTAACGGGATTACTTCTGTAAGTATCCTATCTCAAAACAAGGTCAACATTCTGAAGTACTGGGTATTAGGACTTCAACATATGAATTTTGGGGAGGATATAATTCAACCCCAGCCACATCCCCATGAACCAGTCTTACAGCATCAGGGGCAAAAGACTTTGTTCGGATGATGAAACAAGCCACATCTTGGAAGAAAATACTTGCTAAACACTTATCTAATAAAGAACTTATAACTAGAATAAATAAAGAGCTCTCTAAATTCAAGAAGATAACTTTTTAAAAGGGCAAAAAGATTTGAGCAGGTATTTTACAAAAGATATGCCAATGGCAAATAAGGAGACACAATGATGATCAATATCATTAGTTATTAGGGAAAAGCAAATTAAGATACCACGCCTACTAGCTTGGGATCAGGGGAGGAGAGACAATACCAAACTCTAATAACACTATTACTAGAACTTAAATTTTGCTGAGAGGAATTCAGAATGGCACACCCACTCTGGAAATAGACATTTTCTTGTAAAATTCAATGAATGAATGATATGCTTACCTTATAGCTCAGCAATCTCCATCCTGACTACACAAGTGAAACGAAAGCATAATTTTACACAGAACAAAAGGAAAACATGTCTAGTGGCTTTATTCATAATCACTCTTCCCCAAATCCAAATACCCTTCAATGGGTGAATGGACAGACAAGCTATAGAACCTACATAAAATTGGAACACTACTCATCAATAAAATGAATCAGCTACTGATATGTGCAGCAACTCGAACAAAACTCAAATGCATCATACTACACAAGAGAAGCCAGATTCAAAAACTACAAAAACGTCTGGAAATTTCAAAACTAAAGGGACAGAAAACAGAGCTGTGGTCATCATGCGCATAAGGCAGGGGAAGGCATTGACTGCCAGGAGCATGAGGACATTGCTTGGAGTGATGAAATTGCTCTGTATCTTGATTGTGGTGGTGGTTGCATAGGGGTTTGCACTATAAAAGATGGATTTTACTGCATTTGGAATGTATCCCAATTAAAAAAATACATAAAAAAAAGCAAATTCAAAGATACGTGTGTATGGATTATCGTGTTGAAGCATTAGACATTTGGAGGGGTGCAGATCTGCAGTGTAGGAGTAAGGAAGGTGATAAAGGTGGGGAGGGTGTTGACAGGGAATGACCCTCCTACACTTGTCCTTATCGTCAATGAGGACGGCTCTCAGCTGTAAAACGTTTAAATGAATAGGAGTAATCAATCTTCATTTGAGGAGAATGGTTTTGCAATGGATTTGACTATGAAAAGTAAATATCTGAAATTCTGTAAGTTTCCAACTTACCAGAGCAACAACTATAAAAGCTATAGTAGATGGTATGCACGACAGAAGTAGGCATATATTTTTATGTGTACAGTTCTATGTTATACCAAACCAAAATCAACCCACTTGATAACTATATTAGTTGTTCAAAACTTAGTGTTCTTATTTATAGATACCAGATTTGGTTTTCAGTCTTCCCTACCAGTCTTCTCTGCTTCAAAATCCTTCAAACAGGCCTTTCGTAATGGAGCTTAGAGAGTGATGATCTATGTTTTCATTATGAACATGGTTATTATATTTGAAGATCTGATCACGTCTCTCTATTGCCATCGTATTGATCATTCACTTCCCCATATCATCTATAAGAGATTCTATTATATGCCTATTGACACACCGTGCTCAATGTCAAATTTTCTAACATTCTCTTCATTTCTCTGTTAGTATTAATCTCCGTGTTCTTGATTTATTTCTTGGGCCTAGCTTCTGCTTAGCTAATTCAATTTTCCACGCTGTCAATTCTACTTGTTAATGCTTCCAGTGATTATTTTAATTGTTTCATACAATTTTCGTTCTCTTCCACTGTTTTCCCTCGATCTCTTCTTGCTTAATAGAAGTGATATCTCAATTTCTATCCTAGAGAATGAGTCATAGCACACTTCTATAATCCAGAATGTCATGTGTTGAATTTAAATTTTATTTCAAGCTCACGTTTCTTCAGAGCTCCTAATAATTTGGAGCCCAAGGGACCTATGTTCCAATGTTAGTTCCGCCTTTTACTAGCTGTGAAGATTTCGAGAAGGTAAACTCTTTGCATTTTAATTCTGTTTTAGTAGATGCTGTTGATGCTCAATCCCCATATTCCCTTAGGCCACCAGAGTTCCCAGCTTTACACCAAAAGGGCCTAATTTTTTCATCTTCTCTGTCTGAGGTCTTTCTGCAGGCCACCAGAGCTTGCTCGGCCACACTCAGCCTCAATGCAGCAGCGCGTGGTGAAGTGAGAGAATTAACACTCCAGGGCAAGCTCCAACTCACGGCAGATGGGAGGCACTCATCTGGAGTGGGATAATTCTGAGATACATTCTACAGTTTCTCAGAGGCTCTTAAACAGATTATGGGCTTTTTTACTTTCTTTGTCTTCCTTTCTCCATGTCCATGCCTGTAAATTCTAGAATCATCTTCCAAGTATACTATCTGCACCCAAGCTTTTGCCTCAGGATCATGAAGGAACCGAAATTAAGATACACATCTGCTTCCTAACCTGTTCTCTGAGGCTCCTCTAATTGGCTGCAGAGAAATTATTTTTCTTCCTTGGTCTGTCCATCTTTCCCATAGAACTCCAGATGCCACTGTCTGTGGTATTCAAGCCGTCCATTTCAAAAGATTTGGTAATTGTCTGAGACTAGATAGTAAGGCCCTGAAATTTCTAGACTAAGAATCATGCTCTGCCCAGCTCATCCAATGGCAGGAAGAGATAGGTGACGAGCTCATAATCTGATAATACTACATCCTCTTTTCACTTAAGGAGCTCCTTCTTCTCTCTTATCCCTCAATTAAATATGCTTATATAAATCTCTTTAGAATTTCAGGTAGATGACACTCCTCTCCCTTTGTAAAGTGAGAATCAGAATATCCACAAATTGTACCATGTCAAAGAGACCCCTTTAGTTATTTTATTTGTTTTCGCCTTCATGAGAATCACCCTTGACAATCTGTGTGGATATACATGTTGTGCGTGGAATGACAGAGACAAGAATAAAGAACCTGAGGTGAAAGCCCCCTACTTTCTTTCTCTGCTCCCAGAATGGGGGGACTGGGTTAAGAAGGTACAAGCTAATGTTTCCAGGACACAATAATTAAGGGGTGTGTGAAATATCCCATAAATTCTACTTGATCTGAGAGGTCAGATTTCCTCTGGACAGAGTAGTACTGGGATTCGGATTCTATCTTGATATATTTTCTCCCAAAAGGAACTTGTCTTCTTTTTCTATGGCTGGGGAATTCCTGAGACTCATAGTGGGTGGCTGATGAGATTTATGGATTCAACAACCCCCAGCCCCTGCCTTTTTACTACTATAGTGGAGTGAGGGAGAGTGATGGGGCCCTCATCCCAGCTTGATCTCATTTTTTGATCATTCAAAGATGTATATGAATACCGACTCTTCTAGACTAGATTCAAACTCAACTCTGTTCATGACAAAGGATTCCAGAAATGTAATAATAATATTGTCCAAAGATTTCTATTGGTTAGCAGAATTGCCCTTGAGTTTATATTTTTGTGTCTTTTTCTCTCTGAAGAGAGCTCACCTTTGACACTTATCACATGCCCACTGTGGGTCAGGCATTGTGTTGTGTGCTTTCGGAAAATTATCTGATTTAATCTTCACAGCAACTCTGAGGAGTAAATGTCTTTTCTCCCATTTTAACAGATGCTAAACACAGACTTTAAAGTTGAAGTAACAGAGTTAGAATCTATATTTAATTCCTCTTGCTGAAAAATTCATGCCTTATATACCATACCATGTTCTTTTGTAGGAAGACTTCGGGTCTGCTTTAAGGAGTTCACTGGCAGGACCCTGACTAAATCCCATATTCCCAAATTTTCATTTAGTCAGTCTTAAACTCAGCTTCTCTTGACCCATAGTATGGAGATACTTAATGAGCCATTACAGCCAAAACCTTGCGAGCTCCTAGCTGCTCTGGAATTCCTTCTATGACTGCCAGGTTCTGTGGTATCCTCTCCATTCACTGGCTCAACACTGGGATAGGGAGACATCAAATGGGATACAGGAAATAAAATACTTTCTCTCATGCTCTTTTCCATTTGATTTCCTTCTTCACTTTGTAGATTGTTCTGTTGATTGGTCTATAAAGAAAATGTACCAAAATTTTCTTGGAAAATTATCTCCCTTGTACCAGATCTGGAGAAGCCAAGGAGGTTACTGCCATGTCACAGATGTCAACAGCACCTCCCTGTTTCACTTTCTAAAAGATGAATTCTCAAAGGCTTTGAAAAATGTCTGTTTATTACTAGAGAATCTCCCAAATGATGCTGGCAAATACTCATCACATTATCTGAACCCTTCCTCTAAGGAGCTGGAGTATCAGTGGTTTTGATCCTAGGGATTGTAACTTCAGGGATTGTGCTAAACTTTAGAAATAATTACCATTTTCTTTTCATGTGTTTGGGTATATATTTTCTGGATAAAAGGTCCAAATTTGTCTTAACTTTCTTAAGGAGGCTATGGCAGAGGCTGCTAAAGATTTTGCAAATCTATTTCCCTTTCTTTTTAGACACACAGGTAGATTATATCTCTAGTCTTCCATGTAGCTGCAGCCATGAGATTGAGTTCCATTCAATGGAATTTGGGCAAGTGATGCACACCTCTTTCAGCCTCACCTATAACACTTGTATGAATTTTTCCATTTTCTTTATTTCCTCATCTTGTGAGTGAATGTCGATACTGAAGGGTACTCTTGATATTCACATCTTAAAGATAAAAAAAATCCATGGCAAGTTGGGATGCTGAGTAACTGAGGAACTGGCTTTAGTTCCTTCATCAGTTGAACTTGATGTGGATAGTAAATGCACATGTCTTGATAGACTACTGAGTGTTTATCAGTTATAGTGGCCAGCATTTTTGTAACTATCAGGTCAAAGACCCAAAAGAGGTAAGAATGAATGCTAGGTTTCTGTATGTCTTTAGATTTCAGAATGCTCTACAACTATGACTGGGTTCCCTAGAAGTTCAATCCTTCCATCTAGGCTTTTGACCCATAGATAAAAGTTGGCCAAGATCACCTAATTGATTTGGGAGGAGCTTGGGTTCCTAGTTAAGTCTTCTAATTCCTACATTCTTGTCATTTTACTTCCTACTTCCCTATTGTTTCAAAGAAAAACCAGAAGAAAAACTACTGACCATCAGAAGAGATAGGTATTTCAGCTTAACAAAAATTCTTAAGGAATTTCCAGGAATTCGTAAGGATGGCTTTCCTCATGGTCAAGATTAATAAGGTAGGAGTTAAATCTGTTTTGTTTGCTTATAGTCACATCCATAAGGATTTGGCTGTGTGCATAATAGTATAGGTACTCAATAAGCACATGTTGGGTAAAATTTTTGTTTGCATATGGGGATATCTGGATATGTTAGAGGAGAATTGGCTCCAATTGGTTGGGTCTGAGTCTCATATGGCTGGAAAGACATTGACACGCACTTCTAAAACACAAAGGACTATCACCATCCCCTCTATTCCCACGCTGGAGTGCTCACAATGTATCTGCAAGCCCTGCCACAGAACAACTGGTGCAGGAAGGACAGGGCATCATTCAATGCCCATCATTTTTCCTGAACACCACTCATGTGGTCAAGAGCAGTAGGGAGGAGGGACATGAAAGGCGCTGAGGGCAGAAAGTTGGAAAAATAAATTAGAGAAGTAGACAGGCAAGGAAAAGAAAAAATAAAAACAAAGACTTCATTAAGTCTATACATCCCCACAGGCTCCTTCAGTATGGTCTAGGGTAAGATGCAGAGGTTGCCACAGGATCCGTTGTGACAACAGCCTAAGATGCCTCTTCTCTTGTCAAACATAGCTGCCTGAACGCTCACCTGATACCTGGTGTGATAATGCTCAGGGAAGTAGGTAAGTGAATATGTAGTCTGGCTGGAACTACAGCAATCTGCAAAAACATGGCAGGAGGTAATGTTGGGATAAAAGATCAGGGCCAGAGGTCAGAGGGCCTTGAGTGGGAGGGCAAATAACTTCAAGTTTGCAGTTCATGGAGGATAAAGTTGTCCTACTTCTAGCCTCATAGTGTCTCAGAGTTCACGTTCTCCAGATCTCTTATGGCCAGAAAGTTCTCTGTTCTCCTTCATGGATCTCAGGGACCACAATGGGACCTTCATAGCAAGTCTGGCCTGATGGTCAGCCCCAAACTAAAAGAGAAACAGCAAAATGTGTTCTTGAGTGTCTGGATAATTTTGTAGCCTGACATCATCTTCTTCACTTTAAATGTCCACCATTCTGACGATCCCCAAAAAAATCATAATCCCAGGACTTGACTTTTGTTCTCTCAGAAACACCAGAACACACAGCCACTGCACACTGAAGTGCGATGCCTTATTATAGTCATTTGACTGGGGGACATCAGTTACAGGAGCAGACATTCTAGTGGGACAATCATGGGAACTGTAGCAAGGACTGAGAGAAACCTCCCTGTCTAATACGAGAGACTGCACAACATAGTGGACAAAGATGGGGAAACCATCTACAGAGGGCTTGAAATGAGGTATCTTTATAGCAAGTTATATATGTCCTTTGCACAAGTTATTTTGTTTTTCCAAGCCTCCATTCTATATTAACAATGAAAACAATGTAGGAAAATAATAATAACAATGATAAAAAAATTTAGTGGAGACTGTCTATATACCTAGCCCTGCTCTAAGAGCACTGCATGCATAATATAATTTGATCTTCCCAGTGATAATATGTTAGGCATTACTATTATGCCCTTAGTAGTTAGGTCCAATTTTATTTCTCTAATAGTATCTTATACCACAAATCTGTTGTGAGATTTAGATAAACTTATCTAAAGATAAAACATCATTTTAATAACAATAAATCATACTTTGGATATTACTCCTCTACTTGATTACATCTATCACCTATCAATATCTGCCTTGACTGCACCAGGGCATCTACTATGTTACCCAAGCATATTTTAAACAATGATATTAAAACACCTAAGAGTATTATTGTTAATCATTGCATATATGCCTTTCCCATGGTTGTGAATTCCACCAGTTTATTGAACAGCAATATTTTATATACCTTTACACCTCTACTAACTAGAATACCTTATGTGTTCTATAAAAGTTTGAGAATATCTGAATATAGTTAATCATATATTAGGTATTTACTATATATCAGGCACTATGCCAAGAACTTTAAATACATTTTCTAATATAATCCTTACTATAATACTATGCATTCTCACAATTGAGCATGCATTGGAATCACATGGAGGACTTGTTAAAATACAGAACTCTGAGCCCCCATGTCCAGAATTTATGATTTAATAAATCTGGAGTGGGGACCTAAGAATTTACACTTCTAATAATCTACCAGGTGATACTGATGTTGCTGGTCCAGGGACCACAATGAGTATCATTGCTAAAGTTACCATTTGCATTTTAGAGATAAAAAAAAGTAAATCTCAAATTGTTGACTAACTAGCTATATTGGTTTTCTAAGATGGCTGTAAGAAAGTGCCATAGACTGAGTGGCTTGCATAACAGAGATCAATTGTGTCATAATTCTGGTGACTAGAAGTCCAAGATCAAGGTATTGGCAGGGTTGTTCCCTTCTGAGGGCTGTGAGGAAAGGGTCTGTTTCAGGCACCTCCCCTAGATCCTGGTGGATTGTGGACAATCTTTGGTATTCCTTGGCTTGGAGAACCATCATCCTAATCTCTTCTTTGATGTCCACCTGGTCTCCTCCCTCTGTGCATGTCTATGCCCACATTTCCCCTTTCTATAAAGAACACCAGTCATATTGAATTAATGCCTAGCCTAATGACTTCATAATTACTTGATTACTTATGCAAAGATTCTATCTCCAAATAAAGCTATATTCTTAGGTACTGAGGGTTAGGACTTTGACAGATGAATTTTGAGGGAACACAGTTCAACCATGATACCAGCTTAATCCCAAGGTTGCATGGCCAGTAAATATTAGAGGTAAGATTGAAACCCAAGACTGTCTGATTCCAGAGCCACATTTGTAATCGTTTGTAATCATTTCACTGATTTGACTCCTTGGTGAATGAAATAAGTGACTAAATATACAAGTGGAAAGAAGTTCCTCAAGAACAAAGTTGTTGTTGAGGAAAAGTAATTAAAGCCCTGCTTTTATGTCAAGTGACAACCAAAGACTCTCCTGATGCCCTGCAAAGCACAGGGGACACTCTTGAACTCCGACATTCTGATTGATCTGATGAATGATAAAGGAGTGCAGACAGACCTGTCTCTAGGGCACACTGCCATTCAAAGTGTCCCAGTCAAGAAATTTAACTTTTCTGTCTTGTTTTTCTGAATAACACAGGATGTTCAGGGCCTCAAATTAAAGTTTCCATTTGTCACTGACTTTCTTAGATCTTCCTTCATCTAATTAGAAGGGACATCTGGCCATTTCAGAGGGGTCTGGTACAATGTAAAGGTAGTGTCTTTTTTTTTTTTTTTTCTCCTGGGACAGCTATGCAAGCTTCTCAGGGCTGGGAGTGGAATGGCAATGGGAGGGGGAGGGGAGCAGGGTGGGGAAAGAGCCAGCTAGGTCAAACAGCATGGTTGCATTTTCTCCCTGACTCTTGAAGGCTGAGATTTGTGGATAACATAAAAGGTTACAGCCCTTCTTTGGAAGCCACAAATAACCCTGCTTGGGCCATGACAGCTCAGCAGCCCTTGGCGTGCCATTACACATTTCTGCCTGGGATTCCAGCAGTGCATTCGAGCAGCTGGGCCCAAAGTGCGGTCTCCACAGAGCGTGTCCTAGGAGCTGTGGGTCGCTGGGGAGCCGTTCCCTCCTATGACTCAATGCCCAGAGACAGAGCTCAATCTAATGAAATTACATACTTTCTCGAGTGATTAATAAACATGGTCTATTTCTCCATATGGGATGAATATTCTTAAGAGAAAGGAATGTGCATTTGTGGCAGTGCACTCATGTATGGCTCTTCCTCCACCTCCACATAGCAATGGCTAAAACTCCAAGACCTTGGCATAGAGAACCTAAGCAAGACTCTTTAAAAATAGAGGTAACCCCTTGCCCCCAACACGCATGCGCAAAAGAGCACGTTAAACCTGGTGAAATCTAAATAGTTCTGAACTCAAGTTAATGGTATACATCATGGCAGTTTCTTGATTTGGATGCCACTGTGCTTGTGTGCATTATTATTATTAGGGGAAGCTGGGTGAAGGGTATACAGGAATGCAGCAGTATTTTTGCAGCTTCTCATGAGTCTTAAACTACTTTAAAAATGATTTGCACAGTGAGAAAGGGCAATGACAACAGAAGCAACAACAATCACATAGAATTTCAAGTACTCTACTGACTAAGCATCATCATATTCATAGACTGCATGGTACAAAGCATTCATTAAGGCATTATGATAATTTCCAAGTCATATGTTGATTTTGAGAAATTTCTTGCATAGTCTTTCGTTGGGTGTGGGTCTCTAGCTAATGGTGTGTCTCTCTCTGAGCCATGATTTGACATAGGAAAATGGTATAAAAAGTGTCCACTGACTTTCCCATGCAGGGTATTGATGTCCAGCACTTCAATGCATCCAGAGAGCGTGTTCTAGGAGCTGTGGGTCACTGAGTGGAGCCCAGTGTGGTATGTCAGCACTTGCATATGCTCCAAACCTACAGTGCCTGGACTTCGCACGCAATGCCATTGCCAATCTGGGTTTATCTGGATCAATAGACAAAGATCATATGCCCTTAGGCTGCTGTCATCTTGCTGTCATTAGGAACCCAGTGGGTTTGTCCAACATCCATGCTCACCTGCCTTCAGGACCTGGTTTCATGGCCACTGCTGTCACGACATCGTTGGATACTTTCAGAATCATTAAATAGAAAATTCTCTTTATCAAATGATATTATACATGGTGCAGAAGCCTCTTCTTGCGTCTGCTGAATTAATAATTACACTCAAAGTCTTCTAATTCTTATAAAACTATCCTAGATATTCTTTTATTCAACATCTTGATAATCATTTAAATGATTCTGTGTCAGAAAACCTATTTAACTATGATCATTGGGACATATCATAATTGAACTTATGAGTGCATATTAGAAATAATATAAATTAATCATATAGTTTCTCACAGTTACTATAAAGTACTTATTAACTAAAATGAAAGTATTTCATGATTTTGCCAAATGGTGCATTTAAATAAGTCCATATCAGCTGAATATCAGCTCTACTTGAATCTAGTACATGGTTCTTTAAGGCTGGTGGGCTCTCAGTCACAAGAAATGTTCATGAGGAAAATATCCAGACACTTTCAAGGGAGATAATTGAAAAAACAGATCTGTTTGCATAAATGTCTGTTAAGTCCATGAGTCAATAAATCAATGGATAAATGTATGTTTAAGAATACCTTAAGTTTCTTCTGACCATGCAATACATGGATTCTAGCTCCTCTGTTCATAGAGGTAGGAATTTAGCCATAAACATTACAGATAAGACTCCTGTGGAGTTTTCATTTCAGTAAGCTAAGGAGAGAGAAAAGAGGAGGGAATAATATAATTTCAGATACTCATAAAAGCTATGAAGGAAAACAGAACTAACATAATAAAAGCGTGGCAGATTGTTCTAAATAAAATTTTTTCAGGTGATTTGTGTTTGTTTGTTTTAAACAACATTTCAGAGTACATAATTCCAAAGATATGTGGTCTTAGATTTTAGCCACTCTGACAGGTGTAAGGTGATATCTCGTTGTGGTTTTCATTTGCATTTCCCTGATGATGATGAATGATGATGAGCATCTTTTCGTGTGTCTGTTAGCCATCTGAGTGCCTTCTTTGGAAAAATGTCTATTCAGATCCTCTGTCCATTTTTAATCATATTATTTGTTTTTTGGTGTTGAGTTTTAGAAGTTCTTTATATATTTTGGACATAAAATGAAAAACACAAAAAATAACAAGTGTTGGTGAGGACATAGAAAAAAAGGATCCCTTATGCACTGTTGGTGGGAATGCAAATAGGTGTAGCCACTGAAGGAAAAAGTATAGAGTTCCCTCAAAAAATTAAAAATAGAATTTCCATATGATCCAGCAATTCTATAATGGACACTTACCCAAAGAAAATGGAAACATTATTTCAAAAAGATATATGCACCCCTATGTTTATTGCAGCATTATTTACAATAGCCAAAATGTAGAAATAACCCAAGTGTTCAGTGATAAATAAATGGATAAAGAAGATATGGTGTGTGTGTGTGTGTGTGCATCTCTCTATATATAATGGAATATTACTCAGCCATAAAAAGAATGAGATCTTGGCATCTGAAACGTGAGTGGACTTAGAAGCTATTATAATAGCTCAGTGAAATAAGTCAATCAGAGAAAGTTAGTAATTACATGATTTCACCCATATGTGGAATTTAAGAAATAGAATAGACAAAGAAAAAAAAGGGACAAACGAAGAAATCAGACTTAAATACAGAGAACAAACCAGTGGTTGCTAGAGGGGAGGTGGGTGGGGTGAGTGGTGAAAGAGGTAAAGGGGATGAAAAGCACACATCTTGATGATCATTGAGTAATGTATAGAATTATTTAATCATTATATTGCACACTTGAAACTAATATAACACTGTGTGTTAATTATACTTTCACTTAAAAAAATTGTGGTCTTATTCCCAGCACAGTGGGATGGCCAAACCTTGCTTTTGCTACTTTTTCTATTGTGAAACTACCCTATGGACTTTTCTTTCAGCATATTGGGAATATTCTTCTTACTGTCCTAAATGTCAGGGAGATTGTGCTCCTTGAGTTTGGATGAGTCTTATGAAAAAGACAATTGAGTCCCGTGTGGTGTTAGACCATGTACCCTAGAAAACAGCCTGACACAGAGCTTATGTGCTAGTGCTTTGCTAGGAGAAGTAGTGCCAGGAGAGTAGGGTAGTACTTTAATACACTGTTCAAAGCATTATGAGAAAACACATCTGGTTGCTGGTTCCTACAGAATATCCTTAGATAGGCCGTAAACATCTGCCATACCTTGGAATAGTCCATTGGAGAAAGAAAGGGGCTGGCATTTATGGGCCACTCCCTCTTGTCTCCTACTTCTCTTAAGTTTTCCCCACAGGATACTCACAGCTTATGCCTCAGAGTTGTATGATCTGGCCCCACTGGGCATAGAGAAAATGAACTCCTGTGTTCAGTGATGGGGAACTGCATCTCAGGTAGGAAGATAGAGGAGCCATAGACTTTCCAGTGCGAGCCCTATTGGCCCGGGGCTCTCACTGTGGAAGGCTTAGTGGAGGTCATCTCAAAAATCCAGCCGCCCTTGTCAGGGAGGCCTAGACCAATGACAGTGCCAGGAATGAGAAGGGCAGGTGGAGTTTCCCATCAAGCAAATGAAATAGAGCTCAGCAAGCAGGGCAGGCCAAATGAATTTGGGAGGGGGCATATATCAGATCCCATAAACTGATCATAATTTGTGATGGTTGAAATACCTTTGGAGTTAGTTTCCAGAAAGGAACCTTAAGATGTGTTGAACAATGAAAGTCTAATATATTATTTTCTCAAGGTGACTGTTTTGAGGATATACGATGTTCTCATATATAAGTTCTATATGTTTATTACAAACAACTCTATCATTATTTTATATTCTTTTCATCTATTTCTAATGCTTCTCCATACAAACCAACTTCTACTGAAATATGTTTAATATTATAGATGATAGGGTGAACTGGACCTCTACATGTGCTATTAACCTTACACTGTTTAAGAGGGTGTGGTGAAATGTTTAGTCTAATCTACTTCGGTGTTCAGAGGCCAATCTGGTATTGTTGGTATATGTTTCCATTGAATTCAGTTAGCACAGATGTTTGATTTCCACCCAAACCTTGAAAAAAAAGACTGAGACTCAGAATACAAAGATAAACATCTAGATACCATTATTGGTAATTGGGTGCTTCTGAACACTGGAGATTTTTAGCACCTGACATTGAGCATAAGTGAAGTAAGCAAGGAATAAAAACTGTCTATTTTTAAATCTCTATCAGCTGTGAAGCTCTGTGATAGTTAATTTTCTGTGTCAACTTGACTGGGCTACAGAATGCCAGAGTAGCTGGTAAAACATTATTTATGGGTGTGTCTGTGAGGGTGTTTCAGGAAGAGATTAGCCTTTCAATTGGGAAACTGAGTAAAGCAGATGGCTCTCTCCAGTGTGGTGGGCGTCATCTACTCCCTTGAGGGAGCAAATAAAACAAAAAGGCAGAAGAAGGATGAATTCGCGCTCTCTCTGCTTGAACTGAGACAGCCTCCATCTTCTCTGGCCCTAAAACATCGGCACACCTGGTTCTCAGGTTTTCAGACTCACATCCAGACTTAACACCATCGGTCCCCTGATTCTCAGGCCTTTGGACTTGGACTGAATTACTCACTATCAGCTTTTCTGGTTCTCCAGCTTATAGACAGCAGATCATGGGACTTCTTGGCTTTCATAACCACGTAAGCCAATTTGTTTAAGTCTTCCGAGATATATCTCTGCATATGCTGTATGGTGCATATGCTATATGGTTCTGTTTCTCTGGAGAATGCTGACTAATAGAAGCTCATATCCACTTGCACATAAATATCACACAGTGAAGCTAATCCCTGACTTGGATTGTCCAGCCAGATGCATGCCCAGCCAAAACTGTTAAGGAACCCTCCTAATGAGCCCACAATCCTCTCTCATCCTGGCTTATCTCTCAACCTCTTACCTGCCCCTCCACTATCAACCATGTGCTCCCTGGCTTAATCCCAGCCCTGACCCCACCAGCCTGTCCCATCCATCCCATTCCTTCATGTCCACAAACATGTTAGTTATACCATAGCTCAAACCTCCTATTAAAATGATAGTTTGCAACTATCACTGTTCATTTAACATTTAACCCACCAATGGATTTTTTTGAAATACTGATTTCCAAGCCCCACATAAAATGAAATCAAAATTTTCAAGGATAGAACCAGGATACTTTATTTTTGTTTTTCAAATGACCATAGATGATTCTGAAGAGCGGACATGGTGGTGAGCCACTGAGTTAGAGCATGAGATTTGTGCTCCTTCATGTAGCTCCCACAACCGCTTCAACCTCTGTCCTTTTTGTCCTGCCTCTTCTTGCCTTACTATCCACCTGCTGTTCTGGATACTAACCTTCCTCCTTGATAATTGCTCCCAAGATCTCATTTCTATCTAGTTCACTTGATACTTTGACCTTAGAGTTGGTTGTGTCATGACAGCTAGAATCTCAGAATTAGATAGCACCCAGGAGATTCCCTAATCTTACCATCCTCTCAACTGAATGTTTTTATAGCCTCCCTACCAGAGCTTTTTCACCTGGGGTCTGTAAACTTCAGTGGAAAATATTACACCTTCGTTTTCCTCCTATTATGACTGTAAGCAATGATTATAGTTGTATTACTCATTATCTTGAACTTAATCACCAATATCTATTACAGATAGCTCATATCAATGTAGTGATCACTGCTGTCTTAACATCTTATGTATTCTCCTTATGGCCTCAAAATGACAATTATTTGATCCCATGATAGATATTGTTATTTAATGTTAATAAGGAAGCTCACACAGTACTGTATTTCCAATACTTTTAACATCTTCATCTTTTTTAAGATAAACGCTTTTCCTTATAAATCTATGTATTTTTACTTCATGTATTTAACAATGGTGTTCTCTCCAATGAGATTTTTTTTTATTAGTAAGATGAGAATTATAGAGAGGTTACAAGGCATAATTTTGGGAAAGAAAGAAGCTCCTTTTATCCATTCTTAAATAAAGAAAATTTTTGAAATTACTCCCTTACAGAAATGTTTAGAAGGTAGTTCTAGGAATGGTGATTGATATATTTTGGTAACTTCCTTTTTTAACTTTGTTCTATGTTTAGGATTTTTTTTTTTTCCAAATCAAAGCAATCATCCTGGTCACAACTTTGTAGCCTACTCTTTTCACTTGGAAGACAAACTTTTTCCATTAGAAAGACTAATAACTTAAAAAAAAAAAAAAGGTAAATAATATCCCACTAAGTATACATGATAGAATTTGACCAATCTCTTATCCCTAATGATCGTTCCTATTTTTTTAATCATTATTAAGTATTGCTGCAACTAACATTTTTGTTCAGAAAGCATTTTTTTTTTTTTGGTTGGTCCATAAAGCATTTTAAGAGCAACGTAACTGAAGTGACTGATCTTATGGCCTCAAAATGACAATTATTTGATCCCATGATAGATATTGTTATTTAATGTTAATAAGGAAGCTCACACAGTACTGTATTTCCAATACTTTTAACATTTTCATCTTTTTTAAGATAAACGCTTTTCCTTATAAATTTTCCTTATAAATTTTAACATTTTCATCTTTTTTAAGATAAACGCTTTTCCTTATAAATTTCACTTCATCTATTTAACAATGGTGTTCTCCCCAATGAGATACCACTACACACGCACCAAAATGGCAAAATAATTAAAAAATAAATAAAAGATTAAAAACATCAAATGCTAACAAATATACAGAGTGATCAGAAATCTCCTGTGTTGCTAGTGAGGATATGAAATGGTACAACCATTGGGCAATATCTACTGCTTTATTATATAATTAAATATCACCTACCTTATTTATTTCTGCATGATAAATGAAATATATGCCCGCAAGAAGACTTGCACAATATATTCATTGCAGCTGTACTCAAAGTTGTTTAAAAAAAACAACACAGGCTGGAGAAAGCCCAGGGTCCATCAACAGAAAAGTAATGAATAATCCATGGCTTATTCACACAGTGGGGCACTACTCAGGAGTAATAGTAAAAATAAATGAACTACTGATGCATGTAGTATCAGCATGACTGAATCTCAAAACACACTGAGTGAAAGCTTTACCCTAATGAGTACATATTGTATGTTCCATTTATATGAAGCTCTAGAACAGGCAAAGCTAATCTGTGGTAGAAAACTAAATCAGAATGGAGGTTGCCCCTAGTGGTATGGAGAAGGGAATGGCTGGGAAGGAGTGAGGGCATTGCTTCTTTCACTGATTAGAGCTTTGAGACTCACCTTTGTTGGTGCATGTGCCAATGCTTCTATCTTTTTGTTGTTGTTGCTGAGTAGTATTCCTTGTATGAATATTCCACCAACTTTTTATCAAGTCTTCCACTGATGGACACCTCAGCTATTATGCTTTGGGCCACAATGGGAGTGCTGTTATAGAAATCCATGGATACATTTGTTTTAGGACCTAGAGATCCTCACCTTTTGAAGATGACCTGATGCTTTCCTTCCTGATTAGGCTTCCTGCTTAAGCATCCTCAGGAGCCCTATCGACAGCACAGCCCTCTTTCAGAAGCTTAGCCTTGGTACCCCTGCATTGTGTCTTTAGGAGTGAAGGAGCATGTATTGTTGATGACATTCTTAAATAAGAGGACAGCTGGAAACAGCTCTTTGTCAGCCTCCACTACTGACTAGAGCTGACTTAATGAGTTGCTGGTACCTGCTGGGTCTTACTCAAATCCTTTTCTACACACGTTCCATTTAAACTTTAGCTGTCTTCAATTCTGATCTATTTAACAGTTTTCTTTTATATAGTTTCAGCTAACCGAATGCAAGTTAACTTTTAGGAAATGGGCATCATCCTTAACTGGAACCCAGAGTCCATTCTCTGGCCACCCTCCTATGGAGTCTATTGCTGCCCTTACCTGACCTCTAGTGTTGCAATGCTATATTACTCTTCCAGCATATCAGACCCTCTAGATCCAATTGACCTCTATATACCTCTGACTCTAATGATTGACATCTGATCACCTGTCGTTCATTGACACTCTGTTTAGTTTCCTGTGCCTAGCCCCCAACCCATTACGCAAGCCTGACTAATGACTTAAAAATGTACTGATTGAGACCCTTATAAAACCTCTCCATGTGGCCTCGGAGCACCACAAGTGAGTTGACAGGGAAGGAGCAATATGGAGTCCTTCACATCTGCTCTAAACTTCTCAAAATTTCAGGGACACCTGGGTGGCTCAGCAGTTGAGCATCTGCCTTTGGCTCAGGGTGTGATCCCAGTCCAAGGATTGAGTCCCGCATCAGGCTCCCTGTGAGTAGCCTGCTTCTCCCTCTGCCTGTGTCTCTGTCTCTCTCTCTCTCTGTCTGTCTGTCTCTCATGAACAAATAAATAAAATCTTTTTTAAAAATCTTAAAAATTAAACTTCTCAAAATTTCATTCTTCAATTCTTACTTGAAACAAATGTTTCACACACACAAAAAGATAATTGTCCTCTTGAGAGCTCCCTTCCGAACGTCATCTCTCGTACTTTAAAATGATGTTTCCTTAATAACTGTCTCTAAGTTTTCTTATGTTCCAAATTAAGAGTTTTCCTATAAGAAGGTGTGGTGGATAGATGAAAGAGAAAATATGCTTACTGGATGCCTTCTGTGTGCGAGTTTCCATGTTCCATTTAACAGTAAGTAGGATATATGGGTTAAGAGTTTTGTTCACTGCTAGTGACAAAGACTTGGAATAAAGAATATATACGAGATTGAAGACCATGTCTCTCTCAGGTAAAGAAGTTCATAGGTAGGCAATCTAGGACAGGTATAACTACCCCACAGACTCATCGGAGACCCTACACAACTTCTATCTTAGCCCCTAACATCTTAACATGCAGCTTCTACTCTCCAAAATGGCTGCTGGGGCTTCATCTATCACCATAGCATTCCAGACAACAGGAAAGAAGCACAGGGAGGCACCTTCCAGCTGTGTCAGCTCTCTTTAAGAAGCCACTACATCATCTTTTGGTGTATTCTCTTTAGGCAGTAATTAGTCACATGACCATACCAAAATATAAGGGAGTTGGAAAATGTCTACTTCTAGCTGGGCACTGTCATCCTAAATGAAATTGGGATTTTTTTTGTTGTTGTTTTTTCTAAGGAAGAAGAAAAAATGGGTATTGAGTAGGACATAGAAGTTTATGCTAAGGGTTATATTCTAGATTCAAGATTTTAGGCCTGTTTTATACTAAGCTCATGCTGATTCTGTGTCATTAGAGCCTTCTCATATGTTTTATACTTACATCCTTGGAGAACTACTAAACAATTTTCAGGGTGTTAATACACGTCTCCTTTTATACTATATATTTGCTTTGCATCTCCTAGTATTGCAAATATCTGAACGCATTTTTTTCTTCTCCACTTAAAGTCCGTCAAGGACTGAACTCATGTTTACCCTTACAGCAAAGTACAGAACCCAGTCCATTGTTTTGGTAGACATTTCATTGTTTATAAATGATTATAGATCTAAAACGCGTTTGTCCCTCTTTGTCCAGCATATGCTCCCACCCCTCCATGACAATTTATAGAAAGGAAATTGTTTCATCTTTGCTACTCCCAAATTCACCTGTTATACTATTATTTGGAGTAAACTTTTATATTAATAAAATAATTCCAACAGAAATGCACGTCTGATGGCTTCTTGGCTACCAACTGGAATAGGAATTTTGCCAAGCTTTGTACACCCATTTTGCTCTCAGAGTGTCAGTGTAATGCTCTCTACCTCTCACAGCTCATTCTTAAGAGACATTATCTCAACCAGCTCTGAAAGGTATAACACTTTCCTGTTGTCACACTTAGGAGCAAAGGCAGAGAAGACAGAAAGGCCTGTGGTGGTCTAACTAATGCCATTACCGTGGATTATGAGGTGAAAGTGTTTATGTAGCTTTTTAGAACACAAAACTCAGTCATAGCACTATCTGAAGATTGCAAAAGGAAAACGTTAATGGCAGGAAATGCTAGATTTAGTAAAAATATTCTCTATGCTTTGGACCACATTATGGAAAGATATGTTTTATAAAGATAATTTTACACTGGGTGTTTGCTCTCATTTGCAGAGTGGTGTGAGTTTGTTTGGAAGTTAACTCTTACCAGGCCCCCAAAGGAGGATGATGGAAATGAATTAGTCTACACTGTAAGATAGATAGATAGATAGATAGATAGATAGATAGATAGATAGATAGATAAATAGATAGAGGCATGGAAAGATCAATGGTGAAATGTTACAAAAGGGCAGGGACTCAGTTCACAGTCTTGCTTTCTTATGGCCCCAGACTGCCAGGATGGTGAAAATACAGCACTCCCAGCTAAAGAACCTTCACAGAAAGTTGTCCAGAATGGGAAGGCATCGCTGGAACAATGCAGATGATGAAGGAATCAAGAACTGGGATATTGATTCTGGAGAAGAGGAGGCATAAGAGGACATGGTCACAAAGAAGAGGATCAAGGTTTGATTATAAGGAACGCAAGCAGTAGATCCAAAATGATGAAGGAAAGGAACCTGTAGAAGATAGACTCCAGCTCATTAAAAAAAATAACCAAAACTCTAAGCGTCATCAGAGTAGTCCAGATAGTCTCAGTAGGAAGTGAGTTTTCTGTGGCTAGAAGAATTCAACTAGAAAGTGAATGTCTGGCAAGAATCATCAAACAAAAAGCTTGAGCAAAACCACCGCTGCCCTGACCATTCTCCCACCGATGATTTCTTATCAGATTGTTGCAAGAGTCTCCCAGCAAATCTCCCTGCTTTGGCCTTGCCTTTCAGCAAAAAGAAAGAAAAAGAAATCTATAGGAGCCTGAATGATGCTTCTAAGAATAAATCAGATAATGTCACTATTTTGCTCAAAATCCTCTTATGAATTCTTGTCTCACCTTCTGTGAAAAGCAGAGTCCATATAATGATCTAAAGAATCTGTAAAATATGTCCCCCTTCCTTGCTACCTCTCTGAAGTTACTTGTTCTATCTGGTTCTATCTCTTGCTCTATCTCTCCCTACCTCATTCCGTTCCAATCACATCTTGTTGTAACTCAAATACTTCAGGTATGCCTCCACCTCAGGGCCTTTGCACCTGCTCTTCCTTCTACCTGGAATGTCCTCCCTCCAGATATCTCCCTCTTGATCTGCCACCAATTATTGATCTCTTCCAGCTGTTACTTTTTCAGTGAGCTTCTCACAGACTGCCTTCACTCTTATATCCCCATCCACTATCTTTGCTTTCTTTTTCATGGCACTCAATACCATCTGACATATCATGTTTTTTACTTACTAATGTATCTTCTCCCTCCATGACATGAATGCAAGTGCCATGAGGTCAAGGGTCCATCTCTGTTTTGTTTACAAGGAACATCCAAAGCACCTAGAGGAATGGCAATGCCTGGCATAGGATAGTATTCGGGGGATAAATGTTGAATGAATGAATGAATGAATGAATGAACCCTCAAAGACAGGGTTCCAGACTTTAAGAAATGAGGCTGTAGAGCCTGGAGAGGCTCTGGAGAGCCACTGCATAGTTTAAATAAGGTCATAATATCATTACTTTTGTATCTAAAATGATCTTTCCAGCAGAATCAGGAAGGGAGATCTAGAGTTCCAAGCCACGCACAGTAAGGGAAGCCACAGGAAGGACTAATTCATAGCCCAGGCAAGAACCACAGAGGGCAAGAGCTCTATGCCTGGAAGAGATGTTTTTGGACGTAAAACAAGGCAGAGAAATTCAATTCCATGTTGGATGCCTAGTTTATCTGCACAAAGCTATTGTGTTGCCTGAGAGTTCTTTCTCTTCTGGGCCCCAAACTTCATCACTACAAAGCCACTTGGTCAAAGCTTTCCTTTCCAGGATGGTGAGAGGGGGTGTCAGAATGTTTTCCTTGGCTTTCATAGTCCCAAATCAGGACCAATAGGATCAAATCCAACCAGAGCCCAGATCTAGCCCAACTCCATCCAGAACAGACCGGACATTTGGTGTGTGAACAGACAGCCCAGATACCAACCCCCAGTTTCCATTACTAAAATAATAAAAGTTCGAGGGAAATGAGATTGGAAAACCAAAGTAAGTAGAAGACTCAAGACATCCTCCTATTTGTTTTTCTTCTGTTTCTAGGCCCTGAGCCAGGAGGGCCCTCTTCCCAGTGGTTGCCTGGTTACAGCCTGAGAGGTTCGCCAGGGTAACATCTGGAATAAAGGTGGGTGGGCAAGGAGCCAGGGCCTGCTCAACTTGAGAGGGATCTGAGAAAGAAAGGAAAATACAATTTTTTTTTTGTCTAATTACTGCCCAACCTTGAGGACAAAGGAAGGAAATATTTGAGATAAACAGAAAATATGTTAAAAGGTTTTCTTTTAAAGGGTTATTACAACTCATTAACATAGCAAAGGAATAGGAGGCATGAGGGAACTCTGGAAATTACAGCCATTTTAATTAATTGTTTTTTCTAGTGGGCATTTCTCTCTCATGACACTAGGCAACTCTGGATTTTGGGTCAATTAGTATTATTTTTGAGTGCAGCCTGGTTTAGAATAGAAGAAACTACATGAAAATCTCTAATAATTATAATGGTAATAAAAATATTTATCAGTTGCTTACCATGTTCCATTCTATATGCAGTATCTCATTTAATCCTTGTCACCTTTTAAATAAGACCAAGCCTCAGAAATGGTAGGAAGTTTCCTACTGAACAGCTCTTCACAATAATCATAATTGTTCCTATTATTATAATTTAAGACCAGTCTCATTTTAACTATAATAGGACACCTGAAAGTAGATGTAGGATATGCCTCAAAAAACAAAAACAAAAACAAAAAAATAAACCAAACATTTTTATCAGTTCAGAAATGATCACATGATTAAAATCTGGAAGCAAATGGTAAAATAAAGACAAGAGAGCCACCCTAAAATATAAACTCATAAGGGCAGGGCATATACTTGTTCTGTTTGTGGCTGTACTTCCAGTATACACCATAGGCAACTAGCACCTAGTACTAGCTTAATAAATTTTGGTGAATGTGCCAGAGAACTACTAGTCTCTGATAAGAAATAATCAATAAATAAATCCCCCCCCCCAAGATGATTCGTACTTATTGGTGATATTTGAACCAAGGAGAATTCTTGTTGGAAAATATTCTACACAGGATTCCTACTCAAGTAAACACCACCTTCCAAATTAAGATCCTGTTGGGTCATGGGCTCAGGAGCCTTATCTTCTATCAATCAGATGAGCGTAAAGCATGGTTATGTGGAGTAATGTTGAGTTCATACAATTCAAAGTACATGCTTGTTTGACCCCCACAGAGTCCCGAGCTCTCTTGCACTAGGCACTATGGATTCAGCAGCAGATTAATCACTGTCACTGCCATCAAGAAACACAAGGCTTAGCTGGAGAGATGGGCACAGAAGTGAAGAAAAGGACCACTGGATTAAGTGCTACACCAAAGACATTGTATATACATGAAAGGAGGAGGTAGCTTTGTAGTTAGGAAGACATTGGAGAGAAGAAATGGTTGAATTAAGTCTTGCAGTTGTGATTGTCATGCACCCAATTGGGGAAAGAGTATTCCAGGAAGTGGGACCAGCTTGCACAAAGAGAGGTGTGAACATGTGCACAGTGTAGGTGGAGTGCTAGCTGGCGTGATGTTGGGAGATGAGGCAGGATCATTCATTCAAGGGCTCCTACAACCTGTTTACAAGTTTAAATTCTGTTTTCTAAGTAACAGAAAACCAAAAATGGAAGGAAACTTTCAAAGACAGAGGTTATATTATCAGGAGTTAGTGATGGGTTGGCTGCAGATGGTAAGAAGGGAATATGAGGCATTTTGTCACACACAAAGAGGTGGCAAAGTTTGAAGAGAACATAATACGATCAGGTTTGAGGTGCATTCATTGTTGTGTGTCTTCTAAGCAGCCAAACAAGCAATAGAGACCATGGTTCGGGGTTCAGGATAGCGATGGCAACTGGAGAGAATGTCTGGGAATTCATTCTAGTGGAAAGGGAGATGATGTGCATACTCAGGGCTGGTTAAGGGTGGTGATGTGTAGAGCTACGATTCTTTCCATCTTATAGGTCATGAATCTTTTGAGAATCTCATATAATGACTCAATATCAAGAAAACATCAAAAAGCTACATGTATACACATCAAGTTCACATTCAATTTCAAGATATTCCAAGACTCTAGAGAACCGCAGAGCCTCAGTTAGGAAATTCTGGCATATGGGGAAGATGCAGAGGGGTCATGTTGCAGTCCTGGCTGTAAAAAGTGTGGGTAGTGAAAAGATCAGAGAAATTCAAATAGAAGAGTTTACAAGTGTTCCACCCCACCCTCACCTTGAGCACATGCTTTGCGAAAGCCAAGTGACATTTGCTTCTGAGTTTAAATATTTAGATTTAGCAGAGTAGACTTTTGGCCTCTTGTCAACTCTTTAAAATATTTGACAAAGCCTCCCTTCCCACCCTATTACCCGTATTTCTTTTTCCACTCACTGACCTTACTGATGTGCCTTTAGGGGAGCTCCATGGACCCACAAGGAAGAGGCTGCCTGGAAGTTCACTTCAGATTCTTCATAACTGTGAGTTACTAACTGGAGAAACGTCTATCCTGGTGGTAAAAGGCATTTGGGGTTTCCTCCAGAGCTTCGCAGAATGGAAAGAGTTACTTAAAAGGCAAATCAAAACAGGATAATGATAGAAAACAGCTTCTGGACTTCTAAGTGTTCTTGTCCTTCCCACTGCTGGCCTTGAAATCTCGGCAGCCAGGTCTGTGACTGTTGTGGATCATTTGCCAATAAATAAACCAGTCACGGTACAACGAAGCCTAAATCTTTCTTGAATTTCTCTGAAATACTCCTGAGTCCTTTTGCCTCCGTGGCGGGTCAAGGCCTGAAGTCCCTCCCTCGGGACCATCTGGTCTTGTTTCAGCAATGCAGCTGCCTTGTTCACTGGTCCCCTCACTCTAGGATTACCCTCTGCTCTGACCTTTGTTCCCTACTTCCCCCTTCCATCCCCACCCCTGTCTATCACCCAGACTGCCTTTCAAATTGTCTTACCAAAATATAATCATTGGCTCACACCTTCCCTTGCTTAGACTGGCATTCAAAGCCCTTCTAATCTGGCCACACCCACCTCACTAACCTCATGTCCCCTGGCTTCCTACTTCCCCATGTCCTGCGTGTCAGCCACACCACACCACCTCAGTCCCCAAGACATGCCTTCCTCTTTACCACCTTAGTGCACACTACCATCTTGTTTTAGAGTATCTGGTGAATGCCAATCTAGTCTTCAAGTTTCACCTTAAGTACTGTACCCTCTGGGGTAGCTCCTGTCAACCCCTTTCCCAGTCTCAGCAAAGACCAGTTTTCTTTCCCTGAGCTCCCGTGAAGTTCAGAGCATTTGGCTGTAACAGCACATGATGGAGCACATGTATCACGCTGTTGGAGTGGGAGTGTTTATAGGCTTGTCTTCCCACACTAAACTTTGAGCTCCCTGATACCAGTTGTACATTTTTCAAGCCATGCCAGCTGCAGAGATGGATACATCTAGTGGATACATCTGGATACATCCAGAAAGTTTCCCCAACTTTCTCCTCATCCAGGGAGAAATTCCTTTTTATGAAGAGTTTTCTAAAACCTTGGCCCAAGGAAGCATGGGGATATTTAACCTCTTTAGAAACCCTTTTCTAAGACAGGAAGTGAAATGTGAATATGCAAGTGATTCCTCCTAGGGCATGTGATATTTATTTATTTTTTTTAAAATTTTATTATTTTATTTTTTATTAAAGTGGGAAAAGCTTGTAGCAATTGCTCTGTATTACCACATGCCCTTAGGTGCAATGTTCTCTGTCATACTTGCCACAAATTCAGTCTGTTTTCACCTCACATTGATTCATATGATTTCATCTTCTCTCCTTTCCCTTCCCTCCCCTTCACTCCCTTCTTCTGACTCCCTGCCGACTCACAGGACAAGTGTTAGCTGACTGCTTCCTCACCATTCTGTCTTGGGGGCTACAGAGCGGTGCTTCTAAACATTCACATGCCCATGAATCACCAGTGATCCTGTTAAACTGCAGAATCGGATTCCTTAGATCTAGGGCTGAGCCTGAGAGCCTGCAGTTCCAACAAACTCCTAGGAAATTTGGACCACACTTTAAGTAACAAGAATATAAAGGATAGGAGATGAATCAGAGACTGTGCTCTCAGCAACAAGATGACGCTCTAAGTGCCAGTACCTCCTTGGCCTCCCTGACAGGGTGGTCCCCTTCATGTCCACCAGGGCCACTTCTTCACAAAGTCATGCAAGTTCTTTCTTTTTTCAATTGAGGTATAATTAATAGATTGGTAATTGCCAGAGGTGGGAGTGGGGCGAGCACAAAGGGGTTGGGTGGTCCAGAGGTACAAACTTCAGTTCTAAGATAAATAAGTCCTGGAGATGTCATGTAGAGCATGGTGACTGTAGTTAATAATTCTGTATTGTCCATTTGAAAGTTGCTAAGAGAATGGATCTTAAAAGCTCTCATTAAAAGTCCTCTTCACCACGGAAGGAGAAAAATATGTGAGAGGATAATGTGGAGCTGGGATAAGAGAAGAGGAGACTCACAAACTGAACCAACTGTTAAAGTTCAGATTCCTCCAAAACATAGTGGAGGGAATCTTCTTACTTGTGTGCTCAAGGATGGCAAAGGAAGAGACTGAAAATCTTCTCAGGAATGAACCCAGAGGCCAAGGGGCGGGAGGTTCCTTCTTGTAGTCATCAGATTGCTACCACAAGACGCTGGAGAATTTCTACAGTGCAGAGACTGTTCAGTAGGAAACCAATAAAGTCTTACTGGTGCACCGCGTACCTTCTCTGGGAGCAGAGAGGACTCTACAAGCTTCTGTGCAAAAACCTCACAATGTTCAAACAGCATGAAGCTAGGGAACCAAGAAGCTCAGGAAATGGCAAAGTTTTCTTGCAGCCACCTAGCCTCCTCTCTGTGCTTTAGGAACTGAGAATCCTTGCGTTCCCACCTACCGCATGTCAGGTTGATGATCATTCTAGTCCCCTGCCTGAGAGGTTCCTTTTCTTTTCTTTTTTTTTCTTAATTGTATCACCCAGATTATTAGTTATCTGTCCCTTTCAGATTCATTGGATCATTCATTCATTTGTTCCTGCATTCATTCTCACATTGCATCTCTCGCAAATACTTAGTGTACATCTATCATGTACCAGATACCATATATATGTTTCACAAAAGGCAGTGAAAATAAAACGTAAAATAAGACAGGAGTTACAATGCAGCTCCTTCCACTTTTCCGTTGAGGCTGATTATTTTATAGCATCCTTTGGCATTGTTAGCTAAAAACCATCCCGATTTCAACACTATCCAGAACATGTGCCTCCGTCTTATCCCCAAGGATATCAGGAAATCACATTTCAAGTCCCTGATTAACTTCAGGCACAAGATTTCTTTTCTTTCTCCTTGAATTACTAACCTGAAGACCTTATTTTTAAAAGAATGAATGGTGGTTTAACCTAATTCCTGATTTATTTTAGCAAGTGAGTCCTGGCTCCCAGTGAGCATAACATTCCTGTCTAAACGCGCACAAATGATCTCTTTAGCCATCCATTCTTCAATGGTGCCTCAGAGCCAGTAAAATGACTGCTGCAAAATTTGATAATCCCTCTTTATACACCTTTACAGAATGGGACTGTCTTTGTCTGTCTACATTCCTTCCTTTTATCCACTGTTCCTCAAAAATCACTCCGATAAAATTAGCCTATTTTCCTCACCATTGGTAGACATTATTCAAAAACTTAAGCTTGTCAGAGAGCATCCCCTGTGCAGCCATGTTGGAGATTTGCAACACTTCTTCCTTTTATTTATCACAATATTATACAATTATCTAGTGTAACCCTTAAAAATGGCATTTAAAAAGTGCCCATTGAAGAATTCATACCCTGAAAATATTAATGATGGTTGCCTCTGAAGAGCAGGCTTTAGAGGGTAGGAGAGATACTCTGCTTTTTTATATTATACCTGTTAGATCACTTGATGTGTGTGTGTGTGTGTGTGTGTGTGTGTGTGTGTGTGTTGGACATCTGATCTTTACACAAAAACAATTAAAAAAAAATACATTTTCTACCGAGTATGATAGACATGAATCAGTGATTATAGAGCCTGACGATAGGTATCCCTACCTGTCATTTTAGGCCCAGGCCACACTGCACTGCCAAGGCAATGACAGAACTGGGAAAAGCCTCCAACAAGCATTGGCAGGGACATCCCCACCCTGTTGCCTGGCCCCCCTCTTCTTGCCTGCCCCCCCTCCTCACTGGCAGCCTATTCTCCCTCCTGACCTTGTCTGCCTGACCTGCCACGATGTCTTCATGCCTTTTCATCTGGGGTATCAGCACTTGACTGTGTCTCAGTCTCCCTGGCTTACTGGTTTGCTCTAGTCTGAATTTATCTCCTTCTTTCTAGCACAGCACATAAAGACTGACTCATGGTGACAAACCACTAGCTTGAATTTGGGCTTCTTCCAACAAAATACTTTAAGATGAAGCCAAGTGGATCTGGAATGAATTGTCCTTGCAGTTTCAGAAGCTGTCATGGAGAGGCTCAGGTAGGTGTTTAAGTACGCCACCCTTCCCTTCCCAAGGCAGTATTTACCCTTAGTAACTAGTTTTTATTGTCTATAGTTTCCCCACCCCCAGTTTCTAACATTTTTTCCTCTACCACAAGTGCCTTTATAATTATACTTAAGCACAAGGAAGGAGTTTCCCCATACCATTTGCTATGTCTCCTTTAGGGTAGTAGTGTCAGTAAACCAAGCCTAAACCTCATCAGACACTCTGCTTTGATTAAACAACAACAACAACAACAACAACAACAAAAAACCTCAGAAGGTAACCTGGTGTCCTCTGTCAAGGACCGGAAACCATCAAGTGAGAACACACAACGGCAAAAGAAGCCATCTTGTGTTCTGAGCTTACCTGCCCAGGTCTAAATTCAACCACCTGTGCTCTGATTCCAGCTGCTACCTCTTGGGCAATCTCATGACATCATTGGTCCACCATCCACCTTGTACTTTTAATCTCTTCCTCTGTACTGACTACTTACAGTAGGGCTACAAACAATTCCATTGGTTTTCATCTTTTTTTAAAGATTTTATATATTTATTCATGGGAGACACAGAAAGACAAGCAGAGAAACAGGCAGAGGGAGAAGCAGGCTTCCTGTGGGGACCCTGATGTGGATCAGGATCCTAGGATCCCAGGATCACGACCTGACCCAAAGGCAGACTCTCAACCACTGAGCCACCCAGGTGCCCCTGGCTTTCATCTTCAAAGTAGAATTAAATAAGCAAAACAATCCCCTCAAAAGACCACTTAAATAAGAATCTCTGGGAAGAAGCTCAGGCATCAGTATTTTTAAAATGCTTTCCAGGGGATTCTAATGTGCATCCCCAGTGGAGAACTGGTACTCATGAGCAAAACTCTTGAAAAGGCAATTTAGTTTTCCATTTTCTTCGCTCCTATACACTTCCTGATTTATTGCATTCTGGTTTTGACCAACACAGCCCTACATGAAGACACCAACCCTTAACCCAGTGGCCACTTTTCTGATCTGTCTTCTTAGGTGCAATTTGACACACTTTGCCTCCCCTTGCTTCATTGAAAGCCTCTCCTCTGGGATAATTTCCTGCTTTTCTTCTAAACTTGGACTGCTTCTCTTCATTTTCCACCATGGGCTCCTGTTTTTCCAGTTTGGAGGTGGAATGAGGACGGGAAGCAGCCTACATAGCAAGATTCTCCCCTGGGCTTTTGTACAGCTAACATTCTCATATGGATAATACTGTTCAGAAAACATTCAGAAACAAAAAAATATTAAGAAAACTGAGCTAATTCCAAAAAATGCAGGCAAACACCAGGAAACAGGGTAGAGAAGATGCCAACCAGATGTTGCTCAGTGCCAGCTGTAAGAGTTTGGGATCAGACCCCAAACTTGGTTCAGACGAAACACAAAAGCCAGATTCCTCCAGAACAAAGCTCCCGGGGACCTAGGGCCAAGCTTTTATTTAGTCAGAGAGACTGCAGGGTTAGTGGGCAGAGCACGGTGACATTAGTTTCAGGCTCATCTACTGTAAACTCCAGAACTCACTCTTCCTTGGTCTTGGAGTCATATTCAGGGAAGGCAAACCCACATCACACCACTTTGACTCCTGGGAGAAGTGCCAAGAATTAAGACCAAAAGGCGAGTTGGGGAAAGGATCTGAGAGCTGGGCAGCTGCAGCCACAGCCCCTCCCGGTCCCCAGAATCTGAGCTGTTATGGTTCTGTTTTAAAATAAACTACGATTCAGATGAACAGAAAGTTTGTGTTTCACATTAACATTGTGGCTTTTTCTCAGCTGGGTGTTTTTATTTTCTCTGTCACTTTGCATTACAGGACTACCAGAGCTTTCCAAAAGAACAGCTCCATCAGATAAGTAAACAGCACAGTGTGGAGTGTGGATTGCAGCATTTGAGGCTCCTTGACTCAGGGAAGCCTTGGTCACATAAAGGTCAATGGCTGTGGGCCTATAGCTTTAGTCTCAGGCTCAGCTCGAAGCTGGGCTGGCAAAGAGGCCAGACCTCATCTTCAGGCAATGCTGTCTTGCATTTTCTCATGGGCCAGCAAAGATGCAGCTGGAAAAATTGCTCACTGCACTTGCCCCAGCCCTTCCCAGCACAGCTGTGAATGCTGACTACTGCCCCCAGACGCCTTAGCCCTCCCCAGGAACAGGCAATGACGACCCAGTTCAGAAAGATGTCAGCGTGTCCCTGCCCATCAGGAAAGCCAGTTCAGAAATAGTCACATTCTGTATATGACAGTCAGCACAGATGGGGTAAGAAGGAACACAGCACATACCCACTTGCCATGTATGGATCTTTTCCTCCCAAGCTCCTATATATTGCCTAAGGGCTGGTGGTTTCCTATACTTATTCTTGATTCTTACTCTTGATGCCGTGGGTAATGTAGCCCAGGAAAGAATCATAGCCTCCAACCCAGACTCTCCCTCCACAACACCTGTTTGAGCAACCCTACCACATCCACACCCTGACTTGAGCGAACTTGACTTCAATAGAATGAAGAAAACTCTGCCAAGACCCAAATCCCTCTCTGCCACTATTGCCCACCATTGCAATAAGACTTCTTGCATATCAACCTTACCCCAGATGGAAACTGACTTGGCTTTACTCTTGGTCTCAGTGATTTAAATGACTTTCCTCAGGGTGCCTGGCTGGCTCAGTCACCATGCTCAGTAGAGCATGCAACTCTTGATCTTGGGGTTCTAAGTTTGAGCTCCATATTGTATGCAGAGATTACTTAAAAATATATTTCTTTAAAAGTGGCTTTCTTCTTCCTGAAGCAAACAGTCCCTCCCACGGCCTAACTCATGCTGTTTCCACCTCACTCCCTCCTTCTTGTTGGGAAATCAGCATGCCCTCTTCTAGGACCAACCAACATTGAAGTAGAAGGAGTTGCTATGGAAACTTAATTTTAGCACACCAATGTCACTTTGGCAAACATGGGTTCTCTCCTAGAATCTTCTAGACTGATCACATGTCATAAAACTGCAAAATTGTTCCTGGGACACAAATTCACATATATTAATAATTCAAAAGGTAAATCCAAAGCCATTTTCAAAATATAGGCTCTCATGACAGTAAGTAACAGAGAGCACAAGGAGAAATGCTGTTATTTCTCCTCATTCCCAGTAATTCATTTCCAAATGGGTAGACCTAGCAAACTGGCTATGGGAACATGAATCTGATTCAAAGACATGTTTTCTGCTTTGATTTCTTAATCTATTGATAACAAAACACTCAAAATGCCTATCAATCCTTGAGCTCATGGGATGGGCATGTCTGGCTAATCATTTACTTGTGATGTTTTATAATTGGGAATTTGAATTTAGACAGAGTAATAAAGTAAACTCCTGAATTCCCATCATCCAGCTTCAACAATGATGAACTTATGACCAACCTAGATTTATCTATATTACTACCATTGGCCTCTCTCCCAGATTGTTTTAAAGTATATCCAAGATATCTATCACTGCACCAATATGTATTTTCATATTCATCTACGTAAAATAGAACATTTTTATTTACTTTACATTTTTAAAGACTTTATTTATTTATTTGAGACAGAGAGAGGAAGCATAAGCAGGAAGGGTCAGAGGGAGAGAGAAAAACAGACTCTCTGCTGAGTAGGGAGCCTGATGTGGGGCTCAATCCCAGGACCCTGAGATCATGACCTGAGCTAAAGGTGGATGCTTAACTGATTGAGCCACGCAGGCACCCCTAGAACTTCATTTTTAAACATAATTACTGAAAAATTTAACAGTAATTTATTAATTTTATCAGACCCTCAATCAGCATTCAGATTTCCCTTGATCTCTTTATAGTTTATTTCTCTGGATTTTTTTTTTTTTTTTGCAAAAATCAAGATTGAAATAAGATACATACATTGCAACTCTTGGCATATCACTTAATTCTCTTAAATAAGCATTTGTCTTGGTACCCCCTCTTTCTTTACTTCTCTCTCTCTCTCCCCTTTTTCTTTCTCCCTCCCTTTTCCTTGCAATCTGTCAGCTGTTCCTCTTTCTCCTATATGTTCTTAATGGTTAATCATTCCACCATGGACTATAATTCCTGAATCTACTTGTATGACTAAGGATCCAATAGGGCTTCCTGATCTCCATTCTAAATCTCAAGCTTCTATCTTCTAAATGATGGAAACCTCAGGTTGTGTGGTGCACTGGAAAGAATACAGGATTTTAATCTCTTATCCACCTACTAGATGATCCTGGGCAAATAAGACTCAGTTTCTTTGGTTATAAATGAGGATACTAATATTGTCTTGAAAAGTTTATTTGAGGGCACTTGGATGGCTCAGTGGTTGAGCATCTGCCTTTGGCTCAGTCATGATCCAGAGTCCTGGGATCAAGTCCTGCATCAAGCTCCCCACAGGAAGCCTTCTTCTCCCTCTGCCTATGTCTTTGCATCTTTCTCTGTGTCTCTCAAGAATAAAATCTTTAAAAAAAAGTTTATTTGAGAATTACAGGTTATTATTATAAACATGGAGTGTGCTGAGGGGTTCATGATATGGATAATCATGTACCCAAGAGACAATGCTACACAATGGATGTAGCACCAACTTTGGAGCCAGACAACCTTGAATAAAGCCATCTGTAGAGTGGGTACAAAATACACATTTTTCTCTTAAGGATCAAAGAGATAATGTATATAACACATATTGTCCAGTGCTTAGAGAGTATGACAGTTGCAGATAATGACAATGGTGTCAGTTTATCAAGGAAGTCTAGAAGACAGGGAAGATTGAGTTCAATATATTTATTTTCAAAATTCTCTTTGATACATGCTTCCTTCCCATAATTATCATTTTATCTTAAAAGCCAAAGCCAAAGGCCACGAATGTGGGTAAATAAAAAATGCAATGAGAATATAGTAGAGGGAACAAATAATTTTTTCCTGCAAACACCAAGGAATACTCCCTAGGAGTCATGACAATTGGACTGGAACCTAAGGATGACTAGGAATTTTCCAGATCAGTGAGAAAAAAGGGCATATCAAGAGAACTGCACTGGCAAAGCACAGCACAGAGAAGCTGGTTTGGGTTTACCTTATTAGCAGTGGGGAGTGATGATATGGTTTAAGTGGGGCAATCTTTTATATAATAATATTTGTCATGGTGAGATGAAGGGAGCCAGAGGGAGAGCTCAGGTGACATTGTGAGGAAGGGAAGAGGACATACCAGGTAAGAGATGGTAAGAGACTAATGCAATATCAAACCACATCTGTCTGCCATAATTTTTATTAAAGGATTAGATATAATGTCTCTGAGATTGCATTAAGAAAAATGTTTTGGGGCCCATGGGTGGCTCAGTACGTTAAGCTGCTGGCTCTTGGTTTCAGCTCAGGTCATGATCTCAAGGTCCTGGAATTGCCCCAAAATTGACTCCATGGCTCAGCGGGGAGTCTGCTTGTTGATTCTCTCTCTCTCCCTCTGCCTCTGCCCCTCTCCTTCTCAAATAAATAAATAAATAAATAGATAGATAAATAAATAAATCTATCTTTTTTTAAAAAAGGAGGTAACATCTTGCCTGTAGTGATCATGGAGTTGGTATATTTGAAACTGAACTAATAAATAAACAGTTAAATGTGGAATTTATGTTTAACAATAAAATGCAGGTAATGACTTTAAAAAGGATCACAGAATTATGAGGGTTATCCCCAGACTTTTCAGGAAATGACCAGATATTACAACCTCCTTCAAATGCCATCATTGTTTCAGACTCCAGAGAGTGAAAGGCAGTGTGCGGGGACACACACACACATACACACACACATCACACATGCACACATGTACGTGCTCGTCAAGATTCAATTGTATTTAGGCTTGTGTTTCCCAAAATATGTTCCACTGAGCTTTATTCTACAAATGCTTCATGGAAAGAAGAAAAGAAAAAGGGAGGAAGGAAAGAAGGCTGGCTTTCTAAACTAGCTTGGGAAATTCTGGCTGAAACAAAATTGTAAAGGTTTCTTTACTGCAGGACTTCTCAAAGCCTTTGTTAGTGCACTGCAGATCTCCAACACAAGCCCAGAGTAAAGTTTTAACAAAGACCCCCTTTCCTTCCACCAGAAGCATCTTATATGAGTATTCTATTTGCAATTATACTGGGGGAATGTTAACATCAGTGGTGGTTAACTGCTTATTAGAGATATCTCAGGACCTGATTCTGATGGCAAAGAGACTAAGCTGGCAGAGACATTTCTGCTGCAATTATTGCTGAGCGAATACAGACCTTTCTGGAATGGAAGTCCTTTACATCAGTCAGTTTTTGTCTATTTATTCCAGATGAGTGTGCATAGTTATGAATGAGCTAGACAGACGTTTCCAACACACACACACACACACACACAAAGAGAAAGCTGTTTTACAGCTTGAGCCAACTCATCTTCTCAAACCCATGAGGAGAAAGCTCAAAGTGGACAAGAGTTGAAAAGAGATGCTCACAGATGGAGGGGAGAAAGTTATTTGGGTGTTGAAACATCTCCGAGATCTCATTTCCAATGTCAGTGCTCTCGAGACTCAAATTGAATTCCACGATATGCAAGAGAATGAGCTACTCTGTCAAAGAACGGTGCATGCTTAATTGCCCCCCAAAACACACACACACACACACACACACACACACACCCTTATGTGTGCAGTCTGCATGTGGACATAAAACGTGCTAAAGGTTTTTGTTGTCAGCCTCTATCTGCCACAGCTCTGCCCTATTCATCAGGCACAACCGTACCAGCCCTATATTTAGCTAGGGACAGAGCTAACTCTATGTCATGTCTCCTGTGACCACCTTCAAGGTGTAGACATGATCTATCTACTTTCTGCAACCCAGCCCGCTGAGCTGCACTATCCATGTGACGTCCTCCAATCTGTGCTCCTTGAGTCTTGGAGAAGGGTCATAGATTCTGCTACCGGATTGGAATCCTCCATATCTACTCTTTGCAGAGCCTAAGTTAGGGAGCTCCAACTAATTCCTGGAGTCCCAAGGATGCTCTGCTTCACTCCTACTAAATCCCTTACTTTTACAAATACCCTCTCCTTTTGCCTGGAACTATTTCAATCTGTTCTACTCTCTCTAGAGTAGAACTTTCTGCAGTGATGGCAATGTTTTATCTCTATATTATTCAATACAGGAGCTGCCAGCCAGATCATCTTCCCAGACCAATCACTTACAAACCATGTCAACAGCATTTGGCACACACTGGCCATGTGGCATTGGACAGTCACTTTACTGAGCCTCCATCCATCATCTGTATAGTGGGTTAATTACACATGCTTCATAGGGATATTGTAACATGGTATTAAATGAGAAAACACTGTTGAAGTGCCCAATGCAGAGCCTACTACACAGCAGGTGCTCAGTGAATGTTTATTCCCTCTCTCTTCATCCAAAGGTAAGCCCAGTGTCTAAAATGTTCAGATGGTTCATGTTTCTCTGGGTAACCTCAAGGCTACCTTGTTTATCCCCTAAAATACTAAATCCCATAAGGGCTTGAAATTGGAAAGCTTTAGATCAGTGATTGGAAAATAGTTTTGGCTTTCCTCTTCTGCTACGTATCTCAAGCTGGTCTCCTCATTCTAGCACTAGTTTCTGGAAAGCTGAGCCTCAATTTCCTTCCTGCATCAATCAAAGTGCAGCCCCTCCCCCTCCTCCCCTGGGAGAGGCTGGAAATGAGATCCATTGTTTATTTGCATTGTGCAAACTTTCCTCAATTAAAAAGAAAAAAAAGTCCTTTAAAATGTGTAGGTTGGAGGCTTTGCTTCCTCCCATTTAAAAGAGGCCCGGGGACAGCTGGTAGGGCAGCAGCAGCTCAAGAGGAAGGGAGATTGGTGGAGAGGCATCCCAGGGTCCGCTCCTACCAGAGGGCAAAGCTGGTCATGCTTGTGTAACCCATAGGTCTGCTGGAGCGTTCATAGCCATGGAGATATAGGCACAACTTTCTTGAGCCCCACTTATCTAGACTGGGGCCTCCCCAAATGTCTCCAAAGTCCAGGGTGCTCGTAATCCTTTTAATCTCATTGTCTCCTCTACCTCTGGGGTTCCTGCTTGCTTCATTGTGAGATGAAGACCAAGCTTTCATCAACTATATTATTAACAAATGAGATAAAGAACAGAAATCACTCACTCACAGCATTTTTAAATGTAGTGAACTTCATACCAAGCTAGAGTTTTCACCAAGAGATAACATAATAGGAACTCAAAAATGATAGGTTTTCTTATCTGCCAGAAGAGAGCCACCCATGTGGAGCTCTGCCCTGGGCTTCTCTGCCCAATGCCTACTGCCTCCTCTCTTCTTCCCATCTCTTGCTCTTATTGTCTCTTTCTCCACTTCCCAAAAGACTTCAAATTACTCATCCTACACATTGGTGAGCCGTTCCGCACCTGCTAACTCCTACTTGTTTATCTGGATTGCTAAATGAATCAAGACAATCAGCTCATGAAGCAGCTTCTCATTTAACAGAAGCATCCTTTCTCAGAAGACAATAGTGAGATCAATGGTAATTTTTTTTCCTGATGCAAATGGAAAATGCCATGGGGAATTAACATAGTTCTCTCTTAGGACACTTAAATGATCTTTTAGCTCCTGCAATATGTCCTGAGAGAGTGTTAACAAGAGCCAAAATCCCAAAGGATTGGGCCCAAATCCAGTAGGACAGGTGGAAGGGGGAAGATGGACATGCACACAGATAGAACATCATGTGAAGATGAAGGCAAAATTCAGGGTGATATGCTCACAAACCACGGAATGCCAGAGATGGCCAGCAAATCACCAGATAGTAGGAGAGAGGCATGGAGCAGATCCTCCCTTCCAGGCCGCAGAAGGAACCAACCCTGCTCACACCTTGATCTCAGATTTCTAGCCTTCGGATGTGAGACAACGCATTTCTGTTGTGTTCTGGAATGCCCAGTTTGTGGTACCTCATTCCAGCAGCACTAGGAAATGAATACAATGTCCTTAGAAAAATTCCCAGAAATGCAGATATTTGGTCAAAAGGTGTAAATATTTTTGATGGTCTTGATATGTTTTGCCAGGTTGCAAAATTTCCCCAATTTTATGCTGATTTTGAACTCTATTAACTGTGAGAGTATTCGTTCCAAACTTAATCTCTTCAGAATACAACTGTTTTTATAAACTTTGCTAATTTAGCTGACAAACTGTATCACTCTGCTTTTGTATTCAAATCTCTTTGGTTATCTCTGAGATTAAATACTGTCCATGTTTATTAGCCAATTTTATTTTCTATATTGTGAGCTCTAGGTCCTATCCACGTCTTTTGAAATTATGTTCACATTTAACTTTTCAGAATTATGGACTTTTTTCCTTTGGTATTTATATAAATTCCTTCTATAGCACAGATAGTAATTCTCTTTCTGCCACACTCAATGCAAATTCATCTCCATGTGGTGTTATTTTTATTTTGCTTCTTATCTTCTGAATATATATTCTGACAGAACAACATTTTTGAGGGATTTTAAACTTAAGTATGTCAAGATGTTTATGTTATTTATACTAGGATAGAATTTTGTTATAAAGTCTAGTTATTTAATTCATCTAGAATATAGTATTTGGGGATAGGGTATTAAGTGAGCATTTACTTTGTTTTATTAACAAATCACTAATCAAATAACCCCATACCAACTAATGATTTATCCTTCTCTTCCCTACATAATGAAAAATTGCATATATATTTAGATATATTATATATTTATTATGTTAATAATTATATATATAAATATAAAACTATGGCCAGAAATTGGATTTAACCAGCAAGAGTTCTAGAGATGTCACTGGACAAAAAAGTCAAGAAGGGAGATTTGGTCTTAAACTCTCTGCCCTTTCTTTGCTTAGTATTGAATGAAGCCTCAGACCATCCCCTAAACTCTTGTGTACATTTTCCTCGCCCCACTTCCCCCTCTGCTTTTTCTCCCCTGGTTTTCAGCAACATATGTCTTCTGGACTCATCTATAAGCTCCATGAAGGCCTTTCTACTTCTATCCAGCTGCACCCTTGATGTCTAACATGATACCTAGATTATAATAGACTCTAAAATAAAATTTTTAAAGTAGGGACTGTTCACCTCACTAGACTGTAAATTTCTGTCTTTGCCTAGAATATTCTTCTCTTTCCTGTTACCTAGCTGATATCAAGCTGTAGTTGGGAACACAGCCTCTAGACCCAAACTGCCTGGGCTCGAATTTGGGGGCACACTGTGCATCTTTCTTGGGCCTCACTCTCTTCTTCATGAGCTGGGAATAAAAATGGTACTTCCCTCTGTGGGTTATTGGAGGATGAAATGAGCTATGAGCACAAAGTCCTTACAGAAGTATCAGAACATAACTACTATTGTCAGGATTCCATCTTAAAAGGCAGTTCCTTAGGGTTGCCTGCGTGGTTCAGTCGGTTAAGCACCTGGCTCTTGATTTTGGCACAGGTCATGATCTCAAGATTGTGAGATCAAGCTTCATGTCAGGTTCTGCACTGAGCAGTGAACCTGCTTAAGATTTTCTTTCTCTCTCTCTCCTTCTGCCTCTCTCCACCCACCACCATCTTTCTCTCTCTCTCTCTCTTTCTCTCTCTTTCTCTCTCTCTTCCTCTCTAAAAAAATAAAAAATAAAAATAAATAAAGACAACTTCTTAGAAAGTCCTTTTCCACCCTCCCCAAATTAGATTAGGTCACCTCTGAACCCTTCGAATTCTCTCTCCTCTGTGTCATGTATTATCTTAATAGTTATTTGGAATTGCTTTTTAGGTCTCTCCTTAAACTTTAAGTTCCATGATGGTGGAATGGTGTCTCTTATTTACTGTAGCATTTCCCATCCTTAGCAGAGTTCCTAGCATGCAGACGGTATACAACAGAGAAATAAAATGAGTTATTGAATACATGATTAAAGGAATGAGCATGTCCTGGTGGAGGAGAGAAGTCACCTTAAGGAAAGAAATTGTGATCCTGCAGGTGACTATACCAGACACTAAAAAACCATAGCCTGCCTGTTGTAAAGTAGAGTGTTATTGGAGCACACACACACTCATTCATTTATATAATGTTTATCGCTGCTTTTGCACTACAGTGGGGAGATTTGAGTCATTTTGACAGACTGAATGCATGGGCTGCAAAGTCAAAAATACTTACTATCTGGCCCTTTACAAAAAAAAAAAATATGTTGACTTCTTATCTACACCATTGATTCTCAAACATAAACATGCATCAGAATCACCTGGAGTTCTTATTAATATGTAGGTCCTGGGTTCTCTCACCAGGGTTTCCGTAGGTCTGAGATGAGACTCCCAAATTGTATTGTTAACAAATTCTCAGTTTATGCTGCCTCTCCTGGGACAAGGAGCCACTCTGAGAACCAGTGGAGCTTAACATTCAGACACACCCACATGGTTCCATGTGCATCTCTGGGCACATGTACAGCTGAGACTCTAGCACCTGACATTGCCATTTCCTGATATGAGTTGATCCTTGGTTCCCTTCAGTTTCAATCAAGTAAGACACCCATTGCCAAGGCAACCTGGAGGCTAATTTTGTGGCTTCCATCATCTCCAGGATTTTAAGCTTTTATTTTTAAGATTTTATTTATTTATTTATTCATGAGAGACAGAGAGAGAGAGAGACAGAGACAGAGACATAGGTAGAGGGAGAAGCAGGCTCCATGCAAGGAGCCCGACGCGGGACTTGATCCTAGGACTCCAGGATCACGCCCTGGGCCCAAGGCAGGCACCAACAGCTGAGCCACCCAGGGATCCCCACATCTCCAGGATTTTGAGAGGAGGAGCTGATCCCAGAGACTCTATTGAACCACAATGTGTGACCCCGACAGGACCTCTGCCCACAAAGACCAGGCTAAGACTTCTGCTGCCATCATGCTAACATCAGGCTTGGAAAAGGTAAATCTTCTCCCTTCTCTAACATACCACTGATCCCCAAGTAATAATAACTTTGACTGTTTGCATGATCTCGGAAAGAGCAACATATAAGGTATGTAGAGTAATTATTCCCTTTTTACAGGGGAAGTAATTGGGGTTCAGAGAAGTCAAGCCATTGTTCTAAGGTTGGGCAGCTGGGAAGTGGCTTAGCCTGGCTTGCAAGTCAGTCCAGTTCCAAAGCCCATGTCAACCATAAAGATGCTCTCTCTACAGACTCCTCATGCTTGCAGGAAGGAGGAAGTTTCCGTAGCAGAATGGATCGCTGGCAAGGACTGCTGTGTGCTGGCTCTCACCCAAGTCTCTGGCACTGCAAGGAGTTATCGGATCAATTAGTAATTGGCTCTTATTTAGAGAAACCTAGGAGATTAACCCTGGTCAGACTTCAACCAACCATACGCAGACCTGACATCTCCAGTCCCCCTGCAAGAGCAACAGTGAACACTGGGGCACACCACCCAAACTGTGTTTCAGTGGAAGCCTTGTGGTTCAGCCACAGGGAAGGCTGTTGGTCACATTGTTCACCTGTCAGACCTTCTGCAGTTTTTTCAACTGCCCCACTGACCCATCTCACCCAAGCTCACCCTGAATCCATTGATTGATGTCATAATGTGAAAGCTCAGCACCTCAGCCCAGCTGGGGACAATTGGAGCTCCAGATTCAGCCAAGGTTATCTCTGGGTCTGCATCACAGCTAGGCTTTTCCCGCTTCCCACTTCTGCTTCCCTCACCTCCTATCCACAGGTATGGATCCTAAAGGCATTGTTAGTAAACACCCTGCCTGCTAAACTCTGTCTCAGTCTGCATCCCAGGGAACACAGACGGCTACAGAAGCCCTATCAGAAGCCACTTTAGGCACACCCATACCTTCTACCAATGACGGTCCATGTGGCCCGTCTTCCTTGTGCCCCAATAGGCATGTCCAGTAGCTCCATGAATCCACCAGAACTGTGCACTTGAAACTGCCTCCTTCTCCTATTTTCAAAATATTCACCCAATCATCATCATTTATGATCTCCTGTTACAGCAAAAAGCCCTGAGGAGGGCTAGTTCAAATGGTGCCCTGCCACAGAATCTCAGTCATAGATCAAGGCAACAACTGTCTGGAGTTTGCAGCCAAATATAGTAAAAAATGTTGCATATATCACCTTCCCACACCAAAATGGTACCGCTCTAGCAAATCTATTTCTTTTTCGACTCCTTGATTTAGTGGCTTCCTCTGGTTTATGAAATATTTTTTACCCAGGGCCCGCTGAAAACATCTTTATAAAATAGAGTTCATCTTTGAACAGGTCACTTTCCTATTGAATTTTAACAGTTCAAGAAGGAAAAGGGGAGTATTTCTGACCCAGATATTCTTTGAACAAGTGTTTAAGTGAGTTCCTAGATGCCAGGATTTAAGCTCCGTTGACAGCCAATATAATCATCAGCTTGTAAAACAAAATCTTAAGTTCATGCCTGTAGAGAGCACAGTGAACAGGCTCTGCTTAAATCACAACAGTGATGAGGCACAAACCATTTCGCTGCTACCCATAGCCACCGTGTCAGTCCTGACTTGATACAGTTAGTGAGTGACAAAGCCGAGATTTAAATTAGACCAGCCTGAATTCTGAGTCCCTGCTCTTTCAACCATACTGTGCAATTCAATAACTATTTATTGGGCATCATGTATTTGTGTGTTGAGTATAATATGTCTGAAATACCTGTGTTTGTGTGCTGTCTTAGAGATGATTTTTCTGTGTGTGTGTTTTGTCTATCATTGTAGCTCCAGGAAAAGGGGCAAGGGATGCCTCTTTGGAGAGAGGAAAAGTAGTCTCCCTCCAGAATAAAGAGGAAGGGAAAGCCAACTTATTCTTTCCCTGGGGATTAGAGGTAAATACGGAGGAGAGCTTCTTCTTCGACCCTGGAGGGCTGTGAAAGAGAGAAGGGACAGACAGTGGGAGATGAAGATTCCTTTTCCTCTCTGCACTGCTCAGCTTTGACCCTGCTTAGGATACTTGAAGGTGGAGACTTTGTAGTCTGTCTCCACAACACCATGAAGGTGGTTCATTCATAATTAATAGAAAAGTATGGGTGAAAAAAAAAGAAAAGAAAAGTATGGGTGAACATAGAGAGCTTCTGTTGGTTCTCCAGACCATCTTGGCTCCCCTGTTGTGTAGCAGAAATCCAGAAGTTTCTTCGTAGTCCAGGAGGTGAAAAGCAGCTGAGTATCTACTAGGAAGGTCAAGTCAGAGTGGGCCTTCCTGCTGGCACTGCGCCATCCTTGTCCCCATTGGTGCTGTGGATCCATAAAGTAAATGGTGGCTTTCATTCATTTCTCAGACCAAGAAACCCAGCAGGAGCCCTCATATCACCACACTAGAGACCTCTCCGTCCATCATTCCAACAAGGCTACTGGAAAAGTATTTCTGTGCTGGATCTGTCCATAATTTCTTTCAAAGACCCTTATGATGTGCCAGTCTCCTAAGTGTTTTGTATATAAAAAACTACTCTACAACCCCGTAAGGTGAGCCCTGCTATCAACATCCCCATTTCATAGATGGGGAACCAAGGCTGGGAAGAAGAGGGGCAGAAAGTGGCTTTCCCAAGGTCATTCACTGTTAAGTATACTTGACATTTGAACACAGGAGTCTCTGAACTTGACCATTATGTTCAGTTATCTCTCCTTTGTAAGAGTTGCTCATAAGTGACAAGTAAGCCAAATACCAAAGTTATCTATATCTTTGGGTTTTTTTCTTTCACTCTGCATTAAAAATTACTCAGCTTATTCAAATTCACATTCCTAGGACCCTCCCAGAAAGGTCCAATCTGAACAGGGGTACGTGATTTTGACACTAATGCTCCTGTTGACACACTTTGAGTAATTCCCCCTCCATTCTCCCTCCTTCTTTCTCTTTCTCCCCACGCAATGTTAAGCAGTTGGTGCCATGTACTTGGAACTTAAGCTTGGTCCCCAAGCTGCTCTGTAACTAAGTAGAACTCTAAAGAAGGAGACAAACACTTTCAGTGCAGATAAGCATCTATCCACACAGAATATCCGTTTGTTCCAATAAGTGTCCTACAGTTATCATGGAAGAGGCTCAGATTGAGGAAGCAAGGTTGTTAGAAAATTCTTGAGTATGGGAAAGTATTCAGAAGCATCCTAAGGAAGCTTCCCCCTGCCCTATCCAAGTGACGGACAGCATCCTTGAGTGTCACATTCACACACCACTGGACTCCAGGTCATTTCCACTCAGCTCCCTCAACCCCGGAGCTGTGCAAGCAAAGATCTCTGTCTGTCCTCCCCTTACAGGTCCCCAGAGTGCCTTCAGCTGATGTTTATCACCAGTTACTCTCTCACTGACCATTTGTTCAGGGAAGTTTTCCAGTTCTGCCTAAGCATCACCACAGAAAGGTGGTTTCTGAGAACTGAGTGGTTTGCGGAAGAGGGAGAGACTGGGAACCTATCTAGGTGGTGTGGGTGCCTGGGCCACTCTGGCTTCCTCTTTGCTGAGTGCAGAAAGCCAAGGGAGTGGAATGGAGTGGCATTGCCTAGTGTGGAAGCTTCTGGTGTCCCTCGTTGACCTTGTAACCTACTAGAACAGGAGGCCCTTCCTATGGTCTTCCTCCTACCCTACCCCACCCTCGCCAGGGGAGATCCCCAAGAAGTAACCCCAAAGATGACAGAGGCCCTGGAAAAATGCAATGGTATCCTGAGGACTTCCCGTCTTTTTGGATGGAGGAGTAAACTGAGGTCCAGAGAGAAGACTTATGTGAATCTTGCAGCCAGAGTCAGGAAAGATCCCAAAGCTCCTTCTACATATCTTTCCTTCTGAAAAACATTTTCAAGAGTTCACAAGCTCCACAAATGGAAGGGACCCCCTGAACGTGGTGGAGATGTGGTAGTGGCATCCGGGAGAAGGCGGCTGGATCCGTCTGACAAGATATTTCCACAGGAGTATCATAGACCTGAGAACAAAATGCCAAACTGGTCCTGGCACACAACAGGACCAGGATGCACTGGTATTCTGCTGGCGGTAACCAAAGGCCAGGGTGGGTCACAGGGAAGCACCCCTGTGTTGAGGACCAATTAAAGGCAATCTGAAAGATGCTTCCTTGGGGAGAACTGAAGCAAATGCCAGAGATTATTGATTCATAGCTGCAAAGCCACTAGGAGGAAGCTGGACACAAGCAAAAGAGACATGGAGTGGTTCGGAAAGGGGCTGATGGGGATGAAGTAGCATCCCTACTTTGTTTCTGAGTTTCAGGGCATGAGTGGCAAGAGTTCAGATACAAGGAATTTGCTCAAACAAACAAACAAACAAACGGTATCTGAATCTGTTCAGTTCCCATATTTGGAGAGCAAAAGTTTGGTAGTGAAGTTCAGTAGCGAGGTAGACTTCTACCGTGTTCATCTCTGGTTCACAGATGAAGAACCTGATGGTCACAGAGACAACTGCAATTTATCCAAGTGAGCCCATTAGGAATGAAACCAGAATCTGTGCCCAGATCTGCCTGCCTCTGGAGTCTGGCTCCCTGAGCTTCTTCCCAGACTACAGGGACAGGACGTTAGGGCTGTCTGGAACCTGGATGCAGAACAGGAGTAGGGGGTGTGTGAATGGGGGATCGGTAGGAAAATAGTTTCCCAATAAGTGACTCAGAAAAGAGGCACATGAACTGGGGGGCCGAGAGCAATTTTCAGCCCAGTGGTCTTGGTCTGGCCTTCCTTTGTAGCACTGAGTGCAAACCGAGGCATCTGGGATTCCAGGCGTCCCGGGCATGGCACATAGGCTGTCCCAGCTCTTGAACCCATCATCCATTTCCAACCAGCCCCAGCGAATCAGAGGAGGGAAAGCTACTTTTCCGACCGGCAGAACTCATCAGAATGAATTGGCAGCACGTATCAGCCTGAAACAGCAGTTTGCAACTCGCCGGGTAACAAATCTTCCCGGGGACATTATCTCACAGGAAGCAACACAGGATAAATTCTTAGCACAATATGATTCCTCCCTCCTTTACCTCCTCCCCACTTCAAAAAGATTTAACATCTAATTCAGGTTTGGACGAGCAGCTTCATCTCTGTAGAAACACTGTTGATCTCTGTCGGACCCCAACGGCCTTGGGCAGAACAAACGGAAGGGAAGGCGGCGGCGGGGACGGGCGGCAGTGACAAATAAATACATTACCTCCGCCTCTGACGGAGCGCCGTGACCTCCAACACAATGCCGAGTGCAGCTGTTTGACAAAAGTCACCCGATTTTCCTGCAATCTCGAGGGCTGAGGGTGCCAAAGCAAGAGAAAGATGCCCAACAGGGCAACCCCATTTCATCAGAACCCATGGATGGATGGAGGGGCCGCTCAGCTCTTGTCACTGCCCTTCCTTGGATTTTCCAAATCAGACAAAATTCCTCCTGAGAGGCAAAACACAGAAGGTGGGATATACCCCCAAACCATCATCCCAGGGACGAAACAGATTCAAGGAAGTAGGTGAAGTGGCCGAGGCCGCAGAGCGCGACCGTGGTAGTGAGGAATTGAAAGCATATTTCCTTGGGAGGGATGGGCTGGGGCTCGTTACGGCCTTAAAGAAAATACTGATTTTTCTGTCCTTAGTGAAGCAGATCCATGATACCAAATTATTGAGTTGGAATCTTCACCTACACCTGGACTCATAAAGCATGGATTGTAGGGGAAAGGGCCCACCGTTGATTATTTAGATTAAGTAAAGCATAGAGACATTCAGAGTGGAGCCACAGAACGGTCCCAGCCTTAGGGTAATAAATAGCAAGTCCTTGCTGGAAGAAGCAAAAACATCCAAGTAAGTTTGGAAACCTCTGGGTAAGTTCACGAATTGATCAAACCAAAAGATTTGCCTCCATTCTACAGAAAACCCAGCATTTCGGTGCAGTCACCCAGGAGCTGGAAGACATCTGTCTGGGTCGTGTTGCCACCCCACCCCGCAGAGTGAGAAACGGGACGGTGCCAGCTGCCCTGGCACCCAGCAGAGCAGGGCAAGTGTTGACCCCCTGACTGTCCACCAAAGACACGTCCCCCGGCCACTTCACATTGCCTTTTTTCCAGGGAAGAAAATAAAACTGGGATGAGAGATGCTGACCAGTTTGTGACAAGCACCGTTTTGACAGAAAGCCAAGCGGGTCTGGAAAAATGTCCAGAAGGAAGGCCTTTGTCCATGGTCTTGACTAAGAATTCACTTAACCAAACAGATAGCACCATGCTTGGCACGCGGGAAATGACCCATAAATACATGTGGACAGGATAAATCACCTGTCACAGGGGACAAATGGACAGTGTGCGGCATACCTCAGCAGACCTCATTCGAGGAGGTTCTCTGACACGGGATCTTATTTATCCCCTACAAGTGTCTCCCATTGTTTATTTCCTCCTTCTTTTTTTTTTTCTTGTGTCTCCACTTGAATATTGCTCCAGAAGACAAGAACCGAATCATTTGTTCACCAACCTACTGGAAACACCAGCAGTCTCTGCAAAGTCCATGTGAGCTGAATGAATGAGTGGTTCTTCTTTGCTGGGACCATTCACCGACACTCACTGTCTCTTCTGCTTTTGGTGATAAGAGCGATGCATAAACTCCTACAATGCTGCCATCAAAAGGGTGGTGCCTCTAATCTTAGAGTTGTGAAAAATTAAGCTCATGGGAAGGGGATTTCTTTTCAAGGTCATTTATCTTGTCGCTAGCTGACCTTAGACAAGGTCAGTGCTTATTGCACAACACACTATAGGAATGTGAACCTGTGTGTGCATTATGCTTGTCTGTATGCTCATGTGTACACAGTGAATAAACGTGTGTGTGTCCATTAGAAAGGGAGGACCGTTGGCTTTGTCACAGATGCTTTCAGGATCGAGGCTTCTGGGAAGAAGTCACCTCGGGTGTGGCTGCCATGGAGCCACCAGCTCAGATCTCCCCTCTTGGGGACCTGCTGCAGGGAGCACAGGTGATTGAGAGCATCCAGCTGCCACACCTGTGAGGCCCTCTGCCCTTAATGTCAGGCCAAATCCCTGCACTGCTCCCAGTCAATGACCAAGGACCGAGCGGTAGGGAGTGTTGGGATAGAGCCTTCTGGATGCCACTAAGAGACAACTTTGGCGCTGAAACTCCCCATTGATGGGTTTGGCCTGAGCTTTGTCAGAAGCACGCTGCCCTCTATGGCTCCTCCTGCCCCACTGCCCCGACCTCTGTCCTCACTGAGCACCAGACCCGCTTATGGACTGAAGAGTCTCCCTGACGAATATTACTTCCTGTCCTTTTATCCCGAACGGATGCCCCTCCCCCCAATTACTCTCCCCTCCCCCTCCCATCCTCACTTCCTTGGTGTGAGAGGGCACCTGTGATCTTTCCCCACTCACCGTGCCAGGCAGCCCCAACAGGCTCCCCGGGGTGTGCAGCACTGCCCTGGTGCTGGGAACTGGTGTGCCCCGGGACCTCAGCCCCAGTCTCCATGTCCTGCCACATGACATGCTTCCTGGAACTTTGAAGGGACTCAGAGGAACATGTTTTAGAAGCTGGTGGAATGACCGGATGGGGTCTCTCACACAGGGAGGCGGAGGAGGAGTGGAAGTCTCTTGTCGTGGAGCTGAGAGGACCACACCACGTCCTTCCAACCCCGGAGGTCACTGTCCTTCCAACCCCAGAGGTCACTGGTTAAAGCTCACGTCCCCGTGTGCAAGGAGGAGGGAGGGACATTGCTAAGCCTGGAGTGTCTACTATGTGCCAAGCACTGATCCCTCGAGGAACTTACAGGCTGATGGAGAAGAAAGAGAAAGCTGGCACTTGAGGATTCAGTGGCAGCAGTTCTGGAAAGATCTAAACCAGACACAGTCACTTAGGAAACAGCCCAGTACTGAGCAGCTACAATGAGCCGGGTGCTGAGCTAAGTGCTGCTCCTGTGATCTCACCATTCGTGGCTGCATCCATCTTAGGAAGGGAAAGCTTTATCATCCCCACCTGATAACTCAATTCAACTTACAGAAGCTCAGTTCTTTGCCCAAGGACATCCCACAAAGAACTCTACATGTCTGACCGCGACGTTTGCACCTTTAACCATTGCATGAAGTTGATGTGTTCCTGAAACAAGCCAGGAGCAGGTCTACAGGGTGCAAGCAGAGCAATGGGCCAGAAGCTGGGGGACCCTGGGCCCTGTGGGGCTCCCTCAAGGGGCAGGGAGTGCAGAAAGTCAGGGGGAGAGCCACAGGCCTGCAGAAGAGAGGCCCTTCCTGGACAAGGCTAAGGTGATGTGGGTTCTGACCCAGATCCCATGAGACAAATGTGGAAACATCCAGAAGCAGATCCCCAGCCAGCATGGCCATGGCATTGTGGAGATGGAGACTCTGAGAGCAGAGGGGGGTAGGGGACACTTCCCCAAGGACACACAGAGCAGCTGTTGGGCTCAGGACCAAGGCTGATTGGTGACACATCCATTGCCTTACATCCCTCAGGCCCTTATAGACCGAAGTTGGAGGTCAGGATGATCTTTAGAGGAGAGAGCTTGCCAGCAGAAAAAACCTTCCTTTTGCCTGACCCTCCCCTGAGGCAAATTCCTGGGGCTCAGGGGGAGATTTAGACTCTGCCCTAGCTTTTCCCTTTGCTCCCTGGGGCTTGTCACAAAAGGGCCTTCATGCTTCTCCAAGGCTGGCAGCCCTTGAGGGGCTTCCTGTGCTGCCTGGAGGCACGAGCCAACCTGGGAGGGGGAGTTTGCACCCCACCATCTCTTCTGATGTCGAGACCCCTGTCCTGGCTTTGGTGCACTCAGAGCTTTGCAGAACAGAGCAATGCTTCACAGTGCTTGTCAGGGCAGAAGCCCATGGCTAAATGCTGTTTCTGGCTCTGAACAGTGCCACCCCTCGTCACACACACACACACACACACACACACACACACACACACACATACACCCAGGGCCCAGGTGGTTGAGCCTGGCATATTCCTGGCTGAAAACTGATGGAGCTATTTTTGGGGATCCCACCTCCAGATCTTCAGGCTCACCTTGCTTCCCACGTGAATGCCTGGTCTACTGCTCCCTCTAAGGACGAGGCACCCCGCGACATGAACAACTGTTGCCATTGTACATTAGTGCCGGGCACTGCGCTGAGGCTCTTGGGTAAACTATCTCACTTCATCTGCACAGAGAAACCTGCGGGGGGAGGGGAAGGCTGATGTTATTACTCCACAAACCAAGGCCCAGAGAAGTTAGGTAACTGGCTTGTGGCTACAGAGCTGGGAAGTTGCAGATTTGCAGCTCTGGCTTCTGAACCCCAGGACAATGAGGCTGGCCAACAAGGATGCCCCACAGCAATGACTGGTCCTGACAAAACTGGAAGGCTAGGAGAGTCTGGTGTCAGTGGTTTCTTTCTAGGAGAATGCCTTTCTGGAAAGATCAGTGGGTGAAACACATATCTCCCCTCAAATCCAGCACTATGAGGAGTTCCGGGGGGCAGGCAGCATGCCCTCTGTGCCAGGGGCGTGCAAGGGAAGGAAGTCTGGACCGCCTTGGGCTTTGGGGAAGGAGTCCCAGCTGAGTGACGCCTGGCCTGAATCTTGGATGATAAGCACATAATGGGAAAAATTTTTAAAGGATGGCACACAGCAGACGGAGGAGATGTCACAAGCAAAGGCTAAGAAGAAGATGCAGGCCGATATATTAGGGAAACAGTATAAAGTGGGTACAGATGGACGTGGGACAAAGCAAATAGTATGAGTTAGGGTGTGGGGGGCTGTGGGGGCATGGTAAGAAATGGGAATTTTAGTCTGCAGGCAGGCATTGGGGGCGGGTGGCCAGAATCAGCACGAGAGTAATCTGCTCAGACTGTCACTTCCAATAGCTCACTCCAGCAGACATTCTGATTACCCCGGGGAGGCTGGAGATGCAGCCTATTGCCATGGTCAAGGTGGAAGAAGCTCAAGCCTGAGGAAGTGCAGCGGGGATCAGTGACAGGGAAAGGAGCCTGGGGTTAAAAGCCCCTGACCTCGCGACAAGTCTGTGCCAATTGGAACGTACATTCAGGTTGACTGTATATACACAGTGTCCGGTGTAGCATATGAAGCCCACATTTGCCCCAGCCAAGGATGCTTCCGTCCAGAGATGGCCGTAACAGCAGACATTGATTCAGTGCTTCTCACTATATGAGGGTCAATTTCCCACACCAGCCCAGTGATGACTATCGTTACCCTCATTTTACAGAAAATTGAGACTTAAAAATATGAAGGGACTTTGCCAGAGTCCTGTAACTACTGAGCCACAGGACAGAGTTTCAAGATTCCAGAACCAGATACCACTTCTCCATATCTTCTCAGGGGCAGAAATTGGAGATGAAGGGAGTGGGGGCTTTCTCCATCCCTCTGCCTATGGAGAAGATTGGCCTTGCAAGAGGTCACCTTCTGGCGGTTAACCCAGGGCTCCTCTGTCTCAGCAACTATTGACATTTGGTGGGGGCTGGCCTGTGCACTCTTGGCCTCTACCCACCAGATGCCAGGAGCAGCCTCCCTCCTAAGTCAAGAGACAACCAAAACTATCTCCAAATTTTTCCAAATGTCCTCTGGGGCAGAATAGGGGAGCAAGATCACCCCCAGTTGGGAAGGGTCGATTTAATCTCATCTCAGGATGTCCTGACAAGAGAGACCTGCATTTGAAATCCATTACAATCGGAGGCTGGCGAGGGGTCCCCAGAGGTCGCTGATAATTTGTATTCTCACCAAGAGAGCCCACCGCTGTGCAGATTATTAATGGAGATTTTTCTGGATGCTAAGACCAGCTCCAGTGAGGCTACCTCAGCCCTCTACCCTGGCTAGCAGAGAGGACCAGACTTTGAAGCAGGCAAGAAAAGTCTTCTCAGGAGAAATACATTCTAGGACATATTTCTATGAATTAAAGGGTCAGAGTTTAAGTGGGCAATTCTGAGTTAGTCACCTGAGAGCCCAAATTAGCTTCGCTTCTCTGTGTATTAACTCCCCTTGGGTGGACTGTTTAATGATTTAATGATGTTTAACTCTGAAGTTCTTCAAAGCGGAGGAATTCATGCACCCCTAAGGCAGTCTCCACCTCCCTGGGGCTGGTCTGTTTGCGGCATCACCGTGAGATCCCACTCTCCGCTGCAGACCTTGCCTTCGGGGTCACCACAGGCGGAGTCTGGGCAAGCCCAGGGCTGTGGGTTAGGCCCCAGAGAGGGGGTCTGTCATTTAGAAGGAGAGTTTAGCAGAAGGGACGGAGGAGAGAGGATGTAATGAGATTCCACTGCTCCATTTCTCTGTTCTTAGAAGGACTCTCATTTTATATTTGATCATTTCTGTAATAAGGATTCATTTTAAATGTAACATTTACATTTAAAGTGGCAGTATTTCTTTGGCCTCTAACCACCTGCTGTTAAATCGATGGTGGGCGCTACAAGTACCAGCGGCTTAGAGTTGAAGAAACATAATACAAACCAGACAGATTCTCGTAACATGTACAAAGCTGCACATGTAAAAATGCTTTTTACACTTATAAAGATAAATGATTTTTACATGTAAGTGCACTCAAACATAAAATAAACCGTGGCGATATGTCAGTTTATCTCCATTTTACCGATGAGAAAACTGAAGCTCAAGGCACTTAAGTCATACTCCCAAGGTCACACAGTAGGGTTAAAAAAAAAAAGCAAAGAGGCAGATTGTAGCCCCAGACGGTCTCGGGTCACCTCCTTCCATCCTCCCATGATGCAGGATCTGTCTTACTCCCGAGCCTCCAAACCTCTCCAGCATAAGCTTCAGTTACAGACCCTCTGCCTGCCCAAATCAGATTTTGTCTTCACATACACCGGAGTTCATTCCTACCAACACCCAGCCTCCTGGATCCTCAGCCTCTCCTTATATGAGTTTGTCTTTCAAATGTAGATCAAGTCACCTGACAAGGTTGCCTGAAAAGCAAAATGAGATGTCCTGGCACAGCACTTGGGATTTAGTAAAAACAGCAACAACTTCCAATAGCCCTTACTATATGCCAGTGTCTGTTTTAAGTACTTTACATTAATTTGTTTCACCCTCAGAACTCTGATGAGGGTGTATTATTGTGCCCATTTGACAGATGAGGAACAGAAGCATAACGAGGTTGAATAACATACCCAAGGTCATGTGGCTGCCAAGTGGCAGAGCTGGGACTGGAGCCCAGACCACCTCATCTCAGTATCCATGCCCTCGTAGCTCTGTGACAGTACTCGTAAGTGCTTGTCATCTCTCTTTTTTTTTTTCAAAAGATTTTATTTATTTATTCATGAGAGACACAGAGAGAGAGAGAGAGAGACATAGGCAGAGGGAAAGAAGCAGGCTCTGTGCAGGGAGCCCGATGCAGGATTCGATCCCAGGACCCTGGGGCCACACCCTGAGATGAAGCCAGATGCTCAACCACTGAGCGACCCAGGCATCCCTGTAGTCTCTCTTCTGTTCCCCTCTCCTTCCTAGCGTCCTGCAGAACTTGTGTCCCTAACAGTCATTTGACAGCTACTGTATAATGCCTGGGATTATAGTTTTATGAGTTTGTCTCGTTCATCCGACTCCTCCAAAATATTTATATTTTCTTACTGTGGCATAATGATATTTTGTAAGTCATGCCTGGTTGGACAGTAAGGTGTTACACGTCAAAGTACTCAGGTGGGACTCTCCACAAGCCTTTGACACACATTTATGGGGCTGCAGTCCCAGGGAACTGTCCCATCCTGGAGAGTTTTGCCTCAGCTTCCAGCAGGGACTTTGCTTCTTTGCTAAATAACGAGAGTTTTTACAGCCAGAAAGCAGGGGCTTACTATCCAAAGTGACTGTTGGGAAGGGAGCAGCTTCAGCAAAAAGCCACTAAAGTATAAAATACACAGAGTATGGACAAGGGTATTAGAAGATTTATCTTTACTTACAGGGCAATTCACCTGCATCCAGGTTGCAGAGATTTGCCCCAGAGAGTGAACCATAGAAATCATCTCTGGATGTAACTCATCTCTGCATGCTTTTACACTGTTGCGTATACTTCAGACATTGGCTCTCATTTCTGTTGCTTTGTCCCCATTGTTAGCAGGACTCACAGGCAAGACTTGGGGAAGTTTATACTGCATGTAGTATATAATAGCTAATATTTATTGAGTTTCTACTATGTGCCAAGAATGGCCCCAAGCACTCTACACATTAACTCCTTTAACTGTCCCTTCAACTTCATGATGGATGGAGGGTGAATGGTAGTGCTCTTGGACCCTTACAGGAAAGGACCGTCTCCTGGACACTGCACCTGGACATTGCATTCCCATCAACATACGCACAAAAGTAGTTTTATTACAATTTTATGGACACTTTAGGGTAGTGACTGATTCTAGAACAGGGGCATCTATTCAAGATGAGCCTATAGCATCCCACTGTGCCAAAAAGCAAGGATGTGCTAAAAAAAAATGAAAGAAAGAAAGAAAGAAAGAAAGAAAGAAAGAAAGAAAGAAAGAAAGAAAGAAAAGAAAAGAAAAGAAAGAAAAAAAGAAAAGAAAAGAAGAAAAGAAAAGAAAGAAAAGAAAAGAAAAGAAAAGAAAGAAAAGAAAAGAAAAGAAAAGAAAAGAAAAGAAAAGAAAAGAAAAGAAAAGAAAAGAAAAGAAAAGAAAAGAAAAGAAAAGAGGAAAGAAAAGAAACAAAACATCTAGGGACATAGGAGTGAACAGAAAGGACTCCCAATGGTCAAAGCTGGAACAATTCAGGAAAAATTGTCTAAAGTACTGGATTATAACTCAAAATATAAGATAAATATCCATCAGTCCACACTGATATAAAAAATGATTTAACAAAAGGGTACTTGGGTGGCTCAGTCGGTTAAGCATCCGACTCTTGATTTTAGTTCAGGTCATGATCTCAGGGTTGTGAGATCGAGCCCCACGTCTGGCTCCACACTGGGAGTGGACCCTGCTTGCAATTCTTTTCTCCCTCTACCACTGCCCCTTCCCCTGCTATCTCTTTCTCTCTCTCTCTCTCTAATAAATAAACAAATCTTTTAAAAAAAGATTCAACAAGCAAATGGAAGTGAAGAGACAAATCTCCCATAAAGAAGAATTCCAGCGATCCCCAGGTGGCGCAGCGGTTTAGCGCCTGCCTTTGGCCCAGGGCGCGATCCTGGAGACCCAGAATCGAATCCCACGTCGGGCTCCCGGTACATGGAGCCTGCTTCTCCCTCTGCCTATGTCTCTGCCTCTTTCTCTCTCTCCCTGTGTGTGACTATCATAAATAAATAAAAATTAAAAAAAAAAAAGAAGAATTCCAAATAATTGATGTAGATACTTAGCCCTCCAGAAGGTGAGGCCTAACTCCCACACCTGAAGTACAGGCTGTTCACAGGAATTTCCTTGCAAAGAGCACAGTACAGAGGGGGGAAGAGGGCTGAGTAGCATTACGTAGGAGAAACCTGATAAACACCATCTCGGCCAGGTGACCAAGGTCAACGTCGACCGTGATAAGTCCCATTGATAGCCTGAACTGCACTTCACCTCTGTGGTCTTCTTTCCAAAACCTATCAACCCAAAACATAAGGAAAACATCAGACAAGTCCCAACTTCATTTCAAAATCCAAGTCTCAAATTTCTCCAGGCCATCAAAACCAAGGAAAGTCTAAAAAGTTGTCACAGGCAAGAGGACCCTAAGGAGATAAGACTGCTTAATACAATGTGATATTCTGGATGGGATATTGAAATAGAAACAGGATATTAGGGGAAAACTGAGAATATTTAAAGAAAGTATGGACTTTAGGTAATAACAATGAATCAATATTGGTTCATCAATTGTAACAAAGAGACCATATTTATATAAAATATTAAAAATCCGAAACTCAATGTCTAGGATGTTTTTGTATTGTCCTCACAATTTTTCTATAGATCTAAAATGATTCTAAAATAAAAAGTTTATTTAAAAAAACCTTTTAAAAATGTCACAGTGCCTCTGTCACTATGGACCAGCACCCTATATAGCCACTCTCATGATTAACACTCTTAAGATCCCAGGGAAATACTTGTCACTGCTCGTGCCCAATGGATGACCTTGAAACCAGAAGAGACTGTTTGAATGTCATGAGGTTTGTGGGTTGTGCGATCTGTTGTCTTCAGAGATGGACACTGCTCTGGAGTTGGGGAAGATTCGAGAGGAGAGAAAAGATACATTAATTAGCTTGTCAAATCTTTCCTCTGGGCCGGAATGCAATAGATTCTTCTATAACAAAGTATGATTTCTTGGTGGTGACAAGCATCCATTTTCTTTCTTCTTTTCGTGTTCCAATTTAGAGTTCTCCAGTTATTCACAAATCAGTGCAGTATTCAAAACAGTGCACATATCAGCTACGGAATATTTTGCAATGTTAAGCAATTCATATTTCTCTGAAATTTGAATATACGTAAGTCTAGACATAACATGCATGAAGCATGATACCACTTTGTTACACAGACAACTAGATGAATACTAAATCCCAGAGTGGTGATTTTTTAAAACAATTTTCTGCAAAATTTTAATTAAATTCTCAGTAAATTAAAAATACAATTTTATTCAAGTGTCATTAAATGATCGATGCCTATTTATCTTCATTTTTGTCTGCTTTTTGCGTTTTCTTTTTTTTTTTTTTGTATATTTTTTATTGGAGTTTGATTTGCCAACATATAGTAAAACACTCATGCTGTCAAGTGCCCCCGTCAGTGCCCATCACCCAGTCACCCCATCCCTCCTCCCACCTCTCCTTCCACTTCCCCTTATTCGTTTCCCAGAGTTAAGTGTCTCTCATGTTTGGTCACCCTCTCTGATATTTCCCACCCAAATGAACTTTTTATTTTACCTTTTGATTTTGATAAATACTTTTTCAATATTTGAGAATACTAACATTTTAAAAACATTTAAAAATTATATTTTACATTTACTTTTTTATTCTTTACATTGATGTGACATTTTCAACATCGATTTTAGTTTGCATTTTTGATGGATATAAGATATGAATATATGAAAATATATACACACTTTGAATATATATTGTGTTATAATGCTTAGGTTATTATTGCCAATAGAACAAAAACTACATGTCATCTAATCATAACAACATCATTAGTGACTTTGCTGAGAGATTGAAAGAATAAATACATTTTAGAGAATAAATGTAAAATAATTTATGGATTGCATATGCCTCGACTACTCATCCAACATCTCTGTTCCACCAACAGCACACCCAGACCCATGTAATAGTAATTAAATTCAGCTTTTAGATTTTGTAGTATATACATACTACAGCTCACACATTTTCTTTTTTTTCTTTTTTAAAGATTTTATTTATTTATTCATGAGAGAGAGAGAGAGAGACAGGCAGAGGGAGAAGCAGGCTCCAGGCCCGGAGCCCGACACGGGACTCGATCCCGGGACTCCAGGATCATGCCCTGGGCCAAAGGCAGGCGCTGAATCTCTGAGCCACCCAGGGATCCCTTCCTCACACATTTTCATTTTGAAGGTGTATTTGTCAAATTAGGAGGATAGAAAATATTTGCTTTGAGAAGAGTTCTCTGGTTTAATGTACAATTTTTAAATACTTAGTCATTGGTATGACAGTCTCTATTTGTGCCCAAACCCTGGCCCTGCAAACATCAGTGGTCTAGACTGTAAACCTATTTTACAGACCAGAACACTGAGGCACAGAGCAATCATAGTGCCTGCCTGATATTGCACAGCTGAGAACCCTGGCAGAGCTGAATCCAAACAAGGCAGAGGCAAGGCTCTTGACCCCGAGGGACCGACTCTTCGGGTCTTTGGAAGTGCTTGCTGTTTGGAGGCAGTGCGCATGCTCCCTGCCAGTTAAACCATCTGCTTTCTTGAGAGGTTTCTCAAGGCTACCTTGTTAATAGAAAATCTGGGTCCGCGAAAAAAATTTCAGAGAAGATATCTTAAGGCTGGAGCAGAGGGTGGAGAACCTCCCTGGCACCCCAAAGCCACAGCCTCTCTCTTACCTTTGTAAACATTAGAACCCTGTCTCAAATAGCTGTAGGGAAATCTAAAACAATACATAAAAGCCCTGAAAATCAATCTTGAAGTGCAAGAAAAAAAATAATCTCTCCTCAAAAGGTTAAAACATACATGCTTCCTCCTTCCCCTTCCCACACGGAGACCTTCTACTATCTCCATTCTTCCAGAATTCTCTTTCTCCGTCCACCTGAAAGCAGGAAGTGGGAGGAACCTCGTCTCCCTCCCCACCCCTCCGCCCCCACTTTCCTTTCCTGACAGCCCAGGCAGTAGCAATTGCTGTCAGGCTGTAATTTAAAGCAAACCAGTGCAAACTTGAACCAACTTTATGTGGGTGATTGATGGGTCGAGGGGGCTTTTTTTCCCCACTTGCATTAGATTCTTGCAAGTAGGTATTATGATCCTAACACATCTAATATTATTCCTTAATCCACTCAACAGCAATGTTTGGCATCTAGCTTTATAATAAAAGGTATCAATTAGCGGCTGTCGATGTTTTCAGAGGCAATATCTAATTACAGTCACTTGCTATAGGCTATCTTGTTAAAAAATTTGAGCAGAATGAGTAAGTATTCCTGACAAGTTCAATGCATTATTAAAGGTGTAATTACTCAGTTATTGCTCATGTAATCCTGAGTTAATTATGTGACTTCAAAATTCATCACTTTTATGTTTATTGAACTTTGATAAGTTCACCCATATCTGATTTATCCTGTTGATCCGTTCCCTTTCTTATTTCAAACTGAATCTCCTAGACCAGTTGGTTAGAAAATGAAAAGATGTTGGAATACTCTAGACCCAGAACCATCAGCAGTGGTTACCTTGCAGGGGTAAGGGGATGTCCAAAATGGCCATTTGTAGGCGACTCCAGGATGGAGGAAAGGTAGAGGTGACCTAAGAATATTTTCAGGTGGCCACAAGATCTGTCCCGAGTCATTTCCAGGAGGTGGGCACACATGTCCTTTACCACGTATTTTCTGCTCCGCAGACATTTGTGGACTGCTGAGGGTCTCACCAAACTGGGAACAACCTGTGACAGTGGTCATGGCTTTGCTCCTCGTGACTAAAATTAAGAGAACCTCAATGTTGAAATACCGTTATATAGAGACCCCAATTCTGATTCACCCAGACCTTGTGGGAGGTGGCTCCTAGCTGCTAGCAGATAAATGCCAAGTGAGGAGCACAGGTACGATATAGAAACAGAGGAAGTGTGATAAGCTCAGGGCTAGTTGTGTGTTGCCTTCTCTTGGGTGCAGCCTAAGAATGTTCTGTCTGTCTTCCTCTCCCTTTGCTCATCATCACACTTCCGGGCAGCGTTTCATCTGACAGACACTTCCACCCTGGAGAGCAGAATCCTGTACCTTAGCCTGTCTGAGCCCGAGTTTGCACATCTGAAAATGGGTTGAGCAGCCCTACCTTGCCTGCCTCTGAGAGCTCTTGAGAAGTGGAGGTCTTCACGAACGTGGCTGATAAATGAGAAAAATCTTTGCTGTACTGTGGGAGGCCCAGGGCGCTCGCTACCCCTTCATAACCTTTTGCCTGCCATGACAACCCCATCTGATACCCCTTGAGCAAGTTTAAAGTTCTCTTAACACTTCTGCTTGATATTTAGCTTCACCCTCTTTTATTCCCCAGTGAGCGACTCATGATGTAAACTAATGCCTTTCTGGGCATGAATACTCTACAAGTGATGCCTGACCCTTCAAATAGGCCTTGTGGAGATAACTTTTTCAAACAAATAATAAGACATGATAATTATCCTTGAATAGAGTTTTGGCCTAATGGGTTGAATGCATAAACATAAGCTCACAGTATAATATCCTGAAAGCATCAAAATGGTATTTTGGGGACAGGGAGGCCAGACCCTCAACTTCTGAGTCTGGGAGGATGAACGGGTATTTCCCAAAGATGATGGGAAAAAGGGCCTCCATGCAGGATAGGTTGATAGAGAGAAGCGGATGAGAGAAGGCACAGCACTCATGCAGGAAGACTGGAATGTCACTGTGTTGGCATCATGGAGAAGATGTCTTGCAGGAGAGAGAAGAGAAGGACATACAACAGAGTGGAAGGCTGGAGTCAGATTGTGTAGGACACTGCATTCCCTTCCATGAAAACACTGTCTCAGTTGACAGAAACCAGAGTAAACAAAGTTCAGTTGATGGTAGCATGGCCCGATTTCTCTGGGGGCTACATTATGAGGTTCTCAAGAGATAGCTTATTAAGACACTTGTTGAATTGGGATTTGCTGTTCAATAACTATATAAAGATAGACGATGATGGAGGGGGGAGAGAAACTTGTTTTGGAGGAAATAATGGCAGATTTAGAACCTCAAAAATGCTAACTTTCCTCCAGTCCACTCTTCCTAAGCCAATCCTAAATATTTCTAAGCAGCAAAAAAAAAAAAAAAAAAAAAAAAATAGCTTCTTCATTATTTCCACCATTATGTATTTTTCCCTGCCAGGGGCACCATGATTCTGCTCATGTCAGCACCTCTGAGCAAGACCATTCCCTTCAGAGGTTTGAAGATGGTTCCCCTTGCTCCTCTGAACCTTCCTTTCTCAAAAAGAAATGCCCTCAATTCCTTCAGTTGCTTCTCAGTTCCTGGATGAGTCATGATTCTGTTCGTCACTTCTGAGGTGTCAGGGCCCTGGTGTGGTGCCCACAACTGCTGGCATTCAAGGTTTGTCCAAACAGATGCTAGGGACCTTGGCTCAGCATTTCCTAGGAGGCTCAATAGCAGATGCTGAAGAGAAATAAGCAGCCCTAGGGAGAAGTTGACTTTAAATTGTCTGCAAGAAGAAAAAGACCAACAGGTCAATGTCCCTCATAAATCCCATTTCTGAGCATTTTTTCTCATCATCTTTTGATGGAGTAGCTCTTGCCCACATCCAGAATGAATTCATCATCCAGGATACTGCCATTGTGAGCACCCTCAGACCCTCAGAAGTCAGCACATGTGGTGCTGCTGAGCCTGGATGCTGGAGACATCTTATCTACCAAGGGAAACTCAGGCAAGTAGGTAATGTGGTCATTACCCAGGCAGCGAGGCAGTCGAGGTGATAAATCCCTCTTTGTTCCTGTTCAGAGGAAGAATCTTCAATTAAGTAAAAATTGATTTTCTAATGATTTTTTTTTCTCCTGTTGGCCATTGGTGGAGCGCTCTAACCAGCTCCAGCCCTGCCTTGTAGCAGAAGAATTAAGTTGTTTGCTGCTGCTGACAAAACAGTCGGCCGCAAGTATAGGAAACAACTTCATCCTTTTATTTTGGAGAAAAACAGAAGACCATGCCTATCCTGGGAGGGGAAAAGCTCAACTGACACCAACCAAGAATGGCAGGTCCTTGGGCTGGAAATGCAGAGCTCTGCAAGTGCTAAGGGTCCTTTGTTAGCTGCTGGTGGGGGCAGTACCTTTTGTGTCTGAGCCACATGCTTTCAGGTGCACCCAAGGCAAACATGATGTGGAGGTGGCACATGGTCACACAAGGAGAATCAGAAGGAAAACCTTAAATTATGAGCTTTACTAAGCCATTTCCCACCCTGCTTGCTAAAGAAAGTGACATTTATTCCTCAGGCAACCACCAGGTCTGGATTTTGATATTCGTCCTTACCCATGGGTAGAGAGGAGAGCCAAGAGGGAAGTTAGGAAACATAAGTTAGATCCACATAAGAAGGAGCAGAGCAGATCCTGGAGGGCATGTTAGGACTCGCTGTAGAAAGTTCTTGCCAGGCAGGCAGGTGGTGTGGGGGTGGGGCTAACAGAGCAGCCTTGGGCCAAGGTGTTCCTGTGCTGACAGGTGAAGTCTTGGGGAAGGCCGAGACTTACCAAATAGGTCGGGCACTGAAATGACTGCTTCTGTGGGCTCAACTGAAAATAGGAGACAGGCCAACAAACAGGAGCTGAAGGAATCAGGAACATTTTGGCACATGGAGTCCAAGATGCATGTAAGACGCTAGATGGATGGCTCCAGAAATGACTTGTGATCAAAACAAGTATGTTGAGAATACAGTGTTAGTATTCAGGTGTATCCCCTATAAAGGTGTGTGTGTGTGTGTGTGTGTGTGTGTGTGTGTAAAATATCAGATAAACTAATTAACTAATTAATGCACAGCCAGACCAAACACGACCTGTGAGGAAAGCATGGTTAGGCTCCTCTGCAGTTGGAACTGGTGGCCATGAATAGAAAGTCCCTGCTTCTGGCAGGTCAGCGCTGAGGGACTGCTACTTGCTGGGATATGGGCACCAGCCTCCTTCATGAAATCCAGAGCCTCTGCTCTTCACTTCAAAAGGAGCTACTTCCCTTTGCCTCCATGTTTTCCTTTTGAGATACACTGCATTGTCTTGAAGCTTTTACTGTGGCCATTAATGAAAAGTCAACATCCAGGACTTGGACCTGAGGGACCCTATTGGCATTTAGTTGCCCGGATGAGTATTCTCCTGAAAAGCCAACTTGATTTGATTGTGGAGATCAAATATTTAGCCACCGGCCCCGACAGCCCACAGTAGGCACCCCCGCTGGGGGAAAGGCTGACCGTGGCTGGATTTAGGTAAGCAGAGGACTCTCAGATTAAGAGAGGATCTCAGGCTCACTGCCTTTTCCATGGGATTCTGAAAGTGTCGCTTCCAATGTCCCACCTTAGAGTTAAAAGACACAGACAGGGAGTGGCAAGTGGTGCCCAGTCCTTAGCATTTCCTGAGTACCTACTGCATAGCAGCTCCAGCCACGGCCTGGTCATAGCTTCCATCCTCATGTAGGAGTCCAGACTTGACCCTCTGAAGTGGGATACTCCTCCAAATTAATGAAACTGCCTCCAAGCTGTATGATAAAACACACGTGTCCTTACTTGGTTCTCCCATGGAATCCTCTTAAATCGTCTTCTGATGTTTTCTACTTCACCTTCTCAAATTTCCGCTTTAATGATACCCATTCCTCTTGGCCTCCATCTTGTGATAAATGGTTAAAATAATGGCCCCAACAAATCCCACTTCCCTCTACCCAGTCCCTATGCAGTAGAATTTGTAGCTCCTCCTATTGAGAGATGGAGCCCATTTCTCAACCTCCATGGACCTGGGCTGGGCTTGGGATTTGACTTGACCTTGAGAATGTGACAGAAATGACATTGTGTGTATTCCAGGGCGTTAGCCTTAATAAGTCTTACAGCTTCCACTCTTACCCTCTGGGAAACAATTGTGCCCCAGGCTCTAAAGAAGCAAGGGATGAAAGACAACACCAAGAGAGACCCAGCCTCCATAACTGTCCCAGCCGACCCACCCACTGATGGCAGCTGGAAGAGAAGAAATGATGCCAGCCATAAGCCACTATTTTGTGGAGTGGCTTGTTCTGCAGCAATAGATAACTGATACTTTCCCAAGTGCAGAGCTCAAAGTGACAGTTGCAGGAACTCCCCGTTTTTCCTTCCCCCTATCCCACACGTGGCCCCCTACATTAAAATGTATTCCCAAGGGCACCTGGGTGGCTCAGTCAGTTAAATGTCTGACTTCACCTCAGGTCATGGTCTCGGGGTCCTGGGATTGAGCCCTGCCTGGGGCTCCCCACTTAGCAGGGAGTCTGCTTGTCCCTCTCCCCCGCCCTTATCCCCATTCACCACCCACCCCCGTACGCTTTCTCTCTCTCAAATAAATAAAGAAAATCTTTGAAAAATAAAAAATAAATAAAAAACCAAAATGTATCCCAAAGCTTCACTCAGCCTCTCCCTATTTCAAGGAGGAGATGTCCCTCTTTGCCAAGGTGACTGGTACTTGTGATTCTGTCCTCTGCTCCCTCCTCTAGGACCAGCACCCTCAGCTGTCTTCTACTTTGTAAATCTACCTTTCTTCATGGTTTTCCCACTCCTCAAATATACCTAATCATTCCTCTTAAAATCCTCTCCTGACTTCTCTAAACTACTCTCTCCTTGGTCACTCACTGTCTTCTCCCTGCTTAAGGATCTTAAATGTGGGCTTAGGCAGCCCTGGATTGGAGCTTCAGTTCTGCCACATGCTGTCTAAATGACCCTGGTAAGTGGTTTAAATTCTCTAAGCTCAGTGTTCTGACACATAAAATGGAGATCACAACAGTAGCTAAGTCATAGTTTTTTGTTTGTTTCTTTTTAATGGAGATATCCATTGAGAGGAAAGAGCCAGGGGTCTGATTTCTGTGGTCACACCTGTTCCCACCATCATAGTCCTTCCCTTGTCACCTAATGGCAGCAGTGAAAGTGCTTTCCTGAAGAGCTGAGATTGGAAAACAAAATAGGGTTGGACCGTGGTGTGCCTTGGTTGTCTACTAAGGTCTCTGTCTTTGATACCATGGGTGATGCATCGCTTCAGAGAAAGACAGATGCCCTATTGGCCCAAGTAAATGTGCAAACACCAATCAGAGCCCTTCTGTTTGCGAGACCTGTCTCCAGCCAGTGTTCAGAAGCTTCAGCTCTTTCTCTGATTCTCACGATAGAACTTAGCACAGGCTTTACAGAATCGGGGAAAAGAAGGAATGGATGGTTTGTAGAAGTAAATGAACCCTTGTTGATCGAGTGAATAACTGGCATGGCATATGCTTGGTCCCCTGTGACACTTGTAAGCATTTATCATATATAAATAAGTCAGGTAAATATCTCTACTTCACAGATGCGCTCTTTTTTCACCTGAATTATTCAGTCTTTTAGGGACATGATTCCTCATCTTGACCATATGTTGTCTGGGGGCTTTGGGACCCCATGGTTCCCCTTAGAAAAAGAATGGGAATGAGGGCAGATATGGAAATCCCAATGCCTGTGCCTGGTTTTCCACATTTTGCTCAAGGATGGGGCTCATGTGGGTAGGACTACCATGGGAAGGTGGGGCGAGTGGAATGTTCTCTGTGCAGCTGTGTACCACGTGTAATTCAGGAGGGTGAGCCAGTTCAGACCACCCACAGTGCAGAGGGGGCTAAGAATAGCAACCTTGAGCACCTGGGCTGGCTGAGGAACAACCAGTTCCCAGGGTCTGTCCCTCACTCCCATTAAACAAACATGGAGCCCCAGCTCCTTCTATTAGGTGGATGGAAAGAGAAAATTGAAGTGTAATAGGAAAGTAACTGAGCACAAATTTTATTTCAGCTACAAAAGTGCTATTTGATTCCACCGTTTTTACTCTGTAGCCTGGTATCTAGAATAACTCATGCAACGATAACGACCTTAGGTGTTTCTTTTAATTATTCCAGCGCTACCTTGTCGCCTAGCTCTGCTGCGAGCACTCAGCTACTCCAAGCAAAGCCATCCTAACGATTTCGATTAAATCCTGGCCTCTTCCCAACTGCACACAAATTAAAAGCATTACTGGGCGGTCCTAGCATCAGCTCTTGGAAGTGTTGTTATATAAAGAAGGAGGAAGGTTGCCAAAGGCTTGTTGGCATTTCCTCAGCCACAGGAGAGGATTAACCCCTTGGGTTTTTGGGTTTCTGGGATGGAGAGATTTTTTTTCCTCTCAATTTCAATAGTTTTTTTTTAACTTCTCCTTCAACCACACTTTAAACAGATTTGTGATGTGGAAGGCACCAATGAGTTTTTAAATAGCACATTTTCCCTCAAAGCTCCGGGGATGGCCCTAAGACTTCACATTGCTAAGAAGATGTCTCTGCTTGTCACAAGTTGGCCAATTGTGCTTTGTGGCAAAAAGTCTGGCTTGGGAGGCCTCCCCAGGTAATTGTCTCATTTGTTTTGGGACTTGAATACGAGTTTCTGGGTCAGCTATGATTTTATAGTCAGTCTCCATTAGGGACTGGAGGAATCTTGAATCATTGCTCAAGGCTCTGTTCTCCACAGTGGCCTGATGCTACCAGCTTATGGTCCCCACCCCTCCACCCTTGTGTGCAACAGACTGACAAGAAGAAAGAGGTGAGGGTAGGGCACCCGAGCACATCTAAAGGAAGGTGAGACTAAATCCCACTGGCCAGACCCAGGGGACAAACTGAAGCTCACAGGTGCACGAGGCCTGCTTGAGGCCATGTATCCTGAACCCTGCATCCCAAAAATGGCAAAACTGAAATCAAGTCCCAGTGTTGACTCCAACTCCAATTCTTTTCCACTTCATTATGCCAGGTCTCACTGGGAGGAATGCCCATCGTACCACATAGGGGGATGTGATATGCCAGGAGGGTCAGGGCACAAGCCAAGGTGAGCAGAGGCCAGGACCTGGGAGAATGGGAATTCCCACTGGTAAGTATGCCCTTCCAACTCCAAGACTTTCTTCAACTTTATTTCAAAGTGTTCTCACTATTATGTGTACAGCTGGATGAATTCTCCCCAAACTGAATACACCCATAAACTAGAACCCAATCAAAAAAATAAAACATTACATCTTCCAGAAGCCTTTCTAGTATTCTCTCCCAGTCACTACCCTGCCCAAGAGTGACACCGACCTGATGTCTAACAACATAGAGCAGTTTCACTGCTGTCATGCTTTGTATCAATGGAGCGACCCAACATGGCCCCTTCTTTGCTTGGTCTTCTTTCATTTAACATCTTCTCTGTTGCCAGATGTAGCCTCATTTGTGTGTGTGGTTGTAGACACACTGTTGTGTGGTGTGTAGACACACAGTGAGACTGCAGTTCTCACTGCAGTGTAGCATTCCTTATTCAAATAGAACACAATCATATAAGTGGTAAAATTTATGTTTTTTTGAGTGGCATTTGGCACCCCAAATAGTTTTGATTGGCTCGATGCATATTTTGTGCCTTCCAAGTTTTTCCTGGTGCCATCATTAGGCATCTCTTAAAATCCTACACCACTTGCCCATGTTGTCAAGGGAATGCCATCCTGACAAAAACTTCCCTTCCAAGTTCTGGGCCATGATGGCTTTTTTTTTTTTTTTTTTGGTTTCCAGATAGTCTCTTACCTCTGGAGGGAATGCACTTGGATATGTTTGTGTTTGGAGAGTTTTTGTTTTGTTTTTCTCAGCCATCATCAGAGAAAAGCTTAAGGCTGAAAAGGATCACAGATTCCATGGATGAGAAGTAGGTTTCAGTTCTTCTGAACTAAACCTCATGTACTGAAAATGGCCTTCTGGGCATGACAGCGATGAGAGGATGCCCTCCCAGGTCAGCAGCTGTGATTGATTAGCAAGGTCTGCCGCTAGAGAGCCCGGAGGAGAACAGGTGCCATCTGAGGTTTTATCCAACCTCTGTCATACAGACAAGTCGCTGAAACCTGGTCCAGCCAAGAGTCGAACTGGGCAAGGACCCATTCTCTCTGTATGTTGCTGAAAAATCACAGAAATTGTCGATTAATTACATGACAACATGAAGATCTGTTAGAACCTCTTAGGAAAAGACCTCCAGAGGCCTAAATCATCCTCTCTTCTAAGAGAAGTCTAGTTGGGAAACAGAAAAAGCAAAGGAGAACAGAGAGTGAGCCTGTGGGCTGGTACTGCAGCCACCCTAGTGCTGTCCTCCTTCCCCATTTATCAGTGCCCAGGGCCAGGCTGGCTGCTCTCGTGGGGAAACCAGGCCCTGTGGCCCACGTCCAGAGACGAAATCACTGCCTGCCTCACTTAAGAAAACACTCTCCTGTCTCCATCAATCAATAGGCTCCAACTCAGAACCCCTCTCACCATCCCTTCCCCAGCAAGACCCAGATGTTTTATTTATGGGCTGGTCTCTTTAGGAGGGAGCCGAGTCAGACGTAACATCTTGCTTCCTATTATTCATGAGCCTTAGGTAGAAGGAGGCCACAGAGGCAGATGAGAAAAGCCTTCAATCAAATCTTGATGAAATAAACTAATTAGGAAGATTACACCTCCATAATGATGTTAATCGTGCAGACAGGAAATCACAGTGTTCCTGGCTGACTCAGGCTCTGCCTCCCCAAAGCCATCCTTCAGCATCTCCAGAAATCCGGGGCAGTGCCTCCCTGTCCTGTGAAAAACGCCCGAGCCACTGCCCAGAGCCCAGGGCTTCCCCCACGTGACAACCAAAACCTTGGTCCTTGGTTCTCTTGCTAGTCCTCCTGCAAGGAATAGGGGTGTGCCCAGGGCCCTCAAAAACACTGCCACTGTACTGTTGTTGCCATCGTCATTAGTCAGTGGGGAGCAGAGTCAGATGACTTTGTAGGAGTCAGGCTCTCAGAAATCACCCCAAAGTGGATGTGGAGTCTCAACTTCCCTCCCCTGCCCGCTGTCCACCCCTCCCTTCACCCCCAGGCTCACTGCAGCTAACAAGTGTCTGTACAAATTCCTCAAGTAAAAATCAGGGAAAAAAAAAAGAACATTCAGCCATTCATTCGTTCACTCGTTCATTCATTCGTTCATTCATTCATTCATTCACTGTTTCCTTCAAGAAACACCTATTAGGAGGTTATTCCATGCCAGAAACTGTTCTGAGGAGTGAATGAGACAGACAGAGCTCCTGCCTTCACAGACCTTCCCCCTGTGAAGGGAAGAAACAATCAGCAAACGTGCATGTGAGTGATATGTTGGAACAGTGACAAGAGCTGTGGGGAAAAGTGAAGCTGGGACAGGCAGCTAGGGAGCACCGAGGGGTCCTCAGAGCTTTCCCTGCAGAGGTGACATCTGAGCACATCTGGAGAGAGCAGAGGAGCCAGCCGGAGGGAGGGAAAACCAGCAGGGGGATTGGCAGGCACAGATGCTCTGAGGCAGAGGGAAGTGGTGTGGGCAAAGACCACCAGGGGGAGAGGGCAGAGTGAGTGACACGTGGTTGCGTGTGACAACTTAATAAACTATCAGACTATCTGGGCTATCCGATCCATGCAGGCAAGGTCTATTCAGTTGCTTCTTTTCCCCCTTCAGTATTGTAGCCTCTGCCAAGCACACTGCCCAGGATATGGTAGGTGTTCAATAAATACTTGGTTGAATTAATTATTCATTAACTAGTGAGGGAAAGGAGTGATGCTAAGACTCCCTGCACCGAAGAGAGGGTCGGAAGCAGGTGTAGAATGGCAAACAAGCTGAAGTATGAGCCTGCATGCAGAATTAAGAGGTGAACGTCCCAGGGCCTACCCAGACCCCAGGCTAGGGAGCAGAGGAGCCTGTTTGTCCAACTCCCCAGGGCCTCATCAGCTTCCTCAGATGGCCAACTTACTGTCCCACAGCTGGCTAAGGAGACAACAGGGTGGGATTCTTACCTGAGGCAATTCTTGACATGAACCCTACCAAGTTATTCCAAAGAACAGAATTCTACATGTATCAGATTGGTGATGATACTGCCACAGGTGAAGTTTATGTAGCAGCAAGGTGTCTATATGTCTAAAATACACTTTAAAATGCAAATAAAGCAACTAGGAAGTGCCATAGTGAACTACTAAATTAGTAAAAACACAAAATAAAATGCTTATACTCGGTGCTGGCAAGAAGGTGATGAAACTTTCATGAATAAGTAGTTATCAGAGTATATATTGGCAACACGTTTTCAGAAAAAAAATTGGCAATAGATTTCCAGAACAATTAAAAGGGCTTGTGAATAAAACTCAGTGATAATTCTGGAAACATACTCAAAGTAAAATTCCTAAATACAGAAAGGCTGTATGTTTGAAGATATAGGTTTCAGCATTATTTCATATAACAGTGAAAAAAACCTGTAAGCAACCTAAATATCTTAAAATAGGGCTATGGTTAATTTAATTTAGGTTTATATATATTGTCACTGGTGCCGTACACAATTAACATTTTCTCACTGAAACAGAAGCACAGATACATGCTTATCAAACTGGGAACTAAATTAATGGATACTCAGCAATGCATACATTTTATTTCAAGTATATGCTTGCATATGGACAAAGACACGAAATTAAAAAAAAAAATCAGAGAGGAAAAGTTGTTTTGTTTGGCTTATGAGACTACATTTATTTAAGAAATGCCAAAGAACATTAAGTTAAGCTCTGGAGTTATCAGAAGTTTCCACCTTGCCCTGACACAAAAGAGCGTTAGAGCCAAGGTGTGACATCAGGTAAATAGAGAGGAGGAGCTGAGCTACCAGGAGAGCAAGAGGCAAGCCCACCTCCCAGTGAGATTTGCAGATGGATTCGGCTGTGCTTTTGAATCAAAATCAATGGACTATTTGGGGTGGGCGGGGAGACAAATGTCCAGACTGCAATCCCTGGGTAATGGGGATTCAGTGAGGTCAGGGAATTCGTATTTGTAAACAGCTCCCCAGGTGACATGCTAGCAGCCAGGGCTGGTAGCCGGGAATGCAAGCAGCAGACCCAGCAGCGGTGGCTCGAGGGCCCCTGAAGACTTGGTACCAAGGGTGCTATCTGGGCCCCGGGTACCCTGCAGGGTGCTGCTCCTGAGGCTCTGATTGGACGGTTCCTATTGATCCTTCCAATCAGCTGATGCCCTAGGAACCACGCGCCTCCTGTCACTGATGGGGAGGCAGGCATCAAGAACCACGAGACGTGTAGACTATTTGACCACTTTACCTTTTGCACACCTGGACCTTCCCTCAATGCGGAGTTGGCCACAGTAGGGATGTATGGTGGCCCCGCAAAGGAGCCCAGCTGATGGCTGCAATTCAAGCACCATTTCCACACGTCTGGGCCCCCTCCCCTGTTGGCACAATTCTTCTTCGCCTGGCTCCTTCCCTGCTCTGTCTCGCATTGTCCCCTTACCCCGGTCCCCACAAGCAGGCCCACTGGGTTTGGAGTCAGCAAAGGGAGACTAACTCGCACAATCGCCCGGTAGGGAAAGGCCTGCGGGGGCTGTGGACTGCGGTGTGGGGATGCGTCCTCAGCTGGGGTGCAGGCCTTAGAGCAGCAAGCCTGACATGCCTGCCCGCACCAGACGGCTCTCTGCCGCTGAAGATTGATTACATGCAAACAGTTTCCGTAGCAATCGGCACACGTTTTAACAAAATCCAATGCAGCCCAAGTCAGGCTAATTGTTTCAGAGCACAAGCCATATGCTCTTGGTGACCTGGAGGCCCCAGAAAGTCCCCGAGGCGGGATTGAGCCATGCGTGTTTTTTTTGTCGCACAAATTCTAGGAGTTGCTTAGCAGGAGCAGGAGAGGGGGGTTTAATGCTTTCAATGCAGGCAGCAAACTGCTTTCATGCAGGAAGTTACTCTTTTATTCATTCACTGGGTTCATTCAGGAGAAATAGAATAATGGCCATCTCTGGGCCTAGCAGAGTGACAAGCATCAGAGCAGAAAGGAAGGCAAAAAACAAAAAACAAACAAACAAACAAAAAGCAGGATCCCTGCCCTCCAGGGGCTAACAGTTGGGTTGGAGCAGACAGGCATTAATTAAGGAATCATGCAAAAAATGTATGATTATAGACAGATATATGCTATAAAGTGCTGTCAGCATTGAACAGGATTCCTGACCAGTTGGGAGGCCAAGAAACTTCTCCAAAGGAAGGATAATGGATCGGGGTAAAGAAGAGGGAAGTGGGGGATCCCTGGGTGGCGCAGCGGTTTGGCGCTTGTCTTTGGCCCAGGGCGCGATCCTGGAGACCCGGGATCGAATCCCACATCAGGCTCCCGGTGCATGGAGCCTGCTTCTCCCTCTGCCTGTGTCTCTGCCTCTCTCTCTCTCTCTCTGTGACTATCATAAATAAATAAAAATTAAAAAAAAAAAAAAAAAAAGAAGAGGGAAGTGTATCATCTCCAGGGAATGCCCTTTACCTTTCTTCAGCTCCACCAGTCGTAAATACTCACGAAGTTATCAATGACTGGCTTCTATGTGGCTGGTTTTGAACTTCAGAAACCTGGGGAAGAAGTTCCAGGAAATTGGTCCTCAATAACTAGGACTCAGGAGGAATTCCTGGTGGTTTTGAGCCATCACAGGGTTTGTGGCCCAGAGGTACTAAAAGAGGGAAGTGGGGTGGAAGACCAAAGTGGGGTCTGCTACATGAGCATCCAGGAGTCCCGGAATGGAGCCACTAGGCTGGCTGTCCGAAGTGAGTCTGGTGTCACCCACTCCTCTGTGACCTGAGACAGGGAGGTCACCACCCAGAACTGTACAGCTGTGGTCATCGCGGTGACAGCTGCCCGAGTGGCTTTGACCCTGGCCTGGCAAGCAGAAGGGCCAGACAGGGGGCTTCCTGTCCAGGACCTCAGGGCCACTGAAGTCAGGAGCTCCCTGTGCTCAACTACCTAAGGGGTGCTGGGGGGTTACAAAGAACTAGCAAACACACCAACTCTCACGTTAGCAAGGCCACAGAAAGCCTGGGAAAGGCAAACCCCACTCCTCCTGCCTCCAAACAGAGGAAATTATAACCCTGGCCTCAAGAGCCTCCAGCATACCTTGCAAAGGGAGCCCCAGGGGTTGCTCCAAACAAAAGCTGGTCATGCAGTCACCTCCTTTTGAAGCAAGGTTCACCCACACACTGGCAGCAATCTCCAAGGCTGAGAACAATGGACAGAATAAAGCCCCAGGGAGAAGACCACTGAGAAATCCACCACACCACACAGTGTGCCTTGGCACCTGCGAAGGGGCCGCCTCCCTAGCCCCTCCAGCCCCTCCAGCCCCCAGCAGCGCCCTGGCTTTCCTCCAAACCCAGATGCCAGCAAGGTCAGAGGAAGACTTCAACCCAGGACTTCAAAGATCAGAATTTCTTGAGCAGAGTATTTGTTTAAAAAAATGCAGATTCCTGGGTAGCATCAGCCAGAGAGCCAGTTCTAGGCTAGAGCCCAGGAATTTGCATTTTTAACAAAATGACGTTGGTGGCCTGTGGGTCACCGAACTGAGAAATACCTTTGAAGAGGCTGGCTACATTTATATTACCCTTGTCCCTTGTATAGACTTCTTGTAGAATCTGTTGCAAGCTTATGGACATATTCTGGAAAAATCCACAGGTGCATTTTTCTCCAGGTTTTGAACAATTTCAGGGATTGATGGAATGTGCGGAAGCATGGTCCTTGTTTCTCAGTGGGGGAGGGGAGGCATCTGAGTGGAACACTGAGGCATAGGGAGAAAGCAACTAATGCCCTGGTCATGGGGAGATGTCCCACTGGGACAGAACCCGATTGCCCTGAGCCCTGCTCTTCTAAACCCTGTCATCTGGAGTCCGGACTTCCCACATAGAAACCTGGAGCAGCAAGAAAGGACGTTTAATAAAAGGCAGGGATCTGGCTCCCCCGAGGGTTCTGCTTTTCTCAGGAAACATGAAATGTTTGAAAATGTTTATCTACTAAGGGGAGGTGCCAATAGGGACAGTGGGAGTCCGTGCCATTCTGTGGGGTTAAGATTGGGAAAGAAGAAGCATTTATCAGTTTTTAAGAGCAAGGGCATCCGACAAAGCAGTGCTCTATCTGGTTCTGTCCTTTATTAGCCTTGTGACCCTAGAGATGTTACTAGATTTCCCAAATCCCCAGCTTTCTTTCATTGGTAAAATGCAAATGATATTACCAAACTCACAGGGTTTTGTGAACATAAAGTAAGATAATGAGATTGAAGCACTTAACATAGTGTTTGGCGCATGATAAGGACTCAACAAACTGTTTGTTAACATTATCATTCCTTTTCTTGAAATTCAGACTGCCCCGGCCTCTTCCAGTCAAAAAGATGGCTCCTTGCTCATTCTGTGTCCTACAAAGCACCTCGTACTTAATAGGACAGGTTTAAGGTTTTAATAGATGTTGGAAGGAAGGGACAGAGAGAAAGAGAGAGAGAGACAGAGAGAAAGCCAATGAATGAATGAATGAATGAATGAGATTAATGAAAAGCCTTCAGGTTGCTGATCTGGGATCTCCATTTTGGGCATCTTGGTGTAAATCCTCAGCCTCACCATCCCAGATCAAAATTCAGTTTTCTAAGCAGAGCCAAGTTTACTTATTTCAGGCTTTTCCTTTGCCAAGGAAGTGCAGAGTTCACTGTGCTGGCTGGTTCAGAAAGCGTGTCCTGCATTTCAGGGTAAAGCTGCCTCAGCCACCATGGAGCCTGTCTGTCTCCGTTTCCTGCCATCAACAATTAAGTGGGCATTGTTAATTAAATTATCATCACACTTAATTGAGAGTCAGATAATAGTGATTTTAATGAACTTGAACTGCTTTTGGGTAAGACTATGCTGTCATTGGAGGAACAACCTTCCTGCTATATTGCTAATCGAATTCAATCGTATCTGTTGAAGTGGATAATAACAATCATACCAATACCCTGGACCTTTGTTTTAACGACGTGGAATGGATTCAGCGTGGGGGCGGGAGCTAGTTATCCAGAACCTATTTGACTGGGATGGGGGGAGGAGGATGTGTCCAGAGGCACGGATGTCACAATTTAAGAAACAAATCTGGAATTTTCCAGCAATATAGGGTATTTCTTCAACCACATCCAAAGTAAGTCATCTCATAAATGCCAGCGTAAAAACCACCAAGGCCTGGGTTCATGGATTCCGCTAACGCCTCTTGCCCATTCCAAAAGATCAAACCAGTTTTTCTATCAGGACTGTAAGTGGAGAAGACCAAATGGAGTTATTTGAAGTCACAGTGGAAGACTGTTTTAAAGCAGGAGTCAAAAAACGTTCTGTAAAGAGTTAGAGATCAAATATTTTAGGTTTTGGGGGCCATATGATTTACTCAACTCTGCTGTTAGAATGCAGCTTTAAATAAACAGAAGTAGTTTGTTCCCATAAACGTTATTTAACAAAAATAGGCAATGGGCTGGATTTGGTGGCCAGAGGTCATAGTTTAAAGGAAGGTAATTTCCCTATACAATATGCAGGAGAAATAGGCAAGATTATTTCACATGTGCACATGAAATAGCAACCGGTGTTTAATTAATGAACAGATAAAAATTATTTGTGATTTTCCATCAATTTTAAACAGATAAATTATTCTACTGGTCTATTCCTTTGTATTTTATATTTCAAAAATAAAAACTCATTACAGAAAAATCCAAAAGCAGAGATGAAAAAAGAGATTTCTTAAGAGCAAATGCAAATAAAATGATCACTTTGGTGTATTTCCTTCCAGCCAAATTTCAGTGGGTACTTAACATAATTATCAGCACAGTGCATAAAAAAATTTTTAAACTTGTTCCTTTTACTTAACATCACATTACAATCATTTCAATGTTGCTACATGATGTTCAAGGTCATTCTTTTAAGTAGCTGTATAATATTCTCTTCCAATGAATACATTCTAATGGTTTACCAAACCATTCCCCTACTGTTGGGCGTTTTTGACTGATTTCAATTCTTTTACCAAGATGACATCACCGTTGTCACAACTTGGTCTGCATTTTGGGGTCATTTTCAGGGTAGATTCCCGAAAGTTGAATTATTGAATCAAGGATCCAAACGTTTTTATGGAGATTGATAAAAATACAAAATGGTTTCCTAAAAGTATATGCTAATATAATCTGCAACTGGCAGTCATCTGAGAATGCTATCCCAATCAGGTGTCTACAGCTACAAAAAATTGTTCTCTTTAGTAGTTTTGAATGTACCTGCCAGGAGGTTCTGGCCTCATCCAAGGCAGGGAAGTCAGTACATTTTTCTGGAGGGATGGAACGTTCACACTTTACTTGGAATCCACTGAAATCAAATCTAGTTTGGCCAATGCTGGCTGGTTAGGACAAGGGCTCCTCCACAGCCTCCAAGAGAAACTGAAGTTATGTGCTCAGCTTGATGACCACACCAAGTGGAGGTAGGAGTGACCTTCCTAACCCAAAACCAGATCCAGGAAGGATTTGGCAGGGACAAGGAAGGACAAGAAGGCGCCTGGGTAGGTATCCTCCCAGCCTCATTTTGTACCTTCAGGAACACTAAAATACAGACACATGTTCTGAATCAAAATTCAGAGGTAGAGCTGTAATAGTGTTCTAGGGCTGCTGTAGCAAAGTGCCACAAATTGGGTAGCTCAAGACAACGGAAATTTATCCTCTTCTAGTTTAGGAGGCAAGAAGCCTAAAATTGAGGTATTGGTAGAGAAGAATCTGAAGGCTCTAGGGAAAAGAATCCTTCCTTACCTACCCTGGCTTCTGGTGCTTTCCAGCAAACCTTGGCATTCCTTGGCTGGTAGCTTTATCTCTCCAATGTCTGTCTTCATGTTCATACAGTCTTCTCCCCTCTGTGATGGCTCTCTAGACCTTTATGTTTTTCACAGCCTCCTTAGAAGGATACCAGTCCCTGGATTTAGGGCAGCCCCTTCCAATTGACATGACCACATCTTAACTTTTTTGTTTTAATTTTATTTATTTATTCATGATAGACACATACACACACAGAGAGAGAGAGAGAGAGAGAGAGAGAGAGAGAGGCAGAGACACAGGCAGAGAGAGAAGCAGGCTCCATGCAGGGAGCCTGACTTGGGACTCGATCCCAGGTCTCTAGGATCATGCCCTGGGCTGAAGGCGGTACTAAACCGCTGAGCCACCTGAGCTGCCTGACCACATCTTAACTTAATTACACCTACATAGATCATATTTCCAAACAAGATCACATTCACTGGTACTGGAGATTAGGCCTTGGACATATGTTTTTGTGGGACTCAACTCACATCATGAAGCTTCCAGAGCAATGGGGATAATAAAGACTTTCCCAGGAAATTGGAAGGTATGGTTGTTATACCTTTACAGTCATCAGCTTTCACCGAATCTCAGGTTCATCCCTCAAGAACCGGAAATCAACATGTCTGCTGGGGGAGGGAGTCTTGTTTAAGACGTCATGTCTTCTGGGGCGCTGTCCCTGACTTCCTCTCCACTTTCGCATGTTTTCAATAATGCAAAGCAAAGCCCTGAACTGTCGTGATTTCTTGTGCATCTGATGTCTCTGATAGATTATGAAGTCCCTGAGGACAGAGTGTGGGTGCTCATTTCCCCAAGCCCCAGGAGAAGGCATGGAGTAAGTAGGTGCCCAGTAGGTTCGCATTAGGTGGATAGACGGGTGGCCAACACCATCCATCTGCTTTGAAACATCAGTTTGAATTTATTTGTCTTTATCCACCTTCCCATTCTACCATTCCTAGACCAACCACCATGAACCAGAGAATTAAGTTCATTAATATTCATTATCCCAGCACCACCCCCACCCCCACCACCATCCCTTTGTTTTCTGCAATAGCTTCTTAGCCTGCAGTCAAATGAGCTCAAGGAAAATGATGTGACTTGGCTTTGGAAATGTATTCCTCTGGCTGCCAGAATGGATTTAGCAGACTCGGAGCTCAGTTTGTCACTTCTTCCACGACTGCCTCCCTGCACACACGGAGTGCTCCGACAGTCCCTGAGTTATGAGGGGCCATTCCAAGGCTGTGATGGATTTGATTGTTTTATGCACCGACTTAAGACCTCATTTGCTGCCACGTTCACAAGTGCTTTCTGGGCCGCCGCAGGGAAACCGCGCGTGTTGGCATTGTGCTGTCTCCACCTCCACCCAGCTCCACTGGGGACAGGAGTGCCGAGCGCTGACTTTCCTGTCTGAGCAAAAGCCTCAAAAAGATCAAATGATTTAAGAGTTGCCTTAAAGGTAGCTGCTGTATCTCCCTGCCAACCTTCCTGTGTGTGTGTGTGTGTGTGTGTGTGTGTGTATTTAGTTTAGTTTATTTTTTGGTGTGTCTCATTGAAATATTGCAAAAGACACAAAAACAAAAAGTAGACAACTCTTTTTATTTTATTTATTTGAGAGAGAGAGTCAGAGAGAGGGAGAGAAAGAAAGAGAGAGAGCTCAAGTGGGGTGAGGGGGAGAAGAGAAGCAGACTTCACACTGAGCAGAGAGCCCTATGTGGGGCTCGATCCTAGGACCCTGGGACAGCGACCTGAGCCGAAGGCTGACTCTTAAGTGACTGAGCCACCCAGGTGCCCCAGGAATAGACAATTCTATTTGGCAAATAACAAGCTGACTTCTGTGGAGCCCCGTGGGTCAGTTTGCAGAAGGAGAGACGCATCCTTTGCTGGAATGCCTCATTTGAACATGTCAGGTTCTCTTCAGCTGTCCCGATGTTTGGGGAATCACTTGATTGCTTATCTGACAACTTCAGGATCTATCCATATTCACCGTCATGTAGACAAACTCTGTCATGTATTCCCCATCATCAGTCTGGTGAAAGAAAGGCTTTCACCCATTCAGAGTAAATCCCATTTATTCTCACCCCCAGAGATGCTTCTCTTCCCACATGCAGTGAGGCTTCCATGAGGGCAGGGTCTGACTCGGCCTGGTTTACTGCTAAATTAAAGAGGTGGAGCTCCAGGGCCTGGCTTATAGTGACTCTTCCATCCAGGCTCCGGGGAAAATGATAAGTGTCTTCAGCAGGAGAGATTAGCCACATACAGGTGAGGGGACACCTGTTTATCTGGGATAGAAGTCAAGAAGGAAAGGAAGAGCATACAGTAGTCATTCCCAAGGGGGCGTCCCTAGACCAGCAGCCCTGGCTTCCCCTGTGAATTCACTAGAAATGCAAATTCTCTGTCCACCCTAAACCTAGTGAATCCAAACCCCTGGGGATGGGGCCCAGCAATCTGAATGTGAACAAACCTTCTGGTGATTTTCACACACACTTCAGTTTGAGGACTATGGTAGCTAAAGGTACATGCAGAGATGCAGTCCGTATGTTGGGAGTGAGGAGGGTCGCTCTTAAATTTAATCATGCAGATTTGAGACAAATAGGGATGCAAAATGTGTGTTGGGCATGAACAACCTTTTAGAACACCCAGGCAGAAGACATGAACATCTTGGAGGGAAATGTGAGGCTGTCCCATCCCACCTAGGAGCCAGAGAAAAATAATGGTCAAATGTCATAAACATGATGACTGTCCAAAGCACATCACGTACGCTGTAAAACAGGAGTTAAAGGTCTTTTTGTTTTGGGGGATAGTGAAAATTATTTTGGTTAATCAAAACAAGACGTGAAAAACATATCACTGACAAACACCAAGTAAACTGTGCCATCTTCCCTCCTCCTTCTGTCTCAAATGCCTGTGGCTGTTGATGGGAAAGAAAAAAAAAATGACTTCAAAGTCCAGGAATTTGGGGAGATTGGAATTACACATCATAAGGACAATCATCTCACACATACGTGATTTTTCTTCAGGGGGACTTCCAGGCCCAGGGAAGGAACAGAGAGAGAAAATGGTGGGGCTGGTTCTGAGCTGGAGGTTAGGAGGGTGGGTGGGTGCAGGAGACCAGCTAGGAGCCTGAGGGAAACGGTGAAGTGATGGTAGAAATGTCCGGTTACAGACCTAGGCTGCATGGCACTTAAACCAAAGGAGGAGATGGGAACCCTGAGACAGGAGAGAAGGACTCTGCTGTTGGGGTTCTCTCCAAGGTCTGGAGTGGGACTTACCTGCGGCAGGGAGGTCAGAGGTCAGAGCCAGCCATACTGAAGGCATCCTTCATGACTTCTGTCCATTTGGTCACAGGCCCCGCATCAAGTACTGGATATTTGAGGGACGCACACAGCTATGTTACTTGCCAACAGCACAGCTAGTCTTTCCTGCCGAGACAGAACTAGCTTATAGTGAACTACCTCCTCTACCCAGACGGAACGTCGCAGCACCTTTCAACGTCTTACTGTCACTAAACAGCACTGATTTCCAGGAAAGATATTGAGAGCCAGAACTGCCCTCACCCCTGGGGTCTTCCCCTGGGCTGGCCTGGGCCGCTGAGCTGCACATTCTCTGGGGAGTAGAGCAGAGCAGTGAGGAGCTGGGTTTGAATCCTGGCCCTGCCTCTTATTTGCTATGCAGCCTCCGGCTCTACTGCTCTCAGCTTTACCCTCCTCCTTGGCAAAATGAGGGTGGAAATGAGGACTAAGTGCGCTAACCCAAGTACAATGCAGGCTGTATGACCCAGTAAGCACTTCATAATGGTCTTGTTATCACCCTTAATAAGGAAAGGATAATCAAACCCACCATCTCCCAAGTACACCTGTCCGTGCTCAATGTAACCTCCCACCCACCTCACCGCCCCACCCTCCCCACCTTCCTCGGCTCTCCCCTCTCCCTGGTCTGCAGGGCCAGGCTCCTCCTTCCAGGACAGATCCAGAACCAGTGCCCTGGAAGGAGGGGTGGTATGAGCCCTTCTGCACGCAGGTGTATGGCCAAGGGGTTAAGAGTTAGGAAAAGTCTAAAAACCAACTCTAGGGATCCCTGGGTGGCGCAGCGGTTTGGCGCCTACCTTTGGCCCAGGGCGCTATCCTGGAGACCTGGGATCGAATCCCACGTCGGGCTCCCGGTGCATGGAGCCTGCTTCTCCCTCTGCCTGTGTCTCTGCCTCTCTCTCTCTCTCTCTCTCTCTCTCTCTCTCTCTGTATGACTATCATAAATAAAATAAATTAAAAAAAAACAAACCCAACTCTAACCAACTCCAGCTACCACCCCAGGAAGAAGGTCAGAGGAAGGCTACCCTTTAAATGTTCAAGGTCTTGATGGTAGTGATGAACCCAGAGGTTTAGGGGTTCCTCAGTTTTTCCTCTCCAAACCTCTGGTCTGACCTGCCTTCACATTGGCCGCCTACAGCCTTTGATACTCTTGGCTTATTTTTCACTTTTTACTCATTGTAAGACCTTGAAAAAGTTCTAAACCTATTTTTCCACATACTCATCTATAAAACAGGGCTTGCATAACAATGGCACACAACTCTGAGATCCTGAATTGTGAACATTAGGCGAGTAGTATGTTCCCCCACACAATAAGCACTGAGCACCAAGCACTTAGCAGCACTAAGTTACTAACTTTGCTCCATCAGGACTTGCTTATGCACCTTTGGGCTTCCTGCTTCATGATGGACTCAGCTACCTCACAGAGAACAGTCCCTAGGCCTTGGCTGGGGCTGAGTTCTGTATATCCTCTATATTCTAAGGTAAAGAAGCTTCCTTAGACAATCCCAGACCCCTGAGGCACTACTCCCAAGTCCCCCAACTCCATCTCCATCATGAATGAAGATGGTTCTCCTGGGAATGAAAAGAGAGGGCTTCACAGAACAGGTGACTTAGAGCCGAGACACTCAATAGGAAATTGGAGAGGCAATCCCAGGCAGATGGAACAGGGATGTTGAACCCCTGGAAATGAGAACACTTGAATGAGGAGCCACTGAACGAAACCAAAAAAAGGCTAGACTATAGAAGTAATGAGGCTGCACAAAGAGGATGGGCTTTGGGCAGTGGGGGCCCACGAATGGCAGATGTATGCAAGAGGGACTCTGAACAAATACCATCCCTACCCTTGAGTGTCGTCAGCACATCCAGAAGCTATATTGTATTTGTTCAGCAATGTATTTTTTCACCTTTTTTCTCTGGAACCTTCCAAACTCTCAGACCTGCTGAGGTGTCCACAGCCCAGGCAGCCTAAGCCAAATGGCCTCCCAAGGAGAGAAGTGCAGGGGATAATCCCAACACACCCCGCCAGGAACATGGGTGGGGGCTAGCCTCATCTCCAGGCTTGATTCCGATCCCCTTGTGTGTGCATTTTCATGAAGGAATGTGTAGTCTGCTAACTTCATTGTCATTTATCCCTGGACAATTTGTTAACTTCAAGAATCCTTGAATGCCAACCTGGATGTCTTTATAATTGCCGTCTCTGTCAGAGCCTGTGTGAAAAATGTCACCAGGAGAATGAAGTCAGAAAGCAAAGTTGCAGTTTGTTCTTCACGAAGGTGACAACGACCGAAAGCATTACTTGCTTTCAGGACAGTTTTGAGAACATTTCCAGCTCCTGAAAGAAAAGACGTTTGTAAAATTGGAAAAGCTCGCCTGCTGACATTGACAGTGAATTCATAATGCGCATGTTAATCTACTGGAGAGGAGCAGGCTCACACACCCAGAGGAAGGCTCCAGGACCAGTTAGGAAAGCCTTTAATCAAAGGCATGAAAGTTTGAAGACTTTTGTTACAAATCATAAAAACGAGTGTCTTTTTCCCCCCATGTCTTGAATATGCAGATATAAGGAAAATAAGCAACACGTTAGATTGCTTGTAGCAAACGCAGCTATCTAGTTCTGTATTTGGGGGTGAGTCCCTTTCATTTGGGGGCTTCGTTTTCCTTGTCTATAGAAGGGAATTGATCTAAGTTCTTCTCTATCTAAGTTCTAAGTTCTCTGCAGAGATTGCCTGCAGGTAGGAAGAGCAGTTTAGTGCAAACCCTCAAAGCTGTTCGAATGACCTCAGGGGTGAGGCTCTCAACCTTTGCTAAACCCGAGGAGAGCCAAATCCTGCCTGTGGACAGAATTACTGCCCCCGTCTGTGGTGGTAAGCCGAGGCTTTTTTGGCACACAGCCACACCCATTTACCTATTGTTACCTATTGTCTGTGGCTGCTGCCCTGCTACAAAGGAAGAGCTGTGTCCTCACTGCAGAGAGCAAGTAACCCACAAAACTGAGAATATTTAACTGATATGTTATAAAAAAAAATCCTCCTAACTCTTTGGACCACTCCAAATATTACTCGACCCTTCCTTTACTAAAAAACAGTTTCTCTGATCAGAGACTCAGACCTGGAGGGTGCCAAGAAGTGCTATAGTAGAAGCACCTGGGTGGCTCAGCGGTTGAGCATCTGCCTTCAGCTCAGGTCATGATCCCGGGGTCCTGGGATTGGGTCCTACATCGGGCTCCCTGCAGCGAACCTGCTTCTCCCTCTGCCTATATCTCTGCCTCTCTGTCTGTATCTGTCATGTATAAATAAATAAAATGTTTAAAAAAAAAGATAAGGAAATGCTGCTGTGTACTGTCCTTCATCCAATACAGGGCTCTCTTTGATAGCACCTTGGGAAGACAATTCCTGTTGGAAGAAAATTCTTTCTTATCAACCTGGGAGATCAGTGCACCCCTGATGGCTGCCCTTTGGACTTAGCCCTGCCCCCTAGAAGTCAGCTCCTCCTGTGCACATTTGACTCTGGATGATCAGCTTTGAGGATCTCTAGGAGAAGCAGCCCCACATTCTCCAAGATTTCCTCCTGGCTATGGTTTAGCCTTTCTCCCCTACGGTAACCCACTTCTGGACCTTCATGGTTTCTCTCTGCCATTCGTGCTATGACTCTAACCCTGAACACAAGGGCTCAGGTGTCCTGGGACTTCTGGACATTCCATTCTTAAAGTCCGTGAGGGGCACTTTGTACCATTGACATCAGCTCAACTCTGAACATTTTCCATCTGTGCTCTGACATCAAGCTGCATCTTCCCAACCCGTGAGAGCATAGTTGGGTTTTAGCTCAATGTATGAATCTTTGCAATGGAAATGCAAAATGTATTTCAATCTATTCAGTTAGATATCTGGGCATCGCACCCACTCTTCCCAAAATCAGCCTTAGACTTGTGTTTATGTTTATGCCTAATAAATTCTCAGTACTTAACCCCTTCTAACAATTGCTATTTTTGCAGAACTAGCAAAAGTTGTCTAAACAAATTATGTTCCCTCCTAGGGCTGGGACCTCGTACCTCCTGAGTCCCATCACAGAAGCCCTATCCTTTCTACCAGGTGAGTTTCTCTTACTAGCTCGCCAGCTCCTGTCATCCAAGAAGCCCTCCCTACTCCTGCAGATCAGGCTAGAAGCTCCTCTTCTGTGTTGCCCAATGCCCTGAATTTACCCCTTGGCCGTGTTCATTGTACTGTGTGAGCTCACGAACTGCAAATCAGTCTCACTCATGGAGTGGCCAGCGTCTAGCACAGCATCTGCACATCAGAGGTACGAAGTACATTTTGTAAATTAATAAACAAATAAACAAAGAAGAGATCTGACTGAGAAAGCCCTCAAGGCCATTCTGGGGAAATCCAGCAATGGGGAGCATAGACAGGTTTTCACTGGGTTTGTGGCCACCTTATGCCACAATTGGGTGAATTTTAGAAAGAACAAAAGCCGTCATGAATGGAGGCTGAATATAATTGAAAAGGCAGAGATGAGAGGTTTTTAATTCAGGAGTGAGACAGTCAAGGCCAAATAGGGGCCATGGAGCTGGAGAAAGCAGAGCAGAATCAGAGCAACAACCTGGGTACAGGGAGGATGGGCCCTATTGATAAATCAAATACAGATGACTCCTGAGTGATGGGATTCTGTCCAGAGGGAAGGGCACTGAGTAAGTGCCAGAGAGCACTTTGCTGCCTTTGACCATTCTGTAAACAAGTCGTTTGCTCCCAAACCTGGCTGATAATTCAGAATCACTTCACTTGCTTTTATTTATTTATTTTTTAAGGTTTTACTTATTTGTTTATGAGAGACTTAGAGAATTAGAGACTTAAGCAGAAGGAGAAGCAGGCTCCCTGCGGGGAGCCCGATGTGAGACTCAATCCCAGGACCTGGGATCATGACCTGAGCCAAAGGCAGACGCTCAACCACTGAGCCACTTAGGCATCCCTCACTTAACTTGCTTTTAAAATGATACAGATTCTGAGGCCTCAACTGACACCCACTGAATTAGAATTGGGTTGTTTTTTTTAAGATTTATTTATTATTTGAGAGAGAGAGTGAGTGAGTGCATGAGAGAAGGGGCAGAGAGAGATGGAAAGAATCTCAGGCAGGCTTCACATGCACCCAGCATGGAGCCCAAGGTGGGGCTCAATCCCAGACCCTTAGATCACAATCTGAGCCAAAATCAAGAGTCTGACGCTTAACCAGCTGAGCCACCCTGGCACTCCAGAATCAGTTGGTTGGTTTATTTGTTTGTTTATTTATTTATTAATTTATTTTAATTCCAGTTCACATGGTGTAATATTAGTTTCAGGTGTGCAATATAGTGATTCAACACATCTGTACAGCACCCAGTGCTCATCAGGACAAGTGTGCTCCTTAATCCCCATCCCCCATTTACCCATCCCCACCAGACTCCTCTGGTAACCAACAGTTCTCTATAATTAAGAGCCTGTTTCTTGATCTCACTCTCCCTCTCTCTTATTTTTTTCTTTTGCTTGTTTGTTTTGTTTTTTAAATTCCACATATGAGTGGCCTCATATGGAATCTATCTTTCTCTGACTGACTAATTTCACTCAGCATAATATTTTCTAGCTCCGTGCTTGCAAATGGCAAGATTTCATTCTTTTTTGTGGCTGAGTAATATTCCATTGTGTGTGTGTGTGTGTGTGTGTGTGTGTGTGTGTATCCCATCTTCTTTATCCATTCATCAGTTGATGGGCACTTGGGCTGCTTCCATATCTTGGAAGAATTGTTTTTAAAGTTCCCAGAGTATTTAGATGTCCTGCCCAGTTGGGGAACTCCTGCCTTAAGTGTCCTCTTTGACTGAAATCTTTCCCCTGTGTTCTTCCAAGCTTGGGCAATTGTCTTCTCCCCTCTACCCAGTCACACTGGAAGTGACCCCCCTTTTATTAACCCTCTATATTCCTTATCTTGATTGCCTGACAAGATTTATCAGTTTCTCTCTCAGTATGTTTACATTTTCTTTGCACATATCTTCTCCCCTCACCACTGGCACTTAATAACAGAATAATTGTGGACATGTTAGTTAAACTATGTGAACTCGGGATCCTCCCCTGTAAAATGAGGATAACACTGGCTTCTTTTGAGGCCCATTATAAGATGTTGAATGTAAAAGCGGATCATACATGCATGGGAGAGACTGCGTGCTAAATAAACATGTGGCCTCCTGACCCTCAGCTAAACTGAAGACACTTTTTAAAGCAGAAGCATGAAAAAAAATAAATAAATAAAAAATAAAAAATAAATAAAAAAATAAAGCAGAAGCATGTCTTAGGTAAACATATTTTATGTCACAACAGAGTCTAGTTCAGGAACTTGTGCTTATCAGGTGCTCAGAGGATGGTAAACCAAGGAAGAATGGACCAATCAATCAATCGCCGGATGAATCAAGGGATAAAAAATAAATAAATGAATGAAAACATTGGTCTCTAGTAACAAACAACAGATTGCCTATAAATGACCACCGCTGATTGTCTCTAGGCTCCAGGTCTCCAAACCTAACTGCGCATCATAAATGTCAAAGGATCCTTACAAAATTCAGATGCCCAAGTTGTACCCCAGGTCACAAATGAAAATATCCGGGGGCCTAAGAATCTGAATTTTAAGATGCCCTCTCATGGATTCTGATACTCAGCCCATCTGGGAAGCCATAGCTCTGGAGAGTCAGTAAGAGGCCATATTGCTCTGCTTAATGTAATGAGATACATTTTCTTGTTCTACAGTAGTTATTGAAAGTTTAATTCCGATTGATTGTTCCAAACATATCCATTAAGGTTCAACATCTGTTTAATAGGTATATCCTATTACACTCTTGTACTTAGGGCCACAGTCAAGACCTGACATAAATGGAGACACTGTTTAAACAAACTAATTACATAAGGGCACGCAGCGGCTGAGCTCAGCAGGGGCCTTTGAACATGACATATGCCTTTAATCAAAGCCAGGCATCGGGCGAAAACAAGATACCCCGGGCTGGAGTCATGCAACACGTTGATTCTACAGCAGATATTCCTAGGGCCAGCCCCGTCTGGGGGCTCCCTGAATACCTCCACACCCCCACCCCCACTGCCTCAACACACGACACTTCTGAGACCAGCCTGGCAAACTGAGATGGGCAGAAGAAGGGAACGATCTGGCAGATAAAGCCCCTCTGCATGCCCCTCTCGGTGGGACCGTTCTCCTGCGTGGTGTTTCTGAATAGCATCTCAGGCGTGACTAAATGGCTGGTCCTGGTTCTTCATGGAACAGGGGCTACAGGGAGATTTGCTCTCGTCCTCTCAGCTTTGCTGTTACAGTCTTGGGATTACACCTTCCAGTAAAACATCAGCACTTCGTCTCAGATTCTGTTCTAGGGTATCAAGACCAAGAAACCAATCGCTGGGCACTCTTTGGTGTATTTTACACACCGTATTTTATTGGCTCTCCAACTATCCATCTGAAGTAGGTATCAATACCAATTTGTAGGAAAGGAAATCGATGATCACAGGGTTAACTTATCCAAGGCAACCCACTCAGTAAGTTTTAGGGGCGAGACCAAGAAATACGTTCTTCTACTTCAATGTTTATGTTCCTAACCACTACACATAATCCCACTTTCCAAATGGTGACAGAACTTTCTGGATGCAGTTAAATGTGGTGAGAACTGTTGGTAAACTTCATCCAGCATGCTTACATAATCCAAAGCACACAGGCCTGAATCCACCTCATTAAGCTCTGACTGTACGGGAGATTTCTCTCTGCTCGATATGCTCTGCACACTTTAACCACAACCACATTTGCCAGGCGGATCCACCTCACTAGGCACCTGTTCACTAACATGTCTGTCTACCTGCAAAAAACAAAAACAAAAACAAACAAACAAACAAAAAATAACATGTCTACCTGCCCTACTGAGCTAAGAGTTTCTGGAGGGACAAACGTGTCAGACTTCTCCTTGTCTTCCTGGGGTCCACCACTGTGTGCTAGGCACTAAAGAAATGCCTAAGAAATGAACTGAACAATGAATTAATATAACATTTGGGTAAAGGTACTTTAACCTGGGTGTCTATGCCTACAACATAGTAATTAGGTGAAAACTGATTAATCATGGATTTAAAAACAAACAAACTACTTGCAGCCTCACTGCAGGCTCGCTTAAGTACACCTACAAATCTGTCATTAACCTCTAGTTCTTCCTCAATGGGCAAGGACTGCACTCCCTAGTCAGGTGTGGCCCAAGCAAACACGGCCATTCTAGTTTGCAGATCCTCTTCTGGGCAGCCCCTCCCAGGTGGGAACCGATGTCATTTATCTTGTTGATGGCACTTATCAAGGTCCTTGCCAAAGCTCGCAGCAGGTTCAAAGTCAGTTTTAAGGTCTGTGATGTTTTTAGAGTAAGCGACTTTAAGATAGAACAAGACCTCTGAGGTTCATCCACTGCTCCAACACCCCTCAGGGTAAGAGCATTTCTGGCAGTCTGATATGAACAGTGGTCTTGGGCTGCAGCTGGTCTAGGTTCTTCTTCCACCATGTGCTTGCCTCCACCTCCATTTTGTCGACAGGTGCCTCCATCATGAAGGCTCCCTCAATTGGCCCCCCTGTTGCACCCTGTCCCCCACTGCTTCTTGGTACTAACCTAACTTGGGGGAAGACCTCCCTCTTTCCCTTTTTCTCTCCTGCCTTTGCTCTGGACAGATGCTATCTCTCTGATCTAGAATGGCCTCCCTCTTTCTTCCATTCCAAGCCTATGCTGGAATCTCACTTCATGTTCCTCTTTTCTGACATTCCCTTACTGACTTATTTCACATGTATAGTGACCACATATTCAAAAGTTACAATTTCCTGGGGAAAATCAGAGGATAATTGAATAATGCAGAGGCCTAGGTACCTGTTTACATTTTAGGGCTCCGTGTCCGATTCCAAAGCACCCCTGGAGTATGTTGAGTTTCTCACTTTGTTTTGTTTTGCTTGGTCTTAGTTTCCTTCTTCATCCAGTTAGGTATGTCCAATTCAGCAAGCAGCTTGTTAACTGTTACTTTGCACTTCGAATGGTGCTAGGTGTTACAAAGATTTGTAATGGAAGAAAATTAGGGGAAATGACGCAGTGATTCTTGACCCTCCTGCCCTCTGCATACAGCCACACAAGAGAAGCACTGGGTTCCCAGCCCCCAAAGTCCTTTCTCTTCTCCTAGACGACTCAGGGTTTCTTTCATCCAGTGATAAAATTGTCTCCCATTTATATCTATTTGATGATGACAAGCTCATTAATTTTTTAAGTAAACACCAGACAGTGTTATATAATAAAAGGTCTGGGAAATTATGGGGAAATCCTAGCATAAATGTTCATGTCCCAGAAATCCAGATACCAACTAAGATTATTGGAAGGCCTATTTGAAAGAGGAAACACAAAAAGGTGTGATATGAGGAAAATCATCCAATTTCTCTGAAACTTAGTTTTCCCACCCATGAAATGGAAACAACATCAGCAATAATCATAACACTTTCCTTCTAGTGCTTAACAAGTTTGTTGTAAGATAACATGTGGCCAAGTGTTTGATGAACTGCAAAAGTTCTAGCAGATGTAAGTTATTACATCACACCCAGAGTTCAAAAAGACAATTAGGCACCCACATTATCCTGTACCGTGGATTCAACTGTGATTAATGCATTCACTTTGGAAACTCTAGGAATTAATAACCATTTGCCATATATTCATTATGATCACATTAATCATTATAATTGATTGGTTAATTAGCTAATTATGGTTATAATATAGATGTCATATGCATTTCCATAGGAATTCTTGGTAATTCAACATTAATTAATGCCTGACCTTATCTTGATGCTAAACAGATCATGGGAGCAACCTTCTAGCATTATTTTGATCAAAAAGGGACTTCACAAAATATAGTAGAGCAGGCATCGTGATGTTTAGAACACTGGGCTTTAGTTAGAGAACAAAAAGACTTTTTGGAAAGTCAAAGGCCTAAAGCTTTTTTTTTTTTTTTTTTAATAAGTACTTTCAAATTTTTCTCATTTCCTCTTTGTATAAGCTTGTCCATGCAGGAAATAGTCCATCTCTAGTGTCCTTGCTCCTTGGAACAAGATTTTTCTCAAAATGGGAAGGGTGCAGCTGAAAGAGAAACAACAAACATTTATTGAGAATTAACTACCTACCCACTGCTTTGCTGGTGACCACAGAAACACAAGAGGAATGAAGTTGCCTCTGTCTCCAAGAATCTCATAATTTTCTGGAAGCCTTAAGAGTTGCCGAAGAAATACAGGAATCCAGCAGATTGTGCTTTCAAGGGCACTTAGAAAAAAAAAATCTTTTCAAAATTATTTTTATAATTTTTTGTTATAGCCTACAACTTTGCAAATGCTTAGGAAGGAATTTAAAGGAAATAATTTTTATTTTTTTATTTTATTTTTTTAAAAGATTTTATTTATTTATTAATGAGAGATACGCAGAGAGAGAGAGCATGCGGCAGAAACACAGGCAGAGGGAGAAGCAGGCTCCACGTAGGGAGCCTGACGTGGGACTTGATCCTTGGCCTCCAACATCAGGCCCTGGGCTGAAGGTGGTGTTAAACCACTGAGTCACCCGGGCAGCCCATAAAGGAAATAATTTTTAGACTGGAAAAAAAGTCAATTGTTTCCTATGGCAAATTGGGGAAAAAAATACTATACTTTGGAAATCTTCAAAATTTGTAGGTTAGCTAAATTTAAATTAATTGAAAGCTAGACAAGTACAGCAAATAAACCAGTTGCATGTATGTTTTGTGAACCCATCAATTGTTCTTTTATACCTCTGAGTGTGTTTTGTCCTCAAAGGAAAATACCTTTAAAATACAGAAAATTGAGCACGTGGACACTTTGGTACTCTGGTTTTCCTGGATGGGAAAAGCACCCTTTGTCATTACTAAACCTTAAGATACATAACATTTGGAACACATTACAAAATCCATGAAATATGATGTCATGGAAGATTAATGTCTAGGATTCTAACTGCTACTATGCCAAAAGATAAGTTTTTGGAAATAATTTGAATGTATCCATTAGCACAAAATATTAATTTCCTCCGAAGACAGAAAGTTCAAATATAATTATGTATAATGCATTAACAGAAGAGTTCTGTGATTTTTATTGTGGTCCAATGATTCAAGCCAAAATTTGATTTTTTTTAAGAAAAGGTGATATAAAACTACTAATACATTTGAAATAGTCACAGCTAAATTAAGAACTTGTAAGTACAGTCATTTAGGGAGATAAAAGGATGTAGATCAAATCAGTCAGCTTATGGAAGCTGACCACATAGAGGTGACGGAGAAAGAGCAATTCTTCCTTGAGAAAAGATTCTTGTTAACTCAGGTGCTCAAAAAAGCAGCCACTGAAACGGGATCAGAAAGGCAAGAGCTTTACTCGCAGTAAAAGGAGAGTGAGCTAGAGAAGGCAGAAAGAGCTTTCACGTCTTGATGCAGTTCCAACATCTGACAAGGATTGGAGGAAGAAAGAAGGATACGATCATGAAAGTCTCAGACTGCTGAGCAGTTCCAAGAAAAGCCCACCCAAGCCAGTAGATTGGAAGAACCAGAGCCCATTCCAGTATCTCCTCCACTGTGTCACGGGGCTCTTGGTCAGATGCCATGTTGTGTGGGATGCCATGCCTTCAGATCAGGCATTCCATGAACCCCCGTTACAGTGGCGCTGATGAAGCTCAAGCATCAGGAGAGGCAAGCCTATATTCAGAGTAGGTGTATATCTGTTCACCCTTCCAGGATGGAAGAAACCATGTGACACCTATTTGCTAACAGATGGCTGCTTGGTCTCCTCAAGGTAGAGGGCCATACTGGGGGCTCTGGGCTGGACGCTGTTGGTGGCCAGTCAGATTCCCAGGGTGGCAGCAGCAGGAATGACCTGTGTACGTGGAGAATCCAGACAACTGGGCCCAGAGTAGCCTCCATTTCTGAAACTGTGACCAGTCTATCCATGTCCTCACTCGATCAGTTCTGGGGTGACAGATAATGAAAGCTGGTGTGGTCCACTGCTAAGTCATCTCATCTACTTGGTTGTTTCCTGCCTCTCCTACGGTGAATGCTTTCCAGGTGGATCAAGATGTGATACAAAAGTCCCTCTCCTGTCTGCCAACTCTCATATGCCACCTATATGCCTCTATGCCAAACTCCTGGTCTCAGACTTTCCAGTCTTTTTCCCTCCAGGCCCCTGACCAGATTTAGGATCTAGAAATTTTCTCACCCTGGGCTACTTCTCTGCCAACACAAAGTAGATGACTGGGTAACTGTGTTATGGGCTGAATTGTGTTTCCTCAAATCCATGTGATGAAGTCCTGACCCCCCATACCTCATAATGTAACCACATTTGGAGATAAGGTCTTTAAAGAGGTAATTAAGTCAAAACGAGGTTTTTCTAGAGTAGGCCTTAATCCAATTAGAGTATCATTATAAAAGGAGAAAATTTGGAAATGCAGAGAGCCATCAGAGCTATGTGTCCACAGAGGGAGGATCATAAGAGGACAGAGCGAGAGGGTGGCCATCTGCAAGCCAAGGAGAGGCCTCAGAAAAAAACAAACCTACCTCGGTCTTAAACTTCTGGACTTTAGAACTGTGAGAAAATAAATTCTGGTTGTTTAAGCACCCCCCCCCCGCCCCGGGTCTGTGGCATTTTGTTGTAGCAGAGCCAGCAAACCAATGCTTCAAGCTCTATTGACCAGGAAGACTGTTCCCTCTCTACTGTCTTTGTAGGCGTTCATTGTTCCCTTAACATCTTTCAAACGTCTGAGTCATTGCACTGAAAGGGTTTCCTTCCACTGAGACAATTTCCAGGTCACCACAGGTCTTCAGCAACTGGGCGACCAATGTGCGCCAGGGACTATCTCTGGGCCCCACACCACTCAGGACGATATCCTGTTTGCCTGCTGGATGGTGAGTGAGACCCCAAGCCCTTCCTACCGCCCGGTGCCCCCTGTGTGCGTCTTCTCCAAGAAGGCAGAATCAGATGTGCAGGGGATTGGGTGCGAGGAATGCCTGGGCAAAGAGGAGGAAGAGGCTGCTGGAAGGTGGGGGTAGCCTTCAGGCCCACCACATGTGGGGAAAAGCAGGAAGGAGGATTGGCAAGGGGAACCCCAGCCCTCAGTGCCCTCTAAGGAGGGTCTCGGTGGGCCAATGGCAACTCCTCAAACCAAATTCATCTGTTATAAAAGGATCTGAGCTTTCCATGGTGAGATGAATGCGGTCTGAGGATCCAGTGTATAACACAATGACTGTAGCCGGTAATTCTGTATTGTGTATGGTGGGATTTTTCAAGACACTAGAACTTGTGTTCTCATCAAAAAAGAAAGAAAAGGCAGGGGGGTAGTAAATAGGCAAGGTGATGGATGCATCATTTAACTTGCTGGTGGGAATCTGTTTACAAGGTAGACATATTATCAAATCATCACATTGTACATTTTAAATATATTACAATTTGACGCATCAATTATACCTCAATAAAGCTAAAGAAAAAAAAAGAATAAAGAAAAAAGTCATTGATGACACGGGTCCTGAATCTTCTTGCATGAATGAACCTGCATTTGTACCCCACGCTTATACTCAGTCCTTGGCATCTTGTGGGAGGCATGGCCTAGGTCCCTGTTCTGGCAGGCTCCCAAAGGACAGCAGCTGGGGGTCAGCAGTCAGTTATGTCTGTGGCAGCAGGGAATCAAAAAACTTCAATTTTGCAGCCACCATGGGGCAACCAAAAGGTAGCAACAAGGTGCCGCCTTAGTGTCCTGCCACTGGGAGGACACACATGGCCACCTGATCCAAATGGCATGTATCACCATGCCTTGGGAAGCCTTAGGGCAGGGTCTTGCATCTTGTGAGGGAGCAAAGGAGGCTTCCCTGAAATGCCTCCTCCTTTGTTCTTCCGTCAGCTATGATCAGCTATTTGGCAGGAAGAATTGAGAGGGAGAGAAAATGAATGGGAATGAATCATTGAACTCACTCCTAGCTCAGGGAAACGTTTTATTGGATTTGTTTCGCTTTGATGCCTATTAAGCCCATGGGGTAGAGCAGGCCAGAGAGTGAACGTGAGGGCCGGGGGTAGGGATGCAGGGTCTCCCTGTGGTTGCCCCGCCATGTTTGTAATTTATTATTAACTATCTCTTCTGCGCCATGGTCTGTTGGACCCTTCCAGGGGGCCAGCTCCCGGGGCCAGGACTGTGGTTCATCCAGGAAGATCAGATGGAACATTTTATTTACTTGCTTCTTTCCTTAAATCTACTATGACTCAACCTGGCTTGAGGCGGAAAAAGTTTGCTTGACCTTGATTGAAACAGTGAACTTTGGGGGAACTCAGAGTACTGGTTACACTGGCCTCAATTATCAGCTGACAAGTTGGCAAGATCTTGGTGGAACAGTCAAATTAATACCTTTGATGCTCTGGCCTTGTTCTAAGAACCTAAATAAACACTTATTTTTTAAATGCCGATCATCTACAGTGTTCCAGATGTAGTATTGTGCTTGCTGAGGTCACCCTTTCACTCAACACACATTCATCGAGGACCTATTCCTCGTCCAGTGCTAGACACACCAGGTGCTGGAGATACAACCAGAACAGAAAAGGCAAGACCCCTGCTTTTGGTGATGGGAAGGTAAGGGGTGTAGAATAGCAACAATCAATATCAAGGTCAAACTGAAAACACTAATCTCAGACGGTGTTGAGGGCCATGAGGAAATGAAGAAGAGCATTGAGCAACATATATTATAAAATTTAATCTTCTCAAATCATCCCTTTGGACGGTGGCTATTATTCGCATGTTATCAATGAGGGAAAGGATGTTCAGAGAGATTATTTAACTTGTCCAAGTTCCAAAACTCCTACAGGACAAGAACAGGGATTTGAATGTTGGCCAGTATTTGAGCCAATATGCTCACCCAACTCATGCCAAAAGAATTAAAAGTCTCAGGTCAGCCCCCACCTGCAGCAGGAGCCCCATCTCCCTGGTCTCTCCCTTGTACTATACCTTCCGGCCAGATGTTCCTTGCAGTGTCTGAAAGAGCCCTCAAGGCTCTTGCCTCCAGTCCTGAGTGCAGTCTGGCCTAGAGTTTCCCCAAGTGTAGGATGCTCCTGCAGCGCTTCTGGGACATGAATTTGTGCAGCACATGGACGCCTCTTTGAGTAGCATTGCCTCACATGGAAAGTCATTCTCGGTTCAAGTCCTTTTCTCTTCCTCCGATTGTATTGAGAAGACCGTTTAGTACTACACAAACATTTCTGAACACTAGCTGAGTTCTTCCTTTAAAAAATGATTTATTGAGGGATAATTGGCATCGGCTCTCATAACTTTCTAAATGTTCTTTCTCATTGTAACATCTGTGTGGGGTTCATTTCAGTTTCAATTTACTTTTCTCCTCATCGTGAATCATAATCTGCTACTTTTCTGCATGCTCGGTGATCTCTGATTGTATGCAAGACATTGTCAGTTTTACCTGGTTGGGGGGAAGAGATATTTATATTCCTCAAAATAATCTTTTGCTTATTCCTGGATGCCATTGTCTGTCATGAAACAGTTTAATTCCCTGAGATCCTGCTTCTAATATGTGTTAGGAGAAGTCAGGGAAGTACTCACTTTAAAGTAGGGCTCATTTGGGATGCCTGGGTGGCTCAGTGGTTGAGTGTCTGCCTTTGGCTCAGGTCGTGATCCCGGGGTCCTGGGATGGAGTCCCGCATCGGGCTTCTTGTAGGCAGCCTGCTTCTCCCTCTGCCTGTGTCTCTGCCTCTCTCTGTGCATCTGTAAGAAAGAAAGAGAAGAAAGAAAGAAGGAAAAGAAAAGAAAAGAAAAGAAAAGAAAAGAAAAGAAAAGAAAAGAAAAGAAGAAAGAAAGAAAGAAAGAAAGAAAGAAAAGAAAAGAAAGAAAAGAAAAGAAAAGAAAGAAAAGAAAAGAAAAGAAGAAAAGAAAAGAAAAGGAAAGAAAAGAAAAGAAAAGAAAAGAAAAAGAAAAGAAAAGAAAAGAAAAGAAAAGAAAAGAAAAGAAAAGAAAAGAAAAGAAAAGAAAAGAAAAGAAAAGAAAAAAAGACGGGTTCATTCTTCCCTACCACCGAGGCAGGACTCATTTGTATACTTGACCCTGTGTTCCAGGGCTCATGAGGTCCTCCAGGCTGGCTGGTGGGAGTAGGCACTGTTCCCAGCCGGTGTGAGCAGAGGACACTCTTTAATGCCTTCTTCTCATGAATGCACCCCATCTCTACTTAGCTGAATGCTTGAGGGGAGCCCTCTGCAGAGATCCTGGGTTCCCACTGTGCAGCTTTCCCGTCTCCAGACCTCTGTCCTGGGAATGAATTCTAGCTGCCTTCCTCCTCCTGATTGCTCAGCTCTGTCTCCTCAGCTGCCAGGCTCCACCTGGGCTTCACCCTGCATGGCAGTCCGGTGATTTTTATGTTCCTGTATTTTTTTTTTTTTTTAGCTTTGTTCTCAAATGAAGTTAAATTATTTGGAACTAGTGTGGTCCTTTGGGCCTTGCTTTTAAGATTGGTTAGGTGGGATCAGAGCAGCACTCACCATAGGGCAGATTATTCCCTAGACAGGAAGCTGGGCAATGTCAGGGCTCACCTCATTTTTTACCACCTCTCAGGGATCACTGTCCTTTGTGGCCTCTTGTTCAGGTCCTGAAAACCATTACTGGCTATATTTTGCTGGTTTCTTGGTTGTTTTAGTAGGAGCATAAATACGGTCCCTCATGCCCCATCCTGGTCTAAAGCAGCAGTTCCCTCTCTTTATATCCCCTTTTATTTGTTTGTTTGTTTGTTTGTTTATTCTAAGTTTATTTTATTTATTTATTTAAGTAATCTCTACACCCAGCACAAGGCTTGAACTCATGCTCCAGAGATCAAGAGTCACATGATCTTCTGACTGAGCCAGCCAGGCCCCTCCCCCTTTTTAAAACAAAGATAAAGCAGATCCCAAAGCTTTACACAGGCAAAAGTATCCAGCGAGAACTTAATAACTTTGTTTTGTTTGCTTTGTATTTATTTTATGCTTAATTTATTTATAACAATCAATCCTGCTTTTCCATTAATAGTAGCATCAAGAAGTTCCACGGTCGCTGAATTTGCTTAAATTTAAGAAGTAACTCAATTTAGAGGAAATGGTAAAGAAACAGCAGGACACGTACAAACAGGACAAGAAATCAGATAAGTAACTGGTAGGGTAGTAGGGAATAACCGATGTCATGGGGCACCAATCCCATTGGCACCTCCCCTTCCAACTTGATGCCCTCCCAGCTGAACTCCTTCTTCCTGACCTTTGAGTTACCAGCCCTTCATCCACCCTGTGCTGGTGTGAGAGCAAAGGTCACATATAGTGATATTTTCATGTTCTGCATTGTCAGCCTCCTGTGTTTTTCTCTAGACTCTATACCACCCAGGTCAATATATTGGCACAAGCCACATGTAGCTACTAAGCACTGGAAATGTGGCCAATCCTAAGGGAGATGGGTCCTAAGTGTAGAATATAGAATGGGTTTAGAAGACAGTACAAAAGGGATGCCTGGGTGGCTCAGCAGTTGAGTGTCTGCCTTCAGCTCAGAGCATAATCTTGGGTCTGGGATCTAGTCCTACATCGGGCTCCTTGCAAGGAGTCTGCTTCTCCCTCTGTCTGTGTCTCTGCCTCTCTCTGTGTCTCTCATGAATAAATAAATAAAATCTTAAAAAAAAGAAGACAGTACAATAAGACTATTCAGGATATATTGGGTTAAATAAAATATGTCATGAAAATTAATGTTACTTTTTTCTTTACCTTCTTTATAACATGGCTGCTAGAAAATTGGACAAGATCTATGTGGCTCGTATCCTAGTTCTGTTAGACAGCACTGCTATAGATGTACCATCCATCTATGCATCCTGGCTCCCGGCACAAAACCAGACACAGAATAGAAGTTTAACAAATACCAGTCGAATAATAGTAATTGAATGGACACTGGAATGAGTGGCTTGAACTGGACTGGTAGTTCCAAGAGGCAAGAAATACTGAAGCTCAGAGGTCACCTCAGTTTCCTCACTCATATAGCGGGGATAATGAGAACACATACCTCCTAGAGATAGTGAAGATAAAATGAGATAATTCATGGAGAACTCTCAACACTGCACCCAGATCAATGGATGTGCTCAAGACAAGTTAGACATTATAGGAAAAATGTCTTCACTTAGAATCATACCATGTGAAAGACCTTCGCAACCGTATACCAAGAATTAAGAGAAAAGATCCTTTTCAGTGGGTTTTCTCTTGCTTATTATGCAAATGTGCTTCATACACTTCATATGGCTCTTGGATAAGGTCTCAGCTCTGTGGACTACCTTATGCCCACCCCTTCCCCCACTTACTGGTGTTCTGATATCTTGCTACTTAGAAGCCATGGTGTGTGTGTGTGTGTGTGTGTGTGTGTGTGTGTGTGTGAGTAAAACACTTTCTTCCAGGTCTTATCTTATTGCTAAAAATAATGTACTTGTAAATTGCTTTATAAATTATTTATCACGAGGGGCTTCATCATTGAGCAAGTGCTACAGCGTACTGTGAAAATGAGGGGCAGGGGGACTGGTGGTGAAGGAGGGAGAGGAGAAGGCACTGGAATCACTTATAAATAATATATTCATTGGTCAAAGAAAGTTATCGCCTTTTATGAAGTGTTTGGAATTCATCTTGCATACTAAGTGGGCGTCCTCTTGCTGACTTCTGGGTGATCCGCCCCAGCCTCCTGGCTTCTCCACCTCTGAATTTGGGGGGTTAGGATGGTATTTATTTATTTCTGCCAAAGCGTCTTATCACCTGGAAATAAACAGCAAACGGGGCTGACTGGTACCTCTGAGGAAGCGCAGAGACACGTTGGCAACTCCTGGGAGCGAAGCCTGTGCCCCTGCATGGCTCTGCATTTGGTATTCATCGCGTAAGCGCTGCGCCTAATGAAGGCATTTGGTATTCATGTGGATGTCACATGTATTTCCAGAGACGCTGGGCTCTAATTTAGCACGGGTTAATGGACACCTCTATTAAAGTGTTATCGAAAGTTTGACATTCAAATAACCCAGTTTAAAAATCAGACAAACCCAGACATTAAATCTGAAGGGGAGGAAATGTAGGAGAAGTCAGGTAGACCAATGCCAACTTTAGACCGAAACACTAATCCACCCCAGAGAGGGACGAATGGTGGATTCACATGCTTCTTGCTCTTTCGCCTTCCTTCACCCCTCCATGCCTAAGCCTTGGCATAGTCCCCAGGTGCCGCAGACCAATGCCTCTGAGGTCATGTGGGGGCGGGGAGAAGGACAGAAGGAAGGCACAGTCATAGCAGATGAAAGGCATCCTTCACATCTTGACAATCCCCACCATACTGTTGGCCCTTTGGCTCTGCAACTTTCTGGAACTGTCTTAAGGTGTGATAGATTATTCCATGTCAGATAACAAAATTCAAGCTCAGAGAATTTAGCTGATTTGAGGAGCATCACACTTCCCTGGTAAATAGTAAGAAAGGATTAGAGCATTCACTACACTTATATTTTTTTCTCTATTCATTAATTTAACAAATATTTATTAAGCACTTACTTTGTGCCAAACTCACTTGCTAACTAGCTGACGTTAGTAAATAAAACAGATTCTTCCTACAACTACTCTGGGAAAAAGTCCAGCCATGTTTTATAAAAATAAGCTAAACTTACTCTGTGGCCCAGCAATTTCACTCCTAGGTATATACCTAAGATCAATAATGTAATAAAATGTAATAGAATACTCATGGCCTCTTAATTCATAATAACCAAAGAATGAGATAAATGAAGGTAATCGACTGTTCATAACCCCTTTATTAATAATAGTCCCTCAAAAAAAACTCCAGGTATCTATCCACGAAAGAACACAGACTCTTGTATAACCATACAATGGAATACCACCCAGCAATACAAAGAATGAACTGTTGACTTATGTCACCACTTGAAAGAATAACAAAAACATTATGTTGGGTAAAGAACTCCTTACCCAAAAAGGATATATACTTTATGATTCCAATCATGAAATTCCAGAAAAAAGAAAAACTAATCAGTATTGGGAAGGATCAGGATAGTAATCGCCTCAAGGGCCAATGGAGTTGGGGTTTCACTAGGAATGGACAAAAGGAAGCTTTTTGGGGTGACATTCATGTTTTGTGTCTTGGCGGGAGTTTTGGTTAAATAGGTGTGTGCCTTTGTAAAACTCACCAAATTGCATACTTCATACTTGTACATTTCACTATATAAGCATCTTACTTAGGAAAAGAGAACCATAAATGAATATTGAATGCTGGTTAACAATAGGTACACAGTGATGTGCTTGGGGTGAGGTGTGCTAATGTCTTCAGCTCAATTTGAAATGCATGAAAAAACAAGGGGGATGGATGAATGGAGAGAGGGATGGAGAAATGGGTACATGGGTAAATGTGAACAAAGTTTCACAAAATGTTGCTTTTATGATCTAAACGATATGTGTATGGATGTTCATTCTACAATTCTCTCAATTTTTTGATATGTTTAAAATTTTCCTGTATAACATGTTGAGAAAAAAAAAACCCTTTCTTAAAGATTTGTTTATTTATTTTAGAGAGAGAGCAAGCATGAGTGGGCAGGGGGAGAGGGAGAGAGAGAATCTCGAGCAGACTCACCGCTGAGCACAGGGCTGGATCTCACGACCCTGAGATCATGACCTGGGCCAAAATCAAGATTTGGATGCTTCACTAACTTAGCCACCAGGCGCCCCAGGGGAAAAAAATGTTTTAAAATAAGTAGACTCTTTCCTTGTGTTCATGTTGCTGACATTCTAGCAGTGAAGACAAACACAAACCAAGGTAAACACATCAGTAAATGTGTAACTGCATATCTGGGGGAGAGTTATAAGGAACAAAGATGGGGTGCAGTGAGGAATATACTGGGGGCACTTGTGTACATGGGTGGCCAAAGAAAACCTCTTTTGGGAAGTGATGTTTGGAAAGTGAGACATGGAAGTTGAGAAAGAAGCCATGAGGAAAAGCATGTGCCTCCAGGTGAGAAAGATGAGCATATCCCAAAGAGTGGATAGCAGGAGTGAAAGCCCTAAGACAGGACAGAGCTCAGCACGGGCAGAGAAACGGGAAGAGGCCAGCGTGGATGGGGATAGGCCGAGGAAGGCAAGAACCAATGGGAAGTGAAGGTGAAAGAGTATAGGCAGCAGCCTAGATGATTCACTCATTCACAGATCCCTGGTAAGTTTTGATTGTCTTTGGGTTAGTCAGAGCACATCTAGGGTATTGTACTCAAAGCTGAATGCTAAACAACAATAATGATCATTAATATTTATTAAGTGCCTGCTGTATGCCCAGCACTATGTCCAGCACCTTATCATTTACCTTATTTAAACTTCATATCTGTCTAAGTCACATACTATTTTTTTAAAAAATATCTAAATCTACATTATCCATTTTACACACAAAGAAAGATGTTTGGGAGAGGATAAGTAGCTCACCGAGTCATACAGCTAGTCCAAGATGGAGCTGGAATATGAGTCTGTGCGAATAAATGTTAGGTAGTCATGTTACCTGAAGAATACTTGGAAGAATTGGATATTTCACCAGCAGGTAGAGAAATCTCCCAGGAACCCCAATTGTCCTCCTTGAATCTATAAAGCTATCATGAAGAAGAGAGGTTTAATCTGTACCCTATAGTCACATGGGCCTGAATTTGCATCAGTGAGAGGATATTCTGAAAAAGCAAATTTGAGGCCAGTGCTAGGAATCCAACAAAAAATCATAATGAATAGATTTGTTCAGAGGTGGAAAAAGCCACACCAGGAGTTATGACTGGTGACAGACTCCTTCCCTTGAAGCCACTGGAGCCTAGGATGAATGGCCACAGTACAGAGGGACTCAAACATCAGATACGTGTTGGACCTGATGACTTATATGTGCCTTCCAGCTCTGAGATCGTGGGACAACCAACCAATCAGGCTCTGAATGTGGCTCTGGCCTCTCCAGCAGGTTGGCAGCAGCTGTCTTCCCAGAGCTGTGTTAATGACATCTTTATGCAAAGAATATTTTCCATTCAAGCCTTATTCATTGCTGGCCTCATGAATCACCAGCAAGACTGGAGTGCTGGCTATGTTTAAAAAAAAAAAAAGCCAAACTGGCCATGCAAGCAACCATCACTGCTCATGAAGGGGAATCAGTGAGACCTCCCGATGTGGGGATACTCCCTGGCATTTGCTAGTCTATGATGCTGTTCTATAGGAGCTAAACATGGGAGTGTCCAGTGCCTATGGGCAGATCTCCATAGACTGAGAGATTTCTCAGGGCTGGAAATAGAGAGCTAAAAGAACCCAGTAGGGCAAGTGGCATGAATGTCAAAAAATATATATATATTCAAGTTCATTTCAGCCCTGAAATCAGCCAGGGAGGCCAGCAAGAGCTGTAATTGCCATTCTCATGTTGTAAATATCTGTTGGTATGAATGAATGAATGAATGAATGAATGAATGGCAGCTTAAAGTAAAATCATGAATCCAATAAACTTGAACCACTAGCTTGGGATTTAAAAATAAATAGTAATTGAAGGGAAAATTACTTCCAAAAAAGCTAGGCTGAGGAAAGCAAAAGAGCCAGGCATAATTTTACTCTGCCCTTCCTGGTAGCCACGCTAGAGAGAAAAAGAAGGCAGATGGGAGACCTGGCTGTCATGCCAACTAAACAAAGGAGGAAGAACTCATCTGGAGAGAGTAGCTGGCTTCCTGGCCCTGAGCCCCCTGTGCATGAACATCTCTGAGAAAGGTCCCAGATCCAGGGATGAACGATGTCTAGGCTTAGAATCCTAGGTCTGCCGATTTGGTCCATTCGGCAGCCCTCCAAAATGATTTGATTTTGGAAATGAAGTGTATGGTTTCTTATCCAGCAGTGGTCCTGGCCTTCTTAGGATTGGTCTGAACTCAATAACACAAAAATATTACCATCATTGAAAAACAGGTTTGGCATTGGTTGGCCAGAGTATGCATGCATGTAGAACAAGCTCTAGGATAACGATAAAGTGCAAGACCATTCTGTTTATGCCGCTCAACCTCCTCTTGGGCAGAGGACCAAGAGTCAGTTGTCCTGTGGTAGAAATGACCTAGCTATAAGTGCTATCACGACCTAGCCATAGTGCTAGCCCCCAGTTTCAGATCTTTTAGTTGATTCTGAAGTAGATCTTGATTACCCTATCTTGGTTCCTGTTAGCAAAATACACCATCTTCTACATTTCTGTTCCAATAAGATGGTCTCTGGCTCATATATAACATCATGGTCCCCTCATCTTGCTAAAGGAATGTTATTTGAACAATTCAAACAATATAATTTATTCCAATTTCTATAAGAAAAAAAAAACCCTGAGGCATGGGAGAGGTTAAGACAATGTTGTCAAGTTCATATATTTTGTAAGTAATGGAGCTGACTTCCAACACCAGGTATATCAGACTCCAAGTCTCTTTCCATTGCACCACCCTGTCTCTTTAATGAGGATAATTAACAGCCTACTCTTAATAAGGTGCAGCCACAGTGACAACCCAGGCTTCTCTGTTGAGGCTCACACTTTCCATATTATTTCAAATGAATGTGAAATAATGAAGCTCACACTAGTGTCTGCAGACAGTGTTGCTTTCTCTGTAGGCAAGATGTCTACTAAAACACCAGGCAAATGTCTTCTTTGTTCTATCTTCTTTCCTTGCACTTATTATTGTATTTCTGACACTAAGACTATCCCTTTAAGAATCAAGAACCCAGGGTTTCTTATAGATTTCCCCTGGCAATTCTGAGCTCTTGCCCAAGGACCTCTTAGCATCTGATTAAATATAAACATGGAGGTGGGAGTGGAAGTGAGCCCACTCACATGTGATTCTTTCCCTGGAAACCCCTGTTACTAAAACATGGCTGAAGAGAGCTGGAAACAGGGCCAGCCCATTACCTATTAATTCTTAATACACTGGCAATTATAACAAGACTTAGATGATGGAAAGGGATGGGTAGATGAGATCCTGTCTATACCTAATATCCAATCTGAACGAAAGCCAAAAAGGTGAAACGATGCCCAGACACCCTAAGAGACATGTGGTAGTCCATTTATACTAACCCCAGACAAATCCAGATGGGGGACTCCCTGGCCATGGCTGATGGGCTCCCTGTGCTCACAGTCTGACCCGAAGCAACAGCCTTAAGCAGGTTCTACTAGCAAACCCTTCTGGAGGCATGCGCCTAAACTTTGATGTTTGCCTCCATCTGTCTGCAGCTCATGTTATTTCATACTCAGCCTGAGAATCAAGCCTCCAACCACTTTGTCATCTACCAGAGGAGGATACTAAGGTTACATTCTCAGAGGGCCTGTAGATGAGACAACCCAGAAGCTGGTGTGGGAAATCAGTTTTTCACCTTCAGTGCCATCATTAATGGACTGGTACTAGCTGTTTGGAAGGCTGCAGCGAAGACTCTGAAGTTCTGTCCAAGCCCAGTGGGAAAGAGGCAGTAATTGATTAGTGATGTTTCCACAGACGCAGGGAGTAGGATGAGAGCAGCAAGTATGTCTAACATTTGCCACATCTGAGAGTTCTCTGTCTTTCTAACACAGAGAAGAATTTCCCCTCTTTGCAATTAGATCAACGGCCTGTGGCAAAGCTGTGCTGCAGGCAGTGCTGCTTCATGAAAGAAGAGTCCACGGGCAGGACTCGGAGGAATTAACCTTGAGATTCAGCCTCATGAAGACGCACGTGACTCATGGCCACACTTCAATGCTGTGACGAGTCTCACTGACATTCCCTCTTTCTTCATTGGTCCTGAGACATGGACACTGAGTCCATCCTGAACTCCTGGCTCCTAGAGTTGGCTCCTGCCCTAATGTCTTCCTGTGCACATGCCCAACATAGTTCCCTAGTGACGTCCCATGCCCTGATGAGAATCTGACTTCTCTAAGGACCTTGAAAATGCTCTCTAGAGTCTCTTGGTTCACAGTAGAAAATATCCCTTCCTATTACCTACTTTGATGCCTTTGCTCTGCAAAGGAGAAATCTGAGGTGTAAAAAAGACAAGAGATTTTCAAAAGACATCCTAGAGATATGGTAAGAGGAGAGCTGTGATGCTGACCTCTGACCCCTGGTCCAAGTCTTCCCAGTGTGATGTGTGTGACTGCCCTGCTTCCAGAACCAGCACCAGAGAGCAGTGTCATTATTACACAGTAACAGCTGATCCTTACAACACACTATACATATTCTCACTCTCATAACTGCAGTGGGAGGCCCTAGGTGAAGACCTAAGTTATGTACCTTCGAGAGGCTCTGGTAGGCCTGGGACCACTGGGAGAAACATCATGCTTTCAATTTTGCACAGTCCATGAGCTCACAAGATGGTCCAAGCCAGAACTTTGCAGTTAAGAATTAGGATCTATAAGCTATCTGCAATAAAGACTGCCTCTGAATCCCTCAGCCATCCCCCCTTACGGTATATGAATAACCCTGAAGGGAGGATATTCAAAGTTCACAAACTATGTGTGTTTTATTCATTTGATGCCTTTCTTTCCAGGGTATATGGAAAGGCATTTGAATTCTTTTCAAAATCACTTGTTTTAATCATCCAGGTGTTCTCTGTGTGGGAAAGAATCAGATCTGTCTTTTTTGGCCACAAAGTCCCCACCCCCACTCCCATGTCTACAACAGAGCCAGACAGGTTAACAAGTGCAATGTAGACATGAGAACATGTGGGTGGTTCTTAGGAAGATGTGTGGCTAGATGGGGTGCAGCAGAGGAGGAGCTGGAGACCAGCTATGACCTGGGGTTAGTTCAGGATGTCAAGCTGGTATCAGGCTTGGAAGCTGTCAAGCTGGGAAGCTGGTGACATTCTACCGACATGGCACAGTGGAGAGGTACAACCTTCAAAGGCCAGAATGTGATGAGAAAGAGAATGGATTCAGAATCCAGTTCGCAGGAGTTCCAATCCCACCTTTAACACATGCTCTGGCAGGTCACTTAACCTTCCCACCACTCAGCTTCCACTTCTGTAAAGTGGAGATTGTAATCACCCCTAGTTATTGACAGAATTAATTGAGTTTGCATATGAAGTGTTTGGAAGAGTTCCTGAATTCTCTGGCAGGCTGTGTGTGTGGATATTCAGTAAGATTCAATACTAAAGAAGAGCGAAGCAGCAGTTGGCGGTGCAGCAACAGACATTTACTGATTGGCTCCCCAGCATCCAGTCTCCACTATTTGGGGAACAGTTCTGATTCTCTTTTAGAGACCTGCCCTTCGCCATCCTCAGTCTTCAAAATTTGGGAAGAACTGGCAGTGGAGCATGTAACCCAAAGTCTGTTCTTTCCAGGTTATAGTTATGGATGGGTACCTGTCCTAAGTCTGTCTGTCTGATCCCCAATTCTCCAGACTACATGACAACAACCACCTGGGATGCCTTTCCTCTGGGGGTAAAACTGGCAGGAGCTGCCCGCAGTCACTTGGTGAGAGAAGGAAGGTCCACCTGGGAATGGAAACAAAACAGAAAGCACATTCATGCGAGTTGAGAGGGAAAAAAAAATCTTGATGACATCATTTGACCCCCTGTATCAAGCCACATCTGAAGGCCGATTACTCATGGAGTTTTCAGTTATATGAGTCAATAAATTCCCTTTTTGCTTAAGCCAGTTTGGATTGAGTTTTCTGTTCCTTACAACTGAAAAAGTCTTCAGTTACATATACCTATGTGTTTAAGCGAAATATCTGATTTGGATATTTGGATACAACTTTGAAGAGCTACTGCCAAGCCTAATACCTTGGAGTGAGTAATAGTTCATCAAGCCTTTGGGTACTTTATTCAACTGATGGGACATTCTATTCCCTGCTGTGGGAAAAATAGGAATGAGAAAACTAACCTCGGGGGTTGCTTTAAAAAGTCAATGATGGGGGGATCCCTGGGTGGCTCAGTGGTTTAGTGCCTGCCTTCGGCCCAGGGCATGATCCTGGAGTCCCGGGATCGAGTTCCACATCAGGCTCCTTGCATGGATCCTGCTTCTCCCTCTGTCTGTGTCTCTGCCTCTCTCTCTCTCTCTGTCTCTCATGAATAAATAAATAAAATCTTTTTTTTAAAAAGTCAGTGATAGAACATATTAGAAAATACCTAACACAGTGACCTCTACATTTTAGGGTCTCAGTCAATGTCCAGCAGGATGTCCCAGAAATGTGGGAACTCATATGAAAATATATTTTAATTCAGATCAGTATTATTTCCACAAGAGTTTTAAGTGACAAGATGAAAGAGAGTGCTGACACTAGAATGGGGAATTGAGAAGGGAAGTTTTGAAAAAAAAAAAAAAAAGGAAAGGAAAGGAGATGGGATGCAAATTGTTTTCCTTCTCAGAGCACAGCCAAATAGTAACAAAGCATTCTGGATTCATCTAGAAGTGTTATATTCTAAAGCAGTTGTCTTCATATTTTCCTAGGAATGAAAAATAGATGGGATATTGGTTCATAATACAGGTTCCCCAGGCTTGGTCAATTGTATCGTCTAGGGATTGACCCTCACAATCCGTATTTTGTAACCACTCTCCAACGCAAGTTTGGAGAAAAGTGTTGTAATATTCAAAATGCTTCATGCACATAATGCAACTTTTCTTCCCACTACATTCCTGATGGAATTGGTGTCACCATACTTGAAATTAAGTAAACAAAGGAGAGCTGAGAAACTTGGTTAGTGCCAGAGAATGTTTTAGAGGTAAGCTTCTGTGTAATGTCAGGGCTAGAAACTGTAAGCTCCAACTCCCCATCAGGTCCCAGATTCTCCAGAAGAGAAAGTGGAAGATGCATTATGTCCAAAGATGTCCATTGCTGTGGTATCGAAATGAGAAAAACTGGAAAACACCCTTGAGCTAGATCTACATGCCCTCCCCAGATGGCTCTTTGGGGACCTGTTAGACAGCCCTCCCCTCTTTGGGAATTTCCTTGCCTAAAGAAAGCTGCCTGGTCCTCGAACCACCTGGCCCACAGCCACTGTCTGATCCATACAGGAATATAAATTCCCTGTCTTCACGCCCCACCTTGAGAAAATTCTGCAAGATTATCCCAGCCTCAAAGCTGGGATCAGTGGAGTCCTTCATTGCAAAGGCATGACAGCTCAACCTCTCCCTCTGTCCAGCCCTGCTTTCTACCCCTGCTTTCTAGGGGTGTTGCCCCCCCCCCCAAGAGCATTCTGTGATCAACCTTTTGTCTGCTATTCCTCCTCTTGGAGACCACTTGCCATGGAACCCAACCTGGGACAGTCCTCCTTCCTTCAGAATAGGGAACTAATGAAATAGTTTATTGTCCAGTCATTTGATGGAAGACTTTCTTGCTATTAAAAATGTTATTTATGATGACGGAGAAGAAAATTAAAATGAAATATAAATGATAAAATATAATTGATGAAAGCACTATACAAACCTTCATGCAGGCCATAATTATTTTGATGCAAAATTTATCCACAGGCGTAGGGCTGCAAGGAATGCACAGAAACTAAATGGTTGCTTGGGATGGAGAGAGAAGATGGGTTATCTGTGATTTGTTTTGCAGGCTTTAAAATCATTATTATGCCATTGTTTCCATAGCAGACAGAAAAGTACACTGAATAGTGAAACAGATAGTAACCTGATAAAGAGAAGTCTTAAAAAAATGTCAATAGCACGTATCCTATCATCTTGTAGAAAACACTTCTTGGGTAGAAGAGTTGGATTCAAAGCTTACTGTCATGTTCTTCTGCGCCACTGCTGCTACTCTGTCCCCCGGTTGGAAGATAAGAAGCAGGAGCTGGCCTTTCTAACTGCTCACAAAGTCACTCCAATTTACCCATCAGAGCATCAGTATTTGCCCTTATTCTGAAAAGCAGAAAACCAAACTTCAACTAATTCTTGACCTCAGTTCCTTGCCAGAGGGACGAGTTGAGTCTTATTCTCTAGTGTCCCAGAGGCTCCCGTGGGATGGTGCCCAGAGCCAGTCTGTTCACTTACTCATCTTCAGTCGGCTTCCTGCACCTTCTTATCTCACCTCTCCACTCCCCTACTGGCCTCCCGGCTCCCAGGGAAACTACTCCACTGAAATTCTTATCTCAGCGTATCCTGGGGGAACCCCACCTGTGCCAAATACTGCCCCTTCCTTCCTTCATACTCACACGGTGTTACTGAAGTGACACACTTTGGGGCAGCAGATGTCCACTGAAGGTTTGTGGTGACAGCAAGGCGATGGCACAGGGCAGGGCACAAAGGTGAATGTTAGTTGTCATCGACCAAATGTCCCTTGGCTGCCCCTAACACTGGTCTGCTTTCTCCTGAGGCCTAAACCAACTGGCCTCTTCTTGGGCTCTCCCCTTTCTCAGCCTTCCTCACATCCCTCTTTCCTTTTCTCTTGGGTGTCCTGTGGAAGGATAAAAAGTTATTCCCACCCATCCAGGCAATGCCCAGAAGACCTGAGAGAAGTATACGTGCTCCTTTCACCAAATCAGCATCCGTGCGTTTACTAAAGGAAAGCAGTATCTCTCTCTGGGTTGAACACAATCACTTTTGTCTTAGACACAGTTTTCTCAACCTCCTTGGTATTAGCATTTATGAAGCTTCCAGAAATGCCCCCTCACTATGTGTGCAATTGTCCTCCAATCCCTGACCGCAGGGGACAGCCACCCATGTTCATTCCCTGGAGGTACCTTCTCTACAGGGTGGGTGATAGCAGACTCACTGAGTACTTTCCCCCCTGAAGACCCCTCAGAGAGGCACTTCCCTGGGGATGCTGACCCCGGTGTGCACACACATAATCCCCAGAGATCTGAACTCAGCAGAGGAGAGGCTCAAGGCAGGTTAAGGGAGGTGTGCTCCAGCCTGGCAGTTTCTCAAAAACATGAAACATAGAATTACTCTGTGACTGGGATCCCTGGGCGGCTCAGGTCATGATCCTGGGGTCCTGGGATCCAGCCCCACATGGAGCTCCCTGCTCAGCAGAGAGCCTGCTTTTCCTTCTCCCTCTGCCCCATCCCCCTGTTTGTGCTCTCTCTCTCTTCCTCTCTCTACCAAATAAATGGATAAAATCTTCATAAAAAAAAAAAAAAAAGAATTACCCTGTGACTGAGCAATTTCTCTCCTGGGCATACCCACAACAAATTGAAAGCAGAGGTTGGAATGGATATTTATACACCCGTGGCACACGTCACGGTCATGGTTATTACCATAACCAAAAGGTGGAAGTGACCCAAGTTCCATCGGCAGATGAACGCATGAATGGAGTGTGGCCTAGCCACCTGAGGGAATGTCACTCAGCCCTAGAGAGGAAGGACATCGTGACACAGGATACAGCACAAGCCTCGAAGGCCTCCTGCCACGTGAAATAAACAGGTAGCAAACGGACAAGTATTGTACGATTTCACTTATGTGAAGTAGCAAAAGTCCTCAGATCCGTAGAGACAAAGTAGAACGAGGAGGGGGGGACTGGAGAGGGAGGCACGGGGGCTTCACAGTGGGTGCGGAGCTTCAGCTTGAGAAAATGAAGACGTTTCAGAGGAGGCCAGTGGTAATGATTGCCCAACAGTATGACCATTCTTCCTGACACTGAACTTTACAGTCCAAAAAATGGTTAAAATGGGAAATTTTATGTTCTATTTTACCACTGACTGAAAAAACATATATAAATAAATGCGGAAAAAAAACAAAAGACAAAAAAAAAAAAAGAAAAGAAAAGAAAGAAAGAAAAGAGGAAGGCAGGCTCCCCTTCCCCGCTTCTGCTCCTCAGTTAGCTGGTGAGCAAAAATAGAGCCGCAGCATTAGCATCGCGCCTGTCTCCTTGTTAATTGTCTTGTTTTAGATGCAGATGTTTTTCACTTACAGACAGTGGTTTTGGGGAATCGGAATACAAAATATGCTGGTTTGGCATTTCTGAACCCAGTAAAACTTTGATTAGTTTGAATGGTATCGCTCCGCTGGAGATAAACATCAGATCCAGGAAAGCTGAGGCCCTTTGTTTTTTCACAAGCTCGAACTTAACAAGATCCCTTTTAAGCAGGGACGCCTGTGGAATCAAGCATTTTCTTTGTTCCCTGAGATTCTATTTTTTAATGCTTATGAGGGATGTGTGTGTGTGTCTTCTCTTTCATTTTTTTTTCTTTTTCCTTTTTTAAAATTTCTTTTTGCCTACATAAGGTGAAAAAGCAGAAAGGATCAGTGAGCAAGTTCGTGCTGGAGTCTCAGAAAGGGGTGAGGAGGGAGCCTGCCTTGCAGGGTCTCTTACCTAAAATACTGAGGAAGAAACGCATCCCAGGGCCTGAGTTCTTGCTGCCTACTCTCTCACCTCCAGCTTTCACTCTTGACTACTCAGGGCTGCACTTCAAAGAACCTGCCCACCAGTTGGGGCCCACAGGAAAATTAAAGTTGGGAAGGTCTGGGTCTCTAAGTAGAAGAGCGCTGGGTTTGACTCTGAAAGCTGTCACTTACCAGCCGTGTGACTGTATTAATCTTCTAAAGTCATTTTATCACCTGTAAATCAGGAGTGATATTAGTATTCATGCCACGAGGAGGGAGTGAAGATTAACCCCAGTGATAACTAGAAAGCACCTAGCACATACCACGGCACACAACAGCAAGCTCAGGAAAGTTGAGTTTGGGTGATATAAAGCACATTTTATATCTGTAACTCTTGATTCTGGAAAAGAAGGGGAGAGGTTGATAAGTTTGATAAGGTTGATCTCTAAAGAAAGATTCTGTGCTCCTTATACTGTGAAAAATCCAAATGCGCCCCCTGGTAACACAACTCACACCGGAGGGGGGTAAAGAAATGTATAATGGGGGACACCTGGGCGGCTCAGTCGGTTAAGGGTCTGCCTTTGGCTCAGGTCATGATCCTGGAGTCGGGGGATCAAGCCCCATGTCCCTTGTGTCAGGCTCCTTGCTCAGTGGGGAGTCTGCTTCTCCCTCTCCCTCTGCTCCTGATCCCTGCTCATGCTCACTCTCTGTCTCTGTCTCAAATAAATGACTAAAATCTTAAAAAAAATAAATAAAGAGATGTACACTGGAATATTAGGAGGTATATCTTATTTTCAAAAGGATTATCTCATCCCTGATGTTTGGCAATAGTGATTTTCCATACACAGGCAAGAATTTTATAGACTCCCCTTAATAGCGACGTGCCAGGATCAGTAACGGTGACAATATATTGTTCCGTGACTCCAAATTCAACTCTTCTTACAAGTACCAGAGCAAAATGCCAGCTAAGTGTGGGATTTACTGATTTAGCAGTAGAGGAAAGAAATTCTGCAGATCAGATCAATACAACCAGTAAAAACAAACTGCAGAAACCCCATTTTCTGCCGGAGGTCTGTAAGTGAGGGCATTAGATGAGGCACCTGAATTATTCCTAAGCACTTCATCTTGAGTGGCTGGAAATGGTACTTTAAAACCATTACAGGCAAAGACTATGATTTTAGGTCACCATGATTAAACTCAATGTCCTGTACAAAAAGTTATAGTTCACTTTTTTTTTTTTTTTTTTGATCCAAAAAATCAGAGTCGGTGAGAGAATAGTTTTGATCCATCAGAGGACCGGGTCAAGCCCAAACTGGGCTAATTAATTCTTTCAACATGTTTTAGGAACCACATCCATCGCAAGAAGAGGTAAACTATGTAAACTTGAAATGCCATTTTTTTAGACAACTGGCGGCCATACACGGAAGCATGATTATCCGTGACTACCTTCACAACCAGTTTATCATTATCAGCATCACCATCAGCATTATCGTTGTGTGTTTACTACTACTCATACCTCAGCCCAAGAGCAGTTTCCTTGTAGCTGCCTGGGGAAGACGCCAGTTTGACCATCAGCCGTGTATAGTCATTAAAAAGAATGATAGTATCGCAAAGGCATCACAATGGTACTCACACGTACTACTGATGAGTGTGTAAATTTGTAATTATTTTGAAGGACAGTTTAGCCTTATCTGTTATAATATAAAACCCATATTTGCTTTGCTTTGACCCAAGAGTACCACTGCTAAGTAACTCTGAGAAAAATATTCACAGATGTATCCAAAAATGAAAAGACTCCATGAGGTTCAGTGAAGCGTGGTGTGTGCAAGTGAAAACATGGCTATAACGTGAACACCCTTCATTCGGGGACTGGTTGAATGAGCTTTACACATCCAGGAGGCCAAAAATTTTGCAACAATTGAGGCAAATAAAATAAAAGTATGCAAACAGACGTAGAAAGCTATCTATAATCAGCAATACGTGTTTAAGACCCAGTGGTCCCTGTTTGCAGCGTTTGCCGCTTGCCGTGGTGTAAAGGCTCCCACGAGGGCCGATTTCGAGCTGCCAGCCTGACGCTTCTGAATGCGGGGAAGTGATCACCCAGTTGGCCCTCACAAGCTGGTGCTAGTCCACTCTGTGAACGTATATTGTTAAGTGAACCAAGAAAGGAGCAGAGCAATATGTACAACGTGTGGTATAACTAAACCGCACATGTATATGTACTTTTCTGTACGCATTTGCTTAAAAATTAATGAGTGGGTCACCTCTGGGGAGGGAAGGGCGCCTACTAGTGGAGAAGATAAGTAGTGGCTTCTGCTCTGTGTCCTTTGAACACTGAAGCTGGAAATGTATCACCTCTGTGATTACATTTAAAAGAATACTATTACATATACCATGTCCAGAAAGGGTAGGGGAGATTTTGATAAATTGGCCTGGGACTGGCTTGAACTCAGAGAGGTAGATAGGTAGATAGATAGACAGATGGATAATTCTGAAGAGCAAAGGGAGGGAGAAGGAGATCGAAGTATGGGAGCCCCTGGGTGATATACAGGGTTGTCTACAGGATAAGAAAGAGAAGGGGAGGCTGGTTGTGGGTAAGGGAACACGTTAGGTAGAAACAAAGGCAAAAAGAGAAGCCAGGAGCCCCTCAGTGGATCAGCCTGGTCAGGGAAGGGTTGCGAAGGACAGGTGGGGCAGCAGTGGGCTCTGTTTGCTGTGGAAGGCAGGAGGCCGGGGGGTGGGGGGGGCTGTGGTTGTGTGTTCTCTCTAGTTGGGTGGTGAGCAGAGCTTACCTAATGCTGCCTATTCCACCTGCAGATCAGGAGCCGAGGTCTCCTGCTGATGAGGGGTAAGGAGCTGGGAGACAAGGTTTGGGGAAAGTGGGAAAAGGCTTACAATAGTCCTTGGGGGGAATGGGAGCGTGGACTAAACCATTGTCTGATTGCTGGCGAGTTAAGTTAAGGTCCAGTCTGAGTTGGGCTATGAATTAATATTGAAACCAGTCGTCCGAGTTATGTGACCTCCAATTTGGAGACACTAGAGCAGACATGAAGAAAGGAAATGAATGGGTTAATTTGACAGAGAAATCCAGCTTAACAACTCCCTCTGCCACTCACAGGTGAGCCTGGGCCTTGGCTTCCACATCTGCAAAAGGGGGATAACAGCACGTCTCCTGAGGTGTTCTTGACTGTGAGAGAACCCCAAGAGACAATAGACGGGAGAGAACACGAAGCGGCCTCAATGGGCTGGGTGTGTCTCAAAGTGCTGGGGCCCAGGTCACTGGTCTGTCTCTGAAGTCCTAATAAATCTCAGCCAGAGATAAAGGGTCACTTGGTAATGGAAGGCAGCTAAGTGAACGTGACCCAGCCTGTGCTCAGGGCACAGAAATTCCCGATAAGTGGTATTCCGAGAAGAGGTTGACCTCACTCAAAGGCACCAGAGAAGGTGCCTCCTCAGAAATGCAAGGGAGGAGCACTGGTCCTCGTGAGCGCTGTGCCCAGATTGAAGCAGAAGCCAGTGGGACCTCATCCACATCCTACAGCGGGTTCAAGAAAGAAGTCTGAGAGTCTGTGCCCAGGGGAAAGGTGGCTCTCAGAAATCTCACTTCCGCTTCCAGTGAGCTGGGGTGGGCTCCTCACTTCTGCCCAAGTTCCCTCCATATTGGGGGAACATAGCTGTGCTAGAAAAATATCTGGCCCTGGTATGTGACTTGCATCACAATCATTGCACTGATGAATACACCTCACTGAGGAGTATCACCTCACCTACAGCTAAACCAGTGAGGTGCGTAGAATCTTCCTTCCCAATCTCTCCTGGGTGAATGTTCAGGTCAGATCCAAATAAGAAAGTATGATTCATAACTGGTTGATTGCTACCCCCTCCTACACACACACACACACACACACACACACACACACACACTGGCTTTTTTTCTGCTCTTTGATCTTTTATACCTCGGGGCCTTTAGATTTACTATGATGTGTATCTAGAATGTTCTTCCTCCATGTTTCCTCAGAACTAGCTCATCCTCACCTTTCAGGTCTCAGCTGAAATGTCTGACATTTGCAGGGTATAAATGGGACTAAACCATGACACATCCTGAACATTGTACTAAGGAGTTAGGACACCATCCTGGAGGCTGTAGGAAGATTCCATGGATTTTAGACAGAGGAGAGATTTGTTCAAAGCAGACTTTTAGAAAAATCACTTCACAGGACAAACTGTTCTGTAGGAGGAACTGAAAGCAAGGTGCCCAATCATGAGGCCATGGTAACAGTCACAATGAGATATGAAGAAGAGCAAGGGCAGTGGTGGAGGAGGCATTGAAACAAGACTGACGAATCAATAAACGAATAAAGGCGCATGAACACACATGCACCTACCTTTGCATTCATGCCTCAAACACAGAACATCATCACATCAAAGCACAGGGGGGGAAAGATGTCCAACAAACTTGTGTGTGAACACCTCTGCTGAGACCCGCACCTTGCAGTTTTTGCTTGACTTTTGGAATTTTAGGGACACTCCTCTTTGGGGGGGACAGAAGGGATAGAAAAGTGCAGAAAGAAACATCGTCATCGTGTTCCTTTAATATACCCACGAAGAAGTCAGGTTTGTGTCTGAAAATCAGCTCCTCATTGATCCTCATCTTGTTAATATTCATGAAGCTCTATCAAGAGGTAGGAGATTTTAACACAGTGGCCCCCACACTCCAAATCAATTCTCATTGATTTCAATCGGCTTCTTCCAGCCAAGCATTGACGTTGCCCCTCCCATGAAAACCTGTTCCCAAGGTCGTTTGGAGCACGAGTGGTGTAGGAAGCCGGTGGGGCCCGCCTGCCACTATCTGCACTTTGAGAGCACTTAGAGCGGAGAGAGATGGGCTTTGGGCAGCATCTGCTCCTCTCTGGGGCTCTGTGGGTCTGGCTGCCTCCTAAGTCCCCTCATCCACAAAGCCATGCTCCCCTCAAGTCACAGCCACTGGGAGACAAGATGAGCCTGTGCCACTTATAAGCACTTGTCTACTTCAGGACAAGACTGATTTTTCCAGAATGTTAGATGCTTCCCTGTCCTTAAGAGCCTCTAACGAGTTCAGATGACAACCCACTCTGTTCTCAAATACAATTAACTTGAGTTCAGAGCAGGATCCCACCATCAAACCCATAACCCTGGCTCAGAATTCTCTCCTCAACCTGCCTAAGGACCAGCTTCCTTGGATCTCCTGGAAACCCAATTCAGGTGACTTTATTTTATTTGTATTATGTTTTTCTCCCTCTGCTTTTTACGTATATATTCTTGTTTCATTTTATTAGTGGAAGTATTTGCCCCGTGTGTCAGAAACACGTCCAGGTGATGAGTTGTAGGGCAGGGTTAACTCCTGATTATACGTCATGGAAGGAGAGTTATAATTGAACTTGGTAGAGCTTGTGGCCACCAGCCATGTGACAAAAAAACTGAGGGTAGCCTCTGGCCATCAACCAGCAAGAAACTGAATTCTCCCAATGATGTAAAGAGATCCTTCCCTAGGTGAGCCTCAGAAGAGACGCCTCCTCTGACCGGCACCTTGACTGCAGCCTTGTAGGAGACTCAGCTAAGCCCCACCAACATTCTGGGCCCACGGACACTATGAGATAATGTATATTGTTCCAAGCCACTGAGTTGTGGCATTTGATACATAGCAGTACAAAACCAATACGATGCTTGTGTACTTTATGTTGTTGTAGGCGCATTACAACTTAGCAGTTGAGATATCCAATACCAGGCCCATCTAGAATCAACTATAACTTAAACTCCATTTATGAAGAGAGCTTGCTAGGAACTTGGCACTGACTTTACATTCTCTAGTCCTCCCTCAACCCAATGAGGTAGATCCAATTAGTATCCTCGTTTTGCGGATGAGGACACAAAGCTACAAAGATGTCAACCAGCTTTCCCAGTGCCAACCAGCTTGGCAGCAGTGGAGCATTGCTTCAAACTGGGCCTATGTATCTCCAAGGATGCTCTTACACGCAGAGCTGTTTAAGAGTGCCAAAACCACCCTGTGGAGTGTGTGTGGTCCTAAAAAGAGATTAAATAAGTCTTTGCTACCTACAAGGCTGTGCTGCCTTGATAATCTGGGTATCACAGATGGGGACACTGAGGCTCATGGATTTCAGCATGTCATTGTGGCTCATCTACACTGGGTGGGACAAAGATTTGAATCTAGGTCAGTTAATGCCAAAGTCTACACACACACTCTCTCTCTCTCTTTGACTGTTTCTTTGCTCTGCATAAAGGTATAGCCTGAGCCTCCCCCTTATTTTTACTTATCATCTTGATTTAGCAAACTCCTTTGAATTGTTCTCCCATTTGTTCATCCAACATTTACTGAGTTGCTTTATACCAAGTATGTTGTAGGCCCTGCAAATGCAAAGATACATAAGAGAACACCTTGGTCCATGTCACGCTGCGGGGTTATTCTAACAGCCAAGAGCACATTAATGTCATTTACATTTGTAAACGTAGCACTAAATGTGGTGCCTGGAACTTAGTAGATGCTCTTGTTTTAGATTTTTAGTGTGTGTTGTTGTTGTTGTTTTTTTGTTGTTGTTGTTGTTGTTTTTTAATCAGTGTCTTTGCATGTTTCTTGGAGGACAGCCTGCTTTGCCCCTGTTTTGACACCTGCTTCTTTAATTCCACAAGATGGTCCCTAAATATGTTACTCAGTTTTACACGTCCATACCTTTTCCAATGATCCCCTCACTTCCCCACTTCCCCTCACCTCCTTGAATATCCTCCACTTCTGCCTGCAGGACTCCTATTCACCCTTCAAAGTGCTGGCATAGCACCACTTTTCTGCAGCTAATCCTTCCTCTACCAGCACAATTAATTATGCCCTGGTCACTTTTCCCACAGCAATTTTACACATTTTCCTTGTAGCCCTTAACATATTCCATTACGACGACCTGTTTTTGAATTTTTTCCTCCACCAGGCTGGGAGTAACTTTGTAAATCCAGCTCCCAACTCAGCACAGTATAGCAGTTCGATGAGTACAGGGATAAACTGAATTCAGTTCATTCATTCCACAAATATTTACTGATCCTGTCCTGCATGCCAGGAGCTTGGTTTGGGGATTAAGCAGTGAACAAAATAGGCAGAAAGTCTCTGCCCTCGTGGAGCTTATATTGTATTGATTCCATTTGAAATGTCTGGTTCTCTTAGATCCCCTTGGCAAGGTTTTAATTCGCTTCTTTGTACTGTCTTTCAATTTGATGCCAGGCTCTGGCTACATGCCTTGGGATTTATCTTGGGAAGCCAGTTTGTGCAAACATCTCTCCAAGCCTTGGGAAATCCTCAAGTCTGTGAATCGAGGAGACCATGTTGTTAACAGACATACCAGCACAAATCTGTCCAAATGAAGTTGTCTTCTCAGAAGTAGCCCCTGCGGGAAGCTGCACTCCTCAACAGGACTGCCAATGTTTCAACTATTTTTGGACTCCTATTTTGGAGCTGTTTGTGGAATTTATGGGCCATTTGTGAACAGACTCGATGGGGGGACAAGTCCTTTCTCAAGGCTTCATTTGCTGCTAGATAATGCCCAGCAGTGTTTCACAGACAAGGCAGGTGAGCACGAAACAAGAAGGAGAGAACCACAAATGCAAATAAGCATCTTTAACAGGCAGTGACCCCAACTCTTAGCAGATGTTGGCCTCACAGTGACATATATATCGGGATGTATAACTTCTCTGATTACAATTTATTTATCCATCCCCCACGGGCTGTCACTGAGGTATCGATCTGTATTGATGTATTGATATGATGTCATTGTTACCGTCGGTGTATGCATTTCCTTTACCCACAAGCAGCGCCTCTAGGAGTGTCTGTGCACATGTGTGAACGATCCCTGAACGTAAATACCCAGCAATCGAAGTGCTAGGTCATAAACTGTGCACATCTTCAATTTTATTTGTTATTGCTAAATTGATCTCCAAGTGAGTCACACCAATTTACATTCACTCTGGCAGCGTGCGAGAGTATCTTTCTCCACCTACTCAGCAAAAACTGGCATCATATCATGGGTGGGAAGAGGTGTCCCATTTCAACCTGCATATTTGTGACTTATTCATGTGGATGAGCATTTTTTTTTCTGTGTAAGTATTGGCCATTTGATTTTCACAGTCTGTGCCTCCTCTTTTGGTACCCTTTGTCCATTTTTTCCAATGGACTATTTGTCTTTATGGTATTGATTTATAGGAGCGCGTCATATATTCCAGATAGTAACCTTTGTCAGTTATTTATACAAATGTCTGTTGTCATATGACTTTATTTCATTTAGTCAAATTTATCAATCTTATCCTTTATGTTTCGTGTCCTTTGTTCACTGTTTTTAAAGAAACGACAACCTCTCTATACCAAGATCACAAAGGTAGTCTAATAAATTTCCTTTTAAAAGTTCTATTATTTTGGTATTTATTCCTTTGAGATTTGATGTTTGTATATCATCTAAAGTAGGGATGAAGTGTTCTTCTTTTTCTTCTTCTTCTTCTTCTTCTTCTTCTTCTTCTTCTTCTTCTTCTTCTTCTTCTTCTTCCTCTTCTTCTTTAATAAAGATAGCCATTTCCCCCACCACACTGATTGAATAAAACATTCCCCCTTACCACCATAGTCTCTCCCCAAGTTTCTATTTTGATGCTTTTAAGGACCTGTCCTTCCCTATCTTTGCTGTTCTTCTGATGCTCTCATCTATCCCTGCACACTGCTCCGATTACCACGTCTTTAAAATAAATTTACCATAGGAAAGAGTAAGGCTCCTCTCCTTCTTCTTCACAGGTCTCTTAGCTATCTCAGGCCCTTTATTTTTTTCATAAATATCTTAGGATTAAATTCTGTCAAGATTCGCAACACAAAACAAACAAATGAAAACCTGGTTGGATTTGATTAGATTTTCTTTGAGTTAAATTGAGTCCATGTCAGCCAAGGATATAATGTGCCTTGAGCACAAAGAGCAGGAGGGGCCCTACAGCACCTTAGAGATTCAAGACATAGGAGACAGGGGGTTCCTTTCTCTTCCTGGGGTTTCTCTGCAGGTAGCACTGTCCTGGAAGCCTGAAGGGAAGAAGCAGCTTATCCAGGGCAGGATTCAGATACTCCTAGATTCACAGTCATGCCACCAACAGAGAGCTTCTGGGTCTCACTGTGGCAACCCCACTTAGACCCCAGGCAGATGTGATGGCCCTGGCCACGTGGATAGGCTGCAAGCTACCTCCAGCTCCAGCTGCGGCGGCCCTGCCCTCCCAGGGCCCCAGCCCCAAGCAAGATACCGACTGCCATTGAGTGTCCTGGGTCCTCACCTGCTCCCCCTATGCTGTTGTGTTAGTGCCCTCATTGTTCTTCCCCAAGTAGCCAGCCTTCCAATGGCCTTTTCACACTGTTGCCAGACCCTCCTCCAAAAACATGGATGTGGCATCTTTCAAGAGATGGTGGCCACGACTTCTGAGCTGCACTAGCACCGTAGACACTAGCTATAAGGACCTTTTCAATGCATATTTTAATTCATTAAAATTAAAAAAAAATAGAAATTCAGCTCTTTGGTCCCATTAGCCACATTTCAAAGGCTCAGATTCCTAAGAGTTACCTACATTCCTACCATCACAGGGCTTCCAGCAGACGGTGTCACCACAGAGGCTCACAGCATCTCCTGTCCCCCATGGTGTAAGAGCCACACACTCTATGTGACACCCGGGGCCCCTGACATCCCAGCCCTCAGGAGTCTGTCTCCCCACCTGCCTGCCCTGACAGGTTAAAATCAGGACAATCCCTCAGCCTCCTTTGAGCACCTGGGACTTCCCTGACTCTGCTCTGGCTCAGTTCATTGCCATTTCTCCAGCTTTTCTCTCCACCAAGTCATATTCTTCCTTCTGGGCTCCTCTCACACAGCGCTTGACTTCCCACAGTCTCCCTCTGGAAGCTTCCACCACCCACTGTCTGCACTTCTATCACACTCGGGCACAATGTTAAGAAACTAAGTTCTCACAGGGCAGTGGCTCTGCTGCCAACAGTTGTCCATCTCCAGAGCCCAGCTCGGTGTCCAGCACCTAGAAATCATCAGTACATGATTATGGAGCCTAGTAAAACACAAAGTACCCCCCCACCACCCCAGGTTAATCTGGAGTCTTCCAACACCACCCTGCCCTATCACTTAGCCCCTGCCCACCTCCCCTTTTCGACTCACTCCCCCACACTCAACGACATTCTCATCAGACGTGCGGAATGGTCTGTTGGCTCCCTGTGTAGTTGAAAGTGTTTGTGTAAATAGCAGAGAGATCCTGTTCATTATAAAGACTTCCTCACATTCATCGCCACCAGTTCCGGTCTCCCCTGATTGCAAAGGAGATAGGACCAGCCACTTGGAGACAGGAAGGAGTTTATTGAAAGGGAACAGAGCGGCCCGGAGGAGATAGAGCAATATACACACATGGCTCATGGAGTCCATGGCTCTCTCCCTTGGGAGAGATGCAGATGGACAAGGAGTGGTGGAGAGAGAGAGAGAGAGAGAGAGAACAGGAAGGAGAGCAGAGAAAACTATAGAGAAAGCAGAGGTAGAGCAAGGTCAGAGTTGCGGGAGAGATGCTCCCAGTGAGAGACACACACAGTCCTAGATGGAGGGAGGCGGCCAGAGGGGGCCCGAGGAGCATGTCCTCAGAGACCCTGAGCAGAGGGTGGAAAAGATCAAGCTGCCACGTCCCTCACCCCACACAGCCCTCTAGGTCTGGGGCTCTGCAAGACAGGCATTAGGAACTGAGTGTTGGCACACAGGCGTTTGGAAAAGCAATCAAAAGAACAAGTGGAAACCAAGCTCGGCTTCAGCCACCAGCATCTGGACCCTGAATGCCATTCACATTCATCTGGTCCTGCCTCTCCAAAGAGATCCAGAAAGAAGAGTTTGGAAATGAAGAATGTGCTCTGCTCTACCAGCGGAAATTCCTCTGGAGCGGCCTCCTTCCAGAATTCTGGGTGAGAATCCATGTCTTTGCCATGGACAGCACCTAGCTGAGGAATAGGCAAAGTGTCGCCAAAACTTTCTTCCCCTAAATTTGGGACATCTGGAGCTTTCGGAGCTTGGAATGTGCCAGATGTAATGATGCCTGGCCACTGAAGAAAGCTGGCTTCTTAATGACAGCGAGGGGCTGTTTTTGAGGCACATAAAAAAAAAAAATCTTGCCTTGTCTCTTTCCAGATGCCTCAGAAGTTTACTCTCAAGCTCCATCAGCTTGGATAATGTGCTTTCTCATTCACTCAATTCATTCATTCACACACTCATTCGTTAATTTCTCAGGCACCTCCTATGGTTGAGCATCATGCCCGGTGCTGCAGCAGTGAATGGAACAAGTGTCCCTTGCATCTAGAGAGTTCAAGTCATCATATGGACAGGCAGACGCTAAGCAAAGAATCATACAAGGAAGTGTCACACCAGAAATAAGGATGTGTGCAACAAATTAAAAGAGTATGATTCCCCAAAAGAATTGAAAGCAGTTGCTCCGGCTACCATAACAAAATACCATAGACTGGGTGGCTTCAACAACACACATGTATTTCTCATGGTTCTGGAAGCTAGAATTCTGAGATCAGGATGCCAGCATGGTCAAGTTCTGCTGAGATCTCTCCCCTTGGCCTGCAGATGGATGCCTTCTCTCTCTGTCTTCGCGTGCTGTCTCTTCTTTTTTTATTTTATTTTATTTTTTTAATTTTATTTATGATAGTCACAGAGAGAGAGAGAGAGAGAGAGAGGCAGAGACATAGGCAGAGGGAGAAGCAGGCTCCATGCACCGGGAGCCCGACGTGGGATTCGATCCTGGGTCTCCAGGATTGCGCCCTGGGCCAAAGGCAGGCGCTAAACCGCTGCGCCACCCAGGGATCCCTCTCTTCTTTTTTTAAAAGGGCACTAATCCCACCATGGGAGCCCCACCCTCATGACCTTATCTAGACCTAATTACCTTCCAAAGGCAACATATTCTAATATCATCACACTGGGGATTAGTGCTTCACCATGAATTCAGGGGAGACCCAAACATCCAGTCACTAACAGACACAAACAGATACTTATACACGAGTGTTCATAGTAGCACGACACACAATAGCCAAAAGGTGGAAACAACCCAAATGCTCATCAGTGGATGAATGACAAATTACAGTATCTACATAGTGAACTACAACAGCCTTAAAAATGAATGAACTACTAATACATGTTACAACATGAATGAGCCAGAAAACATCATGCTAAGTGAAAGAAGCCAGTCACCAAAGGTCACACATTATATGATCCCACTTATAATATCTGGAATAGGCAAATCCATAGAGACAGAACACGGATTGGTGGTCACCAGGATCTGGAATAAGCACTTAATGGATACGGTGTTTCCTTTGAAGGGGATGGAAACGTTTGGGAACTAGATTGAGGTGGTGGTTATACAACTCTATGAATGTCCTAAGTGCCACTGAATTGTTCACTTTAACAAGATTAATTTTATGTTATGTAAACTTGACCTCAATAGAAGGAGTAAAAATAGCATAGTCCTAAAAGGTAGACTAGTGTAGGGTGACCTAATTTAAACTGGGAGCCAAGCACAGGGACCTCTGGGACGTGGATACAAAACACGAAGGATGAGTAGAAGTCAGCAAGGGAAGAGCGAGGGGCAGCAGGTTCTGGCCAGAGTGAACGACATCATAGGAGCCCTAAGATGAGACAGAACTTGGTGTATTTGGGAACAAAGAGAAAGTTAGGGTGGAGAGCCAGGGAAACTAGCTTGGGGTGAGCCTGGATGGGTAATCAGTGGGAGGTCTTCATGGGCATTTTGATGCTTAGGGAGTTTTGTTCCTATTTTTTTTAAGCATTGAGGGGCATGGAGAAGAGAACCTGATATAGGCTGTAACATCCGCCTGGAGGGGAGGGAAGACACACAGAAATGGTACCAGAATATTGGCTGGCATCTCCCTCCACCTCCTCCCTCTCCCTTCATGCCTCCTCTTTTTTTTTTTTTTTTTCCCTCTCGGTTTTTATACACAAACAGAATCTGAGCTGAGTTGGGAATGCTCACATCACAGCCTTTTAACTATCAAAATTCCACAGATATGGCTCCATGTTTTTTTAACGTTTCTGGAGCTAGATGCATTTCTTTCTTTCTGTTTAGTGGCCCTCTCCCCTTTCAATGTTTGCCACATTCTTTCTTTTTTCCTGAATATTAAGACAAAGTTGCCAAGCCCTGTGCAGCCAAAGCTCTAGGACACAGGGCAGCCCTCCCAAGGAATCAAGGGGATGGAACAATTTTTTGGTTCAGGAATGTTCCTTCCATTATATCTCTGATGGCTCCTCCCTTCTTTGTCCCTGGGATCTTTCTCAGAAAGGAACTGGAGCTGTTCTGTCTCCACTCCTGCCTCCTATTTCTCCTCAGCATCCTGCATCTGACCCTCCCCTCTGTGACCCCAGGCTCTCCTGGTGATCTGTGCTTGGTCACCTTTTTGACCTCTGCAGTGTTGCCTCGTGGTTTTAGAGCTGAATTCTTTCCTCCCATTCCCTCCCTCTTTGGCACCTTGGTTTTAAAAAACTGCCTGATGTTTGCCTATCTCTCTTTTCACTTAAATCTTATTAGTACTTCTCATCTCTGGTTTCACAGAACCCCTAATTTCTCGAATAGTACTGAAGGCACAAGAAGACATTCTTGACAGCGTCTTTGTTTCTTCTGTTCTTTGCATATTGCATGCATTTTTCTCAGTGTTTTGTAAGTTGAAATTTGTCCTAGAGCTGATGTTGTTGCTGCTTGGGTTATTCATCTTTAAGTGATGTGATGTGTAAGCGGGGCTGGTGTTTTTCCATAAACATTTTGAGTAAATTGTCTTTGCTTCCCCTTCTGGTTCCCTTTGGTTGTTCTTGGCTTCTCAGATCTCAAACTGGAGGGCTTCTTCAGTGTAAATTTATAACACTCTCATTGTTATTGAGCAGCCAGAGGGGAGTGGAGAGGAAGCCTGAGCTCTGAGTAGTGTTCACAGGAATATTTATCTCCGTGGCAATTCTTTCCATGCATGGTGGAGCTGTTGTTGTTCTCGGCTCGGGGTCCTGTATTCACTCCTGATTTGGCACAGCCTCTACTCCAGTATAAACTTTGGCTATGCCCAGGCTCCTTCCTGGTGCTACTGCTAGACACTTGGAGGAAATGCCTCTATAATCCTAAATTTTCTTTGATGTGGCAGCTACAGGAATCCTAGGTCTTCACAGTGCTCTGCTTTCAGAAGCTCCTGGTCTCTGTCATGGTGTGTGTGTGTGGGGGGGGGGGGGTTGCAGAGGCCATGCACCAACTCTGGGAGCTTCCATCACCTTCATCACATCCCACACCTAATTAGGAAACCTTAATGACTCCCTCCCTCCATATTCCTTTCATAATGCACCTATCCTCACTCTGCTGACCCCTTCCTTCTCCACATGGCCACCACACTAATCCTGGACTCTCAGAGTGCTGCCTGTCACAAGGATGCTGATCCTGGAGGTTCAGGTGAAGCTCAGATTATAAGGTCACCATCTGCACATGGCTTAGCCATGCACCTGGGTCTTACCCCCCCCCCCACCACCACCACCACACACATATCCAGATAAGTACAGAAGATTCCAGCAGAAGATTCCAGCAGAGCTCCTGTATTGTAATCCTGATGATAAGGCTCACTCTTGGAAAAGAGCTGGTAAAGACACCCTTGGTGTCTTCCTCTGGTTGATGCCTTCTGCACTGCATCTACCCAAATCTTCTCAGTCCCCCTCATTTTATGAGCTCATTGTTTGAGTTTCAGCTCTCCCCTGTCCATTCGTTCCCTTTGTCATCTTTCCAATGGGGATTCAGCTAGGGATGTCGTGGAGAAGTTTTTAAGAAGTCTAAGAGGAGATAGATGTCTGTGATGTCTAATTCAAACTTCAAACACCCAGCACTTGGATTTCCTGACTACATCTCGCTGCCCTGTGCTTGCACCATATTTGTCTTAAGGTAACAGTATTTGCAGGTGCCAGATATATGGTCTGAGTCAATGATATTCAGATGTGTGCCGATGTATTGAAGACTGCTTCTCAATATATAGACTTATTGAACAAATCCAAGAGTTATCAAACTTGGAGAAAAAAATCCCACTTGGACCCAATTTAGGCAGTTAAATTTCTCTCTTTTTTCCTTTTTCTCCCGCAAAACTGAGATAGTATATGAATCAAGTATTTAAGGATTTTAAAGTAAACAGAGAAGCCAAGGATACCTTTAAAAAGTTTAGGCTGTTAAAAAATGTACATTAAAAAGTGTTAGAATACTGAGGGGGCACTTGACGGGATGAGCACTAGGTGTTATGCTATATGTTGGCAAATCGAACTCCAATAAAAAAATATACAAAAAAAAAGTGTTAGAATAGAATAAAATTTACACCCAAGTAAAAAAAGAAGGTAACACATTATTTGAAATCTTTATTCTCCCCATGAGTTGGGCATGTTTTTGTTGTTGTTTGTTTGTTTTTGCTTGTTGTGTGTGTGAGGTTTGTGTTTGTTTTGGAGCAGGTGAATATGTCAGAGGCAGAGTGCTAAACCAGTCTTCATTGTTTTGGAGATTTAAGTTTTTTCTACAATAAGCAAAAATATACAACTTTAATAACCATAAGACAGAACAAAAAAAAAAAAAACAGAATAAAGGATCCTATTGCCCACTTAACAGGGTTACCATATTGCTGATCAAATAAAGAGGAGACATATTTTCATCCATTTCAAAGCTAAATAACCAGTCTAATGTTATCCCACCCTCCTTCCTGCTGTGTTATCCCACCCTCCTTCCTGCTGTGTTCTGGCAACACAGAATAAGAACTTTGGGACACAGTGGAAGAGTCCACTATGAATCTTTGGCCAGTGTGACCAAGAACCTGAATAAATGGCCAATCTGACTTAACGACAGAGAAGTAATCAATTACTATATAAAATTGTACAAAGAACTGTAGTGATTTCCGTAAGTGGCAAAACCATAGTGGATCCGCCCTTGTGTTATTTATCAAAGGACATGCCCTTTGCTGTCAGAACTGCTTTCCATCTTTCTTCTGGTTCTCACCTGTTGTGAGATAGTGGATGTAGCAGGGTAGGTGTATATTGTTTTTGTTTTTGTTTTTTTTAATTTTTTTTTTATTTATTTATGATAGTCACACAGAGAGAGAGAGGCAGAGACACAGGCAGAGGGAGAAGCAGGCTCCATGCACCGGGAGCCCGACGTGGGACCCGATCCCGGGTCTCCAGGATCGCGCCCTGGGCCAAAGGCAGGCGCCAAACTGCTGCGCCACCCAGGGATCCCGGTAGGTGTATATTGTAAGAAAGAAAAGTACACCGTGGAATAAAGACAGAAATAACTGACGGATTGGTCTTCTCCTGTGATTGATAAAATATGATTTTTTGTGCATATACAAGGATTAGGGCTGCTGGTGGAAGTCTTGCACTTTTATTTTCTCTTATATCAGGGTATTTCCAAGAAGCATCTTCTGACAGCCTATCCTGATGTTTTGGTTTTAAAAACAAACAAACAAACAAAAATCAATTCTACATCTCTTAGGCAATTGTCAGATGGTGGCATAATTTCAGCAGAAATATGACAGTTCCTCCTCATTGCCTGGTTTAAAACCCTCCTTCCTGGAGCAAGTGTCTGCTACTGTGCTATGTGGGAAATCGTGTGTCCCTTTCCATCCTCCATGCTCTGGGCTGTGGGAAGTCAGTGCTCAGAGGTAGGGTCCTGTCCACCTGCTGTCAGGCAAACAGCTCGAGCGACGATTATTTATTTACAACAGCTAATACAATTGGTAGTAACGACTTCATAGGGAACCTCTAAGTGCAGACGAGATGAAAAATTTACTAAATTGGAGAATAAAAATGCATAAGAAAATGTACAGAATCAATATTTCATGGCCTTTGCTTTACCTTGCTGTTCACAAATCTATTCCCGAGTTCACATTAAAATTTAAAGCAACGTCATGCGACAAGTTCAAGCCCTGGGTTATTTCACGTTAGTTTAGCTTTAGAGGAGTTTTGTTGTCGCTTGTTTCTTAAAGTCATGAGGACTCGGAGAGAGGGGGACACTTAAGAAACCATTTAGTCAGGTGACTCTGCTTTTACTTTTTTTTTTTCAGACAGGAAGACAAAATTGTGTCTGACATACATAGAAAGGTTGTTTTAATCATTCTACTTCCGAACCAGCTAAGCATTAGCAATCTTTCCTGTTCCACCTCATACCAGATTTTAAAAGACTGTTTTTAAAAACCTTTGAGAGGCAAACTAATTTGTTTTTGTTTTGTTTTTGTTTTTAAATCACTTATTGAGTAGGTATTATGGGCTAACCACTCAGTAATACCTACGTATGACTTGATTGTGCTGTAGAAAGGCCATAATTTCTGTGCTCTCCATGTTTCCATGAATTGATGAAATGACACCACTGAGACTAAAGAGTTAGAGGAGCAGATAGATACCCAATTTGAAGCAATCTAGATACTTGAGGTGAAACATTTTGGGAGAAAGGGGATGTAAATTTTGAGCAAATGCAGACAGAAAGACAATAGTTAATAGCTCTTTCTCAATGCTTGACCAACGTCTTAAAAAAGACATTGGTATGAAGTGATCAAAATTCATAGAATCTACAAAATATGACAGCTATACCGAATGCTTTCTCTAGTTTTTGTTGGTTTGTTTTGTTTGGACTAGTACAAAAGGCATTTGGCAAGGTATCAATACAGCATCTGTTTCAACTACTTACCATTATTCTGAGGTCCCTACACTATTTTTAATTTATTTCTTTGTCTAGATAGAGGTTTGGATTGCATATGATATGATTGGTATAAGATGAAGAAGCAAGTTCTGTTACTAGAGAGACAATCTTGATGACTGCCCAGAAACTGCTTCACAAAGAAGCTTTATTCTTCACGGTGTTAAGTATGTGAAGCTTCCTGAAGGTTCTGTGTCAATATCAAGGGATTGTGTTTCATGTGGATACTTTGTGCTCTATAAGGAAACTGAAAGCCTGACCAGTGCCGGGATGAACATCACTGGGCCCAAGATGGCCAACAGCCTTTCTGTTTGGTCTTGAATGATTTCTAATCCCTCATGGGGCAAAAAGTATTAATGATATTGTTTCAATACCTTCCACCTGCATTTTTATTCTTCTAAACACCTGAAAAATAGATATTTTAAGTGAAGATTAGAAATCTGTTCAAATATTTAGAGTTGACAGTATGATTATGCCAACACAAGCTTTATTGCTCATCATGTGTGTTTCCATTTAAAGCTCAAGCCAGGGTTGTAATGAGAAGGTGAGTGGGTGATCCACTAACGCACTCCAACAGCAGCACAAATGCCTCTTGGGGTACTTGACCCTGCGTATATTCAAGTTGTTACACATTATCAACAGTTTATACTCTACGGGTGGTAGGAGACAGACAATTTAGAGAGTTTCTTGATGAATAGCTTTCTTTTCTTAGCAAAAGAGAAAGCCATTTCACTTCCTGCAAGTGGCAGAGGTGAAGAGAGGGATTCAAGAGCGCTCCTCTTTTTTTTTTTAAGAGTTTATTTATTTATTCATGAGAAACACAGAGAGAGGCAGAGACATAGGCAAAGGAAGAAGCAGGCTCCCTGCAGGGAGCCTGATGCGGGACCCAATCCCAGGATCCCAGGATTATGACCTGAGCCAAAGGCAGATACTCAACCATTGAACCACCCAGGTGTCCCGAGAACATTCCTCTTTAAAGTGCGATTCCGGAATCAGCAGCTCTGAGTTGCTCTGCAGCACCTGAGAGCTCATCAGACATGTAGGCTCGCTTGCCCAGTCAGACCCTTGAGTTACAGTCTGCTTTTTTATTTCCCTATCAACTAGTTGAGGAATAATTTTTATAGAATAAGCCACATCCATTTGAAGTGTAAACCTTGATGAATTTCGACAGTCATCCACACACAGGAAACCATCGTGACAAAACACAAAATGTTCCATTACCCCAAAAGTCTGTGCCCCTTTGCAGTCTTTTCTTCTGGCTGCCTGGCCCAGGTACCCACCACTCTGCTTCCTCTCATAGATTAGCTTACATTTTATAGACACGGAATCATATAGGAGGCTCGTCTTTGAGTCTGGCCTCTTTCACTCCAAATAATGCTTTCGAGACTCACCCATGCTGTTGGGGTATCAGTAGTTCATTCCTCTCTGTTCATTCCATTGTGCCTATCTACTACCTTCTGATTCTCCATTCACCAACCAAAGGCTGTTTCATTCCAGATTTTGACCACAGTGACTAAAGCTGCCATGAACATTCACAGGTAAGTCTTTGTGAGAGTATCTCTTTGGGGTAAGGACCTGAGTGCAGAATGGCTGGATCATATGCTGAGCGCATGTTCAGCTTTTGAAGAAAATGCCTGTTTTTCCAAGTGGTTTTACCATTATACATTCCCACTGGCACTGGTATTATTAGTCTCTTTAATTTTAGTTATTTCAGGGGTGTGTGGTGCCACCAGCTTGGGGTTTTAGTTTGCATTTTCCTGATCATCATGGAGGTTGGGAGAATCTGCATTTTGAGAAAAGCCTCCCTGTGCCTTATGTACACAGGAAAGTTTTGAGTAGTAGCGTCATAGAGCACTCGAGCAGACAGAGGAGGCCCAGCATGAGGGTCGGTGGCAGCAATGATAGGAGTTCAGGGATGCACAGCCGGCTCGGGGATGGATTATGGCCACAGATTAGAGGTGACCCTGATCCACAGGGGTGGGGACTTTCTACAGCAGCATAAGAACCCAACTGGCATGTGGTAGGTGCCTGTAATTGATCATTTCTTTCTTCGACTCACATTTTTCTTCTTATTTTAGAAAACAGGCACAGTTTAAAGAAGAAAACTAGAATTTCCCACAAATCCATGATGTACTGATCATCTTTTTAAGCTAAAGCTTTGATGCTATATTACTTTCCTATTGCAGCTGTAACAAATTACCACATACTACTTTTTTATCTTAAAATCTGGAGGTCAGAAGTCTGAAAATGAGCCTTCCAGGCCTAAAATCAAGCTGCTGGCAGAGCTGAGTTCCTTCTGGCAGCTCCAAGGGGAGAATCATGGCTTTTTTAGCTTCAAGGGGCCCCGTGTTCTTTGGCAGGTGGTCCCCTTCTAGTGACGATGGCATGCCAACTTCCACTTCCTTCTCGACTTCTGACTGCTGTCTCTTTTGCCTTCACTTCGAAGAACTCCTATGATGACATTGGGCCCTCCCGGATAATCCAGGATAATCTACCCATCTTGAGATCCTAATCATATCTGCAAAGTTCCTTTTGCCCTGTAACTCACAAATTCACCGGCTCCAGGGACTGCAGTGTGGATGTCTCCCGGAGATCATTGTTCTGCTCACCACACGTGCATTTTTTTCTATCCAGTATGACACTATTTAAATAAACAGTAAACCAGAATGATTTGCAAATCCTCCCTCCCCTCCCTTGTAAGGAGAAAAGCCACTTTTATGGCTATAAAGGAATCTGGAAGAGGCTGAGAGGTCCGTTAACCCATGTGATAACACCTACCAAGAAGGATAGCAATAATAAGAATAATGGGTCACGTTTATTCAGTTCTTAATCCAAACAATGTTCTATGGAATTCATATACATATCCATTCATTTAATCCTTAAAATAACCCTGCCATGGTCTGAATGTTTGTGCTTCCCCAAAATTCATATATGTTGAAATCCTCACCCCCAAGATGATGGTATCAAGAGATGTCTGCCTTTGGGAGGCACTTAGGTCACGAGGGTAGAGCTTCCTTGCATGGGATTAGTGCTTTTTTAAAAGAGGTCCCACAGCGCTCTGTGGCCCCTTCCACCATGTGAGGACACAGATAGAAGTTTTATGAACCAGGAAGTGGGTCCTCACCAGACATGGAACCCAGCACCTTGATCTTAGACTCCCCAGTCTCCAGAGCTGCAAGAGATAAGTTTCTACTGCCTACAAGCCACCCAGTTTATGGCATTTTGTTACGGCAGCCCTAACAAATGAAGACAAGCCTCATGGGGCTGTTACTGCTATCGTCACCATCTTACAGGTGTGGACCTGAGACAGAAAGAGATTCAGAAACTCACCCAAGGTTACGCAGGCAGGTGATTGCAAAGGCAGGACCCAAACCCAGGTCTGTGACTCAGTGGTTTTTTTGTTTTGTTTTGTTTTGTTTTGCTTTGTTTTTAATGCACAGAACTAGTCAGGGCTCTCCAGAGAAACAGAGCCAATAAGATGTATATTTAAAAGGAGATTTATTATGTAGAACTGGCTCTCACAATCTCAAAGGCTGAGAAGTCCTATGATTTGCCTTCTATAGGGTGAAAGCCCTGGAAAGCAGGTGATATAATTCAAGTGGGGTCTGAAAGCCTGAGAAATAGGGGAGCCATTGGTTGAAAGCCCAGGCTGAAGAGGAGATAAGATGGAAAGTCCCAAATCAAGCAGGTGAAAAGGAACAGATTCCTCCTTTCTCTGCCTTTTCATTCTATGCCGGCACCTCCCATGTGCACTGTAGAGGTGGGGGTGTCCTGATTCCAAAGCCAGTGCCACCCAGAGATACCCTCACAGACACATCCAGACATCCAGTCAAGGTAGACACAGAATGAGCCATCACAGCCAGACACGGAGATGATGGCGAGAAGGAGAGAGGAGAAGGAGGTGAGGAGGAGGTTAGCCACAAGGTACGTGGCAGCTTGGGTGGAGAAACGAGTGTGAATGGGAATTTTTAGAGGCAAAGGGAGAGATGAGTGGGAGGAACAAAGAGGTCAGCTGCTGGAGGTTACCGAGCCCTGGGATAGGCAGTGGAAAGGAGAACTGTCATTAGTAATCCCATATGACGAGCAGCTGACCGCTTCCCTGGTATCCCAAAGAAGTCACCAGAAGGCCCACCCTGCCTGTCAATGCTTTGGGGTAGGCTGGATCTTCACCTCTTTTTTCTTCTCCTTGAGACCTTGCTGAGGTGAGCCTCTGGTGAGAGAAAGAAGGTTTGGTTTTACTGAAGGATCTATACTAGTTATTGTCTCTTCAGCTTTGATTTGCTTCTTGGTTTTGTTGTTGTTGTTGTTTTAACCTTTTTTAAGGCTACAACATGAACATTTTCCTGTAATAAAGCTATTTTCCAAAAACATGACTTGCAGGGCCACCTACCATTTATCCTGCGAACAACTCATCGCTGTGTGTGTAAGTGACAGTAGTTGTGTAGGGCCAAGAAGAATGGCAGATTGGCAGCGCAGGGCAGGGCTGCCCTTGGGAGTCAGGGTCCCTTGCACCCCATGCCTACCTGGGAGAGTCCTCTCCAGCCTTGAGGAGATGGAGCAAAGTATTTCCTGAAGAAGGTGCTGGGGGAAGACTAGCAATTGCTATGCAGCAATGACTGGCTGCTCCCCACCTCCTCTCGAAGAACAAAATGGACTTTTTCTGTGTCCGGGTCAGAACACGAATGTTGTACACAGTGTCCCCATGATCAGAAAAGGCACACCAGCCCTTTGCATGTGGCTTGTGCAATCTGACCGAACTAACTTCCATTAGGAAGGGAAAGTTGTCAGACAGGTCATCCCAAACCAGATACATTCTCAAAAACACAAATAAGGCAACCTCGTCATCTTTCATAAATATATAATTTATTTTAATAAATATAAAATTTTAATTAAAATATTTTGCATTTGTTTTTTGTTTTGTTTTATTTTGCTTTGCTTTTAGAGAGAGAGCAGGGGCAGGGGCATACAGAGGGAGAAAGAGAGAATCTTAAGCAGGCTCCACACCCAGCATGGAGCCCGACACAGGGCTTGATCTCAAAACCCTGAGATCATGACCTGGCTTAACTGACTGAGCCACCCAGGTGCCCCACCATTGACAATTTTATCAGCATTATTATTTACCCTAAAAATAATGGCACTTACTGAATGTGTGCCATTTGGGAAGCGCCGCATTACATGCTTTAAATAAATTCTCTAATTTCATCTTCATAAGAAACTCATTAGGGAAATACCATCCCTATATTATAAATAAGGGAGCAAACCCAGAGATCGTCCCTTGCCAGAGCTTATAACAAGAATATGGCAAGTGGAGCCTCAAGCCCAGCACTACTGGATCCCAAACTCCATACCTCTCACCTTGGGTCCAGTGCTGCTTGTACGGAGGCCCGATCTGAAAGAGGTACATACAGAATTTATGATGTGTCAAAGGAGACTGCTCAGGAGTTCTGTGCTCCTCAGATCAGGGCTCCCTGCCTTTTCTTGCCATCACTCCCCCAGCCTCACTTGCAGGGGCCACATCTCTGCCCTCTGCACTGTCACTGCCCACCAGAGCCCTGCTTGCGTGGAGGGCCAGTCCTTTTTCCCTGCCACCCGGGCATCTGCTGCTAACCCGACGCAGCCCCATGGAGCACTGTCAGATATGAAAGACTTGCTGAGCAAAACTGGTATTTGCTTTTATTCCCCTAGCATAGCAGACAAAACCCTGAACGGCTAAGCCCCAGGCCTGGCCTCTTCCACCTTCCTCATATTTCTTGGGGTCCAAGGTCCTGCCCAGCCTGGCTTCGGGTTTTTATGCATCATGCCGGTCACAACCACACACCCCTGCAGTTCATGTTTTGGATCTGTTAATCCGCTCTGCCTTTGTATTTAGAAATGGTTTGTAGGGAGGGAGCTGGGATGCCGTAAGGTATTGCAAAAAAAATAAAACATCAAGCATTTATTATAAATAACATTTTAATAGTGCTCACTTTATTTTCAAGTAAAAATCCTTATTATCCACACATACTCTAGCTGTACAATTTTTTTTCAGAATTGACTATAAATCTAATTCTCTATTGCTAAATAAGCTAACCAATGCTCATTAAGAAGGTACGAGTCTATATCCGTACCATAAACAGGACAAGAAAAAAACCTAGTATCATTGCACTAGAAGTCGAGAGTGCCAACATCTAGGAAAAAGTGGTAATCACTTATTACTTATTATAATTCATTAAGCTTGTAGGAAATATTTAGATACTTAATTGGCATTTAACAAGATAGCTATAGAGAGTAAATGAGACATTAAATTCTCTTCTTAAATGCCCATTAGATTTGCTTTAGAAATTAATTGATATCTAATTCATTTGCTATCAACTATTTTATCCTTTGCCAGCTGAGAAGTTCAACATATTAATGATAAACAGAGGCAGGAGAAGGGAGGACTTATACTTTCTGAGCTCTGTGTCGGCCTATTTTAAAAGGCAAAAGGTCCCTATGACTCCTCAGTCCCATCCAAGGGACATCATCTTTAGGTTTAGAGGGAGAGATCCAGTGGGGACTGTCAAACCCTCACCATCAAAGGCCTATACAAACAACACATGGGGGACCAGAAAGCCTTTCTATGAGGAAAAGGTGGGTTATCCACACACATGTGTTCAAACTAGATGGAGAGTGTGTGCCTGGCATCCAATACATCAGGGCCAGTCTCCTTGGGAACATGGAGGAGACATGTTTTGGGTTACTCTGGACAGTAGAGCAGTAGACTAAAATTATAAGGAGGGAACAGGAAGCTGAGCTCCTCAGATGTCCCTGCAAGGAAGGACTTGCTGCTCCAAACTCCAGGAGAGCAGCCAGCAAATTACCCACCCACTCCGTCGGGCTTGGCCTCAGGTGCAGAAAGCTGCCAAAAAGGCACACTGCTCCCAGGATGGCCCCCAGCCACTGAATGATTGGAGGATGCATCGCTTCAGCCGCCTGTGGAACAACCCTGATGCGCTGTGCATGCTACAAAAGTCCCGACAGAGTTGATCAAGGCTTTGTGGATACACTAGAGTTCAAACCTTCCCTTTGCCCGACCCTACTGCCTTGCCTTCTCATCCATAGATACTGGTGCCTCATTAGTATCCCACATATCATGTGTCTCACCATCTGCTTCTGGGGAACCTAATTTGCAACATGTAGGGAAAAATGAGACTGCCTGTGTCCATTACAAGTGCTGTTACAGCTCCTGACCCTGCATGTTGAACCACTAGGTTCCTTCAAACTGCCCACAATCATTTCTAGGAGTCACCAAGTAGTGTTTCCCAAGCATCCCCATGGCCATGGCTGCGTTTCAGCTCTTTTTAAGCTTTCCTGCTCTGTTGTTTTTGCCTTGGCCGGAAGTTAAGTTGACTACTTATGGAAGTATTTTCTCCTGTGGCAGAAATTGCCAGACAATCGCTTAATCTACCTCTTCTTCTCTCCTGACAAAGAACCAGACTATACATCCTGCTCTCTGCCCCACCAAGTGTGGCCATGCGATTGAGGTCTACACAACAGAAAGTGAGCAGAGGTGACGTGTGCCTCCTTCAGTCCTGGCCACGCTACACATGTGATTCTCAGAGAGCTCTCCCCTTCCACTGGCTGAATACAGATGACTCAAAGACCCAAGATGGAAGAAGCCAGGATCTCAACATTTGGCCAGTATGGAAGGCCCCCCCCCTCAGGACAGGAATATCCATTTCCTTAAGTGACAGATGAGAGTCTGTTCCCATAAACCACCAAGATTTGATGGTTTATCAATTGCAACAGCTACTTTTGGATGAACTAAGATGGAGCCAGCCAGATACCACTGCCTACTGCCAGGCACTCTGCTGGACATTTCTGCCATTTCCTCGGTTACTTGCATTTCCTGCATGGTAGACCTAAGATCTCAAAATGACTCCATGTTCTCGACACACAGAAATCAAGAAGATTTTTTTACAAATGTGAGCAGAACATGCCTCCATCCTTCCTGTGTCATTATGCATTAATGAATGGGCCTCGAAGTGATGCTAATCATGCCCTAACATAACAAGTATCTGGAACTAGTTCTTTAGCATTTTATTAAAGCAGAAACTCCTCTCCATAAAAGGCTGACTCAGGAGGTAAATAGGATCAGCATTAAGCTCTACTCAGAGATTCCCCTTCCCTTTTGGTGACTAGATTTGGGGGTTTGAGTCACGCTTGCTATTCCTGACTCTCTCTTCCTTGATCTTGAATTTTCCCTGTGAGGCTCCCTAGTCAGCCTAATAGACCTCTGAAGGATTGGCTTCACCTGGTTCTCATATATGGCTTCATGAGGGCAGGGTCCACTGTATCCTCAGCATCTAAATAAGAGATGTGCAGAAGATGCACAGTGATGTTTGTTAAATGAACAATGGATATGTGTCATTAAGTAAAGAGCAGAATGTATGCTCAAGAGAGATCTTTTGCTATCCTGCACTGTGGTCAGTCTTGGGGTAGAAAACACCAGGTGATAGAAATGGATTACCTTGAGAGTTCTGTATTTCTGCTGCACTTGGCCCTGTCAGGTACTCACTCAGCCTTATTACCATCTGTGCGGACTAATTTTTTAAAAACAAACTTTATTTTCACTGAAACAAAAATATATCTATAATCCCAAACCATAAAGTATGAAGCACGCTAGCCAAACACTGTAGAACCCATATCAAAATAAGGTGAAAACTTGACATCTCACATTTCATAGAAAATTTATTCTAGAAGCAACAATTAGGATTTTAATAGCCTAATCTAGTAGTTCTTTGGTTAGAGCCACAAGGTCTAGGGAGATGGTCAGATCTCTAGAGCAGGGAATATATTCTGCTAGAAACTTCCAGAGAAGGGCTTTTTCTGAAGATGACACTAGAGACACACCAATTCCAATCTGTTTTATCAGCCTTCTAGATGAAATTATCAAAGGCCAGGGGAAGTAAAGTAAGCAAAAAGTAGCACAGAGAGGCTTGCTACTCAAAGTGTGGTCTGAGGAGCCTCAGCATGTGATAGGTCATTATATGTGTCAACTGACTGGCCTTAGTACCCAGATATTTAGTTAAGCACTATTCTAGGTGTTTCTGTGAATGTATTTTTTGATAGGATTAATATTTGCATCAGCACTCTTTGAGTAAAATAGCTTGTCCTCCATGATGTGGGTGGGCCTCATCTAATCAGGGAAGGCCTTAAGATAAAAGAGGTGAGGTGAGGAGAGAAGAGAGGAAAGGAGAAGAGGGGAGGGGATAAGTGAGGGGAGTGGAGGAGAGGAGAGCAGAGGAAAGGAGAGGAGGGGAGGGGAGGAGAGAAGTGAGGGGAGGGGAGGGGAGGAGAGGAGAGGAGAGGAGAGGAGAGGAGAGGAGAGGAGAGGAGGAGGGAAGGGAAGGGAAGGGAAGGGAAGGGAAGGGAAGGGAAGGGAAGGGAAGGGAAGGGAAGGGAAGGGAAGGGAAGGGAAGGGAAAAACCTGGAAAGAAAAGGAATTCCACCAGCAGACTGCCTTTGGACTAAAATCACAACTCTTCCCTGGGTCTCCAGCCTGCCAGCCTACCCTGCAGGTCTTGGATGCCAGCCTTACAAAACTTATGTGAGCCAATTCCCTAAAATAAATATCTCTCCCTGTTCTATTCTGTTTCTCTGGAGAAGCTGAACTAACACATCATTCAAAAAAATATCTCTAAATCCACTTATCCCTGCATCCTTTTTTCTACAACCTCTCATCCTCTAGGAAGAAAAGAACTCAACAGTCCGGGGCCCCTAAATTCATGGCCTATTCTATTCACCCAGCATTCTCCATTGACTGATATATAAAAAGTCTTAGAAGTTGCAGCTACTTTCTTTATGTAGCTGAAATGAAAGCTTCCGAGGGGCAAAAAGTTGCCTAATGTACCTAAGCACCAGTTTGCAGCTTCCAGTGAGGAACCTGGCCTTTGAAGGTGAAATGAAAGTCTGGCAAACGCTGGAGTGAGCTACTATATTCAGTGTAAGAGAGGTTGTTCAGGAGCTAATTTTTCCTTCTTGTATCAACCCTTGAAGGTCTCTTATGAAGCATAATCCAATATCTTCAGTGATGAGACTTTGACGTCATCAGCTTCAACTGCCCTTAACATTCTACCAATCAAGTTTTGTCACCATGTCAACCAAGCAGCTGGACCTTCAATCCATGAATTGTCCAAACAGTCCAGCTGCAGTCTTTTCCCATCATCTTACATGGTCTTGGACTATAGTACTCCGCACATATTGTCTTTCGATACTGCATTGTGAACAGCAAAAGAGAGCGTGTCTTACTCATCCCTGGTTCGCAAACGTTCCCAAGTAGAAGGATCACCTGGACATCTTGTCTAACCTGTAGAATTCTACTGCTTCTCCATGTCCTTTCCCTCCCTCCATCCCAGGATTCTGATCCACTGGTAGGAAGTGGGTCTCTGGAACCTGCTCATTTGACAAGTTCCCCAGATTATTCCAATGTAGCTGGTTCACAGACAACCCTGAAAAACACCTAGCTAGAGAATCTGGGTTTCTCAACTAGATTCATTGACAAATTGAATGAACAGGAGTTAAAATAGTTATGAGGGTAGCTCACTGACAAAGGCAAAATGTTACTTCTAGCCACTTTAGTCCCCTGGACTAGATAGTCTTACTTTTTGGTTCACAAGTTTCCTGAAATATATTCAAGTGATAAATTGTTGTTACTGTCTCCAACCTATGAGGTGAATATCTGCCAGCAATCCCAGACACAAGGAAAGAGGCTCTCAGACACTGTTCTATAAATCCAGCTCTTTTGGCTTTTATTAAATCATTTCATACCGAGCAAAGACAAACATAATTGTAAAAGACCTAGGGAGGACGAAGAAAGGAAGGAAATGCTTAGGCTTTCCCTCGCTCTCATCAGCAGATGCCTTAGACCGATTCAGTTTTGTGACACTTTTGTGAAGTCCACGCAAAGTGCAGCAAGTCAGCATCATATAAAGGATAAGCTGGAAGCTCCCAGATCCGTGGCCCATGAATTCATGGATTCTCCAAACCAGAATGATGAAGCCCTACGACAACCACAGTCAACCTGAACCCGGCTCAACTCTGCAGGTTATACAAAGCTCAGAATGGACAACTTCTGTCTTACAATATAAGCCACAGCACAGGCTTTAGAGAGTCAGTGAGACTTGTATCACATGGTGAAATAGAAAGTGTGGGAGGGATGCCCACAAAGTAAGCATGAAGGATGTGTAGCAGTGACTGTAAGGAGAAGGCCTCTCCCCTTTCTGCTCTTGTGTTCATCCTTACTGTATCAGATCCTGCATTAATTGGCCCCTTGTTGCATCCTAACTGTGCCTCAAAAGTATTGACTCCAGCAAAGTTCATAGAATGTGTCTCTAAAACAAAGTTAGTGACTTGACATGGGTGGTTGATAGATTGGAAGCCCTTGCCAACCTTCAAAATAGAGAAGACAGAGAAGGCTGCTTTTGCTTATCTGAAAGGAGAATAAATGTATCCCAAAGTAGATTCAATGGAAGCTATATTATCGGTGCTTGAAACTTTCCAGAACAAGATTAAAGGAGCACCTGTAGTCAGAGCTGGGCCCAGAAACCAGGAGACAGTAATAGTACATAATACAGAGCAATAAACCTCATGACTCATCAGAGACTTATAGGGTGTCTGTTCAGTGGGTTGACGTGTTAAAGGAAGGAAACATTAAAAAGAGAGCAAAAAGGGTTCTTGCTTTTGAGGAGATCACTGTAGACCAGGGTTGGCAAACTTTTTTCTGCAAAGAGCTAGATAGTAAATATTTTAGGCTTTGGGAGCCTTATGGTCTCCGTTGCAACTACCCAACCCTATTGTCACACAAAAGCAGTCATAGAAAACATGTGAGTGGACATGGCTGTGTTCCAATAAAACTTTACTTACAGAGCCAGGCGGTGGGTTGGACTTGGCTCTTCAGTCAAGTTTGTGGACCCCGGGTCTAGACCAGTAACTATAGAATTTGTAATAATTTTTGCTTTTGTTTCTTTTGCCTTCGTGGATGTATCTTGCAAGAAGTTACTGTGGCCGCATTCAAAAAGGGTGTTGCCTGTGTTCTCCTCTAGGATTTTGATGGAATCTTGTCTCACATTTAGATCTTTCATCCATTTTGAGTTTATCTTTGTGTATGGTACAAGAGAGTGGTCTAGTTTCATTCTTCTGCATGTGGATGTCCAATTTTCCCAGCACCATTTATTGAAGAGACTGTCTTTCTTCCCGTGGATAGTCTTTCCTCCTTTATTGAATATTAGTTGACCATAAAGTTGAGGGTCGACTTCTGGATTCCCTATTCTGATCCATTGATCTATGTGTCTGTTTTTGTGCCAGTACCACACTGTCTTGATGACCACAGCTTCCAAGATCTATAAAGAACGTATTAAACTCAACACCAAGGAAACAAACAATCCAATCATGAAATGGGCAAAAGACATGAACAGAAATCTCACAGAGGAAGACACAGACATGGCCAAGAAGCACATGAGAAAATGCTCTGCATCACTTGCCATCAGGGAAATACAAATCAAAACCACGATGAGATACCACCTCACACCAGTGAGAATGGGGAAAATTAACAAGGCAGGAAACAACAAGTGTTGGAGAGGATATGGAGAAAAGGAACCCTCTTGCACTGTTGGTGGGAATGTGAACTGGTGCAGCCACTCTGGAAAACTGTGTGGAGGTTCCTCAAAGAGTTAAAAATAGATCTGCCCTATGACTCAGCAATTGCACTGCTGGGGATTTACCCCAAAGATGCAGATGCAATGAAACGTCGGGACACCTGCACCCTGATGTTTCTAGCAGCAATGTCCACAATAGCCAAACTGTGGAAGGAGCCTCGGTGTCCATCGAAAGATGAATGGATAAAGAAGATGTAGTTTATGTATACAATGGAATATTACTCAGCCATTAGAAACGACAAATACCCACCATTTGCTTCAATGTGGATGGAACTGGAGGGTATTATGCTGAGTGAAATAAGTCAATCGGAGAAGGACAAACATTATATGGTCACATTCATTTGGGGAATATAAATAATAGTGAAAGGGAATAGAAGGGAAGGGAGAAGAAATGGGTAGGAAATATCAGAAAGGGAGACAGAACATGAAGACTCCTAACTCTGGGAATCGAACTAGGGGTGGTGGAAGGGGAGGAGGGCGGGGGGTGGGGGTGAATGGGTGACGGGCACTGAGGTAGGCACTTGACGGGGTGAGCACTGGGTGTTATTCTGTATGTTGGCAAATTGAACACCAATACAAAATACATTTATTAGTAAAAAAAAGAATTTGTAATAATTATTCTTGCTGGAGGAAACAGAAAGGAGAAGAACGAATGGACTGCAATGAACAAGGAAATAAAATTGATCCTTACTAATAACTATTATATGCCAGACAGGGTCTGGTCTCGGGTAAAGCAAGAGAGGTGTCTAGGGTGTGAAATTGAAAGACGTTCCTACTCTCAGCACCTTGAGCCCCCACACACCTGGTACCAGGCACCTGATATATGTTTAAATTACTGATTTAATCCCCACCAAAACTATGTGAAATAGTTGCTATTCGTGCCAATACCCCCTTTACAGATAAGGAATTTGAAGTTCAGATAGGTGAAGGGAGTAGCTCAAGGCCACCCAGTTCATAGATGGCAGAGTTAGAATTTCAACCTAGGTCCTTAAAATGTCAACATCCATGTTGTTTGAAATGACTATTTATAGGAAATATTCAGGATAAAGATACTTTGCATGAAGGACAAATTGTAAACAAAGACTCAATGTCACAAAAGTTCTTAGCACTTTTTTTTTTAAGATTCTATTTATTTATTTGAGAAAGAGAAAGAGGAGGAGCAGAAGGACAAGCCGACTCCGCAGTGAACTGAGAGTCTGATACAGGACTCGATTCCCACAACCTTGAGATCATGACCTGAGTGGAAATCAATAGTTAGACAATTAACCAACTGAGCCACCCAGATGCCCCGTCTTAGCACATTTAATCTTCATAAATGTTTATTAAGGAACAATGAATAACTGAATGTTTTCAGAATGTTAATCTACGTAGAGATTATGATGTTGGTGAAGAAGAGCCCTAAGGATAAGGGGTTTGGGCTGCAGGCTACAAAAGTCACCAAAGGGCACCATCAGAAGACCGGGTGATATGGGTCAAACTCTGAGACTTTCTCAGCCTGTCTCATGCCCTGACCCATGCCATATGGACCTTATAGCATCCATGACCCAGGCCGTGGCTGGAAGGATCCCTGGCTCTGTCTCCATCTGTAGTCCTGGGGCTCACACATGTTTTTAGGGCTCAGTTCCTTAACCTGTCATTCACTCATCTGTTTATCTTCATATCCATTGAGTCCCTTCTTTGGTTCAGGCCGGATGCAAGGTATGATGTTAGAGAGACAACTGAGCACTGCTCCTACCTTCAAGGAGCTCACCCTGATCTAGCAGAAGACGATCTATAGGAAATGGACATTACTAGAAGGACCGGCACACCTGACCCGAGGGAGGCAAATTCTGCCTTTGCCAAGAGCGTCATCAGATGCAAACTAACAAAGAACAACCCCCCCCCCCCCAAAGCCTTGCTAGGCCAGGGTAGAGCAAAAGGTGATGTGGTTATGGATAGAGGGCACCATTGCTTCCGACCTCCATGGGCCTGACAAGACAATTCCCTCTTAATGGAGGCATTATAACTTACACTCAGCAAACATACAGATCTTCAGTGTACAGTTCAAGGCATTTGCTTCGTAGGGACACGGTTGTGTAACCAAAAGAAGGGATGCAGTTGTAAAGGGCTGAAGAAGAAAACTGTAGGCAGGAGAGTGGCTCTGCCCGGCATACTAATGCACTGTCAATGCCACAGAAGCAAAGAGTGCCAGGGCCGTATGTGGAGCCTAGTTGGGAAGTGGTGGGCAAACTTTTTAAAGAAATGGGATATCTTATTTCCCATTTTAAAACATTTATTTATTTGTTTGTTTGTTTGTTTATTTTTAAATTGTTAACTTTTTTTTTTTAAGATTTTACTTATTTATTTGACAGAGAGAGAGAGAGCACGCAAGCAGGAGGAGCAGCAGAGGGAGAGGGAGAAGCAGGCTCTCCGCTAAGCAAGGAGCCCAAGGCAGGATGTAATCCCAGGACCCCAGGATCATGACCTGAGCCAAAGGCAGACGCTTAACCAACTGAGCCACTCAGTTAGGACGCCACTCAGGCGTCCTAAACCATTTAAATATATTTTCCCATCCTACAGTGCTTTCATCTGCCACATCTTCAGAAGAATCTCTTACTTGTTGTGTAAGACCTTGTTCAGGTGAGTTTTGGTGAATGTGTGCGGTTCTGTCTGTGTGTCTGGTGTGTCTGGGTGTAAAGGTGTATACACATGAAAGAAAGCAGTTGAGTCCCACACCTCGACCACCATCCAGGTGGGAGACAGAGGGACAATTTTCAAGTACAGAGCTGGGAACAAGACTCCAGTGAACTTTCCTTTGGAGCACTTATCGTCATAACAATTTCATATTTCTTTATGTCATTGTTGCTGTATTTTCTGGCCCATTGTTCAGGTTGGATTCTCTGAAAACCAGGAAGTTTGGAGTATGAGATATTTATCATGGAAATAAGGATCAACACCTATAGAAGGGAGGGAGGAGGAAGCAAGTTTGATCAGAGGAAGAAGGCAGATTGTGAGGCAGGCCACATAAAACCTGCAGGAGGCTCCAGAACAAATAGCTGTTCTCCCAAGCTTCCCTGCCTTGGGCGAGGCAGCTCTCTGCAGCCAAGGCAGATTGTCTGCTGACTATACTCCTCTCTATCCTCGGAAGAATCTGGATGGTATATCTCTGGATGGTCTACCCCCACCCCTACTGTAGAGGATAAGCCACAGGAAGATAAAAATTTTATCTGCTTTTGCTCACCACTGCATCCACAGTCCCTAGCAGAGCATAGCACGTGTAGTAGGTACTCAAAAAGTCTTTGTGGTTGAATTAATTAATTACTCAAGGCAAGAGGTGGCCAGGCCAACATAATATCTCCATGAATTCTCAGAAATAGAGACCTCTTCTCATCTTTTCTAGCAAGGAGATACTCCAACAACCCTAAGAAAACCAGTTACATGAATTTAAGATAGAAATATGCACATTCTATGGAAACATTGCAAAGTATGGTAAGTGCCTTATGCAAAGCTCTTGAAGTATATGAGTTTTAAGTTGAGTCTTGAGAGATAATCTGAAGTGTATTGGGCAAAAGTGGATTTTGCCTGGTATAGGCAAAAATGGTAGTGAAAAAAGAATTAACATTAGAGCTGATGGCGCCATTTGCCAACAGAGGCAAATCATGCAAAATGGGGAAGAAGGGAGGACACATTCCGTTTTGCTCATGTTTGGTTAACATGGGGGCATGCAGAAGGCAGATGCACTTGTGTGTGAAGCTCAGATGTGAGAACCTGAGCAAAATCACCCAGGAAGAGATATTCTCTTAATTTCTCTAATTGAAGGGAGGGGGGTGGGGAACGCCAAAGAAGGAAACCTGGTGTGCCCAGATACTTGGGATGGGGATGAAGAAGTGGGTAAATTATTTAAGGTATTTTCAGTTATGAGTGATCAGAGAAACCCAACTTGAACTAATATCACACCACAACAAGAAGTGACCTCTCCCTGTCACTTGTTTCTGTGTCTCTCTGCCTATCCACCTCCTGCTTTATTCTCCTGCACAGACAACCTCCTTCATATGTCAGTGAGCATCTCAGTGTTCACAAACCAAGGGCTCTGTGACTGTGGAGGAGAAGTTCTCTCCTGTTAATTCATGTTGGAAATTCCCAGGGAATGACTGTAATGAAGAATCTCCTGTTCGCCTTGAACTGGTCACTACGATGGTGGGGGTGTCTAAGGCTGTGATGGACGCAGCAGGGGTCCTGTGTCCCTGTTGTCAGAGTGGCTACTGTCACCAGAAGAATGGAGAAGGGTCCAGAAGAAGCAAGAAGGGTGCTAGATGGATGAAAACTATAGGTGCCACAAGGATTTAGAAAAGACCACAGCGAGACAGGCAGAGAAGGAGGACAGGAGTGCCCTGCAGTGGAGTGAGTTTCAGAGGCCCTTAAACACGGACACAGATGGTACACACAGAGACACACATACACATATACAAACACACAGAGACTAAAAAACAAGTAAAGCATAAAAAAAAAAAAAAAACTTCGTGGCTTAATACACCAGCAATTTATTCTCAACAGTTCTGGAGGCCAGGAATCCAAAGTCCTTCCAAAAGCTTTAGGAGATCTTCCTTCCTGGCCTCTCCCAGCTTCCGGTGGCCCTGGGCCTTCTTTGGCTTGTGGCCACATCCCTCCAAACTCCATCTCCGTCTTTAGAAGGCCTTCTATGTGGGTCTGTATCTCAAATCCCCGTGGCCTTTCTCTAAGAAGGACACCAGCCATGGGATTTGGGGGTTACACTAAATCCAGATGACCTCATCTCAGACCCTGAACTTAGTTACATCTGCAAAGGCCCACTTTCCCAGCAAGGTTACATCCACAAGTTCCAAGAGGTAAGACTTCCACATATCTTTTGGGGAGCCACTATTCAACCCACTATATTTGAGGTCAATATATGAAGCAAATTGAACATAGGACTGTGGAGCGAGGCTGAGACAGGCATTCTGGGGAGTTTGTGTCCCATCCAAAGCCATTCATGTCCACTCTGCGGGGCCAAACTAAATGCATCCGGAGGCCAGGCATGGTCCATGGGAGCCCATTTGGAATGCAGGGCAATCTCAGCTGCTCCCCTTCATGGATGGTACCTTAATAGTGAATTCCTGCAATGCAAATCACAATTGCAATGACAGCTAAAGATGCCAGATTTTTCCTAAAGCCTGATGTTCAGCTCAAAACTGACTCTGCCATCCACTCTCTGCTTGGCAGGAACTGGCAGAGAGATTTTATCACATATGTAGACTGACAAATGAGTAAGTGGCTGAAGGCCATTCCGGTTCTGCACAAACCATAAATCTGACTCAAACAAACAAACAAAGCTCAGCGGAGTGGCCTGAGCCAGGACTACATTTGTCACTGCACCATCAGAACTCAGTCCTAGAGCTTCTTTTCCTCGCTGAGGTCTGGGGCCTGCATCCTGGATTTTTGACAGCTACTTCGCTGTAAAAGGGGGGGTCACATGAGAACTTCTGTTTGACAGCCAAAAACAGTGAATCCTGGGCCCTAGGCCATGTTCTCCGTGTGTCTGTCTGTCTCACATCTTCCAGAGGCTCCATTTAGTAGCAACCAGTTAATATCATTGATTTTGCTTCTAGACAAACCCTAAGAAGTGAAGCCAACCCATATGGTGTGGTGAAGAGGGAGTCAGTTAGTAACTAAGAACTAGAAGAAGATCTTACACGTTCTGCAAGAAGGGGGAGAGGAGGTCACTCACTGGAGTGCAAACGCTCCCAGGGGCACGAAGCGAGACTCAGAGGTCCCGGAGGGAAAAAGGTTCATTAGCATCAAATCAAAGCCTCGTCCTGGACCATGGATCCACAACACTGGATCGCTCATCTGATGGCAGGCGGGTGTCAGAGCTAGCTGCTGGGAACAGGCAATGTCTGTAGCCAGGCAGCAGGAGCTTTCCTCCACAGCAGATTCACAGCAAGCACACGGTGTGATAAAGCGTCAGTGACAAATCCAGTGCAATCAGGTGGGAAATCCCCCCTGAGTAATAACACCTCCGCATCGTTCATTCCAACTTCCTCCAGAGCCACGTGCCCAGGGCAGAGAACTCCCTGCTATTTTGCCTTCCACTGAGCTCTGCACAGGTAAGCCTCTGGAAGTCTTTCTCCCAGAGCCTCAGGGCAAGGAGAGGGTTAATCTTGTCATGTCAAGATTCTCCTCAGATGCCAGACCAACTCAGCATCAATTTGACACAGATTTCTTTGGGGGAATCTGGGTTAATCTTTCTGGGCGGGCTGTCCGTTTGACAGACAGGAAACAGTTCAGGAGTCAGCCTCTACACCTCCTGCATGACCCCCTTCCCCCATTACCCCAGCCCTGTCTCCAAATTAAAAATTTAAAAGGGCAATTAAATTTAAAAAAAGCAATCTGATGTTTACAGGCCCTCATAGGTAATTTATAAATGTTGCATCCCAGGTCCCGTTTTGTTTAAAGGATTTAATTTGGAGAGAGGCTTCGGTGGGAATGCAGAATCTGTTCCAGATGCCCATGGGAAATGCATTGAAAAATGCAAAAGGCTTGGCTGACATCAGCGACTGGGGCAGGGATGGGTCCTCAGTTTCCTAAGGATTTCTTTGATCCTCCATGCATATGCAGACTACACAAGTGACACTTTGCCCTCTGTATCTGCTCTGTATCTGTGTGCTAAATAAATTCATGGAGGCAAGAATACTCAAGGACCCCAATGACGCTACAATGATGCTAGACTAAATGCAATGTGGTATCCCTGATTGGATCCCGGAGCTGAGAAATGGACAACCATGGAGAAGCCGGTGACAGCCAAATAAAGTAGGGACTTTGGTCACTAGAAATAAATATACCAATGTTAGTTTCTCTGACAAAAGAAACCACAGTTACCATGTGTTAACATGGGAGGAAAGTGAGCAAAGGGCATACAGGAACTCTCTGCCCTTTGTCTTTGCTATTTTTCTATAAAGCTAAAATTATTCCAAAGTACTTTTTTTTTTCCTTTTAAATCTTTAAAAAACGCTCAAGGTCACCAATCGTGTTTGTTAACTCTTCTCAGGTCTAAAGGTCTGAAAAGTAAACATTTGTACCTGGCCAAACTGTCGCAGCCATGACCCAGTGTAAGGAGAGCAGATTGCCTCCCTGATCCCTTTACTCTCTTTCAGCCTTTTGTATTCTTCACAATTTGCAAATCACATTATCTATTAATCTGTTTACTATTTTGTGTCTGTTTCTCCTGGTAGAATGGAAGCTTCCTGAGAGCATGGCACATGACTATCCCATCTCATTTCCATATTTCTGCTTCCTCAAAGAGTAACTGGTCGATGGAATGCAGTGATATTAAGCCTAAGAATAGAAATTCCTGTTTTTCACTTCCCTTCCCTGCTTTTAAGATCCTCTATTTCTGGAATCAGCAGCTCTAGCAGCTGTTTAAACAGACACCAAACAACATTGAGCCAAGGGAAGGGAGTGTGATGTCTCTTTTCAGAGAGAAGATGAGCTCCATGGGGCTAGGAGCATGCATAGCTTCTTCCTGTCTGAGACATAGTTGATACGTACTAAACACCTTTGGGTCAAATGTCGGGAAACTTGGAACAAAGAAAACCAGAGGGATGGGGCTGCACGATCCCATAGGAACTGAGGGAAGAATCTGGATGAGGGGTGGTGGAGGAAGAGAAACAGGTAATAAAAGTGAAGAGCTTGATTACTATTCTCTAATAAATGCAGTTTCTCTTGGTATACAGGATTTTGCAAAACATGATAGAATGGGTGTGCTTGTCATAACGGATTGGACTCAACCTTTTAGTGCAGTTCAACATTTTTTAATCCTTTCAAATTTCCAGATTTCATCTTTGGTGCTAGGAATTTGAAGACTGATAGAACATAGTCATGGTCCTCCAGGAATGTATCATCTTGTCAGAGAAACAAGTAGGTGCACAAAAAGTACAGGGTAGTTACGTGAACAAGAGACAATGAGGTCAACATCCTCTGGGCATGTGTGGAGGAGGTATGGGAAATGGGGCTTTTCTGAAGGAAGTGATGCTCAAACTCAATCATGCAGAACAAGCAGAGCTAATCCTCTTGCCCCCTATGCAGGTGGAAGGAATAGCATGAAAAAAGAAAGGAGGAAGATATAAGAAAGTGCAACGCTATAGGTACAAAGGTTGACAGTAACTGTCCCACAACCTTTCTGAAATAAAATTTATCATGGTGCTTCTCCAATGATTGGTTAATTCATTCAACAAGTATTTACTGAGAGGCTACTTTATGCCAAGCCTAGCAGTAGGCACATTGAATGTGTAGCTCAAGTTTCATGTCTAAAAAGAACTCACACTTCAGGAGACTAATAGCAACACGGCCGTGAGCTCGAAAGATCTCACCCATAATCCATCCAGGACCAAGAGCTTTACTTTAAAACATTTTTTATCTTGCTGTTGGGTATGTATCCATTCCTCAGTCAATATCACTATTCATACCCCTTGCCCTAATTAATTCTTTTATTTAAGATTTTAAAACTTATTCAGAAACTGTACATAGTATTCTCTGTTGTAAAAATCTATATGTAGCGGCCCTACTATATAAATCTCAGCCACTGTTTCACATATTTGTGTTTGACTCTTCTTGATCAGGCCTGTACACATCTAGAAAAGTTTTCATCTAATGGAATTTGCTTTTTCAGAACTTTCTTCATTTCTTGTGCTATTTTCATGCTGATTTTGCTAATCCTTATATAACTTCTCAAGTTGAATACTTTGCTTAATTCTTTATTATTAAATAATAATGCTACAATTTTGTTGCCTGTATAGTTTTGACCCTATTCCATGAAATTTGATATGCACTAGGCCCATTATTTTCTACGTAATGTTTTTTTTGAATAGTCATATGATTGAGAAAAGAGATTTTTCTTTACGCATAATTTCCAAGTTGTTGTTGTTGTTTTTTAAGAGAGAGTAGGAGAGGTGAGGCAGAAGGAGAGGGAGAAAGAGAATCTTAAGCAGGCTCCACCTCCAGTACAGAGCCCAAAAAGGGGCTCGATCTCATGCCCCTGAAGTATGAATGACCTGAGCTGAAATCAAGAGGCAGACACTTAACCAACCGAGTCACCAGGGCACCTTCCAAGTGGTTTTTATTTAAATCTATTCTTTCAATTTCTAGAATTTATGGCAATCTGTCTAGACAATGTAAGCTGTTTAATTTCTACTTTTAAGAATTTATTGAGGATTTTTTAAGATATGGTCAAGACTATGATAAATTTTAGTAAATTTCTATGGATATTGGAAAGAGATTTTTTTCTCTTATGAAAGATAACATTAAGTATTCATATATTTAGCCTAATAAATTTTAATACAGAATTTTATATACAGATTTTTTATTTCATGATCTATGAAAGAATGAAAATGTTTTTTGTTTCATTTTGTTTCCATTTTCCATATTTATAATTTCTTAGTTTATTTTTAAATATTTTTCTTCATATTATTTGATAATAATATATATAAAATATAATGAATGTAGACTATTACAACATCATTCAGGATAATACATTTTATCAAAACAAACTACTATCCTATTTACTTACTGTATTGTGCTTTTAATTATACTTTGGGTGATATTAATTCTCCACCTCTGCTTTCTATTTATTTGCATATGCCTGGAATATCTTTCCTACACTTTTAGGTTTAATGTTTGCCAGTTAAAGTTAGATTATTCTTTAACTCAATTTATCTTTTAATAAAGAGATTTAAACCATTTGCATTTATTGTAATAATGGATACATCTACTCTCATTTTCTTTGAATGTTTTCTTTTTGTTTCTATTGGGAAAGCTGAAAAATGAGATAAATAAAATTGCAGAGCTGTACCTGAAGCCCAGCTTACACCATGATAAATCTGCTATGGTTAAAATTTCTCTTCCTTCAGTCTTCAGGTAAGACAAACTTTGAGGTCTCCTCTCTATTCACACGAACCTTAGGCTTTCTTTACCCATTAAATGGGATCACCCATTACTAAGGGAAGCTCATTTATTATCTTAACTTTTCCCTGAAGACATGTAAAAATATATATAATTTCAGAATTAGGGGCACCTGGGTGGCTTAGTGGCTAAGCATCTGCCTTAGGCACAGGTGGTGATCTTGGGGTCCTGGGATCAAGTCCCACATCAGGCTCCCCACAGGGAGCCTGCTTCTCCCTCTGCCAGTGTCTCTTCCTCTCTCTCTCTGTGTCTCTCATGAATAAATAAATAAAATCTTTTTAAAAACACGTTAGAATTAAACTAACATATTAGTGTTGGGCATGAGAAGTGATCAAAGCCATATAATTGCTACTAAAAGGCCACATAAAATCAGAATGCTTTAGTTTATGAAGAGGTGGCAACCATCACTAGAAGCTAGAAATGTCTGAGAAAAGACAGATAGAGACCTTCTAGAATAAATAACCCCAAATTCAAGAAGAAAGCTGCCACCTCTACTGGTATCTCCTGATAAGGTTGCCTCTGACACCACCATATGATTGGCATGAAAGTCTTGTGTGTGGAGGAAGCCGCTCTCAGGAATCTATCATAAAACGATGCGCTGGAGAAACAGTTTCTTGTGACCTAAATAAGTCCACAACAAACATGTACACAGTTGAGACAGTCTGGACAAGTTTACTTTCTTCTCAGATTGATGTAATCTTAGATTTTTAAATTAATAAAGCGATTTTACTTCATTTCCTTATTTTTCATATACATTACAATATAATCAGAGTAACTGGATTTACTTCTACTAAACCCTATATCTTACAGTTTTAGTTGTTTTCTTCCAATTCTTTATTACCATGATTTCCTGTTCACAGTGTTTTGTTTTGTTTTGATTTGTTTTGCTTTGCTTTGTTAACTCTTCTCTACCAGGTCACTTACATGAGAATTTTGCTTTTAATAGAGTATTGATTTTCTGAAGGTCTGTCTTTCTGAAAATGACTTCCTTATGCTCTTGAACAACCTCACTCATCTTAACTAAAGAATTTTTAAGTCTCAATATTTTCTTCCTCAGAATGTTATAACCATCGCCTAACGCATTTAGAATCTTCCAAAAGATCTTATATCATTCTGGTGTTTGCTCTCTGAGTAATCTATTTATTCCCACATATGGATGCTTCTAGAAAAATTTATTTTAACTTTCAAATTCAAAATAATTTCATTGGGCTGTGTCTCAACATTGCTATCTTTCATTATTTTTTGATAAGGACAGCATGGTGAGTTGGTCCAACCAACCAAGCCATTTCTTCAGGCCTAAAATGTTCTTTCTTTTCTTCTTTGATTTTCTCTCTCCTCTGTCTTCCCCTTCTATCCTCCTAGGAGTTCCTCTGAATCTGTCCTCTTCTATCTCACCACTATTTTTAAAAAAAAATTGTCTTTCTTCTAAATTCTAAGAGAATATCTTGGGCATTCCTTCTCTTCTAGTCATTCAGCTTTCTGGAGGCATGCTGCTCAGTACGGGAGCCACTAGCCCCATGTGGTTACTTAAATCAAAACTTAACTTAAATGAAATAAAACAAGAAATTTCATTGCTCTGTCACAAGGACTCGGCCATCACATGGGGCTATTGGCTACCAACACATAGTACAGGTAGAGAAAAGAGAGGACAAACTATAGTCCCTGGGGTCAAATCCAGCCCATAGCTATTTTATAAATTAAGTTTTCCCTTATTTTAATTGTGGCAAGATACACATAACATAAAATTTGCCCTTTTTTAGATTTTATTTATTTATTTGAAAGTGAAAGTATGGGGGAGGGGCAGAGGGATAAGAAGCAAACTCCTTACTGAGCCAGGCGCCTGACTTGGGGCTCGATCCCAGTGTCCTGGGATCATGACCTGAGCTGAAGACAGACACTTAACTGATGTAGCCACCTAGGTGCCCCTAAATTTTCTATTTTAACCATTTTCAGGTGTATAATTCAGTGGCATGTAGTACATCCTCGATGTGTGCACTGTCACCACTATCTAGTCCCCGAACTAAAGGAAACATTGTGTCTATAGACTAGTCACCCTCCATTCCCCACTCCCCCCAGCCCCTAAAACCATCAATCTGCTTCCTGTCTCTATGATTGAGCCAGTCACAGAAATAGAAGCCAACCTTTGGTGTCTGGCTTCTTTTACTCAGCATAATGGTTTCAAGATTCATCCATGCTGTGGCACAGACCAGTACATCAATCCTTCTTACAGCAGAATAATATTCCATTATGGAATGGCTATATAGTCTTTTGTTTATCCACTCCTTTGTTGATGGACACTTAGGCTGTTTTCACCTTTTGGCTATTGCCAATGGTGCTTCTGTGAACACTTTTGTACAAGATTTTTGTGAACACCTGCTTCCAATTATGGCAGCTATATACTAAGGAGCGGAATTGCTGGGCCATGTGATAAATTCTATGTCTAAGTTCTTGAGAAATGGCCAAAACTTTTTCCACAGAGGCCATATGATTTTATATTCACATCAGTAATGTATAAATTTCAGTTTCTCCCCAGCCCTGCCTACACTCATTGTTTCCCTTTGTTCTTTTTTTAATTATAGCCATCCTAGTAGATATGAAGGTATCCATGGACTGCTTTTGTGCATGCCATGAGCTAAGATTTTTTTTTTTTGTAAAGATTTGTTTTAAAAAATTGAGAATATGCAAGGGACTGTATGTGGCCCTCAAAGACTAAAATATTTACTATCTACTCCTTTATATAAAATGTTTTCTGATCCTGGATATAGAACATTGTCACCATTGCAGAAATATCTTTTGGACAATGCTCTGAGAATGGAAGGAGTCAGTGGCTCACTTGTAGTTTTCAATTCAGGAATCTTATGTTTCACATACATCCATTCCTTACTAGTTTTATGTTGTTTTCCACTTCCTTACACTTTTCAGGTGTCATATCCTCCTGAACGTTGTTGAAGATACTGATTCTAACTTCTCTGAACTTTTCTCTTGTTATCACTATTTAACATGGAGATATTTGTTCTTGTTATTCAAAGAGGTCCCCTTCCCTGACAAGCTCTATCCTTTCATCTACTTGCGGAATTTCCTCTCTTTGCTCATTCTTGAGAAGCAGAATTGGAGCTGAGACAGACTTTGGCAGATGGTACAGATCCCTATCTCTCTCTTTTCAATGGAGAACAGTTTAGATTTCCTTTTCTCTAACGTTGCCAGTTCAAAAATCCTGCAGCCTAGGACAAGTGGCAATGGGACCCAAGTTTCATCATTTCAGCATTATGCTGAAGAGTTCCCCTCCTTTATTTGGAAATGGCCAAAAGTTCATTGTACAGTGTCCATCTGCCCTCTTTGACAGGCACAGTTACATAGCTGGATGTGACACTGGCAGTGGCAATGTTCTTTGTCCAGCCTCCTTGCCAAGAATAAGTTTGTAATGCCTGGTGTGACCACTCAGAGTAATTTGTGGGGCCCAGATGTGCCTCCCAAAATACCCACAGTCTTCCTTCCAGTCATCCCTGCCGACTGACAATGTCATTCCACCAGTTTCTTTCCCAGGTTCTCCTTTGGCAAACACTTGCTTTAGGTGTGGGAAGAAACTGCTCGGCAACATTCATCCTTCAATCCCTTCTCCTCTGAATTATATCAGGCAGAAACTCTGATAATCGTGACATATAAATGGCACCATTCTGGGTTTTCCACTGCTGACATACAATTTGTCATCACGTCCTGGTGGTAAGTAATAGGACTATGGATCCTGTGGTAAGCTATTCCTGCTCACAATGCCATTCATCCATAAATCCCAATTTAGACTTAATCGTTATAGTTTGGCAGAGTATAATTTAAGAAAATGATGTGTTACCCTTGATTATCTATGCTTCTAGAAATCCTAGAGGTTGGAAACACGAGGACAGAAAGCAGACATCACCAACCTTCTGGCACAAGCTTAGCCTGGTTCCAAGAAAAAGTGCCCACAGGAAAACTGAAACCTTTCAACTAGTAACAGATGTTGCAGGCATTGTGAGAAGCATTGTGTTTTCCCGGGACCCAAATTTCTAGATGAACGATGAGAAGAAATGCGTCTTTCATCTGCATGTTTGACAGCATGCGGATGAAACATCCCTCTCAGACAGTAGGCACTAAACAAATATATGGTAGAAAATGTCTGGCTGGCTGACTTGCTGAAAGACTGGATTTTTCACTCCTCATCCAGATGTTTTGGTTTCACGGAGTCACTGGCAGAGACTGCCAAGCTGATTTGTGATCTCCGAGTGAAGGGCGGTACACAAGCACAGAGCATCACACCGGCAAATGAGCACATGGCACCGTCGTCTGTGCAATGAGGTCTCACGGGCTACAACCCAGGCGTGTGACAGACCCTCCGGTCCACTTCCAAGTGCTTCTGACAGACGAGCCCCCCATTTGCATACATCTCATCACGACACCTGCTGAAACTGTTAAGTTATGATTAGTACTGTTAATGGAGTCTTCAGCAGGAATGTATTCATATTTCTAATGTTGTCAGGGCAGATTGTTTTGCTGTTAGGGAGAAAGCCTATCAGACATAAATATTTATGCCTGGAAGGATGTCAGATTCTTTAATCGGGAACTGGATTGGTCTTAATTGAATCTTGGGGACAAATTTAGGCTCAGCGTTGATTGTGTAGTGTTTTGCTTCTTGTGCGCAGGCCTCGCTTGGACTATCCCCGGGATCCTGGCACGTGAGCCTCAGCTGTCTAAGCAGGTAGGCTCTCACTGAAGGGGAGCTGGAAAGTCAGTGATGCTGACAAGTGATCATTTTTGGAGGAGACTGGCGGGGCTTTATAGAACCAGATAAAGGGAATGTCATTGATCCAGAGCTGACTTTCCAAAAGCATTTCATGAATCAAGCAGGCCCAGGGCTACAATCCTCATAAAGAGAGGGATTGTGTCCTGAACACTGTTTTTCTCCTGGACTCTCTGCTTCGCTGTCTGGAGTGAGATGGCCCCACAGCATGTGTGGGATCAACAAATAGACTGATGATGATGGGCGATGCTGAGGTTAACCCACAAAGCAACTGGCTCTCACTTACTCATGCAGCACCTTCACGAATCTGGATTCACAGATCACCCAGGACAGACTCTCACTGAGGACCAAGGCAGTGGATCCATAAAGAGCTCAGACTCTGGAGCCTAATGGGGAGGTTCGGATTGCAGATCTAGTTCTCTCTAGCTGTGTGCCCTTGGATGAGCAGTTAGTATCTACAGCCCCACTTACCCCTCTCTACATGGTTGTGGCACACTTTCCCGGTGATCAGAGTGCACATGTGGGGGACTCTGCCAACAGACCAGGCACTGCTGCTTCGTGGGGACTACCTCATCTGATCCTTACGACAGTCCCAGGAGGTAAATCCTTGCAGCAGCCCCAGTTTGCAGACAAAGAAAGTGAATGCCAGGTGCTGTGCTCAGCAGTGATAAACAGAGCAAGAGGAGTAAGAGATTTAGAAGATACATCTCTGCCTTCAATGTACTCAAGGCCAGTGTAGTCTGGACAGGGGAGAAAGAATCCTGCCTAGCAAGGAGAGAGGCTGGCAGGAGCCAGATGGAGTGCAAGGAACTGGATTCTGAGAAAAGGGCCCGAGCTCATGCTGGGGGAGGTGAGTGGACCCATGTCCTGGGCAGGAAGCACTGCAGGAGAGCCTTCAGCTGTCCTGGGCCAGGGTTCACAGAAGGACGCTTATTTCACAGGGCTAAGAGTGATGGTCTTGAAGCAAGTGGCTCAGGAAGACAAGAGAACATATGCATTTGACTTATGCACAGCGGGTCCAGATGCCAACTTGGCCACTTTTTAACTCAGCATCTTGGTTGCCTGACCTGAGCAATGGACAGAATGATATCCTCTCAAAGAGTTGCTCTGAAGATGTATGAAATCAAGTGGTCGAGGGCTAGGCACATAATAAGTGCTCAATAAATGCAGGCCTCTTTACTTTCCTGCTGATGGCACTGGGCTCCTCATGTGCTCTGAAACAGAGGCCCAGGTTATGGGTATAGCCTGATTCAGAAAGGAGGATGGAGGGCGCAGACACTGGCCATCTCCACAGTGTGATCCCGAGGCTACTTCTGAAGAGCCTTGTTGAATTGTTCTGTATCTATAAATGTCTCACTCAAAACCAGGTGAACTATCGGAGGGCTCTTAGTCTGATTTCCCAGAGCCTGGTGTGTACACATTCTCAGTAAAGTCTCCCTGCTTGAATGGGCAGGTGGGTGGACTGATGGGGGGATGGGGGCGCTGATAGATGTGAGAAGGGGAAGACTAGTATAGAACTGAATCTGCAGAGAAAGAACTGGTCTCTGGTTCTGGTTCACCCAATCTTCCTAGGAATGTTCCTCTCCATAAATTGTCCCCCTTCAGTCCCTTCCAAGTAAAGAAGAGGACATCCTCAGACATCAGGTCTTCCAAGCTTGACGAACGTTCTGGGGGGCTGATAGCACCCATTTGATGTGTAGACATTAGATGGAGGATGTCCCAGCTATGAGGAACCAAGGAAAACCAAGGTCTCCTTCCATATCAGGAGGAAAACAATTTCCACTGCCCCAGATAAAACTTGTCACATGACAAAAAAAATGTCATAGTCTCTATCAGTCCCTAAACTGAGCCTTATACTTTCCCTGTGAGATAGCCTTTTAAAAAAAAAAAAAAAAAAAAAAAAAAAAACACTCTAAAAAAACATCTTCAAAAAGAAACCCCTGATGTGCAGTTTCAGAAAAAAAAATTAGGTCAAATACACCACCAGAGACAAGCCCCCAAAGTCAGGTTCACATGTGAACCGGCCTTTGGGTTGTTGCCAGTTCCTGGCCCAGGCCAGGTGGTCCATACTCCCCGATGTCACAGGCCCACAAGCGGGACTGTTCAGGGCTGGGCGGGACAAGACGTTCACTGCTCACTTCTCATTTCCCAGCCCTTTGGTGCTCCCAGATGTTTTAATTACAGAGGAAAGGGAGCGGATGATTCTGGCCATATGTCTCCATTCCACACAAATAAATCTCCTCGCCGTCCTGTGCAGCTCTGTAGCAGTGAGACTGTCCCACCGAAACTGATGCTGTCGGGCCTAATCACCATCTTCAATCCTTCAGTGAGCACGTTAATTCAGGGAACACCGGCTGGGACCGCTGTCCCAGGGAAATACTCAATCTAGAAACAATTAGACTCACGTCGCAGCAAGATGCTGCCCCTCCTCTGGGGAGCTAGGTGCTCACTCAGTCTGAGCTGAGGAAAGCCCACCAGGAGTTGGGGAGGAAGAGCCAGGCAGGGCGGGGTCAGAACACAGGGCATGACTCTTCAGCAAGGACTTGGGCACCGTCCACAGCACCTAGAAACTCAGGCCCTAGGCCATTATCTACGGCATTTCCGGCTGCAAACCTGCCTTCTTAGAACTTCGAGAGGAGCTCAAAGGAGATGTCACTTCCATGTGGCTGCAGTGTACACGCACACACACAACACTCACACACACATACATGTATTCACCCACATGCACACTCGTGCACACGCACGAGAGCATGCCCATATACACACTAATTCACATTCGTGCGCACATACACATGTGCACACACGTGCATGCATACGCACACACACACAGATTAGTGAGCTTTTCTGAGGAAACAGCAGAAGCCAGCAGATGTATTTAGTGTTCTGATTCAGTTTCACTAAATGCTAAATTTGCTCTTAAACTGAGCATTGCCATGCGTAGATTAAGAACAAGCCCAGGGAAATTCTATATGGTTTTGGGTTAGTTTTCTACAATGCCATCATGCCTGAGAGTAAATATAGAGGAGATTCCAAAGTATTTTCAAAGTGCATATACACTATGAGAGTACGTGCAGTCAGTCCATCCAGCACAGACAGGAATCAAGCGCACGTACCTTTTGTGAACATCGGGACGAAGTTTTAGAAATGTTTACACCCATGTAACCAGCACACGGATCACAGTATGAGCAGAGCCAGCACCCCTGAGGCCTTCCTCCTGCCCTTCCCAGCCCATATTCCCCTCAAAGGTAAAAGGTAATTTAACTTATCTCCATGGATTTGTTTTTCCTCTTTCTGAGTTACATATAAGTAGTGTCAATGCTCTTCCACAAGAGACCTCTATTGTCAACAATACGTATGTGAGACACCTGTGAGGTTGTGTGTAACCATAGTTCTCTCCTTCTTGTTGCCCTAAGATGTTTTATTATGTGAGCACTATTGTCCCCACTTATCCACAGGGGTATGTTCCAAAACCCGCAGCGGATGCCCGAAACCATGGAGAGCATTGAACCATACATCTACCATGTTTATTCCTACACACACATACTTGATGTGATGAAGTCTGATTTATGAATTAGGCACAGCAAGAGACTAACAATAACTAGGAATAAAATAGAACAATTATAACAATATACTGTAATGAAAGTTATGTGAATGTGCTCTCTCTCTCTCTCTCTCTCTCTCAAAATATCTTGTTGTCCCATACTCATCCATCTTATTGTGGCAGATGAGATAGTGACATGCCTCAGTGATGAGATGAAGCCAGGGGAATGATGTAAGCATAGTGATGCAGCGTCAGGCTCTGGCCAACCTTCTGATCGTATGTCAGGAGGAGCATCACCTGCTTCCAGAATGGAGCTGACCACAGAAAACGGAAGCCAGGGAGTCTAGCCATAGATAAGGAGTGACTACTTCTACCACACCCACAGTTCATTCTACGGGTCCACTTTGGCCCTGGAATCATAAAAGCTGTCGCTGTGAAAATAGTTGCACCTGCACACTCATCTCCTGTGGGCATAAGCTCAGGTGTGGGGGAGGGTCAGAGACTCAAACAGCTGTTTCTTGAGGTCAAAACGCTATGTGCCAACCCGACCCTGATCTCAGCTCTTCCCCACACCGGAGTCAGACAATCTAAAGATAAGTACCACCCAGGTCCTTCTAGTGTTTAAAATTCAGTGATAATGCTCCATTGCCCTTGGGGTATGATCCAAAGCTTCCACGCCCTGGGGCCTGGTTCTCCCTCGAGATGTGTCCACAACGAGTCACCCTGAGCACCTCTCAAGCGTGCCTCCAGTCAGCCCTCTCTCCTGGCCTTCCAGTCTGTTTCAGCTCAAGCTCTGCTTGCCTTTTCCTGGCTGACTGTCCCACCAGGTGATTGGAGCACATAGGCCATGCCCCCAAAGAAGCTACCCCTCCAAGTCTGGTCCACCTGTTTGCTTTCCTGTGGCCTCTTTCCTGTGTTCTCCTGCTGCTGGATGTTTTTTCACTTCCTTCTGTGCCCTGTGCCCTGATCTATATAGATTTGCTTTGTTCTGTTGGGCTTTGATTTCTGTGACCGTGTCTCATTTCAATTGTGAGGCTCCCATGAAGTCTGTTGTTCTTCACTCGTGTATTGATAGCATAATTCATTCGTGCAGCCTTCACTCAACACATCTCCACCGAATATATGAGACTCTCTGCTAGTAGCAAAGCAGGATTGGAGGCAATGACACCTCTGAGACATGGGATCTCTTTCCTTGAACTCTTCAATCTGGAAAAGAAGATGGTATGAACAGATGGAGTGGTGGGCAGTGGATGAAGCCTGCAAGGAAGTAGATATGGGTCTGAGTGCTGGACTTGGCCACTTAGAGCCATGTGACCCTGTGCAAACCACTCACCTTCTCTGAGTATTGGACTTACAAAATTCCTGACTCACGAATCTGTGGGAGGTAAATGAAAATGAATATGTAAAATGTCCAGTACCATGCCAGGAATATATGGAATTGTCAAATCACTGGGCTGTGCACCTGAAACTAATATAATATTAAATGTGAACTCTACTTCAATTAAAACAAATTTTTTAATCACAAAAATTTAAAGAATACATTAGTCTCTAAATTAAAGGCCCTTAACATGTCCTATATGAGAACGGAATACAAAATAATGAGGGCTATGGGAGACGTTCCAGGGAAGAAAGCCAAGATCACAGAAATGAATTTTTGTTTTAAAGAGATTAAAAACAATTCAAACAAACAAATAAAAATCTTCCAATACTGGATGAGTAACTTGGCAAAAGTAAAGTCACTGCATATGTGGCTTTGTGTAAATGACATGTGAAAAGAGAAACAGAATGTGGCCATCCAAGGGGAAGAGTGAGAGGGTGGAGAAGCCTTCCCTCCCCACCTGCCTGTCTGCCAGCCCTTGCACATGGAGTTTGGCCAGGCAAAGTCCTATCTCTGCTCTTGATACAGCTCCTCACCTTGACAAGGGGAGCTGGCCAGGTCAGTTCCCACCTAGGACAAATGTTCTCTAAGTCAGTAGAAAGAGTTGTCCCAGGGGAGTCCCGGTTCCACTGTATGCACTTGTCTTTGAAAGACTGGAAAATGTACTTAATTCAGCACAGAGGCCAGACACCAAGCAGGCCAGGGAGCTCTGCATGACCATAGCAGGCACAGCTCCAGGGCTCATGCTCCTTGTCTGGTGTAGCCCGAGAGAGGCTTTGGTTGGTTCTGAGCCCAGAGTGACACCAAAGAAGAGGATGGCATTAATGTGAGCCATTTCTGCCAAGTTGCAATATGCTCTTTTGCTTACTGTCTGGCCGGAGAATGGGGGTAAGTTTAAGAGGCTTGAGGCTTCCATTTGTCCTTCACCAGAAGCCAAGGAAACTGCACAAGGCTCTGCCAGCTACCAAATATCTACATTCCAGTTACACATTCAGGGATCTCAAGAGTGAGTCCTGGATAGGATTTTGGTCACTAAGGACCCTCTGTGAGCTAAGCTTGGGCCAGGACTCCATGTATTACCTGGGTCCCGTATGCCCCACTCCTGACAGGCAAAGGGGCATAACCGTGCTTTGAGTCTCTGGTCTCAATGTCAGCTAATACCTGTATCCAAGTATCTTTGAAATGTCTGTGTACGCCCTCATTCCCATGTACAGTATCCCAAGTAAACGCCGAGGGACCCCTTTGGTGTGGCACTAGAGGAATCTCTACCACCGACACTTGCTGTGAGGTTGCAGGGAGCTTCCACCTGGATTCCTGCCCTCAGTCAGTGGGTTCACAGCTGAAACTGGTCCATTCCCAGAAGGCAGGCAAGTGATCACAGCTTTTAGTTGATGTGTTGGTGTGTTTGCCTTCAGCCGCTCTTGTATGTTCTTGATATCTTTTGATTACAGAGACTGAGCCTTATACTTGTTGGCTGCCCATCTATTTTGTCCCTAGGGTCACTGTGTTCTATTAAGGGTCCCCTAGCTCTCTGAAGACCAGGCTTTTCTGGCTCCACCCAAACCTCGCCACCCTTGATGATAATAGTGCTTACCTCACTTCTTAGGATAAAACATTTCAGTATGGCTTAAGTTAACTTGGAATTTTATCATACCCACTGCTATCAGGGGCCCTTTACCATAAAAGCTTCTCCTTCCATCATCCCTGACCTACAGAAGACAACACCACCAAGCTTACCGGCAATACTGGCATTCCCTTCACTGGCACGCATCTTGAGGCTCTGGTGAATGGAGTGTGCTTTGGAAGCCTCTCATGGAACGTGATTGCTGATGACTTTCCCCATCTTATTTAGGGTATTTTCTCTAGAAAACCCTCTTCTCTGAGCCTTTTGATCTTTTTTTCCAATACCTGCCGTATTGGTTCTAGCATTTCTGGTTCACTTAACATGCATCATGCTTTTTCTCCAACTTTCTAGGAGACATCTCAGAAATGTGTTAGAACCCTCTACTGGGGTCCTTGGCAAGATGCTAAATTCTTCCTCATTAGAGGGTCCTCCTATCTCAATAAAATCTCCTGTATAAAATTTAATGTCCTCCTCACCTTGATTCAGCATCCTTAGGATGCAGTCCCATGCATGTTCTCATGGGACCCTTTTACAAAAGGGATTTCTTCATTAGGCCAGGCCCACCACACTCAGGGGAAGAATATTATACAGGGCCTACACACTGGGGAAGCAGGAATCTTGAGGACCATCTTAGAATTTTACCTATTACATCTCTAAACCCAGCAATGACTACTGAGCTGTGAGACCAGAGATGCCTCCAGAAATTTCATGTGTAAGGGATCAGATGTGGTCGGGAGAACTCCCTTCTGGAATGTCCAAATTCATCCATCCCAGGTTCCCCTCCACCTCCTTAGCAGTCTCCTCCATAGACATTGCAATAGAAATACTCAAAATGTGTACCTTGCATTCTAGTCGAAGACCTGATTCTATGAAGACTTGATTCTGCATGACATCGCTGTTTAAAGTTCTTTATTCTTTCTTACAAATTTACTTCTCATTTGCAGGAACTAGAAAAAGGGGTCAACTAGCGGGTCCCTTCCAGGAACGTGGCAGATGATAAACACTTAGGAGAGTGGCCCGGGAAGCCGTGAATTATGAAGCCCAGCCTCCTGTCCTGGGCCAGTCCATGAGGTCATTGCAACAATGGGCCCCCCTCAGAAAAGACCAGGGAGCAGGGATAGGGTGGTGAGCATCTGCCCTCCGGGGCAGTCTTTCTTTCAAGTCCCTAACTGACTGCTCTACGGTTTCCTGCATACATTAAAGAAAATGTATGGGTGCAAGAGCCTGGAATTCAATAGCTCATAACTACAATTAACCACCATTAATTAATGGCTGTGAGATAAATGAGCCATGCGATCGGTTTATTCTTGGGTTGCAAGTATTTAAATTCACAGTAGGATGCAAACCCATTTTTCACCACTGTGAATTTAAAACGAGTTTGAATCAGTGCTGCGTGTTGCAGGAGGCAGGCAACAATTTCCTTGCTCAGTAGCTCACGTCTGAGGTTCCATGAATGGGAAGAGGCCGACAGAGGCAAAGAATCCCTGTGCGCAACAGCAGTAGGAGCAGATTCTCTGAGCACTTGCCTTCCTAAGATAATGATAAGAATTACTATGTGATAAGACTTTGGGGAATATAAAAAATAGTGACAGGGAATAAAGGGGAAAGGAGAAAAAATGAGTGGGAAATATCAGAAAGGGAGACAGAACATGAGAGACTCCTAACTCCTAACTCTGGGAAACGAACTAGGGGTGGGGGAAAGGGGAGGTAGGTGGGGGGTGAGGGGGACTAGGTGACGTGCACTGAGGGGGGCACTTGATGGGATGAGCACTGGGTGTTATTCTATATGTTGGCAAATTGAACACCAATAAAAAATAAATTAAAAAAAAAAAGACTTTGGGCCAGGCACTGCCCTCAGAAATGTTTGGGCAGCATCTAATATTAATCTTCACCAGTCTCTGTGGGTGATATTATTATCCTTATTTTATGCTCAAAGAAATGGATGCCAAGATAGTTAAGTACTTGCTGTAGAAACAAAGTTTTCCTTCCTCATTCCCAGATTTCTTCCAAAATGCTCCCAACATGTCCCTTCAGATGATATTGCCCCTAATCTTTACATCTCCTCCATGTCCTGACTTATCAAAACTTCCCAAGTATTACTGAAACATTCTGCTTACTTTTAGGTTATCAGTCCATCACCCGGACAGAGAGAAGTTTCAGAAGACAAAGAAAAGGAGAGATCTCGATCTTACTTAATAGAAAGCAGAATGAAATGAGGTTCTTATCTGCCCCACCAAGACGATTATTAATTACAAAGGGGAAAATAGTAACTTCATGGAGGAGAAATTTTGCCATCACCATCTTAGCCAAGGAATCAAGACCAACATCACCCATGATAAGACATGTCGACATCATGCACCTCGACAGGAAATAGAATAAAACATTACTTCTGTGATATTCATGCCCCAAATGTCCAACCTCAATTTGATCATGAGGAAGAAAATTAGATGAGCCCAAATTAAGGGGCATTCTACAAAATAATTGGCCAATACGCTTCAAAAGTTTCAAGGTCATGAAAGATAAGGAGAGACCAAGGAGTTATCACAGATTAGAGGAGACTGGAGACATGCCTGAAACAGAGAAAGCACATTAGTGGGAAAGCTACTGAAATTCAAATAAAGTCTGTAGTTTAATTAATAATATTGTGTCAATGAGAATTTTCCAGTTTGGTAAATATGCTGTGGTTACGGAAGATGTTAGCATTAGGAGAAACTGAGTGAAGGGAAAGTAGGAACGCTCTGTGCGACTTTGCAACTTTTTTCAAAGTATTTTGTTAATGAAATGAGATCTTGAAACAAAATCTTGGGTAATGTCCAATCAGAATTTTTCTGAGAAATCACTATCTTTACACATACTGGTTTCTCATAACGGAGAAACCACTCTGTTTTAAAATGTTTCCTTTGGCTAGATTTCCTAAATTTAAAAGGTAGGAAGGAAATATGTCCTATTGATTTACAAAACAGTTTGAAAACAAATGTAAATTCTACTTGAGAACTGCTCATGTAAGCCGAGTGGAGTTAGTTAATAATACATGTCCTCTTCGACTATAACAGGGCCGTCCACACGGGGATCAGATCAGAGAGGGGAAAATGAAATAGCCTGTGCATGAGACTCTTATGACTTTGGAGAAAAGAGATCAAAGAAAAAGATAGTCTGGGGCAGCCCCGGGGCGGGGGGGGGGGGGGGGGTGCTCAGCGGTTTAGCACCACCTTCAGCCAGGGCGTGGTCCTAGAGACTCGGAATCAAGTCCCACCTCAGGCTCCCTGCATGGAGCCTGCTTCTCCCTCTGCCTGTGTCTCTGCCTCTTGTTCTCTCTGTATCTCTCATGAATAAATAAATAAAATCTTAAAAAAAAAAAAAAAAGATAGTCTGAGATGTATGCTGTAAGAAATTTAACAGGATTTGCCCACTTTATCTACTATTTAATTAGCCATTTCTTGGTCAAATAGCATCCTAATTGTTTATTTTTGCAGAATATCTCATGGAGCACAAATTGAAAAAACTAATCTAAATGACATTTTGAGAGTAAAGTCATGGAAGCAGTAGAGCAGAATCATGTTTTGTTTTTTAATCTTTTAGGGTTAGAGAAACTTGAGCATGTGAGCAGCAGGGAAGGAGCAGGTGTGGGGAGAAAGGGAGTGGAGGTACGAGACTCCCCATATGAGCCGTAGTTGTAAAACACATCCCAGCCTCACAATCGTTTGGCCACATGCACCTAGACTCTCACCAGACGAGAATCATGGGGAACCCAGGCTAGCAGAAAATGAGCAGCTCCTTCCTAACCTAACCAGGCTCGAAGGAATCATTTGTCTGCTTGGCACTGAGGGATGGGCTGCAGAGAAGCCAGCTGCTGGAGGGTCAAGAGATGGATGCAATCTTCACCTGCTTCTGCCTGGCCCACAGGACAGGTGGCCCCAACTGCTAGTCCTTCTCTTAAAGTCTGGGATGCCCTCCCAGTGTGCACTGCCTCTGTGATCGCTCTTGTGTTGCATAAGATGTGATGGGAATGTGGCCCCGTGGAACTGGGTGGCACGAGGGTGCTATCCAGCTGATGCTCAGGACAACTTCACCCTGAACTTCCAAGTCTAGGCATTCAGTCCGCTTCTTTGTGGGTGGGCCCTCAGTGCCTCCCTGGATCTTCCCAAAGCCACAGTCAAGCTTGTCATAACCATTAATGAGAAATATGTGATGGGAGTCCCACCTGTGTTCTGCACTGGAGAGTCTGGTGTGCGTGCCTGGTCCCTCCTCCATCCTCCTGGCTCAGTCACAGTTAGTAACAGCACCTCTTCACAGTAACCCAACAGGGACAGATGTCTGATGAAGCTGCTAAACATTGCTGGTACCACTGTAAACTTGTACCCACAAACATCTTTAGACCATTTTGCAAAGGCTGAGATTTTATTCAAAAAACACCATCCTTTAAAAAGAAACACACACACACACACACACAAAGGTGAAAGCAGAAGGTGTTTACTTCTGTGTCAGTTTAGCATATAACTTAAAACTATTGTCAATAGCATACATACACGGCGGCAGACAAACATAAATAAAATTATATCAACAGCCAATAAAAATGTTAATTAGCAATATGACAAAGCAGTTCCACATTTGTTTATGATATAATGTTACAGAAACAAAGCAGAATACAAAGTTCTATGTACACTAAGAGTAAAACTGTAAAAACTCTGTCTGCCTGCGGACTGCGTGGGGAGCACACATGAGACATGAAAACAGCTTTATTTGGAGTTTTTTGTTATTGTTATTATACTGCTGTGGCCCAGTAAGCAAAACACTTTTAAAAGGAAAGATCAAAGAGTTCAACCTAAAATGGAGCAATTTTCAGAGAGAAAACACGTATTATTGAATACTTGTTTTTGTGTTTTTATTCCCAAGGGGAAAAAATATTCCATCTGGGATAATGGATTATGTTTAAAATTATGCATAAAATATCTTTAAAAAGGATCCCAAGCGTTGCTTCTTCCGGATGATACCTCTTTCCTTTTTTAAGATTTTATTTAATTAATTAATTATTTGTTTGTTTGTTTAATATAGAGAGAGAGAAAGAGCACGGCAGGCAAAGGGAGAGGGAGAAGCAGGCTCCCAGCTGAACAAGGAGCCTCTTGTGGGGCTGGATCCCAGGACCCCAGGATCATGACCTGAGCTGGAGGCAGATGCTTCATTGACTGAGCCACCCAGGTGCCCCCGCTGATACCTCTGAATGCTACAGTGTGTGGTTTCCCTATAGCACATGCCACGCCAGGGGGCTGAGTGGTCAGGAGAAGGGAGGGAGAGGTGATGAAGGGAAGGATATGTCTGACTGTCCCCGGGAGGCTTTGCATAAACACAGAGGCCCATCCCTCCAGCACCTGGAGATTCTGGAGCCACAGTCCCTGAACTTGGGGAAAGCTCCCTACCACCCAGCCCCTCCTTGTCTCCCACCTGGGGCCACAGATCTGTGGCCTTCCATTACTACATTTGTTCTACACCAGGACTGGTCGTAAAGGACAGGACAGGACAGGAATGCTTCGCAAGGCTCGGTTCCGCCTCTGGGAGCACTACCATTTGCCCAAGGAAAGGAATAACCTAGTGTTCTCTTGGTATTTCCTTGTTCTCCTGTCTGGATTTTGCAGGAGTGGAAGATGAGGGAACCCTGAGAGAGTAGTAGAGGCCACCATCTCTTTGCACAAAGGGCCAAAGCCTGGGTGAGTGGGGACAGGTCCAAGGGGCTTGCAGTTAGAGGAATTAGGATACGGCTCTTCTCAGCATGTAGCCTTAAGATTCAGAAGGTATAGAAAATTCACTTTTTCCTTAAAAGAAAAACAAATCAAATATTCGATCCCTTAAGTACCTGCATCATTTTAATGTTTCTATCATATCGCATTTCACCATGGTTTTACGTAATAAGCTCTTCCCTCTCCCTGGAATGATTTCATGGCCTTTCTTTGCCTATGAAACTCCCTTTCCCTCTCAGGAAGGTATTACCACTTCCACCTTACAGATGCAAAACTGAAGTTGAATGACTCGCAGGAGGTGACATTGGATCACGGCTCACAGATCTGGTTAAATGAAAAACCCAACTTCGTTCGACCACACTGGGTCCCATTCATACACCGAGCATGTAATAATAGTCTCAGGATGTACTAAACTTTTTGTCATTAGTTGTTAAAATGTACGTCTTCCCTACTGGGCTATTGGCTCACGTTAGAAGCCCACTGCCTGCTGAATGCGTATGAAAGCTACTTTCTGTGTTCGCATATACTCCTACGCATACTTGGAAGTTCCTGGTCCCAAACCACCACTACTCTCTGCACCATGGCATGAGGACCACGCCCTGGCAGGGAGGGCATTGTCGTGATGTGCATTCACATATAAGCCAGGAACCAGGCTGGTTGTCTTTCCTTCTCAGCAAAATGGTGAGTCCAAAGCTTCCAAAGATTCAGATATTCTGGAAGGGAAAAAAAATGCCAATTGCAAATAGTATTTCATTTATCTCATGAAATATGCATTTCCAAATGTGGAAAGATGACCAGACACATCCTATTCTAATACAAGAACGGACCTGCTGGCAGGAGGAAAAGCCTTCCTAAATGTGATTTATGCCTGAATGTGGGTCACGGTGGAGAGAGGATAGGCAGCCCTTTGCAGCTCTCCAGACTCACATGCTTACCTGGACAGCCTGCTGTCACCACAGCCAAAGCTAGCAGGTACAAGCAGACAGCAGAGGCAGACACAGGGCTCCGGCGCTGCCAGTGGTGTGCCGGTAAGTGTTTAACAGTGGGCTCTCTTGAGGAGGAACGGGGAAGGTGTGTCCCGATTTGTAGTGTCTGCCAATTTCTGTGGGGTAGACATTCCCAGCCTGGACATTTTCATGCTACCAGTGTGACAATGAGCAGTCAGCACAATCCCCGAAAAATTAGCAATAGGCTCTGTGAGCTGGTAAAGCCAGCTCCAGCACACACCGGGGACTGCCACCCTCTTGGCAACTGTTTTAGGGATAAAGGGCTCATCAGAATGTGATTTGGGAAATTCTTTAAATCCTATATGACAGATCAGCATTTCAGAACTTTTTAACACACAAGTATCATCCACCCAATGACACACATGTTCCATAGCATAAAATACAACGTTAAAAAAAACGAATGCATATTTATCTACATGTCTTTATCTCCCTCCACTAAAAGGGAATTCATTTTTTTTTTTTTTTTTTAGTGTCTCTTTTAGATTGGTGTGTAGTTCCCTCTGCTTCCCGTGAGTACGATGGCAGACTGGCCTGTATTCTATTGAGCAGAAGAGAGAAAACACATATAACACTTTCTTGTTTGTGATACTAGATAGTAAAGTAACTGGGTGGGAGGCACCGGTTGCCCACTGCCCCCAGGTTCCTGGGCTGAAAGGGATCAGGGAGGTGGGCTGGAGCAGGAGTCCAAGGAGGTCAGCCTGCAGCCATCCACCACCCTTTACTTCGCAAAGGGATCAAGTTGACCATGTGGACAGAAATGGTAGGAGAGGAGCACCTGGTGGCTCAGTGGTTGAGCGTCTGCCTTTGGCTCAAGTCATGATCCCGGGGTCCTGGGATCAGAGTCCTGCATCAGGCTCCCTGCATGGAGCCTGCTTCTCCCTCTGCCTATGTCTCTGCCTCTTTCTCTGTGTGTCTCATGAATAAAGAAATCTTAAAAAAAAGAAAAAGAAATCATAGGATAATTGCCATTCTAACCTGAGAGGCTTTCTTTTTCCTTTCCCTTTACAAATATACTTGTCCCCCACCAGCTCCCTGGCTTCAAGCTCCCCTTGGGCTCTTCACGTGTTTCTTCAGAAACTGAGTCTTGGTCCGAAGGCCAACCCTGAGATGAAGACGTGCATACAAGTGATTTATGAAGGCCGGACTGCCAGGGGAAACTGGGAAGGTGTCCGGGGGGTGGGGGGTGGGGGAGAGGGGCACGTGTGCAGAACAGGGAAGGGGTGAAGCTATATGATTTCAGGCCAGTCACCCAGAGAAAACTCCGAATGTTAGTGACCCTCAGAGGGGCCAACCTCAGCTCAGGCGATGGAGCAGTCATGCTCCTGCACCCCCCTTGGTCAGCAGCGAAGGGCCAGCTGGAGGGCACATGTTCGGAGGCACCCGGGCTCACAGTGTAGGCACTGCAGGTGCGGGCTGTTTGGAGGAAGAGCTCACCTGAGGAAGGGTGGACCACGAGGGGCAGGGGGATAGGCACAGGGTGCAAACTCAAACCCCACAGGGGTGAATAAGAAGGGAACAGGAGCACCAGAAGACCTCGAGACTCGTGCTCTGCCTGAGAGCATCTGCGGACACTAAATGAACGCACACTAGCCTGTGTGTGCCCAGCGTGATCTCGTTCCCGGGACAAACCTGCCAGTCCCTCCCCTGCTCTTTGAACAGTCACCCACCCGTCTCATTCTCCCCCTCTCTCCCCTTCAGGTGAACAGGAGCAGCGGGTTCAGGCAGCATCATCGTGACCCACGTGTATTCAATCACAATCCACAAAACACCTGCGGTGTTAAAGAACTGTTTGCACGTAAGTCTCTTTCACACCAGGCATGGTTCCAAAGCTTCTTTCCAAGTATCTCACTTTCCTCGGCTCCCTGGAAAGACCAGACACCCGTGAAGGTAAGAGTGACTGCGGCCCAGCTCTGTTTGGAGCCCCATCTCCAGGTGTGTGACCACCAGCACCCTCCTGTCCCTGCTGGTGAGAAGCTCAAAGACACAGCTCCCTCCTCCATCAGCCCTGCAGTCATCCTGTGACACAGCATCCACGGGAACCGTGGCTGCGCCTGGAGGAATCAGAGTTGTCCCGTAGGGATCAGCAAACTGGGACCCGCGGGCCAAAGCCACCTGCCACCTGCTTCTGTCCACGAGGTTCTGTTGGACCCCAGCGCACACGTGTTGCCGAATTATCCCGAGCTGCTTCTGCTTGCGTGCTGCAGTGGCAAAGGTGAGTAGTTGCAACAGAGTCCGAATGACCTGAAAAGCTTAAAATAGTTAACGTCTAATCCTTTGCAGGGAGTTTGCGGACTCCTGCCCTGCAAGGTGCGCCAGCACACAGAAACAAACATCAAGACATTTGCAAACTCCATGAGCACTTTCTCAGCCCGTGTTTCACGCGAGTCCTGAGAAAGGAGCGGACAACAGCCTGTGGGAGAGATGGCACGTGAAACAAGGCACAGCCTGCGATCATGGGCGTGACAGAGCGTGGGCTCTGCTGGGGGGCCAGGAGGCCGTCTGGGGTCCCAGTCCCTCCCCCCCCACGACTACAGCAGCGTCTGCCGCAGATGCGTTCTCCTGGGCCACATGGGCGCAGCGGGCTTCTGAAGTCAGGGACCAGGGTCAGGTTCTGGCACAGAGTGGGGCTGCAGACGTGCATCGGGAGAGGGAGAAGCAAAGGGTGAGGTGCAGGAGGGAGGGGAAAGGAAAAGAAGCAGGAGAGGAGGATGGAGAAAGTCAAACGGCACTGGGCTCCACCGGCTTGCTGTTCCGGGCCGGGTCGGGGGTGGAAGGCTGGGAATCCCAGGGCTCGGGCTGCAGCCACACTCAGCAAGCAGGGGGACCTCGACCCGGGCCAGTCTTTTTGTCTTTTCTTCAACTTCTCATCAGAAGGCCATGCTTCTGCAAGTATCCTCACCCTCCGACACTGCAGCCTTCTCCATCCTGGGCAGCCTCCTCCCCAGCAGCACCCTCTCCCTGTGTCCTTTCCTCCTGCCCCTGATGCCACGCTCCACACCCCTGCCCTGCCTGAAGAGGCTCCCAGGGACAAGAGGACCAGAGAGACCCTACAGGAGTCAGAATCCTTTTTAGTGGGCAAGAGGAAGGCAAGCCTCTGAGCTCTGAAGTTTGCTTCTGCACGAGGAGACTTCCACCAGAAGGCAAGGCCCGAGGACAGACTTTTAAGGTTATGTGACCTCAGGCTACTTTACTTAATCTCTCTGTGCTTCAATTTCCCCATCTGTAAAATGGGAACGCTAGTAATATCGTCCATCCTCCTACAGGTCTGTGTTAGGACTGAATGAGTTAATTCCTGCAAAGCAGCAAGATCGGTACTAAGCACATAAATCTCTGTGTAAATGTTTGTTAAATAAAATCTAATCGATGCCAGCTACTAGATCTTATCCCTGAGGTTAGGCCTACTGGGATGGAAAGTTTATAAACTTTTTCTAAAATGATAAAAGAAAGTAATGAAATATTCCAAAGTCATTGATGTCTTCTAAGAAAAAGCATGTGCCAAGAAAAAAAAAATATCACGCTAACATTGTACAGTAAAACTTAATGGGGTAGAGTAATGACATCATTTTCGAGCTTACTAAAAATCAAGCCTGGTCTTTAAGAACCAGGAGTGGTTTTTAAATGTAAGGATGTACCCATGTCTCATGAATGCTTTTGAGCTTCCAGTACGATGGTAGGTACTGAGTACCTGCCCCAGAAGGGCAGGGAGAGAGCCGGTGAGCACACCTCCAGATTCCACTGTTTCCTGAACCAGCTGCCGCTGCTGGGGAATATCTGGAATGTGAGGCACCATCGGATGCTAAGTGGCGTCCTGGGTGAGGGTCACATAGTAACTACTAACGAGTAGGCTGAGCTATTCCTCACCAATGTTAATAATTAGTGAATGTTGCTAAGCTGCTTAAGACCCCGCCCTGGCTTCCTGGGGCACCCCTCAGCATGCCCCATAAGGCCACCATGATCTGCCAAAAACCCTCCTCTCCATCCCTTCTTTTCCCACTCTTCACCAGCCTTAGATTTTTGCCTCAAACATGCCCCAGGGCCTTTGCACACACTGCACTCTCAGCAGAGAGCTCCTTCCCCCTACATTAACCTCCCTGTCTACCCCCGCTGTCATAGATTACCTTGCTACCTGTTCAGGCCCTTTATTTTCTTCATTCAAGTTACTGCGATCTGTAACTAACTATACAATCCTACGTATTTTTTGCAGGATTTTCCTGTTGCCAGTCTAGCCTCCCGAAAACGTGTCTTCCATGAGAGAGCAGTACCAGGCCTTCTGAGAGTTATATTCCTCCTCGTATCCAAAGCACCTATGGCAGGTCTGACACATGGACAGAGCTCAAGATAAACTCAACGGACAGCTGACTGGAGACGGACAGTTCACGGGGGACAGAGTGGGGGGTGGGGGTCGCGGCAAACTCAGATCAGAGCTCCACTCCTCACTCCATCACTCGGCCTGTTATCTTGGGCAACACGTCTCCACGTCCTTAGTGCGTATAGAAATTGATTAGAACGGCGCTCCGGACCTGAGACTCAGGTGGTGAGCGTCGCTCGTGTTACTGTTGCTAGTAACAGCCTTGCTGGCTGTAGGTGCGATGGCTCAGTTTCCCCCTCTAGAAAATACAAAAAAAAAAAAAAAAAAAAAAATCTGATCTCACCTGTCTCTTGTGGACTGTCCCTCAGTCAGCAAATGACAATAACTCACACTGACGAGAGCATAACTGTAATGTCTATCAGAAGAGCTCCAAGACCTGGCCCCAAAGGTCTCCCACTGCTGCCGAGGACGTGTGGCAGACCCAGCTCCCCGCACATTATAGCAGATAAGCAGCCTCAACGCTGGCAGGCGGGGGTTGGGGGGGGGGGCAGCCCACACAGCATACGGACCTGCAGCGAAGCATATGGGTCTGGTCCTAGAGAAGGGGCCCCCATATGCTCCCCGAGCTGGGTCTGCCTTATGCAATCCCAGGCTCCCCACACTTTTGGCTGGTTCATAAATCAGCCACTTCCCAATGCCCCGGCTGATCCGTGTGTGATTAATGCACACATTTGCCTGCAGCCTGGAGAGAACCCCAGGTACAGGTGGAGAGGAAGGAAAAAGACTTAATTGGAGTTGGGGGGGAGTGGAGAGGAGGGAAGAGGAGGTCATCCCTCATTGCCACTGAGCCAGCGCTATGTTTAGAAGTCCTGGCTTTGTGGGAGTGAGTTATCTTGGAAGTCCGTCTTACAGACTCCCCAGGAACCCCACTGCAGCCTAGGATACAGCCTGGACCTTACTTACGAAGTCTCAGGAAGCCGATTGCTGGCTTCCATCCTGTCCCACCCTCCATGATTCTCCTGGGCCTCTTCATCGGAGCTTAAACACGCATTCAGATCCTGTAAGAAACCAACCAGCTGGGGTCCCTGGAGGCAGTAAGACTAGATGTGCCAGGCAGCAAATCCACTCAACTGTATTTTAGACCAATATTTGCTAACTGTGCTCAACAGAGGGCAAAGGGTTTTATGCAGTTACCACAGGAAGGGAGGGCTCCAGGGCCCCAGAGCTGATTCAGTCAGAGAAATTCTGCTTTGACTTTGTTTTACATGTTAGGCTGTTCAAATATGATTTAGCCTTGATTTTGTTAAGGATCACATGGCTGGAAAGAGTTGAGATCCACTCAAATTAAAAATGCTGCAGATACTGTGAGGACTGTTTCCTTAAAAAAAAAAAAAAAAAGAAAAACAATAAAATTAATGATGGTTTCCATTCGCTGGGTGAGAGGCAGGGTCGCACCATAATTAATAGTAGAGACTCTAGGTCAATTTTCTGTTTGGTGGTTGAGGAACGTTGCACAAGAAACTTTCTCTTCTCTAAGCATCAATTTCTTTAACTATGAAATGGGGATAATAAATGGTACCTGACTTGGAAGGACCCCAGGAGACTGAATGAGATTAATCCATGCACTACATTTGCATGATGCCTACAACATAATAAGTGACAGTACATATTTGCTATTATTTTTCTTTTTATTCTGTGTATCACTTACTGTGCCAAACACATTATTTGCATTATTTTTAATCTTCACCTCTTTATAACATGGAAGTTTACTGCAATTCTATAGACTTGGGACCTGAGAGTAAGACCTTGGCCTTGAACAATGGTCCCAGAACATCTATTCGCATCATGAATTACATCTGTGTTCTGGGGAACCCAGTTTAAGAATAATCCATCTAGCTACTCTGTTTTATTCATACTTCTATGAAAACACCTGCAATTGGCTGTGACTAGGCTTTCTGCTCCCTTTTCTTGCATTTATTCTCCCAAACCCATTCCTCCATCTATTCAGTGAACCACTCATCCAGTTTCATGGACATTTATTGAATGCCTACTTCCGGTCAAGAACCTTAGAAATCATTTTACTTCTCTGAAGATCAGAGTTCCCTTGGGTAAAACGAGGGCATTGAGATGAACTACAGTGTAGGAATTTTATATAAGATGAAATTAATTACCTACAAAGGTTTTGCCACCTGCAAAGTGCTCTCTCTGTGTTAGTTAGGAATAGAGTGACCATACAACTTAGCTTTTTTAGACATTCCTGGTATAGTTATAAGTAGTGCCCCTTTTATTCTCAAGATGATCTGCTTTGTAGGATAAATCCTATAGTCACCCTAATTATTAAGAGGGCAATGTTACATTGGTTTGTCCGGAAGGAGAAACAGACTCTGCAGAAGTTTTGAGACCAGGTTAGGGATAACAGTGGCTCTGAGTATGTGTTTGGGCTACTCTCCTCTATCTGTAGGAATACCTACAAAACCACAATCCTAGAGGATGACCATGTTTGAGAGACAATGTGTGGTAGTGTTGGGGGTAGAGATGGGAGGGAATTGGAATGAGCTATCTGTGGAATTTGATTTATTTCTCTACCCACCCTGAAGTTGTAGAAAATAATAACTGATTTTGTTTAATAATTATCATCTAGAAATTAGTTGGAATAACTCATTCAAAGTAACTGCCCAGATTTAGAAGACCCCTTGTGAACCACTATGAGATCTAGTCATTATTCTATCATTAACTGGTTCTGGCACATTGGGAAATCGACTTGATCCTCTGAGATACTCTCATCTTAATAAGATTTTTTTTTAAGTGGAGCCCAATGCAGGGCTTGAATTCACAACCCTGAGTTCAAGACCTGAGCTGAGCTCAAGAGTCAGACTCTCAGCTGACCCAATTACCCAAGTGTCCCATTAAGAATGAGATTTTAATACTTACCCTTCTTGATTATGCAGAGTTGGACATCCTTAAAGGGATGTATCAGTTAATTTTTGCCGTGTAGCAAACCATTCCACAATTTCCTGGCTTAAAGTAACAATTTTATTTGTTTCATAATTCTGGTTGGGCTGGGCTTCTGGTTCAGTGTCAGCTGGGGAGTAGGCCAGGAGCCGGTTGATCAAGGATGGCCTCACACCTATGTCTGATCCTATCTCAACCAGGTTCACTGCTCAGCAGTTTAGCTCAAACTCACACATGGTACTTTCAGGTGTCCAAGCACAGAGAGTGAGCCCCAGTGTTCTCCGTGCTGAACACCTTCTTGCCTTGTCTTTAGGCCTCCTGCCTCATTATATGTAGGTAATTTTTAGGTGGGGAACCTGAATGTAAGGCTTTATAAGTCTTTCAAACTTCTGCTTGAAAAAACTTTACTAATATCCCATTGGTGAAACCAAGCCACATCCAGATAAAAGAGATAGAAATTTGACTCCAGCCCTCAGTGGGAGCCCAACCACCTTACATGATAAGGGCTCCGGAAGCAGAGAGGGGGAGAATGTGCAACCATGCTTGCAATCTATACCACAAGGTGAGATATTTGAGAAAACGTCATATGAACTAGGGTAACCTGATCTGAGAACACCCATGTCTCCTGGATAGAAGAGCCCCCTCCAAAGCATTATTTTAAAGAACCCCTAAGAAAGTGTTTCCCATGTGCCAGTTAAAGAACACCATGAGCTACTGATATCTGCAATTTTTCCTCTTCTCTGGCTCCGTCCACCCCATGTAATGTCTTTACTGTCCTCAGTGACTGCTATTTTCCACTGAGTGCAATACTTCTGTCAACAACACAGTCACCTCTGCCAGACACGATAATGTCTGCCCCGGGGCACTTCCAACTATCTCTCGCCCCCACGAGATCCTACACTGACATCCTGGATCCCGAGCTTACAGAGCTTACAGAGCAAGAGCAAATGCTTCCCCCTTTCCCCTTTTCTTGTCCACTTCTTTCACAGGATCCCCCACAAGATCTTGGCCTGTGTCCTCTGTGTCTCCTGGTATTTTCTAGGGAAACAATTCTTTCCAATCTTACTCATCATAGGTTCTCAGCACAAGATTGCAGAAAGATGAGCCTGGAGACAAATCTAAGACACGAACACCAGGATATGCTTGCAAATAGTTCCCCACTCATAATTCTTAAGGGTTTTATGGGGCAAAGCTTGGTGAACCAGATATCCTGTTTCTGTGGAATGAGTTCACTCCCAGGAGGGTCCCCAGAATCTCATTTTGATAGATTTGAGCTAGTTTCTCTGTTCTGTAAAACACAACATTTAAGAATACAGGCTCTGGGGGGTCAGATCTGGGGCTCCGGGCTAGGATCTTGAGCAAACCGTGAGCCTTCTGATTCTCAGTTTCTTCATCTATAAAGCAAAGATAATAAAAGCACCAATCAATTAGGATTATCGTGATGGCAATGTTACATAATGCTGTAAATGCTTAGAACAAATGTTCCACTTTATTTCTAATGTCTTCATTATCATTTTCCTAACAGTGAGCACTGCCTAGCCTCCTGCTAGGGGAGGATAAGCGCTCCCCTGTGAAAGGCAAAACAAATATGAATGTAATTCCATTCTTGTCCGCAGCCCTCATGCCCTACCCTGAAGCCAAAAGACAAGCTTTTATCATTGGCTCTGATTTCCTGGGCTCAAGACAGAAAAAGTACTCCCTCCGTCTTCCTGTTGAAAGTCCGTCTTGTGCTCCCATCCAGCTAAATACTTCAGTTTCTGTCTGAATGCTTGCCAGCCTGTTAGGAGAGTGTTGGTAACAATAAAGATAAAAAATGTATTTAGAAAGAATGTGTGTGAGTGTGCGTAGATGTGTGGGTGTTTTAAAAAGTCTGTGTAAGTGAACTCCTGATTCAGGATATGTCTGTGCTGGGGGCAAAGGCTGTCTTGTGCAAGTCTCGTTAGGAAGGTGACTGGTTGAAAGCCAGACCCGGATTATCACAAATGGATGCAGAGGGAGGCTGAAAATCAGGCCTCCTGCCCACTCAGCAGTTCTTGGCGCTGGCCCCATCTCAACCATCTAATGCCGTTCCTGCATTAGACGCTGCAAACACAATTGACTTCTATTACTTATAAAGCCAACCACTTTACTTCATTTAAACGTTTAGGATGGACTTCAGAGATTTCTGAGGGGCTGGACAGCACAACCAGCCGCAACCAGTCCACTGCTCCAGCCACCACTCAGACTGCATAACAAACAAGAGAGGAATATTCCTTCATTCTACATTCAGCATCCAGTCTCCATTAGCAGATGGTTTTAAAGGTTGTTATTTCTGCATTTGAAAGGTCTGATCTGAATACACGCATCCCAAAGTATTCTGTTCCTGTCATTTATTCGTTGGATCCATATTCAATGCTCCATCTCTAAACCGGGTCCAGGAATATAAAGGTAGATCATATGCTGAAGACATCTTCAGGATGCTCACATCCATCATGGGAAATAGGCAAAGAACTCGGAATGATGTAACAGGAGTAATGCCACGATGATTACCAAAGAAAATGGTGCTGCAAATGGTCAGCAAGGAAGGTACGAGAGAATCAAGGATGGCGTCAGAGTCAATACAGAATGGTGTCAGAGTCCAGGAAATTTCCAAATTTAACCCTAACGGGGCTTAGTATTTTTTTAGGAGGCAAAATGGGATGAGAAATGTTCTGGGAAGAAGAACATTGGAGAAGAGGTGTAGATGTTGCTTTTAGGCAGATTTTTGGTTAAATTCTGTGACTATCTGCTTCATTTTAGGTGAGTTACTCCATTTTCCTGCACCTAAACTGTGTCCTCTATAAAACTGAGCTAATTGAGCCTCCTAGGATATGGTGGCAATCAAATAGCTCACATGAGCAAGTGGCTGAGACGAATGTGACCCACAGTGGACACTCATTACATGGTGCCTCTTACTGGTTTTGTGCGGCTCAGGAAGGGGAGAGCACAGAGGACTTTGTCCTGTAGACAAAGTCTCCTGCTGATGGTCTTAAGCCAAGGAGTAGTAATGGCCATGTTTGGGTTTCAAATCAATGTCATTAATAGTGAGATTAGAGATGACCTAAATGGGTTGCTGAAGGAATCCTTGATTGTAAAAGAGAAACTTTCTAAATGTAAACTTTTTATCACAAGACCCTTATTCTCCATCATGAAGCGAGCATCTATCTTGAAAGTTTTCCCTTCGGGATGCCTGGGTGGCTCAGTGGTTGAGCATCTGCCTTTGGCTTAGGTAGTGATCCTGAGGTCCTGGGATAGAGTCCCACATCAGGCTCCCCGCAGGGAGCCTGCTTCTCCCTCTGCCTATCTCTCTCTCTCTCTCTCTCTCTCTCTCTCTCTCCCCCCCCTCTCTCTCTGTGTCTCTCATGAATAAATAAATAAAATATTTTTTAAAAAGTTTTTCTGTAAGTCTGCTACATTTTTCATATTTCACTTGGTATCTGAACTTCTTTCCCGTCGTGGAAGAATTGACTTACACATGACCATAAAAGTTGGTGTAACTTTTATGTCAACCCTGGGTGGCTCAGCAGTTGAGCGTCTGCCTTCAGCCCAGGGCATGATCCTGGAGTCCTGGGATCGAGTCCCACATCAGGCTCCCTGCATGGAGCCTGCCTCTCTCTCTAACTGTGTCTCATCCTCTCTCTGTCTCTCTCTCTCTCTCTCTCTCTCTTTCTGTCTCTCATGAATAAATAAATAAAAAATTTTTAAAAAGTCATGAGACAAGAGTCACTTTCTACTCATCATGTTTCATTTCACCTTGCCATCTTCTTCACAAGTCCCACCCAGAGCCAGACCAACAACGTAGATGAAAAAAAGAGGCATTTATTTCCTTGTCATTTTTTTCCTCTACCTTCAAAAAGCTCCAGCAGGAAAACCAAAGAGAACTGCCCCATCAACATTTCCCCAGAGTGTGTCCTTTCTGCAGAGAAAAGCTACATTCTCAAGGCAATGAGTGGGCAAGAGCAATGGTCCTCCATCATGGAACTCAAATCCCACCTCTGGGAAACAGTCCTTGACTCATTCTCGCCAAGCCCAGACGACCACTCCCTCCCTCCCACCTCAGTAGTTGCCTCATGTTGCAACAATTCCCTGTTTGTGCCTGTCTCCCCACCTAGACCAAGAGTTCTTCCAAGTCTGAGATAAAATCTTATCCATATCTTTATTTCCAATGCTAGGCACAATGGCTGGCACCTAGTCCACAGGAGGCAAGGTATGTTGAGTGGATACATGTGAGTTGGATCTCATTGCAAGGTGTCCCAACTTCCAGTTTTCACTTGAGTGAACCAGGGTTTGAGACACCAGAGATAAGACTATACAAGTCAGGAAACCCCAAGGAACAATACGGCATCTAATGACTCCACCCTTTGCTATCTGTGCAGGTAGATAAGAAGGCTGTTCACTCACAGAGCCTGTAGGGATTAGTCAAGACTAGCTATGTGTAGATTCTGCTTTTGGCAGAAACTCAAGGGCTCTGGGGAGAGGCTGGGAGACACTCTGTGCACTCTTCACGCCATCAGCCTCCCAGGTGAGAGGCTATATTCACTTTATTTGAGTTCACCTAGTTCACCTGGGCTGGAGCTGCTCTTCATGGATATCCATAAACTTGTCTTAAATTTAGGCATATTTGTAGCTGTACTATCTCTGTGAAGAATAACTTTTTTTGAATTTTCAGTCATTTCTTTATGTCATGGTCTACAGGCCAAATCTAGTCCACAGTCTATTTTGATAAATAAAGTTTTATTGGAACACAGTAGCATTCATGTATTCATAGATTGTCAATGGCTGCTTTCATGCTAGAACAGTAAGTTCAGTCATTGTAATAGAAGCTGCATGGCCTGCAAAGCCTAAAATATTTATTCTCTGGTCCTTGAACTTCATTTTGTTGTAGTGATATGTACAAACTCAGTGCTGAGTACTTGCCACCCCCCAGGTCATTCAATCTTTACCACATCCTGAGGAGATGGTCACGTTGATGATGCCCATTTCACTGATTAACTCATTTGTTGAGCACCTCCTGGGTGCCAGGCCCCCATGCTGGGCACTGGCACCAGCACAGTAAAGCAAAACAAACACAAAACAAGCAAAACAAGCTGCCTTAGGTCAGCTTCCAGTCTTAGTGCTCTGATTCAAGGCTTCTGAGCTATGGCCCAGAGCTACTCTCACCTCTCACCTTCAGAAAGTCCCTCCAAGTGACCCCTGCCCCATATCCTTTTTTTTTTTTTTTTAAGATTTTATTTATTTATTCATGAGAGACACACAGAGAGAGAGAGAGAGAGACAGACAGACGGACAGACAGACAGAAACAGAGACGAGACAGAGAGACAGAGACAGAGAGGCAGAGAGACAGGCAGAGGGAGAAGCAGGCTCCATGCAGGGAGCCCGATGTAGGACTCGATCTCCGGACTCCAGGATCAAGCCCTGGACCAAAGGCAGGCGCCAAACTGCTGAGCCACCCAGGGATCCCCCTCATATCCTTTTTCTGGAAGCCTGTGGCCCCCACTGAAGGACTCACACCAGAACCAACATGCTCACAGAAAATTCCCAGTATCCCAAACTTTCTCCAAGAATGCATTTAAGCTATGAGTGGATCACCCTCCTCACAGACAGGCCATAGAGCCTGATCCCTCCCCAACTCCATCAGTGGGTATTGGCTACATCTGACTAACCAGGAGGGGTCAAATCCAGGGCTCATCTCCTACTGATGACCTTCTGGGCCAAAAGGACTGAAAAAGAGCCCAGGCTGAGCCACCCATTGCAGTGTTTGGGTTTTGGGTCCCACCCTGGACAGGGCCTTCTTCTTTTGGCTCCGGACAAATGAGGACTTAAACGAGTTCTGCACTCTTCCAAGGAGGGGGGCTGGGACTTCTCCCATCAGCGGTGCCGTTGGCTTTGGTGGCTCTTCCCTTTGTCCAGCACCTTTGGAGGAGCCCGCTTTACTTTCCCCTTTGTTTTAAATGACCCACGATAAAAAATGCTCACAATGCTAAATTGCTGTGTGGGAGGAAGACAAGACAGTAGAAAAGGCCTGGCTGGCCTGGCCTAATTAGGAGGCTGGCAGAGCGGGCCTCCACAGGAAGCCCAGATCATTAGCGCTGGCACCACACACACTCCGACTGCCCTGTGTGCCTCACTGCCATGCTGGCACCACACGGACGCTGCTCTTGGCTGCCACATCAGAACAGATGTCCAGAGAAGGGGGGTTGTTTTTGTTTTTGTTTTGTGTTTTTGTGTTTTGGGGGATTTTTTTTTTTGAGCAATACATGACCTTGTGCCAGAAGTTTCTTGTGCCAAGATAAAGGTTTTTGGTGGGTCAAGGAAGCAAGGCAAGTTTAGAGAGATTTAAATAACGCTTGTGTGGGTTCTCAGGGTGAAAAATAGGCAGGAGATGTCAAAAGAAGCTGGACTGCTCTACTGGAATTTAAAAAGTTGACCAAGAGGTCCCTTCCAACATCGCCTTCAGTAGCAGTGGGAACGCTTCTTCCGAATCTGGCCACCCTGTTAGCCCACGCATCCATGGGCACTGTCTACTTTGCCTCTTGAACGTCTCTCAAATCTGTCCACTTTTCTGTATGTCTGCCACTAGAACCCTGATCCAAGACACTGTTCTTCGTCTAAATCAAGAGTTCCTGAGGCTTCATTATAATAGAGTGTATATGATCACATGTGCTCATACATGTATAAAACATCATAGATGTACACTGAATCCCTTCCCTTAGGGTAGAAAATGTGGAAGTGACTCCTCCATTTCATCGATGGGAAACCCAAAAGGGAAAAAGATTGTTGAATGTGTCATTGGATATTTTAGGGTAAATGGAACCAGATTCAAAATCTCAGTGTAGACTTCCCACATTCTACTCAGGACTTTAAGCAAACACAGACCATATTGCCTACCAAAAAACTGGGGCATGTCAGTTACCCAGCAAAAAGATGGAACTTTTTTTAAAAAATCGGAGATGCTGTGGGAAATCCAAGATGTACTATCACCGTACCTAGATAACATTATAATTTAGTTAACTTTCTAAAATTGAATTAATGTAGCAAACCCAACCCGCACAGTTTGGCAGAGAAAGTAAAGGTACATAGCTTCTATTTGGGGATTGGCTTTGAAACAGAGACCACATGACATCAAAACATTCAATTAAAATTTCATTTGTCCAGATGTTTGACCATATAATGCCAACAACTGGTTTGACTAATGCTTTAAATTTAATTGACCAGATGTTTTGGTGGTAGGTGTCTTAATGAGTAGGAGAAGTGTTTGTGGAATTGAATCAAATTTCCCTGGGAATAGCCAGCTTCACTGGAAACAGGGACTCAGATGTTGTTACTGCAATTAGCCAGAGCTTGCCAGAGGTTCTAAAACCATCTCACTTTCATACCTCATCGTTTAGGAAAACGTGTTCTTCCATTGGCTAAGCTCTGAGAAGTCAGACTGTGCCTTAACTTGGGATCTCCCAGAAGCAAAAAGTCAAGGGCAAATTTAGAAGTGACCTGTAAACCAAACACAGGTTAAACACAGAGAAAACAGTTTTTCCATGGATAGAAAGTAAATGGATTTGGGGTCAGAGGTCTCAGATTCAGGGTCAGGGACATCATTTACTTTGAGTATGATAATACAAACAGCAGCTTTTTTTGGAGGGCTCACTATGTGTCCAGTGCTCTATGTGGATTTGTTTCTCTTAACTCACAGCATATCCTTTATTTCAGAGGCGAGAAAGTCTTGGCACCAAAGCCTTAAGACATGTCCAGGGTTATCCTGCTGGGAAGTGTCAGAGGTGAGACTGGCTCCCAGGCACTCTTGTTTGGAGTCTGAGCTGCCAACCACCTCCCTAGACTGTGTGCGAACCCCAGTATCCTCATTTATGAAAGCAGGGCCTGCCTCAGAGGGTAGCCATAAGTGGATTAAGGACATTAGCTAGAAAAATGGGCACATCGAATGATTTTGCAAAGGATGAGTGATAGGAAGCCCTAAATAGGGGCAGGGAATAAGGAGGAAGCAGGGAGTACAGTCGCTTAGCTGTGATAGTCAGGAAAGGCCCCTTAGAGAGCCAGGTCCTGAGCTGATATCTACATGGCAAGAAGGAGGCAGCCACACACATATCTGGTGGGAAGTGTTTTAGGCACAGGAAATAAGCGGGCATGAGCTTGACATGTTATTGGGACAGAAGAAAGGTCAGCAACCAGACCGGAGGGGCACAGGCAGGAAGCAAAGACCGGCGGATGTGCGTCCTCATGGACCTTACAGGAGTTTACAGTTGAGTCTCAGTGCGATTTGGAGGCAGGAGGGCACTTTGAGCAGCAGGGTCTCATGATCTCCTAGGTATTTTCCAGAGGTTTACTCTGGCTTCACTGTTGCGACAGTGAGACAGGCAAGGGAGTTATAGACTCACAGGACAGATGATGGTGGTGTGTTCAGTGGCACCAAGACCATTAGGATTTGGGGAGAAGCTTGGTGTCAGGCACTGCTGGGATTTAGGGCCTCAATTTCAGGCCTAGACAGGTGGCCTGACAAGACCATGGTAGGTCTGGCTGGGGAGCAAGCAGGACAGACATCCAGTAACACCCAGCGGATGCAGCTGCCATTCATTAGGGGCACGTGTGAAACACAGGGAAAAAAGGAAGTGGGTGTAGCCAGAGAGGAGTGGGATGAGAAAGGAGCAGTGGTGGTGAGGAAGAGGAGGAAGAGGGGGAGGAGGGGGAGGAGGAGGAGGGAGGGAGGGGAGAAGGAAGAGAGGGGGAGAACAGAGAAGGGGGAGGGGAAGAAAGGAGGAGGGAGAGTGGGAGAAGGGGAGAGGAAGGGGGGAGGAGGAGGGGGAGGAGAAAGAACAGGATGAAGAAGAGGAGGGGGAAGGAGGAGGGGGAAGGATGAGGAGGGAGGAGGAGGAGTGGGGGAGGAGAGAGAAGGAGGAAAAGAATGGGTAAGGGAGGAGGGGGAGGAAGAAGAGGAAGGGGGGAGGAGGAGGAGCAGGAAGTACTGCCTGATGCCTCTTGACTTCCCCAAGCTCTGTCTCTGCTTCCTGTGGCAGGTTCTAGATTGAAGGACACCTGCATGCCCAGGACAGTGCTGTGTCTCACATCAGCTGGGCCAGAGGCCGTGGTAAGGGAAACTGAGCCTGAGAGAGGTCAGGTTCCCCAGGTCAAACCGAGACCAGCTGGGCCACAGTGGACATGGCTGGGAAGTGGTCGAGGATGGAGGTGACACCACAAGGAGGGGCAAGTCTTGGCAGCTCGGTCCCCGAGGCTTTTCTGTCCAAGGTTCACATGTATATAATGTATATTTATAAACGCCATCCTAAAAGTCATCATCCCATCAAGTCTCCATTTGAGATATTGTATAACCGCCTAAATGACAGCAATAAAACCAAGACCAAAAAATTACAATAGAAGAAAGAAAATGTCTGCTGTATTTCTGGATTATTTTAATGGACTTATGAACAACGAAGTGCCTATAGTATAACCACCTATAAGTAGAAGAAAATGAAAGCAACTAATTTATGAGTCATGGTTAGGTAATCCACAGTTGGAGGACATTATTCCAGAATTATAATCCTCCCAGGTTTCCATTCCACAGCATAATTACTTAATAGCAGTAAAAGTAAAAAAAAAAAAAAAAAGAAGAAGAAGAAGAAGAAGAAGAAAAGAAAAAGAAAAAGAAAAAGAAAAACTATTTTAATTGGGAAAAAAAGTAAAGTAACTTCCAGTCATCCTGGATGTTTGAAAGTCAGCTTGATGGAAGGTGAGATGAACACTTCTGCTTTCTGGCCGTGTGGACAGCATTGGGTGCAGGGGAGGACTTGTGGGGTCAGGGGGTTCCTCGGGAGGAAGGACTCCCAGGCAGTTGCTTCCTCGCCTAGAACAGGGGAAGGGCAGAGAGGTCTCTTCTCAGGAGCTGGCCCTGGGGTTCCTCTGGAACATTTCATGTCTGATGAGGGCATGAGGCAGGAGACCAGAGCCTGGGCCAGCTGTCCTCTGTTCTGGCAGGAGGAGTGGATCAAAAGCACAGGGACACCAACCTCTCTCAGGCTCTTGCAGAGGAGCTTCTGTGTCAGGAGACAGTTGACCTGACTCTAGGCTCTGTCTCCCGGGCCCTGATCTGGGAAGGTAGCCTCTGCTCCGCATCAAGCACGAGACTCTGAATGTCCTTCCTCAGGGAGCTGGTCATCCAGAAGATTCCCTGGTGGTCCTAGCGGGCCTCTACCGAATGCCCCATTTGCAACATCAAGGATTTAAGAACAGTTTTCAAAACCTTCAAATCTTCCTCAAAAGGCGGTTTGTCTCTAGGACAGACACATTCTCTTTTCTGAAGTTGCGACGGTGTTTCAGCAGACAGAGGTCTCGTTACCATGAGCCTTTGTCTCATGGGGGAAAAGCTGGAGTCCATCATAGCCAGGGATGCTTTGGAATTGTTCTGGAAGAATTTTGGCCTGTATTTTGTGGGTGTCCGGCTCACAGGCGCTGCTAATCTTGTCATCTGCTTTTGAAGGGTTATTTTTGAACTTAGAGGGTAAATTCTCACTGAGTCAGATTTTTTTTGCTCCCTTGTTGTCATTTTCTGGGAGAAGGTGGTTTCCACTGAGCTGTTGCCTCTTTCTAACAGTGGTCCTGGTTGGGCCTTTTTGTTTGTTTTTGTTTCTTGTTTGATTTTGTTGGTTTTGTTTTTTGGGGGTGTATATGTATGTGTCTTTTCTGGCTACAGTAAAGCTTTATCAGCTTGGAGACTTTTCACTGAATTTTTAAGAGCGCGGTTTATTCAGTCTTCTTCATAATTTGGTGCATATTTCATTCTCTTTTCTTCAAGACTTTTAAAAGTTTTGAAGCATTCAATGCAGCCACATGCATCATTGTGTGCAAAACTCCTTTTTGACTCAGATGCTATGTGGTCTCTGTTTTCTGATAAACTCTGGTCTCCCAGCATCCCAACTCTCTCCCCCGGGAGCAGCATCCCCATTCCCACTTGTTGCATGGGTGTTCACCCAGAGGCTTGGCCTCACCTCCTGAGAAGCTTCTCTTCTGTCTAAGGAGCTTACTCGCTCTGCCTTTCATTCCTTCAACATCCCATGAAAGGAGACTGAGGCTTCCCTAAAGATGAGGATTTTTCTTCAAAGCATCTTTTGAAGCTCCTTGAAACTCTTCTTCATTCTTCAGATGGGTTTTGAAAGATGCTATGATGGTAGCTACTTGATTTTGGCTGTGCTCTGATTGATCTTGTGAAGACCAGCTCTTTCTGGAAATGTCAACTTCTGCTTTTTGAGTCAATATTGTTTATTGGAGTAAAGCATATATAACATAAAATTTAAATTGTAACCATTTTGAGGACACCTGGGTGGCTCAGCAGTTGAGCATCTGCCTTTGGCTCAGGTCATGATCCTGGGGTTCTGAGATTGAGTCCCGCATCAGGCTCCCCACAGGGAGCCTGCTTCTCCCTCTGCCTATATCTCTGCTTCTGTGTGTATGCCTCTCATGAATAAATAACTAAAATCTTTAAAAATAAATAAATAAAATGAATAAGTTGTAACCATTTTTAAGGGTCCAGTTTAGGGGCATTGAGTACATTCACACTGTTGTGCAACCATCACCACTATCCCATCCGCAGAATTTTTTCTTCTTCCCAAACTGAAACTCTGTCCCCATTAAGCAGTAACTCCTAATCTCCTCCTCCCCACAGGCCCTGGCAACCACCACTCTGCTTTCTTTCTCTATGAATTTGTCTATTTTAGGGACCTCACATAAGTGGAATCATACGGTATTTGTCCTGTTGTGACTGGCTTATTCCACTAAGAATCATGTCCTCCAGGTTCATCCATGTTGGAGCTTGAGTCAGAATTTCCTTCCTCTTTGGGGCTGAATAACATTCTACTCGATATTGAGGCCACATTTTCTTTGCCCTTCATCTGTTGATGGACACTTGGGTTGTTCCATCTTTTAGCTATCGTGAATAATGCTGCTACAAACATGGGTGTACAATCACATCTGTTCAAGCTACTACTTTCAATTCATTTGGAGATATACTCAGAAGGGGAGTGACTGGATCATATGATAATGCTGTTTGGCTTTTTAAAGAAACCTCCATAGTGTTTTCCACAGCAGCTGCACTATTTTACATTCCCACCAACAGTGCATGAGGATTCCAATTGTTTTACATCCTTATCGATACTTATTTTTTGCTTTCTTTGAGGTTTATTTGGGGGGGGGGGGTTGCGGATGAAGTGGTAACTCACTGTAGCTTTGATTTGCACATCTTTTCATGTGCTTGTTGGTCATTTGTATGTATTCTTTGGAAAAATGTCCATTCAAGTCTATTGTCCATTTTTATTTGGATTGTTTGTTGTTAAGTTGTAGTTCTTTATATATTCAGATATATGATCTGCAATATACCCTCTCCCATTCCATGGGTTGCCTTTTCACTCCTTTGATGGTGTCCTTTGATGCATGAAAGTTTTAATTTCAATGTAGTTCCATTTATCTATGTTGCCAACTCATTTTATATATTGAGACTCAACTTATTTAATTTTTCTCGGAAAGTGTTTATTCTATATTCAAGAGTTATACCTTTCTAGCTCTGTATGGATGGCCTCCAGTTTCCAGACAACTGATCCTTGTGGTCTCCCAACTGTCCTCTGTTGAGAATGACTGCAAATTTACTTCCAATTAGTCTGAGCTTCTCCAAAATGTGCTCTCTTTCTTCCAGAGAGGTGGAGACCCCAGGTGCCAATTTGTCTCTAGCTGAATGAGGTTGGTTCTTAATAATGACAAATCCAACTATGATGATCAGCACTGCCATCTCACATAGCAATCGATGGGGACCTGGAGCTGGTCTAAGGTCCCCCAGTAGGGTTGCCACCGCCTGGCAACATGTCTCCAGAAACACTGTGGCACAGAGCCTCGCAGCTATCAGCGGACCCTCCATAGCCCAGAGGCCACTATGGAGTTGTCTCGGGTCTCCTGGACTCTGCTGGACAGAAAGGACTTCCCAGAGAACACTGCGAACATTCATCCTGAGACCAAATAATGTACTCAGCATTTACTTTGTGCCAAATATTTTTAGAAGCTCACTATATAATGGAGTAAAAAAAGTAATAGAATTCTCCGTCTTCTGTTAGATGTAGCAGAATTATATTGTTGAAATTCCACTCAATTTTACTCAAGCATCCTCTCTTATGCCATTTCTCACTTCCTCTTTCCTGAAGACTTGTGTTCGCTCTAAAACCTGTGCATCAATGTCCATGGCAGCTTTATTTGTGATCTCCAAAAACTGGAATCCCTTCAGCAATGAATAGTTAAACATGTAACACATGCATGCCATGGAATACTGCTCAGCCATAAAAAAAGAAAAAAAAAAAAAAAAAGACTGAACTACTGGTACACACAACAACTCCAAGGAAGTATGCTGAGCAAAAATCACCAATCCCCAGAGAGGTACTTACTGCATAATTCATTTATTTTACAACATTGAAACGATGACATTTTACAAGTGGAGGGCAGGTTAATGGTTGTCAAGGGTTAGGGATGGGAGGGAAGGGGTTCCAGGGAAGCAGGAGAGAAGAGGATGCAAATATAAAAGAACATCACCAAGGGTCTTTGTGGTGTTGGAACTGTTTCATACCTTAATGGTGGTAATGGATCCATGGGCTTCTAAAGGTGATAAGTTGTATAAAGCTTACCATGCACGCACACACACACACACACACACACATGCACATCTACACAAACAGGTGTAAATAAAAGTGGGAAAGTCTGCACAAGATTCATATATTGTATGAATATCAAGATCGTGGCTGCAAGATTATACTGCAGTTTTGCACATGTTGTTATTGGAAGAAACTGGACAAACTTCACAAAGGGTCTCTCTGTACTGTTTTTACAACTGCATGTGGATCTATAATTATCTTGATAAAATTTTTAGTTCAAAAAAACCAGTGAGCCATATTTGTCTGGGGCTTTTTCTGGTTTTTTATTTCTGCTTGGTGGGAGCAGAAATCCAGGAGCTCCGTATCATTGCTGAGCTGGGGTGGGAGTTCTGACTCCCCACGTGTTCTCCACCGGGACTGCAGGGCAGGAGGCGGGGGCTGTAGTCATTATTGGTTGGCAGGAAGGAAGATACCAGGTCCCTACTGGTCTTCTCTGACATCACTCTGGTGGGGGCACTGGGCCAGCCTCCTACAGAGGTGGGGTCCCCCACTCAGCCTTTGTCAGCATGAATGGGGGTAGAGCCACAGCTTTTTCTGTGGTGCTTGACTGAAATAGAGCAGTTAGTATCTCAAAGTTGCCTGTCTTGAGAGAGCAAGGTGTCTTTCCAGGTTGCCTGCTCCATCAGTGCTGTGTCTAGGATACACGAGGCAGAAGGGAAATTCAAAGGAACTTACCACCATATTGTTCCTCAAGTCCTGACATCCTCATCAGCTGACCTTTCACTTCCTCTTCCAGAATATTCTTATTATTTGTTATATCCAAAACGTCCAGAATTTGTAGTTGTGCTCAGTGAGAGGAATAAGGACAAGTGTCCTACACTCCATGTTCCCCCTGCAGCAGCGGCGTCACATGCAGGAGAGGACAGGGGTGCCAGGGAATTCCCACCTCCAGAGCCCTTAACCAATGGTGGATAGGAGTTAGCAGATGAAGAGCCCGGAGTCCTCAGTCCTGGCCGCTCTGAGGCATGAATTGTACAGCGTCTCAGCCATTTCTAGTGAGAAGGAGCCCAGTTGCCCACAACAGTAACCTGTCCATCAACAGATCCCATATCGACTTCCTTCTCTTCTTTCTCACTTCCCAACTCCCCCAACCATGCTTCCTGGGACCCCTGCCCAAATCAACTGTTTGCACCCACATTCCTATTCCAAGGTTTGCTTCTGGGGGAACCCAACCTAAAACATTTAGCTAAACAGGGTCGGGCAAAATGGCAAAAGGAGAATCTTCCCAGTGCGGAGAAAAGAGGGAGCTAGCAATGATTTGCAAAGCTTCCTGCTAAACACGGAATCCGTCTCTTATCCTCACATTCCCCCAAAGAATCTCAGACTCTAAGACTCTTGGTGTTGCTGTGTCCTCATGTGACATCTGCACTACCAACAATTCCCAAATCAGCATTGTCTGCAGACTTCATTAGGGAGCCAGGCTCCTGTTTGACACATGCGTTGTGGAAGCCAAGCCAAGGCAGGAGCTTCCCGTCCCTCACAGTAACCTGGAGTTGGCCCTGGGATGAGGGCTGGGGTGCTGGAGGCATCATCTGTGTGCGCTGTGATGACTTTTAATAAACATTAATGCGGAGGAGAAGATTGGCTAGAGCAAAATTTGCTTCAAATTAAAGCTGGCAGAGCAGGATCCAGTTATTCACGGGACAGAGCAACTTGTGAGCAGGCCAAGATTATCACGCCATCATCAATCAGAGGGAAAGAAAAACACGCCTTCCCTCCCCCCTCCCTCCTCCTCCTCCTCTTACTAATGCTTTCCTGCCCTAACCAAGGAATGTTTTGTTTAAGGAAAAAGTTGTTGGACATAATTAGTAATTCTATTATAGTAATATATCTCTATCTGAATACACACAACCTGTTTTCCCACCATGAGAAATTATGTGGCGGGCCTGGGGGAGGAGAGGGTCAGGCCGAGGTTTGGGGGCATGGAGTGAATCTGCCCCCAGGTTTCATGAGAAGCTTGGAGTCGGGCCGGCTGTCCCAGGGCAGTCTGTGGGCTAAGTAAATGGGCTGATAGGAGATGTGTGATCAGAGGCTGAGTCAGCTCAGCTGCTTTGCTCTGACCCCTGGCAACATCCCCAGGGCAGCATCTCTCCTGCTCCCCTCGCTGCTACGATTTGGTAGAGAACCCAAGAGAAAGCCCAAGAGCAGAGATTAATGCTACTCAGCATCCCACCTTCTTTCAGAAGAGCAGGAAAGAGGGTACGGGAAGAAATCCAACCACCCCAAACACCTGCATGGGATCTTTAGTCCAAAAACATACTTAAACTTGGGATTTTTATACTTGGGATACAAACCCACATAGCAACTTCTGCCACTTGCCCCTGAAGTGCTTCTGCTGGTAAGATGTGAACAGGCTTCAAGATACAGGTCAGAGAGGTTGACACCACAATCCCAAAGGGTTAGACCAACAAATCAAGCTCTGAGAGCAAAACATCAAGTACCTCTGCTTCTCTCTACCTACCTCTTCCAGGGAGCTCTCCCATTTTCCTTGGGTAGTGAGAGACAGTGAGGCTTTCTTTCCATTAATGAGTGTTTGTTTTCTACATAAAGGGATTTTTCCAAATTACAAATATAACACAGATTTATCTTAGAAAGTTTAGAAAAATGCCCATTATAAGGGATGTGAGAAAGCAATTCCTAGTCACAGTGAACCACAGATAATATTCCCTTCCAGCCCTATTTCCATGCAAGTTATTTTGGTTTATTTGTTTTATGTAGTGATCAAACCATATAAACAATGTTTGTTGAATGCCTGCTATGTCAGGCCTTGCACTGGTCCAAGCTGAACCAGTAGCCTGTGGCCCCTGAAAGGCAGACAATGACTGGGGGTCCGTGGTCCCCATTATCTTCCTACCCACATCAAGCCAGGACAAAAAACATGATGCTCAGGCTACAGCAATCTTTCTGCATCCGTGGTTATCTGTATAATTTTGTTCACAAAGATAGTTTTACAAGGTGAGAAGGACAGAGAATATTTGAAAGGCACAAGGGTGCCTTTCAAACATAACAATAGCATCATAATAACAATAAAAATAATAAACCATAATGGCCAGTGCAGATTTTTCTGGGTGAAACTCCCACTCCCTGTAGCACTGGTTATAAGGGAATGGACCTCTACTCATCATCCCAGCAGGAGCCAAAGACCCACAGGAAGATCATGTTCATGTCAGCAAAGAGGAAAACAAGGATGGATTACGTCACAATACCCCCCACCACTCTAGCTCACCTGTCTTTCCGCTCTTTGATCCGTCAAGCAATGATAGAAGCCGACATGGCTGAGCACTTTCTACATGCCAGGCTGAATAGGTTCTGGTAACAATTTCAACTCAGGGGCAGGAGGGGGCTTCTCCATACCAACGAGCAATTCTTGAGACACCAATTAGGTGTCCTATAATACAACTCAATTCTGACACTATTTACCCCAGATAGCATCAGATTCCACAGGTTGGGGGCTCAGTCCTACATGATTGCCGCTCTCCCAGCTCCAGACATCAGTTGCGAGCCCAAGTCATCACCTGGGCTTCTGACAGACTAGCTATAAATCAGAGATTTCCAAGACCCCTCCTTGAGTTTGATTGACTTGCTAGAGTGGCTTGAAGAACTCACAGAACCATTGCAATCACTGATCACCAGTTTATTATCAAAGGATATGACTCTGGAAGAGCCAGATAGGAAGAGCTACACAGGGCATGGTATGGGGAAGAGCACCCTCTCCAGGTGTCCCTGTCCCAGGACTTCCCCGTGTTCTTTGAATCCACTTCTGGGTTTTTATGGAGGCTTCATCACATAGTCATAATTGATTAAATCACTGACCATTGGTGATTGATTCAAACTCCAGCCCCGCTACCCTCCCTGGGGTTGGGAGGCTGGCATCGTAAAATTTCAATCCTATAATCACTTGATTGATTTGTCTGGCAACCAGCGCCCCCCTCCTTAGATTACCTAAGGGCTTTCCAAAAGTCCTCAGGACAGCCCAGGTGGCTCAGCGGTTTAGCGCTGCCTGCGGCCCAGGGTGTGGTCCTGGGGACCCGGGTCCCACTTCGGGCTCCCTGCATGGAGCCTGCTTCTCCCTCTGCCTGTGTCTGTGCCTCTCTCTCTCTGCGTGTCTCTCATGAATAAATAAAATCTAAAAACACACACACACACACAAAAACAAAAACAAAAGTCACCTCATTAACATGACAAAAGACACCTTTGTTGCTCTGATCACAGGAAATTCCAAGGGTTTTAGGAGCTCTGCGCCAGGAATATGATCAAAGGCCAAATATATATTTCTTAGTATAAATCACAATATCACACAAGCATTGTGCTAAACTCATCACTTTCTGCGTCCCCTTTCATTCCTACAATAAACCCACAAACACATATTCTTTTATCCCCATTTTAAGGGCTGGGAAGTAGAGACTCAGATGACGCTAAGCAGCCTGCCCGGTGGATTAAGTTTTAATTTCCAGTTTCTATTAACAATATTGTCATCTCTTCTGAAGGTGTCTGTGAATGGCACCCAAATACCCTCGGCCAAGTTGCAAGTCAGCCCTTACCATGGGCCCCAGAGCCAGTTCCCAGCTTCTTTTTACTGTTATCATTGGATAATTGGGGATGCTATTGACACATTTATGGCCCTTTCACATTCCCCAACTAGAACCTTCCTTTCCTTCAGATTTCTTTGTTTAGTATTTAGTGTCAATATTGCCCACTAGCCTGCAAATTCCATGAGAGCAGACCATGACTCTGCTTGCACAGTGTGTGGCATGCGGCAGGAACCCGGTAGAAGGTCACTGAAGGAATGCTTCCAGTAGGACAGGGCTGGTGCCACACGTCTCTCCTTGGGCCTAGCTCAGAGTAGAGCCCTGGAAGCCTCAGCCTCAAAGATCACATCTGTAAAGTGGAGTAATGTTAGTCCCCATACAGGGTGATGACATATGTAAAGCATTCACAGCAATATCTGGCATGTAGTAAGTGCTCATCTAAGGGACGTTATTATTCAAACTCTCAGTGAATTGCCTAAATCACCCTTTAGCACCATTCTGTTTTCTATTACAGCTTATGTTCATTTTGAGGTTTCAAAAAGGGTATAGGTTCCTTCTAGGAGTAAGCCCCGGACATGCCTTATGATTCCCCTCTGTGTCCTTTAGTGCCACACACGTGGTCATGGACCAGGTATTCAACAAATATTCAACAAATTCAACAAATATGTGAATATTTCATGAGTTTTTTTAAATAATTTTTGCCTTGGTCTGCTAGAGAGTTTAGGAACTGTGTGAAGGGATCCCTGGGTGGCACAGCAGCTTAGCACCTGCCTTTGGCCCAGGGCGTGATCCTGGAGACCCGAGATCGAGTCCCGTGTCGGGCTCCCTGCGTGGAGCCTGCTTCTCCCTCTGCCTGTGTCTCTGCCTCTCTCTCTCTCTCTATGTCTATCATGAATAAATAAATAAAATCTTTTTTTAAAAAAAAGGAACTGTGTGAAAATAAAGGAAATAAAAAATAATCACCCATAATTTCCACCACCACTCAGAAACAACCTAAGCTCCTCCCTCATCATCCTCCCAAATATATGTGCAATCATACTGTAAAAACAACCTCATGACCTATATTGCTTACATATTTACCCTACATTTTCCCCATAATATCATAAACATAATAAACATCATTTTAAGGGAGTCTCTGATATGCCGCAACAATATGACATCATTTGTTTATTCCCCTGTGACTGGGCACTTGTTTCCAACGTCTTGCTAATACGAACAATACTGCAATTAACAGCTTTGTGTGTATGATTTTTTTGCATTAAAAAACAGATATAACAGTGGGTCTTATACTAGAATATTAATTATACCATTTTTGATCGCCACTTATTCTTCTACCTTCTGTATGTTTCCTTCTATAGGCCCCTCTGCTTCTCCTTTATAACCTCAGTGATTACTTGCTCATGCTCTCTCTTCCCTGTTGGCTCAATGACAGCAGATATCCCCCATATATGACACAGTGACTTGCTCATAGTAGTCGCTCAATAAATGTTTTTCTATGCATGAATAATCAGACAAACCAAGCCGAACTGCCACGCTTGCTATGTGTGTAGACTCAGACAAGCCCCTTCACTTCTCTCCCATAGACAGACACGCTCAGAAAGCTTCAGTGGCATGCCCAAAGTCACACCACTGGTGAGTGCTGGAGAAAGGGCTTACAGCTGCACCCTCTGCTCTGCTCACACAGCTCAGTGCTTCCTATGACCACACGCTCCTCTTGGTTCCCTGTGCACATTAGCAGCTCCTCCTGATCACACACTCAAACCACGCTCACATCTTAGGATGTGACACCAAACCAAGTCCAGAAGCCACACGACAGACAATCGGCTTGAGGGGCTGACCACGAGCTGTCCATCTCAGAATGTGTCGGATGTGTCCAGCTTCCAGCCGGAGGCCCCGGAGCATGAGGTTCTCATTGCCTCTCTTCAAGCCAGGGAAGATGAACCAAGAGCCTGTCGGTGATTAGCCAAAATTCCAGCCTGATGGCAGTGCCTGTGTCTGCGGTGGTCTGACTTCTAGATGAGTCTGCAACCAGTGTGGACATTCCTCTCTCCAAATAACTTACAGTCTCACTGTCCTGTGAGACTTGGGCAGTCCATGCCCCTCGAAGACCCATTCCCATCCGGTGGGGGGCAGGGAGGGTGGGAGGCACTCAAGGCTGCAGACTCTTCCACCCGCATACACAAGAGGAATTGGAAGATGTCCCACATGAGGGAGTTAGGCTTAACCTCCCGGCACTCGGCTCTGCCTGACTGCTCTGTTAAGATCTACTTTTCCATTTGAATTCATGTATTAGAGTAATTAATATGAATTTCGCTCTAGGATCCTGAGCATGTGGGAAATAAGTTATTTTGTTTTTCTAAATTCTGAATAACTCTGATTCTTAACCCACGTGCCAATGAGATTGTGGGAAAGTCGATCTTAAGCAGTGTAAAAAAAAAAAAAAAAAAAAAAAAAAAAAAAAAAGCTCTTTCTCCTCCAAAAGACTGCTGGGGATATGCAAGGAGCTTCATAGCACAGAATCTCCCAAAGGAACCTTCTAGTACCTACTCTGAGTGTATGGTTTTCTGTGGGGACCCTCAGTAATTCCCTCTCCTTCCTCCTCCTGGAACCACCACCTCAAGGAGTTACAACTTCCTGAAACAGAAGTCAAAAAAGGCTAAATGTTTGTGTAAGGGATAAATTTGGGAGAGGCCTCCAGGCCTCTTCTGGTTTTGTCCAAAACACAGGGGAAGCAAGGGTGCACAGAAGCATAGGTTACCTTCTTGGCTGGAGAAAGGGAAGATTCAATGAGAAGAGAATCAAGTTAACACCTCAGTTACACCTCAGTAATCACAATAAACATGGTCAAGCAAAATCAAGGAATAAAAAAGTTGAATAAAACAATCATTTGAGGGGATCCCTGGGTGGCTCAGTGGTTTAGCGCCTGCCTTTGGCCCAGGGCGCGATCCTGAAGTCCCGGGATCAAGTCCCGCGTCAGGCGTGGAGCCTGCTTCTCCCTCCTCCTGTGTCTCTGCCTCTCTCTCTCTCTCTATGTCTATCATAAATAAATAAATCTTTAAAAAAAAAAAAAAACAATCATTTGAGTGATCTATTCAATGTTTTAATATCAATGCTGAATTTTGAATACAAGCTGACATCTCTTTTTGTGTGTGTGTGTGTGTGTGTGTGTGTGTGTGTGTGAGGGAGAGAGAGAGAGCATGAGAGAGTGTGAGCAGAGGAAGGGCAGAGGGAGACGGAGAGAGAATCTTAAGCAGGCTCCACACCAAGAACAGAGCCTGACGTGGGGCTCGATTTCATGAGAAATTGAAATCATGACCTGAATCAAAATCAAGAGTTGGATGCTTAACCCACTGAGCCACCCAGGCACCCTGCTGACATCTTTTTTTTTTTTTTAAGATTTTATTTATTTATTCATGAGAGACACTGAAAGAGAGGCAGAGACACAGGCAGAGGGAGAAGCAGGCTCCTCACAGGGATCCCAATGTGGAACTCAATCTCCAGACCCAGGATCACACCCTGAGCTGAAGGTAGATGCTCAACTGCTGAGCCAACCAGGTGTCCCCCAAGCTGATATTAACAACACAAATTCCCTCCATCTCAGTGTCCACTTGCAAATTCATGTAACAAGCTGACCTCAAATCTCCTTGTCTTCTGTTCCTCCTCTTCCAAGTAGCCATGACTGAGGTACAGCCATCCCTAGCACCTGCCCCACCTCTGACAGCTCATTCTGAAATCCCACTCTTGGGCTACAGCCTCCTCCTGTTCTCCAACTTTCTCATCTCTCCTCCACGGACCCTTCACATTTTCTCATCATGACCCCATTCAACCCATAGTATTCTCCCTTTCTACTCAATCCTTCAAAATCCAGAAGACTCATGGTCAACTTGATCAAGAGCATTCCAGTCCCCCCCACTTCATGATGCCCTCACATCACCCTCTTACTGAAACCCACTGACCATGCGGGGACTTAATTGGCCCGGCAACATGCTGTGGGAAGTTAGAGCTCTGTGCCAAAGACATTCACCACAATGCACTGCTGTGGCCCTTAGGCCTTCACAGCTATTGAGTTATTTTTGCATTCAGCTCCCATGTCTTCCCCAGTACTATTTGGTTTCTCTGTCCTCTTGCCTACATATCTTATTCTACACCCAAATAATTGAGAACAGCTGCCCAGATCACTGTTTCAGAAGGATCACCAAGGGAAGGGGGTACAAGGATCGATTACTCATGTCTGCCACAGGTATAGGTAAGAGATAAGGGACCTGTTTGCCATTCTGGCCCCAAACCCATGACACTCTCATTCTATAGAACTGCTCAGCATTCTGAAAGATTGAAATCACATAGGATGCATTCATGTAATCTATTCTTTTTCCCCATTAAAATCTCTCTGTAGCTTCCTCTTTACTTCTCCACATCAGAGAAAATTAATATCTCCACAGAAGGCTAAAGTTAAGCCAAATTCTGTACTCTGGACCTCCCTGGATGCTGTGCATCAGGCATTTCATCAGTGGCCAGTGAAGGCATTCCAGCGGATGCAATCTGACTTTCTCCAGGCTTCAGCAACCAGCAGGTCCAAATGAGATCATGGGGAGCATTGCTGCTCCTCTCTGAACATTATCACCACCACCACCCTCCCCCAACAAAGGCTGACCCTAGCAAATCAGTGAATTTTGTGGCAAGTAACAGAAACTGCCTCTGATTTAGGCAGAAAGAAAAAGAAAAGAAAAGAGAAAAGCAGGCCCAGAAGTTGGGAGGAACAGTCCAAGGACACAAACTGGAGAAAGGTTGCCTACATTCGCTTCTTGCTGCTGTGTTAACAAAGTGTTACCAACTCAGTGGCTCTCAACAACAGAAATGTGCCCTCATAGTTCTGGAGGCCAGGCGTCCAAAATCAAGGTGTGCTACACAGCCACACTGTTTCCAAAGGTTTTATAGAAGAATCTTTCCCTTGCCTCTTCCAACTTCTGGGAGCTCCAGACAGTCCTTGGCTTGTGGCTGTGTTGCTCCAATCTCTGCCTCCTGGCCCCACTGCCTCCTCCTCCATGTGTCTCTGTCTGAATGCCTTCTCCCTTCTTCTTAGAAGGACACGTCTGGTTTCACTTAGGGCTCATGTTGGTAGTACAAAATAAACACCTCTCCGGATCTAAACTAAATGCATATTTTGCCATAGGAAGAAACATCCACACGTAGGTCCCGGGGATTTGATGTGGTCATCGTTGGGGCCCAGTGAGCAGTCTGGCCCATAGCATTCTCCAAAGCCACCCCACCAAACACTGAGTTTGGAAGTGGTCTTTCTGCCACTGCTGTTGCCACCCCTCCAAAGTAGTTCTCCACTGTCACTGCTTCTTTGCATCCCTAGTTCTTGGTACAAAGTCTGAAAGCAGAGTGTTGGATGAGCTGAGCCCAGGCCACACATCCAAGCCCTCACCTCCAAGGAACCAGGAGAAGTGGGTATCTATGCTCTGTGGCTCTCTAGTCAGAGGCAGGTTGTGTCCTGCCCCGTGTCCCATGCAGTGGAAACCTCTCCTGCTCCCCCTACATAGGAGGATGTCCATGTACTGGTTTTGGAAAAATGACAAACATCCTCTAGACAATCCCAGATCTGTCCTGGCCATCCGTAAGCTTCTTGCATGATCTCCCAGGTAGCTCCCTCTCGTTCTTTGGTGCTGACTGCTCATCAGGATTCCATGACTGTGCTTGAAGGTAATGTCTTACTACAACCACTCTGGCCCCTGCTGGCTCTCAGAGTGCTGGAATCTATTAGACATGTGCCTTCTCCTGATAACCCCAAAGCCACAAATACTTGTGATACCAACACATCTGGAAGTCCTAGCCATCTTACAGGCAGGCTGTGCTCTAAGCAAGGTGGGGAGACATGCCTCATCCTCACTTTGAGCAGCACTGTGTCCCTGAGCCCAAATCACTAGGGCTTATGCTTTGGCTTAATTATAGAGCTTCAGACCCTCCACTCCTGCCTGCGGCCTGCTGCTCAGATAGGAGTCCTTGGGCTAAGCCCAGGAAGTCACTCTGGGAAAATCTCTACCCTTTCCTTCCATCCCTGTTCAGTACAGCTGCGTGGGTAAGCTCTTCCATCTTTCTCATTTAGCCGAAAGCTGTCCTGTATATTACGTGCCTCCGTTCCTGACAGTCGTCCCCCATATATAATCCTAAACGGAGCAAAACCAGATACGGGCCAAATAATGGTGTAAGCCAAGGGCTATAGAAACACAAAGACAAGGAATGACTTGCAAGACAGCACGGGGGGGGGGGGGGGGCAGAATGTAAATTACCTTTAGAATGTGGGTGGCTAATCCTGTCTGTTCTGTGTCAAAGCACATCGGGGAGCACCCCCCTCATCTCCAGCTCAGCTGCCAGCACCGTCTCACACCTGCAAGACTGACCTCTGGCTTCCACCTGCCCCCTCTGCTGAGCTTCCACCAGAAACCAAAGGAGAGATTTTTTTTTTTTAAGTAAAATAGACAATGTTGCCTACCCCTTAAATCTTTTTAAAAGCTTCCCAAGGCACTGAGGGTTGAATTGTGTCCCCAGAGAAAAGATATGTTGGATCCTAACTCCCAACACCTGCCAATGTGGCATCAACTTATTTGGGGCTAGGTTCTCTGAACATTTAGTCAAGTCAAGATGAGGTCATTGGAGGGGGCCTTAGTCTAATATGACTGATGCCTTTATAACCAGAGGAAAATCTGGACACAGACACAGACACGGAGAGAATACGGCCGTAGAGAGACTGAGTTAAGCTACAGTAGGTGAAGTATTGCCTGGGGTCACCAGAAGCTGGAAGAAGCAAGGAAAGATCCTCCACTAGAGGTTTGGAGGGGGTGTGGGCCTGCCAACACCTTGATTTCAGGCTAGCAGCTTCCAGAACTATCAGAAGATACATTTCTATTGTGTGGAGTCACCCCGCCGGTGCTACTTAGTTATGGCAGCCCCAGGAACCTAACACACCTGGGATACAATTCAACCCCCGCTGGCTTCATAGTCACAAGTGACCTGGCACTTGACATTCCATCCTCATCCCCTGGCGTTTAAAAAACAAAACAAAACAAAGCAAAGCAAAACAAAACCTTCCTATATTCCAGTTTGCTTTCCTGAAGTGTACCAATGTCTCTCTCACTTTCTTAGAATCGCTGTCCCCTCTGCTCACTCTTTTCACACCTCTTATATCTGCCACTCCTCATCCTTCATGTCTGAGGTTAAATGGCTTTCTCTCTGGAAGACCATCCCTGACTCCATAGTTGGGTGCTCCCACCCCCAGCCTGCATTATCTTCACCACAGGGCTCTATTGATTTATTTCATAAAAATACCACAATCTGTATTTCTTCATTGCTTTGTCTGCTGGCTTTTTTAATAGCTTACCCCCCCACTCCCACCTTGAAGTGTCAGCTCCAGGAGAGGAGGGACCTCCTCTGTCAGACACACCACTTGCCGCCAGCTCCCACCCTGCCTAGCATGGAGCCCGGCAAAGCCTCATCCAAATGAGGATTCGTCCAGTGCAGCAATCAGGGGCACCAGCATGAGCATAGGTATGGGGGCCAGAGGGGTCCTGTGTGTTCTGAGTGCTGAGCATGGAAGTTCGAAAGGAGAGGAAGACAAGTAGGTACTTGTCACAGAGACAAGCAGTGGACATTACTTGCTGGAAAGGAGTCTGATTATGGATATCTTAGGATGCCTGCTGGGGCATTTGGACTTAATTCTGTATTAAAATGGGAGTCATCAAAGATTTTTGAGCAGCAGTGACCCAAGATGACCTATGCTTTAAGGAGCTCTCTCAAGTAAGAGCATGGAGAATGGATTGGACAGGTGGGCAACCGGAGCCTTGGAGGCCAGCGAGACAGCTATTAAAATGTTCCAGGTGAGAGGTGAAGGGAGCTTGACCCAGGGCAGGGGCAGTGGGGATGGAGATGGGCAGGAGATGGAAGGTTCAAACTGCCAGTTCAGCGGAAGATTGCATGTGGGAGCTGAGGGCCTGGCAGGGTCAGGGGGACACAGCTCCAGTCTTTCTGGCTGGAGCGACTGGACACATGGAAAGGCCCCCAGTACCTGCAGGAGGCAGCTTTCAAGGAAACGTGTGACACAGCGGGCACGTAGATGTGTTTATTGGTTCCTAGCAAATTACATGGCTCACGCTTAATGAGCCTAGCCAGTTGCATTTTGAAGGGTCTCCTGCTCAAAGTGCAAAAAATAAGAGTCCATTCTTCTGCAGGATTCTTTCAGGGAGGGGGTGGCCATCTGGACAAGACTTCGGCCAGCCGAGCAGCGCCAGCAAGGCCCATCCCAACTCTTGAGCCAAAACCGCTCCACTCAGGGCTGCTGGGAGACCTCTCCCCTCCCACTGAGTCAGGATGAATTTTTAACTCACTATTGATCAGGCAATTTTAAAATCAATTTTAATTAAATGAAAGATTTCTATCAGGATTGCTTCTTTCTGGACAGTAAATTGGGCCTTGTAATAACACTTACATTGGAACATCTCTCATACAAGTAACAGAGTCCATCATAAATAAGTAAAGACCCTTCTCCTTATTATGCATTTGGGGGAAATGGAGGTTAGAAGTTTTGCCCGAGGCCCTGCAGTAATGGGGGCAGACATCGGGAGCTTGAATCATGGGGATACCGACATCAAATCCCACTAACACTGCTCTCGGCCTCCCAAATCCCTCTCCTTATACATGGAATAAAGGGGAAATTGATCTCCGTCAGTTACCGGGAAAGGAGAAATTGGAAGTATTTAACTGACAAAGGTAAAGCAAGGGCACCAAGCGGTGCACATAGGATGTGGCTCGTTATCTGAAGGCATTTTCGTGGTTAGAAATAGTTACACTTGGAATGCCTGAGTAGCTCAGTGGTTGAGCATCTGCCTTTAGCTCAGGCTGTGATTCCAGGGTCTGGGGATCGAGTCCCTTATCGGGCTCCCTGCGGGGAGCCTGCTTCTCCCTCTGCCTGTGTCTCTGCCTCTCTCTGTGTGTCTCTCACGAATAAATAAATAAAATCTTTAAAAAACAAGAAAGAAAGAAAGAAAGAAAGAAAGAAAGAAAGAAAGAAAGAAAGAAAGAAAGAAAGAAAGAGTCACACTTGGTTGACTTGTAGAAGTATCACCCCAACAGGGAGAGGTCCTGCTTCAATCAGTCCTTTATATGAGTCACTGACACATCTGTCTTCCTTACCTGGTATCCATCCAGGCTGAGGAGACTGGGACCTGGAGGTCTTGGGTCTTGTCTTCCCCGACTGTGTCAGCTGGAATCTTCTACATCATCCACCTGTAGACTCAACCCTTAGAATTCCTGAATCAGCTTTCACCAGGCCTCAACTGACCACATGTGGGGATTAGACTTTCTCTCACTACCTTGGCCCAGGACTCCGTGAGGATCTGCTTTTGGCTCAGGGCATGATCTCAAGGTCCTGGGATCGAGTCCTGCATCAGGCTCTTCGAGGAGCCTGCTTCTCCCTCTGCCTGTGTCTCTGCCTCTCTCTCTGTGTCTCTCATGAATAAATAAATAAAAACCTTTAAAATAAATAAGTAAACAGTACAATATATTTTACGTACAGTAAAATTTACCTTTGTTGTGTCCAAGTCTATAAAATTAGGCAACTGCCTAGTTCTGTAGGCACCACCACAATCAAGATACAGAACAGTTCCGTTACCCCTCCTCCAAATCCCCCGTGCCCCTCTATAGATAACCCTACCCCAGGCCCTGGCAACCACTGATCTGTTTCTCTGTTTCTATAGTTTTGACATTTTCAGGCTGTCATATAGTTAGGATCATACCGCAAATGCCCTGTGAGTCTGGCTTCCTTCACTTACCAGCTTACGTCTGAGACTCACCTGGGCTGTGTACATCAGTTGTTTGCTCCTTTTCATCACTGAACAATATGTCATCGCTGGTATGTGCCACAGCTTATCTCCCCATGCACCCGCCAAAGGACATTTGTGTTGTATCCAATTTGGCATGATTTTTGATAATACTGCTATAAACGTTCATACATGGGTTTTTGCAGTTAACACACATTTTCATTACTCTTGGGTAAATACTCGGTTGCGGGACTCTCGCATGTCATGGGACATATATCACTTTCTAAGAAACTACCAGACTATTTGCCAAAGTGGCTGGACCAGTTTTGAATTCCCACCAGCAATGTACACGAGTCCCAGTTGCTCCGCATCCTCACAGCTCTTGCTATCCAGGTTTTTTGTTTTCCAACCTAACAGGCGCGAAGCCTGAGATTTTAACTTGAACAAATAGATGCCACACAGTTTGCTGCCTTTAGTAACACTGAAAGTTAACCAATCCACTTTGCCAGTCCTCCGCCTTCCTTGCTAACAGGAGCCAGACTTTGGTCAATCTCATCCTGGCAGCCGCGTCCTTCAGCGTGAGTTGGGCACCCCCCCCAACTCCAACCAGGGGGTAAATGCTGTTTTTTCTCCTCTTAGACACTTAGAGTGTCCACTCCCTTGCCATGCTACCCCAGTAAAATGTTTTGTCAAGTAGAAATGAAGACATCAAGATCAAGAGTCACAATGCCTGGGCTCAGACTGTGGCTCTGCCGCTTACTAGCTAGTGGCGCTGCATACTTACCTAGACTCTCAGAGCCACGGGTCCTCCTATGCAGAAATGGGGGTCATAGGACAACCTACCCCGAGGGTTACTCTAAGAGCTGAATGAATCAAATGCATGGAAGTCCTTAGCCTGGTGCCCAGCAGATAAATGTTGTCATTATTATATTATCAAATGATTTCTCGTTCCTGCTTTTTCCTGAATATATGTAGTACTGAAGAGGTTTATATCCCCAGGCAACCAGTATTTAACGACAATTAACCAGATTAAAATCTCACACAGATATTCCAAAGCCATGTACATGCTTCTTAAGCAAATAAACCAACAGATCTAAGAGGCCTTCATTTTCTAAAAAAAGAAATCACCCCTTCAGAGGACCTTTCTAATAGGCTTATTGAAGAGATGCCTGACTAGTTTCTTTGAATCCAGTGTCTGCCTGATGTAGGTCTGCATAATTATGCACATATGGCAGCCACATCAGACTCTGGCATCGGTGGACAAGGCTTGGCTTGCCGTGGTTTCTGCTCTAGACACAAGCCCAGCCTGTGCCCAGACGTGGCCAATGGGACTCGTTGCCCATTAGAGAGCGGAATCTCCTTTGACCATAAAACTAAAGAGGTATCATTTCATTTTTGGACCATTTATCCTTTAACCTAGATGGGTGGCAAAACAACTGTCTTTTTTTAAAAGATTGCTGAGCCTTCCTATTTTATTTAGCTCCTAGTAATAAATCGCTGCCCCAGACACTATCCAAATAAAGGGGAAACATATCCATGCTGGAGTATATAAGACAGCAAGAGATTCTGACTTCTGCTTATGCAGGCTCTTGCCCCATACTCTAGGGACAGTTTCTAGAAGAGTTGCAGGAACCTTCTAAGAGTACCTAATTTTTCAAGATGTTATAGAAGTGTTTCTCAAAAAGAGGATCGCTGTCACTATTACAGCCATCTGGAGGTGGGCTCGGGAATCTGAAATTTATGAAGTTCACTTGGTCATTATTATACACACTCAAGTTTGAAAAAACACTTGCTTTAGAGCAGTCGGCGAACTAAGGCCCATCCTGTCAGCTCACTGTTTTTGTAAATAAAGTTTTATTGCAACACAGTTATTTGTGTATTGTCCATGGCTGCTTTCACGCTAAAACAGCAGAGTTGAGTAGTTTCAACAGAGTGTATGACCCACAAAACCTAAAATATTCACTCTCTGACTCTTTACAGAAAGTTTGCCAATCCCTGCTTTACAAAAATGGGATGTGATGTTTGCATTAGTCATAGTGTGAGTGATAGAAAGATATTCTAAGCTATGACCAGTGTATTACTATTCCTCCCTTCGTTCCTATGTAGATGTTATTTTGAATAATTATGCCAGACAGTCAGCATATATATATTGAGCATCCACTACAGGCCAGGCATTATGCTATGTATGGAAAACATGATGATCCCAGTGGAATCCCCATGAGGCTTGTAGATGAGACTTATTTTACCAAATCTAAGTCACCATTGATTAAAGACATCATTATTTTATGTACTATTAAGAAAGGAAAAAATGCTATCAATTAAATCATAGCACAATATTTCCTTATGCGTTAGAGATTTTATTTTCAAGTTATTAAAAAGCTCTTTTAGATTTATTTTATCACTCTTGTCATACATAAAAAATTGCATGCAATATTACCACTTAGAGGCTACAGTCTCTAGGGCATTATTCTAGGTTGCTGACCCCCTCTCTGCAAGTTACTCGCAGACACTCTCTTGATCCTATTAGAAAATATTCACAAAAAGTTTTCAGACCAAGTTCATGCATGTGAAGGCAATGACGACAACTCCGACACAATCACCACTTGGTCAATAATGTTTGTAGGAGGGAAATCAATCGCAACATTTCAGATATGTTAAATGGCTTTCAAAATATGTTCATCATAGAACTGATAAGGTATAGTTTATTACTTGGTGAATAAGAAGTCAAGGGATATAGGCTGGATCCTAGGGAGGTAGCCTCCCCAAGCTAAGTTGAGGCAGGCTGGCCAGAAGGAGCAGGAGGATGGAGAAACCTTGGCTGTGACAGGGAGAACCGAAGATAGCTTCTAGCTATGCACCAGCACTCAGTCCACTGAGGTCCATCTGAAAGTTGTCTGTTTCCACTTGAGGTCATGCTATCCTCCAGGGCACAAGTGTGGCCTCTTTCATCTCCAAGGATCTAAGAGAACTGACAGCACCTGGGAAAGAACATGTCACAGCCGCCCTCATTCCTTAACTGAGCAGGTGAAGGAGAAACAAGGAGAAGGGGCTCCTGCAGCCAGGAGCACTAGGAACGAATTCTCAAAGCAATCACACATGACCAAGGATGTTCGAGAGTCTCAGATGGGAAGATAAGCCCTTCTAGGAGCTTGATCCAGGCTGGAGTCTGCTCAAGAGATGTATGCAGAAGAATTTCTAAGGAAGTATTGGGGCCTGTAGCATAGCAGGGCTGTGTCTGCACCTGGGCCTTGGACTTCAGCCACTGCAGAACCCTAGAGGCTTACGATGGAAATCTCCTGATTTTATCTTTTCACTGTCACTATCTCAGGGAAGCAGCCCTTCATGTGATTCTACTGGGGATGCCAATCACGGGCCTCATCTTCCCCCTGAATGACCTCAGGAATGGGTATGGCCAACTTCCCCATTAGCGCAATGGGCTCTGGACCTAGTGCCCGCAATACTGTTAGGAGCCCAGGGGTATGTTTTGATTTCTGTAAAAATCAGAAGAAAAGAAAAGTGAAAATAAACCAGCATGGATTATATTTGTCCTTATACCAATACAAGAGCAAAATAAAATTTTATACACATATATACATATTTTATACATATATAAAATTTTATTTATATGTCTGTCTGTGTGTATATATATATATATATATATATATAGAGAGAGAGAGAGAGAGAGAGAGAGAGAGAGAGAAGAAAGAAAGAATGGGACCCATGAAGGCAAAATTGCCTCAGGTCTATGACATGCCCATGGAAGTCATAATGAGGCCCTGAGACTAGTCATCTGACACAAGTCACGTCCATCAGGCCCTCTCTCGGGAGTGTGATTCTGGAGAAATGAGTTCTGCTGACATTGGGAACTAAACTGTCTGTCCACCATATTGGTTATAGAGAAGCACATGGATCATGAACTCTGGAAAGATGTACAAATTCACAAGGTTGTTCACCTCTGAACAATGGAGAGAAGAATGGGACCGGGAGCCTGAAGAGTTAAGTTGGCTTTGTTTTATTTATTTAGCCAGACAAAAGAAGAGCAAAATAATGATAATAATAAAACAAAATGCTCCACCAGAAGCAAATATAGCAAAATGAATAACTGTTGTTAAATCTGGGTGGGGGGAGATTAATGCTTAATTTCTTACTGTTTCTATATATAAGTTTTTGCTTTCTCAAGAAAATAAATGACAGCTCATTCGTCCTTGCACCAAAGATCACAGGAACCACTCTGGTCCCTTTCCTTTCTCAAGCTTATTTTTCCTTTGAGTCTGTGAACTACCTTTATAATTAGGCTCTTTCCCCACTTCCTTCCACTTAATCACGACACCGTTTCTGTTGCTTGGAATCAAAGAATCTTAATTCATTCAGGTGCACTGCCAGCTGCTGAGAGTGGAGGTGAACAGTTTTCTAGTGTGGAAGGATCTTTTTGACTTGGCCTCACCCAGTCTAGAGGCCTTAAGATACCAGTTATATGTGGCACAAGTTGGCCTGGATGAACACTGGTTCAGACTTACTGGTCTACCTCAGGATCATCTCTTGGCTATATTCTGGGGAAACAGTTCTTCATAAAAAATAAGGCCTGGCTGACCAAGGGAATTGGGGATGAGGAATGGGAAGATGCAAGGAAAAAGAAAAATCATAGTATATATTGGGTATTCTGTTGGGTACTTCTCCAGTATCCCCTGAAAATCCTGAGCATCTTGTGATTTAGGTCTAGAAGTAATGAATAGTGATCATATAATTTATCATCCAAACCAGAATACATTTAAGAATGAAAGGAGGTGCTCCTATAATTAAATCAGGATGATAGACATAAATCAGAAAATCCCAGGTAAATTGAGACATGCAGTCACCCTGGTTATGAAGCTTAGTTAAGTGCCTTCTCTGAGGTCACACAACTAATCAGCGCCGAGCTGTAATCTGGGTCCACTTGGTTTCACTCCTAGAAGAGGACATTTCTTGGGACTTCTGAGAATCCCATGAGTTGTGGGCTGAACTGTGTATTCCCAAAATTCATATATTGGGGCCAGTACCTCAGAATATAACTATATTTGGAGAGAAGGGTTAAAAAGATGATTCATTTAAAATGAAGTCTTTAGTGTGGGTCCAAATCCAACCTGAATGATGTCTTTAGAAGAGGAAGAAAGTCAGATACTGAGATACTGGGGCAGGGGCCGGGGGGGTGCGGTGGGGAGGGAAGACCATGTGAAGGCACAGGGAGAAGGTGGCCATCTGTGGTACCGTGTTATGCTCCACCTGCTCACACCTCGATCCTGGACTTCTATCCTTCAGAACTGTAAGAAATAGATTTCTGTTGTTTAAGCCACTCCATCTGTGGTACCGTGTTATGGCGGCCCTAATAAAGTGGTGCACCAGGAGAGTGCTAGAAACAAAGAGAGATGCTGGTGAGAACTCTAGGATCTAAAGTCTTGGCGCTTCATCCCTGTCTGCACCCCTGGGGAGATCAGAAGAGCCCATTTAATCATATAAAATACAACCTGTGCGCTTGTATTCTTGGGCAGTGAGGAAAGAGGAGTGTGAGCCCTACAATGTGGGACCAGAACCATCCAAAGGGAAGGGTGAATGGTGGCAGTCCTCAGGAGGACAGAGGAGGAGGCTGGGTCCGCAGGTGGAAAGAAGTCCCGGGGAGCTGGCTTAGCCTGGAGCAGGGTCCCTCCCATACCTTCCCCCACCCCGACTCCCTCCCAGCAGACTTAAAAGTCAGAAGGTCTGTGCTCCCTCCCCCGCCCCCACCAGACACCAGGGAGATTCAATTACATTTAGAGACACAATGTCTGCCTCCCCTGGATTAATTTCCGGATCCTGACAAAGCTTGTCCTTATCTCTTTTTTCTTGCTGAGAGTAAGAACCCTATAAAATTGCCTCTACCAGCGACCAAGAAATGAGTCAGGGCAAGGCAAGTGCAGGATCAGGGTCTCGTGTCTCTCTGGTGTCCTCATATAGATTTGGGAGAAGCCCCTGTATGACAATCTGCTATGAGCTCGCACATCTCCTCTCCTTCTAAAAGGATCCATTCTGTTAGGGTAGTGAGTAGGAGATTGAGGGGCTGTGGGCACAAACACCTAATGGTATTAGCACAGTCGAGGGTGCCAGGCTCTGTGCCATTCTGCTCTCACAGAGCTTGAACACGATGAGAGTAACAAAGCCAAGAGCTAGCATTTACAGTGCTTTCAAAGTGCTAACCCCTTCACATACATCATCTTACTTTATCCTCACAACGGCCCTACGAGCCCTACGAGATCAGGCTACCTGTCTGCCTATAAAGTAGATAACCTATTAGCCCCCATTTTGCAGATTGGTAAACTGTGGTTGAGAGAAATCAAACAACTTGGCCCCAGTCAAGTAAGCTGGTAAGGAGGAAGACAAAAATCTCTTTGATGCTAACGCCAACCTCTTCACAGTTGTTTACAAAGCAGAGTGTGAATTATTCCATGGGGTATGGAGTGATGTCCACATTTGGACAAACACTGTGAGCTTAAAAAGAAAAAGAGAGAAAACATTTATGGAATAAGCATTGTGTGCTCACAGTTGTCAGGCATGACCTCATTTAATCCACACAGCAACCCTATGACATGAGGGCTTGTATCACCATCACTATTTTACAGATGAGAAAAATTGAAACTTGCCAAGGTTACCCAGCAAAGAAGTGCAAGAGCTGGAATTTGTATCCAGGTATCCTGAGTTCAGAACGCACGCTCTACACCCTACACTCTACTAACCTCACTGTGACTGAGATGTTTTGCAGGCTGGGCAGTAAGCTTCGAGTATGAGGTTAAGAGATATACGATGTGGTAGGACCAGAGTTCTAAGTGCTAACATGTACCCTGGGGCATTGCTTCAGGGCCTGAGATACCCCAGCTCCAGTTTAAGAAGTGTGTCTCTCCTACCCAGCTCAAATCCCCCTAGCAAGCTGGACGGTGTTGGATTTCTCAGATGTTGTACTGTTTAATGTTCTTTCAAAGTGTGTTAGACCCTATAGCCCACGATTACTCCCAGGTGCAAAATTGTATGCACAAACAGTTGCAGCAGCAATTTACCGACTGTGAGCTCAATCAGCCAATTGTGAGCACAATTAGCTGCTCCCTGCTCATTTGGAAGGAGCCGGTGTGGGGCGGGGGGATGATTGCTTCTGCAATTAGCCAGTTGTGGGCAGCTCGGTTTGCTTGTGCAATTTTGCACCCTCAAACATGGAATGTGCAAAAGTGGCGCATGCCCAGGAACTTTATCCTTTGGGCTCCAAATATCCAACCGGATGTCCACCACGGACCTCTGCACGTGGCCACGGAGCCCTGCTTCTGGGAGCAGTGTGGGGGCTGCAGCCTTGTGGGGTGCTACACTAGCTGAAAAACAACCCTGTCTGTATCTGGGCAGAGGAGGGAGGGTGAGAGGTGAGATGCTAACTTGGGTTGGCATAGGGAAAGGTGAGTTCAAGGCTGGGAAGACCTCAACATTAATCATTTGAGTCCAAGAGAAAGAGACCCACCCAAAAACATTCAGCTCATAATGGGGAACCTTTTGCATTATCGGAATGATGATGTGGAGGAGGTGGCAGTGACTAGAAACTGGATTGAATGGGAGAATTGAAACGTCAGTTACGTCACCGGCACAGTCAACAATTTCTCTCTTCCTTCTTCCTGTATCCTGCTTTAAAAAAGAACAAGTCCTCCCAGAGTCCTTCCAGCAGAGCTGGGCAGATTCCTAGCCACCTGATCCCACTGAGGAAACCCAGAAATCCGGAGACGTTCATTGCAGCTGCCTACAAAATGAGCTGCAGTCTGATTGGATTTGTACTAGTTTCTCTTTAACTATGAATTGATTAAAAAGAAAAGTTCACTGTATTTTTAATACAATTTCACTGAGATTTTGCTACACTCCTAGGCCTTTCTACCCAGGAGCAACTCCTTCTGTATGTTTGTGAAGGAAGTCAGAAGGAAAGGTAGCTGATGATTATCCCAGCTGTCCTGTGAACCTTCTACCCATGGAGGGGCACCGGTTCACTCTTTTTTTTTAAGATTTTTTTTCTAATTTATTTACTCATGAGAGACACACACAGAGAGAGAGGCAGGGACACAGGCAGAGGGAGAAGCAGGCTCCATGCAGGGAGCCCAACGCGGGACTCGATCCCGGGTCTCCAGGATCACGCCCTGGACTGAAGGCAGCACTAAACCACTGAGCCACCCTGGCAGCCCTGTTCACTCTTTCTAACTGCTCTGAACCTATCAGAACAGTGCAGGATTATTCATACTGGCCAAAACATGGGAAACAACCCAAAGACCTACCAACTGATGGATAGATAAGCAAAATATGGCATAGCCACACCATTGAATATTAGTCAGCCATAAAAGGAACGAAGTACTGATACACAGTAAACCCTGACAACATGTGAAGTGAAAGAAGCCAGACACAAAAGGCTATATAGAGTATGATACCATTTACATGAAATATTCAGAAGAGGCAGATCCCATAGAGATAGAAAGTATATTAGCGGTTGCCACCTGGTGGGAGGTAGGAATCAGAAAAGACTGCCAGTAGATTTGGGAATCCTTGCAGCGGTGAAAATGTTCTGCAACTAGGCAGTGAAATTAGATAGCTGCTTAGCCTTTTGAATATACTATATCCATGGAATTTTATACTTTAAAGGGTTGAATTTCATGATATGTGAATTATATCTCAATTTCTTTAAGAAAAGCGATGAAGAGTAGAGAATATTTGCCCTTTGGGAGATTGGGTGTAGATTGAACCAATGTCAGGGCATCCTTCCATTGGCCTGTGAACAAGCCACTCAGAGAAACCTGGGAAACAGCCACCACAGGGAAGAAAGAGCTCAAAGTTTATTTCTTTTTTTTTTTTCAAAGTTTATTTCTGATACATGCCACAAGTCATGCATTTATTTGTCAAAAATAATTGTTGAGCACCTTCTATATACCAAACTTTGAGAAGAAGGATTCCATGCCTTTTTTGCTCTAGTTGGTGAATCAAGGGGAAGGAGGAGATTTCAAACAAATAAGTGGGCCCCTCCCTGGGTCAATAGTTCTAAATTTCCATTCAAAATTTTGAGTCACACAAGACAACATTTTCTTGGACTGAAACAGAAAGCAAGAGTTTACAGGGGAATTTTCCTGAACCGTTACATTTTATCCAGCACTAAGCCAACACAGTCAAGAGTGTGTTTCTTAATATTCCTTCTATTGAGCATGCTACACTTTTTATTCTTCAACTATATATTTGACATGATGCTGGCTTTAAGCCAAACAGGCATGTAGATGGACAGGTGGGCCAGCCAGGAAGTACAAATTAAGGATCAAGAGAGGCATTGGCGCTGTCATCCTAATAGCCACTTTCTCCCATCTGAGTGGTAGCCCAAGGAGCCATATACATAAAGAGTAACAGTCCTAGTGGGAAGCAAATATTGTGTTATTCATAGCTGGGCTAGTCAATGCCCCCGATCCCTCTTCACCTTATCATTTTAAGACACACTTTTTAAAAAATGGTATCTATGATCTTGTCTGCATTTCTTCTCTTCACTTCTTATTCACCATGGGATGTAGTGTCTGCCTCTTCCCTCCATCATTCTCCATCTGATTGCTTATACCAGAAACACATGAGTCCCAGTAAACATCCTTCACTCCTACCATGCAGTTCATGGTTGGGACCTATGATCTCATTGCTTCAGTTTCCTCAATTCCTCTCACATTTCCACTTGTGTCACTCTTATCCAGGCCACCAGCATCTATCCTGGATGGGCTCAGAGTTAGGAGTAACTGGCCTGCTCCCATCCATACTTGCCCCATGTCATAGCTGATCCAAATGAAAATAATGAAATCTGGTCTCATTGGTCCTTTGGTTAAAATTCTTCATTTGCTGCTCCATGTTCTTAGAATAAAGATTAGAATCCTGCTTCAAATAATGCACGAGACCAGAATGAAGATATCTCTGAAATACCGATACAATTCACTCTTTTCCCCATCCCATTGCTACTGCCCAGCCTCGGCTTTTACAATATTATTTGAGTGGGATCATATGTGTATGTGGGGTAGAAGAAGGTACATTCTGAAGTTAACATGAAAAATAAGTGTATCACACATAATGATACACTGGTTTGGTAACTCCTTTTTCAATCCTCTCTCCTGGACACACAGAAAGACTACTTTAGTGTCAGGTCAGGGTTACATAACTCAGTCTGGCCAATGGAATGTGAGCAGAAGTGACATAAGCTGAGTCCTAAATTCAGCTCACTCTGGAGTCCCATAGGGAAGTTTAAAACATACTTATGCATAGAGTCTTATCCCCAGAAATCCTGATTTAATCGGATAGATCCTGGGCGTTAAAATTTTTTAAAGTTCCCCTGAAGATTCCCAGATGTAGCAAAGTTTGAGAAATGATAAAAGGTACTCTCAACTCTGGTCCCTGGAAGCACTGCGTCCTCTTATACCCTTCTGTGATGACCTTGGAGGCCAGCCAACACGCATGTTGGAAACTGTCAGCCTGGGTATCTGAGTGGTGTGTGAATCTCTGTTGGACTTGTGACCTGAACAAAAGTACATCTTCATTCATTTTTAAATTAATATTATCACAGGATTGCCACCCCTATTCTAACTAATACAGTGCAAATATATATATAAAATCAAAATTACCTTCAATATGCCTCTAGGAACTATCCCTAATGGAGTGACCTATACAGCGTATTTTTCCTCCAGCACTGAAACAGATCACTATCTGTTCAGACAAGTAGTAAAGGGAACTGGCGGCTTACTTTTAAAGGGTGGAGTATATGAAAATAGAAATTATAAATACTGAAATTCCTGTGAGATACTCTCAGCATATGAATCAGGCAGCAATTGCAAAAGGATTTGAAATGGGTATATGACTACTTTTACTCCTTAATGTTATTTAAAGGCTACAATCTCTAATCTAAAGGAGTTCTTAATCCTTTAAGGCAATGATTACAATGGACCGCACGCAGTACATGGTTTCAGAGTGAGATGCCTACAGGTAGTCAGAGTTAAAGACTGCTAGGGAAGAATTTTGAGAGATTCAATGTGCTGTATTTACAGTGTTCCTAATGTAAATATCACCTTCCAAATTCCTAAAAAACCATATTTGCCTGTAGAATATTGCACATTTAATACATATTCCTGTTCAGTGGTATTGAAGATTGTTGCCACATTAGTCACAAATGGTATTGGCCCATGTTCTATAGTCTCTCTGTTGTGTTATTCTTGTCATGGTTGGGTGAGTTCAAAGATTATTTTAATCTGTTGGAGGTAAGAATCATAACTGATACATACTGAGGAATCCTTCACTATGTGCCAGGTCATCTTTAAGTGCTTCCCACTCTGCACTGAATCTAGTGCTTACAACAATACTGTAAATCCTATTTTTTATATCCATTTCGTAGATTGAGAAGTGTCCCCAGAGGATCCAAACTCAATCCTGATGAGATTTGTGAGGTGGTTTTATCGCAACTGAAATATACCATGAGTTGATTCCACTACTAACATATTTTAAGGCAGGTCTATATTGCACAAAGTCCAAGAAATCATGAAGCAGTCCATAAAACTCCATTGTCTTAATGCCCAACAGCTGGGAAAGGATTTTGAAAGAGTTTACACCCCTGCCACGGCAGAAGATAGAATCTGGCCAACAGAACTCAATTTCTCACCTGTGGGTAGAGAAAAACATGAATCAGTGGCATCCAAAATTTCTGGGCAAAAAGGAGGGACAGAGGTTGGGGCATAAATTGAATCTATAGGTCTCCTTTGTTATAAACTCTTGCTCCTTACAATTTATTCTACAACTATCAGCCGAAATAATATTTTAAAATGCAACTAGATTATGCTTGCCTCAACTGAAAAGTCCCCATCTCACAATAAAATGCGAAGTTGTCTTGCGGTTTACAGGAGCCTGCAGGATCAGACCCCTGCTCACTTTTCCAATCTCCTACCGTCCTGTCTTACTTACACCATAGACTCCACTCACTTGGTTCCCATTCCACCTTTTCAGTGGACCAGTTGTTGCCTGCCACAAGGTCTTTGCTCTTGCTGCCCCCTCTGCCGGGAGCTTTCTTCCCCAGCTTGTCACAAGTTCACTACTTCTCTCCATACTGGGCTTCAATCAAATAGAACCCCCTCAGAAAGCCTCTAACTGTGGCATCTTCACTTCCTTCCCAGACACACACACCCCCCTCTCTCCGTGCCCTACTCAAGTACTCACATCCACATATTTTATATTCTCAATAACACTTGTCATCATCTCCAATTACCTTATTTACCCATCTATTTACTCATCTACTGTGAATTGTCCTGTTTACTGGCACATCTTCAGTAAATATGTACCTGGTACATAGTATGAGCTTAATAAATATTGGTTGAACAAATAAATGACACTCTGAAGTGTATAACAGTTTCAGAGGTCTGATGGAAACGTTGATAATAGGGAGATAGTAAATATCACCCTGAACTGTAATAAAATTCCTAAATATAAGCCATCAAATTAAAACTGGGATGGAAGTGGGGGGGGAGGAAAAAGAGGGGAGGGGATGTGGAAATGTCTGCAGGAGACCCAATTAGGAAAAGTGAGAACGTCGGACTGTGTGTCCTTTCCTTCGAAGATCTCTTTGCCTCCGGAGGTGGGCCAAAGTCAAGAACGGTGGACTTGGGGAAAGAAGTATGAAGAAGCAGAAATGGAAGGTCATATCATTTGACCTCTAAACAAGTGAAGTGACAGAGGCAATCAGATTAAAACATATGTTTTATGTTTTGAGATGTAGTTTAGTCACCAATGAGATTGAACTGATTCTACTTCTTGGTTGACAAGAGTAGAGAGCTGGGGGAGTGGTGGAAATAAATAAACAGATAAAGACCCCCCCTCCACCAGGGCAGCCCAGGTGGCTCAGTGGTTTAGCACCAGCGCCACCTTCAGCCCAGGGTGTGATCCAGGAGACCAGGGATCCAGTCCCATTTCGGGATCCCTGCGTGGAGCCTGCTTCTCCCTCTGCCTGTGTCTATGCCTCTCTCTCTCTCTCTTTCATGAATAATAAATAATTTTTTAAAAGACCCCCTCTAGGGGAGAGCTATGCACCCATGCTCATCCCCACCGTGTCTTCTCTGTTGGTTTTCTCTGGCTTAGTTTAGAGCCCTTGGAGCTGAGTTCAGGTTGATATTGGAGCCTAAGGATGACAAGCCCCAAGCTGGGCAGCTGCCTGAGGTAGCTTCGCTGCTAGAAGCCCCATCTCTGCCCACTTTTAAATAATGCTTGAAATAGCTCCTTTTTCAGACATAATTTCTCTTTTAATCACTTTCAGATTCTGCAAGGGAACCTTAAAAAGAGACATCTTTAGTTTGACTTTGAAGTATGTTGTTTGTTTTGGGCCTACTGCAAATTAGCAGACATTTTAATTGTTGATGTTTGTTATTAAGATTGTGTTCGGTGGTCTGTGCGGTTGCTTGGCAGAGCGAGAACAAATGCTCTGTGCATAAAACTGGTCCCTACGCCAGTTTGAGGAGTGGGTACCCTAGGAGCAGTGTGGGTGCCATTCCTGCCTCCAGCTCAGTTTCAACCATACTTTGTCCTGGAAAACCCAAAACACATTTGGCCCTGAGCACTGTTTCCCTTGAGTTTTAATCTTGCGAGCAATTTAAAGGAAATTTAATCCATATGTTTCTGATTCATTTAAATCACAAAAACATTGGGTTTTGAGAGTTATTTGATGTCCAAATGCCTTTTGAGACTTTTTAATAAACTTTCCAAGTCCTATTGCTTTAAAAACACATACTCACGTTTTGCCAAGGGTGAATGGATTCAGGCTCCAAAGGATTTGGATTGAATTTGAAATTCCAAACTCATAAATTATGACCATGTTAAGATAAAGCCTGTGTCTACACAATACCCAAGCAGCCCAATGGAAAGCCAAAATACTGCGTCGTCATCCAGATGTTGCATAATTTCTAATGCGTGGCAAGGCATCAACAAACAAAACACCCGGATGGTTTACTCTTTTTTTCTCCCCTTTATTCAGACGTTTGCTGTTACAGAGTTAAGGACGTGGGCGGCAGCTGTCAATCCTGGCACACTATGAGGAGTTTATTTTAAAAGAATCTCTATGTCCATGTGTGGATCATGATGTTCATGGGATGGGGTGGGGAGGTAAGAAAAGAACCTGCTTTTAAAAAGAAAAGCAGGTTGAGCAAGTCACAAGGTTTGAAGGGCTGAGAAGAGCTGCTGTCCAAACGTGTTGTAGCATTCCTCAAGGAGGGTAGGGAAATTCGATAAGTGAATTAAAGATATGTTTGCTACAGGGGCACATGGGTAGTCCCCAGTGGGTTAGGCTTTCATCTCAAGGTTCTCTCCCAAGGTCATAAGATCGAGCCTTGCCTTGGATTCCATGCTCAGGGAAAGTTGGCTTGAGGTTCTCTCTCCTGCTGTGCTTTATCTCTCTCTCAAATAAATAAATCTTTAAAAAAATATATGTTTGCTAATTTTTTTCTAAATGGAAGGAATATATGGTAAGGAAAACCAGCAAGAATAAAGATCTTCTTGATCCTTTTTGATCCTTCCTCCTAATGGGGACTGCCAGTGATGAAATTAAAGGCAACTGCAGGTAATCCTTGAGATGAGAGAATAATAATCAATTAACAACAGCTAATTTAGGTAGGCATTTAGTAAGACATTTAATAAGATAAAGAGACTAATAACAATCAGAATAATACTAGCAATTTCTAACTTTCATATAGACCTTTTATGGTCTATATATTACTCAATTATCATAATAAGTGAAATAATAATAATACCTAGTCACATGACAACTTGGATGACACATCCTGTCCTAAGGATTGTCAGATGTTTACATTTAATCCTCCCAACAATTTAAGAGACAGGTGGTGGTCTTCCCCTAAGGAGACCATCTACTTTGTGGTCAATGAGAAGAGTCAATAAGCTATGGTGGCAACCAACGCAGATAGACCAGTGGTCTTCCCCGCAGTGATCATTTTGCATCCAGCGGGTATTTGGTCATGCCTGGAGACACTTTGATTCTCACAGCTGGGGTGTGTCATTGCTGGGGTGCAGTGTTACTGGCATCTAGGGAGTAACGGCCAGAGATGCTACTCAACATCCCACAACGCTCACGATCAATCCCCTACACCAAAGAACTAGTCAGCTCCAAATGTGAGCTCCAAGTGCCGGGTATATGGAGCCCTAAGGTAGACAAAAGGGCTATAAAAGCTTCTGATGTTCAAGTTCTAGGCTTTTTTGTTACTGACTGCATGCAGATTGGAATCGAAGACCTTTCCAGCTCTGTATATTGGAGTCCTGTATATTACACAAAGCAAAATTGTATTTGTGCAGTGGTTTCAAACTTGAATGCTCATCAGAATCACTTGGAACAATTGCTAAAATACACATTGCTGGGCCTCACTCCCAGAGTTGCTGATTTAGGTGGTCTAGGGTGAGGCCTGAGAACTTAAATTTTTAAAGATTTTATTTATTTATTTGTTTGTTTGTTTGTTTGTTTACTTATCTACCTAGAGTGCATGAGCAAGGGGAGGGAGAAGAGGGAGAGGGAGAGAGAGACTCTCATGTAGACTTCCCCCAACCTTGATCAGACTGTGGTCATGGAGTGTCAAGGGGGACTCAATCTCAAGATCCTGAGATCATGACCTGAGGCAAAAATCAAGAGCCTGAGCCACCTGGGCTCCCCAGCACTTGTATCTCAACTGCCCAGGTGCTGATGGTCTCATAGCTGCACTGTCAGAATCACTGCCTCCAAACATGAAGGCATGAGAGCCTCCTCAACTGAGCCCCAGGATTAAGAATAACATGGGGTGCTGTGCTTGTAAAACTTACAAGTATGAAGAAGCATAGTGAAATACATGTCCCTGGCAGGCACCTCACTCTGTCCTAAAAGGAAGAGGAAATGAGCTGAGCTGTGCATGACCAAGTCTCACTCCCAGTCTCACTATAGAAAAGGTTGTCAGCCTTGACTTGGGAGAGGAGGAGCTTGTGAAGAGGTAGGCAGACGGGGCCAGGCCAAATCTCATCCACCGCAGGCAATGAAACTTCAGTACAGAAGAACCATCCCCAGAGAAGTCGGGCCTCTCTTTAGCAATCAGAAATGCCCTTCCTGGCCACCTAACCCAAATAGACCCTCTCATTGTCTCCAAACCAATCTCTAGCAACTCAGCAGCTCTCTTTTATTCAGAACACTTAATGCTACTAGAAAAACCCATATTTGAATATATTTCCTTGTCTTTCCCTGCCACCCTCCATAGAACAGAAAATTCATAAAGGTTGGGACTTTAGATTTCCTAGTCCTTGTGCTATCTCCAGCACCTAGAAGAATGCCTGGCACATGGTAGGCATTCTAGAAGTACCTATTGAGTGAATGAATGAAGCTTAGCAAAAAGTGAGGCAAAGCCTATGCATATTCTTGGACCTATTTTTTTCCCACGATAAAGCTCTTTCCTTTCCGTGCCTCCTTCATCTCTCTCTCTCCCTCCCCCTCCTTCCCTCAGTCTCTTTCTCTCCCTCCTTCCCCACTTCCACTCCCTGTCTCTGTCTGTGTTCTGTCACTGTCTCTGTCTCTGTCTCTCTCTCTCTCTTTTTCTCCTGTCCTCCTCAGTGTCTTCGCCTCATTGTTCTCTTCATCCTTCTTCTCCCCATCAGGTCCTGGATGTGCTCCTCTGAATGGTGGTCAAACTATAACCCTACATTCCCAGGATACGTAAACCAGTCCAGGACACCACCTTGGGCATTACTTTGAAACTCAATTTACTCATTTCTGGGAAACACAATAAAATTACCATGGAAAGAAAGTGAGCCTGGGCAATAGTTTGGGGACACCCAGAAGTGACAGCAATCATATCAACAATAACAATAGTAGTAACTGGTGTTTGTGGACTCCTTACATCTCATCTGGTGCCTACAATTCATTGGGTTAAATATAATTATTTTGCTCATTACTCAAAGGGAGAAATTGAAGCCCAGAGAGGTTTTGGAATCCTCCCAAGGATAAGTCACTGGTACGTGGAAAAATTGGGTTTTGAATTCTGGCATCTGATTCCAAGGTGTTCTTAGCCAAAACAGGAGATCAATAAATAGTTGCTGATTGATTGATTGATTGATTGATTCAAACAGATTTCCAGGTTGAGGGTTGTCGCCATCTGTCCCCATCTGTCATTAGGTTGTCATGTGAAATGAAGATTATTTATCTTTCTGGAGCCAGTCCTTGTCACTGATCTTTCAATAAAACTCTTGTCTAACCTGTCATATTAATGTTATTTTTGCCACTAAAAGTTTACGAAGTAACAAAGAAGTACTTCATTCTAATTGCAAGACCAAAAAAATAGACGGTCTCTATGGGATACTAGGCATTCCACAGCTTTCTGATGGCCAGATGAAATTTCCAGTGGAAGGAAAAAGACAACAAAAATCAGATATATACAAATCTTCATCCATGTAGCTTTCCAAGGAACCATAAGGCAACCGGATAATTTGAGTTACAAGGTTAACTTTGCAGCTTATCATTTGATCTAGATCCTCCGGCAACCAAGCTCATAGGGCCTGGTTGCTAGATGATGGCACAGGACAGCTGAGGTTAGTCTTCAGGTAAGAGCAGTAACAAAGCCCACTGCAGAGTGACTTTGGAGACTCCAATCTCATCTTCACTGGATACTTGGCCTGACATGATTTGAATGGAGAGGACACTCTTCTTTAAAACGTAAAGACTCCTGGAAGGATCAGCAACCTGACCCCACCCTGCCCCATCCACTCCCTGGTCATCTCTTTCCATGGGTCTTTCCTGGCCCCATGACTTGCCCCCCTCCACTCATTGGTTCTCACTGGTGTTGCCCACTTGTCTCCCTCCTCTCTTTCCTAAAATCTTTCTTACATCATTTTCTGCCTCGCCTCGCCAGCTAAGAAGATCTTGTCAGCTACAGTTTCTTTAACTTGTTTTATAAACATTACTCTACTGCTTGAATATTCTTCAATGTTATGCTTTCCCGATTCTATTTTGTTTTCCCACCACCGTTCTACCAGCTGCTGCCTGGATGACCTCATCCACTCTTATTGTTTTCACGTTCAGTGAGTTGCGGAGAATCCCAGGTCCCTATCTCCAGCGCAGATCTCCGTGGTGAGCTGCAGACGCCCAGCGCACGCCAGCTGGTGTCCCAAATGCACCACAAATGTACCGTGGCATCACATTCTGCCCAACCTCCCTTTTGGGCTGCTCCTCCCCGCTGGTTCTCCAAATCAGCTGAAGGAACCGGTATTTATCTACTCACTTGAGCCAAAATCTGAGGATCACACTGATTTTCCCTTTTGCTCAATCTGAACTTCCAATCAGGCACCACTCCCTGCTGATTTGTCCTCAACAGCCTCACACTTCCTCCTTTTCTCCATCTTTATCACCATTATTTTAGAGGAGACCACCACCGTCTCTCCCCTGGACCAGTACAGTGGCTTCCTAACTGATCTTCCTGACCCTGGTCCTGCCCTTCCCCCTCAAACGCATCCTCAGAATGGTCACCAGGGCATTTTACCTAATGTATGTCTTACCTTGATATTTGCTTGAAAGCTTCCAACTGCTTATTTTTTCACAAAACAAATTCCAAGCTTCTTTCTGTAAGGTGCAATATTCCATGGTCACATCTTGAGGCTGTACAATCTCTTGCTGATGGTTGCCCCAGTTTCCATGCCCCAGCACTGCTGAACTTCCCAGAGTTCTCTGGATGCTCCACAATGTACATAACTCAGCATCTTTGTTTATGTTCATTTCTTTACCAGGGATATTATCCTTCTCTCCTTTCCTCCCTTTGGTTACCTCCACATCTTTTGGGTTCAAATTCAAATCCTTTCTTTCTAGTGCTTTCCTGACAGTTAGGTTGAATGACCCTCTTCTGATCTTCCATTGCCATTCTATGCTTTGCTGAATCCCAGTATTTACCACGTGGTGGTAATAATAATTTTCTATCTATCTATCTATCTATCTATCTATCTATCTATCTATCTACCTATCTACCTATTAAGGCCATAATTCAATGAGCTTTTACAAAGCAAAGAATATGAATTTATTTTTAGATCCCCGGGCCTACTATAATTGCCTCAGAGTCAAGAGCATGATTTTTGGAAACAAGAAAACCAGGATTCGGCCTTGGGTTCTGCTACTAACCACCTAAAAGAGACTTTGCATTTCTAGGCTTCAGATTGCTTGTATGTAAAGTGGAGATATGAATGGTACTTAGCTCACTCTGTTACTGTAAAGGTTCAATGAGAAATGCATGCAATATAATTTGCACAGTCCCTGGCACGTGGTAAACATTAAATATTAAATAAGTGGTTTTTATTATAATTGTAATAAATATTTTGAACTGAGCTTAAGATGAACCTAAAGGAATAATGTTTTTCATGAATGACAAGGGTCTTGCTATTTTGCACACCCACTAGAACCTCTGTCAGGTTCTAATGGGCTACCGTGAGTCTATATACATATGGAGTCTCTGGCCCTACTCGGAGAAATGGCCCAGAGAGTTAGGCCCATGAGAGTCCCTGACTCAATGTGCCCCTCCCAAGGAAGCCTCTCTGATTTCCACATCTAAAATCGCCACCCCTGCATTTGCTCTCCCTTCTCAACCTTGCTTCCTTCATTGCAATGTACCCCAAATTATTTTTCACTTCAAGTTATTGACTTATTAGCATCTGCCTATCCAGCCAGAATGTCCATAGAAGCAATGGATCTGCCTCATTTGCTGTTGTTCCCCCCAAATCCCCAGTAAGAAATGCCTGGTACAGAACAGGCCCTCAATAATATTTCTTGAGCAAATGAATATATCAAAGTCCATTAAACTTTTTGTGATTTCAGGTTTGCTTACATCTTTAAAAGATGCTGAAGATGCCGGTTTCTATGAGGGTTATATCTATCAATATTTACCGTATTAAAAATTAAAATTGAGGAAAAACTTAGAATTAAAACAGAGTGTCAAAGAGACTTAGGAGTTTGAGAAAGAGAGGACCACGCTGAAGCTCTGGAAGAGGTGGCTCCCACTAAGGCACAAGAGCTAAAATAAGCAAGAAAAACCACGTTAGTCGGAAAGAAACATTGTCTCTCAAAGAGATGCCACTGAAGCGAGAGTCAGGCTTTTTAGGGGAAATTGTTTCAGAATTTAAAAGTGTAAGAGAAGGTTTGAAAAAGTGATGAGTACTCCCGAGATCCAAATTAGTGTTGGGAAAGACCATTTAGAGGAGCCATCAGTGCCAACATAAACACAGAAGATTGAAAATTTTAGAAGGAGATTCAAGGATGAACCAAGACGGGTGGAGGATGGATCCATGTAGTTAGCAGGAGAACCGAAAAAGGCAAATGGAAAATAGACAGGAGACAAGTCAGACACAGATGATAGAAGAAAACCATGAAGCAGAGAGCTTGCTGGTCTAGGCTTGGGCTGGAAGGAGCCTGCGGAGCCCCAGGCAGAACTGGTGAGAAAAGACAGACGCTTGGGACAGCTTGTGGAATTCCTGGACTTCAAAGATAAAGAGAGATCCTTACAAGTTTTCGGGGAGAAAACAAGATTTTTAAACAATTGTTACCACTAACCTTCCAGGCCGGAGTAACCTGGAGGAGCACACGTTAAACATTTAACTCATCCAATCCTGTGTTGGCAGAGGATGGGGCTCAAGGATTGGACAGATGAGATTTGTCTTGGGAAGAAGCAGAGGGCTACGGAACTGGCAACTGCAGAAAAGTTGACCGGCTCTCATAGGAGAGCAGTAGAATCATTTGAGGGGGGGGGTTTCTAAGAGGGGGTGTGATGTGCCCTTGAGGCCATGGCTCATCATTGGAAAATCATTACTTGGTGAGCCACAGTTAACGGAGGGGGGCATTTCCATTTGTGCGTATCTGGGTTAATTGATTCACTCAACTTGTGTTTATTGAGCAGCCACTATGTGCCAGGCATGGGGGCTCGCTCTGGGGATGGGAACCCTGAACAAGACAGATGAGGTTCTTGCCTTTATGGGGTTTCTGCTCTGGTCCAGGGGACACAGGCAGGTGAAGACATTAGCAGACAAGGTAATTAAAGACCAAAATCGATCTGATCTAAGCAACAGAGTGATGTGGAGGAGACAATGTCGGGCTATCGATACGGGACAGGGCAGTCAGAGAAGGAGGGGGCATCAGCAAGGAGTCCTGAGCCAGCTAAGGAAAGAGCTCGGGTCAGAGGCGTCCAGGCAGAAGGAACCACAGAGCAAAGGCCAGAAACCAGGCAGCTTTGGGTGCTTCAGACCAAGAAGATTGGCAAGCGTAGGATGGTTAGACAGAAGGAGGAAAGGAGACCAAGACAGATGGGGCAGCAACAAGATAACATTGTTGGTGGAAGCGAGCCACAATCCAACCTGTGAGGGTCGCCTCCTTGCACGCCCCAGACCTTCATGGCTGGTGGAAGGGGTGTCTGTCCCCCCAGCTGGCTCTCTTCTGAATCAGGCCCAGGACCGGGGGCCTGGGGTGCGAAACCCAGAAATGGAGGTGGAGGCGCCTGTGGTGGCTGTCACACCTGGTGAAGCTGTCATCACGGAGCATTAGCATAAGAAAGGGAGGCCCCTTGTGTTTGGGCTTGTCACCCTGCAGTGACAAGGTGCACAAATGTGGGCAGGCACGAGGAATGGAGGCCGTCAGCGTCTGCGCTGACAATGTTGGGTACCACTGCTGTCACTCTGCCCGCCCCCACTACCCACGCTGCCATTAGAAACAGCAGCTACTCGCCCACTGCTTTTATTCCCACACAATGTGTCAATAGTCCCTTGGCAGGTCTTTGCTGAGAGACACGGGCGGGGCTCACCCGCTCACTGGGGCAGAAGAGTCTGTGGTGCCCCACCTCCACTCCATCCCTGATTTGGGGGCCCTTCTGCCCGTACCCCTCTTGTGCCATGGACTTAGATACACAGGTCTTCCCTGACTTCACCTCCTCCTTCCTGCTTTAGCAGCTGAGACTAACACACGCAGGCAAATAAACACCAAGTTAAATGAGACCAAGGTTGGCTCAAGATATGGGTTTGTTTATAGAGGAAACTTTTAAATGGCTCAAGAAATCAGGATATGTATGCGTTTACGTCAAGACCTCTTTTGGCATCTGACCGATCCTTCTGTTATAATCAAGAAACTGGACGATGGTGTCCCATGCTCTATGAGGCTGGAAAAGCCTAGAACAGAATAAAGGTTGTTGGAGAGCCCAATATTTACTGAGAGTTTGCTAGCATTTCTTGGGTGCTTACAACGAGGTAGGAACTTGACTTTGTACTATCTCTTCAATCCCCACAAAACCCTAAAAGGGGAAGCACAGGCACAGGCCAGGTGTTCACTCGAGGCCACGGTGAGTGAGCGGCAGAGCAGGGCTGTCACTCAGATGATCGGCTCCAAGCTTTGCTGTTCCTTCAGTCTCAGGACAACCTGGTGAGTGGGGAGTTAATGAGGGAGAGGCTGAGATCAAGCGAGGTTAGGTGGCTGTGCCAGGACTCAAACTAGACCTTGCCCTTTTACTTTTTCCTGGCAGCTTCCCGATTCTTCATTTTCTACCAGCTGTCCGAGGTTCCCTGTGGCCAGCTCCTCGTTTGGGTCTTGTGATTCTGTTCACATGTGCTTTTTCCAGATGTTTGACAATAAACAGACTTGAGCTTCCGAATGAAGCAAGGTACAAGTGCAGGCATGAACTGCAGCTCCAGCCTCAGGAACCCCGCACCATCCATTCTATGGGCCACCCTGTCTTCCTGAACTTCGCACCCCTCTTGTTCACAAGACCAGGGCATGGAGGTGTGGAGAAGGGATACACAATTTCATGTTTGCAAAATTCACAGAGTGGTGGAGCTAGAGGCCCCATCGGGACCACCCAATGCAACCCCCTCATTTTACAGCTCAAGAAACAGGACCCCAAGGTTAAGTAACTGCCCTAAGGTCACACAACCCATTAACAGCAGAACCCAGATGGGAATTCCCAGACCCCAGTCTGGGCCTGTGAGAGCAAGCAGCGTGGAAAAATACATGCAGATGCCTCCGTGTGCCCCTGGGCTGTGGGTCTGGGGTGTGGGTGATGTTCATGGAAATCACCCCTTCGGGCATTGCCTTGAGCTTGCTTCATAACTCCCGCACCGGCTGCAACGCCCAGCTGCAGTGCCCAGCCCAGTGTTGCCACCCACAGGGTCCTCCCCTGAAGAGCCGCAGCGGGCAGGTGTCCCCAACTCAGAGGCATGGGGACTGACTGAGGGGCAGGGCTCTGCAGGTAGCTTTGGGAACTCCTATTCCTGAAAACTTAAGTTCACTGCAGAGCTTCAATAGCCAGCAGCAAGCAGTTTCTACTGCTTACTGTGCTTACTGTGTGCCTAACACCCTAGCATATTATGAAATTTCTCCGAAGCAGAGGCTGAGGGAGAGGGCTAGGGGGAATATTTAAGCAAATAAATGTGTAAAATGTGAGTTTCACCACTGGGGGCTTTCTTTTTTCTTTCTTCTTGGCACTCACAAGATTTCTCAATGTGTTGAACATGCAGATTATCATTCTCAGAAGGAGAGAGAGTATGCAGTGTCTCATGAACTGTTCTGACCACGGGACCCCCTGTTTTTCTTCCCAATCCCATTTAAGGCTGTTCTAGGAAACACTTTCAGGGGATCCTAGACTGGACCAAGATGGCAGGTACAAAAGCAGGCTGGAATTCAGAAGCCTTATCAAGGGACCCAGTCTCAATCCAGATATACTCGTACTTAGGTTTATGGTAAAACCAACAGCAACAATCAATGCCAGCCCCAATCTGCTCTGTGCTACAGCTCCGATGCACTCCTTACTCAGGTTGGGATGAGCCTGCAGCCAGTTGAGACTTTTTTGGCTTGCATCCTCAGTTGGTGACCACAGCTGGAAGGACCGGAGAATTCTGGGAGGAACAGAAGTAGCTAAGGGTACTGTACTGCGGCCATTAGATTCTGAGACAAGAGAATCTATACACCACATCCCTAGCACTCGGAGTTACTAGTAACTAGCCTCCGGCAAGAAAGATGACAGCAGAGCAGAGCTCACTGGAATGGCACCCCTCCTTCCCAAACTCAACTCTTCCCCTTTGCACTTTCTTTCTTTCTGAATGGGTGGATTCTCTTGCGGTGAAGGTATAGCCGAAGACAGAAGTGCAGCCTCCAAATAAGGTCCCTGCACGAGTCTGGAACTGTAAGAGTTAAATGCCATAGCTAACACGCAGAGAATTACACTGATCACACTTTACAAATCTGCAAAGATCTCTAGTGGAGCTAATGGCACTTCTCTCCCTAGGCAGCTACTCAGTATGAGACACCAGGAGGTAAGCCCCCATTCTGACCCTTGCTCTACCTTCAGCAAGATCAGGGCTTAGTTAGGGAAGGTCTCCTGCGAAACACCAACATGCTCTAATTTTATCTCCAACCCTCCCCCATTTGTTCCCAGGTCCCCGAAACATACAGCCAAAGTCCCTCTAAGGTAAAGCTTGCCATGAGATGGCCAGACATCAACACCAATGAAATGGACAGCAATCATGTCATCCTCAGAGAGAAGCAGCTTGGAAAGAAGCAGGGGTGGGGACAAGATAACAAATTCAGCTTCACATCACAGCTTCTCGTGGACTTGCTTTCTTTCTCTTACCATGCTGGAAGGTCTTGAGGGCAAGGACTGTCTTGTTCATTGCCGGATTCCCACTGTGCCCGCATAGTGTCTTGCACACAGCAGGTACTCAATAAATATTTGTTTAATGATGGAGCTGAGCTCCAAATGACGCCAATTCATGCAGAAAGCTCTGTTATGCCCAGTAGTGATGCAGTAGGAGGAAGGAGAGTGGAATGAGCATAAAGCACATGTCCAATTCAGTGACTCCTACTAATTGGAGTTACCTGGGTACATTGATATGCAGTAAAATGAGATTTCAAAAGATCGTACCTGGTTGCTCAGAGTACACAGCTACACTAACAAGCCAAATGCTCAGGTCCTCCCATCTGTTCACCACAGGGCTTTATTCTTAGATCAGATCCTGCTTTCCCCATCTCAGTTCAGCAAAAGACACTAAGACCCTATTCCAGAAGGCTGTGCTCTGGTCTAGTCTTCACCTAATTCTGGGACAAAAGCCATCCATCCTTCAACATCAATCCTTACCATTGAATGGAGTTCTGGAAATAGACTTGCTACCATAAAAATATGGTGGAGAACTACTGCTGTGAACTGCCCATTCTCCTTTCGCTTCTCCATATCTGTGATTTGCCCTTCTGCATGCTTCTTTATGCTCTGGGATGCTGGCCTCTGTGGACTACACCACTGGGATCTCTTACTCTCTGGTTCCCATTGGAAATTGGTCAAGGGAAGGCACAGGTGGTGACTGGAGAGTGCAGAGAAAGGAGCATTATGATATTTATTCCCCCAGGTCCCTCTCTGCTGGGCCATTGTGTAGCAGTGGCTTCATTCCTTCACCCAAAGCCACAGCTACAGTCTGCTGACCCACTTACAGCCACAGTGCTCTCTCTAATTTCCACTAACAATCCGCTCCTCTTGTCTCTTTTCAGCCTCAGGGTTACTATGCTTCCATCTACTACAATTCTCCTGCTACTTGTCCATCATTTTTGGTCTTCCTTACTCTGATAACATTCCTACAAATAGTCCTTTACACTCTCCCCAACTATCCTTAGCATACCATCTTTTTCCTGTGGGACCTGGACTAGCTACAGCAGGGCCACAGAGTTGTACCCTTTATTTTTTTCACTCCATCATATTCACACAGTCCATATAACCTGAGATGATTTTAAGTTCTACCATTTTTTCTACCGGAAGTAGAATTTGATCTTAAATGCTAACTCTATTCCCTATCTATTTTTTGGATGGATTCCAGCATAGAATCTTATCTTGCGAAGTCCCAAGAGCTGATGTCTTCAGATCATGATGCTGTGCTTGACTAGTCTAAACCATTGTCCAATTCCAATGCTTCTGATGCTGTTTTCCACACGAGTTAGAGTTCTTTGTAACTGACATCCTTACATTATGGATCTTACTCTCCATGAACATAAATTCATATCTGTCTAAATTTTCTTTTACAACCTTTAGTAAAGTAAAATTTTTCCCTGACTTATTGCACATCATATTCCTAAAAGATTTGTAGTTCTCATTTTCTGTTAGAAATAATATATGTTATATATTATTTTTTCTAATTGTTTATGATATACATGCACATTGATTTTATACTCAGTAGCATTACTGATCTCTCTTGGTAGCAGTACTGGTTATAAGTAGCGTATCTCAGAATTTCTATGTGAACAATCATTTTGTGTAAAAATAGTAATCGTTTTGTTTCTTCCCTCTTAATCTTCACACCTTTTTTTCTTTACATTGTTTTATTGTGCTAGTTGAACCTTCCAAAATAGTGTCGGATAAAGTGATGAGTTGGCCATCCATATCTGTCTCATAATCTTAAAGAAAATACTTCTATGTTAGATACGTTAATTATGATGCTTGCTGTCATTTTTCAGAAGATATTTTATCAGGTTTAAAGAATTATTTTCCTGATTAACTGAGAGTATTTTTAAAATCTTAGCACAAAGGGAAGTGCAAATTACTTTTTCAAATTCAATTTTTACATTTATTTTTATTATAAAATAATATTTTCTCTTCTTAAATGTGTTAATAAGTTGAATTAGATTAATAGATATTCTCAAACTAAACATTCTCCTATACTTGGAGCATAATCTTATTTGGTCATTTTGTCACTTTAATATATGCTCATTGCATTCATAGATGATACAAAGTTTGAAATGACAGTGAATGTGGTGAATAACTAGAATTAATATTCCAAGTATCTCCACTATTGTATTTTCAGTACTTGGAAAACAATGGGTGCTTGGTGTATATTTGTTGAACAAATGAGTTAAAATTGACAAGAATACTTAAATGAGTTGGAAGAATGGACCAGATCTAACACAACAAAATAAGATGATGGAAATGTAAATTACTACACCTACGTCTGTAGGTCAGCTGTGCAAGGACAGGACTGGAAAACATGGCTAAGACAAATAAAGAGGAAACTGCCAAGGAACTGAAGTTGATGGTAAGCTGTACAAGAGACATGATGCGAAAGATGAGCAGCAAATTCCGCCTTGGGCTTCCTGTGCAGTGTCTACAGTTCTGCGGCTGTTTCCTCCTTTGATACTAGTATCCCGGACTAGCCAGAGGACTCTGGAGCATTCTATTATACTTCAAAATAGCCTTTACTAACACCCAGAATCAGCTTAGGGTACATGAAGCATCTGGAAGCCATGAAGGAACAGTGGCTATTTTTGCAGGGAGTTCATAAGACTTAGGATCTTTTGGTAGCGTCATTGAAATAATTAGCACCATCAAGCAGAAGAGGAATTAGATACTGTTATAGAATTCCAAAGGGTCAATAAGAATACTTAACAGGGAGATTGGATTTGTTTAATATAATGAAAACCTCTCAGATAAGTGAAGTGCTTTGTAATGAACTGAACCACCTCACAAGATGCAGAGTCCTCCTGTGCACTGTTCATAGCAGACTGCCATTCACCCAGGACGTTATGGAGAAAAGGTACACCTGGAAGAGAGTTCAGGCCCTTCGAATTCCAAAATTACATGAATTCATAAATAAGTAGTTACTGCCCTGTATCTGCACATCACATGATATACAAACAAATAAAATAACCTATCAGCATGGATTCAGCGTAGTATCCCATCAGTGGCTTGTATGATGTTGAATAGGTTTAGTAGCAAAAATAGCACATCGAATTGAAACACATAATCTGTGTGCTAGGTGGTCACATTGGAAGCTTGACTTCAAACCATTTCCTAGAGTAGAGGTTAAAGACTTTCAGTCTGAGGGACATATTCAGTCTCCAGAAATTTTGTTTGGTCTTCACGGTTCATAGGGTTTTGTACGTGTATGTGTGTGTGACACACATTTAAAAATGCCCTTTGAAAAAATATATATATTCTTTCCAATATATATACAATTATTTTCAAAGGAGAATATGTACACACACACACACACACATAGTGTTCACATGTGTGTGTGTGTGTGTGTGCAGGAAACTTATTGCTTGCACAATACAACAGTAGTAAACTAGGAACTAGAGTCAGGCAGTCCTAAGCTTACCACAAGTACAAGCTCTGCATGTCTGCAGCAACTAGTCAACATGCTGATATAAATCCACTTTAGACAGCTTAGTAAAGCTCTGTTAAAATATCTACTGTTAGATATTCATTTTGCATTTCTAAGAAGCCCTGCAGCCACAAATGCTTTGGGTCTGCCTGCAGGGACTGGAAGGGAAGGAAAGAAAGGATTTCATTCTACCCTTCTTCCATCAGTACGCATCTTAACTTCGAGAATACCTGCATGGCAGGACCTTTCTTAACCACTTATAGGTTTCCCTTAGAAATTTGGCCTCATCTAGTGAGGATCTGAATTCCTGAACTCTTTAAGAGATGACACAGTTTTTAGATAATGATTATTGCACAACTCATTGTTTTTTAAATATAAGATTTTGAGGAAGGAAAATCTCTTAGAATTCCCCAAATCTAACAAATGAGTTTTACTTTCTTTTTCTTTCATGTTCTTCTCTTTAGTTGTAAGCTGGCATAATTTTAACTATAAAATATGGGCATAAGTGTATGTTACTTTTTCATTAAAATTATAACCTAAGTAAGTTTCAGTTTGCTGCTGTCTACAAAATAGTTTTTATAATTGTGAAATAATTACAATGTACTGAATCAGATGTTTGAAAACTTTTCTTCAAGAGCTCCTTAGTAAATGTTTTAGGTTTTGTGGGCCTTGTGGTCTGGGTAACAAATACTCATCTCTGCTGTAGTAGCATAAAAGCAGCCAAACACCATATGTAAACAAATGGCTTGCCTGCATTCCAGTAAAGCTTCAGTCACAAAAGCAAGTGGACAGTGGAGGGCTGTGATCAATAAGAAGGTAAAGAATCATAAATTGGACCTCATCAAAATGAAAGACTTTTGCTCTGTGACATATTCTGTTAAGAGGTTGAGAAAATAAGTTACGGACTAAGAGAAAATGTCTGAAAATCGTATAACTGACAAAGGATTAACATCTAGAATACATAAAGTACTCTCAAAAGAGTCAAAAATAACAATCGGTTCAAAAATAGGCAAAGGACATGAGCAGATATGTCACCGAGAAGGATGGACAGATGGCAAATAAGCACATTAAAAGATGTTCAGCTCCATGAACCATCATAGAAAATGCAAACTAAAACTGCAATGTAATATTACCACATACCTATCAGAATGGCTAAAAGTTTTTTTTTTTTAATAACAATAAGACCAGATGCTGGCAGGATGCAGAATAGATGGATCATTTCTACTTCGCTGGGTGGAAATGTAAAGTGGTAAAGCCACTCTGGAAAACAGTGGGGCAGTTTCCTATAAAACTAAACAGAAAATGGTCATATATCCCAGCAACTGCACTCTTGAGCATTTATTCCAGAGAAATGAAAATTCATGTTCACACAGAAACCTGTCCATGACTATTTATGACAGCTTTTATCCTAATAGTAAAAAACTGGAATCAAACCAGATGACGTTTAATGGATGAATGGGTAAGTAAACTGGTGCATCCAAACCAAGGAATACTACTCAGCAGCAAAAAGGGATGAACTCTTGGTATATACAGCAATTGGGGTTAATTTTTATAGAATCATGCTGAGTGAGAAAAAAAACCCCAATCCAATGGTTACAAACTGTATGATTCCATTCTTATAACATTCTCGAAAACAACGTTATAGGCATCCCTCAGAGATATGGCAGGTTTGGTTCCAGACCATCACAATAAAGCACATACCACAATAAAGTGAGTCAAATGGATTTTTTGGCTTTTCAGTGTATATCTAAGTTATGTTTATACTATATTGTAGTCTATTAAGTGTACAATAGCATATATCTAAAAAAAGTCTGCATACCTTAATTAAAAAATACTTTATTGCTAAAAAATGCTAACCACTATCTGAGCTTTCAGCAGGTTGTAATCACTGACCATAGATCACCATGACAATTATAATAATAGTGTAAATGTTTGATATATTGCAAGAATTACCAAAACAACACAGAGGCACAAACCATTGGAAAAATCACAGTGATAGATTTGGTCAATGCAGGATTATCACAAACCTTTAATTTGTGTAAAAAAAAAAAAAAAGAAGAGAGAAAAAAGGAAAGAAAAGAAAAGGAAAGAAGAAGAAGGAACAAAGAGAAAAGAAAAAAGAAAAAGAAAACACCACGGCATCTTCAAAGTGCCATAAAACAAGGTATGCCTGTATAGAAAAGGAGGAGTCTGGTAAGCACCAAAGGGTTAAGGATGGGACATGGGCTGGCTTGGGGACAGGAAGAAAACAGATAGGATTATAAATGAGCAACAAGATCCTTGTGGTGATTGAACCATTCTGTATTTTGACTGGGTGGTGGATACACAAACCTGTACATGTGGTAAAATTGTATAGATACACACACACACACACACACACACACACACAAAGGAGAACAAGTAAAAGTGAGACAATCTGAATGAAAATCAGTGAATTGTATTTGTCAAAATCCTGGTTGTGATATCATATTATGGTTTTCCAGCTCTTTTCAATAAGGAAACTGAGTAAAAAATACGTGGGATCTCTCAGAATTACTTCTTATAACTGCATGTAAGTATATAATTATCTCAAACTAAAAAGTTTAAATTAAAAGGAGGAGGAGGGAGGGCCCAAAGAAACAGATTTTTATTTCCAGTGACCAAGAGGTATGGATATACAGGTGGCCCCAGAACACAATGATTAAAGGGCCCACAGCAAAAAAAAAAAAAAAAAAAAAAAAAAAAGGGCCCACAGCTATGGGTGAACTCACAGCACCAGTCAGTGTAATGGAGAAAGTATTTTTCAAACATTAAGCCTGTTTGTTTTAATTCTTATCTTAAATCATGTGTCCTTGCTGACTTCTGCTCTAAGGTAGAAATTTATCACTCTGGGGCAGACATTAAACTGAAATTTAAGTTTGGGAAAGACAGAGGATGTTCTATATACTCTTTTAACATCTCAAGAACCAAATGTAGACTGGTTCCTCTGTTGAGAAGATGAGAAGTGCTGAGGAGATTCCTGTCTTGGACAGCTTCCACTTACCCTCCCAAGTTCACTCTCTACCTCTGCGGTATGCTCCAGGGGATGAACTCACATGGGATCCATCAACCAATCCCCTCTTCCTTGGCTTCTGGTTGGGTTTAGCCAATTGGAGCCCAACAGGAGAGCAGAAGACAGGAGAGTGTGGTTGGGTCTTTGTCCTCACAAATCCCTCACTGCCAAGGTATCCTGAGTGGACTGTTTGCATGCAGAAGAGCAAAAGCTCTCTCCTCTTAGCAAGACACTAATCTTATCGGATTAAGGCCCCATCCTTATGACCTCATTTAACCTGAATTGCTTCTTTTAAAGGCTCCATCTCCAAACACAGCCACTGGGGTTAGGGCTTCATACATGAATCTGAAGGACATAGACACTCAGTTCATAGCAATTACCCAGGTTGTCTTCCTTTTATTAAATGCGTAACCATGATGATTTGTTCCATTTTTAGACGCTCAAAAGCATACCTGTTATAAAAGTTGTCAGCTCAAATTAAAGTCTTGAGCTCCCTTTAATATTTTGGCAAGAACTCCAGTGTTTTCCTCCTGAGGTTTTCTACCTTCCTTTTCCTGATTTTTAAAACTCCGGGGCTCAAGCAGTCCACAGCAGATCACAACTGAGTGGGGAGACCCTTGGCATGAAGTTGGTCTGTGATGCCCATTTGTTTCTATTGCTGCTCTGTGATTTGTCAAAAGCTGATGGGCACTTGCCTTCCCAGGATGTTAACGGTCCACTCCGTGGCAGTGCAGCGTGGGGCCAGAGAGAGGGCTAAGAATATGGACATCATCACCTTCCATCACCGCCTGTCTATGTCCTGCTGACTTTCTGCTAAAGTCACCAAGAACTCAATCTCAAAATAGGTCTGAACTTTGTATTGCTCCTAGAAAGGAATAAGGAAGTGGTTGAAGAAAGGATGGAATTAAAAGCAAATCAGCAAAAAAAACAAAACAAAAAAACCAGCTGTGTTTTAGAAAGCAAACCTCAGAGGCACAGTTTTTATCTTCAATAGATCTGCTTCAAAATCTAAAAATGAGAATGACCCATCATAGATTTATTAAGAAGAGAATACAAAAAAAAAAAAAAAAAGAAGAGAATACAGAAGTATACCTTGTTCTACAAGGCAGGAGCATTGTCATTTTGTTGGGGCAGCTCTAACTCATCAGTCAAGACTGTTGGTCCTCTTCCCATTCAGTAACTGAGGTATGTCTTAAATCACCACTCAAACATGCTCTGTGTGTGTTTGTGTGTGTGTGTGTGTGTGTGTGTGTCTCACTCACACATACACACACACACACACACACCACTGGGGAAGAGGTTTCTTTTTTTCTTTTTTTTAATTTATTTTTTATTGGTGTTCAATTTGCCAACATATAGCATAACACCCAGTGCTCACCCCGTCAAGTGCCTACCTCAGTGCCCGTCACCCAGTCACCCCCACCCCCCACCCACCTCCCCTTTCACCACCCCTAGTTCGTTTCCCAGAGTTAGGAGTCTCTCATGTTCTGTCTCCCTCCCTGATATTTCCCACTCATTTTTTCTCCTTTCCCCTTTATTCCTTTCACTATTTTTTATATTCCCCAAATGAATGAGACCATATGATGTTTGTCCTTCTCTGATTGACTTATTTCACTCAGCATAATACCCTCCAGTTCCATCCACGTCGAAGCAAATGGTGGGTATTTGTCGTTTCTAATGGCTGAGTAATATTCCATTGTATACATAAACCACATCTTCTTTATCCATTCATCTTTCGATGGACACCGAGGCTCCTTCCACAGTTTGGCTATTGTGGACATTGCTGCTAGAAACATCCAGTGTTTCACTGCATCTATATCTTTGGGGTAAATCCCCAGCAGTGCAATTGCTGGGTCGTAGGGCAGTTCTGTTTTTAACTCTTTGAAGAAGGGGAAGAGGTTTCTTAATTCCGGGTAGCAGAAAGGGGAAATAGAGTTACAAGTCTTGATTAAAGGATGAACCCACCTCTGTCCAAAATGGCCCATCCCTTCCCTCTTGCTACGCTCTATTATAAAGTTGCACATTTACAAAGCATTCCCAAGAGATCTCCCGTCAGGCAGAGATCAAGAGGCATAGGTAAAGTTCTTACTGACAATGTCGCAAGCTATATATGCTTGGTTCTGGGGGCTACAGAACCCTTTTTTCATCTGAGTCTGTTACAAGCTCAGGTGAGTTCAGTCACTCAGATCCCAACACAGTGCAACTGATGAATCTAAAGAACACGGGGGTGGGGGGGCGGTAGGGGGACCAGAGGCAGGAGTTTTTAACTGCCTGTGAGCAGCAGAGAAAGACTCCTTAAAGAACATATGTTTTAAATAAGTCTTAAAGGATGGATAGGAGTTTCTTTCTGATAAGAATTCCATCTTTGCATGGCTTTAGAAATTTCCTGAAATAGGCATGCACCCACACACGCACGCACGCACACAAACCAAACACATGTGAAAGTTTATGTATCTCATAAAGGTAAAGGCTCCACTCTTTGCTAATTACCCATCCCTTCATGGCACTGGGACCAGATGAAAATTCCTCCCAGGAGTCTTCATAAAGAAGACAATGTATGACATAATAAACACCATTTTACAGTGTCATTAAAATGGATATAACTATAAGCTTCATGGGTCTGTTTCTTATCAGAACTTCCATATAGACTATCACAAGGCCATTCATTAAAAGCAGATCTATCAGGAACCAGCAGAATGTCCAGACACCCAGCATTCTGTTGGCCTAGTTTATTCCAAGGAAATATTTTTAGAATATTTGGGGAAAGAGGTGGATTGCAGACTGCCCATCCCTCCCCCCCAACCCAGCCCTCAAGCACTTCTCCTCAAATATTACTTCTCTCCAGAGACAGGAAAAGAAACTGAGGGCCTGTGATCACTAGATCACCCTCATGGGAAATGCTTGTGAGGAAATTATCCTGTGTTGCATTTTGAGGAGGGCCCCAAGCGCCATCACCCCCAGGAATATTGACATCGTTTTGTGAAAACCAAAAAAGTAAGGAGGGGTATGAGCTCCATTAGATGGGGAGAACAGTCAAGGATCTACTGTTAAAGACCAGATTAAAGGGGAGTGCAGTGTGACAGGGAGGGCCAGTGAGGGGGAATAAAATCTGGCAGAGACTCTTTTTGCAGTAAAATATCTTCTTCCACCTTTATTCAAACAACGGCAAGGAAGTCCTTAACTCTCAAACAGTCCAAAAGCCAGTTCACTTCGTAAACATTTCCTAAGGATCTGCTGTGCATCATAAAGCTCGCCAGTTACTAAGATCTTGGAGGGACATAAGGTCTAATTTTTCTGCCCTGCAAAATGCAAGTCACTTACGACACGATAATCACTCCTAACGCTCGCCTCTTCTCTTCCTTCTGTTGTTAAGCATGGGCCAGAGCAGAGAAACCAGCACACCTGGGTAGGAATTCCTAAGATCTTCCACGGAGATCCCAGAGACACCCCCCACATGCCTAGACATTTTCAAGGGTGAGCAGTGGATCCTTGTGCGCTTTGAGTAATAAAACCTCACCATGAGGAAGACAGATGAAGGATTATGAGGTCAAGGGGAAACATCTCCACCTGCTTCCCCAGTCCCAACCCTTACACTGATAAAGCCTCTCTCTAATTAATCATCTGTGCTGGTAAATGTCCACTGATCCTATTAAACAATAGGATCTTATGGGCCAGCATCGCTGCTAAGACCTCCCAACCCTCATTAATAAATTTAATAGCGGCACCAAGATATCTCAGGAGTGCAGTAGGTTATAGGCTGTGCCTTTCCTTGGGGTATAATTTTATGTTCTTGCTCTGTGCGGAAGTAATGTATTTATTCCAAGTTAATTTTTTTTTTCCCTAATGTCAGTTAGTTGTGCTCCTTGGGTGCTATCCTAAATTGACAAATTCCAGGCTGCTGGGGCTTGTCATCTGAAGGAAGAAAAATTAGAGAAGCCAGTAATCAATCTGTATTGTGTGAAGATTAACATGCCTGCCCCTCAGGTTAACCAGACCTAAATGCAAATTGAATTGAAATGTTCAGAAAGTGTTCCTAATCACGCTTGCTGTGATTATGAATCCTGTGTTTATTTATCACTCTTTGAATCACCAAACACCAGGCAACCGGAGGAGACAGAGGCCAACAAACCCGGAATGAACTACTATCCCGGCGAGGAGGCAGGCAGGCAGCTGATGAACTGAAGCGAGTCCGGGTGGCTGCAAGTCCAGAGAAAATGCAAATACTTTCTCCACCAGGGGGCCTGAGCTGGTTGTCCCTCCAGGTCCTGGGGATGGGCAGCTGTTCAGGGACAAATCCAGTGGGGGTAGGGGGATGTCAAGGGCGCAGATGAGTTATGTAAGCGGGGCCCGTACTGGCCCTTTCTCAAATATCAGGCCACAGATTTATTTCAAGGACTTTGGGGAAAAGAGCTCCCGAAAGCGGATATGCAGAGATTCATGGAGCACCGCACAGTCGGACAGGAACTGGGGAGTGCGGCTCAGCTTCGTGGCCTCGCTGCATGGCTCGGTTGAGCTCTGCCTCTTGCCCAGCTGCCCTGTGCACCTGCATGCACGTGCATCTCACTTCCAGTGTGGGAATGACCCCCCAACCCTGTGCGAGTGGAACCTGTGTGTCCCTTGTAAGTCTGGGTGAATATATGGTTTGTGTTAATTATTTATAAACTAGCGATGCCCAGCTTCGAAGTAGGCTGCATTTTAAAAATTAACTTAAGTCAATAGTTTGTGTCCCAAAACACATTTTCCAAAAGAAATATGCTCCGCCGAGCCTCTAATTTTCTTCGAAGTCCATAACTTACCTGAGGGGCATGGTGTTGACTCACATTTGTGCTTGGGCCTGATTATCACACAATTAGAATAGGATTCAACTAATACAGCGTCAAGTTTTTAATGCCGTGCGGAGTGGCTTGGACTTTATTATGTGGGTCAGTGGTTCCCAGACTTCTACTTCAAGTATCAGAAGTTTTTTCGAAAGAATCGGAGGATAGCATTTAGTGACCAACTTTTTATTTTGCCTAGTAAGGGCTTTACAACAAAGTACAGCAGCAGCAGAAACAACAAAACAAGCTACTCTCATTATTTCATTAAAGAAGGAACATTTTTAGCACCAAAAAGCAGGAAGAATATAAATTTTAAAGAAGTGGGGGGGGGGAGGCGGAAGTAGGAGAGGAGGGGTTCTGTTCAAAAAATGTAATAGATTTACCTTCAAGGAAGCCTTCTGCAAAAACTCGACTTTTTTTTTTTACTGTAAGCCCATGAATCCCCTTCAGGGTCAGGTATGGCCTTGCTTAGACACGGGGTTGGGGAACTGATAGTTTCAGGGAACCTGCTGCAGTTTCATAGGTCAGGAAGTGCTTCTTGCAAAGGTGAGGACATTAGACAATCCTTTATCATGCTCTCAGATGCCGGGAGTCAGGATTCGAACAGGATACGGCAAGGACAGTTTGATTCTGCTCAATAGTCTCAGGGGCCTCAGACTCGAAGCTGGCAGGTGTCATCATCTGAAGGCTCACTGCCTCTCACGGCTGGTCACATCTGGATGCTAACTTGGGGACTTCAGCTCCCTTCAGCCGGTTTCAGCTTCCTCATGGCACTGTGGCTGGGTTGCAGGGGTGGGAGCTGTACCCTTTTTATGACCTAGCCTTGGATGTCACATGACATCACTTGCACCATTATCTCTTGGTTGAAGCTGTTCCAAACCCCTGCCCAGATGCAGGAGTGGAGAACACAGAGCCCACAACCCACCTCTCGGTGGAGGAGTGTATGTGGGTGTGTGCATGTGCAACCATCTTTGGATAATGCACTATGCCACAGAGCCCCTAGTGCAAATTATTTCCTTTCAATCTCTCTCTCTCTCTCTCTCTCTTTCCAGTGTATATATTACATACACACACACATATAGGAGAGAAGAGATTTATTTAAAAAAAAAACACACACAAGAGGGACACCTGGGTGGCTCAGTTGGTTGAGTGTCTGCCTTCAGCTCAGGTCATGATCCCAGGGTCTTGGGAATGAGCCTCACATCGAGCTCCTTGCTCAGCGGAGAGCTTGCTTCTCCCTCTTTCTCTGCGACCTCCCCCTGCTTGTGAGTGCTCTCTCTCTCTGTTGAATAAATAAATAAAATCTTAAAAAATAATAAAAAATAAAGACAAAGATTTTATTCAAACCTTGCCATATATATGTACGTGTATATATATATATTAAAATTATATATATATAAAGTATATATAAATAAAAATTATATTTTATGTGTCAACTTGACTAGACCACCAAATGCCCGGTTATTTGGTTCAACATTATTCTAGGTATATCTATGAGGGTATCTCTGGGTGAGCTTAACACTTAAATTTGTAGACTATGGTAGATTGCCTTCTCCAATGTGGCAGGGGCAGGGGTGGGGAAGGGGTGTGCTCAGCTAAACCACAGAAGCCCCGAATAGAAAAAGGTAGAGTAAAGCAAAATTCTGTCTTTGCCTAACTATCCTCACACTGAGACATTGGTCTTCTCCTGCACTCAAATGGGAACTTACACCATCAGTTCTCCTGGTTCTTGGGCCTTGGGGCTCAGACTGGCACTAAACCAGCTCTCTTGAGTCTCCTGCTCATGGAGGGCAGAGCATGGACTTCTCCTGTGAGCCAGTTCCTTATAACATCAATAGAGAGGGACGTGATAGAGCTAGAGAGATCAATAGGTAAAGCATAATATAGTAAGTTAGTAGATAGATGATAGATAGATAGATAATAGAAAAATACATAATAGATAGATGGAAGAGAGGGAGAGATCTCCTATTGGTTCTGTTTCTCTGGAGAACCCCAATAATCCAGATTTATATATGTGTGTGTATATGTATGTACATGCACATATGTGTATATGTGCATATAAATGTATATCTCCTAAACACGTGCACACACACTCTAACACTGTAACTTTGTACTTAATTTCACTTTGGTCTATCAATCCCCTCAAGGTCAGTATGAACCCAAGACAGGAGCCTCTGTTTCTTCATAGCTCAATATTGCTGGCTTTTTACACAGTTGCTCCAACCGCAATGTAGTGGAATAAGCATCCGACTTAGGCAAATCCCAAGACCTTCGCTGCCCGGTTGGAGGCATCACATGTGTCACACAACCTCCCTAGGTCTCCGTTTGCTCACCAGTTAAATTGACATCATCATACTTGTTTCACAGACCAAAAGTCCCTGTTTACTGACTGAACTTTCTCTTTTGACCTTCCCTTCCATTCCGTCTTTCCCTACTCAGCAAGTATTTGCAGCTGGCCCCAGCCTCATCCTCCCCTGCCCAGTACTTCTTGCTGCCACAGACCTCAGTGGCTGCCCAGGAAACCACCTGTGGCTCTACTTTAAGGGAAGACGAGGCAGGGTTTGAAGTCATGCCACCACTTCAGGCCCCACACACTGGTTATAGATGAGGCTGAGTAAAAATAAATCTTAATTCTATGCCCGAGGTTGCGGGGAGTGGGGTGGTTGCTAATGGAATTACTTTACCTTTCCTTTTGCAGTTCAGAGAATTGGGTAAGCAGAGACACAGATATTGACCTCATTGAAACAGGGTATGGTGTAAATGAATAACTGCAGGCCGGGGTCCAGCCAAACCCCCCACACACTGTGTGACCTTGGGCAGGTTACTTAACCTTGTCACGTCTCAGCTTTCTCAAAGTGGAGATAACCATAGTATTTATCACAGAGGGTTATTTAGAGGAAAATTTGAAATGATGCATGCAGGTCATTGGCAAAGTCTAGCACATGGTTTCTCAAGCTTTCGCACACATGAGATGCATCAGATGTAGGGTTGTTACAACACAGATTCCTAGGTCTGACTGTCAGATTTTCTGATTTATTGGATTAACATGGGCTCTGAGATTTTGCATGTCTGATGGGTTCCCAGGCAATGCTGCTGCTGCTGCTGACATGGGACCACACTCTGAGACCCACTGGTCTTGTAGTTTCATCCATTGTGATGATGATCATGATGATCATGATGATGATTGTGATGGTAATGATGGTGATGGTGGTGATGATGGTGGTGGTGGTGATGATGGTGATGGTGGTGATGATGGTGGTGGTGGTGATGATGGTGATGGTGGTGATGATGGTGGTGGTGGTGATGATGGTGGTGGTGGTGGTGATGATGATGGTGGTGGTGGTGGTAGTGATGATGGTGGTGGTGGTGGTGGTTGTGGTGGTGATGGTGATGATTGCTAAAAGGGACTCCAATTTTACATAAATAATAAAGTAAAACATAAATGTGTTTTGTATAACTTAAGGAAACATCCTGTATGCCCCATACTTGTTTGGTAGCCATTGATGAAATCTACTCTAGTTCAAATATTTTAGACTTTGCGTTTAGTACAAAGTCCTTAGGATACAAAGCATGTGTAAATGCATCTGGAAGAACCCCTATGGACAATCAGTGGAGAGATGAGATTTCTGCTGTGAGGGGAACAGGACCAGGCAACAAGGAAAGAGAACTTGGCCCTAGGGTATAAGAGATTTCCTTTGTAAAATGTTAGAATTGAATTCAATTATCTCCAAGATCCAACCCAGTTCTGCCAAGTCGAGAGTCTATCAATAATTATAATTTAAAGCATACTGAGAACACAGTAGTCCTGCCCCCAAGAAGCTATTTGCTGTGCAGAGTCCTTGGCCCAGGCCTCAAGAAGCCGTAGCACGAAGGTTTCCTTCCTAAGGAAACCTAAGACCAGCATCACTCAACAGTGGAATCTTCTCCGGAGCCTGAAGAAGCTGGCTGCTTGCTGCATGAGGATAGACAACTCTCTGTCCTGGAAATCTGTGAAAGGAGGCAGCCAGCCCCTCTCACCCACTTTTCTGAGATTGAGATGAAGAACTTGAGTTCAACAGATTATTTTTAGGAAATGACTTTATAAGCCTCACATCTAGATTGGAGGAGAGAGAAAGGTCTGGTGTCCTGTTCTTCCATCTCCACTCCCTTACATGGGCTGCATTCTGGTGGTGTGTCTTCCCAAAGAAGCTCCAGCCCCCACAGCTAGATCCTTCTAGGATACAAGAGGTCCCTCTCCATGTATACTTGGGCTGGCAGGCAGTTCTACTGTTTACATGTTTTGATTGTCTATTCTTGGGACATAAATGACTGACCAGCCCTCCCAGCTTCTTGAGAGAGAGGTTATCTGTAATTCATTTGTGAGCACCTGGCATGAGACCTCACATGCAAAGTACTCAGCAAATATTTGTTGAATAAATGAATAAATGAATGACCCTCCATCTGAGAAAGACAGGTGTCAAATTTCCCTACCTATTTCCTAAAAGACTATAATAATAATTAACTTACACTGAGCACTTACTCTATGCCTGGAACTATTCTAAGCACTTACAAGCAATACTTCGTTTCTCTCTTAAAATAGCCCTGAGAGGTTGAGTAGTGTTATCATTGCCCTGTTACACATATGAGGAAACTGAGAGTCAAGATTACACTGTCAAAAAGTGACAGAACAGATTTGATCCCAGGCAGTCCGACTCTCTGAAAGAACACTTTGGATGGCTCTTTGGCTTCCATTCAAATACACACAGGCCATCAAGCCACTAGTTGACACCACTCTGGACACTCTCTGGTCTCTACTTTCATTACCTCTTGTAAGCTCCATGGTTGTACATTCTATCATCCCCTCTGCCCACACAAAGAGGCTCGAAGAGAGAGAGGACCTGGCTCTGTAACCAAGGTCTCAGAAACAATGGAAGGGAGAGGAGACAGTGACAACCCTTCTGTCTATTGCTCTTTCTCATCCTGCAGAGAACCATCATCAAACACCCTCCTGGTGGTTCCCCTTTGTAGCAAAGTTCTGCCTCCACTTGTCTTCCTTGCAAAGCAGCCTCCAGGGAAAAGGCAGCTCAATTTCCACATTATTTAATAGCTCTCTGGCAACTCCTACCAAGTCTCAGCAGACTCATTAGTCAAATGAGGAGAATGAACTAACCCATTCGGATAGGCCTGGAAAGGCATAACCCCTGCCAGATATACAAGGTCACAGACATACAGGCTCATGTTTTTAACAGAAATACAATCCTTTCCTTTATTGAACAACTCTTCCTTGGCGTTATCTCTTTATTATAGGTCACTTGATTACTTAAAATAATGAAACAAGTCCAGTTCCCAACATACTCATTAATAATAATAAGTCTGAAACCAGCAGTAAAAAATCTCAGATCCAGTAGACTTTTTTTTTAAATTTGTGGTCTCCAAATGCTTAGGAAAATTTTAGTTCCCCCTTAGTAAGTAAAGCTCCTCTTTGTGCTGCTTTGATCAGCTTTTGCAAATGGCTCCCACAGCACCAAGACAGGGCTACTGCCATCCCAGGGCAGCTTTCACTGGCGATGTCTACTTACTTAAAGAGTTAACCACTGGGTAAGATGCAACAAAATGTGCTCACCAAACAGCAAAGACCATTTCCTAACATCCACCATTTCTCCTTTGGATTCAGAGAGGCAGGAACTTTTGAAGCTGCCCCCATGTTTTCTTTCTGATGTCTGGACCCCTAAATTCAACTTGTCCTCCTTATTCTGACACCCAAGAACACCCTTCCCCTGTGTCTACCTGAGGTGAGAATCAAGATTCCCTGAAGGAATGCATTCTTGGAGGCCCTCTCAATAGATACATAACCTCCCAATTAGTCACTGTATGCTAATCTGCCTTTCTCAAAGTTTGGATATTCTGGACAATGATTGTAACCAGTGTCTAGACAAAGGATAAGGTAAATTTTTATGTTTTTCCCTTCTCAAGGCACAGGCAAAATGAAACCAGCTATTCCAAAGTCAAGGCATTATTTAGCTAACAATATCTAATTCCAAAAAGATTCCAAATTCATTTTTTAAAGATTCACTGCCCAGTTAACTATCAAGTCAAAAAGGTTTTCTTCATTAAAAAAAATGTCTAATGCCCTGAACTCTAGTGAGTGTAATCAGTGGTTTTCTGCCCACACTGTGCATTACAATCACCTAAGAAACTTTTTTAAAACATCCTGATTCCTAACCCTACCCACATGTATCTTGCTTCCACATTGGTATTGGTCAAGATTCCCAACTGATTGTCAAGTGCATCCAGGACTGCAAACCACTATCTAACTAATCCTAACTTTGCTATATGGTAACCTACCACATTTACTACACCTGCAAAGAATAGATCTCCTCTATCTAAAAATGGGCTACTTACCTGCTTCCAATGAGCATTAAAAACTGGACATCTAAGACCTAGTGCCTTCAGAAAATCTTTGAGAAACTAATAGCCAGCTTGTATCCTCCAATAATGCTGAGTGGCCTCCTGGATTAGTACAGCTCTTTGAATCCCTCAGGCATCACTAGCAGTGTCCTGACATGGGTCTCTGATTCTGATTCTCCCAGAGTCTCCCTTTTCCACTCATTTTCTTCCTGAGCAAGGGGAGGACCTGGAGATAAATATTAAGTCAGGTAGGTTGGGGCCAAATGAAGAAAGGCCTTGTAATGGATGTTCTGTTTCATTCTGAGGGCAAGGAAATGACATTGATGGCTTTTAATTAGGGCAGGGTGATTTGACATGATCAAAAATGCATATTTTACAAAGATCCTCAGGCTCTAGTGTGGAGACTGGAGACTATTGGAAAGACAGCTGGAACTGGGGGAGCAGAGAGATGGTTATTGAAGCCACTTGAGCAAGAGATCAAGTATCCTGAAATAAGGAAGACGCTGCCTTGGATAAATGTTGAGAAAATATTTAAGAAGTGAAAGTGGGGGGATTTGGTGATAAACATATTTGGGGCTGAGGAAGAAGAAAGAGAAGTCTCCAGGTTTCTGGCTCAATGGTAATGAGGTTCCTCAGTTTGGAGAATACAGGAGAAAAGGAGCAGATGCCTCAGCAAAACTCATAAATTTGAAAGGGACACACTTCCACTCATAACAGGGATTATGGAAATTATCTGGGATGAGCTTTTCTGAAAGGAGAGGGGGGTCTTTAGACATTTCCATGTTGCTGAAAGTCATCTACAGAAAAATAATAGGGTCAACAACGTCTTCCCACCTAGCTCTGCCTCTTCCTTGAGTAGGTCTGATTTCAAATCTTAAAATTTAATAAAACACCAGGTGAGGAATTTTTTCCTAAAGAACTAATCTAATTCCTGTGCTCCTGGGCTCACTGCTATGTTCCCCTTCAACAAGGTCTTCTAATGTGATCATCACAGCCACACATTCGTTTGAGCTCCAACCATGGAGCAGGTTCTAATAAAAGGATACAAGCATAGTCTGCCCTATTTTCAAGAAGAGCTTTCCTGTTTACCCAAAACCACAGGCCAGTGTACCAACGAAACTTCCTGCTGCCCTCTTTTTTATCAGTATATTATATCTGGCACAAAGACCTTCAGGAATAGCTGTTTCACTATTGATCATTGTTACACTCTGTCATCTTACAGAGAAATCCATCAGGAATAATGGAAAACTGTTTGCAGCTTTTATTGACCATTCATTGGCCTTTGACTGTGAACAGGAACCAGCTATGGGTTAAGCCTCATAAACTCCATACAGACTCTCAGTAATTGAAGCTCATGCAAAACTTGGATTTTAATACCGCAGTAAGATCGGCAGGGCTCCGGTAGACCAGAACGCAGTTCTGAGCTATGTGAAACAAGGTTTGCCTCATGCTCTCCATCATAAATGACTGGAAGCTGCTTTTGCATAACATGTTGCCCTGCCACAGTGAATAGAAATATAGCATCACTGTACATACTAACTAGTTTGTCATCATCAGTGTATATGTGTTGCCAACCCATGCATGTGCTCAGTATTTATGGCAGGCCTACTATGTGTGGGCACTGTGCTAGACTCTGGGGATGCAATAATTAACAAGATAGGCACAATGCCTCCCTCAAAGCACTTCCTCAGTTGGAAGTCAGATTCATAACAAACCAATAAAAATAGAGCATGAGAAGCCCTTTTGCTAGGATCTGCCCTAGTGCTTCAGAAGAGTGTCTTGGTGAATGCTGGCACCACCCACCCAGTCATAAATCTGAAAGGCTTCTTGTCCTATTTCTCCTCCACCTTCCCAGCAACCTACCCACCACCAAATTCTGTCAATTCCAGTTCCTAAATATCTCTCAAAACAGAATGTGTTTTCTTGATGCTCCTGTTTCAGCTCAGACAATATTCCAAATATATAAATTCTATCAGTTTTGACTTCTGATACGATCTGAAAGACCGTATTAATATGCTAATTTATTATTTCCCTTATTCAACACAATGTTACTGAGCACATGCTTTGTACTAGGCACAAGAGTTGCAGTACCGAAGAAGGCACATATGGTCTTAAGCACATTTTTACATACAAAATCCCCAAAGGACCATGATGTGACCAGATCAATAAATTAAAATCAATTAAAATTTGAATTGATAGCGGGAATGCAGTCACCCCAGAAAACAGTATGGAAGTTCCTCAAAAAAGTTAAAAATAGAGGTACCCTCTAACCCAGCAGTTGCATTACTAAGTATTTATCCAAAGGACACAAACATAGGGATTCAAAGGGCCACATGAACCCCAATATTTATAATAGCTAAAATATGGAAGAAGCCCAGATGTCCATCAGCAGATGAATGGATAAATATGTGGTATATGTAGACAATGGGATATTACTCAGGCATCAAAAAGAATGAAATCTTGCCGTATGCAACAATGTGGATGGAACTAGAGGCTATTATGCTAAGCAAAATCAGTCAGTCAGAGAAAGACATGCACTGTATGATTCCACTCATGTGGAATTTAAGAAACAAAACTGATGAACATAGGGAAGGGAAGGAAAAATAAAATAAGGTAAAAACAGAGAGGGAAGCAAAACATGAGATTCTTTTTTGTTTTGTTTTGTTTTGTTTGTTTGTTTTTAAGATTTTATTTATTTATTCATGAGAGACACAGAGAGAGAGGCAGAGACACAGGCAAAGGGAGAAGCAGGCTCCATGCAGGGAGCCCAACGTGGGACTCAATCCCAGGACTCTAGGATCACGCCCTGGGCCGAAGGCAGATGCCCAACCGCTGAGCCACCCAGGGATCCCCCAAAACACGAGACTCTTAACTATAGGAAATGTACTGAGGGTTGCTGGAGGGTAGGGGGATGGGGGAATGGGGGAAGTGGGTGATGGGCACTAAGGAGGGCACTTGAAGTAATGAGCGCTGAGTCTTATATGCAACTGATGAATCGCTAAACTCTACCTCTGAACTAACAATACATTGTATGTTAACTAAATTGAATTTAAATAAATTTTTTGAATAAAATAAAATAAATTTGAATTGGAAAGCTAATTTAACTGAATCTGCTTCAGGTACTGCTAAGCATACAACCCCAAGCTTCCCAGTCTATGCTGCACACCCCTTAAATTTGTCAGAATGCCTCTCGTTGTTCTCTCTTCTCATTCTTTATGTTCCTGCCCCACTTGGATTTATAGTCTTTAACATCATTTCTTCTGCTAACCGACTCCAGGCTTTGAGGATCCAAAGAATTAATGTCAAAATTTGAAGGGCAAATTCTGGTTTGCCTGGTTCATGAAGTGGTCACTATGGCTTTCTTGGTGACAAATGTGACACATGACAGAAATAGGATGCCACCTAAATCCAGGACTGACATCAATCACTGAGAAGAAATAAGACATGTCACTAGATAAAGGATGGCAAACACCCAGCCTGTTTACAGCCATTCCTGTGTCCGTGCCAGACATAACTAATTGATCACAGATCTCTTTACTTGCTGACCCTGGGCATGCCTTTAGGTTCTTAACACAGTCTGCCAACAGCCACTGCCAATCAATCAGGCTTGGGACTTGAGATAAAATTTGTCATCTCTGCCTTAATCCAGTGATCAGAGAATATGAAACTTTGTGAAACAGGAGCAAAAGACAAAGGCAGAGCTGTACAAAAAAGAGGGAAGCCGGGGAGGATGGAAACTCAGCTTTGTGGTCTTTACCATGTGTAATGTCAGGAGTGTTTTCTACTTCGAAGTCCACAAGATCATCAAAGGATAATTCTTTTTGCCATGTTTGAGAAACAGGTTCAGCCTGAACCAATCTCTCTGTCTGGGAGAGAGTGGGCTCCTCTACTGGCCAGCATAAGGAGCATAAAACCCCACCAGAATCCTCATGAAATGGGGGCATTGCCCCATAGAAAGAGACATGAGGTAGATCAGATAATTAGTGCCCCCTCCAGAGGCACAAAAGGAATGTGAAGAAGGTAGGACAGGGAGGCCCTCACCTGATTGGGGCCCTTAGAAAAGGTTACATGGAGGTTGGGACATCTGAGCTCAGGGTCGATAGAAAAGGTGCCCCTTCCCATTTCTGAGACAGGAGGGAGTGTAAGAGGTTGACATTGACCAAGTGATGTACATGAAGAGACAGAACCATCCTCGATTCCTCACATCCGCAGACTCTGTCCTGTCCATTTATAATCTAATCAGCTGCCTAGGACTGAGCTAGCTGTGTTGGCTGTGCTAATCACATGTGAGCAATTTTGCTAAAGATCACACTCAGTTAATTTGTATGATTAGGGAATTAGCAATTGCCTTCTTTGATCTCGAAGATTATTCAAAACACAAAATATTCTCAGGATGAAATTGGAATAAAAGTGGCATGCTTTTAGGTATAAATTAAAGTTCAACTGAATATTGCCTGTAATCATGCAGTGTAGAGATTTATAGTAATAGGTCATTTCCTCCAGGGTTCACTACCTTCTTTGCTTAAGGTCTCTCTCTCTCTCTCTCTCTCTCTCACACACACACACACACACACACACACACACTTTGCCCTTTGAACTGGAACAGTGATCTGTTCCCTGTGATTAAATTAGTGTAAGTAATAAGATATCATAGATTTGATTGATTTCCCTGGCAATGGTTATTAACCAGCCCAATTCAGAGCCAAGCAGGACCATTATTCTAAACATTGATTTCTGAACAGGCATGCAGGGGAAGGAAATTCTCAGCTACAGAGATATTCCACAAGGAATTATCAGATAGGATGATATATAGTGAGGATTCTCAGACAAGGCAACGAACCCCCTGGAATCCTCAAATACCATGATATACAGATGTCAGAGCCCTCAGGGAGACTGAGCAATTCTGTGAATACACTTTAGCAACGTTCTCAGGGAGTATTTCCTAGATGCACCATAAAATGTAAATGCTGAGAACTGTATTGTATGCCAATCATTGTATTTAATCCAACAAATATATGTTTAGTAGATTCCCTGAACTATATTCGCTGGAGGTTTGGGAGAGAAGGAAACATGGTCTCTACCTTCAAGGAGCTGGCAGTCAATGTGTTGTGTTCCTTAAGGAAGCTTGGAAATGCCCTTCACTCAAAAAGGATGGATACTTGGAATGTGGCTAGTGTCTCAGAAGGCCTTCCTTTACAGATAGGTTTCTATATTTATAAAGAGTCCTAAATCCAATGAAAGACCTTCACAGAAATGTGGGACATCTCTTCGATGACATACAAGGTACACAGGGTTGTTAGCACGAATCTCTCTGAGTTCCAAAGAAAAATAAATCTGTTAAATTAATGGAAATTCTTCTCCCCATTCTCCAAATCCTGCATGCCTTCTTCCCACCAAGCAGGAGGGAAGGGAATTCGGAAACACTTCAGTGTGGCTCTCTTCAAGGGGGTCCGCACCCTATCCGACAGCCAGAGGAAAGCAGGAAGCTTCAATCCAAATTCATATATTAAGATGTGTTTGAGTTTTAGATGTATTTTTACCTCCCGTGCTGAGGACAAAAAGCTCATAGAGAGGAGTATTTGCAACAACAGCCTCCGGAATCAGAATTTCTAGGTTTGAGAAACGCCTGGGTGTCTCAGTGGTTGAGTGTCTGCCTTCGGCTCAGGGCATGATCCCAGGGCTCTGGGGTCAAGTCCTGCATCAGGATCCCTGCAGGGAGCCTGCTTTTCCCCCTGCCCATGTCTCTGCCTCTCTCTGTGTCTCTCATGAATAAATAAACACAATCTTTAAAAAAAAAAAAGAATTTTTGAGTTTGAATCCTGTCTCTGACACTTTCTAAGACAGATTAATTAAACTCACCAATTCTCAGTTTCCCTACATTAAATAGCAACCTTTTCATCACAGAGCTTTGCTGTGTGAGTGAGGGAGATGGTATGGGCACTGAAGTGCCTACCTCAGTGTCTGGCACACTGTGATGCTCAAAAGCTCATACAAAATTGGTCTTGACCATTTGTCCTAAAGAAGAAAAGATATGAAATGATCTATAACCTCATAAGGTGATAAAATGAATCATGGCTTCCTTCCTTCCTCTCTTATTCCTTCTGACTCCAGAGGTACAACCAGGACCACTGGGAAAATATGCAGTCAGGAAGCACATTCTGCTCATCAGAGCTGTGCTACTTCCACAGTGGGCTGCACTCGGAGGTAATTTGTTCCCTGTACCTACTAGTGTTCAAGTAAAGGGTGAGGAACCACTGTAGTTTCAAGGGTTTCTGTCCTGTGTTTAAGATTGAGTTGGATCATACGACTGCTGAGGTGTCTCCTAATTTATTTGACTCTGATTCCATGACACGGGATAGAAATGTTTTGTTCTGACCACCATGAAGGAAGGGAAGGAAGAGAATTGAGACAATAGGAGAACTATGGGCTTATCTGCTCTATCTCTGACCCCTAGACAGCTGGTGAAAAGTAGGCATTCAGTGACTCTTAAGCCAAAAGTAAAGAAAATGCAAATAGAATTAGTAGATATTGATGTTTCAGGGTTTTCAGAATGCAAAGATCTGGAATTTCCTGAACACAGAATCCACAGACAGCTTCTCTGGACCTGTTCCTTTACTGCTCATAGGAGCCGCACACCACCCCCCCCTTACCCCATGCTTCAGAATTGTAAATGAGATGCATTACAGTTTTAAAAGTGTGTGTGTGTGTGTGTGTGTGTGTGTGTGTGTGTGTGTGAAGGTTGGAGTGCCTATGGGACTTTTCCAAGCCCTGTATTTGTCTGAATGCCATTGATTTTTTGCCTAATTGTTATTCACTATGCTAATTTCCCCCACAAATCTCACATTCTATTGATCAAAAAGTAATAAACTCTCCAACAAACAAAACAAGCATTATTGCAATGTTGGGAAAACATCAGTTAATATCAATACCATATTTACAATTATCTTTAACCCAAATTTTACCCGTGATGCAGTGCTTAAGCAGCTTCAGAAACCAAAGGCTAAACATGAAAAATCCTGTTTGCTTTTCTCTGACAGAGCCAGGGGAGACAAATGCAGCCAAAGAAGTACCTAAAGATGCCCAATGAGGAGTTGATGGCTAGAAAAAAATGCCGTTTCCCCAGTAGAGAAATCTATCACCTCCTCTGTTTCTGTTTCTTCAGTTTAAGGCACTGTGTTAATTGTGGAAAGCACAAAAGTAAGCTAAGTCATCTTTTACTGTGTTCAAAAAATAACATTTCCTAGAAGAGAAAAAAATATAATTATTTAGTAGGAGCTTATAGCACGTTTCCTAGAGGAAGAAAAAAATGTAATTATTTAGTAGAAGCTTATAGCATTGTTGATTTGGCTTACTCATTGCAAGTCACCAGGCCACCATTGTGGGTGTCATTGTTTTCTTGGCTCAATATTCTTTTCTCTGGGATGATGCCAACAGCATCTCCCTTCTTGTGGAGAACTGCTGCTTCCCACATTTCAACCGCTGGTTACAGGACAGCTGCCAATCATAGCATGCCACTTTCGTGGTCATATATCTTTGGTCCAGGGATGGGCACCTAACCAAAGCCCACTCAATCAGCATTGTCCATGAGGTTTTCCGAACTGAAACTGGGAATGATTCAGATACAAGCTGGGAGGCATGGGAGCCACCAGTGATTGTGATTCTAGCCAAAAGGAGGAGGCCAATCTGAAAGGATAAAATGGACTGGATGAAAGAAATGTATAAGAGAGATGGAGAAATGGGGTCCTGGTAACACTCATCCCAATTGGCCTCCATCTAGCTGTACATTCACTTTCATAGGCTGATAAATTTTGTTATAGTTTAAGCTGGGTTTCTGTACTTACCACTGAAAGTGGTACCAACGGTACATGTATACAAGTTGAATGCAAGCGTTATCACAAGCTGAACAACAGACGACCAAACAGGACTCAGAAAGAGGCCCACTATAGAAGCCTACTTCTAAGATATGGGCATCAGAGGTTAGGAAGAAGGGACAACAAGCAGGATCTGGTGCTAGACCTCCTGCACACACATGTTGCCTTGGTTCTATTAAAATTGTAACTTCTTTTCTCAGATGAGAATGTGGGAAAGGAGGTCTGAAGCTTAAAAGCTAAATTGAGCCTGACTCTACTATAGATTTTTTGCATTATCCACCAATCCCTGGAGCAGTTGGTGAAAAAGCCATCAACACCGTATTGAAGTTCAAGATACATGATGAGTGCAAGAAATTGCTTGTTTATTGTTCTGTTTTGCATTAAATGAAGCCATCATGGAAGCTTTTCCCACGGTGCTCCTATGTCTCATAGGAAACAATTATAAGGCGTTTGGGGCTCAGTTTTGGTTATAGAGTAGCCAATACAAGCCCCCCAGATCTGAGTCAATGTGTCTTCTGCAGGAAACCATACTGGTCCTGCCAGACTAGAAAAAGAATAGGTTGTGGGGACCTAAGATTTGGGTTTAAATTGCAGTTCTCAGACATCGTGGGTGTGCAACCTTGGGTAAGTTATGAAACCTTTCTAAGCTTCACTTTCATGGGGAAGATAATATGCCTGCTGATCAGACATTACCTAATGTCCAAGATATCTGGAAAAATCTATCCTTATGAGGACAAACCCTTGTCCCTTCTAGGATAGAAGAAGCTTGATGTAGTTACCAATTCTGAGCGATGTGCTATGTGTTACAACCAGTAGATCACACCGTCAATGGAATGGTCTTGCATCAAGTTGTCTGTTAGATTCCGTGAAGAATAGAGCCATAATAGAGGCTCAGTGTTCATCTCTGCTACTAAGAGGTTGGCCATTCAGATGTGACAGATAAGCCTGAGAAAGTGGGAGTCCATATCTTTCAGCTCATTTATAGCCTCCATCTCTGTTGCTGCAAATCTCTCATCCACAGGTGTGCCAGGTCTGGGGTGGCCAATGATGAAAGCTGACTAACACAAAGTGGGCAAGTCATTTTGTCTACTGGGTTATTCAAGGTTTACTCCATGGTGGATGTTTTGACAAATGTGAACACTGACATGTGATAGAAAAATCTCATCTCAGATTTTGTGCCCACTGATTTATATCTATCCACATGCCCCTATAGCAATCTTTGATTTTTTTCCAGTAGGCTTTCTATTTGCCCCATATGTGAAATATCAGATTTATGTACATTTAATGTTATTATCACAGAGTGGGGATGCCCATTAATAGTTTGGCATCAAAGCCAAAAATCTTAAAGGAAAAATTAACAAATTTGTTCAGGAAAATGTAAAACATATGGACAAGGCACTATTAGCAGAAATAAAATGTTAAATAAAACTTAGGAAAATATGTACAAGATAGAATGACATAAAAACGATTAAAATTCTTAATAAAGAGATCATACAAATCAATTTAAAATGAACATGATAAAAAACATGGAAAGGAGCATGAACAGGCAATTCACAAGAGATCTGTGTAAAAGCAATACACAGAGGAAAAAGATGATCATTTTATTTTTTAAAACATTTTATTCATTTATTCATAAAAGACAGAGAGAAAAAGACAGAGAGAGAGAGAGAGAGAGAGAGAGAGAGAGAGGCAGAGACACAGGCAGAGGGAGAAGCAGGCTCCATGCAGGGAGCCCAACATGGGACTTGATCCAGGGTCTCCAGGACCAGGCCCTGGACCAAAGGTGGCACTAAACCCTAGCCACCCGGGCTGCCCCAGATTAACATTTTAATAAGAGCCAAAGAAATGCAGATTGAGATATCAACATATTTTTTGCACCCATCAAATTGTTAAAGAGGGAAAAGATTAATATTACCCATTATTGTTGCAGATATAGAGAAAGATGCACTCAAACTATTGTGGAAATATGACCTCAAACAATATTTCTGAAGGATAGTTTACCAATATGAACCCAAAACTCAATGCTCATATATATAATTCTAGCCATTAACCTTCTAGGACCTCATTCTAAGGAAATAATCAGGCAATGGTGTAAAGATGTATGTACATGGATATTCAAATGAAGTTGTTTATTAAAGCAAAATTAGAAAAAACCTGAAGCTTACCTATAAGATGGACAAATGAATTAACTGCACTCCAAAAATACTATGCAGCTTTGCAAACAAAAACAATAGAGCTGTACATGTTGACATGAAGATTGAGTAATTATATGGCAAAGGGATAGAGGCAGGTTACAAAATCCTATGTGTGAGTTACATACGCACCCATGCATGGGAACCAACTGAAAGACTATATCCCAAAATACTAATAATACTTATTCCTGTTAGAGATGATTAATTTATATGTATTTGTATTGTTTAAATTTTTACAATTATGCCTTATTTTTTTAGGTTTTTAAAGATTTTTATTTTATTGTGGTAAGAACTTAGTATGAGATCTACCCCTCAACAAATTTCTGAGCATATACATTATTGTTGACTACAGGCACAATGTTGTAGATCTCTAGAACTTATTCATCTTGCTGAACTGAAACTTCATGTTCATTGATGAGTAACTCCCCATTTCTCTTCTATTCCAGCCCTGGCAACCACCAATCCACTCTTCAATTCTGTTAATTTGACTATTTTAGATGCCTCATCTAAGTCATCTGACCATGGACATTAAGTTCTTTCCACATCTTAATAGCTGTGAATAATATGGCAACAAGCATAAAAGTGCTAAGATCCCAACTGCAATTCTTTTGGGTAAACACCCAGAAGTGGGATTGCTGGATCACATAGTAGTTCTGTTTTTAACTTTTGAGGAACCTCCATAACATTTTTCATAGCCGCTGCAACATTTTGCATTCCCAAAATGGTGTGCAAAATTGCAATTTCTCTACATCCTTGTCAACACTTGCTGTCTTTTGGGTTTTTTGTTTTTGTTTTTGTTTTTTGTTTTTGGATAATAACCATCCTGACAGCTATGAGGTGATGTCTCACTGTGGTTTTAATTTGCATTTTCCTGATAATTAGTGATGTTTGGTATCTTTTGACATACCTGTTTGGCCATCTGTATGTCTTCTTTGGAGAAATGTTTCTTCAAGGTTCTAACTTAGCATAGGCAACAAAAACAAAAGCAAACAAGTGATACTATGTCAAACTAAAATTCTGCACATCAAAGAAACAATCAACAGAGTAAAAAAAGTTGACCAATGGGATGTGAGAAGGTATTTGCAAAACATGTATGTGAGAAGGGGTTGATCACCAAAATATATAAAGAACTTCTAGAATTATGCCTTTTTTTTATAATGAGAAAAATAAAAATAAAGATATTTTTATCTTTAATAGAGGGCAAAATTAAGAAGGACAATGTTCAAGCTTCATGAAAGTCATGAGAGAAAGAAAATGCAATGACAAAGAAGAGCCCTCCTACCCCCCACTACGGGAAAGGTAACAGGAGGGTGGGTAGGAGTGCCTCGGAGGTGATTATTCCACCTTCATTCAACATCCCTGCCAGAGAAGTTTCCTCTACTGAAAGATACGCCTCTAAATCCCTGTCCTTATCAAGCTCCCCAAAATAAATCCTCTGTGGAGGGGCACCTGAGTGGCTCAGTGGTTGAGCATCTGCCTCTGGCTCAGGGGTCCAGGATTGAGTCCCACATTGGGCTCCATGCAGGGAGCCTGCTTCTCCCTCTCCCTGTGTCTCTGCCTCTCTCTGGGTCTCTCATGAATAAATAAATAAATAAATAAATAAATAAATAAATAAATAAATAATCAATCTGTGGAAAAACATGCAGTGGTCACACCCCTGTAGAGAAACACACCTAGCACTGGCACACGTATATTACACACACACACACACACACACACACACACACAGAGTATCTTCCTTCTGCTCCTTAGAAATAAGAGCTGATCCCTTATTGACGTGGTGATCATATGCACAAACCATTTCCTTTGCAGCAAGTTTGCCAAAGTAGTCCAAACTGAACACAGAGATCTGTGCAAACTCCCAAAGCATTAAATACAGAAAAAAACTGTTTAATGCATAATCTTTTGAATATATATAGAGAGATAGAGATATACTCTTTAATCACAGCTATTCCTTTATGCCTCTTCATGCACGGTTCTTTTGTGGCAGAAGCATTTTTCAAAAACACAGACCCTCTTTTGTTTAATTAATAATCCCCCCAGACATAAATCACCCCAGCGGCACCCTCTCTAAGCAGCCCTGTGGCAATGACCTACTTTAAGAGCCTTTCATGTACGGCTTGGGTTTACTATGTATTTTGAAAATTACTGCTCAATAGCTATTTTGGGAGATCAGCATTTTCTTTAGTAAGTTTAGCAATGAGGACCCATTTTCCCACCTGGGAAGGGAAGAATCGTAGAATAATAGAACTGAATTGGAGGGAATGAAGAGGGACTATTTATTTCCCTGGGAAACTAAGAATCATAACAATGGGGCATCTGTTGAGTATTAGCGTGCATTGCCCCATTTCATCCCCACAAGAGCCCAACTATCAGTGTCCCCATTTAACTGATGGGGAAACCGAGGTACAGAGCGATGAAATAACTTTCCTCAAACCTCACAGGCAGCAAATGGCAAAGACTGACTTCAGATTCAGGCAGTCTGGCTGCAGAGCCCGTGCTTACTGCCATGCTACACGCACGCCTCTGATGGGCATAAACCCGAGATTCATTTACTGCCAGGGATGCGCCAGACATCCAGTAAACATTATCACATTGAGTTCTTACAGTGACACCGAGTTGGCGTTATCTATTTCCAGACAAGTGAACTGAAGCTTAGACAACTCAGTGAGATTTGTCTTTTTGTTTTTAATTATTGTGGTAAGAACACTTCATGTGAGATCTAGCCTCTTAACAAATTTTTAAAAGCACGATATGGTGTTGTTAGCTACAGCATTGTACAGATCTCTAGAACTTCTTTATCTCATGTAACGAAACTTTAGATGCATGGAACAGTGACTCTCCACTTTCCCTTCATCCCCAGCCCTGGGGCAACCCACCATTCTACCTTCTGTTTTCACCTCTTTGACTATTTTGTCCCGTAAGTGGAATCACGCAGTACTTGTCTTTCTGTGTCTGGCTTATTTCACTTGGCATGATGTCCTCCAGGTTCATCTACATTGTCGCCTATGGTCGGGCTTCCTTCTTTGTATGGCTGAAATATATTCCATTGTGTGTAGAGACCATATTTTCTCAGAGGCACAGTGGCTTACAGATAGGGCAGGTCCAGAAGCCGGAAGAAAGGCTGCGAGTGGGAGTGGGTGCAAGATGTGCAATGACTAGGTCTAAATGGTGTCCATGGCAGGATGCGAATCAGTGAAAAGTGAAAAGAGTTACTGAAGGAAAGATGTTGACATCACACTTGCCAGCTTCCTAATGACCCTGATCTTGGCCCTGATCCAGGTTATAAACCAGGGAGTCCATGGCTTCATCCATCCTATTAATTAAATAAAATTTTTATCTTCTCTTAGAATAACAATTTCCTGGCTAGTGTACTAAATCCCAGTGAGAGTCCTCTCTGGAGAAGAAAGGACCCCATCCTTACAGAGCAACTTTTCACCACAACCTATATGTCCGCATGGCCCAGGAACTATAAGCATCTACAAGATGGAACATTCTGGAGAGGGAAAAAGAAAAACAGACCTAAACCTAACCTCGTCTTTTCTTCAGAGCTGACTTGAAAGATTGGCTTGAGTTTGAAAAGACTAAAATAAATGTGATGAATGTTATTTGAAAAATCTAGGATGTCATTATGCATTGCATTTGTTTGCCCTAAATCCATTTTCTATTAGGTTATTATTAATTAGCATTTGTTTAGCACCAACTATGTACTCAAAGTCAGACTAAATATATAAGAGAATATCTGTGCCCAGGAAGGGCCACAAGTAAGATTTCTCTAAACAGCTCACCACCCACATTTAACCCCCCAGAGAAATTACACATACTCCAAAGAAATGTTCTGACAATAAATTTTCAGGGAAACAACTCAAATAAAAAGAATCGCTTTCCACCAGTGGGACTTTGCATGCACTCACCATATGGGACAAGCGGAGTCTTGAGCCAAATAAAAATTTAAAAGGAAAAAAAAAGTGAGATTTCACACAAAGTGACGAAAAATGTATTAGAGTCAAAGTCTCTTTGAAAGTTGTAAATAACAGAAAATAGGAAGTGAGTATAGAAATTATTTTTCAATTATTTTATTGTAAGAACACTTCATAGCAATATAGATGAATCAGAAAACATTTATGCAAATATGAAGTCTATACCTACAGAAAGAGGAGCATCTCTCTGAATCGCATGATAAAAATTAAAAAAAAAAAAAAAAGCCCAGATGGATTTTTGCCAAATTTGGAAGGTATGTGTGGGAACTGTCTGTGGTATATTGTCTTAGTTTATTCCCCCAAAAGCAGAGTCTGAGGGTGAGAGGGAGTTCATTATTTGGGAATCCAGGCGGCACAGTGAGAGAGTCAGGAAGGGGGAAGGGTTGGTACATGGTCTGATAATAAACGAGATGACTAAATCTCAGAGTTTTTCCACCGAGGGGGAGAAGCTAGGGTATTTTTCTACCAACTCCCATTCAGCAGGATATAGAGCTCCTGAAACAGCTCCCAGGCACCTCAGGCAGCCCTGCCTGTGGCCAAAGTCCTCGGGCAGAGAAGCATGGGTGCAGAGAGGGTGGTTTGTGCCTTTGGCCACATTAGCACATACATTACATATTTCGTGTGTATATATTACATCAAGGATGTACATATGTGTATGCTAGGGAATATATATGATTATAGATAGAACACTATATATATTCTATGCATCTATTCTATAGAATATAGGTTATCCTGGGAAGAGGCTGCTGGGGCCCCAGGCTCATCCATCAGGGGGGCCTGGCCTGGCTGCGGCAGGCACACCTGGTCATGGCAGCAGTGACCCTCCATCTCTGGGTACACCAAGGCTGTGAGCTGGGCCAGCCTGTGGCCCTCAGTAAGAGAATCCTGTGCCTATCTCGCCCCCCCAACAGTCTGGCCAAGTGCTTCAGTTAGGACCCGGGGAACAGCAGGCTGGCCATTCTACGTGTGAGGCTACAGCGTCTGATGCCATGCTGCTTGACACTTAAAGGCAGACCTTCCTGAGCCCGTAGCTGCCTGCCCTGACCCAACCATTTGGCTTAACCCCACTTTGGTGTTTGTTTGTTTGTTTGTTTAATTTAAATTTAATTTACCAACATATGGTATAACACCCAGTGCCCATCATATCATGTGCCCTCCTTAATGCCCGGCACCCAGTTACCCCACCCCCCACCTGCCTCCCCTTCTGCAACCCAGTGTTTGTTTCCGGAGAAAGACAGCTATCATATGGTTTGACTCATATGTGGAATAAAAGAAACAGTGAAAGGAACCATAAATGAATAGGGAAAAATGAGAGAAAGACAAACCACGAGAGACTCCTAACTCTGGGTAACCCCCCTTTGTTAACTTCTAATCCCAGACTCTGCTCTACTACCCTTCATGCCTCTTAGCTCCAGTACCAAATTAAAAGGTTGAAAATCCTTAAACTAGGGACGCTTGGGCAGCTCAGTGGTTGAGCATCTGCTTTTGGCTCAGGGTGTAATCCCAGGGTCCTGGGGTCAAGTTTTGCATCAGGCTCCCCGCAGGGAGCCTGCTTCTCCCTCTGCCTGTGTCTCTGCCTCTCTGTGTCTCTCATGAATAAAAAAACAAAATCTTTAAAATAAAATAAAATTCTTAAACTATATATATATATAGCTTTACATAAGTACAAGTAATAAATATATGTTAAATCTATAAGTATATTTATGTATAATGTATGTTAATATACCTCATTCTGGTCAAGTTGTAAAATAAATCTGGGCAAAGAGGAACAAATAACGTAATCAACAAGTTTGCAAAGAGAGGACTTCTGGAACTAAAGACAATGCCAATTTCAGTGGCTACAGGGAATTTACAGGTTAATGGAGCCACTCAGGACATTCCTGCCCCTTTCTTATCTACCATATACAGTTTAATTATTTAAAAAAGAAAGATTCTCCTGAGTGGTTGCAGGTCACTTTGGATCAGTGAAGTTTCCCTCCAGAGTTCAGATGTGAAATATTAATAGGTTTGAGAGAGACAAGATTTATCAGCCAGAGAGTATCTACCTCCAGGGCTCCACCCTCCCCCTCTCCCTCTGGGAGAATTCTCTCTTAATGGCCCAGATCCTAGGAGTTTGGGAATCAGAGCCAGAGGACAAGGGGAAAAAGGGGGAAGAGTCAAAAGGAGATGGAAAGCCAAAGCTCCGTGGGGAAAATGACAGCATTCAAATGAGAAGTCCCAGCTCTGCTGCAGAAGAGAGAAGTCAGGAAGACTTCTCAGAACTCTGGGTTATGGACTCAACTCTTCAATGTTCTTTGTTCTTTGAGAAACAGGAGTCTAAGTGAGTCTCTTGAGCTTCCTCTTTCTGGACTATCTTTGACTGCGATGCCAAGATTGGCCCACTTGGCTTTTTGTACAGTCTACCTAATCAATGGTACTCTATGTTCCCTCACCCAATAACGACAGTGGTGGCATTATCTGGAGGGTTGTTGGAAAGGCACCCCAGCTCAGACCTACTGAATGACAATCAGGGGGGATGAAATCCAGGTATCTGCATTTGAACAAACTGTCCACATGGTTCTTCCATACATTAAAGTGAAGAAACCACTGACCTAGGTTATTTGGTGGCCTGTCTGGAGACTCTACCTACTAGCTTCATCCCTGAGTCCAGGGAGAGGGTGCGCTTCAAGGAAGGCTTGAATTCCATCCTCTGAGCACATCAACAAGCCTCAGGTATGCCCACCCCCAACACAAAGCTCTTCCTAGCATCCAAGGTGCTTCAGACCCTTTAGGACCCCTCCCATTAGGCCTCCCTCTCTGATACTGCAATGGTCCTCTTTATAGATGCCTCTTTATAGTTGTCTCCAAAGACGGAGACAATTTGGCAGAAGGAGGCAAAGTTCCATTCTGCCAAGGAAGAAACTTACCAGTTTTGTTGTTTTAAAATGTTTTCTGTATCTTTGGGGATGGGGTGCACTTCCCTGTAATTCAAAAACTTAGAGGCTCCATGGACTAGCCCAAAGAGCTCTACATGTGTTTTCAAATTCCTGTTGTACTACTGTACTAGGTTGAATGATATCCCCTCCTCCAGCAAATGATACATCCAAGTCTTAACCTCTAGTACCTGTGAATGCAAACTTATTTGGAAATAGTGCCTTTGCAGATGTAATTAAGTTAAGGATCTTAAGATGAGATCATTTTGGATTTACAGTAGGCCCTAAATCCAGTGACTGATATCCTTATTAGAGAAAGAGGGAGGTTTGAGACACAGAGACCCAGGGAAGAAGGCCCTGTGAGGACAGAGGCAGTGATTGGAGGGATGTAGCCACAAGCCAAGGAATGCTAGAAGCCATCAGAAGCTAGAAGAGGCAAGGAAGGAGCCTCTGCAGAGAGCATGACCCTGCCAACACCCCAATTTTAGACTTCTGGTCTCCAGAACTGGGAGAGAATCAATTTCTGTTGTTTTAAGCCACAATTTCATGGTAATGTGTTGTGGCAGCCCTAGGAAAGTAATGGAACCACCCAATACAGTCATGACCTTAAACTTACCCTCTCTCAAACTGCATTCCCTGCATCACAAAAATCTGAAAAATACTCAGGGTTGTCCTAACAATTAGAATTATTAGAATTATTGCCTTCAGGATGGGACCTGAAGAAAAAGGGGATTAATTCAATATTTATTGTCCTCTCAAGTGCCAGTGACTAATACCATGCTGCGAGCTGTACCTAAGATTCAAGATATTCTGTGAGATCTGAATTTTGTCTGTGATCCTGGAAAATTTGCTTAAGTATAAGGAAACTGTGACGTAGAATTTCTGTGTAGGGACAGCAATACCGGTGCTGGCCTCTTGAGTAGTCATGAGCTTTGGATGCAGGGATGCAAGTATCATGGTCCTGCCCCAACGTGTATTTTGAAAACAGAATTTGCTCCAACATGATTGATTACTGGGGAGCGTCTTGAACATAACATGAATTTGTGTTGACTTATGTGAAGTTTCATCCCTGAGAAACACTGAGGTGAATAGAGAAAACTGCACCCCATTGAACTGAGCTGTGTATCGATATGCACACACACACACATGCACACACTTCAAACACCTACCTGCGACCTCAGTTTGCCAAATGTGTTATGAACCACATCCATCCACACCTGGAATCCAACTTTCCAGCCGATTTCAGGAGACCCTTTCATAATTACTCACCAGCCGCAAAGAAGCCCACTTACACAAGCAACGTTTAGGTGTCTTTAAAGGTAAAATGTCATATATATGGCAGTATTTATATATGTCTTAACGATCCAACATATCAAACTGTGCTGCCATTTTTATCAGATCCTGATCTTTTTGAAATTTTTTATTATTGAAGCGTGATTGACATATGCTGCTACATCAGCTGTAGGAGCACAACATAGCAATTGGTCCATGTTGTACATGATGCACCGCCCACCACAGTAAGTGTGATGGGCTCTGTCGCCATACAACATTATTAGGATATTATTGACCACATTCCCTGTGCTGTACTTTTCATCTCTGTGACATTTATTTTATAACTGGAATTTTGTATGTCTTAAACACTTTGCCCACATGGTTCCTATCTTTTTTTTAATCTGTCATTTATGAAGTTCTTGAGTGTTGGGCCCCAAACCATTGTTCCCATGAGCCCCATGTTTTCACTGCATGATTTGGCACAGTATGGTGATTTTAAGAATGCATGTGTCACATGTTACACTCTAAAAGAACTGATGGTAGTGTGCATAGTGCAGTGCTCTGCCCCACTTAAATACTCAATAAATGCTAACAGTCAGTATTTGCTAGATGAGAAAGTGATAGGCACATAGTAACCCCTCAATAAATGTCCATTTCCTTCCTCTCTGCGATCAGCTATATAAAGATTCCTAAGCAAGTTAAACTGCATTCATACATTTATAGCATGAAAACAAGACGCGATGGGAAGTAATTATCTTTCAGCTCAGATCTCAAACTTAGCACTGAGAATCTCTTGTTATTTCTCTGAACTGAGCATAAATTCTTTCCAAAGCTGTTTTTTTTAGCAAGTTGGCTACTGAACAGCAACAACAACAAAAAAACCCTGTGTGTCTTACATGAACTTAACCAACTTTTTGAACTTGGTAAAAATAACCATTTATGCCAGAATAAAGTGTCAGGACTTCTTTTATTTTCCTGAGGAGTTTCCAGTTCCCTTGTCCCCAGGAGGGAGAGAGTGTGGAAATCAGGAAGTAAATATTTTCAGAGAGAAATCAGGGTCCATTTTCAAGATTTTGATTGCCATGTCGTCAAATTCACAACTGTAGGCTTTCACACATCCATCCTATTTTCTGCAGAACTCACCTGGGTACTGCCACCTATGGGCAGACACATTTCCATTGCTAATCAGAGAGAATCTTTCTGAAATCCCAGCAGATGTGCGTTTCTATAGAGGGTTTGCTTCTCCTTAAACCACACAAAATTTTTTAAGATTTATTTATGTACTCCCGGGTGGGGGGGGGTGCGGTGCGGGAGGGTTGGAGGCAGAGGGAGAGAGAAACCCAAGCAGACTCTGCTCTAACTGCAGAGCCCAAAGCCAGGCTGTATCTCATGACCCTGAGATCATGACCTGAGCCAAAACCAAGAGTCAGATGCTTAACCAACTGTGCCACCCAGTCACCCTCAAACCACACAATTCTTTCCTGCATTAATGGATTATAGTGGAACTTGTATTCTGGGCTTTTGAAGGTTCTAGAAAAGGTCAGATAACATTGTAGGGAGACTAGGATTCTCTAATCACCTGCCCACCGAGCTGCTCCCGAGAGGATGGCTTTAGGATATCCTGAGCTTGGGGAAGTGTAGGGTCTAAAGCCTGCTGAAAAATCTGGGAGATAATTATACTTCCCACACCATTCCTTGGCCAATAATGGAGTCCATCTTCTGGTCATGGTGTTTATTAGCTCATAGGGACTTAGCTTCCTCTGCATTTCTAGTGTGGGGAGCTCTAGCCCCATTGGGGGTCAATGTAAAGAGAGATCAGGGACCTGGCAGAGATGGATGCATAGACTCTGCAGACTTCTAAAAACATCATCTTCTTTGGGGCAAAAATCAGAGGAATGTGTCTCAACCTCCCAAGAGCCATTATCTCACTATGGAATTTCTTAATTATGCCCCAAATGGGAAACATACAGGTACAGTCCATTAACAGAAGAAAAATCAATACTGTGTCTCCAGTTACAAATACTCATGGTGCCCTGTAATTGGTATTAAGTATCACTTTTTTAAGACATCTTTCAGATGGGTGTCTGGGAGTTCCCTCTCTCGTGTAGCTCCTCTCTCTTCCCTAATATGCCTTGAAAGGTTGTGGACTCTGCTAAAGTATCAGCCTGAAACTCCCGTATTTGAATGTAGGGCAGAGCTTCAGCCTGGCCTTTCACATCCCTTGGGGCATCCGTGTGACTCTCACTGATGCAACATCTCAAACTGTGTTATTTTGATGTGTTCATTTCCTGATAAAGTCTTCATCTCATTACTCTCCTTTTCCACCAGAAGTCAAAGATGAAAGGAAAGAAAGATCACAATTACTGTATAGAAACTCAGGAAACCTGAAATGAAACCTCTTAGCCTTTGAAAGAAGCAGCACAGGAGAAAGAGATAATTGTCATAAGAAGCAGATGTGAGCTTTCTCGCTGCTTCCAGGGCTCCCCTAAATTGAAATCTTCACTCAGACCTTCCTAGATGGTTTCCATTCCTTGCCATTCACAGTCTTGTGTACAATCTCAGCATAGGAGGAAGGAAACCCAATAAATAAATGGTGGTGGTAGTGGTGATGATGATGATGATGATGATGATGATGATGATGATGATAGTGCCAGGTACTCTTTGGGTCTTTACCTATTTACCTCTAGTATTGATCTATTTAGTCCTTATACAACTGTATAAGGTAGACACTCATATTATCCTATTTTTTTAGGTAAAGAAACTAAGGCACGGAAAAATTTTAAAAATTTCCTAAAATCACACAGGTAGTAAGTGATGGAGCAGGGATATGAACCCAAGAATTCTGATTCAAAGACAGAGTCATAATCACTCTACATGACGAGAAAAGAGTCATGGAGCCTGACACACCTGAGTTAGCATCCCAACTCCACCATTTCACCTGCATGGTATTGGACTAGGACTTATCTTCTTTGAGAGGTGTTTTAGGACTGATAAGGATGACGATGACGGGAGGAGCCCTTACTTCGAAGTCCTGTTGGGAAGAGCAAATAAAGCCAAGTCTGGAAAGCTTGTGCCCTCAAAGAGGGGGTACAACCCCCAGCCCATACAGTCCCTCAACTTAGCACAAGGGCTGGTCCAATTCTCTTATACCTGCTCTGACCCAGCCCCACTATGTTCCTCCATATTGAAATACAGAAAATGATAGAAAAGTGAGACATTGTCTTTTTACTTTCACAAACCCAGATGTCATTGCTACCCCATGGCCCTAGAAATTAGTACACTAAAGGCATCCTATCTTCCTTGCCCTCCTGAGAAGTCCCAGTATTCTGGTCAGGCCCCATTACTGGGAAGCTAAGAAGATCCTTCACTCCACAAAATAGTCATCATTCATATTATGCACCAAGCCCTTCACTTGGTGTCAGGATCTAAGTGTGAGCTATATATAGACACAATCCTCAACTACACAGAAATCACAGTCTACTGGAGAAAATGGGATGCATGAAGGAAGGGGGATTCATAAATAAATACAATTCTAATCAGTGCCTCAAAAGGCACAAGGGAGTGCTGAGATATCCTTTAGTATGAGTGGTCAGGGAAGGCCACTCTGTGGAGGAGACTTAAAGGATGAAAAGGAGAAAATCAAAAGAAGGGCAGGCAAAGAGCATCATGGTCAACTAAGACATCACCTGGAAGATGCTCCCCTAACTCCCCAGGCTTCCCTGGGGACACATGAGAACAGAATTCCCTAAGCTCTTCTACTCCAGCTGGAATCTGCCATTCCGACTTACTCAAGTAACTTTACCTCCTCTTGGCATCAGTTTCTCCATCTGTACAATGGTGCTAACACTTGTTTTGAGTGAGTGGAGTTTTGCCAGGGATAATTAAAGGACATGGTGTTATTGGCTACTATTTAATAAGAATGTTATCACATCTCAGTGTGGGATACATTAAGAAGGATTCAGACCCACATGACATCTTCCACACAGGTCCTGTTCAGGACATACTCCATACTGGGCTTCTGTCCTCCCAGATGCTGTCACCTAAGTGACCCAAAAAGTCTCCCCTGATGCTTTTGGTGACTTGAAATGTGGTTCAGGTTTTGTAGAGATCATGACAGTATTGTCCTGTATTTCTCTGAGTTTGTCATGAAAATGGTAAATACTTTTCTCATGTCTGTCTCCCAAAATGGAGGTGCCCATTTGGTCAGGAACCCAGAAGGAGCCCCTGAGCTCTCCAGACAAAGGCCTCATTCAAACCTCAGGTCATTCTCAGGCTCAAGCTTACAGCAGAGAGATCCTCTAGGATTCCTAGCCAGCTGAAAGGACAGGGGAACTCTACCAAAGTCCTTGTGCTGTTCCTTTGTTTGAATCCAAATAGTGTTAATGTTCCATTTCCTTTATTTACCTTGGTTCCTGTGTTCGGAAAACCTTCCCTTTCAGCCCCCACCTTCCTTTTCCCTCTGGCAGCAGTTCACCTTGGCTTCCACCAAACAAAGCTGGGTTTTCAGGACTCACAGACCGAAAGTGTGAAGGGAGCCTGCCACTAGGCCCCTCCCTCATCTTGCCAGTCTCAGAGGAAGCTCCTTTGACCTTCCACTGTTATTATTACTATTATCCTCATTATTGTGACAATTGCCACCCTGGGCCCACCCTGCCTCCCAACCCCACTTCCCAAAGTCCCATTGTTCACGGTTTCCACAGTCACTTCTCTGCCTTAGCCACTTCCTGCTCGGGCTTCACACCCACACACCACAGACCAAGCCCTTCAGGTAACCCCAAGGCCCCCAAGCCATCCTCCAAGCCCTGTTACTCATCTGCTTTCACCATCCGCCCTCCAGCTTCCCAGCCACACTGGTCTCCATTGCTGATTCACTTTCTTTCTTAACCTCATCCTGGCCCAAGTCTAGCCACCTGTGGCTTTTTAGATTTAAATTAGTTAAAATTAAATACAATTTAAAAATCAGTCCCTCAGTTGCACCATCCCTGTTTTAACTACTCCACAATCACTGTATGTGGCAGTGGATGCCATATTGGACGAGGCCAGTATAGAACATTTCCATCTTCCTAGAAAGTTCTGTTGGATGGTGCTATCCTAGAGAATAGGCAGTAGTAAAAAGTTTCCAAAATAAAACAATAATGGTCATGGCCCTCTGAGATGTCAATCTGGTTGGGAGAATTAAGTCATAAAGCAGAAATAATAATTTCTTAAGGATAATTAAAAGAACCCAGATAATTCCTACTGACCACGGCTCTCAACCCATCCCTCCCTGTTTGATCAGGCCTGCAGAGTTCAGTCTGCTGTCACACAAGGGAACACAGAATTTACCAGTACATTGATGATCACTCAGTTGTTCAGTTACATTAAAAGGATACATTTTTGGAGCTGCTCTGGGTCTTCCACGTGGATATGGGGCTAACAACTGGCTGAGATTAAAAGCCGCTACTCATCAGAATGCTATTTTTTTGCAAAACAACAAATAATTGGTTTGGTCTGATTGTCTCTCTCTACTGTGTTGTCATCATTTGGAAGTCAATCTAGAAAAGGAAGGAAGGATGGGTCTGCTGACCATTTGGATTCATTCATCTCTGCTGCCACTTAATGGCAGTGCCACCTTGGTAAGTCACGATGTCCCCATTTTCTCATTTTTCTCATTCATAATAGGAAGGTGACAATCCTCATGCTAATTCTGCACAAGTGTTGGGAGGATAAAATGGGATAATGAAGGGTGGAGTATCCTATAAACCGAGTGCTCAGCTAACCAAAAAGGGAAACAATCCATTTAATGCAATGGCCAAGCTCAATTTATCAGTCTAGCCACCTAAATTGTGTAACTGGCCTAGTGATTCACCTAGGAGCTGCACACCAGGTACAATCATGCATTTCTCTAGCTTCTAAAATAGTGCTTCCCAACCTTGATTTTTTTTTTAAATTTTGTGCCACACTTTTGATTATTTGAAATGTTAGCAAAATGCCTTGCAGAATTAAAATCCCTGAATAGCAGATTTTAACAAGTCGGCCATGACAATAGCACAATCACTACAGGGTTATAAAAATGTGTCATGAAGTCTATGGAGAGTCTGACAGACTTGCTCTGTACATCCCCGAATTTGTCATGAAAATGGTAAATACCTTCCCCATGTCTATCTCCCAAAATGGGGGTTACTGGCTTGTGCCTCTGCTTCCCCTTCGTCTCTGCGATGCTGCTCGAGGATGCCTTTCACACTTGTGATGAGATGCTGTTCTCATGCATTTCAGAAGAAGGGGGTCTTTCCTTGCTGCTGGTTTGGCATCAAGCTACAACTTCTAGCTCTTAGTCATAAGACATTACACCCTATCATAATTCCATTGAACCTAAAAATCCACACAGCCATAATACCCACCGGCTCTTACGTGTTGATGGAGAATTTGACAGCGTTGCCTGCTGTGAACTCGATTACACCCCAGGAGCAATGACATCCATTTGAGAACTATAGCTCTCCAGTGAGCAGGGATTCCAGAACTAAGAGCAGGACACTAAAATCTACAATGCAAACTGGTTTTAGAACCCAAATTCCAGAACAGCTGCTAGGTTTTGTCTGCATCATTGCACAGGCATTTGGACAACCCTTTGCCCATCAAAAAGAATTTTTATGTACATCATCTCTGATAAAGGCCTCTAAAGCTCTATTGTCTGATGATTCCCCCACCCAGCTGGCATCACCTCTGTGATATCATCTCCTCCTACTCTCCCTTCACCCCATCTACTTGGCCAAGGCAACTTCTCGATTTTCCTTGCATAGGCCAGACTTGCTGCTGTTTCAGAGACTTTACTCCTGTTTACTCTGCCTGGAATGCTTTTCCCCCTAGTTATCCACATGGCTCCCTCCCCCACCTCCTGTTCAAAAGCTACTGTCTCCTGAGGCCTCCCCCAAACATCCCAGCTAAAACTGTTACCCTTGCTCCCAGCATTCTTTACGGCCCCCACCCTTACCTATCCCCACTTAGTACTTAGCACCCCCTGAAATACAAATACAACATTTATTTCATTTATTGTTTGCCTTTCCTCCACCTAATGATAAGTTCTTCGAAAACAGGGATGTTCATTGTATTCGTAGCACCTGGAAGCATTAATTCTGGCACAGAGTTAGTGTGCAGCGAATATTTGTCGAATGAAGGAACGAACGAATAAATGCCATCTGGCCTTAACAATAACTCACTTCAGGGAGGAAAGCGAGGGCCAGAGAGAGTCGGTGGTTTGGCCAAAGTTACGCTATTAAACACCAGTCAGGCCTGGACTTCAATCTAGACTCAGGATTTACAAACTTTGTGGCCTTTGGCCTGATTGGATTGAGCCGAACTTTCTTCCTTTCCAAAATGGGCATTGTAATCCCTCTCTCCAGCCCTTGCAAACATCCTGCTCAGAAAGCTCAGAAGCAGCTGGGAATGGGGAGGAAGGGGATTGAGCCAGAGGGAGCCTCAGGTGGTCTCAGGAAACTGCCCCAGTCACACCAGTGAACCAAAGTCCCAGGCAGAGGGAGGAGCCAGCATAGATCTGCGGGATTCTATCCTACAGACCCCTGGCTCTTTCTGTGTTTCTCTGGGAGGCTGCGCTCTTGTTAAATAAACACTGAAGACTGAACGCAGTCTCTAGTTTCCACCCACTCTGGCTTTTGCAGGCACATATGGCACGGAGACGGCCTTTCTTTGAACCAGGCCCAAGATGCCCCCTAAGCAGAAGCAGATTGACTGGTTTGCATACACCTACAAGGCTGGCCCTCCTCCAGTTGTTATCGTTTTCCCTTTTTAGAAATGGCTGAGTTATCATCCCCTCCTTTCTAAGCTTCCCCTCCGTGGCAGGGAATATGGCTCAGAGATCAGACCTGAGCTGGGCATTCACCTCGATCTGACATGTGCCCTCTTGCCGCGGTGTAACTTGGGAAAATGTCAAAGGGATGAAAGAACACATTTGCACTCTGCCTTTTAGTTGGCCATGTTCGAGAGTGCTCAAATTGCATCCTAAAGGAAGTGAGAGTTTGGGGTTTGTGATTTGATCTGAGAAGCCAAATGGCTTTTCGACAACTTGCAGCAAAAGGCCCAGAAATGTTGATGCCATGAGAAAAAAAGAAGTAAAAATACAGAAAACTTTGAGGAAATCAAAGTTAGTGGCAACATATTTATTTTTCGACCCCTCTATGGATGAAATTTCCCCCAGAGTCTCTTGGAACTCTAATAGCCTCTATTTCAAGCTAAAAGTCATTTTAGTATTTTAGAAACAATTGGAAAAAAATTTATTTGATCCTACAGTGTTATCACTTACTATATTCCCTAGAAAATAAGTACAAATGTACTAACTGATTGCCTCTGTAAAAACTTTAAGTTGCTCTATACATTAAATTACGCCTTGCTAAATTGGAAGAATCTACATACTTTAGATTTCTTAATACTTGAGAGGCCATAGACATGGACAAATAAGAGCACCCTTCAAAACTGTTGTCAGACCCAGCGACAAAACTCACTCAACTTCACATCAACAATCCTTCAATATAAGTAGGTTTATAATTTCCCTATCTACACAAAGGCAAGAGTATATGGTCACTTACCTGCCCTGTGCTCCATACTAGGTATCCAGTAGCTGAAATGCACATCTCAGGGATATATGTATGTACATTAACTTATTTGTTATAAAATCTCACCAGACATGTGACTTCTGATACACAATACAGTGTGAGGAGACTATTGCAAAACATATCACTGACGTATACGAAAATCAGGTTATTTGCTTTAAAATGATACATTGAATGTAATCTATACAGAGAGCAAAGCAATTAATGGTAAACTTGATAAGGCACCTTTTAAAACAGATGCTATGCAAAATGCAGTTAGTGTGTAACATATCATCTATATTTTTGCTGTTTCATTTGTTTTAGAAAAAGAAAAAATTCTCAGAGCTCCTCCTCACAGCCATAGTATAAAACAACAAAGAAAATATTCCTAGGAACTCATTAACAGACATAAAGGCATCTGATAAAGCCTCTGCCTTCTCAGATTCCCAGTGGAATGCCCAAAAGACTATAAACATGTACTAAAGTCTGCCCCAGCTTCAGACATGTTCTAGATGGTAAGGGAGACAAAGAAGGATGGCAGATCCCAACTTCATCTATAAAATGGCCCCCCATCTGGAGAAAGAAGGGAGGATACTGAACATAAATCCATCATTGGGCTGAGAGCCACAGATAAAAACAAGCCATAGGACAATGGGGTCCCTCTCACCCTGGGGGTTAGCAACACCTGGGTTCCACTGCTGGCCTTCTTGGTCTCACACCTCCTCCTGTTCCCATCAGCCACCATATGTAGCATACCTACTGGTTTGTAAGACCAGAAAGTGGGGCACTGGACACCATGTCAAACATAGAGAAGATATGGTATGTCCCAGCCACAAAGGCCATCATCAGGCCCACTTCTGTTTCTAGCTCTACCTCTGTCCTGAACCACTGGAAGCTTCTGGGTGTCAGAGTCAGAAATGGCAATTGAGAGCAAACCCAGGCATTTCTCTTCTAAATTTCAACCTAAAGAAGTTTGTAGACACTTAGGGGAACTTATATAAAGAAACTTTTTTTTTTTTTGGGGGGGGGGGGAACTTATATAAAGAAACTTTTAACCGATCTTATTTAACTAGGAGCTAACACTGGACAAGCAGTGATGTTATTTACTAACAGCTCCCTGGGTTTATAGAATCTTTGCTTAAAATTTAGCTTCTAGGATCCTATCCCCAAGATTGTGATTAAGTGCAAGGAGAATAAGACTGAGAAATTTTCAATTTTAGAAAGAACTGTGATGCTTCTAATGGTGGTAGCCTATGGCCAACACTTTGAGAAGCATTGCTCTAAAAGCTAAGAGGTTTTATAAAGACTGAAAAGACCCTAATTCTAAGAAAATTAACTCGGTTTCAAAAAATGATGGACATTCAAAAGAATCAGGTTAAATATCTAAGAAACAAGGCAAAAAGGAAAGTATTCTTGTTCTAACAAGAATCAAAAAGATATTGAATTTATCAAACTACTATTTGAGATCAGGAAAAAATTGCACTGATAAACAATGATTAGAGACTTTTAAATCAAAATGAAAAGATTTTGAATTTCTGAAACAATGTCAGGTTAAGGGTGATGAAAATCTCCTCCTTCCCATTACAGACTGATAGAAATCCTGGATAAATTACAAGATATTTTAAAAGTGCATACATGAGAGTCCTCAAAGAAAAGAAAAATAAATCCCAAGAGTCTGAAATAGGGGAGGGAAGTATATGAGCTGACACGGCATGGTCCTGGACAGGTTCAGATTTAGGTAACAGGTCTCAGGATCCCAGAGGTTTCACTGTCCATAGGAGGATGGTAATAGAGATCTTCCTCAACTTAGGATGGGGCTGCATCCCAATGAGCCCATCATATATTGAAAATATAGTAAGTCAAAAATGCATTTAATGCAATAACCTACCAAGCATCACAGCTTAGCCTAGCCTACCTTACATGTGCTCAAAAGACTCACATTGGCCTATAATCAGGCAAAACCATCTAACACAAAGCTTATTCTATATTAAAGTGTTGAATGTCTCATGTAGTTTATTGAATACTGTACTGAAAGTGAAATACAGAATGGCTGTATGGGTACAGAACAATTCTAAGTGTACCAGCTGTTTACCCTTGTGATTGCATGGCTGCCTCAGAGCTGGGCTTGCTTGCAGCTGCCCTGCATGGCAAAAAAGTCTCCTACCCATATAGGTAGGCTGACCCAGGAAAAGATCCAAATTGAAAATCCCAAGTACAGTCCCTACTGTACTTTTGCACCATCATGAAGTTAAAAAACTCTAACTTGAACCATTGCAAGTCAGGGACCGCCAATGCCCAATTCAAGGCCTCCACGAGGCATGAGATAGAATCAGCAACATCTGTAAAACCAAGATCCTCGAAGAGGTGTCCAAACTCTGATGCAGACCAGAACAACTCCAAGCATCACCATGAAGTTTCAGTAAGAAAGCTTCTATGACACGAATCGGGTAGATTCTGACAGAACAACCAATTGTTACAGAAGATGAGCTCAGAATAAAAAAATCACAAACCAGATGGACAGACCACAGCTATGGAGAGCCACTGGGCATAACAAATAGAACAATTAGGAAGTAGTAGCTTATTATCTCAAAGACATGATCAAATAAGATTATTTGTAATCTTTTTTAGTCATTTGTAATATATTACAATTAATATTACAAATGACGAAAGGAAATAGTAATGAAAGAAAAAAATGGGGATGAAAAAAGGGAACAAATCTGAAACAGATTAACTTCTAGACTAAGTTAGAATTTAATTTCTAGAACTTAAAAATATAGACAATGAATCATAGGGTAGCCTCTTAATTAAAACATTAGTGAACTGAATGCAATAATGTAATTATTATTATGTATATAATATATAATGGTGATCAAGTTGGAGTTAGGCCAGGTATGCCAACATGATTAAACTTTAGAAAAACCCTATAATGAAATTCACCTCATTAACATATTAAAGGGGAAAAAGTCATATGAGCATCTCAAAAGATGCCCAAAAAGCATTTGATAAAATTTAATAACTGTTCTTGATTTTTTAAAAAATAGTCTTAGGGGATCCCCGGGTGGCGCAGCGGTTTGGCGCCTGCCTTTGACCCAGGGCGCGATCCTGGAGACCCGGGATCGAATCCCACGTCGGGCTCCCGGTGCATGGAGCCTGCTTCTCCCTCTGCCTATGTCTCTGCCTCTCTCTCTCTCTCTCTCTCTGTGTGACTATAATAAATAAATAAATTAAAAAAAAAATAGTCTTAGTACACCAGAGGCAAGAGAGGGAGAGGGGAACTTCCTGATACAGCTTATATACAGCTGTATATCTCCGTACAAGTTCTAACACAAACCATATAGAATACTGAGCATTTAGCAGCATTCTCTTTAAAGTCAGGACAAAGGAAAAGGAATTCTCTTATCATTGTACCTACTCAGCATTATGTAGAAGGTTCTGGTCAATGCAGGCAAGCAAGGAAAAGCAAGAAGTGGTATAAAGGATTCGAAAGAAATATTTCTGCTAGTCATGTAGACAACACTTAAGACAATACAGAAAAGTAATATCAGAACTATTTAAAAATATTTAGCATCACTGCCAGATATAAAGCAGTATATTAAAATTAGTATCATCCTTAGGTAAATAATTAGAAACTATAATAAAATGAAAAACTTCATTCTTTGGAACAACAGAGGTTACAGGATATCTAAGAATAAATGCAACAAAGGAAATGAAAAAAGTAAGAAATTTATTAATGAAATTATACATTTTATTTGAGAACGTAAAATGAACTCTAAATAGAGATACACCATATCGTCAGATAAAAGAACTCAAATTATAAAGCAGACAATAATCTCTAATATATAAGCACGTGTTTCCAATAAAAATTACAAGGCTTTCCATGGCAATAAATAAGCTGATGTTGAAATTTATATGAAAGAGTAAAGGATCAAGACAATTTTGAATAAGTATGGGTGATTTGCCCTACTCTTTATCACAATGAAGCCACAGCAACTAAAACAATGTGACATTGGTACAGATAAAGGTACACTGACCCAGAGAACCAAGTAAAGAGCTTCAAGAAAGCTCTTTCATATGTCTACCAATATATGGTGGCATTAGTGAAATTGATAAGAAAGAATTTATTTCATGACATTGTAGCAACTGACCATCCAAATTGGAAAAAACAATGAATATAATCCCTACTTCATGCCTTATATAAGCAGAAATTCCTTATGAATTAAAATCCTAATTGTGAAAAGTATGAGTATAAAACCATTAAAAAGAAATATGGGGAAATATCTTTATAAGCTAACAAAGAAAGATCTTAAGCAAAGGATAAAAAGCACAAAACATGAAAGATTGACAAACCTATTATATTAAAATAAAAAGCTTTTATGAGAAAAGACAACATAAGCAAAAAGAGAAGAGAAGCTGCAGGCATGTGGAAGTTATTTCTAATGCATATAATAGGAAAAAAATCTAATCCAGAACATAGAAGGAATGCCTATAAATCAATATTAAAAAAAGACAAACCAATAAGGAAGGTCAAAGGCTACAATCAAAGATTCATGGAAGCGAAAGCAAGAATGGCCAAAAAAGCTTATGAGTAGTGATCAATATCTTAAGCAATGGGAGAAATATGAAACTTACTACAGTAAGATACTGATTTACAACCATCAGATATACACAAATTTAACAAGTCTGATGATACTGTCTGATGTTCGTGAAAATGCTGTAATTGGAAAACAAGCCAAAAAAAAAAAAAAAAAAAAGCTTTCTTTCCCAGGGCCCCTAGAACATTTACAAAAATATGATTACATAATTAGGCCTTGATGAAAACCTCAAAACGTTCCAAAGAGGACAAGTCTCTTACCGTCTGTGCTCTGACCACAGCAGAGGAAAACCAGAGTTTTGTTTCTAGAATAGGAACCAAGAAAACAGCCACTGGGACATGTGACCCAAATATGAAAGGGGAAAATGTAAAACTTTTCAGGAGAAAATATAGGAGAATATAAAATATACAAAACCTCTCCAAAGTAAGGATTAGCTTGGGTAGAAAATCAAAACTGCAAGTTCAGAATGTTTTGGAAATTATAATAATAAAAGAAGCATAACAACACTTGAAAATGTAACTAAAAATGGTTAAGATTTCAAATGCCTATGTTTTCAACATTCAGTTGGTCTTTCTATAGACATCTAAAAATAAGTAGAAAAAGAAGGAACTGTTTATACAAATACACATATGCATATGCACACATGCTCACCTGTACACTTGTGCACATATATATATGGATATGTTCACACATGTGTATACACATATATGTATGCAAATATATTCAAGTACACAATGTAATCTCTGTTTTGAATAAATAGCATAGAGAAACACTGAAAGAACATAATAAATAATAATGGAAATACCTATTAATAGTATAGTACCAGTGCCACATAATTGGTGCTTTATTGTGTGTTTCTCTAATATTCAAAAGTAAATCTATAACAATTTTACAGTTAGAAAAATAAGAATACATTCGCTAATTAGCAAAAACATCCTTGAATTTTTTTTAAGCAGAAAATGTCTAGGTTTTAGTTGCTTTTTGGTTTTACTTTTACTTTTTTTTACTGGTATTTGCTAATTAGACAATATTTCTAATATTTCTTCTTCACCTCCTGAAATTTTCTTCTGTTATATTTTTGATTCTCACTTCTCTTATACTGATTCTGGTCTGTTCTTCAGCAGTACGAGTTATGTGACTCTAAGATTTGCTCCTCGGCCATGACATTCTCTTTCTGTTAATGAATGTCTCTCTGTCTTTAGCCCTCAGGTTATAGGAGAGTCTTGTCAGCCTGTCCTGCCAGCAATGACTCATTTCTCTGAAATATGGAATCAATTATTTTGTTCTTATAATGTACATTCAATCTTTCTATCGCACATTTTTCTTTTTTCCCAGGTTTAATGAGTTATAATTAACATATAACATTGTGTAAGTCTAAGGGGTACAAGGTGTTGGTTTGATATACTTATATATTACAAAATGATGGCCACCACAGTGTTAGCTAACACCTGCATCATGTCACACAATTACCATCTTTTTATTGTGGTGAGAACATTTAAGATTCACTCTCTTAGCAGCTTCCAAGTGTATAATACAGTATTATTAGCTATAACCACAGTGCTATACATTAGATCCCCAGAAGTGATTCATCTCCTAGCAGGAAGTTTATATTCTTTGACCAAAATTTCTCCATTTCCTACACAGCCATCTCCCCTAGCCAGCTCCTAGCAACCACCATTCTAGCCTCTGTTTCTAGGAGTTCAGCTTTTCGAGAATCCACATATAAGTGATATCATACCGTATTTGTTCTTCTCTATCTGACTTATTTCTCTTTCGATTCCATACCATTTTCCCTTACTTCTCAATCCCTTTCAGTCCCCAGTGCTTTTGCCCAGGTATCCCTGAGTCTATGATCCTCCTTCCCCCTTTCATGGCACTTCCTCTATGGCCTTCCTTGACCCCCATTGGCTTAGTGAACCAAGACCCTTCTTAGATCTCGCTATACCCAGAACACACACCATCACTGCACAGATTTTTCAATCACTTCCTCACATTCTCTCAACGCTTCTCCATTTGATGCTAAGTCCCTCAAGACCAAGATTCTTGGGGCTAGCATAGAGTCCATTTTCACCAACACTTGGTATTGTCAGACCTTTTGAATTTTGCAAGTCTGTTGGTGGTTTAATGATATCTAATTATGGCTTAGTTCACATTCCCCTAATTACTGAAGATATTGTACATGTTTTGGGGGGGAGCATTCTCACTATCTCTTCTATGAATTTATGACTATAGCCTTGCACTTTTGCCTATTGCTTTGTCTTCTTATTGATCTGCAGGAACTCCTTATATCATTGTATATTCTCATTTCATTATATATAAAATACTTTAGAGGCAACTGGGTGGTTCAGTGGTTGAGCATCTGCCTTCAGCTCAGGTCATGATCCTGGGGTTCTGAGATACGATCCCTGCAGGGAGCCTGCTTCTCCCTCTGCCTGTGTCTTTGCCTCTCTCTTTGTGTCTCTCATGAATAAATAAAGGAAATCTTTAAAATAAATTAAATAAATAAATAAATAAAATCCTTTATACTTAAAGGATATGTGCATATATAGCACACACACATGCATATATATAATCTATTATATATAAAATACCTTGTCCATCTCTGAGGTTTCTTTGCTTTTAGCATATGTGTACTTTGCTATACAAAGCTCCTATTTCATCTTACTTGACCTCTCAATGTTTTATTGGTGAAAACTTTTCCTACTGCAAGATCATACAGATGTTCTCTGATATTTTCTCTTGAAGACTTAAAAACTGTGTTCTTTCTATTTAGGTCACATTTCAAAGTGGTCACTCCAGTAAGTGCTTCTGAATTAATGAAACAAAGTAAGCTTAGTTCTGTACTGGAGCACCTGATCTTTGGGAAGTCAGAGAAAGATCTAGACCAGGATGTGGCTTTGCCTCTGAGTTAGAGAGCTTTTTCCAGGTTCTGCTGTCATAATCAGTGTACACATACTACTTTGAAAAACAAATGTTTTTCACTCATATCACACATTAGCTGCTGTTCAGCTATGGCTCTGAGACTCAGCTACGAGCTGTGGGATGACTGCAGGTCTGCCCATTAGGGGACCAGGCTGAAGGCACAATCTCTATCTGGTTGCCACATGTTGGGTATCATGGTGGAGGAGCAGAATAAGAAAAGTTGTTGGAGACTTTCAGTGGCTCTGCAAGCTTCTACTCAGATGTAGCAAACAGGTCGTTGGGCAAAGTAAATCATATTATAGGCCTAAAGTTAAGGGGATGGAGAGAATATTTGGTCCACAGAGAAAGGTGACAAGGGCAAGAAGGGGATTAAGTACTGTAAACAAATAATACATTCTATCACAACTGCTCCTTTCAAACCAGGCCAGTTGTGTATTTATTAAAGAGAGTTCAAAACTTGAGCTTACGCTCCACTTTGGGTCTGGTGGAAGTGTTGACACAGTTCAAAATGGCAAGCTTTCTTTGGCATCTCCAGCCTAGTCCCCCACCTGTGGCTCACACACACATTCACTGCTGGTGCAAAGGAAGGTAAGATCTCCTCACCGCATGCCTCGAACCAGTTCTACATTCCAATATGGCCAAGGCTCAACCACCACATGCCAACACCCTGGGCCCCATCCTGGCCAGGCTAGAATTGGCCACAGAGCTTCAGGTTGAGTGAAGTTGTGATGATCAGAAATGGAGAAAAAAGAAAGAAAAACACAAGTCCCATTGGCAAGGGAAAAGCTGCCTGGCATCCGAAATGTGCAAAGAGCTCTTCTGTAGTTTGGCTTGGCTGATCTTGGCTTAACCCACATCCATTCATTACCTCCACCTGGCCAGGCTGTGACCCACCCTCATTCGGTCTGTAGCAACAGATAATGTGGATAGGCATGCCTGAGCAGTCGCTTGTCAGAGTTCCCACTTCAGTTTCTCAAGACCTAACCCAAATGGGAACACCTCCCTCGAAGCAGCCCTGTGGGCTGCTCGTGACCACACTCTGCCCTTGATAATTAGAATGGAATCTGAGCTCACCCTGGAATGCATGGGACGTGCAGAAAGAGCCCAGCAGCATGGTTCCTCCAACCATATGTCCCAGCCATAGCAGAGAGGCACATGGGGTGGAAATATGCATGGGGCGGGCAGGGGGGAGGGAGCACAGAACCCAGCATTTGCCTGCTCTTCTCTCTGCACTAAACAGCTCAGAGGATTTAGCTAAAGAGCACTTCTGCTGTGCAGTAAGCGTCTTGGCCCTTTGATTTAAGCCTTGGTTCTCTAACTGTGGTCCCTGGTGGTCCCTGGATCCATTGACTGGAAACTCGTTAGAAATGCAAATTTGCAAGTTCTACCCCATACTTGCTATGTCAGAAACTCTGGGGTTGGGTCCCATCAATTCGTATTTTAACAAGCCTTCCAAGGGATTCTGATGCACGCTAAAGTCTGAGAACTTCTGTATCAAAAGGTAAACTAGTTCTTGGGTTCACTCCAGCACAAATCCTAATTTGGGGCACATTGCATCCTAAATGAAAGCTTTGTCAGTTATAATCCCTAGTAAAGACCCAAGTCAAAGTTTCTCATTGGAAACCATCAACATTAGACACAATTCAGTGCAGAAGGTAATAGAAATACTTCACAATGAGAAGAGGAGGTAGCATAGCATGAGTTCTGAGCATGAGTAGGAGGCTCAGAGCATGAGTAGGAGGGTCAGATTTCCTACATTTGAGCTCTAGCAATATCACTCTTATACGTGACCTTGAGCACATGACTTAAAACTCTAGTACTGTTTCTCCATCAGTATAATGGAAGAGCAATAGTATCTTCTTAGTATTGGTGGAAGGCAAAGGTTCTCAAAGTGAGACCCCTCCTCCAGACTGGCATCATCAGCATCCCCCAGGAGCGTGTTCGTAATGGGAATTCTCAGGCCCCATCCCAGACCCACGGTACTAATTATCTCTTGCTGGAAAAAAGCTACTCTAAAACTTAGCAACTAAAAACATCAAACATTTATTATCTCATATCTGCATCAGAAATCTAGACACGCTTGCCACATGGACCGCCCTATAGAACTGCCTCACAAAACGGCAGCTTCTACCCCCAGGAAAAATCATGCAGGAGAGAATGATGGAAGCTACAACAGTTTTTATAACTTTATTTCAGAAGCAACATCCCATCTCTCTTATCATATACTGCTCTTTAGAAGCAAGTCCCTAAAACCTGCTCGCACTCAAGGGGAAGAAATTACACAAGAGCATGAATAACAGGAGGAGGACCTCTGGGAGGCTGCCTACCACACCTGTTGAATCAGAGACTCTGGAAGTGAGGACCAGACACCGTGTTTTAACAAGCCCTCCAGGTGATTCAGATACATGTTGTTCAAGATTGCAGTGAGACGATGGAGACAAAGCACCTCACGCGGTGTCTGGCACATGAACATTCAGTAAAGGTTATTTATTTAGTTATCGGTGTGATTACAGATGGGAACATCTGACTATGGCACTAAGGTTTTCTGCCTGCATCCAGATATCAGGTGTCTTAGAGACCAGCAATTCTTAGATTTAGTCAAACGTTAGAGTCACCTGTGGAGCTTTTCAATGTCATGTTGGCAAAGTTTCAATCTTGATGATTAAATCTGAATCTCTAGGGATGGGACCCAGGCACGCATCAGTATTCTTTAGAGATCCCTAAGTAATTCTGATACACATTTCAGGTTAAGAATCACAGAAATACACTCAGAAAGCAGGTGAGTTAGTCTACCTTCTTGGAGCTAGACTTTGGCAAAAACAAGCATTGATCCATGGTTGAAAAATCAAAATAATGAAACAGGCACACAGGCAAATAAACAATCAGGCTCTGTTGCGCATAACCTGGTAACTTACTTAACATCCTTCATGCCCTCTGGCCCTGCAGCCCATTCCTGTTTCACTCTTGCCTAGAGCAAGCAGCCTTGTTGTCCCGCCAACTGAGAAAGTAGAGATGGGAACGTGCATGTATTTGCACCACGGCACATGCCTCAGATGCTGGGCTTGTGCCCCTTGCAAATCACAATGTTGGAAGGAAGAAGGACACAGTATGTTCTCTCTGGTCTTGAAGGAAAATTATGCAGTCACTTAGCTCCACCTGAGATGGCTAGAAATCAAGCTGCCAGGCAGGAGGGACAGGGCCACGGGCCAGTGCAGCATCTGGGGTGATAGAGCCACTCTTGCCGTGAGTTCTCTATAGAACAGAGCTCAGCCAAGCTGTCCTCCCTGAGCTGCCCACTCCCAGCCCCAGAGCTTCCCTGACACAGGGCAAACTTTTGCGAGGTCAGTCTGTCTCCCCCACCAGCCACCGCCCCAACTAACCCTAGGGATTAGACTTTGGAGCTCCGACCTCTGGCAGTTCTGGTTAGCATCGTGATCCAACTATGCTGCCCAGGGAATTGTCAGATGCTCAGATGCTGCTCCAGAATTATTTCTTGGAAGCTCCTACCAGAGGGCTAATTTGGTCACAAGTCTACCTTTCACAGGACTATTTAAATAGAAGCAAAGAAGTCACAAGAGGGGAAACTTTTTTTAATTAAAAAAATATAATAATAAACCTCCACTCACAGAGTGCTCATTAAGCAGCTCAGTCTTTCATGACTCAAGAACCAAAACCACCACTGCCAGCTGGAGAGTGGTGGGAGAAGAACAGCCTCGGGGCAGGGAGAGGACAGCTGGTGGGGCCAGTGGGGCCCCAGACACCATGAAGGTGAGCAAAACCTTTGGCCTCAGACCATCCTGGGTCTCCTTCCAGGTTCTGATGCTGCATCACCCTGACAGGTCTCTCTCTCTGCTCCTGTTTCCTGGTCTCTAAAAGTGGAATTATAATTATAAGGGCAGCTTGAGGATTAAATAAGATCATATACATAAAAGGACTTCGTGGGAGTGTGGCATGAAGTGAGTTTCTTTTCTGGGACCAGAAAGGAAGAGGAGGGGGGAGGAGAGGAGAAGGAGGAGAGGAAGGTGGCAAGCAGGCAGCAGTAAGAAGCTACCTCTGGCTAGAGGGAGGACTCCACAAGTGTCAGGAAGCAGGAGGCCCAAACTTGGGGACTCTCTCAGGCAAACACACAGTGCACGTCTCCACAGCAGACGGCCGAAATGCTCCCCTCCGACAGCCATTGCTAATCAGTCAGAGTGGACATGGGAGAAAATGCCAACCTACAGTTCTTGGAATAGGCTCATAATTTAGTGAAGGAAACCTCCACAGACTACTTCTCACTCGAATTTCTCTCAATACTTGCTATTATAATTCTTACATCTCAGTCTGCATCCAAATGATGTCAGAGATGTCAGAGATACATGGCCAGCATATATAGGGTCCTGACCCAAAAAAGTAGGAACTAGCTGGTGAGGTGACGGCTCAGCAGTGCACCTCCTGGCACAACTACCTTTTTCTACTTCCATGACCCACTGCCTGGGTGTCCTGCAGGCTGTCTCTCTCTTGCCTGAGGCAGCCTCCATCAAGGAAACAATCCTGTGTCCATGCAGCGCCAGGTCAGCTCCGTGGCTATTTTTATGACCATAATGCAACAATGGAGTCACAGCCTAGATCAAATCCTTCTCACATACTCTGTCTCTGGAAAGTTCTCCTTTCATGAACTCTGCAACAGAAGGGCTGAGGCTGACAGTTCCAATACAACCTTCAAATCCCAAGACCCCAGAAGAAAAGATCTTTCCAACTTGACATCTGTAACAATTTCCTACATCCAAAATACATCAGCATACACGCACTGTACAATTAAAAATAAAATTGGGCTGGATGTTCAGACATTTGCAAATGATTCCTTATTTATGACAACTCCTTGTTTAGGAAAAAAAAAAGTCTTCCATGACAAACGTTTGCCTCCCTGGCCGGAGGTGTGCATCCAGGAAACGCTCCCTGCCCGCTGCCTGCGAAACCCGGAGTCAGGGCCCTGGCAGCCTGCAGGGCCCTCCTTGCCCACTTGTAATGAACTGTAAGAAAGGACACCATGGCCTACTTTTGAGGAAACCTGCTGCCAAATCCAAAATAGGGAGGGGAAAAGAGATGGGAGGGAAAAGGAACTTTGATTCTGGAAATTATGACTTGCTGAAATCCTTCTTCTCTTTCCTTATAATCTGTCTCACTCTAGACACAACCTTAATTATAGATGGGCAGGTGGGACCAGGCCAAGAACAGGGCTTCAGCTGGAATGTGTGCCATGGAAACACTGGTCTCAGAGTCCCCAGCTTCTCCTGGTGCTTCGGCTGCTTCTGGGGCCAGCAGCACCCTTCTCGAGCAATTTCCAAACGCTAAATGAACAACAGGACTCCATGTCCTGATTCAATACTCTCAGGTCCCCCCCTCAACAACAACAACGACAACAAAAATCAAGGATTATAGACTCTGAGAAAATAATTGATTGTCTTTGTGGAAGATGACCTGCAATAAAGCCATTTTACTCTTATTCCAGCCACCGTGAGTCTCAATTCCCATCCCTCGCCCTCAATAAAGCATAGAGTGCTACGAAAGAAAGAAGTTGTGAAATCGTTATCGAACACCTCATCCAGGCCAGTCACTTCCTTGTGTCTTTTCTCGTTGAACTCAGGTGATAGGCACGTGAGGCTTGATTACCCTCCCATTTTAAAGATAAGGCAATTGGAGGTCAGTAAGGCTGAGTGACTTCTCCAAGGCTACACATCTGTGAAGAGAAAGAACCAGAATCTGAAACTGGGAATAACCTGTCTTCCTGCCTCCTGGCTTTGCTCTTTCCTTTCCAATGTAGTCCTTCAAAATCTCTCCTCTGCTTAAAATCCAGAATGGTTCCTCTTGCCCGCAGGATCACGTTCAAAGCAGGGCTGCATATCTGGAAGGGCTGGGGTCCTGAGCAGGGGGCGATGGCAGGGAACGAGGCAGCAGTCCTGTGTGTGCCCTGTTAGGTGGTCGGTGAGCTACGTGTATACACGCATGGAAGCCAGAGGACAGGAGTCCACACCTGCCACCAGGTTGTTATCTGTTCATCATGAATGAAACGAGAAAAGTGTGGGGCACCTGGGTGACTCAGTGGTTGAGTGTCTACCTTTGGCTCAGGACATGATCTCAGGGTCCTGGGATCGAGTTCCGCATGGGGCTCCCCTGCCTGTGTCTCTGCCTCTCTCTATGTGTCTCTCATGAATAAATAAATAAAATCCTTAAGAACAAAAAAGAATGAGAGAAGGAAAGAAGATATGGATGAAGGAAATACTGGGTAGGTAGGAATTCCTTCCAAGCCTCTGGGCTTGGTTTTCACTATGTCCCTGTTGCAGGGAACCACAGCTCTTCTGGGTTAGTTGGAAGAAGACTTTGAAGAAGGAAGTCAGAAAAGTGCGCCACCCCAATCCTCTCCACACACACACACACACACACACACACACACACACACACACATACAGTAAAATAATAGCAAATCATGTGGGGTTTGAAAAGAGTTCCCAATACTCTTTTTCTTGGGTGCCTTTTCTATTTAAGACCATATGCTGCAGATTTATAAAAGACCTTTTTCAAGCAGTTTTTGCAGCAAAACCGAGGGGACGGGAAGGAGTTTCCCTATACCTGCCCGGCCCTCACATGCATACCCCTCCCCCCCATCACCAACAGCCTCCGGCAGAGTGTACTTTTGTTACGAATGATGTACCCGCATTGTTCCATTGGAACACCCAATGTTCATTATTCATTCTTGGTGTTGTACCTTCAACAGGTTTGAACACATGCATAATAACACGTATCCATCATTACAGTATCATACAGAGTATTTTCACTGCCGTAAAAACCCTCCGTGCTCCACCTATTCATCTCTCCACACCACCCAGCACCACCACCCCCAAATCCCTGGCAACCACTGATCTTTTTACTGGCTCCATTGTTTTGCCTCTTCCAGGCTGGCATGTAGCTGGAAGCTTATAGATGAGACCTTTTCAGATTGGTTTTGAACCTTCACTTAGTAATATGCATTTAAAACTCTTCTCTGTCATTTCATGACTCCAGAGGTCATTTCTCTTTAGTGCTGAATAATACTCCATTGTCTGGATAAACCACATTTATTTATCCGCTGACCTACTGAAGGACATCCTGGTTGATTCAAAGTTTTGTCAATTATGAACAAAGCTGCTGTAAGCACGCATGTGCAGGTTTGTGTGTGGGCAAAAGTTTTCACCTCCTTTGGGTAAATATCAAGGAGCATAACTGCTAAGTTATGTGTGCTAAGAATATCTTAGCTTTGTAAGAAACTGTTAAACTGCCTTTCAAAGTGGCTGTACTATGAAAATCTTTTTTTTTTTTTCTATCAGAAACCATCTCCACACATCCGATCAGCCCCCAGGTGATACTATAATGCTCCAAAAAGGCAGAAGCAGGCCACTGCTACACTCACCCTTGTCAGGCACTTCCCATGTTATGCCCTTCCGCCTTCTTAGCATCCCTTTAAGGGAGGTTTTATCATTTTTCCCACTTCTTACAGTTCGAGGAATGGGGAAAAAAAAAAAACAGAGAAGATGAGTAACTTGAGTAAGGCCACATAGTTAGTCAACAACCAAACTGGGATCCGAGCCCTATAGTCTAACCTTGCTCTAACCAGAGGTGACCAGAGCACCGCAGAAATTCATGGCTGGGGATTGACAACAAATGTTTACCAACCACATTGAAATCGTGGTTGAGGTCAGAGGATTCAAAAAAAAGAAAAAGATGCTTAGGAATTACTGAGTCTAATTACATCTTTTCTGAAATTCTGAATCACACCTCTGCATGATGTTCCATGGAAGAGTGAGTAGAACATAAAGTGATTCTTTAAGAAGGGTCCATTTCTTGTCAAACTGATAGGAAGAAAAAAGGTGAGGGTGGGCCACAGGTAAGGATGTTCTGGGACCGGGGCATGAAAGCATGTGGAGACATCAGTAAATATTGTTACGGGAATGAAGGAATACCTTTGGAATGAAGACCCATCAGCGAATGGATCTCTCGGGCAAACTTATTTGAGTTACCTTTTTAAATGAGACAGCCTTTCTCAACCATCCTGAAAACCAAAAAAAATATCCTCAACTCTTGCTATAGTCCAGGCTTTGTGTTAAATGTGGGAAGGAAACACACACACACACACACACACACACACACACTGTATTTCTGTAATCAAGGAGTTATATATTTTTAATGTGTATTTAAGCAACTTATTGACGTCATAAAACTGGAACACTTAAGATCATTTACTTACACAAGGAGAGAAAGACAGTAATCTGTCACTCCTCCCAAAGGATCATCAGCTAATGAACACGCTCCTGAAGAATCCTCCCAAAGAGGGAGCAGCAGGACTGGGGACGATGGGCTTTCAGGATCAAGACTCAGAAGAGCTGCAGGAAGAGGAGAGATATCCCGTAACAGTGTCTCCACCCCAGGAATGTCCAAAGAAAAGGACAAGACTGACCTTTAAGGCCAAAGTAAAGGAGAATTCCCAAGGAAGGAATCTTAGGAATATCTACAAAAGGGGATTAAGGACTAAAGCCAGGAACAATGGATACAAACCAGAGGAATCCCCAAACATTTGCTCTTTCCCTACATTAATGTCTACCTTATTTCCAGAGTTGACGGCCATTAAAACTTCACACGACATTTGCCAAAATGCACTCCATGAAACATGAGTTCTATAGCATGTTCTTTCACTCATTCCTTCATCATTTGACAATTTTTTTTATCCAGCACCTACTATGACCCTTCATTATACTGTGTTAGGAGAGACCAAATGGTTATGTCCCTACCCTTCCATGGCACATGTTCTAACATGGGAGCCAGGTAATAATAAACATATAGATATGTAGAATGATGGCAGGTAGCACTACATGTTTGGGTGAAAAATGAAATATCATGAGAAGGGGATGACTGACAGAGTCTTTCTTTAAATAAAGTGATCAGGAAAGTCTTGCTTGCTTTCTTGGTTCTTTCTTTCTTTCTAGATTCTTTCTAGATTCTTTCTTTCTTTCTTTCTTTCTTTCTTTCTTTCTTTCTTTCTTTCTTTCTTTCTTTCTTTCTTTCTTTCTTTCTTTCTTAGAAGGTAACATTAAGTAGAGACCTGAATTCACTGAAGGATCAGACCTAGGAATTTCTGGGGACAGTGTGTTTAAGTAGGGGAGAGAGAAAATGTAAAGGCCCTGACATCAGGATACTCTTAGTCTGTTTGAAGATCAGCAATGGAAGTTAATGTGTGAGGGGAGACAGTAGGGAATGAGGTAGTAGATGGGGGAGGGGAGAGATTAAGGAGTGCCATGCAAAATAATTTGGGTATGACTTTTAAGTACGATGAGAAACCATTAAGGGAAGCCGGGGAAGTGATATTAAAAGGTAATAGCCCGGGATCCCTGGGTGGCGCAGCGGTTTGGCGCCTGCCTTTGGCCCAGGGCGCGATCCTGGAGACCCGGGATCGAATCCCACATCAGGCTCCCGGTGCATGGAGCCTGCTTCTCCCTCTGCCTATGTCTCTGCCTCTCTCTCTCTCTCTGTGACTATCATAAATAAAAAAAAATAAATAAATTAAAAAAATAAAAATAAATAAAAATAAAAGGTAATAGCCCCACCTCTCTTTGTAATGTCACTTTAAAAGCCAAACAAGGTATTCTTGGTAAGGAGTGATCAGTGCTAAGCCAACTATCCCCTCCCACATTACAGATACTGTACTTCTATTAATATGGCCTGAAATCTTCTTAGCAATTTTCGCTGGGGGGTTCTCCCATTTTTGACTCAAACTATGCCATCATCTGAAATCACAACTCTTTTTATTTGAGTAACTGCTTAACTGCATTTCTTCTATTATTCTACACTGGAACAGAGGATTTTTTTTTTTTTCCAGCGGAATGGTTACTCCCAGTTCTTTCTGTCGCATTAGATTCCATCCACTATTCCTGCCTGTCAAGTTCTTTGTTCTTCCTGACTGTCATCCCCTGTGTTTGTTCTCCCTCCCTCCCAGCTCTGTATCATTCATGTGTCCTCTGTATCTGCCTCCAAGGGGGAAATCAAGGTGCTGATTGGATTAGAAGGTCAAGGATGCGAGGCTGGGACTCACCGCTGGAGACCTCTCTCCTAGCATATCGGCCTGTTTTGTGTTTGACAGTTCACAGATGTGATGATGTGATAACTTTATGTGTCAATTTCACTGGGCTAGGGGATGCCAGATAACAGGTAAAACATCATTTCTGGGTGTGTGTGTGTGTGTGTGTTTTAGAAGAGATCGGTATTTGAATAAGCAGATTGAGTCAAGAAGATGGCCCTCACCAATCCACTGAGCACCTGAATAGAACCGAAAAGGAGGAGGAAGGGCTAATTCACGGTCTGTGCTTGAGCTGAGACATCCACTTGTTACTGCCCTCAGACACCAGCCCTCCTGGTTTTAGATTTCTGGATTCAGCCCTGGGCCTATACCATCAGCCCCCAGATTCTTAGGCCTTTGGACTTGGACCAAATTACACCTCCGGCTTTCCTGGTTCTTCAGCTCACAGGCAGAATGTCGTGGGATTTCTTGTCTTCCATAACCGTGTGAGCCAAGTCCTATCATAAATCTTCTCTTATCTATATCTATATCTATATCTATCTATGTCCTATTGGTTCTGTTTCTCAGGAAAACCCTGACAAACACAAAATATTACCAAACCATTTTAAGACCTGACAGTGTCTGACATGTTGTAAGCATTCAATAAGCGTTCACTATGTTTATTATTACTGCTATCATTGTATATTCTAATCCCTATTTATCCATCTTGTTCAAAGACGTTTTATGCGACTCTTTTCCCAGGTCCAGCTCATCTCCCAGATTCTAACAACAAACTCACTTCCTTAGTCGATAGTACGTCCATGTATAAAAGGAAGGGTTGGACTTGACCCAGGAGAACTTCTGAGTGAGCACAGGCTGAGCCCTCGTGGTCCTTCTTTCCCTTCTATGTGTTGTTCACAAGCTCACTCCTACAACCCTGTCAGGGATCTTTGAGGATCGACCGCAACCTCACTGAATCGAGGTTTCTGGAACCCACACTCGTCTCCTGTGGAGGGGTGGGGGTGACATTTATCTGCCTCCAGACATCCACACCTCTCATTTTTTCCCAAGGACTCTCTCAGTATTCATTAGCACTGTTCAAGGATCTCCCTCCCGCATCCTCTCGGACCCTGCGTAGACCATGCAACGTGAGACCATGGGGAGAAGGAGACCCTCTCCTCTGGGTCCTTCCCCTATTCTGAGATAGTGCCTCTGTGTTCTCATCAAAACTCTGTCACATTTTCCAGGCTTTGATTCTCTCTCTCCCTGTCCCCATCCCTCCCCGGGACAAAACCAGTTGCTCCCCTCATAGACCTACTGCCTTATCTGGAGGTGACTTCAAGCCCCTTTTGGATGATCATCTTTTAGGAGATGACTGTTCCTCTGCTCTCAACACAGTTTAATCCTCGGCTCCTCCAGGACACGGTCTTCTGGTTTCCCTGCCACCTCTCCCATTTTGTTCCTCGGCCTGAGTTCTTTCCATCCTTCTGGTGCCTCTTTGCCCAGGCACTCATCGGGGCTCCCTGGCTAACCGCACTGGGTTCTCTGGTTGCCTCTCCACGCTCTCCCTCCACCGCTGGAAAAATTCACACAAGCAGAATTGCACCGTGGAATAATTTTCCAGCCACTGTCACCCTGCTTTTCAAAGCCTCACCCCACAGTTCCGAGCTGACTTTTTTCCCTCACTTAGAAATCCACCTTCCCATCAACTAACTGTGCCCAGTTTTTAACTCCTCACTTCATCATCCCTCCCAAGCTTCCCGTCGCTTCCGCTCAGCCAAATGATGCCTCTTTGTTGGTGAAAATCTGGCGGAACAAGTCAGTGACCCAGATCACTTCCTCCACCCCATGGAAGATTAAATTTTCAGGGAGGAAAGACATGAAATCGTCAAAAACCCTGCTTTTAATTCAAAGAGACTTTCAGCATGTATATGGACAACCAAAGTCCCCGTCACTGCGGTTATTTATCTTGTGGGGACAGTTTTGATCTGCACCTGAAATGCATTTTCCATTTGCTGCATTTGCATTTGCTGGGTGGCCTTTTGTGTGCGGCATGTAGATTCTACAAATACATTAAGGTCATTCCTTTATACAAAAACATGGACAGATCCAGGTCAAGTCTGCACTAGCAAAGGCAAGCTTGTAGCAGCAAAAGGAAAGAAGGTAATTTAACTGGAAAGATACAGGGGATTGAGGCAAAATGTTAATTTGTCTCAATTTTCTCCTCCCTTTTCCTGCTTGGCCAAAGGTGAGTTCCCTTTGCTTCTTCCAGAGGCTACATAGGAGCCCATGCTTGTTCCATTGAATCTATAAAATGGGAATGATAAGTTTTCCCCCACGTACTTCACAGGAATATCGTCTTGCACAAATGAGATAAAGCAGTGAGAGACTTTTCTGGGAGAATTGCAAAGTGCTCAATAAATGTGATGAATTTCATAGGATGTTTTCTCCGATTTGCTAGGACTGACTTCCTGAAAATTCTCTGTGGTCAGAGAACTCATGATAGAAGAACTTAATACGTTGTGTGAAAAATAAGGTTAAGGAAAGCAAGAACATTATTAAACCCAGTGAAGGGCATAAATATATCTTCTATATCCAAAAATGAAATGCTCAAAGCAAGACATGAAGTCGATAATTATGTTTATAACAATTCTAGTTGGAAGAACAAATAGGGCACCAAACACAGGAAGGTGAGAAGCTGCATGAAGAGTCAGACCAGAGCCCAGGTTCCCTGACTGCACAGGAATCGTGTTTGTCGTGTTCCCAGGATCCGGAGCTCAAAGGACTTGCGCTCGAAGTGCTGGGCCCCCTTGCTCCCTAAAGACATAATAGTCCAGGCTCTGGCTCCTGACTTCTGCTCCCTGGGAGCTCCTGCCTCCATTTCCCCAACAACACCAATCTGTGACTGCATCCAGGGGGCTCAAGGATGGGCTTGTTGCGTTTGATTCACTGACAATCTGGCCGCTGGATCATGCACAACTAGGATATTAACTGAGAAAAAAAGCTGCCTAAGGAAACCACACCGCTCCAGGTCTGAAGCTCATTTCTAAATAACGATATTAACTCATAAAGACAGGGGTCGGCATTTTGGCCTTACTAGAGCTGACTTACTAAAACCAAGGGAAATAAACACATACACACGCATTCACATAAAACGTTCAGAATTCAGATTTTAAAAGTCCAGGAATATTGAAAATATAAAATAAAACCAGCCATAACTGGAACTGCAAATAAAGTTTGCATCTTGCTAGCAAATGTGAGCCATAAAAATTCCAAGATTCTGTGGTCTGGTTGAGGGCAAGACTATTTCCAGAGCTTCACACAGAGATGCAGATATCCATACAGTCGGTATTAAAAAGTCTCATAAAACAGACACACATAGGCAGCTACAAATCCACATATACAATAGCACAATACAAATACATTCACACGCAAATATACACACGGGGCTCATGCTTTCATGCGCAACGACACAATCATCCATCTATTTTCACAAACATACTCATAAATAACCAGACCCAGCAACTCAAGACATCACCATGATAAAATACATAAATACATACTTATAGATAAATACAAAAAACTACAGTTGAAAACACCAATACAAAGGCCCTTATAAACACACAACCCCCCGCCCCCCACACACACACAGTGGCGTGGATGAATCACAAGCAAGATGCAAATACACCCCATTCACTAACATACCATCGAGTGAGTACACACACACAGGAGGCAGAGACACACATGGGCTGCAGGGGCTCCCAGGCATGCACAAACACAAATGCACATATTTGCATGTGCCTAGACACTCTTTAAGGCCCTGGATGACCCCAGGTCCTTACCTGCCTCTCCAACTTAATAGAGTAGCACACTCTCCTCCACTGGCAGCTCTCCTGTTCTAAGAACATCCTAAGTGCTCTCCTGTTCCAACACCTTCACACATTCTACTCCCCTAGCTCTTCACATGGCTCATCCTTTCTCACTCCTCAGGCTTCAGGCTCAACATCACCTCCCCAGTGGGGCCTCCCCCACCACTGCACCACGTAGTAGGTCACTTAGCCACTCCATAATATACTCTGTTTGTTTAAGTCCTAACGGCATTGAGAGCAATTTTGGAATTACACATTTTTGTGTGACTGTTTATTGTCTGTTCCTCTCACTGGTACCTCTCACGGTACCAAGGCTGTTTCTCTCATCATTTATATTCTGAGTCTAGCAGAGTGTCTGGTAAACAGTGGGCACTCAATAAATAACAGTTGAATACATAATTTATTGGAAAGGAAGCCAACGAGCAATGTGTTTTTAAGCTGGTTACCATGGGGAAATTCTGGGAAACAGTGTAAATTATCCCATCCTGGGAGCAAGTGATCTGGAGCATTGATATACTGATGCCTGACAGTCATTGATTGGGGTCTCTTCCTGGAACATCTGGTCTGCTGTGCAAATGGGCAGAGCAACCCTCTATGGTTGTGAAGGGGGAAAGCCTTTAGGCACAGAGATGCAGATCCAGGCAGCTTAAAGTCAGTGAGAGGACACTCAAAGTCTGAGGGTGGGGGCAGGGCACCAATAGCTTGTGCTCCCAGCTTCCCCAGCGGACTACCTTAACTGATAAGAATCAGCAGACAGCAGGTATATGGGAAAGGGGACCCTGCTGGTGACTGTGAATGGAAATGAGAACAGGGGGTGAAATAATTCTTTAACTGACAATACTGCCCAAAGTAAACAAATCTGGGAGCACCAGTGTGCCAAAGTCAGTGACAGTGACCAGGTCTAGTAGACGAAGCCACTATGGCTGGGTTTTGGCTAGGGACAGCTTATGGCAAGTCATTCCCAAGAGAGGCGAGATGAATTCTGCTAAAGATACGACACCCCACACTTGGAAAACTCCAGGCCCTTTTGAATAGAAGACTCTCCAGCTACAGGATGGGAAATCTTGTGGTTGGGACAATGTTCTGCAAACAACTCTAAGCCTTTGAAATGCATGTGCAAAGCAAGAGTCATTTGGGGATGGAAAATGTAACAAGCTCAGCTGGTCTTCTTGAGACACATGATGTACTGCACAGTAACCTCATGACAGGGAGGCAGGCAGCTGGATCTGCTGCCTCTTTGTTCCCTGGCCATTTCCACTGTACCCTTGCCCCCAACGCTGATGCCGATGCCAAGTATAAAGTCAGCTTTTCTAACAGAAATAGAAATCAGGTCACGATTATTTTACTATGGGTGTCAGTCATCACCAGAGACAAAGACTATGTCACCTGCACAGATGGCCCTGGGTTTACAAGATGCACTATTCAAAATGCCAAACTCCTAATGAGATCATGTGGGGGGAGGGGTGTGCTCTTAAGGAAGGCTCCCCGGCCTGTGTTGACTTGCCACGTGTAAGAACAAGGCATTGACATATTATAGTTGAGCTCCCTTATAAAAACCCATGTAATTAACTCATGAAATCCAGCTCCAAGGGAAGGAAAGTCCTTCTGAGAATCTGCTGTGAACAATGAAATTTAGGCCTTAGGCTGCCTATCTGGGAAGGATGATCGAGAATCCACCAGCCCACGACCAGCAGCAACACTTTCCTATCCCTGGAAAATACTCACCAATAAGTGCTCCAGATCAGTGTGTCTCAGAGTACCAGGTCCAGACCAGCAGCATTAGTGTCAGCCTCACCTGAAAATGTGTACAAATCACAAACTGGGGTGGGAGTACCCCATACCTACTATCTTAGTTCACGTTGCTACTGTACACTGGGTGGCTTAAGTAACAAAAATGTATTCCTCCCAGAACTGGAGGCTTGGAAGTCAGGACGAAAGCCACAGCAGACCCAGTGTCTGGGGAGGACTGTCTTCCTAGTTCACAGCTGGCCATCTTCTCTCGTGTCCTCACATATGGAGAGCATAGTGGTGAGAGGGAAGGAGAGAACACCCTCTTTTTTTTCTTTTTCCCATAAGAGCACTCATGCCATTCATGAAAGTTCTATTCTTATGATGGTATTACCACCCAGAGGTCCCATCTCCCAACACCATCAAATTGGAGGATAGGATGTCAATGTGTGAACTGAGGTTGAGGGGGGCCGTCACAGACATTCAGTCCATAACACCTACTGACTCAGAAGCTTTGGGAGGGGATCCCAGCCACCTGTGCGGTAACAGGCCCTCCAGGGGATTGTGTTGCATGTTCAAGTTGGAGAAACACCGCTGTAGATTGACAGACAGAATTTTCCACCTCCCAAACCCTCTCTCAGACACCCAAATAATGCTGTTGCCTTGGGAGAACCAGACAGTCAGGTCTGGTCAAACTTGCAAGGACTTTGCATTCAAAATGTTACAAGCGAGTCAAATGGGTTTTGTTGCAGTGGAAGATGTGTTGGCAACAGGTGTAGGGAAGAAAGCTGCTGCTCTAGACTCCCTGTTTGAGGGTCCATTGGGTTACTCTACCCAGGCAAGGGCCTTTAAAAGCTAGGAGTCCCCTCCTCTCGAGTGTCTGAGGTTCTTTATTCAGTGGTATCTTATTTTAAATAAACATTACATAACCCCATGCAATCAAGAGGCAGATCAGCAAACAGACAACAGCCAGCGCCCCCGAGGTTTCTAGAATAAGTAACAACCATTTTTACATCTTCCGCCATCAATGAGTTTTAGCTCTTTTAGTACTTGCTTTGAAGGAAGCCACTCAGTATCTATCCCTTTGTGTCTGTCTTCTTCCACTCAGCATTGTAACAGAGAGATGTGCTGAATACAGCAAGAGCAGGAGAGTTTCAAATACTCCGTATCCTTGGCAACACTTGGTATTGTCTATCTTTCTCATTTTTATCATTCTGATGGGAGTGTGTAGATATGGTGATTTCTATTTGCATTTTACCAATGACTAATGAAGCCAAAACACTTTTTCGTAGGCTTACTAGCTACCTGGATATCTTCTTTTTTAAAAATTTGTTTTATTTGGGGGGCAGGAAGGGGCAGAGGGAGAGAATCTTCAAACAGACTCCCCACTGAGTGCTGAGTCTAATGCAGGGCTGGACCTCACAACCCATGAGATCATGACCTGAACCAAAACCAAGAGTTAGACACTTAAGGACTGGGCCACCCAGGTGCCCCAGTCTGGATTTCTCTTGTGAAAGGCCTCTTCAAGTTTTATGCCTATTTCCTCTCGGGTTCTCTGAGCTTTGTTTTGTTTTGTTTCCTTTTAATTGATTTGTAAAAGTACTTTCTATACTCTGCCTATGAGTCCCTTGTTGTAAATACATGTAGTTTAAATATCTTTCACCTTATTGTTTGCATGTTCATTCCCTTAATGGTATATTTCAATAAACACAAGTTCGTAATTTTAATGAAGACCAATTTAACAATCTTTCCTTTTTATGGGTCGTGTTCTATCTTCCTTAAGAAATATTGGCCTACCTAAGGTCATTAAAATATTCTTGAATTTGCCTTTATAAAGTTTTATTGTTTTTACTTTTACATTTTAGAACTATAATGCATCTGGAACTGATTTTTATGTATGATGTGCAATACAGCTCCAGATTTTTTTTCCTGTGTGAATATCCAATTGGCCCAATATGATTTATTAAGGGGGAACTTTCTGCACTGCGATGCAGCATCACCTTTGTCACGAATCAAGGGGACTTATATGTTTGGGTATGTTTCTGGATCTCAATTTGCTCTCTGTTTTATCCTGTGTTAAGACCCCAGTGTTTTAGTTACTGTAGTTTTAAGATAAATCTTGATATAAAGAATCAAGTAATCCTTCCAACTTTGCTCTTGTTCAGAATTGTCTTGGCAATTCTGAGCCCTTTATGTCTCCAAATAAATAAATATCTTTGTTTATATGTTACTATTCAGACAGTCCTTCTTGGGTTAATTTTAATTAATTATGGTTTTTCCTGGATCTTTCATAATTTATCTATATTTTAAAGTGTATTAGCACAAAGTTGCACATTATAACTTCCTTCTACCACAACTCTAACTATATTCCAAATGCTTTTATATATTTCTGCATACATACACACACACACATGCACACAAGCACACACACACGAGGACATACAACCAAAGCTAGCTAATATTTTTAGTAGGATTATATAGAATCATAAGCTATTTGGAAATAATCAACATCTTTATAATAGTGAATCTTCTAATGTATGAACATGCTATATTCCTCAGTTTACTTCTTCAGTTTTTCTCAACAATGTTTCATATTTCCCTGTGCATAAGTCTTATAAAGATTTTGATTTATTCCTAGGTAATTGAGGATTTTGATGGCCCTATAAACTATAGTTTTTTATTATTTTTATTTTTATCTTTTTAAGAGATTTTTTATTTATTCATGAGAGACACACAGAGAGAGGCAGAGACACAGGCAGAGGGAGAAGCAGGCTCCCTGTGGAGAGCCTGATGTGGAACTCGATCCCAGAACCCTGGGATCACGCCCTGAGCCAAAGGCAGATGCTCAACCACTGAGCCACCCAATGCCCCAACACTTTATTTTTAAAATTTTCTATTTGTTTTATAGTAATATAAATATAATGGATTTTTAATATTGACTTTCTATTAAGTGGTCCTGTAATATTCAGTTACTAATTTTATAGCACATATGTAAATTATTTTGAATATTCTACATGTACATTCATATCCTCTACAAATAGGTTAGCTTTATTTCTTTCTATCCAATCTTAGGCCTTTTATTTATTTTTTTTTACTTGACTTATTACATTGGATAGGACCTGTAGCACAATTTTGACTAGAAATGACACTTGACGGGATGAGCACTGGGTGTTTTTCTGTATGTTGGTAAATTGAACACCAATAAAAATTAATTTAAAAAAATAATAATAAATAAATAAATAAATAAATAAATAAATGACAATCCTCAGCTCATAACCATTTTCAGAGAGAAAATTTTCCACATATTTCCATAACTACTGAGTGATTTTTGCTATAAGGTTTTTTGTCAATGTTATTTATCAGGTTTTAGAAATTCCTTTCTATTTCTATTCCTAGATTCCTTAGAATTTTTATAATGAATAGATGTTAAACTTTTTTATTATTGAAGTAGAGTTGATGTCCAATGTTATGTTAGTGTCAGGTGTACAACATAGTGATTTGGCAAGTCTATACTCACTGCTCACCACAGTTAAGTGTAGTTATCATCTGTCACCTTACAATGTGATTACAGATTATTGACTACATTCCCTGTGCTATACTTTTCATCTCTGTGACATATTTATTTTATAACCAGAATTTGTACCTTTTAATCCTCTTCACCTGTTTCACCCACTACCCCCTCCCCAACCACCAGTTTTTTTCCTTGTATTTATGAGTTCGTACCTGCGTTTTTGTGTGCTTGTTTTATTTTTTAGATTCCACATATAAATGAAATCATATCATATTTGTCTTTCTCTGTCTGAGAATCATACTCAGCATAATACCCTCTAGGTCCACCCATAATATATACATCACATTTTCTTTATCCATTCATCCATGGAAAGACACTAAGTTTGTTTCTATATCTTGGCTATCATAAATAATGCTGCAATAAACATAAGTGTGCACATATCTTTTCAAATTAATTTTTTTTTAATTTTCTTTGGGTAAATACCCAGTAGATGTTGAATTTTTCAAACACTTTTATTGCACCTATTGAGATGATAATTTTTTATTTTATGTTATTAATATACTAAATAATATGGCTATTTTTATTTTATTTTTTTAAAGGCATGAGTATTCTTTTTTTTTTTAAGATTCTATTTATTTATTCATGAGAGACACAGAGAGAAAGAGAGAGGCAGAGACATAGGCGGAGGCAGAAGCAGGCTCCACGCAAGGAGCCTTACGTGGGACTTGATCCTGGGACCCCAGGATCACGCCCTGGGCTGAAGGCATGCACCAAACCGCTGAGCCACCCAGGCGTCTCAATATGGCTATTTTTAATTTTTTTTTAAAATTTTTATTTATTTATGGTAGTCACACACAGAGAGAAAGAGAGAGAGGGGCAGAGACACAGGCAGAGAGAGAAGCAGGCTCCATGCACCGGGAGCCCGACGTGGGACTCGATCCCCGCGCCCTGGGCCAAAGGCAGGCGCCAAACCACTGCGCCACCCAGGGATCCCAATATGGCTATTTTTAAATGTTAAACCAATCTTGCAGTCCTGGACTGAATTCAACTTTTTCTAGGTGTATTACCCTCTTTAAATAGGGTACTACTTTATTCCATTTGCTAATATTCTGTTTAGGATTTTTTATCTATATAGAAAAGTGGCCTATAGTATCTCTTTGTGTAATATTCTTGTCAGGTTTTACTGACCTCATAGTATCCCTATTCTTCTAATTCTTATCTTTGGAAACATTTGTGTAATATTGGTATTATTTCTTCTATAAATATTTTTAAAATTTCACTGGTAAATTAACTAGCACTTGAGGAATATTTTGTGTGTTGGAAGAATTTAACTTATAGTTTAAATATCTTTATTAACAGGTAACTATTCAGATCGTCTCTTCTTAGGTCAATTTCAATAAATTATGTTTTTTCTTTTTTGTATATTTTTTATTGGAGTTCTATTTGCCAACATATAGTACAACACCAAGTGCTCATCCCATCAAGTGCCCCCCTCAGTTCCCGTTACCCAGTCTCCCCATCCCCCTGCCCACCTCCCCTTCCACTACCCCTTGTTCATTTCCCAGAGTTAGGAGTCTCTCATGTTCTGTCTCCCTTTCTGATATTTCCCAATCATTTTTTTTCCTTTCCCCTTTATTCCCTTTCACTATTTTTTATATTCCCCGAATGAATGAAACCATTCATTCATTCAAATCATGGGGATTTGTCGTTTCTAATGGCTGAGTAATATTCCATTGTATACATAAACCACATCTTCTTTATTCATTCATCTTTCGATGGACACCGAGGCTCCTTCCACAGTTTGGCTATTGTGGACATTGCTGCTAGAAACATCGGGGTGCAGGTGTCCCGGCGTTTCATTGCATTTGCATCTTTGGGGTAAATCCCCAGCAGTACAATCCTGGGTCATAGGGTAGTTCTATTTTTAACTCTTTGAGAAACCTCCACACAGTTTTCCAGAGTGGCTGCACCAGTTCACATTCCCCCAACAGTGCAAGAGGGTCCCCCTTTCTCCACATCCTCTCCAACACTTGTTGTTTCCTGTCTTGTTAATTTTCCCCATTCTCACTGGTGTGAGGTGGGATCTCATTGTGGTTTTGATTTGTATTTCCCTGATGGCAAGTGATGCATTTTCTCATGTGCTTCTTGGCCATGTCTATGTCTTCCTCTGTGAGATTTCTGTTCATGTCTTTTGCCCATTTCATGATTGGATTGTTTGTTTTTCTGCTGTTGAGTTTAATAAGTTCTTTATGGATCTTGGATACTAGCCCTTTATCTGATACGTCATTTGCAAATATTTTCTGCCATTCTGTAAGTTGTCTTTTAGTTTTGTTGACTATTTCTTTTGCTGTGCAGAAGCTTTTTATCATGATTAAGTCCCAATAATGTTTTTTTCTTAGAATTTTCATAATTCATCTGCATTTTAAAATGTATTAGCATAAAGTTGTACATTATAATTTCCTTATACCACAACTTTAGCTACATTCTAAATGTTTTTATATATCCTATTTTTATTATCATTTATTGCAAAATAATAGTGAATTTTTTCTATAAGTTCTTCTTTGACTTACAGGTTATTTAAGTCAATTGTTAAACTTCCAAGCATTTTAGCATTTCTTTATTTTTTTTTCCACATCTGAGCATTTCTAATGTTTTTCTTGTTTCTTTATTTCTAGCTCATTTCAGCTCTAGTCAGAGGACAAGTGCTAAATAGTTTTAATGTTTTAAGTTTGGTAAGACTTGATTTCTGTCCAAAAGTATAATCAATTTTAGTTAATAGTCCATGTGTGATGTTAAGAAGTATTCTATTAATATTCAATTAGTATTCAATTAAGTCAGCTAGGTTTAGTCAATTAAGTAAATTAGGCTAATTTATGTAAACTAGGTCAAGTGTATCAACCAGATCTTTTTTGTCTTTACTTTTTAAAAAAAAAATCTGTTTGTTCTTTTGGCTCTGAGAAAATATATTAAAGTCACCCACTGTGATTGTGCATTTGTTTATTTGAAATGTTTTTAAACTATGTTAATTAGCTAAGTATGATTTTGAGTTGTTATATCTTTTTGATTATTTGACCCTTTCATCATTAGGAAACATCTATTATTACCTCTGGTAGTACTTGTTTTCTTAAATTAGGCTTTGTCCTCATATAAGGATAATTATCCCAGCTTCTTTTTGCTTAGTTATTGAAGACTTTTGCTTTCAAATTTTATACACCCTTATATTTAAAGCCCCTATTGTATAAGCAGTATACAATATTTTTATGAAAAAAATCTTGCCCTTTTAATTGCAGAATTTAAGCCATCAGCATTTAATAAAATTGCTGATATATTTTTACTTAAGTCCAACATTTTACTACTTTTTTACAACTTTTCTAATTGTCTTATGCCCATTTATCTCTCCTTTCTTGTCTTCTTTGAGATTAATCAAGTATTTATTATTATTATTATTATTATTCCATTTTCACCTTGGTTATATTTTCAGATATATATTCCTTTATCATTCTTTTGCAAATTTCTCAAGAGAATACAATATCTTGAATTATTCACTTTATGGAATTTACCACTTTTACCACTCCCCAGATAGTATGAGATTTCTAGAATCATTCAGCTCTAATTATATCTCTCCTTATGTTTCAATGTTGCAATGACAAAACCTTATTACCATTCCCTTTTTTTATAAATTTATTTTTTACTGGTGTTCAATTTGCCAACATATAGAATAATATCCAGTGCTCATCCCGTCAAGTGCCCACCTCAGTGCCCATCACCCAGTCACCCCCACCCCCCCGCCCACCTCCCCTTCCCCCCCCCCCCCCCCAGTTCATTTCCCAGAGTTAGGAGTCTTTCATGTTCTGTCTCCCTTTCTGATATTTCCCACGCATTTTTTCTTCTTTCCCCTTTATTCCCTTTCCCTTTAATAGCCAATATTCATTTAGATAAGCTCCCATATTTAGCCCTGCTGTGGCTCTTCATTCTTTAATAATTTCCATGCTTTCATCTGGGATCATTTTCCTTCTGCCTAAATCATCCTTTATAATTTCCTTTAGTACAAGTCTACTAGCACACATTATCTTGGATTTTGTCTATATGAAAATGTATTTATTTCACTTTCACTTTTAAAGAATATTTCTGGGTATAGAATTCTAAGTTGGCAATTATGTTCTTGACTATATCAAATTTATTGTTCCATTGTGTTCTGACTTGCATAATTTCTGTTAAGTAGTCAGCTCGAAATATTATTTACACATCTTTGAAGGTAGTACACCTTTTTATTCTTTGGTTGCTTTTAAGATCTTTTCAGTTTTCTTATTTTTGTAAGTTTGTCTGTGATGAAACAACTGTAGTTTTCTTTGAGTTCACCTTCTTGGTTCATTATACATGGTGTCTTTCATTATATTTGGAAAATACGGGCTATTAGTCTCTTCACATATTTCTTTTGCTCCATTTTCTTTCCTTACATCTTCTGGAATTTTGATTAAACACATGTATTCACTAGATCTCATATTACACTTACACTTCTCTATAATCTCCATCCTTTGAAGGATACTTAATTCTGTAGTTCATTTTCAGCATTTGTTAAAAAGGAGTATTAATGGTTTCAGACAGCATTCTTGTCGTTTTTTTTTTTTAAATGAAATTACATAAAATGTACAACAAGTGCTTGTTAGACAGTGGTCACTCAGTAAATATTAAGTATGTTTGTGCTTCTGTGTTGGCATCCTATTGGCCAATGATGCTGATGATAATAGTGGTTATACTTTATTACACTTTTCTTATAGGAGAGGCAGGATTTTTGGTTTCTGACATATATTATTTCAATTTCCTTTACAGCAATTCTGTGAACTGGCATTATGATATTCATTATAGAGATGATCAAACTGAAGCACTAAGAGACAAAGGAAGTTGTTTGGCTAGATTATTCTGGTTCAGGGTCTCTCGTGAGGTTGCAGACATACTGTCACCCTATCCCCATCACCTAAAAGAGAAACTTGAATTGTTCCCAAAACTCTTCAGTTGAACCACAGGAAACTGAAGGTATTTGGCCATATTTGGCCTGTAAAATGTCACTTTCATATGGTTCAACCTAATAATTTATGCTTCCCAAACCGGGCCCCAGGACCGAGATGGTACAGTAGAATAGAACAGAAGGGATTTCAATCTTACTAAAGCAAAAGCTATTTTTTAAAAAAATTTCTATCCACCTCCTTGATGTGGTAAGAGCTATGGGGGCAAGGCCAAAACTCAAGGAAGGAACATCTGGATGAAGCAGGAGGGACCAATTTTTCTGTGGTCTTATGATAAATTAGCAAGTAGAGCTTTAAGAATCTGGGGCCAGAAAAGATTCCTCTTCCTCCATCCTCATCCCCCCTGTGCTCTCCCCTCCCCTTCTTCTCTCTCCAGCATCCTGTCCCAATCCACCTCTTCAGAGTCTGGTTTGAGTCCTCTAGGGACTTGGAGAAGTTGTGTTACATTGTCTGGAATTCCCCAGAAATGCTTTCTGGTTTTCAAAATATCTTCATTTTATAACCAGCATTGTGGCTGTTTCAGGATTCACAAGAAGGGGATTGCAGAGCAGAGTCCTTAATCTGAGGGAACTGACCTTCATTAGGACAGTCCATGCTCTAAGGAGGAAGCTCTCAAAGTTGAAGCTATCATAGAACTCAGAATAACCTAAATAGCCACCAAGAGGAGAGAAGAGGGGTTAAGCAATGCTAAATTCATACAGGGTAAATTTATACATTTGAAAGAAATGAGGTAGAGTGTTGTGTAACTTACATGGGAAGAACTCTAAAACATCTTGTAAAGTTTTTAAAAGTACATTGCTGGTCAATATGTAGACTGAATGGAGTGTGTGTGTGTGTGTGCACGCGCACGCCCGTGTGTATGTAAATATGTGGGAAGTGCCTGGAAGAAATAACAACAATGGTCATTTCTGGGCAGGGAAGGGATTGGCAGAGAGGGTCAAAGGAGACTTGGGAAGTAACTGCAAAACTTATGAAAATATATTCATGTTCACATATACAACTGAAAATGATCAACTTTTAAAGTCATAAAACATTCTTTTTTATAACAGGCTTATGCCTAAAGTTAAGAATTACCCTATTTTGGCTTCCCCAAAAGCAGACTCCGAGATAAGTTTCCAAGTGCAGGTGTGTTACATAGGAAGCAATCCTAGGAAATAACCAGTAAGAAAGTGGAGAAGAAAGACAGGGAAGAGAGCAGTTAATAAAGTTTTGTTAACAAGCAAGTTCTCACCATGGGCAACTGGAATGTAATCTGGTGGGGCACTCGTACCTCAGAGCCATCTCACATGAGGAGGAAGGGAACTGGGGTATTTATACACCAGATTCCATCACTCATTGTTACAGCCTGCACCTGAGGAGCATGCATTCCCTGGCATGTCTGGCCTGCCACACAGCTGAGCCAAGTGGACTCTAGTGGCCAAAGAAAATCCTTAAGAAAAGAAATAAAGGGACTGGCAGTTGGAATTTGGGCTGGCATTCTCTTGAGTGATAAGTACAAAGGGATTTGGACAAGATACTGACATCTGTAAATCCGGATCTATACCCCACTGTAACTCCCTGTTGGTCAGGCAGTCTCTGAGATTCTCTCTGGATATCTGAGCTGAGTGTCACCTTCAGAGGAACAAACATCCTGAGAGAGGTTCCCAACCCTCCTCACGGCTAAAGCTCCATCCACATGGGTGTCATGTCTCTGCCTGGGAAATCCCAACCAGCCAATCTCCCTGACTTTCATAGGAAACCATAAGAATACACACTCTCAGCTCCCCTGATAGGAAAGGAGGGATGATACAGACAAAGCAAACTCCTCTTCCTGAGGAGCTGGCTGCAGATGAGTTTGATAAGGGAACCAATACTGAGTATTACCTTCTATAGGATTATTATCTATAGGATTTCTATAGGATGCAAGTGACCATATAAGATGGTGATTAAAAGCCTAGATTCAAACCAAACTTTTCCTAGTTGCATAATGTGGACAGGTCACCCTTCCTCCCAAAGCCTCATCTACTGTAAAGTACATGCCATGGGCATATCCAGCTCATAGACTTGTGTGATGTGCAGATACATACTTAGCATGCATAGAGAACTGAGCACAATTCATGGTACGCAGTTAATATTCAACAAATGTCAGCTGGTTCAGAAGCTAAACTGTGAAAATTTTATTTCACACCAGCTGTTTTCAGAACTTTGCTCTTGGAACTGTGGGAAAGGAACAAGGAAAACACCTCGTCCCTCCTCAAGCAGCAGTAATCTGTCCTCATGAGTCACAAGGCTGTGAGTCCTCAGACAGGAAGTCAGGTCCCCTGGGACCTGGAGAGGCCACAGCCGGGAATGCAGAGGTGGAGCTGAAAGGAGAAACTGCTGGACAGAGGGGGACAGTCGTGACCCCATAACCTTGAGCAACAGGAAAGTACCCCCATCCCTCGCATGCCTGGCCCAACTAATCTGAGTGCAGCAAACCTGTTTCTATTGACCTGCTTCTTCTTGCTCTGATTTAAATTTCAAACAGTCCATGGTTTTATTCTCCCCTCACCATCCCTGAGAGCTAACTGTTATGGATTTTACAGGCCTCAGAGCCCTCAGCTCACACACTCGATTTGCACAATCTTTGCATAAGGAAAAAGGCAGTCGATGCAAACTGAATTAATTGTAATTGACCATAATATGCTTACAGAAATGCCAAGGAGTTTTCATTAGTAGATAAGCCCCAAAGTATCTGCCGATGATTTACATCTGCATGAACACACTGCATGGCCACAGTTAATTACCAGACCTGCCACAGAAGGTGCTTCATCAAACCCTAGCAGAGGCCTTCCGAGGGCCAATGACACCTCCAGGGACCGACACATCTTGACTTGCTTCCTGTGAAGGGCTTTGAAGTCACTGCCTGAGACAAGGCAGAGCCAAGCTGCCCCTATTGGGTTCAGGCTGGTCCCTGCTTGCTGCCCCAGCCCTGGCCCCCAGATCTCTCTGTCCCCTCCTTGGAATTGCCAGTCCTCCCCAGCCCACCCCACAGCCTCAGCCCTGCTCCATCAGTCATCATTGCTAAGGCTGGTATCAAACTTCTGCCCTGATTCAGATAACAGACCTTCATTCATTTGTTCTCTTTTCAACAGAGATTTCCTAAATGGCTCCCTCTGTGACAGCCTCCATGCCAGGACTAGGGATATAACATAGATACAGACCTACCACATAGATCTTAAAGCACAGTGATAGACCAAAAGATTGAATAAGCACATGAGTGTCAATAGGTGCTGTTGAGATGAGAGTGAAAAACAAAGTGATAGGAAGGAAATTGGGACTCTTTTTTTTTTTTTATTAGAGAGTATAAGTGGAGAAGTTTTCTCAGAGGAGATGATATCTAACCTGAGACCTGAAGCACAAGAAGTCAACATCCAGGTGAGGTGCGGAGGCAAGAGGGCTCCCGGAAGAAGAAATGACTTGTGCAAAGGCCCTAGGGCAGGAGAGCAGTGGGTACCTGTTAGAAGGAACATCCCAAGGGAAGCAGAGAATGGAGGCAAAGAGACAAAAGAACAGGAGGTGGTCCTGTGAACACACAGGACCTTCCAGACCAGGCTCACAAGGACCTTGAATTTAATTTCAAAAGGTTTGGCAGCCATGACAGGGGTTCAAGTGAGTATCTTTGAATAGAATCAGATATTTTTTAAAATCACTCCAGCTATGAGGAGAGATTCTTGGAGAGCAAGAATAAAAGCAGTTAGGAGGAGGCTGTTGGAGTCATCCAGGCACAAGATGATGGTGTCTCATGGCAAGTCAAGATGGAGACAAGTAAGGAGGGGACAAGGGCCTCTGCTTGAGGCTCTGTGGCCGAGTGCCATTCTCTGCCCAATACCGCCAATAATCAGTGCCCAACCTTGATCTTAGTTCCTCCTTCCCTGGAGTCTGCGGCCTCATTCCTGTACCCCAGAAAAACCCAGAATGGTAGCCACTGACAGTGACTACCTCCTGCCTGAATTCTCTAGAACAGTCCTATCAAATGAAAATACAATGTGAGCCGCATATGGAGCTTTTTAAATCTTCTAATACACTTAAAAAATGTAAAAAAGAAACAGGTGAAATTCATTTTAGTAGTATTTTATTTAACCCAAACTATTCAAAATAGTATCATGTCAAGATGTAATCAACATAAAAATTATTAATGAGATACTTTATTTTCTTTTATGCTAAATCTTCAAAATCCAGTATCTATTTTATTCTGTTTTGTTTTGTTTTATTTTTTAAAGATCTATTAATTTATTTGGAAGAGAGAGAGCACATGCACAAGGTAGAGAGAGAGGGAGAGAGAGAATCTCAAGCAAACTCCCCCACTGAACATGGACCCCAACATGAGCCTCATCCCAAGACTCTGTGATCATGACCTGAGCTGAAATCAAGAGTCAGACGTTTAACCCACTGAGCCACCCAGGCACCCCTCCAGCATCTATTCTATACTCAGAACACACCTCATGGAGTAGCCATGTTTCGAGTGCTCAATAACCACATGTGCCTCCTGGCCTTATTATACAGTGCAACTATGAATCTGTTTACCTAAAGTCCTTCACCATCCTCTGTCCACCTTCTAGAAAACTCATGCTTTCCAAAGAACCCTTTATCATCAGAACCCCAGGCATATCAGATCCTCTAATTAACAGATAATAGTACCACCCAGTCCCTGAAGAAAAGACCAAATGATCACATGGTCATGTGACATCTGACCCACATGACTACCAAGCATCATGTTTAGTAGCTGTACACCCAGGCTGAAATTCCTTTAGCACTTGCATCTGGTCTACCAATCCACTGCAGGGCTTTCCCATCAGAAGGGATGAGGAGCTTTGTCATAGGCCCAGCTTCTTAATCATTACACAAACTGCTAGTGTGCACCTGGGCCAGACAGAGATGACAGGCAGGCTAGGCACCTGAGGGCCAACCTAGAGCTCCACAATGAAGTGGGTCACAGTACAGACAGGCATCATGCTTCAGCATCACCTATGATATTGACAACAATGATGGGAGTCATCATTATAACAGCACTTAGTATCTTCTTTAATTCTTCTATCACCCTGTAAGCTGGGTACTATTATTTTCCATGTTTTACATAAAATGAAACAGTCTTGGATAGATTCACTGACTTGCCCAAGGTCATACAGCAAGTAAGCAAAGGATCTGTGTGCTCTGCCTCCTATAACCACCTCCACTGCTGCCCCTCCCACTCCAACATTTAGAGCTCTGTAGGTACAGACATGGCACTACACACTTCACCAACATGCACGCATTGAATCTTCAAAAGAAACCTGTGAAGTGGCTATTAATCCATTACATCTGCTACCATTGCTGCTGCTACAACCACTATGAGCAGCATAGAATGGGTGTACCTATGGGTGCTCTATGTCTCTTCTAATCTTTGCAATATCCCAGTATCAGAGCTATTCCTCTTAACATTATATAATATAAGGGGAGGCTGAAGACAAAAATGGTTACCCATCTTTCCCAAGGCCACATGGCTGGTAAGCAGTTGAGTTGAAACTGGAGTCGAGAGCTGTCTGCTGAACAGTGGTGTGCTAAAGCTGGCTCTGATCGACCTGAGAGCCTTACCTCCTAAATTTTCAGAAATTTTGCAAACCAGTTGTTAAATACAGCCACTATTAAAAACTAAATTATATAAACTTATAATTAAATAAATTACAATCATAAAAGGTAAAAAAAATACTTAAAAGTCATCACTTTCTAATTATTATGTTGTCTATTGTCTATGCTCTCAAGGTTATTCACATCTCTTGTATTTAGGGTATGATGGTGTGACATTGTCCACCTCTTCCCAGCTGTTTATTCAATGGCATTAAATGAGTAGCTTGGGATGGGCCACAGGGAAAGTATTTACACCATGGAAGTGGCAAACATTACAAACCAGAGCTTGTCACTGGAAACCATGTATAGGATCTATAATCTGCCCCACCCTACATTGCAGTCTTACCCATCATGAAGTTCCTGCTACGAATTAGTGGTCCCCCAGCCTTCAGACCAGTAAAAAGACATGAGGCTCCACTTCTGGAGGTACAGATGGTCCCCCCTGCATGGCCCTGGCCTTCCTGAAGATGGTAAGTGCTGGTCAGGCAAGACTTGAATTGGAGACACCCTTCCTCCTGAGTCCACAAGCTTCTCTCCAAGCTGAATCCTGCATTCAAAGACGTTCAGGTCTTTCCCAATTTTCTGGTGATAAGGACAGAGATCATTCCCCCAAAGCCATCTGTAAATTCTAGGAATTTCCAATCAAAATCCATTTGGGATTTCCCCCACCAAATGGAATAGAATCTATCATACATATGGTAACAGCAGAGCATGAAACCAAGTAAGGGGAGACATCTGAGCAGGGGTCTCTGTGACAGCGAGACTCACATGCCCATGAAGCTAAGTCTCGAGGGGCACCCTTCCTCCAAGGTGTGAGGTCAGCAGTGGTCAGTGGCATACGATGGAAACGTGGAGGGGCGGCTAGGAATGAAGTCATGGAGACTCTCTTCCCCCTAAGGACAGGTACACATGTGCTGTGAGTAAAGGGATGGGGATGGAAGAAAAGCAAATAGATGCTGAAAGATGAAACAGGGGACTTCAGAAAAGCAATCAATTAGTCATGAATCCTTTTTTTCTGAAAATGTGCAAAATCCCTGTGAGGACGGATGTAGCAAGCGGCGGAGCTGAAGCACCTTTGAGAGCCACGCAGAGTTTGATGACACACCACAGCATGCCCGTTGGCTGCCAGCCTCCCCACACGACTGTTAGCTGCTTATTTCAGGGGTCCCTGGCTGTTCTCTAAAATCAAAGCTCCACTAATAACCATATTTAGCATTGAACAGGCACTTGGTATTTCCCGAGGACTTCACAAGCCGTAATTAGTTAATAATCCAATGTAGTTGCAAAAAAGGCACAAATTGCAAGTCTGCAAGAACCAGGTGCCTTTCCTGTTCATGGTGCAGGGAAAGGGTCCTTACTCCAGGATCAAAGGTAAGTCCTGGAACCATCTGCAACCACTGTATGTACAAGCGTGTGTGTATGCATGAGTGTGTAAGCGCATGCACACATACATGTGCACACAAATGTGTGTGAAAACACCTTCATCAGGTCCTCGTAGGAACATTTTAGCCAAAAGGAGGATAGAACTATAGCAATAAAGAAAGAGCTTAAGATAAAGACTCAAGCAACATAGGTTAGGAGCCAGGTTCATCTACCTGCTGATTGTCTGGGCCTTTGCACAAATCCACTAAGTGCCGGGGTTTTCTCATCTGTAAAACCAGAAGAATATCTTTCCCTTAAGGTTGTGTGGATCACTTGAAATCCTCTAAGTACAATTCCTGATACAACATCAGAATCAATCAGTGTCTCAACCCCTCATCTCCCATTTCCTCACTCATTCCATGCCCACTCTGTAGCAGGCACTGTTGTTGACCCTGAGCATCCAGTGTAAAGAGAGCAAAGGTCCTGTTCAGTTGCTGTTTACATTCCTGTAGATAAATACCAGCATATACACGAATAAGCAATTCCATACTTAGTGTCAGAGGACAATAAGCAGAAGAAAGATGAAGCAAGTCATGGGATAGGAAGGGGTTCCAGGGTACAGCGAGGTTGCTATGTGAAATGGGATAGGATGGTCTGGGAGGACATCTCTGAGAGTCTTTGAGGAAAGATCTGGGGAGGCAAAGAAGCAATCTTGTGAAATCTGGGAGAAGGTCACTCTTGGTGGAGGGAGGAGCCGAACCAGAGGCTGTGAGGTCAGATCCTTCTTGGCACCTGGGAGGATGGCAAAGATCTTTCAGGGATGCTCTCGCCCCGACAAGATAGGAGAGCCTCTTGGGTTAGGGAGTAACACCCTGCCCTCACCAGTGGGCTCAGGTCAAGTTCCCCTCTTGGATACTGGATGAGGAAACTAAGTCGGGGCTCTGTACACACACACATCCTGCCTCTAGTTTTGCCTAAACCGAAACTGGAAAAGTAGGTATGCTAAACATTCCCTAATGTTACTGGAAGGCCCTGAGGTGGCTGAGCACCCAACCCCAGGCCTCAAAGAATCACAAGGTAAGCCCTAGGAGTTCTTGCCCCCAGAAGACTTTGTGGCAGCTGGAGATGACTCAGTCCACTGCTGTCCAACTGGCGGTGGTCCGCTGGGGGAGAACTGAAAGTGAAGGCATACCTCCCTGTAGCAAACATCCTTCAAAAACCAAAATTATGCTGTGCACAAGTGGTGCAAACCCACCCAACATCCAGGTGAGTTGGAAGTGGTCACTGAGGAAGACAGGGATGAGGTGGGAAGGATAGACGCCCGCTGCCTAACCAATGCAGGGGTAGAGATCGCACAGGAAAGGTGAGTATGGAGCTCCAAGTTAGCTCCTCATCCTGCGAGGAGGAGGAAGAGGGAAGAAAAGTGCAGATACGAAAGAATGTGATGAGAATGGCTGGTCGGAAACTGAGGAGCCTACTCCCGATGGAAGGAAAGTGGTGGAAGCTTCTAACACTAAAACTAATGTTGCTGGTTTGCTGACCAGGACTTATGATTCTTAGAGCATGTGGGATGAGCATTTCCAGATGCTGCAACCGGGGTTGTGAGGGATGAGGAGCAACGGCAGCTTTTATCAGCTGAGCACATGTGTGCAGACCGCAGGCAAGACTATTTCCATACCCCCTTATCTTGCACCCCCCACCCCTACCCCCGCATTCAGCTCCCCTGCGCAGCCCCGCTGGGTGATAGGGAAAATCGTGGGTTCTGTTGCAGAGGAGCGGTGCTCATAGGTATCTGCTGTTGCCTTGCACTACGTATAAACTGTCATCCCACCGATAGACTGGAATTACACGGGACGCCTCACCATGTAACAAGCAGACCCCAGAATCCATCCTAATGATTGCCTCTGATTTAAAGGATTTACCCAGAGATGTGACCATTGCCCCTATTCACCATGATGTACAATTTCTCTAATAAAAGAATTTGCATGTTTATGCAATCAGTTGTAAAAGTGTTGTCACCAAAAAATTAAAATAAAATAAGTTTGTGCATCTCTCTGAGGACCGTACAGACTGTCTCCTGCTTTGTGTTTCCTGCCTCAGTACACGGAGGCTCCCATATCACTCGCTGCTAAGAAACCTAGTTTCTTTAACGCCGTCCACAGCCATCCTTCCATCAATCGCTGTCTCCATGAGGATCCTTTACAGAATTTTAGTGTGATTTGCACATTCAGAACCTCGACCACATGGGAAGTGAGAAAGCCAGACTTCAAAGTGAGACCTGTAGTCCCTGTTCTGTCCTGGACACCACCTGGAATCTTGGTGATTGGCCTAAAGCCAAATGCCTCAGGGAGATCCTGTAAGAAGTATGGGTGGGCAAGGGGACCCTGTGTCCGGCCTCTCTCATAACCACACTCTTATGCCTGGAAATGTTAGGACCCAAACGGCTGAGAGCAGAGAGCAGGCTCTCTCTGGGTGGCCTGATTGAACTCACTCACACACCAGGGAAGGATTTTATTTTTATTTTTTTAAATAAATTTATTTTTTATTGGTGTTCAGTTTGCCAACGTATATAATAACACCCAGTGCTCATCCCATCAAGTGCCCCCCTCAGTGCCTGTCACCCAGTTACCCCCACCTTCCCTTCCCCCACCCCTAGTTCGTTTCCCAGAGTTAGGAGTCTCTCCTGTTCTGTCTCCCTTTCTGATATTTCCCACTCATTTTTTTTCCTTTGCCCTTTATTCCCTTTCACTATTTTTTATATTCCCCAAATGAATGAGAGCATATAATGCTTGTCCTTCTCCGATTGACTTATTTCACTCAGCATAATACCCTCCAGTTCCATCCACGTCGAAGCAAATGGTGGGTATTTGTCGTTTCTAATGGTTGAGGAATATTCCGTTGTATACTTAGACCACAGCTTCTTTATCCATTCATCTTTCGATGGACATCAAGGCTCCTTCCAGGGAAGGATTTTAAAAGGTAAAGACATCAAGGAACAATTTACACATCAAAATAACACTAGCAGGGCTCCTGGGTGGCTCAGTGGGTTAAGCATCTGCCTTCTGCTCAGGACAAGATCTATAGGGTTTCCTGCTCAGCAGGGAGTCTGCTTCTCCCTCTCCCTCTGCAGCTTCCCCTTTTGGTTCTCCCTCATTCTCTCTCTCTCTCTCTCTCTCTCTCTGTAAATAAATAAATAAATCAAATCTTTAAAAAATTTTTAAAGACTTTAAAAAAAGAAAGTAACACTGGAATTTGGGTAGAGGGTTGAAATAGTGATCAATGACCAATAGTGGACAGCTAAGAATACAAAATTCTGAATTCAAAATCAGGCATGAACTTGAATATTTATTTAGAGTAAGAAAATCCTACAGACTACACTTTTTTTTTAAAGTCACAGATAACACTAACATCACAAAATCCCAGACAATAACATCATATATGTATTAATGAGCACACAGATGCAACTCCGTAATAATTCTTCCTACCTTTGGTAGGCGGTGTATTCTTTGATCTCTTCTCGGTGGGATGATGAGGTTATAACATCATTTTCTAGAGAGAGGACAGAAAGGGAATGCAGACTTTCTGAATTATTTTCATTCTGGTGTGATGAAGGGAAGTTCGTTTCTTTCAACTTCACAGATTCATTCTTGGAAATGCCACCTAAATTGTTAGGATTATTGACAAATTTGCAAAATCTTTTATCAAGTTTATTTCACGTATGAGCTGGGAGATTTTAAGGGATGTCCAAAGTTTTCTTGTACAATAAGGCAACCTGAGTATTGTTTGGATTAACCCCATCTACGAGGCAGGGCCTTGCAAGGACCGCATGCAAGTGAAAGACCTCGAATTTAAATGTCACAGGTGTCTCAACAAATGCCCATCTGATTGGCTTACAAGGTGCCCCTTCCAACTCATAACCTATCACATCTCCCTTGTTCACTTTCTCCCTAGTTCCCTCATTCCCTCTTTCCCACTCTACCTTCCTGGTTTTCACCTAGTGTTCACACTTTCTGCCAGTTGCTTGACCTTTGCACATGCTGTGCCCTCTATCTGGAGCTCCCTTCCTACTACAGGACTCTTCGTTTTGCTAATTTCAGATCTTTCTTTAGCTTTGGTCATCATTCACCTCTGGATGCCTTCCCTCACTGCATCAAAGCCCCTACCATAAGCTTTCTTAATACCATACCCTCCTCTCTCAAAATACCTGAGGCAAGTTTACATGCTGTTCTAGGATCATCTCATTAATCTCTCTCTCTCTACCAAGGGAGCTCCAGGAGCATGGGGACCCCATCTGGTTTCATTCCCTCATCATATCCCTAGCACCTAGTACACAGTCTGCTTATGGTAAGGGTTCAATAAATAATTACTGACTGAATCTGGAGAACTAAGGAAGAAGAGACATAAACTGAAAGTGATCAGAGATCTCCCACTTCTCCTTACAAGGAAAAAAATCAAGAAAACAAAGTTTGGTTCCCCTTTGGCACCATATCACCTGAGGCAACTGCCTGTTGGTGACTCCCAGATGTCTAGCCAGTCTCTATAAGAGTATCTTCATGCACTGTGAGAAACCACAGGTGTTGCTATAAATACTAGGGGGAGTCGAAATTTGAAGTCTGAGGTGAAAAGAAATATGGATGAGATGATTAATAAAATGATTCCTGAAATTATTAATAAAATAACATTCTATTAATAAAATAAAATATGTAGCATAGTTTTGGGGAAAAGTTGAGGTCGGACAGCTGTATTTTCAAAAAAAAAAAAAAAAAACTAATATCCCTTGTCCCACCTTGAGATGCTGGCCCAGAGCATGCCTTGTGAGTGAGACTTGGCCTGTTCATATGGTGAGAATATGGCTTCTACAAAGATTTTCCCCTCTGCTCTATTGGTCCTTGTTTCCACCATTAGAGATGCATTTCTTGTGATTAGGTTCTGTCCTTGTAAGAGTTTTAGAGCCTGCCTTCTCCAGCTCCAAGCAACTCCCTTACTGGGGCCTAGCCTTTTCTGACTCAGTCCCTCTTGGTCCTGAGCGATGCTGATCAGAAGAGACACCCTCAGCCCACCAAAGAGTATGATCTGGAATTATACATGCTATCCATAGATTTCAAATTGCAAAAGATCCAAATACCCACATGCCCCTTAACTAGTTGCCTCTTCTAATAAAGGATGGTTAGTGGGTTTCAAATCACATGCCAACTTTGTGGCTCATCTGGGGTGGAAGTTGAGAAGGATCCCAAGTTGAGACCAGGCTCATAGAGAAACAATATTGTGTTTGATTAGCAATGTCTGCCCTCATCAAGAGAAAGGAAGGTAATGACATGAATGCCACATAGTTGGTTTCCCTGTCCTAATTCCTAACATTTGGTCCAAGACTTATGATTGGGTTTTAGGCCAACTTTAATTTAATTTCTCCAGAGTCTGAGGGTCTGCCCTGAATCCAATTGACATGCTCTAGTATAATATTTCACAAGTGCTGCCCTGACCCAATTCTGGAATTATGGCTAACAACTCTCAGTTCTCCTTCATGGGTAGTTTGCTAAGCCCCTGAAGCAACCACCTCCCCTATTCAGGTCCCACTCTCCAGGGCCAGGTGCCAAACAACCAGCTAGGGCCAGGCCCTAAGCCCAGAAGCTCACATAATTATTTAAATTAGCCAGTACCCTGGAAGCCTTCAGATCCACTCTTCTTGCCATATGTAAGCCACCCCCTATAGCCCCAGCTTGCTACGATCCTGCCCCCAGGTGCAACCCCTCCTCATCCTGCATGGCAGCCGTCTCTTCTTCTTTCAGTTGGAGACACAAGGAAAAGGAGTTTTGTCTTTCAAGCCTCCGTGAGTATGGTGTGTCCCATCATGCGCAGGATCTTTTTTTTTTACTTTTTTTTAAAAGATTTTATTTATTTATTCATGAGAGACACACAGAGAGAGGCAGAGACACCGGCAGAGGGAGAAGCAGGCTCCCTGCAGGGAGCCCCATGTGGGACTCGATCCTGGACCCCAGGGATCTGGCCCTGAGCCGAAGGCAGACGCTCAACCGCTGAGCCACCCAGGCGTCCCACGGGCAGGATCTTTAGATCTCATGAACTACTTGTGTCTGAAGGCCTCACCCTGCCTAATCACTGTCATCCCCAAAGAACTGACACTCCCTCCAAAAATACCAGGAACATCTGAGTGTTTGCTTCGTATCATGTTACTCTTGTTCCCTGGGATGATTTCTCGAGCTTCCTATTCAACATCTCCCAAGTCATCCTAGCTAACACTCAAGATGATGTTTGGCTCCAGGAATCATCACTTGCACGTCTGGCACGGGGACATATTGATTAGTATTTGGGGGTCTGTGGAGGCCCCCTGAGGGGCTGCACTTTGTACCTGAGGCCCTCCCTCCTTCCTCTGAGAGCTCTGGTCCACACACAGCCGTGGAGCCCAGCACGGATGCCACTTTCTAAGCATCCACAGGAGAGACTGCACCAAGGACAGGGAGACTCCATTCCTCCTCCTCATATTTGTCAATATTCTCCTTCTTCCCTCACCTTCACTGCCTCTCCAGTTTGCTTGTATCGTGCCATACTTTCCTTTTTATTACTTGTTCTCAGGACGGACTTCCTCCTCAGATCAAAGAGTATAAACACTTTTACGACCACAAAATGGTCAATTCTGAGAACATACCTAGCATTCTGTAATGGTAGATGCTCTCACTGGGACTCCTGGAATAGATCTGTGTCTTTGGGAAGGCAGATAGACACCATGAGAAAAGACTGGTGGAAGCTCTAAAGTCAGTGGAAGTTCCCCTGATCCATAAGGGTAAGGGCCAGATCTGTGGGGCAGAAAAGTGAAATGGGGGAATTCCATGGAAATCCCTACTAAGAAAATTTTACCAGCGGCAATTGAAACTGAGTTTTTGGGGAGCCTGGGTGGCCCAGTTGGTTAAGCATCTGCCTTCAGCTCAGGTCATGATCCCAGGGTCCCGGGAACTAGCACCACATTGAGTTCCTTGCTCAGCAGGGAGCTGGCTTCTCCCTCTTTGGCTGCTGCTCCCCTTGCTTGTGTTCTGTGGTGTGTGTGTGTGTGTGTGTGTGTGTGTGTGAAAGTGTGTGAAATAAATAAATAAAATCATTTTTTAAAAAGAAACAAAGAAAAAAATCAAATATCCCTTGTCCCACCTTGAGATGCTGGCCCAGAGCATGCCTTATGAATGGGTCTTGGCCTGTTCATATGGTGAGAACAATGGCTTCTGTAAAGGTTTTCCCTTTACAGACAAGGACAAAAAGGACAAAAAGAAAGAAAGAAAAAGGAGGAAAGGAAAAAATGAAATGAAATGAAACAAAACTGAATTTTCTGGCAGATGTGTCATGCTGGGAGGGTAGTTTCTATTTCTTGAAGTCATCATTAAAGAGAGATTTGTAGTCCAAGATGGAGGGGGCCTGAGACGCATATCCTGTGAGAACTTCCTCAAAAAAACGGGAACTCTGAACTTGATAAAGAGATAGTTTATGCTCAAAAAGGAAGGAACTAGAGCAGCCTGCCTAAGAGAGGACAATCAGAGCTAACATCCACAGAAGGTGCACAGGTCCCAGACAGTTCATATCTTGTACCTCATGTGAATACACCTCAGAGGGGAGGTACCATCATTGTACTTACCGAACGGAGGAGGAACCATGGCTCAGGGATACAAAATGATGCTCCCAGGTGACACAGCTAGAGGCCAGAGCCAGTATTCAAATCCAAGGATTGGCACCAAAATCAAGTCGTTTAGCCACTGCCCAATCTCTCAGTGAACACGTGTCTCTCATGACACCACACTTCAGCAGGACCCACAGTTTGCTCTCAGTGTGACCGCCCAAGCTCCAGCTCCTCTTATCCCTGCCACCTAGGCCCTGGCATTGGAGGAGCCTCAGTAGCAGCCGCTGTGTTGATCCCCAGAATAATGAAATGATCAAACTTCAGGATATATTTTTATGTGAAAAGCAAGGTGGAGAAAAGTGCATCTTGGTATGGGTGACCCTAGAAGCAGACCAGGAGACAAAGATTTGGGAACAAGTAGTTTATTTGAGAGGCGATCCCAGAAAACTGGTAAGGCTGGGAGAAAGTCAGATGGAGGAGGGAAAGCAGCCAGTGTGTGTTCTCCAGCAAGTTTCCATGGTGGGTAGCTAAGCCTTAATACTGCTGAAGAGCTCTGGGAGTCAGTGTATACTGTGAGCGTAGAACTTGCTGTTTTGTAGATTTGACCTGGAACAGTGTATGCATTTTACATAATTATAAAATAATTTACAACTGGTTGTATAGATAATACATATTATTTATATATCAAACTATCATTTTAAAATTACAGTGCCAAGAGACAATCCCTATAATATTCAACTAAAATTAAATAAATGAATAAATCTATGTCTTCAGCTGATGGTACACAGACAGACCTTTGTCAGGTGATTTTAAAATACAGTAATCTGGGGTGCCTGGCTGGCTCAGTTGGAAGACCAAGTGACTCTTGATCTTGGAGTTGTGTGTTTGAGCCCCACATGGGGTGTAGAGATCACTTAAATAAACAAAACTCTTAAAAATAATAATTGAAAAATAAAATACAGTAATCTGACTGTTCATCCTCTGTGGGATATGCCCAGCCTATATCAGTTTAATGAGGCAAACAACAACAATTTGGGCTGTTATCAGTAATCATAGCATTAGTGGTGTGGTGTTATTGTTACTCTGACACAGTTGGGTGACTACAGTGGCATAAAACAAATGTGGTTTCTTTGGGAATTGGAATATTACTTGATGGGAGAAACAGGAAATACAGATGTAAAATTAAAGAGGCAAGTAGAAATTATACCAGTTTTAATCAGAAATTTCAATATAAAGTCAAGATGTGTTTTCTCTTTAAAACAAATTATGTATGTCCTACCTGTACCCACCAAAAGGCCTTAGAAATAATGGCCAACCCCAAGCAATGAGCACCTCAAAACCCATGACATAAATGTCATGTGCCACTGAAAGGAACAAGGGTTGAGTCTGGGTTTGGAAAAGAAAATGTATAAGATGAATCTGGAACATATTGCCAAACCAAACAGAGAGAAACCCATGTGGTCCAGTCAAAAGGACCCAGGACTCATACAGTCTCCTAAGGGCCAGGAGAATTTGGATCTCAATAAAAGAACAACTGCCAGGCAGTGAAACCCATCAAATACTTTATGTCCACGAGTGGAAAATGAGAGGGATCACAAAACAAGCTCCTTGGTGTCCTACATCGAACACTACAGAACCAACTCATTGTGAACCCTAGAAAATAAGGCAAAGAATCAGCCATTGATTTTTCTTTCCCCAGTAAGCTCTATCTCAGGATGATGGAGAAGCTTTTCTTTATAAAGTGATTCAGATACTGAGTGACAAAGAAAGGATCGGCTTCAAATTATCATTGATCAAGTGACCATCAGGGGTTGCTCCCAAGAGAAGAGCGTCAACCAGACTTCCTAATAGGGGTACACGGTATCCTGCTGTATGACGTACAGCTGACCTTGAATAACACGGTGGGGGAGGGAGGGGTTGGGACCCCACCCCATGGAGTCGAAAATCCACACTTAACTTTTGACTCCCCAAGCACTTAACTACTAGTAGCCTACTGTTGACCTTACTGATAACATAAACAGTCAATGAATACATATTTTGTACGTTACATGTATTAAATATGGTCTTCTTACAATAAAGTAAGCTAGAGAAAAGAAAATATTAAGAAAACTAGAAGGAAGAGAAAATCCATTTATGGTACCATGCTGTATTTATATTTTAAAAATCTGCATCCAAATGGACCCCTGCAGTTCAAACCCCTGTTGTTCAAAGGTCAGCTGGATTCTTGCCAGACATTAAAACTGAATCTGATCAGAACTCTAGATCTAACTACTAATTTACAGGAAATACCAGGGGTGAAGGAACATGTGAAACCACACCACTGAAATGCAATCAGCAAAATGCAGACTGTGGGGAATTCTTTAAGAAAACAACCCCGTTTTTCAACAAGTATATCTCAAGGGGGAAAAGTAGATTGAAAGAGACTGAGAAACCAATGAACCGATTGCAATATATGGATGGCATTTGCATCTTGACTCAAACAAATACATTCTTTTTTTTTGAATTATGTAATAAGATTGGGAAATTTGAACAGATTGGATATATAAATAATAATTATTAATATTTTGGTGTATGATCAAAGGATTTTGATTGTTTTTTAAAAATAATCTATATTATAAAGATTTATACTGGAGCACTTGGAGATGAAATGACATTTGGGACTTGTTTTAAAAATAATATAAGGCAGGGGATGAGTGGAGGATACAGTAAAACAAGACTGGTCGCTAGTTAATTTTTTGTGCTGGGCAAAGGGTGCTTGAAGATCTGTTATACAATCCTGCCTACATGATTTCTGTCTAGTATTTTTCATAATAAAAATTAAACGTAAACACACAGACATTAAAAATTAGTATCAGTGGCCACTTTTGCTCCAGAGAGGAAGGGAGGGGAGGAACCCAGCAGAGGTAAGGCAGGATGGAGCAAGCAGCCTGGCTACAGCATCCTTTGCCTCTACAGAAGAGATAGGGTTGTTGCCTCTGGGATGGTGAGGACCTCACAGAGCCACATATTGGGATGTAAGAGCATGGGCTTTGGCATCAGGTGCTTCCCCAGCTCTATCACTTAGTTACCTAGAGGTGCTCCAGTGTCCTCATCCGATGGGCAGGGACCACCTCATCTACGCCAGAGGGGATCTGGTGAGCTGATACATCAATAATACTTAGCAAAGCTCCTAACTCCTAATATATGATTGAAAACATGGTAACTGTTCTTACATTAGCATATTACTGTATTATTATTGCATCACTTTCTGCCTTCCCTGTGAGTTATCATGGCCTGAGCAGAGGATATGGGCCCCGCAACTCAGATGAACCACAGCAGGTGGCCCAGACTCCGCACCTGGGCCTCCACGGCCCCCCTGTGATACGTTTGTCAGCTAGAAAACCGAATGGAGCTTTCCCCTCAAACCCTGACTTTCCAGAGCCACCCTCTCCCTTGCTCCCCCCCTTTCTCCCTTTCTGTCTTTGCTCCCTCCTTCCATCTTTCCTTCTTCCCTCAAAGCAGCACTTTCCACCATGACGAGTGAAGCGATAATCTCAGCAATAATTTAACTCCTTGCTTCCTACTTAAAAATCCCCCTAATTACTGGGTAATGGGTCCACAGAGGCACTTGGGCTGGGTGAGCTCTGCCCCGCAGGCACAGCTATAGTTCATCTGTCTGTTCCCTAATAGCGCTCTAAAGTTCACCCTTATAAACATGTCACTGAGCCCATAATTGAGTGACTGGTCATTAGGTTCCACGCGCGGTACCTGTGGGTCACCGATCACTCAGGGGTGATGGATCTTTCTCCGATACCTCGGCTGGGCAGGCCACAGAGCTCTCTATCACCTCTGAGCAGAACATTACTTTCCTGGAAGACCATAGTGAGCCCCGGGGGGCCGTCTTCACTGTGGAGTTCCATCGGGAAGGGCCAGATGGAGGAGAGGTTAGGGCAGGAACATGCCCTATACTCCTATTCCAACCACAGACCTTCCTGGAAGCCTGTCCTAGAAGGGTCTTCTAGGAGACACTGAAACTAAGACACTGCGAGGCTTAGAGATTCGGTGCAAGAATAATTGCTCTGTGGGGTTAGAGTCAGTTGAAGAAGAGGAGTTAGTCTAATACAAAGAAAAAGGATTGGAGTTTTGTTCCTTAGACTTGGCTTAATCCCTGACCCACTGCACCAGAAACATCTATCGCCCCTGAGCTATGTACCCTTGAGTGAGTCACTTGACCTCTCTGTTCCTCAATTTCCTCATTCATGAAATAGAGACGATAGTACCTACTTCCCTCCCAGGCTCATGCTGAAGACTGACTGACAGTCTGAGTTCAACACCTGTGAGGTGATCAGTAAATGTTGGTTCATTCTAAGAAGCCTACCATTTCCTTCTGCTTTTATCAGAAATGCTTTGTTTGTGTTTTGATGATGATGGAAACAGAATAATATAGTGGCTAAGGGCACAAGCTTTGACATTAGGCCGATTCAAAGCAAATCCCAACTGTCCCCCATAATTCCTGTGTGGCCCTGAGCAAGTCACTCAACCTCTCAGAACATCGGCTTCCTCCTTCATAAAATGAGAATATTAACAGTGGCCAGTACTAATCTCATAGAGTTCCTGGAGGATGAAATAAAATAATGCATGTAAATTACTTAGCAGGGTGACTGGCCAGTATCTGGAATTAAGTAGCCCATTAGATGAAGGTGACAGCTAACACCACAGAACGGATCAGTTTTCTGAGGGTGGAGGAGCATGGAATAGGAAGAAAATAGAGCCTAGAATAGAACGTTGTTGGTCACAGAGATGACATGAATTTCTTAATCATAAAAACGAATATTTATCAGAACCCAGTTATGGGCCAGACATTCTGCGGATGATATGAATCCAGAAGAGAATAAAGCAGGTGCATTCCCCTGAGCCCTGGAAGACCTGAGTGTAAAAGAAAAAGGGGAGCCAGGATGAAATTATAACCATAGTCACTATTTACTGAGCATTTACTATATGCCCAGCACTTGGATGAAAGCCAGACGTGGTGGGCCTTCTTTGGTACCCTTGATCTGTATCCCACCTCACCTTGGAGCTGTACCCAAGAGATGAGATGGGCACTGCCATGAGATGCCTCCTGCCCAAGATCCAGATGCATGATGCATTAATGGGAAATTGATACCTTGCTGAAGATCTCCCAAGGACATGGGAAGGAAAGCTTCACATTGCTCATTTTCTAGGAGAAACGCAAACAGATTCCCTGTTCGTCCCCCAGCACCCCAGTCCCATTACGTCATGTTTCTTTCTCCTGCCTCCTGCCTCCTGCCTCACCTCTCCTCTCTCTCTGCCTGACCATGGTCGTGGCCTCTCCAAAACCACTCTGGAATACTCGTGCAATCTCATTCCTGCCTCTGGTTTGTGGGTCCCACTTATCCCAGCAGGGACCAAATGAAACTCTGCTGCTCTTGAAGCACGTGCCTGGGGGAGCCTCCTCCACATCCTCCCTCAATCCCAAGCTGCTTATCAAAGACTTTTGTTGTTTATGGTTGAATTCTTCAAGAATTCATCAAACCAAGCAGGCCTCGTGGGGGAAGCAGGAGGAGAGGCAGGAAAAGGCAGAAAAGATTCTGTACTGAGAATATAAGATTTTCAAAAGATATGGAGAGAGCAGAAGTTTTTCTCCCCACTTCCCTATTATCTTGAATTCAAACATCAGCCCTGAGCAACATATCATTATCCACATTTTATAAAGAAATAAATTGGCATCCCAGGAGAATAAGAATTTTTGGAAGACCAGAAACAAGGACACAGCAGAGCCGGGACTCACATCTATGACTCTTTCCACTTCTCATCAGTGAGAAGCAGCAGAGGAAATAGGAGAAAGGGGCCAGACCCCAGGAAATCCTGCACTCAGACCCTTTGTGTGTGCCTCCTGAGAAGCTAGTCATGTGCCACACTTTTGGAGCTGTGTGGGGGAAAGGAGGTTCTGGTTGCCTTCCTTTTCATATCTTTAGCGGTAGGAAGTAAGAAACCAAAATCAACTGAATTGTTTGTAGAGTAAGAGTTAATGGGCCCTTAATAATGGGGTTTCCTGAAAGAAACTATGAATTTTGTGTCCTCAGCTACTTTAAATTCTCAGAAAGTAGTAGGAGTGCTCTAACTAAGAGGGGCGATTGCATAAGTCACACCAGAAGGAGCTAGGAGACAAACCGTGGGCCCCTGGCTCGAACCTGACCACTGGTTTGTCTGTACCTGGGCAAATGATGGACTGTTGCTATGTATGTCCATTTACTCATGAGTAAAACAGACCTCCTAATGCCTTTCCTGCCTCCTCAGAAGGCATGTATGTGAAATTAATACATAGAAGAGGAATTTCAGCAGCATAAAGAAGCTTATGAATTAAGAACGTGATCACCTTTAAAGAAAATGAATTAACATTTTGTTTAAAAAGTTTTGGAGTGTTCCAATAACGCCCAGGGTGGAAGTACCTGAAACATTAAGGATTCTAGTTTCTTTCTAGAGTAAGTTTCTTGAAGCTCTTAATACATACAACATCCCTTTGTCACCAACCCTAAGAACCAGGTCTGGAGTTTGTCTAAAAGCTGTCTTCATTCCAGATGTGGCGCAAGGACCCAGGATTGTCTTTGCCTCTACTTGAGTACTTCAGACATGATATTCGTGAGGCCGTAAGAGGGAAGAATTGCTAGTCAACAGTGATTCGGTTAAGGTTATCAGGAAAAAACAGGTACTGGAGACCACAGGAGACACACACCAAGCCCTCTTCCTCATCCTCTCTCTCATTGAATCCACAGAGCACCACCATTGGAGGCAGGCAGGCCAGGTTTCCACAAAGCCGGGTATAGACAGTGTTAATACCTTCGAGAAACTTCGCCCTGTGTGTGACAGGTAAATGAGACTGGTTCTCACCTTTTAAGAAATGGAGCCTTTCCAAAGACCTGCACTGAGGAGTGTCAATCATGGCATGATGGATGGGTGTCCTATGGCAGGTCACCAGCGATCTCCCTGCTTAGTGAGCCCCAGCACTTGGACACACGAGAGCTGACAGCCAATCCACAGGGCTTCAGTCCAATCAGGACTGTGATTTCTCCAAATTAAGGACCCCTTCAGTGTGGCCTGTCCTACTCCCCTCCCTGGACACTTTCTTCCACAATATCTGCACTATGCCTCCCACCTGGTGATGGCACAAGTTAGCATGGAAATGAAAATGATTACCTATCTTCTATGGAGTTCGTACTATTATATATCAGACTGTGTGCTTTTATTGGATTATTAAATTATATAATAATAAATGCTATCATTATTTCTATTTTGCAGATGGGAAAACTGAGGATCAGAGAGGAATCATATAGTAAGTGACAGAGATAGATTTTGAACCCAGGCCATTTGATTTCAAAACCTGAACTTTAACCACTAAGTTATGTGTAATTATCTGCTGAATTCTTACTATTGAGATGTGCATATCACAATATATGGCATTTGTTAAATTGTATATGTACTATATACGGCTATATGAGATATAATCTATGAGTAGTGGAAATTTAGGAATTTTCAGCTTTGTGCTTTTCTTATTGAATGTTTACGGTGAGCATGTGTTACTTTAAAGTTATTTAGTTTGGCTTTTTAATTATGAAATGTTCCAAATATTAAGTACAAGGACTAATACAACAAAACTACATACCGATCTCTCAGATTTAACAAATACCACCTTGTCGTATTGGTTTCAACTTTTTTTAAGAAAGAAAACATTCCAGAGGTGCCTGGGTGGCTGAGTGGTTGAGCATCTGCCTTTGGCTCAGGTCATGATCCCAGGTTCAGATCCCAGGGTTCTGGGATCAAGATCTGCATCAGGCTCCCTGCTCGGTGGGGAGCCGGCTTCTCTCTGTCCCTCTGCTTGCTGCTCTACTTGTGCTTGCTCTCTGTCTGTGTGTCAAATAATTAAATAAAATCCTTAAGAAAGAATGAAAGAAAACATTCCAGATAGAAATGAGAAACTCCCCCTTCCACCCACACATCCTGTCCATATGCTCCAGCCTCTGCGGTATTTTGAAGTTGGAGTGCTGCCTTCTTAATTATGTTTTTATATCTTTACACGTGTATGTATTCTCATCAGGAAAAAGTGTACTACATACGTACGTTTTTAGAAAGAACATTTAAAAATCCTGCTGGCTTTTTATATGTACTTTCCTTCCACAAGCATCTGCAGTTGACTTTTTTCATCCTGCTAAGTTACCCGCTGTATCTCGTCCACAGTTTGTCAACCTTGTAATGGCTCGAGATTACAGCTGCCTCCTTGTTTCATGTGAGAGAGAGTCTGTGCTTCCGTTTATCATTTCCTGTGTTGTTTGAGGCTACCTTCAAAAGGAAGAGGGGAGTATGGAACCACAGCTCTCTGATTCTCGTTCTGCATCTATTTTAACGAGCCTGTGGTTTTGATTCTTTGGTCTGACAATCGTATGAATTCCATGAGTAGATTTTCCCATGTTAAACCATCCCTGAATTCCTAGGATTGGCTGTACACGTTCATGGTATGGTGTTATTGTTCTTGTTTTTCTACATTGCCTTGTTAATATTTAATTCAAGGTTTTCGCATTTATATTCATAAGTGAGATTGACCTATAATTCTGCTATTTAGCTGTCTTTTTCCATTTTGATATTAAGGTTAATTTGCATCATTAAGTAAATTGGAGACCTTTCCACCCTTCTGTATTCTCTGAAATAACTGTTCATTGAAGGTTTGGCAGAAGCTGTTCATAGAACCATCTGTGCCTAATGCTTTTGCAAGGAGATGACTTTTAGTACTAATGCAATTTATTTAATGAACGTGGGCTTCTTCTTAGTTCTATTTCTTCTGGAGATAATCTGGGTCATTCCTCATTTCTGAGAAAATTGCCCATTTCGTCTATATTTTCGTATTTTCTTGTTTATGATCCTCACTTAGCTGTAGCTCTCTTCTCTTTTTATTTCTAATATTTTTAGGTCCACCCTCTCTCTTTGTCTCTTGTCCAGTATTATGCATGTTTCTAGTCTAGAAAATAGGGAAACGAAACTTTCTGGGACACCTGGGTAGCTCAGTGGTTGAGAGTCTGCCTTTGGCTCAAGGCCTGATCCCAGGATCCAGGATCGAGTCCTGCATCGGGCTCCTTGCGGGGAGCCTGCTTCTCCCTCTGCCTGTGTCTCTGCCTCTCTCTCTCTCTCATGAATAAATAAATAAAATGGTAAAAAAAAAATTTCTTTTAAACTTTCTGTTACTCCAGTGTGCCTTTACATCCATACATTCCTACGTAAATTGCTTTACAGAATAAAAATGGCAGAACAGGATAATTCTGCTTCTAGAAAGATCCTATTCTCACTAACATGAGGGAGTAAACCAGAGCCCCTCATGAAGGCAGCACAGCCTCATGATCTGGAAGAGGCACCTGTGTTCAGGTGAACACATGAAAGTAAAGATGACTTTCTCAAAGGCTATGGTAAGGATTACCCAGAAGAATCAGGCTAAAGATTCAGGGTGGATGAGTGAGTGAGGGAGAGTACGAGAGCCAGAGCTAAGGAGGCCTGGGTTCAAATTCCTCCTCAGCCACTTGCCAGCTGTGGCCCTGGGCCTGCTAGCTTGTGAAAATGAGATTTTAAAAAGTCTTACTGGAGTTATAAAGGAAATTAAATTGCAAGTCCATTTGGCATAATGCGTAACACAGAGCAAATATTCGAGAATTGCTATTGTGGCTACCACTACAATTACTATCAACATTATTTGGGTGAAGGCCTTGGTTCAAAGCCATTCTGAGTGTAGGCCTAGAGTCACCTTTCCTTCATTCCTTTCTCGGTTGCAGCCAGGCATGATGAGGACAGTGCAGTCCTGGCAGGTCTAAGTGTGGCTCAGCGCTGAGTCCAGAAGCCAGCACATTCACCCTAACAGCTGCCCCCAGCAAGTGGGAAGCCTCCCCTTTCTAATGGGTGGAAAGTGTGGGTTTGAAAATACAGAATTCCATAACCAGTGATTCCCTAGACCTTTTACTAAAACTCTCAAGAGTGGAATTATACCCAACGCTAGTAAAATTATACCCTGTGTCTACTGGTATCACTTAGTGGTTTTTAAATCAGGCTTCCCAAAGTCCTAAAGATTCCGTAAACCAACCTTCCCTCTGCCTCTACCGCATGCTAATGTAAACAGAACACATTACCCTCCCTCCTTCACTTCACCCAGAATTTCAGATAATGGGCATTAATATGAATCTTCACCTAAAGAAAGAGTCTGCACCTTAACGCCCATTCAGGGGTGTGAAGCGTCAACATCATTCAGAGCCAGGACTCTCAGTCTACCCTTTGGCCTCATATCTATATTTAATAGAAGAAAATATCATGAACTCCTTTGTGACTCAGTTTCTACATCTATAAAATAAGAATGATGATAACTGGCTGACAGCACCGTGTGAGTCAGAGATGAAGAAATTGGCATGAAATGGTTTGTACACACTGTGCAGTCATGTCCACATGTTCAAAGTTATTTCTCTCTCTCTCTCTCTCTCTCTCTCTCACACACACACACACACACACACACACAAGCACACGCATGCACACTAGCATCTTTGGCTATTTCTAACCTAATGTTTTCCTCTATGGAAACATGCCTAACTTGTCCAGAGAAAACATGGCACAGTGAGGAAGTCCAGAGGAGGTGAAGAACAAGCATCTAACAAGCCCAAGGAGGATCTGGAAAAGTCACGGGAGAAATGGAAGGAAGCCACAGAAGCAGCTGTTGAAATACCCAGGTTGAGGGGCACCTGGGTGGCTCAGTGGTTGAGCATCTGCCTTTGGCTCAGGCCGTGATCCCAGGGTCCTGGGATCAAGTCCTGCATCAGGCTTCTCACAGGAAGCCTACTTCTCCCTCTACCTATGTCTCTGCCTCTCTCTGTGTCTCTAGTGAATAAATAAGATCGTTAAAAAACATGTCCAGGTTGAGCGACTGTCAAGGATCTAGAGACCCCAGTGGAAATGACAAAGAGGGGCCTCTGGGCAGCTCTATACAGAATCACTGAGAAAAGCAGACCCTGAACCTGAACCGCACAGCAGAGGTAGCCGCTGTCAGATGAGTTAGAAGGCAGGAGGGCTGGCTCTGGTTCAGCCATCGGTCCAGTTGAGCGGGGCACATTCAGATTTCCAAGACAATGAATGCCTGTTGGTTTCATCCTATGGGCAAATCCAACTGATGGGCAGTGGCTGCCTGGAACATTGTGCTGCTCACTAGCTTCGTGATTGCTTAGTGATGTTTCAGGCAAAAGATGAAGAAGCACAGTATCCACATCACCTATTTGAACCCTTACACTAGATAGGATTAAGTCTCCTTTTCACTTCTCCCATGTGTCATCTCCAAAGAGGATGGTTCAGATACGGCTAAAACTATGTGCCAAATGCCATGGCAGATGCTTCATTTGTATTAGCTTCTTTCATCTGCTACAAACACTGGAAGACTAATTGTGGTTTTTTTTAAGCCCCCTTCTTCTAGGAATACATATGAAACGTTAATGGACAAAAAACACAATGTCTCTGAATGTGAGACTTGCTTCATAATAATCAAGGAATAGTGGCAGGGAACAGTTGGAATAAGAGTGACCGTGAGTTCATAATTTCTGCAGCTGGTACATGGAAATTCATCATGCTAAGCTCATTACTTTTGTATAAGTTTTGTGTACGTTTGAAATTTTCCATTAGAATGTTTTCCTTAGAAGCTTTGTTAGACATTTATGATATTAGTTCCTTTTACATACATGAAAACTGGGGCTCAGAGGTTAATTACCTCCCTGAGGTCGAAGAACTAAGAAGCAGGCTACAGTAGAAGCCTGTGCTGCCCAAAAGCCTGTCCAGTGAACCACCCACTGTCCATCTGCAGCCAAGGGACAGACTCCAGCAGTCGGCTCCTTCAGTGTCTGTCGCAGAGGCACACGCCACCCCACCAAGGCCACGTCTTTCCTGGGGATGCCAACATCCCATGAGAGAGTGAAGCAAGGTTTTATAAAGGCTCAGCCATTCCAGCTTAACCTGGGACAGTTCCGATGGGCAATGCTCATCCCAGAGCTTTCTTCTGGGTCGGCCCAGTCTATGCTGGACCTGCATCCCGGTCCTGCTGGCCCTCCTGCCTTTCGTGGACATTGATTGCAAACACACATCTTGCCTCCCAACCTGCATCTCATCACCTCCTTCTGAGGAGCCTAACCTGAGACACCCCTGTGTCTGACACCCCTGAGGTCTGAACCAGAGTCTTTCTGAATGTGTGGCATGAGTGCCAGAAAAGGGGGGGAAGCGGCTCCCCCAGTAATCCCCTCAGTTCTCAGTGTCTGGCGCCCAATCTGCTTCCTCAGCCTGGTGCAGACGAGACCTGCAAAGATCGGAACCAGTGAACACCGAGAGACAAAATGTAAGAGCAGTCCCACATCTAGGACTTTCTGAGCAGCAGGAGGGCACCGCTGCTAAGTTCAGAGAAGACCTTCCTGGCATCAGCTCTCTGCAGGCCCAGCTGGATGCAGCTGCAAGACGACTTTGAAGGCGGCAGCTCCTGCCCTGGCCCCAGAAGCCCACCCGAGGCCTCCCAGCAGCCCGGCCTCGGAGGCCAGGCCCGCTCCCCAGCACCTCTACATGGAAGCAACTCCGAGAGCCGCCAGAGCCAGCAGGTGGCTCTGAAAATGCCCCATGTAATTAGAAATCTCATTTCCATTCCTGGTCCCTGGTTTGCATGGCAAAGAGAACAGTTTTTCTGGAATGAATTATCCCCTCCCTGCAGATGTCTTCAAAGGCTTATAATCCAAAACGGGCTCTCCAAGACCTAGCCTCCCCAGGGCCGCCCAGGCACACAGGAAGTCACTCCTTTGTGGGCACAGATGGGCTTTTAAAAATGCACGAACGGTGCTGATGTGGCAGGAAAATGCTGGCCATGAGGGCAAGAGTCGGTGTCCCTGGTGCCCGGATCTTTGGAGAGCTCAGAGCACTTTGCCCTCATCCTCACTCGGGCTGAACTCACACGGTTTGCCTGGGATGGTCCCCGCTCTAGCACTGCATGTCCCGCCAGCCAGAAACCCTTAGCACCGGGCGCACTTCCACTTGCTCCCTCTGCCTTCACTTCAGTTTGGCAAGGGCAAGACGGAGAGGAGCGAAGATCAATCGGATCCAATCAGTGGAGGCCTTTCTCTCCAAGTCAAATGCAAATTGATGTATATACTATTATCATATATTATATATATTTTATATTTTCATAAACATATGTTAGGTGCATTTTCTATATTTGTATATTTTATTATTCATTTATATAAACAAATTATATAAATATATGTGGTATGTACAATTTAAATAAATTAGTAATATATGCATTATATTATACACATTACATAATACATGTATAATATACATTATATTATTATATTATATGGTATAAATAATACTACTTGTAATACTACATCTATGTTTCATAATACTATGTACACCATATTATTTTTAGCAGACACATATTAAGTTCCTATTGTTAGTAATGGCCAAATAATGACACAGATTAAGGAGCACCCCATCTGATGTAGGGGTTTTTTACCTGTAGGGGTCCATAGATGGCTTCCTGGAAGGTGGAAGTCTGTAAATTCTTTAAAACTACTGCAAAACTCTCTGCGTTAAGGTGTCCATAATCTAAAGAAAGTTTAAAATTTTCTGGGTGAAGAAATATACATATAAATGCTTAACAACAACATAGCACTGTTTCTCAAGGTGTGTTCTATGGACCACACATATTGAAGTCCTCTAGTGCCTTGATTCGCAGAGTGGTGCACGAACCACAGCATCAGCATTATGCAAGAGTTTGCTATTATACAGATTCTCTGGTCCCACCCTGGTTCTACTGAATCAGTTTTCTTTCTCACATAATCCAGGTGACTCCTGTGCACATGACAGTTTGAGAGGCACTGATTCTGCAGCAGCTGTTACATTGGGTGTCCCCAGTGAACCATACTTTCCAGAGGAAAGACGGGTCCCGGGCCTCACCTAGACAAAGCAGCTTCTGCTTTCACATTCTAAGGGGCTATGAGGCTGCATGGAGAAAGGCCCAGCTGTCCCAGCATCCCAGCTGAGCCAGGCCCAACCAACCCACTAAAGGTATCTGCACGAGTGACCACAGTTAGGATCTCCCCAGGCAAATCCAGTCTAGATTGCAGAGTTGTCAGAAAAAAATGAAATGGGTACCTGAAACAGAAATTGCTGTAAAACCACCCCCAAAACTTAATGGTTTGATACAATAATTGAGCATTGGTGGGATCTCTCCCTCCCCAAATGGTCTCTCCCCTCTGTCTCTCCAGAGGGTAGCTAGACTTCTTTTGCTCCCAAGCATGCAAAAGGGGGAGTTGCCAAGACTTTTTAAGGCATAAGCACAAAGACACTTCCACTGCATTCTACCAATTGAAGGAAGTCACAGCCCAGTCCATATCCAAGAGAAGGACACGAACACGGGGAAGGAGGGTTCATTGAGGGCTATCAGCAGACCAGACTACTAGAGTTCTCAAACAAGCTGCACATTGTGATGACCTGGAGGGATTTAGAATGTGCTGATACCAAGGTGCTGGGTGGCTCAATTGGTTAAGCATCCAACTCTCGCTTTCCACTCAGGTCATGATCTCAGGCTCATGAGATCAAGCCCCATTTCAGGCTCCATGCTCATCAGAAGGTCTGCTTCTCCCTCTCCCTCTGCCTCTCTCCCCACTGGTGGTCTGTCTGTCTACCTCTGTCTCAAATAAATAAAATATTTTTTAAGTGCCAATAACTAGGCTCCTTCCCCAGAGACTCTGATTTAACTGGTCTATGATGTGGCATGTTTTTAAGTTCCCCAGAAAGTTCTAATATTCAGCAAAATGTGATAACCACCAATCTATAGTGCTTGCTAAGAAGTGCAAATTTCTGGGTCTCAACATGTACTTCTCAAATCTGACTTTACACACTGGCCCAGGGAAGGTCACTTTCTAAAATGGCTCCAAGAAATACCTGCCTCCTAGAACTCATACACATCCATAACCTATAGGCCACAAGGAGGGGAATCCTATCATCAACCACATGAGTAAATTTGGGAGTTGTTTATTCCCCAGTCATATCTTCAGATGAGACCTCTGCCCTGGCCAGCACTTTGCCACAATCTCATGAGAGACCCTGACACAGGACCTGGCTGAGCCATGTCTGGCTTCCAGGCCCTTAGACACTATGATTTTAAATGTGCCTTGCTGGAAGCTACAAAGTATTGGCTACTTTGTTAAGCAGCCATAGATGACTAGCACAAAGTCTGGGAAAATTTTTAATGATCTCTCCATGCAGTTCTTCTGTGTTTTAAAATTTTAGAATCACTCCAATGCATGAGGAAAAGTGTACCAATAAAGACTAAATGAAACATCCAAGGAAGCCTTTAGAAGACAGATAATGTTGGGCTCTGTAGGTTGAATAAGAAATGACCAGGTACAGAAGAGACAAAGATTCCAAAGAGCTGAAAGAGCATTCTCCTGATTCAGGCTGGGGTAATCTCCCCTCCATCTCCACCACACTTTGCCCCCAACTCATCCTCCAGTTGTCGGCTTAGATATTATTTTAGTTGGGAGGCTTCTCTATTTACCCCAGGCCCATGCAAGTGGCATGTCGGGTGCCCCAAAGCCTCTGCCCTTTTCCCCTGAAAGCAATGCCTGAGACAAAGGCTTACAAGCAGGTAATTTATTGGGGGGAGTGATCCCAAGAAGCAACAGCAGAGTACTGGGAAGAACAGTACAAGAGGGCGCTCAAGCCAGTCCAAAGATATGTTATGGAACTGTGGCTAACTGGGGTTCCATCCCTCAGGGGATCCTCTGAGGAACTATGGGGAATGCTTTTCAGAATTTCCACCCAAAGTACCAAAGTGGGGGCTCCTACCCTCTATTGGCCAAAAGAGCTTCATGGGTTTTAACTCTTGTGTTCTTCTAGAAATCCCCAGGCTTCCCAATTTCTCTTCCTCCAGAAATCCCCATGGCTTGTTAACTCCTGTTTTCTTCCAGAAATCCCCATTCCTCCCATGCATCAGTGGCAGGACAGAGCCATGGCAGATGGCAAGGGACTCAGCTGAGGCAAGAGCCTGCCATGTGAACCTGAGCATGGCAGCTTAATGGAGCGGTGGGTGGAGTAAAGGGTGTGAGGGGTGAGGAGAGATAAGAAGATCTGATGTCCGGCACAAGCAGACCCGATGTATTCCTACTGACAGTTTTATGACTGACTCTTCCATGATTTTCTTTCTTACTAGACTATACACTCTGGGAGGGAAGGAACTTGTTTCTTAACCTACCCTCATGTCCCCTGGCACCACGCCTGGCACATAAGAGGGTGCAACAAATGTTTCATTAATTAATTAATCTTAGCAGCACAGTACTTAGGGCCTGGAGCCTAGAGGGTGGGGAGAGTAGGTGTGGTTTGGGCATGGAGTCAGGGCCAAGGTGAGTCAACTCTTGAGAATGGCAGAGATGGGGGATCGTGGAGACTCTTGGAAGACCCCAAACATCACAGAAAACTTCTACCAGTTGCTTCAAGTCTACAAGACTGAAGGGGAAGAAAAGACCCTGGAACAGAACCTGAGAAACTGACCCACCACCAGCATGAAAGAGGAATGTGGTAAGTACAGCTGGTGCCCTTCTCTGTGGGACCATCTTGTGGACAGTATCCATCTTACTTGCAAATGCCTGGTAAGGCGTTTATCTGCTCCTTCCTTCTCCCACCAGGAAAGGTCCCCAACCACAAATGACCAAACCAGGGACACAAAACCCCTGCCCCCATGCCCCAGGGTAGACAAACTTGTGGTGTCATTCATGCTGCAGCATCCCACACCCCTACCTCACGGATTTACACTGAGGCTGGTCAAGCCACATGCACATCTCGGCCATCCTCCTCTGCCCATCCAGCATCCTCTTGCTTCTTCCTGAGTTTCTCCTGTAGAATATTCCCTCAACCATGTCAGGCTCTGCTTCTAGGGAACCTGACCCAGGATTGCAGATTTGTGAGTTGCCATCAACCTAACCACAGCCAAAGCAAGAACTTTCCTAAGGAGGATGGTGAGCCAAATTTCTGGGCACCTTTCAATCTCTGGCAAATTCGATTCAGTTCAACAGGACTTTATGGATGCCCACAATGTGCCAAGCCCTGTATTAGGAGATGTAGCATGTGTTCTCTTAATCCCCACAATAGTACTCCAAAGAGGGTATGTGTACAGCTTTTCTACTGCTGCATAATCAACACCACAAGCTCAGCAGCTGAAAACGATGCAAATATATTATCTCACAGTGTCTGTGGCTCAGTGAGCTGGGCAGTGGTCTCACATGGTCCTCTTCCAGGCTCATTCAGGTTGTCGGTAGACTCCAGTTTCTTACTATTGTATGATTGAGGTCATGTCAGCTCTAGGTCACTTTCAGTTCCTAAAGGTTGCCTTCAGGTCATAGCCACGTGCTTGCCTCCAGAAGCAGTTTACAATGGCTTTTGCTTTCTTCCAGGCTAGCAGCAGAGTATTTGCCATGGCTCCTCCTTTCAAGGCCTCACCTGCTTAGGTCAGGCCCACCCAAGATGAGCTCCTTTTTTGTTAACTCAGAATCAACTGATTAGGAACCATAATTTCATCTGCAAAATCTCATTTGGGATATAGCATATCATAATCGTGGAAGATATCTTACAATATTTTGGGGTCCTTCCCACACTCACAGGAAGGTGGTGGTATAGAGCATATACACCAGGAAGCAGGGATCCTGGATACCATCTTAGGATTCTCTCTGTTGCAGTATGATTATTGCCTCTTTGCTGATAAAGAACTTAAGCCTCAGAGCAGTTAAATTAGTTATGTGCCTTGGATCACACAGCATTTAAGTAGGGAACCAGCCTGATTCCCCTCTCTCAGCTGCCCTGGGCAGCAAATAGATGGAGTCTGACCTTTCTGGTTTCCAAAGATATACAACTTTTCCCTCTAAAGATGCAGGGCTCACAGCAGAAGGAGTAAATAAAAGTCTGGGCCAAGGACTCACCAACTCAAATGCTTGTTGCAACAAGCCAGGAAATATAAATGAATGAAGCATCCATGTGTGAGGCAACAAGGAATGGTGGTTACTATAGCATACCCAGCCTGAAGGCCCTTAAATTCAACTAAAACACTCACACATACATCCTCCGTCCTTCAAGTTAAAGCCAGCATGCCCACTGGAGTAGCCCATCTAGGCAGTAACTTGAAAACCCAGGTCTATCTATTTCTCCCACAATGATTTTGCTGAAAGAACCTCAAGGGAGAGGTTCTCTTTTCAAATAAAAAAGGCAGAAATAAGATTCTCATCTATTTGGGGCAACCCCAAAAGAAGCCTATAGAATCAGAACCTCCAACTTCTCAGTTTCCTACCAATTGGGTTAGAGAGACGCAAAAATTAGCCTATGTGTGTGTGTGTGTGTGTGTGTGGAGAGAGAGAGAGAGAGAGAGAGAAAGAGAGGTTGGCAAATATTTCTGCAAAGGGCCAGATAGTACATATTTTAGACCCTGTGGGTCATATAGTCTCAGTCTCCATTGTTCAATACTGTTGATGTAACACAAACACAGCCACAGACAACACACAAATGGATACAAATGGTTGTGTTCCAATAAAACTTTATTTACAAAAGCAGGCAGTGGGCCAAATTTGGCCCACGAGCCCTAGTTCCTTGACCCCGGGTGTAGTGCATAGGCTTTTGGATCACAAGTGACTTTAGTTGCTGGCTTTTCCTCTTACTTTCTGTGTGGCTCAGAGCAATTTACTCAAATTCTGAACCTCTATTTCCTTGCTTCATAAAATAGGAATGTCATTGGCAGATCGTGCTAGGGACCAAACATGTGTGTGGTCCTCCACATTGCCTAGCCTCCCTTGCAGTTGGGCAGGGCCATGAAACTGCATTCTGGTCAATGGGATGTGGGTGAAAGTGATGTCAGCCACTTCTAAGCCTGACTCTTAGGCATGTTATATGAAAGTATCTAGTCCTCCCTTTCTCCGTTGTGGGGACCCTTGGGCCATGAGTTCCAGATGGTGGCCTGCAACATGGAGGACCACCCAGCCTCCGTGGTACTGTGCAAGAGTAAGAAAGAAAACCTTACTGTGTTAAACCACTGAGATGTGGGAGTTTGTATGTTGGGACAGCCAGAGCAATGACCTTATTAAGGTCATCCTGAGGTCTGTGTAAGGATGAAAGAAGACTGGGATGTCAAGCACCAAGCCCGGGGCCTGACACATTAGGAGGCATTCAATATATCGTAGCTCTTATGACTTACTGATTTTAAAATGCATTACAAGTGCTTTATGAGGTTTTTAAAATTTTTTATTTTTATTTTTTAAGATTTTTATCTATTTATTTGACAGACAGGGAGCACAAGCAGGGGGAGGGGGCAGAGGGAAAGGGAGAAGCAGACTGAGCAGGGAGCCTGACATACAGTGTTCAATCCCAAGACCCCAGGATCATGACCCAAGCAGAAGGCAGATGCTTCACCAACTGAACCATCCAGGAGCCCTTATGAGGTTTTCTTTCTTAAATAAAAAATCAGGAAACTTTCCTGGAAATAAGTCACCTAACATTTCCAAAAGATATCAAATCCATTGAGGTTTTTTTTTTAATTTTGAAAAATAACACTTTGATAAGGAAAATGCTGATTCTATGTGTTATACCTCAAAAAAAAAGGCACCACTTATTAACTCTCTTTAAGAGAAGGAAGGAAGGAGGAAAAATACTCTCTAATTTTTGCATCCCCATTCATGATTTTCTCCACTCATCATGAGTTTCCTGGGCAGGTCCACTGTACGCATGCCTTGAGCTGGCTGCTGACTCAGCCATCGCCCTGCTGCCCAGTAGTCAGAGCAGGTGACCACAGGGCTCTGCTGAGTGTTATCAGTCAATAGAGCTGGGAGCTCCATGCCATGAGCAGGGGGCCACAGGCTGCTCCTTGAACCCATAGACCCCTGACCACACATCCCAAAAGTGGGCAGGGTCAAAGCTCAACTAGATGTCAACGCAGCTTCCATCGTGGATGTTTCAAGCTCAAACTAGCAGAGGGAAGAGAAAGCCCAATTCCTAAGTTAAAGGAGAGTTGATATATTTCTGAGCTAGAGGTCGATTCTGAGAAGGGAATTTTGAAGGAAAGAAAAAAAATGGGAAAGACGCAATGAAGCAAACAGCTTCAGCATAGATGTTTCTGAAAGAAATCAAGAAAGGAGAGAGAATCTTTGATCTTGTAGACGAGAAACATGTTGTCAAAAATGCAAGTGGAGAGAGCCAACGGGCCAGCTCACGGTTCATGCACAACAAGCTATGAAACAAGGTTTGCTCAGACTGGGGCCAAGCCCAAATCCAGTCTCACACACCTTCTCCACATAGCTAGTGTTTAATGAACACTCAGCAGGCCACACACCATGCCGAGTGCTCTGCTTCAATTACCTTTTTAAACTCAAACTCACCACAGCTCTGAGAATTAGGAGCCTTGTTATCAACCATCGTCCATGAATTACTGATGAGAACATGAGTCTCGGAGACTAAATTCCACTGGGTCTTGCACATATTAAGTGGCAGACCAGGATTTGAACACAAGTGTCCTCATCAGTTCAAGCTGCTATAACAAAATGGCATAGACCAGGTGGCAAAACAGCACAGAACTGTCTATTTCTCATGTTTCTGGAGAAGGAGAAGTCTGACGTGAGGGTTGGGCTCTGTTGAGGACCTGCGTCCTGGCTTGTAGACGCTGCCTTCTCTAAGTGGCCTTACATGGCAGACACTTAGCAATAGCCCTGGGTCTCAGTCTCCCAAGAATGCAGAGTCAGTTGGAAGACCAGAGCTCCCTGGAGTTGGCCACTGTGCTTGGATGGATTCTTTGTGCCATGTGTCTGCCATCGCCTCTGATCCTAGGAGTCTGGGCCTGGGATCGGGCACAACTGGCCTAGAAGACCGGGCACCCGGAGATTTAGTGAGCAGAATTCTAGTTCAGTGTGACCTTCCACACGTGCTAATTGACTTTAGCAACATGTAAATGATGGGTTGTAAATCAGGAGGCAGGCAGTCCCATCGTGAATCATCCCATTCCCTCCAAGCTCATCAAGACAGACGTACATAAATTCCGGATAGGCTGTGGCAGGTGCTGTCCTTTAGATTTCCAATTAAATAAGCCCTAACTTTGCTTGCTTCTCAGTGGAGAGGCTGAGCATTAATATGGTAGTATGCAGTCCAGATATGTTCATAAGGACCTCCTCGTGCTGGCATGACCTATGAGCACCTCTATTCTGTCCCACGTAGAATAGAGCCTACCATCAGGCAGGGGAATGGTTCAGTGGAGGAGTCACAGATGCAGGGTGGCCATGACATCAGCATCCACAAGGATGGGGACATGAGGATGCTGGGAGCAACACCCATTACCTTACTGTAGAGGCCAACATGGCTTGAGAATCCCTAGCCACCAGTGAACCACCGATGGGTATGTCGGCCACAGCCTGCAGAATGTTTTCAGACCATGGCCCTGGTTGGTGGGCAGGGCACATCCCTAGGGAGGAGTGACAGATTTTCTTGGACTAAGCACAGTCCTTGGGTAGCAAGCCCTAAGCATAGTCCTTTGTGTCTTTAGACAATTTATGCCATGTATCTCAGCCTTGTTTGATCATGGGAGAGTAGAAATGTGGAAATGTCTATGACAAGGCTTTGTATTTGTATATACATATAATAACAGCAAATATTTTGGCTTTCTTATCATTATTGTCACTGTATGACAGAATAAGGTTTCTGAAGCCCCTTGATCATCTTCCTGGCTATGGAATTTGCTAATTCCCATGGAGTCCCTGGCCCTTATCAAGGTAAGAAAATATAAAAGGTCATTGGTAAGAAGAAAGAAAAAGAATCGGCTAGCATAACTACCAGAGTCAATGTAAGAAAAAAATTTTTTGTCTCTTGTGTCTCACTCTAAAGCTGAACTGGATGAGGTCATTTCCTTCATCCCAGTAGAACCTAAAAGACCCCAAATCCATATCCCAGCCCTTCTCCACGCTTCTTATCATCAAAATAAAATGAATGGGACTCAGTGTCTGAAAGTGAATGAAAATGGAGCAAGAGATGAGAGGATGATAGAAAAGACAAAAGGAGGGAAAGCAAAGAAAATGAACTCTCTCATTCCTATCCAGGCAGATGTCATATGCATGCATCATAGACTCAGCTGAAAAAGCAAAAGATTGCTTTGCACCATTCTCTGACCTCCATGTAATGTAAGTGGTTGAAAAACAGGAAGTTCTTTCTGCTATGGACTATACCTTCCTAACACCCCACCCCACATTATCGTAGTCATTGAAGACTGCATTAATAATAAAGCCACTTCCATTATAGAAGCCATAAAATCCCTCAAAGCTTCCCAAAACCCTCTTCAGTTTTAATGTACTATTTTAATCTGATTGTTTGGTCCAAAAGGCAACAAGGTCTTCCTGGTATCATTTCTATCCTCACTGAGCAAAAGAGTTCTAGGGAGTACAAAAGAGGAGCTCTAACAGGCTTTGAAGGTCAGAGAAGCTCTCCTGGAGAGGGTGAAATCAGAGCAGAATCCTAAAAGACTAACAGGTGCAGATAAAATAAAATATGGTAACAGCATGTGCAAAGGCTCAGGGGCAAAGACCTCTCTGCGTGTTCAGGAGCTCCAATAATTTGGTTTGGATGGAGAATAAGAGAACAAGGGGTATAATGAATAAATATGAGGCTGGAGTTACATACAGGAACCAAGTCCTAAAAGATCTACTGTAACTCCTTAGCTAAGGGGTAGATACACTATCCAGAAGCACTAGGGAGCCATCGAAGAGTCTTAAGCAAGAGAGTAATCAGAAATTAAATATGTGCTTTAGAAAGATGTACTTGCCTGCCTTGTGAGAATGCTTGTAGAGAAGCAAAATTCAGAAGAATGTGGATAAGAAGTGGCTACTGACATCAGCTCAGCCAAGGAAGATGACAGCCAATCCCTAGGTAACAGTATCTGGAAAAGTGAGAAGGCAGGAGATTTAAGAAAGAACCTACAGGTGGAGCCACTGGTTGGATACCTCCCAATATCCAGATATGACTTTGGCAACAGAAAGTTTGCCGTTCTTTCCCTAGTGAGCTAGGGAACATAGGAGGAGGGGTGGGTCTGGAGAGGAAGGATTGTGAGTACAGCTTAGGACACATGACGTTGGAAATGACTGAGGGGCATGTGAATTTGCACACTCAGAAGTATTTTGGAGATTTTCTCCAGCAGATGTGGAAGATTTAGGCGCCATATGTAAATTGAAGCCATGAACACAATTAAGACAAGCCAAAGAAACTTCAGTGCCCTGGGTTCAGCTCTGGGCACCAATCTCCACAAGGGGGGCGGGGTGCTCTGGATGGCAAATAAATCCACCAATGAAGTGAAACAATTAAAGTTGGAAAATGTAAGACAGTAGGTATACATGATGGACATATTCTAAAAGTAAAAGAACTGCCCTATGGGAATATGAATAGGATCCACGGATGGGAATTACAGAAAAGTGAAGGTCTTTCACCTCTAAAACTTCCAACAATAGCCTACATGGATCCCACGTAGGATCCATGGGCTTGGGTGGGAGGGTGCTCAGTCCTAGAGGATCCAGGTAGAGGCCAGGGCCATCTGGAGAAGATAGGAGGTAATAACCCAAGAACTGGGCAAGACAACAAAAATGGCCCTCTCCAAGCCACTTCTTAAGCTGCAATTTTAAGACCTTCTGCTCTCCAAATAGATTTTTCAGCTGATTCATCTTAAAATACAAAAGGATATATTGGATATAGTCAGGATGAATCCCCTCTCTAGTTTTCCAAAAACTGTGTTCCCTGGACCACCCCCTAACACACACACACACACACACACACACACACACACACACACACGGTGTTAAAAGGAAGCACAAGAATTCCACGATGGAACACTGAATTGATTGAGATAAATGTGCCTCTGTGATGCAGGACTTGTCAGAGCCTTTAATGTGATAATATGTGCTGCAAATCTCCAAAATAAGATGGGGATAGAACCTGTCATTTTCCCCAAGCTTATTTCATCATGGAATCCTTTGTACCCCACCCCTACCTCCCACCCCAGCTATGTAACATTGCGTAGAACTACAGTGCCACCAACTACAATTTGGAAGGTGCTACCAAAGAAGGGAGAAGAGCATCATGATCTGAAGCTTGGAGCCTGGACTAAAACTTCTGGGTTCTGAATCTGACCACACAGGCACACTATTAGGTGTATCAGCCTTACTTCTCTGAGCCTCAGTGTTCTTCTACTGAAGGGAGTAATAGTAATACCCCCCAACAAAGGGTCGTTGTACTAAATAAGATAATGAGAAGGAGGGGCTAGGCACACTGACCCACGTGTGGGACTCAGCAAATGTCGGATATTCTCATTGTTATGATTAACTCCCTCTCGGTTCCATCCGTACAGAGAAGTGGCCTGTTTCCCTTGTGCCTCATTGCCCTTTTACGCGTTCCCTCCATGGGCGATGGAAGATCTGGTGGCCCAAGGTGCCTTGGACCAGCGTCTCAGCCAGAGTCTAACCAAGAAACAGAAACCAGTGAGCATTTCAAACAGAGGCGCTTTAGTGTCAGGAATTTGTCACACGGCTCGTGGAGGGGCTGAGAAGCCAGAGGCCAGTGAGTCAATCCAGAGACAAGGAGAAGGGGAGCAGGAGACCACCCCCATGCCTGGCCTGGGGTCCCAGGGTGGCGTGAGATGACCAGAGGCAAGGGTCTCCGTGGAAGCGAGGACCATGGGGGTCTGGATCCACAACGGAGCCCTTGCTCCTAGAGGCCCCTCTGAGTCAAAGCCGTGTCTCCCCTTCTCCTCCTCACTTCTTTTTTCCCTCAGTCCCCATGGTGCTTCCCACTGGCCAAAGGCCAAGGTCTCTCACCCCCAAGACTTCCAACCATAGCCTGCATGGCTTGGGGAGGAGGGTCCAGGTAGAGGCCAGCCCACCTGGGAGCCTGCGGGGTCAGCACCCTGCCGCCACCCCAGGGTGGGGACCGGGAGGATGGACGTGGGCCCCTGAATCCCCCAGCGAGAGCACAGCCTCCAGTTCAGTTGACCAAGCTGACGGATGACATGAAAGGAGACAGTCGACGTCCAGCCCCCACTCCCTTCCGAGGATGGGGTGACCCCGGCCTGATGGAGCTGTCCAGCCCGTCGGCGGGGCACGTGCAGGGCATCTGGGGTCCTCCGCCCGGCGCCTGCCCAGAGCCCTCCTGGGCCCCGAGGCCGAGCGAGGGAACGCTCTGCCCATCTCACAGCCCCTCCAGCATTTGCTGCCCCGGAGTTATTTTTATATCTCATTTCCTCGCATTATGGCAATTTACATACTTCAGCAGAGCGCATTAGTGTCCAAAACACAAGCCAGGAACAATAACACATCACTGGGAGCTTCGCAGAAACCCCAGCCCAGAGGAGGTTTCGGAAAGCAGTTGCTAAAACAAGTGGTTCCCTCATCCCGAGCGGGAGAACTCTCAGCAACACTTGACAACAAGCGGACGTGATGAGGGCCACACGGCGCCGTAATCCCAGCCGGATTGCACATTGAAAGCTGCATTCAGCGCCCGGAGCCCATCAGAGCGGGCATTGTTGTGATGAATGCCGAAGGGATTGCAGAGTGAATTGCTACTTCATTGCCAAGTGCTTCCGACTCTCTGTTCCTGCCATCTGTGTCCTCCGGAAGAGACGCAGAAGCAAAGGTCCGAATGGGGGCTGGGGGGTAAGGGGGGTCCTGCGGGCAGGGGGAGGCCCTGAGGAAGGTGGCACCGGAGCCCTGGGGTCAGGCTCGGCCAGAAAATTCTGCTATCCCCGCAGAGCCCAGTTCTAGGCTTACAGAGGCCTAAACACGCAATCAGACGCAGGAGCCCGCACCGGCAGGAGCATCCCTACCCTCACTCTCGGGAACAGACAGCCCGAATCTGCGCTCACACGGGGACACACGCACACTCCAACGTATCTGCACATTCGTTCAGCAAATGGTGGGTGCTTATCCCATACCAGAGACTACACGCCTGTGCTAGGCACAGGGCTCCTACCCTCTTGGGGGTTACTTTCACACACACACGTATACATGTTCACAGACACACGCATACACACATAGACACACACAGACACACACACGCCCAAGCCCACAGACAAGTCACACATAAATGTGCTCGGCAAACCCAGAAACCCAGGCTCTCACTCTGGTTTCACTCACTCACACGCACGCGCCCTATACCCTTCCACAATTAAAAAGTTACGCCAGCCAGAAGGAAGACGCCAAACAGGTCATCAACTGTCTAGTTCTGTTTAGTTCTGAAAACCCTCTCTGTTTTAGCTCAGCTTGGGTTCTCAGCCCAAGACTGTTGCTCTTACCAAGAGCTCGGTCTGTCTTGGGTTCATCCAGTCAGTTCATCTAGACAGTTCTCTATTTAGCACTCTCGATTGCTAATGTCCTCAGTCTGGGTTTGATACGCCGCAGTGATATGCCACCTTGGGATGATGATGTAGCAGGAAGGCGGATTTCTTCCGTGATGCGTCATGCAGCGAAAGGGAAAGACACATTCCCCCTGCAATCATCCAAGCTCAGCTCACCCGGGCCTACTCTTCAAGTTCTAGCTAACAACAGCAGCGGAAGCAGCAATAATGATAGCTAACACTTATTGACCGCTTACTGTATGCAAGGCAGTGTGCTAAACCCTTTACATGGGCCATTTCATTTCATTCTGTTAACAGTCCCATGAAGAGAGTGCTGGTACTGTGCCCATTTTACAGATGATAAAACTGAAGTTCAGTGAGCTTAGTGCCTTGCCCAATGACACCCGACTAACTGGGGGTAGAGCTAGCATTTAAATCCAGTCAAACTGACCTTTAATTTTGTCATCCTCAGCAAAGAAAGAGATGCTAGGTATTGACAGACCTGGATTCAGAGTACACACAGGGTTTAATGTTATCCCCATACTTTTCTACATTCTATCATAATTTTATCATCACAGTTCATTCTGTCCTCTTTCTCTTTCTGTGTACTAGTAGACTGAGATATTGTTTTGGTTGAATTAATTCAGAATTAGTACATTTACAAGCCTAAACAAAATAAGCTAATAAACACAGAAATCCAGGTGAGCCGACCGGAGAGATCAGAGGCTACCTCTGTATTGGTTAGCTACTGCTGCAAAACAAGCCCGCCAATATTATCATCCTGCATGTTTCTTCCAGGCTGACTGGGGTCAGCCAGGCAGTGCCTGCTGAAAGTCTCACATAGGCCAGGACTAGGGTGTGAGGAGCAAGTCACTCCCCTTGGGCACAAATTTTAAGGGGGGGATGCTGAAAAACTCAGGAATCAAGATAAGTAATATTTTAACCAGTACTTAAAAATCAAAAAATAATACCAAAAGAATCCACGTTGAAGAAAATATCAACTTTTCAATAAAGACGGGGTCAGCATCACTGGGTTTATTTGGGGAGGTGGTTTGGCCTTGGGCTCCCATATGGCTCAGCCCAGCACTGCTACAGATTCCCCCATTGGACTCCTTCTAGTCCTGACCCTCGCTTATGGAGTTGGAAACATCTGAAGGATCACTCACTTGCATCAGGTGGCTCAAATAGGTGTGGGCTGGGAAGCTGGGGCTCCTCGGGACCTGTCCCTATCTCTATGTGGTTTCTCCACATAGTGTCTCCAGATGGCAGCTTCGGGATGGCTGGACTTCTGACAGGGAGGCTCAAGGCTATGAGGGCTTATGTCCCAAGAGACAGTCATGAAAAAGCTGTATGTCGTCCCAGGGCACCTGGGTGGCTCAGTGGGTTAAGTGTCTGCCTTGGGCTCAGGTCATGACCCCAGGGTCCTGAGATAGAGCCCCACAGGATGCTGAATCCTGGAATAAGGCCTGTTTCTCCCTCCCCCTCTGCCTGCTGCTCTGCCTACTTGTGCTCTCTCTCTCTCTCCCTCTATCAAATAAATAAATAAAATATTTTTTTAAAAAAGCTCTATGTCTGTTATGAGCTTCAGAAGTCATACAGCTACAACACCAGCCCACACTGAAGGGGAGGGACAAAGAGTCCCCCTCCTGATTTGACACCTGTGCCAGAACCACCACCCTCTCAAACCATAGCCATGGTAGTCTCTGTCTCTACGCCGCAGCCCGCAGCGAGCAGCTGCCCTCACAGTCTTCTGAATACAGTGGCCACACAGGCCACATGTCATGGAGAGGTCCAAGTCCATCCACGGGAATTTGCCATATATGTGGATATCTGGCCGGAAGAACAACATCCAAATTTCTGTGTGTGATTAAAGACCTTTCAGGGATGTCTACACTCCCAGCAGTAGCCCTGCCCCCTTCTTCGCCGCAAGGTCCATTTGGGAGCTGCTGACATGTTTCGTTCAGTCTGTCTCGTTAGTCATCAGCTATGTGCTTGAGCCAACAAGAGACTCGGGAGTTAAATATCTGTGAAAGACAGTGAAGAGGAAGGTCTTCCCCAACTTGGCTGGGGGGCACGAGAGTGGCCTTAATGTGGACAGGTCTCATTGGAATCTCCTCCATGCCACTTCTAGCAAGAACCTGGAGCAGACACAGCCCTGTCATTTTCCTTGAGCATCTTATTGTGTCATCTGTAAAATGGGCACAACAATGCCAGTGTTGTTGTATTTTTATTTATTTATTTATTCATGAGAGATACACAGAGAGAGGCAGAGACATAGGCAGAGGGAGAAGCAGGCTCCTCGCAGGGAGCCCGAAACGAGACTGGATCCTGGACCCCAGGATCATGCCCTGAGTCAAAGGCAAACACTCAACCACTGAGTCACCCAGGCGTCCCCAGTGTTGTTGTTTTATATCATAAAGAGGAGGTGAGCAAGGTTGAAACAAGGTGTAGAGAGGGGAGGGGATGTAGCAGAGGACTTATGATTGTTAGAGGCTTTTTTTCCTCAGTCACCTTGATCCCACTTACCCCCATCCCACCCCCACCCCCCACCCTGGCCAGTTTGTGTGTCTAGCACAAAGGTCTCAGCAGTGGAGGCCAAAAGGCCACATCAGAGCTAGAAAGGACACTGTCGTGTTGAAGGTGTTGAAGGCAAACTAGCCACAGGGCAGAAGAGATCTGGGGTTCTGCTGGGTCATCTAAGCTTCACATTTTCCCCTGCGGCAGGGGCTGGGATTATCCCCGTAGAAGGCAAGGACACTGAGGGTCAGAGAGGTCGAGTAGGTGCCTCGTTCAAGGTCCCAGAACTAATAGAAACACAGCCGAGATCCCACACCTGGCCATCGGGCTCCAGAGCACGTGCTCACCACCGTTCAGCTCAGAACCAGATGTTGTGTTTTGGAATCAGGCAAACTGACCCAACCTCCAGACCTGTCACTTCACTCCCTGCCCGTACGTTCTCTCTCCTTACCTCCGGGACGGGGACGATGATCGCTTGGCCTGCAGGGCTCTTGTGAGGATGAAGGTCCTCAGCCACATCCAGCAAAGCACTCTGCAGTGTGCGGTGAATTTCATCCCTGCTCCTCCTGGATTCGTCTGTGAAAACGCCAGATCCTGTGCAAGAGGGAGAGGATTCAGGTTGGGAAAACCCCATGAGGTAGAAGTTAAAAGTCAAAGGCAGCTATGGAGACAACCTGCCCCGCATCGACCCTCCCCTGCCCCCGCCGGTGCATCTGTGGCTGACATTGTCGGGGCACCTTCCACGTGCCTCTGGCACCCCCCACTCCAGACCCCACTAGTGCACTAGACAGTTCTCTTACACTACAAGGCTCCTGGCTGGAGCACCTGCATCCTTCTGCCTGAGGCTACACGCTGCCTGGAAAACCCGCTCTGCGGGAGGGCGGGACAGGCCAGGAATGCCAGGGATGTTGAAGAATCAAGACAACCAGGAGTAGCCCTCAACCAAGAAGGGGCAGGAACTAGTGGTAAATGCCCCAGCTTCTTTGCCTTTTGGTAAGCAATTCTGAGGAGTGTTGCACACTCTTCTCAGAGTGTCCTCAGAGAGGCTGAGTCCTGATGGCCCACAGTGACATCTGCCAATTATATGTCACTGATGATTCTACTCCCTTCTCTGTCTCCCACTCCTCCTCTCTCGCTCACTGTGCTTTTGGGGTCACTACCCAATACATTACCTGCACCCACACCCTTGTCTCAAGGATTTCTCAGAAACAAGCAAAATGTTGCTCCCGACCCCCCAGCTGCCCCTCACCTCTGCCTCTGAGATAAGCAGGGAGTGAGAAGCCACACTAGCCACTCATCAGCTCATCCAATCTTTCAGTGGAGAAACCCTGGCAGCCCATCCTAGGCCCTCCCGGGCAGATGGCACACCTGCCGAGAGCCGGCCCTCCAGGCTGCATGTCTGCCCACCCCAGCAGATGCTCCGGAGGACTCTACATCTTGGGGCAAGTTCTCTGTTAGGTCAGATGCACCCTGTGGCTCCTCCTCCACAACAAAAAGGAAAGATTGGACGTATGCACAGAGCTTGGTGGGATCCCCTGCAGAGTCAGGCTTCCGTCCCTGCAAATTATTTTTTGCTAATCAATATGTTTAATAAATAATATTCCAGTTGATTTCATTACGGGCAATACACAAATCAATAGAAGGTTATTGCATGATAACTTCCCATTGATATTGTAATCCTCCTGATTTAATAAATGTTGCTTTTCTGAGCATTGCTGTTTGCATTAGGAATTGAAGGAAGGAGGACAGAAAAAAGACTAACTCCATTACAAAACTGGGGCTGGTGCTTAATAAAAAAAAGTGCAAAGAGGGCAGCCCGGGTGACTCAGTGGGCAGCCAGGGTGGCTGAGTGGTTTAGCACCGCCTTCAGCCCAGGGCATGATCTTAGAGACCCGGGATTGAGTCCCGTGTCAGCCTCCCTGCATGGAGCCTCCTTCTCCCTCTGCCTGTGCCTCTGCCTTTCTCTCTTTCTGTATCTCTTATGAATAAATAAAATCTTTTTAAAAAAATTTTTTTAAAGTGCAAAGAAAGTGAGCAGGGCTACTTCAGCTCTGTCTACAGTAGCCTGCTCGGCAGCCGGGCATTGCCCAGCGCCAGGTTAGCCTCCTTTGCCAGATTCCAGAGCAGAATGTAGGAAAAGTATTTGGCTGGAAAGTTTTCTAAACAAGCCTTTGCAGGGGCTTGACCTTTTATTTTCTTTGCAAATCCTGGCCAGAAACTCCTTCATGAACGAGAACCCCAAACAAGAAGGAGATGGATAGTGTAAAATCATAAACCTGCAGTTTAAAATCTGTTCTCAAGTCCCGGAGGATCAAAGCCACAGGAGGCCTTGGCAGTGTGTAGCACAGAGGCCGAGCTACCTGGCCTCGAGCAAGGACATCACAGTCATCTGGAAGCTGGTGCAAATGCAGGCTCCTAAAGCCCGGATCCTGGAGCGATGACCCAGGAAAGCTGCCATGGGGCCTGGCAAAATGCATTTTGCATTTTTTAAAAATATTTTATTATTTATTTGACAGAGAGAGAGTACAAGCAGGGGGAGCGGGAGGCAGAGGGAGAGAGAGGTGCCTAAAGCAGCTGAGCAGGGAACCCTAAGCAGGGCTCCATCTCAGGACCCCAGGATCATGATCAGAGCCTAAGCCAGACACTTAACCAACCGAACCACCCAGGCACCCTTGCATTTTGAATTTTTTATTGAAGCAGAATATATTATTAAAGAATAAACTTTAAAAGACTATTAATCATGGCTCTCATACAAATACAAAGTGAAGATGCGTGGAAGATTTTCTTTCCCTCCTTAACTGATTAGGGAACGAGTAAGATCTTACCATAGATTCAAAGGAGAATTCAAAGTACCACACTCCTCTAGTTGATCTGGTTCATGCTGGAATTAATTCACAGAATCACTGGGAGAGGGATCCACTGTCTCTCCAGCATCACACAGAACTTTCCGTCCACAGACAAGTACCATTTGTGTTGCCTCCAGTTAATTATGACTTACAGAGGCATAAAAGAGCTCTAAGACAATGAAAGGTACTAAGAATCACAGAATCCAAGAACCCAAAAGGGTGTCCCAGTGTAATTGGGAATTAGGTCAGATTTCGCAGGTTAAGTAAGGGCAGGCTCCCACAGGCAACCCTCACTTCACCAGCCACAAGTGTGGATGACAGATTATAGCTGTCTTAGTGGCTCAGGCTCCCATCAGAAGGTGTTAAAGACTAGGTGGCTTAAGCAATAAATATTTATTTCTCACAGTGACCTAGGTGTGTAGGCTGAGAAGTCCAAGATCAATGTGCTAATAGAGTCAGTGTCTGGTAGGAACCCTCTTCCTGGCTTAGATAACCAAACTCCTCTGTGTCTTCACATGGTAGAGAGAGAGGAAGTAAATGCTCTCACCTCTCTTCTTATAAAGGGCACTAATACGATCATCATGAGAGCTCCACTTTCATGACCTAATCACTTCCCAAAAGCCTCACCTCCAAATACCATCACGTTGGGAATTATGGTTTTAATATAGGAATTTGGGGATACATAAATATTGAGTCCATAGCAACAGCTTTATTATAAAGGAAATAAATCAGAACCAGCCAAAAGAAGAAAACCCTAGGATGATTTCTGGGAGGGCTCCAAACTTTGTGTCCTCAGGACGTGTCACTTTCTTGGCATATTGACATATATCTCTGGAGGTCAGGCTGGTATCATGTGGCTCAAAGCCCCAATCTTTTAATCACATGGTTGGTCTTTCTGGCATGGCTAGATCCCATTCTGCAATTATTCAGGGCCCACACTGAGTGGCCTCCTTAGCATAAACTCATGTGTGATCTAGGAGACCAAGCTCGAATAGCAAAGACACTTCTATCACTTGGGGCATTCCTAGGACGTAGAGACTCCCTTTCAGGAGCCAGGGGCAAACACCAGCCAAATGCTTTATTACACAACAGGTGTGTTAACTCGATTTCCATTCAAGGCATCCAGTTATCTTTTGGTCCACCTCAAAGTATTTCATAAGTTCTCCCTGCAATACACACAGAAAACGATGCCAATCATGAGAGAATACTAACAAGGATCTTCACAAACTAAGAAAATGCATATAACCAACATTCAGGTCAAGGATTGGAACTTGATTGGCACCCCAGAGGACCCCTTCCTGTCACTGTACCTCCTACCACCAAGGGTAACCACCTCATTTCTAACACCATGGATTCATTGTGCCTATTTCTTACCCCCATATAAATGTAATCATTCAGGATAAACTCTTGTGTCTAAGCATCTTTTGCTCGGCATCAGGTTTGTGGGTATGGTAATAAACAGTTTGTTGAGCTACAGTATAGTATGCAGTAGTGTGGAGGATGCATACTCTCTAGGAATAAAGCCAAGTTGGATAATTTGACTTGGCTCACTACCAAACCTCTCCCCAATTTACAGATGATGAAACCAGAGTCCCCAGGGCAGAAGTCTTGTTCCAAGGACCATCAGCTCTCATGGGCAGGTGTCAAAACAGAGGGGATGGCAGCAAGGGGAAGAAGGAAGATGATGAGATAAAAGAAAGGGGGGGAGAAAAACAAAGGGGACAAAGGATGGAAGACAAGGGAGAAAGGGAGCCATGGAAAGGAACAGGAGGAAGACAAGAGTGAGGTGGAGGCACAGACAGACAGGGAGACAAGGAGGGGCTGGGGGAAAGGGAGTGGAAGCCGGAGGGAGACATCTGCTCACCCTAGGGATGATGCCTTTACTGCTCAGCCCTGGGAGAGTTGGAGCTGTTGGCTCACTGGAGCTTTCTTCATCTCCCTATCTCCCCCAGACTTCCTGAATCCAGCCAGTGGAATCTGAGGGCTGCGTTCCCCTCCTGTAGTTCCCTGGAGAGCCAGGATTGTGTAGACTTGTGTGGCCACCATCCAGGGTCACACTGCCTGCCAGAAGCCCCACGGAAATGTGCTGCCTGTACCTGGGTGGAAAGCCCAGGACAAAGCTCCAACGCTTACCTTCCTCCTGCTACAGGAAGGGAGGTGCCTGACCCTCCAGCACCCTGGAAAAACAGAGTAGCCAGGAGCAAGGCATCTACTGAGTAGCTATTATATGTGGCCTTCCCAACCTTTCCCACAACCAGGTGAATTAGGAATTATCGAGCCCAGTTTTCAGATAAGGAGGTGGTGCCTAAGACAGTACGAGACATTTGTTCAAGCAGAATAAGAAAAAAAGGGATTTGACTCAAGAGTTGCATGGATCCAAGAAGCCTTTGTACCCATGTGTGTGAGTAGTCTGTATTTTTCGTATAGTATCTCTTTGCATGCTTGGGGCTTTGCATTCCAGCTGGCTCAGCTGGAATTCTGACGTCAATACTTACTAGCCAAGTGTACTTGGAAGAATCTATTGGTGTCTCTGGGTCTCAGATTCTTCATCTGTAATATGAGAATAATAATAGTAGTTGGGGCACCTGGTGGCTCAGTCAGTTAAATGTCTTATTCTTGGTTTCAGCTCAGGTCATGAGCTCAGGGTAGTGGGATTGGTCCCCAAGTCGGGCCTTGTACCCAGAGAGGAGAGTCTGCTTGAGATTTTCTCCCCCTCTCCCTCTGCCCCTCTCCCTGCTCGCACTCTGAATGAATGAATGAATGAATGAATAAAATCTTTTAAAGAAAAATAGTACTTACTTCGTGGGGCTACTGTAAGAATTATCTAATAATATACAGGAAAGGGGTCTTAGACTGTTCTTGGCACATGACTAGTCCTCACTGAGAATAGTCATCCCTGTATCTCTCTTTGTATCATCAGCATCAGTAGCAGCAGCATTATTATCTCCATCGTCATCATCTTCATGACCACCAACATCTTTGACATTCTTACACTATATGGTCCAAATAATTCTTGGCAGTCTCTCAGCACCTGTCAGTCAGTGTCTGAAGACATTCCTTGGGGCTCCCCAAAGCCCATGTCGATGGTAGCAAAACCCCAAGCAAAGCAGATGCTGGGTAGAGGTGGAGCCTTTGTGCAGGCCCCAAGTCCAGCTCATTCCCCTCATGCTCACCTCTCTCCGTCTCTCATCTCAGTACACAAATCGATCAAGGCAGCCACGCCAGCTTGCTTGACTCTTTAGTCCAGCTCCCACAGCTAACCAGTTCCATAACTCAGTTTTGCAAGTCTTAACTGTGAAGAAAGGAATTGGTGGGGGTCCAACTCATTTTTTCCAGTTAGCCTGGACAAGTCTCAGAGAGCCAGCTGACCAAGTGGTGCGTGAGCCGCCTCAAGTCCATGAGTCCAGCTTGGGTCCAACTGAATCATGACTAGCATCTCAGAGGAGAATGGAGAAGATACGCAGAGAAGAGAAGCCAAGAGCAACCATGAACCTCAGTATGAGCAACTTCTTAGGTCCTCCAACTCCTATAAAGCCCACATGCGCTTTGGGGTCTTCCCTCAGTTTTCACATACTCCCTCTAACCTCACATAGCTGATGCTTTTGGTACCATATCCATCTTCCCATGACCAGGCTGGTGCATCCGTCCTCCATCCGCTCTGCACAAGGCCAGCCTCCTTGCCTCACACTGGTATCAATTCCATGGTGCAATTTACACACCAGGGCTCCTCCGTGGGATCAGGCTGGAGCCCATCTCCCCCTGGAAATCACACCCCTCTTTTGTTACTTCCCCTGCCCTGTCCTGCCTTCCTTTTCCTTTCTCCTTTCTGTGAGCACTTGTTCGTTACATTATTTCCTCGAGAATCCCTGTCTCAGGTTCCACTTCCAGGAACCTGAACTTAGATACTTTATTGTGTCTGTTCCCATTTCAGCTGTTCTTTTTTTTCTTTTTTTCTTTTTTTTTTCCATTTCAGCTGTTCTGAGGAGATTCCTATCCCTGACAACTCAGAGCTCTGAGGGCACTTCTTTAACTAGTTTACATTACGTAAGCTTTCATTCCAAGTCATTATTATATAATAATGTCTCCTATATCCATTATCTGGTTATATCAACATTTAACTATTTGCCTGTCGTTGAACATATGGGTGTTATAATTTTCTGTTCTATCCAGTACTGTGATAAAGTTTTGACCTTTGAAGTTCAAAAAATAAAACAAATATGCAAATAAAGTCTCTTTCATTTAGCATATTTGGTCAAGGCAAAATTCAAATCCCCTTTTGGGGCTCTTTGCCACCTCCTATATCCCCCTGTTTTAAAGTAATGGTGTGTTAATAGAAAAACAGAGGTATAGTAAAGCCAACAGATCAGGAGACAATTGCCATTGGCGAGAATGTATTACTCATAATTTCCAAGAAGGAGAAGAGGCCTGCCACACCACGGGCAGTGGGGGGGCACACGTACAGAAGCACCAGTGCTGGTCTGGGACAGAGGAACTTTGGGCAAGAGCCTTTCTTGTGGTCTCTGTAGGAAGCTGTGGTGGCAGGTGGGTGACACAGGGTAAGCAGTTTTAGGATTGGCTGCTTTGAATAATTTCACTGGTCTCTGGGGCTTAATTGCGGCCCCTAGTCGTCTGGTACCCAGCCCTGAGGCCAGGAAGGGAGGTAGAGAGCAGCCTGAAGTGTGAGAGCCCAATAAAGAAGAACGGGAGTACGCACTCTGGATTGATTGGTTTGTATTTAAAAGTGCATCCCCCAGAGAAGGATTCTCTGAAGGGGCAGGTGGGTGGGTGACAAGGGAGTCAGGAGGCCAAGGCAATGAGACTCAGGCATATGATTGGGACAGGCATATCTGGCATATGCACGCAGGGTGAATGTTAAAGGGCCAAGGAACATGTTTAAAACACCCGACGACCCCTGCTCCTTCCCAAAGGACAGTGGGAGACTAACGTCATTGCAACGGGACATGGCTGCCAGCCTCATCCCTGGGCATTATGCCAGCATCCACCAAGGTGTGGCCAGTCCCACCTAGCTCTCTGGGGCCCTCCCATTGGTACCCATTGCTGAGCTACGCAGTCACAGCCTCTGGTCCTGAGGTCCTGCACACTGCAGGCTCTTTGTCCTGATTCAGACCTTCATATCCAAATGTGCTCTGGGCACATGAGTGTCCCTACGGGGCACGCAGAATCTGTCTGTAGTCACAGAGGTGGAGGTGGCTATCCTGGATGTATCCCCCTTCATTCTTCCTTCTCTGGTATCTGTTCTACCTGCTTTTGTGGTATCTCTAATACCTTGCTGAACTGGGGACTTCTCTGAGGGTTTTGGACAGTCTCCCTGTAACAGTACAATTCTTACAGAACAAATAAATCCTGGAGTTCCCCTAGAAATTTCTAGTTGTTTCTAACACATACTGAGATTTTTTTGTGCCCACTCCTTGGACATCTTGATTCTTTTTTTTTTAATTTTTTTTAATTTTTATTTATTTATGATAGTCACAGAGAGAGAGAGAGAGAGGCAGAGGGAGAAGCAGGCTCCATGCACCGGGAGCCCGACGTGGGATTCGATCCCGGGTCTCCAGGATCGCGCCCTGGGCCAAAGGCAGGCGCCAAACCGCTACGCCACCCAGGGATCCCGACATCTTGATTCTTAATAGAACCTTCTCTTTGTTTTCTGGGAAGCCTCATAGCTTAGTCTTCAGGGCAGAAGATCCAAGGGAAGAAATTGATAAAGAAATAAGACAAAAATACTACTTCGCCAAAATAAGTTGGAAAACATTTTTTCGAATATTAAACCTCATTTTGTAGTATTGGCATTATTAGGATGATTATATTAACTGTCACCATGTATTGATTACCCATGAAATGTTCACTGTTTACATACATTATCTCAAGTCCTCTGCCAGACTGAAGATTATTTATTATCCACATTTTGCAGATAAGGAAAATGAGGCTCCATATGGTTAACCTGCTTGAAGTCATGTATCTATCGGAAGGAAGGCAGTGCTGGAATCAAATCCAGCCCTCACACTAGAACTCTCCAGCCTCTATTTCACTATGCGTTGTGGGATGAGTAGCTTATTATAACTCGGAGTTTGATGCTTGGCAGGAAAATACAGTCTTCTCTCAGACACCTAACACGGGGACTGAGCCTCCAAAGAAGGCTGCCCTGGTCCCCAAATTCCCCATCTCTGTTACCCTGGCCACCAGATGAGAAGTCTCTCCTTCTCCCCAGGACATCATCTCCCCAACCAAAAGGGTCTTTTTGCCTTTCCTTCTGGCTCAGAGTCAGGGTGTCCTTTGGTGTGAAGTCTAGAACTAGGATCCATTAGACAAAACCCTTCAGAGACACCCACAAAGCAGACCCTTTTGGAAGAAAATGGGAAGTCTCAAGGAGAACACCCTCCATGAGTTACCAACAGGGTAATAATGATGGCCATCCAAGCTGGGACTTTTCCCCTCAAGGGAAAGTATTAAAAATTGCACTGAAACAACCAGTATAAACTGGAACTGAGCCAGTGTAAGCAGAGCACCGGGTCCCCCTAGCCATAGGTAGAGCCAGTGGGAAACAGGCTTCGAGATTCTCCTGCAGCACTTTAAATCCCAGCAGAACATCCTTCTGGGGGAACGTTCCCCCCAACTATTAGCATTATTAGTGCCCGTTAACTATGTCATAGTCAAAGATGTGCTTCATTCTTCAGTGTGATTGCCATTGATTTTTGAAATCCACATCTTCTTCCCCAGGGACACACATCTTCAGCAAAATGATAGAAGGAAATGGAAAAGAAGGGTTAGATTTATAGGCACTCATTTTACAGGCATTGCTTTGGGGATAGAGTTGGTCTTAAAGCAGCGCTCCTTAGAGGACAGTCCAGGAACCACCTGCAGCAGAATCACCAGGAAAGTTGTAAACATGCTGATTCCCGTGTCCTGCGGAGGACCTACCACAAAACAGATCTCTGGGGATGGGGCTGGGAAACATGTGTATGTTTTTTAAAGATTTATTTTATTTATTATTTTAGAGAGAGAAAGAGAGAGAGAGCAGAAGGAGGGGCAGAGGGAGAGGAGAGAGAGAATTTCAAGCAAACTCCACATTGAATGCAGAGCCCGACACAGGGCTCGATCTCACAACCCTGAGATCATGACCTGAGCTGAAATCAAGGCACCTAACCAACTAAGCCAACTGAGCACCCTGGGAATGCTGTGCATTTTTAACAAGTCCCCTGGAGGGTCTGTGTGTACCGAAGCACACAGAAGGCCACCACACCAGGAAATCCAGGTAGCAGGTGAGCATGTCCTGATTTTGCTCCTTGAGCTTCAGGCTGTGGGACCTCAGGTCCAAGATGCACCAGCAAGGGCTATGAAACCTCCCACACCTTCAGAGTAAGATTCAGGGCAGCCCCCAGGCAGGATGTCAGATAAAGCTCCCAAATTCCTGGTGGATGTGCCAGCTCTGGTTTACTGTGTGCAGAGGTGCCTGGGTCTCCGGAGCAGAGTGGGCAGGTTCTTGGCGGTGGCATCTGCCAGGAGGAGCCGGTAATAGGCCTGATTTATGACACTCAGCATGGGACCTGGCTGCTGAGCTCAATCACTGTGGCTCCCCATGGTGGGGTTCATGCGCTGTAACGGGCCTGGAAATTGGAGAGGAATTTACCTCCTGCTGCCGAACATTACATAACAATCAAGGGAAACAAGCAGAGGCAGGAGGGGGCCTCCTCCTCAGCTGGCACTGGCAGCCTGGCACAGCAAAGGAAGTAAGCCTGGGAGCTTTCTGCTGGGCTCTCAAGCCCTCAGCAGCACTCCTACAGGAGTGGGCTCCAGGGTGGCCCAGCAGAATCGGCATCAGAGCCTGCCCATGGTACATCAGCCAGCAACTTCTAGAAGGGATGGGTGAAGAGGCAGGCTCCAAATGGGAGAGTGCTGCTATCAGAACCCAAGTCACAGACCCTAACTGCACTTATGGACTGTGCATCAGTCAATACCTCCCCAATTTGCCATTGGGAATGATTCAAATAGGACCTGAGATTGACATCTGCAACATGAGAGCACATGGAACAGAATGAAGATGAGCAGGGACACGGGGCCAGATCAGCACAGGCCACAGGGGTCATACTGAGGAATTGGAATTTACTTCCAAGTGCCTTGAAAAATCCCTAAAGGGCCTCTCTTTCTCCTAGCCCAGCTGCCTCCCTAGAAGTAACCATCCAGTAGATGGGCAAGTGGTAGCTGATGGGCAATGTAGCTCTGATGAACTCACAAGGAACATGAGTTTATGTCCATTTATTAAAGCAAGCCCAGTAGGCACCCCAGTTGGCAACTTTGGGAGGCACTGACTCCCCATCCAGTATACATCAGAGGGCAATCCTCCATTCTGAAATGATGGCTGGGCCTCAAAGACACCTTCCTATCCTGAATGAGCCACCTGAGACAGGTTCCCGGGTTCCATTCTTTACCGCTGCCTCTGTCACCAACACATGTGCCGGCCTAGAAATTACAATAAAAATTGTAAAAATAAAAGAACCTCATGTTCCAGTGAGATCTTACATAGAAGCCCAGTGTATTTACCACCATTGAAATTAGCAAATTCTCGGTTGCCCGTCATCCTGATGAGATGCGCACTCCTTGAGGGCAGTGAGCACATCGTCTGTCTCCCTCACAGAGGCACTGCCAGTGCCCAAAAGAGGCTCTAGGACAAAGTGTATATGGAAAATACTTGTTCCATCTGGAAAGGAAAGGATTGGATCAGATGCAGTTTCAGTAAGGCATCAAATATTAAGTGAAAACCACTGTGTGCCAAGCTTTGCAGTCAGCGTTCAGGGTATAATGGTGAACAAATGCCTCTACTTTATTCATAGTCTAGTAGGAGAAATAAACATTAATAGATGTAAATTTACAACTGGATGTGTGCTAGCAAATAGAGGTACCTAGCGCTACAGATCTATAGCAAGAAGGACTCATTTAGTTACAGGAAAGTCAGGGAGGCTTCCAGGAAGAGGTGTTATTTCAGCTAGGACCCAAAGGAAAAGTAATACTTAACTAGGCTAGTGGGGCAGCGGAGGATGGAATTGCATGCCAGTCAGAAGGAGCAGCAGGTGCAAAGCCCTCCAGCAGAAGGACTACACCCTCCTGACCCTATCTATCAACCATAGCATTTCCACATTGGTCTGTTTCACATATTGAGCTTTCAAGATAACATTCTTTAGGAAAAAAGTGTTTAGCAGCTAAAACAAATGCTGGAAGTCTACATAACAAAATAACCTCAAAGGGCCCTACTAGCTCTTAAAATTTTCTGTGTACCGACTTGGAGTGAAGCATGGCTTGTATGCAGAGGTCAGGGCCAGAAGTCAGAGGTCAGAGGTGACTGAACACACCCACGGCCTTGACTGGTGAGCTGTGGATAATGAAAACACAATGTTCATTTGTTTAGGTTTTTTTTTTTTTCCCCTCTGCATTCTAGACACACATCTCATGATTCTGGTCACTTCTAAGTGGGTTCAACATTTCAAAGTGGATTCCCAGAAGCAGGCATCTGTTTGCCCTTACAACTTACAAAGTGCAATCAGTTAATTTCATTTCATCCATTCATCAAATATTTGGTGATAATATGCGTTAAGACATGTCCTTGGTAAGACATGTAATATGGAAATAAACAGGACATTGGCTCAAGCCTCACGAAGATCAAAACTGCACGCACTTACCAGAGCTCTATCATGATAATGTTTCCCTGGAATGTCTGCTGTCCACCAGGCATTGTATTAGACACCTCAGGTGCATCATCCCCTGCAATACTCACGACAGAACAATGAGATAAATACCAGTCCCATTTCAGATCTGAAAAATAGTTTCAAAGAGGTTAAGCAACTTGTTCAAGACCACAAAGCTAGTAATTAGGGGGATCAGGATCCAAATTCAAATCCATCTAACTCCAGTCTGATATCAATTAAAGAAATAAATTGAAGAAGTAAAATTACAAATAATTAGAAGCTATAGGTAAATGTTTACCTGGCCTCATGCTGAGGATTTTCAAAATATAGCAATAGAAGGGGAAAAAAAAGGAGATTAATAACAAAGACCATGTAAAACTTTAGAATTTCTACTTGTCAAAAATACCATAGAAACATTTGAAAGCCAAATGAGAAATAGAAAAATAGAGAGAGAGATCTCCAACATGACAGAGAAAGCTTTAATTGCCTCAATATGAAAACTTGTTATACATTGGTAAGTAGCAAAAAGAACTCTCTGACAGAAATATAGACAAAAGATACAAATCTCAAAAGGGAAGAGATAAAAACTATGCAATGACCAATAGGCACACCCAAAGTTATTATAAAAGTATTAGTAATCAAAACGATGAATAATTTAAGAAACAAAGTGTTACATCCTGCTTTTTTATTATTAAATTGGTAAAGATTTAAGACAATCAAGACAACCTTGGTATTGATAAATGTGCTATGAAATGAACACGTACAGACACTACATCAGTGTCTAGTGAGCATTTGACAATATGAATTAAGAGCCTTTAAAAAGATGATAACCTTTAACTCAATAATTTTACTTTAGAAATTTATCAGAGATACAAAGATGCATCCAGCAAGATGTTCACCACAGCATTATTTATAGTACAGAGAAACTATAAATCAAGTCAAAGTCCAGCAATAGGTGGACAGCAAAATCAATTTTGGAGTATCCAGATGATAGGGTAATATGCAGCCATTAAGAATCATATTTTTGAAGGAACTTTGGTTGCATGATCTATTTTATTTATCTACCTAGAAGGATATATACCAAAATGTATGACCTATTGCAGAGGCAAATCAAGGTGGAGAGATTGAAGATGGTTTATATTTTCTTTATGAGATCTGCCTAATTTTTCTGCAATTTGCCCGCATTACCTTGCAGTAATAAGTACGCATGAATTTCTTCTACTTTCTAAATGAGCGTGCACAAGGCTCAGGTGCCTGCTTCCTCTGCCCAAACCTGCTTCTCTGCTTTAACTTAGTTCTGCAATTGACAAAAAAGAAAACAAAAAACAAAAGCCCCCGAGTCCCCTCTGACAGCTCCCTTCTTGGGTCATGTGTCTCCAGGTGGTCATTTCTACCGGTCCACTCCTTCACTTCAGGTTCCAGTCACCTTGCGCCTATACTCAGCACTCACTCCTCACCGGATGCCCTGATCTTCTAGCCTCCAACCCACCCCAAACTCTTCTCAAACTCATTTTACATCTCTCAGCCAGATTGAGCCTCCTGAAGCAGAGAGAATAAATACCCTGTTATCTCCTGGCTCCGAAACCTTCTCCAAAACTCTCCAGCCCCTAAGAGTAAAATCCCAAAGCCCTTTACTAGGAACATAAAAACAAGAGCTACTGAAGGAGCAGCTTTGATTTATAATATAACTCATGGCTCCAGTTTTGTATGCAAGGTCGTGCGATTAAGATAGAACCACCCTTAATTTTTTTTTTTAAATGATGTTAAATGGCTTTGTTCCTGGGCCCAATCTTCCCTTTCCTCAGGTACCATCCACTAACTCACCCACGCTTCTCCCTCCCCTTTCCTCTCATACACCCACACCCAGCACCCAGTAGGTGCAGAGTTCAGGCTGCTAGGGGGGTGCAGGTGTTGTCAAACCTGGAGACAAGCCTGCCCCGCCGACCCTGGCCTCACAGAGTCTCTCTTCCACCATAACTTTGTGATACTCTCTTTAAAGGATGGTGAAGAGGCTGTGACCTGAAAAAAAAAAAAAAATCAATGACTCTCCGCTAATAAAGGTTCTTATGCGGTAAATGTGCTCTTGGGAAGCCAGATCCTGCCCTTCTCCACGGCGTTGGCCTGATGCCCCGGAGTGATTTACTCTGCGGTAACATGATGGAGCCTCCACCATGGAAGGGAATTAAATAAAAATGCAATAAAAGAGGACAAAATCAATCTGCTTACAGTTTTGTTTAATAAAAATTCATGAAGGATGGGCAGGCAGGCCCAGAAGCAATGTACCAGTTCTGCCAGAGGCTGGCTGGGGAAGCGCGCTTGGGCTGCAGGCACAGGGTGGGGGCTCGGCCGAAGGCCGGTGGAGCGAGCCCCCCACCCTGCAAGCACCGCACACTGGGTCCTGCTGGCAGTCACTAAGGCCAGGCCCACCTCCCTGAAAGAGGGCGAACCAGCTAAGGCCAGGTTGATGGAAGACTTCTCCAAAGCTAAAGAAAGAGAAGAGACCTTTTCACATGGGATTCGTCTCCCTACAAACCAAGAAGCTCCACGTGTTTGCCAGTGACAATGACTGTCAAGCCCGACCAAGTATTTCCTTTCTGTCTTATGTGATAAGAACACTTAACCATGAGATCCACCCTCTCACCAAAAATTGAAGTGTGCAATACAGTGCTGTTCACCATCGGCACAGCATTGAACAAATCTCTAGAACTCATTCATGTTGCATAACTAAAACCTTACACCCACCGACTAGCAAATCCCAGTGTCCCCCCCGGCTCCGCTCCTGACAACTACTCTCTCTACGAATTTGACTATTTCCCTTACCTCCGGTAAGTAAACTCATGCAGTTTTTGCCCGTCTGCCACTGCCTTGTTTCATTTAACAAAATGTCTTTGAGGCCTACCCTTGTTATCACGCGTGGTAGGATCACTTTCTTTTCTGGAGTTGAATCATCTTCCATTCTATGTATAGACCACATTTTCTTACCCATTTATCTGGGGATGGACACTCCGGTTGTTTCCATGTTCTTGGCTGTTGTGAATAATGCTGCATTAAACTTGGAACTGCAGATATCTCTTCAAGATCTTGATTTAAATCTTTGGATTAAATACTCAGAAGCGGGATTACTTAATATATGGAAATTCCATTTCTCATGTTTTTGCAGACTCGCAATATTATTTTCCATAGTGGCTACACCATTTGCATTCCCATCAACCAAGTGTACAAGGGTTCCAATTTCTCCACATTCTCACCAACACTTAACTTTTGTTTTTTGATAAGAGCCATCCTCTTATCACTTTGATAAGAAGAGATATTTCGTTATGATTTGAACTTGCATTTCCCCAATGATTCGTGAATCTGAGCATCTTTTCTTATACCTGCTCACTGCTTGTGCATCTTCTTTGGAGAAATGTCTATTCAGATCCTTTGCCGAACTTTTAATTAGCTTATTTGGGGAGGGGGGGTGTTTATTTATTTGTTTGTGGGGGGGTGATTTTGCTATTGAGTTGTAAGATTTCCTTATATATTTTGGATATTAATCACTTATGAGACATATATTTTGAAAATATTTTCTCCCACTTAAAACTTTGTGATACTAGCATAAAAACAGACAGATAGACCAATGGAACAGAATAGAGAGCCCAGAAATAAGTTCATACATCTATGGTCAACCTATCTTTCCCAAGGGTGCCAAGAATACACACTAAGGAAAAAGCAGTCTCTTGACAAAACAGTGTTGGGAAAATTAGATATCTACATACAAAAGAGTGAAATTAGACCCTCATCTCACATCATTTGTACAAATCAGCTCAAAATGGATTAAAGATTGATTGATTGATTGATTTTTGGATTAAAGATTTAAACATAAGACCCAGAACTACAAACCTGCCTGAAGAAAACATAGGAGAAAATCTTCATGCTTCATGCCATTGATCATGGCAGTGGCTTTTTGGATGTGACACCCAAAGCACAATTAGATAAGTGGAACTACATCAAACTAACTAAAGCACTTTTACATAGCAAAGAGAACCATTAACAGAGTGAAAAGGCAACCTACAGAATTACTGACCAAGTATCACTTGTGGTAGAAACTATTTCTGTCCATAAAGTGTTTCTTCAAAATGGGTGGTTCTATGCAAAAGATTCCTTATCTTTAGATGGAAGGACCAGATCAAAGATCCAGTGCTCTATAAAAGGGTTAGCCCACTATGCCCTGCAGGCCAAATCTGGCCCACTATCTGTTTTAAATAAAGTTTTATTGGAATACAGCCACACACATTTGTTTACACACTGTCAATGGCTGCTTTTGCCCGACAGAGACAGAGCTGAGTTAGATAACACACGGCCTGCAGAGCCTGTCTGGCCCTTTATAAAGAGGGAGTGTAGATCTCTGACCTACCCCTGAAGATCCCCACTCACCTCCCACAGGAACTCATTTATCCATTCAACCAAAACTATATAAGCTCTCACATGCCAAGCACTCTCCTTGGATGTCACAGAGAACAAAGACAAATAAGATGTGAGCCCTTGCCTTTAGGGATTGTATTGGCTTTATTGTTGAATAACAAATTACCACAAGCTCAGGGGTTTAAAACAATGCCCATTTTTAATTTCACAGATGTATTTCACAGAAGTCCAAGTGGGCTCATCTAGTTCTCTGTTCAGTATCTCACAAGGAAGAAATTGAACTGTTAGCCTGGTTGACCTCTTATCTGGAGGCTCAGGGAAAATTTTGATTCCAAGCTCATTCAGGTTGTTGGTACAATCCAGTTCTCTGCAGCTACTATTGATCTGAGGTCCTGGTTTCCTTGCTGTCAGCCAGGGACCACTCTCTGCTGCTAGAGGCCACCCACATCACCTAGAGGTGGGCCCTAACATCTTCAAACTAGCCACAGTACATTGAGCACTTCTCTTGCTTTGAATCTTTCTGGCTTCCCCTACTGCCAGCTGCCAAAGAAAGTTCTCCACTTTCAAGGGCCCATATAACTAACTGTACTGAATCTATTTGGATAACCCAGTATAATCTCCCTATTTTAACATCAAATTGCCACATATCATAATCATGGGAGTAATATGTCACAATATTCTCTCACAGGTTTTGGGTATTATAGTAGGACATCTTTGGGGGATTATTTTATAAATTATGTCATATATATATATATACATATATATATATATATGATGTAAGGGCCCACCTCTAGGTGATATATATATATGATATATATATCATATATATATGTATGATATATGGTATATGATATATTTGGTATGATAAGCTAACTAGCTATAAGAGACCCTCCCAGATTTCAGTAGCTTAAGAAGTAAAAGATATATTCATTCACATAGAACTGTCCAGGGTAAAGTTTCCAGGTCAGTGGAATTCTTTTCTTTTTTTTTTTCTTTTAAGATTTTATCTATTCATGAGAGACACAGAGAGAGAGGCAGAGACATAGGCAGAGGGAGAAGCAGGTTCCCTACAGGGAGCCTGATGTGGGACTCGATCCCAGGATCCTGGGATCATGACTCAAGCCGAAGGCAAATGCTCAACCACTGAGCCACCCAGACATCCCAGATCAGTGGAATTCTGCTCCACACAGTCACTCAGGTATCCAGGCTGAGAGTGGCCTTGCCATCTTCAACACATGGCTTCCAACACCAGCTGACTTGATGCCATCCCAAGCAGCCAGAAAGGGAATGAACACAGAGCAGCCCAGGTAGGGTATTTTATGGACTAGGCCTGGAAATGCTTCAAAGCACTTTTGCTCATATTCTGTCAGAAATAAATTAATCACATTATCACATCTAACTTGAAGAGGAAAAAAAGGAGATGACGTCCAACTGGGTAACCATTTAGCCAGTACTTTTATCACAAAGGAGAAAAGAGAGGAAGAGTTTAGATGATCAGTAGGCTATCTCCTACCCAAGCAGAAATAAAGGCATTGATGGCTACGAATTGACATCGAATTACAGCCGCGGCCACTGTAACCATATATTTTGATATGTTCTAGTTTTTAATGCTTTTAAAAATATCCAAGTTGGTTCTGCTTAATAAATTAATAAAAAGGAGAAGACATATACCAAAATAGCTAGATACCAAAAAATGAAGTAACATATATCAAAAAGAGAGAGAGAGAGAGAGAGAGAGAGAGATGGGTGAGACACTATGGAAATTATAAAAAGTAACCATAAAATCACTTGTGTTTGACTTAGTCTGAGAAACTATCTTTACTGAGGGCCATTCACTCTCTTCTGAGTGCTCACTGAATGAGTCTGAATGTCACCCAAATCTTCCTGGCTCCACAGTGTATGCCCTACCCTCATGTGACCCTCCCCAACAAGAGGATTCAAGTAGTTGGCATTTGCACTAGGGGATTGTTAAGTAGAGAGTAACACGATGCTGCCTAGATTATGGAAAGATGACCTTGGCAGCAGGTGTCAGGTACATGGGATAGAAAGCCACCAATGAGGGAGGACCTCTGTGGTGCAAGTGTTTGAGGAAGTGAGGGTCCAGACCTCAGAAAGGACAAATATGAAAGGAAAGGAAAAGACATGGCAGAGAAATTCTGGAGACAGCAACCAGATTTTTGGAAGAGATGAAAATAGAGACAAGGAAAAGAACCTTGGTGACCTTAATTTTCAATAGGTGAAACTTTTTAACAGAAAGAGAGAAGCTAGAAGCTATAGCTGGTGTGAGAAAGAAGACACCACTGGGTTTAATTTGAGGCATGTGTTGGGTTTGATGCACTGGTAGGGACCACATTTAGAAACATCCCCATGTAACTGAATGTGCTGAAGGGTGGTGCCATGGAGCTCTCAAGAAGTAGGAAGTGGAATTGAGGAGCCATGTGCAGAGGCAATGGGAGCAGTTGAGGTAATCAAGAGAAATGGGAGAGAAGTCAATTCGCAGAGAAGGGCATCCTCGCAAGATGTCAATGTGAAAGTAGAGGAAGAGCCCACAGAGGGGAAGGAGAGGAGGCAGAGGCAGGAGACTGGTGCCTCATGGCATCGGAGGACCCAGAACCCAAAGAAGATGGCATCTGCATTTACCTGGTTTTAGGAGCAAGGAGATAGTTGTGATCACAGAAAAGGAAATTTCTGGAGAGGGGTAAAGGTGACTGATACAGAGCAAATATGAAAGAGGACCACCAAGGAATGTGAAAGCAAATACAAGAATCACCAAATTCTCCCACTTATAAAGTACAAGTTTCTATAACTACAACTAGCTAGAGCCCCACTCACAGGCTGGCTGAGAAATTCCTTCTCTTGGGAGCTCCACTTCCTCTTTCAATATGAGTCTGTTTTAGCCATCTGTCCACTCTTAATTATACCAAAGAGGATGCAGGACTGGGACTTTCTCCACCTTTGGGCCAGGAAAAAAAAAAAAAAAAGCGTCGGTACATCCTATTATGGAGACACAGAAACAAGTATGAGGAGTCTCCAGGGACACGAGAATGGAGGCTCGAGGTCCAGCTGCCCCGCAGACTTCCTTCCAGAGCTGGCCTTGCAGAGAGCGAGCTCTCTCGCATGTCTTAGGGAATGAGAGGCCCCAGACCATTGTTTGGAGCTGTGAGATAAGTAGTGGCCCCAGAACGACCCGTCACAGCAACGGGTACCCAGGCGTCAGCAGGTGCCAGTGAGGCCAGTCTAGGGGCGCGTGGGGCTTTCACTCCCTCCACTTCGTCCAAGACGTATGGCAGCAGATGTTAGAGCAGGGGAACTCATTTACAGGCAAAGAGAGACCTGGCTTGGCTATAAGATGCTCCCAGTTGGGAAGACAGAAGATGAAGAGACTCAGGTAGTCCCCTCCTACCTCCAGGAAGTCACCTTTGGGAAGAGAGAGCCATATGGAACAAGTCAAGCCCCAGGAACAAGTACAGCAGTGTTCTGGATGGTCAGCTGAAGCCAAAACCCAGGAAGGCTTCCAGGAAGAAGGGAGAGTACAAGAGCCCCTAAGAACAGGAGGGTAAGGCAGACAGCGAGGGCTCCCAGGGCAGAAGGGGTGCTCCTTGCAGGCCAGAATCTAGAGGCAGTGAAGCCCAAGGTAGCCTGAGCCGGGGGGATGGGAGGGCGGCCAGAGAGGGTCCCCGGCAGAGAAGGTGGTGAGGGGGGAGGCGGAGGGCTGGCTGTCAGGTGCTGATGAGGGCATCCTGGGGCTCCGAGCATTCTCTTCCTCCTCGGCCACACTCAGTGGCTTGTTCGATTTCTCCGTCAGTGTCGGGCTGACTTGTCTTTGGCGGGAGGACCGAGCTCTGGAGGGACCTGCTCACCGGAGACTACCGAATGCCTATTTTATTTTCTCCAGCGTTGGCTCAGGGCAGGATGTCTCCTCCGGTCCGTGGCTGGCTGTCTTCATAACTGTGCTTTGATTGCCCCGTTTCTCCCAAGGGTTTTGGTCTTTACAACCTATTCCATGTGAAGGACTGCTGAGGCCTGGGGCCCGGGGAGTCTGTGCAGCAGGGAGCCTCCCCCTGGCTCTGGTCCAGCATCCCAGGAGCCAGCCCCCCAGGTGAGGACAGGTGGGGCACGCCCAGGCCCATGGGGACTTTGCCTGAGCTGTGTGCACAAAGGGAGTGAATGAGGATGGAACCCCAGCGCGTGCTCCACCCACCAGCAGCTTCCACGTGGACGAAGGGGCACCTTTGTCTGACTCCCCAGGGAGGGCCATGTGGGCTAGTAGTAGCCCCGGCTCCTCCCTGCAGCCCAAGCCGGAGAGGGGCAGCTGTTCATGGGTCAGGGTACCACCTCGCTCCCCAGAGATCCCCCCCACTGAATCCTACTCTCCTTCCCCAGATCCCACAGGGCTCAGCCGGTCCCTCTCAGAGAAAGGCTGTGTTCTGGTCTTCAGAACAATGCTTCTCAAACCTTAGCGTGCCTTAGAATGATCTGGAATACTCACTAAAACACCAGTTCCTGGGTCCCACCTTCACAGTTCTGATTCAGCAGAGCTTGGAATTTGCAAGGATCCTCATTTTATAACATATTCTCAGATGCTGCTGATGCTGCTGGTCCGGGGGCCACAGTTGGAGAAACACTCTCATGGCTCCTCCTCCTGGCTCAGGGAGAGGATGAAACCACCTCAAGGGCAGCCTCCCAGCCCCACGCAGCCTGGGTGTTCAATCAATACGTATCGATTTTACTGAATGGGAGCAGTGAAGGGTAGATTGTTGATTGACTCTGGGATCCCATGAACAACTGGCTCCTTTGTGTCCAGCCCTATTAAGTTAATGGGAAGCTCAAGGGCACGGGCAGCGTAAAATGTGCAGGGAGGCAGGGCTTGACAGTCCGCAGTGATGAACTCTGGAGAACCTCCTTCCAAATCGTCAGAAATAATAAAATAATAATGGTAGCCACCAATTATTAAGCCTCCTCTCTGCGCCAGGCCCTGAGCCAAGCTCCTCATGCAACCAGCCAACAAGGCTGCGAAGGGGGCACCGCGTGCACCTCCCATTTTTCACGTGAAGGTAAGAGGATCTCAGCCCAAGGTCCCACAAGCAATGGGACAGCCCAGAGCTCCAAGCCCGCGTGCATCTGTGTGCCCTGCCACACTGCCTCCCCGGGGACACAGAGGAAGCCGGAGCTCAGAGGAGGCACGCTCCTGAGGAGGGTAGTCGCAGCCTGGACAGAGAATCGAGTGTGTGGAATCAAACAGCCTGATTCTGAAAGCTCGGCCTGCTGTTTACCAAGTGCACAAACTCGGGCCACCCCTTCACTGCAGGGCCTCAGTTGTCTGAACTGTGAAATGGAGCTAATGCCAGCCCGGGGATGCTGTGGGATACAATGAGAACGGACACAAAATGCCTGGCACAGCGTCTAGCTCTTCCTAAGGGCTCAGTCATGTTATTATCTCTTGAAATGGGTGCCCTCTTCAAGTCCATGTTTCGGAGTGACAACTCAGAGGCACATTTAGGAATTTTGTCCAACAACCCTGCGGCAGAGCTGAGGCGGGGAATGAAGAAGCAGGTGCAGACAGCTACAAAGAGGCTGTTACCATAGTCCCACTGAGGCCTCAGCTCAGCAGGGCAGGCAGGAGGGTGGGTGTACAGAACTCAAACACCCACAGTCACTTAGAGAATCAACTCGAGGGCCCCCACGTCCCCAGAAGTGGAAAGAAGTGGCAGTTCTAGAAACCTTTATTCAAGGGAGTGGCCATGCCTAGTGAACACCCACAGGCAGGAGTTGAGCCTGTAGGATGCCACACGGAAGTCTATGACTCCAATATGCCAGGAGCTTCACCTCCAGAAGCCCTCTGTGTGGCTGTCCCCAGACCAGCCAGGGGAGAAGAAACCCAGGAGGCCCCCAGATGGCCTGAAAGACAAGCTAATACAGTGGGCTTTGGGGGAACACACTCCTGTGTCTACAAGCACAGCTGTCACTGGCCAGCAGTAACCTTGACTTCTGTGAGCCTCAGTGTTCTTATCTATAAAATGGGAATGATAGGAGTGAGGCCTATATTCAGGTTTGCTGGGGGAGATGCATGCTGAGCTCTCAGCCACAAGGTTTGCCATCGAGCAAGCTTTATAAATACTAGCAGCTATTACACTTCGTTGTGTTTATACTCGGGAGATCTTAGAGAAGGCTACAAACACTGGGTCTCAGCTTTCTCATTCCTAAACGAGTATGTTAAAAGAATTTATCCTCAAAAAACTGTTTCAAAAATGAAATAAGGAGCACCTGGGTGGTTTAGTGGTTGAGTGCCTGCCTTTGGCTCAGGTTGTGATCCTGGGGTCCTGGGATTGAGTCCCACATCTGGCTCCCCACAGGGAGTCTGCTTCTCCCTCTGCCTGTGTCTCTGCCTCTCTGTGTCTCTCATGAATAAATAAATAAAATCTTTTTAAAAATGAAATGAGATCATGTATATCATGGTCTTAGCATATAGTAAGCACTCAATAAGAGTTAGACATGATTTGTAACCAGAAGCACAGACAACCCCACAGCGAGGGTGGTCAGCTGTCCCCATCTGCCAGGGGCCAGTGCTAAACTCTTTAGCACTGAGAGTTTCGTGTCCTGGAAATCCCTCTGTCTCAAGCAAACCAGGACAGTTGGTCACCCTCCAGCAGCCCGTGGGCCTGGAGCCCTACTTGCTCTCCCAGACAGTGGACGAGGCATTTCTGCCTATGTCAACCTACCTCTTGGAAGTGAGGCCAGGCTCTGAGCTGCCCCTGGAGTCTAAGGGGCCCAGGATTCCAGGGCCAGTGTTCTTGGGACAAAGGGTCTCAGCAAGGCTCAGAGAGTCCCAGACACAGAGTCTGGGCCCACATTCAGACTTTGGTAGGTGACAGACCCCAGGCCAGATCCCAAGCAGAGGGACAGAACGAAGGGACAGTGGGGATGCTCTCTGAGGGTCCTGCTGGAATCAGAGCCGGGAGGGAGCTGACATGAATAATGCAGGAGAGGAAGCGCAGGGCGGGAGGAGCTGCCACTGGCGCCCAGCCTGTTCCCAGCCAGGCTGCTGCCGAGCACGAAGCCTCCCAGCTGAGCCTGGGAAGCAGTTATCACTGGTGGGTGATTAAGTTACTAATCCTTCAGGGAGAAGACATTTAGAGGCCCATATTAAAGCAGCGCGCGGCAAAATTACATTCCGTTTCAATTTAGTTTAGCAATTCCCGTGATTTAGTTAAATGAAAAGCAATTGTTCCAATTAATAGTATTGAATGTTATTCGTCAAAAGTGTCAAAACAGCTCTGTGGCTGCATTAGTAACCCATTCTCTTGTCAGAGCTCTGGGTAATTCCCCAGGATAGGGTGGGGAAATGGTAGGGTGTGGGGGCTTTGGGGGAAAGGTCAAAGTCAGAGAGGGCATTTATGTGCAAGAGTGCTCCTGTGTAAGCTCATGTGCTGGTGACCTCTGTGCCCGGATGAGTGTGCGTGCGGGCACGTGTAGGGTATGTATACAGATCCAAACTGTCCCAAGTGTGCATATTTATATGTACTTATGTGTCCATATGCTTGAGTGTGCCTGAGGAAGTGACTGGGCACGCAGTGTGCATATGGCAGCGGGGTGTGCACCTGCGTGTTGCCAAGCATACATATGTAAATATGTGCAAGGGCCACACGTGCCCACGGATGTGTGCATATGGGAGTTTGTGTGCGTGTGCCCACAAGTATTTAGATAGTTATGCACTCAAGTGTGTGTGTGGACGCACACTGTGACTTTGTGGCTGTGTTGCTGTCCGAGGGAATGCGTTGTGAGTGTGCCTGGGTATGCACATTTGGCTACATCTATATGTGTTGTAAATGTCTGCCTGAATCAGGGCAGGAGGTGCAGGGCGCTTGCTGCCTCCACCGTTTAAGAGAAGACTCATCAGTTTCCATCCTTACGCCACAATTAGTGTTTTGGCTTGTCTCTGGGATCATTCAAAAGCAGTTCCCACGGGGTCAGAGGACTTTTCCATCATGTTCACAGCCGTATTCTCAGGACCTAGAAGACAGCCTGGCCCATGACATACACTGATTGACTAAATTAATAAGTAGATGGAGAATGGATAGACGAATGGACAGATGGACAGATGGACAGGACAGACAGCTGTAGGCTCCTGGTTCTTTCAGGCCTCCTGCTCGTGTGGCTGGGCTCCCCGGTCTTCTCGGTATAAATTCCAAGCCCCTCTGGCTTTCAGCTTCAGCCCCCTAGGGCATCCTTGGAAAGCTCCATACTGGGCAGGTAGCTGGCTCAGAAGGTTCACAAGCTGCCAGAAACAGCCAGGGCTAAGAACAGGAGGGGCAGGGACTTCTTTAGAGAAGCTGGAAAAAAAAATGCTAAGCTTGCCTAGCCAGACAGGCTCAAGATGAGGCAACCAAGATGGGCCCTTCAGGGCTTGTATACCCTCAAGCCAGGATTCCCACATCTGTCCTGTGTCCCTTGCCTGCAGCCGCTAGGTCCTGACTCTAGCCCAGACCTGTTTTTCTCTGTCTCTGATTTTCTTCCTGCCTCTGACCCTTTCCACTGCATGGGGAAGCCAGTTCCCACCTCTGTCCCGATGCTGGTGCAGCTCATCATCATCCCATTGCCATGGACAGGAAGACAAAGGCAATCTACAAATGGCTTCCTATCTCCAGTGTCCTCACCTTCCAGACTTCCCTGGGCCTTGGCTCTCTCTGGAGCTGACAAGACCCAGAGCAGGCCACTTTGTGCGGCTGTCCTTCCTGCCTATCATTTTGAGCTTTGGTGGGGGTTAGTCTGGTCCACCTGCTGTCAGGGCCTGCCCCCTAGTGGCTGACTCTGGCCCATGCACCACCCCCACCCCAGGGCACCAACTCGGAGCAGGGTGCCCCCCTCAGTCAGCCTCAGCCAAAAAGAATCCCCAGTCCTTGCAAAGGCTCTACAGCGGCCTGTGAAAAATAATAAAAGGAAACGTCGCTAAAGTGGACTAGGAAGGCTAGAAGGGGAGGCCGGAAGGGGTAGCCATTCCACTCCGCATCAATTACAGGAAGAATGATCAGTTACAGACCCCAGAAGAGGAGTCTCAACAGGAAAGAACCATCAGTGACAGGCCCCACCAGGGAAAGATGTAATTGCATCCCTACAAGAGATCCACCACCCCAGCCACTCAGCCAGCCAGAGACCGCCATCACCCCGACCTGCTTTGCTCCAGTGGACTTCCCTCCAAACAACCCCTCCCAACTTCCTCCTTCTTCTCCATAAAATAATGTTCCTCCTCTTTGTTGGACTTGCCTATGGTTTTTGCCATAGCTTGCACGTCCCTGATTGTAATCCTCTGCTATTGGCAAATAAACCCATTTTTGCTAGTAAAATGATTTCCATCTTTCAAGTTAACAGGTCCCATTTGTCCCTTTCCAGATGCAGCCACAGCAGTGCCAGCTCCCCCCACCCAGATGCACACGACGGAGGCCTGGCTGCCCAGAGTCTGCATTGCCCTCGACACCCCCCCCACCCCCCAAGGGCTATCTGGGCGAGCGGTTATCCATCAGGATAGTGATTAAGCACGAAGAGGAAGTGTTAGGATGTGATCCCTGAACTCACCAGGCTCATAAAGACAATAGCTGGGACGGCAGCGAGAGGCACCAGGCGTCCTGTCTATTTTGGGGAGGCCCTGGGCATGGCTGCCCAGCACCGAGGGCATCCTGGGGCTCGTTAATCCGTGTGGGAGTGACGGAGACAGGATAGAGGGTCCGGGAGGCCTTCCGCCAGCCGTTTCCTCCCAGCCTGCCAGGCCTGCTCCATACTCCGCTCAGGGAGCCCCCGGCCCCGGCCCCTGGAGACCCAGCCTTGCCAGCTCTCTGTGGAGACCGAACCACCCTCCCCTGCTTTCAAAGGCTTTTACTGAGAGATTAGAGGGCCCGGCCTTTCTGGGATCCACTCTTTGTTTTCTCCCTGAGGGAGGCAAAGGAAGAAGTAAAACACCATCAGCCCCATCCAGGCTGAGGCAATGGAGAATACCTTGAAATATCCCTCTGGTGCTTGGTTCCCACGGCCTGGCCCCCTTTGAGCCCAGAAGTAGCAAAAGGTTAATTGCTGGGACCTTCGGCTCCACAATGGGCTGGAGCCAGAGAGCCAAGCATTAAATATGCAATTGTTAAAAATCCCTCTCCCCCCTTCTCCTGCTCTCCCAGGGGTTAAACAGTCTGGAGCTGAAACTGACCGCAGCATAATACCCCAGAAACCGGCAAACTCTGTTCAACATGCAGTACCAGGCATGGCCCCCTTTTCTGGTCCCTGGCTGCAAGTCAACACACCCAGACGACAGGGTTGGAAAGAATTGCTTGTGACAGCTTTAGGGCCACAGAGACTCGGTGTACACATCAGGCACATGGTTCCTGGCACCCAAACCCCTCCATCCAGCCTGGCAGGGACAGGAGATTGGTCCTGTGGGTCAGCAGACGTGGACCCTCCCTGCAGATGTTGCTTGGGTCATGTCACTGCACTGATCCTTCATTTCTCAACAGGAAGACAGGAGCCGTGATGGCCCATTCTCGGACTAGAACTTGATAGGCTCCTCCTGAGGATTGAATAGACCGTTGCTTGTGAAACCTTTAGCACACTGAAGCCATCGTGGGACTGGCTGATAGTAACTGTTGGGTAAACCAGCTGTTGTCACTGTTTATTGTAGTATTTTTACTTCCCTCTTATGGTATTTTAAAGCTAAAATAAAAGAATAGAGATAAGAAGATTTGTGCTATTTTTTTCTTTAAAATGTTTCCAATAATGTAAGCCAAAGGTGGCCCCGTCCCTTCTTCAGCTGTGCCGGCGCCCAGGCCTGAGCACAAGGGTAAGAAGCCAATGGCTAGCAGGTAACCAGCCACACCACTTAGCAACTTTTAAGGAATGTGGCATTTTCTAACATAATAAAAAAGTTCTGGTGCTTTCCCTTTTCACTTGGGCTATGTATCTCAGTGTTAAGTTTTTGCAAACCCAACTTACTTGCTCTTAGGAACATAGCACCCAGGGAAGACCTGATGGCAGGTGGCCACTCAGATTTTCAGAAAAAGGAAGACTTTACCAGCTGCTTTTCTGGAATCATATCAAAAGCAAACATTGAGGTCAGAAAACATAAGTTGTGTTTTCCTCAGGAGGGACCATCTCTGGCCCTTGGGTGAACAGATTACCTCATCTTTGTCCTTCAGCCCCGAAGGGATGCCTCTTGGGGGGGCAGAGGTACCAAGAACCATGGGCTCCTCTATCATCCTCTCCTCTCTGTGCCAGCAGACCCTGTGTTTGGCAGGGCCAGCAGGGCAGGGGGCGGCTTGCTGAGGAGCAGCAGAGATTAAATCATGCAAGAGACTCATCTGGACTCAAGCCTACCTCTGGGTGGCCTTGCACAAACACTGGCATCCCTTTGAGCTTCCATGTCCATGTCTGCAAAACAAAGATAATAATGCTAACCTCAAAATTCTGGGAGAAAGAGTCTATGCAGCAATGTGGGTGAAAATCTCTACAGTGTAATTAGTGTTTAGGACGTATTTGCTGAAGCTCTTCCTTATCACTGTGCAGTTTTTGCCTGGGGAGGGGGGCAAAAAAAAAAAAACACATGGTGTTAACTAGGTCTGCTATTGCTTATTGCCCAAGAGGAGCACAGGCCCAAGGAGGCAGAGATCCACTTCTGACCACCCGTGCAGGCCTGTGGCTACGGTGTGTGTAGGACCTCTGTTCTGCAGATCTTTCAAGAGCTCAGGTAGTCAAGAGCGTAACTGGCAGCTGATCCACACAAAGCAAGGTGCTCTGAACAAGAGGGTGAAGCCTCAGAACCTCAAATCTTTGGACAAGGCCAAAATGATAAAGGCCTGACCATCACTACCTGAGAAGAGGAATCCCTGACCCTTTGCAGCCTGTATGTGCAGCCTGCACGGGCATGTGTGCATGAGGACCTGTGTGCATTCACATGCACGTACTTGGGCACTTATGGATGCACATTTCCTCCTTCGGGTTTCTATTTGAGTGCATGTGTTCTGTGTACCCATACTTCCTGGGCGTGCATGCACAGGGAATGGGGATATATATATGCACGCGCGCACACACGTGTCGTCATGAGGTTTGTGTGCCTACTTTGAGGTTTTCTGACTACGTGCAAGTGTGGGGTTACACTTATGAATAAGTGATCGCGGGGCTGCGCATTCCTGTGGGTGCCACTCTGGCTGCAGGTGAATGAATGTGCAAGCATGCACATGTGTGCTTGTGTGTATTTTTAGGAACAGAAAGTACAAATAAACAGCATAAACAAGATGGTTGGGAGGAGGGGGGCTTTAAATACTTAGGAAGACAAACAACCCCCACAAGGACTTTGGAAAGCACTCATTAGGTACAAATAATGTATATGCTAATTACAAATTACTCTTTTCTGCTCATTAAAGCAGAACTGCTACACTTTATTAGTTCAGTTCTGGGCACTCTGCACACTCGAAAATAATAAAAATGGCTTTGGGGTCAGGAAGATGCCTGCACAGGGCTCAGGGAGCCATCTCAGGCTATGTGAATGGTCACCCGGACCAGGGGCCAGGGCACGGATGTTGACTTCTGTTTGTCCCTGCCACCCACGTTCAATCAGTCATCAGATTCACTCAAGTCTACCTCCCTCCCTCCATCTCCACTGACCCCGCACTGGGGTGGGCCCCCATCCCTCCTCTGACAGCCCCTGCCCAGCTGCCCAGACTGCCCCCTGATTGGCTCACCCTCCCTCCAGCTGACTCCAATCCATCCCCTGAGATGCCGTCCACTCCACTCCCACCTTAAAATCCCCCCACTGTTTTGCCATCACCAATGAGTAAAGCTCCAGCCCCATCACTTGTCCACCTGCGATCTGGCCCCTGAGTGCCTCTGCAGCCTCGCTCCCTGCACTTGACACCCATGAATATGGAGTGACTCCCAAATGGTTCCCTGAGCCCATCCTCCACCTCATTGAGCAGGTCTTCCTCTCTGTCCCAGCCCCCCTGGCCAGCTCTGCACGGTGGGCTTGACCTTACTCTTGTAAACCCCAACCCCAGGGGCTTCTCCTTATCTTCCTCTGCGTTTTGCACCCAAGCACGTGTTTGAATCTTTGCTGTCCATCTCCCGAACTAGACTGCAGGCAGCGGCTTTGTTCTGTTGACTGCTATGTGTATGTGCAGAGCCTAGGACAGTTTCTGGCACATAGTAGACCTTCATTTAATATGTGCTGAGTGAAAACTTAATGCCCTTACTATGCTGCTCGACCCTCCACCTCACTGTAGCTGATAAGAGCTGCTTCGCCCCCTGGGGACCTAGGGTTTTCATTATGATTAAATACTAGCTTGAGCTCCGCATCCTGTATTCTGAGGATGTCCTTCTCCTCCCCCAGGACCACTGCTTTGTGATAACTTCCAGGTCTATTAATCAATCTTGCTCTTTTCAGAGTGGAGCAGTGTGAACTCAGGTGCACCACCTAGGGGCTGAGAGGTAAAACAACTCTCAGAAACAGAAGGCACCAGAAGCAGCCTCCTTGGTGGCCAGCAGGATGCCATGGCAGCAGTCATCATGCCCAACACACTTCCATCTGAGGATGATGAGTCAGAAGAGGCTCTCAGTCTCAGCTTTGGCGATATGTCCAGAACCAGTCCCTGTCACACATTCTAGGTCCCCGACAAAAGTCCAGGCTCTGCTCCCCACAGCTGTCCTACTTTTGTTTTCCCTTTGTGCTCTTTCTGCCCAACTGACTACTGCCTGTCCATCTGATTCAATCAAAGAAGTTCTCACATGGGACCTGGAAAGTCAAATCACTTTGTTCCTCCAGATGCTTAAAAGTCGTATGTGAATATTTATTCAACCTCTTCCTCCTAGGTTTCTAGTTTCAGATACTCAGAAGTATGGACTTGGTGAAACCACAATTTTCTGCTTACAACCTTTTCCAAAGCCACTGGTCATCCCCTCACTTCAAATCTTCCTAACAAAAGTATGCACTCATGTTCCTCTTCCCAGAGATATTCTTCACAATAACTTCATATCCCTCCCTATAACACAGAAGAAGTTCTCAACTTTTAAGAGTCAACATCCTTTACCAATATCCAAATATTTCACCTATCTGGAAATGATACAATTATATGTTAGGTTAGCCTCATTCAAGGCACATCAAGACTTTTTCAAAACAATTTTTAACCCATCAATTTCTCTATCCTAAGCTCCAACCCAGGCTTTTTCCTGAAAATCTGGAACATCTAGAGGGAAGATAATACCACCTTTCCACTCCTTCTCAACTCAGGAGTATTAAGAGTTCTTGGAGTTTCCTAAAGAGCTAAAATCTGAACAGGAATATATAGCAAAGAACACATGAGAAAGAAAAGCAGTTGTCAAATCAATGTAAGGAAAAGGGGGGGGGGGGTGTTGCTAAATGGACCCAACTTTGAGGGGTTTGCAAGGTTATGTGCATAAATGAATGGCAGGGAATTTCTCCATAAGGAGTGCAGCTGAAGTCTGTCCAAATATGACAAAAAGAAGATCCAGACAAATGGAGAGATATACCATGTTCATAGATAGGAAGACAATAATCTGAAGATGGCAATTGTCTCCAAAAGCAATCAATCTATAAATTCCGTGAAAAATCTACCAAAATAAATAAATAGTGACATACTACAAGTTGATCCCCAATTCATAAAGATGAGCAAAGAGCAAAGAATAGCCATGATAATTTTGAAGAACAAGGAGGAAAAGAAGGAAGAGAATGAGGGTAGAAGGAATAATTTCCTCTACTAGATAAAAATAATTATTCTTACAACTCAATAATAAAAACACTCAGCTTTAAAATTGGCAAAGGATTTGAATCCAGATTCAAACACAATAACCAATAAACCCGTGAAAAAATACTCAAACTCATTAGTCGTCATAGAAATGCAAATCCAAACCACAGTGAGATAACACTTCTCACCTACTAGGATGACTATAATCAAGAAAAGGAAAATTCATGGGTACTGATGAGGATGTGGAAAAGTTGAAATCCTGGTGGGAATTACTGGTGGGAATAAAATGGTGCATCCAATTAAAAAATAATGCCATAGTTCCTCAACAAGTTAAATGTAGATTACCATATGACCCAGCAATTCCACTCCTAGGTATATGGTCAAGAAAATTGAAAATATATATTCATAAAAAAATAGACAGTACACAAAAATTCATAACACCTAAATTCATAATTCATAATAGCTAAAAAAGTGAAAAAACAAGTGTCCATCAATTAATAAATGGATAAACAAATTGTAGTATATCCATACAATAGAATGTTATTCAGCCATAAAAAGCAGTGTGGTACTATTACATGCTATAACATGGACAAACCTTGAAAACATTACATCACATGTATAAAATATCCAGAATAGGAAAATCTATTAACAGAATGTAGATTAGTGGTGGCCGAAGGTTGGGTAGGAGGGGGGTTGGATGGGATGAGGAGTTTGAAGACGATTCTTATGAATATGAGGTTTCTTTCCAGGGTGATAAAAAATGCCCTAAAACTAATTGTGAAGTGATGGTTGCACAACTCTCTGCACAAAAGACACCACATAGTACACTTTGAAAAGATGAACTTTATGTTGTGTTAATTATAATCTCAGTTTTTGAAAAGAGTAACTATAAAGTTTCAATAACTAAACCATGCAGTGCTGGTATAGGGAAAAACAAAGCAAAGAAAGAACCCTGAAGCTTACCCCCATGTAAAGGAACTTGGTATAGGACAGAGTTGACATCACAGATCAGTGGAGAAGGAGATCCCCGGGTGGCTCAGTGGTTTAGTGCCTGCCTTTGGCCCAGGACATGATCCTGGAGACCCGGAATCGAGTCCCACATCGGGCCCCCTGCATGGAGCCTGCTTGTCCCTCTGCCTGTGTCTCTACCTCTCTCTCTCTCTCTCTCTCTCTGTGTGTGTGTGTGTGTGTGTCTCATGAATAAATAAATAAAATCTTAAATAAAAAAAAACAAATTGGTGGAGAAATGCTTTAATCAGTAAGTGGTGCTGTACCACTGCCTCTCTATATGAAAAGTAAAATAAAATTTAATCCCACAGCATGCCACTTACACACATGAATTTCAAATAAATTGAAGAACTTAAGTGTAAAAATTAGCTGTCAAACTTTCAAAAGAAAATACAGCAAAAAAAAAAACCCTTTATAGCATTATGATAGCAAGATTTTCAAATAAGACCAAAAAGCACAAACCTAAATAAGAAAGATGGATAGTGTTCTATATTAAAATTTAAATTTTTGGAAGAACATAAAACATCATAAATAAAGTAAGAGGGTAGCACATAATCAACAAAGGGTTGGTTTCTGGAATGCTTAAGAACACCTAAAATTAATTTTCAAAGTCAATCAAACAATACAAACAATGTAAAAATGTGCAAGGATAGGAACTAGCAATTTACAGAAAACACCAATGACAAATGTGAAAAATCCTCAAAATCACTAGCAATTGGGGAAACACAAATTAAAACAATGAGGCATCACTTCTCACTCTTCATATTTTAAGTATTTCTAAGTTTGCAAGGAGGATGTGAGGAAATGAAAATTCTGATAAACTCTTGGAGGAAGTATAAGTTGATATAACCATTGTAAAAAGAATCTGCCAGTGTGCTCAGCTATTCCCGCTGTAGATCTCTACCTTGCAGGGGAGAAAAAACACAAATGTACAGGGACCCATGACTGCAGATGCTCTTTGCAGCACTTTTTGTAATAGTGAAACCCTGGACATAACCAAGGTCAGGGAAATGGATAAGGAAAGGATAGAAGATAGCTAAAGTTCAGTGTAGAAGTTCAAATGAATGACTTAGGCCTCTGTGGATCAATGTGGATACATCTCAAAGATATGACATGCATTAAAACTTTTCAAAATTATATGTGATATGATTTATATAAATTTTAAATATCCAAAACACTCTGCCACTTGTGGATACAGATTTATGTTTCCATTTTTAAAACACGAAAAAGATATACACCAATTTCAGTTGGTAATTACCATGGAGTTAAAAGCTGGGGAGAAAAGAATGGGGTGTAACATTTTATCTCTCAGCTAATCCATCCAAATATGGCAAAAAGCTAATGTTTGTTAAATCTGGGTGGTAGGTAAATGAGTGTGTGGTCTGTCATTGTCTATGATTTTCTGTCTATTTTAAATAGTTCACAATTTAAAAAAAAAAAGAAGAAGAAGAAAAGAAAAGCTGTATCAGGGGCCTTGAGATTGGAGTCAGGAGACCAGTCATGAATCCATTGTAGTGATGTGGGGAGGAAGAGGCGGGGGCATAGACTGAGATGGTTTCAGGATGTGTGCAAAGAGGACAGAGTTGAGGGGGTGGTAGGGAGATTTAGCAGGTAGGATTGAGAGACACTGGTGACCAATTAGATAATGTGGGGATGAGAAAGAGATCAAAATGCCATATGAGTTTCAGCTAGGGCCCTGGATGAACCACTGGTGTGGTAGCCATTGACTGGGTCGGGAAGCAGGAAGGAAGGGATTGACTTGGGCAAAATAATCAAGTGAGTGAAGGATATGTCTGTTTCAAGAGATCAGGCCAATAGATGGACCTCTTGTCTAGTGATCAGAACCAAGACTTGGTGGTTCTGGGGATGTGGTTGGTAAATGAAGCCCTGGGGCTGTGCATATGGTGGATATATATTTGGGGCATCCCCAAAATATAAGGTCTTAGACTGAGAGTGAAGAGGCCTAAAACTGTGACAGAGAAGAGACCTGAAAGGTAAAAGGATAATACAGTACAGGGCCCCAAGAACCAAGAAAAATGGGGGTTTCCAAAAATGCATGCAAAGGTCAGTGCCATCTGGCACTCTGCCAGGTGAAATCAAGTCCCAAAATTTCCAGTGGGTGTAACAAAACAGAGGTCACCGCTGACCTGGGAGAAGGGACCAAATTGTGGAGGAATCGCTGCAAGTGTGGGAGCCACATCAGCAAGTGTAGACGCTTACTCCGAAGGCTGACTGCCCGGGACCAAATCCTACAGTACTGTGTGCCTCTGGACACATTACCTAACTTCCCTGTTTTAATTAGGCGTCAACTCCCTCAGTATTAATGTGTCCTAGGGTCATTGTGAGGACTAAATAAATCAGTACTGGGTGAGTTAGCAGATTCACTCTATATTGTCACTATTTTTGACAACAGTCGCTATATACACTGCACAATCATTAACAAAATATGGTTGACACGGGGAAAGAGCTGGGGTAGAAGCTAGAAGTGGCATGGAGCAAAGTGACGGTGGATGGCTGAAAGATGCTGAATGTGTTTAGGAGCTGATGGAAAATCAGTGGGAAGAAGTTTGGAGATTCGGAGAAGCTGATGGAGAGGGTTACCTGGGAAGCCCGGGGTTGGGGTCCAGAGCATAACTAGCAGGACAAGTTTCATGTTGGAGGCAGTAAACTTCTTCCACTCGGGCAGGAAGACACGTGGGTGTAGTCAGAGATATGCTTGAAGGTGGGCAGGCAGGGCGAAGAACAGGAGGTTCAGAGCACATCCTTTCTCTGACTGCTTCTAGGTTTTCAGTGAGCCAGTACATGCGGTTGCCTATTCATTGTGAAGAAGAGATTGGACACCTGAAGACACTAGATACCCAAGGACAGGGGCACCTGGGAGAACAGGAGAGAACCAAATAGAGGGGCAGGTTTCTGGACAGAGTGGGAGCCCAGGGTAGGCTGGAGACCCAGGAACTTGCCAGGCACCAAGCCCAGGCATTCCAGCATCCAAGCAACACTGGAGGTCTCCTGTGTTCTACCCAGAATTTTCTGCCATCTGATAACTGAGGAGTTACAGGAGCGGCCTAGACTCAGACAACCTGGTATATGCTAGGTGGCCCCAAGGAGGTCAGCTGGGGCCGGACCCAGAGCTAGCAGTCAGTGGTAGGAGGGGACATGGATGCAGGGCAGGTGAGCAAGACCTAGAACCAAGGCACAAGGCCAGCGCCTGGTCCTCGCAAGGCCAGCTTGACTCTGAGTCCCACAGCGATGAGCTGGGGAAGCTGAGTGGTCTATCCTGCTGCGAGTCAGGCCGAAAGCACTCATTTACCTGTCTTAGAATCTACCAGAGAGAGCTGGTTAAACATACAGATTTCCCTCTCTAGGAGCCTTAAGATTTCAAATCAATAAATCAAAAATGGGAAACCTGCATTCAGACTCACACCAAAGTTTGAAAAATCACTGCTCCAAGTACTGGGGCCAACCTCATCCTGCTGGTGGTTGTCCGAAGGCTCAGCTTATGTAGAAGCTGGGTCCCAGACAGGGTCTGACAGATGCACCTCTTTCCAAAGTCCTGGAGGACGCAGGGGGCTGGTCGAGACCCACGGCATCCTCCGAGACATTGAGGGGTTAAGAAAAGTGCTGGGAACCTGCATACTTTTATTACATTATAGGGATGTTATTGCATTATAAATAATGCCACAGGATGCATTATTTATACATTTAATATCGGGCTTGCTTATAAGTCAGATCTCTTCACTTTTAGATAAATACTCTGTCTGCAACCCACCTCCAGCAGCCGGCGCAGACGGAGAGTGCAGAGTGTGCTCCTGCTCTCGCAGACAGCGGAGGGAGGGCAGACACATGTCAGAGACAGCAAAAGCCCTGTGATGGGAAGCAGATAATGTCTTTATGAAAACTAACAGATGGCTCTTTTGAAAGCCCTTTCAGTTCTCCTCTGTTCTGATAAGAGCGGGTAAGCAAGATGCACTGAAGGGAGCTTTATGGGTTTGTACTTATTGTCCTAAGAGCCCCGAGAGTAGGAGACAGGGAGGCCCAGAGCAGCAGGCGGGGTGCGGGGGGAGAAGGCGGGAAGGATGCCTGGCTCCCCTGCCTGCGTGCTGCTGGCGTGGAGCGGGCCACTGAACCGGCCTGTCCGCTCGATTGCAAAATCGAAGCAACACTAGCTGCTCTCGCTCGTTCGTTCGAATGTCCGTGCACATTCCCCGCAACGGCTTTCCCTGAGCTCCATGCTGTCCTGTCTGGAGCAAAGCCCTCACCTCTAACTCTGAGGCCTTCTCCCTAATTTTCTCTCCATCCCAGAAGCTCTTGTGTATTTGGATGGAGGATGCTAGTTCGGTGACAGTGTTTCCTAAACTCTTCCGTCTTACACCTTCCAAAACTTGAAGTCATTCATTTGGAACTATACACACCCAAGCACACACACACATACACACGTACACGGGTGTGTCAATTGGTGGAATTCAAGTAAGTCTGTAGTGTCATTAATGGTAACCTGATATGTCTCCTGGTTTTGCTCGGTCATTGTTCTAGACTCTGCAAGACACCTGTCATTGGGAAAGATGTACGAGAATGGGGCTTATCTCAGAGAGGCTCCACTTCTTTTTTTTTTTTTTAATAAATTAAGTAAATAAAATTTATTCATGAGAGACACAGAGAGAGAGAGAGAGAGAGAGAAAGAGAGAGAGAGGTAGAGACATAGGCAGAGGGAGAAGCAGGCTCCATGCAGGGAGCCCGATCCCTGATCCGGGTCTCCAGGATCAGGCCCTGGGCTGAAGGTGGTGCTAAACCACTGAGATACCTGGGCTTCCTGAGAGGCTCCACTTCTGCCTCTACCTTTGCTACAGACTTTTTGGGGTCCCCAGCAGCCAGCATGTGTCCATGACTGAATAGGTGTACAGTCCATGAGAAGCGAGAAGAGAGAAAAAGAGGGAAGAGAAAGAGGGAAAGAGGAAGGAAAAAGAGACGGATGGACAGAAGGAAGGATGCAGTCAGTCATGGGAAGGGGGCAAGGAGATGAAAAGCAGCTGCCATGGAAGCAAGAGCACGAGGCCTGGAAGCAGAGAAGAGGCCTCACCTTGAAGATCTCGACCACTGGCTGGTTGCTGAGAGGGCAGTCCCGAAGTGTGCCCCAGGAGGGGAGGTTGGGAAGGGGCCGCCCTTGGTGACAGCTCCATTAGAGAGCCACACCCATGATCTAGGCTGACCGCAGAGAACTTCAGGGGCCAGGAAACAGACCGACCTTGCTTAAATCCTGTTATGGGCTGATTGTGTTTGCTCAAAACTCCTATACCAGAATCCTCATCACCAGTCCCTGAGAATGTGACCATATCTGGTGGGAGGGTCTTTAAAGTTGTGATTAAGGATAAACGAGGTCATTAGTCCTAATCCCATACAACAGTGTCCTCATAAGAAGGGGGATTAGGACAGATACATACAGAGGGAGCAGCACGTGAAGAAGCCAAGAGAGGGCGGCCACCTGCACCCCAAGGAGAGAGATCTTGGAAGAAAACAACGCTGCCAACCCTTTGATCTGGGACTTCCAGCCTCGAGGTGCTGGGAGCAAATAAGTTTCTGTCTTTGAAGCTCCCTGTTCTGTGGTTTGGTTATGACAGTCCTAGCAGACGAATCCAAACCCAGCTGGTTGGCCGAACATACAATTGAGAAGATCCCCAAGGAAGGGGCCTGACAGCCGCAAAGCTTGTGCCCAAAGGAACAGTTTTTGGAGAAGGGATCCACACACATGAGCTTGCCCCCCTCCAGCCTCTGATAATGGGGCAAGGGGGAGAAAGGAGCTAGGTGTGGCATCAGGGACAGGAGCACACACTTTGCAATCAAAATGGCCTCAAGTCCCAGCTCTGCTACTGACCTGCTGTGTGACCTTAGACAGGTCACCTCATTGCATCTGTAACACGGAGGCGGTAATGACATCCACATGGGAACGTCATGAGGATTCAAACAGCTAATGAACAGGAACCTCTCATCCCAGTGCTTACTGAGTTAGTGGGCGGTGGTGGTGCTGTCACTGTAGGTGTTGTTTTGTTTTTCTGATGCCCAAGAGAAAAAGAGCCAAAGAGCACTTGTTCAGATTTTTTAAAGAAAAATGAGCTCATGACTCCTGAGGCCACCACTACTGCATACTTGGCCACTAGCTCCCTAACCCTGGTGGCTCCCTCAGCTTCTTTGAGTCCTACGGTCTTCACATACACATGAAGACCAACAACGTGTGGCCCAGCTGCCCCATTGGGGTGCTTCTGGGGAGGGCTTCAGATGCCTGGTTAGCACCCTGCACGCACAGGGAAGGGATCGCCACTGTCCGGCCCCAACCTCTGCACTTGAGATTTGAATCCCAACCTAAGTGGGAGAGACAGAAAGTGCATCTCTCACTGACCTTCTGCAGGGGGGAGCCCAGGCCTTCCCTGCAAGCAGCAGCACAGGCATGCCTCCAGTTGCCCCAGCCCTGGGATCAGAGCCTTCCCTCAGCAAATCATGGCAATAAATATGGTCTGAAGCTACTCCAGCTCTTACAGCCTTAATAAATGGGTTGCCATAGTGGCAAATTCAGACGCAGAGAGCATCTTTTCAATAAAGGCTGAGAGGGTTATTAATAACGTTAATGTAGTGCCTCGTGAAGTCACAGCCTCACGGAACAGGCCTCTCGCCCTCCTCCCTGGCCCATCTCTTCCGGGACTGGCCAGCAAGTCTGCCTGGCTGTGGCCGCTGTGGGGTGTGACCCAGGAGAGGCAGAAATGCCAGGCTGGAGCAAGGTGACCGGGGACAGAGCCAGCAGGACCCTGGCAGGAGTTCACAAGGGAGGATGCTACCCTGATTTGACCATTCAGTGACCTTCCCAGCACCTGCTTTCTACGGGTGCAGCCACATAGAGAGGCTGAGAGGAGATTCTTTCAAGGTGAACAGACCAGGGCTCAGACCCCAGCTGAGCTTTCCTCCATGCCCCCCCGCTGGCTGTTTTATGTAAAAAGTGCAAAGGCCCGGGCACTCTCCAGTAATGTACCCCAGGCACTCATTTCCCAGAGCACTTGTGGTCATCAGAGCATGCACCGAGCAGCTCAGCTCCCCACCACCTAAGCCTGTGGCAAAGCTGAAGCCTTTCTATTGGGCAGAGCTGAAAAATTCTGAGCAGAAATGACACATGTCACTTCTCGGTCAGGCATGTCTTCATCCGCATTAGACTCTTCAGAATCCTCCTTTCCCTTACAAACACTCAAGACTATGGGCGGCCCACGGGCCTGGGTCCCAGGATGACTGATAAGCAGGTGCTTCCAGACCAACCTAGAAGGACACAAGGCCCAGGCAAGCGGTAAACCTTGGTTGTTTTAAGAAAGGAGTCACCTACCTACAGAGGGGCCTGAGTGAACAGGCAACGGGCAGGATTTGGACCATGAGCCATGGTTTGTTGAGCCTTATTTTAAGCCATGAAGATTTGGTGCTTCGAGCCTGTCCTGACTGATAGGCCCTCATTCCCTTCTGACATCCTATACATTATCATCCACCTTCCCCAAGTACAGTGTAAGCACTGGGAGGTCAGGGATCTCCTGTATCCCCCACTGCACGAAAGTGTCTGGAATAGAGTAGATGCTCAATACGTCTTCGTAAATAAGTATATGCTGAATCATTAGCTAGGTGTCATAAGTAAGTCGCTTATATTAAGTGTGCAACATATAATAAGTATATTAAGTGTGCAACATATAATAAGTATTCCGTAAATGGTAGCTGATATTTTTTGCCGTGTCTGGAACAATAGCCTGCCAAGTCCAGATCTTTGCCTGCCTCCAGCTCAGGCTTCTCCTCTGTAAAATGGGGACACAGATCCTGAGAGACCACATTGATTAAAATGGATGTGCACCCAAACATAGAAAGATTACCTCCTGGGAACATGCCCTCTACATCAGAAACTGGCAAACCACTGTCCATGGCCCAAATCCGGGGCTGCCACTCATTATTAAAAAAGTTTTATTGAAACACAGCCACACTCATTTGCTTACAGGGCTTCGATAGCTACTTTGACTTTATGGTGACACAGTTGAGTAGCTGCAACAGAAATTGTAGGGTCTGCCAAGCCTAAAATATTTACCATCTGGCCCTTTACAAAAAATGGTGCTGACTTGAGCTCCAAATGACAACGAAATCAAGAAAGACAAAGGCATGTTGTCTTTCTCTACCAAGCTTGTGTTTGCATAACTGGCTCTCCGGATCAAAGTGCAAGGGCTGTCATTTTGATCCGTCAAATTTTATTTTGGAAGACTAAAGCCAGCGTTACCCCTTGAAGAGAGCTTTGGAAGTCCTGCTGCTATCACACAGTAGACTCCATCCTGCCCATCTGTGTCCATCCATAATGGGAGACGGAGGCCATCTATCACTTATCTGGCCATTTATTTAGTCACTTGACCAACATTTGCTGATCACCTATTATACTATGGTGAGTAAAACTAACTCTGACCAGTTAGGAGATGGTCCAGAATTCCAACCCAGACTTTGTCATCTCTTTCCACTCTATTACATTGCCTCCCCCTCAGACAATTACAACTCCATCTAACAGGAAGATCCCATCATTCACATTTCTCTACTCTGCCCTCCAGGATATGAAGGATGTGGCTCAGTACTCCATTCATTTGTTCACTTGTTCATTCAGTACATAAACGTTATGTTATGTGATTACTCAGTGGGAGTGCCCACGACAGATGTGATTCCTGCCTTCACAGGGCTTGTAGTGCATAGCACATAATAGGTGCTCAACAAATATATGTTGAGTAAACTTATTTCCCAAATGTCCTGATGGAATTTAGATTCACCTGGCCGTGCTGTTTGCCTATCAAGGCAGCACTGTGTGGTAGAAAGGCCTGTAGAAGCCACTAGAAGTCAAAGAAGTGCTCTCACCCCTATTACACACCTGTTGCGTGACCTCAGACAAGTCACTTGATGTCACTGAACTTTTTCCTGTGTGCTGTATCAACAATCCGCACAGGGATCAACAATACAGCACACAACAATCCTTTCCTGTGTGCTGTATCAACAATCCGTCTCAGGGATTCCATGAGACTATGTTCAGAAAGTCCCTAGTACCAGGCCTGGCATTTAGAAAGTACATAGACAAATAGCCAGAGGTCATAATGGCTAGTATCAAATGCCTGGTCAGTGCTACACACAATTCTTGGCACTTTACAAAGCTCACAGCCAGCCTGTGATGCAGGAACTATGATCACCCCAGGGTTACAACCAAGGAAACTAGTAGAGAAAGACTGAGTAACCTATTCAAAGTACCACAGCCACTAAGTGAGAAGTCAGCTACTAAGTGTCCAATAAATCTTAGCTTGTTACCTCTCTTCCTCCCCAGACCTGCTGAAGAAGAATACTCCCTTCAAGGAACATGCCTTTCGGTTCCAATGGTCCCTGCTTCCTTAAGAGCCTTTCTTGGGGCACCTGGATGGCTCAGTGGTTGAGCATCTGCCTTTGGCTCAGGTCGTGATCCTAGGGTCCTGGGATCGAGTCCCACATCGGGTTCCTGCAGGGACCCTGCTTCTCCCTCTGCCTATGTCTCTGCCTCTCTCTGTGTCTCTCATGAATAAATAAATAAAATCTTTTAAAAAAAATAAGAAGAGCCTTTCTTCATAACCCACACTAGAGACTCACCAGACCACACAGCCAGCTTCATCACAGCTCCAGCAGCCTCAGGCCCTCAGGTCCTGCTCAGATGTCTGAAGATGCTGTGGAGCAAAAAGGAGGCAGCCAAGTACTCATGTCCACTCCTCTCGAGTCTCTCAGAGGCCATGGGTGTCTTCACCTGTCAGAAAACCTATAGGATAGCAACTCCTTTCCTGAGTCTTCTGGAAAGACCACTAGCCTGGCCTTGGACATATTTCTAGAATTTGCTCAGTAAATGGAATGTGTTTGTTGAGATCTAGAGTCCTTTGAGTACATCTATAAGTGCCACCTTTCTTCTAGTGACCTCAGACATTGTGGAATACAGCACCATTTAACTCCACCACCTCAGCAGAGAATCACCTCTGCATGACAGGGAAGGCCCAAAAGCTGATTCTGGAGCCTCCAATACTGTGTGACATTGGGCCAAACATTTATCTCACTGTGCCTCAGTTTCCCCCCTCTGCATGCAACAGCGCCAACCTAGAAAAAATTACTGATCATAGCAGAGACAGCACCTAGCACAGTGCCTGGTGCCCAAAGTAAGCGCTGAATAAATGTAGAGAGCCCATTAAAGTAGATGCCTCTGTTATAACTTACCTCCAGTGACACATAAAAGATCAGAAATAAAGAATAATCACAGTAACAATGGCTATTGTACCTCCACTCTGTGCCGTACACTATTGCTAAGCTCTTCATGGGCCACTTTTCTCTTTTTCTCTTTGTGGCTACCCCAAAAGTTTGCCACCTTTTGGTGGCAACACGCCAAGATCACACAGCCAATAGGTCTCAAAGCCAGCATGCAAACCCAGGCCTCTCCTACTCTAGACTTGGAGGGCTAGGCCACCTCTCTCCACCGTTTCATTGACTGGCACCCTCCCAGGGCGCACCCAGACCCATCCCCCTGGGAGCCCAGCCTCCCCACAGCTCCCAGGATCTCTCCTGTCCACGCTGGCATCCTCCGATTTCCTTCCTGCTTCCCAAGCTGATGCCCGAGAAGTGACCCACTCCTCGCAGGGCCCCCCCAAAGCCCTCCGCCTGACCCCCACGTAATGAAGGGAATTAATATGGCCAAGCCTCCAGCCCAGCCGAGCGGCTTCCCAGCAGCCCTGGCCAGGCCTCTAATTGATTAGGCCATAAAGCCCGGGCACTAAATTGAAAGGAGCTGCACTAATTCTCTTTTATGTTAAATTTCTGTCTTTCCCCTTTATCGAATCCCGCACCCAATGTCCCCTTCCCTCCCCATCGCGGGCTTGCTGTGGGCCTGTTTTTTCCGTGCACAGATTAAGTACCTAATCAAAATCTTGTCTCCCCTAATGGCATAAAATTGAAAGATAGATATTGCACTTTACACAGCTGATTAAACACTCGAATGTGGCTAAATGCTTAAAGGGCTTGTTACATTAACTAACTCTGTCATCTGCCCACTGTCTTATAATTGCGTGTGCTGGAGCAGCTTCGGGGGAGGCGTACACAGCAGGACAGCCTTCCAGCCCCTTCCCAGGGGCCTCCTGCACTGTGGCTGAGCCCAGGTTCAGGGAGTCAGAGCCCAGGAGTGGCCACGGTGCTCCCATCTGGCTTTGGGTACCAGCGACAGGGAGGTCGGACACCCTCCGTGTGCCTTCCCCTCCCACCACTTGATAGCTAGGACAGTGAGATCTGGCAGGGGTAGGGGTGGGGCGTGCGGAGACTGACACACACCGAGCTCCTGGATGCTCCTGACACAGTGTCTCTGCTGTTAAGTCAGCACAGGATACCCTGGGACCTCAGCCACGTGGCTGGCAGCTGATAGGAGATAGATGATAGATGATAGATAATAGATGATAGAAGATAGATAATAGCTAATAGATGATAGATGATAATAGATAGATAGATAGATAGATAGATAGATAGATAATAGATGATAGATAGATAGATAGATAGATAGATAGATAGATAGATAGATAGATCAGGAATTGTCTTACTCAATTAAGGAGGATCACAAGTCCAAATATGCAGTGTGGACCAGCAAGACCCAGGAGAGCCAAAAGTGTGGATGGAAGTAAAGGCCGTCTGCTGGGGAATTCCGCCTTGATCACAGCAACCAGTGTTTTTGTTCTATTCAGGCCTTCAACTGATTGGATGAGGCCCACCCACATTATGGAGAGCAATCTGGTTTACCCAAAGTTTACCTATTTAAATATTTATATAAATAAATAAATAAATAAATAAATAAATAAATAAATAAATAAACAAATAAATAAATAAATAATTTTTCTCATCCAAAACCCCTTCCAGGCTGACACGGAAAATTAACCATCACACAGGGAGGTAAGACACATGCAGGAAACTGACGTACCTAAGTTCCCACAGCAAAGTGGTGCAGCACTGTGTCTTGAACCCAGTTGCCCTGACCCCCTTGGCTCGCAGCACTGAGGCTCATGTCAGAAGATGAAAGACTGGCAGGACCAAGCTCACTGCTCGGGCTGGCAGGAAGCAGCCTTTTCTGCCACAGCTTCCAGTGCAGGGAAAAGGCATGTCTCACAAAGGAGTAATCAAACATGGGGGATTTCATGGCACAGGAGTTAAGGAAGAGTGTACATTTGAGTTGGATCTGATTGGTTCATCCCTAGCCATGTCTGCTCGTCTTTGCAGAGATCTTGGCAAATTTTGTATTCTTTCAATGCTATCATATCTTCATTGTTAAAATAGGGACGCCACCAGGCCTTCAATGAACATTTATTGAGCACCATCTATACACCCAGTTCCAAGCAAGGCATGCATATTTCACGGTGACAATGCAGGCTATTCCTGTCTTCACTGAGCTTACAGTAGATAAGAGAGGAAAGGCACAAATCATCAAACCAGTGCACAAATAAGAAAGTGACAAATTATGATAAAGGCAATGAGGACCAAAACTAATCCAGGCATAAATAACAGTGACAGTGCCCCTAAGGGCTCCACTATGGAATAACGGTGTGAGGATGGGGGGCTCCTACAGGCAGTGTGACCAGGAGAGCTCCTCAAGGTGACACTAAGCTGAGGGCTGAAGGAGCAGAAGTAGTCACCCACATGGACGTCAGGAAAAGGAGTTGTGGCAAAGGACAGCAAGTCCAAGGATTCCAAGGCAGGATAGTGTGTCACTGACCTGTGGCTACAGAGTGGGGAGCTAGGAAAGCAGTTTCAGTGTCACCTCTGCATCTGCCCAGTGTCAACCCCCCAGCACTTGTCATCAATCAGAGCTTGTCTCCTCAACTGTAAAATAGGAAACACTACACGGGACCATGGGGAGGATGCCTGTCCCATGCCTGTCTGGGCAAGGATTGAGCAGAAGCTCAGCCCTGAGAGGGCTTTGAATTCATTCAAACCTGCTCCAGGTGAGGGAAGAATTCTTTTTTTTTTTAAGATTTTATTTATTTATCCACGAGAGACACAGAGAGAGAGGCAGAGACATAGGCAGAGGGAGAAGCAGGGTCCCCATGGGGACCCCAGTGTGGGACTTGATCCCAGGACCCTGGGATCATGACATAAGCCAAAGGCAGACACTCAACCACTGAGCCACCTGGGTGCTCCAAGAAGGAACTCTTTATCCCTTCTTCTCTTTCTCTGTCTCTGTGCTGTGACTTCCACTTTTCTCTGCAGTCTGCTTTATCCTCCTCCTTCAGACTGGTTTCTTCTACTGTATGTGTCTGCCCACCCACCTCCCACCTGCCATGCAATAATTCAAATAAATTAAGATGTCAAGACACCAAATCAGCCCCATCTGGACGTGAACTTTCAGCCCCAGTGCCTGGCACCCCTAACTCCTGTCTCTACACCTCCAAGTTAAATTCTTGAGAGGGCATCCAAGCATCTTCTCACCTGACAACGGACAACCAGGCCTTAGCACGTGTCCCTCAACCCAGTCAATATGGCCAGAAGGAAGAATGGAGCTGTGGGTGTCATGGGCAGCCAACAGGGGAGATCCTTCTGGCAGGGCTTGCAGCCATCCATCTACAGTTGAGTCAGAAAAGACATTGGCCTTCGGCTCCAAGAAGAGACACTCTAGTCCCACTGTATCACATCACCCAGGCCATCCTCATCCTCCTGCCAACCTGACCAGATACTGGTAAAATACAAGTATCCTCTCCCTTTCAGAGTCAGCCTCCTTACAGGAGCTACACCTGAACCAGCCTCTTGATGGCTCTTAACCATGTATTCTCTTTGGTCCTGTGGGAACCACAGCCCTCTATCCACAGGAACCTCTTCCCTGTGTGTGGAAGCTTCCTCCCTGTCCATGGGAGTGTCCTCCCTGTTTGTAAGAATCCTCTCTGTCCCTGTGGGAACCTCCTTCCTACCTGTAGGAACCTCCTCCCCCTGTCTGTGGGAACCTCCTCCCTATGGGCAAGATCCTTTTCCCTGCCTGTGTGAACCTCATTCATATCTGTGGGAACCTCTTCCCTCTGTCTATAGAAGCCTCCTCCCTCTGTCTGTGGAAATCTCTTTCCTATCTGAGGGAACCCCCTCGCTCTGTCTGTGGGAACCTTCCATCCCCACCCTCTAGCAGCCCCTCCTCACTGCAGCCTCCGTGGAAAGCGTTCATCTCCCCAATGGCCTCCTTTAAATAGCTCCGTTGAAGGGATTATGGACTCCTCACTAAGTGCTTCACATTAAAGATTCATAGAGGCACAATATATATTTTAATAAGGCAGGTTGTACAATACAGAATTCAACTCTGCACAAAGCACATGGCCAAGAACTGAGGCTAAGCACCTCGGGGATCTGTGGGCACCATGGCTGGGTGCAGAGGAGCGTAATGGTTTGGGAACCTCTTCTCCCCACACCCCAGACTCCCCCACCACACCCACCCAACCAGCCACTGACTGAGGAGCCACGCTGAGAGCCTCACACATGTGCATGCACACTGATGCAAACACACAGAATTACATGCATTTAATGCATAACTGCGCATGTGCGCACTCACATGCATAGTGACATACATTGCACACTTAGGCACACACTCCCATACACACCGTAATGCACATACACATGCACAGTCTACATGTGCTCATTTATACACACACTCTCATATACACAGTAACTCACACACATGCACAGTCACACACACGCACACTTAGACACACACTCCCACACATACAGTAATGCACACGCACATCCACACACCGTAAGAGTGCAGTTATCCACACTCATCAGACTAACAAGAGAAATGGTACTAATGACTACCGGTGGCAGCCCGTCCAGGTGCACTGGCTCATTTATGCTCCTGGTAAAGGGTTCCTATATCCATTTCACATGGACGAAAACGATCCACAAAACCTTGGCAAGTTCACCTGCCCAAGGTCACACAGTCAATAGTGGCCAAGGCAGCATTTGAACCCAGATCCATCCAACTCCATATTCCACGCTCTCAAGCACAGGAAGCACAGCCTCCTTACAGACAAACCATCATGCAGAGCCACCTCAGATCCTTTCTGGAAAGGCAGGAGGGCATGAGGGAAGGGATAAACAAACCTGCACTTAGATGTCCACAAAGTCCCAATGACATCCTCATATGGACACACAATCCTTGAACCATCCTGTTTCACATAACTATGTGTCCTGCAATTAGCTCTACCTCCTTGTACAAACCCAAGAACCCACACACTACAAATACACACACGTGCATGTTCATGAACACACCCACTCATACAAACAGGAAGGGGGGCCAACCTCCCCCATTTTCTAGGACTGAGAGGTTTTCCAGGACACGGACTTTCAGGACTACACCTGGATGGCTCCAGAAAAACCAGCCTGAGTTGGTCAGTCTACACACAGGCACACGCACAGGTACCAGGCCCACACCTGCAAGCACTTGGCCACTCACCAAGCTCAGGTTTGCTGAGTGTAGCCAGGTTTGAGGTTGGAGATAGAAGAGGGTCCTTAGTTCTCTACCATCGATATTTCAGGGCTGCCCTGAGTTCACCTACTTGGTTAGCCTACTCTCCCCACCTCCAGACCTGCCCTGCCCTATCTTTCCTCCCCCCAGGATCCAAGGAAGCTTGACATGAATCGAGGCCATGGCACCCATGCATTTTAAGGAAGCAGGATCCTTGCACCCCAGAAGTACCCATCATTGAGCTCAAGAGACAAGATGAATCTCCCAAATCCCTGCCTGGTCCTGGAAAGCTGGGCCTCTGCTCATCACACCCTCGAAGGCACCCAAGCAGCCCATGAGCTTCCCCCCCACCCCTAGGCAGGTCCTGGAACCCACTCGCTGTCCCTCCTCACCTCAGGAATCACAGACAGAGAAAGCGGAAGGAATCCTCGCTCTCCAGGACCATGGAGCCTGGCTGATCCGGGCTTTACTCCTGGCACAGACTCTAGTTGGCAACAGGATGGGGGAAAGTTATTTACGCTCCAAAGCCATATTCAGCAGCAGCCCAAGCCTGGAGACCTTTAACTCGGGCAGCCCCTCTCTGATGCATGGGGATCCTACCTCTGCTCACCAGACTGCCTATCGCCCTTGGCTGCACCACCATCATCTGTTACCTGGACTACTGCGTTGGCCTCTGAATAGGCTTCTCACACAGTTTCTGCCCAACCACACAGCCAAAGAGCCTGTATTTGATGGCCTTGTTGAGGTATAATTGACATAGGGTAAATTGCACATATTCATATTTAAAATATACAATTTAAGTTTGGACATATGTATACACCCACGAAACCATCATCACAATCAAGAGAGTGGCCATATCCATCACCTCCAAAAGTTCGCTTACACCCCTTCCTAATCGTCCCTCCAGTCCCTTTCTGCCTTTCCCCTGCCCCCATCACTAGGCAACTGCAGATCTACTTTCTGTTGCTATAAATTAGTTTGCATTTTCTAGAGTTTTTTTTACAAATGGAATGATACTGTATTTGCAGTTTTTGTCTGGCCCCTTTCATGCATCGTAACTATTTTAAGAGTCATCCATGTTGTTATGTGTTTCAACAGTTCATTCCATTCTATTGCTGAGTAATACTCCATTCTTCGGTGATATCACAATTTGTTTAGCCATTCACTGGCTGACGATCCTTCGGATTGCTTCCAATTTGGAGCTACATGAATAAACCTGCTATGAACAAGGTGTGTACAAGTCAGTCAAATATCTAGGAGTGGAAGAGCTAGATCTTATGGGAGGTATATGTTGAGCTTTTGAAGAAATTGCCAAACTGCTTTTGCAAGTATTTGTCCCATTTTCATTAACACCAGCAATGTAAGAGTTTCAGTTCCTCCGTAGCCTTGCCAACATTTGGTGTGATCAGTCTTTTTAATTTAGGCACTCAAAGTGGAGTGTGGCCATGGCCCCATATGGTTTTAATTTGCATTTCCGTAATGACTAATCACCTTGAGCATCTTTTCATGTGCTTACTTGCAATCCATTGATCTTTCTTGGTAAAGTTTCTATTCAAATCTTTTGCTAATTTTCTGTTGGGTGTTTGTTTTCTTCGTGTAGAATTTTGAGAGTTCTTTATATATTCTGGATTCTAGTCCTTTAGCAGATATATAATTTGCAAAGCTTTTCTTTCCACTTGCAGCTTGTCTTTTCATTCTCTTGACAGTGTCTTTACAAGATGAGACATTTCAAATTTTGAAGTGTAATTTATTCATTTATTCTTTTATGGATCATGCTTTTGGTGTCTTATCTAAGAAACATTTGCCTAACCCAAGATCACAAATACCTTCTCCTGTTTCCCTCTAGAAGTTTTAGAGTTTCCTGTTTTACACTTAGATCCATGATCCACTTTAATAAAAGTTTTGTATAAGGTAGATGGGCATGAATCAATATTTATATTTTTTGCAAGTGGATATCCAAATGTTCTAACACCATTTATTAACAAGACTATCCTTTCTCCATTAAATTACCTATACTTTTGGCAAAAAATCAGTTGTCCATATATGCATGAGTCTATATCTGGAATATTTAATTCTGTTACTTTTATATATTTATCTATCTTGATGCCAACACTTTCTAGTTTCATTACTGGAGCTTTATAATACATCTTAAAATCAGGTAGTGTGAATCCCAAATATTGTTCTTTTCAAGGTTATTTTGGCTCCCCAAATCCTCAGCATTTCCATATGAATTTTAGAATCACTGTGTCCATTTTGATCAGCATTGTGTTAAATCTATAGATCACATGGGTGAACATTGACTTCTTAACAATATTGAGACCCCCGACCCCTAAACAAGGTCCATCACTTTATCTAGATTTTCTTTTATTTCTCTTAGCAGTATTTTGTAGTTCAGTGTATAGATCTTCCACACTATTTATCAGATTTATCCACAAGTACTTCATATTTTTTATTCTATTATAGATGCTACTGCTATGCTAATTTCAATTTATAATTATTCGTTGCTTATACAAATACAGGGATGCCTGTGTGGCTCAGTGGTTGAACATCTGCCTTTGGCTTGGGTCATGATCCCAGGGTCTTAGGATTGAGTCCCACTTCAGGGTCCTCACAGGGAGCCTGCTTCTCCCTCTGCCTGTGTATTTGCCTCTTTCTCTGTGTCTCTCATGAATAAATAAACAAAACCTTAAAAAAAATACAACCTATTTTATATATTGATTTTTATATCAATATATAAGTCATCATCACATGTCCCCAGTGTTTTATATCTTGTATCCTGCAACCTTACTAAACTCATTTGTTAGTTCTTATAGCTTTTTTATAGATTCCATGGGGTTTTCTATATCAACACATTATCTGTGAATAAAGATAGTTTTACTCCCTCCTTTCCAATTCAGATACCTTTGATTCTATCTTACCCAATTGTGTTGTCCAGAACCCACAGTACAATGTGGAGTAGACTTTAATGACAGCAGACATATTGACATCTTGTGGGAATCATCTGACTCTCTTAGAGTTCTACTATGGACTTTTTGTTAGGTGATGGATGGATGAATGAATTGAGTGCGGCTAGGTTGTCCAGGGGAATCTTCCTAAATTTTCTGGAAGAGTTTATGTAGAATTGGTTTTATTTCCTCCTTAAATGCTTGATTAAATTCGCCAGTGAAGCCATCTGGGCCTGGAGTCTTCTTTGTGGGAAAATTTTTAAGTACAAATGCAATGTCTTTAATAGATACAGGGCTATTCAAATTTCATTTATTTCTCTATATTGTTTTTCTGTTTTTTTTTTTAATTTCATTGATTTCCACTCTGAACTTTATTATTTCTTTTCATCTGCTTACTGTGAATTAAATTTTCTCTTTTTTTTTCTAGCTTCGTAAGGTAGAAACCAAGGTCTTTGGTTTGAGATGTTTCTTCTTTTCTAATATAGACACTTGGTCCTATAAGTATCCCCCTAAGTACTTCTTTAGCATCATTACACAAATTTACATACATTGTTTTGATTTTCACTTTGTTAAAAATACTTTCTTACTTCATTCTTTGACCCATGGTTTATTTAGAAGTGTGGTATTTAGTTTTCAAATATTTGGGGATATTCCTGAGATCTTTCTGTCATGTGTTTCTAATCAAATTCTACTGTGGTCAGAGAAGATATTAGGTATTACTTGAATCCTTTTAAATTTATTGAGACTTTATATCTGTTTGATGGCCCAGGATATAGTCTATCTTGGTAAATGTTCCAGGTGCACTTGAAAAGAATGTGACTTCTGCTACTGCTGGAGGGAGTATTCTACAAATAAATATCAATCGGTTCAAATTGGCTAATAGTGTTAAAAATGGCAGCATCCCAGAAGAGGAGGATCTTGAGTCCCAGAGTCAAAGACAAAGACCAGGAACCCCATCACTGGACTTTGTATAAATGAGAAATAAACTTGTAGTCCATTGCACCCCTGAGTTCGGGATCTTACTTGTCACTGCTACACAGCTTGCTCCTGTGCAGGCTCCTTCTCTGGAAGGGCATTATTCTCACATCTCTTTCTCCAGTGGAATACACAAAGAAATATGGGAGGAGGAAAAAAATTATTTTCCCCTTGGAATACTACAAAATAATCTATGGCCAGAATTACCTATTTAAACATTCTTCTCGATGTGGTTTATGTATACAATGGAATGTTACTCAGCAATTAGAAACGACAAATACCCACCATTTGCTTCAATGTGGATGGAACTGGAGGGTATTATGCTGAGTGAAGTAAGTCAATCGGAGAAGGACAAACAGTGTATGTTCTCATTCATTTGGGGAATATAAAAAATAGTGAAAGGGAATATAAAGGAAGGGAAAAGAAATGTTGGGAAATATCAGGAAGGGAGACAGAACATGAAGACTCCTAACTCTGGGAAACGAACTAGGGGTGGTGGATGGGGAGGAGGGCGGGGGGTGGAGGGGAATGGGTGACGGGCACTGAGGCGGACACTTGACGGGATGAGCACTGGGTGTTTTTCTGTATGTTGGTAAATTGAACACCAATAAAAATTAATTAAAAAAATAAATAAACATTCTTCTCTTCTTGTCACACAATCTTGTCTTTGTACAAAATGTATCAACAATTTGTTCATGATGATGACAGGATGTTGGGTCCAACATTTTGCCCAGAGAGAAGTTTGTATGGGCATCCTGCTACCTTGAATCCTCCAGCGGAGTGTCATTAATGCCTGTGAGCTGCCCTCTTCTACTCTTCTCTATGAGCCTGTCTCAGAGCAGACTTCTACTATGACCATATGTCAGACAATGGGTGAATTAATGGCTGCATGAATGAATTGGATGTGGGTAGGTTGTCCATGGGAATCTTCCTAAATACAAGTAGACTAGAAAAAGTCCCAGTCAACCTTTGGGAGACAGAGTAGAATTTTCCATACCAGATCTATCTAAAGTTCAAGAAAGAATTAGAAATTCCTTTGTTGCCAGAGTAATTAAGTCAAGACTAACCAGTAGTAATCTGTAGGGAGCCAGAGCAGAATATTTTCACTGAATCAGGACTTCAGCCCTCTGTTGTGGGACAGATCAGACTTATTCCAACCCTCATTGGTCCCCAGGACAGGGTATGTGATTCCCCAGCTGATGGGTCTTTCCCTGGTTGTACGTACATGTGGTCATCACCAGACTAATGTCCAAAGCTGTGACAGGTGAGGTACGATTTAGAGACCTCTCAATCCTTACATTAAGAATCAACTCCAAATGATGGTTCCTGCCCAACACTCAGCCAGGGGTACCTGCATGGAAAATCGCTGGGGTGAAAGCCCATCTCCTGTTATATGACAGACTAAGTATAGGCATGAGCCTCCCCACTAACAACTACTAAAAATACTGAGTCAAATATATTTTGTAAATCGTCCTAAAACCGTGATGGGAACTGTCAGACCAAGATCTAAGGAAAGGTTGGACCCCTGAGAGGTGTGTAATACATAAGAAGTTTTTGCCCTGAGGGTATTTGCCAGAACTGGTAAAATTCCATTTTCACAACCTCATGGAATATGGGGGACAAAAGACCAAGCCTGAAGCTCATTCAAGGTTATGAGTCTGTGAGGAGACCCTCTTGCATCACACCGATGCCTGAAAGGTCTAAACTGCTCACGAAAGGGCAAATGCCAAGTGCCTACAGCCCCCAGAAGATTTGAATGAAAGTCACTCAACATTGAGCAGAGCAAGATTGGTTAGAGGCCTAAAACAGTGGTACCACAAGCCAGAAGCTCGAAGTAAAGCTCCTAGTGGTCAAGAAAAAATCCACAAGCCATAAATTTAGTGCACAGTGACCCCACATGGCCCCTCGAGATGTGGCCAAATCATATACAAATACTCTCTGGACTGAGATGCCTATAGTCTAGACCACAAATATTCTCCCAAAATAATTTGCCAACAGGATCCCTAGGACAACACTTGGACTCCCCACATGCGAGGCCAGAAGCTCTAACACCAAATAATCTGGGATGCTGCCCTCCTGCCCCCCAACCAGCGTGGAATTGACTGAGCCAGGTTGGTCCCAGAGTCCAGTACATCATTGTTGGATCCATGAAGAAGGGGTTTGATAGAGATTTATGGTGGCAGCAAGACTGGGGGAAGATGATTAAAACCACCCAAGATATCACCATTCTGAATCTCCCTCAAGTATTTCAGAAAGCACCAATTACTTAAATGCAACTGATACGCTGATTACAAATCGTTCCTATTTATTGATTAAAATAATAAGCAAATCTTCGTTGGCCTGATTCCAGTTACTATATATACCCAAAGGTAAGAAAACTACATCCATGAAAATATCATCAATAATTATGTTTCTTCACTAAGTTAGACTTTTTGATGCAGATCTGACCTATGCACGTATGTCCTAGAACGTGGACCCCTGTTGGCACCATTCCCAGCACATGCTTTTCCTTGTTTCACTCTCCCTTTAGGAAAATCCCTTAGGTTTGCTTGTAAGCAAATCTTAAGACTAGAATTTGGGTACAAGTTATTTGAGAGGTGATTTCAAAAAATACTGTGAGGATCGAGAAAGAGAAAAGTTGAAGTGTATGTTAATGAACAACAGAAATGGGGGTCAGTCCCACTGGGGCTCCTTAGAGAGACTGCTGGGGTGGGGGATGTCTCCAGTTCTAAGCAGCAGCAAGAAATGGACTGGGGCAGATGCCAGCACTGTGGATTTAGACTGGCATGGGGTGGGAAGAGCAGAGCTGAAATACATATATGGCAAAATCATTACCATTATAATAAGAATAACAACTATTTGTTGGGCCCTTAGTATGGAGTGAACACTGTTCTAAGTATATGATTTAATGACCCCCAAATCCTTCAGGGATTTGTTTCTGGTTTTGTTTCTTTTTTTTTTTTTTTTTTTTTTTTCTGTTTTTGTTTTGTTTAATTTTGTCTGACTTTTTTTTTTTTTTTTTAAGACATTCGTCTCAAGACAAACATGTTTCAGGTCAGGTCTGACCCCAGCCGTTTCTGCCCCTCGGGACAGGGGGCCTCTGGCTCACAGGAATCCGGGGACCAGGCTGACAGCGCCGTGGCCTATTTCCCCGACGGCCGTTAGACACAGCTCACAAAGCCAGGCACGGCCAGAGATAAAGAGTGTTGTTTTTCACGCCTGGGGAACTAAAGTGCTTGACTTACAGGCGAAGTTTTCCTTGTAGCAACTCTTCTGACATACAGCCCAGCCTATTCGCCGGGAGCACATCCTCAGAGCTACCTGGACCAGGGGAACCCTCCTTTCCCCAGCTGCAGGGAGCAGAGGTGGGTGGGGGTGAAGGGAGGAGTGGAGCCCAGGCAGCTTGAGAGGGACACCCCAAGCCGAGCCCTCAACCTCGAATGTCTGCTCGGCACCCTCTCTCTACAGCCTTCCTCCTCTCTACAAGCAACCGTGGGCTGGCGGGCAACCTGCCTCCACCTCTGTGGCCGTAGACCGCGGGCTACCTGGCCCTGTAACTTCTTCAAAGAGGGGGACCCTGCGGGCGGGAGCAAGGTGACCCTCAGGAACTCCTTCTCCAAGAGTCTCTTTGTCTGCCCTGGGTCAGGCCCGGTCCATGCTGCATCACTGCTGGGCCGAGGAGCAGATGAAAGACTCCTCACGATCGCCTGCCCTTATGCTGCTGAGTTTATTCTCAAAGCTTTGGCCCCAGACATTGGCAAGCCCAGACAGCCACTGCTGCGTGCGCCGCCTGTGACTCCCGCTCGTCCCTCGGGAGCTGTGCCATTCATCTCAGTTCAGTAGAAAAGAGACCTTGGAATGCCTGACTTTGTTCCGGTCGGCACAGCCATCCACCAGCAGAGGCCCGTCTGCAGCTGGACACCTGCCCACACTCTGCACTTGGGACCCACAGTTCCCCGCCCAGGTGAGTCACGGGCATGCACAGCACAGCAGAATCCAGCTCAGCATCTAGGATGCTCAGCCTACTCAGCCGTATAATCAGTGAAGCTTTTCTGAGAACCAAGCCTGATGTGGGTGAGATTCGATCCAAGATAACTTTGTGGATGTCTAATCTGAAAGTCGTTCTCTAAGGGGAGATGTCAAGCATGTCCTCCTCCCTGCCCTCTCCCCACACTTAGAAACCAGGCTCCATGCCCAGGCCTGGCAGCGCTGATTGGAGCAGGTGCTCCAAGCTGGACCAATCGTGGTCGCCCCTCGGGATTGTGGGAACTGGAGGGGCCTGGCTGCAGAAGGCCATAACCCCTCCCTTCATTGGACTTATCTCCGTGTGTCGTTATACACATGCTTCTGTGATTATTTGATAAATGGATGAATCACTGAATTCACAAATGAATGAACCGTTGAACTCCAAGGTCGGTTAAGAGCTGAGGCTAGCATCAGCCCTGAGAAGGGAGAAAGAATCTGTGGGGCGGGGGAGATGGGAAGCCTGGCAAAGGAAGCTGGTCTCTAGAGGGGAATGGAGCAGATGGACCAGACGCCCATCTGTGGTTCCTGCAGGTGGACTCTGCCAGAACTCTTGGATGCCTCCAGAAAATTCTCTCCCTGGGCTGGTTTCAGTTGGCTTCTGTTCCCTGCAGCTGGCTATGTCCTCAATGTCTACAGGGTAGACATCTCTCTGCAAAGCAAGATCGAAAGAGACACAACCTTCCCTCTGAAAGACCCAGTGGCCTCCAGTGAGCACACCGAGGCTGAATCTACAGTGGCCCAACATCCTGGAGAAAAAATGGAAATACAGCCCCCAGCCAATTGATCGGCCTTTAAATCCACTGATGTAAAAATAAAACCTCCTGGGGACTGAACGAACAGTTTGCTTCGCAACTAGATTGAGGTCTGGAGGAAAGACAGTGTGGCTCCCACAGTGTGTCGTGCTGCGGGTGCCCCAATTCTCCAGGATGAGAGGGGAACCTCTCTCTCTCTCCCAGGCAAGCCCGAAGCCTGGGTAGAGTGACGGTACCAGACGCTGCCCCTTGGATCTCATTAGCTAAGTGTCCCTGATGACAGATGACAGCTGGCACCCTTCGGGAGAAATCCAGGTTGCATCCTTCCCTGCCGCAGCACGCCATTCACACCAGCTCCATCCTTGCACCACCCTGCCACTCCGGGATGGGGCCGCCGACAAGTGAATGAGGGAGACATTCACACTCGTGTTTGCAAACTGTCACCTTTATAAAACAGGAGGCATTTTTCTATTACAATTAAAAACACTTATGTCAAGTTTGCTTTTAATTAAATCCTTTCTGTGCCTTTGACTCACTAAAGAGCAGCAAAGAGTGGCCTGTAGTGGCACCAGAGAAAAATGGAAAAAAAAAAAAATCCAGAAGCTACAAAACCCCTCTGAGAGCTGCTGACCCAAGTTGTAGTCAAATTTTAGAATTCTGTGATCTTCGCTCAGGAAAGTAGGTGGGGATTTGAGGAGTTGTGGCAATCACTCTAGTAACCTACCCCATACTTCTTTCTGGCCAAAAAAAACCCAGCTTTGTTCAAATATCAGGTGGAGAGTCTTTGACCCCAGGAGGATATCACTTCATGCTAACCAATATGACACAGGGGAATCTTCTGGAGAAAGTATTCTCTGTTGTTATGAAAAAAAAGACACTTAAAGAGAAATTGTCTGCTCCCCTCTGACCCCGGCCTCCTGCCCGCAAGCATGGCATAAGGATGTAATGGTTGGAGCTGTGGCAGCTATTTTGTGACCATGAGGGGAAACTCAAAAGAATCATAGGGAGGCCAGCCCAGAGACATGACATTGTGGAGCTGCTGAACCAGGACCCGCATCTCCATACCTCTAAACATACGGTGTGAGAAAACTATATCTTTGCTTAGTTATATTTCCTGTTACCTGCAGCTGAAACATTCTTAATTGACATAAGGTATGAATCAAGCCGCTAAGTTTACAAAGAGGAAAAGTAGCATTGACTTCATGCCTGCTTTCAATTGTGCTAAGAATAGAATACAAACCCCCTTCCTGACCTGCTTACTTCATGTCACTCTTCTCTCTTTCTATATTCCAGTCATACCAGCATCCTTTCATTTCCTCCAATACAGCATACTTGCTCTTGCCTTAGGACCTTTGCTCGTGCTGTTCTGCTTATCCTTTGAAGACCTCATCCTCTGTTTTATGCCTGTCTTCTCTGCATATTCTCACCATTTGGGTCTCTGATCAATACTCCCTCCCCGAAGCTTTCCTGATAATCTAATCTATAGTAGCCCCAACTTCCCTCTGGTACAAGTGACCCACCACGACTACATGTGTTGACTTATTTTCACTCTCCTCCAGTGAAGTCTAAGATCTGTGACCATAGCAGCCCTGGAGGCCTTGCTCACTATCATATTTCCCATGTGTAACACAGGCCTGAGCCTCTGCAGCCCCTCACATTTTAAAATCAATGAATGGACATTCGGATCACTGTGCTAGGCCCTCCATATGGTAGCACATTACACTCCATCCGTTGGTCCATGAGGTGAGAATGCTTCTTCCCATTTCACAGATGACAAAACCAAGGCTCACTGAGTTTATGAAACTTATCCAAGCTTCCGAGCCAGTAAGCGATGGACCATGGTTCAAACACAGGTCTCCTGGCCCTACAGACTCTCTTCCACACTGCATTCATCTGGCTGAGTTTTGTCAATTTTTTCAGAAGATAATTGGGAGACACTTCCAAACTTGGCATTGAGGAATCTTGGTTTGTTAGTAATTTCATAGACAGATAGTAAGATGCAAATCTTCCACCAGCTGCTCCATTCTGCACCTATCCAGCAGCAGCTCGGGGCCAGAGGGCTCTAAACACAGAGGGATCCCGAAAAGGAAATCCACAGCACCTGGAGCTAACACAACACCCTAAAGCTCCACATGGCCAGAAGGTCAGCAGTCCCTGCAGGGAGAATTCTGACCCCCATGATAATTTGGAATTTTGTTCCCATTGGTCTATGTGTGTCTAGTGCTATGTTAAAATAAAATTCAAAATTTTGTACTATCAAAATGTAAAATCAAGTCATTTTCTAGAAACTGAACTCGGGACATTATGGCTCAGAGTCAGCTGTTACTGTGGAGTGTGGTATTGGAGGCCAATCTGTGAGGCAGGGTGTAGACAATAAAATCGAATAAACAAATGCTAGGCAAAAGGAAAAGAGGATGGAAACAACTGTTATTAAGTATCTGATATACACTAAGCTCCTGGCAACAGCATTTGTTTGATAAGCATTAGCACATTTTATTTATGCAGCAATATGTCAAGGGAACAGGTAGTGATCAAGACTCTTTCAAAAAGGCCTACATCTATTTGACCATCTATTGCTGATGAAGACCCTGATTGGGGCTTCCTTTGGAGAATAAAACTGGAACAAGGCCTCTCTGGCAGCTCTACTGTGGGCCCCAGGGATCTCTGACCTGCCCTAAAGATAGAGAGGCAGAACAAGTTAGTGTGGACTTGACAGGTGCCAGGCCCCACCACTGATTCTGCAGTGCAAAGTTGCCATGAACTGCTGTGTAGGTTTTGCACTGCACAAATCCAGGCAGTACCTGATGCAAATGGCATTGACTTGGTGTGAATGGCACCCTCAGTGCTATGCAGGGTAAACCTGCCCAACCATACGTGGCATTCCTGTGCAGTAGATCCCCTGAGTAGTTTTGCTGGGCTCTGTGTGTTTTTAACACAGATTTCTGGGCCCCACCCCCTGGATAATTGGCATTCCGTTGTTTGTAGGTGGGGCCTGGGAATCTATGCTATAAATACCCCCAGGTGATTATGATGCGCGTTGTCTACAGGCCACCCAGTGGGAAACCCTCTACGGAAAAGTGGCCATGATTTTTTGGCTTGTATAGTGCATTCCAGACAAGAAGCTGGTATCCCTGACCAATCCTTTCTCCAAAAAAAACGGAGAATGGAAACCCTTCTCGGGAATGTGGAACCCTAGTGAGCTGGCTTCCAGAGCAATGTGCTTCTATTACATCCTGCCAGAAGGCGAAGCTAATTTCTGGACCCTGCAAATGCAAAGCCAACAGTTTCCTGAGTATAAAGGAACCATTGTCCAGAGCAGGGGAGTGGCGGCCTCCACTTGGGGAAACCCTGGCATTGGCACAGTCTCTATAAAGCCATTCCTTGGAGGGGGTGACCGGTAAGTAGGGACCCCCCCATGCCCCTAAGCAGAGATGACTTCTGGCTACAATCACCACGATTAACTGCTGTCTGCCTCCTCTCCTCTCTCATAAATATGCTCCCATTCAATCTGCTGGAGGGGGTTTTTCTCCTTCCCGCAGATATATATCCTTGACTTTCTAATGGGAGCCAAGTGGAACTAGGATCTCTTTTGCAGTCATTTTGCTTAATGCATCTTTATCCACACAGGGGGAGAAACTGCCTTAGTACGTTTATCCACACTGGGAGGAGGGACAAACTCCAGGGGATGCTCTCTAATTTTCCAATCATTCAAGTTCTATGTCCCTGACATACGGGACATGCTTCCCTACCACTGTCTGTCTGCAACATGCCCCTGGAGGGAGGGTCCTCAGATCCATCTCTGCTTCTGGAACTCCTTCCCATATCCCTGGACCAAGCACAACTAACGTTTCCCCGAAGTTACCAGATATACCCCCAGGGGGATGCAACTGACCTCGCCTCTGTTCTCCAACCACGTGACGTCCCTCGGTCTCACCCAAACTGCCCTTGTGCTTGGCCAACTGTATACCTACCTGTCTCTTTTGCTAGAACACAAAGTCCTTCCGGGGAGAGTCAGTGCCTGGGTGGGCGCCTGGCAAATGTGTATTGAAGGCAAGCATGCCATGTATGATTTAACACAACTTTTAGTGATGTGGCAATGCAATAGGGTCTTAATTCATACTAATTTGGGGAGATCTGAATTAATGAGAAACGGGGGTAATTTGAAAGAACAATAGCTTATTTACTCTGAATATCATGCAGAAAATCAAATTAGCCCCAGAGAATTGTTGGAGAGAGGCCTTGCCTTCTGCATGAATGAGTAAGAATGTGTCAACTGCAGCGCATCATCTCCAAAACCTAGCTTCCCTGGGCTGCTGTATCTAGAAAGGCAGGTTTAGAAGCTAAAGCCAGGGCCTGGAGTCAGATGATCCCGGACTTTATTTTTTACTGCACCATTACTAACTTACTTAAACTCTCTCTAAACTAGCCTCAGTTTGCTTGTCTGTAAAATGGGAATAATGGTAATACCTTCCTCCCGGGTTTTCCTGTGAGAAGACATCGTGTCTGTCAGGTACTTGGCACACTGTAAGTGCTCAATAAATGTTGCCTGCCTATTTAGTAACTGTTATTTAATCTGTGGAAGAAGGGGTTTCCTAAATATGAAGACAATTTTGGCCCAGCCCTGGGCATGTCCTGAACAATAGAGGAAAAAAACTGACGAGGTCCTCTCAGGCATCAAGGACCCTAGATACGGAGGTCTCAACTCCAGCTGTCTTCTTAGGAGCTCCCCAGCCAGCGGAGCAGGCATGCACAGCGACAGCCAGCAGAATAGCACCCATGCCTCACGGCCCCACTTTCCAATCACTAATATTCTTCAGGATTCCAGGAGATCAGCCCCCTCCCTACAGTGTCCTCATAGGTGAAAACCAAAATATTCCCTCTGGCTTCACCCAAAGACAAGCTACCAATATGCAGGAACTCCAGCAAGCCAGGCTCCATCTGATGGAAACTAAGCCCCAGCACTCCCCACCCCCTCACCGCCCACCTGACCCCTCAGCTCACCTCCCTGGCCAGCACATCTTAAAGACACAAGCCCAATCAATAGGGAGCATTCAGAGAGTTGCTGCCAGTGGCTACTAGAGAATAGATACGGAGAAAGTCATAACGATGATAAATCCAGGATCTGCTCCTCTCTGACTAATGTAGACACTAAAACACGCCATGAATATCCTGCTTTGAAACGTGTCACGCTTCTGAGGGACCAATCAATCTCTGGCTCTCGGTGGACCACATTAAAATAAATTTGTCACTGTGAGTTTATGAAATATTGATGGTGTTTTTTAGTCAGGGTGTTAGGAGGTGGAAAGGTGTATCAGAAGAGGGAGGCGGGGAGAGGGAGAGTTGCTTTAATGAATTATCTCCAGGCTAGGAAGGGGAACATCTGCAGACGCTGGAGGAAGAGGGAGCATGGAAGAAAGTACATTGGTGTGGAGAGCAAAAAGCTTCCAGAAGGAGGAAGCCCAGAGCTGTCAGGTCTAAACAGCACCACAGAGAACACTAATGAATGGGTACCTTGGGAGGGGTTGGTTGACACAATGAGGGTTTTCTCCTAAAATAAGGATTTGCGTATGTAAATCCAACTCTGGGACAGACACATCCCATTAACATATTACAGGTTCTGAGAAATCCTGCAGTAAAGAAACTCATTTGATTTTGTGTGAGCTTAACATGTCCCAAAGTAGCTGATTCGGTAAGACCAGCATCTTGCTGAGCCCTAGGGTTCTGTGGAAACCAGGATGGAAATGCTGGCCTAAATCTCCGCCTCACCAAGTGTCACACGTGGACACCAGCAGCATATCACCAGAGAGCTGGTTAGCAGGCCCACCCAGGATCAACAGAATCAGACTCTGCCCTGTAACAAGATCCGAGTGATTTATGCAGAGTCAAATATGGAAAGGTCTGGTTTAAGTGGTTCACCAGAAAAAGACCATGTAGGACAAGCTGAAGTATCCCAGGTAAAGAAGGGCTGGCTCCTGCCGTCACCCTGCCCATGGCCAGCACCAGAAGACCTAAGGACTGTCTGGCCTTGTCTGGCGTCAGGGCTGTTTGTCAGCTAAGCATTCACTCGCAGCAGCATAAACTCATAAAATCAGATATTTTAAAAATGCCCTTGAAACCAGTAGAAAAGATGGAAACCCAGTGGTCTTTTTTGCATTTGCAGAACCAGAAGCCAGGAACACCTCCACCAGCACCGGAAGAGTTGAACTGAGGTCATCAGCCTGCCCCACCCACTCAGCAGGCTCAAACTTGTCACTTGGCCTCCAAAGACAGCTGGTGTCCACATGTGGAAACGAGTGGAGAAAGGTTGGGGAGCCCAGGTAGATGGCACCTGTCATGTGGTATGTGAGAAGCTCACACCCTGGAGGGGCACATCCCAGTTCCACTGCTTAAGTAGCTGTGTGACCTTGGCAAGTGCCTTCACCTCTCCGAGCCCCAGGGCCCTGGCTGTCTTGTTCACTGCTGCACCACCAGGCCTCAGCACATGTTTAGAACGTGAAAGCATGTTTGATGCACAAATGAAAATACTGTCCAAGCTGTATGGCGGGGACCATCATAGTTCCTGCCTTTTAAAAGGGTTATTGAGAGAATTCACGAAATGGGGCCCGGGAGACGCGAGGCACACATAGTGGACACTCCAAATGGGTTTTTGCTTTACTTATGTATTGGCTGGTCCCAGTGTAGACAACTGAGGGACTGTTTTCCCTCCTGCTCGTGCTTTGGCAGCTGAGATGGCTGACTCTGGGCTTTATTCATTACCGATCAGTTCCCTGGTTGATTGAGGGGCAGAACAGGATTCTGCTCCCTCTGGTGGCTTTTGAACTTTTTTGTTCCTCAGGGTTGCCCGCCCCCCTTCCCAGAAAGGAACTGGTGGTCAGAAGCCAGGTCATGCTCCGCAGACCAGCTCTCAAAGCCTCTTGATCTTTGCCCACTGACCCTCAAGAATGGCCCACTTCCCTAGAGAGTCAGCTTGGGAAAGCGTCTTGTTCTTTTCCTTAAACAGCTAAAATAGTGTAAAAAAAACACCAGCCCCTGGACCCACAGGGATGGCCCTCTTCCTTCCTCCTCTTCCATACCACATGGCCAGGACAGGCTGGACTTCTTGTCCTCCGCTGGTGTCTGAGCACATCCTGCTTAAGTCCGTTCTTCCCTCAGATCCCTCAGTTAACTGGGTCTCAGTTTTTTCCTCTGTAAAGTGGGGAGGATGAATTCTTCCTAACACAGTTGTAATAAGGATTAAATGAAATAATGCGTGCAACTGATTATCGATTAATGCTTTCTTGATATTGGCCAATGGATGATGAAGCAAGCACTCAAGAAGCTATATTAATCTTGCAGTTGTTATTATTAAGGATTCTTTTTGACACCAGTACATAGTACAGAAGATGCTTGATAAAATTGATTGAATGGAGAAAGGACCTGACACACACCAAGAGAAAATAGATTATGCTGTCTTAGAAATAGAAATAACAATTATTTAGTGATTAATATATGTCTGGAAATGTGCTAAAATCTTTTACATATGTTATTTCACGAAAGTGTTAAAAATAACACGATATGGGTACTATTAGGATTCCCATTTCACAGATAAAGAAACTGAGGCACAGAGAGGTTAAGTGACCCACCTAAAGCCACACAGCTAATAAATGGAAGAGCTGAGATTCAAACCTAGGTATTTCTGGTATCAGAGACTGAGCTTTGGGTTACAAAGTTATATCACACAGTGCTTTACAACAGTTAAAACTGCATCCAATCAGTCTCCTGTAGAAGACTGAATTCCACACGGCCAAGATTCAGCTTAACCAGAAAAACAAAAGGAAAATCAAGCACCCTGAGATTGCTCCATATTCCACCAGGCACCCCCACAAACTGGTGGTTGGTCTCCCAGATTTTGTTGCAAAGGAAAGAAGTTGTCATGAGGAGAGATGGGTTTGTGTCCTTTTATATTGCGTCAGCTGTGAGACTTGAGGCAAGAGAATAAAGCTCTGAGTCTCCATTTCCTTGTGGGCTTCCAGAGTCATGGAAGGAGTTAAAATAAGCAGTTCAGTAAAGCAGCCACATTCCTACATGTGTATCCAATGCCAGGCAAAATGGTGGGGTTTCCGAGATACAAAGATCTGCCTCATGAGTTTACAGAGCAGTAGAGGCAGGTGTTATTTTAACAACCCAGAGGATGGAGCAACCGACTCTATACTGGGGAAGGGCAGTCAGAGAACGGCCACAGAGTTCATATCTGAATGGGCTCTTGAAGGATGAATAGGAGTTCTCCATGTGGACAGGGAAGAAGAAGCACCTCCAGGGAAGACTGTAGACAGGAAAGTGCTTTATAAATTGTGACACATGACTGCGTCTGCCCCAGTATCTGACCAACACCATGTCATGAAGAAGTCAATTTAGCTAGTGCATCCAGGTGTAGAACCCCTCCACTGTCATGCAGGTGTGATCCCCTGAGCCCCCAGTGTGAGGTTCATTTGCACAGTCTCATTGCTAGAGTGACAGGATTTCTGACATGGTCCATCTGTGCCATCAGGGAGGCAGGTTATGCTGGATGGCTAAGCAGTAGACAGTCTCCATTAGTTAAGTGACAAAATCAGCCCAACCAGGTGACTGTTACTATATTAACACACCAAGTAAATGACTAGCTGACTATTCCACTTTTCAACCCAGCACGTTGTGAAACTACACAGATCGATTTAGCCACCTCTGTGCCTGACACCTTTAGAAGACTTCCTCAGTGAAGTTCCCAATGAGCCATAAATGTGAGCAAAAGCAAAGAAGCATCCCAGCATGCCCTTGATGATCAGATGCACATTCATCTAACACCCCAACACAGACCTTTGGTAAAGCCAGAAGGGAGGCCCAAGAGGCCCAAAGTGGAATATAAATCATGGGAACTTAGCTCTCTTGGGTGGGTACATGGAAGTCAAAAGTCAAGGAAAAAGTAGAAGAAAAGTGGCAATATCTATAGGACACAAAGGACCTCTATGACAGCTTACCCACTGTCGTAGATTGTATTATTCTTCACAATATGTTTTGGCCTCCCTAAGGGAGAGTTTTATGTCCACATCATCCCGCCTAGTTTGAATATGGTCATGTGACCTGTGCTACTCCCCTCCCTGGGAGGGGCTGAACTAACCCTGCATCCCTGAAATTAAGAATGGCCATTTGACTTCCCTTGGCCAACGAAATGTGAGCAGGAGTAACCAGTGTCACTTCTGATTAGAAACCGTAGGAGCCGGTTCATGACGAACCATGGTTTTCCTTTCTCTCTGGCACAGACTGACAATGTCCCATTGTCCCATGGAGGCTTCTTCATCAGCCTGGATCCCAAAGTGCAGGGTGTGGAAGGAAGCTGTATCCAACAGGAAATGTACACACAGGGTGAGCAAGCAATTAATGTTTCCTATTTTAAGTCGCTGAGATTTGGGGATTTTTTGTTAGCATAGTGTAACTTGGACTGAACTGCCTGTTATATCCACCGGGCGCCATGGAATGGAAGAAAGAGAATGGCAGAGAAAGACTGCAGGCACTTTTAACATATAGAGATGCCAGCAACTAATAAAGAAACAAGGTCCAAAGAATTTCCAGAAACTTTCAGCAGCAGTTCCTCTTTTCTTAAAGCAGAGGCCCTCAACCAAGGCCTAATTGGCACCACTCCTCCCCACCCCCAGGACATATGGCGACATCTAGAAAAATTTGGAGTTGTCATGGTTTGGATGCTGCCACTAAGAATCTAATGAATAGAGCCTATGGATGGTGCTGAACATCCTACAATGCGCAGGACACTTCCCACCACAAAGGGTTATCCATCCCCAAATGTCAATAGTACTGAGGTTGAGAAACCCTGCCTTAGAGAGAAGCCAGGAAGGGGGAATGGAGAAGTGGGCTATATATCACATTTAACAACAAAAGCATGAAACATCTACATATCATTATTGAATTTAGAAAGTGTTTGCTCATACATTCTCTCATTTCACCTTTATGCTTCTCCTGAAGGATGGAGACCGTTAGCCTATCTCGTCGAGTCGGTCACAGAAACCCAAGCACATGAGCTTACATGAGGGCACATTTACAAAGAGGAGATCAGAATTCTAACCCAGTTTGGCTGCCCCATTTCCCCACCATGTTTCGTTAAACTATGGCTGTTTGCAATGTCATTTCCTCCAGGACGTAGATCAATATTCAGTCACTCATTTGGGGGCAGTGTCTAAAGACGGATCAGGTGCGTTTCTAAATCTTCTAATCCCTTTGAACATGGGAATCAGCAAAACAGGCATACTGCTTAGTGCATTTGTTTTGATAAGCATAGCTTTGTTTTAATTATTTATGATAATACCGAGTGCAGACTAGTCAATTACCCTGGTATATCTTGTCAAAGTAACAATGCCTTGGAGAAGTCTCTAAACCACTGACCTCTTAAATCTTTGCTGAGAAGTGGAGCAAAACCATGGTGGGGATTCTTGGTGGAAAATCGTCTATTGCCCGACCAATTAGCCAAACCACAATGTGGAATGCTCTCTACTGGAGCATTCCAGTGATGCAAGAGGCTTCTTGTTGCACGGGTCTCATCAACAAAGGCTGGCAAAGAAAAAGCCAAAGGCATGTGGACTGTGGGAAAACTGTCCTCCAAAAATACCATGCAGGTCAAACAGTTCCTCGCTGACAAAAATATGTTGTGCAGTTCCCATCAAGGTCCCTCAGCTCACATGTACAGAGAGCAAAACTAAACACTACTCACATCAGTCATCCGGGGCCACCCATCGCCAGGGCTCAGGCAATCTTTCCAAGCCTATTTGAAGATTTCCAACTGCTGATCCTGTCAATTAGCCACAGCCTGAACCCTGGTAAGAGGCATGTGAAAAGATAATAGTAACAATGGAAATCAATAAGTATTCTTATATTCATATATGGATAAAAATAATTGTTCAGCAATATAATTTTCTATTACATTTTGCAGTGATTGTTATGATTATCATTGCACTTTGGAAGCTGTTTTTATGGCAATGTATTAATCTGGTAGAAATTAAAGATTGAGTGGGTATGGAAAACGGTATAAAGGTTCCTCAAGAAATTAAAAATAGAACTACCATATGATCCAGCAATCTCACTTCTGGGTATATATCCAAGGGAAACAAAATCATTATTTTGAAGAGATATCTGCACTCTGTTCATTGCAGCATTATGCACAAGAGCCAAGATATGGAAACAACCCAAGTGTCTGTCCATGGATGAATGGGCAAAGAAAATGTGATGAACACACACACACACACACACACACACACAATGGATAGAATATTATTCAACTTTTTTTAAAAAAAGGGAAATCCTGTTATTTGAAACAACATGGATGAAACTGGAGGGCATCATGCTAAGTGCAAGAAGCCAAACAGAGAAAGACAAATATTGCATGGTATCTCTTACATGTGGAATCTGAAAAAATAAATAAGTTTTAAAAATCTAATTCATAGAAACAAGGACTAGAACAGTGTGCCAGGGGCTACAATGTGGAGGAAATGGGGAGACGTTGGCTAAAAGGTACGAACTTCCAGGGCTAAGATGAATAAGGTCTGAGGACCTAGTGTAGAACATGGTGACCAGACCTGATAATACAGGGGGAAAAAAGAGTTGAATGAGAAGGCACAGAATATTGTGTGACTCCAGGAATATGCATAAATGTGACATTCTCAGTTACCCATTTCTGACCTTCACTTCTGAGTGATTTTGACATTCGGTAATTAAAATGGACAAGGTCGACTAAGTAGAGCCCATTAGAACAGAAAGACTGATAAAATATTGGGGATTTTTTATCAGTTTTTGGTAACAACATGTGGGCAGCTTCCCGCAGAGATGAACCCACCAACCTGCACAGTGGACAAAGACTCCTCTTCAGCAGAGGTTCCTGGTACCCTGCCCCACTTCCCCTCACCCACATGATCCACCTACAGTGTCCACCCACAGTGCCTGCTTCTGCACCCCCTTTCTTCTCTGCCTCACACCTTTTCCTAGCAATCCTTGTATGTGCTAATCTCCTGCAAGCACAAATGCCCTCAGCAATTATCTCCAACTGATGGGGTTTGGAGTCAGTGCATAAATCCCCAGCCTCCCACCCTAAAGAGATGTTAAGGTGCATATCATATGGCATCTCAGGGGTTCCCCAGCAGGATTAAGGCTCAGCCCCCACAGCTGTAATCATATCCTCATTAGCATGCCATTTGAGGAGGCTTTTCTTCCTTTTTGGCCCTGCTTTCCCTACTTCCTCTCTTGTGCCTTCTGGGATTACCTCTCAGATAAATAAAAGAACCCACACCCAAGTCCTGGTCTCCAGAGGACATGAATTGAGACACTGCCCTCCAATAAAATAGGAGCTACAACTCTGACCCTCCTTGAAGTTCAAGTATATAGAAACAGGTACAACAGACAAGGGTGAAAGGGAATAAAGCCAGATGACCAGGAGGACCCGGACTTGGAGAGGGCATGCTGACAGAGCAGAGACACTAGAGCAAGGGGACCAGTGCAGTCTTGATGGTCTAAGGGTTGGGGCCAGCATGGTTCCATGTAGATGGATGCGTCTGGGTCCAGCTCTTTCCTTGACCAGTGTAGCACCTGCCTGGTATTCGGTACTCCTTTCTAGATTCCTCTGAGGAAACTGTCTGTCCTCATTGTGTATGTTGTTGGTTGCAGGGCAGTTAGAGGTGACCACTTCCCATGTGGGAGTTCAAAAAGCAATGATCCTCCTTCTTCCGGCCATGGTCTAAGCTGGACCAGAGGCAGGCTAACAGCCTATGTTTAGAAGCAAGATGCCCTCCCTGAGGATTTGAGTCTTGAGAGAAGGGAAAGGTGGAAAGAAATGGCTAGAATCCATGCATGGCTGCAGAGGATGGGGGCTCCTGGCCAGATTGGTCTGGCCATGAGATCACTGCTGGGCAGTGATTCATATATCCACAGGGCTCATGTCTGCCCCGGTTCCCCACCTCTAACAATCCCGAGGTTCCAAATATCCAACTGATTTCCTTCTGCTGGAATTTAGCCAGTTGATTTCTGTTATTTACAACCCGGGACCTTCACTGATGTTTTACAGTGTAGGAGCCCCCTGGGTGGGAAACAGATATGGGGGGTGGGGAGAGCTGGAAAAGTTCTAAATCTAAGAACTATGAAATATGTTTGGAACCTGAGCAGTTTTGCAATGAGATACCTATCGAATGAACATAAATTGGGGAGAGGAAGTGTTCTTTGTCCCTTTTGTCTCCTGGAATCCTTATTACCTGAGCAATTAATTAATTAATTAATGCACCCAAAGGCAGTATGAACAGAAAGCTTCAACAGAGCCATCAGATTACAAAGTTCCAGGCCACCATCCAAAGCGTTAGGCTGGGGCTCACAGAGTCAAGAGAGTCCTTACCCTCACTCCACAGTGACAATAGCATCAGGGCTTGGTGAAGGGACCCAGGATTAGAGTCTGCATGTCAGACAGCTAGCTACCCTTGGGCATGCCATTGTGGTGGCACCCTGAAAGAGACAGGACAAGATGCTCTAAAGTGTGGCTTTGTCATCTCAGTTTTGCTGGCAAAGAAGAGAGTGGCTACAAGACTGATTTATGAACACGTGGAACCTTCTCTAGAATCCCCCCCAAGCCATTTTGGAAACAAAAGCATAGAAGAGGCCTTCCCACAATGAAGCAAGTGGAGGTCGGAGCACCCCAGGTCCTTACTGTGCTGCAACCAGTAGACTAGCAAAGGCAGGAGTGGGCTGGGTCAATCCAAAGGCAGAGTTCTTGAGCAAATTACCTTGTGCCTCTGTGCTTCACCTTCCTAATCTACAAATTATTTCAGTCTCTACTCCATGAGGCTGTTGTAAGGCCTAACAGAAATAACATATATGTCATGCTGTGTCATTATGTTCTATTATGCACATTTGTGCCATCCATGCAAACTCTGTGTACAGCCATGATATAAGTTCCTGGCACATATGTTATTAGAACTTCATCTCCAGTGTGCACAGAATAAGTCTGAAACATATTAAATATTTACATTTAAAGTAGGGGACTATAAGGAGAGGGGCTTGGGGGATGGGTTAACGAGGTGATGGAGATTAGAGAGGGCCCTTGCCTTGATGAGTACCAGGTGATGTGGAAGTGAATCACTCTATTGTCCACCTGAAACTAATAGAACATTCTATGCTAACTAACTGGAATTCAAAAAGCCTTAAAATGTTTAGGCTACATAAATAAAGGAGGAACTAAGTTCAAAAGGACACTGTTGAGAATGTCATGACTGTGACACATGCCACCCCAAGATCACCAGGCGGGGCCAGAGGACTGGGTGAGCAGGACAGTAAGCCATCCTCTATGGCTGCGCCATTTCCTCCTTGACCAGAGTTGTGGTCTTGTTCAAAGACAATGCTCTCTCCCAGTAAAGAAGGCCTGTTTTTCCACTCAAGTTGGGTTAACTCTGTACCAAACCCACCAATAAGCCCTAACTTCAAACTGTGTGAGCAAACTGAAGTCAATATTTTGCCAATCATAGAATTTACTATGACTAAACACCAAACAATAAAGCTTTAAAAAATTGAGAGACCTCAACAATAGAAATTTTAAAATTAACAAATTGAGAAAAATAACATCTGTGATAAAGAGATAATCTGTGATAAAGAGTTCCTAACATCTGTGATAAAGAGTTAATATCATGAAAATCTTCTTCAGGTTTGGATCACCCTTAGTAGTAAGAAGACCGGTGCAAAGATGGGGAAACGCTCCATCCAAGGACAGACAGGGGAAGTCCACGCAAGAAGAACCATAAATGGCAAATAAAGAAGATTTAAAAGGCTCAGCCCACTCATAATCCAAAAAAATGCAAATTAAGACAGCAATGTAATTTCATTGGTAATCTATTACATTTGCAAAAATTAAGAAAATCCAATTGGTGACAGCAGAGCGAGGGAGACTCATATACTACAGGTAGGAGTATAAATTAGATCAAATTCCTAAAGCACAATTTGGCAATATATATCAAAGATGCTGACATTATTCATACCCACTTAAGGATTTCATCCTAAGGAAAGAATTAGAAATGTGAACAAATATTTATTCACAAAAATGTTCATCATAAAACTACTTATGGCAGCAAACAAATGGATGTATCTGACAGTAGGACAACAGGGAAGTGAGTAAATAGCATCTGGTTCATCCATACTGTAGAGTATTAGCAAGTCTTTTAAGAACACACTGAAAACACACGTTACAAAACAATATATAATTTGATCACAACTATATAGAAATAAAATTTATTTACGCATATTGTATATGCATAGATACAGGACTGATGTTTTATAGTCCAAAGTATACATTGTGTTTATCCCTGGGAGGTAGGGTGAGAACACTAATAGGACTTCAGATTCCCCTCTGGCTGGTCTCAGCAGCAAGAAATAAGGAGGAATGACACCCGGGCCCAATCAAGCGGAAACTCAGAGCCTTCAGCATGCAGGGATCTTTCTTAATGGTATCCTGATATTCATGAGACTGGAACATTTGAGACACAAATTTAAGAATGGAAAAGGAGATATGAGAGCAGATATGAGAGAGATTTTAAAATTAACAAAAGGGGCACCTGGGTGGCTCAGTTGGTGAGGCATCTGCCTTTGGCTCAGGTCAAAATTCCAGGGTCCTGGGATAGAGCCCCATGTTGGGGTGGATGCAGGGGGGGAGGATGGTTCCTGTTTAACAAGGAGTCTGCTTCTGTCTCTCCCTCTGCCCCTCCCCTGCCACCACTCGTGCTCTCTCTTGCTCTCTCTTGTTCACTTGCTCTCTCAAATAAGCAAATAAAATCTTAAAAATAAAAATAACAAAGAAAATGCAGTCCTATATACTGATGGTCTTGAAAAACCTCTGTAGGTAATTTTCTAGAAAAGTTACACTGTTCTAGTGAACAAAATTGATTCAATAAGTATCGCGAGGGGCACTTGGGTGGCTTAGTCAATTAAGCGTCTGCCTTCAGCTTAGGTCATGATCCTGGAATCCTGGGACTGAGTCCCACATTGGGTTCCCTGCTCAGCAGGAAGTCTGCTTCCCCTCTCCCAATGCCATTCCCCTTGCTTGTGTGTGCTCGCTCCCTCTTTCTCTCTCTCAAATAAATTAAAAAGTAAATTAATAAATTAATAAATAAGTATCGCAAGATCTGAACACCAACCTTGATGGTCTTAGTAATGCAATAAGCTAAGAACAGAAATAAGTGTTTAACTATTGACAAGAAAGAATCAAATGGGCACTATTCACAAGTATTATTATAAAATTCAGAAAATGTAAGGTAAGTGATAGAAGGAGTTGAAAAGCTAATGATACAATTTCATTAGATAGCAAGAAATAAAATAAACGCGTATAAATCTATGGTTTTCCAAGAGATCAGCAATGAACATTAACAAAGGTAAATGAAAAAATACCCACCCCCTAGTACCAAGGTAATTGATAATTATATTCAGTGCCCAAAGGGCCCTCCGAATGAATCTGTCTGGCCACTAGCAGTTATGCAGAGCATCAGGGTGACATGCTGTTTAAGCCTTTAGGAGGGATTGGCATCTGAAGCATATTGAAGAAAACAAGGGTTTTTCCTCCACTTGTTATCTGGTTAAACTCAAACTTCCACTTTTCCCATAATGGAATTTCATATTAACAGAACTTGAACACAGAACTTGGAGCTACACTTGGAAATCAGTCATTGCTTTAATTAGATCTGAGTAGCAGTCCTCCAGGACACGGGAAGAGGTCATCTCAGACTCTCATCTTTGAAAATCTAATGATGACTAGTGCATTCTAAGAGAATGCCACAGCAATGCCAAGACTGTCGCAACCCATTCTTCTTCCTGTGGCTGGAAATTATCTTTTGACATTCTGAGTTTGGAGACATTAAAACATGGAAGGGGAGGGACCCTGCACTAAGTTTCCTTAGAACCAAGAAACCAAGTAAGGAAAGGGGTTGTCCTAGAAATTCAAAGACTACAATCAACTTATTTATGAGCCCAGGAATAAAAGAAAGATGAGGCAAATCTGACTGCACCTATCAAACCAACGAGGGGATAGCTTTTGATAGAGAGAACAATGATCGTCTTAAGGATGCTGGTGGCAGTGAAGGGAATGCAGGGCCAGCAGGGGAAATGGTGACAGCAGAGGGAATGGGTGGATGGTGGGTGATGAAGAAGGGAAAGCAGAGGCTCATCACCACTCTGAGGGTAAGATGTCTTCATGAAGGCCTGAAAAGAAGGAAAGTCTCTCGGGGTTCATCTCTCCCCCTGGTTAAGGTATCTTGGCTGTCTCCAAAGAAAGTTTTAAGCTTCCAGTGTTTCTGTCTCCACTTTGGAGCAAATTCTCAGACTCCCTCCCCAAGATGACCTATGAATTCCTTCTTTTTGATCTTGCTGACAGACTTCTAAACCAATTCCAATTCTGGCAAGTATATCCGTGGTGTGACTAGCTTCGCCTTCAGCCCCAGTTATAACCCCCAACGGTGAACACACAAGCGAGTGACCATCAGGTCAGACCACCTGCAGGGAACTGACTAGGAGAATACGTTAAAATCCGTAACAAATACCCACCATTTGCTTCGACGTGGATGGAACTGGAGGGTATTATGTTGAGTGAAATAAGTCAATCGGGGAAGGACAAACATTATATGGTCTCATTCATTTGGGGAATATAAAAAATAGTGAAAGGGAATAAAGGGGAAAGGAGAAAAAAATGAATAGGAAATATCAGAAAGGGAGACAGAACATAAGAGACTCCTAACTCTGGGAAATGAACTAGGGGTGGTGGAAGGGAGATGGGTGGGGGGTGGGGGTGACTGCGTGATGGGCACTGAGGGGGGCACTTGATGGGATGAGCACTGGGTGTTATGCTATATGTTGGCAAATTGAACTCCAATAAAAAAGAAAATGTTAAAATCCGTAGAAGACTTCACATGTTGGACATAAAGGAAGAAAGATACAGAAGAGCCTTCATTGACACAATATATATGCAGGCCTGTCCTCCATGTTTCATGTATAGCTTCTCATTTAATTCATCCAACAAGCCCACCTGATAAGATACTAATACCCTCATTTTCCAGATGGGGAGATTGGGGCTCATAGCGTCTCCCACTCAACTACATACGCCGTGGAGGCAGGGACCACGGGGTATGTTTTGCACACCAATCTATCTCCAGGGTCTAGCACGTAGCTGGCACATGGTGGGCACTCGATGATTAATTACTAAATCGATTATTGCGAACTAAGGAGCCCAGCTGGCAAATGGCGAAGCCAGGGCTCCCACCCCGGGGCCGGCTCTCCCCTATGCTATTGTTCTAGCACAACTGCTGGGTTCTTAGATTTCCTTGGATTTTCAAAGGCAATTTTTAAGTCAAGTCAAAAGTTCTCTAGCTCCCTGTTCCCTCTGGAAACATCCAGTATGTTTTGGGAGGAGAGGCACACGGGGAAGATGAAATCGAAGAGCAGTAGTAGCTCCAGACATGACGGAGGTCCCCACAAATATTCCCCGTGGGCCTCATTACACATTTGAGCAAACATTACCTTCACTCACAGCTAAATTTCCTGTTTGCTTGGCTGATCAATTCCTCATCAAATTTTAATGCGGGGTTCAAACCGTCTGTGGTGTTTTAATTAGGCCCAAGATTGCAAAGTGTCTGAGGCAGGGCTGAGCCTCATCCAAATCCCCACTGCCCGCTGGGGTGTTGCCAGGGAAGGTGGGGGTGGTAGTTGAGCTGAGTGGGCTGGGCCGGTGCCAGGGCTGAGCAGACTTTCTTCCTAGGTATGCTGTGCTCTCTAGTGGTGACAGTCTGGGGAGATGTGGCCGCGCAGCCCCAGGGGCGTAGAGCCCTCTGCCAATGCCTTCCGGTCCCCAAGGATTTACCAGCCACCTTGCCTCTCCTGCATGCTTCCTTGCTTCCTGCTTCCTCTCTCTTCTCTGCCTACAAAACAGTGTCCTGGGAGCCGTGATGGAACAGGCAAGCAAACACTGACCGACACGAGTTGTGTGCCTGGCACTGTGCCAGGAGGTGGGAAGTGAGAGAAAAGTAAGACATAAGACCTGCCCTCAAGTGGTTCATAATGGAGAAGACGGGTGTACATACAACTTGACATGATGGGTGGTAGGTCCGGGACAGCTATGTGGCACTGGAGGCAGATGCCGTTGTGGCAGCCCCAGTGCCCAGGTCACAAGAAGGTCTGGTAGGCCTTTATCAGAAGCCACAGTGGTCCTTTTCAGAGCCAGAGGGTGATCCAGATACTTGGAACATAGAGATGTTGATGGATATTGACCAACATGGATCAATGGATAGATCTGGATGCTCCATGTCCGGTATGCCCCATTACCACTGTCACTTCCCCAAGCCAACCCCTTCCCCAGCACACAGCCTCAGGAAGTCTTCCTGTAAGTTTTGTTCTGCTTCTGACCAAAGAGACCAGGGTGGTCCAAAACTAACCACCTAAAAACTTTTTCCTTTGGGAAGCCTCCCTCCTTGTCCAGCCTGAGTCACCTGAAGCTACCGTTCATTTGTACTTTAAGGATACCCAGTGCCCATTACTGTAGTCAAGGTCCTCAGAAGTCCTGCAGAAAAAGAACCTGGGTCACATCGTTGAACCCTGTGTTCTCCAAGTTCATTTGCAGACAGAACACTTGTTTCTCTGAAACACTAGTTAACCCCTCCCTTCAGCACTAATACTTCCTGAATCTTGGCTCCGCACAATAGAACCTCTGACAGGTCAGAAACTGGGCACACATTCCAAAGGACACAGCGAGGTAGGTCGCAAAGTGCCCAGCACCATAGCCGGTGGCATGTCTAAGTGAATGAAGCCTGCTTTCGGTCATGACAGAGAAGACACAGCTTGAAAGAAGACAACTCCAGGGGGGACCAGGTGGAGAAGGCTGCCCAAGTTCGATACCAGCAATGAGAAGAAATAGAGACCTATTTGGAGGTGCATGGATTGATGCTCTTACTAGATTCAGGGAGGGAAATGGTGAAGCTTATATTTGATTGAAGTGGCCAATCTATGTTTTCAAGGCATTTGCTAATAACAGAGTATAATTAGCTGAATGTAGTAGTTTCCAAACTTGGCTGAGCCTGAAAATCACCTGGGGCGTCTGTTACTTGTGCTGATTCCCGGGCTTCACCCGCTAGTATCCTGATTCTACAGAACTGAGGTATTGCTGACACTGCACTGCTGTAGCTCACCATTTCCCTCCACAGTGCTTTGTGAAACACCAGCTCCACAGGATGCTACCTTGCCTTACCCAGAAAGTGTCCACATTAGTAATGACGTGCTGAGCTCACAGTGTGCACCAGACACCTCGCTGAGAGAGAGAGAATGAAGGAGAGAGTGAAGAGAGAGAAAAGGGAGAGAGAAAGGAGGAGGAAGGAGGAGAGAAAGTAGGAGGGAGGGTGGGGGAGAGAACTAGATGGAGAAAGAGGAGGTGGAGGGGGAGATAGAAAGAGAAAGATAGAGATCTCCCTTGATCCTCACACAGCCCAATGAGGTGACTCCCACTCTCTGGACAAGGAATCCAGGCATAAAGAGATTAATGACTTGCCCATGGTCATGCAGTTCATAATGCTACCATCCCTTGAGAGGCCAAGGGTGATGACTGCTGATGGCTGATGAGACAGTGGTGTCGCTCAAAGAGATGGAAAAAGAAAGGGAGCTATTATGGGGATGAGGGAAAAGAAAGGGTGTGTTCAGTTTCACACATGCTGTGTTTGGGATGCTGTGAGATATCCAGGTAGAAATTTGCATCAGGCATCAAATGTATGAGTGTAAGGAACACAGAGATTATTTGAGCAGGAATCAGAGAGCTGAGAGGTGACAACGTACAGGTTGTGGCCACCACAGGCCTCCATTTTCTCTTCTCAAAAATGGGAGTTAATCTATCTTCAATGTGCCTCCTATGAGTTCTCCAAGAAGCTAAACACAGAGTTAGCATATGACCAGCAACTCCACTCCCAGTATCTACCCAAAAGAATTGAAAACAGATACCCCACCCAAAATCCATGCACAAATGTTTATCACAGCTCTATTCATAATAGCTAAAAGGTTAAAACAAGCCAAATACCCCGCACTGATGAATGGATAAACAAAATGTGGTCTATATATACAAATGGAATAGTATTCAGCCGTAAAAAGGAACATAGTATTAATATATGCTACAACATGTATCAGTGGGTGATACATGTTGATGAGTCTTAAAAACATTAACATAAGTGAAAAAAACATACACAAAAACCATGTAGTCCACGATCCCGTTGATATGAAATGTCCAGAACAGGTAAATCTACAGACACAGAAAACAGATTAGGGGTGGCCAGGAGCTGAGGGGTGAGGGCAGTGGGAAGACACTTCTTCATGGGTAACAGGATTTCCTTTTGAGGGGATTAGAAGTTCTGGAACCAAATAGTGGTGATGGTTGTACATTATGAACGCACTTTCAAAGGGTTAAAACAATAAATTTTACATCACAAATATCATACCATAAAAAATCTGCCTTCTATAGAAATCACAAGATCAAATGTAACGTACAAAGGGCGCACATGGTGGCAGTCAGGACTAGTTATAGAGCTTTGAATGAAGAGGACTCAGGAAATTTGGTGTTACCATTGACAAAATAGAGTCTGCTTCCCAGGCAGCAAAAGCAACTACATGATTTCTGGTTCATATAAAACCCATGTGTGTGCATGAGGTGTGGGGAAAGGAATGAGTAGACTCGAACAACCTTCATTCAAGAAATTTGCCCTACCCAGAGGACTCTCCACTTAAAGCAAGAGACCGTCTGTCACCCAGTTGGTTCCTCTTCGTGTCTGCCCTCCTGGTAAACAGCTCCTGCAATCACTGGTTGGTCAAGCTACAAACCGAAGCACCGTATTGTTGACTTCCTCCCATTCTCCTTGGCTCCCGGTCCATCAGCGTCCTGCCAGATGCATCTCCAAACCCCATCTCAAGTCCGTGTCCCTCCTCCATTGCCCCCACTGGGGCAAGCCACCATCCTTTCTTGCTGGGCATGAGGAACCCCCCGAATCTCCTTGCTCTGCTCCTGCGGCCTACCTTCCACACTCCATGTACAGTAAGCGGAAGGGTCTTTACCTTCGAAAGGTGAATGTGGTCACATCAGAGGAGTGGCAAGCTCCAGTTGGGGGACACCTTCTTCTCCAACAACTGTTCCTTGAGGCCCAAGCTTTGCCTCCCCCAGACCCCTTCCTCTGGGATCTTCTCAATATGGACACTTGGCCAACTGGTTGGGATCTGTATTAAAATGCCTTGCGTTGGGTGGCTCAGACAACAGAAAGCTGTGTTCAGCAGAGTTGATGTCTTCTATGGCCTCTGTCCTTGGGTTTGTAGATCTCTGTCTTCTCTGTCTGCCCGTGGTCTTCAATCCATGTCCTAACTTACTCTTCTTACAAGAACACTGTCGTGTTGGGCCTCCCCTAAAGACCTTGTTTGACCTTAACCACCTCTCTAAAGACCCTCTCTCCAAATACAGTCACATTCGAAGGCTCTAGAGGTTAGGATTTCAACCTATGAATTTGGGGGGAGCACAGCTCAGCCCCCAACAGTCTGTCATAGACTCATTGGGATAATAAGCAGTTCATTCAACCTCTCTGAGCCTGGACTGCCCCTTTGCCACAGATGGTGGCTACCTGCTTGTCCAAGTGGTAAGCACCAGCGGAAACCCACACAAAGCCCACCACCAAGTGCCTGGCCCAATAGCAGCATGATCCATGGGGACTTTCCTCCATGGCCGCTGCAGGCGGGGGTCTCCTTGTGATGAGGCATCTGGCTAAGCCAGTCCCACAGACCGCACTGTCAGCTTCAAAGGGTTAAGGCAGCAAGCAGACTTATCGACTGGTGCTTCTTGGCGGGCCCAGGGAAGCGTGACTGATTGGAAGCCTGTTTGGAGGAGGAACCCGCTTTGTGGGCCCGAAATAAATAAGGGCCTGTCAATAGCTCAGATCCCCACCATCGACAAAGTCTGCAGTCTCAATAGGCAATTAACACTTTACAGGGGCCATTACCCAGCGGCCTCCCGCGTTTTACTGCACATTTTCTGCCATCAGCTCTGGTATTGAAGCTTCTAAATAAAAACATAAAAGTGAGCTGGAACAGGCCAGCGCTTTGCCTGGCTCCAGCCACAGAGCCCACAGCAGGAGACAGAGCACAGTCCCCCTCCTGCTTGTGCTGCTCCCTGGTCCTACTACACATGCACATGCGCGGGCATACAGGCCATCTCCTGAGCGTGTCTGGAGTGGCCCCAGGGCCCAGCTCCTGTGGGGTTGTGTGGGGCAGGGGGAGTCAGAATTTGTGGGTTCAAACCTGATTCCAACACATTAGCTGTGTGGCCTTGCATGCATGGTTTAGCCTCAGTCTCTTCATCTGTAAAATGGGAATAAGAATACAGAACCTACTTCACAGGGTTGCTGGGAAGAGTAGAGGCCTTTAGCAGAATGCTTGGCCCATAGTAAGGCCTCAGTAAACGTTAAAGGAATCGGCAGTATTGTTGCCACTATCATCAACAGAAGGAAATGGATTGACTCGATGCCCAAACTACCTGGGCCTCTGCATCTTCTCTCCAGTTTCTGCCATAGCTAGTATCTTGGATGAGCAGGGCATATGCTCACTCAGGACAGCTGAATGGACCCTCTGACACCCCCTTGGGCTGCCCCCACTGATGCCTACCCGGACAACCGGATCCCACAACTTCACACTAAAGATGGTTGTCTTTGGATCACCAGGAGTGAAATCCATGGGCACAAATGTAAAGCAATAGTCAGGAAGTCTGTGTGGTCCCAATTTGTGGGAACCTCGTTGCCAACTTGGGGATCTCAATGCAAACTAGAAGGCTATGGGACTGGCCAGCAGCCTGGCCTTCCCCAAGGGCACTGCCCATAGGATAAGGCCCCAGTGAGGACACAGCAACCTGATTGGAAGCCGCCTAAGCTCAGGAGCATGGGGGCTGCTTCCAGCCTGAAGCCTGTAGCTGTAAGCCAAGGAGACCACAGAGCCAGAGCTGGAAGGCTTGACCATCCATGCCAGAGCTCCATGCTGCATCCATGGAATCCCAACCATCTGGCAAGGGGGCTGCTCCCAAAGTTGAGAAGATGCTGGGAGTAGTGGAGGGGCTAAGGGGTCTCGACTCCACACCAACTTTAGGAGCTCCACTTTTGCTTGGAGGCCTTCGGGACTCCTCACAGCACATCAAGCATAGAAAGGGATCTTCAGGGGGCACCTGGGTGGCTCAATGGCTGAGCATCTGCCTTTGGCTCAGGTCGTGATCCCGGGGTCCTGGGATCGAGTCCCACAAAAGGCTCCCCACAGGGAGCCTGCTTCTCCCTCTGCTGTGTCTCTGCCTCTCTCTGTGTGTCTCTCATGAATAAGTAAATTAAATCAAAAAAAGAAACAAACAAACAAACAAAGAAACGAGGAAAGAAAGAAAAGAAAGAAAGAAAGAAAGAAAGAAAGAAAGAAAGAAAGAAAGAAGAGAGAGAGAGAAGAAAGAAAGAAAGAAAGAAAGAAAGAGAAAAAAGAAAGGGATCTGCAGTCAAAGCAAAGGGTTAAAAGCAATGGTCTATCCCAAGGCACAATGAGAAACTGAGGCTGTCTTAGGTTGGGTTCTCCTAGAACCAGGGCCTGAGCTAGGGATTTGAGGGTAGGTGCTCTGAGAAAAGCCCACCCAGGTGTGGAGGAAGCATGATAGAAGAGGGAAGAACAGAGGTACGATTTCTGGTGAAGTCATCTCCTCAGCCTGGGGCCTGGGGCCTACTCACCCCATAGGAATACTCACATCCCATTCCTCATGGGCTGTGCCCACACCGAAAGGCAACCGTCTAAAGACAGTCCCAAGAGTGAGCAGTCAGCGGCCAAGCCCTCCACAAGCACATAGAGTTGGTGAAAGGGACCGTGGGAATCTGGTGACAATATTGAACTGTATCTGAGTCCTCGATGTGGGCAAAGAGTGAAGGCTAAGAAATGTCCTCACCCATCTGTGTTCTAGGAAACAGATTACTGCAAAGACCCGCCTGTCCCCGTGAGACCTAGGTAAGACTCACAGATGGCCCCCTCATCTTTTTTATTTTTGCCCCTTCCCTTACCAGGCCCAGATTCCCCCCCCCCCCCCCCCCAGAATCCTGCCCGCTGCCCAGCTCACCTCTTCCCCATGTCTCCCTGGTACACTTGGACTCAGTGGAAAGTTGTGTTTGTTAAATAAAACTCACTCCACTTATTGACGTGGAGGTGAAATGGGCTTTAGGTTGTGACCAAGATCCCAGGGCAGTTTCATGGGCATCCACTGGGTGGGCAATGACAGATCGTCTCATAAAGACACACATGATCAGTTGGGTCCAAGGGGCTGCTCGGCAAGGCAGAAATATAATTCTTCCACAAGAGCAGCTGGTGACCATCTCTGCCAGAGTGGATCAGCAAGGCACTGCCTTCTTGGCTCTGGGAAGAGGGACTTGGGGGAGGGGCTGCCAGGAACAATTCTCTTATTATGCAAATTACTAGGAGGAGACATTTTACCCTGGAGGAAATAAGTAACAAGGACTCTCCTCACCTGACTCAGGGTGCTTCTCCCAGTGCTCCTAGGATTGCAGAAATGTCTTAGTAAGAAGTGAGCCACTTTTCTGAGAATCCTCCAGTGAAGGAAGGGATTAAAAAGGATTAAAATCCCGGACCTGAGCCTGGGAATGAGGTGAAGCATTATGAGAACATCTTTGAGATGATCCATGATGGGTTGCTCTGCCTTTTTCAGAACAAAAGCACAATAAGGGCTCCAATAGAAGATTCACCAGAAGCAGGAGGGAGCCTGGACTGGAAGCCCATGTTCACTCAGGGCTGAACGTTTTATCATTCTGGGATGTGTAACCAAGGCTGGAGACGCTGGTTGAGCCCAGCCACCCTGACACAGCTCCAGGACAAGGGATAGAACCTGTGATTCTGAAGTAGGATATCCCAGGCACTCCCTAACAAAAATGGCTACTGCTTCATTTTTAGCCTCTAAATCTTGCCTGAAGATGTCTACTAGCAAGAAACATTTAGGAAAAGGAATTCTGGAAAATGCAGTTCAATTTAAGCCATGTTGACACATTATTTTAAAAAACCCAGATAGGGCAGCCTGGGTGGCTCAGCGGTTTAGCGCCGCCTTCAGCTCAGGGCCTGATCCTGACGACCCAGGATTGAGTCCCATGTCAGGCTCCCTGCATGGAGTCTGCTTCTCCCTCTGCCTGTGTCTCTGCCTCTCTCTCTCTCTCTCTCATGAATAAATAAAATCTTAAAAAAAAAAAAAAAAAACCCAGATAACCTACAAAGAAATATAGTCAACACCCTGACCAAACCATGCCTGAAGCTTAACTAGTCAATTACATAAGCCAATAAATTTCCTTTGTCGTTTAGGCTAATATAGATATTTTCATTTTAACTTGCAGACCAAGTCTAAAAAAAATTGTATTTATGTTTGATTTGCAAACCAAAAATACTCTAACTATTATAGCCAGGGATTAATATCAAGGTCCAGCACTGGGGTGAAAGAAGAATGAGAAATATGAATATCACATAGAAATAAAGGGGCCATCAAACAAGAAATACGAGTTAGCTCTTTCTATATTAAGCTAAGCCCCAACTGAAACAACTTAGGAAATGTGTGGTCTCTGACACTAACTGTTGCAATCCTAGATAGAGCTCATCCCAAATGCTGGAGAAAGGAGCAAATATTATCCACTCCACTCCTGGGGCACTTCCCAGTCTCTGCCCCACAGCATTTCTTGTAATTCTGTCCTCTGTGGTTATTAAACTAGTTTATTATCATTTATCTTGCCATATGAGGCTCTTGTCGCTCTCATCACTAAATGCGACTCCGTGGCTTCTACTAGGTTTTATAAAGAATAGGCCCCCATAAACACTTAGAAACTTTAAGGAGTAATGCTTATAAGAACAGTCTTTGAAGGAAGTTAAATCTGCCCTCAAACCCTGACTGCATCATTGAATATGAAATATTGAGCTGAGTTACTTAACCCAGCTAAGCCGGAGTTCCCTCATCTGTAAAGTCCAAGAGTAGCTCCTATCCCACAGAGTTACCAAGAGGATTAAATAAAATAATACATAAAGACTTGCATAGCATTGGCACTTAATAAAGTGTCCTTCAATAAACTGCTATTACAACAATTCCTTCTGCTGCGTTTTTAAATGTCTTATTATTCCTGCTACGGAAGCTATATTACTTTATTACAAATGATTAGGAAAATATAAGAAAGTGAGAACTCGAGGCTATGTTTAAAAGCACGATGTCAATCTACATGTTAATCTTACAGAAAGAGCTCTAAGACATGCGTGAGGAAAAAAATCTAGTTGCAGAAGACTACAGCGAGCTTCTAATTACGTAAAACTGATATATGACACAAACACTTGTATTTACAGATACATCTTTACGTAGAACATGACTTGAATAATACACAAGAACCTGTTACCAGAGACTGCCTCTGAGGAGTATGATGTAGACAGGGTGGGGCAGGTGGAGGCAGTGAAGGAATTCTCATTTCTATGCAGTCTGAATTTTTTTACCATGACGATACGCCCTGCATACTTATTTCACAGAAGCTTCATAAATGCCAATACTTAATACTCTTTATTCTCTATAAATCAGTGATTCTCTAGATGTGTCCTCAGACCATCAGCCTCTGCATTCCCTGGGAACTTGTTAGAAATGCAGATTCTCAGACTCCACCACTGACCCAGTGAACCAGAAAACTCAGTGGTGGGACTCAGCCATCTGTGTCATAACCAACCCTCCTGGTGACTCTGATGTTCCTAAAGTCTGAAAACCACTACTGGGAACGACCTTGTTTTGCTAATGAGTCTCTTTTCCACTTAGAAGAAAAATCTGTTCTTAATGACCTAAAACTTAGCCTCTTTGGAGAACCTACTCCATTGGCTTGAGATTTCACTCACCTTCCACTTCTTGCCTTCTCTCTGGGCAGAGCCTGGGTATGAGGGGCTCACATCCCTAACGACAATGGGATGTTGGGGGAAGAAGGAGGGTACAGGTCTATGAGAGTTTGGTACAGATCCGGACTCTGTATTCTCTCCACACAGTGCTCCAAATTCACCCACTTCCATGCCTCTCTAGACTCTGCAGGACTTACAGATGGTTTCCTGCCTCCCTTCAATATGCAGAGTACCTGACAGGCCCTCCATGCAGACCCCCCCCCCCCCCCACAGACACACACATTCCCACTCTACCCACACGGGACCATGTTGGTCACAGGGCTTCTTCCTGGAACTCACTACTTCTCGAAGTATATGCCTGAAATCCTGAAAAGGGTCTCGCCTCTGCTGGGACTCTCCAAATTTCATCTGAGCTGTCTATGAAAAATTCTATCATTCTGGCAAGTTTTCCCAAAATTCAGTCAATAAGGTACAACGCTGGGCACTTTCCCAGGGACATGCCAGTATAGAAGCCCCTGGACTCACCGCTGAGATCCCGTCTTTCTTGGACACTGGTGAGACTCTGATTTCCCTTTAGGCAAAAGAATGACCTATGACATCCCCAGTATTTCTTTTCCTCATTTCATGGCATAAAGTCTATGTTCTAAGTTCTTCAGACTTTGGCTCTTGGGGACTCAAAACATTCTTTTCTCTCCCAAGTTCCTGGCCCTTGATTGAAAGCCATGGCTATAGACCTGCAAATGTATATTAATGCAATTGACTCCTCTTCCTCTACACTCGCATGGTAGTGCACATGGGCAGCCCCTAATGCAGCTTGAATGGAGCAGGAAAAGAGAGTAGAAAAGAGATTTTCAGAAAAAAGAAAAAAACATATAACTAGGGAGAAAACCATGCCTGATAAGGGTTTAGTATCCAGAATATAGGAGAATTATTTTTTTAAAAATATTTTATTTATTTATTTGACAGAGAGAGAGCATAAGCAGAGGGAGCGGCAGGCAGGAGGAGCAGGAGAAGCAGGCTCTTTGCGGAGCAGGGAGCCCGATGCGGGGTTCCATCCCAGGACCCTGGGATCACGACCAGAGCCAAAGGTAGATGCTTAACCAACTGAACCACCCAGGCCCATAGGAGAATTCTTACAACTCAAAAACAAAAAGACCAACAGCCCTGTTAAAATGAGCAACGGACTTGACTAGACACTTTTCCAGAGAAGATGTACAAATAACCAACAAGCAGAGGAAAAGATGCTCCATGTCCTTAGTCATTATGGAAATGCAAACCAAGGGTTCAAACAAAAACCTGTACACAAGTGTTCATGGCAGCGCTATTCATAAGAGCCATAAGATAAAATTACACAAATGTCCATCAACTGGTGAACAGATAAACAAAATGTGATACCTCCATATGATGGACTATTCTTGAGCCATAAAAAAGTGAAATTCTGACCCACCCTACAACATGGATGAAACCTGAAAACTTTATTCTGATTGAAAAAAAGCCAGACACAGAAGGCCATATATTATATGATTCCATTTATAGAGAATAATCAGAATAGGCAAATCCATACAGACATGAGGCAGGCTAGTGGTTGCCAAGGGCAGGTGGGAGATAGGAAGAAGTGGCTGAAAATGGGTCTGTGGCTTCCTTCTGAGTGACAGAAATGCTCTGGCACTACGTAGTGGTGATGACTGCAGAACACTGTGACTGTACCACTAGGTACATTACACTGTAAAATAGCAAAAATGGTATATTTCATGTTGTATATATCTTACTATAAAGAAAAACCCTATAATCTAATTATTATCTCATTCTCTATATATTTTAAGTCTATTTGTGATACAAAACCACTCAGACAGTTCCAAATGGAGATTAGCAGAGGAGGAGAGATCAAGCATTGTCCCCAGATGGCTTGTCTCAGACCCAGGAGTCAGAATGCCTGGTTCGAGATCAAGCTCTGCCACTTGCTAGGGGAACTAGCAGAAGCAGTGCTATGCGTCTCGCATGGGATTTCCTCTCCCTTGACACATGGAAAGATTACTTTTCCCAGACTCCCTCCCATTTGGGTGGGGGCATGTGACAAAGTTCTTACCAATAGGTATGTGAGCAAAAGTGGAATGTCACTTTGGGTCCAAGCCTGTTCTTAACTCAAGGGTCTGACTTCTCCAGACTCTCTGTCTGGTGTGCGTGGCTGGACATAAGAACTGCAAGAGGCCAGACTGACAAGTTGGGAACATCTGTGATCCCTAAGTCACCCTTCAGGTAGAACCACCAAGGAAAGCCACCTGAGCCACATCAGACCCTGACATGGTCAGACCGTGACATGAGAAAGAAGTCTTCACTTTGTAAAACTACTGAGATTTGGGATTTTGTTTCCACAGAGTAATTTACCCTATTCTGGCTCATACATTATCTGTGTGACTTTAAGGACACCGCTGACCCTCTCCCTAAGCCAACTTCCTCAGCCTCACACCCCACTGAGCACCTACCTGATGAGATTCTTATGAAGGTTGAGTAAGATGATCCATTAAAAAATGCTGAACATAATGCCGGGCACATGCTGAATGCTCAATGAAGTTTAGCTGTGTTTATTTTTTTATTAGCAAACAAATTAACCACAGTCCCCCTATCTTAATACAACCAACATTAATGTTTTGAGGTCAGAACTTCCATATTTTTCTAGACATATTTTTACATAAACATAAAAAAAGCATTTACACAAGTTCATATGTTGCTTTGCTTTCCATTTGGTATTTTATAATAAGCATCTCTCATGTTACTATACTGTCTTCCTGATCATTGTGATCAAGTACGGCAAGTGTTTTATTGGAAAGCTGTAGAATTTAAGAGCATCTCATGTTTCTGGGGTTAGGACTTTCAGCAATCCTTTTTTAATCCATTGGTTTTGCCTATTAATAGTTCCCAAGCTTCCCCCTCCACCCCCCGTAAACCCTGAAAAGAAGAAATTTGGGCCTTCCAAAAGTTACCAAGGACTGCCTGGCAGTAAGCAAATCAGGTGCTTTTCATCAGTCAATTTAAATCTAATGTCAGGTTCTCTTAACAGCTAAATGCTTCTCTAGGAACTGGTCTGTCCCTTGTGAAGCCAGCATGGCATGTTTCCAGAAGGTGAAACGTGCTTTAACTGCTTTGCTTGCAATATAACTTGGCTTCTGTCAAACTCCAGTTATTCTTCTATGTTAATAAATGCCACGTGTGGGAAGGTGGAAACCAAAGGTCACATTCACATGTATATATATATTTATATGCACGCATTAAACATGCATGGAACATATGTATTCATTCATTCACATTCATTTAATATCTATGGTAGAAATTGTACTGCACCTAGAGCTAGAAATATAGAATTGTTTCATTCTCCTGGAAGGAGATGGGATGATGGGAGTGCCAATGACATGCCATGGATCTCCGAATAAATGCCAAAATGCTTCCCATGTTTTCTAAAGTCATACATGATCTGCTCCCTGTTGACTTTAACTCTTACCAAGTGTGATGGTTAATGGTCTGTGTCAACTTGACTATGCTAATGGCTGCCCAGATAACTAGGTAAAGCTAGGGGTTATTTCTGGGTGTGCCTGTGAGGGCAGTTCCAGAAGAGATTAGCATTTGTATCAGTAGATTGAGTAAAGATGACTACCCCTGCCAAGTGGTGGGCATCATCCAATCCACTGAGGGCTTGAACACAACAAAAAGATGAAGGGAAGGTGAATTTGCTCTCTGCTTAAACTGACACATCCATCTTCTCCTGTCCTCAAACATCTTCACCTCTAGTTCTCTGGCTTTTAGACTTAGACCAAGACTTACCCCATTGGTCCCAAATTCTCTGGCCTTTGGACTTGAACTGAATTATATCTCTAGCTTTCCTAGTTTTCCAGCTTGTAGATGGCAGGATATGATAATATCCTGGCCTCCATAATCTCATGAGCCAATTCCTATCATCAATTTCCTCTCTTATATATACCTCTCTGTACTCCCATTGGTTCTGTTTCTCTGAAGACCCCGACTCATACAACAAGCTTCTCTTATTCTCTACAGCCAAGGGACACTGGGTCAGAGTAAAGATTAGGACACATTAGGAAGCATTAGCCACCAGCCATCAAATAGGAGTCTGGAAACCATAGGGAGAATGTAGTCAAAGAAGATTCACATTGTTGCAGTGACCAAAGAACTCTTTACAATAATATCATAAGAATAATGTGAAATTGTTTATATTATACATTATACATTCCTCTTTTATTCTTGACCCCTAGAGCTTTGCAAGCTGGTGAAAAGTAATATCCATTTGCACATTTGACAAAAGTAAAAAATTAGGTATTACAGTAGGCAGATTAATAGCCCTCTAAAATATGCCCAAGTCCTAATCCTCGGAACCTATAAAGATGTTAGGTTACATGGCAAGAGAGAACTAAGGTGGCAGATGGAATTAAATTTGCTAACCAGCTGACTTTAAGATAAGGAGATCATCCTGGATTCGCTAGATGGGCTCGGTGGAATCACAAGGATTTCTTAAATGAAGAAGGGGGAGACAGAAGAGTTAGAAACAGAAAGATGACATGAGAAATACTTGATCAGTCATTCATTGTTGGCTTTGAAGATGGAAGGGGGCCATGGGTCAAGGAATGTGGACAGCCACTAGAAGCTGGAAGACGCAGAAATGGACTCTCCTCTAGAACCCCCGGAGGAAATGTAACTCTGCAACTACCTTGCTTCTACCATAAGGCCCATTTCAGACTTCTGACTTCCAGAACTGTAATATAGTAAATCTGTATTGTTTTCAGCAACTAAGTGTGTGTGGTGATTGGTTAAAACATCAATAGGACACAAGTACAGATTTTGATCCCTGGAAGTGGGATGTGGCTATTAACAAGTACCTTAAAATGTGGGAGTATCTCTTGCAAGACAAGGGTACAGGGCTTAGGGGCACAGAGTGTGAAGGGTGAGGGAGAGGCAAGAAAGACAGATCTCAGCCTGAGAGAATAGAAGGCCACAGTCGGGTTGTGCAAGCCACACTCTCCCCTGGTAGTTATCCTGGAAGAAACTTCCCAAGAACTGGGATTCTCAAAATAGCCTCATACTGAGCATAGAAAGTCACATTCTCTGACTTCAGTATTTGCTGCTTTTGTATCAAGCAAGAAATTTTTTACTTCATTTACCCATTAAACATAACCTGGGAGGTAGTATGTAGTCTCCATGGCAGCAACAAAAGGGTTAACTTCCACTCTGGCTAATGCAAGTGTCCTCCTATCTCTCTATAGGGCAGAAATCAATGAAGACTGTTTTCATCCAAGTAAAAATAAATCTTAATCACCTTTGTAAAGCAGGAGAAGATAAGCAGGCAGTGTTCTAAAAATGAACTCTCCTATTTAACAACTGTTAAGTGCTATATCTTGAATGATACTGAAGATGACATCACACTCAGGTTATAGGGTGGGCATCATCAGCTGCTGATTAGGGAACAATTGAAAGGGGGAAGGAAAGTAAATGAAGGTACATAAATAGATTTTTTTCAAAGTTTGTGGAGAGAGCTCTCTGAATGTGTAAAGCACAGAGGAATGAACAAGCCAGCAGCAATACATTTCCTTTTTTAAAAAAAGATTTTATTTATTTATTCATGAGAGACACAGAGAGAGAGAGACAGAGACACAGGAAGAGGGAGAAGCAGGCTCCATGCAGGGAGTCCAGTGTGGGACTTGATCCCATGCCCTGAGCCAAAGGCAGATGCTCAACCACTGAGCCAGGCGTGCCACCAGTAATACATTTCCAATGTGGGAAGCTAATATCAAAGAAGACTTCCAAGTACTCCCCCATATTTCACATGGTTCTTCCATCATGGTGTCCTAGGCTGGATGGGGACTCACCACCGACCCATGAGGCCATGTGAATTCAGCAACAGCAGCAGCAGCTCACATGCCTTCCATTATCTTCCACCTTCACACCTCCCATATTCCCCTGAAACCTTTAGTGTACAGCTTCTGACTTACCCCTCCTCTACCACCAACAATGCCTGCATGCACACTCTCAATGGCCCCATCCTCCATAGTAGATTGTATTACTCTTGGAATTATTTAGTTCTTCACTACCTGCAAAGACAGCATACATTTCTATTTTGTTGACATTGGGCTTGGCCATCTGACATGCTTTGGCCAGTGAGAAATGAATAATGCAATCTATGCTGTCCATGCAGAAGTTAAAATGTGTTATAAGTTTCCATCTGATTGATGGAGCTGATATCCTCTGTTATGAAGATATCATGTCCCAGATTGGGATGACTCCATCTACATGAGTCTCAAAGTGAAAATCTTATTGAGTAGAGCTGCAGCTCTAAACTGCAGATGCTAAGATGTAACATAAGAGAAAAATTTTTGTCTCTTGATAAGGTATTGACTTTTGAGGGGCTCTTTGTTACCACAGCCTTGCCTATCAAAAGCTGACTCTTACATGATGCACTTCAGTGGTGTCTCCTCACCTTTATCCTGCTCAGTCCCTGCAAAAACATTTCTCAAACTTTGTCTTCAGAGCCATAGTTATGAAAAAAAGCTTAAGAAGAAAAGGATGAAATCAATTTGGAAAATTCTGCACAACCACTCTTGGAAATTCACAATGCCCATCAGCATATTAAAGGCACTGAGAAGTCCTAGAGTATATGGTTAAAAGCATGTGCTCTGGAGTTATATTGGTTAAAGGCATGAGCTCTGGGGTTATATTGGTTAAAGGCATGAGCTCTGAAGTTATATTGCCTGGATTTGAATCCTAGATCTAACTATTGCTTACTAGGTGAATGACTTTGAACAAGTCACCTCATCTGTTTGAGCCTCAGCTTTCTCATTTGAAAGGTGAAGATAATAACAATAACTCCACAGGGTTATTGTGACAGTTAAATGAGACAATCCAAATGAAGTACAGATGGATTTCACAGAATGGCCTACTCTTCCAAACTCCCATAAATGGCACATAAAATGTTTTAAAATGTTTAAAATAAATGTATAATCATGCTGAAAAACAATATTACTATCTCCTTGGACTGGGAATAAAGTAAAATTCATGAGTGGAGGCCAAGGCTAAAGTTTCACCAGGCACTTAGTTAGGACCAAGTAGTGAGGATGAGGAGTTTAATTTCCACAGAAGAATGGGAACTGATCCTTCTTCATGCATGCATAGCAGGGAAAAAGAGAGTCTTCCAAATGAGGCCAGGGGCTGCGACTAGGCTTCCCCATGACCTGCAAACAGAGATTGAAATGTCCATCAATTACCCAAGAATGGCAGCAGAGCTGAGCTGTGGGCCCACAGTGGAAGGAGAAAGAACATACAAGTATCCAGGAGCTCTGACTAGGGGTCTGATGCTGTTCTATCCCCAACAAGTTAAAGCTCTGAGCAGCTCATGTAATACCAGTGTCTGAGTTGTGGACAGGCAGAGAAACCCTACAGTGAGTGAGGGTAAAGCAGGGGAGGAGTTCACAATTAAGATGGATGCTCAAACAAAAATTACAAATCAAAATAGAAAAATCAACATCTTGATAGAGATCCAATGACTAGAACACTAGGAGAATTTATCTCTGAAGAAACAGAAATAATATAAAGCATTAAGAAATGTCTAAAACTGGGACACCTGGGTGGCTCAGCAGTTTAATGCCTGCCTTCGGCCCAGGGTGTGATCCCGAATCCCAGAATAGAATCTCACATTGAGCTCCCTGCATGGAGCCTTCTTCTTCCTCTGCCTGTGTCTCTGCCTTTCTGTGTGTGTGTCTCTGTCATGAATAAGTAAATAAAATCTTTTTTAAAAATGTCTAAAACTTTAAAAGACATATAAGCTGAAGTAGTATCCATAAAACAAAAACAGGAGATCAGAAACAAAACAGAGAGCTACAAATCAAGGAGAGTCAAAAAAAGGAAAAGAATCGGTTAGAAATATTCAAATTTAAAAATCAGTGAGGAAAGTACTTGACATATAGTCAACACTCAATATATATTATTCTAATAATACTAAAGAAACCCATTTAATTTTGTTGAAGTTGATATTCCTAAAACTTATTAAATAAAGCCAGCACTCCAAGGGACACCCTCAGAGAATCACTGGTCTATGTGGTATTTAACACTATTAACCTCACTTTCTTCTTGATGTTTGCATCAGTCAGGCTTCAACCAGAGACACAGAACCTGAAGGAGATATATATATTAAGGGATCTACTGTGAAAAATCAGCTGAGAATTTGTAGGAGGTAGCTAGGCAATCCTAAAATCCATAGTGGAAGCCATCAGAAAAGGAAGGCTGAAACCTATGTACACAGACTAAAGCTGCTGACTACTAGAAAATTTAATTTTTCCCCGGGCTGCTCTTTTTTTATCTTTTGTCTTTTCTCTTTTTTTTTTAAGAGAGAAAGACTGTGCAAGGGAGAGTGGGGTAAGGGAGGAGCAGAGAGAAAGGGAGAGAAAGAGTCTCAAGTAAGCTCTACACACACTCAGTGCAGAGTGGGGCTCAATCTCACAACCCTGAGATCACAACCTGAGCCAAAATGAAGAGATGGACTCTTAATTGACTGAGTCACCCAGGCACCCCTTCCCAGTTCTGCTCTTAAGGACTTTTACTTGATTGAACCAGTCTGATCCAGATTATCTAGGATGATCTCTCACACATTAAGCCAACTGCTTATCATATCTACAAAATAACTTTACATCAACACCTAGATTAGTGTTTGATTAAATAACAGACCTATAACCCAGCCAAGTTGACTTGCCCAAAAGACCATCACAGCACCATTGGTCTTCCATGATACTCTGCAATCCAGGCTCCCCTTTTCTCTCCCTGACCACATTTTCCTAGGTTCCATTTCTCCTCTGCTTCCTTGAATGTAGCATATCCCACAGACTAGGCTAACAGTCCTCCTCCCCTTCTCTCCAGACTATATCCTATCTGTCATTTTTTATCACACTGTAACCACTTGGCCATTTTTGTGCATAACACCCCTGACTAATAACTCTAGCTCTGACTCCTCTTGTGAACTATTCTATATTTTCAATTCCTTGCTAGATATCTGGAAAGTTTTTTAACCTTTTTCAGCCTCAAGTCTCATATTCCATAAAATTGGATTGTTGCTAAGATGAAAAGATAACCTGTGTAAATGGTTCTGCATATGTCTGGTACATAATCAATATTCAGTAAATGTGAATTACTGTAATTACTATTAATCTTCTAAAAACAATAAAAGGTATTGAACAAGACAAGACCCATAGCCTATTAGGACTCCACCGAGGACCTCCTTCAAGGCCAGCACTGAATTAGATTTCCATACTTTAATACGAAGCCATTATTTATTAATTGTTATAATTTGTTATTATAATTAATTAATATTGGTTATTTTTAAAAGCATTTCTCCTGTTTAATAATTTGGTCTAATTACTGAGGTGCCAGTTCATTGGGCTTAAGCTACAAACAAAAAACACAAATTGTAAACTTCTATGGGAAGCAAATGCCAATAACTAAGGCAGTTATAGAAAAGTTAAGTCAGATTTAAAAGAAACATCAGTGAAGAAAAATCTACCCTGCTTCCAGTTCTAGGCTCTAATGAAACTCTTATAAGACCATAAAGAAGGTATATACCAATATAAAACATTCTACTTCACAATAGATTAACTTGTCCCCTTGAGAAGTCATCCTAGACCATGTTTCCAAGGACCTGAGTTCCTGATCCCTACATCTAAGGCAGATTTCCATGCTTCAGTGGGCCCCTTTCTTCTCATCTGAGATCCCACAGACTTCATAGTATTTGCATTTTCTGCCTTATATTAATAACCTATTGCTGTCACAAGTTTCCTTGAAACTTTTCAACTTAAAACAATAAATATTTATTATCTCACATAGTTTCAATGGGTCAGGAGTTGAGAAGCACCTCAGCTGGGTGGTTGCGGCTCAAGATTTCTCATGAGACTACAACCTGAAATCTGGCATTGTGATGCCCCCAGCTATGGTTTTCTTTTTTTAAATTCCCCTGGCTATTCAGGGTCTTTTCTGATTCCACACAAATCTTAAAATAATTTGTTCTAACTTTCTGAAGAAAGTCCATAGTATTTTGATAGGGATTGCATTAAATGTGTAAATTGCCCTGGGTAACATTGACATTTTCACGATATTAATTCTGAGCATGGAATATTTTTCCATCTCTTTGTGTCTTCCTCAATTTCTTTCAGAAGTGTTCTATAGTTTTTAGGGTATAGATCCTTTACCTCTTTGGTTAGGTTTATTCCTAGAGTGAAATAAGTCAATCGGAGAAGGACAAACATTATATGGTCTCAATCATTTGTGGAATATAAATAATAGTGAAAGGGAATAGAGGGGAAGGGAAAAGAAATGGGTAGGAAATATCAGAAAGGGAGACAGAACATGGAAGACTCCTAACTCTGGGAAACAAACTAGGGGTGGTGGAAGGGGAGGAGGGCGGGGGGTGGGGGTGAATGGGTGACAGGCACTGAGGGGGGCACTTGACAGGATGAGAACTGGGTGTTATTCTGTATGTTGGCAAATTGAACACCAATAAAAAATAAATTTATTATTTAAAAAAATAAAATATCTATTTCAAAAAAAAAAAAAAAGATTTCTCATGAGACTGCAGTTGACATTGGCCAGGACTTCAGACTTGACAGGAATGGAGGATCCACTTCCAATTAGCTCACTCAAGTTACTGGAAAATTCATGCTGGCTTTAACCTGACCAGGCCCTTGCCTTATGAACCTCTCCATAGGTCTGGTTGTAAGTCCTCACCAACATCCTCCTTTAAGCCCATTGGGCTTCTATTAACAGTCTGTTCAAGGCACTCGATGTTTCTGCTAACACCCTTCATCTTCTGCCACCAACCATTCCCAAAGCCACCTCCATATGTGTATTGTAGAAGCACAGAACTCCAGTTACCAAAATCGCAGTAGTAATCCATTGCTGAATAACAAAGTAGTCTAAAACTTAGCAACTTAAAACAATAATAAACATCTATTGCCTTACATATTTTCTGTGGGTCAAGAATTTAGGTGTGAGCTAGATGGGTGGCTCTGACTCAGAGTCTCTTATGTGGTCCCAACCAAGATGCTAGCTATAACTGCAGCTGTATGAAGGCTTAACTGAGCCTAGAGCATCAGATTCCAAAATGTCTCACTCCTATGGTTGTCACATGTGTGCTGGGTTGTGGCAGGATACCTTAGTTCCACACCACATAGACTTCTCCACAGGGCTGCTTCAGTGTCCTCACAACATGGCAGTAAGTGATCCAAAAGGAAAGCAGAAGATAGAAGCCATGTCTTCTCTTTCAACTTAACCTCAGATGCCACACTATCATTTTCACAATATATCATTGATCGCACAGATAAGATCTATGTGATATGCTTATACCGTGTCAATTCCAGAATATGACTATGAAGGAGCAACAATAATTGAGGGCTATCTTGGGTTCCATATACCATATAAAGGAATACCAAGAATTTGCTATCTACACTGGCTGACTTTCCAACTCCCTACCTTCCTGTCTCACCTGAGCCCTTTGTCTCACCCGTTACTTAACTTACTGGACATACAATGGAACAATCAGTATAGAACTCATTGGTGGCATGTGGGAGGTACTCAATCAATATAAATTACATGAATGAAGGAATGAATCTATAATCTCCTAAGTAATATTCATCATAATGAGCATGGGTATTATGTATGAACGTTTGTGTTCCCTCAAAATTCACATGATGAAGCCCTAACCCTCAGGGTGATGGTGTTCGGAAGTGGGGCATTTAGGAGGTTAATTGGGTTTAAACAAAGTTGTGAGGGTGGGGACTCCAACCCTCCAACAAGGTGGGATTAACATCCTTGTAAGAAGAGGAAGAGACCAGAACTCTGCCATGTAATGACATAGTAAGAGGTGACCACCTACAAGCCAAGTATCTATAGAGAAATACAGCCTACACAAACAACAAAAACTGTATGACCAAAGCCAAACCAGTAGGCACAGACAGCCATACAGTTCCAACCTGGGCATTAAGATCCCAGATATATGGCTTCCCACAGTACTGTGGCCTTACCTCAATGCAGTGGAGATAGATAACATGAGTTCCTGCCTCATAGGGTTAAAAGTAGTTAACATACAAGCACAGAGCTTAGCATACTGCTTGGCACATAGTAAGGATTCAGCAAACAGCAGCTCGAGCTGTTCTTTGGTCTCTAAATCCTGGTCTAAAGCCTCTAAATCTCTGGTTTGGCTGGCCTAACTTAATCAAGCCTACTCTCAGTGCCATCCCATAGGGCCCCCAACCTCAAGCCCTCCCACAAGCAGATGTCAGGAACCTCAGGCCAAGACTGGTTATTTCATCTGCATGAAGCTCAACATCTGACTTGGATGCTTCCCCCTGAACCATCTCCTCTTCCAGAAGTTTTTGTGGCCCCTCAGGAATAGTGAGGCTCGAAAGGACTATAAGCCTATAGACATGGGGGGCTTCAGCCCTCCTCCATCTGTCAGGCCAGCATAGGACTCCCAAAACAGCCTGCAGATGCTCCACCTCTGGGCAGCTGTGGGGTAAGTTGGCCTCTCTCTGTCCCAGCACATTGCAGCTGGGCCATCTGCTCACACCAGGGGGCAAAGCAGTTCATTTTGAGGGCAGCCTCCTCTGTGCTCTAGTTAATTTATTCATTCTACAAGCAATCATCAAGCACCTACTAAGTGCCAGATGCTGAACTAGGTGTTAGGAATACAAGTTTTTCCCTATAGAAACTCACAGTTGGTAGAGGAGATAGATTTTTTTAAAAGAAGTGCAATTATGAATTCATGTAATTAGTAGAAGTAAGGTAAGCATAGAGGTCTTTGAAAGGAAGAGGAAGAAACACCTATTCCAGGTTGGTGGGGAAGAGGGGGATCAAGAAAGAGAAGACTTCCCAGACGAAGTAGTTCCTAAGATGAGAAAAGAAAGATAAAAAATGACCAGGATGGAAAGGAGCAAGAAAAGGTGCTCCAGGTAGAAGGCACAGCCAACATCGGACAGTGACCACTGGCAAGAGCCTGAGCATGAACCAACTAGCTGTGCCAAGTTAACCCTCAGAACCATGAGAAATAGTAATAATAAATGATGGTTGATGTTTTACACCAAGATTAAAGTGGTTTGTTAGCAGCAACAACCCAAACATAAAGAAAGCCCTTCTGCAGTGAGGGAGGGTCAAGCTGACCTGCTGGAAGAGAAGGAGAGATAAAGGTATGTCCTGAGTCCTTGGACTGGTAATTTGGGAACTCTTGCCACCACCACCCCACCCCCACCACCACTGGCACTAATTCCTTGACTCCATGACTCTTCTTAGTATCTAAATTAGCTCAAGCTGAACTTCTGTGACTTGTAACAAAATTAATACAGGTGATTTGGGCTAAACCCCAAGAGCATAATGTATTTAGAGCACACTCTGAGGGGTGGTAGTACTGAGAGATGAAGGAGAGCAGGCAAGAACTGGACAGATCCCCGAGTAACTGAGGGACATAGCAAGGAGCTTTGTTCTATTTAACTTATATCCCACTCATCTCTACAAATAATTCAGGGAGGCTATGGAGGACTTTGAACTTGATTATAAAGACAATGTGGAGCCAGTGAACAATTTTCATTCAAAGCATGGCAGGCTCAGACATGCATTGAGGAAAGGTCAACTTGCCAGTTTGGATGATGTGTTGGAGGGAATCGAAGTGATCAAGAGTCTACTGACATGATGCAGAGAAGAAATGATGAAGGACTGAGCCAAGATGGAGCAAATGGGGTGGAATGAGAAAGTATCAAGAGATAAAATGGACAGACCTGGAGTCTTTTATGGGAAAGAAGATGAGAAAAAACTGAGATTATTTTCAGTCCTGTGGTCTGAGTACCTGAAGAGACAATGGTGCCTTTGCCAAGACACAAAAGGAAGACTAAGTCAGGAGAGAAGGATGATGACTTGTACTTGTGTGTGAAGAGTTTGAAGTAACTGTGGGGCATTAAGGGGGGAAAGATCATTCATTAATTTATCCATTTAACACATTTATTGAGTACATGTTTTATGCCAGGCTCTGGCAAGGTGCTGGTGAGCAAAATGGGTATAGTGCTTGCCTTCATAAATTTTACAGTCTGAAAGAGCAGATAGAAATTAATTGAATGTGTAAATATATAACTACAAATCCTTGAAGAATGCTATGGAGGGAAAATATCAGCAGTTATGATGGCATATTACAAGGAAAACTAATGGAGTCTGGGGATAGATCAGTTACTGCAGTTACATAACAACCCCAAAATTTGGTGGCATAAAACAACCATCATCATTTATTATTTCTCAGAGCTTCTGTAAGTCAGGGATTCCCAAGGGCACAGTGAAAGTAATTTTCCTTTGCTCTATGCAGGGTTTGGAATCACCCAAAGGCTCATTCACTCACATTTTGTAGGCAGAGTCAGCTTTCCAAGGGGCCTCCATGTGGGCGAGTTAGTGGAGAGAGGGATAGAGAGAGACAGCAAGAGAAAGAAAGAGAGAGATGCTATCTTTTAGGACTTAACCTTAAAAGCTACACAGCTTCATTTCTGCAACAGTCTATTGATCAAGGCAGTAACAAAGGTCACTCAAATTCTAGATGAGGAAACACAAACCCACTGCTTGACAGAGTAACATCAACATCACACTGTAAGAAGAGAACATGGGATGGGAGATATGTATTATTGTGGCCATCTTTATAAAATACAATCTGCCACAGGAGAAATTGACTCAAGCACAATCTGCTCAAGAAAATGGCATTTGGGCTGGGATGTCAATGATGAACATGAGTTAACCAGTGATGGGATGAAGATGACAGCTTAGGTACAGTATTCCTGGCAGAGGGAACAGCATTACAGAGGCCCCAGAAGTATGAAAGACAGTGATGTATTTGAGATTCTGACAGAAAGCCAGAGTGATTGGAGTGAGTCGGAAATATAAGTCTGAAGCTCAAGGAGAAGGTAGATGCTGGAAGCAAAGTTGTGGAAGTGCAGAGAAGATGACAGTGGAAGGGACCATAAGGGGGAGTGACAAAGAGAGAAGAGAACACACTTCATAGAAACTCTAGGTGGCTTGGGCTTAATGCCCCTGCCAGCTTCCTGCCACTTAATATTATCAAGCTCAGAACTTGTCTTCCCTCTTTCAACCAATAGAATCTGGCTACTTTGCTTTGCTATTTGAGTATCTAGCATAATAACCATCCTCCAAAATCCTCCCCTAAGGATCTTGCCTTCTGGTATCTACACCTTGGTGTATTCCCCTCCCACATTGACCTCAAGCTGACCTCTGTGACCAAAAGAAGACTACAGAAATGACCTTGTATAGGGATCCCTGGGTGGCTCAGTGGTGGAGCATCTGCCTTTTGCTCAGGGCATGATCCCAGAGTCCCAGGAATGGAGTCCCACATCGGGCTTTCTGCATGGAGCCTGTTTCTGCTCTCTCTTCCTATGTCTTGCTTCTCTCTGTGTGTCTCTCATGAATAAATAAAATCTTTAAAGAAAAAAAAAAAGAAATGACCTTGTAAGACTTCCAAAGAAAAGTCATAAAAGACATTATAGCTTCTACTTTGGATTGCTCACTCTGCAAAGACCAGGAGGACTCAGGCAGCCCTCTGGAGAGGTTCATGCAGTGAGGAAACAAAGCATCCTACCAACAGCCAGGACCAATTTGCCAGCCATGTAAACGAACCACCTTGGAAATGAATCTTTAGCTCCAGTCAAACTTTCAGATGATTCTATCCCCCTCATCTACAAGACCTCAGGCTGAGGTCCCAGGCATCATGGAACAGAGAGACAAAGGTATCTTTACAGTATCATGTCTGAATTAATGACCAAAAAACCTATGAGAAAAAATAGTTATTACTGTTTCAAGCCATTGAAGTGCTGAAGTGATTTGTGACACAGTGATTCATCTCCATTTGCTTACTTCTATTGACAGAGAATTCACTACCTCGTAAGGTAGCTCATTCCATTTAATGCCAAACTCCCTTTAACAGAAACCCAGAAGGGCTTTCCATTTGGGTCCTGAGGACTCCTGATTCCCTTTCCTGGGAGCTGTCCCTGACCCAGTGCTGAAACCAGACTCCCTCCATCCCTCCCCATCCAAGAGATCAAATTACTATTCCAAAAGGCATGCTTGACTTGGAAACATCAGCAAGAAAGTTCCATTTCCCTGTATCTCTAAATGAAAAAAGGATCTTTGTCAGTTTGGAGCAATTAGCTGTGGGAGATGATGACGGAGCAGTGAGAGTTGCTTCGAGGGGGCAGAGTGGCAGCGGAAGCCCCAGCTCAGACAGACATGCTGCAGATGGCACGACGAGATAACGCCTTTCACGTTTCAGAAATCACATTGTCAACAATGTTTCTAGACTCAGAAATTAGCTGAAGTCATCAGGAGTGCCTGGCAGCAAGCAGCAGGCGCCTTGGTGGGGGCCCCTCATTTGACATTATGCATTGGTGCAAAGAGAAACTGGCAAGGTTCACAGAAAAGGTGGGTGAACCTACTGTCTCCGGAGGCAGGAAGGGCAAGCCTGGAGCACGTTAGAGGCATTTAGTCAAGACAATATCAAAAGCCCAGATCTTCTATCTTCTGTCCCGATAGTAGGGGATTAACTGCAAGTCTCAGAATGTGACCTCCTTCTGCTCCATGCCTTGTGGATTGATGATTCCTCTTTAGAGGGTTACAGAAAGTGAAAATGATGGATTCAATTATGTATGTCTTAAATAAGAATTAAATTATTTTTGACAAAATCATCCTTGTTAAAATAAAAAATACTCTCTTTGCTGAAGATAAGGCCCCATTTGAGGCAGTCTATACCAGCTGTCTGACCTTTCCATTATAGCTGCCTTGCCTCTGGCATGCCCCACCCTTAGAAGAACCAGAGGCTGGTACCCTGGTGGCCAGGACATCCATGACAATTGCAATAATCGGGAGGGGAGGGGAACGGGGAGTCAGCTATTGCTGCAGCCCTGGTAAGCAAGCTTGAGATGCAACAGGAGTTAACATTACATATGCCTGTGAGGAATAGTTCAGGAAAAAATACAAACTTGTCCCTTCTGCTAAAGCACATTTTATTTTTTTATTTTTATTTTATTTTTATAGAAAAAGAGAGAGAGAGCATGGCAGGAGAGGCAGAAGGAGAGGAAGTGAAGAGGGAGAGAGAGAGAGAAAATCTCAAGTAGACTCCACACTCAAAAAAAAAAAGTAGACTTTTTTTGTGGAGCCCAATGTGGGGCTCCATCTCACAACCCTGAGATCATGACCTGAGCGAAATCAGGATGCTTAACTGACTGAGCCATCCAGATGCCCCCTGAAGCACTTTCTTATGTTTGCTCTGGAAAGAATCAGGGTCATTTCCTTAATTACAGAATCCCACTTATTAGTACAAAGAGTAAATGCATCCCCCTGGAAACTCGAAAGGACAAAAACTAGACCTGGAAGTGTGCCTGTGGTTGGTATTGGAAATAGGCTCCCAGAGGGCAAGGGGCAGGAATATGGGATAGAACAGGAGATAGAACGTTCTCTGGTGGTTATGACCATTTAAATCATTGAGACTCAGTTTGAGACTTACCGCTAAACTACCCATCCTTCAGGGCTGTGAGCCCCAGGAGTAGATATCTGAGACTCTTCCCTTCCTGTCAGAGCCTGTCAAAATATGGGACCCCTTTTCCATTGCAGGACACCCAGTAGCTGACAGACAGCTCTGGACAGAGGGATGAAATCCCCCAGAGGGTAAAATGAGGGAGAAAGGTGAAGTTGAAGATTTTGCCTAAAGAAAGTGGTATGAGTAGCTTGGGGTCTTTATGAGGGTCAACCAGCTGGGACCTACCACAAGACCAGCTCCTGGCATTGATAAAAAGGTGAAAGGAGCAGAACCCAGAAGATGGCCCTGCCTCTGGGACACAAAGGGTCAAGGATCTGGGAGACAGAGTCTCTTTGATCCTCATTCCTGAGACTCTGCCAGAAGCATAGCTTCTTCGGAGGCTCAGTTGCAGCCAACCTGTCTCTGCTGAGGAGCCAGAGATGGTTGGGGACATTAGCCTTCACCATACACCCTCTGTAAGCCAGGTCATCGTCCATCTCAGGTCATCCCACAAACGACCTGTGGCCAAAGGATAATTACAATAGCAGGTATCGGAATGGAACTATCATTGTGCTGACCTGGTAGAAATCTGCTCCAGCTGCTGCAACCACCACAAGGTCCATTGGCCACTTCTTAAAGAGTTCCTGTCAGTCACCCAAAGGGACTGAGCTTTGTCCCTGATTTCAGGGCTAGGGCCACCCAGGCAGGCTGAGGGAGGCAATCAGGAAATTGAACAAGAACTAACAGCCCAAAGAAACCAGAAGAGCTTGGATTCCTGCAAATCCCTAGGGACTGAAGCCAGGCACCTGCTTTCTTGAAAACAGTGGTCCTCAAAGTGTCAGCCCCCCGGGCCAGTAGCATGGACATCACCAGGGAACATGTTACAAGTATAGATTCCAGACCCCACCCTAGACTTAGTGAATCAGAAAATCTAGGAAGGGGCCCAGCAATCCGTGTTTTAACAGGTCTTGTAGGTGACTCGGACACATGGGTACACACTGGAACCGCTGGTACTTCACGTGAATCCCATCCAGGTCTCGGAGACGGTAAGCCCTTGGAGCAGGCCCCCTCAGGCCACCTCTTGCACACACATTCCCACACCGGTCCAGCTGGCCCTGCCTGGCCCTCCCAGCCTCATCATCGTGGCGTTACGTGGGGACACTCCTGTCTCTGGAACTAGTGGTAGATGCTGAGGAGGGTTCTATCTGGAGGCTCCTTGCTCCCCCTGGGAGCTCACAGAACTCACAGAACAGGGGCTCTGTTCAAGATATGCCCCCACCCCAACCTAGGGTTTTCCCGAAGGTCCCACAAGAGTGAAGGGCTCCATCAGATGAGGCCCCCACTAGCCCCTGAAAGCCTTCCGAGAGGCGGGGACAAGGCCCAGCCCAGAGGCGCGGAGCGGAAGGCCCGTCACACCTGAAGAGGCCCAGGGGTGCCAGCTCCGCAGTCGGGACGGCTGCCGGTTGATGGATCGCTTTCCAATGAGGGCGCCTGCACACTGCCAGCTGTGCCAGAGCCGGCTCCCGATCAGCACGGCTGCACTGCGCCCACCTCCCCCCACACTCGCCGGAGTGGGGAACATCACACCACGGGCAAGCAGCAATTAATCTGAGCAGGAGACAGGCCGAAGACAGGACAGGGGAGCCGCCAGCAAGCTGACGCGCCCTGTCTGCCTTCGCTGGAGGGCAGGCCGAGCCCTCCAGACACGCAGTCTCCCGGCCCCAGGTGCCCCAGCCAGCCCTCCCCAGAGCTCCGTGGGAGGAGCATGGGGCCTCTGTGTACAGCGAGGACCACCGGACTGAGAGCGCACAGAGGCAGGTTCGAGGCCCAGCTCTGCCAGACACAAGCTGGAAGGTCTTCCCCAAGTCCCGTCACTTCCCTGGGCTTCATTTCCCACGTCGAGAAGCACACTTACAAACAGTTTGTGCCAAGTGCCTGACACACAGCCCACTTGCAATGAATTTCTCTCCCCTGTCCTCAGCTGCCAACCTACCCCTGGGGGTTCTCTCAGGGGAACCCTATGTATGATCACTAAAGCAGACACAGAGCACCTCCTCCAGGACAGTGAGGGCCTTAAGGAAAAAAAAAAAGAGGAAAGGTGGGGAAGCAAATATCTTTCCATGAATCATCCAATCTGGCAGCAAAGAATGAAGAAGCCCATGGAAGTACCTTGGGTCCAGCTGGTCTCCTAGCCCTTCCTGAGCCCTGTCCAGTCCATGAACCCCAGAACCCCAGGAGGTGAACTTTAGAAGAAATATCTGATCATGTCCGAGTCCTATTTTTAAAGCCCACGTGGCTCCGGCTCCTTACTGCTGACAGAGTGAAGTACGAACACCCCAGTGTAGCATCAATGCCAGTCCCAAATCTGCCGAGTTTCACACCTCACCATGAGCCTCCCCTTCCAGCCACCCAGAAAAGCACGTCATGCCCAGAATACATCAGAGTGTTGCAAGACTGGGCCTTTGCATGTGCTGTTCCCCCAGCCTTCAAAGCCCACCCTGTGATCTTACCATCGAAAGCCCTGCCCCAGGATGGCTCCACTTTAAGGAGATGTCCTGTTGCCCCTGCCCCATGGATGGTGACACTGGGCTTTCCAACACAACTGTTTATCAAAGCCGTCTGCTTACAAACATCTGTTTGATTTTTGGTTCCCTCCAGCACTGAGCTGTGAGCCCCTCCAGCTCAGTGACCCTACCTGATTCTCTCCCCATCTCTGCCTCCTACAGAGTGCCTGACCCATAATAGATGTTCTACAAATGTTTAGCGAACTTCAATGCCATGTTCACACATACCCCTACGGTCATATCCATCCCACCATGGAGTGATGATTAATGAAGCCACAGCTGGTGGACCCACAATGAGGCAGAGGGATAAACCTGGTCATCTCCAGCCCTGATCCAGTTCCCCCCAGGGCTCAAGAAGTCTCAAGAGTAAAGGATAGTCTGCTGACTCCTCATCCTCACACCTGGGTTAGCTAATGTTCAATCCTGACTCACTTCAATCTTCTGTGGCTAAACCTACAGACTTGGAAACAGCACATTTCATCCTGGGGATTTGGATCAATGATTCATCAACCTCTTGAGAGTCTCAGGTGAGCAGCTAGTCTGCTCCAAATGCCAACACTTCTTCTGACCCAGGTGGCCCCAGGGGTCACCAGGGAATTCAGAAGATCTAAGAGCCTCATGAACTGCACAGGATTATGTTATGGTGCAACTAGTCCATCTCTCTATTTGATGTTTGAATCACCTCTATAGCTTCCTTCCCCCAGCTTGAATGCTTCTAGTAACAGGGAGCTCACCATCTCCATGAAAATTTTATTCCAACCCCGTAGATGACTTGAAGTCCTCCCATTTTTTTATAGACTGATTGTTCTAATCTCCCCAGGCCTCCTTCCTTCATAAAATGAGAAACCAAACATCCTTCCCCAGACCTTCAAAGATTTTTGAGGGAAGTGAAGAGGCTGACATTTCACCTGGTAGCTCTGGGTCTGACACTGGCCCACTGAGTTCTCCTTCTCCACCCTGGCTCTCAGCTCTTGTGATGTTTCTATTAACATTGACTGAGGGTGAGTTGGTTTTGGGGGTCCACATCATCCTCCTACATGAAGTCAAGAGTCACTTGAAAGCCCCTAAAAGTCCTTATAGACCTGCCTGCTAAGCCAGATCTCCCCCATCCTGGACTGGAGCCATTGCTTCTGCATCCCAGCATAGGATGCTCCATTACTCCTCAGCTGAGCAACATAGGTGGCCAAGATTTTTTAGGTCCTGTTTCTTTGACGTAGCCTATTTACACTTTTTCTCTTTTCTCTTTATTTCATAATGAATCACATCAGTGGATTTTCTATCTCTTCACCCAGATCATACATTAAAACTACTAAATAGTATCAAAGCTAAGATAGAACCCTTAGACACTCCAATAAAGACCTCCCTACAAAATGTCATCAACCCCTTAATCTGCACTCAATAGGCAAACTAGTTATTAATCTAATGGGATACTCTAAAATCCAGTCCATATTCTCAGTCGTCTCCCTAAGAATATCTGAAGATTCTTTTGTAACTTCTGCTGAAACCCAGATTGGCATTCTATTCCATGGGACAGACATTACTAGAAATTACTTGCTTACCACCAGACACTCATTCTTGCTGACTTTGTCCAGGAGACAGTATGCCAAAGCACTAAAGTCTCTCTTGCAAATAACAGCACCATGTGACATATTCTGGCCAATGAGATCAAGGCACAAATGATTGAGCAGACCTTCCAGAAAAGCTACTTAAAAGAGGATGTAGATTCAGATGCTCTGGGCCCTTCCTGTTTGGAATACTGATGTGATGTCGCAGCCATCTTGCAACCATGAGGGAAAAGCCAAGACAATCACAAATTCATCTCAGTTCTAAAAGTCATGAGTCTCTAAGATCAGTTAGAGACCACCTGTCTCCAGATTTCTTAGTGCACGAGAAAAGTAAACTCCTTAATTGTGTAAGCCACTTTTGTTGTTGTTGTTTTGTTTCGTTTCTGCAATTCCTAACAGATGTGTCCCTATCCTACTCTGAGATACTCTGAGAGCCTAGAGATACTGTCAAAGAAAGAAGAGATTATCCACATATAACTTAGTCCTGATGAGGTAGGTTACTGGTGATCTCCAGGATGCTTACAAATCATTTCCTTAACAAACTATGCTAGATTCCTACCCAAGACTACTCCTTTCTCTTCCACTTTGGGAAAATTGAGAGGTTTTTCTGTTGTTTTTGTTGTTGTTGTTGTTGTTGTTGTTGTTGTTGTTTTTGCCAAATTCCAGGCTTCAGACACTTCGTTCCTTCTCTAGGATTTCTGAAGATTAGCTTCTTTGGTTCAAGGGTCTGCATCTTCTCAGTGATCATTCATCTTACTAAGAGTATTTCAACCAGTTTCAAGCGATCCATAATTTCTACCCTTGGGAGCTGTCTCATCAATGTTAACTTCACCTTTTCTGTTTTGAAAGTTTATCTTCCACAGCCAAATTCCTAGTTAAAGAACCTGATTTCCCCCCTCATATTCCATATCTGCCCATCTGTCCTGAGCAAGGGCATCTTACCAAGCACCCCATCTGGCAATCAACAAATCTGCTTGGCCTCACATCCCAAAATAATGAGCAGGGATGTAAAGAAATGCCTCTCTCTTGAATACATCATTATATGAAATACAGCTCTGTGTTCTGGACTCAGAACATCCAGGAGTATAGGGGACTCAAAGTTATGGATATTGGTCACAGGCTGGCCTCTAGGACCAAAAGGAGGAGTCACCAATCTGGCCCTTCTGGTACAGCCACCCACCTGTGATAGGCCTTGATGAGGACGAGGCAATCAGGGCACAAAGGTAAGGAGACAGCCTCTCTTACTGCTATCTCTACACTTGCACAGCCTGAAAATGAGGCCTCCCTAAATTCTGCACCCTGGACAACTCTCAGTCCCAGAACCTTCTAGAAACAGGATAATACCCAGACTCCTTCAATGTAGAGAGAGTTGTCATTCTGGTGGCCTCCTCCTGGATTCATGTCATGGCTCAGCTGCATCTATCAAGCACAGGTAACCCAGAGACCTGCCAGATCTGTCCCTTCTACTCTGGGCCAGAGGGCCTAGCAGACCCAATGTCCTACACCATCCCAGCTGAGATGATGTGCTGGTTTGGCAACTGCTCTATCCAGGTGGCCCCTCACAGCCACAACTTCACAAAGACTACATGTGTCCCTCAGGATAACAGCTCTCTTTTCCCCAAATGTCAACAGCACAAGCCATGGAAGGAGGCAGGTGATAAGACTGTAATGTCATGGTTCCAGAAATGCCAACCAGCCTCCTTACCACACCTAGACCTCTGGCCCCTGTGCCAACTTCCCCATTGTTTTGTCCTAATGAGCAACAAGCTCATTAATAACCCCTCCCCTCCCCCCGAGTCCCAGCCACAAGGGGGACCAGCAGGTGCAAGGAGCTCACAATTAGTCCTTTATAATGTGTGGTTGGCAATAAACCCACTCTGGAGCTGGAACAAGAAGAACCTGGCTCCGTGTGGTGTCTGCAGTCACAAGAGTAATTAATGGCAGGGCCATAGAAAGGAGAGAGAATATGAGTATTTTAACCCTTGTGAAGCTACCGAGCCTGGAATTCTTAGGAAATTGGAAAATCTCAAGAAAGGGGAACACTTTACATGCACAAAAGAAAATGCCAACTTCTGGGCTCAACCTCCTTGCCTGTGTCTCTAGTGTTCCTCCTCGGTAAATCATGACCCCATCATCACCTCTATGAACACATCCCAAATCTTTGTGCTTCCTTTACCTTATCCCCTAACTCCTGTATTTCCAACTGGTCCTGGGATATTCCACTGGCATCAGCTCACAACTGGAGTCATCTGAATGTAGGTACTGGGACCCTTCCCAGAAAAAGACAGCCTGGGGTTCAAGAGGCAATCGTGAGAGTTAGAAGTAGCTAATGTGGGGAAAAGGAACACTCTCGAACTACAGCTGAACATAGGAGACTCACACCAGGAACATTAAACAGGTATGGAAATTATGTTTATAATGAACCCCACCACCACAGTTTGTGGTTTTGTCCATCAAAGAACACTATAGGGCCAGTAAGACTGGCTAGAGACTGTAGGGTGATAGTCATGAAGGAATATATAACCATGAGATCTAGATTGGGCATAGAGGAGGGTAGATCCAAGAAGAGCTTGTAGATAACAAAAATATGAATATAAATACTAATGGGGTCAGAAGGTCAAAAGGCAAGTCAATGGAAAAAAAAAAAAAAGGCAAGTCAATGAGAGTGAGGAACAAGATGGGAAAGCAGAGAAGGGACTCTTAAAACCTAAGATTTTGGAGGCCAAGAGTTCAAATGTCATGAGTAAGTCCAGATTATGGTTTTACGGGTCTCTGGATAGCTGTCAACAGAGCCCCACATTGCATAACTCCAGGAATACCATTCATTTAGAATTCAATGAAGTGTGCAGTATGCTGGCCCTGGTGCTGAAGAAGAGTAAGTGAAGGTCATTAGAAATGAAGCTGCCAAGAAATCAAGAGGCAAAGGCTCTGAATACATAGCCCACGTGCGTACTGAAGATGCCCTGATGATGATAAGATTCAGGGCAGAGAGGAAGCCTGGGTGCAGGAAAAGTATGACCCTGGCCCTGTGTCCCTGTAGTAAATCTCTGAGCAACTCTGGGTTTCTGATGCCTTGTTTTTAAAATGGCATCAAATAGTTAACTTCCAGGGGGTAATGAGAATTTTATGCACAATAGGAGAGTGTTCTTTGACTTGTTTCTTTCAGCTAAGTTCATCCCTCTTCCCCTGATTTGCTCTCTAACATAAAGAGATCTGACCTCTGATTGAGCTCCAAGGTCACCTGGTTTCAGGCAGAGGTGGGACTATGGAAAGCACTGGTGAGATATTACAAAGTAGGAATTTTTCTAGGTATTTTTCCATTACCGATTTCCTCCTTCCTTGGACACATCTCCAGCAAAAGCTGAATTTCCTCCATGTCTCCAGCTTCCGTGGAACCGACCATTGGGAGTTCCAACTTCTCCCCTGGGTTCTGGTAACCCCCATCTCCTTCCTTTGTCTCTCCAGTCCCATAGAGAGGGATTGTAGTCGCTTCCCTCTATTGCATAAATTTGGGGTTGCCTCACTATTTCCTGTTTGGCTTCTCAACTTCCCATCACCTGTGGGGGGAATTCCCTCTGTTTTAAATATTTAGGGTGATTTCTGTTTACCTTGCTGGACCTGTTACAAGTGCCTAGTGACAGGCATGGCATATAAATAGCTTGTACTTACTGTAATTATGCTTAGATTAACATTATTAATACTTAGTTGTCCAAGACCTTTAAGAACATGGTAATCAATCCACCCAAGGTGGTGGCCAGCATGGGAACAAGGTGAAATAGTGACCCACCATGTTCTTCTAGGGATAGGGGTGCCTGATGGACAATTACAAGGCATGTTATTTACTTGGGTTTCTGAATCTCACCTCCCGAACAGTGACTGAGTGCTTTGGCTTTATGTCCCTGGTGTCCGACACAGGGGCTGGCACAGAGCAATCCTTCAAAATAATGGTTATTAGACTGGCCTGAAATCTTTCTGGTCAAGACGGCATCCATTCATAAATCAAGAGACCCTGAGTTCAGGTTGCAGGATCTCACCTGTGTGTGCACTGAAATTTTAGAAATTAGGAATACATCAGGATTAGGACAAGATGAATGAAGCACTCATCTCAGGAGCAAACTCTAAAGATATGCCAAGAAAACTCAGCAATCAAGATAAATAATATCATGCTGTAACATATTTAAAAATTATCACTAATGCAAAAATTCATGACTAACAAAATATCAAAATTTGAATAAAGACAGGATTGGTAGGACTGATTTTTCCTTTTGTGTCAGGCTCCGATAAAGCTCAGTGCAGCACGGATTGTAACTGATTCACTGATTCCTGTCATTCTTTAGCTGCTGCTTCAGGCAACCGATGTCCCTCAGTTTAAAATCCAAGTCGCCTGCACCCACTACACCAGGCACTTACCAGGTGCAGATACATGTATCTACTGAATAAATGAACTAGCCCTACCCTCTGCATTCTGGAGACTCCAGCAGGATCGCCATGAAGATATTCTAACAATGCACCTTTAAAAAAAAAAAAAGTTCAAACTCACTAAGAATCAAAGAAACATACATTGGAACAACGAAGTGCAATTTTTCACTGCTAGAATTAGCAAAGATTTAAGAGATTGACAATACCCAGTATTGACATGGAAGTCAAGAAAAGGGCATTCCTATGCATTACTGCTAGGACTGTAAATTAATACCATGGTTCTGGAAGGCAATTTGGCAATATGTAACAAAAGCCCTTGAAAAGTACATTTCTTTTGAGCAAGCAATCCTACTTCAAAGAATTTATTCTTAAGGAAATAATTAGGTAAGTGCCAGAAGATGTATCTTGCAGGATGTTTCAGCATGGTATTGTTTCCAACAGTGAGAGCTTGCAAACAGACTTAAGATCCAGAAGTATTGGGCTTCCTGTTACTATTAATAAATACTAATAAACAAGTAGAGGCATCTGATGATGGAATACTATGCAACAATTTAAAAAAATGATGTGGCCCTATATTTACTTAAAATAGAATAATGTTCACAATGTGCTAACTGGGATAAAAAAATTACAAAACTATATATATATATATATATATATATATATATATATATATATATATATATAAACCACCATTTTAAATATCTATTTATTTATTTATTTTAGAGAGAAAGAAAACACAAACAGGGGGAGGGACAGAGAGAGAGAAAGAGAGTCTCCAGCAGGCTCCCTGCTGAGTGCAGAGCCCAGGTGGGGCTCCATCTCACAACCCTGAAACCATGACCTGAGCCAAAACCAAGAGTCAGACACTTAATCTACTGAGCCACCCATATGCTCCCAAATCACCATTTTTAAAGTATATATGGAGAAAGTCCAGAAGACTGAATACTAATGGTGGTTATTTCTAGGGAGTAGAATAGATGCTTTTAAATTTTTTGTAGATGTTATTTTTTAGGGTAGTTTTATTTTTTTAATAATAAATTTATTTTTTATTGGTGTTCAATTTGCCAACATACAGAATAACACCCAGTGCTCATCCCATCAAGTGCCCCCCTCAGTGCCCCTCACCCATTCACCCCCACCCTCCGCCCTCCTCCCCTTCCACCACCCCTAGTTCATTTCCCTGAGTTAGGAGTCTTCATGTTCTGTCTCCCTTTCTGATATTTCCTACCCATTTCTTCTCCCTTCCCTTCTATTCCCTTTCACTATTATTTATATTCCCCAAATGAATGAGAACACATAATGTTTGTCCTTCTCTGACTGACTCATTTCACTCAGCATAATACCCTCCAGTTCCATCCACGTTGAAGCAAATGGTGGGTATTTGTCATTTCTAATGGCTGAGGAATATTCCATTGTACACATAGACCACATCTTCTTTATCCATTCATCTTTCTATGGACACCGAGGCTCCTTCCACAGTTTGGCTGTTGTGGACATTGCTGCTATAAACATCGGGGTGCAGGTGTCCCGGTGTTTCATTGCATCTGTATCTTTGGGATAAATCCTGAACAGTGCAATTGCTGGGTCATAGGGCAGGTCTATTTTTAGGGTAGTTTTAGATGCACAGTGAAATTGAGAGGAAGATACAGAGATTTCCTATATATTCCTCATACCCACACAGGCCCCCCCTTCCCCTTAATGGTACCCTCCCACTAGAATGGCACTTGGGTTACCTCTGATGATCCTACACTGACCCATCACAATCACCCAGAGTTCACAGTTTGTATTAGGGCTCATTCTTGGTGCTATGCATTAAACAAATGTATAATGACATGTATCTATCATTATAAGAGCATACAGAGTATTTTTACTGCCCTAAAATATCCTCTGTCCTCCACCTGTTCATCCCTCCCCACTCCCAACCCATGGAAAGTGCTCATCTTTTTCTATCTCCCTGCTCTTGATTTTCCCAGAAAGTCATGCAATTAAAATCATTTAGTTGAAATCAAAACTATAAGCTCCTAGAAAAAAACCTGAATGACCTTGGGTGTGGGGAAGACTTTAGGTACAACATCAAAGGTATGATCCATGAAAGAAATCATTGACGAGCTGGACTTCATTAAAATTAAAAACTTCAGTTCTCCTAACTCTGGGAAACAAAGGGTTGCAGAAGGAGAGGTGGGTAGGGGGATGGGGTAACTGGGTGATGAGCATTAGGAGAGAACATGATGAGATAAGCAGTGGGTGTTATGCTTTATATTGGAAAATTGAATTGAAATAAAATTAAAAAAAAATAACTTCAGCTCTGCAAAAGACAATGTTAAAAGAAAGAGAAGAAAAGCCATAGACTGGGAGGAAACATTTGCAAGAGATACATCTGATAAAGGACAATTATACAAAATATACAAAGAGCTCTGAAATCTCAAGGATAAGAAAACAAAAATCCTGATTTCAAAATGGGCCAAAAGGATGCCTGGGTGGTTCAGCAGTTGAGGATCTGCCTTTGACTCAGGTCATGATCCCAGAGTCCTGGGATCAAGTCCCACACCGGGCTCCCTCTGAGGAGCCTGCTTCTCCCTCTGCCTGTGTCTCTGCCTCCCTCTGTTTCTATCATGAATAAATAGATAAAATCTTTTTTAAAATATAAATAAATAAATAAATAAATAAATAAATAAATAAATATGGGCCAAAGACATTAATGGACACAAGGTAAACACAGGTAAAAAATAAGTATGCAAAAACATGCTCCACATCATACCATGTCATCAGGAAAATGCAAATTAAAGCAATAAGACATCATTACACACCTACTAGAATGGCCAAATCCAAAACACCCACACCACCAAATGCTGGTGAGCATGTGGAGTGACCTGAACCCTCAGTCCTTGCTGGTGAGAATGCAAAATGATGCGGCCACTTTGGAAGACAGTTTGGTGGTTTCTTACCAAACTACACATGCTCTTATCACATAATCCAGCAGTTGTGCTTCTTGGTATTTAGAGCAATAGAATATTTTTCAGCGCTAAAAAGAAATGAGCCATCAAGCCATGAAAAGACATGGAGGAAACTTAAAGGCATATTACCAAGTGAAAGAAGCCAACCTAAAAGCAGCTACATACATATGGTGTGATTCCAGCTCCACAACATTCAGATTTTTATTTTTTAATCTTTCATTTCTCTGAATTCCATAATTTTACATAATGATCATATATAACTTGTGCAATTCTAAAAAACTAAAATAAGTCCATTTTGTGCACTTTATTGGGTGATGGGCAAGTAGAAACCTCCATCATCATCTTCACCTACCTCAAGGCTTCCTATATTATCTGAATCAGATCAGAAAATGTTGTGCAGAGTCTTCTCCACATGGAAGAGTCCACTCTCTTTCCCTTGGCCAATACTCACCACATCACTCTCCAGAAATGTTTCTGAGACTTGGTCACCATTCTTGTACATCCACACCCTTCTTGTACCAAAGGTTCCAAATGTTACTTTTTTACATCAAAAGGAGATCCTGTTTACTGACTGAAGATAAACCTTGCAAACCCGGAGCCTGTTTTGTCATTTGTGAAATGAGGGTAAGTCTTTACCTCATAGACTAAAAGACAAAACAGGTGGAGGGTCTCAGTGTATATTAAGTGGATCAGGTGGGATTAGCTCGGTAACAACCCCAAAATCTCTGGGTCCGAACAACAAAGTTTTAGTTCTTGTTGCACAACACATCTATCACAAGTCAGCTGGACCTCTGCTCCCTATGATCGTCAGCCTGAGGGACGTTCCATCTCCAGAACCTCACTTTGCCAAAGCCGATGAAAGAAAACATGGCACCTGATAGACTAGCTTCTAAGCCTCCCACCCAGGAAGGGCTCCAGCCATTTGGATCTCACTTCATTGGCCAACACAAGTCACATGGCCACACCTGAATTCAAAGAGAATCAGGACATAAAAGTCTACCATCTTTCCAGGAGGCTGAAAACCAGAAATATTGGTGAGTCACAAAAATGACACCTACAGTAGACATTCATAAATGTTTTTTGACTAAGAAGCACTTATTTCAACCTAGCTCTGTGGCAGTGAAGCCTATTATGTCAGGCATTGTGCTAGGTAAAATTTACATGGGAAATCAATTTAGGTAATTTTTACCAAAGCTACACAGCTAGTAAGGGCTAGACCAGGATTTGACTCCATGGATTATACCCTATCCATTACGTCTGTGCCTGTTTACGCCACTCCATGGTTACTTAACTTCTGCAAACCTGTTTCTTCATCTTCAGAAGCAAATACTACTGACTGCTTGGGGTTCTTTCTACAGGAGGGATGAAATGTCCCTGCAATGGTAGATATGAGGGCTCTGCGAGATGTGTGAACAAGTAGTGTTCAACGTCTGGTCAAAACTGGTGCCTGGAGGAGCCCTGGAGCTTCTCTTGTGCCCACAAGCTAGGGAAGAGGGACAGTGGGAGAGGATATCCAGTGCATTATGCAGACACACCTGGCCCCTGAGCCATCACCTATTAGAGGATGTATGTCCCCTCACCCAGTTATTGTAGGGTATGTGTCATTATCTAAGAGTAGCAAACAAGTCTTGACACATTAATCTGGCTCTCGTCACCATCATATGTGCACACACACACACACACACACAGAGTCACCTCTGGACAGGTCACACCCACTTGCTCTCATAGCACTAATACTGTATGTGCAACATGAACTCACTATGTCTACATATGCACAACCCCTTAACCTGATTCATAGCCATCCACGCATACCTGCGTTCTGTTGAACCCCACAAAACTGCCATTCTGTTGGCCACTTCCTTTGGCTCACACGGATGCACACAGGACCACATAAAGTCACAGCTATCTCACCAGGGGCACACAACCACACATGCGCATACACATGGCACATGCCTGACTTGCTCGTGGTCCCCCCATCACTGCCTGACCCAGGCTGCGGACGCTGTTGCAGTGAGCTCAATCACTGTCACCACCAAGGCTGTTATTAGAGCTCTGCTTTAACCATCAGGGAAATCAGTCACAGGGCTTGGCCTCCACAGCCCTGGTTTCACCCCAACAGCTGTCCTCCACACTTGCCCCCCGCCCCGCCCCACTCCATGAGCGCAACTCGTCCTTAATCCCAAACAGCCAGCTTCCTACTGCACGAGTCCTGCTGCTCACTGTTGAGGGGCTGCCTGCAAGCCAGGTATGGAGCCCTACCCTCTACCTTAGATGCTCCTGTCCTTCATAAATCTTTGCATAAAAAAGGGACGGCCGCTGGGGGTTGGGGACCAGCATCAATGACAGAGAAGTCACTGCAGCCTCCTCTGGGGCTCAGAGAAGCCAGAGAGGTCCATGGAAATCTAAAACTGTGCCAGACCCCATGCTAGGCACTAAGGAGAAAGCGATGAACAAAACCAGATGCCATACCTGCTTGTCAGAGTCTCACATCGGGAGCAACAAACACTCTCTTGGAAAAGTACAAATAAACCCCAAATCCAGCTCTGTGAAGTGATATGAAGCAGAGGTACCTGGGGATGTAACATGTGCCTCAGGCTGCTCATCTGTAAAACAGATAAGAACACCAACCTCACAGGGTTGATGCAAGGAGGGAATGAAATAGTATGTATAAAGGACTTTTAACAGGTCTCAGCACAAAGTAAGTGCTGCATGTTGTTCACTCTTTTATTAAAGTTGGCTCTTCCATATAGAAGGAGTTAAGATGATCTGGGAGTAATAAGGGCTTCCACATGAAAGTGACAGCTGAGGTGATACCTGAAGATGAGTAGGAATAAAGGAGATGAAGGGCAAAGGGCAATGGGAACATCATGCACAAAGGCACTGTGGCAAGAGAAAGCATGGAAAAAAAAAAAAAAAGAGAAAGCATGGGCCATTCCAGCAAGTGGGAGACACTCAGGTGGTTTCAGTGCAAACAGTTGGGAAGGAGGTGGTTGTTCAGCCTGGGATTGGACGTGCTGACAGGTACCAGACATGCAGAGCCCTGAAAGCCACAGTAAGCTGGCATTTTTGGAATTTAAGCTAAGTGCAATGGAAGGCCAGTACAGAGTTATAAGCAGACAGTAATAGAGTCTTGTTTACATTTTGAAAACCTACCCTCACTGAAAGTAAGAGAACAGATAGAAAGGAGACAATATCCACCTTCAGTAGGACACCTGGAGGGGACAGCCCAACCTGTGTGATGCTGGTGTTGGCCATCGTTAGAAATGCATTGTCATAGTCTAGGGAAAGGACCCAAAACATGAACAAACAGGCCGAGGATAGGATTATCCCACTGGGAGTGGGGTGGGGGTGGGGGGCTTCCCCAGTGCACAGAGAAGCACAGGAGGCCTGTGTCCATAACCATCTGGGGAATGGAGGTCCTGGGTAGGAGCATGAGGACAGAGGGGACTTTAGGTCCATCAGGTAGGCAGCAGAGTCAAAATCCTAAGACTCTGGTTAATTTGGAGTAGGATCCAGGCAGCAGATGGGCAGGAGAGGCCTGGGTTGTGGTTCCCACAGAAAGAGATGCTGGGAGGAAGAGAGCTGAAAATGCTAAGCAGGTGTCAGGCCTCCAGCCACAGGGTCAGGAAAGGTGCGAACCCAAGTTATCCAACATTCCTTTGAGGATAACAACTGCCTCTTCATCTAATTTCATCTAATTTCATCTGATTTCATCTGATTCGCTGCCTGGAATTTTGTGTTGAGAAGGATTCAGAAGCCAAATTAGGCTGGATAAGGAGTGTTGGATTTATTAACATGCCTATCATGGCCATAGGATGTAGGAACAGGTGGCATACGTACCATGAATTTATCACCTGTGGACTATGAGTGTATTCATCTAAACTTTTGTGGTTGTGAGTGACAAAAAAAACCAATTCAAAATAGCTTAAGGGAGGAAAAAAAGGAACATATTGGTTCTTACAACTGAGACATCTAACATACAGGATTTGTCTGAAACACAGCAAACTTCAAGGGATGCTGTGGCCAGAACCCTGTCTTTCTCTCTCAGTCTCTTGATTTTGGCCACTTCCTGACTGTGTCCATGGGTGGGTTGCTCCCTCCTAAGGTTGAGCAAAGTGGTCTGTGGCAGCTGTAGCCCTATCCTATCCTTAAGGCTCATATTCTAAAGAAGTCAGTGTTACCTTTCCTGATGGGTTGGTAATCTACTGTTACATAATAACCCACCTCAAAACCTGGTAGTTTAAAATAACAATGGACTATCCTCATGTTTGTGTCGGTTGACTGGCAGTTCTCACTGGGGGTTTCTCATGGCATTGCAGTTATATGGTGCTGGTGGTGTCATCTGAAGGCTCAACTGGGCTGGAACTTCTTGACTCACATATTTCCCACCTCAACTGGGGTGGCTGGAAGGGATGGGGGCTGTCTGGGCATCTCTCTCGGCATGGCCTCCCCAGGTGGATAGCTTGGGCTTCCCTACAGCACGGCAGTCTCTGGGGAAGTGGGCTCCTTACTGAGCAACTGGTTTCCCCCAGTGCAAGCGTTCCAAGAAAAAATAAGTAGGAGGGGGAAGTTATTTTAAAGGCTAGCTAGGCCTGGAACTGGCACAGCATCCCTTCTTCTATATTCTACTGGTTGAAGCGGTCATGAGGCTAGTCATTCCACCTCTCAGTGGGGGAGTAACAAATAATCTGCACACATCATTATCTGCCACTGCCTCCCGAGCAATAGTGCAAACTCTATAAGTGAAAAAAGGAGGGAGAACAATTTTAGAGTTTTAATTATAATTTTCATTATTATTGTCACCACCATCATCATCACTTACTCTGTACTGGGCTTACTCTGCTTGGCCTTTGAAAAAGAGAGGGGGAAAGAGAGAGTGATTCCCATAGAATCCTCACAACCATATTCTCCTTCTATAGAATATGAAACTGGGGTTCAGAGAGGTTAAATGATTTTCCCAAGATTACACACAGTAGGTAACAGAAATAGGGCTCTAACCCAAGTCTACATGACTGCAGAGCTTACAGCCTTGACCACTGACTTTTCTACTGACCCAGCACCTCTGATCCATCTCAGCAATCCCTCACCCTCATATGGTGCTTGCTCCACACCTCACCCATCACCAGAAGACTCACTTAGCCTACCTGGGTTTCCAACATGAAACAACTCTACTCTAGCTCCTCCTTGGATTTTCTTTCCCCGCAAAATCATGCCCTGTTCATCAGCCATGAGTTGGGAATGACCTGGTAGCTCAAAAACTGCAAGTCATATATCTGCAGGGAGCCCAAGAGGGGCTGCCAAAGTACCTCTCAGCCCAGCCAGGGTGAGTAGGTAATTAGATTGAATCCACTCTTTGGCTCAGTTTCCTTCCCAACCAGACCGGCTATTGAGCAATCCATTCTCCAGTCACTAATACATCACCTGGGAGCGCCAGGCCATGATGGATGAGCTCGACCGTCAGCAGGGCCCACGATGGATGGGTGTCATTCATCACTGCAGGGAGCCAATGGGGCCATGAGTTACTCAGGCCGTGGCACCTTCCACCCCCATTGGGGCCGGAGCCAGGGGGACAGAGGCTGGGGGAGGGAGGTGCAGAGCTAAAAGGACTTCTCTGGGAGATGTGCCAGCAGCCATGGGCTCACTCTGTCTGAGGCACTTCAAAGCAGGGAGATGTTTAATGGAGTTTACAGCCAGGACAAGGAGAATATAAAGGAAGGAGAATACAGTAGATAAGATCACAGGTTTTGGAAATCACACTTGCCTGCCACATCTCTTTGCTCTGCCTTTTCTTGTTACATAAACTTCAACGAGAGATTCAGCTCTCTGAAGCTCAGTGTCCTCACCCTATCCTAGGTCATTCTAGAACTGCTTCTTTACAGTTCTCAGGCCCACATAGTTAGGCGCAGGGCCATGGGACAAGTTCCAGTTAATGAAATATAGCAAGTAGCTATATGCAAGTAGCAAGAGTCACATGAGTGAAGCAATGAGAGGCCCCCATGAGCTTCCCAGCCTCTTTCTTCAGCCATGACAACCAAGCAGCCTCATGCTAGGATATTAGAGCTGCAGGATCAGAATAGCCTGATCACCTGGAGGACAGATGCCCCAGAGGATGGCACAGACCCACAGCAGACAGTAAGTCAGCAGGAGGCAAACCTTGTTAAGCTAAGCCATTGAGGTTGCGAGCTGCTTGTCCCTGAGGCGAAACCTAGCCCATCCTAACAAATACTCTGTATCAGAGTTAGGCAGAGAGCCAAAGAGTGAATATTCAATGCCTTGTGGGACAGATGGCCTCTTATGTTCTTGTTTTGTTTTGTTTACAACTCTTGAAAAATGTCAAAACCATTGTTAGCTTGTGGGCCTTCACAATAAGCCACAGGCTGGATGTTGTGTATAGGCTGTCATTTGCCAACTCCTTGCCATAAAGCATAAGGTTGCTGTGAGAATTATGTGAGATGTGAATATAAATGTGTTTTAAATGTTAAATGATACTATTTTTAATAGTGGAAAGGATTATCTATAAATAGTAGATAGTTATGCCAGGCACTGTACTAGGCATTGGTGATTCGTAATGAAGGGAATGTTATGGAGCTTCCTTCAGGGCAGGTTATGGTTCCTGTTTGTCATTGTTATGGTGGTGACAGTGCTGGTGATGACAGTAACAGTGGGGGAGGGTGTGTAAAACTGTAAATCCAGTCCATGGGGCTTAAGTCCTGGCTCCTGTATGATATGGGACACTTGTCAGGGCAGGAACCTGAATGATGTCCAAATCCCATGGTTTTCAGGGACACAATCATCTGGCCCTTCCACATGGCCCTGTACCACTGATTACATGGGAATCACCCTAGTTCTCCCTCTGCCTCGCCCAATGTCAACTCCCTCCCCACCACACACAATCCAAAAGCCCCTTTAGTTTTGAGCTTTAGAAGCTCAAAGCTGCCTCACTCACTCTGGAATGGACAGGTGCAGCTGGATGATGTGCATGCCCAGGGTTTGCTGGGGTCAGGATAAAACTCCCCCTCTGGGCTACAGCTCCAGATGTGGCTTCAGGTTTTCTACAGCAATTTGCAACCTACATTCTTCGAGGGACTCTTATATCCCAGAAACAACCCCAAGTAATCCTCATGATTCTGCGAGCCAGGGGTTGTGTTATTTCCATTTTTCAGATGAAGAAACTGAGACCCAGAGAGGTGGTAAAAAACTGCCCAAGGCTACAGAGTAAACAAGTAGTGACCAGAGCATGTGCATGCCAGCCAGCATTTGCTGACTCCAGAGTCCCTGTGTTCTTCCACTATGGAAAAAACATTTGTTGACTTGTGTATCAGGGAAACCTGTCCCAAGGAGGGGCTGATGCTGACAGCCAGATCCACTTCATGGGGAGTGTGGATGTTTACCCTGGAGCATTAGGTAGGCAGGCACAGTGATACCACTTCTCCCATCCTGTGTCCGAGGCAGACATTGCAGATGGAGTATAACACTCTCTCCCATAAAGGCCAGACACAAGCTTCTTCTCCACACAGAGCATTAGCCATTACTAATGAATCAAGGTTCGGTCACAAAACTGAGTTATACTGTGAGCTTCTTGAAAGCAGGGATGTTTGGTTCATTTCTGAAACCACACCACCTATGCAAAGCCCGGGAATGATAGAGGCTCACCCGGCACGGGACCTGCCTGGCAGGCTCCAGGTGCTTAATGACTGCAAAATAAAGGCACATCGATTTCTCCTGGGGACTCTGGTAATGGGGAGATAACTCCTCACTCACTTCTAAGACCATCATGGGCTAGCATGTTCCTCCTGTAAATGGTACCACAACCCATGCAGATGCTCACACTGGCAACTAGAATCATCTCTGCTTCCTCCCCAATCTCATCACCTCATCCAATCCACTAGCAAGTCCTATTGAAGCAGATTCCCAAACACACCTGACACCCAGCCACTTCTTTCCAGCTCCCCTGCCCCGCCTCCCAGCCCACACCACTGTCCTTTCTTCCAGAACACCTGCAGCAACCTCCCCTCCCATCTGCCTGCTTTCCCTCTTGCCCTCAGAAGTCTGTCTTCCACGTTGTAGCCATGTAGCTTTGCAAAATGAAAATAGCACCATGATTTTCCCCCAAAATGCCTCTCACTGCTCTTAGAAGAAACCCTGATGCCCTCTCATCTGCTACAAGGCCCCATATGGTGGAAGCCCTCCTGCCCCACCCATCTCATGGGGCACCACCCTCCCCCTTTCCCATTCAACACACCGGTATCTCAATTGCTGTAACACACAGAGCCCTTTCCACCACAGGGCTTCTGCTGGAACCTGGAATGACCTTCCTTATCTTCCATAGTCAGCTTCTTGGGGGTCCTTGGAGAAGCCTTCACTGACTCGCCCTATCTAAAGAATTTTTTGGGTCACCTCGGTGGCTCAGTCGGTTAAGCATCTGACTCTTGATCTCAGTTCAGGTGTCAATCTCAGGGTCATGAGTTCAAGCCCTGTATTGGGTGCTACACTCAGCATGGAGCCTACTTAAAAAAAAAATAGAAGAGACTTAGCCCTGCACACCTGGCTCAGGTTCTCTCAAAGATAGCATTAAAAATAAGTAAGTAAATAATAAATTTAAAATATCACATAAAGAATTCTTCTCTCCTCACCTAGAATCTCAAGCACCACGTTTATTTCCTTCTTAGCATTCATCACAAGCAAACTATGCTTTTAATTTATTTGCTTACTTGTTTATTATTCCCACTAGGCTGAGCACTCCATAAAGGCAAATCTGCATTTGTCTGCATCATGATAGCATCCCCAGTGCTCAGCAAAGCATCCACCACATAGTAGGAGCTTGGTAAATGTTTGCTAAGTGCAAGATCCGTGGCAAGAAAACTTCCCCCCCTCCCTGGAGTCTACAAGCCTCCATGCACACATTGACATAGCCTGTCCTGCCACACTCACTGCCCCCCCGCTCACAGCCATCACCGTGGGCCACTGTCACATTAGCTGCAAGTCTCTCCCCACACCTTGACTCCTGAGAAAGCTCCAGAAGCAGAGAAAGTATCCTCTGTGCCTTTGTGTCCTCAGAGGTCCAGGATAGTGCAGTGCCCTGCACCGGGCAGGTGCATCACCGACAGGGCGGGGCCGGCCGCGTCTCACTGGCACCATCTCAGGGTCACATGAAGGGCCTCTGAGAAGCCAAGAAGAATGTGAGAGAGGCTGGAAAATGAATACCGTTTTGATTTTCCAAGAAAAGGAAACAGTTGGATTCAAGCCCAAGAAAAATGCGAGGTCTCCTTAACTGGTCAGCTGGCAACTAGTTCCCAAAGAATGAGGTGATTACCAAGATCTAGCGCCCGTCCCCAGAGAACATCAGATGAAGTTGCTTCAATCTCCTTGTTGACAATCTGCCCACACGTGGGACCCAGAACACCTGTACTTCGGTGCGCAGTCAGTCTTCAAATATTTATTCAGAGAGGCCAGTGCAGGCAGGGCAGCGCTTGTGCCGTGGATGCCAGGGGGATGAGACAGGCAGAGGCCGTGTCCTGGAAGCCCGGGGGACTGCACAGGGTAAGAGCCAGTGCACAGCTGGGCAACGCGGACGGTGTGGTCAACGGCCATGAGCTTGAGGAGAAAACACCCAAGGCCAGCTAAGGACACAGACTGGCAAGACAGATCGTCAGGTGGGGTGCTTGGAGAAGGAGATGTCAGGGTGAAGACCGAAGGAGGGGCAGGGAAGCCACACAGACGGCTGGGGAGAGCACCCCAGGCTGAAGATACGCACCGAGCACTGAGGCCCCAGGCGAGTGTGCCAGGCTGTGGGGGAGCAGCAGGCCCATGAGGCTGAAGCAGAGGCAGCGAGGAGGATGGGGGAAGGGGGGGCGATGGGGAGAGGGGATGTGCAGAGGGAGGGCTGCACCAGGGTTTGGCTCGAGCCGTGTCCTATCTTCACACAGGAACTGGAAGGCAAGCAAGACAGGAGAACTTGCTCTTTAAATATTTCTTGGAAGCACTAACGGGATAGATAAGGGGATAGGAGAACATGACAAAGAAAAACAGGTTTTCTTTTTTTAAGCAGACTCCACACCCAGCGTGGGCCCCAACATGGGGCTTGAACGCACGACCCTGAGACGGAGGCCTGAGCTGAAATCCACGCTGTTGGATTCAGGACAGTAGGGGGTTTCGTTTTGGGTCTGAGTGACGGTCACACAAGAATGTTCACTTTGTGAAAATGCATCAAGCCGCTCACATATGATCTATGGACTTTGTGTGCTCCCTTTCCAAGAGTTACTAATAAAAACAAGTGGTTTAGCATAGACAAAACCAATAAACTAGAGATGCCTGGGTGGCTCGGCGATTGAGTGTCTGCCTTTGGCTCAGAGCGTGACCCCGGGGTCCAGGATTGAGTCCCACATCGGGCTCCCTGCATGGAGCCTGCTTCTCCCTCTGCCTGTGTCTCTGCCTCTCTCTCTCTCTCTCTCTCTCTCATGAATAAATAAACAAAATCTTTGGGCAGCCCAGGTGGCTCAGCAGTTTAGCGCCGCCTTCAGCCCAGGGCCTGATCCTGGAGACCCAGGATTGAGTCCCACGTTGGGCTCCCTGCATGGAGCCTGCTTCTCCCTCTGCCTGTGTCTCTGCCTCTCTCTCTCTGTGTCTCTCATGAATAAATGAATAAAATCTTTAAAAAAAATCTTAAAAAAAAAAAAACAATAAACTAGCATGGCTGATTAAAAAAAAAAAAAAAAAGCCTGGGTTGATTCACATTCTAGTACTTATCAACAGAGGAATGGAGGCCCTAAATAAAATCTACTGAGTCCATCACAGGGATATCATGACAGCCAGATAAAAACTGCACATAAAAGTCCTTCAGAAAATAATTTTCCTGGCACTGCTATTAGTTAATTGTTACTAACAGAACCTCACCTGGGGAGTGCTTGGGGATGGCAGGGGTGTCTGGAGGGGGGCCACAGGCTCAGGTCTTGGCCATGTTATCTTTATCAATCACTTGGATGAAGACTTAGAAGGTAACAAGTTCCCTTCCAAAGGTTGAAAAGTAACAAAGTTGATAGAAGTAAAATGATCCCAACAGGGGTCCAGTCCGTTTGGCTCAGTCCATTCTGTGTCTGCCTTCAGCTCAGGTCATGATCCCAGGGTCCTGGGATTGAGCCCGGAATCAGGCTCCCGGCTCAGCGGAGAGCCTACTTCTCCCTCTCCCTCTGCCTCTTCCCCAACTTTGTGCCTCTCTCTCCCTCTCCCTCTCTCTCGCTCAAATAAATAAATCTTAAAAAAAAAAAAAAGTGATCCCAACAAACTGGAAGTTTAAGAGGAAACCAACAGAATGATTTCCATGGGGCTCATACTAGTGCCACACATTGAAGCTCAAAGTATACCCTTCATGAGCATGGGCTACGGCTCAGGGAAAAAGCATGCGGAATCGTGTGGACCCTCCTGTAAAATATAGGATTGTTTTTGGAGCACCTGGGTGGCTCAGGCAGTTAGATGGCTGTCGTTGGTTTAGGTCATGATCCCAGGGTCCTGTGATCGAACCCCTCTTGGGTTCCCTGCTATATGGGCAAGCTGCTTCCCCCTCTCCAATGCTTGTGCTCTCCTGCTCTCTTCCTCTCTCTCACTCTCAAATAAATAAATAAAACCTTAAATATATTATATATATAATATTTTATGATTATATATATAATATATATATGATTTTATGATTATATATATATATATATGATTGTGTGGACAGAAATAGGAACATGGATGGTGAGAAGGGATCTCTCTTCAGTCCCTCCACTCTGTGCAGAGCATCCCTCGAGCCCTGTGTCTGGCTCAGCGGCCTGCCCTTCTCTGTCCCAGCCTGAACCAATGGTGACAAGAACTGTGTTTGACCGAATGTTATAGGAAGGTGCTAGCAAATGAGTGTGGATGTGGCTTACATTACCCTCCACCCCAAATCCAGACTCCTGAAGGTGGTGATGAGGGCATCAGACTTCTCCACCTCCCCTCGGTGTGAAAGCCCAGAAATCCATCACCAATGACTCTGTTTTCCTTCAGCAAGATGGGGCTGCGTGAGCCCCAGGGCAGACTGGGAAGAGGATTGACTCTATTGTTGGCCTCCAGTTCCAGTCCCTAAGAAAAGTTCAGAGACTCAAGGCCAATTGAGGGGTGAGGCGGGAAACACTGGTGGCACCAACACCTGAGACTTTCAGTGGCCAGTTGGTCACTCTGTCACCTGTTAAGTTGAGAGTGCTGCCACGTGACCAGAGCCAGAGGAATCATGCTCAGCGGGTAGCCGAGGAAGGCTAGGACTTGGTGGACATGAGACTACCCCAGCATTGAGGGCAGCAGGGCTTAAGGCCAGGGAATAGAGGTGGGGGCTCTGAACACATGGCGCCAGGGCCTTGACGGGACCCGCTGGGTATGGCCAGGCTTCTGGACAAGGCAGTGACCCAGTTCAGGCCAGGGATTCAGTCCTCCCTGCAAATCCTGTCACTGGCCGGACATGCCACCCTCCACCTGGTTACCGAAACCCTTCTTCCAGGAAGCTGATCATTGCAGAGGAAAGCCAAGTAGAGTGTGTTTCCCAGAGGGAGGAATTCCCACAGTGGGTTCTCAGAGGCCTTTCCACAACCCTGCAGAGAACACCCGCCCCCCTGGGCTCCCAGCAGCTGACCCCAATGCTCTGGCGCCTCAGCAAATAGTCACCTTTGCAGATGAGCCCATTGGAAATTCTCACACTGCTTGTTCTCAAAAACCCACTCATATTTTTCCTATCTCAACTCTAGGGGATTTCTAAAACTCAGAAAGACTTTTCCACATCGGTTGCCTTTGACCAAGTTTTCCAGTCACTCATTCCAAAGGGAAAGCCCAGACCAGCGGTTTCCCCTGGACAGGAGGATTTGGGTTCCAGCCTGCTCCCTGTGGCAACGGATGTGGCTGTTGTGTTACTTTTGTGCACGTGAAAATTTAAAAAATCATAACAAAGGTTGGCTTCTGTAGTGGCGCATGCCGAGGCCTCACAATGCTTGCTGTCATAGAGGGGCTGATTACCCAACTCCATTTATCAAAGTGTCACTTCTCTGACAGGCCCTAATAAATATCCTGCCAGAGACCCCGCACCTGGCAGCCGTGCCACTCGGCAACACGCCGCTAACCTAATTTGCTAATTGCTGCTTTCCCCCATTAATTTTAGTCCTGTCTTGTTTGGTGTTGACATGGAGGAAAAAGAAATAGGGTGGAAAAAACAGGCAAGAAAGAAAATATCTCGGGGTCCCCCAGCATGCACCCGCCCTCCCACTCCTTCACACAACCCCTCGCTCACATTCACACCTAAATACCAACATCCTTCCCTCTCTTTTTCTCCCCATGAGCGAAGGAGATTAAACATTTAAAGGTACAGGCGCCAGATTGCCCCCATCAAAATCTAGGCACGTCCCTGATCCTGGCGTAGAAGGTCTGACCACGGGGCACTGGTATATACACACGGGACCCATGGTTACTGTATCTAAAGTCATTCTGACCAAATAGGGCATCAAGGGGTTAACAAGCCCAGCCCATCAGCCCTCCCCTAGAGCCACATCCCACAGTCCTCTGGGCCAGGTCCACCATTCCAGACCCTCTCGGTGTAACACGGAAATTCTGTATCCCTTTTGGTCTCCTTCTCAGTATTGCTGTCCAAGATGATGGCACAGGAGAATGCCGGGGGACAGACCTTCTCAGCCACGACTGTCTCTCCCTATCACCTGGTCTGGCCACACCCCTATTCCAACTCCCCACCAAAAGCCCCAGTGATAGAGAGGTTGCCTTGTGGGCTGTTTGATTATGGATCATTACAGGGGAGCCCAATGGGTTCCAAGGCCCATCAGAGAAGCCAAGGCCAAGAATGGAGACGACTCTAGCCACAAGCAAAGGGGAAGGAAGGCACACTCTTCTCTGAGATGAACCAGATTTCCCATCTACAATGAGAGTTGGCTGTCTTACCCAGGAGTCTGCAAATAACCTTTTCCATCCTGGTGCACATGGGTCATGGGCAGTCGGCCAACGCCCCACACTGAGCAGAGTGACTATGTCCACAGATACCGTTTATCTCATGTGCTTCGTAGATCTCACTGCAGGCAAACCAGCAACAGCAAACAAGACAGTGCTAGGGCAGAGCAATTCTTTTATTTTTAAGTTGACAGAGATAATGCATGCTTGTTGTAGACAAATTTACACCTTCAGAAACATCCAGAGAAGAAACCAAAGATCCCTCTGTGTCTCAGAGACAACCGCCACCAACATTCAGCCGTTTTGTTATTTACCGACCCCCATACAAGTGGGTATTATTTTACATACGGATCATGCTAGTACACCACCTGCCTCGTTTTCTTATTCCCATATCCAGGAGCTCTTTCTATGCCCCTGAAAGCATATCTCCATCACTCTTTTTAGCCATTTTATCAGAATGTATTTAACTATCCCCATAGAGATAGACATTTTAGTTATTTTCTCTTTTTTTTTTTTTTCCTATCCACAGTGCTATGATGCATAGCCCTGTACCTACATCTTTGTGAATTTGTCCACTTATTATCTTAGGATAAATGACTAGACGTAGAAGCCAGCTTCAATGGTGGATACATTTAAAATTTAGATAAACTTTCTCACATTGTGTCTCCAGAAAAGGTACATGAATTTACATTGACTTCCCACAGTGCATGAGAGCTTCGCTTCCCTACAATCTTGAAGAAATCAGTTATTTTTAATGTTTAATCATTACTAATCTTCCAGCTAACAAGTCCTCTGTTTCTTGCATTTCTCGGACTATTTGTGAGTTCAGTGTGTTTTTTTGTTTGTAGGACATCTGGATGTATTTTGTGAATGACCTGTTCTTAGTGTTTGCATAATTTTTAATTAGAGCATTTGTCTTTATCTTATTGGCTTGCAGGAGCTTTTTATTTATTAGGAATATTGGTCCTTTGCCACATTCAAATTTTTGATGTCTCCCTTACCATGTTAATTTTATTATTTCAATTTTTTTAATGGTGTTTATTAAAGGATGGTGGAAAATAGCCAGAACTTTTGGCCAAGATGAAATCTACAATAAGGAAGTACTCTAGGTAGACAGAACTTGTGGACGTATTCACGCTGTCCAAAGTGGGACACCAACCAACTACCCAAGACTCACACATACCAGGATGGAGAAGGAGGTCATCTTCAGACCTGTGGAGGACACACTCCTAAAATCTATCATCTCCCTGTCTCCAGTCTCATGTCCATTTGCTTCTTTCCTAAGTGGATGATAAGCTTTCTGGTGGCCTGACTTCCAGGAAGCAGCTGCTAGAGCCAATGGCAGAAATTGTGCTTAGATGCAGGGCTATGTGACAGGTGAACAACCAGCCTCCTGGGTTCTGGCCTTGACAAGAGTAACCTTATGCCTGACTCCAACCTGGACACAGCACCCAATTCTTTGCCCCCAAATCACAGCACAGACCATGTATCCTCACCAAGAAGGGCAGTTAGGCTAGGACAGGGGATGGAGCAGGAGAAAGAAAAAGCTGGGGAAGGAAGGCCTGCCACATTCATTCCTATGTCGTCCAGCCCATTATTCCTGGGCTCCAGGGCCAGGTTATTGTTGATAGTAGAGAATAAAGTGCGGGTGGCCACATACACTGGAGGAAGAAGACCAAGGACAAGACCCAACTGAACAAGGTTGTATACGTGAATGTGCATAACACTCCAGCCTCCCAGCATCCACCGGTGTGCTCACAAAGCTGTGCACCAAACACATGTAGGATTGAGTGAGGCTGACATGAGCCAGTTACAGATCACCTTGTCCCCACATGTCTGTGTAATTATCTGTCTACATAAGGACCAGTGTGCCTTGGTAGACATTGGAGACATGAGTCTTTGTGTATATGTGCAGGGTTATAATGTTGGACATTAGACCTAGGGGAATAACTTTTATGAGTGTTTTCCAGATTCCTACATTGGGTCCCAGAGGAAGTGAGACCACATCAGAACTGAGACCATGTGTTTAGAACACCCCTCCTTCATATGCCTAGAAACTTCTATTCTTCTTCAAGGCCCAACTCATTTATCCCCCTTTACCCTAAAAAGTCTCCGCAGAAGTGTTTATCATAGGACCAATGTTCTATAATAGTTTTCATAGCATGTTCCAATTATCTGTATGCACATATTTCCATCTTACTCATCCACGACTTCCTTCAGGTCTGAGCCTGCAGGCCTACGTCTTGTTTCTATCTGTACCACAGCACCTGGCTCCCGACACTCAGTGGGTAAAATAAACATTTGCAGAATAAGCTCTTGAATCCTGGTTCTCGGACCCAGGATTGGGCACTGGGGCCCCTGCTCTTGAATCAGATGTCAGTGACAAGGAGAAACAAAGACATTTGGATGCTCCTAATTCCACTAAGTCAGTGGCAGCAAGAAAAGATGTAGACATGTCTGGGCTTGCTTGATCAAAGCAGTCACGAAAAGCCCCGGGGCCCTCTGGAGACATGAAGCAGGTAAGCATTAGAAGCCATTCTTTCTTTCACCACAGTCAGTGAAGGGGGGAGTGATAGGACAGGGCTAGCAAACTATTTCCTGAAAGACCAGATAGTAAATAAGATTGGCTTTGAGGGCTCTATAATCTCTGTGGCTCCTACACACTTCTGCTATTTGGAAGCAGTCACAGACAATGCATGAACAGATGGACTGCAGTCTGATAAAGCTCCATAATCAGTCAATCTCTCATCTAGAATTCGGAAGTGAAGGGAAGAGATGCTCAGATCCACCAGTGACAGCAGAGGCCCCTGGTTATCAAGAGGGCCTAACCCATGAGCGTGCCTTCTGAGAACCACAAGCCACCCCAACATTCAACATCATGCCGAGGCGGAGACCTGCTGGAGGCTGAGGACAGTTGTGTCTTGTTGCCCAGGATGTGCAATGCACAAATCCAGGAAGGTGCTATTCACATAGACTGTGATATGAGTGGTGCCCTCCTTGAGTTGGACATTATGTCATCCCTGCCTGAAGATCACCAAGGAACCCCATATCTGTGAGAAAAAAAATCACTGTCTGGTGGAGGGCCACATGGACTATTGGCTGCCCTTTAACTAGTTCAAACACTTGAAAGATAGGGGTGCCTCCTCCAAGATAAGGGTTGTGAGCTACTTACTGATCTTTGGAAACAGTTGGATGAGGACTTGCACACTACATAGAGAGTGTGAGGACGACGGGGGCTGGGGCCAGAAGGTCCCTGGAAGTAGTAGTTCACTCCCTGTGGAGGACTATGGGGACTAGAGAAGAGCTGCTCCTGTTGAAGGTTAAAGGGCACATGACTTAGGGACAGAGGACTGCCTGGGCCCCGTGTGCCTCTGCTGGGAGCCTCCTGCTCTCTGCCCCCAGTTGCACCAGGACCGTGGGGTCAGCAGGCGCCTCTGGAAGTATGCAGCCCTTCACCCCACCTAAGGGTGTGGAGTGGCCCTGGGGAGGAGGTGCGATCCGCCCAATCCTCAGCGGCTACAGGGCCCTGCCCTCCCCAGAGCCGGCACAGAAAGCACCCCCGGACTCACAGCACCCCCGCAGGCCCCACCCAGAGCTGGCTGCAGCTGGCCCCAGGTCACTCCCAGGGTAAGCCTGCTATCCAGGTCTCAGCCATTAAACTTCACTGAGCTTCTTTCCAACAGCTACAGATGAACAAAATATTGCCCTGTTCCCAGTTACGTTAAAAGGGCCTAGTAAAGAATAATGGCAAAGATGCTCGCAGCCAAAAGCTGCTCTTGATGGCCCTTTAAGCAAGATTTACAGCAGGCATTTAGCAGTGTCCCTGGAACGTTTGCTGGCACCGATCGGTGGGAAGTACGTGCGTGGCGCCTCCCCGGGCCAGCAGGCACGGCCATTCTTCATCCCGGGCAGCTCTGCCTGCCCCCTGCACAGTACCGGCTCCCCCATGGGCCCTGCCCAAGTCCATTAGGCCCCTGCCTGGGCCGCCTACTAATAATCCCAGCTGTCAGGTGCCTCAGGACCAGGCCAGCTAAAAGCCTGTCCTAACAGAGGGGCTGGGAAGCCATGAGATGTGCAGGGATCTAAGAAACTGAGGCAGGGACAGGGGTGGAGGCATAGAACACAGAGATGGTGGGGATCTCCGGAAAATAAAGGGCCATGTTAACTTGTTCATTCAACATGCGTTTATTGAGTCCCTACTGTATACTAGGCAAACTGGGTAGGAGCTCCCAGCCCTTATGAAACACATGACATAGAGAGGAGGAGAAATAATAAACTACCAACAACTTTAGCGAACTACCAATTCTTTTGATAAGGAGAGCCCGACATGGGAGTAAATATGTCCAGGCTCAGAGCCATGCCTGAGAACAGGGGATTTTCCTAAGACATAAACCTATGCTCTTCCACATGGTTGCCACTTGCCACACGTGGCTCTTGAGAGCTTGCAGTGTGGCTCGTGCAAATTGAAATGAGCTGTGAGCATAAAATGTACACCAAACTTCAAAGACTTCAAAAGACAAAGGAAAGTTGCAAAATGTCTCATTAGACATTTTTATACTGATTATATTTCGAAATGATAAGATGAGCGATATACTGGGTTAAGTGAAGCATATTTCCAAAATTAACTTCACCTGCTTCTTTTTACTGTTTTTAATACAATAGAATATTGAAAAGTATGTAACTAACTCACATTTGTGGCTAGCATAGTATGATCTAAAGGGTGCACAGGGGTTAGCTCATCAGGGGGATTACATGGAGGCCAGCCCCTGAAGGGTTGGCAGTAGATTCCACCCTACTAAGAGAAAGTCAAAAGTCTGGATCCAACAGATAAGCTGGGCTCCAGGCAGGGAAACTGAGGCAGAAGTCCCTCTGCCAGCTCGTGCAAGCACATTACCTGTCTGGAGCAGGCTGTAAACTCAGCAGGTAAGTCGGTACCTGAAGCCCACATTGGGGTGGTGGGGTGTCTGGTCACACAGCCCACTCCAGATCCCAGTGACAAGTGCTGGCTCAGTTTCCCCAACTCTCAGCTCCAGCATTCTGACCTTCGTCTATGAGCCTGGCACCGTACTTTGTGTTACACCCGAATCCAGATTTAAACATCACAAAGACCCCATCACATAGGTGCCCGGTGGCTTAGCACATGAGAGAAACACTTCCTTGCCCATTAAGTTATTTGGCTTTCATCGGAAAGGATGAATACTTGTCATTTACAACGACGTGGATGGAACTGCAGAGTATTATGCTGAGCGAAGTAAGTCAGAGAAAGACAGTTATCATATGGTTTCATTCCTATGTCGAATATAAGAAATGACACAGAGGATCTTAGGGGAAGGGAGGGAAAACTGAATGTGAAGTCATCATAGAGGAAGAAAAACCTCTCTTAACTCTAGGAAACAAACTGAGGGTTGCTGGAGGAGAGGGGAGGTAGGTAGGGGGATGAGGTAACTGGATGATGAGCTTTAAGGAGGGTACAGGATGATGAGCACTGGGTGTTATAGGCAAGTGATAAATTATCAAACAATTCATTTGAAACTAAAAACAAAAACAAATGTATTTGGCTTTCTACTTCCATCCCTCATTTCTCAAATAATGAAGAACATCTAGGACAAAAATGTCGAATTTTACTTCATATACCTCTTCTAAGAGGTTGGTAGCAACTGCCTCAAGCACTGTGTTGAGAAAGATTCAGAGGTGCAACAGAAGAGTGACCATGAGCGATTAATAACGTCTGCCATGGAAGTGCGCTTTGCTTGGTGTTTGCCGTTCTTGATCTGGGCTGAGATCATAATCACCAGTGAGACAGCATCCGAAGCAGACCCATATCCTGGAATTGAATTTATAGACTCAGCAGCTCACGGGAGTGTGGAGGGATTTCACTTGACAGCAAGGAGACATCATGACGTATCCCCCCAAATATACCAGGATCTCGGGCTGTATTCAGAGAGATTACAGAGGGAGAGTCCTGCTGCTTCATGCCAATGAGACCACACCTAGAGGTAGACTTTATTTTATTAAAGATTTTATTTATTTATTCATGAGAGAGAGAGAGAGAGAGAGAGAAGCAAAGACATAAGCAGAAGGAGAAGCAGGCTCCATGCAGGGACTCAATCCTGGGATCCCAGGATCACCGGCAGGTGCCAAACCACTGAGCCACCAGGCGTCCCTAGACGGTGTACGTTAGAGGGCCATAACTATGGTGAGTGCACTCTTCTTTCAGAAGAAACATGACCAGCTTGGAGAGAGGTCGGTCGCAGGACTACCTCATGTGAAGGTCCATAGCATGGCCTGGAAGCTGAACCAGGCAGCAAGACCACTCTCTTCAATGCAGAGTCAGATTCAATCAGTTCAACAATAAGCAATAAGCATCTACTATGTGCCAGGCGCTGTGCCAGGCTCCAGGCATACAACAGTAAAAGTGGGCTATCTTCCACAGGCCCCTCCAGGCCCTCTTGCTCCCTTCTGCACTCCGCCCCACGTCCCAACAGGATGACCTTAGTGAAAGGCATCCCTAGGCTCCCTTCCCCTCTGGCTTCCAGTCAGGTTCAGCCAATCAGAGCCCAGAAGGTAGGAGGATCGTGAGGTCACCCAAGTGCTTGGAGCGACTCTCCTGAAGGCCTCAGGTCCTGCCAGGTGGCCCCCTCCCTGCTGCTCCCTCTGGATTCTAGTACCACTTGCTTCTTCTGCCTGTCAGCCACTGGATTAGTAACAGCTTCTTTTTTATTATTGATTTATGTATTCATTCTTTTTAAGTTGACTCTACACCCAATGTGAAGCTCAAACTCATGACCCTGAGATCAATAGTCACCTGCTCTACTGGCTGAGCCAGGCAGGTGCCCCAGTAACAGCTTCTTGATGCTGCTAACCCTGGGTCCTGCACCACCCCACACTGAGTCCCTCAAACCTGCCCACACTCTTGTAGATAGTCCCTTTATTAAACTCAAGCCACGGGATACACATGGGACATCTATTTCTTGCCAGGGGAAAAAAAAAACGGGTTTGGTTGCTGCCCTCGTGGAACTTATCAACAGGGAAAGAAGAAAACATAATGACCAAGTGTAGTAAGTTCATAGTGATAACAACTCAGCACTCTGAGCAGCTGGGGGAGGTGGTGGCACCAAATGTCATGGGGTGGTCAGGGTGGCAATTAAGCAGACTGCTAAAGGAAGAGAATTACCTGAGTGCAGAGCTGTGCTATTCTGATGTGAGCATGGCAGTCGAGATGAATTTGGCTCCCCAAACTTCTCCAATCTGGAAGAAGCAGCCTAAGGAGATGGCAAGCTTCCCCTCAGAGAGATTTATCAGAGAGGCTGCAGGGCTCCTCCAGGGGCAGCCACACCAGAACAAGGTTTCATCTTGTCGGATGAAGGGGTGGGACAGGTGGTGCGCTGGAGCCGGCCAGTCCTGGCAGGTGTCCCCATCTCTCTCGTGCCCAGCCTGCATCTTGGTACAGTACCACACCCCTGCCAGCCACGTGGGGTGGAAGGACTGACACACAAGAGTAGTAAATTGTGTGTAAATTGTGTGTGTCAGGAGATGGGCCAAAATACCACCGTTTTACCCCAGTTCCATGGAGGTGTGAGGAAGGAATGCCAAGCCCATGGTGGGGAGGGGGGAGGGTTTTAGGTGCAAGGAAGGAATACCAAGCCCATGGAGGGACAGGGTTTTAACACACAGTCACTCTGTCCACTGCATACGAGAGGCAGTCAGGTATCTAGAATCTGCCCCAATCCCTAAGACAGAAGAGGGAAGATAAAGGAGAATTCTGCTTGAAACAAACAGAGGACCGAGCAAGGATTCCCTTCTTCCTCTGAAGCTGGAATCACAGGGATCCATCCAGTTCTCAACCCTGGACACCCATTCAAGTCACCTGAAAGACTTTTCAGAAGTAACAATGCCAGAGACTCACCCTTAAAACTCCTGGCATGATCAATGGGGGATCTAATGTGTGACCCAGATTGAGAACCACAGCGACAAAGAGTTGAAGAGGCTAAAGCAAGTAAAGAGAAAGAGCAGGGCATCCCAAGGGACCATTGGAATGGAGTCTCATTTTAGGAACATTCTCTATGTTTCTAGCAAACTTTATTTTTTTTAAAAAAAGATTTTATTTGTTTATTTATGAGAGACACACACAGAGAGAGAGAGAGAGAGAGAGAGAGAGAGAGAGAGAGAGGCAGAGACACAGGCAGAAGGAGAAGCAGGCTCCATGCAGGGAGCCCGATCTGGGACTTGATCCTAGGACTCCAGGATCACGCCCTGGGCTGAAGGCGGAGCTAAACTGCTGAGCCACCCAGGCTGCCCCCTGGCAAAAACTTTAGACTGAATCAGAATCACTTGGGTGCTTGAAAGTTACAGATTCACAGTATCTACTCCAAAAGAGCCTAGGAATCTGCACATCTAATAAATTCTCAAATGGATGAAGGAAAATAAATGGAATGAGGGAAACACTGTTTCGGGAAAAGTGCTAGATTCCCAGATTACTACCAGGGATCCCCGCCAACACTTGAACTCCCACTTAAGAGTGGGGGAAGTCAGTCTCTGGCAGAGGGAACAGTGGGACAGGCCATCCTGGAATCTTCCGTCTGGGAAAAATAAGACCATGCAGATAGAGGAGCATGCCTACATGGAGGAGACACTTGAAAACAAGGACTCCTGGCGGGCAGGGAAGGTGAAGGGGGCATTAGAGGTTCAGGAGGTGGAGTGTGAGGACTTGCCCAGTGAGGAAGTGAGGCCAAGAAGGAGGATGTGAACATTCCCATGTCCACTCCCATTGCAGCAGCACATGGCAAGGGAGGGAGAAAAGGTGACATCGGCCCTTGTAATTCACAAGCAACTCTGAGCACTTATGTTTTCTGGGGCAGTTTAAATGCATTTAATTATGTAATCACCGGGACAACGTGCAAGGAAATTAGTGTTATTCCCATATGGCATAAAGGGCAGCTGAGAGGCTCAGAGAGAGGAGCTAGCTCCCCCAACTCCAGGGCAGGGAAGTACTCAGAAGATGTGAGCCCAAAGGTGCCTGACTGCAAGACCAGTTCTCACACATCACACTAGCCACTCACCCTCCGCCCAAAATTGAGGGGATTTGTCACCATGTCTATAGGGAAGGAAACAAGGAAACTGAACTTCATAAAAAGAACTCCTCAGGAGAAGAAAAGGCCCAGAGAAGGATGGGGCAGGAAAAGTCAAGGCAATTGTAACTAGGAAAAATGAACAGACTTTTCCTTCCACACTCATCTGAGTGCTTAATATACACCAGACTCTCCCCTTAGCTCCGAGGCCACAAAATGGAACAAGAAAGACATTGTCCTTGACTTCACATAGCTTACATCTAGACCAGGATGGCAAAATAATGACATTTGTGCCATCACTTGCCCTTCCTGCACCCCTGACAGACATCACTAATCAAGTCCTGCATCCTTTCTACTGACTCCCAATTTGGCCCCAATTTCCTTTTCAGATGGCTGCAGGCAGGCAAGTGGGATGAATCTCTGTCATCCCTGATGTGGACATTAGGGTTTAGACAAGGATTTTCTTTTCTTTTCTTTTTTAAAGATTTTATTTATCCATTCATGAGTGACACAGAGAGAGAGGCAGAGACACAGGCAGAGGGAGAAGCAGGGAACCTGATGTGGGACTCAATCCCGAGACCCTGGGATCACGCCCTGAGCCAAAGGCAGATGTTCAACCACCTGGGTAGTTCTACCCAGGCGTCCCATAGACAAGGATTTTCTGAGCACCTGCTACTTGTCAAACACGATGGGAATTTGTAGCATGTGATCCCCATGTTAGAGATGAGGAGACTGCCACCCACCTGGCAGGACGTGGTAACCGCCCAGCTGGACTGTATGGGAGCCCCAACATCCGTGCTTGGAGTACAGGAGCAGGAGTGTGGAGGGAGGCTGAGGAGGGGCCAGCTTTATTGAGGCATAACTGACAAATAAGATCATAAGGTATTTAAAGTTTAATTGTGGTGATTTGATACACGGATCCACGGTGAGATTCTTGCCATGTAGTTAATTAGCACATCCGTCCCCTCAATGTATTTCTTTTTTGATAAGAACACTTAAGTTCTACTTTCCTAGCAAATTTCACTGATACACTACAGTGTTAGCAGCTATGGCCACCATGTTTTATTCTAGATGCTCAGCCCTTACTCATCTTCTAGCTGAAAGTTGGTGTTCTTTTGCCAACTGCTCCCTATTTGCCCACAGCCTGCAAAGGAAGAGTCTTCAGAGCATGTCAGAGATCCCTTGGGCGAATCTCCACTGCGGCCCAGCCACGGCCACCTGTGCCAGCCTGTACCTCCTCCCCTCTCCAGCCTCTGTCCTGAGTCCCTGCTTCTCTGGTCAGACACTTTTCTGAGCACAATTAGAAGGCATGGAATGAGAAGGAAACTGCAGGTCCCAGTCCTGCTACGTGCACCCAACATGGAGAAGGCACCTTGATCTGCCTGGGCCTTGGCCATCCCAGCCAGGCTGGTGGCCAAGCCTCAGATGCTTTCTACCGAGCAGTGGTCCTCAACGTGCTCCCACTGCCAGGCCCCATCCCAGACCAGTTACGTCAGAATCTCGGGGGACCCTGCCTCAATGTTTCCAAAGCTACTTGAGTGATTCCAGGATGCACACAAGTTTGGAGACGGCTGTCCTAGACTGTCCTGCTCCGGGCACCTCCCCTCCTTGCACCCTGGGAAGACAGAGCTGCCGGCTACTTGCTCGGAGTCGAGTCAGCTCTGCGAGGTGATGTCCAAGGTGGAGACAGGCGGCCGGCCTGCCAGCTGCTCGTCCTCCAAACCCAACCCCTGCTGGGCTCAGCGCCGAGCCATGCCAGGCCTGCTCCCCAAGGCGCCAGGTCCTCCAAATAAAAACAGGCGGCCAGAGTTCAGGGCCCGCTGGCGTTCTCCCGGTAAGCACCTTGTGTTCCAGGCTCAGAGCTGTTAATTAAAGAGCCGTGATTAATGAGGAAGAGCTCCTGGTCCCCATCTAGGATGAGAGGTCCTGGGGATGCTGACTTTGCTAGAGGAATCTGCAGTCAGATTCCAACTGGAGCTATTTATAGTCTGGGCTCTGCTAGGCTTGGGAGGATGCTGCACCTCCGCCTCCTCCCATCCTCCCCCTCCTCCCCTCACTCCCCACCACCACCCCATGCTGGAACATAGAGGTAGAAATATGTATTGAGAAAGAATTTTTTTTAAAGTAAAGCTTAGCATATCCACATTCATATTAATTCATCCAAGCATTCATCTCCCTGACACAGATTTATTGAATGCCTACTAAGTGCTGGGCTCCAGGCCAGTTGGGGTGACCACACTCTGACAACAAGCAGCATGGCCCTGTTCTGGAGTTTTCATCCCATTGGAGGAGTCATTACCAAGGGAGCCTACCAGTACATGGACAATTGTAAATAGTGGCAAGGCTCCGAAGGAGAAGACCATGGCTCCGGTGAGTGTTGAAAGGATTCAGTAGACCCTCACCACAGATCGGGCCAGCAGATCACTGCCTTTCTCACTTTGATTGAGAAAACAGGCTCCAACATGTTCAAGGAATCGAGGGTCCCTATTCGAAACCAAGTGTGGCTTCCCAAACTCGTGTCCTCTTCCCCAACACACAGCCGGCATCCCTTGGGGTCACACATAGCCATGCTGCTGGGTCTCAGTCCACAGAATGAGAGGAGTGAGGTACAGTGCTCCCTGGAGTGGCCCCTGCCAAACCCCCCATGTGCTGTCCTCCAGGCTCCAGCTGATGAAATCCAGGGTGACCTTGGAAACCTTATGTTGAAGGAGCAGGGTCTCCATCAACCTGGATCCCCAAACGGCTTTGTGGAGCTGACCCTCCCTCCACACTTCCCCCAACCAAGTGAACTTCATGCACACAAGAAGTAAGATTCAGGGCGTCGGGGTGCCTCAGTCGGTTAAGCGTCTGCCTTCCGCTCAAATCATGATCTTGGGGTCCTGGGATCAAACCCCGTATCAGGCTCCCTGCTCAATGAGGAGCCTACTTCTCTGCTAATATAGCAGATCTATCTGCCTGCTCCAAACACTATGTCTACTGCCCTTTAGAAAGAGTCATTGACTTCCTGGAATATTTTGTGAATAGACACCCCAGGGCATGAAGGCAAGGATGCTCAACATCCTTTGCCGACACTGTCTCAGTGGGGCCTTGCTCAGAGTCACTGTGAACCAGCCCTGAGATCCCCTCCCCACCCCGCACTCCTACTCCCTCTCCCCTCAGCAACTGGAACCAAGGTGGTCCATCTGGCACTGGCCGGGGACAGAGGGGACAGAAGGAAAGAGGGCACAAGAAGTGCCTTCATGGAACCAGCTCAGAACCATGAGTTTTCCCACAGAGGCCACACCTAGCATTGTGGGTGGGCAGCACATCCACAAAGAGCTCTGGAAATGGAGGAAGAAGACCTGCCCCACATGCTGGGGACATTGTGGGGGAGCTACTCGGGGCCCCAACTCTCTCCCTTATAAATGTGCATGTGATTGATAGGGCCTTGTCTCAATGTCTGATCCATGAATGACAAAAAGCTCCAAACCTACCTATGGACAGCAAGTAGTCCCGAGTGGAAAGGATGTGAGAAGAAGCTGCTCTGGGAGAAGGTGTTGGGCTGCCACATTGCCTAGTCCCAGAACCACTTGGTATCCGGACTTCTCCATACACAAGGACAAATGGGTCTCGTCCTTTAAGTCCATTCTAATTGGGTTGCTCCTTTGAGCAAAAAGCATTCAGACTCATCTCTAAAACAAAAAGCAAAACACCATATCCGTGATTCTGTTTCCCCAGCTGCAAAATGGGAACATGGCTCCTGTTCGCCCCACTGAAGAAGTCTGCTAATGGGACATTCATAGTCATCATATCCACCTTGTCAGCTTTTTGTGGGGACTACACGAGCCTGCGTTGTAAAGCGCTAATCACGTTCAAGAGCAGTTTCAAAGCTCCTTCTCTCCCAACAGGGCTGCCAGCGTCCAGAGAGTTTATTTTACTTGTCTTCTGTGGACACCAAACTCCTTGATTATGTAAAATGATAGTCACAGCCCCAGTGTGCCACGTGGGTGGGACAGGATAACAGGTTTGCTAATTCTAAGCCCAGCACGCTTCTAAGGAGGCTGGCACAAGAGAAGTCTTGTCCAGCTTTGCTCTGCTCTGCGCTGGGGTGGGCTCTGCGAGTCCGGGAGAGCTGAGCTGCTCTCTCTATTCCAAGACTGGCGTAGACAGGAACTGAGCCCAGACAAGTAGAGAAGGGCCTGTGCTCAGTCAAAAGCTGTGCGTGGTGAGGTGACCCTGTCGCTCCCTGGCTGTGACAATGAATTCTATGTGTCAGTGTCACCGGGCTTAGGGATGCCCAGGAAGCTGGTACAACATGATTTCTGGGTGTGTCTAGAAGGGTGTTTCAGGAGGAAATTGGTGTTCACATTTGTAGACTGAGTAAAGATCACCCTCACCAATGCGGCGGACCCAAATACGACTAAAGGGTGGAGGAAGAAGGGTGATTTGCTCTCTGCTTGAGCTGGGACGTCTAGCCTCTCCTGTCCTCAGACACCAGAGCTCCTGGCTCCCAAGCCTTCAGACTCAGACTGGAACTAACTCCTTAGCTGCCCTGCCCCAGTCCTCGGGTCTTCCGGCTTGGACTGAAACCCCACCACTGGCTTTCCTGGGCCTCCAGCTCGCAGACAGCAGATCGTGGCACTTTTCAGCCTCTGCAATCCTGCGATCCAGTCCCCCAGAATGAATCTCTTTCTATATACCTAGGTCGAGACCCTTGGTGCTACTTCTCTGGTGAACCCTAACACACTAGCACCCCCAAAACTTCAGTAAAATGAACCCACCTCCTCAATTCTTGGTATGAGTGCCAAAGAAGGGGATGACTGTCTGACACCCACAGCAAGAAGGCCATGTTTAAGAGCAGAGACAGAACTCAAAGGGGCCAGGGTCTCAGAGGCAGGGAAGGCCCAAAGAGGAAGTATAATTTCCCTAAGGTCACACAGCACTTAGGGGAAGGCCTGGGACTCGAATGCAGGTGTGCTTGTTCCCAGTGCAACGCCTTTCAGGCAGCACACCTGCCGTGTCCTCAGTCCCCCCCACACTCCCGCCACTCGTTCAGTTTCCCTCCCTGCCTCCAAGGCTTGTCCCCAGAGAGGCATCTTATCCTCATGTTTGGGAACTGAGAGTCCATAGAGCCATGAGACAGGGTGAGGCCAAGCCCTGTTTGGTGCTAGGAAAGTGTGTGCGGTGTATACACGGTACCTATGCATGCACACACATGCTTGCACACGTGTGTGCGTGCACACACACACATACACACACACCCTCCTCCTTGGCTGCTCTTCCCTGACCCCCTTGAAACTGCTCAGCTACTGGCCGTGGCCTGGGAACTTCAGTTAAAGCAAAAGGCTCGAAGCTCCACCGTGCTGCTCCAGGTACAGAGATTTTCAGTGACCACTCCCTTTTTTCTTAGGGCCATTCCTCTTATTTTCTGGCAGGTCAGGCTGGGACATGGGCTTGAGAGAGACAGTCATAGGACCCTTATTTTCAGCCTGGTCCCAAGACCAGGATCTGAGAACGAGTGATTTATCTGGGAAGTGGTCCCAGGAAAGGCGCCAGATGTGGGAGAGGAAGACAGCCAGTACGGGGTCCACTCATGAGCCAGTGACCCCTGGGGGCAATTGGGCTTCAATACACTGGGAACCTCGAGGATATGGGGTGGGACAAGGGTCCAAGTCGTCCCAGCAGAAGGCCAAGGTTGCTGGGGAGCAGGGGTATTTATCCACCAACTCGCATCCTCACTGGCTGAAGGTTGCCGCCCACTCCCCAGGACATGAACCTCCAGGTCTTCTGGCCCACCCTGCACACCGTCTGAGGGAAAGACAGACAGACTGAGAGTAAGACCCCATGCGCAGAAACAAGATATGGAAGACAGACAAGGCACCAACGACCTCTCTGCCGAGCTCCCCTTCTCCCATACCTGCCATCCTGGGCCTCCCTGAGACCATCCACCCCATCCTCTTAAGCCACCTGAGTCTCTGCTTTAACTTGGTGGCTCCTTCCAGAGCAAACATAAGAAGTTACTTCACGGGGCGCCTGGGTGGCTCAGTCGGTTAAGCTCTCGGTTTCAGCTCAGGCGTGATCTCGAGTTCCTGGGACCAAGCCCCATGTCAGGCTCTGGGCTCAGCAGGAAGTCTGCTTAAGATTTTCTCTCTCTCCATCTCCCTCCAGTTCACACACTCTCTCTCTCTCAAATAAATAAATAAATAAATAAGATCTTAAAAAAGAAAAAAAGAAATGACTTTGGTCAAGGACCCTCTGGTCCTCTACATGGCTGGAATCAGAGCAGATCCACCTGCTTCTGAGCCCTCAAGAAGCAGAGGGGACAGGTGTCTGGAAGTGCTTGGGTCTGTGAGCTGTTGACATCCACAACTCCCCACACTCCAGTTGGATAGTCAAAGAAAAAGGTCATTTAATGAGCTGCCAAGGAAATGTTTTACCCAGGACTTCAGGGGACATATCTATTCTTTGCTGACCCTGTGTCCTTGGTCCCTAGCAGGGGCTGGAGGGCGTCCTCCAGACTCCCTGGGACACGATCTGTTGAGTGGAAGAGAGAGAAAGGAGGACACAAGATTGAATGGATCAACATTTTCACTGTGCCAACTTCTTCCCAACTCCAGTCTGCCTTGCAGAAGCTCTGTCTATACCCAGGCACCCCATGGGAGAACCCAGCCCAGCCCCAGCACTCAGTCCCTCACCACCCTTGGTCATAAATGGCTGAGTTCCTTTCCCATACCCTTGGGGCTCCTCTCCACCCCTCCAATCTCTTTATGTCCACCTGAGCCTCCTCAAACTCCTGTGCTCCTCATTCCAAGTTCAAACAGACCACACTACCTCTGCAAACATCACAAATTTCCTTTTGGCCAGTCTGAGGCCCCGAGCTCTTCTGGAATCTGAAACTTATAAATGTTGTTTGGCAGTTGAGAGAGAGCTTTTCAGTTTCCTTGCCCCAACCCCCAAAAGTCTTCATAAAATCACTTCCCTGAAATCCTATCGTGGGAGCTTCCCTGGCGCTATGCATCCCTCCCCATCCAGCACCCAGCCCCAGTTCTGCATCACCCGGGGGATCAGAGTGGAAAGTGGGAAGCACAGTGCTCACCCTGGGGGGACCCATCCTGTCCCCTTGGGAGCCACACACACTCCCCTGTCCTAAGTCAAATCTTCCTTCCTAGCAGGCTGACTAGAATAGCCTCCCTCCTCAGTTCAGCACAACTAAATAAGGCATCCGAGCAGGGCTGAGCCCCCCACAAGCCAGCTGCCCCACAGACCCGCCCCCCTGCACCCACACTGTGAGCTCTCCACATTTCCCCTCCCTTGAGCAGAGCCGCAGAGAGCCCGGTTAAGCGCAGATGCTGGAGCCTGTTTCTATATACACATTCACACACCCTGCACACACACACAGTTGCACGGTGGCCAGAAACACACATACAACTCCCAACACAATCACCAACATTCTAGTAATCAGTGAAGGAAAAGAATCATACGAATTTGCACACGTACAGCCCACTGACACACCATGTGTATCCACCCCCTCACCCATGTACATATACAGGACCACGACAATTCACACACACACACGTTCCCAGAAATCCACCCGCACAAAAGAGACGCACAAAGAAAAAAATGCAAGACACTTGTGGTAACCCCCATACACTGGCACACGCACACCCACGGCAGCACACCCAGACTCTCAGTACACACATGCAAGCACACTCGGGCACACGTCGTGGGCACACCATACCCACCCACCCTCGAGCGCTGCTCTGAAATCCCAGATTAAGAGGGCTCTGCTGCAGACCGGCCGGGAGGCTGGGGTGTTCCAGTGGAGAGCCACAGTAATGAGCTCTTTAATTAAAGTCCTCTTGCCACTCGCTGGCCACGAGGACCTGCACGCCAACACCTGGCTTGGATCCTGGGCATCTCAGAGGCTGCAGATGGGACAGGCCGCCGCCACCGCCACCCAGAGGCTCGGGCTGGGTGGTAATTAGGGACGGGGACCCAGCTGAAGGACTCACAGCCAACCAGCCGGTCCAGGTTTCTCTTCCAGCAGAGAAGGTCCCGCCAGCTCCGCGGCTCTTCCTCTCCATGTCCTAATTACGCCTCTGGCTCTGGCCCCGCTCCGTGCCCTGCCACACCCCACGTCCCCCACACATGCACACGCACACGGACAAGTGCGCGCCCGTGGAGGGCTGGGGGTGAGGGCCCCAGGCTGGCACAGGCCGGCAGCTTCCAGCCCCGCTTGCACACAGCCAGAGTGGGAGCTCCCTCAGTGCTCGGGCCCCACCCTCAGCCACTCCCCCCAAGGCCCAGCCCCAGTGCACTCCCCAGACTGAGCCCCTGCACCACCCTGCCCTCCGTGAAGCCCCCTGGGCCGGTCTGTCCCTTTGCCTCTCTGCCTGTTTGTACTGGTTTCCTAGGACTGACATAACGAAGTCTCACACACTGAGTGACTTAAGCAGCAGGAAGTTATTGGCTCACAGTCCTGGAGGCTAAAAGCCCAAGATCAAGGGCTGGTTCCTTCTGAGGGCTGTGGGGGGAGAGCTCGTCCCAGCCTCCCCCCTCGCTGCTGGTGGCTTCCAGCACTGGGTGATGCTCCTGGGCTTCCTTGTAGATGAATCACCCCGATCTTTACCTGGATCTCTACACGCCGTCCATTCTTCTGCATGCATGCTCTCTCCAAATTTCCCCCTTTTTGTGAGGACGCCACCAGTCAGAGTGGATTAAGACCCAGACTAATGACTTGGTTTTAATTTGATGGCTCCTGTAAAGACCCTGTATTTCCAAATAAGGTTACCTGCTGAACTACCGGCAGCTGCGCCTTCAACATATGGGGGTACTGGGGGACACAGTTCAGCTCATAATACTGTACTATTGGCAGCCATATGTGTTCATGCCTTGGGACCCCATTGCACACTCTTGCTCTGATCCCTGTGCAAGAGGCTCTGGCCGGTGATGGGTTGACGCATTATACACTCATTCACTCACTCACTCATTCAGTCAGTGGGTTTTTATTGAATATCTTCTATGTGCCAGGGACGATCTTGGTGGCCAAGATAAGCAAGGACAATGAACAAGTGAACACATAGGGAAAGAAATCTAGCATAGGTCAAACACCATGAAGGACATAAACAGGATGGAGGATAGAGAAAAATGAGGGTGAGGAGGGTGATTTAGGGCCAGGTCATGAGATAAGGTTTTTCCATGGAGGAGGTGTTTCAGCCTGAAGGCTGGAAGGGAGATCACTGTGCAAACATGTTCAAGGAGGAATACTTCAGCCAACAGGGTAGCAAGCTGGAAGACGAGGAGTCCAAAGAGAGTTCATGGTGTCCAGGGAAGAGAAAGGAGGCTGCATGGCTGCTCTGTCCTGAGCACCCAAAGGAGCCCCCTTATGATGCAGGAAAGGTGTGAGAAAGCCTGGAGGTTCTCAGAGCCCATGGATGTGATAAGGTGGGGGGCCTGGCAAGGACTAGATCACAGGGGGCTGCTCGGGCCATCGTGAGGAGTTTGAATCTTACCCTGAGGTCAGACTGGAGCAAAAGATCCCATGTGTCCTGGCTGTCCCATGAGACTGCATTGGAAGGAGCCAGGGCGAAAGTGGGAAGCCACAATCATTTGGAAGGGCCCCAGCTGTTTGATCCAATTGAGCCCACCTGAGCAGGGGTGTATGCCATGGCGAGGCCACACTTCATGTTGCCCGGGACATTTTAACCAGAATCTGCCATGGACAACATTCCAACTCCATGGATTCTGGTGCTCCTATGACAATATTCCAATTCCATTACTTTGAATGCTGATCAACTTTCAGCTCTGTACTTGTAAGAAATGGACTGAACGTGGCATTGAGGCAAATTTCCAGACCTAAGCTTGGACCCTGGTGGGCCCTGAGACTCTGGGTTCCACAGGAATTTCTGGGAGTTCCATGGTGCAGAGGTGGAGCATGACAATCAGTCAGCAAAGTCCAGCCCCCAGGAAAGCCCCCCCCCTTTCCTGCATCAGACAGGAGCTCCCTCTGGTTCCTGAAACACACAAGCTTTTTCCCACCTTGGCACCTCCACACTTGCTGTTGTTCCCAAAGCCAGGAACACTCTTCTGTTGCCTCTCCCACAGCTGGTTCTTCCTCCTCCTCTAGGCTTTCCCTTGAATGTCAGCCACACCGAGAGGCTTTCCCTGATCACCCATCTGAAGGTGGTCCCTTCTGTTTTTCTCTACCAGCGCTGCCTGTAAAGCATGGATCATAACTACTTCAGAGCTTCACGTCTGTCTGAGTTCCCCCATTCAACACAAATTCCCTGAGGAATTGTATCCATCTTATTTAGGAGGGAGGGAAGGAGGAAGGGAGTAGGGAAAGGAGGAGCAGAGGGAGGGAGTGGGGAGAGAAGGAAAGAATGGGAAGGAGAATGGATATATTTGCAGCTCCAGATTCAGAGGGTCTAAGCACGTTTGCTCGGCCTCAGCACTATTGCCATTCCAATTAAATGAATGTCTTGCTGCAGGGGCTGCTGGCACACCAGAAAATGTTTAGCAGTATCCCTTGTCTCTACCCACCAGAAACCACTCCCCCTGAGGTTGTGACAACCAAAACTGCCTCCAGATATTGCCGAAATGTCCCTTAGAGGGTAAAATCAGCTCTGGATGAAAACCAAGGTCTAGAGGTTTTCGATGTGTTTTCAACAACTGAACCCATTTCAAACCTAATTTGAGGGCCATCTGGGTGGCTGGATCTGTTAAGCGTCCGACTATTGATTTCAGCTCAGGTCATGATCTCGGGATCGTGATATCGAGCCCCACATTGGGCTCCGTGCTCAGCATGGAGTCTACTCAAGTTTCTCTCCCTCTGCCCCTCCCCCCACTCATGCACACTCTCTCTCTCTCAAATTACTCTTTTTAAAAAAAAAACTAATTTGATTTAGAAGCCCAATAGATGAAACACATCACAGGGGAGTTGCTCTAGGGCTCTGTATCTGTCAGCAAGTGCCACACTAATGCCATTTAACAATTGCCCCCAAAATTCAAAGGCTTCCAGCAACAAGCATCTGTTGCCATGTCTGCAGATGGCCTGAGTTCAGCTAATCTTGGCGGGGTGCAGTGGGGCAGGACACTTCAAGCTGGAAGTTGGCTACACTTGGCCTCAGGCTACAGACTGGGTTCAGGTCTGTTCTAGGCATGTGTATTGCAGGGTGGCATGGACATGCTCTTCACAACAGCAGCTCACCAGCAATGCAGAAGGGCACGAGCCAGATCACACAGGCACATCTATGTGTCTCTTCTTGTGTCAAGCCTGCGAATGTTTCACTGTCACCCGAGCAACTTTGACAGCATTGGCTGCAAAACGACTCCATCCCCCAAGGGAGGTTAGTGAATATTTGCTTATCCACAATCCACCCATCCTGAACCTAAGAATACACTGTTCTGGGTAGTTGGGACTGGTGGATAGCACCAAGCCATCGGCCTGCACTGACTTCTCCCTGATACCAATCCCTCATTGAGCCTTTACTCGGGATCCCAAGAGCATCACAGGGTCCTGAATTCAGGCTCAGTCCACCAGCCCACAATCACCAGCCTGTGGACTCAGCCACACTCCTTGCTCGGGTTTCCCTGAGCACCTGGAGGTGTGGCTTTCATTCAGCGAGTATTATCCTAGGGCCTCCTTCGTCCAGGGCACTGGGGATCCAGTGGTGATCCTGGAGCACATAGCCGAAAGGGGTGAATGACCCTGCTCCCCATGGGGGTGACCCCAACCTCTACACAGAGGGTGCCACTGGCAGCCACCACCTCTGCTCTCTTTGATGAATACCCCTGGTATTCATCTCTGCAGAATCCACCTTTGGGGCCGCAGAAGGACTCTTATCCTGTCAATAGCTCCAGCCCCTCAAACAGGGATCCTTTTGATACAGGGATTTGTCTTGTCAAGATATCATCATGTCTAAACCGAGGCTCTGTCAGCAGCCCCATGAAAATGAATAATGGCCGCAATTATGACCCATATAACAGCCCAATAAAACCTAATTAAAATGATCCACATCCCATCTGCCAAGTGCAGGGCAAAGCAGCCAGGGAGGGATGGAGGCCCAGTCAGTTCAAGGAGAGCAAGTAGTGTGAATAATAATAACACTAATAATCATCATATTATAATAAATATATAGTATTGACATATTATAATACAATATAATTGTGACAATAATACCACTGTTGCAGCTAACATTATATGAGCACCACGTGCCAGCACCTGTGCTAGAAGAGAGACTGAGGAATTTGCTCAGAATTACGCTAGCAGGCGATCGTGGAACCGAATGTCAGGCTCCAGCGGTGCCTGGAATGTAACAGGTGCTCAGTGCATGTGTGCTGAATGCATGAATGAATTTGGTCAAGACTCCATGTCAGGCAACACAAGACGCCATTCAAACAACCAACGTTTATTAAGCACCCGCTAGAAATCCAGGTCTTCTACGAAGCACAAAGCAGGGAGAAAGATAAGCCAACCACTGAAATCTGATATGATTATTGCTCTAACAGAGGTATGTACAAGCACAGTGAGTATGTGGGCATGGAGAGGGACTTTACTCAACCCAGGAAATCAAGGAAGACTTCCCATAGGAGGCAAAAGTGGAGCTGGGTCCTAAAAGATGAGTAGGAATTTGCTGGACAGATAAAAAGAGGAAGGCATTCCAGGCAGAGAGAATAGCATGTACAGAGTTGTAAAAAGGCCAGAATGCCCTATATTCTGGGAGTCACAAAGTTAGCATGAAAGTTATAGTGGCAGAGCCTGGCTGGAGGATAACATAGGAGCAAGAGGTGAGCCAGGAAGACTGGCAGGGTCAGCAGGTCAAGATCATCAAGCACCTTTTAGGCTGGGCTGAGGAATTTAAGTTACCCCCTATTGCCGTGGGGAGCCATGGAAGACCTCAAAGCAGAAGAGCAATAGGGTCAGATTTGCTTGCAAGAACGGTCCCTCTGAGAGCTGAGCGGGAAATGTCCTAGAAGAGACAGGAAAGCACAATCCCTGGGATGTTTGGACACAGCACACTCCACGAAGAAGCACAGGTTACCAAACCTTTTTTTTTTTTTTTAATTAATTTTTATTGGTGTTCAATTTACCAACATACAGTAAAACACCCAGTGCTACCAAACCTTTTTAGTAGAGATGAACCTTAAAACAGGTCTGGCATGGCCAGATGGGCAGCCCCAGTGCCTCGCCCTACCTGGCACGACAGCCAGAACTGGATCAAAACTGAAATAGGTAGTGGGCCGTTCAGACTATCTCTAAGCAGCTCTCCATGAGCATCCCCTGCCCGCACTCGCAGGAAGATGATTCTTGTAACCTGGATACCAATGCCAGGTCTCAATCTGCCCAATGACTGGCAGGAGGTGGTACACGTTGTCTCCTGCCTCCGAACCTGAAGTTCAGCACAGGGCGGACGCCTCCAAATGGATGGGTCTTTAAAAAACCAAGAAGTCAAAGGTCACAGGCACATAAGACAGATTGGTTAAAAAAGTGATTTCTGTCATTGCCTTTGTCATTTCCAATCATGCTGCCCTTTGACCCAGGAAGAGTTTCCAAATGCATAAATAGAGCAATAATCTCCAGCATCAGTGTTTTGCTAAAATGAAAGTGGAGGGGGGGATACATATTATAAACACCACCTCCGGGAAGCGCAGTCAGAAAAAGTTATTAAACATTCTGTCACAAGCTTGGAAGACAGCACTGTCCACCCCGCCCGGCACCAAGTTCCTAATAAAGGCGGCGTCTTGGAATTTGTCACCCTTGAATGCATAATTCACTAGTCAAAAAGCAGCGGTAATACATTGCATTTTCATAAGGGGCTCTGAAGCTGTCTAATTTCCCTGAGCCGCAGGACGACAGGAGGCTGTGGCCACTCGCAGAGGCCCCTTTATGCATTATGGATAGAGACTTTGCAATTCAAAGTGACAGCTCAGCCTCCCTATCGCCTGCCCCCCAAACCCCAGATCATATTGGAAGGCCCACAGCTAAAGGACAAGTCTGCCCCCACAACTACCCATAGCCATTTGGTGCTTAGAGGTGAGTGTGTGTGTGTGTGTGTGTGTGTGTGTGTGTGTGTGTGTGTGAAGGTAGGGAAGGAAGCAAAAATCATTCCCTGAGTCTCACCAAACATGATCAAAAGCCCAGCCCAACCTGTCACTTGATCACATACTTGCAGGATGGGGCAAGGAAGTGGGCATTGAGCAGATATGAGTACCCAGCCCTGTGCTCACGCACACCAGCAATGCCCTGGTTGGCCCAGAAGTCACATAAACATGGACTTCTCTGACAGCTTGATTGCAGAGTATGTAGATGCATGACACCACCAGGCCGTGGGCAACTGGGTCCGAAGAGTCTTAATGTGTCTTTCACCTAGCTACCCCACAGGGGAGGCAGAAGCAGAGACAGAAAATCCCACAAAGACATAGATAACCTTTTGTAGAGGGTAGTTTTTTGTGGTGAGAAAATCCTAGGCCAGGACTCAGAAGGCCTTGACCCTAATCCCACCTCCCATAGTAAAATCACAGGATCTAAGGCAAGTGACTCAGCCTACCCTGGGATGGCCTAAGAAAAAGTGAAGCAGGGTAATGTACTAGAAGGGACATGGGACAAGGGGGGAAAACTGGACTCAAGCGTGAGTCTACCACTGACTCACCTGTTGCATGGCCCCTAAACACCTGGGCCATCCTCTGCTCACTCACGTTTGACCCCAACAGTCAGCATGGCAACCGTCCTTTATCCTCGGCCAAGGGTCCAGCCCATCTTGTTACAACCCGTCCTACCTTTGACATAGAGGCTACAGAGCTGAACTGGCTGCCTTTGAGTCCTAGCTCTGCCCTAATATCTCTAGGCCTCCATTTCTCTGTCACTCAAATGGGAATAAAAATACTACCCACCTCAAAGGGATGAAGCTGACCAATCCAGGAGGAGGTGCTAGAGAGGAACATGAGGAGGAAAAGTGTGCCACAGAGATGGAAATGGCAGGCAAAGGAATGGAGGGAGGAGGTAGTGGTCAAGTATGGGCTGGGTCGGACCGGGGTCAAACAGCTCCAGGGAGCACCTCTGCTGGCAGGTGCTTTCCTAACCTTCAGTGCCAAGGGGTGCTGTGCCCAGCTGTTTGCTCCCAATCACACCAGCACCTTGGCTCCCTGATCTCCTTCCTTGAAGGCCAGCTGTCAGCGGACAAGGCTACAAAGGCCAGAGAGGCATTGAGATGCAGAGATGGCTGGGCCTACACAATGACCAGTGTGGTCAATTCGGTCAAAATAAGGAGAGAAGTGAAAATACAATATCTCATAAGAAACAGATGGAGGAAAACATCTCATTTCATCCTTTATAACCACCCTTGCAACAACGAAGCTGGTTCTTTCCATTCTTCCAGTCCTCCAGGGGTGCCCCAGTGCCTTGTTGGTGATAGACAAGCATCTAAGAGTGACAGAGGTTAGTACTTATCACCGGCTAGCCCCTTTGGGAGCAGGGGGCAGACTGTCCTGTGCAAAGGCCTCAGCGAGCCACCTGAGATGGACAGTGAGACCCAAAGACATGCCTGGGTGACAACCAAGGAAAATAATTGAACCTCTCTATGCAGGACAAGCTCAATAATGTTCCTTACTCCTGGAAGGATGGGGCAGGAGAGGGTCAAAGGGAAAATAGTCCAGAAGGAAAGGGACGGAAAGCTGGAAATATGGCACCCTGGGACATCTGTTGGAGCCCCGAGGTTGAAGTGACTTGAAGCTATTTAAAAAGAGGATGGTTTCCTGTCACTAGCCTCTCATTCCCCAAATACAGCATCACTTATGTTCTGCTACACTTGGCACACTCACGGATGCTTAGAAGAAGTGGTTTTGTTTGCAGGAGGGTCTGAGTTTTCCAGTTGGGTGTGCAAGTGTTACTCAGAAATTTCAACCCTAGAGGCAGTAGAAGCAGGGCCGATGTATTCCTGAGAATGGAAGGCCCAGAGGCCAAGGCAGAGGACCTCAGGAGGGTTTGGGATAAACTTTAGACATAAAATAGGGGCTCCAACCAATCTTCACTGGAACTCAAAGGACCAGGAGGTGCCAGTTGGCATCCAGGGCCAACAGATCATCTCTATCCAGAGTTCAGTCCTACAATCTGTACAAGGTCCAATCGGACCACCAACGAAGGAGCAGATGGCTGTCCACATGGGCCTTGGCAGATGGATGAAGTTTTCAATCCGTAAGGCCACTCATTCCAAGGGGAGGAAATGGAGTGTTCAAAAGCACAGTCATGAACAGGTAGCATGTGTGAGAATGCCAGGGCCTGGGAACCAGGGAGAATGTGTAGGAGGGTAGATCATTGAACATGGGATGGTGAAGGGAGGGCCAGGACACATCAGCACAGACCTCACAGAGGAGTCAGGACTCTGTCCAAAAGAAAGTAGAGGATCCTTTTTTTTTTTAATTTCATTTATTTATTCATGAGAGACAGAGAGAGAGAGGCAGAGACATAGGCAGAGGGAGAAACACGCTCCCCTCAGTAAGCCTGATGTGGGACTTGATCCCAGAACCCCAGGACCACGACCGAGCCAAAGGGAGACACTCAACCACTGAGCCACACAGGTGTGCCAAAAGTGGGGGATCCTTAAAAGGATTTCTATGAATTATGTGTCCTGGCCAGATCTGTAGGAAGCTCGGAAGAGACGGGACTGGAGGTGCAGAGAAACAGGTCCAGGGAAGAGAAATGAGGCCTGATCCAGTGTCTCAGCCTCCTAGAAATGAGTAACAACAAAAACAAAATTAGGCGAAGGACCTGAACAGTCAATGCACAAAGCAGAGAGTACAGGTGGCTAACAAGCATCTGAAAGCATTCTCGATGTCATCAGCCATCACAGAACTGTGAACGTAACTGCACATATCTAGTGAAAGGATAAAAACCGCATCGGAGGGACAAGCCCAAGGCCATGCTAGCATTTGCTGTGGGAAAAACGGGAAGGGAAGCATATCAGGGAGCAAGCATCAGGGGGCTTTAAATGTGTCCACAGTGTTTCTTTACTAAAAGAAATCTGAACCCAAACTGGAAAATGTTAAGATCTGATACAGTTGGCCAAGTGCTAGGTTCACAAGCAGTCCTTTTATTAATCTCCATACCTGTCTAACTGTAATGCTTCATAATAAAATATTTCAGAAACAAGTAAGTATTCATTTTTCTGTCCATGCCAAAGGTTAACATAAAATAATTCCTAGTGATGTGGGAGATGGGCGGGGGGGGGGGGGGGGTGATGACAACTGTCATCTGCTGCTGGTGAAACAGAAATTAGTGTATTTCCCAAAGACAATTTAGCAACACCTAGCACAATCGTTGAATGTTTCTGAGCTTTTTGATGTATCAGTTCCATCCCTGGAAAATTCTCCCAAGGAAGCTATCGTGAATGTGCCCCAGCATTGAGCTTTATAAGATAAATTAGAAATAATATAAATGTATATCAATACTCTGTAGCCATGGAAGGTGTTGTAGAGAGATACTGAATAATAAGGAGAGACATACACTTCATTTTAACAAATAAAAGCTTGACACATCTGTATGAACATATAATTTCCTCTTTGGAAAAACAAGTTAAGTGTGTGCATGTAGATAAGACACTGAGTGAAATGTCAAGAGTGGCCCCTTCTGGGTAGGGCAATAATAAATGATATTTATTTTCTTACTCCTATTTGTTTTTTCTTGTATATTCTTTCTATAATTTAAATGAATAGTAAGTATGTAACTTAAAATAGCATATTTCTTTATCAAATTTTTTAAAAATTGCATCTCCGTACTAAAATAAACCCAAATTAAAGAACATCCTACAAAACTTTTCTGGATGTTTCCAAAAAATGTCAAAATTCAGGAAAGAGACAAAAGTATAAGGAAATCACGCTAACAGAGAGAAAAGATGCTTGACAAAGAAATGAAACATAGGACCCTGGATCAGATCTTGGATCTGAAAAAAGTATTATAAAGGACATCACTAAGGTAATAGGTGAAATTCAAATACAAATTAGATACTAGTGTATCAGTGTGGTTACAGATGTGTACAGGAGATGCGGGGTCCAGGAGGAAAAGGTGAGGTAAATACTTAGGAACAAGTCATGCGCCTGCAACTTACATTCCAAAGGGTCAACAGTAATAAAAAACAACAATAAATAATATATATGTTCAGAAAGAAAAATAAAGTAACAATGGCAAAATACTGATATCTGGTGGATGGAGATAAAGGGTATATACATACAGTGGTCTATTTGAGTATTTTTGGAATTTTTCTGCAAGTTTGAAATTTAAATAAAATGTAATAAAGAATCCTTTCGGAGACAGAACATAAGATACTCGTAACCCTGGGAAACGAACTAGAGGGGGTGGAAGGGGAGGTGGGCAGGGGGTGGGGGTGACTGGCACTGAGGGGGGGTACTTGATGGGATGAGCACTGGGTGTTATCTATATGTTGGCAAATTGAACACCAATAAAAAATAAACTTATATTTAAAAAATAATTAAAAATTTAAAAATTTTTAAAAAGGAAAAAAGAAGAATCCTTTCCAATACATAAAATAAAAATCCAATTTAACAACTACAATGAAATAAAGGATAGAGGTAGTGACATGCCCAAGCCAGCTCATACTGGCTTACAAGAGTTCATTGTTAAAGTTTTGAGAATTTTTCAAACCAGTGAACATGTTGGTCGCTTGAAACTGGCCACCGTGAGAGTATTTACACCACAGAAATTGGCAAATGTTACAGAGCAAGGCTCCCCCCACCCCATCCGGAAGCCAATTGTAAAGCATTTCCCAAAATACCATTGGATGGACCCATTCACCCCGGGAGCTGTGGAGTCAAGGTTATTCTTCCCGGGTCCCCACACCTCATGGGGTGGGCAGGTCTATGCCCGTCCACCTCATGGTACTTCTTTCTTCTAAGTAGCTATCAGCCTTCACATCCCTTGCAAGCTGCTTGGCGTAATGAGGGCCTCTGCTTCCCCAGCGTCTGGAGGAGGTCAAATCCCCACATCAAAGAGATGATAGTGGCTTTGGGAGAAACTCTGCTCTTTACATCCCACCAAGATTTCTGCTCCACTGTGAATCATCAAGGTAAATACAGATTCGATGCCCTCCCTCCGCTGAATGAAGTCTGCATGGAGAGGGAGCAGTGGGGCTGTGCTGATGGGAGGCTCCACGGTCCCCGCAGGGTGGTTGCTGACTCCACCACTTCATTCACAGCTCCGAGCACCTCGTCCCCGGGGCTCCATACATCGAGATTCTTGGAGTTTGTAGCATAATCGACAAGTTATTGCCTTTGCTTGTGGATGGCTGGCCATAGGTGGGTTTCTTAGGTTGGATCCCCCAGAAGCAAACCTTGAGAGGAGGATTCAGGGCCAACTAGTTTATTTAGGAAGGGTTCCCGAGAGCCACTGGTCAGAGGAATACAGAGGTGAGGCAGGGAGGGGATGAGAGGAAGAAAACCAGCAGAGTGTGCTGCTGAGCCCTGTGTGGCTATGGACAACGCAGGTGCAACCCCTCTGCTCCTTCCGGGAACAATAGGAGAAAGCAGGCAATGGATCTGAGCACCCAAAGGGGCAGGAAACTGGTTGTTTATCCTCCCTCCAGCCCTCATGTAACAGGGGAAATAACAGCTCCCAAAGGGATCAGACCCCAATCCCTGGAACCTGCAAATGTTACCTTATATGGCAAAGAAAATTTTTTAAAAAAAATTTTTAAGCATTTTGCTGATATGACTAAGGTAAGGCTTTTGAGATAAGGAGATGATCCTGGATTATCCAAGGAGGCCTTAAATACAATCAAAATGGGAAGAAAGGGAGATTTTACACAAACAGGAAAAGAGAAGGCAATGGGACCATGGAACAGAGATGTGAGTGGCCTAGCGCCAGCGCCAGCACCAGAGCCAGGGATGCCAGCAGCAGCGAGAGCTGGAGGAGGCAAGGCATGGACTCTCCCCTGAGAGCCTCCGGAGGGACCATGGTCCTCTGACACCTTGATTCCAGCCCAGTGATAGTGATTTTGGGCTTCTGTCCTCCAGAATTGTGAGAGAATACTTCCTATGGTTTGAAGCCACCAAGTTTGTGGATATTTGTTACAGCCACCCTAGGAAACTACTACGCCCATCAGGCACGAGCAGAGGGCACCTCCCAGGAGGCATTAAAGGTCTGGCCTCCTGGCCTCCATGCAAGCAGCAGAGACAAATCCCCGGCAGAGTCACAGAGGTTTGCTGTGGGCTGCCAGTTAGCAGCTCCTGGAATGAGGAATGCCAAGGGGATACAAGCAGGTCACAGATGACATTGGTCTCAGGTTCGTGAGCTGAGCTGGGCTATATCAGTGCAATAACCCTGGAGTTGAGCCGAGCAGGGTTCTCCAGGTGGGTGCAAGTTTCAGTCCCAACTTTCTCTGCAAGGAGACAGCCTAAAATACCCGACATGGGAAGCTAAGCCCAGAGAGAATCATGGGGTCAGAAAGTTCAGGAGACAAAAACAGGATAGAAAGGCCTACCATTTCTACTATAGGGATAGGGAAGAGCCTGCACCCAAAAAAACCAGCCTCCCCGGGGGCCAGACTGGCCCCAGGTTGAGGCTTTGGAAAAGGAGAGTGTCAGCTGTTCCCAGCCTCTGACACCTCAGTTGGTAGTAAGTGCTATACTGAGGAACATTCCACAGTCAAACAAGTTTGGGTAAAGCTGAACCAGGCAAGGTTAAACTGAAATTACTCTTCAAGAGGCAAATGTTATGCAATTTCTGCTCCCCACCCCCCTTGCAAAAATATATATATATTTTTTTTTACTGTAGACTTTTTTTTTTTTTGCAAGGCATCTCATGGGATTTGTTTCCTGAAACACAACTAGGGAGATGCTCCCCAGCTAACCAATCAGAGAGGGTGCAGAAGGGCCCCGGGCCAAGGGGGCAGCGTGGGAAGGGTAGAAGGAGGGGGGCGTGCAGAGGCCAACGGAATGGTTGCTGGCCAGGTTAGGGGAGACAGCGGCCTGGGCACATTACAGTGTTTTCTTCTCTGCCTTCCCCGCCCCAGGAGGCAGGTGTCTCACAGATGAGCAAACTGAGGCTCAGAGAAACAAGTAGTCGGACACGCAGGGTGTGAAGGCGGAGTGGACAGGGCGGGGGTCCCGGGACAGAGTGGGATGGGCAGCAGTTGGCTACGCCCTGGCTGGATGAGGGTCATCTGACAACGATCCAGGGAGTAAGAAGGTGAGCTCACTGGGGTGATTCATAGCCCAAAACTCAAGGCTTTCACAAGCTGACTCGCAGCTGCGGATCAAGAACAGGGATGCACCCGATGTCCCACCCGAGCATTGAGACAAGACAGAGGGCCAGCCCGGTCTGGCCTTCACCTCCGTGTGGGCCAGTCTGCCCACCTGAGTGTTACCTGGCTCCTTTGAACCAGGTCTGCTTAAGCCGGAGGGGCGGTGAGTTCAAGAGAATGTCTGGCATTGAGGGCTTCCTGTCCCCGCCAGCGGTAATGTTCCCTTCTCTGCTCTGTCATCAGACGGTGACGTGAGCTGATCAACAGCAGGAACAGCAGGTTGGGGTGGATGGCTGCTGCACCCCCATCCTGGCCCCTCCAACTCCGGGCTGCGCCGACGAGTCCAGCTCGCTGTCCCTCCGACGTCCGCAGCCCGGGACCCCCAGCCTCTGGTCAGCTCAGCCGGGGCAGGGGGACGCCTTCGCTGCCCGTGAACCTGCCTGCCCCCCGGCCAGTGCCCCGGCAGCATCTCCCTGTGTCAAACAAGTCATCTTGTCTAAGACGCAGTGACCCGGTGAGACGCAGCAGGCCTTTCAAACGCAGCCCGTGAAGGCCCGAACTCTCCACGCGTGCTCTAGACAGGACGCCCTTGCCGGGGTGGGCTGACGTTGCCCGGCAATAACCAAGCCATAGAGTTAGCCGAGGTTGAAGAACCAGGTAAAGGCCAAGCCCCAGGGATGGTAGTAGGAAGGGGATGACTGTCCTCCGACGACAGCCACAGAGGAGAGGACACGGTGCCACTGTGTCTCGCTCCTCCCACTGTGGTCCCTGGACCCGCAGCACTGAGCATCCCCTGGGGATTGGTTGAAGATGATGAATCTCAGCCCCAGCTTCGACCTACAGGATCAGACTCTGCATTGTAAGAAGATGTCCGGGTAATTTGTGTACATGTTCAAGTTTGGGAAGCAGTTTCCTTGAACATCTGAGCTTCTTCCCCTTTCACGGGAATTGGGAGCCAGAAGGAGGCAGGAGGGAGAAGGTGATCTCCCCCTCATTGTGTTCATAGACTCTCTCTGAGCTGACTGATGAGGCCTCACATGCCTCCTCCTGGCTGGTAAGTGAGCACCACGGCTGGGACCCCCGTGGGGTCGCTTTGCCACCCTCCTTGCCATCACTTGGCTCAGCGGTCTCTGGCCTGAGATGATCTGGGTGAGAAATCGGCTCCTTCTAATCACCACCAGTCCGAGCTCTGCGCCAGCTCAGCTTGGCTTGTGGGCTTCTTGGGCCCCCAGCCTCCGTCTGCCAGGAGCGTGGGGGCAATCCCTCCACCCCAAACTTTTGTGTCTTTGTAAAATGTTTAGCGAAAAACTGCCGACTATGTAAATCAGAGATCATTAGAGGTTGGGTTTTTCCTTAAAGAATGGATTCAGCAAAAGGCTGTTTTCTCCCCGGCTCTGGGTCTCTATTTAGGGGATTGGAGCTCTGTTTATTTATTTATTTATTTATTCATTAGCTGGGCCCACAGTCAAGGAGAAGGGAGCAGGGCTATTAATCTTTCCTGTCATCCATTCACAGATGTGGAGTTCACACCACAGCAAATGTGAAGTCAGCAGTACACAACCACAAGGTGGAAATTTCAAGAGAAACAAGCTTGGAGGAATAAAAAAAAATAAAATAAAAATAAAAAGGGAATGGGGGCAGGGTGGAGCGCAGGATGCAGAGACGGAGCACATTTAAAATACAGCGTCTGTGCCTCCCTGGGTGCTTGTGTGCGCCTGAGAGTAATCTTGTTCCCAGCATGGAGGTGCCATTGATATGTTAATAATAATTTTCTCTTCTCTTCATCCTAAAGAAATGAAGTTTGCAAACTGATTCCGATGAAGTCGATCTGCTTCTGTGAGTGTGGCTGTGTGTGTGTGTGTGTGTGTGTGTGTCTGCGGTGTAAGGAGACTAAGACACACACACGCACGTAGACACTCACACTCACTCCCTTCTCTGCCTATTTACAGCACCTACTTAGTGGATTCTGGAAATCTCCACAGAAAGGCAGGTAGTCAAAGGCCGGGACAAGGTCTGAGAGGTAACCGGGCGCCCCTTCTGCGAATGATGTGACTGCCAGCCCTTGGGGGCGGGAAGACAGCCGCTGCGTGGAAATGGCCATTGTGTTTTGATGAAGAGAAAACGTGACAAGTCACAAGAGGCTCTCATGGGGGTTCTACTTAGGGAGGCCCCGGACATCCAGCGTCCCTGAACCAGGTTTGGGCAGTGTAGGGCTAGACCAGAGGAGTCAGCCCCCGAGCTTCTTAGAACTGGCGTCTTTCTATAAAGCCTGGCAAACCTGCTGGGGTCCTGACACATTTGTCAACCCTCGCACAGAGTTGGACTGGCTATTCCTCTGCCTTGGTTTCTTTCTTGCTGTGCTCCTAGTTGGGGGGCTGAGGCCCTGATACTTTAGTTCTTTGCTTGTCAGCTCTTTCCTCCCCATGCCTTCACCAGATGGTGACCAGCGCCCCAGAGTACACTTCCTTATTGGAACATTCCAGAGACTCCAGCGCTGTACCCATTGCTCAGGCCAGATGCACTGTTCATTAATCCCAGCCTGACTCAAACCTGACTTCATCTTTTACCTTGAGCTGCTGCCATTCCCTGGGGTCCAGCCCCCATTGGTCCAAGATGCTGAGTTCCCAGCCACACAATGGCACGCAGGGATGGCCCCATCTCTGCTGGGAAAGGCTGAGGGCAGTTGTGCATGGAGCATGCCCAGTTCCACCCCGAACCTCCGCAGAGCAAGGCTGCCACTTCAGAGGGAGCTGAAGTCAGTAACTTCTCTCATCAGAATGTGAGCTCCTTAGGGCACAGAGACCATGTTTATTCATCCCTGCTCCCTGACACTTAGTGGATTCTCGGTGAACATTTGTTGAATTGTGTTAAATTCTGGGTCAGAAGCAGAGTTGACGGAAAGGCTGGCTTCCTACGGGAAGTGAGTAGGTTCGTGCTGAAAGCACTGCGCGAGCCAACCCTTCCCCAGATTCAGGAAGGGTTGGGAAGTATATCAGCTGATGGATGGAGGGTGAATTGGGCAGGATTCTGAAGCTGTGTGTCTGGACTTGGTGGGAAACCTGAAGATCCTCCTGGGCACAAACCAGTAAGCGATGATGCTTGTGGTTCCCACTCAAGCCCTGGAGAGTGGCTGCTCTGAGTCACAGGGTTTTTTCCCCCAGTGTGGATTTGCAGATCTCATTGGCCTGAGGGCAAAGGACACAATTTTGATGGGAGGGAAGAGGAAGGAGGGCCAGACCTGCAGGTGAGCCCAGAGCTCGGGGACCCCTGTGCCAGGCAGCCCCCCTGGGAAGGCTGAGTGTGGGCACAGGACACTCTGGAGCTGGGTTAAGTCTTGCCAGGCTACCACAGGGATCACCAGCTAATATTGGTCTCTTGGGAGCCTAGAGGCAAGGCCAGGGTGCAACCCCAGCTTCTAACCAGAACCCACTCCCAGCACTCACAAGATGTGGCAAATACACTCGAATCATCCTTCCATCCACCAGCCTCCGTGAATGTCAGTTCCTTTACTGTCACATCCATTCCCATCTGTAAATTGGAAACAACAAAATCCAGGCCTAAAAGGAATAGAGAGTCAAATGCACTCATATCATCAGCACGGGTCAGAGCACACCCCAACTGCTGATAAGCGCCAACCTCACCCTAGCTCCCAGTTACACCGAGACCCAAATCCCACCTTCACTCTTACCTCTGGACTTTGTTCATGCTTTTCTCAGCCTGTGATCTCTCCACTGTAGTTCTTGGATTAGACATTGCCTCTTCCAAGAAGCCTTCCCTGATCCCAAAGCCATGTGCTAACTGTTGTCACAGGATTACCATGATGTATTGTCATTGCCTGTTTTTTTGTTTTTTACTAGACAACAAATTGGCAAATTTTTTCTGAAAAGAATCCAGAATTAACAGAGTATTCATCCCAGGTCATAGTCTCTGTCTTAACCCCTCAACTCTGCCCTTATATGCTAAAGCAGCTATAGACAATGTGTAAACAAATGCGTATGGCTGTGTTCCAATAAAACTTTATTTACAACACAGATTTGGTGGGCCAGATTCAGCCCATAGGCTGTAGTTTGCCCTATACTAGATAATGAGCTTCTCAAAACAGGAATTTTTCCCCTTTTTTTAAATAGACTTTATTTTTTAGAGCAGGTTTAGGTTCACAGCAAAATTTAGCAGACAGTACAGAGATTTCTCACCTACCCCCTGCTCCCATGCATCACCTTCCCCATTATCAACAACACCTGAAACTAAGGAAATGTTTCTTTATTCGATGTTCCTACCATAGGGCCTGGCACAGAGAATGTGCTGGATACTTAATGAACAAAGGAATGTTGTTCCTTTGTGTGAATTGTGTTGAAAACATTGTTTGCAATCCCTGTAATCTCCTGATAGGATTGAATTAACCATCATATTCCTAAAGTCCAGGGAGGACAGCCTAGGCATTAGTCCTTAGCCTGAGTATGGCTGGGACCATGGTACATGCTGGACAGTGTGCCAGTAAGTCCCAGTCATGCACTGTCTCCAAGACTAGACCCCAGAAGGGCATGCTCACCTGTCCCCCATCTTATCTCTCCCCACCCATTCGGAATCTGTCACTCTAAACAAGGGGTCACCCATGCCAAGTTCCGTGGGTGCCACTGCTTCTCTGGGACTCTGTGTCTGCTGCTACAGGGCACTTCCATGTCCTGCCCGATGCCAAGCATAACCATTGCCCATGCTAGAATTTCAAAGCCCCACAGTAAGGGTCTGTGGTTTGGAAGAGAAAGCCCCTCTCCCCTTCCATAGTCAGCTCACAGAAGGAGACACACAATAGCACTGCTTAGGCCTGACTTCTCCCAGTCTTTCTGAAACAATGCCCTCTCCCCAGAAACCAGTTTTGAGTCAACAGTGAGGCAGGGGCCAGGTGGGAGAAGGAACTGGAAATTTGAAATTTGGAAGGAACTTTGAAATTCCTGCAAAGATGGAGATTTCTGTTACTTGGGGAAGCTCCTTGGCTCAGCTCTGTACTAACCCAAAGGAGCTCATTTTCATAAGAATCCTCCATTCCTCCTGTAAATAGCCTCCCGCTGATCCAGGCCAACCATTGATGAGATATTCTCTAATAAGCATATAAGAAACTTCACTTGCACAGAACTTAGGTTTAACCCCAATACCTTAACCTCCAAACCCCTCTGGGTAAATATGGGAGTCCTAATTTTTGCTCCCTCATATTAAGATTATTCATCTCATCCCGTGCCATGTAACTCACTGGACGCTCCTAATGAAGGAAGAGTTGAGGTCTTTCTACCTTGTTGATGTTTGGCTTAGCCATATGACTCACTTTGACCCACAGAACAATAGTAGGCATGATCAAGAAGAAGCCTCAAATGTTTAAGATCATTTACTTGTCCTCTGTTTCTCCCACTCTCTGTTAGAAGACTTTGCCTTGGTAAGCTGCTGGTGCAAGAATGAAGCTCTGTTGCTGCAGACCTGAACCCAACCCACTTCCTGGAGTCCAGGCTGGCCCAGCCAAGATCAGCTGAACCCTAGCCAACCCACAGACCCATAAATGCTTAGTGTTGTTTGCCACTGAGTTGGGAATGTTTTGTCATGCAGCATTAGTGTAGCAGTAACTGAAATAATGAAGCAAGAAACTCTGCCCAGATCTTTCAGATTAGCCTCCAGGGACTGAGCATTGAACAGAATGCCTGGGGGTACCTGCCCTCCCACGCTTGCCACCAACAGCTCTGACCATTTGAGCCTAGCTCTGTATTTATATAGTTTCAGGGGAGGATCTGAGTTTTAGAAACCATTAGTCTTCATTTAGTTTTGACTTTCTGAGCCTTTACACAGGCCATGGAGCCCTGTGAAGGCTCCCCTGGTTGCTATAGGCTTTGAGGAGATGGTGTGACTTGGCAACTTCTAAAGATGATGAAAAAGCCAATTGCATAATGGCTGCCACTAACAGTACAGGGCTACATGGGCCAAGCCAACCTAGAGTCAACTGCTCTTGGCCAACAGATGAATTAGTAGCCTTGATTCCATGCTTCCCAGCATAGTCTAATCTTGGAGGTGAATCAGAGCCCCTGAAACTTATGAATTGGGTGAGCCTCAGAGTGAATCTTAAATGGACATCCTTGCAGTCTGATACAAAAACTTATTGAAAAGTTATGATAGATTTTTGGGAAATGGTGGTAATTATTCACTTCCCCATATCTGCATCCTTTTGCAATTTGACTTTGCAAGTCCTTCCAAGAGGTAGAGTACATTCCCACCCTGCCTTGAATATGGACTGGCCTGGTGTGATTTGTTTTGACCAGTGGAATTCAGAGAAGGTCACTGAATACCACTTCTAAGCTTAGGCACCAGGAAACTTTGTGCATTTCAGTTTATTCTTATAGAGCTCTGTCCAGAGCGACCATGCCAGGCTAGCTCCTGGAGGAGAGATGACACAAAGCGCCAATGAGCTGTCCCAGCTGAAATAATCCTAGATCAGTCAACCCTGAAATTAGCCCTAAACATGTGAGTGAGAGTCCTGCCAAGACCAGAAAAGCCACATAGCTAAGCTCAGCCCATTTTGCAAACTCAGAAATCAGGGTGGTTGTTTTTGTTTTTAAGATTTACTTTAGAGAAAGAGCATGAGCAGGGGGTGGGGCAGAGGGAGAGACCCTTAAGCAGACTCCCCACTAAGCAGGGAGCCCAACATGACTTGGGGCTAGATCCCACGGCTCTGAAATCATGACCTGAGCCAAAATCAAGAGTCAGATGATCAACCAGAGCCACCCAGGCACCTGTCATGGTGGTTGTTTTAAGCCACTAATTTTAGAATGGTATTTATGCAGCACAACTGATACAGTTATCATTATTAAAAATTCACTATCACCACTTCACACTCATCAGGATGGCTAATACATGAAAAAAAAAGTAGAAAATAACAAACGTTGGCAAGGATGTGGAGATATTGGAACATTTGTGCACTGTTGATTGGAGTGCAAACTGATGCAACCACTGCGGAAAATAGTATGGCAGTCCCTCAAAAAATTAAAAATAGAATTACCATATGATTCAGCAATTTCACTTCTGGATATATAGCCAAAAGAATTAAAAGCAAGATCTAGAAGAGATATTTGTACATTCATGTTCATAGCAGCATTAGTCATGATTAGCCAAAAGATAGAAGAACTCTGTGTTCCTCATTAGATGAATGGATGAGCAAAATGTGATGTACGCATACAGTGAAATACTACTCAGCCTTAAAAAGGAAGGAAATACTACCATAGGCTACAATGTGAATGAGTCTTGAGGATATTTACCACGTAAAATAAGCCAGCCACGAAAAGACAAATACTACGTGATTCCACACACATCGGATGCCTAGAGTAGTCACATTGGTAGACACAGAGGACAACGGTGATTGCCAAGGGTTGGGGAAAGTGGGGAGGGGGGGAGGTTAGTGTTTAATGAGTACAAAGTTTTGATCGGGGAAGATAAACAAGTTCCGGAGATGGATGGTGGTGATGGTCACACAACAATGTGAATGTGCTTAATGTCACTGAACTGGACGCTTAAAAATTAAGATGGTAAACTTTATGTTATGCATATCTACTACAATTAAAATTTTAAATAAATACATTTGGGTGGGGCTGGGGACTTCCTGGGAATAACTAGTATTCAGAGAAAACAACCCTTGGCCACTCTGGGAGAAAGCATGGTCTGCAGAGAGGAGCAGGGAGAGAGTGGTGGTTCAGAGGCGGTTCAGAGGGGGCTCAGGATGGAGGGACCAGCATGTTGACGTGGGATGCTCAATTAGACAGGATTCTTTTGGTCTCAAGTGTCAGAAAACTAACTCACACAAGGCTAAAGCAAAAAATGAAATGTTGTGACATAGCTGAATGACAGGTGCTCTGGCAATTCAGAATTGGGTAAGGGCCTGGCCAGTAAGACTCGGTCACCAGGCCTTGCTCCTTCTCCCTCCCCTCCTAACTTGCCTGGGGAAGGCGTGTGCTTGGTCTGATATGGATCCAGTGTCCACCCTGGGCTAACCATGGTGTCAAGGGGTATGAGGCGTTCTGACAGGCCCAGTCTGGAGCATGCGACCTTTGTGGCCACGTGTGGGTGGGATTTGTTTCAGAGAAGGCAGATGGGGTCACTTACTGGGCAGACAGACGTACACCGTTACTACTATCCATATTGGGCGCTATTATATCGGAGCAAGGGTCATTTGAGGACATCATCCTCACTACTGAGAAGAGTCTGTATGCCCAGGTTCTCAATACAACATAAAGGTCAAGATGCCAAGCTTTGGGGAACATTAGACATGAGTGTGAGGCTCACATCCACCACCAACTAGCAGTATGAACTTGTACGAGACCTTAACTTCCAAAGTCTCAGTTCTCCGTTTACAAAATGGACTTAATATCACAAGATTTGGTATGAGGGTGAAATACCAGAAGGTTTATAAATTGCTTCTCACTGGATCTTGTACCTTGTAAGCACCAAACCTTAAATTTAGAATAACAGTAATTAAGATTATTATGATGATGGCCACCAGCCGGATGTCTGTGCTGTGTGCCCCGTGGAGAAGCAGAGGTGGCTTCCCACTGCAGGCTGGCTAGGCTCCAATCACTCAAGCCCTCTCTGAGCACCTCTGCATGCAGGTGACCCACAGGGAGACACGGGCGCAGGGTCAGTCCCTGAGAGGGAGCATTGCCATGCCCTTCCCCCAGCGCTGCGCACTGCGTTAGAATCACTGGGGGATCTTGTTAACAGTATGTTCTTGGGCTAAGCCAGCCCTCCAGAATCAGAATATCCACAGGCAACCTGGGACTTCGAGAAGGTCTCATCCCAGTCATCCTTCTGTTCCCAGCCCACAGCTGGACTAGAGACGGGCTTTGAGATTAGGACTGTCCCGTGTATCCTGATGCAGGGGTTTGCAGAGAAGGAGGATTTGGGCAGAGGTGCTTGGGGTGCCATGGGGTGGAGGGCCAAGGGGGTGAGTGAGATGGACCCTGCCCTCACCTCAACTATGTTTGTTTATATATCAGACTTTGACATAGGATGTCATTTGATGAAAGAGTTCCATTGCTTTAAAAAAAAAAAAAAAGTTTGAGAGGTGCCTGGGGGGCCCAGTTGGTGAAGTGGTTGACTCTTGATTTTGGCTCAGGTCATGATCTCGGGGTCCTGGGATGGAGCCCCGTGTCAGGCTCTGAGCTCAGCAGGGAGTCTGCTTGAGGATTCTCTCTCTCCCTCTGCCTCTCTCCCTCTCCCTCTCCCTCTCTTTGTCTCTCTCTCTCTCTCTCTCTCTCTCTCTCTCTCTCTCTCTCTCTCTCTCTCTCTCTCTCTCTCAAATAAATCTTGGTGTGCCTGGATGGCTCAGTTAGTTAAGTGTCTGCCTTCAGCTCAGGTCATGATCCCAAGGTCCTGGGATCAAGTCTCACATCAGGTTCCCTGCTCAGTGGGAACCTGCCTCTCCTTCTCTCTTGCTTGTACTTTCTCTCTCACTCCCTCTCTCTCTCGAATAAATAAATAAAATCTTTTTTAAAAAATAAAATAAAATACATCTTTAAAAAAAAGATTTGAGATGCCTGGGTGGCTCAGCGGCTGAGCATCTGCCTTTGGCTCAGAACTTGATTCTGGAATCCTGGGATTGAGTCCCACATTAGGCTTCTTGCAGGGGGTCTGCTCCTCCCCCTGCCTATGTCTCTGCTTCTCTCTCTCTCTCTCTCTCTCTCTCTCCCTCTCTCTCTCTCTCTCTCATGAATAAATAAATAAAATCTTAAAAAAAAAAAAAAAAAAGATCTGAAAACACCTGAGCTAGAAGTGGAGAAGCCCTTCAACAAGCAGACTGGCCTTTGCAGGCAGGTCACTCACTCCCCACCACTGTCCCCCACCTTCCAGGTTTTCTTCCTCTCCTTTATCCCAGAATAAATTCCACCTTACAGCTACAGGGCTGGCCTTCCTAGCTGAGCCTCACAGCTCCACGTGGCTGGAGCACATCCCGGCTGCCCCACTGCCCCCCACCTGCATGCCACCCGGTAGAACTGACCCAGGACAGCTTGAACACAGCCTCCCCAGGGCTGGCCTCAGTCAGTGGCCTTCCTGTGCTGGGTTGGTAGGGAGAAGTTTTCATCAGCCTCACCATCCCAGAAGATCTGAGTCCCACCACCCCCCCCCCCCACATTCCCATGGGAAGTCCTACTTCAGCTAACCTAGAGATTGCAGTAGAAGGAAGGCAGACTCTGGGGACTAGGGAGGTCCCATTCTAAGCCCAAGGGGGCCCAACCCAGTCAGGATACCTCCTTCAGGTCCCTTCTCTGACTCAAAAAAGCAAGAAGGTTTATATATGAGAGCACCTGGGTGACTCAGTGGTTGAGAATCTGCCTTTAACTCAGGTCGTGATCCCAGGGTCCTGAGATCGAGTCCCACATCAGGCTCCTTGCATGGAGCCTGCTTCTCCCTCTGCCTATGTCTCTGCCTCTCTCTGTCTCTCATGAATGGATAAATAAAATATTTTTTTAAATGTCTATATATGATCTAATTTTCTAAAAAGTATTTTTCTCATAAATTTAGAGATTTCCCCAAATTTTCCTTATTCTTAAAAAGTTGTTGAGGTATGTCATCTCCGTGCTTCTGAATTAAGTGATTGGGAAAACTATGTACAGTCTTTCAGTGTATCATTCCTGATTTCAATGCTGCTGATTTCAATGCCGATTTTAGAGAACTTAGTCTCATTTGGGCAGCACAACTGTGCAACCCTGGAGATCAGTATCTAAGGATTTGATGGTGGGGGGTTACTGCATTGTGCTGCACTGTGTTTTAAGAAATTAATCCCCCCAAAAGCCAAGAATCACAATGGAGAGAAGGCACATCCATGAATCACCAATGATGAACGAAGGCCACTGTCACACAGTCCGAGGCTGCAACCCAGCCCTCGAAGTGCACAGAAGCCACCCTATCGCGTCAACCAGTCACAGCCTCTAACACTTGGATTGAACCTGTATTCTAACATTAAAACAGAAATGGATGATATGTCCAAAAGAGATGCAAAAACGACTTGACGCTATGTGTATAATCTAATTCAAATCATGGGCCCCTAATCAACATTTAATTGATGCAATAATGTTTGTTCATGATGGTAAATAAACAAAATATATAAACAGAAACGTCTTTGATGTGTAATGACTGCTTTGCAGCTATTTGGGTCAGAGCAACTGAGCCCTAATGAACAAATGCTTAATAATCGAAATGCATTTCTCTGGTTATTGCCTTATTAAATCAGGATCCAACTCCAGCTGCAGACGGTTCCTTCCCCTGAAAAGCAAATGGGTAGGAAGGGAAGAGGCTGCCGTGGCAGGTCTCAGTATACACTGTGAGTTAAAAGGAGGCTTTTCTCTCTCCACCCCTATGACCTGAAGGAGCTCATCTCCATCCTGCACGTACCCTGGACTTCATGGCACTAAAACAAGATCTGTCTCCTTCCCAGGCTTGATGCTCATTAGAAATCCTCTCCCATTACCTATTTTAGGGGGTAATCAATGCAAATAAAATAATCCACGCAAAGTGCTTCGAGCAGTGCCTGGCATGCCGTAAGTACACCACAAATGGTTATATTATTATAATCCAAACTTGTCCCTGCTCCCTGAGCATGTGTGAAATTCACTCGAGGCCCCCTCACCTGAGGTGGGTTGTTTTTTTGGTTTTTTTGGGTTTTTTCATAGAAATAAGCCTCAGGGGCAGCCCCAGTGGCCCAGCGGTTTAGCATCGCCTTCAGCCCAGGGCGTGACCCTGGAGACCTAGGATCGAGTCCCACATCGGGCTCCCTGCATGGAGCCTGCTTCTCCCTCTGCCTGTGTCTCTGCCTCTCTCTCTCTCTCTCTCAAATAAATAAAATCGAAGAAAGAAAGAAAAAGAAAAAGAAAGAAAGAAGAAAGAAAGAAAGAAAGAAAGAAAGAAAGAAAGAAAGAAAGAAAGAAGCCTCAGTTTTTGCGGCTGGTAGTTCCATCAGCTTCAGCAGGGCCCGAGAAAGGGCACCGCTGGCCTGGGCCGCATGTGCCGTGGGAGCTACGTCCAGCTGCAGCTGTGAACTCTCACTCCTCCGCAGGCCCCTGGCAGCTGATGGCATCCTTCTCTGTGTCAGCCCTGGCCCTCAGACTTCCAGAAGGAGAGATTTGTATTCGGGGCCCCAAGCCAGGCAGCCGGATGTCCCCTGGGATGGACATTAGGGGTCTGTTCCCCTGTCCTAAAGATTTCCCTGAGCCCAGTTCCAGGTGGCTGGGTCCACAGAGGGCTGAGGAAGGGGTGGGTGGGGAGGAGGATGACAATGATGAGATAAAGCACAGACCATTTGGTGCCACTGAAACACTTAAGGGAGAGACCAGCCCAGAGGTGACAGTGGACCAGGGGCCATTGGAGAGATGGCAGGTGCTTGATGGTCCCAGGGCGCCATCGTGTGGCCAGTCCTTGTCATGACTGGGGACCTAGTCTAGGGACACCGTAGTCCGGGCTCCTTCAAAGGGACGTGATGCCTGGGAATAAAGCTATGACAGAGCGCATCCTTGGACCTGAGGAGCCCCACTGTCCACCCTCCGGGAGGGATGGGAATAGAGAGAGCTCAGGGAGGCAGAGGCCAAAGCACAGGTTCAGAAGGTGCGCCCAGGGAATATAAGAGGCCCCCTAGACAGGATCTGAAAAGACCAAAACTCCTGGAAAAAAGGGTATCCAGAGCAAGAAGGTCCCATGGGAACAGAAAAGGCACCGCTGGGAGGATGGAAACCCACCTGGCTCTGCTGGAGCGTAGGGCTCCCCAGACACCTTGGTGCTGGGCGTCTGGAGAGAGGGAGGGACCCAGATGGGAGGGGCAGGTCCCTCTAAGGACTCTTCCTCTTGCACTTGCCACCCTCCTCCCCGCATCCCTGCCCCCCCCCCAACAGCCATCCTTCTCTTCCCATCCACATCATAGTCCAGGAGAGTACAATCGATGGGATGGTAAGAAGCCACAGAAGAGCCACAGACGAGCGTCCCCATGGCCCTTCACAGCTCATCACCCCTGCATTGATCCCCGTGCTCCTGCCAGCTCTGGGCAACCCCATTTTACTGACGTATTTGTCTTGTTCCAAGTCCATATGCTGACTTCTGGGAGGTCATTATTAAACATTCAGGCTTTAGGAGTCAGACTGCCTGAGTTTCCATCTATAGACCTTTACTGGCTGTGTGACCTTGGACAGGTTGCCCAACCTCTCTGAGCCACCATTTCCAGATGAGTAAAATGGAGATTATAGTACCTTCCTTCCAGGGTCATCATGGAGGTAAAATGAGATGACATATGTGGTGCCAGAGCCTTCCACATATGAGCTAATTCAGATCCCAAAGCATCGTGGGCCATCATGGGAACTATCATCCCTCACTTTACAGACAAGAAAACCGAGACTCAGGAAGGGTGAACTGATTGGCACACAGACAGGGGCAGAGATGGGACTCAAGGCCGAGGCTGAAGGAGTGTTCATTGACTATCTCCCCCAGGGGATGGCAGACAGTTCACCAGGACCTTCTGAGTCCTCCCCTGAAAGGAGCTCTGGGCCCGGACGGGCAGGAGCACCATGCATAAATATGTACTGATGACCCACGTCAGCCCGGAGCCTCGGTTCACACGGTGCTTGCTCAGGCCTCCCTGAGCCTCCCGGCCTCCCCACGCACCACACTGAACCGAACCCCGTCCCATCTCCCAGCCTTGGTACAGGTTGTTCCCTCTGTTGAGAACACCCTTCCCCCTGAAAAACTGAGACCTGGGCCAAATTTCCCCTGCCTTCCAAGGGCCTTCTCTGTCCATCCAGGCACAGTGATGCTTCCTGGAGAACCACCCAGAACTTCAGTAGCTTCAGTAGCATGGGGATTGCACCCAAGCCCCTGGATCCCCAGCGGGCTCCAGGGCGCAGAGCTCACCCCCTGCAGCTGGGCCCCGTCAGGAGCCTGGAGCACTGAGCCGGGCTGCCTGCCCTAGGTCCTTAGCCCAGCACGGGAGGGGGGCTGGGGGAGAGGGAGGGGAGTGGGGGGGACGGATGAAGGAGGAGGGAGGAAGGGAGAAGGGAGGGCAGGAGGAAGGAAGGGAGAAAGGGATGGAGGGAGGGGAGCAAGATGGGGGGAGGGAGCCAGCCAGCTGCTCTACTCCTGGCAGTCACTTTATGGGGGCCTCTTTCCTCAGCCCGGAGGAGGCCCCCCGGCCAGCTGGGCAGGCTGGGCAGCCTGCACCCCTCGACGCCAGCGCCCCCCACCCCCGCGCTTCCTCCCCTCTCCTGCACCCGAGGGGAGAGCCGCCTGACTCCGGATTCTCTCCGAGTCTGCATTTTTCTTCCCGAGCTGGGGCGCAGTCTCAGGGAGCGAGCACACCTGCCACGCCTGTGCTGACACACGGCTTTTCAGAAAATAAGAAGAGAAAACGAGCCTGGATAATGCGGTGGGCTCGGAGTGGGTCCGGCGTTGCACAAACCGTGGACCCCCGAAGAGGACTCGGGGCGGGGGGGCTTTCCCCACCCACCCACCCCCCCGCTGGCCCCCCATCCACTCCCACGTCTCCCCCTGCTCCTCCTGCACGTGGGGGGTGGAGGTGAAGATGTCGCGGGCTGGGTGCTGGCAGGAACAGGCCGACAGAGCGACAGAGCGACAGAGCGACAGAGCAAGGGGTGCGGGACAGATGTCAGGGCCGCAGCTTTCCTCAAACCCTGCAAACAAACCCTCCAGAAATCTGCACTCACACACACACACAAAAACGGCAAGCAAAGATCAGCTGCACTAGAGCAATTTGACAAAATAAAATGCCCTTTTAAGAACATTCTATTAGCCTGCTGGTCCCTCTGTGGATGATTTATTTGGGTTTTGTCTCTGCTAAAACAAAGTTGGTGTCATATCTTCCTTGAAGAGATGAGAGAAAGCTTAGTTCCAGCAGCTCTGGGTGGACAAAAAAAAAAGGAGAATGTCCAAGTCTCCAGCCAGCACGCCACGGCCGACCTGCAAACCTCAACCCCAGCCACCAAGGATGCATTAACAAGGAGCCACGGCGGCCTTTGCTCACGGAGCAGTTGGAGCCTGCCAGACACGTGGGCCGTGGGCCGGACACTTGGGTCGCTGGTCTTCCCACAATCCCAGCAGGAGGCTGGCAGGCTCACTGAACAGAGGGCAGCCCCCAGAAGTGAAGCAACTTGCCCAAGGTCACACAGCGAGGAAGAGATGACTCGGGATATAAGCTCAGCCCACGCCCTGATACTCACTGTTCTTGCCTTTTTCTCTTTCCCTCTGGAAACAGTCCACGGGTGGGAATCGTCAAAGAGAAGCCCAGGGATTAGGGCGGAACAGTAATTAGGAAGGCCGAGGAGGAACCAGGTGGGAAAGAAACCCACCGGAGGGCAATGGAGATGATCACTGCCCCTTGCCCCCTTTGCCGTGTGTGATCCCAGCTCCCCCTGGGCCGGGCCAACCCGGCAGCCCCGGGATTCCCTGCAGCCCAGGGCCTGGTTGGGAACAGGAGAGGGCATGAAGCTGGCAAATGCTGCCTGTGGGAGAGAACCCAGGAGGTCAGGACCCACCGTGAAGTCAGAGTGAAGCAGGGGGTGGGGTGGGGGGGCCAGCACAGGCCTCCCCAGCTGGAGACAGGGTCAGGAGAAGGGTGTGACAGCCACCAGGACAGTGCTCTCAGGTTTCCTTAGGTGGGTCACCCAAGAGTCGAAGGCAGAGCTTTGGTCCCTGAAGGCAGGGACCATTTATTTCTTTTTATGTTCCCCAAACCTGGAATATGGTAGGTATTCCATGAAGATGTGTTAAATTATTTGTAGTTGAGAGCTCAGAGCCTTGCTCATTTCCTCATGTCCAGAGGGGTGGGCGGCCCAGACACCCTGACCTGGGGAGTCCGGAGGACGGCCCTGCACTGTCCTCATCTGGAAGACGACATCTCCTGGCTGCACCAGGGCCACCAGCAAACTGGCCTGCCTCTAGGCCTCAGCAGGGTCAGCAGCCATAGCCCCCAGGTGGGCCACTTTCCCCCAGGGGCATGAAACCCTGGCTCCTGGCTCCTGGGGGTTAAGACAATGACAATTTCATTGAAATTGCACACACGTTGCCTTGGAAGGGGGTGTCATGTTAACCCCGGAAAAGAAATAAGTTTGGTTTCCTGTGTGATCTGTGATCCGTTGGTCACGAATGCCTGGAGCAACGCAAGATCAATCAGTGATGCCCGCGGGGGACGAGCAGAGAGCCAGGCTTTGGCCAGCCCTGCATCAGGATGTCCAACTGGAGGGAAGGAAGGGGAAGGCCGCTCTGAAGAGAGGGAGCAGAGGGTGCCCGTGGCCAGCCAGATCCAGCCAGTGGCTGAAGGGTGACCCCTGGGTCCCTCCCTGTGTCACGTGTACCCAATATTGCCTTTGCAGAATCCTTTACTATTTAAATTCTTCAGAATTCCTTTTTTCCTCGCCTGAACCCAAATAACAACTCTACCACACACTTCCCTCCGCCTCCCTCACACCCTCAAGACCCCACCGGTACAAGAACACAGGCTGCTGTACACAGGGGTCAAGGTCCGTGGGGGAGAGGACCTCTACGGAAGGAAACAACTTCGAATCTGCCGGATGCCGTGGCTGCTGGGAGTATACTGTCTCCCTCCGGCCCGTGCCCCGTTCACATGTGCCCTCCACTCCGTGGTGTGGAACATCTCCCTCGTCTTCCTCAGGTGGCTTCCTGGGAAGCTCAGAGTTCCACCCAAGCTGAGCATGTCACCCGCTTCTCCCTGCCCTCCCCCACCCGGACCTGCCCAGGTGAGGTCCTCACCTGTCTCAACCACCAGGAGCCACGCAAGTCACTGCCCACCTGTGAGGTGCAGGCAGCCTCTTCCCTAGAATGCAGAAGTGCAACCGTGTTATTTCTAAATAGCTTCTTCCTGCCTGCCTGCCTGCCTGCCTGCCACACTAGCCTGCCACCTCGTCGTAACTCATAATTATTATTATTCCTGAGCATGGGGAAGGTGGCCCAGCTGTGGCCCCTGTCCCAGAATCTGCTCTCTGCACAGAGTACCTGGTTGTACACCGCAATCTCCTGCGGTGCTTTCCGTAATGCAGATGCCGGGGCCCCATTCCCAGAGATCCTGAGTTAAGTGGTTGGGATAGAGACAGCGCCCAGGTGCTGCTACTGTGAAGTCACAGCAGAGAGCCTCGGCCCACACTGTCATGACCACTCAAAGCAAGAGACCTGTGGTGGAGAGGGCTATGTGTCCACCAGAACCCACTGCCTCTACCTGGAGGCCATCCAAGCAGATGACCTCTCCCAGTCACCCTTGCAATTGGGCATGGCCAAGTAGCAGAATTCTGGCCAACAGAACATGAGTGGAAAAGACAGACATGTCTAGCCCTGGTCCATAACAATCTCCTGCGCAGTGCTCTACACCCCCTTTTCACCGTTTGCCAAGATCCCCAGAGATGGTGGAGCTACTGGGTGGGAGGCCTGGGTCCCTGCATCACCCAGGGAAAGCTACCTGTCAACACCCTGTGGGGCTTCATGTGGGAATGAGCATCTGTGCTGTTAAGTGATTGACATTTAGAAGGTTCTCGGTTATAGGATCTAGAATTACTTTAACTCCTTTCTGGGGTCTGCCCTAGGAGATTGGGCCCAGAATTTCATTGGCTCAATGGGAGGCATTTGGTAATTCCTTGGATGTGTTCAAAGACGACACCTCCAGACCCTCGTCCTGATTCATTGCTCTATTAGTAAGAATTCAGCCACGGAGCATGAGGGCTGGTCTGGACACCTACATTCACCTGACTGGAGTACATTTCAGATGTTTTCTGAAGACTCAGAGCCCTTCCTACCCATGACCATCCAACCACGATGACACTCCCCTGACTCTCTAGACTCAAGTAGGTTCATGCCCTAGGGCCTTTGCACTCATTGTTCCTTCTACTTAGGACGCTCTTACCTATGCTCATCTCATAGCTGCCCCCTCATCCCTCAGGTCTCAGCTCAATGTCACTTCCTCAAGGAGGCCTCTTCTCTTACCTCATCTCAGCTGGTACCCTACCCCCTTATCTCTAGGTCAGCATTCTATTTATTTTCTTTAGGCCACTGATCTCAACTTCTAATTACACATTTATTTGTTTTCTTCCTCACTATCTCTATCTCTCCTAATAAACTAAATGGTCCTCAGGAGGGAGAGGAAAGGGAGAGATCTTTTCCTCTTGTGACAAGCACAGGGCTGAGCACAGAGCAAGGTGGACCATAACTACTTATTAAATGAGGAAATGAATGTCCCAAAGACAGCCTAGAGATTCAGGTTTTGCAGTGCCTGTTCCCAGTTCTGGAGCTCCTGATGGAGTTACAAGGTCAAGACCACAGCCAACTCCTCACTGGAGAAGGCACCCAAAGCCTTCAATCGGGGTAGACAAAGCAGAGGCGGGCCCAAAACAGTGTAGTGCACATCTCTGCGGAGTTCATATCACTGACCAAGTGAGGGGTGCCCCAGGGGCTCTGTAGGGTACAGTCTATGTAGCTAAACAGGCCCCAGCTCCACTTGGGGCCAGGCAGGGCAAGTCGATAATCCCAGACAGATCAGTGTCATGCAGTGCTCTGGAAACCTTTGTTCAACACTTTCCTCAAATAAACTCTTACATGAAAACCCACACATAAACGTGGAGCTGCTTCTACTGAAGTAGAATAATCTGCAAAGCTGGCCCTAGTGGACTTCAGAGATGTTGAGGGTGAGGAGAAGAGGGAAGATAGGCACCATGGACAGGGCACCCTTGTTGGTGGTGCTGACATCTTCTCTCACTGCAAGCTGAATTGGGTTTCTGAAGACCCTAAGAGGAGACCACCCCTACCCTGGGCACAAGGCAGGAACTGTGAATTCCTTTTCAGACCACTCCCAGACCTGATGTACTCAGCCCTCTCCTCCTCTCCCCAAGCCAGCATCTCCAACCAGAGGGCAAATGCCTGGATGGCCTCCAGCATGTCTTAGCCCACTTTGCTCCTGACTACAGGCTACCTTCAGGTCTGCTCCACGTGGCTCACGTTCTGGGACCCATGCCTATCTGGAGCATCCTCTTCTCGTGGCAAATAGAAGACGCACACGAGGTTGGACACTCTGGAAGCTCAGCTCCACCTGCAGTGCCCTCAGCCTCTTTTTCCAAATCCTAGTGCTCTGTCTGCTTCAGTGCCTTCTCCGCCACCGCCCAGTTCCTCCTAATACGCTCAGTGCTCCATAAAGATGGCCCACGCCCTCCACCCAGATGACCCCCTCTTGCTCCTCCCATGGACCCTGCCTCCTTTTTAAATTAAAATCCCACCCCGAGGGCAACCTCAGCAGAAATGACTGCCCTAGAGGCAGGCTCTGCTAAACAAAATCCCGGGTCCAGCTGATAAAAACAAGAAAACACAGTTTTCTGCATTGCACAGCACCCAGGGGCGTGTCCAGCGTCCCGATCCCACCCATCCTGACCCTAGTGCCCAAGCCCCAAGAGTCAGTCCTCCCCAGAATGAGGGCTCCAGGACAGGGGAGGGGATGCCGAGAGCTGAGTAGCCACTCAAGAAAATATCAGGTGGGGACATTTCTTCTCGATCTGGGCACAATGGGAGGAGAGGACCGCAGAGGGAGGGACCCCCGGGCGTCCCGGGTTCTTAATTTGAAGCTCCAAAAGAAAGAAATAATAGCAACGATAACCATCCCGGGCTGCAGCCACAGCACTTCCCGCCCGAGCAGGCGGCCGAGAAAGTGCTGACGGGGGCGGCTGACGAGCGTGTGCATTGTAATTCACACCACTACGGCATCTCCCGGCCTCATGGATTTCTCATTGAAAAATTATGTGATGTCTTTTTGGAAACCCAATACTGAGTTATTGATATCGTGAAGGCGGCCGGCTCACCACTGCCAGCTTATTAGCTTTATACTTTCTGAAGGACTTTTTTTTCCCCCTCTAATTTTCAACTCCCTTTTTCCCTTTTCAGTTTAAATTGGATCACTGTGCTTGAGTGATGCCTGTGAGTGTGTGTGCCTGGGGGGTGGGCACTCTGCGTCCCTGGGGGCGGGTGCCCTTATAAGCATGTCAAAATGTGTGTGTATATTTGTGTTTTTCTCTGCGGACAAAAGTGAGTGTCGAGCAGGGAGTGAACACACCTCTGTATGCTTAGCTGTGTTGCAGGGGCCTCCGACTCCGCATACGGGTGGGCAAGCCCATGTGCCAATGTGTGCTTTGTGCATGCACCTGCATGTGTGCTAGCCATGTGCATGTTGGGGTGTCTGCAAGTGTAGCTGCAGATGTGTGTACAGGTATGTGTGTAGGGGCACATGTAAGGGCGGAGGTGGTGTGTGGATAGGTATACGTGTGGGCGAGCGGAGAGACATCCTTCTACCCGAGTGGCCACATGGATAGTGGCCGGAGTGTATGTGCAGGTGCGTGTCTGGGGATACATATAGGTGAGGGCGTATGTGGGTGTATGTGTAGGTGTAGCTTTACATCTGCGTAGCCATGTAACGGTGGACGAGTCTGTGTGTCTGTCTCCACATCTACATGGATCTGTTTTCATATGCACGTTCGCATATGTATACCTACGTGTCCTCATGTCTGCACATGTCCTTGGGTCTGTACGTGTGTCTGTGAGAGGCAGAGCTGCTGTGTTGTTGAGAACCTGGGTTCCAGGGTCTCAAAGCCTGGGACCAATGCTAGTTTTGCCTCTTGCTTTGTGTGACCATGGCCAGTTTTCCTAACCTCCTTGGGCCTCAGTTCCTCACCTGCGCAGTGAGGTTAATGTAGCCTATGGAACAGCGCTGTCGTGAGGATTGAGTGAGCCGATGTGCACAAAGCGTGCAGCACGGAGCCCCGTGAGCGCTCAGGCCAGATGAGTCACTGCACAGTGACTCTTGGTATGTATCAGAGGTGGCAGCCCCACACCAAGAAATGGAAAGCCCTATTCCCAGCTCTTACCTGCTCAACCTCAGGTTCGTGCCTGGGACCTCCACGCAGAGCCTTTGCAAAGACATCTCTGGGCAGCTGACAGCCTCAATTCACCCTGAGCCACACTGCTGGGAGTTGGACACGCGCCTGGCTGGTGGAGGGGTGCAGAGCTGAATCAGGCAGCAGGCAGTCGCTCAGGACCTGAAGCCAGGAAGAGCATGGTAGGCAAAACATCTAGAATGAGATATACAAGGTACCAAAGGTGCTCAGTGGTTCCACAGGAGAAGCCTTAACCGCACATTAGGATGGAGCACCTTTGTAGAAGCGCTGGCTCTCCAGGTGGGCCTTGGGGAGTGAAAAGATTTCTACAGAAACCCTAGGTGCTCAGAGAGAAGGAGCGGCTGTGTGTCCCCCTCCATGCCCTCTCTGCCCCCTGAAGGTGAGTGGTCCGAATCCCAGCTCTGGGAGTTTGGTGAGGGTATGTCTGACTTTCAAGGTCTACGTGGTCCAGACAGTAAGCGGGGTCACCATACATAAGTGATGACAAGCCCCCCATCAGTCCAGTGAGGAGCCCCCCCAATTAAACCCAGGAAAATAAAGAAGTGTAGCATCCTGCTGCTGCACTCAGGGCCACAAAGTCTCCAAAACTTGGCACCAACTGTATACTGATGGCACACTTCAATTCCCATTTCAAGTTCTCAACAGCCAACATGTGGCCAATGGCCACCATATTGTCAGTGCAATTCCAGACTTCCAGAAACACAGAGGTCTATTTACTATGTTCACCTGGCAAATTCTCTAGGCAGCCCCAAAATGCCAAATTCCAATGTTGGGAGTTGGTGCAGCACAGGGGTGGGCACAGACCGAGCTGCCCTCCTTGAAAGTGAGAACACACCTTTCCTTCCTTCCTGCCAAGGCTGCAAGACCCAAGTTCAGGCCTCAGCACTGGGGCAGCCGGTGGAGTAGCAGAACACCAAGGCCAGGGGCTTCTGCCAGATGCAGGCCTAGGAGGGAAGGCCAGGGGAGGCCAGGGGAGGCCAGGAGGGGAGAGCTGGTAGCCTGGACGAGAGAGATCCGCAGCATCTAGTGCTTGAGATGGCATTGACGGGGCTAGAGGAAGGAGAAGGAGGGAGAGGTGTTGGGAAGGGAGACACAAAGGAAGGTGTAAAACACCTACTCCTGGCTTTGTACAGTTTACCCCACCTACTCCTCCAGCATCTCCATGAATTTTTATTTGCAACCGAAGGCAGGTGTTGGGGGCCATTGGGGATCTCACCATGACTGGAGGACACCCTGGCCTGGGAGGGTGGGGACACATATCCTGCCAAGCAAAGGAATCAAACAGATAGTCCAGCTCATGCCGCCAACAGTGCCTGTGCCCTGTTGAGAAACACTTTGAGGGGTTAGCTTCAGTCTACAGAACCAATTCTCAAGGCTCAACGAAGTCAGGTGAGTTCTAGGCACAGGTAGATGTTCAATAAAGAATTGTGGAACTCATGAATAAAAATGACTTGGACATTTGCTTGACCCCATCCCTGGTCATATTCCCCGGAACCCCAGCATCCGGAGAACACCTGGGCCTCCTCTACACTCATGACCTTCATCCCCACCCACCAATCCCCTATTTCTATCTATGGTCTCCTCCCTCCTACTAAGGGTAAAGGGAGTGGAGGAAGGAAGTTCTCAACTGGGAATCAGAAAATCTGAGCCCAGGACCCCTGGGTGGCTCAGCGGTTTAGTGCCTGCCTTTGGCCCAGGCCATGATCCTGGAGTCTCGGGATCGAGTCCCGCATCAGGCTCCCTGCATGGAGCTTACTTCTCCCTCTGCCTGTGTCTGCCTCTGTCTCTGTCTCTGTTTCTCTCTCTCTCTCTCTCTCTCTCTCTCTCTCTGTGTGTGTGTGTGTGTGTGTGTGTGTGTGCCTCATAAATAAATAAATAAAATCTTTAAAAGAAAAAAAAAAAGAAAATCTGAGCCCAAATCCCAGCTCCTTAGTTGGATAGCCTTGAGAAAAACCATCCATCCTTCCATTCATGCCTTCATGCTTTCATTCATTCATTTACTGCATACATGGTATGCAGTACCATGGTGGTGAAGAGCAAGTACTCTGGAGTGAGACAATCCCAGTTTGGTCCCTGCTATGCCGCTTAGTAGCTGGGTGAACACAAGAAAGTTCTCTAACCTCTCTGAGTCAACATAACCTGTTTCCTATAAAACAGGGAGACCTACCTCCTCTGTGCATGGGAGCAAGGGTTAATTGTGATACTCCACATCATGCCTTTAGCCCAAGGTCCATCTGCCGGTCAGCCAGTCAAAGGTTCTCAGGTATGTGCCTATGGTATACCGTGGGCTGGGGATACAGCATGAGCAAGACAGGAACGAACCCACCTCAAGGATCTGTCATTCTCATGGGTGGAGGAACAACAGAACAGCCACCACAGTGCCAGACTCACGATAGGAAAGTTGATGCCCGCCCACCCCTCCCCCCTCCCTCTCCTCCCTGATTGTCTCCCAGCAAACCTGTGCAGCACCGGAAGGACCTCCATTGCCTTAAGCCCAAATGAGACCAATGGCAAGTGGCAATCAGGCTCTTTGACATGAACTAGAGAAAGACGTGTTGGAGCCAGGAAACCAACAGGACCCCAAATTCACAAGTGTGGTCAACCCTGCGGGACGGATGCCCAGACCATTGTCTGTCCACCCCCACTTGGAATCCAGGAGGAATGGAGCCCCACAGGGCACCAGGGCCTCTTTCCCCATCCCCACCCCTGACCAGGGTCTTAGAATCAGGGCTTACTTAGCAGGCAGGGGCATCCAACACCCTCAGAGCTTCCAGAACCAGCGGCTGCTCCCACACCATGGTAATATAACACAAATACCAATAGGGCAAAAGAAGAATGTCGTTTTTCCTGGATTCCTGCTGATGCCCCAGATGTGAGCACGCATGTGCACACACACATGCACACACACAATTTTTCTTTTTTTGTCTTTCGGAGAGAGAAAGGCCCCAAGCATTCCGTTCCAAACCCTTCCCACAAGAAAGGTGTTCTGTGCTGTGCCCCAGTAGGTCTGTGTGACTGAGTTAAAATGCATTCTTTTTTTTTTATTAGATGAATTGCATCATTAAATTACATTATAAAAGCTAAAAATGCACCATTAATTTTCAAAAACAATAGTAAATACATCTCATTTCTAATACATGATTCTGCATTTAATTTTTGCCTGGGGCCTTGCCTTTTTTTTCTTCCCAGTCTCACTGTCTCCCTTTATGCAGACTATATAAATGGAACTAAATTGCCAAAGAAATTTTTGCCAAATGTCCGTAATGTGAAAATAAATGAATTTCTAATTGGCTGTTGCAAAAAAGAAAAATTACTTTTTGATCTCAGCTCAGCCAAGCAAAAATCTACCTAGCCTGAGTAATAAGATGCAAGCATATTGCAGGCAAGAGCAGAGAGACAAAAGGCCAGCAAAGTGGCTCTCAGAATGCAATTTCTTCACTCTCCTCCTGCCTCCTCCTCCCAGTGCCCCCAGGAGCTCTCGACCTGCACAGGGACCCCGGGACCTGGCCCGAGCGCCACCCAACAGCATCAGCATCATGCGAGGCTCACCTGCTCCTTCGCTGGCTCTGCAATCCACAGCAAGTTACTTGACCTCCCTCAACCTCCAGCTCCCCGTTTGTAAAACGATCCTCATGTCTATCTTCTGCGGGCTTGTCTGGAGGCGTCATGGTTGAACTGTGCCCCCCCCCCCCCACCTAAGTCCCGTGTTAAAGTCCTAGCCCCCAACCCCCAGTATCGCAGAACATGATGTTGTTTGGTGATAGGCTCTCCAAAGAGGTGGTCAGTGTCCATGAGGCCCCCAGGGTGGGTCCTAGGCCAACAGGACAGTGTCCTCATAGGAAGAGAAAACTGGACCCAGCTGGACCCAGAGGGAAGACACGGGTGACTAAGCAGAGTCCCTTCCCTCACAGCCTCCGGGGGAACCAACCCTGCCAACATCGTTATTTGGGACTCCAGACTGTGAGAAAATAAGTCTGTGTGATTGAAGCCACTCCCTCGGTGGTCTTTTGCGACCACAACCCCAGGGTCCCTTACCGGAGGTTCCAGACATTATCTAACATTGCAGAGACAGCAGCGAGCGCAGCGTCTGGTCATCCCAGGGCTCTCCCAGCCTGGCCCCAAAAGGAGGAGGCTTAGCTTCAAGAGCTTTCTCCCGGGCACCTGGCTTTGCCTTCATTCCCAGGACCACAGTGTCTCGGGAGCCCCACTACCCCTTGGCCACACAGCGGCCCTTCTCAGGACTCCGATGGCACAGCTGAGCCCTGCGCCTCACCACACCAGCCCCTTCCCTGGGTCACATCCTCACTGGTAACAAGTCTGGGGTTAAGGGTTAAAGGGTTAAGCCCTTTTGGGGTCAGGCTGTGGTGACCGTGCCCAGCGCCCTCCTCCACCCACCCTCCCGCATCAAGCTCCGGCGGGACCAGCGCCTGAGAAAGTAATTTTTGTACATGATTCCTCTTTTCTCTCTTCCTTCTTTCTTTCCTTCCTCTTTTCTTTCTGAACATTTCTATACAGAGCCTGTGGTATGTCCTTGACCCGGGATTTAGTAGTTCCTGCCCTTTGTCACCCTGACCTTCACAACTAGCTCAGAGCCTCGGGAGGGGTGACCCTAGCCTGAGCGGGAAGATGGGGTCTGCTCCCAGGCTGCAGGGAGGGGGACTCATCACGGCCGCCACCCTCCAGAGACAACCGAAGAGACAGCTGTGTCATTAACTGAGCAGGACCCTAGGCCCCGTGATGCCCAACTCGGACAAACAGATGGGAATCCCCAGTGGGAGAAAGTCACGGGGCTCCAGGGCCCTCTGTGGACCCAGACCAGGAGGATGTAGGCTGAGGAGGCCACACGGGAGAGCAGAGCTGAGGACTGGCAGGACCCCAGGAGGAGCCAGGCCTAGGTTCTGACTGAGATTAAATTTCCTGCCAGTTTAGAGGGTTCTGGGGCAGGGATTAGAATCGGATTTCATGGATTCAAAGAAAAGACTTACCTGGATATTTTCCCCTCATCTGAGTCTCTGTCGTGAGCTTCAAAACAACACCCCCTCCAGGGCCACACCCGACCTGCTCGTCATTCCCTGCACACACAGTTCGTGCTTTCCTCCTTCTCTGCTCGGGCGCTCTCTCTACCGGAGATCTAGGTTTTTTTCTCCTTGGTTCCACTTGAAGAACTCCTATTCACCCTGTGAAGCCTCATCTCCAGTGTCCTATAAATGCATCTCTAGCTGCTCAGCTGGGCCAGTCACTCTCGAGACATCCCAAGGAGCTTCTAGAAGGTAGGCTTGAGTTCCAGGTACCCAATTATTCTGCTTTTCCAGTAAAAACTCGGGAATCAGCAACACTCTCCACTTCGATCTTTCCCTTCTCTGCCTTCCTTGGGCATGGTCATAAAATCCAACCTATTTACACTTTGGGGAAAAAAAAAAAAGACAGGCAAGCTAGCCACTGCTGTCATACTCACTTCACAGAGGAGGAAACCGAGGGTCAGGTAAGTGAAGGGACTTGGCCAGGATGGCACCGCTGGGAGATGGTGAGCTCAGATTCAGACCCAGGCCATCTGGCCCCAAAGCCCACACTTGCTACATCTTCACTGCCTCTCTGGAAAATGCCACCATCACAGATCACTCCAAACATTATCCCTGGGACGTCCAGGGAGCCCCCAGGGACCTGACCTGTGAGGCAGGAGGAGAGCTGGGGCCCAGACAGCACCTGAACAGGCGGAGACAATCAGAACAGCTGCTGTGCCCAGCCAGAAGTCCGGGATCCAAACTCCCTCCAAGGAACCCCCACCTGGGAGGAGCTCAGATCACAGGATTTCAGGGCATGGGGAGTCTGTCAGGAGCACTAATGCAGGCAGTCGCTGGAGTGCAGGCTCAGAGTTCCCAGGGGGCGGATCTGACCAGGGCCGGGCTGCAGAGTGGGACGAGATCTGTACACAGAAGGCAGGGCACCCGGGCATGGGGGCAAGGGGAGGCAGTGGTGCCAGGCAGGAGGTCAGTGCACGGCAGACAAGATCCCTGAGTGTCCACAGACCCCTTTTGGCCAGGATGGGCTTGAGGCAGAGTCTAGATTAGAAAGGCTGAGCCCCTACCAGACGCCTCGAGAGGGACCCCAAGGAAAGAGCAAGTGGGTTTTGCACAGTGAGATTCCATTTACGAGAACTCTGGATTCCTTCAGAGGCGCATCCTAGCAGGGCCAGCTCTGAGGGAGCAAAGAGGAGCAGAGCAGAGAGACAGAGACAGAAAGAGACAGAGACAGAGAGGATGGTCCTAAGTCTCCATCCCAGTCCACAGGCCGGCTTCCTGCAGCATTGCGCTCAGGCCTGGGGCTCTGTCGTGAGTCTCTGTCACTTCTGATCACTGAGCTCTGTCCAACACTCCACGCTTGAGTTTCCTAGATGTTCTGCTCTCGCCTTTGGCCCACTAGCACCCCCATTCCTCAGGCTGACTTGAGGGGTCCCTTACTCGCAACATAAGGGCTTTGGGCCAGCCAGATCCCAGACCACCCCTTCCTTGGAGCTCCAGCCCTCGGTCCTGGAAGAGGCCATTCCCTGACCTTGAGGACCCCAGAACGACTCCAGGTTTTGAGCCACCAACCAGGCGGTTTGTAAAAATCATCTCTTTTCGCCTTCGTGTGCATATTAATTACTTCGAAACAGGTGCAAAATCAACCTCGTTTATTATTTCTTCCAGCCCATAATGGCAGTTGCTGGGAATAAATCCCGTTAACCCAGGGAAAGGATTTATGGTCCCAAATTTACACCAGCCGTTTAATCATAGCACCTTTGCGCAGACAGACTTTCTCGAGAACAATTTGCCCCACAATTTGTCAGTGGGAAAATGGCCTCATATAAACGTTTGGAGGAAATAAATGCTAATCCAAAGCTCAGTCTTTCATTCTCCTAATTGCCCAGGGAATATAAAGGAGACAAACTTATTTACTCACAGCAGGAAGTGAGCTGTAATAAAGCATCACCATGGTGGGCTGAAATCAGTCCCTGACAGGGAGGGGAGGAGGCCTGGGGATTTACATGGGTGGGGGGGTGCAGAGTTGGGGGGAATGGGTGGGTGAGGCTACTGGGCAATGAGACAGCCCAGGGCCTCCAAGACTCCTCTGCATTTTAAAGAGGCAAAGTCTTAGAGCTCAGACGATCAGTGGCTGGGCTGACATATGGGTCCCTCCCTCAAACTGGCCTGGGCTTCCCTAACCCCACCTTGGCTGCAGGAAGGGCTCCGGAGAAAAGGGGTTAGGACCCCATAACCATCCTAGGATAAAGAGGACATAGAAGAAGGGAGGGCCACCAGGTGCTTATGAGCAGGCACTTTGGTGAAGGAGAGACTCAGGACCCTTGCTGGGAGAGAAAGGGCTCACATCTCTACCTCATTCTCCCCAAGATACTCAGTGGCTGCTATGGGCTGTCCCTCTCTGAACTCTCTCCTCTGCAGGAGCCCAGAGGCCCTGTTTCAGGGTGAGAAAAACTCTCTCTACCCCCATGGCATCATAGCCAGGACTGATGAGAAGTCCTCCTGTAATATAGGATGTGAACCACATATCCCTACATTGCGATATTGTCATGGATGATGATGCCATCTGGAGTTGTGCAGTGTACAACCTGTGCAACCGTTCAGATGCTGTCTTGGGACCAAAACATTTAAGGGAGGTCTCATCCATTCTCCTCTCCGTCCCCCGCTATCTTTCCCTGGGCATGAATTGTCTTCCCAAAGGGGCTGAGGACATGAACACCAGGGTCCCACTGCCAGACTTACACTCTTCCTATCTAGCCTCTAGACTTCTCTCCTTTGTCCTGACCCCATGGCCCACTCTCTCCAACTCGGATTCAATCATATTGTTGCAGATCATCCTCAGAGTGGCAGACAGTGACTGGATCTGAATTCAACACAGCCACTAACCAGCTGTGTGGCCATGGGCCATTTATTCAATCTTTCTGTGTGGCCATGGGCCACATCCCTCTCTGTAAAAAGAGAATTATGGTATCACCCAGGGTTGCCGTGAGATTAAAGATAATGAACGTCAAGGGCCCCAGCATGTCACAGTGCTCAATGGATGGTTATTACTCTGTAGGCAAGGATGAGGGGTCCCTGGGGACCTCTCCACACTCTGCATCAGCAAAGAAGGTGAAAAATTCCTGGAGAATAGAAGGACTGTCTCACAGGAAACCAGACAGCCCACAGCAAAGGGCAATGAAGAGCTCAGATGAAGATCTTGGTTGCTCAGAACAAGTGCTCTGGCCCAGGGGAGAAGCCACATCTTCCAAGAGGTCACTCAGGACAAGACAGGTGACCCCTGGGCAGGGATGAGCCGGGACCAGGATGGTGGGGGTTAGCTCTGTACTCAGGCACCAGGAATAGTTTCACGAAGCTCAGACAGGAAAACGGAAGGCTGCCTCCCTCAAGAACCTGCTAGGTGCCCAGTACTTCATTGCTTCTCATGACAACTGTCAGCACAGCAGCAGAGCCATGGGTCTTATTTCTGTCTTTCCCAAGAGACAGTCATCAACGTAAGACCATAGACTCTGTCTGTCCTGTTCATCGCTATATCCCTAATACTAAGCAACAGTCATGACCTATGACCAAAGTAGATCCTTCTGGAAGCATTCACTAAATGAATGAAAAAAAAACCTCTGATGTAGGGTATCATTATTACCATTTGACAGGAAGAGGCTCAGAGAGGTGAAGTGACTTGCCTGAAGTCACATAGCTATGGAGGGAAGAGAAGGGGGAAATCCTCTTTATTGTGCCAGCCATTACATGGGGTGCTTCCCCCATTTGTTCTTCACAGCAGCCTCAGGAGTAAGACACTCTTGTCCTCATTTCATAAAAAGCAAACTCTGCAGGGAGGTTTCAAGTGGCTGGTCCAAGGTTGTACTACTAGCCATAGGGCCTTGTGAAAAGCCAACCCTGATCATTGTGTTTCACTCCTCATTACTCTGGCTCCCCCATTAAAACTGGTCAGGACACCACAATGTGATGTTTTAATGACAAGAGGGCAAGAAGCCCCCGAGGAAGTAGGAGGTCGGGGCTGGGGCTGAAACCATGCTGATGATGGACGGCAGGGACCAGGAGCCCACCACAGCTCGGGAGCATCTGGAGAGACAGTGGTCTCCTCCCCGCAGAGGGGAGAAGGGATGTAGCAGGAGGGAACTGATGGCCAGGATGGCAGGAAGCGCAGATGACAGTACCCAGGGTCACAGAAGGGCCGCTCTGAGCCCAGGAGACACACCCTCCAGGAGAAGCTGTGCTTTCCACTAACCTTAGGCCGAGGGAAGAAAGCATCTTATCCTGGGCTAGATTCCAGATTGGTTTATTGGATCATTTTTTCCCTAGCTTTTAACTTTTCTAATAACACAATTAATGTATGGATACAGTCTCACTATTTCAAAAAAAAAAAAAAAAACAAATGCAGAGATAAATAGAGTAAAAAGATAAAGCTCCTTCTCACTCCACCCTCCTCCCACCCACAATCTCACCACTCCCCAGAATTAAACCCTCCTTTCCTTTGGTGTGTTTCCTCCCAGACTTCTCTCTCTCTCTCTCTCTCTCTCTCTCTCTCTCTCTCTCTCTCTCTCTCTCTCTCGTGTTCTAATGATCTTATACACACGAGTGCATTGTGTAGGCATGGGCATGCACACACACACTCACACACAGAGATGCATCTATGTAGCCCCAGGGAAATATATGGTGTTGTTTTCTGTGCTTATATTCTGACACAGATGAAATCTTACTTCAAGTTGCCATTCAGCAAACTTGCTTTCATAACCCAATGCTATGTCTTGGAGATATTTCCAACCATCCTGAGGGAATAGAGCTTTCCCACTGCTTTAGCCACTAGGAGGCACTCCACTCCACAGTGTGGATGTACCATTGCTGATCTAACCCACCCCTTAATGACAACACTATGGATTGTCTCTGATATTTCACTACACCCTAGAGTTCACCGGCATCACTGCCCCCACATTCTGTGAGTCCAAGCGAGTCATCAGCCCAGCGGAGATTCACAGCTTCTCATGACATATGGGAAAATGGACTCTCTTTCTTCATGGGAGGGACAACCAAACATTATGTCCATGATTTTCAATTTGTCAACAGTCCTAATGACTTCCATTCCTCCTATATTCAAAATATGCTCATTCTTTCTTCCAAAAAATGTCATCCCACTGTGGCTTCACACTCAGGCTTAGTGTCCAGGATCTCATCAGCTTCTCTGAGTCAGCACAGGCTATGTAACAAAATACCATAGCCTGGCTGGTTGAAGCAACAGAAGCTTGTTTTCTCACCATTCTAGAGGCTGGAATTCTCTGATCAGGGCACCAGCACCATCGGGCTACGGGGAGGGCTCCCTTCCCGGCTTATAGACAGCCACCTTCTTGCTGTGTCCTCACATGACCTGTTCTCGGTGCACACTTGGACAGAAGGGGAGATTTTTCCCTCATCCTCTTCCTAGGAGGCTACCTATCCTATTGGATTAGGAGTCCACCTTTATGACCTCTTTTCACCTTAATTATCTCCTAAAGGCTCCATCTCCAAGAACAAGGGTTAGAGCTTCCCCATATGAATCTGGGGAGGCAGGATTCAGTCCATAGTGCCTCATGGATAAGATGAAGCTTGTGAAGTGCAGCTCCTCCTGCCCCCCAGCATGAGCCAGCATGTAAAGCTGAAAGCGGGGCAGGCTATCCACAGGAGACACTCCCAACCAGAAGGAAGAGTCCTTGGTTCATAGCCATACTACAATCTAGCCAGGCATGTGTTCCCAATTCCCTCTGCCTCTGCGGGCAGAGAACAGCCCCTAATTAGGAGCCAGTTGGGCTCCCTAGGAGTAATTCCCTAGTGCAAAAGAAGGATGATAAAGACAGGAGCATCAAGAGTTCTCTGTGGCTCTTGGCTTTCCTTTCTGAATTCTTGAGTCTCCCCCTTCTTTATCATCCTTCTTCTTCCTCCAGAAATGGCTGGTATTTGCAGCTCAATAGTTTTCTCAGCCTGCTTCATGTTCATAGAAAGTTGGGGACTCAGAGGACTATTTTCATTTTGAGCAACTACGGGCACTTTATAAGCCCAAGCTTGCAGTGTTTTCACTGATACAGCACTCTTAAAAACTATATGGGTTTCCTATGCAGCTTCTGAGGTTCACTCCAGTTGAGACGGGTTTCTCTCCCCCTCCCTCCAGCTCTTCCTCTCTCTTTCCCTCTCTCCTTCCCTCTCCTTCAGGACCGTTAAGATTCTTAAAAGCCACTTTCTCTCACCAAGAAGGTTTATCAGTACCACCTTATCTTTCAGATCCCTTAACAAAGGAACTTCTAGCCGCATCATTGACTCTATCTATTTTTTTAAAGATTTTATTTATTTATTTGAGAGTGTGTGCACGCAGGATGAGGAGCAGAGGAAGAGAGATAAGCAGACCCCCACACTAAATGCAGAGCCGGAGGTGGGGCTCAATCCCACGACCCTGAGATTATGACCCGAGCTGAAACCCAGAGTCAGATGCTTAACCGACTGAGCCATCCAAGGACCCCAAGGGTCTGCTACTTTTGATTTTCTCTGTGCCCTGAACACTCCAAGGCCAGAAAAATGCCCACAGCAGGTGTTTGCAAAAAGCAGCCTTTGACCTATGAAGGCGACTATGATTAGAGGAGGGGCCAGCAATCTCTACTGCACTCAGAGAAGTAGCTTACATGCATTTATTGGATAGGGTGGGACTAAGAAGGATTTGAATCTGGCTCTGCCAGCCTCCAAAGTGCTCCATCTGGACCACACTATTGGGATGTGGAGGTTTGTATTCCAGGGCAAAGGAGGGGTGGGACCACCCACCAGAACCAGGGCTGACCCCTGGGGGAACAAGGCCAGAGCACCTCCTTCTGAGCGAGCTGCAGGGAGCAGAGGGGGGCAGCTTTCCAGGGAGCATCTGGAGTGAGGGGCAGAGACTTGGGTTGAGCTGAAGAAGGGACATCCCAGTGCTCAGAGGCCATGGAGGATGCTGGCAATTATACCTCCGGCCATTGCCAGGCGCCAGGCGGATACACCTGTCCAGTGTCATCTTCACAGTGGCTCTGAAGAGGAACCGTCACCCTCATCCTACAGGTGAGGACATTGAAGCTCAATGAGTCGGTCTGGACTCACAAAGCCGGTAACTGCCAGCGCTGGAGTATGAACCTTTTCTTTCCTACCAGGAGGAAATGTTTGTTGAGCTGCTCCGGAGTGCTATTCTGAGCACGGGGCACACAGCAGCAAACAGAAGCAACAACTCCCTGCCCTCATGGAGTCCACAGTCCAGGGAAGGAGACAGATCATCGTAAGTAAACAAATAAATGGGATGTCAGACGGTGACTGGTACTAAAACAATAATTAATAATAGTAAGGCAGAGTGAGGGTGACCATGTGTGGCAGGCAGAGGCTGGGGCACAGGCATAGAGCTGTTGCCATTGTTTTTTTTTAAGATTTTATTTATTTATTCATGAGAGACACAGAGAGAAAAGCAGAGACACAGGCAGAGGGAGAAGCAGGCTCCATGCAGGGAGCCCCATGTGGGACTCGATCCCAGGACCCCAGGATTACACCCTGGGCCATTGCTCTTTCACCCCATCTCCTCTCTGACACCTGATCCACAGAAGGGAGAGCTCGGAGCAGGTAACTAGGAAAGGTCCAGGTCGAGGTACAGCCAGGGCAAGGGCCCAGAAGCCTTTGAGAAAGAGCAAGCAAGTGAGTTGGCTAGAGTGGGGCATGGGGGGGGGGGGCATTCCTGAGGGGGCAGGTCAGAGAGGAGATGGGGTTGGTGAAGAGGCGTAGGAGGGTCCCAAAGGGAAATCTGATGGGGACTGAGCTTACCCTGAATGGGCACGGTGAGGCCTGGCCCATCCTTACAGGCCTCCTCTGCTTCTTCCCGCCTGTGGGCAGGGTCCTCTGGGCCAGGGTTCGGGGGAGCCAGGGGAGCCGGTGAAGACAGGAAGGAAGGCCCACCTCCCTCCCCAGCCTCACGGGGCTCCCAGCCCCCTGCAGCTCTCTCTCCGCCCCCCAGCCCTGGCCACCCTCCCTCCTCCTCCCCCGGAGCCACTCACTTCCCAAGACAAATGGCAGCCTCTTCCTGCCCATCCATCACTGCTCCCGGGCCCATCCATTAGCGGCCGCTCCGGCGTCCTGCCCCCAGCCCCACCGTCCTTGCTCAGGGACGGGGTCCATTGATCAGAGGCCCATCTGCCGCTTGTCACATCCTGGCAGCCCTGACAGCAGGAGACAGAGCTGTTGCGGGCTGGGCCAGCCTGAGGCCAAGGAAGAGATGAAACTGCCTCACCCCCAGGCCTGGACCTGAGGCCAGGGCCGAGCCGGGCGGCGGCTGCAGGGTCAGGGAGAGGCCCCCCCAGCCAGACGCTGCTATCCGGAGTCCGCCAGGGCCAACTGGAAAGTGGCTTCCACGGGACAGACCTGCAGAGGCCCCAGGCCCCCTCCTACACCCGGGTCCGCCCCAGCCCCAGCCCGGGGGTGCAAGCCGGGAGGGACCCGAACAACACGTTGAGAGGCCCCCCCAAATCCAGCTCTTCCCAGACTTCTCCATCTGCCTGAAACGGCCAGCCCCGACCAAACATACCCCCACCTGGCCCTCCTTCGGATTCCCCCCAGAAGACCCCGGACCCCACAGGTCCTGTCGCCAGCCGCGTCCTCACTCCCCTAGGTGACCGAGGAGAGTGACCTACCTGGAGGCACCTCTTGCCCTCTGGCTTCTGGCTGGATTCAGATTGCAGGAGGCACTGGCGGGAGACCTGGGGGCAGGGAGGAGAGAGGCTGGGGTATTGATTCCTGGCCCCTGCCCTGCGGGATCCCTGATGGTCAACGTGGGTCCACCCAAGGCCCCAGCTCTGCCAAGGAGCCCTCTCCACATCCCCCCCAGGCAACTACTCCCCTTCACCCCAGCCCTGCCGGTCCCGGACGGGCGCCGCACCCACCCCGCGGCTCCCTCAACCTGCCTGCGCACCAGTGGTCCCTTCATTAACTGGTCTGAAAATGCACCAGGTTCCTGGGGTCTTGCTCTGACACGATTCATACACCTGCGCTTCTCTCTCTCCTCACCCAACACCCAGGGTGCATGCTGGACACTCCCGTGCCTCACCCACCATCCCAACCCCACCAATCTTCTCCCCACGCCTCCATCATCCATCTGTCCCCCTTCTCAAGGCCATTCCCCAAGTGCCAGCATCCCTCCTGTGTCCCCACACAGCCCCCACCCTCCACTATCACCCCACCTGACGGTGTCAGCCCTCTGCTGCCACACTGCCTGACTCCCCACCACCCACACAGCAAGTGTCCCTCCTCACCTGCCTCTCTGTGGGGCCCACGCCCCTGTACCCTTTTCTCTGCCACTTCTTCCTTTTGCCCCATGTTCTCCTGCTTCAGGGCCTTTGCACATGCTGTACCCTTCACGTAGACCACCTTTCCCACCTCTCAGGATGTGTAAAAAGTATACCTGCTTGCATTAGAAAATGAGCTGCCGAGGAAGAAAAGGAGACTTTTCTGAGGGAGGAGAGGAAAGTCCCCTTGAGAGCAGGAGGGGGTGCTGCAGCTGAATGTGCTGCTGGGGGAGGCAGTGGGCCCATGCCCCCCCCCTTCCTACACTTGCAGCTGCATCCGTGATGCCGCATCTGGGTGGCTGGGACCCCCAGGCTCCCTCTCCATGAGACCAGCCCCCCAGTGCCTCCCTCCCAGATCTGTTCCTTGAGCAAACTGGAATAGCCACTGCCTTTCCCTTCACACCCCATATCCCTTGGCATCAGTTCTACTCCTGGACCCAGGCCCCTGCCCATCTCTCCAGTCTCATCCTCCACTTGGGGGGTCCATGGGACCAACAGGTCATGCTTTCTGGGAACCCATGCCCTGCTCCCCAGACCATGTTCCAGGTATCTGCACCCAAGAATTCTCTGCCCAAGTAGTTTCACGCTCACTTCCAGAGTCTACATGGGCCCTTCTCCCAGGTCGGTTCTCAAGACAGACATGCTACTAGCCTGGGGGGGTGGCCCCAGAAGAGCAATCTGGAGGTATAGACAGAGGTTGGATTTGGGGCTGGGGCATCCACACCCATGCAAACAACACTGTTCACTGTGCAGTGCAGTCTGTGGTTATGTTTGTACTCTTGCTCTAGGCCCTACGTGGTGAGCCTACCCAGGGTCACAGGTTGGGGTGAGCCCCTCCACCCTCCAAAGCTGCTCCCAAGCTCTCCCACTCCTCCACCTCCGTGTACAGGTCTCCACACCCTTGTGGTCCTTCACCCGTCTCTGTCATCAAGGCCGGCTATGTGCTTTGCAGAGCCTGGTGCTAGAAGAAAAGGTGAGGCCCCTTGTTCAGAAAGCAAGAAAAATGTGCCACTCAAAGTACTAAAATATAAAACTTTTTCCTTCCTTCCATGGGCGCTCTCTGTCTCCACCTGTCGTGGCGTTGTGATTTGCTATTCAGTGTTCTCCTCCTGCAGGCACAGGGACCCTGGCTGGGCAAGTGCAGACTGTCAAGCACACGCACAGCCCAGCAGCCACCAAGGGCCTCATCCTGCCAGCTGCTGGACCCAGACACATGCCCTGCTGGGGTGGGGACGTCAGGCTCCCATTCCCAAAGGCCCGCTGCCTTAGCCCACGCTGGAAATACCATCAGTGGATATTATTATTATTGCTGCTGTTGTTTGCTGGAGCTCAGTGGTTTCCAAACAGGGGCAGTTCAGTCCCTGGAGAAGTCTGGAGACAGTTTTGGTTGTCCCCTGCAGGGAGGAGTGCTACCTAAGGAGTAGAGGCCATGGATGTTGCTAAACATTCTAGTTTGCAAAGATAACCCCTCCCTCAACAAAGAACCATCAGGCCTAAAATGTCATTAGTGCAAAAGTTGAAAAGCTGCTGGAGTTCAGACTGTTTAAACCCTCCCCTCTACCAAAAGAAGCTTCCAGCTCCCACTCCTACAACTCCGCAGTTTCTACCACAAGGTGGCACTTGAGCTAGCACGTCTCTATACTTGGTGGATAATTCTGAGCCTATATTAACAAATTATTCTCCTCTGTTACGCTTTTCGATCAAAAACCATCTTCCTAAAATAGCAAACTATACTCAAAAACCTATATGGAGCGGGGCGCCTGGGTGGCTCAGTGGGTTAAACGTCTGCCTTCCACTCAGATCATGATCCTGTGGGGTCCTGGGATCAAGTCCCTCGTCCGGCTCCTCTCCCTCTCCCTCTGCCCCTCCCCCTGCTTGAGCTCTCTCTCTCTCACTCTCTCCTCTCTCTCAAATACATAAAATCTTTTTTAAAAAATCTATATGGAGCTTCCTCTTCATATAGCATATTATGGAGCACATCCATCCACGTCCTCTCCTTTGTTCCTCAAAACGTTTCTACTTATTAGACCCATTTGACAGAGGAGGAAACTGAGGCTTACAGGAGCAATTCTCTTCTCAAACCAAGTGCCTCCCTAATGGTGGTTGGCTGGGGCCTCCCTGACCTTGGAATTCTGGTTCCAATTGATCTGAAGCCCCAAATAATTCTGAGTCCAGAAACATCCCAGCCTTTGGGAGATTCCCCAGAGCTGACCCACACTGGCTTCTCCCTCCCTTTGTGCCCCTGCATTCATCCACCGGGACTGCTGGAGGCTCATCACCTGAACCAGATCGTTCTCAAAACACTTCTGCACATTGGAATACCCAGAGGAGTTACAGAAAGTTCTGGTCCCTCTGTCCCATCCCAAGATAGTGAGTTCATCGGGAGTGCCTCAGAGATCACCAAGTGATTCCACTGTGCAGGTAAGTCTGGGAAACTGCCTTTACTGGCAGCCTTTGAAATAAATCCTCTTCTTTTTCAAGAATTTTACTATCTTTTTAATTTTCCTGAACAGTTGAGGGGAAGGGGCAGGAGGTCTTCCTCCATCTCTGGGCCCCACAGGCTTACACTTATTCCCACAAGCAGGAAGCAGGTCCATCTCTGCCTCAGTCTACAGAAGTGTTCAACACTGCCCCGCCCCGCTACCCCCAGACTCAGGCTCTGTCACAGACAGGCTTGTCAAGGAAGTTTCTTTTTCCACAAAAAATGCAGTGCTCTTCCCAAAAAGAATTCTGACAAATCGGATTTCTTTATTTTGTCACAATTTTTTATAAAACAAAGCACTGTGTACAATAGAGGCCCTCAAACTTGGCTGCACATGAGCATCACTGGTTTTAAGAAGACCCCCAATGCCTAGGCCATGTGCCAGACCAATCCATCAGAATCTCTAGGTATTGTCAAAGCCACTGCAGGCAATTCAAAGTAAGGTCACATTTGAGAACCAGTGGTCAAGACCCTGCTATTTTAAGTGTGGCCCCTGGGCTCACTGCATCAGCATCACCCGGGAGCTGCTTAGAAAAGCCACATCCCAGGCTGCACCCCAGGCCTACTGCATTTAGGATTTGCATTTTAACAAGATGATTCCTGTGCACATCAGAGTTCCAAAAGCACCACTGTAGAACCAAAAACAAGTCAGTGCACACACCTGGTTCAACCTGCCCCCTTCTCCACACCTACAGCCCAACCAGTTGAAGTTCTCCACCTGCCCTCCTCGCACCCTGACCCCCTCCTGGAAACATGCCTTTTGAGGACCACTAGTTTTTTGGGAGCTCAGGGGAGGGGAGGCATGCTTTCCAAAAGCCATTTTCCAACCACTTTATTTCAATCATTTAGTCTCACTCAATCTGTTTATATCGAGTGTCTTCCATGCACCAAGTGCTAGGTGCTAGGTGCTAGGTGCTGGGCGTGCCATGGAAGGATACACCTGTCCTCAAGGTGCTTACCTTCCAAAGGACATTGGGCAAAATACAAGTGAGCAATCAACTCAGCTGTTTAAAACTCACAAGTTCTGAGGAGTGCTGAAGAGGAGACAAGACTGGGAGAAAGAATAAAAAGGGGGGGGCTCTCTTCACAACTCTTCGATTTGACCCAATTCAAATTTGATTTTCAAATTGATTTTTGCTCAAATAAGCTTTGTTCCATAGATGTTATTTATTTATTCATGAGAGACACAGAGAGGCAGAGACAGAGGCAGAGGGAGAAGCAGGCTCCCCATGGGGAGCCTGATGTGGGACTCGATTCCAGGACCCTGGGATCATGCCCTGAGCCAAAGGCAGATGCTCAACCACTGAGCCACCCAGGTGTCTCTCAAATAAACTCAAAAACAATTTTTTAAAGGAATAAAAAAGGCATGTACAGCCTGAGACAGTGGCCGGCCAGGGTCACTCTGAGGAGAGTTGGACAGAAGCAGGACACAGCCCATGGAGTACAGGACATGAGCTCTGGAGGCAGAGACCCTCGCCCCCGCCACCACACAAGTGTGGGGTGTTCTGGAAACATTAACAAGGCCAATAAGGCTGACCCAGAGTGATCCAGGAGGCGGGGGACAAGACGATTGGAGAGCCAGACAAGGAGCAAGGCCTGGAAGGAGTAAAGATTTTACCATACATGCAAATGGAAGCCTCCGAAGGCTTCTGAACTTGGGCGGTGTTGGGATTTCAGTGATGTCTCAGAAAGCTCCTTCTGGCTGCTGGGGAGAGAATGGGCTGAGCTGGAGGCAACCAATGTCCAGGGGACCAGTGACAGACTTCGAAGCCAGGCCACCTGGGAGCAAGGGGCCTCCTGGTGCACCAGATGCTGCTTGTGTGCACATTGGCAAAGCCCAGTGGGGTATGGAGGAGAAGTAGGAAACCTTGCTCACATTTTCAAAGGTTTCACAGAATATCTGCTACATTCTCTAAATGCTAAGTAAAACAAATAAAATCGAAAGGTCGGTCTCTTTGGACGCTCTGTTTCCTTACCTGAGCCGGACAGCCAGAAACAGCTTTATTGAAGACATGCGCTCACTCACCTGCAAACAGTGGGCAGAGCGCTGATGTTTCGAAGCCTGCAGAAGGATCTCAGGTGGGTGCTCTTCTCCTCTCTCCCTGCAGAACCTCATCTCTGCCCTGCCTCCGGGCAAGTGCCCCAGAAAGCTCCAACAGGCAAGGGCTGTGGCTCTGTAGCCAGGGGCTCTGGCCCACTGCTGCGCACTGTTCCCCTGGAAGCCCACGCCGGGTGGCGCCCCCTGAAGTTGGTGACTGGACCCAGAGCTGCTAGTAAGACATGGGTTCCAGCCAAAGAAGGGGACAGGGAAGCCAAGCCAATGTGTTTGCCAAGCGGATGGCACAGGAGGGAGCTTCATGTCTTGAGGGCAGTCTAAAGAAAGTGGACTGTGGGAGGGACCAGTGAGGCTGGCGGTTAGAGAGGGCTGGAGAGGGACGGGAGAGAGACTTTCTTGACATTGGTAGGGTCTTGAGAATGTCTAGAGGCTGGTGGGGGAGGATATCAGAGAATCCTCAATAAATCCAAAGGGATGAGGAAAGCTAGCACATCATTGGGACTTCCGTTTGTATTTCTCTCATGATTAGTTCACTAGTCAGTGTTGTCCTGAGAAATAGAACCGACAGGATATGGAAATATATATAAAACAAGACTTATGGGACGCCTGGGTGGCTCAGCGGTTGAGCGCCTGCCTTTGGCTCGGGTCCTGATCCCGGATTCCTGGGATCGAGTCCTGCATCAGGCTCCTTGCATGGAGCCTGCTTCTCCCTCTGCGTGTGTCTCTGCCCCTCTCTCTGTGTCTCTCATGAATAAATAAATAAAATCTTTATTTAAATAAATAAATAAATAACATAAAACAAGATTTATTATAAGGAATTGGCCCACATGATTATGGAGGCTGACAGGTCCCAAGATCTGCAGTCAGCCCGTTGGAGCCCCAAGAAAGGCAATGGTGTAGTTCTAGTCTGAAAGCCAGCAGGCTCAAGACCCAAGAAAAGCCAGTATTTTAGTTTAAGTCCAAAGGCGGAAGGGGAGGAGGGGGGGACATATTTCCCAGCTCAAAGGCAGTCAGGCAGATGTTCTCTCCTACTCACTGGAGAGTCAGCCTTTTCATTCCATTCAGGCCTTCAACTGATTGGATGAGGCCCACCCACATTGGGAAAGGCAATCTGCTTTACTTTACCAATTCAAATGTTAATCTCATCAGAAACACCCTCACAGACACACTCCAGAATAATATTTGACCATGTCTTGGGAAGTCCATGGCCCAGTCAAACGACACATAAAATTAACCATCACAACTATTATGGTTGGAAATGTTCTCTGTGCTTTCTTCTTCAATGCACTATATGATTTTATCCTTTGCCCATTCTATTACGCGCCAGTGATCTTCTTTATGAATTTACAGACATTAACCTTTGCTGTCACATATGTCAAAAAACATTTTGTCACTTTGACTTTTGACCTTTATTTGGGGTCTATGTCTTGAAACTATAGGCATATAAACATCTTCAAAGCTCAATCTGTCCATCCTCTTCCTTGGCAGTTCTATTCAAGGTCAAGGATAAACCCTCCTCAGCTAGAGATCAAATAATTCTCTTTTTATAGTTTCTTCTAGACTTTTATTGTTTTATTTTTTACCTTCCACCATTTCAACCACCTAGTTTTTATTTTTTTGGACTCTAGAATGAGATGAAATTCTAAATTGACTGTTTTCCAAATAACCAGATTTACAGGTAGCATTTACTGAATAATCCATCCCTCTTCTGCTGGTACGTGACCTTTCATTTTTCACACACCCAGTTCTTATTCAGGGCTATCTATTTCATTTCATTGATTTGTCCATCTAGTCTTACGCCAGTAACATACTGGTTTTATTATTGTAGCTTTATAATGCATTTTAATACTTGGTAAGGCCAGCTTTTTCCAAATCGATTTAGCTATTCTCATCTTGTCAGGTTTTTTTTTTTTTTTTAACATGTGTTTTAGAATCTATTTTCATCACTTTTTTCACTGGTCGCCACAGGGATGCGACTTAGACATCTGCAAGGGGAGACATGCTCAGTGGCCCTGAGGGGGTCCCTAACCTGGGCTGTCCTCCCCAGCTGTGAAGAGCTGGCATGGGGCTCACACAGGCTCAGAGGGAAATCCGGGCTGTTGGGGCAGAAACATGTGTTCCTTCCCTCCTACTACTTTAGGGTTTCTGCTAAATAAAAGTCCATTTTTATTCTTGGAGGAGCTGAGCTGGAAGATGTTTTACACCCTGGTTCTCACCCGTCGTGATCTATGTCCCTTTTACAAACTTATCTCTGGGTTTTTGCTCAGTTTATAAGCTAGGGGCAATCTTTCTTCCCTAAAGCCTCCTTCCGCCACAGTCTGGAGGAACCTTGAGATTTCCTGCCGATGATTTAAAGGACTATAACACTCGCAGGCTAGATTTGTTTTAGTGTCCATAAAACTCAAAAATTTCATAAAACAATTGGTGAAAATAAAATTACCAAAAAATGATATAGTGCCAGCAGACTGTATAATAGTTACACGAGAAATGGAGACCATGATTCACTGGGGGATGAAAATGACAACGTATTTATTGCAGTGCAGTGACAAGAAACTAATTTGTCCCTTTTACTTTTGAGACAGGGCAAGAATTCCGATTTTTCTCTTCTTGCTCCGACTCTGACAGGGGAGCAGAAGGTGGTAGCAAATGGTTCTTGGCTTCAGGGGCTGTGCGTGCGTGTGTGTGTGTGTGTGCACTAACATGAAGGGATTTTTTTTCTTTTTTTTTTAAGATTCTATTTATTTATTCATGAGAGACACAGGGAAGTAGAGACAGAGGCAGAGGGAGAAGCACGCTCCCTGTGGGGAGCCTGATGTGGGACTCGATCCCAGATCCTGGGATCACGACCTGAGCCAGAGGCAGACGCTCCACCACTGAGCCACCCAGGCGTCCCTAACATGACGGGTTTTGATAAAAAAACAAAACTATGGTTTTTGCCTTATCTTGGTTTAGGTCTCTTTGAGCCTCACAAAAGTTTCCTCGACCTAAAATATATGTGTGAGTGCATGCACAAATGCGTGTATTATGTGTGTGTGAATGTGTGTGTAGGTGTGTGTAGGTGCGCAGTTGTGCTGTATCTGGCCATTATCCACAACAGTTTGAAAGGGAGATGGTAGAAAAATGTGCCTTGTTTTTACCCAGGGGGTGTGTGTCCCAAAGCAAAAGAGGAAGAAGAATTGTACCGGAAAAAATAAAAGTAAATGAAAACTTAAGCTGAGGCAAAGTGATTGAAATCAGATCAGCAGTTGTTTGAGGGTGAGGCGGTGGTTGGGAGGTTGCACGAAGGGGTCCAGGGAACCTTCCAGAGTCATGGAGATGTTCTCTGCCTTGACTGGGGTGGAGGTTACAAACTGGAAATAAACCCTAAGCCTATCGAATGTAAAATGCTTCAATTACAGCCACTGTCTTGTTACAATTACAGTACCCTATAGTCAATGGAATAATATTCAGCACAGAAAAAGAACCATGGGACGCCTGGGTGGCTCAGTGGTTGGGCATCTGCCTTTGGCTCAGGGTGCGATCCCTGGTCTGGGGATTGAGTCCCACATCGGGCTCCCTGCATGGAGCCTGCTTCTCTCTCTGCCTGTGTCTCTGCCTCTCTCTCTCTCTCTCTCTGGGTCTCCCATGAATAAATAAATGAAATGTTAAAAAAAAAAAAAGAAAAGAAAGAAAGAAAAGAAAAAGAAGAAGGAGGAGGAGATGACCAAGGCTCAGGTTCCGGCTCCAGTTCATCATCACAATGCAGGGGTTTGGGATTAGCTTAAAGTGTGGGGCTGATTAGAGTGTTTTTCAGAGTAGAAAGCACTAACACACATGGTCATGCCTGGGGTGCAGGCAGGAGGGGAACAGCCCCCCACAGGCCACCACCTGCTCCCCAGCTTGGCTCTCCAGAGGAAGCCTGCCCTCAGCACACTCCACTGGGATTCTGAGGAGACATGATGAGGGGAAGGCGGACAGGGATGTGGGCAGGAGTGAGGGCGCCAGACATACAGTGGAGTCAGCAAGAGCCCTTCTGGTCCCTGCACCTGAGGGGTGAGAAGAGGTGGGAACAGCACCCCCATGAGGGAGGCCACAGGTACAGGAAGGAGCAGCCCTTCTAACCCCAGAAGCCAGACTGCAGGGAGCCCCCGGATCATGGTTCAGGGGGCTCAGCCTTCCCTGGCACACAGAACAGGGGCGAGATGGCTGACAATGCTGAGGCACATGCAGAAAATCTAGAAACAGGCCTTCCTTGGGTCCTCCAGCTCTCCACTTAGGCCTTGATAAAAATAAAAACATTATTTAGGGGTGAGATACAGGCAGATGAGCCGCCATACAACCTGCTCAGAGGTGGGCGTGAAGGTTGTTCTGGGCACAGAGGATGTCCTGCAGCGTTCCGACTCAGCCCAGCCCTCCGACCAGTCTCAGACCTGGCCTTATAGAGTCAGAGCTAACGTTCTTGGCATCTTCAGTGGTTAATTCTTTGTTATCAACTTGGCTGAGCCATAGAGCACCCAGACACCTGGCCAAACAGCATTCTGGGTGTTTCTCAGTTAACATTTGAACTGGTAAACTGGTAAACTGAGCTGATTGACCTCCCTAGTGTGGGTGGGCCTCATCCAATCAGGTGAAGGCCTGAACAGAACAAAAAGGCTGACCTTCCCCCATATAAACGAGAATTCTTCCTGCCCGATGGCCTTGGGACTGGGACACCAGCTTTTCTCCTGCCTTCAGACTCGAACTGAAATAGTGTCTCTTCCTGGGGCTTGAGCCTGCTGATCTTCAGACTGGAACTACCTCATGGGCTCTCCTAGGGCTCCAGCATACAGATTCAGTCTGTAGATCCTGCAACTTATCAGCCTACATAACAGTGTGAACCAGTTCCTTATAATAAATGTCTTTATATATTATACGCACATATCATATATAAATTAGCCATATATATGCATCCCATCTCTGCTTCTCTGGAGATCCCTAATATGGTGCTCCTTGGTAGTTGGGATGCGAACAGGGCTTGAGGAGCCTAACGCAAAATTTCCTACTCCAGACAACCAACCAAAGAAAGGTGTCAGGGCAAACAAGAGGCTGTGTTCGTGGGTGAGCTCCCGGTCCTGGAAGTCAGGGACACTGGCAGGAAGGCAGGGTGAGGTCAGCCTGCCCACTTCCATCCCTCTTTGCTCTGTCTGGCTCCAGCACCGGTTCTACGAGATGTCATGTGGATGCAGCCTGGGCCTCATTACCCAGCACACCTTCCATGTGAGCACTTACACGTGCCTGGCCGGGTAGGTTGCACACTCTGTCTGATTCATGGTTCACACACTGGCAGAGTCAGTCCTGGGAAAGTTGCTGGAACTACCCTGAAATTTTAAAAATCGTCTCTGCCCCGGGTTGCTGAACAGGGAAGGTGTCAGTCTCGCCCTCTAGTAGCCATTTTGACAGAGAAGAACAGAGAAAGGAAGGAAGCAGTGGCAGGTGAAGCAGGGCAGATTCCTGATGCCACTGGTCAAAGCCCTGGATCCAGCCCTTCCTGAAGGCGGGCCTATCTCTAGATAGCATAGTTATATAAGTCAACAACAACCTGACAGTACAGAGTTCAGAGCTCGGGAGCAAAGCAAAACAGGACTGAAGCAAAGGGCAGAGGTGAGGGGCGCAGAGGAGGTGGGGGGCGGCGGTCAGTCCTGAGAGATGATCTGAATAAGTCAGGGCTTGGGGAGAAGAGTGGAACATGGGCTGTCCCCCTAGAGTCCCAGGATGCTCAGCTTCCTAGAGAGACAGTGTGCAGGGGACACACTCTGGCACTCTTCTCGAAAGCCACCCCTCCGCTGCCAAGGCCCTGCCTGCCTTCTGGAAGCTCAGTGCGCAGGTGTCAGCAGCTCCTGGGAGCCAGCCTCCCAACCCCAGACCGGGGACTAAAGCCCCTACACTCGTTAGTCAAATGCCAGGGGTGCTCGTTATCCTCAGTGAACTTTGCAGAAGAGATGCCATCTCGTTAATTCCTCCTGCGCCGTCTCCTCCCCAGCCCCCACATTACTCCCTCCAGCTCAGCTTCACAGATGTCCCCCAGAATCCCGCATTTCTCTCGGTCCCCACTGCGTCCCGGGAGCACACACCTCTGTCCTCTTTCCTGGACCCCCAACCCGTCTCCCAGATTCCACCCTGGTCCCTGATGCTCCAGGGTGAGCTTCCTGATAGGAAAGTTGAAACATGGTATTTAAAAAAGAAAAGAAAAGAAACATGGTATTGGTATTTGCCTGTTACACATCACCCACCCCCCATCCACTGCTCCCAGGAATGTTCCAGCAACTTTTAAAAATTTTATTTATTTATTCATGAGAGATACAGAGAGAGAGGAAGAGACACAGGCAGAGGGAGAAGCAGGCTCCCTACAGGGAACCCGATGCGGGACTCGATCCCAGGACCCCGGGATCACACCTTGAGCCAAAGGCAGATGCTCAACCACTGAGCCACCCAGGCGTCCCTGTTCCAGCAATCTTAATCTGCCCTGACAGCCCTAGCGTGAGCTACTCCCTGCTGATGCACCAGCCAGCGCTACCTGTCACCTTCCCCGTCCTACCACGCCCCAGCACCCCACTGTTTTATTCTCTCTAGTGTGGCTTTTTGTCCTGTATTCTTTTTATCCAAGTACAGCGTACATAGAGAAAAGGGCAAAAGCTATGTGCAGTTTCCCAAAGTGACTCATCAGTGAAACCAGCACTCGGATTTAAGGGGGGATGCCCTTTGGGGGTACCCGTACTCCAAATCCCTCACATCCTCTTGCAGCCCTACGCCCCCACCCCCTAGAGAGTAAACGCTTTCCCACTTTCCGGCCATAGATTACATGGCCTGCTTTGGGAAGCTGACACAAATGTACTCACACAGCTTAGCACCTTTTGTTTCTGGCTTGTTCGGCTCGACATTATGTCCATGAGATTCATCGCGCTGCGTGTGGCAGTACTTCATTTTCACTGCTGCGTAGCATTCCGGTGAATGAACCGGCCACCGTTTAGCCATTCTACTGTTGATACACGTTAGGACTGTTTTCCAGTTGGGGTTATTACAGATAAAGCTGCTATGAGCATCCACGTGTGTCTGCTTTTTTTTTTTTAAGATTTATTTACTTATTTATGATAGACATAGAAAGAGACTGAGAGGCAGAGACACAGGAGGAGGGAGAAGCAGGCTCCATGCCAGGAGCCTGACGTGGGACTCGATCCCGGGACTCCAGGATCGCACCCTGGACCAAAGGCAAGTGCTAAACAGCTGAGCCACCCGGGGATCCCCGTGTGTCTGCTTTTTGACAGACACCAGCATCTGTTTCTCCTGAGTCCTGGAGCTGAGGCCACTTTGCCTGGAAAGGAACCCCCCCCCTTGGGACCTCCCAACCCGGGCTCCGGACAGTGTGCCTGAAGGTGAGGAGGGGCGGTGATCCTCAGGCTCCCAGGGAGGAGGAGCCCTCAGCCGGCGGGAGGCTGCCGGTGAGCTCACGAGAGGCATCCGGGGGAGCCCTGCCCTAATCTCCCACCCACGGGACCCCTGAGATAACTGTCTGCGGAGTTAAGCCTCCTATCAGGGGATAACTCCTTGCACAGCAATAGGTAACTCACTAGTAATCCTGGTGCCCAGAGCTACCCATGCCGTGTGCCTACGTGCCGTGGACGCTTCCGTGGGGGTAGCCGGCGATGTGCCCAGATGGGCCTTCTACTTCTCAGCAGGTGTGTATGGCCACCGCAAGGCTGCATAACAGGTCCCGCTGATACCCAAAGACCTAAAACAGCCACTCTTGCTCACAGGCCCGTGGGCCAGCTGTGCCCACTCGCGCCCCTGCGGTCAGCTCTGCTGGCCTGGGCTGGGCCTCTCCTGGGTCCGCAGGGACCGTGGCTATGAGACGATCTAGGACGGCCTCAGCTGGGGTAACTGGGTTCCTCTGCGTCTGGCCTCCAGGGCCCCTCGGCCTCCGGCAGCCTGGCTCAGGCTTGTTCGTGTGGCAGCTGTCCTAAGACGGCCAGTGGAAGCTACCAGGCATCCAGAGGCCTCGGCTGGGGACAGGTTTGCCGCCCCTTCCACGTCACTGTTGTCCAAAGCCAAGTCTCAAGTCCAGCCGGTTCAAGGGGGCGGGGAAACACTTCACCTTCCATTAGGAGAAACCATGAAGTCACATGCAAAGGACGTGCCTTCAAGCAGAAGCAAAGGAGTGAGAATGTTTTTGCGATCTATCCCAGCCACCCAAAGGTGAAGTGTGCGAACCTATTCACCGCCTCTGTCTGCATCTCAGGGGTCTCTGGCACAGGGGCAGCACCGCGACAGAAGGGCCTGTTTTTTGGGTTCTCCTAACAACGTGTACAGCACATTCGCATGCAGGCAAGCGGCCAGCCTCCAGCCTCTGAGGACAAGCCGTGTGTGAAAACAGTATACACAGACACACGCAGATTTGCTAGCGATGTAGCCGACGTGTGCCCGTGCAGATGGGCATGCACAGGCAGCTGTTCCTTGCTTTGTCTGCAGCGTGCACCCCCACACGCTACCACACGAATGCAGGCAACCAGGTACGCCTAGTTCAGAAAGCACAGTAGGAAGGGCGCACGCACAAGCAGGCACACACAGGTGCATGCACGCACAGCTTCGTGAGCCATGCACAGTGAGACCACGATAACCACACACACCCCCGGGTCTCATGGACACAAGGGGTCTGCTGGCTCTGCAGGCACCATGCACACATCCTTGCACACATCCACGTGCACACACATTCCAGGTGGGTGACTCCCGACCAGTGTGTGAACACACAAACCGATCCACACGGAAACTGTTGAATTTGTCTCCATTGGCTGCTTTCTGCTTCCAGAAAGATGAATGTCCTCCTCTCAAAGATGAGCTGCCGACCCCACAAATCACTGCTCCTCGGCTCCTGTGCCCTCCCACCCCCCGACCCTCCCCCATTACTCATCCAAAGGGAAAATGCAAAGAGTAATAATAATTAGACAAGGACAAATCACTGGGCTGAGTTGGGGATGGCTCCACTCAATAAAGGGCCGTTTCCCTGGCAACCAGGGCAGGTGCTGGGAGGCTGGGAGCCTTGGGAAGCCCACAAGGGGTGGGTGTGGGGAGCTGCAGGCCAGGGTTCAGCCCCTGCGCATGTCCAGCAGAAGTTTCGAGAATCTTGGCTCTAGGGGACCAGGCAAGTCCAACCTCAATCCCAGGCACACTCATAAATTTTTCTTTTGAAGCACACATGCAGTGAAAGGGAGATTGATGAAGACCTGTCACGTCTTATATTCGACATTAAATGGTGCAAATCTTATCATTTTTTTTCAAATGCCTATCTTGCTTCCGAAGAGTTAAAATTTTTAAGAAAAATACTTTAAACCATTATTTTATGTACTAAATGTTTGTTTTTTAAAAATGTAAATAATAGGAAAGAATATAAAATAAAAAGTGAAAGTCTCTCTCTTGTTAGCCCAGCTCTCCTCCCCTGAGATCGATACTCTGGCCCTTTCTACAGGCATCACACCCTGCAGGATAGTAGCTGATCCTACACAGCACTCGCGATGCACCGCACACTGTTCCAAGTACTTCATGTCCATGAGCTCACCTAGTATTCCCAATAACCCTATAAGGTAGACACTATTATACTCCCATTTTTCAGAGAAGAAAGTTGAGGCACAGAGTCCAACAAGTAGCACAACCAGGATCCAAACCCAGGGAGTCTGGCCCAGAATCCAAACTCTTTTATCTACGACACCCTTATTGCCTCTTGTAATCCCTAAGACACTAATCTCCTTCCTGTTTTCTGCCTTTCTGTACACACTCCTTACGGACGATAGAACTGGATGGTCTGGAGGGTTAGGACTCCAAGTCTCCCAGAGGAGGAGACAGAGGAAGAGGAGAGGTAGCTGCACCCTGGCAGAGAGGGCCGGGGAGTGCCCAGGATGAGACCTAACTGGACCCTAACTGCCATCACCTCAGGGCCCTGGCTTGGCACAGCGCTGCCCGTCGTCACATGACCACACCGTTCAGAAATATCGAAAGGGCCCATCTTCCCATCCCACTGTCCCCCGTCAGCCGGTGGGTTGGGGAGGGTCGAGTACACTCCCAGGGGAGGGTGGACTCCTGACTCCCTGACGGACTGGAATGGGGCTGTGAACCAGTCACGGCTGCTGGCTGCCTGTGTGCATCTCCCTCCCATCCAGCTCCGCACCCACCACCACCGCCCCCCCCCCGGCCCTGCTTGGCCCCAGGAACCAGGGTGCCACCCTGCGGGCCCCTCCCCAGGCCAGCAGGAGGCCCTGGCAGGAAACCAAGGGGCAGTGGGGGGATCAGAGAGGGGTCCATGCTCCAGCTCCACCTCTGCCTTCCCCTTGGTCTGTCTGTCTGCTCCCTGCCCCCACCCCAGGCCCTTTGGGCTCAAGAGGGGGCAGTGACACACTCAAGGTTGCACCTTTGGTTGCACCCAAAGGTTCTCAGGGAGCAAAAACCTCACTTGTGACAATGGTTTGTGACCCCCCACTCCAAAAAAGAGCCACAGCACAAAAACAGACACACAGTAAGTATATCCATGGCATTGATATTTCACTGGGACAAAGTGGGAGTCATTGGGGAAAACAAATGTCTCAAAAGTCTCCTTGCTGGGAAGCTGTGCATTCCTAGGTTGCCATAACAAAGCCACACTGAACAACTGAAGGGTCTCCTCTCTCCATTCTGAAGGCCAGGAGTCTGGAAGCCTGGTGTCCGCAGGGCCACACTTGTTCTGAAGGCTCTAGGGGAGACTCCTTCCTTGCCTCTCCCGGTGTGCCTCAGCTGGTGGGACCATCCCTATGGCCCCTGCTCCGCTCCCTGTCTTTCTATGTCCTATAAGGACACCGATCGTTGGATGAGGGTCCACCCCAATCCAGTATGGCTTGTTACGGAAGAATGTTTGTGTCCTCTAGCAAGCCCTACAGGGAAACCCAACGTCCGACGGGATGGTGTTGGGAAGTGAGACCTCTGGGAAGTACTTAGGTCCAGTTTAGGTCAAGAGGGGATTAGTATCCTTATCAGAAGAGGAAGACTGAGTAATCTCTCCCTGTCTCTCCATGTGCATACACAGCCAGGAGGCTGCCATCTACAACCCAAGAAGTGAGCCCTCACCACACACCAAATCTGCCATCACCTTGATTTTGGACTTTTCACCTCCAGAATGCAAGAGGTAAATGTCTGCTGTGGTCTTTTTGTGCTTTTGTTAGAGCAACCCAAGTGACTCATACAGATCTTACCCTAACTCGATTCCATCTGCAAAGACTCTATTTCCAAATAAGGTCACAGATCAGCTTGAACAGATGGGAGGTGGGAAGGGGGGCACAGATCAACCTACAACTGGGCAGTGAGGAAAACTGGTGGAGAAGCATGGCTCTTCACCCACAGCTCCTGGGAGCGCCCACTTCCTCTCCTGTCTCCTGGCTGGGGCACAGCCTGGGGTGTGGCAGCTCCCCTGCGGTCACTAGTGCCTGGTGCCTGGACAGCCCACCTGCCTCTAAATAGTCTCTTCATTAGATTCTCCAAAATTAAGCCCTGCCACTCTTCTAAGCATTTCATGTACTTCTCTTTCCCACCAGGACCTTGATTCATTCAATTCAATTTCAAAAACCAGCCAGCTGTGTGGCGCACTGGGAACGCTTGGGGACTGCAGCTTGGGCTGTAAGTGGGTGCAACCACTTTGGAAAACAGTCTGGCTTTGCCCCGTCAGGTTGAAGATATGCAGACAGTGTGATCCAGACGTCCTTTTCTGGAAACTTGCCCTACAGAAGTGTGGTCTGGGTACTTTGGGAGACCTGTAGTAAGAATGCTCCTGGAAGAATTGTTTGCAGTCGCTCCAAACTGGAAATAACCCCTAAGCCTATCGAATGTAAAATGCTTCAATTACAGCCACTGTCTTGTTACAATTACAGTACCCTATAGCCAGACAGTGGAATAATATTCAGCACAGAAAAAGAACCATGGGACGCCTGGGTGGCTCAGTAGTTGGACATCTGCCTTTGGCTCAGGGTGCGATCCCTGGTCTGGGGATTGAGTCCCACATCGGGCTCCCTGCATGGAGCCTGCTTCTCCCTCTGTCTATGTCTCTGCCTCTCTCTCTGTGTCTCTCACGAATAAATAAATAAAATATTTTTAAAAGAAAGAAAGAAGAAAGAAAGAAAGAGAGAGAGAGAAAGAAAGAAAGAAGAAAACCGTGACTACACACAAAAACACAGATGAATCCCCCAAACATGCAGTTAAAGAAAGAAGCTAGACATAAAAGAATATACATGATGGAATTCCACTGATGTAAAATCCAAAACAGGCCAAATTCAACTATGATGTTCAAGGATACATACTTAGGAAAGGAACTCTTTTTCATAAAGAAAAGCAAGGATTCTACAAAATTTCTGACCAGTCCTCTTCACAAGGGTCAATGTTATGAAGGACAAGAAAAGACTGAGAAACTTTCAAAGACTGGAGAAGACCAACGAGACACAACAACCAAATGCAATGCAGGATGTTAGGCTGGATCCCAGAACCAAAAAAAGAACATTAGTGAGAAAAGTATTGAAATAACACTTATAGCTGAGTTGATGGCATTGTTCCAACGTGATGCCCTTCACTGGGTCCACACATCGTGCCTATGGAAGATGTCATCTAGAAAGGAAGCTGGGGGGCGCCTGGGTGGCTCAGTGGTTGAGCGTCTGCCTTTGGCTCAAGTCGGGATCCCAGGGTCCTGGGATCGAGTTCCACATTGGGCTTCCTGCAGGGAGCCTGCTTCTCCTTCTGCCTGTGTCTCTGTCTCTCTCTCTGTGTATCTCTCATGAATAAATAAATAAAATCTTGAAAGAAAGAAAGAAAAGAAAGAAAGAAAGAAAGAAAGAAAGAAAGAAAGAAAGAAAGAAAGAAAGAAAGAAAGAAAGAAAGCTGGGTGAGGGGTATAAAGGAACTCTCAGTATTCTTTCTGCAATTATCTTGTCAATCTAAAATTACTGCCCCCCCAAAAAAATTTAAAAAAATAAATAAATAAAATAAAATTATTGCCCAACCTTCGTGCATTTTTGTTGGGCATGCAAACCAGTGCAGCCATTCTGAAAAACAGTGTGGAGCTTCCTCAAGAAGTTAAAGATAGATACCCTTTGACCCAGTAATTGCACTACTGGGTATTTACTCAAAACATGTTAAAACACGAATTCAAGGGGATACGTGCACCCTGATAGTTATAGCAGCGTTATCTACAATAGCCAAGATAACGGAAGCAGCCCAAGTGTTCACCGATAATAAATGGATAAGGATGACGTGGTCTATATATACAATGGACTATTACTCAGCCATCAGAAAAAATGAAATCTTGCCATTTGCAGCAACGTGGATGGAGCTAGAGTATTACCCTAAGCAAAAATAAGTCAGTTAAAGACAAATACCATATGATTTCACTTACAGGTGGAATTTAAAAAAATGAAACAAAATGAGTAAAGCGGGAAAGAGAAGTGAGAGAGGCAAGTCCAGAACAGACTCTTACTATAAAGAACATACTATACTGATGGTCACAGAGGGGAGGTGGCTGGGGGGATTGGGGAAATGGAGGGTGGGGATTTAAGGAGGGCACCTGTGATGAGCACTGGGTGTCCTATGGAAGTGTTGAATCACTATAGTGCACACCTGAAACTAATATTACACCGTACGTTAACTAACTGGAATTAAAATAAAAATAATTTGTTCTTAAGAACAAATTTTTTGAAATAGTCCCCCCAAAGATTAAACAAACAAACAAACCAGTGTCGATTCCTATAACACGAAGCATAGCAGTTACGTCTCGGAGGAATTGACTCAAGAGAAGAACGTTAGGGTGTTAGCAAGGTTTGACTTCTTCACCTGGGTGTTGGGTCCCTGGGTGTTGGGTTCCCGCGTGTTTGCTTTATACGCCTGCTTTAAACTAAACATTTTACGCTCTTTTCTGTATGTGAGCTATTACTTGTGATTTTCTTTTCTTTTTTTTTTTTTTTTTTTGAATGTTAAAAGAAAAGAGCAAAGATTACCACGCACTTCAGGGATGGGAGAATAGAAGCCCACCTGCACGTGAAAGAGGAAAGAGGGCAGCTCGCTTGGCTCAGCAGTTTAGCGCCGCCTTCAGCCCAGGACCTGATCCTGGAGACCTGGGATCGAGACCCATGTCGGGCTCCCTGCATGGAGCCCGCTTCTCCCTCTGCCTGTGTCTTTGCCTCTCTCTCTCTGTGTCTCTCATGAATAAATAAATAAAATCTTTTTTAAAAAAAATAAAGGAAAGAGCTCGGTGGGGGTAAATGAAAACTTTGGTAGAGAGAGAGAAGGGAGGAGGGCAGGAGGGAGTTAACACTGCCTTTACCTCACACATGGAGCAAGTGCATCCCGGTGGCGTACGTGGGGGTGTTTCTGCACAAGCAGGGCACTAACTGCGCACACGACCCTGCTCCCGAGACGCTGCATCCTGGGCCTCTTCTGTGTGGACGCCTGCTGGGAGCCGGGCTCGGTCTTTCTCCTGCTGCACACACAGCCTCCTGAGTGTGGCTCCACCAGGATTCAGCGCCCCCGGCCCCCCATGGATACGCACACTGTCCCCAGTGCCTCACTTGGCACAGGCCGGCCCGCAACCTGCCTCCTCACCTGCGACCCTGTACACCTTGGCAGGGCTTTCCCTAGACTCAGTTCCCCAAGTGGAACATCTGCTTGGGGTCAGAAAGCTGTTGTCAAGTATGAATCAAGACTGGATTTTTCTGCCCTGTTTTTTGTTTTCTTTTACTTATTTTTTTTTAAGATTTTATTTATTTCTTTGACAGAGAGAGTGAGCAAGAGAGAGAGAACACAAGCAGGGGGTACAGCAGAGGGAGAAGGAGAAGCAGGCTCCCCGCTGAGCAGGGAGCCCCATGTGGGGCTCGATCCTGGGACCCTGGGATCATGACCTGAGCTGAAGGCAGGCGCCCTACCGACTGAGCCACCCAGGTGCCCCAGTATTGCTTATTTTTATTGTGAACTATGTATAATGTAACATGTGCTATCTTGGCCATTTCTAATTGTACAACTCAGTGGCATTTAGTACGTCGGTGTCGTTGTGCCACCATCACCAATATCCGGCTCCGAAAGTGTTTTTGCCACCCCACACAGAACTCTGTACCCTTTAAGCAGTAACTCCCCATTCCCCTCTCCCAACCCCAACCTCTAATCCACCTTCTGTCTCTGTGATTTTGCCTCTTCTAGATATTTTAGAACAGTGGAACACAAAGGCCAAATGTCATGTCAATCCTGTTGTTTTTTTGCCCTCTCCCCATTCAGGCACCAGGCTACCACGGGGGGGAGGGGGGTGCGGGGAGTGAATAGAACAGAAGAGAACAGAGCAAAGCCAAATAAATTCTGGCTTTTAGGTTTAAGATGTAAGATTCAGAAGAGTGTGTGCAGAAGGAGCCGTCCTTCTTGCAAAGAGGGAATTAAAACCAGGAAGACTTGGAGAGTTGGGGAGGTGGAGAGTAAGACACTGATGCTGACAGCCTCCAGGAAAAGGTATCATGTGGCACCTGCTCAGGGTTCGTGCTAGGTATAGGACGGGGAAGGAGCACTGGTACCTCAGATGAGACTGGGGATCTGACAGTGGAGGTGACCTGGACCCCCTTGCTACCTGCACCCCTCGTCATGCCAGCAACAATAGCAGAGGGAGATACACAGCCCCAAACCACAACATTCTTGCCACTCAGAATGTCTCTGTGGTTCTGAAAAGTTCAGAGAAGTGAGCTAAGACACCACAAGGAGCTCTCAGCATCATGTGGCGATGAGCAAATGCAGCCAACAAATCCAGGGCAAGTCCATAGGCACCTCCAAGGACAGCATTGGGAATGAGGGCTCATGACCCAGCGAGGACCTACCACATAAGCACCTACCACCCCCAAAGGCAGCACGCCCCCCGCCCAGGAAAAATTGGTAAGAGGAGAAATTTTAATTGGCTGAGAAGCCCCTCAAGTGGTGAGTTCATCTTGAATTATTTTTTTGTTGTTGTTCATCTTGAATTAGTTTGATTTGATTACCTGCCAGATGGTGAAAGGTATGTGAAAGGGAGCAGGAGGTACTGAGACAGAAACCAAGTTCGTGAAAAAATAACCAAAACTTGTATTTCCTGCCCAGCTGAGTTTTGAAGACTAAGAATCCCAAACCACCGCTCACATTTTGTACCTCGATGGCATTTTCAAACCTTTCTGTGTAAGACCTATGCGTGTTCGTGCTCCCCAAATGAACAGGTAAGTGTGCTGTTTCCCCACACCCACGCCAACATCCCCTGCCAATCCGAAAGGGACACTCAAAACAAAATTCAGATCCTTCCTTTACGACCAAGCAATCAGTTACACGCATCAGTCCGTGACATCCGTGACATTACGAATTCTGTCCACACCAGCTCCTGGCACAGAAGGGGAAGAGAATATCGAAGCAGTGTTAATGAACTTGGAATCAACTTCTTGGCTGGGAAAATACTGGGGCTCAATGAGAGATGCTGTTCCTTGGGGGTTTGTGAACATCACGTCCCAGGCAACATCCACACGGGAGACTTTATCAGAAGATAGTGGGAAGGGGGCACTGCAGGACGGTCAATGAGGCTCACTGAGGTTGGAGATGCCACTGCCCGGCCAGCAGCCAAGCTCAGCATCCTCCTCTGCCACAGACCCATTTCTCCCCCAGCCACCTTCTCCAACTCCCAGGCTCCCGGACACCAATCTGGGCGTCTACTCTTGGTTCTCTGTCAACAATCAGGCTTTTTTTACCTCCTTCTTTGCACCAATGCCTAGATTCTTAGGGCTCGGGAACACCTCAAGGCTGTCAAGTTCAACAACGTAACTGATGCTTTAACTCCCCTCTGGCTCCATCAGTGATGGAGAGCTCCTTCCTTCTCAACACAGCCCATCCCATCCTGAACCCCCTGGGTATAGAAAGTCCTCGGTCATCAGGAGCTGGAAGCCAGATATCCTTAAGTTCCACCTTCCTCCAGGAACGCACAGAGTGAGCGCAACCCCCTTTCACATACCAAGACTCATTTCCCCCAGAACAGCATCCTACCCAACCCACCCCCACCTGTGTCAGGTTCCTAGGGATGACATAACAAATTACCCAAAACATGATGGTTTAAAACAACAGAAAATAATTATCTCACAGTTCTAGAGGCCAGTATGAAGGCAAGGTGTTGCAGGATTGGTTTCTTCTGGAGCGCCTGAGGGAGAATCTGTCTGTTCCAGGCTTCTCCAAGCTTCTAGCAGCTGCCGGGGATCTTTAGGATTCCTTGGCTTCTGGATGCCTCACTACAATCTGCACCATTGTCTTCCCATGCCTTTCCCCTCTGTGTTTCTCCTCCTCTGTTTTTCTCTTCCTATTAGGACACTGGCCACGGGATTAAGAGCCCACCCAGATAATCCAGAGTGATCTTATCTTGAGATCCTTGCCTTCTACTACGTCTCCAAAGGTCCTCTCCCAGATAAGGTTATATATTTCTCCATTCAGGCTGCCATTAACAAAACACTACAGACCGAGTAGCTTACAAACAAAAGAAATTTGTTTCTCACAGTTCAGGAGGCCAGAAGCTCAAGATCAAGGTGCTAAAGCAAAGTCACATGAGGGCCTTCTTCCTGAGTTTACAGCCAGCATCTTTTTGCTGTGTCCTCACATGGTAGAAGGGGTGGGGAGCTCTGTGCAGTCTCTTTCAGAAGGCCACTGATCCCATTCAGAAGGGCTCTACCCGAATGACCTCCCAAGGGCCCCACCTTCCCATACCATCACCTTTGGGGGTTAGGATTTCAACATGAATTTGGGGGGCGGATATAAACATTTAGACCATAGCAGATCACATTCACAAGTTCCAGGTCGACATATCTTTGGGGGCTCCACTACTTAAGCCAATACATCCTCCAAGTTCTTTATTTTGCCAAAAGATCTTCATACCATCCGTCAGATGGCAAAAGCTCAAGTCTGTTCTATTCCCTTTGAAGTAAAATGAGGTATGCCTACACGTACATATGTGTATATACACACATATTTTTCACAAAGTTGTCATCATCTTGTTCTCTCTGAATTTATAATCTATATTTATAGTTATATTTGGAAATCATGATTTAGTAGAAACCTACGAAAAACAAAAACAAAACCAAATGTCTGACAAAGAGGCAGAAAATGGTTTTCTTTCTTTATCTCTCCAATCCTGTACACCCTGGCCTGAAGGGAGCCAAGACCTGAGACTCTCACCTACGTCTGTTTTATCATTTTTGAATTCCATGAGATGTGCCTGTGGACAATGTAGTTACACACGGTTGACTTGTAGGCCTTCCCATTCCCAAACTCTTGACAGGCAAGGACAGATGAAAAGATCATAAATGTGAATACACCATGTGACATATAAAAGATAATGCATGATTCATCCTGCTGTGTATAATTTATTCATATATAAAGTTTTAGCTAGCGATCCATAGAGTGAAAATAAATAATAAATCATAAAGCCAGGGAAGGGGATTGAGAATGAAAGAGTGTTATTTTAGGTAAGATGGGCAGGAGAGATATCCCCAGGAAGATCACATCTGTCCCTAAATGAGTCCAAGTGTGAGCCAAGGAAGCCCTGAGGGACAGCACGTCACCTAAAGAAGAGCAAGTGCAAAGGTCAAATTAGAATGTCCACAGCGTGGGACAGCGTGGGACACCTGGGTGACTCAGCCGTTAAGTGTCTGCCTTCAGCCCAGGGCGTGATCCTGGAGTCCCGGGATAGAGTCTTGCATCGGGCTCCCTGCATGGAGCCTGCTTCTCCCTCTGCCTGTGTCTCTGCTTCTCTCTCTTTGTGTCTCTCATGAATAAATAAATGAAATATTTTTTAAAAAAAAGAAAAAGAATGTTCACAGTGATTATTCAAGACGGTCTTTTAAATACAGATCCATGGTCCAGTCCCAGCCACAGAGATTCTGGTTAAGCAAGTCTGGGAGGGACCCAGTTATCCCTTTGTTCATCAACACAGGTGGTCCAAGGACCATATTTTGAGATCTACATTTCTCCCATGGTTTATTTAGATCCCCCAGTGAATCTGTTCTATGCTTTTATAAAACCCCCATAGCTGCAGGGTTTGAGTCCTACACATGTTAGTTAAAGTCAGCTACCAGAGCACAGAGGGTCCTCCCAACACCCCCCTCTGCACCCACATGGCCTTCAGCAATACCCAAGAAGATGAGGCCCATCTGGGGGCTCTGGGATGAAGGGGCCAAAGGTGGGACAGGCTGTAATTCCTGACTGAAGGGTCTGAATGGTGTGCAAGTCAAATGCTCTGCCCTTCACACCAGCGTCCTGCTCTCTGAATTCAGGGCAAGGTACAAGGATGAGAAATGCCCCCTCCTCCAGATGCAGACTTGGTCTACCTACTGGGTCCCTGGGCATCCACACTGTACCCCTCAAAGACTCTGAAATAACGACTAAGCAGCAGCAGTAAATCCCAGGCCCACCCCTTGCTGGCCCATGACTTAAGCAAGTGATTATACCTCTGAGCAACAATGAACCCCTCTAGAAAATGGAAATAAAAGTAATTCCCATCCCTGAGGGCTGAGGGCTAGTAGGAGAGGACACATGGAAAGGTCTTGGTACACTCTGTGCCACAAAGGCATCCCATAAAATGTGAGCCTCAATGTGAATGATTTCATTATTTTTTTAAGATTTTATTTATTTACTCATGAGAGACATGGAGAGAGAGGCAGAGACACAGGCAGAGGGAGAAGCAGGCTCCACGCAGGGAGCCCGACGTGGGACTCGATTCCAGGATCCCAGGATCACGACCTGAGCTGAAAGCAGATGCTCAACCACTGAGCTTCCCAGGAGTCCCTGAGTTCATTATTTAACCCAAATAAATCCGCTGTCCCACAAGCCCGGTTCTCAGTATGGCGGCACATTAAACAAAACACAGCCCAACACTCAGAAGGTTCCTGGAGGTCATTCGACTCCTTATCTGCTCCCATCTCCAGGGGGGGTCAAAGGATGCCAAAAGCATTACCCTTCACACCACTTCTTAGTATGCCATTTGCACATCCTTTTATCCTTTCACTTTCTCCCCAAGCAGCTACCCTAGCACCCCTCCCTGTCCTCAAACTCCTCTCTCTCAACTCCTGGCCAAAACACTCTTTACCGCCCACCCACACACCCTCCCAATTTTCTCCTCTCCTTCTTCCTTTCCACGTCCACACGCACAGTCTCTCTCTCTACTGTACATCTCAGCCTTTCAGATACAATTTCCCAATCCCCACTTGCCCCTCCCCTCGCCCCCTAATAACCATGACTGTCATTACAAGTGTTGCATCTTTGGAGCTACAGGCAGAGGAAGTGGTGATGTTCGAGAAAAAAATGAAGAGTTTAACCCACAAGCACACATGCTCCTCCCCCAAATGCAAGTGGGCTGTAGTCCGAGCACACGGAGGCACACATGCAAGGCACATTTTTGCATCCATGTGCAAATCCACATGTGTGCATGCGTGTCGCATGACCATGGGATGTGCTTACCATGCTGGCTGTAGCGTGTGCGTATGTGCCCACACACAGGTTGTGGGTAAACAGTGTGAGCCGCAGCGAGTGCACACGCCCAGACACACACACACACACACACACACACACACACACGCCCCGTGGGCTCCGGGGTTCCACGGTCCAGGCCAGCAGTCGGGTCAAGGAGCGCTGGCCAAACCGCAGCCAAGCCAGGCCTGGCCCCAGCCAGCCCTCCCTCCCACTGGCCTCAAGAAACAAAGACAGTTTAGCAAGAACTCCCCAGCTAAGCGGTTTTTTTAAGACCTTCAGCCAGCAGTCGCCTGGCTTAGCTGAACGTCTCACTTTATTAGTGAGTTTGGCCTTGGGTGTCTGGCTGTTTGATCAATCCTGCCGGGGGTCAGTGATATTTCCTCCGGGCCCCCCACCCCCGTGCCTGCGTCTCCACGCACCTGATGAACAGCGGTGCCCCTGGACCGCTGATCGCCTATTGATTTTCTAGCCGGAGGCTGCATCCGCCGCCAGCTGCCATCTCCAGCCCTGTCACCGGGACCACTTGGTGACTAACTGATCCCCCCCGGGGCCCCTTCCCAGCCCCCCCACTACAGACCCCACTCTCCTTCCCGCGGGCTCAGCCTGCCTGTCTCCGTCTGTGTCCAGCCCCTACCCTGACTCTCAGGGCTGACTGCTAGGGCCACGGAACCAAGGCCGAGGTCCTTTCTCGGTAACCACCCCCTTCCCCAGGTGGCCCGGCTTTGAACCCCCGCTGCACGACCTTGGGCAAGTCCCTTCAACCCCCTGGGCCTCGGTGCATCACTTGGAAAGCTGGGGCATATGAGAACCTACGCAGGAAATATATAAGGCAGCAGTTTCCAAAGTATGATCTGGGGACTTCTGCGGTTCCCTGAGACCCTCCCCGAGTGTCCATTACCATTAAAACTTCATAATAATGAATAATATGTTCATAATAATATGTTCATAATAATGTTCATATATGTTCATAATAATATGAAGATGCTATTTGTCATTTTTGCTCTCAGTGAAAGATTTTTTTTTAACACTCGGTGGAGTGATCCATGGACTACATGACATGTGAGATCTCAAAAACTTGAATGCAAACGCAGCTAGGAAAACGCAGCTGTTTTCTATGAAGCCTGACGTGATAGAGATTTGCAAAAATGTGAAACAATGCCACACTGCCTTCTCCCTACATTTTTTGTGTTAAGAAATGTAGTTATTTTCCATAAGATGTTTATGTTAACATGTAATGCATTTATTATTGTGATTTTAAATAAATTATTTTAAAAAATAATAAATAAATAAATAAATAAATAAATAAATAAATAAATTATAAACCAATATGGTTATAGTTTCTCAGTTTTAACTCTTCACACGGTACATATGACCCACAGTAGCAAGAATTCTGAGATCCTCAGTAATGTTTAAGAGTATAAGGAGCTCCTGAGGCTAAAAAGTTTGAGAATGGATACAAAGTGCTAACAACACAGTGCCTGGTCACTGGAAGCACTTTGTATTATCATTAGACGTAATAATCAATGGACAATCTCCCCACTTGAGCTGAGGGCTCTCAGGGGTGGGGGGACAGGAGGGCAGGGGTGGGAGGTATTGCCAGAGACCCTGATTAGGGATTTAGTCCCTGCAGCCAAATGGCAGGGGTTGGGGGGCAGTCTCCCCTGCTGGCTTCTAGAGCCCTCCTCGCCTGGCACTCACAGGCAGCTTGGACGTTCAGCGCTCCTGCCAAGCAAGGGAGCACCTGGCTGACCTTGGCCCAGGCACCTGGCACTGGCTGCTTCTCACGATGCATGCGTGCTCAGAGTCACCCAGAGGGAGGCCGTTGGTACCAACAGCACAGAGGAGATGTCCTCATTACGGGTTCTCCTTGTTTAACAGCTAAACAGTCACGTTGTAAGCACTTCAGAAAAGTTAAGTCATCTGATTCCTGCAACAAACTTACGCCGTTGTTCTAAAATGTACTTGGGATTTTGTTGTAATCAAGTAGAGTAAGATGACAACGGTCTTGAAAAAAGAGACTTTTACTGACAATTGGGAAGAGCAAGGAGCTAGAGACACCAGGGAGGGCCCCCTGGAGAAGAGCAGAGGCCTCAGGAAGCGGGCACCAGGGGGGAGCCTGGGCCAGAGGATTTGTTGTGGTTTTCACAGGAAGGAATGGGCAAGGCAAGGTCGGCAGTTTAGGACTGGTCAGTCTGAATAACTTTGCAGGCTGCAGACTATCAGGGCTGTCCCTAGCTGGGTGGCACCTGTGCTGGCCCTGGGCTGATGTGGAGCCGGACCACACTGGATTGCGTTTCAGAAAAAGGCTGAAGGCTGGGGTATGGGCTCTGGTTGGTCTGTTTGCATATGAAAGGCATGCTCCAGGCACACTGCCTACTATCTCTAGAAATTGGCACGTGCTGGGAGGACAGTCCCTACCAGGCCTGCAAAGCTCCAGGATGTCAAAGCATCATAAAACCCAAAAAATCAATAGCCTGATTAACACAGATATGGTACACTATTATTATCATCATCATTTTAAAGACAAGGAAACTGAGGCAGGGGTTTGAAACATCATGCCCAAGGCCCACCGCTGGCAGGTTGGTGACAACAGGAGTTGAACTCGGGCCCTTGTGGCTCTGAAACCAGGCACTCAACCACCATGCCACACTACCTTATGCCAGAGAAGTACTTTCCCACCATGTGGAGCTCCCCACTGGCTGCTCTCCAGTGGCCCCGGGGCCTGGACCGGGATGGGGCCAAGCTGTGACCATGGTCTCAACCTCATGGCCCCGGTAGAGATGGACACAGCTCCTGGATCAGGCTGTAGCTCTGAGCGCTGTCACCTTGGGCAATGCGTCCTGGTAGGTGCTAGTCCTCCTGTTCCTGGACGGTGAGCTAGGCATCGTGGCCACTCAAGGCCGTGGGAAGGATGGTTGCAATGGATGGAAATGCAGATATAAGGCGGCCTCGTGGTTTGGACACCCTCCTGGCCGTTCAGATTTACTCTGGCACATCTTCTCTTCCTCCCGTCTCAGGCCTGCAAGGTCCCTGATGGTAGAGCAGGGGGCTAGGAGGGTGGCCACTTCCGGGGGCTGGCTCTACGTGCCTCCCCTGCCTGCCCTGACTCTGCCCTGAAAGTCCCTGAGCAGCCAAGTTCGTAATTAGAGCTCCATAAAGTTGAGCTGGCATCATTTCATTTCTGTTGTTATTATTATTATTATCATATACTGGAGGTGGCCAGGATTGAAGGACCTGGTGGGTCAGACGGAGGCCTGAGGACAGTGGGCAGAGCCCGGGGCTGACATGAGCGGTGCAGGGAGGCTCCTTGCATTCCGGGGCGCTCAGGCCAGGACCAGCTGGGGGCCTGGTGGAGAACGAGCGTGCGCAGGGTGGGGGGCACGGGGGGGACAGAGGGGACATGGGTCTTGGGGGGCTCTGGGCACCAGGTGCACGCAGGACCCAGGGCTGGACAGGTTTGTCCTGGAGGCACAAACGCAGAGCGCCAGCGCCCCCTGCCGGCTGCCGCGCTCAGCGCCGCCTCTGCCTGCACGGGGGCTCCCAGGGACAGTGCACTCCTGGACCTCCTGCAGGGACTCGGCTCCCCGAGCACCCAGGCAGGCCTGGGGTGTGGGCCCAGCCAGCAGCATCCTCCTCGGGCAAGGCCGTGTCCTTTTGAGCCTCAGTGCCCCCGAGACGTCGTCCTCGAAGGTGGCCCTGCCTTCCCCGGGGATCCACTTCCAACCCCACCCCATGTGCCTGACACTTTGTGCAATGCCAAGTCCCAGTGTGTCAGCTCCTCTGCTCCGGACCCTGCAGGCAAAATGGTTGTTGCATAAAACATTGCTTTCCCTTTAGAACAAACAGTTCTGGCAGATCCAAAAATGACAGAACATGGAGAGACCAGGTGAGTGTCACGGACCCCCTGAGGAATCACAGGGGATGGAGGCCCCCAGGCCCCCAGGATGGTTAGCTAGAAAAGGCGGAGGGGGCCATTCTTCCAAGGAAACAGCACTACCAAGGTGGGCTCCATTTCCAGATCAGGCTTCAGAAGCCCATGCAGCCTGTCGTGGCCTGGATGTCATGTGGTAGACTGGCATGGTGCTGCGGAACAATCCACCCTGAAACTCGGTGGCAGGAGAATGCCCCCCCAGATCCTGTGGGCCAGGAATCTGTACAAGGGCACAAGGGGGATGGCTTGTCTCTGCCCCAGGATGTCTGGGGCCTCAGCTGAGCTCAGATGATTCGGATGGCTGGGTCCTGGACAATTTCAGGCTGGAGGCTTCTAGATGACATCGTCACATGCATCCTTGCCCCGGACTGTGATGGCTGAGGCTGGGCTCCACTGGGCTATCAGCTGGAGCCTAGACCTACTGGCTGGCCTCCCCAGCATCAGGCCGCAGGTACTTGGCCTTCTTCAGCTGGATGTGGGTCCCTCCATCCTGCTGGATGGAAGATGGCTGAGGAAGGATTCCCTGAACCAACTGCTAGAGCTGGGGGCCGTGAGGATGGTGCCATGGGAAGGGGGTGCTGCAGGAGACAGCTCAGACACCTTCAGGATTTGGATCTCTTCAAATCCAAGTACTGAAAGAGGGCTCCAATTACCTTCATTTTGACCTCAAACTTTCTGATGAAGTTCTCCTTTCTAGCTTATCTTTTAACTCAGGCAAAAGACCCTGAAGGCAAAGCATCCCTTAATGGGAACCAAATGACCTCCTCAAGCAGTAAGAACTGCCCAGAACCAGCAACACCCTGCGGGACTGACCCCAAGACAATGATGGGTCTGACCTTCACTGCCCACCTGCATGTACCCACAGACATTTGTCCCACATTTTCCTTATATAAACCTGAATGTATTTTCAGCGCTTTGGAGACAATCTTTGGCTTCACTGAAATAAGTTTCTTTCTTGTTTCACTACCATTCATTTCTCTGCCTTTGGATTTGGTCAGCGGCGAGTGACTGAACCCGGGCTGTTTGGGTGCCCCAGAGCCCGGTGGTCTTGCACCCCTGTGCCCTGGCTATAGTATTGCAGGGAAGGGGGGTGGGGAAGGCAGGAAATAACAAGGAGCTCAGGGCACAGGGGAAGAGGTCTTCACACACACACACACACACACACACACCCGCCCTCCATAGTTGTTACTACGCCAGGTTGCCAGGAGCAAAGGACCAAAGCACCCTGCCCCTCAGCAAGGAGCCAGGCGGGACCGCCCCGTCTGGGGAGTCACCGCCACTATATGGCCAGCAGAGTGCGGTGCAGCCCCATTCTGCAGCCTCAGAAGCTGCGCAGAAGAGGACTCGATCCACCTGACGGATCCAGGGCCACACTGAGGACCCTCCATACGCCGGCTAAGGATGGGGTGCAGCCCAAATAAGGCATCATTTCCCAGCAACGTGAGCTTCAGGGGAGCAGGGGCTTGGCTGTGTTCAGGGCTGCATCTCCTGGAGCCTGGGACGCAGAAGATGATCAATACATATTTGAACATTGGGTTATGCCTGTGTGTGTGCAATTCTCTGATCTGAAAGTTTTTTGGGGTGTGTAGGATGTGTGCGTCTTACCGTGTAGGGCCAGGGGGTGTCCACTAGGTTTGCTTCTGGGTAGATCTGAGTGAGTGTGTGGGTCTGTCCCTGGTGTCACCATTCACCTGGAATGTCCTGCAGCCCCTCATGCCTTTGCCCACTCTCTTCTAGGGGAGCCTCAGTGTCCCTAAGGCCAGGGGGACCCCCGGTCCAGGCCTCTATGGACACCTCCAGACGTATCCCTGTCCTCTGCTCAGGCTCTGGCTGCCTCTGCCCATCTGGGGGTAGGCATGGGGGCTCATCGCTTCATCCCAGTCTTCCTGGGTGTCATTTGTAAGGCAGTGCAGGATTTGAGATCAGGAGAGGCTAGGATAGGTGTGGCAGCATGGGGCAGCAGGGGGACTCTGGGACACAGTGGAACTGAAGTGGCCCCGGGCCCACCACCCCTTGGGGCCAGCCTTGGCAATGGTGCACACGTGATTGAGCAAATGCTCCAAGTTATTGTTATACTCGATTTACAGACAAGGAAACTGAGGCAAAGACAGGAACTGCATCTTGCCAAGGTTCCCATCGCTCTCTTTTTGTGGCACTGGGGCTCAAACCTGGTCTTCTCCAGATGCAAATGACTCCATTGATACGAAATTCTAGAAAAAGCAAAAGTAATTCATAGTACCTTGTATTCGTAGAAAGCAGAATAGTGAGGCTGGGGGCCGCAGCAGGGGTAAAGTTGACAATGCAAGATCATAGATCATGAGGAAAGTTTTGGATGGAAATGTTTTATACCAGACTTAGGCAGTCATCTGTGGTATATCTGTCAAAATTCATTGAATTTTCTAATTAAAATGAATGCCTCCATCATATATAAATTATACCTCAATAAAGGGCTTTGGTCGCTGCTTTTTAAATCCAGGTCTTGTGACTCAGATTTCAATGCTCTTGCCTCCACCACCTGGGAGACATCCAGTGGTGCTGTCACTGGTGTGTGTCCTTGTGGCCTGCAAGCCCACACCCAGGGGCTGTCAGAGTCTCACCTGTTTGGGAAGCAGGAGAGCAGCCAGGAGAGGGCACTGGGATGTGGGGGTCCTTAATCCCAGTTCTGGCTGGAATGATGCACTAATCAATTGGCAAAAATCAAATGTAAAAATTTTACTCCATCTGGACCCACTCAGAACTGGGTCAAGCATCGTCACAGTTCAGGAGAGCTGACCTTGATTTATAAATCTGGGAACAGGAAACCCGCCCTGTTTCCCTAGAAGCTGGGTTTTCATGACCCCGCTCACCACTGGGACAGCTAAGTGTTCCAGAATCTGCCCTCCTTCTGAGTCTGCAGCCCAGGCTAGGATGATTTATAACACCCTTTCCTCAAGCAATAAAAAGTTTAGAGTGAGACTTAAATTTAATAAGATCCCTGGTGGCCTCTTCCAATTTGCATGTTGCCTCCCTAACCTGGCCCAGATTTCCCCCCGACCCCCACCCCCCTCCACAAGGCAATTCTTGGAAAACCAGACACCAGCACTAATTAAACTGGTTCTAAGTGACAAGGAAGCCAACGGTCAGGAGGCAGGAGCCACACCTCAGGGCAGCAAACACAGCTGAAGTTTACACACTCTTTGGATGATAAAAGATCATCAAGGGAGTTTCAAAGCCTTGGCATACCCTGCTCGTTTTAACCTCATAATGATCCAGGCCAGCCAGCTCTGAGAGTAAGAAGGCCCTGGAAGCAGAGTGCCAAGAGCTGCAACAGAGGGACGACAGTCCCTGTGGGTTGAAAGCATAAATTTCATCTTAAGGATGCTGACCAGCAGGAAGGCCTCACAATGATGTAATCTGTCCGGCGAGTTCCTGTCTCGGAGACACGGATGAACTTTGTCCAGATAAATCACACGAGCTACCATCCCCATTCCAGCACTCTGTCTATGCCTAAGTCTGGGGAGGACTTTTCCAGAAAATTCATTCATACTAAAAGGGACCACGAGGCTACATGCCTCTCACCCCTTGGTGGTCACACAAGGCCTATTGCTATTGCTGGTCTTCAAGTTGCCAGTCAGTTCCACCGTGGGACATGCAGAGCAGGTCATCACAATGAGAACGGATATCTCGGTACAAACGCGCTGCGACGGGGAATGTGGGCATCAGGACCTTCCATGGGGTTTGTCAGAGCGTCGCCATTCAGGACAGAAGCGACTCCTGCAGGGACAGGAGCTCGGGGTCCCACAGCAGGTTCGCTAGGAACACACTTAGGTGTGGCCAACCTCACATAACCCCTGCCTATCTGGGCCACAGGTAAACCTGCCTCAGACCTTGAAACCTGAGAATAAATGCCCTCAGATCCAGGTCTCTGGAAGATGAACACCTGAGGCTCCTTCCTCCATCCTGTCCTGTCTCATTTGTTAATTTTCTTTCACCCTCATTCCTCACTCCTATCTATCTTCCCCCAACAAGCCACCCCTTTTAATGCACATCTGTACACATTTTTGCAAACGTTGTATTGTTTCCTGTGCACATTATTTTTAGTGTCTGTAAATGATGCTGTCGCATCTATTTCTTGCTTTGTTCACTCAGCTATTGTTAAGGTCCATGTCTGTGTGTTGTCTGCAGCTTGAAACTGCTCTGTAGTACCCTGTAGTCAGTGCTTGCCACTGACTTTTCCCAGAACATTCTCCCATTCTCCTGGTGAGGAACATGACTCATCCCTCCCCCGGGCCCCACCCCACCCCAATCTCCTCCATCACTACCGCCCCTCCCACCACATTCACCCTGTGTGAGCATCCTTACACATGCCTGCTTATGCACCCGGGCGATCACTGTGTTGGGAACATTTACCCAGACGTATAATTTCTGGACTGTGGGGCATGCACAGACTTCACTTAATGAGCTGTGCCTGCTGGTTCTCCACAACGGCCACACCAACACTGCAATGTGGTCCCCGCATCTCTGCCGACACTTGGCATTACCCACCTTTGCACTTTTTGCTAATCTGAGGGGTACAGAAAGCTACCTACTTGCTTAGTTTTTGTTCCTCTGATGATTGAGTTTGAATATCTCTTCACAGGCTTGGTAGACTTTGGGGTCTGCTTCTATAAACTGCTCAATCCCTTTACCCAATTTTTCTATTGGGGTTGTCTTTTTATTGTTGATTTGTAGGAGTTCCTTGTGTACTCTTGGCAGTTCATCCTTTTCTGGTTTCAACCACTGCAACATCTTCTCTCAGCTCTCACACCTACAGTTAGGCCTCTTGCCAACCATGAAAACAAATTAAACAGACTAATATATAAAAGAACGTGGGTAACAGAGAGGAAATGAAATGGAAAGCAAATTGTCTGGGTGAGTTTAAAACTAATAATATTAAAATGAGAAAAATAATGGAAGAAAATATTGACAGAACAAAAACAAAAACTTAACTGAGGTTTCTTTTTGTACCTAAAAGTACAAAATAAAAGCTAGAAACAAATCAGCAAAGCATAAAAAAGATCAAGAAGCTACAATCAAGGTTAAGGTAAAAACAATTCTTAAAAAAAAAAAAAACAAAAAGGAGTATAAAAATGAAGCAGTTCCAACACGTCCGTATTCTTTTTCCAATTTCATGGTAAAAAGGGGGAAAAATGCAGAAGTCAGAGAGGTAAAGATTAAAAGGACAAAGCACATGGACAAGTGGAAACAAAGCAGTAAGAGATAAGAGTAAATGCAGTAACAGCAGATAGTAAGCAGACCTCACTGTACTTCAAAACAGAAAGAAGTGGGAAGGAAAGAAAAGGCTAAAATAAGCCCGCTGAAGGCCGATCGGTAAGTCCTTGGCCAATCCTGCCATCAGGGCCCTTGGAGCCCAGAGGTGAGGGCAGCAGGAGGCAGGAGCCTGAGCTACTTTTAGATCATGTGTTTGTCCCATGAGCCTGGGGCCACTGAGGAGCCTGGCCCGGACCTCTTCTGTATTCAGAGCCGCTGTCCAAGCCAAGGTCAGCAGACAAGCCCTGGAGGCAGCTGTGCTGGGCCTTTGCCCAGCTCGGGAGCTTCTGGGGCACCACCACTGGGCCCCGGTCACCACACCGACTCCCTCGTGAACGCCCCGGCCTCCCCGGCCTGCTCACTGCTTTCAGTAGAAGCCAGGGGGGTGCCGAGGCCACACAGGCCCCAAGGCTGCACTGGGACCTCTTCTGCCAGCAAGGAGACAGCCTGTGTGGACAAGCTCGGTACCACCCAGGAGTGCACAGGGTAACAGCTCCGTGATTCACCAGATAGCGGAACGTCATGCTGGTTTGCCAGAGGGAGCAATGATCCAGGGGACCCAGGACAAGCCCTGTCATGCACACACTCCAGCTGCTCACCCAAAGTGGCCAGCTGCATGTGAAATGTTGATTTGTAGGAGCTCCTTGTGTACCCTTGGCATTGGGCACTTCCAGGTTCAATGACAGCAAGATTAAATGGACAGGGAATCCAGAGTTCCACCATCCTGTTGCAGCACGAGTCGGAAGGCTAAGGAAAAATCCAGATGAGTCACTGGAGCGTGGAAAATATCTGATCTTATCTGAAGGTGAGGTAAGGGATGTGGAGGCTGAGACCCGCTAACTTGAATCTTTCCAATTATGTAAAGACAGGTAGTCTCCCAGCTGCTGCAAAGTTCACGAGAAAGTCAGCAGCTTGGCAAGGCAGAGGCACTCCCCTAGGGCTGCGCTGCTGGATGCCGACGTTGCCAGCAGGCCTACGGTCGGTCTGCGTGGCCCATAACCCGAGGGGCCCCGGCCTTGGGGATCTCTTCAACCAGTTTCCAATTTTGTCTTGAATTATCTTTTAATGGGGAGGCTGATGTAAGATTGTTGGAACTTTATTTTTCCAAGGAAAACATTTCCAAAGTACCATCTAATTATCACCACCATTTTCCAAAAGAAAAACATTTGGCACACACACAAAAGACTAAGGGAAAGACTTTTACAGACTAACTTAAGCTTTCAGAAACGTGCACTACTGCATGTTCCCCATGTTGGAAGGGCAGTCAGGAAAACACCTCCACGTGACCCCACGATGCCACTGACCAGCCCATCGGCACCGGGTCCTGCAAAGTGCAGCTGAGTACGGACTAGAAGGCCAGGGGGCCCCAGACTGAATGGCGGCACCCGACCCACCAGGGGGAAGGTCACGGGCTATGCTGACATCTGACAGCTGTACGCTGGAGCGCAGAGCTGGGGCCCGTGCATCCCAAGTTTGCAGCCAAAGTGAAACATTCAGCGGGGACGTTGCAGGGTGGAATATGAGCACAATCCATATTCACCAGGAAAGGGTCTTGTGGGGAAGCCTCTTCTAGATGCCACCCTGGCCTCCGCCACCCTGGCCTCCGCGATGCCTCCACTGGGTGGCTCTCGTCTGCCAGCACAGTCACTTGCCACCAGCCCACAGCCCCAGGGCCCAAGCGTTTGCTGACTGACCAAGTCAGCAAGCAGCACCGGCCCACCCTTGGGGAGACGGCTCCAGGAAAGAGCTACCAGCAGAGCAGCTCTAGCTCGGGCCTATAGGTCACCACCACCTCCACCCTGCTTCCAGCACAAACTCCCCTCCACTCCCTCACCTTAGCACCTGGCATCAAAGACACTGCAATGCTATTGGGAATGTCACCAAAAACACCTGAAAGCCTGATGTGGGCCTGAGGAAACTGGCTTGCATGGAGCTACGTGGAGCAGGGACAGTCCTGGGCTGCCTGGCAGTCCGACCGTGCTGGCCGCAGTCCCGGCTCTCTGAAGCCAGCAGGGGCACGACCGGCTAGCAAGGCTGCGTGCTTGTAGATGCAGGAAAGGGACCTTCGGCCAGGCCGGCCTCTGTGGCTGCTGCCTCCCACAGTGAGGGCCCCTCTCCACCCTGAATGGCTGCCCTGCAAGAGGTGGAGGCTCCAGGGGCATAGGTTTGGAGCCAGGCACTCAGGCAGAGGCGGCCAGTGACCCCATGCTCCCTTCAGTCTGTGCACACCCCCTTCGCCCGTCGCCACTTGTTTGCTCTCCCACTTTGGATCTCCAGTCTCAGCCCAGAGGGTGCGGGTCCTGTAAGCCTTTCCTCTTCCCACTCCTACAGCAGCTTATCACCATTAGCCATGGTCCTAAATTCAGACTTCACAAAAATAAGTGTTTCTGACTTTTTTTATGGAAAGATCCCAATCAGAAACTGGCAAAAAGTAGCACCGCTTTTGGACTTTATTTTTTTTTAAAAGGTATTTTTTATTTATGATAGTCACAGAGAGAGAGAGAGAGAGGCAGAGACACAGGCAGAGGGAGAAGCAGGCTTCATGCACCAGGAGCCCGACGTGGGATTTCATCCTGGGTCTCCAGGATTGCGCCCTGGGCCAAAGGCAGGCGCTAAACCGCTGCGCCACCCAGGGATCCCCCGCTTTTGGACTTTAAACAACATCCCACCGTTTACTCTCATGAGTCTAGAGGGCGTATGGTCGCAGTGATCTTGCTTGATGAGGCTCCTTGTGTCCACGGAACCTCAAAAGCCACTGTACCTACGGGGCATCAAGTCCAGGACTTCCTCAGGAGAATTCACTGGACCATCTTAAAATACAGACCACAGGGCAGTCCAGGTGGCTCAGTGGTTTAGTGCCTGCCTTCGGCCCAGGGTGTGATCCTGGAGACCCGGGATCGAGTCCCACGTCAGGCTCCCTGCATGGAGCCTGCTTCTCCCTCTGCCTGTGTCTCTGCCTCTCTCTCTGTGTGTCCCTCATGAATAAATTTAAAAAAAAAAAAAAAAAACAGACCACGAATACCACGAGTAGGGAGGGAACACATTTACTTGAGGTACAAAGGTTTACTATTATTAACAAGTTATCGCTATTATTTACATGTTTACAAAATGGAAATAAAAATGACATACATGTTTGGTGCCAAAGTGGCACATCCAAACTAAGATCAGTACAAAAATAAAATTTCAAGCTACGTGTTTTTAAAATAAAAGTCATTGAAACAGTAAGAGGAAAACCTGCATCGGTCCTGTGTTGAAACGCAAACGTCATCCCGGCAAAGCCACCCTGGGGCGACAGTAGAACCAGAGCCTGCTGGGAGGGCCACCCCAGGTTCTCACCGAACCCACACAAAGAAACAAAAAAACAAATATACAAGTTATGTTCCTGAGCTACAGAAGCTTAGAGCCTCTAACTGTTGTGAATTCCTGTGACAGAGGGTTCTGGCCAGGGTGTGAGCTGGCGAACTCACTAGTGCTCAGCTCATGGCATCAGGATGTGGTGTCAATGTGAAGAGAAAGCCAAGCCCCACTGCAAGAGACAGAAACCCTTTGCTGACAAAGAGCAGTGCACACGAGTCCTGTCGGTCACCAAGCCTTGCAAAGTCTCCTGCCACAGACACACAAGGTCACGGCGCAGAGGGAAAACAGAAGCTGCTTGGTTTGGGAGCCCCTGTGCCCGCCACACATGCCCCTCAGTGATTCTGGCAGAAACCGCAGCCTGGCCTCATCCGTCCTCAGACACGCGCCTGTTCACAGCCGGCAGCAGACTTTACTGGTCAGTGCAGCTGTGGCCTCGCCAAGGAAAGCAGAGCCTGCCCGGCACCCCCCGCCCCGTCCAGCCTGCACAGCGCTTCAGCCTGCAGTGGCCGGCTTTCCTCCGCGTGCCCCATGAAGCTGGGCCAGAACCGTGTGCCTGCTGGAAGTGGCATGCTGGGTCGGCAGGGGTGCTGAGTGAGCCGCTCCGCCTGGGTACAGTGCAGCGGGATGCCTGCCCATGCACAAACTCCCCCGGGATCCCAGCAAGGAATGCAGATGCCAAGGGGAGCAGGAAGGAAGGGGCTGATGAACAGGCTGTGGCCCACTTCAGAGCCACGAAGACTCCACATGAGCCGAGGCCAGCTCACCACCCAGGGCCGGGTACCCGCAGCATGGAGGAGAGGGCGCCAAGCCCCCTGCGGTGGCGGCTGAGCTCCGCTCACTGGTCCTGGACCTTGGCCCTTTTGGCTTTGAGGGACAGGTGCTGCAAGAGAAGAGAAGCCATCAGAGTTAGGGGTCACTCAGCAGAGAGACTGGACTTCAACACAACCCTCACATAAACGACCCAACCAGCACTGCTCTCTGGTTCCCACACTCTGGGGAGATGCTGTGCTCCTCAATAAGCAGTGTGGTGGGAGAGAGCCAGAGTGACTAACCAAAGCGATGGCCCTTCAGTAAGGTCCAGCAGCCCAGGCCCCAGCCCGCCATGGCCAACCCTGGTCATGTAGGGCCCTGTGGGAAGGTAGCAATGGGACATGCTTTCCCTGCACCCCAGCCCCTAGGACAGCACCACAGCCAAACCCTGTGCTCAGGGGACTGGGCTTGGGCTGGACATCACCTCATGTTTCCATGAATTTCTTATGAATGGTCAAGGAAAGGTAGCCTCTCCGGGACAAGGGGACCCAGCATCCCAGCACACATCTCCACATGCAGGTACATGTGCTCGGGGTGCTGCCCTCACGGACTCCCCTGTCAAGCACATGTGCAGGAGAGACACCCAGGAGGTATCCTCCCAGTACCACGTTTTCCTTTCAGAAAACAGCTCCCTAACAGTATGAACAGCACACGATGCATAACATCATAACCACAGGCACCAGGTAATATGATTTAGGGATACCATTACACTTCACGTCCTAAGATGAAGGGTGGAAGTGCTAGAAATCCTAAAACAGGCATTTAGTGCAGAGTATGTGAACAGAAGCTTTGAATCAAGGATCTCTCTCTGTCACCCTAACACACAGTAGGATCTTCACATGAGGAACTCCCGGCCTGACTGCCGGTCCCCAACAGGCTCAGTGCCCAACACCTGCACAACCACGTGGGCTGAGACAGCAAGGCCACTGCTGGTGGGGAACCACGGGCCCTAAAAGAACGTGGGCCGAATTAGAGACAGAACACATCATGAAGTACCTGTACTGCTGACGGAGTGAATGGGACACAAGTCCCATAGAGCGGCAAGAAGTCTCTTTCCAACCACGCATACTGAAGAAAGGACAAGTACAGGTTCCTGCAAAGGCCCGGGTTAAGAGGGTTTTTCCTAGATCCCAAGGACACCTCTGAGAATCAGGACACAACACTTCGGGCCTGGAAGGAGAACCTCTGAGCAGGACACCCTGGTCCCTCTAGCTGGGGTCTTGCTGAATTTCTGTCATCTCCTTCCTCCCCGCACTTTACCCAAGAGGACCCCTCCAACTAATGTTAGACACTCGTGGCCCTAGCTTGGGAATGGGGCTGATGTCATCATGACCATGCACACGACCATTTTTGGTGCTCGTTTCTGAGAAGAATGCTGAATGTAAACACAGCCGACTCTGGACCATTTCAGGCCTCTGTACAGGGTGAGTGACATTCTGCAAACAGCAGTGGAAAGCTACCAAAGGTGCCAGGAGCAGAGGCAGGGACCTTCTGAGGCCAGTAGGCAGGGGCATGTGTTTGACAAAGGAGCATCTATCATGCATGGCCGGCCACTGGAGACTTATACAGCTCTTGGGGAAATCCATTCACTCTGCACAAGTGAACAGAAGTACCTTTGGATTGTTTTAGGTAAGGGGCCACAGTTCTTGAGGGGTTTGGGGGCCCTCGCCTATACAGTGAAACTGTGGCAGCAGATGACTTGTAAGATCCAGGCATCTCTAAAAATACTCTGATCTTATGCAGTGATCTGAATAAGTCAATAAGCTGGATGACAGGTATTTGGAGAGAAGAGACTAATGCAGAAATCTGGGATTGTCATTGTCTTCGAACTTCTGGGACTATCTGCTCTAACCTGGTGGGCCTGAACTGAGGTTTTGAGCTGAGAAGGGAAAATGACTCAGCTTCTGTTCTCTGAGAGTCTGAATGGATCCACGACAACTTTGGGTTAACCCCCATCTCATGCTCGCATCCTCCTACTTGAACCACCAGCACTACCCAACTGTATTATTCTCCTCAGTTTCTGCCTGGCAGTTCTCCTCACTTGTCTGGACTTCTGAAGTCTGCTGTTTTCCGCTCAAGGGGTTGTGAGGGGAAAGACATCTCACTTGTGTTCTTGTCAGCCCTTCAACACAGCACAGACAACATACTCTGAATTTTTATAGGTGCCTGTGGCTGATCTCATATCTAACTGAAGTATTGGTATGAGGATATGTGAAGAACTATAGAGGCTTGAAATAGTTTTCATTTGATTGGATACAATTATATACTTTAAGAAAAAGACAATTTCCCCTGACACTGGAGGGATGAGAAGAGCCTTCCATTTACAGGGCCACACCTCAAATGTTTGCAGGAGTCAAACAAGTGAAGCAAACAAGTGAAACACGGCTGTGGCACCCGGACAGCATTATTCACAGCAAGCAGCCGTCCCTCAGCCCCTGCTGATTGCTGCCAAGCAGTAATGCAGGCCCAGTGCGGCAGACTGACTTTCTTTTTTTAAAGATTTTACTTATTTGAGAGAGAACAAAACGAGAGAGAGAGCAGAGGCAGAGATGAAGAGCAGAGAGAGAGGGAGAAGCAGACTCCTCACTGAGCAGGGAGCCCGATGCGGGACTCGAGCCCAGGACCCTGAGATCACGACCTGAGCTGAAGGCAGGCACTTAACTGAGCCACCAGGCACCCCTTGCACTGGCAGACTTACCATTTCTTTTAAGAGAAATCTGAAACCCTTATTTACTGTAGAATCTCCCAATTTTTAAATGCATCCATCAATCCAAATTTGGGGTTGAAAATACTGCAGTCTGGTTACAGCCCTGATGAAGTCAAGGTTTGGACTTTGTTTTCTAGGGTAAAGAGTAATATAACTGAACAAAGTATCTAAAGCAACTGTTTTCGGGCACTGGGCAACAAAGAGGATAAGCAGTAAAAAAAAGAAAAAAAAAAAGAAAAGAAAAGAAAAATAACTAATTCACACTACAGAACACAATCAGCAAGATGGCAGGCTTCAATCCAACCATATCAATAATTGCATGACATGTGATTGCACTAAACACTCCAATTAAAAACATGACGCAGACCAAACAGAATGAGTCAGTGGAAGCTTCTGAACTCTGATTTACCTGTTTTCCTGCCAGCCTTCCAAATATAAGCACCAATTAAAGATCTTGTTAGAAGAATATATAGACTTCCCCAGGCATTCCAATGAATACACCAAGTTTTTATGTGTGAAAATAAAGAAAACAAAACTGCATCTCCTGCTGGTCATACACATGAGCCTGCCATGGAAGAAGGGTATACACAGGAATGCCAACGCTCAGCGTCATCACCTACTACTGTGTAAACCACCCTGGGTGTAAGCTTGCACACCTCTTTATGTTCTTTGTGAGGCAATCTTCATCAGAGAATATTTGTGCCACTCCTTGTGAACATGGTCCAAAGTGTGATATAATTTCTTTTGAAGAAAGAAAAGCAGAGGGAGAGAGGAAAAGCCAAAAATACATTCTTTTTGTCTTGTAAGTTGGAGAGATTTGTTTCTAAATGCACTTCACTATGAGCAAATGCTATAGTGCTTTCACGCAGAATGGGGTAGGGATATGGAAGTGGCCTTTCCACTCCACACACTATTGGCGGCAATGAATTTAGGGCTTGAAAGTGGAGAATTGGTCTGTACTTAAAAATATGAAGAAGCAGCTAAGAGGTGGTTTTGACAGATAGTCTCTATTCACTCCTACCGTTCCTTGTTGATAGAAGTGTGGAGCCAGCTCCAACAGCCAAGCGGATTCGATAGCAGTCACATCTCTCATGTAATACTTGGAAGTCTGTATAACTTCATTGTAGATAACCCTGAAACCAGGAGAAAACATGAATTTCCTATACTTTATGGTGAGAACCCAGAACCACAGCAAGCAGAGCTGGTGAGCTCTCCCCTTTCCCCAGTACCTACTCTGTGTGCCAGGGACTACAGTGAACAAATGCCCTTGTGCCTCACGACCTGAGCGGTAGCCAAGAGTGTGTTCCCTTAGAAGGGAGACCCAGTCTGACATGACTTCTAGAACATCTCACTTAGCAGTGCAGGACCGTTCTGGATTCTCAGTCTGCATGTATGGAACTCTCAACCGAGCACGGACTTTATTAGAAAATGTAGAAATACAAGCAAAGGCTGGCTTGCCTGATTCTGAAAAGGGATGGAAATTAACTGTAAAGAGACACAAGGGAACTTTTTAGAGATGGAAATATTCTATATCTTATTTGGAATGTGGGTTACATAAGTGTACTCAGTTGTCAATATTCTCACTGTACATAAATTATACCTCTACTTATAGGAAAAAAGGAGGGGGGCCTTGCCTGAGGCTGAGGTAAAAAGACACCAAAGAGACAAGAAGATAATTTCAAATTCTCAGATTTTAGAGTTTGTGTACTGGATAGATATCCGTTTCTGAGATATCTAAAGTGCTGATTCAGGGCTTTCCTAACAACTATACACATCCCGGCCACTCTGCCACCATGTGCTCCTTGAAGCCAACAAATGACCAGCTGCTGAAGGTCAGTGCAAATGAGGGGGCCTCTGCAGAAGCAAGAGCAGAGTGCTCCCTTTGCCACCCTAAAGTAATGGGGCTGCCTCAGGACTGGCTCTATTCAGCCATGCTCTCTTTGCCCTTCAGGGATCCTTGAGAATGAAGCAGAAAAAAGAAGTCTCCCAAATTAAGCAACTCCCAAATTAGTCAACCCAAAGTCAGCAAACCCTTGGGAAAAGATCTAGAACCAAGGTCTGCTTTCCTCTTTAACTCACTATGCATGCTGATGGATGTCAGGTAACATTTCTAAACCCAGAACTGAACAACCAAGTCTCACTCCAGCTAAGCAGCTTCTGGATCTGCACTGGTTACAGGACCAAGTCTTATTCTTAGGTCTCAGCAAAAGGGTCTCAAATGTTGCCACCCCTCAAAACCACCTGGAGCGATTGTTAAAACAGGTTGGTAGACCCCATTCCCAGTTTCTCATTCAGAAAGGCTGGGCATGGCCGGAAAATCTGCATTTCTAACAGGCTTCCAAGTGATGCTTTTGCTTACCTGGAAACCACTACTCTAGGGTGCCAAGTACCTTACAGCAGATCTCTCTGCCCTCTCCTTCATTCCACCATTATCTCCCCTCCCCAGGCCCCCTCTCTCTCCTAGGTCTTTTCCACCTATCTGTGGTAAAGAATCAATTCTTGTTTTATAAAATTTCTAGTCCATTGTGAGAACAGTATTTTTATAAAACACATTAAAAAATTACTAGAAAAATGAGATTTTAAGACCTACAGAAGACAGGCTCCATTTTTATTATCAAATTGGGCAGACAAAAACAACTTAACCTACTAAAGTACTATAAGAAGTTCTAAATGCCTCCTCTTGTGTGCGCATTTCTTCCTTCACAGGCATGGTCCCAGACTCGCCTAATCTCACCTACCTACCACCGTAGGGTAGCCTCGGGCCCGCTGCACCAGTGACTCCCCATTTCCCAGACAGGTTCTCTCACCTTCCTGTGGCTGTGCCTCTCTCCTACCTCCATCTGTATTCCCTTCACATTCTTTTCTGCTTGAAAATTTCTGTTTGCAGGCCCCAAAGCAAATGTCACCTCCTCCATGAAGCCAGCCCTGACTCTCCCTGGCATGTGAGGTGCCAACTTCAAAGCTTTATACTCCCCTGGCCCTCAGTCCCTTCTCCTGAGTTGCTGGAAGCTGTCTGAATTTACATCTACATCAGGACTGTGGCCCGGAACCCAATTTGCCTCCACATCACTGTGCCCAGTGCACGGTTTAGCACCTAGTATGGAGATGAAAATGAATGTTTGCTGAGCACGTAAGTGAGTAGAGGAATATCACCATGTGCATTAGGAAATCTTTGATAAGGGATCCCTGGGTGGTGCAGCGGTTTGGTGCCTGCCTTTGGCCCAGGGCGCGATCCTGGAGACCTAGGATCGAATCCCACGTCGGGCTCCCGGTGCATGGAGCCTGCTTCTCCCTCTGCCTGTGTCTCTGCCTCTCTCTCTCTCTCTCTCTCTGTGTGACTATCATAAATAAATAAAAAATTTTTTTTAAAAAAAGGAAATCTTTGATAAGAACAGAAATTACGTAGATGACTCAGCATAACGAAGACAACAAACATGTATGCCAGGCGCCAAGCCAGGCCTGGGGGTGAACAAGAAGCAGGCCCTGCCTCCTGAGCAGTTACAAGGCTCAGAAGCAGGTCGTGGCTTACCAGCGAGGCGGCTTCTCTGCGTAGAGGACCGAGGCAGGGTGGATATGTAATTCATGATCGTCACGGATAGTCCTTGCAAACAGAATTTTATCTGAAGTCAGTCTATAATACTCTCCCACCGATGTGTCTCCTATTATCCAAAAATGCATGCAGGTGGCGCTTCACTCAAAAGAACTATTCTCTCCATCTTCTCTAGTGCGCTGGTGGACCCCTCACCCACTGCCACCCCAAAAGTCAAGAACAAGTCATCCAGAAAAGAGGAGAAAAACAGCATGTCGCCATTTAGGAAAAAACACGAAAAATTTACTGCTCTGCTCATACTCATGTTCAGGTTTATCTTCCATTCGTTCTCTTTCAAAACAGTTTCCTCAGGGATAGAAATAATATATACAGTTACTTCTGTAAAATTTTCTATTAAACAAAGTTAAATAGTAAAGATAAAGGCTATGGGGAGACAAAATAACAGGGAATAGAAAGCTCAGTATTGGACGATCCATGTCTCTGAGATAACATTTCAAATTTCAACTCAGATGTGATTCAATTTAATTCAAAAACTCACTACCGAACACACAACTATCAGTAAGATCAGATCACAAGAGAGCATAATAAACAGATTAGGATGTTGCTGCCCAAACCCTGAGTATGGGATGTTCCTGTGGGGAACTGTGTGTCAGGGAAGTGCTTTGAGCACCATGAGTGAGCTCATCTCCTGCTCTGTGATAAAACCAGCACGCCAGGGTCCTGCTGTGCTACCAGGTGGCCTGAGCGGATCGACACAAAGCTTTTGCCTCAAAGGGACTGGCAGACCATGAAGCCTGTCATGTAGCCCATATTTTTTTAAGGACTCTAGTGAAAGAATTTTCTTAATGCTAGTAAATTGCTTGCTAATATACCCTTGAGGCAAGTGGGAGAATCAAAAGGACAGCAAAATGACAGGACTCACTGCAGACCCTCACAGGCCTCTCCAGAGTTGCCATAAACATTTGAGAGGGGGAGCTCAGGATGGGCAACACTGTCATGGCCCTGAGGAGCTAGAATACTTGGCCTGGAGTAACAAACAGAACATACTAGAGGTAAAGGTAAAATGCTACACTGAGGTTCAAAGAGCTACCAGGATATTAGATGTAAGAGACCTGGCTGCCAAAAGGCGAACAAGAAAGCTCAGTAAACTCTGGACTCCTTCACAAAGCCTAGCATCCAGGACAGGGAACACTGTGGCCAACTTCCCCTCAGAAAATAGGAAAATAGTATTTTCTAAGGGGAAAAAGCTAATGACAAAATAATATGGAGAAAATGCAAAGAAATGCTGGGGAGGAAGCCTTTGGACTGCTCCCATATGAAAGAACAGATGCACATTTAAAAGGCTCAGGTGAAGTGGACCAGAATGAGCCAAGGTCCTGAGGTTATTAGGAGGATTTTAGTGACCAGTGATTTTCTGTCCAGAAAGTGGAACTGGAAGAAACGGGCTGTGATCTGTAGCAGGAGGCACATGCAGCACATGAAGAAACACTTGCCAACATCCAAAGACAGCAATTGTGGCCACAACCTACCTACCAGGGTAGGCAGTGGCCTCAGTCCCATAGGTCTCTAAAAACAAAATGAACTACCGAAGGCCAGGGTAGTTTCTCCAAGAAAGGTCTCTTCCAGTTCTATTGTTCTGGTAATTAGAATGGAAATATTTCCAGCCTCCAGACTTTTAATTATATCATCCTTCTACAACATAGGGATGAGCTGAATATTTGAGAATCATGTCCACCAAGTAAGATATGATGCTGAAAGCTATGTAGTAAACTTCAACTCATCTTTGGAAGGAGGCAGGAGATAAAGAGAACTTATTTAACTTAATTTCTGTACTCTTCGAGCACATCAGCTTTCTAATGGGGTAGAGATCATCTTTAAGATTTCTCCTTTTAGCAAATGACTCCATGAAGTATGTTACCTATAAGCTCCAGTAGAATGAAACCGCGCTGCATTTGCAAAGAATCCTGAAACAATGCACCTCAGGACTGGATCTGGATCACCTATACAAGGTAGCAAACAGAGTGACGGGTGAGCCCCTTGCCTCCCCAATGCTCTGTGTGCTCAGGCCTGTGCTCTGAGGCCCCACCCCAGACTGCTTTGAGCCGCCTTGCAAACCTCCCCGAACCAGCCCCAGCCCCATGCCTCCCGGGGCTGGGTGCCTGCATTGGCACTGCCTACAGCTGTTGAGAGAACCATGCTGGATTGTTCCTTTACCTTGGGATGCCCCAACTCCCCAGGCCACAGGTGACAAGACGAAAGCCGGGCACCAGAACCCAAGGGAGCACACCATAGGCTGGCCAATGATCCCAAAACTCCTTTTTTAGGAGAAAATCTTAATGTTTCTCGTATAACGTACATCACAAAGTTATTTCTGTGATTAGAAGCTACAGCACATAATTCTTCACAATTTTTCGAATGTCCCATTTTAATTGGTGTCTGTATTGCTACAGTAAACATCTTCCAAGGATAGAGCCCAACCATTTATTAAACAATTTCCAAAGGATACATTCTATATGATTATGCAAAGGATAATGTCATGGATGTGGCTTACAACATACCACATTCCATCGATTCTTTTTTTTTTACATTCCATCAATTCTAAGACTCACTCTTTTTTTCCCCTTTAACTTATTGAGATCAGGACAGCATTTTGTAATTGTAACTGGCAGTACTTTTTTCTTAGCGGTACATAAAATAATGGCATGCCTTACAAACGATGGCATCTTAGGGACGCCTGGAGACTCAGTGGCTGAGTGTCTGCCTTTGGCTCAGGTCCTGATCCCAGGGTCTTGGGATTGAATCCTGCACTGGGCTCTCTGCAAGGAGCCTGCTTCTCCCTCTATGTCTCTGCCTCTCTCTGTATGTCGCTCATGAATAAATAAAATATTTAATAAGTAAATAAAACATAAGTTTTAAAAAAAATGATGGTATCTTAGATCCAATGAAATACAGTGTATTGGTAAGTAAGTTCCCAAAAGGTGGTGTAATTTACAAAACCATCAACTGGTGTATGGGAGTGTCAGTTTCACCATGTTCTTACTGGCAATGTTATGGCAAAAAGGCACAACTTCTTTTACTGTATGTTGATCAATTGCTATCTATATTTCTTCTTTTGTGAGTTTTCTGTTCCTTTGCCCATTTGTCAACTTGAAAACAGGTATTTTTTATAAGCATGTTAAATGAACTCATCCTGTGACAAATTTTTTGATTTTTCATCTATGTCTGCTAAAAATATTTTCACTATTTGCTTTTTCTTTAACATTCAGAAATTTTAAGTTTCTACATAATTTATTATTTCTATGATTTTCTCTATTGTTTCTCAGCACAGAACTGATATGATAAATCTTAAATCTACATTTCTAACCACAATCTGATCCAAGATTCAATCTCTTCTCTCCAACTGCTACCTGATAGAAACTCCTATATAGAACATACATTCTTATCAGGAAGACATTGCTTCCAAGGGATGAAAATTGGCTCTTGGGGGCAAGGAAGAGGGGAATCTTAGAAACTGCAATGGTATGGCCTACCAAGGCTCACCACTACCTTACGAAATCTTATTTCCTTTCATGTTTAATTTCTCTCCTTAGGAAGAACTTAAATTTAATGTCACTTTTCTCCTGAGCGAGAGGTTGATAATGAAAAACAGGTTAAGAAACACAGATGTAGAAGTAAGGCTGCCATCTGTCTGTTAGGTGACAAGCACTAGATCAGCTTCTCCCTAGTCAGCTGACTTTGGAAGCTTCTCGCTTCTATCAATGACACCAACTTTACCCACTCTGGTTTCAATTCTCCCCTCTCCTGTGAGCTTCTTCATTCATTAATATTGTGAGCATCTAATATGTCCCTCACCCCACGCACCTGTCTCCACAGACCCCTGCCCTGTACTCATTTAGTGTAACCAGGCCGCTGGACTGGACTGGGCCGCCTCTCAAGGCCTGCTATGTGGCCTCCCAGGCCCAACCCCACTAGGTTCCCACCTCCCTGCATTCCTACTACATCTGCCACCTCTGTGTACCTCACGTATGGAAGGGTCTACTCCTCTAACTTGGAAGAGAACCTATGACCTCACACTGTAACACTATATCTACATGAATCCCTCCCTTCACTGTCCTCAGAATCAGAACCATGTCTTCACCATTTTGTAATCGCTTGCCCTTAGGACAGAGACAAAAATAAGGGTGAAATGGCAGGAATGAAACTGCCTGAGTTCAAGTTCTGATTCCACTACACACGCACTATGTGACCTTTAGCAAGTTCTTCTTTGCCTCTTCACCCATTGATCTCATCTATAAACTGGATACAAGTGGCACATATCACTGGATTAGGGTGAGCATTAAATGAACTCACACATGGAAACACTGGCACACTGCAGGCCTACTTTAAGCGTTAATGGGGTGCTAGCAAGTACTCAGGGCATAGAGGGTGGCAGGGCACCTGGCACGCAGCAGGCACTCACGGGGCAATGGCTGAGTGAATGAGCAGATGGGTCACCTCCTCAAAAGCACAGGCTATGAGCCACATAGAACTGGCTCAGCTGAATCAGCTGTGTTGTCCTCAACTCCACTGAATTTCTCCCTAGGATTTTACAACTCATCTGTAAAATGAGGACAGTATCACCTACATCTCACAGAGTGGGCAATTAAGTGAGGGAATATTTGTAGAACCCCTGCCATGATGTCCTCAATTAATGGTGGCAATAGTCACTGCCAGAAGCCAGAGACCCTGTCTTATACAGCACTCCTGTCTTACCCCAGGGACTGTTGAGGCTTAACACACAGACTTGATTAGTAATGTCTGCATTTGAAAATAAAACACACTTTATATGGAATAGCCATAAATACTGTCCTTTTACAAAAGTAGTATGTCTTGCAAAGTCTACATGGGGAAATTAGCTATGTAATATGCAATAATGTAAATGTTAATAATCCTGATGTCTTGTCAGGGCTTGTAAATTTTTTTTTTTTTTTTTTTTTTTTTTTTACTAAGAACAGCCCTCAGAAATAAAAATGGACCTCCATAGAAAACACATGCTACTTTTACATGCTCAGCTTTTCACCAGCATGGGCAATTCTGTGTGAGCCTGGCGTAGGTACAGAGCACACTGTGTGGACTCCCACAGCCCTGCACGGACCATCGAGGAATGCAAGTGAACAGCACAGGATGCAGCATCACCAGGTGTGGTGGTTTGCTCTTACCTTCACTTGATTTCTTGGGTACTTGGAATTTGACAAGAAGCTTCTTCAATTGCTCTCGCACTGTTGCAGCTCTAATGAGACCCTTGTAATTCAGGAAATGTTCTTGACACCATTGAGAGTTTTTATTGTGCTGCAGGGCAACCGAGACAGAGGGGGAGTGAGAAAAATGCAGACAAGTTTTCAACCGTGGCTACACTGCCAGGCAGTTTCCTCTTTCTCCCCTTTGGTTACTCAGTGGGGAAGATCTTCCCATCTTAACAAGCCCCTTCCTGCCCCATCTCCCTAGACAGATGCTGACCCTCATGCATACCATCTGCTCTTCCATCTCACTCCCTGCGCCAAAGGGCAAAGGAGAACTTACTGACAAGCAGAGTTGTTTTCAATCTGAAATACCCAACCGACTGGCAAGTCATCAGTAAGAACCACTTCCCTGTGGGTCTTGGTAAATTAACTTTGTAAATCAACTTTCTTTGAGTTCACCATTCTGTTAGACTACAGGTGAGCATGACACTTGCCAATTTAGAAATAATTCACAAATTATTATTATTTAATCCCCAAAGTATGATTTGTCTATCAACAGTGCTTAATTTTATCCTACATTCTTAAGTGGATCATTATGTCTTAAATTACTGCTGTGGGGATGTACCTCTGAAATTCTAAGCCAGACAGGAAGGCATTTTAAATAAGAAAATGTAATTCACAGAAGATTCTCCAAGAAGGCAACTATCCACTAACACGGTGTAAACATGTGTCTGCCTTCCAGCAGCAGAGCAAGCTTCAGATTAAAGATAGAATGCTGCACTTACGCAAATGAATTTTAACTGCTGTAACTCATAGTCCATGTTCTCAGTAAGAGATCAGGTTTTACTGAAAACTGTTCAATAACTGAAATAAACTCCCTTAGATCTCTGGTGAAACAAAAATTTAGTATTTCTCCTCTTCTAAGACAATATTTAAGGAACGAATACAAGATACTGAAATCTGAAGTATCTAATTTCCCCCTCCCACTCTTTCTGCTATATAAGAGGTTTCTTATGGTTTTCATCATTTTTAAAGCTCTCTGAAATTTTCAGCATTTTTAGTGAGAATTTTAAGCCTTATCATTTGCTTAGTTTTACAAAATGTTAAGAATATAAAAAAATCAACACTGCATTTAGCTAAATATGGGTAGGGCATGTGAGCAGATGCAGGTCCTCACTGCACACCCCTCTCACAGCCAGGTCCCTGGCCAAGCCGTCAGCACACTGCCAGCAGGCCAAGTCTCCAGGTAGGGGACAGTCAGGAGTAACTCCTGTGTCCTTCCAGGCAAAATCATACCACAGACTCAGGCAGCCCCTCCACCCCCCACCCCAACCCCAGTGGGTTAGAAGTACTGGCAATAATCTAATGGGAAACTACAGAGGTCTCTCGGCCATTCCTTTATAAACTGAATTTCTGGAATCCTCACACCTCGAGTGACTGAATGGGCCTTTCGAGGGCTAACTGTGCTTACTTTGATAAATGCTTCATACACATTGAGCATAGTGAGATGATCACCCTCCTCCACAGCAAATTTGCGGTGTACTCGAATCTGGAAAGAATAAAACAACATTTATTCTCACAGCCGACTCCTGTGAGCCTCTGGTACAGGGAGGTAACATTACACGGAATGGCTTGTGGCTTGCAGAGTCACAGACACCTGCTCTGTACCAGTTCCAGCTCCACCATTTCCTAAAAACCTCAGATTGGTAATGTACCCTTTCTCAGCCTCAACTTCCTTATCTATAAAATCAGGATATTAAACCTATCAAGACTGCTGCAGGACTAAGATGATTCACTGTAATACCGGCCAGAGATACAAGAGAATGTTAGTGTCCTTGTGTCTTCCCTCCTCTATCCTCTATCCAGTCAATACCATCTCTCTCAGAAGAACCGCCCCCCACCCCACCCCACCAGCCCCAGCTCCCAGGAGAACATAAGGTTCCGAGAGGACAGGGGGCCAGCTATCTGGCACATGGTAGACACTGTAGTCGGAAGCTACCACCAGCCACACAATCCTCTCAGATCTCGTCCCTCCATTTTCCCTTCTGTATGATCCTGGGCAATACCACCCTGTTCCAGTGAGGTGTTTGGTTTTTTTCTGTTTTTTTTTTTTTTTTAAGTTTTTATTTACTCATGAGAGACAGAGAGAGAGGCAGAGACACAGGCAGAGGGAGAAGCAGTCTCCATGCAGGGAGCCTGACGTGGGACTTGATCCCAGGTCTCCAGGATCACGCCCTGGGCCGAAGGCAGGTGCTAAACCGCTGAGCCACCCGGGCTGCCCGTTCTAGTGAGTTTAAGGAACAGCACACATGATAAGCACAGAAGCACACAAATATACTTAGTATCTCTAGAATTCTCTCCTTGTATCAAATACCACATAATTAACCAGCCTACCTACCCACCTTCCTGCCTTCCATTCATTTCTTCGTTAACAGGTGTTTCCTGTGCATTAGAGGCCAGGCGCTATTCTAAGCATTTGGGATGTAACAGTGAATAAACAGTGGTGGAGGCAAAAACCAAACAAGCCACATATACGGTACAGCAGGTAGCAGAAGTGCTAGAGGAAAGCAAAGGAGGGGAGAGGCTGGACCATGGAGGGGACATGCTGCAGTTCCAGGCAGTGGGTGGGACTTCAGGTTCCTCATATTGAAAATGAGTCGGCCTGTGCTGAGGGAGGACCATCAGGACTAATAGAGAAGCAAACGCAGGGCACCTGGGTGGCTCAGTGGTTGAGCATCTGCCTTTGGCTCAAGCTGTGATCCCGGGATTCTGGGATCAAGTCTCACATCGGGCTCCCCACAGGGAGTCTGTTTCTCCCTCTGCCTATGTCTCTGCCATTCTCTGTATGTCTCTCATGAATAAATATTTTAAAAATAAATTAAAAAAAAAAAACCAACCACCAAAAAACAGTGGAAAAAATGGACATACTCACCAGGGACAGAAGCAGGAAGATATATCTATCAAGTTATGACTCTGAGGGCAGAGGACAACTACCCCTAAGAAAGTCTCACCCCCAACCACACATCCCAGTTCAGCTCCTACATGTGCAAGGCTGCCACTCTCTACTCTTCCTATGACAACCAGCCCTGACCTCACACTTGCCTGCCTCTGTCAGCACACCTTACATCCAGGGTGTGTTTCATAGCCTGATTTCTCCACACACCCCTCCCATACTCTCACCCCCGCCCCACCCCCTGCAATCACGCCATTAGTGGTCTCTGGTGCCAGGGCCTCAGGTGGCCATCTCTTGGCTTGGAGTACCCCTCTACCACCACCACCACCAAAATTAACCTGCTGTGCCCAGGCAAGACTCTTTATGCCATGAGGGTGCCACCCAGGTCTCTTCCCAGAGGCACCTGAAGGCCTGTTTCCCTTATGAGGAATTGAAGAGGGCATGGTTAAGACTGGGGGCTCTGGACTGTGCAACGCAATTGCCCCAAGGCTGGGCCATCACAAATGAGTTACCTAACATTTCTGTGCCTTCATCTCTAAAAATGATGAGAATAGTGTTTACCTCCCAAGTTTATGGTGAAGACACAAGGGAACACGAGGCACATAAAACGTCTGGCATAGTGTCCAGAACACAACAAACATGCAGAATGCAAGTGGATTCCATTCGCACAGCCCTGTCATTGGTGGTTCCCAGACAGTTTCAACAAGGAGAGCCCACAGTGAAAGAGACTGGTATGAACGGCTTGGGGGAAAAGGCTAGACCTACCGCCTGAGACTTCTGATTTGCGGGGACCACAAAGATATTCTGGATTTGCATCATGGCTGCAATGCTTAGAATTTCCTGAGAACAGCCAAAATTTCCTATAAAACAAAGAGCATGTTTGATTTCAAACATGTATTGTCAACGAGGAGTGAAAGACATTTTGTTATTTTCCTTACACCATACTACAAACGAAGGTCATGTATTTATACACAGTTTGTTCGAGTTCATCATATATGAACACTTTATCCTGCTGTAATGTCCATATGTGGCCCAGATGAACAGAGGCCCAGGAGGACTCTGAGAAAGGAGATGCTATTGCACTCAGCAGTTGGGACATCGAGGACTCTCGCTGTGTACCACAGTGGGGGGTTGTGTCCCTTCTGCGGTCTCTCTCCTCCTGGACCCCTCTCTGGGGTGGCCTCCCTCTCAGCAGGGCTCACCTGACCTAGCAAGTCCAAGACGCACCCAGACCAGAGCAGCACTCTGCAGACAGTGGCTGCTCATACCTGGCACAAGGGCATGGGTGCTTCAGGGCACTGGACAGTGAGCAAACTGCACTGCCCATCCTCCTTCCCATAGTTTCCTGCCTCCTGGCTGATATGCTCCCCCAGCCCCAAAGTTAAGAGTCCTGTTTCTCAATGTAAGCCTAAGGTCATCTGGGTGTTTAAAGCTGACTCTAATCATACTTAGTCTGAAGTACAGCTCTGTAAACTGCTAGTGAATATAAAAGCCGAAAACAAGAAAAAAAATTCTCATTTCCTTTCCTGGTAGGAGTGGTGGGGGGGGGAGGGAGACACATAAACTATACTCTCTCTACTCTCTCTATGATTCTGACTCAACCTTTAACTCGTAAACTTTCACCCCTTACTCATCTCCTCACAAACATCTGAAGGTGTCAGGGAAGGTGGAATTCCTGGGTGCTGGTGGCAGGAATACAAAGCACTGTGGCCTCTGTGGAAAACAGAATGAGGAGTCCTCAAAAAATTAAACACAGAATTATTTGATGATCCAGCAAATAAGCGAAAGCCAGTACTCCAACAAATGCTTGTATGCCAATGCTCACAGCAAGCTTATTCACAATACTTGGCAGGTGGAAGCAACGCCAAGTGTCCATCAGCAGATGGGCAGTACGTACACACAGCAAAATACTATTCAGCCTTTAAAAAGGGCATTCTGACATATGCTACAACATGAATGAACCTCAGAAGACAGTATGTCAAGTGAAATCAATCTGTCACAAAAGAACAAATATTGCAGGATTCTGCTAAAGGGAGGTTCCCAGAATCATCAAATTCATGGGGACAGAGTAAGAGGATGGCTGCAGGGCTTGGGGGTAAGAGGGAATGGGGAGAGTTGGTGTTTAATGGGGACAGAGTTTCAGTTTGAAAAGATGAAAAGTTCTGGAAATGGAGTGATAAGGGCTGAACGACAATGTGAGTGTACTTAATGCCTCAGAACTGTACAGTTGAAAATGGTAAAATTTCATATATTTTTTACCATAATTAAAATAAATAAAAAATAAAGAACTTCCCAGTTTCAAAAAAACAAAACAAAACAAAACAAAACAAAAACAAATCAGGTATCAGTTCTAGTTCCCCAGGAAACAAACAAAAAGTGTTTAATGGTGACTGACACAGAATCTCCAGTTAACAACATGCCCCAAATCAGACAGCATTAGCTCCTTCACTGCTCAGAATATATCGTGCCCCCTTCCCTAGGGTACACAAAATTCAAGAAGTAATCCTCTGACAGAATCTACGAGAACTGTTGGTCTCCACATACCTGATTCGAGCAGCATTTTTGCAAACATGGGATTCAAAGGAAACTCTGCAACTCTCATGCCAAGTGGTTCAGTTAAGCGACAGTCTTTGTCCAGACCTGCCGTAAGAACAACAAAAATCAGAAGGCATGAACCAAAGTGTTGGAAGATAGACAGTTATCAGGAGGATAAACGATGATGTGCGTTAGAAAAGTTGTCCAAAAAGATGGATCATGCTACCAAACTCAATCTTACATCAGAATGCTATTAAATTAAAAGAAGAAAAGACCGCCTCTGAGCTTCTGAATACCCAATTTTGAAAAACTGATACTTCTAATAGCTTCTATTTAAGAACTTCATTCCAAGGAAATGGCCCTGCAGCCTCCTCTCACTCCCCATTCCCCTCACACAGCCCAGACACAGCTCCTTCCAAGCACAGATGTTCCAGAATGGTATCCCATACCCTCTGATCCTCTCACACTATGAGAGCAATTACAAGGCCAGGGACTGGGAATCTAAATGTTTGCCCAGATCTCTCTTGGATGCCAACACCAGAACCATTCATCCAACTACCTCCTGGGCAATTTACTGAACAGGGCAGAATCCAATTCCCCACATCTTTCCTTGCCTCTTCACCACTAACCAATATCCAGGTATGGGATTCCCAAGATGCTGACTACTACTTTATTGCCATTCAGACTATTCCCAAGATATGCCATTAAAAAAACATGCTGCAGAGCTCAGAGTAAGACAGGAAAGGTAATTTTCTCTTCTGTTCCCATATAATCATCTCTTGAAAGGTGATAATTCAGCTTGTAACTATAAATTAAGTCAGGTGCCTTAATTCCTCTGCCTTTTCCAGCTTACTTAGGGCAGTGAAGAATTAGAAAATATTTTAACTTTCATTCTGTTGGATTAGAGGCAAATCAATCCAAATGAAAAACTCTGGGCAGCCCTGGTAGCTTAGCGGTTTAGCGCTGCCTTCAGCGTGGGGCCAGATCCTGGAGACCAGGGATCCAGTCCCACGTCAGGCTCCCTGCATGGAGCCTGCTTCTCCCTCTCCTGTGTCTCTGCCTCTCTCCCTCCCTCTCTCTGTCTCATGAATAAATAAAATCTTTAAAAAAAAAGAAAAGAAAAGAAAAGAAAAGAAAAACTTCTAGGTAGTCAATGTTCTCCCCTACTCATTACAAACTATTCCATGAAACTTTCCTTTCAGGGTCCTACTACATGCTTAAGAACAGGGACAGGAACCTATTTTGGCACACATGCACTCCGGGCTGACTTGACACAGACTCACCTAAAGGCCTTTTAATCACTGATGATCCAATTACATCAGTAATTGGCTATTCTTTTGCAGGGAAGTATCACAAATGTAATGAATGAAAATGGACCCCATACAAAAAAAATTTACTCAAAAATGGATCACGGACTTACTAAATATAAGGGCTGAAACTATAAAAACTTTTCAAAGAAAACCTAAGAGAGATCTCCATAGAGAGGTTGGGCAATGGTTTCTTAGACAAGACACCAAAAGCACAAGCAACAGAATACATATACTGAACTATGTGAAAACTTAAAACTTTTGTACTACAAACAATTATCATCAAGAAAGGTGAAAAGCCAACCCACAGAATGGAAGAAGTATTCACAAATCACAGATCTGAAAAGAAACTTACACCCAGAACACATAAAGAACTCTTCCAACTCAGTAATAAAAGAGACAGTACCCTCAAGTAAAAATGAGCAAAGGATTTGAACAGACATTTCTCCAAAGAAGATTTATGAGTGGCCAATACACATGAAAAAGTGTCTAACATTACTAGTCATTAGAGAAATGCAAATCAAATCCATGAGATACCACTTCATTTCCTCTAGGATGCTTATTAACGCAGAAGACAGATAACAACTTGCTATCATCTGAAGCAAGGGGAACCCTCATACACTGCTGGTAGGAATGTCCACCAAGAATTAGCACGTAAATGTTTACAGCAGCTTTATTTAGCCAAAAAGGGTAAACAACTCCAATGTCCATCAATTGCTCAATGGATAAGGATAATACGTGGCATATCTCATCCAAGCAATGCTTTATTAGTCAGCAATAAAAAGGAATGAGTATCAACACACGCTATAACACGGATGACTCTTGAAAACATCGTGCTGAATGAAAGAAGCCAATTGCAAAAGACCACAGATTATATGATCCTGTTTATGTGAAATGTCCAAAACAGGCAAGTCTACAAAGAAAGAGATTAGGTCAGTAGTTGCCTGGGGTTGGGAAGAGGGGAAAGGGAGTGGGGAGTGAGCACCCATGGGTACAGGATTTTTTTTCTTAGGTGATAAAACTGTTTTAAACATTCTAAACATGGGGTGATGGTGGCACAACCCTGTGAATACATTAAAAACCACTGTACTATACGCTTTAAATGGGTAAACTATATGGTATGTGAATTATGCCTCAACAAAAATGTTAAAAACAAAACAATCTCAAAGGACAAAACCTCTATCTAAACTTACCACCAAACCAGACATTCTGTTCACTTGGGGCAACATCTGCAGCAAAGATAAGTACTTCCTAAACAGATGAATTCAGACTATAGTTCTCTCTTTCTTAAAGTAAAAACTACATTTTTAAACAAGAGACTAGAGGTTCCTTTATACCTTGGTGTTTCCTTGCCCCAAAGAATTCCATAGGCTGGTCATTGACCCAATTCTTCACAGGAAACTCCAGGAATGGAATGAGGGGGGAAACAGGGAGAAAACACTGAGCCAGAAATTTCGGGATGGGGTGGAGGGACTGAGAAAAAGGCCTAGAGAGGTAACATTTGACGTACTCTTAGGGAATCTTCTAGATATCTTTCAGGAGTGTGGCTCCAGTGATGGTTATTAATAGCTCCTGATGTCCCAACATGCTTTATGAATTCACTGTCATAACTGGACTTCATGTACTATTAATCTAATTATGGTCCCATCTTTTTATTTTGATAAAGCTTAAGAGTTGTTAAGAGCATCATACATATGCAGAGAACCAGTCCCATCTCTGAAGATACTAAGAGCCCTAACGTGAATACAATCTAACCAATACCATCTAATAATAAGTAGATCAGAGAACACGTAAGACAGGCATACCTCCCAGAGCATAGAGTAACTCCAACGCTTGAACCATCGACTGGGCTGGAGGGGGCTGTAAAAACATAAAAATCCTCCTAGATTAATTTCCTCAGATAACAGACATAAAATGTGACTATTGCCCAAATCCACTCTCCCCTCTTATGTGCCCCATAGCTCCCAGCCTCCATGCTTGAACTCACATTGGTGCCCCAAATGCCCTTCCTCTCCTTCTCAGCATCCATAGTACTACTTGGTCTTCAATCACAGCTTGATTTAAACACTGCCCCTTGGAGCCTTCCCTCATGCTCCCCTCCACCAGAAATGATGGGTCCCTTCTTTGAACAACCTCCCTGTTTTCCTACACTCTCATCAGACACTTCTGATTTTTTTCCTTCACAGTCTCAATCTTCCATTGCAGCAGCCCTGGTGGGACCTCTCAGATCCCAGTGCCAGGCCTTGCCCATAGAGGGCAAATGACATACACAGGATCTGAATTTCTGAAAATAGAGAACACTAGGCAATCTGAAGTTAAGCAAAGCTGCTATCATGACCTTCAGTCTGATTCTCTGGATCTAAATCACATTCCCAGTATTTTCACCCAAACACACAGTATTTCTCTCTGGCCTCATCTGATTTGGGACCATATGCAAACATTATGTTTGAACATAGTTGGAAGGACTGTATATGTCTAATTCAGTTTGTTTTTCCGCATGGTTTTCTGTTTTCACTGTTTTGTTTAATTTTGTTTTGTTTACCCAGAGAAAGTTCACAGTGATTACTTGGGATAGCTGCATAATATTCCAATAAGGTCATAATCCATAAAATGCACAACTGTCTTCCTCCTGGGTAACTGAGTTGTTTTCTGTTCTTTGCTACTATAACTAACACTGCTAAATAAACAAAATTATATGTGCCCTGTGATTTCAACTATAAAAAGATAAAAATAAAAATACCACAGTTTTGGGAGAAAATAACCAGAAGGGAATATATGAAAATGAATTTGTATGTATTTTCCTCATACTTCAGTTGTCCAAAAGTTTATGATTTCATTATTCCATTTCAAAATTTAATATACAATGATGCTATAAACATGATCATATATGTAAGTTTTCTTCTTCTTTTAAATTATTTTTTCAGGATAAATTTCCCTGAGAAGAAATATCAGGCATTTCTACAGTTCATAAAATAATGTCAGAAAACTGCTTTCCCAAACTGTCGGCTTTGGACTTTCTCATTTTACTGCCTGTTTGATCACTTAACTAATGTGAAGTGGTACCTAACACCTATTTCAATCTGTACTTACTTCTCTTCTAGAGGAGCCAAACATTCAAATGTCTCTTTTGTGCTGCTTCCTTTCCTTTAGCTCTTTTTTCAGTGGATATTTGATTTATTCCAAATGATGCTTGAAAAGCTCTGCAGTTCTCAAGATGCTGATATGTCATTTTTGCCATTACATGTTTTCTTTCATCTTAGATGGGAGGATTTTCTTAAAGCTTTTAATTTGCATATATTACTTATCTTCTCTGTAATTTCTTGCATACACCAATAATCAAAGAGGGTATTTTTTTCCATACTTATGATAAATACACAGTTGTTTTCTTTGGGAGAGAGACTGATATTTTCTATTCCTTCATTCACCTAGTTCATCATGACATATATAATATTAGGGACTTTACTATCTGAGCATCCAGGCTTGTCATACCACATAACAATACAGTTGGGACAGAACAAGAGTTAACCTTCAAATCATAAAAGTTCAGGAAGAAAATATGACTGAATGTTTACTAACTGACCAAGATGGAGGAAAGTGCTTTATAAGGACAGAAATAACAAGAAATCACAAACAGAAAGATTTTACTGTGGAAATATTTATAATGTCTGCACATTTAAAAAAACAAATTTAAAAAAACCAGTAAAGGGATCCCTGGGTGGCGCAGCGGTTTGGCGCCTGCCTTTGGCCCAGGGCGCGATCCTGGAGACCCGGGATCGAATCCCACATCAGGCTCCCGGTGCATGGAGCCTGCTTCTCCCTCCGCCTGTGTCTCTGCCTCTCTCTCTCTCTCTCTGTGACTATCATAAGTAAATTAAAAAAAAAAAAAAAGAAAAGAAAATCCTAGTTTAAAAAAAAAAAAAAAAAAAAACCAGTAAAATACAAACAACTAGAAAAACCAGTTGCAAGAAATACTATAGACAAAGGTTAATGTCTTTAATAATTAAAGGGCTCTTAAAAATCACAATAAATGCTAATTCTAACAGATAAAGGGCTTAACAATTCAGAAGAAATATAAAGTGGACAATAAATGGAGTTTTTTAAAAGTCTTTGGAGAAATCAAACAATAAGGGACAGATATTTTTCCCTTCCTGCCTTTCTCCCTCCTGACATCAATCAAATTAGCAAAACTCTAAAAGAAAATAACATGGCATGACACACACACAGTGAGACAGGCAGCACGCACTGCTGGAGCTTACACTGGTAAAGCAATCTGGCCACACATCAAGGATGTACAAAATGACTATAGCTCTTTGACCCTATAACTCCACTCCCGGAAACCTGCTCCCAGGAAATGAGCAGAAAGGAGATCAGCCACGAGGACATCCCCCACAGCTCTACCAAAGCCCTCCTGGCTCCCCTACCTGTGATATTCCCTCAGGTAGGCACCTATGCACACTTGCTATCCTGGATCCCCCCACCCTCCTAACCTGGTGAAATCCTACCTGGATTTCAAGTCTCACTTTGCACAAGACTGACTGGGCTGGAGGCCCCTCCTCTGTCTCTCAGAGCACTGGGCCCATGCACAGCAATTACCCACTTACTTGTCACCCCCCAGCAGACAAGAACAGGAATTGTATCTCCCCTGTCGGGCTCTACTCCCCCATACCCTGCACAGGGCCTGGTGCTGAGTGGGTACATGACACACGAACTAAGGGCGGGTGGAGAGGGGGATGATGTGCTTCATCTAACGTCCTGACATTTGCCCACGGGCATTCCAGACAGAAGGTAGGACTTACCGACATGAAGTGGAACCTGAGGACATTGTCGATCCCTAGTGCTTTCAGCTGTAGGATGACAGGTGCCAAATTGCTACGCTGCATCTCAGGAACAGTGCATTGAGGCAGCTTGTCAAAGGCTTCCTCTGAGGATAAGAAATCAGAACTGTTTGGGGTCAAATGCCACAATCAAACACAATCATTATGCCCAACGGACAGTTTTCCTTCTCTAATGAGAGGCTCTAAGACTCTAAAATCAGATGCATATGACATCACAACACAAAGTTGTTTCATATTTAGAAAAGACCATTCTATTTAAAAAGTATCTTAGCAGTTTATATCTTTATAAATAATGTATCTTTATAAAAATCTGTTCTCTTACTTTAGAATGCTTTTTTAACATGCTTTTTGTCAGCAAAACATGAAATCAAAGAAAGAAGTATGTGCTGGACCAATACTGGCACCCAGGCACCACTACCCCTGCCTGGGGTTGCACTAAGTCTAGAAGGCAAGAACTGCACATACAAATAAAGAACAATCTCAAAGTAAATCACCAAAATGGTAACCAGAACATAACAAATGACCAAATCATACAAAGAGCAAAAATTGTCCAAATCTAACTTTTAAAACCAACAAGCCAGGCATGCATCATACTCAGAATCTGATAATGTCCCAAGCAGATCAATGAATGCTTGCATGCCCCATCAGGAATAAAAGATGACTTCCAATAGGAAAAAGCACACAAGATACAGAGGTGCCAAGATGGGAGGGGCAGGAATGGGGGAAGAGAGGAAGAAACTTTGAGAGGCCTTTTCATAAAAGCCTGGCAAACAGGGCAGGGGGAGGAGGGAAAGAAGGGATTAAATCACTTTTGTACATATCCAGAAAGCTTACGGATTATATAAAAGATGCTCCGCCCACAAAAATCCCTCTCACATCAGTCAACATTTTAAATGTGCTCAACCGCCTTAGCACTAGAATGGACCAAACCCCATGTAGATCATAAGGCTTTAGTTAACTAGAGAAAGAAAACAACAACAAGTATCAAGAAGAAACAGCACTATCACTGAAGATTTTTTCAAAAAGGTTATGAGTGAACAGACAACCAGTGTTCCGTGGACAGACTGGTACAAACGGCCAAAGGCACAGGTCTAACTGGGAGGTGCTGAAGAACAGGCAACAGCAAGAAATTCCACATGGGATATTCCCTTTGAATTTTAAGAGCATTTTGGGGAAGGCATCTTGGTAGGATAACCACATTTTCCAAGCATACTTCTGACAGAGGGAGAAGCAAAGTTCTCAGTAACGAAAACAAACCTGCTGAGAGGCCACTCACATAAAGCCAGTGCTGCCCACGAGTACATGACATTCCATTAGACTCTACTGAGGACCCAAGTGTGTCAGGCCCTGGGTCAGGAGCTGGAGGTGCAGCTTCCAGAAGCTTCAGTGATATGAAAGGGCCTAGGACCAAGACCAGAAACAGTAACCTATAAGGCGGAGACCCAGTGAAGGGAATGGAGGCTCAGGGAAGGAGGAAGCACAGTCACTGCAAAAAGCATTTGAGATTGCTTCATGAGGGAACTACCATTTGAGAGAAGGATGTGAAGGATAAGGGGGATCTGCTGGGCAGAGGGAACAGCCCAAGGAAGGTATCAAAGATACGAGATGCAGATGTAGGAAAATAGAAAGTATGTTCAGGAAGAGCAGAGTGCAGCTGGGATGCAGTGTAGGGCAGCTGTGTGGACAGTGGGAGAACATGAGCTAGGAAAAGTCCTGGAGGGTTCTGGGAAAGTTAAGGGACTAAGCAGACAGCACTCTGCTCAGAGCTACACTCTGAAAGCTCACAGAAGCCAGTCAACCAAGAAAGCCTAGAGGCTGGAGGACAGTGCGCCCCATTACTGTTGGGTGAACCCTACCCAACCCCACTCCACCAAAACTGCTCCTGCGACAGAGCCAGTAACCTTTCAACCAAATCTACCTACCTGTCTTTAGGCTGCATTCTGTACTTTATTTCTTTGGTGCATAAGATAATGCTGGCCATTTCCTCTTTAAAAATCGCCTAAGTTCTTCAAAAAGAATTCAACATAGAATTACTGTATGACCCCACAATTCCACTCCCAGGTATATGCCCAAAAGAATTAAAAACAGGGACTCAAAATACACATTTTCATAGTAGCAACTATCCACAAAAGGCAAAAGGTAGAAATAATCAGCCAATGAATTAAAAAATTTGTGGCATATCCATCCATAGAATCCTAGTTAACCATAAAAAAGAATGAAGTACTGGGGCACTCAGGTTGGCTCAGTCAGTTGAGTGGCCAATTCTTGATTTTGGCTCAGGACATGGCTCATGTCCAAAGATCCAGCCCCATGTTGGGCTCTGCACTGGGTGTGGAGCCTGCTTGAGATTCTCTCTCTCCCTCTGCCCCTACCCTCCCTTTCTCTCATTAAAAAAAAAAAAAAAGAATGAAGTACTAACACAACAGAGACGAACCTGGAAAACATTTAGCATTCATTATGCTAAATAAAAGAAGCCAGACACAAAAGGTCACATAGTGTATGATCCCATTTATATGAAATATCCCAAACAGATAAATCCATGGAGACAGAATAGACTGGTGGTTGCCAGGAGGCAGGGAGAACTGCGGAGAAACTGCTCAATGGGCACAGAGTGAGGGAAATATTCTGAAACTAGACAGAGGCAGTGATACAATGTTGTGAATGTAATTAAATCCCACTGAATGGTTTGATTTAAAATGGTTCATTTTAGGGGTGCCTGAGTGGCTCATTTGGTTAAGCATCTGCCTTCGGCTCAGGTCATGATGCTGGGGACCTGGGATCAAGCCCCATGTTGGGCTCCCTGCTCAGCAGAGAGTCTGCTGCTCCCTATGCCCCTCCCCCTGCTTGTGCTGGCTCTCTTGCTCATGACCTTTCTCTCTCAGATAAATAAATACAATCTTTATAAATAAATAAAAGTTAATTTTATGTTATATGAATTCCACCTCAAAACATCTGTTTTCTCTTCCCCAAATTTCTGGATGCCTTTTAACCTTGGTTCTCTCTTTCCTCTCCCATCATTCCTCCTTAGCACCTTCAGTAAGATGCTCAGGCCTCAGGCTCCAACTCCCCCGCCTCCCATGGACATCCTTACCCACCCACTTCCTCCCTACCAAGTACCTGTACATTCCATTCCCTTTGCTTGGTGCTATCCCTTCCCCTAGATAACCACTGGGTGGGCAATAAGATCAAGCACAAATACTCAAGTGTGAAGCCCTCCCCGGTGGCGTAACTCCCTGCTCTCTGCTTTCAAGGCTCATTCCGGAATGGGAACCCTCTCATGCTATAACATGCCGATCTGTTTGCGGGGTTGCCTCCACTACCTGGCTCTCCACCATGTGCCCACAGATTACATCTCACCTAGCCCAAGATCTCCAAACTCCGGCACAAAGGCTGGTTTACAGCAGTGTTCTGTAAACATTCGCTACAAGAAAGAACAGAGTCAAGGACTGAACAAGGTGATGGTTATCAGAAGGAAGAAAGAGACAAATAACAAAACCCTAGGATCTGGGAAGTGAGTGCAGATGGATGATGGACAGAGCAAGAGGATTAAAAATGATGTGAAAATTAAGTCTGGACAACAGAGGAGAAATCTCAGTGCCATTACCCACAAAGAGAAAGAGAAAGTAGCTCTGGACACATCACTGTCAAAGGCAAGGCTGCCTTAAAGCTAGAGAGAAAGTTTCTGAAGGGCTGAGATGCTTTATCATAACTTTATCTTGTTCTTTTAGACCCTAACATGGCGCCTGGCAGAAAGCAGGAGCCAAACAACTATCTGCTTTCTATCAGTGGTCTCAGGAGAGAACCCGCCATTTTCGCTCTGCAAAGATGCTCTGAACCAGAGGCAAGATGGAACCCACTGTGAGACCCAACAGGAGTCAGGATTTCTTGTTCTTCCTAAAATAAGAAAGCACCATGTTAAGCTGAGGGAAAGGAAAGACAGGACCTGAGACATGTGGCCCAGGCTACAGGGTCACAGGGCTATAGATCTACCCTGGGCAGGTCTACACCTAAACATCAAGTTGGAATGGGAATGGCAGTAACTGCAAACTTGTGGGCCAGCCTTGGCCAATGAGAGCAGCAGCAGAGAACTGCTTCGTTTTGACTGAAGAAAGTAGCAGGGGCAAAGGACAGAGGGCCTTGTGAGGGGGTCTGGATTTTATGTGCAGTTCTGCCCATGAGGGGAACCATCCTGATGCTCTCCAGGGCTCAGGCTAACCATGAGAAAGTCAACAGCCCTGAAGGAGCGCCACACTAACCTGTATAAAGGCGGTAACATTTTCCTGAGCGGCTGCGGCCAGCACGCCCCGCGCGCTGGTTGGCTGACGCCTGAGACACTGGGGCCACCACCAAGCACTCAATGGCTGTCCTGGGATTATAGGCACGGAGCTTCACAAAGCCACAGTCGATCACATACACAATCCCGCTGATTGTAATGGAGGTTTCGGCCACATTGGTGGCCACTATCACCTAAGTCCCCACAGCAAGAAAAGGAAAAAGAGAAGACGTTTGGTTCTTTTCACTTTTAAAAAACTACTCAAAATCCTCAAAGATCTATTAAAGATATTTCCAACAATTTACAATCTGTAAGAGGCAGCTGAATATACTGGAAAAAACAGGATTTTCAGGGCCAGGGGGTCCCGGGTTTGAATTCTCCCTAAGGTGTAAGGTGGTCCATAAGGACTTTGGACAAATTATTTAAATTCCTGCAGTCTCGCATCTACATGTACATCTACAGCCTTCCTGGGCTGGGAGGGAGGGGGGGGGCATGAAACGTGAAATACAAGTACAGCCTGGTGCTTGGTCCATAATAAATGCTCAGCAAATGTTTGTTTTTGCCTTCTGTACAACTAAAGGAAATCATCACCTTGAACATCTTAATTCATTCACTCACTCACACCTCAACTATTTCCTGAGGGTCTGTACTCTGCAGGCACCGTTCAAGGTGCTGGGGATGTATGATGAGCAAGAAACACAAGGCCCCTGTTCCCCCAGAGTCTGTGAGTATAGATAGCATTTAGAACTTTTTTAAAAAGATTTTATTTATTTATTTATTCATAAGAGACACACAGAGAGAGGCAGAGGGAGCAGCAGGCTCCTCCCAGGGAGCTCGATGTGGGACTTGAGCCTGTACCCCAGGATCATGCCCTGAGCCACAGGCAGATGCTCAACCACTGAGCCACCCAGGCATCCGCATTTAGAACTTTTTAAAGGCACTTTTACATCTGTCATTTTATAAAAATCTTCTGACCATTTTCATATAGTAGACATTTAAGATTTTATACTAGAAAACCACTGGTCCAAAAGTTCTTATTTATGTTTCACCATTGAAAAAAATGGGGCTTGAAGTTAAGTCACTCATCCAGACACAGAGTAACCCAGGCACAGAATCTGGGCTTCCTGAACGGTTGGCCACAGTTCACGTTTGACTGAGCAGACGAGGTACTGCATCTCAATGGCATGAGACTGAGCACCTTCTTCTAAGTAGTCCAAATTGAGAATGGGATCCTCAGACCACCCCTCCCCCTACTTATTCTCTGCCACCTGCTGATAAACAGCTACAATAAGCTGGTTTGGGGCCAGTTCTGTGCCTTCCTCATCTAATGGGAAGGAAAGCCAAGTAAGGCCCAGGGGATGATAACCAGGATGCAGACTGGCTGCCTGCTGGCTCCTTCCAACAAGTGCTTCTCACCATACCCTTCCCCAACCCAATTTCAAGGCTAAATATTTTTCAGCCACACCGTGAATTAATTGATTTAAATTTGGCTCTACAGGCTAACCGGTACCATTTGTAGTAACTTCTCTATTGTTCCTGACTGATCACAATTCACCTAGATGGTCATTTAAGCCAAGCTAGTATTATGCCATAGGGAAATACTGAGCAGACAGTAAAGAGGCAAAGAGAAATCACTTGCTGTAATAACCACTTCTGTGAGGCAGGTTTAGAAATCTCTGCAATATACTATTTATTGTGTGCTTTTAGATTTATTGCGCAGAAGCATTGACCTAAAGGTCTTAAAGAAACCTTATTTAGAAAGTTTCACTTCAATTAAAAAAAAAAAAATCCTCCTAGTGCAAAGGAAAGGGGCCCCAGCATGACCACAGGTGGCAGCAAACAGCCCTGGTCACTGGGCTAGTCTCACCTTTCTGACACTGCGGGACACCCTTTCAAACACTTTCATTTGCTCAAAGGAAGGCAGTCCTGCGTACATGGGGAGAACTCGGAGGTGTCTCTTCATCCCAGTTCGACCTAGCGCGCGAGCCTGCTCGATCAGCATAGACACAACAGTTTCCACCTCTTCCTAAAAACATTGAACCAGGGACAAAAAAACCTGAGATCAATCTGAAGCATGTCATTTTATCAGACTTGAAAGAAAATGAAAGCTGGGATAAGAATTTTAATTGCGATCAGATTCACGATTTCCAGTGTAATCACACTCTGCTCTGGGGTGGTTTTTAATCAAATGCTACTGAACAGTGGTGCCTATGGGGTGAAAATTTCCGAGTGTCAGATTCATTACTAAAATCTATACTATCTGCGGTGAACAGAAGAGCTCCCAATAAACAAAACCAAGGACTATTTTACTCAGCTTTCATGTACTGTGGCAAACAAAGCATATCATACATACAGACAAGCTGTGACATATAAAATCGCTATAAGCTTTCCCCAGAAAAGATTACTCTACCGTGGAAAGTGTTGACGGTGGAAAAGATTATGACTGGAGGGTGGTTCTGAACAGCACTCTGACCGTAAGTGAGCACTCTGGTTTGTTCAGTTGTCTTTCCAGAGATGTGCCCACTTACCACCTCCAGGATGAGCAGCATCACTGGGAAAGAGGCTTGCAGGAGTAAGACACATGCACAAAATGTACCTAACTCAACATTTCATCGTGGTAAACACAACAGCCCATTGACTGCATCGTTTACTTTGGAATCAACTAATGAATTTAAAGTATATCGAATCCTCTGCAGACAGAACAGGTGGGAACTAATGATTCCCTGACAAGCTAGTCAGTAGATGAATGACATCAATCCAAACAATTTTCTACGCAATTAAGTAATCACAAAATACAATAAAACATGAAATGAATGGCCAAGTAAAGTAATAGGCCTTTGTTAAATTTTGGTGCTGCCTTAACGTGTCTGTTCATCAGAGAAAATTCCAGTGGAATTACCTGGCCAGTCAGAAATGCTAGGATGTCTCCATCTCCCTCTGTCTGGTGAATTTTCATCACAGTTTCTACAGTTGATTTGATATAATCTGGAACAGGACTGAAAAGATGTATGAGATACATTCATCACTAGAACATACTCATTAATTATAAATTACACTAACAATCTGGCAGCAAAGCCTCATGAAAGTTAGTCTGGGCCTGCCTGACATGTAAACAGTACATGAATAAATAAACATTCATTTCCTTTTTTCCTTTTTTTTAAAGGCAGTATTCAAAAGTAATCCATAATTACATGTATACCACGAAAGTGCTTTATTTGCAAAGAAATAAAAACCCATGCAAATAAAAGTGCTATCTTTAGCAAGCAAAGAGGCCTGGTCAACGAAAGTTGGGGGCTGTGGTCCCAGTGCTCAATCTCATACTCTTTCCACTTTCCCTCCTAATCACTGGCAGCATGTCTGAGTAGAGTGTTCAGAGCTAACGGATATGTTATCCAGTGAGAAACTCAGAAGTTAGTCCCATAACGCTCTGGATTTATCAACCACTGTACCAGGCTTCTGGTCTTTGTCTGTCCGGTGACTAGGTATAAGAATTAGGATGGTCTCTTCCTATCTAAGGGGGTTCCTCCCAACCATGTCAACCAGGCCCCCTTGCTAATGTAGAGCACTAAGAACCAAATGATTCAAATCATCACTGTTGCCCTCATAGACAGGTAGCCTTGTAAACCTCAGTTCTGAAGATTATCAAGCCTCCTCCCTATAATCTTGTTACCACTTTGCTCTTTCCAACTAAGCTATTGGCCACAGACTTAGAAATTTGCACTTTGGTGTCAAGAGTTTCAAAACGCATTTAGCATGGTATTGAGCAGGATTCCAGAACATCCTCTCAGACAGGAGACACAAAACATGCTCCTCTCAGCAGCCCGGCATATTGCCCTTGAGGCTACGAGTAGATACAGTGGCTTCACATTCCATAGCTCAGGCCCCGTTTGCTAATCATCATCGTTAAAAATAAAGTATCATCAAACCTTTGTAAATAAAAGATATCCACTGGAAATGTTCGCCCTTCTACTGTAAGGATCACACATGTATCCCTTGTTGGGTCACTGGTTTCATTCTGATTAAAGAAATCCCGGAATTTCTATTTAAAAAAAAAAAAAAGGACACTTCATTTCTCTCAAAAAAAAAAAATGATTTGTTGTTACATAAAGAAAGAAAATAATATAAAACTGACAGAGCAGGGGTTGGGTAGTAGAGATTGGATATAACACAGACTATCAGTTACAAAATACTAAAAATCCTATTTTTATTATTGCAATTTTGAGGAATCACATTTCAACAACAGACTCTTTACTAAACTTTGATAAAAAATAATAAAGGTTAGATTTCAAAACTCTGTTACTCACCAATACATCTGGGTGGGTCCACCTGAAACTATGGCATTACTTATTTTTTATCCCCTGTATTTTATTTAACAAAAAATTGGGTCCAAAGATGTGATTCAAATTAAATACAGTTTAAATCAGGTTGATGTATATATAGCTCTAATCTGAAAAGCACATATCTGATTATCAATTTACAAAGAATTTTTATTCTTTGTAAATTTATCAATTTACAAAGAAACTTTATATTTCTACAAACACTAGCTATGATCCTAGTGTTACAGTTACAGATATATATTTATTATAACCTTCCCAAATTTTAGGCAGGAACAGTTTTGGCAAGGACAGTGTCTTCTCTATCTTTCCATGCCCTGGGGGAGTTAGCACAACACTTTTAGGGGGGAAGTCATCCATTACACACTTCGCCAGCACTCCCACAGTACACTGTGAAGAGAGGTAGCTCCTGGCAGCTCCTCCAACAAAGGTGGCTACATCTTCTCCCATGGCACTTGACTACCAGACTGGCAGTTTATAAGTAGGCCTGGCACAAGAGCTCTGGCCAAAAATGGGCCAGGAAGATAACACTGATGATCCCTTCTCATGAAATCTGACCTGAGATACACAGAGAAGCTGGCAGTGAGTGCCTGAGGGGGAGCTGCTGTGTCAGTGGCAGAGGGACATGGAAATCCTGTTGGGTCAAGTATGTCATCCGATTCCCACCAATGATATTCCAGTATGATCCCTGAACCCTGGCTGGGCATTACTTTTCATTATCCTAGGAGGTCTGGCTAGGAGAACACAAGTCCTGCCTCCTTTATTCCTCATGTATCTTTACTGACCATGCTGGTGCCTGCCCTGGACACTGGGAGCCAGGGTACACTGAGGACTGCTTCGCATACAGAGCAATGGACATGGAGGAGCCCTTCTACAAGAGTTGATTGGATTGAACTACTGAATAGTGGGATGCTATAGGATGCTATACACTGACCTCAAAGTTGTATCTGAGAAGAGTAAGCACAGACATAAAAGTGCTCCATGCCAACACAAGAACCATGCTGTGCTATGAAGAACTCCATGGCACTACTCTTCACTTCCCTTTTGGATCAAGTGACTTCAGCCCTCCTGTGCCCTATGATGTGATACACAAACAAGTGAGAAAAGACTGCTCCTCTACACCCCAAAAGAGTGAATAATCCAGGGGGGATGGGCATATGAGGAACCAATCAAAATACAAACAAAGGCAGAATGACTACATGACCAGAAAAAAGCTCTAAGTTATTCAGAATGAAGGTCAACGCTAAGCAGCTTTCAGGGAAGGCTTCATGGAGGCAGCAGTACTCCCTGGCAAAGCCTGGATGGATGAGGAGGACTATACTGGCTACTAAGAAGAGACAACCCTTCTATGGCTGACAGCAGAATGCAGACTAAGATATAAAGGGCTCACCAACAAAGGAAAGAGCCCAAGGTCCAGGGCAGGCCAGCCCCGCTCTGAGTTGTTCTCTCATCTACAGAAGGACAAATCGCTATCTACCTTGTGTGGGCCTGCAGTCAGCACAGGTCTGGCCTAGAATGTGTACTCAGGAAGTGATCATGCTGTCTGTCACTCTGAAGGGGCCCGAATGTCATGCTACATGGGCACTTCATCTGATGAGCCAGACAAGGGCAGTGAGGATGGGCATGACATCCTCAGACCTGTGTTCTGGATGCCTGGCTCGAGTGGCCACTTTGGAGGAGGGCAGGGGCAATAAGAGAGTGGAGGCAAGCTAATTCAGGAAGGTACCGGAATAGCTCAGAGGAGAGAATGAAAGCAGGGGCCCGGTGAAAGTGAAGCCTACCAGAGGTATGAGTGACGGGGCCGGGCAGTCAGTGAGCAAGTGCACGCATATGCACGCTGGGGAGGATGGAGTTTCTTTCAGGGATAACACCTCCCAAAGCAAAGTAAGTCTTGAGCCTGAATGACCTCGATGAGAGAGGGACTGCCATAGAGAAGCCAAAAGCCACAAGCCTCACAGGGCTGTGAGTCTGGGCAGCTGGTGACCAGCTGCTAACAACTCAGGCTGGAGCACAGGATCACAGTCAAGCCGGCCACCAGCACAAAGCGTCGGCTGAACCAGGGGCCATGGAGGAAGGCAGCTATGAGGAGGAAGAGCAGCCAGCAGAGGAATCTGAGGGGGAAGTCTCAGGGAGGCAGGAGACAACAGGTATACAGAAGCTGCAGAGAGAAGGAGGACTTTAAGAACGACTTGGTTGAACAGAGCTGCATGTTACCAAGAAGAAGGCAAGCAGAACAGGGAGGATGCAACACCTCATTCTTGACTATGTGGTGCTGAATACAAAGGACAGGAAGTTACCTTCAAGAAATAAATTCAGCATTTACTGAGAAAGTGTGAGATCTTTGTCCTTAAGATATTTATCTTTTATCTTTACCTGGAAATATAAAATACACAGAAAACTACAAGCTAGAGAGCAATCAGTGGCATACGCCTTATGGGCAGAATGAAGGAACAGCAAGAGTGAGGTGAAGGTGAGTCCACTGCACCAGGAAAGGAGAATGTGAGTCAGATTTCAAAGAGGTAGGCGCACACTGACCCAGACCCACAACAAGGAAAATAAAATGACAAAAAGCAAAAGGACAGTCAATGAAACAGAATGTAAATGATGTGGACATCTGTTGGGCCACCTCCCCAGCTCACCAGCTAGCTTCCTTCCCTGGTAGCTACTCAGACCTGACCCATAGAAGTGGGTTCCCAACAGCCATGTCTACACAACACGTCCACCCTGGGCCAATAGTCCTTGGTCCATGCAGATGGGTCCATAGGAGGACCCCAGCTGATCCCCTATCTCTTCTCTAAGAATCTGGAAAGAGAAATTAGTCTCTCTCCAAGAAGCTGGACCGATGACAAAAAAAAACTGCAGGAATTCTCAGCAACCCTATTTTCTGGCATGTGGATGGAAGCAAAAGAAAAACAAGAGCTTGTGATATAATGGTCAATTAATACTTCATAATTATATCTGATCGTGTTCTATAACTGCTCACATAATTAGGCTTACATTAACAAACCAGCTAACCTAATCAAGGCAATGATGTGATTGGCCCAGTCATATTCCACCTCTGCCTCCTAGCCACCATCACTGGTGTCTTTACCACAAGGCTGGGTCACACCCTGGGCCCTGAGCGAAACGAGAGCAGAGGGCATCTATCCCTCCAGGCAGTGGGGCTCAGAATTAGTGTACCACCCACAGACCTAGAAGCTGGGGTGCCAGGAAAGGGGTGTGGCACTTCTGGGCCTCCACGTCCGACACTGCCCAAGCCATACCCTGCCATCTCCACTATCCTCTCTCACCCACCTCAGCCCACTGCTTTCCCTCCTCACTCTCTTACTCTCAGTTGGGGACTCCCACCCCCACAACACACACCCTCAGTCACACAGGACAAACTCCTGCCCACTGGGTCCCCCCACCATACACACGGACACCTACACACACACATGCACACCTATACACACATGGGCCTCACTTCCCCCCTCCCAGGGGAGGCAGTGTACAAGGATGGGTGAAGGAGTGAAGGCCCAGCTGATGACTGCTGAAGGCCCGGCATGCTGTGCATCAGAGCACTTACAGACCACAGCAAGTTTCCTACACTCCACTTTCTCACTTGAAAAAAACTACTACTTCCAGAAAATCTATCTATACCATGGAAAGAAGCCCTTTTTTAAAATCTCTGTGCCACACCAAAAGACAATGAAAGGATATTTGAAGTGACAAATATTAATGATTCTAAAAAAAGACTTGGACATGATAATTTTCAAACAATAAAAACTGTTAGGAATAATTTTTAAAAGAGAGGGGAGGTTTGATGAAAGAGGTAAAAGAGAGGAAGATGCTCTGTGCCATGGGGACATGGAGGCAATGGTGGGAGGTGAGGCTAGGTATAGCTATCAAACCAGCGTTCCAGCGGGTGCCATGGCTTACGGGGGTGAGAAGTAATTCAAGAGGCAAGCAAAGAGCTTTGGCCCAAAGGTTATCATGTGCAAACAGAAAACAACACACTCTTAGAGCTCTATGACAAGGTCTGAGAAACCAACCAAGCTACACACAGACACTCCTCTTAGCCACGCTGAATTTTTTCTCTTTCCAAGTTGTTCTGCATCCCCGGAGAGCTACAGGGAGACTAGGAGCCAGGCCCTTTTCATATCTCAGCTGGATGACAGAAATGGCCTGCTGCCTGGTATCTCCACATCTACTCTCGTCTCTTCTACACAGCACCCAGAATGATCTTTCTAGAACTCAAATGATTAAGTCACTGCTACACTTCATGCCATCCCAGCACTCCCAACTGGGTATAGGGTAGATTCTTCCTCCTTTCTATGGTCTGTAAGGCCTCCTATCACCTGACACCTACCAACCTCTCCATTTTAATCTTCCATTGTTTCCCATCCTATCAAAATTCATGGAACCTAAAAGCATCTACTCTGTGGTAGACAGATTTAGACTGTTTAGACATTGTTTTAGTTGAAAGAAAAAATAATGAGTAAGACACTCCAAGTCCCAGTCTTCACAGAGCTTCTATTTTACTGATGGGAGACACACAATGAACAAACATCTAGCTCTGCATGTAGTGTAGGTAGTAGTTAAGTGCTAACCACATCAGAAGCAGCAGACTAAGATGATGCAGGGCAGCAGGGCCCTATTTTAGTCGGGGTAGTCAGGAAAGGCCTCTCTGAGGGGAGAATACATGGTCAGGACTGCAATGAAATGAGGGAAGAGCCATGAGAACATACGGGATAAGGGTCTAGAGAGGGTCCCCCCCAGAGTAAAAGCGTACTTGGGTTTTTCTGAGGAATAGTGAGACTAGAATATAAGCAGCATGGGAGAGACTGGATGTAGATGATGTCAGAGAGGTGACAAGAGAAGTGACTGGAGGGCAGAGACTGTCTCCCACACGCCTTGCAAGCAAGGTAAGACTCCCACCTGCACTTGCCTCCCAGCCCCTGGGATGTGTGGTTTGACACCCCTGTGGCTCGGTGCATGTTTAGGACAGACAATCTTCCCAGCCCCGCACAACTGGCAGACTTCCATGCATCTTTTGAACCCAAATGGAATATCTGACCTCTGTGAAAGCTCCCAGACATCCTCCAGCCAGCTAGACTTAAGCAGACCCCTCTGTGGCTGTCTCAGCACCCTGACATACTAATCTGTAAACATCTATTTATGTGTCTGCTTCCCAAGAAGTCAGGGAGGGTTATGAATCACCTGTAGCTAGCGTGGCACTGACATGTGTGTATATATATTCATATATTTATATTTATACACATATATTTATATAAAACAAGTAGTCAAAATTATTTGAGTTGAACTGCTGTTTTGAACTAAAATATTAACTGGTAAGAGAGAAAAATAATGTAAAATGAGCCATGAAAATTATAACATGTAAATTATATATGCAGGGAAAACTTCAATTGCACACCAAAAAATCTCAACCTAAATGCTACAGTCATAAATAAATTTCAGCAATATAACATACTGAAAAAAAGTAATAAAAGGAAACTGCCTATGTGGGAAGAAACACAGTATGTAGAGAAACAAGACAAGTAGGTAATTATGAACTCAATTAATTACAGGCTAATTTCTACCCACAAGCTAAAAAGGAGTATCCTCTGATCATATGGAATCTAGGACATCAGATGGCCCCATAAGGTAGGTAGGCCATTCTGTCAGAGATAAGCTCTCGCTAGAGGTATGTCACAAGGATATGTCCAATACTTCCAGTGCTTACAGGGGGCAGCCGGGTGAAGCGGGAAATGCTCGTACCTCTGCATCCAGAGTGGCTGAAGCCACAAGCAGTCGAAGATCCCCTCGCTTTCTCTGAATCTAAAAAAGAAGGCATTCGGAAACAATAAAACAGGGTGATACATACAGAAGGTACAGTTTGGTACCTGCAATTTACTTCAGAGTAAATTAGTGTGTGTGTTTTTGAGGGGTCAGTCAGGGAGCTTATAGATGAAACAAGACTGACCAAAAGTTAAAGTCACAGGTAAAAAGGTGGGTCATTACACTATTCTAATGGTTTAAGTAGTAAATTTTTCCAAAATAAAAAGCTAAAAAAAATGTTTCTATAAAAAGAATAAAGGAGCTTTAAGAATTAAATTTGAATTTAACAAAAGTAAAACCATTTCTTACTGATACCTGGGTCTCTGGATAGTCAGAATCTACATACACCCAGTTGAAGCATGAGAAGTACATTAAAAGCAAACAAACAGTAAGTGATAATAACACTGAGACAGAAATACTGACAAAACATCTTAACAGTTATTCAAAGAAAGAAATGATCAACAGGCAGAGAAGAAATGATCATATAAACTATAGCAAAAATATATAATAAAAATGACATTACTTTTTCATCTATCACACTGGCAAAGATTCAGTGAAATAAGCCTCTTATTAGACTGTTCCTGGGAGGATAATAAGCAGGTAGGAAAATCCCTAAGTATCAAAAGTATAAATCTTTGGTCAAAGAATGAAATAATGAAAACAACAAGAACAATGGCAACTAACATACACTAAGTTATGTGCCATTCCCTGGTCTCCACATACAGCTGTGTCATATATGTGCTGCACAAAGATGCCTGGCTGAAGAGGCCAGAGGCATCTGAAGTCCAAAACACCCTCCCCTCCCCTGGCTGTGGGCAGCCTCCTAGTGTGGGCATCTTTCTCTAATTTGTACAAAGGTGAGACTTCATAGTCTCTTTGTGACCCTTAGGTACCATCCTTAAAATTTTACGTGATCTTATTTGAGTCCCATAATAAAACTAGGATCTAGAGTAGCTCTGTCCAAGAGAGTCCAGTGACGGAGAAGTTTTGCCCAGTGCACTAGCCACTAGCCATGTGTGGTTACAGAACTCTTGAAATTTAGCCAAAGCAACAGAGGAACTGCATTTTTAATCTTATTCTACTTTAATTAATTGAAACTAACTAGCCATAGGTGGCTAGTGGCTGCCATACAGAAAAGTATACTAGCACAGATGTAGAGACTTCTATCATCCCCATTTTAGAGATGAGTAAACTCAGCAGAGCCAGATTTTGAACCCAGACACTCTGACCCAGAGTCCATGCCTTTAATTACTCTGCTCTACCCCCTCATTCTAGACTCCTGTGATTGGGAATATATCCAAAGAAAACAATCAGAAAATACAGGAAGGGAAAAGGTATGGCTGAAACAAGACTGGCCATGAGTTGTAATAGTTGAATACAGATGATGGGCACAGAGGGGTCATTAAGTCCTTCTCTTACCCTGTAGTATGTTTGAATAAAAAAAATTAAAAAAAAAAAAAAAGAAATACAATAGATTTCATTACAAAGATGCTCACTGCAATATTATTTAAAATACTTCAAATGTGGGGGCACTTGGGTGGCTCAGTCAGCTAAGCATCTGACTCTTGATTTCCACTCAGGCCACAACCTCAGAGCCCTGGGATCGAGCCCCACATTGGGCTCCCCACTCAGTGGAACGCCTGCTTGTTCTGTCTCCCATTCTTTGCCCCTCCCCTTATTCTCTGTCTCTCAAATAAATAAATAAATCTTTTTAAAAATTTAAAAATTAAAAAAAAAAATATTTCAAATCTGGAAGCCATATGAATGCTTACCAGTAAGGGAAGAGTCAAATACTTTGTGGTAGAGACATATGATTATATAGACATTACTAAATATAATGTCTTCAAGGAACATTTAATGACACAGAAAAATGATCTTAATATTAAGGGAAACATACGAGATACAAATTAGTACATACAGTCCAATCCCTATTAAGCCAAAACAGATGCACTTAACATGCAAAAACACAGGCAAAATAAGAACAGAAGAAACACACCAACACTCCACCAGTGATTGTCTCTGAATGGGTAGAATTATGGATCATTTTAATTTTTTCCTTCATATTTGATTGGATTTTCCAAATTGTTACAATTACTTTCCTAATCAAGCAGTAAAATAAAACAAAAACACAAAAACAAAAGTCTGGGCAGCGAAGTCACACCTTTTTCAGCAAGCCAATGGCAATGTCTGTGTATAAGGTCCTCTCATGGGCTTCATCCAGCATGATGGCACTAAGAATCAAAGGGAAGATTTGATGAGCATCAAACAAACCACCCACCTAATCTCATCCAGATTATCAAAGGGACTTCTGCATATCTAATCCCTGAGCAATATACCTTGTATTAAAAGTAGAGCTAAGTAACTTCTCCTTGATAAGGAGGGAAGTATTAAGGTAATAAAAATGGTGACATCAACATATCTTGGTGAAGAAAACAGTACATTTACTGCTATCTTTAAAGAGTTTTACAACCCATATTGGATTCTAATAGGACTTAATTACCTGATTTTAAATTACAATATAACATATAACTCAGAGAGCACATAAAAATCAGAACAAGGCCCCTCCAAAGATTGTTAAGCATCAGAGAACAGCTGTGTCATGTGTGTACCCGGGAAAAATGTAACATCCTTTCCCAGAATACCACATAGCCTGTTTGGGACAGTGTTAATGCCATGAGTAATGGACAAAGACTCACAAAGAGGGAGACAGTGTAAATAACTATCTGGACTCTGCATATCACATTACACAAACACTGTCCAGTAACTATCGATCCTGGGACATAACAGAGGAAAGATAAGTATGACAAGTCAACAGATTATTCAAATAATGACAGGGATTTAAATGTATCCATTTTTTACTATTAGTAAATTCTGAGAAAGCAACAAAGGCCGTAAGAGCCCACATAAACAGATAAGCTTTAGGGCAGCTGAAGGCAGTCATTAAGTCCCAGCTATTAACACAACTGCTTCTCAATCTACTTGGGTTTTTTTGGAACTTCAGGGAAGTTATCATTGGAAAAATGCATTTACCTATATTTTGTTAACAATGGATCAACCATCATTTCCCTGACCAACATTCCATCAGTAAGGAACTAAAAAACAAAAACACAAAATTTTAGAAATAATTCAACTATACAACAATGATTTTTTCAAAAAGTTCAAGTGTAACCAAATGCATACAACCTTCACCAGTGTGTGGACGAGACAATTCTGTGAGGAAATGCCCCAACGCTTTAGTGATCAAGCAATGGAACTGTTCACAAACAAAACTTCCATGTTGGGGTTCTCAGCTGGGGCCTGCAAATTTTGCAGCAGAATTCCACCTGCATTTACTATCTGAACATTGGCTCAGCCCATTTTCTCTGGGCCTATACTACTGGTACTGTGGACAAACAGGCAGTGAAGACAATTCTTATCTGCACAAAGGAAGGCCATGAGTCTGAGATCATTGTTCTTAAAATATCTCAAAAACTGCATACCTGCAGCTCTTGAAGTTCCTAACTTAAGCTTTGACTGCTATTATCTTAAGGAGGCCAGACAGGGCTGTGATTAAGACCAGAGGCCGTGGTGTCAGTAGGCTGGGAACCCAGATCCTCATTCTGCCTCTTACTAGCTGTGTGAATCTTGGGCAAGTTACCTACCCTCTCTGAGCCTGAGTCCTCATTTGTAAAATGGAAATAATAAAAAAGTATCTACCTCAGCAGGTTATTGTGGGAATTAAGAGAGACAGTACATACAGAGTTCAGCACAAGACCAGGCACACAGTATTTAAGAGGATCAGCTGGGCAACTGGGTAGCTCAGCCGGTTAGGTGGCCAACTCATGATATCAGGGTCGTGGGACTGAGCCCCATGTTGGGTTCTGTGTTCAATGGACAGTCTGCTTGAGATTCTCTCTCACCCTCTCCCTGTGCCCTACCCCACAACTCTTGCTCACCCACACAGGCACTCTCCCTCAAATAAATCACCTTTAAAAAAGGGGGTATCAGCTATTACTATTTAGGATTAATGAATGGTTTATAAAATGCTTGAGAAATAAGCGGGAACATGTTATTACTGCACCCAAAATAACTCAGTACTTGAACAATGCTAACCATCTTCCCCACACTAAGCTGTAGCTTAGTGTTTTTACTTTTTGTTACGCTTTTTTAAGAACAGGATACATTTCCATCACATTGTTCTTGGGCCTGGTACCAGCTGCCACACATACAGCAGTGAGAAGGAGGACCTGCTACCAATGACAGGCACCACCTAAGGGCACAGCGCCTATAATGATGACCAAATCAAATACAAAAGCTTTTTGTGAAAGACTCAAAAACAACCATTTGGTTATATAAGCCACTAAAAACTATCTACTTTAAAGATATTTGATGGTACAGAAGAATATTCCCTTTACCCAGCAAAATGAATCTCAAAGGTAACAAAATACAAAAATTTGGAAAATAAGATTCCTATTTTTATAAATCACTACCTTGTCTGGTTCATCTGTTTATTTTCAACTTTCCTCTGTGGAAACTGAGAGGAAACTGAGATTCTTATAACCAGTTTCCATTCCATTGTTTTGCAGTACCATCTAGTTAGAACGACTCCAGCACTGCGCTCCAGGGCGGGCACTCCCCTGATGATATACTGATAACTACTGATACTACTCAGTCCAACAGTAGCAACTGGGTCAAAGAACACCCAAGTAAAATCCACCATCACGTAAACATGGAAAAGTTCTAACTCATGAAAATAATATTTGTGAATTCTACGCTTTATCAATTTATACTGCCTTGTCCCTGTTTTTAAGTCTTTTACAGGCAAATTTCTAAATTCTGACAGCTATGTGGATTGGTGGAAAAACCATAAAACACATATAAGAAAGGACAGCCTTGGGTCTTGGTTCTATCACCAATGGGCACATATCTCAGGCAAGTCATTCAACCTTCCAGGTCCTCAACCTCTTCATCTGTAGAACCAAAAGCTCAACATTCCTTCCAAAGTCCCTTCTGGGCTACAATTCAAGGACTCTCTGAAAGAGCTCTGTACCTCCCCCACACGCTAAACTCCCTGAGGGCAGGGTGATTTCATACACTTTCTGTCCTGGTATCAGAGTCCCAGTGGGCAGTGATGCTGCATGTTTTTAATTCTCCCCAAATAATCTTCCTGGTTCGTGGTAGGAAAAGCAGAGTGAGCACTTCACCTTGATTCTCGTGGCCAGTGGATCGGTGCAGTCATCAAAGCGGATGCAGTAGCCCACCTCGTGACCCAGCACTGCACCCCTTTCCTCAGCTACTCTCCCTGCAACCTTTGGGAAGAAAGATCATGCTGAAAATAGAGACATAGAAATTACTGCACAGAGCACATACTATGGAAAATCTAGCATTTTTTAAATAAGTATGTGAACACAGTGGAGAATGAGAAAAAAAAGAGTAGGTCATTAGAGAACGAGCATGACTTATTCACTTGTGTCTCACTCCTCCTTCTACAACTGACTTGGAGCAACTTATTAACTCAATAATTAAGTATTGTATAACAATAAGCAACAGGAATGGAATCACATAAAGATGTTACAAATCAGAACCAAAGATATGGCAGATAAAATTCAGAAGATCAAAGCCAATGAGAAAATCTTAAAACAGAGATATGCCAAATTATTTCAGTTAAACCACAAATTCAGCTTGGCATTTTCTGGCAGCCAAAGCAAAGAGAGAAAGAAATGACAAGATTCATCCCAGTAAAGCAAACCAACTGGAGACAAATTTTCACGTCTTTGTGCCTCAAAATAAAGTACCTTTCACTGGACCATAAAGGCAGGAGAACAGAAATGATCAAATTCAATACTGGGCCAAGGTCATCTTCTCTTTGGAGGGAAAATAATGATGTTTCCTGAGCCAGATAACCTAAAACAATTTGCAACAGAGCGCCAGCTACCCAAAGCATTTAAAGGGGACATAAAGAAAAGAATGCAGGTTAAAAATAAAAAAAAGGAAAAGGGGGGGTACACGAATGAGAAGGTTAATGAAGGATCCAAGTTAATATAATAAAGTAAAAGCAGAAAACAAAATACATAGTAATATATTATGAAGACCACAAATTACAGATATATTTTTCACTTACCAATATATGACAATAAAAAATGAACACAAAAAAGAGAAAACAAAACCCAATGGCAAGAACCCCTACTACCTCTAGAAGGCTATTCAAAGGTTATCAACTTATTAATAGAACATATTTGAAATGATGAATAAACCAAAGTGGAAGAGCAGTAAAAAGAAACTATAGAGTTTAACGTTAATTATTACATAAACTATCTAACTGAAAACATCTCAAGGAAAACCATATTAGAGAGGCTTCCTGGGGATCTGACACACTGCCCCCGATGTGAGGCATGCAGCTGATCACCCCCTTCCACAGGTGAGGCCACCTCTCCAGAGAGTCTGGAACATGGGCTGGCACAGGAGGTGTCCTGAGGCACTGTCCTGCTACTGCCAATAGCCCCAGGGTCAGGAGCCCAGAGACTCCCTGCACTCAGCTTCCCAGGCCAAGCACACCAAGAGTTATCTGGCCACTGGTGTTCAAGAAACTGAAGAGCAGATGAGGATGAGAAGTGACTCTGTCTAACAGCCTCAAATTACAGATCTGGTAGGCCAAAACAGAATCGGTTATTACGAAGCTGACCCACACCACACAGTCTTTAAAAGCACCTTATGAAATCAGAAATTTGTCCTACATTATTGGCCTACCTCTGCAGGTTCTATTTCCTGCCAACCAGGATTTCACTGCAAAAATTTTGTTACTGCTTCAATTTCAACTCTACGGATCATTATACTATAAATCTCAGAAAATGGTACAGATATAAAATGTGTACATAGAGCTACAAGGAGCTATGGGAAAAGAGGCTTGTAACAATGAACCAACCCCCTCCATAAAAATTTTATGGGTTTATAAGACAAAAGCCAAACATATTTATTCTTATGATTTCACTGTTTATATACATTTGCTATAAAATATATTTTATTTTAAAACTCTTTTATTACTTTTTCATGTATGATTACACCACTGGACACTTGAAAGGTCGTAATCTATTGGCTTTTTAACAGATTTAACAGATTTTTACCTCTACTATTTAAGTTTTACTCCCATAACTTTATCAATTGGACTGGATAAATACTATCTATTTGACCAAAGCAAATAACTACAGGGAGGGAGGTCAAGAGAAAAAGAAAACCACTCACTGAGCACTTACCACCTGTAGGTTCTATGCTCCAAGTTTTCACAAAGTGTATCTCACTAAATATGCATGTAGCCCATGAGGTAGGCAAGATACCCTCATTTTTATAAAGAAAGAAACTGAAATAAGACAGGTTTATTTTTATTTTTATTTTTTTTTTATAAGACAGGTTTAGAGCTTGTTTTTGAGTCACAGGTCAAAGAAGGGCCTGGTCTGGAAGACAAACCTAGACCCTGTGAGTCCAGCGAACATGCTCATTAGTAAGCACCTCTCATGAAGAACAAGCAATGGCTCATGCCATCTGTTCTTAAGCTCTGTGACAGTTTTCAGAGTTTAGTCTGCATACAGAGTACTCTTTGAGATGTAGCATTTCAAACTTGACAGCTCTATTAATACTCCACCATTAATTTATACACTCTTTGCTCTTTTCAAGAGAAGGCATGGGGTTTCATGGATGTTATCCATAGCTACACATTTGGAGCTAAATGCAAAGTTGATTAAGAGCTAAGATTCCCAACTACAAACAGGAAAAATTGCTCTAATTTCTTAGTAACTGAGTCATCTTCTGGTGACATAAAAGGTTAAATCTAAACACTGCAGTGTAGTTTCCCAACTGTTATCTCTATATTTACTTATGCACATAAGACTTAGAATAACATCTATCAATAATTTCTGCTTTGAAGATAATTAGAAAATGAACTCTGGGAAAAGCCATTATACAATAATTAAAAGTTAGTACTGAACAAAAGTAACTCAAACAATGGAATTAATTTCTTGTCCAGGTAAGGATGACAAAATAAAGGTCATTCTCTGAGAGCTCATTTAAAACAAGAAAAGAAATTAAAATTAAAAATATTATCGACTAAAACCTTCATCTTCAATGAAAGAAGGAAAAAGCCACAAGCCCAAGCAATAAACTAGGAAGCACAGCTGCCTGTGAAGTCTGTGAGGTCTGACTCCAGAAGAGAGGCTCCGGCCTCCTCTGGCTTTCTTAATGTAGATATCACCACCCTAGCAGCCAGGACAGACAATCTTTACTTTAAGAAGACAAGAAGCAGGGATCCCTGGGTGGCGCAGGGGTTTAGTGCCTGCCTTTGGCCCAGGGCGCAATCCTGGAGACCCGGGATCGAATCCCACGTCGGGCTCCCGGTGCACGGAGCCTGCTTCTCCCTCTGCCTGTGTCTCTGCCTCTCTCTCTCTCTCTCTCTGTGACTATCATAAATAAAAGAAAAAAAAAAGAAGCAGGGCAGCCTGGGTGGCTCAGCAGTTTAGCACCACCTTCAGCCCAGGGCCTGATCCTGGAGACCTGGGATCAAGTCCCACGTCGGGCTCCCTGCATGGAGCCTGCTTCTCCTCTGCCTGTGTCTCTGCCTCTCTCTCTCTCTCTCTCTCTCTCTCTCTCTCTCTCCCTTTCTCTCTCTGTGTGTGTGTGTGTGTGTGTGTGTGTCTCATGAATAAATTAAAAAAAAAAAAAGAAGACAAGAAGCAACAGTGTGTTCAGGCCCAGAAGACATAGGAAATGTCTCAAAAGAGATCCATTTTGATAGCAAACAACCACAAGGGAGAAAGAACTGAAGGAGAGGAAGGGAGTAAGCAAGTATCAAGTCCTAAATCATAGAGCCCAAAGAATTTTATCATGAGCCATTATAGACCTCTACAATCACTAATGAGTATACCTCCAGATCCTCATCCTCATCCTGCCCCAGCAAAGGATAAGAGATTTGGTGGCAAGCCGTGTACTAGCTAATACGGCACAACCTCACAATGCTGCAGCCATCAGTGGCCCAACTCAAAGATGAGTAATTATTATCAAAGTACTAACACCAGGCCACTATAGTAAAGCTGACCAAGAAGAAAGACAGGAACACAAGGAAAATAGCAGTTTAAAAAAGAAACGTTAGTAGTATTTTTCCAGAGAAACAAGTGGAATTCAACTAAAGGAATCCAGATTCAAAGAAACTACAAGCTTAAGCTATAAACAGCTTAAGGAAGAAAGACAGAGTCAAAGCAGAGTCAAGGAGAAACAAGGTCTGAAATGGACAGGCCAGAAGCCAGTCTGCAGAGGTCCCCCAAATCTCAGAGCTTGGATATGACAGACACCTGAGAGGCTTTTCTCAAATTTGAGAACAATCCTCAAATTTATACAATGCTACAAACAACCAGTTATAAAATTAAACTCTTCCACAGCGGCAATAATAAAAAGCACATCTAAATCAACTAAGTTGGGGCAACTAAAATATTGCTCTACTCTTTCCATAAGAAAAGAATAGAAAATCACTGTCATGTGAAGAGGGGGCCCATGGGAAAGTCCAACAAATTCAGGAAAAAAAAAAAGTTACAGAAATGTGTCAGGCAGGGAGTACCTGTGTGGCTCAATAGGTTAAGCGTCCAACTCTTGGTTTAGGCACAGGTCAAGATCTCAGGGTCATGAGATTGAGCTCCAAATTGGGCTCTGCACTGAGCATGGAACCTGCTTAAGATTCTCTCTCTCCACCCCCCCCAACCCTGCTCACACACTCTCTATCAAAAAAAGAATGTGTCAGGCAGTTAATAAAATATGCTATGTTATTTTTTCTAGATTTTTTAAAATGCTTATAATATTATCAGCTTTTAAAATCTGTAATGTATTGTAGTATCTCCTCCCATTCTAGATATTCGCTTCTCTTAAAAAAAAAAAAAAAAAAGACACTCAAATAAGTGACTATGAGACCCTGGTAAAGATATAAAGGAACTAAAACAGAATACATTTACCTAAAAACAACCATGGACATCATAGACAAGCTTGGAGACATCTTAGAAAAGAAATTGGGAAAGATCAAATGATTCCAAAAATGATAATAAATACTAAAAATGGACAAAGGAGATCTAATACACACTCAATTGATGTCCTTAGGAAAAAGAAGAAAATATATGCCAAGATGTAACAGAAGAAAACTTGAGATTTGAACCTGAAAACTGAAAGTTCTTCCATATTTAGGAAAAAATGAGACAGAACAATCAGCATCAAGTTATATCCTGGCACAAAATCAAGCTTACAATCATCCAAGCCGGAAAAATGAGCCAGAAAAGAAGTGGGGAGAAAGCCCACTGGAACTCAGACTTCTGCATATGATCCTCCATGTCAAAAGGCAGTGAGCAATGTCTGCACAGCTCCCAGGAAAGAGAGTGTGAATAAAGAATTTTGTAACAAAGACCACAATCAAACATTCTCAGGCACTGAATATAAAATGCAGTCAATTAAGAAATAAGGCAGGATGAACCAGTCAAGGTTAGCAAACCATGGTAGAGAATTAGTGAGAAACACTGGATCTGTGTAACTTAAATTAATCGGTTGCAGAGTTTTGATTACAGAAAAGAACTTTTATTTATAACCCTTGAAATATAAGTCATACCATTGCATCTATAACAAGTGGAGGGAGAAAATATAGAAAGAATTAAGTGTGCCTTTGCTCTTTTGCCACAGGAAACTACCTTTAACAGTTTCAAAAACAAGTAACATCCTAAAGCTTTCTGTATTCTTGTTTCTTAGTTTTCAAGCTTACATACAGTTTCAGGTGGTGAACAAATATTCCTCCAAAGTTCAGTAACTACTCCTGTTCACTTCAGTTTCCCCTTTTGTGAAATTCAACAAAACCAAATGTACGCTGGCATATCATTTTTGTAGAATTACTACTACCCATCCAATGCACCATTCACTTTTATGTGAATATAAGAGTAAAGCTTGGGATGATGTTCACAAATGTTCACAAGGCTTTTGCTGAGTTGGTAACATTTTCATTTTCTCATTATTTTTTGTTTTAACTTCCTCTGTACTTTATTATTACTTAAAAATCTGTGATGTACAGGTATTGATTTTACAAAAGTAAGTACATCAGAGCTCTTTATAAACTGAAGGATTAAACACTTAAGGAGCCATGCCATATTCACTTGGGGCTTTGAGGAAACAAGAAAAAATAAGTCTCTGAAACAGAAGATGCAGATGGAGATTTCTGCAACATGGAAAAGAAACTCACTGTAACAGCAGCCACTCTTCGAGGCTGGGTCACTCCCACCACTCTTCCCTCTGCAGTCCAGCCAGCTTCTGCAAGATACTGCAAATAAAACCACACCTAAGTATGCATCTGACACCACTTCTCCAGAAACAATTTCCCCCAAGATAACCCTGTATTATGTTAGAATCCCTGAGAAAGTTAGTACCAGATGGTTCTTATCCTCGCAGACATTTTGGAAATTATTTTGCAAATGAGGGATCTAAGGCTTGGAAATGTTAGGTAACTTGCTTACATTCACATCAGAACTGATATTCAAAAGATCCAAGGCCCAAATTCAACATTCTGACTCCCCAGTCTTAACAAATTTCCAGGTACTAGAGATGCCTAAAGGAATAAAAACTATCCATGGGCCACAGGGAACAGTGCTAAATCTATAGAATGAATAATTTTAAAGTACATACAGAGACAACTCAATGTTTTATATCAACCATACAAAACATTTTAGATTAATTAAAAATAACTAGATTTTGTACATGTTTATAACAAATGAATATATATAGCAAATAAATGCATAGATCAGATAAATACAATTGAATTCTATGTGTATTAATATATGATATCTATGTAAACATGTACAACGGTCTTTTGACCGTTACATTTTTAAAATCCAAAGTGGATAATAGTGGCTATCAGTGTTACATGTTTTTATAATGTCTAAATTGTTTCACAATGAATATATATTTTACAACAGGAAAAGAAGGTTAAAAATGCTACTACATGTACCTGCTCATTTATTCAAAAGAAACAGGGAAAAAACTAAAGAGAATGATTGCCTATGGAGGATTGAGAGAAAAATGGAAACAGGGCAGCAGAGGATGAAGAGGAAGTGATAATGCTCTGAGTAGATGTTTTTGGGTAGCTCTGACTCTTAGAGCCAGTCGTGTTTCACGGCTCTTCAAATGCCCAAAACATAAGCAAAACCAACCAAGATGTATGCGAAGAGAAACCAAGAGAAAATACAAACGCTAACAAACAGGCCCTTTCTGTAATACAAATGAATTACAGGATCACGCTGAGGGGGTTGGGGGGAGACAGAACCTAAGCAACTGGAAAACAGTATCTGGACTGGAGACTGTAAAGCCAAAGACAGAGAACTGTGATCTAGTTAGTAAATGTTGGTAAATAGCCAAATGGGGGTATGGTTGGTAATTCTAAAACTATTTTATGTTCATACTAGAATTCAACAATTAAGTTAACATACTGTAAATAATGAAGACTGAGTTTCTCACTGTAGGAGAAAAGTTACAAAGAAGGAAAGGCTAAAACGAACCCTATGGTGTTGAATTACAATCAGAAGCATTAGCATAGGGAAGCCTGGGTGGCTCAGTGGTTGAGCGTTTGCCTTTGGCTCAGAGCATGATCCTGGGGTCCCAGGATCAAGTCCCAAGTAAGGTGCCCACTAGAGGCCTGCTTCTCTGTGCCTACATCTCTGCCTCTCTCTGTGGGTCTCTCATGAATAAATACATAAAATATTTTAAAAAAAGAAGTACCAGCATAAATTCATGGTTTGTAATACATATACAGATTGCTATAGATATACAGGTATTTTTATGTAGGGATTAGTAGTCATATATATATTTCCTAAATCTGCCCACTGAGACTTACAGCAATGACACTTCAGTAGCAATGAGCACCCTAGCACCCAATTCTTGATTTCTAAGTGCCATTCTCCAATAAAGGAACCAGGGCTCCTTGGAGAAGTGTTTGATCCCAGGGCTGCGAGTGCAAGGAAAATATAAGACAAGTCTGAAATGTCCTGTAGTACTAGAAAGCAAGGATACGTTCAAAAAAGGATGGAGGCTTTTAGAAAGAACACAAAGCCTAAATAAAAAGGAGCTCCTAATGATCAAAAAACAAACTGAAAAAGACATTATTGGATTTTAACACACAGAACAAAATATATATATATATATGAATCTGCATTGATGTACATAAATAATAAATAAATGAGAGAAAAGACAGTTGTTCCTTAGAGAAGAATCCATTTAATGAAGGAAAAAGAGAAAGAAAAAGCATCAAGCAAACACCTGTAAGTGCTGCAGACAAGATCCGCTGAGGAAAGCTAAAATGAGAAGGCAAAAACTTGAAGGCAAGGGGAGGATCTTCAGTCTGAAAATATCTCCACCCAAGATACTTACCAACTCCAAAGAGAAAGACAGTAACTTTATAGGCAAATCCTGGCACCTGAACCAAGGTTAACCTCAGCAGTGATCAGACATCAGCATCTCAAATCCTGTGATAGGGTACACTGAGAAGGACACACCATTGCTGTGGTATTCTCTCTCAAATCGCACCAGCTCATTCTACCCTACCCATGAGAAGATACCACACAAATCCAAACTGAGACGTGTCCTATCAAATAACTGCCCAGTACTCTTCAAAAACGTCAAGGTCATGAAAGATGAGGACAGAATGAGGAAACTCTCCCAGCCTAGAGAAGACCAGGGAGAAATAACAGCAACCTGCAACAAGAGGTCTAGTATCTTAAAACTATGAAAGGACATCGCGGAGAACACTGAAGAGATGCATATGATCCGTAGTCCAGCCACTGCACTATAGCGATAGTGATGCCCTGCTTTTGATTACTGTGCTAGGAGAAGTGGTGGAAGAGGTTTACGGGAATTCTGTGCTATTTTTGCAACTTTTCTGTTAGTCTAAAATTAGCTAGAAATAATAGTTTAAAAAAATGACTGTAAGGAACAACATGTTTTAGATGATGTAGGTTTTTTGCTATAAAAACTGTAAAGTTTCTCTCTCTCTTGTATTGAATACATACACAAAACACTACCAACTATGCCAATCAACACAAATGCAAAAACAGAGCTACAAGAAATAATAGCTAAGATTCACGGACATTATTAGGTGCTAGGAACTATGCTGAGCACCTTGCATGCATAAGCCCATCCCATCTAATCTTCACAACAAATCCTATAAGGAAGGTAACAGCATCATCAACAATTTAGAGATAAGCAAACAAAGAGATCACATAACTTGTCCAAGGACACAGATAAAAATCTAAGAGCTGGGATTTAAGCTTGGCAAACCACAGCCCTGCCACATAACCAGGACATAATTCTACCATCCAAAATAAAACACACATACTTGCAGTCAATTTCTTAGTAACAGTGGTAAGCGAAAGAAAAATAACTCCCATAATAATAAACAAGCTGCCCATAAAGCCAGTCTCCTTGATACACCTGTGATTCAGACTCCTGCATGCTGATGACTGCTGACATATGGAAATTTAAAGATGCTGCAAAAGCAAGAATAGTGTTGCTATCAGAAGGCAGTGGATGTCATGCTGGATTCCACCTTTCCTCTTTTTAAGGGTCACCAAATCTGGTCTTCTCATTAAGGAGTGGGATAAGGAAGCACTCCATAAAAAACAGCACTAATAAAAATTATAGCAAAGAGCTTATTTTCATAGTCCATTGTTTTGACAGAGCTCTAGGAAAAAATATCATATAGGTTCCACAAATAGTTTGTGAAATTTCAAAACTGGTGTTTGGTGCTTCAGCATGCAGTACTTTTCCAAGGAAAGATATTATATAAATCCAGCAAGTCAGTGTGTTGAGAAAAACCTGCTCCACATTCTTGCCGTGACCTTCAGCTCCTCAGCCTGTCCAATTTTCCTAGGCCATAACTCAAATTAGCGTCACAAGAAGTTATGCTGGTCTCAGAGAAGAGGAACTGCGTGGTGAGGAAAGGAGGATGAGGCAGGTATTTGGACCAATAATATAATCATCTATCACAATGACCTAGTCCATTTCACCAGCAAAGCTCAGGAGATTCACTCTTCACCATTTATTCTCCTGTGCTTTTTGAATTTTGTACCATATGAATGTATTCAAAAAACACAGGGCTTATAAAAAAAAAAAAACAAAACAAAGTTCCTTAAAAGTCATTAAATTCAAACGTATATGCCCTTTGATCCAGCAACTCCATAACTACTGTATTGATTCTGCAAGTATACCCATATATGTGCAAAATTATATGCAAATTGACTCACTGCATCAGCGTGATAATACAAAACTGGAAACAACCTAAATGCCTATCAACTAAGAATTAACAAAATAAATTATGTGCAATCTATGTAACTGAAAAATGATACAGAGTAGGAGAAAAAACAAGGCACATTAAAGCATGTATAGATGCTAACTATTTGTGTTTTAAAAAAAGATACACACACACTTTTTTGTAAGTACAGTGAGAAAATCTCTGAGAAACTAGTACCAGCAATTATATCCGCATAAGGGAAATGAGCATCAGAAGATACAGCAGAAGAGAAATATTTCTCTTTTGATGTTCTTTCACATCTCTTGGGATTTTAAACCATGTGAACTGGGACGCCTGGGTGATTCAGCGGTTGAGCGTCTGCCTGTGGCTGAGGGCATGATCCTAGGGTCCAGGAACAAGTCCCGTATCAGGCTCCTTGTAGGGAGCCTGCTTCTCCCTCTGCCTATGTCTCTGCCTCTCCCTCTGTGTCTCTCATGAACAAATAAAATCTTTTTGAAAAAATAAACCATGTGAACCTATTAAATATTCCTCCAAAATTGAAAAAAAAAAATCACCTTTGTTTGCTGCCACATTGCCCAGGCTGGATCCTCAGGCCCTGTTCTTTCACCTCCAGGCCATTCTTTGCCTAGACTTGCCCCTGAGCTGGGCCTCTCTGTTCCCTGGCAGCTAAGCCTTGCTGGGGGAAATGACCAGATCATTATGCTATACTGTACTGCAGATCCAAATATCTGCCACCCACCCCTGTGGGAGGATTCCACATACCACCACCCCAAGGCTATCAGGCCTGGCAGTGAAACCAGCATTGTCCAATGAAACATGAGCAAAAGTGCCACTTCTAGTCACAAGCTCTAAAACTTGAACCATCTCCTAATCCTGCCATCTACCCCAAGACTCCCAAGTCCCAGATAAGAGCTGGGTCATCATCCTCAGTGACCATATGGAGCAGTCATCTTGGGTCATCACCCCAAGAAGATCACATGGTAGGAGAAAGAAATAAACTCTTATGTTCTTATGCCACCAAGATTTTCAGGTTCTTTGTTAACATAACATAGTTAAGTTGAGCTGACTGAATAACCATACAGACTTACTCCTAAACAAACTAAGACCGTCTCACCTCACATGGCCCATCTTTCACTTTCTATGTTCCCTCCTCCACATCACTGCTCTCTAACATCTTCGACTGTCAAACAGATAGTATCAGTACCTGCCTCGCAGGGTCACTAAGGATTAAATAGATTAATACGTGTTAAGTGCCAACTTTATGTAGCACTTACTTATTACTTGTTTGATGATGATCGTGGTAATGATTATTACTGCCCTCTGATAATCTCTCAGTAATTCAACATGGCCCTTGTCCTGTGTGTCTCTGCAAGAAGCTAAGTAATTGGCTAGGGTTTTGATACCACCTGCACAAATGTTCTCCCTCCAGGCCACTCTGTGCTCTGTTGTCCTTTCTCTACTGCTGTCCATTCCCACTGCATACCCCTCCCTAGCTGCACATTACATAACCCAGGGACCTTTTAAGAAATAACTGTGTCTGGGCTACAGCCTAAATCCATTATTGGGTTGGGCAGAAGAAGCCATATTATCTCTTTCTACAAGTTCAAAAATAGAACTAATCTATGGTGTTAGAAGCCAGAATATGGGATACCCTTGTGTGTCGCATAGGAAGCAGAAAGAGAGGGCAAGAGACCAGAAGGAGACACAAAAGGACTTCTGGGGCTATGGTAATGTTCCGTTCCATTTCTTGATCTGGGTGCTGGTAACATGTATTCGCTTGTTGAAAGTTTTATCACACTGTACAATTATGATAGAAATAATCTGTGATATACATTTCATACTTCAGCAAAAATCTACATTAAAAAGGAAAGAAAAATCTGCAATGACTCTCATCCCTGACCACTTATACAGCATTCTTCACTCTCCAAGTTAAGCCTCGTAAGACAAACTTTGACTTCACCTTGTCTTTCCATTCTTGCTGAGTCCCAGACCCTTCTCATACCCCAGTATCTCTGACCACAATACTGCCTGGATGAGAGTATCTTCCCAGCCAGTTCCCACTGATCGTTCAAAGTCTACTTCAAATGTCATATTTTTACCCTTCCCAATCCTTCTGTCCACATTGTCCACACAAGCAGAGGTTTGCTTGATAATAGGGGCTCCTTCCACAGCACCATGTGATTCTTTGGTATTCCATTTTTATTTACAGCTAGAGCAGTAGTCATTCATTTCACCCTCCTCTTCAACTGTGACTACTTGAGGACAAAAACCAGGCATTATACCTCTTTGAAGGAATCCCCACAGTTCCTTTCAGAGCTTGGCTATTCAATCATTATTTTGGAATTATAATAAATCGAAAATGAATGTTACTTTGAAGCTAATCAATCACAAGAACCAAAAGTTGAATAATAAATATCTAGTGGGATTGAATATTTTCTCTATGACAAAAGATCTTTAAAAAGCAAATTATAGTAAAGAGAGTTCTCAAGTTACAAAATCCTTCCAGCCAAATATAAGTACAAAGACACATTTAAGTATATACTCACTTGTGGGATCTGCGTGCTTTTCCCACATCCCGTCTCTCCAACAATCACCACTGTCTGATAGTTTTCTACCAAGTACAATATATGATTCCTAAGCTGAAAAATAGAACCATACATTGTAAAGAGCCATGCATTTTCTCAAAAGACCTAAACAAAGATATTTAAGCATTATGAAATGAGCTGTTTTCCAAAGTAAATTTTAAAAAGAACTATCAAAATATATTTCTAACTTGCAGTGCTGGTGTCCAGATAAGCTGAAACAAATGCAATTGAGAGCAATAATTTACCAAAATATACAATGCACATACCCTTTAATTCAAGACTTTCACCTATATGAAGTTATACTACAAACATACTAATGATACATATGAACAAAGAGGTATATATACAAGCATACTCACTGAAGTGTTCTTTATAATAATTCAGTCTAAATGTCAATCAACAGGGTAATAAATCAGTTATGAAACACTCCATTAATGGAATATACACAGGTATAAAAATAAAAAATGTCCATAGGAAACAAACAGAGTTGCTAGAGAGAAGAGGGTGTGGGGGGATGTGCTGTGTGATGGACATTAAGAAGGGCATGAGATATAATGAGCAACGCATATTATATAAGACTGATGAATCACTGAACTCTACCTCTGAAACTAATAATATACTATATGTTAATTAATTGAATTTAAAAAAAAGAACGAATGTCTATTTGATATGGAATGGTCAACAAGATATGTTAAGGGAGGAACGTACGATGCTAAACAGTAAATAATACACTATTTGAGTTTTCAAAAAAAGGACACATATATGCTATGTACAAGCTATCTTGCAGAAAATAAAACAAAACAAAAAACTGGTCATTGTACCACTTCCAGGAGCAGAAGAGGGCGGCCAAGGAGCAAGAGTGTGAAGAAGACCTTTACATTTTGTACAAATTATGCATTGTATCTAATTATAAAGTCGTTCATTTATTAACTGAGGAAAATAAAAAAGCCAAAAGAATATGGTGTTGCCTCTACCTCTAAATCTAAGTTCAAGGGCACCTGGGCGGCTTAGTCAGTTAAGTGTCTACCTTCGGCTCAGGCCATGATCCTGGAGTCCTGGGATGGAGCCCCACATCCAACTCCCTGTTCAGTGGGGAGTCTGCTTCTCCCTCTCCTTCTGTCCCTCCCCCAACTTGTGTTCCCTCTCTCTCTCTCCCTCAAATAAATAAAATCTTTAAATAAATAAATCCAAGTTCATAATAAAGCACCTATAGGTTACATCTATATTTCAACTGAGCCTTCTTTTTTTACCCTTTTAGTGTGAGCAGAAAAATTCAAGAGATCATTCCAACATTCTATCTGCTTAGCTTTAGTGTGTATTTTTGTCCCCACATTTGCTAAGAGACGTACTGGACGGTCTGGAAAGTCATAAAAGTATTCCATAAATGCCTGGTCTGGGATGAAGTAAACCCTGCCAAGGCCCCCTACTCTGTCTACTGCTCAGCCTGTCTGACTGGGTACTGACAATGTGCTGAGGACTGGGAGAGTGAACATGCTGCCTAATTGGCTCACAAAGGTGTTGGATGCTTTGGGTTTTTGAATTTGGCATTATTTGGGGTCTAAATATATAGTTCTCACATCTTAGTGTGAAACCCTCTCAGAATATTTGCTAAAAATGAAGATTCCTAGCCCTACCCACAGGGTTTCTGATTCAATAGGATTAGGGTGGAGCCCAGGAACCTGCATTTCTCAAGTCCCCACAGCAAATCCTGCTGCAGATGGTCTGCTGATCAGTCTAGACCCTTTTTTGTAGGCTGCCTGGACTTGGTGCTTTCTTTCATTCTGGGTAGGGAAAGGTGAAAGGTTTGAGATCTTTGCAGGTATTCTGTGAATGATAGATCCAACCAGTGGGTGGATGGATAGACAGATAGATGGTTGATGGTCAAGGAAAACCTGAAAGACAATCTGATTACAGACAGAAAGAGACAAGGCATTCCAGGAAAGGGAAATGACATCAGCAAAAGAAAGATGGAAATAAGCAAACAGTACAAACTCTATGCCAGGGGCATCATCAAAAGCCCACAAAAGGCTCTAGGTGCGGTTTGGAAATGAGTTAGAGTAGCCGGGGCTTCTCTATGGAAAGCCGTGCAAGCAGAGTCAAGGTATGGATGGGCTGTCAGTGCTGTGAGAAAACCGGGCGGTGGCATACAAGACTGAGCAGAAGACTGAAGGCAGTAATTCACTCCTCACATATTAGATACAAAGGGCTGCACACAGAGAAGGTGAGACATTCAAGAGGGACATGACAACATTTCCAGTTTGGAGACTATGAACCACAGGGAAATGGAGGAGGGTTGGTGGGGCGGAGGGGACTAACCTTCAGGGAGGCGGCGTGTAAGAGTGTGAGGACCACCTTGCACAGCAGTGTCCAGGCCCCAGCAAGAACGCCAGCCTACCAGAGGCAGTCGAGGAGAAGGCCGCCATGTGATGGCAGCAAGGAACAGGGATTGACATTATATGTATCACCCCTTAGTTTCAATTTGTTTTTAAAGCTACTTTTAGTTTTAATGGAGGAAGGATTGATGAATGGGTCACTTTCACCCTTTTTGTCTTCTAGATTTATCTTTCACATCTCATGAGAGCCTACCTATGCTTAAATTCTATTTTACTTTTTACCAAGAACCCATACCATTTTAATTTCCATCAATATGTTAAATCTCGATTACTTTTTCATTTGTTTCGCTTATTGTATCTCATAAGTTCAGTTGGAAGATGAAGAAAAGTCAAGAAAGGACCAAAATTAAATACTTAGTAAACAATAATTATCTGTGTACTTAAACATTTACGATATGTCAGGTACCTTGCTAAATGCTCTATGTGGATTATCTCATCTGGGCTTCCTAATGATCCTCTGAGGTAGGTGTTATTAGTCCCATATTAGAGAGAACACAGAAGCTCAGATGGTGAAGCAAGGTCACCCAGCACAAAAAACCACGGAGCTTGGGTATGGACTCTAAAGTCTAACTCCAGAATCTTGATACTTCACCACAGTTCAAACTGTGTCCCTCACCAGTGAGGCAACAATGGTCAACCTATAATCTTATCTCCTGAGGGCCAAACTGGTTTACATTCACACATACTGGACAAAGCTAATCGCCTGAGGGAAAAACCTAGACTGTCAGTGAATGACTGAAATGTCTGGAGCCTCATAAAACTCTAATCAAGGTGACTTGGCTAAATTAAGAAGGATTCTGTTTCAAATTCATTTGGAGAAAGCACATATTAATAGAAGAGGAATTAACATGGTGTAGACAAAGGGACTCCCTTAGCGTAAGAACTTGGCAGCTTTCCCCCAGCACTGGCCAGAAGAGAGAGAGCCATAGGTACTGGTGGCCATACCTACTCAGGTCATTCCAGGGGCATCATGTGAGGCTGGGAGGGTGCATTACCTTTCATTGGGGGCTATACGAAAAAAACATTCTTCAGCTCTATCTAAATGGCCTTTGGCCTAGAGCTCACTTCCTGATCCCAATGTGGCTTCCCATGTGGTCTTGGCAACAGGGAGAAAGCAAGTCCATGGACCATGTACGTCTGCACTGGAGAACTATGGCTATAAATGAACATATTCTAGTTTATGCTTTGGTCTCTTGTGAGATGAACATACGTCCATTCCATAAGACCAATAAAATCAAGTGCTGGATGTGCATGCAATATAGAAGCATCCAAATGCCATCACTATGCCAGTGGGAGTTAACTTCTTCCACAGAAACCTCCTTGGTTACCCAATTTGTCTTGTTTAAAGAAATTGTCTTTAAAAAGCAAGCTAATGTTGGTAATCTGTTGAAGCTGGAGGCACAGACGTTCGTTGTACTATTTCCTCTACTTTTCTCTATGTTTAAATTTGTCCATAATTGAAAGCAAAGAGGAGGTAAAAGAATGACATTCTATCCCTTCCAGTTTTTCAATACATAACATCCAACTAAAAAAAATGTTAGGGACTTTCGAGATTTACTTATATGGTTAAGTAACACACACATATTTTGAAGTTAATCCCCTCAGAAGGGCAGCTCTGAGCTCACCGTGTTCTACAGAAGCGATAAGAGTAAAGAAGACACTATTCACTTCAGTACCAAGTTTAAGGCCGCCGCACCGGGCTTCAGGCCGACCAACCGCGCATGTTCACTCTGTACCTTGAACACAGGCAGCTTCTGCCTCTGCTGCTCTATAGAAAGGGCAGCGTAGGGATTGTAAACAACAGTTGTCGCAGAGTTTTCAGCTAGACTCTGTCTCTCTTCAGAGATGCTGACACCTGGTCCCTCTGTTCCTGTAACAGAAATGCTTTTTTCAGGTTCTCTGATGCAACCAATGGACAGAAAAATGTGCGAACATTACAAATTCAAAGGCGAAGACATAACACAAGCAATGCATTTTACCTCAAACTACTAAGAGATACTCAACTTCAGGAAAGCCTCTAGGAAAGGACCTGGGGAGAATACAAAAATCTTCCTTAAAAGCTTCACCGCAAGAACAGAGAGGAGGGTCCCACTGGGCTCCAAGTTGGCCGCACATAACGGTGTATTACAGAGGACCAAGTTTTCAGGTCTGGCCCCCACATATTACTACTCATTACTACTAATACAAGAGACAGAAAGCCACTGGGAATTGGCTGAGGTGGAGGACAAGTGCTACTACCGCAGGACAGCAAGGCCCCGGCACCCAGATGCTGCCTTGGCTTGCTCCTTCTCATCTCAGTGCCTCTCCGCCTCTAAGTTTGGCTTCTCAGTAGGAGCTGGAATCAAGGCCGCTCAGGCTCACAACCTCCCACCATCCCTTCACATCCACAAGGACTAGAGCGCAAGAGATACCTCAGAGCGACACCCTTGGGCCGCTTCCTTGCTTCTTTTACTTCTCCTCCTAAGAACACAGCTTAGTGCAGGGAGAAAGTAAAAGACTGAGGGAGGGAGGCAGGGAGTCCCCGGTGTGTGTGGTCTGGAGGCCGGGAAAGAAGGCTTCTCTTCTTCCATCTTAGGTCCAATGCCCAGCCTGATCCGACCAACCATGGCCAGTGGAGCGGGATGCAGTAGACAGCGGCCCCCATTTGGAATCACAGAACCAGAGTCGCTGGTGTGTGAAGTACTATTCCAAGAAACCACTGTGCTGAGCAGATGAAACAAGAGCTTTCCACAACAGCTGCTTGGTAACAACAATGACAAATTGGTGCTCAGGATGGTGAAGAATAGGGAAGCCACATCCCATTATATAAAAGTCTTTAAGGTACCCTGGATTTTAGCCTGAGAAGGAAAATGCCTTCAGAGGAACGTGGGTTCAATTTTTATGATCAGCTTCTGTAACTTTCATGCCAACTGGTTTGGGTAGCCCCTTGGACAGAACTAAGAGTAGTAAGTGATATAGGACTTGGAATTCAATGGACACAAGCTATTTTCAAAAGCTGAGCTATTCAGCACTGGGGTGTAATGCCTTTGTGAATCATAAAAACCCTCCCTGGAAGTTCAAACACTGGCTGCAGAGCCTTCTGTTGGGGGCACTACAGGGATGATTACCCCAAACTATCGTCTCCCAGGCCTTCTGCACTGAGTCTGATGCCGTGTGAAAGTACAGGGGCTTTATGACAAGCACCTTTAGCCCAGTGATTTATTTTTACATTTTTGGAGGTCCCTAATCCCTTCAGCAAATCTAATAAAGGCTCTGGACTCCCTCTCCTGAAAAATACACCAAAATGTAACATATTGGGATGCTCGTGGTCCATAGACCCCCTAGGGCAAAGTTTAGTCATTGCCACAGATCTCTAATCCTTTGTTCATTTATTTCTAGGAACACAGTTATGTTCCAGAGGTCCAAGATTGCCAAAAATCGGGTAAGTGGGGCACTGCTGTATTGTTTTTGCCAAAATGCTGACCTTCCTTTCAACAAGATAAAAGATAGAACAGGACCTGGAACAAAGCCTGTGCTCAAAGAGGCAAGTCTCCTTTCCTTTCTTCCCTTATTACCGCCAATTCTTAATAACTTCTTGTAACCCTTCCCCAAGAAAAATACTGCAAAGAATAGCTCATCCTCAGGGGATCCCTGGGTGGCGCAGCGGTTTAGCGCCTGCCTTTGGCCCAGGGCGTGATCCTGGAGACCCGGGATCGAATCCCACATGGGGCTCCCGGTGCATGGAGCCTGCTTCTCCCTCTGCCTGTGTCTCTGCCTCTCTCTCTCTCTCTCTCTCTCTGTGACTATCATACATAAATTAAAAAATTAAAATTAAAAAAAAAAATCTCATCCTCATCAGCTCTGTTCTTGTCACAAATTCCCTCCTTTCCAAAATGTTTTAGACCTTTGCAGTCTGTTTGGACTATGTTAGCATTACTCCTGCAAGGTCTCTTCCTTCCTCCCACACCAGGGTTTAATACATCCAGATGTCTTCTTCACTACCCCACCCCTCCCTGTCTGTAACCTACAGCCACGTCCACCTCAGTATATTCTGTTATAAGATGTTTTACAAGAGCTACTGTCAGTCAATAAAGAGCATGTCTCCTCCTTATAAAAGACTTCATTCAGCCAAACCAGGGCTGCTTCCCTCTACTACATCCCATCATCCATTCTGATTGCCCAGTGTTCCCTTTCCCTCGGGAGTAGTCTCTATACTTAAGGGAGTAACAAGTTTGCAGTCTTGCAAACCGTAATGCCTTCATTTCTCCATCTACAAAACAAGGCTGACAGCTGCACTCCCCAACCACCCCCACCCAGCATTCCTTCTACTTTCATTTTTTTCAGCTCGGTTTTTCAGTTTAACTGCTGCCCTATTACTGGATTATGAAATGAATGTAGTGGGATCATGATCACCATTTTTTAAAATAATGAAATAGAATTAGAATAATGTTATCTCCTGCTTTGCTTCAAAATATACCCTATCACTTAACAACATCTCGCTATTCAATTATTTTGGTTTTTTGGACATTCACGAGACACACATCCCACTTTGCCGTGCTCATGCAAGGCCCTTTGACCAGAATCCCATACTCCTACCTCTCCATGGAACAGGGCCTTATTTGTGCTTCAATGTTCACTCAAAAACATCACTACCATTATGAAGTATTGCTAATCCATACATTCAATCTTTCCCTCTCTTCTGTTGGCTTCTATGTAATTCTAATAGTTAACATGTATCCAGTACTAAGAGCTTTACATGTATTCTCATTTAATCCTCAAAACAATCCTTTGGGGAGGTGTTGTTATGCCAATTTACAGATGAGGTCACTAAGACTCTGAGCACTTAAGTGACTTTCTCAAGTCACCACGTTAGTAAATGGCAGTCAAGGACAGCTTTACAGTCTGACTCATAAACCCTATCTTCCTTACCACCACTTCTTTCTGCCTTGTTTTAATAGCTCAAGGACATCTAAACTCACATTAAAACTGAGAAAGAGAATAAATATTGGGAGCGGAGCCCCAGCCTGATCATCTCTATTTGCCTCTCGATCACAAGGTTAGGTGTTCAGTTAAGTACACCCTCAACATACGAACTAAATAATTAAACAGAACTCTTCAAGTAACCACATGCTCTTTAACCAAAATAGTATCCTGTCCTAATTTGCAACAATTCATTCAGGCCTTTATTATACTTAACACTTTGACCTGTTATTAAAGGCTTGAATAAATAAAATAGAGGATATCTCATCACCTAATGGGATCTTAGTTCCGGCTGTAAATAAAATTCAGGATGGATAACTGGCTGACAATCTGGAATACTGAGCAGAATGGTCATTAAGTGGCAAACTACAGATTTTTAAAAATGAACGCATCCCTTGCTTTGGCTTATCTCCCACATCACTTATATGTATGGTTAGCATTCAGGGCACCACTCTGAAATACTCTTTTAAAAAGTTTTCCTTGGGGCAGCCTGGGTGGCTCAGCGGTTTAGCATCTGCCTCCGGCCCTCGTCGTGGTCCTGGGGTCCCGGGATCGAGTCCTGCATCGGGCTCCCTGCATGGAGCCTGCTTCTCCCTCTGCCTGGGTCTCTGCCTCTCTCTCTCTCTCTCTCTCTCTCTCTCTCTCTGTGTGTGTCTGATGAAATAAATAAATAAAATATTTTTTAAAATAAATAAATAAAAGGTTTCCTTGTATTACCTTCTCTGTCTCATTTCATTTTTTGCTGCAATGTACTTTGCACATCCAGGTCCGCAGAAGTGCAAGTGGTGGAAGAAGGTAAGCTGGTTAACTGGTGAGAAACTTAAGGGTTTTCACAGGGGAGGGGAGGAAGTAAGGCATCTCACAGGACCTGGTAAGTACACTTTCAATAAAATCCTGATTAATGGGGAAATTAAATCAGGCAAAGCGTATTGTGACTAACGTTCGTGTTTGCCAGACGGAGGGAAGTGGGCGGCAGCCCATACGAAGGAGGGTGGTCACTTTCTGGCGGACACCCAGGATGGGCAAGAATCGCCCTAAAACAACGTAAGATACTTTCCCGTTTTGTGAGCGCTTTCTCTGGGTCCGCCAAGGCGCCGTGTTCGCTTCCCAAGCCCACAGGACACTTCTTAGTCTACCCATTTCACAGGTGAGGAGACTAAGGCTCACGAGAACCAGGCGGCTTGCCCGAAGGAACCCCGCTCCCTCGGAGGGCAGAGCCGCAAAGTCGAACCCACGCAGCGCCGACTGCGCGGCTCGAGCGCCGGGAACCGGACCCGCGCGGGCGCCCGGCGCTTTCCCAGCGTCCGGGAGGAAAACGAGGCCGGGGGAGCCGACGCCGCAAGGTCACGGGTTCCCGCGCAGGCGGGGTGCGCACGCCCCAGTCCGCCGCGACCCCCGAGGGCGCCCGAGCCGCGGAGCCCGCCCACCAGTCCGGGCGGCGGGGGCAGCCCGCTGAGGTCAGGCCCGCAGGCAGGTCCGCAGGCCCCAGGGCGCCGGCGGCGGGGCCAGGACCAGAGTCAGGCCGCCGCATCTGCCCAGCGTGGGCCAGGGGGCCTTACCGGGTCGCCAGAACCTCACCGGTCCCACGGGCGCAGCCATGCTGGGGTGAAAGGTCACGAGGGAGACTCCACCCCTCCGCGGCGCGGGAGCACCCGGAGGGGCAGGGGGCGTGGCCCGCGAGGCGGCGTCCGCGGCGTTACGGCCACGCCCCCGCGTCCACCGCCGCCCCCGAGCCACGTGACCTACGCCGGCTCTCCCGGAGCGCTGCGGCCCCGCCCCTGGCCCACGTGACCGGCCCGCCATGTTGGGGGGTTAGTGTGACGTCAGGGCTCCCGGCGGTCTTCCCGGGGGCGCCCCTGCACCTCGGAGCGGCAAGCCTCGGGGGCGCCGGGGTCCGCTGAATACCGATTGAGTTACAGGCTGTCCCAGCTTTACTGTCGCCTTTTCAATCTCCCTATTTGCAAATGAAGGTGAATAGGACCTGCCTCGTGGGTTTGCTGGTCCAGGGTTCGCCCGGTGCTGCAGGTTCAGCCCCTTCCTGCAGCTCCTCGAGGCGAGGGTGAAGAATGAGTGAATGCAGGCGTGCACGCTCCATGACCCGCAGTGTTAATTATTAGCAGCGAATAAAGCAACGGGCAGTGGGATGGAAGCCTCCCGCAGCCCTAGGAGGAATGCTGAAACCAGCTGGGAAGGAATAGGGGGAGTAGGAGGCCGGGAAACGGGCGCACCAGTTGGGCTAGGGCGTTGACCCAGTGTTTCCTCCAGTCCGCGCCCAGGATCCCAGTGCTTGCTAAAAACAGATTCTTTTTAATTAATTTATTTATTTTTTATTGGAGTTCGATTTGCCAACATAGAGCATAACCCCCAGGGCTCATCCCGCCAAGTGCCCCCTCAGTGCCCGTCACCCAGTCACCCCCACCCTCCACCCACCTCCCCTTCCACCACCCCTTGTTCGTTTCCCAGAGTTAGGGGGCTCTCATGTTTTGTCACCCTCACTGATATTTTCACTCATTTTATCTCCTTTCCCTTTATTCCCTTTCACTAATTTTTATATTCTCCGAATGAATGAGACCATATAATGCTTGTCCTTCTCCGATTGACTTACTTCACTCAGCATAATACCCTCCAGGTCCATCCACGTTGAAGCAAATAGTAGGTATTTGTGTTTTTTGTTTTTGTTTTTGTTTTTGTTTGTATTTGTCGTTTCTGATGGCTGAGGAATATTCCATTGTGTACATAGACCACATCTTCTTTCTCCATTCATCTTTCGATGGACACCGAGGCTCCTTCCACAGTTTGGCTGTTGTGGACATCGCTGCTAGAAACATCGGGGTGCAGGTGTCCCCGAGGTCCATTGTGTAATGCTTAGCACCCTGGACTCTAAAAATAGATTCTAGAGGCACCTGGGTGGCCCAGTGGTTGAGCGTCTGCCTTTGGCCCAGGTCGTGATCCTGGGGTCTTGGGATCCAGTCCCACATTGGGTTCCCCCAGGGAGCCTGCTTCTGTCTCTGCCTCTCTCTCTCTCTGCGTCTCTCATAAATAAATAAATAAAACCCTTTAAAAAAAATTACAGGTTTTACACCCTGTTCCAATCCCGAGTCAGAATCTCCAGGCGCATGCATGACCTGCATTTTGTAGGAAGCTCCACAGGTGGTTCTTTCCAATCAACAAGCTAGAGAAAGATTCCACTAATCCAAAGAAGAGAGGAAATATTTTATGGGTAGACAACTCATTTGGAAAGAAGGGAGATGCTTCAGAATTTATGCATTTTTTTACAGCTGTGAAGAAAACTCTGCATTCTTTATGAGTAATGGCATAGTTATGGAAAGATCAAGGGCTTTGGGGATAAGCAGACATGATTTGGAATCCTAACTGCCATTTCCTGGAGCCTACCTGTCATCTAATCTTAGTTGTAAAATGTCTTCAAAGGTTCTGTTAAATGAGATCACATGTAAAATACCTAACAGGGTATGACATAAGCATTCAGTCAACGTTGGCTCTGGTTAACTCAAATACAGCAAATCCATGGGATTGGGGGAGGGGGGATCAGAATTTACATGCATACATTCATTTTCCAAATATCCCCTTTATTTCCATAATAAAAAATTAATAATAATAATAGGGCTCAATACATAACCTGTATTGTTATGACAGGAAAATCTTCATTCATCCTTAAAATACCCTTACATGGGCAGCTCTAATACTCTAAATTCACTGGCTTCCCCCTCTGTAGACTCAGGGCCTGTGTGCTCACCTTTGTGGTAACTTTTAGTTGAACTATAGTTACATCTGCCTCCACTATTAGCGTGGGGGAGCTTAAGGACAAAGATCATTTCACATTCATACTCAGAGGCCAATAACAAAGTTGGTACCTGTTGAGTAATGTATATGTGAACACCATGGTTTATATATTATTTTTAATTCTTCATGACACTGATCCTCCCTGGCTATATTTTTTTTCATTAACAGCTTAAGTATAAAAAATGAGGTTTATTCATGAATACAAGGGAAAATGAAATGAATGCCACTTTTTATTATTTCTATATCTTATAAATTACTCTGACTTATGTGAAGAAGTCTTTCTACTTTTAAAGAGACAGCAGATTGGCCATGCCCAAATTACTGGATCATAATCTTAAAAGCTGGAGGAGACTTTAGTCAATGTCTAGCCTAAATTCTTTTTTATGAAAGAATGAAATGAAAAAAACAAATGAAAAAAACAAAAAACCAAAAACCTTTGGTTCATTAAAAGGGAATTTAAAAGGACTTGGTCAGACTCAATGAGCTAATTTTCATATCAGAACTGAAACTAGAATTCAGGCTTTCTAATCTCCAAGCCAGTGGTTTTTCACCCACATGGGCCATTTAAAACCATCAAAGTTTAGCTGTCCTAGATGAGAATTAGTTCATTGGACTCAGAAAGTTCTCAGGGCTTGGCTGGTCCTTAAAGGGTTGTTTTGCTCTCACAGACTTTTATAGAGAAAACACCTAATAACCTAGATACTGATAGGGTGGTTGTATTGTCACAAACTAGGAGTGGTCTTAATAGACTATCTTATCCTTCTTAACTATTTTCAGAAAGATTGGCCTAAAATAACTACTCTAAAATTAAAACTTGTTTCTTCAGATGGCGTCCAGAATTTACTCACTTCATTGCAAACAAGTCCTTGAAAGTCTGATCATTTTGTTACATGGGGGTATATTTTACAACTTCAGAATGATAATTGGTTTTTCATGAAAGATAATATTCCTCAAAATCATGTTGCATGGATACATTAAAGAAGTTTCTCTGTGTCGATGGTAGTTAATTGTTCCTTTCTGCTTTGAAACATTTCCAGTCTGACTATGTTGGCCATGTTTTAGGAGGCACAGGATTTAGGGGTTTTCATCCTTATATCCATTAAGGCTTTTATATAACAAGTGATAGAAAACCCAATCTGTTCTCTTATGCAAAAATGGCTCGTACAATTTAAAAAGTCCAAGAGTAGTTCACAGCTGAGACACAGCTGCATCGGGAGAGATAGGACATAATCAAGACTCATTTCTGAACATTAACATTCTGCCTTCTACTGACATGAGTGTCACATGGCTACGTCAGCTGACATCCCTAGCATCAAGCCTCTTTCTGAAAAATCCCTAGCCAAAGTATCTGACTGACCGTATATCCATCCCTGAACCAATCACTAGGGCTGTGGGATAGGACATACTGACTGGCTTAAACCTAGGTCACACATTCCACCCCAAGTCAGGTGTGGTCAGCTTCACCGGAACCACACAGACCCAGAGTTACAAACAGAAGGTTCCTCAGAGGGAAATCTCAGAGTGAAATTAGCAAAGATGCAATGAAGGAAGCAAAAATAACAGATGTCCATTACACCATCCCTCGATTCTGCGCTAGGACTCTTGACTTCCTAAGAAGAATCCTAACTGCCCTTGGATCTCCTCCGTGAAGCCAGATCAGAGAGAGCTCTACCCAAGCCTGAAAAGAAATAGTCCTTTGCAGAATTACAAGACACTGGGATTTCCCTCCTGGGTCTAGGTGTAGCCCTCTGCAACTTGTAACATCTGCAAACCTGTCTGGTTTGTTGGCTTACACACAAATGAGCAAGTTCACACATGTATTAGCATAAGCAAAAGTGTTACTTAGCCGCAAGGATTGAGTATAGAGGTATGGAGGTCCACCAGGAAAGAGACTTGGCTACCGGGGAGTCTCTGTATGTTGGTCGGAGAGACAATGCCTATCTATACAGTTGAGATGAGTTGGGGAGGGTTCAGACCTGCCAGGTGCTTTCAAGGTAGGATGATAGTATGCTTAACTGTTCAAACTGGACACATCTCTGACCGAAAGGGGGATCTCATAGGCATAAACTGAAACTCTGCCTGGCAAACTGGGGTATCTTTCCAGGCGTGAGGCACCAGTGAAACTAGTGTAATAATGCTTATGTGAACATATTTGACATAAGGTACATGGTCCATGATCACCGAGTATTCCTAATATAAACTCATTCATAGCTTTAGACACCTGTCCTGGTGGATCAGTGTCTGGGCACACATCAGAGAAACGTCATAGGGTTTATCATCAGATTTCTGTCTGAATACTTCACAGGGTCATCTTTATTTTTTTTTTCAAGTTTATTTAAATCTCTACACCCAATGTCTCAGTTCATCAGTGTATTAACTGCCATTTCTCAAGGTACACCCGGTAATGCCTCCACACTCCCTGCAGACAGACAGTCATACAACCAAGTACTGGACTCACAATCTGAAAACCTGTGTTCAACGCCTGCGTCACTGTTAATCAGCCTTGTGACCTAGTATATGCTGCTTCATTTGAGCTTCAGTTTCTTTGCCTGGTTATCGGGAATAACAGCTATCCAGTGATACTTTGCTGTGAGGTCAAAGACAGAACATAGGAAATTATCTCAATCTGCAAATGGTTTCAACCAACAATATGCCTGTGTAAGGCTTAGGCCCAAGTTGTTTACTCCCAGACATGAACCGGTTGTCTGGCCAGCCTCACAGCCCAGATTAAGGCATGAACCCAGCAAATAACCTTGGTGACCATAATGGAGGCCTGGTGCACATGAAAACCCACAGGCATGCTCACAATTGGGTGCATTAGCATGTGCCTATGTGGCAGACAACACCCTTCCCTATTACAGATCTCTTTTGCTTTGGCCAAATCAGGAGGAGGAAGCTACCGTTTAATTCTCGTGCTTTGGTCTGTCCACACCAACAAGACTGGGCAAAAACAGGATTCCCCAGCCATACCGATCCTGATTAGCAGGGTGTAGAAACCAGTTGCATGGCCTGCCACCAGACCAGGAATCTGGGATAATTGTCAGTGTCCTCTTCTGCCCCTGCTCCAGGATATTAGATTGCTAAATCATTGTCAATACACCCATCTGATGAAATGAGGCCCATGGGGCCACTAGAATTAATATCAGGGATGAATCCAGGAATGCACATGAGGCCGCCTTGGACAGAAAAGCAGAGAACCAAGGTTCTTGTCTAAATAGCTCAAGGTTTTTCCTTGAAGAAAAGACAAGCAGAGCACATGAAAAGACCTGCAGTTCCTGGCAAGTTCCCTCCTTCGAACTAAACAGTAACACTGACATTCCTATCACTAAGGAAGGCACAACCCTGACACTTAATTTTATGTCTTCTAACTTTTAGGTGGGTATTTTCTCTTTCAACACTTTGGATCATCTACTTCTTCCCCATCCCAACACTATTAAAAAAAAAAAAAAAAAACCTGCAAAAATAGCTATTTCATGCATTTACTTGTGACACCCCCAGGGTTAAAGGGAAAAGTGTCAGACAGGAAAAATAATACTCGAGCAGTCACCACACAAAGGTTGTTTATATTTATTTAATGCTAAGAACATAGATATCTTAAAGAAAAGACAGACAATATGGTGTCTTCTAAGCAGGATTTTGATCACAAAAATTGGTGTTCAAATCTCTAAAACAGAAGAGCACACAAATCTAGAAAAAAAACAAAACAAAACAAAACATATCTTCTCTCTTACCTGAATTAACCTGAGAACCCTAAACACTCCCTTTAAGAGATATCAATATCAAAGTAGTGCAAAGAAACTGAAAACTCATAGTGTTTCAACCATAAAACCAACACCTGGTTTATACGTGACAAAAATAGGATAAAAACATGTAAAATAATGTGCAGTTTATAGAACTCAGAGAACATCGGAGTGACCAAAGGTCAAGGGAACAAGCTGTCAAGGTGGGTGGCTGGAGGACCCGGAGGGCTGAACGCTGAGCTTTCACTGGTAGGCGGGATACAATGCGATATCTCTCACAGCCAGCAGATTCACCGACGCTCTGGTAACATTTCCGGAATGAAAACCAAGGTAGTTCTCAGTCAGGAAGGTTCTCCTGGAGAGCATGGACAGCATGTTGTTGAGCCGGGACCTGATGCCAGCAAAGTGAAACTGGCGTTCTTGATTCAAGTTCCTAAAGGAGTCTCGTAAGCACAGATCCAAGTGGGGGGTGCCCCAGAACTTGGCATGTCCAGAGGGGATGAGGTCAGCAGCTCTGCTGGATGCTTGGGAGCCCAGCGAGCTGGCCACTGAGCCCTGGGAAGACACAGAGGAGGAAGACCTCAGGCTGGAAGATCTGGACACAGACATCCTGGATACTGGTGATCCTTCTTTAGACTGGGTGCCCTGAGAAAAGAGAACATTCTCGTCCATGTCAGTCTGGGTGGTGGCTGACGTGGACCGAACCACGGTTTGGGAGGTCGCGGCCCTGGTGGTGACCATGGTCTGGGTCCCCGCACACGCCGTGGCCATGCTGGCCTGGGTCGCTGCATCACTCCTGCTCACTGCTGGTGCCTCCTCTCCTGGCTCCGTCTGAGTGGCGGCCTCGGTCATCCTCCTGCCCTCTGGTTTGTCCCTGAGGCCATTGAGGTCCTCGTCACTGACAGTAGAGGACTCGGAACCGTGGCGCCTGGCCTCTGCCTTGCCTTCAGCAGGCGCCTCATACCCCAGCTCGGCCTTCTTGGGGGTGCTTGAGAGCCGGGCCAGCCGCAGGCGCAGCAGGCCGCCCAACGTGAGCTCCTTAGCCAGGGGCTTCCGGTCGACTAGATGGTCGAACCTGCCACTGATCTGGAAGTCAGAGAGCAGCTTGGAGCTGATGGGCTTCGACTCTGCGTACAGGATTCGGAACTCCAGATCAAAGTGTTCAACCACTTGGCCAGACAGGATGACCAAGTTACTGCTATTTAATTTGCCATCTGTCCACGTAAAACTTAATTAAGGATTAAAAACAAACAAAGAGAAGCTGGTAAGGATGAGCAATCTCTTTACTGTTTACTTACTGTCAAACTGAACAATAAACCCCAGGTATCCTGCTCCAGGAGTCACGGCTGGGGTGACAGCGCACACCTACCAAGTAGTGTAAATCCAACTGGCCTCACTCCAGTATACAACATAGGTATGCACTAAGAGAAGTTAAAAGGCCAGCTGTTTAACCAACACACTAAGACCTACACCTCCTCAGCCTCAGGATTTCTTTTTTTTTTTTTTTAATTTTTATTTATTTATGATAGTCACAGAGAGAGAGAGAGAGGCAGAGACACAGGCAGAGGGAGAAGCAGGCTCCATGCACTGGGAGCCCGACGTGGGATTCGATCCCGGGTCTCCAGGATCGCGCCCTGGGCCAAAGGCAGGCGCCAAACTGCTGCGCCACCCAGGGATCCCAGCCTCAGGATTTCTAAAAACTAGAAAGGACTAGAAGTGAGGAAACTAGCTAGTGATGTCACAATGGGAAGCTAGTGGTAGACCCTAGACTAGACCCCAGTCATTAAGAATGGCTAGCATAGAGCAGCCCTGGTGGCTCTGCAGTTTAGCATCACCTTCAGCCCAGGGTATGATCCTGGGGACCCGGAATCGTCCCACATCAGGCTCCCTGCATGGAGCCTACTTCTCCCTCTGCCTGTGTCTCTGCCTCTCTCTCTCTCTCTGTGTGTGTGTGTGTCTCCTGAATAAATAAATTAAATCTTAAGAAAAAAAAAAAGAATGGCTAGTAGAGTGCTCCTCCAATACTGCCACTTCCAAAGGGAGATGGTATTGTCCTTCTAAGGATGACACTGTTGATTCAGAATTAGTGGTCCTGCCTGTCCAGCATCCCTCCTCCTTCCTCTAGTACCAGAACCCCACCCACCCCAACTAATTTTTCAAGGACTGATGACAGTGCAAACAAAAAGAAAGTCTCTCTCTTTGGGAGATAGCTACTAATGGCTATGTAAGTAAGCCTGGATCTTTGCCTTCAAAGGGATAGCCTGACTGAGAATAAAGATCAGCTAGAGAAAAGCAGAGCCAGGGGACAATATTCTGATAAAGGTATGCCCTCCAGGTCAAGACGAGCTGAAAACCAACTGCACCTTTCTACACTTCCAAGTTATGGGACTCAATAAATTTTATTTTGCATAAAGTAGTTTGAACTAGCTTTCTACACTTGCAATCACCCCAATGATAAAAAAGTTTGTATTAAGAATAGGATGTTTTAAATGAGAGATCATAGAATATAGCATCATCTCTGTCTCTGGCAACCAAGGATCCCTGCTAATGCAATTACCTTGAGAATGGCCTTCGAAGCCTTAGAAGAAAGACTCTTTTGGAAACCCTCAGTGAGGGTTGAAATTGAAAACCCTCAATCATGCAAACAAGACACCTACCCAACACCAGGATCATGAAATGCTCTCAACAAATAGAAGCTACCATCCTCATCCTCATAGGTAGCATATTTCTTTTATAGAGAGTAATGTAATTTTTATATATTTTAGAATAGCCAAAAACCATTCAAGACTAAGTTTGCATAACATAGATAAAGCCTATTTTGGGTGAAAATCTAGTTTCCTCCAGTTATTTATAAACGTCTTATGAAAGGAGGTCTCAAGGAAGAGTGTGAATTTTGCTCTGAGCAACAACAGTACTGTCTGAAAAGACAGGCATTGCAAGTTTCTTGATCCAACCGTCTCAGCTTCCAAAACTCTTTTCATGGCTGCCTTTACCCAGGGCTGACACATAATCATAACCCAGAGATGCATGTTTTTTCCAAAAGGAGTTTTTCTTTTATAAACTCAAGACATACCTCATGCACTCCACCAATCTTTTTTTTTTAATTTTTTTATTTTATTTTATTTTATTTTATTTTTATTCATGATAGTCACAGAGAAAGGAGAGAGAGGCAGAGACACAGGCAGAGGGAGAAGCGGGCTCCATGCCAGGAGCCTGATGTGGGACTCGATCCCGGGACCCTGGGATCGCGCCCTGGGCCAAAGGCAGGCGCTAAACCGCTGAGCCACCCAGGGATCCCTACACTCCACCAATCTCACTCACAGACACACCACCATCAGAACCACATAAGTAAACATGGTATGTCTTCACTTCTGGAGATCAGTGTTAACCACTCATCTCCTCCCTCTTCAACTTCCCAGCACCCTGCTGTAAAGTGCCACTGCCAAGGAGAGACTTCAAAGGTAGGGCCAGAAACAGGGACCAGGACTTTTGAAACCCAATTACAAGGTTACCAGGCTTGAAGGAAGGTGAAGGATTTAAGGGTAAGGTGACAGCTTCAGCTGTCCTCCACACTGATGCCGAGGCCTGCGACTGCCCCTACCTACAAGTGAGCAGGGACAAGGGGTAGGGGATGGTCAAAGGTCCCAAGGAAAAGAATTTGAGACCGCTCCTGTCACTGGTGACTCCCAGTGACTCCCACTGTAGGCCTGACCGAGGCTGGAATCAAGGACTCGTTCACTGGGGGTCTCCAGGCAAGTTTCAACATCTGTACTTTAGTTTTGTGGCCCATAGGGCAGGGCAGGTGACCCCACACCCAGACCACCTTCTGCAGGAAGAGGCTCTGACTCATGTACTCACACCCGCAGATGCACACCTATCAGAATGCTTGGCCACAAAGGCTCCCATTGAGAGGAAAAAGCCATTTTTACCTTTATATAGCACACGCCTCCTCCAAAGGTTAGAGTAGCAAGCATGGGCAGGCTAGAGACTTACCTATAGGAGCCCGTAGCCACTCGAATGCCATCAATCAGCGTGAACTTTTCATGAACCTGCCCAACTATCTTAGTTCCTGACCTCGCATAGTATGTATTTCCAGTAATGGTCCGAACAGTCATCAGCTGTCAGCAGGGAATGGGAGAAAAAGAAACAATCCAGTGAGCAAATGATTAAGAGGGCTTGGTTTACAATTCCTGAACAGACACGCTCGTTGGCAAAGGAGCGGCCCCTAGTCCCCTTCAGTAACAGCCTACCCGGCACACTAGCCAGCATGCTTGTGACCCCAGTAATGCGGACTTGGCTGATGCGACTTGGTCTTCTTGTGTGCCCTTGGCTTACACTGACTTTTGAGACTCACAAAAGAAGACTCACTTTTGAGGAAAGGACACAAGAGAATCCAAGAAGTGATTCTGAAACAAAATGTGGGGAATAAAATCCTCAAAGAAAACATACTAGTAATAAATATCATTTTAACAAAGGCTTAAAGAAGCTAAGCTGGTATTTCCCCTGCCCTTTTACTTAACAGCATCAGTTAATGAATAACAGCCCATCCCCAGGTACCCCACAGAACAGGACAAGCCCTCTCTAACACGAGACTTCCAAGGCTGAACACTCATAGCACACATGGCTTAATTAGCAATATCACATCTAAGAACGAGTTTACCAAAAGGGCACCAATACACTGGGGCCCCATGGGGCCTCTGTAGGCATAATTACCCTCGTCAAAGGATGCACAGAAACTTATATACAATGGTATGTAAAATATCAAGACCATCTGCATTCTTTGGAGCAAATCAGTACCATAGGAACTATATACCTTTAGAAATCCTACATGATCCAAAGGAAATGTTAAAAATTTTCATTTAATTCTCTCAAGTCCTTCAGTGAGTGACTGGTTAAACAAAGTGTGCTACCACCATGCCACATGATTCGACTCAGCATTAGAAACAACAAGCTACTGATACACACAACAATTTGGGCAGATCTCAAGGGTACTGTGCAGGATGAAGAAAGCCTATCTCCAAGGCCACATACAGGGGCGCCTGGGTGGTACAGTCGGTTAAGCATCTGACTCTTGGTTTGGACTCAGGTCATGATCTCAGGATCGAGAGATCAAGCTCCATGTCAACCTCTGTGCTCAACACAGAATCTGCTTCAGATTCTCTCTCTCCTCTTTCTGCCCCTTTCCCCTCTTGCACACGTACACTCTCTAAAATAAATGTCTTGAAAAAAAAAACCTCACAGACTGTATGATTCCATTTAGAGGACATTCTCTAAATGACAAAATTATAGATGAGGAACAAACTACTAGTTGCCAGGGGTTAAAAATGAGGAGGAGGGCACAGAGAGAGGAGGAGATGCGACCATAATGGAAGCAAGAGGGAGATCACTGTGATAGAACAGTTCTGCATTGTGGTACACATATGTCCACAGGTGATAAAATGGCATGGAACTTTAGGCACACATTGTACCAATGCCAATTTCCAGCCTTTGATTTTGTATTATGGTACATAAGATGTAACCACTGGGGAAAACTGGATGAAGGAAACATGGAAACCTCAATCACCTTTGCAGCTTCAGTGAATCTGTCATTATTTCAAAATGCAAACAAAAGACAAAACAAAAACACTATGCTATGACATAACATCACTTCTGTGGTCTTATCAAAACAAATAATCTGAAATTGGCCATGAGGCAATGTCAGACAAACCCAAATTTTATAGAACACTGGCTAGTGTTCTTCAAGAGCATCAAGACCCTAAAAGACAAAGGAAGACAGAGGAATAGTTCCAGATGAGAGGATGCTAAGGAGACACGACAACCCAATGGGGGATATGGTCCTGGGTTGGATCCTGGACAAGATAAAGGGTATTCGTGGAATGATCAATGAGATCAGTAAGGTCTGTAGAGGAGATAATAGTATTAGATCAAATTTATTTCTCAATTTTGCAATTCACACGAAGGCTTGTTAATATGTTCACATCTAGACAGTTTGGGCAAAGAGTATTCAGGAATTCCCTATATTTGGGGGCACCTGGCTGGCTCAGTTGATAGAGCATGTGAGATAATAGAGGAGATAATAGTATTAGATCAAATTTATTTCTCAATTTTGCAATTCACACGAAGGCTTGTTAATATGTTCACATCTAGACAGTTTGGGCAAAGAGTATTCAGGAATTCCCTATATTTGGGGGCACCTGGCTGGCTCAGTTGATAGAGCATGTGACTCTTGATCTCAGGGTTGTTGAGTTCAAGTCCCATGTTGGACATAGTGTCTACTTAAAAAACAAATTTTAAAAAAAGGAATTCCTTATATTTGTAACTCCTTTGTCAATCAAATTATTTTAAAATAAAATTAAACAAACTAGGAACTTCCATAGAGGTACACACTGGAGCAGGCGAGGGCAAGGTGAGGGTCTTCCTGGAGGAGAGGCTGATTCCTGATCCAAGCTTTATAAGCATTAAAAAATATCACTATGGGTGTAGCTAGGCATGGTTGTGTGTATCTTTCCCTTTGGCACTTACCTGAATATAGTACAGGCCTCTGTGATTGTGGCCAAAGCACTTTTGCATGTCTACACACAAATATGTGACCAAGTTCCTATAGACAGGACACTCTGCATTCAGAACCAGTTGCAGAGCCAGGGCGCAGCGGAGGTCAGCCCCCCGGGATGAGGGTACAGATTCCCCAGCAGACATACTCCAGTGAGAGAAGCACCAGAGAAGACGGTGCTTCTCTAGGAAGTAGTTAAGACACTATGAATATTACTGAGTCCAATGGTACAGACCCTGCTTCGACTCTTCCCGAGGGCAGCAATCAATAGTGTGCAACTGAGTCGGTAGGTAATGCTAGATTTCTGCCGAGTAGATGGTTCTGAGCCAGTCTCCCGATCAGAACTGTGGCCAGAGCCACTCCGTGATTTTCCCACTGCTAGCACACACAGCCTTAGTTTCAGATAGGGAGCCTCGGGTTTCCACGGCGGCATCCTGCATTGCTTTGCCTGGCTCTGGGTAAGAGCAGTCAGTCTGGATGTTTGGCCGGATGATAATGTGCTTTTTCTGTGCTCACGTGCATTTTCCTGGAGTCCACCTGGCCTCTGGTTTCAACTACTGCTGGGTCACACAGCTGGCTCATTTCATTCTGGTTCCAAGCTCTAATTCTACCTCCACCATGAATTTGCTTTGTAGCAGCAGCTACAAGTAACTACCTAATTAAATCCAATCCTTAGGTTCCTCATTAGGGAAAACCACCCCCAAAAACTCTTGGAGAAGTTAAATGGCCAAATTTTGTAGACCAAGTTACTTGATAATACCAAGGTGGCAGGCTGACATCCACTATGCAAGTAGCCAGTGGCCAAAGCCCAAATTCTTAGTTTGGTTTGTTTACTGCTTTATTTCCAGAACACTTAAGTGGCTCAGAGAAGGTGACGAACCAATGATGAATTAAGCCCCAAAATCAGGGCTCACATTAAGATACCTGATTTAAAAAGATGAAGAACAAATATGATCATTTTTCTTGCCTCTTTCCACTACAGAGAACAAGCTAGCTGACTTATGTAAGCTTACATTTAACTACTTAAATTCAAATTACTTTCATGCTCAAAGGACATAGAAAGCCTTTTTTTTTAAAGATTTTATTTATTTATTTGAGAGAGATAGCATGAGGGGGGAGACAGAGGGAGAAGGAGAAGCAGGTTCCTGGCCCATCAAGAAGTCCCACAAGCGTCTCTATCCCAGGACCGGGGGATCTTGACCCAAGCTATAGCAGATGCTTAGCCGACTGAGCCACCCAGGTGCCCTAAGCCTAATTTTAGAATAACAAGAACCAACAGGCAGCACCTGACATGGTCAAGAACAGTGGGACTAGAGGCAGGCAGGTCCACCCACCCTATCCCACTCCTTTCTCATTATAGACACTGGACTCTCTGGGCCACCACTTCCCCAACAGAGTGGCCATGAGGACTAAGTCACAGAGCATTTGTCAGGAGCCTAGGACAGTGCCAAGAACAAAGCAGAGGCTCTATCAGTGGTGGCCCTGCCCCTGCTTCTGTCAAAAGCAGCACGTTTAAGGCACCTCAGGCTGCCAAGAACTAAGCTCCTGGTTAGGCAGGAGCACGACACGAGGGGCAAGGCAAGGTTTGAGTCCTGACTCTGTGGTTTCTTTTTTTTTCCTAGTCGTGGTGGTAATTTTTTTAAATTTATTTAAATTTAATCAACACATAGCATATTATTAGTTTCAGAGATAGAGGTCAGTGATTCATCATCTCATATAACACCCAGTGCTCATAACATCACATGTCCTCCTTAATGCCCATCACCCAGTTACATATCCCTCCACCCCCTCCTCTCCAGCAACTCTAAGTTTGTTTCCTATGATTAAGTCTCTTATAGGGGCCTCTGGGTGGCTCAGTGGTTGAGCGCCTGCCTTTGGCTCAGGGATCCTGGGATCCCCCAGGATCAAATCCTGCATTGGGCTCTTTGCAGGGAGGCTGCTTCTCCCTCTGCCTATATCTCTGCCTCTTTCTCTGTGTCTCTCATGAATGAATAAATAAAATCTTAAAAAAAATAATCTCTTATGGTTTGTCTTCCTCTCTGATTTAATCATTTTTATTTTTCCCTCCCTTCCCATATGTTCCTGTTGTTTCTTAAATTCCACAAGTGAAATCATGTGATAGTTGTCTTTCTCTGACTGACTTATTTCGCTTATATAATGCCCTCTAGTTCCAACCACGTTGTTGCAAATGGCAAGATTTCTTTTTTTTTTTTTTTTGATGGCTAAGTAATATTTCAATGTATATATATTATCTTCCTTATCCATTCATCTGTCGATGGACAGCTGGGCTCTTTCCGTAGTTTGGCTATTGTGGACATTGCTGCTATAAACATTGGGGTGCAGGTGCCCCTTCAGATCACTATATTTGTATCTTTGGGGTAAATCCCTAGTAGTGTAATTGCTGGATCATAAGGTAACTCTATTTTTAACTTCTTTAGGAACCTCCATACTGTTTTCCAGAGTGGCTGCACCAGCTTGCATACCCTAGGGTTTCTTTTCTGTGAGATTTCAGGCATATGGTTTTGCTCGTGGCCTCAGCTGCCTCTTCTGGAATGGAGATCCCCCACCCACCACCGTACAGACCGTGTAGGTCTCAGACACTCAGTCGTCACTGCTGATTGTGGGGAGACTAGAAATGTGTAACACAAACCTTCTCCTGCTCAGGATGCACTTTCAGATCCATGCACATATCCAAAAACTGCGAGAGCAGAGCTTGGTCCAGAAGGATATAGACAGCGACTCCCTGTTTCCGACTTATTTCCTGCAGGTCCTTGAAGATGTCAATGTCCGTGAAAACATCCATCACCACCGCAATCACCTACAGAGTGAGGCAACATAGGGAAGAGCAAGCTGTCAGCTCATAGGAACACCAGCTTACAGCTTACTGACCAGACTCTGGAGCCCATCCCAGAGCCGGGAAAGACTCCCTGCCCACCTTCTGCACTACTGGTTTGTCCCTAACCATGGATACATCCATCTCCAAAGACACTTGGGCCATCGTACCCTATACATCCAGACTTGGCTCAACTTAACCCCCGGACCACCTCCCAGCCACTGTCCTCCGCACTGCCTCAGACAAGTCCTTTCTTGTCCCTAACACCATATCTCCATTCATGCCTGTTGCTCAATCTTCCACACTCAGCATCAGACTACAGTTCACAGCTGCCTGAGCCATGCAGCCCTAGGCAGATTACAGTTATTTCCAACGTCTGGCCCTGAGTCTGCAAACTAAGTGTACGGTCAGAATTAAATGACTATGTTACATAAAGTGCAAGGTACAAAAGATCCCTCAAGTATCTGTTCATTGATTCCTTTCACCAGTCCAGGGTAGGAGCCGTCCAGACAGTTCAACACAGGAGGCATTTGCCAGCTCCTGGCTTTCCTTGCTGGGAACAGGCTGCTCCAGGGGCCAAGCCTCTCATCATGCCCTCTGCAGGTTTAGGAGTGGGGCATTCAGTGAAGTCCTGGCAGGGCTGTGGTGTGTAGGCTTAGTACAAGTCCCTGAAAACCAAGCCAGAGCCAGGGCCTGAGCCAAGGCCTGGAGCCAAGGAGACAGCTCCCTGAGCCAGCATTAAGAGCAGCCTGGGCTGGAAGGGGGGTCTCCCTCCTCCTCACTTCAGCAGTAAAAACTTGTGTGTCTTCAGACATTAACTCCTTTTCTGAACGTTAAGGCATTTATTTATGGGTCTCACATCTCCTACTGGAATGGAGGCCCTGGAATGGGATGGATTCAGATCTGTGTCCCCCAGAGGACTCAGGAAAGCACCTGATAGCCATGATCCCTTAAGGAGGGGAATGTTCAAGAACCAACACAGAGACAAACAGGAGATTCTCTGGTCTTTCTCCAATATCCTAGTCTCACCTACCAGGATGAGGGATCATGAAACACCAGCTTCCGGAAAGTCACTGCTATGAGGAGTCTGGAAAGACCAATTTCTCTCTATGGCTGCCTTCCTCACTGCCTCTCACCACCCCACCCACCCCCCAGTGTTGATGAACCCCCAACTGTTGAGCTATTATTGGGGAAGGGTTTGGCTAAAACCCCCAGACACAATTTTTTAAAATAAGTGTTTTTTGGTTTGCTTTTTTTAAAGTAGGCTCCATGCCCACCACGGGGCTTGAACTCACAACCCTGAGACTGAGAGTTGCACACTCTGCAGACTAACCCAGCCAGGTGCCCTGAAAATCAGTATTCTCTCTGAATTGGTGGCATCATCAGAAGTTTACATCCTCCATGGGATGTCTGGGTAGCTCAGTGGTTGAGCACCTGCCTTAGGCTCATGGTGTGATCCTGGGTTCTGGGATCGAGTTCCACAACAGGCTCCCCACAAGGAGTCTGCTTCTTCCTCTGCCTATGTCTCTGCTTCTCTCTGTGTCTCTCATGAATAATTAAATCTTTAAAAGAAGTATACATCCTCCCATGTGGTTTTAGGCACCCCAGGCAGAGTTGTATCCAGCTCATCTAACATAGTGGACAAAGGCAGAAAGGCCTGGGCATCAATCCAAGCTCTGGAGCACACTAGCTGTGTGACCCTAGGCAAGTTCTTCGCTGTCTGAGCCTCAGTTTCCTCCTCTGGAAGAGATGGATAATAATAGCATCTACGTCTAAGGGCTGTCGTGAGGATTACATGAGACAAAGACGAAAAGGGCTTAGCTCAGACATAACGCAGGTGCTCCATCAAGCAGCCAGCACCTCTTCAGAGTCTGCTGTGAGCCAAACCCCCGGCTAGGCAGAAAAACAGCTATAAAGAATCTGACAGATACTGGACTTATCTGCAAAGGGGGGACAAGGGATGCAGGCAGGCAAAATGAGGCAATTTCATCAGGGGAACTTGAGGACAGGAGGAGACAGTGAGGCCCCTCCCTTGCTGTGGTGCAGGTGCTACAGGTACACAATTGTTTACCAGAGCAAAGGATTCCTGGAGAAGAGGGCCTTTGAGCTGAATCACAAATAAGGACCCAATTTGGACATTTTTATTTTTCAGATTCAGCAATGTTTAGGAGGACTCACAGCTGAAGACGTGAAGAGGAGGGCAATGGAACAGAAAACCATGTGGCAGCAGAGGGAGAGGCAAGAAATGATGGGGTAGGGGCCAGTGTGGCCAGAACGAAGAACATGTGTGAGAGGGAACAGCAGGACCTGGCTGAGGGCCTTCAGGTGAGCCAGATGGTGGAGGGCCTGAGTGCCAACCAGAACCATCACCAAACAGGAAATGGAGGGGGAGGTTTAAAAAGAGAAAAGGGAGGGGGGCGGGGGAGGACGCCTGGGTGGCAGCTGAGGGTGTGATCCTGGGATCCGGGATCCAGTCCTGCATTGGGCTCCCTTGGCGGGGAGCCTGCTTCTCCCTCTGCCTCTGTCTCTTATGAATAAATACATCTTTAAAAAAAAAGAGTAAAGAGGGGTGCATGGGGGGCTCAGTTGGTGAAGCACCTGCCTTGGGCTGAGGTCATGGTCCCAGGGCCCTGCGTCAGGCCCCCTGCTCAGCAGAGTCTCCCTCTCCCCTTTCCCCCGCTTGTGTTTTCATGCACTCTCTCTCTCAAATGAATAAAAAATCTTTTAAAAATGTAAGAGTAAGGGGCTCCAGGGGCACCTAGGTGGCTCAAACACCTGACTCTTGGTTTTGGCTCAGGTCATGATCTCAGGATTGTGAGATCGAGCCCCGGGTCAGGCTCCACACCCAGGCAAAGGTTCTCTTTCTCCGTCTGCCCCTCCCCATTCTACCCCCCAAAAAGAGTAAGGAGTTTGAAGTAGTGAACCCAACAGTAGTGGCTAATAGAAGATAGGTTGGTGCAGGCTGGAGGTCTGGCCCCATCTCCTACAACGCAGAAGGCACTCAGATATTTTTATTTTTCAGATTCAGCAATGTTTAGGAGGACTCACAGCTGAAGGAAGAAAAATCAGTGGTAGAGGCTTCCATGACAGGCCAGGCAGGAAGCAACAAGGGCTGCAGAGAAGGGAAGGAGCCCATGCAAAGAGCCCGGCAGCCGACTATGCAGGCTGGAGGGGAGGGGGGGTATGCTGGGGGGAGGCAGAGGCACACTCATCTCCACATAAACAGAAAACACCCAACAGGCCTGAGAGAAAGGCTATGGAAGGCATCGGGAGCAGCAGTAAAACCTTCAGAGGACTGAACGTACTCACACAGGATTGTGTGCAGAGCTCACAAGAGAAAGCTCAGAGCCAAGGCTCATTCTCTGACCTCAAGAAAGCCAGGCCAATGAGGGACACAGAGGACGCCCAGTCTGACGGGGCTGGTGGTCGTGCACCCAGCTTGCCCATGGAAGGGACCGAGAAACCCTGCCTGGCTGGCCGGCTTAGAAACCGGGACCCAGGCCTGGAGGCAGGGACCCAGGAGCAGGGCCCAGAGAGTAAGGCGCCTACTAAACTGGACTTTGATTCACCACTTATCAAAACAAATGTACAAACACCGCCTTTGTTAGGTGGTGAGTACCTATCCAATTAGCTATTGGTTTGTTTGGTTTTAAAGGCCCAGCCTTTCCTGTACATGTTGAAAATAATTGGATTTGAACGCTAGGTGTTTAGAGGGTGGATGGAGGTATTTCTCTCCATACCTTCCCTGTACCCATCCCCTCCTGTCTTACCAGAGCAGAAGGCTTGCAACAGAGAAGAGCCCACCCCACTCCCCTATCACCTCCCCACTCCAGCCCTGTGCAGTCAAGTCCCGTAGACTACACTAGACCTGAGGTCCCTCAAACCTCTGAACGGACACTCTCTCCACCAAGCTCAGCAACAGCCTGGACTCATTCACGGGCCAGCTGAGTACCTGCTTTCCAAGGCTAGACTCGTGTCCTAGGTGCTACTTTCCTGCTGCAGGTTGCTGGGCCCTGGAAGGACACCTGGACTTAGAACCAGCCATTGCTCCCACTCCCTGACACATCACATGTGATGGACAAGGGAGAGACACATCTGGAAAGTGGGCATCCCATGCCCATCAAGCCCTTCCCCCCCACCCCAGTCACTATCCCAGCCTGTGCTGTAAAGGGCCTGCCCAACCTCTAAGGGTTAGAAAGCTCTAAAAAGGGGGGCTTCTGAGCGTCTATTCAAGGTCAATCCCCATTGGCAACTCGGTGCGAATCAGTCACTATGTAATATGCGAGGAGGAAACATCCCACTGCCAGAAGCTGTCACTCAGTACCCTACAGTTCCTGCACTTCTCCAGCCACATCTAGAGCAGCCACACCTGTGTCAAGTCCCACAGCATGCTCGCAGGTAACAACCCTCATCCGGTCACTCCAACTACCCCTTGGTGATTTAAACCAAGGGACCCAGTGATCCACGGCTATACAGCAACTACCATGCTATTCTCAGTCTTCGGGATGAGCACAAACCGTTTCTGTTCATTTTCACATGATCTGGGAAGCTTTTCCATCGGCTTTCTTGCACAAAAGCTCTAAAGAGATATCTCGGGATTTCAAAACCCCAGTAATTATCTCTGGTTTCCTGATGAGAAAAATAAAGCTTGGAGCAGTTAGGTAACTTGTTCACAGTGACACACTTAAGCAAAGGCGGGAGCTGGAATCCCAGCCCAGGTCTGGGCGACTCCAGAGCCACCTATTAAGAGTGTTAGATTACATAGGATTCTAAACAAGTCTAAGGTTTAGTGTCCAAGGGGTTGAGAGCTCGGAATACAACCTGAAAGGATCAGTACCGTATTTCACAAAGGACATGGGATGGATCCCATCAGGAGACGATGACAAATGACACGAAATAGTTCACAGATGGAATGTTAAGGAAGCCTGGAAGCCCCAGCCCTAGAAAGGAAGCCCCTTCTCTCTGCAGGTGGTACTGCCGAGTAACCCAGAATGCACTTCATCAGGAAACCTGGGGAACACAGGCATTGGGTGAACGGGCTGCAGAGGCGGACCTAGACGTGGGTGCTGGCTCCTCCACCTTCCAGCACCACGGACCCTCCGGCAAGATACTTAAGTTCTGCTTCCTTCTGTTTGCAAATACTACTGCCTGTCCGCGGGTTCAGCCCAGAGAGAACCCCGGCCGGCCCCCGGCACACAGGAAGCCCTCACACGGCAGCATGTGAGTCTAATCCCCAGTTTTGCCACTATCCCCAGGCAGGTGGTTCTCCCCGATATCAGCGCCCTCTAGCTGGGTGGTGTAGGGCCCCTTGTTCCAGCTCTCCCTCTGCCAGAAGCGGGAAGTTCCCGTCCATCACCCCTTCTTCCCACACCTGTCTCCTTCCCCTCCCACCGCAGCCAGAAAGCACAGGCACCTGAGCCACATGTGTGGAGTTCTACCCCAGGTCTGTGCACACTAAGAGAGCCTCGGCCTGCCCGGCGACAGCCCGGCTGCTGAACTTCACACTGACCACGTGCCACTCAGATCCAGTTCCCTCGGGTCCCCCAGTGCCCTTGCCACCTATGCTTCTGGACACCCTCATGCTCTCCCCATTCGTTACAGGTTTTAAATAAAACAGATATCACCTCCTTGAAATTTCTTGAAAAGTGTGTGACTCGGTATTATCTTCAGGGTTTAGAAACAAAGTAAATGTCCACCAAGGACCCGGAATTAGCGTGTGGGTGGTGTTTCCCCGCAGTCGTACAACTAACCACAGAAGCACCTGGACGGAGGCGCTGGCGTGGCCCAGGTCCGCAGTGTGCACCGCGCCTCTCCAGACAGGCAGGGAGCAGCGCCTGCCCTCGCGGACCCACCGGCAGCTGCGTCTCCTCCGGCGTGTTCCAGCATGAAGTACTTAGGCCAGCTAGGCTTTTAGAAAGCAGCAGCAACCAGAGGGGTTGGGGGGACTAAGGGGGCTATTGTTCTGAGTTCTCTTTATGTTCTATTTATGGAAAGCACTTACCTGGTTCCAAACTCTGATCTACAAAACAGGGTGTTTTCAGAGTCACCTACCCCCTATCCTCATCCCTGTGCCTCCTTTCTCCATCACGATGGTGACTTTGATCTGTCCTTGGATAGTCTTGCATTTTGCTAAATATAAATAAGTATGCCTACGTATGTACACACGTACTTTACCATCAACGATGTGTATTATGTATACACATGTGTGTGTTCATGTCCCCCCTGCAGGCAAGGCAGCATGTGATACACCACATTCTAGAGCAGTGCTGATCAACAGAACCTTCTGGGAACACAGGAATGTTCTATGTCTGTGCCATCCACATGGTAGCCACTAGCTACCAGCAGAGACTGAATACTTGAAATACAACTAAGATACACAGGAACCAGATTTTTCATATTTCATTTGAATTCAAATAAATTGAAATAGCTACAGATGGCTAATGGGGATGTCAATGGTTGGTGCAGCTCTAGACAGTCACAGGAAATAGAATAGCTCCTTTCCTAGAGCTGCCGGGGACTCCACCCCGCAGACGGGTCAGTTTACTCCCTGCTCCTCTACTGAAGGCCACTTCCACTCCTCCAGTCTCTCACTGTTGTAAATAGTGCCACAAACAAAAAGCCTATTGCACACGTCTATTCATGCTTCTGCCGGTGTGTCTCTGGAACAGACACACAGGTGCAGAGTCGATGGGTAAATGCAACTGAAATGTTCCTAGATATTCCCAAATTCCCCTCCACGGGCTCTACCACTTGCATCAGGATTTTTACAAAAGCCTGCATACTCAGTACTTTTTTTGGTGAGAGAACTGATCCCATATCCACAAAGGATCCAGGATGATCCTGCAGCTTCTCTATGTGACAGACATCAGAAAAGAACAAAGGAATAACAGCAGACAGAGCAGAAGGGTGGCTGCATGGCTGAGGGGAAGGGGGTGGGAGTCACTGTGCAATGGAGACAGAGCTTCAGTACGGGAAGATGACAGTCCTGAGGTGGACAGTGGCCATGGCTACAAAGATGTGAGTACACTTAATGCCACTTCATGGTAAAAATAGTAAATTTGGTGTATTTTACCACCACCATGACTTGAAAGAAAGAAAGAAAGAAAGAAAGAAAGAAAGAAAGAAAGAAAGAAAGAAAGAAAGAAAGAAAGAAAGAAAGAAAAAAGAAAAAGCCATCAATTTCAAAATCCTTCACCTGATACATAAAATCAAAAGAAGAGATAAAAAGTAGCAATGCTGTCTGGTGGGGTACATCCTACATTTGTGCCTCAGATAGACTTTCCAGGCCAGTGGTTCTTAACCAGGGGCAATTTCCTTCCCTAGGGGACATTTGGCAATTTCTTTAAATTGTGGTAAAATATATGATAGATCTGCCATCCTCATGATTTTCAGGGTATTTTCAGTGGCATTAGTTACATTCACAACATGTGCAATCACCAGGTCTGCTTCCAAAACCTTTTCATCACCTCAAACAGAAACTCTGTAACCTTTAAGCAATAGGTCCCTATCCCTCCTTGGGAGGGAGACTTCTTGAATATCCTGACTATTGGCGGGGTATTACTACTAGTGGGTAGCAGCCGGGGATGCTGCTCAGGATCCAATGCACAGGACAGCCCTCCAGGACAAAGAATTATCTGATCCAAAATATCAACAGTAGTAATATTGAGAAAGCCTGCTCTGGGCTGACTGGGGCATCCAGAACAGGAACTGATCACACCGGACAGATTCTACCGGAACTCAGAGGAGCATTAAGCAAGATCAGGAGGGCCCAAATTCTGATACATCCGCATGCACACCAGGGGCCTCCAACAGATTTCTCAGCGGCTACTCCTCCTGACAGGACGCTTCGTCACGCACTGCTTCTACTAATGCTCAGGTTATCAAATGGATGCCCAAGGGTGCCTCATTGCACAAGGGCCTCTTTGGAACACAGGCAGCTGGTAAGAACCGTGCCTCTGAGGGGTGTGGAACCTCCTGGCAGGATGAGCTTTGCCCAGGAACTCCCATTCAAAACCAGAAATACCCTTCAAGGACCACTGCAGAAACCCATCGCCCATCAAGGGCATGCAGCGCTTCCAGGGAAAGTCTCTACTCCAACCTGATTCACAGGGGCCAGAGTCCAGCCACACACCAATTCACATGGCAGCAGAGACAAAGAACAAAATGATTCATCAACTAACACAGCAGTACAGGGAAAGACTCCAGAGTAGGTGTGTCAGGGAAAAATCTTGTTCGGCTCAAAATGATTCTAAACGTTCCTTAGGAAGCCAACCTCTTGGCTCTCAAATGCAAAGCAGTATTTCCTCCAGCTTTGGTGAAGCTCAAGTGAGCACCGGGTCAGTAGTCAGCCTGCATTCAGAAGCCACGCTGCACATCCATCGTGCGTGTTTTAAATGCCGTGTCTCACTCATGTGGCGAAACGCCCAAACTTTGAAAGGCGCACAGAAACTGAGCCAATGGAGGGCCTGGCCGACTCACAGCCCCAGTCACACCTACTCTGGGACGAGAACTCGCCGAGTGGAAAGGCAGGTGGAATCACCCAAACGGTTTCGCCATCTCCTGTCCCGTCTCTCCCCTCCCCGCCAACTGTGCCAGACACCCCGCATGCAGCAGGAGTGCTGGGTGAGGACGAAACGGATCCAAAAACTGGCCGTCCGGGCTGCAAAGCTAGGATTAGACACTACCATTTCCCAAGTGCCTGCATCCTGACCACTCCAGGCTTCTTCCCCACAAGTGCAGAGGTAGTAGTACTGTCCTGGGCGTTTTGCCGATTATAGGACATGCATCGCGGAAACAAAATGTCCAGATCTTCAGAAACTGTTAAGAAGCTTCAGCCTGTTGAAACTTGTCAGGGTGCCATGAAACTTGTCAAGGTGCCAATCCTCCCGCATGGCAGGGAGTCCGTGTGGAGCAGTGGTTACGAGCACGGACTCCAGAGCTAGGCAGGCGGGCTGGAGCCCAGGTCTGTCCCCTACTAATCCTGTGATCTTGGGCAAGTTAACTGCCGGGTCTCTTCTTAATGTGGCCTCCTCCTAGCGGTGAGAGGGTAAATGGGAGAATCCTGGTAAAGGGGTTAGCACAGAAATTGACCCACTGGAAGTGCTCAATCCTACCAGCAGGTGCCTTCACCATCAGGACACGGATGCCTAATGGCTTCTCGTCTCATCCTGAACCAGCCTAAGACCTGCATCCTCACTGTCCTTGCTGCCACAGGTACATCAAAGGATGTGGCCAGAGTGACGGCGCCACTCCTGTGTCCACAAAGCACAGCTCTACCCAGAGCTGCAGTACTGGCCAAGCCACCAGATTAGCAGTTACCTCTGACCCCCAAAGGGCCTGTCCACCTGAGGACAGAGACAGTGCCTTATCTCCACTTGGCACAAGGCAGAACGTGGGGGCTGTCAGTGGCTAAGGGCTGCCGTTCCTCAGTTTGCATCCGGGCTCTGTCTCTCCCTAGCTCTGTGACCTTCGGGCAACTTCTCTATGCCTCGGCTCCATCATCTGTGGAATGGAGATAAGTGCACCTACCCTGGAATTATTTGGAACATTGTTTAGCAGAGAGCAGAGAGGAGATGGTCTCTGAGGCCTCAAGGTTAGCATGTCTCAAAGCCAACTCCTCTCCTGGTCCCAACTCTCAGTCTCGCTCTCTCCTGTAGACTAATTTGGTGGCCTTGCTGCCCACCCAAGCTAAAAAACCTCTCTCCTCCCCAACTCTGCCTCTCCCGTCTTCTCCTTGCCTATTCTCCTACCCCATTCCTCAACACCCTCCCAGGCTACTGAATGATCAAGTCCTGTTATTAAAACTGTTCCCCTACCCAACCAATCTAATGACACTCCTCTGTCAAAACCTTCAGTGGCTCCCCATTGCTCTTTAGCAGGCAAACCCTGGCTCTGGTCTCCCTTCAGCCTCCTCTTCTACCACTAACGCTCACATACTCTCTGCTCCAGCTGTGAGGAACCTGGCTGCTGTGTCCTTTCACCCTTCTGGGCCAGTCTCTATCCTCTGGCCTGGCAAGCCCCCAGCATCCTTCTAGACCCAACTCCAAGGTTACCGCCTCACCTGACACTTTCTGTCTGTAGCAACTTCCTTACCCATTCCATCAGCAGACTGTCAACTCTAAAGTGCAAGCATCATGCCCTTCACCTGTGGCCCCAGCCCCTGGCACAGCATCCGACACCCAGTAGGTGCTGAATGAGCAAGCAGTGTGGCACCTGGCAGAGATGCTGAAAATATCAATATCAATCGGACTTAAAGGTAACGCACCACCTTTCTCCACTAAAATCGCCCAGGTTCCAAATACAGAATCTTAAAGATATGAGTATGTAGCTAGACTACGGCACAGAACAGGGCAGGAGGTCCTAACCTGGAATGCCAGTATTAGAGAATGCCCTCAGAACAAAGGGAGGCTGAGCACCAGCCTCGAGCCCCTTCCAAGGCCAGCACGTGAGTTGAGTTTTCCCTCTGGCCTCAGCCCCAGGGCCCCTTTGCTGCCAATAAAAAGTAGAGCTAGGCAAGAGGTTAAGGCAATTCCTCCTTCTTTCATGGGGAGATCTGTTCATAATTCTTTTAACTTCCAAGTGCCCCAATTTTCCTCCTGGAAGCGAGCTCTAGAAATTCACCCCACCATCATGCCTTTCTCCATCTTTTTAAAATTGTCAAGCATCTGCGATGTCAAAAGGACCTTCAGCCTACCCACCACACCTACTCCCTCAAAGGCAAGGCACTAAGCCAGGCTACCTTCTACCCAATGCAACCCCATCAGGAAAAGCACAGAACCCTGGTGAGAGTCAGGGCTTGTTCCTGGACCCGATGCAGAGATCCTAAGCCACAGGTGCCCTGCTGACTCTAACCAAGGCCTGGCGCCTGGGGCTTTACCTGCCCGTGTGTCCCTGGCACAGTTGACAGCCAGGAAGATGGGCGCTGCCAGTGGGCGGCCAAGCTGGGTGGCAGCGAACGGGGCTCTGGACTAAGGCGCTGCAGCCACACCCACCCTGACCCCCCCCCCCCCCACCGTAGTGTGCTGCACACTTTCCCCCAGATCCCTGGGTCCCCAGCACCCTGCTGCAGCCAGACTGCCCACCCCACCCACAGTAAGACTCCAGACAACAGCACCAAAACCCACTGTGAAGAGAGATGACCCAAAGCAGGCTTATCTGCTTTTTAGACTGCCAACCGGAGCAGCCCCCCTGGTTCACAGAGACGGCCCTTCCTCCTCTGGCCTATGGCCGGCGGGAAAGAGGCAGGGTTCTCAGGCTAGCGCGGGAACGCGTGTGCTTTCTACAAGGAAGGACAGAGCCGTGGCTGGCGACAACGCCGACGCCCGCCGTGGCTGTCGCTGAGTGCAACCTCTCTGGGCTTCTTCCCTGGGGAATGCAACTCTTAGGAGCTGGGATCCGGTGTTGGCTGCCGGCCAGGAAAATCAGCAATCCGGTCTCTGGTTTTAACTGAAATGCAGAGCTGGAAGTAGTTCTGGTCCCCGCCCCCCACCCCGCCCCCGGGATGCGGCTCTCGGGAGCTGGACCTCGGACACAGCTCCCATCCCTGCGGGCTGAGGCTTCCCCCGTGTCCCTGTGCTCCAAGGGGAGGCAGGCGGGCGGGGGCCCCCGGAGCGCCCCCCCGGAGCGCCCCCCCCACCCCCGGCCCGTTTCCCGCCCTCGCGAGGGCCCCCGCGCCGGGCCCGAGGCGGGCGCTCACCTCCCGCGCGGCGCGGAGCTGCTGGCGCAGCGCGTCCTTGCAGCCGTGGGGGCCGCCGGAGCCCGCGCCGCGGGGCTGGAAGTGCGCCTCGACGCGCGTGGCGCCGCGATAGGCGCCCCGGTAGAAGGCGGGCCAGCCGAGCTCCAGCGCCGGCGGCTCCAGGTCCGACTGCTCCGGGAAGTAGGTGCCGGACGAGCAGTCGAGCGACGAGCCGAAGGAGTCCTCGGGCCCCGCCGCCGCGCCGCCCCGGCCGGGCCCCTCGGCCGCCCGCAGGACCGCGCGCACCTCCTCGCGGCTCAGGAAGCGGCTCAGGCGCTCGCGCCGCAGGAAGGCCTCGAAGGCGTCGGGGCCGCCCGCCACCAGCTCCTCGAGCGCCAGGCGCCGCGCCTCGCTGTACAGCTCGGCCGGGTTGGGCGGCCCGCAGGGCGACAGGCAGCTGGCGGGCAGCTCGTCCAGGCCCTCGCGGCGCGCAGCCATCGCGGCCCGGCGGGGATGCGCGGGGCGGGGATGCGCGGGGCTCGGGCGGGCGCGGGGCTCGGGCGGGCGCGGGCCTGCGGGCCGCTTATAGGCACCTTTGAATCCAACCGGCCCGCGGCCCGGGCCTCCCATTGGCTGTCGGTCCCGGCGGCCCCGCCCCCTGGCCTGCCATTGGCTGCCCCGCGGCCTGGCCCCGCCCCCGCCTCCGCGGCGGCTCTCGAGCGTGAGTCGCCGCGTGGGATCTAAACGCGGAGACCCCGCCCCGTCTCCGCCAGTAGTTCCCGCCGCCGGCCCGCGGGGAGCCGAGCTCTGCAGGGTCAGCCGAGCCCCAGGGGCGGCGCTGCCCAGGGCGGCGGGACGCAAGCCGGAGAGCGCGGCCCCCGCCGTCCTAGCGCGCCCCCTGCTGGCCGCGCGGCTCCTGGGCCCTCGGAGCCTGGGTGTGCGCCCCGCCCCGTAGCCGCAGCCCCCGCGTTTCCGTCATTGGTAAACCCCCTCGGGAAATACCCGCCCATCCTCAAACCTTCTCCTCGATCACACCTTCAGGTAGCTTTCCCTTTTCTCATTCCATCAGGTTTTTGGCCTGGCAATACCCGCAACCCCGCCTAAACCCCGCTCTCCGCCGACTTTCCACGTGCATCTGGGCACCTGTCGAGCGCTGGGGGAAAGAAAATGCAACCATGTGAATGAATTCACGATCTCACGGACGCCCGAAATATTTAAAACTATTTAAAAAAATTAAAGATCAGCGGTTGAGGGAGCATCTAACTTCGGTTCAGGGCATGATCCTGGGATCCGGATGGAGTCCCACATCAGGCTCTTTGCAGGGAGCCTGCCTCTCCCTCTGCCTGTGTCTCTGCCTCTCTCTGTGTCTCTCATGAATAAATCAATAAAACCTTAAAAAATATTAACCATCTCAGGGCACCTGGGTAGCTCAGAGGTTGAGCATCTGTCTTTGTCTCAGGTCGGGATCGGGATTGCATCCAGCATCAGGCTCTCCGAGGGTAGCCTGCTTCTCCCTCTGCCTGTGTCTCTGCCTCTCTCTGTGTCTCTCATGAATAAATACAATCTTTTTTTTAAAAAAACAAAAACCTAAAACCGGTTGTCTATACTTGCTGTCTCTAGTTTTTCTCCCATTCTTTCTTGAACTGGTCCAAACAGGCTATGCCTCCACTGCTCAACTGAAATCTCTGGTCAAGATCATCAGCAGTGGGCAGCACCCATGACCCAGCGGTTTAGTGCCGCCTTCAGCCCAGGTGTGATCCTGGGGTCCTGGGATGGAGTCCCATGTCAGGCTCCCTGCATGGAGCCTGCTTCTCCCTCTGCCTATGTCTCTGCCTCTCTCTGTGTGTCTGTCATGAATAAATGAATAAAGTCTTAAAAAAAAAAATCATCAGGAGCTCCACCACAGCACTAAATCCAATAGTCAGTTTTCAGGCTACATTTTGTGTAGATGAGAAAGCAAATGCACAACTGTGACGTGCTTCTCCATCAATGCAAGAGGTTAGCATTATTATTTGGAAACATAAAAAACATATAAACATAAAATTGATGAATGCCCATTGCTACAAAGATACCTCTATTCTTCCCATCCTCTCCCTATCCCCAGCTTATCTGTGAAGTTTATCAAGCCTAAGAGGGCCTTCCATGTGTTCCTGCTCTTGCATCCAATATCCAGACGGATTCAAGAGAACACAGATCTCTATCCTCTTACAAGACACCATCAAACTTCTGCATACAATGAAGACAAGGCCCATGGTCTGGGGCTGTGCAACCACATAGCTTGTCAATGCCTCTATTACCAGAGGTAAAAAGGGAGAATAACCAGAGTCTCACCTGCTGTAGTGTTATAGAAGTGTGAAGCAGTATGCAGTAGTTTACCAGGAGGAAAAGGACTGGGGTGGGGTGGCGGGGAAAAGGACAGGGCAGGTCGGTGTACTCCAAGAACAGAAGAGAGTAGCAGCGCTGCTACATAGAAATATATCACCAAACATTCAAAAGTGTGAAATAGGGACACCTGGGTGGCTCAGTGGTTAAGCTTCTGCCTTCAGCCCAGCACATGATCCTGGAGTCCTGAGATCGAGTCCCACATTGGGTTCCCTGCATGGAGCCTGCTTCCTCCTCTGCTTGTGTCTCTGCCTCTATCTCTCTCTCTCTCTCATGAATAAATAAAATCTTTTTTAAAAAGTGTGAAATAAAAAATAAATAAATATATATATATATATATATATATATATGAGTTATTATGGGGCTCCTTGTTATTCTAAAGGGAACATTGGACAAAGCAAAGGTCATTCCCAACCACCCTTCTTTTCTTGAGTTCCTCAGGTTCACCACCCCCCAGTCCAGAAAGATGTTTCCTCCATCTGAGCCCCCAGAGCTCCCTCTGCTTCAGGGGCCTCCCAGCAGAGGGTTCTGTGGTGGGGACAGGCACCAGGAGCCCTTTGCTGCTCTCTGTCCCAGGGAACACTTCTTTGTGAATTCAGATCAACATAATTCAAGTGAGCTCACAGCAATGACCACAGCCACGCTAGCAGGTGTTATTAAAAGGAATTTAATAATCTTAATTAAAAACTCTCAACAGTGAATTTTGTCACAGGCCTTGGCAGCTGGAAGCAACTCCAGGGGCATGCCCCTTTGGGGCGTGGTCGAGCCACGGTCTTGGATCGAGGCCCACCACTGCCACATGGCAAGGAGCTAACTGGAAGTTACTTCAATACAATATCAAAGATCCGCGAGGATTTTTTTTAAAAAAGTTTTAAATATATTAGACTCTCTTGATTGCCATTTTTACACAAAGCTGCTGATACAGTATACAGAGTTTTAACTTTTTTTTCACATAAAATACATTTTTCTTAAATGTTCTCTGTACATCAGTGGCTTCTGGTCTGGTGAATTATTGCGGAGGGCTGGGGGTCTGCAGACTTTTCCTCAGCGCGCAGAGCCAGGCCCCCGCACTGCGGCACTTGCAATGCCCGTGGGAAGCAGGCCCTCTGGCGAACCGGCCAACAAGAGTCTCCTGTCAAGGAGAGGTCTACAGCCTCTGGCAAAGGGGGTCACTTCTGCAGAGTCAACCACTGACCACATGACCCTGTCCTCTTGTGTGCACTGGGGTGGGGGAGGCTGTCCCCAGGCCACAATAGCAAGAGTTAAATACAGTCCTTCTGGGTATCTTGTAAAAACTGCACTTCTTGAAAGTGCCCCAGTATCCTGCTTTGGGAAAGCAAGTGGGAGAGAGAGGCTCAAGATCAAAAGGCATCTGACATCAATCACCAAAATCTTACTACAAAGCCAGCAAGCTGTGGTGGGGTAGGACAGGGGACACCCCCTTGTTTGTGTCCCTAAGCCCAGTGAAACTGACCAAACAGTGCAGAGCAGTTTAATCACTGCTACATCTTTGATGGATAATTATATCCTGAACTCTTCGGTAGATCTGGGCTTATTCAACTTCCCTGAGCTACTGGCCGGAAACTCACTATCTCAGGATGGCCACCAATTTTCAGTGGTTTGGGGGCACAGAATGGGGGAGCAAAGGCCAGAGCTCACAGTGAGCCACGTGGCACATGCTCTGGAAGTGGCCTCCTTTAATCAGCCAGGAACTGCCACCAGACCTGGTCTCACGGGGAGCTGGGCATCTGGTAGACCTCGCTAGCTTTCTTCCAGCTCCTTGCTCCATACTTCCCAGGAGGAGAGGCAGACACACGAGGAAAGCCTTCAGCGTTAAGGGAGAAGCTACTCGCCTCCCATTAGCCATCAGTGGGGCAGGACAACTCCATGATAAATGAGCAAAAATGAGTTTCACAACCTGAGACACATTTGGCAGCAAATTCCAGACTGTTCTTCTACATACTGACCTCCAACTGCTATTATACAATGCCCCAAAGACACTGGCCTGAAGGCGGCTATATCAGAAAGTTCCAAATAGACTTGCAATGGTGTCTCCCTAGAACTCCAGACCCAGGATCTGCATTTAATGACAAATGTCATCCTGGGTCGGCCATGGCAGTAGCTTCCTTGCCCCAGGGTTTCATTCTCTAGGGAGTCTAGGAGCTAGAAACTGAATTGAAGCAGGACCAGGATGAGGTCACTCTGTCTCAAGTGAATTGAATGGGCCTGCTGATACTGTGGTCCTTAAGGAATGAAAACTGTAAAACCCAGTCTCCTCAGCCTGTCTCATTCCTCCGTTATCCCCAGAACCTAACAGAGTGTCTGATGTGTCTCAGCTACTCAATAAATGACATGAGCAAATAAATGAAACACCGTGACCCCACCTTATTCCTTGGCATCAAGGAGACCCACAGGAAAAGCTCCCCAGGAAGCCCTAATGAGGAATGGCTTACCCCGGCTGCAAATGAGGGCTAAAATGCCCGTGAGTCTGCAGGTGGCTCCTGTCAGGGAATCAGCGGGATTCCAGGCCTTCTAGATGGGAGATGAATGGCCCAGGAGGCAACAAGTGAGGGGAAAGGAAGGAACAGCCAGAAGCGCTCAGAGTGGGTAATACGTGCCTCCAGTCTCCAGCTCCTGAGCACAGCGCCCTCCTAGGAGTGTATGGCTTCCCTTGGCACTCTTCTGCTTACAGCTTATGTTGGCTCAAGAGGAATTCAGGGTCAGTCTAATCTGAACACTATTTTAAAGCCAAAAGTATGTGTGTTCTGGATCACCTCTGCCCTGCTGCAGCTCGAGGCTGACCTGATGGAGAGTCTGTCCCAGACACCAGGAACATGGGAGGCACCATGCCTACCTGTCTGCAGTCTCCTGAGCTGCTCCTTCACCCTCGACCAGATCTGTCCCAGAGCTGGGGCTGGTGCTGTGACCCTCCCTGCACCCAGGAGCCATTGGGTCGACAGTGACTCCACTGAGCCCTCTGCCCTCTGGTCCAGCTGCCCTGCTCCTGGGAAAGCATCAGCCAGGGCCCCTGGGATCCAACTCCCTCTCTGGGCTAGGGGGCCATGGAGGCCACAGAGGGGACTGGAACTGATAAGCAGCAGACCCCATTACTAGAACTGTGGCACAAGGGAGGCTCCTCCGGCCCCCTGGCCCAGGTGCCCCTCAGGGAGAATTTCACATAGGCTCAGAAGGAAGAAGATAAGAGGAAACCCAGAGCTGTCCCCCAAATCCCAGAATCTGGGCCTAGGGGACCATTTCAGAGCTCTAAGGAGGTAGTTTTAGGACAAATAAAAGGCGCACAGAGCAGGGAATAAACCCACTGCTTATTAAGTACACCAGTAGGATTGACTGAGCCTATGGACAGTACCCAACTCATGGGCAGCAATTTCAAGGGGGCTCTTGAGAAATTACAGTAGAGAGGTGGTGGGCAGGGTCTAGGAGACCATTGGGCTGTGCTGAGGCCCAACTACCCCCACCACTGCTCTCCAGAATGTAATGCAGGCTATGGGCCATGGGCACCTTGGATTTGCAGCCGGGGGTGTCACCACTCCCACAGGAGCAGGCTGGGAGCAGTCCCTGGGCCAGGCAGGATCTCACAAGGGCCACCTGGCAAACTTGTCTCCCCAAGCATTCCAGAAAAGGCAAAGCTGGGCCAGGGGTCCCAGGCATTTACACTGGGAGGAGTGGGGGTTCCCAGCAGTCCCTCACCTCCCTGCTCCCTCTGATGGCTTAGGCTGAGGAAGGCTGCTGACAGAGGCTGCACTGAAACCACCTGAACATTCACAAAGATCACCCAGGGCACTTGAAGTAATTAACACCAACTCCCTCCTCTCCTCGTCCTGGAAAGCCCGTCTAACGCAAACTCCTCCCTCAGCTCTGTGCTTCCAACACCAGCCAGTCAACCTAGTGATCATGATGCTCTCCAGGAAAGAAAGCAAGGAAGCATTCAGTCACCTCCCACCTGGTGTTTTGCAGCCTACAAGGATTCTTTTAACAAATGCACTTCAGGACACACTAATTCAATTCCCCCTCCTCTCCAATTTTTGATACTTCCATCCAAACATAAAATGTGATTTGCATTATTCCAGGGATGGAAGAGCCTGATGCTCCCCCCTTGTCCTCCGGGTGGTCACACAGCTAGCTCCCGGCATGGGCCAGGCTGTGGGGAGCAGGCCACTGCCCATCTCATGGACCCATGTGGGTTCATACCTCCCTCTGATCCAAGAGCGGACCTCCTGCTCCTTCCGGATGTGGACGGTGGCCCCAATCCCGGACTCCGAGTAGGATTGTGGGTCTCCGCTCAGCAGGCCCCTTCCCTGCTAAAGCCACGTTGGCAGTGGTGATGAAACTGAGTCAGCCTCCATCCTTTGGAGAAGAGCCCATAAATGATCAGTCCCACCTGCTTCCCATGAGCCCAGCTGGGTCATTCCTACACATGGCTGAGCGTGTGCATGTGTGTGTGCGTGTGTGCGTGTGCACACGCTGATATGTGATATGCGGGTACTGGTCCAGAGAAGCCTTTACCGACAACAGAACTGGAATCCCAGCCCCCCCTCCCAAAATCTGACAGCAGGGTGAGTCAGGAAGCCACTATGGGCCTTGTTTCTGATGGCAGACAATGCAGCAAGAAGCAGAACCGCGGGAAGTGGCGATGCTACGGGCCGCTGGCTGAGAGGTGGGGTCAGCGTTCCTCTGGAAAGCAGAGCCCACCTCCCCACAAGCTGCCCTCTGATGTCTCCCCAGCTGGGGCTGCTGGGTGGGCCTGGATTCCAGAGACCCTCCCCCGAAGCATCTCTCTCCTCCGTCGCACAGAGACTAGGAGATGCGGCAGCAACCATGGACTTTCTCCTCCATCTCCTCCATGGGGGCCTTGAACTTCAGGAGCGGGGGGTCTCCGCTGGTGACCGTGTAATATACCGACGTTCCGTTGCTGCTGTACGGGGAAGTTCTGCCTCCGATCAAGGGGGCCTTGCCTTCGCTGCTGCTCTCGCCCGTCCTGGCCATGCTGCTGCCCAGGTGGGTGCTCAGGAACGGGTGGCTGAGCAGCTTGGCCGCAGCCCGCTGCCGCTTCAGCTCCAGAAGCGTCTGGGGGCTCTGTTCCTTGTAGCCACTCCAGGGAGGGGTGGCATCGGCCACGCCGGGGCTGCCATAGGCCATGTTGTAGTCAGGCACCTCGTGCACTTTCCAGACGTCCCCGTTGGACAGCGCATACTGGTAGGTGCTGACCGGAGCCCGGAGGCCGTTCTCAACAGGCCCATCCATTTCACTTCGTGGGATCTTGGTGGAAAACTCAGAGAGCAGCACGGGCTTCTCCAGCCGGGGGTTCTGAGGGGGAGAAGGACAACATTACCAGCCGGTTAGAGGACCTGAACCCACTCCCACTTGCATCTCTGCTGAGGGCATTCTTGTCTGGACCTGTCCTACCTCTCTTTGCCCAACTGGGCTGACTGGACCTCCATTCTGCTTCAGGGACTCGCCAATCTATGTGTGCTGGTAAAGCAGACTGATCCCCATCCTTGCTGCAGGGGCTGGACCATGACCCCCAGAACTAGCCAGTCTACATGCTCACTGCAGGAATTGGTTCTTCCTTTTTTTTTTTTTAAGACTTTATTTATTCATGAGAGACACAGAGAGAGAGAGTCAGAGACAGAGGCAGAGGAGAAGCAGGCTCCATGCAGGGAGCCCGATGTGGGACTCGATCCCAGGATCCCGGGATCACAACCTGAGCCAAAGACAGATGCTCAAACACTAAGCCACCTAGTAGCCCAGGAATTGGTTCTTGACTGAAAGTGATTCCATGAAACTCCACCCTGGAACTTGGCCAGAACAATCGAGAAAGAGAAGTTCTGTCTGTGCAGAGCTGGAGGGTGGTGAGAATGATGGAAGTGGGAGGCTGGGGAGACTGCATGTCAAAGGGTCTGCCTGACAGTGATGTTGACGTGAAGGGGAACCCAAGGGGTGCACTCGGAGCCCCAGGATCCAGCTGGTCCCAGACTCTGTAGCTACATGAGCCGAAAAAATCCTGTTTTGTGTCAACCAATTTTAGCTGAGTTTTTGGTCACTTGCAATCTTTCCTCTGTACTTCTGGCAAATACCCACTCCAAACAGCAGAGATTCTAACCCAGAAATCCCTGGATAACGAGAGCTTCCACAGACTAGAAACTAAAAGGTAGCTACATGTGGTGATCACAAAAATGTAAAGCACAGTAAAACTCACCATAAATGAAGTCAAAGACACATTTTAAAAACTACAACATATGTGACAGAAAAGGGACTAATTTCCCAAGTAAACAAGAACTCTTAAGAGTCCGTTTCAAAAAGCCCAACTCCGCAAGAGAAAAAAAAACAACAAAAGACACTGATGTGCAGCTCAGAGCAATGATAATAATAATAATGTTATTATTATTAAACATGCTATTATGTTTATAGCATATAAACACGGGAGAAAATATTCAACCTCACTCATAATTAATTACATAAAAATTAAAGCAACAAAATCTTTTTACCTACCACATTGACAAATATTTTAAAAATGTGTTATGACTCAGTGTCGCCAAGAGTGTAGGAAAACAGGCAGGTACCAAAATTGCCACAATCTCTCTGGAGGAGAGTATCACATCATCCTCCACCACCCCCCCCTAAAATTCATTTTTAAGGAAGAATGTATACCTTGCACCAGCAAGCCAATTTCTAGTACTTCATTTCAGAGATATATGTTCCCTTAGGGGAGAAAAGCCTGAAAGTCACCATTAGGCAGGTGGTAAATTATGGCAAGTACTTGTCCTAGAATGTTCTGCATCTGGGAAAAAGAATGAAGGCAATCTTCCTGTGCTGATTCATGATTCCAAGAATCTCCATTTCTTGGAAAGATCTCCAAGAAATCTACAATTGGGCTAGAACATGGTAAGGTGAGGGGCACTTTCCATAGCAAGCTTCCTTTTATGTATGCATATTCTTTCTGTTTTTAAATGGCTCCTTTGAGCTATTCAGGCAGAGCCATGATGCCACATTTGGGGCATCTTTTTTTCAGTTTGAATTTTTGTTATCTATTTTCTTTACTTCCAGAATGGCCCTAGAAAAGACCATTCTTCATTGTCTAAATCAGTGCTTCTCTAACTCAATGTGGATATGAGTCACCTGTGGCTCTTGTTAAAATGCACATGCTGAATCACCAGGTCTGGGTTGGGACTTGAATTTCAGAGTTTCTAACAATCTCCGGACGATGATTTGACTAGCAGGGATCTAGGACACTGGTTCTCAGTTTTGGATGCACATTAGAATCACCATGGGGAGTTAGAAACACATATATAATGACAATCTGGAAAGGGTATGTTGTGTGATTCCCACTCTATGACACCTGGAAAATGCAAAAACCATGGAGACAGTAAAAAGATCACTAGTTGTAGGGGACTCAGGGGAGGGAGGGAGGGATAGCGAGAGTGAAAGTATTCTGTATGAAACTTTAACGATAGATGTATGACATTACACATTCGTCAACATCCACAGAATGTGTAACACCAAGGGTAAACCCTAACATAAGCTATGGACTTCACTTAATAATCATGTATCAATATTGTTCATCAATGATAATATACCTACTACACTAATGCAAGATGTTAATACCAGTGGAAATCAGGGGACATGATGATAGGGCGCTGTGGAAACTGTATGTACTTCATACATATTTTCTATAAACTACAACTGCTCCAAAAAATCAAGTCTATAATTTTTTTTAAAATACATAAATACAATACCTGGGCCTCAAGCACAAAGATTCAGATGTCATTAGTCTGGGTAGCAACCAAGACATCAGAATTTTTTAAAAAACAAAAACAAAAACACCTCCCCAGGTATGTTTCTTGCACAGTTAAGTTTGTGAACCACTGGTTTAAGAGATCAGGCTATTGGGATCATTCCTGAGCTTTGTACCATACCAGGGAGTCAGCTCTGCCAAAACAGGTACAGGGCTGAACAAAACAGCCCTGTCAGCTAACCGGATAGAGTCTTGGCAGAAACCTGACTTGCGGGTCAGACTGAGCACACTCCCTTAGATGCGTGGTTTTCAAATTCTTGTGTGCATCCGAATCCCCTGGAGGGTTAGTTAAAACACAAGATGCTGGTTAAACCCAGAGCCCAGAGTTTATGATTCAGTACATCTGGGATAGGGCCAGAGAATTCACATTTCTTACAAGTTCCCGGGTGCTGCTGCTACTGCTGTTCCAGGGACCACACTTTGAGAATGTCTACCTTAGGGCGGCTCTGGTGGCACAGCGGTTTAGCGCCGCCTGCAGCCCAGGGCATGATCCTGGAGGTCCAGGATAGAGTCCCATGTCGGGCTCCCTGCATGGAGCCCGCTTCTCCTTCTGCCTATCTCTCTGCCTGTCTCTCTCTCTCTCTCTCTGAATGAATGAATGAATGAATGAATGAATAAATAAATAAATAAATAAATAAATCTTAAAAAAAAAAAAAAAAGAGAATGTCTACCCTAGAGACTATCACAGCCTTGCCAATACCTAAGGCCTAGAAAGGGGTAAGTAGGAAAAAGGAAGGCGCACCAAGCCTTGTAGCTGTTCCTTGCAATCTCCTTGGTTTCTCCCAGGACCAGACCAGGATCTGGGGCTCTGGTCCCTGACAGTTGCCCTTGTGGTTGGACTGAACGACTGGGTGACTGGCCTGAAGCTCAGAGCCCCTTCTTTCTTCTTTGCTTTGCAGAGTAACCCCTCTGTTTGCCTTCTACCTAACCCCCAAGCAAACCACAGCCTTGCTGAGGAAGCCATAGAAGTTAACAACAAACTCAGGCCTCTGCTTCCCACCCCATCCCCTGCAGGGCTAATGATTTATGCGGCTTCCATGCCAACGAGCACTTCTGGCAGAGTCCTGGGCCTGTGAGATCTGAACAAACACAGGGGCAGGTGTGGAGGAGGAGCTGCTTCTGTGCGGATGTCTTTAAGAATCTCAGTCTCTCCCACAGATCACTAAGGAAAAGAGAAAAAACCCAACCGCAAGGGGCAAAAGAACAAACACTGCACATAAGAAGATAAGCAGACGGCCAATAAGTACATGAAAATGCGTTCGATGTCGTCCACCAGATACAGATTTAAAATGTGAGCTAGCACAGCAAGCCTGCCAGGATGGCTCAGATGAACAGGGATGAGTGCACACTGAGGGTCGGCAGGAGGAGCTCAAATAGGATTTAGTGGGAGAGCAGAGAGAGTACAGTCACCCTGGAAAATAGCTTGGCAGTATCTCTAGTAGCCTCCCCATGACTCATTCTGCATTCCTGAGTATGCAATCCTACAGAAAATAGGGCTTATGCCCACTGAAAAATATGGATAAGAATGTTTTGAGCAGCTTTATTCAAAATAGCCCCGAATTTGGAACAACCCAAATGTCCAGCAAGATGGACATGAACATCTACAATTAAACAACAGAACTAAACACAGTTAAACAACAGAACTCTCCAGAGCAATGAAAAGCAATGAACTACTGCTAGGGGTCTGCATAGTGGGGAAGGCAGTCAGCTACAAAAGACCTCACACCACCTGGGTCCATTCACATGCAGGTGCCTTGGGAACCCCTTTCCTGCTCAAAGGTAAACAGTGGCTACCATTGGGGTGGGAAGACACCCCCCCCATAGAGAACGTGGGTGCTTTCTGGGGGGATGGAAGTGCTCTACACATTCACCAGAGGCCACCCATTTATAAAAAGTTCACTGAAAAATCCATGCAAGATTTGTGTGCTGTCCCTAAATTCAGTGCGCTCACAAAGAGAAGATAAATAAAGCATGGCTGGAAGACATTTGAAATGTGATGTGATTTCAGTCCACAGCGCTCTTTTCTCCCCAAACCCCCGAGCTCAGGGACCAGGAAGAACAAAGCCTCCAAGGGGCCGGCTCCATCCCCAGCCAGAGCTTTGATTGGATTCCCTTGGGTGGGCACCTTCCCGGGCTGGTGACAAGCCTGCAGGTGACCTCTCTGTCCCAGCTGGGGAGCAGGGTCCCGCTGAGACACGCGGGTGCGCTGGGCTAGTCTGTGTGCATCCCGCCAGAGCAGTACTCTCTAGAAATGTTGTCAGCTGCTCATGGTTGGTGGCAGTTCCAAAAAGGCAGAGCACTGCTGGGATGGTCAGCCTCATCCTTTTCATCCCCAGCAATTTTGCTCTGGCCACAAACCGGCTGGCCCCTAAGCCTCAAGACAGCAGCCACGCACGAAACCTGAGTGTGCCGATACCAAGTCAAATAGCACCCTCCCCAAATTCACGGCCACCCCACACCTCCAAATGTGACGTTTGTTGGAGGCAGGGTCTTTGCAGATGTAATACATTGAGATCAAGTCATACTGGATTAGGGTGGGCCCTAATCCAGTGACCACTGTCTTTCTAAGAAGAGAAAACAGAGACACAGACACAAGGAAGAAAGCCATGTGGTGATGGAAGCAGAGACTGGAGTCACGTGAGCAAAAGCCAGGGAATGCCTGAGTCATGGGAACTGGGAGAGATGCCTGGCACAGATTCTCTTTCAGAGCCCCCAGAAGAAAGCAACCCTGGTGACACGTTGATTTTAGACTTCTGGCCTCCAGAACTCCAGAACTTCTGTTCTGAGCCACTGAGTTTGTGGTAATGCGATACAGTGGTCTTCGGAAACCAACACGGCATCCCCATAAGAAAGCAGTCCAAGGCCCAGACCACTGGCTACCACTGGACCCGGCTTCTTAGAGCCCCTATCAATACCCTACTCCGTTTTTCAAAAAGTTTCTTCCAACCAGATGTACACAATTCTCAACGTCATGTTCTGTTCCCCACCTCCCTCAAAAAAAAGTTCAGTGCCTTTAGTGCCCAGGGTGGCTGCTGTACTGAACCTCTCTTCTGGGAAGCCCAGAACCAGATTTGGCAGTTACTTCCTGTCCGTTATGAGACCATATGGGATGCCAAAGCTCCCATCTCTGACTCCCACACCCCCAGGACTGCCTCATTAACCATGGGAGCCACCAGCATCAACGAAGATCCAGCTGGTGTAAGGGCGCTGCCTAGCTACCCGCCCTCTGAAGGCTCCGAGATGAAGAGGTCAAGACCAGGCAGGGGCCATGTCCTCCTCCCAAGTCATCAGCTGGCACTGAGGCAGGGCGCCAAGCCACTCACTGGGTCCTTATTCTCTTGGTCTGTCCTGGGCTCCCTGACATCTCCGTTGTAGGTGGAGGTCCGCTGGTCCTCTGCGGTGCTCCGCTGCTGCCACAGGATGGCCTCTCCCTCATACTCTTTCCTGTACAGGTTGGTCCTGTCCGACAGGCTGGCTCGACGCACCACCTTCCTGAGGGGAGAGAGGAGGTGCTGGAGGGCTGTGCCCATGGGACCACAGGTAGGAGCACCCCGCGGGGACCACGGCCGGCCTGCCCTGACTCACCCACGGCTCCCCGCACTAGACGTCCTCCGGCTCAAGGATGACTTGTGTCTCAGCTGCGATTTCATGATCACGTCATGCTTGTGTTTGAGCTCCAACAGCAAGACTTTGAACTCCTCCTCCTCACACAGGTCTGAAGGGGTAGAGGAGAGTGTTGTGGGGAGCACTGCAGGGCCAGGTGCCCCCAAGGGCCCTCCAGGCTACAGGGGCTACCACCCCCACGCATTGAAAACTCCCAGCATCTTTTGGGGACATCCAAGGAGGGCAGTAAACAATGCCGGCCTCACTTTCTGGGCCACCCCAATCCTTAGAGAATAAGAACAGGAAGCCTGGAGTCTATACAGTCACAGCTCCTAAGGCTCTCAGCTATGACAAAAAGATCCATCCACCTCCAGTAGTTTCTAATGGGAGTCAGTGATGTAAGAAGTATCAAAAGAAACAAGCAGGTGCTCTGTGTCACTCAAGCCAAAACTTCCAAATATATTTCAAATCATATATACCTACCCACTCAATCCATCCAATCCCTCCAGTCATCTATCCACCTACTCACTGACCCAACCATCCATCCATAGACTCATCCCCTATCCTCCCCCATTCACTGATCCATCCATCTACTCATCCATACATTTATCTATCCATCCATCCAGCTGTCCATCTGTACGTTAATCTACCCTTCATTAATTTATTCATTCATCCTTTGACCCATCCACACACCAATCTACCATCTGGCCAACTATATGTAGTTGTTTATCCAACTGTTTATCCAATTATCACACTATTCATCAAATAATTAATGAGTACCTATGTATAACTAGGTTTGATGCTGGACTTACCTATTGGCATCTCATCCATGGATGTCCTAGCACTGAGACTGGCCCCGTGGGACACCAATAGCTCTGCCATCTGCATCTGCAACAACAGGAAGAAGCCCACAGTCCCCCTGGGCTCAAAAAGCCTAGGAGGTAGAGAGAGTGCCCAAGGTTTCTCGGCATATGGCATAAAGAATGATGAGGCAAAGCCAGTTCCCAAGGAAGGCTCTGCACCCTGGAGCCAGGAATACTGGCAACACAATGGACTTGACACCTCCTCCAGCATGCCTGGATCATGCCAAGGGATAGTAGAAGGAGTCAGCTGTAAATCTAGAGCTGCCAGGTATCTAAGAAGGGGCTAAAAAAGCTGCAATCAGACTTTTATATCTGGGGAATGAAGGGATAAACTATGCATATCAGGAATGTGCAGAATTTTCTAATTTGGTAAATGTGATTATTATCTTCTTAGGATACAACTTCTTAAATGTTTTTATAAACTTTCTAGGTCTTTTACGGTCCCACAAACTAACTGTAGTGCACACCTTAAGTGGATCTTGTGAACCAACTGCCAGCCCAAAGCACAGTGGGTGGATCCCACCTGCCCACCCTCACCACCCCACTGCTGAGAGTTACCTGTCCCCAGAAGGCAGCCGCATGCAGAGGCTCCCAGCCATCCCAGTCCTTCACGTCCACGCGTACCCCGTGGTCCAGGAGGAGCTCAGCTGCCCGCAGGTATCCATTGGCTCCAGCTATGTGCAGCTGAAGGACAGAGGGAAACTGAGCATTCCCTATGGGCACCAGTCCCACTTCTGGAAGTGGGACAGCCATCTTCCCAACGCAAATCCCAGCTCATTCCCGGGGATAGGAGAATGGGATAAAATGAGGGAGAAATTCAGCCACGTTGCAAAGTATTATTAAGGCCACTCTTCATCCTGTGGTTGGCCTGAGAGCCCCTGTGGCTAAAGCAACGGCATTTACTGAGTCCCTACTGTGTGCTGAGCTCTGAGGAAGGGGATTCAGAGGCCCGATGTGGTGGTTTTAAAATGTCTACAAATTCTTTGACATACTTCCCTTAAAGATGAAGTTTAATTCCTCTTGCCTTGAGTGTGGGCCAGAACAAGTGACTCAGTTCTAACAAGTAGGACATTGTGAAGTGGTGGTGTATGATTTCTGAGGTGAAGTCATTAGAGGTATCACTGCTTCTAACTTATGCTCTCTTGGATCAATCACTCTAGAATAAAGTGGCTGTCGTGTAGTACAGACCCTTCAGCAGCTCTAAGGAGAGCCCGTAAGGAGATGAAACACTGAGGCCTCCTGCCGATAGCCAGCACTAACTGGCCAGCCATGTGAGAGCACCATTTTGGAAGTGGGTCTTCCAGTCTTGGTCAAGTCTTCAGATGTCTGCAGCCTCATGAGAGACCCCAAGCCAGAGCCACCCAGCTAAGCTGTTCTCAATTCCCTAACCACAGAAAACCAGGTGAGATAATAAATAATTATTATTGCTTCAAGAGGCTAAGTTTGGGGTCATTCATTACACAATTGGCAACCAGTACCTCCAATAAAAGAAAGTCTCATGTTGAGGCCACAACTCCTCTACCTGAAACCATTCCAGGCCTCTGGTGATGGGACCCCACCCTGCGGACCTCACTTGTCCCATCTGCTTGATCTCCAGGAAGTCCACAAAGCATTTAGCACATGACAGACCCTCAGTTGGTGATCAACATTCTCAGAGAGTCGTGAGTGATGACAAGGTACACCATGGGACCATGTGAAGGAGTAAGGAGTAAGGAGTAAGGAGACAAGGTAAAGAGAAACCAACTGCCCAGCCGAGGTGGGAAGCAGAGGTGAGAGCCCACGGAGGCCAGCAGAAGGCTGGCTGGGAGGAAACCAGAGAGCTCTGGCGGGGGGGGGGGGGGGGGGTTGAGGTCAGGGGCAACCAAGCTCCAGGCAGTGGGACAGAGAAAGCATGGCCTCAAGACACAGCCTTGATGGTCAGATGCTGGCTTGTTCTAGGCTAAAGTTGCTATAAGGTCCTGGCAAACAGAGGTTTCCCCTTTATTTTTCAATTTGCAGAATAAGCCTGGGGTGTGATCTGGTTCAGGCATCCATGAAAATTAAAATAATCTCTGATTTATAAATGTGTGATGTTTTTCAATTGTGGAGGATGACACCTGGCAGGGCCAGCCAGACATTACAAACTGTACGGCCTCATACTTGGCTGGGAATAAAAAGGCATGACTGGGACAGTGATTTCATTAATAATAATAATGTGAATCACTAATATCTCCTGAGAATTTAGAGAATCCATACCAAGCACCTACATGCAAAATCTCATTCATTCCTCCATTCAGTGAGGAAGGGACTATTAGTATTCCCACTCTACTTGGATGACCTGAGACTTCATATGGGCCTGGCCCATGTGATATAGGCCACCCTGTGGCCAGCCTCAGTCCAAGAGGGCCAGCCATGTGTCTGGAGGGCCCAGACACAGACCTAAAGGAGCTCCAGCCAGGGTGGGCCATGCCCAGGGACAGCCAGGCTTTGCCCTCATACTACAGTGTTCAGTATCACTACGTGACCCTATCTTTGGGTGCTGGGCTCAGCAGGGACCCAGTTAATAGAAAAGGGCATAAGACAGAGGATGGAGCTCAGAAACCAGATAGTCTGAGAAGCCCAGTTATGACACCTGGGCCACCAGATCAGGCCCCAGGGGCCATGAGGGATCTTCGTACTGCTGAACCCTACCAGGTAAGCTCAAGATTCTGAGACTCAAAAGTGCTCATGACTAGCATGGACCCCAAGCCTAGGCCAGGGCCCAGCCATTGGTGGGAAGATGGGGGTGCAGTACATGGGCCTTTGAAGCCCATGTTCCTGTTTTCAGTTTAGAGCATCAGAAGCAGACCCACCTCAATAACTGGGCTGCATTGTGCTATGAGAGTCTACTAAGAGAGGTCAAAGTTTCCCATCCCTGACACTTGAGCTGAAAGGATGAGTGGAGCCAATCGGGCAGACCTGAGAGAGAAGAGGGTTCCATTGTTCTCTATCTCCAGGGTCTAGGGAAGCATGTGGCACACAGGTGTGTGTGTGACTGGATGGATGAATGAACCGATGGATGGATGGATGCATGACTGGCAGTGTCTGGACTCGGGCATCAAAGAACCCAGAGAGGCTGTCGTGGCGAGATTCAGGGAAGCTGCTGAGGCAGGGAGGAGGGGTGGGAAAAGAGATCCTAAGGCAGGGGAATGAATGGAAGGTGCAAAGCAAGATGGCACAGGCAAGTGGATGGATGGTGGCTCCAGTCTTTACATACATGGGAGACCCCACTGGAGGGGGCCAACATAATGAGCTCAGATGGACATCTGGAACGTGAGGTGCAGGAGGAGCTGGGAGACAGAGCTGGTAGACAACAGGGCTCCCGACTCTCCGCCCCAGCTGGGACTGGCCAGGTTCTCAAAGAGGCTGAGCCCTGCTCTGTTAATTCTCCACATTCCAGGGCCAACCCTGGCCCCAAAGCAGGTCTGGAGGAAGTTCAAGGCCACGGATGGGCCCCAACCGTATAAGCTTAATTTCCACCAAGTGCTGGCTCATGTCAGCCTCAGCTGGTCTTGGTTCTGGTACTGACCCCGCAGCCCCAACCCCGCCTGGCCCGTCTGCTCACCAGTGTGGCGCCCTGGGCATCTATCCAGTCAAGGTCTTGGCCCGCCGCGATCATACAGTGGATGTCTGCAATCATCTGCTGCTCAGGAGCCGCCCGCATCTCATTGATTTTCTCTTGGGTGATGCCTGTGGAGGGAAGGGGGGACTGAGTCAGCACCCCAGGCCTAGGCCCCATGCAGGGAGGGGTGGCAGGGCGGATGGGCAGGGCACAGCTCCTGTTCCCCAGGGTCCACCAGGCAAGGGAGTCGCAAGCCATGCCCATAGGTTCTTATCTCCCAGATCCAGCGAACACAAACACCGCACACTGGCCCACAGAACAAGGGCCATTCCTGCCTGGCGCCCAGGAAGCTCTACAACAGTATTGGTTGCTGTTACATATTCTGTTCCTCTGCACCAGAAGTCCCTACCATCCACCTGCCTGCCTCCAACCGCTCAAATGGCTGGCTCTGCTTCATGCTGCAGGTCTGGCCGGGATCACCGCCCTCGCTGACCTCCCCTGACCACCTATCTGACCAGGGGCCCTGTTAGTTCCCCTCATCCCGTAGCTGTGTCCGCAGCAGAGGGCACAATGCTTCATGATTTTCCATTATGGGAATGAATGAACGAACAAATGTAAAACTTTTGAATGGCAAGTTAAGTAAACTGAGGTGGATGGACCCCGACATTCTATAGCCTGAATCTCTGGCTAAAAGTCTAAATGTTACCGGCAGCTACTAAATGGTATTTAAGGAGGCAAAAGTGACATGTTCTGTACGATGTACGATGGTCCATTAGATCAAACATTCTGGGACAGAATTTGGGGGAGGTCTGTAAACTTGAAAGGAGAAAAAAAATTACATGTGTTCATTCTCACTAACCTTGAACTGAAAATAGCATTACCTTCTATGAGGACGGAGGTAAAACCCACGGCAGAACCAGCAATGCCTGTGGCTCTGTCACCAACAGAAACTGCACGTATTTTCATGTTATCTTGCTATTTCGTGAATTTAAAAAGTTTCTACGAAACACATTTAAAAATGCCAGGGTCGCTATATTTTAATACAATTGGTTTCCTTTATACTCTGTGATTGTGAGAACCACGTTTAAAAACACTGTCCCTAAAGAGGGGCCCAGAGATTCACCAGATTCGTACAAAAAAGAAGAATGTCTGCAGAAGATGAACACGCAGAGCCCGGGGCCCCGGGGAATGGAGAGGTCACCTCGTGGTTATCACAGCGACCCGGGAAGGAACTCGAGGGCAGGGTCCCGGCTGGTCCTCAGACTGCAGGCAAGGGTCTGGATTTGAGATGTCTTTCTGGGGAGACCTTCAGAAATAGGTACCCATAGTGGTGGGGGCAGGCAGGTCTCTGATTGCTACATTTGTTTCCTCTCTGAAGCTCATTTGTGAGCTGAGAACAGCCCACAGCTTGTTTACCCCGGCCCCTGGCAGCCAGCATGGTGCCTGGCACGGAGAGGGCACCCGCAAATGTTCTTGACTCTTGATTATTTTCCCAAATGGGAATATATCTTTCTTGTGAATGTTTATTGAATTGGATTGTCACAGCTGACGAAGAGGAGACAGGGCCAGCTGAGGCCGCCCGCGTGTGTGGGTGACACGGAGGAGAACAATGCCTCCCTTCTGCACAGCACGGTTTTCCAGGGTCCTATTGTGTCCTCATCTTGCTAATCACCGGGATAATAACAACGGTGAGGACCCGTCCCATTTCCTGAGCTCTGGGCAGGAGGCGAGCACGTAGCCAGCTCACTCGTGCACCTGTACCCACGTCACGGTGTGCCACCCTGCCCTTACCCTGGTAGGCCATGCACGTCTCGATGACATCCAGGGTGGGCTCATCCTCGCAGAGGTCATATGGCATGTTCCCGTCTGAGTTGACAGCGAGTAAGTCGGCCCCACTGCAGAGAGAGGGTGACAGTGAGGGCCGGGGAGGAGCGGCAGGGGTTGGTCTGGCTGCCTCTGCCCTCCATCCTCTCACTCGCGGCCCCACTGTGCACCCCAGTGCCCCCAACCCTGCCACCACCCTGGGGACCCCGGGACGGCAGCTTCAGGATTCAGCTTCTCCCAGGAAGCTGTCCCAGCAGACCTCCCCCAGCTTCCTGCTTTGTTGGGCCAGCAGGCAGGCACTTGGAGACAAATGTCAATGTCCCCCCTGGTGACACTAATGCAGATAACACAAATAGCCTTATACACACATCATCTTTAATCTTCATGCTAGTCCTTTCGGGTTGTTCCTGTTGGCCCATCTCACTCAAGAGGAAATGAAGACTCAGACAAGTTCAGTCTCTTGTCCAAGGTCACACAGCGAGGACATGGGAGAGTCAAGGGCCAAATCTGGCTCTATTTCAATCTTTGTCCAGTTGCAGAACATCTTCAGCTCTCCCTGCACCGTCTCCAAGTCCCTTCCCGAAAGACTGACTGGACAGGGACAGGACAGACTTGGGGCTCCCTGGCTGGACCTGATTTTTTGGCCCAGTGGTTCCCATGTGTGGTCCTAGGATGCCCTGCAAAATTCCCCAAGCATCATTGAAATAGAGTGCTGCTCCCTGGACTGCACTCCAGCCCTCCTGAAACAGTCTCTGGGGGTGGGGCTGGGATTGTGTATTTTGAACCCATGCCCCACAGCGTCCTAGAACAGGTCAGCGCTGGGAATCCACTGCACCAGGCTGGCACCACTCCCTTTCCCTCTGGGCATCATCGCCGATCAGGCTGTGACCACCTGATGCTCCTGCCAGATTGAGCCACAACCAGGTTCTCATCAGAGGTGCGGCCATGGGCCAGCCGTCAGTCCTCAGGCCCTCCACTGAGACCTCTCCATGCTCGCAGGTGCCCTTGGGCAAGCTAATCCACCGTTCTGAGCCAGGGCAGCAGTATTATCGCCTCCTTCACCCTCCCACCCTCGCACCCCCCATCCCACCCCCCACCCCCACAGCCACCTGATGAGCTCCTGCTGCTCTGCCAAGACCTCTGCAAAAGGTCGTGGGCCCTCAGCCACTCTTCCTGACTGGCCCTGCACTCAGATGCTCTCCATGGCCTCCCAGGACCCGCTCTGTCTCATACTAGTACTGAAATCACCCCATTTCCTGCCTGATTCCTTAGGACTTTTGCATCCCTGAGTGCCCAGTGCCCAGCTCAAGTGCTCACCAATTATCAGAGGAATTCAATCGAACACACTGAAAATTGAATGTTGCCTTTTCTATGTGTTCACAGAACCAAAGCAGCCTGGAAGTAATTCCAGGGCAGGAAGGCCCATCAGAATGGCAGAGACAGAAATGGCCTTATTCCTAGTAAAAACATTGCTACCCGGTGCCCCTGAAAGCAGGAAACACATGTAGACAGCATTTGGGAGGCGAGGCCAAGGAAGTATGCCTGCCTTTTTTCTTTTTTTTTTTAATAGTAAAAGAAACCAAAAATTTCAACACGACGTAAAGATTGTAGAGGAGATGAGTATAGACTCAGGGATTCACAGACACAGAGAAAAAGAGATTTAGAAAAGGAGACAGCGACCCTGATTCAAAACCAGACCAAGCCCCTGCGGGAAATGATCTACAGACCCACATCCCTCATGAATGTGGATGCAAAAGTCCTCTACAAAACCCCAACAAATTCAACGTGACAGAACATCAAAGGGTTTGCACACCAAGACCAATGAGGATCATTCCCGCAACGCCAGGGTGGTCAATTTTATGTTGTGTGTTAATATTTTGGGGAAAACAGCATGAAAGGGACACAGAATGAAGAGAGGCAGAGTGGGAGAGGCACACAGAGATGCAGGGGGGAAGGGAAGGGGACAAGGGAGGGGACAGAGGAGGTGAGAGAGAAACAGAGACAGAGGCAGAGGGAGGGTGTGGGGGGAAAGAGAGACAGCACACAGCACCAGAGGCAGAGGAAGTGGCACCAAGGGGAAAAGAAGAGAGGAGGGGGATGGAAGGCAGAGACAAAACAAGACCAGCAGAGGACCACCAAAGGCTGAGCGGGGCGCCCCTGGGGGAGAGAGGGCCACGTACTACTGAACGAGGATTTTCACCAGGTTGATGTGGCCGCAGGTGGCCGCCGCATGCAGGGGCGTCCACAGCTCGTTGTCCTTGGCATTCACGTTGGCACCGTGGGACAGCAGCAGCTTGACAATCTCCTCAAAGTTGTCGATGCAGCACTGTGGGGGGGGCAACAAGGGGGACACAGGCAGGGTCAGTGTCGGCAGAGGCCCGGCCCCCGTGGGAACATGCCACAAGAAGGACAGTGGAGCCAAACTGTCTGAGTCTGAATCCAGCTGCATGACTTACATACCATGTGACCTGGGGCAAGCCACACAACCTTTCTAAGCCTCAGTTTCCCCATGAGTAAGTTAATAATACTCAAGATAAAAATGTAAGTGAGACAGAAAAAACATGAGGGGCAGCAATAAAATGCTTTGCGAGTGCTGGTGAAATGAAACAAAATTTTGAATGAGGCTTCAAAATCTTCTTTTTTAATCCCTGAGGACTTTTCTTCAAACAAAATTGTACAGACAACTCTAACTTAGAGAACAAATGAGCTCAAGGAGGGCTGCTCGGGCTGAAGCAGGAGTGGGGGTTGGTGGGATGAGGGGGCTGTTGGGGGGAGTCCCTCTACTTGGCAGGAACCTCCAAGGTGTGGCCCTAGGGCACAGTCTGACACCCCCAACTTGGGGACTTATGACCCAGGAGTTCAGTCCTTGGGGAAGCCCCCAAGTAACCAAGCCTCCTCCTCAAACAACCCACCTCCACATCAGGGCTATGGGGACCCTGATAGAGCCCCTGAAAGGACACAGCCGTGTCTGTGCACCCACCTGTCCACAGACAGGTCAGCCCTGGTGAGAGGGAAGGCTCATCTACAGCCCCCCACAGACAGAGAGCTCTGGCAACCACTGGAGCCCTCACACTCCTAGGACAGTGAATCAAAGACTCTAAGGGGACAGAGGGACCTCAAGCCAGGGCCATGAGCAGAGAAAGGCGAGGACAGAAGAGGAAGACAGGGAGTCACTTTATAGAGCAGGATGGGGAAGCCAGCAGAGGACAACGCAGGGATCTGTGCTCAGTGCTGCCCATCCAGTTAAGGGCTTGGCCCTCGTGCAATGGGAGACATTGCAGAATTATATTCAGAGGAGTAACATAATCAGACTTGGTTTGTCTTTTTTTTTTTTTTAATCTTTCCTCTGGGTGCATGTGGAGAACAGACTGTGTGTGAGCACTTTTGGGGGAGGAGAGGGACAGTGACAAGCTATGTTGAAATCATCCAGTTAAGAAATGGTGGTGGCCAAGCCTACGGGAGAATCTGTGGGCATGGGGAGAAGTGACTGGATGCCAGAAGAAGAATCAGAGGGACAGCCCGAGTGGCTCAGCGGTTTGATGTCTGCCTTCGGCCCAGGGTGTAATCCTGGGGGACCCGGGATCAAGTCCCACGTCCGGCTCCCTGCATGGAGCCTGCTTCTCCCTCTGCCTGTGTCTCTGCCTCTATCTCTCAAGAACAAATAAATAAAATCTTTAAAAAAAAAAAAAAAGAAGAATCAGAGGCACCTTTGGGAACCCCGGCCCTAGATAAAGGGCCATGATGCCCAACCCCATCCCCAGCAGAGCCAATGGCTCAGTACCAGAAGGACATGTGTTTGCACAGATGATGCTAGAGACCCAGGTTCACTTTCTGCTCCAGTTGGTGTGGGGCTGGCTGGGTCTGAGGGCATCTCTCCAGAAAGGTGGGGTTCAGGTGACCCAAGGAGGCCTGGCGCGGTCTCAGGTGGTTGAGAACCATGCAGTGGCACAGGACGGCCAGCAGAGGGCGCCAAAAGCACTGGAGTGAGGCGGTGGGGACCGGCCAGGGGCCCCAGGCTGGCTGGGAGGTGGGTCTGAGGAGCCCCTGTCCGTAGGAGGAGCAGCTCAGCCCCTGCTGGCAGGGGACAGCAGGGCCAGAGAACCCACCCTTAGCGCAGCAGAAGACGTGAGGATGGGGAGGGAGCTGAGGTTGAAAGGGAGGGGACTGTGCGCCCAGAATTGCAGTCTTGTGAGAGGGATGCCGAGGGACTGGACCAGCCTTAAAGTGGGGTGCACGCTGGGGTGGTAGGTGGTGGAGTGGGCAGGCCTCCTCCCCCACGTTCCCCAAGGTGGGAAATGGCACCTGCCGTTGGATGACTCGTCCTGCCCCCTCACTTCCCACATCCAATCTAGCACGGGGCACGGATTCCATCTCCCGCATCTCTACCCCCCCCATCTCTCCCCGTGTCCCTGGCACTCCCCTGCCCACACCCTCCACCCAGAGGGCTCCCTCCCCAAACCATCAGTCTCAGTTTACAAACCCCAAAGACTCCCTGCTGCCGAGAAGAGAAAAGCCACACTCCTTTGCCAGGCCTGTGAGTTGCTTCTCAATGTGCTCCTTTGTTGTATGGAGCTGCGGTGACAACAGTAATGACCATGACTGCCAGGCAGCGGCCGTAATAGCCTGTCACGTTATCAGTAACTGCTGCCAGTGCTTTTTGGGGAGCCACTGGGACCCCCCCCCTCGCTAACCTTTGGCCACGAATTGCCTCATTGACTCCTCAGAATAATATTCCAAGCCCCATGAGGCTAGGGGCTGCCATTGGCACCCTGCAGACGCACAGGACATCCCGCCATCAGAGAACAGTCTACCAGACAGTGCCAACCTGAGCCTCGGTTTCCTGAGCTGTAAAATGGGGATAATGATATTTCAAAGGGCTGTTGTGAGGATCAACCCACACACACTTCACAGAAGTGGAGTGGCTCTGAGCAGACGCCAACAACTGACGAATTTTAATAATGACAATTTTAATAATGACAACCCCATCTAATACTTATGCAGGGTCAGGACATGCCTGAAGGGCCGTTATGTGCCTTCACTTAACCCTCACAACCACCCAGTGAGGTGGGTACTTGTTATTCTGATTTTACAAGTGAGGAAAGTGAGGCACAGAGAGCTTAGGTAACTTGCCCAAGATCACACAGCTAGAATTAGTGGACGTGGGAAGCCCTGCGGACAGGAAAAGCAGCCAAAAGGACACATAGGAAGCCACTGGGCTGATGGCTAGGGGTGGGGCTTGCTCCTGGGGCTCCTGGGTAGGGGCAGTGGCCAGTCATCATCATCCCTTCCTGCCCTTGTCCTGGGGACAGAGAGAGGCTCTCACCAGCTCAGGGGTCTGGCAGCCTGGCCAGGTTGCATTCAAGTCCACCTGCTCAGAAACGGGCTAGGGCACAGGGAGGCTTCCTTGTGTTCATTTAGTCAGCATGCACATATTGAGCACCCACTGTATGCCAGTATGGGGAAAGATTCTAGGACATACCAATGGAGCAAGAGACCTGGGCTCTGGCCCTCACGTGGCTGAGTCTGGGCAGAGGGAGGTCAACATCAAATGGTCACACTAATGGCTATGATGGCTACCAGAGGGGGTGCTCAGAAGGAAAGAGCACTCTGTGAGGGCGAGGCTCTCAGGCTCTTGCCGCCAACTAGGACTAACGAGGGCACAGACCCACATGCCGTGAGAAATGCGGTGGGGAGGAGCCAGTGTGTGGAAGGAACAGAAAAGCCAGGAAGCATGGAGAGCTGGTCAGGGGCCAGGCCTCGAGGGGCCTTGTGGGGAGACAGAGTCCTTGGAGTAACATCAGACTTTGACCTTAGCACCCGTGCGGCCGCTGCGTGAAGAATGAAACATGGCAGGGCAACTGAACGCTGGGGACCAGCTAGGAGGCTCTCCCAGCGTCCCGCTGAGAGATGACAGCCAGGGCAGCCGGTCTCAGGTCAAGGTGGGAGCAGGGGAGGCTAGCCCATCGCACCGCCCCGGGAAGGGTGTGTGCCATGACAGCACCTGGTTCATGGCCACAGATCGGAGTAGGTGACCCAAGGTGGGTCACATGGCCTCCCCGTCAATCACCTTTCACACCAGGGTGCATGGATGCCTTGGTGGGTGTGAATAAACACCCTTTGTAAGCTTCAAGCTCGAAACAAACTTGCTTTGTCTGTCAGGCCTTTTGCTGGGCAGGGAGGATGCAGTGGACAAAGGCCCCCTGTCCCTGGAGGCCGTGTGTGCGCTGTGCACAGGGCTCCGTGGGCGGGTTTGTAACAGACACACGTGTTTCCCAAGTAGATAAGAGCCTTTCGGATGGGGCAGCTGGGACTTCCCTTCCCTCCCGCCTCCCTGAGGGCTCTGGACCAGAAAGAGCAGGGAGACGGGTAAGCGTTCAGGTGGGGAGCAGCGATCCAGGGACCCTGGCGAGCCTGGCCTTACCTGGTGCAGGGCTGTGAGTCCGTCCTCATTGCACAGATCAGGGCTGACCTTATTCTTCAGGAAGTAGCGTACTGCAACAGAGAGGACAGGAGTGAGCGTGCCGTCATGCACCAGGTGTGCAGGTGTGAGGGGCCCAGGTAAGACCCACTCTCCCCCAGGTCCGGATTACTCTTTACAACAGGCACGGGAGGCAAGTGTGGGCAGCTCCCCTCTGTACGGAGAAGGAAGCTGCTGTGGGGAAATTGGGAGCAAGCCGGGAAGGGCAGTAAGAAGGCCACCGTTCCGCAGGATGAATACTCAGTCAGCACCCACAGCAGGTGCCAGAGGGAAAGACGAGGTCTCAGGCGCAGTGGGGATGGGCACGAGCCATCGGTTCCATCCCCATCAGGCCCCGTTCCTGGCACCACAGCCCGCGGCTGAGTGTGAACTGACATCCACTTGAAGGGGACCTTGAGGCCTCCACCAGCCTCTGGCAAGAGGTGACGCCTCCCCCTGACTGGGGGTTGGGAGTGGCAGGAGTCTGTAGAAGACACGGTCAGATTCTCTGGAGCTGCCCTGTCCACTATGGAACCACGAGCCACATCCGGCTATTGTTATAGCTTCTCAAACATAAATCCATAACAATTCAAAAGTCATGTCCTCAGTCACTCTGCCCATATTTCAAGTGCTCAATAGCTACACGTGGCTACCATATTACAAAGTAACTTCCATCTTACATTTCCATCTTCATGGAAAGTCTATTGGACAGCGTTGTTTCGGGGCATTATAAATGAAATTAGACCATCCATGGCTCCCCACTGCTCTGGGAACAAAGTCCAAAACCTTTCCTAAGACCTACAAGGTTGGCGTGATGTGATCCCTCCTGAAGACTTCCTTCTTATACAATCCAGGGGGTGCCCTTCACACTGCCATCTGCAAGACTGGCATCCCCTGGAGTAGTGAGTGCAGTGCACAGCTTACTCAACAGTGCTCCTACAGACCTACCTCTCCAGTCTCATTTTTAAAACTCCAATCACCTTTCACAATGTTTTTTATATCAGCAAGAGTCACCTTATATCTTCTGGCCTCTGAGTTTTTGCATAATCCATTCTCACTGCCTGGAAGAGTCAATCACCTATCCTTGTGTCCATTCATGCATCCACCCATCCACCAGCCAGCCAGCCGGCCCCATTCCTAAATCCACCCCTAACATATATGCACATGAATGTGAGCACATACACACACAAACACACACACACCCATCTGCCTCACTCCTCAACCCTTAGGTCTCAGCTCAAAGTCCCCAGATGAGGGCACTCCCCCTGTTATGTACACCCACAGCTCCTATACATCTCATTTATAGCCTTTCACAACTAAAATCACATAAGTATTTGGGTAATTAGGGACTTTGGGTCTGTCTGCCGTAAGGCACCTTCCCACAAAGGCAGGACAGCGACCTGGCACCGACTGTGCTTTTCCTAAAGCCTGGCACACGCTAGCTAAGTCCTTAGCCACTCTTCCTGGACCTTGACCTAATCAGCCGCCCTCTAGCTCAGCCCAAGGACACAGCCTCTCCATCTCTGAGCAAATCAGACCACCATGCAGGGGTGACCCCCATGGTTCACATCTGGCATATGTGGCACTGCCTGCAGTCACTCCCAGGATGTCCCAGTATCTGGTCTTGGCCTCAGGGCCGGGTAAGATTTATGGCAAGGTCACTGGTTGCCGAAGCCTAGCCTGCCCATCCATGGACCAGAGGTAATGCCCTGGGCTGGGCAGGTGGCCTTTGGGAGGGTAACAAGTGGCCACTGTGTTCCCATGTAGGATGGGTGTGGGGAAGGTTCTGCTCACATGAGGCAAGGGTTCAAACCCCGTGGGTGGTGGAGGGTGGACCAGGCTTCCTGTCCAGAAGACACTCCTTGAGGCAGACATTAAACACCAGCTGCCAAAAGCAGTGTCTGTGAGCAGTAATTATCGGGGTGTTCTCCGTGCTGCATGGGAGCCCAAGATGGGGAATTACTCTCATGGCCAGTAGTTATTTTCAGCCCAGAGGTGTGACAAATCACCCCCATCTCTATAGAGCCCTTGGTATGCGTGAGCCAAGGGCCCCTTTTTAGTGTGCTCTGCTCCAGCGGGGAGCCTGGCTCCAGCGGGGAGCCTGGCTCCAGACACAGCTCACCGGAGCTAAGACCCCACTGTCCAGGGCACGACCAGGCTTTCCTCCTTCTGCTTCAGCAAGGAAAGGATGCTTACATCCATAGTGTCGTCTCACTGAGCCCTCCCTATGCACCCAGGTCCTGCGAACTGCCTTCTTTCATGGGTCCCTGTCTGGAATTTCCCCCTTGTGGGGAAGAGGAGATGGACAGTCACCGTCACACAGAACCAAGCAGAGGAAATCAGACCCTCTGACTCTGATGGCCAGACTGTTGGCCATGGTGCTGCTCCACTCTGGCCCTGAGGCCCGGAGCAGGAACCAGCACTGCAGGAGCCCTGACAGCTGGTGTGGGGAGGAGGGTGACAGAAGAGTGACAGCAGTGGCCTCTGCTTCTGCACGCATCGGAGCCCCCGGGTCCCAGGCCGGGCCTCCACCTGCAGACAGACAGGCTCAGGGATCTACACGCAGGACAGAAGAAACACTGCAGGGGGGTGGGGTGGGGGGCACAGTCGTATCTTTGCAAGGCCCAGTTAAATGCGACTTTGCCTCCTCCCACTTCCTGTTTAAATTTTTCTCGTGGTTCCACCTTGCTCTCAGAATGAAGGTCACAATCCTTCCGTGGGGTTGGCCAACTACGGCACACGGCCGAATCTGGAAGGCAACCTGCTCCCGTAGATTATATTGTTTACTGCAACACATCACGTGCATTTATTTACATACAGCCTGCGACTGCTCTCACCCTACAACAGCAGGGTTGAGTAGTGCAGCAGAGACTGTGTGGCCCACACAGCCTAAAATATTTACTCCCTGGCCCCTGGTCTCCAGGTCCTGCATGGTGGGGCACCACCTACGAGGTGGCCACCTGGCACAATTCTGGGGGGGGGGGGTGTTCTCATCACAGCCTATGTGAATGGCTTGCCTTGGAGTCGTGCAGTGTGCAGCTCGCTCAGCTTTACGCAGCCGTTGCGTCTCCCTACCTCTGCAGGCTCATCTCTTGCTCTCCGAGCGCCTTGCACCATGGAGGAACCCAGCTGCGGGGTGTTTCAGTGCTTGACTAGGGCTCAGGGAGCACAACACAAGAGGGACATGCTCTCCTCTCTAGCCAGCAGTGTCCACACGTGGCTGCCACCCACACTTAGGTCAGCTCCCCCCTCCCAAAGCCCCAATTCCCAGGCTTGGCCATCGGTTTGTCAGAGAGCCATCTGTTCTTGCACATTTGTTCAGCTGAGGCTTTAAGCAAGTTACTCCTCCTCTCTATGCCTCGGTGTCCTCATCTGTAAAATGGGGATCACAACAGTGGCCCCTTTGTGGGGTTGCCATGGGGATTAAGTAAGAAAACACCTGAAAGCTACTACCGTCATTTATTAAAAAAAAAAAAGAAGAAGAAATAAAAAACAACCGCTAAGCTCCTGCCTGGTCCTGCCAGGTGCTGGGCACTGGAGATGTAACCATCAACATCTTGAGTTTCTCAAGAGCTCTTGTCCTGGCTGTAAAAGGCAGAGCCCTCTCTCTTTAGAGAGCTCCAAGCATCTGCTGGTTCAAGAACCACAACGAGGTGGTCTCCACTGCCCCCCATACAAGCAAGGTCCCACTAAGATGGCAAGGAGGTGGCTCCCACCCTCCTCTCCTATATTCCTGCTGCTGGCGCCAGCCCTGTCCCTCCGCCCACACCTCCCTGGCAATCTGGCTGGAATCTGGGCCAAGCAGGGCCATCTGCTCCCCCTCCATCTCCAGCTGTAGTGAGTGAGGCTGAACCGGCCCATCTCAGCAGGAAGCGGGTGGTGGCTGCCTCTGCAGAGAGAAATCACTGCTGATAAGCTGGTGGGGTTCTTGGCCACCTGACGCATTCCACCCTGCAGAGCAGATAGCCTGGACCTCGAGCTGGTCAGTGACACACCATCACAGGTGTGGTTCCTGCTCCTGGCCCGGAACAGCCAGACAGAGGTGCCTAACCACTGCAGGTAGACCTTGGGCAACCCACGATGCCCAGGGGCGCTCCAGGGCTGAGCTGCCACCCCCCGGCCATGTGGCCTGCACAATCATGTTTGTGGGGTAGCCTCCTCCCTCTCCATCTCACCTCCTTTTCCACCCAGCCCTCAACAACAAGGCCCACCTTTCCACGGTCTCCAAGGCACTGCATGATCCCGTCTCTGCCCCTCCCCAAATCCCTCAGTGACTGGGTCAATCATGTTGGCTTCTTTCATTTCCGAACTCAAAATGAGACAAAACAAAAACTGAGCTCCTCCGGGCTTTTACACACCCGGTTTCCTGTGCCTGGAGCCCTCTGTCTTCTCATTCTTGGGCCAGTAAACTTGTCTTCAAACTTCAGATTCCAGCTGAAATGTCACCTCCTCTGAGAGGCCTTTCCTGATCACCCTAATCTCAGTCGAGTTGCCTGAGTTGCTCTCTCCCATAGTACCTTGCATTTCTGCATATCAGCCTCACAGCAGCACCTCTTCCAATTTGTAATTACAGGGTAATTAGTATATATTAATTATATAATTCTTTGTTTAGGTTTTTGGGCTCCATGAGGGAGCCTGGCTCCTAGCAGGGGCTCCAAAATGATCTATTGTAGCAAGAACACCTGAAATCTATTCTCTCAGCAAATTTCTAGTTGTCAACATAGTATTATTATTAACTGTAGTCACCATACTGTACACTAGATCCTATATAACTACAACTCTGTATCCTTTGATCAACATCTCAGAAAAAAAGGTAACTATATATAAGAAGATGAATATGTTGATTAGCTTGACTATATTAATCATTTCTCTATATATATATATACACACACACATATAAATATATAAACATCCTATTGTGTGCCTTAAATATATACAATTTTTATTTAAAAATAAAAATTAGCGAAAGCAGTTATCTATTGTGCGAATGAACACAGGAAGGTAGGGAAAGAGGAGGGGAAGAATGTCCTGTGGCCCCCACAGAGCTGCCTGTTCTGGGGGCCACAAGACTGTGGGGACATGTGCATAGCCCTGCAGACACACCACAAGGCGTGTGACTCATGAACCAAAAAGTAACAATATGGATTTTGCATAGAAATAAAGCAGCAAACCTCTCTCCCTAAGCCTTTACAGGCTATGCAGCCAGCCCGGGCAGCTGACTGTAGCAGTCCTTCAGCCCATCCCCCGGCAAGGCACAGGGCACCCGTCATTCCCCGTCTTCCTAGGACCCCAGACCTGAGACCTCTGGTTGTTCTTTGTACGGTCCAGCACTAACTGTGCTGGGCACTGTGTTAAGCCCTCTGTCTATCCATCCATTAGTCCCCCTGGTCCAGGATGGGGATTGGTGACCTGCTATTATCACCTGCCTGCTATTACTGCCCCAACTCACAAATGGGAAAACTGAGGCTCAGGCTTGAACAGGTGAAATGACTTGCCCAAGGGTGCATGTCTGGGGACAGCAGAGCTAGGATTTCTAACCCCAGCTGGTGCCTATAGAGGCTGAACACGTAACCCACTTGGCTAAAATGGTGCCCAACAAGGGCCAAGAAAGCGGACATGGGTGGCAGGAAGACGAGTTGGGTGAATGCAGGAGAGAGCCACAGATACGATAAAAAGCTGGAACAGTCAAGACCATTGCTGACAGTTAAGTGTAATAAGGACAGTGGCAGGGGCAGCCCGGGTGGCTCAGTGGTTTAGCGATGCCTTCAGCTCAGGGCATGATCCTAGGGACCCAGGATCAAGTCCTACATCGGGTTCCCTGCATGGAGCCTGCTTCTCCCTCTGCCTCTCTCTCTGTCTCTCTCATAAATAAATAAATAAAATCTTAAACAAACAAAAAGAACAAGGACAGTGGTCAACTGATTGTCATCACCATGATCTGGTTAGTGCAGTTTGTAGATGAAGATGTGGAGGCACATTGGTTCACACTGAGCCCGAGTCCTGTAGCAAATGGGGGGCAGTCCTGGGACTGACACAGGAGCCTGAACACCAATGTTTCCTTGCTTCCTGGGTCTGTCTTCCTGCTGCACCTCCATTCTAAGCAGACCCTTCCTGCCCGATTCCAGGCACCCCACTGGCCTTCTGCTAGCTGCCCACCCAAGCTGTTCCCCCTCCGTGGAAAACCCGCATATGGATCCCACTCCTCCTCTTCCTCAGGCCTAGGTCTGCCTTGCTGACGGTCTCACAGGGTCCTGCAGGTACAGCCTGGTCAAACCAGTGCCTCCGCCTTCTCTTTGGCTCTCCCCCTCCCCAGGGTGCTTTCTGGGTAGCAGGGGGCCATCCCCTCCCCCGATGATGCCAGAAAGACCAGTGCTCTCGGAAAGGTTGTCCTGGGTCCTCAATGCACACAGCCTCCAAAATCACTCCACTGAGCAATTTCAACCTTTCCACCCACCACTGCTCCTCCCTGGAGCAGAAATAGCCAGAAATAGCTGCTTCCAGGGAAGCCCAGCCGCTTGGGGTTGGGGGTGGAGACTCAAGTCAAATTTGATGGTGACTTCTGCAGTGGCTGGTGTCACCCGTCCCACTGCCAGGCAGTTCACCCCAGGATCCTGGGCAATGACTCAGCCGCAGTAGGGGGGTGGGAGAGAAGACCAGGCTTCCCTCAAAGTCACATCCCCAGGCACAGACCCCAGGAGCCAGGCCTTACTCTTCCCCAGATAGCCTCCTTCCAGAGCACATCTGGAGAAAGGGGTCAGACAAATAACAGTGTTGGCAAGGAAGACAGGACATCGGAATCCTCGTACATTGCTGGTGGGAATGTGAAATGGAGCAGCCACTGTGGAAAAAGGCTGGTGGTGACTCAAAAAGTAAATGTAGGGATAGCCTGTGATCCACTGATTCCAATCCTAGGTATACGCTCAAGAGGAATAAACACAAACATCCACACAAAAACTCATACGCAAATGTTTATAGTAGCATTATTTATAATGGCCCTAAAGTGGAAACACCCAGATATCCATCAATGGATGAAAAAATAAATAAAATGTGCTGTATTCATATCGTGGAATATTACGCACCCACAAGAAAGAGATGCTGACACACGCTACAACATGGATGAACCTTGAAAAGAGTACATTAAGTGAAAAAAGCCAGACACAAAAGGCCACATATTGTATGATTCCATTTATATGAAATTTCCTGAATAAGCAAATCCATAAAGATAGAAAATGATTCATCGTTGCCAGGGCCCGAGGGGAAGAGGCCTTGGGGTGTGACAGCTAATGGATGGGTACAGGGGTTCATTTGGGGTGATAAAAATTTTCTGGAATTAGATAGTAGTAATATGTAAGTACGTGTAGGTAATATGTATTACCTATTCATAGGTAATACAACCCTATGAATATACTAAAAGTATACACTTTAAGAAGGTAAATTTTGTGGCATGTCAGTGATATCTCAATTTAAAAAAAAAAAAAAAAAACAAGAGGAAGAGGCTCCAAGCTGACCTTGAGCATCCTGCTGAGAACTCACTCCCCTGCCAGCCTGGATCCGTCCCATTCGTGTCTGTACCCATAGTGCCTAGGACAGCACCTGATACACAGTACACATTCAATTCTTAATATAAGGAGAAGGAAGAAGGAGGCTGATGGCCACCTGGTCCTTTAGGGCCCTGTGTGATCTGGACTCTGTCCACCTCTCCTGGCATCTTACCTCCTAATCACCACAGACCCTTCCAGGACCATGCAACCACCCTCTCTCTTGAATCTCCGGGCCTTTCTCATGGGCTATCCTTCTGGCTGACTTTTCCTGCCTTCACTTCCCCTGGTTAATTCTTAACTAGGTCTTGGGTTAAATGTCTCAGTTGAAATGTCACTTCCTCTGTGAAGCCGCCACCCAGGCTGGGTGAGGTCTCCTTCTCGTGAGCTTTCTGTTTCCTCTCCAAAACGCTTATTGTTGTAATGTATTTGTGTTTGAATTTGTCTGTGTCTTTACTAGACTTAAGTTCTGGAGGTGTGGCACAGTAGGAACCATAAGTTTTTTAGCTACCATGACATGGTTTGGGCTCCTGGTCAATATCTGATGACTGCAGCTGTAAACAGAGCCTGCCGAGTCTCTCCCCAAACCTCTGAACTGGCCACAGGATCCTCTTGTGGGCTGTTCTACGCTTCTTCCTCTGGACAACAAGGCTCCCAGGCGCCAGGCCACAGACATTTCCATCTCAGAGTGAATTTTCATCCTTTGACGTACACAAAAAGGCCAGTTTCTCTCTTAGCATCTCTGATACCTTCAAATCTATGAATACAAGCCGGCCAAGAGCATGCCAGGCATGTAGCTGTAATCTTTTCCTTTCTAGAACCTCCATGTCCAGGACATATCGTCATGCCGGACAGGAGTTGTTGACAAGGACTCATATCAGCTACCCAGATGCCTCTGCTCATGTGTAACTTACATCTGGTATTAGATCTGTGCAGGAAAAGTGACTGCAGACCCTTTACATTGCAAACTCTATGCAGGCAAATCTTGTCTGTCTTCTTATCTAGAGTATCCAGTACCTAGAGTAAGAGCTCAACAAATATTTGTAGAGAGAATTAAGAAATAAAAGATTTCTTCTAAGAGGATAAAACTAAACATACCTGGAAAATCCAAGAAAATACATTTTTTATCTATTTGGGCAAAACTACAAAACTCTAATGAATGAAATCAAAGAACAAGAAATGGAGAAATGTTTCATGTTCATGGATAGGAATATTCAACATTGTCAAAGTTCGTTCTTCCCAGCCTGATCTATAGATTCAATGCAATCTCCATCAAAATCTCAGCAACTGATTTTATGAATATTGACAAGTTGATTCTAAGGTTTATATCAGGAGGCAAAAGACCCACCAACACATTGTAGGAGAACAAAGGTGGACGACTGACATAACCGACCCCAACACTTACTATAAAGCAACAGTAATCAAGATAGTACGATATGGGTGAAAGAACAGACAAACAGATCAATGGAACAGAACAGAGAGCCCAGATAAAGACCCACATAAATATAATAAACTCTTATCCATTGCTAGGGGGAATGCAAAATAGTACAGAAACTTCTGATGGTTTCTTACAAAACTAAACATACTCTTTCCGAACAATCCGGTAATCACACTTTCCATTACCTACTCAAGAGTTGAAAATTACGTCCATACAAAAACCTGCACACGGGCAGCCTAGGTGGCTCAGCAGTTTAGCGCCACCTTCAGCCCAGGGCGTGAACCTGGAGACTCGGGATCCAGTCCCACGTCAGGCTGCCTGCATGGAGCCTGCTTCTCCCTCTGCCTGTGTCTTGGCCTCTCTCTCTCTCTCTCTCTTTCTTTTTTTTTTTTTATTTATGATAGTCACAGAGTGAGATAGAGAGAGGCAGAGACACAGGCAGAGGGAGAAGCAGGCTCTAAGCACCGGGAGCCCGATGTGGGATTCGATCCCGGGTCTCCAGGATCGCGCCCTGGGCCAAAGGCAGGCGCCAAACCGCTGCGCCACCCAGGGATCCCCTCTCTCTCTCTTTCTCTCTGTGTCTTTCATGAATAAATAAATAATTTAAAAAAAAACGTGCATGCAAATGTTTATATAACTGCTTTACTCAAGATCACCAACACTTGGAAGTAACCAAGATGTCCTTCAGCAGGGAAATGGGCAAACCGGCAAACCATGGTACATCCAGACAATGGAATACTATTCCGTGCTAAAAAGAAATGAGCTATCAAATCATGAAAAAACATGGAAGAACTTTAAATGCATATTACAAAGTGAAAGAAGCCAATCTCAAAAGGCTACATATTGTATGATTCCAACTATATGACGTTCTGGAAAAGACAAAACTATGGAGACAGTCAAAAAAAAATCAGTGGTTGCCAGGAGTTGGGGAGGAGGAGGGATGAAAAGGCAGAGCACAGGCGATTTTTAGGACACTGAAAATACTCTGTACAATACCGTAATGATGGATACACATCATTAGACGTTTGTCTAAACCCACAGAATGTGTAACAGCAAGAGCAAGCCCTAATGTAAACCGTGGTCTTTGTATGATGATATGTCGGTGCTGGTTCATCAATGGTAAGCAAAGTACCACTCTGGTGGGGGTTGTTGATGATGGGGGAGACTATGCATGTGTGTTGCTAGAGGGTATATGGAAAATCTCTGTACCTACCCTCATTTTTTGCTGTGAGCCCACAGCTGCTCTCAAAAACTGAAGTCTAAATAAACAAACAGAAAGAAGCCAGGGAAACCTATATGCAAAATAAGCTATCGTCAATGCTCATGAAAAATGCGTAATCTTCCTGAAATGTGGGGTGGGAGAAGAATAACTTTCTAATGTAGCAGCAGATATTTGTATTAGATTTACTCAAAGGGAGGGAGAACTGCATTTAACTCATCTCATAAGAGAAGACATGGGTCTGTAAGGTGTCTCCACCAAAGCAGGCAGAGACTGCCTGTTTGCACCTCAGTCTCAAGGTGAGGGTACTGCTGGTCCAGAAAAAAACAGGACTCTCATACCTCCCCCACTCCATTTATGAACACATTGGACCCCAACTGTGCCAGGTCCCTGTTCTTCACTAATTCCGCTTCCAGAACGCTCCCAGTACCTCTCGCCACAGCTTCCCTGCAGATGCAGGAACTTGATCTCCCTTCCGTCTGGCCGCCCCTGGCCGCCCGGGAACTCTCCAAGGTACTGGCTTTTTTTTCCCCCAATGGCCTTCCTCTCCCCAAATGCCCTGCACTCCTCTTCCTGATTTCCTCCTGTTGCTTCCCCAACCCTGTTACTCTCACCTCACATCTCTGTCTACTCCTCTCTCCTCATTAAAAAAAAAAGTCTAATTATTTCATATCTCCAGGCAAGTAACAGAAAAAAATATTCACAGCCCTTCAGGCAGGGGCTCAATACACATAAACACTAAAATAGCTTCACAGCCATAGTAATAATATCTAACGTTTACTGAATATTTGCCAAGTGTGAGGCACTATGCTCAGATGCTACATGTCTCATCCCAGTTAAGCCCCACAACAATCCTATAACTTAAGTGCTAATATCAGCTCACCCAACAGGGAACTTACATGATCTGCCCAAGTGTTGAGAACCAATTCTAGTGTGTGGTTGATTCCAGGCACAGCTGGGGTTTCAAGCATAACTAGTGACAAGAGTTTCCTCACCCAGACATAACCAAGAACAAAACCCATTCTTGTCAATATTTGGGGAGAGAAAACAGGTTTCCTATGAAAAGAGAAATTCCTCTAGCTCCCCCTACCCATTTGAACATTTTGTCTGGTTTCCCTGGTCCCACTCTCCTGTCCCATAATCACATCCTGCCCATCCCCATGCCTGTCTGCCTGGGTCTCAATTTTCTTCTAAAGATGCTGTGTCCAGGGATCCCTGGGTGGCTCAGCGGTTTAGCACCTGTCTTCACCCAGGGCGTGATCCTGGAGTCCTGGGATGGAGTCCCACATCAGGCTCCCTGCATGGAGCCTGCTTCTCACTCTGCCTATGTCTCTGTCTCTGTCTCTCTCATGAATAAATAAAATCTTTAAAAAAAATAAAATAAAGATGCTGTGTCTTGCTGTTCTCCCTCAGCACTGTGTTGCATAGGACATGGGGTAAATCCCACCCTGGGCTTCCACCTGTCTGGCTGAGGAAATTAAACAAGATTTTTTGAAAAATTTAAAGGTAACCATCTGAGAAACTGAAATCAGAATTTGTGCCTTCAGTGCCAATGGAAAAGATAAAAGAAAATAAATACCGTATTCATTAAAGTCACAGAATGAAAGAACATAGAAACACAAACGTCACAAAGCCTGAGGCGAGATGACCAAAGACCAACCATCTACTATAATAAGTGAAATCATCTACCCTCCTCTATAAAGCTGTGAAGATTTCCTTGTCAAACAGAAAAAAAAAACTTCAACTTTTGTGCTGCTTACAAGAGATACATCCCAACAAAACAACAGAGAAACTAAAAATAATGGAATGCTCAAATATAAACCAGCCAAATGCAAACACAAAGAAAGCGGGGGTGGCAACGTTACTATGATGCAGAATGGAATTCAGGGCAAAACAGGAGGTAAGCAATTTCAGGTTGATTTTAAAAAACAATACTTCAAAATGAAATCATAAACAGAAAGCAGATCGGTGGCTGCTGGGGTCAGTGCTGGGATGGGGAGAATGAAGTCATTATCATCAGAAAGCCCTGTGAATCACATAATCCACAAAACAAAATCCAGTAAAATAAAAACTGTCCATATATAAGTCGAAAATAGTTTTTTCCCCCGTGGAATCTGCAGCACATAAAACATACTAAAGAAAAGAGGAGGGGTAGAGGAAAAGATTTATGGACAAGGACACAGCAGCATTGTTTAGATACATTGTTTACAGTCGAGAATTACCAGAAGCAACCCAAAACGTCTACACAATTGGAGACTGATTAGGTAAATTATGGAACATTCATATGATGGAATATTCTGCAGCTTGTATCTCTGAGGAATTTTTAATGATGTGGGAAATTGGCTGATACACAGTGTAGGATGGAAAACAAGAGATCAAAACTGTACATTCAATGCGATCTCAATTGGAAAGGAAAAATGCATTTCACACAGGCACACACTGCTCACTGGAAAAAGAAAATTATGATAGGAACCGTGGTTATCAGTGATTTTTATTTTATGGTGGCCAGAATTTTCCAAGTATTTAAAAATACATACGTACTACCTTCATAACCAGAAATTTCCAGTTTCACTAAAAAAAAAAAAAAAAAACACCTTTCATGGAATGATAGCCAAGTGGTAAAAACTAAATTTCTGGTGAGATTTCTAGGGCAGAAATGAGGTCTCAAGCTGGCTGACCCCGTGGAGCAAATGCTGAAGCTGAGACTCCTGTGTCGGGTAGGAAGTTAAATAGAACCAGTAATAACACCCTTTTGATTGTATTGTGCAGGGGTTGGCAAACTCTGGTCCAATGGCTCAGTCATGTAATTCTGAACTGCTTGAAAGTTTTTTTTGTTTAAGATTTTTATTTATTTATTCATGAGAGACAGAGAGAGAGAGAGAGAGAGAGAGAGAGAGAGAGTCAGAGATACAGGCAGAGGGAGAAGCAGGCTCCATGGAGGGAGCCTGATGTGGGACTCGATCCTGGGACTCCAGGACCACACCCTGGGCCAAAGGCAGCCACCAAACCACTGAGCCACCCAGGGATCCCATGCTTGCAAGTTAAGCATGGTTTCTTTTTTTTTTTTTCACAACTGAGGAAAAAAATCAAAGAAAAATCATATTTCATGATACATGAAAATTACGTGAAAGCCAAATATCAGTGCCTGTAAATGAAGTTTAACTGGAACACAAGCTCATTTGTTTATGCTTTGCTTTTGGCTGCTTCCTCCAGAACAGAGACGGGATGGCCCACACAGCCCACGACATTTCTTATCTGGCCCTTTACAGAGCAAACTTGCTGATTGCTGGTGCAGTGCTTTTTAGCTAACAAAGCATGTTGAAAACCACAGTCATTTCCATCCTACAATAAAAGCCTCCTGGTCCTAGGCAGGAGAGGAAGAAATCAATATACATCCGAGGTAGACCGTGCATCGTGGCCAAGAGGGGTGTGGGCAGATCAGACTCCGTATCTTCACCTGCCAAGAAATGTGGGGCACAGAGCCCCGAGAGCCTGCTGTCGCTCCTCACCTCTCTCTCCACCGGCGCACCCCCCCCCACCCCAGCCCTAGCTCAGCCACCCCCAGCAGCCGAGCTTCCTGTCGAGAGCGTGACCTTCTGAAACCGGGGTGGTGGGGGCTGCAGCTGCAGGAAGGAAGGTATTTTTATCCAGACCCTGCTTCCTGTTTGATGGCTGGGGGGGTTTCATGTGCTGGTGTTTGGTTTTATCGTTTCTGGTACAGACTCCGCTCCCTGGCCACATCAGAACAGAGCTGTCTCCTAACAGGGCAGCTGTCTGCCACCCAGGCCCACTGCCTGGGGCCCGTGTCCTTCAACCTCCCCCAGCTGTTGCACACATGGCCTCCTGTGCAACCTGAAGAAACCAGGGCACCTGGCTGGGCAGGGGGAACAGGAGCGTTTCTGCTGCAGAACATGGAAAAACCACTCTTTGATCAGAGGGTAGCTGGCTGGGCCAGAAGGGGAGCAAGACTGCAGGTTTTCCAGAACTTCTGGAATCCACTGCTCTTAGCAAGGCCTGGCTTGGGTAGGACGAAGCTGGAGACAGAGTTAAGTCCGGGACTTGGGAATAGCCTCAGCCCTTGGACCTGGGGATCATTTGCTGATGTTCCCAGTAGTAGATGAAAATGGACTGTCCTCAACGGTCCTATCCCTAGGACTCAGCCAGATGTGGGAACAGAGGGCAAACACATCAGCATCTAACAAGCCGGTGACAGCAAGAGCAAACATGTACTGGGCACTTACTATGTGCCTAGCACTGAGCGGGAATTAGCTCACTGAACCCACTACAGCCCCGGGCAGGAGCAGGACAGCCTCTCTGATCACTCTATTTTACAACTGGAGATACTGAGGCACAGCGAGCCAAACCAGTCAGCTGGGTAAAAGATTCTAGGAGCCCTACATTTGAATGCCATGCTTGCTCTGCCAGGATGATTTCAGTGCATGTGCTGCTGCTAAGCCTGACCCCAGGCCTCAAGAACTGGGGATCTGCAGCCCAGAACCTTCCTGTTTCTTATTCAGCATCAGCCTCTGAGCCGGAGGGATGAATGGGCTAGTCTGGCCTTTGCTACAATCATTCCCACTCTGGGGAGAGGACACCAGGACGTACTGTCAGGGAACAGGCAAGCCACCTAAGCATGGCACTTGGCATGCAAACACAGGTGTCATGGCTAAGAATTCAGACCCCCTTAGCCAAGTGATCTGATCCCAGGCATGTCATTGCTATCTGAGCCTCAGTTTCCCCCATCTGAAAAACAGGAGTTACAACCTTATCAGGTTATCTGACAGGTAGATCATAAAGTGCTGCTGCTGATGGTGGTGATAGCAATAACAACAGTGACAGCATGAGTTAGCTGGCTCTCCCCCACACAAACCCTCCACAGGTATGTCCTCAAGCTCTAAGCCACCAAATGGTGGCTCCAGGCAGTAAGCACCTTTGGCAATCTTGTGCAATGACCACAAGATAGAGCCACAGGGCAGCCTGAGTGTGGCAGCCAGTGTCCAAACGCTGCCCACATACCCCTTGGTCCTAGGCTTCACACTGACTAGGGCGGACGGGTGTGTGGCACCATGGGATGGAGTGTGGCTTCCAGGGCTGGGTCACAAAAGATAGGGTGGGCTCCATCTTGCTCCTCGGATCTCTCCCTCTCGGGGAAGCAGCTGCCACGTCGGGACGACACATAGGCAAGCCCTATGCAAAGACCACTTAGTGACGGCTGAGGCTTCCTGCCACCAGTCGTGTGAACAAGCAGTAGTGGAATCAGAACCCACAGCCCCACTCAAGGCCTCAGCTGATGGGAGCCCTGGTGACTACTGACTACAACCTCATGAGAAACTCTGAGCCAGAAGCAGCCAGCTACCAGCCCAGGCTGCCCAGCTGCCCCAACCTGAGCCTCCCCGCCCCCGAGTCAGTCAGATTTCCGTTAACCAGGGAAAGTCTATGCTGAATCCCACAGATGACTAAGGGTTTCTATTCCCCACCGCACCCCCAGTTCTGAAAACCCCTGTCAGGCATCACCTGGGCCTCTGTCTTGTAGGGCACAGCCCAGGCTTCCCTACGTGGGAGAATGGACCAGGACTTAAGGCACCTTTCTGGGAGACAGAACATAAAGACTCCTAACTCTGGGAAACCAACAAGGGGTGGTGGAAGGGGAGGAGGGCGGGGGGGTGGGGGTGAATGAGTGACGGGCACTGAGGGGGGCACTTGATGGGATGAGCACTGGGTGTTATTCTGTGTGTTGGTAAATTGAACACCAATAAAAAATTAATTTATTAAAATAAAAATAAAAAATAAAAAATATGAAAAAAAGGCACCTTTCTGAGCAAAGGTACCACTGACCTGGCTGGAGAGAAGTGGGGGGAGGGGGGCGGACACTGCCATCCTCTGCCCCCAGCAGCCACCCACCCACAGTTTCCTAAATCGCAGACCTGGAGGTGCTTCTCTCCCACTCAAAAACCTCTCATGGCTCCCCACTGACTTCACAGTGTCTGTGGGTGAGCCCAGAGGTCTGCAGAGTATGTCCCAGCAGCAGCAGCAGGACAAGGACCAGGGAATTTGTTGAAAATGTAAATCCTGTGGCTCTACCTCAGCTCTACTGGATGTATGGTTTGATAAGCCCTCCCAGTGATTCAGATGCTCCAGCCTCCTCCATCATCATTCTTTCCTGTGTCTCCCTCCTGGTCTCTACAAATACCCCATTTCTCCACCCTCATCTCCCCTCCACAAATATTCACCAAGCACCAACTGTGTGCCAGGTGCGGACACACATCAGTGAGCAAGACAGATACCAGTTCCACCCTCCTCCAGCTTGCAATCTGCCCTCCCCTGAGTCTGGAATATTGTTCCCTTCTTCCCACCAGCCAAATCCCTGCCCAGCCCTGACGTCACTGCAGGAGGCATTCAGTAATCACAAGCTGAACATTAAATGAGTGAATGAACACAAGGCTGAATGCACCACCTCAGCAGAGCCTTCCTTGACCTCGACTTCAGTGACCTTAAGTGGGCAGTGCACACCTCAACCAGAGCACCTGTCGCCCTGCGCAGTGGCCTGCAAGGTGCCGTGAGCCCTGTGGGGCTGTGGAGCACTTCACATGTGTATGATCCAGACTGAGATGCACTGAGTGTAAAAGCCACTGGACTCGGAAGATTTGTGCCAAAAGCAAGCAAGCAAGCAAGCAAGAAAGAAAGAGATATGGAAAATGTCTCACTAATTTTTTTTGTGCTGATGCCATGTTGAAAGGATATATCGAGTTAAAGAGAATGGAATGTTACACAGTTAATTTCACCTTTCTTTTCCACTTTAATTTGGCCACTAGGAAATTAAAAGTTAAGGATGTGGCTCACGTTATTCTTCTATTGGCCAGGACTGAGCTAGACTGCATTTAGTCACATGACTATGGGCACAGATGTGAGCTCCATGAGGGTATTTCTGTCCTGTCTGTCCTTTCTCCTTCCTGCCCCGCCTTCCCGCTCCCTCCTCCCAGCCTCCTTCTCTCCTTCTCTCCTTCTTCCATCCCTCCCTCCCATCATTCCTTCCTCCCTCTCTCTCTCCTCTCCTCTCCTTCTTCCCATAAACGTTTATTGGCCATCTGCTCTTGTGCTCCCACCATGAGCCCTGGCACAAAGTAGGTGCCAACACCATTTGCTAAATGAATGAACCAACCCTCAGAAGCAGACGGACCCAGAGATGACCCTAAGGGAGTTTCCCTCCTATTTAAGTCCCCATACCTACTTGTTGCTGTGTGGTCTTCCCATTTCATTTCAAAGGAAGCCAAATACCAAAGATGTCTTTATGTAACTCAGAGCTGTGGGCAGTTCTCCTCTTGTATATGGGGCTCAGGTGCACTCAGATCCGGGGCCAGGACTCTGTTTGCAGGACAAATTGTTCTCGAAGCTTCAGAAGGCTGGCCAGAGTGAGGCTCTAAGCTTGGAGCTTTAGTGCCAAGGTGTCCAGTGAGGGGAGGGCACTGCACTGAGCCATGCACTGCCCTCCGGGCCTGCCCCCATGAGCCTGGGAGGACAAGGGTACAGGTAGGTCAAGAGGATTCAAGTTTCTAGGCCTGCTTGCGGATTGGGCAAGAGTTACTGTGGGTATTACAAGGCTGTGTTCTCGAATCTTGGATTCATTGCTCCTGACTGCACCCTCCCCCCCTGCCCCAGGTCTCTGGTTTGAGAGGCTGTAAGGCACTGGGATAAGCCAGAGTATCTCAGATGAGCCAGAAAGAAGGTTGGCATTAGTGTGGGGTCTTTCACACCCTGGGACCCACTCATAGCTAACACAAGGTTGCAGCCACAGCCCTCTTGCTCCCAAGCACCTTCCCAACTTAGCACTGAAGTATCTTTCCCTGCCTCAGGGCCCTTGCTTGTGTGATTTTCTCTGCTAGGATGCTCTCCTCTAGCCTAGCCTCCTCTATCTTTCTACATGGCTAGCTCCTTCTCATCCTTTAGGTCTCCTAAAGCCCTTAAAGAGACCTTCCCCAACTGGCCCCCCAACCACCTCATGGCCCTTTTGTCTTGTCCCCTACCAAAGCAGGTGGACAAGCAGGGGATTTCAGGGGCAAGAGGAGTGAGCTGCCACCGATGCCTTGAACAGTCTTATTTTCCCCTTCATTGTACTCTGCAGGCCATGACATGGGGTTTCAGGCATTCAAACTGCACACCTCAAACTTGACATGTAGGCTGAGAGAAGGAAGTCCCCCCCACCCCCCAGCGCCGGAGCCCATGCTGTTATTCCACTTGAATGACATTCTAGAACAAGCAAAACTAATTGTACATTTCACACCCACTAGGGTGGCTGTAATCAAAAAGCAGACAAAACAAGTGTTGGCGAGGATGTGGAGAAATTGGAACCCTCATGTGTCGCTGGTAGGAATATAAAATGGTGCAGCTGCTCTGGAAAACAGTCTGACGGTTCCCTAAAAATGAAAACAGAATTACCATATGATCCAGCAATTCCACTCCAAGGTACATGCCCCAAATCATTGGAAACAGGAACTCAAGCAAATACATGGACACTTGTGTTCACAGCAGCACTAGTCACAATAGCCAAGAAATAGCCAAAAGGCTGTTTAATCCAAGTGTGTACATAACTTTGGTCACAGAAAGGAATGCAGTACTGATGTGTGCTACAATAGGGATAAGCCTTGAAAACATTATGCTAAGTGAAAGAAGCCAGACTCAGGTTACCTCCCATAGGACCCCATTTATAAGAAAGACCAAAATAGGCGAGCCCATAGAGACAGAAAAGAGATTGCTTGTTGCCAGGGGCTGGAGGGAAGGAAGAATGGTAAGTGACTGCTTAGTGTGTACAGAACTGCCTTGTCGGGGGAAGAAAATGTTCTGGAACTCGATGGAGGTAGTGGTCACATAACACCATGAACGTACTAAATGTCACTGACTTATATACTCGAAAACAGTTAATTTTATAAAAGTTAGCGAATTTCACCTCAAACAAACAAACAAAACAAGTAACCTGTACTGGTTAAAAAAATAAAAAATAAAACATCAGAACAATACTTGCCAGGGGGTGAGTAGAGGACTGGCTGGGGAGGTACATAAGGAAGCTTTTTGGAGGGGGATGGTAATGTTCAAGGCCAGCACTGTTCAATAGAAATACAATCTGGGCCACATATGTATTTTTTTAATTTTCTGGTAGCAACATTACAAAATAAATAGGCTTTAATAACAATATATTTTCATCCTAATAATATATTTTAATTTTTTTAAAGAATTTATTTATTTATTTATTTATTTGTTTGTTTGTTTATTTATGAGAGACACAAAGAGAGAGGCAGAGACACAGGCAGAGGGAGAAGCAGGCTCCCTGCAGGGAGCCCATTGCAGGACTCAATCCCGGGATCCTGGGATCATTCCCTGAGCCAAAGGCAGATGCTCAACCACTGAGCCACCCAGGGGTCCCTATATTTTAGTCTTAATGCTACATTTTAATGTTACTGAATTTTAACGTTTTATAATATATTTTATTTAACCTACTATATCCAAAATATTATCATTTCAACGTGTCATAAATATTTTTAAATTCTGTAGCTTGACTGTGGTGTTGGTCACACAAAACTCCATCTGTGATTTAAAAAAACTGCAGAGCTAAATACACACACACACACACACACACATGCATGAAAACTGGCAAAAAAAAAAAAAAAAACTGAGCAGGGTTGATGAGTTGTATCAATGTCAATTTCCTGATCCTGATACTATATTATAGTTCCGTAAGATGTTATCATTGGGGTAAACTGGGCAAAGGGCCGAAGGAATCTTTTTTTTTTTTTTAATTGCATGTGAACCTAAATCATCTCAAAATAAAAAGGCGTGAATTTTGCTCACTGGGGCAGGGCCTGGGAGTCTTGACACAGAAGGAAGAGGCGGTGTGGGTGTGCAGCCATTCATACAGACTTGCCAGGCACATATACCGGGCTGAGCCAAATGGGCCCCAGCCTTTCCCTTGGTAGGAGTCACAGGGATGCATGGTAACAAGATAACCACTCAAAATAGATGGAACCATGCCATGAGGATGCCTGGCAGAGACCAGGCCGAGTCAGGGGCTCAGCAACCCCACACGCCTGCAAGTCGATGGCTAAACGCCAACTGATATAGCCAAAGAGTAATGACGGCTGATAGCCAACATGCTTTGGAACCTTCCTCTATGCTGGACACCGTGCTAAAGCAAGTCTTCATCTAGTCCTTGATACAATCCTTTTAAGTAGGTGATATTTCTATTTAGCCAAAAGGGAAACTGAGGCATAAAGAGGTTGAGTGATTTGCCCAAGATCACCTAACAAGCAGTAGAACTGGGATTTAAGCCCAGATGGTCTCACTCCAAAGCCTGGTGTCTGACCCATGTGCTTTGGAGACTCCCAAGCTGGGTGCCTGGTGGATCTTTAACTACCCCCTGGAACCAACCCCTCTCCATCACTCCCTATCAGCACTGGGTTGAATGTACTGATGAGGCCAGAGGAGCCACGACCTTAATGCCCTTTTGCCCATCACTGTGGTGGTGGGGGGTTGTCTTGGGGTGGGCTACAGTGTGTGTCCCTCTGGGCTCAGCCTTGCCCCCTCCTCAAGTCCCTTTTTAAAAAAGCAGTTTCAAAACAAAAACGAAACAACAAAACAGCAGTTTCCCCATCAACCAATGAACTGGTAGACAAAATGCAACATATCCACTCAAAGGACTATCATCCAACCATAAAAAGGAAAGAAGTACTGAATACGCTCCAACATGGATAAAACTTAAAAGGATTATACTAGGTAAATGAAGTCAGACATAAAAGTCACATATTGTAAGATCCCATTTACATGAAATGTCCACAATTAAGTAAATCCATAGATTACGAAAGCATATTGGTGTTTACTAGGGGCTGAGGAGAGGGGAACTGGGGAGTGATTGCTAATGAGTACTAGGTTTCCTTTTGGGGTGGTGAAATGTTCTGGAACTAGGTAGGGGTGACGATCACACAACACTGGGAAGGTACTAAATGCCACTGACTGGTACACTCTTAAACAATTAATTTTATCTTATGTGAATTCTACTGATTTTAAAAACTCAGTAGTTCCCAGGCTCCGGGGCACATTAACTCCAAAGGCACACCCTGATTCCTGACATAAGCAGGGAGAGCTGTGTCTAGGTCCAAGGAGGCCCACCCTCCAACCCGGGCTGCCCCATATCCCCAGCTGTGCCCTATCCACGGGAAAACACTTTCTCTGCCTCACACCCCAGAAATCCACAGCATGAGGGGAAAGCAAGCAGCCTCCTTGGTGCCAGCCAGGTTCCAAGAAGCTAGCCCCAACAGGGGTACGGTGAGACCGCTGCCAACATTTGTGGGATCTTTCCTAGGTGCCATGCGCTTTGTGTGTTGTCCTATTTCGTCCTCACCATGAGATACGTGCTGCTGTTACTCCCATTTCACAGACGAGGGAGAGAGGCTCAGAGATCAAGCTCACTGCTGAAGTTCACGTAGCAAGTAAAGGGTAGAACTGACAGGCGTCTCCTCTTCCAGTTGCACACACACTCAGCCCACAGAGGATTGCACACCTAGACTTTGGGGTTTGCTCTAGGAGCCGATAGCCTGTGTGATTACTCTCCCTCCCAAAGCAGGAGCGGGGATCAAACCTCACCAGCTTTTGAAACACGGATGCTGAATGCTGCCCTCAAGTTAGAGACAGGCTCTGCACACAGGCAAACCAAGATTGCATAGAAGCCAGAATACAGACTGATGGACCCGGTCCAAATCCAGCTCTGCTACTTCCTGGCTGTGTGAGCTTTGGGCAAGTTGACAATGTCTCTGAGCCTGTCTCCTCATCTGTGAAGTCGAGCCCACGCTACGGGTACACAGGTGATGCCTAGGAAGGACACAGCACTGTTCAGAGCTCAGGGTGGGTGCCCTAGGAGACGTCAGAGCTGGGGCAGGGTTGTGCACAGGCAGAAAGGTGCATGGAGGCAGAGTGTGCTGGGGGAAGCCTCTGCTTCTCCTCCTCTGGTCCCCACGGCCATCTTCTACTTGCCATGTTGGCACCTGGTATTTTCCTGGGCTTGGACAAGAGTAGGAGTTGTCTCACCCTCCAAACTCACCCTCGGAAACTCAGATCATTCCAGCCTGGCTAGGGGGACAGAGCCCAAGGGACAGAGAGCCCAGTGGGACTGGGGCTGAGGCTACTGGCAGGCTTTCAGGCCAACCCAACCCATTTACTGGTGCTTTCCCAGCCAGAAGGAGGCCACGCTAATTAAGTGGAATGTGCCAGTCTGCAAATCAATTTCTGCGGCTCCAACCCCGACAGGGGCCAAGAGCTCCCAAAGTGGGTCAGAGACTGTTACTCCCTCAGAGTCTCCCAGAAGCACCAACTTCTCACCTGCATCTCTGCTGGTGTGTCTAGACCCCACGCATTCCCCACCCTGCCTGCATTCGGGCCACCTACCAACCCCAATGGGCAATGTATTCCTGTCCGGAGAGGTGGGTCCCCTGGTTATCCCATAACACCGGGCTCAGAATTCCAGGGGTATCATGGCTGGTTCAGGGTCAAGGCTTCTGGGGCTGCAAGCCCAGCTCATGGGCAGGGCCAGCAGAACCTGCTGAGTTCCTGTGAATGAACCAGCCCAAAGTCCAAATGGAAGGCAAAAGGGGCATCTTGGGAGTTAAAGATTACCAGCTAACAGGCCCAGGCTGAGGGCCAAAGCTCAGACAAGGCCTGTACCAGAAGCCATCAGCCATGGCCCAAATACATGCTGGGGATATCCTAACGGTACTAAAAGATTTTGTTTCTCAGGGGCTCACTACGTTCCAGAAAGTATGCCCATGCAGGTGACATAAATGTATGTCAATATATTTGCATTTATTATTATTATTTATTATTATTGCATTGCAATTATTGTAATCCTGCAGTATCCTGTCAGTGTCTCCATCTTACAGATGGCAAGAGTGAGGCTCAGAGAGATGTAGTGACTTACTTGAGCCCATAGGAGAGTCAGGGCTGGACCCCAGACCTAGCTGACTGCCAAGTCCTTGTTCTCCACCGTTTGCCAATCCACTTGTTGACTCATGGGAAAATTTCACACCATGTACCCATGGTGGCCCGCCTGGCTGCTGGGGCTTCACTGGGCCCTGGATTCAGATGTGACTCAATCACACTGGCTTATAAGTTCCTAGAGATCAGTGCGCAACACCATCATGCTGCCAGAGCCGACGACTCTGAAGATCCCCAAGGCTCAGGGGGCCTGACCATTGGGGATGCAATGAGGGCAAGCCTCATGGGTTTATCCATAGGAGGCAGTGATGAGTCAGGCCCGGGGAGGAGGTGGACGGCTTCATAAATCAAAGGAAGCTGGCTGAAGCTGAACTTCCAGTGGAGTGTAACCTGAGACCCTGGGGGCAATGGCTGCTGTCCGGCCAAGCCTCCATCTTGCTGGGGGGTTCGCGAGCTGAGGGTAGGACTGGCTCACTGTGGACAAGTGGGGAGATGTGAAGAGGCTGTCGGTGGAGGGTTAGTATAGAGCAAGGACTGGAGAGAAGGCCAGGAGACTGGCACAGGGAACTGAGTGGAAAGCAGGGTACATTGACTGGGTGCCACTGTGTTCTAATCCTCTCCTCTGTCTCCCTGCAAAAGCTGTCAATACCATCTTCCCACTGAGAGAACACAGCAACGGTGCCCCTGGCACTGCTCTGGGGCCACAGCCCACCTCTGACCTCTGATTGCTGCAAAGGGGGGGAAGCTTAGTGTGGAGTTTAGGGCACAAGCTAGAAGGTGAGTTCAGTTCCCAGGTCTGCCACTAACTAGCTGTGTGACTTTGGCCAAACTACTTTACCTCTCTGTGCATGTGTTTCCACAATTACAGAAACAGGGTAATAACAGAACCTCTTGTAAGGCTGTCAGGAGGATTCAGGATTGGTGGCTATTTATGAAGCACTTTAGATGTCTGGCACATAGCAAGTGTTACTAAGTTGGATGCCACCATAAGCAGTATGGACTATGAGTCAAGGGCAACAGTATACAAAGCAAAGCTTCCTCACACTCAATATCTAAGCAAAGGCTGCTGACCAAGACCACCAGCACACAGTAGGTACTCCAGAAATTGTTGGCTACTAGGGCTGAAGCTACTATGTGTTCACCAAACCCTGTTTGCTTATTCTCCTGGGCACATAGCTAGAAGATCTGTCCTTATCTACTTTGTAAACGTAGGACCACAGTCTGGGTCCTGGTCCGAGGAATACGGGCAGGAGTGGCACAGGTAGAACCCTGTGGAAGCCTCTCTTGCAGTCCCCACACACTCTCCATTCCCGGGCTGAATGGACAACACCTGGAGCTGTGCTTCCCAATATGGTGGCTACAAGCTGTATGTGGCCATGGGCATCTGAAATGGGTCCAATCTGAATTGACATATAATGTGTCAACACACTGGATTTCAAAGGCTTCTATTAAAAATCCTTAGAATGTAAGATATTTCATTAATAAGTTTTTATACTGATAGCATGTTGAAATAATATTTTGGATATAATGGGTTGAATACAATATTATTAAATGTATTAATAATTTGTTAAAATTAATTTCACCTGTTTATTTTCACCTCTTTGAATGTGGCTAGTAGGACATTTAAAATTACATATGTGGCTTGAAATATAATTATTTCTACGGGATGATGTGGATCTAGAGGGTGGGGCCATAAGATGGAAGGAGTCTGGGTACAGGGTCTGCATGAAGGCGTTACTCAAGAGGACTTTTCAGAATCGTACAACCATCACCACAATCCATCGTAGGACACTTCAGCACCCCAAAAAGAAACCCCATGCCCACCAGCTGTCATTCCCCATTTCCTACCTGCAACTGCAGCCCTAGGTAACCCATGAACACCCAGTCTGGACAGTTTCATGAGCAAGAGATAAACTTTAAAATGTCACAGCAATTAGCATCTGGTCATAGAATAAAGATGGCCACAAATTATGACCATCAAACTCCTGCCCTCTGGAGGTAGAGTCTTCATCCCTTCTTAAATCTGAGTAGACTGTAACTGTTCCAGGCCTCAAGATATAGGCAGCTTTGACTGACTTCCTGGATCCTGAAACATGTGCTCTGGGACCCCTGAGCTACCACATAAGAAGTTGGACTATGTCAAGGCCACATGGAGAGAGAGATGCCCAGCCAGTTCCATGATGTCCTAGCCCCACTATGTAAGTCATCCTAGTGAAGGCCCCAGCAGAGATGGAATTCCTCTCTGCCAGAAAGTTTTCAAACACCAGGATTCTCCTCCAGAAATGATCTATACTGAGTCTGCCAGGATCTGGGGACCCCAGAGCTCTTCCAATCAACATAGCCAATCGGCATAGCCAGCCCTTGGGAATACCCTTCTAGCCTTAGGCTGCCTTTGTGTCTTCCCTGGAGACTCCCTACTAGCTTCTCCAGATTGCAAGGACACCCTCCCTCCCCCAGCCAACATCAAAGAAGCTGGCCCTCTGGCCTGATAACACATAGTGCCTGCTATGGACTGAATATATATATTGAAACCCTAATCCTCAATGTGATGGTCTTTGGAGATGGTGTCTTTAGGAGGTCATTAGGTTTAATGTTTAGATGGAGTTTAGATGAGGTCATGAGAGTGGGGCCTTTGTGATGGGATTAGTGGCCTTATAAGAAGAGTCACCAGAGGGTGTTTCTCCCTCTCTCTCTCCCTCTCTCCCTCCCTCACCCTCACCCTCTCTCTCTTTCTCCCCCTCTCCTTCTCCCTCTTCTTCTTCCTTGTAAGGGCACAGTGAAAAGGAGGCCATCTGTAAACCAGGAGGATGATTCTCACCAGAAACCAACCACACTGGTACCTTGATCTTAGACTTTCAGCCTCCAGAAACATGGGAAGTAATTTTTTTTTCGTTTAAGCCACCTGGTCTATTGTATTTTGCTATGACAGCTCAGGCTGATTCAGACAGAGCCCTAGTGCCTGGCTGAGGTCCGCAAGCCATGGTCACCCAGGAAAGACTTGGGGGATTTTTGGCTCCCATTAGCTATGCCCTGGGAGACACCTCGGTCAAGGCAATCATCAGTCACTGAGTGCCATGAGTCAGAAGCTGTTTATTAGCCAGAGCACACCAAGACCAGAATATACTTGCCAAAAATGGAGTTTTAAGAAATCTCCAGAGTTGTGTGGGCTTTATGAATATATTTTCAGCTGCAGAGACAAAGATGGTGTATTTGACATGTCCTCAAACCTACTTACTGATCTATCTGTATAAAATCCAACCCCCTCCATTAATTAGAGCTTAACCTTAAGCTTCTCTTAGTGAAAAACAATTTTACCAACCAAGAGCCTCTGGAGTGAATGGCTTATCTTGGAATCAGCAGCTTATTCAATAAGGCACCACGTCACCTATGACAACGAGATTGCATTGCTTTCATGAAATAAGGAGAACAGTCAGGCTCTCCGGGACCCAAATGTAAATCTTTCTTGAATTAAAACAATTTTCTGAAGCCTAAGACTATTGCCATATAATGTTTTGCAAGCACCTAGCGTCAGAAAATGTTTTTGAGAGTGTCAGCTGGGCATGACCCTTAACATGGCATCTGTCCCAAGACATGCTGGGAAGGACAGAAGAGAGAAGGACAAACTTCTCAAGCCCAGGAGCTTTCTATTCCTATGTCTCAGCCTATGCAGATGATGGAAATTCACCACAGACTATAAATGTCTAAGTGCAAATGAGGTCTGATTGCCAGTGGTGGGTACGCCCTGGGGAAGACTGGTTCTAAATTGTGACTTTATCTAACAGACCTCGTTGGGAATGGCTTTGGAACACAGCTAACAGGCGGCTGCACCCACCCGCAGGTGGGAGCCACGGGCACCTAGCTTCTTTCTCAGGCTCCTCACTCACACACAATACTCCACCTGAGCCCTCACTTCTGGATCAGACCTTGCTAAGTGCTCTCAGAGGGTGAATGGGGGAGGACTGGGCTTTTGAAGAGGGAAAAATGCTCCACGTGGGTATAATCCATGACTGTGGTATAAGGCGTAGAGTACAGACAGTGCTCTCTCTGCTTCTCATCTGGGCAAGGGACTAGACCTTTCCAAGCCTCAGTTTATCCACCTACCTGATAGGTGGGGCTACCAATAGTATTTTATGGAGCTGTCAACAGGCTGAAATGAGATGATGCACAGAAATACTCAGAGCACAGTGCCTGGCACATAGTGTCCAGTGAAAACAGGCAGACCAGATGATGAGTCTGATGGGCCAGTGGGGGTTCAGATATGGGACATTGGGCAGGCGTTACCCATCCTCAGAGGGGCTGAGAGAAGAGAGAGCCTCTCCCTAAGGGGAAGAAACTCACGCAGACACATTGCACCCACCCACCATTGCCACACACCAGCCTTAAACCCGGAGAGCCTCACCCCACTAGTTTACAGCAGTCTAGATCAAGCTAACAGAGACACACCTAGACACAGTTTGTTTCTCACCAGCAAGACCTAAGAAAGTGGCAAAATGGAGGTGCTTGGAGGAGGGCGGAATGGCCCCTACTCCAGGTCTGGGACTCTTCTACTGTCCCACTGCAGTAACTTTCACCTGTGCCTTACTTTCATTATCCAGTTACTCTTCTATTCTCCAGCTAGTCCTTCATTGCCCAGATACTCTTTCTCTCCAGGTAGTCCCTTATTGCCCAGCTACTCCCTCTTGCCAGCTACTTTCCCATTACCTTAGCTGTTCCTTCACTATCCAACTCTGTGTCACCCACTCAGATGATCACTCATCGCCCAGCTACTCTGCAACTCCCCAGCTTCTCTTGCATCTTCATATTATCTAGAGTTAACACCAGTTTGGAACAATCAAGGGAATCTTGGCTTTAGTCAGGACAAATCTGTCCTGGTCTATATATACATATCTCTGCAGGAAATGATGTCTTCCTGGACAAAGCAGCTGATGCTTGGAGATGGAATGTTTCCTGCTCATTCTCTTTGAGGCCTTTGGTCTGGGCTACTGGGAGTGGAAAGGCAAAGCCCACATGGTATAGGGCATGGAACATGCCAGGCAGAGCCAGGAGTCCCAGGCACCCTGGAGGACCCTGGTGGGTTGGGCAGCATGGCCCTGCAGCAGCTCTCCCAGTTCCAGATGTGATGCTAAGACAAGAGGCTCCTCCCCCTCACCAGGGCACTGCCCATACCATCCCTGCAGTTTGGGATGTTCTCTTCTAAAAGCCAGGAGAGTTTCATTATGGATCTGATTAAATCATAAGGAATCTCATCCCAGGCTTGCCAGAAAACAAGTTATTTTGAGTATCCGTGGGCAGCAAATGAAGAAGAAAGTCATGAGCCGGAAGGAATGACTATGTAGAAATCTTGCCCATTCAGAGGAAGGTTGGCCACCATGTCTCTTTGACAAAATGTTAGGTGCCAAGGAACTTAGGAGAAGTTTTGTGAAATAACCTTAGGGTATTTCTTTTAATGACAAGGGAATGGATCATATTAACTCCAAAAGGTTAGAGAAAGCCACTTTAGATGCTAATTAGGGTCCTTCCAAAGAGCTATTATAATTATAGATGGGGTTGGAACATTCAAATGGCCCAGACCAAACAAAACATGTATTTGTGGCTCCCTTGAGAGATGACACATGGAAACCAGGAGATCCCAGGAACCTTGAGTTCTACAGTCTCAGTTAACGGTCTGACAGAAGTTCTTCAGGGAGCTAGTTCTTTCACTTTAGGGAGTCTGAAAGGGCTCCCTAATGCAAGCAGACTTGAAGTGTGTTAGATCACGTGGGGTGGCCAAAACCTTTCATTTCCCACTGGCTTGCAATGAAAATTGCTGTAAACAATGTTTTCATTTTCATACTAAAGTGTAAATGACTACAATCAGGATACTCTTATATGAATGACTAGGCTGGCACTGAGTAAGTGGAGATAGAGGAAATGGGGTAGTTTTTGGCAGTGAGGGTGAGTGGAAGAAGGATTAGAAAGAAAACAGAAGAGATGTTAACCTTGCTGCTGGCCCACTATAACTGAGGCTAGTGGAAGATTATAGTAACAGCCACCCTGGCTATATTTGCTGGCCAGACTTTATTTCTGTGAATCTTCACTGCTCCCACCCCCATAGTCACTATTCTCTCCACTTTACAGATGAGGAATCTATGCACAAAGAGATTAAGTCATTCACCAAAGGCCACAAAATGGAGATTAAAACTTAGTTTTGTCTGACTCCATGCTAACTCTCAAAGTCTGTCATCTCTCTGCAAAGCTTCCCAACCTTTCCACCAAGAGTCCCCTTTGATTCGGCTTTCCCTATGCCATCAATGTTTTGAAAGAGTTTATCTATTGAACACGCTGCATTTGTGAACTAATAATCCATTCCATCTGGCTGATGATTATTTTTCTGTTCCTGCTTCTGTTTCAACATTGATCCAGACTTTAACCCCAATTACGGAGGGTTCAACATAATATTATGAAATCACATAAATCACTGTCATGGCTATGCAGTTAATAAGCAATAAAATTAAATAAGCATAAGAACCATTCCCCGTTGCTGAATTCTGACTGCCACATGGTTTTGGAGTCAATGCAAATCACATACTTTGCACGCTCAACACAGGGTCCAGGGATCCACAGGTTTTGGCCCACCTGGTACAATCCCAGACATTGCAGGTACATCAACAGCCAATCACAGCATTTGACCAAAACAATATGCCCAGGGTTATTGCACTGGATTGCTAGAATTCTACCCATGGGCATGGGTACTGAAAGGCATGTGTAGACTCCTCTTGTATCGATGCTGAGCTTGGCCATGTGACTTACTGTGGCCAATGAGCCATCAGCAAACATGATGCAGACAGAGGCCTGATACATGCTTATGCACTGGAGCTTGCCTTCTTGGAACCCACAGCCCACCATGCTGGAGGAAGCTCAGCATAAAAGATCACATGGAGAGAGAATCCCAGCCATCCCAGCTGAGCCTAGACACTGGCTGACCCAACAAATCACTGCAACCTCGTACTAAGCCCAGGGAAGACCGGCAGAAGTGCCTAGCCAATCCAAAGAACCATTGAGAAGTAAGTTGTTTTAAGCCACTACGTGTTTCAGGGTGGTTTGTTATGCAACAATAGGCAGCCAATCCAGCACAGTTCTTGGGGATGACTCACCTGGAGAATTGCCATTACTACCTTTGCGGTGACCAGGGAATTGGGGAATCCTTATGCCAAAAGGCCTGTGTCCTCAGGTTTCTCTTGAAGGAGATGACTCTTGATGACTCCTCCATCAAGATTTGGGCTTCGTTTAGCTTTCCATGTGTAAAGGACGAATGTACCATTTCCCTCTCTCTGACTTAGATTTTGTATGTCATCTCTTGGTTTTCCCCTCTCCTCTGGAAACAACAGCCTCCATCAGATGTGGCCAACAGATGATGGGGAGGTGGGGTCAGTTCTGTTTGTTGGCACAAACACAGGATGGATGGATATACTAGACAATTTAATACTTTGAGCAGATTCTGGAACAGTCTTCCATTTGCTAAACCCCAGCCTTCCTCCACAGGGTTATTTAATGACTTTGGCCTTGGTGATTGTTTTAGAAGAGCTTAGGATTTGTTCATTGAAAGAGCCTCTGAGTTCCTCTGACAGAAATACTGACCATCTTCTCACTCCATTACAAAGGAAACAGTAGTTGTTAGAAGCCAAGCAAGAATAAGTCACATCCCAAATATCTCAACAATCTCAACAAGGTCATTAGACTGAGAAATGTTAAAGGTAGGGATTGTCCAGACTCCAGTGAGCATTTGACAGGCCTCTCACATATTTCCTTACATTTTCCTTACATGGGGAATGTCATGGTGTTTTGGGTTTGAGGAGGTTCCAGGAGAGTTCCAGTTGGCTGTGTCCCCCAAGATGGCATCCTCCTGGTGACTGACCATGGTTCACCATGATTGACCATGGTTTACCTACCACAAGTGGTTTCTTTGCCCAAGAGTAGTCCCATACAATCTGAACATAGGAGGCTGCTGAATAAAACCACAATGCAATTTCACTTGAGAAAAGGAATTATCTTGTACACCAGAAATTCACTTAACCATGGTCAATTCATTCTGCACCTGTAGGAATAACTGGGAAGCCAAGCTATAATCAGAGGATTGCAAGGACGTACATAATCATCACGTTTAATGGCATTATGTCAAGATGGGTTGAAGTCTCTTTTTCCATAATCACAATGCCCTTAGCAAGGGGATGTAATCTTCAAAGTCATTGTTCACATTGTCCTCTCCCCTGGACAGCATTTAGATGGTTAGATGGCCTTGCTCATCAATGATCTCCTAGCCTCCTTTTTCTAGGCATCCGTTCTTGACAAGGCTCTCTTTATAACATTATCCACTCTTCAGCATATTAATACTGTGCTGTCTTCAAACTGACTTGGCTAGACTGTGAGCTCCATTATAGCCTGACCCAGTCTCCTGCTCACTACTGAACCACCAGTGCTAGTCTGAAGATGTCCAGACTGTGTTCCATGAATGTCCCTGCATGCGTTTCTTCTCTGATCCCTTACATGTTTTGTTTTAATTTAATCTTCAGAGAGAAAATTTCTTCCAAGTTTATGTAGGACAGGAAGGCTCTTTTTTTATAGTGGAGACTCTTGCTATTGTTCCCACATACCAACTACAAAAACAGTATAGTTAAATTCATCTCAATTGAACAACTATCCCTAATAGGTAATGATTGATTGGATACATTAATATGGAGGGGTCTTTGGGTTGTGCCCTAGGCTCTGTCTTTGGCCAAAGAACTCAGAGGCTCTTTCAGTGAAGAGATTCAACATTTTTAATCAGGTATTTGGATAGGATCCAGGACTGTGTTTTCTGATACAGTGCCTCTAACTAGTCACAGGTGACTACTTAAATGATTTTAATTAAGTAAAATTAAAACTTCAGTTCCTTAGTCTCCTAGTCACATTTTATGTGCTCAAGATCCACATGTGATTAGCAACTACCATAATGGACAGTGCATTTCCATCATCAGAAAAAGTTCTACTGAGCAACTCTGGAGTAGAAGGCAAATGTCGATTGCATCTGTGAATGGCACGGAATAGAAACTGCTGATGAATATTTCATCTGAGATGGTCATACTTAATCATGGCTGGCCCATCATCCGTTGTCCCTCCTTCTGGTAACCACATCCCAATTTCTGTTGGGACGGGCACAACATATCTCCAAGTGTCAGGCCATGTGTTTTGGGAGGAGTAACTTCACAGTGATCTACTTGGAGACACTTCTTGGTAGCCCCCTATATCCACATGTGCTTAAGTTAGTTTGAGTTGGATTTCCTGGCCGTGGTAACACAGAAAATCTCACTACATCATTCAAAGTCCAAATTATTTGAGCAGGTGGATAATGGGCTCAAAATTCGACAAGATAAATTTAGAGTCTCGAGTTCAGTGCTGAAAATTACCTGTGTGTCCAGGAAGGCTTCTGGGGGGGGGGCCAGTGATGTTCTGTTTCTCAATCCGAGTGAGTACTGATTACGTAGGCACATGTGACACGTGAGAGTGGAACCAGTTGTGCCCTTTTCCGTATGAAGAACATACCTCAACAAACAGTCGGGGTTTTTTTTTTTTTAATTGCTTGCATAAGAAGAGGATGGGAAAGATGTAAGTTCACTAACAGGACACCCACTTGGGGGTTTTAATTTCCTATAAACTCCAGGTGAGTCAACAGTGGCTGCCCAAAAAGCCAATGGAAATTTCGGCCATACTAATAGACAAACTCAACCAGAATGAGGAAACTGACAGTTCCATTCACCCTAGAGGGAGCCAGGCCAGGCTTTAGGAAAGCTATAGAAAAAGGAAAGCATGTTTACGAATTTCAAAGTCACATCTTATAAAAGTCAGTAAAAGGAACCAGAGTTGTTAGCCCAGAGAGAAGAGGTGGGAGGATAGGCTATGGGCATGACACTGGAATGAGCAGACAACCTTATCATCTGCAAATAATGTTACTTTCTACACAAAAGACCCAAAAGAACCTACTGAAAAAAAATGAGACCATAAAATGGCTTTCTACAAAATTAATATATGAAAACTAAAAGCCTTCTTTTCAAGAAATAAACAGAACTTATATGGTAAAACAAAACAAAACTAAACTAAACAACAATAACAAAAAAACCCTACAGGAAAACAACAACAAAACCCCTCTAGTTTTCCCAAAGGACATAAAGGAATACTTGCCCAGTAGAGACATGTATCATTTGCCTGCTTAGAAAAGCTCATGACAAGGATATTAGTTTGGCCCAAATTAATTTTTAAATTGTGATAAAAGGGATGTCTGGGTGGCTCAGTGGTTGGGCGTCTGCCTTTGGCTCAGGGTGTGATCCCAGATTCCTGGGATCGAGTCCCACGTCAGGCTCCCTGCATGGAGCCTGCTTCTCCTCCCTCTGCCTGTGTCTCTGCCTCTTTCTGTGTCTCTCATGAATAAATAAATAAAATCTTTTTTAAAATTGTGGTAAAATATACAGGAGATACAATTTATCATATTAGCTACTTTTTACTGTACAGTTAGTTCAGTGGCACTAAGTACAATTACACTGTTGTGCAACCATCACCACCATCCATCTACAGCTTTTTTAATCTTTTTTTTATAAATTAATTTTTATTGGTGTTCAATTTACCAACATACAGAAAAACACCCAGTGCTCATCCCGTCAAGTGTCCGCCTCAGTGCCCGTCACCCATTCTCCCCCAGCCCCCGCCCTCCTCCCCTTCCACCACAGCTTTTTTAATCTTTCCAAACTGAAGCTCTATACCCGTGAGACAATAACTTCCCTTTCTCCCTTCCCTTCAATCCCTGGCTAAATTCCAGGGGGTGGCTTTGGTGGTTTTTTTTTTTTTTTTCATTTTTTTATTGTGATAAAAGACACATAAACTTACCATCTTAATTACTTTTAAGAGTACTGTTCAGTGGTATTAAATATGTTCATAATGATGATAGCTGTCCAACCACCATTGCCATCCATCTCTAGAATTCTTGTCATCTTGTAAAACCAAAACTCTACACCCATTTATAATATTAATCAATTTCGGAGGAATCTATTTTTGAGCTCTGGAGGGAAACCTGACCAAAAGTTCTTAAGTATTACGTGAACAGCTGAAAATAACCAAAAACATTTGTAGAAGAAGAGCAATTTGAGGAAGGACTCGTTCTATCATACATTAAGCCACATTAGAAAGCTGGGATCAAAACAGTGTGTAACTGGCAGAGGAACAGATTGTGGGAACACAATAAACAGCTCAGAAAGTTACCCTTCTTCTCAGATGAGGCTCGAGAGGATGAGCATGGCATCGCAAGCTCACGGGGAGAGAAGGAGACAGGACAACTGAAAATGCTTCGGAAACAAATGGAGATAGATTTTCATTGACTACCTCACGCTAAAGTGAATTCCAGAAGAACTACATGTTTAATTTATTTACATAAGGCCACAAAAATCTAGAAGAGCATTGTAGGTTAATATGCATCACCGGATGAGGAGACACTTTGGAGCAAAGGTCAGCTCTTGCCTGTAAAGGGCAGGAGTAAATATTTTCATCTTTGATGAACTACCCAACCCTGTTGCTGCAGTGTGAAGGCAGCCATAGATAAATGATTAGGTGTGGCTGTATTCCAATAAAGCTTTATTTACAAAAGCAGAGGGTGACAAGATTTGGCCTCCAAGTCATAGGTTGTGGCTCCTGTTTTAGAGGAATAAAAGCAAAGGACAAAATAATGAAGGAGGAGAAAAGAGAATATCATTAAATTTAACTACATAAAAATGATCTATAAACAGAATGGTAGACAGACACAGCACGTACGCACACACACTCTGCAGAAAGCATGTGCACCATACATGACAATAACCCACATCCTCCTCTGCATTTTCATGCTCTGTCTCTCCTCCTCCCTTTCTCTCATGCAAATATTACCCACTCATTGAAATCAATAAGAAAAAGAAACTAATAGAAAAATGGACCAAAAAAATTGACAACTCAGAGAAATAAAGAAATGAACGCCCAGCAAGATTATGAATAGGTATTCAACCTTAAGCTTCCTCATTATATGTAAATTAAGACAACAAGATTATCTCCCATATATTGAATCTATCAGCAAAGGTATGCCTTCTGTGTCATCGAGAAGTGTCGATGAGCAAGGCAGACGCGAGGTGGGCCTGGCACACAGGCTGGGAGGGATAAGCAGTTTCTGCCAAAGCCTTGCTTGCAGATGTTTATTAGCCTTGAGGAATTTACCCAAGTAAATAATCAAAGCTGTGACCAAATACAGTGATAATCACCGTAGCATAATTTGCAGTAGCAAAAGTGGGGAACAACCTGAAAATCCAATCATAGGGGAGTGGTTATGTAAATAATGGTACATTCAGACAGGGGACTAGGAAGTTGTCATTAAAAATCTCTTTTGCTCATCCCATCAAGTGCTATATGTTGGCAAATTGAACTCCAATAAAAATATATACAAAAAAAAAAACCATTTAAAAAAAAAACATTTCACAGATATGGCAAGAAAATAAAAACCACAGAAGCAGAGACAGTGTAAATTACAAAGACATTAATGATAGTAAAGATATTTACATACATTAAATATTCATCGTATCTTTAAAAAGTCTCTTTTGCAAAGACTATATTAAGACAATATAAAAAAAAAAGACAATATAAAACCGTCCACCTCTAAGCCACATCTGGCTCAGCTGACAGACCTTTGTTCTAAAAATGTCTCCTTCCCTAGGCTTCTGACATGCCACATCGCCCTAGTAGTCTTTCTTCCTCGCTGGCAGGTGATTGTTGGTCTTCTTCTCTTCTTGGCTCAACATGTAGCTACTGAGGCATCCCAGGGTTTTCTCTGGTTTGCTTCTTTGCTCCATCTACCTTGCTATTACTACAGGAAAGAAACCATCAAGTTTCTTCCATGTCCTAAATGAGGTGATAGATAATTCATTGTGGCTTTGATCTGCATTTCTCTAATTATTGGTGATGTTAAGCATCTTTTCATATACCTGTTGGCCTTCTGTATGTCTTCTTTGGGAAAACATCATCAGGTACTCTGCCCATTTTTAATTGGATCATTTGGTTTTTTGCTATTGAGCTGTATGAATTCCTTATATATTTTGGACATTAACCCCCTATCTGATATACAGTTTGCAAATACTTTCTCCCACCCTGTAGTTTTGTTTTTTTTTTTGCTAACTCTTCCTTTTGCTGTGCAGAAGCTTTTGGTTTGATACAGTCCCACTTGTTTATTTTTCCTTTTGTTGCTTGTGTTTTGGGCACAATATTTTTAAAAAGTGAACTAGTATTTTTCTAACAAATGCATCACTTTTTTTAAAAGTAGGCATGGCTAAAAGAACCTTTCAAAATGCAAGACCACCAGTAGATTTTAATGTAACAAAGTAAAAAAAGCTAAAAATCAATATGGTTTCGGATTCTACGTTGGGATTAATCTTTAAGAAGCTACCATCTGTTGAATCTGGTTGCAATATCAAAGAATATCCACAATTATCTGAAAAGGCAATTAAAACATTCCTCTCTTTTCCAGCGACATATCTATGTGAGTTAAGAGTTTCCTCATTTACTTTAACCAAAATAACATATCGCAACATATTGAACGCAGAAGCAGATAAGAGAATCCAGCTATCTTCTTTTAAGCCCGACCTCCTAAAGATTTACAAAAGTATAAAACAAAACCACTCTATTTTTTTTTGTTTTGAAAAATATTAGGATTTTCATAAAAATATTTATGTTACCATGCGTGGCAGTTTTAGAACAGGCCCACAAATTCTCCTCCCTTCCAGAGGTGGAGCCTAATTCCTCTCCCACTGAGTGTGAGCTAGACTTAGTGAATCACTTCTAACAAACAGAATATGTCAGAAGTGATGATATATGACTTGAAAGTCTAGGTCATAAAAAGCATCGTGGTTTCGTCCTTACTCTATCTCTTGGATCACTCGCTCTGAAGAAAGCCGGCCACCATGTTCAGAAGACACTCAAGTGGGCCTACGAAGAGGCTCATATGGCAAGAATCTGAGGCCTCCTAGTCAAGAGCCACGTTGAGTATGTCATCTTGGAGGCGGATACTCCAGCCCCATTAAACCATGAGCTGACTGCAACCTTAGAAGACATCCTGAGCTACCACCACCCAGGCCAAGTTGCCCCTGGATTCTTGACCCACAGAAATTGTGTGAGACAATAAATGTCTATTGTTTTAAGTTGCTAAATGTTGAGCCCATCTGCTACGCAGCAATAGATAACTAAAACAACAGATAATGGTTTTATTTTTATGTTTTAATGAGTACATATTTATTTTAATTCTTCAGCCTAATATGATAAATATCAATAAAGAACCCAGTTAAACAAAAGCTTTTAAGAGTTCTCAGTTTTGGGGGCACCTGGATGGCCCAGTGGTTGAGCATCTGCCTTTGGCTCAGGTCATGACCCTGGGGTCCTGGGATCTAGTCCTACATCGGGCTCCCCTCAGGGAGCCTGCTTCTCAGTCTGCCTATATCTATGCCTCTCTCTGTGTCTCTCATGAATAAATAAATAAAATCTTTTAAAAAAAGAGTTCTCAGTTTTTAATCATATAAAGGGACCCTGAGACCAAAAATGTTGAGGACTATTGCCCTAAGCTCTTTGGAAACTATCCCTTTATTAAACTTTTCTCAAATTACCCCATGTGAGGGCACCATTTCTTTCCTACTAGGACCTTGAGTAATAGAAGACCAAAATATTATCAGTAGTTGTTGCTGTTCAAGGGGGGTACCTGTGATTTTATTTTCTTAATGGTTTTTTTTTCTGTATTTTAACAACTTTCTACAACAAGGATGAATGATTTTTATAACTAAGAGAAAAGAAACTTCCCTTTTCAAAATCATCAAAAGTGAAAGTCAGACCTATGAGTCCTTTGGATGAGCTGACGGTTTAAGCACGACATACAAAGCCCCCGTGACTACCATGCACCTGTGTTCTGCAGGGTGGGTGGTGAGTGAGGGTCCAGTAGCCACAGCCCCCACCCTATACAGCCTCAGCCAGAATAGCTCTTTCACTCTTTTTACATACTGAGTTTCTGCATAATTTCACATACAGAAAAGTTTCCACTGCTTAAAAAAAAAAGTTTGAAAAACTTTACCATGAGAATAACAGTTGAAGAGTTAAAATTAGGCTATAGAAGAATCACTCAAACTTTTTTGGGAATGTGAACAGTTTCCATAAAGAAAACCCTGCACGTTCTGAAAGAACAGAAGCCCTGACAACTTAACAAATGTTGTTGATTTGAACCAAGGCTGGCTGTGGAAAGAGGTTACAGCTCAGGATGAGAGGACATCACCCTCCCCTCCCCCTTACCAAGGGCCTAAAAGGCTAATAGAAGCAGTGAGCCTTTCAGGCCCTAAGAGACACAGATCAGAACCACAAGTGAGTGGCTCTCTTATTTCCTAGGGAAAACCAAAAGCAGGAGGTGCCAGGACTGCCTGGCAGTTAAAAGCACAGGCTTTGGGGACACCTGGGTGGCACAGCAGTTGGGCGTTTGACTTCAGCTCAGAGCATGATCCTGGAGCTCCAGGATCGAGTCCCACATCAGGCTCCCTGTAGGGAGCCTGCTTCTCCCTCTGCCTGTGTGTCTCTGCCTCCCTGTGTGTGTCTCCCATGAATAAATAAAATCTTTAAAAAAAAAAAAAAAGCACAGGCTTCAGAGATATCAGATGTGGGTTTGAGTCCCAGGCCTGACACCAAAAACCTGTGAGATTTTTGGCAGGTGGCATAGACTCTCAGAACTTTGACGTCTTCATCTGTAAAATGAGGTTTGAGAATACAAAATGGTGTAGCTATTTTGGAAAACAGGTTAGCAGGTTCCTAAATGTTAAACACAAATTTGCCATATGACCTAGCAATTCCATTCCTAGGTAACCACCCAGGAGAAATAAAAACATATGTCCACACAAAGACTTGCATACAAATGTTCTTAGCAGCATTAATCATCATAACCCAAAATGGAAGCAATCCAAATGTGAATGGGTAAACAAAATGTGGCATATCTATACAATGGAATACTATAGGGCAATAAAAGAAATGAAGTCCTGACACATGCCACAACCTGAACGCACCTGGGAAACATTATTCTAAATGAAAGAGGTCAATCACAAAATATTGGATGAACCCATGTAAGTGGAACATTCCAGAAAATGCAAAGGTATAGAGGCAGAAAGCAGATTAGTGGTTGCTAGGGATGGGAGTGGGGTGGGAACCAGGAATGACTACAAATGGGCATAAAGTTTCCTTGGGGGGTGACGGAACCTTCAAAAACTGGGTTGTGGTGATGGGTGTACAGCTCTGTAAATTTACTGAAGATCATTGGATTGCACACTTAAAGTGGGCAAATTTTGGGATATGTAAACGAAACCCCAACAGAGCTGGTTTTGAAAAATGAGTTTTGACTCTCTACTTCAGAGGGTTGTAGTGAGGATTAAAGAAGTAACTTTTGATACAAAGTAAGCATTCAATAAATAACAGTAAAGATAATAATCCGTGTGTACACTAGTAACAAATTATGTAAGTGTAGATCATAGATAATGCAAAATAGCAACAATTTCTAGCACTTAAATCTACTCCTTCCCATACCACTCCAAATCCGTAAACTCAATTTAACCCCACAGCAACTTTCTGAGGCAGCTATATTACCCTATCCTCATTTTCACAGATGGGGAAACTGAGGCCCTAAAAAGTCTGGTAACTTTCCCGAGGTTGCACAGCTAGTACATGGCAGGGCTGGGATTTGAATCCTGGAGAACTAACTCTGGAGTCCGTGCTCCTCCCCACGACACTGCACTGCCTCTCGGTAAACGTCAGCTGTGTCCTGAGTTACTGCTCTAACTAGTGACGGGGTGGGGTGCAGAAAAGGCTCGTAGATAGCTCCCCAGGAAGGTTACTCAAGATCCAACCCCTAGGGTTATAGGAGTCAGGAGAAAGAGTGTTCCAGACAGAGGAAACTGCAAATACCAAGGCAGGGAGGTAGGAGAACACAGAGCATGTGGGAGGCAGTCGGAGCTGGAGATGGCTGGAGCATGGGCTGATGCTCGGCAGTGGGCACAGAGGGTGGGGTTCAGGCAGGTCCAAGGCCAAAGAGGGACCCTGGTGCCCGGATGTCAGCGCAAAGACAACGCAGAGCCAGAGAAGGAAATACAATGAGTCCCTCTCCAGCTCTGCCTTTCTCTGGGTCGACTCACATTGCCCTGGCAGGTGGAGGAGGTTGACTCAGCCACTGCTGTGAGCTCAAGGGAGCGGGGGAGCTGCCACCCCCATTCCCATCCCGCTGCGAGCTAACGCCCCTGCAGCCTCCCCAACACCAGCTCCGCCAGCACACAGAAACCATCCCCGCCAGCTGGGAGCAGCGGGCTGTCATGCTGCCAGGGAGCTGAGCGAAGCCTGGCCACACTGCCTGCTCACTGATGGGAGCTTCACACCCTGCCCAAACCCAGTCACTTGTGGACTACAGGGGGACCTCCCCCCTACCCACCCCGCACAGCACACAGTGCTCTGGCCCTCCACTCTCACTTGGCTGTCCTGAGCCAGGGGACCAGCTGAGGGGGGCAGCACCTTTCTCATTCAAATTTAATACACGTACCCTAGCATCCAACACTTCCATTTTCCCACATCTGTCCTGAATCAGTATCTACCTGTGTGCACAAAAGGTTCATTTGGGCAAAAGCAAAACTACTGAAAAAACCTCCATGCCGGGCAGCCCAGGTGGCTCAGCAGTTTAGCGCTGCCTTCAGCCCAGGGCGTGATCCTGGAGATCCAGAATCAAGTCCCACGTCGGGCTGCCTGCATGGAGCCTGCTTCTCCCTCTGCCTGTGTCTCTGCCTCTCTCTCTCTCTCTCTCTCTCTCTCTCCCCCTCTGTCTCTCATGAATAAATAAATAAAATCTTAAAAAAAAAAAACTCCATGCCCATCACTGAGGAACTAGTTCATAATCTCTGCTGCATCCATACTATGGAATACTACACAGCACTTAAAGAGAAGACCACAGCTGTATTATTCCATGGTACTGGCATGAAAACACTTCCAAGATCTACTGTTGGGTGAAGAAAAAAAAAAACTGCAGAACATTGCATCCAGCATGTCATCACTTATGTAAAAACAAAACAAAAATTAAAAACTCCAGCTAGACTCTCTGTTTCTTCAAGTTGACAAAAACACAGGCAAATAAGAAAAATGCCTGGAAGGAAACACATCAAATAGAAAGAAGGCATGGAGGGAGTGACTTTTTACTCTGTACGCTTCTGTGTTGATTTTTACAAGATGTGTTTGTGTATATTGGGGCTCTTAAAAAACAAAGTCTGTCCCCCCGCCCAAAAAAAATTCATAGGAAAAGGGTGTTAAAAAGGTCACCACCCGGGGCGCCTGGGTGGCTCAGTGGATGAGCATCCGCCTTTGGCTCAGGTCACGATCCCAGGGTCCTGGGATCAAGTCCCTCATCAGAGAATGTGTTTGTGTATATTTGGGCTCTTAAAAACAAAATCTGTTAAAAAAAAATACATAGGAAAAGTGTGCTAAAATGGTCACCATTCTGATGCAGCATTCAGGGTCACTTCTCAAAAAGCTGTCACCTTTGGGGTCTTGTCTAATTCTTGCCACGCCCCTTAAAGACAAGGTGCAAAACTCCATCTTACAGATTAAGAAATTGGACCCGGGGGGATGAAACAAGCCACTCTAGGTCCCACGCCAAGGCCGAGGGGGCCTGCGGTCCTGGCCCCACCCGGCACCGCCTCTCACCAGCACGTGTGGGAGGCTGTGAGGGTGTGGGGCCCACGCTGGGGCTGGGGAGGTGCCGATGTTCCGGAGCAGCTGTCAGCCAGCTCAGAGTCCCTTCAGGGAGGGGAACCGGGCTTTGTCAGGGAAGGAGGGAGGAAAAGATGAGTGGCAAAAGAAGAGCTGATGAACCGCCGCCCACGACCCAAATTAGACATCACTGATGTGCCACCCACTGAGCAGGCTGGGTCTGCACGTCACCCAGCAAGTCTCCTGTGGGAAGGAGTCTCGCAGGGCCGGCCCCCGAGCCCGACACTGCTTGCCTCTCCCGGGGGGCCGCTCACCCCAGGCTCTCAGCTGCGCTGTTTCCAGCTGAGTAGTTCTGGGAATGGTTCTGCTCAGTTCCCAGAGCTCTCCGTAACCAGGGCAGAAGGGGAACCGTGCTTCTCAGAGGCAGCTAGACCCTGAGGAGCAATGTGCATAAAACCCAACACCCTCTAGTGCAGTAAGTGCCATCCCTCTCTCAACGACTGCGTTAGCACCGCATGTCTGGAGGGTGTCTGGCAGCAGGCCAGAGGGACCCTGCAAACACGGCTAGCCAGGCCTCTCCGGGGACAGCCAGGAAGGACTCCTATACAGGGAGGGGACTGGAGGCTGCTGAGGGGAACACAGGACACATACTCAAACCTCAGACCCCCCCAGAGCATGCTCAGAGAAGGGAGCTTTGGTCAAATCATGGATCCTCCATCCCATAACCATTCCCATAACAGGAAACAAACCTACAAGGCCATGAGGTCAGTGACAAGAGCTTGGATCTTGTGGCTTCTGGTCCCAGCTCTGCCACCTTGGTCAAGGTTCTGAACCTCTCTGGGTCTCAGTTTCCCCATTTGTAAAATGGGTGCTTATTATGCCTGCCTTTGGGGTATCATAGATCTAGATTGAGAAACATATAATAACATAATTGAATAAAATGTAACAAGTACTGGGTATCCATAAAATCTGGAAACAGATTTTGAGTGTGTATATGTGTTCCTGTTTATTAATTCACTTTAATAGAGTAAAATGTCCTAGGCAACATTGCATATACATTCTTCTGTTTCAAAACTTTATGGATGCTCTAATATAAACAATTACATATATATAAATGTTATACAAACGTTATATATACAAATATGTATATAAACATATTCATTCTATAAATATAATAAAATAAAATACAGTAATAATATAATAAAGTAAAACACACTCACACGGTAGGAGCGACCAGGCATGTCCAATAACCTAGGGGTACTACCTAATTTTTTTTTAAAGATTCAATTTATTTATTCATGAGAGACACAGAGAGAGAGAGAGGCAGAGACACAGGCAGAGGGAGAAGCAGGCTTCATGCAGGGAGCCTGACGTGGGACTCGATCCTGGGTCTCCAGGACCACACCCTGGGCTAAAGGCAGCGCTAAACCACTGAGCCACCTGGGCTGCCCAAGGGTATTACCTATTTTTTTTTAAGATTTTATTTATTTATTCATGAGAATACACAGAGAGGAGAGAGAGAGGCAGAGACACAGGCAGAGGGAGAAGCAGGCTCCATGCAGGGAGCCTGACGTGGGACTCGATCCTGGTCTCCAGGATCACACCCCAGGCTGCAGGTGGTGCTAAACCGCTGAGCCACCGAGGCTGCCTGGTATTACCTAATTTAATGCTCACAGCAAGCCCCTGAGGTGGATGCTACTGTCTATCCCCATTTTACAGGGGAGGAAACTAAGGTACAGGAAGCCCAAGGGACTTGCCTACTGGCCAGAACCACACTGGGAATAACCGACACACCGGTTTCCTAAGGGAGGGCAGTCTAAGAGCAGGCCTGCGCTACTAACCACACTCTACACCCTCCAGATCCGCTGCCAAGGCCCAGAAGACCCAACAGCACACTCAGCGACCAGCACGGCTGGTCTGGCACAGAGCCAGGGCCTAAGAAATGCCAGCTCCTCTGAGCAGTGAGCTCTTGGAGGTGCAAGACCAGATCCAATTTGTCCACCACATCTAGAATAGTAATGCGCAGGAAGCGGGATGTCGGTGGACACTCATTGGCAGGAAGGAAAATTAGTGTTCATTAGCCAAAGGGTGGGGTTTTTATTTAAAAAAAAAAAAAAGTCGAAGATTGATTCAGAGCCCCACCTGGGGATGCACCTTTCCTTCCTAGGACGCGCGGGGGCCACCTGGACCAGGGATGGGGATGGGGACAGGGGCCAGGCCCAGCCGGCACCCTCCCCACCTCCCAGGGCAGGGGCAGGGGGCACCGGAGACCACCTGCTGCGGACGATCGGGAGCAGAGGGGCCTACCTTCCTCGGCGTCGTTCCTCAGGGAGGCCTCCAGCAGGGCCACGCTGGCCTCGAAGGACACCTTCTTCCTTCGGCCGCCTGCGCTGCGCTTCCGCTCGTGCTTGCGCTTGCGGTGCTGCAGGTCCTGCTCATACTGGGCCCACTTCTTCAGCTGCTGGGCCCGGCGCTTCTGGGCAGCGCGCAGCCGCTCCAGCGTGGGCACCTTCTCCAGCAGCTGCAGCTCGGTCAGCAGGTCCACGTGGCTGGCCATGGCCTTGGCGGGCGGGGGGCTAGCGCGGGGCGCTGGGGGCCAGGGGGGCGCGGGGGCTCCTGCCGGGCTGGGGCCTCATGGTGGGGCCTGTGCGGGGAGAGAGAGACAGATGCACACGCGGTCAGGCTCAAAACCCCCATCTGCGGGTGACACTCGCCCTGTGTTCCAAACACTTGCTTTATCTATTACATTTTCTTTCTTTCTTTCTTTCTTTCTTTCTTTCTTTCTTTCTTTCTTTCTTTCTCTTTCTTTCTTTCTTTCCTTCTTTCTCTTTCTTTCTTTCTTCTTTTTTATTGAGATAGAATGGACCTACAACATTGGGTAAGCCTCAGGCATACAAAGTGTTGATCTGATACACTTATCTATTGCAGTACGGTTGCCACGGTAGCCTTAGCTAACACCTCCATCCTGCCACATAATTATTAACTGGTGGGGCTTACATTGTTATTCCATATAAGGTTGTTATATTGGTATAACATATCAGGGGCTTGTTATATTGTCATATACGGGATTTACTGTTATTTTTAAAGGAATTAATACCATATTTTAAATTTCTCAGTATTAATTTATTACATGGTAAATATTGACAGATATCATCCACATAAACAAAAGCTCTTGGGCATCCTTCATTTTAAGAGTATAAAGGAGGGGACACCCAGGTGGCTCAGTGGGCAAGCATCTGCCTTTGACTCAGAGCATGATCCTGGAATCCCAGGATCAAATTCTACATGGGGCTCTCTGCATAGAGGCTGCTTCTCCCTCTGCCTACATTTCTGCCTTTCTTTCTCTCTCTGTATCTCTCATGAACAAATAAATACAATCTTTAAAAAAAAGAAAGAGTATAAAGGAGTCCTAAGACCAAAAAATTTGGTAATTGCTAAACTACTAGGACCTATAAAATCTTAGTTGAAGTTTTCCTCTTTGGATTACCTTTAAAAAATTTTTTTTAAATCACGCTTTGTGCTCTCCTAGATTCCTGGAAGACATGAAGTCAATAAAATTTCAGTCTGGTGCCAACTGGTCCCTATCTTAATTCAGCACAGACCCTATGTGCTCTCAGACACACGGGGGAAGAGTCTTAGAACAATTACTTGAACCACTTTAAGCCTGTTTTCCCACCTGTAAAATTTTTTCTCCACCTCCCAGAATTGACAGGAATAAAAAGAGCTGACCAAAAAAGTTATATACCTAATAGCAGAGAGAAACAGCTTGGAGGGAGAAGAGCAGGGACATGTAAACACAGCCCATCTGGGAGCCCACAGACAAGGCTGGTGGAGAGTTGCGGGGTGTTGGGCAAGAGAGAGGAAGACTGATACAGATCTGCCTTTGGGTAATGTGGAAATGGCTGCTGATCCCGAGGGGTCAGGACAGCCCTGGGCTTCAAGAAGTCATTGCTGATCTTACGGGTTCCCTGCTTCACCCCTGGACTGTCCATCCTCCAGGGGTTAACAACCAGGATTCAGTCTTAGCCCGGACCCCTGGGAGCTCAGGTTGGGTCAGATTCTTCCTCAGGTCCCTCCCAGCTCTGAGACTGGAGGGTTGACGAGCAAATGGGGAAGGGGTTGGCTTGGCTGTGCTCAGAGGGCAAAGGTCCTCAGGGTCTGAGAGAATCTGACGTCAAAAGTAAACATAAGCCGAAGGCAAGGCTCATCAAAAAAACAAGCCTTTTTTTTTTTTTTTTTTTTTTGCTTTTTATTTTGTTTTGTTGTGGATACCTTGCAATGCTTTTTAAATTAATCAATTAAACTTTTTATTTGGCGATAATGATAGATTCACCCGCAGTTGTATGCAACCTTTACCTAGTTTATCCCAATGATAACATCCTGCAAAACTATAGTCAATATCATAACCAGGAACCTGATATTGATACAACCTATCAGTCTACTCCAAATTCCCTGGTTTTACAGGTACTCCTTTGTATGTGTTATTTAGTTTTACACAATCTCATCATATGTGTAGGTTCATGTGTCCACCACCACAGTCAAGACACAAACAGTTCCACCACACAAGGATTCCCTAACCCCCATCTCAAAGCATTCGGGTCCTTGCCCTTGACAATCAACTCTTCCCCATCTCTAAAATTATGTCACTTCAAAAATGTTACATAAATAGAATCAGACAGTTGGTCACCTTTTGGGATTGACTTTTTCACTCAGCATCAGTGCCTTGAGATTCATCCAAGTTGTTGAGTGTATCCCTAGTCCATTCCTCTTTCTTGCTGCATAGTATTCCACTGTGTGGATATACCACAGTTTGCTTAACCATTCACTCACTGAAAAATGTCTCGGCTGTTTCCAGTGTGGGGCTATTATATTCATGCACAGGCTTCATGTAAATATAAGCTTTCACGCCTTTGGAGTAAATGCCCAAGAGTACAACTGCTGGATCATTTAGTAATTATATGATTAGTTTTATATAAAAAAAAAACTGTCAAATTCTGTTTTCCAGAGTGACTGTACCATTTTTTGTTCCCACCAGCAATGTATGAATGATCCAGTTTCTGTTAGCATTTGGTGTTGTCACTACGTTTGCATTTTGGCCATTTAGACAGATGTTTTGGTTGCCTTTTTAAAAAGTAAGGAGTTCGGAAGAATCGAATTCACAACCGCATCATACTGGGATGGTCAGACCTCACTGGGAGCTAGTGGGTCATATATTTACTTCTCCCCACTTCCTCAAGTGATCTAACATTTAATGAACACCTGCTCTGGGACACCTGGGTGGCTCAGCGATTGAGCACCTGCCTTTGGCTCAGGTCGTGATCCTGAGGTCCTGGGATGGAGTCCCACATTAGGCTCCCACATGGAGCCTGCTTCTCCCTCTATGTCTCTGCCTCTCTCTCTCTCTCTCTCTCTCTCTCTCTGTGTGTGTGTGTGTATGTGTCTTATGAATAACTAAATAAAATATTTTTAAAAATGAACCCCTGCTCTGTGACAAGGCCTGATTCACAGATGGATCAGGGACTAGCTGTGCCTTCTGGGAAACCCCAGTCTGTCTGTCTATCAGTGGATCTACAAATTCTTTGAATCCTCTTGACAATCTAAATAGGTACTATCATCATCTCCATTTCCCAGATAAGGAAATTGAGGCACAGAGAGATTAAGCAATTTACCCTACATGGAAGGGCCAGTCTGTCTGAGGCCATGATTAAAGCTCTCCAGAGTAGGGGACAACTGATTTGAATCCTAAATGGTGAATAGGAGTTTGCCAGATGTAAAGGACAGACATGGGCTGAGAGGGAGCTTGCCAATGTTCAAAGGCTGGCAGAAGGACTGATCACCATGGAGGGAATTCTAGGAACCCATACCCACAAACAGCTTGAGGAGGATGAGGCTGCTCAGCCCAGAAAACAGCCCCAGAGAAAACAGAATTCTTTGGAGGCAGTGGTGAGCAGTTTGTGGCTTGGGGCCAGACTTAACCAGGAAGCCCCCTGGTCCACATCACCACATCAAGTTTGGCTGGTTCGTTGGTTGGGTTTTGGACCACATCATGTTTTTATAATACTGTAATGTTATTGCTAACATTTAAAACTTGAAGCTTTAATATCCAAAATCAGATTTTCAGGTTTTCTTAGGCCATCTCAGCACCTGGCCACACCGGGCTCATGTGGCAACAATCTGCAGATAGGTGTTCAGGTGGGGACAGTACCCCCCCTATTACCCCACCTGACCTCCTTCACTAATTGGCATCACTTGCTAGCTCCTGTCGTCGGTCACCTGAGTTCTCGAGTCCTGTCTGAAGCAGAACCAGACAGTGATTTCCAAAGGTCCAGAAATAAAGAGAAGAGAGTCTATATATCTCCCCATTGAAGAGGGAGCAGTTTGTGTACCTGGAAGACAGACACCCATCCTCCAGAGCAGTCCAGCAAGCAATTCTGCAAGACGCTTGTGGTCTCAAGTGGTGGCAGATTTTCCATTGCTCGCTGGAGAACATCGTTTCCACTTTTGCCAGGTTGGCCTGAGTATTGTGCAAGATGGCTTTTGGCCCTAACATTCTGTATTCAGTTACTCCTTTTTGCACCACTAAGTGTTTACTGATCACCTACTAAGTGGGAGGTACCCAAACCCTGCCAAGACCAAAGATAAGAATAAGCATACCAATCACTTACCATGTTAATTAAAGCCCTTAATCCTTTTCTAAGGACTCCTCAGCCATCATCTCGGCCAAGTGTTTCCTTAAGTGTGGAAAGAGAACCCACTCCAAGGGAATTTTCAAAAGCATGCAACAAGATCTACCGTAACATGAAATCACAGAGCAAGTTATGTTCTTCACTTCTTTTTTAATCTATCGGATTTTCCCCAGAAGAAAGTGTCAGTTGGGTACTAACAGTCCTTAAACATCCCATCCTTATAACCATGTCAGTCTCCCTCATAAACAAAGAGAAGGCAGGCTTCGAGCTCACAGCCTTGAGCAAGCGATGGCTTTTGGGATAGAATGCAAAAACATAATTTTGCTTTCTGTGGATTTGTTTTCACAGTTACTGTTTGCTTGTGGTGGTGATATAAAATTTCCTTTTTAAATAAACCTACATCTGTGGAAAACTAGCAAGGTGATAGCCAAAAAAAAAAAAAAGAAAAGAAAAGAAAAGAAATAATGATGGGATTTAATGTTGGCAAAAATTGTAATTGATTGGCATTGGGGAAATCCACCTGGCTACTGATCTTCAGTGGCAATTCTATAAGAGAAGCACTCATATGAACTCATTATTTCATCTGACAGATATTTATTGGGCATCTATCACGTGCCAGGACTGTGCTAAGGGCTAGGGGTATAGCAAGGCGGAAGACAGGCACAGTCTCTGACCATTGGATGGATGACAAAACAGAGGCATAAGGTAACATGCTCCAAGAATACGGGGACTGAGCAGTCGCTCAAACCACAGGTCTGCTTCCCAGGGCAGTACTCCCTCCCTGGGCCCCAGGGTAACAGGCCCTAGGCAGACAGAAGCATTCACCGCAATGCCCTCCTTGGCTCGGGCAGTTTGCTCTGGGAGAAAGGAATTAAGGGCAGTTGCCCAGCCCCCCTGGAGCGAGGTGAGGACAACGCCTCCCCAGGGCCAATAAAAGGGGCCAGAGCACATTTTCCTCTGACTCTGCTCTCCCTGCCAGCCCCTCCTGCCTCACCCCTCTGGGTTTCCTGAAGCTGGGGCTCCAGGACAGCTCCCTCTTGGCTGCTGGTTTTCAGGTGACCTAGTTTCCCCCAATAGACCCACACACCTCCTCCTCCCCCGTCCGAGAAAACCCGGCTTGGTCTAATTAAAGAATTGCCATCGTGCTGCTAACACAGCAGCTGGGCGGCCCCCAAGACAGGGCACTTGCCTGTGCTGGGGCAGCCCACAGAAGTCCTGGCTCCTCTGGGTTGTGGCCTGGACCTCTCTGAGACCTGGGTGCACCTATCCACACTTCCAGAGGAAGCCCTGGATGGTGATGGGGACATGGCCCAAACTGTGAGGACTGGGGGAGCTACGACATCATAAACACTTAAAGGGGATCCCCAAGGAGGACCTCACTTGGAGGAAAACCAGCTCCATTGAGAGATACTGAGCCCAGTGTTTTGTCGGAACATCCATACAGGCCATCCCTCGGAGCACTGGGCACAGGGGGCTGCACGTCAGGGGAGGGGCCAAGGCAGGTGTGGAAGCAGTCTGCGGAGGCCAGGTTGAGGTGAGATTATCCAGGAAGTGTGTGTGTGATATGAGAAGAGAAATCAGAAGGAAGGGGAAATAGATCAGGGTACTTAATTTTCCCATAAGTGACTGTATGAGGTCAGGTAGATGAAACAAAATACGCTGATTGTGGGCAGGAGGAAGTCTGAGGCCAAGCCACTTGACCTCAGTGGGCCAGGACAGGCATTTGGGGTGAGCCTTGATTCAGCCTCTGGTTCCTGTCTGCCAAAGTCTGAGCTTGACTCCTCTTGGTGCATCCGCTCATCCTTGCTGTCTGCTGAGTGAGAAACCGAGTCAGTGAACATCTAGGGAAGCAGGGAATGCCCTCCAGAAAGCTGAGCCTTGGAGGAAAAGGGTGAGGAAGCATGCTGGGGGTGGAGGAGGGACTGGGGAGGACACTATAGAATCCCCTCCTCCTGGAAAATGAAGGGAAGACCATTACAGAAGTGTTGTTGGGCAATGATATGCCGCTGGGGTGGCAAGAAAAGGAAGAAAGGCATGGGTCCATTGAAAGACACAGTTTGCTTTGTAGCTCCGGGAGTATTACTCTGTGCTGGGCCTCGATTGGCCAGAACCTGCAAGCAAAAGCCTAAGCCCAGCCATGGTGATTGGGTGGGGGAGGCACATGACCTAAACCATCCCACTCAGTAGCTCTCTCTCCCCATTGCCTCTAACGTGGAAGCATGCACCCCAGTTGCAGCTGGAAGCCAGCCTTTGGATGAAGCCAATACTTGGGAGTCAGAGGAGGGGAAATGGGGTCCTTTAACTCAGGAGCTTCTGGGCTTTGGTCATCCAAACCAACAAAATCCCCTTTATTATCCAAGCCAGCTGAACTGAATTTAGGCTCCCCGTAGCCAGAAGTACCCACCCAGACAGCAATGCTGCTCTTCTGGCTGCAGGAATGGGAACCCCATAAGGAGCCTTGAAGCAAGGTGAGTGGCCTCTTGCTGGGGCAAGGCACTAGATACCTCCAGACCCCACCCCCCATGCTGAAGGCCAGCCTCAAGCAAGGATGAGAAAGCCAAAGCTATGTCCAGTCACAGCCCTGCCCCCTGAGATGGGAAAAAGGGGGTGGGCCCTGGGACTCCTCGACCTCAGGGGAGCAGCTGGTTGACACATCCTTGGACTGGAGCCTGGTGCCTTGAGAAAAACAACACGGAGGAAGGTGAATTCAAATTGAAGAGTCTTTAAAACATGAGTCAGACAGTGTCTCAAAGTTCACACTGTTAAAGGAAAATGTTAAGATTTTTTTCTCGTTCTTCAGCTATTCTTCTCCACACAATATTGGCAGCAGTCTAGAGGAAGACCATGAGCGCTTTCGCCTCGTGCTTCCTGAGCCGCTGAGCACGAGGGGAAGAAGAAAACACAATAAACAGCTCTGGCCTTCCCTCTTCCCTGAATCTTACTCAGGACCCACTTTCTCTCCCAAAGGATGGACACTCCCACCCTCCCACAACACGCTTCTCTGGATAACAGCATTATCCCCCTGCCCTAGTATAAAAATGTCGTACTCATGAGCAAAGAGATTTCTGGGGCCTTTGGTACTTCAAATATCTGAGTTAAAAATGAGTCTTGTCACCCTCAAGCCCATCCTCCCAAAATTTTATGGACTCACTCTCCTACCCCTGCCGAAAATATCTTCTTGACTTCCAACACAGTCATCTAGACAGACATTCTGGCTTTAAATCTGCTGTGGGACTCACGTCCCCAAGGGCCTGCCCCTCGAGTCTGCCTCTCCCAGCTGTGCTCCTTCATTGAGGCTTCTAAGTGGTGGCCTTGGGCTTGGCCCTGACTTGTCACTGTCTCTTGAAGCCCATTTACTATGACCCAATTTGGCAAGACTTTGAGGGGGATCCAGACAGGGGAGGGTGTCAGGATTCAAAACCCACAAGTTCAAGAAGAACAAGAAAGGATCAAATAATCAGTACAACTCGAACCTTCTCAGGAAAAGAATCATGTCCAGCACTGGGGTAGTAACAGCTCAGGGGACCTCTGACTGAACTGACTGGGCCATATTGGCAGTCTAGGACCAGGCCTTAACAAAAGCCATGAGCTATTGTCTAAGTCTCTAGAGGGCAGAGTCGGGATCATGGACAAGCAAAATGAGAGGTAGGATCAGCCTGGCATGAGGAAAAACTGTCTAACACTGACAGCTGAACAAAGCCCAGCCATGGCATAATGCTGGGGTCCCCAACACCAGGAACTGCTAGGCCACTCGTGAGGCTGCTGAGAGAGAAGGTCCTACCACCCAGGCGGGCTGGTGGGTGGGATTGGCCCATGAACCCCAATCCTGGTCTGGCAGACAGATCACCTGGGTAAGGAGCAAGTACTCCATCACGTATATTTGCAGCCTGGGACCCGGTAACCACCCGTCTGGATAGCCTTTAAGGGCCATTTCAAGTAGATACTGATGGATGATGTTTTGAGTTCATTCTGCCTATGACAGTGAGAACGCTTTCTCAGGCTCAGCTCCAAGAAAACTTCAAAGGAAACCACAGCTCAAACAGGTGAGAGAAAACCCAGGAACACATCAGTCTTTCATGCTGAACTTCTCCCCGAGAACCTGAACCCACAGAGAGGCCCACATGCTTGTCAATAAGAATGTCAAGCGTGGGGGAGGCTGCAGGGGCCAGAGGGAAAGTGCCAAGGATGGGGCACACACAGAGCTGACATGAGGTCTAGGAACATTAGTTAGTCACGGTGCTACTACACCCAACAGCCAGGCTTCTAAAGAAGCTTATGTAACAGCTAAGCCCGGGGAGACAAGGAGTCAAATTACACATACTGTTTCTCCAGGCTTGAGGGAGTGTGGTCCACCCCCTCTCTTTGCAGGGAGAGAAAAAAAAAAAACTCCCTTTGCAGCTGGAAGGATCATTTTCTAAAGGAGGCCACCTGTGGCCACAAAAATGCCCTCCCAGATTACGCATTTATTAAACAGGGGATGGCCGTTCACACTGGCTAAGCCTGGAGTGGCCTCTGGATCCTCTGTCTCCCTCTTTTCCGCATGACATCTGGGGCCAAGCTTTCCTGTGTGGCACCAACTCTTAGGTTGGTGATGGGTACTTGGAGCACTGTGACAAGGAGGGGTTCTGGGGCTGTGTCTCACAACAGGAGGAATGAGTGGTGTGGCTGGTTAGTAATGTCTGCCATGGATAAAGCAGTGGGCAGTGGCTTGCATGTATACTGAGCGTGCAACTCTGCTCTACATCATGTTTGCCTAACCTTGGATTTCAACACTTGCCTTTGCCCCATTGTTCAAAATCCTCTAGTCTTAAACACAAACATCTAGAGAGTTATCAGATTGAGTAGAAGGACCCCTCAAAGCCCAATATATCAACCAAACAACAATATAAAAATCACCATGGCCTCCATGATAGACAAGAATCGAGACTATTTGAGGTTCCAGTAGGAATTTCTCTAATAACTCACTCTATTCTCTAATAACTTCAAGGGGATAGAAGGAAGAACTATACTTCATCACTCCATCCCCTTAAATTGACTAGATCTGGATTCTAGGAAGCAGTATGTGGAGCCAGCTCAAGCAAAGAATGGCAGCTGACTGCCACCTGGCTCAGCTCTGTCCCTGGTGAGTGGGAGATACACATTCCCCTGGTAACTGGATGGTGTCCATTCTTGAAGAGGGTGGGGGGCAAAGGCACTACTACCAGCCTGGGATTGCTTTCTCATGTCTTCTAAGCATTGTGGGTCCCACACCACTGCCAACATAAAGGAGGAAGGCAACCATGGTCTGCTTCCTAACAAGACCCCTCTCTCTGCTTCAGAAACTAGCAAGCTCTCTCCACCTCCTTGGGCCAGGGGTGTTCTGGGGCAATTGGAAATAGCAGGAATGGGAATTTTAGAGTTTTTTTCATATTGTTTGTTTGCTGAGGTTTAGAGAATATTCCAAAGAAGTGAGGACAGTAAAAAGCAGAGTGCTGGACTTGAAGGAGAAAGTCCCATACTGGAGGAAGGAAGAGCAAGGCAGAGAGCGGACACCTTGAGCTGCACAGCCAGTAAGCAGTGGAGCTGGGATGTGAACCGAGGTCCACTTAACTCCTAAGTCTATGTACATAAAAGAAGGAGAAGAAAGAACTAGGAACAACCCTAAAAGAATCTTAACTGCTTTAAAAGACCGTCCTTGTGAAATGCAAGATTTCCGATAATACCTGGTATAAGTAATCAGGGAGACGGGAGGGCATTTTGACTAAAAAAACTAGACAGCTGTATCTATAGTAGAACAAATACTTGCAGAAGTCAGTATAGAGTAAAACATAGCCTTAATGTGGGGCACCGGCGTGGCTCAGTCAGTTGGGCATCCAACTCTTGGTTTCTGCTCAGGTTGTGATCTCAGGGTCGTGGGATAGAGCCCTGTGCCAGCTCCACACAGAGTCTGCTTGACCCTCTCCCTCTGCTCCCCACCACCGAGTCACATTCTATCTCTAAAATAATTAAATAAAATCTTAAGAAACAACAACATAGACTTAATGAAACTAAGGAGTAGCATCAGAAAAGTTATATAATGTGTAGACGAAATTAACCCAAAGAAAGAGTGCAGGGTAATAAGGGCAGCTTCAACCCACGGCATACCTTTCACATGTCAGGCTCTTTCCACGTAACAGCTCTGGGACCCTGGTGTCAACCCTGTCCCATTTCAAAGAGCAGAAAACAGACACTCAGAAGTAAGGAACTTGTAAGAAGGGCTAATATTCTGGTTGTTGAAGCTAGCCTCTCTTCTGATTGGCCTATGCCTGCCATGACAGTTTAGCATTTTTAATATCTTCCCTACTTGAAAAGAAAAGGAAAAAATATCAGACAGGGAAGATGGCCCATGGAAGTTTGACTGGTAGCAAGAAGAGGAACCCATGAAAGAGGAAAAACAAAATCTATGCAGAGTGAGGATAACTGATTAAAGCCATAACTTCCCTGACTTTTGGAGCCATCATTACTTTTGGAGGCTGAGACAGGAAATACACGTACAGTTGACCCTTGAACAAGGCAGCGGTTAGGAATGCCGACCCCCACACCGTTGAAAATCCACATATTCCTTTTGACTCTCCAAAAATGTAACTAGTCATAGCCCACTGTTGACCAGAAGCCTTACTGCTAACATAATATAAACACATCTTTCATATGTTATATGTATTATATACTGCATCCTTGCAATAAAGTAAGCTAGAGAGAACATGTTAATACGAGTCATAAGAGAAAATACATTTACAGGACTGCACCGTATGGGAAAAAATCCATGGTTATGTGGACCCCTGCAGTTAAAACCTGTGTTGTTCAAGGGTCAACTGTAATTTCACCCTTAAATTTCATAAAACCTGCCTTGCAAACCCACAGGGGCTCAGCTCTTGGTAGGCACTTTCTCATTTTTACTTCACCCAGTGGCTCCTGAGACAGAATCATACCAGCGACTGTCCTCTCTCCTCTACTCTCTGAGAGATGAAATGAAGTAGAATCAGTCAGGAAGTATCCAGATGCTCCGAGTTTTGGTAAATGACATTTCCGTGCATTGTGTGGTCTTTGAAGTCTCTTCATACTGGGTCTGTGACCTCCCAGGTCACCATGCAGAGAGGAGCAAGCTGCAGCGGACTGCCCCTGCAGTACTTCGGCTCCTCTGCTCTTTGATCTTTAGCCAGAGTTCCTTCACTTTGATTCCCTCCCCTCGGCTCCTCTTGGGTCTTGCAGACTTACCTCTGCTTCCCCTCTGACCAGCTTTATTTCCACTGAACATGGTAAGTTCTCCGTAAGCCATAGCCTCATGAAAGTGATGTTACTGTCACAACTGAGTGTCTCCTCATGTTGAAAATTCAGGTTCACTCAGTGAGCCACTATGGTCTTCTACCCTCAGCTGTCTGGGGCCCTAATATTATTGCAATCCTCCACTCAACCATTCTCTCCAGCAAATTACCGAACACCCTCCCTACTTGATACCTGGTGTCATCCAGGTGTAGCTCGTCTCAGGATTTTCTTCTGGCAATCCTCCCCCCCCCCCCAAGCTTATTCACTTTCACTTTTTTTATTTACAGCCTCATGCATTTGCTCAATAGACAAAGATTTACTGCCATCTACTCTGTGCTAGGCAGTACAATAAGGGGTCTCTGAGGGTCCTTTAATGAACCAAACCATTGATCAGAAAGGTTCTGCTTTTAGTAATGACAGAGAGGCTCTTATTGGACCTACCCTCTCATATATAACTATTATAAGCCACACACACACACACACTATTGGATGGCACTGGATTAGTTCAATTACAAGCATATGGAAAATATAGGGTAGTCAACACTCGAAAGAAAGAAAGGGTGACTTCCATGTTTTTATAGTTTTCCCCAAGGACAGGCCCCAATTAATGTGCATGGTGGCTACAACTTCACTCTTACGCTCTGAGCAATTAAAGGGCAGAATTCAGTAACTACGCCTGGAAAGTTAGGAAAGGTATCTCAGAAAACAACCACAGAACAGTAGCCCCAAATTCTGAGTTTAAGTTCCACCCAAATCTTCCTGAATGGTACATTTATGGGACAGATTCCCAGCAACTCAACTAAGGCCAAAGGAACTGAGCAAAGATTTTGGCTGTTGCCTACACAGGGGAAATTGAGTTCAGAGTTTGAGTTTGGTCAACCTTAACTGCCTGATGAAACAAAGAAATCATGACTATTCTGAGGAACCGAATAAAACCAACCGTCTCTACAAGTCTAACTCACAATGTTCAGAATGTAAACCAAACTTACTAGAAAAAATTATAAAAACAGGAAAAAGGGACCCAAAAGCAAGAGGAAAGGCAATCAACAGAGATCTATCCCCAAGATGCCCCCAGATGTTGGAGTTAACAGATAAGGATTTAAAGCAGTTATTGTAACTTTGCTCAAGGGCATAAGGGAAAACAAATGAGCAGATAGAAAGTCACAGCCACAGCACAGACACTACAAAGAGATGCAGAGCTATCAGATCTGCTAAATCCCCACCAATGCCTTTCTCTGCCATGTGAGTTGTCCTTTCCACTTGGGACAGTCACGACGTTCTCTCTCCTATTGACTTTAGTGACCATATGTGGAGTATCTTCCAAGTGCCTGGTACTGGGCAAGCTTTGAGGAAAAACACAATATCTTAAACTCTGGTCCCAAAGACCAAATCTTACATCTGACATCTGTATAGACCACAAGCCACTCCTCAAGTCCTCCCCTTCTCTTTCAGGTCTTAAATTGGAAGAAGAGAGTGAAGCCTCTTTCCAGCTTCCAGATCATTGGTGATGGTACCATGTGCCCCACATCAAGCACACAGGAAGGAGGGGCAGGCTATCAGGCTTGGTGCACCTCCCCACTCTCCTTCCACAGCAAAAGCACCCTCCACTGGTTGATTACACAGATTAGGTCTATAAAAATCTCTGGGTACATATGTCTGAGGGAGTTGATGGGGAGGCATTGGCTACCGTAATACTCCTTTATCTAGTTCCACTAAAGGGTGTTTTGCTTTTGCTTTTTCAAAACCTGTTAGGAAAGAGGTTTGCAGGGGCCCCTGGGTGGCTAACTCAGTTAAGTGTCTGCCTTTGGTCCTGGGATCCAGCCCCACATTGGGCTCCCTGCTCAGCAAGGAGTCTGCTTCTCCTTCTCCTTCTCCCCTGGCTCATTTTCTCTCTCTCTCTCTCTCTCTCTCTCTCTCTCTCTCTCATAAATAAATAAATAAATGAATGAATGAATGAATAAATAAATAAATAAATAAATAAATAAATAAAATCTTTAAAAAAAAAAAAGGAGAGAGGTTCGCAAACTTGGCTACACGTTGGAATCACTAGGAGATCCTAGGAACATAGATTAAGATCACTATATATCCCACCAGAATGGCCAAAAAAATTAAGACAGAAAATAGCAATTATTGGCAAGAATTCTTATACTCTGGGGATATAAATTGGTACAACCACTTCTTAAAACTGCTCAGCAGCTTTAATCTAGCAATTTCATTCCTAGAAATATACCCAACAGAAATTTATATATACATTCACCAAAAGGCATTTATAAGGATGTTAATAGCACTATTTGTAATTGTGCTGACGTGTACAAACTATTTGAAATGCTCCCCAAAAATAGTCTAGAAGAGAATTACGGTATACTAAGCCATGCACACACAACAAAGCATACTATATGATTCTGCAGATGTGAAATTCAATAAGAGGCAAAATTCATCTAAAATTCACCAGGATCATGGTTTTGGGGTGGAGGAGCTTCTGGAAAGGTACATAAAAAGAGGCTGCCAGAGTACTGGTAATATTCTGGTTTTTGATCAGGACATGGGCTACATGAACATGTTCAGTTTGTGAAAGATTCATTCACCTAAGGTTTACGTACTTCCCTATATTTGTTTTACCTTAATAAATCATTAAAATTAGAAAAAAAAAACTGATATGTGGGCCCCACCTCTAGTTTCATTGGTTTCGGGTATAGCCAGGCATTGACATTTTTTAAAAGCTCCCCAGTTGAGTCTAATGTGTACATCCAAGAACCACTGTGTTAGAACTTGGCGATGCTCCTTACAATTTCTTGGAGTGAAAAGTGCTGCTTTTTCTCCAGAAAAGTCTAAAGCAAGATGTTTTCTGTAGAACACCAGTAGCTCTAGGGATGGTTAATAGGTGTTAGATGGAGAAAGGGTTCCATTGTCAAATACATAATTTTAAAAATTCTAACTATCAATTTTTGTTGAGCACTTACTGAATTCCTAGAGCTAAGCTGCATGCTTTATCTACACCATCACATTTATCAGCACAACAAGCCTAGGAGGAAGGTACTCTTAATCCTCATTTTGTAGAAAGGTCAATTACAGCTCAGTGGGGTTAAGTAATTGCCAGGTTTACACAGTCAGTAAGCAACAGGGCTAGGATTCACATCCACACTGGCCTTGACACGGAAGCCCATACTCTTACCCGCTGCCCTAACCTGCCTCTCCAGGAAGTGCTTGACTGCAGGACTTACTAGAACTTCTACTAGGCTAATGTGAGCCATGGGGGTTGCCAAGACAGGATCATGGAATGCAGCATTTCCCAAAGTGGTGCCCTCACCTCCATTCTTCACCTTCCAACCCACCACGCACCCCACCAGTGGAGCGTTCATTCTGAAACTAGGTCTGATCCTGTAGGATTTCCCTTGTAAGGAAGGCTTTCATGCCTCCCCATTGTCTCCAGAGTCAGGTCTAAACTCCTCAGCCTCACAGTTCAGCCCATCCGGTATCTGGCCTTGATGTTTTAGCTTTATCTCTGGCCAGCCCAACCTCCTTCCCCATCCCCAACCCCTTAACACTCAATTTTCCAGCTACACCGAACCAGATTGATGGCTTCATGTTTCCACAATGGCAGCCTCCGTATGCTGAGACTCTGCTAAGTGCCAGCTACCACACACAGATTAACTTTAATCCCCACAAGCAGCCTTTAAAAACGGATATGATTATCCCTAGTAGACAGATTAAGAAATGGAGGCTCATCTTGACAGCCCAAAGCCACAACTAGAAAATGGCAGAACCAGAGCTGGGACACAGACTTAGATTCCTCTGCCACAAAGTCCATGCAATTTTCACTACACCACACACCCCCTCCTCCTCATCTTCATTCATTCTGTTCCATGGGGTGGCAATACCCTTCTTTCCCTCTAACCAGCAAACTCCTTGTTCTTTGAGAGCTGGTGCGAGTGCTGGGATGATGATATCCACCATCCCTTATAGGCACGGTGCTCAACACTCGCCTTGTCTCATTTACACAATATTGTCTCAATGCTCCTTTTCTTCCCTCCGGATCGTTCTTTATCTGCCCTGTGCCTAATGGGTTTCTTTCGCCTCCTTTCCAGCTCCAAGGCATGTGACCACCTCTCCCCTGCTGCGCCCAACACTCTGTAGTAACTGTTTCAGATCTGCCTCTTCCCTTGGACCAAATGCTCCAAAGGCAAGGGATGGACATCATTCACTGGTACATCCCAGCACACAGCCACCCCAGCACATAGTAACTATTCCCTGGGGGCCGGTGGGCAGGAGGGTAGATCCAAAGACCGAAAATTCACTGAGATTATTCCATCTGTGGCCCATGAAGGAGTGATCCTGGCTTGGAACCAGCACTGGAGAATTAAATCAGACGAAACAGATCTGGCTGATGGGGGATGTGCGGGAACAATGTGAGGGAACACTGAGGGCCCAACCCAGGACATGCCTCCCAGGCCCCGGCCTTGCCTTCCATGAGGAGCAGCACAGGGGCTTCCTGGTCTCTTTTCAACTCTGCATGCCCTCCAACAGGCTCTGTGTGCCCCGGCTTGGGTGATCTGTTGTAAAATGATGCCACAGTGGGGTTTCAGATCTTCTCGACTGTTCCCTGCCTTGTGTTGTTCTTAAGCTATCCAAGCAAATGAAGAGATATTGGGACAGTGTCCCAAAGAAAATGTGCAGCTCCAGCGTGGCTCCCACAGGTGGGTAGATCAGGCTGTCACACCCCTTTCTAGTTCTCTTTGAGTAGGAGGCCCCTTCACGAGACAGGGACATCTCTGACCTCCTCTCACTCACTGAACAGCCCTTCTGTGCATCTGCCCTACAGCGGGCACGGTCTGGATCCCACCTCTTGATCGAAACACCTATTTTTCCACGCACAGCCATGCATGGCCAGCCTCTATGAGCGCCAGGGTTGTGGGTGTTCAAATCCAGCTTTCTGCTCCCTTGTTCTCACTGTTTCTGGACTAATGTACATATTTGCCCAGGTGTGAGTGATGGATAATGAGGGCTGTGATATTCATGAAGATAGAATTTATCAAGCAGAAGTTAGTTTAACTTACGCATTCCTCTAGCACACTTGAACCACACTGCTTTGTTTTTATTTTATTTTTCCACGTGTCTGCTTTCTCTGGGAGACAGGGATCAACTTGAGGGCAGAAACTGGCTTCATTTAATTTTATATCTCTAATTCCAAGCATAAGGCCAAGTAAAATGTAGTTCTTGAATATTTAACAATCCTTGTGTAGGCACAGTCTAAAAGGTTATAAAATCGGAATTAATGTGGCACCTGACTCAGAAACATTCTTTCCAGTTTATTCTTATCAGACTGGCAAAAATCAAATTTGCTTACTTAATAATAAGGTGTTGGAGAAGGGGGTGGGGAAAGAGGCATTTGCACACACTGTTGATGGAATCGAAAGCGGTCTGCCCTCTTGGGAGGACAATTTGACGATACCCATCATAGTTTAAATCACAGGTAAATTTCCATAGGGATAACATCGTGCCAGTGTACAGAGATACGCTGCACCAGGGGGGTGTTGCAGCACAGTAGTTGTAGTAGGAAAAAAATGGAAACAATCTTAGCTGTCACAGGGAACTAGAAAATCCATCATGACAAATGTTTATTACTGCAATACCACATGGACCTGAAGACTGAGGTATGTATCTCTATGTGTTGACATGTGCTAAGATAAATCAACTGAGAAAGGAAGTTTCAACAAGAGCGCCGTAGAGGCATGTCAAAGAGAAAAAGGGATGGATCCATAAGTGAACATGGGTTTGTACGTATATAAGAAATTTATGGAAAGATTAAAAAAAAAAACATCCAGGGATTCTTCTGGGGAAAAGAAATGAGTAGCTGGGGATGATGGCTGGGGACATTTTACTTTGTTTTCCACATTTCTGTACTACTTGGATGTTAATAATGATTTTGTATTCTTTTTATAACTCAAAAGCATAAAATACAGCAATAAGAAAACAAAAGCTTGAGGGCGCCTGGGTGGCTCAGAGGTTGAGCTTCTGCTTTGACTCAGGTCATGATCCCAAGGTCCTGGGATCGAGTCCCGTATCAGGCTCCCCGCAAGGAGCCTGCTTCTCCCCCCTGCCTATGTCTCTGTCTTTCTCTTTCTGTCTCTTATGAATAAATAAATAAAATCTTTAAAAAAAAAAAAAGAAAAGAAAAGCTTGAATTTATATGTAGAAGAAGAAAACTAATGAAATCCAGGAGAAAATCTTCCCTATTTCTTTATAAGGCAACAGGCGATGTATGTAAGTCAACACTGATTCTCTGTCCAGGTCAGGGGGGAGCCAATGATGTCTACAGAGTTCCAGAAAGGAGCCTGGAGATCAGTCATTGAGATGGGCCAAGAGCCCTGGAGAAAATAAGTGTGAGCATGCGTGCCTTTCACTTGCTCTCAGAAGAGAGGAAGTAAAGCCAGTTCTGATTGAGACTCTGAATCCGTCTGGGAGCCAAGGAATTCTGAGAACCCACCAGGCTGGCACAGACATGGGTGAGGGATGCCTAGGTAAGTCACAGACTAAGTAAGTAACCTGGGTGAACAAAGTAACCCAGCTCGGCCTCCAGGGACGTAAATGACACAGGGCTCTGCACACCTATCCCCTCTACTCTGAAGCTGTCTATGCTCCCTGGGGCCGACTTTACTGATACTACAGTAATAAGTATTGCTGATATGCATCAAGTGCATCCTGTGTGCGGAGCTAAAGTGTTAATCACATCATCTCATGATCTTAGTATTCCTATTTTACACACATGGAGGATTGAGGCTCAGTGAGGTTAAGCAAGTAACTTCCTCAAGATTATAGGAAGTAGTAGAGGTGGGGATCAAACCCGGGTCTGACTCCAGAAGCAGCCAAGGTCACTGTGAGCCTTTCCCCCACCTGGGAAAGAAATCGAAAAAGGCACTCCCTCAGAGTCAGGACAGCCCGGGCGAAGCACATCAGCATTTTTGCCCAAAGAAAAACCAGAGAGTGTAATGATTTAAGTGCAAGAACAGTGAAGCCAGATGTCCGGTATTCAAATCCTGACTCCTGCACTTAATGGCTAGTGACCTGGCGCAAGTCACTGAACCTCTCTGCACCTCACTTTCCTTAGCAGTGATATCAGGGTAGCAGTAATGCCACCTCCTAGGAAGACTAAAAGGGTTAAATAAACAGTGCTTGGCTCATAGTAAGTACCAAATGTTGACAATTATTATTACTATTAAGAAAAAGGTGTCCTTCCTTCCAGACAGATGCAACCCTGCAGGGTGCAGAGCTTGGCAAGCGGAGCAGGCTAGGTTTTGGCCCCTCCCTCAGCCGGGTGCCATGGAGCAGTACACAACTCTACAACCTTCCATACTGCGCCTGCTGAGCGATGCACTTCCACACGCTGCCACTGCTTCCTCCTGGCTTCCCCTCCGCCAGCCTGGCTGTGAATCAGCATCGCTTGGCCCACTTTTTAAAAATACAGATTCCCAGGGCCCAGCCGGTTCTGATACAGATGGGTAGGGCTAGGGCCTGGAAATCTGTATGTTTAACAAGCCCCAGGCGATCAGGTGACCCAGGAACATTGTGTCCCTGGATGCACAGTTCTGGAAGCACTAGATGTCCCTCACACCTGTTCCTGCTCTTGGGAACAAGCAGCCTTGCTTTCATGTTTGGTCCCAGGTCTGGGCACACAGAGAAGGGAAGCAATAAACATGTGCCTCTGAGAGCCAGCCAGCAGAGCAGATGGCTGGGCCGACAGGCCTAACAGGCTGAATGCATCTGTGTTTGTGTGGGTACACCAGGGGCCCCTCACCTGTAGACCCTTTGCTGCTCGAAGTACAGTTCACAAACCACCAGCAGCAGAATGGCTCATCCTTGGGAGCTGGTTAGAAATGCAGAGTCGCAGGACTCAGGCCTACTGAATGAGATTCCGCATCTTACAGGAAGATAATTTGTGAGCAAGTTTGAGGCACATGTCCAACATCCCTTCCCCATCAGCATAAGTTCTAACTAATGTGCTCCTCTAACATGTCCAAGCACCCTTTGGGCCCAATCTTTTCCTTCAAACTCCCAGAGAGCCCCAGAAAAACAGGCTTTCCTAGCCCAGATCCATACTCGGTGGGCAGCAGGGGCTCACAGTGAACCTCTGTTTAAACCACTTACTTATTTCTAAGTCCACAGTAAAATAGACCTTCCCAATAAACTGAAAAAGAGACAACTCCAGCCTCTATAATTCTAGCGCATAAGACATTCTCTTCTTTTGCACAGAGTTGTGACCCCTGCTTCCCTGGCCAAAGCCATCCAAAGACATCAAATGGCCCAAAGAAAACAAGCCATGTCTTCCTGTTGGCCAGGCTTCAAGTTATCGGGCAGATTTCACACTGGAGCTTGACCTCATTAATCCAAGGCCTATCACATTGCTGTAAATGTCAGTGGAAAAATAGCCATTCAGTGGGTTTCCTTCATTCCACCAGAAAGGGAAAAACAGGAAGGCAAGAGCAGCTGTGCCCCAGCTTGGCAAATCCCAAGGGCCCAGCTGACAGGGCGTTTTCCTTGTCAGCACCTACATTCCCCTGCCCTGGCCTGCATGTCCAGATAAAGGTGGGTCCTGTATCCACATGACCAAAATGCACTGGTGACCGCAGCAATGAGCAGTGGGGTGCCCCCCAGCACCTGCTTGGGAAGGAAAATAGCTTGGTCTGAATTTCTTTGGCCTGAATTATCAATTGGCCGTTTATCATTCGAGTTCATCTAAATCTCTTCTGCCCATTCAAAATGTCCTACAAGCCAAACCTCGGGGACTCCAAGGAACACAAGGCCTTCCAAGTCCTCATTCATCCCTCTAACGCATATCGATTGTTTCCCGTGTACCGAGCTTCATGCTGGGCAGCTGGGGACACAGAGCTGAATGAATTAGACATAATCACTGACCTCATGGGGCTCACAGTCCTGTGCAACTTTTCTCAGGCTCAGCAGTATCGACATTTGGGATCGGGTAATTCTTTGTGGTGAGGGGCCACCCTGTCCAATGTAAGAAATCTAGCAGCATTCCTGGCCTGTACCCACTAGATGCCAGTAGCACCCTCCTTGCCCCCTCAGTACCTCCCCAGTTGTTACAACCAAAAAAGTGTCTCCAGATATTTCCAAAGGACTCCTGGGGGCCAAACTGCTCCCAGCTGAGAACCACTGGTCTAGTGGATAAGACAGATTAAAAGAGTAATGATCACAAATAACCATACCATCACAAAAAGTATCATGGAGGTCAACATTGTGGATATTATACCAATGTTATCTATGACATGGAAGCCAGATATTCTTTGTATGATTACAAATCTTATGAGAACTCTGGACTTTTGTGTGTGTGTGTGTGTGTGTGTGTGTGTGTGTGTGTGTATGATCTGTATTTTCAGATCACGAAATTGAGGCTCAAGGGAGTGAAGAAATTGCCCAAGGCCCCAAAGCCAGTGGAAGGCAGACCGGGGATTTGAACCCTGGCCCTAGAGTTTGCTGCCACTGGAAAAGGAAATTTGAGCCTTTGCCTTCTGAAAACAGGTAGGGTCATATGATGCTCTGACTAGCCATCCTAAAAGACTCATTCCTTCCTTGGGGTCATGGTGGAACTCAACTGCCACCTGCCACATCAATCAAGCTGTAAACTGCCTGCCTCAAGGCACATTTGTGGGACCCTGCAGGGCGGAGGGTGGAGGTCTGCCGCCCTGAACTGAGATGTGCAAGAACACCTCCTCCCCTTTGCCACGCGCCTGCACACAGGAGGCCCCAAAAATCAGGGCAAGGAGAGAATGGGGCAGTGCCCAGGTACCTAGAGCATACCCCACTGTGACCCCATCTCCAGGGTGCCTATTTCCCAGCATCCAAGTGTACACAGTGAAAGAAGCCAGATGTTCTGCAGTCAGCTTTAGATATTCAGAAGGAGCATGAGTGAAGTGGTACAGGACAGCACATAGCAGCCCTGGAGACCCCCCCCCACACACACACACACGAGTTCCTGCCACTTATGAGCTGCATGCCCTTTAGCAAATAGCCTCACCCTCAAGCCTCAGTGACCCCTTCTGTGCAACGGAGATAAATGCATCCACTCCAGTAAGTCACCATAAACATTCCATGGCAATGCAAGCAAAGACCTTGGACAGTACCTGCATCCAGGAAAGCACTTGGTACAATATTATCATCAATAAGGAGCCAGATCGTGACACTTCCTCCACCCACATCCCCTCCCTTCAGACAAGAAACTGAGTCCCAAGAAGAGAGAAACAGGTGCAGAAGTAGGAAAAGCATCTCCAGAAGAAGTGGGGGGAGGGAGGTCTCCCTGCCTTCCCGGTAGGAGGAAGAAGGGACAGTTAACGTATTAGCAGAGGGGCCGGGGCCAGCCGTTTCTCCCTTGCAGAAGTTAATCCTAGACTTTCTCGGGTGTGTAGTCAGACAACCCTCCCCAGGCCACAGGATGCCTGTTTCAGGTCAGCGAGCGTTTAATCATTTGGGACCTGTTGGCATCCCAGGGGATGGCCTCTGTCCACCTCCCTGGCTTTGCCTGCCACCCCTGCTTCCATCATGCCCCACAGTGACGATGTCCCAACTGCCACTCCTGCCTCCAGCTCTCAGAGACACCACGCACTTTCCAGCCCCTGTGCTCTCGTGCAAGCTGCTCTCTCTACTAGCCTGTCCCCCGCTCCGCTACCCACCACCTGGAAAACTGTCTCTGAAGGCCTCAACTGTGCTCCCACAGCAAAGTTTGTCCACCTGTTATTGGTCATCGTAGACTAGTAATAATAGCAACTAACATGTGCAAAGCTCTGACTAATATCTAAAAGGCCCTGAGCTGAGTGTTTCAGCCAGGCATCTGCCCGTCACCACCCGGCAGCAGGGTGGCAGATTTGGGAGTGAAGTGGCCTGGGCTTATTGGCCCAAGGCCCCCTGTCCATCCAGCACTCTATTCTCCACTCCTCTTCTTGCCCATGAAGCTGTTATCCCACACTGTCCTCGCTGCCTGTTTCCCTCACAGAGGGAGCCTTGAGAGCTGCTTGATTCATCTTGAAAGCCTGTGCTAAGCACAAGGTCTAGAATGGATCAACATCTATTGAATGAATCCACAAATCCTGAAAAATGGCAGTCGACGACAGAGGCTAACGCACAGACTTCCTGGGGACAGGGCCCATGCCGCACCCCAGTTCCCAGGAGACAGGCCTCACCTAGCCGACAGGCTTTCCCTGTCCTGAGAGCAAGGGGAGGAGGGGTCTGACTCCCCCAGGCTGGAGGCAGCAGGACCTCTGACAGGCTAGCGCAAAGGAGGAAATAGTGGTGCCGGTGACAATAACCGTTTCCTGCATTCCTGCCCACGCTGGGTGCTGCACTAAGCAGTTTCTATGCATTACGGCCTCACAGAACCCTCACAACCCCACGAAGCAGACATCATTATTGCTCCCATTTTACAGATGAGAAAACCGGGACTCAGAGTAAATAATCTACCTAGCGTCACAGAGCTTTTAAATATAGAGCTATTGTCTAGTGCCCTTGCTTTCCATATTCTGTAGCTTTCTGTAGGAGGCATCGAAGGCATCATCCAAGCTGTCCTTGAGACCAGTCTCTAAGACGTGCTCAAGGAGAGAAGGCTGTCCTGGCCTCTGCTGGAAAAACGCCATATGGGACCCCCTCTACACCAAATGGTTTGAGACCTGGGTGCAGGCAGGGTGCAGGCTGGGATAGCTAGTTGGGGGGAGGGGGCAAGGTTCGGTGGGGTTCCTGAGGGTCCAAGCATAGCTCATGAATCCAGGAATGTGACTTCTGCTATCTGCAAAACCAGGCTAGCTGCAATCTCTGTTGGCCAGAGAAAGGTCACTCTGGGGATGGAGCTGATTTTGAGAAGAATCTGAGGCCCTAATTTCCAAAGAATCCAAATGGACTCTGCAGAAAGGTTCCTGCCTCGGGGGAAATCCCACCTTCTTGTGTCAGTCACCTCTTTCCCCTGTCACTCAGGCTCCCAAACAGACTTAGCAGCTAGATTAGAATTTAACCTTCACTCCAGCAGTAAGTACCAGAATGAAGTCTGAGCAGACACTGGCCCTGCCTGCGTGTCCTTCCATGCATGCAGGGCAGGTCCAGAGAGCACCGGGATGCAAGGAGCCCCGATGCACTAACCAGAGAACATGCAGGTAGGTGAATCTCCCAGTGGGTAGAGACTGAGAGAGGGACAGGAAAGATCGGCTGGTCTTCCTGAAGGAGACTCTCCAGAGGCTGGGACCAGGAGAGGGGTCAGAAAGGTTTCGGGGTGAGAGACAGTGTTGGGTAGACTTCAGCTGACAAAGTGCAAAGCTGAATGTCCAGAGTAGCCTGGGTGACATCTTGCCTGCAACTTCCTGGTGGCCGGTGGGAGAGAAGGGGTGGGGGGAGATGTGTGGGACCACCCTGGGGGCAGGCAGGGAGCTGAAAGGGCTCACCCCGGCCCACAAGCCGCCTGCAGGCTGGAGCTATGACCAGAGCTGAGGGAAGATGTGGAAACTCCCCCAGCCCCAGAAGAACCACCCACCGGGGCTCACCGGACTCTGCTCCTGCCTGAAAGAGGAGACACGCACCACTCAAAACCATTATGAAAGGCCCCAGTATTTACCTAGGAGCATTCCTCCTACCCTGCTCCCCTGTGCCAAGCACTGCACACGGGTCCCCTCACCACCCCTGCCCACTGCCTGGTCATATTAGCCCCATTTCCTAGAGGCAACGGAGGTTCCCAGGGGCCAAGTGCCTTGCCCTCCAGCGGAGCGGTGAGCTAAGGAGCTTTATTACCAGCCTACGGGGAGGCCTCCCAGATGGAGGGTTTTCCCCGGTGTCTCAGCAGCCACAGGAAATGGCAGGGCACACAGCAAAGTACCACGCGGGTTCAAGCGGCTAACGACAGGCCCCTTCCCGAGAGAGCCCTTCGGTTAAGGGCGCCTGGTACCCCGGGGCCCTGGGTCCCGCCTGCACAGAGGGCGATTCAGAGGCGGCACCTGGTGCCCGGGGCCGCGGGGAGCTGGTGGGCGCTTCTGACCGAGAACAGGGGCCCATTATGTGGAATCCAATCACATGGGCGCGCAAGCGGCTCGGCTTTCGGTTCTGAGAAGCGCTTATGCAGCCACCTCTGCCCGCTCCGAGCTGCCCGGCGCGCCGGGTCCCGGGCTCTGCGCGCGGCCCTCCCGGCAGCACCGGATTCGAAGCTCGCCCAGGCTCAATCACCCGCTCGCGCGGGGCTGGGAGCTGCAGCAGCAGCAGCTCCCGAGGAGCCGGGTCCGGACCGGGGGAGGGGGGGGGGGTCTGCATCGGGGAAGGAGGCGGGCAGCGGGCGCCTCCCCTCCCTGCTCCCCGCTCGGGGCGGTCCGGCAGCTCCATGGGGCGCTCCGGGTGACCTTGGGGAGCCCCCTCTGCGCGACCTCTCGGGGCGGGCGACCCATCCCAGGCGCTCGGGGGCGCTCCTCCGCCGAGCCGGGGTGCGGGACTCGGAGGAGGGGGGCCAGGAGCGCGCGCACGGCGGCCCCCGGGGAGGTCGGGCGCGCCTCCCGCGGGCAAGGGGAGCGCGGGGGCTCCGGGTCCCGCGGGGCAGCCGGCGGAGCGGGCGGCGGGGCGGGTCCGCACGCGGGGACGCCTGCCCTGAGGACCCTTCCCGCCCGGGCACGAGCGCTCCCCGCGGGGACCCGGCGCCACCACGCGAGGGGGCGGCGCCCCCATGCCGGGCCCCGAGGCGGGCGCCGGGGCTGAGGGATGCTGCCCGCGCCCCCGGCAGAAGCAGCCGGAATCCCAGGGCTGCCCCAAGATCGGGCCGCGGCGGCCGCAGGCACAGCCCGCCGAGGCGCCCCCGCCCCGGCCTCGCCGGAGGACGCCCCTGCCCCGGCCCCGGCCCGCCCGGCCCGCCCGGCCTGCGCCCCCCGCGCCCCCCGCGCCCCCCGCGCCCGCCGTCCCGGCCCCTCCCCCACCGCCCCCGCCAGACCCCCGGCGCCGGGGACCCCTTCCCGCCCGCTCCAGCCGGGCAGGGGCGGCGCCGCCGGGGAACTCACCGGCTCGCCTAGCCCGGCCCCGAGCGGCTCCGGCCCTGGCTCCGCGGCCGGTCCCCGAGCCGAGCCGCAGCTGCCGAGCGGCGACAGAAGCCGGCGGAGCCCGGCCGCCAGCCCCGGCGCCGCCCCTCGGCTCCTCCCCGTGGGCGGGGCCCACGCTCGCGGGAGGTGGGTGGGCGCGCACCCGGAGCCAGCCCTGGGTGCCGCGCCCCGGGCGGAGGGGCCCCCGAGGGACACGGCCCCCCGGCCTCCCCCTCCACGTGGGCCCCTCCCCGCCGCCGCCCCACACGCGGAGGAGGAAGCCCGGGGCTGTCTTCTTGCTCCCATCCGAAGGGCCTCGGAAGCCCAGAGGGGACAGCACCTGCCCGGGTCGCACACGGTTAGTGCCAGGGCCGGAAAGTCCGTGCTCCTGCCTCCAAGGCCTGCGCAGCCTGAACCTGAAGGCTTCCTTGGCCGTCAGGGAACCCGATAGGCCTTGCCCTGGGGACGGGTTTGCGGGAGGGCAGGCTCCCCAGCAGGAGAGAGGGGAGAGATTGGAGGGAGCTTGGGGGCTGCGGCTTGCAGCGTGGCCTCCTATCATTTCCTCTTTCTGAAAAGAAAGGAAGTGAAGCTGAAGAGGAAGAAAGCGGCCGTACCTCTGCTGACGTCTGTCACTGTCTGAGGTGTGCAGGATGCCGGCAGGGGCGATGTGATGGTAAAAATGAAAAGCAAAACACTCCGAGGTGGCTTCTGTCCTTGAGTTGGAGCCTCTTTCCTGGGCTGAAGGCCCCAGCCAGCCCTCTGAACACCATCTTCTTTTTTGTTTTGTTTTGTTTTGTTTTAACAGGACAATGGATTTAACTATTTTTAAGTTGCTGTGGAGAGGGCCCTACTCCTCTTCCCACCCCCCAGGAAGAGAAGAGAAAGTTAACAAAGGGAAAAACCCCATACCAAAACATTCTCTGGAATCCACACTCCCTGAACACTGGCTTTAGAACAATAGAATTCTCTTCTCCACAAAGGGCCTTGTTTCCTGAGCTTTCTCAGCCTCAGCTTAGAGCCCTAGGCAGCCCAGGGCCAGCCAGCGGGTGTGCAGACAAGGCTTAAGTTTAGGGAGTTTTGGGGTGGTGCACAGTTATTTCAACTCCCAGCAGTCTGGTTTGAAGAATTCCTCTGGGTCATTACACACTTGCAATGTTCTTTTGAGGTGGGCAGTATAACCTGAGTTCAGTGATTTCCTGTTGGCTAAGGAAACTCAGTAGCCTTTCTTGGGGAAGTGAAAACCTCAGGGCTGGCCCTGTCCCAGGCCCTCAGGCCCCCCAAATCCTCTGAAAGCCCCCTCCCTCATTCACCCTCTGGGCTCCCTCTTAGTTCATTAATAATCCAGCTGTGAATGACACTGTTTCAGTGAGAGCAATTAGGGAACAGAGCAGGTAGGGAAGACATAAAGTGATGTTTAAAATAACCCGAGGGGATCATTGTTCTCTGCAGAATGCTTTCTTCAATTTGTCATGAGGAACTGTGGGCTGAGAGGGCGGGAATCCATCTCTCCAAGGCAGGTGTCAAACTTGGAGCTTGTGTTCCTGACATGAAGCCTTGAGGATGGGCCCTAATCCCCCATGCTGTACTGTTCATTCACACCTCTCACCATATTTGATACCAAAAGTTCAAGTGCATTTGGAATAAGGTGGAGGACTCACACTTCCAGATTTTAAAACTTACTGCGCAGCTACAGTAATCAAGACAGAGCAGTATGGGTTTAAGGACAGATACACTGATCAATGGAATAAAACTGAGAGTGCAGATATAAGCCCTTACACTTACAATTAATTGGTTTTTAACAAGAATGAGAACACAACTTAATGAGGAACAAAAGTCTTTTCAACAAATGGTGCTGGGACAAATGGATGTCCACATGCAAAAGAATGAGGTAGGACCCCTACCTCACACCACTACAGAAGTTAACTCAAAACAGACCAGACTGCCATGTCAGAGTTAAAACTGTGAAACACTCATAAGAAAATATAGCATGAATTGTGGGACATCTGGGTGGCTCAGTCAGTTAAGCATCTGCCTTCAGCTCGGGTCATGATCCCAGGGTCTTGGAATAGAGCCCCAAGTCGAGTCCCTGTTCAGTGAGGAGCCAGCTTCTCCCTCTCCCTCTGCCACTTGCCCTGCTCATGCTCTCTCACACTCTGCCTCTCTCTCTCTCTCAAATAAATAAATAAATAAAGTCTTAACAGAAGAAAAGAGAAAAGATCAGCATGAATTGTGACCATGGATTAATCAATGAGTTCTTAGATATGGCACCTAAAGCCCAAGCAATGCAGAAAAAAATAGATAAGTCAGACTTGATCAAAATAAAAAAAACACAAAACTTTGGCGCTACAAAAGTTGGGACACCATCAAGAAAGTGAAAAGATAACTGTTAATGGGCTGAATGTATCCCTCTCCCTACAAATTCACATGTGGAAGTCCCAACACCCAGTACCTCAGAATGTAACTGTATTTGGAAATAAGTTCTCTAAAGGCCCTTAGGGTGGGCCCTGAATCTAGTATGACTAGTATCCTTAAAAGAGGAGGAAAAGACATATGGGATATATTCATAGAGGGAAGACCTTGTGAAGACACATGGAGGAGATGGCTATCTACAAAACAAGGAGAGAAACCTTGGAAGAAACCAAATCGGCAGACACCTTAATCTTGGACTTCTGGCCTATAGAACTGTGAGAAAGAAATTTCTGTTCTTTAAGCCACCCAGAATATAGTATTTTTGTTACAGCAGCCCAAGCAAACTAATAACCCACAAGGTGGGAGGAAATATTTGCAAATCATGTATCTGTTAAGGTCCTCTACACAGAATATATAAGAAACTCTTACAATGCAATAAGAAGGCAGATAACTCAATTAAGAAATTGACAAAGAATCTAAATAGATATTTCCCCAAAGAAGATATATAAATGGCCAGTAAGTACATGAGGAGATACTCAACATCATTAGCCATTAAGGAAATGCAAATCAAAACCACAATGAGGTACAGCTTCAAACTTAACAGGATGGCTATAATCAAAAAGGCAATAACAAGTGTTGGCAATGATGTGAAGAAATGAGAAACTTCATACATCACTGGTGGAAATGTAAAATGGTGTAGTTGCTTTTAAAAACAGTCTGCCGGTTCCTCACAGTGTTAAACACAGCACTGCCAGATGATCCAGAAATTCCACTGGTAGGTACGTACCCAAAAGAAATAAAAGTACACATCCACACAAACTTGTACACAAGCCTTCACAGTAGAGTTCTTCATACAAGCCCCAAAGTGGAAACAACCCAAATGTCTATCAAATGATGAATGGATAAATAAAATGTGGTATATTCACACAATACCATGTTATTTGGCCATCCAAAGGAATGGAATACTGACCCATGCCACAGCATGGAGAAACCTGGAAAACACTGTGCTACGTGAAAGAAGCCAGACACAGACCACATATTGTATGATTCCACTGGTATGAAATGTCCAGAACAGACAAATATCTAGAGACAGAAAGTATATCAGTGGTTGTTAGGAGTTGGGACAGGGTTTGGGAGCAAGTGTAGCATGATTGATAAAGGACGCTAGATTGCTTTTGGGGTGATGAAAATGTTTTAAAACTGATGTGGTGATTGGTTGCCTGACGACGAATATACCAGAATCTACTGAATCGTACACTTCAAGTGGGTGGATTGTATGGTATATGAATTGTATCACATTAAAGTTTTCACCAAAAGAAGCTAAACTGTGGTTTAGCTGATCCTTTGAAAGCAACCCTGACTATGTCCTCCAAGCTTATCTCCTGTCCCCCCTTTATCTTGAGCTCACCTACAGTCTGTGAGACTTTAGGGTACATTCCAAGGCCAACAAGCATTCCAATAGACTGGAAATGTTGGAGGACCCAAAAATAAGTGGATTGGCTCCAACATATAAAATCTGCAAAATTGGTGTTTCTACAAACACAGAATTAAATATCTACAATAATTTTGTTTAGTCAACTGTGGCTCAAGTGAACTCATAGTTACATATAAATTACACAGAAGGTAGAACTGGGGTGCATTATGTAGTTGCTTTGATGTAAAGTAAGGATTCCAGGAGAGGAAAGAGCCAGAGACTCCTGAGTCTGTGGGAAAATGAACTAATAAGCTCAAAGGGATTCATTTTCAAGGTTATCTGAGCCCCTGGTTCTTAATGCCAGCCAGAGGGCAGGTGTTGGGCTGGCTACATTCAGTCATTTAACAAATACTGAGTCTGATGCCTGGCCCCCAGTTGAGCCTTGCTAGGTGGCTGGTCAAAGTGTTGACTGCGAGCCAGGCCCAACCAACAGAAGTGCAAGAGGTGCAAGAAGTGCAGAGAAGGCAGCACAGGCTCAGAGGAAAATGAGCCAGAGTGGTAGAAGGGCATGCTGGGTAAGAGTCCTGGCTCCACCGTGAACTTGCTGGGTGGTCATTTCCCCTTCCAGAGTGTCAGTTTCCTGGTCTGTGAAACTCCTTTTGTACAATACTTGCATGTGTTTGTGTATTTTTTCCCACGTCCTCATGCTTTTGAGGGAAATGACCTATCTTTGACCTGTTTTGTAAGCTTCCCAAAGAGCACAGTCAGAAATGTTTGCACATAGTGGGAGCCCAATAGAGGTGTGGAGGGAGTGCCAGATGTTTTCTGCTAGCAGGTGAGCTCAGGCCTGTGACACTGTGAGTTTCAGGGTGACTAAGAGAGGGGTTAGATGGGTTTTCATTTTTATATTCAGTTTAGAGAATCCTTGGAACCCAATGGCTCTACCCCAAGCCATTGGAATCAGATTCTGGCGGTGGGGCTCCTACGTTTAAACACACACATGTACACACAGATCACAAAAACTCCCCAGGTGAGTTGAAAATGCAATGTTGCAGCCAGGCTAAGGCTCACCCCCTAAGTCTGTGTTTCTCAAAGTTTGGGAAGCACTGAATTAACCCAGGGGAAGGGGAAGAAGAGGATGTTAAAGTGCTGCTTCTCAGGTCTGTCTTTTGCACCCCTTCTTCATTCTTTGGTGTAGTATAGGGCTTCAGGATATGCATTTTAACTGTTTCTAAAGAACAATAGATCTTAGCTAATGCCTCCAACTGCCAGGATGGTGACATCTCATCTCCAGTATCTCTTACCTTGCCTTAAGCAGGGTTTACCACATTTCCTGAGTAAAAGAATCACCTGGGGCACTTATTAAAAATGCAGGTGCCACTGTGTAGTCACCAATATAGTAACATAATTGAAGAGGCAAGGTTCATAAACATGTGCTAGAGCTACTGAGTAAAAAGTTGCAGGATAACAGAATATTCCTGTGGTTAAAATGATCATGTCCCAAATTATGTACTGATTAAAGAGGTGGACATGTACCTTTACAAGGGAGGGATCCAGAAGTCCCCATCTTAGCCAAATGATCAAACTCAGCACCATCAAGAATGAGACAACCTGACATTGTGTGCATACCCTGATGTGATGTAATATGATTTGCTCTACATCATCTATGTCATATTTTTGCCAAAAATACTTAACCTGATTTTAATCATGAGGAAAATTGAAACAAATCTAGAATGTGGGGCATTCCACGAGCCTAGGCTCTCTTTTAAAAAGTTAATTTTTTTTAAAGGTGGGGAGTTATTCTAGATTAAAAGACATTAAAGGGATATAACAAAAAATATATATATAAAGCATGGACCTTGGGGCACCTGGGTTGTTCAGTCAGTTAAACATCTGCTTTTGGGTCAGATTGTGATCCCACAGTCCTGGGATTGAGCCCCAGGGGTTTGAGCTCCCTCCTCAGCAAGGAGGCTGCTCCCCCTGCTTGTGCTCTCTCTCTCACTCTGTAAATAAATAAATAAATAAATAAATAAATAAATAAATAAATTCTTTAAAAAAATAAGTGTGGACCTTGATTGGATCCTGGATTTAAAAAGTAAAGAGCTATAAAAGAAATTTTGTAGACCATTGAGAATTTAAGCCTTGTTTGTCTATTAGATGCCATTACTGAATCAATGTTAATACTCTGAGATGGGATCACGGTATTGTGGCATGGAGGAAAGATCCTTTCCTCATCCTTAGGGGATGCCTGCAGAGAAGAGGGCGAATGAGGAAGAAAGAAAGGAAGAAATGTGCCAAAATGTTCAGCATTGGTGAATCGAGGTGAAGGCCATCCAAGTGTTCTTTGTACTTTGCTTTCCATTTCTCTGAAAGTCTGATACTTTTCAAAATAAAAAAACCTGGGCAGTGGGAAAGAATGCAGGTTCCTGAGCCCCCTCCCTTGGTGATTCAGATTCAGTAGGCCTGGTGTAAGGCATAGGATCTGTGTTGTTAAGGGGTGCCCAGGTGATTGTTAGCTGATGCAAAGCTTCACCATCCTTAGGGGGTGCTCCCTCCAACAATCTGGCTACCTTTCCATTTCCCCAATGCCCTGCAGGGTACTGCCATCTTGGTACATCTTGTTCCCTCTGCTTAACCTCCTGTTCCCTCTTTCCCTGCTGAACTCCCACTCTTCTTTCAGGTCTCAGCCCAAAGGTCACTTGCTCAGTGAAGGCTTCCTAGAAGCCTTTTAGCCAAATCTCCTGGGACTGGCTCTCCTGGCTCCCCGGGGAACACAACTATAATTTTGCGTATCTTTGTAACAGGAGGATTAATGCCTGCTTCTCCCAGTCAGAGAGTGTTAAGGGCTGAATTCTGTTCCCATCCCACTTCCATTCATAGGTTGCATTCCTCACCCTCAGGACCTCAGAATGGAGATAGGTCATTTGGAGTTAGGATCTTTAAAGAGGTAATGAACGTAAATGAGGTCATAGGGGCAAGCTCTCATTCAATTCAGCCGGGTCCTCAGAGAAAGAGATTAAAGACAGAGAAAACACTGCAAGGACACAGGGAGAAGACAGCCAGCTGCAAGCCCAAGAGGCCTCCGAAGAACCAACGCTGTGGACATCTTGATCTTGATCTTCCATCCCCCAGAACTGTGAGAAAACGAGTTTCTGTTATTTAAGACACCCCTCCCTCCACCCCAGTGTGGGTCTTTGGTCACAGCAGGCCTGACAAACTGATACAGATGATGAGCACCACCACCAAGCAGGGACCAGGTCTGTTTTGTATGTCACTGCATTCCCAGGGCCTAACAAAGCCTGGCCCTTAGGAGGAGCACAAGAAGGGTCTGTTGAATGGATGAAGTGACCCTACTTTACAAGATGTTGGAAGGGTTTATGGATAACATATCACCGGTCCCAGCACGCCCAATGGTTCAATGAACAGCTCTAGGAAATGTGGCAATATTTTGGAAAGTAGACAGGTTTATATTTTCTTCCCCATGATGTTTGTGTATTGTGGCTACCACTGTTGCCCTCAGCTCTATGCCCATCAGGCTGCTGTCACTCTTTGCCTCTGGGGAAGGACAGATACCACACAGAGCGAACAAAAGTCATTCTCCAGTCTCCAGTGATAATGCCCACAGCCCCGAGAGGCTACCAGAAATCCAAAGCGCTTTTCATGTGTTACTGTCTCAGATGAGAGCGGAAAGGCCTTTTGGAATTCTAGAAATCTAGGCTTGGAAGATGAAGAGGCATAGCATGAGAAGGCAAAATGCTTATCCCCACAAAAGAGATTGGCTGGAGAGGTGCTCATTTTGAATTATTGGGGCAATACAAGTAAAACATCCAGGAGAGAAAAGTTTGATAGCTGTCAGAAAGACAAAGAAAGTCCCTTCAAATGAGGGACAGGCCAAGGATGTGACAGGACCCTCTTGGAGTTGGGGGAATTTAGCACTGTTTGGAAACGTTGGGTATGCGTGTCCTGTGACCCAGCAACTCCACTTTTAGGAGCATCTGGCCTGGAGAGAGACTCTCACTTATGTAGGAAAGAAAGTCTAAGAATATTTATTGTAGTTTTATTTGTAAGAGCAAAAGATGGGCAACATTCTAAATATCAACCAATAGGTAAATTTATACCAATAAGTGAAGCTATTTTACTCTGATGGAATGCTAACCGGCAGAGAAAATGAACTAAAATAAAGCTACCTGTATCAACATACATAAATCTGGAAAACAAAATGTGAGGAGAAAAAAGTGAGTTGCAATGAATACTTGCAATGTGATACTTTTATATTTAAAGACATGGTAGCATCTAGTTAGGACACATACACATGCTCTGGAAACATAAAACATGGCCCCTCCAGACCTATTCTCCATCTTTACCCTGCTCTGTACCACTGTAGGTTACGTGATAGCGATTCCCTTGCTTGTCCTCTGGCTTCCTGTGGAGTGTAGCCAACGGGAGGTGCCAGTAGGATTCAGAGTGCTGAAGAAATAAGGCCATGTGAGTTGGCTGTGTCCCTCCACTGAAGGCTCTGACTCCTGTTGGTGGCCCTCTCCATGCTTTAGTGATTGCTCACGCCCCTGGCCTCAATCTTCCCATTCATAAAATGGGCATGGTAAAAATGCCTACTTTCCAAGCTCATTGTGTGGACTTGGTGAGTGTAGGCACTTGGCACAATGTCTGGTAGGTTATAAACACTCAGGAAAAGTTAGCTATAATTATTATTAATCACCCTTTCTCAATGCCTACAAGGAAACACTGCCCTCTTTTTTTTCTTTTAAGATTTAAAAAATTTCTTTGAGAGAGAGTACAAACAGGGTGGGGAGGAGCAGAGGGAGAGGGAGAAGCAGACAGCCCACTGAGCAGGAAGCCAGAGTGGGGCTTGATCCTAGAACCCAGAGATCAAGACCTGAGCCAAACAAAAGCAGACACATAACCGACTGAGCCACCCAGGCACCCCCCACTGCCTTAAATATAAAAATCTCCCGGCTTCCTTTAAAGTGACTTGAAATTTCAAAATACAGGGCAGCTCTGGTGGCTCAGTGGTTTAGTGCCTGCCTTCAGCCCTTTAGTGCCAGCCTCACAGCCTTCAGCGTGATCCTGGAGACCCAGGATCGAGTCCCCCGTCGGGCTCCCTGCATGGAGCCTGCTTGTGTCTCTGCCTCTCTCTCTCTCTCTCTGTGTGTGTGTGTGTGTGTGTGTCTGACATGAATAAATAAATAAAATCTTTTAAAAAAAAGAGAGATTTCAAAATACAGTCTGCAAGGAATCTCTTATCTGAAACCATGGGTACCAAATGTGCTTTGGAATTCAGGCTTTGGGGTTTTATAAATGCAATGTGATGCATATACTTTGTATCAGTGATTCTCATATTTAAATATGAACCAGAATCACCAATAGGGATCGTTAAAGCTCAGATAGCTACACTCCATCCCATAATTGTTGATTCAGCAGGTCTGGGTGGGGCCTGAGAATTTCCATGTTTGACAAGATCCCAGTGGACACTGATGTTGCTGACCTGGGGCCCACAGTTTGAGAACCAGTGCTCCCTATTATGTAATACCTCTAGAGGAGTCTAGGACATCACCCCATATTCAAACGCTAGTATGTCCACATTTCACATGTTAATGAGAGAGGAAACATAGCCTATGTCAGTTCAGATTAGGTCTAGCTACTGAGCAAGCTTTTGTAAACTGATGAAAACCTTTCAGTTTTCAGAGAATTTTGGGTTTTAGAAGAAAGTTTAAGGGATTGAGGACTTGTAAATGAAATCTCATGACCAAAAACAAGAGCATACAAGAGCCAGTAATGTTAGTTTATGCTTTTTAAGACTACACTTGACCCACCACCATCAGGGATTTCGAATGTCTGTGGAATGAGAAAATTAATGAGAATAAGCTTCTCTTAAAAAGAAAGGGAGCATTATCAGCAACAGCCAAACTATGTAGAGAGCCCAAATGTCCACTGGACAACGAATGCATAAAAAAGATGTGGAATATATATACAATAGAATCTTACTCAGCCATCAAGAAGAATGTAATCTCGCCATTTGCAATGATGTGGATGGAGCTAGAGTGTATTACACTAAGTGAAATAAGTCAGAGAAATAAAAATACCATATGATCTCACTCATATGTGGAATTTAAGAAAGAAAACAGATGAACATATGGGAAGGGAAAAGAAAAAAAGGAGAGAGGGAAACAAGTCATAAAAGACTGTTGTTGTTGTTGTTGTTTTAAGTAGACTCCACACTGGGTATGGAGCCCAATAGGTGGCTTGAACTCACAACCCCAAGACCAAGACCTGAGCTGAAATCAAGAGTCAGATGCTTAACTGACTGAGCCACCAGGCACCTCCAAGAAACCCTTAAAGATAGAGAATAAACTGAGGAGTACTAGAGGGAGGTGGGTGGGAGATGGGTATTAAAGAGGACACTTGGGGCAGCCCCGGTGTCTTAGCGGTTTAGCGCTGCCTGAAGCCCAGGGCGTGATCCTGGAGACCCTGGATTGAGTCCCACGTCGGGCTCCCTGCATGGAGCCTGCTTCTCCCTCTGCCTGTGTCTCTGCCTCTCTCTCTCTCTCTCTGTCTCTATGAATAAATAAATAAAATCCTTAAAAAAAAAGAAGACACTTGTTGTGATGAGCACTGGGTGTTGAATGTAAGTAATGAATCACTGAATTCTGCTTCAGAAACCAATATTGCGCTGTATGTTAACTAAGTAAAATTTCAAATAGATAAATCCAAGAAAAAAAAAGAAAAAGAGAGAACAGCGGGTCTCGCATTCTTTCCATTGGCCACCAGGTGGCAGCACCAGCTCTGCATCAAGGCTGGGGAGTGCACAGGATGGAGAGAGGATATTTGCCTTTATGTGAGGCAGCCAGGCTCCTGGACCTGCTCTAGAAGTGTGTTTGGGAATTAATGGTGCTGTTGAACAAACTACCCAAAAACGTAGTGAGGTAAACAATCATTTAACTAGGCTTATGAATTCTGTAGGTCCCAAATTTGGAAAGGGCACAGGAGGGCCTGCTTGTCTCTGTTCCACCTATCTGGAACATCAGTGGGAAAGGCTCAGGGTTGGGGGTGACTCAACAGCTGGGAGCTGGAATCATCTGGAGGTGTCTTCACTCACGTGTGTGCTGACTGGTGCTGGGTGTCACCTGGGACCTCAGCTAGGTGGTCAACAGGAATATCTACATAGAGTCTCTCCATGTGGTTCCTCCATGTGAGCTTGGGCTTCCTGACAGCATGGCAGCTTGGCTCAAGGATGAATGTTTCCACCCAGCTTCAAGGGGAGAGAACATGGACCTTCACTGGATGGGAGGAATGTCAAGGTCTCTATAGTAATTTGTTAGGGCTACCATAACAATATACCACAGACTGAGTGGCTTAAACAATAAAAATGTATTTCCCAGTGTTCTGGAGGCTAAAAGTCCAAAATCAAGGTGTCAGTAGGTTTGATTTCTCCTGAGGCTTCTCTTCTTAGCTTGCAGATGGTGGCCTTCTTGTTCTGTTCTCACCTGGTCTTCCCTCTATGTGCCCACCCCTGGGTCTTTGTGTGTCCAAATTTCCTCTTCTTATAAGCACACCAGTCAGACTGGATCACATTAAGAGCCTCATCTTAACTTAATCACCTTTACTTTTATTTTTATTACTTTTTATTTTTTGAAAGATTTTATTTGTTTGTTTATGAGAGAGAGAGAGAGGGAGAGACACAGGCAGAGGGAGAAGCAGGCTCCATTCAGGGAGCCCGATGTGGGACTCAATCCCGGGACTCCAGGATCAATCCCTGGGCCGAAGGCCGGTGCTAAACCACTGAGCCACCCAGGGATCCCTAATCACCTTTTTAAAGACCTTCTTTCCACATCCTGAAGTACTAGGGTTAGGGCTTCAAAATATGAATTGGAGGGACTCAATTCAGCCCACAACAGCCACATTGTCAGAAGAGCATACGGGATGAAACAGAGTCCTATAGCCATTTTGGGAAAACACAATCTGCATGCCTCCCCTCCTCCAGTTAATCCAACGGCATTACAGTTTGTTAAGCCCATCGTACTCATCCTAGCCCCGTGCCTTTGAACATGTTGTTCCATCTGCCTGGGATGCCTTCACCTGCCCTGCTCTAATAGACCACTCTCATTCACCTGTCTAGAGCTCAATGCTGATCCAGAGCATTCCTGACCTCTGTCCCTGGCCATCACTGACCATCATTCCATTCACCATCACCCTTGCCACACTGGCCACAATCACTGCCATTCATGGACCACTTCCTTGTGCCAAGCTAAGTTCTACTGATCTCACTTAAATCTTAGAACCACCCGCGAGGTCACTTCTCCAGATGAAGAGGCCAAAATGAAGAAGTTACTAGCCCAGAGCTATGAACAAGCAAATGGCAAAGTCAAGACTTGAACTCAGGTCTGCCTGTTCCAGAGCCTGTGTTTGCCATCTTTTGCCCTACTGGGCCTCTGTTGGCCTCCTCTGTGCTGCCCTAACCCTGGCTCAACTCTCCTATCAAAGCAACAGTCCCCTGCAATAATTTGGACAGCAGCAGTTCTGGTCCCACCTGCTGGCCTTACCTGCTTATGATCTGGCTGCTCCAGGGAAGGTCTCACTTGAGTTTGTGAGCAGGGGCTGAAAGCCCAGAGTGTCTTGCAAATGACATTGTCTGTTCTATTGCAATGTGATCACATTAACGGTCCCCCATGAACCACACTTCTCAATATCCATGCTTTTGTTGGTCCCCTCCCACAGGGACTTGGGAGTTGTCTGAGTAACTTTGCTGTGGCCCCTGGGACATCGTCAGCAAAGGTGATGCAAACAGGAGCTCCACAGGCAGGTGTGCACAAGCCTGGCTCTCTTGGAACCCTGCTACCTGGTGCACAGAACCAGAGCTGACCCAAGGATGAGTGATCACGGGCAGAGAAGGACCCAGCCATGGACCTGTCTCAGGAATCCCCGCAAGGGCCTGGATTTCCCATGGTCCTGAGCCAGTGCACAGGCTTTTGTCCCACGTTTGCCTTCTCAGCTGACCTCAATCTCAGGGATTGTCTTTCCTTGCCCAAGTTCACACCGCTTGTGAGTGGAGGACCCAGAATTCCAACCGAGATCTGTCCATCTAGAAAGCTACAACAGCATGATAATAATAATTAATGACCAAATAGAATAATAAAATACAAAATAAAATAAAATAGTAAATATAATAATAAATGTATTATTATTATTTTACCTTTTCTCTATCATCCTCCACTTAATATCAAGGACTTTATAGATTTTTAACTTTATTTGATATATGTTTATCACTGTATTCTTTTATTTTTTCAGGATAGCATACTATTCTTTCATTAGAATGGCCAGTGTTGGGCAGCCCCAGTGGTGCAGCGGTTTAGTGCTGCCTGCAGCCCAGGGCGTGATCCTGGAGACCCTGGATCGAGTCCCACGTTGGGCTCCCTGCATGGAGTCTGCTTCTCCCTCAGCCTGTGACTCTGCCTCTCTCTCTCTGTCTCTATGAATAAATAAATAAATAATCTTAAAAAAAAAAAGAAGGGCCAGTGTTGCACGGTTGCAGCCCAGCTGTTTATTCTATTATGTTAATAGAGCATTCTTCCTGTTTTCTTCTTTAGTTCCTTTGCTGATGCTTGCTCTGTGCAAGTCCACAGAAGGTATGAGCCAGGATTCAAACATCCTGTCTCTTAACATTGCTGTAGTTAGGCAGCATGGTACAGTTTCCCAAAAATGTTACAAATAACTTTTATTTTGCAAACATCATGAAGGGAATACAGACACACAATTGCTGGAAACACTTACTCAAACCCTCATTTCTCCACCCTCCGTTCCCCACACACCTCCAGGCTTCCTGGTCTGCCCAGCTCCTCTGTCCCTCTTGACAAATTCCTTCTTGTCCTGCTTCCACACTTTCCTCCAGCCTCCGCAGTTCCGTGTCCCTCTCCCCACTTTCTGGATTCTAAGACCTTGCAAGACTTGCTTAATTACTTGTTGACAACATGACACTAAAAATGTCTATGATTTTCTACATTTAAAAATCCAACAGATCTTCATACAGGTCATGCTACTAGTAAGAGAGCTCTTCGGGGCTGTGAGATACAGTATCACTAGACAGACATGAGTGATACAAATCAATGCTGCTGCTATAAACCAGCAACAAACAACTAGAAAATATCCTCTTAAAAAAGATGCCATTTACAATAGTAATAAAACCTAAGAGGTGTCTCAGAATAAAAAAAGCCTGCATAAGCTCTTTATGGAGAAAATTAGGAAACTATAATGCCAGATGGTGAAGAAGAACTAAATGTTTCATACTTTAATAAAATAAAAGGTATACACACAAAATAAAAAGAATACACAAAATCCATATGAAAAAGATGTATATCCCTGTCAAACCAGGTAAAGGATATGAATGGGGAATGCTCAGAAGAAATACAAATGACCAGAAATCAAAGAAGTATTCATTAAAACCACAATGAAATATAATTTCCTGAACACTAGAAAAAGATTTTAAAGTTTTAGATATGCAGGATGACTATCAAAGTGTGGAAAATGGGTAGATACCTATAGAAAGAGTGTAAATTGGTATCATTTTGGACAGTAATTTTATAATATCTGTCACATTTAAAATATCCTGTGGTCCAAAAAAAAATACATCGTTTGGTCTAGCAATTTTGCTTACAGAGTAAATCCTTTCCAAATACGCCTGTGCTATGTGCAAGGATATTTACTGCAGCATTATTTGTAACAGAATAAATTTAGAAACAGATCTGTTCAAATGCCATCAGAAGTAGGCTAAATAAATAAACAAACCATGAAACATCATGGAATACTACTCAAATGTTTGAATGAATGAGTTTTACCTCACCAAAAAAAATGTGCAGGAAATATATGAATAAAACTTCTGAAGTCTATTGTGTAACACGAAGACCTGAATAAAGGAAAAAGGCACTTTTCCATTTGGGGCTAGAAGATTCAATAAAGAAAAGATCCCATCTTTCATTGTTTAATCCATTATTTTAATGGGATGCAAACAAATATTCCAACAGGATTATTCTAGAACTTCACTGATTCCAAGGAGCATGCAGGAATATGAAAAAATAAGTCATTAAAAAAAAAAAGAAAGAGAGAGAACTCCGGAGAGACAGACTCTGCTGCATTTTAAAGTGTGTAACAAAGTGAGAGTAATAGTTCATTATGAATTCAGAAATAGGCAGAGAGATGAATAGAGCAGATGAGTGAATCTGGAACTAGACCAAAAAATATAAGGTCATTTAATAAATAATAAAGGTGGCATTTAAATCAGTGGAGAAAAGATGGATTACTTAATAAATACTGTTGGTACAACTGGCTAGTTATCTGAAAAGTAATTCAGCTGGAGCTCTACCATAAACCTATACCAACATGAATTCCAAATGGATAAATAAATCATGGTACAGGCATCAGTAAAACACTACAGAACAATGGGCATGAATACAGAATCACATGTAACAGGGATAGATCTTAAAGACCATGTTTAGGGATGCAGAATTGGGTGGTAAAACTATGAAGAACACCAAAAGGAATACTCTAGGAATTTGTACAGTGCTTTCTTACCAGGGCAACGGAGATTTTTTTTAATATAAATTTATTTTTTATTGGTGTTCAATTTGCCAACATACAGAATAACACCCAGTGCTCATCCCATCAAGTGCCCCCCTCAGTGCCCGTCACCCAGTCACCCCCACCCCCCGCCCTCCTCCCCTTCCACCACCCCTAGTTCGTTTCCCAGAGTTAGGAGTCTTTCATGTTCTGTCTCCCTTTCTGATATTTCCCACTCATTTTTTCCCTCTTCCCCTTTATTCCCTTTCACTATTTTTTATATACCCCAAATGAATGAGAACATATAATGTTTATAAAGCAGCAGATTTTAATCAGGAAAGATGATAGTGGGGGTTTCTGGGGAGGGAACACAGAAAAGCAATATTTAGTTTCTTGACCACCGTGATTACACGGGCTCATTTTATAACAAGTTACTAGGTTGTACACTTAAATTTTATGCCATTATTTACGTTACTTTTCTTACAAGAAAGATTTAAAAGAGGGGTGCCTGGATGGCTCATTTAAGCATTCAGACTCTTGGTTTCAGCTCCCGGCATAATCTCCTGGAATTCCAAGCACAGCACCGTGTTGGACTCTGCGCTCAGCATAGAGTCCACTTCAGATTCTCTCTCCCTGCCACTCCCTCCCTCCCTCTCTCTCTCTCTCTCTCTCTCTCTGTCAAATAAGTAAATAAAATCTTTCTAAATAAAAGGTTTAAGAGAATTAAGTGTATGGAAAGAAAACATAAGATTTTTTTCATTATCTCAGAGTAAGGCTTTTCTAAGTATGAGATAAAACTCAAAAAGCAATTTTAAAAGATTGCTTGATTTGAGACCATAAAGAATTCTGCATGAAAAAAACACCCAACAAAGTCAAATGACAAACACCCATTACAGGAAAATGGTTGTAATTCTTCTCACATTTCTTACTATAAAAGAACAAAGGACTGGAGGGTGGTTTTTCAGAATCTTGTGAATGCCTTATCCATAATACTTAAGAACAAAGAAAAAAAAAAGAATGTAGAAGTTCTCTTTATATTGATGTGGTGTGATCTCCAAGATATGTTATACTGTGTATGGTCTGCTACTATTTGTGGAAATAGCATATATCTAGGTCATGGATATGCAGATCACATTCTCATGGAGTTGTTTATCATGTTTGTGACAGACACATATGCACATACATTTTTCAAAGATGAGAAGCCACTCCATATGCAGTGAGGTTGCATAATATCTAAGACATATTGCTATAGAACAAACAAAAAAAAGGCTAGATGAGAGTACTATGACTCTAATTTTTTAAATGGGAAACTTCAAACACATGCAAAAGTAGAGACAGAGGTATAATGAACCCCTGTGTACCTATTCCTCCCCACCTAACAGTTGGCAACTTTTCCTCTGTACCTCCCTTCCACTCCCCTCCACCCCACTTGATTACTCTGGAGCAAATCCCAGACACATCATTTCATCTGCAAATACCTCAGTATGTACCTCGATAAGCCTCCCCACCCCTCTCTTGGCATAACAAGTACATCGGAAAATAAAAACTTATCAATAATTCTCATATCATCAAATATCCAATGGTCACATTTCCCAGATTTTTTTCAGAAGTTTATTTTGTTTAACAGTTGATTCATTACAATCAGGATCTGAACAAGGTCCAAACTGTGTATCTGTGTTTGGTTTCAAGTGTCTTTTAATTCACGGGTCTTCCTTTTACCCCCTTTGCAGTTTATTTGTTGGGGCAGGAGGAAAGTTAATTTATAGGTTTCCCCACCCAGCCTCTTTTTTTCCCCCTTCTTTGCAATTTATTTGGTGGAATAAAAAAAAGAAGAAGAAGAAGAAGAAGCTTGTTTGTCCTGGAGAGTTCTCTGAATTCCGGATTTTGCTGATTGCATCCCCATGATGTTAGCATGTTTGTGACCACTTTTACTTACTTGCCTCCTTCAGGTCCTCCTTCCACTCTTCTCCACGCTGGTCTTTGCTCCTGGAGGTTGACCTACGTAGATGGCATCTGCAGGTTCCATCACCCTCTGGCTCCAGGGTCTGGCCAATAGGGAGCCCCGAGGGGAGTGGGAAGGAGGGAAAAGAGTGAAGTCAGAGTCATCATTTCCCTGGCCCCCTACCTGCAAGGCCACGTTGGGTTGGCTGTGCTTCTTGGCCGAAGGTAACTGTTCCTCTCAAGACACAACTCCCTCCCTTTCCAGGTTCTGGTAATTCTTCTTTCTTCTGGGGAAGGCTTCTCTGCCTCTCATTCCATTAATTCTTTCTACACTGCCTTCACCTGGATAAATAACCCCGCTTGGAATTTCCCTAATCAGAGTTCACCATCTGCTTCCTGTTGGGGCCTTAATTTATACAATGAATGCTTCTCTGCTCCCAGTATTTCCAGGAAACTGGCAGTCAAATCTGGGGGCCTGACTAGATTCAGATTAAAAATTTTTTGTAAGAGTACTTCATGGATGGTGTTCAAGATGTTATATTGCATCACGTCAGAAGGCACATAATATCCGTCCATTATAAAGATACCTTCAGCTTTTCACCCAATGGGTTTTAGCAGGGGTTGGTGATCATGGCCTCTTGCCATTGCCAGGAGTTAGACAATGATGGTATTCTATCATTCTTTCTTCATAGATTAGCTAGAAGTCTTCCATAAAGAAGAATTCTCTTACCATTTATTTGTTTACCATGGGATGCAGTTGGTACAAGAAAGGCTGAACCAATGCACACTTCTTTCACTTTATATCATTTGCAGAATTATGAGCTGGTTTCTCCAAAGGCAACCAATGATGAATTCATGGATTTTCATATCTGATACGCTTGAACCCTTAATTTTTTTATTTCTTCTTTTTTAAGATTTTATTTGAGAGGGGGGGGAGGGGGAGAGAGAGAGAGAAAGAGAGAGAGACAGAGAGAGAGAGAATGAGCAGGGAGAGCGGCAGAGGGAGAGGGAGCAGCAGACTCTTTGCCGAGCTGGAAGGCTGACCCTGGGCTTGATCCCAGGACACGGATCACGACCGGAGCCAAAGGCAGATGCCTAATCGACTGAGTCACCAGGCGCCCCCATTTTTGTTCTTTCTGACGCTCCAATGATCTCATTCCTCAGCCAGTGGGAGCCACTTCAAGTTGGCTCCTTCTTTCAATATGATCCCAGGAGTCTCTGGGAGTCTTTGATAGTTTCCTTGCTTTCTGATGCAACAAGGTAGGCCAGGTTCATCTTTCCTGCCCCAGAGATGGAAGCAGCCATTTCTCCAAAGAGCCCTGGTTCCTTTTAATGAGAAATGGTTAATAAAAAGCCACACTAGGGGTGTTCCTTGATACTGGGATATTCATTATTTCCAGATATTTCAGCTAAGAAATTAGTACTTTTAGAGAGAAAATACATCATGTGCTCATACTGATACTTATGATTCAAATTTAGGATAGCAGAACTTTTCATTTTTGGTTTTATATGTACACATATATATTTTTTATTTGGACAAAGAAATAGCACACGGTGGGGGAGGGGCGTGGTGAGGAGCAGAGGGAGTGGGAAAGAGAATCTTAAGCAGGCTCCATGCCCAGCACAGAGCGATGCACAGATCTCACTACCCTGGCATGACCTAAGCCAAAATCAAGGGTTGGACGTGTTAACTGAGCCACTTAGGCACCACTGATTTTATATTTTTATATCTTGTCTCTTATGCTGGAAATCCTGGTTTCTAGCAACATTAACAGAATTATTTGCATATATATATATATATATATATATATATATATATATATACACATTTATATCTTCAGAATAGCCATTACCAATGCCATAATTGCTGAAACAGCAAGATGTTTTTACAGTCCTTTTTTTGTTCTTAGACTATATACCACAAAAGATGTACATTCAACTACTGGTTTTTTTCCTATTGTGAAAAAAGTCACTTAAAATAATATCACCTTATTAAAGTCACCTCATTCAAGACTTAAAATAAGACCTCTGTGTAAGTAAGCTACCAACCTGATAATTAGGTTCACTTCTTTCACTTTGCTTTTGATTTTTAAGGATTGTGCTCTCACTTTGAGTAAAACTTTGTTTTATAATTGCAAATAACATACATACAATTCCAAAGCCAAATGCACAATTTTGTACATTGTATTGTGTATTGTTAATTTAAAGTCATAGTCACAGGAGAAAGAAGAAGAGGTAAATTGCAAAGCTCCTCTGGCCAATACAGACAATGGACAAAGGGCTATACCTTTATTTTTAAAACAGAAATGTAAATGAAATGTTATTACTTGGGCAATATATAACTAAGCAAAGCTACCGATTAAATTTTTTAATTTTAAAGATATCACTTTTTTAAAAGATTTATTTTTTCTTATAGCACATGATTATATTTCTGTAAGACCCAGACAACTTTAAAGAGTCTTCTGTTACAGGGGTGTCTGGGTGGCTCAATCAGTTAAGCATCCAACTCTTGGTTGGCTCAGGTCATAACCTCTTGGTTATGAGATCCAGCCCCAAGTCAGGCTCTGGGCTCAGCGCACGGAGTCTGCTTGAAATTCTCTCTCCCTCTCCCTCTGCCTCTCCTGGTCATGCTTTCTCTCTCTTTCGAATAAATAAATCTTAAAAAAAAAAAAAAAAGTCCTTTGTTACAAATAATACTTGCAGCTAAAATCAGAGCAGGATGAGAATCCCATATTGTAAGGGAACAGGCTTTTTTTTTTTTTTTTAAAGATTTATTTATTCATGAGAGAGAGAGAGGCAGAGACATAGGCAGAGAGAAAAGTCTCCCCACAGGGAGTCCGATGTGGAACTCGATCCTGGATCCCAGGAGCACACCCTGAGCCGAAGGTAGATGCTCAACTGCTGAATCACCCAGGCATCCCAGGAATAGGCTCTTTGAAACAGCTTTCTGCTGCTCTCCAGAGTGTCTGCTTTTCCAAATTTTCAGGGTAAGAGGGAACACTTCCTCCTTTTCTGAGATTCTCTTCACTAGAAATTGCCAATAAGGAGGCTCTCTATTCTCAAGGTCAAGCCCTGGAATCCTGTTAGATAGCAGCAAGTGAAAAGAGCAGGCCTGGGAACTCAGAATGAGGAAAATAAAAGCACATTCATTGAAAACTCGCCTGACTGCTCTCAGAGCTCACAAGGGGCAGAGCTTCACCTTCATCTTCCCCAGCCACCCCCTCCCGTTCTCATCTTCTTCACCCAAGCAGGCTCTTCTAGAAGCTCTTTTGATTTTGGTCCTTCCCTCAGAATTGGCCCCAAATTCAAAGAACCTTGGGGATGTTTTGCATTCCATGTCTTCTTTGGTGTACCCCCAAAGTGGGGGCACCACTTTGAGGCACCAAAGGGTCTGTTTGTTCATCCTGTTTCCAGAACCCATGGCTTGGCACACACAGAGAGGATGTCAGGATTAACTGGGTATAGTTGGCAGGTCCCCAAATTTCCCAGTGTTCCTCAATGATCGTGTAAGAAATTCCCTATAGTCAGACTCAGAATGTGGGGAAAGCTGTCAAGAAGAGGGCAGATCTACCTCCTCCTTGGGGGCCTTTGTAAATTTTCTGGTCAGTTTTATTCAGATTCTTATCTGTATATTTTAACCAATTGGGTGTACCTCCTCACAATGGCGGAGACATACCTATGACAAAGGCCGACAGAATCTATCAACAAAAGGACTTACTTAGTTCATACTCTCGGAATGTCCTTTACTATGAACAGTGACCAGGGCATGGATATTGCTGATCCAATTATAAACCCTTCTAGATTTAACAATACTTCTATGAAACCCAGTCCAAAGTACGGCTGGTGTCCTGAGCTGGGGAATGATCAGCAGGTAAACTCCTCCTCCCACAACTAAAGTTAGAGTTCACAGAATTTTGTCTAGACTGAGAAAATACCCATCAACTTGACTCCCAGGCAATCTCCAGATGGTTGCCCAGGCTGGGAGAGGGCTGGCAGGATCCGATATAGCCCACTCCCAGCCAGGTTTTCATCGAAATGTTACGCAGGCTAGAAAAAGCCAAGCAGGTGAATTCGTCTTCTAGACAATTCTTGTCCAATTTGCAGCAAGGCTCCAGGGAAAACCCACTGCATTTCCTCTGGAAGGTTTACAAAAGGCTGTTTGGCTAGGCACAGGCCAGAGGGAAGCCCCTCCCCCATCCTGTTAGTATGAGGAGAACGTGCCAGAACTAATGCCAAGAAAATGTCCTCCTCCCACTCCCACGTTCTTGACCAGAAAGAATCAATGTTCAGGTAAAAGATGATCTTTTTAGATTTCTCCAAAAGACTACTGACCAAATTTTAAAAATTAAAAATGTGTTATGGGGTTTGTGACAGTAAAGCACATACCAATAGCAAATCCCCAAAGTGAAAAATGGAGTTATATGTGGCAACATTCTTACGTTGTATGTGAAGTATTATAGAATCCATACAATAAATGAAGGATGCATAATGTAACTTCTAGAGCAATCACCAAAAAAAAAAATTACATAAAGATATAACTAGTTAGAGGAGGTAACACGGAATGCTAAGAAATCACACACAGCTAAATGACTTGCTTTGGCCAATGAAATCAGAGCACGTGTTGTGTCATTTCTGGGTGAAAGCATCTGGAGCGAGGACTCGACTCCTGTCAGGTCAGTCCTGGTACATTCCGTTTTCCTAAAAAATGACAAATTTTATCTATATTTTCAAATGTATTTGCAAAGAACTGTAGAAAGTAATGATTTTTCTTGTTTTAGTAATTCCTTATTATTTCCTGTATTTGTTCTTTCCCTATTCTTTCTAGTAGTTTTATTTTTTTAAAGGACACTTTTTTTTTTTAAAGATTTTATTTATTTATTCAGAGACAGAGAGAGAGAGGCAGAGACACAGGCAGAGGGAGAAGCAGGCATCATACAGAGAGCCTGACGTGGGACTCGATCCCGGGTCCCCAGGATCATGCCCTGGGCTGCAGGCGGCGCTAAACCGCTGCGCCACCAGGGCCGCCCTTTCTAGTAGTTTTAAACTGTTGTTGGTCTTTTTCTAGTAGGTTTCTTAAATTTTTTTTTCAAATAAGTTTATTCTACCATTTTTGTTTTTTCATAATTCAATTTCTTTGGTCAACTTTCTAGTATTAAATTACACAGAGTGCTGTCAGAAAGTCTGATGACATCTAGTTTTTCTTGATACTGTAAGCCATTGTGTCTTTTTGCCTAGAAGCCCAGAGGATTTATTTGCCTAGGATCTTCTTAGAGTTGACACTTCTGAGTCTCTCTTCCCAAGTGCATACACAGTGTGTCTTTATCGTATTTGTATTCAGAGCATTTTCTCTCTCAGACCAAAGTATTACCAAATTACCACTGCGATATGAATTTTTATTCCATTGTTTTTTTTCCTTTACAATATAAAATTCAATATACCGAATTTTCAACTATGTCCAACTTGATTAGATTTCTTTTCCCTCTTCTTCCTTATCTGGAACTTTCTCTTATTTTCTTTCACTTCATTTTTCCTCTTTTTCTTTCCAGTTGACCGTATCTCCCCTTTGTGCATCTTGGATTTAGATTTCTGAGATCATTTTTTTTTTTATATTCAGTTTCTTTTCCTGGGTCCTCTCAGTTCTCATTTCACATCTGCTTGGTCATTTCTGCTCGAAGCTTTTCATTTGTTTTGTGGTGTCCTCACAACTGCATTTGCTTGTCTAATTATTTTGTGTTGGAATGCTGCATTACAATTTTTTTCTGGCTTTTATCCCCCTGTGTTTCCTGCTAACAAGTTTGACTTTGAATTTTCCGGTTTTAGTTTTATCTTGCAATATCCCCTTTAGGATGCTGTTTTTATTACTCTTCATATTTAGGCATGTTAGGTTTACCTGAGCACCTATTAGCAGGATATAGGTGAGGAGCAGGGCAGGGAGAGTATTTTAGTTGGTCTCTAAGTCTCTCTAAGCTCCCCCTCCTGGTGCGGCAGTGAGGTAGATTCTCCAGTACTTAGCACCTTTGGATGGTCCAGCTTCCTGTGATCTTCTGTTGCTGTAATAAACCTCCAGGTGCCAGCCCCTTCCATGCTTCCCCATACACCACCTCGGACTGCCTAGGGCCTCTCTTATCCCCAGAAGGGCCGCCTCTCCAGGACCTTCAGCTCTGGTCCTGTGCACTTCCCAAACCCCACCTCCCTATCCTTCATTGCCAATGCCAGCTTGCCCCATGATAGATGTTGGTTGTTATCTTGGTCCTGCCATTGCTAGGACTCCTTCATCTTGTAGGCAAGTTCTCTGCTTCTTTATGGCTTAAAAATTTCCTACCCATACCCAGATTCCTTCCCAGACTCAACCTGGACATTTGCATATATAACGACCACAAACACAGTACCTAAAGCAACAGAAATTTACTCACGGTCCTGGATACCAAATCAAGGTATCATCTGGGTCATACTCTCCCGATGAAGGCTCTAAGGGAGAATCTTTCCTTGCCTCTTCTAGCTTCTGGTGGCTCCTGGCATTCCCTGGCTTGTGGCTGCCTTACTCCAGCCTCTGCCTCTCCATTGCTTTCTTTCCTGTGTCATTTATTTTATAAGGATACCAGCCATTGGATTGAGGGCCCACCCTACCAGGCTGATCTCACGTCCAGATCCTTAATTCCATTTACAAAGAACCTATTTCCTAATAAGGTCACATTTAGAGACACTGGGTTACCACCTGGACATATCATCTCAGGACACAATTCAACCCACCACATCACCTTGACTTTCCCTATAGCACAGACTCACCCTGCCCTCATGGTGACTTTGGTCAGTAAAAATGTGTGCTATGGGAAATGGCTTCTGGGCCTCTGGAATGACTGGATTTCACAGGGCTCCCTGGGCCTAGGGAAGGAAGAGGAGCCCTGGTGGGCATGGGGCACAAGGGAAGAGTACCTGGGTCTTAGTGGATGCTCACAGATATAAGCGGAATTGGGGGAATAGAGATGTCATGGAAGGAAGGGAACAGAAAGAAAAAACAAGGAGCAAGTCAGTCTGCCTGTGGGACTTCCCAGGGCTCAGTAGTCCCTGTCCATCCCTAGGGCTCATCTCAGCCTGAAAGCTCTGGTTTCCTTCAGTGCGTACTGTGGTTAGCACTCCAGCCACGATTTTTGTATTTATTTCTGATTTCTATCATTTCCTATGATAGCTAGAATTTTCTCTTTCAGGTTCAGCATTACAACTTTTTGTATAGTTATACTTTAACTTTTTGCCTCGCTTTGTAGCAGGTTGGCGGCAGGGGGTCTTCTAAATCAGAAGTCTGCCATGTTGGTAGAAATCCTTAGTGATTTCATTCATTATCTCATTAATCCTCCTACAGGATAAAAGTGATGGTCATTCTCATTCTCTAAATGAAAGAATCACTATCTGTCACATTATTCTCCTAGTTTCACATTTTTATTTTTCCCTGTTTAACACGAAGTTGAGGGATCCCTGGGTGGCGCAGCGGTTTGGCGCCTGCCTTTGGCCCGGGGCGCGATCCTGGAGACCTGGGATCGAATCCCACATCGGGCTCCCGGTGCATGGAGCTTGCTTCTCCCTCTGCCTGTGTCTCTGCCTCTTTCTCTCTCTCTCTCTCTGTGACTATCATAAATAAATAAAAATTAAAAAAAAAAAAAGAATTAACACGAAGTTGATGACATTTTTATTTGTAACCTAAAGTTTTTGGTGGAATAATGCTAGTTGCTATAGTAGATAAGGCCTGAGAGCTCTGCAGCTTAACACAGTGAGAGTTTACTTCCTCACAGGGGAAGGATTTGCAGGGCCCGCTGCTCCAGACAGTCATTTAGGGACTTGGTTCCTTCCACTTTGTGGCTCTGCACTCCTCGTGGGCCTTAGATGGCTCTCCATTCAGCCCATAGTCAGGGAAGGAGGAAGAGGGCTCTTAGGGGAGGTTTACAGAAGCCAGCCCTGGAAACGATGGGCGTCCTTCTGCCCATATTCCACCAGCCAAACTCAGATGGCCCTGAGAACAACCACAAGGGAGGCTGGGAAATCTAGTGCAGCCATGGGCCCAGAAGGAAAGGAGAATGTACTCTGTACAGGCTCTGCCTACACCTCTGAATCCTCTGGTACCCTCTCATTCTCTAATTTTCTTGTGACAATCTAATGGCAAAGTTCTATTAATGATAGACGTCACTTTATTCACTTAATCCCTTAGGTAGGCATAAAATAATCTTTGCATGTTACATTTGTCTAAATCTCCATTTCTTGGTTTAGCCTTGTCTGCACATCTCTGAACACTTAACTACACTCTTGTGCCACTTCCTTTTATTTTTACCTGCTCTGTTCCTTTGGCAAAACTGCTTATTTCCAGAGATGCCACCAGGAGGCAGAGGCAGCATAAGCAGGCAACAGTCAGGGTACCCCTACCACCATCTTAGCTGGGGGGGGCGGGGGGGGGGCGGGGTTGTGGCTGCCCAACTTTGAGAGCTGCCCTAACTCAAATCCAGAGCTAGTTGGTCCTAGAGACACAGGACAGTCCCTTCCTCAGGCTATCTCCTCCTGCCACGAGAGCCCGAAGGTGGGATACAGGAGTCTGTTCCTTCACAGCCGCCCCCAGAACAGTCAGCTGCATGCAGTCATGGCCCACCTATCCAGGAACATCAGATGCCTCAATGAATAGGGCTCCCCGGTTGAGAGGAAGTCCTCAGTGTGGACTCTTGATCTGTTCCTCTCAACAGAGCAGACAATCAGACTATTCTCAAATGTTCTCTGGTCATAGATTTAGTCATCCATTAAAAATCCTGTGAGCCCTCAGCACCCTCCAGGTCCAGCACTCAGCTGTAGATACTCTACACTGAATGGAACACTTCCTGCTCTTCGGAACACTTCAGTTTAAGGCAACAGTCCTGGGGGAGAGACAAAGCCCAGGCTTGTGGTGAGTGTTCTGCTGGTGGTCTGTGCAAGGCTGAGGGAATGCACGGATGGCATATGCCTGCTCGGCATGCTGGGGAAAGAGGGGCAGCTTCCTTCAGAAGAGCCATGGTAACCCGTAAGGCGGCTGTGAAAGGTCACGGTATGCTTAATGTGAGGAGAGATGCAACTGGAGAGCCCAAGCCCCTCAGCCTGCCCTTCACTGCAGCCCCACACCTCCTCAGTTCTGGTAGGCCCAGCTTTACCATGTCTGGGCTTACCTGCCCACCCAGGGGCCTCGCCACCAGGGCTCGGCCTCCCTGGCCACGCTGATTTCACTACATCGCTCAGGCTGTTAAAACTGTTGACAATGGGAGAGGGACCTCCAGGCCTACCAGCAGTCAGCGTGCTCCTCTTCCTGGGAACAGGATATGAAAACCTCCCTCATGTGGAGGTTGGTCCTGCCTTCTTCTTGGCAACTATTCTTTTTTCATAACAGCACATGCCTATCAAAGTCTCCTCAGTACCTGGGCCCTGCTATACATGGCCAGTGGCTCACTGGCAATCCTCTGGGAGACCCTGGGTTGGCTTGAGTCTTCTACCTTCTGCACCACCACTGCCCACTCCAAGCTTTTAGTTTCTAACCCGAGGACTGCAGATCCAGGTGATCGCCCCTGGTACACTGCATGAGCCAACAGGTCCTGAGGGGGCCTCATCGGAAGGATGGGCTAGAGGCTCTATGGGATTTAAATGGACAGATTCTGGGACAGACACTAGCGTCTCAGGGGCCTCTGGGCTCAATTACCAGGAATGTTTCAGAGTTAAAATTCACACTGAGCAATCTCTATAAAAGAGAGGGGTCATTTGTCCATTTAAGATGATGCTGCAAGGGCACAGGGAATATAAGATTACGGCAACACTGAGGCAGCTACAGAATTCATCTTTTCCAGACTTGTTTTGTTCTTCTGAAAGGCCCAAGAAAGTTAAGCAGCCAACAAACTTGTGGACATTGAAAGAAAAATCTGTAGGAAGGCCTCATGTGGTGGAAAAGTTTCCAGCATAGAAAGTATGAACAAAAATTGGGCAAAGGCCTCATTTCTGCCCATTCAGAAGTGGACCCACGCAGGTCCCTGATGGAGAAACTCCGCCGTTTGGTCACCTTCTCTAGGCCCTTTCTACCTAGTTTAAGAGGAAATGATAGAAGGAAAACATTTCCAGCTCCTGAGATTTCGTGGGCAACTGCTTTTGTCAGACTAACACTACCTTTTGTTTATACACCTGTGAAAGTCCTCCATCTGCTGGGCAGTCACATGATTTCTGAATAAAGTCAGAAGAATATCTACACTGACAATATCCATTTTGAAGGATTCTTTTTAAAGAACTTTTTAAATAAAGAAATAAACTTTTTACGTTTTGTACATCCTTGTCCTACACTGTCTTCATTTACTGCTGCAGGAAGCTGATGCCACAGTTCATCCTTGGTTCAGGAATAATACCAGAAAGCCACTTCAAGTCTCTTCGCTGCAGGAACCCCCAAGTGAACACACTTCCAAAAGGAAACTCCCAGTGTCCTGTAACTATTCTCCCCAGGAGAAATCCACCTTGCCGCCCAGTGCTACCACCTGGCTCAGGGCAGAGCCAGCTAGCATAGCCACCGTCCGTCACACTGGCCGAGGCCCCAGGTCCCAGAGGGCATCCACTATGCCTGCTCACCAGCACTGCCTCCACTGGCCCCCGAGCCTTTGCTGGGGGCCTGCGTGTCTGAGAAGCGGGAGGCCTGCTTGGGCAGACGGATGGGGACGTAGATGTTGGATGCACAGTGCTCCTTGAGGTACTCTCCTCCCTTCTCCTCATACTCTTTCCTGGTGATCCACACTTCATCGTTGTCCAGGTGGTCCAAGGCCCAGTCCCGAGCACCATACCAGGCATCCAGCACAGGGTTGGAGGCAAGCTGGACCTGAAACACAAACAGCACTCAGCAGAGGGCCATCCCCAACGCTAGGGCTCACGGAGTGACTATTTAGCAGGCCCAGCTGCAACCCCCTATGTGGTATCACCAGAAATACACACATGTGGGGGCCCTGGTGCGGAACTGCCCGCACCCTCCAAATACAGCTGGGTGGGGAAGCTGCAGACTCTACAAGAGAGCACACAAGAATGCAAAATGCAGCACACTCGACCTCACACAATCAACGGCTGCCAGCTAGGTCACCAACACCAGACCTGCCACTATGGGGCAACAAAGGACCAGCTGCCCCTCCTGTTCCCACACTGTCGACCACAAACTGCCATAAGCTGCCACATGGAGAAAGGAAGCAGAGCCAGCACTCCAGGTGGAGGAAAGGGTTTCTCACCCTGACACCCACTCTGTGAGCAGAGGGAAGCAGAGGCTGATACAAGGTGGTTCTGGCCGTGGTGGACAAGAAGAGTCAGGAGTGAAAAGCAGAGAGGATGGCCCAGGCATTCTCCAGGACGCTGCCAGTGCTGTTTCCACTGCTTACTGTCAGAGTGAGGCCACAGTCAGCAGCCCCGTGGGAGCCCCTCAACTCGGCTGACCTGACCAGAGCAGGAACATCCTCTGGAGCTCCAGTTAGGCTTCCTGTGTCGCCACCTGACTCCCCGCTCCTTCTTACCTCCCTTCCCAACCACAGGATTTCCAGGTTGGAATGGTAGTTTGAGAACTCTCTGAAGTAACAGGGAGGTGACATAAAGTAGAACCAGCATACACAGATGGAGGATGAAGCAGACAAACACAAAAATCAGAAGATTGACTGTGCTGACATGGGACATACTTGTGATAAGAGAGCGTCAGTAAATTAGGGTCACAAGAGCCCTTATGCTCTGGCTGGAGCAGGAGAGAATGAGTGTGAGGCAGTGTGATACTCCTGGCACAGACTAAGTGTTCAATAAATGGTAGCTAGCATTATTACCACTGAAAAACCAGTAAGATAATGGAATAAAATAATGAAATACTATACAGCCATACAAAAAAGCCTTTGGACACATACCTACTGGCATAGAAAAAAAAATTTGAAAAGTAAAACAAAAATACAGGTCACAAATAAGCCATCAACAATCTCTCCTTTTTTTTTTTTTTTTTTAAGCTAAAATCAAATACAAGAGAAGAAAATGAACCAAAAGTTTATATGTAACTCACAGTGGCTGAACTACAAGTGTTTTGCTTTTTTTTCTATCCTCATTTTGGCCTACTTAACTTGTCTGAGATTTTAGTAACATTTTTTTAATGTTTTGCTGGGGGGTTTTTTGTGCTTATGTTGAGATTATTCTTTGTTAACTTTTAAAACACTACTATAATTGAGTATTAAAATGTTTTGCTGCTTAAATAAGAAACCAAGAGAAACTTAAAGTATGTTCAAGTACCATCTCAAGATCTTAAATGGCTCACACTTGAGCTGCTGAATACATAACCTAAATGTTGAGTGAGTATCAGGGGTTAATTCTGGCATGACGCATACTTATCACATCACAGCTGCAAAGGATCAGCAAAAGTGGAAGCCACGGAAGCTGGGGCAGTGCCACACAAGGCTGAACCAGCTAAAGGACAGCAGCAAAGAGCAATCTGGCAGCATTCCTACAGCTAATGTTCACAAAGTAATTCACAGGAAGGGCTTTCGCGATGATCAAGCAATAGATCTTAAACATCCAATAATATGACGTGTTATGTCATCACAAGTCAAGTTTGCCAGCGCGCACCTGCACTCACTTTCTGTAAGTCACCACCACCCCCCACAGAGTCTGGCCCTCCTCCTGCCTCTCTTCCTCAGTCTCCTTCATGGGTATGCCCACCCTCCCAAGACCTTAAATGCTGATGTTATATAAGGCCCAATCATGGACATCTCTATTCTCCAAACGGTGCCCACTGACAACACAGTTTGTGCTGGGGGATCTGAGTCCACCCTTCTGCTTTCCTCTCTCCAGCACTCAGCAGCTGGCTATGAGTCATTGCTTCCTGGGCATCCCACTGGAAACCCAACTCAACCCGCCTCAGAAGTGGAACTCATTCTCCACCCACGAGCCTTCTCTTCATCTCCCATTTCCTAGTCTAGGGAATGCTGTATTTGTCCCACCAATTGCAGGACAACCTAGAGCGTAAGAATGGTCTTGGGTCCCACACTTTTCTCCCTAAATCCAACCTGTTATTCAGTTCTTACAACTTCACTCCCCTAATCTCTGCCACATCAACTCCTTCCTGTCCTCTCCCAAAACCTACTGCATATTTCCTGCATAGCCACCCAGTGACACTGAACCAAGACCTGGGGCACCATTCACAAGACAGTCTGTCCTCCCTAATAGAGGTGTGTAAGGAATACAGGAAAGGAGAGGGAAGGCTTCTGGCAGATGTGACATCTAAGCCAGCCATGAGAGACATGAGTATCAAGCTGGGAAGAGGATTCCAGGCAAAGGGAACCAGCAGGTGCAAATGCCCTGAGGCAAGGAAACATGATGTATTGGGGAACAAAGTACAGGGTGGAAGGGGAAGTGATGAGAGGTAATGCTGGAGTAATTCAAGGTCAGATCATAGGAGACGCTGCAACTGGTGGAATGAGGACTCCATCCTGAAACCTGGGAGCTGCGTCCTAACTGACCTCCTGCTTCTGATATTTCACCTAGATACCTGATACCCTATTTTCCACAAGTCAAAAACAGCTTCCTAAAATTCAAACTAAACAAAATGATTCCCCTGCTTAGACTCCTTTATGGTGCCATGGGGCCTAACAGTAACAAGAGCTGTGCAGGAAAGAGTTAACCCGCAGGCCTAACTGCTCGGAAGGCTGTCCTTGGCTGGCACATGCGAACTTGGATTTCAGGGGGGCTTCCATCCTGACTGGTAAGAGCAGCTCACTCTCCTGATGTTTGGACAAATAATGTAGTTTATGCTGAACACCAGCTTCCTTCTGTGAGTCTAGAATTGGACATGTGCCAGGCAGGGGGTACCTAAATGATCAGCCCTCAATAAAAACCCTGGGCACTGAGTCTCTAATGAGCTTCCCTGATTGTTGACATTTCACATGTGTTGTCACGGCTCACTGCTATGTCCTGTGTGACTCCACTGGGTGAGGACTCCCAGAGCTCATTATCTGCTTTCCCCTGGACTTCACACCATACACCTTTTCTCTACTGATTTTGCTTTGTCTCCTTTCAAGTCATAGCCATGAGCATGATTATATACAAGTATGATCCGTGATTATGTAGTGTGTGTGTGTGTGTGTGTGTGTGTGTGTGTGTGATTCCTGTGAGTCCTCCGAGCAAATCATGGAACCTGGAGTGGTCCTAGGTTCCTACTCTATACAACAGCTCGCATCTTAAGTGTGCACTTTGTACAGGCCCTATGCTGAGCACTAGACCTGCACTAGCACAGTGAATCCTGGTCACAGGAGCTCTGATTATCCCTTTGTACCACTGACAAAACAAAGGACTGGCAAAATTCAGTAAGAGTGGTGATGGAGTCAGGACCAGAGCCCAAAGACCATGCCGTGAATGTGTAATAAATACATCATACAGCAGGAAACCAAGATCAGCCTCAGCAGGATGTATGGGCCCTGCTGACCTCTCCACCGCACCCTCCTCCACTCCTCTTTAGCGGCCCTACGCTCCAGCCACACTCCACTGCACCTCAGTCCCTCAGCAGGCTTCTGGCCCCTGAACCTGTTGCTCATGCTAGTCCCTCTCTGGAATGCTCCCTCCATCCCACCCCATTCCACACTGTCTACGTGGCACACACTTTCTCATTCTAGGGACTCAGGTCTGAACCCCTCCTGAACTCCAAGACAGGCAGATGCCCGTGCATGGATGTCCATCATGTTCTGGGATATCAGGGTCTATTTAATTGGCTGCTGCCCCTCAGGTAGTAAATTCCCTGCAGCTAAGGGCTGTGACTAGGCATCTTAGCAGCTGCAAGGTGCCTGTCCTCTATGGGGGCTCAGACCATGTCTCCTAGTGATCAGAGATTTGGTAGATACACTATGGGGCATAAACACCATACAGGGTAAAAAAAAGTATTTTGAAAAAATAATGACATGGGAAAACGCTCATGGCGATTTAAGGAAATGCAGGTTATAGGCAGGTTACACTCATATACAAAGAATCTGCACAAGAGAAGCTTTGCCTGTAGAATGGAGGGGGGGGCGAAGAGAATGACTACTCTTCAGTGCGCACTCCTTGTAGTCCCCAAATTTTATTAGATGCATGTCTTTTTTCAGTTAAAAAACAACAACAACAGAGAAATACATAAAACATGATTCCCATTCTGCTTTAAAAATTCAACACATATCAAAGACCAGAAAAAACCCAAAAAATGTTAACAGTGGATATTTCTGGATGATGGAACTAGAAGTAATTTCCCTCCCCTACACCATATTTATGACTTTTGCAATCAGAAAACGAATAACTAATGCTATTTACAAAACAGCTGGTTATATGAGCAAGCAGTACCTTAAAAGCAGACTGGAAGGGCCTCATCTCCAACAACTCCTTCTCAATTCTACTTTTCATCCCAGGGTACATCATGTTTCCACCGGTGAGGAAAACGTTCTGAACCAGCAAGTCCTGAACATCCTTTGAGTACCTAGGAGAGAGATGATTCCTTCTGGCATAGTCCTACCAACGTAGGATCAGAGAATGCCAATGTAGAAATGTAAGAAATGTAAGGTCTTGCCAAAAAACAGAAATCTGCACATAAAGTGTTTTTAAAAACTTCCTGGGGCACCAGGCAGCTCAGTCAGTTAAGCATCCAACTCTCAACTTCAACTCAGGTCATGAGACTGAGCTCTACATCAGGCTCCATGCTGGGGATGGAGCCTGCTTGAGACTCTCTTTCCCTCTGCTTCTGCCCCTCCCCATCTTTTAAAATATATAAATAAATCTTTAAAAAACCCCACAAAACTTCCCTTTATCATTTACGATTTTGCAGAATTCACTTCCTTAGTAGGATTACAAGTTTTATGCCTCTTAACACACTTTTTAAAAGAACTGACTTTATGGAGGACTGATTTCCAAACATTCTGATAAAGTCTGACAAAGGTATACACCCCAGCAACCATGACTACAATCAAAATACAGATATTTCCATCACCCCAAAAAGTCCTGCTTTACTTTTGCTGACCAATCCTTCCACCTCCGTTTTTTTTTTCTTTTTTTAAAAAATAACAGCTTTAACTTATACATGTTTGAGCACTTTCCCATTGAGACAAAGCTCAAAGCCACTCGAAGTGGCCACAATAGCTTTTCTTCCTTGCTAGGTGCCAGTTTTCATTCTGTTTCAATCAACAGCAGCCAGGGAACTACAAATCATGCTCTCCACTTGTCCAGCTTGAATTATGAAAACTCACACTGCAGGAAAAATGCCTATATAAATGGGATGGGAAAGGAGCAGTTTATAGAAGTACAAACTCTTAAATATAATGTCGGCAAAGAGGAAAAAAACTCATAAGCTCTGCAAATTTTAAGGGTACTTAAAAATCACTAGTCTTCAATAATGTAAAGGTTTATATGAAAACCAATGCATGTTCATTATTGTATTGCTTAAACATCAAAGAATTTCTTAAAGTTCCTCAAATCAACTGAGCATTTACATTTTCAGAAAAGAATTACAGAGCCCCTGTGACATGCCAGGGCTGGGGAAAGATAAAGAATACTATCGGAACACAGCAAGTCAATGAAAAGGAGGGCATGAAACAGATTTTCAAATGCCCAACCATCTCATCTACCATTCAGTGTCAAATCCAAGGAAATGGTTCTGGAAGATGGAAGGAAAAGGAGGTTTAATCTCACCTGTCCAGGATGTACTGAAGGGTCTCTGCTATCCCAGCCTGCTCTTCCCCTATGAGGGACGGCTGGAAGATAATTTCTGGAGCTCGAATTCTTTCTGTCCCAACAAACAGCTGATGATAGGCTGCCAAGTTAAACACGGGCTTTAAAAACCCAAGGTTTAGAAGATATTTTTAGGCCACAGTGACAAAGATTCCAGTTGCCAGTATTTCTTATTCCAACATAGCTTCTGTTCTTTGTTCCTGCCAGAATAACCTCTCCCTAACTCTCCTGATAGGATAATCCCATTTTCGGTCTTTCTCCCACCTCTGTATTACAAATACCTTCAACTTTGCATGATGAAATGGTCTCTGCATTATAGGGAAAGAGATATCAGAAGAAGAGCAGTGGAAAGGACCAGCACTGCAAGACCAAACCTCCAGCCAGCACCCTGCTCAGCAGCCCAGTCGCTACACAGCAGAGAAAGCACTCTCCCCAGTGAGTCTCAGACTCAGGTCAGTCTGTCTGATTGCCATTTGCAATGACAGAAACTCAGGCCCAAATGGGGACTAAGCATAATTACACTGGCTTAAATATAAATGAAACCATTAAAGCTAGGCTTCAGGTCTAAAGTCCTCAATTACTTGCCAAAATATTTCTTCCAAGGCAGACTGTTTCCCACAGGTTCACAATCTTAGTGCTGGAACCTCAATCAATAAGAAAAGCCCTGACTTCAGATGTTTTAGTATTAGTACCTTAGCCCACCAACATTCTAGAAAATAAAACTGGATTTTGTTCGTTTGTTTGTTTGCAAAAATATTCCTAAAGAAGCAGACTAGACCAGACTAGTTGTTTTTATCAATGGTTTCAAAGCAGAAACATGGTGCAGGCTACAGGAACCCAACCTGGACAGTGGTGACTGGCTTCTCCACTTCAGGGGTTTCCTCTGAAAACAAGGGTTCAAAATCATTGATGCTTTCCACATCTTCCAGAGATGGCTCCAGCTGCTCCAGGTCAGGGGTCTAAGAACAGAAGAAACAGAACAAAACAGCACCTGTAATTTAAGAAGGCCTTCACTCTATCAGTTCACAGTCACGAACAAGAATTGGTGTTTTGCTCAATGTCCTCGAAGTTTGTGTAAAAATTATTAAAAATTTTCTAAACTATTAAAAAAAAAAAAAAAGACTAAAAGCTCCCGAGGCAGCAGAGAGCTTTGCGACTCTGGCACCCAGCACAATGGGCTTTCCTCTTCAGCCACAGTGAACCTAAGTGGATTCAACTCACGCTGGCAGGACCCCCAACACCGGGCTTAGGGCATACTATAATTTTGACCTCAACAAGAGAATCTGAGCAGGGGTAGTGTGGTTCTAGGTGACATCTCTAGCCATCTGTCATTCTGCCATGTGAAAGGCAGAGGAGTTTCACCTTCTGGACTCAAGGGGGAGAAGTTCCAGGAAGAAATTCCATGGAAGAATGCTCTAACAATGACAGTTGTCGTAAAAAGGACTGTCTTATGAGAAGGACTTGGGGAGGATGCAAGCTGACTCAGTACTATCCACCTGGCATGCTGAAGGGAGGTCCCTGCATGGGGTACAAGCCCCCTGAGGTCAGCCTTACCCTTGGAAATCTATGAAGTGCACAAATTACCAATATAATTCAGAGCACTTAAGTACACTTCTCTAGAACATAGCCACATATATTGCCAATGTAAATTAGCATTCAAACTCACTTTTTTTAAAGGTTTTTTTTTTTTAATTTTTTTTTTTAATTTTTAAAGAGACAGAGAGTGCACAGGAGCAGGGAGGCACAGAGGGAGAGAGAATCCCAAGCAGGCTCCATGGTGTGTAGAGCCTGATGCAAGGCTCAATCTCAGGACCCTTAGATTATGACCTGAGCCGAAATCAAGAGTTGAACACTCAGCCGACTGAGTCACTCAGACATCCCTCAAACTCACTCTTAAGGGAATGCCCTTCAACACTCCTGCAGTGCACACCCACCAGAACAGTTACATGCATATATGGCTTATAGAATGAGGGACAATGTATCCTAAATTCTGTTCAATATAAAGAATTCTACCAAATTTAAGGAGAGGGTGAACCCTGGAAAGGACGGGGAACATTTCATCTGAGACTAGAGAACAGGAAGAGAAGAACTAGTTTGGAAATAGGTAACTTAAGGAGAGAAGAAGGTTGGGATCCCTGGGTGGCACAGCGGTTTAGCGCCTGCCTTTGGCCTAGGGTGCGATCCTGGAGACCCGGAATCAAATCCCACGTCGGGCTCCCGGTGCATGGAGCCTGCTTCTCCCTCTGCATGGAGCCTGCTTCTCCCTCTGCCTATGTCTCTGCCTCTCTCTCTCTCTCTCTCTCTCTCTCTGTGTGTGACTATCATAAATAAAAATTAAAAAAAAATTAAAAAAAAAAAAAGAGAAGAAGGTAGGCTGGGAGGCAAGAATCCACGGACTTTGCTTTCAGGGAAGGAGGTGAGAGCCATCTGAATACTGCATCCAATTCAGGAGCAGAAAACCTGATCCTTCACAATCCTCCCTGTGGAGATGACTACTATGCTTCAAGTGTGAGGAAATGGGCTCCACAGAGGATCAACACTTGCCCAAGATCACATCACACTACTAAGTGTTGGAAGCTTGGCCCAAGACAGATGGTTTAGCTCCAAAGTCTTGGACCTGCCTCAAGCTAAACTTCTATACATCGTGAGTCTGAGTGCAGCAGGACAACTGGGCTCTGCGAGCATGGAAGATCTGAGGTCACAGTGAACAGGAGAACAAAAGATTTTACAAGCAGCAGCAAGGCCAGCTGAGTGAAACGGCAGGCTTCTCTACCCCAGGACGGGCTGCGAAGCACATGAGAAGACATTCCCCTGGAAGTCTGCAGTCTAGTCTGGAAGACTCTGATCTCCCAGAAAGAAGCCACAACCCTGGGAATGCTTGGGCCTGTTCTAATTCAGCACTAAACTCAGGGGTCCCAAGAGAGGATCAGAAACAGATCATGAAAGTTCTCCCTCATTTGGTGGCTCGTCATCCAGGGCAACCGGCAACCAGGAGCACTGTGGTGTTACAGAAAGAAGGGAGGCTTTGGGGTCACATCAGTCCAGCTCTGAATGGCAACCAAAGATTTATTTAATGTCACAATGGTATAGTCTGAGCATATTTCCTCCTCCTCCTAGGGCGTACCCCTAAGGCAGTGGTGGGGTGACAACTGGACACTTCTTCCTTCTTTCAACTAGGCACTCATTCTGGTCCCTTAACTGTTACAATACCAGGTTGGAGGCACACATATGTCACTTGTGTATTTAAAATAACTACAGGCAATACTTGGGGATCCTTTCTCCGAATAATGAGTAAAGGCAAGCCCTAGGCTCCAGAGTTACCTCCTACCTACTGCTCTACTCCCCACACTTCAGTCTGACTCATCTTCTATCCCAACCTCCACTCCTGACCTCTCTGACCTCCCAGGGATGACCTCCCTTGTGCATTCACAGCTTCCTCTACCCACCCGGAAGCCTGATCATAGCTGCCACCCTCCAATCCTACTCTACTGCTGTGCTGCTCCAACAGCCACTCTCAGATCCTAAAGGGTAGGATCCCACCCATAGGCTCATTCCTCTTGTGCTCTGAGGCAGGCTGTATTTTTCAAAAACCATGACAACGGTATCTTCCATCCTACATGCTCTTCCTCCAGGGGATTTTGACACTCCCCACAAAGGGATGGGGCTTATTTCCTCCCCTCGAATCTTAGCAGGGACCTGTGAGATTCCAACCATTAGAACTGACACAAGTGGTATCATGTGACTTCCTATGTGAGGTCATAAAAGGCCACACAGCTCCCTTCACCTTGACCTCTGAAACACTGGCTCTCTGGCTACTATCTCTTGGGCAGCTCCCTCCTAGAAGCCAGTTGCCATGCTGAGAAGCCCAAGGCACACAGACAGACCCCACATGGGTGCTCAGGTCCACCATCCTGCTAAGCATGGCCTTGGAGTCATCCCAACCCAGATGCCAGCTAAGTGAAAAACCCTCCAGGGGTCCCAGTCCCTAGCTGTCCAAGTCTTCCCAGATGAGGCTCCAAGTGTCACAGAGCAGAGATCCCTACTACGCTCTGAATTCCTGACCTGTCATATTTGGGAGCACAACACAATGGTCATCATTTTATGCTACTAAGTTTAGAGTAGTTTTTCCACACAGCAACAGGTAATTGAAATACACTTCTTGTGAGCAGGAGTGGAGAAAGGCCCAGGCTGCTGCTGGCGGGCCTGCCATCCTCTTCGGCTTCCTCGTGCATTCCCCAGAGCAGGTGTCTGCAAGCACTCCCAACACTTCTCCGCAGCCCCCACTTTTAGTCACCACTGGCAGTTCTTAGCAGATGGCTTCAGGTGCTTCAGAAAGCCCACTGCCTATTTATCCTGCACCCCACCTCTTTACCTTTCCTCCTGTCCTTCCACGCTCCGGTGTTATCACCCACTCTAGGCTGAGCCCACGACCCAAGCTCTTACGATGCTCCCAATAACCCTGCTGCTCTTTCAGTCTCTTACCCTAGCTTTTCCTCCACCCTCAGAATTCTAAGGAGTGGCCTTCCCCAGGTATCCTTCTCTTCTCACTCCCCATGCAATACTAGGTCCTTCCACAGCAGGGTCCTGGCAAATTTCATTTTAAGTCCCACAGAGACTCTAAAGATAAGGCACTCAAACCAAAGGCATTACCTCCAGCCTCTGCCTTTCAGGATAGCCTCTGTGGGGCCTCCATGGGGCCTCCGTGGGGCCTCTGTGGGACCCTCATGGGACCAGAGTGAATCTGCACTTGGATGGCCTGGGTCTGAACCTCAGCTGCACTACCTGTAGCTGTGCAAAGTTGGGCAAATTCCTCTACTCCCCTGAATCTCAGCCTCCTTCTCTGTCAAACAGATATATAATAGTACTCACAGAATTGTAAAAATTAATCAAGATAACACTTGCAGAAGTGCTCAGCACAGGGTCTGCCACATGTCACATGTTCTATTATCAGCAACTGCCACTCTGTTACCACATCCACTAAGTGGCACCAAAAACCCTGGATGCTACCTCTGAAGTGTCTCCTCTACCTTCCACCCCCATGGCTGCTCTCCCACCCTTCCCACATCAGCTCTCTTCTGGATTACAACACATTTACACCTGCTTTCCCACCCCAAGCTTCACCCCTCCCTAAACCCATCATCCTAACTGTCACTAGTTATTTTCCTAACATAAAGTCTCTTTAGATTATTTCCTTGCTGGACATCCTTTTGGCTCTGTGTGAAGGCTGACTGATAAAGACCTTTGTAGGCTGGCCTCTGCCTCCCTTCCCTGCTTCATCTCCCACGCTGCACACGAAACCTACCATGCTCCCTGCATGCATCCTTCTTTGCATCTAAATGTCTCAATCTATGATGTCCTTCCCTTATTTGCTACCTATTGAAATCTACAATCTTTCAGGGCCCACCTCAAATATACCAATCCTTTCTCAAAACTTCATCTATATTCCCACACACATCTACCATCATATCAGATAAGCTTCATTACAGTCAGCTAAGTATAATACAATATCCTCATTTTTTCAGGTAAATGAAAGATGCAGAAAACGTATGTTAATCTATGTCACTAGTACCTAGCATACCATGCCTATTACTGTGTGTGTGGTGAGCCCCTGGGATACACCCTTTAATTTCCCTGGAACAGCAGATTATAAAATGTTCAAGTTTCAAAAGACTTCTTCAGCTATAGCAAAAACATCATCATCCACCTTCAATTATCTATACTCAGAAACATGCTACTTAAAGATCACTTCTCAGTTTCACTAGAAATGATAAAAAAATATTTTACTCATCCTAATTCATATGACTCACAGAGAAATAAAGCCAATGATTTCTTTTTTTTAAAGATTTTATTCATTTATTCATGAGAGACAGAGAGAGAGAGAGAGAGAGAGAGAGAGAGAGAGAGAGACGCACCAAGACACAAGCAGAGGGAGAAGCAGGCTCTATGCACAGAGCCCAACGTGGGACTCGATCCCGGGTCTCCAGGATCATGCCATGGGCTGAAGGCGGCGCTACACCACTGAGCCACCCAGGCTGCCCCAAAGCCAATGATTTCAAAGCAGGCAATGGGCATGCTAGAGAGAACAGATTTCTCTACCACGGCTGGCTTCTCGCCTTCTAGGGTTTGCCAGAGTGTCCACATGTATTGTGTAGCACTCAGGAACACAAATAGCCATTCTTTTGGAACTGAACAGAATGACAGTTTGCCAAAGCACATGAGAGAAGATGCGGCATGGTTCCCTGGAATAGTCTTGATGGAGTGGCATAAGAACAAGCAGAGGCCAGCTCTGATCTTGGCTAATCAGGCAAGAGAACTTTCTATATTAAGCTCATTGTGTTCTCCAAAAAGTGATGGTGCTCTAAAACTGTGCCCCTCCCCCAACGCCACTGCTGTACTTAGTGATGGAAGGCCAACATCCTCTAGTTTAAATACTTCATTAGGAATGCTGACAAAGCCCACTCCTTTACAATATCCTCATCAGAATACTTGCAGAATAGCAAGTGCTGAAATGGACTGGTCTATGGGGAAAAAATGGATTTCAGAAAACACTTCAGTTAAAAATTTTGCTGGATTAATCCAATTTAGCCATTACTACTTGGATGGTATTTCAATACGAACTTTGATCCACATAAATCCATTCTCTCCATTCTAAACAAATTACATTGCCGGAAAACACCATAAATACTTTTGAAAGGTAGAACTAGCCAGCCACTGTCGTGGTCACATTTATCCCATGAAATTACTGTAACTGACCCTAATCACACTCACCCTCAATAAATGCTGACTGACCCTCATGCTTTGAGGACAGATCAACTCATTAAATTTGTTGTATACAGAGAAACTACTGAAAGTCCAAAATTTCAAAACCTCCCCAAGCCCAGAGAGATCTGAATATTATCCCCAGAGCACGGAAGGAAGTGGGGACTTAATAAGTACCTGCTAACTGCATGAAGGAGTGGCTGACTCACAGCCTGCAACAAATACAGAAAAATCCACAAAGAGAAGGAAAAACTAGCTCTCAACTGCTTACGAATCACATTTTATAGTTGTTTGGGCTTTTCTTTTGAAATCTGAAATCCCGGGGTGCCTGGGTGGCTCAGATGACCGAGTAGACGTCTGCCTTTGGCTCAAGTCATGATGTCAGGATCCTGGGATCAAACCCCACATTGGGCTCCCTGCTCAGGAGAGTCTGTTTCGCCCTCTCCCTCTACCCTTGCTTGCGTTCTGTCTTTCTCATAAAAAAAAAAAAAAAAAAAAAAAAAAAAAAAAAATCTGAAATTCCTCGCCTGCCAGTGGCTTAATGATACATCTCTGGTATAAAGATGCTGATGTCCTACTAGCACATTAAGCACGGTAAGAACTGAACAAGGGGGAATACACAACAAAGGCAACATGGGCCTGCACAACAGGGAATCGGGGAAGCTGACCTGGGATACCACTCCAGAGTAAGACGGCAGTCATGGCCCCTCACCCACACTCTAGCCATCCTGGGAAGCTGTGTCCAGGAAGCTTGACTCGGGGTCTGCTCTGACATGCATGCCCTGGCTGGCTGTTGGCCTCAGGGAATCTCAGGTATTTGGAGAGCTGGAGATGGAGGCTGAGTGCAGCAAGTGTGTAAGTGAGCCTCCAGCTGAGAGTCAGAGCAAGCACAGGCTTCCTACTGAGCCAAAGACACCTCTGAAGTCACTGGCAAGCAGCCACACCACGCCTAGCACCAAACTGGATTTTTCCATGGGACTGCTTCTTTCTAAATGTATAGGTTTTAGAATTTAAAGAAAGTTGATTTAAAAACAAAAACCTACCAAGCTAGAATGGTTAATCCTGGCCCAGAAATGTCACAAGTCAATGAACAAGTCCTTTGTCTTAGAACTCCAGAGCAGATAGATTTAGGACCTGCACACACTTACTAACACTTTCTTCCAGTTCTAAAGCCAAGCAAGTCAACTCATGTGTATGGGTGTGCAGCGCCCAGTGTGAGGATATGCATCACCTTGGGCCCTATCTCAGCCCTGCCACTTGCCTTGATGCCATATCAACACTTATTAACAGTCCACTGGCATGGAAACAAAAAGGAGAAGACAGAGAACACTGAAGAGCTTATTCAAACAGTTTTAGTCATGGCTGATCTTAAATCAACGCATGGACATTTTATTAAGCACATCTACTAGGTGCTGTAAAAAATCCATCAACTATTATGAAGCATGACTCCTGTCCTTAGGGGACATCACGATGGAAAGAAAGTGAACCATCAACCACAATATACTTAAGAAAATATGAGGAAAAGTAGAAGGGAGTGTGTGACTAACTGCAAATAACCATTAGAAGAATGTCCAGATTCAAGATGGCACCACATGGCTGGTGCGTGAATGTTCTTTCTACTCTACATGCACAGATGCCCCTTCCAGGGGAGCCAGAAGTCTACAGGGTGACTCACCCTTGGGTACAAACTTCAGTCAGCACAAGGTCAGTGCCTCTCTGCCCTGTCCATGTCCCCATGGACGGCACTCACCATGCTGCTTTCCAAGTCTGGTCATACCTCTTTGAGGTCAGCCTTCTCAAGATAGTCCTCCCTCCTGCCCTCAGGCTAAACGACCCTATGGGACCCTCCTCCCAAGGCCCCTGGTACCTCAGGCTTGCTGTCCACCACATCCACCTCAAGGGTGACTTCTGCTTGGAGGATTTTCTGCTTTGCCTGCTCCACTGCTGAGCTGAGTTTCTGTATGTAGGACTGCAGTTCTTCCGGGGAGTCCATGTTCAGCTCTACCAGAGCTTTGTGAAACTGATCCATCTGGCCATCCTCTAAAAGTTCCTGAAACCAGAGCAGCTGCAATTCATCTTCAAAGATGACAACACAATCACAAACAGGAAGGAAAAAGAAGTAGTTTGGAAGCTAAACAGAGAAAAACTACAGCAGGAAGGGCTCCCACAACTCCCCTAGCCTGCCCCTCCACAAAATCTCACCTCCCACCCACAGTTCACACACCGCCCTCTTCCCTAGCTGTCTCTAGGCTGCATCGTATTACAGTCTCAGCACCATCTGAATAGGCAAAACTAATCTATGGTGACAGATGTCAGAAATGTATTGGCTAAGAAGGGATATGCAGGAGGTTTCTGGGATGCCAGTAGTGCTCTGGATGGCAGATATACATTGTGTCTCACGTTGTGACAATCCATCGAGTTACACACTATAGATTTGTGGACATGCGCTACACTTCAATTCAAAAGTTATAAGACAAAGGAGATTATAAGGCCAAAGTAAATTGGTGAAGGCCAAGCCCACAACTCTCTTGAGATACCTGCTGCTCTGTATGCAGCATGACTCCTCTGTGCTGAGGTGCTCCACACTGAGAACCCTCGAGTCCTCCTTGATCGCAAGGGGAACTCAGACAGTCACTGCATTTCTTGGCTGAGGAAGAAGATCTAGGAAGAAACCTTTCTGGGACCGCCTGTGCAAAGGCTGCGGTGCCCTCCTGGGATGCACACGCACCTGCACATAGAGCAGTCTGTCCAGCCGCTCCTGGTCCAGCTGCAGCTTCTCCTCCCGCCGGCGGGCATTGAGCTCCTGCAGGCGCCGCAGCTGCTGCTGCCGCCTCTCCTGCTTCTCCTCAGAGCTCAGAGTGCTGCCCAGGAGCTTGCTAGAGAACGGGAGCTGCATCTTGTGGACATTGTTTTCATAATAATCAGGGCATCTCCATTTTTGCAGTTCTTTGGAGAAATAATTTTGGAAGTTATAAAACGGAAACACTATTAGCACAGAAATTAGAAAGTTAATACCAAGCTTTGAAATCCAGATAAGGTAGAGAAAGCACGGTCCACTCAAACTCTGACTCCACCCCCGTGACAAAATGCAGATACAACACCTGGACATGTGTAATGCCTACAGATCTGTTCTCAAAAAATTGCTAACTAAAGTTTGCCAGACAGACCTGATAACAGAAAGAAACTTGGAACTTTAGGAATGAAGAAATAGCAATAGATATGATGAAAATCTCGGTCAACGTGATAGACTAACCTCTTCTGGAGTTCTTTTAAAATATGTTTGACAATTCAAAGTAAAAAGCCCTCAAAATGTCTGTTGGGTTTTCAACGTGTATAAGTGTAATACGTAAGACAACCCAGGATAAAGGAGCCCCTGGGGTGCTAACATTGCCACATTCCACTGAGATGGTAAAAAGAGGCTCTCAAAACACTGCAAGGAGTCTGTCGACTATAACCTCAGGGCAACCATAAAAAACTATACAAAAAGATATAGTAAAAACACAACAGACAAATTAAAATACCAATACGAAAACAAAATTTTTAATATTTAAATAACCCAAAAAAGGCAGTAAAAACAGGAACAAAGAGAATAACAGACAACAAATAATAAAATGGTAGAACTAAACCCAACATATGAATAATAAATTTTAAACTGTCTTACCAAAGTAGTTAAAAGATAGAGACTGACACCGTGATTTAAAAAACCAAACAAAACAACCAACTATTAAGAAACTCACTTTGAATATAATGATAAAAGTAGATTTAAAAGATGGAAGGACACTCCATGCAAGCACTCAGCAAAAAAAAAGTTGGAGTGGCTGTATTAACCTCCAAGTAGACATCAAAGCCAAGAAAATTACAAGGGGTAAAAAGGGATACTGTATAATGATAAAAGGTCAATTTGTCAAGATAGAATAAGAATCCTCAATATGTACCTAACAAAAGCGCTTTAGATACTTAAAAGCAAAAACTGACAGAAATGAAAGGAGAAATAAAAAATTTACAATTATCTCTTGAGACTTCAAAACTCTTTTAATAATCAACAGAGCTACAAGCACGGGAAAGGAACAGGGACATAGAAGAACTGAAGAGCATAAACCAGTGAGCCTAAATGACATCACAGTCTACTCCGCCCAACAGCAGAAGTCCATGATCTTTTCAAGTATAAATGGAACATTCACCAAAGGAGACCATGCACCAGGGTCATAAAGCAAACCTTCACAAGCTCCACTGATACCAAGGTTTTTTGACATAATGAAATTTAACTAGAAATAAGTCATGGAAATACTACAGGAGTTCTCTCTAAATACTTGACCATAAAACACCTTAACTTTCAGCCTTCCACATCAATTATTTATTAAACTATCAAATTGGATTGAACCTTTAAAACCTAAATGTTTTATTTTAATTAAGTTTTAATTTTAATTCCAGTGTAGTTTCAGGCATACATTACAGCAATTCAATGATTCCATACATCATCCAGTGCTCATTACAGGTATGCTCCTTAATTCCCATCACCTATTTCACCCATCCCTCCACCTTCCTGCCCTCTGGTAATCATCCATTTGTTCCTGACAATTAAAAGTCTGTTTCTTGGTTTGCCTTTTTTTTCCCTTTGTTCATTTGTTTTGTTTCTTAAATTCCACATGAGTGAAATCATATGATTCATCTTTTGCTGACTTATTTCACTTAGCATAGTACTCTAGTTCAATGCGTATCATTGCAAAACAACATGTATCGACTCATTTTTACAGCTAATAATATTCTGGTGTGTGTGTGTGTGTGTGTGTGTTCCACCTCTTCTTTACTCATTCATCTATCAATGGACACTTGGGCTGCTTCCATACTTTGGCTATTGTAAATAATGCTGCTATAAACATAGGGGTGCATATATCCCTCTGAATTAGTGTTTTTGTATTCTTGGGGTAAATACCCAGTAATGGGATTACTGGATCACTGTGGTCCTATTTTTAACTTTTTGAGGAACCTACATACTGTTTTCCAGAGTGGCTGCACCAGTTTGCATTTCCACCAACAGTGTAAGAGGGTTCCTTTTTTTCCACACCCTGGCCACACTTGTTTCTTGTATCTTTGATTTTGGATGGTATCTCTTTTGATTTGCATTTTCTGATGGTAAGTGATGTTGAGCATCTTTTCACACGTCTCTTGACCATCTGTATGTCTTCTTTGGAGAAATGCTCGTTTATGGATTATTTGTTTTATGAGTGTTGAGTTTAATCAGTTCTTTATATAATCTGGATACCAACCCTTCATTGGACATATCATTTGCAAATATTTTCTTCCATTCCATAGGTCGTCTTTTAAGTTTTGTTGTATCCATTCACTGCGTGGAAGCTTTTTATTTTGGTGTATTCTCAATAAAACAACACATTTCTAAATAATCAATGGTTCATAAAAATAAATACTGAGAGAAATTAGAAAATATCTGAACTCAATAAACATTTAAAAATATCAAAATGTACAGAATGTAGATAAAGCAATGCTGAAAGGGAAATTTGCAGCATTAAATGCTTACACTAAAAAGAAGAATGGTCTCATAATAATCTGAACTTCTATCTTAAGAATCTAGAAAAAGAGGGCAAACTAAACCTAAAGTAAGTAGAAGGAAAGAAATAATAAAAAGACATCAATGAGATTACCTAAATAGTCCTACTTCTATTAAAGACATTGAATCTATAGTTATAAGTCTTTATTTTTTTTAATATTTTATTTATTTATTCATGAGAGAGACAGAGAGAGAGGCAGAGACACAGGCAGAGGGAGAAGCAGGCTTCTTGCAGGGAGCCCCATGTGGGACTCAATCCCCAAACCACAGGATCACAACCTGAGCCAAAGGCACTCAACCACTGAGCCACTCAGGCATCCCTATAGTTAAGTCTGTATAAAAAGAAATCCCCAGGCTCTAATGGTTCCACTGGAGAATTCTATCAAATATTAAAAAATATATATTATCATCTATCTACACAATGTTTTCCAGAAAATAGAAGGCGGGGGTACCTGGGTGGCTCAGTCGGTTAAGTGTCCGACTCTTGGTTTCCACTCAGGTTATGATCTCAGGGTACTGAGATTGAGCCCCATGTTGGGCTCTGCACTGAGCACAGAGCCTCAAAATTCTCTCTCCCTTTCTTTCTGCCCCTTCTCCCCCAATTAAAAAAAAAAAAAAACAGAAGAAAAGGGAACACTTTCCATCTAATTTAATAAGACCAGCATCACCGGGATACCAAGACTAGTCAAAGACCATATAAGAAAACTATAGATCAACATCCTTCATGAATACATGAATATAGACATAAAATCCCACAAAATATTACCAACTCAAATAAAAAAACATATAAAAATAATAATATACCTGAACAAGTGGGGTCTATCCCCCTACCCAATCAAGGCTAGTTCAAAATCCAAAAGCAATCATTAAAATCTCCCATATGAGTAGTCCTAAAGCAGGAACACCACAGGATCATATCAATTGGTGCAAAAAGCACCTTTCACAAAATTCAAAATCCATTCATGATACAAATGCTCAGTAAAACTAGGAAGAGAAAAGAATTTCCTCAGTTAGATGAAGGACATCTGCAAAAAACTTCACGCTAATATCATACAGTTAATAGTGAAAGACCACATTCCTCCACTATGCCAAAAACAGGATCTGGGCATAAAACAGGGATGCTCACTATCACCACTCTTATTCAATATTGTGCTGGAAATCCCAGCCAGTAAAATAAGGCAAGACAAAGCAAAAAAAGGCAAACAGATCCGAAAGGAAGAAATAAAACTGTCCCTTTTCATGGATGACATGTCTACATAGAAATTCCCAAGGAATCTACAAAAAACAAAAATAAATTTAGCAAGGTCACAGGATATAAGGTCAACACATAAAAATTAATTGCATTTCTATACATTAACAATGAGAAGTGGAAACAAATGAAACAAGCAAAGAAAGACTCAAACTCAAGCATAAATCTAACATGTACAGGATCCATATGTCGAAAACTACAAAATGCTGAAGAAAGAAAGAAAAACCTAGGTAAATGGAAAGAGCTACTATGTTCATGGATTAGAAGATTCCACGTAGTACAAAATGTCACTTCTCCCCAGTTTAGATTTAACATTACATCTTGATTTAATATCATATCTGGATTTTTATTTAAAATGTTGTTTCAGGGGATCCCTGGGTGGCGCAGCGGTTTGGCGCCTGCCTTTGGCCCAGGGCGCGATCCTGGAAACCCGGGATCGAATCCCACGTCAGGCTCCTGGTGCATGGAGCCTGCTTCTCCCTCTGCCTGTGTCTCTGCCTCTCTCTCTCTCTGTGTGTGACTATCATAAATAAATAAATAAATAAAAATTTAAAAAAAAATAAAATGTTGTTTCATATCCAATCTAATACAGATTTCATATACTTTCAATCAAAATTCCAACAGAATCTTTTTTGTACATATGAATAAACTAATCCTAACATCTACATGGAAAGGTAAAGGAGGTAAAATAGCCAAAACCCTTTTCAAAAAGTTAACAGTTTACTGAACAGTTTAAGTAAATACCAAAAGGAAGAGGGGATACTAAAAAGCCAAAGAGTCATCCTGGGCACAATTTAAGGAACACCTCAATGTAGCCAACATCTATAAGCCGCAGGCAAATGCCCTCTTCATTACCTTCCACGTAATCTTCAGCAACGTAGCTGTGCTCGTGCAGGATCTCCTCCATGCGGCTGAGTGTGATGGCTGCCAGGTGCCCAGGATACTTCAGCTGCAGGAGGCGCTGGAGGTAGCCAGCTGCTTGGCTTCCTCCCAGATTGATGCGTTTGCAGTTTTTAGCATCTAACCTACAATCAAGGAATGGAAAACAGTGCTGACGTTTTTGGCAACATGGAAGAAAGAACAGGGACCACTTGGTGGGGAGTCTGAGAGAAGGATAACAGTCCAGATGAACAAAGAAGAAACCAACCAGGTAAGGGAACAGAAAACTTTACAGATGAAGGGACTCTAAGTTCCCAGCCTCTTACTCAATGCAGGAATTCGTAGTCCACACCCAGACATCTAACTTCCAGCAAGAGTCTCAGAAGGAAACAAGGTTAGATGGAAAGATTGTGCGCTCTGAATTCAGACCCTAATGTGACTTGTCAAGCATTTCTCAACCTGTGGGCCTTGTAGAATCAGTGGGGGAAAATGTTAAACATACTAATTCTCAGGACTCCTTTGCTTTGGGGCAGGCCCGGGAATATGCATTTTAACAAACTTCTCAGGTAAGTGCAGCAAAGGCTGGAGTTTAAGATCCCCTCCCCTAGATACTCCACTTTTACTGATGCATAAACATTAAGGAACCATGCACATACTGGCTTACTGTAAACTAAAAGGACCTGGTCCCCTTCACATGATATAAAGGGAAAGAGAACCAGAATAACATTTTTCTTAACATGAGAAAGAGGAGCAGAGCACTAGGGTCTTGAAGCATAATGAAATGCTGCCGCTATATCATGCTTCACCAGCAGATGCCAGCATAGAACAGGCTACGCTCCAATGTGCTCATTTCTTAGCTTTCAGGTAAAATACTTTTCTCTCAGTATGATATAAAAATAACAAGGTTATTTTTAATTTCTGCATATTCTGTTTACATAAAATAGAAAACTCTATACATCAGGAATGTTTGGTAATATGTAAAAGAAGTATTATCTTCATAAATTTTTGTAGAAACTTCAGAGAAAATACCACTTTAGTTCTAAATAAATTCAACATTTATTTTGACTTAAACATTCAGACTATAATCTTCTAGTTCACAAAGTGCCATCACCTACATAATTATTTCATCCTCAGGGTGAGGATGAAATTAGTTTCTAAGAAACTCTAAGAAATTAGTTTCTCCCAATTTTACATGTTAAGCAGATATGTGAAGAGGGTAAATAACTTCACCCTCAGCAGGGCTGCAAATCCAGGCCTTCAAGGCCAAAACCAGGGCTCTACTTCCTACTTAAATGCCCTTTATGCACTGAGAAACCTCAGAGAGCACCATGCTGGCCTTCGTCTCTTCTCTGAGCATAAAAGTCCAAACATAAAATGAAAACAGGTTTATTTTTTTTATTTTTTTTGAAAACAGGTTTAAAAATGAAACTACCCTCACCTTTTATCCAACTTGGAAATGTTTTAATAAGTACCTGTATTACATGCCAGGGACTATACCTAGAAAAAGAAAGGTCTTAAAAAAAAAAAAAAAAGGTCTAAACAATCATGATTAAAAAGCTTTAAATAAAAAAATAACCTCTCAATAATAAGGTGACTCCAGAACATTTCAAAGACCGTTTACATTATTCAAATAATGTATTCAAAACATTTTTATGGAGCACCTACTACCTGCAGGTACTAGGTGAGCTATCTTGCCATAGTTCAAAATAGTAAAATTCTAGAATTGTAGATTTGGCCCTCGCAGACGATCTACTGCAACTTGGCCCAGGAGATCACAAAGGATGGAAGGTGGATTGACTAAAGTCACATAGTCAAGTATGTCAGAGGCAAGCCCAGAGGCCGGTTCACAGTCCAATGCTTGTTCTTTCCACTCCACCTCTAAAGTGGGCCCCCAATAAATGTTTTCTGAATGTTTCTCAAAACAGCACTCAAATGCTGTCAAGGCTACTCACCTCCCTTCTAAGATGGGTAAAATATGTGTACACTGGTATCCAGATGAAATGATGAGCCCACTGGAAATCAAGTTCTTTGGCTTATTGTGGTAAAAGCTGAAGAGGCTGTCTATTCCATAGGCAACCTTAGGGATCCCATAGCACTCAAAAAGAAGCTCGGACATCATTTGTCGAGAATACAGTGGGTTGCACACAGCTTCTGTCAGAACTATGGGATGATCGACACAGCCCTACTTTTAAAGAAAAGAGAAAGGAGACAAGTAACAAAAAACACTCTTTTCAAAGCACAAAAAGAAACCAAAGTCCTACTGTAAAGACTGAATTTGCTTTTTGGTTTTTAATCAAAAATCTGACCAGAAGCAACTGTAGAATACTCACCTCATCTCTACTGGAAGTTGTTGTAGAAAATATGAAAGCAGGGTCAATTTAAGGTTAATCAGTCAAACTCCCTCCAAAGTGTCAGCAAACCATGTCAGCTCTGTCTCCGATTTACCTTCAGAACCCAATGGCTTCATACCACATCCCCCTCCCCCAACTTCCTTCGCGTAAGTCACCACCACCTCTCACTTGGGTTATGGCAACAGCCTCCTAACTGACCTCCTGGTTCTACCCTATGCCCCTTGCCAGTTTGTTCTGCATTTAGCAGCTACAATGATCCTTCTGGAACAAAAGCCACATCCCTGCCCTTGCTCAACACCCTGCCATGGCTCCTCATTTCACGCAAGTAAAAGCCAAACGTGATCTGCTCCCCCCACCGCAGCTCTCTGACTTCCTCCTCCACTTACTATTCTCCTCTCACCCTGGCTGCTATCAGTTAGGACTGGGGCACATTCCTGCCTCGGGGCCTGCTCACTGGCTGTTCCCCGTCTGGAATGCCCTTTGCTCATTCACATGGCTTGCTCCCTCAGTCACCTCCTTGAATCCTTGCTCAAACAGCATCTTCTCCCTGCGTCCTATCCTGACCATGGGGCGGGGGGGTCATCCTCTCCTCTCCTCCTACCCTACCTGAAAATCTACCACCTAATTCTAGTTATTCGCCTTTTCATACTAGACTGTCTTTTTTTTTTTTCCATTCTAGCTCCAAAGCACAGAAAAAATGTGTCACATTCACGGATGTATTCCGAACGCCTAGAAAAGTGCCTGACACAGAGTGGGGTGCTCAATACCTACGGCCGAGTGTGTGCTGCAAGGGAGGAGGAGCGCTGTGTGCTCGCTGCTGTACCCCAGGAGCCTGGCGCACGGCGTGCACACCTTGGGCGCTTACGACTTACTCGACTGACCAAATGAACGAGTAAATGAGCAAATGAGAGCTCCTGTAGTGAGGACGACCCCAGAGAGCCCAGAGCGCGGAGCCGCGAGCCCCCCCCCCCCCCCGCTTCACCTGCGAGGAGACACCCAGGTGCTGGAAGCTGTAGTCCAGCAGCAGCTCCTGCAGCTCCAGGTTGACCGGTACGTTGCGGTCGAAGGGCGAGCGCAGCATCCAACGCAGCGGCTCCAGGCTGCCCAGCGCGTTGCCCACCTGCGGGCCCGCCCCGCCCCGAGCCCCGCCCCGCCCGCGGGCGCACACAGCGCGGAACTGCAGGCGCGGCTCGGGACCCGGGTCCGGGCCGGGGCACGCCCAGCCGGCGCGGGCCTGGAACGACCCGTTGTCCAGCACGAGCGGCACCGGCAATGGCCCGTGTGCCCCCGGCCCGGCCTCGAGCACCGGGTCCGGCGCGGCGCGGGCGTCGCGGAACGGGAAGACGTTGGCCACCGCGCCGGCCGCCCCGGCCGCCGCCATCTTGGAGCGCGCACGCCGCCGCCCCGCCCCCTTCCGCAGCGTCGCCCAGGCGGCGCCGAGCCCCGCCCCCCCGCGGCCCGGCGCGGAAGGCGCAGGGTCCCGCCCCGACGGCGAGGAGCGCCTGCCGAGCCGACTTTCGCTACGCCGGGCCAGCCTTTGCGCGTGACTCGCCCGCAGCGACCCAGACCGTGTGGGGACCGCTAGGCCCCGCCCATCTTGGTCTCGCAGGCCCGCCTCTGCTTGACCTCGTCCCACCAGCCGGCCTGGCCACGCCCCTTCGCCGCAGCCGGGACGCCGGCCAGTAAGCCCCGCCCCGAGGCGTGACGCCACCGGGCCCCGCCCCGAAGCGTGACGCCACCAGGCCCCGCCCCTCCCTGGGCTCCGGGACTAGGCGCTGACCTACGCGGTCCCGCCTTCTCGACCCGCCACCTCCCGTTTTCCGCGTAACTCGCCTTCACTCCTCCTCCGCACGGTGAGGCCGCCCTCGCCGGCAGCCCGCGAAGCGGACTAGGGGAGCGATAGTGTTCAATTTCTTTTTATTTTTTTTTTAAGATTTTATGTATTTATTCATGAAAGACACCGAGAGAGAGAGACAAGCAAAGACACAGGCAGAGGCAGAAGCAGGCTCCATGCAGGGAGCCCGACGTGGGGCTCGATCCCATCCCGGGGCTCGACCCCGGGGCTCCAGGATCACGCCCTGGGCCGAAGGCGGGCGCCAGTCCGCTGGGCCACCCGGGGATGCCCCTCGATTTCTTGCCCAGCAGTCCTGCTACGCACTTGTTCACTTTGTGAAAGTTCATCGTACTGTCCACTTATGATTCGTGCACTTTCCTGTAATATTTTGTGATACAATAAAGCGTTTTCAGAGGTTTATTATTATTATTTATCGTTTATTAGCTCCCACAGACTGTGCCCTCTCACTGAGACCTCAAAGACTTAGGAAAAGAGGAGGTGGGTAGAGGGATTGGGTGACGGGCACTAAGAGGGCTTGTGATGAGATGAGCACTGGGAGGGTGTTACACTATGGTGGCAAATTAAATTTAAATAAAATGTTTAAAAATTTGCAAAAAGGACTAATTGATTCTCAATATGCATAATCTGTCTTCCAAATTTTTTTTGTATTTTATTTATTTATTCATGATAGTCACAGAGAGACACAGAGAGAGAGGCAGAGACACAGGCAGAGGGAGAAGCAGGCTCCATGCAGGGAGCCCGACATGGGATTCGATCCCGGGTCTCCAGGATCGCACCTCGGGCCAAAGGCAGGCGCCAAACCGCTGGGCCACCCAGGGATCCCCTATAATCTGTCTTCATTTTGGTGACCTCCCAAAAGGGGTGGTAACCTGCCTCCTCCCCACCCCGCAGGAGGTCATCTAGTATGACTATATGACTAAATTCTGGCCAATGGGCATGGGAGTAGAGGTCATGGGACACTCCCCCCCTCCCTCAGCTCTAGCTCTAAAAGGATTGGGCGTTGTACTGTAAGCCGGCAAATCTAATATAATTTTTTTTTTAATGGAGACCACAAAATAAAGTCTACACAACGATGGATTATATGTACAGGAATATATTTTTAACAGGTAATGTATTTATGAGGATGTTTTCTATTTCCGATATTCATGATTACAATTACAATTTTTGCAACTGTTCACTACATTTCCCAAGTCAATGACATTTAAACCATTGTCAGGCATCAATGTTTCACTTCTAAGGCATAATCATTTAACGGACAAAAAATTAATTAATTAGATTAAATACAGTAGGGGCACCTGGGTGGCTCAGTGGTTGAGCATCCGCCTTTGGCTCAGGGTGTGATCCCCAGGGTCCTGGGATCCAGTTCCCTGGCAGGCTCCCTGCATGGAGCCTGCTTCTCCCTCTGCCTATGTCTCTGCCTCTGTGTCTCTCATCAATAAATAAATAAAATCTAAAAAAAATAAATAAAAGGACTGAGCAAGCTCTCCCTTACCTGATTTCCCTCAGCTAGCAGTATACAAAGGTTTACAGCAGCTGCCTTGACTCTATGCTTCCAGTTCTGGAACACATAACTTTGAGAGAAAAAAAGCAAGTTAATTATAAAAGACGGCTCTGAATAAACATCTTAAACAGGAGATGAGACCTTAACCCTTTCTCAAAATCTCTGTGAACACTTCTAGGCCAGACTGAAAACCAGCCAAGTGGCAAAATCAGATTAAGGGTGTTGCCTTCGAACACAAACCCATTATCTCATATCTGAAAGTACTCATCCTTTAGCTGAGAAAGCAGGAATAAGCAGAAGACAGAGAATAGTAAATATATGTGAATGTAAGTTTAAGAACTACATCTCTACATACTAACATGGAAAAGCCTTCAAAATTTAGTTTTAAAAGAAATAAGTGAAGGCAGTACAATGTGTAATGAACTCCCTTTTTAAAAAGGGGGAGTAACAAATACATATGTTTTTGCTCATATTTTCATATAGATAGAGAGGAAACTAATATGAGTTTACTTGTAAAGAGTGGAGCCAAGGGTCGCCGGCGGGGCTCAGCGGTTGAGTGTCTGCCTTTGGCCCAGGGAGTGATCCTTGAGTCTCAGGATCAAGTCCCACATCGGGCTCTCTGCATGGAGCCTGCTTCTCCCTCTTCCTATGTCTCTGCCTCTCTCTGTGTGTATTTCTCATGAATAAATAAAAAAAGTCTTTAAAAAAAAGAGTGGAGCCAAGGTGGAAGGATCAGGTGGAGGAAACTTTTTCACTGCACACCTTAAAACATTTTTAGCCATGTGAATGTATTACTTTTTCACACACACACACACACACACACACACACACACACAAGCACTATGTCTAAGAAAGGTAGCCTGGATTCTTGATCCCACTTCTTTGCTTCTGTATAATAAGAGGATAATAATCCATACCATCTGCCATGTAACTTTATAAGGCCTCTCACCATAGTCATTGATACTGGGCTTGGTCATGTGGCTTGCTTTTAGCCAATGATAACCAAATGTGACCTAAGCAGAGGTTTTTGTTGTTGCTTTTTTTTTTTTAAGATTTATTTATTTATTCATCACACACACACACACACACACACACACACACACACACACACAGGCAGAGACAGAAGCAGGCTCCATGCAGGGAGCCCGACGTGGGACTCGATCCTCGATCCTCCTCGGTCTCCGGGATCAGGCCCTGGGCTGAAGGCAGCACTAAACCGCTGAGCCACCCAGGCTGCCCTGAGCAAAGGTTTTAAGTGTGCTTTGTGGTTTTAGGCTGGTCTCTTGCACTCCTGCTATTAGTCATGAGAAGAACATATCCTGAGTCTAAAAAGGATGGGAGACACCTGGAGCAGACCAGAACTCAAACAGTGGCCAGGAACCAAGTTCAACTGACCTGCAACATAAAGTGGATCTGCCCTGTGGCCGCATGAACAATAATACCAAAAATGTTTGTTCTTATAATCCATCAAAATTTTGGGTTGCCATGCAGCATCATCATAGGAGAACACTGACAGACACACTAGACCAATGGTGCCCGATAATACTTCCTGCCATGATGGAAATGTTCTGCAATGTCCAATGCATGAGACATGTGTGAGTAGTGCAAACGAGAAGCTGATTTTTTAATTTTATTTAATTTTAGTTTATAGTTAAATTTAAAAAGCCATGTGTAGCTAGTGGCTACTCTGTTGCACAAAAAACAAAGCACTGGTCAAAATCTATGGCTGTGGTTATTTGCCTACGGAAATGACTAGAAGAAAATAACAACTAGACTAGAACAACAACAGAAATTTATTCTATCATACTTCTGGATGCCAGAAGTCCCAAATCAAGGTGTTCACAGAGCCATGCTCTCCCTGAAGATTCTAAAGGAAAAAATTTGTTCCATGTTTTTATCTTATATTTTGATGTTGCTTGTAGTCATTGGCTTGTACGCACATCACTTCACTCTGTCTCCACTGTCACATGGCATTCTCCTTGTGTGTGAATCTCTTTTCCTCTTCTTAGAAGGATACCAGTCATATTGGATTAAGTGCCCATCCTACTTCAGTATGACCTTATCTTAATTAATTACATCTGTACACCCTGTTTCCATCCCACCCACAGAGTGTTGTTGGGAGCTGCTGGAAATATAAAGCTCTTCCACCTACCACCACCACCATCCCCCTGCCCCTCGATCTTGGCCCTCAGCACTACTGGATCATCCTGCTGGGTGTTTCTGGCTAGAGGCCTCTCCTCTTCTGGCCCCTCCTGATCCCCACAACTGGTAAGGATGGCACCCACAGCCTCACTGTGGGAACAGTCACAGCTAGGCTCTTGAACAGACTCTGTCCAAATCTCTAGGAAGTAGAGCTCATTTCCCAAGCCCTACCTCACTGAGATTAGCATGAGGCAAGTGAAGTATTTGCTCAGAGAGTAAAATTTAATAAGGTGCAAAAAAATTCAATAAGATATTTGATAAACTATTTTCAAAATCAAAATTCAAAACAGCTATAGCATTCAAAACAACATGAACAAAATAATAAAATTTGAAATCGAGATCCGACTGTTGCTGATATTTTCTTTTGCTTCTGACTCGATATGGTGAAGCGTAGACTACTATCGGTCCTGTGCTATCTGAATGTCATCATAACCGATCCTGAGTGCTTCAACAATAGGGAAATACACTAATGTCTGCAACTTGGAAAATGCATTTTATTTAATTGCTAGTGGATTGCTAGATGGACAGATAGATAGCTATGGGATAGATATTTCAGCATTGTAAAAATGGTAATTGTTTGGTCTAGGTGGTGGGCATGTGGGCTGTCAGTGTAGAATTCTTTCACCTTTTCTGTATGCTTGAAACCTCTCATAATGTTGAAAAGGAAAAAATTAAAAGCAGTGAGAACACCCAAGCCTGGCTCTCTGGGGTCCAACAAGCTCTCTCTCCTGAATCCTTGGATGTCCAGATCTGGGTTTTCCATCACCCCCTCACTGGCAGTGAGGACTAAGCTATCTATCTGGTCTGTCCCCTCTTTGATTGAGGCCTCTCTCTGTCCCTTGACCTGAGAACCTTCATTCCCACCAACAGAAAGTCAAGGATCCTCTCAACTTTCTGACTTGTCCCTATAAGCCTGTTGGGCTCCCTCCTGAGTCCCTAAGGCAGGAACAGATCAGTCCCTGGGGTAAGACCTGTCATTTAATGAAGCATGTTCCACAACAGAACATCCTTCTATATTTGAGGGGAAAAAAACTATCAAAGCCTACTTTTAAAATATGGAGGACCTGAAAATAAAGCATAGAGATAAACAGTGATTATCAACTGCAGGGTGGGAGGTGACGGGTGGCAGGGAGGGAGGAAGCATTTAGAAATCTGGTGTCTGCAGGAAAGAGTTTACCCAAATTCTAAAAGTGGAGAGCCTTCTTTGAGGGCAGGCAGCTTGGGCTTTCACCACTGGGGGACAAGGCAGGGCCATCTGGGGACCAGGTGGTGGCAACTCTTGGATTCCCCCAGGGGCAAGGGTCTTGGCTCCAGGCCAGGGTCTCAAAGTGTTGAGCCAGGTACACCAATGCGTGACTGACGCGGATGCTGGAGGGGACCACTTTTCAGGATCTGCACAAAGAACTGATGAGTTACTGATGGGCACTGATGGGCACCCTGGGGGCCCCCACCCCCTCCTCAATTCGACCCCCTAAGGAATCTAGCTAGGCCTAACTGCTCCCTCAGACTCTGAAAGTGCCCTCACTGAAGACCCGAAGCAAGATTGGAATGCCTCCTTTCAACTTGTACACACATACATTGGCGTGTTGGAGGCAGGGGTGCAGGGATGGATCTCAGCTCCCTATTTCTCCCTGCAGCCTGAATGCAAGTCAGAAATAGATGTACTACCAATGGGGGTGCTCCTATAAGGCTGGCTGTCCTGCCCCCGTCTCGCAGGACCCAGGCTCCTGAAAGCTGAGCACAAAGCCTGAACCAGAATGCTGGGGAGTGGATCTAGGCATGTCCGAGGAGGTGGCACTATCTATGCGTCTCATTTGTCCTTCTAAAGATAGGAAGGATGGAGCTGATACACGTGATGCTCCCACTTCCCCTCCCACTGCAGCAGTCCTGGCTTTTTCTGAAGACTACAGACTGCCCTGAGACTCAGAGTGCACCCCAGGGTCAGTGGACCCACTGAGGAGAAGTGGCAGGCAGGGCAGGCAGGGCTGGGGGTGGAAGGGAATCACCTTCCAAGCCTGGGAGACATCAGAAAGCTTAGGGAAGCTGGAAACTGAGGTTCCTCTGGCCAGCTCTGGATCCTGGACAAACAAGAATAGTGACAAATGGTGAAAGGCAGATGACAGTGGGCAACTCAAATGACCCGTTTAAATCGTCAGAACCCTCAGCAACAGAGGGGACCAGATCTTGTCCCTTATGCTCCATGGCTCTAGAACCAAGGGTGGTCCGAAGTCACCTCTGTCGCAGGCACACATACGCGCACACACACACAGAGGCACACATTCATCAAGACTCTGACAAGACACAGATGCAGGCTTCTCTGCACTCCACACACACATCTTTATATCTCCTACACATGCACGCCAGGCCCCCACAGTCATTGTAAAAGGCAGGGAGAATGGATATTGTTCTTAGGCATTCTCACAGTTCTTCCTTGTGTACAGATCACATCTAGAGAAATTGTTCCAAACTAGTCCTCTGCCTTGGTGGTAGAGACCAAAAACCTTCTGCAGGGCTTCTCTTGCAGTAAGGACCCCAGGAATGGCCCAGCCTTCCTGCATCCCTTGGTCCCATCTCTTAAGACTGACTACGACCCTCTCCAATGGGTTCAAGACTGGCGCTTTGGAGTGGGATCTGTACCAAAAAAGGACAGGATTCTCTAGGTAAATTAAAAATAACAAAAACAAAAAACCTCAAAGAGGCTGTTCAAGAAGAGGGGAGACTGGGACTCTAATTGCTCAGGCTGTTGATTCTAAACAGCCAGATCTCTTCGCTGTGGCTGTGTAAACTTAGCTTGGACTTAAGTGGGGTTCTCCAGGGTGAGAGATGCCTGGGAGTTCAGGTTGGCCCCTGGCCCTGGGAGCCTCAGGAAAGACACCTGCTGATTTCCTTTATAGTTCTCCTGCATGCCCTTATTTGTTGGCTCCCCACCCCCACCCCCCCACCCCCACCCCCCCCCACCCCCCGCCCTCCCAGGATTGGAAGTTAAAAGAATCCCTGGAATTCTCAGATGGATCCAACCCCTAGGAGGGATTCAGAACAAATCTTGTCCTGGTGGCTATAGGGCTGCCAAAGCCACACAAATCGCTGGGAGCAAGGCATGCTCCTTCCCCTGCCTCCCCCAAACGCCTGGAGAGCCTCCTCCTCTTAGTGAGGACCATCCTCACCTCTTCACTCCCCAGGGTTCTCTCAGGCCCCTTTACCTACAAGTGCTCCTCCACCTACCCCCGCTTCACCCTACCTGGCCAGAGCCGGTTTCCCTGCGGTCCAACGCTTTAGGATGGGGGGGGGGGGGCACAGAAATGCAGAACTGACACGAAGGGCGGTCGCCTTTGTTTCTTCTTTATTTGCGGATATAATTATGTACCGCACTCTAAATTAGAGATAGATTTTTTTTTTCTGATATACATTTCATCTTATTCACCACGAGCACACCACACGCACAGTAGAACAGTTCCACAACCTGATAAATTGCACAAGATGAGTTTGGATTCCTGAAAACCGGCAGGCAGGTCAGCCCTGCCTGGGCTTCTCGCCTCCCCGCTTCGCCGTAGGAAATCGCCCACCCGAATCGGATTTCCCGGCCAGCCTTTCCCTCCGCGGGGTTGAAATGTCTCTGGAATGGGAAGCACTCTTGCTTGGAAATGGCTGGACGCTGCAGATTCCGAGCACTGGATGGCTGTGAAATGTCCCCCCAAGGTCAAGTTTCTGCGCCTGCGAGCTGCGCCCCCTCTCCCTCCCTTCCCACCCGCTTCAGCGACAGGGACCGAAGAGTCGGGGTCCCTCGGGGAAGGACAGAAAGCCCGGCCCGTAAATTCGTCCCCGCCTCCCCAGAAACTAGGGTGTTGTGGTAAAGAAAGGACAACAGAAACGCAGACGCGATGGATTGTGGATTCCTATCCCCTCCCACCCCCCATCCCCAATAATCAGAAACTAGGAACCAGAGATGTTTGAAGCTTGGCTTCCCAAGCGCGGCGGCAGGGCGCACGGGGCTGGTGGGGTGGGTGGGGACGGTGGGAAGAGCGCGCGGGAGCGGGAGCGGGAGCCCCGCGCCCTAGTCCTCCGCGTTGGTTCGGTAGGCCTCGATGAGGCCCTCCAGCGAGTGCACGAAGCCGGACACACTGCAGATGCCACCGATGACGAAGATGGCCACATCGAAGAAGACTTGGTGCCACAGCAGCTTGCGCCAGAGCAGGCGCAGGTGGAAGAGGCTGGGCAGCAGGAAGCAGAGGCCGGCGCCCGTGAGACTGCCGGTGAGGCCCATGAGCAGCGCGAAGTGCGGCACGTAGATGGCCATGAGCAGCGTGAAGACCACGAGCGCGCAGCGCAGCGTCAGCCCCCAGGACTTGAGGCGCCCGTCGCCGCCGTAGCAAGCGGGGAAGAAGGCGCGGCTGCCTTCCTGGAAGAGCGACTTCTCCAGCACCTCGACCGCGGCGAAGAAGGGCAGCGGGTAGGACAACAGCGCTTTGGCCACCAGGAAGATGTTGACCACGGCACGGATGGAACCGGGCAGGTTATCCGTGATGACCTCCTTGGTCTCGTCGGCCCAGGTGAGGTAGGCGACCAGCGCGAAGAGGCCTTTGAGCACGCAGGCGGCGATGTGCGTCCAGTTCATCATGCAGTGGAACTCGCTGGGCTGCTGCATGTTGCCCTCCAGCGAAGGCAGGAAGATCTGCGACGTGTAGCTGAACACGATGATGCCAATGGAGATGGGGAACTTCTTGACGTCGATGTAGAACTTGACCTTCTCCCAGGCCCAGTCGCGTGCCCGCGAGAGGCAGTAGGCGATGACCAGGATGTTGATGACGAAGTGGGCCAAAGTGCACAGCAGGCTAAACTTGGACACCGCCTTGAGGTTCTTAAGGAAGGCGCAGGGCAGCAGCACGGCGGTGGCGATGATGGACCAGGACTTCTGCGACACGGGCAGCCCCGGGAAGCTGTTGTACATGAGGTTGCCGCTGACAACCACGTACAGGATGCAAGTCATCACCAGCTCGATGATCTGCGCTACGTTCACCACGCGGCCTCCCAGCGTGGGGAAGCGCGGGGCGCAGCACGCGTTGGCTATGGCTACGTAGGAGTCCCGCACCCGCACCACCTCGCCGTCCTCGTTCTCCTCGTACAAGCATGCGATGAGGATCTTGCCGGTGTAGCAGCACACCACGGCGGCGAAGATGATGAGGAACAACCCCAGGTAGCCGCCGTGCAGGATGGCGTAGGGCAGGCCCAGCACGAACATGCCCTGCGGAGCGGAAAGGCAACCAGACCCCGGAGCTCAGCGGCCGCAGCCCCGCTCGAGGGGACCTGGGGGCGTGGCTTAAGGCAGTAGCCGCAAGGGGGAGCTAAGCGGAGTGAGAACCCGGCGTAAACCACCCGCAGGTTTAGAGGTTAGAGTAGGCTGGATTGGGGGTGCACCGCGGCCTAATGCGGGAAGCCGGGGCGTCGAGTCAGAGATGGAGTGCGAGGTGTTCAAGGCCGGATGCTGAGAGGGGAAAGTGCGCTCAAGGCTGGGAGGTGCGGAGGAGGCTGAGTGTGGGAGGGTCAACACACCAGGAGGGGATGCTGTATAAGATAATTTGTTAGAGATAAGGGGATGGAGAGGTCGTGGCTAGAGAAGGGCGCTGAGAAAGGTAGAGAGCTGGGCCCAAGTCATTGGGAAGAGAGGGCGCGGGATTTAAGGTGGGGCTGGAATGGGATCCAGGGAAGCTCATAAGAGCCTATGGCCAACTGGGGAAGAACACGAAAGCGGCAGCGGGAGAGAAAAGAGCTAGGGTAGGGAGGAAGAGAGGCTGAGGGTGCGCGAACGCGAAGCAGAAGGAAGCAAGGAGGCAGGAATGTGAGGATGCTCTAAATGGCTTGGGGGTGGGGGATGAGGCCAGAGGCGCCGGGAGTCCTAGGGCTAGCCCCCAGTAGGGTAGCAGAGGCTGAGGCCTGAGGAAGGGGCCGTCAGTGGTAGAGGATAAGGGGCCTCCGGGGGGGAAGCGCGAGCCTGTGAGAGTCTAAATCGAGCAAGCGTCAAGCTGTGGACAGAGGCGGGCGGTCTACGGAAGGAGGGTTTGGAATCTACAAAGCGAAGAGAAGCTAACGAAATCTAGGGTTCCCGCCGTCTCCAAGCCTCCAGGTCCGCTCCCTGGCCTCCCTCCGGGCCTCCGGAACGAGGCCTTCAAAGATGCCCCTGGCGCAGGCGCGGGGGCCAGGAGGCGGTCGCGGTGCCCTGCCCCGTGGTTCCGCTCGGCCGTCTCGCAGGGCCCGGGAGCAGGAGGCGCCTCGGGTCGGACCACTCAGTGCGCAGGGACCTGCGCAGCCTGGGTCCCCAAAGCAACCACGCAGCGGCCTTCTGCTCCCGAGAGATCCACGTTGTGCGCCCCAACGACCGTGAGCTCCGGGGACGCCAGGGGGACCAAGCCACAGGGCCCGGGGGGATCCTTGGATTGAGGCCTCCTCCTCCCCTCCAGCTGCGGCCTGCCTCCCTTTGCCAGCTCCTGGGGTCGTTAGGCAGACTCCAAACCCGCTCCAAGCGGAGTCCTGCGCCGCCTGGTGGGGAGTGGGTCCTTGCCGGTAGGGTGAAGGGGTGGCAGGCCTGGAGACCAGAGGTTCTTAAGAGCATCCAGTGGCGACTTCTCCAGGGTGACCCGCAGAGAAGCTGGTCACCTCTTTGCGGCTTAGCCGGGATTTCGGGTGAAAGGGGTGAGTCTGTGTGCTGCAAGCGCAGAGCTACCACAGACCAATTGTGCTTGTGCGGGTACAAAATTATGTGCTTACTTTTGTGTACACCTGTATGTCCCCAATAGGGCTGCACCTGAGAAGGTGGGCTGGATCCTATTTGCATGAATCTGTGCTTGTATGCATGTGTATGTTCAAACAGGTTCGTGCGTGTGTTTGGTATGCACAGGTATGTGCTTGTGTGGGGGTGTATGAAGGTGCAGTTTGAGGGTAATCTTGTGGTCTATATATAGCTGCATGTCGTGTGCACCTGTGCCCAGCGTTTGTTCTTGTGGGAAGGGGATATATGACCAAGAGAGTCTGTGGGAGGAGAGTCCCAGCTCAGCAGTTTCCCTCTCATCTTTCCGTCTGAAAATGCAGCTGTGAATCCATTCCGGAGTCCCCCCGCCACACGGTTCCCTCCAATCCTGATTTTCTTTCTTCCTCACCCCTCTCCGCTCCCCTCTTCCTGTTTCCCTCCCGTCTGCAGGGTCTGAGGGCAAGTGCCTCTCAAACCAAACCCCTGCCTAGCAGTCCTGCGGCTGGAGCCGCAGGAGGGAGTGCGGGTCAGGGCGGGAGACATCGATTTGTAGGGTTGTAGATACCCGCCCCCCACCCCAAGGGCTGGGAGGGATGGGGGGTAGGCGAGATCCTGGGTGCGGAGGGGGTCTCTCTCGGCGGAGATCGAGCTCGCCCGGGGGACTCGGCTGAGGGTAGAGCCTGGTGCTCCAGAATGGGAGGAGGTGGAGGGTGGGGGCCGGCAGAGCAGGGAATCCCGCGCTCACCTGGATAGCGTTGGTCACGTTCCAGCCCGCCTCCCACGCCGTGATCTTGGGTTTGTCGTGGCCCCCAAATTCGCCACCAGCCCCCATAGCCTGGTCTTTGGAGCCCGAGGGCGGCAGGGGCGCGCCCCCGCCGCGCTGGTAGTGGATGTCTCCCTCGACGGGCGGTTCGGCGCCCTCGTCGCCGCAGGGCTCACCCTCGGTTTTTAGGATGTCCATCTGCAGGCCCTGACGGTGCTCAAAGTCGAGGTCGTCGCAGTGAGCGAAACCCACCGCTTCCTCGTCGGTGGCCGCCTGGAAACCCATCCTGGCGAACATGCCGCTCACCTTGGCCTGGGACTTGTTGGACACAGTTGTGGCCACATTGGACAGCTTGCTGCGGAGAAGGGTGGCCATGGCGGCGGCGAGGTCCGCGGAAAGGACACAAGGGGCTGGGGACGCGGGGGACGCGCGGCAAGGCGGCGAAGGCCAGGGGGGCGCGAGGCCGCTATCTTCGCTCGCTTTCCCCGCGGCGCCCCGAGGCGCCCTGGCTCATGACCCTCTCGGCTGGCGTTGGAGGCTCGCTCGGAGCCCACCCTGCGGGCGGGCAGCGGGGCTGGCGGAGCGGCGGCGAGTGCACTGCGGAGCTGCCGCGGGGCGCGCGCTGGGCTGCGGAGGGCGGCGGCGGCGGCGGCGTCAGAGCCGCTACGCGAGGCTGGCGCGGCGCCCCCACCCGCGCGCGGCCCAATGCGCTCCCGCCCCTCGGAATCAGGCGGAGGGCGGGCTTTGGGGAAGGGGGAACACCCGGAGGCGGGGGGTGGGGGGGAGGAGGGCGACGAGAAGAGACAAGGGGCTCGGAGGGACTCCTGAGAATTGAGATGGGGGCCGGGGAAGGGCGGCCGCGGGATGGGTGCACCGAGTGGGAGCGCACACGGGGAAGGGGCTCAGAGGGCACGGTGGGGGCCGGAGTGCTGCATTTCTGGGGGAGGTGCTAAGCTCGGATCCTAGCCCTTCCCACCTCGCCGGCGCAGGGAGGGAGGGGGCCGAAGCGTGCTGATTCTCGCGGTCCCGCGGCCGCGACTACCCCCTCCAGAGCCCGAGAGCCTTTCGGCCCCAGAGCCTCTGGCCAAGGACTGGTCTAGACGTCCAGAAGGCAGCGACAAGTCACCTGTCTCCGGCGGCGCGGGCCGTCTGGGCGTCGATCTGTACCCGTTACGCACACTGAGACCTGTCCGCAAGCCCCCCTCGAGTGCAGAAGTGTCCGTCCTGGGCCGCTCTCAAGAATGCTCAGCCTGGCCTCGGTCCCTGGGCTGCTTCAGCCCGTCCAGGGGCGCTGCGCTGGAAGCGATTCTGCGGCTCGCTCGCCACCGACCGCTCTCAAAATGTGAGCAGAATGGAGGCGAAAGGTTGGCCTTTCACTTTCTTTGCGTTTGGGAGCGTGGAAGGAGGCAGGACTTCTTGAGGGCCTCTCTGGACAGCCTCGTGAGTCTGCGAATGTCCACGCCGCGGAGGGGCGCAGCCGGTGTCGCGGGCGAGGAAAGCAGGGCTCGCGGCGGGCCCGGGGCGCGCAGGGGCGCGCAGGTGCGCGGGCGCTCTCCGCGGTGCTGAAACCCTGGACCGGTTCCGTTGAGTGCGGTGCGTGTGTGCGCGCACGAGGAAGAGAGCGACCCGCAGACAAAGACCGATACTGCATCAGATACAGCTACGGGCCGAATCTGAGCGGACTCCGAGGGTGAGATCTGGTAACGGTGTTTATTCTGTAGATGTGTGGTTTCGTGCGCATTTGAGTCTCTGCGTGCGCAGAGCTTGTGTGTTGGATTGTGTGGTTAAGTGTTCCCGAATGGGTTGCCTGCGGTTTTGCCTGTGTGAGCCCTTTTGTGGTTGTGTCTCCATGAGGGTCCACCGCTCGGTTTGGGTCCCTGCCTGTGTTTCCAGCTGGGCTCCCGCAGGGATTCTTCTTGAGCCTGAGCTGTAAACAGCTTTGCAACCCAGCCTAGGTGGAGGACTGGCGGCTGTGACTGGGGTGGGGGTAGGGGTAGGGAGAAACTGAAGCAAAGGAAAAAAAAGGGATCCCCTATTTCCCCCTCTCAAAGCTCTGTCTCTCTGAGAACCCCAGTCTCCCCCTCCCCTGTAGTATTTCTAGATTAGCTCACGCCAGCGCACAAGTAGGGCGGCCTGAGGGCTTTGACCAGCGAGTTGGAGCTGCCAGGACGAGATAGGCTTCCCCCCTACTCCCTCTCCCTCACTGTCAGCACCTCACAGTCTTCCAAAGCAGCTCCTCTAGAGTTAGGGAACCTCCACCACATTGGACAGAGATGCTCTTGATCCCACCCCAGGTACCCCCCGCCTTAAATTGCCCCAAGAGCCTGCTTTCCAGAAACCAAGACAGAACCACCCCCTCCATAACCTGAAGAATCAGTCTCCCTGTACCAGCTGCTGTGACAAGAAAACCTTTCCATAGAGCCAGACCCCAAACACAGACCCTCCAAGTCATGCTTTGACTCAACAAAGACAGAACAGAAATCCTTCCTCCTCAAACATAGTCAGTCTCCTCCAAAGAGACTTGAAATAGAACTCATCTCCCATTGCAGAGATTTGCCCTATGCAGAGACCCTCCTCCACCCCCATCCCCTGAGGCTGGGGAAGAGAGATCCTTTTCCTACAGACTACTACAGACAAAGATCTTTACCTCCTAATCCTCAGCCGCCACCTTTTCTGTTCGAGGTGAAATTCTTTAGTTCCACACAAGGTGATGTGGGCAGAGACTAGGGGTCCCTAGTGCCTGCCTCTACCCCATACACATCCAGACCTGAAGATGGCCATTGATGCCTTCTTTGATAAGCGAAGTAATGACATATATGTATCAGTTGATCATTGCTGATTTATGTGTAGATTTTATGAGGGTCCAAAATGCTTACCCTCTCTTTTTCCCTTACGATGTCCACTGCTATAAGACACAAGGGAAGCTGTGCAGTTCTTTCATTAGTGAAAAATAGGGTCATTCATTCATTTATTCACTCAGCAAACCTTCTCACTGCCCTACTGCGCATGTGTCTGTCTTCCCACTGTTGTGGAAGCCACCAAGACATGTGAACATGTTCTCTGCCTAGGCTCCCCACCACAATTCTTGGGTTTGTGAAGACATCAGAGAGCATTCAGTCTAATCATCCTTTCTGCGATGCTTAAAACATCCTTAAAGCACTGCTTATTTTACAGATAAGCACATCCAGGTGTGGCAGTGAAGTGTCCTGCTCAAGGTCACCCAGAGTCTAGAGTAGAGCCAGGCTAGGCCCCGCGAATCCTGATGCTCCTCTGATACCTTCCCTTCCATGACCTTGTCTGTCCTTCCATTTCCTCTTCCTGGTTGTTTGGTATTTGTCCACCACACCATCAAGAGACGAAATTCGAAATTCGAAGCAGATATCCATCCCTCTGGCAGTTAGATGCCAGCAGTTGGAGGAGGAAAGCCTTGTATCCCTCTTTTCTGGCTAATTGGGATAAATGCCTCTTCTCTGGCCAGGGTGGCAAGCTCCCAAGCAGCCCCTCCCTTATTGGAAAATTCTGCTCCCTTGTACTAAAAATTCTGCTCTTAGTGTACTAGCTGTGTGACGTTGGACTACTTACTTAACTTCTCTTAGCTTCTACTTCCTCATCACTAAAATATGAAAATAATAATAACAACCTCATTTGGTTTTTGAAGGGATTCAGTGAGTCTTGTATATAAAATGCCTAGCAATGAATGCTCAGTGGCCAGTTCATGATAGCAATTATTCTATCCTTGGTGTCATATCAAATGACCATATGTGGTTGTTCAGGGAAAAGTGAGTGTACAAGAAAAATCCTGTGATGGGTGTGAAAGTCAGGGTGAGTTGGCATGTGCACTTTTCTGTCTTTGCTTCACCTCTCTGTCCTCACCCCTTCCAGGGAAAGGAATGGACGTCAGGTGTTGGGCAGAGGGAAGGGAACCTGGCAGGCAGCCCCAGGAGGCAAACAGGACAACCTGCCTAGCTGGTAATGAGCTAGGCGTGCTCTAGTGAAGCCATCAGCCTCTAGATTCTCCTGACAGCTCCTCTAGGGGCACCCTCTCGAGAGGAATTTGCAGCATCGAGGCCCCCTGCTTTGAAACACAACGCACACATATACACATACACTCGCATAACAGAGAATGACAAGGCAACTGACAGATGGACAAAGAAATGGATTCAAGCACATTGGCAGATTTACACTGGGCAGCGCATACAGGTCAAGGACAGGGCAGCACATGGACACACAGAAGATTTGACCCAAGATTGCCTGCCACACAAAGAAACCAGGACAGACACCCCTGGATTAATGCCCATAGGCACCACCACCCAGATAACAGCCTTGGACACATGGCAGCACGGGACAGGCATATACATAGGATCACACATCCAGATTCATGCTGAGACCCATATTCAGGTACCCCCAGTGCAAGAATATCTCTATAGGATTACTAAAGGGGAAAAGAGGGGAGAACAAAGAGAGGAAAGGGGTAGAAGAGACATAAAAAGGAACATGCCAGAAGAGGGAAGTGGGAGACAGAGGAGGACATGCCCGGCAGAAGCACCAACTAGCAAGGCACAAAAGAGACGGAGATGCTACATACAGCCTTCCTCTTGACCTATGCCAGGGACCCAGTCCTGTGACTAAGAAAAATGGGAGCTGGAGGGAGTGTGGGGAGGGAGCACACCCTGGGAGTGGGGGTGCGGCTCTCCTCTCAGGGCCATACAAGGTCCCACAGTCTTGAGGGGCATGGGGGATCCCAGGACTCCTGCCAAGCCCCAGGAGGTGAGGACAGTATTCTGGATCAACCCTGCAACGTGGGCCCAAGTAGAATGCACAGCACTCTCACAACATGAGATCCGTTTCTGTTTTTTTTTTTCCATCTCTGTTTTTGATGCTTTCAGTACCCAAGGGGTTAAACGCCTGGCAAAAGGAGATGGAAGTCACTTTTTGGGGGGGAATAAATAGGGTTAAATAGAACTGGGCTTATCTCCCAGAGCAGGCAGTAACATGGGGGATGGGGCAGGGAGCCCTTGAATTAATGGCCTGGAAAGCCAACATCATGAGCATCATTTCGGGGCTGAATGATCACAGACAGACACCCCCTCCTTCTTTTTCCAGAGCAAGTTCTGTCGTGAACCTTTTCCTGCTGAGGGGACAGATGCTGGATCTATAAATCATCCTTCCTCCCTCAAGCTGGGGCATTGGTTTTCCTGCAGCTGGAGAAAGCCATGCCTACCTTGCCCAAAACCAGAACTAAATTTCCTGATGCTGTATCTGTGGGCACAAGGGAGGCAGGGGGCAGCAGGGCTGAGGGTTCCAAGCGGGCAGCCCATGCCTGAAACAAAGACCTGATTCTTCCCCTCTTTAGTGTGACAAATCAGGTGGGACCATGGAGGGTGTAAGTGCTGCCTCCAATAGCTCTGGGTAAAACATATTAAAATAATTCATGACAAAATATTAGTGGTTTTCCTTGTTAAATTAGCATCCCATCTCTGAAGGCATGCTGGGATGATGTTCAGGGGAGTTCTGTCTCAGAGCAAGGGAGGCTGGATTTCCAAACCTTCTGGGTTTCTAGACTCAAGCTTTCTGTGCAGATGTCTCTAGGGAAAAACCAGGGAACGGGGAAGTGGGGACCCACGCCTGGCCCTCGGCAGCCTTGGAAACCAGAAAAAGCTGCCTGTAAAGGAGGACCACCTGGACCAGACTTGGTGGGTTAGAGCAATGGTTTCTGCCCCTTTCTGAGAACATAGACTCCTGTTATGGTGGGAGGTGGGGAGCACAGTGACATGACTCCCCGAGGGGTTCCCAGCACACATTAGACACTCAATAAACATTTGTGCGGTTTAATTAAATCCATGTCACAAAACCGTTTGCCCTTGTGAACTTTTAATTGGCTGAGGAAACACACATACACAGTGGCCAAAATTCAGCTCTGAATTTTAGGATCTGTAGCCCCTCTAAACAGATTCATTTTTCACACTCACATCACCTTCTGCAGGGTTGAAAGTTAGTCAAACGTGATGTGGGAAACCAAGACAGAGGAAAATTATTAAATTTCCTTACTACCTATACAGCCTATTGACAAGTCCTTGAAACAGAGTGACATTCCTCTAGGGACTCAACTGTCTTGATGTTAGTACTTTGCTAAGGGCAAAAGGCAATGTTAGCCTGATCCCCAGGATCCTGTAAGTCTATTTTAACATATAAAAATTCCTTTAGAAATTTCCTTTATCGCTAAACTGCCCGAATACATGTTGGCAATCATCCCCCAAGCACACGGCTTGGAGAGTGAACCGATATACATCTGAAGGGTCTCACGACTCAGGTTTTATTAGATGATAATAAATGACTTTTTCCCAACAATGGCTAGCCCCCTCAAGGTCCTGGTAACCTTGTTTCCAAAATTCCTTAGAGACTTACCCTATCCCTGACCTCCTCCCAACTTGAAAGTATATAATGGGCCACTCCTCATGACCCCAGTGCAGCTTTTTCTGCCCACAGGTCCTGTCCCCGTGCTTTAATAACACCACCTTTTTGTACCAAAGACGTCTCAAGAATTCCTTCTTGAACCCTAATGTCTTTTCCTACATACGGACACGTGCAAGATGTGATCTTTGTTCAGAACGTGCTTGGGGTGCACACTCAGATTCAGGGACTCCTTTCGAGAGCACTGAGTGATCCTAGGAATCTGTAGGTCACTGGTTATAGCGACTGGGAGAGACAGCTGTGGGGGAGGTTCTGACTCTGGTGAGCTCTGCATTGAGGACCCTGGGCTCCAGGAGTGCAAAGGGGCTGGGGAGATGGGGGTGTCTGACCTCCTGGACCCTCAAACCTTGCTTGCTGTCTCTGCCACGTGAGGACACAGTGACAAGGTGGCCATCTGCAGTCGAGGAAGAGTCCTCCCCAGAAACCCACCCTGCCAGAACTTGATCTGGGATTTCCAGCCTCCTGAACTGTGAGACGGTGAACATTTGTTGGGTAAGCGAGCAAGTTTGTGGCATTTGGTCAGATAGCTAAGACACTGAGTCACTCTGCCAGCCCCTGACCAGCACTAGCTTAGTGGGCAAAGATTTTTCTAGGTCACAAACCCTTTGGACGTCTGATGAGGTTGAAGGTCCTCTTTCCAGACGCATACACATGTCATGCGGAGTTCCAAAGCCTCTATAGCCTGCCCATGATGACTTCATGGCCTCCAGCTTAAGAAGCCAATCTGTAAGTTTCTTTCTTTTCTGGTTTCCCTGAGAGCTGGAGTCAGCTGAGGTGTCAATGTTACTATTTAGCAAGTGTTTATGCTATGCAAGTTCTTTCATGATTCCCTTAGAGCATCCCTGTGAGCTTGGATTGGTTTCGTGTCCATTTACAAGATGACACCGGAGTACAGAGAGGTTAAATAACTTGCCCAAAGTCTCACAGGTAGGTTGTAGTGGATCCAGGATTCAGACCCAGGTTCAGAGCTATCCTTGTACTCTAGGTGAGTCCTCCTAGTAGGACCTGGACCCTGGGCTCCAGGGAGGGGCTGTAGTCTAGACTTGGCTCCCACTGGCCAGATGTCTCTCCATGCACTGGCTAGTGTATATGTCTACTCTGGCCACCCTCTTCTTCCTCCTGACTATACATGCAACTCCTCTGGGACAGGGAGATGGAGAGGCACAGAGCAGGTGCTCAGAAGAGCTTGTGGGTGTCACTAATGTCTGGATGCAGGCTGGCCTCAGAGGGCTGCACCCTGTGTCCTGGGCTTTCCAGCCTCAAGAGAACATGGTTCTTCCCCGCAGGATGGCTTAGCCCAGCACAGTTGATAAAGACTCCTTGGACATCAATTGTTTCCTAACCTGAGGTGTGTGAGCTCTCACTCAGAATTGGTTCATTCTGTGTTATATTATTATTTTTTAAAGATTTTACTTCTTTTTTTAAAAGAGTTTTTTTTTTAATTTATCGAGAAAGAGAGTGAACGCGAGCAGAAGGGGAGGGTCAGAGGGAGAGGGAGAAGCAGGGTCTCTGCTGAGCAGACAGCCAGACAGACACGGGGCTCAATTCCAGGACAGGGCTTGATCCCAGGACCCTGGAATCATAACCTGAGCAAAAGGCAGATGCTCAATTGACTGAGCCACTCAGGCGGCCCTAAGATTTTACTTTTATTTTTTAAAATATTTTATTTATTTATTCATGAGAGACATAGAGAGAGAGAGGCAGAGACACAGACAGAGGGAGAAGCAGGATCCACGCAAGGAGCCCAACGAGGGACCCAATCCCGGAACCCCAGGATCACGCCCTGGGCCAAAGGCAGACCCTCAACCACTGAGCCACCCAGGCGTCCCAAGATTGTACTTTTAAGTAATCTTTACACCCAACATGGAGCTTGAACTCAGAACCCTGAGATCAAGTGTCACACACTCTAGCCACTGAGCCAGCCAGGCGCTCCTATATTATTTTATATCTAAAAAATCTACCAGCCAAGGGCAGCCCAGTGGCTCAGCGGTTTGGCTCCGCCTTCAGCCCAGGGCCTGATCCTGGAGACCCAGGATGGAGGAGTCCCGTGTCAGGCTCCCTGCATGGAGCCTGCTTCTCCCTCTGCCTGTGTCACTGCCTCTCTCTCTCTCTCTCTCTCTCTCTGTGTGTGTGTGTGTGTGTGTGTGTGTGAGTGTGTGTCTCGTGAATAAATTGATGAAATCTTTTAAAAAATAAAAAATAAAAATAAAAATGAAAATCTACCAGCCGACTCTAGGTCTTCTAGATGACCAAGCTGCTGTCATTGTCACAGTCTCATGACAAAAGATCAGCAGGGGGCTAAATGCTGCTGCATAGAGAACCATACACATTGTGCAAGTGGCGATTTAATTTCAGCAGTGCATCATCTATCACATTAAATTAATTGTGTTATTTTTAATCTTTTCATTTTTTAGCTTTCTTTGTATCCCACTGGCACATTGTCTTAGCTTTTCCTATTGTATAGAGCTAAAAGGATAAGGATTTCTACCTAGCTTTATGTTTATACATATTTCAGTATAATTGTAATAAAGATAATTCATCAATTGTTGGGAAGGGGCTGTGATTTGTTTTTCCCCTTTAAAAGTGGCTCATGTCTGACTCAAGTGTGAGAAGCATGCATTTAATTCATTCTGACCAAGTAGAAAATAAGCTTCACACATTGGTGCTCTACACACAGCCCCTGCCACCTGGATGGGTCCCCATCCTCAGTTTGGCTCCCCCACTGCTGCCTTCGAGGGGAAATATGACAGCGTAATGAACAGTTGTACGACGTGCTATAAAAAGGCAATTAAGGGAACTATTGGACTGGGACAAGCCAGCGTGACCTGGTTAATAGCTCTGAGCAGAGCTGGGCCGTGGGGAGGAGGGGCAGGAAGAGGGGGAGGGGACTTGCTGTTCCACAGTCGGGCTGAGGCTGATCATCCACTGCGTGTGCTATGTACCCAGGGCACCTAGGCTGGCCTTACGACCAGTGGGTCCAGGGACAGCTTGAGGGGGATGTCCGTTCTGACCTCAGCTCTGGAGTCCCCTCTGCTACTCCTGGTTGAGTGACCCTGGGGAGGCAGTTCAGGGTCTCTCAGCCTCAGTTTACCCATCTACTAAATAGGAATAAAAATGATTGTCCTAGGACTATTTCCTGGCAGGGGGAAGAAGGGGTGGTGCATTCACTGTTAAACTGGTCAATGCTCAGAAATGCACACACAGTCCAAAGGAAGATGTGGAAGAGGCTTTCACTTTGTTTTCAAGTAGGATCTTCCAATTTGACACAATCTATGGCGGGGATGTGTGTGTGTGTGTGTGAGTGTGTGTGTGTGTGTATGTGTGTGTTCTGTTCTAATCAGCTCACCCAGGCACTGCAGGATGGGAGTTCTTTGATCATTTCTCCTGGAGCCGTCCATGTGGCCATCCACCTCGAGATGACCCCTCCACAGGCCATCAGTCCTGTTCTCTCCAAATGCTCCTATTTCTGAACCATCTCGAGCTGTGCTGACCTTCAGGATGAAGATGGAGAGAAACACTTCCTGCCCCATTCAAGCACCTGTTTCACTCTCCTTAACAGTATTGGTGGGAAGATTGATGAACTGTAACATGACAAGTAGGCAGCAAAGCAGCTGGCACATAGTAAATGCTTGGTAAAAGGTAGCTATTCCTATTATTTCAATTGGAAAACCTCTGGGTTTATATTTAACACCTAGCACAGTGCCTGCCGTAGAGTAGGTGCTCAATAAATGTCAGCTGATTGATAATAAGTGAAACCTCACTTGGTTCTATGCTTTCTGATCTCTGATCATACACAACCCTCTCAACCCCTTCCTGAGCCTCAGTTACTCATTTGTCCACTAAGGATATGATCCTACCCCACAGCCAGAGATGTGCCTTGTAAACTGTGAAGTCCTGTGCACTGTGGGAACTGGTTCTGTTCATCTCCACCTTCACCCCTACTCATCTGTGCCTGGTACTTGGATCTGAGAGCCTGGGGGGGCTCAAACTCCCCCCACACAGGAACTTATCCTAAAATAGAAAACCAGCAGCACACATTGGTCTGCATGGCCCCCATTTCCTCCTCCCCACAGCGTCAGATGGAAGTGGCATTGAAAGCCAGCCCAGCGACAAAGGAGCAATCAGGAGTCATTATGGCTCATTTGGCGCCGGGGGTGGGGGTGGGGGTGGGGGTGGGGGTGGGGGGTGTTGGTGGTTGGCTGAGAAGCACCAGCTATTTCCTCACTCAAGGGGAAGAGGGTCTGCGCGAGGCGGATGGAAACCCAGTCCCTCAGCTCCCTCCCTCCAACGCCTGGACCCAAGCTCCTAGAGGCTCTGAAGGTAGAGCTCAGGAGGAGAAACCTGCCATCCAGGGAGGCAGCAGCACGCAGGCCTAGGCACCACCGTCCCCAGCCACTGAAGCCTTCGTCTACTGGCATGATGCTAACCTGGCAGGTTTTTTTTTTAAGATTTTATTTATTCATGAGAGACACACAGAGAGAGGCAGAGACACAGGCAGAAAGAGAAGCAGGCTCCGTGCAGGGATCCCGGGTCTCCAGGATCAGGCCCTGAGCTGAAGGCGGCGCTAAACCACTGAGCCACCCAGGCTGCCCTAACCTAAAACCAAGTCTGGCCTTCTGCATCGTCCAGCTGCCCTCATGACAAAGTCCAAACTCCCTCCCCACCACTCACAGTCTACAAGGCCATGTGAGTTCTGACCCCAGGCCTGTCTCAGCAGCCTCCTATCCAGCAGTTCAGCGGCAGGATCTCTTTGCTCTTGCTACAGAGAGGGACCTGTTTCTCACCCGTACTCCCATTCACTCTCCTTTTTGTGACTCAGAACCCATACCCAGGCAGGGCTGAATTCAAATCCAACCTCCACCACTTTGTAGCTGTGTGAGTAGGAGACTCATTTCACTTAACAGAGCTTCCTCTGTTCAGTGAAGATAGTCGGATCTCTCTCCAAGGATGGCAGAAAAGATGACACCACAGGATATAAAGCATTTAAAAGATCTCACATATAATACATTCTTTAGGGACATAGCTAGTATTAATAGGTCACTATTTAGATGTCACCTCCTCCTGGAAGCCCTGTTTGATTCCCCACAACTAGGTATGGCCCTCTCAGGTATTCCTACCACCCTCTGTACTCTGGCCTGGCCTGCTGCATGTACATGCAGGTGTGGCATGTGTCTTACTTTGTATCCTTTTGCAGGATACCTTTGTGTCCTGGTGCTCAGCACAGAGCCTGCAATGGAGGATGCTCCTCACAGGCCTCTGGACAAACCGCAGTGCTGACAGGCAGGCGAAGCATCACTGGCCCCAGAGAGCCTGGACCAGGGAAAGTGGGACTGAATCCTCAAGCCTCCTTGCTGTATGCTTCAGCAGGACTCATGTCCCATTCCAGTCCCCAGACCCCTTCACTGCAGGAGCACCTTCTACCTTCCACCTCAGCTCACAGGTCTGTGATGTCTAAGGGGCTTTCCGGGACCAGCCAGCTTGCAGTAATGTGTGAGATATAGAACCTGCGCCTGTGCCCTGGCATAGGCCACATATCTCAGGGTGAGATATTAATTATCTCTCTTAATTAGAGTGATAATAGCTACCACTTAGCAGAGACTTGGTTTTTTTTTCCATCAAAAGGCTAAATGTGTTATCTCATTTCTCCTCAACCTCAGCCCCTAGCTTAGATCCAAAGGGGCATTACTGGAAGCTGCTGGGATCTCAGGTAACTCAGGAAGGGCAGGAAGCAGCATGGCCTCGGGAGAGCTGGGACCTTGGGACCCGTCTCTGATTCTTGCATCTGTGTGCTCAGCACATCACCTCTGTGTTCTGAATGACTCTCCATGTTGAGGGAAACATGACCAACCACAGTTCTTAAGCCTCTCATTTTATGGCTGTCACACCAGAGTGGGACTAGCCGTCTGCTCTAAGCCTGGCTTGGAAGGTCCCATGCAGCTGGAGATAGTGCCCATGTTCCTCGTGAGGTTGATGTGAGGATCAAGTGGGGTAATGTGCATAAATAAAGTCCGGTGCCTTTTAGGGAGGGCTCAGTGAATGGCAGCTGGGGTTAACGTTGCTTTTGTTGTTGTTAGTAGCAGGAGTATAACCAGAGTGGACCCTGCTCAGCCTGAAAGGATGCAGCACTCCCAGGTAGGCATGTGATGCTGGAGCCATGCAATGTGGGTCTGCTCTGAGGATAAACAAATCCTGCTGTGAAAACCCTGCCCCAGACCCAGCCTGTCACCGAAGCCAGGGGTTTGACCAGGCTTCAGAGCAGCTTCAAAGGATAGGAGGCCTTGATCCTTCCAGCTGCAGACCAAGGCTGGGGTTTTCCTCTTAGAGACTCACAGCCTGGGCTCTGTTATGGTCAAAATGAAGGTCATGGAGGGGTCAGGAGGTCTCCTTCAAGCAAAGGTGTAAAAACCAAATGAATGTGCTTAACCTAAGGGCCTCTAGTAGAGGGTGCCTCTTGGTGTCAGAAATTCCAAGGTCGCAGGAGGTTCTCTCCATGGGGTCCCTGAGTCTAGATCCCACAGAACCAGCCCGGCTGCCGGCCTCTTCCCTTTGGCTCCTGAATCAATCTGACCCGAGGTGTGGGTGCTGCGGACTGCCCCCTCCCATTCTCCCAGCTCTTGGTGCTGGGACTCAGCCCTTGGGGCCCTCAGTGGAATAAAAGCATCCGTGCTCCTTCCATGGACTATTATCAATGTAGCCCTGATGTCAGCGGGGTGCTTCCTGCCCCTGGAGATCCGGGAGTGGATGTCCACACAGGACTGCTCTCACTCCCCCCATTCCATGGCTGGTGGATCCACCTTCCCAGCAGGTGGGCGTTGGCAGGGATGCAGTGAAGGCAGAAACAAAGTTTCCTTCTTTTTGTTCCTGCACCCCTCCTGTATTTAGGCCTTTGAGCTTCTCCCCTTCCCTCTCACCCCAACAACCTCCCAGCCCTCCAAGAATTATTTCCTGCTTGCCTGTCTGTTGCCCTAGTGGCAGCCACCAGCACCACCCCTCTGTCACCACAGAAGGGTGGAGGCTGAAAGAGATGTGGAGTGTAGGGAAATGATTTCAGAAGGCCCAGAGCTCCTGGGAATTCACCTAATGTTTTCTGGTCCAAGATCAATAGGTAAGGAGATCTCAAAGCCCTTAATTAAACTAAGTCCTTGGGAAGATAATGAGGCATCTCTTGCCTCCCCTGGCATCAAGCAAAGGGTGACTCTTGTGTGTTTTCTTGGAGTAAAATTTTTTTTTCTTTTCTTGATTCTTTTCCACATGCCTCAGAAACAAATATATTATATATTATGTATACATATTTTTTTTTAATGAAATGTGTCCCTGTAGCTCCTGTCATCCATCTACCCACTTTCTAATTCTCCCAAACCACAGTTACTGGTTTCTTAAGCACTCTTCCATTTACCTATGCAACATGTACAAATATATAAACAAATACAAATGTGTGTTCTTATTGTTCTCTTCCCCTTTGGAAACACAAAAGGTAGCATAGTCTACATTTGATTGTGTGCATTGGGTTTTTTCAACTAATTTGTCTTTGGAGATCCATCATATCAGAATATAGAGATTATTCAGTATTCTAAAGGAGCCGAGAATAGATGGCCCCATCTAATTACTTCTCCTTCTCTCTTTTATTTATACTTTACAGCTTCCCCCAAATAGATATGCCATTCATCCTTTTTTTCTTCCATTCATTTGTTCCTTTATTCAGCATTCAAGGACCCCCTGTTCAGTGCTGGGCCTCATGCGGGTGCTAGGGTGGCTTGAGCAAATAATCCCAGCCCCCTCCCCCAGGGCTTAGAGGCTGGGGGAGGAAGGACACCCCCACCAAGCCGTGAGTTGGGGAGGGGACAATCCCTGGCTCACTTTAGTTCTCTCTGTATGCCTTGATCTGGGCTCAGGTTTTCTCTTTCCTCCTCTTTATGCACCATGGCCATGTGCTCATCGGTCTCCTCACCTGAATATCTAGGGGAGCCAATTCCCCTTGTTCTGGGGCAATAATTTATTTAAGATTTTATTTATTTATGAGAGACAGAGAGAGGGGCAGAGACATAGGCAGAGGGAGAGGCTGGCTCCATGCAGGGGAGCCCAATGTGGGACTCGATCCTAGGACCCTGGGATCACCACCTGAGCCAAAGGCAGATGGTCAGCCACTGAGCCACCCAGGTGCCCTGGAAATAAGTTTTCAACCAGGTTGGTTGATTTCTAAGAATCTCTAGCAGGAGTGTGTGTATAAGTTTACTAAAAGCAGATTCATCATCAGAATTTACACGGGAACAGACAAAAACTCCCATTATGTTCTTAATACAAAGCACAGGAAATGAGAGCCAAGTGAGGGGTCAGCTTGTGAGAGATAAACAAGACAGAGAGAAAAGATTCATTTTTTTTTAAATTTTCATTTATTTATGATAGTCACAGAGAGAGAGAGAGAGAGAGGCAGAGACACAGGCAGAGGGAGAAGCAGGCTCCATGCACCGGGAGCCCGACGTGGGATTCGATCCTGGATCTCCAGGATCGCGCCCTGGGCCAAAGGCAGGCGCTAAACCGCTGCGCCACCCAGGGATCCCGAGAGAAAAGATTCAGAACGTCCTTGAAAATTTGTGAATGACAAGTTCTGTACTGGTGTTTGTCATGCACGTAGGGCACAAACAGCATGTATTATGGTCCACTTTGTGCATCTAGCACCTTTGCTATTTTAAAGTTGTCGTGGGACAAGGAGTGTCAGTGTCTACCTTCTCAAGCCACACAGCTCCTGTTAATTGAAGGCTTCACATTAGACACTGTGCTAGTGACCCTATGAGGTGGGGATGACCATCTTCACCCCTTCATCACAGAGAGGGTAATTGGCCTAGGGCCAATGAGCACTGAGGGCTGTGAATGGGTCCACACTCCAGACCCTGCACTCCAACCACTACATTATCCTAGCCCCCAAGAGCTCACTTCACTTCTCTGGGCATCCACCTTTCTTAGCTATAAAAGAGGGATAAAATAATTCCATCAAAGACTTTCTTGAACATTTGAAGAGATAGTGCTTGTAAAGGAAGCAGGACATCACTCAATACACTGCAGGTAATGTTACCGAAGACTGATACCAACAACAATCCTGAACTCTGGCTGCCAGGAGAGGACCCCTCCTGAGCAGAGCCATGAGAAGGCTGTGCCTGCAGCCAAGAGACAGAGACAGGGAGGAAGGAGCCAGGAGGAGCTCATTGTTTTAATAAACTCACTTCTGTGTCCCAGCCCCTTCACTGGCTCCCTGGAGCTCATCCTCTGCTAAGCAGGCCAGGGTCCCTCTGGGCAGGGGAGTCTGTTTTAGTCCCAATTCCATTACACACTTGGCTGAACAGAGTGGGAAGGGGAGCTGGCAGCCGCCAGGCTGTAATTAATTGCCTATTTGGCCTCCTGCTGTCTCCTGGATGGGGGATGCAGGATGACTCCACCTGGGCAGGGGGCGGGTGGGGGGGTGGGAGGGTGGTTGACGCTGGGAGTGTCCCTGCTCATCCTGCCACCACCATCCTCTCTGAATCCATGTCCAGCCATTTGGGGAGGCATCATGACAGAGTAGAGGCCTCTTCTGTCCACTTTGATGAAAAGACCTTGTGGGTCCCACTGCCCACAAGAGTGCTCTGTGTGGGCAGTTTCTTGAAGGCAGTAAGGGTCACTTCATTTTTATGTTTGTGGAGCAGCTGTAATGAAGGGAAAAAGCATCCAGGACTCAGAGTTTTAGGATCCTGGGTTTTCATACTGCCACTTCCACCTTCTGGCTGTGTGACTTTGGGCAAGGTATTGGCCATCTCTGAGCATCTGTTTCTTCCTCTGGGAAATGCGGTTAGGGGTGGGCAGTCATGCTCCTGTGGACCTGTGCTTTTCTTACCTCCAGGAACTATTCTCTTGGAGAATCACCTTCTCTCCACTCCATTTCATAATCATCCTTCTCAGTACGTACAGTAGGACCTGAGCCAGCCCTGCGGACCCCAGGGACAAAGATGTGACCCAGGCCTAGACATCAGCATTCTCTGGAGGGCTTTTTTTTCAAGGATGTTAGAGAAAAAAAAAAATCCTCTGTTAGTGACAACCTAAAAAGGCCTGAATAAAACAATGACCTACCTTTGAAGGTTGAAGGGGAAACCTATGGAAGCAAGGTTGCCGATAGTATTTTGCAAGCCTCAAGCCACAAGGAACATCTGTGAATAAGATCATCATCACCACCATCACCATCATCATCACCATCACCGTCATTGCCATCATCATTGTCATTGCTGTTGCCTAGACCCAGAGACCTTTGCTCAGATGCAGATGGATTTCCCAATCATTTGGCACTAGCTTGCAGGAGCCTGGATTCTGAAGCTAAGCATATCCTCAGTGGGAAGGGTTATCTGGTTAGTTACTGATGTCGCCCAGGGTACAGGAGAGGATCGTGTATGTCCTGGTCATGTTTTATTCACCACTCCTGGGTTGGAGGTGGATGTTCAAGGTTAAGTGACACCTCTGGTATTATATGTAAACTTAGGACCTCAAACTCAAAACCAGACATGGGCCATAGGATGGCCCAGGGATGAGTTTATCCAGCCAAAGCCAGAGCTACGGGGGAGTCCTTCCTGAACCAACACTTGGGAGCTTGGCTTGGACATGACAGGAGAATTAAAGACCTCCAGGAAGCTGCCATGTTCTTAAGACCTGGAGTGCTCCTGGGCAGAAGAACCAGCAGGAAGCTCAAAATACATGACCAGAGCTATGTAGTCTGGCCCCCTCTGGCCTGAGTGGTACCCCACCTGCCCAATCACTGCTGGCCGATGGCTATCTCATCCTCCATCCTCAGCTTGGAGTTTGCATTTTGGTCAAGACTCATAGCCTAAAAATTCTGCCAATCAGGACAGCTCTGATGAAGATGCCCAGGAGAAAGGCTGCAGCTGGATGCTCCTGAATGGATGGATGCCTGAATGGATGCCTGTGGTCCCATCTTGGGGCACAGAAGAAAACAGTCTCCTCACTTGCAGAGTTCCACGACGCAGCTCCTCAGTGCAGATCCCCAAACTGTACCTCGCTTGTCTTGAACCCCCCAGAGCTGGGTCTTGAAGGATCCTGAATCTTCACAAGCCAGGCACTGTCAGGTGTGAGCAAAGAGTCCACTCTCAGTCACTACTCTGGCTGTGAAAGTGGCAGAGGTTTCCTCACTGAATTGTCCCATGACAATTATTATTATAATGTGGTGATGTTCTGACTATTTACCAGGCACGGGCTAAGGCATTTTATGTTCATTATTTACCTGGACTCTCACAGCAAGCCTGCAAAGCAAGTATTAATATTTCCACTTACATTAATAATATGTAATTAATATTTCCATTCCATTCCATTAATATTCCATTCCATTAATATTCCATTCCATTAATATTCCATTCCATTAATATTTCCACTTACAAAGGAGAAAACCAAGCCTCAGAGAATCAAAGGAGCTTGTCCATGGTGACATAGCTAGGATGTGGCAAGTTCAAGTTTCAATCCCGGGCCTGTCTGACCCCATACTCCTAGGAGCACAGGGGCAGTGCCAGCCTCATCTCACTCCCATGGACAGGTCTCTGTTCTCATCCTGCAGCTTTGAATGTCCAGCTCCTCCCTCATACAGGGCACTTGCTAAGAAGGTCCTGGGTCAATGTTGGGCCACTTCGTGCCACTGACCTGAAAAATCTTAGGGCAAGGTCCAGAAATGGAAATGTCAGGTGTAGAGGGAGCTGGAGAACAAGTCCCAAAGATAGAGATGGTAGGATGAGGTCACATGGTGTTCTAAACATCCAGCATCAAGGAGCCATTGACTACTCTGGAGCAAGGTCATAGAGCTGGGCTCACTTTAGGGAGCTTAGATATAGAGTACTGTGGAGGAGAGGTTATCCCCCAAAGAGTCATGTGACCAGAAGAATGGGGGAAATGTGTGTCCTAGCTTGAGGGCACTCTCAAAAGGGTTCCTGGAAGAGGTGACACCTGGGTTGAGCCCTAAGGGAATTCAACTCTGATGAAGAGGGTGGAGGGGGCAGCCCCGGTGGTGCAGAGGTTTGGTGTCACCCACAGCCTGGGGTGTCGGGATCGAGTCCCACATCAGGCTCCCTGCATGGAGCCTGCTTCTCCCTCTGCCTGTGTCTCTGCCTCTCTCTCTCTCTGTGTCTATGAATGAATAAATAAAATCTTAAAAAAAAAAAGAGGGTGGAGGAAGGGCATTCTAATAAGTCCAGGGATGAGAAAAGTCCTGGTGCATTTGGGAATGTGCAAGTATTTCTGCTGGAGCAGGGGACAGATGTGGGGAGGAAAGGAGAGACTTTGGTATATACAGGATGGTCAAGCCCTTGTGCTGCTGAAGAGGAGAAGGGTCTGGGATTGAGGAGCTGGCCTGGAGCAAAGCCAGACACCTCCTGTTGGAGGGGCCTGATGGGCCAGTGCTCAGGCCCAAGAAGTCCAACCCAGGGTGGGGATGCAGCAGGGGTCTGTGAGGAATGGCAGGGCTATGACCCAAGCTTATGGGGTGGGCTAGGACTGAGGGGCAAAGGAGGCAGTCCCTGGGGAAAGAAGAAAGGGCTGGGCTTGTGGCAAGGATCCAGACCCAGGAGGGTCCTGGAAGGCAAATTTGGAAAGCCAACTTTCCTACTCAATGAATCTGTGCTCTAGAGATTGGTCACCACATGTTACCACACCCCAGTCGAAGCCACCAGCATCTCTTAGGCTGGATCATTGCAAAAGTCTATCTGGGCTGCCTGCTTTTGTCTCTGTGCCTCCTGGAGTCTCCACTGAACACGGAAGCCTGAATGAGGCTGTTCCAACTCAGGTCCAATCCTATCCTTCCCTGCTCAAAGCCAGGCAGCTCCCATCACACTCAGAGTGATGGCCGAGTCACCCGGGGTTCTCTTCTGCCTCAGGAGTTTGCCCTGGCTGTCTCTTCTGCCTGCAACCCTCTCCTCCAGTATCCACAGGGCCTCCTCCTCCTCCTTCAGTCTTTCCCCAATGTCAGGGTGCAGCCCTCCCTGCCCCCACCCTTCAACCCTGGCTGCAGGCACCCGTACTTCCTACTGCTTCTCTTGGATTTCTTTTTCCCCCATAGCTTTCTCATCACCTAATCTACTGCACATGGAAATTGTTTATCTTGTTTAGTATCAGAATGAAGCACCATGAGGCGGGGATTTTTTTCTATGTTGTGCACCAGTGTATCCTAGTTTTTTTTTTTTTAATTTTTATTTATTTATGATAGTCACAGAGAGAGAGAGAGGCAGAGACACAGGCAGAGGGAGAAGCAGGCTCCATGCACCGGGAGCCTGATGTGGGATTCGATCCCGGGTCTCCAGGATCGCGCCCTGAGCCAAAGGCAGGCGCTAAGCCGCTGCGCCACCCAGGGATCCCCTGTATCCTAGTTTTTAAAACAGAGCCTCTTACATAGTAGGGGCTCAATAAATATTTGTTGAATGAGTCAATGAATGAATGAAATGCACTGCACAGTGGGACCTATGCTAGAGGGAAGCCCTGGGGCTAAGGGCATACCAATGAGGCACCTAACTTGGCTCAAGGGGAACAAGTGGGGTGGAGGAGGCTTCCTGGAGGAGGAAGTCCAGGGGTTCTGCAGAATTAAAAGAAGGGCCATCTGCCTCAGTTTACCAACTTTTACACTCTCAAGGTAAGGCTGTGGCTCAGTGGGTAGGTGTCCAGGACTTAGTTGAGGTCTGTGAATGATTCAAGCAGTAGAAATAACCCCAGCCCATACATTCTGGTCCTGCTAGTGGGAGCAGAGCTTCCTAACCCTCTCCTTCTAGGTCTGAATCAGTCCATTGTCCAGGAGAAGGGGACTGACTGCTGCCGACACCAGCATTTGTGCAGGGTGGCTTTGAGGAGAAGGGAGACCTGTGAGGAGGCAGGTACAATCATCCAGGTGGGAGATGATGAAATCAGACCTAGTGTGATGGCCAAGGGGAGGGGAAGCTGGAGACTGACAAGTCCCCCAAACCAGGCCAAGTCCCTGCCCAGAAGTATGGAGCTTCTGATCTAGTTGGGGAGCCAGAGGTTTGGTCAAATAACCCAACAAATAGCCCTGTGCCATGGAGTGCTATGCAGGAGAGACCGATGCCAGGGGGATGTGACCCAGTGGAGGATGTAGGAGATAGTAGGAATGTTTTCCTAGAAGAGCTGACACTATATTGTGGACATGGAGTACAGGCAATAATCTATTCTCAAGGTTCAACTCATGTGTTAGCTCCTCCAAAGAAAGCCTTCGTTGGCCTCTTCATGCAGAAGCAAATGCTTCCTTCTCTGTGCTCCCTCTGTTTCGTGTTGCTTAGGATGTGGCTGGTGTTACTTATTTAGGTGTCCAACCCCAACACACTGGGCCTTTCCAAGGCTCTAGCTCTGGTCTGTGTGCCTCTGTCTGCCTCCCCAGCTCCAGGTCTTGGTGCTGGTAAGAAGTTGATACCATTAAGTGCTGTCATAGCCACTTTACAAATTGAGGGTGGACACATTTGCCATCATGCTTGTCTTAGTTTGGGATTCCCCCAAAAGCAAGGACTTTGGAGCAGGTGCAGTATTTGTGAGTGGTCCCAGGAAGCAAGGGAGGGAGAAAACCAGTAGGGGAAGGGCATATTAATAAGTGGGTGCCACCGTGGACAGCTAGGGCTCAGCCCTTTGGGGACCCACTGAGCAACCGTGTAGAATGTGCCTCAGAATTGTCCCTCCATCAGATGAGGAGTCTGGAGTATTGACCCACTGGAGTCTGGAGTATTTTTTTTTAAGATTTTATTTATTCATGAGAGAGAAAGAGAGAGAGAGAGAGAAAGAGAGAGAGAGAGAGGCCGAGACACAGGAAGAAGGAAAAGCAGGCTCCATGCGGGGAGCATGGGTCTGCAGGATCAGGCCCTGGGCTGAAGGCTTCGCTAAACCGCTGAGCCACCTGGGCTGCCCTGGAGTCTGGAGTATTGATCCACTGACTCCTAGCCTCATAGGCTAAGGGTTGCTACTCTCCCTCCCACCTTGGCTGTTGCCCCCAGTGCTTCCAGTTGCCCTTCGAGTGGGTTGGACTAACTCATGGCACCAGAGAAAGACTCGGGTTGAGAAGAGTTGTGAATCAAGCACCAGAGACAGGAAACTGCTAGCAGGCCCAGAACCCATCCACCAGAGCTGGACACACGCTTGGAGGTGGCCAAGGGAACATGGGGCAGGGCATCAACAACCTGCTACCATTCCCCACTCCATGCCATCAGCAAGCTCTTCTGAGCCCAGACACAGCTTCAGACTCTGTCTCACTGTGGTGCCCTGGGCAGCAAGTCGTTCACTGGGGCGGCATTCACAGGAAACCTACTTGCTCTTCTAGCAAAGATTCATGGACCTGTGGGTCACAGCCCGAGCCCCCACTTCTCAGCACTGGAGGAAAGGCTAGAGTGGTACTGTGTGTATTAAGAAGTGCTGGGCATTGCAATGACCCCAAAACAAAGCCCAAAGGCTCTATTCAGAGTGGCTGACCTTTGGGCAGCTGGGTCTCATCATAAGGGGGTCTTTTTTTCATACAGTGCATTCCTGCAGAATATTGCCAGGGCAGATGGCGGGACTGCCCAAGGGAGACAGGCTGGGTTTACTGAAGAGCAGCAGCATCTGACAGTGTGGACACCGCTTCCAAGCAGTCTGAGCAGAGGAATTACATCTGGATGGAGCTGGAAAGAAGCCTGATCCCGACCAAAAGATCCTGCCAGGCCAGGGGCTAAGAGGGGGGGTCCCTGCAAGTTATCCTTGAGTGGAACTGCTGGGGGTCACAACCTGTGGCCAAAGAAACAACGTTCGGGAAGTAGAGATTTCCAAGGATCCATCAGATGGATCAAGTACATCAAAGACCAGAAGAGAAGCAGGTACATTGAGAGAACCTTTACTCATTCCCCCAGGGAGTATGAGGGGGCAGCTCTGGCTCCTTCCAAAAGCAGGGGAGAGTCTCAAAACAGCCAGTGGGAGAGGAAGCCTGGGCCTCCCCTTCACCTCCCATCTTCCACTTGGTCAGTCAGCTCCATCTAGCACCCCTTGATTCTTCATGCTGAGGAGTTTTAAGGTTTCTTCCCTTCACTTGTCTTAGGTTGAAATCCCCAAGAAGCTAACCCTGAGACAAGGATGTGGGTGCTCGCAGTTTACATGGCAAGTGATTCCAGGAAGCACCAGCAGGCAAGAGAGAATGGGAAGCGGAAAGAGCCCCCAAATAAATGGGAGAGGTGGTTAGTGAGCAGGTTTTGCTGTGGACAGTGGGGTTTCATTCTCCACTCCTGTGCATCCTGGGCCGAGGGCTGCTCAGTGCAGGGCAGGTGTGTGTGTGTGTGTGTGTGTGCGCGCGCACGTGTGCGTGTGCACACACACACATGACAGGGCTGGAGGGATTAAATCCCAGGAGCTCGGGCTGCCTGCTGCACAGGCTCAGGTGAAGAACCCATAGGACTGGGCACAGACTAGAACGGGGAGTGTTCCGGAGGTACAGGAAGGGACCAAGGACACCTGCTGCGCCATGGTCTCCACCTCTTCTCCCCCCACCCACCCCTCTTGTCTTCTCTTGCTTTCCTCCTCCTCCTCCTTTCTAGATCCTTACTGTACCTCGTGTTCTCAGCATCTTTTCCTAGGGTTCCTGGAAACAACTGGCTGCTCAGACACCACGGTGAGACAGAGTCTGAATGTGTGGTTCTGACTACCCGGATTCTTGTTAAAAATGTAGACACCAGGGCCCTGCCCAGCCCTACTAAATCAGAACCTGCACTGAAACAAATATCCCAAGCAATTCTGACGCGCATGGCAGCCACTAGTCTCACGCCACTACAACACGGTGGCAACAGGGATTTGCTGGTCAGCCACGGAATCTTCAGGTCCTGCCCTCCCATCTTCCCCCACCCACCCAGCTTGGTGGCCACTGCCTGACTGCCTGACTTGTCCCAAGGTTCTTCCCTCATCCAGGTACTGGGTTGGCTTCCTCTTAGATGTTGCCTTTGCTTTTTTGCCTGATATTTTCTAGGATTTAGTGCTTGGACTTATATCCAACGGTTGTGGAAAAGAGGTGCCCCACCCCATCTACCATCCATCCGCATCTGCCACATCTGGCCAGATGCTCCTCAAGGTGACCCCTGGTCTACTGGGAAGGGAAATCAGAGATTTAGATCCTGCTGTTCATGCCAGCAATCACAATAAGGCATCCTACTAAAACACAGTGTCTCATAGTGGCAAAGTGACCTCACCGGCTGTAGCCCAACACCCAGTTCAGACACACAGTCACAACATCTGTCAACTACCTTTGTATATGACCAGATGGCATAATATAGCTATATACGGGCTCAGGGACAGGTTTATAGTGAGTGTGCATACACACAGACGAGCCATCTCACAGCGCACCACCAAATCACACACAGGGATGTACCATCTCAATACCCAGCACACAAATTGTCACTGAAGGTAAAAAAACACTTGAGTCTTATGGTGACATACCACACATCACACAATACGGTTGCACAACAAGATGGTGTTGCATACACACACACACACACACACACACACACACACACACACACACAGTAACTCAGTTCACAGTAGCTAGCACACATAAGCTCTAAAATGCTGGCAGAAAGAAACCCACATAGGGCACAGCCCCAGAGAAGCCCATGGTCACGGTCCTAACATAACAACATACCCTGTTGAAATAACACAGCATGTTACAGCTGGGGATGCGGACAAGCACCACACAGCCCAATCCAAGTGATTCAGCCACAGGCAGGCGAGCAGAACAGGCACAGGGGGTGCAGTGGAGACTGATCGGGAGGGGAAAGGTTAGCTTTGTTTGAACAGATGTCTCTCATAAAGAAGCAGGGGTGTTATTTAGCTACTTTGATGAACTAATGGATTCCAGTAGCTCGGGAGCCTGGGGGATTCATTAGTGGCCCCAAGAGCAATCGCTGCTCCTTCGCCCTCCTCCACCCTCACTGATTTCTCATGTCCTTGCTATGCAGCTAGTCTCCATCCCCAAAGCAATGTCCTATTTGAACAATAAGGGCAGAAGCCGAGCAAATATTTATGTCTTCAGGCCTCACTTGGCACTCCCTTAGACAGGGGTTTCCTTCTGAGATTGAGAACACGTCTTTGCCAGGCAGACTATTCTCTGTTTGGCCTGGGCAGTAGGCAGGGGCTCAGGCTGGTGTCCGTTGTGGACCCCTCACGTCACCCTGGGATGGCCCTGCTCCCTCTCTCCTCGCACTCCCCATGGTGTCTCCCCTTGAGTCACAGCCAGCCTCCCTTGAGACTGGTCTACACCTGGTCACACCCACACACTCCAGACCACTGTAATCTGGCTGCCACTTACCACTCTCCCAAACCACTTCCTCCAAGGGCCCCAATGTCATCCTCATTCTCCTCAACCACTTGGTGGTCTGTGAAGCTTTTGGCCAAACTCTCTCCTTCCTTGTCTAATTCCCAGTGTGTGCTCAGCTCTGGCTTCTTTTCCTGCTTCTTTGCTTGTCCCTTCCCAAGCACTTCCTTTGTCCTCACATGCCTGTGCTCCCCAGCTCCTTGTCACTGACCCTGAACCCACTCTAAATACTGCCACAGAACATGGGAGTTCCCACAGCCCAAGCCACCTATGCCCCCTTCTGCCAGTGGTCAAGTGTGGCAGTTAAGAGCACATACTCCCTAGATTGCCTTGGTTCAAACCCTTGCGTTGACACTTGCTTACCATGTGGCCTTGGGAAAGTAATTTTGCTTTTGCATGTCCTGCTTTTCTCATTTGTAAACTGGGAGCTTTGATAACTTCTGCCTCATAGGTCCTTTTAATGGTTAAATGAGGTAATATGTATATGGCGTTTAGGACAGTGTGCAGCATGTAGTGGCTGCTGCATGAGGGTTGGCTGTTATATACCCAACAAAATGGTAACTTACACACTGCATCTGTAACAAAAGAAAGGTGCACTTTGCTAGCTAATCTCATGGAGCTGGAGTGCAAAGGGAAATGAACAATCACAGGCCAACAGATGTTCCCCAAAGTACAGGCAGATATGGCTGAGAAACTCCCAACTTCTGAGTAAGCCTGGTAGCTTCCCCCTTGGGAACATCTCACACTGTGGTAACCAGTCCTCAAATATTCGACACACACACACCGCCCCCCCCCCCCCCCGCCCCATGATGATTGCCTCCCACAGTGCATGCCCTGGTACAGGTCCCTCTCACACTGGATAGCACTGACCTGCACAACCAATGGGGTATTGTAAAAATGGTGACACATGACTAGGTCAGAAAAGACATCACAAGTACCACTTCACTTTCTCTTGGATCACTGGCTCTGGAGAAAGCCAGTCACCATGGCCATGAGGGCACTTGGGAAGGGATTAGGGCTTTTCACTAACAGGGCCAATCTGTTGTCCAGGTGAGTAAGTTCCCTTGGAAGTAGATCCGCAGGTCCAGTTAAGCCCTCGGATGAAAGCTGACTTCTTGACTACAATCTCTTGAGAGACTCAAACCAGAATCACTTGGCTAAATTAGTCTTGAATTCTTAATTCACAGAAACTATAAGAGGTAATAAATGTGTGTTGTTGTTTTAAATTGTTAAGTTTAGGGTGATTTATTTTTACCTAACAATAGGTAATACACTCACATTTTCCAATTCAGCATTCTTGGGACCTAACAAAGTAAGAGAGATTCTTTTATGCTGTTAATGCCCATTGGTGAGAGTGAACAATACCTGCTCCCTCTTCTTCTTCTTTTTTTTTTTTTTTTTAGATTTTTATTTATTTATTCATGAGAGAGACAGAGAGAGAGAGAGAGAGAGAGAGGCAGAGACACAGGCAGAGGGAGAACTGGCTCCATGCAGGGACTCGACCCCAGGGTCTCTGGGATCAGACCCTGGGCTGAAGGTGGTGCTAAACTGCTGAGCCACCCGGGCTGCCCGCCTCTGATTGGATTCTTGAACTTTCTCCTTCCCCTCTATACCCTGACATGGGACAAGGTTGGCATATGGGCTGAAGGCAACATAAGATCAGCAATTCTTAGGCCAGAAAGTTGAAAATGTCCATGTGGTTCATCTAATCCACAAGCTCTTAACTAGGCTATGTGGAGTCTGTGAACATTTGAGATTGTCAGTGGAATGCATTTGCAAGATACTCCTCTGGAGAGAGAGTCCATAGCTTCAACACAATTTCTGAAGGTGTCAGGACACTAAAATATCTAGAACCAATGATCCATTTAATGAAGCAGCACCCGAGATTGCCCAGCAAACACCTTAGAGGCAAGATGAGAACCCACACGTTCTTGGGGATGGTCTCTTCTGTTCTTATATCACATACAGAGTAACTTCATTGTTCAGGATTAATAGACCTAGTGGCCTCTGGGGTATTTTTGGTGTTTGTTTTCAAAGATTCTGAAAACAAGGTAATCAGACTGGAGAGATTCAGGAAGGTTTTCATGGTGGAAACTTAAGAATGAAGTAGTAGTTGAGATACTCCTTGGGGAATGGGAATGTAAAAGCATATAGAAGGACTTCTAGGAACAATGAGGGTCCAGAGAATGTTGGAAACCAGAAATTTTCAGGAACATTCAGCATCCCAAACATAAGAGCCAAGTGTGAATTGGATTGGATTAAAATTTTGGGACTCTGGGGGAGAACTGCCTATTTTACTTACCATTGTCTCTCTATAGCCTAGCACTGTGCCCGAGCATGTTAGATGCTCAAATCAATGTATAGGATAGGGCAGCCCTCTCAGGTCCCCTCCTTCCTTGGGAGCTTTGTACTATCATTTTTCTATCACTCAATAAACCTTACATTGCTGCCCACCATGCTCTCTGGTCTATCTTCATTCTGTGAAGTGGCATGACCAAAAATTGAGGGCATCATTACCTGTCTATAAGAAGAGAGAAAAAAATCCTGTAACATTTATGGGGGCTTGCCTGGAATCTCCATCATTACTAAGAACAACTAACCATGAGTAGTGGGCAGTAACTCTCTCCCCCTCCTCCCTCTCCCCATTTGCTTGTTGAAACAATGGGCACCTGTCAGCCATATATGAGTGATTAGTGTGGCTCCTGTTCTCAAGTCACAGGTGATAGGTTCTCTGGGCTCCTTTTGGACTGAATCCCCCAAAAGAAGTTAGGAATGTTAGTTTGGTGAAGACTCAGAATCTTTTCAGGGCTGATCACTGGATGTGAGGGACCTAGGGAAAACCAAGCAGCAATTGAGGGACCTCCCCAAGGCTACCTTTTGGTGGACACTTGAAGGTTCTTGATGGGACCTGGCTCCTTACTTGCCCATCTGAGCATCCAAAGAGAAAACCCTCTACTACTCTTTTCTTGGCTAATTCTTCCCCTAGGAGAATGAATGGGAAAGCCTGGGATGGATCCCCTGGACGTTCTCTTGTGAATGGTTCAGGCAGCCCCCAAGGGATCACTCACAGTTCCCTGTTACACCCAGGCACAGTTTCCTGTTTCTGACTTCTCCTATCCTGGGCATTACTAGGACACCCCTTGGATTGGCTACACCACCTATGTAAAGGAATGGCTAAGCAGGGGAAAAGAACTAAGATCTAAGGGATCTCTCAACTTTTCTATTCCATCAGTGGTTATTTCACATAGATTCCCCACCCTTGGGGAAATCTTGTCCCTCCATATGGCTATGCCAGGCACAACAATTCTACTAAAAGAAATCTAGTGTATCCATTGACTTCTAAGGGGTCTTAAGGGTGAAGAAACCAGGGTCACTCCCTGGAAGTAGGGCCAAGCCTGGGTAAGCACAACTACTCCCAGCACCTCACAGAGAGACCAGGGCTCTGGATTTCAGTTGCATGAGTAGCTAGGGCCACACATCAGGAAAAGATTAAGAGGAACTTTTCATCTTTTCCCAAGTCTTCCTGATCAACTTAAAGGGACCTTTTCCTCTCTTCTTATAGACAGGTAATTTCCTGACCAGAACCCTTACTTCTTTAGAGTCTCTCCTTGGCATGATAGGCTATAGGAAGAGTATCAGACCTGTAAATTGCTCAATATCATTTACTTGGATGCCTTCCTGGTTTTAACTGGGCAAAGGCAACTCATTTTCTTTTGTTCTGGGGCATGGCCACAATACAACTTGGAGGATGGGACATGGCCATCTGAGAGAATTTGCCTTCCTGGTTTTAACTGGGAAAAAGGCAGCTCATTAAATCAGACCTTCTCCAAAGCGGAAAAACACGGGGTTATGGCCACTGCTAAAAGATACAGGGATCAAAGGACAAGTGAGCCCGTGAATGGCTTCAGTTTCCAACTGGAGCCCGACCTGTACCTCCTCAAGACCCCAATGGGATCCTAATGATCCCCCTGGAAACTGGTATCACTGTCACTTCCAAGCCTATGTCATAGAGGGATTGAGCAGTACATGGGAGCTTCTCCTTCATTTGTTTCCCAGGTTAATGGCTATAATTGGACCCAACTGTACTTAGTCTAATTAGGGGTGTAAACTTTAAGGGATATTCCCAAACAGCTGCCAAAACTCCCTTTGTTTCAGAAAAATTCCTTGTCTTCTCTGGCCTGACATGGACTGCATTTTTCCACTTTGTGGAAAATATATGGCATCTGGTCATCCGTCTGAGCTGACAAGATTTAGAACCAGGAAAGATTCTATCTAGGTTTGCTGAAGGTTGAATAAGCTTGTGTTAATCCCGTCTGTCTCAAAGTTTTCATGGATAATTGTTACCAGACATAGGTTTGTGCTTTTAGGGTAGCTTTCAACATTTCTGATAAAGGATATCTGGGTCTGTTGGTAAGAAAACCCAACAGTTGGGATCCCTGGGTGGCACAGCGGTTTGGCGCCTGCCTTTGGCCCAGGGCGCGATCCTGGAGACCCGGGATCGAATCCCACGTCGGGCTCCCGGTGCATGGAGCCTGCTTCTCCCTCTGCCTGTGTCTCTGTCTCTCTCTCTCTCTCTGTGACTATCATAAATAAATAAAAAATTAAAAAAAAAAAAAAAAAGAAAACCTAACAGTTTTCTTAGACTGAGAAAGGCTCTCATTAAATACACAACTATCTCTCTCGGTTCTCCAGAGGCTGAGATCATTCTTAAAGACCCAATCAGCCCCAGATATTCAGAAAAAACTGCAAAAGTTGGTTGTTGGCCCCAGGGGAACCCCAGAAAAGCTCTAGTGAGCTGCCAGTGGGTCTTTTACAATGGGGACCAAGTGGAGAATAAGGAACAGAAGCTAAAGAGGAAGTCAGAGACTTTGTTTGCTGCCTTGCATGCTGTTGTCAGCTTGGCCTCCTATGGCTCTGGCCTCTGTAGTGCCTGGGACACTGGAAGTGAGAATGCTCCCAATGGTGAAAACCAAGGCCCAGTAACCTTTGACCCTCTTGTGGAGGGAGGACATTGAAAATCTAAATGCCCTCAGGGACCTCAGTCTTTGAGGGATCATGTGGTCAGTGCCTTTGATCAGGACTGATGGGACCCAGGGTTCTATGTGGTGGCTCCTCTGAAACAGCTCACCATAGGGAACCCAGAGCCTCAGATAATTTTGGAAATAGAAGGAAAACCAGTAGATTTCATTCGGGATACTGAAGCCATTTTATTTGTTCTACTGGGCCAACTATTCAACTTCCATGTTATCATTAAGGGCGTCACTTATGGTGACCCATAAGCCAAATTTTTTTCTCACCTCTCAGATGCACCTGGAGAGATCTAATTTTTTCTCACTCTTTCTTAATGCCTGAGAGCCCCACACCTCTCTTAGGTAGAGACATTATTAGCAATTGCCTCCTCTTAATAGACACTGATATTAATCAGCAGAAAAGTGGGTCAGGCCTTAAGAGCATTCACATACGACTTAAGGACCCCACAACTTTGTCAGATACTATTGTTCATGGATACCAGGATAAGGAAAAATAGCATGCCCCCTCTATCGGTTGATCAAGGATTCCCAGACAGCTGGTATCCATCCATTAATGTGGGATCCAGAGACAGAAAAAGCTTTTAAAAACTCAAGAGTTTAACTCTAGTACAGGAAGAAACTGACTCTGGGACAGGAAAAGAATAACCCATTCTCCCATCCAAATCCCCAGAGGCAGGCAGTGAGTAGGAAGTTACCCTGGGGAAGATTGCACTTCACACATGCCTAAAATGGGTGGATACAGGTACCTCCTGGTTTGGGTAGATATAGACAAGGAAGTCTTTGATTTGATAAATCATTTCATCCACTCTGGCAAGGAGCTTCCTAACTCCCAGCTCCAAAATAACCCATCTGTTCACTTCACCCCTGAGACCAAGTGCTTGTTAGGGCCAGTCTGGGAAGACCCACATATGGTGATTTTAGTCACTCCAACAGCAAAGAGCCTGAATTTGAAGCCTAGATTCACCATTCCAGAGTCAAACCCTGGCCCCCAACAGGCACTAACAACAAGGAACCAAAATCCTTCTGTGAACCAAGGGAGGACCTTAAACTAGTCTTGAAGAGACAAGACACTGATAAGCCTTCTTAAAGGTTACTTTCCCTATATCCCAAAAAAATCATAATCCTTATTGCATTCCTTTCATCGTCCTCTCCTCACAGTATGTGGGGAGTTCACTAAAATATCTTCTCTCTAGGGACACCTGGGTGGCTCAGTGGTTGAGTGTCTGCCTTCAGCTCAGGGCATGATCCCAGAACCCCAGGATTGAGTCCCACATCGGGCTCCCTGCATGGAGCCTGCTTCTCCCTTTGCCTATGTCTCTGCCTCTTTCTCTGTGTCTTTCATGAATAAATAAATAAAATCTTAAAAAAAAATCCTTTCTCACACAAGATGCCTCCTGTACTCGGTCTTGCACTGTGCTTTGGGTCTTGCCTCCTAAATGACTTAACCTACTTTTTATCTTCCAGAATGAAGGTCATCAAACTCCAAATGGTGGTGGTTCAGGTGAAGCCTCACATGGAGGTCAAACCAGACATCTACAGGGGACCCCTTAATAAATTGGGAAGAGAGGAACCCTGACTGTTGCCCCATACAACACCCCTGACCAGCAGAATACAGCTAAGATTGGTCGTTGTCCTTTTTCCCTAATAGCAGTTAGGGTTACCTCTTCACACAGGGGGATGATGAAGAATAGTTGGAAGGCAGGCAGGCAGGGACAAGTGGTCCCCCACCCTAAGAAGAAACCATCCTTAAAGAGATTTTATACTACCTTGGAAAGAGCCCTCCACCCTTTCCCATGAGATAGATAGGTGACAAAAACTGATTAGATGACAGGCACAGGGAGGGCTAATCAGATTAAAACAGCCCATAAAAACCCCTAGACACTCCAGTGGCAAGTCTCTCAGGTCCTTTCCCTCCTAAGGAGTTTTGTACTATCACTTTGTTGTCTCTCAATAAACCTTGCTTTGCTGCCCCCAAAAAACAAAAGAACAATGTGTTGGATAAACAAACAAATAAGGAGTGAGTGAATAAATGAAGGTAGCAGAAGGATGAGAGCCATTGACAGAAGTTTCATATGATGAATCAAAGGATCTTAATCAGGTAAAAAAGCTATAAAGAAAGCAGGGGGCAGCAGGTATGTTGGTTTAAAAAAAAAAAAGGTAAGTGGAATGGGAAGTGGTAAGAAACTGGAGATCTGAGGTGCCTGGGTGGCTCAGTGGGTGAAGTCTGCCTTCAACTCAGATCGTGATCCCAGGGTCCTGGGATTGAGCCCCACTGCCATGTCAGGTCCCTCTGCCCCCCCACTTTCTCGTGCTTGCTCTTACTCTCTCTCTCTCAAATAAATAAATAAATAAAATCTTAACAAAAAAAGAAACTGGAGATCTTAGTGATATCAGGGAGAAGGCAAAGTGGAATTAGAGAACCAAGAACATGGGAGACTGTCATTGCAAAGTTTAATATTTCAAAGATGGGAAGATCATGGGTGATGACAGTCTAGAATTTGTCTGTGGGTAAAAACAGAAAGGGTGAGGGGGGTGGAGGTAACTGGAATTGAGAGGTCAACTCCAGAATGTTGGATGATCATCCCTAATGACATCAAAGTCATCCTTAATAGTATTAAAATATGGGCTAGAGGAAAATAATCTTTTGCATGCATCCCTCACTGGCAGCAAGTGAAAAAGCAGAGTGAGGTTCAGAGATGTACAGAAACAATCAGTAAAAGGGCAAGAGCCAGAGCCAACTAAGAGGCAGAAATGCGAGTAAAGAGAACAGGAGGGCATCACAGAGGTGAGCCTAGAGGCTGGGCCAAGGAGTAATCACAGCCCTGGCAAGGAAGAAGAGGAGCAGAATAAATAGGGAAACTGGAGGGAGGGTGACCTCACCCGCTGGGACCCAGGCAGAGCTGATACCCAGGCTGAGACCCAGCTCTGCTCCATGGGCCTTGTTTGTGGAGGATAAGTTTCAGACCACCCTCCCCCATGAGCACTTTTTTTTTTTTAAGATTTTATTTATTTATTCATGAGAGACAGAGAGAGAGAGAAAGAGAGAGAGGCAGAGACACAGGCAGAGGGAGAAGCAGGCTCCATGCAGGGAGCCCAACATTGGGACTCCATCCTGGGTCTCCAGGATCATACCCTGAGCCCAAGGCGGCGCTAAACTGCTGAGTCACCCGGGCTGCCTCATGAGCACTTTCATACCACCTGGCAGATCTGAAAATCACTCATTAGTAACCCAACTTACAGGTGGAAAACTGAGACTAGGTAGTGAAGTGACTCATCTATGACCTCTTGAGATCACTCATCAAAGCAGGTCCAGAGAAGAACAAGAACCCAGGCATCCTGACTCTCCCCTTCATGGGAGAGAGTCATACTGTGATCTGGTAGGGAAAGGGGTGTGCAGGAATGGGGGAAGGGTAGAGTGGAACTAAGACAGCAGAACCCATCCCAAAACTAGGGCACACATCTGGGGTCAGCAGCTTTGCTCCATAGAGGGTAGGATGGGGTGGAATGGGAAGACACCAAAAATGCTGCTTGCAGCTCCCCCGTGCCCACCCTCCTGATTCCTCGAGAGCCCTAGGTTGGCCTCAGGTTTGCCTCTGAGGCTGATGTGAGGGGTCTGATGGTGGATAGGGCTGTTAATGTGTCCATGATCTGGATAAACCATCTGGAGGAAGATCTATTTTCCCCCACACACACCCTCCTCCCCCACCCTCTCAGCAAGCTCCATGGGGGCAGTGAGGTAGGAAAGAAACCTCTTGTCTATTATCATCCGTTAACACCTGTGCTCTAGAGATAACATGATTAACTCCAAAGAACAGGGGTCGGAAGGGTGGGTGTATAATAGGGACCAGGGTTCCTGAGTGACAGGAGGGAGATCCAGAGGCCTGCTGGGAAGAGGGAGTCCAAGCGAGATTTAAGGGTCAGGCAAGCTTTAGCTTTTGCTGCTTTGCCCTGTAGGCTCCCGTGCAGGCCCCTCCCTAGGTGGAGGGGTTGCTCATTGTTCCCTTATCTCTGGAAGCCAGTGACAGCCTATCCTCCAAGGCTGCTGATCACATGGCATTGTTATCATCCCGTGCCTGTCATGGCCTGGGCTGCAGGGCTGTCGATTTCTGATGAACAGCACCTGAGCGCCAAAGGGAATCTGTTCGTGGTCTTATCTCCAGCCTGTGCATCCTGCTTGGGATCCACGTTCATGGTCCCAGTGGAGCCGTCACTGTGCCAAAGCAATCCCTAGGGTACATAGATAAGGTACTAGCTGTCTGTGCCCTGAGCTCTGAAGTCAATGGCTGTGGGGAGGGGCAACCCCCAGGCTGGCATCTCCACTCCAGGTCAGCACCTCTGGGCATCTGTCTGGGGGTACTGTGGCAGCTCCGGCCACACCAATGGTACAGAACTTAGCTTGGGAAATGTCCCAGCTTCAATACTCCCTAGCTGTGTGGAATTATACATATTTTCATTTGCATACACAGTTTCATTCCCTGGCTAAGCAGGGGAGAAAAAAAGGAGTCATTACCAAGGAACAGCATGTTATAAGTCTTTCCTCTAAGAAGTGGAGGGAAGGAAGGAAGGAGGGAAGAAGGGAGAAAGGAAAGAAGGAAGGAAAAAAGAAAGGAAGAAAGGAAGCAGGTATAAAGGTAGGAGGAAGGAAAAGAGGAAGGGAGAAGTGAGGGAGGGAAAGGGGAGAGAATGGTGAAGAGGAAGGACAATTCTTTTGCAGGGCAAATAATAGTGAGTTATTTCTGGGTCTGTACTTTTCAACTTGCCCAGTGGTTGAAGAAAAGACTATTTGGCCAAGGCAAGGTGAATGAGAATAAAAGTTCTCTGACTATAGACAAGAAGGGCTTGGGGAGACTAGATAGTCTACGCCAATAGTGGCCAGAGAAGGAACTTGAAGAAAGAGATGACAACGACAAGTTAGTTTGCTGTGCCTTGTTCTGTGCTAAATTCTTTATATGTTACAGCTCATATAATCCACTGAGCAACATTGGGAAGTAGGTGCTGACATATCCCAATACTATGAATGAGATAACAGAATATGACCTTTTTCCATCTAATTTCCTTTGGAAAGTCGAGAAGGGCTTCCCCGCCTTGTAGCACGCTCCTATCTGAGTGCCTAAGCCTGGGTTCCACACAGAGGATGGAACTACAGGTGGAGATAACAGAGCATCTGCTAGTGGGAGTTTGACAATGGGCAAGATGAAGGTAGGTGGATGGCAAATGGGAGACGGTTTGGGTAGCCTGGATAAATGAGAATTGTCACATACTCTGAGTCTTTGGGGAAGCTCAGAGACCCTCCCTAATACTTCACGCACATTGAAATCCTCAAGAACAAAACTCCTGGTGATCTGGTATGTCTGACTTTTCTTATTTAATAAACCAGAGAACGTAGAGGGACATTTTGAAGAGAAAAATCAATTAATAGGTAGTGTGTGCCCAAGAGTGCAAGCTTTGCAGACAGAGACCCAGGTTCAGTTTCTGGGTCAATGACTCCCTAGTTGTTTGACCCTGGACAAGTTGCTTCAGTGCTTTCTGTCTTGGGACAGTTAGGTTTGAGAGATCTGTTTAACCCTCAAGTTGACAAGTCAAATATGCCATTGCATATACAAAGATGGACCTCAGAAGAAAGAATGGGGCTAGAAAAATAAAATAAACATAGAAGCCATGGGAATGAATGAATTCCATGGGGAAGGTTGGGTGGTAAAGAGAGAGATATATTACTTTGGACAAGTTGCTTAACTTCTTTGTGTCTTAGTTTCTTCATCCTAAAAATAGAGATGATAATAGTACCTACCTCATTGGATTGTTCAGAGAGTTTGACTGAGCTAATGCCTGTTGTGGCATTTAAGGTCTGACAAATGCTCAATATGGAGAACCATGCTATTAGTCTTCACTCAGCACTTCAAGGCCGGTGTGATCATCTTCACTTTACAGACAAGGAGACAGAGTCTCAGAGAGTCTAAGGTCTTATAGCTAATAAGCAGCACATCAATGTCTACATGCAAAGTCCGTGCCACACTGCCACTGCCTTTGTGAAAGAATACCATATGAACACATTTTTTTAAAATGCAAGGGATGAGCTGTGTGAGTCTGGCTACAAAGGACAAGGCCGACCCTCCAAATGGTAGTGATAGGAGACTCTGGGCTCAGAAGAAGGCATGGTTGGGTGAAAAATACCATGATCCTTTAAGGATAAGTTCTCAGGGAAAACCCCAAGTTCTGTGCACACCCAGCTCCCCATCTCACATGTTTGAATGCCTCCTGGGCAGTCAATGTTTTCAGTGATTCCAGCTCCTCCTAGTTCCAGAAGCCAATGAAGCAATGTCCATGTAAGGAGTGACTTAAAGCCAAGTGCCATTTGCCTTCTCAGATGAGCCAGCGAGGCAGAAAATGTAGACAATAAAGAGAGTTAATGACAGGCCATCCCAGCTGGCTGAGCTGGCCCTTGGGGAGAAGGAGTCAATGAGCTCTTGCCACTGTTGTGCTGGCTTCTCAATTTCTTCATCTTCTCGCTCCAGCAGAGCCCCCTCCCTCTCTTGCTCACTGCCTTGAACATTGATTGCAGCAGCTCATGCAGCGAAATAAGACCATGTAGGCTCTGGGGTATCTCTAGGTCAGTGGCAGGAGCTGGAGCAGGGGGAGGCAACTTGGTTGACTTGCTAATGATTGCACAACTTCCCTAGCTCCTGAAATAAAGGATTTCCTCAGGAATCTTGTGCAGATGACGTACAAGGACAGTCCCTGGAACTCGTGGTTACTAATACCATTAACAATAATTAACTTGATGGGTGGGGGTAGTTATTTTGTCAGGCACTATGTCGAGTATATTATATACAGTACCTCATTTAGTCTTTGCAACAGCCTTTCAATGCTGTTGCTATCAGTATTCCCATTTTACAGATGAGGAGACTGAGCTCAGGGAAGTGAGAATATTTCCTGAAGGTCATACATGTATTTGGTAGATTTGGGGTTCAAACTCAGGCCACTATTACTCCAAAGTCCAGGCTAGATTGCCCTCCTCCTTATAGTTTGCCATTTGAGACAATGAGTTGGTTTCATTAATTTATTCAAACATTAGCCGGCCTTGATGGGTAATGGTCATTAAGCCAGCTATCTATTTCTTCCCTGTTGGCACTGTTTTTACCAGTGAAACCTTGGGTTGTACCTTCTCTTGATACTAGCTGAATCACATGGTTGACATTCTTGAGTTTGTGGCCAACCAAAAACTTCAGATATTTTTTGTGTGAACTGGGATCAAGTCAGTATTGTCTGGCCTGAATTCACTCAAAGTGTAATTGTCTCAAGAGGTTTTACTACCAGTGGACTTGGCACCCCATCCCCTAAGTAGTCTAAAATAGAGGTTTTACATTTGCTTGGACTTCACTTTTCTTCACTTTAAAAAACATCAAGATATGACTAATGCACAGTAAAGTGCACTAATCTCGAGTATATATCCAGCTCAATTAATTTCCACCCAGATCAAAATAGATAAATTTTCCCCTATAGGATTTCTAGTCAAGTTCTTTACCCCCAAGTGATCTCTATGGGTTTCACTTTTAACTTTATATATCCACTGTAATTATCAACTGTTGTAAAATAGATTTTAAAGTGTAATAGGATCTTTCCACCCTAGAAATTAAAATTGTTCAACTTTTTTCTTTTTCCAATTGTTTCTAAGCTTTGAAAACCCATTTTCCTCCTGAGATTTGATAACTTTTCAATTTTATGTTTTCTGCTTTAAAAATACTTTATAGGGATCCCTGGGTGGCGCAGCGGTTTGGCGCCTGCCTTTGGCCCAGGGCGCCATCCTGGAGACCCGGGATCGAATCCCACATCAGGCTCCCAGTGCATGGAGCCTGCTTCTCCCTCTGCCTGTGTCTCTGCCTCTCTCTCTCTCTCTCTCTGTGACTATCATAAATAAATAAAAATTTAAAAAATTTTTTAAAAAAATAAAAATACTTTATAGGTTTGTATTATTTATATTTAAGTATTTAGTTCATTTGGAATTTATTTGATGACTGCTCTGACACAAAAGTCAAAATAGATTTTTTTCCCTAATCAATTGTCCTTATACCATTTATTGACTAATTTCTCCTCTCTAAATTGATCTTCGAGAGTTCTTTTACTATAAATTCTTTTTTTAAAGAATTTATTTATTTATTCATGGGAGACACACAGAGAGAGGCAGAGACATAGGCAGAGGGAGAAGCAGGCTCCACACAGACAGCCTGACGTGGGACTTGATCCCAGGACCCCGGGTTCACACCCTGAGTCACAGGCAGACGCTCAACCGCTGAGTCACCCTGGCGTCCCTAAAGTAAATTCTTATATGTAACACATTTCTCATACTCAAATTGGGATGCTAATGATGCCCACATCATAAAATGAGAATGAACATTAGATTACAAGGGATAAAGCAGGTATAGCATCTCACAGATACAGTTCTGGCACATAGTGGGTTCTTAATAAGTGCTAATTCCATCCCTTCCCACCCACTCTCATAGACACTCACTTCATCATACTCAAGGTGCTATAATTATCAAAAGAGGGAGAACTTTCTAACAAGACTATCCAACAGGCTGACCCTCGAGATCAGAGATGCACTCATCTGTTATGTTAGATGACCTCTGATTAGGATGTTTATAGAAATCTATTTATTTCCAGAGGGCTTTCATGATGGATCAATTACTTCCAAATGCCAGTTTTGAAACTGATGCCAGTGTATGGTGAAATTTTCTGTGGCTCTTAGTTAGATGGGAAGAATAAGGACAATGAATTGCATTTTTACAGAGCCACTTTGAATAACTATTTTCCATCGTGATTATGGATTTCCAAGGTTTTCAGTTTTAAAATCTGCTTTTCTATCAGAAGATGGAGAGAGTAAGTGACAGTTGATGTTCTTACATGTCTTTATTTTGAATTGCCCTTGACTGTTTTAAAATTTTACTGGTTCACAAAGTCTTTAAATCTTGGAATAATATCAACTTTGGGGTTCACTGAAACATATACAGAATAGAATCCAATGATTCTGGGTTGATATTTTTTCCCAGTCTTCTAAACACTACTCAGTATGCAAAGTGGGTAATCAGTAACTTTTGTGGATTTAATGAATGAATGGTATTGTAGTATAACATCTGGGAGTGTATTTGTCATTGGTTGGAAAGAAACTGGTAAAAAAAAAAAAAAAAAAAAAAAAGGCCAAATCTGATGGACTGAGAACTACAGGCCAGGCTTTTACCTCTTGCAAGCTTTCCTGTCACCCAACCGTCAGCACCTCGGACAGCTCAGCTACAATTACGCAGATCTCTGAGGAAACCTATCTAAACACGAAGGCATTTTAACATTATCTTTTCTCCACTTCATTATTTAAACAAGCTCTTCTTGTTCATACACAAGCCTTCCTCTTCGCTCACTTAAACCCTTCCCTTATATTGTTTGCTTCACAGTCTGCAATTCCCCAGCAAAATGGCCAGCTCTAACCCAAGCTTCAGAAATGCCAATTTTAATTAAAAGTGCAATTTTCAAATCCACCTAAAGCTCAGATAGGATATGGCACACTTGCTGCCCTGTGATCTTTCTGGATGCTTTGTTGATTAAAATGGGTACTGCTTTAAGTGCTTTGTCAAATCTTCACAAAAATGAGGAGAAATTGACATTTACACCTTTATACCAGCAAGAAAGTGATATATTAGATTCACCCTTATTGTCACAAAAGCTTGCTTTTGGCTTAAGGGCAGCATGAGGCCAACAGGTCCCCTGTGATAGCTCTGTTTTGATGCTTCAGCTTTAAGGGTTCTCTCCCCAGCTGGTGGTGATAATGGCAGAGCAGGGAGTGTGGGGGGGGAGCTACTATGTCATTTGCCCACTGACTTCTCCACCCCAGACAGTTCCCTATGTGCCTATGCAAGGACTTTGAGCTTTTATCTTTCTCTAATTTTGATTGATACAACAAAAACAGGACTCTATCTTAGCAGATTCCTTGGCTCTACTTCTAGAGACTCTGATTCAGGTTTGGGGTATGGCCCTAGAATCTGAATTTTAATGAAGCATAAGATGATAATTCTGATGAATAAAGATAAAATTTGTTCTTTGGGAAAATTTGTCCTAGAGATTTCCAGAAAATTTACCACAGGAGTCTAAGCTATGAAATGGGCCAGGAAAGAAACCCTGTGTAGGGAATCTAAAAATGTGACCCTGTCCAGCTCTGATATTTGTATTCTGGTGTCCTCAGGCAACTCACATCTCCCCTATGTTACAACTTCTCTATCTTTATAAATGAAGGATCATGCAGTAAATAACAGGTTTATATTCTTAATATGCAAAGATCTTCTGAAAACCCATAATGAAAAGAGCAGCCACCTGATACAAAGATGGATAAGTGATACGAGCAAGCATTTCTTGGAGAAAAAAAAATGATGAACAAACATTTGAGAAGATAATCAACCTTAAAAATGCCCAAGTAAGTGCAAATCAAAATAACAACAGGGGCGTACTACTGTTTAATTTTTTCTTTTGCTCATCTGCTCATCATATTGGGGGAAGGAAATCTTGTGAATTGATAACAATGAAACCATTTTTAGAAAGGGAGTGGAAAAATTAGAGTTTCCCTGGATCATTGGTAAAAGTGTGAATGATGGGGCATCTGGGTGGCTTTGTCAGTTAAGCATCTAACTCTTGATTTCAGCTCAGGTCATGATCTCAGGGTCATGGGATCAAGCCCCGCATTAGGCTTGGCATCAGGCTCCACACTCAGTAGGGAGTCTGCTTGAGGGTTTCTCTCCCTCTCCCTCTGACACTCCCCCCCCCAGCTTTCTCTCTCTCTCTCTAAAATAGATAAATCTTTTTTTTAAAGTATGAATGACTACAATATTTAGAGAAAATAATCTGTCAGAAATTTATTAAAAAATTAAAATGTATGTTTTTTCATTCAACCATTTTGCTTTAAGAATCTACCCTACAGAAAAAAAAATGTATCAGGACATATGGATATAATGGATATTTATTGAATATTATTGTTAGTGGCCCAAATAGGAAATTACTTAAAGGTCAATCAACAAGGGACTGGTTTTATGCTATAGCCAAACTGAGGAATATTCCACAATTATTGAAAGTCTATCTATTAAATCTGGAAGGGCTGATTTTAAATGATGTCCATGATATATTGAATTGTGAAAAGTCAAGTGACAGATATAATATGATTCCATTTTTGAAAAATAAAAATAAGAAAACTCCAGACTCTGTATTTATGTGAATGAGTTTGGTACTCATGTAGAAGGAAATATACCAGGCTATTAATATTGATTTCTTCACAGAGTGAGATTATAAGAGGATTTGGGGGAAACCATAATGCTTAATTTGTTCACATATTGTATGACTTGTTTCAAAAGAATGTATTACTGGGATGCCTGGGTGGCTCAGTGGTTGAGCATCTGCCTTCAGAGCAGGGCATGATCCCAGGGTCCTGGGATCAAGTCCCACATCGGGCTTCTTGCAGGGAGCCTGTTTCACCCTCTGCCTGTGTCTCTGCATCTCTCTGTGTGTGTCTCACGAATAAACAAATAAAATCTTTTTAAAAACCAAAAGAATATATTACTCTTTTAACTGAATAACTATAAAGTTGACTTTAGACTTAGTTAAGAGCCAAAAAATATTAAGGGCTATACTCAAGGTATCATTTAGATCCCTACTAGCTCTGACCACCTTGAGAGAGCCATTTCCTTCCCCTGCCCTACATCAAGGTCCATTTACTTAAAGGTTCAGATTTTCCCATAACCACACCATATCTTCATAGTGATGTCCATTCTAGCACACCCACCTGAGAGCCCACGTGGGAAAGACCCAAGCTCCTGAAGTTGGATTTCATGACTAGACTGCACGTTTAGATCCTAGCTTACCATGGGGACTTAAGTGAAAAGACAAACCAATGCCCTATATATCAAGTTCACCCAGAGCATCACCTTGCTCCTTTCAAACCTGTACAACTTACCCAAGTGCACCTGAGATTCTCTGAAGACAGAACCATAGTATATGTCATGGAGACAATTCAAGGGGACTCTCAAGGACTATGGATCCCAGGAAGTCCCTGGTACTACCATAATGAGAATTGCCTATGGGACACACACACACACACACACACACACACACACACACACGTATGGTGCTGGCCCTAGTTTCTGAGAGACACCTCCAGCCTTTCCATTGGCGTGCCAGGCTTCTCATGGATGTGAACAGAGTAGAGACCCAGAGACTGATGCTGCACTGATGCTTTCTCCTTTGTCCCTTTATTTTTTCAAAGATTTTATTTATTTATTTATTCATGATAGATGGTGGAGGGGCAAAGACATAGGCAGAGGGAAAAGCAGGCTCCATGCAGGGAGCCTGATGTGGGACTCAATCCGGGGACTCCAGGATCATGCCCTGGGCCGAAGGCAGATGCTCAACCACTGGAGCCACCCAGGTGTCCCTCTTTTGCCCCTGTAGCAAAAATTATGAAATACACCATACAAAAACTTATGACATAAATGTGTAAACCCAAACCAAGAAATAGAATATTGTCTGAAATTCCCCATGTGATCCTTTCCAATCATACTCTCATCTTCCCACTAGAATAGAGCACTATTCCATCTGCTATGGTCAATCATTTCTTTGCTGATTTTTTTTCTTTGCTGGTTTTTATGGCTTTACCACTTTTGTATGCATCCCAAAACAATATTTTAGTTTTGCCTACTTTGAATTTAATATAAATGGACTTACTGTTATATGTACTCTTTGGTGTCAATATAAAAAAAGACTTATTAACTTTGCTATGTTTAGCTATGGTTCACTCATTTTCATTGTTGTATAGGATTCTGTTGCATGATTACATCATAATTAATTGTTCTGCTGTTGATGGGTATTTGGGTTGTTTCCAGTTATTGGTTATTACAATCCATGCTGCTAAGAACATTGTGTATGTGTCTCCTAATGTCATACACACAAGTGTCTCTAGAAAGAAATGAAATTGCTGGGTCACAGGGCTTGCATATCTCCAACTTTGCTAGATAATGCCCAACTGCTTTCTAAAATGTACCAATTTACATTCCCACCAGCAGTGACCGAGACTTCTTAGTACTCCACCTTATCACCAGTACTTTATGGATACTCTTTCTTTTCTCAGAATCTGAACATGTTGATTCTTCTTCCTAGAACATTTTCTTTTCCTATTTTCTTATTTATCTTGTTACCTCTAAGGTGGTCATTAAGGACTCTCCCTCCTGGCAGTCTTCCCTGACTCCTTAAATCTGGGTTATATGCCCCCCCATACTCCCATAATCCCCTCCATAGCATGTATCACACTGAATTATAACTCTTATTCATTCTCCTGTCTTACTCCACACACACACACACACACACACACACACACACACACACACCACCAGACTGAGGGATCCCTGAAGGCAGGGGGTGTATCTTTATCAAATGTAGTGCCCCGCACACAGTTGGTGCTCAGTACATGACTATGGAACAAATAGGCAGAAAGCATTTCTTCCCTCAACTCATGGCTCCCTTCAACCATTGGGAAGCCAGGTGAGGATTAAGGCTTTTCAGAGAATTGTTGCCAAAACAACAAATAATAACTCTGGGGAAATTAATTGTCAGATCTGGTTCTTTCATTAGTGGCTCATCAAAGGACTGTGAGCCCCCAGGGGCACTCTTAAAAATAAGAAACCGATCAGCGTGGAAGGAAGGGCATCCTCTTCCCAGCACACCCCCTGCCATCTCCACCACCAACACACAAACAGACACACCTCCTGCAAGTTGCAGGGTCTGGCCATTTAACACAGTTATTACCAACTCCCACTTAGTGAATTATGAGCAAGAGCCTCGAGAGAGCTTTCAAAGATCTCCAAATGAATGTTTAAAAGCCTGTGGTTACTCAAACAGGCTCAGCTAATGGCATTTATTACTTGGAGGATAGGGTATTTACATAAAGCTGGATTTTTATTATAATGGTCAGATAGTTCCCCAGAGGGCGGGTGGAAGGGAGAAGGGAAGTTGAAGATACAAGCGTTCTACTTAGAATTGATTTCAACTGATGTTGTTAAACCTAGGGTAGGGGTTGAGCAGGTGACCATGGGGCAGGAGGGGCCAGATACAGAGAATGGTACTGTGTTCCCCCTAAAACAAGAGCCAGCACCCTGGACAGCTCATGGAGTCTGCCATTGATCTGTTGGTAAGCACACTCTCAACAATTCTTTCTTACTAGGGTCCTTCCGTGAATGATTTAGAGAAGGCCCCTCATTTATCCTAGCTATACCTGGAGTGGGACTAATCTAGGGTATTCACTGTCTCCTGACTTCATCAGTGGTTCTAGGGATCCCTATGTATTTATGCATATGACAATGGTCAAGGTGAAGATGAATTGAAGCCAGTCGTTGCTGAGTTCAAGGAGCTTCTATTAGTTGTGTAGTACTGCATAATTAGCCACCCTCAAGATTTAGAGGCATAAGATAACAATTATTTATTATGATGCTGCTGATTGGGTGATCCTTCTACTGGCCTTGCCTGGGCAACTAATGAAAGTGTGGGTACCCAGCTAGTGGATTTGTTGGGGCTGGAGGGTCAGGCAGTGAGAATGAATTTAATAGAGGAGTTGATGCCAGGAATGAATCTGGAAGATGAGTCTTCCAGGTGGGCATGACTGAGAGAATATTTTAGAAAGAAGCATCAGCATGTGAACAAAGGTATGAACTCATTGGGAAGTGTTTGGGAACCATGGATATTGGTAAGTGGTTCAGAATGACCAGATCATAGGAGGAAGAATGATGTCAGATGACCCTGGGGAGGTGAGTAGAGCATTAGGTACTATGTAGGGGACTTGGCTATTATTCTGTATATTTTGAGGAGAGCTGGAGTGATAATATTTAAAAGAACAATTACTACATACCAGGCATGTTACTGAGCATTGGAGGTGCAGCATTATTTCATTTAATCCTTGCTATTACCACCAGTTTACACTTGAAGAAAAGGAGGCATACCCAGGGACTCATAGCTATTAAGTACTGATGATGTGTTCAGAATCCAGGTATTCTGGTTTTAGAACTGGTTATTTTAGGGACACCTGGGTGGCTCAGTCAGTTAAGGATCCGACTCTTGATTTTAACTCAGGTCATGTGAGATAGAGCCCCATGTCGGGCTCCATGCTGGGTGTGGAGCCTGTTTAAGATTCTCTGTCCCCTTTCCCTCTACCCTCTTCCCCTTCACAAAATGAACTGGTTATTTCTGGTTATTTTAGTTATTATATTCCATAGCACTATGGCAGAGGGGCAGGGTGTTGAGTTGGGAGTGAGACAATTAATGAAAAATGAGGTAGGATTAAATTTTCATTTCAGAAATAAAGGTGTGTGTGTGGGGGAAATTCCATAATTAAATAAATACAGAAGATGTTGGATTAAACAAATTGTATCACGTGTCTTTACGTGTCTCAGAGCCCAATGTGAGACTAATATGCACTAGAGCACTGGGTGTTACACTCTATGTTGGCAAATTGAATTTAAATAAAAAATAAAACAATAATATGCACTAGAAAGTAAGCTCCATGAGCACAGGAGGTTTTGTCTCTTTTCTTGACAACTGTATCTATTCCCAACACCCAGATTGGTGCCAAACATACAGTAGGATGTTCAATAAAAGTATACTGAATCAACTAATATTGGGAAGCTCCAAGGGCTTCTGTATTACAAAAATTTTTAAGTATTGGTTCTTCACCATAGCCTTTTTGTCCTATTGATCCTTCAAGGAACACTAATGCTCTGTGGAACACAATTGAGAAGTTCAGCCACAGAGTACTTGAAAATTACATCAAACTTGTACTGTGGGCCCAACTGTGTGTCAGACAACTATTCATCCATTTGTTCACAACTTCAGAAAACATGAACTGTGAGCTGTCATTCACTGGGTCCCCTACAAAGTACTAGGGAACAAAGATGAGGAGCCATGGCCCATGCCCTCAGGAAGTGCCCAGCCAGAGGACATTTTCTAATTTTGCACAGGATTTAATTGTCAACAATCTTATGCAGTTTTCTATGTGGTAAAATGACTTTCCTAAGGTCTTAGCAGAGGCTTATATGATGGACTCCCCTCTCCTGCTCACTGGTGGAAGAGACAGAAGCAATGGGTGGCCCAGAGGATATCAACCCATCTATATACTAGAATCTTGAACAATCTGGGGCCAGGGCCCCACCTCCCCTTCAAACAGGTAAACTGAGGTTGCCACTGTTTCCTTCTGATGTAGGTATGACATGCTCTCAGTGGTTTGGCCATGCAGGAGAATTCTGAAGCACAGAAGCAGCTGGCCCCAGGCTGTGACTAGGGCCTCCTGGACCACCAAGTGGGCGGGTCCTTCCTACAGAAGGCTGGTCCTTAACCAACACACAAGTTCTTGCTGTGGGAGCAGGTGAGGAGAACAGGGAAGTTTCTCTGATCATCAAAGGGTCCCACCTCCTATGGTCACACAAGCTCATGTACACACATATGCAGACACACACAAACATGTATACAGAGCCTCCACCGCATATGCCCACTCACATGTACATCCAGGACAGGGCACAAAAACACATGCCCACACAGAGCACACCTGCATAGGTGCACACACAGGGATTTGCACACACATGTACAATCACAAACCTGATAGCCATCCCTCACTCTGGGGGACTCCATGCTGAAGTCTTTTCCTGGAGGGAGAAGGGAGGAGATCCATGGAGAGGAGATGAGGAGGGGTGCCAGTGCCAGGTGGAATGGGCTCATGGGATTGGTGACATGCTGTCCCCAGGCATGGCAGCCCTGGCCCAAGCCGGCTGCTTTTAGGAGGCCTCTCTCTTCAGCCACACTAATAGTTTCTATAGCACCATCAGTGTCCAGCAGACTTGGCCTCTTAGAGATTCCAGCCTTTATCACAAAGTAATCAGCTTGACAGGCAGAAGAACTTAAAGGGTTCCCCTAGGATGGGCAGGACTAGGGCAACCCCATGTAACACATTCAATAAGTTGAATTAACTACATACTTTCAGGAGGCAGAACTGTTACATCATTTATTTCCTTAAACCAAATGTAATCAGTTTAAAGTCCCATCCAATTGGCCAGGAAGGAAATTTAACTAGTCATAATTGAGTTTCCTCCCTATCACCTCCACCTCTGCCAACTGAATTAAGGTCACAAGGGTTTACTCAGAGCAGGTCATTTAGGGGATAATCCTCTTGTTTTCTGTTCCCACTGGTCGCTTTTGAAGTGCACACTATCCAAACTCATATAATTCTTGAAGACAGGTGGATCCACACCTAAAGGCCAGGTGTGGACACAGGGACACTTGCATGGTCTGAAAAATCTAATAATGCCCTTTCTACAGATAGGCTTCCAGGCATCCTTCCTTAGCATCCCAGAGTTCCAGAAATGGGTGTACAGATCGTCTACACACACTCCCTAAATGAGACTCTTATAGAGTGCTGGAGAACAACTGGTTAAAAGGAAGAGATCATTGAAATATGTCTTCCTTTATCAGCCTGATTCTCCAACAAAACTGATTGACTCCAGCGCACTTGATTTAAATGAAATGCACGTTCTCGGAGCTATAAAAATGACTTTATCATAGTCAAGACGAGAATGATTAAAGAAAATGAATATGTGGGTGATTGAATACAGGATGTCCAGTGACGGGATGGAGGACTAGGATCGCTATCTCGATTCAGCCGCAGCTGGCTTTATGATGCTCCCAGGGGCAGCCCCATCTCGGAGCAGGGACAGGATGGCCACAGAGCAAACACTGCCCCAGCCACATTGGGCACAGAGAATGGCTGGTGGGGCCGGCGTGACAGCACCCGGCCTCCCGCCGTGGTCAATGCAGAGTAGGTACAGGACGTGGGAGCTGGAGTCAGCCTACCTGGGCTCGGATGTCAGCTCTCCCACGCAATAGCTACCTGGCCTTAGGTAAGCTAGTTAGCCACACTACACCTCACTTCCTCCTTCCAGAGAATGGGAATAGTGGTAGCAGCAGGGCTTTCATCGAATTGCTGTGAGATTAAATGTAACACACATGAGATAGAGCAATGGTCTCAGTGGAGGCCAGGGCCGGCTGGCTTGGTGGCAGTGTTTGCACTCAGACCTGGGCTGCCTTTCTGGACCTGGCTGGGGGTAACATGGGGCCTCTGGTCCCTCAGGAAGGGATCATCTTACCTGGGAGGAAGCTTGCATGGGGCTATCAGCATGCCTTTGACCCTTCCAACAAGCCACAGCACTCAACTGTGCTGTAACTTGGTAACAGTGCAGACTCCAGAGCCAACTTCTTGGGTTTAGATCTTGGCCTTGTCACTTACCAGCTATGTGGATTTGGGCACATTATTCTACCTCCCTGGGCCTCAGTTTCCTCATCTGTGTAATGGAGCTACCAACAATCCTTACTTTACAGGGTTGAGGTGACGACTGAATTCGAGAACTCATCTATTATTCCAATATATCTCATGGCGCCCCTTCTCACATTCTGACTCTAGATTCCATCTGCCAGGTGTTGGAGCGACCATCCATTCATTCCTGCGTTTATAAAAGAAATTGCTACTTCGTGCTGGGTCTGAGATACACCAGCAGGGGAGGCCTGATTCTTTCACTGCCTCATTCATTCATTCAACAGATACCAGCGGGTGCTGCTCCAGGACCTGGAGATACTGCAGAGAACAGAGCTCCAGGAGCCCACAGTCTAGTGGGGGAGACAGACAAGAAGCCAACGGACAAATCCAAATCCAAGTTTAGGTGGTCATTATTGCAGAGAAACTGTGGGCAAGATAAGGGTATAGGGAGCGATGGGGGAAGTCCCGCTTCCAACCTCTGCTCCTTCCTGCTTCTCAGGAGTGGTGTGCCTTCCACCCGGTGTTGGAATTCACAATCCCCAGGAGTCCCCAACTCCTCCTCCCTCTTCCCGCTAAACCTAACCAGCCACTAGTTCTGCAGATTTTACTTCCCAAATAGACTTCAAGTCTCCTCCTGTTCTCTATCCCTCAGACCCACCCTTCCCAGGTCACATCCTCTCTCCCCCGGACAACAGCACAGGCCTCCTCCCTGGTCACCTGGCTTCCAGTGTCACCTCCCCACCCCATTCAGCCCTCAAAGTCACAGGGATCTTTCTGGAATGCAAATCAGGACCCCTCTATGCACCTCCGCCCCCTGCTCTCTTTGGATCCCAGCTGCCCTCAGGTATGGCCCCAACCGGGTCCTTTGCCTGGAATCCAGGGCTCTCCAAGACCTAACCCCACCCACGCTGGCTCTACCAGAAGGTCTTCCCGGATCCCACAGGCTGGGTTTGGGGGCCTTGCTCAGGGGCTCCCACAGTACCTGAGCCCACCTCCCCGATTTAAATATAATTGTCCACACTGAAGGAAGGTACAGAGGGAGGGGGCCAGCCCCGGGCTGAAGGTCGGGAAAGCTGTGTCTTGGCGCAGGACTGGGCGGAAACCAAAGCTCCCCTCCCACCGGGCATCCCGGGCGGGGGAGGGGAGCTGGGGGTGGGAGTGGGGGCCTCGCGGCCCGCGACCACGTGCACGCCGTGGAACAAAGGGCCCTCGGCGGCCGCAGCTGCAGACACGGGGGCGCCCCGGCCCCAGGCCCCCCTACCCCCTGCGCCTGCGCGGCGAGGGGCTGGAGCGGGGTCTCGGGTGTGGGAAGGGGTGGGGGGGGGCCCGGCTGGGGTGCGCGCGGGGGGGGTGCGCGTGGGGGGTGCGCGGAGGGGTGCGCGGAGGGGGATGCGCGCGGAGAGGTGTGCGCGCGGGGGGTGCGCGCGTGGGGGGTGCGCGTGGGGGGTGCGCGGAGGGGTGTGCGCGCGGGGTGTGCGCGCGTGGGGGGTGCGCGCGGAGGGGTGCGCGGAGGGGTGTGCGCGCGGGGGGTGCGCGCGTGGGGGGTGCGCGTGGGGGGTGCGCGGAGGGGTGCGCGTGGGGGGTGCGCGCGGAGGAGTGCGCGGAGGGGGGTGCGCGCAGGGGGTGCGCGCGGGGGGGTGCGCGTGGGGGGTGCGCGGAGGGGTGCGCGTGGGGGTGCGCGCGGAGGGGTGCGCGCAGGGGGTGCGCGCAGGGGGTGCGCGCCGGCCGCCGAGCCTGCAGCCGGGTCTCCCGAGCGGCGCGCTCCTTCCAGCCGCGCGGCACCTGCTCTGCCAGTGAGCAACAGCGCACTTGGCGATCGCGGGCGGCGCGGACCCGGGGGGAACCCGCTGTGGCCGAGGCTAGGGGAGCCCCGGGGCGAGACAGGGCGGGAAGGGGCGAGGTCGCCGCCCGGGGCGCCACCTGCATCCGCCCCCCGCCCCCCACCGCACTTGCTGAGCTGGGGAGCGAGAGAGGAGCGGAGGAGGGGACGCCGCGGGGCCCCCGAAGGCTCCGGGGCGCTGGGGCCCGGGCCCAAGCTCGAGGGTTTGCGGACACGCGTCCTACGGGGCTCTGGGGCGGGCCGGCCTTCCGGACTCCTCGCCGCGGCCGCGGGGACCCGGGGGGCCCCGGCCCTGGCCCTGCCCCAGGGCCCTCTGCTGTGCTCCACGCCTTCAGTGTCCTCTCTGGCCCTCGGACAGGCCAGTGCCCTCTTGCCCCCAGATCTTCCGGTCGGTCGTTGTTCCCTCTGCCTGCGAAGCTGTTGACCTGCTACTCTAAAGGACTGGCTCCTCCCGGCTCGGCTCAAATACCACCTCCTCCAAGAAGCCCTCCTTGACCGCCCTTTCAGAAGAAGTCCCACCCCTCTGTTAGCCCCTATATTACCCTGTTCACTTCTTTCTCTTTTAAGGCATTTATTGAATTTTGTGATTAGACAAATTATTTATTGAAATTAGATATTTATTTTACCCCCAAGAGGAGGGGCTGCCTCCTTTTCACTACTCTTTCTCAGGTACCCAGCTGCATGTCTGGCCTATCTTAGGTTCTTTTTCTCCCTTTGTCTTCTCCTCCTCTACCCCGTCCCTCCCCTTCCCCTCATTCTCCTTCCTGAGAAGTAAATGCTAAAGGGTTGAATGAAACCCTGACTCCCCACTGTGGTCCTCAGGCAGCCCATCCCTGCCATGGTGTCCTCGAAGAGAAGGCAGGCGACAGGGTGGACTGAGCACAGGGGGCATCCCGTGGCAGGGAACATGGGTGCTCAGTGTGGACAAGGCCTTCCCTGACCTGGCTCCTGAGGCCCTGACCCCAGATCCAGCTCAGGCCCTAAGCACGTTTTTTGTTTTGTTTTGTTTTGTTTTTTAAGATTTATTTATTAGAGACACACACACAGAGAGAGAGAGAGAGGCAGAGACACAGGCAGAGGGAGAAGCAGACTCCATGCAGGGAGCCCGACGTGGGACTTGAGCCCAGGTCTCCAGGATCAGGCCTTGGGCTGAAGTCTGCACTAAACCGCTGAGCCACTGGGGCTGTTTCCTAACCACCTTTAGACAGAAGGCTGCCCTGTCCCTTAGAGTGCAAGATGTGGCGAGTCCCACTTGAGATGTGCATCAAGTGCAAAACACAGACTGAACTTTAAAGACTTAGTGTGGAGAAAAGAATGTTAAATAGAAAAAAAAAAAAAAGAATGTAAATAGCCAATTAATAACTTTAAATTGATTATATATTGAAATGACAATATTTTGGATCCAATGGGTTCAATAAAATGTATCCTTAAAATTAACTTCACGTGCCTGGCTCCCTTTTGAAAATCTGGCTACAAGAAAATGTATAATGATAGATGTGGCTCATGACTGTGGCTTTTCTCTGGACAGTGCTGAAGGACATGTCTGATTTATGCCAGGGGTCTGCCCCTCAGCCCTTGGTCAGCCATATTCAAGCAGAGGGGATTCTTTTTTTTTTTTTTTTTTTTTTTAAGATTTTGTTCACCCAGGAATCCCTGGGTGGCTCAGTGGTTTAGCACCTGCCTTTGGTCCAGGGCGCGATCCTGGGGTCCCGGGATCAAGTCCCACGTCGGGCTCCCGGCATGGAACCTGCTTCTCCCTCCTCCTGTGTCTCTGCCTCTCTCTCTCTCTCTCTCTCTCTCTCTCTCTGTCTATCATAAATAAATAAATAAATCTTTAAAAAAAAAAGATTTTGTTCACCCATTCATGAGAGAGGCAGAGACATAGGTAGAGAGGGAGAAGCAGGCTCCCTGCGGGGACCCGGACCCGAGGAACAGGACCTGAGCCAAAGGTAGACAGACGCTCAACCACTGAGGCACCCAGCTATCCCAAGCAGAGGGGATTCAAGTCCACTCTTGACCTTCAGTGTCAAAGAATTTGGGGGCAAGTTTTAAAGCCACTACAGTATCCTTTGCTCTCTGCCAGCCAAGTGAAAACACTCTGGAATTTGGAAAGTCTTGGTCCAAACTGGCTCTACGATGTACCCACAGAGTGCCCCTAGGTAAGGCACTTCACCTCCCTGAGCCTCAGTTTCCCCATCTGTGAAAAACGGGTAATATTTGCCTCACATTTGTTTGCAGGACTAAATGATGTGTGGGTGTCTCTCGACACAGTGAGCCCTGATAGATAGTTGGTGGCATCATTATTTAAAAGCATCTAAAGGTCATCCCAAGAGATGACCTCCACACCCTCCATCTCTAACCCCACCCTCAATTTTTGTCCTCCCAAGGGAATTTAAACACCTTGGAAACTGAATAAGGACAGATGGAGGCTGGGGACAATGCGTGCACCCACATACCCCAAGCAGAGCTCAGGTGGTGCTACCACTAGCCTGAGACCCTCCCAGAGGTGACACGTTCTCTCGGTGACAGAACTCAAGCTGGGCCCCTCTGAACCCTCTTCTCTGTGAGGCCCCAAACTTGGCCTGGAAAGACTTGAACAAACACTAACATATTGAGGGCTGCATCCCTAAGATGACCCTAGCCCCCCACTAAAGTGCTTGCCTGAGAAAATGCAAGCCTTTTCCAAAAGACCATTTTTTTTCCAGAGGACACCTAAGGATAGGGCTCTGGTCTCCAGCCTTGATGGGAGGGGAGGGGCAAACCCAGATGGGTTTCACATGGAGCAACCCCCGCCCCCCAATTTTTTGTAAATTTTCACTTCCCAGACACTTACCGAGCCCCTGCTCACCCCTCTCCCTAAATCTTCATAAAATACCCAGTCATCTTTGCATAAACCAAAGTTGAGTTCAGGTCACACTGGACTCTCTTCCCTTTTGCAACAGCATGTTACTGATTAAAATTGGTCCTTACTGGGCGGCCTGGGTGGCTCAGCTGGTTAAGCGTCTGAACCTTGCTTTTGGCTCAGGTCAGGATCTCAGGGTCATGGGATCTGAGGGTCACCTCCAGCCCCCAATCTCTTCCAGGCTTCTTTCTGAAAGCTCAACCTTCTGACCCTCTGAAGACTGAGGCAGTGCTCCCTATTTTAATCATTTGCAACTCACCATTAAAATGTATGTTTTATCCACGTGCCACCCATACTATTAATGACTTAATATTGCTCTTTAAACTGACTCAACTATTTTACTATTTTCAACTACTTTATTAAATTTCACTATTACTACTTTTACATTTATGTAAGTGGAAAATCAGAGCATTGCCATCCACAGAAAACCAGTATCTGGCAGTTGCAGGGAGGGGAAGTAGGGGCCAGCCTGGCCTCCATCATAGCCCTGAATAGTTTAAAAAAAAAAAAAAAAAGGCATTTCCAGTGCTAATTTGCAGCTCTGTTGTGCTCCGGGCTACAGCTGGGAGTACAGGAAAACTGAAGCTGAGGGTGCTGTAAGCCCGGCCCCTGCAGGACAGTTTCCTGGAGATCCCTGATCTTGACCAAGTCATAGCAGAGATGCTTGCTCCTTGCCCCCAAAACTAGTGGCCCCTGGTCCCAGACAAGACAAGACGCGTGCAGGGCGTATGGCCAGGGGTCAGAAGGGGGCTGCAGCCTCCAGGGGTGATGAAGGCGCTCAGGAAAAATGCTCATTTTCCCTCCCTCCCTGGACCAACAAGAATAACGACACTAACAAAACAAAATGTATTCATCTGTTGGAGGCAGGCTGCCTGTGGCTCACCAGCCTAGTAGCTTCGGTCGCTGTATCTGACTCCATGGGTCTAGGTGTCCTCATCTATAAAGTCGTGATGAAAGCAATAGCACACCCATCTCATGGTGATTTTCCTTTATGGAAAATAAAGACAAAATAAAAATTAAATTTCCTTACTATCTGCAGCCCATTCAGTAGTCCTTGAAACAGGCAGAGTGACCTTCCTCTAGGGACTCAGCTGCCTCAATGTTAGTACTTTGCTAAGGGCAAAAGGCAATCTTAGCCTGACCCCCAGGATCCTGTAAGTCTACTTTAATTTAAAAATTCCATTGGAAACTTCTTTTATTCCTACCTCCAAGATACATGTTGGAAACCAAGCCCCAAGCATATGACCCACTGATATACATCTGAAGGGTCTCATGACTCAGGTTTTAGTAGACAGTAATAAATGACTTTTTCCCAATAATGGGAAGTAGTAGTAGGCTACTTTTAGTAGTCTAAGTTTAGTAGACAGTAATAAATGACTTTTTTCCCAATAATGACTAGCCCCCTCAAGGTCCTGGGAATCTTGCTTCCAAAATTCCTTAGAGACTTACCCTATCCCTGACCTCCTCCCAACTTGAAAGTATGTAATGGGCCTCTTCTCATGACCCCAGTGCAGCTCTTTCTGCCCCTTGGTCCTATCCCCCTGCTTTAATGTAACCACCTTTTTTGCACCAAAGGTGTCTCAAGAATTTTTTCTTGGCTATCAGCTTTGAACCCCAACATATTTCCTACATCTATAGGACATTATAAGATGTCTGAGCAGCCCTCAGCATGACACTGGGATGACCAGCCGCAGGAAGGGCATTGACCCTTGGCAGGGATGCCTTGCTAAGCAAAGTGCCCAAGGTCCCCTGCCTGTGGTAAGGAAAGAGGCAGTCACACAACTAGAGAACAGCACAGAGGTGCTGCAGTGGGGAAGTTTCAGGGGGTTGGGGGTTCACGGTGATGGGGAAGGGAGCAACATCCACCTGGGGCCTGTGGGGAGGGGAATGACAGTCTGGGAGGGCTTCATGGAAGAAGAGGCATGCCAGCAAGGCCCAGAGCTTGTGTGAGTCATTCAGACAAAGAGTAAGGTGAAGGGATGGAGGATGCTTCCAGGGGATTCCTTCTCCCTAACTGCCCCATTAGCAAATCCAGTGGTGCTCAGCAGAACCCTCTCCAGTCGTCACACAAGGGAAGTTGACTGTCTACTGCAGAAATCAGAATGTGGGGAGTGAACCGTGGGAGTGGTTGATGTGACATTTGTACACAACACAGGCACATGAATAAGGGAATTGCCCATGACTAGCCTCGATTATGCCATTGTGACTGATGCTGTGATTCAGGGCAAAAGTGTCCTTAATCTTGAGAGAGAGGTAAGGACAGACATTACAGTCAGGTGCTGCCAGAAGAGGGGGAGAGGGCAGCCCTGCCTCCTCCCATAGCTTGTCAAGGTGGCTCCATGAAGGAGGGAGTCTTTGGAGGCAGCAAGGGGGAGTTGTGGACCTGCAGGCTGCCCAGAATGCCTCCTTGTCCCACATCAGACCTTCCGTGGCTCCCTCTGCTCCTGCTAGCCCAGTGCTTCTCAAACTTGAGCATGAGCCACCTGAGGACTTGTTAACACAAGTTCTGCACCCCCAGAGTTCCTGAGTCAGTAGATTTGGGGTGGGCCCCGAGAATTTGCCTTTCTAACAAGTTTCTGGGTTGCCCATGCTGTTGGACTGCGGACCACACTCTGAGAACCTAGTTCTCCAACCTCATCTCTTCCCATCTCATCCCATCCCGCCCCATGTCCTCTACGTAGTACATCTTCCCCCACTCCACGCCTATTGTCCATGACCAGTATTTTAAAAAGCCAGGTGGTTATTTTTCTTTTTTAAGCCAGGTGGTTATGATGTGCGGTAAGGGTCAAGAAAATCTGACCCAAGCACACAAGATGAGACAATGGGATTTGGAACTGAAAGGACTAGGAGCCATGAACAAAATAAAAACTAAAAAAAACAGCAAACCCTCTGAAGCTGCCCTGCTGATTTATACAGAGGTCTGTAACTCCAAATGTCAATGTCCTGAATGCATGCCCAGGGGCCTCTCTGCTCCAGCCCCCAAGAAACCTGCCTGGACAACCTGTTTTGCAGCTTCTCCCACATCCAAGGTGGCCCAAAAGAGTTAGTCACAGAGGCCAGGAGCCCTGTGGGTGCATGTCTGGTGCAGGAACCTCTAGTCTCCTCACCTCACCCACTGCAGACATCACCAATCAATCCCAGTTCTCTCTACCCCCGGGGGCTGACTTAGCCTCAGAATATTTTCCAGTTTGGTCCAGGCACCCATTTCCAAATAAGCAGAGCTGGTGCCCAAATTCACAACTATGTGGTCTGCTCAGGACCTGAGGCTGCCTTCCCCACCTGCTCTCTTGACTCAGTTGCAGGTGGCTTATGTTTCCTTGTCTGCTTCTGTCTCTGAGCTCTTGGTTCTATTCTCTCCTGCCTCTGAGCCATCTCCTGGTACCCCCAGCCTCCCAGCATTTTAGACTTCAGCTGTCTCGAGTGGCATTTTGCTGGGATGCTTAGCATAGGACCTGGCGACAGCTGGTACTTAAACCATGTCGGTGGGTATCTGACAGTCTATGCATGAAAAAGCAAGTTCTCCCGGGGTCTCAGGCAATATTCTGTTAACACCCTACTCCAAAATTTACTAGCTTAAAGCAAGAGTAGTTTAATTCACTCCTGATTCTGTGGGTCCAGGATTTGCTCGGGGTTCAGCTGGATGATTCTTCTGCATACGTGGCATCACGTGACATTCTCATGTGGCTGGCAAATGATACAGACTTCCGGGGGGGAGGGGCTTTCCACGTGGCTGCTCGGGCTTCCTTGTGCTGCATTGGTTGGGTTCCAGGAAGGAGCATTCCAAGTGGCAAAGGCAGAAGCTACTGATCTATTAGGACCCTGTCACAGAGCCACAGTGTCACTACTGTCACTTTTCACTGGTCCCACAAAGCCACTGAGCCAGCCTTGATTTAGGAAGAGGGAACCAGGCTGCCCATCTCCATGGGGGGAGCAGGGAAGAACTTGCAGCCATCTTTGGCTCACCAAATCTGGCAGTTTAGGGTCATGGCACCCAGTCGGTGCTTAGTAAGTATTTCTTAATGAATGACTCCATCAATTCCATTTTCAGGACTCGCTGGGGCTCCTCCAGTTCCTGTCCTGTCACTCAGCCCCCAGGCCCACCCAGCATTCCCTCCCACAAGCCCTGACCCAGCCCTTCATGGCAGTGGTAGATGATTGGTGAATTCCTACCCCAATCTGGCATCCGGGAGGCGAGAGGTCTGCGTGGGGATAGGTGGAGCCTTCCTGCAAAGAGGGCAGCCAGTCTGGGCTGCCCCAGGGCCCATTTCCATCTCACTGATGTGGGATTGGAGAAAAATGCTGATTTTTTTTTTTTTTTTTTTTTTTGAGCACTGGAGACAGAGAGCAATCTGGGTTGCTATGCAACCAGCGCCTGTGCCCAGCTGATAACACCAGAGGAATTAACTGTCCTTGTCCTACTCAGTCAGGCTCCGGAGGAGGGGGCTGAGGCTGCTTCCCAGTGCCTGAGCCTCAGCCCCACCAGCTGAATCTCTGGCCCAATTACAGATGGAGGAGTCCAGAGCCAGGTCCCAGCCCCACTCCAGCTTCACAGAACAACCAAGGGATGTCCCTTGCCTGGAGCCAACAGGGGTGCCTTGTGGAGTGTGAGGAGGGGGCTGCCTGGGGTATCTTGGATGCAGGGCAGTTCTGTCTTCTTTGATCTGCTAATGAGCTGTGAATTAAAGACAAACCTGAAATGGTGGGAGGCTTTCAGGAGGCTGGTACGGAGTGAGGATAAGATGGGCAGAATGAGGACAACGCAAATACAACACTGACCGGAGCGGGGCCAGTGCCCCCAGCCACAAGCCCCCCCCAAGGCCCTGGGGAGAAGCAAGCCAGGTAGGGGTGGGAAGTCCTGGCGGGCAGGGGAGCCGTGTGCAGCGGTGGGGGGACCTTGGCACCCTGGAAACGCCAGGGCTCATTTGTCCAGAGTCTGAAGACCGAAGGCAGCCTGTCTGGGGCCTGAGGGGATGCATGAGGGAAATCCAGGGAGACAATTTAACGTGCTTGTTCCCCCCTAGATGGTCTCTTTAAGGCAAGGAACGCGTACCATATGGGTTTCTGAGTCGGGCCTGCGTTCCAGGCCAGCCACTTACAGCTGTGTGACCTTGGGCTTGTCACTTCACCTTCCCGAACACCACTCTTCCCCACCACAGAAAGAAGAATATCCCTCTATGGCCTTGTCCTCAGGATGAGAGTGATCACATATTTGGCTGAACCATGGGAAACTACTGTGTCGGTGAGTGAAAACTGGTTGAGTATCAACTCTCCCGTTTGGTTCAACCTTACCTGTCAGGCACCGAGCAGCGTCCTGCACGCAAGAAGCAGTCAGTAAATAGAGGCAGCTTTATTTTTTTTAAGTGATTTCTCCACCCAATGTGGAGCTTGAACTCACAACCCCAAGATCAAGAGTTGCTGGCTCTACTGACTGAGCCAGGCAAACGCCTGAGAAGCAGCTACTGATATCTTTGTTGTCCTGGGTGGTCATCCAGGGTGCTGTTCAGGGAGCGAATGAATGAGTGAATGAAGAGAACCAGCATCAGAATTAGCAGAGCCCAGGTGGCTGGTCCCTGGAAACCACTGACACGATGGGGACTCCCTCCTTGAGCCTAGGAGCCAAGTTCACTGGCTCAGCTTGTCCGCTCTTCCTCTCCTCATTCCCCTTCTCCGGGTGTACTCCCTGTGTTTCTTTCTTTCTTTCTTTCTTTCTTTCTTTCTTTCTTTCTTTCTTTCTTTCTTTTAAAAGATTGTATGATGTTGGTAAATTAAACACCAATAAAAAAAAAAAAAAAAAAAGAAAACAAAAAAAAAAATAATAAAAAAAAAAAAAAAAAAAAAAAAAAAAAAGATTGTATGTATTTATTTGAGAGAGAGAGAGAGAGGGCACTGAGCGGGGTGAGGAGCTGAAGGAGAAGAAGCAGGCTCCCTCACTGAGCTGGGAGCCCCAAGTGGGGCTCAATCCCAAGACTCCAGGATCATGACCTGAACCAAAGGCAGATGCTTATCTGTCTGAGCCACCCAGGGCCCCCCTGTGGTTTATTTCTCTCTCTTGCCCCATTTACAGAGCTGGAGCCTAAGTCTTGTTTTCAGGTTACCATGGTTACCATTTACTTGCGCACTTACTCTGTGCCCGGCTCCACTCTATGCACTTTGCAGGCACTAACTCATTTCCTCCTAACAGCAACCTCACTAGAACTTTATTTTTAACCCTTCGAGTTAGGGTTTATGGAGGTATAATTTAAACACAATAAAATGCGCCTGTTTTCACAGTTGAACAAGTTTTGGTTAATGTATACACCTGTGCAACCACTGCCACCATCATGATACAGCATTTTCATCACCCCAAAAGTCCCCTCACGCCCCTTTGCAGCCAGTCCCCCCACTGGCCTCCCGCAGTCCGGGTACCACAGACCCGATTTCTATCACTATAGATTCGTTCTGACTTTTCCAGCATTGATGCGAATCATTGGAATCATAGAGTGAACATCTTACATCCGGCTTCCCTTGTCTATCATTCATTTTTCTTCCTTTTAATTGCTGAGTAGTTGTTATGACTGAATTGTGAACATACCCCCACCAAAAAAAAATGTCACAGTTTGAAGCCCTCACCCCCCAGTGTGACTGTATTTGGGGAGAGGACCTTTAAGGAGATAATTAAGGTTACATGAGGTTCTAAGGTCTTCCATCCTCAGGAGAAGAGGAGACATTGCACGCACAGAGGAAAGGTCCTGTGAGGACAGAGTGGGGAGCGGCTGTCGGCAAGGCAAGGAGAGAGGCCTTCGGGGAAAGTGAGCCCGATGACATCTTGATCTGGCACTTGCAGCCTCCGGGGCTGTGAGAAACGTGTCTCTGTTGTTCAAACCCCATCTGCGGTGTGGTTGCGGCCGCCGAGCTGACAATACAGTGGCATCCCATCAAGTGGGCACAGTGCATCCCCCCCAGCGGTGGTGGTGGTCTCATGGACCAGGAAGCAGACCTGGAGGCACCCAGCACCTCACCTGAGACCCCACCCATCAGCCAAGAAGCAAAGCCACCTCTGGGGGACTGTGGAGTCTGTGCTCACAGTGGTGGGGCAGAACGTGGCACAGAACAAGTGCTTGCAGGCAAGCCACCTGGTGTCCTGGGCCACTGGTGCCCTGGGGCAAGGCTGCTCCAGCTGGAGGCCAGAGGCTGGTGGGGCCAGGTAGAAGGCAGCGAGTGCAGGGGAGGTGCCCTGAGAGGGTCCGCAAGCCCCTTGCCTCTGCCCTCAGACACTGGGGGGCACCGACCTTCCAGGAGCCCACGTGGAGGAGCGGTCAGTGCCTGGCAGGCTGAGGGGGCCTGGGGGCAAGAGAGGAGATCCGAGGATGGGGGCTGTCCAGGGAAAGGCCCTGGCGAGGACTCAGCAGAGCAAACATGACACTGGCCCTCCCCTGCTGTGCCTCAGTCTGCTCTCAGCAAAATGGGTGTGATAATTCTCCTTAGCTGACCTCTCTGAGGAGGAAGAAAAGAGACAATGAATGAGGCAGGGAGGAGAGTGATCACCTCTTCTCCCAGATGAGAAACCAGAGGCCGAGGGAAGAGAAGGGACATCTGGCCAGGCCACCAAGAAGCATCCTTGCTGGGGAGCTGAGACAATGCCTCCAGGTCTAGGCTCTAGAAACAGCTTCTGGGTCTTTAATGCCACAGGACAGAGATGCCACGATCAAGGCCTGCTTTTCCTGCAGTCTGAGAGCTTCTCGAGGCCAGGACTGTATCCAGTGTTGCTCATCCTCAATCCTCAGCATCAAGCAGAGCTCTTGACACACTGAGGGCACCCAGCCAATATTTGTGGAATGAATGAATAAGTGACTAAAGAGAGCCATGGTTTTCAGAAGTAGGCTGGCAGGGGAGCAGAGTGCCAGAAGTCATGGGTGCCCCTTCTTGGAACATCCATTAAATCCAGCATATGGGGAAAGTAACCAGGTGACAGGTTAATACTTTTTTTTTAATTGTGGCTGTTTCTGGGGGATCCCTGGGTGGCTCAGCGGTTTGGCGCCTGTCTTTGGCCCAGGGCATGATCCCGGAGACTCAGGATCGAGTCCTGCATCGGGCTCCCTGCATGGAGCCTGCTTCTCCCTCTGCCTGTGTCTCTGCCCCTCTCTGTCTCTCTATCATGAATAAATAAATAAAATGTTTTTTAAAAAATGACAAATTTTATGTTACACACACATTTTTAATAATAGTAACGCATGCACAACACCACAATGCTACAATCACTCTTGCGAGGGGTCGGGGCCACCCTTCCATCTCAGGGGCATGGTCACAGCCGTCTTCCACGCAAGTCCAGTCCCATCAGGAGCTGCAGGTACCAGGGTCCAACCGGGATGCCAGTTGGATGGAGCAGGCACAGGAAGAGACGGGGTGGTTTAAGGGTACATGTCCGGTTAGGTGATTTTTTCAATAACCCACAACATCTGCCGGTCTTGTATTTATTTCCCTCACCACATTCCTCCTGTGTGTGTGCCAAGTGCAGGTTACCAGGCAGACTGCGGGGAGGGGTGCTGAGGAAGCCAAGCCTGTGTCTGGTCCCCGGAGCATGCAGGTCAAGAGGAAAGGCACGACAGCCTGGGCTGTAAGAGGGGCCGCCACCTGCTCCTTGGGGTTGGAAGGGAGGAAGCTTGAACAGCTCTGTGCCCAGGGCCTGGCCCAGAGCAGGAGCCTAGGAGATGCCAGTCATGGTTCTTCGGGTTTTTTTCTACTTTACACTCTGACGGGAGGTTAAGAAGGCCCAAGTCAGTTGGCTACGGGGTGCAGGGTTCTGTGAAAGGACAAGCCGAGAGGGTTATTTTCTTATTTGAAATAGAGGCAAAATATGCTGGCGAAAATATAGGAGAATATCCACCCAATATAAGGAGGAAAATCTTACTGAGGGGGCAAAGTGGCGTCTTGCTAATCATGATTTCTCTGCTGTCTCCCACCCCCATCCCAATCAAGAGCCTAGTCTCACATCAATCACTGCCCCCCTCTACACTTAGTGCCCCCTCCCCATGACTCACTTGCTTTAGATCCAATTGTTCTCTGGGCCTCCTCAGTCCGGAGCTCTTGATGGATTTGGTAATTGGAGTAATTACGGTAATTTTACCTTAAAGATAGGCAGCTGCAGATTCCCTATTGGGAGCCCCCTCCCTGGGCCTCCTGCCAGCCAGTATTCAGGGAGGAGGACAAGTGGCTCCCATTTCCCTTCCCCCAGAATGCAAAGTGTCTGGGGTGGGATGAGGGCTTCAATAGAAGGCATGTCCCACCCTCTCATCAGTGCCTCCCCAGCCCCCGAGGGAGGTAGAAGACAGTGGGATGGGTTTGCCAGGAATTATTTCTTTCCACCACCCATGGTTTCCATCACCAACACTGATGCCAGGACTTACAAAGCACAGCAGTGACATTCACTCGTTCCCTATCCAGGCCTGAAAACAGGGGACCGGTTGGAGGATGAAGTCTCTTACAGATCCCTTAAAGCCCCAACTGCACGTATCCTGTGCTCTCCATATGTGAGAGGCAGGGAGGGGTACTAGACCTTTGGACAAGGTGAGGAGTCATCTGCCCACAGCTGGGTCCCAGCAGCACCCTGGTACCCTTAGCCCCTCTCCACCCAGGCCTGGGCTCCCTGCCCCCCCAGTGGCAGCCTGAGGAATTTCCACTCCAAGTGCAGAGACCAACGTGTGGGCAGTCGGAGCTCTTCTGGTTTCAGGATTAGGCTTCCCAGCAGAGGAACATTCAGGAAGGCCTCCAAGAATGTATGAGACCCTGTCAGCGGCTAGAGCCCTGGGGGACCCCAGCCAGACCCCTGAGTAGACCAGCAGGGCAGTCGCACGCCCAAGCATTGGGGGGCCATACTCGGGGTTGCTGAGGGCAAGGCTGGGAGTGGTCTCAGAATTCCTAGGCCGTGTGGTTCCATAGATGTAAAACTTCTAGACTTCCCAAACCTCTTAGGGTCCATTTCTAGTCCCCACCCCATCGGCCCACTGCCCACTTGTCTTCTTCCGACATCTTTCAAGCTCAGCTTAAAAATCACTCCTGAAACCCCTGGGGAACAGCAGCCCGGGTCACGTCCCTGCCCTGTGTGCCAGTCCCTGCCCTGTGTCCCCGTGGCTCCTTCTCCTTCATCTTACTCACGGCCCTTGTGTTCATACCATATTTTGTGTGCCGAGTTATTTTAATGCCTTTCTTCCTCCCCTAGACCACACACTCTGAAAGGAAGGACTGCATTGATCCAGTGGTCCATCCCCAGAGCCTGGCCTGGACAGAAGTTTTGGTTGATTGCATGTTGAAATTGTTAGCGGCCGGGGGTGCATTCCCGAAAGAGAGAACAGCACAAGCAAGGCTCTGAGGCCAGGGAGGACAGCTAAGCTCAGAAAATGCTGGGGCCCCTGAGGGGAAGGGGAGGAGCAAGGAGATAGGTATGGAGGGAGTCGGGAGGGTTTGCCCTGCTGCTTGGGTGTCAGAGCTGGGCACTGGTTGGGCCCACCAGAGAGGAGGAGCATTGGTGGAATGATCCCCCCTCCCAGGAAGGGGCCTCCTGGACACCTTGGGTTGGGGAGCTGGGGGCTGGGACAAGGTTTGAGGGAGCCAAGGTGGAAGGAGGGACATAGTACCCTAGGTTAGCCTCCCAGGTTTGCAGGAATTACTGAGGACGAGAACTCTGATTAATTGGATTATGAATAAGTGAGGTAACACCGTTTGCACCCCATCCATATTCCTAAGGCTTTATGGCTTCAGTATGCTCCAGGAAGTTCCAAGGACATGGGGCTTCCCCCGACACACCCAGGTGGGAAGTGCAGGGGAGTTAACATCCTCAGAGAGCCCTCAGCCGGTGAGGTGACCGGTGGGAGTGGGCCTTTAAATACACCGCTTCCTCCCCTCTCTGTCTCCCTGAGTTCCTCCCTCAGTGGGCTTCCAGTGTGATGACTCAGTGTTCAGTGGCGTCTTCCCCTCCCTGTCCCTGTCCCCACTGCCCTGCTATTCCCTTCACCTCCCCAGCACACTATGTTCACTCAAACCCTTCTCTGACCTGCTCTGGGAGCCCACACTGAGACACTGTCCAGGCCAGGGGATGCCCAAGGGATGTTCTAACAGAATAGCCGGGGCCTGGGCTCTACTCCCAGCTGGGCCACCACAGACAGGACACCCCTTGTTGGGGCACATACCCCAGCTAGCCTCACTGGGTCACCTCACTGCCATTTTGCCCACCTGATCTGGCCACTGGACTAGACTGGGCTACCGAGGTCACTGGGTGTGGGGACTGCTTAGAGTCAGAAGGGCGCATGCCCATGTGACATCAGAGCATCACTGAGTGGCCAGGGAGGCACATCACTGTCTCCTCTAGCACTGGGGGAAGTGAGGGCAGTAGTGGCCATAGAAGTCCAACTGCTCTTGCCTGTCACCTCCCTTAGGTGAGCAGCATCTCTGCAGCCCTCCCACCTCCCTCGGGGGGCCAATGAAAGGATAGGGCCTCCTGGGATTGGGGCCACCAAGGCCCCACCCCCACCCCGGTCAGCCAATCACTGACTCTGCTGTAGGTGGGTACAAGGGTGGGAGGTGTCCTGAGGAAGGAGATGAAGAGGGCAGGATGGGAAAACCTGGGAGGCAGCTAAAATCCATTAGCCCGGCTGCCCCAGACACCCTCTCCTCCCAGGCATGTGCTGCTCCAGCAACAATGGCCTTGGCTGACCTCTTTCTGTTCCCTCCGTCCTCAGACCCCTCCTCTAGACTCTTCCAGTGGCTGGCCCCTGTTCATTTAGGTGCCAGTTCAAGGGTCACCTCCTCAGAGAGGCCTTCTGTAGCAGGTGCTACACCCACATCTGCCCCACCCACATCCCCTTGGCGCCCACCGATCCTGTCCTCACTGATGGCTTCCTATCATAAGGAACCCTGGCCCAGGGTCACTCTATGACACAGAAGCTGGTCAGCCTTGAATCTGTGAAATGGACCAGATGTACCAGAGAGTTAACACCCCTGGAAGCAGCACTCAACCAGCAGAGGTGGTCAGTGGATAACACTGTGTCTTCTTTACTCCTTCATTGATGCATGCCTCAAGTATATCTATATTGTTTCCCAGAAATCCCTGCAGCATCCAGCCCCAGCTGCCCACCATCGAAACCTGCTCTGGCTCCAGCCTTCCTATCTTGCATCTCTCCTTTCAACAGGGTCTTCCTGGGACCACCTCCCAAATAAACTGCTTACCCTCCAATTTTTGGCTCAGGGTCTGCTTCTTGGGGCTTCCAAACTCAGGCCTTTCCCTGGCCATCCAAAACACAGACCTACCCACATTCCCTTCTCCTCTCTCTCCTTTCAGAGGCTTGCTTTTCTTTTTAAATATTTTTTAAGAATTTATTTATTTATTTATTTTAGAGCAAGAGAGAGAGAGAGAGCATGTGTGCATGCACAAGCAAGGGGAGGGGCAGAGGGAGAGGGAGAGAAACTCAAGCAGACCCTATGCTGAGGGCGGAGCCAGATGCAGGGCTCTATACCACCACCCCAAGATCATGACCTGAGCTGTAATTAAGAGTTGGATGTGCTCAACCAACTGAGCTGCCTGGGCGCCCCAATAATTTTGTTTCTATGTTAGTGTGTGTCTCTGGATAGTGTGTGGGTTCCAAGAGAGTCGGGACCTTCCCTGTCTTGTTTATTACTCTGGCCCCAGCCTAGCCCAGTGCTGGGCACTGAATGTCATTGTGGAGTGGCTGCAGATTCCCTTGCATCATCCTTCCACCACCTGTGGTGACACAGGAACAGAAGATTGAATCTACAGGAGTACAGAGAGGTTGGGCAAGTTACCCGCAGCCCCACATGGGTAGGTTGGAGCTCAGGTCTGCCATCCAGCTCCATCTGGCCACTAAACACCGCCTGTCCCAGAGAAGCACTCACTTGAATGCCAGGTGAGACACCTCCTCTGCTCAGGGGCATTTCTGCCTTTGCCCAGGGAAACACTCCCACTTGAAGACATCTCTCCAAATCCCATCCTCCTTCCTTCCAGAATCTGGAGGCAAGAAGGGTTTGTCTCAGTCTGCTCAGGCTGCATAACAAAATGCCACAAGCTGAAGGAGTTTAACAACAGATATGTATTTTCTCATAGCTCTGCAGGCTAGAAATCCACGGTCAACGTGCCAGAAAATTAGGTTTCTGGTGAGAACTGTCTTCCTGGTTTCTTGTCTTATTATTGTGTCTTTACGTGGTCTTTCCTTTCCTCTGTGTGCCCAAAGAGAGTTCTGGTGTCTCTTCTTCATATAAGGATGCAAGTAAAGGGATCAGGGTCCCCATCATATTAACTCATTTAACCCTAATTGTCTCCTTAAAAGCCCTATTTCCAAAAACAGTCAACTTGAGAGAGCTTCAACACATAAAGGCGGGGGCATAATTCAGTCCATAACAGGGCTCCTTAAAAGAAAGAAGATCCCAACCCAAGTCAGCCCCAACTGCAAAGAGCTCAGAGAAGCAGGGCACCCAGTGTGAGCTGTGCTAAGGCAGCAGCAGGGCTGGTGCAGGATCATCAATCACCATGATACCAGAGGGTGGAGAAAGATGAGCCCTCAGATAGAGCCGAAGATGAATGGGGAGGCTGACATATGATTAAACTGGGATCCTCTGCTGGTGGCTGATGGCCCACACTGGGTGCAAAGTTAGCACAGCTGGGTCTGGGCTCACGGCACCCAGCGAGGCACCTGCCCCTCTCCTACCCAGGTTAAAGGACTGTCCCTTCAACCGCACAGCTCTTTGTCAGCCCATCCCTCTTAATGAGAGAATGAGGCAGGCAGTGAGACCAGAGCAGGTGCTGGGAACCATGGGGGAGAGAATAACATTAGTTGTCATTCAGGCTGCCTGGTTCTTATTATATTAATAGTGAGAGCAATGAATGAGCACTAGGTACTTCAAGTGCATTTTCTCATTTCACTCATTGGACCAGGGAGGTCAGAGTTAAGTTGGGTGGTGGGGTGATAGTTTCAGGAGGAAACAGAGGGGCAAAGAGGTATTCATTCATTCATTCATTCATTCATTCATTCACTCATTCATCCATCCAACAGATTTTTATTAGGCACCTACTATGTACCACTATACACACAAAGGTGAGCAAAAATCCACGTGATCTCCGCCTTCAAGGAACTACATTGTATTGAGGGGGGCAGATGATTAAAAAAATGAATCAAATAAGATAACTTCAGGTAATGATAAATGCTTAGAAAATTAAGGTGATGAGAGAGAAGGTGTCAGAGTAGGCAATGTCATATGGGATGATTAGAGAAGTCCTCTTGAAGGAAGGACATCTGAACAGAGACCCGGATGTGGAAGTTGCTGGCCATGGGAGTGGCTGGACTATGAGTGTTCTAGGCAGAGAAAACAGCAAGGGCAAAAGCTCCAAAGCAGGAATGAGCTTGGTATGTCTCAGGAATCAAAAGGGGGTTTGTGTGGCTGGCTTTGTAAAGTGAGGGGTGGATTGGTTGTCAGTGAATGGTATGGGAGACATTAGGCCTCATAGGCCAGGGCAAGTATTTGGGATACTATTCTAAGTGGTATGGGATCTCTCTGGAAGGTTTTTAGTAGGAGGACTTTCAGAAGAATTGGGGTTTTGTTTTACAAGAACCACTCTGCCTGCTGTACAGAGATAGAAGGGTGAGAAGAAAGAATAGTTTAAAGGCAGTGAAGCCACTGACACTTTGTACCATCACCATCATCATCACCACTATCACTACGGCCATCATCACCATCATCATCATCACCACCACCACTAACATCACCATCACCATTATCACCACCACCATCATTACCATCGTCACCATCACAACCACCATCACCACCACCATCACCATCACCATCATCATCACCACCATCATTATCACCACTACCACCACCACCACCATCATTACCATCATCACCATTACCACCACCACCATCATCCTTCATCATCACCATCATTATCACCACCATCACTATCATCATTATCATCATCACCACAATCAAAGGCATTGAGATAATTGTGGCTCGGACTAGGATAGTGGTAGGAGCGAAAGGTACAGTGGTTAGACTGGGGTGTATTTTGATGGGAGGTCCCATAGGGCTTGTAGGTGGATTGTGGGGGTAGGGAGGAATTGGGAAACAGAAGCAGCAACTTTGGCGGAATGGTATTTCCCTGTTAGGTTAATCTACCCAATCCTCCTACTTCCATTCTTGCCTGTCCTCTCTCACTAGACCCTACCGGGTCCTGATACTGCTTCAGTCCATCATGGTATGGCTGAAAGAGCCCTGGATTTGGAATCGGGCATTTAAGCTTTTCATTCTGTGTGACTTCGAACCCATGTTTTAGTCTTGCTGAACTTCAGTTCCTTCATATGTAACATGGGACCATAGTGACACCTACCTCCTGGGACTGTGGGGCCAGTGTTGGGCTAAAGTCGTGCTTCCTCCAGTCTGGGCTCTTTGGTTGGAGCTGCTGGGGAACCGAGGCCACTCAAACACTCTTAATTTACTGCGAGCAGGTGGGGGTAAGTCAGAAGGATGTCTTCAACATTGCTTCTCAGAATTCTCCAGTAGAGTCAAGCTCTGGTTGCCCACCATGGTAAGCTGCTTCATGATGCATCCCATCCCTTATGAGCTGCCTCCCCCTCACCTCCCCACCCCCTTGAGTTTCTTGGGATCACTATTTGCACCTGAATCATTGTCTCAGGGTCAGCTCTGGATGAACCCAAGCGGAGGCACTGGATTATTGTGGAGGTTACACTTATAAAGCCCTGGGCATATGTTAAGCACTTAATAAAATTGTTGTTGAATAAATGAATGAATAAGGCTTCCCCTGCTCTGAGGAGACAGACCCGGGAAAGGGGAAGGAGGAAGGGAGAGACCTGGGACCCTTGAAGATGAGAGGGGGGAGGATCCCAGAGGCAACCCTGCAGCACACCCACCACCTTCAGCAGCTGGTCAGGACTCTCCCTCTCTCTCCAGAGATCTCCTCCTGGCCCTCGGGGAAGCTGCAGGTGCAGAGGTGTGGCCAGAGCCCATTAGTGCTGGACTGGAGAGAAAAAAACTTGAATGAAGTATAAGCGACATTTCACTTGTGCCTTTCATCTTCAAGCGGAATTTAAATATGACATTACAAAATGACAAGATTGCACGAAGCAGCATGTAAATCGTGAGAGCTTCGGAGAGAGGTCTCCGTCTTTCCGGTTCTCCCTGGGCTGTTCACAGCCACAGCCCTGGCTCCCCCTCCCTGGGACCCAAACCCTCATCTTTCAAGGGAGCTCAGAGAAGGCAAAGGGGTTGCCCCAGGCCACAGAGCTCTTCTGGCTTTGTCTCCAGTATTGTCCCATGATCTCTTCTAGGGCCTCTTTCAAAGTAATTTTTCCTGGAGGAAAAAAAAAAAAAACTGCCTCTTGATAGAGCTGCTGTATTTTTTATTCTACTCAGGCTGGGAATTATGGACCAGACTCTGTAGAGATCCAAGTCCCCAAGTGCTGTCGCCATACAGCTGGCATGGGGCAGGAACCACCATCCGGAGAGCTGGGAGCACACCAGAGAGAGGGGGCTCTGTGGGTGTGGTCCTGAGAGAGGACAGTCCCAGCCCTGAGAGTCCTCTGTGGGATCTGAGAGGCATTTCAGAGAAGGTCGCCTTGGAGGAAGACCTAGACTTCCCCTTAGGCAGCTGTGCTGTCATGCTGTGTACATTGGCACAGGCCATAGGGGCAGGGCGGTGGCATGTGGGGCTGCTCCTTGGAGTCCAGGACTTAGGTGAGGCTCTGTTGAATGACCCACTCGCCACAGGGGTTGGCGTGATACAGATCTAAGGGGTAGGCACCTGAAGCCAGGTGATGTTCACCTGTGGAAGTGGGGACGGAGGAGGCTGAGGGTGGTGGGTGGGAAGACGCTGCTAGCGGTCTCGGAGCCTCACCGAGCCAGTGTACCGCCTCCACCCCTACCTGTGTGAGCCTTGGCTGCTGTAGCTCACAGCGACCCCTCTCTAGACACTTGACCTCTGCAGATGTCAGATGCCTTGCAGAGGGGCTCGTGCTGCCTCCCCCAGGGCATCCCGCAGCCGATGTTTGCCTGGTGCCCAGGTAGGAACCACCGACTTCCAGGCCTCTATAGGGAACCACACGGCCGCAGTTTGCACGCCAGAGCCCCCATGTGGCCAAGGCTGGACTTCTCTCCTTCTGGCCTTCTTCCCCTCCTCCCTCGGAAGGCTGTGCCTGAGGAGCACTCCCTCAAAGCACCTCTGCTGCAGAAATCTTATCTTAGCCTTTGCCCTTGGGCCAGTGGTTCTCAAAGTGCAGTCCCTGCACAAGCACCAGCAGCATCACCTGGGAACTCATTAGAAATGCAGATTCTCAGGGCCCAGCCGCTGTGTCTTCACAGCCCTCTAGGTGATTCCGACCCGGTGGTACAGTTGGAGAATCACTGCACTAGAGAATGCAACTGAGAACAGCTGCCCATCCTTGGCTCCCACGAAGCCAGGAGAAGAAGTCTCAGAGCGGGGCAGGTGCTTGCAGAATTCCTTAAGGAACCCCTGGCCATTGATCCAGGAGGAGCCTCTTCAGTTAGGGTGCCCCAGAGGCATCAGTCTCACTGGTGATAGGGCAACTGTCACACTAAACAGAAACTCCTGCCCTCCCCCTGCCTCAGGCCAGCTCCAGGCAAAACTCCACGCTCCTGGACAGGATCCTGAGGCTCGGCACAGGCTGACCCTTAATCCCCAAGAGGCTGGAGGGGAAGGCTCACCCCGAGTGGACTCTGGCTTCCCCCAGAGGGGCCCAGTGAACCCTCAAGGTCAAGAGCTCCCAGGGACCTGGGCTTGGACCCATTCCCCATCCGGCGCTTAGAGATATTTCTTCCAACTTCCCAGAGGAGGATGTCCGTTGCCTCCACAGGCCTGCCTGCTGCCACAAGACGGAGAGAGTGAAACCTCTGACCTTCTCTCCTAGAGGCAGTGACATCGACTGTTTATGGACCCCAAACCTGGAAGGGGAAGTCCTTACAGATTTGGGATGCCAGCTGGGAGAGGAGACATAAGAACCCTCCTGGCAGAGCTGAAGTCCCTGAAGGAGCCCGAAGGTAAGGGAGCAGCTGCTGGATGGCACTCAGGGGGCCAGCCATGGGTCCCTGTCACCAGAGCATCTGGATGGAGGCTGTGAGGAGGGGTAGGATGAGGGGTGACAGATGCAGGTAGGAACCTGCTGTGAGAGGCAAGTTCTAAGTCAAGGTGGATTAAGAATATGGTATAATTACATATGGTAATTTAAATTATCATATAGTTATTATGTAATTATCATATTATAATTATGGATATCCTGAGTTAAACTCCAGACTCTGTCCCCAGTTTGCTGTGTGGCCCTGGGCAAGTCCCTTTCCCTCTCTGGGCCTTAGTTTTCCCATCCATGCAAAGAGGAAGTAGACTAGACGCTTGCTGAGGACTGGCAATCCAAGAGTCCTTTGTGCCAACTCCATCAGGGAGGCTCCTGAGAGCTCAGCTGTTTCATATATCCTGGAGCAACTGCTGTGTATCAGCCCCACTAATCCTCTTTCAGCTCTTTGGCCAGGCTTCCTCAGGGCCTTTGCACATGCTGTTTCCTCTGCCTGGAAGCACTACCTCATTCCCCAAACTATACCAGGTGTGTTGTTCTCCATTTACATTGTTCCCTGTATGTCTTGTGAAACCAAAACAGTTTGTAACTTGGTATTTATTTTGTGGCTTTAGGCTCAGGTCTGTCTCTTCCACAGGGTGACACGCTGATAAGTCCAGCGCCCCTGTCTATTCTTTTCATGGTGATTCTAGCATTGCACATGGGACCTGGTCTATGGTAGACAGTGATTAAATATCATTATTATTTGTAGCCAAGAAGCTCTCTAAGAAGGCTGCAGAACCCAGTTCTGACCACTCCAGAAAGGGAGGAGCCAATGGCATGAGTAACTCCCCTCAGTGGCCTTCAGTTCTGAGAGGCCGACCCCTCCTTTGCCTGCTCCCTGCAGGTGAAAGGCTCCTGTCTCAAGGAAGCGCCCCTTACCACGGAGGGGAGGCTGTTTGTGTCCTCACTGCCTTCTTGACCCTGTGAGAGCCAGGACTGAAGCACTCTGTGAACCGCCTGGGGACACGGGCCAGTTCAGTGCTGGGAGTCAGGGGCACCTCCAGAGGATCTGTGATAGGCCAGGCCACCTGGATCTTTGCCACTTTGGGAGTCTACTAAGAAAGAAAAAGATCCATCCACATAGGACACGCGTGCATGCCTGGAATTCAAATGTGTGAGCATAAACACACATACACGTGCACTTACACAAATACCCATCCCAGAAGCACAAGATGCACACATACGCATGCACACCAGTCCTTTGTGCACACAGCATCTCATGTTCACATACATAAGGCCCCCCAAAGTGTGCTTACACAGACAGGCATGGAAACATACGTGTGCACATACCTTCACACTCACACACACACACGAGGAGCGCAAGCAACGCACCTACAGACGTGCATACAGTTTATAGAAATGCACATCACGTGCAACGTGTGTGACGCTGGTCAATTTCTCTGTTCGGGCCCTGCTCCGAACTCCTCCCAGCAGCGCTCCGTGTTCTCCTCCAAGGCCTCTCTTTCTCCTACCACTCATCTCTTTTTTTTTAAATTTTTTATTTATTTATTTATGATAGTCACAGAGAGAGAGAGAGAGGCAGAGACACAGGCAGAGGGAGAAGCAGGCTCCCACGTGGGACTCGATCCCGGGTCTCCAAGATCAGGCCCTGGGCCAAAGGCAGGCGCTAAACCGCTGCGCCACCCAGGGATCCCCTACCACTCATCTCTTCACCTCAATCACTGCACAGCTCACAACGCACCGCACCCCCCCACCCCACCCCACCCGCACCCCCCCACCCCCACCCCCACTCCCACCCCAAGTTTCCTCCTCGCCCGCTCGGACGGGGCCGGCGCGCCCCCTGGTGGCCGAATCGGCAGCACCTGGAGGAGGAGGGTCAGGTACGTGCTGTGGGGCAGCTGGTGCTGTGGGACAGCTGCTCCATGGCACACTCAGGCAGAGGTGTCCCCAAGAACACACCTGGAGTGAGTGGGCTAAGGCTCTGAGAAACCCCAGCCAACCCTGCACTGGCAAATTCCCAAAGACCTTCAGATCAGCGCATACCTGTCTGTTGGATCAGAACCCAGCAGACAGAGACAGATGAATCTAGGCCCCGTGGACCTGATAACAAAGAGCATTTATGCAGCTCTGAAAGAAATGGGTTCCATTCTGGGATCCTAGATTTACTGCCTGCAAGACACCTGAGCAAGACAATACACGGCGGGGGGGGGGGGGGGGAGGCAATTCTCCCATTTACTAATGTTAGCAACAAGAAAATGTTTAGGTATTCTTGGAATTTTTAGAACTCCCTACAATAAAAATTATTATAATCTAATGTGTCTTAGTAATCACATCAGCTCAGAGATGAAAGACACAGGGAAGCAAGAACTGTGGCAGTGTAGGTGGTACCGCGTGGGGGAGGAGCCGGGCCATCCACGCTCTCGGCTCTTGAACTGGGCTGGAAGGCTGAGCAGAGCTACCAGGCCCAAGCCCTTCCTGAAAACGGAAGGGAATTGCAGGCAGAGCAAACCGCATAAGCAAAAACTCAGAGGTGTGAGGTGCCGGAGGAGTGTGGAGAACCAGCTGGCATTTGGTGTGCGTAGAACACAGAAGAACACCTGGGCTTGGTGGGGGAGAAACAGAACAGTTGGAGCTTCACTTGCTGGTTTCTAGAATTAAAAAAAAAAAATGCCTATCTTACTGACTTGATGGATGAAGGAAGGGAGTGAGGGGGAAAGGTGAGTCAGTGGATGGATGAGTGGAGGGGTGGGCGGGTAGGTACATGGGTGCATGTTGGATTGATGGGTGGATGTCAGAGGCTGAGCACTTCCCAGTGCTGTGGCCCGCCAGCAGGGGTGGGCCACACTGCCTTGCCTTCGTGGGGGTCTCCAGGCCGTGGGGGTCTACTCGGCCCTCAGCCTTCAGCAGGCCTTGTATGCCTACAGCACAGAAGGAGCTCTCTTCTTACTCTTGTTCCTCGCCCTTGCCTTGGACTGTTACTCAGGGCGAGGCTTATCGTGCGCCAGGGAGTGCCTTGGTTATCTGGCTGTGGCCTGTTTTAGGCAGGCCCTGTGCTCCTGGGGCCTTCTGGGGCCTTTAGTGATGGCTTTCTCAGCATCATTAAAGCTTCCATGTAAAGGAATTCCTTGTAGAAGCTGAGGGAACACCCAGAATCTGGGGTAGACCAGACAGCTGTGGACTCTGAGAGGCATAGCAGTGGAGACAGAAAGTGGAGACAGTTCTCTGACACTAAGGCAGGGGAGGGAAGAAGACACAGGCCCACACATAGGATCCAATGGAGATCCCAGAAGAGACACAAGTAGGGATTGGAGAAATACAACTAGGGATACGTCCCTCACGCTGGCAGGAGCATCAGGGCAGCTGACCTAGAGGAGGATGGGAGCCTGTCCCTGCCACCAGGATCGACACTTCGTCCCCTCCACCCATGGTGGAGCCACAGCACTCGCTGCCCATAGCAGGTCCTGGTAGTGCACACAGTCATCTGCACCACCTCAGCCACCCCATCTGCCAAATGCTTCTCCTTGCCCTTGGGGAGTTTGGGGGCAGGAAATTTGGGGGCATCACCATGGAAATGTTCTTTAGAGTCATCTTCTTGCTTGGCTCTCAGGCCACCTCCTTCCTGAAGAATTTCAGGAGTGCCTGGGGAAGGCCACAGAACCTCCCTTGGATCTTAGCAGGTCCCAGCAATCCTTACCTTTCCCAGAACACCATGCTGCACAACCCGAGGGGACACTTGGAGGGAGCCTGCGGCTGCAATATGGGTGTCCATTTTAGCTTTGCCATCAGCCCATCAGGACCTCCCTGCGTCTCAGTCTCCTGTGGTGCACATGTGGCCCATACCCTTTCCCTTCCCTCCTCCCTCAGAGGCAAAAGAGACGTCTGAACCAGATTTCAAGTTTCTGGCAGAAAAGTCACAGCTCTGGGAAATGGGTCTTTTCCCAGATAGCCCCAGGAGAGCTGCTTTTTCTGGAGTTTGGATCTGCCAAAAATGCAAAGGAAAAAAATAGGGGAGCAGAGACAATGGGAAGAAAGGGGGGGAGTATTCTTTGTGTTTCTGGCCTCTGTGTTAGCACCTTACATGCATTTGTCATCTCATTCAGTCCTCACAACCACTCTGTAAAGTGGGTTCTATCATTGTGCCCATTTTACAGAGAAAGAGAACGCACCCAAGGTCACATAACCAGTAAGGATGAAGGGGAGGAGGGAGGGAGGGAGGGATGGAAAGCTGGAGACACGGATGGTGGATGGATGGATGGACGGATGAAAGGAAGGATGGAGGAAGAGCATACATGGAGCATCTACAAGGTACCACACCTTCTACTCTATGAGTTCTCGTGTGTTAGCTCTTGTAATTGCCAAAACAATCACACACAATGCTATTATTATCCTCATTTTACTGAAAAGAAAACAGAAATTCAAAGAGGCTGTCTTTTCTACCAGAGCCGAGGCACCGGGAGCGAGGTCCCTTGAGCCCGGCTGTCTGGTTTTGCAGACTTCCTCGGGGCCTCCAAGTCTGTGCCCGCAGCAGACGAGGGCTCCAGCAGGCCTGGGCTTCCTCACAGCTCACCCTAGAGGTCCGCCTTGGCTTTGACCCAAAGCCAGCCAAGTGCCAGAGCTAAGCAAAGGCTGCACCCCCACCCCACCCCCAGTCCTGAGCTCCTACGCCCGTAACACACAGTGGGAGTGCCCTAAAAGAGTGTTTCCCAGATTGGCATCCTCCCACTGCAGCAGAACACAGCGGGGCAATGCTTTCCCCTGCAGGCTGTGGGCCCGCAGCCCTGGGAAGTCTGCAGGGAAGAACGAGCCCCAGCCTTTCTCCCTGAGTCAGGGTTCACCCCTCTTGTTTGGACACAGAGTCCTTTCCCCGTAACACCTGTCAGCACCACACGGGACTGGCGTCCAGCAGTCCCCGCTCCGGAAAGCACGGATTTCTTTCAGGGCTCATCTGCTTGCTGTAGGGAAGAAGTCTCAGGAAAGACTCAGCCGTCCCCGTGGCCGTCACCGCACGCAGCCCCAGCCATGGTTGTTGAAGGGATGGATAAATCAATGAATGAATGAGCAGATTTAAAGACCTGATGGTGGCTGTGGGCTGAGATGGTGGAAAGAGGCAGCTCTAGTTACTGTGTCTCCTTTTCTTCTTTTTATTTCTTTTTTAAGTAAGCTCTACACTCAATGGCTCAAACTCATGACTCTGAGGTCAAGAGTGAGGTGCTCGCTCTGCTGACTGAGCCAGCCAGGTGCCCCAGTAACCTTTACGCTCAGGGCATGTCTGCTGGGTTCTGGGAGGATCGGCTGAGCAGGTGGAGGGCCTGCAGGTACTGCTTCAGGTCGGGGCTGTTTGAGGGAGGAGGGAGGGCTTGGCCTTTGGTCTCTGGTCTCTGTGGGAGGTTCAGGGACTCTCCCCTGTCAGTGTGGAGACCCCCTCTTCGGGAAGGGAGATAGCAGAGGCTGCCAAGTCCAGGGATGGCCAGGAAACCCTTCATCAGGAGACCTGGAACCGCTTCCTGGGCTGGTGTCAGCTCAGAGAGCTCTGACCAATGCTAGTCTCAAGGCTCGCTCCCTATACTGTGTGAATAAAAAGTATCATGCGCATGCACACACACATTCACATGCATGCACCCACGTGTGAGCACACACACACTCAGATGTGTGGTCCAAGAGCTATAGTCCAGGGTGAGAAATGCACTGAGCCCACAATCACCTTTAGGAGGGGAGATAGTCAAGTGCCCTGGAGACAAGGTTTAATGGAGCCCTTTGCATTTTGAGAGCTTCAACGGAAGAAGTGTCCCCAGCTGGGGTCAGGATCTCCAGGAAGCAGAGGAGGTGGGAGTTACAGAGTTCAGAGAAAGAGTTCACCAGGCCAGTCCAGATCCACCAGCTGATAGCTGGTGCAGCCTGGGGACCAGCTGTGCGGGGGGTGGGGTGGACACATGGGGTCGGGGACAGAGGCTGAGCACCGGGTCTTCATCCCTCAGATCCTGCATGGCTCGACTTCATTCTTCATTCACTCATTCATTCATTCATTCATTCATCTGCTCCTCACTCAGCAAGTATCATCCAGTGCCTGTTGGGTGCCACGCTCCAGTCCAGGGGAAACCAACGGGACCCAGATTTACAGAGCTTATGTTTCGAGGAGAAGATAATAAGTGAGCCAAGAAGTGACTAAGGATCTTCAGACGCTGATTCACACTAAGAAGGAAACAACAGGGTACTGTGATAGGCAGCGTCTGGGCGGGCCTCGGGGAGGCGCTGACCCCCAGCTGCCATCCCAGTGCCCAGTGGCAGCCCACAAGCCGTGCAAGGGGGCAGGTTTCCAGAACAGGAGGGCAGGGCACAGGGCCTGAGGGAGGAAGGAGGAGTGGGGAGGCTGGGGGCCTGGCCCAGGAGTGGGGAGGCAGGGCCCAGGCCCGGAGGAGCCCAGTCAGAGACAGGAGGGCCCTGGGGGCAGAGAATGGGAGGCACCAAGCTTTATCCCAGGCAGTGGGTCGTGGACCAGGTGGAGCTGTGTGGTGACAAGATCTGGTCTGAGTTCTGTTTGATTTTTTATTTTTTTTTAAAGATTTTATTTATTTATTCATGAGAGACACGGAGAGAGAAGCAGAGACACAGGCAGAGGGAGAAGCAGGCTCCCTGCAGGGAGCCAGACACGGGACTCCATCCTGGGAGGATCACGCCCTGGGCCAAAGGCAGACGCCCAACTGCTGAGCCCCCAGACGTCCCTGGCTCTGTTTTAAAACGAGACTGTATGACGCAAAGGCTGGAGAGGACTTCTCGAGGTCCCTGCCCTCGGCCACACTTGGAAATGGGACTGCCTGAGCCCTGCAGCTTGCCTGGGCATCACAGGGAAGGCCGGGAGGAATGCAGCAGTGAGCAGAGCCTCCGGCAGTTCCCGGGTGAACCTTTTGAGCACATCGGATACATCTTGGGGTGAACCTTGTCTCAGCTAAAAAGGCCAGTGTAGAAATCTCTCCCCAGGTTTTGTTCCGTCCCCTGCAGGGTGGAGGGGCGCCAGTGAGAAGCTGGCCCAAGGCTCTAGGGAGAGTTGCTCTACCACTTCTCTGGGCCTGTTTCCTCATCTGGAAAGCAACCAACCATCTCTGAGGGCTGATCCGAGGACGAAATGGTCTCATTGTATAAGTCACATGGCACAGGGTTTCACCCAATAAATGTTGGCAGGCTGACTCCAGGCCCACAACTCCATCCCTGCACCATACTGTGTCGCCTCCCTGCCTTCAACCCTCCTGGAACTCCCTGACCCAAACAGGACCCAAGACAGAATATGGACAATCTGGGAACTGGGTTCTCCCCTGGCTTAACTCGGGAGATGCAGCCTCGAAGATGTGGGGGGAAACCACACCATTACCTTGACCCTGGCCTGGGATCCGGGCACCCTGAATGCCTTCTGTGTCCAGCCCTCTCTTTTCCAAAATAGGACAGCAGCTATGAGAGAAGGAAGCCAGCATTTAAACCATGAAAAGTGGGATTCAAACCGGTGTGTTTATCTCCCATGAAAACCAGGCCGAGGAGAGAGCTAGGAGAAGGAGAACAGCTTTCTTGGCCACTTCCAGGAGCCAGCCATTGCTCTGAGAGCTTCATACGCATTTTTCTCATTTATTCCTTCATAAAAGGAGGATACTGTTATTATAACTCCACTACAGAGATCTTGACAGGGAGAGTCATAGAGGTTCAAAGATTCATCCCCAGTTTCTTAATTAGCAAGTGTCAGAGCCAGATTTTGAAACCAGGAGTCCCAGTTCTAAAGGCCACACTCTTACTCCCCAGGCTAGACATCTCCCAATGGTGGCCCCAGACACAGCCTCTCATGGGCAACGAGCCAAAGCTGGGGACAACATACAGCTTGAAGGACCAGTAGAACCAGGTGCTCGGGAGGGCTTTGCGATCAGCTTCTAGCAGGACATCAAGGGGCACCCTGAAAAGCCACGTTTCTGTGGGAAGTCAAGAGCAGAAGGGGCATTTCACATCCTTGAATGACAGTTGGGTTCCAACCTGCGAGATCTTCTGGGCAACTGAGTCAGATTCCTTCCCTGTGTGAAGACTGGGCTCTCTGGAGAACAGCTGAGCTCAAACTTCACATCTCTCAGGCAGAACCCTTGGTCTCAGCAGTAATGAAAATGTTAGCTGCATCCCAGACCAGAAAATCTCAGCTGGATGAAAAGGTGTTGAAAGGAAAATGTGCTGCTGCCCCACAGAGCACGGGGTAAGGTATGTACCAGTGGCCTGGGGTAGATAGTCCAGCTCTGCAGGCATGGGCCACATTCCCAAGACGTATTCTCCAGGTCTTCTTACTCATCCTGTCTTACTGTCTTCTAGGGCATGCTCCTCCTTCCAAATCCACTCTACCTTCCTTCCCCCTCCACCTGTCTACTCCTCTCTCTGCAAAACCCCTACCCCTGGTCTGTCTTATCCGCTATATTCTTTTCTTTAAAGAAACAAACAGGGCAGCCTGGGTGGTTCAGTGGTTGAGCACCTGCATTCGGCCCAAGGTGTGATCCTTAAGTCATGAGTTTGGCAGTTGTTTGTTATGAGGCAGTATTGTGGCAATAGCTGAATGATACAATGGGAAATGTCCATAATTCTATAATATTTAGTGAAAAAAAGATACACATGTAACACAGGAAGATGATGCACAGAGAGTTAATAGCACTTATATATGAATTGAATTTTTCCTTTTTGTGTTTTCTCTATTTCCCAAATTTCCTACAATGAACAAATTGTTTTCAGTTGAATAAATATACATATATGTATATATATATAACACATATATGTAACAGAATAGACATATATGGATGGATGTATATATACATATAACAAAGAGATACAGCAGCTAAGCATGCTTTAGTGGAAGATTCTCCATGCAGCTCCTTGGATGAGAAAACCATGGGTTTTTGGAGTCCTGCTGACCTGTTGCCTTCCACTTCCCTGCCTTGTTCCTCTTCAGTCTGAGCCACAGACCACACAGAGCACAATCAGGGGGATTGTGCTGAGCTCCATGAGGGCCAGAGCAGGGATCTTCTGCACATCCTGCAGGGACAAGTCTCCTGTCCAGGTCAGGCCAAATCTGCCTTTGGGAATCCTAAACTTCTAGGGAGGGAGGTAAGGACAATTGCTCAAGGGACACCTGGTTGGTTCAGTTGGTTAAGCATCAGACTCTTGGTTTTGGCTCAGGTCATGATCTCAGGGTCCTGAGATCGAGTCCTACATAGGGCTCCATGCTCAGTGTGGAATCTCCTTGAGGTTTTCTCTCTCCCTCTGCCTCTTCCCCTGTTCACTCTCTCTCTCTCTCTCTCTCTCACAAAATAAATAAACAAAATCTTAAAAAAAAAAAAAAAGGCAATCGCTCAAGCTGCATGTCTGGTATGTGTGTTGAGGCTCTCCCATCCCTTGAAGGAGGTTATGAGAAGGAAGAACAGAGTGGGTGGGAAGTGGGGCTCAGGATTCCATCCCAGGTTCAAGTTCAAGCTCTATCTCTGACTGATAGGGTTACATTCTGAGCTTCTAAATTCCCATCTCTCACCATAAAATAGTGCCTCTCTCAAAGCGTTTTGTGCAATGGGCTAAGGGATGTAAAGTGCTTAGGGAGCCACCCACATAGGAAGGCCCCAATAAACAGAAGCTATCTTTATTACTTGCATTCCAACAGAAGGGGCTGAAGGAGAGGGAGCACTGCACGGGCCTCTTATCATCGCTTCTATTCCGGTGCTTTGTTGCTCTCCTTTGCCCCATCTGTCTCCACCCTTGGCAGTGCCACCCACAGCTCCAATGCTCTTCTTCCTATTACTCTGAGTAATAACAGAATATTAATGGAAAAATAAATTATGCTCGACTGCGCCTCTGGAGGCCACAGTGGGGTCCCGCAGGCAGCACCAGCCATTCCCTCTTCCAGAGGTGAAAACCAGCAAGAGGGAGGGACTGATAAATTTGTTTAGTATCACCAGGAGGACTTGAGCAGGTTATTCCAGAAGGCCGCATTCGAGTGCCCCACGAAGGGAAAGGAAGTGTGCTCTGGTTGTAGGTAATGATGTTACGTCAATCGGCTGTGGTACAGCCTAGCACTTGCCGCGTGAGCTGTGGCATCACACCTCCTGGATCCAAAGTCTGACGTTCCCTGTGAGTTTGGGTAAATCATTTTACCTTTCTTTGTGTCAATAGTCTCACTTGTGAAGGGGGCTAATGACAGGATCTACTTCACAGGATTGTGGGGGAGATCCAATTAAATAGAGCCTATAAAACAGTGCTTCACACACAGTGAGTCCTCAATAATTATAACTATTACTTTTTTTTAGTTTACTTATTCAGGGAGTTATTGCCAACATAGCAGTATGAAATGAAATAATGAATGTAAAGTACTGGATATAATGCCTGGTCCATTGTAAAAGGTCCATATGGAATATCTTTAGATTATTTACCATCATCATTCATGGTTTAATGGATGAAATCAAATGATCAAGTCTAGCAGGTAAGATAATGTTGAGCATTAATTATCTCTGATGCTTTAGAAATAGAAAGTCAATATTTAAAATTTTATTTTGATGTCCTGTGCTTACATAAGATATTTTCCCTGGGAGAAACTAGGTAAAGAGTACATGGGAACTTTGTACTATTTTTGCAACTTCTTGCTTCTCAAAATGAGAAAGAAACATTCTACTTGGGTGAATGAAAGTGCTTTCCCATTGGGAAGGGGGCATGCTTCCTAAGCAGTGGAGAGTAAGGTCCATCGGGAAGGGCTGGGAAGGGCTGCTGGCGGCTCCGGTTCTGCCTCAAGATCAGTCAGCTCTATCACCTCTCTCTGAACTTCACTGCTCCTTTCCTGCCAGTGAGATGTGGGTGCAATGACAACACCATCTCCTAGGGTGAGGTAAGGAATCAAGCCAGTGCATGGAAATCTCTGGAACAAGGCCCAGAGCCAGCTACCTAGGGGTTATCCAACCACATCAAAATATGGTCAGAGAAGAACCTCTTCCTTTAAGTAACAGCAGGACCTGGGAAAACCTATACACGATGAGAGGGGTCAGAACAGTGGCCACCCTAGAGGGTGGGGATTAGCCAGGAAAGGTGTGGGGGAGCCTTTAGGAGTACAAGACATGTTCTAGATCTTGATCTGGTGATAGTTATACATCAAGTTGCACATGGTAAATATCTGCGCACCTTACCATGCACTGTATTTCCATCTTAAAAACCTAAATATAAATGATGGCATCCTCATTTGGAAGGAACTGTGCTGGGACAGTTGAACCTTTTGTGGGGGAGGCGCGAAAGGCAGAATCTTGGCTCTCTCTTTCACACCAGACACCACAATTAATTCAAAAAATAACTAGAAACAAAACACGTAGGTGAATAGTTACCAGTTTGCTGGATGAAGCATAAAAACTTTCTAAGGGTAAAAATAAAGAAGAATGCAAATGAACAAACATAAGGTGAAGAAGGAGCATTAAAGGCCTGTAGCTCCCTGCTCCCCAGTCCCTGGCACAGGCAGTTACTCAGCAGGTGGCTGTGGTAGGAGCTCAGTGAATGAAAGGTTCAACCCCTGTGTGCTGGGTGCCTGGCAGCTCGGCAAGGGTGAGGAGGGCGAGGCAGGCAAGGGCGAGGCAGGAGGGCTGAAGGATGGGCTTGGCCACCAGCCCTCTGGACAGCGTGCTCACCACAGGGAACCCTTGCCCCAGGTGCAGAGGCCTCCGAGCACCTTCCGAGGGGAAGGCACCCTCCCTCCCGGCCTCCGTCTGGAGGTCCCTCAGGCTCAGCAGTTGGAAATTGGGCAGAAGGGGTTGGGGCCCCTGGGTGGCTCAGCGGTTGAGCTTCTGCCTTTGGCCCAGAGCGTGACCCCGGGATCTGGGATCGAGTCCCACATCGGGCTCCTGCAGGGAGCCTGCTTCTCCCTCTGCCTATGTCTCTGCCTCTCTCATGAATAAATAAATACAATCTTTAATTTAAAAAAAAAAAAAAGGAAACTGAGCAGAGAGGCAGTGAGTCAGGACTGGCTGCCTCCCCATTGACTCCAAGCCCAGAGCCCCAAGAAGCAAATTCCCAGGCTTGTGCCCTTGCACAGGCCCACGAGACTCAGTAGCAATCGCCTACGATTAGGGCCTGAGATCGTGACCCCAGGAATCAAGCTCTTAGGCTGAGGATTCAGGCCTTTGGCTGAGCAAACGGCAGGAAGGAAGAGCGGGATGCTTAGAGGCGCGCCCCTTCTCTTACTTCACAGCGCCGCCCCGTGGGGCAGCTGGAGAATGCCCATGCCTGAGGAATGAAGGCCACTTACCCGGAGGAGACTTAGAAGCCCGGGACCTGGTATTTTGATAGGGATTGCATTAAACGTGTAAATTGCCCTGGGTAACATTGACATTTTCACGATATTAATTCTTCCAATACATGAGCATGGAATATTTTTCCATCTCTTTGTGTCTTCCTCAATTTCTTTCAGAAGTGTTCTATAGTTTTTAGGGTATAGATCATTTACCTCTTTGGTTAGGTTTATTCCTAGGAATCTTATGCTTTTTGAGTGCAATTGTAAATGGGATTGACTCCTTAATTTCTCTTTCTTCAGTCTCATTGTTAGTGTATAGAAATGCCACTGTGGACTTTCTTCAGAGAGTTAGAACAAATTATTTTAAGATTTGTGTGGAATCAGAAAAGACCCCGAATAGCCAGGGGAATTTTAAAAAAGAAAACCATAGCTGGGGGCATCACAATGCCAGATTTCAGGTTGTACTACAAAGCCGTGGTCATCAAGACAGTGTGGTACTGGCACAAAAACAGACACATAGATCAATGGAACAGAATAGAGAATCCAGAAATGAACCCTCAACTTTATGGTCAACTAATATTTGATAAAGGGGGAAAGACTATCCACTGGAAGAAAGACTCTTCAATAAATGGTGCTGGGAAAATTGGACATCCACATGCAGAAGAATGAAACTAGACCACTCTCTTTCACCATACACAAAGATAAACTCAAAATGGATGAAAGATCTAAATGTGAGACAAGATTCCATCAAAATCCTAGAGGAGAACACAGGCAACACCCTTTGTGAACTCGGCCACAGTAACTTCTTGCAAGATACATCCACAAAGGCAAAAGAAACAAAAGCAAAAATGAACTATTGGGACTTCATCAAGATAAGAAGCTTTTGCACAGCAAAGGATACAGTCAACAAAACTAAAAGACAACCTACAGAATGGGAGAAGATATTTGCAAATGACGTATCAGATAAAGGACTAGTTTCCAAGATCTATAAAGAACTTATTAAACTCAACACCAAAGAAACAATCCAATCATGAAATGGGCAAAAGACATGAAGAGAAATCTCACAGAGGAAGACATGGACATGGCCAACACACACATGAGAAAATGCTCTGCATCACTTGCCATCAGGAAATACCACAATGAGATCCCACCTCACACCAGTGGGAATGGGGAAAATTAACAAGACAGGAAACCACAAATGTTGGAGAGGATGCGGAGAAAAGGGAACCCTCTTGCACTGTTGGTGGGAATATGAAATGGTGCAGCCACTCTGGAAAACTGTGTGGAGGTTCCTCAAAGAGTTAAAAATAGACCTGCCCTACGACCCAGCAATTGCACTGTTGGGGATTTACCCCAAAGATTCAGATGCAATGAAACGCCGGGACACTTACACCCCGATGTTTATAGCAGCAATGTCCACAATAGCCAAACTGTGGAAGGAGCCTCGGTGTCCATCGAAAGATGAATGGATAAAGAAGATGTGGTCTATGTATACAATGGAATATTCCTCAGCCATTAGAAACGACGAATACCCATCATTTGCTTCGACGTGGTTGGAACTGGAGGGTATTATGCTGAGTGAAATGAGTCCATCGGAGAAGGACAAACATTATATGGTCTTATTCATTCGGGGAATATAAGTAATAGTGAAAGGGAATAGAAGGGAAGGGAGAAGAAATGGGTAGGAAATATCAGAAAGGGAGACAGAACATGGAAGACTCCTAACTCTGGGAAATGAACTAGGGGTGGTGGAAGGGGAGGAGGGCGGGGGGTGGGGGTGACTGGGTGGCGGGCACTGAGGGGGGCACTTGATGGGATGAGCACTGTTATTCTGTTATTCTGTATGTTGGCAAATTGAACACCAATAAAAAATAAATTTATTATTTAAAAAAATAAAAAATAAATACAAGTATTTCATTCCTAAAAAAAAGAAGCCCGGGACCTGAGCTGCGGCTTTTCATTTCATTGCATACCCCAGGCCCCATTCTCTGAAGACACGCCCTCTGCAAATTACCAGAAGCTCCCAGTTAGACTCAGGAAGCCCTGGGACATAGGAGCCATTCCCAACCCCTTCACAGATGGAGCAGCTGAAGCTCAGAGATCTTGCCCAAGATCCCATAGTTGCTAAAGACCTCCATGTAAAATGGGAGCACAGTGGCCTGCAAGCACGCAGGTAGCATGCACGTCCCAGCGCGCAGGTGCACACAGACGCACGTGTGTGCGCCAACACAGCCCTCCACCAGTATCACTGCAGGAGGTGGTGGCATGAATGCCACTTATTCACCATTGAGCTGAAGAAGCCAAAGATGTCCCTGACATCTCTGACAGGTGCCTTGTGTTGTCTTCCGGTTGAGCAGACATAGATGTCTAGCCGGCAGCACACAGCAACCTCCTGGGTTGGTGTCAGGGTGTATGGGAGCCCCTGCTGCTCACTGTCCAAGCCCTGGCCACCGAGGAGGTCTGACAAGCCTGTGTCCTGCAGCCACTGGGATTTGGCTCCTCCTCCTACCAACAGAGGAGAACACCCAGATGAACACACACAGCTACATGCTCAGCCACATGCACTAACCAAAGCCACATATAAGAATGCATACTCACATGGACGCAAGGGGCATCCACATATCTGATCACCAGAGACCCCCTAACACCAACTAAACTCGTCAATGGGGAGATCTAATAGGATGCCAGAGAAGACAGGGGATGCTGATGGGATTAACCACTATCTGGATGTAACCACTTCCTGGATGCCACTCCTGGGAAACAGAGCAGGCTGGGGAAGGCCTCCTGTATGCTCTGATTCTGAAATGTAGCAATGAGCTCACTCCCCCTCCCAGATCTGGCCGTGACCACAGAACCACGTGGACGCTGCTGTGTAGAGTGCAGGCAAGCAGGTGGTGCGCACTTGGAAAGTCTCTTCCTAGTCAAGACCTTATTTATAATGGAATACACCCCTCCGCTATGCTTCACCACCGTCCTACAGCAAAACCTTTCATCCAAATCAGTCCTGAGTCCCACTTCCACAGATTCCACCAGGAGTTCAGGCTCTGGGCCTGGGAATCTGCACTTGGAACAACCTCCCCAGGTTACTGGAGCATCTGGGAAACACTGGCCTGGTTAGTTCCTTCCTTATGACAGGGAAGAGATGAGAGCTCAAAGAGGAAGTCGCACACACATGTGAGCAGACGGGGTGGGGGAAGGGGCTGTATATGGTTGTACAGTGTGACCAAGCTAGTCCACCAGGTGCTGGTGGTTTAAAAAACCTAAAACTGCTTTTATGACAGCATGGATTGCACACATAAGCCAGACATGCCAGTCTTCCAACATTTTCCCTATACTTGGGCACCAAGCAAATGCTTCCAGGGTAGCCACAGCTTTGTGGGTCCTCCCCTAACACGGGCTGGCTGGTGGAGGCACTGATTCCATTGCAATGCCAGGAGTTTTTCCCTCCTGCTAACCACAGGTCATTTGCGTGGGATCTTTTCAACAAACCAGTGTTTCCTGAAATCAAGACATTTACCTATTGCCTTTATAATTTTTTTATGATTTTATTTATTTATTCATGAAATACAGAGAGAGAGACAGAGTCAGAAACAGAGGCAGAGGGAGAAGCAGGCTCCACGCAGGAAGCCCAATGTGGGACTTGATCCTAGGACCGCTGAATCAGGACCCAAGCCAAAGGCAGACGCTCAACCGCTGAGCCACCCAAGCATCCCGCCTTTATAATTTGTATCTGTATATAATTAGTCATGTACAATTGTTTACTTAATATTTTCCCTTAATCCGGGGTCACATTTTACCTTACGCCTATTCTTTTAAACACTCGATATCCCAACCATTAAATGGAGCATCTACCACCACTTCTGTAAGTAGAAGTTAATGAAAACAACGACTATGTTAACATTTTTGGTCTCGTGGCTCCCGGAGGCTCCCACTGCCCTGTGAGTCTAAAAAAGCTCCTGTTTCTATTTAGTTATCCACATGGGTTTCTCCATTATCCACTCTGGCTTCAACCCCTGTTCTGTGTGAAATTGGATTGCTGGCCAGGTCACGATGGCCGGCCGCTTTCCTGCAGTGGGGGAATCTCCCCAAATCACTGTTTCGGTGCCCAGTGATGTGTAGTCCGTACTTAAGATGCTGCAGCAGACCTTGAGGGACCCATGTCTCCCATACAACCACATGTTCTGGAAACCATGGGCTAGTGTAGTTGAATTATATGCCCAACCAAGGAGATTTCCATGGGATGCTCTCTCCATTCCCTCATTCACTGAGCAACTATGGATGGAGTATGAGAATGTGCTTGGCTCGGGTCCAGGCACTGAGGAGGTAGCGGTGAAGAAGATGGACAATGTCCCCAGCCTTGTGGAGCTGACGTTCTGGGTCCTGAGTGAGAACTGCATGGCTGAGCCCTGTCAACCCCCAGAGCGGTGAGATAGCCTCATCATCATCATCGTCGTCATTATCATCACAGTGACTGCTGCTTTACACTGCTGAGTTTGGGGTGCCCATGCAGTAACAGGTAACAGGGACACATGGTTGTCCCCCTCACACAGAGAGGGATAGGGAGACACTTATATTTGAGCAGAGCACTTGGAGTTCCACTGGAAAGTCAGCTCCACAAGGGGACAGACTTCCCTTTGTGTTGGCTGTTGTATAGCTTCAGTGCCCCAAACAGTACCTGGCATGTAATAGGCACTCATCAATATTTGCTAAATGAATTAATCTAAGCAAGGCATCTGATTTACATCATAAAAAGATAATTTTGATTGGTGCACGGAAAAAGGGGACAGCAGATGGCCAGGAGTAAGGGCAGGGAAGTCAGTGAAGAGAATACTGCACCAGTCCAGATGCGAGGGAAAGCCCTTTCCTGTTCTGGTTTCCATCAGGCTCCTCCTATAGCATCTCCCCCTGTAGAAGGCAGGGCACGCAGCAGGACCCAGCCAGGGGCCTCACCTAGTGGGAGCTGGCCTTCACCCCGGCTGCTGTTCTCTTGCTTCGGCTCATCTCTCTATTGGATCCGCTCCACCTCCATCTAAATGCTGTCCGTGGACGAGCTTTCCACCAAGCTATTATTTAAAAAACTAAGACATAAACAACAATACACTAGAAAAGAAAAGAATGCAGCTGGAGGCTGCATTCCTCCAGCCACAGGAATTGGTTCATGGAAGGTAACACACAGAATACTTGCTGCGAGTTCTGAGATAGAGACAACCAGCTGGCTCTGGCCCTGGATGCACAGCGAGTAGCCCTAAGGAGGCGGTGGCCATACAGTGGGGATCCAGGCTCAGAACAAAGTGGATCTCATACTCGACATAAATAGAAAATTTTAAAGCTTGGTCCTAGATGATGTCATTGTGCAGTTGAGTCACAAGAGGGTCACCTACACGGTGCATTTTACTGGAAAGATCCTTGTTGAGGAGGTAGCATGGTTTTTTAATCCATCCCCCCTGACAGAGGCTTGGGTTTTTTCCATCTGTCAGTATCACGACAAGCATCCTCATGTTCATTATCCTGTTCCCTGTGTGGAGGTACCAGGAGAACAGAGGGCCAGAAGCAGATTTGCAGAATCAAAGGGTTTGTGAGACTGTGACGCCTCTTGCCAAATTGCCTTCCAAAAAAGGATTGTTCTATTGGATTTGTTTGTTGTGATTGCTGTTGCAGCCTGGACAGGGTGCTGGTTTTGTTCCTGCTACCTGCCTGGCCTCTGTCTTGCGGGGTTCTGTGCCTTGGAGTCCCTGGGGCTGCATTTTGCCCACAACTTGAGATCCCACCTGTCAGTGTTCCCTCAGCTTCTGGAGATGTGATCCAGTATCCTGGTCCAGTGTCATGGATATGTGACCTGAGCAGTCACAGGTCCCCTGCTTAGAAGGGCCTCCTGCTTGGTTTCACCATCATCATGGGATTCTTGATAATGTTTGAACAAGGGTCCCCATGTTCATGTGGTGCATGCATGGCTTGTGCCTTTTTCCCAAGTGTCCTGCCCACACACTGAGCTCAACTCCAAGTGATACATACTCACATCCTGAAACATACTCAAATGTGGTAAAGTAGAGAAATCTTAGGTCCACCAGGGCCCAAAGGAAGAGGCAGGGCACCAGCTCTTCCTGGGTAACGGCTTGGCCATTTTCACCGAGCAGAAGCTTAACTGGAGACCGATTCCCAGTTAATTATAAAATTGGCTGTTCCACTCTATTTATGCTTTTTGAGAAAGCTGCTAGTCGGCGCACCTCCTGCGAATCTGTTTGGTCCCCCATGCTGGCACACAGTTTGGTTTCTTTAGCTGTTTTGCGATTCGCTTGAAAATTGCCGGCATCTGTGTGTTTTTGTGACAATTTGAAAACCTCAGTGACTAAACCCAAACAGAAGTCAACTGTGTCACCATTTCAACAGCTAAGCAATGAGAGAGGAACAATCATTTCTCTGGGTGAACATCCTAAGGGGGTCAGACAGGGGCACAAGAAAGAAGAGATGAAATAAAACCCCAACGGTTCTAAAGGTGTTGTTGTGCCAAGATCACAGTGTACAGCGTGGCCAACAAATCTTCAGTTTAGCAGAACTACGGGCGCTCAGCGCATCCACAAAATTCATTCTGAGCTTCGCAAACAGTCAATTTTTTTGTTTTGTTTTCAACAGTTTATTGATGTATAGTGTGTGCAGAAAAGTGCACAGATGTCTCTGGTTGTAATTTGGTTTTTAGGCATTTACCGAGCACGTACTACATGCTCACTAAGCGATGGTTAACCACATCAGACAGTTCAGAAGTTAAGAACTTTGGCTCAAATGTCAGACGGGTCTGACTTTGTATCCTAGATCTGTCATTTATTAGTGAAGTAACCTTGGAGAGCTTCAGCTTCCCCATCTTCACATGGAGACCACCTCGTGTGGTTTAAGAGCTACTCCAGTCAGCCAGCCAGTGTGTATTGAGCTCCTGACACAGCCAGTCATTAGAAAGCTAATGTACGCCAAGTGCTGGAACAGAAGTCCTCAGTGATTGGCAGCTTGATAAATACATGTTGCTTCTGGGTGCTTCCCACCTGACATTCAGAGGGACAAGAGACTTGCCCGAGGCTGCCCAGGTGATGAGCTGTTTCTAGCTCCTGTCCTGCAGTGAGGAGCCAGAGGCTTACAAGCCCAGCCTGTGACAAAACATGCCATCGGGTCAGATGGTCGGGGCAGCACTCACAGCTGCTCAGAGCTCTCCCGAATGCGAAGTTTCTCCCCACACGCCAGCTGGTCGTCCCCCCAAGCGTCCTGTGGGAGAAGGCAGCGTCCTGGAAGTCCTCAGCTCCAGTCCGTATCCTCTAATACTTACTCGGTGTAACCATGGATGTGTCCCTTTCGGGATCATGATCTGAGCCAAAGGCAGACACCCAACTGAGCCACCTAGGTGCCCTGGAATTGGGTTTAGAGCCAGTTGCTAAAATGCCGACATCAGCTGCTGGTTCAGGGTGGAATGAGGACAGATAAATGCTGGGTGCTCAGAGGTGCCTGGTTACACCCGGTCATAACCACCCCTGATTTCAAAGAGGGCACAGAAGAAGGTACAAGAAGGGAAAAGCCACAGACATTTGGCATTTCCGTGGTTTGATTCCTGGGCTGCAGGAGGAGGCTTCTGGTAGCAACTCAGCTGTTTTTGGTCCTAGTACTATATTTTACAATGTTTGAAAATGTCTTCCCAACAAAGAGTTCTAAGTGTGCAGCTTGTGTTGTCCTCTGTCATATGAGTTAGTACTGGGCAGATCAAATTATTGTTCTCAATTCATTATTCCTCCTTATACTTACAGACGTTGACCCCACCCATCCATTGACTTGGGCTTTGGGCACATGCCAGGCTCTGGCCAATGGAATTTAGTGGACATGAGATAAACCGAGGCATGAAATGTGCCTGCATGATGGGGCTGGCCCTCTTGTACTTCCCATCAATCACCATAGGAAGAACTGTCCCTGGATGGCTGCAGCCCGAGTCCCAGAATGAACACATGGCACAGACCAGAGACCAGCCAGCAGGAGAAGCAAGTTCAGCCAGACCCACAGCTTGCAATGGAGCCACCAGCAGAGCCTGGGCCAGATCAGTGACCCCTCAGGCAGCCAGCAGACACATGGCTTGAATAACGAATGTTGCTTTCATGAACGATTGCCATTGAGTTTGGGATCATTTGTTACACAGCAATAGCTGATACAGACAGTGTATTATTGAACAACCTAAACAGCTTGGCCAGAGAACTAGTGAGTCCACTCTCTCCCACTCACACACATTTCCAGATGCTAGGTGCACATGCCGCGTGCACACTCCATGTCCCACCCTCCCCCCAACTCCCAGATGAAATGACATTCTAGGTTCTGAGTCAAGAGAAGGGTGGGAATCGGATCTCTCAGAGCAGAGGCTGAAGGCAATGGGTACATCAGGGAACGTGTAGGTCCATATTTTCCCATGCACATGGTCATGTGTGATAATGTGGGCTTATGGAGGGTCTTTCCTCTGTTGCTTTAGAACTTGCATGGAAGTCTGAACTCTCTGTGCCCACACAAGTATTCTATGTAACTTAGTCTATGACTGTGATGTGGATGTGCCCCTTTGGATGTAACATCTTTATGCAGTGCACAACCGGAACATCAGTACACAGCACTTTTGCTATTTATGAAGCAGTCCCTGGGAGAATGGGGGCAGGGCAGGAATAACATATAATAAAAGGCAAATCCTGTGTTTATATTTTGAGTATCATGTTAACTGAGCTCTTAAACTACCTGTAAGGCAACAACTTTCCCCTTAAGACGGGATTGCTAGACTTTGAGATTTAGACTGACCTTCCTAAAGGTCACCACTGCATAAATGTGGTGAACATTTCTGGGATGGCTAGGGGAGATGAAAGTTCTGCCCAAGACCTCTGGGATGATGAATGTGCCCAACCAGAAGATCCGGATCGACACCAAGCTCCACCTGAAGTGGCAGAGTGGCCACCCTCTTGTGTCTTAAACACTTAATACAGCTTGCCATCATTTGAACATAAGGAGGTCTTATCTTTAAAAATCCCACAGTTACAATTTCTCTTGAAAAGAAATAAGAAGAGATGATAATCCTGAGACCCCAAACCTAAGAAGCTGGGTGATGGCCACCCCTTCCAGTGAGCTTCCAGCCAGCAGTGAGACCCTGCTCTGCTTTCCAGAGAGGGTCTGAAAGTTCCCAGGGGGTGGAGGTTTGCCTCCATCCTTCCTGTAAGCAAGGTCATGGACACTAGCTTGTCCCCACCTGAGCCACTTAATCAGATTATTTTATATGCTAGGCAACATCTGGAATCGTGTTGGTCATGTGTGGCTACTAAGCACTTGAAATGTGGCTAGTATGACTGCAGAGCTGAATTTTTTTAATTTTATTTCATTTTAACCTTGTGAGTGAGTCTGAGGGACCAGACAGGGATGAAGCCCTGCGGGTAGAGGCAGGTGATTACTGTCCAGAGAAGCAGCATGGAAGCGTGAATACTATAGATAGAATACTACCCTCCCCACAAAAAAGGTGCCCAGGTCCTAATCCCCAGGATCTATATGTTCTGCTACATGGTGAGGTGGGGATTAAGACTTCCATTAAGATGGAAGTGTGCCTGGGTGGCTCAGTCACTTAAGCATCTGCCTTCAGCTCAGGTCATGATCCCAAGGTCCTGGGATTGAGCCCTGCATCTGGCTCCCTGCTCCTTGGGGAGCCTGCTTCTCCTTTTCCCTCTGCCTGCCACTCCCCCAGCTTGTGCTCTGTCAAATAAATAAATAAATAAATAAATAAATAAATAAATAAATAAATAAAACCTTAAAAAAAAAAAAAGATTGCAGATGGAATTTAGGTTGCTAACCAGCCAACCTTGAAATAGGGAAACTACGCTGGATTATCTAGGTGGGGCCCATGTGACCACTAGGGTTCTTAAATGGGGAAGAGGGAACCAAAAGAGTGAAAACCAGAGACACAGTAGCATGAGAAGGACTTGAGTGGCACACTTTGGAGGTTGAAGGGGACCACAAGCTAAGGAAGGCAGACGGCTTCTAGAAGCTGGTGAACGGGCTCTCTCCTAGAGCTTCCAGAAAGGAATATAGCCCTGCCAACACATGATTGCCCTGGGAGACCCCCTTTGGACTTTTGGCCTCCAGAACTCTAGGATAATAAATCTGTATTGTTTAAGCCACTTAAATTATGGCAGCAATAGGAAATAATTAGCACAGTGGCTTAGGGTCCAGGGCCTGGAGTCAGACTGGGTCTGTCCTCTTGATGTGTGACCCTGGGAAAGTATCTTAGTTAGGCTCTTGGCTCCTCCTGCTAAATGAGGGTGGTGATGATGATAACATTATACATAGAGTTGTGAAGAAGAAGTAAAGTAATGCATACAAATCGTTTGGCTTCTACTAAGTGCTCCAGTAAATGTCTAAAAGCAAAACTGTGCTTCAACACAGCCTACAAACTACCTAAGATGGGGCAAACAGCCCAGAGGGACAGAACAGTAACCAGAGTAGGATGGGGCTCAGAAGAGAAGGCTTCCTGGAGGAGGCAATGTTGGCACTCAGTTTTATTTTTTTTTTTAAAGATTTCATTTATTTATTCATGAAAGACACACACACACAGAGGCAGAGACACAGGCAGAGGGAGAAGCAGGCTCCCCACAAGGAACCCAATGAGGGGACTCGATCCTGGATCCCACGATCAGGACCTGAGCCAAAAGCAGACATTCAACCACTGAGCCATCCAGGAGTCCCAGGACTCAGTTTTAAAGGGTCAGTGAACACTAGGGAGGAAATGAGATGTGCAGAGCTCGCAGGACAGGAAGCAGGTTACTACGCTGGTAAGTACAAAGGAATTTTCCCGGGGGGGGGTGGGGAGAGATGGGAACCAACATTAGGGTTTGATGAAAATGAAATTGGGAAGAAATAAAGGGTTGTGGGGAACAACTCCCCAAGCAAAATAAAATCCAGAAGCCATTAACCAGCAACATCTGAGGTTGGATTACAACAAAATTCAAAACTCCTGTGTAACAAAGATACCATAAACAAAGCTAGTGACCAGCTGATAGGATATTTGCAACAAATGATAAAGTTACTATCAAGTTTATATAAAGAGTTCCTAGAAATCGATAAGGAATGAAATACCTTCAAAAAACATCTGATAGAAAAGTACACAGCACATTTGAATTAACAGCCGCTGGAGATAAAAGGTAAACGCTCATTATGAAAAGATGTGATTAAGGAAACGTAAATTAAAACAACGAAATGTTTTCACCCACCAATTGGCAAACACCAAAAAGATCACTAATACCCAGGAAAATACCCAAGAAAAAGACATTTCACATTCTGTGAGCATCTGCTGGCCATCGTGGGTGGAGCTGGCAATGCCCAATGGGAGGGGAGTAGGAGGAGTGGGGAATCCTTGAGCTGTGAAGGGTCCCAACCTAACCCCCTCAGCATAATGAGAGGCTTCTCCTTTTGTTTCACTGTGAGGCAAGAGAGGAAATATGGAGCCCATCAGAAGGGACCTGCCCTTTGTTGGTTTGTAAGCTAGGTGAGCCCTGGAGAGAACCTGCCTGTCAGCACTTCTGCTGCAAAGGTGGTCGGCAGCACCAGGGCTGCCACCGTCCCAGAGAACACAGCACCCAGGTGGCAGTTCCGTGGTGGACTTACAGGAAGGCGTGTGTGAGCTGCAGCAGCTATCAGAATGGCACTTGTTGAAAATGAAGGAACAGGTTCAGAAGGGCGAAGTAAGTGGAGGACTCAGGGCTCAAATACTGATCTTTCTAACACTCGGAGGAGTCAGGAGGCCTGAATTTACCTCTGTTTGAGTCCTTCCAGAGCATTCCCTTGGACTGCTAATGTTTGGTGCACACAGTGCGCTCCCCACGTCCATGCTCCATGCTAGACACTTCACATGCACTCACCTCGTTGCATCCTCATAGCAGAGAAGGCAGGAACTGTTGCTGCATCCATCTTGCAGAAAAGGAAGCTGAGGCTCAGAGAGTTTAAGTAACTTCCCTGGAGCCCCACACAGCTGGTAAGCAGGGAAGCTAGACTTTGAGATTTAGACTGACCTTCCACCACTGACGCTTTGAAACCGTGTGCGGGTGATCTTTTGGTGCTTGGGTTCACATACAGGGGCGTGTACCTGGGGCCTTGAAGAAACAGGATATCTGGAGAGATAGGTGACATTAACCCATGACAGAGACCTCAGAGCTACACATGAGCAAAGCATGAATTCAGGCAGACTTTGTAAAACTGACTTTTTCCACAAGTTCTCTGCGTGCAACTGGCTGAGTTGCTTAACCCACTGTGTTAACGGGACCTGAGTGTTGCCCTGGACTCAAAATGGTCTTTCTGCCTCTGTGATCTATCAGACACTCAGCATGTGAAAAGTGCTCAACTGTACTTGTAAGAAAGCTGAGCTAAAAACAAGATACAATTAGCATAGACTAAAAAGAACGACGTTGTCCAGTCAAGAATGTCAATATATAAAACCAAACTCGAGCCCACCCAGTGAGGCTATAATTAGAAATAAAGAAAAGAGAGAAAATTATACTATTATAAACTCATTATATAAGTTAAAGCATGCGCCTATATAATTTTGATGGACAAAAATGTTGGGGACACTTGAATATGTGTGACATCTTACTTGTGTCTCAATACTCAAAAAATATAGGGGCACCTGGGTGGCTCAGTGGTTGATCATCTGCCTTCAGCTCAGGGCGTGATCTGGGATCCTGGGATCAAGTCCCACTTCTGGCTCCCCCGCAGGGAGCCTACTTCTCCCTCTGCCTATGTCTCTGCCTCTCTTTCTGTGTCTCTCATGAATAAATAAATAACATCTTTTTTAAAAAATAAAAAATTAAAATATTAAACATACTCAAAAATATAATAAAGATCAAATTCAAATAAAATATGTACAGAACTCTGGAGTTTGAAAAACTGCTGGAAGTAAGGATGTTGTTTCTGTTTTGTTTTAAATAATAAAGGGAAGGCAACACAATTCCTTTGTTCATTGATTGATAAATATTGAGCATGGCTGAGGGGATGAAGCTGTCTTATAGTGAATTCAGTGCTAAAAGCCTCAGGATCACAAGGAACAAAGAGATGAAGGGAGGAGAAGGAAAGGGAGGGAAGGAGAACAGCCCTGATAGGAAGGTAGGTAGGTAGATAGGTGGATGGATGGATGGATGGATGGATGATAGATAGATAGATAGATAGATGATAGACAGATATGTCTCTGGCTTTTTACAACTGTCTCTCAAAAAGAGCACATGTCCTGAGGTCCTGAGTGATTTTTGCCTGGGATGGGACACAGCACCCAACTCACAGGAGCTCAGTGAATACACTGTATGAATGAAATGAGCTCCCTGAGCTCCCCCTCTTCTCCCTGAGCCTAGAAGTTGTTCTCACACCAAGGAGTTCTGTGGGCTCCGTTATCCTAGGATTAGGATCCCCTATTCCCTAAATCTGCTCTCCACATCAGTCTCTGGGTCATGGGGTGAAATGAGTAAGGCAATGGGGCTCCCTGGCCGTAGGTGTGTTCTGAGCTAGAAATCTTTGGAGGGCAATTGGGCAGGATCCATTAAGATTCTAACTGTTCCTTTGAAACCTACAGTTATACTTCCAGGAATCAATTTTACCCACACAAATCTAAATGTCCATTAGCCAGGGACCAGTTCAAATGAGCCAAAAGACAAAGGACAGCCATACAGTTGGATTCTGGGGAGCCATTATAAATGAGTTAATTTTGATATTACTCACCTATAAAGTTGTCCATAACATTAATTAAAGTATAAAAGGAAGCCTAGAGGCACATGGGTCGCATGATCCTATTTGTGTAGAAGCAAACACACAGAGGTTTGTATATGTATATATATACCAAGGAATGTGTAACATTCCTAAATGTTAACAGTAGTACATTCTGGAGAATAGGCATATACACGTCTATACTGTCTGAATTTCTATAATAACACTATAACATGCCATAATTATAGTTGGGGAGAAATGGCTTTTTAAAAATTCTAGTCTGGCTGTCAGAGGCATGCTGACTAGGAAAGAGGGGTGACATAGTTCTCAACCGAGGTGACCAAACAGTCACAAGGCCCCAGCTGAGATTTTGTAGCTTAAGGTCCTGAATCGTGAGACACCAGGGTGGCTCAGAGGTTTAGTGCCTGCCTTCGGCCGAGGGCATGATCCCAGGATCCCGGACTGAGTCCCACGTCGGGCTCCCTGCATGGATCCTGCTGCTTCTCCCTCTGCCTGTGTCTCTGCCTCTCTCTCTCTCTCTCTCTCTCTCTCTCTCTCTCTCTGTGTGTGTGTGTGTCTCTCATGGATAAATAAATAAATAAATAAAATCTTAAAAAAAAGTCCTGAATCCTGAACCCCAAATAAACCCTTGGGTCCCTAATACTCCCTAATACTCTCTGCATTCAGAGGAAGGGAAAACGGCACATATGGGGTGTGTGTGTATATGAATATATTAGAGCATGAATGAGTGCATGAATAAATCAGTGAACCATAAGGTGGGTGGGTAGAAAAACAAATGAGTGGAGGAGTAAATAAATGCTTGGAATGAGTAAACAAGTTAATACCTGAATAAATGAACTTCTGATTTGTAACAAAAAATCTAACTTGTTATCATCTCGCTTAGGAGTAGGGAACCCTGGAAAGAAAGCGGGGAGGAGGAGAGGGTATCCTGCATCTGGAGAAGCTGCACTTTCAAGCTTCTTTAAGGAAGTACCACCTCTCAACTTCCTGGAGAGCCACGTGTACTCAGAGTAGGGCAGCGCTCCGCACTCTGGGCAACATTCCTCAGCGCCAGCTGGGCCTGGTCCCAGCGCTGGGGTATCCGCTGGGGTATCCGTCAGGTGGATAGGTGACAGTGGAATGACTCAGATCCTGGCAGCCTGCCAGCACCTCCCGGGGGAGCCTGTGATCCAGCCCACCCACTCACTATTGTTGAGAGGCGTTCCCACCCCTCAGACCCAGAAAGCTTCCCAGGGCTTTGGGCCCTGTGTGCAGCATTTCCTCCCTGCCTTTCTCCCCCTCTGAGCATCTCCTGCTCCCCTCCAAACAGGTGTCCCATCCACTGTGGTAGATGGAGCCACACAGGCCTGGGGTTGATCCTCAGCTCTGCCACTTAGGCTGTCTGACTTCAGGCAAGTGCCTTAACTTCTCTGAGTCACAGCTTCCACATCATTTAAATGAAAATCATGCTTGTCTCCAGGGGTGGCTGTGAGGATTCAGGGGGATAAAACAAGCCAAGGACCCAAATTGTGCCTGGGCGCATGATGTACACCAAGCACCTTATTTCCAGGTGCTCAACTTTTTTCTTCTGGCAGCAGGTTATGGAACATTTATAAAGTGTCAGCCAGGCACTGTGCTGAAAGCTCCACACGCATGGCCACATTCGATCCTCACAGAAGAGGGTGCTAGAAATTATTGTGTGCCGTTAAAACATATACATGGAAGTCCTAACCCCCAGGATCTCAGAATACGACCTTTTCTGGAAATAGGGTATCGACAGAGGTAATCAAGTTAAAATGCAGTCATAAGAGTGGGCCCTCACCAATGAGATGTCCCTATAGACAGGGGCAATTTGGACAGAGAGACAGACATACACGGAGGGAAGACGATGGGAAGACATGCAGGGAGAAGGCTGTATGAAGAGGGAGGCAGGGCTGGAGGGACACAGCCAGAGGCCAAGGAACATCTGGAGCTGCTAGAAGCTGGATCCTTCCCACAGGTTCAGAGGGGGCACATCCTGCCAGTGCCTTCTGGACTCCTGGACTCCAGGCAGTGGAGCAATAAATTTCTGTTGTTCTAAGCCATCCAGTTTGTGATGCTCTGTTGTGGCAGCCACATGAAACTAATACAGGGAGGATTGGCCTCTCTTTGCCGAGGATGACACTGAGGCTCCTGGGGGTGGGGAGGGAGGGGCTTGCACTCAGGTTCCAGAGCCTCTGGTTAGAGGTGGAAAATAAGGGCACGCCTGGGAGATGTGTCATGACAAGAGGTCCAAAGAGAGAGACATTGTCCACTTACTGATTTGAGTTTACTCGTGTTTCTTATGAATATCAACACCACCACCTTCAGCTGCATCATCCAGGACATGGATCTTGAGAAATACCTCTCAGTTAGCAGTCAGAAAAATGAGCCATTTCCAGGCTGTGTGACTTTGGGTCAATTACTTAACCTCTATGAGCCTCCATTTCCACATCTGACTATGGAATGATGACCCACCTCATGGGGCTGTTGTGAAGATCAAATAAGACAAGTCATGAGAAGTGCTTGGCACTGGGGCAGGTGCACAGCAGCAGGCACTCAGCCATGGCTGCTGTAATAGGGATGATGTCTCTTGAGGAGCTCAGTACTAGAAGATCACAGGCTGTGTTTACCATACTCACACACACACACACACACACACACACACACACACACACAGCCTGCCTTATAGAACAAAATGTTAAAAGGGGGCCTTAATCCATATCCCTCAGAGGCCCCGGGTATCAGCCTCCCACCCAGAACAGGGAGGTCATCTCCCCACAGTCCCCACCAACTGCCATGCAGAGCTGCTCACCTGCCAGGAGCCCCAGGGAGCTGTCTCCCCTGCCTTCTGCTGCAGGTGCTCCCAGGCACATGTCCAGATGCCCTCCCTGCAGTGCCAGGCAGTGCCCATTCTTCCTCAGGGTCTGATCTTCCTGCAGGAGGCTCACCTGGCTCCCCCAGAGTGGCTGGGGGCAGGAGGGTGAAGCTTGGTGGCTCCCCTGGCTTTTCTAGGTCAGCACGGAAGCTGACCTCCAGCACCCCTCCCAGCAGATGGGGCAGAGGCGAACAAGCAGTGCATGAGACTCTACAGAACCGGGAAGTTAGAGAAATTGCCAAAGTCTGAGAGGGGATGTCTGTTACCAAAAAGTATTTATTCAATGCCAGGAAACATCCCAGGAAAACGCAGGTTGCCAAAATCTCCTCAGCTAGAACAAGGCGTGTGTGCAGGAAGGGTGGGGCGGTGTGTGTGTGGGTGAATATGTGAGAGAGAGAGCGTGTGTGCACGCACGCACTGGGAGGGACATGTACAGTAGGGCAAAGGCCCGGGGGGCAGGTACCATTAGGTACACCCTCCGTGTTACCATATGGTGGGTGATCCAGCAACATCTTCAAAATGTGGATGCAGAGATGTTAAATTCAACAATTTCTCCTCCTGGAATTGACCCTCTAGATAGAAACACACTTGTACACGAAGATAAAAGTTCAAGGGTGTTCACGGCAGCCTTGTCAGTAAGAACAGAAACCTGGTCCAGCAAATTGGGTGTGGCCCATCTCCCAAAGGGCAGCTCTGTACTCTACTTCAGCTCTAGGACAATAGGGAGCCATAGGGGGCTTTAAGCAGGGGGAAGGGCATGTTCATGTCCCGATGCGCGCTTTGGATGGATGGTTCTGACAGGGCAGAAAAAGTGGAGTTGGGAGACTGAGCTCCAGACGAGCTAATAATTCAGGTTCCTTTCTCTTTGCTCTGGATAATTGAAGAGGCTTGTGGTGACTGGTGGGATGTGGGGTGGCAGAGGAGGGGACACTGGGAAGGCCCGGCCCCTTCTGCTGTCAACTCTGGGGTACCCGTGAGGGTGTAAGGACAGGGGATTCCCTCCCCTGCATCTCCCCCACACCTCTCCCTAGAGAAGAGCTGGCACAGCAGAGTCAGGGCCTCGGCTTAAACCCCACCTCCACCGTGTAGCTCCAAGCCAGTTATTTGGCCTTCTGTGCCTCATCTTCCCCATCTGTGAGATAGGGATAGCCAAAGGCCCTACCTCAGAATTCTTGCGAGGGTTAAACCCCTGTGTAAAGCACATGAAGAGTACCTGGTACATAGCAAGCGCTCATAAAATGTGAGCTATTTTTTTTAATCATAACTAGGCCTATGATAGCCACTCTGTAGATATTTAGGAGTATTTGTTATTAAAGTCAACCTAAAGGTGTATCAGGGAGTATGAAATCAGAGAGTGGGAGCTGAGGGCAGGATCCCCAGCCCTTTGAACAGATGGGAGTCAGGCATTCCCAAAGATGGTCAGCGATAGTTGGAGTCAGTGCCAGGGGTTGGGCCCAGGCCCCACAGCTTGCTAAGTGAATGGATGTGGCCAGGCCCAGCAGGTTTGTCAGGGGTCTCCTGAGCACAGGAACCCCCTCGTTCCTTTAATATGGACCCACACCCTCCAGCTCAGCCCTGTCCTAGGACTTCCTCTGAGTTCAGTTGGCCACCTTCTCCCTGTGTCCCTGCTTATATCATCTTCACAGGCCTGGGTTCCTCCCCAAGGACCCTGGGAGGTCATCTGTAGCAGGAGAAGAGCAGGGTCCTCTGGAGGCTTTCCTGAGTCCACTGGTGGAGGAGATGAGTCAGGGGCCCTAGGGAAGCACCTCACTTGCCAGGGTCGTCTTCTTCCCTCACCGGTGAGTCTCTCCCATCCACCTCGGTTACTGCCACCACCCAGCTGACTCCAGGAAAACCAGGCTGGAAAAGCATGGCAGGTTGAGTCTAGGGATGACAATGGAATGAAAAGTGAGAGAGGAACAGATGCGTGATGGGGTGAGAAGGGGTCTATATAAATGGGACAGGATTCTGGACAGAGTCCATTAGTCTCCATTTCTTACCCCACTAATTGTACACAAACAGAACAGGCTACATAATCTGTGGGCCCATTAAAAAATGAATGCGTGGGGCTCCGTACTCAGAAATTAAAAATTTTAAGACAAGCGACGGCTGAATATCAAAGCAAGCATGGGGCTCTTGAGAACATAGGACCTCATGGCACTGCACAGGTTACCACTCGTGAAGCTGGCCCTGAACACAGAACTCTGAGTGTAAGGACAGTGTGTGTTTTTCCAGGGAAAGTACCCTCAACTGTCAACCTCATGCCCCAGAAGGGTTAAGAATCAGTGTAACTGAGGTTAAGTGAGTGCCCCTGCTTCTCACCCCATGCAGGCAGGGGCTCCACATTGTGACCACAAGGGGCAGAAGGGGGTTAGTGACATCTGGCATCAGCAGACTTTGGAATAGGGCAGGCCATGAAACCAAGGGGACAGAGAAAAGTGGGTGCACGAGGGACAGAGTTTAGGACTTACTGATGGACTGGATGTGGGCTGGGAAGAAAAGAACAGTGTGAAGGTTGACCTCCACATTTATGACTCAAGCAATGAGGGCAATCAATGGAGGTGCTATTCATGGAGATGGAAAGAAGCTGGCAGGAGATCACATTCTGTGTTTTGCACTGTTGGATAGCCAAGGGAATCAAGACTCCCCTTCCGGCCATGAAAAGGTATAAAGAGATAATAGAGTTAGAAGGACAATTAGAGTGTGGGGGTCTTTGGCACAAGGATGACATTTAACTCCAGGGCAATGGATGAGTCTTTGCAGCTGTTCAGTGGGTGCCACCAGAGCCCTGTTACTTTGGGCAAATTACTTACTGTGCTGCCACTCAGAGTTCTTATTTGCAAAGTGGAGGTAAGAATAATACCATCTTCGTAGGATCTGATAAATGAGCTTGTGAAAGGGAAGTGCTCAGCACAGGCCCTGGTGCCTGTTAAGTGTCCAATGACCATCAGCAATTGTCATCACTGGCATCATGTCATTCCTTCTACAAATAGCAGCTGACCCCCCCCCCCATGTGTGTCAGGAGTGCTGGGATGCTTTGGATTTATTTATTTATTTTTAAGATTTTATTTATTTATCCATGAGAGACACACACAGAGAGAGGCAGAGACACAGGCAGAGGGAGAAGCAGGCTCCATGCAGGGAGCCTGACGTGGGACTCATCCTGGGTCTCCAGGACCACACCCTGGGCTGAAGGTGGCGCTAAACCACTGCACCACCAGGGCTGCCCATCAAGCACTTTGGATTTAGAGCAACAATTATCAGACACGTCAGGAGGTGGTGAGTACTACGGTAGAAATGCAAGGGGGACATTTGAGGTGAGGGAGTGCGCCAAGTGGACGTGGGGTGAAAAGCTCCAGGCAGAGGGAGCAGCCAGTGCAAAGACCCTAAAGAGAGTGGTGGGAGGTGAGGTCACAGAGGTAAAGGGTAGGGGACCTTTGTAAAGGAACTCTTCATGGCAGAGGAGGCTGGTTCTCCAACATGGTGAAAACAGGTTTCCGACAGAATGAAGCAGAGTATTCCCAAAGAGCAGACCTCCAACATGGCAGCCACCTAGGCTTTGGGTAGGAACTGAGGCTCCCCCTCCTGCTCCCCACCCCCGCCCCCCCAAAAGGGTCTCACCTGGCTGAAGAGGCTCACCAGTGGGGTCTCTCCTCCTCTTAGCTATGGAATGTCCCCTCCCAGCAAAACTGTGCTGGGCCTTTGCTCCAGGGCTCCCAGTCAAAGCATAAATCTGAGTCATTTTCCTCTGAATCTGTGGAGGTATAAGACAAGGCGTTTTGGGTGGTCATATCCTGTCTCCTACCCCTCACCCAAAAGGAGCCCCCTACCCAGCCTGGCCATTCCTGCAGCTATATCTGAGACCAAGAGACCAAGGCAGAATCATGACATGGGACAGCCCTGAGATCTCAGGAAGACTTCAGGGCCCGCCCTGTGGGGGAGAGGGGTGGTGGATGTGGTAACAGGGTAATGGACATTAAGGACGACACGTGATGTAATGAGCTCTGGGTGTTATATAAGACTGATGAATCACTGACCTCGACCTCTGAAACCAATAATACATTATATGTTAATTGAAGTAAAAAAATTTAAAAATAAAAGATGAGAAAAAAAAGACTTTAGGACCTCGAAGGTGACCAGAGACCAAAAACGTTTGTCCTATGACTCAGAAAGTAGCCATCCCCACCTATCAAATAGAGACAGGCCCTAGAGGTGAGCAAATGACCTACCTGTATTGAGTGTAGTCCAAGAGCAGGCACTGAGGAGACACAAATCCAACCATTGGCCCATCCATCCGTTCACCCACCAATCCATTTTTTAACAAATATCATTAACAATGATTTCCACTGCAGCACTGTTTTGTGGGGAAACACACACAAGCAATAAAACACCTGGAAACCGTGTGTGTGTGTGTGTGTGTGTCCAACATGAGTGGTCTGGGCGACGGAAGTGTGGCACATGCCCACTGCATAAAGAGCTGGCCCATCCATCCAGTGGCATGTCAGAAGCTGTTAAAACAACCACATGAGACCTGTAGCTTTCAACTTGCAGGATGTCTATGATACATCACAAGCAAGTTTCAGAGAAATTCTCCTTTTTTTTGCAAAACAAGTAAAAACTATCCCCCCCCCCCCACTTTTCTGGAAAACCTGCATGTGTTATTAGGTAGGTGCATGAGCCTGCTAATGTGATTTATCTGGGGAACGCAAGGTGAAGGAGGAGGAGAGGCTGAGGGGAGACTCTCCTTCTTACTATATTCTTCAGGTGTCTCACTGGTGGCAGAGAAGTAATGGAGGCTGAAGAGAGCCCTCGGCTGGCACACCAAGAGCAGGAGACAGAAAAGGTGGGCTCCATTTCCTCAGCTGTAAAATGGGCATATTTCAGTCTCTTCTACGATGAGGTTTTGACTGAAGTAGAACACGTACAACAGGCGTTCATCAAAGTTGACAGTGATGATGCTTTACAAGGCAGTGTGATTGAAGGGACCACTCATCACTACAGATCGTGATTGTTGTTTGCACATATGCTCTGTGCTAAGAGTTTTATGTGCATGTTCTCATTTGATCCTGTTAACAATTTCTTGAAGGCAATGACTAGTGTTACTTGTGTTTACGGATGAGGAAGGCTCAGAAAGGTAGAATGTCCAGGCTCACAGGCAGAGAGTGGTGGTGCTGGACTCCGATCAGCACCCCCAGTGCCGGTTCCCTACAATTCCATTGGGTACACTTGTTTCAAGTCAGGGGATTCAAAGGTAGCTTTGAATTTATAACACTTCACTCCAAGGACCATCACAAGGTGGGCAGGACCCTCAAAAGGCATGTATCAGCCCTAAATCCATCTCCGGAGGTTTCTCTTCTCTTCTCTGCAAATTCCTTTCCAATCACAAAAGATATGTCCTCAGCAGAGTATCTTTTCTTTGAAGGGCACTTGTGGCTGCATCCTCTCTCCTCATGTCATGGGTTAGTGTTGTCCAGGATTAGTGTTGTCCCCAGGGCTCAGCTGCCCACGACCTCTTGCCTGAGTGCCAAGCTTGCCAGGCAGCTCCCTTCTCCTCCCCTTGCTCCCGTGTCTACTTAAGAAAGCACATCCTCCTGGGCCACATGGTCTTCCCTGCTCAAACCAGCTGCCTCCTGGGCCCTGGAACTGCCCTGCTGAGCCAGGCCAGGCAGGGTAGGTAGGGGGGATCAGGGCTAGTCCTATCTGCTTTTCACACTGGATTCCTGGCCAAATTGGTTCCAATAAGGTCCACAGTGGACTAGAAAACCACAGGTCAGGGTGTCCTGAGAACCAGCTCCCCCGAACCCTGGCAGGCCCCAACCCTGGCACCAGGACAGTACCAGTGAGATAATACTAAGAGCTCCAAGAAGACTGGGCTGGGCCACTGAGGGACGACTGCTCATCTCACTTTAAGGACAGTTTCTGGTCCTGGCAAATAACCAATGCCTTATTGCACAGGGCCACATGGGATGTGGGAGAAAGTCTGAGAAAAGGGCAGAGCGGGGCAGGCTGTGGATGGCTTTAGAGCGAGGCCTTCAAGGAGAATGAATTGCTGGAGAGGAGTGCCTTAGACCTTAGGTGAGGCGTCTCCTCGCTTCCAGAGAAGCCATCTGAAGCCATGCCTACCCTTCCTCCTACCTTGACAAAACCAACACGGACTGGATTATTCGTCAGCCTATAAGCATCTAGTAGGTGCCACGTGTGTACACACGCTGGGTGCCCTGCCCTTCACATGTATCTCTCCACAGCCCCCAAGGGGTAGGAACCAGTATTATCTCCATCCTGTAGATGAGAAACCCAAGGCTCAGAGAGGACTTGCCCAAAGTCACAGAGCTGGTAGGAGGCAGAGCCAGGATGTGACTGACACCAGGTAAGCGGCACTCTTAAGTACTTCACAGGTATGTGACGTGGGCACATGGCTTCTCTCCCCGAGCCTCAGTTTCCTCAATCGTACAATAAGGATTACTTCGCAGGGTTATTCTGAGGATTAAATGAGATTATGCACATCAGTCTTCAGCACCTTTAGTAGCGTGTTGAGAAAACGTTAGCAATCATTCTGAACTATTAAGGGGCGAGGCTAAAATCTGGGCCCAGGTGCTAGACTCCAGAGAGATGGCTTTAGAGCCGCTACACAGACAAGGGCTCTCCTGCCAGTCATGAGCCACCAGCCCATTGTGAGTTATGCCCCTTGGGGTGGGCTGCAATCCACCCAGGGAATGTGAGATACTTTAAACAGGCATTTTCTGGAAGGTCTCCCCAGGAACTCCCAATAATCACACCATTACCAGCGCCCACATTTGAGAACGTGGGGCAGGTCTGGGGATGAACTGCTTAGCCTGTCTCAATGCCATCTGACCCGAGCTGGCGGTACCCCAGCAACTTCCCTGCCTAGCTGGGCAAAAGTCTTGGAACTGAGGAGCAGGAGGTGGAAGGTCAAGCGATCCCCAGGAAGAGGCCCTATGGTGAGGCGAGTGCCCAGGGGTACAGGATACCTGAGGAGCAGGTCATCCCCGCCATAGGCCCTCAGCTTTCCTCTTGGCCAGCTCCTCCCTGCCTCCTGTGCCTCTGGGCCACATGCTGAGCTCAGGACAAGGGTCAGCCTCTGTGATCTTGCAACCTGGAGAACTCAGATGCCTCCCTGATGTATAGTCTGGGCAGAAAGCAGCGGAAATGGTCTCCTGGCACCTGATAAATGCCTAGGGCTGCCATATCCCATTGTGTAGTTGTTTACTGCACAGAACTACCCAGCAGGGGGACTGGGAGAGGCTGAAATCCAGCCCACGCCTTGCTCCCCCAGCCTTGTGCCCTGGCTATGTTCATAGGAAAGGGCCCCTTTTACGAATTCATCTGTGGGCACGGGCCACCTCTTTCTCCACCTCTTTCTGATTTGTACCAAAGACCTTCTGTGCTAGCAGTGGCCCTGAAGGGACAGAGGTGTGGGCACACACACACACACTGCTTCCCAAACTCTGGCACTCACTCTTAGCCTCACTCAACTAATCCTTTGCTCCTACTGGAGACTGCTTGTCTCAGCCAGTGGTTAAAGTACATGAAGAAAACTTCTCTTTGCAGTTGCTTCAGGGGACCCCCTGCCCAGCTCCAGGATTAGGGCCCAGCATGGGCAACTCACCTTGGCTAAGTAAGAAGCGTAGCCAGATGATCAACAAGACCAACAGCAGACCCACTGGCAGGCAGAGCCAGAACACCAGGAAAGAAAATGTGAGGTCGTTCACCAGTGGCACCAGGGGGTACTTCATGGTGTGTACGTGGCCAAGCCAGGCCTGCCTGGGCTGGGCTGGCAGGGCTGCCCTGGGGACCTAGTGGGCTGGGCCACACTCTGCTCTTAGCCCAATTATGACTGAGAGAGTGATGTAACAAGGAAGTCACAGTGTCCTTCAGGCAAAGGGAGAGCTGTTTTGGACAAGTACTTTTTGATTAATGGGTGGAAGCTAGTGGCAGTGAGAGTTTGCTCAAGAACAAAAGCCCAGGCTTCCAGGCAGGCATGCCTGGGTTTGAATCCCTGCTAAGATGCTATGGGTTCATGGGACACCTCCTTGTATCCTCTTGTAAGAGGGAAATGATTCTTACCTACAGCAAGCTGCTGAAAGTTAGAATAAATAATGGGATAAACATCGCCCCCAGGTGGCTGCTCAAGTATTTGAGGTCACAGATTCTTTAAGGAGCAGGGGGGGGGGGGGGGGGGGGGGGGGGCTGTCCTGACCACATCTGTACTTTGTGGCAGGGGCAGGGCCTGTGGTGTACCAGATGGAGTGTGGTGCATCGAAAGCAAGCAGCTTCACAGCTTCAGGCATTAACTGTTGCGTCGGAAAGGCAGCCCCCCCCGCCAAAAAAAAAGGAAAAAAAAAAAAAAGAAAGCCAGGCCCAGTATTGCCACATCTCTCTTCCCAAAAGAGCCCCCTAAATCTGCACTTTTATGTGAAACCTCCCAATATAAAAATGTTGCATCAAGCATTGAAACACTGTTGGCTAAACAAAACAAGTCTGCTGGGCCAGCCTAGGTCACTGGGCTGCCATTTAAAAACTTTCTAACACACATTAGGCCCTCAATAAATGACTATTTAATCTGGAAACTTTACACCTCATTAGAGCTTTCAGTGAGGGGACTCTAAGTTGTTAGCCTTGTTCCTTCGTCTCCCAAGTGGAGAGAATACTCTCAAATACCATTCTTGTCTCTTCCCACCTCAACTGTCATTCGTCCATTCATGTAGTAGTTAGTACACCTCCATGTGCCATGCCAGACTGTGGCAGGAAGGAGGCTCTGGACCTCCAGGGCCCGAACATTCCTGAGCTGGAGGGAGACTATGGCCAGACCGGCAGCCTGATAGGGGCAGGAAGTTCATGGGGAGAATGGCTGCTGCTTGTGGAAGGGAGGGAGGCAGAAGCACTGCGTTCCATCCAGGAGGGTCTTGGATCAGCTAACTCAATCATTATAAGCAAGTGTCTATGAAACACCCCAATTCTGACACTTCCCCCTGTTCTCCTGGGTCAGAACCTCCAGATGAGGCTTAGGACATGACATGTTAATGAACAACCAGTCTGATGAAGCCCTTATTTTGGCACTACAGCAACTCATGGAGCATAGGTTGGAAAGTCAGGCAGACCCAGTTCCAGGCTGGCAGAGCAGCTGCAAGAAGCAAGCGGTAGACCTAGGGGAGACATGGGGAGGAAGGACCCCCTTACAGGAAGATACCAGCTCAGGGAGAAAGGCAGGAAGGCTAGCCACAGAAAAATAGAGAAGGGGTGGGAGGGAGGGGAAAGCTGGAGCTTGGAAGCCAGTGGCTGAGTCTTAGCTCAGTGATGGGACGATTGGAGTCCTCAGAAGAGGAGGCCTGGGTAGATGGCATCGGAACGTGTGCCCAAGAACAGTGCCTTGGTAGGCTGTGCCACTCAGCCCAGAGGCCAAGACCAGGAGTGGTTTGTGCTGGGGTGGGGGAGATCCCTTAACACTGGGTCCTGAAAGGGGTGGGGTCAGAAAGGGCTGAGGAGCACTGGTGGGAAAGGCTTGAACACACATTTTCTTGCCGAGCCCCAAACAGGACCAATTGTGCAATCAGCGCAAGCTGACGTCTCAATGGCCACCAAAGGACCAGTGAGAGGTCCTGTGGTCAGAACAGGCATGGACTCACAACTACAGGCCAGCCCTGGCCTCCAGGTGCAGTTCAGGGGGTTACATGTTAACATCATATTGAGCCAGTGCCAGGCTGGAGGGGCGGCTCTTGGCAGAGGTATGTACCCTAACCAATTCTCATCATTGTTCCCTCGAGTGATACAACCACCCTACACATGTGTGATGTAGACAGGAAGGTGCTAGTCATGCTGCCTGGAATCCTCTGTAGCCAACCCTACTCACAGGGGCAGTGGGTGGGGGAAGGATGACCTCCTCTGTGTCTCTCTCCTTTCCTGACTGCTAACCCTGACAGAGCCCAGATTATCTGCAGGCAGGAGGACGGCTGGCCTTTCCACATTCCTAAGATCCAGGCAAGCAGCCCCCCAGTGAACACTAGCGTCTGTATGCTGGGCTTCTGTTCACAGCATTTTCATTACACAAGCTCTATAATGACTTTGTATAGTGACATGTATAAAAATAATGACTTGCTCTATGTTGTACCCTGAAACTAATACAATGCTGTATGTCAATTCAGTTAAAAATTATTTTTAAAAGCCAATCTCATTTTGAATATTCCATGAAACTCTACAAAACCAGCATGAAAACCCATGGATCTAAATTATGAAGGTGAGGCAAAGCAGAGTACACATGCCCTGGAAAGAGTAAATCAGAAATACCTGTGCAGGAATCAAACCCCGCCTGTAACCAAAAGTACACACAACATTATTAGATAAGAATCTCCTTAAAATTTAATTGACTAAATGTATTACATTCAATATTCCATGGGCTTCTTCTGGACAAAGGATCGGCATAAATACAAACAAGCCTCTGGGCCTTTCCCCCTAACCAATGAAGAGAAAACACAGGAGGCGAGGGGACACGAGTACACCTTCGTATTTACACTTCCCCTTTACTTTACAGTTCAGTGCCAGAAATATTTACAGAAAATACAATAAGAAAAAGATCATGTCTTGGCAACATACCGAAATTCATACAAATTGTATATATGATTTCAAGCAAATAATGATACTGCTTATTTTTTAGCCACAACTGCCAAGCCCTTCAGAGGAGAAAGATGTTCTTGGTCACTGCAAGAGGCAAGGACTTGGGAAACTTGGTTTGCTTCAACAAATATTTATTGGGCGCCTACTATATGCAAGGCACTGTGGAATCCCAAATTACACCTTTTCCCTCACCATTAAAAAAAAGAAAAGCATCTGAAGAACATGAGTTGAAACTCTGAGAAAAACACTATACAGTACATGGCTTCTTCAGCTACTGAGAACCCACAGTTTGATTCCACATTGAGTGAGTGGATTACCTCCAATCTCTCCATCTCAGGAAAAGAGGCTGTCACGGAAATCCTTAAAACAGACCATCGAATTTAACTTAACTGTTTCATGTAAACACAGAAATCAATTCTTTTTAGGAAGATATAACCTGAATGGGTTTTAAAATGCTGAATGGAGAACCACTGCCAGCAGGAGTGTCAAATTACCCCTAACACATCTTTACTATCTACCACAAAACATGTCTTTGAGCAAAACTGATTCCCACTTTGGGTAAAGTTCCACCTTCCAATGGAAATAAATGTTCCCAAAGACCGTCTATACTCTGATAATCACTCTGCAGAGCCTGACAAATGCTTCCCCACAGTATGTAGAAAGTAACCATTAATAAAGGCCTCATACACACAACCTGTGGGCAACTGACATTACTGGCCAAAGATGTAGGTCTTTTGTATTTAGGAGTGAGTCCAGAGGAGAATGGGCTGCCCTGAAATCGAGGACCTGGAAATGGAGGACAGCATGCATGTGCATGGGTGTATGGCCAGAGCAGGAGGGGGTGAACCTGACACATAACTATTCCTTTCAGAGGGCCAATGCTAGGTAGGAGGAGGTCTTAGGAGGAAGCACAGAACACAAGTGGGAGCTGGCTGACCGAGAAAAGGCAAAGCCTCCTCATTGTCATCAGTGCTCCCAACCAGAAAGGAGGAAGAAAGCCCCCATCTCCCAAATTGTAAAAAGGACTCTGAGGGGCTACCTGTCTCTGTCCCTTGGGTAATGCTTTCCCTGTCACCAAATGCCACACTCATCCATCCCGATACTCCTGTCACATGCAGCAACGACAATGTTTAAAAGCCACAGACCAAAATGGTCCTGGCTTCCCTTCAAAGGTTAAGAATACATGCTAGCAAATTTATCAAGTGGACTACTAAAGGTTGTAACTAGGGACTAAATATGCTCCTCTGGCATTATTCTACTCAACATGATTTTTAACAAAGGCAGTTGGGTGAACTTAGTGACCATATACTCAAACCCATACTAATGAAAGTTTCCAAGGGTTCTTACTGCACTCCCTCCGTAGGTGAATGTTATTTTGGGTAGAAGGAAAGAGCACCTCACGAGGTATATGTACCCTATACTCTGTTTGTACTGTACACACTGGGGTCTCGTGCCTCCAGGGGCTGCACAGCTCTGAATCGATCCCTCTTTCCCTGGGAGAGCACAAGCTTCTAGATTACAAACTGCATTCAACACAGTTATTCACTCATCAGTTATGAGAATTACAAAGAGTTGCCAGAAATTAGAGCAAACTGAAGGGTCAGGAGGCCTACCCTCAACACGCACATCACAGTACATTTTGCTGACAGTAAAATTATGCTAAAGGTAAAAGTTCTATCCGAAGAATCACACCAAGGAAATACACCTACATCAGTTATTTTTAACCTCTGGAATGTTGTAAGTTGCATATCAATTTAAGCCTTCTTTGTTCATTTCCACTATAAAAAGGGACCATTTTTCCCTTGAAATGTCAATCTGGAATTTCCATGAAAGTTGTTAAACTTCACCTTATACCTGCTGAATTAGTAAAAATATTTTTAGGGTAGAGTTTGCTCCTCTTTATCATATACCCCCTGCCTCCATGCTACCATCTGGAAACATTGATTTATTGCCCAGAGTAAAAAGAAAATCAATTACTCAATAATATCATACCCTGAATGGAAACTGGAGTCTTAGAAGGAGGAGGTAACCTTTACCTGAGCTTAAAACAAACATGATGAAAAGGGTACAGCAAACTTAAAACCAAGAGGTGCTATAACACCCACATTTCTTGCTCACAGATGACAAAATACATACTTTTGGAATAGAAATATCTGCACAGGGAGCTAGGCCCTACATTATCCCCCACCCTCTAATGTTAAAATCCCCAAACGTCAAATGAAACACACCATTGCAGCCCTGACCTATAGTCTATTGACAACAGAGTTCACATAGGGAGACCACTCCTAACACAGCTGTGAGCACTCCTCTTTGGACTTCAGATGTCACTTACTTTCTTAACATAAAATAATCTTAATAAAGAAGAAAGCATATAAGAATAGGAGAAATGAGCAGTGTATACTCTTAGCACTGTAACAGGAATCCTTGGAAGGTTGTTCTGGGTCTGGCCACCTCAAAACATATATCCCTGGCAGAAAAGTAGCAGCGAGGTAACAGAAGTATTTCCAAAACCCAGGCAGGGATTTTGTTGTGCCTTCAGCTGAAAAGTCCAAAAAACATGACAACAGCCATTTTTAACAGTAGCCACCTGAGGGGTGGTCACTAACGTTTGTCAATTATGATAAAATCCAGTAGCTCTCTGGGAGAGATCTGAATTAGTAGAATTGAGAGGCTATTTCCTGAACCCCAAATTAGAATCCTTCATAAACTACTGCAGTTTCCTGCTTGGTCCTAAAATAAGAGACAATGGATGAAACCAAATAATTTTCAACTCTTGTTGTGAGTCTACATTTCTCAAAATTTAACCAAGAAATTACCAAGGAATTATGAATGTTTAACCTATCATCATGTCCCCAAGCCACACAGCAAAGGAGAGAGTGGAGGCATCACTGCTGTCGTCTTACAACTGCTAACCCACAAACGCCACCTGTGTCGCCGTAAAAGGACAGGGCGGAGCCTCCATTTTAGATCTGCTCCTGGGTTGCCCAGAAACTGAGGCCTTCAGATAGATCTGTGCAGTAATGAGGATAACTTTGTGAAATGTGGAGAGGAAACATGAAATATTTTAATGTCAGGCTTCTTATCTAAACAAAACACATATATGTTTGTTTCTGTCAGTTGGACAGTTGGACGACAAATGGACTTACAAGTGAGCAGAAAGCTGAGATTTCTTTCCTTCTCCTCCATGCTATCACCAGTATGAATCTTTAAATGTCCTGGAAGATTCTGAGACAGATTTTAATTCTGAACATAACCTCCTAAAAAGTGAAGTATAAAACTATCTTCAACTTCTAATTTGCAAATTTGATACTACCAATGCACGTGTTTAACTGAGATGCATAAAGCCTTTCTCCTCAAAAGGCTTATATTTAACTAAAATTGTCGCTTTTAAAAGAAAGTTTATGGCTAAAATGTATATCATCATTACCAGCAGGAATATGATTGTGTCTGGGAGCCCATTTCACTAGAAAGCCGAAAGTCTTCTATCAAATGGGTTTATAATGTGTTTCTTCTATTCTGGTGATTAAACAGTAAGCTCTTGGGGAGTGATTTGTTTGTCTTTTTTACAGTGATCACCTATCAAATTGTTTTGCTCTGATATCATAGCCCCAAACTGGAGTTCAATAGTCCTAGACAGACAGTGTCTAAGAAGAGCAGTTCTTGAGTCCAACCTCCTGGAAAAGTGAAGTATAAAACTCTGGCTCCAACTGCTTGTTCCGGTACTTGTTGACGATATCGGTGATTTTCTGTTTCCGGCGGACATGTGGTGGACTGTAGGAGTCACTCTCCAGTCTCTTTCTTCTACAAATATTAATTACAGTCTGCCTCACCAGAAAACCTTGAAAACAGAGGGTATTAAAATCAACATGAATAACTAACCATCTAGGTGAACTATCAGTCGCTTTTTTTTTTAAAGACCTTATTCATGAGAGAGACACAGAGAGAGAGACACATAGACAGACACACAGACACACAGACACACACAGGCAGAGGGAGAAGCAGGCTCCATGCAGGGAGCCCGACATGGGACTCGATCCCGGGTCTCCAGGATCACCCCCTGGGCTGAAGGCAGCACTAAACCGCTAAGCCACCCAGGCTGCCCGAACTATCAGTTTTCAAGTGAACTACTCTCCCCTTCAAGGTCAAACCTATTTCATTCCATTTGCAAAACTCCCCATCTCCAGAGAGAAGGACAACACTGCAACAAGACTGCAAGAAATACACAATGACAAGGAAAAACAAGCAAAAGTCTGTTCTGACAACCCATTTCTAATTGTCCTGGATTATAAACAGCTATCTGCATTTTCCAGGCCTGGAAGTTTGCGAATCGTAGTTCTATTTGTACTTAAGTAGATAAAGCAAATTTAGAATAAAATATGCTTTGTTTTTTAAAGATTTTATTTATTTATTCATGAGAGACACAGAGAGAGAGGCAGAGACACAGGCAGAGGGAGAAGCAGGCTCCATGCAGGGAGCCCAATGCAGTACTTGATCCTGGGATCTCCAGGATCATGCCCTGAGCCAAAGGCAGATGCTCAACCACTGAGCCACCCAGGCGTCTGTCTCATAAAATATGCTTCTTATTTAACAAGAACTATAGCATTATCTATATGTAGTATCTATTAATATCACCATTTCCTTATTTCTACTTCTTCTTGGTTCATAAGAATGTTTAAACAAACACAAGTAAATAAAAAACTGAGAAATCTTAACTCTTCAGCAATATATGAAGACCTTACCAAGTGCTCGTCTGCTGACAATCATCCCATCCACGAGCGGGATGACCATGTTAAATTTTCCAGTGGCTCCTTGAATTTTTATCCGGAATAATCCAGTGTTTAAAGGGTGGATAAAGATGACAGGAACTTCTTTTTCAAGAGTGGTAGATCTTAAGAAAAGAAAACTTTTCACCCAGACATATAAAAGCTTAAGTCCCCCACATACCATGTAAGAAAATTAAGGACGCTTGATGCCAAGCCTGATGTAGTCTGTAAGAGCCAATGTGTCACAGTCTGCTCAGAATCTTATTTCTGGGAGTCCATGTTGCTGCTCCCACTCCCACCTCTACCAACACTTAGCCCTAAATGCCCATCACTGCTGCTAGGCTTTCCAAACTGACAAGAAAGGGGCTAAAAAAAATGTGTTTTAAAGCCACTAGGGATACAGGGTGGAAGGAAACACAGAGGAATCTGTCTGGGAGCTATGAATCTAGCAACCAGCTATGGGACTTTCACAGAGTTCCTCCTTATAGGGAACCAAAGTGGGAGTGGCCAGGGTGTAGGGAATTCCACCAGAGCCAACAATGGAATCTCAGAGCACAAGTGGGAATATAGTTTAGGTCCCATTATGGGACTCTCTAATGTAATTTTTGTTCAGGGGTTGGGGGAGGAAGTTAGGCTCATTAGTCTGAGCCAGCTGAAAATGTCCTCCTTAGCAGAGGTAATAAATGGCTACATCTTGGCAGGGCCAAAGCTTTTGAGTAGGTAATGGGTGCTGATGTCAAAACTGTACCTTTAGAAGACTGAGACACACATCATGCTCAGGGATATGTCACTGCATCTAGAGGTACCCATGTTATTACTCTGTGATACTTGCTACATGTTGGCATTTCTTGTTTTTTGCTTTCAATACAATGCTTCTGTTCTATATAGGTAAAGTGATTCTGGCCAAAGCAACATTGAGTCAATTTTCAGTATGTTGTATAAAAGTCAGTCTTTTAGTTAATTTTGTCACCAAGACAAATTCTTGACTTTTGCCAATCTACCAACAAAATACGATTTTTACAGGCTAGTCATATTATTATAACTTTTGACTTAAAAAGACTGAAACAGTAACACTACTACCACCAACACAAGACACTTCAAAGTTTTCTTCCAAACTAGTTCTGGAGAAGTCTACCTCAAGAATTACTCTAGTCTCTTCAGCAAGTCAGCATTATGGAGGAAAAAAAAGACAAAAAGGGCTGTTCTGGGGTGAAAGAGACTGAAGCCATATTAACATCAGATGGAGTGGATTCTGGTTTGAACAAACCAACTCTAAAGGGTATTTTAGGAAAAATGGAGAAATTCTTATATGAACTGGTTACTAGATAGAATTAAGGAATGCTTACTAATTTTACTACTGTGATAATGTTATCTTTGTCTATCTGAAAAGTGTTTTTACTTTTCAGAAATGCAGACTAATATTTAAAATGTTAGGATCTCCTGCAACTTGCTTTAAAATACTTCAACAGAAAAAAACACCTAAGTTTTAAGAATGACTTCTCCTTTTCGGGAAATTTAAAAATATGTTGTTAAAATAAACCATCTTTACTTCAATTCTGTGACAATAATCTAATGATGTTAAGAACAAATTCATCTTACATGCAATACAAATCAGATCATGTAGCTTGATATCAAAGGTAGCTCTCTGCTGTACAAAGTAAGGTTGGCATCTGGGGTCAAAAGCCTGAGTGAGTTCAGATCACTTTCATTTACTGAATGTGTGATACTGAAGAATAATCTCTATTGAGCCTATTTCATTCCATTTGTAAAACAGAGATGATAATGGTACCTCTCTTGGGTTGTTTTAAAATATTTGTTTAAACCAAAAGCAAGCAAGCAAAAAGCCTTGAAACTATAAAGCCTAAAGAGATACATTGTTACTAATCTGAATCCAACTATTCTCTTCTTATATCCTTTTTTTGCATGGGCAGCTAAAATAGGAATCATACCACTATAATATAGTTAGTATTACATTTTATCTATCTCCATTAAATAGCTCATTTAATTATTTAATGATACATTGTTACTAATCTGAATCCAACTATTCTCTTATATCCTTTTTTTGCATGGGCAGCTAAAATAGGAATCATACCACTATAATATAGTTAGTATTACATTTTATCTATTTCCATTAAATAGCTCATTTAACTAGGATATTTCAACTATCCAGAATGTTTTGACCAATTTAACTCTATTACTTCTAATACTGCTGTTACTATGGTTAACATTTACCTGCTTACATTTACTCATTTTTCTCTCTGCTGCAGATAAATGTACAACAGTAATGATGCCATTTAAAAATACTTGCTAATTTATCACCTTGTGCATGTATCTACCAACTTCTTTGATTTTTCCCCCCTATGTTTATTTCCTATTTCCTTCATCCCTCTTGTTTCCTTATGTCTTTCTTTATGTAACCACAACTGGCACATTGTAACAAGTAGGTTTCTCCATGCTTAAAGACATGCTGATCAGCCTCAGGCAAACAGAGTGTACCTCAGAGAAGTGCTGCTGTTTGCAGTAGTTTCCACACCAGTACTGATCTCTGTCAGCAGGTCTGAGAGGGGAAAGTTCTCTGGAAGAAAGTAACAGTAACAGTAACAATTCATATCTCCCTCATATTTCCAAAATAAATAGTATGAAATCTAACTTCCTAATCTCTTTATATAAGGGTGCAATAAATATATGGATTACGGTATCCTTAAAATACATAATCCTAACCATTCCTCACCAAGAAGAAATCTCCCTCAAGACATATTTTAGCTAAGTTCATCTAAAGCTGAGTTTTTACAGAACATGATCTGTGGCCTTTGAGGGCTTAGTTGGAAAGCAACAATCACACTTGTCCAAAAACCCTGACCTGGATGTGATTTTTAGGTTAAGTATACACTTCTAATGCTCTTATGTTGCTTACATAAAAATCACGAGAAACTTATCCATAGCAGAATTCCTAAAGACAAATTAATCTTTATACCAGAACTAGACAGTAGGGTTCATGCAGAGGTGAGGGAAGTGTTCCCTCTTCCCCTTTCCAGAAGACCTGGGAAGACCAGGGGCTACATGGAGAGGGACCAACTGGCAACAAGCTATTCACTGTGATATCAAGAATAGCTAAAAGTTTTATATCCACTTACATCCACTAGTCTCCATCAAATTATCACAAGCAGGAGGTGCCATGAGTGTCTCTATTTAATAGATGAGTAATTTAAGGCTTAAAGAAATTGAGTGAGGGGCAGAGCCAGGTTGCCAACCCAGGCTTGCTGAACTCCAACCCCAGCTTCTGGTCACTATACCACAACTGTGCTGCCTCTCCCCACATATTCAGCAAGTATTTGTCATTCTATAATAGACAAAGTCTTTACACAGTACCTATATCATCATAGCGTTCCACCCAGACTACAGAAACTCTTGTCTCAGGTCCAAGGGGAGGCACAGGGCGACCCTGAGGCAGCTTCTTCATTCTGGAACTGGGACTAAGCTATATGAGGTAGAGAAAAGCAGAAAAGGAGAAGGGGGAGGGGAAAAAAAGAAGTGGCTTAATAAAACTACCCAACCACATATTCAAGTTGTCCAGTGATGTATCAGGCCATGGGATATCACTTCAGGAAAAAAGTGAAATATATTTGCAAAAAAGCTCTTTGACTCCTCTGTTTATCAAGTCTCAAACTAGAACAAAGAAATGAAGGTCTTAAATTCCGAAAGGAAAATAAGGAATATTGACCAATTATAATTTCCATTAATAAAAATAAAATTTGTGGGCAGGGTGCCTGTGTGGCTCAGTTGGTTGGGCATCTGATTCTTGGTTTCGGCTCAGGTCCTGACCTTCGGTTTGTGGGATCGAGCCCTATGTTTGCTGGAGATTTTCTCCCTCTCCTTTTGCCCCTCTACCCACTTGTGTGTGCACACTCTTTCTCTAAAATAAATGAATAAGGGATCCCTGGGTGGCGCAGCGGTTTGGCGCCTGCCTTTGGCCCAGGGCGCGATCCTGGAGACCCGGAATCGAATCCCACGTCAGGCTCCCGGTGCATGGAGCCTGCTTATCCCTCTGCCTGTGTCTCTGCCTCTCTCTCTCTCTGTGTGACTATCATAAATAAATAAAAATTAAAAAAAAAATAAATGAATAAACAAAATCTTTTAAAAAATTTATGGACAATGTCTTAATGAGATCATGTGAGATCAAAGGATTTGAGTCTATCTCTGGCCAGCAAGCAGAATGCTTTCTTCATCAGTTCATCACAACGTTACTGGTTTGCCTGGGGATCCTAACCTCTAAAATGTCCCATCAGCAAGTTACTTCTAGTTCTCATTTCTAGGTCAGAAATTTCCTACTACAATCTAGGCCAAAAAAGTCACTTTTTTTGTCAACAGAAAGAAAAAAAGAGTTACTTATCTCTTTACTGTCACAGTGTTTGTTTCTGGTTTCCCTGCCCACCAATTGGCTTGAAGTCTCTCTGAAGAGCTAGCAGGACTCTGTGGCTCCCCTTTAGCACTCTGAGCCTCACCACTTTGAGGGCATGCAGCAGGAATGAGTTTATGCAAAAGTCCTAAACAAAGCTATGTGTACAGAAGGTAGAATCTCATCTCTAAGCTGAATTTTAAAAACAAAACTGCCTTATTAGCACAGAAATATACCTGTGTTTAGCAGATGACCAGAGACCATGGCAATTCCCTTAGATTCTTGTTTCCAATTCTATTTGTGTTCTGACAGTCACAGAAAATGACTGTGACTAAAAGATCTTCCCCAAACTGACTGGCAGACACCAGTCACACTCAGAGACCATTTTCTTAGCATGGCTCCTAATCAGCTTTGAATCTCAACTTCAGCCCTAAATATAAAGGGCTTCTGTGATTAGGTCAGGCATACCTGGGTAATCTCCTTTTTATTAAATCAAAGTAACTTTAATAATTATATCCACAGAATCCCTTTAGCTGTATAATGTAACATAAGCACAGGATAAATTGTGTTCACAAGTTCTGCCCACACACAAAGGAGCAAATCATATTGGGGCAAGAGTTCTGGGGGAGATCTCTAGCAAGAGATCATGTCATCTGCAAATCCATACAGTATTACTTCTCCTTTCTGATCCTTATGCATCAATTCTTTTTCTTGTCATATTTCCCTGTATAGGACTCCATGTCCAATATAAGTGGTGAGAGCAGACATCCTTGCTTTGTCTTCCATTCAGGGGGAAAGCAGTCAACAATACTATATAGTATAATGTTAGCTCTAGGCTTCCAGCAAAGCTCGGTCTCAGGTTGAGAAAGTTCTCTTCTATTGATAGTTTGCTGAAAATATTTGTCATGAATGAATGTTGAGTTTTATGTCAACTTTTTTTTGTATCTATTGAGATTTTCTTTTCTTTTCTTTTCTTTTTTTAGTTAGTAGTGTGGAAATCAGTAAAGGGAAACCTCACTAAAATGGAGTAGGTAGGCTAGAAAAAGGAGCTGTACCACCCAATGGCAATTACGTGAAGAACCATCAATTACAGACCCTAAGAAAAGAATCATCAACAGGAAAGAACCATCAATTATAGCCCCACCACAAAAAGATGTACATGGAATCTTCTGCAACTCAGTCAATGAGAGACCTTGGTCATTCCCATCCTGAACTCTTGCTTTCCTCCAATGACTTTCACTCAGAACAACCCCTCCCAACTTCTTCCTCCTTCTTCATAAAACGATGTTCCTCTCCTTTATTTGCAGGACTTGCCAATAGTTTTGCCATAGCTTATATGTCCCCAGTTGCAATTCTCTGCTATTCTTGAGTAAACTCATTTTTGCTGATAAAATACGTTTATTTTAAAGGTTAGTAGCAGTCTACAAAGTATAAATAATAAAAATACGGTGCTTTAAAGATTTTGGATTTTAAGGAATAACCATACTGACATTCAGAAAATGAGTACAAGGCCCACCAATCACTGAACATTAGATCTGGCTGAAATCCTACATTACCACCCTACATAGACATGTTCATCTCCAAACTATATTCTATGAAACCTTCTAAATATAGCAGTTTCTGATTTTCAAAATCAGTTACTTCAGAAAGTCTTAAACAACTTAACTACTTTTCTACTTTTACTATATTAATTTTAAAGGTGAATATTTCTGTATTCTCTCTCAAGTGCATATATACACATATGTATAAATGTGTGTGTGTGTGTGTGTTGATCCTTGAACAATGCAGGGGCTGGAGGTGTTGATCCAGCCTATTGTTGACCAGAAAGAAGTCTTATCAATAACATAGTTGATTAACACATATTTTGTATATTAGATGTATTATGTGCTGTAAAGCTAGAGAAAAGAAAATATTTAAGAAAAACATAAGGAAAATACATTTACTGTACTGTATTTATTGTAAAAACACAGATGTCTGGACCTACGCAATTTATTTTATTTTATTTTATTATTTATTCATGAGAGACATAGACAGAGAGAGAGTCAGAGAGATACAGGCAGAGGGAGAAGCAGGCTCCATGCAAGGAGCCCAATGCAGAACTCAATCCCAGGACTCCACGATCATGCCCTGGGCTGAAGGCAGGCACTAAACTGCTGAGCCACCCAGGGATCCCATGAACCTTCGCAATTTAAACCCCTATTGTTCAAGAGTCAACTGTATTATGTTAAAAACAACTTTCACTGTTGAAGAGCCAAATTAAAAATCCTATAAAATCAAAGAATGGTTCAATCAAGTTTACACTTCTTTTGCCTTTCTTATTGTGTTATAAATCAATCTTCCCACATTTATGAAATGATCTTATACTCTTGCTATCACTCGTCCACTTTCCAGTAGGAAGGAAGAGCTAACATGAGGAGAAAACAAAAATAAAGACAAAACAAAAATAATATCTACTGATATGGCAAGAAAAAAAGTATAAAAGTAAAATACTCCCTTCTTGTGGTGGCTGCTGTGTGCCTCACTTAGTGTGTCTATTCATACACTGGGCTAGTCTCCAAAGTGCTACCATTTGTATAGAGCAGACTTGTTTAAGTTGAATGTTACATGATTAAAGACGTGGAATGTATAGCTGCTGTTGTACCATTTTTTAAAAAAGATTAATTTGAAAGAGAGAAAGAGAGAATGTATGCACAAGTGAGAGAGGGGGAGAGGGAGACGCAGACTCCCTGCTGAGTAAGGAGCTCAACCCTGGACTCGACCCCAGGACCCTAATCATTATAATGACCTGAGCCTAATGCAGACATTTAACTGACTAAGCCACCACCAGGTGCCCATCACTGTTGTACCTTCAATGTGTATTTCAGGGACCAAATAAAAGTGTAGGCCTGAGAAGGAATGGGTGAGAGACCTAAGCATGGTACCAGAATGGCTAAATCAAGGAAACCACGAGAGGCTATCTTGGAATGACCTATTTGTTGCAAGCTGAAAAAAAAGAAAATTGTAAGAATTTGATTTAAAAAACTTAAGATACTAAAAAAAAAAAAAAAACACACACAAAGGCAAAACTTAAGTTACTAATGAATCAGTACTGCTATCATTGTTCTTTATGTTACAGTTAAAAGCTTGATTTAAAGCATGATTCTATAATTACCCCCAATTCATGACAAATTTTTAGAACTGTATCAACAAAGTTACTTACCCGCTGTGAGGAATTAAGATTGTCTGTGTGATTAGGGAAAAGCTCAAGTGTCAGGGATGGCTGTTTCAGAATTCCAGGCATAAGATCCATATTTGAATCACTATCTTGGTCCGAGATGTTACTTTCTAATGAATCGGCTATAGGGAAAAGAAAAAAAAATTATATTTACTACTTCTTTAGAGAAGTGTTTCAACTAATTATGCTAACAGTTTAACCTAAGTCACTTAGGAGAAGCATTGCTTCTAGACAAAAGGTTGGTGAAATTTTTCTATAATGGGTCAGTAAATATTTTAGGCTTTGCTGGTTATGTAGGTCTCTAATGCACATTCTTTGTATTTTATTTATAACACCTTAAGAATGTAAGAACTGTACTTAGTGTTCTGATTTTGGCCTATGTGCCATAGTTTGCCAGCTCCTGCACTACAGAAAAACGGAGGTAAGACTAGAAAATATTTAGACTTTTCAGATGCAGAATATAAGCCACCTGTCATTCTCTTAATTATTTTGATTACATATTCAAACATGTGGCATGGTACCAAGTGGCACTGGGGCATTCCAAAGCTACAGAGGACCTAGTCCTTGTGATTAAGAAGTGATCTGGTTACAGACAAACACACAGAGTCAGAAAAAACAAAAACAAAGACAAATCTCAAGAAACAGGAGGAGGTTGAGTCCGAGCAGGGGCACAGCTGGCACACGGGACATTTCATGACAAGAGATAAAGATCCAACTGTAGCAACTAAAGTAGAAGGACAAGGTTCTAGCTTTGTTGGTGCAAATAGGCTGGCCTAGAGACACCACAAAGGAGGGACTCAACCCAGAGAGGACAAATAGGGCCTCGCTTCTGGAATCAAGGTAATAAATCACAGCCTTGATGTGAAGGCAAAGAGCAGCTAAGGATACTGACCTAGACCATCGAAGGCCCCTCCTACCAGGGACACAACTGGCCCAAGAATATAAGACAGGGGTGGGGGACCTAGTGTGGGAAATCAAGGGCCCAAGTACAAAAAGTTCAGAAGGCTGCCAGAGCAAGGGCACGAAAAAAGTAATTAGCCTGAAGATGAGACCATGACAGTGTGATATATAGCAGCCCATTCTACAGACTGTCTCAATGAAGGTGAAGTTTTTCACGTACTGCCTGGTCAGGCACAAAGAAATGGGCTTAATTTGCAAGAAGCAAAGGTTTGAGGCAAGATAAGACTATGGGTTCAGTCTGAGAAGTAATAATTACTCCTGATCCTTTTGAAGAACTGGCTTAATTCACCACCTTTTCTAGGCTGTGAAGTTTCTCCTGCTTGGTGTCAGATCAGCCAGATGCTATCAGAGAGCCTTCCAATTGTAGGATTCTCTAGAGTTCTAGATAAGGCTCTCACATGGAAGCAGGCAAGTAGATGGGAGCTAATTCATAAATGGAGAAAGAAATGAATACACTACAAAACAACCCTTCTATGCATTGATTAATTAAAGAAAGACAAAAAATGGGTTGAAGTGGATCTCTCCTTCTCTACTTAAAGATTATTATAGGGACGTCTGGGTGGCTCAACGGTTGGGCATCTGCCTTCTGCTCAGGGTATGGTCTGGGGATCAAGCCCCACATCAGGCTCCCAATCAGGAGCCTGCTTCTCCTTCTGCCTATGTCTCTGCTTCTCTCTGTGTGTCTCTCATGAATAAATAAAATCTTAAAAAAAATATTATTATAAGAGGTTTGGTCCATCTGTCTTTAAAAGTCCTTAAGAAAGTTAAGAGGAGCTAATATCCTATACCTTTGCATCATCTAAATGCTATCATGGCTTAGAAGTTAAACAGTGTCTTAGATGACTTCAGAAATCTCTCCCAATGCAAAAATACTGCACAAACCAGTGAATATAAAAACAGATTTTAAAACAGCACCATATAAAAAATGCTTACTTAAAGACTCCACAGGAGAAGGAACTACAAAAGCTATTTCCGTAAGAGCATCAGCATAATACAGCACCTTCTTCTGTCCATTGAAAATGCTAGCCCCAATGTCTTCAGAGGAAATCACTTCATCTAGGAATGAGAAACACTACATTACTGCTCCAAAAGGTGGGAAAAATCCGTTTCATCCTGCTTCATGAAATTTTAATTGGTTAATAAAGTAATAATTAACAGAAGGTATGTTTCCAGCAAGAACCAATGAGTATGTAAGAAGAATAAAATATAAATGTTCATTAAATGTCTTTACACTAACTTTAAATGATTAAATTTTAATTTTACAGTTTCTGAAACTACTCTAAATTAGGCTACTTCTGAAAAGCAGAGACTTGAACTCATCTGTATGAGGCAGATTATGAGGCAGTTTTTCGGGAAGAGGTAATAATCTAAAGGAAGATGACCACCACAGACCTCTAAAAAGAGGGCAGGGGTCTGTGTGTTTTGCACTCTTGCTTTCAAGGTTATTTCTGTCCTTGGTCTCTCTCTACTGCTCCTCAGCTCCGCTTCTTCCCCAGTGGCCAGTGACAGAACATAAAATGTACAGGCAGTATATTGAATAGTAGTATCTGCTCTAAGCCAGCAAGAATGAATTAACAAACAAACAAACAAAAAAAAAAGAATGAATTAACAAAAGTAACATTCCTGAGAACTAGTACACTTCTCAATTAAAATGAACACAATGTCCTACCAGGAATGCATAAAAGACCAACAACCTGACAAAAAATTGGGAAGAGGAAATGGAACAAGTAGTTCCCAGGAGAGAAATTTAAAAAAAAAATGAAAAAATGCTGAAACTCAGTTATAATTAAAAACAGAAAATTTGGGATGCCTGAGTGGCTCAGCAGTTGAGTGTCTGCCTTTGGCTCAGGGCGTGATCATGGGGTCCTGGGATCAGGTCCCACACTGGGCTCCCTGCATGGAGCCTGCTTCTCTCTCTGCCTATCTCTGCCTCTCTCTCTGTCTCTCATGAATAAGTAAATTAAAAATCTTAATTCATCAATTAATTCAGAAAACTTCTCACCTAGCAGATTGGAAGATACCTAATGTTGGTGAGGATGTGGCAAACTTTATTTGCAAAAACAGCATAGTTTGCCAACTCCTGGTTTAGACTCTGGGAAGGCACTTTGTGTCTACTGTAATAGACACTTTGGTTACTGCCCCAACACCCACTCCACCCTCCTCTGCTCTGTAGCAGATGTGAACTGTGAGTGGAACTGACCCTTCACACTGGCTCTACCTTGTCTTTATCTCTCTACCAGGGTTGAATCATTCCATCTCTCTTGCTACGGCCACACGTTTAGAGTGGCCAAATCACTGCATATCTCAGGACTGGAAGTAGGGAGGTTCTGAGACCCAGCTAATCTCTCCTCTTCAGGGGAGGGTTGGCATGTGAATATAAAGCCTGGAACTGCCTTTTGGTACTATGAGAGAAGCCAGGCTAAGGAAAAAGCCAACATATGGACAGCAGAGCTAAAGGAAAACTGCAGAGAAAGAGAACAGGGCATTGATCAAATGACAACAAAAATGTACACTAACCTCTAGAATTTTCATTTACTACATGAGACAATAAATGACTTTTAAAATATAAGCCAGTTTGGGTCAAGTCTTCTGTTACTACAACCATAAGCATTCAATGATACATTTATCAAATTGAAACATGTGCATATCCTTTATAAATTTACTTATGGGAATTAGATATACTCAAGCATATATTAAAGGATATATGTAAATTAAAATTGGAGTATATCCCTAAATACTTCGATTTAGCCTTGACTGAAATTAGAAAAAAATGACAGGTCACAAGTCACAATGGTATTCAATTGGAAACCTTGAGAGGGTACAATCTTGCTCACAGAGCAACTCTAGTAATTCAAAGCGTGGACACAGGTATCACCCCCTTCAGAGATAATATTAACTCTCCAGTGCTCTTCAGGAGCCCTCAGAAGAAAGAGCATTAGCGGGGGGAGGAGGAGAGGGTAAAGGTCTTACGTTTAAATTTATACTTGCTCTTGTATTTATTGTCCTGATTATCTTCCTCAGGAAGATTTGTAGATATGGGCATGAATCTCTCAGAGATAGCTGTTTACTACAAAGGTTTTTATGTAATATCCCAAAAATGTAACCTTTAATGATAACCACAAAGTCTATATAACACACCTTTTAATAGAAAACTGTATTGGACAAAGGACAAAATGCACTTGCTAGCAAACTGCTGCTAGTTTAGGAACTTATTAATATTAGCCTTGTGACATTTGAGCCATGAATTTTATATTAACTGTCTATCTTTCTTTAATTCCTCCCCCCCCCCCCCGCCCCCATATACAGAAGACATCTGAAAGAATATGCAAACTAGTGTTAAGTGACTTCTTGTCAGGACTAGAATTAGGGGAAAAATATTCTTCTTTAATATACCTCTGGTTTATTTGTAAAATAAGACTACAAACTTAAAGAGACAGAAATTAAGAATAATAAAACAAGAAAAAACAATGACCATTATGAGTTTTACCTTGTTCAGGTCCTTCACCATCATCACAACTGTTAATAGACCAACTGGTAGAAACATGCCCAGTCCAACCTGGGTGTCTGCCCACATCTACTGACCAGCCAAGGGAGAGCAAAAATTCTAGGAAATGTGGCTGAACATTTCTGGAAGATTCCACATTCTTTAAAATCTGAAATACATACCAATCATCAGCTATAATGAAGGAAACAAAAGAGCATATCAAAATAAATCTCCATAAAAATCAGTTAGCTTTGAAGTACCTGACAAATCAAGCCTAAGCTCAGATAAACTTGGGAATACATTTCTATAGTTAAAAATGATGCTTCTATAGAAGTTAGACAGATTTGGGTTCAAATGGCTGGGTCTTGGGAAAGTTTCTTAACCTCACTCTTTCAGTGTCTTCATCTCTAAAGCAGAGATAGTAACAATGGTTGTGAAGATTAAGTGAGATAATTCTAGCTCCCTCTCTAGCAAAACAATTACTGAACCAGATGTGTTTACTAAAAGTAAATTAAAACTGCTATGTCCCTATCTTCACAGACTTTACTGTCTGCTTAGTGAGACACATTACACAGGTATGTGATTATTTTATTACACACCATGACAAAGGCTATAAAAGGTACAAATCTATTTTTAATAAGTTCAATAAAGATTAGGTATAATTAACAAACAAGTGAGAAAACATCCTCCTCTTAGTCCAAAGAAGAGAATGCAGCCATTTTAGCATAAAAGAAAGTGATCAGAAGGTTCTCTGCTCCTCACTAGATACCAGATTTAATACCTGGGCTTTTTACAAATGGCCTCAAAAAGAAAACTCCCTAAAACTGTTGTTCTTACAGGGGTGATTTCCCCCTCCAGGAGGCACCTGAAATGTCTGAATTCATTTTTGTCATCACAACTTATGGGATGCTACTGGTATCTGGTGAGTAGAGGCCAAAGATGCTGCTAAATGTCCTTTTTATAGGACAGCTTCCATTACGAAGAATTATCTAGCTAGCCTTAAAGAGCAATAGTGCTGCTGTTGAAAACTCTATGCTAAAGGCAGGAAAGTGGGAAATCCTCTACAAATTATCAAAATCAAAATGCATGTATCAAAATCACCCAGGGAATATTTTTTTCTTGGACATTTCATCAAACTTTTTACTTAGTAATTATAAAACATTTAATTTTAATTTTGTATTAGCATTATTACCTTATAAGCATAAATGACAATTAAGTGATGTATTTGATCTATAGTTCTTAATCTAAGATCATTCAACCTATAATTTAATATCTAAAATAGAATATTAAAAGTATGCAGTATGAAGTTAGGTCTATAAAACAAATAAACAAATCATACAACACAAAGGCAAAGAGTACAAGGATCACCTATCAACACTGCAATTGGTATCACTGTTGATAGCACTCAAAATCAGCATATAGAGATGAGGTATTTTAATTTTTTTTTTACATTTTTAAAATTTGTTTAAATTTAATTAATGAACATATAATGTATTTATTGGTTTCGGAGGGAGAGGTCCGTGATTTATCAGTCTTATATAATACTCAGTGCTTATTACATCACATGCCTTCCTTAATGCTCATCAGCCAGTTACCCCAGCTTCCCACCTCCTTCCCCTCCAGCAACCCTCAGTTTGTTTCCTATGATTAAGAGTCTCTCATGGTTTGTCTCCCTCTCTAATTTCGTCTTGTTTTATTTTTTGCTCTTTTCCCCTATAATCCTGTTTTGAGGCATTCTTTAATTCAGAGAGGAGTGAGCTGACATGGATTCTGTAGGACCAGATCAACATAATTCTGCCACCTGTACAATTTTGTGAACATGAGATTCTCTTAGACCATTGTGGACTTCTACACAACATCAGCAGAGGTAGGATCCTAGAATCACTATTTTTATTTTTTATTTTTACCTGGTGTCAATTTATTGGCTTTTAGGGAGATTGTACATTTATATTGACTGCAGTATTTTTAAATTTTAAATTCAATTAGTTAATATATATTATTAGTTCAGAGGTAGAGTTCAGTGATTCATCAGTCTTATATAACACTCAGTGCTCATTACATCACATATCCTCCTTAACGTCCAATACCCAGTTACCCCATCTCCCTACCCCCTTCCCTCCAGCCACCCTGTTTGTTTCCTATGGTTAAGAGTCTTATGGTTTGTCCTCTGGTTTCATCCTGTTATATTTTGATCTCTTATGATCTCCTATGATCCTCTGTTTTGTTCCTTAAATTCCATGTTTGAGTGAAATCATAACTGTCTTTCTCGGACTGACTTATTTTGCTTAGCATAATACCCTCTAGTTCCATCCATATTGTAGCAAAAGGCAAGAGTTCATTTTTTATGGCTAAGTAGTATTCCACTATATGTATGTGTATGTGTGTGTGTGCGCGTGCGTGTGTATACACACACATCTTTATCCATTCATCTGTCAATGGACATCTGGGTTCTTTCCATAGTTTGGCTATCATGGAATTTGCTATTAATATGGGGATGCAGGTGCCCCTTCAGATGACTATATTTGTATCTCTGGAGTAAATACCCAGTAGTGCAATTGTTAGGTGGTAGGGTAGCTCTATTTTCAACTTTTGAAGGAACCTCCATACTGTTTTCCAGAGCAGCTGCACCAGCTTGCATTCCCACCAACAATGTAGAAGGATTCCTCTTTCTCTGAAACCTCGCTAACATCTGTCATTTCCTGACTTGTTAATTTTAGCCATTTTGACTAGTGTGAGGTGGTATCTCATGGTGATTTTGATCTGTAGTTCCCAGATGATGAGCGATGTTGAGCATTTTTTCATGTGTCTGTTGGCCATTTGTATGTCTTCTTTGGGGAAATGTCTTGTTCATGTCTTCTATCCATTTCTTGATTGAATTATTTGTTCTTTGGGTGTTGAGTTTGGTAAGTTCTTTATAGATTTTGGTAGCCCTTTATCTTATAAGATACTTGCAAATACCTTCTCCCATTCTGTCAGCCGTCTTTTGGTTTTGTCAAATGTTTCCTTTGCTGCGCAAAAGCTTTTGATTTTAATGAAGTCCTAATAGTTCATTTTTGCCTTTGTTTCCCTTGCCTTTGGAGACACGTCTAGCAAGAAGTTGCTGCAGCCAAGGTCAGAGAGGTAGCTGCCTGTGTTCTCCTCCAGGATTTTGATGGATTCCTGTCTCACACGTAGATCTTTTATCCAGCTATTTTTACATATGGTATAAGGAGATGGTCCAGGTTCATTCTTCTGCATGTGGCTGCCCAATTTTCCCAAAACCATTTGTTGAAAAGACTGTCTTTTGTCCACTGGATAGTCTTTCCTGCTTTGTTGATTAGCTGACCACAGAGTCGAGGGTCCATTTCTGGGTTCTCTATTCTTTTCCACTCATCTATATCTGTTTTTGTGCCAGTACCATATTGTCTTGATGATTACAGCTTTGTGATAAAGCTTGAAGTCCGGAATTGTGATGCCACCAGCTTTGGTTAATTTTTCAACATTCCTTTGACTATGTGGGGTCTTTTCTGGTTCCATACAAATTTTAAGATTATTTGTTCTAGCTCTGTGAAAAAAGTCAATGGTATAGACTTGAAAGTATAGACTGCTCTGGGAAGCATGACTTTTTTTTTTTTTTCTTTTTTGAAGCATGACATTTTAACAGTATTTGTTCTTCCAGTCCATGAGCATGGAACATTTTTCCATTCTTTGTGTCTTCCTCAATTTCCTTCAAGAGTGTTCTATAGTTTCCTAAGTACAGATCCTTTGACTCTTTGGTTAAGTTTATTCCTGGGTATCTTACGGTTTTCGGTGCAATTGTAAATGGAATCTACTCCTTAATTTCTCTTTCTTCTGTCTCATTGTTAGTGTATAGAAATATAACTGATTTCTGTGCATTGATTTTATATCCTGGAATCAGTACTTTTAAAAGTTCCCCCCACTCAAAAGACAGTGACAGAGTCCACAAGTCACAGATGTGGTTCATCAATGCTGATCTATGTCAAGACCATACAGAGGCGTGATCAACCCAAAATATGGAGTGTTCCTTCTATTACTTGTCAATCCACTGGGCAAAAATTGCCAGGCCATTATGTCTTAAACACTTCTCATTAGAAGTACACATATGTAGTTCACCCACAGCGCTCCACAGTCATGTAAGTGCCAGAAAACTGATTTGACAGCCACTTCCAGTTTTTTTCCAATAAAATTTTTATTCAGGAGTGAAAGTTTTAAATAAACAATTTATGAAAAGTTAGTCAAGATGCAATAGATGAGTCAAATTCAACCTACTAAGCCACTGACTGGCAGCTAGAAATTAATCTAAAGCCACCCTGTGGCTAGGAAAGGTGGGGCTCAGACATTCTACAGGAGGCTGCAGAGAATGTGCATTGTTCTAATCACTCTCAGTCCCTAAAGAGCTAAGGTAACTAAATTAGTTTAAGAGCTACTTCAATGGTTTATGTCTTCTTTTACAGGAAGGAGAAAAATGGCCCTATTATTGTCATATGAACCATGCATTAGACTTCTTCCAAACAAATCCCCAATTGCTGCAATCTACCCCATTCTGAGGTTCTTTCAAAAACCTGGAGTCCACTGGTCTCACCTCCAGCTACCATAAGCCCATATCCTCCTAAGCTCCAAGTATACTCACTCCACAATGAATTTTGTGAAGATGGAATTCTCTCTTACCTCCAGGGTCATTACACATGCTACTACTTTGTTAGTAACAACCTGCTTCTACCTTTTTACCTACTGTGAACATAACTGCAGATATCAGGAAAATGTCTTTTCCTCCTAAACTCCAAACGAGGTTAGGTTTTCCTGGTTATGGCTCCTAAAACATGCTTCTAATTAACATACTTTACAATTCTTGTTTATTTAGTCATCTGTCTTCCCCCCCTTAGACAGTAGTTTGGGGAGGTTAGATACCCTGTAGAGCTTGTTCACCACTCTAATTCTGGAACTCTCGTTTTCTAGTAGTTCACTAATAATTTGAAATAGTGCTTATAATAAAAATAAACATTTTGAGACTTTGATAAATTTCTTAAAGTATCTTCAATTTGATAAGCTAACAGTGTTATACGGATTATAGTAAAATTCTAAGATCATGTAGTCATAATGCCCTACACATCTAATACTGTATTTGATAAATACAATTTCGGCCCTTTCCTAGTCAAAAATTGGTAGGTGCCTGCCTATTCCGTGTTTCAACTATTCATTTCCAACAGATGCTTTAAATCTTTTGTCATTTACTCTCAGTTTCCCATTATCCCCTTTTATTTTTCTTCATCATTCTCCTACTCTAAAACTTAAAAGTTTTCTTTAACTTAAATTTTAGTTAAGTCTTCCATTTTTACCCTTTACTTTATTTCAGGAGGTCTTTTCCCAAACATATGCTAAGCAGGCCTCAACTGAAATTTACTTGCTTTCGAAATTACCTAGAAGATGAACTCCTCAGGAGGAAAGACTGTTACTTACTTCTATACCCAGGCACAGTGAGCCACACAGAAGATGTTCAGCAAATATCTACTGCTATTTTTCACTCTTCTTAAACAACTGGGCGTAGTTTTAGCTTTTTGTTGCTAACCTTCTGTATTTTAGTTTCTTTTGTCCTATCAATCTAAATTCCTTAAGGGGAAGAAAGACACATTGTAGCTCCTCCCTAATCACATTCTTTTGAGCATCAAGACTTAGGACTCTGAGCGTGATAATTTTCATTAATTCCATTCTGAACTGGTTCACGAGTCTTTAAGCATCAAGTATAACCTATCTCCTACTATGGATAAGCACAAGGCAAGTAAAACTTTTTACATTTACAGCATAAAAAATTATCCCCCAAATTCAGAAATCTTACCTCCTGGTTTGTTTTCTGACCTGGTTTCATATAGAAAATAAAAACTGTGTCAAAGGGACGACATGGCAAGAGATCCAGATATCCAATGTCATCAAAAAATCCAGGTATCGTGGAGTCAAGTGCAATAAGGTGAGGAGGTAGGCGACTATTTGCAGGTTCCTACCACCAAAGGAAGAAAGGAGAAATTATTATCTCTTTTCACTACTCTGATTATAAAACCAACACTTGGGCAGCCTGTGTGGCTCAGCAGTTTAGCGCCACCTTCAGCCCAGGGCGTGATCCTGGACACCAGGGATTGAGTTCCAGGTCAGGATCCCTGCATGGAGCCTGCTTCTCCCTTTGCCTGTGACTCTGACAGCCCCCTCCACTCCCCGTATGTTTCTCATAGATAAATAAAATCTTTAAAAATATATATAAGACCAACACTTGTTCATAGTTTAATAAATATTAAGTAAAAAACTTATACAGTGGCAGGAATAAGCACCACCATTATCCTAAAGAAACTATTTAACATTCTTGTGTACTTCCTATCAATTGTCTTTTTTGTTAAAGACAATAGAGATCATACTATGATTGTAATTTTGGTTAAGTGGCCCAGTCTTGATTTCTGCTCAGGTCATGATCTCAGGGTTGTGAGATTGAGCCCCACATCAGGCTCTGCACTGGAGCCTGCTTGAAATTCTTTCTCTCTGTCCTTCCTGCCACTTCTGTGAGCTCAGAGTAATGTTCATACTCTCCACCACCAAGTCACTTTTCTACAACACAGAACATTTTCCATCAGTGTGCTGAAACCTAAAACTACCAATGTTGCCCCTTCTTTCCTTTTTTTTTTTTTAAGATTTTATTTATTTATTCATGAGACACAGAGACACAGGCAGAGACACAGACAGAGGGAGAAGCAGGCTCCTCGCAGGAAGCCTGATACGGGACTCAATCCTGGACCCAGGATCATGCCATGAGCCAAAGGCAGCCACTCAACCGCTGAGCCACCCAGGTGCCCTTGCCCCTTCTTTTCTAAAAAGTTAAATGGCCTTTAACCAAGCAGCTGCTAGGGAGTGAGGGCAGGGGACAACTTGCGCAATGAATAACTTTTTGCTTAGCACTCTTCAACTGTGCTTTTCAAAATAAAGAGGCCTTAGTACAAATCCCAAATTCACCTCAAGCAAGCTATTTCACACTTTTGAGCCTGTTTCCACATCTAGAAAATAGGAATAGTATCTCTTTTCTTTATAAAACTGTTTTAAGGATAATGGAATGAAGAATAATGGCAATATCAGGGCCCTGGCTGGTTCAGTCAGTAGAGTGTGTGACTCTTAATCTCAGGGTTGTGAAATTCAAGTCCCACACTGTGCATGGAGCCTATTTAAAAAAAAGTGGGGGGGGGGCAGTATTTACCTTCCAGGCTGGCCAGCTGTGTGCTAAATAAAGCATGAAGCATCTCACCCAGTCTCACACAGCCATAGTGAGGTGGGTACTTTCATCGTCTCCTCACAGATGTGGAGCTAAGAATCAGAGACGTCAGGCAACTGCCCAAGACTGCACAGCTGGCAAGCATTAGTGCAGGGCTATAAACCCAGCCAGTCTGATCTTAGAACCTACACAACATAAGAAGTTCTCGGCTCACAAATACTTGTTACTTTTTAAAAGTGGTATGAAAGAGCAGAGATCATTATAGCCTGTACCTTCAGTCATAAATGTTCATTAGGGGAAGATTTTTAATATTCTTTTTCTAATTATCTATAGATTTCATTTATACATGTGATATGGGTCCTACACAGGGAATTTCAGAACTTGGTGTATTACCAAAGAATCTCCCTCACATAGGGGGATTGTCTCCTCAATCCTGAAGGATTCGTGGGACAAACTGTCTTGGACTTACAAAGTAAAACTGCAGCACCACAGAATTTCATTTACTTGCATGCAGGGTAAGATTTATTTTTTTAATTTCTTCTATTTACATAAAAAATGTTTTAGCTATCATCAACTTCATGTTAATTTATGAATATATTTACTCAAAGATATTTAGGAAAATTACCTTCAATGCTTCTAAAGACAAAAATCCAAAGTGTGAAAGGAAGAGGCGTGCTGTTTGGAATTCTTGGGCAGGAGGTGGAGGCTTACAATCCGTAATTGGATCAGGAAAACTTCTCTTCTGCAATTCTTCCTCACTTTGTTGTTCAAGGTGTATTTCATAAGCAATCTGCTGGGCCATGCCATTCCTTAATTTTTCATGTCTCTCTTCTAACTGAAATAAACCAAATATTTAATTTTTTTGGAACTATCTTTAAAAAGTAATAGGATTAATCATAATTTAAAAATAAAGTATTAAGCAGTGAAAAAATGCAGATAATTTTCAGTGATCAACACTGAGTTTCAACTCAATAGAAAACGCAACCAAACATGTTCAAGGTTAAAACAAATACCAAAAACCCCTGTGCTATCGCCTCAACAATGATGTCCTTCATCTCCTTGCTGTAAATGAAACCATTCTATCTCTGCTTCCCCTCAAACAGGCAAGAAAGGAGACAGAGTTGTTGCTTTCATTCCCACTCCCAGATCACTGTCCACCCTCACCCTGCAGGGGCCTCATGTTGAAAGTCTTCGTCCATATGGATTACTCCACTAGACTCAGAGACTCTCCGCAACCCTTGCTTCCCTTCTGAACAATTCTAATTTAAACTCCATCCTCTGTGGTGCGAGCAATGATCCTTGCAATTGCTTGGCTTTTATTTCCATAACCTCCTCAAACTTCACAACTTTGGCCATCCATGAGCACACTCTGTACCTTAGAGAAGCTGTACTTTAAGAATTACAATCCTGAGATTCTCTCCTCCAAGCATAAGACCCGTCCTACAGCTCTCCCACACTTTCACTCCTCAAGCTGTGCTTTCCCAGCACCGTGAGCATTCAATTCCTCCTATTTTCCCAGGCCATTTAGTACCTGGCTTTATCTATACCTACTTCCCAACCAAGCCTAATCCCCCAAGTCTAACATCTTAGTACCTCTTCTAAACATATAAATGGCTATGTTTTTTGACTCTTCCATATTTTTACCCCATCCACCTCCATACCACTCAAATTTTTTAACTTAATGCCTCCAGACCTCAAGGATTTTCGAAGAAAGTCAGCACAGTGAGTTAAGTAATTTCACTACAGGCGATGCTACTTAACTTGGGCTGGGCTGCCTGGCAATATTATGAGCCATCTTTTATTCCCTATTTCATTGCTAAGAGCTAAAATTAAAATTTACATAAGATCCCTCAGTTTCCCTCCTTTCCACCTTTAAATGTCTCTGAATCTCAACCTGCTCTCTCCTCCTCTATCTTACCAGAAATATGGTTCTTCTAGATGCAATCACTTAGAATCTTGACCCTACTGCCTCCAGGGCCTTATTCTATTAATCATGGTTTTTCCTAACCCATCTTACAGTGTTAGCAGACACAGGCCCTTCTCCACTGCTTCCTTCCTCTCAGCTTCTAAGCATGTTCATATTCCTCACATCCATGAGTTTAAAAAAAGAGAGAAAGGAAAAAGAGAAGTAAAAGCTAGCTTTGCCTTGCCTTAGCTATACAATTTCCTCATGCTATTATCTACTCTGTACCCTTAAGTGCTAACAGTATAGTCTATGTTCACTGTCGCTCATTGACCATGCCTCTCCCAGCCCCTTACCCTCCTGTCCCTGACTTTAACACTCCTTTGGAACTGCTCTCAAAGGTCACCTGCACGTTCATGCCAAAATCCAGGGGCCTCTCCTTAGTGCTCCTTCTCCCTCATCTCCCTGGCTAGTATAAGCAGCCTCCATTTCTGCCCTTCTGTTCTCTCATATCCTGACATCCTTCTGTCCCCTACTTCTTATAACTCTTCTCTCTTGACCTAAGATACCAATTACTTAATCTAACTATATATTAATCTAAAACCAAATACATTTTTCCCATCTTCCCAAATCTGTCCTCTTCCTAACTAATCCATATTTCTGTAAATAGCACTGATAGTTTGTCACTCAGGTTTAGAATCTATGCTCTTCAGCTCTTTGGCTTCCTTTACCAACTGAAGACTGCCTGGGTCTACCGCTATGGCACATTCCATGTGTTTCAACTTCCAGTATCAGTCAGGCGGTCCTTCCTTTTCCCTGTCTGGATGGTCAGCAAAGTCTCTGAATGGGTCTCCCTTCTCCAAATATCCTCCAAGAGAGTCTGATCATGTCCCTATCCTACAGAAACCTACCACGGACCAGCCCTGGCAGCCCAGACACCTCTCTACGAGAGAAGTCCAGGTCCTTTCAATCAGCCACAAACTATAATCGTCTTCCATGATAACCTGGATGACAGAGATCTATGCCATCTTATGAATCACCTCCAGTAACATCAAAAAAAAAAAAAAAAAGCAGTCTCAACCATGGCAGTTGTTCAAGAATGTTTATAGTAATTCCCTTTAACAAAAGCTGACAATAACTTATCTTACTTCTTCAGTGACAATTTCATGCAAATCTGGAATGCTCAGATCTGCTTTCACAAAAGGAATCTTATCCACCTCTTCAGGAAATGGTCGATGTTTGACAGTATATTTAAATCCAACATCATTTTTAGGAATTGGACGAGGTTCAGGTACAAAAAGCTGTTAAAATAAAACAAATAATATTATGTGTATTACATTTGGTGCCATCTGTAATGACATGTACTTCCCTGGTCTCTTGGATGCCTGTTTTCCTGGGATTACATAACACTAGAACTCAGTAATAATCTACAAATACCACTGCTAACACAAAGGTAAATAGCCTGTGTTCCAGGGTACTCTTTTACTATTATAAAAACGTTCATCAATTTGTAGATTTTTTGACTTATGGGTTGTAAACCTCAACTGCCCCAGGCCAGAATCTCTCATATTAAGTGGCAAACCAATGGATAAGGCAGTTCAGAGCTTAAGACTCAAACGTTCCTCTTCCCCAAGGGGTCTCAAATTATCCTATATAACAAAGTACAAGTTTAGGTCCACTGGGGCTCTCTAGACAGTGAGTTCAAATGAATACCAAATCCAGATCCTCATGGCTCCAAATCCCTGCTTTAACATACATTAACTGTGCAGATTTGTTTTTGCAACTGAAGTGGAAATAATCCATCACAAGGTTGTTGTAATGATTAAATAAAAATGTATAACACACATATTAAACCATCAACAAATTTTCGTTCTTTTCCTGATCTCCTTCCTCCTGTCTTTAATGCTAATTTAGTGGCTTACAGTGCTGACAGAATGTGATCTGCATGACGCCACCATGTGAAAACAGAGGTGTGTTCCTCACAGGGTAAAAACGCATCTGACCTAAAAGACATCTAAGATGTTAAATGATTTTAGACACATGCTCCAGTTTTGCGGTTGTCTCTCTTAAATGCTGGTGACATTTGATGAAGTCATATTTTAAAGAATTTTTAGTAACATAAGTATAAGCTTGTAATATAATAAGTGAAAAGAACAGCATACAAATGGGACTCAAATTCTATTTAATATTATTGTGTACAGAAAGTAAAAAATGTTGTAAAGAAATCCACTAAAATATTAAGAGTGACTACTACTAGAAAGTGAGAGTCCAGATGATAACTTCTTCCTGATTATCTGAATTTTCCAACCTTTTCCCATAAGCAAATTTTACTCACAAAATTACAAATGTTATAAAGAAAATAAACTATGCCACCCCAAATAAGATTTCAGTATATAGCATATTCAAAAAATTATAGGGCATATTATCAATTATACAGGAATAAATTATATAAAAACGATTTGAAACTAAGTCCTGCTGCCAGAGAGATCACGAATCTGGCCGAATGTTTTGCATATACGGTGTTTACCTGAGTTTTATTATATTTTAACACCACATAAAAAAATGAGGCCACAGCTCAGAACAGTAGTTCCTAATCATAAATGGATATCAGAATCACCTGGAAAGCTTTTTGAAAACACACCAACCTTAAAGATGTCTTTAAAGAGTAATTTAGTGGATGTGGGAATTATGGCCTTCTAAGATGATTCTGATGTGAACCACCTGACTGAACCCTGGCTAGGATCAAAAGTATTTACCAATGCATTTTGTTGGGATGTTATTTAACCTTTAAATCATAACACGCATGCACACTAGCATGCACTCACTCACTCCTTGTCACTTCCCTGTAACGTCTAATGGATACCTTCTGATTTGCTTTTGCTCCTCTGGGTAAAAGGCAAAGTTGTTGTGCCCAAGCAAGTCTTCCAGACATTCCTCGAACCAGCACAGTGACAGAGGGAAAAAAATCATCTGGAATAAAATATTGGTGTAAAAAGTTTTTATTTCAGACAACTATTTATAATACACCTGTTATCAACTGAAGAGCCTCTAATAATCAAAGTCCTAGCATAGTGTTTGAACACCACAGTGGTTTTTCTTAGTGGGCCACCTCTGTGGTTTCTGCCTTATCCACAGACCAAAAGTACTATTATCTTATTCTGTAACAACCACTTACTTTCTTTTTAAAACTTAAGTCTATTTTAAAAGGAAACAGTGTATCTTTAAATGGAAAACTGTGAATTGTGGTGTGCTAATAATGTGTTTTTTAAACACATGTTTAACAATACATAAAATAATGTTCAACATACTAACGTCATCTCACATGCCTCCAGTGGTACAAATATACATTTTTGGCAAACACTCTCCTAAGCAATACTCTTCCAGTGTTGAGAAGAACCAAAGTACAGAAAGGCAGACTGGGATTCTGCAGTGCTGCTGTTGCATTCATCCAGACCTGTGTGTTATCCACCACAGGCAGTCACTGTTCCATCCCAGGGAAGTTCAGAGGCAGGGGATGGGAGGGGAAAAAACTTAGGATGGACTTGGGGAATGGCCCAGATCCTCCTTCTTATTCCTCCCTTTTGTCTTGGTGTGAGAGTTAAACCTGTTCAAACTTTCTTTATCACTTCTTCTGTTATTAACTATTAAAATAAACTATAAAAATGTCCTTGTAAATCTATAAAATCCCATCTGCTTATGTTTTTAGTAGACTTCCGATGCAGTGAAATTACTGGGAATGAGAGAAGGGAAGTCCTAAAAAATCAGGAAGAGGGCTGACACTTACCCCTCAGGCCAGGAAACCCAAAGGGGACACTGGGATTTCAGACTCCTTAGCAGGTGGCTTGGGAGTAGAAAGCTGGAGGAATCATGAATAATAGGCACAAGCCAGGGAACCAGGGAAGAAAGTGAAGCAAGCCCTAGGTTCGGGATAGAGAAGAAGTACATGCAGGAAAGAGTTGGAACCAGCACTTCTGGAGTTGGAAAATGATTAAAGGCCACATCTATTTTTATATTAAAGTCTTTGTATCTTATCAATGGAAACCTGTGATGGTATTCACTTATCCCCTAACTATGGGGAAATGTCTCACTTTATTTTATGGATTCATGAGATCCTACTCCTACAATCTCAAAAGAATCTGCTTAGGACTGTAAGACACTGTTCACCTTTGTAAAGGTAAGAAGTCAAATCTTTAATTACTGAGAAAATCTTATGGGACAAGGACAACAGAAACACTCAAAATTTGGACACTAGTCCTAGCCATACCATGTACTTCCTGAGTAACCCTGACCAAGTCATAAATCCTCTCTGAGCCTCCATTTCTTCACCTATAAATGAAGGAACAGTGAATGATTCCCGGGACCCTCTCTGTGGGTTCTGTAACCTTCACTTTTCAAGAAATAAGGGTCTCTCTGAGAACATGCTTCCTTTACATACTGGCTGATTCCAACTACCATCAGAAAAAAAAATGTACTTTGAGTAGCCTGGGTTGCAGTGGTAATCATATACCTTGAGATGGTTTATAATTGAAGTTGAGGAGGGAACCAGTGCATGGTGTGTCAATGGAAAATCATTAAAGGGCTTTCAGGAGGGCACTGGCATGGTCAGATCCACATTTGAGGAAGAATACAATAGTGGCAGCAAGTAAGATTGGGGGCAGGGTCAGACATATTGGAAGCAGAAGGAAGGGGAGATCAGACTAAGTAGGAAGCAACTACAATAATCTCAGTAAGAAATAATAAGGCCCTGCATTTGGATGTATTGGGAGGGATGGAAAGGAAAAAAAGATTCAAGAGTCACTGGGTAGGTAGAAACTTGGACATCAATTGTGGAAAGGAGAATCAGGAAGGAGCAGGCCAAGACAATTCCTCAAACCTCCCACCTGTTTGGGTGGCCCCACAAAGTGGAGTGAGGGCCAGTAGAAGAGAAGGGCAAGATCCAAAGTTCAAGAAGAGTAATAATAATTTTTATACATAGAAAACAAAAAAAAATAAAATAAAACCCCACTAAAATAAACTTTTTATAGAACTAGAGAGCTCTTTTCTGGTATTTCAGATACATTCAAAGAGCCTCTAAAGATTCTGTTTAATACGTATATTCTATTTTCTGACCCTCTATTCTTCAGGTACTATTATCACACAGCTAGAAGACCTTTTGACAAATGCAAAATTCTGTAAATTTGCAGTCTTTTCTTCCCTGATCCTGGAAACAGCCTGAGAGTACTCATGAATATGTCAATTTAGCAGTGGAGAAGGCCCAAAGTGCTGAAACTTACTCTGTTCATTTCCAAGAGGTTGCTCCAGCATTGCCAGGATGACACTGTTATCCAAGACAAAGTACCGGAAACTATGCTTGTTTATGGTTGGCAGCCTTGAGTATTTAATCAAAGTGGTCTCATTCACCAGACTACAAGGAGAGGCAGGACCACTGGGTGAAGGAAACGCGCCGAGCAACTGCATAATACTATGGAGAATGCAAAAGATAACAGTAAATCCCCAAAGCAAAATCTTAGGTTAACCTCACGCATCAATGTGTCCTTCTACTTTGAATTTTAAGTGACCACAGCCATGCTTCCTCTTTGCAAGTCAGATTACTCTCTGTGGTGGACACTGTGGTATGTGGTCCAGATCCTGCCTTCAAGACTGAAAGCTTCATTCCCCCACAGCACAGAGAGATGGTGGCCACAGCTTTCAGCTGCATCCCTCTCTAGGACTTGCTCTCAGTCAAGAAAAAGCACCTCACCCCAAATCAACGTTTTGTCCCAGGACAACCCACAGCCAGTGAAAGGGTGTGGGGGTATCAAGTCCCAGGCCCCTTGCCCTATCTCTGAGACCCTGAAGGCCCAACCCAGCCCCAGAGTTCTTTGCTGCATTTGTTCCAGCTTAGTCCTTCCCTCTGCTCAGCCCTGCCCCCTTCACTCCCATAAGCACCTGATCCTAAGAGCACCTTCTAATAAACTTCTTGCAAGGAAACTTCTCTCAGAGCTTGCTAACCCAGAGAACCTGACTAACCACATCTCCAAACTGTGGAGCTCCCAAAGATATATTGAAAAAAACATGTTATGTGCTCCAGGTATCAGGACTGTGCTAACTAACGCCTTCTAGCCCTAGAAAAGGACCCAAAGACAAGCCAAATCTCAATTTTTCAGATGAGGAAATTCAGGTTCAGATGTGATAAGTGATCTTTAAGCAACCAGAAACCAGGGATTGCTGCCTTAGCACTGTGCGGCCCTGAGTAGACACTGTCCTCATTTTACAGATGAGACTAGAGGCATTACTAGTACATCTCACAGAACTATTGTAATTACTAAATAAGAATATTTACGAAAAAAAAAAATGCTTTGTAAACTGGAATACAACTACACAAGACTCAACATTCAGAAATGTTTATGTCCGTAGAAATTTCTGCATACATTCAATTAACAATAATAATTGGCACTTATCATGAGGCACTGCTCTAAGCACTTTACAAACGTTCTTTTATTTAGCTATCAAAACAACCCTATAAGATAAGTACCATAATTATTCTCATTTTATAATGAAGAACTGAAGCACAGAAAGTACCTTGTAATAATTTTACCTTATGGTCCTAATATTACCTTGATCCCTCATATGCATCTCATGTAGATCAGACATACTACTGGTTTGCCGCAAAGCCTTCTCCATATGCACCTCATTTGTAAAGCTAATACTCTCCAACACATTTTTGTCATCTCAATCTTTAACTTGAGTGGCCTCTCCCTTTCTCCTTCATTCTAATGCCTGAACCCAAATACCTTTGATAATGGAAGGCAACACTGCTCAACAGACGTTTTTCATCTAAAATTTTCCCTCCTGTTAGGAGAATGATCTAAAAATTGCAAAGACCAAGAGAATCTGATGGTGAGTTCAAGCCTCTAAGGATTTGTGGAAAACAGATGAACAGCAGACCAGAAAATAGGAAAATAGGAAAATGTGACTTCATATAGTGAGTGACTAGACCAAAAAGGTGGAGAATGGTTTCTGAAATCAAGACATACAAGTTTTTGATGGTGTATGGTATAAATCTGGAGACATCATTAAAATATCCCTGTCAATCTGAATGGAAATCTCTGCTGAGGGGCACCTGGGGGGCTCAGTGGTTGAGCATCTGCCTTTGGCTCAGGTTGTGATCCTGGGGTCCTGGAATGGAGTCATGCATCAGGCTCCCTGCATGGAGCTTGCTTCTCCCTCTGCCTATGTCTCTGCCTCTCTCTCTCTCTCTCTCTGCCTCTCATGAATAAAAAAATAAAATCAGGTCATCAATAAAATAAGATTTTATTTATTTATTCACGAGAGGCACAGAGAGAGAGGCAGAGACATAGGCAGAGGGAGAAGCAGACTCCCTGCAGGGAGCCCGATGCGGGACTTGATCCCCAGACCTCCTCAGACTGGGTTCACACCTTGAGCCAAAGGCAGATGCCCCAATGCTGAGCCATCCAGGTGTCTGTCCCAATAAATAAAACCTTAAAAAAAAAAAAAAAAAAAAACTCTGATATATGCTTTGTGAATCTATCTCTGTTCAACATTTTCATGAGTGTCTTTGATTAGGAAACATGCATAGCAGGCTCATTAAATCTTTGGTTGACCAAAAGTTGAGTTGCAAACTAGTATGTTAGAGGAGGAGTTGGGATCCATAATGAGGCAAATCTTACATAACGAGATCTCAAGTTTAAATGTAGAGTTCTGTACATCCAAATACCCCCAAACAAGTAAGTACAGGATGAGAAAAACAGACAAAAGATAAATGTGTGAAAAAGACTCTAATTTTAGTTGACTTTATGCAAATCATCAAGTTCTCGAAAACCCAGTGCAGTCTCCAAGTACATTTTAATGAAAATATAATGTCCTATAGAGTGTAAATATCATCCGACCCCACCTAGAATATTGTACTTGTAAACCACCTTTAAGAGGTATGTAGTCAAACCCACACCACTGAGAGAATAACCAGGATAATAAAGGTACTTGAATCTCTGTCATACAACAAATAGCTTGAAGTATTGGCGAAATGAATCACTATCTTCATGAGCACTATCTTCAGACATTGTTACTGCCTGGAAAAAAGGACTCCTCCTCTATCAAGAGTTTGAATTAGGGACCCTGGGTGGCTCAGCAGTTTAGTGCTTGCCTTTGGCCCGGGGCACGATCCTGGAGTCCCGGGATCGGGTCCCACGTCAGGCTTCCTGCGTGGGGCCTGCTTCTCCCTCTGCCTATGTCTCTGCCTCTCTGTCTTTCATGAATAAATAAATAAATAAATAAAATATTTAAAAAGAAAAAGCAAAAACGAAACGTTAAAAAAAAAAAAAAAGAGTTTGAATTAGAAACAAAAGGTAGAAGGTGGGCAGCCTGGGTGGCTCAGCAGTTTAGCACTGCCTTCAGCCCAGGGCCTGATCCTGGAGACCCAGGATCGAGTCCCACGTCAGGCTTCCTGCATGGAGCCTGCTTCTCCCTCTGCCTGTGTCTCTGCCTCTCTCTCTCTCTCTCTGTGTCTCGCATGAATAAATAAATAAAAATCTTTAAAAAAAATACCATAAGTTCAAATTATATATATATACATACATATACATATATATATATACACACACATATATATATATATATATATATATATATATATATATAAAAGTAGAATGCAAAGTGGGAGAGATTTCAGTTCAATGTAAACATCAAATTTTTAATAATAAAAATGAAATGGGAACCTTGGGGGTTAGAGTATCCCCAAATTAGAGACTAAATACTCTGTAAACATGTCTTACAAGTGGCCTAAGCAGAGCGCCTGCTGAAAAAACTTCCAAGAGTCCTAATTCTGAATTTGTATTAGTACATGAAGGAGAAAACACCCAAACCAGCCAATCTGTACTTCATAACTGTCTACTATTCTTAGCATTGTGAGAGGTGTTAAAGAAGGAAATGTGGCCTCTGCCCAAGTTGGGGAGACAACACTAGCATATATCAAATATAACCAGATATGATCGTGACAGTATAGAATTCCATACTATGCAGTAGGGTCTGGCTAAATGAGCAGAGGTGCAGAAAAGAGTCATCATTTAGAAGCAGAATAGCCAAGGAAGGTTCCAAGGAGGTAGCTAGATCTGATGTGAGCACTGAACAGTAAGAGGATGTGACCCTCCGGGAAAAGAAGGAAGTCATGAAACCCAGGGAATACACAAAGACAGGTATGAGCATGCCCAGTTCACAGCCACAAATGGCCTGCCAGGTCCCACTATGGCAGAAGGGATGTGCTGGGAAATATCAGACAGTGTAAGTGAAGACAGAGTAAGGAGGGCCTTGAAAACTGGACAAGGAGTTCGGACAACATAGCAGGAAACAGAGATCTATTCAGTTTTCAACCACTCAAGCAGCAAGAAAAAAAAAGCAGTTCCTAAGGACGAGTTAAAAAATGGAATGCAAGATCAACAGGAAGGGTAAGATTAAATACAGGGAAATTAGGCAAGAAGTGAGAAGAGCATAAACCAGCATGCTGAAGTTAGAGGGGATGGGGGAAATACTTCCAAAAATAAAGTCTACTAGACTCAGTCACCGGCTTCGTATGTCAATGACAAATAAAGCAGAGAGAAAATCAGAAAAAAAAGCCAAAGGTCTGTCTGTGTTTGCATAACCAGAAAACAGCAGTGATGCAGACATAAAGCCGTAATTTTGAGGGAACAGTGAGATTTATTTTGGGACAGGTTTCATGATGACAGTACTCTGCAGGGCCCTCTTCAAGACAGGTAACTGGAGATATCATTTGTGGAATTGCCAGCAGAGACAAGACAGCTGCAGATAAAACAGATGAGCCACCTAGATAACCACTGGCTAGGATGCCTGGAAGCCAGGGCTCACTACTCATTCTGAGCACACATCCAATTCTCATTGCCAGTCATAGTCTCATCAGAATGTCTCACTGAGGCTGGATACAGCAGACTTACTCTTGTATAATACAGAGTTCCCAGTGAGAAATGCTCTCCCCCGTTCTCTCTATATCCTTCTTACTCTTCCAGGCACACATCAAGACTCAGTTCTTTCATAAAGCTTTTCAGTCTACCCCACACCCACATGGTCTTCTCTGTGAACTTTTTTTTTTTTTTAAGATTTATTTACTTATTTGAGAGAGAGAGAGAGAGAGAGAGAGAGAGAGAGAGAGAGATGCCTGGGTGGTTAAGCATCTGCCTTTGGCTCAGGGTATGATCTTGAAGTTCCGGGATCAAGTCCCACATTAGGTTTCCCACGGGGAGCCTGCTTCTCCCTCTGCCTATGTCTCTCTAGGTCTCTCATGAATAAATAAGTAAAATCTTAAAAAAAAAAAAAAAAAAAGGAAAGAGAGGGAGAGAGAAAGGGAGTGTGTGTGCCATACGTGTGTGTGCGCATACACAGAGTGGTGGGGAGGGGCACAGCAAGAGAATCTTTGAGCAGACTCTCTGCACAGAGCCCAAGATGGAGCTTGATCTCACCATTCATGAGATCATGACCTGAGCTGAAACCAAGAGTTGGACACTTAACCAACCAAGCCATCCAGGCACCTCCCTGAACTCTTATTATTTCTAATACTCATCATCTGTGTAAGCAAATGTTTCAACAGCCACATTCACATTTTTCTGATTTTCTAGCTATTAGCCAAACTTCCAGAATCCCACTGAATGCCTAGCTAGCATAGTAAGCAGGACTAAACTGAAGCATGCGTGCTTCTAAAAATGTACTGAGTAACCAAAGCCCACAAGGAAGAGATCCAACTTTATTGCACATGCCTCAAGTGACAGACCACTAAACTCCAAAGACTCTGGGACCTTGGTATGGCCAACGTACATACAAATCCGCGAGTAGTCTTGCCTACCACTTTAAGACCACAACGAGCAATCCAGACTGACCAGACATCCTCCTTCCTGCTCTCATGTGTTCTGGGTCTTCAACCACACTCACCCTTTCCTAAGTCCCATCTTTCCATCTGCACTATGATTCTACCTAATCTTCTCCACTCAACTCCTTCCCTTTAATCCATAAATGGGCCTACATTGCCTTCCTTCCCTCTTTCCACTTTCCTCATTTATCTGCCAAATGCAAACTCTCTAAGCAATCTCTGCTACTTTTCTAAGGTTCCAACCTGTTTCCATTCCTTCACTACCTAAATGATTAGGTAGTGAATCTTCTCTTGCTGCCTTAACTACTCCTTAATCTGGCTTCTGATGAAACTTCATCTATCCTGTGAAAGTCAGGTCCAATGTCATCTTCTCTAGAAATCTCTGATTTCCCCTTAGCTGGAATTATTCATTTCCCCCTTCCAACACATTATTATACCTCTTCTCCTGGAGCACTTATTCTCCTCCCAACATTACAGCTATTTGTGTTCATCTCTTATCTTCCCTACTGGACAAGAAGCTCTTTGAGGGTGGTAACTGAATCTGATTTATTTTTACAACCCTATTATGAGTTCCTAAGAGGGAACTCAAGAAATCCTGACTGAATGAACTTCTAATATGTACTATAAATGTAACAGACTACAGACCACTAAGCTAAAAAGGAGGAGACCTAATAGTGTGACCTCAGGCAGATCCCATCTCTGGACTCAGGCACCAAAGTGAAGAGGAGAGTAAAGTTCTCCAAGATCCTTTCTAATTCTACCACGACATGTCTTCAATTAATGCCACCTAGCACAGAAAAACAAGGACTCAAACTCCCAGCCCCACATTCCTGGTTTGGTTCCCAAAACATGTTTTTCCTTTCCACTTTACTTCTAGAGAAAAAGTTTCCTGGAAGGTTATATCACTTAATGCTGAACAACTGAGGAGAGGAAACAACATGGATCATAGCTAACCCCATCTAACTGCCAGGCACAATCCCTGTGCAGTCACTTTCATACCATGTTAGAGTGGCTTCAGCAGCATCCTTTACCCTCATAGATGCAGGGTTTGGCTCCTTATCTCCTTTGTACTTGACCTCTTGCTCACTGTTCTTGGACTTACTTCCTGAAATACCCAGTTCCACAATCTCCAATACTTCCTTAAGACAGTCCTAGAAGCAGGAGAAGCAAATCAGTTTTTGTAATATACCTATCTTGTGAGAAGATAAGTACATCAAAATGCTAAAAGTGGTTGTGTTTTGGCTGGTGGGCTCAAGCTTCCTTCTCATTTTAATAGGTGTATGTTAATTTCACAATAATATAATAAACTTTGCCCCACAATTTCTCTTTAAAGAAATGAATTTGAGTGTTGAGTTAGATAATAATTAATGATAAATCTAATTCAATCTTATCAGTCATAATTCTTATAAAATTACCACAGACTATAGGATCAAGAAAGCCCAAGTTAAAGAGACAGAACAGTAATTCACCTAAACCCGGGGTAATTTAATAAGACATATTAGATTGTCCAAAAGGAAGTTCATCAGTTACTGACATTTTTAAGCAATTCTTGGTACCATAACGTTAGAAACCATAAAGAAAATAACTAAGATTTAATCAACAGTATTATTTTATAAACGATATAAAGCTCTCCATAAATATTCAACGAGCCTGATATCTCTTACTTATACTATGAATTCTTCATAACTGCCTGCCTCCATATAAGGAAATTATTAAATAAAACAATGTCAAAGGAAATCAGCCTAGATATCTGGGATATCTGGGCCCACCTGAAAGTGGAAAACATGTGAAATGCAATTTTTACATACAGGCAAACCTTTACATCAAGCTATGCTCTAGGTTTGCAGCCTGGCTACCAACTGCCCTTTGAAGTTTGGCAATGGGTGATCAAAGTGCCTTCTGACCATCTTGAGGCTACCACATCCTTTCAAGAAAGAATATTCTTGATAGTTCAGATAAATCAGTCAAGGCTCTATCTTTCAAAAGAACTTCTCTATGGGTTAATTTGCAACCAAATACAAGCATGATGACAATTTTTGAGTTGTGCTCAAAAGGACAAGTGTTCTATCAAAATATAACAAGTATATTCAGTTTAAAGTATGCAATATTGTATTTAAATATTCTCTTTTAGGAGGCATTTTCCCAACATACATTTTTTTTCCTCCTTCCTCTTTTAAGATCTAGTAAACTGGGACGCCTGGGTGGCTCAGCAGTTGGGTGTCTGCCTTCGACCCAGGGCATGCTCCTGGAGACCCAGGATCGAGTCCCACATGGGGCTCCCTGTGTGGAGCCTGCTTCTCCCTCTGCCTGTGTCTCTCATGAATAAATAAATAAAATCTTTTTTTAAAAAATTAAAAATAAGATCTAGTAAACTAACCTTTTCATCAAGCATATCAGGATGCTCTGTCAGCCAGACACAGAGACACTGAAAAGCTGCTACTATCATGGAGTGCAGATCGCGGGAGTGAAGAGGAGCTGGCCGACTACACTGGTACACGATGTAGCTGCACACAGAACTGATGGCTCGTTTCCGGTCTCCCGAGTCAACCATCACCTTCACCTGAGCATATTCATATGGGAAACACAGTTAGCCAGAAACTGTACCAATTTCACAGTATCTTCACTGTAGCCTGGCCTTTCTGACACAGTAATACACCACAGAAAACTTTGCTTTTTAAAATATTATTTATACAGAGGCACCTTCGTGGTTCAATCAATTAAGTGTCCAACTCTTGATTGTGGCTCAGGTCAGGGTTTAAAACCAAGGCCCAGATGGGGCTCTGTGCTGCAGGTAGAGTCTGCTTGAAATTCTCTCTCCCCCTCTCTCTCAAATAAATAAATATATCTTAAAAATAAAATATTATTTATACAGAGAAACAATATTTCAGATAAATTATCACATAATACTCTATAAAATCAGAGGACATTTTTCAAACTCTACAACAGTTATTTCATTTTAGCATATTTCTTCATTGGCTAAAACCGTTTTAAACTCCTAGATGCACCTATTCATCATTGCTAGATATCAAAAGAATAGCTGGCAATGCAACATGTGTACATTTCTTAAGCCCTATAACCCGATGCTGCAGTGATGCTCTATGGGCTATAAAGTTCTGCATAGCTAGCTGCTCAGAGGTATAATTAATATACAGGAAACTACATATATTTGCAGTGAACAATTTTATAAATTTTGGCATAAATATACACTTGTGAACTATCATATCACCACAATCAAAATAGCAGACATGCCCATCACCCCCCAAAATATCCTCATGCACCTTTCTAATCCTTTCTTCCACTTCTTTATGCCCCCTCCTATGTTACTACTGATCTGCTTTCTGTCAATACAGGTTAATCTGCATTTTCTAGAGTTTTATACAAATAAAATTATATGTATTGTATTCTTTTTGAGGGGAGGGGATCTAGCTTTTTCTACTCAGCACAAACATTTTGAGACATATGTACATTTTTATATGTATTTATCCAAATCATATGATCCTACAACAGCACCAAATGTCATGTTGGAAATTTAAGGGTATTATAAACAAATACAAAATCAACAAGTATTTATTAGCATATGCAAATAAATAGGAAGATTGAAATGTTTCCTGTAACTTAACAGCAAAAGTATTATTCATAATCTTTCAACCTATTAAAAGAAGTAAAGTTCATTTTGTAAAATTTCACTTGGAGGCTCATTTTTGCACACTCTGGATACAAACTATGTTGAGTATAAGCAACACTGTGATACCCGTATCAAAGAGTTGGGAGATACAGGAAAAAGAGTCATGGTCTAAAGCTGTTGGGCTAAAATAAAAGGACTGTCCTCACCTTTGCCAGGCCAGAGAGGAGCTCCAGTGCTGCCAGTGATATGCTCATGTCTTGCCGCCACTGAGAGTTGAGTCTTTGGGTGACAAGATGAATGCTGCGAATCAGGAGCCCAGCAGCTGAATCTGTATTAAGAGCTAGGATATAACCCCAATGCCACATCCCACAGGGAGGGAAAACAACTAAGCATTAGTAACGAGAAGCACAGCATTCCACCAGGCACAGACCACAGCAGCCACAGTGAGCACGACGGGCACCCACACAGTGCTATGCTCCCCACCCCACTGGCCTGAGTATCAAGCCTGACTAAACAACAGTGCACAGGGCACACACACTGGACCAAAGCAGCTTCTAGCTCCCAGCTCAGGTACTTTTATACAGACATCCACTAGGATTTGGCAGTTCAGTTATCATTCTTATAATAATATAAATTTTAGAATTTCTTAATTAACTCATAGAGAGTTATATTTTCATAAAAACAATGAAAAGGCTATCAATTATTTCCTCAGAATTTTATAGAAAAAATAATTCACATTTTAGAATCTCCTCAGATGCTAGGACTATCCCAAAACATCTGTTGAAATTATTTTTAGGATTTAAACTATCAAAAGTCACATGCAATGCCTTTTCAAACACATTTTAACATTTAATTCTCTAAAGCTACTTTAATACTTCTTAAAAAAGTAAATAACCAAGTCACCATGTATTTATATGGCCTCCAGTTCTACATTTAAATGTAATTACTACTTAGCTAATAATAAATAAGGACAAATTTAAATGGAATTTATAAAGGAAGCTTTAGGGACATTATACCTGTCGATCCTATCAGAAAGAGGGCAGTGACAACAGAAAAAGGAATGATCATTAAAGAGAGACATTCATGCGACACTAACACAAATCTGGATTTCTTAATAAAAACTATGACATTACAAGGAGAACTAACACCAGTTCAAAAGGCTGAAACAAACAATAATCACTTCAAACATTCATGTTAGAACACATACAATAATTCAAAAGGTTTTTTTAGTTTAAAAATGTTTTAGAAAGCATGAAAAACAAATTTTCACCTATAATACACTTAAATCCATGAACATAATGAATAAGGTAACAATTTAAGTAGCTTATTTATAAATGTAATATCCAAATTTATTGAATAACCACACAATGACCTGATGTTATCTGACATGCTCAAGGATACTGAACCCAAATTTAAACATGCTTGGACTCCTAGGCTCATGAATTCTCCAGATAATTAAAAAATTAAATTCACATCTAAGGATCTAGATTTCATTCCAGTCAAATCAGACTAGCACTCACAGATTCAATACAATATTAATAACTATGTGTAAAACTACAAAGGCACCCACAAATTCACAGAACCCATAAAAGTAATTGCCAAGGGTAGAGGCCATAACTGAATAGGATGCTCTACTAGCAAATGTTTCCTTACTTTCACTTAAAATATGTGACTGAAAAATCTAACCAGTTGTATATAGTAGCATTTATAGTTTTTAAACACAAAGACTCTCTCCTTTGGGTTCCATCTAATGTATATTTTACAACTCCACTTATCACACTACCAGTAGTTGATGTGCTGGCTAGCTCTGTCATCCTGAGGCAAAGGACATCCTATTTCTCTGCAGTACCAGTATCTGATACAGAATATATAGAGATTTTTTGACCACTCACTATAATCATTTATAAAATCTAATAAACTATCCCAAAATCTAGCTACTAAAAGTTATAGAGCTAATTTTAAAAGGTTTGTTTTCTCTTAAAAAATCTTTCAGACTAATAATCTATTATACTTAAGTACATTAAAATTATGAACATTAAAATTTTATTTAAAAAGATTTTGTTTTATATATCTGGGCATTAAAAGTTATTCAATGAACTTTGAATTTCAAAAAGAAACAAACATGGCTTACCATAATCCCTTAGGAGAGCTTGAGCAGGTCTTTCACTATCGGGAGTTGTGGGTTCTGTGCTTCCACCACTTGCTGAACTAATACCACTATTAGTACGACTATGACTCTTCAGGTTATTTTCTCCACCACCCTAGTCAAATAAAAATGAATCAAGTATTTGAGGGCTACATCCAAAACTGACAAGCACAGATTGAAGTCAGTCATTAAAAGTCATGCTGATAAAATGGAATGGGCCAACTAAGTAGCACAAACGGATTCACAGATAAAAACTGACAAGAGATTAAAACTACTAGTGGTGTTTCTTCAGAGACACCATCTACTGAAGGATATGAAAGGTCTGATGATTATGGATGTCTATTCTGGAGTCTTTGCTGCTGTTTACAAAGGGCCAGCCCAAGACCTTTCCTATTTTCACTAGACTTAACTAGCTAATGACTCTGGGCCTTTAAAGAATTACCCTAGGGCCTCCTAAGCAAAATTTCAGAACAGGAGTACAATCTTAAGAAAACACAAATAAACAAACAATAATAACTTTCAAATGTACTTACATAATATAACACAAATGATATCATGGTTAGTATAAAGATTAACTCCTATATGTATAGCAGCTAAGAAAGGTATCTGTTAAAGATTTCTCTCATTCTTCCCGATATAAACAAAATTCATTATATCCAGATCAGCTGATTATTATTAGCCACCTATTGGGAATATAATTACCTTAATAATAATTTGATCACTCATCCCATATCTACCCAGCTCTATATCCAACATATTAATTTCCCCACTCTCCTGCCTCTACTCTAAGCATGGGGATCACATATCCTGAAGCCAGAAGCAGGGAGCAGTGGGAGTCTCTGGGAAGTTTTTTTAATTTGGAAGTACTGGTGCTTTGGGGGACCTTCGAATTTGGTCTAAAGGAGCTAAAAGAGCTCATGAGATGGAAAAGAATAAACTTGATGCTTGTTTCTAGCCAGTGTTAGATCTACTAGGGATAGAAGGAATTATGGAATAGGGAGGGTTTTCCTAGATTACTCAAGCCAGTTCACCAACACAGCAAAAGAAGTTAAGAGCTTTAAGTGCAAACTGTCCAGAAATAAAGACTGCATCTAGTTGAAATTACTCCATGCAGAATCTCCCAGGGACCTGACAAATGGTTGAGGAAGCACCGGTAAGAAACCTCAAAACATACATTTTAAAATAGGATCCTTCTGAATCACTGAGCTGCATTTACAAACAAATGCCTTTAAAAATCACAGGGACAGACATTTTGGAATGCAATTTACATAAAATCAGGTATTGTTATTATCTGACAGATTACATGTGGTATGCTTCTTACCATCTCCATTTGGCAACCAATGGCTTCTAAAAGTGCTGAATCTTGAACGATATTTAACATTGCCCCTGTAACAGCAAAAAAAAAAAAAAAATTTATTTAAATATAGGACAAGAATACTAAAATGACTAAACTATCTCAATTAACACCAGAAATAAGAATATGATTTTAGCTGACTATTCCTGAAATATCCATAAAATTACTAATAAATCCATTGACTGGCATGAAAGAAAAAAAACCACACTCTTTAGAATTGCCCTAATTCTGATCTGCCTTCAAGGTTCTTTTTTTTTTTTTTTTTTAAGATCTTATTTATTTATTCATGAGAGACAGAGAGAGGTAGAGACAGAGGCAGAGGGAGAAGCAGGCTCTGTGCAAAGAGCCTGATGTGGGACCCGATCCCAGATCCCTGAGCCAAAGACAGACGCTCAACCACTGAGCCACCCAAGGTATCCCTGCCCTCAAAGTTTTAAAACTACATTTTCTAAAATAAGTCTGAAGCCCAAACTTAACTATATAAAAACATGACCACTATCAGGTATTTTTAAATTGGTGTTTCAAACGATTGTAGACATCTCAATTTCAAGACTAATAAAAACTAAGAAAAATATTATAGAATACTTTTAAAAAACAGATATTCTTTTAGAAATAAAAGAAATCACAAAAATCACAGCTATATCTTTCTGACCATACTGTTTTTATAAAAGATTTATTTATTTGAGGGAGAGGAAGACAGAGAGAAAGAGAGAGCATGAGTGGGGAAAGGGGGCAAAGGGAGAGAAGAATCTCAAGCCAATTCCCCACAGAGCACAAAGCCTGGGGCCCAGATGCAAGGTTCAATTCCACAACCCATGAAATCATGACCTGTGCAGAAATCACCGGTCAGATGCTTAACCAACTGAGCCACCCAGGTGCTCCTGATCAGATTACTTTTTAAGACTGATTAAATCCATATGGTTCAGGGCTACCCCTGGCTGCATATTCTGAAGGTGAGCTTACAACCCTAGAAAGACTAGAATAGATATAAGACAGTGAGCCTAGCTATACTGCTTCTCATCTCAGGGCAGGAGTACTCTTGTCCACAATGGGTAAGGAGAGGACAGACACAGCTTTGGCAATCTATGGCAAGAACTGATAATTGACTATTCCTTGAAATGCACATAGGGAACTCTTCAGAACAAGGGTGAGGCAAAACTAAGTAATGACTTTGTAGAAAATTATCTGATTTCAAGTGACACGTTATTTGAATGACCTAAAACATTACAACTTGGAGGTTCTCTCATAGCAAGGTTTAGCCTCTGTTCTTTCAACTCTTATAGAATGAAAGGATTTATTCTTCCCCACTTACTCCATCTTCTCACTGAAGACCATACTATACTTCCTGAACACTCATTCCAACTACTCCTGCCATCACCAATTCTTTGGCCATGACACTTCCTCTCCTGAAATGAAATCCTAGCCTCCTTTTTGCCTATTGAAATTCTGCCCTACAATATCAAATTTAACTTTCACTTCTGCCTATGAATTCTTCCTTGCTCATTTGGTGTCTTCTCTCAACACTGAAGACACTGAACAAGATAAGCAATCGGCCCTACCCTCTGTCATTATCTGACACTTTGGGAGGATATACTAATTTCTTCAATAAGACTTGCTCCAGGATGAAAGCCATGCCACTCAGTTCTTTAGTGCTCTCCTCAGAGCACCTGTACCTAGGACCATGTCCTGGCTTTGATGAAAAGCCATTAAGTACAGGAAGAGACAGATGTAGTAATCAAGCTGAAAAATCATGGAAGCCTGAAATATGGCAATGGCCACAATGATAAAGAGTCATTTAAGAGTGATTTAAGAGAATCAGTATGATCAGGAAACCAACAGAGAACATGAAGGAAAAAGGAAGGAAGCACAGCAGCAGCTACTCCTCAGTTTCCTCCTGGCAGGGTTCTGATATGGCTTCCAGAATTACACCCATCTCAAGAATGTTCCCCATGGACATAACAGGCAGGAGGCAGAGGAGAATGCAGATATACAGGAGGGAAGGAAAGAGGAGACAGGGAGAGTAAAAGGGGAGATGGGGAGAGGAGGGGGGAGGAAAGAGAAAAATAACACAAATAAGACTAAGCAAAAATGACCCCCTAAGACAACTGTAACGCTTTCCCCTTCCCTCATCTAACCTTTTTAAACTTTTTCGCATATAAAAGCAAACAAATTCTGCCTCTGGTTAAGTAGAGCTGTATTAGACTCAGGCTCCAACACTGACCCTGCCTTCCAAGCACGCCTGGGGTCAACAGTATATGGGTTCACCTACAAGAAAATATGAACACAAACCTAGTATCATTTGAGTGTTGTTGGGGTCCGTTTCCGTTTGCAAGGCACCTATTAGTATATTCACAAGTCTCAACTTCAGGGACAAAAAAGTTATTGGTTTATCATATGAAGAGCTGTCATCATTACTAAACTTCCCTTCCAGGACCACCTATGGAAGAAACATAATATTCAACATGAACTGTTGTGGTGCACTATGCCCATGTGGAAACTGTTACACTGGACAAAGAGACCAGGCTAACAAGCGAGGCTTTCAATCTGTCTAGTAGCCACTGTGCTAAGTCTTGCACTAACTCACACAATACATGTTAATTAGCTGTCACTAGTTATTGCCACTTGAAATGGCAGACCAAGGCATGCTGGCTGGCTGATAGAATAAATACCACAACAAATCAACTTTGTTGATTTGACTGAAATAATCTGAAAAAAAGTTTTTAAAAAGCTCATGTTCCATCTTTAAAATATAATTTGACTTGAATAAGCACACAGAACAGAATATAGAATATGAAGAACTTTAGTAAAACATTACCTCAGATCTGACTGTGCCAAAATGATGAGGGAGGGGCAATAAAGAAAGGAGGATATTAATGGAAGATCTTCTCAATTCTGTTGGATTTACATAGCTTTTGAATTTTGAGAGTTCTCTGCCAAAAAAAAAAAAAAAAGAAAGAAAAAGAAAGAAAGAAAGAAATAGCTATTGGTATTTCCAAACCAAAGTATGTTTTTAGCTTTTTGCCAAATACACATTATGTCAATTTTTCACAATATAAGCACTGGGTTTGGTTTCATAAAGAATGCAGTAACTACTTTCCGCTGAGTTTATATTCTCTAGGGTGTGTGTGTGTGTGTCTCTGTGTGTGAATTTCTACATTAAACTATTACAGAATTAAACTAGAATCTGACTGATTGATTCTACGTGCATGATCTTCTCTACAAAAGTAGGACCTCTGGGCTGGGGTTGCTCTTAGCCCTCTAGACCAGTCCAAAAGGGATTCAACATGCCCATGGACAAATTAGAACTAAATAAAATCAGGGGTTAGATGTATCTGGATGCTCTATGCTCACGTAATGTGACCTGAGTTCCCTTGGGCTATAAAGACAACCACACAGATAAATTAGGAAACTGGGAAGGAAGCACCAAAACAGACCAGGCCAAACCCAACAAGTGATATGCTAGTACAGAGTGAGAGCTTACCTGTCAGGCAAAATGGTTTCAAGAGCTGAAATAAAGTAAGGAACCACAACATCAATCCCTTTCAAGTCACAGCAGAACAAAGGAGGGGAGTTTAGAATAACGCTGGCCAAGACAGGATGGCACACATAATCATTTATCTGCAAACCTTGAATTAAAAGCATGTAAAATCTAGGAAAGCAAGAAAAAAATTTTAAATAAACTGCTGATCAATTGTTTTCATAATTATTAATATTTTCTACAGTAATCTGAAAGTCTATTTCCACTCTTCACTACTTCTATCCTTTAAAAGGTATTACTGAAGTTAGAATAATTCAAAAGCAAATATACTACGAACCAATAATTTTTCCTAATGAAAAGAGAAAAAGATTCACGTCTATTAGACCTCCTTCAAGTGCTAAGCCTTGCAACTCAGTTATAGGTGCCTGCAAATGAAACCACCAAAACAAGATAAATGGCTGCAGAAATTATCAGTAAACTAGAGGAATTAGTGAACTAAATTCCATATTAGTAAAATTTTGCAACATTTCCCAATTCCTGAAGGAAAAAAAAAGTATGTATTGTGTCTTTTTCCCCTTCTCCATCAATTAAAGAAAGAAACCTCATTCAACCCTGCATTCACCACCACATGGAGGTGAGTCTTTTAGGGATATACCTAAGCTTACCTTCTTTTAGCCTCCTTTCCTAACCCCCAATCAACTAAGTATTCAATCTTCCATCATTCAAAAGCAACTATATCTGTAGATTCTTCTACTACTGTGAGGCACTTTTCTCCACAAACCTCTTCGGAAACAACTCCCTCACCTCCTGGTCGCTATTCGGCACACTGCAATCTAGCCTCTCTTTCTAGAAATCAGTTGAAACCATGTCAGCAAATAACCAACGGCCTCTCAATTGCTAAATCCAGACAACATGTCTAAGTCTTAACTTAATCTGCCTTTTTAAAGTATTCAACCCTTTAATTACTCCCTTCTTCTCTTCTTTTCCTTCTGTGACCCCTGAAGTTATTTCCCATAACAGACCCTCTTACTCCTCCTGCCTCCTATACTGGTGTCCATCAGGCTGTCACGCTCCACCCTCTAAGCTCTCTCTCATGCTAACCTGGTTTTAAGCCACTGAATATAATCAAATGAATTATGCCCATGCGTCCCAACTAAGCCCCAGATCTGTTAGCTAAAAGTGTGCTGGATACCCGAAGGCAGGGCATGTCTAATTATTGATTATTGATAACATGTACTGATTACTCTAGTACTTCCTATAAACACTGCACACAGTAGGAAATTAATAAAGATTTGTTGATTCATATCCTACATGCATCTAAAGTTCAACAGTTTCACAACTAAGTTCATCACTTGCCCTCTAACAAATCTGCTCTTTCGGTTGCTCATACTTCCACCCATCCAGTCTTATGGGCCAGACAGAAAGCACATAGTTATAGCCTTCTCCCTTATTGCCATTGGTACTGTTCAGGGTATATCACCAGCCCAGAGCCTCCCTCTTGAGACCATGCCCCCACCACAAGGGATGAGCTCCAGCATTCCGTGTGACCCCTCCCTCACAGCTGTAGCTGACTAGAACAGAAGACACTTGATTAATCAGATCCTCTTTCCCAGGAATCTGAAATTAGGCTTCAGAAATGCTAACTTCCCTGCTGGCCATCCATACCAAAGCTATGGAATTTGGGAACTCAGAAGCATATTGAATATAAGAAAAAAATCTGTGGAGAAGAGAAAAATAAAGCACTTCTGGGAGACCATGGAGACAGAGAAACAGAAAGGAGGAAAGTTGTTTTGTTCCCTGAATATTTTCTGATTCCTGGTCCCTGCCCTTTGTGAGGCCCTGCTGCATGTCCTGACCTTAGAATGTATTAAATAGCATGATTTCTCATAACTCACTACTATTTTGCTAAAACCACAGTGAGGAGTTTCCTGTTACTTAAAGTTAAGAACCTAGTAAAATACCCCTGATTAGCTCCCTGCATCTATCATTCTGTCTCAGGCCTCTAGGATTCTGCACTAGGTCCCCTCTGATTCATTTTAATCCTCATTCCTAAGAACCCAGCAGGTACAGACACGTGAATGCTGTTCTTGATCACTTTAGCAGCTTTGTGAATGATCAGTTCAGGAAAGCAAAATAGAGTCAAGAAAAATAGGAGGTCACTACAAGTCAATTTAGGAAAAAAAATGACAAGGTCTAAGTGTCATGATGAGGAGAGAGTGGAAAGATTAGAAAGAGGGTTAAATAGAAGAAAGGCAGGACTTGGTTCACCACCTAAAGACAAAGACTCTAATGAGAAGAGTCTAAAATGACTCCTAGTTTCTGGTCTAAGCAACTGAATGGCTGGCAGAGACAAACACAGAGATGGTTGAAGTCAGAAGACCCTACTCAACCTGCTAACATAGGCTAAACACCACTAATCTTTTTTTAAGTCCAGGACAATCATCCCATCCTCTCTATCTCCTCCCTGAACCCCTGGGGAAAGCGTGTACTGCTTCTTCTTCTTCTGAATGCCTGCAGCTTTACTTCTACCTCTCCTATCAACTTCCTATTATTACTGGATCATTGTTACCTGTGTACACAGCTTTGCTCACTCGAGAAAATAAGCTCCTTAGAGGCCAGATTTACAGCTAATATTTCTGGATCATCTATAGTGCCTAAAACTGTGCTAAACATATATTTCATTAGTGTGATCCTTCCAAATCTCTCCATCATTATTAAAAGTCAAATATGATGAAATAAATACTACTTCTAAAATAAAAAAACATCTTAAGGCAGGTAAAATGCAAGAATGTCAAGCAAAAATTCCAGTTACTTAACAGACATTTGCAAGTACTACAGACCAAACTTTACTTCAATTTTACTTCAAATTTTACTTCAAATTTACTTCAATTCAGCCTTACCAAGCCACTATCAAAACTATATAAATGGGAAAATAAACAAAAAAATTCTAAGACCTGGATAAATAAGCTGGCAGAATCTCTTCTCCAGTCTTCTTGCTACAAAAAATCCTACACAGTGTCCCACAAGCCTCAGCTCTTCCTGCTTCATAGTTATCAGGAAATTCACTTGCATCAAACATAGGATTGGAAACCATGGTGTCTGTGGACATTTGTGACCCTTTCCGTCGAAACTCCATGCTAGCTTGTGTTGTAATGGCTGAGGAGAGAAAAGAACGTTTTATTATATTTGTCAATATGCAAATAGGCTCATGGGACCCTGGACACAAAGATCAATTGTTGGTGTCATTAAATTGTTACTTAAATAGAATTCAATAATGCTTTTGTTTGCAATTATATCTTAGTTTTTTTTTAAGGGGCTCTCTGAAATCTTCTTTGAAAATGGTAACAATTAATTTACAGTGGTATTATCAGTTTAATAGATTCTACTTGAAGCATTTTTCAACTGAATTTTTGATCAGCAGAGTACATTTGTATATATCTGTATTCACATACAGAGATATAACAAAGAATTTGGCTTTTCTATTATTTATTCTGCTTTTTCCTCCCCCTGTAGAATGGTGCTTAAACATTAAGAAAAATAGCTACTGCAATTTACATATTACCCCAAACAGACATCATAATTGAATGGGCAAGCCCATGCCAGTTTGTATACTTTAGGGAAAGGGCAAAGTAAGGATGAGAAATGGGTAGGGAGGAAGAGAGAGCATTCCCACCACCCACCCAACTCCAAAACACACACCAAAGAATCGCCCAACCAAGCAAAATGAGAATGAATTTTAACAACCACAGACAGCAGCTAACTTGAGGTTGATAAATCAGAAAATTGGATTGGTAGGAAAGATTATCATGGTCATTCGTTGTCACTGAAACAGAAGCCCTTTGAAAGTTGCTTTTATTTTTAACAAAAGATTTCATAGTGTATTGAAAATCACTCTGAAATCTTTTATCGCTCTACATGAAATGTTTAAATTATTTTGTAATAGTTTTAATAGAATGCAGAGTCAAGCATAAATCTTTATGCAACTTCCCATGAGCCATTTTTAGTCCTGAATAAGCTATCCAGCAATAATACATTTGAAAAAACACTACATGCAGAATGCATACAAATCAAACACTAAATCTGTAGAAAAATAAGCTTAAAGCTTTAAAAAAAAAAAAAAAAGCCAAAACACAGTTAGTGCAAAGTCCTGGAATTCATGACATGACCAGACTAGTGTACAGAAATAATGGGACTGATTCAGGCAGATTAATTTGCTTTTGCCAACAATCTTCCCCATTCAAAACACAGAAAAGTATTTTTCTTCCCAAGTGCAAAAACTACAAGAGACAATGACAATCAAATTTTTTAATGGAATTATGAAAAAAATAAAAACATGACTGCAATTAAGGAGAAGCTTCTGGTTCCTACTTACAAGATTTATAAGAAAGAAGAATTTGGATAAAAGATGCTGCAAGATAATAGAAATAAATGGAAACAAATCAAAGGACAGCAGTAATTATAAAATACTTTAAAGATGGTGAAATTTTACAATAAGTTAAGAAGCTTTTTAGCTTTTTAAAAGTTAGATTAAAAGCTTTATGATACCACAAGCTAGTTCAAAAACAGGAAATTGTGCATTCAGATCCAAAATTATGATTTTTGTATCATGCAAAACAATGAACGAAGAAAATTACACAGCTACAAAGAATTGAGGTTTTGAACTGCTGATAACGTGCATTAAAATTTAGTTCATTAACCCTTCCCAGCTCAATACCACTTTTGCAAACTACAGTGTAATGTCGCATCAGTCTTGAGCTAACCAGTTGATCGAAGCAAAGACCTTAAGTTAGAGGTGAACTGCAGGGCAGAATTCCTTGATGGCAGCCAGTACTTAGAGAACCGACTAACAGTGTTCATTCCCCGTCCCTCCGCCCCCTACCCCCTCCCCCACCCTGCGGTTTCAAAACCAGCTCTCAAGAGCACCCAAACCCAGTGAAATACTAGGACACTCCTGTCTCCTGGGTAATGTAACAGCCTTTCTCATCTCCAAACACAACAGGGGCAAGAGGACCTTCTATCTTTTCCGCACCAAGGAAAATGTTCAGGGTTAAAGTAAGAATTGGTTTACCACATATCTAAGTTCTGGTTTCTATCTTTTGGCACAAGAGGGTGAGTAAAGCTGTTACAAACTCCCTAGAGAATGAGAAGATTTGTATATTCCTCTTAAGCAAGCCCACCAAGGAGGCAGGAGATTGAGACATTCTGGATTCAGGGATTTTAGTGTCAACAGCTTGATGCCCAAAAGTTATACTACAAAAATTGCACCTTAATAAAAATAAAAAACATGACTGATTCATTCTAGAAAATACAATACAAATTAACAAATATAAACATGGTTTAGAAAACTCAAAATATAAGGTACATGAACATAAGAAAATATAAGCCAAAAAATGGTTTTCTAGAAGTTTTCATTAGCCATAAGTACATTTACTTATCCATACAGAAGCACAAATTTCAAACTTTTAAATAAAATATGGAAATGGAAGAATATAAAGTGTCTGAATTTGAAGAAAACAAAGGAATCTGTAAACTCAAACATGCAATCTTGAATTATAGTCCCCAAAATATCTTCATATTCATGACTTTTTAAATTATTTTAAAAATTTAAGAACATCCAAAATGATTATACATGTATAATGCTCATATAGACCTTAATTCTGAGATGATTCATAATAGCTAAGAATGCATTTCTGAGAGAAAACAGAGACCTTTATGGTCACCATGTTAGTTTTAATTCCTGGAACTAATATTCTCCCTAGAGATGCATGAACTAATGCAATTAGGCATCCTTTTCTCTCAACCTACTTCTAACCCCAATCAGAAAAGTGCTTTCTTATCAAACAACCAATACACTCATTAGTGCATATAACACAGTGCCTGGGCATAGTCATTGCAGCTCAATAAATGCTAGCCATGATTATTATTCTCTATAAGACATGTAATAAATATCCAGTATATTCTGCACTACCGTACACTCCCATCCTGCACACTATGCTACTACTTCCAAGTACAACAGTGAGATGACAAAAATAAATCAGATTTAGAAAGGGTCGTTTCTGTAATAAAATCAAAATGAAGATATCAGGATTGAGTTATTAATTCTCCACCCACTCTTAAATAGTTCCAGAGCAAATGGTATTTTTTAAAGTGTGCCCTGAAATAAAGTTCTCTAGACTAAAACCTGAGAATAAGAGTTTCTCATGAGGCAGAAATTTTCTAATTTTTTTATGTACTAATAAGTGAATGGCTGTCAGAATCTAAGAAAACACTTCTTGTGAATAAATTTCTGGTCAAAACCTTTATTTAATTCTTTCTATCAATATTATCATCCTGGCTGACATGAAGGGAACTTCCAGGCCACCTAAGTAAAGCAATTTGATTCAACAAAAAGTGGCTGACCTAAAGTGTGCCTAATAAAAACAGACAAAAGCCAAACCTCATAGACAGACATATAAAGGACAGGTAGGAAAACTTTCAAAAATCTGTTACTGTAGCTGGAAGGGGTTAAACACAAGACACTGCTTGGTCAGAGACAGAAAGCTTTTTAAGATACATATTAATCTTGCAGGTAGGAAAAATTAAAAAGAAAAAAAAGAAAAGAAAAAAGTGATAACATATTTCTTGAGCAATATTTACCAGTCATGCTGCTGTCTCTGTTTATCCCATTATGAAGTTTACAGTGAACAAATGCTGCATCAAATAACCATGATCCAAAGAGATTCAAGATGCTGTTAACCTTTGGTCTCCGAGGGGCAGGCAGTGGCCGGGGTTCAGAACTAGTCTGATTGGGACTTGACAGAGGAGAGGTGGAGGATGTCTGGTGCTGAACTTTCGAGGCATGAGCAGTACTAACCTGTTGGAGGAGTATAAGAATAAATCCACACTCAAGAAATGTTTGAGAAAAAAGAAAGACTTTTTTAAAAGGTTGGCAAATTAAAAAGGCAACTTTATACAGCATAATAATGGAGATGAAAACTCTTACTGTGCTTGTCTTCATGGTGGCCTTATTCACAGTAACAGCCCGGTGCCTCCGGTTATGTGGTGGGGTGGTATTGACAGCAGTGCTTTGAGGCATACTTAATCTATTCACGGGTGTTGGAGGAGCACTGTCTGATCGGGGTCTAGAAATGCCTTTCAGAAAAAGACATATGGAGTTATTCTTCATAGTTTCAAACACGTGGTCAGAAAATCTTCCTCAAGCAACACCAGTGACGGCTCAGGACAGACTACAGCAGACACTGCTAGCTGCCTCCCAGTATCCATTCACTCTTTCTTCCTAAGTTACTGAACACAAATTTTAGCTGGACATGGCTACCCAAAATAAATAACTACATTTTCAAGCTTCCCTTACAGATAGATGTGGCCATGTTCTGACCATAAAGAAGTAGATGATTGTGGGGTGGGTCTTCCAGGAAATCTTCTTAAAAGGACCAATCAAGTATAGACTCTCCTCCTTTCCTAATTCCTGAAAAGGAGGACTGGAACTCATTTAACCATCATGGCCCATGAGAGAGTACACAAAGGATGGAGAGCCAAGAGATGGAAGAGCCCTGGGTCCCTCACAATGATGGAACAGCGATAGCAGCCCTATACTGCCTAGCCCTGCCCTTATCATACGTGAAAATAATTATCTTGCTTAAACCATTGGTATTTTTTATTGTTATGTGGCAGCCAAACTTAATTTGAACTAATATACTACCTATGTAATGTATTAACAAGTGCACATAAATGTTTTTAAAAAATAGATATAAAATATCATTGCCTTTCAGGTTAAAAATATTGACTTTTCATATTCCTAAAATGTGAAAAGTGGTTTAAAATAATGGTTCACAAAAGGTGTAATTTTATTCCCAGAGACACATACCTAACGTATATTAATCTGTATTTTCTTGGATTACTACGGAGAACGAACTTTTCCCTTCTGCAAATCACTTATTCATATCCTTTGTCCATTTATCTACCAAGTCTTATTCTTTTTCTTAGCATTGTTTGATCTATTTATATAAAGACAGTGGAAGCGTTCTAGCTATTACATTTGTTGCAAATAATTTTTCCTACTTTGTCATTTGCAACCAAAGCTGTTCATCTTTTTCTTGGGCTTTCCATAATGTTTCTAAATCCATACTCTAGAGTTATCTACATGTAGGTCTCCAAACATTTAGAAACATACACAAAATTCACCTAAGAATGCATCCACTAGACAGCTGATTCCACGCATGGCACGAAAAAATATTTGAGGCAGATGTTTAAGGCAGGGATACTGATTCAATTCTTGTGGCATTCCGCTCACATTTAAGAACTGTTCCTGAAATTTGGGAGTAGAGCTTATAATGGCCGGGTTACTCAAATCCACGGGATTACTATCAAAAAAGGAAAAAAAGAATTAATTACACAGAAAGCCTTTTTTTTTTTTTTTTTTTTTTTTTTTTTTTTAGATTTTATTTATTTATTCATGAGAAACAGAAAGAGAGAGAGGCAGAAACACAGGCCAAGGGAGAAGCAGGCTCCATGAGGGAGCCCGACGTGGGACTCGATCCCGGGAGTCCAGGATCATGTCCTGGGTCGAAGGCTGGCGCTAAACCGCTGAGCCACCCTGGGATCCCCAAGACTTTTCTAATTTTAAAGGAAACAGGGGATCCCTGGGTGGCGCAACGGTTTGGCGCCTGCCTTTGGCCCAGGGCACGATCCTGGAGACCCGGGATCGAATCCCACATCAGGCTCCCGGTGCATGGAGCCTGCTTCTTCCTCAGCCTGTGTCTCTGCCTCTCTCTCTCTCTCTCTCTCTCTCTGTGACTATCATAAATAAAAAAAAAAAAAAAAAAGAAACTTAAAGGAAACAGAAAATGACCATTGAAAAAGACATTAAAAAAAAACTGAAATCACTAAAAGATGAAAAACAAAAACTACAACCTGGAAAAAAAAAATAGTTAACATCCCTAACTTATAAAAAGGGTAATTTAGAATCACTAATACACAAACAGAAAAATGAGACTAGTCAAACCAGAATGAGAGGATATGGAGAAGAAATGGTTTAAGAATTAAAGCAGTATGCAACAGAACAAAAGTTCCATAGGACACAAGGATGTAGCTAGTACAGAGAAAACAAGCAGCAATAAAATTGAACTGAATAGAATTACTATAAAGAGAGACCAGGAAGCAGCAAGTTATCCCGCTGTGTAATTTTATTGTATCACCCTCAGCGACATTTTAAACAAGGCCACTAAAGGAGAGGCCCTCCTGGCCAGATGGACCAGACAGTGTTGGTCACATAGAGAAGCAAGGCACTCTCCTGTCCCACAGAATGCAACAGAGTCCTGAGAGAGATATCATCCAGGATGTAACAGTAGGCAAGAGAACAAATGCTACATATAACACAGGGGACAAGCTTCTAGAGTGTAGACTAAACGCAGCTGAGGGTAGCCTGAGTCTGCTGGGAGCAAGAGAGCAAGAGGCACATGATGTAGATGTGACACTGTCCAATGTGGCTCCATCTGAGGGCTGTACTTAGCAGCCACACACTGAGCACCAACACAGAAGTTACAGTACGGTTCCTGCCCTAAGATAGGGGTAAAGAGCATACACAATACTAAATAATAGTACCTTAACATATGTAAGAAGCGAAACCATGTCTGTGCTACACACTCATTATCCATTTCAGGAGGGATCAGACTGGCATCTTCATCAGGAACTTTAAATGGAGGAAATGAAGGACCATATGTAAAGCGTAGCAATCTAGAACACAAAAAATATGCAAACCACCAAGTTCGTTTCTTAACAGAATGAAAAATATATTAAAATATGTATTAAGCATTAAAATATGATGAGAAATACAAAAGAAAATAGATGACATGTGTATGATACCTCAAAGAAGATAAATGAAAACCCTCATTGATAAGAGACAAAAACGGGATTTCTAGTTTTGTAAGATTTAAAAAACCTTTAAACATTTGAATAATGTGTTTATTTTAAAAATTATTATTTGCAACTTATGTATCTTTGTAATTTAAGTTATACAATTTATATTATGAATGTATCACAAATTATAAAATTACATATATATTACACATTAAATATGTCATATTACAATCTTATTTTTATGTTTAATAGCTTTATAACATTAATATGTAATATATAAACTATAATTTTATAATGATTTCATAACAAAATGACAAATCAAATTATAAAATTATAAGTTATTTTTAAATTTTATTTATAAATAATTACAAATAACATATATAGTAAATTGTATGATCATATATGCAGCTTTATGTTTCTACCATTATTTGCTTAATTATAATATAAATTGATATTTAAATTATTTTTAAGAGTCATCCCACTGCAAACTCCTTCAATACAACTTAGCTGTAATTTATCCATAATAACAACTGCTATATAACTTGCATGAAGTTCAGAATTTATGGTGTACCTTGAAAGTAATTCAACAATTTAATTACTTAATTTAGTAGTACTACTCCAAATGTATTTAAACTGTTCAAAGTTCCTTTGACTCAATTATCTTTTATCTAGAAATTTTATTTTAATGAAATAACCAGAATACACACACAAACTATGCATAAAGTATTCATATCAACAATATCTTTAAAGTAAAATACTGGGAACAACATGAATATCTAAACAATAAAGAAATTATTAAAGAAATTATAATGCCACTTATATAATGAAAATTTTAAAGGCTTTTAATGACTACAAAGCCATTAAAAATATGATCTTGAGATTTATTTCAGAATGGAAAAGGCAAATGTAATTAATGGGATGCATCAAAATTAAAAATAATACTCTATAAAATAATCTCAATTTTTGTAATAAAGAGAAATGGAAAAAATACATTAAAACGTTAACACTGGTTATAAGTAATGGATATTTTTCCCTATGTCATCCAAATTTTCTATTTTCTATGTATTGCTTTTATAAGCAAGATAAGAAGTATTATTTTCTAATTTTGACATTCACTAAGATATACCAGAATCAACAGAATATTCCAAAACCTCTATCTTTTACTTTAAATAATGTTAAAGATATAAAGGTAAACATTTTACTAACTCAGAAAAAGACCAGTCTACTTTCTGATACATAATGCTACCTATAAATTATTTGTCCCCGCCTCCACACTGCCTTCCCCCTACATCACATCAAGTCTCTAGATATAACTGCCAGACAGGAAATACAGAGGACAGAGAAATATATTAACACAATTAGGACATAATGAGAAAAATTCAGAGTAGAAACACTCTAAGACAAACATCTCAGTTTCTTCAACAACAAAAACTTTACTGTAAAGAAATAAAATTGAGAGGGACGCCTGGGTGGCTCAGTGGTTGAACATCTGCCTTTGGCTCAGGGCGTGATCCTGGGGTCCAGGGATCGAGTCCCACATCAAGCTTCCTTCGAGGAGCCTGCTTCTCCCTCTGCCTATGTCTCTGCCTCTCTCTCTGTATCGCTCATAAATAAATAAAATCTTTAAGAAAAAAAAAAAGAGAGTAGGAACCTATGGCTTAAGATAGGCTTAAGAAACATGTCAACTAAATGTAATATGTGAACCCTGCTTGTTTTTATTCAATGGAATCAACCATAAAAAAAAGAAAAGAAAAAAAATTCTTTTAAGATTCATTCATTCATTCATTCATTCATTCATTCATAAGAGACACAGGCAGAGGGAGAAGCAGGCTCCATGCAGGGAGCCCGACGCGGGACTCGATCCCGGGTCTCCAGGATCATGCCCTGAGCTGAAGGCGGCACTAAACCGCTGAGCCACCTGGGCTGCCCAAAAAGAAAAGAAAATTTAAATATCGAATGGCTGATATTAAAGAACTGTTAAAAAAAAAGAAAAAAGACTCAAGATTTTTAGTATGATAATGGTACTGTGATTACACTTAAAAAGAATCCACATCTTTTAGAGTTACATATTAAAATATAGAGTTGAAATGAAAAAAATGCGTTTGAAAAATAATAAAACCTGAAGTTTACTCATAGAATAGTCATGGTACTACATATAAATGGTAAAAAAGGTAAGATTAACATAACAAACTACCTATTTTGGTTATAACATAGCATGTTATAGTACAGTCTCATTTCTGTAAAATTATGTATAAACATATATAATACAATTTCTAATAACTTTTTTCTTTTATACCTTTCTATGGTTTCTTTAACATAATAATCATGAATATTTTAGTAATCAGATTAAGAATGGGATTTTGGCAAGGGAGGCAGGGTACAGAATGTATTTGCTTCTCCATACTTGCTTAATCTGAAAGGTTTTAAATATGCCAGGCAGTAGCCAAATTGCTGCATCTATTTTTAAAACGTGGCTCGATTCTGTCACTAAAATACAAGTAATAACAGACACAGGATACGGGCTTTTTACAACATATTCCACAAATCCCAGAAAGACACAGAACTAGGGGAAAGGTGCCTTAAGCTGGGTGGATGAAGGAAGGTAAATGGATGACGGTAACCTACCTTGAAGTGAGGGCACAGGTGACCTTGCTCCACTGCTCCACCACTGCCGGGTGGTGCCTCCAGTTTGCCACCATCTCCTTGGCGGTTTTCCAATAAGGAGGTGTTGGAAAGCACCGAGTACAAGCTAGTAACCAAACCTCAAAGAGAACACCAATCAACTTCTCTGCTAGATTCTCAGCAATGCCACCTTACCAACAAAAAGAAAACATCTTTGATATACTTATTTTTAAAGAAAAATCTTTACTTCACTGATTTGGGATAAATGGTAAAAAAAAAAAAATCAAAGTAACTACAATGTTAAATTCTGACTTTCAAGCAGCAATTTAATAAGTAAGAATGAGAAATAATTCTTAGGAGCTCTTATGGAGAAAATCATGACTACATCAACCAATTACCATTTAAAAAGTATTCAAGTCACCCTGCTTGGTTCTTATCAAAACTCTTTATCTTCCAGCAAGTGGGACAGACGAAAAGGAAAAGGGGAAGGACGAACGTCTATGATGTGTGATTACTGGGTCAGTTTCTGTGCCGACTGGTTTATGTACATGACCTTACATATTCTTCACATTAATTCTGCAAGACAGGTCTTTATATCTTCTACCAATTATTAATTAAACCCATTATGAAGAAGAGAAAACTCAGATGAGAAAATTTAAGTAACTTGTCCCAGTTTACATAGTAAGTGAAGGAATCACAGCAAACAAATATACAGGTCCTTCTACCTTCAAACTCCATTGTAAAACTTTCAGGTATTTGAAAGCTGCCCTTCAGGGGAAAGGGAGACAAAGAAAGGAGCAAGAGGATGAGTGCTGTGCAGGACGGAGCCTCATTCACGAAAAACAAACTTGTTCCTCTGCTCTGAGCCCCGAACTAGGGAGAGAAGCAGTAGTCTGTACTCTGCATAGCTCCACAAGGCAAACTAGGGATTAGTAAGAAAAGTTATAAGGAAAACTGAAGTTTCAACAATACTGGGCCCCAGAAAGGGAAAAATTACTTCCTTTGAGTTGTTGAGATCCCTGGCATGGAGACTATGTACCAAAGAGCTAATGAGTCAATGACTGGCTACTATTGTCAGTAACTGAAAAGGTATTCCTACTATGGAGTCACTTTCAACAGTGGAATTCTGTGATTTCCTTTAGATCCTTTCCTGGACACTCCATTAGTGTGAGATCACCAGCACACTTGCATGTCCACTAGCAAAGAGACTACACAGATGAATAGGCCACAAAGGAACCTAGAACTAGAATATCAACTTTCAGCCTGTGTACACTGTGCTATAAAATACACAGAAGGGCTTCTAAAATACAGTCTGAAGGCATACAACTGGAGGCTTCTTAATGACAAGGTAAGGAATAGCATATTGTCATACTTCCAAATAGAACCCTTAAAGACCTTATAGGTTTCATCTGCTGAACAAAATACGTTCTGTAGCTGTCAAGTTTTCAGCATCTACTTTGATAACTACTTTGTAATCAGGTACAATACTGACAGGTTCTACTTCAGTTAACTGTTTCTTATATAGGCTCTATCCTATAAACTAAACAACCTACTGTTCCTATCATTATCAAATATGCATTAATGCACTGAGTCTCTCCTTACATCAGCAAAATCATCAGTGAAGGTAAAATAATCTTGTATTGTGCCTATGAGGGCTTCTATTCTAAGAACCGTTAACTTTGGTTTGTCAAATGTCATGCCAAATTGTAAATCCCCACTGAGTCTATTATTCATTCAGTTTAAAGTGAACTGTATCCAGAGCTCAGATATAAATTAGAAAAAACATAAACAGACCTTGAACAGTTGGCGGGGCTAGAAGTATGTCATTAATCTGCAGAAGAAACAATAGTAAGACTTCCCACGTTTCTCGTGCCATGATGGATGACTCACGGGCTAGTTTCTGAATGGCTCTCAGGACCTGTAAGCATAGTCGGATCTGACTGGAGCCCTGTTCCTGTCTGAAGAAGACAGACATATCACTGACAAGCCTTGAGGAGAGAAAGCAAAGGCTCAAGGACAGGCAACTTATGGACACAGAAAGCAATGCTCCCTAAGAGCATCAGAAGACAGGACAAGGTACACCCTCTTTAGTTCAAAGCTATTTTGCCACCATACAGTTTGGCACTCTGGGATCCCAACCTACCAGTCCTCTGAGAGCTTGAAAAGCTATTGGGGACAGGCAGGAATAATGGAATGTAAGTTTCACCTCTGGATTTTCTGAGTCTAAAATGTGCCTTACACATAGCAGGCACACTGTTTTCCGCTGAGTGAATGAGTAAATACCCATAGCCACTTCTGTTGCTCACACTGAAACACAATGGTCTTTGCATTCTTTTTAAAATTTTTTAAACACACATTCACAAGAATTCAGAATGTGAATTCATAGTGCTCACAGTCCCTTTGACACTAATGTCTACTAAAGAAGAGCCTACAGATCCAATGGAATATCCTCACAGGTCCCTAAAACTGATGACGTACAGAGGCAAATGCCTCCCAAATGAGCACCTGCCACTGTGGTCTCCACAGAACCATTTTTTCTCAAGAGAATAAAATAGATCAAAGTATTGGGGCTAGAGTTGAAGACAGAGGTCCAAGCCACAGCCCCTTATCCCTACTCTCCAAAGTGGACCATCTGAAATTTTTTTTTTTAAGATTTTATTTATTTATTCATGAGAGACACAGAAAGAGAGAGGCAGAGACACAGGCAGAGGGAGAAGCAGGCTCCATGCAGGGACCCTGATGTGGGACTCAATCCCGGGTCTCTAGGGTCAGGCCCTGGGCTGAAGGCAGCACCAAACCACTGAGCCACTTGGGCTGCTCCTTTTTTTTTAATTTAAAAAAAATTTTTTTTTAATTTATTCAACCATGAGAGATCCAGAGAGAGAGGCAGAGACACAAGCAGAGGGAGAAGCAGGTTCCATGCAGGGAGCCCGACGTGGGACTGGATCCTGGGACTCCAGGATTGCTCCCTGGGCCGAAGGCAGCGCTAAAATGCTGAGCTACCCGGGCTGGACCACCTGAGATTTTTGAGAACAGTAGGAAACTCACTGCATAACTGAGTGGTGAATTGGCCTCCAGACCTCCTATGTGAAACCCAAGATAAGCAACTAATATTACTGAAATAAATCTTGAGGACTAGTTTCTATATTATGACTCATGTCACAAAGAACTGATAAAACAGAGCTTCCTCAAGAAATCCAGAAAATGAAGTGAATGACCTTAGGGTTCTCACCCCAACCTTAGGATAGAAGATTCTCAGATTCTGGGACATGGCCCAGAAAACCAGACACTTACCCTGAAGTTGCAAACAAATGATACTACTAAGTTTTTCCTAAAGAAGTCCTACCTAGGGTGAAATGAGACATTTACCTAGGAAAGACCAAGACCCCCACAAAGAGCAGGGAGATGTCCCGTGTTCAGATGGAGGTAAATCCAGTTCTTGTGAAGCCATGAGGCTCAAGTTTGTGTCTATTGCTCTGGTTATCTGAAGAACAGTACAAAACTATGTAACAGCCCCAAATCTCATCTAGCCATTCAAAAAGTCCAGAATAAGAAATAAGAATAGCTCTGGGGCTGACACTCTTCCAAACCAGTGACAATGGTAACACTTCAAGGTAGTAACCTACGGCTGTCCACTGGTACAAAAGGAAACTTCTATAGGTAACTGTAGCCTCACTAAGAAGACCTAATTCAGGAGCAGTGTCCAAGTTTCTAAAGGTAAGAGAAATAAGGTCATCTTTACTAAGAAATAAACAGAAAGGTCTAAACACCAGAGATTTTGCTTTCCCCTAGATATTTTCAAAAAGAACTTGTTCTTCAGAAAAAAATTGTTCTTAGAACAAGCGCTGATGAACTATAGCCTATGGGTCAAATCTGGTCTGCCATCTACTTTTGTTAGTTTTATTGGAATGCTGCCATGCAACCTCATTTATATATTATCTCTGACCACTTTCTCTACATAAGTAGAGTTGAGTAGTTACAACACTGTATAGCCCACAAAGCCTTAAGATATTTACTATCTGTCTCTTTATCAAAAAAGTTTGCCATTCACTGCTTTAGAAGAATATTACATTTTTTAAACTACAATATATTTGAGCAATGAAAATCCTAATCAATTTTAAAAGATGAGGGATCCCTGGGTGGCGCAGCGGTTTAGCGCCTGCCTTTGGCTCAGGGTGTGATCCTGGAGACCTGGGATCGAATCCCACATCGGGCTCCCGGTGCATGGAGCCTGCTTCTCCCTCTGCCTATGTCTCTGCCTCTCTCTCTGTGTGACTATCATAAAAAAAAAATAAAAAAAAAAAAATTTAAAGATGATTCACTCTTCACTTAATTATGCAAACAAACAAAAAAGAGATCAAACTGATAGGCCAAAGGAGGTTATCCCCCACTTTGACTTATTTCTAGCAAAGTGGTAAAAAGTTTTTTCTATTTTGAGTGTCACCTTTTACAAAAACTAAGTAAACTTGATGACAATTTTGTGATCTGAATTTTTAAAAAAACAACCCTGATAGCTTCCAATAAAGGGAGATGAGATCCTAATTCCCAGTATATAGTACTGAAAATATTCAGCTCCCTAAGACATTGTTGGCCAGGAGATCCCTAGTACTCAATTCGGTATCCTCTCTGAAGCATGCTCAAGAAAATAAGCTAATTACCAAATGTTAAATGAAAAAGGTACTCAAGTTCTCAGAAGAGGAAAAAAGCAAACCCCCAATTAACTCAAATGCCATTGATACTTTTCATCAATACAATGAACTGAGCATGGAGAAGTAAGTGGTAAGAGTACAAACAGTAAAGAAACAGTGACAATACTACTCCTGAGACTGTCCCATGCCACCCAGAAAAGGCTAGTAAATTAGCCTCCTACATAGAATGACAAAAGCATTAGAACTATTACATCATTTTAGAAGAACCTGATTAGACACAAATATGCTAATCACTGCCAACTACTTCCTATTGCTTCTATTTGAAATCAATAAATATAAGCAACAAGCATTTAATTCACACCTAAAATAATGTGGGTACTGCATCTGATATTACAGAAGCCCAAAATATATACAGCCTAGTTCCTGCTTTCAAGTTGGTTAGTTGGGGAAATGAGACACACACTTTAAAAGATAAACAATAAAACAGTAAAGACATAAAAGCATGACACAGGAAGTACCACACAGGTTCAGAAAAGGTATGATCACTGTGGGTCTGGATGGTCAAGTTAGGCATCTCTTTATAAGACAGAACTTAAGCCAACAACAGTGAGATGTGGACAGCTAGGAGAAAGAGAGGAGGAAGACAAAGAGGCAGGTGATGATGGGGAAGATCATTAAGGAGTCTTAAGGGAATGTTTAATTTCCGAATCTGACCAATGAGCAGGACTCGTGCAGAATTAGCAGCAGCTAATCTGCCTAAGGGCCAGATTACTGCCAGCATTTATTTCACACAAGGCAAGGAGTTTATACTTGATCCTACAAATCAGAGTTCTCAATGGAGATTTTTTTAATTCAAATTTTGCAAAGTAATCTTCTTTCTAAAACTCTTTAAAAAAATTTTTTTTAAGGAAGTAAACTCTACACCACACGTGGGGCTCAAACTCACAACCCTGAGATCAAAAGCTGCATGCTCTACCGACTGAGCTAGCCAGGTGCCCCCAAAGTAATCTTCTCTCTAAATTTAAAAAGCTAAGTGCTCACTTCACCAGCACATATACCAAAATTGGAAAGATACAAAGAAGATTAGCATGGCCCCTGCTCAAGGATGACATGCAAATTCATGAGCATTCCATAATAAATAAATAATTTAAAAAGTTAAAATTTATAGAGTGGTTTTTGGATGATTCAAAGTCCCTCACCATCTGATAGAAAAATGCTATAATGAGAATTTTTCCAAAAGGAAGCAAGCCCCTCTGCCTCTTTTAAAAACATAAAAAATAGCTAAAAACAGGTCTTTCTTAAAAGAAATATTCATGAATGGATAAGAAACTAACTAATGCTTCCTTTGCCATTATTTCCTCTATTTCCCAAACTCTCAGAAGGTATGAGAAAAAAGTCAGTAACAAACAAACTGTTATGAGGAACGCCTGGGTGGTTCAGTGGTTTAGCGCCTGCCTTCAGCCCAGGGTGTGATCCTGGAGTCCTGGGATCGAGTCCCACATCGGGCTTCCTGCATGGAGCCTGCTTCTTTCTCCCTCTGCCTATGTCTCTGCCCCTATCTCTCTCTCTCTCTCTGTCTCTCATGAATAAATAAATAAAATCTTTAAAAAAAAAAAAAAAAAAACCTGTGAAGATAATCTTTTGGCCTAAGAATTTGCCCATAATAATTTCAAGTCTGCTTACTTCAATGTTTTCATCCTCTCGTAGGAAAGCTCCATCTTAAGGTAGTAGGCTTTGTTGCCTTTAGCTTAAGTAGAAAAAATTATGACAGGCAAAAGTATGTTTTTTGAATGGAGGGGTCATAATATTTTAATATCTACCAGCTACTAGATCTTAGAAAGGAAACCAAAAACCTTTAATGAGCACATACTTCTTAAAAATTCTTAGTAAACTTTATATAAGCCCATCCCTTTGATGCATATTAGTACATTCTTCGAACAGTAATGAAAGTTACTTTTCAAAAGAATAACAATGAAATCAGCTCCTTTTAATATAAAAAAGTAGTATCTGTGAATATTTTATTACAATCCTGATAATAGGCCAGAGAGATATAGCTTACCTTGGTACAAAAAGATTTTGCAGGTGTTTTAGTATACTTTGAACATATAGATTAGGCTCTTTAATAACTGGCAATGGAATAGAATCTTTCGGCAATACTAAAGCCATAATCCAGTCTGTATATACATCAACACAATATTTTACAGTCTCTCCATCCAATGGAAGGGTCAGTCCATAGCAAATTACTTCCATGGTCCATTTCACCTAAACAAAAGAAAATAAACATACAGAATCATCACACATCCCTACTATACCTCAGGAGACTAATTTAAAATATTTACCTCTTTTATTACCAAAAACCTCTCAAGTGACAGTATATTCATCTCAACTATATATCATCAGATTTATTCTCAAGGATGTACTTTCCATGGATAAAATATAAACAACATTTCCTAAATAAAATATTTAAGAAGAAAATAATTATTTATTTCTAAATATTAAGCCCATGTTGGCTTTTACCCATTGGACGTTACTACTGTTTGCTATGTGAAATAAAATGCAATATGGGGTCATCTTGATTTTTCCCTAGATACCGGAGGCACAGAAATAGAAAATCTTAGCAATTTTTCTCCTTTAATTTTTATATAGGTATGTGTGTCATTTGGGAAGTCATATACATAAATTCAGTCACACTCCATTTCCAGATTATACAACATTAACAACAACAAGAAGGAATATGAACTGCTCAACTCTTATCCTGTGACTTTCCCTGCTAAAGAAAATAATTAACATGGGAAGGTAAGATCAAACACAAGTGAGAAGGGACTTAAGCTGAGTAAGATCTTAACAAAGCACTTGGTGCACTAAATGAGTTCCAGCCTCTTGACCCATCTGCCATCACATCACAGAGGCTGAGAGAACCTGTCTGAGAGACTGCCAACCCACTGCCTGAAGTCATGAAGAATGAAGACGATTATGGCCAGAAAGGGAAGTTTATAGCACAATTTGCAAAAAAGGATGAAACACTATTCTAGATACTACAAACCGGAAGGTTTTAGTGAATTCCAGGTGAAACTCTGGGACAAATTACTAAGCAGATGATCGGTAAGCACTTATAAAAGGGAAGCATGATCACTGGGAACCAGCCTACTCAAAAAGAACAAGTCATGCCAGATAAGCTTCATTCCTTTACTAACAAGGTTACTATGAAGGCAGTGGACAATTGCATAACCCTGGCAATTTATAAAGCACTTTCATAAATATCACCTACCCATCAAAATAACCCTGTGCGAGAGAGCAAACTATCCTCACTTTATAGATCAGAAAACTGACACTTAGGAAGATTAAGAAATTTGGCCCAGGTCACTGGTTTAGAAATGGTAAAACTGAAAACCTGGGCCCTAGTCTTCCAGCCAGATATCTGAAGCTACTCTCACCATACCATCAATAGCCTTGTCTGGCTAAAGGGAAACTGGGCTTTAGCAAGAACTGTGGTCAGATGCAGGATACCTTTGTGGACAAGATGGGGACATGTGGCCCAAAGGAAGAATGGCTGGATTTGTAAGTGGTTGAAACACAAGAGGAGAGAATACAGTGAGTTAATGTACTAAGATCATTTTGGAAGAAGGTACCCAGTGGCATGCCAAAGGCCCTGCTGAGATTTTAACTTAGGAAAAGAGAGAAAAACAGATTACAGGCTGACCATCAGTAGACACCACAAAACTAAAATGGAAAACTAACTTGTTAGATAGAAATTCAGGATTCAATAAAACTTCAACAGCTTAAAACTAAGGTTGAATCTAACAAAATAAATACATGTACTCAAAATTTTAAGCTCAAAAACAACTAGAAAGGCTAAGTAAAGGTAAAAATACGTAACAGCAATAAAACATAGATATTCTGATACAATATAATCTACTACAGTGATAAACCTTAAAGGCTCTAACACCACAATGAAGTTGTGACAAATATAAGAGGGATTTTAAAAGCGACTACAAGTCCCTAATTGTCAGATGAAAAGACAAAGGAGAAAACATCTCTAGTGATACCTTCATAATAGCTCAACTGTATGATTCCAGAGGACACTGGATTCAAGGAATATTCTCTCATATCGTTTTAAAGGTGGAAAAGGAGAACAAATGAGGGTTGCACCAGAGCACTTCTATCCATTCATGTGCTATCTCTTCCCAGATTACAGGCCCACCAAGAGGAGTATGCACCATAGCAAACACTGGTCCTCGGGGGTAAGTCTTGGCTAAGGTGCTCTGAAGAGAGAAAACCGTTCCTCAGAGTGAAGTACTTCATCCTCCAGCCATCTATGGCCTGCAGAGGGTAAATAAACTGCCTTTAGAGCTATAAGCTTTGGTCTTGTAGCTAGTCTATCTAGATTAAATCTAATCTCTCCTTTGTCAAAAAGAAATCAAAAAGTAATGGGGAGAAAAAGTGGGTCTAAAACCCAAAGTCTGAGGGTTGTAGAAACTTCTTCAAGCACAAAGTTCTAATCCGTATCTTAGCCAGATATCACACTAGCAAGTTCCTGTATCCCTCCATTTTCAGGGTCCCTTCATGACCTCCCCCTGAAAACTTCACGTTAGCCCAGTCACCTGAACCCAAGAACAGAGGATCACCTCCAAGTTGAGCCACCCCAATGGCCCTTATCTTTGGGGACAGCAAACACAACCTCAATTCCAACCACTGGGCTCATAGCCAGATGGGCTTAGCTGTTCTGCAGCACTCTTAAACCTGAGAGTCAGGTGGCTCAGCAGTTGAGCGTCTGTCTTTGGCTCAGGGCATGCCTGGTCCGGGGATCGAGTCCCACATTGGGCTTCGTGTGGGTAGCCTGCTTCCCCCTCTGCCTATGTCTCTGCTTCTCTCTCATGAATAAATAAATAAAATCTTAAAAAAACAAAAAACAAAACTAATGATACACTTTATGTTCATTAATTGAATTTAAATAAAATAAGATATAAAAACAAACAAAAAACCCCTGTGAGTCAGGTAAGGAAAGACAGACAGAGACACAGGAGGGCCTTAAGTTCAATGCATATGTGTAGCCTGAAAACTTGACATAAGATAGGCCTTCCGTTAGAGGCCTTATGGGAGTAGCAATGAAGAACATCCAAACACATCTCTGAATAGAAATCTGAAGACTGGGCCCAGAGCTTAAGGGAAAGGGCCTGATACTTACGCCTCTGTCTCGGGCACAATTCAAGTGGAGAATTGGGTCTAGCTAGCCAGGAGCCAACAAGCACAATGGTACAACCTATTCCTTGACCCCCACAAACTTGCAGTCCCAACCCTCAACCCAAAGGTCAAAATAAGAAGTTCATACTACATTAGACAGAAAGCCATTAAAAGGATAATGTTAAATTCACCAGTAACAAAATTATGTTTTTACACAGTAAAATGAAATGAAGAAACACTTACTTCTTTGTCAGTTTTTAACAAACTCTCACTACCAGCCACTGAAGGGGTACCTAAGGCCTGCCCAAGGGGATGGACCACTGCATTTGCCACCTCTCGCCCAACGCTCTCTGGATAGCTGTGCAGCACACTCGTGTGGCCCTGATCATTCTGGATCACCAAATGCAGTGACCTCCACTCAGAGTACATTGTGCCGCTAAAGGACTATCCAAATGGCACCTGAAAAGACAAAAGAGAATTACTGTTAAATTACACTACTGCAAATTAATAAAAATAAGTAAAACCCAGATTTACCCTACACGGTAAGATAAAGCAGCTACAAACACACTGCCAAGAAGACTGAGGGGGAAAACACATCTAAATGTATTGAGATTGTGCTAAAATAGCCTCGTGGCAAGATCAGGTAGGAAGGCAGACCCTGGGAAGCAGCTATCTAAGCACCTCCCCAAAAGAGCCTCAGAAGCCCTGGAGCGGAACTGGGACAGACGCCACTGTGCAGGGGGATAAAATGATCTGATCTGGTACATTCAAAACATGAGGAAGCCCTCCTCATTCTATGTTCCAGGTTAGAAAAGGCAGAATGAAGTGCCCTAAGTAAGAAATGAAGACATAGGAAAGAGTTTACTCCAAGATCCTTATTTTTCAGTCAACAATTTCCAAATACCTATTACATGCTAGAAACATATCCCTGTTAATTTCCCTCCAATGTCCTCAGATTAGACATAAAATTATTTGAGAATATTTCATTCCCTGCAGCAGTGAAACACAAATTTCTTGTAATGAAACATCTGGAAGTTAGTGTTCTTCAGAAAACAAAGTAAGAGCTCCATTGGGGCACCTGGGTGGCTCAGTCAGTTAAGTGTCTGCCTTCGGCTCAAGTCATGGTCCTAGGATTGAGTCCCATGTCTGGCTCCCTGCTCAGTGGGGAGTGTTTCTCCCTCTCCCTCTGTCCTTCCTCTCTGCTCAAGCACACTCTCTCTCAAATAAATAAAATCTTAAAAAAAAAAAAAAAAGAGCTCCACTTATGAGCATTTACTACATGCTACTCATGCAATCATCAAAATAACTCAATGAACAGGGGCGCCTGGCTGGCTCAGCTGGTTAAGCATCTGACTCTTGGTTTTCAGATCAGCTCATGGGATCCAGCCTCACTCGGCAGGAGTCTGCTTGGGATTCTCTCTCCGCCCCACCTCTCCCCCTACTTGTGTGTGTGTATGCACACACCCTCTCTCAAGATAAATAATCTTGAAAAAAAAAAAAACCAACTCAATGAATATTAAGGAATATTATCTCTATTTCACAGACAAAAAAATTGAGACATAGAGAGGTTTGCTTTTTACCTGAGGCTTCAGAGCTATAACGTGGTGGATCTGGGTTTGAATCCATGTCTGTTGGGTTCCAGGGACCATGCTCTTAACCATGGCATATACGGCCTTCTCCCTATTCTATACATTCTCCATAGCATGTACTGTTTCTCCCTGTACTGTATATTTTCCATGAAATGATCTATATCTACCATGCAAATGAAAAACTTTCAGCCACAGAAAACGTATCTATATGAATGCAATATAAATGTTACAATCATAAACACCATGCTCATGAAGAGAATCAAAGATGGTCAGCTCTTTCCAATTCATTTGTTAACTTTCATCTTCTACTTCTTCTGAAATCTGTATGCCCAGCCAGCAGAGTTTAAGCAAAACATATGGGTACACTTAATGTTTAATAAGTTCTATCCCTTAAACTAATTTTTCTTCATACTGGGAAAGACTAGCATTCAATTTTATTTTTAAAAACCTCACTCCTGCTCAATAGGTATCAGTGTTTTTCAAAAGGATATGGCATTTGAGAATTATAGGCCTGCAGAATGAAGATGAAACTCCTCAGTACAAAAGTCAAAGTTCTTCACAGACTGTTCCCAAACTACCTTTCCCTTTTCCATACAGAGGAACCCATCACGTTCCCTTCCCCTCCTGCATACCTCCCATTCCCACCCCTACTCAATCTTCTCAGCTTCTTTGGGAATCTGGTGGACTCTGGGCTCAGGTACCTTTCAGTGATCCCATGAAGTCATATACACACTATATAGAGTTATATATACACATAGATATACATGCTATATACACAGTTTCTTACATGAATGCATGTAAGTATTATACCACAGGGGGTTTTGTTTTGTTTTAGTGTAGCTTTTTGTTTTTTAACTTTTTCATTTTGTTTGGCTTCATGTCCTGTCCAAATAATTCACTTCCCTGAATAAATAATCCATGTTGACTATCTAACATTTCCTCCTGTATCTGTTCCGACCTAATTTAATCATATTAAAATAATTTGTACACTTGGCATAGATAGGGATTCTATCCCTCTCTATATGTTTTTTTTTTTCCATTCAACAATGCCTCATGAACATCCTTCCAACTAATAATAGATTCTTTTTAATGACTGTGTAACATTCCATGGCATGGGTGTGGTATAACTTATTCAGCCAGTCTCCTGATGATGTGTATTTACTTCATTTCCCATTTTTTTTTGTCACCAGGAAATGATGCAATAAACATGCTTGTTCATATAAACAGTAGCCTTTTAATTTCTATGGAACAAGTTCCCAAGAATGAAACTATTGGATCAAAGGGTATTTGTTTTTAATGTTAATAGGTCCTGTCAGACTGCTTACCCAAAAAAGCTGTTACAACTTCCATCTACATTAGGAATGCCTCTCACTCCCTATCTCCTGCCAGGAACTGCTTGCTTTTTCTTTCTTCAACATGTGACAGGTATGAAGTGAAATTTCATTGTTCTAATCTCATATTTATATTTTATAGCTTTTAGTTCTGGCTTAGGTGGTTTGTGCCTCCCATCTCCTCTATCAGTGTTTTTCAAACTGTTGGTCATGAAATGAATGTAATGGGTAATACTTTTGTTTTTAATTACATGCAATAAGATATACAACAAAGGAATCACATTTAGTAAAGGTAAGCAATGTTCTGTGAAACTTGTTTCAGTTTTCATAAATGCATATTTCTGGGTGGGTCACAATGTAAAATACATTTATTATCAATCTAGGTCCAAAAGTGTGGAAACATAACCCTAAGGTATACATGTAATCTCCCAGATTTCCTGCAAGACAATTGCTTATTTCTTCACACTTAAGTTTTATATTTATCTGGAAATTACTTCTGTAAGTGGTATAGGAAAGGTGCAATTTATTTTCTTGTAAATGTACAGTCAACTGTGCCATTATTATTTATTAAAAATACATCCTTTCGGGATCCCTGGGTGGCGCAGCGGTTTGGCGCCTGCCTTTAGCCCAGGGCGCGATCCTGGAGACCCGGGATCGAATCCCATGTCGGGCTCCCGGTGCATGGAGCCCGCTTCTCCCTCTGCCTGTGTCTCTGCCTCTCTCTCTCTCTCTCTGTGACTATCATAAATAAATAAAAATTTAAAAAAAATAAAAATAAAAAATAAAAAAAATAAAAATACATCCTTTCTCATCAAATTGAAACACCAATTTGTCATACACTAAATCCTCATTTATATAGGAATCTATTTATGAATCTGTTCCATTCAACTATTTATCTATTCCTATGCCAATGCCATAATGATTTAAATTCGGTAGCTTTACAAAATGTTTTAATACCTGGAAAGAAGCCCCTTCCACTCCCCCATTCTTTTTCAAAACTTTACTAGCTTTTTCAAAACTTTACTTCAAAATTTTTCTCAGCCCAAATTATTACATATGTGTTCTTCTATATAAAATTTAAGCTGATTTTATACAATTAAAAAAATAGACAAAATCTTGCCAGGAATCTAATTGAAATTGCTCAGTGTCCACCTGCCCAGCCTCATCTCCTACTGACACTTTCCCACACAGACCCCTTCCCCTAGCTATGGCAACAAAGAACTACTGATGATCACTCAAACCCAACAAGGTTTTTCCCACCCTGTGTTACTGCTCGAGCTACTCCCACTGATTGCACTGCCACGCCAAGCCTTGATCCACCTTATGAAATACTACTACTCCTTCAGGGAACGGCACAAATATCTTCCCTTTGGTAAGGCTTTTCTACACATCTCAAATCACCTCTTTTCCATGTGCCTATTTTTTTTTTCCATGTGCCTATTATAGGCTGGTCATACCAAGCCTCACATTAACTTGTTAGCCATGTAATGATACCTTCATCACAAGACTATCAACGTTTTCTGGGTAGAAACCTCACTTTCTCAATCTCTGAATAGTTCCTAGCACATAATAGATACTAAATAAATGTTTCAGAATGTTAAGTTTTACCAGTGGGAAACAGGAAGATACTAGAAAGTTCCCTTTATTTATCTGAGGTGTGTCTAAAATTTTGCAAGCCATACACAAATAAAATTGGAAAATGTCCATTTGTTTTATGCTATTGGTTTTTAAAGAAAATATATGGCTTCCAAATATTCTTTAAATATTTGGCATGCATTCCAGAAAACACACTACTGGAGGAAAACAATGTTTTAAGGCCAAACAAGAAGAGAGCTAGCTTTCAAACTCCACTGTACACATAAGAATCATGGAAGGGCAAGTGCAGTGGGAGGGTGGGGTGCTGCATATTTCCAGGTTCTTGTCACTGAAATTCTGTATGGGTCTGCATTGGGGCCTGGGAATAGACATTTTTAAAAAACAGCTGCCATCCCTCCCAATTCTGAAAGACATATTATTTAAACACACACACACACACACACACACACAATGAAAGACCAATCAAAACAGGCTTAATAGCTCTTAAATTCTTAAAAACTGGGACGCCTGGGTGGCTTAGCAGTTAAAGCATCTGCCTTTGGCTCAGTTCGTGATCCTGGAGTCCCAGGATTGAGTCCCACATCGGGCTCCCTGCATGGAGCCTGCTTCTCCCTCTGCCTGTGTCTCTGCCTCTCTTTCTCTCTGTGTCTTTCATGAATAAATAAATCTTAAAAAAAAAGATTCTTAAAAACTCTTAAGAAATAAATTTTAATTCTTTAAATGTATTTTTAAATAATTAAAATGTAAAAAAATGAAACATGTAAAGTAGAAAAGTATAGAAAGGATACAGTGAAAAAGCTAAACTATTAAAATGTATATAACAGAAAAAATATGCTAAATTTTAACAAAATACAAATAGACAAAAATATTAAGACAAAGATGTGCATTATAATTACAGGCAAATTAAATAAAACAATGAAGAGAAAATAAGCAGGAAACAGACATGAATTAAAAAAAAAAAAAACAAAGCAAAGCAACAAAGATACTGTTTTGTACCTATTAAACTAGCAAAACAAGTGATAAAACTCAATACTGATTAGGAGGTAAGGCCAACAAGACATACTCAAGAATTTAGGTCAATGGTTTTCAATATGGAAAAACTGCCTCCTAGAGGGCATTTTGGAAATATTGAACGCACTTCTGGTTCACACAATGACTGAGGCATGCTATTAGCATTTATGGGCAGGGTCAGGAAATCTAGACATCCTGCAATGCAGGAGACAGTCCTGCACAATGAACAATTATGCTACTTTTCACATGACTATCAAATGTCTGCCAGAAAATCATTCTGTCCTTAACTGTCTGAGCCTAGAAATCTAACTCCATTTTATACAAAAATACAAATTTTTAATGTGCTATTTTAATTTGTACTGAATTTTCCAGTAATGCAATTAATCATGTAAAATGCAAAAAGATTGGACCATTTTATGGTTAGAACCCTACCATAGTAAGAACTGTTAAAAAAAAAAAAAAAAAAGGAACTGTTGACCATTTCAGAAAACTCACATCACCAAAAGCTATGCCACTGGTGGTATCTAGCTGCTAATACTACACACTGCTATCAGGAATACAATCACAAGAACTATATATATACTTATGTAGCCCTTATTTCAAAATGTCCAAAATATGAGAAAAAAAAGTCTTCAATAAATGGTGCTGAGAAAACTGGATATTCACATGTAAAAAGGTGAAACAACTCCTACCCTACACCATTCACAAAAATTAACTCAAAATGGATTTTAAGACATGAAACTCCTAGAAAACATAGGAAAGGCATGAAAATCCTAGAAGAAAACATAGGAAAAAGGCTCCTTGATGTGGGTCTTGGTAATGGATTTTTTGGAAATCATACCTAAAGCACAAGCAACAAAATGAAAAATAAATGGAACTACAGCAAACTGAGAAGCTTCTACATGGCAAAAGAAACCATCATCAAAGCAAAAAGACAATCTATGGAATGGGAAAAAATACTTGCAAAATGTGTATCTATTAAGGGGTTAATATCCAAAACATAAAGAACTCATACAACTCAATAGCAAAAAAACCCCCAAATAATCCAATTATAAATGAGCAAAGGATCTGAATAGACATTTTTCCAAAGAATATGTATGAATGGACAACAGGTACATGAAAAGGTGCTCAACATGATTAGTCTTTAGGGAAATGCAAATTGAAACCAAAATGAGATACTACAAAAAAAAAAAAAGAGAGAGAGAGAGAGAGAGAGATACTACCTCATGCCTGTTAAAATGGCCATCATCAAAAAGACATAATAAATGCTGGCATGGATGTGGAGAAAAGAGGACCTATACACTGTTGGTGGGATTGTAAACTGGTACAGCCACTATAGAAAACAGTACGGAGGTTCCTCAAAAAATTAAAAAACATAAGATCCAGCAATTCCACTTCTGGGAATATATCCAAAGGAAATGAAAATGCTAATTCAAAAAGATATCTGCACCCCCATGTTCAAAGCAGTGTTAATACACGGAAACAACCTAAGTGTCCACTGATGAATGATAAAGAAGTTGTGGTGTGTGTGTGTGTGTGTGTGTGTGTGTGTAATGGAGTATTATTCAGCTATAACAAAACAAGAAAATTCTACCATTTGCAACAACATGGATGGACCCTGAAGGCATTATGCTAGGTGAAGTAAGCCAGACAAAGACAAATACTGTATGATCTCACTTATATGTGGAATCTAAATAAATAAATAAAAATGAAAAACCCACCAAAATCATAAAAAGAGAGTTCAAGATTTGTGGTTACCAGTGATGAGGGCTTTGAGGAGAGGAAACTGGAGGAAGGTGGTCAAAAGGTAGAAACTTCCAGTTACAAGATAAATAAGTACTAGGGATGTACTGTACAAACGTGATGACTACAGTTAACAGTGCTGTAGGATATACAGGACAGTGTTAAGAAAGCAGATCCTAAGAGTTCTCATTACAAGGAGAATTTTTTTTTTTATTCTATCTATAGGAGATGATGGATGTTAACTAAACCTATCATGGTAAGCTATAGGCAAGGCATTGTGGAAGATTAGAGGACAAAAGATTACTTTTGATTGAAAGAAGGGCTGAGCTGGAAAACAACGGGATAAGATCAGGGAAGAATAAATGGGGTATTGAAGGAAGGTTACAATTTCAACAGCAATAAGAAAATTAAGAGCGAGAGTATAAAGAAGTGAATAGAGAAGAAAAATACATAAAAGGAAGGGTGCTTGTTTCAAGTAGCAAAAGACAGCACCAGAAACTAAAAACCTAGAGTAGCAGAAAAGAAAGCTGTATGTAGAAGGGATAAGATTTCAAAGACACACAGTGACCAATTTTGAGAGTATGAATGCTAGGATTGGAGCTTTATAATGAATTTAGCAAAAACTGGGGCAGAGAATGAGATAATATTAACTTTATCATAGAATACAATAGGAACTAGAATTTGGTGTAAGTGTCCAAGACAGGCTGAAGGGACAACAGAAAATTAAACTACCGTGTGGCTAATATACTGAAGAGGGGAAGGGAAGGAAGGATGGGAACAAGGCAGAGAGGACAGGGCATTGCAGTGAGAAATGAAAACGTAAGTGAAGTTAGATGATTAAGGGCTCTGACTGCTAGGTTAAGGATCCTGTGTATCCTCCCAGAAAGGCCCGGTCAGGGATGCCTGCTTTTGGCTCCGGGTGTGATCTGGGATGCTAGGATCGAGTCCTGCATGGGGCTCCTCTCGGGGAGCCTGCCTCTGCCTATGTCTCTGCCTCCCTCTGTGTGTGTGTGTGTGTCTCATGAGTGAATAAATAAAAATCTTAAAGGGAGGGAGGGAGGGAAGGAAGGAAGGAAGGAAGGAAGGAAGGAAGGAAGGAAGGAAGGCAGGCAGGCATGCCTGGTCAACTATCACCCTGAGCCACAAGCAGAGAAGTCTCTATCTACCTCAGGGCTTCGGAAGTAAACATGACTGGAGAAAGGAGATGATATGACAGAGCTCTCCTGCAGATCACTTAGTTTCTTCCCAACTCTACATGTGTCCATTTTCTAGGTAATCTCCCCAGAGGTTTCTATATCAGGTGACTGTGTGCTGGTGGTAATAGCTTATGGTGTGTAGGTACCACCACAAAGTAACATGAAGGTTTGATTTAATCGACAGATTACCAAAATGATCGATACAGTGGTAGCGGTAGACACACTGAGACCACAGTCTGACATTAATTACATCAACTGACTCAAACAATATTTATTACATGCCTTCTATACACCAGCACAGGGAATAACAACAGTGAATAAGATCCCTGTTCCCAAGAAGCTTCAAGTCTAATTACAGAAAATAATTTTTTAAAACTTCATAAAGTATATCAAGACATCAGTTATTTCATGAAGAAAAACATTTATTAAAACCTGCTACGTGTCAGGTATTATCCTAGGTATAAGTACACAGATATAAACAGGACACAATGGCTGTCCAAGGAAAGGTTTCATAGTAAGGAAGGCAAGAGAAAATCTACGACAGTACCAGAGTACTGTAATATTCAACATGATTAACTGATGTAATAAGTTATGAAGCCAGCATCAAATAAGAGAAAAATTACTAGAGATCTTACTTGATAACAATGTACCTTTATAAAACTGATCATTTTGAAAGAGTATCCACATGTTATTTCATTTTATTCCAACAACAAGCCTATAAAGTTCAGTAAAACAAATGTACTAGACACTATGTGAGAACACAAAAAACGCTATAACTTGCTCAGAGTCACATCAAGTGACAGTAGAGCTGGGACAAGAAACTCTACCTTTTGCTCCAAAGTCCAATGCTCTTCCCTTTTGTTCTGACTCCATACCTCACCATTATGACCTTGGACAAGTCACTTGGCATTTCTTTGTCATAGTTTCCTCATCTGCAAAACAGGGAGAACACCTGCAGTACCTACCTAAAGTAACTTGGGGGAAGGATCAAATAAAGCAACATTAAGTCAACATATTTTAAGATGTACAAAGGCAAGGTACACATTATCAGGCATGCCTTGCTTCTCTTAGGAAAAATAGGGCACAGGGTGCCAAAACACTGAGTAAATAAATGAACCACACTGGATTTTAAGGCATACATTGCTCTCAAGGTCGCCCATTCAACTTTATGACAAAGACAAAAGGATTGTAGTTCACATTTCTGTTGTAGTCCCATTGACCCTACAAGGCAATTATCAATCAAGTTTCATCAGAAAGGTATGTATTCACCTATATACCAGATTCTGTTGGGGATCAGGTGTTTGATAACACCTGAATCACAAGAAAGAAAGACAGGTTGTGCCTGTATTCCTCCCTAAAAGTGTAAACAGGTTGTTTTTGCTGTTAAAAAAAATAAAAAATAAAAGTATGAGTACTATGAATACCCTGCCTGCCCCCAACCAGCACCACCACACTTCCCATCTTTCATGCCTCAGACCTGCTCTGTCCAATACCATACTCATAGCCATATCCAAATGTAATCATATTTAAATTACAAATTCAGTTCCTCATTTACACACTAGTCACATTTCTAGTGCTCTGCAGTCACATGTGGCTAGTGGCTACCATCTTGGAAAGTCCAGGTATAGAACAGCTCTATCACTGCAGAAAATTCAACTCAACAGAGCTGCCTGAGATACTACATTTTTATTTTTATTTCCACTCTGACTATAGACTCCTTGAGGACAGAGGCTATGTCTTCCTTATCCTGGTATCCTTGATATACACAGCAAAGCACCTATCACACACCAAGCATTCACATTATACATCTAATTGAGTATCTCAAACATAGCAGACTACTCTGTCACTTCCCCCACCCCAAAACACACACACACACACACACACACACACACACACACACAAATAACAAACAAGACATCCTCTCACATGGGGGATAGGGGTGGAAGAAAATTCTGTATGTGCAGGAAGGAATCTGCTTTCTAGTTCTTGATGTGCTAGAACCCAACCATGTAGTCTTGGGAAAATTATCTACTTTCTTCACCTCTAAAAACTTAGAATTAAACTCCATGTACTTTAACTCTAAAACTTTAATCATCTTGTAACAAAGGAAGTCATGTATTCTATCCAAAAGGTCTTTATACATGTCAGAGAACACATCTGCTAACACTGATGAGTATCTCAAATTAAACAGAATCCATTTCTACGGCTCAGGCTATCTTGATTGGAGTCACTTTTGGTCTTTAACTGAGCATGTGGAATTTTTCACCTTTACTTAGGATATCAACTACAGGGTAAAGCCTCAGGCTTGAAGATTTAGTTTCTTCCATGTGCTGAGGCCAGAACTGGATACTCTGTCCATATCTGATTAGAGAGAAACAAGGGCAAGTTTCTTGAGTATCTGAATTTAACAAGAATTATCCCATCAGTTTCTCTATTAGCCTTAGCCTAAAAATTGACAGAATAGTACAAAGTTGAACCAAGAGAATCTTTCTGTAACAATCCTTATCCTATAAAGAATGTCATTATATAAAACATATATATTTTTATTCAGTCCACACTTCACCATATTTAACGGCTATAAAAAAAACCTTCATTGTCCCCAAACCTCTTTATAATGACCTTCACACACATATTCACTCATTCCCTTTTATAAACTTTACATGGTTTGAAGACCAGCTAAGAACAAATACAATCTGAATTACTGGCCTGCCTTTCTTTAAAATCTGTAAATATTCTGGACAATAGCAGTTCAGGCACTCTATAATAAATTATATTAAGTTTGTCAAATCTTCTGACATCAAAGTTTTAATTTTCCTTAAATACTACCTATGTCATCTCTCCTAGTGAACAGGATGAACTAACAGCCAATTCCATCTACTAGCATTTACTAAGTACCAACAAGACAGTAACATTTAGTAAATGACAACTAAACACTATTTTGGACAATGAGGTGGGGACCATATGCAAAGGCCTAAGGGTAATTAAAGGTTTCTACCACAGAACTGACCCTATCTGATTACAATAAAATCAGATATAAAAAAAAAAAATCAACCAATGTTATTTACATATAATCCTACATAGTGCCCTGCCAATGTAAGAACTCAGTGTCTGTCCAACTGCTGGATGGATAAATTAATGAATCTAACTAGAGCGTTTCTAAGCAAAAAGAAAAAAACTCTATAGGCTAAGAACTGCCTTTTGCAAAAATGGAAATAGAGAAGAATCTGTTTGTAGCATGAAATCTATGACATAGAAGGGACTCAAATATGCCAATCAGTAAGACCTGTGTGCGTCTTTATCAAAACACTGGGAAGAACAGAGATAAAGAAAACACAGTTTGAGTTACTCATAATCTAGTAGAGAAGACCTAAATGCAACACAGAAGAAGAACTGGCATATTCCATCCTGATAATGCTAAAGAGCACACAAGAATGACCAAGGAGGTGGGGTGTCACAGACAGAGGCATCCCGAAGGGCATGTTGGGAGTTAGGCAGCCAGAGACTGAAGAAAAAGCTCTATGCACCTGTGTGAGAAAGGGCAAAAGTGTATGCATACGGGTGGAACGGGGACAGAGCTGGAGAACAGCACAGGCAGAAAAACAGCATACGCAGAGATGACCCAGAAGTCCAAGACACTAGCCCCATGAGTATCGTGAATCCAGGAAAACTGAGAACTAACAGTTTTGCGTGAGACGTATACCGTGTACACAGCAACTCAGAAATCCTGCGGGAAAGTTACTTTCCATCCCCAAGTGGCTTTCCCAAGGTGGAGTCGTCACTAACGCCTAAACCTCAGAGACAGACGATCTCGATCTCGGCGAGTGGCATCTGCATTTTTAACGGGCTCCCAGATGAATTCCCCGAGACATTTAAACCGGAGACACGCTGAAACGTCTTCTGAGGTCTCAGCAGTTCCCAAAGTTTGCTACACCCTGGAACCGCACGGGGCTCCCTAAGAGACACGGAGTCTGTCTGCCCCCACTCCCCCCCACCCAAACACTCGGGCTGAATCCGTCTGGATGTGCTACCCAAGCTTCGGGAATCTTTAAAAGCTGCCCCCACCCCCCACCCCGACTAACGTGCAGCAAAGTTGGGAGCGCCGCTGACCTCATTAAGAACTTGAATCTCGGAGTCAGGCCGCCTGGGTCCAAATTACCAGCTACGTGACCTTGGGCAAGCAAGCCACGAAATCCTTCGGAGCCTCGGCTGCCTCGTCAATGAAATGGGGATAACGATCCTACCTTACAGGCTTGCTGTGAAGTTAGACGTGGTGGACGTAAGGGCCTGGCACGACGCCCGGCGCACAGCGAGCGCTGAACGAGGACCGGCTGTTTATGGTGCTTATTACTCTTCCTCGTCCGACTGTCACTGTGCCGCGGGCAGCAGCGTCCCCCCAGGGCGGCGGCAACTCAAGCAAACCCTTCTGCTGGACCAAATTCCTCGCCGGAGTTGTCTAGCTCCGCTCCAGACCCGCCCCCTCCCCCGGGTGGCCGGGAGGGCGCATCGCCCCGCCGGGGTAGCTCCGAAGGGTCAGACCGGGTCGCACCCGCCCGGGCAGAAGCCGCCGACCCCCCCCGCCCCCCGCCCCGCGGAGTCAGGGCCAGGCTCCGCCGGACCCCGCGGGGCCCCCCGACGAAGGCAGGGACGCGCTCCCGAGAGCAGGGCCCTTGCGGCGCCCGGGCCGGACGCACAGATTGGGCCGCCGCGGGACCGCCCGGAGGGGAGGAGAGGGGAGGGCCGCCCGCTTACCTGAGGCGACGGGCGGGGCCCGCATCGCTGGGGCGGGCGCCGCCGCCGGCCGCGCTCGGCCTTCCGCCTCACGCCACCCGCGCCATAGTGCCGGCGCTCTTGCTGCCCCGGCCGGCTGTCCTCAGGCGGTCGGTCCGTCCACCCGTCAGCGACTCTCCGAGGGCGCCCGGGGACGACGAAGGCCGGTCGGGCCGGCCGGCTGGGCTCTGCTCCGGCAACTTCCGACTGCCAGGGGCGGCAGCGTCAAATAACTCCCCGAACCGAGGGGACCACGGCGCGTGCGCGTCGCGCCTGATCAGAGACTTCTGCGGGTCCGAAGCCGCGGCGTCAAATAACTCCCGAGACACGGCGCCGGAAGCTGCGCGTGCGCAGCTTTCCCAGGTGGCCGCGCGGGGCATAGTCCCTCCTTCCTTTCCGGATCAAGTGGAGTGGGAGGGGCCGAAGTGCGGGATGCGCCTGCCTCGTCTCCATACAGCCCCGGGGGTGTTCCACCTGTGTCCGCGTGAATCAACCCAGACTCCGCGTGTTTCCCGTGCGGACGCAGTAGAGGGCTTCTCGGCAAGATTCTGGCTCCACGTTCTGGGAGTTTCTCACATTCCCACCATTACAGAGCACCCTTTTCTTTGAAATGTTGCCCTTTACTTAACCACCCCATGATTACCTGGGCGTCGTATCAACTATAAGAAATACTCGATTCGAGGCCAGGAGCAGATTACAAAGATGAATCAGAGATCAAATTCGGAGCCTCTGGTTAAGGAACTGAGAAGACATTAATAATTAATAATAATAATAATAATAGCAGGAGATACCGGTTTGCCATAAAAGAGGAGGGAGGCCATGGCTTTGAGACTGTCCTTGATATTCAGAGAAGACGGGATCAGGGTGTTGGGTAGTGCTGAAGGTATAGTTGTCCGAAAAAAGCCGAAGAGAGCAGAGAAAACGCTGACTCCTTATCTTCAGGTAGACTAGACATGCGAACTGATTTTCTCATAAAAAGGATAGAGAAGAGTATCTCAAGACCTCGCCCCACCCCAGGAGAGTTGCTAGAGAGAAGAGGAACAAGGGGCAAGAATGTTCCAGAACAGGAGCGCCTGAATGGCTCAGTGGTTGAGCGTCTGTCTTCGGCTGGGGCCTGATTCTGGGGTCCTGGGATTAAGCCCCCAACTGGCTCCGGGCAAGGAGCCTGCCTCTTCCTCTGCCTATGTCTGTGTCTCTCATGAATGAATAAATAAATTTTTAAAAACTTAAAAAAAAAAAAAAAAAAGGATGTTCCAGGACAGGAATGGGGCTGTATAACCAGGACACTTTGTGGATCAAAGCCATGCATATCAATTAAAGTGCGACAAACACTATAAGAGGTTCATTCAATATCTATTCCAACCACTTATCCCTTGCCTTTCAGAACTAGAGACTAAAAAGCAAAGTATATAGTTTCCAACCTCCCTTACAGCTAGGAGTAGCAACCAAATGAAGTTCTGGCCAATAAGATATAGGCAGAAGTCCTAAGGGAGAGCCTCCCTTCTGGAATAAAAGGGAAGCTTTTGGAGACCTTTACTTCCCATTCTCTTTCTTCATTTATGGAATTCAGGCACAATACCTGGAGGTGCCACAGTCATCTTGAGACCATGAGGAGGACTGTGCTAAGGAAAGTGGAACAGAAAGACAAACCTGATTCTTTAGGACATACTCAAGCAGCTGCACAAACCTTGAGCTGCCTTCCTGTTTTATGAGAGGGGGGAAAATCTTATTTAGAACACAGTTTGTTGAGTTATGTGTTACTTACTTTCTTTTCTTTATATGTTACTTTCAACCAGACTCATTTCTAATATAATAAATACTGAATACCTATAATGCTTTAGACTGGTAAGGGGCTGATAATGAGGGTGACAAATTGGAACAGATCATGGGAATTGGGAAAGTGATAGACACAGGACTAGGAAGCTGTCTGAAAGCTCCTGGGAAGATAATGAAAATATGTCTGTCTCCCACCTGGTGACTTCAATTCATTCCTAAAAATTCTGACTCTAAGTGAAAGCTGATAAATGAAAAAAGAAAGAAAGAAAGAAAGAAAGAAAGAAAGAAAGAAAGAAAGAAAGAAAGAAAGAAAGAAGAAAGAAAGAAAGAAAGAAAGAAAGAAAGAAAGAAAGCTGTTAAATGAGAGAATATATTTCCTTTAATTTTAATGGGAAAACAAAACAAAAAACATGTTCAATTCCAACCCAAGACACCTAAGTATTTTTACAGAAAAAATATATCTATGGAATAAAGGAAACAACAATTATATAAGCAACAAATAATTTTAAGTGAAGAGCATGGCTTTTACATAAAATCCAAAGCGTAAGGACTATTGTACTGGTCAGGAAGATAAGATTTAACATTCAGTGGGAGTTGGTGGAGAAAAGATGCAAGAGAGTCATTCTTTATTTTTTTTTTCATTCTTTATTTTTTAAGTAGGCTCCATACCCAATGTGGGGCTTGCACTTATGATCCTGAGATCAAGAGTTGGAGGCTCTACTGACTGAGTCAACCAGGTGACCCAAGAGTCATTCTTAAAAGGTAATACATTTCTGCACCTTTTTCTTTACCATTTTTTAAAAATTTTTGAAGGCTTCTCTTAAACTAGCATGAGGATAAAGTTATAACCTGCACACACACACACACACACACACACACACACACACACACACACAAACACTCGAGGGAGGGAGAGGACTAAACATGACACCTTGAACATGTGAGGAAAGTGTGCACACAAAATAGACTGAGGAAACATGAAATGCCATACAGAGGGAAACCTTATGGTTTCTCCAAATACAGTGCCTAATTCGAACATGTTCCACATCATAATTTCTAACTAGAAGAGAAGATTAAATTTGGGGAGTGTCTTTATCTGAAAGTGTTATGTCAAAATATCACCTTGTATTATGTACTCATTTGCTGTGTATTAAAAGGTATTGCATTCGAAAAAGGAAAACTGGAATTATATTAACCTTTTTTGGCAGACTTTTTCCCCCAAAGTTGATCACATAGATAGATAGATACACATACACACATATACATATACACAAATATACACAAAACCCATCCTACAGGTCTTACAATGTAACAAACATTTTTCTCACTGGCAAAGGGGATCCATGCTCCCTCCCCTTGAGTCTGGTTGTGACTGTCCTGGCCAATGTGGCAGAAGGAATACTATGTAGCTTCTGGGACTAGGTCATAAAGAGGATACAGCTTCCACTTAGCTTACCGCCTTTTGCAATATTCATCCTGGAACCCAGTCACCATGTTGGGAGGAAGCCCAGGCCATATGAAGAGACCATGCGGAGGTTTTCCCTCAGAGAGCATGAGCTAATGTTTCAGCTGGCAGCATTAAGTGGCCAGATATGTGAGCAAGGAAGCCTTCAGATGATTCCAGTCCACAGACTTCATGCCAACCTACCTGATACCAAGCAGAGCAGAGACAACGTACTCCTTTTGAGCCCAGCCAAAAGAGCAGATTATGAGCAAAATAAGTATTTTTATTGTTTTAAACCACTAAGTTTGGGGGTATATTGTATGCATTCATAGTAATTAAAACACTTTCAAGAGCCATAATTGAGAAAAGTTGTTAAAAGAGGTAGGAGAGGTATGTCATCTGTAGCCAATTTTTTTTTCTTTTCTTTCTATTTCAAAATATACAGAACTAGTTTGGGGTAGATATACAGAACTAGTTTGGGGTAGATAATGGTTGGGAAAACCTATTTCTCTTGAACTTAATATGGTACTGGCACAGTGTAGGTACTCAGTAAACATTTGTTAGGTGGATGTGGGGGTGGTGGATGGAAAATTCATTGGCTTGGCATCTAATCCACTTTCTTGCTCTACTGTTAAGTTTTAATGAGTAATATCCAGTGGCCAGTGGTACTACCATCATTAGACCTACGTAAGAGGTTCCCTGCCCCAGACCATTTGCCTCGAGGAGTGCTGCACTGAAGTGCACTAAATAAGATCAGTTTTCCTTAAACTTTTCCAAGTGTCCCTCCAAGGTCAACACTGAGACCTTGGTATGGTGCCTCAAATCAGACCAGGCCCCATATGGAGCCTGTTAGCTAGAAATTTCAACCTTGAAGTTTTCTAAACCTCACTCCAGTGGATGAGACTAGCCAGAGCCAGAAGTGCCATCCAGGCAGGGTGATGCACCCCAAGTCCAAGTCCATTCCCTGTGCATCTCATTCTTTATTTCTTCTCTTTGAAGAGCCCTTCAGCTTCTGTCTTACCACCATGCCTCGCCCCCCCCCCCCCAATCACTTGTTTGTAAGGTTGACCAGACACCTTGAAGAGCTCCAGGACTTACATATATGGAATCATCCTAGAATCTCATGACCAGTTCTGGTTCCAGGAGGACAGCCTGGCAAGGAACTCACTCTTGCTGGCTGGTGCAGAATTTCTTTCACCAGCTTGTATGAGATTAGGCTGCCAAAATAGTGTTGGCATGCTGATTTTGGTGATTTTCACTCACACTGAAGCCACGGTGAATTTAGGACTCTGAGCTACCAACAGTGCACTGTAGATGCTTGGGCTTGAGTTGCATGATGTGGGCCCAAATGTAGGTTCACACCTCTGTGTTCAGATCATGATACTTCCCTGACCTACTGCAGCCAGGACTATAGGGCAGGTGGCAGCAGGGATTCTGTACTCTGTGTACTCTACAGTCCCTTCCTCAGCTGGCCCCCAGGGTGGTCACCTCACCCCCTTTGGCACGAATTGCTGTGCCCTTCTCCTCTGATAACTCTTGAATTTCTGCTCTGCAATAGCAGTATGGTGTTCCCATTAATGTACTTTCTTGCCTGTGATGGACGTGATGGTATGTGTTCTCATCGCTTTAAGCCATGTAGACAAGGGTGGATGTAGCTTGTATGAATGGGATTGCTCTTCTTGCAGAACCCTTCCCTGTGCTCCCTGCTGGTGGTGATGGAAGGGGAGTGTGGCCAGCACTGAAAGCAATCACATTGTAGGAACACAGTGACTATTGCTTAAGGAGCTCAAGACATGACTGGAATATGCGTCATTCATGTTTATGAAACAATATTCCAAAAGGTAAATTTAACATGACCAGAAAATAAATTATCATTCACATTTTCCTACAGATTCCAGGTAAGATTTGTATTTGTAGTTCTCATCAATGAGGCACAGTAAAAATCTCTGAGTCCTTGGAAGCCAGTAGATGGAGACCACCACTCATGGATGATGTAGTGTCATGGGTAATAATATACCAAGCATTAAATAAATGTATTAGAAGACTACAAAGTTAGGTCATATTGCTTCAGTGCTAACAGGTTTCAAATAGCATACATTTTCTGGCAGTGGGAAATATGAAATTAAGCAATAATGGCACATTTTACCGTAAAAAAGATATAGGAAGGGATGGTTCTTGGACTTGAACTGGAAGAGATGGTGCCTGGATACTACCAAGAATCTTCATGTGCCCTGATAGGACAATAAATACAGTCCCAACACCTCCTCCCTACCCATTATTCTAAATCACCACCAATGAATCATTATATTCCACGTGGGCCCATGAATTTTATAAAATATCTTTTCTTAAGATTTTATTTATTTGACAGAGAGAGAGTACAAGCAGGGGGAGTGGCAGGTAGAGGCAGAGGGAGAAGCAGGCTCCCCGCTGAGCAGGGAGCTTGATTCAGGGCTCAATCCCAGGACCTGGGGATCATGACCTGAGCTGAAGGCAGACGCTTAACTGACTGAGCTACCCAGGTGCCCCTGTGATATATCTTTAAGCAAGTATCTTTAAGATACTTGCTTATATAGACAGGAGCTATGCAAAAAAATTTGCTCAAGGCCTTGCACATATTAGGCCTGCCTTGGCCCCCCTCCCCTAGTAGCCCCCTCAAGTCCCTGGGCTCAATTCCTCCTCTTCTCACTCTTGAGAGCATCATTTTCAAGGCAATCTTAATTGCCAACCTGGGCCTCACTGGAGTAGCTGCTTGTGCCCCAGAACATCCCCTCCCGTCAAAAGGCCCAAATTATACATATACTCCTTCCTGCTTGGAGGGAGTATGCCTCCTCTTTTATTTTTAAGACCAGGAAATAAATTTTGTGACCAAATAAGGGTGAGCCACTGAGACTGGACTGTTGTGTCTGAAAGCTGTGAGCAAGAGCCATCACAATTTGTTTATTTTGAAAACTTGACATGCTGCCTATTTGCTGGAATCTGGTTAGGCGGGCAAGTGTCATATAGGGGAAAGTCAGCCTGGATAAGCAAAATGCCCAGAGTGCCTCATGCAAGCCTTCCATGGAATACCTTGATAACTGGCCTTTGGGGGGCAAGTTAAGGAAAAAAATGGACTTTTCTCCAGGATGCATTGGTGACAGAAACCTGACGTATGCTTCCAAAAGAAATAGTTTTTGGGAAACTTACAGAATCAGCTGAGGGGGAGGGCAGAGGTCAAGCTGGGCCAACACAACAAACACCAGGGACTGGGATTCCACCAAATTCCCTGTCTTGCATCTCTGCCTCTCTCTGTATGTGGACTTCTGATTTCACACTCAGTCACATTTTGTTTTGGTTTGGTTTGGTTTTTGTTTGTTTGTTTTTGTTTTGTTTTGTTTTGTTTTGTTTTTGCATATGATGAGATACTTATGCTGGGTTTATCCCAGGGCACATCCCCATCCATCTTCCACCGAGCGTAGGCAGGACAACCACATATAGTCATGCACTGTACAATTCACAGGAGCCATTCACATCATAGTTTATTGTTGAGAAGCAGAGATGCTGGAGATGCTTGGCTGAGCCAATACTATAGGAAATGGAAAGAAAAGGAGGACAGGTTTTCCTAGCACATCCTTCTTTGGTGAAGAGTGGCCCTTGGTGAGCCCATTTCGAGGGAGTTCAAAGAATCCATCCTGACCCTTAACCACCCCCCTAATAAAGTTGGTTCCCTCACAGCTCTGAAGGAGTGCCAAAGACCAGAACACTGGGGAGTTCTGAACCCTCTTAATTCCTGTCTACAAGAGTCAAAACAGGTAAGTCTCCTGTGTGATGGATCACATGCTCCCTTACTGGTAGAAAATCCCAAAGAAATTATTCGAGATTATAAACTCCTTGTGTACTATTTTAGCTGCATTCCACAAGTTTTGATATATAGCATTTTCATTTCATTCAAGTCTGAGTATTCTCAAAAGCTTGTTTTAGTTTTATGTCTTTACATATTGTAGTCCATATGATACTGATGCATTGGTATGTGAAATTTGCTCTGCAGCATACAACGTGGTCAATATTTAGAAATGCTCCAAATGTGCTTGAGGAAAATATATACTCTCTCACCTTTGGGCAAAGATTTCTAAACATGTTTCCTAAAATATGTATTAAAATCAAGTTTAGGGGCAGCCCCGGTGGCACAGTGGTTTGGCGCCGCCTGCAGCCTGGGGTGTGATCCTGGAGACCCAGGATCGAGTCCCACATTGGGCTCCCTGCGTGGAGCCTGCTTCTCCCTCTGTCTGTGTCTCTGCCCCTCTCTCTCTGTGTCTATGAATAAATAAATAAAATCTTTTTTAAAAAATCAAGTTTATATTCCAAAGACCAGGATCTGAAAAAGGAGAAACAGTACCTTTACAACGAAGTCTGGCAGTCGCTCCTTAGGCAAATGATCAAGGTTAACATCACTAGTGATAACTCATGTTGATATCATGTGCCCCTGACATGTGATGAGAGGGGAACTTTATCTCTGATATTCTTTACCCAAACCCATAACCCCATTCTAGTCATGAGAAAACAGGAAAGAAATGCAAATTGAGGGATACTCTACAAAATACTAACATTCTCCAGAACTGTCAAGGTCTAGAAAAACAAGGAAAGACCTGAGAATCTGTTTCAGCTTGGAGAAGATGAGGATACACCATGACAAAATGTAACATGGTGTTCTGGATTGGATTCTGGCACAGAAAATGGGTGTTACAGGGGAAGTTGGTGAAATCCAAACTGAGTCTCGAGTTCAGTAAATGGTAATGTGCCAATATTAATTTCTTTATTGTGTCAAATATACTCCGGCTACATAATAGCCATGTGCTTCTTAGGGGCAGTGGGGTGAAGGGCATACAGGAAGTCTCTGTATTAGGTTTTTTACTTTTCCATAACTCTAAAATTATTCCAAAAGAAAAGATTTATTTTTAAAACTCAAGTCTGTTACTTGTGTCATTCAAATCTTCTAGTAAAAATAAAGTAAGGGGGAAAATAAAGGGAAGTGTCTGTCTCTACTACTCTAAAAACTACCTTGGAGCATTCAGCCCCAATGTCCCTAAGACAAGGAAACAAATAAAAAACTTGGCCATCCTCTTTATATGGTGCAGAAGAACCATCAATGAATAGCGGAGGTCAATAGTTTAATAATGAATCAGGGTATCTGCTGTATCAGCTGTATTCATAAGTCTTCACTGCATCCCTTTAAGGGAGATAACGAGGCCCAGAGAGGGTGACTCTTGTCACCCAAGTCACCCCAATAGGTTGAACTAGGTGCGTGTGGCATGAAGCTAGCACTCTTACACTTACTCCACGCTTGGTCCTCAGCGCTGCATGCCATCCACGCTGGCCCTCCTCCAGCTCCCCCCTAGATCCCCCACACTGCTTGTGTGCATGAACCACTCCTCTGTTGCTCAGTTAACTCCACTTGCTTGGGGAGACCTTCTTTGAATGCCTCCCAAGATCTCAGGTGTCCCCATTTAGTTCCACAGCAACTTTCATTTGTCCTCATTTGTTATAGTCTGTGATGATTTCTTCTTTTGTGGGTTACTCATTTATCACGAAAGGGCTGTGAGCTTACAACTGCCTATGTTTACCGGTGTGTGTTCCCATTGCTTAATGCAGAAGCTGATGCTTAGTAGGTGCTCAGTAAACAAGTAGTAAGTATGAACAACCTCTGGACACACTCAGCTTAACCCAGGAGTTGGGGCTTGTGCTAGAGAAGCACTATGGAAGGCTCTGGATTATGATGCGAGGACTCCACTAGGCATACAGAAATATATACTCGGCCTTACTCTGCCAGGATGTAGGATCCCCAAGAGAGATACTAGAGAACGGGGGAACTAGGTGAGAGCAGCTTCTTTAAGACTCTTCAAAATGCAGCAGCCTTCCTGTTAAGGAGTTGCCCTCACAACACTCTTCTTGCATGGAATTAGCCTTGAACCCCTCACCACCTGGATCTTTGCTCTCCAGTAAGGTAGCCACCTGCCATATGTGGTTTTGAACATTCGAAATGTGCTTTCATCTAAACCTAGATGTACTCTAAGCATAAGATATACACCAGATTTCAAAGACTTAGTTGGGGGAAAAGTGTAAAATATCTCATCAGTAATTTTGGTTATATATTGAAATGACAATATTTTCTGATATAGTGGGTTAAATAAAATATATTATTAAAATGTCATCCTCTTTTTATTTAAGTGGCTACTAGGAAAACTTTAAATTACCTTTGTGGGTGGCATTATGTTTCTATTGGATGGTGCTATTCTAGACCATAAGCTCCATGAGACCCTCCTCTGCTTTGGTCGAAGCTGTATGCCCAGCTTACAGCAAGACTCAGCACACGGTGACTGTTCATAGACATGTGGGGTGTGGATTTATAAAACTTACTATCATATGTACTTGTGTGTGATCCTCTTGAAGGCAGAAACTTTCTTTTTCATCACTGTATCTCTATTCTTAGCACAGTGCCTGACAAATAATTTTTTGAATGGACAAGTGAAACTTCATTCTTCTGGTGCTCTGTTCTCTACAGAAATGGCACAGTGGTGGTAAATGTAAGGTCTCTAATATTAAAAAAAAGCAGCAATAGTAAAGATCAACAACAGTTGATATTTTGGGGTTGGCTGAAACATGCCTATTGTTTCTGTACATGTCAGATTCGCAAATTCAATCCCAAAGACTGTCAATTCGGATGGGGAATATTTTAGAAGACTGGTAAGTGGGCAATGTGAAACAGATGGGATAGAATAGTAACATACCCTAAATTTCTCGTTTTCCAGCACAAACAAGCATCTGACAACCTGATATGCTCATGCTATTTATGAAATCAGCCTGCAACATTTTTCACTACTTAATACAGCAGGCAATGGAAAACCAGCTGAGCCGCTCATTAGAAGACAGGTCCCTTCGTTTCTCTGAGCCTTGGTTTCCTCATTTATAAAATGAAGATAATGAAATCTACCTCACTGGGTTGTTGTGAAGATGGAATGAGGTAATTATATCTATAGGCTTACTTAGTACAGTACGTGGCATTTAATCAAAGTTCAATCAGTTGTGGTGATGATTAACACCAGTCCTACTAGGATATCTGCAAGTTAGCAGAGAAGAAAGTGTTGGTGGTGTCATATTAACAGATGAGTCTGTCATAATGACATATCTGTTTTCCTGTTAACCATCAATAAGCTAGATGTGCTCATCCAATAAAAACGGCTGACATTTATTGAGCACACAGTATGAGGCAGGTATTGTGTTAAGCATTTAACATGCATCACCCTATTTCATCCTTACTGTTGGGGATAGGTGCTGATGGTCAAATTACAGAGCCAGAAACTGAGGCGCAAGGAGGCAAAAGAACATGCTCAATGCCCCAGAGTGATTAAGGGACACCATGAAAATGCAATAGGTTCTAAATGATTTCACTAGGCTGCTTTCCAGGGCAGGTGAAGTTAGGTATCCTGGTGACATGGCAGTTGTAGTTAAGGGGATAGAGAGGCCTCTGTGAGCTATTCCTGGTGCACATTGTCAAGACCATCACTGGTCTCCGTCCTCAACCTTGAATGCTGACAGAGCTCCTTACATGGGTCTGTCACTGTATCCTTCAAGCTGTTAGGGGCAGAGGCTCATTTGGCTCCCTCTAGTAATGGCACAGTGGTGGTAAATGTAAGCTAATGAAAAACAAAAAAAAAACAACAAAAAAACAAAAAAAAAAGGAGGACGACAGGAGTTTTGGTTACTTGGCCATGCCTCCCAAAAACTCAGGGGGAACCAGACCCCAGGCCTTGTGGAACACAAATGTGGTTTGGAAATTGGAATATCATCCTCCCCCTAGAAAGGTTCTAGAAATGGTCCCTCATCTGCAATGGGAGCTCAGTGCTCTCTGTACCTTGGAATCCTGTGGTAACAGGGACTGAATCCCTCTGGCTCTTCCTGTTTCTGTTCTGCAACCAATTACTCCAGCTCCTAACATATTCACAACTCCCCAAGACAAAAACCTGGTCTTAGCCCTACAGCAGGGTCACAGGTTAGGGCTGCCCTCAGGTGGTTGTGCTTCCCTAATTCACTGAGCTGTGGTTAGGGGGGCCGAGGGGGCTGCAGAGTTGGCAGATACAAAGCCTGCCCTCAAGATACACAGCCCAGTCTGACCAGCCAATCCCAACCTGATTGGGCCACCACCCTCCCCACACAGAAGCCATTTGTAATCAGGTCCATCAAGGCAGTGGCCTCATCAGCCACTTGTCCCAATTCCCTGGGCCTGGTACCCCAGAGGAAAGCTTCCCACAATCCCATCCACACTGTAATGGAGGCAGCACAGACTGCCATGAAAGCCCAGAGGTGAGAGGCCCTCCCTTGACTCCAATCACACCTGCCAGGTGAGGCCTTCCCTGTCCACTCAGTTTCAAATGCTACTCCCCCTCTTGCCCCAGACTTCCTGTCTCGTTTCTCTGCTTCATTATTTTTTCCCTTAGCCCTTCTCTGGCATAATACACATTATAGTGCTTTATTTATGGTCTGTCTCTGTCCTCTAAAATGTTAAGTACCATGAAGGCAGGGGTTTGCTCTTTTGCCTTCTTTTGTTGACCAGTTCCTAGGATTGTGCTGCACATAATTGACACTTGGTATGAATGAAAGGAAGGGCAGAGAGTCCAGTCTGGCTGGAGGTTTAGCCAAGAAATCTTCCTGAAAGAAGTGACACATCCTGAGTCAGGCCAGCCTCTGGAATGGGAACTGCATTCCAAGCATGTAGGCCAGAAAAAGGAGACCACATTCAGGAACCTTCAGCAGTAGCATGGAGGGGCCGATGTTGCTCATGGAGAGTGGCGCGTGGGATGAGGATGGATAGGCGGACCGTGGGCAGTGAGGAGGGCCCCGCAGGTACCCCAGAAGAGTGGGATTTCAATGCTAGCACTGAGGCTCAGATGGGGCGAGGGTGGCAGAGGGCAGGAGAGGGCAGACTGAAGAGGTTGGGCCAGGGGTGAGGATCATTTACAATCTGAAAGTCAACGAGTTATTGACTGAGAACTGTGCTTTGAGTGCAGACCGTGTGCCAGGTGCTGCAGCAAGTACCTACCTCCCTGATATACACATCCCATCATTGTACGAGGTGTCACGCAGCAGATGACTGACACTTCTGCAACTTGATTGGTTGGGCTTACCGGGAAGGACATTTTGATGACACTGGCCAAGCTACAGTCAGTGATCACACCTCTATAGCCCCACTCCTCTCCTTGGCCATTTCAGCAACCATGGCAATGTCACCTCCTCCTTTCTTCCCCAACATTCCATCGCTGCCCCTCCTACAGATCATGGATCAAATGGCAGCAGAGATGCCACAAGACTGAGGTGCAAGGCAGAAGTAAATTAAGAATACTGTAAGAAACAGAATAAAGGGGAAGGGAACGTGGTGCACGGTGCTACCGAAGCTGGCAGGAAGCTGCCTGGCAATGAGGGGCTGGTCAGGGTGAAAGAAAAGACATCTACAAATGTCAAGTCAATAACCAAAATCTCACTGCAAAAGGATTTTGGCCAAGCTGGGGAAAATGCGTTCATTTTTCACAAGGGGTCTAGGGCCACGGTTGGAGATACTGGCCCAGAGGGTGGTGGGAGGGACCTTCAAGAGAGAGTAGGAGATATCAGGCCCCTGCGTAAGAATTCAGGAAAGGGGCAAGTCAGAAATAAGGGCCCCTGCCAGAACTGGTGGGCAGAGTAGACGCTTCAGCCCCAAGAATGCCTCCTGTTTGACCGAGGCCATCAATGTACTAAACTCACAAAGGTAGGCCTGATCACCTGGCTTTGACCTCAGCCCTAATCAAGGTGATTTCAATTTCCGTGCAAGGAATGGACAATCACCTTCTCCCTCACCTTTTCAAGAGTTCCTGTGTGGACCATATCTGAAAGACGAGAACAGAGGAGCACCTACCCACAGTGGTGAGGCAGATCCACACATGGCACACCCCTGCCATTACTGTCACTGAACAGAACTCTCAAAGACCAAACCTACCTATAGTAACAGCAACAGAAATCCTGAACCTGGCCTTTGCCTACTTTGGCCCCACAGTTCTCCAAAGAATGGGAGAACCCTGTCCATGCCATGCCCACCCCTACTCAGAATCATCTCCTGGAAACCCCCAGAGGAACCCCACCCCCAGTGCTCAGGACACCCCTGTCTCCTCCAGGACTTTAGCCCGACTCTGCCTCTCCATCCACCCCACTGTCATACTCTTTTCCAAAGCCCTGGCTCAAAGGTCTTTTAGCCAACGATTCTACCATTTTCCTTTTCTCCCAAACCTGAGGCCCCCAGAAGCACTTGGGACGGTTCAACCCCTAGTCCAAACTCTATATCCCATTTCCTATCTGTAGGCCAAGCCTCAGGAGTACGTTAAGTGGAACACCTCAGTGAGTAAAAAATGGAAGATCTGCTCATGATCTGCTTTCTTTATACCTACCTTGCTGGCATATGGAGGTGTGGATTTTAAAAAAGAAGAGAAATAACAAAAACAAGCTTCAGGGTAGTTTCAAGATTTATTAGGCAGGTGAGAGGACAAGGATGCACAGCGCTGAAAACTCTTGAAAAGTCAGAGGAGGAGAAGGCGGGGAGACATGGATGCCGCTGGACAACCTGGCCCAGGTCAAAGCAAACCAGTCTTCCTGGTCCATGGCATTCTGACTCCTGCAGGGGGGGAACGGCAGAGCCAGCTCAAGTCTCTGGCTCCACACCTCAAGCGTCCAGGGTCCCAGGGCTTTCCTTCTGGCCTGCTTACACAGAGAGAAAAACCCTTCCATGCTTTGCTAAGGCAACATGGTGAGAAGGTCTGGCAACGTTCACACGGCAACAGCTTTCTTCATTATGCTACTCCAATGTCCATGATCCACCCACACGACAATCTAAAGGAGAAAGTTCAATGAGGCCAGCAGTCCAGAATTTCCATGTCAGAAACACAGGCCAACTTAGCCCCATTGCTAAGCCCCATTAACTCACCATGATGAGGTCCCTCCAGGACAGCTGGGACCAAGGTCAATCCGAGAGCACCAGTGCCTCCATCCCCTCAGGATTCCTCCAACAATCTCCAGATCCAAGGCAGCCCTCCTAGAGTAAGGACGACGCCACAGGGCAGGTGGTCACAACAGGTGTTTGGGTTCCAATGTGATCTCATCTTTCTCCAAACTGTTATCAATGATCAATGAGAATGTCCCAATTAATCAGGCATGAGCTGCTGGGTTATTTTTCACACCAAACACAACTTAAAAATGAATCTTAGTGCTCCCAGAAGAGTCAAAATAAACACTACCTTAAAGAAGGGGCGTTTTCAGGGCAAGAACAGATACAGTAATTGGTAGAGATGGTGGGAGAGCTCAAGCTCAGAGACTCTTTCACTGAGCCCGCCACCCACCCCCATCCCACACTGGGAGTGAAGGTCACTAATTCAGCCTGCTGTCATTACACGTACATCCCTGCATCTGTCTCCTCGGTGCTTGTGCTCACCTCAGTGCCAAACTCCTCCCCAAGTTGCTCTCCCCACTCCCACCCAATATCTTCTCATTTCCCGTCATACCCACCCCTTTGAAGGTCTGCCTGGGGCCACCAAATACAAAAGGCTGCCACCTTTTGAAAATCTTATGGCAATCAGTATAAACCACTCAGTATTGCACAGTGTCATTATACAGAATTCATCCTGGCTCCTTAAACCCTGTAAAGTATCTAAAAAAACAGAGCCCGGTTTCCCACAATAGGAGGCCAAGCTGAACAAGGCCAAGCTAAAGTGTCCCATCATGGACTCTCACAAGGCAGTGCTCAATGCCAGAGACCAGAGAGCACTAGATGGAGATGGGCAGGACTGTGTGAAAGCACCAGCATTTGAAAGGGACAGTGTGGACCCTCCAAACACGGGAAGCTGCTTTCAACAATTCCTCTCCCTGCATTATCAATGACCAGAGCACAGACAGCCCATGATCGCTCTTGAATGCAGGTGCAAGAAGGGCAGAGAGAGAGACCTAGGAAGAGAAGCAGGTGCTACTGGCCTTTGGAATATATTGAATCTGGGACAATCACCCAGCCAAAATAGGACCTCAAGAGTAGCCATTCTTGCAAAAGCCCCATAGAACCTCCCTGCCAAAGGGAATCAAAGAGAAGTCACTTTGGGCAAAAATGCTGGGAAAATATTAGGGCTGGAAATGATAGGAATCCTGTGGTCTTAAGCAGCACAGAAGTCATCTCTATGATTAAGTTTGTTTTTTAAATGAAGAAAATAAGGTTCTGAACAGGTCACTGAGAGAGTAGCACAAGAGGACTCAAAGCCAGGGACAGGAGTCTCCAATATGAGGGTGCCATTTCCCATCACAACATGCTTCTGCTGTCCTGGAGAGCTCTCATTACCCAGTGAGACCCTGGAGGCCCTTCCTCTGCAGCAGCCCTGAGGACGTATTAAAGGACAGATGTGATCTAGGTTGCCTGGGATTGAGGGAGCAGATCTGGAGACTCATAGACATTACTTTCTCACCTCTCAGTTCCCTTATACATTCATACAAAGCCCCTAGGAACCCACACACGACTGTACTAGATGCAAGGAACCAACATTCCAGAGAAGAAACAAGAGATCTTACCTCAAGGACACTGGGGTCTAGAATGTTCCTGATACAACTCCCATGACACTTCTGCACACAGTGGGCTCATCTGCAACAGACAAGAACCCAAGAATGGGCATCGAACTTGTCCCTGCTCACAGCAGGGCACGCTAGGCATCAGGAAAGGGCTTAACACAGTAGTTATTGGATAAACCAAGCATTCGACAAATGTTGGCTCTTGTTATTTCCTTAACACGTTACGTATCTCCTCATAGAAATGACAATAGTTAACTCTGAAGAGGGAGACAGTGTGTGCTCTACGATAGGGTGACCATTGCTGATTAACGCTTCATTAACCAGTGACAGGCCAAGGCTAGATATACAGGAGCATACCATGGCTGCCCCACAGCACTTATACTGGGCATCAAGGAAACCTCCAGTAACACACATAGCCTGGTTCCCAACAGTAGGGGCAGAAAGTGAAAGCCCCAACAATGACACTAATGCACACACAGGGTCCCCGAGGCCCAAGGTGTCTGCAGAGAAGATGGAACGTGGTAAAACTGGAAGGTGAGGATGTGGATCCTCCAAACAGAGGACAACCCTCCCCTGAATCTTCTCCCTGCACCATCAATGAGCATGACACTGGCACCAGGTGACAGGAGACATCTAAAAGGTGGTAGGAAAGAGGAAGTGCTCCAGGTTTGGAAGGGACAGGAAGGGTCCCTTCAAACACGGGGAAGTGCTTTCAAAAAATCCTTTCTCTGCACCATCAATGACCTGGACCCGGGCAGCCCATGTCAGCAGCCTGCTATCTTCCCAGGCAGGGGAAAGCTGCGCCGCCAAGCCCAGGACCCCGAGCACCATCAGCACTTCGTGCAAAGATTCCACCTCCCGTCACCAACGGGAAGACCAACTCCCGGCAAGATCGCCTCAACTGCTTATTCACCCCACAAACACAGCCTGAGAACCTACTACGTGCCGGGCACTGTGGCCTCAAAGACAAAGGACACCCGCAAGGACTCTTGTCCCTCCAGAGCTCTGGCACTCTCCGCACTTGCAAGAAGCTGAAGCGCAGGACCAGGAAGTGATGAGCCAAGGTTACGCGGCCGGCCCCGGGCTGAGGCACGATCTGAACCCGGGCCCCTCCGGCCTCCTACCACACCAGGCCTCCTCCCGCAGAGCCTGAGCTCCAGGGACCACCCCCCGCCCCCTCACGCGCAGCAGCACTTACCCAGGCCTCACCCCTGCACACAGGGCCGGCCTCGGGCGCCGCGCATCACCGTCCCGCAGAGCCCGCCGGCCCGGGCACCAGGAGCCCGGGGGGCACCAGGAGCACCAGGGGGGAGGCGGGAACCCCCCTCGGCCGCTCGGGGCCCCGCGCACTCTCCCTCCCGAGCGCTGCGGACCGCAGGGTGGGCCCAGGCCCAGGCGGCTCCGCTCACCTGGTAGGCGGCCGACCCACGGCCGGGGGCGGAGGGGCGCGTGCGCGTGCGCATCCCGGGCCGCGGTGGGCCTCGGCTGCGCACCCGCCGCCCGCGCTCAGCGGGACCGTCCCGGGAGCCCCTTCCTCCAGGACCCGCCCCCAGAGGCCCGCCCCGGAGCCAAGAGCGGGGCCTGGAACCGGGGCTGACCTCCGCCGGCTCTCCGCGCCCGCCCCGGGCCTCAGTTTCCCCTCCTGTCGGGGGGAAGAGGAGTGCAGCACCAGCCTTGGAGGCCGCCGGGGTCCCCGCGCAGCGCGGCCCTGCAGTCACCCGGGGCACCGGGACCGTCGCGGCGGGGACAGGAGGAGACGCTGCGGCCCGGCTCGAGACGGCTCGGGACCAACGCGAAGGGCCGCCGCAGCCGCAGGGACCCTCCACCCACCCAGCGCCGGCGGAAAGGCACCTGGAGCGTGGGCTGCGGCCGAGAGCCGCGTCTGCGGAGCTGCACCAGCGCGCGGGCTCTTCGCGCCCCCTCGTGCATAGGAGGTGCAAATCGAGCGGCCCGGACCGCAAGCATCCCTACATCTTCCCATCACCCCGTGCACCCATCCGTCCATTCATCCGGAAAATATTTAGGGAGCTTTCTCATCCATCCATCCATCCACCCACACGCTCCTCCATTCATTCGTGTATATGTTCATTTAGATTCCCACCCACCCAGAAAAATCTACAGAGCAGCAACTTCATATCAGAGACTGTGCTAAGCATTGGAAATGCATTGAAGATAGACAGGCTTCCTGATTTTTTTGTTGTTAAGTTCTCGTGGGGATATGAGCCAGCGAACACAATAATTAAAAATCATGGCAAGTACTACAAAGGAAATGGGCAGGGTAGTACAATGGTGGGGTTCTACTTAGCCAGAGTGGACAGCAAGGGCCTGCCTGAGGGAATACCAGTGTTTTACATAGCATGATATCTGTCACTGCAATGTCCCATCCCATCAACAGTACAAAGGACACCACTACTATAATGTCAAATAATGACTAAGTTTTAAGTACACATAATATTCCAGGATTTTGATCTATTTAACTATTGTATCAGTCCTATAAGGTAAATATGATTATTATCTATTTTGCTGATGAGGGAACAAAGGCTCAGAAAGTTTAATTAATGTGCCTAAGATCATGCAACTAATATGTATTAAGCACTGTGCATTCATGATCTGAGAGCAAACCCTCCTTGCAAGCTTACCCGGTAGTCTACTGTGTCGTAGATGCTAGCAGAGGTCACAAAATTCCTGAGTCAGAGTCTTAGGACCTTATTATTGTGGCAAAGCAGAGAGAGCTTTATGTTCATTCATGTTGGTTCTGGTGCCCTGTAGGCCCCATGGGATGGTGCACGGGGCGTGATGGCTGCTGCACACACAGGGTGTTTCAAGAGAGGGACACTGAGCTTAGGGATTCACTACTCATCACAAACAGAAGTAACCCTGGTTTTAGTCTGGGAGGAGAGTTTATCCATCGTTCAAAATTGCTCCCTGCAAAACGCAACTCTGAGGAAGGGCTTAGGTAAAGAGGAGTCAAGGCCTTGGATTCTTAGCATATCCAGGAAGAATATGCATAGGTGCTCAGGACCCATGACATGTTGCTGCCCCTAAGGTAGGCATCAGAGTTAAAATTCAAATCCAGGAATCAATCTAAGAATTTATTGAATGCTTGAAAATGTGTTTGGTAATATTTCTTTTTGGGAGTAGTATTTAGTTTCTATTACTGGTCAGAAAAGTATATTTTGGCATACTTGGATTAAAAAGATGTTTTCCTCGTGTAATACAGACCGTCACCAACCAATAATGCCTACATTGAGAGGCATTCTCAGAAAACTACGTATTTTCATGTGACTTTAAATATATAAGTGGCTAGGACATTCAGAGTTTGGACCTACTCACTCTTCTCCCTGATTCCCTGTGGCGCTCTCCCTGTTGAATTCAACCTTGTTGGGAATGTCACTTATGATGTCCCACCCTCCTTTGACAAAAGGTTGGATGTGGGACCTAAGCTGGGAAAATGATACTTTCCCCCTTGATTTTTCATGGTGAGTGTGAGGAAGCATGGTTTCTAAAGCAGCCTGGAGGCTTGTGCTGTGGAATCATAAATAGAGTCAGTCTTCTATCAATTTCCAAAAGGTGGCTTCTTGGTAGTGGTGTGTCTTGGCAGGATTTTGAAGGGCTCCTGTAGAAAGGGGGGAACAGAGAGACATTCACGGAAAGGAAGAGGAAGACTCAGAAACTGAAGTGGGGGGAGAGGTGGGGAATGAGTATGTGAAGCATTTAGGAACTGTATGGGATCATAACATCTCACTGCATGGCAATAGATGAACTTTAGGGCACCTGAGTGGCTCAGTCGGCTAAACATCTGCCTTTGGCTCAGGTCATGACCCCAGGATCCTGGGATCTAGCCCTGTATCAGGCTCCTTGCTCAGCGAGAAGTCTGCTTCTCCCTCTCCCTTTACCCCCCTCCCTGCTCATTCTCTCTCTCTCTCACACACACACTCTGTCTCTCTCAAATAAATAAATAAAAACTTTAGAAGAGAATTGAGGAGCTTCAAATGTTGATACAGGAGAAGAGAAATCCTTATTATTGCTATGAAAAACAACTCGCCTAATTCTAAAGTGTAAGAAAAATTCCACGTGTCCCAGTTGGCTCCAGAGGGCGTAAAATAATAAGAAAAAAGGACAATTGAACTGATCCAAGTATAGTAGATCAATGACATTACAAAAGCAGAACGTAAAATGGCAGAAAATGAGCATAGCCACATCTGGAGCAGCAGCAAACACTTTTAGGAATGAGAGAGGAGTTGGAGTGCAGTCAGACCAGAGAGTAAACAATCAGAGAAAAATAAAATTTTAAACTTAAGATGAACACATCCCTGGGACGCCTGAGTGGCTCAGTGGTTGAGCATCTGCCTTTGGCTCAGGTCATGATCCCAGGGTACTGGGATCGAATCCCGCATTGGGCTTCCCCCAGGGAACCTGCTTCTCTTTCTGCTTATGTCTCTGCCTCTCTCTGTGACTCTTATGAATAAATAAATAAATCTTTAAAAAAGATGAACACATTCCTGAAAAATATATAGCAAAATCGTCTTAAGGTAAAATAGAAAACCTGACTCATCTCAGAGCACTTTAAAATGATGAGTCGGTAGTTAACAATATTTCCATAAAGAAGACATCATACCCAGCTTTTCAGCCTTACGCAGTCTCCCAGATTATAGAAAAAAAAGGGAGTCGTTCTCAGTTCACAGAATAACCGTGGTCCCCAAATTAGGCAAGGTCAATAAAAGGAAAATAAATTACAGTCCCTCTCATGAGTATAGATGTAAACATCTTTAAAAATATATTGTCAACTTTCGGGTGGAAGCAGCCCTCGCCCCCAGTGCCTTCAGAGGGCACTAACTGCACTCCTGTCTTGTGAGCATCTTTTCTTTTTTAAAATATTTATCTGAGAGAGAGAGAGAGAGAGAGAACGCTTGATTGGGAATGGAGGGGCAGAGGGAGAAGCAGACTTCCCCCACTGAACAGAGAACCCAATGTGGGGCTCGATCCCAGACTCTGGAATCATGACCTGAGCCAAAAGCAGGCGCTTACCCAACTGAGCCACTCAGGTGCCAATGAATGTCTTCTGACCATTGATGTCAGACATCTGACCTCCAGAATAGTGACAGAATAAATTTCTGCCATTTTAAGCCACCCAGTTTGTGGTACTTTGTTATGGAAACCTTAGGAAATTAATACAACAGACATAACTTAAAAGTTTTCTCTACCACATTTTAGCTGTAGTAGCAAGTGACTTAGTCTTTCTGAACCTCAGTTCTTAAACTTTAAAATAGGTAGAATATGCAAATTGGTGCAGCTGCTATGGAAAATAATATAGTATACCAATTGCTCAAAAAGTTAAAAATAAAATTACTCTATGATCCAGCAATTCCACTTTAGGGTATATTCTTGAAACAATTAGGAATGTGATCTGAGAGATATTTGTCTACCTGTATTCATAGCAGCACTGTTCATGATAGCCAAAGGTGGAAGCAACTCAAGTGTCCATCAACAGATGAATGGATTTTAAAAATGTGATACACACACACACACACACACACACCCCAATGGGATATTACTCAGTCTTAAGAAGGAAATTCTGACATATGCCACAGCACGGAAGAACCTTGAGGGCATGATGCTAAGTGAAATAAGCCAGACATAAAAGATCAAATACTGTATGATTCTACTAACATGAGGCACCCTGAGTAGTTAAGTTCAGAGAAGAAGGGAAATGGTGGCTGTCAGGGGCTAGGGCAGTGTAGAATGGGGAATTGTTGTTTAAAGTGTACAGTTTCAGTTTAGCGAGATAAAAATTCTAGAGACTGCACAACAGTGTGAATGTACTGGATACTATTGAACTGAATATTTAAGAATGGTTAAGATGATAATATTTATGTTATGCGTATTTTACCGCAATTAGAAAATTTAAAGGCAGGTAAAATAATATATTGAAACTCAATACCATAAGTGCTTTTTAAAAAATAGGTGTTGGACTATAGGAAGGCAGTTTAATAAATTTTAGTATCATCATCACCTGATAAAAACTAATATCCATTCGTAACTTTCAAAAATTCTTAGGCTTCTTGAAATAGAATATATACGTAAACTATCTGTCAATATTCTATATAATGGTGGAATCATAGAAACATTCCTGTTTTCTTCCTGGAAGTCCCAGAGAAAAAGCCAGAGTGGGAGGAGGGAGGGGATGTCTGATGCCCTTGGTCAGGAAAACCCAAGGTCTTAAGAGTGAAAAATTGATGTAGTCAGCTACCAGAGCAAAAGATCATGGGGCAAAGTCAAATATCATCCTGGAATGCCTAAATGTTCGAGCAAAAAAGTTAACCCAGGAAAGTTTAAGTAATGAGCCACAAATATCTCAGTGATTTAGTTAGCAAGAAAGGTCCAGGGCTGTTGTTCAGGGATACCCAAGTAAATTAGCTATGATCATCCAGATTGAGTAGTCACATGGTTGTTTTCAAGGATTGTCCACAACGGATATAAGGAAAGTCCAGTGTCCCTGTAAGGCTATCAATCTTTACTTGGGATTCCAGTTCAAGGGCCCAGGGTTGCTAGTTTCTGGAGGGAGGAGGCCAGCTCTTTTTATGCCTGTTTCCATGGCAGGGGCCCGATCCATTCATCTCTTTCCTGAGCCCACACCGAGTCCCTCTCCAGAACCAGAGGTCCACAGCCCAGGACAAAAATGAACCAGAAGCAAAACTAGTATGAAATACGGTGTGAGGGTCAGAGGACCCTAGGGAGAAGGAGGGATGGAGACCTAGGTGGAAGCCAACTCTGGTGGGAAGCATCCAGTGAGGTCCTGGGGCTGTTGGAGACCCCAAACAGGCCAAGACCCAGACCATGGACAGCTGAGGGAGAAGAGTCCGTTGTGCTTGAGAGGCCTTGAGGGGTCAGACTGGCCATGGCTTCCATTGGGCCTCAGCCCCACCTTGCAGGAGCTGGAGTCGATTCCCTCTGAAAGAAGCAGTAACAGAGAAGCAGCAAGAAGGAAATGAGGATGATGAACAGAAACAGCAAGGCTTCTAGCATGGCGATCATTCTTAATGCAGGGACAGACAGGGCCTGGGGCTCCTGCAGACTTCACAGGGTTGATTCTGGACTACCAGCTTGGACCCTGGGCATCACCTCCTTGGAGCAATCTGTCCAGCAGCCAGAGCTCCATTTCCCCAAGAGAAGGGGCTCCAAGCCATGGAGATCTCTCAGCCACTGTGAGGTCACAAACTCCAGGATGGTGGAATGTTGGCCTCCTAGCTATAGCCCAAATCTTTCTTAATGAGACCAGTATGTTGAAAGCAGGATTCCTGGTATGTAATTATACCTTTTTTTTTTTTTTTTTTTTTACTTGCCTCTTTAGACTTTCTAAGTAGAGGAAGTATCTTTTTCCTGTCTTTAGAAAAATATCAGGCAGGCCTCATAGCTTTTCTTAGGTACTGTTTCCACTCAATTATTTTAAATGCCAGTCTAATATATTAATCACATTTTTAGCGATAATAGCGACTTCTCTCACCATCTGGGGCCAACCGCAGGGTGGGCTGCTCTCTGCTGAGAGTGGAGGGGAGACTTCTCCCTTACCCAACATGTGTCTCTCTTCACCAGGAGGACACCTCTTACTTTCCTACCCCTAGTATCTCCAGGATCAGAACAGGTGGCATAAAGATTGAGGTGGAGGGGAGATTTCTCTCCAGGTTGGACACATATTTAAGATAGGTCTTTCTCTCTTGGCCTCTATTTCAGGGGTTCTTTGAAGAACCTACCCTTTGTCCTAGGGATATGAACAGGCCAGTTCCTTCCAGGTGGTCCCCTCCCCCTAGCAGGCTCCCTCTCGGGCAGGACCTCTTGGGTAGCAGGCGGACATTCTGACACTGGGAGAGTTCTCGCAGTCTGAGCCCTCAACCACCAGCCGGGGATAGGTTCTTGACTTGGCCGCGAGAAAGCATTCGAGGACCAATCAGAGTAAAGTAGAGCAGAGAAGCTTCATTGCATAGCAAAAGTACACTCGAAGAGGAGGTTATGCAGGTGCACTCAGGGAGGCAGTCATGAGCAACCGGCGGAATATACACGTAGGGTTCTGGAAACAGTTGCAAGAACTCCGGAGAGCATCACGCAAGCTCGAGACTAGTGACTATGCGCAGGCGCAGTCTGAGTCTCCTCTCGCGGTCACGCGGTAGGGACGTTCTCCTCGGAGTCCTCTAGCGCCCCCAGTGGAGGGGTCCGTCTCCGTCAGTCGCAGGCTAACTGGGGCTTTTGCGCATGCGTGCCGCAGGTGCCCCCCCCCCGCCCCCCCCCGTGTGGCGTCTCTGCGGGGTTTTTACCGCCACGAGTATCCTGTTATTCAACAGGTGTAAGGTCGGCTCCGTGTTCCTTGTCCTTCTTCCTCCTGCTGCTTCCCAACATTTCCCTATTCTACCTGCCTCACTACCACCGATGCTACATCTGCTGAAGAAAATGATGAGCCTTGGACGGAGGAGTGGGTCACACCTGGCTCCCCTGAGCTCCCTACCGGGGTAGCAGGTGTCCAGCTCCCACGGGGTTCTGCCGCAACCCCAGGTCCTCCACTTGTTCTCCCTCTTGGGGGCAGGGGTGGTGGTGGCGTGGGACTATTTTAAGAAACAGAACACATAATTCTCCCTCGTTTTAATGTCTAACGAGCAGTCACTGCTCAGTTATTTTTTTCCTAAATTCTGCATCTGGTCCAACACCTTCTTTGGAAGGCAGCTGCCATTTTATCAGATGGAACCTTCAGAAATTGCCAATACTGGGCCACAATTTGCTTACCACAAGGGCAATTTCTTGTTGCTTAGCTTTTTAAGTCGTGGTGACTCTTTGGTGGTGCCTTGCTGCAATGCCCATTTTAGCATCTTGTTATGCTGATGATTAACCAGCCTCAGCTCCACCTCTTAGACGCTCAGCCTCTTCTCGGTACTGGGGATGCACAAAGAAACTGCCCCAGATCCCTTCCCTGGCATCGTGAGAGCAAAGGGTGCAGGAGAATAATCTAGGATTGAATCCTGGCTCTACCCTTTTACAATCTTCTTAGGGCACCCTTGCCTTAATCGCCAGCTTGGGACAATAAGGCCCCCAGCCTGAGGCAGGCAGGAGGCCCGTCTCCTCCTAGGATGTCTCAGACTCCTGGGGTACTGGGAGCTATGGAAGGGACATGCTCTCAGCCTCCTGCTTGCTGCTTCTCTCCTCTGGCTGCAAAGAGTTGATCAAAGGTAGATGGCTTTAGACCTGGGCTGATGAACCTAGCAGCTGGCAGCCACTGAGGCTTATGGAACAATGGAAATGTAGCTGGTCCAAATGTCAGTGTTACACATGCATCCGATTCTGAAGACTTTGTTCAGAGAAAAAAGATACCAAATATCTCATTAATAATTTAAAGATATTTAAAAATGGTGAAATGACAAGATTTTGGTTATATTGGGTTAAATAAAATATACTATAAAAATTAATTTGGGGATCCCTGGGTGGCTCAATGATTTAGCACCTGCCTTTCTTTAAAAAAATTAATTTCACTCTTTTTTTGTACCTTTTTAATGTGGCTCTCAGAACATTTTATTTTTATTTATTTATTTTTAAAGATTTTATTTATTATTTGAGAGAGAGTGTGTGCATAAGTGGAGGTGGGGGGCAGAGGGAGAAGCAGACTCACCTGCTGAGCAGGGAGCCTGAAGTGGGGCTCCATCCCAGGACCCTGGGATCATGACGAGCTAAATGCAGACGCTTAATCTACCGAACCACCCAGGCACCCCAGAACATTTTAAATTAAGTATGTGGCTAGCATTATATTTCTACTGACAGTGCTGCCTTAGACTTTTCAAACAGCACATTCTCTCAGGCTCATAAATAATCCCACAGCGTCCTCGCTGTGACAGAAGACCTTGGCTTTCTCAGAAATATTAAAGTATGGCAACTAGTACGCTTGACCATTTGCTCTGTGCTTTGGTTTCGATATCAATCATTTCACATTATTCTTGAAGCAATGCTTTGAGGGGAAAGCTATGATTTTGTCCACTTTTCAGAACAGGAAAACTCAAGCTAGGTAGCGGAGTTGGGTCATTTAGTCAAGGTCACACAGAGCATATAAGCAAGAACAGGAGGCAGGAGAGGACACCGACACCAGGGCTTCAAGAGTGCACACCTGACCCCGTGGTACAGCGTCTTCATAGCTATAGTATCCGTGGTCCCTGCTCATCAGGGAGTTCCCCAATGTTCTCACAGTCTTGAGATCCCACAGACTCCTCCCAGGTACACAGTATGGAGAAGCTCACCTTCAGAGATTCCTCCCACCCTCTCGGTTGTATCCCTTGGGCCTGGATCTCCCCACTGTGCTGACCTAGTCAGTACCAGGAATCTGAGCGTGGGGGGAGTGGGGGACCCTCTCCTCGGGCTGTTTATACTTCAGAATGTGGGCTGAGTTAGTGCCAGGATTGCCTCAGGTTCAAGACGAACACGTGGCCCAGGATGCAGGTAGTTTAGCGCTTGTGAGATTTGGGAGCCACAAGCCCCCTGTCTGCAGTGTCCTGCTGGGAGCATGGGTTCTCTGTCTTCTTTGCCACTATGCAGATCTGATCAAGTCCCTCCTGCTTCAAGGACTCATTCTGGGGACAAAGGTTAGCAGAACACCCGCCCATCTCTCTAGGTTTATCTCCTTGTCACTCTCACGTTCCACTTTCAAGTCATCAGAACAATATTTTAACCTGGCGATGTTCAAATATATGGTCAGAATTCGTTCATTTATTCAACTGTGCCAGCCCCCAAACGAGGTACTGTGAATGCAGTGGTCAATCAGGCAAGAACCCTATTGTCCAAAATACCTGCAACTAACATGAGCTCTTGGTAATAACAGCTCCTTACGTGGACGAGTAACCATTTCGATGAATTAGTAACAAACCAGTGGCCAAAACAATAAAGAGAAAAGCAATATAAGTGAGAGAAATGTTATTTCCAAAATTTCAGGCTGTTCTTGAAAATTATCGCAAGCCCCACGGAGTCAGAATTTGACCTCCCCGCCACCAGGGGGCGCGACAGGACCGCGCGCGCGGGATCCGCCCCTGGAGGCGCCGCTCTAGGCCGCAGCCCGCGCTCCCGCTGCCTTTCCGCGGGCGCCGGGCGGGTGAGGAGCCTCGCGTCGCGTGCGGTCCCGCGCCACCCGGGTCCATCTGCCGCAATCCTCAGACATCCGCAGCCCCCAGCGCCATAGCTCGCGGCGCCCGGGGTGAGTCCGGGGCGGGGATCGCCGGGCGCGTGGTCTCTGGGCTCCCGCCACCTTAAGGGGAAACTGAGGCCCGGGGCGGGCGCGGAGAGCCGGCGGAGGTCAGCCCCGGTTCCAGGCCCCGCTCCTGGCTCCGGGGCGGGCCTCTGGGGGCGGGTCCTGGAGGAAGGGGCTCCCGGGACGGTCCCGCTGAGCGCGGGCGGCGGGTGCGCAGCCGAGGCCCACCGCGGCCCGGGATGCGCACGCGCACGCGCCCCTCCGCCCCCGGCCGTGGGTCGGCCGCCTACCAGGTGAGCGGAGCCGCCTGGGCCTGGGCCCACCTTGCGGTCCGCAGCGCTCGGGAGGGAGAGTGCGCGGGGCCCCGAGCGGCCGAGGGTGGTTCCCGCCTCCCCCCGCTCCTGGTGCCCGGGCCGGCGGGCTCTGCGGGACGGTGATGCGCGGCGCCCGAGGCCGGCCCTGTGTGCAGGGGTGAGGCCTGGGTAAGTGCTGCTGCGCGTGAGGGGGCGGGGGGGGGGGGTCCCTGGAGCTCAGGCTCTGCGGGAGGAGGCCTGGTGTGGTAGGAGGCCGGAGGGGCCCGGGTTCAGATCGTGCCTCAGCCCGGGGCCGGCCGCGTAACCTTGGCTCATCACTTCCTGGTCCTGCGCTTCAGCTTCTTGCAAGTGCGGAGAGTGCCAGAGCTCTGGAGGGACAAGAGTCCTTGCGGGTGTCCTTTGTCTTTGAGGCCACAGTGCCCGGCACGTAGTAGGTTCTCAGGCTGTGTTTGTGGGGTGAATAAGCAGTTGAGGCGATCTTGCCGGGAGTTGGTCTTCCCGTTGGTGACGGGAGGTGGAATCTTTGCACGAAGTGCTGATGGTGCTCGGGGTCCTGGGCTTGGCGGCGCAGCCGGGGGCGCGGAAGGGCTTCCTCTCCTGGCTCACCGTGTGTCTTTTGTGCACCTGCATTCGAAAGTGATCGTGGTCTGTCGGTGTCCTGGTCATTGATAGTGCAGGGAGAGGAGTTGCTGAAAGCGCTTCCCCGTGTTTGGAGGGTCCACTCCTGTCCCTTCCAAGCTCTGGAGCTTTCCCACACTTGCTCCCCCTCACCTCCTCTCAGGTGCCTCCTGGTGCCTGCCGTCTTGCATGCTCTCCGTGCCTGGCTCGGGGAGGTTTCTGTCTCAGGCTGTAAAGGAGGAGCAGGGTGTGTGTCCTCCCTCAGTGCATGTCTGAGTTGGTTGTCTGGTCTTCTGACACTGGTTTCTGATTTCAGCGGCCCGGTGTCCCTTTCTGCCCCTGTGTTTCAGGTGATTACGGGCTGCCTCTGTCCTGGTCATTGGTAACACAGGCTGAGGAGAAGCTGCAAGGTTTTCTTGATGTTCACAGGTTCCAAAATGGGACAGCCTGAGGTGACGGAGCACGACGAGGTAGGTGGAGGGAGGCGGGCTTTTAGTGCTTTCACCTCCTCAGACCAGATTCCCCCAGCGTTTTCCTGTTAGTGAGCATAGTGATTTCCTGGATGTGTAAAGCCACGCCAAGTGCTTCTTGTCCCCTGCAGGAGGGTCTCATGACTGTTGTCCCACATATGTGAGAGGTGACCTCCGGGAGAACCTGGATCGGGAGGTCCCACGTGAGCGGTGTCCTGCGTGGGTCTCTAGAACTTAGGGCTGTGAGGCCACAGGTGTTCAGATGATGTGATGTGGAAATGAGTGCAGGTGAAGGCTGCTTCCCAGTGTTCCCAGCTGTCTGTCCCCTCAAGCAGGTCTGGGCCCTCTTCTCCTGAGAGCCCCCAATGAAGGCTTCTGTGACCAGGAAAGCAGCAGTGTGGGGATGGACAGAGGGCTGTATTTTATTTTATTTTATTTTATTTTATTTTATTTTATTTTATTTTATTTTATTTATTTTATTTTATTTTATTTTATTTTATTATTTTATTTTTATTTTTATTTTTATTTTATTTTTTAAAAGATTCTTTATTCATGAGAGTCATAGGAATAGAGATGCAGAGACACAGGCAGAGGGAGAAGTAGGCTCCGTGCAGGGAGCTGATGTAGGACTCGATCCTGGGACTCCAGGAGCACACCCTGCACTGAAGGCAGACGCCCAGCTGCTGAGCCACCCAGGCGTCCCAGAGGGCTGCATTTTTTTTTTTAAGATTTTATTTATTTATTCATGAGAGACACACAGAGAGAGGGACAGAGACACAGGCAGAGGGAGAAGCAGGCTCCATGCAGGAAGCCCGACGTGGGACTCGATCCAGGGTCCTCAGGATCACACCCTGGGCCTCAGGCGACGCTAAACCACTGGGCCACCGGGGCTCAGAAGGCTGCATTTTAGAGGCAAACTGAGATTTGTATTGGGTGCACGGCTGAGTGCTGTTATATGAGCCTGAGCGCTGTTAGGTGACCACTTACACTCAGTCTTCCAGAACCCAGGAATCCTCAGTATTTCTGCACTGTTTGTCTTCCCTTCATCTCCTGGGTGGGCGTGGTAAACCTCTGTATGTGAGTAAGGGGAAGCTTCTGTAATCTCAGGCTGTTAGTCTGGGCATTGGCCTGTGTGCCAGGCTCCTAGTTCAGGCCAGTTCCCGGGTTGCTGCCCAACCAAGCCTCCCTTCTTGGCCCACTCACTTCCCTTTTCTGCTCCTGCATTCGAAAGTGATCGTGGGCTGCCTGTGCCCTGGTCATTGATAGTGCAGGGAGAGGAATTGCTGAAAGCACATCCCCGTGTTAGAAGGGCCCATCCCATCCCTTCCAAACCCTGGAGCTTTCATACACGTCTTTCTTCCCACAAGTTTGTGTTAATTCCTGGTACTCGGGGCTGTGTGGCTTGCCTAGTGCCCTTTTTGCCAAGCAGGGCCCTGCCTTGGTGCTTCTGTTCCTGGGCCAGTGGTAGAGCCATGATGGAGGTCCCTCTTCCAGGGCTCCCCCCAGGAAGCTTTCCCTGCCTTCGCATCCCACCCTTCCCACTCCCTCACCCCATCTTTCAGCCCGGGTCACACTGGACATTGGTGGTTTGCTTGTCTGCCTCTTTTGCTGTGGTCTTAAGGGCAGTGCCTCACTTGGTGTCTAATCTGTAGTACTTGGACAGGGCAAAGCAAGGCGGAGGAGACTGAGATGCCACATGGTAAGGCAATGGGCCCATCCCATTGTACAGTGTCACTGGGAAGACAGCGCCCCAGAGCAAGCCAGCCTGCTCAAGCTGAGGCATCCTCCTCTTCTTGGAAATGTTTCTCTCATCTTGGTCATGGGCTGGACCCACAGTGCCCAGGGGATGATGTTTCTCTGTCCTTAGATTAAGGGGCAGGGAATGGAGTAGTAATCCACCTGGGCAGAACACATGATAGTTGGCACATAGGTAAGCTACCCTTACACACTAGATGGAGGACCCAGGGCCCTCCCACCACCTGTTTCCCCTCTCATCCCAGGCTTGTGGCTTCCTGTCAGCATGGCACTCTCCCTAAAACTTGGCCTTGACAACGTTTTGGCATAAACTGGTTAGCAACAGATTGAACACAGGCACATAGGTTGATGTTGATGTTATCCTGTCACAGATCATCTGCAGACCCCTTTCTAGAGTTAAGTTTTTGTCCCTGAGATAGTACTGTGGGACCGTTAAGGAATAGCAGTAGGCCACGTTTGTGGGTTCTCTAATCTGCTAGCCACTGTGCCGGGTGCCCTCTGCCCACTGGGGCCTGCCGAATGCTCATCTGTGCCTTGTGTTTTGTAGGTGGGTCTGCACTTGCAGAGGCACCATGAGAGGTGTCATCTCTTAAGCTGGGCACGAGGCCATGGGGCCCAAGGTAAGGTGTTCACATCTCTCTGGAATCTTGTGCCCTGGGGTTTAAATGAGGAAGTGAGATGAAAATGTATGTCTTGTGAGCTCCCAGTTGTCCCCTCATTGTGGGCAACCCCTCAAGTACCAAGCCTCTAGAAAGCTGTTCAAGTAGGTGAGGGGCTTCCCAGGGCAGCTCCCCAGTGTCAGCAGTGGGCCCTGATGGAAAGCATGTGGATTTAGGCACCAGAGACCCTGGCCCAGCTTCTGAAATTACTTAGTTTTGTGACCTGTTCTCAGTCTCCACTTCAGCAAAGCATAACTTGGATAATGGTGAAATGTTTTAAAATTTTTTCATGGGTTGTCGTGACCATATGATCCTGATTTTTTCCAACTCAAAAGCATTTCTGAATTTTTTTTTTTAAGATTTATTTTAGAGAGAGAGAGAGAGAGAGAGAGCGTGCACATGCAATGGGGAGGAGCAGATGGAGAAGAGAGAGAGAGAGACTCTCAAGCAGACTCCACAGTGAGCACAGAGCCCCCAACATGGGCACGGTCCCACAACCTGTGAGATCATGACTTGAGCTGAAACCCGAATTGGGTGCTTAACCAACTGAGCCACCCAGGTATGCCAGCATTTTCAGTGTTTTATGCTGGAAGTGTCTTGACTCTCTGGCATGGAGGTGTTACAGGGTCTCTCTCTACAGGGTACACAGAAGCTCCTCTGTGTTTGGCTAGGGCTGCTCACCCTCCCTCAGGCCATCCCCCAGACTCCTGGCACCATCCTCCCCATCCTTCCAGGCTCTCTTTCTGTCCTTTTCTGCTCCTGCATCCAACAGTGATTGCAAGCTACCTGTGCCCTGGTCATTGATAGGCAGGGAGAAGAATCACTGAAAAAATTCCTGTGTGTGAGGGATCCAGCTGTCCTGGAGCTTTCTCATGCTAGCTTTTTTTTCTCCTGCTGTTCCCTTCAGAGCTTGGGCTTTTGCTGGCTCTTATGTGATGTGGTGACTGGGCTAGCCCCCTGACCTGTTAGGGGCTCTTTCTGTCTTCACGTTACAGATCCTCTTGTCAGCAGTCAGTCTACACGTTTCTGTATGGGTCTCTCACTGGAATAAGTCCGTATAGCACTCAATGGCACTCATGAGAATTGCAAATCATGGGTTCTGCTTTATGAATTTATGGGAGTGGAGGCTAGCCGATAAGAGCACATTAGTCAGGACAGTGTGTGGACGCATTGCTCATGTGTGTTTTGTCTTTGCTCCTTCACTCTTTCTTGAGCACAGTGTGGATTGCTTCAGGAGCTGTCAGTAATGTTAAATAAATAAAGAAAAATCTAGATGGGGCCTGCACTAGGGGCATGGGGGAGTTACCATGTCATGGTCTGCCAGCAGTTGGAGTTATCTTGTCAGTCACTGATGGAGGAGAGTGTTGACTTATAACCTTGCCTGTTGCTCGCCTTTCACGGACTTCGTCTGTGTCTTGTGGGTTCTTTTAGAAAGGGTAACCCTAGGGGTTGACTGGAGAAAAAATTTTCAGGCCTGTGGATCTTTGAATCTGTATTGTAGACTGCGGACTTCCTAGCCTGCTTTCTAGTTCACGTCTGTAGGATATTGTGACTGGGTGCTTGGTGTGGTCCTCCATCCACAGCAGGCTGACTGGCTGCTGCCTTTTGTGCTGTGCACTGCCGATGTGTTCAGGGAGCAGAAACCCTGCAACGGTGCTTTCACTTTGTTTTTTTGTTTTTTTTTAATTTTTATTTACTTACGATAGTCACAGAGAGAGAGAGAGAGAGAGGCAGAGACACAGGGAGAAGCAGGCTCCATGCACCGGGAGCCCGATGTGGGATTCGATCCCGGGTCTCCAGGATCGCGCCCTGGGCTAAAGGCAGGCGCCAAACCACTGCGCCACCCAGGGATCCCGGTGCTTTCACTTTGTATACTCAGATACAGCATGGTGCCCCTGACAGATACAACATGGTGATGCTAAGAGCCATGTCTTGGCTCCCAGGTAATGAGGGCAGAGAGGTTCGAGGTGAGGTCAAGGTGTCCATCGCATTGACACCCGCCCCCCCCCCCCCAACTTTTGGTTGGGGCTTCTGTCTTGTTCCCGAGACCTCTTCCCTTTATATTCAGGTATTGTGTTTGCAGATGGGATCCCTTTGTGCCAGTTTTGTTCCCATCTCACAATGAGGTGGAGGTAGTGAGAATAACATGTGAACAACCTGGTGCCCAGGAGCCATTGAAGAACCCAGAGGGTTCCCTTGTCTTTCCTACCTGCTCTGTCCCTTTTGCATCAGGGGACTTGTCCTGTCCTGTAGCCTAGTTCCTGGTCTCTGGTTCCTCAGCCAGGCTGGAGGATTTAAGGGACAGTGATGACCATTCTGAAAAGACAGTTAATCACCCCATACCCCGCTTCAGATCTGGTAAATCAAATGTCTGAGGGTAGAGTCTGGAGATTGAGTTGGGGTTCCCTCACACTGTGTCCTCAAGCATTCAAGATATTTCCTCATTTCTCCTTCAAGTGGGCCTGGCAGTGTTGATCTTCACAGGTCTGGGCATCTAACCAGGACAAGTTTCATCAGAAGTTAATTTTGCATTTGCCTTTCTTGGCTGGGTCTTATTAAGTGGGACTTTGCAAAATAGAATGGCAGGCTGAGCAGGCAAGTCATGACAATGTGGGGGAGAGCTGCTGAGGATGGTGGTCCATTCCTTTGCTCAAGATACAGTGGGACACAGGGTCAAGCCCCTGACAGCGGTGAGCTGTCCTCCTGTGGCTAGCTATATGTGGTCAGTTGCCCTGATCATGAACTATTTGAAAAAAAATAATTTATTATAAAAACTGGATTTTCAAGATGTTTTCCTTTTATTATTAGCCTCTAATCTAGTTTGGCATGCATAGACTAGATGCTTAGGCCTGGTTAATGGGGATCCTCTCAGTGATGTCACTTGGGGAAGGAGGCAATGGAGACTAAATGCTTGTATGCTTTTTCTCCCTCTTAGATCAGCCTTAGATCTGGAGGCTGTTGAAGTAAGTCCCCAGGCCATAATGAGTCCGTGACCCTTGGGATGACTTGGGATCTGAATTTGCTAATCTATCTCCCTGAGGTGAGTTCATGCCCAGCGCTGGGGGACCCAGAGGGTGGGAACTCCAAACCATTGGTCTCACCTGTCCTTTCCTTTTTAGATTCTCTTGGCATTATTGGACACCAGAAGAGCAGAGGATGGAGGAGTCCTCCCCAGAGGATGGAGGAAGCATCCCCAGAGCACCCCCTGCTGTTACTCAGCTCATTATGAACCAACTCTTCCCTCCACACAGGAGATAGGAGGGAAATCCTTGGGGCTAGGGCTGGTGTCCACTTCAGCTGGCTCGGAATCTTGACATCAGTGCCCTGAGAATCCGTGGACTGGGAAGGCCAGCCCCGTGTCCCTCTGCTGTGCCTGGAATGACCTTAATGACCAAGAGTTTTTCTTTTGAATTGTAGCAGCTCATCACTTTACTCTCAGCCCACGCATTTCAGTAAGCCTTACAGATTCACTGTGGCTGCCTTTTAAGTTCGTAACAAGCTGTGTGCCTCTGAGGCTGGATGTGAAGAAGTGGATCACAGCCAGCTTATTTTCACCCCTGAGCCTCTCCTGTCACCATCCTGAGGCTTGGCATGCAGGCTGCAGTCTGAGGTGTTCCGTTAGGACTAGAAGGTGAAGGCACCTGGGTGGCTCAGTGATTGAGCATCTGCCTTTGGCTCAGGTCGTGATCTGGGGTCTTGGGATCGAGTCCCTTATTGGGCTTCCCACAGGGAGTCTGCTTCTCCCTCTGCCTGTGTCTCTGCATCTCTCTCTCTGTGTCTCTCATGAATAAATAAAATATTTTTTTTAAAAAATAAAGGTAGTAACAATACAAACAGGTTTGAAAAAATCCCTATGCTTGGGAAATTTTAAAACATGGTTTAAAATAATCTCATTAGGGGCCCCTGGGTGGCACAGTTGGTTAAGGCATTGGACTCTTGGTTTGAGCTCAGGTCTGATCTCAGGGTTATGAGATCCAGCCCTGAGTCAGGCTCTCTGTTTAGTGTGGAGTCTGGGTGAATTTCTGCCTCTCCCCACTTGCGCGTGCTCTTCTCCCTTAAAATCTTAAAAACAAAACAAAAGCCTAGTAGAAGATGATACCATAAGGGGAATTAGAAATATTAACAACTGAATTGAAAATTTTTGCATACCAAAGTTTGAGATGTAGCTCAAGTAATTCCTAAGGAGAAAATTATGCCTCTTAGGGCTTAAAATAGAAAAAAGACTGAAATTTAATAACAAAACAAGTAATGAGAATAAAAATTAGAGCAGATTACTTTTTTGTCTATAAAAGTTTATACTTTGACAAAATGAACAACATTAAAATTGCTTCAAAATGAAAAAAAAAATTGCCTCAAAATGGAAAACTTTAATAAAGACTGCAGGGGAGAGAGCTCAACAAGTGATTTATTCCCATGTTGCAACATGAACTTTTGGTCACTATCAAAGCTGTGCTTTTCTGACAAATCTTGGATCTGCCCCCAAATGAATCTATAATGATCCAAACATGGCTCATTGTTGGGGAAAATTGAAGTCTATTTGAAGAGGGTACAGGGGTCTTTGAGGTTTTGGCTTCACACTGTCCAGTTTGGTCAGAATCCAGCTGTAGATAGGTCATGAATGAGAAACCTCATTGATCAGGCTTTTAGAATTTTCCTACCAGTCCTGAAGATCGCAGAGATGGACCTCTACTAAGACAGTAAGACTAAACAGCAATGAGCATGGAAGAGTGAAAGCCTCTTGAGGTATTTCTGAGGATGTAGTGAAGGATAAATGACTAAAAACACATGAACTGTGAAGACATTGATAAAGTAGGAGCTGTGACTGACTCACTGATTGACAAGGATGTTGAAACCTTAAAATCACTAGACCATTTTTTAAAAAATTTATTCATGAGAGACACACAGGCAGAGGGAGAAGCAGGCTCCATGCAGGAAGCCTGACTCAGAACTCGATCCCGGGACTCCAGGATCAGGCCCCGAGCTGAAGGGAGACGCTTAGCCCCTCAGCCACCAGGTGTCCCTAAACCTTTTTTTTTTTTTTTTTAAAGACTACTCATGGGGATCCCTGGGTGGCTCCGCAGTTTAGCACCTGCCTTTGGCCCAGGGCGCGATCCTGGAGTCCCGGGATCGAGTCCCACGTCCACCTCTCATGTCGGGTTCCCGGCATGGAGCCTGCTTCTCCCTCTTCCTGTGTCTCTGCCCCTCTCTCTCTATGTCTAAGTAAATAAATCTTAAAAAAAAAAAAAAAAAAAAAAAAAAAGACTTATTTGAGAGACACAGAGAGAGGCAGAGACATAGGCAGAGGGAGAAGCAGGCTTCCTGCAGGAGCCTGATGTGGGACTTGATTCCAGGACTCTGGGATCACGACCAGAACCAAAGGCAGATCTTCAACCAACTGAGCTACCCAGGCATCCTGGTCTTTAGACCATTCTTGTACCGGTCTTTTTGCTTGGACAGGAGTCTGTTTCTTTGAACCTGAAAAGTATAAAATTATTCAAATGTTTTTATATTAATAGAATCTCTATGTAATTAACTCCGAAAGATGGAACTTCTTTTGTCAGTGTTGTGTTTTTTATCCTAAATTTGGTAAACAAAGAGCTCTCACAAATTTTGAATTAATTGAAACCTAGAGAATGCTAACATCTAATTGTATCTTTTACACTTTCTTAAGGTGAAAGGGCAAATCTGTTGTGTTACCTGGTGGCCATTCAAGGAAACCCAGAGATACCTTAGGACTAAAAGACATTTTAACCATCTGATTCTGAATTTGGGAAAGGAAAAGGCAACAATTGTCAGAGGACAAACGAACACTTCACAATTTTCAAATATAAGAAAAAGTTACTGCAAGATGATTTTAAAAACCACAGCAAAAAGTACATAGCTATTAGAAACTTACCTTTTTTTTTTTTTTTTTAATAAGGAACTTTTGTTGAGACAAATCAAGAGTATGCCAGGTAGCATCCAGATGGCCAACAGACACATAAAGACATGCTCAACATCACTCAGCATCAGGGAACTGCAAATCAAAGCCACAATGAAATATCACCTCATACGAGTCAGAAGGGCTAGTATCAAAAAATTAAGTCTTGTAGATGTGGAGAAAAAGGAACCCTTGTGCACTGTTGGTGGGAATGTAAATTGATGCAACCACTATGGAAAGCAGTATGCAAGTTAAAAAAAAAATAACTACCGCATGATCAGTAATTCCACTATAAGATATTTACCCAAATAAAAACAGTAATTCAGGAAGATAGAGCCACCCCTATTGTTTACTGTAGCATTACTTAAGATAACCAAATATGGAAGCAACCCAATTGTCCATCCACAGATGAATGGATAAAAATGTGTGTGTATGTACATGTGTATATATACATATATATGTATATACACACACACAGAATGGAACAGTACTCAGTCGTAAGAAACTGAAAGCCTGCTACTTGCAACAACATGGATGGATCTAGAGGGTATGGTGCTAAGTGAAATAAATCCATGAGAGAAAAGTGATTTCAGTCGTGGAATTTAAAAAAACAAAACCACCAAAAGAAGACCAAAGCAGATTTTTAACTATAGAGAACAAACTGGTTGCCAGACAGCAGGTGAGAGGGGATGGGTGAAATAGGTGAAGAGGATTAAGAGTACGTTTTCTGGGCAGCCCCAGTGGCGCAGTGGTTTAGCGCCACCTTTGGTCCAGGGTGTGATCCTGGGGTCCTGGAATTGAGTCCTGTGTTGGGCTTCCTGCATGGAGCCTGTTTCCCCTCTGCCTGTGTCTCTGTCTCTCATGAATAAATAATAGAAATAAAATGTTTATAAAAAGTACATTTTCCGTGATGGAGCACTGAGTTGGATATAGTATAGAATTGTTGAATCAGTAGACAATGTGCACCTGAACTAATATAACACGTCAGTTACACTGGAATTTTAAAGTATCTGGGAACAGAATAACATTTTTTAAACAAAACCCTTTGTTTAAAAGGATTTAAACAAATTCTTTTTTTTAAGGATTTTATTTACTCATCAGAGAGACAGAGAGGCAGAGGGAGAAGCAGGCTCCCCGTGGGGAGTCTGATGTGGGACTCGATCCCAGGATTCCAGGACTGTGGGATCATGACCTGAGCCAAAGGCAGACGCTCAACCACTGAGCCACCCAGATGGCCCTATGCCCCTATAAACCTTTTTTATGGATAAACATTGAGCCAACTTTGTCAAAGTTTTTATTTATTTTTTTATTTTTGTCAAAGTTTTTAATGTGGGTTTTTGTTTTTTAGGAACATGGTAGTATAACTCAAGTCAAAAAAATTGTTAATAAGTTTGTACACTTAGAGTATAATTTATTTTTGTTTAGAGACTAAAAAATGAATCTTATTTTCAAAATATAATCTTATGAACATATTACATAAAAAGTTATATCCTAGTGATTTACCATTATAATAAATTATAATCATTGCCTTAAACTATGTGTATTATCTTATATAAATACTTGCATCATCCCATAATTATGCCAAATATCGTCTTAGTCATTTTTGTTAATTACCATTATTAGCAAAGTAAATACATTTTGTTTTCTCCAGAAAAGCTAGACTTTTCTTTGTAGACTCCAGAAAGCTAGAAGACAGGAAAATAACTATTTTTTTCCATTGGTTTAGACTTAGTATTCTCTTTATATTTAAACACACCAAAAGAATTTAAAAAAATAAAAAACACACCATCCATCTGGTTAATTTATAGCTATTTTAAATGTATAAGAATAAGGGATATATTAAAACTAGGTTTGGTGACTGAAGTTTGAAGTTTATCCGTGGACTCAAAGTAACATTTGAGGTTTTACAAAAGGATCTAAAAATGACAATTTTTTAAAAAAGATTTTATTTATTCATGAGAGACACAGAGAGAGAGAGAGGCAGAGACAGGCAGAGGGAGAAGCAGGCTCCACGCAGAGAGCCTGACGTGGGACTCACTCAATCCTGGGTCTCCAGGATCAGGCCCTGGGCTGAAGGCGGCGCTAAACCACTGAGCCACCAGGGCTGCCCTAAAAATGACATTTTAGCTAAAATATTATCTTTTACAGTTGGTAATGGTATAAAGATAAGATCAAAGCCCCTGCAGGGCTTCAGCTTGAGCTGTGGAGAGCATCCTCATCCTGATTGGAAAGTCTGTCTGCCTTTGTCCTTTGAGAGTTGATAATATTGTCACTCCCTTTAAACACTCTTGAGTCACATACCAGGTGAAAAATAGGAATTAGGCAAATAGAAATGAAAGTGTCAGCGTTGTTCCTAAGAACTAGATGGGGAAGGCAGCTCTGTACCCAGCGGGAGGGCTCCCTAATACCTAACACCCCCTGAATGCAGCCTTGCCCACCACTGGCAGGGGCAGAGCTTTCATGAGACCCAACAGGGTTCTTTAGGAAGATCTTCAAGCAAACTGAGGCATCTAGTGATCAGGGTGACACGCTGAGCTCTTAAAGTACAAGTGAGGGTCAATTTTTGATCACAGATTTCAGCTGAAAATTACCCAAGCATTCTGATAGCCAGGGAAATCCTGAATGGGCTGTTTAACACATACTCAGGGAGCCCCAGAGATGGGCCAAGCTGTTCTTCCAGCTTCAGAATTGTCCCACAGGAATGGAGGTAGAGAAAGATGGGTGACCCATGGGTTTTCGGGAAGACTCTTGCTGAATTGTCCCAGAAGTATTGGGGTTGAAAGAGTCATGGAGGCGGAAATGATTAGATCAGAAAAGTCATCCATCATTTTGGAAGGGGGTGGGGTATGTTGCAGGTTTTTCTTTTTCTTTTTCTTTTTTTAAAGATTTTATTTATTTGAGAGGGAGCAAGAGTGAGGGATCATAGAGGGAGAGGAAGAGGGAGAAGCAGACTCGCTGTTGAGCATGGAGCCTGATGCACGGCTTGGTCCCAGGACCCTGAGATCATGACCTGAGCCAAAAGCAGACACTTAACTCACTGAACGCCACCCAGGCACTCCTGCTGCATGTTTTTCACATGGCAATGACCAGATCCCTCACAAAGCTGCCTTCTCCGTGAGAGATGAAAGATGGATGTGCCAGAAGAAATGATCTTGGGCAAAAAACCCTTATGCCCAAACCTCGTTTAGAAAGACAGGAATCCCTGCCTTCAGGGGACAGTGTGAGTTCACTGGACAGGGAATTTACAAGCACAGAGGACTAGACTGGACACCAGTGGGGGTCCCCAGGGTTTGGGACTAGGGAATACCCCGGGACCTTTACATGTCTCTGAGGGAATAAAGACATCCAGCAGCAATGGGGGAAGAATTTCCTAATAGTTCAATAAATGAGGGCACAGGGGATATTATGCTTAATTTAGCCAACCTAAAGAAATGAGACCCTTTTCCACCCTAGTTTTGTGGAGCAAGATGCATACCTGACATTCATAGGAGTTATTGAAGGAACCAGGATTTACATCTAGATGTTGTCTTTGGCCAATATCCCAACAACTATTGGGACAACTCTGTAATAGAAAGTGTTCTTCCAAGTCAAGGAACACTTTTTTTTTTTTAATGAAAAAGGTCAGTTTTATGAATAAAGCTTGACAATTAAAAAATCTATAGGTGTCTTTGGAGCTTTTGTGCTTCAGTGGCACAAATATTGTGGTTAAGGGCTGTGCTTCCTGGAGAGCTCCCACACTTCTTGTAAAACCAAGATTTCTATTCAGCCTGGCACAAGTTTGACTCTCAGCCAAGTTTAGCTACCTTCTACTTAGAGTAAATCTTGGGGCTAGAAAAAACCCACAAGGGCTTTATCCTTAAAATACTCTCCAGTGGCTTTTTATTTGTAAGACTAGCCACTTCTGGGCGAGGTTGGAACTTTCTGTCTTCCCCTAGGATGGGCTGGAGCAGGATATGCTGGGAGGACATCTTTCCTTTGTCAGTGGTCCTCAACATGGTGCTATTTTACCCACCGCAGGGGGCTTTCGGCAATGTCTGGACACATTTTTGGTTGGCACCATTGTGTGAGTGTGTGTGCTACTATCTAGTGGGTAGAGGCCTGGTAGCTGCTAACCATCCTACAGTGTAAAAGGATGGCCCCTTGCAACAAAGAATTATCTGGCCTAAAATGATTACCATGCTGAGGTTGAGAAACTTTGGTTTAAGTCCAGCCTTTTCTATGGCGTGTCTCACTCTCTCTGCATCTCAGCTATAGACCTCAATGTGGAAGGGTGCTCCCAAGAGCTGTACAGTGCACAGCCTGCACAACCACATGTGGCAACCCTGTACACCCACAGGGAAGATGGGCACCAGTGTCCCTCAGGGATAAGCCTGGTACTGTGCTCCACAGGTGGAAGGAGAATGGGTGTGAGTTGAAGGACATACACACATACACAAACACACACATAGAAGTGGAGCTACAGGATAGAGTCCTAGTGGAATTCCATTCCCTGGTACTTACCGTTTGGAGGCCTGGCCTTTCCCCTGCTCTAGTTTGCTTACATGATCAAGTCTCCTGTTTTCTGCATCAGCACCGTCAAGCTGGGTGTCTGTCACCTACAAACCACAGCATCATAACTAAAAGGCCGAGTCTTTTCTCAGCTTTCAATATGCCTGCTTATGGTTATTGTGTATGATGGGCCAGGCTCTTGCATGAGGCCCAATGGGTGTTGTGCTTCTTTAGGAAGACTTGCCTGCTGTGAAGCTGGGCTAGCTGACCCAGGAGTCCAGCAGGCAAGGTGACACACTAAACTCTAAGTAAGTGTGCTTTAGCCTTTGCTCACAGCTTTCAAACAATAATTCATTCCCAGAGGCTCAGCTTATCTGTCAATCTACAAGCATGTCTGCTAACATTAAATATAAAGTAGGCACGCTTCCTGCCAACATGAGAAGAGGTGTGTGTGTGTGCATGTGTGTGTGTGTGTGTGTGTGTGTGTGTGTGTAAAGTGGACCTTTTTGCTTAAAGGGATTGTGCTTCTCCTAAAGGTCTAGGAGAGTAGTCAAGGTTGTCCAATGACCTTGGCCAAAAAACCCACGAGAAACAGGGGAGCCTGTGGCTACCAAGAGGATGCAGAAACAGAGAAAGAAGGGGCAGAGGAGGAGGAGGATGGACAGCATCTATAGTTGCTCTCAAACAGCCAATGATTAGGGCAACAGAGGAGATAGGATAATCTACAGGGAAAATCATAACTTTGATAATTAACTGAGCATTACAGGATAATATTTCATTTTGGTTCATTATCTTTCACTCTCCTGGGATCATGACCTGAGCCAAAGGCAGACGCTCAACCACTGAGCCACCCAGATGGCCCTATGCCCCTATAAACCTTTTTTATGGATAAACATTGAGCCAACTTTGTCAAAGTTTTTATTTATTTTTTTATTTTTGTCAAAGTTTTTAATGTGGGTTTTTGTTTTTTAGGAACATGGTAGTATAACTCAAGTCAAAAAAATTGTTAATAAGTTTGTACACTTAGAGTATAATTTATTTTTGTTTAGAGACTAAAAAATGAATCTTATTTTCAAAATATAATCTTATGAACATATTACATAAAAAGTTATATCCTAGTGATTTACCATTATAATAAATTATAATCATTGCCTTAAACTATGTGTATTATCTTATATAAATACTTGCATCATCCCATAATTATGCCAAATATCGTCTTAGTCATTTTTGTTAATTACCATTATTAGCAAAGTAAATACATTTTGTTTTCTCCAGAAAAGCTAGACTTTTCTTTGTAGACTCCAGAAAGCTAGAAGACAGGAAAATAACTATTTTTTTCCATTGGTTTAGACTTAGTATTCTCTTTATATTTAAACACACCAAAAGAATTTAAAAAAATAAAAAACACACCATCCATCTGGTTAATTTATAGCTATTTTAAATGTATAAGAATAAGGGATATATTAAAACTAGGTTTGGTGACTGAAGTTTGAAGTTTATCCGTGGACTCAAAGTAACATTTGAGGTTTTACAAAAGGATCTAAAAATGACAATTTTTTAAAAAAGATTTTATTTATTCATGAGAGACACAGAGAGAGAGGCAGAGACAGGCAGAGGGAGAAGCAGGCTCCACGCAGAGAGCCTGACGTGGGACTCACTCAATCCCGGGTCTCCAGGATCAGGCCCTGGGCTGAAGGCGGCGCTAAACCACTGAGCCACCAGGGCTGCCCTAAAAATGACATTTTAGCTAAAATATTATCTTTTACAGTTGGTAATGGTATAAAGATAAGATCAAAGCCCCTGCAGGGCTTCAGCTTGAGCTGTGGAGAGCATCCTCATCCTGATTGGAAAGTCTGTCTGCCTTTGTCCTTTGAGAGTTGATAATATTGTCACTCCCTTTAAACACTCTTGAGTCACATACCAGGTGAAAAATAGGAATTAGGCAAATAGAAATGAAAGTGTCAGCGTTGTTCCTAAGAACTAGATGGGGAAGGCAGCTCTGTACCCAGCGGGAGGGCTCCCTAATACCTAACACCCCCTGAATGCAGCCTTGCCCACCACTGGCAGGGGCAGAGCTTTCATGAGACCCAACAGGGTTCTTTAGGAAGATCTTCAAGCAAACTGAGGCATCTAGTGATCAGGGTGACACGCTGAGCTCTTAAAGTACAAGTGAGGGTCAATTTTTGATCACAGATTTCAGCTGAAAATTACCCAAGCATTCTGATAGCCAGGGAAATCCTGAATGGGCTGTTTAACACATACTCAGGGAGCCCCAGAGATGGGCCAAGCTGTTCTTCCAGCTTCAGAATTGTCCCACAGGAATGGAGGTAGAGAAAGATGGGTGACCCATGGGTTTTCGGGAAGACTCTTGCTGAATTGTCCCAGAAGTATTGGGGTTGAAAGAGTCATGGAGGCGGAAATGATTAGATCAGAAAAGTCATCCATCATTTTGGAAGGGGGTGGGGTATGTTGCAGGTTTTTCTTTTTCTTTTTCTTTTTTTAAAGATTTTATTTATTTGAGAGGGAGCAAGAGTGAGGGATCATAGAGGGAGAGGAAGAGGGAGAAGCAGACTCGCTGTTGAGCATGGAGCCTGATGCACGGCTTGGTCCCAGGACCCTGAGATCATGACCTGAGCCAAAAGCAGACACTTAACTCACTGAACGCCACCCAGGCACTCCTGCTGCATGTTTTTCACATGGCAATGACCAGATCCCTCACAAAGCTGCCTTCTCCGTGAGAGATGAAAGATGGATGTGCCAGAAGAAATGATCTTGGGCAAAAAACCCTTATGCCCAAACCTCGTTTAGAAAGACAGGAATCCCTGCCTTCAGGGGACAGTGTGAGTTCACTGGACAGGGAATTTACAAGCACAGAGGACTAGACTGGACACCAGTGGGGGTCCCCAGGGTTTGGGACTAGGGAATACCCCGGGACCTTTACATGTCTCTGAGGGAATAAAGACATCCAGCAGCAATGGGGGAAGAATTTCCTAATAGTTCAATAAATGAGGGCACAGGGGATATTATGCTTAATTTAGCCAACCTAAAGAAATGAGACCCTTTTCCACCCTAGTTTTGTGGAGCAAGATGCATACCTGACATTCATAGGAGTTATTGAAGGAACCAGGATTTACATCTAGATGTTGTCTTTGGCCAATATCCCAACAACTATTGGGACAACTCTGTAATAGAAAGTGTTCTTCCAAGTCAAGGAACACTTTTTTTTTTTTAATGAAAAAGGTCAGTTTTATGAATAAAGCTTGACAATTAAAAAATCTATAGGTGTCTTTGGAGCTTTTGTGCTTCAGTGGCACAAATATTGTGGTTAAGGGCTGTGCTTCCTGGAGAGCTCCCACACTTCTTGTAAAACCAAGATTTCTATTCAGCCTGGCACAAGTTTGACTCTCAGCCAAGTTTAGCTACCTTCTACTTAGAGTAAATCTTGGGGCTAGAAAAAACCCACAAGGGCTTTATCCTTAAAATACTCTCCAGTGGCTTTTTATTTGTAAGACTAGCCACTTCTGGGCGAGGTTGGAACTTTCTGTCTTCCCCTAGGATGGGCTGGAGCAGGATATGCTGGGAGGACATCTTTCCTTTGTCAGTGGTCCTCAACATGGTGCTATTTTACCCACCGCAGGGGGCTTTCGGCAATGTCTGGACACATTTTTGGTTGGCACCATTGTGTGAGTGTGTGTGCTACTATCTAGTGGGTAGAGGCCTGGTAGCTGCTAACCATCCTACAGTGTAAAAGGATGGCCCCTTGCAACAAAGAATTATCTGGCCTAAAATGATTACCATGCTGAGGTTGAGAAACTTTGGTTTAAGTCCAGCCTTTTCTATGGCGTGTCTCACTCTCTCTGCATCTCAGCTATAGACCTCAATGTGGAAGGGTGCTCCCAAGAGCTGTACAGTGCACAGCCTGCACAACCACATGTGGCAACCCTGTACACCCACAGGGAAGATGGGCACCAGTGTCCCTCAGGGATAAGCCTGGTACTGTGCTCCACAGGTGGAAGGAGAATGGGTGTGAGTTGAAGGACATACACACATACACAAACACACACATAGAAGTGGAGCTACAGGATAGAGTCCTAGTGGAATTCCATTCCCTGGTACTTACCGTTTGGAGGCCTGGCCTTTCCCCTGCTCTAGTTTGCTTACATGATCAAGTCTCCTGTTTTCTGCATCAGCACCGTCAAGCTGGGTGTCTGTCACCTACAAACCACAGCATCATAACTAAAAGGCCGAGTCTTTTCTCAGCTTTCAATATGCCTGCTTATGGTTATTGTGTATGATGGGCCAGGCTCTTGCATGAGGCCCAATGGGTGTTGTGCTTCTTTAGGAAGACTTGCCTGCTGTGAAGCTGGGCTAGCTGACCCAGGAGTCCAGCAGGCAAGGTGACACACTAAACTCTAAGTAAGTGTGCTTTAGCCTTTGCTCACAGCTTTCAAACAATAATTCATTCCCAGAGGCTCAGCTTATCTGTCAATCTACAAGCATGTCTGCTAACATTAAATATAAAGTAGGCACGCTTCCTGCCAACATGAGAAGAGGTGTGTGTGTGTGCATGTGTGTGTGTGTGTGTGTGTGTGTGTGTGTGTAAAGTGGACCTTTTTGCTTAAAGGGATTGTGCTTCTCCTAAAGGTCTAGGAGAGTAGTCAAGGTTGTCCAATGACCTTGGCCAAAAAACCCACGAGAAACAGGGGAGCCTGTGGCTACCAAGAGGATGCAGAAACAGAGAAAGAAGGGGCAGAGGAGGAGGAGGATGGACAGCATCTATAGTTGCTCTCAAACAGCCAATGATTAGGGCAACAGAGGAGATAGGATAATCTACAGGGAAAATCATAACTTTGATAATTAACTGAGCATTACAGGATAATATTTCATTTTGGTTCATTATCTTTCACTCTCCTGGCTGGCCATCTTCCATATTCACTTTTAGATACCTTGGGTTTTCCTAGCCAAGATCATCAGACATTCCTGGCTTGTTTCCTGGGCCTTCCAAGATATAAACGCAACACCTCTATGATCTCATCATAGGTGTGATATTGGTTGATGGTGCAGGACAGATTTTTTTTTAATTTGAAAATGTGTCATCCTATTCCTAGTGTATGAAGGGGTCTGTCTGTCTGTATTATTAATTATTTATTTGAGAGAGAGAGAGAGAGAGAGAGAGAGTGAGCACTAGGAGGGGGAGTGGCAGGCAGAGAGGGAGAAGCAGACTCCCCACTGAGCAGGGAACCCAACGTGGGGCTGGATCCCAGAACCTGGGGATCATGACCTGAGTTGAAGGCAGATACTCAACTGACTTAGCCACACAGGCGCCACTGAAGGGGTCTTTAGTAATGAGGAGTGGGCTGTGATGACAGCACTAATTTATTGATCTAGCACAGTGTGGACCAAGAACCGCCTTGAGCACTTTTCGCATGCTTTATTTTAATCTCTCATCTGCCCCGTATCACTACGTCCAACGACATGTCCAACTAAGTCAACCTTTAAGGTTGAGTAGGAGGCTTCAGGTGGCAGGGTGATGGGCTCCTGCTCCTACTATTTTAAGACAGAGGATTCTGGGGTTTGGAGAGATTTTGTAAATTGCTGAGAGTCAAAGTGATGGAACCACGATTTGAAAGCAGGCCAGTCTTGCCTCTTCTGTACTCTTAATTACTCTTAAGACCAGGTAGGATATGTTAGCACATTTCCTAATTGAAAACAAGATTTGTATTCATGGTATAAATCCTATTTGTTGGTGGTGAATTATTCTTTTAGACCACAGGTGGGCACACTGTGGCTTATGCTCAGATCTGGCCTGCTGCCTGTTATTATAAATAAAGTTTAATTGGAACACAGCCACGCCCACTCGTTTGCTGTCCAGTGGCAGTGAGGAGTCATTGCCATGGAGACTAGAGGTGTGCAAAAGCCTAAAAGATTTACTCTCTGGGTCACCTAGATGGCTCAGTGGTTGAGCATCTGCCTTTGGCTCAGGTGGTGATACTGGGGTCCTGGGATCAAGCCCAGCATCAGGCTTCTCTCAGGGAGCCTGCTTCTCCCTCTGCCTATGTCTCTCCCTCTCTCTCTATGTCTCTCATGAATGAATAAATAAAGTCTGTTTCAAAAAAAAGAAAAAATATTTACTCTCTGGCCCGTTACAGCAAAAGTCTGCTGGCCCCTGTTTTCAGCTGTAAGCTCAATGAAGACAGAGACGGTGTGTTTCCCCCTCCGCCCATAGCACCAAGCCCAGAGACAGAAGCCACAGCAGGCAAGTCATTAGCAATTTGAAATTGAGATTTGTTGAATAATTGTGGAACTCATAGAGCGGCTGCATGGTCTCTGCTCCCATCTCAATGAATATTACACACCAAGGAAGTGGCGACACCAGGCTTTGAGCCCACCCTATCTGACTCTGGCTCCCGTAACCAGGACATGGAAGGACACATACAACTAAGTTCGTGTTCGATGTTGAGCAGGGTGCCTTGAGCTCTGTGGGGACTGGACACTGCTCATGGTTTCCCCTTCACTGAAGTTTATTCCAGTGCAGGCAGGCAGGGAGTTAGGGTGGAGCTGGCCTGAGTCGGGCTAAGGACAGCTGCAAAGGGGACAGGAGGGGGCATGGGAAGGAGGAGAGAAAGGTGGGGAAGGGGTCCCATGGTCAGTCGTGTCTTCAGGTGGCCCGGGCTCCCCAGTGAGTAGCGTCCACGTGGAAGAGGCCCTAATGGGAGTGAAGGCAGGGTGGCCTGCAGCCTCTGGACCCCCAAAGGGACAGGGGCAGGGGCAGGGGCAGGGGCAGGCCCGGCTGGTGTCGTCCATGCCTCCAGCCATGGCTGCCTCTTCCTCAGCGTTCAGTAATCAAGGTTGGCCACAAGGAGCAAGAAGTTCTGGAGAGAAGGCAAAAGAAGCACAGACAAGAACGATCATTTTCTGAGCTGCAGAGGACAGGAGCTTCCTGAAAGAGAAACCTTCAGCGGAACAGGCAAGTTTTCACTTGAACGGGACGCGAGGTCAGTGCCAAAACCATGGGGGGGCGGGGGCGCTTTTGAAAACATTGTCTCTCTTAGCTGCCTGATTCTGGGAATTTGTTTGCATTCCCCCAATACTCTGATTTCTGGAAGACACGCGTGAATGTCGCTGTCCTCTTCCAAAATTTTTTTTTGTCCTAGGAGAAAAATGTGCATCTGGGTGCTGCCTGGATTCACTGCCCTCACATAATTAATTCAGGAGGATGTGGTCCAGGATTACCTCAGAGGAAGGATATACTGTGAACAGTGAAGACATGACACCTCTGGAGTTATACAGTGAACTATCCTTGTCCCTGACCCTGCTTGTGAGGTGGTTCTTGCACTAAAAGGCCTGGGCGATTTTTCTCCAGGACCATCCCTTGCTGCTGAGGGCAGAAAGGCCAGCTGGTGGCCCAGTGGAGACTCTCACACCACCATCGAGGTTCCAGCTCATTAACCCGGAATTGGTGCATCTAATTGGACCCCTCTGCACACTCTAGTCCTGCCATTCACGGCTAATGGGCCTTGCACACTGTTGATGTTCAGTTGACCTGTTTGAACTGAATACTGGAAACTGAGCTACATGAAGCCAAGATTCCATACAATCAAAACTTGCCACCTGTACTCCAAAATTTAAAACAAAAATTCCTATAAACATTATGACCAGGATGTCAGAGGGCCCCAAACCTGCCCTCCCAGGAGGTCTTAGAACTCTCCACCCAGACCCCACGTCTCACTGACCTCGTGGACTTGGAGCTCCGAACTGTTGAGGTAGGTATCCACTGGCAGAGGGAGAGGAAAGCCTTCCTCAAGCTTTGCTGGAAGATAAAGAGCAGAGAGACACGGGCTGGAGGGGGAAGGCTGGGGAGGTGCGGAGACACGCTCATTGCATTAGATGCTGGCTGGTGAGAGGGCAGGCTACTTCGAAATGAGGTAGGCTATTGGATTCAGGGCTGGTTTTCTGTTGGTGGAAGCATGTAGATGCAAATGCCTGATAAATGCAGCTTCTTCAGGAGGGGACAGATGTGGACAGCCCCCACCAGCCAAAATGGCCCAGGATGGGGCATGCAGTGTTTACAACTGTGGACTCATCCCTGAGGACCACCATCTCTTCCACTTTCTCTTTTCTAGGACAACTTCCCTGCTTTTCTCTGGTGGTAGTGGAAGTCGGACGGCGAGGCCAGTTAGAGAAAGTCCAGGCATGGGTTCTCAGGCAGCCACTGTGCCAAGCATTATTTCCATCAAGGTCACCTATCAAGTCAATGACCTAACCTGGCCCAGAACCCAGGTGTGCTAACTCCAGGTGTTCTCCAGGTGCCGTTTGGTCTGCCACTCCTTGGCCTACCTCCCTGTGCTTTGGGACTCAACTTGACCTTCACCTTCTGGAAGTCTGGACCAACCTCTGAGTCACAGTCAGTGCCTCCTCCTAACTCCCCCACAGCTGTGACTCCTGTCACAGCATTTATCACACTGGTTGTCACTGCCTGTTACACATCTACCTTCCCAACAGAGCATAGACTCCTCAAGGGCAGGCTCATAGATTGCCAGTACCCCTGCCAGTGCAGAAGGAGGGGCTCAGCTTGTTGAATAAATAACTGAATGACTGATTGATCCATGAATCCTACAGAAAGGGTAGAATTTGACGTTTACGTGGGGCAGTCAGTAGCAGGTACTTATTTTTTTTAAAGGTAGTATTTTAAAATTTTGTTAAAAGATTTTATTTATTTATTTGAGAGAGAGGGAGAGAGAGAGAGAGGAGAACAAGCAGGGGGAGCAATAGGAAGAGAGAGAGGGAGAAACAGACACCTCACTGAGCAGGGAGCCTTATGTGGAGCTGAATCCCAGGACCCCAGGATCATGACCTGAGCTGAAGGCAGATGCTAAACCTACTGAGCCACCCAGGCACCCCTAAAGATTTTATTTATTTTAGAGTGAGATAGAGAGTGAGAGGAGGGGGAGGCGCAAAGGGAGAGGAGAATCCCAAGCAGACACTGCTAAGTGCAGAGGTTGACTTGAGGCTCCATCTCAGGACCCCAAGACCATGACCTGAGCCAAAATCAAGAGTCAGACACTTAACTGAGTAAGTGTCTGTCAGTAGCAGCTATTCTTACCATTGAGGGAGGGGTATATGGTGTGGAGCGCATAGTAATTGAGGATGACTTCCATCAGCTCCACCTGGATTGGCGGGTGGGCGGGGGGAGGGCAGAACAAAGGGAGCAAATAAGACATGAATGAAAACAGGAGTCCAAGGGAAGAACATCTAGTGGCCCTCACCTCCAGAAACACTGACATGCCATCCCACTTACAAAACAGGTTGACTGTGACTGTCACCACTACAGCTCCTTCTTCGCAATCTCCTAAACTCCACTCTCTGGACTTCATTCTCCATCAGTACATACGAGCTCATTTTATGGCAAAACATGACCTGAATTGCCATGGGGATATGTAGTGTTTCTTTATTCCACTTTGCATGAATATTTTAAAATTTTGTTGCAGGAGTATTAATGTGTTTGATTAGAGATTGCTGCCCCAGATCCTCCTGGAAGAGTTATATAACATATGGTGCATGTCCCAAATTAACCTCTCATAAATTCTCAATTCTGAAGCCCATCAGCCCTGAGGGCTTTGGGTAAGGCATTGTACACCTGGGCCGCTATTATTACAGCAGTGAAAATATACCAAGAGCTTACTATATGTGAGACATTTTGTCAAAGTGTCTTACTGAATTCATTGCCCTGTTTCATGTTCAGTTCCCATTTGAAGTAGTTGAAGTAGATATTAGTATTCCCATTTTATTGGGAAAGGTTCAGAAAGGTTAAGTTATTATCCCAGGGTCACACAGTAACAAGTGGCACAGTTGGTAAAAGAGCCCAAATCTATCTTCCTCCAAAGCTTGTGCTCTTAATGTCCACGTCCTGTCTCCCTGTTAGCTCTCAGGCTGCGCCCTCGTTAAATGATTAACTTTTAGACATGGTGTCCATTTCCTGCAAGACTGTAGTGCATCTTCTCTGGGTCCTTGGTGCTTCTCCAGGAGCCCCCTGAAGCCCTGCTTGGAGAAGAAACGCAAGAGGCTCTGGGAGAAAACAACTCACGTCGATGAAATTGATGTTGGAGTGTTTCAGTTCCAACTTCAGCTTACTGTGTGGAGAAAGAGAAGCACGGGTCACCCCAAGACGTGGCTGCTACTTCTTCGCAGTTACCTCTAGAGAGTGCAGTGCTTATGGACAAGGCCATTTCTGGGGGCTGGGTGCCTAAGAATTCCTCTGCAACGTGGTGCTTGTGCATTTAAGGATTTCAGCAGGCACAGTGATTTAAGAAGAAGTGACATTGTTGAAAATAACGTTTGCTGAGCATCTTCAATAACTTAAATAAATTATGAGGATATAAATATTAACTGAAAAAAGTGGGATGCAAAGAGCAGTGCTCTGTATGTCCAATGACAAAAATGCGTATTAAGAAAAGACTGGAAGGAAACATGAAACTATTAGTAGTGATAGTCTATGTGGCAGAGTTGTAGAGGGTTTTTAAAAAATACTTTTACAGGGGGATCCCTGGGTGGCTAAGCGGTTTGGCGCCTGCCTTCGGCCCTGGGCATGGTACTGGAGTCCCGGGATTGAGTCCCACATCAGGCTCCCTGCATGGAGCCTGCTTCTCCCTCTGCCTGTGTCTCTGCCCCCTCCCCTCTCTCATGAATAAATAAGTAAAATCTTAAAAAAATACTTTTACAATTTCCATGCCATGATCATGTATTATTTGCATAACATGGGAATAAGACAACAATGGTAGAGAGAGGCACCTGTGTGTTGCTGGCAGACAGCTGGCACCCAGCAGAGAGAAGGAAGGCAGGGTGACTCTGGAGGCCTCAGGTGCTGTCACTATAGAAGCCAAACCTCAATTCCCCCCATTGATCCTCTTGGCTGCTGGCCTAGCTCCCTCATTCAGGGATTCTAACCACCCTGGACTTATGATCTCTTTGCTTTCTGCTCATGGGGCAGAGTAGTTTTGCTAATCCCTTGATAAAACCATGGTCTGAGGTCCTCCTAGATCCTCCTCATTTTGCTGTGTCTCAGTCCAAGCCCTTGGCTGTCCTCTCAGATACTGCACACCTCCCAAGCCAGGCTGATGCATGAACTTAAAATTCTGGGACCTCCAAAAATGCTCACATGCTCACCATTAGCTTCTCTTTTTAAAGACCTCTTATGATGTGCATTTTAATGAAGTCAGTGCACTCTCTGAGTCAATGGGTATCTAACCCCAAGGCCAGGATTTGGTTCCTCTGATGCACCCGCTGCACCTGTTCTTCAGCCGGGAGCAGCGCTCAGAGTACAGGGGTACAGGTGAGGGCCCCAGAGAAGGACGTCAGGGCAAGTGCCAACCCTTGCTGACAGTTTAGTCTCTCCTGCCCACTGGCTCACTGGATTTAGTGAGTATGCTCCTATTGACTGGGTATCTGGGCGGTGGGGCAGCAAGAAGTGGCTTGGGGGCACCTTTAATCCTCAGCCTAAAATCTCCTTTTTTTGATGTGCAGTACTGAATGTTCTTCTCGATCTTACATATAAAGTCCTTGCAAAGCTCCATATCTTCCAACTAGATTATGGCTCCTAAGTAATCCCTTTGCAGAAGTTCAGCAATTCCACTGGTGCCTGAGACTGAGAGGGGACCTGAATGTAACCTGGGCTATGTGGCAACTTGTCTGGCTTCTGGCTTCCCCACTGAGACATGGTCAATATGTCTTTCCAAAGGGGCCCCCGGATTAGAGGTGAAGCCAGCCCCAGTGGAGATCTCTGTTCCCAAGGGTAACCCCAGCCATAGCAGTGACCAGATTAAATGCTCAGGTTGCTGCTTGGCTATCCTCATCCTACCCCACTTCCCCCTACCCTTGCCCATGGCCGCTTACCTTCCTGGGGTCACTGAACCAACAATCCTGTCAGAGCTCACATTGATGGTGGCAGAGATGCTTGTTGTCTAAAAAAACAAAAAAAGATAACCCAGAATCTCAGGTGACATAGAAATCCTGTTGGCTCCCAGTCCAGGGGACAGATCTTCAGAAACCACAGCCAGATATGAGACATGTGGGTGAAAAGCAGCTACCCCAAGGATTATGGGCTGAAGATGCAGGATGTTGGTGACTCCATAGCTGATTCTAGGAAAGGTGAGCTCAGGTTTTAGAGGTCCTAATGGAAGCATCAACAAGGGCAAATAAGCCCAAGCTAAAGACACGGAACATTCAAATAGGGAGACCATTCACCAATAAGCATGACTGAGCTTTGAAGCAGGCTATATGAGAAGTTCAGAGAGGCCCTGAGTCCTAGGGACCTTTAAGGACACCACCAACTGACACCTGGGTGTGAGGATGAAGCCTGACCTGTCCAGGTGTGGGGTTGAACCAGGCCACTGAATTTGGGCAATTTCTGGCCAAAGTATTTCTTTGAATACTTTTTCCAGCCCCTCCCACTTTCTCCCCTCCTGGGACTCCGAGGACAGTAAGATGATAACTTTTGTCGTAGTCGTACAGGTCCCTGAGGCTCTATTCATTTTTTTAGGCCATGCATTCAGATTGGGTAATTTCTATTGTTCTATATCTAATTCATTTGTTCTTTTCTCTGTTCCACTGACACCGCCCCCTCCCCCCCCCCCCCAGCAGGGATGTCAGGGCATGTTGTTACAGCCTCGTGCCAGTGTAAGCCTCAGCTCCCCAGTCAGCCTTTGCTGGCCTGGGTGGGGCTAGGGCCATAGCTTTTTCTCTGGTGTTTGGCTTTAGTAGCAAAGTTATTGATTGTCTACAAGTTTTCTATATTACTAGGTTGTCCCTTTTTTGGTCCTTTGGCTAGAAAGAGGGGGATGCTGTTGGGGCTCTTTTTGTTCATGTCTATTGGTGTTTCTGGGTTGCCCCAAATTGGAATATGCAGGGCAAGAAACCCCAGGGAGCTCATCATCATGTTGTTCCTTAGATCTGGAGACCTCTGGCTGATATATCTTCTCTCTCTGTCTTTCAGAGTTTTCTTGTTTATTTTAGATATAATGTTTAAGGTTCTGGGTTGTACTCAGCAGGAGTAGGGAAGGAAATGGACATCTACTCAATCTTCCCAGAGGAGGAAGTGTTTTGCCCATTTTTGAAATTAATTGTCTTTTTTATGACTGAGTTGTAAGAGATCTTTATATATTCTGGATACAAGTCCCTTCTCATATATATGGTTTGCAAATATTTTCTCTCTTTCTGTGGATTGTCGTTTCACTTTCTTGAATTCTGTCCTTTGAAGCATGAAGTTTTTAACTTTGGTGACGTCCAATTTATCCATTTTAATTTTTTTGTTCATGCTTTTGAGTTGTATCTAAGAAGGTCTAACCCAAGGTCATGAAGATTCAATACTGTGTCATTTTGTTTTTTTCTGAGAGTTTTGTGGTTTTAGCTCTCACATTTGGGTCTCGAGTCCCAAATTGACTTGGAGTCAATTTTTATGTATGTATAATGAAGAGATCTGGTTTCATTCATTTGCATGTGGATATCCAATTGCCCTAGCACCATTTCTTAAAAGCTTATTCTTCCCCATTGAATTGTCTTGGTCCCCTTGTTAGAAATCAGTTGACTATAAATGTGGAGGTTTATCTCTGGATTCTCAATTCTATTCCATTGATCTGTATGTCTATCCTTGTACTACTACCACATAATTATGATTACTATAGCCTTACAGTAAGTTTTGAAACAGAGAACTATGAGTTCTACAATTCGTTTTTCTTTTTCAAGATTGTTTTGGTTATTCTGGGTCCCTTGAGCTTACATATAAATTTTGGGATCAGCTTGTCAAGAAAACCAGCTGGAATTTCGATAGGGATTGTGTGGAATGTGTAAATCAGTTTGGAGAGTATTGCCATTATGAGTTCCTTACATTTTACACCTTCTTTAAAAAGGTAATTTAATGATTTTATTTATAACCACTTCAAAAGAGTTATGCTTTAAATTGAACTTATTTTTATAGCAAATGTAACAGTGAAAAACAGCTAAAATTGTCCAACTTAGCTAGTGTGAATGACTTTTAAGGTTTCTTGCAATGCTGCCAATGTATGATTTGATTAAGTACACCGTTGGGAAGGAAGCCTGGCTGTTCAGGCCAGGGATGCAAGGTCCCCTCACACTGCTGCCAGGCAGAAGTAGCCTCCAGAATCTATCAGCTTCCCTGTCCTTCGGTAGAGGGAGGGGCTTACACTTTGGCAGATGGAACCCTTTGCTGCTCTGTCCAGGGGCACACTTACCACCCTGAGTTGGAAGAGTGGCTTGCGGTCAGAGGAGTTGGGCTTGAGAGCGAAGGCCTGGACATCTATCACTGGCATGAGGGTCACATTTCCAGGGGTGAACATCAGTAATGGAGCTGACTCAGGTGACATCTCAAGCTCTAGCTCCATATTGGGGTACATCCTGGCCAGCTGGAGAAAGAGGGCAGAGGCTCGGGGGGAGGGCAGGATGCACTGATGTGCAACCACAATCCCCACGTTTGGTCTGTCTAGATGGGCTTCTCCGAGTTCTCCGTGGTGAATGTTCAAAGATCTTACCTGAGGAACAAGGACTGGGAATGAGCTGGTGTGCAGGTGGATTGGAGAGTCTGGGGAAATCTGCAGTAGAAGCAGGAGGCTACTTGAGATGCAGGATGTGGTTAGAAGTGCGGAGTTTGAGGTCAGACAGGTCGAGCCCAAATACCGTTCCCGCCATTTTTCAGCTGATGGCTTGCTGGCAAGCTGTGTTAGGTTCTGCATCTGTAACACGGGGACGATAACCGGAGCTCTCGCCATGCAGAACAGGCAAGGATGAAATGAGACAGTGTATAGGTAAAGTGCTAAGTGCAATGCCTGGAACCTCAGTAAATATAGCAGTCTGTTTTTGTTATTTTTGGTCAGTTTTTGTTATTTTTTGGCCCCCTCAAGGGCCAATGAGATCTCATAACCACCGCAATCTGGATTGAATCTATTTCCAGGTATGTCTTCCCCTCAAACCTTTTCTTTCTTTCTTTCTTTCTTTCTTTCTTTCTTTCTTTCTTTCTTTCTTTCTTTCCTTTTCTTTCCTTCTTTTCTTTTTTAAAAGATTTTATTTATTTATTCCTGGGAGATACAGAGAGAAGCGGAGACATAGAGAAGCAGGCTTCTCACAGGGAGCCCTATGTGGGACTTGATCCCAGCACCCTGGGATCACACCCTGAGCCAAAGGCAGATACTCAACTGCTGAGCCACCCAGGCGTCCTCCCTTCAAACCCTTTCTAACCCTCTTTCTGGTATTCTTCTCTACCCAATCCTCTGACTTGCTGATCTTGTAGTGTGGTGAACCCTGCCTGCACCCGCACACAGCCTATCTTCCCTGATCTCTCCTCTCTCAAGATCTCATCTTTACTTGGACTGCTCCCATAGCACTTATCATAGTGCTTGGCTTGCGGGGTGCATGGCTCAGACCTCCCTCCGGGGGGGTCTCCTGCAAGAAGGGCAGTTGGCTGATAGCCCCCTGCTACCTCATTCAGGCCCCACACTTTCATGCTGGGCCACGATGTCCCAGAAAGCCCCCAGCCCCAGACCCGAGCGCAGCGCAGCCAGTGTAGTGCTGGAGAATTTTGTCCGACCAGGCAGGATTGAGACGATGAGCCAAACCCAAAGTAACAAGCCCTCATTCACTTACTGTGAAAGTGTAAGCAGGAGGCTAAACAGGAAAGGATACCGGCCCCCACCACTCCATTTCCCCTGTGGCATGGCACCTGTGAGGTCAGATGCTTCAGCAGAGGGAAGGAGGGGGTCACCTTATTGCCAGAGGAGCCCCCAGAGAAAAGGCTCCTGCTGTGTTATGGACCCGGTGTGGGAGGGGGAGGAGGGTCAGTAGAGGAGTACTGAGTACCAGGTCAGACTGGAGAAAACCGTCCTCCAGGCCCTGGCAAGGGCGTCTCAGCAGAGGCACCTAAGCAATCTCACCTGAGGATCCCCCATCTCCTCCACCTGTAAGGAGGCCTCTGAGTGAGGTGTCAAGGCTTGGAATGCAGATAAGCCTAAGAGCATGGCCAGTCTGAGGAGGGGATGGGGCGGAGGCTAATGTCCTTCGCCACAGCTCCCTCCAGAACCTGACGAGCACCGGCCAGGCACCAAGTCTAGTCTGGGAGGACCCACCAGGTCAAGCCTTTGTAATTGCCTGTGGTCAGGCCAGAAAGATCACGCACAGGCTTTTAGCCTGGAGCCAGACTCGTTGGATTTCTGTCTGCGGCAGCACCCCTCTGATCAGCAGGCTCCGCTCTGTGCTCCATCAGCTGAGATGAGGCTCCTCAGAGCTGCACAGCAGCACTTCTGCTACCAGTGTGCTTGCCTTCCCCTCTCCTCCGTGGTGCCAGGCCTGCATCTCCCTGGGAGGGCTCTCCCCTCCTACTCCTCCTTCCTCTCCCCTTCATCCTTCCCAGGCACTGCCCTAATCTATCCCTTCCAAGTCTAGTGCCACCTTGGCATCTGCTTAGAGGACTGATATGATACCACGGAGTCTTTTATATTTTTTTAAGTATTGCCAATAATAGCTAATATGTATCATGCATCAGACACCAAGCTCTTAACAGAATCGCTCATATGATCCCTGGGGAATAGGCACTGTTGGGATCCACGGCCTGGATTTGAACCCACATTTGGTAGGCTTCAGATTATACATTCTTTCTCTGGCTCCCCAAACCCCCAGGCTTGGTCTCCAGTCCAGCCTGCCACTCTCTCCTGGGACTACCCCCCGCAGCCTCCTCCCTCCCCTACTCACGTGCTGGTTTTGAATGGTGAAGTTCATGTATCCAGCCTGGTGATAGACCCAACTGGCTGTGTTGAAGACATATTCAGAGATAGCAAAGTAAACCATGTAGTCATGTTTCTCTGGCAGCCTGATGGGTGGAGCATTGAAGGGGGCTCGGGAGTGCCCGTTTTGGCCAAAGAATTCACCCTGGAAACAGAAGGACACGTCATCCACCCAAGGTTCCTACCAGAGAGGGTGCCAGGCAGAGGTGTCCAAAGCCTTCTTGGGGAAGCCTCCTGTGCCCTGGGCTGTGGTCTGAGTGCTGGTTCCTCTCCAGAATGTGGGCCTGGGGTCCTGAAAGGTTCCTTCTGGCCCCACAAAATTTAGACCTGACAGCTGCTTGAAATCCCCTATTACAGAATCGGCTGGGAGATATGTGTTGAGTTCTCATGGGCTCAGGATGTGGCCTGGTGGTGGAAAGCATGGACTCCAGAGATTGACTGTCGCTTACTAATTCTGGGACTTTGGGTGGGTCCCTAGCTTCCTTGTGTCTCAGCCTCTTCACCTGCAGAATAAGGATGATGCTAATGGCTTCAACTTCATAGAGGTGGCATAAAATGGAAATATGTTAATATTTGTACCAATATTCAGCATCTGGCACAGAGTAAGAAGCATATACTTGTTTGTTAAGTAAATAAAATGGGAGGAAGATGGCACTCCAGGACCTAGCTCAACCCCCAGGGGAAACATGGAAGAGACTGGAATAAAAAGGGGGTGTATTAAAAAAAAAAAAAGAAAAAAGAAAAAAAAAAAAACAAAGATCCCTGGGTGGCGCAGCGGTTTGGCGCCTGCCTTTGGCCCAGGGCGCGATCCTGGAGACCCGGGATCGAATCCCACGTCGGGCTCCCGGTGCATGGAGCCTGCATCTCCCTCTGCCTGTGTCTCTGCCTCTCTCTCTCTCTCTCTGTGTGTGACTATCATAAATAAATAAAAAATTAAAAAAAAAAAAAAGAAAAAAAAAGGGGGGTGTATTAATTTCCTATTGCTTCTGTGGGCACTGGCTAGGGATGGGGACTTACGGGCAGATGGACTAAAGAAGGAGGTTAGGAGCTGACTCTGGGAGGTAGAACTTATTTTCTGCCAGCCCTCAGCTCTAAGGTCTTTTCGCCATAGCAACTTACCTTGAAGGGCGTGTCTAGGACTTGAGAAGTCACTTGAGGAGCTCCTATTAAACTGTAGTCAATGCTGGCAACCTGGTCAATCATTGAGATAACTGTGGAACAGGAAAGAGACAGTGTTATGAATAGGATAGTCAAACACTTGTGTGTGTTGTGCACTGCACAATTTCAGGGCTCTTCTTTCACATGGACTGTTGCCTTTGGAGAATTGGAATGGGGATGGGGCTGATCCATGGTAACTTCAGGCACAAAGAGAGTGCTGTATTCATTCATTCACCCATTCATTGGGTATGTATTAACACCTGCTATATGCCAGGCACAAATGCAAGGGGCTGATGAAACAGCTGAATGAGATAGTCAGAGTCCCTGTCCTTTGACAGTCCATGGTGGGTTGGGGGGAAGATAGTCAATCAAATACTTGAGAAAATAAATGTAAAATTGCAACTCTATTAGGTAGCGTAAGTCCGTAGGATGATATCAGTGGCATAACAGAGATGAAATGGTGAGGGGCGGGGGCTGCAACCTGATTTGGACAGGGAGTCAGAGGAAGTGTTGCTTGGGCTGTGATCTGAAGGAGGAGTAGGTGTCGACTGGGTGAAGGGTGGTAGGTGTAGCAGAAGGACATTCCTGGCAGAGGGAATGACATGTGCAGAGATCTTGTAGCGTAGGAGTACAGTTGAGGCATAGAGGGTGATTAGAGGAATTAGCGATATTGGAGGCATGTAGGGACTGTGTGGCTGGCCACATTGCCAGACCATGCAAGGCCTTGTCACTTGGAGCGGGGCTCAGTGTCCTGAGAGTCAGAGGAGTTTTTGTTGGGTTCCAAGAAGAGGGGGAGACCTGACCTGTTGTGTGATTGTGAAAGGTCCCTGTGGCAGCCAGAGGGCCAGGGCTGGGCGGATCCCGGGCCCTACTCGGGGATTGCAGAGCATCCCTGTTTTGTTAAAGCAGCCAGGACAGAGCTAGCATGTTTTTCTCCCATGTGCCTGTCATCCTCTTGTGCTCCTCCCAGCATGTTCAGTCATAGTGAGTCACTATGCTCAGTCACCTTACTCCCCGGCCTCCAAAGCAGACCCCCCAAGAGAGGTGGTCACCCCATATCCAGCTCTGTAGGATGGAGAGGTGTTCAATGGGGAAAGTTCACCCGGGACTCTAGGGAGATGAGGGTGGTGATGGCTCTGGGGGTCCTGGGTGCCATGGCATCTGATGGTGCCCAGAGAGGGAAGGGACCTCCGAACCTGGCAGAGTCTGGAGATAGGGCTCCAGGCGAGAGGTTGTTGCCTTCCTGACCATTTCGCAGATCTGCGGGAAGCGAGTGAGAAAGTCAGGTGAGCTCCCCTCTCCCTCTCTCCTTGGCCCTGCGCCTCCCCTGCCGCCCTCCAAATGACCTGGCTTTTCTCCTCACCCTGCAGGCAGGAGAGGGGGAGGTGAGCATGTCCAAAGAGAGAAGAGCCCACTACCTTCATCAATACACAGTACTTGGTCACTGTCCCATTTGGGCTGGGCATGCACGTGGGCTCAGCTTAAGTCCCTAGACTTTTCTGGAACCTACATTAGAAGTGAATGGTGGCCACGCGGGCACTGCCCTGTCGTCTGCTGTCGCCACGGGTCCCAGTTCAATGTCTTGGCTGCTAAGTGGCAAGAAGCAGAGTACATCAATACATTTATTAGGGAGCCGAGGGGCAAAGCGGGAGAGCTCCCAGGTGAACCAGGGGCTCTATCACCTCATTCCTCAGCCTCTTTGCCTCCTCCTCCTGCTCAGGCTCCTGGCTAGCTGGGAATAAGGGATCCCAAGCGGCTCTAAGTCCGCAGGCAGTACTGACCGGGGCCACCAGAGGGCCTCAAAGCAAAGCCAGAAGTACAGTTTTCTGGAGAATTGCCTTCCTCAGCAGGCCCACCAACCTACTCCTCTGTACATCAAGAAGTCCTGCTTGGGAGATCCCAAAAGTGCCCCGGCTTCCGATTTCCTAGCTCCAGCTCTTAAAAAATCACATACTTTTAATAAAAAAATACAGGAACTGTATATCACTTGTCAATGGAAAACTGGCATCCCTTGGCAAAAACATGATATAATTGGGAAAAAAGAATACAAGGGCTTGAAAAAACGTTCTTGAAGCCAGGCTAGATAGGGTTGCCATGTTCAGGATACACTGGCCCCAAACCGAGACTTCCCCTTTGATGTAAAAAGAAAGGACTGCGAAGGGAATTGATTGCTCGTGTTAAAATCAACACTTTGTTTTGAGGAAGTTTCCCCACTTTGGGAACTGATGTTTTGTGCAAACTCCAAGTCAACCTGTGTCAGGTGGGTTTGACCTGGAGCACCCAGGCAGCCAGCCCTTCTGGGGCCTGACTTCATCCACCCCAAGTCCCCTGGTCAGAGATCCTCTCTCTCCTCATACCTCTCTTTGTACTCTCAGCCCTGTGGGGTCTGCAGCCAGTGCCCCCATCCCCTGACACTGACCGCTCCTTGGGCTCAGCCTTTCTGGCACCAGCCCCATGCCCTCTGGACACATGATGTCCAGGGTTTTCTTTTTTCTTTTCTTTTCTTTTCTTTTCTTTTTTTTCTTTTCTTTTCTTTTCTTTTCTTTTCTTTTCTTTTCTTTTCTTTTCTTTTCTTTTCTTTTCTTTTTTTTTTTTTTTTAAAGATTTATTTATCTATTCATGAGAGACACAGAGACAGAGAGAGAGGCAGAGGGAGAAGCAGGCTCCATGCTGGGAGCCTGACGTGGGACTCAATCCCAGGTCTCCAGGATCACGCCCTGGGCTGAAGGTGGCGCTAAACCACTGAGCCACCTGGGCTGCCCGAGGTCCAGAGTTCTCTGGACCATGTTTCCATATTTGTAGGGCAGAGACCACAACTTGCCTCTGGCCTCAGCCTGCTGCACAGGGCTATTGGGGAAATAACCTTGAACCATTTACTCTGTCCTTCCTCTGTACGAGGCACTCATTAGTGCCTGTGTGTATGACATCATACAGCCCTCCCAACAGCCCTGCAGGGTAGATGCTGTCATTATTCCCGGTTTATAAACAAGAATCTCAAGGCTCAGAGAGGGTAAGCCTGTTAACCACAGCATCACAGCCAGCAAAGGGGCAGACCTGGGATTTAAACCCAAAAGTCGGACTGCAGAACCCATGTACTGAAGAATGAAGATTCCATGAGGTGAAACATGATTCAGAAATGACTCTGCAATACGATGAGTGCTCTGAGCAAAGCCTGTGTGCCAGATGCACTAAGTGCTTATCAATCCCTACTAGCCTCCTTCAAGGTAGGTAGTGGTCATCATCCACGTTTTACAAGTGAGTAGAGTGAGGCTCCAGAAGGCCCATCAACATGCCCAAAGATACACACCAGGTAAATGAAAGAGGCACTCTGCCTCCAAAGTTTTTCCCTTGAGGTGATGTGTACTAAAGCCAGCCCCATTATTGTTCTCCATATAGTGCATTTTGGGGGGAAGAATAGAAGGTGAGTCCTTTTTAAGAAATATTTTCCTATCCTCAAAGTGAGAAAGATATGCTAGATTTTCTCCTAAGAAGTTTTGGATTGGTTCTGGAATTTAAATCCTTAGACCACCTGGACTTGATTTTTGTGTATAGTGTGAGGGAAGGATCCAAGTCTCTTCTCCATATCTCTGTAATATTATCTACAACTAGATCTCAAACACTCTGCCGGTTCCAAATGCCAATTTAACATATGTGGTCATACAAACTTGGGAAAGCCTTGAAGTTTGTCTTTGCACCACGAATGAAGAAAGTTTACTAAGCAAATTCAAATGACAGTGTACTTAAGAGACAAGGCTGTTTCCAAATATCAAATATGTCCATGCCAATGACCCTTGTATTAATCACAAATCTATGTGTCCTTTTGTTTACCTTTTGTTCCAAGATATTTTTGAATTTATTTTCAATTCTCTCATGGAAGAGGTTCAGGATCCAGCTGGAAAAAAGAGGAAAGAGGGTCAGGATCCACTTTATGATTAACCTAGGACTCCTAAAATGATGGCTACCCATGGATCTGATCTTCCTCCATGTTATCCCAAGAAAGGAGCCAACCAGATGGGGAACTCTCACATACTATTAGTAGGAATGTCAATTGGTACCGTCACTATGGAAAACAATGTGGAGGATCCTCAACAAATTAAAAATAAACTACCATATGATCCACCAATTCTACTTCTGGGTATTTATCAAGAAAACAAAAATGCCAGTTTGAAAAGGTATCTGCCTCTATGTTCATTGCAACATTATTTATTATAGCCAAGATAGGGAAACAGCCTAAGTGTTCATCAGTGGATGAATGGATATAGAAAATGTGGTACACACACACACACACACACACACACACACACACGAAACCGGCTGGAATATTAGTGAGCCATAAAAAAGATATTTTACCGTTTGCAACAACATGGATAGTCCTTGAGAGTATTATGCTAAGTGAAATAAGTCAGACAGAAAAAGGCAAATACCACATGATCTCATTTATACAGGAATCTAAAAAAACTCAACAGCAGCCAAGCTTATAGATGTAGAGAATACATGGGCAGTTGCAGGGTCAGGGGGTGCAATGGGTGGAGGGGATCAAAAGATGTTGTACATCACACCCCCCTGACTTATTCCAATTATAAAATAAATAAGTAAATAACAACCTGGTTACTATAGTTAATAATACTGTATTGTATATTTGAAAGTTGCTAAGAGTAGATCTTAAAAGTTCTCATCACAATAAAAATATTTTGTAACTGTGCGTGGTGACAGATGTTAATGAGACTTACTGACGTTGATTATTTCACAGTATCTACAAGTATCATATCATTGTGTTGAATGCCTGAAACTAGTATGGTGTTGTTTGTCATTTATACCTCAATAAAAGAAAAAGAAGGAGAGTCAGGCCTATTCTTTATACCCTACAAGATCCACAGAACAATTTACCTGGCATTTTAGCAAGTAGTCACTCCCTCATTCATTCAACATTTACTGAGCCGCTCTGATGGGGTAAGCACTGAATAAGGTGTTGAGGGGACATTGGTGAACAATTTCATGGTGCTCATGGTGTGGATCTAACCCACTCCAGATAAAACTGGCCCTCAGAGACCTTTCCCCACCACAGATCACACTCGGTGAGAATCGGCCCAGAACAGACACTGCACAACTGTGTTCTCACCTGGGGTAAGGATAAGAGGTTGTGGGATATAAGTGAACTAAGTTAGTGGAATTAGGTCTGATAAAATTTCTTTCCTCCCATAAATGCTTCTTTTCCATTCAACGCTCGCTGATTGAGTGATGTGTACTATGAATATATGTATATTATAAATTCATGCGGTAAAATTGGACACAAGTATTTCCTGGGTGTTCTGCAGAAAGCACCTTGAACTTTCCAGGGTTCTGTCCCCTGGGCAAGCCCAGGACTTACAGACTGATTGAACGTTGGATCCTGGGTGGATCTGAATGACCTGGATGTAGAGATCATGGCTGGAGTCCCTGACAGCTGTGGGTGGGGTGTTGCTTCCAGAAAAGGCTGTCGCCTCCAACGTCTCTGGGTACTCCTCCAACATTGAGTTGCAATAGAACATATTGAAGCAGTAGGAAACTTTCCACAGATCACAGACTACATAAAGTCATCCTGGCCCCATTCTTCCTCCTGTTGCCCAATTTCAGTCCAATCTCTTAAATCTGCCACAGGCCCTTCTCCCCCACCTTTGCTGCCATCACCTGTCCTGAGGCATCATTGTCTCTTGCCTGGACAACTGCCTCTCTCCTCTCTGGTCTCCCTCCACTCACTCTGCCCTGCTCTAATCTCCTCTAAATAAAATGATCTTTTAAAAGAGCCAATCTGATTATATCACTGCCTTTCTTAAAATCCTCCAGTGGCTTCCCACTGCCTAACTTCAGGATAAAGACTAGAGTGTGGCTCCTGCCTAGTCTCTTCACTTTTTCTAATTAATCACCACCCTTCAGGTACACTGACTTTAGCTCACTTCCTGGGAGGCACAGGCTTTTCACACGCCTCAGGATCTTCTCACATGCTTCTTCCTCCACCAGAGAAGCTCTCCTCTCCCCGTCTTTTGCTAAAATTCAAGACTAATTTCCTTGAAGAAACTGTCTATGCTCTAAATGTTAGGTAAATGGTTTACCCTTTACATTCATAGCATCTGGACTCTCTCCTTATAAGCATGTTATCATAACTATGTTGAAGGTAATTCAAAATATATTAAAATACTTTATGTTTCCTTCTCTCACTAGAATGTATATTGCATCGAGGTGGGGACCTGTCGTCCCCACCTTGCATCGTCTTGTATTCCTAGCATTTAGCTCAGGATCTGTTGAATAATAGGGCGTCAATAAATATTTGTTAAATGAATGATTGAATAAGGCTACCAACTCCTCATTTTGGTCAAGACCGTGGGTGTTCACACTTCTGTGTCCATATCAATAGCACCCAACTATGCAGCTATCGCCACCATAACAAACTAGCTAAAATGTTTCTCTGGCCACCAGTGTGCCCATCTCCACTATGTGTGTGTGTGTGTGTGTGTGTGTGTGTGTGTGTGTGGTGTGTGTGAACCACACGGAATTTCATGACTTTGATCTTGAGAAATGGAGTATTATGCTCACCTGATTAAAATAACACAGTGGTTTGAAGCTATCCAGGCTCAACTAAAAGTTTCCTTTTCCAAAAGGCAGACTTAAGTTCAAAGGCTCTAGTATTTGTGCAGAAAAGATTTGTCAGTTGAGTACATGCACAGTTACTAGTTTCTGGGTTCCCCAAAAATATAAATTCCCCTGAAACTGACAAGATTAAAGGACCCTATATTTCTGTTGACATTTGTTCCCTCCAACATGGCCACCCAGCAAATAAATATCCAGCAAAGAGGTAATTGGCTATTCATTTTATTCACCACTACTTCCCTGTGTCCTGGGGGGCTGACATGTGCAGATTCGTCTCTCAGACTCTCTTGCTGTCTGGCTAACGAGGGGTATAGGCAACAAGGAGGGATGAGTTGGGGTATTTATACCCAGGTGTGCCCTGCTGTGCCACTACACACCTGCCCTATGGCCCCTTCTCCAAGGTTCCACCAACTCTTTCTGGGCTCTGGTAACATGCTTCCCTCCCCTTTCGCCTTCAACCCCAGGGGTGGTCATAGCTCCCTACTGGCATGGGTGTCCAGGTACTTCAGTAGCCCTTGCTGAACATCTGTTTATCCTGCTCACACTCCTGTGAAGATTCTTTTCATCAGATCCTTGTCAGTTAAGCCTTTTGAGCTGCCTCTATGTCTTGCCAGGAAGTGAAGGATGAGGTGCCAACCAACCAGAGTGAGAAGGCAGTCACTCTGGGACTGGACTCATTCCTTTGCTATTCACTAAAAAAATAGATAAATGTGTACTATGATCTCTTCCTGGCAAGTCACTTCAGGATGCTGGATTGCCATTAAAGGCCATTTTGCCCGGGTGTCAGCAGGTTTTCCTCCCTCCCTTCCTTCCTTCCTTCTGGCCTGCCTTCCTTCCTGCTTTTCTTTTTTAAAAATATTTTATTTATTTATTCATGAGAGACACAGAGAGAAAGGCAGAGACATAGGCAGAGGGAGAAGCAGGCTCCTCGCAGGGAGCCTGATGTGGGATCCATTTCAGGACCTGGGATCATGACCTGAGCCGAAGGCAGACGCTCAACCACTGAGCCACCCAGGCGTTCTTCTTTCTTTCTTTCTTTCTTTCTTTCTTTCTTTCTTTCTTTCGAGAGAGTGAATAGGGCGAAGGGGCAGAGGGAGAGGGAGAAAGAGAATCTCCAGCAGACTCTCTGCTGAGCGCCAAGCCTGACATGGGGCTCAATGTGAGGCTCAATCCCACAATCCTGAGATCATGACCTGAGTGGAAATCAAGAGCCAGATGCTCAACCTACTGAGCCGCCCAAGCGCCCCAGAAGACTTTTTCTTAAAGGGCAAGACAGATTTTTTGGCACTGCAGGCCACGTGGTCTCTGTTGCAACTACTCCACTCCGCAGTTGTAGCACGAAAGCAGCTATAGATGGTATGTGAGCGATGAGTGTGGCTGTGATCCAATGACTTTATTTATGAAACCATGAAGCAGACTGGATTGGCCTGCAGGCCTTAGTTTGCAGACCTCTGATCCTAATGCACCTTAAATCTTGCTCTTATGCTCCATCAGGAGCATCCCTGGGTGAACTGGATGTTGAGGCATCTCTGACAAACCTCCAGCAAGGGCATGGAGTCACTTACCTTAGTTTTCCGGAAATGTCAATGCTGATGTGGCCAATGGAGTTGTTGCAGTGGGCCATGGAGGCAGTGAGCCGTCCAGACTGGTCCTTGCCCAGGTTCAGAAAAGCTGAGATGCAAATGTCATCTACTTTCATATCGAAAGTACCATCGAAGGAGCTGATTGGAAGTTATGAGAAGCAAATGGTATATAATCAGTCACCTCCAGGAAGAGGAGCCAAAAGAATGCAGACCAGTCCCCAGTTCACCACTAACTAGCTGTGTATCCTAACTGAGCCTCTACTTTGCAGCCAGCGTTTATTGAGGATTTGCTGTATGTCGGGCAGGCCCATTGCTAACTGTCTTACATCTGTTATTTTACTTAATCTACAACTGCATCAAGGAGATGGGTTATTATGAATCCCATTTTACAGGTAAATAAATGCAAGTTTAGAGAGGCTCAGATCTGGTTCCTTAAGGGACTGGTTGTTTGAGCACCCAGAAATGGAAGCCCAGGGTGGGAGGACATGCCTTCGCCCAAAGCTGAGAAACATTCTAATCCAAGCACTACTCACATGAAAGCCTTTTTTATCTTCCAGTTTCCACTAACAGACACGTAGTTATTGGACAGGGAGGCTCTGACCCCCTGCCTTGGGCATAGCCTCAAATCTGAGTTCCTGAGCTCGAAGTCATGTATCTTCAGTCTGGGGAAGGAAAGCAGAACATCAAACCCAGAAAAGCCAGGTGCATATTAATCCTCCGGCTCTGGAGTTATCAGTGACTTTCTGTTACGGCTAATTTTGGGGTTGCTTCACTGTTCCCTATTTGGCTTTTTGGTTGTTTTAACATCTTTCAAGAAAATTCCCTGTATTAGATTCCTCATGTGGATTTCTGCTGGTCAGTGATGGATATGGCTACCCTGCCTGGTCCACTCATCTATATTATCCCCTCTCTGTGGCCTTTTGAGTTTGTGGCTCTTGTCAGATCCACATTCATTAGCTCACTCAACAAATATCCATTGAGATCCTGCTCCGTCAGACCTGGCTCTAGGCACAGAGGCCGCAGAGATTCACAATGTAGTCCCTGTCCTTGAAGAGCTCACAGTTGGTGGCAAATCTGGATGTGTTAACAGACTATGGCGGCCCACTGTGAAGACTAGATGCAAGGGGTACTCTATGGCTGTGGGAAGGGCCCTTGACCTCTAAGTGGCAAGGCCTGAACAGAGTGTGTGTGCGCAAATTTTTAAAAATATTCTTTTTAAAGATTTTATTTATTTGAGAGAGAGAGAGAGAGAGAGAGCCCAAGCAGGGGGGAGAGGGAGATAGAGGCTCCCCGCTGATCAGGGAGCTCAATGAAGGACTTGGTCCCAGGACCCTGGGACCATGACCTGAGCTGAAGGCAGATGCTTAACTGACTGAGCCGCCCAGGTGCCCCTGTGTGTACAAATTTAAAGTAGCTCCTTTTTGCTCACTGCCTTCAGGAAATTGTCTTGAGAGACTTTGGGAAGATTCAAAGGGACAACCTTTTCTATCAGGGATGAATAAATGATCCACAAGAACCTATTATGGACACTTATGGGGCTGCGGAAGAAAAATCCATGCAACCAAGGAATGAATAAAGAAGCACTAAGGTGTGAAGACTCTAAGATTGACTGTGTAAAAGCTACGGGAGATTAAGGTCATTTAAGGCTTATGGAGAGGGAGCTTGTTCACCAGGGACCAGGAGGTCATCTGCTTTATTTCCCATAGGGTTATGTGTGGATGCTATCCTCAAGATGTAGCATGCAAATACAATGTGAACAGGTTCCAGAAAAACTTAAAGTCCTTCACTACAGACCCCTGAAAGGCTTTGGAGGGAAGGACCGCATATCTCAAGCAGATTCCTCATCTGGGCAATCAGGAAAGTAGCTGGGGGTCTCTGGCAGAGCAAAAATTTAGAGGTAGTTTCTGCAAGAATGACCTTGGGGCTTGCGAATGGTTTCTAAGGCTCTCTTTCCCATCCTGATGATTCAAGAAACATATAGCACCTTTCAGAAGCCCCACAAGAGCTGGCCATGATCCTTTTTGCCTTTAATCCAAATGATGATTCCATGTTTATCCCTTTACCCCGGGGAACCTAGGCCCCCATTCTTCTTCCTCCACTGCCCCTATGGTGAAGAATGGAGACCTCACCTGTAAAACTCATAGCTCATGATTTTAATCCAACTGACTTTGACGCTTCCTGAGAAATCAGGCAACTCAATTGTGGATAGCTCCTTCTTCAGGATGGCTACTCCGTATTGGCGGGCTGTGGGGAAACAGCGGCAGTCAGCTCGTTCTGTGGGAGGAAGCCAAGCCCAATAGTCGGGTGGCCAGGCTTTGGAATCACACGGACTGGGAGTGAATGTTGGACTTGCCATGTACTCTTGGTGTGCTCTCAAGCAAGTCCTCTAAATTCCTTGAGCCTCACTTCCCCCCTTCTGTACAATGGTGATAGTAATAATACCAATTGGGACCGGAGAATTAAATTAGATCATGAACTCAAAGTGCCAGGTAAATGGCGAGTATTATTTAGTCAACAAGACGGTAGAAGCAACGATACAATACAGCAGGGCTTTTGAGGACTCATTTACTGCAGCGTGGTCAAACCTTCGGGTTTTTCACTGTTGCCTAGGCCATGTGTTAACAAGGCAGATTCCCAAGCCTAGCTTCAGTTGATAATAGATAGATATTTGGAATCTGCATTTTAACATTAGTCCCAGCAATTCCAGTGTGTTCCACTGACCCCAGGGGAAAATGCTGGTCTAGTCCCATCCTTTGCCTCTGGTATTCAAGACGAGGAAACTGAAACCCAGAGGCAGGCATATCCAAGGTTTCTGAGCCAGGCAGGTGCAGAACTCAAGCCTGTGGTCCCTCGTCCTGATTACCACACCAACCTGGTGAGCAACAATGAGCACCAGAAACATGACTGACCCTCGACCCCCCTTACCATATTCCAGGCCTTTTCTGGTGATTCTGGCCACGAACCCAGGATTAGATGCCCCTTCTTCAAGCCCAGAGACCACTGCCAGCAGCAGTAGGACCACTACCACGCAGTGTGGTCTGGCCATCGTCCTCAGCAATGTCCTGGGCAGAGGTTGGCCAGAGTCTCTCCGTAGAAGCCTCCTTTACTGAAGGTGACAGTAGCGCTGAGATGCTTATAAAGCCTGGGGCCAGATGAGGAACTGAATCCTTTGGGAGAGAGGGTGGGGAAGGTTCAAGGCTTTGGGGCAGCCCAATTTCCAGCAACTTGAGATGGAAAGAAGGTTGCTTGCGAAATTGTTTAAGGTTTATTTCTGGCCTAGAGGGCAGTGGAAACAGGACCACAACCTCCAACTGCTTCCTCTTCTAAGCTCTGCTGCCTAATGCTGCCAGAGGAGACTCCCTGTAGCACCTCTCTCTCTAGCTAAACACCTCCATTCATTCTCCATTATCTACAGACTGAGTGTAAACATCCAGCATGGCAGCGGGGGCTGCCACAACTTGACTCCAATGCACCTCTCCAACTGGACCTGCCACCAGGCCAGTCTGCCAACCCTGTGCTCTGGTTCCCCTTGAACTCACCGTTCCCCACTTACACCGTGCAAGACCATCTCAAGTCAGGCCACACATACAACAAATGGATTCTGCAGATGTTTTTGGATTTTTCCTCTTGCTTACGTTGTTTTAAATCTACTTTATTAAAGTATAATTTACATGCAATAAAATGCAGACATTTTAAGTGTACAGTTCAATGAGTTTTGACACACATATATATCCATGTAACTGCATCGTAATCAAGATAAAAACTTTTGCATCACCCCAAGAATTCCCCTCATGGTTCTTCCCAGAAAATCTCTGATCCCGTCTCCTATTCCCCAAAACCACTGACCTGCTTTCTGTGACCATCCATTCATTTCACCTGTTCTAGAGCTTCGTGGGAGTGGAACCATACAGTACACATCTCGACTGTACTGACTGGCTTCTTTCATGCAGCACTATGTTTCTGAGATTAATTCATGTAATTTTGTGTGTCAATAATTCACTCCTGTCTATTGTAGAGTAGTGCTCCACACAGCCGTTGGATCAATCCTTTTATTGCATTGTATCGTATTTTTAATTTTCTTCAAATAGGAAATACATTCACATGGCTCAACAGTCAATCAATATAACAAGACCTACAGTGAGGAGTCTGGCTCTCAACCCTCTTGCATCTTCCCAGCTCCTATCTCCTCTGAGTCAAATCAACATGAAATTGCCATGTGGCAATAGGGGACATTGACTGATGGGGGACTGATAGGGGACATTGAAGGTGCTTTGACAGCTTACATCTTAGGGCCTGTGGGAGCCCAGGGAAAGAGCAATCAAGATGGGAGAGGCGCTTGGTCTGGGTTTTGAAGTACTTGTAGGAGTCTGACAAACAGTCACAGAGACGAAAGGCATCCTGGACAGAGGGAACAGCACAAGCCAGGGCACGGAAGCCTGAGGCAGCGCTGCACATTCTGGAAGGCACGAGGAACTGTGGGAGAGGAAAAGGTGAGGGGTGGGAATGGACGAGAGCATGGCTGAAGAGCAGGCACAAGCATGGGCGCAAACCCCTCTTGGAGGGCCTGGTTGAAGTATGAACACAGGAGTTTTCATTTTCCCTTCCTTGGCAATCCCTATGTTGTGTTAAATTCTCCTTTTCCTCTGGATAGGGGGCTTCTTTTGTGACAGCTCAGTCCTGATTCAAGCACTTCCATCATGTTCAGCTTAATTGAAGACTTGGTCCTGTCCCTATAAGCCCCAATCTCATGTCTACCACATAATGTTTTCCCTCCGTCACGGGCAGGCATCTGGAGGCTCTCATGGCTTGGAGCCAGCAAACGTGTGTGCTGGTGCGTGTGCACGTATGTCCACACATGAGTGTTTGTACATGAGCATGTGTGCGTGCATGGGTATCCATGCGTGTGTGTGTGCTTGCAGGGGTATCCATGCGTGCCTTGCATGTGCATATGCGTGTAGGGCTGGTTTGCTCTCACACACCCCTCCCTCTTTCCTGCTCTGACCTGTAAAGAGGAGGGAAGAGCTTTTGGGGGGAATTGGAAGACCTCTTCGTGTATCTCAGTGGTGGTGGCCCTTGCTGGGGCTCATTGGCACTGATCAAGCTTGACATCCATCAACTCAAGGTGGGTAAACAGAGGCCCCCATGGGCTCTGGTAGTGAGGGACTCAATTCCAAGCATCTGTTTCAGGCAACAATCAACCCTTGGGAGAATTGTCCTTTACATGTGACCCCTAATACGTCCTCGACGGTAGGCCTGTGGCCAGAGCTGAGTCCAGTTTCGCTTCCCTTTGGTAGATGGGACATCAGAAAGGTAGTCTTTGCCTCTTCTTTGTCTGCTTGTTGCGGAACCTACCTTTCTAGGAGTGGTTCTCCTGGGAGCCCTTTTGTCTCAACTTTGTTTAGGGGAGCAGTCAAGAATCTTCTCCTTTGTCCTATAAGATGGTGCAGAAGAGGGTAGTAGAGAGGCTCTGTTTATAACCTCCTGGAAATAGTTTCATTAGGATCCTGGCCAGGTCAGGTTTGGGGTCTGCTCAGAGGTCCAGCAGCAGCAGTTGGAGGATGGAGAAGATCTACGTGAAGGGTGCCCATGGGCTTGGACTCCAGAATGTTTTGGGAGACAGAACTGGCTGCGTTAGTTTGTCAGGGCCTCTGTGATAGGGTGCACAGCTGGCAGGATTAAATAACAGAAATTTCTTTTCTTGAAGTTCCAGGGGCTTGACATCTGAGATTGAGGTATTGGTGGCACTGGGTCCTTCTCAGGGCTGTGAGGGAGATCTGCTCCAGTCCTCTCCCCTCACTACCGAGGCTCTCTGCTGATCTTTGGCATTCTGTGGCTGGTAAATGTGCCACCCCAAATTCCACCTTCATTGTCACATGGGGTTCTTCCCATCTCATGGCTGTCTCCAAATTTCTCTTTCATAAGGACACCTGTCACGTTGGATTGGAGGCCCACCTTAACAGTCTATTTTAACTAATTACCTTTGCAATGATCCTGTTTCCAAACAACATAGGTACCGGGGCTAGGACTTCAACATATGCATTTGAGGGGGGGCACAATCCAACTCCTAACAGTGTCCCATGAATTGTAAGGAGTGAGGATAGCAATTCTAGTCTTGGTTATGCTTAAATTTGCGTCAAGGTCCTACATGACTGCCTCCATAAGCCTGTATCCCCCTGCTCCCCAAAAGAGTGTAATGCTACTGACCTGGTGGGGCTTTGTGGGGATTAAATAAGTTAACATCTGGGAATGCTCGAAGTGTCTGGTACCTGTTGAGCCATGGCAGTGAGGTCATATACACTGGGGACCATCCCCTGAGCCGGCCTCCTGAGATATCTCATCTTTCCAGAGACATGAAACCAGCAGTAGAGAAAACATCCTAATTGTGGCTTTCACTTCTCTTTTGGCTGAAACTTGAGGTCATGGCCAGGAGATTGAAGGTTCATGCGACAGAACTCCAGGCAAAAGCTCTGCGCCGAAGACAAGCCTCTGAGGCATTTTTTTACAGGCACTGTCCCTGTCATAGGGCCTTCCTGGGCCTCTTGCACGTGTCTGACATGGTGTGCCCTCTGCCATCTTGTCCTGGGACCTGTCTCCTCACTGTCTACCACCAAAATCCCTCTTCTTCCAGGGATGGGGAGTGCATGTCAACCTGTGAACACCCACAGGTGGCCTAGCCTTGGCATTTTTCTTCTCCTTCAGGGCCACCTGACCTCTCTGTTGGGTGCACCCCAGGCCTGCACAGACCTTGACCTGCTGCAGGGGTGCTGTGTCTGTCACGTGTCCTTTATCCATGCTCAATCCCACCCCTCAGCTTCTTCCAGGACTGGGCTGAAGCTCTAGCTTACTGATTACAAAATACCTTTAAAAAAAAGATTTTATTTATTTGTGAGAGAGAGAGAGAGAGAGAGAGAGAGAGAGAGCGAGGGGAGCACCAAAAGGGAGGGAGAGAGAGAACTTTAAGTAGATTTTGTGCTGAGTGCCGAGTCCCACTAGGACTGGATCTCATGACCCTGAAATCATGACCTGAGCTGAAACCAAGAGTCTGACACTCAATGAAAGAGTCACCCAGGTGCCCCTGATTACAAAATAGCTTTATAGGCAATATCTATACATGATAAAAAGGGTCCAAGTGGTACAAAGTTCTTCCTTCCACTGCCATCCCCAGGCTTCCAGCTTTCTGCCCCAGAGGCAGTGTCTTTCTCTTCTTTATAAACTACTTTGTGAGAGTGCCTGAGTGGCTCAGTTGGTTCAGCATCTGCTTTTGGCTCCAGTTGTGATCCCAAGGTCCTGGGATTGAGCCCTGCATCAGGCTCCCTGCTCAGTGGGGAACCTGCTTCTCTCTTTCCCTAGCTCTTCACTCCTGCTCATTCTTTCTCTCTGCTCTCTCTCACATAAATAAATAAAATCTTTTTAAAAAAGTACTTTGTGACAACAGAAGCACACATGATAACACAAGTTCTCTGCATCTTACTTTCTGCACCTAATGGACCTTGGAGGGAAGGTGGAGCACCTATCCACCCCCAGCCTACGGGCTCAGCCAGGCCAGTGCTGGGCCCTGGGGACCTCAAGGGACACCGTCTCTACAGCCACAGGGGTCTGCACGGTGGGATCGCAGAGTCCCATCTACCCAGGCACAGTAGTTTGAGCCTTCACCTCTTCAATTAGATTGTGAATGTCAGGGGATCTCTGGGTGGCGCAGCGGTTTAGCGCCTGCCTTCAGCTCAGGGCGTGATCCTGGAGTCCCTGGATCGAGCCCCACGTCGGGCTCCCTGCATGGAGCCTGCTTCTCCCTCTGCCTGTGTCTCTGCCTCTCTCTCTCTCTCTCTCTCTCTCTCTATGTCCATCATGAATAAATAAATAAAATCTTAAAAAAAAAAGATTGTGAATGTCAGAAAGCAGTCTGATGACTATGAGAATGGCAGGAACTTTGGGCGACCCTGGTACTCTGGATGAGACTGCCTATGAGAGACTGGCAGAGAAGATACTGGATACCTTAGCAGAGTTTGTTGCAGACCTTCCAGACAAACCTTACATATTGGAAGACTATGATGTCTCTTCTGGGAATGGTGTTTTAACAACTAAGCTGGATGGAGGATGCCTGGGAGGCTCAGTGGTGGAGCGTCTGCCTTTGGTTCAGGTCATGATCCTGGGATCCTCAGATTGAGTCCTGAGTCGCACTCCTCACAGGGAGCCTTCTTCTCCCTCTGCCTGTGTCTCTGCCTCTCTCTCCCTCTGTGTATCTCTTATGAATAAATAAACAAAATCTTTAAAAAAAACCAAATAAACAATTGGATGGAGATGTAGGAAGCTACATGATCAACAAGAAGACCCCAAACAAACAAATCTGGTTATGTTCACCATCCAGTGGGGGCAGAACTGGGTAGTACTCCCACATGGGTGGATCCCTCCACCAGCTGCTGGCCACAGAGCTGACTAATCCCTTAAAAACCGAAGTTGGACTTAATTTCTCTGGCTTATTCTGGAAAAGGCACTTGATGCTCAGCTCAATTCCAAAGACTAAGAAAAGCTAAGAGGCCAACACCCCTGCTTCCTTCTGCAGCTAAGTAGCCAGTTTTTTTCCATTCCTGGTTTTGAAGACAGTTGCATGGGGTGGAAGGGCTCTGTGAAAAGAATGTCTTGCCTCCTGCCCTCCCCCAAGTTCAAATTTTTAATTTCCATAGTTCTTTTGGATTTATCGTCTGATGTCCTCCCTCAAAGGATATCCCTTCTCTTTTATGATGTCCATATACTCATACATACATTTATTTATTTTTATTTTTAAAAAGTTTTTATTTATTTATTCATGAGAGACACAGAGAGGCAGAGACATATGCAGAGGGAGCAGACTCCCCGTGGGGATCCTGATGTGGGACTTGATTCCAGGACCCCAGGGATCCCGATCTGAGCCAAAGGCAGATGCTCAACCACTGAGCTACCCAGGTGCCTCTTATTTATTTTTTTTTAAAGATTTTATTTATTTATTTGAGAGAGAGAAAGAGAGAAAGCATGAGCAGTGGGGAGGAGTAGAGGGAGAAGCAGGCTCCTCACTGAGCAGGGAACCCCATGTGGGGCTGGATCCCAGGACCCTGAGATCATGACCTGAACTGAAGGCAGACACTTAACCAACTGAGCCATCCAGGGGCCCCCTCATACATTTATATATAACCTTATAAGAAAGAAAAATAAGAAGAAGGAAAAATTCCAGGAGAAATGAGTTGATTTCAGTATTCATTCTTTGAAGGACTTAACTGCAAGAAAAACCACATGAAGAGCAGCTGGCTGACCTCACCTTTTTGTCCTCAAACGAGACTCATTAAAGAGTTGCCTATAAATGTTTAAAAAAAAAAAAAAGACTTTGGAGATAGTCTCACATCAGCACAAGAGAATCTGGCTCATCTGTTTGAACGACCCCAGAGTATTCCATTGTATGGAAATTTATGATTTGTGTGATTTGTCTTCTCTTGATGGACATTTAGATTAGTTCCATTTTTTTCTGTGACAGAGACACTGCAGATAGTATCACTGTGCAACTGTATTTGTGCTCCAGTGTGACTATTTCTGTGGGAATTCTTAGAAGCACATACTTGGCTGGTGGGATATTTGTAAGTTTTGCTAGATTGTTGCTATATTTCCTTCCAACAAGTTGAACTCATTCATATCTGTCTGTTTCATTTGGGGGAAGTGTGGGGGCTTTGCCTCGGAAACTTGGGCTAGGAACCAGAAGACACTTCTCATTTAGGGCCTGTCTCAGATCTACTTCCTATTCAGATAAACCACCTTTTTAAAAAAATCACCCCCCCCCCAAAAAAAATATTTGGTGCCATACAGTGAAAACCACATCCTAAAATACATATATTGTGTGGGAAGACAGTCTTCCTTATCTTATTTACAACTGAATATCGTACTCCCAACATGCTATCTGACCTATAGTAGGCATTCGATAAATATTGGATGGATGCCTGAATGAATGAATGGATGAGTGAAGGGAGACTGATAAACTTAAGACCTTGACTTTTCATCTCTCTCACACTCAGTGGGCAAAATGAAGAAACATTATGGTAAGAAAGCCAATTGGAAAAATAAACAAACAAACAAATAAATAAATAAATAAATAAAAATAAATAAAATAAAAAAAAGAAAGAAAGCCATTGGTTGCCTGACCCAAAGTCACCTTCCTTCGAGGAAACCTTGGGTTTTGTCCCTGTCCACTCCTTCTCCATGTCATTCTAGTAAATTCTGACTCATCTAAGTCAGTCAATTCCATTCCTTTGCCAGTAATTAGGTTAGAAAAGGCATGTGATCTAATCCTGGCCACTGAGAGGTGTTAAAGTCCCCTAATAAGGGTTTCCTGACAGTGCATAAACTGCAGGGGGAGACATAGCTCTCTCTGCTGGAGGTTGTCCTGTGAGTATGTGATAGCAGGAGCTGTGGCAGCCACCTTGGGACAGTGAGGGGAACCAGTCAAGGGTAGACTGGCATGCTAATGAGGGCAGGGCAGAAAGAGAAAGAAGCTATGCTTTTGGTTAAACATGAAGCCACTGAATAAGCCAAATCTGGAGCTGCTATTATATTTGCTATTACATGAGACAATAATTCATTATCATTTTCTCTTACTTTCAACCAAAAACATCCTAAATGGAATCTAGTGCCTTGATACATTATAAAACTCACATGCCTGAAGTGCATTTACAATGCAAACTAGGGACATTGGAAATTCCAGAAGCCTTGTGTATTGTGAATTTGTTTTGCCTAACCAACAGGGGGAGAAATTAAATAAAAGTAATATAAATGTGTGTGTGTGTTGTTCAAAATTTAGCAACAGAGGCAAGCACAAAGGGAATACAAGATTTCTGTTTCCTTATAATCAAAGGTGAGCAATTTCAACATTTTGAGACATACCCTTCCAGTATCCTTTCTTGGTTTCGGTACATACGAAGTAAATGTAGATAAGAGTAAAATATAATGGTAATTATCTAGTTTTTGTTTGTTTTTTACCAAGCATGCATACTTTTCTCTGTGCTGTCAGAGAGCCATCGATAAAGTGATTTTTGATGATCGCATGCATTTTGGGGACCAGCTTTGCTGGATTTTCTGTTGCAGCATCATACTCTCCAGTTAGGGAGGTCTAGTTACTTCGCCTTCTCCCTCTCCGGATGGTCAAGGGTCTAAAGCATGGGTGGAGGTGAAATATTGTGATGAACCTGTGTTTTCCCTCTAGTCATTGCAATTCAAATAACCCAATACTTTAACGTGCTGACTCCAGGGGTGCAGCGTGGCCACACCACAGCATACCCTAAGGGTGGGGCTCAGGAATCTGCACCTCTGACCAGCCTGCACCTTTGACCAGCCTGCCCGCTGAAGAGTAAGAAACATATCACTCATCTTCAATCATCTTCCCGAAGAAACCTGCCCACTCACCTGAGCTGAGGCACTTCCTCTTGTCCATTTGGACCGGTGGGGTTTTCCGTCAGTGTCTGCCTCTCCTAGTTTGCCCTAGAGTCTCTGTCACTCCTCTCACCAGTTGCTCTGCAGCTTGGGAAACTTCCAGCCATCAAAACCTTTTCTATTACCAGAACTCCGAGAATACTTTTCTGTTTTTCTGCAAATTCCACATGTTGGCTGTAGGACTCTAGTTGACTCTTGAACTGTCAAGACAAAGCCTGATGTCTTTCACATACAACATTTCATCCATATATTCTTCCCTTTGTTTATCTCAGACAAATGCATGGTGCACCTGTTGGTACGTGCTAGAGCAAAGGTGTGATAGGGTGTGAGCCTTGTCCCAAGGCTGGCTGCTACTCAGCTGTCAGGTTCCAGTTCACCAAAGGGGGAAACTATCAGCTGGAACTCTACTCCCATGGGCCCCACCCCCGTGCCACCATCATCTTGCTCTACCTGGGCATCAGTGACCTCTTCATTCTGTAATTGGTTGTACCTTCCCATCTCGAATGATACTTTTGCTGGTTATAGAAACCGATTGTTCTTTTCAACACTCTAAAGATATTACACTATTTCACAGCCTCCATAGCTGCTGATGAGTCATGGATCTTTCAAATCACTGTTCCTCTTTTGTGACATTTTTCTGTGATTTCTGTCAACACTTTCCTCCTAATCTTTGGCTTTCCGGAGTTTTATTATGATGTGCGTTGGTGTGGTTTTATTCGTATTTGTCCCACTTAGGTTTAATTGAACTTCTTGAATCTGTAATTTTATACCTTTCACCAAATTTGAGACACTGTTAAGAAAGAGTTAGGCAGACTTTATACACAGAATTCAAGGCTCCTCCTTTTCTAAGAGGATTTTTCCTTTACTTTTAGCCACTGTGGTTGCTCCAAACTCTTGTCTTCAGGTTCTTCAAACCAGTAAGATTGTCGCCTTCACTCAAATTAAAAGCAATACAAATTGGGAAACTCAGCCTGTGGTGATCCTTTTTTTCAGTTTTTAACTCCCCTCTGGTATCTCCCAGCTTTGGACATTGCTATATCCAGTGCCTTCAGAGGGCTGTTCTGCACTTCTTGTCCAGCATTTAGAGTTGTTATATAAGGGAGGGCAATCTGATAGGAGCTACTGAGCCAATATTTGATGAAGAAGAATCTTCATTCTTTTCCTTGCACTTCATATTTGATTTTTTTTGCTTTTAAATTTACTTTATTTTCATTTACTTATTCTTAAAGTTCCATTATAATTAGTATACAGTGTTTTATTACTTTAGGGTGCACAATATAGTGATTCAACGATTCTGCACATTACTCAGTGCTCATCATGCTAAGTGTCCTCTTAATCCCCTTCACCTGTTTCATACCCCTCCCGCAAACCTCCCCTCTGGCAACCACCAGTTTGTTCTCTATATATATGAGTCTGTTTTCATTTCTTTCTTTTTCTTTTTTTTTTCATTTCTTTCTTTTTCATTTCTTTTTTTCTTCATGCATTTGTTTTGTTTCTTAAATTCCCCATATGAATGAAATCAAGTGGTATTTTTCTTTCTCTGACTGATTTATTTTACTTAGTATTGTATGTTCTAGATCTATCCATGTTGTTGTAAATGGCAAGCTTTCATTGTTTTTTATGGATGAATACTATCTATCTATCTATCTATCTATCTATCCCATATCTTCTTTATCCATTCATCTCATGATGGACACTTGAGTTGCTTCCATAATTTGGCTGTTGTAAGTAATGTTGCAATATACATTATATCTTTTTAAATTAATGTTTTTATTTTCTTCGGATAAATATCCAAGAGCAGAATTATTAGATTATATGGTAACTCTATTTTTAGTTTTTTTTTATTTTTTTTATTTTATTTTTTTTATTTTTAGTTTTTTGAGGAACCTCCATACTGTTTTCCACAGTGGCTGCACAGTTGGTATTCTCACCAAAAACACACAAGAGTTCCTATTTCTCCACATCCTCACCAACATCTGTCATTTCTTGTGTTTTTGATTATAGCCATTCTGACTAAAATTATTTTTTATTATTTTTAATTTTCTACCTTTCCATCAGATTATATGTTTTTTGAGGGAAGATGGGGATGATACTGTGTCTGTTTTGTTCATAACTGCATCCCTTTGCTCACAGTAGAAAGCACATGGTAGGGGCTCAGGATATGTTTGGTGGCTGTACTAATGAGGGCAGTCGCAGTCCTTATCCTCATGGAACAGAGAATCTAGCAGAGAAGGTGGCTATTAAACAATTACATGGATAGAAAAGGGAAACTGGAATTAAAAATTAAATAAGGCTGACTATCATTACTATGTGTTGGCATGGTGCAAAGTGCTTAACAAGTTTCATTTTACTTGCTCCTCATTATTTTCTTCTAAAGTAGGTGCATTAGTTTCCTAGAGTTTCCATTTTAAAAAATGAACACAAAGTAGATGCTTCATAACAACAGAAACTTATTCTTTCACAGTTCTGTGGGCTACACTCTCAAATAGAAATGTCAGAAGGACTGGATCTCTCTGGTGGAGTGGAGGGTGAATCTGTTCCAGGACTGACTCCAAGCTTTTGGTGGCCTTCGGCATTCTTGGACTTTTAGAAGGCATTCTCCTTGTGCCTTCGCATCGCCTTCTCTCTATGCATGTCTGTCTCTGTGTCCAAATTTTGTCTTTTTTAAGGACATAGTTATATTGGGTTAGGGCCCACCCTAATGACCTCATGAAATTTGATTGTCTGCAAAGCCCTTGTTTCCAAATAAGGACACATTCACAGGGCCCTCGAGATTAGGATTTAACATATTTGGGGGGACACTCATTCAACTCATAATAATATGTGATGCACCTTGTAGCAAAAATTTTCCTTCTGCTTAAAATACAAAAAATAATGTCTGTGGTATTTTACTTATATATATATATGTATATTATTATTTTTTAAACTATAGTATTTCTTCAGTCTTTATTATTTATTCATTTATTTTCAAATAGGCTACGTGACTGACATGGGGCTTGAACTCATGACTCTGAGGTCAAGAGTTACCTGCTCTACTGACTAATCCAGCCAGGCACCCCTATTTTTGTTTATTTTTATTTAATACACACACACACACACACACACACACACACACAGAACCCTTTCTTGGACTTTACTTTGTTCCTTTTAGCCCTGAAATAAGATTGGACAGAGTGCACTGAAATGCCTTTTCATCAACCTCCCTTTCTCCATTTTGGCTACAAGAGGGATGTCCACATGCGTGGCTAAAATCTTTCCCAGTTTTGTCGGCCCCAGGGATCCCTGGGTGGCTCAGTGGTTGAGCGTCTGCATTCGGTCCAGGGCATGATCCTGGGGTCTTTGGATTGAGTCCAACATTGGGCTCCCTGCATGGAGCCTGCTTCTCCCTTTGCCTCTCTCTCTCTCTCTCTCTCTCTCTCTCTCTCTCTCTCTCTCCCTTTGTCTCTCATGAATAAATAAATAAAATCTTAAAAAAAAAAAAGATTTATGGACCCAAGAGGCAAATGAAGGTGATCTCAGCCAATCTGTATTAGCTCAATCTAACCCACAAGAGCATTGAGAACACTGGGAAGAAGAAATATTTATCAGGAAGAGTGTCATGTGATGTGTCGAGGATACCAGTTCTGCCATAACTGGTAGAGACCTGGAGAAAGTTTATCTGCTCTATAAACGTTTGCATTCCTTTTATAAAACCTGAACAAACATGGTGACTTCCCAGGGTTGTGGCAGATGAAGGAAGTAGAAGTGCTAAACCCAAAGAAAGAGACATTGGAAATCACAATGTTCTTAGAAATGCAAGGAAGGTGGTGGCATGGATCTTTTTTTTTTTTAATTTTTTTTTTTTTTATGATAGTCACACACACAGAGAGAGAGAGAGAAGCAGAGACACAGGCAGAGGGAGAAGCAGGCTCCATGCACCGGGAGCCCGACGTGGGACTCGATCCCGGGTCTCCAGGATCGCGCCCTGGGCCAAAGGCAGGCGGCAAACTGCTGCGCCACCCAGGGATCCCGGTGGCATGGATCTTAAAAGCTGCCAGATTGTCTTCTCTTGGTTGGTTTCCCCTGCAAACTATCATGGTTGCCAGGATGTAGGTGCTTGCATGTGTTTGCATGGCAGGGCACAGGTCCTCCTCAGTGGAATGGATGGGGCTTTTCCTCTCTCACTGCCATGCAGACTAAAGAAGGGATCTTTGTGGGGGAGCACTTCCTCTTCCTTCCAGCAATGTTGGAAGTCACCCAGGGCAGATGTAGGAACACAGTGGATCAGCGGCAGCTGCAGGACAAGAGAACTGGAACAGGAATTCAAGTTGTGGTCAGGCACTTGTTTTTCCAGGGAAATTCTTATGAATTGATCTGGTTCAGTGCAGCTGGCACTGGGCTTGGGCAACGAAAAGTTTTAAAAGCTGAACAATATGGATGCTACTGAGAGTTAGCAATATGGGGCCAAATGAGCACTCTGTTGTTGGAGTGTAAATTTGCACATTTCAGAGAGGTGTAGTGGATTGACTAGTGTCCCTCCAAAATCCACGTGAGAACCCCAGACTGACTGTATTTGGAAATAGGGTCTTTGCAGATATCATTAAGGTAAGGAGAGAGGTGACATCGTACTAGACTAGGTTGGGGCTTAAATCCAAAGACAGTGTCCTTGTAAGAAGAGGAGAAGACACACGGAGAGATCCACAGGGAGACAGAGGCAGAGACTGGAGGGATGCTGTCACAAGCCAAGGAACGCCAGGGGCCACCAGAAGCTGAAAGAGGCAAAGAAGGATCCTTCCTTAGAACCTATGGAGGAATCATAGCCCTGGTGACACTTTGGCTTCAGACTTCTGGCTTCCAAAGCTGAGAGAGAGTAAATTTCTGTTGTCATAAGTCATGAAGATTCTGGTCATTTGTTACAGCAGCTCTAGGAAGCTGATACAGATGACAGTGTGATCATCTTTAAGTTTAAGTTACTTGGACCCATTCATTTCACTGCCAAGAAATTACTGTAATGATGTTATCTCAGATCTTGGCCAACATGTGTGCACATGGACACACTGGAGGGGAAATGGGGGTAGAAATTTACATACTATAATTCAACTGTGAGTATATAACTTTATGTTTTGGTAGATAAACTAAATATAAGGGATTGTTAACAATTGGGGAATCTTGGTGAAATGTAGATAGGAGATTTTTGTTCTATTTTTGTAGCTTTTGTGTGACTTTTTAATTATTTCACAATAAAAAGCTACCAAGAGGTAAAGTTACCTACTCATTGACATTTTACCAAAGGGGAAGAGAATTTCTTCTTCTTTACTCACCTATCTATTTATATCCATATGGACTAATGGATCTTTATTCCATGAGTTATAATTCATTAATACTACTATTTATTTTGATGCTTGAAATATCCCAGATGTGTCCAATGGGAGACCACTGAAGCAGGCTTGTATGTCCTTTCAGTGTGTCTCTATCATCCTTTGACCATGTCCTTACTTTGTGGTGATAGAAGATACTCCTTGGTGCACCTGGATGGGTCAGCGGTTGAGCATCTGCCTTTGGCTCAGGTAGTGATCCTGGGGTCCTGGGATCGAGTCTACTATTGGGCTCCCTGTGGGGAGTCTGCTTCTTCCTTTTCCTATGTCTCTGTCTCTCTCCCTGTTTCTCTCATGAATAAATAAATAAAATATTAAAAAAGAAGATACTTCACATTCATTTCATACTTTTCCTGCACCATCCTTGGTATCAGCCCTTTCTCTAAGTAGCCTGGATCCTTTTAGTGGAGAATGGTATTTAGAAATTGAGATCTGCATAGTAGGTGTACTCACTGCACCTGAAAAGATATGGTGTAACTCTTGATATAATAGAAATACACAGAGACACCTAGGAGTATTTTATTTTTTTGCCACAAACTTAAATCTAAATCAGACCAGCCACTAAATCTTATTAATAATTTACAGAAAATGCAGAAGAAGAGATACACGTTCAATGACCCCATAGAAATGCAGTTAGAAAAATGAAAAATGGGAAATTCTACAGGATAAATGATCTGATTTCTTCAAACAAAGAATGAGAAAGGTAAAAAGCAGATGTAGGGGACTCTTAGAAGCTTTAGGATTCCTGAGATATTCTGGATCCTGAATGTATGGATCCTGGCATATACCAACTGAGTAGCATAGAAATGATGAGATAATTTGGAGAAATACAAACACTGACTAGATATTTTGATGATATTAGTGATTTAGTATTAACTTTTTTTTTTAGAGAGAGAGAGAGAGAGCATGCATACGTGCAAGCAGGGGAGGTGGTGAGGGAGGGGCAGAGGGAGAGGGAGAGAGAATCTTAAGCAGGCTCTACACTCAATGCAGAGCCTTGACCAAATGGCTCTGAGACCATGACCTGAGCTAAAATCAAGAGTTGGATGCCTAACTGACTGAGCCACCCAGGTGCCCCAATTTAGTATTTACTTTTAAGTGTGATAATGGCATTTTGGTTATGTAAACAATGCTCTACTTTGTTAGAGATCCACACTGAACTACTTATGGATTAATGTCCAGGATGTCCAGGATCTGCTTTAAACTAATCCAGTGGTGGGGCACCTGGGTGGCTCAGTCAGTTAAGCATCTGACTCTTGATTTTGGTTCAGGTTGTGATCTCAGAGTGGTGAAATTGAGTCCATGTTTAGCTCTGTGCTTAGTGCAGGTCTGCTTGGAATTCTCTCTCTCTCTATTTCCCTCTGCCTCTCCCCCTGCTCTCATGCATGTGTGCTCTCTCTCTAAATAAAATCTTTAAAAAAAATAATAATCCAGGGGCTGCCCGGGGTGGCTCAGTTGGTTGAGTGTGCAAACTCTTGGTTTCAGCTCAGGTCATGGTGCTAGGGGGTTGGGATTCGGCTCTGCGGTGGGCGGAGTGGGCTTGAGATTCTCTCCCCCTCCCCCACCCTGCTTCCTCTCTCTCTCTCTCAAATAAAATAAATAAATAAATCTTAAAAAAAGAATCCAGTGGCAATGGTGGGGAGCAGGCAGGAATTAGGGAAAATCAGAGAGTCCATAAATTAGTTGCTCAAGCTGAGTAATGAGTCCTTGGGAGTTTATTTTAAAGTTCTCTCTATATAATATAAATGGACATTTGTCATAATAACAAAGTTATTTTGCTTTTTTTTTAAGGTTTCCAGATACCTGCTCAACTCTTGGCTTATAGCTTATATAAGTCGGCCTCTCAACAGGAAATGGAGGACACATTTAAGTTAGGACAATTCATGGAGGGTTTTAATTACAAAGGGACTGCTTTCAACGGAAAGAGCTAGGCATAGAGAAGCCACAGGGACAGTGCAGGAACCTGGAGTTAGTGACAGCTGAGCTGCTCTACTTCAGGCGCAGGAAGAGAAGAGAGGACACAGTTGCTGGAACTGAGAAGAGAGTTGTAGAGAGGCCTCCCATGGAGGATGCCCCAATCATTGTCCTCCCTCTCAGACCCTGCCAGACCCCCTCAGAAGCCAGAGGGTAAGGAGCCCATTGCCGTGGTCCACACAGATCAGCTCCCTGGCCACAGAGCAGAGTGGAAGAGCGAGTGTACCTACCTCAGTAAGGGCAAATAGGAAATTAGTGGCTCGCAGCAAAACTCCTTTACTATCTCTTTCTTATTATTCTCTAAATTCACAGTAGTCATGTTTCAGCTTCACCACTGTATGAACATTGTTCTCCTTGAAGTCACTTCCATCATTCTGCACCCATGATAAGTTCTCATCCTTCAAATGGGCCAGTCTCTCAGTAGCATTCGACAGCTGATCCTTCCCTCCTTGGAACATTTGCTTTTGGGACAACACCTTCTCCTTCACTGTCTCCTACCTCACTTACCATTTCTTCTCAAGGCCCTTTGCTCACACCTGTTCCTCTTCCCAACCTCTAAATGTTGGGAGTGTTCTGGGCTCTGGTCTGGGCCTTCCTCTCGTTTCTCATTCTTGGGTAACCTCATCTAGTCTCTTGGCTTTCAATATCTTCTATTTGTTTAAGGCTCATGTTATATTTCCAGCTCCAGACTCATAGAACCAAATTTCTGCCCAACATCTCCACATGATATCTGGTAGGCATCTCAAGGGGCTCCTTCACACATCCATAGAGTAATGAAGCCAAGTCATTGAGGATCTTCTTCTCATCAGACTTTCTCCAGTTCATTAGCAAGTCATGTCAGTGCTAGTGTCCAGAATTGGACCACCTCTTACCATTACCATTGCTTGTCCAAGCTATCCCTATATTTTTACCTGGACCATGGCAAATATCTTCTTATCTAGTCTCCCTGATTTCATTCTTGCTCCCTTGTAGTCCACTTGCCACATAGCAACCAGAGCCATCCTATAAAAAAAGTTAATCTGATGATGTCACTTCCTGGTTGAAGACACTTTGAAGACTCCTCATATCTCTTAGGACAAAACCTAAACTTCATAAGGCCTTACACTAACCAAGGGAGAGAGGTTGACCCCATGTGGAGACTGGTTTCTACAGTCTAGTAGCCAAGAGATGCTTCAATTTCTTCATTCCTTGTATTTTCTCAGTAAAGGAGCATTTGAAGCTGGTAGGGAAGGGGCCTCTGGGCATATGAGATTGAAAAAATTGGCCTTGCTCTAAGAAGGGATGGGTGAAATTCATCACATGATCTCCCAAATTTAAAAAAATAGCTTTTACCCCTAATTTTTAATAAAAGTCAGTCCTTTTTGGTGTACTTTTTTGGGTCTGCATTGATAACACTTATAAAAGTATTTCATAATCCCAAAATAACCTTAGCAAGGCCCAGAATGCTAGGGGTGAGCAGCAGTGAAAAAAAGGCCATATTTGATTGGGCCTCTTTTCTCTAGGGATCTCTTGATTTGAACTCTCAGGGAGCTAATCTGCAAAGATAAATTTGCGTCTCATTACTGGACCAACTTTGCTTCTGGTGCACTGTGAAATAATGTTTTAAAAAAAGATTCCATATTTAGCTAAGCACAGTTATTTTTCACGGCATTTTTGTATGATATTTTAATAGTATTTATATGTTAAATATAAGTATCTAAATTTTTACACATTGTGTAAATCAAACCTGTAAACCTATATAGAATTTCTTCAATTTTTAATAGTTCCAGGAGCCCCCAAATGGAAAAGATCTGAAGTTGTTAAAAGGCTCAAAGTTGTTTTAGGCTTAGAGTTGTTTTAGGTTATTCACAGTTACAGTTATTTCTTTGGGGGTGATGAACATGTTCTGGAATTAGATAATGGTGATGTTTGTACTAAATACTAAATGAATTATACATTTTATTTTTTTTCTTTTTTTTTAAATTTTTATTTTTTTATGATAGTCACAGAGAGAGAGAGAGGCAGAGACATAGGCAGAGGGAGAAGCAGGCTCCATGCATCGGGAGCCCGACGTGGGACTCCATCCCGGGTCTCCAGGATCGCGCCCTGAGCCAAAGGCAGGCGCTAAACCGCTGCGCCACCCAGGGATCCCGAATTATACATTTTAAAGGAGTGAATTTTATGGTATGTGAATTACATCCCAATAAAGCTGTTCTAAAACAAAGGACATATAGTTCCTCACACAGTGGGTACATCCTGACATGTGTAGTCTTAGACAGTCTTTGTTCCCCAAACCTCATGATCTTAGTTTTGCTGTACAGTAGAAATGTAACATGAGCCATAGGTATAATTTAACATTTTTTGGACTCCCGTCAAGAGTCAAACCCAGATCTGCAGCCTCCAGCCCACATGAGATTGACAGTGGTCCCAGCAAAAAAAGAGGGGGCACATGCTCAGCTACCCTCTCCAGAAGGGGTTAAGGTTTTCCCCATCACCACAACTCAACGCCTCTAGTGCTTTTGGACTCCGGAACTCTCAGGCGTCTTTAAAAGTATGTCTTTTATATTTTATCTACCTTTTCCAGTTGTTCTTAGCAGGAGTTTTGTCTTATTGCTGTCTTTATGGTGTTTTTGTTAGTTTATTTGTTTTTTAAAGATCCTCTTTCCTGTTTGGAAAGCAGAGCATGGCAGGACAAGAGTGGAAGCAGAGTGGCCAGGTAGGAGACTGAGGCAGTGCTCTAGGGTAAGCATGCTGGTGGCTGGGACCATAGAGGTAGAGAATGAGAGAGATCTCTGTGTGCCAAGATGAAGGACAAGGACATATTTGTAGATGAATGAGGCTAGGAGCACAGAAGTATATAAAACATGATGTAATTTTTTTGTTAAAAAATATTTGAGCAGGGCAGCCCGGGTGGCTCAGTGGTATAGCGCCGCCTTCCGCCCAGGGTGTGATCCTGGAGACCGGGGATCGAGTCCCACGTCGGGCTCCCTGCATGGAGCCTGCTTCTCCCTCTGCCTGTGTCTCTGCCCCTCTGTGTCTCTCATGAATAAATAAATAAAACTTAAAAAAATATTTGAGTAAAAAAAATTTGAATATATATATATATTTAAAATAGGGTAGTCTTTCTTTCTTTCTTTCTTTCTTTCTTTCTTTCTTTCAATATGACATTCTTCTGTTTTATTTACAGAGATATTTAAATGTACACATGTTGTAGACTTTAAGGAAAAAATAACAATTAAAAAAGTCCTTTTATTTGAAATTGAGTGTAAATAAGTAGACAATTTTAAACCATAAGTCAGTTCTGTGTTTAGTTTAGATGATGTGAAAGTTTTTGTTCCATTCAAAGGCACCTATGTCTTTGGGTTCTGGCAACTTCTCGGTAACTTCTTGGCCGGCTAACCTGCAGCTGGAGTGTGAGGCTGAGCAGCTACACTGTACGTACTACAATAAGCAGCTTCCCACTGCATGAGAATACTTCCATGTTGGGAAAGCCCTTTGCAGAGTTCCAAGTCTTTTCCTGAATCCCTCATTTAGGAAGCCACAGTGTTACGTTCGACTTTGTTTCAGAGGGGCAGTCCAGAGCTGTGTATACTCTATGCTCTGCCCTATGACCTAAAGAGAGAAGACCTGGGGCTGAAAAGGCTGTGCTAGCCTTTTCTGTAGTGTTATTTGGAAACAAATTGGATTAAAAAAAAAAGCCCATTTTTTTCCACTTCAAACTGAAGGAAAACTGAGGCAAACACAATAACCATGCCACAGGGTTCAAACCACAGCATGTCAAAATGTAGTATTTACCAGGGGGTTTATAGGATGATGGGTGAATTATTTCTACTTAACTACTTAATGCTTATCTGTCTTGTCCAAATTTTCCTCAGGGTGCCTTATTTTTAATCAGAAAAACATCCTCTGCTTGCCAGTTGTTAGAAAAGCAACAGAACAGGGTGAGGACATGGGCAGGGCAGATGTGGGAGGCCGAGGCCAAAACGGGAACCAAGGCTCGTTATATAAGACAAAGAGGGGAAACAAGGTTAAGTTTTAAGATCAGGCCTCTCTGCAGATGGCTGGGTGTGAAGCGCTTCACATGTGCTGGCCTTCAGCGCGCAGACCAGGCCAGGGAGGGCTAAGCACGCTGCTCTGCTCGTTACTCCATCCCAGGGCCCGTGATGTAGCTGTCGTGGCATTAATGCGCTTCACCGTGGCTTCTTCATACTGTTTTCTGTGTCAGTAACCCTTCCATTATTATGCTTTTACTTTCTTCAAATTTGGGCAACACTAACTGCAATGTAGCCTTCAGTGGATGGCTTCTCTTGCAGAATAGATGGCTTATGGAGAATGTTTTCATTCCCTTCCATCAACTGTCCTCTAACTCAGCTAGATGTGCTGTATTCTCCATCTGAGCAGTAAATCTCACACAGAGGGGCAGGCTTTGTTAGAAACTGTCCCTTCGGGGACCCCTGGGTGGTTCAGTGGTTTAGCGCCTGCCTTCGGCCCAGGGCGTGATCCTGGAGTCCCAGGATCGAGTCCGCATCGAGTCCTGCATGGAGCCTGCTTCTCTCTCTGCCTGTCTCTCTCTCTCTCTGTGTGTCTCTCATGAATAAATAAATAAAATCTTAAAAAAAAGAAGAAACTGTCCCCTCGCTTAAATTTCCCAGAGACTTTGTTCTGAAGTCTGCTACAGTTAGTACTGATTTGATAAGAGATGCTTTTATTTTTTTATTTTTTCATTTAATTTAATTAATTTTTTGTATATTTTTTTATTGGAGTTTGATTTGCCAACATATAGCGTAACACCCAGTGCTCATCCTGCCAAGTGCCCCCCCTCAGTGCCCGTCACCCAGTCACCCGCACCTTCCACCCACCTCCCCTTCCACAACCCCTGGTTCATTTCCCAGAGTTAGGAGTCTCTCATGTTCAGTCACCTTCACTGATATTTCCCACTCATTTTCTCTCCTTTCCCCTTTAATCCCTTTCACTATTTTTATATTCTTTATCGATTCATCTTTCGATGGACACCGAGGCTCCTTCCACAGTTTGGCTATTGTGGACATTGCTGCTATAAACATTGAGGTGCAGGTGTCCCGGTGTTTCACTGCATCTGTTTCTTTGAGGTAAATCCCCAGTAGTGAAATTGCTGGGTTATAGGGTAGATCTATTTTTATTTTTATTTTTTTAAGATTATTTATTTATTTATTTATTTATTTATTTATTTATTTATTCATTCATTCATTCATGATAGACAGAGAGAGAGAGAGAGAGAGAGAGAGAGAGGCAGAGACACAGGAGGAGGGAGAAGCAGGCTCCATGCTGGGAGCCCGACGTGGGACTCGATTCTGGGACTCCAGGATTGTGCCTTGGGCCAAAGGCAGGCGCTAAACCGCTGAGCCACCCAGGGATCCCTAGATCTATTTCTAACTCTTTGAGGAGACTCCACACAGTTTTCCAGAGTGGCTGCACCAGTTCACATTCCCACCAACCCTGCAAAAGGGTCCCCCTTTCTCCACATCCTCTCCAACACTTGTTGTTTCCTGTCTTGTTAATTTTCCCCATTCTCACTGGTGTGAGGTGGGATCTCATTGCGGTTTTGATTTGTATTTCCCTGATGGCAAGTGATGCGGAGCATTTTCTCATGTGCTTGTTGGCCATGTCCATGTCTTCTTTGGTGAAATTTCTGTTCATGTCTTTTGCCCATTTCGTGATTGGATTGTTTGTTTTTCTGTTGTTGAGTTTAATAAGTTCTTTATAGATCTTGGATACTAGCCCTTTATCTGATACGTCATTTGCAAATATCTTCTCCCATTCTGTAGGTTGTCTTTTAGTTTTGTTGACTGTTTCTTTTGCTGTGCAGAATCTTTTTATCTTGATTAAGTCCCAATAGTTCATTTTTGCTTCTGTTTCTCTTGCCCTCAGAGATATATCTTGCAAGAAGTTGCTGTGGCCAAGTTCAAAAAGGGTGCTGCCTGTGTTCTCCTCTAGGATTTTGATGGAATCTTGTCTCATGTTTAGCTCTTTCATCCATTTTGAGTTTATCCTTGTGTGTGGTGTAAGAGAATGGTCTCGTTTCATTGCTATGCACGTGGCTATCCAATTTTCCCAGCACCATTTATTAAAGAGACTGTTCTTTTTCTAGTGGATAGTCTTTCCTGCTTTGTCGAATATTAGTTGACCATAGAGTTGAGGGCCCATTTCTGGGTTCTTTATTCTGTTCCATTGATCTATGTGTCTGTTTTTGTGCCCGTACCACACTGTCTTGATGATCACAGCTTTGTAGTACAACTTGAAATCCAGCATTGTGATGCCCCCGGCTCTGGTTTTCTTTTTCAATATTCCCCTGGCTATTTGGGGTCTTTTCTGATTCCATACAAATCTTAAGATGATTTGTTCCAACTCTCTGAAGAAGTCCATGGTATTTTGATAGGGATTGCACTGAATGTGTAAATTATCCTAGGTAGCACTGACATTTTCACAATATTAGTTCTTCCAATCCATGAGCATGGGATATTTTTCCATCTCTTTCTGTCTTCCTCAATTTCTTTCAGAAGTATTCTGTAGTTTTTAAGGTATAGATCATTTACCTCTTTGGTCAGCTTTATTCCTAGGTATTTTAAGCTTTTGGGTGCAATTGTAAATGGGATGGATTCCTTAATTTCTCTTTCTTCAGTTTCATTGTTATTGTATAGAAATGTAGGAGATGCTTTTAGTTGCTTTTCCACTTTGAAGAACTGGATGAGAGCCTGCCAGTGTGATGACACATTCGGCTGCAGTGCTATAGTGTACAGTGGTCCGCACGGGGGTTGCCTTTGACATTGGCTTTGTACCAGCGAGTGAAGTAACAATCCACAAGCGACGGCACAGTTGGTTCCGACCCTTACCCCCACCCCATCTGGGGTGGTTGGCCATGGTGACCACAGGTGCCACTACCCCTGCCCCCTCTTCTTTTTATTTTGATGTGATTTTCTCTTTTGTCTTTCCTAGCCATAATCTTTTTCTCCATTACACCCTAGGTATCTTTCTGGCCAGGTGGAGATTCAAATCTGTTATACAAAGAATGCCAAGGAACACAACTCCAGATCTTGCCATTCAAAAATCAGATTATACAACAAGAAAATAGCCTTGCAAGGCCAGTTCTCCAAATTCCTGTATCAGTAAGCAAACTTGGAGAATCTGTCCCAGTTGAATTTTTCAGGGATGTGGAGTAGGGACCGCTGTCCACCATTAAGGCTTAGCTGGCATCAGGAAGAAAGAAGATATAATTAGGAGCCACAAAAGAAAAGCCTGTCACCTTTTTGACCTCCAGAGGTTGAGGAAGGAGAATAGAGGAGCAGGAAATGAATGGCTAAGATGAGTGTCCTATTTCCCTTCTCTGGACTCAGGTTTGGAGGGGGAAGGTGGATTAGAGAGAACAAGAAGTCAAGGAGGGAATTGTTGACCTTTCTTGCAATTCAGCATCCCTCTGGGACAGTTCTCAATGCTAACCTGTAGTGGCTGGGCAGAGGTGGGGTGGGGGGTCCTGAGTCAGCTGTGCGGTCATAACAAAATATCAGAGACTGGGTGACTTAAACAACAGAACTCATTTTTTCTTGGTTCTGGAGGCCAAGTCCTGGTCAAGGTACTAGCCAATTTGGTTTCTGGTGAGGGCTCTCTTCCTGGCTGGCAGATGGCCATTTTCTCACTGTGTCCTCACATGGTAGAGAGAGAGAGGGAGGAAGAGAGAGGGAAAGAGAGAGACCTCACTGGTGTCTCTTCTTGTAAGGACACTAATCCAACTGGATCAGGGCTCTACCCTGATGACCTCATTTTGCCTTAATTACTTCCTTATTCCAAATACAGTTATACTGCGGGTTAGGTTTCAACATATAGATTTTTGAAGGGACACAATATGGTCCATAGCAGGGGGCCTTGGAATTTAGTTTCCCTGAGATATCCTGGGATCTTGTGGGGTCTGAGCAGACCCAACCACATGAGTTGCTGAGGAGCTGGCTGCAGAGCTTGCCAGAAGGAACCACGGTACCAGAGTGAGGTACCAGATCTGTCCTCTGTTTAAAATCCAGCCTGCATCATGGTGACCTGTTGGCACTTGGCAAATGTTTATTGAAAGAATCAACATCTTTTTGCAGGCGAGCGTCTCCAGTTCTCCGGCCTTCAGGAGTTACGGTCTCCTCAAACATTCACTAAATATCAGCCCAGCTCTGCAGAAAATCCATTTGAGTCTTTAGAAATTGCTGATATGTTTTAATAGATTTGTCCTGCAGCTGTTTGTTGTGTTTTTCTTTGAATGGCTCCATTGCTCCAGGCTTCTCTATGGTCACCTATGGTTACTTCTTAGCTTCTTCCGGTGGCTGTTCCTTGCCTATGCCATTTTACTTCAAACATCTCTGTGAAGCTAAGGCTGGCTCCAGAACATCATAGACTCCAAACTCAGGCTTGGTCTTGTTTCTGCCCCAGAAGCACATGGAGCCATGGCCTCAGATGGCCATCACGGTGTTTTCTAGTTTATCCAGGCAGGCTTGCTCACCAACATTCAGCTAGGAGAACATGACCATTTTTGGGAGCTTGGTGATAATCTTCCATCTTCCTTGTGGCCCATGGGGTCTCACAACACAGCTAGGGTGCTTATATGGAACCCCAGGGGCTTCTGAGAAGTTATTGGTTTAGAGAGGAGGATGGGTGGGAGAAGATAGGAAGAGAGTGAAGATGAAAAGCAACACAAATACGATAGCCTGACTCTACTCTAGCTAGAATATATATCCACACCACCTAGACAGCCTGCTTAAATACAGATTTCTGGGCCTCACTCCAGAGTTTTTGACTCAGTAGGTTTGGGGTGGGGACCAAGAATTCTCATTTCTAACAAGTTCCCAGGTGATGCTGCTGCTGCTAGTCAGGGTACCACACTTTGAGGACCACTGACCTCATCCCAAACTCACTCGGACACAGTGCACCCCATTTGGATATGGTGTTTTGCTCTTCACAATGGGTAGGCAGATCTACTCCTTCCAAATATCCTTGCAGCCAAGAGCCAAGTCCATCTGTTTGTTCAAACAGTAGCAAGATGTCTAACAAATCCCCAAAGAAGCTAATGAGCAACTTGGATCCGACTCTTTATTGTCTGTCAGAGAAAAGGCATCCATGCTTGGTAATGAGCCCTTGGTTGCTTTGCTGGGCTTTAAGGCCAGAATAAAGCACCTTGTCATCTAGCTGGTAAAGGCCCCACTTGACAATATTGGCCCAGAAAGCCTAACAACATCACACTTTCCTAAATAGCACCTACTTAACACTCCATTAAACTGGAGAAGCAGTGGATGGTTTCTACTTTCACAAACCCATTTATTTCCATCTTGGTGGTGTGGAGGGCAGGACAGGGTGTGTGCCCCACATTGCACAGAGACATGATGGCTACTGCTCCCATTCACCCATTCCATCAGCAGTTAGCAGCTGCCCACATAGTCTGACCCTGAACTATGTGGGAGCATGTTCCATGTGAGCAGGCGGCAATGATGAGGTGCATTCAGGATCTGCTAACAGGATCTACTAGGCCTGGGTGCATAGTGAGCCCTCAAGAAATGTCAGGCTTAATTATTACGGGTGTGATTAAGAAAAGAGTGCCCCAATCACGGTCTGGTGTAGAACTCTCTTGCTTGATGCAATGCACAGCCTCCTTGTGGGAGGAAATTAGCATTCCTGATAAATGCTTAAGCAATTTTCTGATAAACTTTAACAAGATTAAAACCTCTTTGGGGAAATCAGCTACCCACACATTCAGCTGATTATTAGACATTCTTTGTCTTGTATTCAGTTTAATAGTGATTATCCAACCATTCTCTTTTCCTGCAAAATGTCCTTAACAAAAGAGAACTGTGACTTGGCTCTGTGGTAAGATTGAAATAAAACTTTGACACCTGCTTATAACTAATTTATCTGAGAAATTTAAAACAGTCATGGAGAAAGGACATAGGAATAGAAGCTATCATTTACTGAGCGCTTACTGCTTGCCAGATGTTATGTGAGAGGTTTTGTATAGTTTGGCTCACTTTCTCTTCATAATGAGTTGGCTTATAAAGCTCTGTTTTACTTGTAAGATGCTCAGAGAGGTAAGCGATTTGCCCAGGATCACCCAGCCAGTAAATGGCAGAGCTGGGTTTTGACACCAGGTCTAAGTCTGTAGCTGGAGTTAGCAAGAGCTACACTTTTCTGCCTCTGTCAAAGGAATTATAGTGGAAGAGGAAGAGTGGGAATCTTGGAGAGAGGGATGCTATAGAACCATAGGACAGCAGAAGAGGGAGAGAGCCCTCCCATGGAAGGGCATGGGCTGCGGGGGGAGGGGGGGGCGGAGGTGACTCAGCCCAGAAGAGGAAGTAGGGGAGGGATATTGGAGGCAGTGAGAAGGGCAATGAGGACTTTCAACAGAGATGTGACCTGTAGTCATCTAGAGTGGTAGACCCTACCTGCTGCTAGTTGGGTTTTTAGGACTCTAGATCTCAGTTTCATCACTTGTTAGCTGTGTGACCTTGGTGCATAGCTATGTGGAGTGAAGGTTTCCTCTTTTGAAAACTGATGAGGAATAATAGCATCTCTACCACAGGATTGTGGTGAGGATAAATGGGGAAAGCCTTGAAAAGTAACTAGGACATGCCTGGTATCTTCTGAGGTGCCATAAAAAGCTGGGGTGTTCCTGTTTTATTTAATTAATTTATAGTTGACACACAACTGTATAGTTGACACACAATGTCACAGTGGCTGCAGATGTACAGCATGGTGGTTGCACAAGCCTATACGGTACGTTCTGCTCACGGCAAGTGTAGCTCCCAGCTGTGAAGTGTTCCTGTTGGAGTGCATAACTGAACGTATGGTGGCATTTTGTCACCCTTTATTTTCTCAGGAAAGCTGTGAGAAAAATCTTAAACATATTTGAGTATAATTTCAGGCTATAAGAAAAGTTGCAAAAACAGTGCAAAGAATTCTTGAACATCCTTCACCAAGACTATACACACATATATATTTCCTCCTGAACTGTTTGCATATCAGATGCAGACCTGGTGGCCTTTTACCCCTAAACACTTGCATGTGTATTCCCTAAAAGCAAGGACATGCTCTTATGTAGTCACAGAACAAGGATCAAAAGCATGAAATTGGCAGTGATATGATGCTATTATCGGAAGACCATATTCAGATTTTGTCAATTGCCCCATGACATCCTGTACAGCAAAACAAAGGAATCTTGGATCATACCTTGCATTCACTTGTCCTGTCTCTTTAGTTGGCTTGAGTTGGTAACAGCTCCCTAGTTTTAATTGTCTTTCATGACCTTGACATTTTTGAAGAGTACAAGCCAGTCAGTCTCTTTAGGTTTGCCTGGTGTTTCATCACAATTAGATTCAGGTTAAGTGTTTTGGGGCAGGAGAGTACATCTCAGTTTATCACATCACTTTGAACATTTTTGTTCACAACTTAAAAATGAGGTGCCTTCATAGGAAGAGGTGGGAGCACTGGACTGCCTGCAGAGAATCCCCTGAGGCACTCGACAAACATGCGGACATCTCCAGGACCCCTGGGTGCATGGGGCAGGAACCTACCTGATTAACCAGCATTTTAGGTGACCAGTTACCTATGTTCCCTCAAGTCTACACTCTAAGACATGGCCAGCAGATGGCAGTGCAGTCTGCACTTTGAATGCAGCTTCTAGGCTTCTGGAAAGATCTCACTGTGCTGGGTTTCCTGTGAATACAAGGCTAACATCCATCAGGAGAGCTTGGTTCCTTAAACTGCCTGCCTCCTGCTCTCCCATCTTGTTCCTTCAGAGGGACCTCTGTTGATGCCTCAAGACCTCAAAGTGGCCGGAATTCACTTAGAGGCCCCTCAGCCAGAGAAGATCCCCACTTCTGAGTGAGAGACCCCTCTTCTGAAAAACTAGCCAGGAACTGTTAAAACAATAGTAGGAATACTACCCATGTCTAGCATTTACTGAGAGCTTACCGTGTCCTAGACACTGGCAAGCATGACTCATTCATTTTTTCCTGTATGCTCACAACAAACCCTGAAGGATTAGTACAGAGGAAGTAACCTGCCCAAAGTCACATAGTAAGCCACTGTTACCACCTTTCCATCTTGGCTGGAACTTGTGTTTGAGTTAGAAGAGGGGATGGGGAGCAATGTCTGCACCATAAGTATATGCCGTGAGAGCCCTGGGAGTGTCCTGAGAAAGGAGGGGATGTTCCTCCCTGCCTGTGGGGGCCAGTGTGATTGGGCCTGGAGCTGCCCAGGACACACCCTGGGTCAGCGCCCCCATGTGAAGGAGACTCAAAGGGATTGCTATCTAGCAGACTCTGGGGGGCTGGAAGGGATGGGAGCCTCTCAAAGACTGGGGAGACATTGTGGGGCAGTTGGTTTCTCTGATACCCTTAATAGCGCAAATCATACTTGTTAACATTTGTTTCTACATATTTAATCCTTTTTCTAACAGATTGCATTGAGGAGATTTTCAAGAGATGGGTTCCATGGTATCTGAGAGGGTGATGTGAAATGAGCTTGGAGATGTGGACAGGTGAGAATTTTTACCTCTGGGTATGGTCTTGAGAAGTGTCCTAGAAAACAGAAAAGTTCGGGGCTCTGGAAAGAATCCTTATCAGTATATATTGCTATTGAAGCAGACACTGCCAGTTGCCTATGCAAGACCTCAGCTCCTCTTCTTTCTTATTAGCAGAACCCCAGATTAGCTGAAGTGGCCACCTACCCAGCTAAAGAGTACTGGCAATTAGTCTTGGCCAATGAGACGTGAACCAATAATGCTGGGTGGGTGTATTAGTCTGGCTTCAATCAGGAGAGAAAAACCACATGGTAATTTGAATAGGGAGAGTTTAATATAAAGAATTATTAACCAAAACAGGGGATTGCAGTAATGAGGGATTGGCTAATAAGAAGTAAAGAGGACACAGGATAAGGAGCAGCCACTACTCTTAGAGCTGAGCTACAGCTCCTCCCTCCCCCATTCTTTCCCTGCAGAGCTGAGGTCTAGACTTTGCTGGAGATGGCAAGGTTGTGGCTCATTGCATGGCAGAGACATCATTGTAGCCTGTGCTGGGGGAACTTACCAGAAAACTGCCCTCTTATGGTACCAAGGAAAGTTATTCACAGGAGGTATCTCAGTAAAGGCACTGGGATACAAAATCACCAGAGGTGGGGATGTTGGGGGAAGCCGCTGGTGTGGCAGTGCTGCTGGCTGTCACCCACCACAGGCTCCAGGGGCTGGAGGCGCAGCCCATGCGGAATGGAGGAGGCTGCAGAATGAGGCTGCACCCAAACCAGGAAAGGGGGGGAGGGTGCTGTTGGAAATTTTTTGTAAAAGGGATTAGGTCTGTTTGGCTTGTCCCTTTTATACTTTGATTTTCTCTCTCTTTCTGTATACTGGATCCAGAATGAGAGGACTTGGAGCAGAACTCCAGCTGATGGGTAATGTGAATGAGAAATAAACCATTGTGGGGATAAGCCACTCAGATCTTGAGGCTGTTTGTTCTGCAGCATACCTGGTGAAATCTGACCAATACATGAAGAATGTTTTATATAATAATTGCCAGTTAAAGTAAGTAGAAGTTTTCTCTGTTTCTTAAATGACTGTGAGGAGGTAAGAACATGGCTAAAGAAAGAACTAGCAAGATCTTATTCAAGGGAAAAGGGAAAGAGTCCTACAAACATTTCCTGGGCATCAGAAATACTGATACTTCAGATTTGTTTCAGGGTCAGGAGAAGGAATACAAATAACAAAATGGAAAGAAGAAAAAGAAAGGGAAAAGGTCAAGGGGAAAGCAAAGAAAGTTTGAGAACACTGTGTTTATATACCACTCAACAGATTCCCTGATGCTGCCTAGGAAAATAAAAGGAATATTATTAAACCAGTAATGCCTGGTTGTTGCTTACCTAAAGACCACATTAAGTCGCCTGTGTGAGACACCATTCAGAGCATCTCCCCATCCACGAGACATGATTTGAAGCCACTGTTTTCTCTCTCAACAGCATCTTAGCATGCCTCATCTGTCCTCATCAGCAGGCACATGGGCTTCCCATTGAATTCCAGTTTTAGAATGACCTTTGAGGTGTCCCCAGGGATCCACAAAGTTAATAGCTTTTATTTTGAGTCAGACACTTCAACACATAGTCTCTCAATTTAGTGAGGATCCAGCTCCTGGCTTTCATAGAATATGGCAACAGGCAGAAACAATTGGCTCAGATGGGTGTGAGGAGGAAGAGGGCTGTGTGGAGGCCCCTGGTGACCCCCAGCAGCAGCAGCAGCAGCAGCAGCAACAGCAGCGGCAGCAGCAGCAACAGCAGAGACAAATGGTGGAGCCAGTCACAGACGAACACGCCATCAATCATGAATTTAGCAGATTTGAGCATATTGAAAAGAGTGTCTTCCAGATACAGGGATATAAGGGACATCTTGAGAGCCTCTGCCTATCTCTCAGATCATATGTTGGTCTAGTTTCCCGAAAGTAAGTGAGAGGATCTGGAAAGGTCTGGCCAACGTCTTTCCTTGGAAAGATAAGGACTCAGAGCAGAGGTAGGATGAGTTAGGGAAGATCATGCCTCACGCCTGTCTTCAAGCCCCAGGGTGGTGGGAATCTGAGCTGTACGGAGGACCCAGTGACCTTACCACCCCTCTGTTTTCTGGGCTCCTCATCCAGACCAACAACCTGAGGGCAAGATGAAGAGAGGACAGGTGGGAATGATACTTTGACATCACTCTTGCATGATGCCAGCTAATCAGAGATAAAGAAATTAAATCTCACTGAAACAAGGTGGCTCAAAGTCTTTACCATGAGCCCCAGGTCACAAAAGAATGCAAAGAATCTGCATCAAAGAACTAATCAGGCTGACATTAGTGATGGTACTGCATGGTGTATCCTGCAAACGGAGAATATACCTTCTGTTGAAACACCAACCAGAGCTTTTATAAAAAATTGCATGTGGTTTTTATAAAAATTGACCATGGCTATAAAGGAAATACCAATACCTCTCCCCAAAATAGATATGGAGATCTCTTTGGCCACCAAATAATAAAATGAGAAATTAAAACAAGAGAAGAAATGAGACCAAAACCCCCTCCTCAAAATTTAAAATTCCAATCTAGAATAAAAGGAAGTAAAAACTGCAAGCTAAACCAGATTGAAGGAAGAAGGAAAACACTATGCATCAGAAGCAACGAGATAAAGCTAAACCCATATTGATCAGAAAATGCAGTCCTAAACGTTGAAATTTCTGAAAAAGAAGAACAAGGAAAATGGAATCAACCATTCCACACAGGAAGATAAAAAATGAGCAACAAAATCAATCCAGGGGAAGAAGGACAGAATGAAGACAAGTAGAAATTAATGAATCAGAAAACACAACAAAGGTAGAATTGATAAATGGAGGAGCTGATTCATTGCGGGGAAAGGACCCCATACAGGAAAACAGATAAGCCGCTAAGCCGCTAGCTAGCCTAATCAGAGGGCAAAACGCAGACGGAGAAGGCACAATCAGGAAAGAGAAATGACAGATAAGCATGATGAGAGCATTTTAATATGCATTTTTAATTACATAAATAATGCACGGATACACATGCTTTAGAAACAAGAGGCAAATCATAAGAAAAGATAGAGTAAAAGGTGAAAGCCCTCTAAATTTGTTTGCTGGGACTACCTAACAAAATACCACAGGCTGGGGGCGAGTGGGGAGGCGGACGTAAGCAACAGAAATGTATTGTCTTATGGTTTGGGAAGCTGGAAGTCTGAGATCCAGGTGCCTACAGGGTAGGTTTCCTTTGAGGCTTCTCTCCTGGGGGTACAGGCGTCAGCCTCTAGCTGTCTTTCACGTGGTCCTGCTGTGTGTGTGCCCCTGGTGTCTGTGTGTGTCCAGATCTCCTCTTCTTGTAGGGACACCAGCCAGCATGGATGAGGGCCCACCCTAATAGCCTCATTTTAATTTAATCACTCCATTAAAGGCCCGATGTGCAAGCACAGTACCATTCTGAGGTACTGGGGTTAGGGCTTTCACATGGATTTGCTTGGGGACACAATTCAGCCTGTAACACTCCCTTTCACCTTCTCCCTCAGAAACCCCCTCTTTCCCCAGAAGTGTCTTGACTAACGAGGCCTCCCGTGACATTTGAGGGGCCCAGGACAAAGATCAGACTGAGGCTCACATGCCAGGTGTCTACATATTTTCTGTGAAGCCAGATGACACATCCTTAAATAAAAATGTGACCTGGAAAACCAGGTTTGAATTTAGAATTCCTGGAGTCTCAAGAGTTCCTTGCCAGGATGTAGCAGCAGGGCCACCCTTCTGCTCCCATACCTGATTCTGTCCGCACCATGAGGGCCCCACGCACACCTGTATGTATGGGGTCTCCAACCTACACACCCAAGCTCGTTCCCCACCTCAGACAGTGCTCCTTGGTTACTGGTTGGACCTTGCAGGGGTCATATCATCCTCAGGAGGATGTACGTGGGTGAGGTTCCCACACACCCTGGAAAAAATTCCAGGGTCCCAGGAATAGGAGCCTGGTCTAGAAGGAAGGCTCAGGCTTTAGAAGAGCAAGTCCCCTGTGGGGTGTGGTGCATCTGGAGGGGGCTAGAGTAAGCCCCTTGGAAGTACAAGCCTAAGGCAGAGGCATCTCTTGGTTGGGACTAAGGGTAATATAAAACTGCTACCATCAGATATTAGTGGGTATCTCCTCAGACCATTTTACATCCATTATATATATATAAATGAGACTCTAATTCCAAAATAAAAGTTTGTATTAAAAAACAGATTTTCCATTTTTCTGAGACTTGCGTCCCTCCCCTATTATGTCATAGATTTTTCCATGTCAGCATATATAGATCTACTTTATTCTCTTTAATTGTTGCATTTAACACAATGCAATATTAATCTCTTGAAAATTAGGATGATTTCAAACCAATATAAGTTTAAAAATACAAATTACCAAAATCAATTTAAGAATAAATAGAACAGGGGCGCCTGGATGTTTCAGATGGTTAAACATCTGCCTTTGGCTCAGGTCATGCTCTCCAGGTCCTGGGATCAAGCCCCATGTTGGGCTCCCTGCTCAGTGACATCTGCTTCTCCCTCTCCCTTTGCTTGTGCTGTCTCTCTCTCAAATGAATAAATAAATAAATAAATAAAAGAATAAATAGAACAGCTAAACAGACTAGTAACTATGGAAGTAGCTAAGGAAGTCCAAATGAACTTCATAGTTTGTCACAAATCTACAAGTAACAGGTAATCTCCCTGCCAAAAGTCAAACTCTTCCAGAGCATAAAGAAATAAGGTAAACTACCCAGTTATTCTTATGAAGGGCACCAATATTGCTGTAGATTGAATTGTGTCCTCCCCTCCAAAGTCATATGTTGAAGCCCTAACTCCCAGTGTGATGCTGTTGGAAGGTTGGGCCTTTGGGGGGTGATTAGGTGTGGAAGAGGTGTTGAAGGTAGAGCCCTCTTACACAAGAGAGATCGAGACAGCAAGAGGGTCGCCTGGGTGGCTCAGTCCATTAGGTTTTTGCCTTTGGCTCAGGTTGCGATCCCAGAGTCCTGGGATGGAGCCCTGTGATCCATCCCTATGCTGGGCTGCCCACTCAGCGGGAAATCTGCCTCTCCTTCTGTGCCACCCCTCCCCCCAGCTCATGCTCTCTCTCTCAAATAAATAAATAAATAAATAAAATCTAAAAAAAAAAAAAAGACAGCAAGAAAATAGCTATTTAATAAGTGGGGATTTGGACCCTCCGAACTGAATTGGCCATTACCTTGATTTGGACTTCTCAGCCTCCAGAGCTGTGAGACATAAATTTCTGTTGTGTACACCCCCCAGTTTATGGTATTTTGTTATAACTCCCTAAGCCAACCAAGACAGAGCAGCAAAAAGAAATCACAGGCTAATTTCATCTATGAATATTGAAGCAGAACACCTCTATGAAAGATTAAGAAGTAGAATTCAGTAATATAATTAAAGAATAACAGAGATAGCCAGATGGTGGGAAGTTGATACACAGAAATCAGTCATTTCAGTCATATTTCTATGTATTGCCAATGAACAATTGGAAACTGAAATGAAAAACACAGTATCATTAACAATAGCTCTAAAAATTGCAGTATGTAGGTACAAGTCTAACAAAACACATTCAAAATCTACATGATGGTAACTAAGAAGTATTCATTATGAAGTAAAAGACCTCAATAAATGGAGACACAGACTGTGCTCATGGACTGGATGATTCAACATAACCAAAGTGATATTTCTTCCCAGATTTTTTCATGGGTTTAACATAATTTCCATCAAATTTCCAGCGGGAGTTTTTGTAGGTACAGATCAGCTGATTCCAAAATGTACGTAGAGGTATCTAGAGGTAAAGGAACTAGAATAGTTAAAACACTTAAAAATGAAGAATGAAATTAGAGGAATCACACTATCTGATTTTACTACTAATTATGTAGCTATAGTAATCAAGAAAGTGGTGTTTGTGTAGGGATAGATACATAAATCAAGGGAGCGGAATAGAGTCACATAAGTATGACCAACAGATTCTTGACAAAGAAGCAAAAGCAAAGCACTCAGTAGAGAAGGGATAGTCCTTTCAACAAATAGTATTGGTACAATTGGACTTACAAAGGAAAAATAATGAACCTTGACTTGAACTGCACACTGTATGCAAAAATTAACTCAAAATGAATCATAAATCTAAGCATAAAATGCAAAACTACAAAGCCTTTAGGAGAAAATCTTCATGACCTAGGGCTTGGCGAACTTGAGTTCTTCAATATTAGACCAAGCACAAGACATATAAGAAAAACAATTGATAAATAGGACCATCAAAACTAAAAACATTTGATGTACAAAAGACCCTGTTAAGAAAATGAAAAGACAAGCTACAATCTGGGAGAAAATATGTACAAATCACAAATCTGGCAAAGACTTATATCCAGGGATTCCTGGGTGGCTCAGCAGTTGAGCGTCTGCCTTCAGCTCATGGTGTGATCCTGGGTCCTGGGATCGAGTCCTGCACTGGGCTCCCTGTAGGGAGCCTGCTTATCCCTTTGCCTATGTCTCTACCTCTCTCTGTGTGTCTCTCATGAATAAGTGAATAAAATCTTTAAAAAAAGACTTGTATCCAGAATATAGAAAGAACTCTCTAGACTCAACATTAAGATAACCATCAACTTAGAAAATATGTTTAAAAAATGGAACACACATTTCACCAAAGAAGATGCAAAGATGGCAAATAAGCACATGAAAAGATGTTAACAACATTAGCTGTTAGGAAAATGCAAATTAAAGCCACAATGAGATACCATTACACACCTCTAAGGATGGCTAAAATTTTAAATACTGACAATACCAAGTGCTAGGGAGTACACCCTTTAGTATAGCCCTGACTCAGAGAACCAGAATAATGTTTCATATACCCAATAAACAAATGATTAACCCAAACCAACCGGGATATATGGGAGAAACCCAAAATGGCATGCAAAGAATAACAAACAAACCTGGGTTACAAGTGATTAGGATAACCCCACTGAAACATATGGGGAGTAAAGGAACTAATCTACATAACTTTGGAAAACAGTATTTTGACTGGAAACTCAATTTAGTAAATATATGTTTACTAGTATTGAACAAAAAATAAATACATTATGGACCACGAGAGACAGGTTTCTCACTGTCAGAAAAATAAATTAGTAATAAGGAAAGACCCAGGATGAATGCTGTGTGGTGGTGTTCTAGAATCAAAAATATAAGTACGAACCCATGGATTTTAATATATTTACAGATGGATAAATATAGAAATAAATACGATGCCTGTATGAATGTGTTCATCTATCCATGTGTATTTCCTAGTTCTGATCTCTCAGAAGGCAGTGACATCCCAGTGGCAATGAGCACATTGAGATATCTAGTGCCTGGCTCATGGCCTCTATAGACCATTTTCCTATTATAGTGAAAGAGGAGCACCCCGGTGGTTCAGTCAGATGTGCGGATCAACTCTTAATTTCAGCTCAGGTCTGATCTCAGGGTATGGGATTGAGCTCCGCATCATGGGCTCAGTGCTCAGTGGAGAGTCTGTTGAAGATTTTCTCTCTCCCTTTCCCTGTGCCCCTTCCTGATACGCTTGCACTCATGTTCTCTCTCTCTCTTTCTCTCTCAAATGAATAAGTGGATCTAAAGAGAAAGAAAGAAAGAAAGAAAGAAAGAAAGAAAGAAAGAAAGAAAGAAAGAAATTTACTTTTTGAAAAAAAATTTAAAAAAAGAAAGTTCCTTGGAGAAATGATTAATTCCAGAGCTTGGATAGAGAAAGTAAAACATGAGCCTGGAACATATTATGGTGCTAGAGAGAAAGGAAGTGGGCAGAAAATGCTGGGGTCACAGTGAAAAGACACAGAAGCCAACCTGAATTATTCCTAATGGCTTAAAGCAGGGCCTATTTGAGCAACAAAATGAAAATTGGATTATAACCTTGTTCTGTTTTCTCCCATAACCATTATCATCTCTTAATTAACTATATAATTAACATATTATGTTTTTGTTTATTGTCTCTCTCTCCCCACTAGAATATAAGCTTTACAGAGGTGGGGATTTGAGGGTCTGTTTTGTTTACTGATATAGGCCAAGTACCATAACAACACCTGGCATATAGTGCAGACTTAATAAATATTTGTGGAATGAGTAAATTTTTTCTTTCCCTCCCACTGGCATGTAGATCGGGGAAACTGAAAGTACTAATGGAAACAAAAAGAATTTTTCCAAATAATTGAACACCAAACAGCTACCACCATCTGATTCTCAGCACACCTGAGACTCACACAGGCAGGCAGGGGTGGTCTTGGGGTTGCCGAACAGTCTGGGACATTGTCCTGAGAAAAGAACATGGCCACCTGAGAGCCACACTTCCAGGGAACACTTTGGAAAATTTTCCTCTTAAAAGGTTACTTGAAATACCTGTTGTTATTTCAGCGAGATGACTTTTGTATGACTAATTTAAAGTCCATTGATATCTTTATCTCAGCTGAAACCCTCCCACTGGGAGGTTGGGTGGTTGATGTTAGGTGCCCATTTTACAGATAAGGAAAAGAAGTATGGAGGAGGTCAGTATATTGGTTTATAGGGCTGCTGTAAAGAAAGACCCCAAATTGGATGGCTCAGACAACAGCTATTTATTGCCTTTCAGTGCTGGAGGCCAGAAGTCTGAAATCAAGGTATCCATAGGGCTACTCCCTCTGAGACTTTGGGGAGAAGCTTCCTTACCTCTTCCTAGCTTCCAGTAGCCTCAAGCATTCTTTAGCTTGCAACTGCATTAGTCCAAGCACTGTGTCTGTCATCAGACAGCTGTCCTCACATCATCTTGCCTTTGTGTGTGTGTCTGTGTCTGTATCCAAATTTCTCCTCTTTATAAGGATACCAGTCATATTGGATTAGGATCATCCTAATGATCCTGTTTTAACTTGATTACCTCTGTCAAGACCCTATTTCCAAATAAGGTCGCATTTTGAGGTACCGGGGTGAAAATATCAGCATATCCTTTTTTTGGAGGACACAGTTCACCTCATAGCAGTAAGTTACTTCAAATCATGGAATGCTAGAGCTAAAAGGGACTCTTCCTGTTGGAGCCACCCTACTCTATAGTCCCTTTACTTGGCCTTTACCATGAATAGAGTCTCCTAAAATGAAATATTGTCAAGAAAATTCACCAAAGTATTAACTATGGCAAAGGTCATTTCAATCTAACAGGTCTCTCATATCTGCAGGCCTTGATTAAGCACCAAAATGCAGGCCCCCTGGGTCCTTTCTTGTTTTCTGCTGCCCTGGGTTTCCATCCTCCTGGCTTAACATTTCATGACTCATCTCCCTCCTGAGCACCCTTTGGAGCTCCAATAGCTTAGAACAATGAGAAAGAGTGAGAACAGAGTGAGACGTCCTTTGGGATGCTCTGTGATTTGAACAGGAATGACATGAAAGTGAAATACAGGGACTACTGAGCATGTGCAGCACAAACAGAGGCAAAGTTATGGAGATGATTAACAACTGACTATAAATTGGAGGAGCTATGTGATAAGGGCCTGAGGCAGCCCGTAACTGGGGAAAAGATTGGAGTATTAGGTTAAGTGCTAAGAGACTTCAAATCAAATCACCAGGTACTTATTAAGTGCTCAACTCAGGATTGCAATAAGCCATGGGTGACACAAAGACATCTAATATCTATTTCTTGCCTTCAAGGAAATTATAATTTACTTAGGGAGGTTAGACATAAAACTCAGGAGAACTAGAACAACAAAATATTTAAATAGTAATCTACAATACCACAAGACCAGCTGTTAAATGAACTGTAGAGCTGATAACAAGCTTTTAGAATTCTGAACCAGGAGATACTATTTGTTTATTTATGATCTAGATAGGTACATATTTTCTTGCTGGGGAAGGAAAGGGTTAACTGAGCAGGGAAAACCAGTGAAACCTAGAGATGTTTTTTTAGCAGAGATCAACAAAATTGATAAACCTTTAGTTAGACTAAGAAAAAAAAAGAAGACTCAAATAAAATCAGAAATGAAAGAGGAGGCATTATAACTGATGACACAGAAATAAAAAGGATGATAAGAGAGTATCATAAACAATTATATGCGAATAAATTGGGTAAGCTAGAAGAAATGGATATATTCCTAGAAAGTACAACCAACCAAGATTGAATTATGAAGAAATAGAAAGTCTGAGCAGACCTATAACTAGTAAGGAGATTAAATCAGTAATCAAAGATCTCCCAACAAAGAAAATCTCAGGACCGGATGGCTTCACTGAGAATTCTATCAAACATTTAAAGAAGAATTAATGCTGATCCTTCTCAAACTCTTCCAAAGTATTAAAGTGGAGGGAATACTTCCAAACTCATGTTATGAGGCCATTGTTACCCTGATGCCAAAGCCAGACAAAAACAGTAAAAGAGAAGTATAGGACACATCTCTGATGATTATAGATCCAAAATCCTCAACAAAATAATAGCAAATAAAATTCAGTCTCACATTAAGATGATCATACCCCGTGACCAAGTGAGATTTATCCATGGGATGCAAGGGTATTTTAACACATACAAATCACACAGCATATTAACAGAATGAAGGATAAACATCACATGATTATTTCAATAGATACAGAAAAACCATCAAGTTCAACACTCTTTTGTGATAAAAAAAAAAAACACCCAACAAATGAGGAAAAGGAGGAAACTACCTCAACATAATAAAGTCCATATATGAAAATCCCATAGCTAACATCATGCTCAATGGTGAAAAACTGAAATCTTTTCCTCTAAGATTAGAGATAAGGTAAAGTTGCCCACTATCACCACTTCTATTCAACATAGTACTTAAAGTGCTACCTAGAGCAATTAGGCAAGGAAAAAAAATTAAAGACATCTAAATGAAAAAGGAAGAAGTAACACAATCTATGTTCAAAGATGACATGATCTTATGTGTAGAAAACCCAAAGATTCCACAAAAAACTGTTAGAGCTAATAAAATAAGCATAGTTGCAGAATACAAAATCAACATACAAAATTCCATCACATTTCCATATTAAAAATGAACACTCCAAGAAAGAAATTAAGAAAATATCATTTACAACAGCATCCAAAGGAATAAACTAACTAGGAATAAACCTAACCAAGAAGGTAGAAGACCTTGTACAATGAAAACTATAAAACATTGCAGAAAGAAATTAAAGAGGACAGAGATACATGGAAAGACATTCCACGTTCATGGATGGGAAGACAATATTGTTAAAAAGTCCATACTACTTAAAGGAATCTATAGATTCAATGCAATCCCTATGAAATTCTAATGGGATTTTTTTGCAGAAATAGGAAAAAACTACAACATTATAATGCAAATAGAACCACAGGATCCCAAATAGCTAAAACAATCTTGGGAAAGAAGAGCAAAGCTGAATTCAAAACACTTTACACTTGCTTATATCAAAACATATTACAAAGCTGTGGTGATCAAAACAACATGGTACTGGAATAAAGACAGACATCTACATCAATGGAAGAGAATATAGAGCTTAGAAATAAACTCATGTATATATGGTCAAATGATCTTCAAGATGTGTGCCACAACTACATAATGGGGAAATTATAATCTTTAACAAATGACACTGAGAAAATTGGATATCCAGATGCAAAAGAATAAAACTGGACTTACAATCTTATACCATACACAAAAATAAATTAAAAATGGATTAAGGACCCAAACGTAAGATCTGAAACTATAAAAATCCTAGAAAAAAACATAGAGGAAAATCTTTGTAACATTAGTCTTGGCAGTGATTTCTTGGATATGATACAGAAAGCACAGGGAACAAAAGAAAAAAATACATTAAACTAAAAAAACGTTTGCACCTCAAAGGAAACAATCAACAGAATGAAAGGCAATCTATAGAATGGGGGAAAATATTTGCAAACTATATATCTGGTAAGGGGATAATATCTAAAATATGCAAATAGCAAAACAAAGCAAAGCAAAACAAAAACAAAACAAATAACCCTATTAAAAATGCACAAAGGATTTGAATAGACATTTGTCCAAGTAAGACATACAAATGACCAACTAGTATATGAAAAGATGCTCAACATTATTAACCATCAGGGAAACGTAAATGAAGACCGCATGAGGGGCACCTGGAGGACTCAGTGGTTGAACATCTGCCTTCGTCTTGGGTCATGATCCCAGGGTCCTGGATCAAGTCCTGCTTCTCTCTCTGCCTATGTCTCTGCCTCTTTCTGTGTCACTCATGAATAAATAAATAAAATCTTTTAAAAAAAGAAAACCACATGAGATATCACCTCACATTTGTTAGGATGGATATTGTAAAACAGACCGACAAATCAGAAAATAACAAACCTTAGTGAGGATATGGGGAACTTGGAACCTTGGTGTACTATTGGTGGGTATGTTAAATGGTGTAGCCACTATGAAAAACATGGTTTTCTCAAAAAGTTAAGAGTAGACCTCCCATATGATTCAGCAATCTCCTCTCTGAGTAAGCATACAAAAGGATTGAAAATAGTACCTCTAAGAGATAGTTACACTCCCATGTTCTTTGCAACATTATTCATGATAACTAAGAGATGGAAACAAACCAAATGTCCACCAATGGATGAATAGATAAAGACAATGTGGTGTATTCATACCATGGAATATTATTTAGCCCTAAAAAAGAAGGAAATTCTGCTATATGCTACAACATGGATCGACTCTGAGGACATTATACTGGGTGAACTAAGACAATCCTAGAAGGACAAATACTGCATGATTCCACTTATTTGGGGGTATCTAAAGTAGTCAAACTCATAGAAGCAGAAAGTGGAATCATAGTTTCCAAGGGCTGCTGGGGAAGGGAAGTAAGGAATTGTGGCTCTTTTTGTCATGCAAGATGAAACAGTTCTAGAGAACTGCTGTTCGACAATGTATATATAATTAACAACACTGTACTGTGCACTTAAAGACTTGTTACAAGGGTAGATTTCATGTCTTTTTTTTACCATAATAAAACAATTTTTAGAATTCCAATTAAAATAAACATCACTATATTAAACAATGACTGAGCAGGACAATCATGGAAGGCTCTGGATGGAGAAGCGGGAGACAATCTGACACCTAAGGAGTGTATAAGCAATAATTACTGCTCCTATTTATTGAACCCTGACTGCAGACTCAGAAATTTACATACTGTGTACTTAACTCGTTTAAGTCTTTCTTTCTTTTTTTAGATTTTATTTATTTATTTATGAGAGACACACAGAGAGAGGTGGAGACATAGGCAGAGGGAGAAGCAGGATCCCTATGGAGAGCCTGATACAGAACTCAATCCCAGGACTCCAGGATCATGATCTGAGCCGAAGGCAGACACCCAACCACTGAGCCACCCTAGCGCCCTTATTTAAGTCATACAACAGTTCCATGGGTTGCTATCACTACTTTATGTAACAATTTAAACCAATTCTAGCTTCTGTAATAGATAAATCCCCAAATCTCAGTTGCTAAATATGAAGAAGTTCATTTCTGCTCTTCTAAAGTCCAAATGATGGTTGGGTATGGCAGGAGCTCTGCTCCTCTGCTCCATACAATCATTCAAAGACCCAGGCTGCTAGAAGCTCTGTCGTCTTCAACACATATTATCTCTAGTCACCTTGGGTGTCAACATTCAGCTTCAGCTATGGGGGAAGTGGGAGAGAGAGAGAGAGAGAGAATGAGAGAGAGAGAAACGGGGTGAGGGGGATCATATAGGTCATGTTTTATGGGCTCTGCCCAGAATGGTGCACATTACGTCTACCCACATTCCATTTGCCAAATGGCCACATATACTTAAAAGAGAAGCTGGGGGACATAGCTGTGTGCTCAAGAAGAAAGAGAAATGGTTTTGTGGATAGCTATCTAGTTAGGTTCTCTCACACCTGCCTCTTTTTCAGGGGAAGAAACTTGGACTCAGGGAGGTTCAAGGTCACACAGTGAGTAAAGAGAAGTCAAGAGACCATCGAAACTAGTTGATGGAGCAAAAAAAATTTGTCAATATAATATCTAAAATTATACACTTACCAATAGAGGAACCAAAAATATTGAGTTACATAATTATTTTGAGAGAGGGAAGGTAAGTGGAACAGGTTCATGAGCTTAACCCTCATGAAGTCAGTAATTTTGTTTAAAATTGGTATTTTTTTTTTAAAAAAAAGGGGGAAATAGAATCTTTACTTGATATTTGGAGGTATCCAGAACTAAAACCAAATATTTAAGGAATTCGAAGTTGCTCTTTCTGTGACGAGTGTTGCTTATACAGGCCCTTTTGTACATTAGATTTTTTTTTAAGATTTTATTTATTATTCATGAGAGAGAGAGAGAGAGAGAGAGAGAGAGGCAGAGACACAAGCAGAGGGAGAAGTGGGCTCGATGCAGGGAACCTGACGTGGGACTCGATCCCGGGTCTCCAGGATCAGGCCCTGGGCTGAAGGCGGCACTAAACCGCTGAGCCACCCAGGCTGCCCTGTACATTAGATTTTTAAAGCATGTGCTCAATTACTTTGATTGACATGTTTGAATGTATATTTTGACAAAGTAATCCCATTACTGTTGTACAAAATCCAAACAATACAAAATGGTGCAAGAGGGGAAATCAAAGCTTCACAACTTTATAAACTCTTTCTTCCCATGCTCCAGAGGTAACCTCTGCTTCTAGTGTCTTAGGTAAACCCCAAGAAATTTCCTGTAGACATCTAAGCATGTGTGTATGTGTCCCTATCATTTTAAATAAAAGGAAATTTTAAATACTGTACTTACTGTCCTATAGCTCACTCTTTCCATTTAATAATGCCTTGATATCTTTTCATGTGTGCACAGAGTCATTCTTCTTAATGACTATATGGCATTGTTTTGCATGGATGCACTAATCGATCTATCAGATCTAATCAAAGGTCACATGGGTTGCTTTCAGTTTTCACTTTGTGATTTTTTTGCTAATACAAATAATGCCACAGTGAGTGAGCAGCCTATACAAAGTGTACATCTTGGTGTGTTCGATAAAAAAAACCTGGAGACACAGGATTTTGTTTATTAGGAGGCTCAGTAATCAAAGGCAATGTAAGAAGTCTTGTAAACACAGATAGAATCATCTTATGTGTACTTCTTGGAAGTAAACATATATGCGGGAAAAAAGTGCAAACAGTAAGTGTATGAATATGAACTCACCCAGCCAGCCAGCACATGGATCAGGAAGCAGAACATTTTCCAGACCCAAGGAGACCCTCGTGTCCTTTTCTTGTTACTCGTCCTCCCTGATAGCATGAGCACTCTCCTGACTTTTACTTCCACGACTTGGTTTTGTCTGTTTTTGAGCTGTGTCAGTAGAATCACACAGCATGGAACTTTTTGTTTCAAGGTTCTTTAACTGAGCACTGTCTTGGCAGGATTCATCTACGTTATTGCCTGTGTTTGAAGTTGATTTGTATTCATTGCTGTATAATATTCCACTGTGTAAATATTCCATGATTTATCCATCTACAATTAATGGATATTTGGGTTATTTTCAGTTAGGGCATATTAGGAAGGGTGCATTATCAACATACTGGTATGTGTCTTTTGTTGACCGTGTGGAGGCATTTCCACTGGGCATCTATGGAGGACTGTGATTGCAGGGTCATGGGCATGTGCACATTCAACTCTGGGATGTCTTTCCAATGGTTGTACCAATGTACACTCCCACCAGCAGTGGACACATGTCCCAGTTACTCCACATTCTTGCCAACAGAGATTTTGTTTGTGTTCTTCATTTTAACCATTTTATATTGACTTAAAATGGTTCTATGCAGGGGCAGGAGCAGTTCTTGGAGGACCACTCTTGATTGAATGACAGGTCCTAGAAGGCTAGCTAGTGGCAGAGGGGTGGGGCTGGAAGGAAGCTGGGCTTGATTGGATCTGGGATTCAGGTGATGGCTCTGGTGCTACTCCTGCACCCAACACCCCAAGATGAGATGGTAATGGCAAAAACATCCTTTTAAAGGTTTTATTTATTTGAGAGAGAAAGAGAGAGAGCACACGAGCAGGGGCAGCTAAGGGGGAGCAGAGCAGGAGGGAGAGGGAAAGAATCTCAAGCATGCTCCGTACTGAGCGTGTGAGCCTGATGAGGGGCTGGAACTCATGATCCTAAGATCATGACCTGAGCAGAAACTGAAGGTTGGATGCTTAACCCACTGAGCCACCCAGGTTCCCTAGCAAGAGCATCCTTCTAAAAACAGCCTTCCTGTCCCTGGGATTTTTGCTGATAGGTCTGCAGTAAGGGCCCCAGGAGATCACTTGAGGCGGGAGGAAAGTCTTCTCTAAGGGAAGTGGAGAACTGAGCTCTGGATTCTTTAGTGGTCCCAGATGGGAAATCGTTTTCTTCTGGCCCATAAAACAGTTGTCTGTTCTGCTGTGTTTTACTACCAGCGTTCCTCTGTGGACCAGGAGAAGCAGGCCCAGGCGGATGTGTTTGGGGTAGTTTATGCACCAGACTCCCAAGGAAGTCCCCAGGATGCCTTTATAGATTCCTTTGTCACACAGGCCACGTGTACTGCCCAAATCCAGTCAGCCCGAGGGGTATGTCAGGCCTGCAGTTAGGGGATAGGTTGGAGTCTCAGGATAAGTCTGGATTGGAGATACATACATAAGGGACATTGCAACCACTGATGGTCTTCCAAGCCCTGGAGGCTGAAACCTCCTTCCTGCCTAGACTAACCAAAGAGGATTCTGAACTTTGCATTTAGGAAGCCTGACCAATACAGGGTTTGCAGTGCTAACAAGAACAGTGTTGAAGATGAGTCAGCTGGCAGCTGGAGTGGGGGCCTTCCAGTCCTGGCCAGGTCACAGAACACAGATATCAAGTGTCTGGGGCCAGTAGTGTGTCTGGTGGTCAAAGGAGTCAGAGAACTGAATACACCTTGTGAAGACAGAGGCACACAGCACACAAGATCACCCTCATTTCTGACACTCTTGCAAGTTTGATGGTCCCTGAGACCACACATAAATTCCATAATTTGCTCAAAGGACTCAACACACAGAAAGCTATTAATCTCATGGTGACAGTTTGTTAAAAGTGAAAAATACCAATTAAAATCAGCCAGGGGAAGAGGCTCATAGGGTAGAACCCAGGAAAGATCCTAACACAGAGCTTCCAGTCAACCTCTCCTCGGGGATATTTGGACATCTTTCCTCTCTCCCCCTGCCCTGCCACCCCCACATCAGTGTGTAACAACGTACACAGAGTGTGGCCAACCAGGAAACTCGCCCAAGCCTTGGCGTCCAGGGTCTCTACTGGAGCTTCATCTGTAGGCACTACTGACCACCCACGTGGGTAACTGCAGTCTCCAGCCCCTTCAGAGGTCCAGATGATGCCATGTAACCCCAAGGTGCCACCACCGATCACAGTGTTAGACTGGCAGGTCCAGTGCCCCCAGGTAGACAAGACACTCTGATCAAGCAAGACTTCTGAGTGGCTTAGAGATTACCTCTCAGGCTGAGGGCAAAGATCAGTCCTCTCTTTGAATTGTTTACTGCAAAAGCCCCCCACTCCACTGCCATGATTCTCCAGGGACTCAGCCCCCACCTCGGGAGAAGGGGAGCAAGTGTAAGAGGAGAGACCATGAGCAAATACACACCAGCTAAATTATGGAAGAGTCTCCTTCAATTATTGCACTGAATTTCTGGATATTGATTTTACAGATGTACCTGTACATATACCTGAGTGGATGTGTGAATAGAAGTGATGTATGGATAAAGCTATTCACTGAAGCACTATTTATTGTCAAGAGCTTGGCTGAGCTGGAAAGGGAGCTGAGCTGCCAGGTGTCACAGGGGCTGATTAAAGCAACAACAAACCAAAATGAAAGTAAGAGGGAAGCCTTTAGTCATTCACTCTGATGATGGTGTAAGAGGCTCAAACTGGAAAAAGTACCGACAACCCCCTCTTCCCTTTCCCCCTTCAAAATGCATGCTGGTGGATCAGTTGGGTAAGTGTAGATGTGGGGATTGTTTCACTGCTGAGGAAGCCCCAGAGAGAAGCCTCGGGCAGATTTATGGACCCTGGGCCAGCAGGGAGTGATGGGTGGGGGGTGGGGTAGGGCTGGGAGTAGAAAGTACTGAGTACTGAGTCACGGTTGGGGAAAAGTGTCTGCAAGGCATCCCCCTTCTCTCCCTGTGAAGGGTCCTTTGCAGAAGCACCTAAAGAAGATCTCTGTCGAGGGCCTCAGATGGAGTGAGGGCCCACGGTGCCTGGGCTAGGAACGCAAATATGCAAAGAGCATGATGGGCCAGAAGCATTCCCAGATCCAGTGCCCTGGCTGTTCACCAGGTCTGGTGTGGGGAGGCCAGCCTTCCCCCAGGAGGCCTGTCAGACAAAGCCTTTCTAATTGCCTATGTCAGGCCTCAGAAAGCACATGTAAGATTTTGGTGAAAATGCCAGACTTCTGATAAAATAAGGAGACGGACTCCTCATTTATAAAAGTAAAGTATTGGAAACAACATAAGAACCCATCAGTAGGAGATGGGTGAAATACATTGTGGCATCTCCCCACCAGGAAGATCCTATGCATCTTTAAGAAAGAGTGAGTTGTCCTGTATATATAAAAGCGTGCAATTCTCTGTAGCAGTAAGGAGGGCGTGTGGGGAAGTCAGGGAAGAACAGAGGGGGAGCTACAGCTTGTAGACAAGAGGAGGGTCTCCAGGGTGGATCTCTGCTTGGTGTAAGGATGGAGTCCATGGTGTATAATGAGACTGTGGTCTGGATGGTTCTTTGACAGCTCAGAGTTCTGATCACTGATAGCAGAATGCCTTGTCCCAAAGCCAGTCCTATACAGGTCTGAGCTGTACAAGATAGTTATCTGCCCACAGTCAGACTTCAGGGTGTCAGACCTGTTATGCGCCAGCTGTGGTTGCCCTGGACCTATCTCAGCAAGATATGATGACACTCTGTTACAAAACCAATGCGTTTAGTCTCACTGGGTAAGAACAGACTTTCCTTGCTTTGTGAATAACAAATATTTTGTTCTTTTACAAATAAGCCTCTGTCTCTTAGCAAAATGGTTGTCCCATACTCCTCAAGAACTTGCTTGGGCTTCCCTGAGTCTTTTCTTGGCATGTTCTGGAACGTCCTAGAATGTTCAGAATGGAAGTTTGCTTGCAAACTAGCCTGAGTTTCTTAAAAATATGCACAGGAGAACAACTTTTCCAGGCATTGTAGCAAACAGTTTTCTAGCACATATGGGATTTTGGGCTGGTGAGCTCCTACTCCACTGTGGGACTGGGTCAGTGCCCCTCCCATCTCCCCACAGCTGGGCACAGCAACCTGATTTCTGCTTGCCGGCACTTGTATTTCTTTGCCTGAGAGTTTTCTAAGGGCTGCTAGAGCCCTCTGTGCCAAGACTAGAAGAACCAGAGAACTAAGGTCCACCAGAAGATTCCCTCAACCAGTGAGTGGTAGGAGATGGTGTATAAATATTCCCGTTCCCATGGCCCTTGGGTGTGCACTCTGAAGAGTGTCCTGCACTGGATTCCAGAGTTTTCCCAGTTGAACTAAGCTGCAGTCACCTTTGGTTTGATCATGTACCCCTTATAGGCTGCTTTCCCCCAACCCATCCCATTTTCTCTCCTCCACTGGAACTTCCCCGGATCTTCTTCCAAATAAACTACTTGGACTCATCTCCTTGTGTCCACGGCTGCATCCGAGGAGCCCAAAGTAAGGCAGGTGATGATCACATCAGCCATTTACCAGCACCTACTATGGCCCGGGCAACCCCAAGGGCTTGATATGAACTCATGGAGTCCCTGGTCACCCTGCAAGGAGGGATTCCCAATCACAGTTGACAGGTGAGGACACAGGAGTTGCCTGGGAGCCCAAAGCAAGTAAACTGGAGTCCAGACTGGCTCTTTCCACCAAACGTGAGGTGACACTCTTAAAAGCAGGGACTGGAATGGGGTCTGTGCTGCCTCTACTTCCCCCACGCTGAGGCTATAAACAGGAGATGCTCAGTAAGCAGAGCCAGACAATAAACATCAAATCCCCAGTACAGCTAAATAAGTCTTTTTATGTAGATCACCATGACAACAGGCTTAGGAGGTGACTACTATCAGTGTCATCCTTATTTTATAGATAAGGACCCTGAGTGGGCAAAGGGACCTGCCCAAGGCCACGTGGCTGGTAATGGACAAAGCCCAAGTCTATCACCTGTCCACCGTAAGGATGGATGATGCAGGTGGACAAGTGAACCAAAGGAAAGAGGAGGGAAGATGTGAAGCCATCGCCTACCCTGCCGACAGCTGGGTGACAGCACAGTGTCCCATCTTGGAATGCATCTCTGTCACACACAGGGTAAATGGGTCTATTCCTTGTGAATTATCTGTTAGCCAGCAGCTCCATCCATCTGCTCATTAACACTATAAAAAAAATATCAAATGAGCCTTCTGATTCCCAGTCCCCGGAGGCCCAACTACATAACTTGGAAATGACTCTTTAGTAAGTCTGATCAAAGGCTGGTTGTTCAGTAATTAGAAATCATGGCCTCTTCCTCCGGGCTTAGGGCTCATAAACAACAGTTGGATGAGCTTTTTATTTGGGTCGGACCAAAAACCTAGGGGGATCCATTTCCTCCTAATTTATACCCATTTCAATGGGGGAGAGCAGCAGGAGGCTGAGTTTTTGCTCTGGGAGACCCACTGGTGCCCTTGTCTGCAGCAGGCAAGAAGTGAGGGAGGAAGCACACACTGAAGTGAGCCATGAGCGGCCCATGTACTGAGATAGACAAATGCCAGATCTGAGCACCAGGGCCAGTCTGGGGCCCAGTGGGGAGTGGAATCTCTTGTTCTCTCATTGAGGTTCCCACAGCAGCAGCCACTGAGAAAGGGGAGTGTGGTCAGGGTTGAGCCTTGGAGACCATGGATGGGGCTAGCCATCCAAAGACCTCTCAGACAAAAGAGAGTGGGTGGTAGAGAGGCTCAACTAGGTACCAAGTGTTTCCTTCATTGAACCATTCAATAAATATTTATTGAGGATCTACTAAATGTCAGGCACAGGGATCAGATGATGACTAAAAAAATGATGCTTGCCCTTAAAGACGGTACAGGCCAGTGGGGGAAGATGGTCCATCCTGGGAGCAGGGTGGTGGTGGGGGGGAGTAAAGCCCAGAGTCAGAGATGGCGTGGGTGCACCTGCTGAAGAGGAGCAGTGTGGGGGCAGAAGCCAGGTGGAGCTCTCCCTGAGAGCTGAGAACAGAGAAGTCTTCATCTTCCCAGAATTGTCAGGACTACGCTGCACATCTGGAAATGCAATTTGCCAATCCGGCTGTGGCCTCCAAACCCCGGCTGTGTCCCTGCCCTGAAGCTCTCAGGTACTGGAGGTTGGTGCCCAGGAACAGGAAGTCCTAGAAAAGACAAGACAGGACAGGATGGCAAAAGCATTCCCTATGCCAAAAAGACGCATCTCCAATATAAAGGGAGGCCCACGTTGGGGGAAGCACAAGCTCTTCCAGAAACCAGGTAAGAGCATAAATCGTGAATGTGCCTCCATCCCCAAGGTCTCCATAAAGCACAGCTTTTGCCAGCCACCTTCTCTAAGGTGGCAATTTATCTGTCATTTCCCAAGCTGCTGCTTCCTGGCAGGCCCCATAAATGTCCTTTGTGTCACCTAAATTTTCTCTCCTTCACAAATAACACAAAATTGCGCACCGCTGAGGTTTACTCTCCTAGCTCCTTGGAAGTTTCCATCATCCGAAGAGGTGGGAACTCTGAACTCAAGTCCATATCCAATCCTCTCCTACAGTGATCCAGCCCTTGTCTTTGGGGGTCAAACAAATGACCTCAACAGTCTAACGAGCATGATAGCTTATAATAAATCTTCTGATGTGCCCTGCTGAGGCCAGCTGCATGAATTGTCAGTCCTTACTTCAAATAACCAGCTGTCTGACTCCTTGTAAACACTCAGCAGCAGGATGTTGAGCATCTCTGGAGCAAAAGGACTTTGGATATTTTGTCTTCCAAATACAGCAGTTGGTCCATGTTTCCAGGTCCCTGACCACTCTGCTGCCCTTCACTGGCTTTAGCGGCTGTTACTTGCTGGATGTTGACGATGTACCTGACACAACTCAGCATCGCCCTTACTGCTCACAGGGCTACCCAACCCAGCCATCCCACCTTACAGATGCTATTCTAGAAAGATAACCTGAACCGTGGGCACAGACAGAGCAGAAAACGCATGGTCAGAACAGTGGAGAGAAGAATGAAGATCAAGTGTATTCCTTGGTATTAAAATAGTTCCATGAATTATGGTCTCTGATGGATACAACTGTATTAACATTGGAGAGGCAGGGATAGATTGCAACAAAATAGAAAAACAGCAAAGAAAGACAACAGGCATAAGTATGACCAACGCAACTATCTCCAACAAACAAACAAATGAGCACACACATTTTAAAAATACCTAGAGAAAGCAAAAAGACTTTTTTTGTGTGGGAGGCAGCACACCAAAATTCAAACTGTGTGCCTGCTGGGGCAATGGGTTTATGAGGGGGAGCACATCAAATCTGTATGTCTGATAAAGCCTTTCCACTTAAGAATCTAGAAGAAATTTTCAAAACTTACAAATGGCTTTTAGAACCTGGGCTGTTGCCATGGCAGTGTTTTCAGGATGAGCTGGTCTTGTGGTTTCCCCAGGTCACCCATCGTGGGGGTGTGGAAGGCAGTGTGGCACAAGCTGTGTCAAATGCCCCCTGCCTCCGAGGGGGGCCACTTTTGAAGACCACATGGATGGCTTCATGGCACCTAGCGGTGCCTGGGGTAACCCTCCCCTTTCTGAGCTGCAGGGCCAGGTGGGGTCCCACCCACTGAGCTATGGCCTCTGAACCTGAAAAACTAACCAACTCCCCTCCCCAAATCCTCAAAAGTCCACCTGAACCCACTGACCTTGTGGATCTCCAGAACAGGGTCATAGAGCTGAGTATTCTTGAGCAGAGGAAGGGGGAAGCCATCTGCCAACTTCTCTGGAGGTTGGGGCATAACATAGAGAGATTTGTTAATAAATGACAATCATAATTAAAGTAATAGAGGGACGCCTGGTAGCTCAGCGGTTCAGTGTCTGCCTTCGGCTCAGGGTGTGATCCAGGTCTGGGGATCGAGTTCCATGTCAGGCTTCCTGTGAGGAAGCCTGCTTCCGCCTGCTTCTCCTATGTCTCTGCCTCTTTCTCTGTGTCTCTCATGAAAAAATAAATAAAAACTTAAAAAAATATATAAAGTAATAGAAAAAACAAGTTTTCCTCTGCAGACTCTATACATAGTATGTTCCCATTTAACTAACACCAAAGATTATGAGGTAGGTAAGACTATTAATTCCATTTTACTGATAAGGACTTTGAGGCACAGGGTGGCCAAGTAACTTGTTCAAGGTCATAGAGGCAGAACTGAGATTTCAACTCAGGCGGGCTGCCACAGGAGGCTGAGCTCCCAGCCCTGCTGCTATATGGGAGGACTGGCAGGTATGGGGCAGCATACGATGCTCTCTGCCCTCCACCCCTGTCCTGCTTTCTCTTGCAGCCAAATGAAGCAGGGCATTCTAGAAACAGCGTTTAGGGCTTTATGCTTTATTTTCTGACTAGGGAGTTGGCAATTGACTGGGAAACATGAATTCAGAGGTGAGCTGCCCTGTGCCCTCTATATTAACTTGGTCCTCAGTCTTTTACCTGCCATTTCAGGGTATAGGGGGCACATTTCTGTGAGTCCTTCCTTCTCTCTTAGGAAGGGGTTTTCTGTGCTCCAAAGAGCTCACTAGACCCCGGGGGGGGTGGGGGGTGTGTGTGTGTGTGGAATGAGACCACCTTCAAAGCGCCCTTCTCGCAGGCTGCTGAAGGTCAAGGAGGAGAAATGCCTAAGTCATTCAGCCTGCCGAAGAGCTCTGTTTGCCATCTCCAAGTCCAGCAACTTTTCCCTCAAAGGAGCACTGTCTTCCTTGACTTGGAAAAATCCCTAGTGATCCTTACCATTGACCTTGGGGTAGAGGGTGTGGAGAATGCCGTAGTTGAGTAGTGCCTCCAACAACTCCACCTGGTGGAGAACAGGACAGATACACCATGACCACGTGTGCCACTTTGCCCACCAACAAACTTCCACAAGGCGGACCTGAGATTGGGGGAAGGGCTAGTTTTGTATGTGCTGACACGGCAAATAAGACTGAAAAAACTCAAATTTTGAATAGGTGCCTACATCATGCTACTATTTAATGAGATAAAACTATTTTGAGACACACATTTATTTGTGTGCAAGAGACAGAAACATTTGGAAGATTATACACCCAACCGTCTTTCCTCTAGGAAGAATATCAAGGTTTGGTTTAGCCTTGTCTTTGTTTTTTATTTTTTTTACAATTTAATTTTTTTCACAGCATGTTATCTTGAATTGCTTGTATAAGACATATTTTTAAAAAATTCTCGAAACAAAAATTATAAAACACCACTTTTAACACCATGTACCCAGTATAGGGCTCAGAGCATTATGTATATATCTGATTCAGTTTTCACAATAACCCCTTGAAGTTGGTATTACTGCCCCCCACTTCACAGACAAGAAAACCGAGGCCACAGAATGAAAGTGACTTTTAGGACCAACAGCAGGGGCAGAATTTGAACCCAGATTTATCTGATTCTATAGTTCTTGCTTTCTGCATTCTGTGTTCCGAAATCTGATAACTTTCTGTGAATCTTTACATGTGAATGTTTTACCTCCGAGAACATTCTTACATGCCACACACAGATGCAATATTACTGTGTCATCATTTACTTCCTCCTTCATTCCCTGAAAGGGGTCATCCTTTGGGGTCCCTGTGAGCAGCGTCTCTCCCCACAGGTTATGCATTTATTTCCAAGTTGTAAGTCTGTAAGGGAGGATCTGGGCAGCGCAAGGTAGGGGGAGGCTGGCCAGAGGGGCCAGTGTTAGCAGGATGGTGAAAAGTAAGATACTTATTACAGGTAAGTTCTACCCATTTCCTCCTTAGCCTTCTCTCATCAGAAATCTCTCCCTGATCACTTCTGCCCACACTGATCTTCCCACTATTTTTCTTATTTTAATATAGGGCCATCCATTTTGCCACTTGTCCCTCCTTGTGGAAATCACCTCTTGGTTCAGCCTGTCCAGCACTTAATTCCTTCTTGTTTCAATAACAGAGTCCCTATTTTCCCCTGGGGGACCCTCCTTTCCGATCTCAGTCCATATGGCTTGGGACTGAACATCCTGGCTCCAAGAGTATAGGTGAAACCCATGTTTGTCCAATTTTTAACCACAGTGATTGGCTAAAGAATGGCCACATGACTCAGATTAACCTAATGAGAGCTAGCACCTGGATTTTTAAAGAATTAAACTACAGGGGCACCTGAATGGCTCAATCAGTTAAGTGTCTGCCTTGGGCTCAGGTCATGATCTTGGGTTCATGGGTTGGAGCCCCACAATGGGCTCTCTGCTCAGTGGGGAGCCTGCTCTCCATCTCCCTCTGCAGCTCCCCCTGCTTGTGTTCTCTCAATCTCTCTGTCAAATAAATAATAAAACCTTAAAAAAAAAAAAAAGAATTAAACTACAAAATTTTCAGACTTTCCACCAGTGGGAAAAACCTGTCAGAGAACGAAGCCAACACAGATGAAAGCAGAAGGGAGACTTGGGAAGAGATTCTTGATGCACTAATTTGAGCACCTAGATCCAGTTTTGCCTGAAACTTCTAGCCTTGGCTTTTTCCATTTGTTTTTTAGTTTTATGACCCTATAAATTCCTTCTGTTGGCTTAAGACACTTTTAGTTGGCTTTCTATTCTTGTAGTGAAAAGAATTCTGTTCAACAGACAATTTAATTATATCTTATCTTCTACTGGGATATAACGGTTGTTTGGCCCTATGTTTCAAGTCCTTGAGAACTTCTACACTTTTCTATGGCACAGAGTAGCTCTTCTCATTTTTCCATTTTCTCCTATAGGTGCCATAATATTGTTTAGTTAACACAGTAAATTAGTTAATACCTTAATCATTTCATAAATAAAAACAATAATAACTTACATTGAACACTCCAACTTTAGATTCTTTCAGTTCCACTCGTACCCTATAATGAATCAAAGAAGATTCAGAGATGAGGGCATTACGTCCATGGGAAACCTAAGCAATGTGCGGGTCCCCAGAAAGGAGGTACTGGCTTGAGAAGACACAGAGCTGAGGACAGGGTAGGGATGGGACTGGAAAAGATGGTTAAGAACTCAAATCAGTGATACAACCTTACTGGGAAGACTCACAAAGGGGTAGTGTATGTCAGAAACTCAATATAGCTGATGTAGAAAATTTACAGATTGAGAAAAAGCAGTTCTAGTAAATTCTTTAGAAATTTGGAAGTAATGGGGGATTAGGTGGAAAGGAAGTTTGTGGAGGCAGGACCAGTGGGGCAAAAGAATTGAGCCAATTGGGGTAAAATATAAGTTTCTGAGCCAATTGGGGTAAAATATAAGTTTCCTTCTCCAATGGCAGGCCCCTAACATTGAGAAGAAGATCTGCTCACATCCCTACGTCCAGCTACAGAGAATTGGGTACAGTTTCCAGATGGAAGGAGCTCAGTTGAGTGCCTCCATGTGGGCAGGAGGCTGACTTACTTTCCTGGTTTCAGGAACCCAGTGATCTTGCTGGTGTTGAAGGTCAGCGTGGCAGATATATTAGTAGCCTGGAAATTCCAGTAGAAGAAAACAGGTTTAAATGAGAAAGGTTGTCACATATAGGAAGGATACTATTTGGACCTGCTGTTTCCTTTAAACAAACAACTCAGTAAGTTAAAGCAGGAACTTATTCACTAGACTGCAGACTCCCCAAAGGCTCATCATAGGCACTCAATAAATGTTTGAACTTGGACTTGAACATTTTTTACTTGAAGTTGCTGACTATGATAGTGATTGAACTTTGAATAGATTACCATGAGGTATAGAGTGCCTATCCCTGGAGATCTCTAAAGGGATTGTTTCAGGGCTAAGAGTCAATTGTAGTGGTGATAATAATAAAAATAACATTTATAGTATTTTTTTAATTTATAATATATAATAACAACAAATTTGATAACAACAATGACAAATCAAATTGCAGATATAGCATTTAGAAGCAATCATCCCTCCAGAAATTTGTCTTGTTGAATTTCAAACCTGAAACACGAGAGTGAAGTTCTTCAACCAGTGAGCAGGAACCCAGAAGGACTCAGAATCCCTTCGCTCTTAGGGTACATTGAGAAAGGAGAGACACCCCCCCTCAATATTTAACTCAGAGGGACTTTAACATAAAGACTTGGCTACACGAATTATGGAATTGCCAAGAAGCCAAAGAGAGTTAGAGGGGCGACTTAGGTACTAGCAGAGGCAGGAAGCTGCTTCCACCCCAGGACTGGAAGAGCAGAAGGAGGAATTGGGGTTATGGGAACCACCATGGAAGAGACACAGTCACTGCTTGAGTCTCTGTCCAGGACAAAGACAGAGGAAGAAATATTCTGTCTTCTTCCTTCTTCCTGCCCTCTATTCTCTTCACAGAGCTTTTCGTTTGCTGATTTGGTTAGAAGTCAAAGTCCAAGGGAGCCTGGGAAATGTAGTCTTCAGGGGTCAGATACAGATACAGAGCAAACAAGTCAAAGACCCCTACTATGCCTTCCTCTCAACAATAGCCCTTTCTCACTTAGTGGGGAACATATGCATTAAGCAAATAAAACTTACGCAGACTGCTACGTAAGTGTCTTTATAATAAATGCTATGCAGAAAAATAATAGGGCACTTTAAGAAAACAAAATGACAGGGGGCCTTAGATGGTAAGAGGCAATCCAAAAAGTCCTCTCTGTGGAAGTGATATTTAAGTTGAGATCTGAAGGAAGGGGGAAGAGCATGCAGGAAAAGGGAACAGCATTTGCAAAGGCTCTGAACCTTACCACACTAAGCTGGAAGACAGGCTCCCTGATGGAGCTGGGCAGGAGCACAAAGGCTTCAATCTCCATGAGGGGTGCCAAAGACAGATTCCCGGGGCTGAAGTTCAGGAATGGGGCTGAGGCCATTGCTCCCTGGAGTTCCAAGTTCATGTTGGGGTACAGTCGGGCTAACTGGGGGCAGAATGACAATACTATGTCAAGAGAAGGAAATATGCAGGTTTACCAGGGGAACCCCGAGAGAGTTGGATGAAGCTGAGAATGCTTTTTAATTGATTCTATTTTCACAAAATGCTTTGTTCCCTTTTTCTCTTAATGGTGCAACTGGAGATCTTGCCCTGTCAGACATCCAGAGTCTGCACCATGTTTCGTGACTGCATTGGGTTCTATCGGGCATGGGTAATGTAACCACAGTGGGCATTAGGTGGTCTCCAAGGTTTTGTCATAACGATCACTGCTATGTGTACCTTGGCTATTTGGGAGTGAGGGTGGGAGGATGGGGGACGTTCTTAGACATGGAACTGCCGAGTCAAAGGGCAGGGATATTTTTCAAGCCTTTTATGGATATTATCAAACTGTCCTCCAAAAACATTGGGCCAAATGTGTCACACCCCTCCCTTCCTCCCTGAGCACTGGGTGAGAGCTATTGTAATTGGGTAACTGTACACGTGGAGACCAGACCACAGCAATTTTGAAATAGGACACAACTAGATCCCACAGTTTCAAAAGTACTCACAATTTTCTGTTTAACTAGTATTTAACTTAGGGGCAAAACTGCTCCTTTTTAGGGGGAAGGATGACAGTCCCTGTGAGCTTTTTGTTGTTTTTGTGATGAAATGTGTAAACTTTACATTCTCTTGTAAAAGGGAGGCACTGAAAAGGTTGAGGAAGGTACAGAGCCTTATTTAGAAGGTGGGCTGAATTGCTTCTCTGCCAGGTTATTGCTGACACGAGCAGGAAGAGGGAGGGAGAGTTTCTTCCTCTTTCTAGGACATAAAGGATATTGGAGCCAGGATGTGGCCACCAAGGGCCCTCCCAATCTAGTTCTGACAAATTGGCAGCAGGATGAACGGTTCTGGGGCTCAAGGGAGAGAAAGGGCCTATGAGGGCTACCTTATGGAAGGACACGACCCAGGCACTGCAGGACTTGAAGTTTAAAGTCTTTTCCCATTATAATTCTCTCCGCCATCCTCGGGCCTTCTACAAGCCATGTTCAACACGACCGCCTGTCTGAACTGTGTCTTGGGAGTACTGGGAAGGTGGGGGAGAGGACAGGTGGATTTCTGCGGGATTAAATGACGAGCTAAGGCCCGTGATGACAGAGTTGCAAGGTTAGTCACCACAACACTGCTGTAGCAACACCTGGCGACACCTCCAAGTCCTTCCTGGGAGACCCATTAAGCAAGCTATGGGGTAAGTGCATACAATGGCCGGCCGGGTGCCCAGGAAAACACGAGTATGGAAGCTCCTTTTCTACCTCTGTAGAATGATCTCCTAGGACAGTAAGGCAAAAAAATAAGGTACAAATTGGTGTGTATAATATGTCTAAAATGGAAAATGGAAAAGATTGTATATAAATGTATAAAAATGGAAAAGATTCACAGCGTTTGTTCTCATACACATAGAATATCCCCAGAAGAATGTAGACTTCAGATGGGAACTGGGTGGTTAGGGGCCAGGAGTGCACAGAAAATTTTCCACTCTAGGATCTCTTATGTCTTATGTGTTGAACCATGAGAATTTAGTATTGAGTCAAAAAATAAATTTTAAAGGACCAAGAACAGTGCCTGGTCCCTAGGGTGCCCTCTGCAATCATCTGATATTATTAATTAGGGTACATTTGGTGGGACATGTTAGCATTCTTTGGGATTCTCAGATATCATTGATAAAAGACTGGGAAACCTGTGGTCCCAGGGACATGGGGCTCAGGTCTCTGTTGTTTGGGCTTTGGAGAGAAGGGGTCCTGAGGCCTACAGAAGGAAATCCCTGCCCTCACTGGGGGCCTCACTGCCACATTCTGACTCTTGGTTAAACTGAGAATAGTACCGAGGATTTTATTTTTTTGTTTTTTTTGTAAAGATTTTATTTATTTATTCATGAGACACACACAGAGAGAGGCAGAGACACAGGCAGAGAGAGAAACGGGCTCCTTGCGGGGAGCCCAATGCAGGACTCGATCTCAGGACCCTGGATCTGGACCTGAGCCGAAGGCAGACACTCAACCACTGGGCCACCCAGGCATCCCTTGTATCATGGTTTTAAAGAGAAACCCCTAGAAGGCTAGTGGGTTTGGCCTGCATCTGCCTAGGCCTGAGAGAAGGCTTACCTTGGGGACTAAGGGGCGGAAGGACTTGGTGGTCAGACGAATGTTAGAGCCAGGGGGAACCTGCAGCAAAGAGATACAAAGTTTTATTTGGGTGCTCCCACTGCAGCTGAAGGTCTAAGAAAGATGGGGAAGTGAGGGGCAGGGATACCATACTACCTTAGTTACCATAGCAACAGTGAGTTACCTGCCCTGCACTCAGCACAAGCACCAGTTGCCAGAGTCCTGGCCACTCTCCTCGGGACATAGGTGACATGTGGGGCACACCCAGAGGGTCTGTGGTGGGGAGATTTGCAGTCATAAGAACCTAGGGATGGCTCCTGGCTTTGTTACTGTGTGGTCACAAGCCAGTCCCTTCACCTCTCTGAGGTTCAATGTCCTCATCTATAAAATGGGGATAATAGGAGCTCCCACTTCTCAGGTCATTGTGAGGGCTAAGTGGGACGGTGGGTACAAAGCACCTAGCACAAGGCCCAGCGCATAACTATTATAAAACACCGCTAGCATGATCCAATCCACTAAAAGAAAGGACTGCACCACAGGCGGGGTGGGTTATTCAAACACGATAATAGAAGTAAAAGGCCTGTGTGTGAGTGTGAGAAATTACTGAGAAGACAAAAAGCCACTCCATCCACCCACGAGATGGCCCCTCAAATATTATTAGAGCCAGCTGATCAACCAAGTGGGACTGCACTGCATTTCCCTCATCATCCTGACATTGTTCACGAGTCCTCAGCTTTACAAAAGGCCACAAGAAATAATTTTCTGAAACCCAGAAGTATTAAAGAAACTTGAGAATTATTAAAGATGTGATCCACCATAAAATTTAATATTCCTTATACAAAGTCCCACTTGAGACACTTGTTTTAGAGGTAAGTCCTAGGAAGCCTTTGTCTCTCCTTTCACCAGGAATCATGAAATCATGGACCTTTTTCACTTTGGCTATAAGGAAGCTCCCAAATAGATTTTTTATAAGTGCTTTCTAAGTGTGCTTTACTTTTAACTTGGTCTTAATTTCCTACTCAATAAAACTTTATGCATTTATTAGTGTAACTATTATCCTGCCTCACTTACTAAATTTTTAGAAGTTTTTTAAAAAAAACTTCTACAAACCAACATGAGAGAAAATATTAATTAGAACAACAGGTCTAGAGTGGACAAAAGTAAAACACAGACAAGGAAGTCACAGTCTTTCACGGTTCTGAGGGAGAAAGGATTTTGGCTTGAACTTCCTGGCAACCAAAATGAAAAGGGAAATTGTGCTAATGTATATATTTCCTTGTCTGAATCTTTTTTCTCAATAACTTCCTATTTCATTTATGTAAATGGGGTGGAAAGGAAAGAAGGAAGAAGGACAGGTTACCCTGTCATTTGTGAGTGCTACTTTGCCACCATCCTCACTCACCATGTCATCTGTGATGGTGAAGTTCAGGTAACCTGTCTCATGATAAACCAAGCTGGCTGTGTTGAAGACATAATCAGAGATGGCAAAGTAGACCATTCGGTTGTGTTCCTCAGGAAGGCTCATGACAGGAGCCAGGAAGGTGACTGGGGAATAGTGATCACGGTTAAAGATTTCACCCTGGAGAGAGAAATAGGATGCATTTGAACTTTTCAAAGTCTACCCCAGGGCTAGACATCTGACCTGGGCAGTTGCTCATATAGCCTGATGAGGGGGCACTGGCAAGTCGTTGCCTAAAACTCTCCCATTAAAAGTATTTTTCTTTGGATCAAAGGGTTGTGTATCCAGAATTTATAAATGAAAAGCTCCCTGGCTGTGGCAAATTAGCCCATTGTACGCTTTGTGCCATCTAGCCCAGTTCTGATTGACCTCACCTGCATGGTAGTCAAGATGAGGAGGGGAAGAGGGTGAGTTTCAAGTCCCAAGAGTTTTAAGACACCTGTTGGGGCCCTGGCTCTTGAAACACTCCCCACCACTCCATGTTGCCCCATCCTCAAAACAGCTGGAACCACTTGGGAGATGAGGACAGATCTGAAGCCAGAGAGACAGGAGGCCCCAAGTAAGGGCTGCCCCTGAGGGTACGGTACACTGGGGCCGAACCCATCCAAGCCCCTGGTCTAGGACTCTCACCTTAAACATCACGTCCAGCATTTGGGCTGTTACCCGAGGGGCTTCCACTAAACTGTAATCAATGCCAGCGAAACTGTCGATCTGTGTTGTGACTGTGAACCGGGAGAGAGGAAGAATTAGGAGCCAGGTGATGGGGGCTCCGACTGAGCCACACTCTTCTGACTTTCATCAGGGCCTCCTGCCCCTCTGCCTCGAGACCTTCTACCCAGCCCAGCCCTGGAGCAAAGAGCTACTTCTCCAAAGAGAGATGACATGGTTCTTCTGTCCCACTGGTGGGCTTGCGATGAAGAGGTGGTATGCTCAGCTGGGGCCTGAGTGGGTTCCGGGTTCTCTCTCCCTCATACAGACACACACACACACACACACACACACACACACACCTGAGGGCAGGAGGAGCCCAGCTCTGGTATCCCCTCCATACCTGGAACTCCATGCCAAAGAAGCCACAAAATGGGGAGAATTCTGCATATATATATATATATATATATATATATATATATATACATATATATATAAAGATTTTATTTATTTGAGAGAGAGAGACCGTGCAAGCAAGGGGAGAGGCAGAGGGAGACAGAGAAGCTGACTCTCCACTGAGCAGGGAGCTCAATGTGGGGCTCGATCCCAGAACCCTGGGATCATGATCTCAGTTGAAGGCAGACACTTAACCAACTGAGCCACCCAGGTGCCCCTTTATTTTTATTATTTTTTCAAAGATTATTTATTTATTCATGAGACAGACAGAGAGAGAGAGAGAGGCAGAGACACAGGTAGAGGGAGAAGCAGGCTCCATGCAGGGAGCTGGACGTGGGACTCGATCCTGCGTCTCTAGGATCACACCCTGGGCTGAAGGCGGCGCTAAACCGCTGAGCCCCCTGGACTGCCCCCTTTATTTTTATATACAAAAGAAAATATCTAAGAGGTTATATCCCAAACAGAAGTTACCTCTTAGAAGAAAATCTGGGGGTGAAAAGGATACTTAAAGTTATTACTTTCTACATTTCTGTCCCATTTAAAGTTTTATAAGGTATGAATATGTGCATATATAAATTAATAGAGTATTCCAGAGATGGATGGAGTAGCCTACCCGGCAGAGTTTGGAGATAAGGCTGGAGATCAGAGGTCACCGATTTCTGGAGCATTTCACAAATCTGAAACACATGGGAGGAGAAAGCCTGAGTGGGTCCCCCTGTCTTTGGTCTGCCACTGCGCTAATTGCTTTAGTCGCGGTCTTTCATATATTTGCCCATTGGTCGAGTCTACAAAAACTAGATCAGTGCTTATCATGTGCCACGTGCCAGGAAACAGAAATGATCAAAAACATGCAGGCCCCCACGTGGACCTCAATAGGGTCCAACCGGACCTTTCCAAGTTCCCAGAGCTAGACATCTGAGCTAGCTAGTCAGCTTCCCAGCCTGGTGAGGGCACATGGGCTGGAGGCGGTGCCCGACATTCTACCTTGAGAGATACTTTCCTCTGGGAGGTGCTGGCTTCTCAGAATTTAGAATTGAATAGCAGAACTAGATGGTCAGTAGAAATAGCCACACACACAGGTGTACTTAGTAGATACTTCTCAAATGTCATCCCTTAACAAGTTGGCTGCACTGATCAGTATTCCACCTTTCCCCTGATGCTCGTGTCCAGGAGGCCACCACACAGTAGGCATGCACACTTCGTGGTGGCCACTTGAGTGACATGCACCTCACGAAGAGGGAATGTGTGTTCCCAAACCTGTTTGCTATACTTGCTCTTGTAATCGCTCGAAATATTTATTATGTAAACCAACAGATTACGACTGAGGGAACCTAAGTACTCTGGAGAGGTGAGCTGCTTAAAGAAAATACTGTTAGACATTCTTGGTGTGAACAAGCAAATGCTTAGGAAGGAAGAAATCATAAAAATCTAGAAGGATTCTTCACTGGGATTGCTTTGCAAATGTCTTTGAATTCTCATTGTGGTTAAAGCAATCTGAGCTGGAACGTGTAGCAGATCAATGTTTCATGCACGAAAGACAAAGTCCAGTGTCAATCAGGAGACTATTTTCAAAGAACAGTTCTGGGCCCTGTGTGAAAAGATGACAAATGGATTTGTATTTACCGTGTCTTAAAATGTTTAGATTTATATGTAAATATTTTCTGTGTTCATGTGTGTATGTGACTCCCCACAGTACACAGTTGTTTTGACTAAGCAGCCACCACCTCTTGTGCAGATGGATCCACGTATCTAAGGGGGGTGGGCTCCACCAGCGTGGGAGGTGACATTTTAAGGGCAGGTGGAAAGGTGAGCAGGCATAAATCAGGCACATGGGGGACGTGGGGAAAGGTCTATGCTGGATGCTGGGCAGGCAAGAGGTGAAATCTTAACCTTCTCTTTGCAGCTGGCTCAGTTTTGGGAGGGTTTGTGGCCAAAAAGCAAAGAATGGAGGTGGTGACGGCTCAGTTTGATCAAGGGTTGTGGCCAAAAAGCAAAGAATGGAGGTGGTGACGGACAGTCACAGTTGACTTCACAGGAACCAGGAAACTGCTGGCCTCACTGGAGACTCTTCCCTTCTTGCTTTTCCCTCAGACAAAGGCCCATCAGATCTTTCTAAAACCTCCCTGAATGCCCCACCCCTAATGGGACCTGCATGATGGGGCAGGGCAGGCTCTTTGACCCTCAGGCCTCCTAGAGAGGCAGGTTAAGGGTGTAGTAGGTGAATTGAACAAACTTAGGTTCAAATCCTGTCCAATCCTCCGACCCCCTACCAGCTGTGTGACTTTTGCAGAATCTCTCCCTGCTTTTGAGTTCTTACCTGCAGGATACAAGGCCAAGTGCTTCCCAGAGATTGGGCTGAGAGAAACATGGGATGAGACAGTGAGTATGTATGACCCAGAGAGCAAGCATACAGGGAGTGCTTATTCTTAGTCCTGGTGGTCAGATACTGCCAGTGGGGAATTTGAAAGGTCCTGTACCAGGCTCTTTGTTTTCCTAGATGTAGCAAATCTCCGAAGACCCATAAGGGTCAGGGATCAGGTGAGATCTCTATCTTTCCCAAGACACTCGCCCCTAGAAGACTTTTGGTACAAACTGCCTCACATTCTAGGAAGTTCGAATGCTGACCTAGCGCCTCCCTAGCAAGGTGGCCACTGGGCAAGTTACTCCACCTCTCAGAGCCTCCTAGGTCAAATGTGGGAAATGGCACTTTCTTCGAAGGTCGTGGTTAAGGTGGAGAGCTTGTTCAGTGGTGGAAAGCTTAGCACACTATTCCTGGCCAAACCACAGTCTCAATAAATAGCCGCCATTGTTATAGATAAGAATAGTTACGCAATGATATATTCTGTATCACATTAATTATATTATTTAACCAAAGTGAAACGAATTGCATATATCAAAACCAATTGTAGTATATTACTATTATTGTATAATATTATCGCTAATCTTTATTTGAACCACCATCAGCAGGGTAGTATAAATCCACACCGCTGAAGAATACTGTGTCCTACCGAGAAAGGCATGGCTACATGGAAATGAGGTGCTGAAGAAGGAAGCTGACATATTTCCCAAGCTCACCTAGACCCCAGGACCCCAGAATAAGAAAAGGAATAGAATGCAGTTTGCCACTCCTCATCCGTGGGGTCTTCTGCTATTCCCACTATTCCCACTTCAACCACCAGGGGCACTCAAAATGAGACTGGCTGTTGGACCCAGTGGAGACCGTGTGTGTGTGTGTGTGTGTGTGTGTGTGTCTATGTGTGTGTGTGTGTTCCTCTTTCCTCCTTCATGACTTTCTCCTTCCAAGCACAATCATTGCTATATACATACCTCCAGGTTCATGATACCTCAGAAATGGTATTTTGGAGGTGAAGTGAGTATTTGCTAACATGAAACCTCTGTTTTAGCCAAAGATTTTGAAATTTGGAGATTTCACATAGGTGGTTTTTTTTTTTTTTTTTTTTTTTTTTTTTTTTTAATGGGGAAAACAGATAGCCTTTGGTTGCCTTCTCCTCCTGGGCAGGTGCTCATGAGGTAGAAGCCAGAGCTCTCACCTGGTTCTCACATTCCCCAAGTGTCCTGCCTGGTATCTGCAGGCACCTAAGTGCCGATTTCCTTTTTTGGCCTTGTGGAGTGCAGGGCATTGGGGGACAGTGAACAAAGTCAAGGAGAGGGAGGGGCAGGAGTCCCTGTTGGGTCCCTGCTGTGTGAACCACTGGCTGAACATCTAACCATTCTCTGCCTCCCTAAACATACTTAGAGTCCAGAGACCTACATTTTGCCCAGCTTGGCCACACACTGGCTCCATGACCTCAGGGAAATGATTCATCTTCTCTGGGCCTTGGGCCTAAATACGTCTGGGCCAGTCCTCCTGGCCATCCAGCGCCAAAATGAAGGCTTACACCTAGCTCTGGAGTGGCACAGCAGATGCCAGCAGTTTGGACATTCCTACCTCGCTCTCCAATACTCTGCAGAACTTGGACTCAATCTGGTTGTGGAAGAGATTCATCAGCCACCTGGGGAGAGAGGCACAGAGGACGGTCAGCTGTGTGCCTCTGAATATGGGGACAGTGAGGCAGCAGAGAAAGCCAGACCTTGGCCTTTGGCCAGGCCGGTCCCCAAGGGAACTCTTCTCACCCCATCCTGGGACCCTGCTCTGTCTCAGAATCCTGGACAGGATAAAAATGCAGTGTCCCAGCTCCCAGCACACTCGCTGATGCATCTGGCATCCCAGCCCCCTGCTGCACCCAAACAGATTCAGTAGATTTAGGGAGAGGCTTGAGAATCCACATACTTCTTATCAAGGAAACTCGGACAAAAAGATATATATCCGAGGACTTGTACATTGTCCACACACTCTTCTTCAGCCAAAAGCCCTTGTGTTCCTCTAATAGATTTCATTCACCTGATGGTGGTCCCCAGTGTATTCCGGCTCAAGCCTGCATCTGTTGATCTCAGCAGGGTGCCCCAAAGAATGACCTCCCAGTGCCTGTGATGTGCCCCTGCATTACACCTGTACATGTGTGCTTATCAGAGGCCAGGCCTTGGGTTGGATGGGGCTTGGGATGCACCCAGGGGTCCAGCTGGCCAGTGTGACTTACCCCAAATCTCCTGATATGTCCACCTCCACATCTTGAATGTGGCTGCTGCAGCTGGAGGCAGCAACGGTGGGCCTCCCAGAGGGCTCCCTGCCCAAGACAAGGTTCACTGAAATGGTGATACCCTTGACCTGCACATCAAAGGAACCCTGTAGTTTCCTGGAGGAGATGAGAAAAGCAATCATCAATTCCTAGACTAAGATCAGCCACCATTTAGGGGGAAAGATGAGCTCAATTCTTACCCCAACATCAGAGGAGCTAGAGCAAAATCTTAAATATGAAAATTACTATGAAGCAAAGATTTATTACAAATAAGACTGTAAGAGATCAGGAAAAATGCCTGGGTCTAGTTATTTGTGGGAGGGGGTGAGCAAAAGCCTTCCTAGGCAGGATCCAAGTCTCAGGAGCCTTGGAGGAAATGGCTGGTAGACTTGCCAGCATAGAAAATTAAAACTCCAGTGAACAAAAAATGCCACATTCGAAGTAAAAAAAAAAAAAAAGACCTTGCATGGTGAGCCAGCCAAAAAGCTAATTTCCTTAATACCCAAAGAACAAGCTCATATGAATTAATAAGGAAAAGACGAAACAACTCAAAAGGAAAAAAAGGGTGATCAAAGATATCAAACAGGAAGTTCAGTTGCAAATAAGCATATGAAACATTATTAAAAATGAAAATAACAATGATGCCAGTTTTCACCTGTCAGATGAAAGTTCTGAAGCTTGAGAAGGTGTGGGTAAACAGAAGTCCCAGGTGCTGCAGTGGGGAGAGCACCTCTGGAACACAGATTGCTGGGATCCATCCTAATGCATGTTTTCATCCTAGGAATTTTATTTCTAAGACTTTACTCTGTGGCTCTTCCTGCCAAGATATATGCATGGGGCAGCTCATGGCAGCATCACAGGTCATAGCAAAAAGTGATGAACCACCCACCTTTCAACTAGTAAGGACAGATTCAGCAAGTTGTAGGCATCTATGCTATGCAGCCTTTGAAAAGAATGAGGGTAGAGGCACCTGGGTGGCTCAATTGGTTAAGTACCAACTCTTGATTTTGGCTCAGGTCATGTCTCAGGGTCGTGAGGTTGAGCCCTGCAATGGCTCCGTGCTAGATATGGAGCCTGCTTGGGATTCTCTCCCTCTCCCTCTGCCCCACCCCTGCCCCTTTCAAAAAAAAAAAAAAAAAGAAAGAAAGAGGGTAAATATGGTCTATCTATACAATGAGATATTAATCATCCATAAAAAGGAATAAAGCACTGATGCGTGCTATGATGTGGATGAACCGCAAAAATATTATGCTAAATGAAAGAACCTAGACACAAAATGTCATATATTGTATGATTCCATTTGTATGAAATGTCCCAGAAAGGCAAATTCATAGAGAACTAATGCAGATTGGGGCTTGCCCAGGGCTGAGGGAGGAGGCAGTGGGCAGTGATCTCCTGGGAAGATGAAAACATTCTGGAGCTAGAGGGAGGTGGTGGTTGCACATCATTGTGAATGTACTAAATGCCACTGAATTGTTCACTTTAAAATGACTAATTTTGGGGCACCTTGGTGGCTCAGTGGTTGAGTGTCTGCCTTCGGCTCAGGTCATGATCCCAGGGTCCTGGGATCGAATCCTGTACTGGGCTCCCCATAGGACACTGCTTCTCCCTCTGCCTATGTCTCTGCCTCTGTTTCTCTGTATTTCATGAATAAATGAAATCTTTTAAAATATAAATAAATGGCTAATTTTACATTACATGGATTTTGCGTTATGTGAATTTCATCTCAATGAAAATATTACATTAAAAAAGATTAAAAAAAAGAATGAGGTAGATTTTCAAACGCTCATACAAAAAGATCTTAGCTGAAAAAAACCCAGGACAGAGAGCATAGTTTGCTTGTTTTCCTGGAGATCGAATGAATGTGCACTATGGTGACGTGTATCCTGCACATCTTTGTAAAGCAAATCCCATAGGCAATTAAAATATTTCTAGTAGCCACTTTCAAAAAGGCAAGAAGAAAGAGGTAAAATTAATTTTAATAATAAAAGAAAAAGAAAAAGAAAAAAATTAATTTTAATAGTATATGTTATCATTTCAACATAACAATATAAAAATCACTAATGATATTTCGTCTGGGGTTTTTTTGTACTTAATCTTCAAATCTCATGTTTCACCCTTATAGCAGATCTCAATTTGTATCAGCCATTTTTCAGGTACTCAGTGAAAACACATAGCTAGTAGCTACTCTATTGGACAGTGCAGGTCTAAAGTATCAATACAGTCAGGTTGCCCAGAAAAGACTGGTCAACCCTTCTGTGATGGACTGAATTGTTTGTCCCCACCTCAAATTCACATGTTGAAGGCCTAAACCCCAATACTTCAGAATGTGATTACATTTGTGACACAGTCTTTAAAGAGATGATGCATTAAAATGAGGCCATTAAGGGGCCACCTGGCTGGCTCATCAGTGGAGCCAGAATTGATCTCAGGGTTGTGAGTTTGAGCTCCACATTGGATGTAGAGATTAAATAAATAAACTTGAAAAAAAAATGAGACCATTAGGGTGGGCCAGAATCTAATCTGACCCTTATAAGAAGAGGACACAGAGAGACACCCAGGGTGCATGCACACAGAGGGACAACCATGTGAGGACATAGCGAGAGGGCTGCCATCTGCAAGTCAAAGAGAGAGACCTCAGAAGAAACTAGACCTGCTGATACCCTGATCTTGGACTTTAAGCTTCCAGAATTTTAAATCACCTAGTGACATTTTATTATGGCAGCCCGAGCAGACTAACCCACCTTCCATCCATGGACCCTGGAGATCAGAGAACAGTTCAAGCTGCTAGAGAGTTCGTGCTCCTGGGAGCCGCCCTTGACCAAGGGCCCACAGGAAGAAGGGGCCATAATGGCTGAGTTGGGGTAACTCAGAGGTGTGCTCTGCCTGCATGGTCTCCAGAGGTCCCCAGGAGGACAGAGCTCCAATCAGCTGCCAAGCTGATGTCCTTCCTTCCCTGCCTCCCTTCTCCCCACCCCCACCCCCATGGACATTTCCTGAGGTCATTTCCCAGGTAAAATACTTATATTTGAATTCTTGTCTTGGGACCTGCTGCTGGGGAAAGCAAACTAAAAAGATACAGGATTCTCTCATTTAACCACAACCCCATCAGGGAAGCATGAGAAGGGAAGAGACTCAACCAAGAGCCAGGACTCGGACCCCTGTAGGCATCTTCCATCCACCATGTGGCTTCTCTGATGAGCTAGGACCCAAGAAGGATGGGCCCAGGGCCCGAGAGCATGGGAGCAGAGTCCACTTACACGAATGCTTTGCGCGCCTTCCACTCGCCCTGGACTCTGATGAAGGAGTCAGAGATGGTGAGGCTCAGGCCCTGGCTGGGGAGCGGCGCCAGAGCAGAGCCACGCAGCTCACAGCTGTGGACACTCAGGCTGAGGAGAGAGACACAGTGTGGACAGCATTAGCCCCAGCTCCGAGCCCCGCCATCCCCACTCCCTCCCCAGGGGACTGGGCTGGAAGTCTGCTCCAGGCAGTTGTATGCTCTGTGCTGAACCACGTGGCCACTCTAAGCACGTGGCATCCGTTATGTCACCTAGGCCTCTCAGAGGGGTCAGCACCATTCTTGTTCCCTTTTTACAGACGGGGAAATAGAACCACTTGGAAGAGATGCATTTGGCCAAAGTCACACAGTCGGGATCTGAGCCCAGGAATCTCATGATCGTGGGTGGGATCCGGAATAGGGGACATCGACACACCCCTCTGGGTTGGCAGCTCCTTCTTGGAGCCATCCTCTCCTTCGACAGATCCAGGTAGGGGGATCAGATTCAGGAAAGGCTGAGGCCAGCCTCAGGAAAAGACACAAAGTGCTGGGAGAAGCAAACCAAGACAACACCTATAGGGAAAACAGTGGTCAAGTTCCATATGCCCAGCACATAGTAGTAGGTGCTCAATAAATGTTTGCTGATGGACTGAAGAAAAGAAAGAATGAGTGGAGCCATCGATGGGAGTGGGCAGGGAAGGGGTGATGAGCTGTGACTCAATTGCTCTTCTCTGTCACCCATTCCTTCACAAGTATTTTTTTTTTTTCCCTTCACAAGTATTTTATGCCTTTTTTCCCCCTGGCATCAGCTACTCATGTCTTGTGATCCTTTGAAGACTCAGCTCAAATGTCACTGCCTCTGGGAAGCCTTCCTTGACTCCCCTGGATGGACACACCTCAGCTCTAACAGTTGGGCTACTGTATTTAAAGTTTAAGGTCTATGTCCCCTTCCAGACTACATGCAGGGGCCAGATCGAAGGCTGGAGTATCACAGAGTCATCCCCGTGTTACAGATAAGGAAACCGAAGCTCAGGTCACACAGCTCGTAGGTCTTCACTGATATTTGTTGGATGAGTGAGTGAATGGGGGGAACCTAACTCCCCCCCAGGACTTCCCTCTCAACGCTGTGAGGAACTCTCCCTACTGCTGGCCCAGGGAGGTCCTGGGGCTCTCCCTCCCCTCCCTCCAACCCCCCACCCCAACTCCCAGCCACCTCAGGGCCCCACCTGTGGAAGTCATAGTGCCCACGGCCAATGGGCTTGATCTTGAAGTCCCCGGCGAAGTCCGGCAGCGTGATGCTGAGCAGTTTTTTCTGCAGGGCCACCAACCCCTCCCTGGCCACTGTGGATAGGAAAAAGCTGCAAGTCAGCCTGTCCTGCCTGCCTGCCTGACTCCCTTCCAAACCCTTCGGTGGCTCCCACCTGCTCCAGGGAGAAAGGCCGACTTGCTTACACACATTAATGACAGTTACAGAATATCAAGCCCCTGCTGTGTACCAAGTGACAGGAGAAATAGGAGCATCCCTCCATTTCACGGGGTGCCGTTATGTTGATGCCCAAGTTATGGGTGAGGAAACAGTGTCTTTGTCAGCAACCCCACGAGGGCAGGAGTGCTGCGTGTGCAGTGGGTGGTCCTCTGTCCTGCCCTTCCCCGCATCTAGCCTGTGCTGAAGACACTGTGAGGCCTAGAACCCCTGCGCAGGCATCTTTCTAGCTGGGTGACCTTGAGCAAGACTTCAGCTTCACGTTCTCCACGGCAATGGCAACAGAGCTTGCTTTTCTGGGCTGGCATGAAGATGAAAAGAAATCATTGCAGGGCAAAAGGGGGTTCGGAGGATAACGGGCGCGCCTAGCTTGGTGCGCGGCACACAGCAGACACTCAGTAGATGCCTGCGACGGCAGGGTTTATACTATGACAAATATGGAAAGGACCAAAATGTCCAACTCTAGCCAATCAGCTAAGTAAACATGGTACAATCGTCAGTCACACAGGGGAAAGGAACCAAAGGCACATTTTGCCTGATGTAGGATTTCAATATAAACAGTGCTTATTAGCACCCTTTGTTCTGATATGCGAGGGGTCCGGGATTCTGCAAGGGGCGCGTGTAAACGCAGAAGGCCGGGGCCTCCCCTCCTTCCAGCTGGCACTCCTCCCTCGAGTGAAGGCACGTGCCAGTCCTTCTGCCCGAATGCTACCGCTCGTGCCTGGCCAGGTGCCACTCACCTTTGTGCCTCCCCTAACCTCCTCCAAGAAGCCTTCCCTGATTTCATTTCCTCAACTCCCAACAACCCTGCCTGGGGGAATGTTATCATTTAACAGATTAAATGTTATCAAATTAAAAAAATGTTATCAAAGTAAATGTTATCATTTAACAGTCCCCCATTTAACAGATGAGGCAGCTGAGGCGCTGGTTCAGTTACTGTGGGGGGTGGTGTATAAACACCTCGGCTCCCTACGGATGGATGAATCCTGACGCTTTGTTTCAGCATCGTTTTCAAAAAGTCGTCCTGCTTTTGCTCGATTTAAAATCGAGATATAACATACGCGAGAGACACTACCAGGTAATATTTAAGGTTTAAGCACCCAGGTAGCCACCTCTCAGAGCCAGATGTTGCATATTCCTAGCACTGCTGCAGGCTCCCTCTGGCCCCCCACTCTCACCCCCCCAGGTCATTGCCTTCCTCTGGAGGTCACGACCATTCTGTTATCATGATTTAAGACATGTTTTCAAGCTTGACTAAGAACCTAAGAACTTTCCAGTGGAGTTGGGCCAGTCAGTGGGTAATGGCTGGGTTAATGACATCTTCTGGTTGCCCTCCCTCTCTCCTCTCACCTTCCCACTCCACTCCACTGTGTCCTGGAATCTGCCCCTCAATCAACTGTTTGCTCCAAATTCTTATCCCTATTGGCTAGTGAGGGACCCTGCCCAGACAAGCACCATGCCCAAGTAGCACAGTGGGTGGGTGACCTGGCCAGACTGGGAGCCAGGGCTGCCAGACTGGGAGCCAGGGCCGCCAGACTGAGGGAGAGCGCCCGTTGGTGTCCCCCACAGTATGCAGAGCAGTCTGGCGCCCAGCAGGTGGGCCAAGTCCAGCCAACAGCCACAGCTTCTTACCATACTCGAGGCCCTTGTCAGTGATCCTGACGACCAGGCCGGGGTTGGTACCCAGGGCCCCAGGGATGGATGTGAGCAGGAATCTCAGCAGTAGAGAGGACAGGACCCCAGCCAAAACCTTCATCCTGGATTCCCAGTGGAGTGACCCAGGCTGGGCCCCGCGCTCCCTTAAGTAGCAAGGGGGCTGGAGCTGGAGTGGCTCCTGAAGGGGGGCGGTTCCTGGGATCTGGTTCGTTGCATCGGGAATGGGAAGCACAGAGACTGGAACTTGCTTGCGACACAGCTGGGGTCATGGGTTGCACTTAGAAACCAGTTACTGCTACACCAGGTCAGAGGGTGGGTTGGCCTGGCCCCAGGTGACAACCTCTGTCTATCCTTCCCGCAAAAAGGCCCCATGTTCATTGCCAGGAAGGCTCGGTGTTACAGACTAGGAAACTGAGGCTCAGAGAAGCCGTGTCACTCCCTCTGGCAAGTGGCAGAGCTGGGAGTCAAAGCCAGGTCTGGTGCCAGTCAGATTCTTTTCTCTTTTTTAAACAAACAGAATTGAGTTTCCCCCATGGGAAACCAGGCTTTCTCAAGCCTTGCTGGTGGTAAAATGTTCTGGGAGGCGACTTGGCAAATCTTTAAATGCTTGCATGCCCAGTAACCCTAAAGTTCTCCTTCTGGAATGTAAGTACATAATTACATCAGTGTGCAAATATGTCACTGCACCACGGTGCCCACTGCTGCACGGTATGAAACAGGCAAGGGAGCGGTGGGATCCACCCTAAAGGGTCTACCAAAAGGACATTGGCCAAATTAAGTGTGATACTTTTATTTATTTATTTTTAAAGATTTTATTTATTTATTCATGAGAGACACAAAGAGAGAGGCAGAGACACAGGCAGAGGGAGAGGCAGGCTCCGTGCAGGAAGCCCAATGTGGGTGAGACTCGATCCCTGGTCTCCAGGATCACCTGGGTCTCCTTCCCTGATCACCCCCACATTTCCCTGGATTAGAGAGAGGTCCTCCTCTGAGGTCTCAGAACATCTGCACTTTCTCCATCATAGCATTAACCACTCTGCTTTTTTAAAATTGTGGTCCTTTAAAAATATGTCCACAAATTCTTTTATACTCTTTCCATCAGAAGGTGGAGTCTCCGGGTCCTCCCTCTGACATTGGGTTGGGTCTCTGTGACCCCCTCAACGGGTCAAATGTGGCAGGAGTAACAATTTCTTCCCAATGGTTCATAAGAGGCTCTGGGATTGAGGTTGAGATCAGAATTCCCCCCGTTGAACACACGGAAGCCTACAGCCCACACCTCTGCTCCTCTCTACCCTGTTGTTACTACCCTTTGGGCCGAGGTTTGTTGGGGTCCCTTGCACACCACCCCTGCCCCCAGCCTGGATGCTCCTGAGGGCAGGGCTGAGGCTTCAGAGTCCTGTGATCCCTGCAGCGTGGAGGAGAGGGTCAGGAAGGGCCAGGAAACCGTAGCTATGGGCTCTTGCCCTGTGCCAGCCACTGCAGTGGTTGTGCACACTTCTTGGCCCTCTCACGCGGTATCTCTGTCTCATTTTAGCTGAAGGATCTGAGGCTCGGAGAGGTGTAGTGATGTTGGTCACAGTCACCTGGCAGGGATTTGAACCCAGATCTGTGGGCATCATTCCAAAACGACGGTCAGGGGTTGCTTCTCTGAGATGATGTGCTGAGCCGAGACCCCAAAGATGAGCAGGAGCCAGCCTCTGGAAGAGCCGTTCCAGGCTGAGCCACGAGCAAGGACAAAGCCTGGCAGCCTGCCAGGGCTCCCCATGTGCCAGGGGCATCTGCTCCCCCGACTCAGCCCCCCGGGGCAGGGAGGGGTCCGGGGCTGTGAGCTGGCAACCAGGGTTCTGACCCGGCTCAGCTCCGGCCCGGTGTGTGACCCCCAGCAGACCTGTGCCCTCCTTGTGCTTCAGTTTGCCTCTGTAAAATGAGGGAGACAGAGCAGGTGACTCCCATGCGAAGTAGTGGAGGACAGTCTGGAGAGTGGGGACTGCCTGGGGACACCGGCGTCATTCCTCTGGCAGCAGTCTGAGGATGTCCCAGACTGGGGGCTGTTGGCAGTGGCGGGAATTCCCACTTTGGGATAACCTTTGGACTTATGCCTGCCCAGCCAGCCAGCATGCCACATGGCCCCAGGCAGGCCTCCACCCCCATGGGTGCCCCCTCCTGGTTCAAGGTCCCTGCTGGTGACCCAGGACCCAGTAGAGGCTCCTGGGAGTAGTGTGACTCCAAGGCTGCTCAGAACCCCTGGGCTGGGGGTTCTTCTCTCTTGTATCAGGCTGTCTATCCGCTTGCATGACAGCGACAGCTGCCACTGTGCTCCTGCCACTCTCAAGTCCTACGGCAGTGAAAATGCCCTCCTTTTTAATGAGAATGGTGTTTGTTGTGTTCTGATTACTAAAGTATTGGTTGAAATAGTTTGGAAAACACAGTATTTGGAAACCTCGGTGCCTGGAATATTGAGCGGCACATAATAGATCATTGTTGAAAGAGGGAATGAACAGAAAGCAGGAATTAGTGTGAGGTTAAGGGCATGGACTCTGGGGCTACAAAGGCTGTGCTGAATCCTGACTTGCCCCCTGTGTGATATTGGGCACTCTGTGACTCAGTTTCCATATTTGTAGTTAGGCTCAGCTAAGAGGCAGTAGGATAGGAAGCCAGAGGTGTGGAAGATAGAAGAACCAGGGCACTTCTCAGCTCCCTCCTTGGACTTTGGACTTCAGTACGACAGTGGCCGGGTCGCTCCCCGAAACCCCTCACCCGTGGCTCCAGCCCTCCTGGAGTTGGACACCAGATTCCTTTCTTAGCTGCTTTAAGCCAGAAACTAGGGGTGCTAGTTCCTGGGTCCCTCAATCACCCTCTGCCGGTGTCCTTAAGCCTGTCCCCCACCTCTATAAATAGCCGCTTAATTCAAATCCCAAGAACCAACTGAGTTGGACTCTCTTCTCCTGCCTGGACCCTGATGGACACAATTAGCACACCGAGCATTTTTTCCTGCACTTACTGATCTTTTGTAGCAGTGCCTTCCTCTTGTGGAAAGCTTTGAATTCTTTTCCAAAGTCTGTCAGGTCTTTTGTGGAGACAGCAGGCTACAAAAGACAGTGCTAAAAATATACAGCAACCCATGCGCTGCCACCCAGGGAGTTTCTGGGGGCCACTGAGGAAGGCTTTGTGCAGAGGCGGCATCCTGCTGCGTCCTGAAGGTCACATCCATGTTTTGCAAGAGTTGAGAGCAAAACACAGAGCCATGAGATGGGAAGAACTAGCAGCAAGGAAGCCTGGGTCCTTGTCCAGGCTTTGCTCCTGACAGGCTGTGTGACTCGGGCAAACCACGCCCCTCTCTGATCCTCACTTTCCTTGCCTGCCAATGCAGATGAAGGCTTTGGACCAGGACAGTATTTCTCAAATCACCCAGGAATCTTGCTTATTTATTTGTAAATGTATTTTTATTGAGGTAGAATTGGCATATAAATTTAAGGGTATAATGGGTCGATCTGATACATTTACATTTTGCAATATGATTACCACCGTAGAGTTAGGTGGCACCTCTATCAGGTCACGTAGTTAACATTTTGGCACCTGTATCAGGTCACGTAGTTAACATTAACGCAAAAATGTTCCCATCTTAACTGATGGGAACAGTTAAGATCCAGCCTCTTTGCAACTTAGAAGTTTATGATACAATATTGCTGTCTTTAATTCTACGTGGTGCATTGGATCTCCAAGACTTATCTACTGGTACAAGTTTCTGTAGATGTTTTTTTTTTTTTTTAATTTTTTATTTATTTATGATAGTCACACAGAGAGAGAGAGAGAAGCAGAGACACAGGCAGAGGGAGAAGCAGGCTCCATGTACCGGGAGCCCGATGTGGGATTCGATCCCGGGTCTCCAGGATCGCGCCCTGGGCCAAAGGCAGGCGCCAAACCGCTGCGCCACCCAGGGATCCCAAGTTTCTGTAGATGTTAAATAACATCTTCCCCCCCTTCCCCCCAACCCCAGCCTCAGAAAAAACCAGTCTACTTCCTGTTTTTATGAGTTTGGCTTTGTTAGATTCCACATATAAGTGACATCATAATAGTATTTGTCTTTCTCTGTCTGACATCTCACCCGGCATCATGCCTCTAGTTCCATCAATGTTGTTGCAAATGGCAGAACTTTCTCCTCTCTGGTGGCTGAATAATATTCCATTGTGGGATGTGTGTGTATGTGTGTGTGTGTGCACATGCATGTGCATGTGTAACCTTTGGATATGGAGATAAGGGAACCTTTGTGCACTATTGGTCAGAATGTACATTGGTGCAGATGAGTTTTTCTAATTATGGAAAACAGTATGAAGGATCCTCAAAGAATTAAAAATAAAACTACCCTATGATCCAGCAATTCCACGTTTGGGTATATATTCAAAGGTGATGAACTTAAAAAAAAAAAAAAAAAGGAGATGAAAATAAGATCTCAAAGAGAAAAAAAAAATCTCAAAGAGACTCTCATGTCTATCGCAGCATTATTCACAGTAGCTAGAGATGGAAACAAGCTAATTATCTATCCACAGATGACTGATAAAAAAGTTGTGGTGTATATCTACACCAGGAATCTTGTTAAATGCAATTCTGGAGGATTCCTGGGTGGCTCGGCAGTTTGGCGCCTGCCTTTGGCCCAGGGCGCAATCCTGGAGTCCCGGGATCGAGTCCCACGTCGGGCTCCCGGCATGGAGCCTGCTTCTCCCTCCTCCTGTGTCTCTGCCTCTCTCTCTCTCTCTCTCTCTCTCTCTGTCTATCATAAATAAATAAATCTTAAAAAAAATAAATGCAATTCTGATTCATCAGGTTCCTTAAGGGCCTGAGACTCTAGGGCATTTCTTTTTGTTTGTTTTTATTTTTTTTTAAGTAATCTCTATGCACAAGGTGGGGCTCGAACTCACGACCCCCAAAATCAAGAGTCGCATGCTCTGTGGACGGAGACACTCCTGAGACTCTGCATCTCTAACAAGCTCCCAGGTGGTACCAATCTTGGGCTGTGTTTTGAGAACAAGGGACTAAAATGAACTCTGATTTCCCTCTAGGCTCAGTGATTCTATAACTGTTCATTCCTATTTTCATGCAGCTTTCTATGACGGGGCCCACACTCCTGATACATCAGCTCTAGCTGAAAGAGACCAATGTTATGAAGACCTGCCACTCTGGATCTCTGTGGGGTACTTCAGGATTGAGAATTTGATATTTATGGCAGCTTCCTCCCCCAGCCCCATCACCTGCAGATCTGTGCGTTCAGATTTACAGAAGAAAATAGTACTGTCAGCGATGATCCAGTGTGGTTTGAAAATTGTGTCACCTCCTGGTGCTGCTGGATTCATAGCCCTTCCCCCCAGGGGAGCTCTGAGGAACCTGAGGACCCTCCCCCATCCCTCGCCCCACCCTCTCTTTGCCTCTGCAATTGGCAGCATCTAAAATCCCAGCCATAGCCTCATTTTACTGTGTCTTGATAGCTTTGGGGACTCTAAGGAGCTTCTGTTAAAATGAAAATTTCTCAGCAAGGAAAGATTCTTTAATATTTGCCAGAGTTCATGTTATTGGATTCCTTTCCTGGAATTCCAGTGGGCCCTGCTTTTACAGATGGAAACTGAGTCCTAGAGAGGGGGAAGGGCTGGTCACATCAGGAGTGCATCACTGGAACCAGATTTCTGTCGAGCCTGTTCTTGGGGTTAGGGCTGTCGAGGCAGGCAGGCCCAGATCACGCTTTGAAAATCATGACATAATGGCTTTGAGTCACACAGATGTGGATTCAAATTCCAGATCATTAAAAAGAAGGTATTTATTAGGGGGCCTGGGTAGTTCAGTCGATTGAGTGTCCGATTCTTGATCTCAGCTCAGGTCTTAATCTCAGAGTCATGAGTTTGGGGCCCCATGTTGGGGTCCACCCCCTCCACCCCCCTACCCCCCCTCCGGCATGGAGCCTACTTAAGAAAAATTAACTCAGGGCAGCCCCGGTGGCTCAGCGGTTTAGCGCCGCCTACAGCCCAGGGCGTAATCCTGGAGACCCAGGATCCAGTCCCATGTCAGGCTCCCTGTGTGGAGCCTGCTTCTCCCTCTGCCTGTGTCTCTGCCTCTCTCTCTCTCTCCTCCCTGTGTATTCTCATGAATAAATAAATAAAATATTAAAAAAAAAAAGAAAAATTAACTCAGTCAGTTCAGCATCTGACTCTCAGTTTCTGCTCAGGTCAGGATCTCAGGGGTTGTGAGATCAAGCCCCATGTCTGGCTCTGCTCTCAGTGGGGAGTCTGCTTGAGATTCTCTCCTTCTACACAACCCCCCTCACCCATTAGCATACACACACACACTCTGTCTCTCAAATAAATAAATAAATATTTTTAAAAAACTTTAAAAAGTAAAAAAAAAAATTTTTTTTAAGTATTTATTAAGCACCAACTGTCCAGCAGGCATTGGGAATCTGTGACAAGCCAGATACAGCCCTTACAGTACAGTAGGAACTACTGGGTGTATTAATAGGTAGAGCTTACTTTGGTTTCTACCTGTCCGGTTCTGTACCCCCGGTTTCACATATGTTTCATTCTCCTAACAACTCAGTGAGGTAGAGACTACTGTGGCCTCACTTTGCAGGTAAGAAAGCTGAAGGCCAGCTAATTGCCCAAGGTCACACGGCTAGTAAACAGCAAAGCTGGGATTCGAAACCACCATGTCTGGGACCATAGCTCATGCTCTTAACCACCATGGTGTGGACTTACTAGTTGTACCACTGATTTCTCCCAAAAACCTCGCACCAAAGACGAGGGCAAGGTTTTATCTCTACTTTTCAGGATAGAAAAGGATCAGAGAGGTTAAGTAACATTTGGAAAGCTGTGCAGCCCATGTGGGGCTGGGTTGACCTTTGAAACCAAGCTCTGAGCTCAGTGATCTTGGGTCGGCCAGCATAGCCTGTCTAAACCTCAGACTACACCTCGCTCCCCCTGCCCCCACCACCACTGTCTACCTTTGGAAGTGACCATGAGGATTGAATGAGATAATAAATGTGAAGACATTGGCCCAGGGAAGGGCCATATGTGGTCACCAATAGGATGTGGCAAAATGGCGACTGTAGTGGTTGGACTCCCTGGGACCTGCCTCCTATTCCCTACCCCAGTAGGGGACACCTACTGCATATTTAACAAGTTGGCATGTGCAAAAGGTACCCCCAAAGGCAATGCCTAACCCAGAAGGGAAGCTGCTTGAATGGGGAGCTTTTAGGCAGTCTGGAGTGGCGATTTTTTTTAACAGCTTTATGGACGTATTTTCCCCATACCATAACGTTCACCATGCAAGTGGATGGTTCAGCACTTTTTAATGTGTTCAAAGAGTTGTGCAACCATCACCACCAGCTAATTTTAGAACATTTTCAACACCCCCCCAAAGAAAACCCATATACTTTAACCATCATTTGGAACAGGCGATGCTTAGCCTAGAGGGAGAAGTTGCTCAAATAGTGGTTTTGTTGGCAGCGTGGCTGATTATTTGGAGCATGGTAGGGAATACTCTGCAAATCATACCTCGAACAACTGCCTATTTCTCCCATTAGAGAGCCATCCACGGGGCACAGTGTGTTCCGTTCACTAGTCTTTAGGTCCAAGAAATAATTACATTTTTTTTCTGTAGATAGTTTGGTAGGGGCTGCCTGAACGTGTAGAAAGTAGAGGGTCAGTGTGGGAGGAGCCGACTCACCCTAAAGAGGCCTATGGGAGAGGAAGTAAGGGTAGGGGAAGGCAGGGCTGTGTCCCGTATTTAGCAGTGATGCTTCCCACCCCAGCCAGATGGGTCTTTCAAAATTGCAAATTGGATTGTGTTGTTCTCCTTAAAACTCTCCAATGGCTTCCCTTATTTTTTGGAAGAAGATCCAGAGTCCTTAGTAGTCTGAAGGCCTCCCAGCTTCATCTCATGCTGTGCTTCCACTTGTGCTCTTCCTTCTAGCCTCACACACTGCTTTTCTGTTCATACCCTGCTTCTATGAGCTTTTGGCAAATAGAATAAGTGCACCCTCTTGGTGGACAAATTAGAGAAAGGATTTTGTTCGTTCAGCCTGATGCCTTTCTACAGTACCCGACCTATGCAACTGAACACTATAGTTCTGCCTTAAACATGCCGAGCCCCAAACAGACAAGATTTTTATATCTGGGAGGAGTGGAAAGAGCATGGGCTTGGAGGGCATCTCTAAGGGTGGGAATCCCAACTCTGCCACCGGCCCACTGTGTGACCCAGGGACGGTGATTCAATCTAAAAGGAGTGAATGATTCCCACCTTGGGGGTTGGAAGGAGCTGTGAGGATTGATGAAACCATCCGTGTGCTGGGCTTGATCAATGGCCCCTCTCTTCCCCTGTGTGGCCCCAGAATCCTTACCTCCATTTAAAAACAAATCAATAATGTTAGTGGAGCATATGCATTTTTCTTAAAAAACAAAAATTTGGGGGACGCCTGGGTGGTTCAGTGGTTGAGCGTCTGCCTTTGGCTCAGGTCATGATCCTGGGATCCTCAGATCAAGTCCTGCATCAGGCTCCCTGTGGGGATCTTGCTTCTCCCTCTGCCTATATCTCTGCCTTTCTCTGTCTCTTATGAATAAATAAAAAAAGTATAAAAAACAAAAAAAACCACACACACACACACACACACACACACACAAATTCTTCAATGTCTTGTATCTGCTTCTCCTCACTACATTTTCATTAACCAATCTGGATGAAGTCTGAACAACAACAGACTCCTAATCTGTGCCCAACCCCTTCCAGCCTTGCCCCTCCAATGCTTCCAGGTGTCACAACAAAAGATTTTTAAAACCAAATCCAATCATGTCATCCCACACCCCACTGCCTGCTGCAAACTCCTCCTCCTTCTGGTCTTGGACCAAACGTGAAAGAGTCTTCTGAGACTGCTCAGTCAATGCTAGGAGGACCTGGCTAATGGCCCCAGGTGACCACAGCTGGAGTGTCACGATGGAATATGGCCCAGAGGCCCCAAGGAAACTCACCAGGGGCCCAAGGACAGTCTGGGCTGGTGGTCTGGCTTCCATGTCAGCCTGGAGAGTCATGGGGAAGAGCTACTGCAACTGTGGGGGTGGCTAGCTAAAACCTCTACTGGCCTCTGTCCCCTGGCCCAGTGTTCTGCTTTGGGCTCAACAGCTGGGCAGGAGAGCTTGGGGGAAAAAGGAAGCACACGGCCGAGCTTAGGGCAGGGAAACAGGCTGTGCAGGGCAGCCGTTCAACAGCGACACCGTGCGGTGGCGACAGGAGCAGCAGGCGCCGGGGCTTGAGGACCGCACAGTAAGACCCAGGCTGCGCGGGCCAGCTGCTCAACAGCGACACCGTGTGGCAGTGGCCAAAACAACAGCCCCGGGGATGGATCCACTCTATAGATCCTCTCTCCCTGACCTTAGGAAGTGGACCCGCTCCCTTTGGACTAAGTAAACCCCAGGTACTCTTGGGAAGTGTGGCGTCAGGGGTGACCTCAAAAAGGGACAGTGAGGGGCGCCTGGGTGGCACAGTCGGTTGAGCTACCGACTCTTACTTTCAGCTTAGGTCTGATCACACGGGCCCAGAGATGGAGCCCAGCGAGGAAGCTTCTTGCTCAGTGGGGAGTCTGCCTAGGTTTTTCTACCCCTCTCCCTCTGCTCCCCCCACCTCAAAATAAATAGGTCTAAAAAGAAAGGGACAATGAGACTTTCTGCTAAGAGGTGCATGTGGGGGCTCAAGATATGAATTAGAAGAATGGAAAGAGGTGATTGTATCCAAGCTGTGAAGTGGTGCTGCAGGGAATGCTGGGTACTGCCAACGAATGAAAGAATGAACAAAACCCAAGAAACAATACCATCACTCAGAATTCCATAGCAAAAAGAAGTGTTGTTGTTTTTTTTTTTGCCGGGGTGGGTGGGTGGTGAAGCACAAAAGAAATATTGTGGTAAAAGTGGAAAGCCACTCTTGGAGGAAATCTCTGTGCAGACTTCGGGCTTGAAGGAAACTCAGAATCCCTAAAGTACACACAGCCCACACTTTGTCAAGGAACAAAGATTCTGTATTTAGATCATTTCCGAATCTGAGTTCACAGACATTTGCAAGGGTGTCTGGTTCAAGGGTTGGAGAAAGGGAGCCTGTGCCCCACGGGCGGGTCAGGAGCGGGCACCACCAGCCCCGCACCTCCTGGCTGGGCTGACAGTCCCTCGGCACCCACGCTGAATTCGGGACTTCAGCCGCTGTAGTGAACATCTGCACCAAACAGCAGGAAGTCCTAGGGGAAGATGGGGCGATTAGAGTGCTGTCATTGGTGGGAAACGCACCCTGGCCCTGGAGCAGGGGCTAGGGGGGTGGTTCACAGGAAACTTCAGAGCAGCCTGCCTGCTGCCAGGAAGGGGAGCAGAGCACCCCGCGGGGTGAGCGGGGGCACCAAGGCGGGGAGGGCCCCGTGTCTGTGGCTGCCAGCACCACCCCCGCAGCTGTTCCCCTCCGTGAGCTGCAGTGCGGGCCTTCATTTGTCATCCTTGCCTCGTGGCAGCTCAAGGCAGCCTTGTTCCCAGAGACGGCTGCAAAACCACTTTTCTTTGCTCCTTCCTGCCCTTCACTCAGAATTTTCAGAAATGAGGAAATTACACTGTGCCATGGGGTCATTTTTTTTGTTGAGGATGAGCTTGGTACAATGTGGGGGACACAGTGGGGGGGATGTGTGTGTGTGTGTGTGTGTGTGTGCACATGCACGCACCCACGCGCACGCTTTCTCGGCTCTTCTGCAGTCTCGGCCCCCTTTGCAACCTGGTCTGAAGAACTGGGGGCTGACTGACTGGATGGATATCCAGGGTGAGGGAGGGCAGGGAATCTAGGCAATGGGGCCGCTTGTCACAAGGGCCACACCGTTAGCAGGACAGCCACCGAGCAAGGTAAAGACTGCAATAGTGGGTGCCAGTTTCATTGCCCAGTTACCAGTTTTGTTGGGACACATTAGGCTTAAGGGGCCTCGGGGATGGAGAGAGCGTAGAAGGAAATGGAAGCATAGCTGGGTCACTGGGTGGCACAAAGGTGGCTGTTAGCCTAAGCTGATATAAGCCAGCAGGGAAAGCTGACAGTGGGGAAGAATCAAGGCCTGGGCAGAAACCCTGGAGAACTTGCAGGGAGGGGTAGAGGAGAGGGAAAAGGAGGGGAAGAAGAGGAGGGGGAGGGAGTATTGGGGGCTAAGAGCCAGTAAAGAAGACTGCATTAACCCAGTGAGAGGTGGCTGGAGACCAGGAAAGGCAAGCTTCCAAGCTAGGAGAAGAAAGTGTTCCGAAATCGTCTCAGATGCCGTTGTGGGTCTGGCTGGAGGACAGGCAAGAAGAGGAGATCCATTCTGGGACAGAAGTCCCCACTTTGTGGCTCTGGTTTTACCGCCCCCACCCACTGCCAGAACATTGGCAACAATGCCTAGAACATTGCTGGCCGCAAAGCGAAGGTATACAACACATATTTGTCAAATATGTAAATGCATCCACTTATAAAAGAGGCTCTGCGGCCATCGGGGAGCTCCATTTTTACCGAACATAGTGTGGGGATGCTTCAAAGCAGGACATGGCTGTGAATTTGGACTCAATGCTTAGCTGTGCAGCTTTCCTGAGCTTTACTCTTTCTTCTGGGTTCATTAACAGCCCACCCAACCTTGCAGGGTGCTGAAAGGGTAGAGAGTGCTTGGTACATGGCTCGCACACATTTGGTGAAAAGAGACCTTTGGACCTACCTGGTGGGTCTGAAGCACCAGGTTGAAGAGCTGCACGTTTTCAGGCATGGGGAGCGGGAAGCCTTCCTGCAGCCGCTCTGCAATGGAGGGGAGGTCAGTCCTCAGGAGGGAAGGCAGAGGCCCGCCCCCGAGAGCCAGGTGGGCAGCCTCCCTGAACCAGCGTGTCTGGCTCTGGGTAGGGATTGGCAGGTACTTGCAAGCTTGAAAAGTTGGCTGCCCTGGAGACTCTCACTCTTCACCACACTCTGGGGACTTGGGAGCCTTGCCTTCCTGCCCCATCAGCTCCAAGAAGCCACATTCAGAACCCATGTAGGCCTCTTCCCCAAGACCACCCTCCTGAGGGTGAGGGCAGTGCTGGTGTACACGGCCAGGGGCGGCTGCTGCAGGGGGGTGGACAGCCCGTGGCATGTGGTTGGGAGTATCTACTGGCGTGCACACGGAGCCCCTCAATGTTGAGGATGAAACCAGAGATGGGCAGTAGCCAGGGGCCAGCTCCCCCCATACCACCATATCCAGATGCGGGACTCCAGAGAATCTAAACTCAAACCTATTCTCTCAGGTCATTATGAAGCTACATTTGTCAAGGTAGGAAGAGAAGTCTATTATTATAGAATAATTTGTGGCCTAGATTTATAGTTCTTAATCATTCTGATCTTGGAGTGTGTGGGCCTCTATGTGTACTCTTCCCCTGGCTCCGCAAACGTTAGGCTTTTCTGAGTGTGTTGAGTGTAAGCGGTTAGCTGAGGCTAGCCCTTCTTCCCTGGCACTTCTCTCCGAGGTGGTAAAAGACTGAGGGCTCTGGCTTCAGAGCCGGGACCAAATCTCAGCTCCATCTCTCGCCTTCTCTGTGACCTACAACAAGCCACCTGACTTCTTGGATCTCCCATTTCCTCCCATGAAAATCCCCATCTCATAGGGCTGTCTTAAAGATTGGATGAAATAATAGATGGGTACATAATAGGAACTCAACCCGTGGTAGTCCCCTTTTCTCCATCCCTTTTCTGGTCAGATACCATTTGAGGTTCACTTGACGTGACCACCTTCCAGCCAGGTTATTAGGCGACTCTAGGAATTGACCTCACCTGCCTCCCCTAGGACTAAAAGTCACTTGCTCTCCCAAAGCTCCTTACCGTTAACCTTGGGAAGCACAGCAGTGGGCACAACATAGTTCATGATAGCCTGCAGCACTTCAACCTGGAAATCAGGAGGACAGGACCCACATCAGGGCACCCTTGGTGTCGTCGTTGGACATCTTCTGCCAAGCTCCCTCCCCCACAGAACAACCTCAAAGCTAGGAAAACTGCTGAGTGAGGGATATAGGATGACAGGAAAATTCTACAGCCCTATCAGGTCACCCAAGTGATCTCTTTTGCTCTAAAGGTTCCAGATGTAAAGCATATTCTAGATGTAAGGTATCAGGCAGAGGAAAGGAAGGTCGTCAAAACATTTGTGTAAGACAATGCATGGTCTCAGACACTGCAGGCCACAGGACAAACTGGTTCAACCTCTCTGAGGTTCTATTTGGCCATATTCAGCAAAAGCCTTAAAAATGTGTGTGCCTGGGGACATCTGGGTGGCTCAGTTGGATAAGCATCTGACTTCAGCTTAGGTCATGATCTCAGGGTCCTAGGATCAAGCCCCAAGTCGAGCCCCATGTCAGGCTCTGTGCTCAGCAAGGATCCTTCTTGTCTCCCTCCCTCTGCCCCTCCCCCTGCCCTCTTTCAAATAAAATATAAATAAATAAATAAATAAATAAATAAGCCTGGTGGGCCAGCAAATATTCCTGTAAGGCATTCATCCTAAGAAAATGATGAAGGGTGTAGGCAAAAATTAATATGCAAGGATGCTGGGATCCCTGGGTGGCGCAGCGGTTTGGCGCCTGCCTTTGGCCCAGGGCGCGATCCTGGAGACCCGGGATCGAATCCCACGTCGGGCTCCCGGTGCATGGAGCCTGCTTCTCCCTCTGCCTGTGTCTCTGCCTCTCTCTCTCTCTCTCTCTGTATGACTATCAAAAATAAATAATTAAAAAAAAAAAAAAGAAATATGCAAGGATGCTCACCAGAGCCATAAATTCAACCAAAACAGTAAATTAACAACTAACAATTGGGGAATTATCTGGGGGACATGGTGGCACTTTGACTCTAGGAAATAGGATGCAACTCTTAAGAATAATACTGTAGGAATTTCATTATCCACACAGAGATATTCATGATATATTTTTGAGTGAGGAAAAGCAGGCTATGGAAACCACATAGTCCACTGTCCTATTGAATATGCATATCAAATGGTCAGGAAGGATATACTCCAAATGATTAACTAAGTAGTAAAAATAGGAATGGCTTTTATTACCTTTGGTTTGCATATCTGTAGGCTCTGATTATTCTATAATGTAGATTTTTACTTTTGTAATAGTAAAAAAAATATTCAAAAATAATGTAGCACCTTAAAGATGATTGCTTGGTGACATTTACAACTTGTAAATATGTACTTTTTTTTTCCTCTGGAACAACTGAGTTTCCTTCCCCAGGCTGTAAATCCCTGGGCTCATAAAATGTGGTGCCCTTCTTCCTACAAATCTGAGAACTTTAAATTTTTATTTTCTGCAGAAGTAGAATTTAGTTACTCACTGAATCAAGCCACTGTAAGAGCCCTGGCACAGTAAATCCATGAAAATACAATGAGGTTGTTTGGGTCCTTCTGTTTGTTGTAGTCTTACCAGATGGAAAGGGCTGGATTTCCATCCAATTTGGAGGGAATGTTGGGATAGTCCAACTTCAGGGCTGAGTGGCTTACAAGGCACCCACTTGGTGGGGATCTTTGAGAGGCAGCATTTCAGAGATCTAAGGAAATGTTTTCCAGGGGTTCAACAAGAGGCCCCCTGGGACACTTGGGCTATATGTAGTAAGACACTTCCACAGAATCAGCACACCGTGGCTTCTAATAAGTCACAAGGGCAATGCTTGTTCAAGGTGGCTGGTGAAGAGAATTGAGCTGCTATCGACTTGGGCAATTCTGGGGCCCCAGGGTGACTTAGGAGATAGGCAGGGGTGAGTCTGCTTAATTACGGTCATTGATTCCAAGTAGTGGAATCATTTGCTGGGCTGGTGAGATACTTGCCCTCCTCCTCCCACCTGCCCTTCTCCACCTCTACATGACTCTGCCATTCACCTGGCTATTCAAGCCAAAAATTCAAGAGTCATTCTTTTTTTTTTTTTTTTAAGAGTCATTCTTTATCACCCCCACTACATATATCAAAGCTCTCACCAAGTTCCATCTAATTTCACTTCCAAAGTATGTGTCCAATCCACCATCTTTCTCCTTCTTCATAGACAAATGCACCCACCTCCCCACTGATCCACATGGTCTGACTCTTGTCCCCCAAAGTCCATTCCCCTTACCCCCGCCAGGGGCAACTTTTATAAAGATATAAATCAGATCAAGTCACCCCTGTGTGGAACAGTTCCTCACCGCCTTTGACCACAATCTATGCTAGGCCAGAACGCCCAGAACCTAGCCCCACCTGCCTCTCCAGCCACATCTGTTTTTACACCTCCACCCCCAGCTTGCTCTGCTCCAGCCACAGTGGCTTCCCTCCATTCCCCACACATGTTGAACTTGTTCTTACCACACGGCCTCGCTTCTCCTGTTCCCTCTGTCTGCAACAGATCTTCACCTTGTTGGCTCTTTTGTCCCAAATATCACCTCCTCAGAGAGGGTTTCCCTGATCACATGGTCTAAACTTCAACCCTCCCCATCACTTGCTACCCCACTCTCACTTTGTCTTTCATGCAGATGGAAAAGATTATGGCTCATTTGAGGAAAGGTTTGAGGTTCAGGGAGGGGAAGTGACTTGCTCAAGGGCCACAGTTAGTAAACATGGACCAGTGATTCTAGCTTAGGTCTGTGGGCCCATAAAGCTCCTCTGGTCATTACTTCACATGCAAATTACATGCAAATAAACAGGTGGCTCTGGAAATGATGCCAGGAGCTCGAGTGGCCCTCAGGTCAGTTATCTCAACATCAGGGGAAAGGAGGGAGCCACCAAGGGCCTCAGACTCACCGAGAAGGAGCCGACGTCCGAGTGCTTCAGTTCTAGGAGCAGCCTGTGAGAAGGGGAGGAGGAAGCTGAGACCACCATTTGCCTGACCTGTGTTAGAGTCCAGTTGCTGGGGAGAAGGCACCCTCTGTGGTGGATGCCACCTGGTTTTCCCCCCTAGTATCCATTCCTTTCTCCCTGGTCACAGCCCCCTAATTGCTCCTTTGGGGCATTTAGTGCTGAGCTCTGGGGTAGGCTGGCCAAAGAGTCTATGTCCCTTACCACAGTGATTATTGGGAGGATGGACCTGTGACCCATGCTGGTCCAATGAAACTTGGCCCCAGGACTTCTCCTGAAAATATTGGGAATGAAGTGTTCTTTTCTCCAGGAAAATTAGGGAGGTACTGGTGACCATTTTAGTCACCACTTGGTGACAGCCAGCTGAGAAATGAAGTCAGCATAGGGGATAGTAGGACCAAGAAATGGAGAGAGTCAGAATCCTAAAGACATCATTTGAACATCTGGATCCACCTTTGCCTGAAACCCTTAGACTTTTCAATTACCAGAGCCAATAAACTATCCCCTCTTTACAGTCTTTGTGGCATTTTAACAGTGATCTAAGAGAAAGGAGGAAATAAATGGCTACTTATTGAACCCTATCATTCACTATGTTGTGTGCTTTACCCCATGGAAATCCTATAACACCCTCAGAGGCAAGGGCCATCACTCACATTTCACAGGCAAGGAAACTGACACTCAGAGATGTCAGACAACTTGCCCAAGGTCACACAGCTAACAATTAGCAAAGTAGAATTTCAAGAGATCTCTCTGAGGCCTGAGCTCTTGTCTCCAATACCCTACAAGGCTTGAAAACTCACCCTTGTTCACTAAGAGGCTGGGAGCCCCAGGACTCCTGGCCCGTGGACTCTCACACCGCACCCCTGCATATGTGAGCATCTGCTCAGCCCTCACCCAGCTGTATCCTCTCCGGCTCCTCTACTTGAGAGGCTCATGGGTGTTCAAGGAAAATTAAATCCACATGTATCTGAAGCAGTAACACTTGTCAGAATGATGCCAGGAGAAATAAGCGGCGTGTAAACCTCAGGAGCCAGTCTCAAGGTTAAGAAGGACAGCTCTGTGCTGCAGAGAAGGCGGAAATGGGCAGGAATGTAGGTCAAGACTCAATTTAAACAGCGGGAGCGTGATTAAGAGGCAGACAGCAGGTCTAACCGTCGGGGTCATCGTGTCTGCTCTGCGAGGGTCTCCCTATCTCTTCCTCTGTGTGCGTCCTTTCCACTCTCTCCCCCTTCTGGGTCTGTCTCTCCATCTATCTGTCTCTTTTGCTCCCACTCTTTTTCTGTCTCTCTTGCTCTGTGTCTCTCCCTTTGTGTGCATCTCTCTCTGAGAGTCTCTCCCTGTGTCTCTGTCTCTGACTTGCCCTGTCTCTCCCCCATAGCTCTCTTTCTTTTATGTCCCTCTCTCACTCTTGCTCATGGAGCACTCAGATTCCTTGTGTTCTCAACACTTCAGTGCATGCTGAGTGTTTGCCAAGGTGAGCTGCGCTTCGAACACAGGCAGCCTCCACACCAGAGCCCCGCACGCCTGACCACCTGCTGGGGCTCTCCCAGCCCGAGGCGGCTGACAAAGGCCCAGGGATGGACTATAAAGAAATCGATGTAGGTTTTCTGAGGGCTAAGGCAGGCCAGGGACACGGGTGACTGGGCGCTGCTGGGGTTCGGTGTGGAGTGGAATCACCGGCTGGCACGGCACAGCCATGAGTCTGCCCAGGACTGAGGGGCATCCCGGGATTCAGGACCTTCAGTGCTAACACAGTGGGGCCACAGCTAAACCAAGATGACTGGTCACCTATGGTGTAGGACCCTGGGTGGGGGGCCCGCTGCATCTCTGAGCATCAGATTTACTGTCTGCAACACAGGGCTCTGGTGCCCACCGTGCACCATTTGAGGCTTAAATGTGATGGATGAACAGGAAAGCAATGACACAGGGCTGGTATGTTGTAGGGCTGTTGCTGGTCCACGGGCACCAAAAGTGGATGGGCAGCCACCTCCTGTCATCCTCACGGGATCACTTACTTGTCCAAACTGAGCTGTCCGACAAGCCTGTCAGGCCTGGCGCTGACCTCCATGGAAAGGTTCGTGCTCTGCAAAACAGCAATCCAGAGAGTGAAATCCCCCGAGCCAGGGGCCGAGGCCTTGGCGAGGTCTCCAAGACAGGGAGGGTCAGCTTCATAAAGGCTTGGCAGAGGGGCTCACACGGAACCCAAGGAGGAGGGGCTCTTCCTTTTGCTTTCTGCTAACTGGTGAGTCTTGAGCTGGCAACCAATTACCATTTTCTCCCACTGCCCTAGGGACCATTTCAGATTCCCAGGCCACTCTCATGAGCCAAGCCAGGTGAGACAGATCTCAGGGCTGGAGTCCAGGCCAGCCCTATTCTCAAGCCATTCATTCATTCATTCATTCAATATTTACTGAGCCAGAAAACTGAGCTCCCCACCTCAGCTTTGCTGCCCACTGTCTGCGTGATCTGGGGCAGACCCCTCAGAACCCATTTAATTGGCAAAGTGGGGAAAATGGGTCTTGACTTGAGAGAGGGCAGACCTGCCTGAGCCCTGTGAGCACCCCCTGGTGGGGAGAGAGTCTGGCCTTCCCCTCCGCATCACAGAGGGTGCCACCAAATATTCACCAAGTGACAGAGTGAGCAGATAAATGAATGTGCAAATCAACAATGGACCAAAAACTTGAATAAAAGAAGGATTACACACACAAACGAAGGAATACACAAAGATATGCATGAATGAACAAATGACGAATGAGTGAACAAATATCCAAATGAATGATTAATTGGACAAAAGCATAAGTAAATGAATAGATGAATAATGGAATAAATTAATACATGTCTGAACCAGAGCGGGTCTAGCCTATTTCAAGTTAGCAACCTAATGAATAACTGAATCAATGAACAAATTCATAACTGCCTAATTCAATGACCAAAGGTAGGAGCGAACGGATCTGAGACAGGACACATATTTCAAGCCAGTGATGGAGGGAAGAACTGAGTCTGCGAACCCCTGCAGGAACCAGAAGCAGTGAGTACGGGCTCTGGTCTCAGGCCCCAGAGCATCTGAATCTGGGCAGGATTTGCCCAACTCCGAGAGCAGTGCCCTCATCTGCCCACAGCTGGGAACAGCTTACCAGGCCAAGCACGAAGAGGGGAGCCAAGGAGGAGTTCGGGAGGACGGCAAAGGCCTGGGTCTCCAAGGTCGGGGTGAAGATGAGGCCGGCAGGGCGCATGGTGAGGTGCGGCGGGGAGGAGGCCCAGACGTTGAATTGAACCGTCATGTTGGGGAACATCTGGGCCACCTGCAGCCCCCAGGGGGGACAGCCAATAAAGTGACAGTTTTATTAAAGTGTCTCCAAAAGAAATAAAAAATAAAAATAAAATAATAAAGTGTTTCTAAAGCCTGTCTTGTCTTGACCCTGCATGAACATCTCCGATGTATTCCTATTGCTTCTTGAATAAATCGTAGAGACAGCACGCACTGGCAGTGGGTGCCTGAGACCTCACTCCCCCAGGCCTCTACCCCTTACTTTCCAGCTCCAGCCCCATGGGACTCCTTTCTGTTCCTCAGACACACAACCCACTCTGTTCCTGTCCTAAACCCTCTGCACTCTGTGTTCTTTTCTCTGAATGCCTCTCCCCTCATTCTTTCCCAGCTTGGCTCTTTCCCTTTCTTCAAGGGTCAGCTCAAATGTCACCTCTTCACAGAGCAGTGGTGGCTTCTGGGGGGAACTGAGGAGGGCTTTGGTGATATCCCCAAGCCTCTAGTCCTCCCCCAGGTAAACTCATGGTCTCAGAAAAAACATTGTGATTGTTATGCCATAAAGCTTCAAAAGGATTTCCCCGATGCCCCTACCAGTCATGCCCCACACACACACCACTACCCCCACTATGGAAACTTCTGGAAGTGCCACCACTGGAAAGGCTATTATGGATTGAATGTTTGTATCCCCTCAAACTCATGTATTGAAGCCCTCGCCCCTAGTATGGCAACAGCTGGAGATGAGGCCCTGAGAAGTCACGAAGATCAAGTCATAGATGTGGGGCCCCTGATCCAAGAGGACGAGATGCCAGAGCATGCTTGCTCTCTATGTGCTCAGAGGAACTGCCATGTGAGGACACAGCAAGAAAGTGTCCATTTACTAACCAGAAAGAGGGCCTCACCCAAACCCAAATCTTTGAGTAGCTTTAGCTTAGACTTCTCGGCCTCCAGAACCATGAGAAATATATTTCTGTTGTGGGAGCCACCTGGTCTGTGGCACTCTGTGATGGCAGCCCGAGCAGACTGAGACAGAGATTCTCGTTTGAAGTGACCTCATCAATCTGTTGGCTTCATTTAGAAATGGTGGTGTGTACTTTTTAATTGTTTCAGGTGCCTGAAGAATAATTTTCTCTCTTCACTGGTTGGGGGCTGGAGTTGGGCAGGGATACAATCTGCTGTGCTAGATGCCAAGAGCAGAGCCCTAGCTGCATGGTGAGCATTCAGTAAATATTTGTAGGGTGGGTAAGCCCCCAGCGTCTACCCTCATTCCTAGTCACCAGGGCGCTTGGAGCCTTTCTCAGCATCGAGGAGGGGCTGCCCAAGGCTGTTTCTACTCTCAGGCTGGATTGCCTCTGGGTCTGGTGAAGGGGGCTCTCTTCAGGCCACTCAGTGCAGCTCAACCCTCGCTAGCACCCCTAGATTGCCTCATGAACAGACAAAAAGGGGAGCAGCCTCTTTCTTACCTGGGGTATGAGGGTCCCCAAAAAATCGGTTGTCAGTCGGAATTTGGATTTCTTTGGTATCTGTAGCAAGGGAAGAAGAGGAAAGGATCTTGGGGGATTATGTTGTAGATTGGGGGGTGCAAATTCTATATGAGGGGTGAGAGATTGAATACACAGACAATGGCCAGCCCCTATGTGACAATAATGCCGATCACTAACTGCAGCAATCAGCCCAGAATAGTCAGGATATGACCAGCAACTGCCAACTTCCCTATTTTTTGCCCTGAAAAACTCAAATACGCTCTTCAAACTAATCACATAGGATGCCCAGCCTCTATCAGCTCACTTCCAGCTTCCCTGTGCCCCAAACCTCCACAGGAGTATAGTTGTAAAGGTATAAAGCCATCAAGCTCCCCGTCCTCTGCATGCATCTGTCTCTGCCAAACACAAGTGTGGGTGGCTGACTCTTTCACCCTGAAGAGTTCTCACTCTGGTCTTTGTTTATTTCCAAAGGACATGTGGGGGCTCAGCATCCCTTTGGTGCCCCTACAGAGAGAAGGAACCTGGCACCTCTTCCAGGAGCAGCGTAGGAGGAACCCCACGTGGCTGGCAACCAGGCTTCACCTGGATTCTGGAGACGATGGTCATGTCTTCATTTTATAGATGGGTAAACTGAGGCCCCGAACAGGACTCAGCCTATTGATAGACACATTGAGGATGATGATCATGGTGGTGTGATGCTAAGACTGGGTTAGGGCGAGTACTCGGGCCACATTGGCTGTATAAGTTTTATCCCTCATCAAGCACTTCCTACATGCTAAGCATGTGCTTCTCGTGCATTCACACCTCACTCCACTCTGTCACACCCTTGGGAGAGAGATACTGGTGTGGATGTTTTACCGGCGAGGAAACAGGTTCTGAGAGGTTGAATGACTGGCCAAAGGTCACCCAGCTAGAAAAGAGGGGGCTGATATTCCAACTCAGGTCTGGCCCCCCTAGAAGCTGGAATATGATCCCTCCCACTCCCATGTGAGCACAGGTTCAAGTCCCGACTGTCTGCTGTTCTCTGAGGCCCCTGCTTTTCCCGCATCCACCCCCGGCCCGGCCTTACCATGTTGTCCGTGATGGTCATGTTTAAGGCCCCTGCCTCTTGGTACACAAGCCCTGCTGTGTTGAAGAAGTAATCGGAGATGCCCAGGTACACCATGTGGTCGTGATCGGGGGGCAAGGCCATTGCTGGTGGGGTGAAGGGAGGGGATCTGGGGTGAGCCAGACTGAAGAACTCTCCCTGCGGGCAGAGGAGACAGGGTGAGCCTGGGCTTCCCTGCAGGAATTATAATTCAATGTCTTCATTCCGGGAGAAAACGGGTGGAGGATACCAATCATGCAGTCAAGACAGAGGAGGAAGCCGGGAACAGAAACGTACAATAGTGTCATACGCCTCCTGGGTGCTAGTTTCCAGGGGGCTTTTCTTGCCAACCCTGCGAGGTAGGTGTGATGATGCTCATTTTGCAGAAGAGGGCACTGAGGCACAGGGAGGTGAAGTGACTTGGCCAGGGCCACTTGGGCAACATGCCCAACTTGCTTGGCACCCTCCCAGTCACTCCGTTGGCTCAGCTTCAACCTTGCCAATGAGCACAGAAATTCTACCAAAGGAACAATAAGGCTCTGCTTGTTTGTTTTCATCTGTCAAGTTAGTAAAATTTTAAAGAGAGAGGTAAACTGTTTTAAGTGTGTGTGTACTTCAAAGCCACGTGATCTAGTGTTGGGTGAGACTGTTCATATGCTGCTGGGGAATATATGTTTATAAGTTTCTGAAGAGCAATTTGGCACCACGCTGCAAAAGCAGATCATTTATTTAGCTTAAAAAACAATGTGGAGTTATAAAAGAGCAAATCATAGATGGATACATATGGTCGAATACCACTTATGTAAAATTTAAAGGCGTATGAAACATACTATGCAAGAATTATCGACGTGCGTAGATAGGTAGCAAAAGTATAGAAAGTATAAAAACGCGGTTAAGAAGGATACACACCAGCATCATATTGGTGTGATCCCCTGGAGGGTAGAGGGGACCCGAGGAGACCTCAGATTTATTTTTAGAGTGTTCATTTAAAAAAAAAAAAAAAACAAGGGCAAACTTGGCAAAATGGTAACATTTCTTAAATCTGGATGATGGGTTCTGTCTATCTGTGAATCATTTCATCACTAAAAATTAACTGCTACAGCACCCGTCTTATAGAATACCGACAAAATGCGACTCTTAAAAATAATAAGTGGACCCATGTGCCAACCAGGAACCAACTCTAATGCATGTCATTAGGTGAGAAAAGCAAGTGAAAGACTGATGTGTATCCATTCATGCATATGGATTACCAGCAAAACCAAATGGGCTTGCCTGTGCACGCGTGTGTGCACCTGAATGCTTAGAGCCAGGGAGCCAAGGGCGCCTGGGGGGCTCAGCCTGAGCATGTGCCTTCTGCTCAGGTCATGATCCCAGGGTCCTGGCTCCCTGCTCATCAGGGAGTCTGCTTCTCTCTCTCCCTCTGCCCCTGCTCTTCCTCTCTCTCTTCCTCACTCTCAAATAAATAAATAAAATATTTTTTAAAAAAGAACTAGGGAGCCAGGAGGTTAACACTCCCCATGGCTCACAGCTGTTACCTCTGGGCAGGAGCCTGGGGGTGAGGGGGAGGGACAGTAAAGAGGACATTCTCATTCACTAAAAAATATTATGTATCATTTTAATCCTTTTTTTCCACTGTTTCACTTAGTTTTTAAAAATTATACTATTTGGTCCAGTAATCCCACTTCTGGGAAGTAGTCAAGGATGGACAGAGATCCAGATACAAGGATGCTCGTGGCAGCTCTGGTTACATGTGTGGGAAAAAATGGACACAGAGCCCAAATGTCCCGGAAGGTGGCACTTGCCACGAATCTCATCACAAGCTATTCACCGAGAAACCCAGCAGCCAGTAAAAGGTCTGCGGGAAAGATGTTCACACTACACTGTTATATTTTTAAAAGTTGTGAAACAGTATGTATAACACGACTCATGTAAATACATGTATGTGTGTATTTATTCCTATTTCTATATATGCGAGTTTTTTTATGTGTATTTGTTTCTGCCTCCTTTATGCATGTGTGTATGTGTGTGTGATTTCCTGTGTCTTGGTAGAGACAGGCCATGATCTTGGGACGCCTGGGTGGCTCAGTGGTTGGGTGTCTGCCTTTGGCTCAGGGGATGATCCTGGGATTCTGGGATCAAGTCCCAAATCGGGCTCACCACAGGCAGCCTGCTTCTCCCTCTAAGTATGTCTCTGCCCTCTCTCAGTGTCTCTCATGAATAAATAAATAAAATCTTTTTTAAAAATAGTGTATATCTCTGAGTTGTAATATTTGGGTAATCTCTAGCACCCTTCCTTCCTTCCTTCCTTCCTTCCTTCCTTCCTTCCTTCTTCCTTCCTTCCTTCCTTCCTTCCTTCCTTCCTTCCTTCCTTCCTTCCTTCTTCCATTCTTTCCTTTCTATTTATTTATTTCTCTGCTCCTCTGTAGTTTCTAAATCTTGACCTTGGTTTGTTGAGGACGTGCAAGGCCAGTGTGTCTGGCTGGAGGGTGGTGAGTGTCAGGAAAGTGGCATGAAATGAAGCTCCACCCATCCATCCACCCATCTGTCCATCCAATCAAAATATTTGCTAAGCAGCTAATAGATAACAAACTTAGCTCCATGTGCTGCCCCTGCACTCAGGAACAAAGCAACAATAGCCCCTCCTCCTTCATCACCCTGAGGGACACCTTGTGACTGTGTGTGCATGTGTGTGTGAGTGTGTGCAAGTTGGGGGGGTATCAGTAATAAGTAACACTAAGAAAAATAAAACAGGATATGGAGGGAAAGGAGAAAACTATTTCAGTAAGTGTGGTCTGGGAAGGACTCTCTAGGGAGAGGGATATTTGAGCAAAGACTTGGAAAAAGGAAGGGAGAGCTTAGGTGAATATCTGGGCAAGAGCTTCTGGGCAGAAGAAGGAGCAAGGCGAAGGCCCTGGGGGAGTGAGCAGGCATAGGGTGGTTCAGGAGCAGCGGGGAGGCCAGTGTGAAAGGAGCAGGGAGTGGACACCTGGTGGCTCAGTGGTTGAGCAGCTGCCCTCTGCTCAGGTCATGATCCCGGGGTCCTGGGATCGAGTCCCGCATTGGGCTCCCCGCAGGGAGCCTGCTTCTCCCTCTGCCTATGTCTCTGCCTCTCTCTGTGTCTCTCATGAATAAATAAATAAAATATTTTTTAAAAAATAAAAAGAAGAAAGGAACAAGGAGAAGGTACAGAGGTAAGGATGATGAGGAGCCCTAGGAGAGTCCAAGGCAGAGGCTGGAGGGTATATATGTCCCTCCGTGTAAGTCTCACCTTCAGATGCCCATCCAGGTTATCTGCTGTAGCTGTCGGAGGGGCCACCAGGGAGTAACTGATCCCAGCAATACGATCTATTTTGTATGTCACTAGAGAAGAGAACAGGGACCGTGAGCCGGCTCTGCACAGCAGCATCTCTGGAGTCTGAGACGCAGTCGGCATCCGCCAAAGTTGAATCAGGGACAGTGGTGCCGGTTCCATTCCCACCTCCTCCAGGGAGCCCTCCCAGGGAGGGAGGGAAATGAATCCACACTCTGCGTAAACGGACATCATCTCCTTCCCTTCTTCCCACAGCCCCAGATGTTGTCAAGGAGCAGAGGGCTGAAGTGAACTCTACATGACCTCGGACAAGTCCTTTCATGTCTCGAAGCCACTTTTTGTCATTTGTAGAACAAGATAATACTAGTGACCACACAGGTGCCCTGCACGTGGTAGGGGCTCAAAAGCTGAAGGGACCATTACTGGCAGGGATAATACCCCAGGCTGAGCCCAGGCTGGCTCAGGGCCGAATGTTTTCTGTGTTTCTCAACTGACATGAACGAGAATTAAATAAATACCGCTCCCCTCCTTACAGCTTTCCTTCCCGCGTTAGAGGGAAAGAAATGAGGCTCAGAAATGTAACTTGCCCAAGATGGCACAGCAGGTGAGTGATGGAGCTGGACTCCAACAAAAATCATTTTCCTGCCTGCTGGACACCTGCAATTGCACGAAACATGCCCAGGATGCGCCCGTCCCTGGGGAGTGGGGGGGGGGGGGCAGTGCCTGGGGACAGAACACGTCTTACAGGAACTCACACCATGTGCTATGGGGCCTACTCTACAGGGCGGACGCCCGGGTAGCAGCTTGGGGCACAGGCTCCGGAGTAAGAAAACCTGACTTTGGATCCTGCTTCTGTTTCTTTCTGGCTTTGTGACCTTGGGCAAGTCAGGGATCCTTTCTGAGCCTCAGTTTCCCTGCTGGTAAAATCCGGATCATACACCAACCTCCGTGTGGTGTTGGGAGGCCAGGAGGAGACAGTTCCGCTGGGTGCGTGGCACATGGCAAGAGCTGGCCAGAGGCCTCCTCTCCCGACCATCTGCAACTTGTCACAGTTTACCACATACTTAAGGATAGAGAGAATTGTCCTCATTTTAAAACTACGAAAACTGGGCAGCCTGGGTGGCTCAGCAGTTTAGCGCTGCCTTCAGCCCAGGGCATGATCCTGGAGACCCCGGATCTGGTCCCACGTCGGGCTCCCTGCATGGAGCCTGCTTCTCCCTCTGCCTGTGTCTCTGCTTCTCTCTCTCTTTCTGTCTCTCATGAATAAATAAAATCTTTAAAAAATAAATAAAACTATGAAAACTGAGGCCCAGAGAGGCAAAATGATCAGCCTCAGATCTCAGGCCAGCTGTGTGTGTCTGGCCTCAGAGCTGGAAGTCATTTGGTTGTTTGGTCCCTGACGGGTAGGGGAATGAATGGGTGTGGGCTGCTCTTGCACCTGCCACAAGGGCCTGGCCCAAGAGGAATCCAATGCCAGGGGCCATTTGAAAATAATCTATTCTACTCATTCCCACACCCGGCACCAGCCTGTCTGGGAAGCTCACTGGCTCAGCACGCAGTTGTCCCTGTTTCCCTCCCCACCCCCACCCCACACACACTTGTATCCCAGCCTCCTTGATCTCACCCAGTGCTCACCTGGCAATGTCTTTAAATAAGACTGCAGCCTGGAGGACACGGAACTGGTCACCACCTGGCAGATCTGGAGAGGACGAAGAAAGTGACCAGTGAGGGCTGCCCATAGTGGAAACTGTCCTTTGGGAATAAGGAATCTGATACATTTTCCTTCCCTTGAATGTTTTTTTGAAGGAAGGAGGGAGGGAAGGAAAGAATGAAGGAGGGAGGGAGGAAAGAAACGTAGGAGGGAGAAAATTGGTTTCTCGGACTGTGTTTCCATCACACAAGAGGTGTGACTCTGCATGCCCCGAGAATATCATCCTCCCAGGAGCCTGTGCCTCTGCCACATGGCCCAAGGGTAGGACGGCCCCACATCTGGTAGCTGGGGCCCCAGCCCAGCACCTGCCCCTACTGCCCTCCAAGGCCACTCACCCATGAGGGCCACCAGATGGCTCCAAACCACAGGAAATCACATCATAGCCCCTGGGAGCCGGCTTTCTGCTGCTGCCCCTCTGTGTTCCATCCTACCTGCCCCCCCCCCCACCCCTCCAAACACGCGGTGCATCATGACTCGAGGAGGGATGGGGTGGGGGGTGGCCTCTTCCCTCCCTCAGATACCTACTCTTCACTCAGCATTCCTGGGGAGCCAACTGCCCAACTCATTCCTCGTCCACCCTTCTTACTATCATAGACACTGTGTGACTCCTTTATTCATCCCTCCATCCCTCCTCCCTCTCTCCATCCATCCATCTACTCAAGCCAGTACTGTTTTGTAAAGAATATCTTATTATGATTAGGAGCTTCCCCTCTGAGGTGGGGGTGGCCTGGGTTTGAACTCCAGTACTATCACTTCTCCCTCTGTGCCTCAGTTTACTCATCTGTAAAATGGGGGAAATCATGACACCCACCGAACCACCCCTCATCGTAAGGATTTTGTGTGCATTAAATGCTGGGATCCTTGTAGAGTTCTAGGCGTCATGCCAAGCCCACTCCGTGGATGTAGCACCCTCTTGCTCCTTCTCCCCATCACCATCGCTGACAGCAGCACAGTATTACTTTTTAGCTTGGCCTCTCTTACGGTGTTACCAAGAAACACTTTTGTTTTAATAGTTCCAGTGTTAAATGTTAACATTCCCCTCTGACTATCACCTAATTACAAAGACAGTTGAACCATGGGTTAGCCGGGCAGTGGGGTGAGCACACCACCTGCCTCACCTCCATGATACTTTCAGCAGCTTGGTGTCAGAGGTATTTATGGCCCCATTTTGCAGATGGTGAAACTGAGGCTCTGATATTTGCTCAAAATGACAAAGCTAGTTAGGGCCCTGGAGTCAGAATTAAGACCCAGAGACTGACTCTAAAACCCATTCTAGGGCAGCCCGGGTGGCTCAGCAGTTTAGTGCCTGCCTTCAGCCCGAGGCCTGATCCTGGAGATCCGGGATCGAGTCCCACGTCAGGCTCCCTGCATGGAGCCTGCTTCTCCCTCTGCCTGTGTCTCTGCCTCTCTCTCCCTGTCTGTGTGTCATGAATAAGTAAATAAAATCTTTAAAAAAAAAAATCTTTAAAAAATAAAAAATAAATAAAACCCATTCTATAATCTACTGTATTCAGACACATGTTAAAAACCATGCGCTATTTTTTTTTTTAATTTTGTTTTGTTTTAAAACTTTGACAGAATGCCTTCAGACCGATGATCTGATTTGACTGATATCTCCCTACTCTCATTGTCAGTGCCTAGGACCGGGAACCCAGCGACTCCCATCTAGAAGACCATAGAGCTTCCTCAGTCTTCCTAACATGCCCTGCTTCTTTTGGCGCCTCTTGTCATTCTTAGGGCAGCCACAGAAGTGTCTCTAAAGCACAGATCTGGCAAGGTCACCCCCTTGCCTAAAATCTTCAAGGGCTCCCCACTGCCTTTGACTCACTTGGCCTGTGAGGCAGGCTCAGGGCATTCCTGGAGCTAACAGTGTATTCATGGAAAATCAGCCCAATGAATGGCCCCTTTTCACAGCTGAAGAAGCTGGCCTGGGTGGATTTAGGGTGAGGGCATGGTTGGGGAACACTGGCTGCTACCAGTTCCAGCCCTAGGGAATAGTTTGTTGGCACTCTAGCCTAGCAGATTCCCCAATCATGTGTGTTATTCAAGGTAGGGAGCACCTAGCAGGGGGCTTGGGGTGCTGTGGGGATGGGGGAGGAGACCAGAGGGCTCTGAGCAGAGGTTTCGGAGGCAGGTGAGGCTGGAGAAGGCAGTTTGCCTGCAGGGAGGAATGGCAGAGGTGGTCCAGCGGGGTGTGGGGAGAGTACACTGTGGCTGTGTGCCGGGACCCTCTCCTAGGCTCTTGCTGGACTCCTCATGACCAGTTTTTAAGCCGGACCTGTGGTTTCAAAGAACTGTGAGCTGTGAGCTCTCTGGGCTGAGAGCAGAAGGATCCAGCAACACACATACTGAGACATCCCTCCACTCCCCTCCCCCCACCCCTCCCCATTCCCAGGACTCTGAGCATGTCCTACCTTGTTGTTCATGGTCTTTCGGATCGAAGACTCTATTTTTTTGTGGAAGAGTTGGATCAGCCACCTGGAGAGTGACATGTGGGGACAAGCATGAGGCTTCCCAGGTGTCCCTGGGTTACATTCGGGAGGGTACCTCATGTGAGAAGCCTTCCTCCCTCTTCCAAATAGCCTAAGCACCCTTGTTCCTGGGCTTCAACTGTACATGCTCCCATTAGGTACTTGGCCCTCTGGGTGCAGTGACTCATTTATGAGTTTATTTCCTCAATTGATGCATGGCTGGACCCCCACTCTGTCTCAGCATCTTTCCTCACTACTGCTCTCCCTCTTGCACTCCAGCCACACTGTTCTGCTTTATCCTCTTGTGTTCTTTGCTCCCTCCCACCACAGGGCCTCTGCACATGCTGTTCTTGGTGTTTAAAACACCCCGTCTCCAACACCCACCTAAATAACTTCTACTTATTCTTTTCATTTTAATTCAAATGTCATTTCATCAAGGACGAACCAGCCAGCCCCCAGACTAGGTCAGATCCTCCCATCCCATGTGCTTGTAGTACGTTTTACCTCCTTTTCTTAGTTCTTACATCCTTTTGCAATTCTTCATGAGCCATTCACTAGTGCAATGATTTGATTAATATTTATCTCGAAGCAGGAAACTTCAAGAGAATAAGGATTCTGTGGCTAAGAGTCTGTGGCCAGATAGTTCTGGACTGAATCTCTTTTTAACACTCAGTAGGTATAAAAACTCAGGATATTTCCTATTCCCTCTCTGCCTTAGTTTTAACTTCTGCAAATGGACGTAAGAATAGACTAACTTCATTGTGTGGATTGGCTGAGACAATTTGCAAGTTTAAGAGAATGCTTGGCACACAGTGATGTGAGCCACTGATGTTACCTATTGCTAAATTGTAATTGGCCACTATTATTTCCCAAGCACGAGCCCAGTGCACAGCAGATTCTAAGTTGGCATTTGCTGAGTGGATAAATAAATGCCTACAGATTGGTGGTGAGGACTGTATAGTTTAGTGCATATAAAGTGGTTAGCCCAGAGCCTGGGGCATCACAAATGCTCAGTCAAGTCTGTTGAACGAATGTTGGATGAACAAGTGACTCCTTGAGGCAGGGATGGTGTCTGCTTTGTCCGTGGACCCTGTCCTTCCCCTACACCTGAGGCCTCTGAGCAAGACCAGGCAAGGAGGTGGCACTTGGCATGCCTTCTGAATACAGACATGATTAAGACAGTGCTTCTTGAGGTCCCTCCTCCCACCCACAGTCCCAGGAGATCATACCCCAGATGGCCACCTGAGATGTGCACGCGGACACTGTTAATGTAGTTGTTGCAGCTGGAACAGATGATGGTGGGGTGGCCTGAGGTGGGGTCGAAGCTCATATTCAGACCAGCCGAAATAGAGATGCTCTCCACACTCAGGTCAAATTTGCCGCTGGTTTTGCTGGAGAGGAACACAGACAGAAGAATTGGGGCAAGCACTTTCTTCCCCGCTGCCATTCAAACTTCAAGCCTGGGCTGGCCGGTGGGTTTCACTATTTGAGACGGAGTTCAGAGAGGGGAGGCAGCTTGCCCAAGGTCACAGAGCACTGAGTGAAGTGCAGGTCCATGTCCCACCAGGGAATGCTGCTCTTACCTACTGCCTCTGCCCCTGCTGAGTGACTTTGGGTGTCCTAACTGCTCTGAGTTCCAACGGCCTCACCCAGACTTTTGGCCAACAGTTGAACCCTGGCTTGCCCCTAAAAAGTTGAGGGCTTGAGGGTTGCTGACTTTCATTAATTAATACTCTCATTCATTAAATGGAGTTAATAACTCCTCCTCCAGAGGCAAGATGAGTTTGGGTATGAGAGCAGATGTAACATATTTCGTCAACTCTCCTTCAATACAATGAAGTACTGTCATCTTTTTTGCCATCAATGAGTGAACTGATAGAGGCAAAAAGAGCCCATGTGAAGAACTGAGGGGGCACCTGGGTAGCTCAGCAATTGAGCATCTGCCTTTGGCCCAGGGCATGATCCTGGGGTCCTGGGATGGAGTCCCACATGGGGCTCCCTGCAGGGAGCCTGCTTCTCCCTCTGCCTGTGTCTCTGCCTCTCTCTCTCTCTCATGAATAAATAAATAAAATCCTTAAAAACAAACAAAACAAACATTAAAAAAATAAATAAGCAATTCTTACCGTGAGGAAAGGACAAATTAGCAGTCCTGAGGGTAGGGGTGGGTGAGTCCAGGAGGGCAGATCCATGACCCTCTCCCCAGAGTGCCTTCTCCATTTTGCCCACGACTCCTCACCGGCACTGAAGTGATCGGTCATTCTGAGCCACCACCACTAGACGGCAGGCTTATTGTGGTGCGAACCCAGTATTAAGAGTTGTAGTTTGGATGATTTGCCTCAATTTTTCACCCCTTTGCCTATCTTAGGGGGAGTTATGTGCATTTCCAAGCTCTTGACTTTGGGCTTGGCTGCATGATTTACTTTGGCCAATGGCATATGAGTAGGAGTGACCATAGGCCATTTCCAAGTCTAGGCCTATGGGTTTCCAGTTGCCCTATTTGCATGTCTGCCATCACTAAGGATATGCTCTCAGTAGCCCACTGGTCTAAGGGGGAGGAAGAAGAGATACATGTGGAGCAGAGCTACCTCAGCTGAGCCCAACCCAGATCAGCAGAACCCCAGAGGACACATAGATACATGGTGATAATATATGACTATTGTTTTCAGGGGTTGAGTTTGGGGTGTTTTATTACACAGCAACAGCCAACTGATAAAAGGGTAAATGAAAGGTCCCACTTAGCCTTCCATCCTAAACCACATGTATCAACTCTTGACAATGTCTTGCATTGTGATGTGGACAAATGCTCAGCTATTAATCAAAGGCTATTTTGCATCTTCACATGTGAAAATAACCCCAGGAGTCCTGTGGGGACAAGTGGTGATGGATAAGGCAAAAATTGGGCATTCCGGAGACTTGGCTCTGGCCCCTTCCAAATATCACCAGGAGCTCACCCACATACTCAATAAACTGCAAGCTTGGAAACATACATGAAATTCTTTCGTGCCTTCCATTTTCCACTGATCTTGATGTTGGCATTTCCGATGGAGAGATCAAGGCCCTTATTGGGCACTAGTTTTATCTGGGAACTGGGAAGCTGGAATCCACGGATAACCATGCTGTGAAGAAGAAACGCTGTTAGCCTCCTGGGGACCCACACAAAGACTCAGTTAATGGTTAGTGCAGACTCACCCACCCCTACCCCCAATCCATCATTGCATCCATTCCAGGAGAACCCAGAAGCCATGAGAACAGCCTTGGGAACTCTATGGGCAGAGTGGCTAGATGTTAAAGTCAGACACATCTGCATTAGAATCCTGTTCTTCAGGGTACTGTTGTGTGACCCTGGGCATGTCACTTAATCATCCTGAGCCTTGGTTTTCTCATTTGTAACATGGGCACAATAATCTCCATCTTGCAGGAAGTGTGATGATTAATGAGGATAATAAATGTAATCTCAATTGGCTGCAAGTTCTGTAATGGGTGGAATGTATCTCTCTTGGTTCACTATTGTAGCAAAACCTGCTGGGTCACACACGTAGTAGGTGTTCAAAAATATCTGTTGAGTGAATAGGTGTATAAAATTCCATAGAGGACATTTATGGGTTTTCTGCCCAGCACCCTCACCCCCTTCTTGTGGTAACAGAACTGCATTTTTACTTTGGGGGAACCCCTCCTCACATCTACTCTATGTTGTTCCAAAGAAAGTTAACTTCACCTCCACCTTCGCAGAATGAAGCTTCTGACTTGGGCATAAGCTAGTTAGTGTAGGGTAGCCCTGGCCACATGTGGGTCCAGGGAGGTGTACATAACCTAAGATGGGGCAATTGGGGGGAATCTTAGGTTTTTGGCTTGAGTTGCAAGAGAAAATTGCTGTCCTTCCACAGGATTTGCAGCACTGAGGAAATGCTGGTGGCCATCTTGCATCTTCGTGGGGACACCCTACCTGAGAGTTGGACCTCCCCAAGGGAAGGGATGCTGAGAACCCCAAGGCAAAAACAGGGTCCAATGACATTTGGGCCCACCTCAAGCTGGACCCAAAGCCAGGCTATTCCGGAGACTTCTCAGACGTGTGAGCCAATAAATTCTGGCTTGGGCCATTTTGGATTAGGCTTCCTCTCCTTGAACCCTACCCCTTCTAAATGCTACTTGTTATATGGGCCTGGCACAGAGTTTGGAGGTTCATGACACACTCCCCTTGCCTTGGGAGTCATGGTGAGTACCTTCTGCGGCATCCTCCACACTCAGCTTGGGGGATTCTATTCCGTTGGGGTAATGTCAACACTAGTTTGTGGATCTCAACCTCCTCTCTGAGTTTAGGAGTTTGGGGCTCTGTGCTTCTAGGTCTTGGTGGCCCCAGAACACTTCATGCTCCATACACTCAGGATTGAGCTCGACTAGCCTCACCTGTAGAAACTGTAACGTCCTTTCCCAAGATGCTTGACCTTGAAGCTTCCCGAGAACGTGGGGATCTTGATCTTCTCCAGCTCCTTCTGTAGCACAGCCACGCCTTGCTGGCAGGCTGAGGGGCAAGAACAGGGCAGATGGTCAGAAGCTCAGCCCATCCCCATCCATACAGGGGGGCGGGGGTCTGTAAAGGCTCAGATGGCAAATATTTTTGGTTTTGTGTCTCATTACTGTTTCTATCAGGACCACTCGGCTCTGCTGTGATTGCAGGAAAGCAACCATACCCAATATGTAAATGAATGGGTGTGGTTATGTTCCCATAAAACTTTACTTATAGACACTGAAATTTGGGTTTCATATAATTTTCACATGTTGTGACATAGTATTCTTTTGATTTTTTTCAACCATTTAAAAATGTAAAATGTGAATGCTACTCTTAGTTCACGGGCCATATGAAAACACATGGTGGGCCACATTTGGCCCAAGGGCTGTTGTTTGCCAATCTATGGTCTCAAATACCACCCTAAACACTCAGTCATGTGTCCTATGTGTATTTATGGAACACCGACTCTGTGCCTCTCTCTGTGCTATGCCCTCACAGGTACGCCACCCTTCTGACCTTTTGGCCTCTGCCTCCACAGGACCTTTACTTGTGGCTATACCTGCTGCCTAAGAAACCCTCCCCTCCCACCTTCCCCTGGCCAAATTCTAGTCAGCTCGATCATCACTTCCTCCAGGAACCTTCTCTGACCCAGTAGATGAGAGCAATCTCCCTTGTCATCATTCTCACATGTGGGCATCTCCTGAAGAGCCCCCATTGCTATCTGTAAGTGCACCTCTATTCAAGTGACTTTGTGATTACTATCTCCTCCCACTGCTAGACACAAGTCCTTTAAGGCTTGCAGCAGGAATGTCTATTTTATTTATGAATGTGGCCCTTACATTTACCACAGTGATTGGCACTTACTATTAGAAGGCACTTAATATTTGTTGAACAAATAAATGAATGAATGCCCAATGTCAAGAATCTTGCCATCTGTTATTATGCGGCTAACAGCATAATAAGCAGTTGAAAGACAAACATGTTACTTGAGAAGGAGGAAGTAAAGAAGACGGATCCCAGGCTTTGTGTTTTCCAACAGCCAGTTAGGAAATGACAACTGTCATCACCACCACCGCTACCAATTATCTGTGCCAGGCATTGTCCTGGGCTCTGGTACAGGTATTAAACTATTGAATCTGAATAACTCCAGGAAGTAGGTCCCATTACCACCCCCAATTCACAGATGAGGAAGCTGAAATTTGGGGAAGTGGCCACACAGCTGACAAGGGATGGATCAGGATTTGAATCCAGGACTTCTGGTCCCAGAGCCCTTGCACCAGGACGGGTCTCCTGGAGATTCAAAAGTGAATAATGCATACATAGTCACTGACTGGAGGGAAAGGAAAACATACGATGGCCAGGACCTATGAGTCAGTAGGGGCCAGGCCTTAAAGGGTCTCAACTGCCATTCCAAAGGGTCAGGATATCTTGACCCCCAGGGGTAAGAGCAGATTTGCTGCATTTCAGGAAACCCACTCTTGTTGCCACATGGGGAGATTAGGGCTGCCGCGACAGAACATGAAGACTTCTGGGTTTAAAGGCTGAGCCCATGCCACTGCTCCTGGGAAGCCCTCAGACTAGCCATACTCTTGTCTCTGAGCTCACATGGAGCCTTCTGGCCGCACCCCTGGGATTCAGAGGTGTCCCACCAGGTCCCCCTGGGTGCTGTCCTGATTCCCTCAGTGGAACACCAGCTGATGGACCTCTGGCTCCTCCCTGGTCTGATTTCTCTGCAGCTGGCTCTTCCCCACCAGTCCACAGTTCGTCTCTCCACCCCTGGGAGACAGCATCAAGCAGCCCCACGCGGGGATATTGGCCAAGACTGGAGGTCCCATCCAGACCCGCCTACTTCGCCAGTCCCTTCTCCAAATTTCGGTTTGCTCATCTGTAAATTGTTGCTAGTAACAGTATGTCCCACCCAGGGCTGAAGTAAAGGTGAAAGGAGATCAGGTGTGTAAGGTGCCTGGCAGAGATCCAGGCAGGGCAGCAGGGGTGGTTCCAGGCCACTCTCTCCTCCGTCTGGGCCTGGGTGAGTGGCCTGGAGGGAACTTCTCGGGGGCATCCGGATGGGTAATGTGCACAATATGGCTGTGCCAAGCCCCTGCCTGGGGGAGACCATGAAGAAGGCCCTCCCTTCCTCCCCTTCCCCATCACTCAGCCTCCTTGCAGGGCCTGGGCACTGCCCACGCTGGAGACCGAGCCAGGGATCTCAAGGCAAATGACAGGACTGAGAACCAGCTCTGGAGGGAAGATAAGGGCCTAGAAGCCTGAGTTGGCGGCTGGGGAGAGAGAGGGAGGGGACTGTGAGGACCCATGGGGGCCTGAGCACTGGCCCTAGAGTTCTCCAGACCAGCATCCGATCACAGCACTGCCGCTTTGCAGCTCTGTGACCTTGGGCAACTCACCTTGTCTCAGTTTCTTCATCTATGTGACAGGGGATAAGAGAGCCTCCTTTGAGGAGCAGTGAGCTCCTGGATTTAAATGGCTGCACACAGCAGGTATTCAATAAGTGCTCTTTAGGGGCAGAAAAGGAGGGAAGGAAGGTATCTGATTACCGTAGTCCAGGCCTTTCTGGGTGATCCTGGCCACGACGCCAGGGTTGGTGGTGGTCACAACAGCAGCTGTGCCCAGGGTGGCCAGCACCAGCAGGGTTGCCCATCTCAGTGCGTTGTCAGGGTGCCTGGCCATGTCTTCGTCCTCCAAAGCTGCCAAAGCCTTGAGGCCTTGAAGGGGAGCCAGGGATCTATAAAGGAGCTGGCTGGGGAAATGCAAGCCAGTTGGATGTAGAAAGGAGGAAGGAAACTGAGTGGGGGCGGGAGAGGGGGAGGGCTGTTGTCTGCCATGGTTGGGGCCCAAAGTGGAGCCTGGGAGCTGGGGGGTGAAGGGGAGTAGGTGGGCATGGACGTGTGTGTGCACGCATGTCTGTGTGTGTGTATGGGGTGGGGCTGCATGTTTGGCAGGCATGTATGGTGTGTGTGTAGCATGTGTATGGTGGTGCTGTGTGTGTGATATGTATGGGGATGGTGGTGGTGGTGTGTGTGTGGGGGTATGTGTGATATGTGTGGGGTATGTGTGGAGTGAGTGCATAATAGGATGAGATTTCTGGCTCTGGGCATCATTCCCTAGGCATCCCCATACCCCTGTCTGAGCCCTCACCCAAATCCCTCCACCTAAGAACTTCATTGAAGCTGGATCATTGGTATATCAGGATTTGTCATATTTTTCTTTCTCCCCCACACTATTGAGATATAATGGACACATACAATTGTACACATTTACAGTATATACCGTGAGGACTGCCACAGCCAAGCTAATTAACACATCCATCACCTCACATGCAGCTATCATGGGGGTGGGGGGGCATTTAAATCTACTCAGCAAATCCAGAAAATATGTTATAGTATTCTTAACTATACTTAAACCATGCTGTACATTAGATCCCCAGAACTTACTCACTTTATAAAGTTACATTTTTCTTTGCATTTTTAACATCCTTGATAATTTCCATAGTAAACTAGGTTTTTTTTTTAATTTTTATTTATTTATGATAGTCACACAGAGAGAGAGAGAGGCAGAGACATAGGCAGAGGGAGAAGCAGGCTCCATGCACCAGGAGCCCGACGTGGGATTCGATCCCGGGTCTCCGGGATCGCGCCCTGGGCCAAAGGTAGGCGCTAAACCGCTGCGCCACCCAGGGATCCCCTAAACTAGTTTTTAAAAACAGACCCTTTAGCATTTTCTCGTCCCGAGAGACAGTAGTGGTAATCATTAAATGCTTGGATTTTTGGAGCCCAAAATCCAAGGGCTTGGCTGTGGTTTTAAATCTCAGCCCGGCCACTCTCTGGTGGTCTGACCTGGGTCAAGCCCCTTAACCTCTCTGGAACTGAATTTCCTCTTCTGTAAAGTGGGGACAATCAGAGTACCCTCCTTCCTTGGATTATTGTGAAGACAGAAAGGGCTTTCAACCACGTAAGGCACTTAGCACAAGGCCCTGCGTAATACGCACAGAAAGGGTAGCTACGAACGTCTCTCTGACTTTAAAAGCAGCCCATGTTCACAGGCCAAAATTTGAGAAAGAACCAAGAGAATAACACCGCGTGGAAACCCCGATTCTAGAGACAAGGTGTTTTGTGTTTCTTAGAGTATCCTTTCCCCCATATTTAGTAAGCAGATAGTTTGTTTTTTTTTTAACAGAGAAAAATGGGATCAGGCTGCTCAGTGTTGTCAAGTTCCCGTTTTTCAGTCAACCTAGTGAGTGTTCTCGCCAACAGCCCTCCACACGCACCGTGTATTATTGCTTCCTCATCCCACAGCTTGCTTCACCAAGCTTTTGTTTTTGCTCCTTTCCACCCCTTCCTTGGACAGACACAGGACCTGAGGCTTGGGAGGGGAACTGCTCTTCCCACGGCCACGGTCACGCAGGCTCCGCGGCCGAGCGGGGACCCCGCGCCCACAGCACCCGCGGCCGCGGCCCTCTGCGCTTGGGGGGTTCGTGGGGGGGGGGGGCCCGTGGGCGCTCCCCACCCCCACCCCAGCTTTCCAGGCGGGGCTTGGTCGGCTCGGCTCGGCCCCTCCCTTTGGCAGCAGCCTCAGGCCCTGGGTGGGCCGGAGCCCCGCCGGGCAGCCGGCTCAGTCTCCATGGTGATGAGAGGAGGGGCGGGGCGGGAGGGGGAGGCCCGCGTCTCTCCTGCTGGGTCCCCGACAGCCCCCTGGCGCCCTGTCTCCCCGACTCTAATTTAATGAAAGTCTAATGAAGCCCGCTGAGCGGGGAGGATGTGAGACCGGAGTTGGTTGGGTTGGGTTGGGTTGGGTTTGCTTCTCTTTGCCAGGTCCTCAAAGGCTCTCCTTCCTGCCCCCATCCACAACAAGAATCCTTCGGGCTTGCTTAGGAATGAAAACAGTGGCCACGTACAGAACATCTACTGTGTGCCAGATGCTTTACATATATTCTCTCCAGGCCTAAAAACAAACCTTGAGGGAGGGATGGGAGGGAGGGGTGATTGTTCTCTCCATTTTGGAGTTAAGAAAACTGAGCCATTTTATGTCCTTGTCAAGGTCACACTGCCTTTCCTGGAGAGAAGACTTCCTCCTCTTACTTGGGGCAGTTGCCAGGAGGACTTGTCACCCTGGGCCTTCACCCTAGCTCTACTTTCTTAGAGCCCCAGAGTCAGATGTCTGTGTCGGAAGGAAGATAGCAGTCAAAACACACAGACTGATGATTTGTCAAAAAAATTAGGCTTTTGTAAAAATTATGTTATGTAGTTTTGAACACTTGCAGTTCTAACTGCCCCAAATTCCTGAGTCCCTTGGGGCTGGGAAGACGTTGCATGGGTGAGGGCGTCAGACAGGAAAGAAACATTACAATGGAACTCATGTGACTATGACTTACATTGCCACAAAAAGGAAATCTTAAAGCCAACTGGCAAGTTTCTGAATAAGCCACCTCCCCCCTGGCTTCCCTCTGATGCCTCATGCCCAACCAAATCCAGATGAATCCATTGGTGACCCTACAGTCTCCTCTTCACTGCTGCTACAGGCCACAGAGGTGCCCTACTGCTTCAGATCTGACTCTCTACTCTGCATGAGTGACAATGTTTTCAACCCAAGTAACAGAAATCCCCAATTCACATTGACTTCAACAATAAGTGTGTTATCTCAGAGAAGTCCAAAGAGAGAGCAGGTATAAAGTTCTAGCTCATTCAGCAGCCAGTGGACATTTGCCATTTCTCCAACTCTCTACTCTGTTAACCTAGTGTCTCAGATTTACTCTCACACTGGCTTCTGCCATGGCTGTAAAGTAGCTGCAGCAGCTCTGGCCATCACATCTAAGTAAGCTTCTTCCAATGCCTCTTCCTCCTCTGCTCCTCTTTTTCCTCCTTTTTTTTGGGGGGGGGGTCTTATTACTATTATTGTAAAATATTTTAAATATATAGATAAGAATAGACTACCGAGGTTTATAAAATCTTAACATTATGCCATATTTTCTTTTTTTGCCATATTTACTTTCTTTTTTTTTTTCAAAGATTTTATTTATTTATTCATGAGAGACACACACACAGAGAGAAAAGCAGAGACACAGGCAGAGGGAGAAGCAGGCTCCACGCAGGGAGCCCAATGTGGGACTCGATTCCGGGACTCCGGGATCATGCCCTGAGCAGAAGGCTGGTGCTAAACCGCAGAGCCACCCGGGGATCCCCATGTTTACTTTCTATAGTTTCTTCTAGCTCTATAAATTTTCATATATGTGTAGTTCTAGGTAACCAGGACCACATTAAGAATTAGAATATTCCCATGATCCTTTCACACCCTCTCCTGCTATCCCAGCTCAACATGGCTGAAAGCATAAGGGAAATACCTGATCCCTGCAGGAACCAAGGTGCATGGATCAAAAGTTGGTTAATTCAGGGGCTGGTTTTGTTCATCTCTCTACTCTGTGGTCCTTAAGACATTGAATTTTCCCAGAGGAAAATGCATTGAGTTTGGAGCTGATGGACCGGGTCCATTGTTCCAGCCAGGCTACCCACTCTCTGTGCACCTCTGATCAAACTCTTACCCTTCTGAAATTTATCCTTATTTAAAAATGGGGAAACACTGCCCCTTATGTGCTATGTTCTGGGGATGACATGAGATAAGGTGTGAATTAGTTTGCATGGAGAAGTTGCTCAGTGCATAGTCTTAATCCGACCTTCATCACTAGCTGGCTGGAGAGTCCTGGAGCCCCCAGGAAAACACACCATGGGGCACCACACTGAGCTCTCCAACCTCTGAGCTTTGGGTTTGGGCTGGATACATGTAGGAGAGAGGAATCCATGGCTCACGTTGCCTCTGGGAGCCTGCACTTGTGGTGCTGTGAGAGGTGATCCCTTCCCACACAGCAAAGCAGTCAAGAGCGTGTGGGCTGGGAACCTTATAGATGGAGTCCCAGCTCGCCACCTGCTCGCTGGGGGAGTTTCAGCTGGTAGCCTAACCTGGCTGAACCTCAGCTTTCTCATTTATCCCCACTTGATCCTCAAACACAGGTCCTTCCTTCGTGGAGATCGGACCTCAAGGTGAGGTACCGACAAGGCAGTCAGACACTGCCCTGTGTGGGTTACCCCTTGGGAGGGTGCCTCCTACCCTGTCATGCTAAAGATGTGTCTGTCTCCTGAGCCTCGCTCTCATAAAAGGGCCTGCTTGGGGACCCTGGTCCAGGAGGTGCAGGCAGATCTTCCTCACCGTAGAGTATTGCTGCTGCTGTAATTTCTGCTGCAATTTCTGCAGTCCCAGAGCAGATCACAAGATATATTTAATGGTGAAGAAATGAAGGGAGGATCAGAATCCAGGTCATAAATTCCAGACAGTAAGAGCTTGGAGCCTGAGGACTAGCACAGCCTGAGCTGACACTCCTGCAAGGCTGCCAGTAGGAGGCAACCTCTCCTCTCCTCTCCTCTCCTCTCCTCTCCTCTCCTCTCCTCTCCTCTCCTCTCCTCTCCTCTCCTCTCCTCTCCTCTCTCTCCTCTCCTCTCCTCTCTTCTCTCGGTATGGTGCTTATAGAAGATTTGCTTCTGACACTGCAAGCATTGGCTTTGCGCAAGGGATAGTTTCTGCAAAGAGCTGAAGGCTGAGAGAATAGAAAACAGAAAGCAAAATTGCTCTCCCAGCAGGGAACCGGGAGAGAGTGTCACTCAGTTCTTTCTTTCTGAAGAGCTTCACTTCTGTTACGACATTTGGCTCTAGCCGCCTGGGCCTCCTCCAGCCAGAGGGAGGATCACAGGAAGTCAAGTAACACCCTGTTGCCAAATGGCCAAGGGCCTCCAACAGTTCCATTAGAAAATAGGTGTGTGCACTCAGCCAACCCCAGGGGCCGAGGATGGTTCCTGAGAGAACTGTGGCCTGGTTCCCTATCTGGCCCTGCCCAGGGATGGTCAGAAGATGGGGCAGGGGACACAGACAGGCTGAGACTAGAGGGGGCCAGTAAGGAACAGGGCCTGGCTTTGGCTTCCCTTCTACGTGGTTGTGCCTCTCTGGACTCCAGGATCCTCATTCATAAAAGCAGCTTCCGCCTTTGGAAGGCTTAAACCATGCCACAGACAGAGCCAACCCTTGGCTAACATTCTCTTTGAATCCTCACCCATCCTGGAAAGTAGGTCTCCAATGAGACCTGTTTCGCAGGTCTGTTTCGCAGATGAGAAGATTGAGGCTCAGAGCAGTTAACCAACTCACCCAAGGCCATACAACTGGAAAGTGGCAAAGGGATGTTGAGAGCTTCAGAAGGAGGGGAGGGGGGTGTCCTACTGGGTTGTGTGATGGGATGACTAAGGAATGCCAGGACCCCTTGAGAAAAATGTCCCCTGTGTAGGCACCTGTCACAGCACTCACCATAGATAGGCTTGGGGGGGGGGGGGGGGTAGACCAGGTGGAGGGAACAGCTCCACAAAAAGCACTGAGGGTGAAAATCCCTGGGGACTGCAGTGTAGACTGCAAGGGGGAGAGTGCCGGGGAGGGCCATGGGGTCATGCTGTGGTCTTGTACTTGGAGGCCAGTGACCACCCACGTTTTTCAAGTATGAAAGTCCTCCCAGGACAGTAGTTAGATTTGCAGCTGGTAGGAAAGCTGGAAAACCACTAGAAATGCAGCAACTCTTTTAAATGAATTTGCATTTTTTCTAGCCTCCAGTTTGGAGACATTTGAAATAAGGAGCCGGGGCGGGGGTGGTGGGGCATCAAATGATATTTGATGGTTTGGCTAAGGGACCTCTGAATGCCCAAAACTTGCCCTGCCTGTTCCCTGCCCCCTGGCTCTCACTACACCTGGGAGCTGAACCCAGAGACTGTCATGCTCAGAAACAAAGCATCGATTCACTGAGCTGGGCCAGTGGCCAGTGGCTGAGCTGAGCAGGAACACAGAAGGCAGTGGGATGAGCCTCTTCCCTCTGTCCGGCCCTTCTCCTCCCAGCCTTGGGCTGGCCTCTGTGCTGCATGGTGGACACATCTCAAGGATGACTGGCTCAGTTGGAGGGACAGAGAGGGAGAGAGTTTAGTATTACTTACTGGTCACCGAGCATGATTTGAAGAACAGGAAAAGGAAACCTGGATGTGTGGCCCTTTAGCCACAGAGGCGAGGAAACCAGGGCCTGTCCATATCCTAGATCCGGCCAATCGGAGCAGCACTACCAAATTCCTAGAGGTGGGGGGAGGACCAGAGAGTTGAGAGTCAGGTGGGGGTGAATGTTTCTTCTCCTCACTTGAGGATGTGTGTGTGTGGGGGGGGGGATCCCAGACAATGCTTCATGGCTATATGGGTTTGCAGATCCTTGGGAAGAATTCAGAGCCTCTGTCCCCAACCCCACTGAGAGTATCCATGCCCCAGGGGGCCAGGACTTCCTTAGTGACAGTTGGAACCATTAAGTGTTTTGAGCAGAGATGTGCTCCTGTTATCAGGGAACATTTATGGAGCACTAACTCTATGCAAACAAAACACAATGCTGCTTGTGCCTCTCAAGTAATTTTAATGAAGTTCACTCTGCCTTCACAGTCGAGGCCTGGAGTACTTCCCATGATTCCATAAGTCAAACTTTTATCCTTTCCATAAATTCCTTTTCTGCTCCAGTTAGCCAGTTGGCTTTCTGTTCCTTGACGTTGGAACCCTGATTCGCAACATTCCCGTGTCTGTGTGTCTGTGTGGTGTACCAGAGCATGCCCGAGTGGCTGTGAGGAACTGAGGTGACCACGCCAACAAGTACCTCCAAAGGCGGTGGTGTCCTAGGGTCTGTTCCCAGGTGTCTGATAGTCTGAAGGTGGAGGCCTCTTTTCTGAGAGCAAAGGCAGACGAGCATTTACAAAATGTCTCTGTGTACCATGTATCATTTAATTTGCTCCACCAAGGAAGGGGTTAAAATTCATATTTGCATGGATAAAGACACAGAGGATCGGGAAGGTCAGCAGGCCTCAGAGCTGCAGGCCTCACAGCTACTGACCGGTGGAGCTGAGAAGTCCAAACCCTGGCCTCCTCCCACAGAGCCCACTTCCTGCCCCATGAAGCTCACACGGGTGGTGTGAGCACCAAGTGGCTGGGAGGCAGCCAGGTGGGGGCTGACACAGTTCAGTGACATCTACAGGCCCAGAGAAAACCCTGGGGGGGCTGATGAGTGCCCCCCGCCCAGTGAGCTTCCCAGCGCATCAGCGGACCGTGACACAGCTGTCTGTGGCTTCCAACCTGGAAGGACGCCTAGAGAGCCCTGCCAGCCATCAAGAGGCTGCTTTGCACCATGCCCTGTGCTGTACGTTCCCCAAGGACTGAACAACATTGGGGTTCTGCCCAGAACTTGCTGCCAACCCCACTGGGGATGAGGTGACTGCCGTAAAGTGGGGCCACCCTTGCTGAGCTCCTACTGTGTGCCAGACCTGGGCTGGTGCTCAGCACTCATTGCGGGACACAGGAGTTGACGACTGGAAATGCTCCATCTCTGGCCAAGTCCTGTCTCCTAAAGAGAGTCTGGCTTTCCTGACTTGCCTTCTCCGATCTCCTGCCACCTGAGGATGGGGCTGCAGGGTTTTCTTGGGTTCTGGTTGGCAGAATGAGGAAGAAGAGGTGGGGAAAGAGCAAGGTTCTAGGGCCAGCTCTGGGGGACAGATCTGTAATCTATCTGTGAACAATAAGGATTCTTACCTATTTTGTTCCCTGATTTATTCCAAGTATGGCTCCTGGCACAGAGTAGGTGCTCAGTAAGTGCTTGTTGGCTGAATGAGGGAGTTTGGAAAAGGAGAACCCCCAGAGAGATGGTAGTGATGGTGGCAAGGGAAGTGGCTGGCTGAAGAGAAGTATTAGACAGCGTTTCTAGGATCCTTTCTAGCATCCCTTCAGGATGCTCTAAATCATAGTAAAGAACTTGAGTTGGTTTAAAACTATTTGGGGAATAGTGGGTGTGTGACCACTATTGTGACTCACTGGGTACGTGACCCTGTGACTGCCACATGCCCTGTGATGGGACCAGTAGGCTCATACATCTATCAGCTGATTTCTGCAACAATCTTTCTACACTTAAATGGTGTCAGGTATCGTTCTAAGCTCTTTGCACATGCACACATGCACATGTACACACACAGCATCCTGAAGAGGTAGGCACCATCTTTATCCCCATGTCACAGAGGAAGACGCGGAGGTAGAGAGAGGTGGAGTAACTGATCCAGGGACACACAGTCGGCAAGTGATGAAATGGGAGTTGATGTGGCAGGGACCAGAGCCCGCCCTCCTGACCTTACACTCCTCTACAAGAGCACAGGGGTGCTCCAGAGGAGGGGCGAGCTGGCTCTCAGGGGCAGGCTACCCTGAACGGGGCTTCTGGGTCTGAATTTCTGTCCCTTTGTCCAGTCTCCTGCCTTGTCTGCCCAGGGAGAAAAAAATAAACATTGACAGGATGAGACTCAGGGTTCATCTGGGGGCTGCTGTTTTCCCAGCTGTGAAGTGGCTGTCTCCTCCCAGCGTCCCCAAGCCAGCCCTGGACTCCAGCGGTTCCAAGGAGCCAGGATGAACTATGGTTGTCGTGGGAAAATGAGCAAACACAGGAGTAAAGGAAAATACAGAGGAGCTGTAATGCCTCCACTCAGAGAGAGTCTTGGATGCCATTTATGATGCCGATCTGGCAGTTTGACTTTCTACCAATATGTGCAGGTATGTACACACACACACACACACACACACACACACACACACAGAAGCTCATTTTATAGTCATAGAACATGGGCATTCATTTGACAATAGGGTGAATGACAATAGGTGAATTTAATGTCTCATTAAATGTTCTCTTACATCGCATTTTTCTTTAGCACTCACATTGCTGGTTTATTTTAATTTACAAGGATATTATATGCCGCACCTCTTACAGTTTGCTTTTTGTGATTGAGGTGTAATTTGCATACAGTAAAAGTCACCCTTTCTAGCATTTATGTCTGAATTTTGAGAGACTCACCATGGTGTAATCACTGCCATAATCAATGTTGGGAATAGTTCATCCAAACAAGTTCCTTGTACCTATTTGTAGCTGTCCCCTCCCAATACCCCGGCGCCTGGCAACCACTGATGTTTACTTTTCCTATAAATTTGCCTTTTCCAGAAAGTTATATAAAAGAGATCATCACAGAGTATGCAGCCTTTGATTTCTCTCATTTTACACAGTGCATTGAGGTTAACCAGGAACTGCATCCATCAGCTGCGTTTCTCTTTATAGTTGAGTAATAATCCATCGTATGGATGTACCACAGTTTGTTTAGCCTTTCACCAGTTGAAGGAATCTGGCTTGTTTCCAGCTCTTGATGATTATGACTACAGCTGCTCTAAACATTCATATACAGGCAAAAGTGTAAACTTACGCTTTTATTTCTCTTGCGGAAATTCCTTGGGGCAAGATTGCTGGGTTCTATGGTACGAGCCTAAACAGATGCAACATTTTTTTTGGAATGTGTAAAAAATGAATTGCAATTTATTTGTGTTTTTTGATATTGTTATAGCAATTTGAATAATAAACAACTAACAGCTTACTGTAAATCCTTTCTTCTTTGTAATGTATGTATGAACATCCTTTTGATAATATGGAGAGGATTATACTACTATGGTTTTATAGTCTGCTTTTTTCAGTATTTCCATGTTACCACTTTAAAATCCAGCACGTCTTTTTGGATTACAACACAGTGATCCCTTGTATGGATATACGAAAATGTATTTAAATAATCCTTTCTTGTTGGATATACAAGTAGATTGTTTTTATTTCTTGGGTCTTATAAACAACATCCTAGAACTAAGTATTTTTTTTCCATTTACTGTTATTTCTTTAGGATAAATTCCTAGTTGTAGACTTATTTCATTTTACTTTTTCCTCAACATTTTTTTCTTTTCTTTTTTTTTTTTTTTAAGATTTTATTTATTTATTCATGAGAGGCACAGAGAGAGAGGCAGAGACACAGGCAGAGGGAGAAGCAGGCTCCATGCAGGGAGCCCAATGTGGGACTCGATTCCGGGACTCCAGGATCATGCCCTGGGCTGCAGGCAGCGCCAAACCGCTGTGCCACTGGGGCTGCCCCAACATTTTTTTTCTTATGCATATATGGAAAGCTGATATTTAGCACAAACTGCACTGCCAATCCAGGAGGAAAAATGGTCTATCTAATAAACAGAGCTGGAATAATTGGCCATCCATATGGAAGAAAATGGAAATGACTCCCTACCTCACACCATACACTAAAAATCTATACCAGATGGATTAAGGATTTAGATGTAAATGGTAAAACCTGCAACTTTAGAATAAAGTATGGGATAGCCTCTTTACACAAAGATCCTTGATGAAAGCTTTTAAACATATTATACAAAAAATTTAAACCATAAAGGAAATATTTAGAACGTTTAATTACATTAAAATTAAAAACTTCCATTAATCAAAAACCCCATTAAGAATGAGAAGACGAGGGGTACCTGGTGGCTCAGTCAATTATGCATCCAACTCTTGATTTTGGCTCGGGTCATGATCTCATGGGTCTTGGGATTGATGGACTGCATGTTTTGCAGCAATTCTGCTGGAAAGTTTCTCCTCCTTTACCCCTCTCTCACACTCAAGAGCACGCACATACACACACTCCCTCTTTCTCTCTCATAAAAATACGTAAATCCTAAAAAGAAAAAAAATTAAAAAACCAGTTACGATCTGCAGTAAGGTATTTGCAACACATATAACTAACCAGAGTGGCATCAGAATATATATATATATAACACCTATGAGTCAGAGACTAATAAATAACACAATAGAAAATGAGCAAAAAAACATGAACAGAAATTCTATAAAAGAACATTTATCACTATTCTTCCAAATCCACGTACATGCCTTAGTATCTGTGGCACATCCCACAATTAAAGACGAAAGAAAAATCCATAATCATTTTCAATTACCTTAAAAGCAGCACATCATTGTACCAACATTAACTTCTCAGTTTTGATAAATGTGCTATGATTGTGTAAGATGCTATCATTAGAGGAACTGAAGTGAAGCCTATATCGAAATTCTTTATACTGTCTTTGCAACCCTCTGCAAACCTAAAATTATTTCAAAATTTAAAAAAAAAAATTTTTTTTTTTAAGTACTACGGAAGCCAAACCATGCAGAGCCTTGGAGGCTACTCTGAAGGGTTTGGATTCTGTGCTGTGAGCAATGAGGTCACTGGAGGGTTTTCAAAAGGTGGGGCAGGGTCCAATGGATGTAAAAAGGCAAAACACAACTTCTTAAGAATCTCAAATATTGTCCGAGATACGGAGGCAGAACTTCCTTTGACCAGATGGAGACTGCCTTGACCATGGGCCCTGTGATCCCTGTGACTGGGGACATATGGAAGGCAGCCAGGGAGAACACAGCATCCATTGATCAGAGTGGACATCGGGTGGGGAGGGAGAGCCCCTCAGCCCGTCATCACAGGGTCCTAAGGGAGATGGGGAGGAAATGGGAAGGCCAGAGGCTGTAGGGGTTGGTGGTGTTTGGGAGGGAGGCCTGGGAACTGAGCCTGCAGGCCCCCACCCTCCGAGCTTCCTGTGTCCCTCAGCCAAGCCCCAGGGCAGCTCGGTCCTCACACCTTCCCACCCCCTCCCACCCCCTGTACCTCTCACTCAGCAGGTAGCCTCCCCACCTTTCCCTCTCTCCCAGTGCTCAGGCATGCACAGTTTCCCCCTCTCCCTCCCTCCCTTCTTCTCAGCTCCCAGAAGAGACCCTGCTCTCTTCATTACTTTTTTTTTTTTTTTTGTCTTCTCAGCTCACAAAATTCTCCATCAGAAAGTCAGATAAACCTTCTCTTTGATCCCACGGCCTCCCTCCAGCTACTGCCCTTCCTCCCCTACTCAGCCAAACTTCCTCAAAGCCCCTTTTGTCTCCCGAGATCAGGCTCCCACTTCTGCCCTCAGGCCATCCTCCCCACTCACCACCCTCCCTGCACCTCCCACCCCATAGATAAGAGCAACACCTTTCCCTTGGTTTACTCATCCCTGTGCCCCACTTTCTCTCTTTTCAGAACACTCCTCACCCCTGGAAGTATTACATTCTTACTTCTTGTCTGTCTCCCTCACTAGATTATAAGGCCAGTGTTACCTGTTGAACTGTGTGTTCTCCACCCCCACTCCTGCTGCCAAATTCGTATCTTTGGTCCTAATGTCCAGTACCACACAATGTGTCCTTATTTTGAGCTCTGGTCTTGATAGAGGTAATACATTTAAAATGAGGTCATTACAGTGGGCCCTAATCCAATATGACTGGTGTCTTCTTAAAATGGGAAATTTAAAAGCACATACAAACAAGAGCATGCCGGGAATCCCTGGGTGGCTCAGTGGTTTAGCGCCTGCCTTGGGCTCAGGGAGTGATCCTGGAGTCTTGGGATTGAGTCCCGCATTGGGCTCCCTTCATGGAGCCTACTTCTCCTTCTGCCTGTGTCTCTGCCTCTCTCTCTCTCTCTCTCTATCTCTGTCTCTCATGAATAAATAAATAAAATCTTTAAAAACAAAAACAAGAGCATGCCACGTGAACATGAAGATGGCAAATCACCAGCCAAGGAGAGCCATCTAGAACAGACCATATTCTCTCCTCCAGCAGGAGGAACCAACTAGGACGATACCCTGATCTCAGACTCTTAACTTCCAGAACTATGAGAAAATAAATATTTGTTGTTTAAGCTGTCCAGTCTCTAGTACTTGGTTATGCCGGCCCTACTTACTGATGACAGCAGGAACTTTGCTCTGCTCACTTCCCTGTTTCCAGTGCCACGAACAATGCCTGGCACACAGTAGGAGCTCAGTAAAAATATTTGCTTTTTGAAGGAATGAAAGAACTTTTTCCAAACTCAATGGATGCTCCTTTTGGTCACCTGATAATTATATTTTAAAGATATATTTATTAGACTAGGAGAAACGTGTAAGATACGAAGGGATAAACTGTGAGAAGCATATCCTCTCAGGGATCCCTGGGTGGTGCAGCGGTTTGGCGCCTGCCTTTGGCCCAGGGCGCGATCCTGGAGACCCAGGATCGAATCCCACGTCGGGCCCCCGGCGTGGAGCCTGCTTCTCCTCTGCCTCTCTCTCTCTCTCTTTCTCTCTCTGTGTCTATCGTAAATAAATTAAAAAAAAAAAAAAGAAGCATATCCTCTCAAAGATGCTCAATGAAATAGGCACCATGTGCTCAGGTAGACGGGTGACCTTTTGAAGACTTCCACAAACCACTGTGTACCAATCATATTGCCAGGCACTTATGTTCCTACTGTCTTCACCGTGTGGAAGCTGGCCTCCAAGGTGACCCCCAGTGACCCCAACCTCCATGTAGAGTCCCCTCCCACACAGAATAGGACTATGGTAGGATATGGAGGAAATAACAACATGTGACTTCCCAGCTTAGGCCATAACAATGTGCGACTTCCCAGCTTAGGGCCATATAACGTTGTGACTTCCACAATCTTGGGTCACTGGCTCTGGGTGAAGCCAGCCGCCATGTGGTGAGGCCCCACAGGTTGGAGAACTGAGGCATCCGCCAACAGCCAGCACCAGCTGGCTGGTGTTCATCAGCTGCATAAGCGAGCAGCCTTGGAAGTGGATCTGTCGGCCCCAGTCAAGCCTTCAGGTGATGATAGCCCTGGCCAACACCCTGACTGTGACCTCATGAGAGACTCTGAGCTGGAAGAGCACAACCACGCTGTTTCTGAATTCCTGATCCATGGAAACAGAGCAACAATCAATGTTCCTTGTCACTATAAGCCGTGAGGTTGTGGAGTCATTTGAGCACAACTTCGAGGACAGCTCCATGTTCCTGGGCTGAGAGGGCTGTCAGTAGCTTTAGCGCCCGGCAAAGTTCCCACGCTCATATTTCAGCCCTTGATTGAACAGGCCTGTGAGCAGACTTAACCCTGCCTCTCTCTCTCCCCTTGAAGTGTCCATGGCTTCTTCCAGCTCTGCTCCTCACGCTCCTGGGGGCCTAGGAAACTCCTTCTCTGGCTGCTTGGTGAGCTTCTATTCTACCCCTAAAACCCTGGGCCTTCCTGGGGTTCCACCCTGGGCTCCATTCCCTTCCCACTCAACAATCATAAGTCAACTCAAATGACCAGTGAGTCAAGGCTCTCCCTACTGCTCGTTATGCTGCCAGGTCCCCAATCTTCCCCCCAGCTCAGATCTTTCTAGAGCCCCAATTTGTCATCCCCTGGATAGGGACATCCCCCAGGAGCCTCAGGCTCAGAGCTCCAAACTATATGTATCCTCTCCTCAGTCTTGTTCCATCTAAGAGGGGGCATCCCACCAGGAACCTGATGCCATCCTGGGCCTCCTTTCCCCTCAATGATTGCAGCCACGCCAGCCCTGTGGATTTTGCCTCCTGGATAATTCATTTAGTGTTTTTTGTCTTCTTTTCACCCCTCTCACCCCCTCCTACAAGCATCCGGGCCATCACCTCGGGCCACCTGGACCACTGTTCTTCCTGCTGCCATCTACTTCTCTTCTCCACAAGTCATTCTGCACAGTCAGAAGAAACTTTAAAATCTAAAATTGGCTATGGTCTTTTCTGTGCTTAAAACTTTTGCTGGCTTCCTATATTTTACAAAAAGAAAGAAAAAGAAAAGTCTCAATGTGTCACATAAGTTCCTCCTTGAATTGGCCCCTGCCAACCTTTCTCCAGTCTCATCTCTCTTCTGCCTCAGGACCTTTGCACTTGCTGTTTCTTCTTCCTAGAATTTGCTTCACTCAGTTATTTATGACTCACTGCCTGGCTTCCTATAAGTCTCTACTAAAAAGTCTTGGCTTTTTTCTCCAAGAGGCCTCCCCTGGCTGCCCTTCACAGAATAGGAACTCCCAGCCCCTTGCCCTGATTTATTCAGGACAGCACTTAGCACTTGTCACTTCACGCACATTATACATTTATTTGCTTATCAGTTTGTCTTTTTCTATCTTTCCACTGAAATGGAAGGTCCACGAGGGCAAAAATTTTGTCTGCTTTTTTCAGTGTGCCCAAACTCAGTGCTGAATAAGGTCTGGCATGCAGTAAGCACTCAACAGATATAATCAGTGAATGAGCTTCTTGCCTTACATTTGGGCTGCAGCAACACTGACCTGCTATTGGCTGCCCACACACACTATGCTGCTTCTTACCTCCAAGCCTTTGCTCATGCTGATCCACCTGCCTGGAGGCCCTTCCTCCCTGGTGGTAATATTTCCTATAAAACGCCTTTAAGGTTCTGTTTGGGTTTTCACTTCCTCCAGGCAGCCTTCCCTGATCACTCCCCTCTTTGCCTGGGGTAAGTACCGTTTCCAGGCAGGCTCCTGAAGTACTCAATTGAAGTACGTATCATCACGTTTTTGAAGGACATATTTGCTTGCTTGCTTGCTTATTGTGAGCATCTTGGGAGCAAACCTTCTTTCTGGTAAATCCTTACCATGTAGCCTGGGATAGTCAGTGCTGAGTGAATGTCTTTATGAAGGAGTGAATGAATAAACAAATGAATGAATGAGTCAGCTTGGGTCTAGCCATAACACTCACTCTGTGACCCTGAGCAAGTCTGTGTCACCTTTCCAGACAGGGAGTTGCCAGTTTTTTTCTCATCTGTGTAACCAGGTGTCTCACCAACCAGCTGTGTTTATTAAAAATACAATTTCTGGTCTTGGCCCTGGGGGTTCTGATCCTGAGGAAGAGGGAATGCCTGCACAAAATGCACCTCACAGGCCATTCTCATGTAGCAGCTGCAAGACACCATGGCTTCCAAGACCCCTTCTTGCTCTGCAGACCTGAAATTCTGTTTTGACACAACCCAGAAGGGGAAAGTGGCGCTTGATGGCCCCTGGGGGACTGTGCGTGGGGGTAGGAGGACACAGGCACGGAGAAGGCAGCTGCCCCCTCCCTGACCAGGGCTGCAGACTGAAAGGGGGAGAAAGACAAGCACAGCTGCACAGGACAATTTAGCTCTTTCATGGCGAGCTAGGTTCTGCGGCGTGACCCTGCCCCCTTCCTGTTGCCACCCCAGAGCGCCATCTGTTTAGTTTTTTCACACTGCCCAGACCCTATCACCCTAGGTAGAGGCCCAGGGTGTACTTGGTGGCCCTGGATCCCTGACATGGGGCCACAGAGGGAAGGGAAGGGACCATCACCATGAGAAAGGACAGAGAGGAAATAAGCACTTTGGGGAAGGAGACATCCGTGCTGGGATTCCCAGAGATGGGGGTAATCAGGCTAAGCTGTGACCTTGGGGTGGGGTGGCTTGGCACCCCATTTTCCTATTTTTGGCAACTCTGTCACTCCAAGGTGATGTGGGGACATTCCACTAACCCTCTGAGCCCACCCCCCCTTGCCTTCTCTGTGGCAGCTCTGATGATGTTGTAAGGAAGACTGTCCGGTCCCTGTCATTCCCAGCACTTAGATTTGGGGGTAGATCCCTGGGTGAGGGGTCAGTATGATGGACTCTAATCCTCCTCTGCCCATGGACATGTTGTGTGGCCTCAGAGAAGACTGTTGCCCTCTCTGGGCATCTTTGCAAGGCAGGTAGGGTCAGAATGGAGGATGTCTAAGACAGCCTGTCAATTACTCTGTCCTTGCAAAGCATATCAATAGGATCTACTATCAACATGACTTACGAGTCTTGATGTTGACCTTGAGCACCTGGCTGAGGTAGTGTTTATCAGGTTTATAGACTGTAAAATTGTTTTTTCCCTCCTTTCCAGACTGTGCTCTTTGGAAAGAAGTCACTATGTGCAGTTTACTTTAGAAGTGGGGAGTTATGCTCCATCTCCTCAAAAATGAAGTATCTGCACAAATTATTTGGAATTCTTCTGCATGGGAGATTTGTCTGTTCTCTCCTGCTTATTCACTCATATTTATATCCGTGTAATACTTGCATTTTTTTTCTTGTTCAAATTGTTGCAGCTTTGGTCATGAGAAGCTCTTTCAGAGGGTTTCTGTGGCTCTTTGACATACCTCCATCATTGTGGGTTTTGTGTTTGTTGTTTGGCTCTTCCTTACTTCCTCCAGGCTCATCTTGTGTATTTCCTACTTTGGTGCTAGAATCAGCTATTTCTCCCCTCTGACTTCTTTTTTTTTGGAGAATGGTATTTGAAACCAAGATGTGGGTGTTAGGTATGCTCATTGCTACTGGGGCATCACTGCTTATAAGCTTCTTCAGCTGATGGAATGAGGAAATATATGTGTATATAATGACTTCAGTGTACACACATATCCGTAAATGTTTCTATATGTATCTATCAATCTACCTATCTTCATCTATATCTTTGTTAAACTAAGCATGAGTTCATACTGTCTCTGGCTCTAACCCATTATCACAGAGATCATTCTACCCCCTGCTTCTCTGTAAGCTCTTACTCCATCAGTAAGAAACCACCTCACTCTTCTTTTGATGATCAAATTGTCTGAACTTTAGTTAGTGGAAGCTCCTTTTTTTTTTTTTTTTTTTTTGGAAGCTCCTTTAAGTTAGATCCTTTCACTTGACCTCACCATTCTCCAGCACTTCCTTGATTTCTGATACAAGATATTTCAGGTTCACCTTGCGCTTTTCCTGCCCAATCCTGGAATTAGTTTCTTCTCTAAAGATGTGGGTTTTACTTAGTGGAGGTTGGTATTTAGGAACCAAGGTGTGGGTGCTGGGTGTGCTAATCGCTCTGAGGGTATTGTAGTTCCCTGGCCCTGTCAGTGGGTAGAGCTAGGGAGTGTGTGTAGTGTGTGTAGTGTGTGTGTACATGTGTGTGCATGTCTTTTATTTATTTTTTTAATTTTTATTTATTTATGATAGTCACACACAGAGAGAAAGAGAGGCAGAGACATAGGCAGAGGGAGAAGCAGGCTCCATTCACCGGGAGCCCGACGTGGGATTCGATCCCGGGTCTCCAGGATCGCACCCTGGGTCAAAGGCAGGCGCTAAACCGCTGCGCCACCCAGGGATCCCTGTGCATGTCTTTTAAAGCGTGAGCTCCTACCACTATCTCTAGTTAAAACTCAGAGCCACAGATCTTTTCTCCATTCCACATTTTTAATTTGCTTTCCTCGGAGTGAAGACCTGGGTTCTCAAATCATCAATATATTTGCTCATTTCTTCAATCATGCAACACGGATAGTAGCTTCAGAATTGTAATACCAATACCTCTGCCAACTACTATAAACTAAAGTTCAGGAGTTCTTTTCCATTTTATTTGTCCATAAAGTATATCCTACTATGGGGTCAGGAGTCAGAATCGTGTGGCCAAAGTTACTTGAATTAATTATTTTTTGTGTGTGGTTATACTATTTACTCAAAGTACAGTTAAGTTCACTTTTATCTCTTGTTTTCAAGTTTAGAGTTTAAGTTTTCATATCTTATTTAATTTTATTTTTGAAAATGTGCAGTGTTTTTACATAGTTAAAAAGTCAAACTGTATGCAAATATATCCAGAGAAATCTTGTTGCCAATCTCTTTCTTCTTCATTGCATTGTGACCAAATCCTTATGAGTGACCATTTTCAGTAAGTTTTTTATTTATCCTTCCTGGATAAAATTTTGCATAATTAAATAAGTAAGCACACACATAAGTAAATCGTTTTCAAAGAGTTTTTCTTACTTGGAAAGTAGCAGACTATATGTAGTTCTTTATATTTTGCTTTTATTTTGTGTTTTTGCTTAACCACATAAGCTCTAAGTCACTCCAGGTCCATAGAGACCTTCCTGCCTACTTTTATGACTGCATAACATTCCCTTGTTTGGTACCATAGATCATTCACCCAGTTTCCTATAAATGCACATGAGTATTCAAACATTTTGCTATTACATTAATGCCTCAGTGAATAAGTTTATTTATGATGGAGGTGTTTTGTTTTGTTTTGTTTTGTTTTTTGTATTTGTGGAATTATATCTTTAGGATAAATCCTAGAAGTAAAAATCTTGATTCGGAGGCTACAGCATGTGTCATTCTGCTAGATACCATCAAATTCCCTTCTGAGACTTATTACCAATTGGCATTCCTGCCAATGATGTGTCAGAGTGCCTATGTGCTCAAAGCCTCATTAACATGTTGCCAAACTTTTGAACTTTTGCCAGTTTAATAGATGAGAAATGGTATTTCAATGCAGATTGATTTGCATTAAAACTTCTCATACATGTGAGGCTCATTTCCAAATACGTCTCCCTGGGACACATGCAGGGCCATTGCAAACAATCCCAATGGACTGAACCTCAGGGTTGACCTAACCCATGGGTGTTTGGTAGCTGTGGCTCCCCATCACGCCTCAGGGCCAGTGGGGTCCTCACAGAGAACTGAGCTCTTTGGTCCCCCTCTCTTGGTCATGGCTCCTGAAGGCCATGACCCTACTCCGAGGCCCCACCAGCCAAGGGAGCAACTGCTTGCTCCACACAAAGACGACTCTGAGTGAGGAGGATGACTTGGTCTCTGAGAAATGCTCAAGTCTTGACCTCCTCCACAGCCCAGGGGGCCAGTCAGGCCCGAGGAATGACAGAGCCAGGACCATAGGGTACAAAGAACAGAGTGGACTGCTGCCGGAGGAAGTTGTGTTTGGTGACACAAGGCAGCCCATCTCCCCAGGATGATTGACACAGCCTTTTGCTTACCTTTCAGTCTCAAGGCTCATTAACTGTCCTCCCCTGTCTACCTGAGTGACTTGCTTGAAACTTAGATATGACAGTGGCACTCCTGGATTACAAACTTTTGGCTTTCCAGGGTGACAAAATTCAGTTGGGATCTGACCCCTCCCCTTTGCTTTCCCAATGGAATCTCTCTCCCTACATAACACATCCTTTAGTCATCCATTCCCTCTCTCCATCCCATCTATCTGTCCATCCATCTATCCATCCGTCCATCCATCCATCCATCCATCCATCCATTTGTATTAATTTATCTACTGATGCATAACTCATTGCTTCAATGCTGAGTACTGAGGTAAATGTACATTGATTATAAATAAACATTTATTGATGCACACTGTGGATTAGGTGTCTGATAGCAGCTTAGTTGGGTAGGTTCAGCTCTGGGTCTCTCATGAGGTTGCTGTCAAACCATCAGCTGGAGCTGTAACCATCCAAAGCCTGGCCTGGGTTTTAGGGTCCACTTCCAAAGTGCCTTGCTCATGTGGCCAGCAGGTTGGTGCTGACTGCTGGCAGGAGGCTTCAGTTCCTTGCCAAGTGGGTGTTTCCTTAGAGTCACTTGAGCATCCTAACAACTTGGCAACTGGCTTTCACCACAGTGAGAGACCCAAGAGACAGCAAGGAGGAAGCTGCCTGTCTTTTATGACCTAGTCATGATAGTTACATATTGTCAATTCCCCTCCCCCCCCCCATGGTTGATTCTTTCAAGGGGAGTGCCTCAGTCCAGCCCACACTGAAGGGGGCTCCAACTTGGAAAGGCAGGAGTGCTAAGATATTGTGGACATGTTTTAGAATCACACTATCCATCCACCTAGCCAACATTTATTGAGCCCCTGTTGTGCACCTGGCCCTCTTAGCAGCTCATATAGTTCAGAGTGTTGGGAAGCTTATCATCTAGATCGGGGATGCAAACTCGAATGCCCACAGGGTCCAGAAAGTGACCCAGGAAATGCAAATAAGTAGAGTGAACCAGGTAGAGACTCTAGTGAGCTGGGTACCCACATGCTTGAAGTAGATGAAGAGAGGCTGCTGCCCAGAAATTTATGTGAAGCCTCCCTGTTGTTAGATGTTGACAAAGAATTCAGTTTGTTGTTGTTGTTGTTGTTGTTGTTGTTGTTTTAACCCTGTGTTTGCCTGGTTTGGCCCACTCATCACCAGTTTACAAACTGATGCAGCTACACAACTGAATTTCTCAGTGTTCTTCCCAAACATCTATTCATTAAAAAATGCATGGGGCCCCTTTCTTTCTTTTTTTTTTTTTTTAAATCTAGTTTTTATAAGCAAGGAATTTGAAGTCCTCCACCCATCATGTCCTGGGAATTCTCGGTTTTCTGCACGTCTCTTCCTCAGTGGCTGCTTAAGATTCTTTAGTTGATCAGAGTGGCTTTATTATTTATGATAGTCACACAGAGAGACAGAGACACAGGCAGAGGGAGAAGCAGGCTCCATGCACCGGGAGCCCAACGTGGGATTCGATCCCGGGTCTCCAGGATCGCGCCCTGGGCCAAAGGCAGGCGCTAAACCGCTGAGCCACCCAGGGATCCCCATGGGGCCCCTTTCACGCGTCACAGAAATGATTTGCAATCACCACACACACACACACACACACACACTGCTTCCTTGGGCTGGAATGCCTCCTCTTCTTTCTTCCAATATGAACTTCTTCTATTCCTCTTTCACAACCCAGGTGCAAATGTCTCTACCTCTGGGAAACCTCCTCTGATCCCTCCCCTGGGGGGTGTTCCTGGTTTCCTCCTGTAGGCTGCTACCATATTTGTGTTCCCGCTGCCACCTTTGCTCTCCCTTGCCTCCCTCACAAGGAGGTGAGCTCCTGAGGGGTGGATGAAAAGACAGATGTTGTTGAGCAGAAGGGGAACAATCTCCTTAGTGCGTGGGGCAGGGTTTCCCAGAGGAGGTGGTCCTGGGGGGATGAACAGGACTTGCAGATAGGGGGTCCCCTGGCAGGAGGAAGAAGATGAGAAAAATCACAGAAGTAGGGAAGCGTGGGTGGTGGCTAAGCGGGCAGACTCCCAGCTCCTTTCTCTTTAGACTCCACCTCCCTCCCCAGCTGGAGGGGCTCTTGGCTGCCTTCCCAGATGGTGAGGGGTGAGCTCCACAGGCCCCAAGAAGCTCCAAGTAGCTGGGGAGGGGGGAGGCGGCTGAAATGAGAAACCCGAGTCCTGGATGAGTCATTGATGGAGTCTGTCCTACAATAACAAGCAAGGGCTGGACTGGGAGGAAAAAAGAAACCTCAGGTGGGAGCTAAGGGATAGGCTGGGGGAGTGGGATGGCCCTCGGTGCCCCCTTTCATGGGGTCTTGGCTCTTGGTTTCCACTGTCCTTGGAGCTTGCCCCTTCTCCAGCCTCTTGAGGCAGCCCCCTTGCTGGCAGGTGTCCCTGCAGCTTCTGCCCCCCTTCTACCAGCTGCTCATCCAGCAGCTAGAGGAATCTTTTGGGAAAAATAAGTTTGTCACTTTTCTCCTTAGTTTCCTCCCATGGTTCTTCAGGGCTCTAAGGCAAAACCTCCCCCACCCCTCCTTGTGTCCTTTGTCCTTCTCACTGTGCCTTTTTTGCGCCTTCAACTGTTCTCCTGCCACAGGGCTTTTGCATATGCCATTCCTTCTGACTGTAATGCTCTTCCCTGACTTCTTTTACTAGTTCATTCTTTATCTCTCTTCTTCAGCTTAAGCCTTCAGGACAGCCCTCCAGACCCTTAGAATCTACTGGGTTCCTTTGATACCTGTTTTTTCCCTCTTTAACAACCATATCACCATCTGTGTGATGCTTCATTATTAAGATCTGATCTCCTACTATGCTGTGAGCTATACACGGGAGGACCTGTCTGTCATGCTCACCCTGTTACTACCAGCACTCAGCACACTGTCCCTGGCATACAATGAATGATCAATAAATGCATCTCCCTCTCTTGCAGGACATGATCAATGCTTGTGGCTATTGCCTCACAGCAGGCAGGGGAAGGAGGCAAAGCAGAGATTATTGCTTCCATCATACAGCTGAAAAAATTGAGATTTAGAGAATTTAAGGAAACCCCCAGAAGCCCCCAGGAAATTAGTCGGTAGGCAGGGACTCAAACTCAGGGCCCTGCATATCTATCATGGCCTGCTCCATCAGGAAGTGATTTTAGAAACAGTCCAAACATGATAGGTAGGTGTCTCAGGGAGCAGTGTGACACTACATGACTCACCTCTCTGTGGGTGAATCTCCCTGCTGTGAATTAGGACAGACAAACAAGGTAAGTTTTAAGTCTCAGGGGCTTTTTGTTCTCATAGGTTGGTTCCATCTCTGCCCTTGTGGACCAGACTGTGGGCATCGTAGAAGGTGGGACAGTGTCTGAGATCCCCATGTGTCCCCGGGTCTCCTCTAGTCCCATCCCATTCCTGGTCTCAGGAAACTCATCTAAACATCATATTTCACCTGCAAGAAGAGAAGGTCCTTGAGGGATAAGGGTCCATCTTTTCTCTTCCCACTGTTCATGAAGTGGGCAATGAACCCCAAAGCTTCCATTGGCTTAACCTGTGTTTCCATCCCTCTCCTTCTGGTTTCTTTGAAGAACTTCTCCCCACTCCATGCAGTCCTAGTAGAGCCACCATCATATGATCCCACCAAGCAGTGGGCAGGGAGTCTATTCTGACCCATCAGAATATCCTCATTACCCTGACCACAGTGACTGAGGAACAGACTTGGGACCTAAGCAAGGCCAATCAAGGTCTCTTCCCTAGGATCAGCATATACAGGTTGGGAAAAAATGTGGCGATGCTAGGATTACTGAGCTGAGACCACGCAGACCTGGAGTCCTACCCACCATCTTCCATTGGACAGGAGAGAAACCACCAGAAGAATGATGCAGATATCCAGCACCAGTTCTCACTTTTAAGACCCTAAAGTCCCTTTTTCATTTAGGCTAAGTTGAATTGAGCTTCTGTCACTTACAATCGAGAGTCCCTGACAGGTAAGGTCAGTTTCATCTAGGGCAGATCATGGGTTATGTTACTGTACTCACTCTTCAGCCTTCCAGTTCTGGGTCTTTGGCCCAAGCCCCGACAATAATCCCTCCCCTTAGTCTCAGCATCCCAGAGAGGAGCACAATCCCTTCTGACCCAGACTTCCACAGCTCAGTGTTGTGTTAGTCACATCCTCTGCAACAGATGCCAAAGATGAGAGTTCAAAGTACAAGAAACTTACTGGGGGTGATGCCTCTGAGTGTGAAGGGCATACGGGGAAGAAAAAGCAAGGGAGAGCCTTCAGACCATGCTGAAGGTCTGACATCCATGAAAGGAAGAGAGGAAGAAAGGAGGATGGGGTAGAAAGAATTTCAGGACGCTGTGGTAGGGCACTGAGAAGGTCTCAGCCAGCCTAGTGGGGGAGCTCTGGCACAAAGATGGTTCACAGAGGGATCCCACCTCAGGCAGAGATGCTGACTCCTTGTGCATACTATGCTCAGCTGGGGGCTGTTCCAGAGGCACATGGCCTCAGGTCAGAAGCTGTATCCTGGAGGAATCCACAGCTCACTGAACTTCCTGATACAGGATCCTTCCTGAAGGGAGATCTAGGTGGCATACTCCATGGTTGATACAGTGTCTCTGTACCTACTCATTCTAGTAACAGCCCATAGGAAATTTTAGGGCAAGATTCAAAACCAAGCTTTCTGCTTCCGGAGTCTGTGTTTTTTTCAATGCTAATCTTCATACATTAGTGACCGCAAGGAGTAGATAAGCATTGTCCTAATGCCAACTCCTATTGCCTGGGCTCTATGTTGAGAAGGATTCTGAGGCTGCTTCTAAGTTCTGCAGGAAGGTTCATGATTGATTCTTGATACCTACCATGGGTAGGAAGGGGGTGAGTGTGCATATGTGTGCCAAGTACTTGCTATCCTTATAATAGAAACAAATGAATATTGAATGAATGAATTCAAATCCCAGGACATTCTGTTTGAATTAGGCAACTCTCTTCCCTAAAGTGAAACTGTTTCTAGGGGAGATGTCCTGGCACCCAGCCCTGGGAATCACAGAATCATAGGGACAACTGCCATTTGCTGGGGACCTCCTATATGCCAGGCACTAAGTTAGACTCTTTCAATCATCACTTCATTGGATTCTCACAAAAACCTCATGAGGAGAGGATTAGAGCCTCCAATTTATGCGGAGGCAGTTGTGGTCCCAAAAGAGGAGGGATCTGTGCAAGGTCATGCAGCAGATGGGTAGCCAAGACTCATTTCCACCACTCTTTCCCATTTTCTCCACTCCACCACGTGTAAGACCAATGCTGGGTTTCATTATTTCTCTGAATCCAGTGTAGCAAGTGGACCATGATTTAGTTAATCATTTGACAAAGAGGGAGGAAATACATTTGAACAGTCCTTGGAAAATCCTCTGGAAAGTCCCTGAAAGATGAACCAAATCCAATCCAGGAGTTCAGCCTGTATGGTTGGAGACTGATTTCACAATCACTGGTCCCTCACATAAACAACATCATTTTATGTGTCATATATTAATTCTGTGTACCAGACACAGTGCAAAGCATTTCACACTCATTAACTTATTTAATCCCCTCCAGAGTCCCATGAGGAAGTAAGTATTATTCTGTCTTACAAAGGACAGATCTGAGGCTCGGAAAGGTGAACTTCCCTGAGGTCACACACAGTATGGAACCAAACCATACAAGGATATAGGTATACATGTGGACATTTTTGGTTGCATGTAGAGTAGTATCATGTCTGTAGAGAGTATTTTTGGGAGAGCGTGCATGGGAGTAAAGGTGCAAAGGATGTTGAGAGCCCCAGGGGATGGATTGTAATGAGCACCATTGTTTATAAGCTCTTTCAGATCCATACTCACCCTTCTCTGGGAACCTAATTACCCTTTAGGTGACCAAGCAGTCCTGAAAGGTTCAGTGTTATGGGACCTGGGGCATGTGACCCATTTAAGTCTTTGAATCTATTTTTTTTAATTTTTATTTATTTATGATAGTCACAGAGAGAGAGAGGCAGAGACACAGGCGGAGGGAGAAGCAGGCTCCATGCACCGGGAGCCTGATATGGGATTTGATCCCGGGGCCTCCAGGATCGCGCCCTGGGCCAAAGGCAGGCGCCAAACCGCTGCGCCGACCCAGGGATCCCTAAGTCTTTGAATCTAGAAAGGAGTGACACATGGCTTGGGATTCATTTAGGTAGCACAGGAAGGTGGCGAATAACATAGTTTCTGGAAATGAATAGCTTTGTGTAATTTCAGCCTCCACAATTAGTAGCAATCCCACATTAGGCAAGCTACTTGACCTCTCTGGGCCTTGGTTTTTTCACCTGTAAAATAAGGACAATCATAGAATCTACCTTATAACTGTTACACACTAAGAGAAAGTTCTACTTTGGCATGTTTGTCTGCCTTGATGTATTGCCATCAGTCTTCAAGGGTTCCCAAAGGAGACCCCTGGAGCACCTCGTTTGGTTCCTCTGCTTTCCAGAGGATGGGCCCCCAGTCTTCTAGTTGATTCTGTGAGCTCCCGATACTCTACCTATCCATTATTTCTCTGCTAAACTAACTCAGTCTCTGTTGCCTACAACCCCAGAACACTGGGTGCCATGTCAATTCTGTCTCACTGCAAAACTGGGACTCTGGAGGCCCAGAGCTGTGATCTCCCCAATTCCCAGTGGAATTCTACACCTGACATCAACAAGTCTGTTCTCTCCCAAATTCATGCCTGGAGCAGTGATGCCAAAACAGACTGTTCCTGCAGGTTGGAGACACTTAACTGATCGCTGAATACATGCTAGGGAGGGATCCTTTGGGCTGTGTGGCATGATGAAACTATTTGGGATTATTAGTTCCAAATTAACAATGAGCACATGGGAGGTCCAGGGATATGAAGGGACTTGCTATAAGTTACACAGCAAGATGGGATGGTTCCTAGCTCAGGTTCTCTCTGCTAAAAGACTGGTTAACCTATGTGAGGTGGGAGATGGGAGATGGGGTGTGAATAAGGCTTGGACTTTGAACTTGAGCCCTCATTACTCCACTTGTCTTTTTTTAGTTCTTCACTGATTCCCAGTTTCTTTAAGCTTAATGGCACCTCAGGGCTTTTTGCACATGCTGTTCCTTCTGCCTGGAATTCTGTTTTTTCCCCACCCCCACCCCACCCCCACCCCTCCCCCTCCCCTCACCTAATCCTTTCCCCCTTTTTTAGATCTAGGCTTCTTTAACCCTTCCTAGACCACCAGCTCCAAGTTGGTCCCCCTCCATTTCCCAATGTCCACATTTGTCTGTTGCCTTAGCAGCTACCATACTCAATTATTACGTGTTTCTGTTTATGTTTCTTGCCTGTCTTCCCGGCTAGATTATACATTACCTGAGGGCAGGGGCTCTGACTTCTGGCTCCGTCCCTGGCACAATGTTTGGACAATACATGGATAGACCCCAGAGTCATCCAACCAGAAATCATCCAGTCTGTAGCCTCCCTCCAGAGCTGAGGAACAATGGCTTGATCAAGGTCACAAAGCTAGTCCTCAAGTGCGAGAGACAAGACCAGCCACCATCGCCTCTCAGCCTTGAACTGGGTCCTCTTGACGATGGGTGGCATGGGCTTCACAGGGGCGGGACGTGGGGACAGATGCCTACTCTCCCCACCAAGTCTAAGAAGCAGGTACCATCAGCATCAGCAGAGCATCATCCCCATTCTACAGAAGAGGAAACTGAGGCTTAAGACACTTGGTGACTGGCCCGATCCCCCCAGCTGGGAAGTGGGCGAGGCGGAGACTCAACCCCAGGGCTGAGGCCGCAGCGGGTGCTCGCCTAGCGGGGGGGAGGGGTGCGGGGGACCCGCGGGGCGCCGCAGAGGGGACGGGGTGGGGCGGGGGGCGGGGCGGGGCGGGGCGGGGAGGGGAGCGGGCGCCGCCACAAAGGGGCCGCCGTCGCGCCGCCCCGTCCCGTCCCGTCCCGCGGGGGGAGCAGCGCCCCCGACCCGACCCGCCCCGCGCCCGCCGCCCCTCGCCGCGCCCCGCCTCCCGGCCTGGTCTCTCGTCGCCGGCTCGGTCGGGCTCTCCCCGTGCCCCCGGCCGCCCCTCCCGGCCGCCCCGCTCCCCCGCTCCAGGGCTGGAGGGGCCCGCGCCGCGACAGACGGACCTGCGGACCGAGCGACCCGCGCCGCCGAGCGGAGCAGCCCGTCACCATGGTAACGCCTGCCAAGGCCTGGACCACCTCTGTCCCCTTCTGGTGGGGGTGTCCAGGGCGGATCCGCCCGACCTATTATGCTGTGACCCTGGGTACCTCGCCACGGGTCTGTGTTAACTGCCCCCAGCAGCAGCGGGGGGCGGGGGCGGGGGCGGGGGGCGCCCTCTGGCCCTGTGGTCTCTCCACTCTGGGCCCTGTCTCTCCAGCCACGAAGGGGATGGATGACTTGTGAGCTTTGATGTTGCCCCCTGCCAGGCACGGATCAGAGCTGGTACCTATAGCCCTTGGGCCTTAGATGAAACAGGGGGGTGGTGTTGCATTTTAGACTTGGGGCTGAGGATAGGTGTGTCCACTGTCCCCACACAGGGTGGGGATGGGGATGAGGGTTAAAGGCTCTTCCCAGTGCTCGGTGGAGAGGAGGGAGTGGCTCATCCAAACTTGGGGTGGTTTCGCCGCTTTTGACTCAAGGCAGGAAAGTGGGATGTGCACATTGTCCTGACACGAGGTGGTCTGGTGGGAACTGGGTGGGGAGGCAGGCCTAGGGGGAGGGGGAGAAGGAGGGCAATACTTCCATACTGTGGCTTCCCCGGCCGGCCCTTCCATAAGGTTGAGATGCTCTGGGAGGTGCCCGTGCTCCAGTATCTGGGAACAGGGAATGAAAGAAAAGTCTGTTTTCAGGGAATCCCAGCCCAGGTCCGAACAGGCGCAGGAGCCCCAGGCAGATTCACAGGAGCAGAGGGGATTTAGAAAAGTGCTGTGAAGACAGGCCAAGGCTTTAACCCGTTGACTGATTCACCATGTGAATTTGTGTGGGTTTTCACTAGATGCGCATTCATATGCGGAAGACTTCTATTTAGACGAGAACACACACATGCAGAGTACACCAAAGCGTGCTCCCATACTCACACGGCTGAACAGACATGCCCTCTGATACACACACACACACACACACACACACACACACACACACTCCGCTTATCCGCGTGCTCTCCCTACTGCTAAAATATGGGCATACACCTGCACCCACACCAGACACATATTGCAAAACCAGGCTGCTAGATCCGTACACCGGCAGGACAGGTGTACACGCACATTGCTGCCGGAGCTGTTTGACAGAAATCTTCATAAGCTAATGGTTATTCACCTCTCACCACTGGCAGTGCTCTGTGCTGGCCAATTTACGTGCAGGAGCATGTATAACTCACACCAGCTCTAAAAATAAAGCTGCTGCTATCTCCACCCCACAGATGGGGACCTGAGGCTCTGGGAGCTTCAGTGGCTGCCCAAGGTCACCCAACTAGGAAGTGGGGAGATAGGACAGCCTGAATTCTGAGCAGACACTCAGCTGTCATGGCCACTGCAGAACCACACCTGCACCACGTAGTCTTTGCTAAACCTTCCCTAGTTTTGGACCTAACTCAGTTATTCCTTTTAGAATCCAGAAACTCCTTGCTGAACATCAGACCCTCAGATCAAGAGTCAGGCCCTGGGTGGCTCCTGGAAAAGGTTGAATAACTCCTAAATAGGAACGATGGACAGACTTTTCTCCCACCTTTGTTACCTGCCCACCTCTCTGGCCTCACCTCTGTACTTCAGTCCACTCTGACCTTGGTTCAGAGCCTCTTCTGTTTCGTGTTCCCTCCTGACCCAGGGCCTTTGAGTATGTTGCTGCTGCTGGGTGGCACTCCTTCACCTGAAGAATTCCTATCCATCCTGTAAATCTCCACCCAAATACCATGTCCCCAGGAAAGCCTTTCCCAATTTCCCCGACTCCCACTCTAGCATGCCATGGATCTTCCCTCCATGGACCTATCACAGTTACTCTTTTCATGGTGTGATTTGAGTAGAGGCTATTGTAGTGTTCAGGGCAGCCCAGCGTCAGAGCATCTTATGACAAAAGCACTCTGGGCTTATCTGGTTTCACATTCCCGAACTTTTAGTATTATCCTAACAATTTTTGCATTTTCACTGACTGGATAAGGTAATATGAAGAAATAACAAAATCAGAACTTTTCGGTTAATATTTTTCTTTTGATCAACTTATTTTATAAACTTAAAGATATATTTAAGGCATTTTATACCACCACCATGAAAAATTAGTATCCATCGTCATAAACACAAAGTAACTGTTAAAATGTCTGCAATGAAGGCAGATTTGTGTGTTTGCAAATTCTGGCTGGAGAAGATTGGCTGTGGACGATCCCAAGGGGGAGGACTGCTTTCTTTTTGTTAAAAGGAATAACCAGGGAGTGTCTGAGAAGTGTTTTAAGTCCTCTCTGGAGATCTAAACAAGAGTTGGGGTGGCTTTCTGTTATTTCCTGTGGAGTGCATGTCATCCTCCCCAGCTCATCTCATGGGTCACCTGTCATCCTACCTCGCCCTTGGAGAAGAGCTGATTGAATCCAGTTCATCCCACGTTGCCAGAGCACCTGCTTTATAGCGTTCCTCCAAGGCACCTACTGTGTGCCGGGCCCCATGTGAGGACTAAGCCCCGGCTCCTGCCCTGGAGGTTTATACACCCACTTGCTGAGATTTCTGGGCTGGGTGATGAGTGATAGGAGGCCCTCTCTTTGCCTGGAAGCACAAATGTCATGGAAAGAGAAGAAATGCAGGTTGAGAGCAGGGCTCTGAAGGATGGGAAGGAGCTCACCCAGTCCGGGGAGGGGTGCAATGTGAGTTCAGGCAGTACTTCTCAAAGTGGGGCATCTGCCGTGGGTCCTGGGTGGGGAGACTTTAGATGAACATTTTTATTTTATTGTTTTTCATCTTAGTGAGTGGTAGAAAGTGATTTAAGGAGCACAAACACATGATAGTCAATAAAAATCAGTGGATTTGAGTTGGAAATGAATTGACAAAAAGACAAAATGTTGAGTAAATAATAATCAATACCAAGGAAAATAAATTAGGGTGTGCGAGCAGCAAGAAAAAATCATGCATGTGGCGCATGGATGATTGGCCAGCCCAGGGCTAGAGTGTCAAGTGTGTTAGAAGAAGCAGGAAAGGTACGCTGGTGTAGATTGACAGCCAGTAGCAGCAGACTGAGCTGCTAAGACTGAGTAGGGAGCCACTCGAGGTTGTTGAGCAGTGGAGGGTCACAGTGGCTTCTGTGTGCAAAAAGGCCATTGTAGTGGCCAAAGGAGAGGCTGGCCTAGGGAAAGGGCAGGAAAGCTGGTAGTTGTGTGCCAGGTTCATACCCTAGCTCTACCATTTACTGGTGGGAGAGCCTTGGGCTCAGTTTCTTAACCTGTAAAATGGGAATAAAAATACCCATCCCGGGCAGCCCGGGTTGCTCAGTGGTTTAGCGCCGCCTTCAGCCCAGGGCCTGATCCTGGAGACCCTGGATCGAGTCCCACATCGGGCTTGTTGCATAGAGCCTGCTTCTCCCTCTGCCTGTGTCTCTGCCTCCCCCCCCCCCCACCGCCCGTGTTTCTCATGAATAAATAAATAAAAAATCTTAAAAAAAAATACCCATCCCTAGAATTGTTGGGAAGATGGAATAAAATAATGTTAATAAAATAGTGGAGAGTGCTTAGGATAAAACCTGATACAGAACCTTGCTCAGTAAGAAGCTCTAGTTATAACTGCTATTATCATACTGTATTTTGGGTGGGTGATGGTGAGCCCCAAAGCAGAGGCAAAGGGGACAGGGAGACAAAAGGACCAACACGAAACTAAGCACGTGGACAGGTGAAGGGACTTGCTCAAGGTCACACAGATGACACATGACAGAGCTGCACTTGAATGTGGGTCTTCTGACACCCACTTGCTTCTCAGCTCACTGCATCTGGGCTGTTTTTCCAGTTTCTGAAAGTGTTTTTTTTTTCTTCTTTTGAATAAGGAGCCAATTCTCACTCATACCTCCACCCACACAAAAATAAAAAGGATTTCAAGCAGGAGAAGTTTTAGTTGGACACGAGCAACAACTTCCTGGCAGCCAGGGCAATAGAGCACTGGTTTTAGAATCTCCAGCCTGGAGCAGTTCAAGAGGAAGGTCTCAGGTAGTTGAACCTGATGGTCACAAGCTGACATGCACTGGCCTGTATCTGGCCCACAGATGTGTTTAGTCAGGCTAACCTTTAACATATTGGGAGGCTTTACTAAAGTATCAGCAGACCCAGATGATGTTGGACGAAGGCAGCACTCAGTGGGAGCTGATGAGGTGGGGCATGCTCTACTCCCATCCCTTCCTTGACATTGAGGCTGACTGTTGAGGGCCATTCAGGAAGGGGCCAGAGGGGTTATATTTCTCCCACTTGACCTAGTTCTGTCTTCCAGGTCACCTCTCAGTCCTCCCTGTGGGCATTTGTGTCTGTGGCTGGTGGTTTAGATTTTTCTTGGGCTGAGTTGAGGGATGGATGAGACAGATCTTTTTAAACTTTCCCACTATTGGAGGGTTAACTGATCCCATTCAGAAACCATGTCCCAGCTCCAAACCTTCCTGAGCCTGATTATATACCTTGAATTCTAAAATGGCCTTCCTGGAAGCATCCTTCGAGATACATAGATAAGCCCAATGCTCCCATTTTACAGATGGGGAAATTGAGGCCACAGTCACCCCATGAGTCGAGGGTGGAATCTCCCTTTCCCTAGGCATCCCTGCCATGGAGGAGAGGAAGAGGACACTGCCTACCTCAGTTTTTCTCAGCCTTCTCTCTTCCCAAGCTAGGAGGTGCTGATGCTAAGAGGTTCTAAAAGCTTTGTCTGGAGCAAATGGATAAATCTGGGCCTTTAAAAGGAGTTCAGCACACATCTCAGAAAGCCCAGCTAACAACATCTGGTGAGACCATTTAAAAAGGGAACAGGCCTTAAAAACACATACAATCACACTTTTATTTTCCCCCCTTGATAATAAAAGCTACACAAGCTGGTTACCGAATGGTTGGAAAATCCAGCAAACTGTGAAGAAAATGAACCGGGTGACTTCCCAGATCCCTGCCCCGCACAGTGCTCAGGGGCGACCGCAGTGGATGCTTGATTCCATGTCCTCTTGGCCTCCACACATTTTTACGCGGTGGAGATCACAGGGTCTGGGAATTTTTTCTTTGAAAAACATCCAATAGTCAGAAGAGTGGTTGGTTACCTCTGGGGTGAGGGAGTTGCCTGGCAGGGAGCCTCTCTCCGAGGTGGTGGCAATCTCCTATGTGGATCTGGGCAGCAGTCACAAAGAGATGGGCTTTTATGAAAATGCATCAACTTGTTTATTTTGCTTTGTAAAATAATAGTGGAGGGTCATTGCAAAACATTGATCCAGAAGTGTAGAAACCCCCTTCCTGGGATGCCTGGGTAGCTCAGTGGTTGAGCGTCTGTCTGCCTTTGGCTCAGGGCATGATCCTGGGGTCCTGGGGTCGAGTCCCACATCCAGCTCCCTGCAGGGAGCCTGCTTATCCCTCTGCCTGTGTCTCTGCCTCTCTCTCTGTGTCTCTCATGAATAAATAAAATATTAAAAACAAAAACAAAAACAAAACCCTTCTTCCCCCCACAGGGGACAGCTCCTTTTCTGTGTCCTTCGGCCCCACAGTAGATCCCTTGTGTCCGCTCCGAAGGCCCGTGTGCACGTCCAGGCATTGGCCCTGCAGCGGGATCTGTGGGCCCCCTTGGGGGTTCCTCCTCTGCTGCCTGGAGGGGCGGCGGGAGGGCTGCAGACCGGCTCTGGCTTGGCTCCCTCCTCCCTCCTCCCTTTTCAGCTTCACGCTGGCTCCTGGCTCCTGCAAAGGAACAGTTAAAGGCCCAGCCTGGCTGCGCTCACTGGGGAGGAATGGAAACACATCGATTAAGTTTCACGGAAATCATTTTGAGGGGCCCGCGCCTGGCCAGCGGTGTTTGGGTTCCTGCGGGCCCAGGCTGGGCTGCCCGATTGGTTTTGAGTGGACAGTGGCCAGCTTTCCTTCCTGGGGGTTCCTGGGCTCCTTACTGTGTGCTTATCCTCATACTTGGATAGCTTATGAACCCCTGGGGTTCAGGCCTGTAGCAGGTAATGGTCTGGCCAAGAGCTTGGAGTCCCATTAACTTGGAACATTCTTGTTTTTTACTGGCTGCCCCTTAAAATCGTTATAGTGTGTGGCCACTGAGCCCATTTGTGAAAGCCAAAGGCATCCCATCTGCGAGCTTTAGTCTGCGAGAAGTAAACAGCTTGAAACACTGCAGGAGAGGCCGCTGGGAAGGCCACCCCGAAGGCTGGTGGCTGCCGGTGGCCAAGGAGGGGGGCAGGCAAGGCCCCAGGGGGCAGGGGCAGGGGGCGGGGGTGGGGTGGGGTGGGGAAGAGGGTGGGCCCAACTGGCCAAGACTGGGTTGGATCCTGGCACAGCCTTTCTTCTCCTTTCTGCAGTCTTAGACCTGATCAGCTTCAGAGTGGGATGTTCCCTCTGCTCCAGGACCGTTGTGTGGCTAAGCCAGGGAATGTGAGTGCAGGGCCTGGTACACGGCAGGTGCCGAGAAGCTGCTGTTATTCTTGGGGTGACAGCAGTGGATTCAGAAAGGAGTCAAAAGGGGAACATGTCTTCACACAGAGGCGGTGACTCCAGCTTTGACAGGAGGAATAAAAACAAAAAGACAATCCCCAAAAAAGCAGCAGCACCTTTACCTTGCCTCCATCATCTCCCTGTATCCGCAGAAGAATCATCTGAGCAAGATACGATAGGCTCTAGAATCCTTGTTTACAGATGAGGAAACTGAGGCACACAAGACTGAGATGGTTAGCTCAGTGTTGCTCGGAGGTTGGCACACAGACCGTAGTCGGGACACAGGCTGTCACAGACTGGAGCTAAGTAACATGGAGTTGTGTGGGTGGGAGACTCAATCCCTTTAAATATTTCTGTGGTGTTCTGAGGTCCCCAAAAGAAAATCCCCCCTCTCAAAATAAGATGTCTTCACCATCTTTCTAATGCGTGACAAGCTTGCTTTGGAAGAAAGAGAGAAAATTAATGAGCCTTTAGGAGGTGACCAGATGTCCTAGAATTTAATTTAGAAAATATATTTGTTCTCATTACTTACTTTTTCTTTTAAAAAATAGTTTATTTGTATAGAACTAGACCAATAAAGAAATATATTTTATATAATAAGTGTTATTTATTCTATAGTTATATGTTACATTATTTATGGAAATATATACTAATGTAAGGTATAGCCTGTAGCTATAATAATAAATACATATGATAAATATAAATATATTTATATAAATAAAATAATACAAAAACCGCCCAATGCATCATTCGTTTATTTTTGGAGTTCCATTCTGTACATGCCACTTGATGATTTTCCACGTAAAGTAATACCATTATAATAACCACAGTAATGGCCACAAGCATAACAGCAATGGCTGTTGCTGAATGAGCACCTACTAAGTGCTAGTCCTGTAGAGAGACCTACGTGTCTTACCTCATTCGGTCTCGATCAATCGTTTAAGGCATGTACCTCGCAAGCCCCGGTTTTCCCAGTAAGGAAATTGAGGCAGAGAGAGCTAAGCAACTTGCCGGTCACATAAGCAGGAAGTGGCAAGAGCCGGGATTTGAACTTGGGCAGTCTGGCTGCATTCTCATAACCAGTATGGTGGCATAGGGTCTCCATTTACAATGCAATTATGTAAGTTTTGTTTTTTTTTTAAGTGAGTGATTTGAAAAAAAAAAAAAAAACCAGTAAGAGCTAATAGTACAAATGGTACTGGGATATGCTAAACTTCAATGATTAAATTTCCACAAACAAAAGGAAACAAACCTAGCTCATCTACGGGTGCACACAAGGAAAGAGGCCCTGAGAAGGAAAGCACCTACTGAAGGTGGTGGCACAGTGACTTGGAACCCAGGAAGCAAATGCCCCGGGAGAGGCTGGGTGGGGTGGAGAGGGCATGGGGTGGGGGAGGGGTGCTGCCTTAATTGACTTAGTGTGTCCATGTGTTCACAGATGTCAGACAGGATCCTCTGTCTTTGGGTCCCCATTCCCACTGCTGTCCTCAAGGATTGCGTCAGTGGAGAGTACCTCTTGGGGTTTTGGCCTTGCTTTGGAGGGAAAGAGCACTAGAAGAGGTGGCCAGGCCAGATGAGCCTTTCCCTGTTCTGCCAACTGAAGATGCCCCCGGCCCAACCTTGCCGAGCACCTCAATGTGAACGTAGCCCTTCCTGGGCACGCGTGCTTTTGACATCAAGTACCTGCAATACTTCGTCCCCGCTGAGTTCATGCCATGTCGGTGGCAAGACCCTCCTTCCTTCAGAATGCAGGCCGTAGACAGGCATTCATTGCTTCTGCAAACAGTGGTGGGGACCCTACCCTGTGCCCAGTGCTGTGTGGGTGCTGGGGCTCCAATTGCCCCGGGCTAGCGCCCCCTGTTTTATAGCCTCCTGGCATTGGACTCGCTGGGGGGTAGACAGTGTTTTATTTCCCTGTCTTAAGGGACCTCATTTGTAAAAATGATTTTTCTGCCCCACATAAGCTCCCTTTATGCTGGATTCTCATTCATTCCCGTCCTCCTTTGCATCCCTCAGTGACAGGTGGGCCGAGAGCTTACAACCAGTCTGGGCCAACCCGAACGGCCTCCCCTGGGCTTCTTAAGAACTGAAGATTGTAACCCGTGGGTTCTAATACTACACCTGATTGGAAACCTCCGGTCTTGTCCAGGCTGTTTGACAGATGGGAAAACCTGTGGTTCAGAGAGGGACGTTCTGTTTGTCCTCCCACAGCGTTTACTGAGCAGGTATTTTGGCCCAGGCCCTGCGCCAGGAGCCCGAGGCCCTGGAGGAAGAGGAGCCGCCCGCTGTGGCAGTTTCGAGGGCTGCTGGTCGTGGTCGCAGACTTTGTAGCCCAAAGCAGCCTACGGTTATTATCTCGCAGCTCTACAGATGGGAAACCCAATACGGGGCTCACTGGGGTCAAATCGAGGTGTTGGCAGGCTGCCCCGCTTCCGGGGGACTCCAGAGGAGAATCCGCTCGCCTTTTGCAGCAGCTGGGAGCAGCCCACATTCCTGGGCTCTTCCTCTATTTTTAAAACCAGCAACATGGTCTCTCTTGGATCCTTCTTCCGATGTCACCTTTGCCCCTGACTCCCGCCTCTTCTGCATCCTCTAGCACTTTGGAGGCCCCTTATGATTGCATGGGACCCACCTGGATAATCCAGGAAACGCTCTCTATTTTAAGGCTGGCTGATTCACAATGCTTATTCCAACTGCAGCTTCTGTTCCCCTTTGCTTTATGAGGTAACATACTGACGGGTTCTGGAGATTAGGCTATGGGCATCTTTGGGGGCCACTATTTTGTTTACCTGTCCTGTCCTCGGGGACCCCAGAGCCCTTGAGGGAGATGGCAATCAGCATGGGAACTGCTATGATAGGTGCGCTGTAGAAGCTCCACACTGGTGGTGTGGAGGAGGGAATTCAGGAAAAATCTCATGCCACAAATGAGGCCTCACCTGACTCGAAGAATGAGAGGGAGTTTGCCAGGTGAAGAGGGAGTGGAAGTGGAGGGCATTCCAGGAGGAAGGAACTTCAGGTGCAGAGAGGTAAGCAAGAGAATGCATGCAGCACTGTGGCTGAAGCATGAGAGAGGCCAAGGGGCTATGAAGATCTCAGGGGACCTGGATGACCGGAGGCCCATGCTTTCCTGAAGGCAGCAGGGATACTTTCATGGTCAGGTTTGCATTTGAGAAAGATCACTGTGGGTTCCTAATCTAGAATGGTTGGAAGTGAGGCAGCCTAAAGGTTGGATGGCAATGAAGAGGGGATTCAGTGGAAGAGACAGAGACCTGGGTCAGGGCAGGGACAGGGGACCAGAGCAGAGCTGGTGGGTGAGCTGCTGCAGGTGAGAAGAGTATAGGACACGGCTGAGGGGTGTGTGTGAACAGAGGAGGCAAGAGGAGGGGCAGGATGGGGAGCAGATATCTGGCCCGGGAGTCTGACTGGACTGTGCCGTCATCACTAGGGTAGAGGCATGGGCATAGGGACATATTGAGTTGAGTTAGATGTGTTGATGATCTGTGCCTGGTGGTCTAGGGGAGGCATCCAAGAGGCAGCTCGTTATATGAGTCTGGATCTATGAGCTCACATATCAATTACATTAATTTGTATCAATCGGTTATTGCTGTGTAACAAACCACCCCAAAACTTGGTGTTAAAAAACAGCAATTATTTATTATCATTCATGCACCTACACGTTGATGCATCTGCACGTTGACTGCAGGTGGGGCTTCACTGATGGCTCAGCTTCAAACTGTAAGTCTGCAGGTTAGTCAGATGGTAGGATCTGGGGATGCTGGCCTCCCCTTCCCTCTGACCCTGACTTGAATGCCCCCCATTCCTCCACTCCACCTCGAACCAGTGGATGACACTGAGTAAAGACTACAGGAGGTGAGGGAATGAGGATGTCTTGAGGAAGAGTATTCTAGACGGAGGGAGCAGCCAGTGCAAAGGCCCTGAGGTGGAATGATGCCCAGTGTGTTTGAGGAATAGGAAAGAAGGCCAGTGTGGCTACAGGGGGTGGAAGAAGGCTGAGGGGTAGGGGTAACAAAGGAGATCAATGAGTTAGGAGCAGCTTTAGTCATATGGGGCCTGGAAGGTCATGGGAAGTGGCCACTACCCTTATTATTACTGCTATGATCACTTTTCACACTCTCCTCCTATCCCCCACAGGACCCCCCATCCCTGGACACAGCCATCCAGCATGCCCTGGCAGGCCTCTATCCTCCTTTTGAGGCCACAGCGCCCACCATCCTGGGGCAGGTGTTCCGTCTCCTGGATTCTGACTTCCAGGGGGATGGGCTGAGCTTCCTTCTGGATTTCCTTATTCCTGCCAAGCGCCTGTGTGAGCAAGTGCGTGAAGCAGCCTGTGTAAGTTGGAAGGGATGGTGGGGCTGGGGGACAAGCTGTCCCAGAACCAGGGGGCTGGAGATGAGCAGAGCAGGAAGTGAGCTGGTATGTGTCTTATGTCAGAGCAAGAAGTGAGGACATGGGATGATTCTCCAGCTACCATTGCCTGCCCAAAGGGAGGGGTCAGCCCCCCGGTGGAACAGGAAGCTCACTTGGCCCTTTGCTCTCTGGTATCTAGGAGTCAACCATGTTTATACTTTCACCAGAAGGGAGTAAATCCTGGCTAAAAGGCATCCTTATGGGATAGCTCCTGGGGGCCTGCCCTGGGCTGGCACTGTGGGCATCACCAGACTGCCTTGGCTGAAGTGGGTCAGCTTCAGTGGAAATAGTAGACAATGTTCCAGATCTTTCCTGGAGCCCTTGAGGCCTCAGGACTCACTTTCTTCCCCGGAGACGTCTTTGAACCCAGGTCTCAGGGAGCCTCTTTAAGGCAAAGTGGAAAGAAAAGTGTTTGAAATAAGTCTCGTTGGCTGCAAATAACAGATCTTTACTCGAGGTGATCTGGCCTCAGTTTGACACCCAGGTTGATGCACCAATCAAACTCTTAAGGGGTTTCTGTCTCTTGCCTCTGCTTCTTCTTGATTGCCAACATCATTTTTATAGGCTCGATGTCCCCACAAGACAGGGATCAGCTCCTGTCCTAGAGAGGCGAAAGGACACTTCCCTGTCAACTGCAGATAGAAAAATTGCTGGGAAGGATCCTGACTGACCAGGCTTGGGTCCTGTGTCCATCCCTGACCAATCACTGCAGCCAGAGAAATGAGAAAGCGGGGCTGGCCGGGCTTGCATCATATGCCTACATTTCTGTCAGAGATGGTGACTATTTTAAGGTTGGGGACAGGCCTTTGGAGACCAAACCCTCAAGATGCCCTTTGCAGGAACTTGCCCACACCCTTCACGGGGTTGCCAACTGTGCTCTGCTCTGCCGTTGATGCCCATCCCCCTGCTGCCCCTGCCTCCAGAATCACTAAGAGGTTCACAGTTCCTGCCGGCTCTTGTGCATCAGGGACATGATACCTCAGGAGCAAAAAGTATGGCTCCTGGTGAGAAGGAAGATTCTCACCAAAAACCTGCTCCCAATTCCCACTTACCTACCCTGACACTATTTCATGCACATCCTGCCGCTCCTGACTGGTTCCCCATGATAAGCTCTTCAACCCTCTGCTTCCCTTTTTAGGCCATTAAAATTGCATTTGCATGGTCTCCTTCCCCATTTCTTCCAGGAACAAGGGTCACAACTTTTAATTTCTCTATTTTTAATTAGAGGCGATCTTAATTATAATTATATAGATGAATTCATATCACCTCAGAGCCGGGGGTGGGATTGATAGCATGGCAGCAGGAGTCAGGTGCCCCGGGTTCAAAGCCAAGTGTCCACCACCGTGGAGCCGCAGGATCACCTGCTGAGCTTCAGTTTCCTTAATGGGAAAGTGGGAATGTTGATAACACAGTACCTACCTCACAGAGATGATACACACAGCCTGGCCCAGAGCCTGGCTTGCAGTAAGCACTGAGCAGCCGTTGGCTGTGACTATCCCACTACTTCCTTTCTCCCTTGGAAATAAGAACTTGCGGCCCCAAAGTCGGCCCTGGTAATGGCCAGCATCCGGAGGCAGCCAGCACCCTCAACTGAAATCCAGTGAGGGTCAGGGACAGACAGAGATGACTCCAAATGTGAAGGCATAGGCACAAGCCCTGTTTATGCGGCTATCAGCTGTGTGACTCTGAGCCAGTCCTCGAACCCCTTTGAGTCTCATTCATCCCCTAATGATGCCTAAGCTCCCTGCCCCACCGACTTACTGTGAGGTTCAAATAAGTTGATCATAACCGTCATCTCTGTGGTGCGTTGTTGTTTGCACAATGCTGCTGGGTTGCTCTGCTTTGTTCGGTGAGAAGGCGGGAGAACGTGTGCTGTAAACAGCAGAGTAGCGGAGGAACTCACAGATTCGTGGAGGTGACGGATATGAAGGTTCCCTGGGATCACCAAACCTACAGTGTAGCTGTTGGGAACTGGTTTATCCACTCGAGGTACGAGTGTGGTCAGTTCTTAGTATCTCCCCAATTAATAATGCCAAGAAGCACCTGCTTAATGAGTGGGAGCTTCTAGTTCATTCTACAGAGGTCTCCCACACACGCATGCAAACGATAGAAGATTATCCAGGGTTTACTCAATCCACAGGACTCTCAGAGAGAGAGAGAGAGAGAGAGAGAGAGAGAGAGCTGTTGTCAGTTCGGTGGGGTGTTGTTTCTGTTGTTGCTACATGGTGTCACTGTTGGACGAGGGTCCCCGCACAGCCCAGTGGAGCAGCTCCATCAAGAGGGATCACTGTATCCAACTGGCTCCAGGATGCCCCGCTGTGTCTACCTATACAGAGACTTGCTGGCACCTCCTGTTTAAAACAAACGAACGAACAAAGTTTTGCCTCACCTGCCATGTTATTACTCAGTAAAGGAAAATAAATAAGTAAATCATAAACAAATAAATAATACACCTTCAAGCCCAGAGTAGTGCAATGATTTTTTTTTCAAGGTCATCCAGCAAATTTCCTGGGTCTTCACTCAGTCTTGTTTTGATTTCACTCTGTAATCTCTCCGCTTAAAAATTAGAGAATGGTATAAATGCAGTAACTGTCTTACTTTTTAATAAAAAATTCCCAGTTTTTCAAAGGGTAAATGTCAAAGGACAAGGAAACTAATATTTATCGAACATCCACTTAGTGTATGTAGCCAGGCATTGTGCTGTGGGGCGCTGATAAATAAGTAGATCGATCGATCGATCAATTGATTGATCTAGATACATCTTGCCTAATCCTCATACCAACGCAATCATATGATACATATTATGATTCCTATTTGCAGATAGGAAAGTTGAGGCTTGGAGCAATTATGTAATTTGCACAAATTAGCGATTCAAACCTTGGAACTCATGTCTCCCTGGCTCCAAAATGAAGGCCTTAGACTTGATCTCGGTTGAGAGAAGTTTTGGGTGGATGAGGAGAAGGGATCATGACCTGAGCAAGATGATCTTCACGGGAAAGGCACCTGCTAATTGGTGCCTGCCATTCAGAGTGTTTCTCCCTTGGGCCAGAAGGCTAGCAAGCATTTTTAAGGTCAGGGTCAGGCCTAGGGCGAGGCAGGAGAGGCACTTGTTCTCAGGATTGTGTGACTTATAAAGCCCTGAGATGGGCCCCTCTTGCCTCCCCCAGCCCCATCCCTGACCTGCCCCAGATCCCATCTGGAAGAGGGAAGGAAGTAGACCCATGGGCAGGCAGGGCCTTTCAAGACAGGATTCTCTGACGTCACCCTTCTGTCTGCAGGCCCCGTACTCACACTGCCTCTTCCTGCATGAGGGCTGGCCCCTGTGCCTTCGGGGTGAGGTCGTGGTGCACCTGGCTCCCCTCAATCCCCTCCTATTGCGCCAGGGAGACTTTTACCTCCAAGTCGAACCCCAGGAGGAGCAGTCAGCCTGCATCATGTTCAAGTGCCTCTCCTTGGACCTCCGCACAGTGGACACAAAGCCTGTTCCCGAGTCATCCTACCCGATACTTTTCACCTCAACGTGGCTGGAGGCCATCAACAGTGACTTTGAGGGAAGTCCCCTACACAACTGCCTGGTAGCCTCAGAAGATGGGATTGCCCCTGTGCCCTGGACCAAGATAACCAGCCCAGAGTTTGTGGATGACAGACCCCAAGCAGTGAATGTCCTCTCCCTGGCCTGGAGTTCCCTTCAATTAGAGGCACTTGATTTGAGCTGCCCCCCGGAGCTGTCCCAGCCCCGGTCCTCAGGCAGCCAGTTGCTGCTTACCCAGAGCTTGGCCAAGGATAAGGGCAGGACGTATGGAAACAAGTACCCAGGACTCATCAAGGTGGAGCAAGCCAGGTCTGCAAAGGTGCCCTATAGGATGGACGATGTGGCCATCCAGGACTTGGAGGGAGACTATGTTGCCCTCCTGGAGAGCAGAGGAGGGTCTCCCAGTAGGGAAGTGGAGACATCCAGTGGGTATCCTTTGGGGACCCTGGAGGAACGATCCAAAACTAAGGAAATCCCTTTCTCTCAAAGAATGCCACCTCTCTCAAGTACAAATGGGGGACCTTCCTTGAAAAAATGGGCTTGTGAGAAGCCAGCAAACTCAGAAGATGAGCCTTGCCTTTTGGGCTTGAGGAGAAAGGTCAATCATAAAGTTGACTCACCCACTCACGACTCTGAACACCAGCCCCCGGAGCCCTACCTCAGCATCCTTGAGAAACCACTGCCTTGTGCTTCTGGCCTTGAGACAGGTGGTTCAGATGAGTCAGCTTCCTCCAAGATGCAGGGACCTCTAGGAAACCCAGAAAATATGGTCCAGCCCAGGCCTGAACCAAAACAAGCATCCTCCCTGCACCTGAGCCCAGCTTCCCCTCCTGCTGCTCCGGCCCCTGGAACCAAGGTGGAAGAGAGGGCCAAACAGGGACATCGGAGTCTTCTCAAACCTGGGACTGACCCCAGTCAGCATACCTCCTCTTCCAGACCCCCCACTCCTGGGCCCAGATTCTCTTTCTTGAAAGGGCAAAGACAAGCCCCCCAGCCCCCTGAGAAAGCCTCACCCCAGCACGACGGGCCCTGGAAAGTCTTGTGTTTGCTCTACTCTCCCAAACCCAACCGAGCCAAGTGCTTGGGGAAAGGTAAGGTGCCTGCTCACTCAGAGATGGCTCAGGGATTTAGTGCACAGGCGATAGGTCAAAAAGCTTGACATCTCATGGATCTGGAGGTGAGCTGTATTGAGCTGGCCTGAGTCCACACCGAGCTCGGCCCCACACCAGCTAGCTGACCTTTAGTCAAGGTCTCCTCCATGCAGTGTGGGTCTTACCTGCCTCAAACAGTTGTTTTGAGGTTCAAAGACACACCAGAAGTAAGGAGCTTAGGGGCACCTGGCTGGCTCAGTGGGTAGAGCATGCAACTCTTGATCTCCGGGTCGTGATTTTGAGCCCAACGTTGGGTGTGGAGATGACTAAATAAATAAACTTAAAAAAAAATAGAAAGGAGCTTAGCATAACATCTGCCACATGGTAAGAGATCAATAAGCTATTATTAGCAATCAGAAGGTGCAAGAGAAGACATTTCTTGTGGGGAAACCCATATTCTACTTAATACCCTTTTCTTTGTTGTTCTTCCCCAGCTGGAACGACTCAGACCAAAACATCTGGCCCAGCCGCTGACTCAGGCCCACTGACTGGAGAAAAGGCTGGCTTCCCAGAAGGCACTCCAGAAAGAGGCCCCAGTCTGGACGAGGAGTCCCCAGGGCTGGAGCCCAGGATTGGGGCTCTGAGTGCAGAGCTCTTCCAGTCAAGGATGGCATGCCTGCCAGGTCCTCGGGGATCACGGGGCAGCTGGAGGGGGAGTGGAGGGTGTTGGGGTGGAGGCCAGAGTGGGGGGCGGGTCTCTGAGCATCCTTGATGCTGGTGGGTATGGAGAAGACAGGGAAGGTCCTGGAGGCTTGTGTTCTGGACCAAGCCTCCCTGGACTCAGGCTCTTCATCTTTCCACTGAAGGAGTTTGATTATATGAAAGCAGTTTCTAGATTTCCATCTATCTATCCATCCATCCATCCATCCATTCATCCTACTTTCAGTGGCACAACCTGGGTGGTTGCATTAGGTCTGTTCCCTAGAAGCAGGGCCTAAGACAGGGATCTTTGGGAAAGTGATTTGTTGAAGGTTGCTCTCAGGAGAAAGGGAGTGAAGGAGGCAGGACAGGGCAGGGGAGGAGCTAAGCAAGGATGTGGCCTGACCCCACAAGAAGCTCTGGAGTATGAATTACACGACAGAGCTGGTTCCATTTTAAGGCGTAGGGGACTGGTCTTTCGTATGCTTGGGTCTGTTGGTCATCCACCCAGGCTGAGCCTGAGATGGCGATGCAGGGTGAGTCTGTGATCCACTTCCATTGAGGGCAATTCCCCAGAGGTGGGGACGTTTGTGAGCCGATACAGCCAACAGAAAACAGGGGGCAATGGGTATTCTGATGATGAGGGGATCTGAGTGGGGTGTTACCAGCATCCGATAGAGAAGGTGCTATCACTTCTGTTGAATATTTATTCATCTTTGTAATAAATATTTCTTTAATACCTGCTGTGCACAGCCAGGCCCTGAGCTTAGCACTGCGGATTCAGTGGGGAACAAGCCTGATGTGTGCTCTGCTCTCAAGAAGTCTCTATCCTCATGGTAGAGAAAATGCAACAGGTTATTGTTTGTGTAAACAAACTGCAGCCGTGGAGCAGTACAGGGGGCTGTGGGAGGACCCAGGAGCACCCTGGCTCAGGCGTGGGGTGGAGGAGAGGTCAGGGAGGAAGGAAGAAGCAATATGAAGCTCAGTCCTAGAGCACGACCAGGTGTTATCCAGGTGAAGGGGTGGGAACAGTGTTCGGGACAGAGGGAACAGGATGTGCAAATGTCTAGGGGCAAGAGAGACCACAGCGCTTCCTGTGACCTACTGTCTTGACCTACTGTCTATTTTACTTCATAGACTTTGACATCTCTTCAAGGTCCTGGACACTGCTCTGTCTTTTTGAAGCTCCTAGGAGGCACTGCCTGTCCTCTCCCTGGTCATCTTTCTTGAAACTCCTGCTGTGTTTGCCCATATTAATTGTACACAAAGGGTCTCACAGTCCTTTTAGGGCTGTCGTGTTCCAAGCGCTCAGATTTTAATCCATCAAAGGGCCCTGTTCTAGGAGGCCGGAGACCATTTTTATCAGCTTCCTGTGTGATCTCAGAAGAATCATTTGCCCTCTCTGAGCCTCAGGCTCCTCCTTATGTAAGAGGAGTGGAAGCAGATAGGACGTGGCTCACTGTCACTTTCCACAATGACTTGTAATTTTTGGACTTGCGACACACATTAATGGGTCCCAGGTTCCTGGAGCAGTGTCTGGTGCTCAAAAAGAATTTTTTGAGTGAATGAATATTCTCCATGTAGGTGCCCCTTCCATTCCCTCCCTTCATCTACTTGTCTTTGGTGATCCTGTCCTTCGGTGATCATTCTCACTGGCTCCTCACACCATGCCACCCCCAGAATTACAGTACACTGCCCCTCTTTCTGGCTCACCTACCGGCCCAATTTTAATAATCTTCTAGTCCCACAGACCCTCAACCTATTGGTCCAACTACCTTCTCAACCTCCCTCTCCACCTTCATCATGTCCTCACTTCTTCCCAGCTCTGCTTCTGCTCACCTACTCAGAGATGTCCCTGCGGCAAGATTCTCCTCTCTCGGACCATTCCCACCAGCATAAGACATGCTGGCATATTGCCCATCTGTTTTCACACCTTTCTCTGACTGCCTGAAGCCAGGAAAGGTGTTTGGTTTTAAGAATCACATGATTTGATTAGATTAGACCACTTGCATAATCCAGGCTAATCATCCAACTGGAGGTCCTGCTTTAATCACATCTGCAAAGTCCCTTTGCAGGGTAACCTGGCATATAGGGCTCTCGATTAGGATGTGGGCATCTTTGCAACCACTCTACTACCACAGGCACCCAGCCTTTGGAGAGGGCTTCTCAGGCTTTTCATGGAGAAACCTGGAATACAGAAAAAAGTGAACAAGGTCATAGGGGTTGAGACTTCACCCCAAGCTCTCAGTTGCATTACACGTATCTTTGAAATCGTTTTTGTCTTTAAAATTTCTATTTGTTTTGTATTCTACTTAAGAATACATTCATATTTGCTTCGATATTTAAAAAATGCTCTCGATTGCTTGCCATTTCCCGCCAGACTGGGAGAGAACAATGCTGCAGAAAGGTGCAACAGTTTTTTGGTGACTTTTGGTACGCCCCCCTCCCCCAACTTGCTGTCCCTATTTCCACCTGAGACTCAGAACCCAGTGTGAACAGCGCAGCTCTGAGCCAGGGCTCCGAGGCACTAACAGTATTGGTGGCTCCAGCGGTCAGACAAAGGAGGCATCTGGGGCAGAAGGGCCTTGGAGCTGAAGGCATATCAGGTGGACAACTGCTCATCACTCCAGTGGATGCAGCTAGCATCTGCGTGCCCGGCTGGCTCTGGTGGGCAAACCCTATTCCAGGTGGTGCTTGTTGGGGAACCAGACACATGAGCTGATAGCCGAGTCCCAGTGTGGAACCCTCTGATACTCAAAGTGTGGTCTGGGGACCAACCATACGGGCATCACCTTGGAGCTAGGGAGAGACGCAGACTCTCAGACCTGATCAGAATCAGAATCTGCATTCTAGCATGATCCTCAGGCGCATGGAAGTCTGAGAGGCACAATTGTCATAATCTACACATTCATCAGTCACAGACATTGATTATCTGTTCCAATTCTGTGCTGAGTGCTGGGATATGATGAGTTTGAGCCAGTGTACACTGGAGCCCTCAGTCTTGTGGGACCTAATAAACCCAGCCTACATTTGCTGTAGGAGGCTGGGTTCGAAGAGGGGCTTCTATAGAGGGCAGGGAGGAGGTCTTCCTGGAGGAGGTGGTGTCTAAACAAGGCTCGGAAAGATGAAGAGGGTTTCACCAGACAGTGATAGGAGGGGAGAAGAAATAGCACAGAAAAAGTGGGGACATGAGAAAGGATCAGACTACTTTAGGCAATGACAGTTGACCCATTCTGGCTGGGCCATAGGTGACAAGGGGTGACACAGTGTATTAGTTGCTAGGGCTATCATAACAAAGTGCCACAGACTCGGTGGGGAGCTTAAGCAATAGGAATTTATTTCTCACAGTTCTGAAGGCTGGACAACTGAGATGAAGGTGTCATGTGGACCGCTTTCCCCCGAGACCTCTCTCCCTGGCTTGTAGAGGGCCATCTTCTTACATCTTCACGTGGTCTTCTGTATGGGTGTCTGTGTCCACATTTCCTCTTTTCATAGGGACACAAGTCCTATTGGATTAGGGCCCACTCCTATGGCCTCATTTTAACTGAATCACCTCTTTAAAGACCCTATCTCTACATACAGTTACATTCTGAGGTCCTAGGGATTAGGACTTCAACATAGGAAGGTGTGGGGAGGCATGTGGTGGGCATGATGCAGCTCATAACACAGAGTGAATGAAATGGGCCCAGAAGAGTGTGCAGACCCTGGAGAGCCTTAGTCCTGAGTTGGGAAGCTTGCACTTTTTCTTGGAGGCCATGGGGAGCCACGAAGGGCTTAGACTAGGGCAGTAGCATCCTGGGAGCTGCTACTGAGCTCTAGTCGCTGGTCTACAGAGATGAGCGCTCATCTGTCTGTGTGGTCAAGGGCCAGATCAAGCATGACCCCCTCCCTTACTGGCAGGTTAGGGACCTGGCTCTGTGTGAGACTGGGAAGCCAGTTCTCCTCCCTAGGCCTCAGTTTCCTTATCAATAAAATGGGCCCGGGGGCGTGATGCAGCATTTCTCAACCTGACAGCCCCAGTGGCTGCCAGAGGATTTCAGAGGGACACGGACAGACATCTCTGACTTTGCAGGTTATGTCACTTTCTTATGCTTTAATCATTTCACATTTTTTGATCTTCTCTTACAAAACATGTCAAACACACAAAAAAGTAGAGACTGTAGTATAATGAACACCCCCATACGATCACTCAGATTTAATAAAGCTTCACACTCGGGCATAAATGAAAGATCTTCATATTTTGCCTCTAAATACTTCAGCATGCCTCTCTCAGCCCTAAGGATATTTCCCCTAATAATTGCAACACCATTAGCACATCTAATGAAACTAAATATAATTTCTATTACTATTCAACACCCAGTTCATATTCAAATTTCCTGCAATGTCCCCAACAAAATGTTTTTCAAATTTATAAGGGAGTATTAGGGGGAAAAAAAAATCAAACTCATAATATCAAGAGGCTATAAAGTTAGATACACACACACACACGCACACACAGATGGATATCTTTTAAATTTTTTAAATTAAAAAAAATAAAATTTTAAAGTTATGTCAAATTTGCAGATGTGTGAAAGAAAGAAATGTTCCAGCAGTCTACACCCCTGTGTAAGACAGTGCTTGTGAAGGCAATTGAGTTTGTCTCCCAGGCTTCGTGAGCCATAAAGGGTCTCATAACACTCACACACTTAGAGGGTCATGCCCACATGGAGTAGGCAGCAGCCATTGGATGGTTCTGCATGAGATGACTCTGGAGGGCCGGGCTCTGAGTTCAAGGTGCGAGGCAGGCCCAGTTTCCAGAAGCCTGAGCCTCCTTCCCCCTCTTCCCTTTCACCTTGCCACTCATGGGCCTCTTAATCCCTATGGGGGCAGTGGGCCACACAGCCCTGATTCCGGGGACAGGAAACAGCCTGGAGAGAACCAATGGGTAAAAGTCTGCAAGAATAGAGAGCTGGAGCCGTGGGCCAGGGGCATAGACGACAGAGATGTGTATAATAACTGCTGTCACCGAGCCCGAGGCTCAGAGTATTTCTCAGGACCTTCTCCTTTAGTCCTCAAAATTAGTGAGTAAGCTCCATATTTTTTTCTCCCCGTGTGACAGAGGAGGACACAGGCTCAGAGGCACACTGACTAGCCCCAGGACACGCAGTGCGTCAGTGCAGAGCTGCCACTTGAACCCATCGGTGTGACTTCAAAGTCTGTTCCCTGAGCTGTGCCTCCCAGAGTGCCCTGTGCAGAGGGGGGTCCAGTCCTATGCAGGGATGAGGGTCTCTGCATGGAGGACAGATACAGGGATGGCTTTCTGAGGAAGTGGTTTTTGAGCTGGGTCTTGAAGGCTGAGTTCAGAGCTCACGGGGGAGGAAGAAGGGGCACCCCAGGTGGAGGGACCTGGAGGCCACAGAGCAGGTTCCCAAAGAGAGAGGGGGCCCCACCAAAGTTCTCACTGCTCACGTGTGTCCTCTCTCCTCCAGGTGGTCGGGACAGGGCAGGGAGGCCCCTGCTTCTGGTGTCAACCACCCAGGGGGCCTGGGAGGCACCATGGTGCACAGCCTCAGAGGTCACCAAGCTGCTCTCCTACCTGTGCTCAGTCCCCAGGTAAGGCGCTGGGCCAGCTGGCCACCCTATCCCCCTCTGACTTCATGGCCCAGAGCCAGGACCAGGCACTGAATGGAGACATGTCCTTCCACACAGGCATCTGTTCCCAGAGCCAGTCGTAAGCCAGATGCTGGGGGGAGTGGGGGGACTAGGACAGACTTCGTCCCTGCCATCACAGGGTTCCCAGTTTGGGGGGGGTGGTGACAGGGAGGAGATGAATGATGTGTAAGAAACAAAGTATGGACAAGCCCCTCTCAGGAGTATCAATGAGGTAAAGAAAACAGAGGGATGATGTAGACCAGTGGTTCACAAACTCAAGCATACATCAGAATCACCTGGAGAGCTGTTAAAGCAGATCACTGGGCCCCACCCCAAGTCTGTCATTCAGATCTGGGGCCTAAGAATCTACATTTCTCACAAACGTCCTGGTGATTCTGATGCTGCTGGGCTAGGGACACGTTTTGATAACCACTGTAGTAGAGTGGGAAGGGTGGGGGGCTAACTTCAACTGGGAAGTCAGGGAAGGCATCCCAGAGGAGATGATCATTGAGCTGGCATCTGAATTATAAATATTTGTTGAGCAAATGAGGACGAATGAGTGAATGAATGAATGAATGAATGAATGAATGAATGAATGAATAAGAGAGTGAAAGAATTAGTGTGTGAGTAATGGGTGATCCAGGCTGATTTGTAACACCTCCACTCCTCCACCTGAGTGACTTCATGTTGGACTGGCTGGGGAAAGGCACCATCCCTTCCTCAGAGGTCTGGCCCCCAGCTGGGAGGGTCTCAGACGTGGTGTTTGCTCAGGACTGTGGGTATATACCCCAACCCAACCTAGAGGCTGTGTGGCTAGGGGTAGGGTGTGGAGGGACTGATGGAACCCTTTGGAACCTTCCCCACCTGCTCTACCCCATGGAGGCCATCACTGCCATCTGCTGGCCATTGAGATTTTTCTTCCTCTTCTCCAAGGTAGTATGGCTTTTCTGGGGGAGATGGGACCTCTTTTCCTGTGCTGAGATGTTGGCCAGCATGGTGGAGTCCTGGAATCCCACCAACTTGTTGTGTGACCTGGAGGCGGTAACCTCCCTTCTCTGAGTCTCACTTGAGAAAAAGAGATGAGCAAATGGACTCTGATGACCACTGTAAACTGCGGAGTACTAGACCCAGCTTCACACTGGGCATGCTAGAGACTCAGCCCCTCCTCACATGCTCCTCAGATGCTCCTCACATCAGGCTCTGCCCTCCAGGGGCCTCCAGGCTGATAGCAAGGCAGGTGTGGAAGCCAACTGTGCTCCCAGCTTGATCAGCTAGAGGCAGGCGAGGTGCAGGTCATGACGTCAGAGGTATGGCCTCCCTTCCAAGGGCCTCTCCTCACTGTCTGCCATGTCACTGCTCTGTGCCTCAGTTTCCCCTTCTCGGGCAGCGACAGTAGCAGACATTTATATTCCTCTTACTCTGTGCAGGTACTGAGTGCCTTCCACTAATGAACTCATCAGTCCTCACCACAGCCCCACGGGGCCAGCACTATTATTGCCCCCATTTACAGATGGGGAAATCGACTCTCAACAAGATGAAACAACATGCCCAGGTGACCAGATACTATGGCAGCGTCACAACTCCACCTCCATCCACACTGGCCACCTCTGCTTTTATCTATGAGGCCTGGGGTGGGGGGTGGGGGGTGGGCAGGTATTTTCCCAACTTGCCTGATCATCGGGATGGCCAAGGGCACTTGGAACCAGACAGACCCCCCTCCCTCACCCTGCACCTGCTGCCAGATGTCTGGGGGGATGGGGCAGGGCTGGGGATGAGGAGTCGATTATTTTAACAAGTCCAGACAATTAGGCCCGTTTGGGAAATCCTAAGGTAATTACTGAAAAGTACAGCGCGAACCAGTGAGGGTGTTCCGGCTGCTAGTAACAAAGTCCATTCAAGAGGTCTCAACTAATACGGAAATTTCTCTCTCTTGGTCTCCACTTTCCAGCTCTTAGGAAGAATCTCCTAAAGGAGAGTCTGTCTTTCCAAGAGGTCCCCTCACTTCTCATTGGACAGAGGTCATATGTCATATGACCCCTACTTAAAGCAATCATTGGCCAGAGGAATTAGCTCATCAGCGATGACCTCAACCAATCATAAACCAGCCCCCCGGTGGGGGGGGGTGCTGTTGCTTGGAGGGCTTTGGATTCTTGAACAAAATGAGGCTTCTGGCCACATGGAAGGGATGGGTTGAATGCTGGGCGGCTCACCTACCACGGCTGGGACAGTGGCTTATACGATGTGACAGAGGGCTTTGTGAGGTCCTGTGGGGACACCAAAGAGAAAAGCGATGGACTCCACCTGCAGGGGGATCATGGAGGGCTTCCTGGAGTGGGGTGGGCATTGGCAGTTGGTCTTGTAGGATGAAGAGCTCACCGATAAATCAAGGCTTCTGGAAGCCAGTTTCCCTCCCCTTCCACTAGGTCCTTCCCTCTAAAAAGCCCAGCCCATCCAGCAAGACTGCCAACTCTGTCTACCACCCACAGGCCTGAAGATAAAACCAAGGGGCTGGCGGTTGTGATCGATGCCAGGAAACAGCCCCCACACCCTGGTCTGGTCAGTGCCCTGCAGTCCACCCAGGTGAGTAGGAGGCGGACAGCCTCAGCCTAGCAAGTCTTGGGAGCTCCAGGGGACTTGTGACATTCATGGAGCCCAGGGGGCTCAGAGCTGGGCCCAGGAGCCCCAGGCAGGTGCTCTTAGTTATAGGTACAGAAATCCCAGCGCAGACAGGCCTGAAGATGGAGGGCGTCCATTGGTTCATTGACTTGACAATCGGAAATTAAATCCAACTGCAAGTACGGCTGGATGCAGGGGCTTGAATATTGTCACTGAGACCTGGTTCCTGTCTCTCCACGCCTGGCTGGGTTCTCCTAGGAGGTTGCTATTCTCAGCCAGGTTCCCCACAGCTGCCATTTCTCATGGTCTTTCATTTAAGTCCAGTAAGAAAGAGTGAGAGATTGCCTTCCCAGAGGTCCCAGCAAGTTTCCTTCTGTCTCCTAAGCTCAGGTGTCCATCCACCAGCCAATCTCTGTGGCCAGAGGAATGCAACACACTGATCGGCTTAGACTTGGGTGCCATGAGCCTCGTGAGCCCAGAATGCCAGAGGAAAGCAGAGGTTCCTAAGTAGCTGGTTTAGGGAGCCGAGGAAGTGGAAGGTTGGCGTATGCTTACCTAACGGTCCGATCTCTTCTCCTCCTCCTCACTTTATAGATGGGGAAACTGAGGCCCAGAGGGGACAGGAAGTTTGTAACATGGCTTGGACCTGCTGCTCTATTGACTCCCAATGACTCACCCTCCAAACATGACACATACATGTTCCAGCCGTGCCCCACTTCTTCTCTGTTTGCCCGAATCTTAGCAGGGGGGCTTGGTGAAGGTCTAGGCAGAGCCCCTCTGAAATGGTTCTCTCTGGCAGGCTCTGGCCCCAGCCTCCATCCGTGCTGTGCTCTACCTGGGGGAGAAGGAGGCTGCTCTCCAGCTGGAGACGTTACCTGGCATCCAGGTGAGGGAGAGGCGGAGCTGAGTGGGGGTGCAGATTCACCTGCTAGGGGTCACCATGAAACAACCTAGTAGAGGTCAGCAAGTTCAAGGTGGGATGCTACAACCCGGTGGCCTGCCCTCTGTGGCAGGTGTTCCCAAATCATACAGTTCACTCTCTCTGGCAATCCCAGCACCCCCTGTGGGGACACTGCCACATGACTGTAGTTGCGGTGGCATGAAACCTATTTCATCTCGGGGCACCTGGGTGGCTTGGGTGGTTGGGCATCTGCCTTCAGCTCAGGTCATGGTCCCAGGGTCCCAGGATCAAGCCCCATGTCAGGCTCCCTGCTCAGTGGGGAGTCTACTTCTCCTTCTCCCTCTGCTCGTGCTCATAAATAATAAATAATAAAAATAACAAAATCTTTTTTAAAAAACCCTTCAAAAAAAATAAAAAAATAAAAAATAAAAAATAATAAAAAACCCTTCAACCCCCTGACCACTCCCTCCCTCTTTTCAGAAGGGGAAACAGGCCCACGGCCACATGGCAAGCTAGAGGCATACTATGGCCTCTGTCTTCCTGCATTCCCCTCCCTCGTGTTTCAGTATCTCCAGCTCAGATACTGAGATGATTTGGGGCTTTGTAGGAAAAAGCCCTGCTGTTTTCTTTAATTAGTGCCATGTATTACAATCCTGAGCGTGGGCACCCTGCCCTCTGCCCTGCTTCAGGAAATGATTTTAAAGGCCTCCTTCCTCTTCCCTCCTCCTCGCTGGTAAAGAGGCACGTCGTGAGCCAGCAGCGAGGTGCTTTTATGTGCCAGTGAATCCCTTGGGGACCTTGTCAATGTGCAGGTTCTGATGAAGTAGTTCTGGATGGGGCCCAGGATTCTGCATCTCTAGGAAGCTCCTAGGTGGTGCTGCTGCTGCTGGTCCCTGGACCACACTTTGAGTACCAAGGAGAAGAGAAGAGTCCAAAAAAAAAAAAAAAAAATAGAATCCACCCAATCCCAAGCTTAGGTCTCTGGAGCCGGGCCTGGCATAAGCTTCCAACTTCCCCGCTCAGGAGAGGCAGCTGCCTCATCCCTCCTCTATGTCTTAGAAGATACTGTCAAGATTTGGTGACCTTTTTCATCCACCCCAAGAAAGCACAGCACCTTGGTGGGTCATCAGAGGACAGTTCAAAGACTACAGAGAAGTTACATGAGAAGGGTCAGCTTCAATGAGCTTGTGCGATTGCCGGGAGAGCTGTGCTGAGCAAGAGCCTGGCTTAGAGGGAGCCCGTGCTGTGATTGATTAGTGATGTCTGCCTTGGGCACAGGCTAAGAGAGGGGCAGTATGACCACTGTTACTTGCCATTCCTTAGCCAGGGTCTCATTCTGAATTTTGATTTATCACAGAAGATCCTTGGCCCAGAAAGCCAAGGCCAGCCCTACCTGTGGTGGGTGGAGTGGTGTTGGGGCGGGGATCTTGCAGACCCTTCTCAAACATGTCCCCACACCCAAGTCCCCTGGTTCCCCTGACTGGCTTCTTTTATCTGCAGGTAGAGGCGGTGACCTCCCTGAAGGCTCTTGGCCACCACGTGGACCCCAGCCAGCTGCCCCCAGCCCTGGAGGGCCCCTTCCCCTACTGCCACAGCGAATGGGTGCAGTTTTTCCAGGTGCCTGCTTCACAGCCTCCACCCCCCCACACCCTGCCTCCTCCTCTTCCTCCCTTCACTGTCCTGCCTCAGGAATCCAGTGACCCTGTCATGTTCGACAACAGACATTCAACAAACATTTGTGATGAGGGTGCAGAGTACAGTTATGAAGGGCTCGGGCTCCGGGCCCAGACAGCCTGGGTTCCAATCCCAGCTCTGCTGTGTGACCTTGGGTAAGTTATCTATCTTCTCTGAGCCCTTTACCTTGTGTACAAAACAGAAGGGGTAACGATAGCACTTCCCGAGGGGGCCGTGGTGAGGATTAATTGGGTTAACGTGGGCGAAGAGCTTAGAAGAGTGGCTGGCGCATGCAAAGAGCTGTGTTGATGTTAACCGAAAATAAATGGACAGACATTTGTTCTGTGGACCCACACAGCTCAGAGAACACAGGGGCTGGTCGGGGAGGCAGACTCGTTTCCTCCCGAGAGAGGGAGGGGATCAGGAAACCGCCAGGGCCAGGGCTGGGCTACTTCCCTGAGTGATCTCAGCTTCTCCTCGGCACGACCCCGGAGGGGGCATTTCATGCCCAGTTTAACACATGAGGACACAGAGGACAGGGAGGGGCCCTAGCACAACAGCACACAGAAGATTCCAGGCTCAAATCGCACAGAAACCAGTGCTCATAAATGCCACCCTGGACTTTCCCTAGAGCAGGGCTGCTCACCCTTAGCACTGTCCATGTTTGGGACTGGTAATTCTTTTTTTTAGAGGGGGGTAGGGAGTTGCTATCTTGTGCATTGTAGCATGATTAGCACCGTCTCCGGCCACTACATGCACTCTGACAGGAGTGCCTCACAAAGTAGGACAACCAAAATCATCTCCAGACTTTGCCTAATGTCCCCTGGGGGATGAAATCACCCCCAAGTGAGAATCACTGGTCTACACTAACGGTCTGATGCGGTGGTTGATTTATTTGTTTGGGGCCCAGGCACTCTCTTGTTGAACATGTGCCTGTTTTTGAACAGGCGGTACATTAAAAATTCAAATGCTACTAAAGGGTATATATTGAGCAATCTGCCTTCCTGTTCATCCCCTGTTCCCCTCTGATGAATCCAGTGGCCTTTGAGCTGTATTTTTACTTTAAAACCATCCCTTGAAACAGAATCTAACCCATAGAATATAAAACTAATGATGATGATGGCTAATACACTTAGTGCCTCGCACACATGAACCCATTTCATCCTCACACAAGCCTGTAAGGTAGGAACTACTGCCATCCCATTTTACAGAGGAGGAAACAGAGGCACAGAGAGGCTAGGCAACTTGCTCAAGGTCTCACAGCCAGTCAATGGTGGAGTTGGGTTGGAGTGGGACCCAACAGAGGATGTCTCCTAGCTCCACCCTCCCACACCTGCTCCTTCCTCTTCCCCAAGGGGATTCCTTGGGTCTTCTTTTCTCTCCCTCTCTCATTCCCAGCGCCAGTGGTTCTCAGAGTGTGGTCTCTGGACCAGCAGCATCAGCACCACCTGGGAACTTGTTAGAGATGCATGCTCTCAGACCCCACCCCCCAAAATTAAATCAGGAACTCAGGAGTGGAGCTCAGCAGTCTGGAGTTTAACCAGCCCTCCAGGTGATTCTGATGCAGCTAAAGTTTGAGAACCACTGTCCGACACCCACCCTGTGTCCTCCTGGAGGGGGCCAGGCACCGTCCTCACTGGTCCAGGCTAACACCCCCACTCTGGCCTCCCATCCTGCAGAAGTTGGACCCTTTCCTAGCTGACCTCCGCCAGGCCTCCTCCTTGCTAAAGGCTTCCATCAAGCAGTTTGAGAAGAGTCACCCCCCTGGAGGGGTGCAGGTGAGCCAGGCACATGGGGTGGGGAAGCCCCGCTACAGCCCAGATTCCATGGAGCAAGGGCTCAGTGAAGGGGACTGGCACAGTGGGCATCATCATCCCATTTTTCATCCATTCACTGGACTAATGTTTATTGGACACTCACTATGTGTCAGGCCCTGGAGACCCAGCCTGGGCAAGCCGACTCATCCCTGCCCTTGGAGTGGTTAGTGGTACAGTGGCAGAGGCAGTCATTAAAAAAGTAAATGAAAAATGGGTATGTAGTTATAAATTGAGCCAAATGTCATGAAAGATCAAGAACAATAAGGAAAGAGGGAAGGCCTCCCTAAAGAGATGGTATTTAAGTTGCCACCTGAGCATGAGAAGGAGCTAGCCATGGAATAGGAGGGCAAATCTGTGCTAAGTGTTGAGATGGAATTGTTCTGGTATGTCTGAGAGTGGCACGGAGGCCAACGTAGAGCTGAGTGGTGGGAGTGGGTTAGGCGAAGAAGAGGACAGCTGGAGGATCTTCTAATCCGGTGGAGGCTGTATCAAGGAGCTGGGCTGGGATTTGACTCTTAGCTGGCAGGGAAGCCCACTTTTACGCAGTGGGATGAACACCTTGGCACCTTGAGATCCGTCCAGCTGCCGTGTGGGGAGCAGACTGCAGGGGGTGGGGAGCCAGAGAGCAGCAGGGAGACCAGTGAAGAGGCTGAGATGAGTGTCCCAGAGAGATGATGGCGCTTGGACCAGTGAGGTTGCCATGGCGACAAGAGGAAGAGTGGCTCAAGGAGACATTTTACAAATAGAAAGGACAGATTTCTGCAGGACCTCGAATGCCACTACTGGGGCAGTCAGGCCTGATCTGGGTGTAGAGTGAGAGTGGGGACTGAGCCTCAGGTCACCTCCCTACACTGACAGGAGGCCTCCAGGTGTCTGAGCAAGTCCAAGGAGCTGATGGAGGCCGTGCTGAGGGACCCAGGCCTGCTGGGCCTCCAGCGGGAAGGGGGAGCCACTCTGGCCAGGCTGCGGCAGGAAGCTGGTCGGCTGGACTTCAACCCCGACGTCAGGTACCAACACCCAGGCTTATCCTCCCCCACCTTTGTTCCCTGGCCTGAGGGCTTGGAGCTGGGACACACCAGGAGGGCGCTAAGGACGCCTAAGATGGGCATTTGCAGGGCCCGTCTCCTGTGCAGAGGCTTTGGTAAGATCCCCGTCCCTTCTCTGCTCCCCCTCCTTCAGCCCTGGCCGTCTTCAGCCCGAGGTAGGTATCAGAGGACGGCCCCTGCTCATTCCAGGCCACCCTCAAGCACTTTTTCTGACTTTCTAAGACACTGGGCTGAGTCCCTTCAAGGGTCCATCTGTTTATCCCTCAAAAGAACCTTGTGAGGGCCATATAGTCCTCATTTGGCCGATGGGTGACCAGGGCTCTGAGAAATGCCCTGACAGCCAGGACATCTGAGCAGCAACCCCTGCAGACCCTGCCTTCCCTGGTGGGCTCTTCAGCCTGCCCGAGACAACCCCATGCTGTGTCACAAAACAAACACATATATATTCTTGGCCAGTACCAGTTTTCTTAAATATAGGGGTGGGGGTGCAAGTCGGTAATTAAATCAGCCAGTAATTGGCGATATTTTATCTCCATTAGAACAAACAACAAAACAAAGTTTACCCAAGCACCCGAGAATAATTTTGTGTAACCAACACCTAAATAGCACTTAGTACGAGCGCAGCCTCATGCTGAGGGCTTTGTGAATATTAACTTGTTTCACTCCCACTAGGTGGAGTCTAGCATTATCCTCATTTTACTGTGGAGGAGCCTGAGGCCCAGAGAGAGGCTGAGTGACTTTCCCAGGATCACACAGCCGGGGTGTGGTGGGGTCAGGACTTCAACCCACGCAGCCTGGCCCAGACTCTTGAACACGCCACCCCGAGCTGCAGCTGCAGACAGATTCACGCTGACGTGGGTGCTGGCGCTGGGCGCGTCCCCCTGCCTGGCCCAGGGCCCGGCGGGGCTGGCACTGTCCTTCCCCGAGTGACCGGGCCTCCGGGGCTGGCGGTCTGGCTCCTCCGGCCCCCCCCAGGCCTCTGCAGACCGTTGGCCACCAGCAGCTCCGCCAGGGGGCGCTGTGCTCCCACCTGAGCCGCCGGGTCCCTGCAGCTCTGCCCGCCCACCCCCGCGGCCCTCTGTGCCCCCAGGCACAGAGCATTTTCCATCCCGGCCCTGGGCCTCACCTTCCTCCCGGGAAGGGCAGTGATCTGTGGGCAGCTGCAGGCAGATGAGGAGGCCCAGAGCATGGGTAGCAGGCTTTCCTTCCATCTCCTTCTGGAGTAAGACCTCGGAGGGCAGAGGAGGGGTTGGGTGGGATTTGAGGGGTGTCGGGAAGAGCCCTGAGGTCCCTCCTTCCCTGGAGTGTTACCATGCCCCAATCCTGTCTGTGCCTCTTCACTTACGTCTTATTGGCTTTGCCGACTTTTAAAAAACTATGTGCAAAAAAGCCGCAGACCAGGTTTCAATTCGGAATGCCACGCACTAGTCAGTTCTCTCTGGACCTCAGTCCCCATCTGTAAAATGGAAGCGAGGCTGGAAGGGCGTGTTCCGGCCAGTCACCACCATTACAATAGAAATGATAAGTGCTAACAAACACTGTGTGGTGGGCCCTGTGGTAAGAGGTCTGAATGTGTGAGGGCTGGTTCTCAGCCCCTACCGCCCCCCTGGAACCATCTAAGAAGCTTTAGAAAGCACTGATGTCCAGGCCGTACTCAAAGTCTGATTCAGTTGGCTTAGGGTAGGTGTTAAGATTGGAACCCGGATCTGTCCAGGTCACTTCATACCCTCCCAGGGAAGGGGAGGGTCATTTGGCTTCCTGCTGTGTGCTCTGGTCTTCTCAGTCCCATGGAAGGCCAGGTCTAAGGTCCAGAGAGGTATAGGGACCTGCCCAAGGTCACACAGCAAGGCAGCAGCTGGAATACCCAGGCTGGAACCAGAGAATTGGTAGGGGTTGCAGGGGGCAGGCCTGTGCTGGGCAGGAGTACTGGTGGGGAGGAAGATTTTGGGCCCCCTTTCCCTCTCTTCCATCTCCCAGGAGCCATCTGGCTGAAGCTGTCACCTTGTACGGCCTCGTGGATGAGCAGCTGCATGTCCTGGTCACTGCATCTAACCACCTCCTGGGGAGGCTGGAGCTCCGCATCCGACTGGGCCGCCTGGAAGCTGCCATCCACCAGGTGAAAGGGGAGGCTGGCCTCTCCACAGGGAAGCCCCTGCCCCAGGCCCCGGGCCCTGCCCCAGCCAGGCACTCCCTCTGGTGTAAGGACCCAAGGCTGGTGTCCCGTGACATGGCACATGACGGCGCTACATGAGTGCCCAACCAGTGAAGACCTAACCCCAAAAGCCATACTTACCCTGCCAAGCCCTGGGCCGGAGCCTTTGTGTCTGCCATGATTTTCCAACCTTATCACTTACCGGTGATGTGGGAAGATGCCAGGATTTCTCCCACTCATCGATGAGGACACTGAGGCTGGGAGACATTACATCACCTGCCTGTGGTCACACACCTGGCGATCCTGGAGCCCACACCTGGCATCACTACTCTGACTGCTGGCGCCTAGAACTAGTGCATCCCTTTATCACAGAGCCGGTGTGGGCTCTGATCCTGGCTCCAGCACTGACTCTGACCCTAGGCAGGTTATTTAACTGTTCTCTGCCTCAGTTTCCCCATCCATTCAACGGGGAATAATAGTAGTGCCTGCCACACCAGGCTTTTGGAGGATAAAACAAGGGAATACATAGTCCCAGAATAAGAAGGGAACTTCTGCTCATGGGTTCAAGAGCCATTGTATCCCCTCCATCCCTTGCTGAATCCTCATGTCTACCCCATTATGCCACTGAGTAAACTGAAGCCCAGAAGGAGGAAGTGACTTGCCCAGTTCACATAGTGAGTTCATTGCACCTTACTTCACAGCACTGGTGCACCCGACTCTACAGAAGGCAGCTTTTCCTCTGGCACTGTATGCATACCCCTGGAGATGGGGAGCTCATTACTCTCAAAGCTGCCTCTTATGAATGGTGGCACCAAGTGGTTATCGCAAGCTGAAATTCGCCACCCCGTGACTTCATTCGGACAAGCATGCCCAGAAGGCTTACTTTGTGCATGGTATTGGCCAGGGTACCACAGTAGTACTGGGGTCCCACTCAGGGAGTCATCTCCCCTTCAGGTATTTGAAAATTGTGACAATACACCCACCCTCCCCAAACTGTCCCTCCTCCCCAGAACTGGGAAGGCCTCAGTCTAGGCCAATGGGCATAGGCCCAGCCACTGAATAACTGAGGACAAGAAGATCCCCACCGCCAAGGAAGTTGGGGAACTAGCTAAGGGACGTCCCCCCAGGCACCCGCCCTCCATGTCCAAACCTCCCTCCCCTACCCTAGGTCAGCAGCTGGATGGAGCAGGAGGGGAGCCGGTGCCTGCAAGTGCTGACCCCCAAAGACACAAGCTTGGAGACTATAGAGAAGGCCCACGCCGAGTTTGAGGACTTCTTCCTTCAGGCTGCGGTGCGTTCCTAAGACTGGGACACAGGACCAGAGCAAATGGAGAAGGCAGTGGAGGAGGGGGGCCCTGTGGGGAAAGGTGTGGAGGTAGGAGAGTATGAAGAAACTTCCAGAGACACAGAGAAGACCAGCTTAGATCACAGAGGGTTCAGCTTAGATGCTGTCTCCTCCAAGAATCCTTCCTGGACCACCACATCCAAAAAAGACCTATCTCCAAATCCCTGGCAGATTTCATAAAATACAGATTCCGGGGTCGGCCTTAGAGGTGGTGGGCAAGGAATTTGTACCCTTGATGTAGTGGACCCTAGGACACGGTGACTCAGCCCCTTCTCAGTCCTCAGGGAGCTCTGGGGGCAGACAAACAGGGAAACAGAAAGGGACACACAACAGGAGCCCCTAACCCAGGCCCGGGGTCAGGGAAGTCTTCCAGAAGGAGGTGACACTAAACAGAGTCTGAGCTAGGCAAGTGAGCTGCTGAGGCAGAGGCCTGGCCCCCAACTTACAGACCCGCAGTTCAGCGGCGGGGCAGCAGAGGTTCCTGGCCTCTGGAGGAGGCCTCAGCCAAGATGGGAGCTGAGTGGACGCCCCCTGTCCCCGCCCAGGCCCAGTACCGCCGTGGCCTGGAGCTGTCCAAGGAGGCGGCTCAGCTGGGAGCTGCGGCCGAAGGCACCAGAGAGGCCGGAGGAGCGGAGTGTCCGGAACTGGCGGCCTTGGCCTCCACCCGGCGGGCCTTCCAGGCGAAGCTGACCCACTTCTACATGGCGGCCGAGCGGCAGCGCACAGACCTGGAGACGCTGCTGCACCTGTACCACTTCTGCAGGAAGGTGAGCCTCGTGGCTCCCCTGCCCAGACCACTCCTGCCCACCCCAGCCGGGAGGGAGCCTGGGAACCCGCACGCGGCCCTGGGTTCTTAGTGTGATTCATTCTGTAGTCCTGTGGGGTGGCAGGAGAGCATTACCTAGCGTTTTCTAGAAGAGAAGCAACGTGTGAGAGGATAGGTTGCTCCCCTAAATCAGTCCTGGCTGATCTCTGACCCCAGCTTGTCCCACTAACCCAGGCGGCTCCCCAGCTCTCAAAGGACACTCAGAAATCATCTGCTTCTTAAACGCTGGGATTAGGGGAAAGGAGGCCAGGGATTTCCGAGAATCCAATCAAAGCTGTGGACTTTGTCTCCACAGGTAGCTCTCTGCTACCTGTCAGCTCCCAGCTGACAACTTCTGGTGGCCAGACCCGCCTTAAGAATGTTGACCTTATCCTACTCCTTTGGCTGGGGAAACAGGATCAAAGAAGGGTTGTCACTCAGCCAGCGTCACACAGCCAGCCCATGACACCATTCTAGTGCTCTTTCCCATGCCCCACCTTGTCCGGCACAGACAGCAGGAGCTGGGGAAAGGGGATGGACAGTCGGCGCAGGGTGGGCCCAGGGGTTTTTCTGAGCACCCTCAGAGCAGAGGCCTCGGCCCTTGCCGGGAGCCCAGAGTTTGGCCAAGAGCGGGGAGGAGAAGGTAGGGCTCCTCTGGTGGATGGGAGTGGGGCAGTGCTGGGGTAGGAGGCAAGGGGAACTCCATTGCTTGGCATCCATCATCCCTCGGCAATCCAGTGTCGCCAGGCTGAGCAGTCCCATTTTACAGATGAGCAGACTGAGGCCCTGAGAGGGGAAGGAAGGGACTTGCCTAAGACCACTTGCCCAAGGCTGCAGAAGAGAGCTGGAATCCAAACACAGATGCATTCGTGATGCTCTGTGTTCTTCTCCAACAGTGAGAAGGCCGGTGGTAACAGATTCCCCTGTTCAACTGGTTGTGATGATGATGGTGATGATGATGGTACGATCATTATCAGAGTAGCCCACATTAGTGACTGTGGACTCCGTGCCAGACACATGCTTGTTTTGATCTCATAATTTTTTTTTCCATTTATTTTTTTTAAAGTAGGCTCTATACCCAATGTGAGGTTCAAGCTCACAACCCCGAGATCAGGTCACACACTCTGCTGACTGAGCCATCTAGGCACCCCTAATCTCACCATATCTTTATGAGGAAAGGGTACCTAAAGAGGAGAGTGCCTCACTCATGATTCCCCAGAGGACTGGTGGCCAAGCAGGATTTGACTTAAGACCCTCCCCACCATTTAGCCATTTAGCCACATCTCTCATTTTTCTGATGGGGAACTGAGGCTTAGGAGGACAAGGTACAGCCCCAGAGAGCTGCACCCCAGATGGGACAAGAACCCACAGCTCTGGCCCAGGCCCAGGGTCCTCAGACTTGCCCCCTCGCACTTGCCCCTGAGGACAGAGTGTGGCAAGGGCCTGACCCCAGCCTCCCAGCTGTCAGGCTGGTCTAGCACAGAGCAGACAATGAACACCGGATGCTTCAGAGGGCAGCAGGAGGGACTCTGGTCAAGGCCCGCCTGGGGCACTGCAAGAACAGGCCACTCTGTCTCTGCAGGGCAGCCGGCAAGGGATATGACAGTGGCAGTGAAGGGACCCCCACTCCCAGCTGACAGCAGAGAGCCAGGCGGTGCCAGAATCTGGGGCTTAGAGCCAGGGGGGCAGCTCCTGCCTGCACAGGCCGTGTGACCTCAGCGACGGTCTTCTCTGCTCTGGGCCTCAGCTCCTCATCAGTAATAGCGATCGTCATAGTAATCATAACCAATGCTTTTGGAGTTATTATGTGGTGGGCCCTGTCCGTCATTTCACAGGTCATTTCATTGTCACACCAACTCTCTGAGGCAGGTGCTATTATTATGCCCATTTTATGCACCAGGAAACACAGAAAGGTCAAATAACTCTCCAGGGTCACACAGTTGGAAAGTGGCAGAGCTGAGATTCAAACCCAGAACCCTTGGCTCTGGTGCCAGCCTTGCTGGGTAGTGAGAGAATGAAACGAAATGTAAGTAAACCCTCACCCCCTGGGGCTTTACTCAAATTTGGTGTTATTATTATCGACACCAATATGATCATCATTAGCAGCAGTAGGAGCGTGGAATGCCTCATGGGTTAAGGGCATCTGGCAGCTTCTCTCCCTTGCTTACTAATTTTAGCCGATTTCAGCCCCATAAAGCCATCTCGCTGCAGCTCTGCGCCTTTGCACTTGCGGCTCCCTCCTTGGGGAACCATCTGCCTCAAGACCGGCTGCTGCCTTGCTTTCTGCAGGCTCAGCTCGCAGGTCCCCTCCTGGCCGCCGCCCTTCCCGACCGCCTGGCCCCCCATCCCTGCAGTCACCCTGTTTTTTTCACTTCACGGTGCTCCTCACCATCTGCAATTATCCTGTGGCTTCCTCCCCTGCTTGCCTGTTGTGACTGGGGAGGTGAGCCCCGGACTGTGTCCTCATGCATCCCTGGTGCCAGGTGCAGGGTCGGCCCCCACAGAGGCCAAGTAGCTACAGGAAGAGCGAGGAGTGAGGCAGAGGAAGGAAGACTGGGGGGGGGGGGGGCGGCAAGCGGGAGGATAGATCCCCCCCTACCCCTGGCCACCCGTGCCAGGCCTGGAAGTCAGACAGGAGGTGGCCTCAACCCTGGAATCCCACCCCGGCCATCTCACTGACCTGGCAGCAGGCCCCTGCTCCTCTTAATCCACACGATCCAGGCTTGGGCAAGATGATCTCGGAGGGCTACCCATCCCCGTGCGGCTCAGCCTAGGAGATGGGGTCCCAGACCGACCGACAGACAGGACAGCCCTGGGGCTGCACTCAGCCCCAGGCCGAGAGCGCGTGGACCACAGCTTTGGCACTAAATAATAATAAAACAATTGTGCCGCTAACAGAGATTTATGGAGCCCTTCCCCAGCCGTGAGCTCCGTGTGCTTCCGCCAATATGAAGCCATTTATCTAAAGACAAGTTCCCTTAATCCGCGGAAAGATGGTTTCCTTGGAGAAAACGGTTCTCAATCCCCACAGCTAACAGCTCGCTGTCGGCTCCTAAATTAATGGAGAGAAAGATTATGTTTTTCACGAGCTGCTGGGAATGTGCTGGCTCCTTTGCAGCCTGCAGACATTTTGTGGGTGAAGTAGGGACAGGCCACATCCTAAAATGGGGCAGAGTGAGGGGAGCCCGGGCCCGGGTTGGCTGGCGGTCTTGATGGTGACTGCGCCGCACCACCCTGCCTGGGCCAGTCTCTCCCGTGCAAGGAGGTGCGTGGACACATCGGAGTCTAAGGCTGGACACATCTGAGTTCAAATCCCAGCTCTCCACTGACTTGCAGCATGACCTGGGGCAAGAGATTTCACGTCTCTGAGCCTTGGTTTCCTCCTCTGTAAAATGGGCTACTGGTACAGTTCAGTGTGATCCTACCCGAGATGCATAGAACCCAGCAAACAGTCGGTGCTCAATTAACATCCACTAGACACTTCTCTCCGTGTCACTCATAAGGCGGGAAGACAATTGTTACCACAATCCAAGAACCCGAATGATCATCTAGTACAATCTCATCTTCTCGAGAAGGAATAACTGAGCCCCCGAGGGGCTAAGTCTTTGCTGGCCCTCTGGGTCTGTGAGACCATGCCTGAGGATCCAAGGGGTGCTAGGGGCCCTTTACTGATCGCAGGTGTGTTTACCTCAGGGAAGAGAGGGAAACCGTTGCCTTCATTGATGGCAGAGACCCTCATGGCACACAGAGGAGGCCAGGTCACTGATTGGGCATTTCTTAGGAATTCAGCCCAGGAATACTTACTCTCTGCTTGGAAAGGCGCATCCTTTTCCTCATGGAGCCCCACAGTCCCACTCGTAGTCTGAACTCCTCATCCCCCTCTTCTCGCCCCCAGATGACCTGGTTTCACATGGACTGTCAGGACCTGATGAGACAGCTCAGGCTGGGCAAGACCCAAAGGGCCAGCCCTGGAGACCAGCGCCGCCTCCTCCGCTACCTGCAGCGACTGGCGTCTGAGTTCCCTGCAGAGAAGCTCACGGCCATGGAGCTGCAGGTGGCCTCTCTGAGCCAGGAGGGCCTGGGCCAGGACCTGTGGGAGGAGGCCCGGGTGAGACACGAGGAGATCCAGACTCTCCTGAAGAAGGCACTAGCCCACTGTCCATGCCCAGAAGGGCCCACTGCCCCCTCAGCACACTTGGGACTCAGAAGGGCAGCTGCCAAGGGCCAGAGTCTGAATGGAGATGTTACTTCCAGGGGAAGGCCAGGCCTGCCCCTCCAGGATTCACTAGGCCTGGACCGTTCGCCAAATTCCTATTGGCCTCGGGCCCCCAGAGAGGGGCAGAACAGAAATTTGCAGGCAGGCCTTTTGCCGCAGGACGTTGGCCAGGCCCGAGAGGCTGATGAAGGCAAAGGCCCCCATGAGCCATTTCCGTTTCCTGCCCCTGAGGGCTTCCTGGCCCCCCTCTTCTCCTGGCAGCGACTCCCCAGGCAGAGTCAGACCCCCCATCCCACGGGGGGCAGCTTCTCCTCAGAGGGGACAGACTCACAGACGTCCCTGGAGGACTCCCCCCAGACGAGTCCCCCTGCATCCCTCTAGCTAGGACCCCCTCCAATCGCACCAGGCTCCGGGGTGGGGGGGTGGTGGCTGGGAAGGGGCCCAGGGACAAGAGGAAGCTGGGGAGCCCTGGCTGATCCTATCTGGACCTGGCTCCTGAGCACTCGCTGTATGTTTGGCCCATGCTAGGAGAGGGTAAGAACCCGAACTCATTCCCAGCTCTAGAAAACTCTAGGAAGACCTGACTCAATCGGAATAGAGAGTACTGAGGGCAAGGCAGGACACCGTAGAGCCTGGGAGACTCCGTAAGCCCCGCGTCCCATCGTGGATGGAGCTGTTGGTACAGACCCTTCCAGAGGTCTTGGCAAGCCTGACACCCATCTGGAGTTCGGGGGTGTATTAGCTTCTCCTTGGAGCCCGGGGCGGGGGCATAGTTGCCATGAGTGGGGAGATTCCGGGGAGTGGCTTCTGATCCGAGACAAGGATTCCAGTGCCTGTTTATTTGGCAGTGATTCCAGGAACCACAGGGAGGAGGTGAGTGTGGGAAGGGAATAAAGGGCGTGTTGTCAAGTAAATCACCGCATGCTGACTGTTTATTCTCTGGGCCGGCCTGGGGCAAAGAGAATCATCTGCTGGAAGCCAGTCAGTGTACCCTGAAGGAGTAAGTAAGGGCAGGGCATGCACTCTCTGCTCTCTCCCTGGCGCCTCCCACGCACAAGGGCCATCAGTCTCACAGTCCAGGAACCCCAAGAGATCTTGTCCCCCGCCACGCACTCCAGAGAGAACCTTCTCCCCCGATGATGTTCTAGCTTCCTCTCCCCACACATCTCCTCAGACTCTTCGACTTTCACTCCCCCACTCCCCGGATCCCCATCTCTCTTTAGGCACAGCTTCTGGTGCCCCGGGTCTTAGGTGGGGTTCTGCTGGTGGTTGGGTTTGGGTGAGAGTAGGGAGCCACATCCCCATCCAACAGGAGGACAAGGTGGGAAGGCCTTGACACCTCCGATCTCAGAGTAAAGCGGGAGCGCGAGTTTCTTGTCTCACAGAGTCCAAGAATGAGTCTCGAGGACAAAAGAGAATGAGTAAAGTGATAGAGTTTTATGAAGCAAGGGTACAGAAAAAGCTCTCAGGAGTGAGAGGGGTCCCAATAGTGTTGCCAACATGAGCCTCCACCGACAGTCTTATTTAGAACTAACTGGGGAGCCTGTGGCCTTATCATTTTTGGGATGGCTTGGTCTGAGTAAGGACTGGTGACAACATCTTTAATGGCTCACTTCTTCCATGGGGTATGGTTATTCTTGGTTGGTCACAGTGTGGCTGCCATAAAAAGACCCTACCGCTGATGCCCAGGGCAGGTTAGTCTGGTTTGTTCCCTTATCTCTGGTTTTGTTAGGCCTCAGCATTTCTGGGATTTCTGTGAGCCTGGTCACGTAGCCTCCTACCTATCTCTCTCTACCTCACCCCAACTGTCCTTTCTAGGGTATCTAGAAGACAGCCAGCCTTTCACTTGGCTCAGAGTAACCCCTGCTAGCGCCTCCCCTGAATGTCATGATGCTGGGAAAGTATGAGGCCCTGTGCCTGCCTAGGATATATTAATAAGGTGGCCCCTGGCAGCCTGGCCCTGGAATCTTCCTAGCTCCGGGCAGAGGGTGGGGCACTCAGCTCAACTCTGGAAAGAGAAGGAAGCTGGATGGGAGTGTGCCTGGGAGTGCCAGGCAAGTTTTTTGGGAAACAGCTCAGCAGAGAAAGCAACACAAACCTCAATGCCCAAGTTGGCTTCAGGAATCTTCTAAGACTCTAGATTTCTTCAGGTGTGGTCTGTGGCTTGTCTGCCTCAGAACCATGAGCAGAGTTGATCAAAGGCAGCTTCCTAGGGGGTCCCACCCAGATAATTAAAATCAGACCCTTGGAGCCAGGGCATGGCAGGGAACTGCAGTTGTAATCAACTACTTGGGTGTTTCCCCTGCGACACGACGAGGTGGGGTACTGTGGGGCCACACTTGAGGCTAGGGTCTGAGCTGGCCCCCCAACCCAGGCCAGCCCACGTTCTTGCATTCCACTCTTCTGCCTTCGTCCAGACTGGCCTGAGGATGCAGGAGGCGGGTGATAAGCCCACCTCCATCCATGCCTGTCGCCTCAGAGGGGGGCTGAAGGCTCTTAAAATGCTGTTGCCATAGCAGCAGCATCCAACCAGTGGGGGACCATGGGCAGGGAGCCAGGGCACCTGGGGTGCAAGGATAGAAGCTAACTTCCGAGAGAGAAAACAAGACACTGTAAGGGAGGAGAGGGGCTGAGGAGGCGGATGGATGATCCCCGAATCCTTGGAAGGGAGGGCTCCCCAAAGCCATCTTGTGCATCCCACTGACTCTAAAAAGAGCCAAACCGCAAGAGCAGCCCATGGGGGAGAGGGGAGGCAGACATGAAATATAATGATGCATACTAGTATATAAAAACAAATAAATAATAATAATAATAATAATAATAATAATAGCTAACATTTATTCTGCATTTTTTTAGCGCCTAGCTCGGTGCTAAGCACTTTAGAAGCTTTACAGGGCTCACTGGATCTTTCATGACAATCCTAGGAAGTCAATACAATACCAATTTCACTCCATTTTACTGGGGAGGATACCAAGACTCAGACAAGTGTTATGCAGTGAGTGGCAGAGCCAGGACTTGGTACCACACTGATACCTTGGACTTATCTTGGGACAAGCCTGGGCTGATTGCTGTTTCTGAATTGGTCACAGGCTTTGTCTCCTCAGAGACTGGGCTACTGCCGAGTGCCCCAGGGGCCTTGGCTGAGCTGGTCTTGGTCCTCTGGGCACTGCACATCTGGTCTCTTGTAGCACGCTAGCCAGTGTCGCAAAGTGGTCCATCACGTGGCTCTGGAGTTGGACAGGCCAGATTTCTGCCCAGGCTCCCTGACTCACAAGCTGTGAGTCCTTGGCCAAGTTGTGCTACCTTTCTGTGCCTTGGTTGCCTTACCCATAAAATAAGACTAATCAGATCTCAGAACCTTGCTGTCAGTATTAAATGAATTAGTATGTGGAAAGCCCTTAGAAAGGTGCCTGGAACATAGTAAGTGATTGTATCTGTTATCATACTTTGGCACCAGCCCAGCCAGTCCCTGCTTTCATTATCCAGCAAATCAAGGAAGAAATTTCTCCAGAGGCCACCAAGATTCCAAAAGAATTTTTTGCTCTTTGAATCATGTGGATTTCTTAGTTTTCTGATTAATTGCCTTCTGCCCTAACCTGCCCACGGTGGGTGGGTGCATGGCATGTGACCTCGCCCAGGAGATGTCCCACTGGTGACAACAGAGCTTTGTGTCAGCAAAGCCTCAGCCCCTAAGAGGCTGCTCGGAGGAGGCAGAGATGCAGTGTCCCTTTGTGCTTAGAAGATGGGCTGTCAAGGAACCCCGCATCTACCAGTGACAGGACGACGTATAGTTCACCATGATGGGTGCCCCCTTTTCACATGTGAGGGGTTGGTAGGCAAAGGGTGGTAGAAGAAGGGAAGGACCTCAGGTGGCACTTACACCCTGTTGCCTCCCCTCTGGCCCTCAGTTTATCCTGCCTGTCCAGTTGGGTCATTGAACAGGAAAGGATTTTTTGCATCTTTAGAATCAGAGAGCCCTGCCTTTGAATCTAAGCATAACAGCCTGGGACTCTGAGCCAGTGGGCGCCTCTTTGTTTTCTCCACCTGTCCAATGGGTTTATCAAGTCTCCCAGGCCAGGGTGATAAAATCTCTGGGTCTCTGAGCTCCATGCCAGACTTTTATCCTCTCCAGAGGGGTGGGCTATCTTGTCGGGGAGCAAAGCCTTAGGAATCCACTGAGTAGTGGCTTGGGGCAAAGGTAGGACTGGGCCCAAATAGATATTTAGGCACTTTACAGTTTACAAAGACCTTTTGGTCCATCTGTTTTCTCATCTGATGGTCACTACAATGCTGAGGAAACCAAAGTCATACTCTGAGATGTCCCCATGTTACAGATGAGAAGACCAAATGAAGACTGGGGAGGGGAAGGTGTCTTGCCCAAGTCAAATGGCAAAGAAAGGAGTCACAAGGCAAAGAGGGGAAAGCTCAGGATCTGGACCCAGTTCTGATCAATGCCAAATCCGGAAATGCAGATAAGCCTCTAATTTGTCAGCCACTCTGACGTGAGCGCCCCACACCCTCCTGATGTCAAATTACTCATACCAGACCCAGACAGGTCAGCTGGTTAGAGTCAGGGCACGGGCTGCCCTCATGAAACAGAGATATTCTGTTCTCTGGGGGCTGGAACTGGCCTCCAGCCTGGGACAAATCCATCAGCCTCAAAACCCTGCCCTCTCTCAGCTAAAAAAATAGTTTTCTGAGGCTGGAGACAGTGGGCCTCCTGGAAAGTAAGTGCTCTGGCTGGGCAACAGGACTCCTGAAGTCCCATCCCCTTCTGTTCAGACCATGATGGAGGACCCTGAGTTAATCATTGTGCTCCTCAGGCCTCGCTTGCCCCATCTGTGAAATGAGGGGATTGGGCCAGAAACTGATGGTAAACTGGTGTCATCTTGCATGTGGAACTCCCTCTCTGCCTTCTCAATCCTGCCTCTCCCTCTCTTCACCAATCATCTATCCAGGTGCTCAGACTAGAAATCTGCAAGTTGTCCTTGAGCTTCCCCATAGCCCTGAAATCCACCTGCCGATCTCTCTCTAAACTTCCATTTCTCTCTCCTTTCACACTACCCATCCTCATCCCAGCTTCCATCCTCTCTCGCCTTGGACAACTGTAATAGTATCTCCTCCATGGTCTTCCTGCAGCCAGTTGGGCCCCTTCCATGGTCTTCTACACAGGACCTAGAGGGACCTTTACAAAATGTCAAATAAAGCCAGGTCCTGCTTAACACCACCCAGTGGCATCCCATGCCTCTCCGGATCAAGACCCACATTTCACCGTGTTACACAAAGCTCTGTGTGGTCAGACATCTGCCGACTGCTCTCGCCTCACTGTATCCCCCAATTTCCATATTCTCTCTGAGTTCTGGTAACACTGACTTCCTTTTAATTCCTCAGCCATTCCAAGCTCTCTCTGGATCAAGTTCCCCTAAAAATTGGTATATGAATGTTTATAGCATAGTTAATAATAACCAAAAGGTAGAAGAAACCCAAATATTGATCAGCTAATGAATGGATAAACAAAATGTGGTATATTCAAACAATAGGACATTATTCAGCCATAAAAAGGAATGAAGTCACTTCCTCACTTATTCTATGAAACCAACATTATCCTAATACCAGAGCCAGATAAAGACATCCCAAGAAAATAAAATTACACACCAATGTATCTTATGAATATACATACAAAAATCCTCAACAAAATACTAGCAAACCAAATATAACAGCATATTAAAAAGATTATACAATACTACCAATTGAGATTTATCCCAGGAATGCATGGGCAGTTAAGCATAAGAAAATAGGTCACTGTAATATACCACATTAATAGAATGAAAGGTTAAAAATCCACATGACCATCTTGATGCAGAAAAGACATTTGACAAAATCCAACACCTTCTCATGATAAAAGATAATCATAAAACTGGGCACAGAGAGGAATTTACTCAACACACTCAACAGCATTTATGAAAACCCCACAATTAACATCAAACTCAATGGCATTAGCTTTCCCCCTAAGATCAGGAAAAAGACAAGGATGCCTGCTTTCACCGCTGCTATTCAACATTGTACTGAAGTTCTAGCCAGAGCAATTAGATAAGAAAAATAAATAAAAGGCATCTAAACAGGAAAGGAAGTAAAACAATCTGTATTGACAGATGACATAACCTGTATATAGAACATCCCAAGTTGGGGATCCCTGGGTGGCGCAGCGGTTTAGTGCCTGCCTTTGGCCCTGGGCATGATCTGGAGACTGGGGATCAAATCCCACGTCGGGCTCCCGGTGCATGGAGCCTGCTTCTCCCTCTGCCTATGTCTCTGCCTCTCTCTCTCTCTCTCTCTGTGACTATCATAAATAAAAATTAAAAAAAAAAAAAGCATCCCAAGTAATCCATAAGCAAGCTACTAGAGCTAATAGTTGCAGGATTCCATTACATTTCCAATTCCATTTACAGGGCATCTGGGTGGCTCAGTCGGTTAAGCAGCTGGCTCTTGATTTTGGCTCAGCTCATAATCTTGGGATCCTGGGACTGAGCCCCGCATCAGACTCTGCACTAAGTAAGGAATCTGCTCAATGAGTCTCTCCTCCCTCTTCCCTCTGCCCCTGGACCTCTACTCTCTCTCAAATAAATGAATAAATCTTTTTAAAAAATCAATCCCATCTACAATAGCATCTAAAAGAATAAAATAAATGTAATCAAGGAGTGAAAGACTTGGTTAAATTTCACTGCGAACTTTAAAACATTGTTGGAAAAAAATTAAAGAAGACCTAAAAGCAGGGAAAGACATCTCAGGTACATATATAGGAAGACTTAACATTGTTAAAACGTCAGTACTACCCAAAGCAATCTATAGATTCAATGTACTGTATCAAAATTCCAACAGATTTTTGGGGGAAGAAATGGAAAAGTCAATCCTCATATTCTTTTTTTTTAAAGATTTTATTTATTTATTCATGAGAAACACACAGAGAGAGGCAGAGATACAGGCAGAGGGAGAAACAAGTCCCCTGCAAGGACCCCGATGTGGGACGCGATCCCGTATTCAGGTATCACACCCTGAGCCAAAGGCAGACCCCCAACTCCTGAGCCACCCAGGCATCCCGCAATCCTCATATTCACATAGAATTGTGAGAGGCCCCAAACAGCCAAAACAACTTGAAAAAAAGGACAAAGATGATGGACTCACAGTTCCCAGTTTCAAAACTTACTACAAGCCTACAGTAATCAAAATAGTGTGATATTGTCATAAAGATAGACATCCAGACAAACGGGATAAAATTGAGAGTCCAGAAATAAATCCATATAGCTATAGCCTATTGATTTTCAACAAGGGTACCAAGTCCATCCAACAAACTGGTGGGACAGCTAGATTTCCACATGTCAAAGAAGCAAGTTGGACCTCTACTTCACACCATATAAAAATTAACTCAAATGGATCAACAATCTAGATGTAAGAGCTGAAACTATAAAACCCTTAGAAGAAAACTTAGAAGTAAATCTTCACGAGCTTGGCTTTTGCAGTGGATTCTTAGATACGACACCAAAAGCACAAGCAGGGATCCCTGGGTGGCGCAGTGGTTTGGCACCTGCCTTTGGCCCAGGGTGCGATCCTGGAGACCTGGGATCGAATCCAACATCGGGCTCCTGGTGCTTGGAGCCTGCTTCTCCCTCTGCCTATGTCTCTGCCTCTCTCTCTCTCTCTCTGTGACTATCATAAAAATTAAAAAAAAAAAAAACACACACACACACACACACACAAAAGCACAAGCAACAAAAGCAAAAATTGATAAATTTGACTTTATCAAACTGAAAACTTTTGTGCATCATAGGACAATAGGAAAGTGAAAAAGATAGCCTACAGAATGGGAGAAAATATTCACAAATCATATATATATATAAAGGGTTTAATACCTAAAATATCAAAAGAACTACAAGGGCACCTAGGTGGCTCAGTTGGTTAAACAACCAACTCTTGATTTTGGCTCAGGCCATGATCTCAGGGTCATGACATCAAGCCCTGCATTGTACTTCATGTTGGGCATGAAGACTGCTTGAGATTGTCTCTCTCCCTCTCCCTCTGTCCCACCCCCCCCCCCCCCCCGCCGGCTCATGCACATACTCTTTCTAAAAATAATAATAATTATTATATATAAAGAACTACAAGTCAACAAGAAAAAGACACATAATCCAATTTAAAAATGGTTAAAGAAATTGAACAGACATTTCTCCAAAGATATACAAGTGGCCAGCAAGCCGGTGAAAAGATGTTCAACATAATTATCATTAGGGAAATGCAAATCAAGAACAGTGAAATACCACCTCATACTTACTAGGATGGCTATAATCAAAAAAGCAGAAAAATAGCAAATGTTGGTAAGGGTGTAGCAAAATTGAAACCCTTGAATTGCTGATGGAAATGTAAAATGATGCAGCTACTGTGGAAAAGTTTGAGGGTACCTCTAAAAGGTCAACACAGAATGACCCAGCAATTCTACTCCTTTTTTTTTTTTTTAAAGAAAGCTTTTTTTTTTTTTTTTTTAATTTTTATTTATTTTTGATAGTCACAGAGAGAGAGAGAGGCAGAGACATAGGCAGAGGGAGAAGCAGGCTCCATGCACCGGGAGCCCCGACGTGGGGTTCGATCCCGGGTCTCCAGGATCGCGCCCTGGGCCAAAGGCAGGCGCCAAACCGCTGCGCCACCCAGGGATCCCAGCAATTCTACTCCTAGGTGTGTATCCCAAAGAATTGAAAACAGGGACTCAGACTTGTAAGCCAATGCTCACAGCAGCATCATTCACAATAGCTAAGAGGTGGAAACAACCAAAATGTCCATCAACAGATAAATGGATAAAGAAAATGTGATATATACCTAAATTGGAAAATTATTCATCCATAGAAAGGAATAAAATTCTGACACCTGCTACAATGGATGATCCTTGAAAACAATATGCTAAGTGAAATAAGCCAGACAAAAAGGACCAGTATTGTATGATTCTGATATATGAAATATCTAGCATAAGTAAATTCATAGAAACATAAGGTAAGTTAGAAGTTACCAGGGCCTGGGATGCCTGGGTGGCTCAGTCGGTTGAGCATCTGACTTTTGATAACAGCTCAGGTCTTGATCTCAAGGTGGTGAGTACAAGTCCTGCACTGGGCTCTGTGCTGGGCCTGGAACCCAGTTAAAAAAAAAAAAAAAAAAAAGTTCCCAGGGTCTGGGAGGTGTAGAGAATAGAGAATTATTGTTTAATTGGTACAGAGTTTCTGTTTGGGGTGATGGAAACATTTTGGAAATAGTGGTGATGATTGCACATTGCAAGTATAATTAATGCCACTGAATTGTACACTGAAAAATAGTTAAAATGGAAAATTTTGTGTTATTTATATTGTATCACAGTAAAAAAATGTTTTAAAGGAAAAATACTGATGCATGCTATGACATGGATGAACCTTATAAACTTCATGTTAAGTAAAAGAAGCCAGTCATAAGAGATTATATGATTCTGCTTCCATGGAATCTCCAGAACAGGCAAATCTGTAGAAACAGAAAGCAAATTAATGGTTGCTTAGAGCTGGGGGTGTGGGGTAAAAGGGTATGAATCCTTAAAGTGTAAAGGGTTTCTTTTGGAGGTCATGAAATATTCCAGAATTGGCTGTGGTGGTTATATGGATCTGTGAATACTCCAAAAATACTTTTGAATTGTACCCTTTGGGTGAATTGTATAACTCAATAAAGCTTTTTTTTTTTTTAAGTCGTGAAAGGGATGCAAAGAAACAAAAAGCAACCATAGGGAATGTAGGTGTAGCATGGACAATGTCTTCTTACAAGCTCTTCCTTGTCTCAGGGCCTGGAACATTCTTCCCTTACCTTTTCAGTTAGTTAAGCCTTTCTTATGCTTCAGGTATCTGCAACAGGCTGGCCCTTTCCTGGCCCTGGTGGCCAAGTTAAACCCCCCTTGTATTAAAACCAGGTACTTGGGGGCACCTGGGTGGCTCAGGGATTGAGCATCTGCCTTTGCCTGAGGTGGTGATCCCGGGGTCCTGGGATCGAGTCCCGAATAGGGATCCCCACAGGGAACCTGCTTCTCCCGCTGCCTATGTCTCTTTCTCTGTGTTTCTCATGAATAAATAAACAAAATCTTAAAAAATAATAATAATAAAACCAGGTACTTCATCACAGCACAGATTCCAGTTGCCATTCTGGAATATTTTGTTAATGCACATATCCCTTTCTAAACTGTGTGTTTCATGAGAGCAGAAACTGAAAGTCTTTGTTCAATATATCCTTGGCACAGGGAAAAAAAGCTCAACAAAATTTGTTAGATGAATGGATGAATGAATGAATGAATGAATGCCAACTTTGATCAATTAGTAGGGACTGCCTAGAGCGCACAGCTGGCTCAGTGAGAAGAATTCTGTGACTGATTAATGATGTCTGCCACGGATGCCAGCATTGATAAAAGTAATAGATGTGTCCCAAATTTGCCATTCCTCAACTCAATAGGGCCATGCCTCAGGGTGCCCCATCAGAGGGCGCTCTAGAAGCAGTCTCTTCTCTCCCCCAGCTCCCAGGAGGGGAGTGCAGTTGTCATCCCAGCTGGCCTTGATAATCAATCACACAGCCATGCGGTGCCCGTTAGGATTTGTCACCGAGCCACATCCAGGTGCACCAGGCAAGAGCAGGCAGGCTCATTTGCATCTCATCTGCATGGAAATTTGCATACGCCTCCACAGCCCTGTCTCCTTGCAATTTTCAAGTTAAAATGTCATTATCGCTCCTATGAAGCCTGTTATTTCTTGATTTCATCCTCCCTGCTCCTCTCCCCTCCCCTCCCTCCTCCTACACCTCAGACACTCAAGCCTGGGCTGGGAGGAGGAAACAGCTTTGAGCTCTGGTTCTGTTGCTGAGTGACTTGTGACTTCCCTTTCTGGGCCACGTCTGGGCCACTGGGCACAGACGCAGGGATGTGGCTGCAGCAGCCACCCCTCAAGCAGCCACAGCTGGGCTGACACCAACCCAGCCACCCAGTGTCCTCCACACAAAGCCGCCGCTGCCCTGCCTCTGCGCTTTTGCCTGAGCTGTGTCCCCCTCCTGCAAAGCCTTCTGCCTTTCCTGAGAGTGGCTGGCCTACGCCCCCCGCCAGCAGTCCTCTGCTAGTCCTGGGTCCTGGGCCCTGAAGCCGGGGTTGGGTGAGGAGTGCACAAGTGACCCAAGCTCGCCAGCGGGGGTCTGTCCCCAGGATTTGAATTTGGGAGTCGGCGATGCTAGGCAGTTTCTGAACCGAGCAGGTGGTGTGAAGTCAAGGGCAGAGGGCCGCTGTGTCACAACATGTCCCTAGAACGCAGGAAAGTATTCCCCGGTGGGGGTGGACTAAAACTGAGAGGCCCAGAGGCCGTGAGGGCCCTGGCCTCCAGCTCCAGCCGCCAGCCCTGCTCCGAGGCCAGGCTGCCTGCTGACCTGCTGGCCCCCTGCCCCACCCTCCCCCGTTCACCACCCCGTGTGCCAGTCCAGCTTCAGTCCAGCTAGCTCTAGGGCCTTGTGATCCTTGCAACCGGGACAAAACATTAGGCAGACGAAATGTGAGCCCAAGGACCCCAAGAGGAACTTTGGAGGGAAAAGACTTTGGTATTTGACATCTCAAATACTCATGGAAGTTGTCATGAAGATAAAAAGCAGAACCTCAGTGAACTTTCTTTTTGGTACTCATATGGAGACCGAGGGACATCAGAAGCTCTTTAGAAACAGGAACTGTGGCCAGTAATCTCCAAAGAGTCTGAACTATGACCCTGCCCAGGGGTCACCTCCTCTAGGAAGCCCTCTAATTCTACAGCCCCGGGTCTGTCCTTCAAGCCTTCATTCCCACAAGACTGTGTATACCTGAGGGCAGGGCCCTACTTGAGACCTTGAGGTCTGCCCTTTTAAGTGCCTGGCATCATTAATTAATAACAATAAAATTACTACAAAATAGCAATTATTTTCTGAGCATTCAACCTGGGCCGAAATTGTTGTGGACGATTCACCTGCATTACCCGTGTTCACCTTCACAGCAATCCTTCGGGGGTAGGTTGGTTTTATGGATGAGAAAAGTAGGGGTCAGAGAGGTTAGGTAACAGACCTGAACTCACACGGCCCTCAAGAAGCAGAACCAGGATGTGAAGCCAGACAGTCTCATTTTGGGGTATGTGCTCTGAAGCTCTGCATATAGGTTTGAACCCCACTCGACCCCACCCCACCCCACCCCACCCCACCCCCGGGCTTGCCCTGTGACTTGAAGAGTTCTCAAAAATATATCTTCCTAGGAACTCTTTTGCCCTTGTCTGTGGCTGGCACTTCCGTGTGGGACTTTTGTGCTTTTAATACTTTGAGCTAAGCAATAGCCCAGCAGCAGAGTGACCAGACTTCCCTATTTGCCTTAGATAGTCTAGGCTAATGCCTCCTGTGCCCCCCTGTAATTATGAATAGCTCCCCAAAGTGTTCTGGTTTGAACAGTAAATTACGTGACCACCCTACCCATCTGCTGTCTTTCATTGGAGGATGATGCTTCCCCAGGAATGATGGAGAGGATGGGCAGGCCTGGTGGCCTCCTCGCTGCTGAGGAGCAAGGCTGGGGTAGCAGGCTGAAGGCAGAGCAGCCTCAGGGCCATGCGGGTGTGGGGATGAGTCATGGGGGATGATCCGATTGTTGAAGTCTGCAGGGAAGGAGCTGCGGGCTCATTTGTTCGATCATTCCTCGGCATCTTACTCACCCTGGGGAAGGGGCCGTGTGGGCAGGATGTCAGTTAGGATCCAGCTGCAACTTCTGTCTCCCACCCTCAACTACTCCAGAAGAGGCGTGACCTGATTTTCTCTCTGGGCCTCAGTTTTCCTATCTGTTAAAATGGGGACAATTATCCTGGCTCTAATTGCCAGGAGGCTGGGATAGGATGGCTGGGAGTGAGATGCCTGCAGGGGCCACCAGCTTCCACCCCCCACATACCCGCACCCCAGGAACTCCTGTTAACGGAGTCATACCTGGCTGGGGTTGCTGGGAGTTCCAGTTGCCAATGACCCGGGGCAGGAAGCACCAATGCACCTGAGCAAGGGCTGGGAATATGCCAGCATGTCCAGCACGGTTGGAGCAAGCCACTTCCCTCTCTCTGAGGGCATGAGTGCCAGGCCCATGGTCTCACCCTTGTTCGACCCTCTGTTTCCTGTATCAGTCACATTTTCTCTCCTGGGAAGATGGGAGTGTTAGTAACAGCCGCTACCCTTCAGCACTGTTGTGGGATGGGGTGAAGGGAGGCCTGTGTTGTGATGCTCAGCCTGGGAGTCCCACGAATGGAAGGTCACATTATTATTGATAATTGGACCCATTTAAAAGAAATTCTGAACCCTAAGAGGCCTCTGCAGGGCCACCTCCATGGAAGAAGGCAGCGCCCTGGGCTCAAGTCTCAGCTCGGCCACCAGTTTACTGTGAGTCCTTCCCCGTCGCTGAGCCCCGGTTTCTTCTCCCCTCCTGCTGCGGGGAGGATCAGACCCTGGAATAGGTGGAGGTTGGGAATCTGATTCCAGGGAGCTGTTGTTAATCTGAGGGCTGGCCTGGCTCTCACATCTCCCCGCAGAATCTCAGCCACCCAGATGTCAATGATTCTTTCCTCTCTGAAATCTGCTCACAACCATGTGACCCTGGTGTGCTCCGGGCCTCTTTTGACCACCAGCTGTCTGAGTCTTGGCTCTTCTCTTCGGGCAAAACCAGAACCCCAGCTCCACCCTCCAGCCCTCAATACGTAATTGTGTCCCTGGGCTTGAAGAGGCATTTCCCAGCTGGTTTTGTCTCAACATTCTCCCATCTGTTTGGCCAACACTCTTGCAAGTGGCTGGGGGTCATAGGGCTGATGTGTGGGTGGAGAGGTGTTTGCTTTTGTTTCCTTTTGTTTCCTTCATTGTTTGTAAGAAAAATGCTTAACGACTCTTCCTTCCCAAGGAAGGGCCCCAGGATCAGCTCTGGCAGTAGATCCAGGATTGAGCACGGGCTGAGATTAATCAGAGAAAGCTTAACTGGGTCCCAGGGAAGGGTCTGAGCAGAATAGGCAGCCAGTGAGGACGCTGATGCTGCCTGGAACCAGTGAAGGAGATCCTCGGCCCCATGCCTCTCAGGGGCTTTCACACCATGTGTATGGGGCAGACTGTGGACTGTGTTTCCCAAAGACAACCATGGAGATGTGACCCTGACTTTCCTTCATAGAGCCCCGGAGGATGGGAGGCGATTGTCTATATTCCCTTCCATTTGTGACTGTTTTGACCACCAGAGCAGGGCCAGAGCGATGCTCTGTGGCTTCCAAAGCTAAGTCATAAAAATGCACTTCCACTCTGCTCTCTGGGAACCCAGCCACCGTGCTGTAAGGAAACCCAAACTAGCCCCCACGGAGATAACACCAGGAAGGGCCACGTGGAGGTGTTCCGGCCAGAGCCTCACTGAGCCCCCAGCTGACAGCCAGCATCGATCACCAGATCTGCAAGTGAGGATGCTTCTGGATAATTCCAGACTCTAGCCATTGAATCACCATTCAAGTGTTCCCAGCTGACATCCGGGATCAGGACAAACTGTCCCTAATGGTGCTGGTCTGAATTCCTGACCCACAGAATCTAGGAGCATTGTGAAATGGTGCTTTATGCCATGAAGCATTTTGGGAGGCTTGTGAGGCAGAGATGGTGGTGCTGCCACAGTGTGCCTTGCTGAGGGCTGCCCCACCGTGGCCGCTCTTACCCCCTCTCATCGCGGAACCTCACCCAGAACATCCCCTCATTGCTTTGGGGAAGAAACAGATTCAGAGGGACCAGGGACTGGCTCAGGGTCACACAGCCTCCAGCAGCTACCTGCTGTGCTGCAAGGGAAGCTCTGATTAAACCAGATGCTCCAGAGCAATCAGCACAGGACAGCTCTCGGGTTGGGCCACTGCCTGTTTTGTAAGCAGGCTTTACTGTGAGACAGCCACACCTGATGACTGACAGGTGGCCGTGCCTGCTTCCGCTGTAAGGGCCCAGGCCTGGATGGTCCACAAAACCTAGAACATTTATTTCGTGGCCCTTTCCAGAAAGTTTGCCTTCCTTAAAGGCCTGGGGAATCTGCGGCCCCACCTAGAAGCTCAAACCTCCCGAGGGACAAATCGGAAAAATTTCAGCATAAAACTCTTTGAGTTTACCCCCGGGAGGCCTGGGTTCTAATCTCCTCTCCATGCCTCAATTTCCTCTTTCCTCTTCCTGTCACCGCTTCTGATAGGTGCCGGATGCCTCGAGGAGGTAATGAGGGTGGAGTCGCACTGCGCAAGCATCCAGGCACGGGGCAGGCCCTCGCTTCTTTTCTGTTGTCCCAGAGAAGTTTCCGGCAGGCAGGGAGGGGCAAGAATGGAGCCAGGGCCCCCAGAGAAATTAGTTCCTCGGCCTTGGTGGCTTCACCTCATTTGTGATGTTAATTGCATAGATTTGCATAATGTGCTCACTGAAGTGTTATTTTACTTGCACATTTAAATCATTTAATCATCTGTGTTTTTCCCCTCTTAATCTTGATGATCCCAAGATGGGGAGGAAGAGGTAAAAGAAAGGGGAGTCTCTAGGTTTCTCTCTCTCTCTCCTTTGTCTCTGTCTCTGTCTCTGTCTCTGTCTCTCTCACATACACACATACAGATAAAATGCACTTTTTTTTTTTTTTTTTTAATAAAATGCACTCTTGAATGCAACCCTCATGTTCAACACGCTCTCCCTCCCTGTCACTGGACTCCAGCCACGTTGGCCTTTTGCCATTCCGCACACGTTAAGCACGTTGCCGCCTCGCAACCTTGGCACTTGCTTTTCTTCTGCTGGGTGTATCTTTTCTCTGGATATCCATGTCGTTCCCTCTCTTACTTCCTTCAGGTCTTTACTCAAACATCACTTCTTCGGAACACTTTCTCCACCTCCCTGTTTTATTTACTAGTTCTCATCCTTCTGTGTTTTTCTGCAAAGCACTCGTCACCACCAGCATCGTAGTATGTTTGTCTATTTGTCCTTTGTTAATCCCCTTGGTAGAATGTAAATTCCACAAGAGCAAAAGTTTGTGTTTTTTTAATTTATTTTTTATTTTTATTTTTTTTGCTGCCGTCTCTCTTAGTGCCGAGGACAGTATCGGCACATAGTAGAAACTCAGTAAATATATCTGTCAAATTAATGAACACCCATTGAGGGCTCAAAGGCGCCGAGAGGATAAGACGTGCTAGCTATACAGTCATGGTTTGCTCAAGACCATACACCGAGGCACTGTTAGCTCTGAGCTCAGTACCGGGGGCTGCTATCACCAAAGACAGTCTTTTTTCAGAAATGGAGCTGTTTCTGGAAGTGCCCTCCAGGGGCTGACGTTCCCGAGGCAAGCAAGACCGCAAGACCAGTCCTCTGGGCCACAGGAGTCTGAACAGACAGTGTTCTGGGGAACCAGGCAGTTGTTTTGCAACGCATATGTGGCGTCGATGAGGGGGTAATCGGAGGTCAGGCTGATAAACCCAGAGGTCCCTCACTATCTGACCCTGGAGGATGCAAGGAGACAGCTCTGGGTCACAGGGTCAGAGGTCAAGGAGTGTTCTGAGGAGGCTGCTGTTCCCACTTCTTGGTGGATGTTTTGAACCAACGGTCAGCTGGAAGGCCACGCCTCATCGCACCATTGTACACATGAAGAAAGTGAGGCTCAGCCCAGAAGAGCTGCTTGCTCAGGTGCCCTGATCAGGACCTGCCTTACCCAAGAGATCCCAGGCTCAGGGACACGTCGGGCAGCCGTTCCCACGGCCTGTGTTGTGCCTCTTCCTCCTCCGGGTTGCAGCTCAGATGTCACTTCTTCAGGGAAGCCTTCCCTGATACCCTTGGTTTAGGTCAAGTTTCTTTGTTCTCAGAGAATCACATTCTATCCCTTCAGAGCCCACATCCCTTTGCAACGACCACCTGGCAATCTGGCATCTGCGTCCCCGACCAGGTTTGAAGCTCCAGGCAGGTAGGGACCATGCAGGGCTGTTCCAGTCACCTGCCTGTCCCCAGAGCCTAGCATGGGGTTTGTGTGTCTCAGGTCTCGCCGGCCACGGTTGGATGGATGTGCATAGCATGTGCACACATGTGGAGGTGAGACATGCAGAAGCATTTTGCAGACCACGAGGCGGCCACAGGTGATCCCCCTTGGGACAGGGATGGTCGCTCAGTTCCCCTCAGCCCTGGGAGCAGAAGCCCATTTGCCGTGCTCTGCCTAGACCCTTAGATCTCTTTCCCATTTCCTCACCCCAGCCTTGGATTTCCAGCAGTCTGCACCTCGTGGGCTGCCTCGGGCCACTGGAAGACCCTTTGCCTGTGCCCAGGGGGAGCTGGACTTGCCCAGGAACTGATACCCCCTGCCCACTCCAGTGGGGGGGCCGCCCCCCATCAAGGCCTGCCTGGAGGAGGTAATAGAGACCCCAGCTCTTTGCCCAGCAGGGGGACTTACCTTCGCTTTACCTGCCCTGTCCTGTCCCACTCCCCCACTTGGCTTCTGGTGCTCCTGGAGACACCCCCTAATAAACCCCAGTCACACAAATCCTGTCTCGGATTCAGCTTCAGAGGCCACACCTGGACAGTCCCTTCCACCCAGCGGCCCTTTCACATCTGGCTGAAGCTTGAGTCAGACACACCAAGGTCTAACCCTGACTCTGCTTCTGACCAACTGTGAGGCCCTGGGCAACCTCATCGACCTCTCTGGCCTCCTCTGTAACACAGTAGAAGAGGTATTTAGGAGACACCTGATCCAGGCCCGGTACCCGGGGCTGGAAACAAGGGTGGGCTCAGTGAAGGCTAAGTGCTCACCACTGTCGCCAGCATATTTTAACACTAAACATCCCACTGCCTTTTGAAGCCTCAAATGGGAAAACCAGGTTCAGAAAAGCTGCCACCCTGTCCCCTAAACTATGCATGTGCCAGGAGTTCAAGGATCTGTTCTATAAAGTTCCAGAGAAATTGTTAGGCCTTCAGCCTCCCTATCTTTGCTGAGTGTCTTCGGCCCAATCTCAGCTCCGTACAGAAGTTGCACGCTCCTGTTCCTCCAGGGCTTTGTCCTGCTATTCTCATCGGCCTGCCTGGCTAACTCCTACATACCCTTCAAAGCACAGCTCTGATATCACTTCCTTCTGGAAGCCTTCTCCAATCATGTTCCTTCTCAGGTGGGGTTTAGCACCTTTTCTGGGCACCCACATCTCCTGTTCCTGGCCCAGCACAGAGCTGGCCATATTTGTACATTTTTGGTAACTGCCTCTTGACTTATCTGTCTCTTGGAGAATCAGGACTGATGTGCTTTTAACTGAATCCCAAACACCCAGCACTGGGCTTGGAATACAGTAGGTGGTCAAATGTTTGGTGGGATGATGAAGACACCAAGCCAGCTCCAGAGTTCCCATATAAGTTTGTAGCTCATAGTCAGGGGTGGCAGGGGTTTGGGGGGGGGGGGGGATGGGTATACAGCTCTTTGTGAATTTATCTGTTATTTGGCTTCATTTCATTGTTTGTTTTCCTTTTCCAAGGAAATCACTTCAGTCTTGAGAGGCCCCGTCTTGTCCTCTCTTTAGCAGGAAAATGTGGGCTCTGGCATCATAGAAGCATCCAGCAGGGGCTGGGGGAGCTGCTGACACCTCCCCTCTGCACACCACGCACCCTCCCAGCCTCTCTGGCCTCCTCCTGGACCCCTGCAACATCATACCACCTGGATTTGCCACCTCCCTAGCTCATTGACTTTGGGTAAATTACTTCCCTGCTCACTGCCTCAGGTTCCCCAGTTGTGAAGTGAACAGCTTAAAAGTCCCTGCAGGGATTCTGAGGTTCCTATCCCTGTCTCTTGCTCCTGGGGGGGGGAAAAAAGCAAAACACATGTTCAGGGACAGAACACGGGTTTATTCTCTGGAGAGAGGACTGGAGCTTGAAGATAGGCTGGGGGGCCTCACCCTGACAAGCTCAGCCTCAGCTCTAGGAGGGCAGCTTTGCCACTGAGGTCCCCAGCAGGGCTGGGCAGGCTGAGCTGGCAGAGGGAGGAGGCTTGTTTTTCAGGGCCTGGTCTTCCCTGGGGGAAGCCCTTTCTTGGCCTGCAGGGCTTCGCCCAGCCCCTGGCACAGCCAGGCATCCACTAGAGTGGGGGATAACAGTGGGTCACCCTGGCTTGGTCCCTGTCTCCTTCCCTGACTCTGACCTGACCCCACTTCGGCCTTCCCCGATTTTTTAGCCTGGGCATAACTTCCCTGGAGACCACCCTCAGAGGTCTGGCTCTCCTGGACCAGGGAGGAGCAGGAGTCAGGGAAGAGGGGGCTGCCTGTCACAGTGACTGAGGAATTGACCAAGGTGAGATCTTTGGATAGCACGGCATGGTGGTTAAGAGCCTGATGACTGGTTTTTTTTTTCTTCTTCTTCTTTAAATGAATCCTAGCTCTGTCTTTTAACTTTTCTGGGCCTCAGTCTACTCATCTGTAAAATGGAACTAATAATGATATCTGTTTACCTCTTGGGGTTGCTAGGAGAATCGGCTAAGCAATTATTGGCTCGTGGCAGCATATGGCACACAGCCAATGCTCTGTAATAAGCTTGTACTTGGCTCCATGGACCTGTGGGACACCAGATGTCCAGGTCCTTCTCTGAAAGTCTAGTCCTTGGAGGCTTGAGTAATACCATGCAAATGGGCAGCAGGACAGTCTTGGAGTGTGTCCAAGGAGTGAGGAAGGGGGAGAGAAGGAGATTCTCCAGCAAGGTAGAACATGGAGGAGTAGAGGGAATGTTTCTTCGACTGCTTTATGTGAAGATGCACTGCTTTATGTGCAGAGATCCCCCGAATGTGTGCGTGTGGTAGAGGAAGAACAGGGGTTGAGGGCAGCGCCCCAGACTGGGGTCAGGAGAGCCTGGGTCCCAGCTTCAGCTCAGACCTGCCCTGCTGTGTGACACAGGGGAGGCAGTGCCCATTAGCAAGCTTGTTTTCTTGGAGGCCAGAACCATCTGGTCTCAAGGGGTTGTTTCTAGCACAACCGATGGTTGGATCTAGCTACAGCAAACTCTGAGCCACTGGCAGGAAGACGTGGTTCCGAACGAAACTCATTCTGTTGATCCTTTCTCTTTGGCTCAGGCAAGGACCTTATGCCCATTGTACAGATGAGGAAGCAGGCTCCTGAACTGAGAAACTCACTAATAATTCCTCACCTTTCCGTGGCAGGAATTGGTTCCAAAGCCTTTCCGTGTGTAAAATAATCCACTTAAATAAACTGTGCTTCCACATCACACAAAAACAACGGAGTAGATGTTTATGCACTCTGGAGGCCATGTTTGGGGTGACCTGAGTTTATATGTAGGCCGCCTCCGGGATGGAGCTCATGTTGGCGTTTCCAGGTCTAGCCAGAGCATCTCAGAGAGAAAGCTGCTACCATTTAGCAGGACTGAAACTGAGGTACGAGGAGGGGCAGGTGGGTGATGAGGCAAGTGTACTAAGGAGCCAGTGAGAGAACAAACAGTGGGGGAGGGGTGGGTGCTCTGGATGCACGCACTGATTTTTGGCCAAGCTACCATCAGAAAGTCAAGTGCATGTTGTTGAAATCATGTGCTCCTTGGCAAAAGGCAATAGGGTTTATTTATTTAACAATGATCAGCATTCCCACTTGGCTGTTTGAGGCAACTCAAACTTCACATGTCCCAGACTGAGCTCCAGTTCTCGCCCACCAAACCAGCCATCCTAGCTCAGACATTGGCAACTCCCTCCTTCCTTGGAATCATCTTCGATGTCTGTCTTTCAAGATCACACTCAATATCTTAGCAGACTGGCTCTACCATCACCTCCTGCACTGCTGCCACGTCTCTTGTCTGTGATTGCAGTAACCCCTCACTCGATATCCTGCTTCAAACATCTGTCCGGTGCGATCTGTTCCCCACACAGGGTCCTGTTAACAGCCTATTAGACCCTAATTCGGATGGCTGTCTCCTCTGTTGAAATTCCTTCAATGGCTCCCTTTTCATCTAGAGTAAAAAAATAATGTCTTTGGAATGTTCTAGAAGACCTAAATAGTCTAGTTCTGTCTATTGGCTCCTTACAATACTTCTGGGAGGGAAGCAGGGGAGGAAGGTTGGCTCCTACTTTACCGATAGGGAAACAGGCCTGGAGGATGGAGACTGTTGTTCTGGGTCTGGAGCACAGATCACCCATTTGGGGGCTCTGTCCACCACCTCGTCCTAGATGCCTGAGCAGGCAGCTGCTGGTGTCTCTAATCTGATGGGCTGCTCACCCCACCCTCTCCACAGAGCACTGGCTCCCTGCCCATTCTCCAGAGGGGTTATTGCCAGATGTTGAAAGAGGCTTGTAGACACTGGGCGCTTGGCTGGGACAGGCCCCTAGATTCCACCCCTTTTTAGGCCAGTTCAGAACAAGGCATGGTCCGCTCTGGGCTGCTGAGTAGCCACCAGAGGAATTTAAATCCTCTAGGGTCTGAAGTGGGTCAGCCCCAGGGCAGCCTGCTGGACCTTGGTTTTTACCCTTATTTGCCAAGTGACCTTGGGCAAGTCACTTCTCTGTTCTGAATTAAGCTCTTTTCACACCACAGGGGGTCTAATATTTAAGCACTCTAACAACAAGTTGATGAAATGTGGGCTGCACTTTATAAGATCAAAAAACAACCAGAAGCCAGAAGATGTCAAATGTAAGCTCACCGTTGATCCAAGGAAAGGTCTAGAGTGAAATGTCACTGGGTTTGATCCCCAGCCCCATTATGTTCAACGTGTCCATAAATCCCTTTCAGATGGGAAGAGAGCCCATGACAGTGTGATTGGGGCAGGCAATAAGACACTGGATGTCGGAACCAGGACGTCCAAGGACCAACAAGCTGATTATAAAACCACAAAATATAATATGAGTGAATGTCTCTCCCCTTGGACTTGGACCCAATCACCAGCAATGGAGTCTGGGATGAAGAGGTCAGGATGGAGGCAAAGCAGGTCTAACTCAGTAGTTCTCAGGAGACATTTGATTTCCTGGGGTCATTTCTGGCTGTTTGAGCAATCAGGGGGTTCCAATGACATCTAAGAGGCAAGGACCAGCCCACATTGCACAGAACAGTCTCACACCACCCCATCTCTTTCATACCTTACAAATGTCTATCGGATGCAAACACAGCAAATATAAATAGGTAAGGCTTCGGTGCATCCCAGTACAGCAAGTTCCATATAAGAAGTGATGTGGAAAACTCAGTAACTTAGGAAAACGTTGTTGTTGATAGGGAAACATACATGGAATAAAGACACTAACTCGATTGTCGAATCTGTTCTTTTCTGCAGTGTGTGTAGGCAATGCATTAGACTACCACCAGCTACGTATGTAGAGGAAAGGGGTTCCAGATCATGAATGCAGTTACTGCAAATGCAGTAGGACCAACCATAAATATTTAAAAGGGGTGTGTAACTCCTTTTTAATGGGCTTAGAGCCAAATAGTAGTCAGTTAGAGATGCAAAAAATCTCATTGAATTTTTTAAAGGATAGTTGTTTTGAATCCATGTTGTGAAAATTACATGCTGAGATGAAAAACCTGTTGTTTTTCAATCTTACTCAAAAAATACCCCCCTAGATGCACCACGAGGTTTCTCGACAACATTGGATGGAAAGCTTCCTTTTGTGATCCATGCATTCATCGCCTCTGCCTAATGAGGGATATATCGCAAACTGCATTTTTTTTAAAGATCTGAAGACAGAATGCACCCCTGTTGAGTAATGGGTTTCTTTTTTTTTTTTTTTAAGGTTTTATTTATTTGACAGTGAAAGAATGAGAGAGAGAGAGAGAGAGAGAGAGAGAGAGAGAAGAGAGAGAGAGAGAGCTCACAGAAGCCTGGAGAGAGACAGAGGGAGAGGGAGAAGCAGGCTCCCTGCTGAGGAGGGAGCCAACATGGGGCTGGATCCCAAGACCCTGAGATCATGACCTAAGCTGAAGGTAGACACTTTTTTTTTTTTTAAGGTTTTATTTATTTATTCATGACAGATACACAGAGAGGGAGAGAGAGAGGCAGAGACACAGGCCGAGGGAGAAGCAGGCTCCACGCAGGGAGCCCGATGTGGGACTTGATCCCGGGGGCCTCCAGGATCACACCCTGGGCTGAAGGCGGCGCTAAACTGCTGAGCCCCCCGGGCTGCCCTGAAGGTAGACACTTAACCCACTGAGCCACCCAGGTGCCCCAAGGAATGGTTCTCTAAGGAAGGTGTGTTTTCTGTGGACCAACCACTACTCTGTCCTATGTCATAAAATGGAAATTCTTTGTCAGTGCACCCTGAGGTTCATCTTGCTTATCTCTCCATTTGACAGGTTGCAGTGTCTTGGCATGTTCTCTTTACTTCAATTAAGGTTATTTCTCTTCCTCTTATCATACACAAATAAGTCGGGTCTGTTGCTTCTTGCCCTAACAACAGTTTTTATTTTAATTTCCACCTGTGCCTCCTGCCCTGTCATTTTCCTGCACTTCTTGTGCATAATGGTGTCTGGTCGCCTACGTCTCTGGAATCCAAACTATTCATTATGAGTAGATATAGGTTTTTATGTCTTGTTGGATAGTTGTGCCCAAGAACACATTGAAATACACAAGATTTTAGTATAAATTACTTCCTTTGAATACCTCCTTCATATTATAGACTGGGTGTAGTGTTGACATATAAGTGTGTTGGGAGATTATCGTCCATGAATTTCATTTCAGAAAATCAAAATGAAAGGAAGCATAAAATTGCTATAAAAAGGGAACTTTGGCGATTACACTTTCGGGTTTATACCCAACTAGAATGTTATACATGTTCACCAAAAGACAGGTGTAAGAATGTTGGCGGCGGCAGCACCGTTTGTAAGAATCCCAGACTGAGAACAATGGAATATCCATCAAAGCTGAAAGGATACCTAACAGAGGTGAGCCACACAATGGAATACTCCACAGTGAGAAGGATGGACTATTTACAACTACACATGGCAATGCAGATGAATCTCAGGGGCACATGCAGGTGAGTGAAAGAAGCCAGGCACAAAAGAGTATGTACCGAATGATGTCATTATATAATGTTCTAAAATCAGCACAACGAATCTATTAGAAAAGACAACAGTTACATCTGGGTGGTTCATGATTGGATGAAAGCACAAGGGAACTTCTGAGTGATGATCATGTGCTCTCTCTTGGTCTGCTGTGGTCATTTTGTGAAAGTCCATCAAGCTATACACTTAGGTGCACTTTCTCTGTGTGTATGTGTGTGTATACATATATATTCATAGAGAGAAAGAGATCTATATCACTATCTATATCTATCTATACAGAGTGTGGTGAGGTTTCTTTGTTTTGTTTTGTTTTGCTTGCTTTTAAGTATTTGGCTGACACAATTGTGGATGCTGGCAAATCCGAAATCTGCAGGGTAGACTAGCAGGCCGGAGGCTGGAGGTCTGGAGGCAGAGCCAACATTGGAGTATGAGTCTGAAGGCAGTCTGTTAGTAGAATTCTCCTTTCCTGGGTAGGGGTGGGGGTGAGAGGCAGGAGGGGCAAGGAGGTCAATCATTTTCTATTAAGGCTTTCGACTGATTAAATGAGGCCCACCTACACTATGGAGGGTAATTTGCTTTACTCAAAGTCTACTGATTTATTTTTTTTTAATATTTTATTTATTTATTCATGAGAGACACAGAGAGACAGAAAGGCGGAGACTTAGGCAGAGGGAGAAGCAGGCTCCCTGCAAGGAGCCCCATGTGGGACTTGATCCCAGACCCCAGGATCACGACCTGAGCTAAAGGCAGACGCTCAACCGCTGAGCCACCCAGGCATCCCTAAAGTCTACTGTTTTAAATGGTAATCTCATCTTTAAAATATCCTCACAAAAACAGAATAATGTTTGATCAAATATCTGAGTACTGTGGCCCAGCCAAATTGACACATAACAATGCTTTACCTCAATAAAGTTATTAAAGGGAGGGAGGGACTTTTGGACTGACAAGGTTGAGAACCACTAATTTAGTTGAAGTTCATAAAGGAATCCACATTATGATTAGTCACCAAAGAGCCAGTTCTACATTAAATTGTGTGAGTAGAAGTATTGTAACTTGATCAAGGGAGGTGATTCTTTCTCTTTCTCTCTTTCTCTCTCTCTCTTTCTCTCTTTCCTTTTCTTTTTCTCTCTCTGCTGATTAGTCATCACTTGGAGAGTTTTGATAATATCTGGAGTCTACACCTTCATGGTCACCTAGGTCATCAAAGGAAGTGGCCAAGGAGAATGATTGGCATGTTAAGGGGCATGATTCATATAACATAACAAAGCCTTAAAAAATGGGTGATCTGAACTGATAAAGGGCATCTATGAAAAACCGACAGCTAACATCTTACTCATTGGCAAAAAAGCTAAATGTTTTTTCCCTAAGGTCAGTAATAGGACAGACAATGATGTCACTCTTGTCACTTTTATTCAACATTGTACTAGAGTTTTAAACCAGAGCAATCAGTTAAGAAAATTAAATAAAAGGCATCCAGATTGGAAAGAAGTAAAACTATCTCTACTTGTAGATGGCATCATCTTATACACAGAAAATCCTAAGGCATCAAGTAAGAAATTTTTGGAACTAATGAACAAGTTCAGCAAGGTTATAGAATACAAGTTCAGTATACAAAAATCAATTGCATTTTTACACAATAACAATGAATAATCTGAAATGAAATTAAGAAAAATTTCAATTTGTAATAGTACCAAAAAGAATAAAATATTTAGGAGTAAATTTAACAAAAAATGTGTAAGATGTATGCGGAAAATCATAGAATATTGTTGAAAGAAGTAAAAGATCTAAATAAATGGAGAGAGATTCCATGTTTGTGGATCCAAAGACTTGATATTGTTAAAATGGCAATTCTCTCCAAATCGATCTACAGATTGAAGACAATCTCCATCAAAATTCCAGTTGAGGGGCAGCCCGGGTGGCTCAGCGGTTTAGCACCTGCCTTCAGCCCAGGGCCTGATCCTGGAGACCCAGGATCAAGTCCCGTGTCAGGCTCCCTGCATGGAGCCTGCATCTCCCTCTGCCTGTGTCTCTGCCTCTCTCTCTCTCTCTCTCTCTCTCTCTCTCTCTCTCAGTCTGTGTGTGTCTCTCATGAATAAATAAATAAAATCTTAAAAAAAAAAAATCCAGTTGGCAGGCAGCCTGGATGGCTCAGTGTTTTAGTGCTGCCTTTGGCCCAGGGCGTGATCCTGGAGACCCGGGATTGATCCCACATCAGGCTCTCTGCATGGAGCCTGCTTCTCCCTCTGCCTGTGTCTCTGCCTCTCTCTCTCTCTCTCTCTCATGAATAAATAAATAAAATATTTTTTAAAAATTCCAATTGGCTCTTTTTTTGCAGATATTGACAAGATGATCCTAAAATTCATATGGAATTGCAAGAGACGCCAAAGAGTGAATACAATCTTGAAAAAGAAGAACTAAGTTGGAGGATTCACACTTCTCAATACAAAACTAGTCATCAAGCCAGTGTATGCTGGCATTAAGTTTAGGATAGATCAAGAGAATAGAACTGGGAATCCAGAAACAAACCCTTGTATTTATGATCAGTTGATTATCAACAAGGATGCCAAGACCATTCAATGGGAGAACGAAGTCTTGCGACAAAGACAACTGAATGTATACATGCACACCATTCACAAAGATCAAATAAAAATGGATCATAGACTTCAATGTAAGAGTTAAACTATAAAACTCTTAGAAGAAAACATAGGAGTACAGCTTCATGAACTTAAGTTAGGCAAAGCCTTCTTAGATATGACACCAAAAGCACAAATGGCAAATGAAAAATAGATCTATTAGATTTCATCACAATTAAAAACTTTTGTGCTACAAACAGCATCATCAAGAAAGTGAAAAGACAACCCAACAGTAGGAGATAATATTTGCACATATCTCATAAAGGATTTGTATCCAGGATACATAAAGAATGCTTACAATCCATGAACATAATAAAAAGACAAACAACTCAATTTAAAAATTAAGGATCTGAATAGACATTTCACCAAAGAAGATATACAAGTGGCCAACAAACACACAAAAAGATATTTAGCATCATTTGTTATGAGGGGAATATAAGTGAAAACTATTAGATACCACTTCACACCCATTAGAATGGCTATAATTTTTAGAAAGAGACAATATTAAGTCTTGGAAAGCACGTGTAGAAAATGGAAAGCTAAGCATTGCTGGCGGGCATGTAAAATGATACAACAACTTTGGGGAAACAGTCTGGTGGTCTCTCGAAAGGTTAAAGGTACAGTTACCATATAATCCATATAATCCAGTGATTCCCCTTCTAGGTATATACCCAAGAGAAATTAAAAGCTACATCTAAAAAAAAAAAAAAAAAAAAAAAAAAAAAAAAAAAAAAAGCTACATCTACACAAAAATGTGTACACAAATGTTCACAGCTGCATTATTCACAAGACCCTCAAAGCAGGAATGACTCAGATGTCCATCAACTGATGAATGGGTGAATAAAATGTGGGATATCCGTAAAATGGAATATTGTCTGACATGGAACAGAAATAAAGTTCTGGTATGCGCTACAATATGGAGGAGCCTTGAAACCATTATGCCAAGTGAAAGAAATCTGTCACAAAGACCATGTATTGTATGATTCTATTAATGTGAAATTTCCTAAATAGGCAAATCCATAGAGACAGAAAGTAAATTAGTGGTTGCACCAGTTGGGAGAACAGTGTGGAGTGACGTGAATGGCTATGGAATTTCTTTTTTGGGGTGAAGAAAATGTCCTGGAAGTAGATTGTGGTGAAGATCAACAACTATGAATATATTAAAAGCTATTAAACTGTGCACTTCAGATGGATGAATTTTATGATGTGTTCATCATATCTCAATAAAACTATTTAAACAACAACAACAACAAAGGGCAAATCCTTGATTCCATGGTTAGAAGTTTACCCTGAGGCAATAACCACGAACAGGCTCAAAGATGTAGCTTATGTCACTCAGAATTCAGTTGTAGGAAGCAGAAATTACATTTACCGCTCTATTTATTATCATTATTATTTTTACTTTTCCCACTTTAAACAAAAAAGACATTTAATACGGGAAGTTGGGTGCAAAATTATGGGAAGATCTAGAGAGTGGGCTAGGCCTCCAGGAGTGACTCAGAAAGTCCCCGTCATGCCGCCTACCCATGGGAGCTACTGCCTCCACCACAACCCAGAAGCTTGGGGCTGCTGTCTTCAGGAATTTGTCACATTAGCTTTAATGTAGGGATCAGATGGTGTTGACATCCTCATCACCACCCCTGGACACCCACAGGGTGGTGACTGGACACTGAGACCATGGCTGCAGAGAATCCTAATGACCTTCCACTGGCAGGAAGCAGCCAGAGCAGGAAAAGAGACCTGCACCTCACTTTTATCTTCCATATCTCACCCATAGGCATTTAATGGGCATGACCTAACTGGTCTCCAAACCCTAGCTGCAAGGGAGTCTGGGAAATGCAGTCCTCACCCTTCCAGCCCCTGCAGCACAGAAAGGCACATGGGAAGAGATTGAAGTGTATGGGTTTTTTTTTGTTTTGTTTTGTTTTAAGATTTTTTTAATTCATGAGAAACAGAGAGAGAGAGTCAGAGACACAGGCAGCAGGAGAAACAGGCTCCCTGCAGGGAGCCCAATACAGAACTTGATTCTGGGATCCCAGGATCACGACCTGAGCCAAAGGCAGATGCTCAACCACTGAGCCACCCAGGGGCCCGAAAGTGGATGTTGAAGGAACCAACCTAGCATAACCAATGGCTTCAGGAATGACTACTGTCAACCTAGTGAAAAATGGGAGACAACCCAAATGTGCCACAAAAGGGGTTTGATAAATTGGGCTTGGTCTATCTAGTCATGATCTAGATGACCAATGCACCATGATAATACACATGTGACTTGAAAACTGTTAGACACACACTGAAAAGTAACAGATGACAAGATAGTCCTTATAGGCAGCTTTCTTTCGTGAGAGGAGGAACCACACCTGTCTTGTCCACCTGTGCGTCCCACGTGCATGCGGCACAGAGCCTGGGCTTGGTAAACATTTGTCAGAGGAGTGGAAGAGATTCTATTTTAAGTGTATATAAGTGGAAATTTATTTTTTTTTGGAAATTTATTTATATGTACATAAATTTACAAATACACATCAACTTTTTTTTTTTTTTTACAAATATGCATAAACTTAAATATGATTTAGCAACACTGAAAGAAATACAACAAAATGCCAGCAATTGTCCTCTCTGGGGGTGTTATTTTTTTAAAGATTTATTTATTTATTATTTGAAAGAGAGAGTCTGTAGAGGGGAGGGGAAGAGGGTAAGGGAGAGAGAGAGAGAGAGAGAGAGAGAATCTCAAACAGGCTCCATGCTGAGCAGAGAGCTCGATGTGGGGCTTGATCTCATGACTGGAAGATCACAACCTGAGCCAAAATCAAGAATCAGATGCTTTGGGATCCCTGGGTGGCGCAGCGGTTTAGCGCCTGTCTTTGGCCCAGGGCGCGATCCTGGAGACCTGGGATCGAATCCCACGTCGGGCTCCCGGTGCATGGAGCCTGCTTCTCCCTCTGCCTGTGTCTCTGCCTCTCTCTCTGTGTGTGACTATCATAAATAAATAAAATTTAAATAAAAAAAAAAAGAGAATCAGATGCTTAACCACCTGAGTCACCCAGGTGCCCCTCCAATAATTGAAGTGGCTTTTACTTTCTTCTTTTGGCTCTTCTGTAGTTTATAAATTTTGAACAGTGAACACCCATTAGCATCAATGAGGAGAAAACCAGAGATGTTCTGTTAAAGCCACAGAAAGAAAACATGCCTGCCTCATTGCTCTGTCTCCCTCAGGGCCTGGCACAGAACTGGGCCCAGAGTGGCCCCAACTCATGAGTGCCCTTTCATTTGCTGCCTGAGGGATTTCTGGCTCTTTCTCTAGGAACCTGAGGGTAGAATTGAGCTCCTAAGATAATCCTGACTCTAACATGGTGATGGTTCTCCAGCGAAAAGTGGCCAAGTGCCAAAGCCACGCGACTCTTCCCAAGTGCGAGGCTTGAGTGCTTGTGGAGGCTGTGACAGGGTGGGGTCATGCTCAAGGGTCTTTAACAGTTGGATCGATGACTCAACCCTGCCCCTCCTGAGTATCTGTCAGGCCTTGGGGAGGTCTGCGGGCAAGGAGACCTGATGTCACTACTACCAGCTGGGCTCAGCCAGGCCAAGTGTTTGTGGGGACCAGAAAAGGGCGTCTGTCCTTCTTCAGGGCTCCTTGGTATTGCGAGGAGCTCCTAGTGCATGTTTTGTACTACCTTGATTTATACAGCTGTTGAGATCTTAGGGTCACATTAAGAGGAGCATAGGGATCAGAACGAGAAAAGTGAGAGTCTCTCTTAGCTCTGTGCCATCCGTCACCACATCTGGGCGAGTGAGGCAGATTATCTGCCTGTTTCCCCATCTCACCAAGAGCCAGCTTCTGCCTCACACTTCCTGCCAGTGGACAGGATACCTGATAATGGCTGGTCTTCTTCCTCCTTGGGGCTTTAGTGGGGGTTGGGGGAAACCCCAGAATGCTTGATAGCCAGTGTCAGCTGTTGCTTCATGGATCACACCCATTAACCAGTTGAGAACACTGAAGCTTCAAAGGGGAAGGGATATGGTCAGGGTCACACAACCAGAAAAGGAACCTGTGGGGAGTGGGCTCCACTATCAGCTATGGCTTTCAGAAACTTCAGGTTAGGACTGGGGTGGGCGGGGGAGAAACACAGAGAGATGTCACAGAAGGATGGGAACTAATCCCCCCCGGGAAAGTGTGCCTCACAGGATCTGCAAACACATCCCAGCCTCAGGCTCCGCCCTCCTAGAGAGACTCCTACTCATACTGCTTCTGCCCCTGACCCACCATGGGCATCATTTCTCCCTTTGTCCTTGATTTGTTTAGCCTTAAAATTGGGCCAGGGATCAAGATAATCATTAAATTCAAGCTCTAAAATCCCACCGTTAATAATGACACCATTATCTTCCCAAAACTCTGGGATAACTACACCACTCCCCAGCTTAAAGGCTTTCCCATGGCTCCCTATGGCTTACCCTGAGCCTGGCATACAAGGCCTTTTGTTGTCTGGACCTTATGAAGCTCTCCAGCCTAGACATTCTTTCTACTTCCCCCTAAAGTCCAGCCATGCTGGGGGACTCCCCCTTCCCATACCCCTGAATGCCCAGATAGGTTTCTTTGCATGAAATGTTTCTCTTTGCCTTATCTGCCTGACAAACCCAGCTCATACTGCAAAACCCAGATTTTTTTTTTTTTAAGATTTTATTTACTTATTCATGAGAGAGAGAGAGAGAGAGAGGCAGAGATACAGACAGAGGGAGAAGTAGGCTCCACGCAGGGAGCCCAATGCAGGACTCGATCCCAGGACCCCAGGATCACGCCTTGGGCCGAAGGCAGGCGCTAAACCACTGAGCCACCCAGGGATCCCTGCAAAACCCAGATTAAGTGTCACCTCCTCTGTGAAGCCTGCCCTGATCTGCCACACAGAAAGAATCCCTATCCCGTCTGAGTTCTCTCAACCCCCAAGCCTCCTCTCAGCCCCCAAGCCTCTTCCACCACAACCCCAGTCTGTCCCCTAGTTTTATGAGTTTTATTAGTTTTATGAGTTTACACAGTGAGTGAATTCTAACCTACTTCCTCCAGTGACCTGACAATTCCTTGACAGCAGGAACTATGTCTTATTCATAGCTCACCCACAGGAGGTGCTCAATAAATGTTCATTAAATAACCTATCCAGTAAGTAAGTTGATCCCCAGAAACCTCTGCAATCTCTAACTCTGGGTCTCTGGGTGGTGTGAGCATTCTCTGGGCCTCCACATCCCTAGCGATAAAATTACAAGGCTGAACCCGCTGGCTTTGAGGGCATGACCTATCTCTCCCCACAAGCTGTGATAACTCAGAAACCTCAGTGATACAATCAGCTCACTTAAGAGCTAGTTAGCTAATGAGGAAATTGGGAAAGGTTAAGCCATCTCTAAGATCACACAGCATCTAATGCGTGTTGGCCAAATCTTTACCCCATCATTACCGAGTTTCCTCTGAGCTTACTACAGCCTCCCACTCCGATGCACAACCATGCCCAAGTAACCACATCAGGGAAGAGCATCTCAGGCAGAGAGAACAGCTAATGCAGAAGCTCTAAGCTGAGAACATGCCTGACGTGCTGCAGGAATGTCAGGGAGATCAGCAGGGGGAGGATGGTAGGAGAGGAGGTCAAAGAACAACGGAGTCAGACTATGGATGTCTTGTGGGCCTGATAAGAACTTGGGCTTTGGGGCCTGGGTGGCCTAGTGGTTGAGCATCTGCCTTCAGCTCCAGCCATGATCCTGGGGTCCTGGGTTCGAGTTCTGCATCAGGCTCCCCACAGGGAGCCGGTTCCCCCTCTGCTTGTGTCTTTGCCTCTTTGTGTGTGTCTCATGAATAAATAAATAAAATCTTAAAAAAAAAAGAGAACTTAGGCTTTAATTGGAGTGAAATGGGGAGCCATCACAGGTTCTTGAGCAGAGGGGTGGCATGATCTGACATATTCTAAAGGGATCCCTCTGGCTGCTGTGTGGATGGAAGGAGAGGGGAAGGGACAAGAAAGGAAGCCCAGAGACCTGGTTCAGGTGACAGACACCAGTGGCTCTGACCAGAGTGGCGGCAGCAGAGGCTGAAAGAGAGGCTCAAATCCTGAAGATATTTGAAAGGTGGAATCATCAGGACTTGCTGACATATTGGTGGGGCCTGAGCAGGTGGCACGGGGAGAGTCAAGGGTTTTTTTTTTTTTTAAGATTTTAAAAATTTATTTATTCATGAGAGACACAAAGAGAGAGGCAGAGACATAGGCAGAGGGAGAAGCCTCTGATGTGGGACTCGATTCCAGGACCCCGAGATCATGACCTTAGCCAAAAGCAGATGCTTAATCACTGAGCTACCCAGGTGCCCTGAGACTCAAGGATGACTCCAAGGTGTGAGGCCAGAGCAGATGGAGTGGTGGCATTTCCATCCACTGGGAAGGGCGGCTCTCGAGGCGCAGGTCGGGGTTCCATCGGAGAGTTGAGGACGCAGAAACCTGAATCTAGAATTTAGGATTGAGGATAAGCCTGAAGACGTGGGAGTCATCAGTACACAGACAAGGTCTAAAGTCACGAGGCTGACTGTGCTGCTCCTGGGATTGGCATGAGGGTTGAGGGGGGTGAGGGATGGACAATGTAGATCCCAGCGTATGGTTGTGGTTAGCGAATGATGGCCACACAGCTGGTGACGTGCTGGCTGTGGGAGGGGCACGTGGTCCTGGGGTGAGACTGGGAAGGACAGACAAGCACAAGGAACAGCAGAGGCAGAGGCACGAAGGTGTGAACAGGGCCCCACCACCTCCGTAGCCTGGGGCCCCATCCTCTCCGGCCTGGACACTAACAGCAGCCTCTGCCCTGCTCTCCCCGTGTCCTCATTCACACCCCAGGGAACAACTGACTCCTTCCAGGGGAAAGGCATTTTGCAAAAAGCATGGGTTTTGGACCCGGGCAGGCCTGGTCCTGGGCAAGTGCATCAATTTCCCCACCTGTAACAGGGCAGGCCACGGAAAGGCTTTTAACAGTAGCTACTGGAGGTGGCTGAGCCAGCATCTGCTGCTCCCTGTGGACCTGGGAGGGAAGGTTAATGAAGGCCAAAGCCCTGCTTGGCCCCTGTCTCTCAGGATACCACAGTGGATGGCCTATCTGAACGCCAGCAAGGCGATTCCAGTGGCTTTCTTGGACCTACTGGTCCAGAAAGATGCACTTTTCCCAGGGCTACTAATGGCAGCCAAGTGGGGGTGGGGAGTAGAGGTGCCCTTTGTGGTCAGCTGACAAAAGAATGTGTCAGAACACAGGACTGAAGAAAGGGACAGATGGAATGGGAACCAACCTGCAGACCCCAGGGCCCAACCTGGCTCCCAAAGTTCCACCCATGACCGTGGGCAAGCCCCTTGCTCTCTCTGACCCTCACCCTTCTCATCTGGAAATTGAGGTACGGGGCCATTCATCAGACTGACAGAGCACTCCTGGAGAGAATGACAACATAGGGTCTTTGTGCAGCCAGCTGGGGCTGGAAACAAGCCAACACAAAGCAATAATGTGCATAAATGTTCTCCACGTGGAGCTGGCACAGTTGGGGCCTACTGACGCCGGCATCCTCTCTCACACGCCCAAGGGAGCAAAAGGAATTGAGGTCCTCCAAGCCCTTGGGAATAGTAGGAGTCATAAAAATAGCCAACATTTGTACAGCTTTTCCTGGGCCCAGTGCTGTCCCCGGCACTAACTCATGTATTCCTGAGTCTGGGAGGTTGATGCTCTCGTTATGCCCATTTTTGGGGGGTGAGAAAACAGGTACAGAAATGGGAAGGCACCTGCAAAAGTTCATGCAGCTGGAAGCTGGCTGACCCTAAAGCCCGCTGTCGACTCTGCCGCTGGGCTCCCTGATAAGCCAGGATACTGCCCTGAGCACCCATGGAGGGTGGTGACCCGGGATGAAGGTAGGTCCTGATGTGGGATTTGTCCTCACCTGAGATGGGGCATCAGTCACCTCCCTCTTTCCACTTCTCTGTCCCCCAGCAAGCCAACCACCCACCTCCACCAGGAAAAGACAGGGTTAATCTTATTTCAGCCTTAAAAAAAAAAAAGACCGCAACCTGTCAGGTCTGGTTTAGAGACCTGAACATTCTGAAAATATTGACAAAGCAAGGGGCCTGCATCCGTGAGAAGATTCTCAGCGAAAGGGGAGATGCTAATCCAATGTGACAGGGGTATTTTTATCTTAGGCCAGGAAAGCAGAAAGTGCAAATTGCTCCTTTGGGGGTCAACCAGCTGGGTGGCAGCTCGGGAAGCCCTCTGTGGGGGCTGCAGTGGGGTGAGCGCTGGGGTCCCCTCCCCCACCAGCTCTATTTCCCTGGAATTGTTTATCAGAAAACCAAGCCTTGACGACTCTGCTCTTACAGTCACAGCATGTGGAAAGCACAGACTCTAGAAGCATCAGAAATTCATTATTTGGTCCAATGTCGTCATTTCTCAAGTGGCCAAACTGAGGCTGGCAAAAGACAATGAAGCCCTGATTTTATCAACCATCTATCAAAGACCATGGGTTAGAACCTGCATTTCCGAGCTGCTCCCCTCTCTTCACTGCAACTAGGGATCTAGAAAGGCAGCTGTGGCTCCCTCATGACTTCGATTTGGATTCAGGTCCCTGCTGTATGGTTCAGAACAGGTTATTTAGGCTCTCTTAGCCCGTGTCCTCAGTAAAATGAGGACAATAATCTCTAAACCCCATAGAGTTGTGGGGAGAATGACAAGAAGGAAGTGTGGTTGCACCCATTCAGCTCGTTGGTTTCATGAACAGGCACAGACTCAGGGCAGCTTAATATCCCAAAATTCAAATGGAAGGAGGTGGGGATGGCTCACAGGTATTTATCCAAAGGAAGACCCAATGTCCCAGGAGAGGTTCTAATTGGCTGAGTTTGGGTCCCAGGTCTGCCCTTTACTCCTGTTGGGTAGGGCTACTGATTGACAGCCCACTAAACTTATAGAAAAGGGCAGTTACCTAGAAGCCACCCCATGGACAAGCTGTACAAAAAGGGGTCCATGAACTTGTGGAGACCCATGTGCATTGGAGTTTATTATTCTGGACACTAAGGTCTACCCTTTCAGGAATGAGGTCAACCTTCCCACCTCCTGTGACATTGAGACACGGTGACTGCAGGCCCCCCTTGGATGGGAAGGTGTGGCTTCAGGCTAAGTGGGTCAAGCTGAGTATTGCTTCAGACCTCCACGCATTCGGTTGGGGCAGACAGTCACTCAAGTGGCTCATCAAACAGGCAGGAGAAACAAGTGGTCGGTTCAGCCAGACAAATGTTCGATTTAGTCAGACAAGCTCAGCCACTGCCCTAGAGGGTCATTTATTTCCATGAAAGAAAGTGTGTTTGATTCTTATTGACTGAACTGGGTGTGTCAGGCAGACAACCAATGACTCAGGCTAAGGGGGTGGGGGTGGGGCAGAGATGCTGGGGAGGGCTGCAGAATCCGGTGGTTCATCCCCTGTGTCTCCAGCAGCCCCAAAAGGGAGCTTAGCAGGCACTCACCACAAGCCTTAACTTCCTTTGCATGAAATTCTAGCAAGATTGCTTATAAGCGTGGACTTCAGAGCACCCTCTGCCCCTCCCAAGCTGATTGACTTTGGGCAAGTCCCTTCGCTGCTCTGACCCTCTTTCCAACTAAGCAAAAGATTTTTTTTTTTTTTTTTAAGCAAAAGATTTTTCAAGCACTTTCTTTGAGTGTATGTGCATGTGTGTGTGTGTGTGTGTGTGTGTGTGTGTGTGTGTGTAGGGGTGCTCCAGAAACATTGTAAGACATAAGTAGGGCTGTGGAGCAAACGGAAAATCAGTGCACAGTCCTCAAAATTCTGAATTTCAGATGTGGGAGCTCTCATGATGAATTTCTTCTTTATTCATGTGCTGTGTTTGTGGGTTTGATTTTGTTAAGTTTGTGCCAATATTGACAAAGGTATTTTATGGGTTGGCTGTGCAATTTTTTTTTTGGCACACTTCTGTTCTCTTTTATCTCTAGCTATAGTTTTTCTACCTACTTTGCCAAAATTTCTTTGTTTTAGAGTATTTCCATTTTTATAAAAGCTTAATTCTAAGTTTAAAATGGATGATTCTTTTCTTTTGAAAAATCAATCTTTAATGACCTAAGAGATAAGTACAAACATTTCCCCACTTAACAATTTTCTCAACTTCCAGAGAATTCTGAAACCACTTTAATACTGCCGCCCACCCTCCCAGTCATGGCCCCCAAACCCCTCCCACCACTGTCAGCAATCTGGAGTGGACTTTTTCAAATCTTCTGTATACTTATATTTACATACTTTACATATATTTCCTTATTTGTTCTCATAGAAAGTGAACAGTCATGTGGAAGTCACTCCCCACATAATATCCTGCCATTTCTCCTCCTTGCTCAACATTATGACTTGGAGTTTATTCCACGGCTGTGAGCAGAAGGCTACCTCTTCCTTTTTTCAACTGCCACCATTCCTGGGCGCTAAGGTTGTGGCCAATTTGTCATAGGAGAAAATACTCTAAAGACCCTCCTGGTCCATTTCCCTTGGGCACACATGCAAGTGCTTCTGTTCGGCTTTTGATATGAGAGTGGAGTACTATTTGCAAAAGATTGCAAAGCTTTTTCTTGACTTTTTGTTTGTTTTTAAATCAACTACTATTTCTAAAAACCATGCTATTCAGATATGATTCATATCCAGTAAGATTCATCCATTTCCAAGTACATAGTGCAGTGGGTTTTGGTATAATCACAGATTTGTACAACTATCAGCAAATCTGATCTTAAAACATTTTCTTCACCCCCCTCCAAAGAAACCTCAAACCCATCAGCAATGACTCCTCAATCCCCTCTCCCTTCAGCTCCTGACAACCAGGAATCTACTGTCTGTGTCTATGGATTTGCCTATTCTGGGCATGTCATGTATATGAAATCACACAATATGTGGTCTCCTGTGACTGGCTTCTTTCACAGAGGGTAATGGTTCTGAAATTCATGTTGTAGCACATGTCAGTACATCTTGCCTTTTTATTGTCAACTAGTCAACCACTCTTTTTGACAGTTTATTTGCTACCAGGCATAGTGTCAATCCTCACAGAAAGCCCATGAAGGGTCACTATTGGTCTTGTCCCTGTTTTATAGATGAGGAAGCCAGGGCTTGGAGAAGTGCCTTGACTTACCCATGATCACACACCAAAGTAAACCAAGATGAACCGGGGTCTCTTGGGCACTCAAGCCTGTGTCCTCATGCCTCTGGGTCATTGTCATGAATGCTGAAGATTGCCTTGTGCGGCTGGACAGAGTGATCTGGGCTATTTACCCAAAGCTAACGACCCTGGGTGTGACCATAGTCCAAGCTCCTGTGTGGCTTGCTGCTCATACAGTTTTTTGAGTGCATCTCTCTTTTTCAATCACTCTTTCTCTCTTTTTGTTTCAGCACCGTATCTAGTGCTTTTTTGCTCTGATCCTTATTTCTCAACTTCTAATCTTTGGGGGCTGTTGTATCAGACTAGGATGTCACCTCTTAGTTAGGACTGTATGCCAAGTAAGTGATAATGCGTAGCGGGTCTGGTCCGAAGTGGGTTTTCCCATGAGTAGAGCAAATCTTGCTGCCTGAAATGGTCAGGAATCTGCTCTCCAAAAGTCCAACAACTCTCTACTCCCTGGGGTATCTGGAGAGTTAACAACTGAAACTACTCAGTGGGGTCAAGGATAATAGGATTATAGAACACACTTTCTCCTTGGGAGGGGCTTTCACTTCCTCTTCGGATCTCTTCCTCATAGCCCAGTAGGTTATTAGGGGTTTGGAGTCTCCTTTTGTAGGAGACTCAGGCTTGAGCCCCCACAGCCAGTAAGAGGGGGCCGGGGTTGGAGCCTGGGGTCGTGGGACCCGGGTCAGTCCCTGCCACACCAGTTCACCACTGGTCCCATCATCCACACGCCACTCTGCTCCCTGGGACATTGCAAGTTAAATAAAAGACAACTTTCTACCTTTTCAAAATTGGGAACAGAGGTACAGGGCCAGAATTTACTTTTGTATCGTGTTTGGAGGCCCCACTCCAACTCTTCTGTAACTTGCTGTGTGGCCTGGGGAAAGTTGTTTGCCCTCCCCGAGCTCAGCAAGGGGTCTTTCTACTCCTGGGATAGGAGATGTAAGTCGGGCCCAAACATCTAATTTCTGGTGGACACAACAAGAATTGAGAGAGGCCCCAGCACCACACCCTGGCTCTCCTGGTCCTGCCATGGGCAGCTGGCACCATACATCCTGCCAGTCAAGACTCTGGAGTTAGCTCAGGCTTGAGCAAGTCTCTTCCTCTCTCTCTCATTCTCTCTCACTACCACAGGTCACTTACTCACTCAACAAACATTTATTGAACAGGTGGGTGGAGGGAGACAGATGCATATACTGGTCCTTATTCATGGCAGGCTGTGACAGTGCCCTGCCGGTGTGGGAAAGGAAGTCCTGGTGTGGATGGACTCTGGGAGGAGGTGGCCTCTGGGAAGGGCATAGAGCTTGGGTGAAACTTCCGAGAGATCAAGGCGGGAGGGCGTCCCAGGCAGAGGGTGTGGCTCGAGCAAAGGCCCAGAGGCAGATAACCTCTGGGTATGTCTGGGGCCGGTGGTGTGCCTGGTGAGGCTGGAGGGTGCAGATACGCGTGATGAGATTGGAGGGTATGTTGGGCCAGATCTGTCCTCGGAAAGCCAGGCAAAGAGCTTGACTTGGCCCCGAGGTATTTCAGCAGGGAGGGGCCGTGCAGACAGCTCCTCAGAAGGCTCCTTTTGGCCCCACGGCTCCCCTCATCATCACGGCAGTCCTGTGAGGTCTGGCCTGTGATTCCTGCTTTCACAGAAACTGAAACTGGAGCCCCACCAAGGGGAACCAAAGTGGCCACAGTCACAGAGCTAAGGGGCATTGTGAGGGCAGAGCTGCAGACAAGAGGGCCGGGTCAGTGCTTCCACCTGTAAAATGGACACACTGGGAGGGCCCTTCCCAGTCGGGCACTCTGTTCTCTGCTCCCCACCCCCAGGCCACCCAGATCCCAGCCCTAGACAGGCCACCAGTTGAAAGGTCACGCCTGTGCCTTGACATTTTCATAAGTCCTCTGTCCTAATACCCCTACCTCACCCCATTCCACCTCAGGGGAGTCTGGCCCTGCTCTCCCCTGGGCTCCCTCATGCCAGACACTGCTCATCTGTCATTAGTCATCAGTTGGTAGAAAAATTGAGGCCTTCAAATGCCCTATCATGGTCCCACCCGCTACTGCCCTGCCCTCCCTCTCTTTCCAGCTCAGCCCTCCAGGGCCATCTCTGGCCTGGGGATCCCTTGACCTTGGGGGAAATGGCTGAGTCCAACCAGGGCCTAGGAGCCCAGCTGTGATATGTGACCTCAGGCAGTTTACCCAAACTCTCTGAAGCTTATTCTTTTCTTCCTTTCCTTCCTTCTTTGCAAAGCTTCAAAGAAATCAGTCATAAACTTTTGAATAGGAAAATCTCTAAACTCTTCTACATTCTGAATTTTTTCTGCTGAATGATCAGCAGAAAAATGGGCAATCACAGAAAACAGAAATATCAATAAACATATAAGGTGATAGTCAACCATTCTTCCTTCAACTCTGACTCAACCCTCCTTCTCTCATGCCATAAACATTTATTGAACCTACACCAGACACCATGGCTCAGAAGCATGGACCCCTGCCCTCGGAGGCTTCACTTGCCAAGGACTGTAGGACTGAACATGACCCAGGCCCCTGAGGCCCCAACCCTGAGGGGCCATGTGGAATAGGACAGCCCTCTGAACCATGGAAGAGCCAGCACAGGCTTTTTTTTTTTTTTTTTTTTTTTTTTTAAAGATTTTATTTATTTATTCAAGAGAGACACAGAGGTAGAGAGAGAAGCAGGCTCCATGCTGGGAGCCTGACATGGGACTCGATCCTGGGACTCCAGGATCATGCCCTGGGCTGAAGGCAGGCGCTAAACCGCTGAGCCACCCAGGAATCCCCCAGCACAGGCTTTTGAATCAAGCCCGAGTTCCAAGCCCCCACTTCTTGACTGTGTGAACCTGGGCAAGTCACTTCCCTGCTCTGAGCATCAGTTTCCTTATTTAACAAATGATGAAGACCATACTGTGAGGTTTAAATGCCACAGCGGGCTGGTCAGGGGCTATTCAAAAGTTCTCAAGCTTCACCTTTGTCTCTACCTTGAGGCTTGGAGATCCTTAGGGAGGCGAAGGAATGATCTCTCTAATGGTGGGGTTTAGGCATCCGTCAGTGACCTGGCTACAAGACTTACCTAGACTGTGGGGAGTTTGAGCACCTCTACCCCGAATGTTCTACATTGCCTGCAACCTGCTTTACTTACACATAAGACTATCCCTTTTATGAAAGAAGGGGAGTCCTGATTCTTGATGGTATCATCATTAAAAAAACTTTAGGTAACATTTATTGGGCACTTGTCATTGTGCCTAGTACTGAACAGATTTTATCTCTGATCCCCAAAGGTGGGGCTCCTTGTTATACCCATTTTGTAGAGGAGGAAACCAAGCCTCAGAGAAGTCTAGTAATTGCCCAGAGTCACACACAGCCAAGAGTGATCTCAGCTGCTCCCCATCTGACCATTGCACGGCACTTCTCCCACAGAGGATGATGAAGAGCCCTGCCTATACTCTTTGAAGACCTTGAGCCCATTATCACCTGCTCTGGGCCTCTGTTTTTCCTTTAGTAAAGTGGAGTTTTGAATCCTTACTTGTCCAATAAGGGAAAACAAGGCAGGGTTTCCCAGCCCCTCTGAACAAACAGGAAAACTGAAGCCTAGAGTGGGGCAAGGGGCCCCGTGGTCACCAGGCCTGGAATTCACGTGTTTAGGCCCAGCCTGGGCTCTGGCCCCTGCCTGCCATTTCCTGGAAACCAGCTGACCCCAACTGTCCCTTGATTGCTCAAGTCACTGCATCACTCAGGTGGCCACAGTTCTCTGGAAAGGGGAGAGGAAGGAAGAAGAGGCAGCTATCTGGGTCGGGGAAAGGCCTGGGGCTCTGTGTCAAGCCCCTTACCAGGAACAACCTGAGGGGTATTCTGAAAAGACTCAAGTGGGTTCCTGTCCTCCAGGGAGCTCCCAGAAGCAACAAAGGGAAATTAGTCCCAAGTGAAGAAGAACCCATCATTTCCAAACAGAAAATAGTAGATAAAAGCAAAATCTACCCTTTCGATTGGGGCAGGGAAGGGCAGGATTGTAGAAAAATGCAGCCTGCAGAGCTTCTTTTGCAAAGCCTGCCTGTGCTCGGGCCTCCTGTTTCTCTTTGAGCTCACCTGTCCCTCCTGGCCAGGTTTTGGGACACTGGCATTTTTGTTCCCAAACTCAGGGACTCCAGTTGTCAAGCGCTCCTTATCTACTAGCTGTTCAACCTCAGTCATTTGGGTGGAGTCTCACTCCAGGTCCCCATTTTACAGAGGGGAAACTGAGGCTCAGAGAGCCCAAATCCCTGCCCGTGGCCACACAACTGTTCTGGGTCAGAGTGGGACTCAAAACTGGGTTTCTTGGGGATCCCTGGTGGCTCAGCAGTTTGGCACCTGTCTTCAGCTCATGGCATGATCCTGGGGTCCCGGGATTGAGTCCCACGTCGGGCTCCCTGCATGGAGCCTGCTTCTCCCTCTGCCTGTGTCTCTGCCTCTCTCTCTGTCTCTCATGAATAAATAAATAAAATATTAAAAAAAAAAAAAAAACGGTTTCTTGACTGACACCCACTCACCTTGCTTCTCCCTCTGATCTCTTACCAGTTGCAGGAAAGAGTTTTTGTAACAACATCTGCATATCTGTAAAATGGGGCAATTACAAGGTTTGCTCACAGGGTTATATTTTATGGGTCAGCCCTGGGTTATGGGTTTGGTCACTGAGACCCCGGGCAGAGCCCACTGGGCCCAGGGACAAACATCCACTAAAGGAACATGGGTTTATTCCTTGCACTGTGCCACACAGGAATGAAACAAAGGCCAGTTTGGTAGTCGAGATCCAACGGTAGATAAGGAATTTGTTCTAGAAAAAAGACAACAACTGGGGAAGGCAGACAGGCCCCAGGCTCTCCAGGGACCCTCCCTGCTCAGGTCTCATGGCAGGTAAGAAGCACAGAAGGCTGAGGAGCTAGAGACACACAGCTAGGGTGCTGGGGTCCAGGGGCCAGAGGCTGAGTCCCTGGAAGTTTGGCTTTGGTCCCTTCTGACACATGGTGGATCTGCAAGGAAGCTCAATGAAGTGGGGGGAGGGGGTGGTGGCAAGAGGCGTAAGTGGCCTGATGGGTGCATGGATGTTGAGGGGGCCTGAGGGGTGGATGGGAGTGTCAGATCATAGCTTGGCTCCCGGAAGAGGTGTGGGTGTACCTGTCTTCGTGGGCCTGTCTGCATGTCTGCACCTGAGTCCGCGTCTGCGTGTGGGTCCCTCTGAGTATGTGCAGGCTCATGTGTCTATGGGTGCCCCGTTCTGCTTCTGTGTCCACACCCGGTGATGATGTGTCAGTGTCTGTGAGGTCTGTCTGTGAGCTGGGTGCACCTGGACACCTGCTTATCTGTGGGTGGCTCTGGATGGGGACCCAGCCGTGTGTATCTGGCTGTATCAATATCCTGGCGTGTGTCTCTGATTGCATGCATGTGTGTGTCTGATTCTTTTTTTTTTTTAAAGTTTTTTTAATTTAATTTTTATTTATTTATGATAGTCACACACACACACACACACACACACACACACACACACAGAAAGAGAGAGAGAGAGAGAGAGAGGAAGAGGGAGAAGCAGGCTCCATGTACCGGGAGCCCGACGTGGGACTCTATCCCGGGTCTCCAGGATCGCGCGCCCTGGGCCAAAGGCAGGTGCCAAACCGCTGCGCCACCCAGGGATCCCCTGTGTGTCTGATTCTAATCTGACGTTCATGTCACAGTGTCCGTGTGTCGGGGTTTGTCTGTTGTATCTGCTGGGGTGTGTCTGTGTCACTGAGTGTCTACATCCCAATGCCTCTGATTGTGTGTCTGTGTCCCTCTATATCTTTATTTGAGTGAATGTGTGTGTGTACACACACGTGTGTCTTCTGGATCTGGGTTTGATCCATGTCTGTGTATCCAGGTAAGCTGTGTCCTGCTGCAACTCTGTGTCTGTACCTGCATGTGTACATCTCTGTGCCTAAGTGTCTCTATTACCCGAGGTCTGATTATGTGTCCAGGTGTGTCTGTGTGTCCCGGTCTAATTGCATCTCGCTGTCCCCTTGCTGCTCTATCCACTCCCCCAGGGGGCGCCCTTGCCCATCCACTACTCCCTCCCTCCCTCCGGCTCCTGCCCCTGGGGGCACCCTAACTGGCGGAGCGGGGCAGCCGAGAGCTTGGGCCCAGCCTGGGCAAAGGTGGCCCCACCAGGTCCCCGCCTTCGGCGGCGGCCCCGCCCCCTGCCCGCCCAGCGAGGGCTATAAGTTCACATCTCTCCCAGGCTTGCCAGTGCTTGCCCGACAGTGGTCGCACTTGCAGGGTCCAGCCACCAGGCAAAGGAGCCACCGCCACCACCTGACCATGGCCGAGGGTGAGTATGAGGGTCAGCGCCGCCACCACTCGGGCGCCCTGCGCCTGGCCATCCCTCCCCAGTCTCAGTGGTCCTGCCTCTGCCATGGGAGGGGGGTGATAAACACCTGGCGGTGGGGGGGGGGGGGGGCTCAGTCCCTAAGTCCCCAGTTTGGGAGTGACGGGAAGGCGGGGCTGGGTGAGAAGCCCCTGGGTCCCAGTCCTGGCCCAGCTTGGGCCCTTACTTTCCCCATCCCCAGGGCAGGATCATTAACCCCTGCCTCCCTGGATCAGATGAGGCAACATGAAGGTGTGTCGTGAACTGTAAAGTACTGGGCCACTGAATCGCTGTCTCTTGTCCTCAGTCAATGAGTGAGGCTGGGTCCCTGCTGCGTGCCCGGCGGCACAAAGCTATGTGGAGGGGTCTGGCCCAGCCTCAGAACACTTGGCTTTGGTTAGCTCCTGCCAGCTGGGAGGAGGTGTGCACGTCCTCCCTAGTGGTGTGCAAGCGATGCCTGGCTGACTCCTTGGCCCTGGTGGCCAAAGAAGAGGTTCCAGCACCTGATGGGGACCTGGGCTGAAGGCAGACCTGCTCTCTAAGGTCCCTCCAGCCCTCGGGTTCTGCGACTCTGGTCTTTGGCCACTTGTTGATTCTCAGTTTTCCCTCCTGTAAAATGGATGGCACTGCCAGCTCTTGATATATCTGTGAGAGCCATGAGGAGTGGAGAAGGGGTGTGATTAGTTTCTTACCTGCTCCCCGCCCCCTACATGCACATGCACACGCGCGCACACACACACAGGGGCTGGGAGGGATTTCAGCAGTGGAGGTTGTCAGTGCACTAATGCTGCTGGCCCCTGTGGGGTGGCTAACTCTTGGGTCAAGTCCATTTGAAGATGGTCTCTGCACACGGTGGTCCCTGGAAGGAGGTGCAGGAGGGGGGAGAAGGAATGTGAGGAGGGACATCGGGGGGGCGGGGGCCATGGAGAAGGGAAAGGAGGGAGGAACCAGGACCTGCCTGACCTGCTGTGTGACCTTGAGTCCCCTCTGTCCCTCTCTGGGATCTGCTCCCCAACATATGGGATTGAAAACCAGCTCAGTGCTGGCTGTAATGGGTGACCTAGGTGGCCACTTGTCTGCACTGCATTTTCCCATCCCTGACCCCAAGAGAGGCTTCGTGAGGCCGGGAGACCCTGGAGATGCCCGTTGTGATAAGCTACGTGCCCTCTTACCACGGTGGCTACTTCCTACAGGGGTCCCACTGGCCTGGAAGACCTCGGGTCCTTTCTCAGTGCAGAAATCCTGTGATCTTATTGCTCAGTGTTTTCTGTACCTTTGGAGCTGGGTGTGATTTCTGGAAATCCTTCTTCAGACAATCGCCCAAGAAATCACCCCACCTGCCCCAGCCCAGGAACTGACCATCTCTGTCTGGTCTCCCAAGAGACAGTGGTGGTCTCTTTCCTGCTTAAACTTTCTGGGATAGAAGTTTCCAGAAACAGTGTTTCCCCACCCCAGCAGGGCGGCAGGAAGTTTTCCCTGGAGGCGGGGGACGTCCCACATCTGAACAACACAGGGGTGGAAGGAGGGGAAGGAAGCAGTGGGGGGATGGAGGACAAACCCTGAGCTGTGAATGAGGTGGTTTCCAAGTGCAGGATCCCCAACCTACAGCCCTGCATTCAAATCCCAAGGCCTCCGCTTGCCGTGGGACCTCCCTCTGCGCCGTGGAGGGGTGCTTGTACCTGTGTGGGCAGAGTGGCTGTGAGGTGTGAGTGGAGATGAGCCATGTCAGAGCCCTCCCTCAGCAGTCACTGGATGCTCTGGGATATTCCTTGGCAGAAGCAAGGGACCTGGGTCGATGCCCCAGTGGAAGGACCCAGTTGCTGGGTGACTGTGGGCAAACCGTGCCCCTGGCCTCCGCTGGACCACACACTCTCCAAAGAACCCACAACTCTTCCTAATCGTGACCTTGAGCTGGTCAAGATTTATGAGGTTTGCGCTTCCCTCAGACCTCCACCAACCACCGCCCCGGCCTCCGCCCTGGTCTTCAGCTCCCTCTGAAACTATAAACAGAGCTTTCACATGCCCGACTTGTGCCCTGGGCCGGGCCTTGGGGAAAGGGTGCACAACCTCCTCTCCTAGTCCTCACAGCGGCCTTTTGAGACTTCAGAGGAGGCCCAGAGAGGGAGAGAGACCTGCCCAGGATCACACAGCAGCACAGCAGGATCAAAATGTAGGTCCAGAAGATGCCAAACCCCCTGTCATTTTAAAAACCTTTTTATTATGGAGAATGCTGAACATAGATCAAAGTAGAGAGAAGTTTAGAATAGTTTTTTTAAAATCAGGATCCAGGGATCCCTGGGTGGCGCAGCGGTTTGGCGCCTGCCTTTGGCCCAGGGCGCGATCCTGGAGACCCGGGATCGAATCCCACGTCGGGCTCCCGGTGCATGGAGCCTGCTTCTCCCTCTGCCTGTGTCTCTGCCTCTCTCTCTATCTCTCTGTGACTATCATAAATAAATAAAAATTAAAAAAATAAAATAAATAAAATAAAATCAGGATCCAGGGCAGCCCGGGTGGCTCAGTGGTTTAGCACCGCCTTCGGCTGGGGGCGTGATCCTGGGGCTCCGGGATCGAGTCCCACGCCCGGCTCCCTGCATGGAGCCTGCTTCTCCCTCTGCCTGTGTCCCTGCCTTTCTCTCTCTCTCACTCTCTTTCTCTCTCTCTCTCTCTCTCCCCCTCTCTGTGTCTCTCATGAATAAATAAATAAAATCTTAAAAAAAAAAATTAAGGATCCAGAGGAGGACCGCACAGCACAGTAAGCCCAAATGTCTCTTTAGTTTCTCTTAAACTATAGTTTCTCCCTTCGACTATGTTTTTCTCCATGCAATTTATTTGTTAAGGAAACCGGCCCCTCCGCCAGTTGTCTCCCAGAGTGTCTCTGTCGATTGCGTCCCAGCGCTCAGCTGAACACGTTCCTCACTCCATATTGCCGGTAAATTGAAAATTGAACCTAAAAGGCAGAGCCCGTGCAAATAACCTACGCCAAATACTATTCCCCACCTCATCCTTTTTAAAAAAGATTTTATTTATTTATTCATAGAGACAGAGAGAGAGAGAGAGGCAGAGACACAGGCAGAGGGAGAAGCAGGCATCATACAGAGAGCCCGACGCGGGACTCGATCCAGGGTCTCCAGGATCACGCCCTGGGCTGCAGGCGGCGCTAAACCGCTGCACCACCCCACTGGGGCTGCCCCCCCACCTCATTTTTGCCAAAAGAATCCTTCAGTAATACCAGAATAGCTCACCTTGAAGTAAGCATGTGTGACGTGCCAGGCACCGTATACCCAGTGGTTCATGAGGGTCCTGTGGACAAGGGAGCAAAGTGATGCCCAGAAAGTGGACTTGCCCGAGATCACACCGCTGGAAGGTGGCAGAGACCTCTCCCAACACGCCCCAGTGGGCATGACCTTGTGACCTGGTCATGGTCAAGAGTTGGGGACGTGTGGCCCGGCTAGTCCCGGGGAGACAGGGCGGGCTGGGAGATGGGGAGGGGGCAGGCTGGTAGCCATTCTCTAGAGAGGGCTGGCTCCCCGATGGCCCCGGGGGTCCCCACGTCCCGGGAGTCCTGGCATCACAACCGGCTGACGGAGGCCACCCACCATGGCTCACGCCACTCCCACTGTCTCCGTAGATCTGGTTCTCGAGAGATGTGACCTGGAGCTGGAAGCCAATGGCCGTGACCACCACACGGCCGGCCTGTGCCGGGAGAGGCTGGTGGTGCGGCGGGGCCAGCCCTTCTGGCTGACCCTGCACTTCACCGGCCGCAGCTATGAGTCCAGTGTGGACAGCCTCACCTTCAGCGCCGTGACGGGTGAGTAGCTCCACAGCCCCTCGCCCGGCCTGACCTGCTCTGTTCTGGGATTCCCGGCCCCCTGACAGTGGGGCACGCGGCTCCGTTCCTCTGCCCCGCAAGGAGTTCCTAGCAGCCAGCAGCCCCATTTAACGGATGAGGGAGCTGAGGTCCAGAGACTGGAGGGATGATGCCCGGGGCCACGCAGCCTCATAAACAAGAGGGCTGCACACCCGGGTTCCGAAAACCTGTTATCACCAAGGGATGGGGCTCAGCTGCCTACCACAAAGGTCCATCCAGATCCTGCCCGCTCTTCCTCACATCAAAACAGCTTTCCAACAGCTACTTCCCCAAATCCACAGAGCCAGACCAACCCCATCGGGTCCAGGTGGTGGAGAGAACCCAGTTGGCTCCGTCTCTCTGAGGGGAGCATTTCATATTCCCATAGTTCCTTCTCCAAGCCTCAGGGGGCTGCCTCAGGCTGGGGAGCTGACAGACAGACAGACAGACCTGGGCCCTGGTGCAGACTGAACTGCCTACTTGCTGCGTGACGTTGGGCAAGTTGCTAAGCCTCTCCGAGCTTGAGTTTTATCCTATGCAAAGCACTCGTGGTGGAGGGTTGTTAGGGCGGAAGGGCTTGCCATGGGGGGAGGGCCTTGTAGACATTAGCAGCTGTTGCTGCTCTTGCTCCAGGGGGTCCAGGCATGGGTAAAGGGACGTTGAGGCCCCAGCCACCCCATCCACAGATGCCCCATGCCCCCAGTCTTCTTGAGTTGCCACTCCAGGGAAAGGGGCCTTGAATGCCAAATCTCCTGGATTTGGTTTCTAGAGGGAACCACTCCCTTGAGGTCAGCTAGGGGCTGCCTGGCTGGGACTCTGCTCAAGGGTGAGAAAGGCCAGTTCTTTCTGAGACCTATGAGGGCACAGAGAGCAGCAAACAGGCTGAGGCCTGTATTTACCTGGCAGCCCTGTGATAAGGCTTATCAATGCGCCTGCAGACTGGCCCTGGATATCCACCCCAGGCCTTTCCTCCCTCCCCTTCCCCTTCTGGCGGGATACACCCACTATCCAGGGGTGCCCCCCTCTGACACACAACCAGCACCTTTGGCGCCTTTTTTAACTGACCTAAGGAGCCTCAGGAACTTCTGATCTTTCTAGCCTCAGTTTCTTTTTCTGTAAAGTGGAAGGTTGTAATGCATAACAGGATACCCTGAGAAGAGCCAGGCTTGGGGTGAGGAGAATCACAGCAGCTGTAGAGCACCTACCATATGCATGCTTGTCCTAAATCCTCCCATCTCCGAAGCATAATGAGACCCTGTTTTACCGATGAAAATACTGAGGCTCAGAAAGGTCAACTTACTTGCCCAGGTCACACAGTGAGTGAGGGACAAAGCAGGATTCCACCCCTGGCCTTGCTGTGGGCTGACAGTCCTTTATGAAAGGGAACAGTAGAGGAGCTGCTGGTGGGGGCTACCTGTGACTTCCCACCTTCTTTCTCTTCCCCCACTCTCAAGGCAGCCCCTTTCTTTCTTCTCCTCCATTCATCTAGGCAGGCTGGTGCCAGGTAATTAGGCCCTAGGTTCAGGGTTGGGGTAGGGACAGCTGCTCTTCCCAACCCAGCAACTAATCTCTGTTCTCCAGTGTCCACCGACTTATCTCAAGCCCTAGCCAATCTGCCCTGATCACCTCTGCAGCCCTGGCAGGCAGTCTCAGAAGGACTCTATCTCTGCAGGCACACAACTTCCCTGTCTGTGTTACCAAGAACTCCGATGGGCTGGGAAAGCCTGAGGGACAATACCAGGAAGCCAGACCTTTCACCTCAAAGCCTGGCTGCAATTAGCACCCAGCCCCATGCCTAGCCTGGGCACCCTGCTCTTATGCTGGAACATTCTAGCTTGGGATCAGCCTGGCCTACCTCTTTCGAGAAACCGAGGCCCGGAGAGGGGAGAGAGCTGGGGAAGGTCACTCAGCGAGCAGAGTATGTGGCCTGACCCTGCACACTCCGAGGGGCTGTGTGTTTCGCCTAGATAGTTGGGAGACCTGACAGGCTCTGTTATGGGGTACAGACCACAATAGACAAACACTATTCCTATTATGGGAATGAGGGAGGGGGCTAGGGTTGGGAGGGTGAGTGGGGTGGGAATGAGGTCAGCCTGAAGAAATGGGAAGAACTTTTATGAGGTTTATAAGATGGCTTTCCTCTGGAAGTTTCCCTCATCCACTCCCCACTCCCCAACCTCCACCAACCACGGTCTAGGAGAGTCCCCAGGACTCCTCACTCTCCAGGTCATTTAGGCCCAGAGAGGTCCCTGAAGCATCTCCGGCCCCACAAAGAATACCATGTGGCACGGCAGCCAGTGAGTATTCGAAGCCAGCTTACAGGCACAGTGGTGGGACAAGGGGGACAGCCTGTCCTCATCCCCCCACCCCTTGCCCAGGGCCCTTTAGAAGAAAGGGGTGTGCATGTGTGCAGTTGTCCCAGGATGGGGAGAAAGGGAAATGTGTTTCCTGATCTGTGCTTGACAGGTGGTATGTTGACAGTGACAGTGGCCGTGGGCCCTGGCCCCGGCTCTTACCATGGTGACCAGATCATCGATTGTCCAAACAGGGGCATTTCGGAGAATGAAAGAGCACCATCGAGAATTATGCCAGGGCCACAGCTGTGAACTTGGACTGTCCCAGGCAAACTGGGCCATGTGGTCGCCCTGACTTGGTCCCTTTCGGACTCAGTTTCCCTATCTGTAAAGTGATTCAGTTGAAAGAGTTTATTTCTACATTTCATTCCAGTCCTCAAAATCCGTCGTTTAGCCTGAGGATTCTGACTTTTAATAGCAACTTTTGGTGCCACGGAGGAATGCTCACGTACCCTGCATGATTACCATGCTAGTCATTGTCTGGAATGCTTTCTATGAAGTCTCTGCAGGTCCTCTAAACTGTGCTAGGATGTGGAAGTGACGATAACAAACAATAGCTATCATTTATTGAACACTTACTGGGTGCCAGGCACCATGCAATGTACTGCTATCTCTTTAAGCTTTACTGTGACCTTAAGAGGAGGTATTTGTAATTGCCTGTAACTAAGCCCATTTTACAGATGAAGAAGCTGAGGCACAGGGATGCAAAATAGCTTATCCAGGGTCACAGCCAGCTTCAGACTGAGAATCAGACCTTCCCAGACATGAGTTCTAAGCCTATTTTCTTTTTTTGATGAGAAAATTGCCAATCAGAGAGGCCTGGTGACTTAGCCCAGGTTACACAGCACTCTGAGTAGGGGAAACCAGACCCGAGCTGGCTCTTGGGGGCCCAGTGCTACCCAGATGCCAGGAGCATTTAAAGGCTTACAGTCGACTCCTGGCACCCAGACAGGGCACTAGAAGCCTGTGTCATGCCTGTTAGTTCAGGGTTATATTTGGGCCTGGGTGTGGGTGGGGCTGGAGGGTTGAGAGGAGGGGGTGGGGTGCAGGGAGCGAACCCCTCAGTGCACAGGCCCCCATATTGTCAGCAGCAGGTGGGCAGAGCTACAGGGAGGGGGACTGAAGAATAAAAATAAACTTTCCTGGGCAGTTGCCCAACCAGGCAGAGAAGGTTCTGTTTCTCCTCTCAGCCACCCAAGTCCAAAGTGGATGACCAGCCCCTCCTTGCCCTCCCATGACTCAGACCCGCCTGCACAGGCAGGGCCTTCCCCCCACCAGAAAAAGCAGAGGAGCTGAAGGCAAGCTCCCTGTCTCACTGGGCCTTCAAGAGCCCTTCGAAGGAGCATGGGCGTGAGAAGCACTGTGGAGGACAGCCCAGAGTCTAGAGACCCGGGCTCAGATGCTAACTTTGCCCTGGGATATCCTTGGGAGACCCTCCTCTCTCTGAGACTCAGTTTTCTTACCTGTACAGGGGGTCTCAGGGGCAGCAGGAAGTGCCAAGGCACTTCATGAAGTGTAAAAGGCTGTGGGGTGGGGGTGGGGGGGTCATGACTCCTCCTTGGAGCTTCCCATGGAGACACGGAGGTCAAAAGCCAGAGGGGACACTGGGGAGACAAGCCAGCACCCGACAGAGAGGGGCCTCTCAGGCTCCCATGGAGACATCAGAGGAGGACCAAGGTCCTATCCTGCTCAGAGTCTGAGCTTTTGAAAGGGGAAGCTGCACCCTAGCCCATAAAGGACCCAGGTGGGGATGCTCCCCAAGGATTCCTGTTCGTGCCACAGGTAGGCACACTGAGCCCAGAGAAGGGGACAGGCTTGTGTGAGACCCTGCTCCAGGCTGAGCTGTCCCCTCTCCCAGGAGAAATCCGTCTGCTTGGGAACCCGCTGTGTGCCTGGGGCTTTTCACACCTTCTCACAGGACCCCGCAAGGTTGGGGTCCAATCTCCACTTTCTAGATGAGGAAACCAAGTCTCCAGGAGATGAAACCTCTTGCCAAAAGATCCCTCAATGGTCCGCAGCAGGACTAGGCATCAGAGCCGGACCCCTGGGACCCCCGGCATGGGCCTGGCCCCTGCCAGCCTGGCTCCCTCCCCGCTGGCCACAGCGGGCTCACAGCCACTGCCTTTTGTCTGTCAGGCCCAGACCCCAGCGAGGAGGCCGGGACCAAGGCCCGCTTCTCCCTGTCCAGTGCTGTGGAGGAGGGTGCCTGGACGGCCGTGGTGATGGACCAGCAGGACAGCGTCCTCTCGCTGCAGCTCAGCACCCCGCCTAACGCCCCGGTCGGCCTGTACCGCCTCAGCCTGGAGGCCTCCACCGGCTACCAGGGCTCCAGCTTCGTGCTGGGCCACTTCACTCTGCTCTTCAACAGCTGGTGCCCAGGTGAGCCTAATGATCCACGGGGTGAGGGGGGGGGGCAGGGGCGGGGACAGGGCTACACCAGCCATGGGGCACTGAGGGTGGCGGGGAATGAGGCACAAGAGACAACAAGGCGGATTGAGTGAAGCTCCCCTCCATGTAGGACCACGCTCCCATCCCACAAAAGCCCTGTAATATGAGTATTCTTCTTACTCCCCTGACACAGGAAGAGACAGGCACTTGGAAGCAAAATGATGTGCCCAAGGCCCCACAGCTCCCAAGGCATCTCACCCCATGTCTGAGGCCCATGTGTTCCCCTAGCGTTCTGACCTGGGCATGGAGGTGTCTTGGGTTCACAGTTTCCTTCCTGCTCCTGCACAGAGAGGCAGAGAGGCCTTGTGGGTGGGCCCCAGCCTAAGAATGGGGTGTCCCTCCTCGAAGCCCAGGCCCAGCCACAAATTCTGGCCTCTCCAAGTATCAGACAGCCAGCTTCTTGCTGGGCTGCTGCTTTGTTTTTTTCTTCTCCATTTTGGGGCATTTTATAACATAGTTGAGGGGAAATATTTTTTTTATTTTCTCTTCTACATATTTTGGCTTTTATTTTTAATTATAACAGTAAGACATGAGGATGTCCTCTTTATATAAGCTGTAAGTACTGCAGGGAAACAGCCCCCACTTTGACTCTCCTCCTTGGGGAACAGCATTATTAGCTGTCTTAGGGGACTCATCTCCTTAGATTTGATGTGCCTGGAGACACTGCCGCAGTAATGGGTTTCTCTGTCCCTCTTAACCATAAAAGGATCGCACGGTATCCATCAACCCACAACTTATTTCACTTTTCCCTCTACCATACATCCTGGGGATCTTTCCACACTGCTGTACATACACATCTGTTTGTTCATTCATTCTTTCTTTCTTAAAGATTTTTATTTATTCGAGAGAGAGTGTGTGCCCATGAGCAGGGTGGGGGAGGAGCAGAGGGAGCAGGAGAAGCAGGATCCCTGCTGAGCAGGAAGCCCAACAGCCAATGATCCCGGGACCCTGGGATCATGACCTGAACCAAAGGCAGACGCTTAACTGCTTAACTGACTAAGCCACCCAAGCACCCTGACTTCTTTATAAGAGCCCCGAGTGCCCCATATCTTGCCAGTGTAGACAGTTCATTGATCAGGACTCCACCCAAGGACATGAGGTGGGCCCCAGTGGATCCTCCCAGGAAGGGTATGACATGGAGCACCCTGTTCACATGCCCTGGGGCCACATGGAATGGTTGCTCAGGACAGAGGCGGCCTTGCCGGACCTCGCTGTAGACTTGTTTTGATTTTGTCAATCTGCAGAGCTTACAGGGAGTTGGCAGCCAGGCCCATGGCAGCCCTCCCGGCAGCAGGAAGATGCCGGTGGCCCCCCATTCACCCACACTGCAGGGTTTCGGAGTTCAGGGAACAGGGAGCGAAGTTCTGGGGATAGCCCCTTCCTCTGGCCTTTCCTCCAGCCCTGCCCCATCCTCACCCTGCGGGTTGGCGTGGCTGTCAGCCAAGCAGCACAGTGACTAAAGTGACCCGACATCTCAGGGTGGGAGCATGGAGGGGGTGTGGAGCTGGCCCTGTGGAGCCAGGAAGCTGGCCTCCCTTGGTGGAGGTGGGGGTGTTGGGTGGGAACTCTGCTGTCCCTTTGGGACCTGCCCCTGAAACGAGATCCTTCTATCTCTGAGCTCAGTAAGGACCGGAAGGAGGACGGGAGTGAGTGCCAATTATGTGTGGGACCTCTGGTCCCCAAAGCCCCCACTTTGACCAGCAGAGCTGGGAGGAGGGCACAGTCCCTAACACCTGTGTCCGGGTGGCGACAACGCTCTCAGCCCCATGACGAAACACCATGAGTTTCCCTTTCTCTTTCGTTCTCTCTTCCACCCTGTCAGCTGACTTATTACTACAGAGTTCATTTTCCAGAAGGCTAATTTTTCTTGCGGTCCTCAGAGCCCCAGCACAGGATGTATAAGACAAAAGTTGCTTGGCCACTTTCACATTTGCCTGTGGGGGCTGCCGATGGGGCCTGAGAGAGCGCAGGGCCGACAGAGTCCAGGGCCCCAAGGGGCTGGAGCAGCTGCATTCCAGGCCAGTGGCACAGTATTTTTAGGGACCTGTAAAAATGTTTTGATTTCTTTTAAAATCAGAAGAAAATATGAAAGTTTAGGTCAGAGAATATGTTTTAATTTGTAATATTAATATATTTGCCATTATACCAATATAGTATATATATATTTACTTATATATAAGCATATTAAATATTATTAAATATTATTAAATATTTTATTTATTTATATTTATTTATTTATTTATTTATTTGGAACAAAAAATGCACAGGGCCCACCAAAGTCATAATGTAGCTCTAGATGTCCTCTTCCCAGCCTCAGTTTCTTCACCTGTGAAATGGAGATGGTAAAGGCCAGCTTGACCTTTGACCTCCCACCATCTGGCCCCGACTGCCCCAGCCTTCTTTTCTGTGGTCATCAGCCATGGGGAACTAAGTGCCATACTAGCAGCTGTCCCTTTGTGCTCTCTGGTCCTCTGCTTAGAATGTCATCCCACCAGACTCCAAGGATCTAAATTTTAGTCGTTTATTAAGACAGCATTCACCAGCCACCTACTCCAGGGAGCCCTCCCTGACCATCCCTCCCTCCCACCCCAAGCTGGACAAGATCCCACTTCCCCTGAGCCACAGTGACCCTAGTAGGCTTTCTCTCTGCCTTGAATCAAGGTCCTTCTCACACTGGCTCCGGGCTTAACTTGCAAAGCACCTTTCCAAATCTGCATCCCATGTTACCCTCAGGAACTCCAGTGAGGGGGGTGGAGAGGTGATCTCTCCAGGGTCCCACAATAAGTGAGCATCAGCTAGGAGATTCCTGACTCCTGACTGAGTGCTCCTCTATCTCTTGCATTGGCATTGGTTTTCCAGCCTGTAAAATGGAGCTTTCAAGGTCCCTTTCTCATAAAGCTCTTGCAGAGGTTAGATGTTAATATACATCAGACACCTACCATAGACAAGTGTTGGAGGAATGGCAGCTACTGGTAATTCTAGCTGAAAACACCTTATCTCATGGATATAGGATTATTAATTAATGGTTAGCTTTTCTGATTCAAAGATAGAAGGGCCTCTGAGACTCCAGCCTGGCCCTGGGTTTTGGCACCTTGGCTGCCAAGTCTGTGGGGACCCTGTGCCTTACCAGACCCAGAGCTGAGGCCCCTTCCCTCCCACCCCCAGCGGATGCTGTGTACCTGGACTCAGATGAGGAACGGCGGGAGTATGTGCTCAGCCAGCAAGGCTTCATCTACCAGGGTTCAGTCAAGTTCATCAAAAGCATCCCTTGGAACTTTGGGCAGGTAAGACCACATCCTGCCCTTCCCAACCACTGCAGGCCCATACTGTGTGCTGGGCCCTGGCTCTGAGGTGGTCAAAGCTGCAGAGGTGTGAACTGGTCTCAGAGCTGCCCACCTAATGCTTCCAGGGATTCAAGGGCCCCAAAATGGCTGGAGGAACACAGAGGGTCCAGGCGAAGCCCGAGGTCATACAAGAAAGGGTCACCCTGCCCATCATGGGAATGGCAGCCCCAGATTCTAAGTGGGGAAAGAATTAGGAGAGCTTTGGGGAATTGTGGTGTTAGCGGGTGCTCCAGGAGGGAGAAGGGGAATATGCAAGGCCATGCATCAAAATAAGAGAAATGCTAACCAAGTGCTAAGTGTGTGCTGAGAGGAGGTTTTATAGCATTATCTAGATCAATGGTTCTCAAACTCAAATATATGTCAGACTCACCAGAAAAGTATGCTAAAACACAGATCACTGAGTGTCACCCCTAGTTTCTACTTCAGTAGGTCTGGGTGTGGGCTGAGAATTTGCATTTCTTACAGGTTCACATGCTGCTGATCAGTGGTCATACTTTGCGAATCACTGGTTGTATCAGTTAGCTACTGCTGAATAACAAACAAGCCTGAAACTTATAGGCTTAAAATGACAGCCATTTATTATTTCTTACAAATCTACGGGGCAGCCAGGGCATGGCTACCTTAGCTAGATGGCTCATCTCTGTTCCCTGTGGCTCCTCATCTTCCAGCAAGTCAGCCCAGGCTGGTGGTTCAAATTCAGGATCTTATTTCCTCTGCCATTCAGCCTCCTGGGAATATTCTTGAGACACTGCTGTAAAAACTCATAAAGCAAGAGCTGTCACACTCCTGGTCCTTCCACCTCCTGGTGTGTTGGGGGTTATTGGCCTTCTGGGGTGGGGTTCACCTGGAGACTTTTCCCAATAGCCCCTGGGTTAAGGTTTCCATAGTCAGGCCTCCAGAGTCCTGCCCTGGGACCACAGGGAAGTCTTCCCTGTATGATGTGGGGCTCTGACCTCAGTTTCCACATCTGAATATTGAGTATACTAATTGCAAAAATATCCGCCCAATCACCTGTAGCCTGCTGTGAGTTATACATGAAATGAGCATGATACCTAAAATATATCACAATGTACATTGGCTCCTAATTCTGAGGCTCTGTATTCTCCTGAGAAATGGAACAAAGCCAGATTCTTTCTTTTATTTCCTGAGTTCCTATTCTGTGTCCAGGCTTGTGTTGGCCAGTGGACACGGCCCTTGCAAATCTTCTGGCCCTTGCAAATCTTCCGGAAGCCATCACAATCCAGGATGATAAGACCTAGAGGAAGGAAATGAAAAACTCCTGATGGGAATCAGGGTGATTCCAGAAATAGGCAAGATCTGAGCTGGGCTATGGAGGAGATGGAAGCACAGTATACTAGGCAAAGGGAATTGCATGAGCAAAAGTTCAGAGGTGGCAAAGTTTACCTTGTAAGAATTCAGCAGCTCAGGGAGCACTTGACGTCTGAAGGAGTCCCGAGAGAGATCAGCAGTGTCCGGGTTGTGAATGTCAGGCCGATGGGAAGAGGGAGCCACAAAAGGACTTAAAGCCATGGAGGGAGACTTGTGATGAAGCCTGGTTTGGGACAAGACCACAGAGGCGGGGAACAGGGAATGGATCACATTTGAACTTGTCAGACGGGTGGTCCAGCGTAATATGACAAGGAGCGAGGGTTCTACTTTTGATAATGATAACATTTGAGTTGCAAGGATGAGAAGGTATGAGCTATACAGAGAGTGGCAGGAAGAGCATTCCAAGAAAAGGAAAGAGTAAGTGCAAAGGCCCTGGGGCAATGAGTGGTGATAATGAGGTCAGAAATGATAATAAGGTCAGAAATGAGGTGGGACACAGATTGTGAAAGGCCTTGCAGGTCAAAGGGAAAAGTCTAGATTTTAATCTGGGTGCAGTGGAAAGAGAGGAGCGATATATATAATTTCCCTCAGTTCCCATCAGAGCAGTGTGTCAGGGTGGGGGGGTGAGGGAGGAGGGATTCTCATCAGCTGTGTAGGATGAGTCAGGCCTTAGGGGAAATGAGATAACTGGCAGAGAGAGGTGGGAAAGGGGCAGTGGAAGGGCCTGAGGTGACTCTGAGGAGAGGGAAGCCCCAGGGACACTGGGTTCTACTCCATATTCCCAGGACCCCCAGCCCCCAGCTGGCCCTGAATGCAGGTATATCCCTTCCTCTTTCTCACAGACTCAGTCATCTGTCCCATCCCACCCCATCCTGGCCAGACAAAGCTGGCATCACAGAAATGTGGCAGACCCAGAACAGGGAGGATCTACAGCCGCAGGGCTTCAGGGCAGGCTTCCTGGAGGAGGTGACTTCTAATTTCCCTCATCCTTCTCTTGTTTCCACCAACACAGTTTGAAGATGGAATCCTGGACATCTGCTTGATGATCCTGGACAGGAACCCCAAGTTCCTGAAGAATGCCTGCCGTGACTGCTCCAGGCGCAGCAATCCTATATATGTGGGCCGGGTGGTGAGCGCCATGGTAAGCGAGTGGCTGGGCCCATGATGGGCCCCCATAGGCTCCCCTCTTCCTGGGATGATGGAGGCTGCACTCCGCACTGGGCTTAGTGGGGGGACCCAGGGGATGAAGAAGTCTCAGCTAAGACAGCTTGTATTTGGAAAGACAAAATTTACAGAAATAAGGGTAATGTCATGTGGTCCCTAAAAGCAACTCATCCATTCATTCACTCATTCAACACATATTTATCAGATGCCACGTGTCCTAGGCACTGGGGATACAGCTGGGTATAAGATGTGTATGGTCTCTAACTTCAGAGAGCTTGTATTCTCCTGGGTGGGCGGGAGGAGGCAGACATGAACTGAGATACCACGTGCATGAGTCACAGAGATGATGATTGATGCAAGTGCTGAAGGAAGCTGGAGGTGTGAGGGTGTCTATCTGTCTAACCTTAGTCAGGGGTGGGGCAGGAGGCGAGGACCTCCCTAAGTGATGATCCCTATGCTGATAGAGTAAATAGGAGAAGAGCATTCCAGGGAGGGGAGTAGGTTGTGCAAAGGCCCTGAGGAAGGAAGGAATTTGGCAGGTTTGAGGAGGAGAAAGGAGGCTGGCGTGGCTGGAGTGGAGTGAACGAGGGGAAGTGGGGTGCAGGAGGTGGGCACGGGTTGGATCCCGCAGGCCTCATCGGCCACCATCGGCCACCATCGGGAGGCTGGATTTAATTCTCAAGGCAATGGGAGTTTGAGGGGAACAACACGATGTGGTCAGGGGCCAGAGTGAGTCTTGGTAAAACTCTGATCACATTCTGTCACTCTCCTGCCACCCTACAGACCAATTCACATCTCCAGCATCACCTTCACAACCTTGACCCCTCTTCGCCTCCTCCCTTCCCCTTCTCTCTCCCACACCCTGGACTCCAGCCCCAACCATCTCCCACATACCAGTCTGTCACACCTTAGGATCTTTGCATGGGCTGTTCCCTCTCCTAAATTCCTTTCCTTGCCTTTCACCATGCACTGAGCTCACAGCACCTGCTCCCCAGGCTGGGCCCCTCTGATGTCCGTCTGCTTGTAGGTCAACTGCAATGATGACCAGGGTGTGCTGCTGGGACGCTGGGACAACAATTATAAGGACGGCATTAGCCCCATGTTCTGGATCGGCAGCGTGGACATCCTGCGGCGCTGGAAGACCTCTGGCTGCCAGCATGTCAAGTATGGCCAGTGCTGGGTCTTCGCTGCTGTGGCCTGCACAGGTGAGCTCATGCTGGACATGGGGAGGACCTGGAACCTGCTCACAGCCTCCCTGAGCCCTGTGAGGAGGGCAGGAAGAGCACTCGAGGGAATCAGGAACCCTCAGCTCTGGTCCTGCTTCTGCCTCCAATGCCACCAATGTACTACGTGGCCTGGAGTTGGCAGCTGTCCCTCTCTGGTCCTTTTTCCAACAATTACCCTGCAGGTGGTTATTAGGATCGAGGGACGTCACTGGGGAGGCAGCCTGGGCACAGGGTTGAGAAGATGAGCTTTGGAGCCGGGCTCACCTGAATTAAAAATCCCCAGTAACACTCACCTGCTCTGTGACCTTGAGCAAATGACTTCCTTCTGAACCTTGGTTTCCTTGTCTGTAAAAAGGGGACAATAGGATCTCCCTCCTAGGGCGGGTTGATAGAAAGCTGCTCGGCCCACAATTTAGCCCAGTGTGGCTCTAAGTAAATAGCAGCTCTTAGTAGCAACTCAATAATAACAGCCATATCGATGTCAAGAAAGAGAAAACACTTTCTAAAATGCAGATGAGGAAAGAGAAAGCAATTTAGAACCAAAATGTAAAATAAGTATTTACAGAGTCTTAAAAAAATTCGAGTTCAGAAAATGTTGAAGATTGTTCCAGGTTGGTGATGGTGCTTATGAGAATGGGTCTGTATCCCGTACCAGTTAAAAACATAGACTCGGGTCGAGGCCTGAATCCCAATCCCAGCTCTGCTTCTTACCAGCTGAGTCCTCGGGTAATCACTGGGCTTCTCCGAGCCTCAGCTCCGTTACACTGAACCCGATGTAGTGACGGTGTATCCTGGGGCGGTTGTGAGGATAATGCGGGAAGTGCTGGAAATGATTTCAGGCACCCAACAGCAAATACTTGTTTCATGCTGCTAGATTATTCTTATTACGATTATGACTACTGCTATTATTATTTATTAGGCTCAGGAAATCTAAGAGGCTGGTCCTGGTTTGAAGCTTCTCTGACTCCACGACCAGGGCCCAGGCCCAGAGAAGGGTGTCAGGGCGTCCCAGGGCTGTCCTCCACACCAGCAGTCTGCACAGGGCGGTGCAGCCCGGGCTCCCAGCTGGGCTGTCTCTGCTCCCCCTTCGCCATGGCCAGACCACCCATGCCTGTCCGCTTCTGGGATCCATGCATTCCCTTTTCTTGTGCAAACTTCCCCAGACCCCTTCCTCTGAGGGGTCTGAAATGCCCTTCTCAGAGAACCCCATGGGTTTTCTGGAAACACACCACCATCTGCGGCCTGGGTCCCCAAGCCCGCCTGCAGACACCTCCCTCCTCCCAGGGCTGTGACCTCTGGAGGTCCTGCTCCAGACCGCTCTCTCCCCGAGGCCAGGGCTGAGTCTGGGTCCCTTGCAGCCTTCTCCCAGCCCGGTGTGTGAGAGAGCCAGGGAAAACTGGCTCAGGGGAGCAGGCCCCCGGGGCTTCTCCAAGGTGCTGCATGCTGGACTGGTCCAGGGACTCTGGTGTCCGGCTGCCTGGTTTTAGTCCCAGCTCTGTCGCCAGCCCCTGCATGAACTTGGGCCAGAGAACTGGTGTCTCCAAATCTGTATCCTCATCTGTAAGTGGCCATTGATGACTGACCTAATTCACAGGGCGCTCTCAGGACGCAGGGAGATGTCACTTAGCAGTCTCTGCTTCAAGTTAGGCTTGCGTTTGCAGGTTCCCAGGGGAAGCTGGGATTCCTCAGCTGGATCCTGGAGCATTTTTTGGAATGTCCAAGAGTCAGCCAGCGGTGACTACAGAGACATCTGCAGTGGCAGGCACCACGCCACTCTTTGCACTTCCTCCCTGGGCACGGGGTAGACCAGACTGCCTACACCCCACTGCCTCTCTGAATCACCACCACATCCCCCCCCCCCCCCCTCAACTGCTATTATTAGCTCCTCTTAGAGGAGGAAATGGAGGCTCAGAGAGGGGAAGTGGTTGCCCAAGGTCATATAGCTGGGGAGCAGCACAGCCAGGCTTGAAATCAGGTGTCTCCGGTTCTGGGGCAGCATCCTGGCCTCAGCCTATGATGATGAGGCCTCTGGGGGCACCATCTCTAGGACAGGGGTGATGTCTTGGTCCTCAGGCAGCAGGGACAGGCCTTCCCACACCCGGTCTGTATGCTGAGGCCTGTCATGTCCTGGGGCAAGGCCTGGGGTCAGGACACCAGCCCCTGCTACAGGCGGCAGACCGTCTACTGCGTGCGCCACAGGGAAGCAACCAAGCAGGAGGTGGAGGACCAACCCTGTCCCTCCTCCCCTCTCTCAGGGGCCCTCGTGTCTCCTGGCCAGAATCCAGGGCAAAGGCTACACACACATGCTCTCTCCACCCGCCTTCCCCAAGACTTAATCTCAATCAAAACTAAAAGACAAAAGTCCCACAGGTCACATTCAGCAGGGCTCTTCTTCTCACTTTTGAAACAAGATATTTATTTCCTTTATCACACCCTGAGAATGTGTTACTTTCACAAAAACACTCAAAAAGCACATTAAAAAAGCGGGGAGTGAAAAAGTATCCCAATGCCACCTGTCAGGAGCACCCCACTATTCAGGCCCGGATCGTGCCCGGGGCTTCCCTCCCTCCCCGGAGGTCTGTAGGCGCCAGCTGCTGTCCTGCCTCGTTTTCCTCTGTCACTGTGACCCCTGTAAACTGTGCTCTGGCGTGAGTTCAGGGCCCTCCACGTTCACGGGGGTACCCCAGCACGACTGCCGGCCCCACGTGTACCACGACCTTGTGTGGTAGAGGAGGAAACAAGGCCCAGAGGGGGCGAGGGGCCAGTCCCAGAGCCCACAGGCCAAAGCTGCCAGGGCTTGCACGGAAGCCCCCGACCCTTGTTCCCTTTTCTGCATGTTCCACTGTTGGCTCCTTGTCCTGAATCTCTACCATTCTTTCTCTCCTTCCTTCATCCCCTTCTTCCTCCCCTTCTCTCTACGTCATCCACCCCTTCATCCATTTGACAAATTAGTCTATGCCAGGCCTGTGCTGGGCTCTGGGCATATAAAGGAAGGCAGATCCCTCATTGCCCTTGGAGGACAAATTAAAGGATCCCTCACGTGCCCCTACACTGAGCATAATGATGAATCCCCACTCTTGCTATGAATGCAAATGATGGAGCAATCTAAACCTGGTGGGCGGCCTTCCAGGCTGAGGGAATAGCATATGCCAATGGCCTATGGCTGGCAGGAGAGTAGAGTGCTGGAGGAGCAGCAGGTGTGGCTGGAGCAAAGTGCCCAGGAGATGGTCTGGAGCCAAATACTGTGGGGCCAAGGGCCATAGCCAGAGGTCAGGCCTTGACCCCAAGGTTTAGCAGAGGAGCATTGATGTCAGTCTTGCATTTTGGGGGTCTTCTTTTTTAGCTGTGATGTGAGGAGGCAGAGTGGACATGGAGTGACCAGTGAGGTGGGCACCATCCCCTTACCTGGATGGTGTAATGGGTACAGTGCTGCCCTGGATACAGGTGGGCAGGTGGATGCCCAGAGCAGGGCAGATGTCTCCAGATCCTCATCCTCTAATTCCTCTCTCCATCCTGTCCTCTCCCCAACCCCCAGTGCTGCGGTGCCTCGGCATCCCCACCCGAGTGGTGACCAACTTTAACTCGGCGCATGACCAGAACAGCAACCTGCTCATCGAGTATGTCTACAACAAGTTTGGGGAGATCCAGAAGGAGAAAAGCGAGATGATCTGGTGAGCTGGGGCCTACTGGGGAGGGTCTCCTGGAAGGGACACCTAAGAAGACTTCTCAGAGGAGGCCACTTTTGAACTGGGGTTAAAAGTTGAACAGTATTTGGACAAGGGGGAACAGGGCCCGGGGAGGGCTCTCCAGGTAGGAGCCACAGCATGAGCAAAGGAGGGAAAGTCAACACACAACGCATGAAAAAGCATCAGGTGAATGATTTTTCGGGAGTCTGGAATGCCAGGTTAGGGGGTCTGGGCTTGATGCCAGAGGTGACAGGTTGTCACCAAACGCTTCAAACTGAGAGAGAGACACTGATGACACTGGCAGGAGGTGAGAAGGGGAGAGACTGCAGGTGAGGGGCTGGGGTATGGTCCAAGGAGGCCATGACGAGGCCTGAACACGTGAGCTAGAAAAGAAGGAACAGCTCAGAAGGGAGGAAGACTCATCAGCTGGACTCAAGAAGCCACTGAACGGTGGGGGGCTGTGGGAGAGGCACTGACAGTGACTCCCGGGGTAGGAGTGAGCAGCTGGCAAGGGCCCAGGGGAGGAAGAGCAAGGAAAAGCGTTGGGGACATGCTGGGCTGAGCCCAGGCCAGGCGAGTGTGGACTGCCCATGGGAGGTGACAGGGAAAGTCTGAGTGTGAGTCCTCGCTTCATTTCTCCAACAGGAACTACCACTGCTGGGTGGAGTCATGGATGAGCAGGCCGGACCTGCAGCCTGGCTATGAGGGGTGGCAGGCCCTGGACCCCACGCCCCAGGAGAAGAGCGAAGGTGGGTATGCGTGGCCCCCTTCCCTAGGCGGAAAAGCCAAGCCTTGGAGAGAACTCCCCGACAGTGCCTCAGCCGGGGGTAGCAGAGCCAGGGTTCTAACCCCAGTCCCGCTGGCTCCAGAGACCACTGATGGGTCTGCACAAGTGTGGGGGTCCTCTCCGACAGTGTGCGATCCCCTTCTTTATCATTTGAAAAGTAATTCACATTGTGGAAAACAGAAAATATGGAGAAGTGCAAAGAAAAAAATCAAATAACACCTTCGTCCTCTCCCCCCACCAAAAGAAATAGTAACATTCACACACATTAACATTCACACCCATTCCAGTCATTTCCTATTACATATTTGTATGTGTGTGCAGGAGAGACAGAGACAGAGAGGGAGAAAGCAACAGAGACAGAGAGAAGGGGAGAAAAAGACAGAGAGAGAGAGACCTGGAGGGAGGGAGGGAGACAGAACACGAAGGCAAAACTGGGTGAAACCAAATGGATCCTTTCTCAGAATAATATTTTTAAATGCAGAGAATATATTACCTAGGGTAACGAAGAAAACTATTTACACTGAAACATGTTTATCAAAATTTCTTAAAAATAAATTTATGGTATAATAACATATGCTTTTCATAACAAGATCTAGTGGTAGAGATAGTAAGTTCCATAATGTGCTGGTACAGATGCATACAGGCGGCATTTCCAGTTATCTATGACAACCAAAGTGATATATAAATGTCTGTGTTGCTTATGGGTGACAAGTGATAAGTGTGCCTAAGACTAGGGTTTGTCTGCTTTCACAATCAAAAGATGTGTTATCAAATTTCAGTGAAGACAAAGATGTAATGTTTTTCCGTCCAAGTACATGGACTCCTGAATTTTGTTTGCAGCACTTTGGGGGTCCTTGGTCCCTGCATTAAGATCTCCAGCTGCACGTGGCCTTTTGTCTCTTGGCCCCGTCACTTCTCCATATGTCATTGGCATTTCTCTATCACGTAGTTTTCTGTGATTTTAATTTTATTTTTTATTTACAAACAATTTTTTAAAGATTTTATTATTTAGTCATGAGAGACACAAAGAGAGAGGCAGAGACACAGGCAGAGGGAAAAGCAGGCTCCCTGTGGGGGGAACCCAAATGCAGGACTTGAACCCAGGACCCCCGGATCACACCCTGAGCCAAAGGTAGAGGCTCAACCACTGAGCCACCCAGGTGCCCCTGGAGTCTCCATTCTTAAGTTGTACTTTCTGCTGCCTTCCTAGAAATGGGTCCCCGAGATTGCTACATTGTGGTTGAAATGTGGAAGGTCACCCTCCCCTCAGCCCAGACTCGAGACTCTCTTCTTACCCCCAACCAGGGACATACTGCTGTGGCCCGGTCCCGGTGCGTGCCATCAAGGAAGGTGATCTGAGTACCAAGTACGACGCGGCTTTTGTCTTCGCCGAGGTCAATGCCGACGTGGTGAACTGGATCCAGCAGGACGATGGGTCCTTGTGCAAGTCCACCAACAACTCCCAGGCCGTGGGGCTGAAGATCAGCACTAAGAGCGTGGGCCGTGATGAGCGGGAGGACATCACCCACAACTACAAGTACCCGGAGGGTAGGTGCCCCGCTGCCCAGAGCCTTGGCCACCGCCTCGCAGAGAGGCAGCGGCTCGGACCGCGCGGCAGGCTCCGGAGCGCGCGCGGGCTTGCGTGTTTGCTTTGGCAGCCCGCGTGCAATAAGGAGCTGCGGGCTACTCTCCGTTTTTTTTCTTAGAAAAGAAGCATCCTGGGAGGCAGTAGTACAGGAGTATTCGTTTAAGAAAAGAATTCTGTATTCCATAGAAGGATTCCACTGGTTATTTTTTTAAAACCTTGCTTTTTTGGCTGGCTTGACTTGTATACCACTGAAGGGATGACAGTCCCGTAGCAGAGGCGTGCATCGGAACAGAAAAAGGAATGATGTCTGTGTCGTTTATTAAGGGTATTTGTCGTAGCGGCACCTATAATACAGCTGAAGATGGGCAATCCCACCCCCATCACCCCGCCCCACCCCCTTTTTTTTATTGCAACATATTTGGACTAGAGCGGCTTGGAAGTCCAGAGGGGCCGGTCCTGGAAGACAGATTCCAGAAACCCTGTTGTGTTTATCCGTGCAGTATTTCACACACAGCTGGGGAGGTGAGCCGAAGATGGATGGGGCAGGAGAAGAGAAATAGAGCAAGAGCAGCTTAATCACGTAGCTTCAATCAGATACAGAGACGAAGCCGCTAGCTGCTTTTTGCATCTTCTGTTAAATCAGGAGAGGGAAGAAAGGATAAGGCTTATTTTCTAAATTGTTTTTGAGCACAACCAACAGTGCAATACTGTAGATGTTTTCGAACCATCTGTGATCACAGGGGGAGCTCACAGAGGGGCCTAAGGAACCATCACCCCCACCCCTTTCTCTGACTCCCACTGACTCACCTGGGCCGACTGGTGCCTGGGTAACAGGTGGCCATGCTCTAGCCAGAAGGGAGACAATGGAAGGAACAGGTGCTCCCCCACTGGCTTCTGAAAGGTCTAGAGCTGATGGTTTGATGGGAGAAGTAGCGGCGTACCCAGCAACACGGGGGAAGAAACGAAAAGGAGGAGAGGCAAGAGATAAATGGGACACAAAGGAGGGGAGCTCCACAGGTAGGGAAGAGGAAGAAAAATATTTCAGGTAGAAGTAATCCCTGAGCAAATGCTGGGAGGTGAGAAAGTTTGCCTTGTATCGGTGTTTACTATCCACCCAGGCTTTGGAAACGACATAAAGGTAAGTAAAATACAGTCTTAAGTCTTTGAGTGGCTCCAAAGTGTGAGTACGTAAACAGGAAACAATTTGGCTAAATAAAAGCATGATAGGCAAGAGGCACCCGTGAAACTCCAGAAGACATTGTGACTCATTTTCTCCTAGGGCTGGAGTGATCAGAGAAGTCTTCCTGGAGGAGGGGGTATCATTGAGTGAGGGTCTTGAGGAATATAGGAGTTTACTTGGGGAAAGTAAATAAAATATTCTTTCGTTTTCCTTTAGAGGAGGGGCTCCTGTAGAGGTGCCCAGAGTCACTGGGGCTCTGAAAAGCCAGCTTGCCCTGCCCCAGCCTCGTTACCCTTGGTCCCTATTTTTGCCGTAACGGAACTCTCTTCCCCATCCTCACAGGGTCCCCGGAGGAGAGAGAAGCCTTCAGAAAGGCCAACCACCTGAACAAACTGACTGAAAAAGAGGAGACTGGGTTGGCCATGCGGATCCGCGTGAGTGAGAGCATGAGCATGGGCAGTGACTTTGACGTCTTTGCCTACATCAACAACAACACGTCCGAGAGCCACACCTGCCGCCTCCTGCTCCATGCCCGCACCGTCAGCTACAACGGGATCCTGGGGCCCGAGTGTGGCACCAAGGACCTGCTCAATCTTTCCCTGGAGCCCTTTTCCGGTAAGGCCTTGTGTTCCTGGAGCAGTTACTGACTGTCAACCGACGATGTGCTAGGTAGTGTCCTGGGCGCTTGGCATGTGCAGTTCACCTCACAGATGTTTCTGTGGCACTTCCTCTGGGCCAGGCCCTGCCTAAGTCCTTTATAATGAGCAACCCATTTAATTCTTACAACAAAAAGTGGGAGGTAGATTCTTTTGTTGCCCCATTTTCCAGATGAGAAGACTGAGCACAGAGAGGTGAAGGAACTTTCCCAAGGCCACACAGCTAGGAAGTGACAGGACTGCAACTTGAACCCATACTCTGAGCAACTATTCTGTTTTGGTCCACGTCATCTTCATGGGACCTCAGACTGCTTTCCTGGACTCTCTCCTGCCCGCTCCCAGCTAATTCCTCTCCTCTGGCTCCCTGCAAGGCCCCTACAAGAGCGTCTCCTGTTCCTCTGGCAGTTCTCAGCCTCAGAGAGAAGAGGGCTTCCTGGTCAGAAACCTGCACTCACGTCCCCTTGGTGTCTTTCCCTGCCTGGCTGGTTCATGGCACCTGATTGTCTTCCTGAGGCCCTGAGGGGCTGTGGCCACTGAGGTCACTTAGTGAGGCAGCATAGAGCCTTGGGTCCTGCCCCCCAGCAGCCTGATCCTGGTTTGTGCGTTTGTGGCCTTCAGGTGTGAGGAGGCAAAGGGGTCTTGGCGGTGAGAGAGCACCAGGGAGCGGTGGAGCCTTCTGACCATCCTCTGAGGGGCAACGTGAACATTCTTCATGGCTGGGGTGCAGAGAGGAGGGTCCCACTCGCTGGGTGACCTGGACAAATGCCTCCCTGAACTTCAGTGTCCCCATCGGGCACGAGGGAGCCACGAGGACCCGGCAGGGTGGGACCGTCTGGTGCGGGGAAGCGGCCGAGCACCGAGTAGGTGCTCGATGCCTGGAGCCAGCATGCTCCCATGCAGAGCTGCGGGAGGGGCCCAGCGCCAGGAGGGCTCCGTGTATGTGGAGTCTGCCCCCCCCCCCAGTCCTGTATTCTCTCCTGTCAAACCCACGTGTCCTCCCCTTATCGCCTCTGCCTCCGCCCTCCCCTATCACCTCTGGTGCCAGGGCCACGGACTTGGAGTTCCTAAGAGGGCCTGTTAAGCCTCGAGTCTGTGTTGTAGACGGTGCCATCTCCTGGTTTTTCTATCTTGGGCCCACCATGGGCACTCCTGGAGCCTCACACCCAGAGCAGACCGTCTAGCAGGGTCCCTGAGCCGGGGGGGAGGCCCTCGGGGGCAAAGCCAATGGCCCCAGTGCTGGGCCCCAACACTTAGGGCTGCTAGGACCCATGTCCTGAGGCCAGCCAGACCTGGCTTTGTCCCTGGCCTCCTCCACTTTCTAAATGGATAAACTTGGGTGAGGTGAACATGCTCTCCGAGCCTGGACTCACACCCATCATTCAGTGGGATGACAGCACATCCTCCTGACGGGCTGCCAGGAGGGCTGAAGGAGACTGTGTCCTCAGGAAGTATCTGGAAAGTATGAAATGGGGGCCTGACCATGGGAAGGCAGAGAAGCCCCAGGGGTCTGTCCTGGATACCCACTGGACAAGATGGCAGTCTTGGTGCTGAACTCAGTAGCTCCTGAACCCCTGCCAACCTCAATGGCATACAAAGGACCCAACTGTCACCTCTGCATCCAGGCCCCGAGGGGCAGGGGCAGAGGTTCAACCCTACAGGTGCGCGCTGTAGCCAGGACACCCAAGTTCTAGCTCCTATCATTCTGTCAATGGGCTGTGGGCTCCTGGGTATTCGTCTTCTCCGTTCCAGGGCTTAGGTTCCCCACTTGTACGAAGGCTGGTTCATGTTTGAAGAACCTGCCAGCCCTTCCCTGTGACTGTTACACCATCAGGTTCTTCTCATGTTCAGAACCGCTTCAAAGGGAGAGACTGTCTTTCCTGGAATGTGTGGCACGGGGTGAACTCCAGCCTGGGCCAGCGATGCCAGAATAACTTCCTTCCCCTTGAGTCACACTTTGCCGCGCATTTACCATCTGGGCCCTTGCAACACTGTCCTGTGGAGGCTCGGCCAAAGCCCGTCAATGTTTCCCATCATCCCAGGGACGTGTCCACAGCAGAGAGGTCCCTCCTGCCTCAGAGACCCGTGAGGGGCCTGGCCTGTAGGAGACCTCAGAGGAGGGCTGAGGTCCTGTGTGTTGCCCCCCGGCTGCAGGGTGAGGCTGGTCCAGGATGCCGGGCTGGGGCCTTCAATGCCAAGCTTGCCCTGAGATAGACGCTTTCACCCCCGGAGACCCTAGACTTTGGCTGCCTTGTTTGTTATTCTTTGATGATAAGATATGGGGAATTTCCAGAATGTGCTAATGGACAGGAAACCAGGCCTAGGCGAGGGAGCCATCCCCACCCTTGCCTCCTTGCAGCTTCTCTCCCCTCCCCTTCCTGCCCCTGCCCCTCACCCCTCCAGGTGGGTCACTGGGAGTGCACCAATGTGGCCACGCCCAGGGCACCTTCTAGAACAGGGCAAGTCATCTAAGGAATAACTGACACTGACTACACACAACCTCTCCTCTCAGCCATCTGGCTTGAGGCCAAGGCCCTGGTCCCTAGACCATGGATGACAGTTCTCAAAGGTCCGGCCTTACCTTGGCTTCAGCCTTCTGGAAAATTCAATAGCTGGGGTCATGTCCTCTAAGCTCCTGGAGAGCAGTGTTTTCCTTCTTTCCCACGTAGCTGGCCAGTTTCCACTCGGTTCCACAGAGCCCCAACTCTGGGATTTTCACCCTTTTCTGTTTTTTTGGCAGAAGTTTGGGTTTCCTTCCCCCACGTCATCTGCTCAGAGGTGGGGGTGGGTCCACCCCGGGGGATGAACTGCTGGGGCTCCGGGCAAGCCGGGGGGCCAGGACCTTGACCAGCAGCGAGAAGGTGGCTGCCCACTGGGCCCTCACCATCCTTCAGCGGCCCTGGCAGGCCCAGCACCCCACCCCTCGCCGACCTCCCCTCAGCCCAGAGCCCTCGGCAGACAGGAGTACCTAGCCGGAGTCGACCGAGCATGACTTGGCTTCTATCTGTTTTTGCCAGTTACCTTCTATTTATAGTAAATGAGACTGGTTTGCCACAGATGACAAGTATCCATAGGCAAAAAAGGTTAAAAAGAATAAAGCGGGAGAAAAACCATGAGCAAATAATGAGGTTCTCCTCAGATGTGTGAGAAGTCGGGTGAGTGGCCGGAACCGGTGGAGGAGGGAGGAGACAGGTGGCAGGAAAAAAGGCAGTCTCCCATGGAGGCCCTTGGACTGCAGGGAGAGGTGGGCTGGGCTCCACCGAGCCCCAAGACCAGCCCTCCAGTGCCCTCGTTTGACAGGGGAGGTCCAAGGAGCCTTCCAGAAGGGGTTTGCCCAAGGTTCTCTGTGACCAAGTGGGCAAGCACTCAGTGGACGAGCCTGCAGATTCTCAGGCCTCTGCTCTTTGAAGTGCTCTTTCCTGCCTCCTGCAAGCTGACTCCTCATGCCCTCGTGCCTCAGTGTTGTCAGAGAAATGGGGCTAGAAACCACACCTTGCTTCTCTGTGGTGGGAGAGGCTGGCCCTTTTCATCTCCTCATCACTGTGTGGCTTTTGCTCTGAAATGGCCTCTGGTCTTAGTTCCTCCCAGCCAGTGCCCGATGTCCCAGGGGATAGAAGGGAAACAGAGAGGGGAGGTCACCTTCCCAGACTCACACAGCCAGTCGGTGGCCGAGCTCAGCCAGGTCTCCTGATCTGAGCACTTACTGGCAGAAGTATTTGTTCATCTGTAAAATGGGTACAATCCCATCAGCTTCATGCAGGAAGTTGAGGTCCTGAGAGGTGAAGTGACTTGGCCAGCATCACCAGCCAGCAGAGGGCAGAGAGGCAAGATTAGAACCCCGGCCTACTGGAGTTCCAACACTTCTCTGTTCTGTCTCCCCTCCCAGTGCCTCCCTGGAAACCCCCGAGCCAGGGCAAATAAGGGAAAGCCCTGGGATTTGCCCATTCGTTCACTAGCTATGTGACCTCAAGCACCTTCTTTTCTGTCTCCGTGCCTCTGGAGATGCCACAGGAGAGGTGGGGGCCGTGAATCAGCTATCACGAGACTTCTGTCTCCCCTCCTGCAGAGAAGAGCATCCCCCTTCGAATCCTCTATGAGAAGTACTGTGAGTGTCTGACAGAGTCGAACCTCATCAAGGTGCGGGGCCTCCTCGTGGAACAAGCCGCCAACAACTACCTGCTGGCCGAGAGGGACATCTATCTGGAGAATCCAGAAATCAAGATCCGGGTAAGGGATGGCAGGGTGTGGGGGCAGGGGCAGGGTCCCAGGACAGGCCCCCCACACACCAGCAGCCCTGCCGCCTCTAGATCTTTGAAGCCGCAGGCTTCCTCAAATCCTAACTCTGTCAAAGGAAGACATCGTGAAGCCAAAAGAATTTGGGGACTCCTACCTCTAGGAATGAATCCTAGAATCCCAGAGTAGTGGGTAGGGGTGTGGAATTTAGGGATCTCAGAATCCAGAGCTCTGGTGGGGGCAGTGGAGAGGCAGAGAGGAGTTAAGGCAGACTCTGGAGTCTGACTCCCAGGGTTTGTGCGTGGGTGGCCCTGGGCAGGTTACTTCGCCCCTCTGGGCCTCAGTTTATTCGTCTGCAAGGTGGAGTTAATACTAGCACCTAGGTGTGTTGTAAGAATTACACGTGCATCGCAGGAAGCGCATCACAAGGGCTCATAGTGGCTGACCTTGTCACCATCAGCGTCGGCATCACAGCAATTTGCTTGGAGGAGCCACAGCCTCCGAGTCCCAAATGCAGCAGTTTCAAATAAATGATAAAGAGCAGAGGGGGAGGGATTGAGCCCTGGGTGCCAGACACTCTGCTGGGAGCTTGCACATCTCTGCTCAGTTAACCCTCACGAGAGCCCTGCAGTAAGGCATTTCTCTCCTGTGAAGAAACCAAGACTCAGAGTGGGTGGTTTACTTTCCCAGGGTCACTCATTGAGAAGGGTACAGACTAGCCTGGTCCCAAAGCCTGTGACCTTTCCACTCCAGACCCTAGAACAAGGGAGGCACTTTCTACCTCCCCCCCCCGAGTCCTGAGGAGCCCCGCTGCAGGTCTGCAAACGTCTATATTTTCTAGATGAGGGAACAGGCACAGAGGTGAGGCGCGATCGTGCCAGAGCTGGGCCAACACTGGGCCAAATCACAGCAAATACAGAAATGGCCCAGCCGGGCCCCGGCCTGCCCCGGAGGGGCTCTGGGCTCCTCTGCCTCAGGGCTGCCCCTGACATCTGTCCCGTACGTTGTCCCAGATCCTGGGTGAGCCCAAGCAGAACCGCAAGCTGGTGGCTGAGGCGTCCCTGCGGAACCCCCTCACCGCGCCCCTGTTAGGCTGCAGCTTCACCATGGAAGGGGCCGGCCTCACTGAGGAGCAGAAGGTCATGGACGTGTAAGTGTCCGGCGCTCCGGCCTGGGGGCCTGGGAGCACAGGGCAGGTGCAAAGGAGCGAGGGGCTGCCCTCAGGCACCAAACCCTGGCTCCTGACTCCCTCCTCTCGTCTCTGCACCCCTGCCCGCAGCCCCACCCACACCTGGCCATAATAAGCCTATGTGACCATTCCTTGACCCCCTTAGGCACAGTTCCCACCCTGGCATCGGCTCTGAGCACCCCTGCACCCCACTAGCTGCTTCCTGCGCACGTGTCTTCACGAACCTGAACAGTTAACACATTTAGTCACTAAGCACCCGCCTCTGGATACACAAGACCTCATGTAAACACAAGTGTCCTCGAATGTGTGCGTGTGTCCTCGTGGAGACATGCTTACGTTCAGAAGCACAAGCATATGTATTTACTCGTTTATTGTACTGTGACTTACACACAGTAGGTAACACGGATGGTGTGTGTACGGCTCTGCATTTTCACACGTGTAGTTCCCCGTGTATACCCACTCTTTCCCCCCAGGAACAGCATCCACTTCCACACACTCACGCACATGTGCACACACACACACATGCACACACACACACACACAGGCCCCTCTGCACGTGGGAGGGCAGATTGCCCAGGCTCTTAGAGGGCAGTGAGTGGGGCCTGTTTCCTTCTCATTGGCAGGAAGCTCTGCACGCTCAGAGGCTCTGTGCTAAGTTCCCAGTAGCCCCACGTCATGCTGGCCTGACCCCAACGTAGGGACCAGGCTGGGCCCCTCTCCTCACCCTCTTGCTCTTTCTCTCCACAGCCTGGACCCCGTGGAGGCAGGGGAGGAGGTCAAGGTGAGAGTGGACCTGCTGCCACGCCACGTGGGCCGCCATAAGCTGGTGGTGAACTTTGAGAGCGACAAGCTAAAGGCTGTGAAAGGCTTCAGGAATGTCCTCATTGGTCCCGCCTAAGGGGTGCATGCCCAGCCCCACCTCAGCCAGCGGAGGGCCCCTGACTTAACCCCCATTTTTGTTCCAAGCTAGTGCGCAAATGTGCCCCTTCTCGGCCTCCCCCGACCTCAGAGCCTGTGAGGCCTCTTTGGAATGGAATGTACTTCTGGCTTATCTGGTGCCCCTGAGCCTGGATCCCCATCTCCCTTTAACTGTGAAGAATATTCTGTGCCTCCCCAGTGGGAGCACTGCCCTTGGCTGACTGGGTCTGCGATGGGGGAAGAGGGACCCATGCCTTCCCCTACAACCCAGAGGCCGTTGGAAAGCCACTGACCACCCACCATATTATTTGATTTACTCCAGAGCCCCTTGGAGCCAGCAAAAGAGAGAGTGTGCCCATTGACCAGATCCCAGGCAATACGCAGGCCCCAGGAACCCTTGGGAGAACCAGAGCAGGTGCAGGTGGGGTCCCAGGAAGGGCCAGACCCAAGTTCCCCTCACATCTCAGCAGCCCTGACCCAACAATCCTCCCCACGGTCAACCACCACTGTGAGGCACCTACTATGTGCCGGGCACTTCCTGTGCTTGCTAGGGCTCACACAGCCACTGATGCACCGAAGTCACCAGGGGAGATCGTACAACAGGAGCTGCTTTCCCCATGAAGACCCTGGGGCTTGGAGGCGGGAGAGGCAGCCCCTCTGCAGCAGCAGGATATCTGCAAGGCTGGGTAGTAGGAAAGTAATTCACAGACATAAATAGCTCTGACTCCGAGTCCAGCTCCCTGTTCACGGCACTAGCCCCGACCTGAGAATATTACAGAGGCCATTTGGGACCTGATCAGAAAGGATGGGATGAGGTGGGGGAGGAGACTGGAGGGGTCAAAGCCCTGGGTTTGAGCCCCAGGTCCAGCCAGCTACTGCCTTGCCCTCTCTGGCCCTCACGTCCCTCACTGGGCAATGGAGTGGTTGACTCAGCTCATGTGCGAGGCCCTCTCAGCTCTGCTCTTCCAGTGCCTTAGAGGACCCAGCCTCGCAAGTGACAGCAAGGCCACAGGCGCAGATGCCTCTAAGTGTGAAACCCCACCTATGACCACCTTCCCACCCCCAGCCCTGTCTGGGTCCCCCGTGTGCACCTAGGCACCTCCCTTCAGACCATAGTTTTAGAGAAGAGCTCCAGAGGCCCCTGTCCTACCCATGCACCTGCTCACTGCAATGCCTGGACTTCACCAGAGCCTTAGTTAGCTGCCTGTGTTGGTCACTAACCAACAAGGTTAGCACCGCAGCCACCTCCTCTCTGCAGGGCCAGGGCCCAGGAACACAGCCCTTGCCCTGACTACACTTCAAGAGCCCATGGGCTGTCATCTCTGACTGGGTCCCCCGCTCTTTCCACGTGACTGGGCTGGAAGAGGGGTGAGGGAGGGAGCATGCTCTATCCGGAGTGGGGTCACAGCCTCCAGGGCCCTCAGAATCTCAACGGGGGACTTGAAGAAAGTCACGCTGATGCACGTAGAACTTTCTGCTTTGCACAGGGAAGGATCACAAAATAAGCCAACACGATATGTTCTTACAAATGTTGCAGTAATTATCTATGGTTTGATAAATACTTTTGGATTCGGAGCAGGCAGTAGATGTGCTGTAGAGCCACAAAGAGTGAGCACGGAAATAAAAGCGTTTGCTTTGCACATTCAAATGAGGTCTGGTCTGGTCCTTTTTTCTGCTTTTGAGGAGGGTAGGCAGATGAACTCACTCACACTGGGACCAGCCACGTCCTTCCTGAGAACCTTTCCCCAGCCTCAGCCCCTCCTCGAGGTCGAAACTTGACTGGCATTCAAGCTTCTACCCAGTCCAGCTCCATCTCTAGCCTCTTCCTCCAATCAATCATGTTTACACCACAGTGAAATTCCTGAATCCCTCAAATACCCTGTGCACCTGTCAGCCTCTTAGCTTTTGCATGGGTATTTCCCGGGGCCTGGAGTGCTCTTCCTCTTCCTTATCCGTCTGGCAAACTCCTACTCATCCTATAATGCTTAACGCCAAAGTCACTTCTTCTGTGAAGCCTTCCTAGATTTCTTCTCAGCCCACCTCCCCCACCCCTGCAACCTCAAGCCCTGGAACATGGACCACCAGCTTAAATATCACAGTGAATGTTAGTTCTATGTTGGTGTATCTGTCCCCTTTCCCATCCTATCTGAAGTCCTCAAGAACATTCTATCTGAAGCCTGTCTCTTAAATAGACTCCAACAAATGCTGAATCGATAAACCAATGTGTTTCAGCTCAGCTCCCATAAGACCAGAGCTGTCCAAGAGAAATAGCATGTGAGCTGCAAGAGCAAGCCACCTATGTAATTCAAATTTTTCTGGTGGCCACGTTAAAAAGAGTAAAAAGAAATAGGTAAAATATGTCTTAATAAGGCATTTTATTTAACCGAGTATGTGCAAAATATGTCAACATGTAATCAATATAAAAGATCTTTTACATTCTTAGTTTCACACTAAGTGTGCGAAATACAGCTTATATTTTACACTGACAGCCCATCTCAATTCAGACTAGCTGCATTTCAAGTTCTCAATAGCCACAGGTGGCTTCTAGACTGGTTGTAAAAGTATGGGAACTTGGTCACTCATCTCAGTCCCCACTGACCAGCCACTAATAAGTGTTTGTTGAGTGAAAAAATGATAGAGGACAGTCTCTGCCCTCGGGGAACCCTTGTTGAAACACATGACATGCATCTGAAAAATAAACCAAAACGAAAACATGACATCACATTTTCTGGGTACTGAATCCTTCTGGCACTTGAAAACTACAGCTTGTTCTGGCCTACATGGCCTGGACGTTTTATCAATTAGTGACCAGCTGGAAAACAGCAACCACTGGGCTATTTCAGGATAAGAGGATAAGAGAAATGGGTTCCAAAGGCATCCCAAGTGCACGAAGAGAAGAAGAGAGATGGAATGTTACAAGGCGTCTGTCGTCCAGAGTAGTCGGGAGCCCCCAGCCGAGCCCGCACTCACCGCCTACCCCCTGGAACCAACTGAGCTGCTGCAATCTGTGAAGTCTGCTGAAGGCAACCTGGCCATGGCAGGAGCTAGAGGTGCGCTGGCATCTCTTATCCTCCTGCCTTCACCCCACTGTCAGAGCCTAACCGGAAACTAGTTGGCAAGGGGCTCTAGAAAATACCGTTTCCGGGCTTCCAGCCCCCTGAAAAACAGATGGCTAAACGAGGGTGCGGGGTGGGGATGGAGTTGAGTAGCTGATGCTTATTGCTGCTCCCTCTGTAAAAACAACTTTACCGTCATCTCTACCTAAGGGACTCTTAAACAGCCTTCAAAACCCTGCTTCAAGGAGGGTCTCCAATGTGAAGCCTTCCCGGATGGCAGCCAGTGGCTTCCACCTCTGGTTCTCCTGGGAGTATCACAGGTAGCTTTTGCTTTACTCAGCAGCCTGGATTAGGAACACCTGTTGGTTGCCTGGCCCCTGCTCTGGAGCACCTCAAGAGCAGAGTCAGGGCACCTCCTGCAAGGGGGGGGCCACCAAGTGGACTCAGGATACTGCCTCTGCCTCCGGGCCTGGCTGCCTCCCTCCAAAAAAGCAAGGGCAAGGCTGCCTCAGCAAAGTCTGCCAATGCTGAGCAGATTCAAAGGGCTCTCCTGGCCAACCTCCTTGCCTGTCCCACCCCTGGGAGCCCACTAGCCAGGAACCCAGGAAGGAGAAAGGCCCTGCTGCTCATATAGGCCCATTTTACGGACAAAGAAAATGAGCCTGAGGTCCTCCTCCCTGAACCAGGGGAGGGCTGAGTCTGGGTCCCTAGAGTACAGTGCTGTGCACTGCTCCATGGCAGCTCACAGCCCTGGGGTCAGAGGCCTGGGCGCTGGAGTCAAACAGACCCAGGATCAAAGCTTGGCTCTGCCATAGTTTCACATTGTGGCTTCAGGCAGGTTCTCAGCCTCTCCGTACCTCCAATTTCTTATCTGTTGAATGGGGACGGTGTGGCGTCTACTTCCACGACCGGTACGCAGGTTCAGTAAGATGACGCACATAACCTAGCTGGCACCATAATCTTAAGAGCCAACTTTACTCTGGGGTCGGGAACTTTCACATGTGTCGAGCTCTTTCCTCCTCGGACAATCCCACCAGGTTGTTGGCCCCATTTTATGGATTTTATAGTCACAGAGCTGGGATTTGAACCTAGGCAGCCCCAGCGCACAGCCTGGCCCAGAGGAGGCCTGCTTGGCCCTCAGACCCTCCCTTCCCATGGTGTTCCAGGGCGCATGGGGCAAAGTCTTCCTTCCACACAAGCCCTGACAGCCCTCAGTGGGGATCTAATTGGGCCCATCCTCCCACCCCTAAAAGTCCCTCTCCTCTCCCGCTGCTCTTGCTTACCTAGGATGCCTGCCAGCTCACCCTTCAGCCTCACGCGAAGCCTGGAATAACAGAATGTTGACAGAGTCCAAATGGGAGGGGCCTCGGGAGGGGGGCCAGGCGGCGGCCTCCTGGAAACACAAGTATCCCAGAGCCAGGACTGGGTCAGCACATACCCTCTCCCGGCCTCCCCACTTCCCTCCCCCGCAGGCCTAGGCAGATGCACAGACACACGCCCGCCAGAGTGTGAAACCTGGGGTTCTCGTTCAAGAAGAAAAGCCCAAAGAGACCCATTAAAAGCAGAAGTTTTGACAACTATGATGATATGCAGGGCCTTGAGTACAAGGGCTCTGTGATGACACACGACGATACAATGAATCCCCCAGACCTGAAGTTGAGCAAAAGAAGCAAACACAAAAGGCTGTGAACTATATAACTGCACTCATACGAAGTTCACAAATGGCCAGAACTCATCTGTGTTCTCCTTGGCAGGGGAGACGGGGCTGGGGGGCTCAGGAGCTTGGGGGGATGGGGATGGGTTTCGATTTTCTTCATCTGGGCACTCAGTACCAGGTACGTTCCACTACACACACACAATGGTGTTCTTTTTGCATGTAGGGCTTCAATAAAAGTTCAAAATATATAATACTCCAAGGTTCTAAAATTAAGTCCAAAGGTGGATGGAGAAAAAAGATTTGGCTTCCAGAGTCCTCTCTTTTTCTTCTTCCAGGAGATAAGATACCGGGAGGGCATACCCCCCAGGGCCACTGTGAGGCTTAAGCAAGATGTTTCCTGTGTAAATACAGGACCCTAAGGGCAAGGATTTTGTGTTATCTCCCCTGCTGTGAACAATCATACATCAGCCACCAATGCATGTAATGAATGGGCGGACACAAACTGTAATTTTATGATCTCAGCTAATCCTCAGAATGGACCATAGAGATTACCACCCTATTTCCCAGATGGGAAGACTCAGGGAAGACTCATTTCTTCAGAAATGTGAAACAGCTTACCCAGGAATCTAGCAGGTTGATGGCAGAGAATGGGAGTTAGGATCCAGTTGACTCTCTCATGCATCCTGCAGAAGACCCTGAAAAGTGGAAGGGAGGACTGTGTCCCCGGGCCCTGGATGCTGGGAATGGCAAGCCTCCCGACTCCCGTCAGCACCCCCAAGGTCTGAGAAAGTCAGAGCCAGGAGCCCGGGCTCATAAACGCAGAGCTGCAGAGGACTCAGCAATTCTACTCCTAGTTATACACCCAAGAGAACTGAACGTGTGTCCACACAAAAAGCTGTACACGAACGTTCATAGCAGCATCATCCACAATAGCCAAAAGGTGGAAACAACCCAAGTGTCCAACAACTCATCACTGGATGAATAAAACGTGGCACACCCATACAAGGGACTATTACTCAGCCATAGAAAGGAACCAGGTACTGATACATGGTAGACCGTGGATGAAACTGGAGAAGAGTATGCTTAGTGCAAGAAGCCGGTCACAAAAGACCATGTATCGTATGCAAAATGTGCAGAAAAGGCAAACATATGGAGACGGAAAATAGATGCATTTTGCCAGTCTATCGGGGATGGAGGGATCACAGAGGCTGGGGGAGGGAAGGGGACTGACACCTAAAGGGTACAGGGTTTCTTTTTGGAGTGGTTAAATGTTCTAAAATCAATTGTGGCAGCGGATGCACAGCTCTGTACTCGAATCCGTTGAACCGTATACTTTAAAAAAAAGCGAATTGCAAGATATGTGAACTATATCTTAAAGCTATTTTTAGGGGATCCCTGGGTGGCTCAGTGGTTTAGCGCCTGCCTTTGGCCCAGGGCGCAATCCTGGAGTCCCGGGATCAAATCCCGCATCAGGCTCCCAGCATGGAGCCTGCTTCTCCCTCTGCCTGTGTCTCTGCCTCTCTCTCCCTCTCTGTCTATCATAAATGAATAAATAAAATATTTTAAAAAATAAAAATAAAGCTATTTTTAAAAATAATTAATATGAGCAGGGGGGAAAAAAAAAGGCTAAGACCCAGAATCACAGACTCAATTCTGATTTGGGAGGTCTGCCTGGAGGTGCTGGGTGACATTGGGTAAATCCCTTCCCTCTCTGGGCCTCAGTTGCTCCCACTGTCAACTGGGAAAGGAGACAGTTGATAGGAGTTGTGAAGCGCCAAGATCGTGTCTGCTTGTTGCCCACCTTGTAAGGTGGCAGTGGCAGGGGGTTTCCAGGGGCTGGTAAACCCCTAACCATTCACTAAGATCTTCACAGATCATCTGGGCTTGCCAGCAGCAGGCCACACTTCATCAGTAGCCTTTAGTAGTGGCAGAGGAGGGACGCCTGGGTGGCTCAGTGGTTGAGCATCTGCCTTCGGCTGGGGTTGTGATCCTGGGGTTCTGGGATCGAGTCCTGCATCAGGCTGTCCACAGGAAACCTGCTTCTCCCTCTGCCTATGTCTCCACCTCTCTCTGTATGTCTCTCATGAATGAATGAATGAATGAATAAATAAATAAATAAATAAATAAATAAATAAATAAAATAAATAAATAAAGATGGCAGAGGAGATGCTTCTCCAGGCATTGCCCCCAGACACTGTTCTGTGTCAAGAAGGACACCAGAGGCTTGGAAGGGAAATCCCAGTTTCTCTCCATATTGTTCATGAGTCCTAACTCCATGCCAGCTTCTTCCAGAGTTATGCTGAAGAAAACAGACAGACAGAAGGACCAAGGAGAAATACCACCTGGGTCAGTTGAGACAGATCTGCCTTCACTTGGTAAGTTAACCTCTCTTACAGATGGGAAAACTGCCACACAGGTGGGTCAAGGCCATGCCCACAGTCCCAGAGCCAACAATGGAAGCTCAGCCTGTCCTCTTTCTGCTCTTTCTGAACAAACCAAAGTGCCTACTCTATGTTCAGCCTGTGAACAGCCTGTGACGCTCACTGGAAGGGACAAGAGATACCTTGGGACGAAGAGTGGGCAGCTCATCCCAGAGTCCTGGGCGTGTGTCACATCTCCCCCTCTCTCATGCTTTGTGACTTTGAGGAAGCCACTCACCCTCTCCAGACCTTTGTAGAACTGGGGATCCCAATCATTGCCCTGTTACCTAACCCAGAGATGTGGTTATGGAAGGGAACAGGCCTTGTAAACTGTAAAGGGCTGTGGACACAGAAGCCAACAGGAAACTGTGGCTCCAAGTCCGAGAAAGGTGAGATCGGGGTAGGTGGCCGAGGCTCATGTATTCAATCAGTGGCTGTTACAGGTGACCATGGGGTGGGGGGCTGCCGCCTGCAGGAAAGTGATGAAGATAGACCAAGGTACAGCTGTGGCTTTTTTTTTTTTTTTTTTAGCTGTGGCTTTTAGATACCTGGCTGAATGTGAGATCCGTCAAGGAGAGCCAGTCACTCAACATCTTCTTTGCCCCTGATGTGTGCCAAGGTGCCACATTCGGCCTGGGAATACAGCAAGCACCACGGTAGACATGTCCTGCAGAGCACTGAGGCAGATTACCAGTGTGAGGGGACATGTGCCAGAGGAGAGAACTGTGGCTCATGATAACGGGGACCATCATGACAATCCTACAAACAAGGGACAAGCACACTTCCAAGTGCATTACGTGCATTAACTTGCTGGTTCTTCAGGACATCCCATCACTGGGAGCCAGCATGGCCTACTTCACTCCACAAGGGAGGAAACTGAAGCCCAGAGAGGTTGTGTGACGTGTCCAAGGTTACATAGCTAGGAGACGGTGGAGTCAAGAGGCAGGCTGGGTCCCAGTGACTGCTCCTAACCTCCTGTTGGGTCATCATCTGTCTCATGACATGGCCTTATACAACGAGGTCAGAAAAGGCCTCCTGAGAAGCTTACATGGAAGCTGAGACCCTAAAGAAAAGGAATCAGGCCAGCAGATGGTAGGAGATGGGCAGGGGCCAGAAGTCCTTTCCTAGGAAGCTGCTGACACCCGAGCTCTGGACCCCTTACACGAGGGCCTGTTCACAGAAAGCTCTTGTGCAGCTGTTGAGCACTCCAGGCGGGGAGGGGAGCCAGGTTGCTATCAGGAAGCACTTCAATGTAAGCATTTCTGGGAAAAGGCCTCAAAAAAATCTCACAAGAAAGGAATCTGAAGCTTGAAAGTCTCCAGAAATTTGTTATGATTTCTTTTCACATTCTTAATAAATATTCACTTTTGTACTTAATTTTATATTCAAAATCCTATTTTCGATTCTTTCTCTTCAAGAGAGTTCCCTAACATCAAAATTGAAACCGCAATATGATAACACAGCCTACTCACCAGAAGGGCTAAAATGAAAAAGAGAGTATATATATTTATAATCTCTCTGTCTATATTACACACACATGCACACAAAGTGTGCATGAAGATATGGAACAAGAACTTTCATATGTGACTGGGAGAGGAGTGTAAATCAGTATGACCATGTTGGAAAACTCTTTGTGGCCGGCATCTTCGAAAGCTGAATGTTCATTTATCTCGATGAGGTGGCAATTCTTCTCACGGATGTTTACCCAACAGAAATAAGTCTACACACACACACACACACACACACACACACACACAAAGTAATGAGTCCATATGTCCTCCAAAATGTGCAAGAATGGCCTTTTTTCATAATATCCCAAAGCTGAAAACAACCTCAAGGCCCAGCCCTAGTGGACTAGACATATACACGGTGGTGTAGTGGCTCTAAGCCCTCGCATAGGAATGAGAAAAGACAACGTCTGGCCACAGGCAACAGCTTGCTTGAATCTCACAGACGTGTTAATAAGCAAAAGATGCCAGACACAAGGTACACACTGAATGATTTCATTCCTGTGAAGTGCAATACCAGGCAAAACTCTTCTATAATATAAGAAGTGGTTACCATTAGGGGATGGGTGATAACTAGAAGGGGCACCGGGGGCAGGTGTCTGGGTGTGGGTAATGGTCTGATTCTTGAGTGTGGTGCCAGTTTACACATACATGTTTCATTTGGGAGACTTCATCAAGCCATACACTTATTATGTGTAACTTTTCTATCCGTCTGTTATGTTTAATGACACCCCACCGCCACCACCACACACAAACACACACACACATGCACACACACAAAATGGCAAAATCTGCAAGGCCTTTAAAACTTGCTCCTGCCCTTGAGACCAGAGAAGGATTTTATCCTCTGGCAACCATTGCCACTGGAGGGTGCTGAGCAGTGGGTGACAATGCTCCCCTTGGTGCTTTAGGAATCTCTCTCCAGCTGCCTGGGAGGGAGTGGGAGCACCAGGGTGGTGACTTAGCAGGGAGATGTGGAGTGGTCCAAGGAAGGGGGAAAGGGAAGAGAAGTCTTCCTTGGTGGAACCTCCAGGGCAAGATAGGTATAGGGGATGTGGAGGTAGGGGGCAGGGGTAGGTGAGGGGGTTGTTTGGGACAAAGAGGAGCCTGGATTAGAACAGGGGCAACCAGTGTGGGGGGCTGAGGGGCTGAAGGAGGCCTGGTCTCTCTGATGACTTCACAAAGAATCAGGTGCCCTGGCACCACCAGGCTAGGCTTCACCTGGAAACCAACCCCCCCTTCATTCCTTCCCAGGGCCTGGCCAGCCCTGTTCATGCAATCTCAGAGGGGCCCACAGCCAGCTCTTGGCAGCCACTCAGACTCTCATGGTGCTGAGAGTTTGTCTCTCTTCAGTCATGACTCCGGTTTTTCTTTTTCCTTTTTTCCTGTTTTATTGATCTAAGCCTTCATGAGGGCCTCCTCGGGGCAGACTTCAAGCTTGACGATATTGTATCTTATGTCATCGAGGCCCCTGCTGGCCCTGATGAAGTGGATGGCACTAACCCATTTTACGGATGAGGATAGTGAGGCTTGATGAGGTGAAGTGACTTGGGGCCAAGATCACCCACTCAATAAGGAGTAGAGCGAGAGCTGACAATGATGCCAATAGCAGCTGCCATCTGTTAGCGGTAGGTGGGGCCAGACCTATGCCAAGTACTGTACATGCATTCATTCATCTAGTCCTCACCGTGACACAGTGGAGGAAGCTGCAATTATTATTATCAGCTTCTTTTAAAACCTGCTTATGGAAGTCTTTTTTTTATATATATTTATTTATGATAGTCACAGAGAGAGAGAGAGAGAGGCAGAGACATAGGCAGAGGGAGAAGCAGGCTCCATGCACCGGGAGCCCGATGTGGGATTTGATCCCGGGTCTCCAGGATCACGCCCTGGGCCAAAGGCAGGCGCCAAACCGCTGCGCCACCCAGGGATCCCCTGCTTATGGAAGTCTTATGTACATATGCAGGGAAGTGCACAAACCATAAGAGCCCGATGGGTTTCCACAACCTGAACCACCCAGGGGAACAGCACCTAGGTTACAAAATAGAACAACTGATACAGCACCAAAAACACAAGTGATTAAAGAGAAAACTAATAAATTGTACATCATAAACATTTAATACTTTTGTGTTTTGAAGGACACCAGCAAGAAGGTGAAAAGACAACACATAAGTTGGGGAAAATATCTGAGATCATGTATCTTGTGAGAGTCTAGTATCCAGAATATATACAGAACCCTGGCAACTCAACAATAAAAAGTCAAGTAACTTCATTTAAGAACGGGCAAAGGACTTAAATAGGCATTTCTCAGAAGAAGATCTACAAATTGCCAATAAGCACATGAAGAGAGGCTCGACACCATTAGCCACTGGGAATCGAAAATTGAAATCACAGAGATGCCACTTCACACCCACCAGATGGCTATGATCAGCAAGACAGATGTGAGAGAGAATGTAGAGAAACTGGAGCCCTCATAGGCTTCTGCTAGAAAGGAGATGGTGCAGCTACTTTGGAAAACAGTTTGACAGTTCCTCAAAAGGTTAAACACAGTTACTGTTTGTTTGACTCAACCCGTTCTACTCCTAGTGGAATCAGAAAACAAAAACATACCTGCACACAAAAGCTGAACACAGGTACTCATGGCAGCACTATTCACACTAGCTAAAAAGTAGAAATAACCTAAATGTCCATCAACTCACGAGTGGGTAATAAAATGTGGGGCATTCATACAGTGGAATGTTATTCTGCAACGAAAGGGAATATGGAGCTACTGCATGCTGTAACATGGATGGACGTGGTAAACTTTAGGCCTACGTGAAAGAAGCCAGGCATAAGAGATTATACGTTGGATGATTCCATTTATGTGAAATGTCCAGAATAGATAAAATAGACACAAAGTAGATCAGCGGTTGTCTAGGGCCAGAGGGTGGGTCAGGAAGGGGGTGGGGTCAAGAGGATAGAATGTGACTGCTAATGAGTACTTTCTTTTTGAGGATGATGAAACAGTTCTAAAATTAGGTTATGGTGGTGGTTGCACAACTCTTAGATATGCTTTGAAACACTGAATTGTACACTTTAAGTGGATGAACTTTATGGTATATGAAGTATGTCTCGATAAAACTGTTTAAACATAAAAAGACACTCCATGCCTTTATTCATGCTGCTTCCGTGCCTGGATTGCTCTTACCTTCTCCATTTTCTCTGAACATCCGAAAATTACTGGTTTCCAAGGCCCAACTCAAATGCCATTCCAAAGATTGCCTGGATCCATTCCCATCAGACATAATTTCTCTCTTCTCGGCACTCTCGTGGCAATTCACATCATTCACTCAGGGATGATTTACAAAGGCGCATATCAGGTGTCTGGCACTTATTAAAGTTCACATGATTGTTTAAGTACCCATCTCATCTCTGCTACTACTGTAACCTTTTGGAGAGAGGAGACAGTATCTTGTTCCCTTCTAGGAACTCAGAACTCAGCCATGTGACTGATACACAGGGGCACTCAAGGAAGTTATGTGGAATTCACCCTAAATTTCCCCTTCCTCACATCACCCCTCCCACTGGGAAATATAAGGATATAAAATGATGGAAAGTAAAAGAATGGAATAAAATATAGCTTGCAAGAGAATTGTGGCATGACTATATTAATATAAAATAAAAGGAGTTTTGTCATTAAAAGTATGACCTGAGATGAGAAGGGCTCTGTATGATAAAAAGTGTTTTAATAAACTATCCTAATTTTAAAACATCTAATGACAGTTCGAAATGTACAGAACAGAAACTGACAGAACTATTAGAAATGGTCAAACCCAAATCGGAACGGAAGCTTCAATACATTTCTCTCAGAGTTTGGCAGGATGTGGAGGAAAAAGTCAGTATAGGGATAGGTTTTGCAACAGAGATAAAAAAAAAATCCAAAGTCTTGGTAGCTTAATACAACAGTTTCTTTCTTTCTTTCTTTCTTTCTTTCTTTCTTTCTTTCTTTCTTTCTTTCTTTCTTTCTTTCAGGATTTTATTCATTTATTCATGACAGAGAGAGAGAGAGAGAGGCAGAGACACGGGCAGAGGGAGAAGCAGGCTCCATGCAGGGAGCCCGATGTGGGACTCGATCCCAGGTCTCCAGGATCAGACCCTGGACTGAAGGCAGTGCTAAGCTGCTGAGCCACCAGGGCTGCGCCAACAAAGGTTTATTTCTTACTCACACAAAGTGCAGTAGTCAGGCAGTTCTTAGGGCAGTTCTCCTCCATGCAGTGACCTAGGGATCCAGGCATCTCTTACCACTTGCCTTACCATCTCAATGTACTTCTAAAGAAGAAAAAAACGTTGAGGTGGCACTCTGGTTCTTAAATGCTTTGGCCCAGAGTTTAAACTTGTCACTTCCATTCACACCTCTTTACCTGGAACTGGTCATATGGCCTCTCTTGTCTCCAAGAGTATGGAAAAGTGTAGTCCACCTATATCCACCCCCAAAAGAGAAGAATCAGGTAGGAATGAGCATTAATAGTCTTTGCTCAAAGGATTTAAACAAATGACATGTACAGACAACTGCATCCAACACTTTATTTTCAAGCACTTAAGACCATTTACAAAATTTGACCTGAGCTATAAAGCCAGTCTCACCAAATTTCAAAGAACCAAAAGCCCATAGAGCATATTATCTAAACTGCTATTCCTTATAACTAAGGTACAGATCAATAGAGATAATTAGAAGTTTTCCAAATGCTAGAAAATGTAAACATATAATTCTAAATAATTCATGGGCTAAAACAAGAAACTAGAAAATATTTTTAATTAGTTGATAATGAGGAAAATTCATATCAAAATTTGTAGGCATGGGGTAAATCAGTATGTAGAGGGGAATTTATAGTCTTAAGTTCATATGTCAAAGAAGAAAAGAAGCTGTAAATTGATAAACATCCACCCTAAGATATTGGGAAAAGAATATCAAAACAAATCCAATAAAAGTAGGAAGAAGTGATAAAGGCAAAAACATAAATTAATAAAATAAGAAAGCAAAGATGAAAACAGAACTAATTCAACAAAGACTAAGTTGGTTCTTTGAAAAGACAAATTGACTAACCCCTGAATGAAACTGGTCTAGAGAAAAACATAAATGGCCCCCAAATACCCCAATATTAGGAATGAAAAGAGAGACGTTTCTACAGATACTGCCAACACTAAAGAAAAAAGAGGATGTTTCGAGCAACTTTGAGTCAATATGTTTGAAAATTTAAATGAAATGAACAACATGCTAGAAAGGCATAATGCACCAATTTTGACTTGAGACAAAATAGGAAACCTATATAATTCTTCAACAATTAAGGATATTGAATCTGTTGTTAAAAACTTTTTTCCACACAGAGAACTCCAGCTCTCATGGCTTCACTGACAAGTTCTACCCAACTTCAAAGAAGAAACTATTTTTATCTTTGACAATCTTTTCCAGAGAGTAGGAAACAAGTGAATAATCTCTAATTCACTTTATGAGGCTAACCTGCATACCAAAACAGGATGAAGATATGGCAAGAAAGGAAAGTTACAGGCCAATTTTACTTGTAAATAGAAATGAAAAATCATTGATAAAGTGTTAGCCACAAAAATCCATCATACACAAAAGGATACCACAATCCAAACAGACTGATGCCAGGAATACAAGGTTGGTTTAACATTAGAAAGTCCATTAAGGGGCAGCCCAGGTGGCTCAGCAGTTTAATGCTGCCTTCAGCCCAAGGCATGATCCTGGAGACCCGGGATCGAGTCCCATGTTGGGCTCCCTGCATGGAGGCTGCTTCTCCCTCTGCCTGTGTCTCTGCCTCTCTCTCTGTGTGTGTGTGTGTGTGTGTCTCATGAATTAAATAAATAAATAAATAAATAAACTTAAAAAAAAAGAAAGTCCATTAAGGTTGGGGTGTCTGAATGGCTCAGTTAGTCAAGCTTCTGACTCTTGATTTCAGCTCAGGTCATGATCCCAGTTTGGTGAGATAGAGCCTCACATTGGGCTCCACACTGAGCGTGGAGTCTGCTTGAAATTCTCTTTCACCTTCTCCCTCTTCCCCTCCCCTCCCCACTGTACTCACTCGCTCTCTCGAAAGAAAGAAAGAAAGAAAGAAAGAAAGAAAGAAAGAAATCCATTAAATTAAATGGAATTCAGGTTAATTCAGCACACAAACTGATTAAAGGACAAAACCTACATTCAGAAAACCATTTAATGAAAATTTAAAACTTATTCATGATTTAAAACTAATAAACTCATATACCTAGGAAATTATGAACAGAAGGGAATTTCAATAATTTGATAAAGATATGTCTGCAGCTAACATGATAATAAAATATTGCAAGTTTGCCCTTTGGAGATCAGAAGCAAGTCGAGAATGCTCACTGCACCCATTTACTCAACATCTGCTGGTCGTCTTAGCCAGTGCAGTAAGGCAAGAAAAAGCAATAAAAGATGTAAAATTTGGAGAAAAAAACAAAACAGTTGTCTTTCCAAAGTAACATACTTCTCTATAAAGACACCTCAAAATAACTCACAACTGTGTTGCTTAAATTGACAAGAAAATTTGGTATTTTTATTGGATTCGAAATAAATACAGTAAAAGTGTGCTTCTACGTAACAACCCACTGAACTACTGAATGAAGCCGTCGGGGGAAGGTTTGCTTTTGCAGGGCAAGAAGCTCTTCTGGGCACTGAGAGGTGGCTACTCCCTATGGATCTGAGCTCCTCTTTGCCAGAGGAGTTCAAGTAGGAACAGGACAGGCTGTGTCCAGAGGTGCTGGGGAAAGAACAGGGTTCAGAGCAGGAGCTTTGTCCCTTCCCAGGCTGGGCCTCAGGTCTTTACACAATCAGTCCCAGAAGGCGGCCCATCTTCTTACTTTTGGCTCCTTTCTGTGTCAGCTTAATCCTTTGGTAAACTGGGTAAAACGAATCAGGATTTATGGCTCCGGGAAATGTGTGTAACAGTTGTAATCTCATTGCTGTCCACTCCCCTCTCCTAGACTCTGCTGACAGAGGAAACCCACAATGGTTATTTCTTGTCCTCTACTTCCTGCCCCAGCCCCACCAGGCTTATCTTCCTAAGTTAAGTTCTCTGGCAGACCATCGAGCTCCCTCGAGTGTGGCAGGTGTTGGGGTAGGGGCTTCTCAACAAGCACAAGCTCTAGGGAGCACATTCTGTTCAAAACCTTCAAACTTTCCCAACTACCTAAAGTCACCATTTTTTTGCCAACACCACAGATCCCTTTTATTTTATTTTTGTTTAGGTTTTTAAATTTATTTATTCATGAGAGATGGGGGGGAAGGCAGAAACAGAGGGAGAAGCAGGCTCCCCTGCTTCAGGCTTCAGAGAGCCTGATGTGGGACTCAATCCCAGGATCCTGGGATCAGGGCCTGAGCCGAAGGCAGACACTTACCTGACTGAGCCACCCAGGTGCCCAACACAGATCCGTTTAATAAAGGCAGGTTCTTCCTTGCAATCACCATCACCACTGAGCATTTGCTACGTTCCCAGCATTGTATTAAGGGTTTTGCCTGTTTGACTTAATCGAATCCTTCATGGGTTCCCATGAAGTAGGGCTGTTATTAGCTCCCCAGGTCATACAGTAAATGGGGACTTGGGACCAGTCTCTTCTCAGTTCAGACCACACATTTCTGAAACACCATGCTACCTATTTGTGAAATGAAATTTTACATAGTCCCTTTAATGGCACAACCTGGGAGAGGAGAGCTGCTTTTGCTGGAGTCAGATGGGGCCCTGCCTCCTTGGCTCTCCCACCGTATTCCCTAAAGCAGCTCCCCCAACCACCAAGGCACCAAATCCCTCCTCACCAGAGCCAACCAAGGAGGCAGAATGGAGACACACACATTTTGGAGTCAGATGGTCTTGTGCTTTCCAGCTACATGACCTTGGACTTTGGTTTTTTTCACCTGCAAAGGGGCAGAGCTCAGGCACATTCCCACTTTGGCAGGGTTATCACGAGGGTAAAACGAAATGATGAATATAAGGGCTCATCACCCAGGAGGTGCTCCATACACATGTGTGGTTACTGGCAGCGTCTGGGGCTTGGGGTTGCCCCATCAGCACCCCTCTGTGGACACCACATAGCAGACTGGGGCCCTGAGCTCTGGAATGCAGTGCAGTGCAGGAGTGGAGGCAGCACTGACCCCCCACTGAGGACATGGCCACAGCACCCTGCTGGCTCTACTTGCAGCTGGCACATCATGGGCAGATGCAGGGAAGCGAGGCCATTAATAAATCTGTCTGTTTCCAGGATGCCTCCCCTCCAGGGCCCCTGCTCTGACAGGCACCACGGGAGGGCTGAGGCCCAGCTGGCAGCAGACCCAAATGTTGGCTGAGCCACTAGATAACTCTGTAATGAACTGTCCCTCAAGCTGGAGGCATTAACCTTGCTGCTGGCCTGGAGGCCTGGGCTCTGCGTTTAACCCTTCCCTTCTCAGCCCCAGGGAAGCCCTGGGTGCGGTCCGGTTTAGGGAGGGCTGTATTGATGATGTATGGCCGCCTAACAAATCACCCCGAAATTCAGCAGCTGGAAATAACACATGATTATTAATCCTCAGTTTCTGTGGGTCAAGGAATCTGCAAGTGGCTTCACTGGGTGGTTCTGACTCAAGATTTTCTGCAAGGCGGCAATCACGGTGTCAGCCTCGGTGGTGGTCATATCAAGGCTTGACTGGGGGGCGATCAGATTCCAGACCCACTTAGGCAGCTGTTGGCAGGCCTCTGAACATCCATGTCCAAGTACACTCACGTGGGCCTCTCACTGGCGCGAGCTATGGAGAGACGGAGAGAAAGTGTCAAACAGAGGTCACAGTCCCTTTAGAACCCAACCTCTACATCACCTCTGATGTGTTCTTTTTGTAGCAGGTCACAAAACCCAGAAGCAGGGGGGCGCTGGGAGCCATCTGAGAGGTTGCCTATGTCAGCAATGGTGGCTGGGATGGGCACGGAGACCTGGGACCAGCTTGCCCAGCAGGTGCACCTGCCCCAACTGCAGGGAGTCAGCCCCCAACTCCTCCTTCCACCTCCCCCAAGCCCCAAGGGGTCAAAATCCTAAAGCACCCTCAAGTCTGACCTCTCTCTCTTGGCTGTTATGGTTCCAGGCAGGCCCCTGTTGTGTCTCACCAGGATGTTGTCACTCCGTCACCACCTCCCCACCCATCCCCTGAATCTATTCTGTTCCCCTCAATCCCCACTTATCGTCCCCTTTCACCATCACCTGTCTCTTCCTGGCAGGATTCAGAGAAGTATTTTCATTTCTTTTTCTTTCTTTCTTTCTTTTTTTTAAGATTTTATTTATTTATTCACAAGAGACACACAGAGAGAGGCAGAGACATAGAGGGAAAATCAGGCTCCCTGAAGGGATCATGATGCAGGACTCCAACCCAGAACTTCAGGATCAGGCCCTGAGCCAAAGGCAGACACTCAACCACTGAGCCACCCAGGGGTCCCCAGAAAAGTCTTTTCAAAACACAGCTCGGACCCTGTCTTTCCATGCTGGAAACCCTCCAGAGGCTTCCTACATGCTCAGCACGAAGATCCAAGTTTTCTCCAAGGATGACGAGACTCTGCAGGGCCTGGCTCACCCCGAACCTTGACAGCCTCTGCTCAGAGCAGCGCTGGGTCTTTTCAGTGCCTCAAATATGTCTGTACCCTCTGGTTGTAGGCTTTATACCACTGTTCCTCTTCTAGCAGTGCTCCTCTTGTCCCCCTCACCTCATTAGCCTCCCAGCACCCTTTGGATTTCAGCTCAAGTCGCTTCCTCAAAGAAGCTGTCCCCGTGCCACCCCAACTAGGTTCCAGGCTCCTGTTGAAAACTTGTGCTCCCCTCACTGTACTCTGCTAGGTTCACTGTTCCTTTACCTGACGGGTCGCGTCTGTGCCTCAAGACAGTAGGCAGCACGAAGGCAGGGTGTGCTAGCTGCACCCATTGTGCCTGTCACCGGTGGGTGCTTAAGAAAGAGCTGTTGAATTAAAAAAAAAAGTTGTATCTTTGTGCAGATGATGAAACTACAACTTTGCGACATAATTCATTAGGATCATAGAACTCCGGGGGTTCAAAGGGGCTCAGAAACCAGCTAGCCAACCTCTGCTTTTGTTTTTGTTTGTTTGTTTGTTTGTTTTTTAGATTTTATTTATTTATTCATGAGAGACATACAGAGAGGCAGAGACATAGGCAGGGGAAGCCTGATGCGGGACTCAATCCCAGGACCCCAGGATCATGGTCAGAGCCAAAGACAGAGGCTTGACCACTGAGCCACCAGGTGCCCCCAAACTCCTCATTTTGAAATAGGAGACTGAGGCTCACAGATAGGAAAGGTCTTTTCAGGTCAGAGTGAATGAGAGCAGAGAGCAGAAGCCAGGCCTCCAACGTGACCTTCCACCTGCCATACTCCATCTGTCATGGAAGCCCCACTTTGCCTTCTATCACCACTTAAACTCACCACTGGTGCTTCATGAATGCCAACCCACCACCTCCATCAGCCTTAAGCCCTTGGCACGAAGGTCTGGTGAAGTCTTTTCTTAGCTTTGGAACTCCTTAGAGATGCACAACCAGTCCTGAGGATAGCCATTTCACTCCAAATGAACCACAAGCCCTGATTTTTAAAGATTCTCCTTTTGGGTTCCTCTCAGGAACCCTAGACCATCTGAACTATCAGGGACCTGAGATGTTCTGGGCCAATTCCAGAAGGGGAAACTGAGGCCAGGGAAGTCCCAAGACTTTCCCAAGGTCACACAAGGAAGCAGCATCAGGGCTGGGACCAGAACCTGGGCCTCCTCACTCTCAGGCCAGTGCTCCTGTCTCCACAGCAGGGCTACACGTAGCCAGATGAGATCAGTTTGAAGGCACCTGCAGGCTCTGACTTCAGGCCTACCAATGCTCCTTAGAGCAAGCATTTGTTCTCGGCCTGTGGTTGGCTTTGCAGGTTCCTGTCACTGGTCTTTAGCACAGAATAACTTTCGCTTGCATCAGTGGCAAACCAACTGGCGTTCTAAAACAAACATTCTAAAACAAAACGATATTGCAAACAAACTGGTATGGCAAAAACAACAACAACGACACATCAGCATTAAAAGAATTTCCAACTGGTATTCTTATTAGTTGCCAACATCTAAAAATCAAGAGATTTTTACATACAAATCCAGGTTTCCACCTTCTCTTAGAAAAATCAGACAATCTGGCCATACTGGCACTGCCTCCCAGCATGCTGACACTTGGCTCAACTGCATAGTGGCTGTCACACACTCACCAGTCCACGGCTGGCCACATTTCTTCCCTTACACTCCCCTCCCAGGCCTTCAATGCATTCATTTACAGCCTTTATGCCACTGAGTTTGAGAACCCTCTCTGTGAGTATTTTCCACATAAGTGGTCATGTAGGCACTGTGTGATGCCTCCAGGGACAGAGGGATCACTACCAGTCTGTTCCATGGCTGGTCAAAGAGCCATAGTGGGAGGGAGAGCTTGACTTGAACCATAGCTTATCTGAATCCATGTATAACAGGTCACACTATAATTTAATACCAGAGCCTAATAAATTTTTAAGTACCTCATGACCAGGATTCTCCACGCTTATTTTGGCTGAGGCACATAAGAAAGCACTCTTAGGAATGACTTCACAGGCCTCTAGGCCATTGAAATGAAGTCCAGATGCCACTGGATTATGGGCAAACTCAGGTCCAGGTCCGGATGTCTCAAGGGCATCCACCGGCAATATCAAAAGAGGGTTTGGAGGTCTGTCTTTGGGTTCTTGAGCAATGACAGCTCTCGGACAAATTGCCTTTTTATGACCTTGCCAGAAGCTGAAACCACCACCCCTGTGTTTCATAATCCATGGGAGGGGGGAGAGGTTCTTCCAGCAATGTCAGGCCAATGAGCACTTCATTAGGAGGCAGCCCAGGGAATCTGGCCAGACGCTTTTCATAGAGTTCTTGGCAAGCTTCAAATTTTGAAACTTTAGAATAGCACATTTATCAATAGTTAAATCTCAAAGCCAATAGAAATACTAGAGTCCAGGACTATTAGGTCTGGGAGGGGCTGCATATGTATTATCTTGAATGACTCTCTAGCTTCATTGAGAAGCACCCTCCAAGAACCCCAGACAAGAATGGTCAGCCAGCCTTGGCGGGGCAACCAGACTTCCTGATGATAGGTTAGATGTTCTCTCCACTGAAATGTCCGGTTTTATCCTCAGAGTAAGAACTGGTTTTGTACCTGTATTCATCTACAGTCTTTGAGGACCACCACACCTGTCCTCCCCTCATCTGCAAGCTAAATCATCCCAGGTCATCTATTTCTACCTGGGAGGCCTTGATGCTGAGATGAGCATCCCCCCACCTCCCCTTAGCATCTTTTCACAACAGCTGTGAATTTAGGAGGTCTCAGTTCTTGCTCATGGACCTCCAGAGAGAAGAGAGGCTGATTCCAGCTGTGCCACATTCCAGCTCACATACCCAGAGTTTGTACAAATTGTTTCATATCAGCACACAGCTTTTATTTACTTAGCACATACCCATGTCGTTCAGTTTACATTAGTAATATTGATTCATGAAACCCCCATAAACACTGGAGATAGAGTCTATTATCATCCATAGGATATAGATTATGAAATCAAGATATCAGGATGAAGGGAAGTGAAGTCACTTGATCAGAGTGTCAGTGAGGTGAAGGGATTGGGCCTTGAACTCAGACCACTGGAGCCTGGAGCAGGTGCTGTAAGGTTGAACATGAAGGCCTCTGGGAAGAACTGGAATACTGTCTTTCTGAGAAGTCGGACTCACCCTGAGATGTGAAGTGACTTGTCTCAAGTCATAACATTCTGCAGTGATGGAGCTAGGATTTCAACCGAGTTCCATTTTCCAGACTCTTTGCTCCAGTCTAGAGCATGCTTCATGGGCTCCTCAGGGTTAACTGAAGTGGAATTCCTCCAAGGTAACCATACTACAAAGAACCTATGGAGGGAAGTGAAATGCCTTCTAACCTGGCTTTGAGTCCACATACATATCTGAGAGGCTACAATGACCCGGTAGCCCCTGGGCTGGGGGCAGGAGAAATACCCAATGCAGGCATCTGATATTTTGAAAAGTGTACACGTAAGGAAATACATGAAGACCTCATTAATTCATAATCCAACAATCCAACAATGGTCTATGGCAGCCGGTGTGCACCCCACCTCAATCCAGAGATGGCATAAAGAGGCCTCATAGCCAGTGCTGGGCACCTTGTTTGAAAGTATCTTTCCCCCTCCAGTGGGCTTGATGTATACCTCTCTGTTCTGATTAAGAATGTGTGTCATGGGGGCACCCAGGTGGCTCGGTTGGTCAAGTATCTTCCTTCAGCTCAGGTCATGATCCCAAAGTCCTGGAATTGAGCCCAATGTCAGGTTCCCTGCTCAACGGGGAGTCTGCTTCTCCCTCTGCCCCTCCCCCTTCTCGTGCTCTCTCTCTCTCTCTCTCTCTAATAGATTAAAAAAAAAAAAAAAAGAATGTGCATCATTTGGCAGGCACCTGGCTGCTATCTGTTCCATGTTTCTTTTTTTGTCACTGGTCCAGCACCTTGACTATGATGTGTGTTAGCTTGTGCAGCTTTCTCAGGGTTATTCTTCTTGAGGTGCTGAGTCTTGGATCTATGGCTTTATAATTTTCATCACGTTTGGGGGAATGGCCATTATTTCCTCAGATATATTTTCTCTTTCCCTCTTTCCTTTCTTCCTGACACATATTTTTGGTGGTTGGTGGTGCCCATAGGTTACTCTATTTCTTTCTTTTCTGATATTTCTTCTCTGTGCTTCACTCTGAATAATTTCTATTTCTGTGCCTTTAACTTCCCTCACACTTTTCCTCTCCAGGATCCAATCTGCGGTTAATCCTATCTAGTTATTTTAGTTTCAGATACTTTTTCTTTTCTTTTCTTTTTTTTTTTTAAATTTATTCATGAGAGACACACAGAGAGAGAGAGGCAGAAACATAGGCAGAGGGGGAAGCAGGCTCCTTGCGGGGAGCCTGGTGCAGGACTCTATCCCAGGACCCCGGGATCAGGCCATGACCCGAAGGCAGATGCTCAACCACTGAGCCACCCAGGTGTCCCAAAACTGTACTTTTCATCCCTAGAAATTTGACTTGGATTTAAAAAATATTTATCCTATGTTTTTCCTCATTATGTTCATATTCTCCTTTATATCCTTGGGCATCATGTTAATAGCAACTGTTTAAGATCTTTGTCAACTAATTCCATCATCTGTGCATCTGTGCCCTTCTGGATCTACTAGTTTATTTTTCTCCTGACTCTGGTCGTATTTTCTATGTCTGCTTGTGTGGGTTTGTTTGTTTGTTTGTTTATGGATGCCAATGTGTAAATTTTATACGATTGAGTGCTAGGTTTTGTTGTATTTCTTTAAATAGAGCTGGGCTTTGTTTTGCCAATCAGTTAAGTTACAGACCAGTTGGAGGCTTACTATCAAGCTTTATTTATGGCTGGCTGCCAGCAGCCTTTGTTCTAGTACTAATTTAGTCCAATTGCAAAGGCATGACCTGAGGATTTTATCCAATGCTCTGTGTATTACAAGCCCTGTCTACTCTGCCTAACAGAAACTTCAACTATTCCTTGACCTCTCTGTGAGCTGCAGAACTATTGGGGGGCCGCTGCTTTCTGTTTGTTCTTCCCTTGGTCACATGGGCTTCAAATCCACACAGCCTAATCAGAACTCACTTGAGGGGTCAAGGGAACCCTCTGCAGACTTTCGGAGCTCAGTCTCTGTGCAGCTCTCTCATCTCTGTTACTTCTCCCCACAAATTCTAGCCACTGCCACCTTCCTGAACTCTGAAGTCTGTCTCCTAGATTCTGTGGTTCGGTGAGGCTCGGGCTCCCCAGTCTGTGCTGCAGATTGGGAAAACACCCTCAGTAAGATGGGGCAATTGCTTCTCCTTATCTCTTTCCCTTCTCGGGAACTCAGTTCTCTGCTTCCTGATGTCCAATGTCTGAAAACATTTGTTTCACAAATTTATGCTTTTCCAATCGTTTATGGCTGAGGACAATTCCCATAGCACTTACTCTTTCATAGATGGAACTGAAAATCTCTACCCTAGCTGTTTTAATTTGGGGTTAAACTTCAAAATATCATTTTACTAATATTTTACATTTGGTGACTTCACCAAAGATTGCTAGAGACTTTTTAAGAAAATTGTGTTTGGAGTTAATTCATGAATATTCTTGAATTTTACAACTCTACCAGGAAGCCAGGCTCTCTTAAGATTTTATGAAGAGCTGAGCCAGGAAGAGATCTTCAAGGTTACTGTGAGTTGATCAAGACATAGCTCTTAACTCAAAATGGATCAAAGCCTTATATTTAAGAACTAAAAGTATGAAATCCTAGGATATATAGCAGTAAATTTTCATGACCTTACATTTAGCAAGGTTTACTTAGATGTGACATCAAAAGCACAAGATGCAAAAGAAAAGCTAATGGAATGCATGAATGTTACAAACTTAAATATATTAAAGGATACTATCAAGAGTGAAAACACGCCTAAAGAATGTGAGAAAATATTTGCGAATCATGTTTCTGATAAGGGTCTAATATCTAGAATATATAAAGAACTCTTACAACCCAACAAGAGACAACCCAATTCAAAAATGGGCAAAGGGCGCGCCTGGGTGGCTCAGTCAGTTAAGCGTCTGCCTTCAGCTCAGGTCATGATTCCGGGGTCCTGGGATTGAGCTCCACGTCGGGCTCCCAGCTCACAGGGAGTCTGCTTCTTCCTCTGCTCCTCCCTCCACTTGTGCTCTCTCTCTTTCAAATAAATAAAATATTTTCAAAAGATTGGACAAAGGACTTGAGTAGACATTTCTCCAAAGAGGACGTACAAATGGCAACAAGCACATGAAAAGATGCTCACTGCCATTAGCCAGCAGGAAAATGCAAATCACTTCATACCCACAAGGATAGCTACTATTACGAGTCGAATTGTGTCCCTTTCTAAAAAAAGGTTAAAAGCCTAAGTCCCGGTATCTGTGACTGTTACCTTATTTAAAAATAAGGTCTTAAAAAAAAAAAAAAAAGGTCTTTGCAGATTTAATCAAGTTAAGATGAGGTCATCAGGATGGGCCATAAAAAGAGGTAAATTTGGTCAAAAACATAGGGGGAATATGGCCATGTGAAGAGAGAGGCAAAGATGACAGTTATATTGCCACAAGCCAAGGAATGCCTGGGGCTACCTGAAGCTGGAAGAGGCAAGAAAGGAGCCTCTCCTAGAGGCCTTGGAGGGAGCATGGCCCTGCAAACATCTCGATTTTGGGTTTCTAAGCTTCTACAACTTTGAGACCATAAAGTTGTTTTAAGCCACCTGGTTTCTGGTACTTTCTCATGGAGCCTCAGGATGCAAATGTAGCTACAATTTTTAAAATGGAAAATAGTCTTGGCAAGTGTGATGGTTAATTTTATGTGTCAAATGGGCTAGGCCACAGAACCCAGCTATCTGGTCAAGCATTATTCTGGGTATTCTGTGAAGGTGCTTTAAGGATGAGATTAATATTTAAACTGAAGGACTTGGGACACCTGGGTGGCTCAGCGGTCAAATGTCTGCCTTTTGCTCAGGCTGTGATCCCAGGGTCCTGGGATTGAGTGCTGTATTGGGTTCCCTGCAGGGAGACTGCTTCTCCCTATGCCTATGTCTCTGCCTCTCTCTGTCTCTCATGAATAAACAAAGTATTTTTAAAAAATAATAAATTGAACAGCTTTTGAATAAATTAGATAACCCTCTTTGTGGGTGGGCCTCATCCAATCAGTTGAAGGACTTAATAAATAAAACAGACCAACATCCCCTGGAGCAAGAAATGCTGTCAGTGGACTGTCTTTGGACTCAAAGGCAATTCTTTCTTGGGTCTCCAGTTGCTGGCTTACCCTACAGATTTTGGATTTACCAAGCCCCCACACGCATGTACCTATTAACATTTCTTCCTCTATGCACACCTCCAGCTCTTAGTTTTCTCCTCCTCAGCACTATACCTTGAGGGGGGCCCTTTCCTCTTGGTTAGAATCTGAGATGACCTCATCCCAGTTCTCTTATGTATGGCCCACGTCTGGTCCTTGGGAGACAGACAAGCATTGCTCGTCTGGCAAACTCTAGGAGACTACACCTGACTCAGCCGCCTCTCCCTTGCTCCATCACCGAAGCACCTTCCTACTAGCATCCCATCCTTTGGATTTTTCCAGGCAGGGGTCTGTCCTATTCATTGGATTTTCACCCTATAGGTGAAACCCTCTTCCTTAACCAGAAGGTAAGGGGCCATGTGGCATCCACTACTCTCTCTTCTGGGGGACTCAAAACACCCATGGCTCTTTTCAAAGAAATTTGCACCCAAAAATTCTCCTCCTTCAACTCTTAACCCCTGGCTTATACCCTCCACATGAGTGAAAAAGTTTAAGCAGGCTACAGGTATTTTACCATCTCCACTGTAAACACAGCATATGGTACAGGTATCAGGTATCTATCACTGCTTTCCAAAAACATCTATTTTAACATTTTGTTATAGGTGCATTTAAACACCTACATTTATTATTAAATATAGTAATAGCAACTGTTGAGCCCCTTATTTATCCCAGACATGGCACTAGGCTCTTTTTAAAACCTCATTTGAAGTTATTAATAGGTATGTTTGTAAGCATTTTATGAGTCCTATAACTAAGAATTCATACAGATAACTGGCACTTAAAAACCTATGGAGTGTACCATGTGGGTACTTTAGTAAGATTCTCAGTAGGAGGAAATCCTCTGAAAGCACAGGCCTATCAAACTCTGGACCTGCAAAGGGCTTCAGAAGTTATGCAGTCAACTCCCTCCATTCATTCCCTTTAAGCAGCAGCTGAGGTCTCTAAAGGCTGGGGGACTCGGCCAAGGTCATGACAGTGAGAGGAGATCAGATGGAGGCTGTCAGTTACCACAGCTGCCTATTTGTAAAAATACACACACACACACACACACACATAAAATTAAATTTGATTCGTACTAATTTTAATGTTTATCCAACCAGAGGTGGAAATGAAATTTTAATGCAAGATAACTATTTCAGAGTCTAAAAATTGAACTGGGCTTTCAACACTACATGAAGCTATGTGAATCCCAATCTACTGTACAGGAGAATAATGGATTCTTAATGGAATCTGTGCCTTAGAGTGGAAGAATGATTTTTAAATGAAAAAACCCCACGGAGGTGGTGATGAGAAATGAGTTTAGCCAGATGAATGATTCTGGCAGAAAGTAAGACAGCAAACCAGGCTGGAAAGTAGCCTTTTCTTAAAGATCTGATAAACCAAATGCAGACTGTTTGTGCCCAGTGAACAGTGTTTGCTCCCATCTTCCTAGTTCTGCCCCTGTGTTGTAGTTCTGATTCTCATAGATTCCCAGTCTCGAGGGTTTCATATGTGCTCCCCTCTTTTTTTTTTATGTGTGCATACAGCCCCAACGGTGATATTAACCCATCTAACGAATATTCCTGGGGACCTAGGACTTGTCATTCGGCATTCTGATTTCAGTCCTGCATTTTTCTCACACAGCACAACCACCCTGAGCTTTTCGGCCTGGCAGAGAACACAGAAATAATTTAGTCTACTACCACATTTCAGACATAAGAAAACGGGGGCCCAGAGAGGCAAAGTACCTGGCCCAGGAATGTCACACGGTGAGTTAGACTCTAATCACAAAAGTTAAGCATTTTGACAGATTCATGAACTCTCGGGCAGTTCCATCTTCAGCTGTGAGGACCTCGCAGTCATATTTTGTAGCCTGAAGTGCTAATTAAACCTGAGGAATTATGGACTTCCTATTTATAGGTAGGAGTGAAGGCATTAAGTAGGCCATGAAACCTGGGGGACACAGGAGATTTTGTCTCCTGAGATTCACTATCACATTCAGCCTTTATGATTTTAAGGCAGAACTTCAGCAATGAATAGCTTCAACTCCCTTGATTCTGGACTTGGCCTTGAGCTGCCTCTTAGTCGTGAAGGACCACAGCTCCTACAGCCTTCTTGCATTCCATGAGATGGGAAACCCCACTTTTTCTGGCAAATCTTGCTCTCACCCAGTGGAAAGGTTAAAATCAGCCTTCCAAACCTATTTGTTACTTCAAAGGCTGTATTTCAAACTGTTTTTCTATTATTTCAAGTTCTCACCAACAAGTCGCAGCCAATATGCTTTCATTGAATTTGCAAGTGAAAGGAGAAAGGAAACCCACAAAAATGTTTTTAAAAGACATGCCACTTGGATATATGATTATCTCATGTCTTTCTTTTTTTAACAGTTCAGAGTGGCTTTCACTGGATTGCCCAAATCAAATCTCTCTCCAGAGGCCTAGCAGTGTGAGCAAAAGCGCTGAAATCAAAGAACTTTCAAGTTTTTTTAATCTGTCAGAGACTGTAGTACTGGGGGAAAAGTCATTTAACCTCTCTCCATCGGTTCCCACTTCTGTACAATGAGGATATAACTATGGAGGTACCTCTCCAGGGCACTGTGTGGATTGGCTAATTAAAGCTAATTAGGCCCTTGGAAAGAACCAGAAAATACTATGTAAGTGCTGAGTATTTATGGGCCACTAACAGTCACAAAACTCCTAAGGGACAAGATTTTGTGCAGACAGCACAATCTCTATTGGTGATTACTAATTACCCGCTGCTTACAAAGAAAGCATCAGGTGTTCTATAGCAAGGCAGGGAAAAGAAACATCACACGATGTCGTTCAACAACACCATCTTTATTCAAAAATATATATCTATGAGACATTTCAGAATATACTGCTGCCACCAATGACAGCCTATACTTCTAAATAAAGTCCTAAATTAATATACAAATTTAAGCTTTAAAAATATTCTTTAAGAAAAACAAAACAAAACAAAAGAAGAATGAAGACTTTCTGAGGAATATGACCTAAAGGAAAGGTCCTTTGAGGCCTATGGGTGCCCTAAGTAAAGAAAACACACAACACAAAACCACCCACCCCACCCCACCCGATCACCTCATACATACAAGGAGAAGAAAGGTTCACTTAAATTAAACAAATGAAGTAATAGCACACTTGGGGAGGATACGGGGAGAATTAAAATTTAAAAAACAAAAGCATTTCATTAAAAAACACAACAAAACAAAAAACCCAAAACTAACTTCCTTATAAGGAAGTCCACTAGTAACAGGGGTTAGGAGGCCAACACATTCATTTACATAATTGCTACAGTTTCATTTCTTGCTCTTGCTGTAATAATTATGCACCAATTGCTGGTCAAACTCAATCAGATAAAACATAGCAGTGGGCGAAATCCATTATGTCATAACATTTTCATCTAGATGACAGAAGCAAATATCTACTATACCCCTTTGATTCATGGCTAGTAACATTTTGCTTCCTTGGTGAAAGCACAGAGAATGTCCAAGATGGGTCTATTCCAAAACAAGCGCTCATGTGTAGGACTAAAGCAGCACGCCATATGGGGAGGGGGTATATGTGCAGAAACAGCAAATATTAGAATTGATCTTTCAATTTTAGAAAAGTCACCTACTGCCCTATGGCCTCTGGGAAGAAAAACTTTGTAGAGACTCATTAATTCAATAATGACAGGACAACAGGCAGTGTCAATAAGCAAACACACAGTCTGTATTCAAATCCAAAAAACAGCTTAAATGCTACTTACTATGTTCTACAGAGAGTTAAACTGAACACCTGCTACGACTTTTCATCCTTTTTGCTTCATGGCAGGCAGGAGAGCTTCTTAAAGGAAAGCCTGCCACACGTTTAAAACACAGGCTATGTTTCAACATGTTTAACATGTAAGATTACAAGTAATTGGCTTTTTGGTAATCCTGAAAATAACTCAAAATAATGGAGATTCTGAAGCCCCCACCACTGAATTCCTTTTTACAGCTTCTGGATTTCAGCCTCTGGGCTCTGACTCCTAGTATACTATTTGGGCGAATTGGTTTCTGCCCTTTCCAATGTCAAAAATAAGCCTGCCAAATCAGAGTGATTTCCAGTCAGCAGGCCTAACCTTCACTAAAAGCAAGGTAAAAATCCTCTCAAACTACATTATATAGTCATAATGTCAGCTGGCATGATAGTGGAATTAAAACCCAAAATTAAAATCCGTGACTTACCCCCTTCCTCTGCCCAAGCTATTCAGTCACAGCTCATCAGAGTACTTTTCCTCCCCCGGGCACAAGGACAGGCACAGTGGCCAGTGGCAGAAACTGACAAACACAAAGTGTCATATTCACAAGGGACATGTTCATGTTTACTCACCATACTGTAGACATGCGCCCAGTGAAGGAAAGGAGTGTGAGCCCTACTCCCCAAGAGACATGGGTTGAAAAAGCAACACCTGTGCAGAGCCCAGACTCGGTAGCTTTTGGGGTCCACCAGTGCCATTTCTAACAACCGCCTTCACAACCAATTTGGGCCAAAAGACCATGTTTTTAGGAACGTTTTCTCAGACAGTGGGTGCCTGGGAAGGTTGTTTGTAGGAACCTGAAGTAAGTAACTTATTTTTAACTCATGCCTGTGATCCCTGTTACTCTTGTTTCTCAACTACAACTTCATGTCCCAGATCAGCTGTGAATCTAATTGCTAGATTCCCTAGTCAGCTTATAAAACAAACACACCTCACCTCTGACTACATGTCACTGGAAGTAAGGAAAAGGAAGGATGAGATTTGGCAAACTCTTTATGGCAAAGCTGCTTGACAGTTGTGCCTCCAACCTTTGGGGTGGATGGTAGCCAGGAAAGTCAATGACACCAGAGTAAGTCCTTCAGTGGAGGCCTGTACTGAACTTGAACAAGCCCAGCTCAGAAAAGAAGCTGCTTTCGTGACACAATGCTGTCCTAAGCGACAAGATTCTTCTGAAAGCTTCCAGAAGTACACATGATTTTCGTAACTTCTTGGGTGTAAAGAGAGAGCTAAGAATGGAAAACCAACAGGGGCATGAACACATGAAGTGGGAGTTTGTATTCCTTCCATATATGAACCTAAATGACTCCACTTGCCACTGTTGTGAATTGTGCTCAACAAAGAGAGGACGGAGAGGAGAATCAGGGTCTGTGGTTCTTTCTTGAGGCTGCAGTACCAGGATGAAGGAGGGACAGAACCTGGGGCCACAAGGTTATTTCCAACCATGACTTGCCCTCTTCTTTCTGTTGGTAGAGATGGGAATCTGGGGCATGACACCTGTCCTAGTCAGTCGAAAACAGGTCACCAGCAGAGGGCAGGGGGGCCAAGCCTCCTGTGACGTTGGGCAGCAATGAGAGGTCTGGCAAGCTCTGAATATGGGACTTCAGTTCCTTGCGGACCTGGGTTACCCGAGCAAGCTTCTGTTTATATTCCTAAGGAGACAAAGAGAAGACAATGCAGTTAAGTCTGTAGGTGCTGGTCAGGCTTAAAGAGCCAATACAGATACTCTCAGCTTCTTGCTCTATTTCTTCCCACCAAACCACTCCTCCCCTTTTCAGCTAAACTACAATGCTGGGGTTCTCAAAAGGAAAAAAACCCTTGACATAAAAAAGGAAAGCAGAATTCAATACTGGCAACAGTGAATTAAATGGTATTTAACTTTGCACTTGAGATTGGAAGTAAAAGCAGTGACATTTTGTATTTGTATTCTCTTAAATGGTTCTTATCCATTTCAAATCATAAAATAGATGCTCAGGTTTTACAATTATCTTGAGGGCTCCACCTAAACATGCCTAGAAAAATTACTATAAAGCTACACAGTCTATATTAAATGGAGAGTAATCCAGATCTATCACCTATCACAAACAAGCACAACGGAAGCTCAAAATACCCACTGCCACTACCTATGTCAAGGATTCCCTCGTTCTATAACTGAGCAACTGTGGCAGGCCTGAAAGAGGCCTTTGAGTAGGCTCCCCTCAACACACCAGGCTTATCTTCCAGAAGCCCAGCTTTCATCAAGCTATTTCCTTGAGAAAATGAAGTGTGGCATTGCCCTGTGTCTGTGACTGCTCAGAGCTCAAGGTCTGCTAAGATTAGCTCCTGCCCAAATAGATTTCCCACAGCTTTCTAGCCCCCTACACATAGGCCACTGTCTGAGTGCACCATTTGTTTGGGATTCCGCCCTAGCCTGGAGGGGGACCTTTCTCCCCCGGTCTCAGTGAAGTTATGCCTCCACTTCCCTATCTGCTTCTCCGGGAAAAGCTCTCCTCATCCAGGAGCCTGGGCCCCATCTCCACCTGTTCTGGAGCCCTCCTGTGCATGGAGGTGCATCTGAACCCCCAAACAGGCTGCTCTGAGGTGCTCTCTTCATACATGTTAGGCTTCTATGCTCCTCTAAAATCTGACTTCCCTGATGACAGGAACTTGGTATACTATTTTCTTTCCTCCCAGCAAAAGGCACCCTTGGTAAGTCTGTATGGAATAACAACCCTGGGACTTGTGAGGTTTGTATATGGCCCCTTGGGGGGCTGGTCTTTTTTTCTCAAGCTGTGTCATACTCCTCAGTCTTTCTGCAAAGACGGAAAGTTCCTGAGGATGGATCTCTGCAATTAATGCCTCTCCTGCAGGAATGTAGGAGAAAGCACTGGGCAATGAGTCAAATATTTGGGTTAGTTTTGGCTCTAACTTGCTTTGTGACTGTGCACATGATCTCTCTCTTGCTTTCTCCTCACCTTCCTTATCTGAAAGTGAAGGAACTGGCCCACCCATAAGATTGTTCTTCAAGTTCTAGATTCCTTCCTACCAAATACCTTCTACACTCTTAAAGAGGCAGAGAGTTTGAGGGTATATGCCTAAGCACTTCTAGAAAGAGTGATAAGACAGGGAACAGGTTAAATGAAGAACACTTAGTTCAAGTTGTAAAGACAAAGTCCAAGAAAGTAGTGGGAGAAGAGTTATGTAGTATGGGCAGGGAGGCTCTGTGTCCACATCAGTCAAGGCTTCCACCTAAAATCAGAGCTGACACAAGCCACTGGATGAAGACAGGGGAAGAAAGTAAGCCTTCCTGGCATCCCATTTCTTTCCTTTGTAGACTTAACACAACTAAAATAATGATATATGTAAATTATAAATAATGACTCCTTCATCAAACTAGTGAGCTTCAGGAAGCTAAGACTGGACCCTGCTTTATCCATCATTCACCATGACCAGCAGTGCCCTGTAAACAGCAGGTGTCCAACAGTTGCCCAATAAATTAGCAATACTTAAACATAACACTACAAGCACACATTAAATAATCAGCTTTCATTCTTAAAACTGAAAATTAATTTTACATCCGAGGATCTAAAATGTCAAGGTTCCCTGCACTTCCCTCTGCAAAGATTTTTCTTCTTTGGTTTTATACACTTCAAGGGAAATTAATAGAGAAGACCAACTCTCTATTACTGAACATGGATTCATTTAATTAACTTCTTCAGAATTCCATGTACATACAGGGTAAAATATCGTTACTAAACAGTTATTCCTTGCTCCCTGCTCAAATCCTCTGACCAAAGCTGATAGATGAAAGCCACCTTGACTTGGAGCCACCTCTTGGCAACTACAGAGGAATTTGATGGAAAGAATTCCTTAAGAACTGGTTTGAAGATCACGTGACCTTTAGTGAGCAGAGCTGGGGTCAGAATCCAAGGTTCGCACTCTTGGGTGACCCTCACACTAACTTAGCAAGTCCATCTGAGTTTAAAACAAAAGGCAGTTGATCTCATTAGATACCACCTTAAGTCAAATAATCCTCTCCCAGGTAATCCTCAAAAGACAAACACACACAAAACAAAAAACCCATTTGTTCCTGTTTGGGGGGTAGGTTGATTGGGAGAAAGTATCTCATCATGCTCAGGCAGCTATCCTATTCTAAGTATCATCAAAGTAACTTTGTTTTAATTAAGAGAAACATGTTCCTCATTAAAGTCCTCCCTCTGGGCTATTCTGAAGCTGATGGAACCTGTATATACCTCCTCATGCCCCTGGGTTACTCTTTCCATAGGGATTTCTACTTTCAGAGCAGGTGCATGAGCCTAGGAGGGCACCCACTACAGAAAGGATGAAAGTGGAACTGTCACTGAAAATGATTAAAAAAGCAGAGAGTTTATTTACATTTGCACCCAAAACAATGAAATACTACTTAGGTATAAATCTAACAAAATATGTTCAAGACCCATATGAGGAAAACTACAAAACTCTGATACAAAGAACTAAATAAATGGGAGATATTCCATGTTCATGAATAGGAAGGCTCAATACTGTAAGGATGTCAATTCCTCCCAACTTGATCTATAGATTCAATGCAGTCCCAATCAAAAACACAATAAACTATTATGTAAATACAAAGGGCTTCTAAGGTTTACATAGAGAAGCAAAAGACTCCAAATAGCCAACACAATATTCAAAGGTCAGACACTACTTGACTCCAAGGCTTACTATAAAGCTACAGTAATCAAGCCAATGTAATACTTGCCCAAAGAATAGATAAATAGATCAATGAAACAGAACAGATCCAGAAACAGACCCACATATAGTCAACTGATCCCTGACAAAGGAGCAAAGACAACACAATGGAGAAAAGATAGTATTTTCAACAAAAAAAGTTGGAACAACTAGATACCCACATGCAAAAAACCAAATCTAGACACAGACCTTACACTCTTTACAAAAATTAACTCAAAACAAATAACAGACCTAAATCGAAAACACAGAACTATAGAACTCCTAGAAGACAGCAGAAGTAAATCTAGATGATCTTTGGTTTGGTGATGACTTTTAGGATACTATACCAAAGACCTGATCCATGAAAGAACGCCTAAGCTCAATTGCACAGAAATGAAAACTTTTCTGCTCTGCAAAAGACACTGTTAACAGAATGAAAAGACAAGACAGAGTGGGAGAGAATGTTTGCAAAAGGACATCTGGTATCAGAGAAATGCAAATTAAAACAAGATACAACCACACATCTGTTAGAATGACTAAAATCTGGAACACTGACACCACCAAATGTTGACAAGGATGTGGTGCAAGAGGAACTCACATACATTCTGGTAGGGATGCAAAATGGTACAACTCTTCTGGAAGACAGTTTGGTGGTTTCTTACAAAACTAAACATACTCTACCAACTGATCCAGCAATCATGCTCATTAGTATTTATACAAAGGAGTTAAAAGCTTATGCCACACAAAAACCTACACTTGAATGTTTACAGCAGCATTACTCATAACTACCAAAACCTGAAAGTAACCAAGAAGTTTAGTAGGTGAATGGGCTAATAAATTTAGGTATATCCAAACAACAATTATACAGCATTAAAAAGAAGGGAGATAGCAAGTCATGAAAAGACATGGTGAAATGTTAAATGCACATTATTAAATGAAAGAAGCCAATTTGAGAAGGCCATATACCTGTATGAGCCCAACTATATGGCATTCTGGAGAAGGCAAAACTATGGAGACAGGGGTTGGGGGCATGAATAGGCAGAGCAAAGAGGACTTTCAGGGTAGTGAAAATACTATAATGATGGACACATGCCATCATACATTTGTCCAAACCCACAGAATGTACAACACCTAGAATGAACCCTACAGTATGGACACAGGGTGATTAGGATGTGTCCATGTAGGTTCATCAACGGTAACAAATGCACCACATTGGTGGGGGAAGTTGGGAGTGCAGGGGCGGGGGGCATATGAGAAATCTCTGTACCTTCCTATTTTGCTGTGAACCTAAAACCATCCTAAAAAGAGAAGCCAAAAGGTCTAAATACGTCAGCCAAGGGTGATTCTGAACATCCAAATACAGATAAAGACTGCCTTGAAAACTGTGAAAACACGCACCTGGCCTGGCTGGGACACTTGCATGGCTTAATGCTATGAGAAGAGATGAGCAGGTAAGAATTCATGGCAAACTCTCATTAGGTCAAACTGAATAGTAATAATTTTTAAGTCCCCTATAATAGATTCAGTAGTAACAGACTGATCTCTTACTCTTCTTTTTAATTATTTAAAAAAAATAGATTGTGTTTTCCCAAATAAAGTCATCTATAAATGCCACTGTGGACAAACAGAAAAAAACTGTGATTGAACCCAAACAAAACTATCCCCCAAACACAACTCCAACTCTCACTTGCCTTCAAGTTCTCTCGCTGCCAGGCTCCCCTGGTTGGGCGGCAGCACTTCCTCACTAGCTGCCTTTCCAGTTTTTCTCTTTGGTTCTGGTCAGGTAGAGGAGACAGATCACGAAAACCCAAGAATCTTTCTTTTCAACCTACCAGTTTGTCTTCTAACCAAAGTTCGGTCCACAAGCTCTGCAGCTACAAGGTAACAAACTGTGCCCTCAGCAGAAATCCAGCTTCTTTTCCTGGTATCACAAAAATCAACGTGATGAGACCTGTTCACAATCCTCCAACTCATTTAAGTACACTATACCCTACAACCTCTTTAGTACACCAAGCACCACACTCAGCTAGAGAAATGATGTGGCAAGGTGGTCACACGCTCCTTGTTTAAAATACCTTACATGTGTGTACAATAGAGGACTATGCCTCTAACATGCTATCCTGCCTGGAACAGGAATGTATAAGATCAGGACCTGTATGACTTCTAGCAGTAGGAGAACAGCTGCAGCATTCCTGCTCGTCGGCTTTCTCCCTCTCTCTCTCTCTCAATCACAACTCACCGGGTCTCTTTTCTGTAGCCCATCTTCAGATATTTGCCTTTTCCCTACTACCTATCTTTAGAGGAGACAAGGCAAATCCAAGGGGTCCTGAAGCTCCCTCTTCCTTTCCTGATTATGCATAATTTATACCCGCTGGTGAAAGAGGCGAAGTGGGCTGGGCTGCCATTCAGCTGCATGCACCTACTGCAGCAAGAGCCGTGGAGAGCCATGAAACAGGTGAAGATTCTATTAGACTTGCTGCCACTACCCTCTGTTTCAGGATCCTGGAGGAGATGAGGGGAGGATGTGGGCACCTGTGATAAACTGCCTGGGTTTATTTGACTGCCAAGAAATGTTTAAAACACAGAGGGTGAGGCCCAGTGTGCAGTTCTGAGATAATGCCTAGGATTTATGCTTCTGGCAAAGCTCTGGAACCTTGCCTCACAGACGCTCTGATCATGCAGTAGAAAACGTGTCCAACACCCCCTGCTTCCTGTGGATTCAGCTGATGCTGTGCGAACACAGACAATCATGGAGCACTAAGACAACTGGCTAAAGGGAGCAACGCTTCCACATTCTTTGCCTTTTTTGGTTAGGAGCAGCAGGCAAGACCTGATATGCTGCAGATGAGTTCTGAGATAAGAGGGTTAGAAATGACAGGGACTGACATTGCCATGACCTTTCTACAGGAATTTCATTTTCAAAACAAAATTATAAGCTTCTCCTCTAAGCAACTCCTATAAGAAATACTGATCAAAATGTAAACATCTATTTTTTCTGGCTAGAAAATTTACATAAAAAAATTAACATAAGAAAAATTATGTTAGAGGGATGCCTGGGTTGCTCAGTGGTTGAGCATTTACCTTCAGCTCAAGGCATGATCCTGGAGTCCCAGGATCGAGTCCCACATTGGACTCCCTGTGGCGAGCCCACTTCTCCTTCTGCCTATGTTTCTGCCTCTCTCTCTCTGTATCTCTCATGAATAAATAAATAAATAAAATCATTAAAAAAAAAAAAGAAGAAGAAAAGAAAAATTGTTAGAAATAATACCACTGGCAGGGGCTCGATTTGATGAGACAAGATCTCCAGTATCAAGACCCACGTTTTCCTTTATCTTGCCCTGTTGTGCTATAGGACATATGGTATATAAAAAATCACCCACTGCTCGGCTACTCCCAATTAAGAGTCATAAAGGGTTATTACGCACGAAACAGTTTATGAAGGGCCCTGTTTTAAAGGTGACCTGCCATACTGAATTTAAGTCAAAGGATTGCTTAATCTCATGAAGGCTGAGAGCCAAACAGAAAGGGGAAGCTGACTCTCACCCTAAAATTATTTAACACCCCGAGTCAGCCCCCTTCATCCTGCCAGGAGGCTTATTACTTCTCACCACTAAAGCACACAGGATCTACACTTAGAAATCATAGCCTCACTTAAACCACAATTAATGTACTTTTCTTTCTTTTGTTTTTTAGGGAAAATATATAAATCTTCTGACTGAAAATAAGAATAGCACTTCTAAGTTCTCTTCAAAGATCTTTGCGGGAACAAAAAACCATCACTGATCTGCACCTCTCCCCCAGCAGGCTCCATGCTCCCGTGGAACTCAGTGGCAGCTGCAACATTTTAAAATGATACATTTTAGGGTGTCACAGCAAGGCTGGAGCTGCTGAGTAAGACGCTGGGGAAGATAGGAGAAAAGGAGGAAGTTGTGGCTTAGCTCCAGTGCTCAGGGCCTCTCAGCTCCATTACTAAACCCGTAAGAAAGGTAAACACAAAGTATTTCCCAGAACGGAAAATGACAAAATGGCTACAATTAGAGGAATGTTCTCAGGGCAATCCAACCCATCCACTGGAGGAGTCAAATGGGACAGGACTTCTTAAGCTTGGAATTATACCACAAAGTGTCTTCAGGATGTTTTTCTCCCCAGAAGACCCTCTACACAAAAGGTTTAAGGGAGCTTCTACTGCTGCAGCAAAAACTCCCTTCTGACAGGGATTTGCAGAAAAGAAGAAAAAGATGGTGTCTGTACAAAATTAAATTAATAAAAATGATACTAACAAAAAAATTCAATTTTAGGACTGGACAGGTTTTCAAACTTCATAAAACTAAATATTTACAATTTAACAGATGTCCATAAAATGCTTTAAAAAGAAATTTATTTTGGGGCACCTGGGTGGCTCGTCGGTTAAGTGTCTGACTCTAGATCTCGGCTCAGATCTTGATCTCACGGTCATGAGTTCAAGCCCGGCACTGGGCTCCACGCTGTGCGTGGAGCCTAATTAACAGAGAGGAGGAACAACAACAAAAAAAGAGATAGAGATTTATTTTAAAAATGTACCTGGGTCCTCCAAATATGCTTACATTTATGCCATGGTTCCCTCATTATATAAAAACAGGTAAAAACCATGCTACTAAAGTACAAGAACTATTTATGATTTATAATAAGTATTTTTTTTAGGGGCACCTGGGTGGCTCAATTAGTTTAGCGTCCAACTCTTGATTTTGGCTCAGGTCATGATCTCAGGGTTGTGAGATCGAGCCCCACATCTGGCTCCATGCTGAGTATGGAGACAGCTTAGGATTTTCCCTCTCCCTCTCCCTCTGCCCCTCCCCTCCATTTGAGCTCTAAAAAATAAACAAAATAAGTGTTTTTTTTTTTAAGTCAAATGTTAAAAATTTTAAGTTTTATTTTTTAAAAATCTTAAGTTTTATGCAAGTAACAAAGCCCAAAACTTGCTTCCTTAACAACCATTTTCATGGAAAACTAGGTTACGGATGTTGCACAAACATCAGAGATGCACACCTTCCTATGGTTTCTCTTTCTGAGCCAAATACTGACAGAGTCCAGCCTTCCTGGAGGGCAGCTGAGAAGCAAAGGGTAGAAAGGTTAAAGGGCACTTTCCACACAGAATAATGTTAGGTGATATTGATTATAATTTTAAATGCCAGAAGGTCTGCTTGGGGCAAGGCAGCCTGTAGGTTACTGCGCTGCATCTGAATATGGTTTTCTCTGCAAGCAATAAAAAGACCATTTCTTTCCATAAGCAAAAAATAAAAAAATAAAAGGAAGGAAATATATTTCCTGGTTCCTCCAAAAGACTGAGGATATGTCACATCTCTCCCACCAGAGAGAGGTTGCTGTGATAGAACAGAAAATACGAAGTTGGAAAATCCAAGTTCAAATCCTACTCTACCACTTGCCTGTGGTGCACCATATGACTTCACCTTGCTGAGAGCTAAGCATCCTTACATTTAAGATGGGAATGGAAACTATGCCTCACCATGGGGTGATGCCAGATTTGAATGAGACCAGGCATGTGCTATAAACTGTTCAATGTGAAATCAGCAGATCTGAAGGCGAGAGGAACCACCACCACCACTCCCATGTTTATGGTTTTATAAGCAGTCCTTAGTCTTCCTGATTTGCATGCTAAGAAAAGGCATGCAGAATTGAAGAAAAAGAGAAGTGTTAATGGAATACAAAGATCTTTCTTCATACAAGTCATCTGAGTATGTCCTGAAAATTTAACACCTTTATTAGAAATTGGTTTGAGCGAATGAAAGAGCCTCCGGGCGCCTGGGTGGCTCCATCGTTAAGCATCTGACTTCAGCTCAGGTCATGATCTTGGGGTCCTGGGATGGAGCCCCACATTGGGCTGCTCTGTACTCAGCAGCAGGGGGGAGTCTGTTTCTCTCTCTCCCTTTGCTTCTCTTCTCTTCGTGTTCGGGCTCTTTTTTCTTCTCTAATAAGTAAAAAAAAAATCTTAAAAAAAAAAAAAGCCCCCCAACCTCCAAGACCATGATAAAAAGTCACAAAGTTTTATAACTAGGTAATACCACAGCCTAGTCCCATCAATCTAAAGGCCAAGAGAGAGGAAAAAATTTGTCTAAGCAGTAAAGCCTAGATCTCATGGGAGTATCACCATTTTGAAAGGAATCTCATCAAAAATATAGTCTGACCTAGCCTAGAGATGAACCAAACTGCAATCATACCAGCCACCTGAGATCAGGACACTCTGCCAAGCATTAGTATAAGGTTAGGGATGAAAGAGTAACAACCCAGACAGGACTTTATGGTCTGGTCAGGGAAGTAATCAAATCCATAAACAGGATAACCATGTGGTGCTCTGAAGGAAAAAGACAGGGAGATAGGCCAGTACATATGAGGGGAACAGAGAAGAAACCTGGTTTTATGGGGTAGAGATGGGGGTAGGGTCTTGCAGAAATACTGTTTGATGTGGAATATAAATGATGAAATAGGAATCAACAAGGTGAGGGTAACCAGTGGGAAGGAAAGGCGGTAGAGTGTTCTAAACAGAGGGAACAGCATATTTTGTAAAGTTGGGAGACCGAAAAGGCCAGCACAGACAAAATGCAATGGAACATGACAAGAGATATGGCTGATGAGGTCAGCAGAGGCAAGCCACGGGGCAGGGCATGGAGCGTGTGGCAGGAACATGCAAGGATCTGGGCTTATATTCCAGGAATAGGGGAAGCCATTTAAATGTTTACACAGGGAAATGACCTGCTCAGAGCTACATTTTGAAAAAAACCATGGAGTTGCCATGTGAAGAAAGAGTTACAAAACATAGGAACAAATGCAGGTGGTCTGCAAAGAGGCTAGTACAGGCAAGCAGGGGAGAGGTGGTGGCATTGGCGGCTAAGGTGATGGGCATGGAGAAAGAGATGTAGAGAAGGGACTGAGGTGATGAAAATCACAAGGGCTTGCTGACCACTCAGATGGAGCACTCAGGCAACAGGAGGCTGTCTGGCAGAGGTGTGGCACAGGGGCTGAGGAGGAGGCTGGACTGACCCATCTGGGAGGTGGGACAAAGAGGGAGCAGTGTCAGATGAGCTCTGGAGTCTGCTTCTGATGAATGGCAATGCCATTCTCCAAGACAGGGAAAAAGAAGGAAAGGAAAGGTTGGAAGAAGAGGATGGTTTGTTTTGGTCATATGACATGTAAGGTGTCTGTGGAAATAAGATATATAGGTCTGAAGCACAAGGAAGGGTCTGGGCTAAAAATCTAGATTTAAGCCACTGGCACACAGGTGGTGGCTGAAGCCACTTCGAGTGTGTAACACAAAGACAGAATGAGAAAAAGTCTAAAATACCAATATTTACATGGTGAGGATGGAAAAAAGCTTACTAGGGACACACACAAAATAAAACTGGAACAGCAAGGGTGGTATACAGAAAGCAGAGAAGGAAAACACATAAAGGGTAATGAATAGTATTACGAGCTACAGAGAGGACCACAAAGAGAAAAGGAAACAAGGGGGTGGGGGGGGGGTGGGATTAGTATCTTGGCTTTTGAGTCCAGACCAGTAGTGGCAGAGTCTGAAGATACCCACTGCAGGAGAATGTAGATATGCATGCCAAGCTGCAGTGGGTTCAGAAGTAAAGGCAGCGAGAGAAAATGGGGTAATTAAAAAGGGACAGTGGTAGTGTTGGGGGTGTGCTCACGTGAATGCTGTTCTGTTCAATATTAAAAAGGCAAAGCATGCTGCCTGAGAAGGGCACCTGTAGCCAGTCTACTGAAGAATTCTTGCACAGAAAGGAAATAAAGTGCCTCTGAAGGCTCCACGTGATAAAGAAAGGCAGATTCTAACAACTTCAGGTTAGACAAGTGTTAGGACCTGTTTGCCCCAGGTGAGGATAACACTGCTGTTTCATAAATGAAAACCACAATAATGATAAAAGGCTACAAGGACCACTGGTCTCAGCAGAGAAAGCCAGAAAAAGCCTGGAATGGGGACTACAGATCATCATCACTGAATCATAACTGGGGTAAATGACATCCATGAGAATAACTCCTAGCAAGTCTATGCCTCACAGAACAGAAACACGATGGGCAAAATAAAGGACCCAGAAAAGCACCAAATACATCATACCAGACATTTTGAAGAAAAAGCAGACTGAGTCCATTAATCACTATCCAAACCCCAAGAATGCTCAAGAAGGCTGCTGGTAAATTTCTGTTGTTTGAAATTGCAAAGTTACTCGGCTTCAAGTTCTCTAAGTATCTTATGTCCATACTTTTCCCTAAAGATGTTTAACAAATCTGAATAAGGGAGAAAAGCAAATAATGAGACTTGCAAAATCATAATGACAGCTAGTACCTTCACCTCTCCACATTAAGCAGGCCACACCATTGGGAGCTCATGGGCTTCGTTTGCACAGGTTCCATTTTGACTCCTGATTACAATTATGAACACTTTTACTCTAATAATAGAAAAAGACTTTATAATCTTATTTCAAGTCCTATATTTTATAAAGATAAAAACAAAAAGTCAGAGATGAAACTTCCAAGATTACAAAGTATGATACAATCCAATTGTACTTTCTACAAAAATTGCAACTTGAAGTGGGTGAAGGCCTACCTTAACACTAGTAGGAACATTCCTAAAGACTAAATAGATCTCTGCTCAAAATGACATGTATCCATTCGGTCACAGATATTTAGACACTAGAGCTCAAATTCCTGTAATTTGAACCTGCTCTCAAAGTGATGCTCAATCAAGTCAGTGTTAGAAGAAGAAGTAACTGCTATTTTCCACAGCTGTTTCAAATGTAACAGATAACTTAAAACCTAGAAGAGAGCCCTATTTGTCTAATTAAACTATTCAATGCTCATTTCTTCACAAAACAATGATTAATCCTTAACTTGGGGATGGGTATCTGTATGTCCTATCTCCAAAGCTCTATTAAGTGACAGAATGCTGAAGATGCTTTGAAGAGCAAGAACTTCTAAGGCAGGAATGCATGCTAGTGGCAAAGACCTTGAAATGTATATAAACTCTAGCATACTTAAAGAAGACATCTACACATACACACAGAATCCATTTTTGGAAATTTACAGGAAAGAATTAATCCAAGCTGGAGGTTAGCCCAAAGTAAAACAAAACGAAACAAAACAACAACAAAACCCACACTAAAAACCAAAAACGCTCAATAAAAATAATCACTGATTATCCAACTATAGGTGTTCAAGCAACCATTTAAAATGTTAACATAGGTTTCTGTTAAGAGAAAATGATCATATAAAGTTTAAAAAAAAGCATAACAAAATTATCTATGTATTATGATCACTTTAATTTTAAAACTGGAGAAAAAATAAAATAAAATAAAATAAAAATAAAACTGGAGAAAAAAGGCACCAGGATAGCTCAGTAGATTGGAGCATCCTGCTCTTGGTTTTGGCTCGGGTCATGCTCTCAGGGTTGTGGCAGTGGGCCTTGTGTCAGGCTCCACACCATCTACTTGTTCTTTTCCCTCTGCTCCTCCTCTGGTAGCTCACTCTCTTTCTCCTCTCATTCAAATAAATAAATACAATCTCTTTTAAAAAAATAATAACTACAATTGGAGGAAAAAATAAAGGAAACATACCAAAATGAAGTTTTCTCTGGGTAGTGAGATTATCATTTTTTATACTTATTTTTTAAGTTTCTCTGTAATGTGTTTGTAATCAGAAAAACAGAAATAAAGAAAGAACTAACGGTTGAATAAGAATGAATGTTCTGGCAGGCAAGCAATGACAAGGGGCCCAGATGCTGTTTTCACTTAACATGTATATGTATTTTATAAATATGAAAAATTAGTGATACACACACCGGCCTAAACTCAATGGAACCATTTTAGAAAACAGGAGGAATTGCCAAAAGTTGGGCTATAAACATGGAAACAATGCTATGACTAAATGTATGGAATTCTAGCTGGGAGAACCTTGAAATCACGTCACTTCTTTAATATGAAGTCTCAAATGTTGGCAAACCATGCCCTTAGGTCACCAAGTATGTGAAGTACATTATAATGATTTTAATGTGGTATTTTCCTCTGGGATGAAAAGAGATGAACAAACATCACAGTTTTCACATTGTAACATAAAAAGAATACACATATGAGTACCTACCCAAACACACACACAAGCACGCACACAAACACTCTCACAGATAGAAAAGCTCTGGCTGCAAATCTGAGTGTTAAGGGCTGGCAGCAACTGAAAAGAATGGAAAGACTTAAAAGACGCAGCCTCTAAACTCAGAATTACTTGCAGAACCACACAATTCAAGAAAAGTCCCCAACTACTGGAAGGAAACTAGTACGTGGAGGTTCCCATATCAAAGCAGGGGTGAAAAAGCCATGGGCAAGCCATGGGTTGCCGTGTAGGGAAGGATGTGATTATGAACCCTCCATGGCGTCACTTGAGCACTGTAAGCAGACCGACCTTTTCAACAATGGCCGGGAATAGCCTGTGGTGCTGATAGCACTGTTAGTCTAGGGAGGAAAAGAATCATTTGCTAAGGAAGGCCAGTGAGTGTAGAGGTCTGTAAGCAGGTGGGGCCAGGCTAAGCAGGGCCTCTAAACTCCCAGAAGAATACTATAGATGTTCACTAGTGTCAGGAGTCAGGAGATTAGGGTTCTGGTCCTTGCTGACTTCCTCTATGACCCTGAACTGTTCAGACATTTTGAACTTTGTTTTCTCATCTAAAATGAGGATTAGATCACCTGTTCCCATCTGCCCTTATTGGAATGGACAATGAGATACTGGCTTTGAACATCATGGGAAAAAGAAGAATCTACTCCAAAACTGACAAAAATGGAGCTCTCTATCTCCATCTATTGCCTATCCCATTATTGAAATAAATGCTTCTAACCATCTGCACCCTGCAGGGAGGGGGACGAGGATGCCAAAAACAACAGACGGCCATCAGTTTGGTTTAGTACCTCCTCAGCTACAGCCAAAGAATTTCTCAAGTTGTTATAACTAAAGTGTAAATAGAAATATGAAGAGTCACAAGGCGATGTCAGATCCTGGGACATTTCCCCCTTCCCAGCTGTATTGTCTGAACTGGAAGGTTCTACTCTGGAGTATTCATTACAGCCAAGAAGGAGGTGCCAAGCTGTGGAGAAACAGCAGCACCCTCAAGTTCAGTGAGTCAGTCATCCCTCACCTCCCCAGAGCATGCACGATCACAGCCAGGAGGGTACTTATAACCTCAGTGGCAGTCAGCTGTCCCAAACCTTAGAAAGGTCTTCTCAGGGGCCACTCTGAAATGCTTCACGCAAGTATTTTAATCCCCCTACATAAGATGGCATTTTTCTAAAACAAGGCTCTTGGGGATTGTTGAAATGATTCAACTTTGGCTACTCTTCTGTGTAGGATGTCTTCCGGCTGTTGACCCAATGGAATCAAATTTAAAATAAAACAACAAAGGAAAACACAAACCTGGTGGAAAGTTACCAGATGTCTGCCTTGGATTCTATTCCTGGTCTGTGGCAAACTCCCTTCTCTGGGTCTGAGTTTCTTCACCAACTTGGAAGTCAGACTCTGTGATGTCTAAGGTTCTGTCCAGCTAAATGATCCGTGTTGATGACTTACCCAGACAACCAAGCCTCAACGTGCTACTTCATTTTGAGTGAAGAGTGAAGCTGACTGTCATGGCTATGCCTTGGTGCCTTTGCTTAGCACACATGTGTCTGTATGCATGTTTTGTAAACATGGGAGTACACACACCTACTACAAGGTGGCATACACTACTGCTTCTTCTGTGGTCCCTGATACTTATAGCACCTTAATAGGTCCTTTGTAATGTCAAATGCAGCAATAAGTGGGCCTCTAACATGCTTTTTAAGAATCTGCAGTAGAAATTTTAAAAAATCTAAGTAAATAGAAAAAATCTTGTGTTCATGGATTGGAAGACTTGAGATTATTAAAATGGCAATAGTTCCCAAAGCAATCTAGAGATTGAGTACAATTCCTGTGAAAGTTCCAAAGACTTTTTTTTTCCAGAAATGACAGCTGAACATCATGATGTGAATGAAAATAACTGGGTATTAAGGGTAGTAAAACTGCGAGTACCTGCTCCTTTTTGACTTTTTTTCTCCAATGCTTGTACATATAGATCTGTATTCCTCCCCTCGGTCCCTCCCCTATCCCCCACATGCCCTGATCACTCAGATGGAACATATCCACATCATGCTTTATCCAAACTGACAAGACAGGAACTCCAACCAACCCATTCTTATTATGGCTTATGAGCTTCTAACAGACAACTGGGGTAATAGCCACCTCTGCCTATTAGAAACCTTCCATTTGCTCTAAAAACTGAAGTTTGGAGGCTTTTCTGGTACCTTTGGCCTTTACCTTTTTGAATTAACTTTTTGTACCCTCCGCACTTCTTAACCACCTCTAGGCTGCCATTTGTGCTTCCTTCCACATGCCCTCTTTTCCATTTCTAGGTTTTTGCATGTTTGTGATGAAAGCATTGCCAACAGTTTTGAAGCAGCCCCCTTCTAACCTTGCCTGGAGTTTAAGGGAAAGGTGGTAGGCCAATGGCAATTATAACATCCAGAAACAGAAGCAACAAACAAACAAGTAAACAAAACAAAACAAAACCCCATCATCTCAAAATGAATCATAATTCTACTTAAAAGGAGAAAAAAGCACTGTGTTTTTTTTTTTTTTATGAAAAAACCCATAGGAGTTTCTATGAAAAGTCACCTTTCTTTACCACATATTAAATCAGATTTGTCAAACCACTTTTCATGCAACTTAAAAAACCAAAACACACAAAAAAATATCTTCATAGAAAAAGATTACACTGACTGATGTAATTTCATGCAGAAAACAAGTATTTACTGAGAAACAGTTATGTTCCTGGTACTGAAAGGGCATAAGACCATGTAAGCCAGCAGACTCTGGAAGATCTGCTGAAGGTATTACGGTGTTCAGAAACTGCCGATATGTTTAATAATTCTCTCATATTTTAAATAAACTTTTGACCAAATTAGTGTTATTAACATGTGCATTTTCTCCAGGTCTATTTCAACTTAGAGTGAGCTAGAATATTCTCCTTACTTCCTTCTCACATGCTAAACTCCCTGTTCACTGCTGTTTCTTCCCCCACTAGAGTGTAAGCTCCTTGAGGAAAGATCACACATCTTGCTCATCTTTGGACATCTTCTGAGTGACAAAGGCTTTGCTGACTTTATTTATGAATAAATAAGCAGCTTCTCGGGGATCCCTGGGTGGCTCAGTGGTTTGGCGACTGCCTTCAGCCCGGTGCGTGGTCCTGGAGGCATGTGGTCCTGGAGGCCCAGGGATCGAGTCCCGCATTGGGCTCCTGCGTGGAGCTGGCTTCTCCCTCTGCCTGTGTCTCTGTCTCTATCAGTCTGTGTCTCTCATGAATAAATAAGTAAAATCTTAAAAAAAAAAAAAAAAAAGCAGCTTCTTAAAGAGCACAGAGCCTATCCCATTGGAGGACTGTGGCACTTCCCTCCCACCCCTTCTGTCTTTTGTCTGTTTTCACTCATTTGTCTGTTCTAGTTTGGCTTTTCCATTTATAAACATATTTCTCTTCCTCAACTGCTATTTCCTTTTACAAAAAGACTTGCCTTCCAGGAAGTTTGCAGTTGACCTTAAACCACAATCAGAGTTGCCAACAGTCTCCTTAATCTACATTATGGACCATCCCCTGGTTTGGTTTTCTGTTCACCGCTATGTTTATGCCACCATGACTTCCTTGAGGGCAGAACACAATCTTTCTCTGTGAGCTGAAACTGCTTCTCCTACATACCAGTGTCTGAATCATCTTTGGCTCTGAATCATCATATTCCCTACCCCAAAGCTTAGGAGTCACCCAGAAATCTAACATAAGATTCATAAGTGAAAGACAAAAAGGTATGCTTGTTACATGAAGGAAGAGGTGAACAAAGAAGAAAGAAAGAGGACAGACAGAAAGAAAAGAAAGATGGACAGAAACAAAGACAGAAAGACAGACAGACTTCATGTGTTAACAAATTAGAACATTGGGAAGAAAACAGACTCTCAAGCAACTCATTACATTTCCAGAGTTCTAAGAATTGCATGCTCTTACATTAATGTCAATGAAAGGATTAAAAAATAAAAGCAGATTTCATTTACATTCTGATATAGCAATTTTAAAACAAGGACTGCCAGTGTTAAAAAAGTGAATGCTGAAGAAATAAATATACTTGACGGTCCTCATCAAGAAGACTTTGAGGATTTGGAGTAATTCATACTGGTAACCCATCATCTTTCAAGTGGCATCATATACTTTGCAAGTTTTGCCATCACCGTAAGGGTATGGTGGAAGTAAGACCAGTCTGTTATGTGAGAGATGTGAGAGAAAAATTATAGATTCTAGAGAGCAGACTAGTCACATTTTTAGCAAACATGAGTAAAGAACTAAAGCCAGCTCTTAACATCTTATGTTGTATTCAGTCATTTGATTTTTTTAATTAAGCAAATTTAGCTTCATTTTGAAGCTAATGGTTTTGTTCAAGTGGCTAAGAGACTTGGTTTTTGAGGGAAAAAAAGGACCTTTATTTAGCTGAGAATCTGTACTTTCCAGTGATGGGAGCCTCCTGATTCTTAAGCAATGGAATCCCAAAGCCCAGATGAGCAGAGGAATCTGGACTGGAAAGCTACAGAACAGACCCAAATCTCTGATCCATCTCTCTGCTTAATGACCTTTCATGACATCTTGCAAACCACTAGTTCTACAGAAACCAGAATCATCCCCTAAGAAACATAGGGAGGCAAGTGCAACTGTGAGGAAGGGAAATAAACAAAGAGTTAATCCACTCTACCAACCCAATCTCCTTCTCAAAGACTCTGTCCTCTATGGTTGCTTGCCACGTTCCATCCAACAGCTGCTCATGATAATCAATGTCTGACAGATCAGAGAAAGCCCTTAATGTGTCGCCAAGGGGCAGTTCAACAGATGGCATGGTGACTTACAACCAGAATCATTAATTACACTCTCTTATTAGTCCCGGGGCACAGTGCTGAGAATGCTTCCTCAGTGAAAGATGAGCATTTCAGATAAATGACCGTCTGGTACTGCCTGTGAAACTCCCTTTAGGATTTCTGGTCAGTGTTGATTTCTAAATCTAAGCCATACTACTTTCACAGCCATTTCCCATCTTCCACTTCCAGGCTGGCTTATGAAGTTGCCTGTACCACCACCCAGCCCTGCTCCTGTAATCACTGCAGGTGAGGACAGCATCAAAAGTGCCCTCATTCTCTGCCCTCAAGTCAGTGACTGTGGAAAAGCAAACACCATCATCTCAGCCATAGGACTAGCTCTGTTTCCCCTCTCTCTGTACCAGAGAATGTGTTTGTGTGCTGGAGTGGGGAAGGGGGAGTATCCCCTGCCTCCCTTAACCACTCTGGTGTTTCTTATATGTAACTGATTCTCAGCTCAAACTGTCCTCACCCTTGAAACCACTAGCAGCTTGGGGCAAAGCTTCCCAAATGTCCACTCTGCTGGATGTGTTATGCAAGCACTGATATTGAACCACCACGTACTTAAAAAAGAAGCCAAATAAATGCATGGTGAGAAACTAGTTCTAAAGCCCATCCCTAAGGGCATTCAGACTGATGTCAATTCAGGGTAGAAATTGGTTCCTTCTCAACAATTTGAGAACTGGACTCCCTACACATTACTGTGAAATTCTACGACTGACTGCAAAGCTTATAGGCAGACTACTTACTGACCTTAACCATGGATATAAGTAAAAAATAAATCTCAATATAATCTAAAAGAAAGACAATTTTAAGTATTTTCCAAATACTACCAAATACACATACTTTGGTTTTGTCAATCACCTGGTCTTTTTGAACCTCAACTACAATTTTTTTTAATGTGATTTCAAACAAAAGTAATCAAGATACTAAATGCTCTAGGATTTCATTGTTTCTTGCATTCCAGTTTGTTCTTTCTTGGACACACAAAAATGTGACTTCAATTTTCAACTCGGTTCAAATAATTACAGTATCTGATAGATGTTATCATCTCATAAATTTTTTAAAAGACAAAAAGATGTGTCAGTGAAAGCACAGTGAAAACCTCCTACTGTGGACTACAGGGAGGGAAACTTGGGGAGTCTGGGTCGGTCTCACCGTGTACTCACTTCTAGTTTTTTCTCCTTTTCTGACAAAACATCTTTCTGGTTCTGGGTGTACTCCACCAGCATCCGAGCCAGCTGGCGCCGATCTTCCAGTTCTGCCGCCAGACGCCCGTTATATTCTGCTAGTAACAGACATGCTTCATCTACTGTTTTTGAAAGACGTTCAGCTGCCTCTTTGTCTACGTACAAATGAGACCAAAAAATAGAGACAATATAGAAATCACACAGGCATGATTGCAAACATTTCTGGGGGAGGTTAACAGTTTCTCTCCCAATGTAGAGAGTCCAAGAATAAGCCAGAACCTGTAGACAAACAATGGACTGGCTGACAGAGTAATCCAAAGGCACTCACTCCTGTTAATAAGGCAGGACATCTCTGAATTACCTGAAGTGAGGCAATTATATAAGGAGGGGAACATTGCAAAGGATTTCTAAATGCCTATTCCTGCAAAAGCTCTACAAATAAAACAGAAAGATATTTAAGGTCATACATGAAATAATTTTTCCTTGCCTCTGAGAATCTCAAAAGCGCCTTCATTTATATTATTTTGTTAAGTATTCTTTGCACATTCTTCCAAAATACAAAAGCAAGCATTCATTTCTTGGGTATGGAAACTAAGACCAAATAAAAGCTATAGGACAGGTTCGATATCCTGCAGTTAGCAGAGGAGTTGGGTATCAAAACTATGTCTCTAAAATGGGCCTATAAGAGTCTATCCCTTATAAATAAATATCTAAGCCTTGAAACCTGGGGGTGAGCTCTCTTCTTCCATTCAACAAAATAAAGGGCCTCATAATAACAGATAATCTTTCAAATTCTTAAAACATGACCCACGGTAAGAAATACACTTTTATGCAAACACATAAAAAGAAAGCTTCATAAAACAATACTATCCTTATTATGTGCAAAGTGTTCCCTCTTCTATTCTTTTTTGTTTTGTTTTTAATTTTGGTCATTACCAACCAGACTGATTTCACATCTAATTAATGGGTTTTAACTCACTGGGAAAAAAACTGTTGAAGTATCAAAGTATAAGAAAGGATATTCTTAAGAAAGGTAAGGTGAACAAGGTGCACTCAACATTAGGAAATGAGAGGAAGGGACAAAAAGATGAGCTGTATTAGAAAAGAACTGATATAATTAATTTCACATGGGTCTGGTGAAATTAGAACTCTAATTTGTATACAGCATTTTAAAAAAGGTCCTTAAGGGTCAAAAGAGTAGATCAGTGTTTTGAAGCCAAGAGCTCTAGGGATTTCCAGTAGCTCTACAGAACAAACTAGAAAGGGGATAGTGATACAGGATGCTGCTCCCTATAAATGTATGTCATCAGAGGTGAGAGACCTCAGCATTCTTATAGGCAATTGGGATTTAAGAATTCCCAACATAGTTTCTCTACTGGACAGTCTGCCTGACTTTCAGACACCTTCTTAATATGAATGTCAAGAGATAAACTGTTGAGAGATCCTTAATTAGGACTGATGCTAAAGATCAGGTTCCTTAGGAGCAGGGAAACAAAAGTATGTTCTTGGTGAAGTTTAAGAGTGAGCTAAAGACAGTACAAAGGAAAGAGACAATCTCAGTCACAGAGAATTAAAGACGACGGTGAACTTTATTCTTCAAGATTGGTGGTATGGTCGAAGAACAAGGAGCTGGAGTGGTGAGGTTGGTTTTGGCTTTGTCATTGTTTGACTGCATCTCTTCCCCCCCCCACCGCCCCCCGCCAAGTGTGTAATACATTATAATGTTTTGAGTGCCCATGGCAAAAACAGCAAGTGTTTTAGTTTAAAACACTAATTTTAAAGATTAAAAGAAAAAAATCAATTCTCACCCTCTAAGTTGTACAAGGGAGATAATTCCTTCACACAAATAATTACGACCCAGAAAAATAACTGTGATCGTTTTAGGATCTACTAAAAAAAATGCAGTCAAAACACAGCAGTTAGATGCCTACTCCAAAGAACTTACCTGTGGCTATCTTCCATGCCCAGTTACACAGGCCACTGGCTGTGTGCCTCTTTGGCCAGCGCTCCATTTGTGCACGAGCATTCCATTCCCTCTTGCTTACTCCAAGATCCTGTTTCTGTGACTGTCCCTTGTGCTTCCCCACACCTCTCAATTTCTTTCTCTTCCTCCACAACCACTATCATCAGGATACAAACATGCTGCTCTACCTTTGTCCTTATGTCACTCTCTAGCTCCTGCCTCATTTCCCTGCTTCCTTTACAGAACCCTTAAGGAGAACTGATTATACTCCAGGTGCCCACCGCCTCTCCAACCACTGCAATTCACCCCCTGCAATCAGACTGCTAGACCCTAAACCTTCCAAGTAACTGAACAAATATGTGGGCTCCCATTATGCGCCCAACACCATTCTAGGCTCTCAGAGCAACAGGGAACACAAACGACAAAAATTCTCTGCCCCAAAGGAGTTTACATTCTCAGGTTAGAATAGAAAGAATATAGATAAGAATTCTAGAGAAAAAAAGGCAGAGGAGAAAGCCCGGGGCATTCAGAGGGAAAAATATGATATTAAATGTGGTGGTGAGGGTAGGCTTCACTGGGATGGTATGTAAACCAAGACCTGGAGAAAGTGCGAGAACAAGCCATGTGACTATGTGGGAAAGATCATTCCAAGCAGAGGAACAGCAAGTACCAAGGCCCTAGAAGGGGGAAGTGCCTGGCAAGAAGCCTATGTGACTGGAATGCTCTAAACAGAGGGAGACATGGTCCAACTTCCATTTGGAAAGATCACTCTGGTTACTCTGCTTATGTGGAGAACAGAACAATGGCTGGGGGTGGGAGATAAGGAGGAAGCAGGGAGACCAAAGAGGAAATAACTGCAATAATCCAAGTGAAGATGGTGGCAACTTGCACCAGGTGGTAGCACCAGAAGTGGTGACAATGTTAGATACCGGTGTCAGATACTGGTTTTGGTCCTAATCAACAGGAATTATGAGAGGATCATTTACTGATATGGGGACGACCCTGAGAACAATGAATTTTGGAGAGATGACAAGAAGTTTGGTTTGAGACAGGTCAAGTTTGAAATGCCTTTTGAGATACCCAACTAGTAACACTAAGCAGACTCTCAAGTTAAAGTGAAAAGTCAACAATAGAAGATATAAATTAGGGAGTTATTAGTCTAAATATTATTCAAAGTCATCAAACTTGTAAGAGGAACTGTCAGTGAAACTAACTACAGCACTAAGTACTCAACATTAAGAAGTCAAAGAGGAGTGAAGAAACCAGCAAAGGAGACTAAAGAGCCATTGCCAGAGGAGGAGAGGAAAGCTAGGATAAAGTCCTACTTTCTGCTGCTGCTGCAACAAATCTACCACAATTCAGTGGCTGAAAATAACACAAATGTATTAACTTAGTATTTAATATCATGGCCTCTTCCTCCATCTTCAAAATACATCTCTCCAAAGACTGTTTCCAGGGTTCCATTTCCTTCTCTGACTATTGCTCTCCCTCTCAGAAGGGCCCTGTGATTAGATGGGGCCCACCTGAATCATCCATGATATTCCTCCCACTTCAAGATCCTTAACTTCATCATATCTAGAAGGTCCCTTCTGCCATATAAGATCATATACTCATAGGTTCTGGGGATTAGGACAAGGATGGAGGGGTGGGGGTGGCCAGGGGTATCATTATTCTGTCTACTGCACCAAATGAGAAGAAATGACTAACTAGGCCAAATGTCACTAAGATCAAGTTATGATGAACACAAGTAAAAACTGGGCAAAAATTCTTCACTGAATTTAGCAACATGGAAGTTATCCACAACACTGATAAGAGCAATTTCAGCCTTAAAGTGGAATCAAGAGAGAATGGGAGGAGGGGAAAGGGAGAAATGAGCACAGGCACATCTATTTTGTGTTGTATTACAAAGGAGAGAAACGAGGTAGTAACTAGAGGAACATATGGGTCAAGAAAAAAAAATTTTCCCATGTCAGAAAAAAGTCATGTTTTTATGCTACACAGAATGATCCAGTAAAGGAAAAAAAAAAAAAAAAGAAAAGTTGGAGCAATGTCCTGGAGTAGTGAGAAGAAACAGGGCTAGCAAACAGGTAGGTGGCTGGTTTAGAAAACGGCGTGTTCACCCACAGAAGTAGGAAGACAAGTCAGCCTTTATGCGTTATTAGTTTTTCCCAGTCAGCCAGACTCAGCTGTGCAGGTCCAGGAAAGGAAGAAAAGCTGGATTTAGGAATAGTGGCTGTCAGGGGGCTGAGGGGGGAAATGAGTTGTTACAAATGGATATAAAGTTTTAGTTTTGAAAGATGAAAAGAGTTCTGGAAATTGCACAATAATGTGAATGTACTTAACGCTTCTGAAATGTAGACTTAAAAATGATTAAGCTTGTAAACTGTGTGTATTTTACTACAATTAAAAATCAAAATAAAATTTTTATTTAAAAAAAGCAGGACACCTGTGTGGCTCAGTCAATTAAGGTCCAACTTTTTTTTTTTTTTAAGGTCCAACTCTTAACTCAGGTCATGAACTCAGGGTCCTGGGATCCAGCCCCACGGTGTGCTGTGCTCAGCAGGGAGTCTGCTTGAAATTCTCTTTCCCTCCGCCCCTCCCCCTGCCCACACTCCCGTGTGCACACACTCTCTCAAATAAATAAATAAATCTTAAAAAAAAAAAAAAAAAAAAGGCTAGGAGACATGAGACTTTTAGCTCAGTGTAAACAGATAAATAAAATCACATACATTGCTAGTTTTATGTTAATTTGCTCCCAATTTTTATAGACTAGGATTCTTTTTTTTTTTAATTTTTAAAAATTTTTTATTTATTTATGATAGTCACAGAGAGAGAGAGAGAGGCAGAGACATAGGCAGAGGGAGAAGCAGGCTCCATGCACCGGGAGCCCGACGTGGGATTCGATCCCGGGTCTCCAGGATCGTGCCCTGGGCCACAGGCAGGCGCCAAACCGTAGACTAGGATTCTAACAGTATAAATAAATAAACTGATCATTATAATAACCTCAAAAGTTGGACTTAACTAAGAGAAAAGCTGGGGTTTTGCCAGAAGACCACAGCAAAGAGGACAGAGAAAACCAAATTTAAGGCATAGGTACGGGAGCAATTATGAAGAATCGCTTTCTTCACCACACTGAGTAGTGAAGAAAGTTAAGGCCAGAAAGGATTGGAGGCTGAGAAAAGGTGGAAGGATTACAGACTAGATCCAGTAGGCTCCAAGTGCTGGAGCTCAGAAGTGAAAGTGAGCCCAAATGCTGCCTGTAGGATTCAGACAGCCTCTGTGTTGTGTCCTGCAGCTAAGCAGGCTCCTGACCTGAAGGTCTTTACTTGGGGCTGTACCCTCTGCCTGGGGGGTACTTCCTTCCCTCAGATATCCTCACAGCTTGTTTCCTAATCTTCAGGGGAGCATGCCTCTGATCAAAGGTCATCTCATCAGAACCGTTTTCCCCAGCTACCTTTAAAATACAGGTGTGCCTCGGAGATATTGCAGCTTCAGTTCCAGACCACTACAATGAAACAAATGTCGCAATAAAGCGAGTCAAATCAGTTTTTTGGTTTCCCAAGGCACACAGAAGTTATGTTTACACTACAGTGTTCTACCAAACCTGCAAAAACATTAGGTTTTAAAAAAATGTATATACTGTAATAAAAAAATACTTTGTGACTAAAAATGCTATCATCTGAACTTTCAGGGAGTCCTAATCACTAATCACAGATCAACATAACAAATATAATAGAAGAGTTTGAAATATTGCAATTATCAAAATGGGACAGAGACATGAAGCAAACAGATGCAGGGAAAATGGAGCTGACAGTCTTGCTTGACGACACCTAACCTCTCAAAGCCTCAATTTCCTCCTGTGCAATATGGGGATATATATTCAGTGACCTTAAAAGGTTATCATGAAGAGTAGAAGTATCTGGCACAGAACATTCTCTATAAATATTAGTTCGTGCTTCACTCCTTCCTTTCAATTTCTCATGCATAAAGTGGGAATAATGTTACAAGTCCTTCCCTGTTTAACTGGGGGGGGGGGGGGGGGGGGTTGGTGGTGGTGATCATCAAGAGGGCAAAATAACATGATTAACAATATACACCTGGTATTCTTGGCATTAAAGGCACAATCATCTATGGGGTGTGTCTGTGTACAGTGCAGAAATCACACAGCACCGAATCATAATTTTTTTTTTCGTTAAGAGGATTATGAATTTGATGTCTTCTCCTGCTACCCCACATCACACAATTTACCCTGAGTTTTCAACAAACATTACTTAAGAGTTCAGCATTTCTGCATAGTTCCTAGAATCACTATTCAAGCATGGACTATTTCAACAGCTTCACTGTTTGCAAAACCCAATACCACATAGAAGAAGTTTGTATCTGCAGATGTAAGCATGTCCTAGGGTTTGATGCATTAGAGAGATGTCCCTCTTCCCTAACCTTTCTCCTAAACTACTTTCTCACCTGTTATTTTTTCCAACAGAGAAACATCTTGCACTTCCTGGGGCAAAGAAGCAATCTTCTGCCGGACAGTAGCATCCCCTGATGCAGCATTTTCCAGGTCCTGCAAAGCTTTGATCAGTTCCTCAGTCTGTACAATGAAAGCACAAACAATGCTGCCCATTGAGATGTAGGGGATTTAAAAAAGCCAGAATTAAAAGAGGTGGAGGCAAATCCTAAAAATGATCACTCCTGATATTTATTAAAATACGGGTCTTTAGTACCACCGCCTATATTGAAGTCAGTGACTGGACTGGATAATGGATTCTAAGAGAATGTAAAAAGTTAATTTTTCTAAGCCGATAGCATGAAGACTTAACATTCATAGAGAACATGAAGATTCTACATAATTCTGGGGGGGAAAAAATCTTCAACTTTTCAAAAGAGCATGTTTTTGGCAACTTAAAAAAAAAGGAGTCTGGTTCATATTGCTTAGTTTCAAATAATGTAGAACTTCTAATACAAAATGTTCTGGTCTCCAGTATAGTATAAAAGCATATGTACCAGATGCTGAACAACTGCGTGCTGATAAAATGAAGTGACACTGCCTACTTCAATTCTCTCTTGGATTTGCTTTATAAAATGAATGCCACAAAGATGACAGTTTCCATTTTGGCAGCCACTCCCCAAATTAAATGTGTCAAACTCATTAATTACAAACAAAGGAGGAAAAGACTAAGAAAAGAGCAAACCAAGAATGCATACTTCATATGCTAAAAAGAGTAATTTTAAATCCTCAGAAAACAATGAATGCTGCTAGGTTCACCAGTCAATAATGATCCAGGAGTAACTGGCAAGGCAGACGGCAGTACAGTTATCCAGTTATTCTAAAAGCTAATAATTCAGACTGGCCCCTTGGAAGTTTTCAAATGCAAAGTTATATGGCCTAACACCATTTTCGCTTCATCCACCATCTAACTCAATTTAATATGACACAAACCAGACACGCTTCCTATTATGTGGGCCTTACTATAACAAAGTAGAGCTGTTTTAGGCAAAATGAGAGGCCACGTAAAAGATCCCAGTAATTTCTGAGGTCAGTCAGACCCAGATTCAAATTAAGACACTGGGCAAGTAGGGATCCCTGGGTGGCGCAGCGGTTTGGCGCTGGCCTTTGGCCCAGGGCGCGATCCTGGAGACCCCGGATCGAATCCCACATCAGGCTCCCGGTGCATGGAGCCTGCCTTCTCCCTCTGCCTGTGTCTCTGCCCCTCTCTCTCTCTCTGTGACTATCATAAATAAATAAAAATAAAAAAAAAAAAAAAAAAAAAAGACACTGGGCAAGTTATTTAATCTTTTAGCCTCACTTTGACAGTAAGTAAATTAGTAAGTAATAAACAAACAGGAAAATTTAACTAACCACCGAGTTTATGAGCTAATTTATATGAAGGGCTAAACAATGCAAATGTATAATTAAAAATTCAGCTCCATTTTAATATTTGAACAGATGATAGTGTAGAAAATTTGCTATTGCCACACCGACTGTCCTAGAAACTAATGAGTTGTCTACTTATATAAAAAAAACCATGCTATAGGAGAAAAGCCATGGCAGAGGACAAATGTCTTTGTAGCATTATCTACCCTTTCACAAAAATCTACTCTTTGAGAATATTTTCAACTCCTAGGAGTGAAACAAAGTCAAGTCCAAATACCATATAACACATACATCTATCTAGACTCATGCATGCAACGACAAAGGCAAGCCTGCTACCTGGCTAGCTTTACCGGTGGATCTTGCACCCAGTGCAGAGAGTTGCCCTCGGGTGATTCCATACTATTGGTCCCTGGCGCCACCCTGTGGCCATAATCTTCAAATAGCGGTCACCCCATCAAGACCACTCTGCCCTACTCTCTTGGGAGTTCTGACATACCAAGAGGGGTCCTGCAGAAGGATCTTGGGGAGAGTAGCTTCCAGGGTAGTCATCATCCTCCTCCTCTTGTATCTGCTGAAAAGTTCGCTTCAAAGATTTCTTCTCCTCTGTTGCTAGAGGAAAGAAAAAGGGCACAAATTTGGGTCATGACAGCCTGTGTAGGTAAGAGTCAAATGCTATGCACAATGGGCCACATGCAAAAAAAAAAAAAAAAAGGGCAAAAGGGGTATACATTTCCAAAGACGGCTGAACATTAACCTATATGCTAGTTATTTTAAATTGGTGGTAGTTCCCTACATTATTGAAGAGTCAAAAATGGTCTCAGGTCTGTCATCTCAGATTGACTTACTGAAAAAATACAACCAAAAAACAAACATCTAAAAAAGAAACCTACTAAACAAACACATTTAATTAAAAGTTTATTTCTTAAAAATAGTTAACAAGAAGAAGTAATGTGGTAAGAAACCCATGAGACAAAATAAGGAAGCAAGCCAATGTATGAAAGGTTTATAGAAAATACATTGCATATAAAATGAAACACTATACACTCTGCAGGATAATCTCAGAAAACAAAAACAAGGTATTCCCCACTTTTCTAAAGCTTGCTTTTATGAAATACCTACAGTAATAGTACCTGTTTTTGCTAACCAAAAGAAATTCAAAGAGGATTTTTGCTTTCACAAAGAAAGGCCCAAAGTGAAAATAGTGGTCAGCATATGTTTCGCAGAGTGGCTGTAGAGGCAGCACGCACCCCAAGCAGCCTGAGCAGCCCTGCTAAGCTCCTGTCCGGCAACTACACTCAGCGACTCAGCATCAAGCCACCAGAGCTTTGAGCTTTATCTGTGAGTACCTGTGCTTTATCTCAATTTTATTTTGTGCATCTGTTAGCAAGATGTGGCCTAAGATATCAGAAAAGCCCAAGTGAGGTTATTTTTGGGGTCTGGGAATGCTCAAAAAATCTTCCATATAAGTTAATGGTAACTGCTTCTTCACTTTATCCCATTTCAACTTAGGAATGGTCTATTTTCGGAAAGCAGGATAAACCTGTAGTAGAGAGAAACCTATCAATAAAATTGTGTCAGAAACTCTACACGCGCTGCCCTTTAAACTCTCCCTCTAAAAACAAAACAAATCTTATTTTACCTTAAAATTAAAAATAACCATTGCTGAGAAAAAGGACTGATACAACTGAGAGAAATTACTTAAGTCACTATTTTAGAATTAACCACTTTTGAGACAAACAGGTTACATTCACACTTATCATCTGTATTATCTGCTTTTAAATGGCTATGACAAATGTGCCCTTCCAAAGTAATCATTCCTTTTGATCAAATTGGACAATACAAAATAAATGTCAAATATCTGTGGGACATAAGTCTAAATGATACGCTTGTAAAGAAAGGATGGTAATGTGTGCCCGGCACTGCAATAGTTTCTGTACATTTAGTCCTTCTAGCAACTCTGAGATGTAGTATCTTCAGCTTGCAGGCGAGAAAACGGAGAGGAAACCCAAGAGGTTCAACACTTGTCTAAAGGTAGGACTTTCAAAATCTGTGCTCTTCCCACTGCAATCAAATTCCACAGCAGCATACAACACTCTCTCATCTGTCAAAGGAGGGGTCACCATGCACCTGTCTCAGAACTCTGAGTTATAAACAGAATAATGTACACTTCCTGCTTAATTAAACATTTTCTCCTGGAACCAAGGATGTAGTTCCTGCTCCTACCTTACACATTAACTGACCAAATTATGCCTGACGTGAATGCCAAGTCAATATCATGGGTTTTATTTTTTCTTAGCTTTGTCCCTCTGTTCTACTAAATAAAGGAAAACGGCAACATTTGCAGCACAGGCAGCCCTCACTTTGTACCATTCTGTTATGTACAGATTTGTTACCAAGATTTAAATAACACCAGTCTCCCAACACACCAAGGTTCAAATTTCAGTACTGCAGCATATTCACTCTGAGTAACTGCATAAAGAACAAACTTTGCTAACTTTAGTCCACACATCACTACGTAAATAATAGAAATGTATCATGTTCAGTGACCACATCACTTCTTTCCAGTCACTGGTTGGTTACTGGAGAGCTGTTATTTCCGTTCACAAACAGCAAAGTGTGTTGTCTCCTGGTGATCAGATTCACATGACATTTCATAAAAGTGAATAATCAAAACAGAGAACTGACTGAAAATGACCACGATCAAAGAGCAGCCCAGAAACTAACACTAAAGCTCACGCTGGAAGCAAACGGTACATAAACGGAGTTGTAGAAGACGCAGATGGTTTCAGAGATGCTGGCACTGCCACGCCCTTCCAGAAACTTTCTGAAAAAAGTGCTTGTGATGACAAGGATGACGGTGTCCAAGGGAAGTGGTGCTGACAAAACTTTTCACACTATAGGAACTCTCCAACGTATCTTACAACATGGAGAACACTAAGGGTAAACTGCCGGAGGCGATACAAACTTCTAGGATGCTTGCTCCATACCATAGATTATACAATAAGGCCAGCTCTTGTCAAACCTCTCTTGTGAAGTTCATTACAAAGAAATAAAAATACTTTAATTCTCAATGTTTCTAATGTTTTTATGTTCTAGCATGCTAGGTAACTATTAGTGTCACTATCCTCTTTCTTTCCCTATATAGATTTGTAATCTACAGTGAGTTCTCAATTCTTAGATGAAAATTTTTTAAAAGTCATAGAACAACCATAATTTTTCCCGTTGATTAAGATCATTTTGCATGGTTTCAGCTTATATGGTCATTTTTACAGTCCTGCACTATGCAAAACAATGACTCCCATACTTTTAAGACAGAAAATCTAGTAATATATAATTTGCATATGAAATATCTAACAGTACTTAGCACACACTAACTGCCTAATTAGTGTGGAGTATGTGGTATGACCCTCATAGGCACTTAGCCACCACAGCATCAAAGTGGCCATATGTTAGAAGTAGCCACAAAAATACAAGCACATAAGCAAAAAATTTTTCAAATTTTTTATTTCCAAGCACTTAGAACAGCGCTCAATTAAACAACTGTTAAATACATTTAAAAAGAGAAAAATTACAGAACTCAAATCCTTCAGTTTCAAACTCTCATACAGAAGTTATTATATATAAAAACCACACACACTAAATACCTTAGGACCCTCAGAATCACTGAATTTAGGCAACGGAAGGTCTTAGATAGACCTGTCTTTGCTTTCTCCACCTCGTCTCTCATGAGCATATTCAGGCCCATAGGCGTGGTCTGTCCAAAGTCAAGGAGCTTAAGTATGAGCTCTAAAGCCAAAGTCACCTGCCCACTAAACTGGAGCACTTTCTATCACTTCATACTGACACTCACAGCATTACAAGACTGAAATAAAACTAATGAAAATAACTGCAGGCCCATTTATGTCCTTTGCCATTTTGATGGAAATAGGTGTAATAAGAGATAACCAGTCATCCTACTTCAGTTCTCTATTTCCACTTGGAGGACCTACTGGAAATGAATTATTCATCATTTTCCCCCATAAGGCTCCTCCTTTCCTGAGCTACCTACTTACACTATAAACACTTCCACTGGCCCTATCTTCCAAGTACAATGCCTTGGAGATCACCAGAATCTCCAAAAGTCCCAACTTCCAGGAGATTCTACACTTGAGATGTATCTAACAGATCTCTCCTTATCAGAAATGTGCCCTTTTCATGCCTTGTCCAGACCACTGTCCCAACTGGTCACCCTGTCTCTAGTTGCTCCTTTTCTAACTTAGACTACACTCTTATGCAATGAATTACCCACTGTGCCTCTACTCAAAAACCTGGAATGGCCTCTAATGATCTTACAGAGTCTACCTCAGCTCAAAGCCTACTTATGGTAAGGGCAACAGCATCTTGAGCCATCATCTCCCTCTACTCCTGCAGCACCCAGACCTTGCTGCTCTGTATGCAGCCAGCAGGCACACAGCCCTTACCTCTCTGATAGAAACATTAAGTATCTTATTTCCCTATAATACCTAGGGAAGTGTCAACAGAGTTGAGTTGGAAACTTCTTAACAACAGGTGGCACAGAGCTTGTACCAAAAATGTCTACATGCCTCCCTTTACACAGAAGGGACAGCTTGCTCTATTAACTGTCCCCTGACTCATCTGTACTAAGTTAGCAGTTATGATGCCCAACATTCTCAATCTAGTCAGGCAGCTATTAAAAATAGCCTAGGAAATCTGTCAGTCTCACGCCTACATCTGAGTTTAAGACAAGGCACCCTCCCACTATCAATTTGGCTTCTGATCATAGCATTTACACTTCCTTCTTGACTCACTCAACCACTCTGTTTACAGGCAGGGAAAACACTAAGGATGGCCCCAACTGCCTGTCCTCATACTGTACTGTCCTCTATTCTATCCTCCAACCTGTCCCTGTGTCTCTAGGGCTCTCATACTTGGCTAACATTCACATAATTCTGGTTACCTAAGCACTGATAATATGCCTCTTAGAGACCTGATTGTGGTAGAATTTCAGACACTACAGCAGACCACAAAAATAATTTTAAGGCAAAAGTTAACCTAAAGTCTCCCAAACACTTTATGAAATGCAGCCATCTACCTGTAAAGCTAGGTCTTCCAAAGAATCCACTTGAAATTATCTGGGATTGGGCAGCCCCAGTGGCGCAGCGGCTTAGCGCCGCCTGCAGCCTGAGGTGTGATCCTGGAAACCTGGGATCGAGTCCCATGTTGAGCTCCCTGCATGGAGCCTGCTTCTCCCTCTGCCTGTCTCTCTGCCTCTCTTTCTCTCTGTGTCTCTCATGAATAAATAAATAAAATCTTAAAAAAAAAAAAAAAAAAAAGAAATTTTCTGGGATTAAAAAACAAATGAAAAAAAAAAAAAAAACACAAAACAAGTAAATAAATGAAAATAAACCAACAGAAAAACCACAAAGCAAAGGATCCCTGGGTGGCTCAGGGGTTTAGCGCCTGCCTTCGGCCCAGGGTGTGATACTGGAGTCCCAGGATCGAGTCCTGTGTCGGGCTCCCAGCATGGAGCCTGCTTCTCCCTCTGCCTGTGTCTCTGCCTCTCTCTTTCTCTACCACGAATAAATGAATTTTATACACACACACACACACACACACACACACACACACACACACAAAGCCCACTAATTTTATATTACTTTTATAATGAGAAAAGAATCAGGAAATGTTTGCAACAGCTCCCTCATTGTTCTCTCCTCTGAAAGTACTTTACCAGTGCTGTCTCACCGAACTGAGTGGCCAGGTCCAGACGGGAATCTGGGCCTAGAGCTCATGCTCTTAACCACTATGCCTTCTAGTTTTGCACAAAATTTGAGGGACTAAGAATACTAACAAGTCTCCTCCTACATCTACCACTGGATCATACTGGGAAACTCAGAATGTTAGATATTAGAACCGAGGGGGGAGGGGGCTCAAATAAAAGTCCTATCATCACCTCATTAATAATATCTTACCTACATTATCCCAAATAATCCTCAGGACAACACTATAAGGTGTTACTACTACTACTACTACTACTAGCCATGTTGTACAATAAAGAACCTGAGCTCAGAGAGGTCTAATGCTATGTATGCCCAAGGTCACACAGCTTGGAAGTGACAGAGCTGGGATTCATACTCTGGAAACTTGGTTTCAAACCCTTGCTCATAACAGCTAAACTAACTATATAAAGGTCCAAGAAAGTTGGGTGAACTGCTCATGAATTCATACCCCAATTCAAATCTACTGAATCCATGTACTTTCAGGAAAAAGTATGGTACGAAGAACAGACTTTAGGGTGCCTGGGTGGCCCAGTCAGTTAAGCATCTGCCTTGGCTCAAGCCATGATCCCAAGGTCCTGGAATCCAAGTCCACATTGGGCTCTCTGCTCAGTGAGGAGCCTGCTTCTCCCTCTCCCTCTGCCTGCCACTCTCCCTGCTTGTGCTCTGTCAAATAAATAAATTCAAAACCAAAAACCCCTACCAACATAGGCTTTAAAGTCATACAGACTAGAACATGAATTCTCCTATTATATCTGTTTGGACAAAATTTACTATACCCTTTGGGCCTTAGTATCTTCATCTGAAACATGAAAATAATACCAAATTAATAGAGGAGTTTTAAGAATCTAAAATACACTACCATGAAAAGCAGCTAATAGAAGGGCTGGTACATAATAGAAGCTCAATAAATACCATTTCCTTTGTATCTACCTTTCTTTTCTAAATCCTGCTACAACTATAGAACACTGTGTGACTAATGTGTGACTTCAGTAAATAATGAAATTCCATTCAGTCCAGTGACAGCTTGAGTATGCCCAAGAACAGAGAGATGACTTTAGAACACATGAGTCTTACACATGAGGAAATGGGTATATGAACCCAAAAAATTTCCACTTCTTTCCTTCTTTTTTTTAAAAAAAAGATTTTATTTATTTACTCATGAGAAACACAAAGAGAGAGGCAGAAGACATAGGTAGAGGGAGAAGCAGGCTCCCTCTGGGGAGCCTGATACAGGATTCTCAATCCTAGGACCCCAGGATCATGACCTGAGCCAAAGGCAGATGCTCAACCGCTGAGCCACCCAGGCGCCCCAAGAAACTTTCACTTCTAAAACAAAATTCCTAGGCTCATTTATCCTTCACTGTCAAAGTTCCACAGGAAAACTTTTATTTCAAGGTAAACTCTGGTGCTGTCTCAAGACAAAGAAATACCCATGAATCAAAGCTGCAATATAAAAGGACTATTTAAATTTGGAAATAAAATTCTGGAGAACTCATCAATATTTTGAAAGGACTGAGATAAAAATATTTTGATAACTCAGGTCCAATGATGATGGTGAGGAGATAGACTGAGTTAGTGGAGACTAATACAAATGTTGGAACCTTCTGATACGTGCTTCCATCTTTACAGCACAGAGAAAGAGTAATCACCTTCAATCAGCATTATCCTCCAACATGGAGGAATACTGCCTCAATGGCTATAATGTCTAGAGCTCAAAAAAAAAAAAAAAAAAAAAAAAATCGGAAATCCAATGGAGCTATTTTCAAATCTACCACTGCCACAAACTCCCCAATTTGCTTGACTGCTCCCTGAGTGCAAAACTATGTCTCACTCCTCTGCTCAGTCCTATAGCATCTAGCATAGTCATTTACTCAAAGCACATGTCTGGCAAATGCTTGTTGAATTGAAATTCAATACTTAGCTTCCAACATTGTCTTTCAGAGCTCTCCTACTTGCCTAAAGGTGTTTTAAAAAAAAAATCAGAACCGTTTACCAATGAAGTCTAAGAGTAAAGAATGCTGAATAATTCTCCAGCACTGTGCAGAACACCTCCAAAAGGCACAATACAAACACTACCAGAATTCCAAAGTAGGGAACACCTTGCTTTTCAGAAGCTACCACCCAAGTGACTTCAAAATTGTTTCCCATCAACTCTAAGTAAAACAACAATGACTTGCAGTCTAAAAGCACTATGTCATTCTTACAAAGCCTCTAACTTGTAGTTTTATGGGAAAGTTACCCCACCTTACAATGCATATAAACTCAGATCTGGAAGAGATCATGAAAGGTACACAGTAAAGGATTGCTGAATGAATGATATTATCAGGTAAACTAACCATGGTTAAATGTTACAGCAGAGGCATGTACAAAGTACTAGAGAAACATGGACAGAAAAGGCTACACGTGCCCAAGACAAGGTAGGAAAAACAACAAAATGGGAATAGCATTCTAAAGAAAAGTTCACCACACAGTGAAAGGGGCAGAGGACATTTCGGGCAGAGGTAACACCAGGTGCAAAGGAAGAGGTACTATGAGAGCATCTAGAAAAGAAATTGCTGGTTATGGCCAAAGACCATGTCGTATGTGAGGAAATGGCAGAAGAATCTACAAAAGTAAACTAGTTCAGATTATAAAGGGTCCTAAGTACTATGCTAGTATTTGGACACATTACTCTAGGCAATGAGTTCACGTGCAGTCCGATCAGATCTGTAGCTCAAAAACATGTCGTGCCAACTAGAATTAAACCACAACTAACCACAAAACCAAGAAACAAGTAATGTTTGATCTTACTCCTCTTTCAAGAAAAAAAGAACCTAAGTTCTTAAGATGATTGGTGAGGCTCACACACATACATGTACACACTTCTGGAGGATATCCTGGGTTCAATAAAGACCAAAATCAATTATAGACAGCAAGCTGACAAACATCAAAAGTATGTTTCAAAACCACATCAATATTTAATGAAACCAAGCTCGAAAAGGGCTAAGGGACATATCCAAGACCCTGTTAGTAGTCGGTGGCAGGGCTAGGACAAAATCTTAGTCCAGGGTACTTCCTAGGTCTCCACAACTAAACAATGTTGTTGTTTCTTTCCCTTGTGCAAGGAAAGTCTCTGCAAGGCAGAAGAGAGCCAAGGACAGCAAAAGTTAAGGGTGTGAAATGATGAATAGCATGAATACTAGAACCAGGCTTACACGCTGCGAGCACTACATAAATTCTCACCATCATTTATGATCATCTCTCTGAAGAATCATATAATCGCTGGTGGTTCACAGCAACCCCCATTGCAGCTTTTCATATGTGATTCGAAAGTAGGCAAAGACCAAGAGCTGTAAACATGTGGTGATGTTTCTACCTTTGGGGGGAGGGCTCTTGGAGTCCTCCATAGACAGCTTCAGCTGCTGTATGAACTCGCCGCCATACACACTTCTTTCTTGCCAGATGTTCAGCAATCTTTCTAAAGGTTTTTTACAGCCTTCATCTGCCTCTCTGCCCAGAAAAGACGAAAAGATAGATATAAGCTTAAGATTTTTTTGTGTTTAATTAGGACAGATCTACTTTAAAAACAACTGACTAAACGATTTACATATTTAAAAACAGAAAGAAAAGTATGATACATATTGTGATAAATAGATACCCAAAATTTGACCAGAAACTGCATTCTTCCTGTGGCATGCAGGGAAGACAGAGGGAATATGTTATAAAAGTTATCAGTCTTTCTTTATCTCTTGAAAGATGGATCAAATTAGGGCAAAAAGCCAATAGGCTGATTGTTAAAGAGAATTACCAAAAACTGATCATTTCAAATGTGACAGCTTGCTTTTTAAGAAGACATTAATTGAAATGTGGTGCCAGACATTCTGCTGGAAATTAAAGGGAGCCAAAACCTTTAAGGGTAGAAAACACATGGTTTTAAAAAAAAACAAATGTTTAAAAATGGGGAATAAATTCACCACAACTCATCAATGCTAATACAGCAACACCTCAAGATGCCTTATGAATATAAAAATACACATATACCAAGTCTGATCTCAACTACTTCAGTCATTTTAATCCTGGGTTAGGTACTAGTCCCCACTCCCACAAAGGTATTTAATGGATAATCTTAGAACATACTGAGCGTAAGATAGCCCTTTGTAATTTACATCTAAGAGAAGCTGTATGGTTTTTTCCTGACATATTGCACTCTTGAAACAGAGTATTTTTGATGAGATAACTGTAACTAGTACTCAGTGTGCAACAACTGCTTACCAGAAAATGTCAGACAGCAAGTGGAAGAGTAGGGGAAGACTTTCTGAAAGCAAAACAAATTCCCTCACCATCCACAGTATTACTATGACTTGTTCTAGTTTGTAAAGCTATCTGGATGTTAACGATCTTATTACCCGGAGTGACTTCCAACAAGAAGGGATATCCTGAGACCTTAGTTTCTAAGCCAATATCTTTTACAGGAATTTCAAGAAATCATACCGAATTCAACAGAGATGGGAACTTCATCCACCCTTAGCCCTGTTAGCACTTTTCTAAAACTTATGTTTACACTCAAGGTAGCATAAGGGTTCAGCTTCATCTGGTCAGACTGCATTATTTGTGAAGTATTTGTGAAGTATGGCAAATTTCACTACATTAGGGTCAAAGTACTAAATCAGGGTACACACAACCTATTTTTTTGGTCAAGGTTTTTTCAAGTCAGAGGTGAGGGGGGAAAAGGGAAAAAATTCAATGATAGTTTATAAAACTTAAAGCTATGACTGAAATTATATAGTATGCTTCCACCCTTATCCTTCTACAAGCTAATCTTAAGCTTTAAAAATTCTGTTGCGTCCAGGCAGATTATGTCACTTTTGCTTAAAACTTCCAATGGTTCTTCCCATTTTCCCCCAGAATAAAAGTGTGAAAGTTCTTATAAATCTTACAAAACCATTCTCAACACAGCTCATTATTTCTTTGGCCTCACCTACCCTACCCCTTCCTTATTCCCTAACAGCTACCCTAGCCCTCTGGCCTCAGGGACTTTGCACTTAAAGTTCACTTTGCCTGGAACCACATTTCCTTACTTTGTGACATGACTCAAGCATCCCTTCCTAATCTCCCTATCTAAAATCACACTCCCTACCCATACTTAATTTATCTCCATACAATTTATCTTCTGATATGCTTTACAGTTTATCTGTTTATATTTTATCCATTTGAATGCAACTTCCAAAGGGATAGCGATTTGTCCTCTCCTCACCACTGCTACCTACCCTAGAACAGGCACAATATTGGCCTAATTGTAATCTTCCTTGAAAATTTTTAGATAGATTTCGATAAGCCATGTATAATGAATTACCTTTCAACAATCATCTTCCCACAACAAAGCCATTTGTGTCAGACATCAGCTAAATACTCACCTGTTCATTCAATGCGGTTTATGAAATACTGTGCTTGTAATATGAAGAACAAGACCTAGGACCTGACCTCTGGGGCCTAACCCAGGGACCCCTTCCCTTTCAACACCCCAACGGGGCACTCAACCATATGTATCTTCTGCTCAAAATTTGCTCCTTCTCATACATGTGCTTTTGCTCATGCTATCTTCTCTCCTTTAAATGGAACCCTCGAAGTAGAACAATGTGAAGAGGGGAGAAGTTGGGAGTAATATAGGCTTAAGTATCTAAGGAGAATATGGAAATAGCAGAAGAATCTGGAGGGGTAGAGTGGAATTAGATTATGAAGGCCTTGAACACCATATTAAGTATGTGTACCTGTGGCCTTTATCCTAAAGGCAACGGGAAATCTTTGATGAGATCAGATGTATGGCGTGGAAAATAAAATAATTGTAACTACTATAACCAAATCACAACTAATCAGAACTGAACTGTTTGATACTTTTAACATACAACCTGTTCTCTGCAAATTCTCTGTTCACTAAAAAAAAAGAGAAACCTATCACGACAACAAATTCTTATCAAGGATTTAGTTAAGGGAAGAGATACAATGCAGACCAAATATTTGGGACTCAATTTAGACTAAGACTGATTTAGGGTACAGATTCAGCCACATTATGATACGCAATGGAAACTGATACATGAACCTATAATAACCTACAGTCATTTTCAAAAAGCTTTTACCACTAATGGGAAAAGCCAAAAAGGGGCTGTAGTTTAATTGGTGAATTCAATTAACCTGGATAGGTTAATTCCTATCCAGAAATATAGTAATATAGTAAATCAGTTTTGCCAGATAAGTTTCAAAGCTTCAGATACAACAGTCAAGAAACCTTTTTCCTCATGAGGTTTGTCCTAAGTAGCTTCAATGAACTGAAGTCCCATTAGTATTTGGAATTGGATACAACTAAAGCAATGAAGTAGTTTTATAACAGAACTATCTTCTCAGGTTGCACTAACTCCATTCTAAACTGAGAAACCAGAGTGGACACCCAGGACTCCAAGGTGGCATCATCTGTACCAGTGAAGGAAAAGCAACTCATGGAGGTGAAACTAGGAGAGCTGCCAGGCTGGATACTGATGTGGGATTTCACCCCTAGCGGTACTGCTGGAGCATTTCAAAGAGGTTACTACCAGTATTACAAGTATATCAATGTGAAGAAAGGGGACATCGCTGGGATTTCTATGGTGCTGGCTGCTTATGTGCTTTTCAACTACTGTCATTCTTACAAGGAGCTCAAAAATGAATGGCTACGCAAGTACCACTGAAGAGGGCCCAGTGTGGAAACACATTTGGCATTCCTGACCATGACTTTTGCCTGGCATCCTTGAATCCTTCCATTGCCTAATTCACAATTAATATCCAATAAAAGTTGACTGGTACTCGGAAAAAAAAAAAAAAAAAAAAAAAGCAGAAACCTTTAAGTGAAAAAAGTCCTTGCCATTAACCAGTGAATTATGCAGAAAATGATAAATAAGTATCTAAATGTAACTTATGTTAAACACAACTTAGTATGCACTTCTAATAATAATTATAAACTCAATCACTGCAAAACCAATCTGAAAAGTGTAAACTGTATATTATTCAGACAGAATCGCTGCTTGAAGTGTCAGCTGAGGCCTTGCCAAGCCAACTTGGGGGCCTTTTCTTCCTCTGTAGTTCTAATAGTATTTCTTTGGTGTATCAACTATAATTTGTGTGTTTCTGTCTTATCCCATGCACAGCAGCCCTGTGGTGAGCCTACTAAAAGTAGGAATTCTAAATATCCCCAGTGCTTCCAACAGAGCCTCATGTGAAACTGGAGCAGAAATGTTCCATTGCCAATTATGCAGAAAAGAGCGTAGCAAGCCTGAGACTGCCGCCCTTAGAAAACCCTGCTCACTAGGCTTGCCCTTGGCTGGCATCTGGAAACTCAGGTTTCAGGAGTGTTCCTGCAATTTCCTAACTGATAATCAGAGTGGTTTACTATGCCTAAACTGTTTGTGCTAGCAATATCATTTATGCTGAATACCTGCTTTCTTTCTGCAAGTTGGAAATTTTGGCAGAGGGTACCTGTGGCTAATGCCAATAAAGACCCTGGGCACTGAGTCTCTAATGAGCTTCCCAGGTACACAACACTTCACACATGTTGTCACAATTCACAGATGGAAGAATTTTGTATGTTTTATGTGACTCCACTGTGAGAGGATTCTTGGAAGCTTATACATGGTTTCCTCTGGACTGCAGCCCATACACCTTTTCCTTTACTGACTTTTGCTCTGTATCCTTTCACTGTAATAAATCATAGTCATAAGCACAACTATATGCTGAGTCTTGTGAGTCCTCCTAGCAAGTCACCAAACCTGAAAGTGGCCTTGGGGATCCATGACACATAGTAAAGAAGTATGTATATGATGATAAGTCCAAATTGACGTCTCCAGAAATTAATTTCCTACTGAGTTTCCGACTAGTTCATCCATCCACTTATCTGGCATCAGCCCTTGGAATATCTATAAGCCATCTCAAACTTAACCTGGCCAAAACTCCTGACTTCCTCTACCACATCTTTTCCTCAAATTTCATCGCAGCAAACAGCACCAGCAGCCAGCCACTAAGTCATGTCAAAAACCTAGAAATAATCTGATTTTTCTTTTCCTTCACAACCAGTTCCCACTCAACTCCCACAAATCCTATCAATTTTACATGGGAAGGTGAGGCAAATTCATCCACAAAGTAAACATTTGATAAACTGGAAGCTATTACTATTTTTTCACTCTCTGAGTCCTAGCCAATGTAATCTCTAGACTGTAGAAAGGCAATGCCCTTCATACCCCTGTCCCTGTCTCTCCCTTGACCTTATAATCCATTCTCCACACCAAGCCAGAGGGACCTTCTAACACATGATGGAATAAATCATTCCTCCACTTAAACTAATCACTGACATCCCATCAGAATAAAATTCTTTCTCCCAGGGCTTACAGGACATATGTGATTGGTACCTGCCTACCTCTCTGATCTTATCTGGATGCTGCTTTTCCCTTTGCCCAACACAACTGTTCTAACCACACTGGCCTTCATTCTGATCCTCTTAACATGCCAAGATTATTTCTACTTTAGGTTCTTTTTAATAGCTGTTTGTTCCTACTTCACATGATTGCTCCAAATGTCATTTCCTTAGAGAGGCTTCCTTAACCACACTAGAAGAGATCTCACTCCGGGCTGATATTCTATTTCATTATGTCCATGTTATCACCCTCTGAAAGTATCTTGCTCATTTATTTGTCCTTGCCTGCCTTGTTCACTGCTGCTCCTCTAGTGTCTACCTCAGTACCTGGCACATAGAAGGCACTCAAATACATGTTGAATGAAAAATGAAGTGCACAACTATATCCAAACTGAGGAGAAAATAAGAAGGCATTTGTGTGGGGAAAACAGTTCAAAGTCTAGCTACTTAAACTGCTATTCAGATGAAATCTCACCTATGAGCTTGGCAGCTTCCTCTGACCTGAGAGGTTTGGTTTGTGGTGTTGGGGGGGGGGGGGGGGGGAGGAAAATTATCATAGAGATTCCTAATCAATTTTGGTCAATATTAATGGGTCCACTATCTTTGTTCATCCACTAGGCACAGAAAACCATACAGGGTACTTGTTACTACAGATAAGGTACATTAGGATTGAAGTGAGTAGCTAGCTTTTCTGTTCTAACAAAGGTAGGAGGAAGAGGCTTGGAAACATAGGGATCCTGAATCTAATAGCAAAAAGGACCTTAAAAGAAAAAGAAGAGGGGGGGGGGGAATAGACACACACACACCCCCCCCCCCCACTGTAAAGGATCAGGCTTAGTTTCCCCATAATGCCATAGAATCCAAGACATTTTCACAGCACCTCCTAGATAGGTTTTAAGATGTTACACCAAGTAAAAAAGTTTTCAATCCCAGTATTGCCCATCCTCCTTCTCTTACTCCCTTCTACTTACCCGTTCCTGGCTTGGGGGCAGTTAATAATTACTGTTCAATTTTTAAACAAAAATGTTATGTTTACTATCCCTACAGGAAATTATTTTAGTCCATTTCCCATACCCTAATTAACTCATTCAACAAATATTTACTATATCTCTACTGTGTCAGGGCAGACCACAATGATGCCCAACTCCTGAGACACCAATCACATCAAGGCTACATCAATGGTACTCCCTAAAGCTATGTAACCTGGCAGGTCTGTGCCAGACACTTTACTAGGTGCCCAGGATACAGCAAAAAACAGAGAAGAAATGGTCCTTCTCATCACAAAGTTTACAATTTAGCATATTTCCGTAACTGAGCAAAGACTGGGGACCAGGCATCGTACTACTGCATACTTTCAAACAGACTTGTGTATTTCTGCCCCACGGCAACTTCAGTGAGGTAGGGGATGTTGTCCCCATCTCATCAGTTAAGAAACCTGGGCTCAAAAAGCTAAGTAACACATCTGAGGTCACTGAAGACAGTGCTGGAGGTAGAGCTACAGCTCAAGAAACTGAACTGCATCTTCTGAAAACAAGAAAGTGCCTGGCTCCAATTTGAGATAGCACTTCTAGTAGTCTAGTAAGCATACTGTTCTAAGGATTCAGGATTATTTCAAGATCATAACGCATTCTGCTTCTTCAGTCCATGTTCATTAAAAGTAAGCACCAGTTACATAGTTGACAAAAATCTTTTTCTCATCTCTAAAAAACTTAGGTATCATTTCTTTCTTTTGGAGTTTTCATTTTATTCCTTCAAACTTCCCAAATCTTTCAAGGAATGCTAGACTCATTTATACATTTGAGACCTTTCACTTATACTTCAGACCCTAAAACAATTTTGTTTGACCAACTGGTCTCCTTTTTGCCCTTCCTAATTTCCTTTTGCAAAGATGTTTCTTATATGTTTACTAAGTAATATTTCTGTGAAAAATAGTTTTTCTTTGCTCCCCTTAGCAACTAAACTGTGTATCCAGAAAAGCAATTTGTTTTTAAGTAGATAGAAGTGATTTATAGAAGTTTTAATCAAATGTGTTTTCTGTGATCTTCGCTACATGTGTGCTCTATGCACTAGTCCTCTCATTCAAAAACACAGTAGTGAGGGATCCCTGGGTGGCGCAGCGGTTTGGCACCTGCCTTTGGCCCAGGGCACCATCCTGGAGACCCGGGATCGAATCCCACATCGGGCTCCCGGTGCGTGGAGCCTGCTTCTCCCTCTGCCTGTGTCTCTGCCTCTCTCTCTCTCTCTGTGTGTGACTATCATAAAAAAAAACAAAACAAAACAAAAAAAAAAACACAGTAGTGGTAGAGATTTAATATAATACAGCCAGTGCAAGTATCTACTTTCCAGGCGGGGATAATTATTATCTTTGCAGTCACAGTAATGACCACTATTTTTAGTAAAAGAGATATCTAAACATCTAGAAGGAAGGAAGTAAAAATGAAGACATAACCAACTAATATCTTGCTATTACGGTTTTGTTACTGGAATGTTTCTTGGTACTATTTAGCTTTGTTTTCTGACCATAAACCAATGAGACAACTCAGCCAAACCAAGAAAAACAGTATATTCAAAAATGAATTCAACAAAGGAACACATCTAGGGAAAAAGATGTTCTACAAGTGCCTGACTCAATCCCTTCAAGGTATCAAAATGTTTACACATCTGAGACAGTTCTTAAGGGTGCAACAAAACATAAAACCGTAATTTGGCCTCTGCAACACTCTGTAAAGCACACCCCTGTAAAATATGAAGTTGTCAATTTGCAAAGACTATCCCAGAAAAGGAAAGAACAATAAGGAGCAAAGTGTAATGCATTTAAACACCAACCCAAACAAAAAAACCAGACAACATACCTGGCAACATGAGAAAAGGCATCCACAAGAACAGATTCAAATTCTCTAGTGAATTCAGGTCCTTTCCTTTTACTGTTTTGGATGACATCATTGGCTAAGTACAGAAAAGTAAGCTTTCTATTTGATTTGGCTGGAAAAAAGAAAAAAAGAAAATTTAATTTACACCAAGGAAATTTTCAGTCCACAATTCTTCTGCCCTAAGCTACTCCTAGAGAATATTAAGACAAGCATCATCTACTTGAGATCAGGGTTCCTTTATGTTTGAAACAACAAATTAAGTAACTTCTTGACATCACTAACAAAACATGTTTGAGAATACAATTTTAAAAAACAAAACAAGAGCAGGTCATCTTCATTTCTGTGATATTTTAACCACGGTAACTGACGGTAAAAATAAAGATAATCCAAAGAAAATTCCTCAAGGATAAGCAGTCAATATTCTCAAGAAGACATATTAAGACCAAGGTCTTCATTTATTTTACTGCAAAGATGAGCAATTTAAATTCACTATTAATTACCAAATACTCTAGAATGAAAGACTGAGCTAGGTTTCAGTTTTAAAATAGATTCTTGTAATTTAGGTTCCCACACTGAGAAGTTCTCTTTGAAGATTCCAATAACAATCATCAGTCAATGATATCAACTCTACAACTCAGAGAAATCTCTAGATGCACCAATAGATATTTATCTCAAATACAAATATATATTAATGCTACATTATTACTGTAAATTTAAGGATGTCTGAATTCTGGATATGCAAAATTATGGCTCCCACAAAAACCATAATTCTTCTCTCTTATACATACTAAATGTAGTATTTCCTATTACTCTATATGGTATCATATATTAAACCATAAAAACCTCATGCACTTTGTCTGAGTTACAGTTGCTTGGGGGAACATTACTGAATTTCCTGGCTTCTATGCACATAACTTCTCAACCGTAAAGTTACATCACCATCATTTTTGGTCCCAGTTTTCTTTTAAAAGAAATAAATAAAAATATAATCAGACAGTCCAAAACACTAAATTTTCTCCAATGCTAAAATATCTGAAAAACTAAAGCAAGCCTTCTATCAACCTTTACATACCTGAAAAACTAGTCCTTACTCTATTCCTCTCAGAAACCAGTTGTTTCTTTTGAAATGCACACAGCATGTATAAATTTTGACACAGCAGGCATAAGATGTGACATTTTTAAAGGAGCTACAGAAGAATAACCCAAGTTAAAAACAAGATTTTTAAGAGCATGTAACAGTTTAAAATGACTTAAATTATTTATAAAATTGAATATGGATACCCTGAGTTGTATTAACCTTCTGGTAAGAAGCTAGTTCCCAGGGCTAACTGATGATAATATCTTTTTTTTTTTAATTTTTTTAAATTAATTTTTATTTATTTATGATAGTCACAGAGAGAGAGAGAGAGAGAGAGAGAGAGAGGCAGAGACATAGGCAGAGGGGGAAGCAGGCTCCATGCACCAGGAGCCTGATGTGGGATTCGATCCTGGGTCTCCAGGATCGCGCCCTGGGCCAAAGGCAGGCGCCAAACCGCTGCGCCACCCAGGGATCCCACTGACGATAATATCTAATCTTTAACTATTCTAACTATTATCCAAAGCAGATCAAGTGTCAATAGTTACAATGTCTACCAGTGCTACAAAGGTATCATTATGACAAAGGCTTTTCTTTCTTTGAAGCAAACCTTGTTCTGGGATGTTGCAACAAGTAAAACTACCAAGTCTATATAACCCACGAGTTAAGGGATTCAAAAGGACAACAGAACTTCAACAAAGCAAATCTGACTAAGTGAAGTTTTATAAATGCCATAAAAGAAATGTTTAAAAACCCAGAATTCACTGTATAAAACGTCAATTTGGACAATTAAGACATGATACATTTTTCAGTACTGCAAATATGATAGCCAAGAGACCGGAGTCAAAGTTTTCACTATTTACAATGCCAATTAAGTTTTTATCATCCTCAAACTTTGCAATGGGGATTTATTCAAGATCAAACGCTATCCCTCTACATCCAGCATCCTGAAGCCAAAGTCAGCATGTGTGTAAAAGTGGTATCACAAAGCCCTGACCACTTGAACACATACACCCTCTACTCTAGTCCCAGGTGACAGCTCACTTGTTGAGACAGCTTTCCAATATGACAAAATAAATCCTTTTACCCTCTATCTATGCCTATTCCAAATGGGATGGAATAGTTATTAGGCAAAATTTATACAACTAGTTGACCAAAAAATTTAACTTGTTTAGCTGGTTTTGACATCTAAGAAAGTTGGGGTGTGTGTGTGTGTGTGTGTGTGTGTGTGTGAGCCTATTTATCTGCATTCATGCCAGCATATAAAAACATTACTAAAAAATATTCATCTAAGAGCATTTTACATCAAACTTCTCCATAAAGGAAAGTTCTACCTAGAACAGAGCCCAAAGGGATACATTAAGAATTATTCCTAGAAAGTGGAAAGACAATAACCCATCAGGAATAAAAGTAGTAGTTAAGCAAATAATAATAACTTCTTAAATCCTGTAAATATTTTGACAGCGACTCAAAGATAGTCTGAGAAGAACATCTTCCCTAAGATAGAACATCTTAGGGAAAATGACTTAACCACAGATAGAAATGTCCACTTTTAAAGACTCAGGGTGGGCCAGAATCTAAGGGGCTAGTCAATTTGAACTGAAGGCATAAAATCTTTTTCCACTTCATTGTGGAGGCATTCTCAATTCATGAAAGAAGCCTTGGTATTAAGAAGCTGTATCCTGAGGCTTGGAAGAGCATCCTCTACCTTAGCACTATCCAATATGGTAGCTACTAGCCATATATGGCTACTGAACACTTGAATTGTAACTAGCATAATTATTTAAAATTTTAGTTCCTTGGGGCTACTGGGTGGCTCAGACAGTTAAGTGTCTGCTTTCAGCTCAGCTCATGATCTTGGGGTCCTGGGATCAAGCCCCACATTGGGCTTCCTGCCCCATGAGGAACCTACCTCTCCCCCTATTTCTGCCCTCCCCCTCCCCTGAGTTCTCCCTCTCAAATAAATAAAATCTTAAAAAAATTTTTTTAAATTCCTTAGTCACATATTTCAAATGCTCAATAGCCACATGTGGCAAGTGGCTACCTTGTTGGGCATTATGGATATAAAACATTTTACAGAAAGTTGTATTAGGTCGTGCTGTTTAGATCCTCTGTTCAACCATGAAAATGAAGTTGGAGACAATCGAACTCCTAACCTATTTTTAAACTGTGTAACAGGCACCATGCTAAATGTTATAGGTGTTGAAAAGAAACAAGGAGACCTAGTTTCTCCCTCAAAACACAAACCTAGTGAAAAAGACAGAACTAGTAAGCATGGAATAAATGCTAAATTGGTATGGGATGGGGTGGGATACATTGACTAATTCTGATCAACATAAGTGCTATGGGTTTGGTTGGAGTCCAAATGATCATCTTCACTTACTAAGGGGCACTGAGGCACTGGATACTTGAAAGTACAAATTTTGGCATCAGAGGGCTCTTACTTATGCTCCAGCAATATGCCCCTAACAAAGCACTAATCTCTTCATATCTTTACCTTCTCATCTATAAAAGAGAGATAACAATGCTGGTCTCCTTAAAACATAAGGTACTATGAAATTAGGATCACATGAGATTAGGGTTAAAAGTGCTTCATAGATGAATGCACTCTCTAAATTGTTATTTTCCATAACTCAAGGGTAGAAGAAGGAGAATTCGGGGGCTCCAGACTCTATTCTCCAACTGCCCAGAGGGGACCCCATCTCAGTACAGCATACAGCACATGTATTTGTGGGAAGGCGAGTCTCTGCGAGGCTAGAACTGGGTTGGTCTCCTGGAAGAATCCAGGATCTTGGTGTCTGACAGCCTAATGCAATCTAGCCTCACCAGGTCTAAGGCACTGAAAACACCACTTAACCTTCTCCATCTCACAGAGAGTAGAAAACACATGTAAAGTTACTTCCTATGCTATCAAGGGCCTACTACACAGAGGCTGCTCTAAGCTCCAAAATGGCTCTAAGCTTCATTTCCTCAGCTTCCTGGTAGGGAATTATCAGGTTAACAGCTATAAAAGTGCCCATCCTGCCCCACCAGGCTAAAAGCAACTTGAAGGCAAAGACCATGCCTTACACTGAGTCACCAGTAGTCCCTTTTCACCATTACTGTACTCGACACCATGCTAGATGTTCATTTGGATTTTCCTGTTTACTCCTTACCACAGCCAAGTTGTTTGAGCCTCAGTTTTCCTCATCTGCAAAGTTCCTACTCCAGAGAACTCTGAGAATTTAAAAAATGACAGTGTATGTAAAAATACCAGTACTGCACCGGGCACATAATTAAAGGCACAGTAAATATCAGTCTTCATCACCTCCATGTCATAGGTAAGGAAACTGAGGGTCAGAGAGGCTAAGCCGCTGGGGTCAGTGAATAGCAGAATCAGGCTTAAATTCCAGGCAGATGGCCTCTGGAGCCAACGTGTTATCAGGCATCCAACCCGGTGCCTGGCACTGAACGGGCTGAGCTCGGGGTCCGTCTGTCAGATCCTGAGCAGGGCCTGGAATCAATGAAAGATGCACGAGCCTGAGAGGCAAGGTCTAGGCAGCTCGGCCCCCGAGGCGTCCACAATGGGGGTAACTGTACCCACTTCACAGATGTGTCCGAGGACCCAGTGTGAGGATATTCAGAAAGGTCTTGGCATGGTTGACCCGCACAGAATAAAGGCTCTGCAAGGGGCAGCTACCCTCGTCCTCGTCCTCGTCCTCGTCCTCCGGATGAGAAAACCAGAAGCACAGAGATGAAGCCCCTAGCCCAGTGTCATCCGGCTAGTAGGCGGCTGAGCCAGGACTGCATCCCGGTGGGCAGTCTCACTCCAGAGTGCTCTGGTTCTCACTCCAAACGCTCAGCCGAGCCACGGGCACACAACAGCCTAGGGCCAGTGCCCTCTACGAGGCTGTCGAGATAAGAACAGTCCCAGGTGTCAGGAGTAGCGGGGGGGGCAGGGGGGGGCGGGGGGTTGGACGAGCTCGCAGTCTGGGAGCCTCACGCAAGTACCCTGAACCTTCCTGGGCCTCAGTTTCCTTCTCTGAGAAATGGGGATAACACTGCCGGCGCCCCTCAGAGGCGCAGAGGCCCGGGCTTGGAAAGCAAGAAGCTGAGGGGAGCCTCGGGAGTGGGATGGGGGGAGGGCCCAGGGGGTGTTTACCTTTGCGGAGCTCTCGGTGCCACACAGAAACGATAGGTCCCGCGTGCTTGCGGTGGTGGATGAGCCACAGCGACAGGGTCTGCACGCTCTGCTGAGAGTTGCTCAGCTCCGAGAGCTTCTTCTCCAGCGCCGACTCGGAGAAGGAGGACATGGTGGCGGCGGCGGGGCCCTGCAGGGAGCGGCCTGGGCCGCCCAGTGCGGCGGGAGGAGCGACCGCACGAGGCCCGGGCCTCACCGGACCGCCTGCGGGGCTCTTTACTGACTGACTGACGGCCAGGGGGGCGAGGAGGGGGAGGGGATGGGTCTCCGCAGTAACAGCCGCCCGCGCCGCCGCCACAAGATGGCCACCGACCTCTCACCCCGCCGCGAGCAGGGTCAAAGGGCAAGGGCCGGAGTAGCTGGGCACCGGGAGGTGTCAGAGCTACAGAAAAACGCCCCTCCAGTGGCGGCGGCCTCCCCGAACCTCGCTCAGGGCACTTCGAAAGCGACAGACCGGCAAAAAAGCGCAATCCGGCGGCCTCCGGAAGGCGCTTTGACCGCTCGCGCCCGCACGCAGGCGCAGGGAGTCTCTCCGGAACCCTTTCTCCCGCTCCCGCAGAACCTTTCTGGCGCTCTGTGGCGCGCTAGTTACACGTCACTTCCGGCGGGGCGAAGGAGGCGGGAGAGTGAGGGAAAGGCTGGAAGACGAGGTAAGGGAAGAGTGGCGGGAGCAAGAGGGAACCCAGCAACCGGGAACCCGTAGAGGGAGATCCGGTAGAGACACTCATGTCGAGGGATCAGGAATGGGTACGGGGCGGGGGGGCGCTTTCTCCCTCGTCTGGCAGGCCCCAGGCCGCAGTCGTCTCCGTACACGTCCTGCTCTCCGCCCCCCCCACCCCCAGCTTCCTTTGGTTGTGCCAAGCCACCCACGTGCACTTTTCACGCCTTGGCTCTTGCTGTTCTTTCTCCAGAGGTGACCCCCCGCCCCCCGCCTTCTCATCTGGTGCCCCCACTCAATCTCCAGGACCACCCTTTAATGTCCAGTTCTGAGCTTTACTCTGACAGCACTGCCATAAAACACACCTTTGTGCTCTTAATTTAGTTGCTTCTTTGAGGAAATTGCGTGCTGCCCTTGTGCTGCCCTTGCCCTCTGGGGGGCCCATTTGACCGTTTCTCAAATTTAAGCAATATGTTAACCTTTTTGAGAGTGGGGGCAGGGAGGTCATTGGTTCCATTGATCTCCTTCAAAACAGTATTTGAGACTATCCTCTTTACGTATTTTTAAAACGTTTTAAATTCCAAACGATCCAATCAGTAGAGAAATTTGCCTTTCCAGCTGCTGTGGGGTTGGTGGTAGGGAGTTAGGTTGTTGTACACATAACAGAGTTTTAAAAGATCCTGGTTATCGTGGAACTTACCAGTTACGGGGAAACCCTAGTTAAGAGACATTCTTCTAGTTGACTGTTTTTGCTCTCACTGCACCATATTGTAGCTCTTTGTTTAGCTCTTTCACTCCTCTTCCAGACTAGAATCATCGTGATCATATTTGTAGCCAACATAGTGAGCAATTGCTATCAGATTAGATGCTGTTTTCACACAGTAACACATTTAATCCTCACGACAGAGCTATATAAGGTAGTTATTATGTTATTCTCATTTGGCAAATTAGGAAACAAGACAGGTTAGGTTAGACCTACCCAAGATCACATAACTAAGATTAGAGGGAAAGGACTGCATCTTTTTTAGTTTTCTCATCCTGCCACCTTATTCATAGCTGATTGGGTGAATTAATATAAAAAAGGCAAATGCCCTAAAATTACACAGTCAAAATGTGGTTATAATTGTAACCTAGGGCCCCTGAGTTCAAATCTGGACCATGTTTCTATATTAAGCAGCACTATCACATACTGAACACTTACACCAAATCACTTTGTATTAAGCACATTACATATTTTGTTTTACTTGATCCTTAACAACATTTCTGTGGGATGTGGATTGTTATCACTATTTGAAAGATGAGAAAACATAAAACATAGTTGAGTAATCTGTCCGGTATCACTTGGACATAGAAAATGACAGAGCTAGGAGTCACATCAAAGTTATCTGATGTCTAATCCCAAAGTCCTCACTCCTGAGCCAGTGATTCATTTTTTCGGCAAATAATTTTTGAGCACCTATGTCTCAAGCACTATTTTAAGCAAAGCCAATCTACGTCCCCAGAAGCTGACCTTCTGCAAGAGAAGATAGATTTAATAAATATGCAAGTATAAAACAAGTCAGAAAATGGTTTCTACCTTGAATAAAAATCAAGAAGGGTAAGGAGGATGAAGAATGCATTTGTGGGAGGGTAGGAGTGTATTATATATACTGATCAAAAAAGGCCTCCCTGATAGGGTGACATTCGGTCAGAGTCCTGAAAGAAATGAGAGAACAAGCCATATCCTGTATGGTGGAATGTTGTTCCAGGCAGAAGGAAAACCAAGTGCGATTGTCAGACCATTGTTGGCATTTTTGAGGAACAGCAGGACACATGGTAAGGCGGGAGTGATGTGAACCAGAATGCTGGAAATGAGCTCAGAAAAGTAGCCAGGGACCACATGACATGGACCATATCATGTAGGGACCTGTAAACAGTAGGAAGGATTTTAGATAATACTCAAAATGAAATAAGAGTTCACTGAATGCTTTTTGAGCAAAAGAGAACCATCGTGGCTGTTAAGCAGAGAACAGCAAGACTGCAAGGATGGAAGCAGGAAGAGCAGTTCAGCAGCTGTTGTCATAACCCAGGTGAAAGGATGACTCAGAACAGGGTGGAGGTGGTGAGAGATGGTCAGATTCTGGGGATAGGAATCCGGGGATTCTGTCTTTTAGAGGAAGAACAGGATTTGCTGACAAATTATATAAGGTATAAAACAAAGATGAGTCTATATGGCCCCAAAGGTTTTAGCCCAAGCAACCATAAAGATGAGAGTTTGCATTTATTGAATTACAGAAAGAGCTGATCTGGGGAGCAAAAGCAGGAGTTTAGCTTTGTACATACCCACGTGGAAATGCCTATCCAGATAGAGGTGTCTCATAGGCAGTTGGATTTATGTATGGGTCTAGAGTTCAAGGGAGAGATCTGAGAGAGATATAAGTATGGGAGTCATAGGGAGAATAGGACCAGAAAGAAGAGAAATTCAATGACTGATTCCTCAAACACTTCAGCATTTAGAAGCCTGAAAGATAAGATGATAGAATCCTGTGATTTTTCCTTAGCCCGTTAATACGTAATTACACTGATTGATTTTCAGATATTGAGTCAGCCTTCCATCCCTAGCATACACCCTACTTTGTTATGGTGTGTAATTCTTTTTACATGCAAAGTATATCTAATAATATTTTATTTAGGATTTTTTTGCATCTATGTTCATGAAGGAAATTGGTCTGCAGTTTTTTGATTTATGTATTTGTTGGGTTTCAGGATCAGGGTAAAATAGGTTGGAAAAATTTCCTCATTTTTCTAGAATGGTGTAGTATTGGTGTTAATTCCTTAAACGGTTGATAGAAATTCCCAGTGAAACCATCTGGGCCTCTGGATTTGTTTTCTTTTTCTTTTTGAGTTTTTAAATGGCAAACGTTATAAGGTTGGTCAAATAATCTATTTCATATTGGGTGAGCTGTAGTATTTTTTGAGGAAGTCACCATTTCATTTAAGTTGTCAAATGAATATGTGTGTGAAGTTTTTGTGATATTCCTGTATCATCCTTTGATATCTCTGTCTTTCCCTCTTTCAGTCTTGCTAGAAGTTTGTTGATTTTATTGATCTTTTCAAAAAACCAGTTCTTTGTTTCATTGATTTTTCTCTATTTTCAATTTTCAATTTCATTGATTTCTGTTCTCTTTATTATTTCCTTCTTTCTGCCTGCTTTGGTTTTATTTTGCTCCTCCTTTTCCAGGTTCTTAAGGTGGGAGTTTAGATTATTGATCTGAGACCTTTTCCCTTTTTTAATGTATGTATTAACTACAATAAATTTCTCTCGCAAAAAAAAAAAAAAAATTACCCTCTCAGCATGACTGGAGTTGTGTCCCACAAATTTTGATACATTGTATTTTTACTAAATTTCATTCCTTTAGGATCCCTGGGTGGCTCAGTGGTTTGGCGCCTGCCTTTGGCCCAGGGCATGGGCCCAGGGGTCCCAGGATCGAGTCCCACGTCGGGCTTCTGTGTGGAACCTGCTTCTCCCTCTGCCTGTGTCTCTGCCTCTCTCTCTTTTCTCTGTCTCTCGTGAATAAATAAATCTTTTTAAAAAATTTCATTTGTTTCTATGTATCTTCTAGAATTTCCCTTGAGATTGCCTCTTTGATCCATGGATTATTGAGAAATATGTTGCTTAGTTTCCCAGTGTTTAGAGATTTTCCTCCTTTCTCTCTGTTACAGAGATTTCTAGTTTGATTCTATCATAGTTGGGGGACATACTATATTCTCTGTGTCATGACACAGGATGTGATTTGTCTTGATATATGCTCTGTGGGCACTTGAAAGGGTTGCCTGTTGTAGGTTGGAGTATTCTTTAAATGTTAATTAGATCCTGTAGGTAGATGTGTTGTTGAGTTCTTCTGTTATCCTTGCTGATTCTCTACCAATTTTGTCAATTGTTGACAGTAGAATGTTGAAGTCACCACCTGTACTTGGGGTGACCACCTGTACTTTCAGTTTTAATGCATTTTTGCTTCACATATTTTGTGGTTGTTTTGTATTTAGGATTTGTGTCTTGACATAATTCTTTTAGTATTGCTGTGTCTTCTTGATGGGTTGACCCTTTAATGATTATAGAATGTCCCTCTTTCTCAGGTCATTTTCTTTGCTCTGAAGTCTACCTGATGTTAATATAGCCACTCTTACTTGCCTTTGATTAATGTTTGTATATCTTTCTGTGTGTGCTTTTACTTTCAACCTACCTATGTCATATTTGAAGTGAGTTTCTTGTGGAGAGCATAGAGTCAGGTCATATTTTGTAATCTACTTTGATAATATCTGTTTTTTCATTGGTATATTGGTATATTGGTATATTTAATATGGCTATTGATATGTTAGAGCATAATCTTCCATTTTATTTTTTGTTTTCTGTTTGTTCTGTTTTTGTTTCTCTAGTTTTTTTTTTCCAGCTTTCTTATAGGTTACTTGAACATTTCTTTTTTTTTAATATATTTTTAAAATTATTAATTAATTATTTATTTATTTATTTATTTATTTATGACAGTCACAGAGGGGGGGTGGCAGAGACACAGGCAGAGGGAGAAGCAGGCTCCATGCACCGGGAGCCCGATGTGGGATTCGATCCCGGGTCTCCAGGATCGCTCCCTGGGCCAAAGGCAGGCGCTAAACCGCTGCACCACCCAGGGATCCCGTTACTTGAACATTTCTTAGAATCCCATTTTATCAATAGTGTTCCTGAATGTATCTCTTTGGAACTATTTTTTTCTTTAAGATTTTATATATTTATTCATGAGAGACAGAGAGACAGAGACATAGACAGAGGAAGAAGTAGGCTCCATGCAGAGAGTCCGATGCGGGACTCGATCCTGGGACTCCAGGATCACGGCCTGAGTCAAAGGCAGACACGCTTAACTCCTGAGCCACCCAGGTGTCCCTTTGGAACCATTATTAATGGTTCTTCTAGGTATTACGTTATTTGTATGTAACTTATCTTTACCACTACTAGTAAAGTATAGGAACCTTACTTCCCTTTATGTTTCCTTATTCTCTCCCACTTATAATTGTCATAAATATTTCCTCTACATTCACATTTAGATCCAAATCAGACAGTGATATAATTTTTGCTTCAACTGTCAAACACAATTTAGAAAACTCAAAAGAATAGGGAAAGCCTATTATATTTATATGTATCTTCACTTACCGTGTTCTTTCTTCCTCCTTGACATTTCAATATTCCTTTTTCTGATGTGTCCTTTCTGTTTAAAGGATTTCCTTCAGCCATGTTTTTAGAGCAGGCCTGCTGGTGATAAAGTCTCTTAGTTTTCCTTTATCTGAAAATGACTCCATTTCCCCTTCATTCCTGATGGACATTTTTGCTGGGTATAGAATTCTCCGTCTTAATTCTCTGTCTTACAGTTCTCCCCTCCCCCCCAAAGTTACTGTGCCACTTTCTTCTGGCATACATGGTTTGTGATGATAAATCCATTGTCATTTCAATTGTTTTTTCCCTAAAAGCAAGGTATCATTTTTCTCTGGCTGTTTTCAAGATTTTTTTGTCATTCGTTTTCTGCAGTTTAATTATGATGTGATAATTAAATAATTATCTGAAATTATATTGGTATAAATTGGTAATTGGTGTAAATTTCTTTGGGTTTATTCTGTTTGGGTTCACTAAGCTTCTTGAATGTATACATTTATGTTTCTTGCCAAATTTGGTCAGTTTTCAGCCATTATTTATTTGAGTACTTTTTCAAACTTACCCTTTTTCTCCTCTTCTTCTGGAACTCTTAGATCTTTTGTTACAGTCCTGTGGGTCCCTAAAGCTCGTTTCAGTCTTATTTTCTTTCAGTTGTTCAGATTAGGTAGTTTCTAACTACCTAATTAAGTTTTGCAGCTCATAGATTCTTTCCTGCGTCTTCTCCATTCTACTCTTAATCTCAACTACTGACCTTTTTATTATGGAATTTTTCAGTTTTAAAATTTCCATGTATTTTTTTCTTTATATCTCCTTCTTTGCTGAGGCTTTCTGTTCTTTCATTTGCTTCAAGTAAGTTCATAATTGCTTCTTGAAGCATTTTAATTATGGCTGCTTTAGTAACTTTGTCGAATAATTTCTCACATCTCTGTCATCTCAGTGTTTGGTGTATTGATTGTCTTCTTTCAGTTTGAGATCTTGCTGGTTCTTGGTATGATGAATGATTTTTGATTGGACATTTTTGCATTATGTTCTGATACTCTGGATCCTATTTAAGTCTTCTGTTTTAGCTGGCTTTCTCTGATGCCACTCTGGCAGGGGAACCAAGTACAATACAGAAGTCCAGAGTCCTCTCTCAGCCTCCTTTGACACCCAAAGGGAAGGGCTCCTCATTACTTCCTAGGAGAAGTGAGACTTCTAGCTCCCCACTTAGTATCCATTGCACTTCACTGGGGGTGGCCTCATTATTACAGGACAGTAGCCAAAGTCCTACTGTCCACTAGGCCTCCTCTGACACTACCCTGCTGGTGAGGGAAAGGAACATATGTTCTTGATGTACACCCTTTTCTAAGTTAAGAATTGCTTTTCTAAAATGTATTGCCTACCAAAAATCTTGTCTAGTAGAAGCTTTAGATACATAGTATTAGTGTAATACAAGGCACAATTTCACAACTACTCTATAGAGAACAGCTAGAAAGGAAATGAGCTTAAAGTAGTTTCAGGAAGGATTTATGGAAAGTCTCCTTGATTCCCCTCCTCCACCTTCTATTTTGTATACTCCTCTCTTGCAGGGCTAAGTCCCTCCAGTTAACTTTGTAACTCCTTTTCCTTGTCAAGAACTTAGCACAGTACATGGCACATAGTATATGCAAAGGAAACATTTCTAGGCAGAAAGAAAGATGAGTAGGAAGGTACAAAGTTTCAGATATACTAGAGGTTTAATGTTCATCCAGCTTCTTTTACTCATTTATTAAACAAACAGTGGAAACTGGCAGATACTGTACCCATTACTGGGAAAAATCACAAGTAAAGCTGCAACACTAAAAAAGTATACTGTTTGGTTGGAGAGGTGTACAAATAAACCAGTCAGTTTCACCCAGGGTAGTAGTCCTCCAGCGTACTCTGCACACTACTGCCAGATGGATACTGAGCAAGTACTTTCATCACCTGGTTCTCATTCTTCAGAAGACAGAGTTTGTGTAGAATGTATACCAGGCCTGGCTGGTCATCACGCTGACCTTGCAAACTTAAAATAGATTCATAAGCATACCTACCATCCCCCCACCCCAAAGTAGGTTTTGATTCAGTAGCTCTGGTGTGGGGCCCCGGAATCTGTGCTTATGTTGTTCCCCTTGGATTCTAATAAGCAGACTGGAGGAACCTCTGGTATGGTGGAAAGTGTGCATACAGCCTTTGAAGTCACATAGGCTTCAGGTGAATTCCAGGTCTAGCATTGCTTGCTGCGTGACCATGGGCATCACTTAGCCTCTCTGAGCCTTGTGTTACTCAGCTGATGGATGAGGAATTTTTATGTACATAAAATACCTAGTACATGCCTGGCATTTGGTGAGGTTTTCTCCAACAAATATTAATTCTCTTCCTTCTGTTCGAGAACCTATTTTGACAATTCTTATGTCGGAACTCTTGTTTTTGGAATCTGAACCCAGTCTTTTTATCCATATGCTGGTTATTCAAAGTTAGGACTTTTGGAGAAAAATCTTATCTACCAAATTTATGTTATGTTGAAGAAAATTGAAATTCATGGAAATCACACAGCTAGATGTAGAGCCAGGACTTGAATCCAGATAGCCAGATTTGTGTTCTTATTCTGTCCCTGTCTTGGAAACAGCCTAAAAGTGGCCTAGCCAAAATCTAGAGCTATGATTCCCCCTTAAGAATTAATGTAACAAAAAAAAAAAAAAAAAAAAGAATTAATGTAACAAGACCCTATCATAAAGGATGATGTCATCTACCCATAGGAATTACCCCAAGAGAAGAAGAGTATGGAAGTTTTTACCCAGATCCAATTCAGGCATAGCTGATAATAAAGCTCTAGCAATGAAAGAACCAGAATATGGCTGTTGACTCAACAAGCATTTATTGAATGCCTGCTGTGTGCCAGAAGCAATAAACAAACCTGTCAATTATCACTCTCCTAGAGCCTATATTCTAGTGAGAGGAGAGAGACAATAAACAAATAAATAGGTAGGTAATCTGGTTTGATGGATGGTGCTAAGTGCTATGGAGAAAAACTCTGAAGTCAGGGAAAGGAGATAGGGAGTGCCAGGGAGAGGAAGAGTGAGGATGGATTGCAGTTTTAAATAGGAGTGATCAGAGAAGGCTCACTCAGTGTTTATGTTTGAGCAAAGGCCTAAAAGATGAATATATGGTGGAACAGCAAGTGCAAAGGCTCAGGTAGTCAGAATGTCAGTCCTTGGTGAAGTGTGGCTTACTTGCTGTGATGGCATCTCTGTCTTGCCTCTGCATTTATTAGATGCTTTGACTTTTCTTCCTTCTTGCTTTTGCTTGTAACAGGTGTTTTACTTTGAGCAGCCTTCCTTCACGGTCCCAAAGGTAATTCCTGAATTCCAGCACAAATCCTCCTCCCTCCACGAACACTGCACAGTTGATGTTCATTCTCTTTCCAGTTGTCCTTTGGACTTCTTTCTTTTTCTCCCCTTTTCACTTCTTGATTGTATGATATAGTAAGTGCCTTGTGATCTACCATCTTATCCTTTAAGTGTCTGTAAAGTATAGTACCTTATCCTGTGCCTGTTGTCCCATTTGTCTTCACCACCTGTATGCCATGGCCCAGGGATGGTCCCTAGCCTATCCCTGTGACAAGGCAGAGAGAGGAGGGGAGGATGGGGAGAGAAGGGGCTATGGGGGGAATGGGCTCACCCATGCACTATGGTTGCAATTCTCTTCCCTTGCCTCTCCAGTGACTGCTTCCCATAAGCACAGTGTGGGTATGCTGAACTAGGAAGGGTGTAGTTGACCATCAGCAATCGGGAACTGGTTATTCAGGCTTATGTTTATTCAGTCAACTGTCTGCCACAGTTGAACTCTGGGCGGTTTTCTCTACTCAGCCAGATAATCCACTCTTTCTGAATGCCTCATCCCAGTGGGCCAGAACACCCTGGTGCTGTCAGTTACAGAAACATCAAACTTTGCAGCACCACTTTAAATAATCAGGGTTGCATTTTATAGGAATAGAAGCTAGGACTCCTAAGTCTCTAAATCTCTAAACAATTCCTTCTGTAATTGACATATTGTCACACAAGTGTGATTTCATGGCCATCCCATAAAGGTATATGATTGCCTTTTATAGTCATGTCAAAGTAGCAATTTGGTATATTCTCTTCCTTACAGAAAGCTAGTTTATATATTTCTGAGTCTATAACCTGTTCTTTTGAAGATGTCCAATTGTGGTAAATCTTCATCTGTGTAATACTCCATTTAGAGAATATACCACAATTTATCCATTTTACTGGAGGTGGGCATTCAAGTATTTTCAGGGGCAATTGTGTAGAGTGTCAATTCTTGACACACCTTTTGATATATTTATGTATGCATTTCTGTTGAGCATTTATCAAAGAGTGAAATTACTAGGTAATAGAGCATGCATATGTTCACCTTTAAAATAATAGATACTGCCAAAGAGTTTTCCAAATTAGTTGCACCAATTTACACTCCTACCAGCACTGAATGAGAGTTCTAGTTGCTTCATTTCCTTGCTAACACCTAGTATTTTCATTGTCTTTTTTCTCCCTTTTTTTTCAGCTTAGCCCTTCTGGTGGGTGTATAACAGTATTTTATTGAAGTTTTAAATTGCATTTTCCTGACTAATGATGTTTAGTGTCTTTTTTCATATGTTGATTAGCCATTTGGAAATCTCCTTTTTTGATATGTCTGTTCAAGTCCTTTCCTATGTTTTTTGCTGGGTTGTCTTCTTCCTAATGATTTATGAAAAATCTTTTATTATCAATATGAGTATTTTGTCAGATATATAGCAAACATATTTCCTTCCTTTATGGATTGTCTTTTCACTCTTAATGATGTCTTTTGATGAACAGAAGTTCTTAACTCAAATGTAATCCAATTTATCCTTTTTTTTTTTATAGTTAGCCCTTTTCTGTATCCCGTTTAAGAAATCTTTGCCTACCCCAAGATCACAAAGATGCTCTTCTCTGTTTCCTTACATTTTCTTTACATTTCACATTTAAATCCAATGTCAGATAGAATCAAGACATACATATTTTTCCATAAGGGGATAGCCAAGTGACACAGCACCTTCCATTAAAAAGACTGTTCTTTCCACCAGGTCATTTCAGCATTGCCTTTGTGAGGTATATGGATTTGTTGCATATGAAGGGTCTATTCTGTTTGTCATTCTTTATGCTAATAACACACTGACTTTACTTGTTGTACCTGTATAGTAAATCTTGAAATCAGATAGCGTAAGAACTTCTACTACGATAATTTACCAATCTAATTCCTCTTCCTTAAGATTGTCTTTGCTATTGTAGGCACTTTGCATTCCCATATCAACTTTAGAGTCATTTTGTTACTTTCTACAAAAATCCCATTGGGATTTTTTTTTAAGACTTTTTATTTATTCATGACAGACACAGAGAGAGAGGCAGAAACACAGGCAGAGAGAGGAGCAGGCTCCATGATGGGAGCTTGATGTAGGACTCGATCCCGGGACTCCAGGATCACGCCCAGGACCAAAGGCAGGCGCTCAACCGCTAAGCCACCCAGGTGTTCCCCCCATTAGGATTTTGATGACTATACCAATGGTTCTCATCCAAGGGCCATTTTTGCCCTCCATGGGGCATTTGGCAGTGTCTGGAGACATTTTTGGTTGTCACACCTGGAGGAATGCTACTGGCATCTGGGGGACAGAGGCCAAAGATGCTAATAAATATCTTACAATGCATAGGACAGCCTTCCACTAACAAATAATTATCAAACCCAAGATGTCAATGGTGCCACTGTTGAGAAAGTCTGTGTTAATGTAATCATTATTTCAGTGAGCCTTCTATCTGTCTACCATTCTATTATTTATTTTCTGTTTGACTCACAGGTTTTGCTTCTCTTTTTCTCATTTTTTACCTGTATTTAGATAAATCCAAAAATATTTATTCCATTTTTCCGCTGTCTGAATTTACTAAGTATACTTCTTTTATAATTCTTTTGGCACTTTACCCTACAAATTTCAACATGTATTCTTGATATGTTAGTCTAATATAATCATACCACCTCCTGATACTGTGAGATTCTTCGTATACATAACTCCTTTTACATCCCTTCCCATGCACCTTCTTTTTTAATAATAAATTTATGTTTTATTGGTGTTCAGTTTGCCAACATACAGAATAACACCCAGCGCTCATCCCATCAAGTGCCCCCCTCACTTGACGGGATGAGCACTGGGTGTTATTCTGTATGTTGGTAAATTGAACACCAATAAAAAATAAATTTATTAAAAAAAAAGGTGCCCCCCTCAGTGCCCGCCACCCAGTCACCCCCACCCCCCTCCCCTTCCACCACCCCTAGTTCATTTTCCAGAGTTAGGAGTCTTCCATGTTCTGTCTCCCTTTCTGATATTTCCTACCCATTTCTTCTCCCTTCCCCTCTATTCCCTTTCACTATTATTTATATTCCCCAAATGAATGAGACCATAAAATGTTTGTCCTTCTCCGATTGACTTATTTCACTCAGCATAATACTCTCCAGTTCCATCCACGTCGAAGCAAATGGTGGGTATTTGTCATTTCTTTTGTGCATTATCTTGCATTTTGGTTTTAGATCTATACTTAAACTGCAAAAGACATATTGTTTTGTACAGTTAGTATTAATTTATATCAGTATATTCCATTGTTCTTCATTACCTCCAACATAGCCGTGCTTCTATCTAGGTTCATTTTCTCTCCTTATTTTTTCCCATTACCTAATGTCAATGAGTTCACTTAGTTTTTAATCCATAAACCATCTCTTATTTCACCTTCAGGTTTGAAAGCTGGTTTCATAGGGTATAAAATGCAAGTCTGGTAGTTATTTCCTCTTAGCTTTTTTCTTTTTAGGATTTTACTTATTTATTTATAGAGACAGAGAGAGAGAGAGAGAGAGAGGCAGAGACAGAGGCAGAAGCAGGCTCCATGCAGGGAGCCCGACATGGGACTCGATCCCGGGTCTCCAGGATCACATCCTGGACTGAAGGCGGTGCTAACCCACTGAGCCACCCGGACTGCCCTCCTCTTAGCTCTTTAAAGATGTCCTTCTACTGTCTTCTGGGTTTCATCATTTCTGTGGAGAAGGACCTGTCAGTCTTTCTGCTCCATTACTTTTAAGATTTTTCTCTTTAGTTTTAGTTTACAGCAGTTTGACTGTGATATGTCTGTGTGTGTTTTTCTCTCTACCGCCAACCTGGATTTACTGAGTTTCTTGAATCGGAGGAGTTGATCTCTTTCTTGTATTTGGACATTTCCTAGTCGTTTATTTTCCAGAAGCCATGTATTTTGAGATGTCTGAAAACTGCAGGTTTGTCCCCCCTCAGCCCCACATAACCACATTTTTAAACCATTGTGGTTTCTCTTGCCTCAGTGATGGCCCTCGGCCTGGGCCATGCTGTACTCCTGAGCTAATGTCCAGAGTGGGCAAAAAAAAAAAAAAAAAAAAAAAAGCCAAAAGAAACAGCTGTTGACTGTGGGCTCACTGAACATTCAACCCTAGCTAGAGTACTCGCCCACATAGTCCTCATTGCTTCCACAACTACTAATGCTTTAAGAAATTATCTTCGTAATTTATCTGGCTTTTTCTAGTTGTTAGGAGTATTAGCCTGCCAATACCCTACCGTATCCAACTTCAAAGCAGAATAGGCACGATGTTGTTTCTGAGTGCTTGTCATGTGCCAGATGTGCTTCTAGGTTTAAGGCGTAGGATGGCCCAGTCTAAAGTAGCTAGGACAGACGGATACAAAACAATACGGTGTATGAAGTACTGTGGTAGTAGTGTGCACAGTGGTGAATGTGAAACAGGACAAAGTGGTTGAATGTGAAGAAGCACCACCTGTTTGGGAAATTGCACGTTTTGTCATTTCACATGGCTGCAGTTTCAGGTGAGATGGGTGAAGCCCTGTGAGCTGAGATTACTGAAATAGGCAGGAGCCTGATGGCGAAGGGCCTTGTGTGGTGGGCCCTCATGAATAGGTGGACTAGGGAGTGCAGTTGGAGAATTTTAAACAGAGAAGAGTGATCAGATTTTTTGTTTCAGGAAGATTACTTATATGGCAGTGTAAAATGTGGATCCAAGAAGGGTAACCACGTGAGGCCAGGGGCCATCGAGGAAACAGTTACGGTCAGTCCAATGTTAAATGGATGGTTATCACCAACAGATTTGAAAGATGTTGAAGGGGTAGAATTGATGAAATTTAAGAGAATGGTGGAATTAAAAGGGAGGTAGAAGAAAGAGAGGCTAAGCTTTTAGCCCAGGTAAGGGCCATAAATCACCAAGGGAGGCACCAAAGAGTGATCAGAGTTCAGTTTTGGATATATTGTGTGTTCCCACTTCATTAGCCCTATTGCCGTTTGTGTCATATAATCTGAGAGCATAGTTCCAGGGGGTGCAGGTTGTCTTTTTGAAACCCTTGAGATGGATAAGAGAGATGTAGAGCCCCAGACCATTGCCTTCACTCCAGCTTCAACCAGACCGTCTGATTTTATCTATCTTGTGTGCTGGGCTTCCACTTAAACATTTTACTGGAAATAAGTTTTCCACGCTAAAAGAAAAAAAAAGTTATTGTTTCCTTCCTCATTCATCTTCCCATTTTATCTTATTTCGAGTTGTTCATTTGAATGGAATCCTTTCTCAAGTATCTTCCTCGAGAGTGTGTGTGTGTGTGAGTAATGCCCTCTCTGAATCCTTGCTCTTGTTCTTGCAGTCTGACTGGTGACTATCTTGGCCATATGTAGGATTTGGGGGCCACAGTCCTTTATTTGCAGTCCATTGTCTTCTGGTGTCCATGATTGCAGATGAGAAAACTAGAGCCAGTCTTTTAAGTTATTTGTTTCTTTCTCCTGAAAGCATGTATGATTTTCCACTGTCTCTTTTAGCATACAGGAATTTTACCAGAATGTGACTAGGTGTGAGTCCTTCTGTCTTTTCAGTCTCCAGATGAATCTTTCTGCAACTCAGGGAAATGTTTCAGTTGTTTATTTGTTCTGGCTCCTCCATCTGGCCCTTTGTCTCCTTCCAGAATTCCCAGCTATTTACATGTTGGTTCTCCAAATCTCACGAGTTCCATCTCTTTGCATTTCTACTCTGAGTTTTAAAGTAGCTCTACTTGATCTTCCAAACCACTGACTGGATCTCAGTAATTAACCATCCTTTTTTTTTTTTTTTAATCCCACCAATTGAGCTTTTTTGGTGTGGAAAATTACGCCCTTAAAATTCTAAAAGGGGGGTGCCTGAGTGGCTCCGTTGGTTAAGCGTCTGCCTTCAGCTCAGGTCATGATCTCAGGGTCCTGGGATCGAGCCCTGTGTGGGGCTCCCTGCTCAGCGTGGCATCTGCTTCTCCCTCTGTCTCCTCCCTCCAGCTTATGCTCTTGCTCTCTCTCTTCACCCTAAGTAAAGAAATAAAATCTTAAAAATAAAATAAAATTCTGAAAGAGATATCATTTAACGTGTGATCAAACTTTTTTATTGTTCTTTTTATTTTTCATATTCTTATCTGTCTCCCTTAGTGGTTCTGTTAATCTCAGACACCACCTCAGAGAGTGCTCTGCTTGCTTTTCCTGCCTTTGACTGCTGGGTCCCATTCAGTGGTTTTCTTCTCCTGTTGTTCCAACTATAGTACCTTGGGCAGGGGACGGCACAGCAGCCTCTGGTGATCTGTGTGTGAGCCGGTGCCAGTGGGATGGCAATAATCCCTGGCTGAGCCTTCTGGTGTCAATAGCCTGAAATAGGGCAGTTGAGCTTCTGCCCTTCCTTAGCTTCTTGGGGAGGGGGTGTCACAGAAACCAAGAGATATCCCCCCAACAAGCCTCACAGTAACCAATACTGCCCTTCCTTGAAGGAGACCATGGGGCCCTGTGGAGCAAACTCTCTCCAGGGTTTTAGAGCCTGGCCACTGCCCTGGAGCCCTCTCCTGACCCAGAAGGAAAATCCAGCACTGGTTTTCTCTCTGGGCTAAGCAGGTCTTGTCCACATTCACCAGGCACACTTGCCTGCCAGCCCTGTGGTCCATGGGGCTCAGGAGGGTTCATTGGATTGGGGACAGGGAGAGGCATCATCTGTTCAGAAGCTCCCGCAAGTTGAGCCAAAAGAGAGAGATTGGGAGAGAGAGACAGACCTACAGACTCCACCAGACTAGACGATCTCTAACTTCCCTCCAGTGTCAACATTTTACAGTTATATGCATTTATGGTCTCCAGCTCAGTCCTCAGTACCCTTGGGCCACACTTTTATGTCTTCCCAGCATGCTTTGCTTCCCCAAAGGGAGTATTTGAAACTTTTATTTCTCTCCTCAAGCCCTCTGTTTACCCCACCACCCCCCTTCTTTTCACTGTCAGCCATGACTTTGAACTTCTCCTCACAGAGAAAAAAGACTCTCTGGTATTAAGTTGTTCAGTTCCTTAGCTCACCTATAAACCTGTCTCCTTTCACCGCCTGCCTGCTTTCCGTTTTTCCATCCTGCTGGATTCTCTTCACTCATGATGCCTGTGATAGCGTGCGCTCCTGATTTCCCCATTTCTCTGGCTACTGCCTTCTGTATTGTTCTGCTCTCTGTCTCACCCAGCTCAGGCTATTCTCCCATGTCACTGGCTGCCCGGGGGTGGGGGTGGGGGGGGTCTTCTGAGCACATCAGGTTGATCCTATCAACTCCTGCTTAAAACCTCTCCGTGGCAAGAACAGACAAAACTAATCCATGGCGATAGAAGTCAGTATAGAGGTTACCACTGGTCAGGGAAAATAGGAATTGACTGCAAAAGAGCTTAAGGGAGCCTTCTAGAGTGCTGGAAACATTCTCTGTCTTGTTTTAGGTGGTGGTCACATAGATCTCTACATCACAAAAATCCACTGAGCTGCACATTAAGACTAGTGCATTTTACTCTATGATGTTATACGTCAACTTGACAAAGATAAAACTTTCAGTGACTCTCCATTACTACCACAGGTTAAGAGCCAAACTCCTTAATCTAGCCCACGACACCTATTATTCTTCCCACAAGTCTGGCTCAAGCATTTTCTTCCTGAGAAACCTACCCTGGCTTACCCAGGCTCCTGATGCATAGGTCTTCCACACTCGCTTAGGACCATGAGCCCAGGCTCATCCCATTTCTTAGCAGACTGTGTTGTAACTGTCCATCTGTTTCCCTCACTGGCCTGGGGCCCCCTGAGAAGAGCAGCCACTTCTCTTCATTGCTTCCCTAATGCCTTGTGCGGTGGCTGGCACGTAGGCCCCCACTAAATGTCCATTGATTGATTAAATGCAAGTTCACGCGCAGCCCTGGTGGCTCAGTGGTTTAGCGCCGCCTTCAGCCCAGGGCGTGATCCTGGAGACCTGGGATTGAGTCCCACATCGGGCTCCCTACATGGAGCCTGCTTCTCCCTCTCCTTGTGTGTCTGTCTCTCTCTCTCTGTCATGGATAAATAAATAAAATCTTTTTTAAAAAAATGCAAGTTCACTTTGTATTTGCTTTGAGCTTGACCTTTACTGAAAAGTTTTTTTCTTCCAGCCCACAGGATGCTTCCTCAGTGAGAAGGAGGCTGCTGCACAATGGCAGTTTTTGATACTCCTGAGGAGGCCTTTGGTGCGTTGCGCCCAGTGTGTGTTCAGCTCACAAAGACCCAGACGGTGGAGAACGTGAAGCATCTGCAGGCACAATTACAAGCCGTGAGTGACTCCGCCCTTCAGGAGCTGCAGCAGTACATCCTCTTCCCTTTGCGATTTACGCTGAAGACACCGGGTCCCAAAAGAGAGCGCTTGATCCAGAGCGTGGTGGAATGCCTCACATTCGTCCTCTCTTCAACATGTGTGAAGGAACAAGTACTTCTCCAGGAGCTCTTTTCGGAAATCTCTGCTTGTCTATATTCACCCAAGTCCCAAAAGCCCGCAGCTGTGTCCGAGGAGTTGAAATTGGCCGTGATCCAGGGCCTCAGCACATTAATGCACTCGGCTTACGGGGACATTCTCCTGGCTTTTTATGAGCCCTCCATCCTGCCTCGTTTAGGATTTGCTGTGTCTTTACTCTTGGACCTAGCAGAACAGGAGAAATCAAAGCAAATTAAAATCGCTGCCTTAAAATGTTTACAGGTTCTACTCTTTCAGTGTGATTGTCAAGACCATCCGAGGTCCTTGGATGAGCTTGAGCAAAAGCAGCTGGGAGATTTGTTTGCTTCTTTTTTACCTGGAATTTCAATGGCACTGGCTAGGGTTATTACAGGGGACTTTAAACAAGGGCATGGCATCATTGTGTCTTCCCTAAAGACCTTCTACAAGACAGTGAGTTTCATTATGGCTGATGAACAGCTTGAAAGGATATCAAAAGTCCAACCAAAGCCTGCAGTGGAGCACAGAGTAGCAGAGCTGATGGTTCACAGGGAAGCCAAGTGGGTAAAAAACACCAGCGACAAATTAACTATCCTTATTAAAAAGATAATTGAGTGTGTTTCAGGCCACCCACACTGGAAGGTGAGGCTGGCCCTGATAGAACTGGTCGAGGCCCTTCTCCTGAAGTGCAGCCAGTCGCTGGTCGGATCAGCTGGACCCCTTCTGAAGGCTCTGGTGGGTCTAGTAAATGATGAGAGTCCTGAAGTCCAAGCCCAGTGCAGTAAAGTTCTGAGACATTTTGCAGATCAGAAAGTAGTGGTCGGCAATAGAGCCTTTGCTGACATCTTGTCAGAAAACCTGCATTCCCTTGCCACGTCTCTTCCCCGCCTCATGAGCTCCCAGGATGATCAAGGCAAATTCTCTACTCTCTCCTTGTTACTCGGTTATCTGAAACTCTTGGGCCCCAGAGTGAACTTTGTCCTCAACTCTGTGACCCATCTTCAGCGCCTTTCCAAAGCGCTTATCCAAGTTCTAGAATTAGATGTGACTGACATCAAGGTTGTTGAGGAGCGGTGCTGGAATTCTGAGCCTCTGGGTGCTTCTCCAGAGACTGCGGCTACGCAGCCACGGAGCCCAATGCAGAGGAGATACTTCCGCTTCTTCACTGATGAGAGGCTTTTCCTGCTCTTGCAGCAGGTGTGTCAGCTTCTCGGTTTTTACGGGGATGTCTATTTGCTCATCGATCACTTTATGGAGCTGTACCGCGAGTCTGTGGTTTACCGGAAGCAAGCCGCCATGATCCTGAATGAACTGGTTGCAGGGGCTGCTGGCCTGGAAGTGGAGAATCTTCATGAAAACCATATTAAAACAAGCACAGAGGAACTAAGAGAGATTGTGACATCTATACTTGAAGAATACACAAGCCAAGAAAATTGGTATTTGACCACTTGTATCGAATCTGAAGAAGTGGGAGAGGAACTAACAATGAAGCAGTCGGGCCTCCAGGCCATCACATCTGGTGCACACACCTGCCAAGTTACATCTTTTCCAGCCTTCTCAAAGCCAAGTCCCACTATTTGCTCCATGAACAGCAACATCTGGCAAATATGCATCCAGTTGGAAGGGATTGGCCGCTTTGCTTATGCACTAGGAAAAGACTTTCGTTTGCTCTTGATGACAGCCCTCTATCCAGTACTGGAGAAGGCTGGGGACCAAACCCTGCTCATCAGTCAAGCAGCTACCAGTGCCATGATGGACATTTGCCACACTTGTGGCTACTACTCTCTGCAGCACCTGATCAATCAAAATTCGGACTATTTGGTGAATGGGATCTCTTTAAATCTGCGTCATCTGTCTCTGCACCCCCATACCCCAAAAGTCTTGGAAGTCATGTTGTGGAACTCCGATGCTAGCCTGCTTCCTTTGGTGGCAGATGTGGTTCAGGATGTCTTGGCCACCCTGGACCAATTTTATGATAAGAGAGCTGCTTCCTTTGTCGGTGTTTTGCATGCCCTGCTGGCAGCATTAGGTACATTCTGAGCCTTTTTTAATGCTAATTTGGGGGAAGGCCTACTATCCTTGTTTGCCTAATCTTATTTTTTTGTGTGCAGTTATGGTTATGGTTACGCTATGGAGGACATTATTTGAATAGTTGTCAGTCCAATCCTATGTGATATGCCAGGGTTCCACTGCTTATATATATATATATATATATATATATATATATATACACACTTTTAATAATCTCTACCACAGATTGAGCGCCTGTTCTGTGTCAGGGACATAAACCCTGCAACCTAAATGTAAACATCATTTTTATTTTACAGAAAAGAACTAAGGCTCAGTGAGATCTACTTAGCCAGGGTCACACAGGTAATAAGGAATAAAACCAGGATTTATGACAGTTTTGTTCTTTTTAGTATGCCAAACTGCTTCTGACAGTACATGGAGTTTTCAATATCTGTGCTAATGGAGAACAGGAATAACAGGAAATTATTCAGACCACAGATGAGCTAGAACATTACTGTCCACTAGAACTTTCTGTGATGATGGAAATATTCTATGTATGTTCTGTCCATTACAATAGCCACTAGCTACATGTAGCTAGTGTGGCTGAGGCACTGAATTCTTTATTTTAACTTAAGTAGCCACATGTAGCTAGTGACTATCATACTGGACAGAGGTCTAGAAACTTTCTAGACCTTTAACCTTTTAATTGTATGAGGTGGTGTGAGGTTTCTCTCCTTCCTTTTGATCCTGTTGGGTGTCTATAACCATTAAAATGCAAAGTTTTGGACAATAAGAAAAAGAATCTCCTAATTAGATAGTCATTGATTGAAAAAACAAAAACAAAAATGAGCTATGTACTTGAGTCCTTTTTATCCAAAGACCATATCTCTAGTATTTATTTCAGTACTAATTGCCTCCATGGTAAGTGGAAATGTCACCGACCTCATATTTTGTCAGCCAAGAAAGCGAACATCCTGTAAGAAAGTTTGTCACAGCAAGGAGGGCGGCTGGAACAGAGACAGTTGTACCTGAGACTATTTCCAGTGTCCATTCATGCATGCATGCATTCATTCATGAATATTCATATGCTATCTATCTAAGTGTTCTTTTATTCATTCATTTAATAAAGAGTGGCTGCCATGTGTCCAACACTGTGCTAAGTAGTCAGGATATAGCAGTGAGCAGGACAAATAAACTCATGAAGCTTTCTTGCTCCTGCAAAAGAGATGACAAGTAAATCATTAAACAAGTTCATTTCAGAATCCAATAAGCACTATGAAGAAAAGAGACAACCTGATGCAAGAGAACAACAGGGCTAGGCTACTTTAAGTAGAGTGGTCAGGGAGGACTTCTCTGAGGAAGCAACACTAGAGCTGAGACCTTAAGGCTGAGAAGGGCCCCTTGGTATGTATGGAGCTGTCCTATCCTTTTTATGGTTTTTAAGAACATTCAGGCAAAAGGAAAAGGTGCAAAGATGTGGAGGGAAGAAAGAGCTTGAAGTCTTCAGATCCTGGAAGAGAGGCCATTATGGAGAGAGTGATAAGAGATAAGGCTGGCAGGCTGGGTGAGGATAAACCCCCTGCATGACCTTGTAAACCAAGGGAAGGAGCTTGGATTCTATTTTGCAACCACTTGGAAGTATATGGACTGGACTAATCGCTGGGACGTCAGCAGTGACCAAGAAGGACTAGGCCCCTGCCCTCGTGGCAGCACTGCTGAGACTGGCTGAAGGCTTATACGTAAGAGACAGTGACCAGCTTCTATGGTCCGAAGCTGGCCCAGACTTCCACCTTTAGTGCTTTGGGGAACTAGACTACATGTCTGTTTGAGATTTTAAAACCTGTATTGAGAAAAGCCCTATTAAATATATGCTCTCAGGAGATATCTCAGTTGGGGCCTTGAAAATTAGCATTGTCTTGGGCTGCTGATGTCTTCAGTCATCTCAAAAGGAACAACCCTGTGTAGCGCTTTTTTTTTTTTTAATTGAAGTGAAATAGGAGAGGTCACCACTGTAGAGGGAAAAATGAGGATGGTTAACATTGACTTGAGAGCATCCTAGGGAAAGAAGCAAAATGGAGGATAGCTTTTCTGAAAATGTTGAAATAACCCCAAATACACTTGTATTTGGAATGGTAAGCAGCACTGAGGTGGAGCTGGTAAATCATTGCGTGAATCAGAGCAGCCCTGCGTGCTGCGTTTGTTTGTCTTCAAGTTGTCTGATAGCCACTCTCTTATTTTTAATTTTATTTTGAGAGAGAGAGAAGAGGGGAGTGGTGGAGGGAGAGGGAGAGTGAATCTTAAGCAGACTCCCTGGAGACATGGGGCTCAATCTCACGACCCTAATAAGATCTCCATCTGACTGATGGCCACTCTTTTAAGATGGGAATGGAAGTGTGGTCTCAGAAAACCTCTAAGAAGCCTTCAAAGGACCCAACACATGTTTTAGGAAATGGTGTTTCACACTGTTGGCTAAAAAGCATCAGGGACCACAGCGAGGACAAGAATTATCAGTTCAGTTACTGCTGAGTACTACCTACCAGTTAGCTGATGACTCACAGCAACAAAAATAGGGTACCTGTAAAGTGAGAAAGAGTCCATGTCCCACATACCTCACCACTGAGAGATTGTGCTACAACCATATCTGTAGGACTGGTATCTTATTTTCACGGTTGTGTAGGTTCTGTTGTGTGGCTGCACACCATTTATTTAAATGCTCCTTTCTTGGTAGAGATTTTAGTTGTTTCCATTCTTCTGCCACCACACACAGACACAAATGCTGCAATAAGTATCTTCATAGGGCATTTTGAACATGTCTGAGTATATCAATAGGGTAAGTTCCTAGGGAGGAATACTGATATGGAGGACAGTACAGTTAATCTGTTGTTGTTGTTGTTTTTAAGTAATCTCTCTACCCAATGTGGGGCTCGAACTCATAACCCCAAGATCAAGAGTCACATGCTCCACTGACGGAGCCAGCCAGGTGCCCCGCATTTAAGTTTCGGATGGAGAGTTTCAAACTTCTCTCCAAGGAGAAATTGTACCAATTTAAGCTCCTATCGGCAGTGCAGGAGAGTGCCAGTTTTGCCACACACTCATCTACGCTATGTTGCCAAGCTTTTTACCAATCCCTGCTTATCCAATAGGAGAAAAATAGCACCTTATAGTTTAATTTACATTAAGAGTGAGGTTGAGCTTTTCCATATGTTTAAAAGCCATTTGTAAGCAAAAACTTTAATGCCTTACTGTAGCCTAAATGTAGAAATCTTTGCAGCATATCTCTTTGAACATTGTAAATGCTAGGTCCTGATTTTAACTCGTTGGGAATGCAATCTCTTGGAGTCTACTAGGGCCTGACTTATGTCTGGGGGCAGGGCATTGAAGAAATGGCATAATTGATCCCTTACATATAGAATGTCTAGGTTCTGTGTTGAAGACTCTCCTCCAGCATTTGCTCTCTGCTGTTCCTATTTGCCTGGCCCTGGCATCTCCCATCTGCTGTTGCTCTGGCTCTATGCACATGCTCCTTCATAGAAAGTAGATTAGCAGGTGCTAAAGGTTATCAGAGGCATTTTTCCTGCTGTCTGTAAAAGGGTGAAAATTCACACTAGGGTTTTCAGGAGGAGGAGGTGGGGCAGGTTTCGTTGCTGTTTCTTTCTTTAACTGTTAAGAGGCATTTTTGAAATGAAGCCCTAGGGGAACCCCAGTATACAAAAATAGTTGAAATCAGAGCTGCAGGGTTAGAGAGGAATTAGAAGCCCTGGGCCCACCCCCTTTAGCATGCTGTCTTTTGGGGCCCTCCCTGTTGTGGTCCAAGACATTTTTGCAGAGCCCTAGAGGTAACACCTCAGCAGCATTGGAGCATCCCAAAGAAGGAAAAGCTTTGAAGAGAATATGCCAGCCTTTTCTATCAGAAATACAGATGTGAGGGACTGTATCCATTCCAAGACTCTGTAGAGCCTGTCTTCTAATCAGGAGTGCATCCTGTACTCAGAATTTTGTCACTTGTATGTATTCTCCAGCCTACCATATTTTCTCATTCAGCATCTATTTTGAGCACCCATTCCATGCTGGACATGTTGAATTCCAGTGGCAATCCATGGAGCATAGAGTCTAGTGGGAGATTCAGACACTAAACAGCAAATTCAAGGTAAATGTAAATAAAAATCATGCTGAGTTGATAGGAAAGAAGATGGTGCTATATAAGACAACCTATAGGGACCTAAATTGCATTGGGACGTCAAGGGATAGATGGCTTTACCAGGCAAGTTCTACATGTGTTGAGATGTGAAAGGTGAGTTGGAATTAGCCAGGTGTGACATAGTGGGGAAAGTACTCTATTTTTAAAAATATTTTATTTATTTATTCATGATAGAGAGAGAGAGAAGCAGAGACACAGGCAGAGGGAGAAGCAGGCTCCATGCCAGGAGCCCAACGTGGGACTCGATCCCGGGTCTCCAGGATCATGCCCTGGGCCAAAGGCAGGCGCTGAACCGCTGAGCCACCCAGGCATCCCTGGAAAGTACTCTAGACAGCAGGAATAGCACATACAGAACATTCTAGGGCAGGAAAACCCCTGCCACATTGGAGGAACGGGAAGATATCTAGTTCATAGGCAGCTGGGAGTGATTGGAAGATGAGGTTGGAGAGACAGAGGGACCAGATCATGTGGAGCCACACAAGCCATGGCAAAGAGCTTATTCCAGTTACAGAGTACTAATGCCTATTGTCCATGACCATGGTGATAATTATAACACTTTGTTTTCAGCCCAGTGGTTCCCAGACACAGAGGATCTCAGGCAACTCCAAGGGGAAAGTGCAGGGGAGGCGGGAAGTCATTTGAGCCAAAGACCAGCAGCTTCTGAGAAGGGACTTGAGAACACCACCACAGCAGAAGACATGGAGCTGTTTTTGCTGAACTACCTCAAAGAAAAGGATGTGGCAGATGGAAATGTCTCAGATTTTGATAATGAAGAAGGTAACTGTATTTTGGCTTCGCCAGTTTTTTCTTTTTGAAACGGATTATTAAAAGAATGTGGTATCATTACAAAAAATTTGGAAATCAGAAAAGTCACTCATAACCCCACCATGCTCCACGGAAGCATCCTCATTTTTTGTGCAGTCCTGTCCCATTCTTTTTTTTGTTGCAAACCTATTTTCATGTGGTCAGAGCCACAGTTTAAATGCATTATACCCTTTTTGCACTTAGTTAATCAGCAACTCTCCACATTGCTATAGAGTTTTCATAATTAATGTTTTAATAGCTGCTACTAAGTATCCATTCCCCTGTGGGAAGTTCAGGTTGCTTCTGGCTTTTCACTCTAATAAACAGTGCTGCAGTGGATGATTCTGTGCACGTGACCTTTTCCCTTTTTTTGCATATTTCTTTATAAATCCCAGAAGTGGGATTTCTGGGTCAAGGATATGAACATTATTTTATGCTTGCCAAATTGCCTTCCAGAAAGGTTGTGTCAATTTATACCTTCCCTTCAGCAGTGCTGGATTAACACTGGTTGTACCACAACCTTCCCAACATTGGCCACTAACGAGTTTCACTTCTTGCTAAATTAATAGGTGAAAAATGGTTCTTGATATTGGGCTTTGCATTTCTTTGATTACAGGCAAGGTTGAACATTTTACTCTATGTTCCTTACCTGACTGTTTTTTTTTTCTTATGCCCATTGTCTATTCATATGCTTTGTCCATTCATTTATTGGTGGGAGGAGATTTCAATGTTTTTCTTATTTATTTATATGATAAAGGAAAAGGGAGTTCAGGTTAGTTGAAGCTCCAGCCTGTTGTTTTATTCACAAGCTCAATCTGGAGCTTCAGGTCACAGAAGGATTAATAAATTGTTAGAATCTCCTCTGCAAACATAAAATGCCAAGTCATAATGAGCTTGGTGGTCTCAGAACTATCCTAAATCGAACTGAGTCCCAAATTAGTTTATTAGGTAGGAATTGAGCAGAATTCTTTTTCTTTTTTGGTAGTCTCCACTCCGAACTAAAACCAGTACTTCAGGATAACAGGAAACAGTTGTTCATTGCAACTAACTACAGCCAGTTCCTTCTAAATAGTAGGGAAGCATCACAGAGCCCAGATAATGATTTATGCAGAGCAGAGTAATGATTTATGCAGAACAGAGTCATTGCCCTCCCTGAGGACAGTTTTCTGATCAGAAGTCTATCATCAGACCTTTTCTTCTCAGTTTTCTTTTTTTTTTTTTTTAATTTTTATTTATTTGTTCATGAGAGACACACACACACAGAGAGAGAGGCAGAGACACAGGCAGAGGGAGAACCAGGCTCCATGCAGGGAGCCCGATGTGGAACTCGATCCTGGGACTCCAGGATCAGGCCCTGGGCTGAAGGCAGGCACTAAACCGCTGAGCCACCCAGGGATCCCCTCAGTTTTATTTCTTAAGCCAACCCAATCTTTCTTTTCCTGACCTGCACCCCATACCAAAACCTGGAAACCCAGAAGGAGGGGAGGCTCATGATCCTTCATAATCCGGATTTGCTGTTCTTGTTTGAAATGCTAGCATTGGCTGTGAATCCATTCTTTCACGATTAGGATCTTTGGGTTCTAGTTGATGTTGGCTAGGAACAGACTGAATGAATCAACCTTTCTCCCAGTAACGGAAAAATCCACATCGCTCAAATAACATTGTGCAATAGGTGAATTTCAAACAACAAATCCTCCTCTGGGAAGAAAAGCACAGCCTTATCATTCTTATAATTATCATTCATCAAGTACACACCACACACTTGGCATTATAAAGAATGTTTGGCTTGATGTTGGTTTGACATGTGTTTTTTGTTTTAGCCACAATAAAAGCATTTCGTGTATCTGAGTCCCTTTCTCCAAGAAATCCAAGCATTCTACAAATGCATTTTCATTTATCTTTTTAGCATCTAGTAGAGACAGGTGTGGCCTGCGCTATAAGATTCTGTTGTTTCCAGCAGAGGAAACTGAAGTGGGAAAAAGTGAAGGGAACAACGTTCAGCTCAGTGGAAATGAGCACCAATAGTAACGGGGGCTGAGGGGACAGAGCTGGAGGCTATAAATAGAGGGAAATTTTTCAGGGTAGAGATTTTGGCCTGGGTTTCGGGCAACTCTCGGGTCTTTTTGTTCTTGTTTTAATTTGCAAACTTAAGCCTATCATGTGCAACACAGCATTCTAAGCAGTGAAAGAATGCTAATAGCTGGTGACATTCATCTTATTTAACTTTCTTAATGAGCAAATGAGGTGTGCGTGCTTTATACCTTTTTTCTTTTTTTTTTTTTTTTTTTTTTTTTTTAATTTTATTTATTTATGATAGTCATACAGAGAGAAAGAGAGAGGCAGAGACACAGGCGGAGGGAGAAGCAGGCTCCATGCGCCGGGAGCCTGATGTGGGATTCGATCCCGGGTCTCCAGGATCGCGCCCTGGGCCAAAGGCAGGCGCCAAACCGCTGCGCCACCCAGGGATCCCTATACCTTTTTTCTAGATGAAGTAATGCTGGATGAGAAGGTTGCTAATAGGTGTGCAGGCAGGACTTGAACCGACCTCCTTTGACCAGACCCTCTCTCTGTGTATTATGCCAAGCTGCCCTTCTATTATCTCTTATGCTGACATCTGTAAGGCCTGATCTTGGCCATCAAAAGATCTCACAGGCTGGTGGAGAAGCCACATGATCCCTTTAGTCAAGAATGGACCAAGAAGAAAGAGTAGAGGGAAGAGCAAAGGCCAGCCAGGGAGCTGCCCAGCCTCAGGGCTCCAAATTAGAATGTTGCCCTCTTCACATTTTTATTTTAGATATTTATTAATGGATGAGATGCCTGGGTGACTCAGTGGTTGAGCATCTGCCTTCAGGTCAGGTTGTGATCTCGGGGTCCAGGGATTGGGTCCCACATCAGGCTCCCTGTAGGGAGCCTGCTTTTCCCTCTGCCTGTGTCTCTGCCTCTCTCTCTCTCTCTCTGTATGTTTCATGAATAAATAAATAAAACCTTTAAAAATATATATTTAGGGGAGCCCCGGTGGCGCAGTGGTTTAGCGCCGCCTGCAGCCTGGGGTGTGATCCTGGAGATCGGGGATCGAGTCCCACATCAGGTTCCCTGCATGGAGCCTGCTTCTCCCTCTGCCTGTGTCCCAGCCATTCTCTCTTTCTCTCTCTCTCTCTCTTTCAATAAATAAATAAAATCTAAAAAAAATTAAAATTAAAATATATATTTATTAATGGAAATTTATAAAAGACTGGAGGTAAAGGAAAAAATTAAAATCCTATATGATCTCATCAACCCATCTCTTAGTATTTCGTTGTCCTTCCTGCTGTGCAAAAAATTTATATAATAGTGCTCCCACTGTGTATGCAATTCTATATACTGCTTTTCTCTTTTTAGCACATATTCTTTCATAAACATTTCTCCTTGTTTTTAAAGCCCTCAGCAAACACAAATTTGGGGGCCCTCATGATACGTCATTGTATGGATGTACCATGGCTTCTATAATTATTCCCCTTTGAATGGCCATGGAGGGGTCCCCCATACCCCCCACTCCAGTTTTTAGCTATTATAGTTAATGATCTGGTGAATATACTGACTCCTAGCTTGACCCAAATTTTATATGGTTTCCTTAGGATCAGTTCCTAGACACTTTCCCTTGTAAATGCTGTTCCTGTGTCTGAGGTTGGGAGATCAAATGGAAGTGGGGCATCTCATAAAACTGTGTCCCCAGTTATGCTTTTTTTTTTTTTCAGAAGAGCAGTCAGACCCTCCAAAAGTAGACGAGAGTGACACTGGTCCTGATGTGGAGCCACCATTGCCAGTGCAGATCCAAATAGCCACAGATGTGATGGAGCGCTGCATCCACATGTTGTCAGATAAAAATCTGAAAATCCGCTTGAAGGTCAGTGTGCAGCCCTTTCTCTGCATTTGCATGGCAGCAGGACTCCAATTCGGTCTGGCTGGCAGTGACTGCACGGATGAGCAAGTGGCTGCCCTTATCTCCTGGTCCACGTGTGGTGGCCAAGAGAAGGCATCAGGAAGAATTTATCTATGGGGTGACAGCCTTACGTCCTTCTGTATCAGCTCAGATGCCAAAAGGGAGCCAAGTCCCCTTTGTAGAATTAAAAAACCATGAAGTTTTGGACATTCGTTGACTCTTCAAGGGAAAAAAGAGTCCTATGCTTTGGAAAGGATATCATTTTCTGAAGTGACTTAATGTAGGAGGCAGGTTTGAATCCTTGGAAGCAGTCATTCTTCCAAGCTTGACTCTGGCCCCATCTCTGTTTCTGTTTCCACGTTCATCCCTGGAAAGACACCCACACTTCTTAATCACACATCCTCGTTTGCTGGCAGTTTCCCAAGCAGCGTGCCCATCAGCAAACTCTGTGATAGCGAAACAAGACAGTGGGGTGGGTGGGTGGGCGTGGGGACAAGGCTCACACAGGGAAGAGCCTGGTCCTTCTCACCCCCAAGCAGGCCTAAGAAACAGCTGCCTCAGCGAGTTACTGTTGGCAGTGAGAGCACACTGCCCTGCTCGGGGTGGTGGGCTAGAAACCCCGATCCAAGATCATCTCAGATCTCAGGGTCTGTGCTTTGTGGAATTTATTTTGTTTCCCCAGAGGCACCACTTAGCATTCATCTCTTGTTCCATTCAGCAAGTACTCTTTGAGTGCCTGCTATATGCAAGGCTTGATTGTAGATGTCTGTGTGATATATTAGCCAAGTGTCTTCCCTTTTATGGAGGCTTTGTAGCAGTTGTGTTCACCCCGTAGTTATTGAGATCACCAACGTTGGAGTCAAACCTACACACCTGAGCTCACTTCCTGGCTTTGCCTCTGTGACCTTGAGGAAGTTACTTTACCTTTTTAAGCCTTTGCTTCTTCTGTAAAATGGATGTGATGGTATCTACCTTGCTAGGTTGTTGATTATAAATATGAAACAGCATCAAGTAGGCCACATACACACGTTCATTTGTTCATTCACGTAATGTTTATTGCCGACTGCTGCAGGTCAGGCAGGGGATGTATAGAAGGAAGTGAAGCAGGTATCCCTGTCTTCATGGAACTTCCTGTCTCTTGTGGGGAAATACACAACACACACCTAGAAGATGAGGAAGTATCTGAAGGTAAATAGCAGGTTCTGTGATAAAAAATAGTAATTCACCCATCCAGTGAACATGCATAGGAGCCTACTCTGTACTAAACCCTGTTGAATAAGACAGAGCTAATACCCTGATTCCGACCAGGTCATTGGGGAATGCCTCTCTTGAGGTGGTGATGTTTGAGCTAAGACTTAAAGGCTGAAAAGGAGCCAGCCATGCAAAGGGGCAAGGAGATGAAATGTTTCAGGCAAAAGAGGAAATGTATGTCTTGGAATCAAGTGGTGTCTGACGTAACTTGCCCATTTAGTGACAGAGTTCACCGGGAAGCCAGTGATAGCACTGTCTCCCCTGTACTGCTCTGTTATCCACTATATACCCAGGTTTCTCTTACTCTCCTGCCCGCCTATACCCCCTCAAAGGCAGGCCCTCTTTTGTTCTTTGTTTTTCAAATTTTTATTTATTTATTTGAGAGAGCATGAGTGGGGAGGAGGGACAGAGGGAGAGGGAGAAGCAGACACACACACACACACACACACACACACACACACCCCGCTGAGTAGGGAGCCTGACATGGGGCTCAATCCCAAGCACCCTGTTCTTTGTTTCTGTTCTGGTCTCAATGTGACCAGCACATAGTAGACATTCAGCAGGGCTTAGTGCTTGATGTTAAAAGACCTCACTCTATCTTTCTGACTTAGATGTGTGCCCTCCCCTCCTCTGTGAAGGTGGGCCATCTCTGGGAGGAAAGCCCACATTGGTCATCATCATGACCCCTGCCAGCGACACTGAGGCAGGCCAGTGGTCTTTTAGTGCCCTTTGAGCTGTGGGAGATCAGGACACATATTCTCAGGGAGGGTAAAAAATCCAATTTACATCTAGGCTACGTGAAACCTCTCTTCTGAGGTAGACCTATGTCTCAGCTGCCTACTTGGCAGAGGGAGAAGCAGGCTCCATGCAAGGAGCCCAACATGGGACTCGATCCCGGGTCTCCAGGATCATAACCCCGGGCTGCAGGCGGTGCTAAACCGCTGCACCACTGGGGCTGCCCCGATACCTGTCTTTATTGCCCCAATATCTAGTCCATCAGCATATACACACATTCATGTACACACCTCATATACACATTCAGCATATACACACCTCGAAGATAGTCCCCAAACCCCTTCGTTCCTCTGCCACCTCCCTGTGGCCACATCCCAGTCCTCCTCTCTTCTGGCTGCTTCCTGAGGGCCTGCTTCCATCTCTCTCTTGTCACAGGCTCCTCCCCACTCAGCAGCCAGAATGCCCTTTTTAAAACGTGAATTGTATCATGGCACTTTCCTGCCTAAAACATTCCGATGGCTCTCTGCTACACTTAGTATGAAATAAAAAATTCATAATTTTCAGGGGTTGGGCTACCTCTTACCCCTCCTGTGTTGTGCTGTACTGCATGAGGCCCCTCCTTTAGTTCCCTAACCCCTGCAAGGCCTCCCTCCTCTGGGTTGTCCCCATGGCTGTTTCCACCTCCGGGAACTTCTAGGAACACTCTTACACTCTTCCCATGACTAACTCCTACTCTGCCTAAATCACATCCTCTCTTTTTTCAGGTCTTGGATGTGCTGGATTTGTGTGTGGTTGTTCTGCAGTCCCACAAGAACCAGCTCCTTCCCTTGGCTCATCGGGCCTGGCCCCCACTTGTGCACCGACTCACCAATGATGACCCCCTGGTGGTGCTCAGAGCCTTCAAGGTACTGTGCTGATGCCTCACCACTGTCAGCTGTGGGGGGTGGGGGGCACTCAGCACAGAGCACTGCCATGTCTTTGCGGATTCATTCTCATCTTAGTTGATAGCAATGTCATACCTTGAAGAAAGCATAGCAAGATAAGAAAGGTACAAAGAAGAAAGCAAAAGTCAGTCTCCTCTTGAGTTAGAGGCAGAAGGAACTAGCAGGTAAAAAGGACTGCCAGTATTGAGCACCCACTGTGTGCTTGGCACTTCCTCACATGGGAAGTTATCTCCTTATAACAGCTGTGCAAGGGAGCTACTATTCTCCCCATTTTTTTTTTTAAAGATTTTATTTATTTATTCATGAGAGAGAGAGAGGCAGAGACACAGGCAGCGGGAGAACCAGGCTCCATGCAGGAAGCCCGATATGGTACTCGATCCTGTGGCTCCAGGATCAGGCCCTGGGCTGAAGGCAGCGTTAAACTGCTGAGACACCCGGGCTGCCCTATTCTCCCCATTTTTGACAGAGGAGGAAACAGGCTCAGAGAAGTTCAGGGATTTTTCTCAAGATCACACAGCTAGTAAGTGGTAGACCCCAAACCTGTGAGTTTGTGCCCACCTTCTTAGCACCACACAGGAGTCAAGGTGAAGGGGCCTGGGTTCTAGCAGTGGGCATCCTCTGCCCATCCAGGTGACTCTGGGCAAAGCCTGTGACCACCTGTTTTTCAAGTTGGCCTCAGGAGCATGTGTTCCACCATCCTCATAGTATTGTTGTCAAGGATAAAATGGGTCTATTTTGGTGAAATACTTTGAAAAGTTAAAAGCTATATATATATGTTAGGTATTATTCTCCCGGACTTAGTTTGGTTTCTTTCTTTCTTTTTTTTTTTTTTTAATTTTTATTTATTGATGATACAGAGAGAGAGAGAGAGAGAGGCAGAGACACAGGCGGAGGGAGAAGCAGGCTCCATGCACCGCGAGCCCGATGTGGGTTTCGATCCCTGGCCTCCAGGATCGCGCCCTGGGCCAAAGGCAGGCGCCAAACCGCTGCGCCACCCAGGGATCCCCTTAGTTTGGTTTCTATCAGCACACATTTTGGCTTATTTATTTATGTTCTTCCTTTTTCTGAAAAGTACTTAAGGCAACCTACAGAGATCTATTTCCCAGGGCAAGCTAACGTAAATTAGGAGTAGGTGAGCAAGATGACGCAAAGAAAAAAGATGTGTAGGGACGTAAAGTGAAGCCAGGAACGCAGCTGGTATACTTGACAAAAGTATTTGGGTTTTCTGTAAGATTCTTCAGCAGATACTGGACCAAAACCAGAGCTTACATTTAAAAAGTATAAAATTACTAATATTTTTATTCTAGAGCAAAATATACAAAATCACAGACACACAGAAAGGGGAAGAGGGAGGCTGGGATAAGGGGAGGCGGGGGCGGGGGGGTCTTGCTAAATCTTATTCAGGTGTGCTACTTTCCCTTATGGAAATTAAAAGGTAACCTGAAATGGCAGCAGGTGTAGAAAAAGGAGAAAGATGTGTACACTGTAACTGAGGCTGCTTTTCCACCCCCAGACATGCTGGTGACATCCGAGGCCTGGAGGGCTGTGTACAGCCCAGCCGTGGGACCTCAAGTCAGGGCCTCATTCTCTGCAAAGTCAGCCAACACTGCTGGTTATGCCTTGCTGACCAATTTTTAAAGAAATTCCTATTATCCTGTATATTCAGCCTTGTGCGGTGGGGCACAACGTTTCAATATGTTCTGCTAGAGAGAGTTTAAAACGAGATGCAAAGAAGCTGCCTGTTGTGGAGGACAGGACAAGGGTGACGTGCATAGGAGACGGTGCAGTGAGACAGGAAGGGCTCCAATGTGGCCCTAACTGCTGGGCACTGACACAGTCAGCCTCTGCCCTCCTGGGTCCTGTATGCAGCAGTAGTTGGGCTGCCCTGTTTGTGTTTGTTCAGCTAGCTAGAGTTCAAAGCACAAGTCTTTTCTCAAGGGATATTAGGAAGAGTCAAGAGATGATCTATGTGGACTGCTTTAAGCTCTTCTTTTTTTTTAACCGAAAAAGGGAGGAAAATCAAGGTATTAATCATATTATTTATCCAACCCAAGATTCCTTTGAATTATTCCCCATGTAATCTGTATTTATGGATAGAAGCAGCCATGCCTTGGGAGCAGAGACCTCCAAATTCATAACTGTCAGAATCACAAACCATGGGCAAGGAATTAACAGCAGTAATTCTATTTTTTTTTTTTTTTCAAGAAGAAATTGAATTACCAGACGTTCCTTAGCTCTGTGCTGCCTTGGCAATGTGCAGTCACCAGACCCGGGGCTGTTTCTGCAGGTCTTACGTACCCTCGGAGGCAAGTGTGGCGACTTTCTGAGAAGCCGGTTCTGCAAAGACATCCTGCCAAAGCTGGCTGGCTCCTTAGTCACCCAAGCTCCTGTCAGTGCCCGGGCTGGCCCGGTATACTCCCACACGCTGGCTTTCAAGCTGCAGCTGGCTGTTCTGCAGGGCCTGGGCCCCCTCTGCGAGAGACTGGACCTAGGTAGGTACCAGCCACTCTCCCTTGGTGACACACACCCTGCACGCGGTTTCACCAGCGGCATGGCGCCCCACATCCGGTTGTGCTCTCTCCTCTCCTTTCACGTGTCCATCCTTCATTCTTACTTTGGCTTCGTTGTCCCACCCATCTTGATGTTTCTCTGCCTTGCCGGATGGAGTAAAGAGCCCAGGGTTCACCAGACAGCAGTTGCTTACTGCTTGGCCCAAATGAAGTCTGAGGGCGGATGCTTGTTTTGTTTTCCCTCTCCGCAGGTGACAGCGACCTGAATAAAGTGGCTGATGCCTGCTTGATTTACCTCAGCGCCAAACAGCCCATGAAATTACAAGAGGCTGCCAGGAGGTACGTCTGCTTGATCACCCGCATCCCTTTACGTTTGCTCTAAATTATAGATGATTTGCTAATGGCAAGTGGAGTCGAGGCATCTCTGTTCTTTTCTCTCCTCGCTCTTCTTGCCAGGTTAAGATGGTTTCTTTAACTGGGCCAACTCTAGAGATGGTATTTTTACTAGATGCATTTCTCTTTGCAAGTAACCTTTTCCTCTGCTGCAGCATCAGCAGCAATTCCAGAGGGGCAAAAGGCAGAAAGATGGCGTGCCGAAGGGGACAAAGCACTCTCCCAGTCGGAGAGAGATCCACTTCTAGCCCCTATTCTAGTGATCACTGGTAACCCTGGCACCTCTCTGGACCTCAGCTCCCTCTTCTGCAAAGCATAAGCATTGGGTTACTGATCTGGCTCACCTTGATTCCACAGAGCATCTTAATGGACATCAAGTGTTTTAACCCTTGCAAATTGTACATAAAATTGTGTGTGTGCAAGCAGACACTTATATTCCTTTTTCTAGATAGAGTCCACAGCCTTCATCTGATTATAGTAGGAGTCTATGAACCAAGAAACATAAAATTGCTGAACTAATGGTCTAAAGGGCCTTTTCCAACTCTGAAATTATGTGATGGTAATTTCTAAGAGTTTAGCTTATTCTCAAATAGCTGTGCCACCTCTAACGGAATAAGCTATGTCTGGTTCCTTGAGCCCTAAAGGATTTTTCTCAAAAGCTAAAACTCTGAGCACAGCAGCATTCCCCAGACTTGGGACCAAGCATCACTGTGGCCCCCCCTGCCCCAACTCTCCATCCAGCTGGGGCAGGGGGGCCAGAGTGGACCTACCCTCCCCCGGGTGTCGGAATAAAAGTTGGCTTCCCTGGCCCGGCACTGTGTACTACCCTGGGCACTGCAGTTCCATGTCCCAGAGCAAATCAACAATCCCTCCCACTTCTTAGGCTTCTAGAAATGAGTCCCCAATCTTCCTTGTTGGGGTAGGAGTTCTCTTGTTCCCTGAAGGGCTGCAAGGCCGCTCAGACTGTGAAATGAGGAAGCTGCTTGCTCCCTTACAAATCTTGCACTCTCTGGGAGTGATGGAAATATCCTTTTGAATTGATTTATTGTCCTTTGCAATTTTTTCCTTTTGATTTCCCCAGTTCCCTTTTTTCTTTCTGTCACTTTCCCGTCACTTCCCCTAGGCCCAGAATCAGTCATGGTTTCTTGAGCACAGGGGCGCATCCCAACCAGCTTCTCTTATCCTCAGACATTCTTGTTCCTTAAAGAACCAACTCGGGGTGAAAATACTCCTCCCCCAGGCGGTGTTGCTGAAGCTACTGCTGATTTCAGGTACAGCTCAAGAACGTAATGAATTCATCTTGAAGTAAATTCTCTGTGTGCCAGTTACAACCAAGAGTCACAAAGATCTGACTTTCCCATTCTCTGTCCCATTCTACTTTTCCTACACTCACCCCATACCCGTCCTACAAGTTGAGACCCATCAAACAAATACCCACCAGTCATTATCTTTTCATTTCTAATTTTCTTTTGTGCCGCTAACAGCAATTAAACCTGAAATTGGACCTTGCTGAGTCTTGAGTTGGTATTCAGGGTGCCTCTGGAGGAGGAAAATGCAGCCAGACCACTTGACTGCAGCGCCTTTGTTTGCTCTACCGCATTCCATTCAGGGTTGAGTCAGATGACCTCCCTCTTGCCAGGCTGGGAGGCAAGGAAGTGCAAGGTTGATTGGTTCACAAACACATCATCTGCAAACTTATTTTGAAGTCAAGGGAAAAAACCAGTGTTGTCCTTGATCAAGAACTGATTTGGCATCTTGATTCAGAAATTAATAAGCTCTGTAAATGGGAAAAGAAGCCTGAGACAATGGAAAACCTGGTCTCTTTGTGAGCCTGGTTCCTGAAGGAAGAGAGGGAGGTGGGGGTGGGTACTGGAACACTTGAGCCTACAAGTGATGTAGCCTTCTGCTCCCTCATCTCGGGGACCAATGAACCAGGTCCCCTGGCTCAGTGAGTAGCTTCACCTTCCATCCAGTTGTTTGTCCTTCACTTTCCTCTTTCCCTCACACCCCACATCTCCATTCTAGAAGGGAAGCCTGTCCACCTAATTTGCAAAATCTCTCTTCAGACTCTGTGTCTCTTCACCTCCAAGCTGGCAGGCCAAGCCCCCCTCATCTCTTATAGGAACAGTTGCAGAAACCTCATTGTTGGGCCCCCCCACCCTCAGAACTTCATTGCCGGCCCCCACCATCACTCCTGCCCCCACCCCGGGTCTGCACCCTATGAAGTAGGTGCTGACCCCGACCACCTGCTCATGGGAGAAGGGAAGGCTGTTGTGTGGATTGTGAGGGCCAAGACTTTGTAGTTAAGTGTTCAGCCACCAGCTTCAGCTAAGTGTTGAGAAGAACCCGTGAAAGCCAGAACTGTCCACAGATGCCCCGGCTTCCTCAGAGCTAGTGAGTTGCTGGTGCAGGGTGGACAGCCCCTCTGTCCGACAGGGCTGGCGGGGGAATAGTGAGGGCCAGCACCTGCTCTGCAGGGAGCTAGGTGAGCAGCCGTTTGAGGGGTGGAAGAAGTTTCCTTCTACTTCACCCTTCTAGGTTCTTTGGCTGGCCTGATAATTGAGTTAAGACAGATTAATAGGAGACAAAACACATTTTTTTATTTCACACCTAAGGGTACCCTTATACAAACATGAGACCCAAGGTCACGTGGGGTAGTTGAGGCTTCTTTGCCATCCTGAGCTCAGGAATGGCCTAGGGGCCTGGGCGTCACAGGGGGAGGAGGGTGACTCAAGGGCCCTGCCTTAAGAAGAACAGAGGTTTGGTAATTAGATGTTGGCCCTACCATATGCATAGGTTATTCAGAAGAAAAGTTATCCGAGGTAATAGCTCTCTTTCTGGGCCAGGCCCCTATTCAAATTCTTTCTGGTAGTTAACAGAGAAGTAAGAATTTGTCTTGAATCTGCTGGGTCTCTGTTGCCTCTGCTGGGTCTCTGTTGCCTCCGGCTTGTCAGTCCACACACCAAAATGCTTTTGGGGGCAGGCTCCTCTGCTCCACTTCACGAGTCTGTGGGTCCGGCAGGTGGGGGCCGGAACCTCTGAGGGCCAGCCTCCCTACCGTTGGTGCGGAGACAAATTCAGCAGCTCCGTGAAAGTTTCTCTTTGTGTGCATTACCATTAGCTTTTTTCCTCCCTCCTGTTTGCTTTTCCTGGCTCCAAAGAATGACCAAGCCTATGTTTGCTTTTTTAATTTGTCATATTAAATAGAGCCTTTGTGGCAGGCTTTTACATCCAGGCTGTAAACTCTAGAAATGGAAATTGATCAGGGGGTGGTTGATATAACCAAGGCTGTAAATGCTAAGACCAGAAATGCCATTCCAGTTTAATGCTTTTATCTAGCGAATGTGCCTTGTAAGGAGGAACATAAATCTTGCAACTTGGGGGAAGGGTGGGGGGGCGGGGGTAGGATAGAACCTCACCGTCTGTTACCACTAGGTGTCACTATTAACTGGCTATGCAAGAAAAATACCAGCTCCCCCAAAGTCCATCTAGTTAAATAATTTCAATGGATAACAAATAAGAAAATCCTATTTGGGATGTGGAAGGAGGGGTCAGCATACCACAAGTTGTAAATGAGGCAGTGTCTCTGAGGGTAAGCATGAGATTACAAAGAACAGGTCAGCCATGCCTCCACCTCAACCATGGCAGAGGCCCATTCAACTGATTGAAATTCCCCAGTAGCCCTGGAAGCCTCCGAGATTTCTCCCATCATGCAGTGGGCCTCCACAGTTCTGTGCCTTTCTGACCATGGAGCTCTTCCTTCCCCCACATGAAAGGAATCTGAGATGAGAGCACATACCCCAAATTTCTGTGTTTTTCCTTAAAGCCAATATACAGTGTCAGCTTGATTCAACTGAACTCTGTTGAAACCATGCTCCTTGGGCCTATCTCTGAGCAGCCTCTGAGGCTCCTTGTCTTTTGCAGAGAGGTCTTAAATAATCTAATAAGCCTTCTACCCTAGGGCTAAAAGGAACAAACAAGGCAATACCTGTTTTGAAAAAGATGAAGTCTGTGCTCCACAGGTCTCACCATGAAAGAACAATGCTCTTAGGCCACTTGGTCTCCACCCCCAGGCCTGCCTCCACCAGCGCAGCCCAGGACCCAGGTGGGGATGTAGAGTGCCAGCAGGTAATGACTAGATGGTTGTGCGGGTACTCAATGCTGTGGTCCTTTGTGTGGTGGTGGCCAGGAAGGGGGTGCTGTGGCTGGAGGTGAGGGCTCCCTCCCAGCCTCCTCTGCCTAGCCATTGTACACAAGGGCAGAGGGTACACAGCCTTGGAGGCAGACAAACCTAGGCTCAGATCTTACTGGATCTGTGGCTTTGACCAAATGACTTCATGTCCTTGTACCTCATTTCCCACCTCTGTAAACTAAGGATGATGGTGACACCTTCCTCCCAGAGTCAATGTGCACCTGAATTGCATTTCTTTTTTTTTTTTTTTTTTTAAAGATTTTTTATTTTTTTTTTAAATTTTTTAAATTTATTTATGATAGTCACACAGAGAGAGAGGCAGAGACACAGGCAGAGGGAGAAGCAGGCTCCGTACACCGGGAGCCTGACGTGGGATTCGATCCCGGGTCTCCAGGATCACGCCCTGGGCCAAAGGCAGGCGCCAAACCGCTGCGCCACCCAGGGATCCCCTGAATTGCATTTCTATGTGAGGGAGTCCCACCTGGCAAGTCCGTTCATTCTCCTGACCAGCTGAGGAGCTGCTGTGTGTCAGGCACTGTTCCAGGTACTGAAACGAGACAAAAGCAAGAGAGAGGAAGCCTCTGCCCTTGCAGGTACAGCTGTGTGTGTGTGTTTACACACCTGTTAGGAATATCTATAAATACACCAAATATATGGTGCAGGGTGTATATATTATATGAACACTTGTGCACTTGGGCATAGTGTTCCTTATTATAAGCCTACCTCATCTTTACTGAACTCCGAAGAGTTTTTCACCCCGGAATGATCTTTTCATGTTAATTGTGCCACCTCCCCCTACCACCCTCTGCGTGAGAAGTCAGGACCAGGTTTCAAGGTTCATTTACTGGCTGACTTCCCCACTTTCTTTCTAGCAGTAGGATCCTAGCCTATCAAAGAACCAGCCGGTGCCTTCAAACCCTGGATGAACATAGACTGGCACGGGCTCGTTCATTTCATCCCCGTCAGAGCCCGGCTCCTTTCTTTACCCACACATGGGCCTATTATATTTGAACAGATCAGGAGCCACAGAGGTGATCCGTTAGTTCAGCTGAGCTTGAAATTAGTAGCTCATCCCCTTAAATGTTGTGGGCAGTTTGTTTGAGCTTGGGCTGCAAAGCTGTTTCCCCCTTGGATTGCACCCAGCATGGAAATGAGGGCACTCCTAATATTTTTCCTTTTGACATTTGATTAATAGTTGACAAATCCAGACCCAAGTAGTTAGCTTTCCTATTATCCATCTTTTGACAGGCATTGCTGCTTTTCTTTTCCAGGCTCATTGTTCTAAAAATACACTCAGATCTGAAGCTGTTCACTGTGCATATACTGGCATGATTTCCTGGTGTCAAAGATAAGAGACATCTGCCATGCAGATTATAAACAAAGTGGGTTGCTGGGTTTCAGATCTGAAGGCAGGGACCTCGGTGCTACTTAAACCAAATGCCACCCATCCTTCTCCTGCTTCCTTGGTGTTGTCCTGTGATTGATAATTGACCGAGGTCAACCATTTTACCCCCTAGTAGTAAGGCAGGTGTGGGGCATGCCTGCAAGTCACCGCACTGGGTTGGGAACCAGGATGCGCTTGATGCTCCGGGGAGCAGGACCACCTGTACAAAGTGGGTTTCACATGTCAAAAGCCTTGTCAGACTATAGGGTACCTGTTTCATCACTTTGCAGGGTCCATGGTCTGTCCTGAGCACTTACGAGACTGGTGTGAATGTCATGATTTCAGTACTGAGCAAACCAGCCAGGAAAACAGCCTTCATTATCTTATTTTATGTGTGTTTATTCGCAAAAATTTTTTTATTAACATGCAAATACTGTGTTGAGAGCTGAAGGATTGTAAAGATGAATACCAGGTTAGAGTGGACTTCATATTGCTGCTCATGGCAGCACAGCCCTGGGCCAATCAGTTTACTTCTCCAAGTCTTTGCTCCCTCGTCTGCAAGACTAGAGTGAGCATATCTGTTATCTTCCACCAAATCAAATTATTGCAGGATTCAGTAAACTCATGCATATTATTCTTCAGCGCAAAATGTCAACAGAGAGGAAAAAGTCTGTAAGTAGTTGTTAGCATTATTAACTTCCTCCTGATTCCAAAAGAGACCTAGGACATCTTATCAATTAAATATATGCAACAAAAATAATAAAGGGGAAAAAACAAGGTGAAACCAGGGTTGAGGTTAACATATAAAGTGCACACCTAGAGCTCTGCACCCTTGCTGGAGACAAGCCTTCAGTGTGGCTCTCATCTTCCACAGACAGAGCAAAGAGGGAAATGCATCAATTGTGCACCTTCCGGCATCCCTGAAATAAGAAAAGAGAGCTCCGCAGAAAGAAGCACAGCTCTCCTTGGTTTTGAACCCTAAAAAATTTCTCCATGGGTCACCTTAGAAGAATGCTGGGTATTGTTGTGACTAATGTTTCTAACGTCCTTGCAGTGAATACACAACTAAGCTTCCTAGAGCTGCTTCTTCCTCGCATCCATCAGCAGAGGCTCCTGGCTTAGTGCCAAAGCGTAGGTTCCAGGAAAACAGTTGGGGGGAGGGGGACAAAATAGGTAGGCTGCTACAAAGATGTCTTTATCTTCAAGGGTATACACCTTTGGGGTGAGAGGGTGGGTGTGGAGTAGGAAACGCTCCATGTGGCCTGAGTCAGCCCCCTGTGTACTCTGGCACAGGGCCGCTTTGAAATCTGCGCCCAGCGGTGTTGTGGCTAGAGGGGGTGGATCTAGGCCTGCGGGGGGCCTCGAGGCAGGCAAGGCAGCCAGATGGAAAGGGCTGCTTTTAAATCCTGCCCCAGTGGGATTTAAACCCTTCTAGGTCTGGCTTATTTTTGAATTGTCTGTAACAGATTGGTCCTCGCAGTGCCATATCTTTTTAAATATGCACAAAGCAATGGAGTCACTCCACTGCATTTATGATACTTTGTCTTGTGGTATTTTAGGGGTGCGATTAGCATTGTAAGCTTCTACTGGTGTTTATGGTTTTAAATCCTGTCCCTGTTGCATTTAAATATTTTTATTATCGGTCTTTGTGTGAGTATGCGAGATGGAGTTAGATCGATAGATGAATGGTTTCGAACAGGTAAATATAGTTAAGTCTAACGAGTACATATAGCTGCAGAGGTAATTGGTAGTATTTATTTGGAGAGTAAATCGTTGCTCCAAGTCATAATCCTCCATTTCCAACATTTAGAAACAAAAAAACGACCTCCTCGCAGGAGAAGATAGCTAAATTGAATAGCAAGAAAGGACAGGCTTGAAATACTGGTTAACCAATGAACCGAGACCCATTAGAGTAAATTACCAAGATAGAAACATCACCCCACCGCTCGCTGGCTAGGACACGTCGTCACCCCGAGCATCCATTTGTTTAAAAGGAAACACACAGCCTCATTTGTAGCATCGGCGTGCACCGAGTCACGGGAGGAGATGGCCGAAGAGAAGAGCGTACAGGTTCTGCCAGAGAGGGAATAGCAGGGAAGCTCGAATAACTTTGTGGGCGTGCCTGCTTCCCAACAAGTGAGTTCATTTTCTGATTGCATTTAGTCATGGCCATGTAGAGACAGCCCGTATCATGTTCCTAAGGTTTCATCCCTGAATAACTTCTTTAGAAGCCCCAAATAAATAAACAGATCACAAAGCCACAAGTTCTTTACCACTGGCACTTATGCAGACAGCTCATGAGAGCATTTTATAAATCCAGAAAGAGACAAGGAGCAGCAGATCCCTCAAGCAAGTAATTGACAGAGAAAGAATAGCCTGTCACCCAGGAGAGGTGGAAGCTCTGCATTTCACTTATAGTTTATTTAGCTTCACTAGGCCTGGATTGGCTGGCGGTTTTCTAGAGCTGCTTTTGAGCAGATGTTGTCTAGACCGAGATGGTGAGGACACACCCTGTAGTATTTGCATCTGCAACAGAGGGATTTCTTTGGGGTGTTGCCATATTTGGGAGGCCATCCAGTGCCCATGCTTGAGAACCACTGTGGACTGTTGACGTTGGAAGGGGGCTTAGAGCTGATGTTTACAGAGAAGCAACTTGGCTGTGTCCCCTCCTTGGGTTCCACCTCACATGTGCAGCCCTCCCCGCAGTGCACCATGTGCCTCTGTGCATAGTCTGTCCTCCCTACCAGATGCTGAGCCCCAAGGCCAGAGCCTTTGTCCATCCATCTTTGTGTCCCACATACCCAGCTCAGTGCTTGGGCTAGAGCAGGTGCTAGGAAACGTTTGGTGAACCACAAAGAGGCGGGACCCAAACCCTGCTGACCAGAACCTAGTAGTAGCACATTGTCTATTTCCCCAGGCCACCTCACCCCCAGCTTTGTCACTCAGAGCAGGCCACTATTGATCATAAAGGAATGAGCCGCTTCTGTTGGTTTGGTGTCTGGAGTTTATTAGGTACTTGCTGATGCCCATCAATTGTAGATAGGGCTGGAGTGCAGGGAAATGGCTGCCTGCATGAAGCGAAATTCAATAAAACCGCATTTTAAGTGAAAAATCAGTATAAACACCAGGCTTCTTTGCCATGGAAACAGAGGTTGCTTAGAAACTGCCTAACGGCGAGTTCTAAATTTTTTAAAGTCAAGTTATCATTTAAGCTACACGGCCCTACAGGTTATTGAGAGATAATCACTCGCCTCAGGACACTCAGAGGCATGAGGCACAGCTGAGTGCCTCCCGAAACTCTGGGGACCAGATAATCTCTTGATAACTGTGCTCCCTGGAGCCACTGATTTGGGCCTGGGGGAAGGAGAAAGAAATTTTTGTTCAGGACTTAAATGGTATACATATTTTTTTTTTAAGTGTTTCTCTTTAGGTTTGAAAAAACATGGAGCTGGCCGTTTGGCATGTTCAACAGCCATCTCTGCCATGTCTCACGATGTATTAGGAACATTTTCCAGGCAGTTACCCCAGTCACTTCAAATCGGAGGTCCTCTCTTTGTCTTCTGGCTTTCTATTATGCAAAAGGGCTTTTCAGGGTCTTCAGCTTTTGGCTCTTCACTTTCTGGGAACCCCTCTCCCCAGCTCGGGATGGGCAAGAACTGGCCGCAGGACAAAGTGGTACCAGAGTTTGGAGTAAAGCTGGGCCACTGAGCTCAGACAAAGGCCTCCCAGGCCTCTGTTCAGCTCCCAGGGGCTTAAACTGAACAAGGGTTCAGGTTCAGAATGTGTCAGTGTTTAGAGTTCAGCAGGTCGCATGCCTTTCGCCAAGCAAGAGCACAGCTACACCTGCCAGCACCTGGTTGCCCAGCATGGTTTTCACTCCCAGCTTCAGGCACGCAGAGGGCAAAGAATATTGCATTTGTTTTTTTCCTGAAAATAGCGGGCGAAATGAGAATGCCATCGGCTGAGGCCTGGGACCCCCACCAAGTCAGTATGAAGGAAATTACGAGTGAAACAAAAGACAAATGTTTTGCCCTTTTCAGAGTGTCGGAGAAGTTTCCGTGGTATGGCGGTGCTGCAAAGGTTGGTAGTGATAATTATTCCTTAGACACACACATAGTCTCTGGAAGGAGCAGTGTTTTCATTATACACTTCAAAGTGTTTTCCTGCACCTCATCTCCTTAGAGCCTGGCAACAAACTTGTGAGGAGGGTGGGGCGAGTGTGATCATCTTCCTTTGGAGAAAGAGGAAACAGGTTCACAGAGGCAAAATAATTTGCCTCAAGCCCCAGAGGCAGGAGAGGGAACTGGTATGGCTCCCTGCCGTTCTGGGGTGTCTACCCCTTTAAGAGCTAAGGAAGGAGACCCGAAATAATTCTTCTAAGAGTTTGGATCTCACTTAATAAAAGAAGGTGAACTTTGTCCACACATTCTTACTTTGTTTCTCTGTGAGCATTTTACTTAGAGTTCTCACAGGGCAAGGAGAGTGGCTCTCTCCTTTTCCTTTCCTGCCAAAGAGCAGAACATCTGCGTTTAGCATGTTCAAAAGGACTCAGAGTGAACATTGCAAGGTATTCATGCCCCTATAAGGCAGAGCAGAGCCCTGACTGAGGTGGGCCACGGCACCACTTCGCCGGGTGGTGCCCAGGTCACATTATTCCTCGGTGCGCCAGGCTGTAGCTTGAGAAACTGTTCCAGTTCTGGAAGAGGGAAAAAAAATCAAATGAAGCCATTTGCATTCTAACCATCTTTGGCACCAGGGAAAACTGTCAACTGTGTCACATGTAAATAGAAATCAGCTTCCCATTTTTGGTGTGTTTTTTCATAATTTCCCTTGCCACTCTAATTATCAAAGATATTTTTGTTTTTAAACAAAAATTGTCTCCCACGCAGGCCCCATCTCCTTTCTGCGGTGAAGTGGAAACGATGAATTAGAATATTCTAATCACTTCTCCAGCAACCACCGCTGAGATTATAAGCACAAGATTATCCTAAGTAAAGAAAACTTAAATTGTTTAGGCACAAACCAGGCCAGAAAAATTTTCAAAGGACCCCCCTTCCCTTCCCACCTGCCTCCCTTGCCTCCTTAGCAGATGTCTATTAAACCCAAGGAAGAAAGCAAAACTGGCTTCCCCCAGAGTAAGACCCAAATCCCCTAAAGGCACGGGTTTTTCAGATTAACAAAATTAAAAACAGAATTTAGCTCCATTCAGCATGAATTAAATTCCTGTTTGCTGCCCAACAGTATGGGAGAGCCTCCTAGGTCATCAAGAATAAAATGTGATTCATCAAATAGATACTATCCATGCCATTACTTAGTAGGTAAGGATCACATGGGCTAGACGCTGTGTAGGACTGGATCTGTGTTTTCTCATTTAAGCCTCAGCAAAATCCCACATAGCAGTGATAAGTGGACTAATCTCCCTCAGCCACATAGCAGTGATGTCCACCATAATGTGAATCCTGTTGGTAACCTTCCCTAGACCTTCCATGGTGGTGAACAGTTGACCTCTCCTTTAGATCCTTTTATAGGATGTGATTTTCCAGAGACGTATGCATCTTAAGCCATTGTCATGCAGTGTCATAAATCACTAATTAAATATAAGAACCTGTTGGGTCAGGTATTCGTTGAGGGCTTACCATGTGCCATCCCAGTGCCTGGTACAGCAGTGAGCCAAAAAAGGTGTGGTCACAGCCCTCAGAAGCTGTATTGTGAGGAAGGGAGATAGTTGATAGACAGTAAGTGCTGGGAGGGGTGTCCTGAAAGAGAAAAATAGGGGGCAGCCACCTAAGCACAATGGTCCAGGAAGGCCAACCTCTCTGAGCCGGTGATACATACCAACAGGGAGCTGCCCAACTAGGGGAGGGCCTCATCATTGAAAATCCAGACTCTGGAAAAAAAAAAAAAAAGAAAGAAAAGAAAAGAAAATCCAGACTCTGAATCACTGAATTGGCCAAGTGTATGAAGTTTACACTTGGACTGCTCAGTGCAGTTGCCCTGAGCACATGGTTGGTCAATCAGAAATGGATATGAGCAGATGAGAGGCAAAGGTTGCAACCCCAAAGCTCAGGCCAAGTTAAAGAGCCTCACCCTCAGGAGGTATGTGGTGTTGGGTGGCCCAGGCCCTTCAGCTCTGTCCCTGTCATGTGTAGGATACCAGTTCTCTGGCTCCGCCAAAAGTCAGGGGGCCCAGCTCAGTCGGTTCCTGCTACAGGAGAATAACTGGGTCTGATCTCTATGAGCCTGTCCAGACCATCAAGAACCCATGGATCTTGGTGGCCAGAAGAGGGTGAACTACAGAGCTCAGCGGCAAGTTGGCAGGCCAGGGATTAGGACCTGGAGACTCGGAGTGTGGGCTTGCCCTATGAGCCTGGAATGAGAAGTGGAGCCTGTCAGTTTTCTTTAAAAACTCCTGCTTGAAACCCCAGGACTTAGCTGGTTTCTTTGCCAAGAGCTTGTTTAATGTCAGTATTGTTCTGCTCAGACTACTTACTTTACTCTCAATGTCAATGGATATGAAATTCTTTATGCGCTGTGGGACCATCCTAATGGCCCTGTCTTTCGAACTACAGTGGGTTTGCTCTGCTATTCAAAGAGATTGGATTTTATCAGGTTCTCCCCCAAATAACCCAGTAAGCTGCCCCATCGCGAGAACACTAGCCACTCTCCCTTCTCTCTGCTCCCTTGAGACTCCAGCCCACCCTCCTTTCTGTCTCTCCACAGGGTTTTCCTCCACTTGATGAAAGTGGACCCGGACTCCACCTGGTTTCTCCTGAATGAACTTTACTGCCCTGAGCAGCTCACACCTCCCCACCCCAGCCTCCACCCCGTGCAGCTGCGGGGGACCATGGGGCAAGGGAACCCTTATGCAGCCAATGTGCTCTGCCTACTGCAGGAGCTGCAGTGACCCCCCCGACCCCCCACCACACACACACACCTAGGTGTGACAGGGCAATATCTTTGTCCTGCAGGTGGGGCGACCCCACCCTGACCCCAGGTGGTGGCAGAGAAGACTGCGAAGGTGGATTAGACAGCCAGTCGATTTATAAATTGATCGATCCCACAACTGCTTAGAAATTGAAGGAAAGTAGCTGACTGTTATTTATATTTCATACCTGGTGTTTTCAAATGACATTGTCTGGCAGCTCTAAGGGCTTAACTCCTTCGCTTACCATCTCTGTGGCCCCAGCTGTCCCACAGGCCATCCCCACCACACACACACACACACACACACACACACACACACACGCATCCCCACACCGGAGAGCCTAAGGACACATGGAGGGAGGCCTCTACTATGCACCAAGTGTGTCCCCTGAGCACCTGAGGACCACATGGAAGTACCACGCACCCAGGAGTCTTCAGAACGCAGCCCTACATCACGGACATGTGTACCTCCCCTCCTGGAACAGTGAGCTAGAGCTAACTCATTGTACCCAACCTGTTATTTGGAAGAAAATGAAATAAAGGCAATTCTTGGATGAAAGCTGTGATCAAGAGCTCACTTTAAGGTTTGTTATTTAAATTGGATGCTTCTTAAGAAATGAATTTATGTTCTTGAATGGATGATACAGAGCCATGGTGTAAATCCAAGCAGTACAAAACAGAAACGGTGAAGTCTCCACCTCATTCCCCAGACATCTGGTGTCCCTCCCAGAAGACAAACACTCATGGCAATTTTTTCATACCTGTTAAGTAGGAGATTGATTATTTTTTACTTTTTATTATGGATAATAGTATACAGCAAGCTCCATGTACCCATACCCCAGCTGCACGAGTTACCAGCACGTGGAGAGCTTTGCTTCATGGCTACCCTCACACATTTACCTCCCCAGCTCCCCCAGTCCCCGGAGTATTTTGAAGCACATCTTGGAAGTCCTATCCAAACCTTTTTTAAAATGTAAATCATGGGGTGCCTGGGTGGCTCAGTCAGTTAAATGTCTGCCCTTGGCTCAGGTCATGATTCCAGAGTCCTGGAATTGAGCCCCGCATTGGGCTCCACAACTCATCAGAGTCTGCTGGAGATTCTCTCTCCTACTGCCCCTCTTCCCCCTGCTTGCGCTCTCTTTCTCGTGCGTGTGCGCACACACACACACACACAGTTTCTCCCTTAAATAAATAAATCTTTTTTAAAAATTAAGAAAAGGGGGGCAGCCCCGGTGGTGCAGCGGTTTGGTGCCACCTGCAGCCCGGGGTGTGATCCTGGAGACCCGGGATTGAGTCCCACATCGGGCTTCCTGCATGGAGCCTGCTTCTCCCTCTGCCTGTGTCTCTGCCTCTCTCTTCGCTCTCTCTGAATGAATAAATAAATAAATCTTAAAAAAAAAATTAAGAAAAGGGGATGCCTGGGTGGCTGTGGTTGAGTGTCTGCCTTTGACTCAGGTGGTGATCCCAGGGTCCTGGGATCAAGTCCCTGCATCAGGTTCCCTGCAGGGAACCTGCTTCTCCCTCTGTCTGTGTCTCTGCCTCTCTCTGTGTGTCTCTCATGAATAAATAAATAAAATCTTTTAAAAAATTAAAATTAAAAAAATGTGCAACCACACTAGCATTACCACACCTAAACTAGCAGTGGTCCTTTCATATTGTACACAGTGAATGTTTAAATTTCCCCAGCACATTGAATCAGGATCCAAATAAGGTATATACATTGCTATTATCTGTCCCTTAATAAATATATTTTAATTTATAGATTCCCTCTCTTTTCTTCTCCCTGTACATTTTGCTGAAACAAGGTCATTTATCCTACAGCATTTCTCACAGTCCAGATCTACTGATTACATCCCTGTGGGGGTCATTCTGTAGGCTTCTCCTATCACCTGTATTTCCTGTAAATGGGAGGGCAGAACAAGAGGTGTGATCCAGTTTGGGGGTTTTCATTGTTTTGGGGAACACTCCTCCGTAAGCGGTATTATTTATTTCCATCAGGAGGCATGTAATATCTGATCTCTTATGGGATTGGCCATTGGTGATCCTCACCTGGAGCCACTCCCTCATTAGCGAATGCAGACAGTGCTGTTCTTTCCCCCCCATCCTGGCTTGTCTTTACCTAGAGTACTTGTGGAACGTTCCCTTCATCAACCATGCAGTAACCTTGAGGGGGTTCTGTGTGGAAAAAGCAGGATAAATAGTTGATATATATATATATATATATTTTTTTTTTTTAGCTGAGGGATTTAAAACACAGATTATATAAATTTAGGTGCACCACCACAGACACACACACAAATGTGCTGAAGGATCCTAGGAATAATGAATGCTTCCTCACCATATGCATGGTTAGATACCATCCAGATAACTCCTCCAGTGATGTAGATAATACCCCAGCTCTGTGAAACCCAGAAGGCAGCTGGCATGGGTACATATCCAAGCGAGGGGGGCCCCAGCCAGTTCCGGGGAGGCCCACTCATCTATTAGGGTCTTCTCTGCAAGGGCACAGAATGTCCAGCTTGGGGCTAGGTGGTAGCAGCCTGGCTTTTGGTCTGGCTCAGCCAGTGAGTCATCAGGGGCCCTCCCTCTCTTTGGGCCTCAGCTCTCCTGCCTGTAAAGGTGAGAATGGGCCAGAATGAGAGCTTAATTTGGGGAATTCTGGGTCCCTCCAGCAAGCTGATGACATTTCAAGACTCCCTTCCCCAGCAATGTCCCTCCTCTTACCCTCCTCCCTTCCAGGAGGGCACTGCAACCTCCGAGACTGTGAGACTGGGGTCATGTACCATCTCATCTCCTGCTGGGTTGGTCTACTGAGCTGACCTCACAAATTCTGTGTACAATTCTAGAGACTTCACCTATGAGCCTGCAGGGACCCCAAGTTAAGAACCCCTGAAAGAGAGATAATCACTTTACTCTCTTCTGGTTTTAAAATTCTAGGATGATTTCCTTTGGGAAAGGGGGGAAATGCCCTCTAATTGAGAGGACTCTAAGAAGATTCACCACATTGTTCCTAATTCCACTGGGGACACAAAGTCCTAGGCTAATTCAATCTCTAGGTCCTGACAAATGAGAAAACAGGTCAGGGAGGTGGTGGGACTTATGGAGTATTACCTAGTAGTCTGCCTTCCCAGGGTGCCTGGACATGGCAGGCTGTAATAGTGTGCCAAGAGGCAGGGGAACGTGCACACACATCCTGCGCCATGATGCAACTTGGGCCCTGGGGGGGCTCTCCAGGAGATAATCCGTGTGGGAGGATCTGCCATGGTGTTCCAAAAACTCATCTTGTCCTCAGGGCGTAGACACCCTGAGTTGCTTTGGGATTCCCGCAGGCAGATTCACTTGATTTAAAAAAATAAATAAATAAATAAAATAATTAGAGTGCCTCTCCAGTCATTATTATATTCAGGCAACTTTAATTTGAACCCATCCAGCTGACTCATTCTAGCCCTTGTTTATGTGGGCTTCTCAAAGTGATCGTTTCCCCCTGTTAAACGTGGCTGGTGCAGTGAGGATTTCTCCTTTCATTGAGGGTTTCCGAGTGTTGGTTTGGCTGGAGTTAAAGGTAGATACTGAAGGGCCTTGAGTTTCAAGTTGAGACACTGAGCTCTGATCTGCAGGCAGTGGGTGCCTCCTGGGAGATTCTGGAAAGCACAGAGATGGACCCTGGCATCCTGCAAAGGGCTGGGCGTAGTCCTTAGGAGGCTCGTAGTGTGGAAGGAGTGTGGATGACCTGGAGCTCATCAGCACTGGACTTGGTTTCTGACTCTACCCCTCAGTACCTGTGTGACCTTGGACAAGTCACTTTTCTTCATTTCCCCATCTCTGAACTGGAGTTCACTACCTCTGCCTCTTTAAATGGCTGCAGCAGAGAGAGTGTTATCGTGTTTACAGTGCCCAGGGCTTCGACACTGTGCAGCCCTTCCTTCCATCCAACCCCTTTGCTTTCGGCTTTGTTAGGATGCAGCACATACTCCTCTGGACAGTTATTGCAGAGGAAGTAGGTGGTTAAATCTCAGAATAAACCACCTGGGAACTAAGGAGGACTCCTGGTGGAGGAGGGTAAGATCTTGGTAAGACGAGCGGACTATTGGCAGAAAGAGGATAAAGGGCATTCCAGACAAGGAAAATGACATGCCAAAGGCAGCCAGGTGTACCTGTCCATATCTGCACTCATCATAACTCCTTCAGTTGCAGCTAACAGGAGACCCAACTCAAAGTAGCTTGAGCAGTAATGTCTTAGCTCTCATAACCGGCAGCCACCCCGCCCCACCGCCCGGCCCCCGGCTCCAGATCCCACAGCCAGGCTCCATGTTTTAGCAGCCTATCTCTATAAAGTGGCAAGGATGGCCAGTAGTCCCGGCTGATATTCTCTGAGTTGATCCAGCCTAGGAGAGTGTGCACCTCCATTTGGCAGCTCCCAACTCAAGTTCTAGGATTATCTCTTCTCAGCTCAGCCAGTTCTCTGCCCCACCCCAAACCAAGCATTGTGCATCCAAGCAGGTTTTGGCAAACTTTCCCCATACTGGGTCAGATGGTGAATATTATAGGCTTTGCAGGCCATAGGATCTCTGTAGAATCTTCTTTGGCTTTTTTTTTTTTTTACATTTTAAATGTGTAAAATCCTTACAAAATAGGCCATGGGCCACTATTTTGCCCTTGGACCTTAGTTTGCTGCCTCCTGATCCTTAGCATTCTCCTGGCAGTCCTGGGGGCAGGTGCTCAGATCAGCTCATCCAAACCATATGGAGACAGAGTTGGGATGGAGTGGTTTCCCCCAAAAGGAAGCGCTGTATTTGGTTACTAGGCAAAGAGATGCAGAGTGGGTAACAGTGACAGACAGCCACCACCCCACGCCTGTGGCAAATAACCAGTGTGGCCCGGCAGCCCAGGAGGGGATGTGGTAGCAGGCTGTGGTCACTGAGGCCACATTTATGAAGGGCATTGAATGCCAACCTAGAGATTCCACCCTTAACAGATCAAGTGGCCTTGAAAGGTTCTTGAACAGGTGATTAATGAATTGAAAGCAGCGTTTTAGGAATATTCATCTCGTGGCAGCATCCAGGAGCCATCAGAAGGGGGAGAGGCTGGCTGGCGATGAAATTGTGTTTTTGAAAGTCCCAGGACGAGAAAATGTACCTCTTCCATCAACCCCAAACTGTTTGACATGCCGTGGTTCATGGGCGACTTGAGGCACATAAATATGTGCTTTAAAGTTTAAAAGTAAGAAGTGAGATGAATGGAACCTCTGATGAGGCTTCCTCCAGCTCGGGCCGGAGAGTTGAGAAGCCCTAAAAATGATTTTCCGCAGCTCCAGCCGTGATGAACATCTCCCTTTGTGTGACTTACCCCAGCCTCTGTGTCGGGCTTGATTGGAAGCAAAGTGCCCATACTGCCTTTCCTCCAGAGTATGGAATAGAGGCCAAATTTCGGAAAATAATTCTGAGTGATGGCTGACTCTGTCGAAGCGTTGATTGCTTTATAAATGGCATTCTTCTCTCTGCATCATCACCCCCCCCCCACAGCCCCCCGCCACCACTGAAGTTTTGAAGGCAGCGGCTTTTCAAATTACGCTTGAAAAGCAGCCTGATTTCCCACAGGAATCATCTCCTAGATTAGGAGCTGTTCCACCTTTTCCGACAGTTTTACCCAGAGTACAAAGCCTGTCTGCAAAGGGCGAGGAGGGAGCGATGCTGTCCTCCCTTCAAAGCCTTCAGCACAAACCATTTATGAAAATGTCTCTCGCTGCAGCCAGCTCCCAGCGTCAGTCCGGGCCGCCTGCTCTTGCAGCAGGAAAGGGTTAAAAAGCACTGATGAATGGCTGCCTCCACCCCACACCTTCCGCTTTCCCTCCTTATATAATTTACCATTCTTTTTGCACAACAGCTCCTAGGTCTCAACCTGCTCTCTCAATCAGTACCCTCACGTCCTCGGCTTCCTCCCACACAGGCGGGCTCAGAAGTAAGGAAGGCACCTCTCTGAATCTCTGAGGCCGTTTCCAAGGGAGAAGATGTTGGTGGGGGGAGAGGGAGAGAGAAGTAGCGCAGAAGAGTCACAAGTTTCTTCATGAAATAAAAATGGTGCATTCCCCCACGGCAGATGCAGAGGAGTCGATGCAGACCTTGGTGCGCCCACCTCCTCTTCGCCCCATCTTCATGCCCTCTCTCACCTCATGGCACCTATCCAGGGTGCTCACACATTCCACCCAGGACATGCCCAGTTCCCTATAAGGGAACAGAGAGGCCCTGAGATGCGAGTTGAACTGTGCCACAGCTCACAGGGGACTTCGAGCACTCCCTCCCCGTCCCCAGGCCTCAGTGTCCCTCTCTGCTCCATAAAGGGTTTGAAACAGTCTCCAAGCACTGTTCCGCCCCTTAAAACATCTGTGACTTGATAATAAAGTGTTGGCAAGTATGTGGGGAAGCGGGTGTGTAAGGTGGTACAAGCTCTTTGGAGGTCAATTTGGCAGTATTACCAAATGGGAATGCATGTGCCTTTTGACCAGCAATTCTGCTTCTAAGAATTTAATGCTCACACATGTGCACAAAGATGTACTTGCATAGGCAATTCACTGCAACATTGTGATTTACAGAAACTCGCAAATACCGAATGCCCAGTATGTGCCAGGCATTATGCCTAATGCTTTGCATTAATTTCTCGAGAGACTGGGTGCAAAAGATAGGAAATAAGCTAATCAAAGGATATAAACATCCATCCAAAAGAGGCCAAAACACCCCCGTCCCGTCCCCCCCCACGCACAACACAGAAATTCTAGTGAACTGTATATACTGAAGGATGATACATCAAAAGTCATGAAATGTTACTGTTAACTATTTCATAAAAGTAAACAGGAAATTGAAAAGAAAGCAGAAGAAAAGCTGGGGGAGGGAAGGAGGGACTGTTTAAATAAACTACGTTACAACCCTATAACAAAATGAAAAAAAAAAACAGCAATAGCTATCAGAATCTAAATTGCACATACCCTTTGACTCAGCAATCCTGCTATTAGGAATTTCCTTGTTCATGTGCCAAAATGATGAACAAAGTGTTCGTTAAAGCATTGTTTGCATTAATAAAAGGTTGGAAACAACCTAAAGGTCCATCCAGAGAGGCCCAGATAAATAATTTCTTAGTAACACATAGTTTGCCATGTGGCCTTTGCAAAGAAAGGGCTATTTTCTGTGTATATCTCCGAGATACATTATTAAAGAAAACGGCAAGCAGAACAGTGCAACGATTTGTGGGGGATGGGGGTACTTTACATGTGGAATTTCTCTTAAAGAACACCCAAGTGGCAGCCTCTAGGAAGGGTGACAGGATTAGCGATAAGTCTTCACATTATACCCTTTATACTCTTCACATCTTTATTTTTTTAAAGATTTTATTTATTTATTCATCAGAGAGAGAGAGAGAGAGAGGCAGAGACACAGGCAGAGGGAGAAACAGGCTCCATTCAGGGAGCCCAACTCAATCCCGGGTCTCTAGGATCACACCCTGGACTGAAGGAGGCGCTAAACCGCTGAGCCACCCAGGCTGCCCTCTTTACATCTTTAAACGAGATACATGTGTAACTTATTCAGTCACAAAAATTTGTATTATTAAAATATAAGACATTGGTGAGTCCATAATGCTATGGTAAACTCACATTTTGGTGACAGGAGCCTAATAGCAGGATTTCCTCTCCTGTGTGTTGCATTTCTCAAGTAGAACCAGGGCTGGAGGGGGAGGTGGCATTGCTTAATCCAAAAATGCAAAGCGATTGTGGAGAGGGTCTCTTCCAGGCCCCACCCCGTCCCGCCCCCATGGCTCCTGTATGTATGCTGGAGAACCATTTCCCCTCTATGCCCGAGCTCATCTGAGTCCCTTAGAGCCCCAAGAGAAGCAGGTCCAGCCTCAGAGCCTTTTGTGACTGACCAGACAAAATTTAGGGCTCATGCTCAGTGCTCTCAAGGCATTGCATGGTGCCCTCTGTCCTGCCACAGCTCTGTCTGGAGGTTGCCACCTTTTTCCCATGGAGGGGGTCACCTTCCTTACCGCATCTTCAGCACCTTGGACAGGACTGGGGTTTGTGACTTCCTCTCAATGTCAGGATGACTGAGCGAGCTCTCCAAGCGCTGGGCCTCAAAGCATCAAGTAGAGGACAAAGATAGGATTCAAACCTGAGGCTGCTAACATCACATGATCAGTTATATCATTATTTATGTAACAGGATCCAAAATCTGCAGGTTGGAAACTAATTCAACAAGCAGTTTTTGAGGCTTTCTATGTGCCAGGCCCAGAGACAAAAAGACGTAAACACTGCCTCCTAGGGGCTGGGCTCAAAGGAGAGCTAAACAAGACATGAGGAGACAGCCATCGTCTGTGTTAGGAGGAGGTCAGGAGCAGCAGTTAGAGCATGGTCCCTGGAGATGGGCAGCCTGGCCTTGGATCCTCACTCTCCTGCTTTGGGCAAGTCTCTTTATGGCTCTGAGCCTTGAAGAAATGGGAATAAAAATAATTACCCCCCCCCCTTGGGGGCACCTGGATGCCTCAGTTTGTTAAGTGTCTGACTTCGGCTCAGGTCACAATCCCAGAGTCCTAGGATCAAGCCCCACATCAGGCTCCGGGCTCAGTGAGGTGTCTGCTTCTCCCTCTGCCCCTCCCTCCACACTTCTACGTGTGCACACATGCATTTTCTCTCTCTCAAATAAATAAATAAATAAATAAATAAATAAATAAATAAATAAATAAATAAAAAATCTTTAACAACAACTATATATATATAGTTTATAGTTTTATATTTTTATATAAAAATATATACCTCCCTGAGAACATGGTGAGAAATGGACTGGTAAAGGCTGGCCTCAGGGCCTGGCCCCTAGGCAGTGCGCTGTAGGAGTTGGTCATCATGATGCAGAGGTACATTAGAGGTATAAGTGGCAGCACAGAGGTGTTTGAACTGAAAGGAAGCTGGGAGGCTTCATGGAGGAGAGGCCATCCAAGCTAGCTTTGTAGTATTTGCCTGTCAGACGCAAAAAGAAGGACCCCTCAGGGCAGAAGAAGCAGTGCGTGTGCAGAGGCTCACACAGCACGGTCAAGATGTTGCTCGTTTCAGTAGGAGGTGGAATCCCTATCCAGTGAGACTGAAGGAAAGGACGAGGACTTTGGGAAGGGAGGATGGTCTGTTCCATACCTTTGCGAAAATTGGTAATGGGAAACGTCACTAAAAAGGAGCAGGGAAGTTTCAGCAGGGGGAGCTCTTGTGCCCTATCACTCCTAGCTGATTGCAGACCCAGCAGGAAGAGACACACTTGACCTTGGGCAGACTTGACCTTGCAGGGGGATACTACTCCACTACCCCCAGTGGAGGAAGAGATGCTTTCCTTATCCCCTGGCAACAGCTCAGCCAATGAGAAGCCATCACATTTCAAACTCCCAGTTTAGGGACTCCTGGGTGGCTCAGCAGTTGAGTATCATCTGCCTTTGGCTCAGGGCATGATCCCAGGATCCTGGCATTGAGTCCCACATCAGGTTCCCTTCCCTGCATGGACCCTGGTTCTCCCTCTACCTGTGTCTCTGCCTCTCTGTGTGTGTGTCTCTCATGAATAAATAAATAAAATATTTTTTAAAAACTCCCAATTTAATATAAAAAAAAAAAACTCCCAATTTACTCCAGTGGATTTTTAGTTCATGAACAGCCTTCCCAATTTACCCCTTTTCTCCCTCAAAAAGCCTGCCTCTCCTTCGTTCTCAACTTGCCTGTGGTTTTGCCACAGCTTGTTTGTCCCAGATTGCAATTCTCCTTTATTCTCAAATAGATCCATCTTTTGCTGGTAAAATAACTGGTAATTTTACTTTTAACATTAACATTTCAGGGCAGCCCAGGTGGCTCAGTGGTTTAGTGTTGCCTTCAGCCCAGGGCCAGATCCTGGAGACCTGGGAGCGAGTCCCACATTGCATGGAGCCTGCTTCTCCCTCTGCCTGTGTCTCTGCCTCTGTCTGTGTCTCTCATGAATAAATAAATAAAATCTTAAAAAAAAATTAACATTTCAAAGGTGGGGGATCCCTGGATGGCTCAGTGGTTTAGTGCCTGCCTTCAGCCCAGGGCCTGGTCCTGGAGTCTCAGGATCAAGTCCCACATCAGGCTCCCTGCATGGAGTCTGCTTCTCTCTCTGCCTATGTCTCTGCCTCTCTCTCTCTCTCTCTCTCTCTCTCTTTGTGTCTCTCATGAATAAATAAATAAAATCTTAAAAAAAAAAAAAAAAAACATTTCAAAGGTGGGCCTGGGCTCTCCTGCCAGTGAGTACCTGAAAGGTGCCTGAGGAAGAGCTTGGTAGCATTCCCCTGGGAAGTTGTTCTCTGGGGCTTTTCTGCAGGACTCTGGTTAGTTTGGAGGGCAGAGCTTACCCTTGGCCTTGTCGCCCCCATGCACCCCCCTCCCTGTCCACAGTTCCTGAGGCCCCTGTGGTGTGGGCAAAACAGTCCTCCCAGCAGTGAAGTGCATGGAGCGCTGAAGGCAGACAGATTATGTACACACTTTCCAGTGTGGGGGTCAAGGACAGGTCACCCCAAAAGGGGCTACTCTGGCATGAACATTATTTCGAGTTAAAAGCAAACAAATCCGATTCAGGAAAAGCTTTTTACTTTCTCCTCAATTGCTTGCTGGTGCTGGGAAAAGAATTATTTACAGAGATTCCTCTCTTTACCTAAGAAACTTACCTGCACAACCAGACAACCTCTGTTTTTCAAACATTTCCTCTCACCCTCCTGCTAATGGTCTTTCCTTTGTATCTTCAAACCCCTACCGCTCTCCTTAGCTCATATAAACATCATGCTGCTTCACTGTCTTCAGAATGTCCATGTCCGTGTGGATTCCCCATGTGCACACTATTAAATTTTATTTTTTCCTGTTAATCTGTCTCGTGCCAATCTGATTCTGAGCCCAGCTCGAAGGACCTTGAATGACAGAGGAAATTCTTCCTCCCCAACACTAACCATGTGATCTTTGACAAGTCGGTTTCTTCATCTGTAAGATAGAGATGATAATAGTAGTTCAGCCCCATAGAATTGTTTGAGGACTTGATGATTTAATGCATGGCACGCATTGAGCCCTGAAGCTAGTTAGCACTCAGACAAATATAGCTGTTTCTTTTCTGCTGAGCTACCAGGCCCCTGGAAACATTAGGATGAGTAAGACCCAGGAAAGGCAGACTCACCTAATGAAGTACAAGACTGAGCAGAACAGCCATTTCTTACTCAAGAGTCAAAGATGGCTTCCTGAGGAGATGGCTCAGTATGGGGAAGAGAAAAGACCCAGGGCAAGAGCCTCTCCCCTTCTCTCAGTCTCCACACCTGCAAATGCAGGTAATAATGGCTACCTTGTTGGTTGGGCTGTGAGGATTAAATGGTCTACTGCAAAGCAAAGCAAGGGTGGGCACGACATGGCCTGTGAGCACCCTCTATGCATGGGCTGCTTATAAGGAAAGAGGCTCCTGTTTGCTAACAAGACCCAGAGTTCAAACCAGTGGGGCTGCAGGGTAGCTACATCCTCAAAATAGACTCCCTCTCCAGAGTCTTTCAGGAGGATAATACCAAGGTGTGAGCTGACATTCCTGACTGCACAGCTCCAGCTCCCTCTAATCTTCGCTGCTAGCCATGAGATTGAATGCTGTGCCCATTGCACAGGGGCAGGATCCGTGCCCAGAGAGAGCTAGAGAAGCAGGCCCCTTCCGTGAGAAAGGACTAGGGTCCTAGCCTAGGGTATTTCCAGCTTGTGAACACCTGCTTTGCTGACATCTGGGAAGTCTGTACAAAAGAGGGGGTGCAGCCCTTGAATTTACACTCCAATGTGGGAGGCCAGACTTCCCTGAGAAACATTTTCATTTACTAATGGATTTAATGAGTGCAGAACTTCCCGTTTTAAACAAACAAGTGATTAGCATTGACTACAGAAGTGAAAATGGATCCTAATGAATTGCTAATTAGCCTCCTCCTCTTCCTGGGGTCTTTAGCTGATAAATTCCCTCTCTGGCTACTAAGAGAAGTGTTAGTCAATCTGACAGGAATTCTATGTGTGCACTTTTTTCATTTTTCTATTCATTCGTTTTTTTTCACTTATTATACATTTCTTGAGAACCGACTATGTGTTCCTGTGAACAAGACAAGCAAGATCCCTTTCCTACAGTCCAATGGGGGAAGGCAGCATTAACTAACCTCACATATAATGATACCCTTATAGGACAGGGAGCTGGGACAAAGTGCAACAGGAGGACTTGTTCTTGCTTTGGGGTAGGGATGGAGTGTACTTCAGACTTTCCCCCTTTACTTAGAGGAAAGGTCATTTGAGCCAAGATCTGAAGAATAAGTAGGACTTAAGTAAATGAAAGGGGATGAGAAAGAGTAGAAGAGTGTCTCAGACATCCAGAATAGTACATGCAAAGGTCCTGTGGTGGGAGAAAGCAGGGTAAGTCTGAGGAAAAGGGAGAAACTAATGTGAGAAATGTACAAGGGACATATGTGGGGTGTGTGTGTGTGTGTGTGTGTGTGTGTGTGTGTGTGTGAGATGAGGCTGGGGTTAAGGATGTTGGTCTTCCTCCTTTGTAGCAGAGAGTGCTGAGTGCCCAGCCCATATCCCACTAGTCTCACCACTCCAGTATGTTCTAGCCAACTTCCAGCTGCCCCATATTTGCATCTCTTTGCCTGAGGACTTTCTACAGGTAAGGAAGGCATTCTGTCTTTATACTTTGCAGGCCAGAAGTCCTGGTGAATTAACACCCAGAAGCAGCCCTCAGCCAATGACTGAGGCTGAAAAAAACCACAGGTCCCCAGCCCTTGGGCCGGATGATTTTTGAGGTGAGTGCTCTGCACTGACTCCCAGAGTTCCCCAGTGGAATGGAGTCCCACTTGTCTAACTGTGTACACTTTCTTTGTCTCACTTTCCCATTCCCTTACTAGTGCTTCCTGGGATCACCTCCCAAGTAAACTCCTTGCCCTGAATTTTGTGGCCCAGCATCTTCTGGAGGAACCCATGCCAAAACTCCTTTAAGCAAAATACAGAGATATTTCCTACATTTCTGTACTCTGGCCGTCTTTGCTGGATGCCTTCCTCTCTCTCATTTGCTTCCCTCACTGACTTTGGGGCCCATGGACCATAAGTAGCATAGCTGGGGTCTGCCTGGCATAGTGTCGACCAGCCCCATCAGCTGCCCTCTTTCTTGCCACTCTGCCTCTGTTAATATGATCTGAGATGTCTTTCCTCTGGAACAGTGCTATCCAATAGTACCTTCTTCAGTGGTGGAAATGTTCTATATTTCCTATAGTACTATCCAATATATAGTATCCACTAGTCACGTGTATCTACTGAACATTTGAAATGTGTCTAGTATAACTGAGGAACTGAATATTTTATTTTATTTATTAATTTTAAATAGATCTACGGGGCTGGTGGCTACTGTATTGGGCACTCAGCTGTGGGACATGCCTTACCCCCTGTAGGCTACTAAGTTTCCCAGAGCTCAAGCCTGATGAACTTGGGAAGCCACCTGGACCCAGCTCTCTACACCCAGCTCAGTGATAGGATCCACCAGAGATTCCTTAGGTAGACAGGGTGCCAGGAGATCAGCAGTGTGGGCCCCCTACCGATCCCATCATTAACTTCCCCTTCTGTAAATGCACCATCCTACTTCTCCCTACTGCCCCCCTCCCCTTCTCTGGAGCAGACAACCTTGAAGCAAGAGCCAAGGTGGCTAGTGGGGAGGGGTGCAAAGGGTAGGGCCTGGAGGTGCTGAATGAGACAACTCCTCTACTCACCAGCCTGGCTTGCTTTTGGATGGTGAATTGAAAGTTTCTGGGATCCCTGGGTGGCGCAGCGGTTTGGCGCCTGCCTTTGGCCCAGGGCATGATTCTGGAGACCCAGGATTGAATCCCACGTCGGGCTCCCGCTGCATGGAGCCTGCCTCCCTCTGCCTGTGTCTCTGCCTCTCTCTCGTTCTCTCTCTGTGTGACTATCATAAATAAATTTTAAAAAATTAAAAAAAATAAATAAATGAAAGTTTCTCCCTGGAGTTGAGGAATAAACATGTTTTTCAAATAATACATTGTGTTGAGCCTAAAGTGCCTAGAGGTCAGGACAAAGGCTCACAATGGAGCCTGCTGGAAGTGATCCATTGTCTATCTTCTCTTTCCTTTAAGTAGGAAAATCCTGCTATTTATCTAGACACACAGCTGTGAGAATAAGGGCCATGTTCCCCTTGCAGCTACATGTGGCCATGTGACTAAGTTCTGTCCCACGACAGATAAGCAGAAGTGATCTTCATTGTCAAACATGTGTCTTTAAAGAAAGTTGTGCCTTCTCACCCTTTTTCTCCTTCCTGCAGGCTGAAATGCATACCCCATGTGGGGTGGTGGGGTGGCCCTCTTGACCTGTGAAGAGAAGCCTGGCTGAAAGGATAGGAGAGCTCAGGGTAGAAATGCCAACTAGTTCAAAACAAGGGTTTTGGTGAAATTAGGGAAGGAGAAAACAGGGCTTCCAAGAACTTCTTTGATTAAATAAGATGCAGTAGGTCCGAACTTTGACCCAACTCTTATGAGCTGTTAATGTTTGTCAGAGGCAAATCTTTATTCATTGATTCATTTACAGAGTGTGTGTGCCATAAGCCCAGATTGGTGATAGGCATTGGGGATGCAGCAGTAAACAGGACACTTAAGAGTCTGTGCCCTCACAGAACCTTCATTACCATTCCTGGTATTTTATAGCTCAGTATACATTCTAAAGTGTTTTTACAGTCACCTCCAGTCAAGATGGCATTGAGTTCATGCTTTAAAAATAACCTTCTCCTCAACCAGAATCCTCACACATTGTAGATGGAAATTCAAAATGGTGCAGCCACTTTGAAAAACAGTTTGGGGCAGCTCAGGTGGCTCAGGGGTTTAGCGCTGCTTTCAGCCCAGGACCTGATGGAGTCCAACGCTGGGCTCTCAGCATGGATCCTGCTTCTCCCTCTGCCTGTGTCTCTGCCGCTCTCTTCTCTCTCTCTCTCTGTGTCTCTCATGAATAAATAAATAAAGTCTTTGAAAAAAAAAGAAAAGAAAAGAAAAACAGTTTGGAAGTTTCCTGTAAGTCCAACATACACTTAGCTTACTGCCCAGTAATCCTGGTCTTACTTATTTACCCAAGAGAAATGAGAACATGTCCACACAAAAACTTGTGTATGAATGTACGTGGCAGATTTGTGTATAGTAGCCTCAAACTAGAAACCCAAATGTCCATCAATAGAAGGATGGATAAACAAATTGTGGTCAATCACACAAGAAAATACTACTCAACAGTACAAAGGAATTAAGTATCAGTATACACAATATGGATAAATCTCAAAATCACTATGCTTAGTGAGAAAAACCAAACACAAAAGAGTACCTACTGTCTGATTCAATTTATTTGAAATTGTAGGAAGGCAAAACTAATCCATAGATAGAAAGCAGATCAGTGATTATCTGGGACTGGTGTTTGGGGAAGGGGATTGAAAGCAAAAGGGAGCAAGGGAAGTTTGGCAGGAGGTGATGGAAGTATTCTTTTCTTGATTGTAATGGTGATTACATGACTATAGATTCCAAAACTCATTGAATTTTACACTTTGATGCTTTTATTGGATATAAATCATATCTCAATAAAACTGATATAGTAAAAATTAACCACACTGTCCATGAATTAGTGGGAAAAAATAACCTCTGTTTATATACTATAATAATATACACATTATATTTTATTTTATTTTATTTTATTTTTTTTAATTTTTATTTATTTATGATAGTCACAGAGAGAGAGAGAGAGAGGCAGAGACACAGGCAGAGGGAGAAGCAGGCTCCATGCACCGGGAGCACGATGTGGGATTCGATCCCGGGTCTCCAGGATCGCGCCCTGGGCCAAAGGCAGGCGCTAAACCGCTGCGCCACCCAGGGATCCCTACACATTATATTTTAAAAATAAAATTACATAGTCACACTCACAAATACAGTAAACTTCTCTTTGGAATGGAAAGCAATGAGAAAAAGTCAATAGTGGCTGAAGCCTCAGACCGGCCAGGCTCAGGACCCAGAAGTGACTAGGAATTCAAGTCCTGCAGAGTAAATGGGACCAAAAGGATTCTTTGAGAACTAGAGGTCTAGCATCAGACTCATTGCTTAAAACTGTATGTTAGGTAACAGAGGGAGCAGATGAAGATCTGGCAAGTGGGACCTGTGCTAAACCACCCTGATTCATTAAATGCTTCTCTGAATATCTCTGATATCTCTGATAGCACCCAAACTGGGAACCCTGAGCCACCTTTAAGAAGCCTGATTTGGGACTAGGGTCCCAAGGGTCTGGGTTGAGACAAGTGCAGAGAAAGAAAATGGACAGAAAGATTCCTCTTAAAAATAATCCTGTGAATAAAATGGACATTAAGACAGCCAGTAAACTCAACTCTTAACAGGTGGATTCATTTATGATAACTGCAAATAATAGAGCAATCCAGAAATGACTCTAAAATAAGATTTTAATAAAGGTAAAGGAAGACATAACTTCCTTTCCAAAATAAAGGAAAAAGTTATGAAGTAAAACAGAATTAACTATTTTTTTGAAGATTTTATTTATTTTTGAGAGAGAGAGTGCATGCCTGTGTGCATCATAGGAGTGGGGGAGGGCAGAGGGGGAGGGAGAGGTAGAGACAGAAAATCTCTAGCAGACTACACTGAGCATGTAGCCCACATGGGGCTTGGTCCTACGACCCTGAGATCATGACCTGAGCCAAAACCAACAGTGGGATGGTTAACCAACTAAGCCACTCAGATGCTCCAAAACAATTAACCATTGATGTGAAAAAGAAACAATGAGAAGCAGTAACAGTGAAAAGTATCATTATTGAAGTGAATTCAAATGGAATAAACTCTAAATCAGACACTTTTGAAGAGAAAATTAGTGAATTGATAGATATTCCTGAGTCATTCACTCAAAGAGAGATAAAGAAATAGAAAATATGAAAGAGCAGTTAAGACATGGTAAATAGATTGAAAGATTCCAACATATGTGTAATAGAAATTCTAGAAGGAGAGAATAAAGGATGTAATGGAGGTACAATATTTAAGATATGGTGGCTGAGAATATTTCAGAATCAAAAAGAAAGTACTCAGGTGAAAAACACATACCAATGGTTAAAATCAGGATGGTAAAAAATAAATCTCAACCAGAAAAATTATGATAGAGCAGAATGTGAAAGATAAAGAGAAAAATCTTAGGAGTTACAAAACAATAAAGGCAAATTGCATATGAAAGAATGCCAACTGCGCCAATAGCAGATTTCTCATCAACAGTGATGCATGACAGGGCTGAGAGAATAATATCTTAAACATGCAGAGGGAAAAGCATAATCAGCCTCCCTCAATATACAGCTACAGGAACATTGAAAAAGGGGAGCAGGGATGCCCGGGTGGCTCAATGGTTGGGCATCTGCCTTCGGCTCAGAGTGTGATCCCAGGGTCCTGGGATCGAGTTCCACATTGGGCTCCTTGCAGGGAGCCTGCTTCTCCCACTGCCTATATTTCTGCCTCTCTCTCTCTGTGTCTCATGGATAAATGAATAAAATCTAGGAAAGAGAAAGAAAGAAAGAAGGAAAGAAAGAAAGAAAGAAAGAAAGAAAGAAAGAAAGAAAGAAAGAAAGAAAGAAAGAAAGAAAGAAAGAAGAAAGAAGAAAGAAAGAAAGAAAGAAAGAAAGAAAAAGAAAGAAAGAAAGAAAGAAAGAAAGAAAGAAAGAAAGAAAGAAAGAAAGAAAGAAAATTACAGACATTTTCAGGCTTTCATAGATAAAGAGAGTTTACCAACCATACCCTCATTGAAAGGATTAATGAAGCATGTACTTCAGCAAAATAAAGTGAAAGAAGAAAATCACTAAGTCATAAATTGATCAAATATATTGGTAAATCTAATTAATTTCTGATCATATGAATATTAATTTTTGTGAAAAGCAGCATAATTAAAATTCTAGACAATAACAAGGAAGATGTGACAGGGGGCAGTTCAACAGGTAGTTACGTTGTGTTAAAGGGGTTGTCTTGTTAAGAGGAAAATAGAGATAATGAATAATTTCAGAATGTTAAGAAAATATATAGTTAAATAAATAAGTTAAAAATTAAAATAAAACCACTAAAAGAAATGGGATTTATAGCCTTCAAATAAGTGAGGAGGAAGAGGGGTGGGGTACTAAAGAACACTATTCATCAAAAGCCAAGAAAGAAGAAAAAAATTAAACTGATCACACATGCTCTTCGCCCTGCCCCCCATCAAATCTCATGGCAATAGGAAACACACATAACACATACACAAAATAAGATGGCAGAAAATAAATCCAAATAATCAGTAATCACAATAAATGTAAGTGGACTAAACTTATCTGTTAAAGACAGAGACTACCAGATGAATTTTTTAAAAAATACCAAAATCCAGCTATAAGCTGTGTATAAGAGATATTGTACCTAAGACAATGACACACAAATGTTCAAAATAGAAAAAGATATCCCAGGCAAATACTAACCAAAGAAAACTGTTCTAACAATGTTAATATCAGGCAAGTTAGCATATAATGCCAAAAGCACTAGTAAGGATAAAGTGAGTCATTATATTCATGATAAAACCAAGAATCCCATGGGGGGGGGGGGGAAACTCATGAACTTAACGCCTTCCCTAGAATTTGAATGGAATCCTTTTGCAGCTACACTTATTCAAGGATTGATGATTCATTAAACTGAATCTTTGTGCAGGCTCAGGTCCCTTAATGTGAAAAAAGATGAGGCATGAGGACAAAGGGAGATTAAAAAATAAGGTTGCTTACTAAATTATTAACCATAAAGCTATGGGCTAAATCAACATAACTGCAACTAGAACAATAAAGGCCTAGCACACCCTAAATCATTTGTGGTACATTTGCATATTAAATTAGAACATTTATGTAACTGTAGCCTAGAAAATGGTCTTTATTAAAATGTGCCCACAGTTAACACTTTCAGAAACCAAACTCATGTGGCTCCAAATGCAACTCCGCAAGCCTAACCTCCTCTTTGGGGAAGGAGTGGAGACAGTAAAAGGACGGAGTTGTGGTTGAAAAAGATATTGGAGGCTCAAGAAAGCTAGGCCATTTGACAAAAATCACATTTGATGACCTTGTGGACAAGAAAGATGAATGAGCTCCGTGAAGCGCAATTAGGTGAATTTGTCTTGGGCCTCAAAGGGCAGCTGATTAATAGATGCTGTTCAGCAGGAGGAGAGTTCTTAATTGTAGAGTTCTATAAGCCAGGTTCAAACCCTGGGTCCCTCATTTATTTACCAGCTCAGTGACCTTGGGAATTTTTTTATTTCTCTGAATATCAGTCTCCCCAGAGAAAGATAGCTGCCCATTTCAAGGATTGTTGTAAGAATTAAATGGTATAACTCATTAAAGCACTCAGCACTCAACAAGTGATACTTCCCATCTCTAGAATATGGAGAGAGTTTAGGAGCCACCTGCATAATACAAATTTTAGAGTTTTGGTGACATAGAGTTCAACAGTATAACACAACAGTTTGTAATTTGGGCCACAATAATAGGAGCATGCTGATGGTATTGAGAAAGGTGACAGTTCTGCTTCACACTAGTCAGACCCCATCTTGAGTAGTGGTTTAATCTGGGGAAGCCATGTTTTTAGAGGGATCTAGACCAGTGATTCTCAAACTGTGTATTCCCCAAGACTAGCATCATGCATCATGAAGGAATTTGTTAGAAATTTAACTTATTGGGACCCACCGCAGCCTTACGGAATCTGAAACTCTCAGAGTGGGATCTAAAAATGTATGTTTTAACAAGCTAAGGGGATCCCCGGGTGGCTCAGCAGTTTACCACCTGCCTTCAGCCCAGGGCGTGATCCTGGAGTCCCGGGATCAAGTCCCACGTCAGGCTCCCAGCATGGAGCCTGCTTCTCCCTCCTGCTGTGTCTCTGCCTCTCTCTCTGTCTATAATAAATAAATAAATAAATAAATAAATAAATAAATAAATAAATCTATCTTAAAAAAAAAAAAAACCAAGCTAATGTTAACAAACATTAGCATGATTCTGATGCATGCTGAAATTTGAGAACCACTGACCTAGATAGACATCCATGTTAGGGGTGGATACAGATATCAAAACCATGTCCCTTGAGTCCAGTTGAAGGATCTGAGGGTGTTCAGCCTCAAGGAAAGAAGATGTGATCAATCTAAATAAGGATCAGAAAGGAAGAAGGAGCTGACTTGTTTCTCCAGGTCACTCCAGTGATGATTAGCATCAAGCATGGTAAATGTGGGGGGACAAAAATAACATGGTGGATTAAAGAAAGTGTTCTTGTCTACAACTGATTGACAGCTGACCCAACTGGCCTAATCATAAGGGATTTATTCACTGATAACAGGAATCCAGGGGTAGAGAATTCACCAGATCAACCACATCCTCAAAGACCCGGGCTTTTCCCATCAGTTGCTTCAACATCTCAAATGGGTCAGCCACTCTCTGCATGGGTGCCTAATGGTAGAAGAAATTCCCAGCACATGTGCTCAGACACTAAGAACCAGAGGATGACTTCCTTGTGTCTCCTTTTAAGAAACCTTTCCCAAGAGGGGGTCCACTCTCCCTCCAGCAGATGTCCCCTCAAATTTCGTTGTGAATGTAACACACCAGGTCACATGATACTTCCTAAGCTAGTCCCCAGCTAGGATAATGGAATTGCCAGCATTGGCTTTGGCCAGGGTTCATCTACCTTTTCTGTGCTGTGGACCCTTTGGCAGTCTGGAGAAGCCCATGGACTCCTTCTCAGACTATTTTTTAACCGCATAAAATAAAATGATAGGATTACAAAGAAACCAATTATACTGAAGCACAGTTTCCAAAATATATTTTTGAAAAAGTGTGATATAGGAATAAACTCGCTTCTTTATTAGTGCATTAAATAATAAATTCTAGCAGCAGATCTAATAACAACCATAATTTTGAAGTAGTGATGAGTGTGAACAATGTTCTGAGATACTGTAGTAACTTTTGTGATATGAAAATATTTGTGCTTTCTATTGGTGGCAAAGTCACAAAGTTACTGCGAACACGACTGTGGCTTGTTGCTTACATTCATAATAGAAGGAGATACTAAATTTCAGTTGGAAGTTAGTGAAAATAGAGGTAGAAGGTTTTTTTTTTTTTCCTTCCATGCACATTTGTGAATCCCATGCATATCATCCACAGACCCCTGATTGGGATGATCTGTGGATTCGACATGAAGAGCTTAGATGAATCAAGATTCACACACTAGGGCTAGGAGTGGGTAAGTCTTCACAGAGACAAGTAATCTCAAATAAGTGTGGATTCCTAAGCTAAATCAAGACTAAATCAAGCAAAATAACAAGTGGGAGTGGGTAGGGGATGGGAGAGCAGCGCAGAGGCAGAGTGGGGTGGACATGGCTCCAGGGTCTGCTCCACGTAGTGTCAAGGACTGCTTCAGGAGAATCCTCCTCACCACCAGAGGGAGAGACCTGGTCAAGGCAACTCAGGTGCAACCATATGGCACACATACCAGGATTCCCTCCATTTTTATTGACTTTTGTTTCCTGGTTGGTTTTTGAAAAATATTTATATGCATATCAAGTTATAGGTGTAATACTTGCCCTTTACAAATATTCAGCCTACTGGGGTATGTCCCTTCGGTTCCACTCCCTAGAAGTGACCGCTGCTCTCAGCCTGGGTAGATGTCTTTTCAGACAACTTGCTATGCACACATGGTATCCCAATAGCTCACAAGCGAGGGTGCAGGGAAACTTGTAAGCAATGCAGATTCCTGGGCCCTCCCCTCCCCCGTGTTGGTGAAGGAAAGCAGCTTCAGTGTGCCAAAAGCTAATTTCACAGTGTCCTCTTAAATTATCCCCCAAGTTTTTTTTTCTAAAGATTTTATTTATTTATTCATGAGAGACACACAAAGAGAGAGGCAGAGACACAGGCAGAGGGAGAAGCAGGTTCCATGCAGGGTGCCCGATGTGGGACTTGATCCTCAGACCAGGATCACACCCTGAGCTGAAGGCAGATGCTCAACCACTGAGCCACCCAGGCGTCCCCTCCTCCAAGTTTTTTAAGGTTGTCAAGGTAGTGTGGGGAGAGCAGTTAGACTATCTTAGATCGAAAGTGTAGATCCATCTCTGGTGCTAGTAATTCCATGTTTAAGGATTTCCCACACACCTGAAATACCTCAAGTGTGCTAAGAAGTTCATAGAACCATATTTGGAGAATTGTAACCTATAACAGCAACTCATTAGAAGTAACTTAGCTATCCATCAGTAGGTGAGTCCTTAGGGTAATTGTGGTGCATCCATGTGCTGCAATGCTCTTCAGTTAGCAGCAAAAATGAGAGCTGGTAAGAAGCAAAACATGTTGCATGTGGCTAAGTGAAACACCTACTTTTCTAAAAAGTTTTCTTTTTTCAAAAATATTTTATTTATTCATGAGAGACACACACAGAGAGAGGCAGAGACACAGGCAGAGGGAGAAGCAGACTCCATGCAGGGAGCCCAATGTGGGACTCGATCCCGGGTCTCCAGGATCACGCCGTGGACCGAAGGCAGCGCTAAACTGCTGAGCCACCCAGTCTGCCCTCTAAAAAGTATTCTTATTTTTTTAGTTATGTGTGTCCATTCCTTTAAAGGATCGTATGGTAGAGTTTTTTTCAAACTGTCATCCATTGGCCACCTCCATCAGAATCCTGTTGGACATACAGATTCCTGGGCTTCACTACTGGATCAGAATCTCCAGGGATATAGCTCCAAACCTTGGTTGCTCTCTAGCTCCGCAGACTGAGATGCCCGGGTTTGGGCAAAGTGTGGGCCCAGGCAGGCAGCAGACCCCACTCATTTCCAGGGTCCCTGATGGGAGGTCTTGGGTACCTTTCCCTCTTCCCCTGGACCAGGCCTCCACCATCCCCTGCCCCGACGTAGTTCTTCATTCAAGTACTGGGATGATTTTGGAACTGGTCCTAGGGCAGCCCCGGTGGCTCAGCGGTTTAGCGCCGCCTTCAACCCAGGGCGTGATCCAGGAGACCCGGGATCAAGTCCCACATCAGGCTCCCTACATGGAGCCTACTTCTCCCTCTGCCTGTGTCTCTGCCTCTCTCTCTCTCTCTTTGTGTCTCTCATGAATAAACAAAATATTTAAAAAATAAGTAAAAGCTGGCACTTACATTAAAAAAAAAAAAAAAAAAGGAAAAGGAACTGGTCCTAGCTCTCTAGATAGCTAATCACCTAGCCAGCACTAGCCGGGACTAGGAGTATTAGTCAGTCTGCCCTGAACCAGGAGGGACAGCCTGGGGTTGAAACTTACTGGACATGCTCTCACCTCCTAAAATGGGGCATTCTTACCTCACACTCTGAATCCTGGGGTGAAGGACCAAGAATGGGTCCCTTGCCCTGTCAGGTACCCCATCGCCACCCTGCACAGGGCAGAAAGGGAAGCTCTGGGACAGGGTTCACAGGGGAGCCCTGAGAGAGGACCAGAGAGGGTTTGGGGCCAAAATTCAGGGCCTTGGAGACCAAGGATGCTGGGGGCTGGAGATGCAAGAGTATAGAAGCTGAACAAGAGTATGGGAAGGTGTCCCTGGCCAGGGGTCTGCTCTCGCTCCACATCATGAGGACCACCTGGGGGCACTAGCCACTGATGTGGGCAGGGATCTAAAGGCCAAGAAGGGGCCAGGACATCTGAATTTATAACAAGCACAATGCTGTCCCATTATTCTTATGGCTGGGCATGAAGGGGAATGTGGCCCGTAACTAACATAGGAATGTGCAGAGGTTTATCTGAGACTTTAGAACAGGACTAGGTATATGATTGTTAGGAACTTCCCTCCCCTAGGACTCAGGTTTCTGTGCCTGGGGAGGGGCACAACTTGGCTCTGGCTTCCATATGAAAAAATCACAGCAATATTAATAGGCGTCAGAATTTCCTGGGGGCCTCTCATGTGCCTGGTGTGGGCCTGTGGGCATGGCGCTGAGTCAGGAGCATCTCTCTCTTTCAGCAGATTTATTGAGATATAATTCACACACTATACAGTTCACCCATGTAAAGTGCACATTTCAGTAGTTTTTAGGATATCTGCAGAGCTGTACATCCATCACCACAATCGATCTTAGAATGTCTCAATCACCCCCAAAAGAACCCCATACCCATTAGCAGTCCCTGCCCACTCTCTTCTCCCCTAGCCCTGGCAACCACCAGTCTGCTTTGTGTCCCTATGGATATTCCTATTCTGAATATTTCATATAAATGACATCATACAGGGACACCTGGGTGACTCAGTGGTTGAGCATCTGCCTTGGGCTCAGGTCAGGATCCCAGGGTCCTGGGATTGGTCCTGCATGGGCTCCCCAAAGGGAGCCTGCTTCTCCCTCTGCCTGTGTCTCTGTTTCTGTCTCTGCCTCTCTCTGTGTCTCTCATGAATAAACAAATAAAATCTTTTAAAAAATGGCATCATGCAATATGGGACCTTTTGTGTCTGGCTGCTTTCTCTTAGAATAATGTTTCCAAGTTTCACCTATGGTGTAACGTGTGTCAGGACTGCGTTCCTCTTTATTGCCAAATAATATTCCGGCGTCTGGATATGCCACATTCTATTCACTCGTTCATCAGTTGATGGGTACTTGGGTTGTTTCCACTTTTGGGCTATTACGCATAATGCTGCTGTGAGTATTCATGCACACGTTTTTTGTGTGGACATATGTTTTCAGTTCTCTTGAGTATATACACAGGAATGAAATTGCTGGGTCATACAGTAACTCTATGTTTAACATTCAGAGAAAATGCCAGACAGTTTTCCCAAGCGGCTGCATCACTTTATAATCCCACCAGCGCAGTGTGCGTGTTCCAGTTTAAAATCTTTGCCAACGCTTGTTATTATCTGTCTTTTTGATTCATACCATCCTAGTGTGTGCAAAGAGGTTAACTCATGATTTTGATTTGTATCTCCCTGGGAGCCTCCCTATTTTACAGAAGAGGAAACTGAGGCTCAGAGACGTGAGGAGCCTTGCTTCAGATCCTGAGGATGTCCAGCAAGGATGGTTAGAGGCAGAAATCTAACCCAGGCACTGCTCTTCCCTGGACTGCATTCCCAATGGAGAAGAAATATTCCCTCTAAGGAGATGGGGGCCCCTGTAAAGGGTGAGCAGACTGGAGATGGGACACATGCCCTTGAGGGGGTAAAACGAGATCGTGTGCATTCTCAGGATTTCCTGTGGAAAGCCTTTCACAGTGCCTGGTGCAGAGTAGGTACTCAGGACCTGTAATTATTGTTATCACCCTGGCAGGAGCCTGTACCCCCACCCCCACGCTGCCCAGCCAGGACCTTCCCAGAGGAACCTGGGCTTTTCAGGGCCTGCTTCCCACTTGGGCACTTCTGGAAGGTACCATATTTGTTGAAAAAAAAAAAAAAAGGCTGGCTGCTGCCCTACAGGACCACAGGTCACTGACCTTCCAGCGCAGGGACACCTGGATTCGGCAGTGGGTCTCCAGCCCTGCTTCATAGCTTGATTTATTCATGTCCTCAGCCAGTCAGCCAGTCTCCAACCCACCCTTCCCCTGACTTGATTCTCTGCTTCAGAGAACTGATAACAGTCCCTGCCCTTGAGGGAGGTTCACTCAGTCTGACTGCAGGAGGGCTCGAGGATGGGCTAATGTGGGGGTGGTGTGGTGGTTCCTGTGGGTAAAGGAGAGGGACAAGCTGGGTGTGCTGGCTGTGAGGGTTTCCCCTAAAAGCCCCCCAGAAGGACATGCCCTCAGGTGGGTTCCCAGCAGGACTGTGGTGGGTGGGAGTCTTGTCTGGGATGAGCCAAGGGGAATCCAAGCCCAAGGCATTATGGGAGAGGTGGTGATGTTCAGTGGGTGAGGAGGTGATCCATATCCAGCAGAGCAGAGTTCAACACTGGGTGACCTCAAGCAAGCTACTTAACCTCTCTGAAGCTGCTCCCTCAACTGTAATAAGGTGCTGGTGATACCTGATAGGGGCAGACGAGATCCCTAACATGCCGTGCCTAAACGTCCGACCCAACAAACACACCCCAAGAATCTCATGCTCAGGTGCACCAGGAGACAAGGGCGAGAATGCCCTCGGCAATGCTGCCAAGCACCCAGATGGGAACACAAATTCTTGTCAACAGTAGAATGAATAAATAAGTTAAATTGTGGGATATTCATGCAGTAATAAAAATGGACAAATTACAGACATGCAACAACATGCATGAATCTCACAAGCAGAGTGGTACATGCAAGGACGGATGTGATAGGATTCCATGCATATAAAGTTCTAAATGATAGACAAAACTCAACTCTATTGCTTAAGATGACATACATGGAAGTAGTAAAGCTGTAAAGAGAACATGAAAAATGTGCTTTCCTTAAACGCCAGGGTGGTGGTTACTCTCTAAGAAGGAGGAGAGTGGGTCTGGTCAGGAAAACACACGGGCTGGGCTGGGGGGTTCTGTTCTGGAGTGCTGTGTTTGGGAGGAGCCGGCTCACCTTTATTTGCTTTATAACATATTTATTGACAAAACAGTATAGACATGTCTTTTTTTTTTTTTTTTTTTTAGTATAGACATGTCTTATGCACTCCTCTGTAGGTGTGATTATCTCAAAACCTAAGAATAATTCAAGCCCTTGGTAACTGGACAGAGGCTGGTTTCCCTTCACCCTCTCTCTGTGCCCCAGCCAGCTCTGGGTCTGTGTTTGGGGGGTGGAGAGCAGGAGTGAGAAACTGCTGAGTGAGGGTGGGTGTGAGCTGGCCCCTCCCTCGCCACACTGCTCCACACAAAAATGCCCCAGAAAGACACTGCCCAAGGTTTTTTTAAACCGCTTTATTCAGGTTGGCTGGTAGTCACAGATTGGATCATGTGTACAGGGTTACCCACACACCCCTGGGCAGAGCCCTCGGCCTCTCCCACATCCCAACTCCATCACTGAGGGGCGGCCAGAGGTTTGAGCCAGTTCCCAGGGGGTGTTGGGCCCAATAGAAATATTTACAAATTACCAGGGGGTGGGTGTCCCCCTAATCAGGAATTGTGAGGGGATTGGTACTGGGGGGCCTTTGGCTCCCAACAGCCCCAGGCCCTTGGGTGGGTGTGACATGGGCCCAGGAGGGGGCTGGGACATTGGAAGCTGGCAGAGGGGGGCTCCTGGAAGAGCCCGAAGACCCTCGAAGGGGTCCTGCTGGTGCAAAACTCTGCATAGGGCCACTGGGTCAGAGGGGAGAGGCCCTCCTTCAGACTTGCCATGTGAATGGGCAGATTCCTGGTTCCCCCACCTCTGCAGAGGGTGGGACAGGGAGCCGTTTCTTAGGTATAAGGAAGCTGAACATGAAGGATCCCCCCAGGAGGCAGTGGGATGTCTCCCTCTCCTCCCAGGCCCCCTGCAAGTGACTCTGTTCACAGGCCATGGGCCCAGAGCAAGGCTCTCCTGGGGGCTCTGTGCCCCAGTTTTTCGCCAAGGTAGAGGCCCTAGTTCTGCTCAGAAGATTCAAGTCCAAATTCGGGGAGGGGTCACAGTCCATTCCCCGGGTTCAAGCGGGGGATGATGGGGCAGGAGGGAGAGTAAGGCTGGGAGGCCCCGGCTCGGGACAGGATGGGAGACAAGCAAGCAACGCAAAACACTGGACTCCACAGAAGCTGGTGACAGAGAGGCAGCCTGGCCCCGGCGTGGTGCCCGCCCCAGCATTCGGGGTGGTCATCCCCTTGGTGCGCGGGGCCACCTTCTCCGAGCCAGGTCACCGCAGGGGTCTGAAAAGGAAGGGTTGGGCAGGGCTTACATGCTGAGCAAGGGAGTGGCGGGCAGAGGGCCGACGTGGTGGCCGCAGGCAGTCTTGGGGATGGGGAGGCGGCTGGACCCAGGCAGTCCCGTCCCCAGCGGTCCAGCGGCTCCTCATGCACTCTGTACAGCTGAGGGGCACGGGGGGGGTGGGGGCTGGCCGGGTAGGCATCAGTCTAGAGGCTGCAGGCCTCCTCGTCCACCGAGCGCTTCCGCAGCTCCTTGCCCGGCTTGGGGGGCGGCGGGGCGGGCGCGGCGGGCGGGGCCTCGGGCAGGTGCAGGACCGAGTTCTCCCCGGGCTGCACCCGAAGGTAGGCCTTGACCTTGTGGTGCCGGGCCTTGCCGTCGCTGAAGTCGATGACACGGCACTCGTAGGTGCCTTCGTCCGTGGGCTTCACCCTTGACAGACGCAGTTTGTGGGAGATGTTGCTGCCCACCACCTTGACCACCTGGGGAGGGGGACAGAGAGACCGTGACCTGGCCAGCAGGCGGCAGCTGGGAAGAGGGAGAGCGCAAGTCTTGGGAGCCCACTTGTACCCTGGGGCCCCAGAAACACTCCCACAGAGGCGCTGGGGGCTTGCCGGAAAGTGAGTCAAATAGCAAAAAAAGTAGAACCCACTTCAGTGTCCATCAACAGGACAAAGAAGTGGACGGTCGTCAGTTGATTTGATGGAATACTGGCCAGCAGTTAAAGCCCGAGCCAGAGCCGGGCTCAGCGACACGCAGGGAGAGAGTGATCTCACTGCAGAGCTCCTGCAAAAAACACTCTGTCCTGGCTTCGGAGACACATCTGTGCAAGTGTGAAAACAGCCAGGAGGGAATGCGGTGGCCTCCTAGCAGTGGCTGTGTCTGGGCTGGAGCCCGGGGAGGGGCGGGGACCTAGGAGAGACCTCAGTTAAGTCTCAGCTTAGTGTGAAATGTTCTGCTGCTTTGAACAAACAAACAAAAAAGAAGGCTGATCACAAATATAGCAGGATACTAATAACTCCACACCGGTTGCTGGGAGCAAGAGCGTCTGTAATATTTGTCTTTGTACTTTGACTCTTTGCTTGTTTATTGATTTGATTCAGTTTTTTGATTTTTATTTTAAAATTGAAATATAGGGTGCCTGGGTGGCTCAGTGGTTGAGCATCGGCCTTCGGCTCAGTGTTGTGATCCCAGGGTCCTGGGATTAAGTCCCACACTGGGCTCCCCATGGGGAGCCTGCTTTTCCCTCTGCCCATGTCTCGGCCTCTCTCTGTGTTTCTCTCCTGAATAGATAAAATCTTTTAAAAGCAAAATAAAATAAAATTGAAATATACCTTGTATGCAGTAAAGTGCATACAGTTTGACAAAACTGTGTTCGTGAGCACCACCCAGAGCAAAGCACGGGCCACGTATAACCCTCTAGACCACACCCTTGTGGCCCTTTGTCATCAGTACCCCCCCACCCTGACTTTATCACTGTAGATTAGTTTTGTCTGTTCTTGAACTCTTTTGCTCTTTTGTGTGTGGCCTCTTTCCCACCAGGGAAAATCAGTGAGGCTGCTCCTGTGGTTGCACAGCTCCGTTTGGGCTTTTTCACTGCTGAATAGTATTCCATCATAGAAATACTGCACAATTTGTTTATCCAACCACCTGTTGATGGGCATGTGGGTAGTTTCCAGATCATAGCTCTTATGAATAAACCTGCGGCGGCTATAAAGCTACTATAAAGCTAAGAATTTTTTTCAATGAGAAGAGAAAAAGCAGCTGGATATTTTTATAAGGTTTATCGCTGGGGAAGCCAGGGAAAGGGCCCAGGGGACCCTATGATCTACCGTCGTAACTTTCTGTGAATCCACAATTCAACACAGGAAGTTAGAAAGGGAGAAGAGAGGGGTCCAGCCTGGAGAGGAGAGGTGGGAAGGAGTTTCCATCCTTCCCTGGCCCCTTCTTAATTACAGCCGAAAGGACCCCACCCTGCCTCCTGTAGCCCCCACCCTGCCTAGACAGAACGGGGATTTCAGCCCCCAGCCCCTTGTCACTGACCTCACCACCAGTCAGCATTACTGCAGGCTCTCCAGGCCCAGCCTGGAGCCGAGTGGACCTCAGACCTGCAGCCTCTGCCCTGAGCCCTTCGGGCCCCTCTCCCCCAGAGCAGGGGGCAGGCATGGAAAACCAGCTGTCACTCTCTTGTCAAGCCCCAGCTCCTGGAGCAGGAGGCTCTTGCTGGTCACCTTTGCAGTAAGGAGGCTGGGATGCAAAAGAGGAGAGTCTCCATGGGGTGCATTCACTGCAGATGTGCCTGAACCTGTGCTGGGTGCGCGCACACACACGCACACACACACACACACACACACACGACTTACAATATCTCCGGACCCCTTTCATTTCCCCCAAATGCCAAGCTCTTTCTGACCTCACAGCCTCTGCATATGCTGGTCTCTCTGCCCCAGTGGTGTTCCCCATCTCTCTTCATCCGCTTGACTCCTGTTCATTTTCAACCTCACCTCCTCCAAGAAGCCCTCCATCACAACCCCTTGTGCATCTCCTAGCAGTCATTATCGTTGAAGACCATTTATTCATCTGTTGGCTTGATTTCTGTTTCTCTCCCTGGCCAAACTATAAACACCACGAGGACAGGGATGACACCCCTTTTGTTCATCTTAGTGACCATCTAGGGTCTTGTGCCCTGTAAACAACAACGGCAACATTTGTTGAATGAATGGACTCATTCTAGGGTCCTGCTGGGTGACAGGTGCTGGCAAAGCCAGAGGGGGGCCCTTCCCAGGCTCCAGAAGGGAAGAGGAAGATAGGTGGGCAGCAGCAAGGAGCCTGGTCCGTCTGAGCCTTCCAGCTGGTCATCACCCCCGTGAAGCCGGAAAACATGGGCTTGTGGTAGAGCAGGAGGCACGAGGTGGGACACAGGCAGAGTGCCCAGTAGGAAGAGCAGGAAGTTCTCCCAGCCGCCCCTTCCTGGTGTGGGGCTGAGAACCAGCCTCCCTGCCTGGCTCCGGGCTGGGCCCAGCTGGAAGCCGCAGGCCCTGCTGGTTCCATCACCTCTGACCAAGGGCACCGGGACACCCTGTGGCCCTGCCATGCTCTCAGGCGAGTTAGGAGATGCTGTTGCAAATGCACAGCGGGGAGCGAATTACCTCAACATCTGTTTCCCTCACGGATATTAATTATCCTTCATTTGTCAACCCTACAAGGCGCTAATGGAGTAATAATGCGAAGCGCTGGGAGCAGCGGCTCCTAAGGAGGGAGCACCAGACGCAGCCCATCCCTCCCACCCCCAGACCCGAGGCCCGGCCTAGACCGGCCCTCTGCCAGCAGTCTGCTCCCCCTCCAGCACTCTGTCGCCCCCTCCGCCAGCAGACCTGGTGGCCTTCAGAAGGAGAGCCCTTCCTCTCTGAGAGAGGAGGAAGGAGTCGGGGAGGGTGCTGGGAGGCTGGGTCTGATCCTGACCAGTCACCAGCACCCAGGCTCCTGGGACGCATTCATCAGGCATTTGGTGGACACTTAGTAAGGGCCTGCTCTGAGCTGGGTGCTGAGGTCACAGCTGTGAACCAGCCAGACCCCAGGTGGTGCTGCATGGACTCGTAGACAACCCAGACCCCACACCGAACCCAGCACCTCAGGGAGAGTCACGCATGAGACACGGCTCTCGCCAGCCCTGGTGTCTACCCCTTTCAGCACGATCTGGAGTGAAAAACCGTAACAGCAATAAGAGTAGTGCTGGCGGCCAGTGTTTACAGAGCACTTGATCACCGTGAGATGATGTGCTAAAAGCTTCATATATCTTTTTTAAGCTTTGCAGTAACCCTGTGATATGGGCCCTGCCAAGATAGCCTCAGGAAACTGAGGCTCAGAGAGGTAAAGTGATTTGCCCAAGGCCACTCAGCCAGTGACAGAGACATGGGGAGCCTCCCATGACCAATAACCACAGGGCTACCTTTTCACCCCATCCTACGTCCTTGCCTATGTGCCCAGCCTTCCTTGGCTTGGGGAACGCAGCCCATCCTCAGAGGCAAATCCTGTAGGAGGGAGTCCAACATCCTGCTCCAGCTTCTAGGGGGTGGAGGGAGCAGCCTCTTGGAATTTCCTCATTCACCAACTGGGCCTCCAGCGAGACCAGAGAGGCCAGGACGAGAGGAGACCTCTGCGCCTCGGCCTGGCTGTAAATCATAATCACCTCGGCACAGGCATCGACAGGCCTTAGCAGTGCAATTAAGCACCTAATTATGCTGAAAGAGACAAGGCGAGTCCATGCCATGACCAAGTTCAGCCTCCTCCCCGCTCACTCACAGCCCAGGCCTTTCTGGGCATGGCAGGGGTACCCCTGGCCCCTCAAGGCTGGGATCTTCCTCCAGAGCCAGGCCAGGAAGAATGCGTGGTGCTGATGCATGTCCATGGTGCCAGACCTCTCCTACATGTAGGCTCATGGCTGAGCCTGAGACAGACAGGGTGGCCCCAGGAAGGCATTGGGATGGGGCTTAGGGGTCAGATGGTCCCTGCCCCAGGCCAGGGCCAGCTCTGAGCCCTGCCACTCCCAGGCCCTCCATCAGCAGCACCCAGACACTTCCACCAGCAACCCCATCCCTGCCCCCACCCTTGTGTTCAGAATCCAGCTCAGGGTCCTTCTGAATCTGGACCCCAGAAGGCCTCACCCACACCAGCCAGACCCTCCCAAATCATCACTGCCCTGCTCCTTCTGCATTCTGGCACAATCAATTCCAGAATTCCACTGATCTTCCCTCTGAACATCACTGGGCCTCTCCTCTTCCTTCCAGAGTCCATCCCCCTTGCACTGACTAGGGTCACACAATGCCCCCAACTTAGGGCCTCTTCCTTCGATGGCTCCTGGCAGTGGCTGACTGGGCCCTTTGGGGTCTCATCCCCACCTGCCCCTTGGCCACACCAGCCTCCTGCAGTTCCTCCAACACACATACCCAGCCGAGATCCCTCACTCCTAGTCAACACCTCTATACTTCAGTGCTTACTTTAAATAATAGCACCTTCTCCAGGAAGCCCTCCAGACCATCCAGACTAGGCCAGGTCCTCTGTCACTGGCTCAGACCCCCAGGGAGCTCTCCTCATTTTGTGGTCACAGTTGTCATTTACTTCTTATCATGGGTGATGACTGGGTTAATATTCATCTCCCACACTGACCTGGGAGCACCTGAGGACAGGGACCGAGTGTGTATGACCATGGCCTTCTGAGAGGCATCTTCAAGGCCCTCAACCTCTCTAGGGATTCTTCAGGCATTCCTGAGATGGATGGAGTGGTTTTGGCTCCATGTGAATCTCCCCTCCCTGGAGGAGCTCAGAACATGATGCCCTATGTATACTGTGGACCACTGCAGGAATTTTAAGATGGAAACACCGATAGCAGAAAATAAAAATCATAATAAACCACGAGCCACCACTTGGCCTGTTAATCCTTTGTGAAGGATGCAGACTTTGTGCACCACTCCAGCTGTCCCAGCCCTCCACCAAAAACACCCAGGTCCACATGTGCACCACACATGCAGAGCCACTGGCCAGGGTTGGCAGGGGCTTGGCCTGCAGAACCACTTGGTTGATCTAACAAACAGGCCTGTCTTATAGCCATTCATGGAGATTTCGTGGAGATTCCAGAGGGAGGCTGCAGATGCTTCTTGATGCCCTTCAGGGCTGTACCTGGCTTTTGGGGCCTGGCTGGAAGGGGTGCAGGCTTCAGGATGAATGGGCCAGAGCACTGGGCCACATGTATATGGGGACCCTGGGGGTCTAGGGTTCTTCTCCACTAAAGCAGCTATACAATGAAGGCAGGTAAAGCAGGTTGAGGGGGTGAATTTCAGCTTGCCTTCATTAGGAAGTTGGGAACCACTTCTGCTTGCAAAACTGGTTAAGGGGGGGATCCCTGGGTGGCGCAGCAGTTTAGCGCCTGCCTTTGGCCCAGGGCGCGATCTTGGAAACCCGGGATCGAATCCCACGTCGGGCTCCCAGTGCATGGAGCCTGCTTCTCCCTCTGCCTATGTCTCTGCCTCTCTCTCTCTCTCTGTGACTATCATAAATAAATAAAAAATTTAAAAAAACTGGTTAAGGGGAAATTAACCCAAACTCTAAAACAGAGAACTTCAGTTAAATCAAAGGAAAAACTTCCAGAACTTGAAAACAGCCAATAAGAAAAATAAGTGGTCTGAGCCACAGAAATGAGGCACCGAAGGTGAAACCCTTGGCATATGCCAGTTGCCAAGAAAGATGTTTTTAGGCCAGGGGTCCTTCCCCAGGTCCCAAGTGAAATGAGATAATTCATGTAATGTAAAGTGCTCATCATGGTTCCTGGCATATGGCAGGCACTCAATAAATCTTAGCCGCTTTATTATTATTATTATTATTATTATTATTATTATTATTATTTTATCACAGATGCCTGTCCTATTATATAACTGATCTCCCTACAGGATTCTGAGCTCTTTGATTCCCTCGCCTGTTTCCCGCAGAGAAGATGGGCCTCCCTTCATGCTCCAGCTATCCCCCACCTGCTGGGAATAGGAGTCTTGTGATTCACAAATTCATATAAAGTTTTCACTCTAGTAACCACTGTTACAAGGTGTTCTGGCTGAGGGATGCTAGGTGCTGGCGCCACTGTGTCCTCAGCACTGCCAACCCTGATCCTTCCCGGGGTTACCATGGCAGCCCCAGCAGGTCACAGAGCCCTCCCATACCAGGGTCCTGGAAGCTGATGGTACTCCCTCCCCCAGAACCTGGGATCCCACAGCACCCACGCCGCCGAGCCAGTGTGCTATGCTGTTTAGCTCCCACAGTGTTGTTCAAATTAGGTTCCAACAGTTAAAAATCAGGAGCTGCCCACTGCAATCAGGATTTTTAGAAGACAGAAGGCTACTGGGTTGAATTCCTGCCTGGCTCAGTTGGCTCCTACAGATACAGGGCCTGGGTTCTAGGCCCCATGAGCCACCTTGTGGCTTCCACACAAGCCACCTTGTGCCTTCATGTCATCCGTATACATACAAGTACAGGCACAGACGCACATCATGTTGGCATGTCTGTGTATCAAAATCTGTGTCTGGGCTTATAACACAGTTGGCCTGGATGTGTGTGACTGTCATTCAATTATTTATTGGGCACCTACTATGTGCCAGGCGCTGCGCTAGGCTCTGGAAACGTAACAGTTAATCAGGCAGGCACAGTCCCAGCCCCACTGAGTCTGGGAGTGTGGGGGGACAGATAGGAAACAAACACACACATGGATGATTGCATATGGAAATACAGGCAGCACGGAAATGGGATGCCGGCTGAGCCACACGGTCAAGGGGCGCTTCCTGAGCTGAGTTCTGAAGGAAGAGAGAGGGAGAGTTTTCTGGGCAGAGGAACTGGCCCATGCAAAGGCGAGGCGGTGGGCAAGGATGGGAAGGGAGAAAAGCAGCCAGAGTTGGGACGGGAAGGGGAGACAGGTCAAGCAAGATGAGACAGCCCAGACAGTGAGCAGAATGAGTTGAGCAAAGCCTTGAAGGGCCATGGAGAAAAGTTTGAGCCTTTTAGCCCGCGGGAAATGGGGGTGTGCATCTGCTTATAGGCGTCGGTGAGCTCTGTGTGCATTTAAGAACTGTCATGTGTGTGATCCTGTCTGGACAAGGAGGTAGCCGATGGCCATGAGTTTCCTCGCCAGACCCCTGGAGCCCCAGCTGGTGCAGGAATTGCAGGGGCTGGGGGCGGGGAGTGATGGCATAATCACGCTGAGCACATTTATTTTATTTAACTAATTAGCATCTTCGCATTCCCCTCACGTGGGGCCTAGCAGCCTCGAATTCTAATCCTCTAAGTCAATTAGATTATTCTTCCCTTTGCCTGAGACACTCCTTAAACCGCACACAAAATGATAGGAGAGTGAGTTGCAGGTGTATTAATATATACACAGATCTCTATCTACCCAGGTTTAACTGGTGGGTGTTTGGGCAAGAAATGGGGCATTGCATATGGATGTGCCCTTGGTAGAGGGTGAGGGTGAGGGGCAGGGGTAGAGGGGGAGCTGCAGCTGCCCTAATCTGGAAGAGGCTTGAATTGCCAGACCCCAGCTGTGAAGGGCCCTGGGCAGACTACGCAAATATTGCTTTAAAGGCCCTTGTTCCCCAGGGGTGTCTGGGTGGCTCCGTTGGTTGAGTGTCTGCCTTAGGCTTGGGTGGTGATTCCGGGGTCCTGGGATAGAGTCCCACACTAGGCTCTCTGCTCAGCAGGGAGTCTGCTTCTCCCTCTCCCTTGGCCCCTCCCTTGCTCCTTCTCTTGCTTGCTCTCTAATAAATAAATAAAATCTTTTTTAAAATTTTTATTTATTTATTCATGAGAGACACACAGAGAGAGAGGCAGAGACACAGGCAGAGGGAGAAGCAGGCTTCCCGCGGGGAGCCCAATATGAGAAACTCGATCCCCGAACTCCAGGTTCACCACCTGAGCCAAAGGCAGATACTCAACCACTTACCCACTTACCCACCCAGGTGCCCCAATAAATAAAATCTTAAAAAAAAATAAAGGTCCTTGTTCTGTAATCTGCCCACCTCCCATTAGGGTGGCTGCAGGAGCCTCCTCCCTGGCCTCCCTGCCTCTGCTCCCCCATCTTCAGTGCCCAGCATGGCACCCTCCCTCATGCCTGCTGATGGTGTTCACTCTGCACTGTGATTTCTGCTCTAGGGCAAGGCTCCTCGGTGTACCTGTGTCTCCTTGGCCTTGGGGCCCGGAGCTCCCTCAGAAACCCTTGAGAAGCTGTGGAGGAATCAGCTGAGAAGAGTCAATTTGGAGGTCACTCCCTTCACACACACACTCATACCTGCACTTCTGATGTCACTAGCGGACTTACTAGCCTCCTGCCAGGCTGACCTGATGCCCCAGGCACCCATCCAGCCCAGCCCGAGGGCCACACATGTCCCCAGGCCTGTCCCCTGTGCTCAGCATGCTCTTCCCTTCCACCTCCCTTCTCAATCGTGCTGGCGTCTCCCAGGCCCAACTTTGGGTGTTCCTCCTCCACAAAAACTGGCACTTCCTGAGTCCCCTAAGTCCCCACATGGGGCCCCAGCAGCGTCTGGAGACAAGGTACTCAAGCCCTAAAGTCAGGCAGCTCAGCCATGTCATGGCCTCTAGTCAATCTCTGACCCCTCCAGGCCTCCGTGGCCCTACCTGGAAAATGGGCGAACACTTGGCTGTTCCCTATGGCTTTGTAGCAATGATAAAATGAGTCCATGCGTAAGACCGGCCAGTACTGAAGTCCCTTGGCTATAGGTCTCCCGCCCCACCTCACCCACAGGAGCCACATGACCCAAGTGACCGTGACATGCCACCACAGTCAGTCATAATGGCCCGAAGAAAGCCAGCTTAGTCACATCAGACCCTGTTAGCTCCCCAAATTAAAAATGCTGCTGAGACAGACACAAAGCATCCAGACCACACACAGCCTTGGCCCTGACAGGAGAGAATGTGTCTTCTCTCCCCTTGTCATTTTTTTTTTTTTTCTGTGCCTGTCATTCAATGAACTTGAAAAATCTGCATCTTTTAAAAAACAGAATGAGGCCATTTTTTCCCCCTTTCTTTTTTCTTCTCCATCTTCGTGCCCAAGCTGCCAGCTGAACTGGACCTTTTTTTTTTTTTTTTTAAATTACAGCTGTGTCCTCCATTAGAGCCGTTGCAAGAAGTCATTACCAAAACTCACACTTATTTTGGTGGCGTCCTTCCCTGTGTCTTCCTGCTGAGATGCTTTTAGCTGTTGGGAGGGAGCGGGAGGGGCAGAGAGAGCAGAGACAAGGCGTTAGCATCATGGGGTGGGAGTATGGACAATAGCTAAGATTGTAGCTGTGACAAGTGATGCTCTGGGGTCTGGAGTCGGGCGTCCCTCAGCTCTGTGTCATCTCAGGGTGGGGGTGAGCCAGAGCAAAGGAAGATGAAGAGGGTGCCTGTAAAACTGCATGTGCTATGCATTTAGATATGTGGGTATTTAGGGATCTGTGGGGGTGGGTGAGCCTGCCTGGTGTGTCTGTTGGAATGTCTGTCTCTACACTTGTGTCTCTGTGAATGTGTTTGCATTCTGAGGTGTCTCACACCCATGATCGTGTGTTTGTGGCAAATCCTGTCAGAGTCCTGCCCACATGGTGTTATACCCTGCAGGCTGACCCCAGATGCTTCCAGTTGCACATACCTGCAGGTCTCTGCCTAAGGGCTTCCTCTAACCCCCCGTGGACTCCTCTGGGCCCTGTGAGGCAGGCTGCAAGCGTTGAAGAGAGGTGACACTCCCAGGAGCAAGACAAAGTTGAATACGTATTTGTGAGGGGCGCCTGGGTGGCTCAGTCGATTAAAGCATCTCTGTGGCTCAAGTCATGATCCTGGGGGTCCTGGGATAGAGCCCTGCATTGGGCCCACTGCTCAGTGGGAGCCTGCCTCTCCCTCTCCCTCTGCCTGCTGCTCCCCCTGTTTGTGCGCTCTTTCTCTCTGTCAAATAAATAAAAAAAATCTTTGGGACACCTGGGTGGCTCAGTGGTTGAGCATCTGCTTTTGGCTCAGGTCATGATCCCGGGGTCCTGGGATCGAGTCCCACATCAGGGTCCCCACGGGGAGCCTGCTTCTCCCTCAGCCTGTCTCTCTGCCTCTCACTCTGTGTCTCTCATGAATAAATAAATAAAATCTTTAAAAATAAAATAAAAAAGAAAGTCTTTAATACATATCTGTGAATATGTTAGAGGCTACTTCATGAACACACAAGAATGTGTGAGCATGCCCGCGTGTGCACTTGCAGGTGTGTAAATGGCCGTGTTCATATGTGAGCATGTGCACAGAGGTGCATGTATTCATATATTATTTGCATTTACTCAAGTGGAGGAATGGAAGTGTCTTTGTTTGGGCTCCCCCAGCAGGAGACCTTGAGACAAAGATTCCAGTGCTATTAGTCTAGCTGGGCGGGGATCCCAGGGGACACCAGTAGGGGCGTGGGCCCGTGAGACCACAAAGGGAAGGAAGTCAGTAGTGGGCACGTTCTCAAGCCAGGGACGCTGCGGGCAGCTGGAACCTACTCCCCGGGGCACCTGAGGGAGACAGTGTGGAACTCTCCAGTTACCCCGGCTGTAGGGAGGTTGCGGGGGGCCGTGGCCTCCAGCTGTGTCCGTCACTGCCGGGCTGCCTTGCGGGCTCTGTGGCCCAGGGGAAGCTCTCAGGCAGAGCTGCAGGGGTTGTCAGTGGGGCTGGTGGCAGGTGTGTGCGCTGGGCACCAACAGCATGGGCTCCAGTGAATGCGTGTGCAGGGACGGGGTTGCCCACCGGGTCTGTTTCCCCACCTGTACCCTGAGGGAGGGGCTCTGTGCTCTCCGTGGTCACCCCAAGTGCTCAGCCTAGCTCGCCCTCCCCCCAGAGGGCAGAGAAGCGCCCCGGCTCAGGTGGCTCCCCGGGGGCAGTACCTGGCTCGAGGCCCACGCCTGCTTGTCGGTCCAGTCTCTGTGGCTCCGCACGTACCACCACTGGATCTCCAGCGAGTAGGATGGGGAGCCGCTGCCGCGGAAGGAGCAAGCCATCTCCACGTCCTCGCCCGTCCGCGCCGTCATGTCGTGGGGAGTCTCTGTGAACAGGGCTGCGTGGAGAAAGGGGAGGCCTGGCTTCAGGTGGGGCCCCGGAGGAGCCCGGGGAGGCCGCAGGAGGGGTGTGCTGAGCAGCTGGGGACACATGGGGCCAGAGGGGCAGGTCCAGGGGCCGGAGCACCCCCCACACTGAGTCGCTCTCCCGGAGTCCGCGAGCCCCACGGGAGACCCACTCAGGGCTGTGAGGGATCGGAGAAGGGCTGGGTTGGAAGGCGTGAGCAAGGAGGCCAGGAAGGCCAGGGAGGAGGTGCCAGATTTTTCTAGTCACCCCTACCGCTCTCCCTCCCAGGTTATTATCAACCCCAGAGCACAGCAGCCAGCGCCGCAGTCTTTGTAAAACCAAGTGAGACCTGGCCAAACCCCTGCTCAGAATCTGCCCTGGCTCCCCACTGCACCTAGGAGAAAGCTCACGGGCTCACCGGGCCCGCCCACGTCCCCCTGGTCTCCTCTCTGGCCTGTGAGCGTGCCTTGCTTCCCCCTCTTTTGCCCTGACTGTGCCCAGTGGCTGGAATACTCTAGCCTTGGGCTCTCTTTGCCCAGCTGGCTCCTTCACGCCACACAAAGCTCTAATTAGGCCCCTTCAGAGAGACCGTCCGTGACCACCCGGGGTAGGGTCCCTACCACCCCGACCTCCTGCCTGCCCGACCTCGACCTCATATCATTCACTGCAGGCACTGCCTGCCGAGCTCCCTGAGAACAGGGACCCGGGGCTCCTCCGGGCTCCACCACCCTCAGCCCCTAGCAGGTGCTCTGCGTGTGCCGAGCTGATTGCCCATTCTCCATCCTCTGAGGACAGCCACGCCCGCCTCCCGTCCCCCGCAGGGCCCAGCTCCCCAGGAAAACCCCAGTGCTTAGCTTCCCCAGACCCAGCAGGAGCCCCGCCCAACACCACCAGGTAAATGAGAAAACAAATCCCCACTTAATTTGGCCAGTGCCACTCCCCACCATATGTTCTGTCTCTCCTCTCTCCAAACAAATATTGTCCTGAGACGTAATTAGAATTCTTTCCTCTTCTCAGGAGAGATTATCTCGCCCTGGAAAGATGCCTGGCAACGTGCAGGTCACCCAGGGAATGTGTGTCCGTCAGCCCTCCCACCCCGTACCCTACCTGGCTGCTGCAGGCTGCAGGGTGCCTCCCTCCCCCGCGGCAGAAGTGCCACCACCCAGCCCCAGGGGTCCCTCCTGTGTGTCCCCTCCCACCTGCAGCTGGGGCAGGCGGAAGAGGGAGCCCGGGGCTGGGAGGTAGGAGTCCTGCTCTGAGGTCACTTGCCTCCCACCTGCCCCAGGATTCTGAGGGCTTTGAGAGCATCAGGAGTGACAAACTCCATCTGGAAGCTTCTGCTGTTTCTGCTCTACACACAGGGTTTCCATGTGGAGCTTGACTCCAGTAACTGGTTTCTGGGCAAAGAGAAAGTTTGCAAGGTCCCTAATCCTCAAGGTTAGAGGTTTATGGAGCCCTGGAGACTTCCCACATTCTCTGAGGTTAGGGAGGAACAGGCCGCTGTCCCTGCTGTTTAATATGAACGGCTGTTTGAATTACTGAACGTGTGCCCGGTGAGGTGCCAGGTGCCTCCATCTGCAGGGCATCTGAAAGCTGGGACTGTCCTTATTCCCACTGGGTGGGAGGCAAAACCAGGCCCCTGGAGGGAGCCATCATCGCTCATGCCCGCCTTTGCCTTCCAGGGTCCAGGCTCCAAACTGTAGAGCCGTCGTTGACCACCCCGTCACCCTCCCTTATAGCCCAGATTCAGTCTGCGGGGAACCCTGTGGATGCTGCCTCCACAAGTCTCCAGAATCCCACCCCCTGCACCATGCCCCTGCACTGGGCCAGCCGCCACCATCTCCCACCCACAACAGCACAGTGGCCCCTTCACTGGCCTCCCCGTGGCCACCCGTCCTCCCCAACTATATATTTGCAACTTGTCAGCCAGAGTTATCTTGGCAAGACACAAACCAATCCTGACTCCTTTCCTCAGAACTCTCTACGGCGTCTTCTCACTGAGGACAAAAGCCAAAGCCTTTCCCCATGACAGAGAAGGCCTCTCATGTTTGGGCCTGTCCCCTCAGGTGCCCGCTTCTGCTTTTTCCCCTGCGTATTCTGTTGCCACCACCATGGCCTCCTTGGTGTTCTCTGAACATTCCAGTTGAGATCCTACCTCAGGACCTTTGCACTTGGTATTCCCTCTGCCTGGAACAGTCTCCTCCCGCCCCCCAGATTCCCAGATAGCTCCCAACCTCCTCTGCTTCAGGACTCTGCTCAGATGTCACCTCCTCAACGAGGCATACCCTCACCAGCTCATTTAAATTGCATCTCTCACCCCAAACCCAGTGCTTCAAATCACTATTCTCTTCCAATACATTATTGGTGCCATCGGACAGACTTTCTACAATGAGGAAAATGTTCTCTGAGATAATGCAGAAACTACCAGCCACGTGTGTCTCCTGAGCACTTGAAATGTGGCTTGTGTGAATGAGGAACTGAATTTTAAATTTTATTTCATTTTCACTCATTTAAATTTAAACATAAATAGCCACTTGTAGGTAATGGCCACTGTATTGAGCAGCACAGAGAATACACTTCTTGTCTGTTGATTGTCTGCTCTCCAGGAGGCAGGGACTGTGCCTGTGCCTGTCTTACCCGTTGGTGTATCCCCAGCTCCTAGGGCAGCACCTGGCACCTAGTAGGTGCTCAGTAAATACTTTTTGAGTGAATGAATGAATGAACAGATATGACTGGGCAGTGGTGAAGCAGGGTCCAGAGCTGAGAGGTCCCCACCCTGAGAGTCCTGGGCCAGCCCTCCTCACCTTCCCTGGTGCCAGCCTGCCAGCTCCCGCAGGACTGCAGTGGGCCACGAGGCCCTGAGCCACCAGGATGGAGCTGAGAGGTGATCACGGTGGGCGCTTGGCCCCGTGTCTGGGACAGCTGGATTTTGCCTTGATCCGGACCCAGTGGCCCTTGCAAAGAGGGAAGGAGGAGAGTTGGATCTAAAGCGGCCAGCTGTGGGACCTGGCTGTCTAAGAGACGGTGAGAGGGACAAAGCTGTCACCTCCTCCAGGTGCCACTGCTGAGCCACCGGAATCAAAAAGGGCCCCCCTGCACCTGGGGAGAGGAGTTCACGGCCCCTAGGATCACAGACTAGGAAGGGCGGAGGCGGCCCCTGAACCCAGGCCTGTGAGATGCCACCACCGCGCTTCTCCACCACCTAGAGATGCTTGAGTGGAGGAAGGATGTCGGGCCAACGGGGAGAATGAGAAACAGTATGTGGGGGTCTCGTGGGTGGCAGGAAGGGCAGAGATGGGCTCTCTCCGAGTGGGGACACCATTAGGGAAGGGGCCAGGCCTCCATCTACCCTGGCTCAGCCTCCCCTGCCCATGGACACCCCCAAACTGAAAACCCAATCCTGGACCCCGGCTCTTTTTACTGATGCAGAAAGCAAGGCTCAGAGAGAGTGGTGTCTGGCCTGGGGTTGCACAGCAGCCAGAGGACACCAAGGTCAGGCCCCAGGCCCCTAGTCCTTGGCCAGGCCCTCTGACCCTAAACACACTTGGGGGAGCAGCCCTCCCCTGATCCCAGTAGTGGTCTTCTAGAGGGCGCTGTCCAACAGAAACAGAACATAAGCCGGGGGTGTGAGGCACGCATGGAATTTGCAATTTTCTAGTAGCCACATTTAAAAAGTTAAAAAAAATTTTTTTTAAACAGATAAAATTAATTTTAATCATGAATTTTATTTAACCTAAGATATCAAAAAAATTATTTCAACATGTAAGAGCAATTATTAATGAGATATTTTACATTCACTTTTGTGCTAAGTTTTAAAAATCCAGCATGTATTTTACACGATTACAGCACATCTCAATTTAGACCAGCCACATTCCCGGTGCTCAGCTGTCACATGTGGGGGATGTCCTGGCAGGTGTATCTCCTCTCCTCTCCTGCTCACGTGTCCCCATTGCTCAGAGGAGGCAGCCTCTGCCTCCAGTGCTGCGCAGTGGCCCTTCCAAGGCCACACAGCAGAGCCTGGATTTGAACCCAGGCCTGTCTGACTCCCAAGGCCATGTTCTTCCCAGAGTATTTAAACCCCTTCTGGGGCACCTGGGTGGCTCAGTGGTTGAGCGTCTTTCTTTGGCTCAGGGTGTGATTCTGGGGTCCTGGGATCAAGTCCCACATTGGCTCCCTGCAGGGAATCTGCTTCTCCCCCTGCCTATGTCTCTGCCTCTCTCTGTGTCTCTCATGAATAAATAAATATCTTAAATAAATAAACTCTTTCTGGCTGTAGCGATCTTTCTTAAAAAGGAACAGTCTAAGACGGCCAACATCTTGCAGGGTCCTCTGGGGCAGGCTGGGGAGCGCAAAGGTTTGGGCAAGCACAGAGGAGGCATTTCACCCAGCCCGAGGCAATCAGGGGAGACTTCTCAAAGGAAGTGTTATGCTCCCTGCCCACCCCCAGCCCCAGGTGGGGAGATGGTCTGGAGCCAAGAGTGGGGAAGAACTTTGGGTAGGAGGATGGGTAGAAATCTGGCTGCAAGAACTCATGGAACCAGGTGAGTCATCTGTGGCTACAGCCACCCCCATGGTGGACTCTGCTGCCAGGGTCTCTCTGACCCCCTCAGATCCCTGCCAAGATCTGCCCAGGTTAGGGTGGGCAGGATCCTAGGCCCCCCAGGATCCTGTTGTCTCCAACCTCAGTAGTGATGGGGGCAACGTGTCTGCAAGACAAGTGGGGAAACGAAGTTCTGGGCATTTGAGGCCATAACCTGTGTCTCTCTGTTCACGGGCAGGATCATGAAGGTCTGTCCCCAGCCCTGTCCCTAGAGGAGCCCCTGGCGGAGACACAGCGTAGGCAGGTGAGCACTGGTGCACAGGCTGGAACCAGGGACGGAGGACTGAGCCTGCTTCTGCCAATGGGCTTGCTTTGTGGCCTGGGGAGCATCTCCCCCCTTCTCTGTACCATGGGGGTCAGTCCCGACAGTCTGAGAACCCCACCAGCTCAGACAATCTGAGGGAGAAAGTGATGTGCATCCCAAGAGCAGTGTCCTTCCTGGGCACTGGGAAGGGGAGGAGTCACTGCCACTCGGGGAAGGAGGAGCCTGTCAGTAGGGCCCTGAGATGGGTGCATCCTGACAGGCAGAGGCCAGGGGAAGGGCACGTGAGAGCCAAGACAAGGAGGAGGGAAAGCCAGAGAGCTCTGCCGTTTTTTAAAAAGAATCCATACCATTTATGAAGCACCTACTACATGCCTAGCACTATGCAGGCACTGTCTCTAATACTCTCTAATCCGCTCCCCCACATTTGACAGATGAGGAAAATGAGGCTCAAAAAGGAGGCAGGACTTGCCCAAGGTCACACAGAGCTGGATTTTGAACCTGGGTCTGACCAGCAGTTGTGACCAAGACCTGGGGCTCTATCAGCCTTCATCAGGATTTGGTCTGAATTATCAGGAAAAGTTCAGCCACCTGGCTCCACAGCTCTGCATCCCACTTGCACACCTCCAGAGACGGGGAGCTCAGTTCCTCACACCTCCACTATAAGCGGGTACCTCTAATGGGCAGGAGCTCCCTGTCCCGGCTCTGTGAGAGAGGATACGACATCAATACCAGAAACTGGGAGGTGGTCTACACTAAGTTTAATGATGATGATGGTGCAGTAATAACGTCTAAGAAACAGAGAGTAGCTGCTTTGTGCCAGGCACTGTGCAGAGCTCTTCGTGGGCATTTGCTCCCACCATGATGCTGTAGGGGAACGGTGATCATTATCACCCCATTGTTCAGGTGGGGAAGCTGAGGCCTAGAGAGGCTAAGGACTTGCCCAAGGCCACAGAGGAAGCCATTACATTTGAACCCAGTTCCAGAGCACTTGAGAGTGGAGCCCATAGCTTCTCGACCTGCTCCTGCAGCCCCTTTTCCTATTGCCTCCTCCATGTGCCTCCTTCCAGCCACCCGGACACCCCGCCCCCCATCTCCAGTTAGCATCCCTGCGGAGTTTGGGACATGAAATCCATCTCTCCTCTTTGACTTCCTCCTGTCCGGAGCCCCCTTCCCTGCTCAGGTAACTCCACACAGCCGGTCTCCGGGGAGGCTGGTATAATTATAGATTTTTGAGAAGGATGCAATTGCGTTCTCCTGCCCCAGGGCCTGAGCAGGGCTGGGCTCACTGGGAAGACAACTAAAACCGGTGTCCAGAAATTAGGATTCTGCAGGAGAAGGAGAGGGGGCTTGATTGAATGCAACCTCTTCTTCTTTTCTGCTTTTAATTAGGGGCACAATGTAGTCATTAACCCCAAGCGCTGTTATCGGGCACGGTCTGCAGGAAACAGCTCTGGGGCCCTGGCCCGAGTCAGTGGGTTTGGCTTCTGGTAAAGGCAGAGGATGACCTGGAAGATCTTGTCTGCCCTCCAAGACTAGGGCCTGGCCTCCTTCCCAACTTCCAGGCCCTGATTCAATACATCTAGGGCTTTGCCTTCAGGCCTGGGTTCGAATCCTGTTTCTTCTACTCCCCAACTGTGTGATCTGGGCAAGGCGCTTGACCTCTCTGAACCTCAGTTCTCTATATGAAAAAAAGGAAAGAAAGAGAGGGCATTGGGGAAGATGACACAAGGCAACACATGCCCAGTGCCTGGCACATAGTAGGTGCTCGATGAATATCACTCCCTTCTCTCACATTTGAGCTCAAAATCCTGTCATCTCAGGAAGAGTTTATTTTTTTTAAAGATTTTATTTATTTATTCATGACACACACACACACACACACACACACACACAAACAGAGGCAGAGACACAGGCAGAGGGAGAAGCAGGCTCCACGCAGGGGGCCGGATGTGGGACTCGATCCTGGGTCTCTAGGATCACACCCTGGGCTGAAGGCAGGCGCCAAACCGCTGAGCCACCCAGGGGTCCTCCCAGGAAGATTTTAAATATGCTTCTTGCAGCTTCATCAGATCATGCAGCGGGTGCAAGGTCTGTAGTTCCCACACCCGGGCCCGTGTAACCTCTTGTCCATCAGTCCTGCACCTCCACTCCTTCCTCACTGGCTCCCCACAGCCAGTGACACAGAGACAGACCTCAGGGGGCTTGTCCACCAGAGGCAGCCTCGGCCCAGCCCCCAGCTCCCTCCCCCTCTGAGGTCTCCATCCCAGATCCTCTGATCCAGCCCCATCTCCTCTCTCCCTCTGCACAGCCTTCCTTGCCCTTCTAATCTTCAAATCTCTGGTTTGAGGCTGCCTCCTCCAGGAAGCCCGCAGGGACTGGACCACAGGCCACCCATCAGTCTCTGCCAGAGTGAGAGCACCACCCCTTGAGGACCAGTAGAAGGATCAACTCCTTGTCAGGGGAACCAAGACAGAACTGGAGCTAGAGGGAGGCAAGGTGTGTGTGTGTATTGGGGGGGGGGGGCGGTGAGCAGAGCAGAGAGATCCAGTGTGGCCCTGCCGGCACCTTGGTCCTCACTCAGCCCAGCTCTGGCTTGGTCCTACTGTCATGGCCTGCTCCAAAGCCTCCAGTGATGAATGGATACACAAAATGTGGTCTCTCCACACTACGGAATAGTCTTCGGCCTTAAAAGGAGGGCGGTTCTGACCCAGCTCCAGCAAGGATGAACCTGGGGGACATGATGCTGAGTGAAATAAGCCGGGAGCAAAAGGACAAGTACCGGAGGATCCCGCCTCCACGAGGCTCCGGGGCAGCCAAACTCAGAGACGGAAGGCGCGGGGGTGGCTGCCTGGGGCTGGGGAGCCAGGACGGGGGCAGCATCCAGAGCTTCAGCTGGGCAGGATGCCCAAGCTCTGGAGATGGATGGTGGCGGTGGCTGCGCAGCGACCCAAACGGATTGGATGCCACTGAACTGGACACTTCAAAACGGTTCCAATGGTAAATGTGACGTTGTAGATATTTTAGCACAATTTTTTAAAAAAGCCTCCGGTGGCTACCCCGGCCCGCAGCAGCGGCTTGCCCACCTCCGAGGTCTCCCCGCCGTGTGCCCCGAGCGCGGCCCAGCCCCCACCGCCTTGGCTCCGGTCCCGCCTGAGCCTTCCCTCTCCCGTCTGTCCCCCTCGTCCCCCTCGTCTGTCCCCCTCTTCTCCACCTGCTGCTCTTTCCTCACCGCTTACACTCACAGGTTCTCTCTCGTCTCAAGTACTGTGCCCCTCCCAGCCTGACTGTAAGGCCCCCAAAGGCCGGACGGAGGCGGGAGTCTCTTTGGTTTACTGCTCCATCCTGGCAGCTGGAACCACACCGGGCACACTGGGCACGTGGTGGGTGCTGGATGAACGCTGCTGCTGTGACACCTGACATATACGGTGACTTTGGCGGAGGGCAAAGGACCCCATTCTCCCGGCTCCGGGCCACCGGGGGGCTCCAGGAAACCCTCACGCTCAGGGTGCCTGATGGGGGAGCGTCAGGCTCTCGGGCTGGGCATCCAGAGTCTGCAGCTCTGGCTCTGCTGGACCCCAACTGTGGCCCCCCCTGCCATTCCTGGACACTTACATGTGCCCTCCCCCCTCGCTGGGACACAGTTCCTGGAGTCCCAGCTCGCAGGTGGCCCTGGGCCTGGAGATGCCTCCCCTGCCCCGGCCAGGGTGGAAGCCCTCCAGGGTGGAAGGCCCCGATGGTCTCTGAGCACTGTTGTCGCCTCACTGGAGCATAATGACCCACCTAAGGTGTCTGTCTCCCCCAGCCTGGGAGCTCCCCCAGCACAGGACCCCTGCACTGCCCAGCATGTGCTGAATGAGTGAATGAATGCATGAATGCATGAAGGGAGAAAGGTCAGACAACCACCCAGAGGACCTCAGTTCTCAAAACTGTAAGAAAGAAAAAAAACAAACAAAAAAAAGGAGACAGAATCATTCATTTATTGGGTACCTACTATGTGCCAGAATGGAGTTTCTCGGGGAACTGTGCCCACTAGAGCAGGGCTAGGGACAGACAAATGGACAATATGGACACAGGCATCCTGAGTCCAGCCCCAGCAGGCTGGGCCCTCCTCACCCTCCCTCCTCCTGGCCCTCATGACCACTGGCCGCCCGAACCCAGCCTGGCCCACAGGCGCCCCACCACACTGATGGGCAAGCCAGAGGCTCCCCGAGAGGGCCCATAAAGTTGTCATATGAAATGTGACCGAGAATGAAATGGGGCAATAAACAAAGGCCAGCAGTGCCAGGAAGGGCTGTAGCTGCTCGCAGGCAGCTCTCTGCACCCCTGAGGCCCATAGGCCAGCACCAGCAACTCTAGGGGATCACCTTTCTTTTTTTCTTTCTTTCTTTTTAAAGATTTTTTATTTATTCATGAGAGACAGAGAGAGAGAAAGAAGCCAAGACACAGGCAGAAGGAGATGCAAACTCCCCGCTGAGCAGGGAGCCCCATGCGGGACTCGATCCCAAGACCCTGAGATCATGACCTGAGCCAAAAGCAGGTGCTTAACCGGCTGAGCCACCCAGGTGCCTCTGGGATCAGCTTTCCCACCAGAGGCCCACAAGGCGCCACAGAGCGGATGTGTCTGAGCCCGCATAATCCTCAGAGCAACCCTGCAGGTCAGGGTCATTGACGCTTTACTACAGGTGGGAAAATGGATCTCACAGCAGGTTGGGGACAGGAGTGGGGACTGGGACCCAGGCCTTTGAGAAGCTGGGATTCAGACTCAGGCCTTGGGACCCCAGAGGGCCAAGTCCTCCCCTGTCCTCTCCTGATGCCAATGCTGCAGTGATAAAGGCAAGAAGTAAGGGGGGTGGTACACCTAAGGGCCCCTGTATCTCCCCCTGTCCCCCCCTCCATCCATACTTGAGCCTTTTCCAGCGACTTGAGAAACAAAACTGAGAGAAGAACCTGGGGGCCACCGAGGGCAGTCCCCTGCCCTGGGACTGAAGGAGGCAAGCCCCTCCAGGCACTGTGCACGGGACCTTACTTCATCCTCCCAAGGACTAGAGGAGGCGGTCCTCCTTATCGCCAGCCGCATCTCGGAGGGAAGTAGCATGGTCCAGAGAGGGAGCGTCAGTGCCTGAGGTCACACAGTATGAAGGGACAAGGCCAGCTGCCAGCCCTAAGGCTGACTGAAGAATTTCCCAAGCAGAATCTGAGTCCTCCCTCAGCATCCCTGCCCTACAGCAAAACAGGCCTGACTCCTTGGGGGTCATTTCCAGAAAGCCCGCTCTGTGCCCAGCTCGGCTGGGTGCCAGGGCTGTGAGGGTGTGTGGCATGGGGTCAGGAAGGCCCGCGGCCACCCTAACTCTCAGCTGAGAGGCAGAGGAGGGGAAAGGCTGCAGAGGGAGTGTCTGACGAAGCCCTGGCTCATCCGTGACTCTCACCTTGCTCCTGAAATCAGGAGATGTAAAACGTCCATAAGGGGAAAATCCAGATAAAAACATGAAACAGCCCCCAGGGACTCAGAAGCCGGCCTCGTAGAAGGAGCCCGGCAGGCAAGAGCCAGAGCCCTCTCCTCCCTGGGGACGGGTGCAGAGTGTCTGCTCTGGGGTGGGCAGGGCTCAGGGGAGGGTTCTTGGTTTCCCCCTGGGCGGCCCCTGGGCCCTGGGCCGCTGTGTGAATCGATGATGGTTGTTTGATCTCGGAGTGGACACGTTTTTCTCTTCTTAAGTGCAAGAAGGCCATTTGTACGACAGCTCAGGGAATTGCAATATGCCTTAGAGGGAAGAGGGTGGCCTGGGCACGCAGAAGGAGCTCAGGTCCTCCCCACAGAAGGAATGAAGGAGATCAACCTTCATGACCCCACCGTCCTGGGCTTCCCAGGATGCTCCGGCCAGGCCCTGGCCCTCCTGGGGCCCAGAGTCCACAGGAAGGGCAGACACGCAGATCAGTGACTACCATATGGACAATGGCGGGGACTGAGCCTGCACTGCCATGTACAGTTGTTCAGGGTGTGCACTGTTCACTTAGCCATGAATCACGGTCCCCTCTTCTCCTTCCCCAGAGACATCCAGAAGCTTGGGCTGGAGGTGTGAGTGTTAGGGAAGATGAACGCAGGCCCACGTCTGCCTGAACTCAGGGATGGCTTCTAGGAGGTGGGTCCTGCTTGGACTCGAGAGCTGGTCAGAGTTGGCAGAGTTAGGAGGAGCTCCGAACAGGAGAGGACACGCCCGAGACAGTCTCAGGAGTCCAACGTTTTGGGGACCGTCTTCACCATTTCTGCAGGATCCCCCAAGCACCTGCGCTGTTATTTACTTAATATTTATTTTCAAAGCACCTTTCCCTTTTTACTTAAATAAATTCAGCTTAAAAGGAGACTTTTATTGCCGCCATAAACGGAAAATCAGCATCCCTTGCCATAAATAGAGGGGAACTGTAAAAATAGACACGAGGAGAGCCACACAGCTCTGTAAATTCCGGCCGGCCAGGCGGCCTGCTGGAGGCTGCGGGCCTCAGAGTCCGTCCTCCCGCAGGAGCAGGGAGCTGGCAAGAGTCACGCATTAAATTCAGAGCAGCGCCAGGCAGAGGCTCTTCTCGGGCAGGAGGACTTGGGGCACGGGGCCCCCCGAGGGGCGGACGGGTGGGCAGCCACCTCCACCGCCGTCCTGGCCTGGCTTCCCCTTCAGCCCCCGGCCCCACTCCCAGCCGTGGCCTGCAGGGGCCCGGGGACGGGAGCCACCCTGCCACGCACCTGTCACACCCTCCGGCTGACCCCACGGCCGCCGGTGTGGCCCAGCGGCAGGCTCCCTGCGTGCTGCACGCGCGGGCACAGCTCACACCCACTCAGGCCCCGCTCGCAGAAGGGGTGAACAAAGAAACGAAGGGTGGGTGCCCTCCTGGCCTCCACTGCTCCAACTGGGGAAGCGGCCTCCTGAGGCACCGGCTTCCCTCCCCCCAAATGAGGAAAGAACATTATTTTTGTATTACAACAAACATGAATATATTATGGACTAGAATACAGAATTCATGCATTTTGAATGACATAGGAGAACATCAAAGCAATGTTGCCCCTGGTGGGGAGCTGTTCAGGCCGCGGCGGCGTGGGGCCGACCCCCCAGTCCAACGCCCTCGGCCTGATGGGGGCAGAGGCCTCCCCTGTCTCCACGGCCCCAGGCTCCACAGACCTTGCTCTGCTTAAGGGTGGGGGTGGGGGGCTGCTGTGTCAGCTGAAGCGGGGATGGACCAGGAGGAAGCAGAGGGGCTCCGGGAGGCAGTGAAGCCTGGGACTTACAGCGACGCCTGGGTGTGCAAGCTGCAGCTCTGCCCGCAATTGCTGTGTGGCTTCGTGAAAGCTGCTTCACGTCTCTGAGCATCAGTTTCCCATACGTGTCGTTGCTTCCTGGCTTATTTTGAATATTAAATGAACTAATGCAGATGAACAGTCTGTTTCCGTGTGCGGGACACAGTAGAGCCTCCACGCCTGCCGTTCCCTGGTGGCAGCCACTCACTGCTGAGTTTTACACACACACACACACACACACACACACACACACACACGGACACTTGCCCAGGTGGGGTCCCTGCCCGGCCCCACTGACTGGGAAGAAGGGCTGCCCCAACCAATAAAAATTCAAATAGCTGGGGCACCTGGGTGGTTCAGCGGTTTGGCACCACCTTCGGCCCAGGGCGTGGTCCTGGAGACCCAGGATCGAGTCCCACGTCCGGCTCCCTGCAGGGAGCCTGCTTCTCCCTCTGCCTGTGTCTCTGCCTCTCTCTCTCTCTATGTCTCTCATGAATGAATGAACAAAATCTTTAAAAAAATTTCAAATAGCTAATATTTTGAGCACTCACTGTGGGCTAAGCACCTAATGATGTGGTGCCTCAGTTTGCTCATCTGTAAAATGGGGGTGATGGTAATAGCTACCTCATGAGGCCGTTGTAAGGATCAAATGTGTTGACATTTATAAAGAGGACTGCCTGGCACAGAGGATGTGCTATAGAGATGTTTCCTCTGTACTTAGTTTGTAACTGAAGTAAAATTCATATAACAAAATGAACCATTTTAAAATGAACAAGCCGGGACACCTGGGAGGCTCAGTGGTTGAGTGTCTGCCTTTAGCTCAGGTCATGATCCCGGGGTCCTGGGATCGAGTCCTGCATCAGACTCCCCGAGGGGAGCCTGCTTCTCCCCCTGCCTGTGTCTCTGCCTCTCTCTCTGTGTCTCTCATGAATAAATAAATAAAATCTTTATTAAAAAAATAAAATGAACAGGCTGGTGGAGGTTGTGCCACCACCACCTCCATCTAGTCCACAAACATGTTTTTCCCCTCAAAGGGAAACCCTGCACCCATTAAGCAGTTATGCTCCGTTCTCCCAATCCCTGGCAACCACTAATCTGTGCTTGTTCAGTCTCTGGATTTGCTATTCTGGATATTTCCCTGGCCCTATTACAATAGAGTAATATGGGGTCTTTGGGGACTGGCTTTTTTCACTTAGCATCATGTTTTTGAGGTTCATCCACACTGCTGCATATATCAGGTTTCATTTTTATAGAGACGCTTCCTTAATAAGATAAAATCTCTCACCAGATCCCCCAAACAACCCAGGGAGTAGCCACTCTCACTCTCCTCTTCTTGGGGATGAAGAAACTGAGGCACAGAGAGAGTGAGGACTTGCCCAGCCCCCAGCCCGGCAGCCCTGCCACAGCTGGGCGGGCAGTGCTGGTGCCTGCGGCTGGGGGCAGGGTGCCTCCCACGGCCACCAGCACATATTGAGGGAGACAGCAGTGGAATTACAAATCTAGGGAGATTTAAGGAGAGTGAAAATATTCTGGCACTTGCAGGATTGTGGGAGTCAAGCAGGTTTCCCCAGTGGAATTCCCGCCTCCTCTTCCCACACATCTGGGCCACAAGGAGTGAAAGGTTTGGGAGGTGGGGAGGCAAGTGGGGGAATGTGCAGGGAACCAGGGACAGGGCAGGAACCAGGATGGGGGAGCTGGGACGGGAGAAGGCAAACAGGCGTCCTGATGTTCGTGCGGACGGCCATTCTTTTCCTCCTTGTCTCTACAGCCTGCAAAGCCAGTTGCACAGATGGCTAGCCGGGCTCAGAGAGCTCGAGGGAGGTCAGGAGTTGAGCCTGAGAGTCTGACCCCAAAGCCCAGGGAGGCACCATCCTTGCTGCCTGCTGGAAGTGGAGAGGGGGTGAATGGGGGAAGCAGAGCAAGGCCTCATCATCCGCACGGAGGAGCAGCTGCCTCGGAGCCCAGAAAGGAGCATCCCCAGGTTCACTGAGAAGGAGAAAGACAAGGGAGAGATGTGGGGGAGGTGCCAAGGGGGGCAGCGAGAAGACCAGAGCAGAAGGGGAGACGGCACCTGAAAGCCAGGTGCAGACACCAACAGGAAGGGAGAAACTGAGGCAGACTCTGGCAGCCGTGCCATCTCTCCGGGACCTGGTGTGGGTCGAACGCAGCCCCACTGGGGACCTAGTGCCTGCCCTGCCCCTCCCACGCCTGCCCAACTGCGTTTGGGAAATCCAGCAGCCCAGCAGTAACTGTATGAGCTCTGGAGTCAGGCTGACCCAGCTGTGAACCCCAACGGTAACCTCCTTGTGGCGGGCAACTCGCCAAGCCTCAGTGTCCTCATCTGTAAAATGGGCATTGTGGGGACTCAACAGGATCACACATGCCTGTAAGTGTCCAGCACCTAGTGGCCTCCGTGGACCATTATTAGGCTGGTGATGATCCGGCTGCTTTTCACCCTGCCTCTCCCAGGACGGCTTGCTCCAACTCCCCTTTCCCCAAGGCTCCCACCTCCCTTTTCCTCACCCAGAAGACTGACTGGCCTGGCCTTCTGAAACACAAGGCCTATTCTGGAACCAGACAATCTCCAGCTGAAGGGGTTCTGCCCCCACCCCAGGGCCTTTGCACTTACTGTTCCTGCTGCCCAGGAGGGGATTTAAGGGAAAACAGCAGAGCCAGGATGGGGTTCAGGACTCCCAGTGCCTAACTGGAGTTCAAAGACCACTGCTGGGTGGTGGACATAGGGAGACCAGCTGGTGAGTCTCAGGGCCCAGCCCCAGAGGCCTTCCATCAGCTGTCAGCCAGCCTGCCCTCCCCCTCCCTCTCCTCTGCCTGCCAGGAGACCATTAGTGCCGGGTTGTTTTGAGCGCAATTTCCACTACCATGCACTCTGGCCGCCGGGCCTCCATTAGGGACCCTTTCCTGGGGCCAATGACAGGCGGCAAACAGCTCCCCGGTGAGCCAGCCCTAATTGCAGCTGCCTCTGAGGCCGGAAATAATTTTTTTAGAGCCTCACAAAGCAAAACAGACACCCTGCCGTCTGCTCTTACCTTCCCTGCCTGGACCAGGCCCCAACCTGAGGACTGTGGGAAAGGGGGCTTCAGTCAAGAACCACAACCCCAAGTCGGCTAGTGAGGCTCAGAGGGGGCCCGGATTTAAGCCCAAGAGTGTTGACACCAAAGCCCAGGCAGGCACCATCCCCTACGACCTTATCACGCCAGGCTGAGGGGACCTAAGTCTGGGTTCTGCTCCCTGGCTGGGAATGAGGTGTGGGCCTCCAGCCTCCCACTGTGCCTGTTTCCTCCTCCGCAAGAGGGCATGCTGGTGGGCGCCTGGGACGCCCACTGGGGTGACCGTGGCCAGGCTCTGACAGGTGCTGGGCCCCCGTGAGGAGGCTGAGAGGCACGAAGGAGGGAGACAGGGTGGGAGAGGTAGGGACAGAGCCTCCTGCCAGGCAGACGAAATCGCTGATTTCCTGAGGAGAGAGCCTGGTGTGTGCAAGCATTAGAAAGGAAGCCGGTATAGGTACACACACGTGCACACACATGCACACACTCATGCATGCACACAAGCCCAGTTCCCACCTCCTGCCCAGCCCACGTTTCTGTCACCCCCTGCACACGGCGACAGCCTCGGCATCCTATGAGCTTGCACACTCAGCCCTAGTTCAGGAAGCAGCCTCTCCCCCTCCGGCAGCCACTCCAGCCTCCAAGTCCCTTTGGAGCCCCCTCAGTCACGTGGCAGGTCCCACCCGCACGCTAGCCACACCCCGTGCCTTTCCCATCCCTCCGGAGGCAGGTGGCGGAGGCAACACCAAGCTCCGCTGCCTGCCTTGGCCCATACGTGCACACAAGTCCCAGGCAGTGAGGGGAGGCTCCTGCGGCCTCCGGAGTCCCCTCGCAGCCCTGGCAGGCCCCGGATATCAGGGGTCTGCTTCCCCCAGGAAGTCTTCCTGACTGCATCAGGACACAGCCAGCACTCTCACGGGGAACCTTCAGAGACCCCCTCAGGCTAGTTCGCCTGTCTGAGCCACTTGCAGGGCTCTCCTCCCTGGTCTGCTCCCCCTCTTCCCTGTCCCCCACGCCCACCCCCCCAAAGACATAAGCCCAGAGCTTGCTGAGGAAGGAGAGGGAAGCTTGTTCCAGAAACCCCCACCCCCACACCCCTACCCCTCTGGGTCAGGTGGGAGGGCCGCTGGGGAAGGGGAGGGTCCCTGGCCCATTCCCCACTCTGCTGAGTACTTGCCCTGCATCCCGGGCCAGGCCTGGCTCCTCCCTGGGCCTCAGTGTCCTCCCCAGTGAAACGTAGGTTGCTTCCCCTGGCACCACAGGTGAGCTTTGGGGACCTCAACAAACCCGCTGGAACCAACCCAAACAATGTGGCATTTTTCTGAGGAAATGATCCAGTTTCCATCAGATGCTCCGGAGGATTGTGACCTCCAAGAAAATTAGGAAGCACGAGTCTAGACAAGCTCCAGTGCCCCTTGTAGCTCCAACACTTGGGCATTCATTCATCCACTTCATTCATTCACCTGACCTCTCCCGAGTGCCGGCTTTGCGTGCGTGTCAGGATGACACAGAGAATATACAAAGAATATACGCCTGTGTAATCCCGAGATGTCACCTGGAGAGAGGAATGTGTGCGTGCATGTGTGCGTGCGTGCATGTGTGTGCGTGTGAAGACGAAGAGGGAGAGGTGGGGCGACGAGAAGAGAGAGGGAGATGGATGCAGCAGACACAGGGAGAGGGACAAGGAAAGATGGAGAGTTTGAAAGATGGAGAGTGCTCTCAACCCGGAGAGAGGGGCATCGGAGAGAGGGGCAGACAGGGCGCTGGCCACAGCTGGGCACTGCCAGCCCCCTAATTGATAGCTCCGAGCAAGCATCCCCCACCCCCAGCTCCAGCTCTAACCTTCCAGATGCTCCCAGAGCCGTCATGCCTCGTGTCCCAAGGGCGCCAGCTTGGAGGGGCCGGGGAGGCGGGTCCACAGGCCCGGGCTACGGCGCAGAGGGTGCAGCCGGGCCCCTAGGCCGGGACGCTACGTGGCCACCTGGCTCCTTCCTGCCCGCCGCTCCTCCACCGCACATGAGCAAACACCCAAACACACGCACTCCACACACACTCAGGCAAAACCACCAGCCCCCCGCAGAACACCCGGGCAGGCGCACCCAGGGCCCCAGGCGTACCCCCCAAGGTCCCACCACCCCCACTGACCACAGTGCTGGGCTCTCGGCCCACGATCGTTCGGCCGGACCCCAGGCCTCCCCAGCATTTTGGCCTCCTGGATCCCGGGAGAATCCGATGAAGCCAGGGTGCCGCTCCGGAACAAAGCAACGGTCCACACGCCCACCGGGCTTGGCAGCAGCGGCAGGACAGATGAGCGGCGAAGAACGCCAGCCCTGCAGCCGCACGAGCTGGGCTCAGGCCTGGCCTTACCATTTGCCAGCTGTGTGGCCTCAGACAAGCCTCCATGCCCTGGGCTGTAAAATGGGAGCATCCTCCTCATGGGGTATGTGAGGCTAAAGGGAGGAGGTGAAGGAATAACAGGCGCAGAGAAAATGCTGGATGATTGCTGCCTGGTGTCTTGATTCCCAGCCCCCGGAAGGCCACTAAGTGCCATGGGCTCCATCCTCACCTGCTGCCTGGAAGGCAAAGGAAAGGGCTTGGTGGCTGGGAGTCTGGGGGGGTGGGGGTGCAGGTGGAAAGATTCTAGAGGCTCAGAGCCTATGTGAACTCGCCATTGTCGGGGGTTGCTGAGGCCGAGAGAAGGGCAAGAACCTGCCAAGCGACCACACCAAGGCTCAGGATCTACTTCTCCCTCCACAACTGTGGCACTTTAACTCGGAGCTGAAGTGAAGTGACAAAGGAGCCACTGCCTCACCTCTCCACACAGGAGACAGCAGAGGCCCTCACTCCCGCCCTGTCCCCGGTGGGTGGGGAGCCCAGGTGTGACAGATCGTTATTAACCACCCACGGTGTGCTGACTTCTCTGCCCACTTCACCGGTCTGTGCTCCTTGGGGAAATAAAGCAGGGATTCCCTCCATGACACCCCCACTTAATAAATGGTCGGCTCCAGCTTGCATCTCTTGTGCGACAGGGAGCTCACTACTTGGTGTCCCCCCTGCCCTGGGAGTGCCTTTTCCGAGCTGAACATCATCTCCGCTTCTTCACTCTTATCACAATTTATACTTATATATTTTTTATGGGTTTAGTTGTCTGAGCAAGAACCTTATCTGTCTTCTTCACTAATATGTCCCCAGTGGCTAAAAGAGCCTGGTACATGGCAGGTGCTCAACCGATATTTGTTGAATGAATGAAGGAATAAATGAATGGTCGCTTCTAATAGCTGACAGCAGCCTCTGCTAGGCCAGCAGTTCCCGATGAGAGTACAGAGTCCGGGGGGCAGGGGGCAGCGCGTGCGCCAGCAGCCCCCACGTCCAGTCATTCCTACACACAGACCTGCCTCTGTACCACCCTCACTGTTCTGTCCTTAATGTTTTCCCAGAAACTAACTCACTATTTTTTAATATCCCCGTTAGTCTCATCCTAAGCAATCATATCTGTGAAATCACAGTCTTGATGTGCTGGTTTTATTTTTCCAATCCACATTAAAATAAATGCATAACTATTAAAACATAAGAGGTTTGTCTAGGTTCTGCCTTAACCCATCTCTCAGTGGGACCCAATCCTGCTGAGGGTCCCGGGGGTTCTTGGGGAGGGGGTTTCAACTGGGTGTGATGGAGTGGAGTCCCAAAGATCCCTCTGGCGACTTCCAGGAAGGGGAGGGGGCCTGCCCTTGACGAGGGTGACCTGGAGGAGTCGCAGCCCCTCTGCCTCCCCAGCCCCATCTGCCTTCTCCACAGCAGCAGGTGCCAGAGGGACCTCAGGGCCTCCAGGTGGCAGAGGGGAAGATTTCTTCCCCCAGGGAGATCACAGCCCCTTTTTCTCATAGAGAGTCTCACCTCACCAGGGTCAGGGAGAGGGGTGCACACACCCTGGCACCCCGTTACCCTCAGGGCTGTAGCATCTCATACACACTCCAAGGGTCCTGGGTCTGCCCACTGCATAATCAGCCTTGGCCACCCGGGGATGTCCTTGTACTGGTCAGTGAGGATGAGGGAGGGGATCCAACCTTGTGATCATTCTACTAAACACACGGCTTCCCTATGAAATTAAAATTACGTGAATGTTTCAAACTGCATTAACTTGGAATACACAAAAGTTTTAGCATTCAGACCTCAGATTTCTCCCTCCTCCTCCTCTCTGGGACTCAACAGTATTGTGAGCCTGGACTCTGGAGTCACGGTCCTGGGTTCAAATCCAGACTCCGACACTTGCTAGGTTAGCGACGCTGGGCAAGCCTTCTAACCTCACTGAGACTCCGTTCCCTCATGAATACACTTGGCCAGGGGAAGTCCCCTCCTTTGAAGGCTCTCGTGGGGGTCAAATGAGACAACACCATTTAAGGCCCCGGCATGATGCTCAGTAAACATTTGCTTCTGTACATTTCTCACCTTATTTGCACAGAGTTGGATAAGGTGACCCCAAAAGCCAAGTGGTGACCTCCCAGGCCATTCGGGCAAATGCACCCTTGCCCATGGCCTTGGTCCTGCCCTCCATCTCCTGTCCAGGGGGCTGACCACCCTCCCTCACCCCTGCCCCTGCCCCCTTGTTTGTCATGAGGAGACTTCCCCCCAACACCCCTGCTGTCACTGTGTCACCGTGTCACCGTGGAGATGAGCCGAATTCTTGTCCTGCCGGCCGCCCACGGCTCCCACTGCTTCGGGAAAAGGCCGCCGGAGCCGCTGATAGGCAAGGTGTCAAAACCAATTGGTGTGAAGGACTCGGGGAAAACCGCTTGTGAGGGCCAATTCCCCACAGGAGGCCGGGAACCCTCAGCCCAAGGCCGAGTGTTTACGGGCGTAATTGATAGAATAATCACCAACACCCGAGACAATGCGAACACATTTTTAACATCATAACCTTCGGAAGACAGCACTCAATTTTCTCCATCTCCCAGCCACCAAACTAGCCGGCTTATTTGTGGCGAGATACCCACAGTTCGGTAAGGAATGAGAGGATGCCAGAGTGGGTTTTCAGTGCGCAGGCCGTTTGCCAAACGGCCGGTGGCCCCCGCCCATCCCTCAGCACCCCGCTGCTCCTTCCTGGCAACAGAGAACCTCAGGACAGTGAATCACTCAATGGACAAAGCGCTGGGCCAAGCCAGGATCCGTGTCTGCATTGGGGTGTATTAATAATTGAAGGTGCTGGTCTAGGTGTGTGTGTGTGTGTGTGTGTGTGTGTGTGTGTGTGTGTGTGTCTGGGCGGGAGTGGAAGGACGGATGTTTGCTGCAGTGTAAGGCTTCCTGGGGCTCCTCTGAGGGTCCATATGCCTACTCCAGCTTGGCCTTCTCCCTCTCTTGCAAAACCGAACCAACCCAGCAGCCCCTGGCACCAGACAATGTGCCGTCCCTACACGTGTCATCAGGCCGGGGTGAGTGTCTAAGGCAGTGGCTCCCCAACTCCAGGCTGCCCTGGAATCATCTGGAGAGTTTCTTAAAATGAAGATTCCAGGGTCTCATCAACAATCATTTTGGCCAATGGGCCTGGGGGTGGGGGGGTTGGACCCTGGGATCTGCATTTTAACACACTCCCTGGTGATTCCAAGGCAGGAGGTCTGCAAAGATCCTGCCCTCCAGACCCCTGCCTGGCCAAGATCTGGAAAAAAGGACTGGAGAAGGAGTCCAGCCCAGCTATCTTCTTTTTCCAACTGGCATGCGGCCTCAGCAAGATCCCGTCCATCACTTTCCTAAGCTGCTGGTTCTTCCGGGTGGCACCCACTGCGTTACAAGCTCTCTGGGGAGCTGGAAGGGAGCACTGAGATAGGGCTCTGCAGAAGGAGGAAGTCCTGTCACGTGACTCGCCAAACCTGGCCAAACCTGCTGGGAGGTCGTCCTGGAGGAGGCAGGCATAGCTCTCCAGCTCTCAGCGCAGACTCAGTGACCTTGGGCAAGTCACTGGGCCTCTCCGAACCTCACTATCCTCATATGACCAATGCCAGCTTTGTGTGAATAACGTCAGTCTCCGTGAGTTAACACTGGCAAGGGGTTCGGCAGCACGTAGCCCACAGTAGGCAGTTCACAAATGCCAGCTCCTCCACCTGCCTCCCCCACCTCTGCTGGGCTCAGGGCAATGCGCTAACCCTTTCTGATGAGGAATAATCAAAACAGTGGCCATTAACTGAGTACCTATTGGGGACAAACACGGACCATCACGATTGGGATTGGGACCAGCCTCCCAATATCCTATGCCTCCCTAAAAAGCATGCACTGTTCACCCCCCATTCATTCTTCATGCCTTTAAAAGGCCCTCTGCGAAGTGGCCAGAGGGGAGGTAGCAGAGAGATGGGAAGCAAGACAGATGTCCTTGCTGACCCAGCTGACCACGGGCTCTTCCTGTGACAAGTCCCGGGGGCAAGGCATTAGCCTGGAGGCTGGGCTGGGCTCAGATTGAGCTGGAGAGGTGAGGAGCCCCCAAGTGGTTGGGGTCCATGGGCTCCTCCAGAGGAGCCCCCACTTCCAGCCTCCCATCCCCACCTCCAGACATCGAGACGCCTCCCTAACCCGGCCACATTTCCTGAATCAGCTGAGGACACGCGGAGCCCAGGAATAATGAAACGATCAGGCTCCAATCTGCTAAACAGCAATTTCTGGGCTTTTTCAGCACACACAGCTTTTATCAAATTGGTATTCTCCTCCTGAACACAAATGGCTTATTAGACATGACCCACTTATTCGCCGCGTCTCACTATCATTAATAACAGTTTCTTTTTGTGATTAAGTGAGTGGCTCCAAACCCTTCCTGTGGTCGGGCTCTTGGCCCAGCAGAGGGGCAGCCGTGGGGGCTCCCCGGGATCCACTGCTTGGTGACTTTGAACCTGGCAATGTCGGGAGAAGGCAGTCTGACCCCTGCAGAGCAGCCTGGCCTTCTCGTTTCGTGAGGGACGCAAGGAGCCTCAGAGGGCTGACCCACTCGCCCAGAGCTGCCCAGGGGGTCAGGGAGAGAAGCCAGGTTTCCCCACAGTCAGTGCTGAGTCCTCTCCGTCTAGCTCCTCCTCTGGGCCTGAGCGGGACCTGGCCGGGGTTCAGAGGCGACATTATAGCAGGCAGGGCAGAGCCGTCCCCCTAAGCAAGCCTGGCACCAGGGGGCAGCCAGAGACTACCACACAAAGGGCGAACCCCGATTCCCTATGAGGGGCCACCTCGGGGCCTCACGACTGACAGAGCAGCACCCAAATCCTTGGGCCCTGATGCTCTAGGGACAGGATGACCATAAACCTCAGAGCCCCAGTCCTCGTATCTCTTGGGACTAGAAACTCAGGAAAACCCTTCCTTGGAAAACCCTCCTCGTATAAGTTCTAACCATGCCAAGGAACTGAGGAGAACGAGGAGGGGAGCGGAAGGAGGAATTCCCAGTTTCCTTTAAACGGGAGGGAATCTGACAGGGAGATGAATATCCTGGAAAAAGCTCTGTCTTTGCCCAACAGACCCTGTGGCCAGTCCCTGCTCAACCACTCACTCACTGTGTGACCTTGGGCAAGTCCCTTCACCTCTCTGAGCCTTGGTTTCTCCATCTGTAAGTTGAGGATCAAAATCACCCTTCCCCTGTTTACCAGTGCTCCAGCCAGGTCGGTAGAAATTTGATGAGGGATATGAAGAGTACAGAGATGAAAGAGAGAGCACTTATACCAAACGTGGTGAGGCAGAAGGGCGCAGGGACTCGTGGCTCCCCAAAAACAGAGACCCCCGAGAAGGGCTTTGGAAGCCTCTACTCCTCCCCCCTTGAACAACCCCACTCGGGCATCAGGCGCCAGCAAAGCCTCCTCTAATTACCCACCCCCACCCACTTTCCCATTAGAATAAATCACACAGTTCTCCATTCTTTGTGCAAACCTCCCCCCACCAGCCCTGGGCATACGGTGCCCAGCACCGGTGCTGCAGCCTCCCCCACCAGACTGGGAAGGGATGGATAGAAGAAGGGTCTCCATTTTCATCTATGCTCTGGTCCCCATTCTGGAGCCTGGCTCATGGGGGTAGGGGGAGCCCCCACAGCTAGCAGCCTCAGATGCTACAACTCTGCTGCCAACTTGGGCTCCTCTGGGGCCGAAAGGAGCTTCTGACACTCGGGCAACCAATGTGGGATTGCTTGCTTGCTCCCTGGCTCCCATGGCGGCTGAGTTCATTTCCCACCTTTCAGTTCCCGGCGCCGAGGATGAGGATGGGTGCGTACCCTACGGAAAGATGGCAGGGGCTTTCTGCCCACCCCCGGAGACAGACAAAAGCACCTGGAATCATCCTTCTTCCCCTTCCGTGCCTGTGGCTGGAAGCAGCAATCCCAACTATTCCAATGTCTTTGAGGGGCTCCCGCCAAGCCTTCATCACCCACCCTGCAGGGGCGGCTGTGGTCCCAGACTACTGGTTCCCAAGTGGCAGGGTCTTCGGTCCCCCAGGACCTTTCCCGGGGGGTTTCAGGGGCAGGTGAGGAGTGGAAGGGGATGAGGGCAGCTGCAGGGTTAAGCCCAGGGAAGGGAGAGGCAGATGGGCAGAGGGGAGTGGGCGAGCAAAGTGTGTTCACAAGTGTGTGTGCGCGTGTGTCTGCAGGCAGAAGGGCAGGCGAGAGTTGTGCAGTGTGAGCGCTGGGTGCCGGCGGGCAGGGTGCGAGCCCACCAACCTCGTGTGTGTGCGCAGGGGCATGGGTGTGAGTGTTCGTGAGTGAGGCGGGGACCCAACAGGGGGAGGGCAGGAGTTGCGAGTGCGGGAGCAGTGAGTGTGCCCGCGGCTGTGCAGCCCCGTGGGGTCCTGGAGCGTGAGGATCGCGGGTGTGCTGGGGGTGGGGGCTCTCCCCGCCGGCGGGAGCGGGCTGCCCACGGGGGGCGGGGCGGGGGCCCGGGGCCCGGCAGGGGGCGCCCTGCCGCGGGGCTCCCTCCGCCGGGCCCGCGCGGGTTCCAGCCCGGGCGCCGCCAAGTTGGGAGCGGCGCGGCCCGGGGTGGGGTTCGGTGGGGAAGTCCGCGCGGGCGGCGCCCGGACTCACCGTGGCCGGAGACGTGGTTGTCCCAGGGCGCGTGGCCGGCGGGCCGCGTGGCGCCTCCGAGTTGCAGGAAAAGTGCCAGGTAGTGGAGGGCGCCCAGCGCCGCGGCGAGCGGGGCCCCCATGCTGCGCGCTCGGGCCGGGGCGCCGCCGCCTCACATCGGGGCTCGGCCGGCCGCAGCCCCGCGCCCGCGCCCGCGCTGCCGTGCCCGCCGCGGCCCCGCTGCCCTCGCCGCCCGGCCCGGCGCGGCCCCGGCCCGGCCCGGTGCGCGGAGCGAGCGCACGCCCGGCCGGCCGCCTGCGACTGCGGGACTCTTCCCTCCGCGGAAGGCCACTCCGCTCGGCGCCGCGCCGCAGCCCGCGCTCCCGCCCGCCCAGGAGGCGGCGGCGGAGGGATCTGCCGCTTGATTTATCATCAAAGTTTTGCCCAGGCTGGGATTTTTAAAGCGGTACCGGCAACTCGCCCCGCCCGCCGGCGCCCCGCGGGGGCGAGCCGGGCGGGGGCCCCGGGCCCCGGCCCCGCGGAGCGCAGCGCAGCGCAGCCGGCCTCAGAAACGGAAACATCACCCAGCGGGGTGAGGAGAAGGACCGGTCCCCTGCCGCCAGCCCGGGGCGCCGAGCGAGTCCCAACTTGGCCAGCAGGGCGGTGCCGGGCAGGGGTCGGCGGAGGAGGGGCGGGGGGGCAGGTAGGGCAGCAACCTGGGCCGAGGCCCAGGGGACCGGTGATGGCCCCGCCGAGGCTTTAGCTCCCCTGGCATCCTGCCCGGATGTCTATCCCCGTCGGAGCCTCAACGTTCTCATCTGAGAAATGGGAATAGCAGCCACCTCCAGGGGTCCCGGTGAGGATTTGTGGAGTCGTGTGTTAAAGCGCTTAGCATAGCGCCGTCCTCATGGCTGGGAATGAATAGGTATGGCTGCTAGTGTCCCTCCTCTCCGCGTCTCAGTTTTCCTGTCTGCACAGTGGGAGCGAGGCAGGCCGGTTACGGGGGCTCCTTCCAGCGGGAAGACGCTGGGCCCCACGCGGTGGATTGGATCGCCCCCTCCTGGACTGTAAGCCTCTCTTCCTCGGACGCTGGGCCTAGATGGAATGGATGTTGGAGGGGCGGGCAGGTAACAAAGCCACTCCCATTCCCAAGACCAGGAATCCAAAGAGAGTCTCCGCTTCCTTCCCTGACGGTTTCACTGGGGCTGTTGGGACAGACCTTCAGGACGGACGTGAGGGCAGACAGGTGGCCTCATGTAAAAGATGAGGAAGCGCATTAAATCAGAGACAGCTTCTCCCAGGTGTCACAACGAGTCTGAGACGAGGTCCCTGATGCCGGGCCAGGGCCCCCTCCCGCTCTCATCCCGTGTCCTTCCTCAGGCCTCGCCCCCGCCCCGGTCCTGCCCGCCGCGGCTTCAGCACCGCGGGGGAGGACAGCGGCAGCTCGCCCCCATCCTTTTGGCCTCGGGGACCTCGCCTGGGCGGGCGCTCAGATTCGAAGATTCAGCACCGTGGACAGACCTTCCGGTTTCCTCTCCCGCCTCGCCGAATGGCAGTGAGCACTGCAGTCCACCCCCCTCTCCACAGACTACAGATAGATCCAGCATTGTGGACAGAGCCCCAAGTTTGAGAATGAGGCTAGAGCCCGAGGGACAGCTCCCCACCCCATCTTTATTCTGCCCTTGCATCGCCCCCCCCCCCCCAGTGTTATGGCGGGCAGCACACTGGATGGGGCCTATGGCCTCCAGCAGCAATCCAGTTCGTTCAAAACTCTGGACAGACCCCTGACGCCGCCAATTACATGTGCTATGTTTCAGCACAACGGAGCTCCCACAGGACGCTGCTTTCAGCACCGCGGACAGATCCCCGCCGTAGCCCCAACACCTTCCTGCCCACAGTCCCTGGAGGAAGAGGTTGGTTTTGCCTGATTGACTCACTTCTTTTCACTTCCTTCCCACACAGAGATGGTACTTAGGTTATCCTGGCATGGCCAGGTGTCTTGGACTCTACAAATGCATTTTCTCATTCATTAACTTGAGCCTCACTCCCAATAGAAATGGGCTCCATAGCCCCCATTATAAAGATGAAGAAACAGAATCTTTGAGATCACGTAGCAGCACCAAGCCTGAAACCCAGACTCTCGATTCCAGCCTGAGATCTCTCCAGGACAATGTGGTGGTTGAACTGGGTCTCAAACCCAGCCAGGGCTTTTTCTTCTTAACCCACAGACTGCAGGCAGGGGGGCACAGGGAAGGGGACAGGGAGGAAGAGATTAGAAGAGGGAAAACGAGAGAGTCCACTTGGGGGCTTCCAAGGAAGAAGGTCAGGGTGGGACAGCAGCATACTGCTGCTCTGCCACTAACTCACTGTTTGGCCTTCAAAAATCATTTCTCCTCATAGTTCTGGAACAGGGTTAAACACAGTGACCTCTAAGTCTCCTTCAAGGCCAGACCTCCAGAGATTGTCTGACTTTGAAAAGGCGTATGCTGTGAAGGCTCTGCCCCAAACCTTCCAATGGCCTTTTTTTATTACAGAAACCCCAACTTCTCTAGCTTGCACTCAAGGTCCCAGCCTCACCTCCTGCACATGCCCTCTGCCCAAATACCATTTCTACCACGTTCCCTCCCTGAACATGCCTGAACTTCATGATATCCTTTCCCTTTCAGGTGTTCCCCCCTCCTCTTGCGTGCCTTCCCCTTTGTCTAGTTGAGTCCCCCATAGACCAAGGTCCAGTCTGAGTCCCCCTGGAAGGTAATGACTTTCCTAGCCCCCAAGCCTCTGTTGGCCCATCACTGTGTGCCCAGCACCGGGCTAAGAACTTACCTTATCCGACTTCATCTTCAGAACAACCAGGCCACATACAGTAGAATAGTATGGTTGTTAAGTATGGATACTAGTTTTGAATCCTGCCACTTGCTAGCTGTGTGACCTTAGACAAGTTACTTAGCCTTTCTGTGCCTCAACATCCTCATCTGTAAAATAAAGATTATAATATCCCCATCACAAGATGATTGTGAGGGCTAAATGAAAAGCACTACATGGAAAGCCCTCAGAACAGTGCCTGGCACATGGTAAATACATACACGTGTTGGCTATTATTATTATCATTATTGCTGTTATTATTTACAGACAAAAACAGATGCTCAGGGAGGTTAGGTATCCTGTCCAATGTCACACAGCAAGGCAGTTTTAGAGCTATTCTGAGGCTAGCTATTCTCTATTCTCTCTTCTATTCTCTAGTTTTCTAGAGCCCATGATCTTAGGCAAAATACCTAAGGACATCTAATTCAACCGCCCTCTTTGCAACATAGGAAACTAAGGCCCAGAGAAGGTAAGTGACTCCCTCAGAGTCACACACCCAACCATGACAGAACTAGATCCAGGTCCTTTGTCTCCCAACTCGGGGCTCTCTCACTATACCATACTGTCCCATTTGCGTTTCCTGAAGCACCTAAATTGCAGCTAATAAATCACATTCACATCTATGATCTCATAATTCATACAACAAACCCTGAGGCCAGTATTATTATTACCTTATTTCTTTTACAGATAAGGAAACTGAAGCTCAGAGAGATAAGGTAACAAATACAAAGTTGCACAGTGAGGTGAGGGGGAAGCTGGAGGTGAAAGGAAGAGTCCCCAGCTTGAATTTCTCCCCTGCTTAATTCTGTCTTTTCTGCTCATGGATCCACGTGCAGTCACTGTGGAAGCTAAAAGCCCAATGGAGGCAGGAGGTAACCAAATACTATCCCAGAAAATAGTTGCCACGAATTCACCAGGGTGGGTGATTCTTGTCACTCTCTTCACTCTGGAAATGCTCCAGGAGAGAGTAAACATCCCATCCCTGGAGGCAATTAAACAAGCATCTAGTAGTCACGTGGATGCCATGAGGCAAATATCACTGCTATTCCCATTATCCAAATGAGACTCAGAAGGTGAACATCATGTCAGGTATTGCAGGTGGGAAAGACAATCCTTTTATTATTATTTTTTCAGATTTTATTTATTTATTTGAGAGAGAGAGAACACAAGCCAGGGACAGAGAGGGAGAATCAGACTCCCCACTGAGCAGGGGCTGGATCCCAGGACTCTGAGACACTTAACTGAGCCACTCAGGCGCCCCAAGACTATGTTTTTCAAGTTCACCCTAAGCAAGGCATCTTGCACTATCGCCTGCCTCTGACCCAAGCTCCCTGGAGAGCCTCCACCCTCCCCTTGACTCAGGGAGGCCACCCTCTCCCTCCCCTCCTTGAGAAGTGTCACTTGAGCACCATGGCTCTGTCAGTGGTAACAGCCGTAAGATTTGTCCTTTTAATCCAGAATCAATAACAAATTTCATTTAAAAATAAATTAAACCAGGCATTGGAAATCATTCACCGTGTGGGCCAGGGCCCTATATAGCGCCGTCTAAATGGCTTCCTTTCGCTCATCTATCAATGCCAAGAGGGGGGAAATACCTAAGCTGCCTGATTCATGGAGAAACTACTTAAATGTATCAGCCCCTAACAATGAGCAATGTGAGCCTGGAGTTGAACCTTTTAACACACCAATAACATGTGGAGCGCAGCTTCATGAGAGCTTATCAGAGACCCCACGGTCACTGGCTTCGAGGGAGCCCATTTATAAGGGGGAACAATGGCTTCAGGATGTAGTTGCCTAATTTCCAGAATGCATTACTGAGCTCAGAGGAGCACTGGAATTCTATTAAACTCTTATCTGCCAGGGGAGGGTGTGAAACCGGCGGGGAAATCCAGACTTGGCACCGACATGCCCAGAAAGCACGGGGGCTGACCCTAGGAGGTGGCCGAACAAACCCAGAGGAAGGGAGGTGGCAGGCGGGGCCCCGGATGTGTGAAAATATGTGCGTTAATAGCGCTCCAGTTTCCAGAGATTACGTTTACATCAGCGAATAAAACTTGGCAATAAAACATCGGAGCCGCGTCTCAGACAGCATTTCCTTTTACAGCCCAGTGTATTTCACTCATTATAACAGGAGGCAAGGAGCTTCAGGTGTCCCCATTTCTCCCCCTTTAATTAAATTTCCTAAATTACTGCCCAAGATTTGGATAAAGCGAAAGACTTACGGCTCCGCTAATCGCCATCGCAAGCTCCCGCCCCTCACGGTGGTGGCCCTGACTGTACCAAGCTCCAATATTATTAAAGTGAAATACTGTGAGCACTGCCTGCCTGGGCCCTGGTTTGTGAAAGGAGATGGAACCTCAGGAGAGGAATTGGTCCATGTCCAGGGAAGAGGCCTAGGTTCCAGGACTGGTTTTTCCATCACCTCACTGTGTGACCTTAGGCAAGTTACTTCCCCCTTCTCTGAGCCTCAAAGGTCCCCCCCCCCCCCTTACCCTAAACATCCATCTTGAGGCTCTTAGGACTGATCTGGGGCTGAGGTAGCCCTTGAATGCACACTGGCATGACTTGGGGAGCTTAAAAAATTTTAATGCTGAGAGATACTGACACAATTGGTCTGGGGTGAGGCCTAGGCATCAGGCTTTTATAACATTCCCCAGTGATCCCAGCGCCCAGCTGGGGTTGAGCACCACTGGCCTCGACACAGAGCTATGAGATGTTCATGGACTTATGCCTCTGAGGAGTCTGGCTGTGTCTGCAGAGGCCCAAGCCCCACCCCTGGGGCTTCTCTTTCAGTCTGACTGGAACATTCCCAGGCTCCTGGGAATCGGCTCACTCCCCAGGTACCCAGGTGGCACCCGGTGGGCCACAGTGAGGACTGCAACAGCTGAAAGGACAGTGGCTCTTCCTCTCCTGTTCCTTGAATTGGGCCTAGCCAGCCTCTTGGGCTGAGGAAGCCACCTGCCCCTGTGCTAACTGGGAGGGTGGCACAGGCGGCCAAATGGTGACTGCTACCCAGGTCTGGGGTGCTCCTCTCTTCTGCTGATGCCTTTATCCGTTCCCCCACAAGTGAGGCAGGAGCCTGGAGTGGCCTCTACAGTTGGGTCATGTCCCTGTCATGTGAGCCTCCAGGTTCTGAAGTCTCTGTCCATGAGTGCCACCCTTGATGCAGACCCAGGTTCTCGTCTGTGTGGACTCGGAGCCTTCATCTGTACTCTGCTGTACTCTGCCTCTCTCAGAGCCATGTTCTGACCAGGAAGGGCTGAGGCCAGAGGCCAGGGGAGGGGGAGGTCATCCAGCCAGTCCCATCGCTGCCAGCCTGCATGACCCCGTGAAGACCAAGGGGCCACTTGGAGGTTTTGCTTCTGGATTCCAGCCTGGGTGGACCACATAGAGTGAAGGCATCCTCTAAAGCTTAGAATTTAAAATATTGAAGGGTCATCCAAGATCAACCACTACTGCTCCCACTGTATAGACTGAGGCCCAGAGAGGGATGGTGACAAGCCTGAGATCTCACAGGGAGGAAATGGCAGAGCCACGCCAAGGACCCAGGGCTCCTGACTCCAGGAGAGCTTTTTCCTCCACGTGTCTTTGCCTGAGGAGGGCAGATAGGGCCCGAAGACCTCCCACCCTGTGGCTCCCCAAAGGGGGCACCTCTCCAAGGTCCAAAGAACCCTTATAGGCCTTACCCCTCAAATTGTAACCCAAGCCCATAAATTGTGCTCTACCAAGGCCAGAAAGATGTGCATGTGGTGTGTGTCTGTGTTGTCCCAGCGAGGAGCCTAGTGATAATCTCCATCAAAGGCAATTAATTGCATCAGAGAGACGGGGTTCCTGGGCCCTTCACCCTGCAAACCGGGTGCTTATTAAACACGACGGGACAGCAGAGCCTCTGCCAACTCAAGGCTCTGCTTGTAGGAGTGTTTTTTAAAAATCCTGAAATGACTTTAATGGCACAGTTAACGCCAGTCTAAATATTCCATGGCTGTGACTAATTAGCTAGACCAACGCTGTCCAATAGAAATCACATGCAGACTGCACGCGTAATTTTAAATTTTCTAGTAGCCACTACTTTTTTAAAAAGAAGGTAAAAAGAAACAGGTGAAATTAGTTTAATAATATATATACATACCCCAAATATTGTCATTTCAACACGTAATAAATAAATATAAAACATTGTTCCTGAGGTAGTTGATGTTCCTTTTGCATAGCAAGTCGTCAGACTCCAGCGTGTATTTTGTACCTGGCATCCCTGCGCTTGGGCTGGCCACGCTTGGATCCAGGGCCCAAGAGCCCCATGCGGGTCAGGGCTTCCCCCGGAGACAGCGCCGAGCTCAGCCGGCATCTCCAGGGGTCCCACACAGGGTGTGCTCCGCGCCGGAGCTAGGCCCTGGGGACTGGAGCTAGGCCCTGGGGACCGGAGGCCAGCGCCCCCGGGGGACTCTCCGCATTGCTGCTCTCCTCACTCAGGCCGCGGCCAGGGCGCTCGCCACACCTCACAAGCCCGGTGCGCCCGGGCTGGCCCCCTTTGCCTGTCTGCCCTCGTCTCCCCTGTGCCCCCTGGGCCCCTGGCTCTGGTCACACTGGCCTCCTGGCTGCTCTTCAAATGCTCCAGGGACGCTCCTGCCTCAGCACTTTTGCATTTGCTCCTCGTGTTCTTTCACATCTTCTGGTCTCTGATCAAACGTCACCCTGACCATCTTCCCTAAAATGCTGTCCCTGTCCCTCTGAAGCCCCTCACCTGTCCCTGTCTCAATGCTCATCATTACCTGCCACTGTACGTGCTGATTTCTTGACCTGCCGTCTCCCTGACTGCAGTGTGAACCCCACGAGAATGAGGGGTGGGTCTGTCTCCTGCCCCAGCCTGGATCCTGGGGCACAGCATGCACCTGATACATGATTACTGAGCGAACACACAGATGTGGTTTTTGAAATTAATTTGTGCCCATCTCCCCGACAGCTCAAGTGACCATTGAAGGGGGGACCCAGCTGGCTTTGCTCGTCACCTTGCTACTTCAGAGCCCAGCGCACAACAGGCCCTCAGCAACTGCTGAGGAGCTAGACACCCAACATCCTGGGAAGGGTCATTACTTCTGTGTCACCGTGACCCGCACTCATCATTTATTGGGGACCTAGGACGTGTCAGGTCTCATGCCAAGTGTTTACCATGTTTTTTAAAATTAAATCCCCACAGCAGTGAAAGGCATTTTCATCCCCATTTTATAGATGAGGAAACTGAGGCCCAGAGAGGCATCTAAGATCTTACAACTGGCAAGTGGCAGATCCAGGGTCCAGTTTCGATCTTCCTGATTCCAAATGATAAGCATCACTTACTGTGTTGACCCTTGCTGGTCCCTGAGTGGAGCACACTGTTTCCCTTGTCCTTCCGGCCCACACTGACCCCGTGAGGTTGCACCGCTGACATGCCGTTTGCTGAGGAGGAGTCCAGGACAGGGATGCAGAGCCCATGCTGAAGATGACACAGCTGGTGGCCACCAAGAGGCCTGAGCATTTCGCCCCAAGAAGGAAGTCTCTTTAGCTCCAAGGGTGTTGTATGGGGGCCAGATCTCAGCTGGAGGGAGGGGAGGAGTTAATCTCGTCCAGCTCCTTCTGATGTTGGGATGCCGTGCCCCCACTGGACGGACCGGGGACACAGGCTCACCTGGCCCAATGAAGCCCTCTTGCTCAGAGTTCCAGCTCCAGCCACCCCCACCCGCCTTGCACCGCAGCTTTCCCCATCTCTACGGTGGGAGGGTACAGCTTGATCATTGCAGCAGAGCCTTTCCAGCTCAGTGCTTTGGAGGGAAATGAGGGGTAGTGACTTGACCAAAATACACAAGGTTTCCAACTCAGATCTTCAGAGACCCAGGCTAATGTTCTCCTCACTGAGGCAAATTCTTTTCAAAACCAGAACTATAGCATTACACCAAAGGAGTTACACTCTAATAGTGAAATTTCAGGCAAGGATGGGGGTGGGCACAAGGCATGACCAACCTGACCCAGACTGCTGGGCCTGGGTCAGAGCAGAGGGGTCTTCCCAGGGGTCCCTGCTGGAGCAGAAGCACCAGTGGGTGTCCTGGGTCTCTTGTATGGATGATCTATTTGCAGAAGCTGGATGGAGGTGCTGGAAATGGCTGGAAACTGCTCCAGTCTTTCATGGCCCTTGCCAAGGCCAGTACATCAGACCACAGCAGCTCAAGGAGGAGGTAAAGTCCTCTCTAACCCAGGAGCATCTCTAGCTGTGATCCAGAAGGCAGAACAGCATCTGGGGCCTTCAGACCCTCCCCACCCCCAAGGGAAAAGCAGCCTTCTAGGAGCAAAGCCCATGATCCTGGGGCTAAAACCCCTCCACCTATCATGAGAAACCAGACTAAGAATATAGCAAGGCAGCTTCAGAGGGCAGAGAGTTCCCAGGGCTGCATGCACATTTTCATTTTTCTGTCCATCCATCCATCCATCCATCCATCCACCCGTCCATCCAGTATCTTCTCTTTGCTGGTGCAGTGATGAGAGCTTGCCCATAGGGTCCAAATCTTAACCCCTGGGACCCTGGGTGAGTCTCCTCACCTCTCTGAGCCTCCATTTGTTGTCTGAGAGATGTGTGCTTCCTCTCCCGGAACCCTACGGCTGTTGCAAGAGCAGAGGGCATGGAATCCCAGCACCGGATTTAACAAGCAGGCACTGGGCCAGCTTTGGGCATACCAGCTCACTGAAATAGCCCTGGATGGGGGGGGGGCCATGATTCTTCCTGTTTTACTGGAAAGGTCAAGGGCCTTGACCAGAGATGCGTATTTGCTTGTTCTCACTCACTTCCACTCATACCCACTGCACTTTTCTCCCCATCTCCCATCCAGGCCCTTCCCCAAATACTGCCTGCCTCAAACCCCTGCAGGTGTGGCCCTGCTGGGGGTACCCATGCTTGTACCCATGCACATGACCGTGTAGACAGAGCGGACACTGGCTTCATCTGAAGCCAGACAGAGGTGGGCTTGAACTGGACTCCACCTCATCCCAGCTGTGTGGTCCTCGGAAAGCTACTCAGACAAGCCTCAATTTCCTTGTCTCTAAAGTGGAGATTCCGCCCCTGTCTTATTGTGTTTCATGAAAATTAAGTCAGCGATGCCATGAGACATCCTTCCTCTGCCCCTGGCACACAGGAGAGGCTTGGCGAATATTAGCTCCTGATTGTCTTCAGTCTCTCTAGGATAATCTATAGCTGCCAGGGACTCTGGACCCCCTCTTATTGCACTAGCCCATTGTATGGGTAGGGAAACTGAGGCCCAGGGAAGGATAGTGGCTTCAGAGGCCACATATCCCAGAGGGGGCATAGATAGGCGTGGATCCTGGGGCTGCACTCCTCCCATCATAGTCCTCCACCCTGTGCCCCACTGGGCACTGTCGCCCAGAGGAACCAGAAGCCCCAGTATTGACCAAGGAGGGGACTGGAAGGCCTACGTCCCCAAGGAGGCCACCTCTGGTCAAAGGTCAGGTGTGTGACCTTTGAGCCCCCACTCAGCCTCTGCCTCAGCATCTCCTGAATCCAGTGTTCAATCCCTGCCCCTGCCTCCCTGCCCTCTGGAGTCTGAAGCAGGAGCTAGCTGGGTAGTTTCTAAGAGTTGTCACTGCTTCCTCTCCTGCTCCTGCCTCCCCTCAGCTGGGAGGGAGGCAGTGGCACCCTCTGAGCAGGAGCAGGGGCTCTCTCCCAACCCCCACCCACCCCACGAGGCTGGGAAGGCCCAGCTGATCACTCAGCTGGCTGGCCAACTGCCCCGAGCGCACACTGTGGCCTGGGTTTACATCACGACTCTGTCTCTTCTGGGTTGTGGGACCTGGACCCCTTCCATCTCTGAGCCTATTTCCTCATCTGTAAAATGGGAATAAAAACAGAGCTTATCACGAAGGTTGTTGTATGAGTGAAACATCCATCACTCACGGTGCCTGGGAGAGGACGGGCACAGGCTCAGGGAGGGTAGCAGTATATCATTTGTCACCTTCTGGCCATGGCCCACTTCCTGGGTCACCAGTCTGATTCAGTGGATGTTCCCCAGGTGGGCTCCTGTTCGGGTCTGGAGAAGTCTGAGGAGTGCAGGAAGCTGAGAGTTAGGCTGGGCCTCAAGGCCCTCAGGAGGCTTCCAGCCCCACCAGCAACCATTGGAATGAGGCTGTTGACCAGGCCATGTGGCCACTGGTAGCATTAATAGGAGCATATAACCTAGAACAAGGGAGGAGATGGTTTGTCCTGTTCTTCTCTGTCCAGCTCTGGTCTCCCTTGCCCCAGACTCTTCTGCCCCTTTCAGGAGGGTCACTGACCCACTGACCAGGGAGGGGGGCTTTGGGATGGGATGGTCCTACAGATCACATGTTTTCAGCCTCTGGGAGGACGGACACGTCTGGCTCTGGCTCTCATCAGCCCTGACCCGGGCATCACCCTGTCTACAGCACACCTCCTCACACCCAACACGCCTCCATCCAAGGTTCTGCACTTCCCCTCAAGTCCTGTCCTACTCCAGGTCTTCCCTGTCTCAAGTGTGCCCCCTTCTCGAACCTCCACCCCAGGCCATCCTGCACCCAGAGATGGAACCCATCCCTGAGCCCCGCCCATGGGACATGGCTGGTCGTCCCCGCTGTGTCCCCGCTTTCCGTGCTGGTGGGTTGGTGGGCATCACCTGCCGCGGGGAACTCCTGTGTCCCCTGTGCCCACTCCACATCCCACCAGAAGTTGGAGGGAGCATTTTTACAAATGCAAATCCTACCATCCTCCCCCACTTAGAGCTCTAGATGGTTTCTACTGCTTAGAATAAAATCCAAACAGCTTCTTTAGGTGACCTCACCTCCCACTAGCTCCCCCTCACTCTTGCTTCCAGCAATTTGGCCTTCTGGCGGTTTCTGGAATGTACCACGCTCCCTCTCACCACAGTTCCCTCTGCCTGGAACATGCTCACACCTCTTCCAAAGTGGAAAGCTTGGCTCCTGCGCCAGTTCCTGCAGGGCCCAGGCTCCCCATCAAGGCTCTCCTGTAGCCCCTGGTCCTCTCCTTTGCAGCCCTGCCACCCTGACGGGGCTGTGAGCACCTCCAAGGGAAGGTGGGATCTTCCTCACTCCTTCTCTGGCACAGAGTCGGGCCCCAGTAAATCTTGCTGAATGAATAGGGGAGGGAAGTTGTGGATGGATGGATGAAGAGCCGAAACAGCCCAGGGAGTAGAGGATATGAGCCCTGGTGGGGTTTGATTGCTGTATTTCAGACATGGGGGAGTCAGGTCCTCCTGTGACACCAGCTCCCTGTGTCACTCTGGTATTTGGGTCCTCCTCTGGGTCTCAGTTTCCCCCGGGAGAATGAGGGAGTTGTGTGAGACCTTGAAGGCTTCCCCTCCCCTTGGGGGGTCTCTGTCCTGGGATGTGAAGGAGGCAGGCAGGTGGCAGAGCCGTGGAGGTAGGGCTGGGGAGAGTTAGACTAGGTCCACACAGGCACAGACGTTCCTCTCATCAGAGCTGACCTGCCGCTGGACAGGCTGCCTTGGGAGAAAGTGAGCTCACCATTGCGGGAGGTGTGTAAGCAGGGGTGCCATGGGGAGGACCCCCGTGGTGCCTGGGCAGTTGGTCTCATGACCGGGCACGCAGTCTAGAACTCAGAAAAGCACAGGCTCCAGAGCTCAGTCTCTGCTCCGTTCTTATTAGCTGTGGTAACTTGGGCAAGTTGCGTCAGCTCTGAATGTCTCAGAGTGCGTCATCCAGAAAACAGAGGAGCGGCATCAACCTTGCGATGTTTTGAGAAGATGCACAGGGCCTGGAGCGGTGTAAGTGTGTGGCAAGCACGGGCACCTGCCCTGGGCCGGGCTGCACATCCGGGATAAGAGTTCTGGCCACACACGGAGTCCAGCAAGCGCCTGGCTCCCCGTCACAGGGCGTGTGGGTGCTCACCTGGAGGGACCTAAGAGAAAGGGGAGGCTGGAGCGGGCCCCTCACCTTGCTGGGGTCCCCCCCACGTTCATGGGCTTGTGAATGCTCCCTCCTGCACCCCTCCTTCTTCACCTCCGTGCACGGAGCCCCATCCTTTCCACGCCTCCCAGTCACAGCAAACTGCCTCATCAATCATGTTCTCTCTAATTAACTTCTAATTTACCTCTTTAGTCAAATCTGTTTACAATCAGAGACAAGAAAACACGCAGCAGCTAGAGGTGCGGACGTGGGGACCGGCTCCAGGGACCGTGGCAGATCAATCAGCCCTTGACCGGGGGTGGGAGCCCCGGCTCCCCTCCCCTCCCCGGGAGGCCTGAGGGCTTGAAAGGGCAGGGGAGGGGGGTACCACTTGGCCCAGCGCCCTGGCATCTGGCAACCCTGGCCCGTGAGGCCTCCCCGCACCCCTCAGCCTCCAGCAGCCTCCCTTCCCTCTGGTCTTCACACCCTGCCGGGTGGGGAGCCCCCCCATGGGCAGGCGTACTGCCTGGCTGTGTGGCCTCAGAAAATGCTTCTTCTACTCTGAGCTTCTATTTCTCTGCACAGTCAGGGGTAAAATAACACCCCCTCCTTGCAAGGCAGCAGTGAGTACAAAAGGAACCTCCATCACCAGCCCAGCCCTTCTGGGTCTGAATACCGAGCCCAGCATGGAAGGTTCACAGGCTTTGTTTGTTTGGTTTTAATGTCCACATTGTGGATGTTTTAAAGTTTTAAAAATCTGATTTCATCTTCAACTTATGGGGCGGTGGCAAGACCAGTATGTGGCACAGCACCACCTCCAAATATTTTAGCGTGCACTTTCTAGAACAAAGACCTATTCTTTTTCTTTCTTTTTTTTAAATTTTTTATTTATTTTTTTCTTTTTTTTTTAAAAAAAAAACTCAACAAAGATATATTGACTTTAATTTTTTTTAGATTTATTTATTTATTTATTTATCTGAGAGGGAGAGAGAGAGAGAGAGAGACAGAGACAGAGCAAGTGTGCACACAGAGGGAGAGAGAGAGAGAGACCCCCCCCCCACTGAGTAGGGAGCCCCCCCCCCACTCAGAGCTCGATCCCAGGACCCCTAGATCATGACCTGAGCCAAAGGCAGATGCTTAACCGACTGACCACACAGGCACCCCCAAAGACTTATTCCTACATAACCACGGTACAGCCACTGGAATCAGGAAATTCGTGTTGAAGCATCACTACTGTCTAATCTACCCCAGGCCTGATGTTAATCCCACTGCACCACTGACCCTCGGCCAAGCCACATGACCCCTCCTGGGCCCAGCCCCAGCCCCCCGTCTGTGAAGCGGGTGAAGAGGTGATAACTCTAACTCTACTGTGCAGGGCTGCTGTGTGAAGTCAACAGCTGGTGCACGGGGAGCAGCACGCGGCAGAGGCAAGAGGTACCGACCGTCACTGTCCACGCTGGAGGCAGAAAGGGAGGCTCAGGGAGGCCAGTACTTGTTCCAGCAGCAGGATGGCTGGAGTCACATCCATGGCCTTGAAGGGCCAGAGCCCTGCGTCATGTGTGGGTGCATGTCATGTTCTCCTCTCAGAGATGGACAACCCGGGCCTCAGACAGCCAGGAGCCTTGACCTCCACTGAGGGTGCAAACCTCATGGGTGGAAAGACAGACGCAGGGAGGAAGGTGAGGGGCAATGATGATTAATGGCACACCAATAATACTAACAATAAATAATGAGCAAAGTCACCTTGGAGGAGGTCCGTCCCGGGGCGGTACACGGGTGGGGGCTGCGGCGGAGCGGGGCCGGGGGGCAGGCCGAGGGGGAAGGAAGGGGGGATGCCCCACACCCAGGGCACAGTGCCCTGCTGGGGGGGCTCCCCGGGAGGGGGGCGGCTGTGAGCCATCAGGTCACAGACCCCTGCGGCAACAGCGAGGGACACCGGCCGCCTCCAGGCCTGTCTTCCCACGGCGCACGCCCACATACCCACTCGCTGGTTCATTCAGCTTGGGCTCACCTAGAATGTTCCTTCAGCTCCACCCCAGACTGCCCGCGGCCCGCTGGTCAGTCTCAGCTCAAACATCTCCTGAGAGGCCTTCCAGGACCATCTTATCTCCCCAGCTCTCTGATTTCTCTCTCTCTCTTTCTCTTTCTTTCTTTCTTTCTTTCTTTCTTTCTTTCTTTCTTTCTTTCTTTCTTTCTTTCTTTCTTTCTTTCAATATTTTATTTATTTATTTGACAGAAAGAGAGAGGCAGCACAAGCAGGGGAAGAGGCAGAGGCAGAGGGAGAAGCAGACCCCCACTGAGCAGGGAGCCCGACTCGGGGCTCGATCCCAGGACCCCGGGATCATGACCTGAGCCGAAGGCAGGCGCTCAACCACTGAGCCCCCCAGACGCGCCACCACCTCACTTATTTCTCTCTGGAGTTTGTCTTCTTCTGGTTGGTCTGCCTTGCTCATGTCTGTGCCCCCCTTCCACACTCGTGGGTTCCTCGAGAGCAGGTGCCCTGTTTTGTTCAGTCCTGTCTCCCCAAGCCCGGCATGAACACAGGGCCATGCTCAACAAATATGGCCAAACGAATACTGGATTCTCCTGTCATCACTGTCTGCTCAGGGCCCTGTCGAGGTGGGGGCTTGGAAAGGGAAGAACGGAATCAGACAGGGCCCCCCTGCCCTCGCCGGCTCACCGTCCCGCTCGATACAAAATGACAGGTCCTCAGGGTGGGGGGACAGCCCCGCCCAGCCCCTGTTCCCAGCACTGCCACTGGGATAGAACTTGCCGGGACACCCTGCAGCCGAGAGACGGAGCCCGGGGCTCCAGGGCCAGGCGGGGGTGGCTCTGGCCCAGCTCTGCCCCACCTCGCTGCCCCGGCGGCCAGCCTGGAGCCCTGGGACGACACCTGCTCCCCACGGGGTCAGAGGTGGCCCTGAGAGGGGCTCCGGCTCACACACCGCTGTGCCCTGGCTGGTGGAGGCAGGCGGGGGTCAGCACAGCTCGGGGGCCCCTTCCCAGAGCGGGCACCTTATCCGAGGAACAGGAGGTGCGTCCTGTGCTCCCGTCTGGAGGCCTCGGGGAGATGACAGCTTCTGGTGCTGGGGGGGCACCGTGCTGCCGCTGCACTGTTTGTTCATATTCCCTTTCCCCTGCCCATGTTTCTCGTTCCAGACTGTGTAATTAGGTGTCCAGGGGTGTCTCCGATTCTGTTCCAATAGAATTTGCCTTGTTTAATCAGTAACAGGATGGCTGCCTCTGACAGCTGTTTTTCCTAGGGAAAAAAAAAAAGAGGCTGTTAGGGATGGGGTGAGTTGGGAGGTGGGCCGGTATCGGGCTCCTTGGCTTGAGTTTCCCTTTGTCACAGACTTGAGGGTGACCCCAGGGTCCGTCATGTCCCCTTCCTGGGCCTCAGTTTGCTCACCGGTAGAACGAGAGTGGGGGGAGTGGGACCTTGCGGTCCCGCCGCGGTGCCTCTGAAACACGAGGAGTGGCTGTGGCCCCAGCGAGCAAGCGGTGCTGCCGTGGGGGCTGGGCTGAGCTCCTGGAAAGTCATTCGTGGATGCATTTAAATCCAAGGTGGCATTTTTTTTATCACTGTGTTCTTAATTGTAATTGCCATTTAATTAGATTAATGATAATTAATAACGCTAATAACGTACTGTCCTTTGTTTGGGATGATGACATTGCAAACCCACCGTCCAGAGGTGGAGGGGGGCGCGCTGAGCCCCCTCGCCCCCCTCTTCTCTCCCTGCTCCCTCCGTCCCTGATCACGTGTGCTCAGCACGCTGGGTGGGGACCCCCTCTTGTCGCTGTGGTCTTCCCATTAGACAGAGAAGTGCTCCAGAGGGGCAGGGACCAGGGCAGGCGTTCCTGTATCCTACCCACCTAACACGGAGAGGGACCAGCCCGGGCAGTGTGGGAGGAGGGACAAGCGGTGGGTGGAGAGTGGTCAGAGAGGTGGGTGAATGAGTCTCTGGCCCGGGGAGGTGGCCAAGCTAACTGACCCTCTTGGGGTTGCACCCTGTGCTCCTACCCCTTCTCTCCAACCAAGTCCGGCCCACTCTACCTCCATGATAGCTTTCAAACGTGCCCTCTCCTCCCCGTCCTCAAGGTCACCACCAAGGCCTGCCCAGACTACGGCAGCAGCCCTCCCCTGACCTTCCAGCCTCCTGACCTACCCCCTTCTGTCCGTCAGGCCGGAAACAGGAGGGACTTTCAGACTCTCCCACATGACCTGCCCCTCAATGGTTCAGAGCCCTTCCAGGGCCCCTCTGCACCTTCCAAATAGAGTACACCGCTTGGCCTTGGCATTGCAGCATGCCCGATCTGCCTCCTGCCCACCTGCCAGCCCCCTTTCCTTCCACCCCCTCTCCTCCCACCTACTCACCCAGCACATCCTCTCTGTGCTTCCTCCCTCTGCAACCTCCTCCCCTGCCCCCTTCTCACCCATCAAAGCTCACCATCCTATGTGGTTGGGTTCAAATGTCACCTCCTCCACCATACCCCCAAGATACTCCAAGAAGTTGCTCAGCAATGCCTGCAGTGCGTGTGTGTGTGTGTGTGTGTGTGTGTGTGTGTGTGTCTTTAACAGTATCCTCCCTCCTACCTGCTGTGTGGACTCCCAACACCCACAGGAGGGTTGGGATACATTTTATTGATCACTCTTGGGCTTTCAGGTTAAGATTCAGCTCTTGCCCAGAACAGTTGTGTGACCATCCAGCCTCTTCCCTCTTCCAAGCCTTGGTTTTCTTATCTATAAAATGGGCACTGGGGAGCAGTGCAAGCAGCAGCTTGCCTTTCACAGAGTTGTGGTGACAATTACTTGGATTTGGTTTTAGGGACGCCTGGGTGGCTCAGTGATTGAGGGTCTGCCTTCAGCTCCAGCAATGATCCTAGGGTCCCAGGATCGAGTCCCTGCATCAGAGTCCCCACAGGGAGCCTGCTTCTCCCTCTGCCTATGTCTCTGCCTCTCTCTCTCTCTGTCTCTCATGAATAAATAAAATCTTTTTTTGAAAATTGCATTTGGTTTTGTAAGGCCCCCAGCTCAGAGCTGGGCTCTTCCTGCCTCCGTGCCTCTGCCACTCTCGGCACCGCTCCTGGGAGCCCTTCCAGGCTTCTTACCTGGCGAATTTCCATCTGCCATGGCTGCTTCCCGAAGTGAAGCATCAGGGACTCCCAAGACATAACTCAGCTCAGATGTTCCCAGAACCGTCACTTCCCACCCTGACTCAAGTTGGTTTTGTGCCCGCTGCTCTGACCACCATGAGCCCAGGCTAGGCGCCGGCTGCTCAGACAGTGGGCCAGAGGGACATAGAGGTTAACGACAGGAGGGACCCAGATCCTGCTGCATCCATGGTGGGATCTCCTCCATGCAGACAGCCAGGGGTCCTCTGCCTTTTGCTCTGCCATTCATCCTTTCATTCCCTCCTCCTTCACCCATCCTCTCCCTCCTTCCCTCTTTGACTCAGTCATTATATTCCACACATATTCTCTGTGATCATTTCCCTCCTCTGCTTAAAACCCTCTAATGGTTTCTTATTGTGTGTGGAAGAAAATCTAAACTCCTCACTGTGGCTAACAAGACCCTGCCCCTGACCCAGCCTGCTCCCTGCCCACCTCTGCAAACTCATCTCCTTGCATTCCTCATTCATGTGGCACCTGGCTGTTCCTTAAATATGTAAATCACACTCCTGCCCCAGGGCCTTTGCACTTGCTATTCCCTTTGCCTAGAATTCTATTCCCAACTTCTCTTGGCAGCTGCTCTGCTTGTCAATCTTGTCTCAACTCCAGCATTACCTCTTCAGAAAGCCTTTCCCTGACATTCCAGACCAGAGGAGCTGTTCTTCCTATTTTATGTACAGCTCCCAGTGCCATCTTGAGTTGCCTGGCTGGTTTGCAGGACAAGGAGCCTTGTTTGTTCTTTATCCCCACAGCTGCACATGGGGCCTGGCACGTGGTAGGTGCTCAGAAAAGATTTGCTGAGGAAATGTTGCAGGGGATCCTGGTGGGTGGCAGCCCCGTGCAGGGCACTCAGTGCAGAAACGGAGGAAGGCAGCCCCCATGCTCAGGCAGCTCACAGGGCAGATCAGGAGAAGCAGGCTCAGGGAAGGCTCACTGGGGGCCTGGGCAGAGCAGAGAGGGGGCAAAAGAGGAACCGGGGGTCTCGGAGCCAAGGGCAGAGTGTATGGGGTTCTCAGGACCTCTGCTCACTGTGTTCTGGTTGATGAGGGGTGTACTTGCCGCTGTCTCTTCCAGGAGGCTGAAGCCCCCTGAGACCGGGCCCCACGCTCCCACCCCCAGGGAGGGTGGTGTCTGGCCCTGGGCGAGTCCTGAACAGTAGTAGAATCATCAGCAGGAGAGTGGGAAATGGGGGCAGGTCACAGAGCAAGAGCACATGGACTAAGGCCTGGGGCAAGGGGGCACAGTCAGGCCTGCCCAGGCACTCTGGTTCAACAGCCCAGCCCCTTAGGGAGCACCTGTGGAATACAAGTACACTGCTCACTCTTTGCTCCTAAAGGACCTTGGCACGGGAGTTTGCTGATGGAAGGACCAGTGCCCTCACAGGTTCGTTCATTCATCCTGGAAGGTATAAATAAAGATGAATCAGCTTACAGTCAAGTGGAGAAAGTGAATAAGAAAATAGTGACATAAGGATGTCACTTATGTGATGGTATGACCATTGATCAGCACATAACACCTAGTGGGTCAAGTGCTTTCTACGTATTAGCTTGTCATAGGCCTGGGTGGTGAGTGGTATTGTACAGCACTATCTCCCCATTTTTATAGACAAGGAGACTGAGGCTCAGAGCATGAAGTCACTCAGCCGGGTCACACAGCTGGGGAGGAGCAGGGCTGGATTTGAAGCCAGGAAACCTGTCGTCAGCACCCATGCCCCATTGCCCACTGGGCCATGGGGCCAGTCCGGTGAAGCTTGCTTGCATATCTTTTGATCTTTCTCTTTATTTTATTTTATTTATTATTTTATTTTATTATTTTTGATCTTTCTCAATTACAGAGACACTGGCATGGCTGGTAAAAACAGAAACCTATCCTCGGGCCTTGCTCCCAAGAGGGTTGGAGCGAGGTGAGGAAGGAAGGCAGCTGGCCCAGGCCATGTCCTGTCATGGCCACTTAATGAGCTTAACTGATAACCATGGGCTCAGGCAGGTTGCCAGCTGTGCTCGTCCACTTGGCCAGGCTTCCTGGCCGTACACCACTGGCTGGGAGAGAGTGGCAGTGGGGCCAGGGGAGGGGGCCCGAGCATCCCCAGTTCTTCAAGTGAAGAGCTGGCATCCGTGACACAGCTGTGTGACCTCGGACACACTCTTTGACCTCTCTGTGCTTCCTTTTCTTGTTTATAAAATGGAGGGGAGCATGGCAACATTGGAAGATGCTACGGGCATGCAGCAAGGTGCTGGGGACAGTGGCCTTCCGTTCAGAGACTCCTGGCATATACTCCATCAGTACATTTTCTACTCCAGTCTTTCGAAGGCTTGAGAAAAAACAATCCCAGTTCCGGAACGCTTGCATAAAGGAGAAAAAGGCTGCTGTGGTGGCGCGGAGACTGACTCTCATCTGGCTGTCACTGACTGACGCGGTGACCTGGATCCATCTGCCAGAGGGTAGGGTGCCAGTCTCCACACCACAGGAATGTAGGGAGGGGTCAGTGAAATGGTCCCTATCAAGTGCTTTGTACAGAGCCAGGCATTTAGTTGGTGCTAAATAACGTAGGCCACACTATGGTAGTTTGGGAGGCCCGGATCGGCTGACCATGAGTGATCTTAGGACAGTCTCCTACTTTCTTGAGGCCTCTGTTTGCTTGTTTGGAAAACCGTCTGACCCCAGGTATGTTTTCCCCCAGCTCTGTCGTTCCTGGAATTCAGCAGTGTTGATTACTACCTTCTCTGAAACACATCTAATCTGCATTAGTGGGGAGGGGATGAAGTCTCTGTCATCCTGGGGAGGGGGTGAAGGCGGGGGTGGGGGGGGGGGAAGAGGGGAGTGGTAGGGGCAGTAATTGCCCTATTCCCAAGGGAGGTGAGGCCGTGGTTTTCAGTGTCAAGCCGCACATCCCTGCTCACAGCTGCTTCTTGCCTGTTCTGGTTGGGGGGCTGGGGCAGGAGAGGACCAGATTTCCTCGGAGCCCCAGGAAGGCCTGGGGAGGAGGGCCTGGGTCTGGATTCTCCAGGGAGTGGGGCTGAGCGGGCCCAGAGTGGAGGAGGGCCTGGGGGTGGGCGGGTAGATTTATTACAGCCATTCCTCTCCCCCTGCAGCGCCTGCTTCTAATGAAATTTTATGGCAGGTGGAAATGATACGACTCCGCCAGCCCTAAAAGCACTTCTATTTATTCATTAAAGATATTTATATACTGAGCAGCTCTCTCTGCCGGCCCCACCCGACTCTGGTTGGGCCGTTCAGTGGCTCCCAGCCCTCAGTGCTGGGGAAAGTCTCCCGGGCCAGGGGCCCCTCCCTGCAGGGTGACCCGTTGCTCTGCCTCAGTGCGTCCACCACCTCCTGGTCCACAGCATCAGCATCTCCTCCCTGGGTGTGTGCACCAGCCTCTTCTTGGGGCTCCTGCTTCCAAGCTATTCTCCACCATGGGTCCTCCATCAATCACTGGGATCTTTTCAAAATCAGATCACACTCCTTCCTTGCCAAACCTGCTCTGTGGGCCCCAGGGCCCTGCAAGATCTGGCCCCTGCCCACCTCTCCGGCCTGCTCCCCCAGCAGCCCCTTGCCTCACTCTTGGGTCTAGTCACCATGGCTTCTGCTGGCTATTTTCTGGAGAATGATGGTGCTCTCTCTGCCCCAAAACCTTTGCCTCTGTGCCTCTGCTTAGACTCCTCTTGTCTTAGTTCAGGCCGCCGGGCTCCTTGGGGTCATTCACAGCTGAGCTCCAAAGCGCCTCATCCTCAGCCCATCTCCATCGCCTGCTCTCTATCACTTTGTACCCTATTTGCTCAGTTATTACCAGGGCATCTGGGGCCTGGGTACTTCCTGGACACACTTGTGAGGCTGGATCCCGCTTTAGGGGCCAGAATCTGTTTCCCCATCATTCCGGGACTCTGAGCCTGCAGGAAGGGGAGGTGATGTGTCCCAGAACAAGCTCTGTGACTAGACATGACCTAAGCTCCCAGAAAGGACAGGGAATCAACATGTATGTGGGTCTCTCAGGTTCTGCCAATGCTGGGAGCTCACTCGACCCTCGCTCTGACCTCAGGGTAGTCTGGGCACCCCCAAAGGTCCCATGTTTTACCCAGTCCCCACCCCTTTGCCTGTGCAGTTCCCTCTGCCTCGAATGACTTTCTACCTCTTATTTTTCGAGACTCGTGACCATCTTAAGACCCCCGTGACGTCACTTAAGATAGAGACATGGTGCAGTGTCCTGTCTTTCCTGGTCCCTCCTGCCAGGTTTGGGGGCCCTTCCTGTCCCTCACTTCTATTAAAGCTTGTTATTGCTTCCTTGTGACACCCTGTTAGGCAGCTATGGGGAGCCTGGGGTGCATGCCCAACACGGCGCCCTGCACAGAGCAAGTGTGCAGCAGGCACACCCTGGGAGGTTGCAGTGACATGTAACGCAGGTTGGGGGGTACAGAGTGAGGAGTCTGAGCTCAGTAGACAGGTGGGGCGTGAGGAAATGGGGAAAGGTAGGCAAGGATCCTCACTTACAAGCTGCTCGAAGGCATTTCCTCCTCCCCACTGCTGCAGAGAGAAAGGCTAACTTTCCAGATGTTTCTTGGACTTCCTTCTCCGCATGGTAGAGCAGCCAGGGCCACATTCATGTGATCGCCCATCCCCAGCCAGAAAGCCTGGTGTCAAAGTCCCCACACAGGCGAGAATTGCAGCCAGCTGCTCAGATGCAGGCGTGAGGGGCTCAGGGAGCAGGGGCCCTGTGCAGACACTGTGGGCTTCTGTCACAAGGCTGCCGATGGGCTACTTCTCTGGGGCTTCCTGTACAACGGCGCCCAAGGCTTCTGCTGCCCATGCGTTCTGTACAGACAGGGGCTCCCCAGTGGCGGACCGCTGCCTCTCCATTCTCACTTGAGCCCCTTCTCTGCCAGTTGGTTTGGAGGCAGAGCAGCTCTGAGGTCAGCACAGCAGCATGGAATCTGGAACCAGTTTGCTTATGTTCCAGGCTCAGTTTTGTCACTTTGTAAGCCACAGGCCCTGTCATCTGCTCTCATCTGTGAAAGGGGGCTGGTGACAAAGTACCTGCCCCTTAAGAATGAGGGTTAGATGAGCTAATTTGAGAGAAGCACTGAGGCTCATAGAATGAGCTCAATGAGTATTAGCTAATATGGCACGCACGCCATCAATTCATTCTTCTAAAACACCAAATGACTTCACTCATAAGAGAAATCCCAATTAAGATGACAGCCACTGTTCCCATCAGAAAGGCAGAGATGAGGGCTGCCGCCATGCAGAAGAGGGTGCAGGGTGGTGCCCGTAGATGCTGTCGATGGAGGGTGGGCAATGTGGCAACGTGTCCCAGTGAAAAATGCACATCCTCTCTGACTTAGCAATTCTGCTTGTGAATTTAAATTCATACATGTGTGAAATGACCAAGGATGTTCACTGCCACATTGTAGTAGCAGAAAATGGGAGACCCCTAAATGTCCCTGAATGTGATTAGCTAAATTCTGTGTGGCCCTGCCATTGATAAGCTCAGCTATGGAAGGAGTGGGGCCACTGGGTGCATTTGGCAGGTGTAGAGCGAAAAGCCAGGTGCAGGATAGAGAACATGATAGGTTCCCATTTGTATTAAATATATTTTTATTCACTTGAAGACACAGCCTTGAAAGGCTATTCCAGCTGTTTCGTAGTAGTTGCTTCTGGGGAGAGGCACTGGGGGGCCAGGAGATGCAGCTGGGAGATTCACACACTGGAAGCCCATATGGACCTTCTGAAGTTGACACCAAGGGCATGTGTCACCTAATCAAGAAAAAGATGGCTGGAGGAGCACTTGCCTTTTCTGCAGCCCAGATAATGGAGGCCCACCACTCCAGTGCAATGGAGACACTTGCCATGTGCACCGAGGAAGGCCGATTGAAAAATGTGGCTCTGCTCTTACCGCTACTGTTGGGTGAGAAAATCTAACCCAGAAGTTTCTGCCTTCAGGAAAGTGAGTCTCATCTTCCTGTTGACACTAAATTGACGTTCTTGGTAATGGCCGAGGACATCAACTGGGCACAGGTGCTCCTGTGGGGGTGACCAAAGGGTGGCTTCTAGCTTGCCTAACAAAGCACTCCCCCCAGATAAAGGAGGAATGCAGCCTGCATGCAAATCCCTTTAAATTAGATGTGGCCCATCTTGCTGCCACTGAATTCAGGCGTGTGGACCACTACAAACAGAGCAGCAGGCTGTGGAGGAAGAGGCATGTGAAATCCTCATTTCCTCTATGAGGTAATTCTGGCTAATAGTGCTTATGGGCTACTTCATTGCCATGTTTGGACAGGAAAAGGCATACTGCCCTGCTGGGAGGCAGGCGCCGGGACTGCTCAGCTCTGGGCACAAGGAGGGCCACAGAGGGCTTTGCTTCAAGGGAAGAGCTTGGGAACCCCAACGGAGGGCAGACACAGAAGTCACATTCAGAAGTGTATGCATGGCAAGGGCGACCTTTACTGGAAGCCCAAGAAGTTCTTCTGGGGGAGGGGGTGCTGCTTGGTGAGGAAGACAGGGTCTCAGCCATGAGCAGATACAAAAGGTAAGCTCCACACCCCAGGAGCCAACGGGTTAGCAAGGCTGGTGAGAGAATATCTTTACCTTGCTCTCAAAGGCTTTTCTTAACCTCATGTGGTGGGTTGTTAAAATCAGACAGAGGGCCAACACTTCTCATCGGGTCTTCTGAACTGTGACCTCTTCTGAATCCTAAAGGATTATACCTAGTATTCCCCCCCAAACCCTCCTGTCAACAAAACTGATGGAAAAGGGGACCACTTCCTCATCTGTAAAGTGAAGGTAGGAGCTGAAACCTGCTTTTAGCAGAGGGACTCGCTGCACAAAGCTCAGGAGGCACCCTCTGAAGCAGAGCAGAGGGGAGTGACTGCAGTTGAAGGGGGGCGGGGGGTTGGGAGTGGCCTGCTCCCCCCTCCCCCCATGCAGGCTTCTGATGTGCTGGTGGAAAGCCTGGAGCTTCGGGAAGAGCAGCTGAAGAACCGCTGGACAGAACTTCTCTGGATGGATGACCAGGCGACAGTGGCTGCCTCCAGGGAGAGAAGACTTCTTGCTGCATACCTTTGTGGTGAATTTTGAACTTCTGTACCATGTACAAGCATTACCTGGCTAAAAACAAATACAATTTTAAGGAACACCTGGTGGCTCAGTGGTTGAGCATCTGCCTTTGGCTCAGGTGCTGATTCTGGGTCCTGGGGTCAAGTCTCACATTGGGCTCCCCATGGGGAGCCTGCTTCTTCTGCCTCTGTCTCTTCCTCTGTTTCTCATGAAAAAAAAAAAAATCTAAACAAAACAAAACAAAGAAAACCCCACAAATAGTTTTAAAAAGAGTGATGCTGAAGGACTAATGCTCTCCGAAGTATCATCCAATTCAAAAAATCTAGGATTCTGCAGGTTACATCTAGACATGCTTTATTCTTTGTGAATTCATTACACCACATATCGACAGTGGAACCGATCGAAGTGTCATGTCAGTCAGTGATCCGTGGTGGTCTCCCAGACAGAGCAGCGGGTGGAGGGGAGAGCATGGACTAGGGGGCAGGCAGACCTTGCTTTGAGCGTAGGTGCTGCCGCCGATTGGCCCCAGGACCTTGCACAACTTCCTCACCCTCTCCGAGACCTCACTCTCAGCTTTAGTAAATGGGGGATAATGATGCCAGCAAGGCTGCAGTGCATGTTAAAAGAAAGGCTGTACAGCAAGGAACACATGGCAGGTGTTCAATACACGGCAGCTATTGTAGTTACAGAAAAATGAACTAAAAAAACTCAAACACCTGAATCCAAAATGAGACTGTAAGGCAATTCTGTAGGTCCCGTTACACCTACCTGCCACCGCTCTGGTGGGACGCCTACCTCACGGGAAGGACGGGCACACTGTCTTTCCACCAGGGTGGACAAGAGCACCAGGCAGGCAGGGATTGTCTTACTCGATGCCCCACCACCTGCCCAACGCTGGGCACGATGCAGGCGCCGTCTTCCTCAGAGTCCTCTCGGGCGGCTGCCCAGAATGGCAACCGGGTCTCCCTTGGCATGCTGACTCGGGCCAGATGGCAGTGGCGGCCTGCAGCCCTGTACCTGGTGTTCAAGGAGAAGCAAGAGCGGGGCTGCCTGGCAATGTTGGCCGTGGGCACGGGCAGGGTGTGCGGCATCCCGCTGTCGCTGCTGTGCTGACCCTGGGCAACACACTTCAGTTTCCTGAAATACTGCCTTTTTGAACTGCCACTCTTCACTTCCTCACTCAGGAGGATGCTATTCTTTGTGACAGACTGGACACATGCTACGGGACCACTAGCTTCTATAAAGGAGGAGAGCAATCTTTTCATGTAAGATGGTTGTGGTTCCCATGCTGAAGCCCCAGCTGTGAGGGAAGGACACAGACAATCCCAATTCCTAATGTGTGCACCACGGGCAGCATGCTTAGGGGACTTAGTTCACCCTCTGAAGTACCAGATGGGTATTACCACCCCTAGTCTGCGGACGAAGGAAGGTAAGATGCTGTAGCCAAACTGCCACAGCTAGTGGGCACAGCTGGAATTTGGACTCAAGGCCTGTTTCCTCCCCAGCAGGGGTGCTCATCCTGATGCCTGGAACTGCCCGGGAGTGAAAACCCATCCCAGCACTCAGGCCACACCCCAGATCCTGATTTCATCATTCTGTGGTGGGGGGCCGACAATGGTATACTTGTTCACACTCCCCTCCTGACCAGGGATTCTGATGTGTGGCCAGGGTTCGAAATGCTGCTCCATGGTCTGTGCTGTGTGTGGCTGGTCTCACCGTGCCATGGAAGCCTCCCCAGGGGTGCTCCTGCCCGAGCCACGTGCCTTGTGTTACCCTTCTGGTCAGGGCTGGAAGCCCCAGAGAGGTCACCAATCCACATGCATGCCCCTTGCCTGCTACAGATGGGCAGCCTCACTGCAGTACCACCAGAGTAGCCCTGTGGTCACTGTAGGCTGCTCTGCTTGATCACTGAGACGCTCTGTGAGCCTCAGGTTCCCTCATGGGCAGAGTGAGGACAACCACTGACCTTCCTCAGATGTGTCCCATGACAGCTGCTGGGATAGTGCCGGGTCAAGAGCACAGGGTACTGCTCTGCTACAAAGAATGCCAGCCAGGAATACCAAAACTAGCTTTAATTTGTCCAAAAGTCACATTGAGCGGTGTAAAAACTTTCTGGGACGGAGGCCCAGAGAGAGTCCATGCTGCCTGGGGCCCTGGGGTTTCTAGAAGTTCTCTAGCAGGCCCAGGATGCGTTTTTGCTCGTTCTCCCGGAACTCCGGGCTCCGGCCGTCCCCGATGTTCTCCGCGTACTCTGGGGAGACAAAGGCAGAGTGAGGCATGGATCTGAGGTGCGCGCTCTGTCGGAGCTGGGTCCCTTTGTGCCTTTCTCTAAATCCCAGCTCCCTCTACGACGCATGCTGTTCTAATACCTCCAATGGCTCCAACAGGGCAGCTGTGGCCAAACTCCTTGGTCTTGTATTTGAGGTGCTCAGTGAACAGGGCCCAGCTCATCTCTCCTCACCCAGAGTCCTCCCCAGCCACACTGCTTGCTTGCTCGCTCGCTCACTCACTCATATAGTCACTCAGCATGCGAGAAGTGGGTACCTGCCCTGGGTACCTTTGTTCCAGCCAGTGTTTGTCAGAGTGTGGGCCCGGAAGAGCAGCAGCAGTAGCAGTAGCGCACAGGGACTTGTTAGAAATGCAGCTGTGGAGGCCCCACTCAGAACTTAGAGGCCCAGTGGTCCGTGTGAACAAGCCCTCCAGGTAACAGTGATGCAGTCTGAGAACCACTATTTGAGGTAATGGGGATAAAGTAATGATACAGATGAAAATCTCTGCTCCTATGAAGCCTACTTTCTAGTAAACAACCAAGTAACTAACACAGATAGAGCGGCTGTTAGAAGGCCTCACAGAGATTGGATGGATGACCTGAAGCAAATTCCCATGGGCAGGTCTGGGAGTGACTGGCAGACAGCCGACCAGTGAAGAGGCTCGCCTGGCCTGGGGGAGGGTGAGTGTGGGGACATCCGTGTGGCCGGAGCTCAGCACCAGCGACAGAAGGGGCAGGCGCAGACCACAGGGCCAGTGGGCTGCTGCAAGGACTCTAGCCTTTCCCCTGTGACCAGAGCTGTGGGAAGGCTCTACGCAAAGGAGTGACAGCTCACTCCAGTGGAGGTGTGGGAGATGCCCTGAAGGGGACAAGGGCAGAAGGTGGGAGATGTGATTTGATTGCGGCTGGGACCAAGGTCATTGTGGGGGGTGAGAAGTCTTCAGATTTTACATGCGTTCTGAAGATAGGCTGGAAGTGGGGTGCCAAAGAGACACATGGATACTGACATCACCAAGAAGTATGACAGAGTAGTGGAGATGGTGATAGTAAGCCTCAAATTCCCCCCATAAGGGGAACAGGGTTAGGGTATAGTCCCCTGGTGTGAGATTCAAATAGCTGTGAGTTTTTAGGTAAATGGGGAGTTGGGAGAAACAATGGTCTTGAGATGCTCCCCACTGTGTTAGTGGCAGGGGAATGTGGGAGAAATGAGCCACCACTGGGGAAGGCCCACCCCCAGGAGAGGTGGGTTTCCGTTAGAGCAGGAAGGCAAGGAGAATGCTCCATGAAGGTGGAGGATACAGAGCATGACGGTGAGGACAGATCTCCAGAGAACACATCAGAGTGTCAAGGTAGGTCACCACGTGATCCATTTTACCTAGTTACCCCAGCACAATACTTACAGCTTTCCATTTCATTTTCAAAAGTATCCTCTCAAATTACATAGTCACCCTGGTTTTAGGAGGCAGGGGGGCAATGGTACAGAAACACCATGGAACTTAGGGATTGGAGTGCAGGGTGTGAGGGTGGGGGTGGGGTTCCTGTAGTGACTCCCAGGAGGAGGGACAAAGGACATGTGTGAAGGGGAAGGGAGGGACAGAGTGCTTACTGCCCTCAGACCCACAGATGGGAGACGGTGTGACATCATGGGCTGGGTGTGAACTCTGTCTCTGACTCACAATCTTAAGTGACCTTGGGAAGGGCCTCCTCTGGAAATAACAGATATTCAAGACAAACTGGTTCCCTCCCTGAGCTTCCTTTGCTCAGGCCAGCAGTGTCACGTGCAGAGAGCCCACATATTCCTGCAGGCCCCTCTTAAGGGCCGTCTTCTCGGTGAAGCCTACCTGGTCATCTCTTCCTCTGGCTCCTGTCCTCAGGCCAGGGTCCCCATCATAAGTCTGACTCTTAGACTCCCCCTAACTTGTTCTCCTTTTCCTCCAGATGGGTAGTTTCGGGAAGGCAGAGGCATGTGCCTTACTTTTAGCTGAATACCCAGCAGAATCTGGCCAAAAGTCAGCAGGCAGCATGGCATGGTGAACAAGCCCTCAGAGTAGTGGATGAGGGTGACTGTTTGCATCCCTGCCCTACCCCCCGCTCCCCAGACTGGACAGCTTCAGGTAGAATAGACAACTCTGGGCAAGAGGCTTTCACATAATAAAACATCTGCTGATCTGAATCTGACAAAGACTGGGGAGAGAGAAGAAAGTGTGCAACCCCTCCCCTGCTCCCTCCCACCCCCACTATGCTGGGGAATAACTCTGCTCTTGCCACTTCTTCATTTTCCCTCCTTCCTCTTTATTACTTTGGACATGTGCCGGAAAACGGGACTTGGGATTCAGACATGTGCCAGCTGTGTGTCTCCCCCTGGAAATCATCCTCTTCTGTTAGATGCATCCATCACCTCTACCAGCAAATGGTTGTGATGCCTTCTATTAAGGCCCCTTAAAGAGAGGGCTGGGGTGATGAGAGAGCAGGATCTGGGCTGCGGAGACAGCTATGAGGCTGTATGTAAGTGCTATCTCTTACTCACATGTGAATGATCTAGTAGTTGCTGCCCCGGGAGACAGAGAAATGACCATTACAGCATTTAATACCCCCAGAGGCATGGTCTAGAAGCAAGAGTCTTAATGGATTGAACTAACACTTTGCTCTTCTAATGTATTCTCAGACCCAGGAGGGAGGAAAGTGGAGAAACAGTCTGATCCTTTGGGGCAGTGATTTTCCAAGTCAAGCCAGCTAGCTTCCCTGTAGGAACTAATCTCCTTTTAGAGACCCACAAGGTAGAGGAAACCAAAGTCTGTATCGATTCCCTTGCTGAATCACCTCTGCCAAGGCCTTAGAAAAAGTACATGCCACCACAACACAGAGAGCACCCGTCCCACGGTGTGTCTCCCATCACTCTCTGGGGGGAGGGAGAAATCATCACATGAGCTGTTCTCTGGATATGGGTGGTGTGTGGGAGAAGAGCTGTCTCCTCCACAGTGTGTGCTGGGCATGTATGTATGGTGGCTCATCTGATGTTTGCAGCAATCCCACAAGGGAGAGAATGCCATCCCTGTTTGCACATGAGGAAACTGAGGCTTATTAGAGGACTGGAGCAACGTGCCCAAATCTGGGATGGCAGAGAGGCTGAAATTCAACCTGAAATGTGTGAGTCGGGAAAAAGGCACTTAAAGAACCAATAAGTGGGGAAAGGGGGGGAATGCCAGTCCCCAAAGTGGCATCCACTTACCTAAGCAATATCCCCCCCTGCCAGTTCCCCATCCTCTAGGGAGAAACTGCTCTGTGAGCACTCCGGAGCAGCCCAGCCCCACAAGGTCTCTGGGTAAAAAGTCCTCCAAAAGGGTAAGACTCCAGATGCAATGTCCTGTGGTAAAGGACCTCAGTGGCCACACACGTGGAGTGGGTCAGAATGTCAGAACTGGCAGGGCTCTCAGAAATGTAATTTCTGAGAAACTCTGATGGGCAGGTGACCAGCCTGGGTCCCACAGCACGCCAGACTCGGAGCCAGGTCTGATGAGGCCCTAGTACTTTTCCACTGCCACTGGCAGCTGGCACCACGCTATGCCCCGTGCCCTCACCCTCTGCCCCATACCCCTACTCATTCTTTGTTTCCAGAGCAGAATCCTATTTGGAGCAAATCTTGGTGGTGCCAGCTACCTCTGGTTATTATAGCTGCTGCAGCAGTTTATAAATATTGAACAGATTCCTCCCAGAGGTCTCGGGGAGGAGTTCTCTTTGCTGTGTGTGTGTGTGTGTGCGCGTGCCTGCGCACATGTGTGCAAACACGTTTGTGTCTGTGTGTATAAGAAAGGAAGAGAGAACGCCAGAAAAAGAGATGCTAGATGAAGGGGGATCTAGGAGTTGGGGAAAGGGAGACTGGGCTGGGGAGAGCGGGAGAGAAGAGGGTGAGTTGGGCTGGAGAGAGTGAGAAAGATGGTACGCACATCAACTCCCTTCTCTACTGTCCCAGCATTTTCAAATGCTCTTATAATAAAGGCTTTGATGGAGCTCAAAAACAGGCAGCAGTGCTGAACGCATAAATATTAAAGCAAACTTTAGACAGCAGGTTTACTATTCAGACATGGAATACAAGCTGTTCTGTTTATGTTAAGAGGGAGAGGGAGGGGCCCTGGGGCTGGTGGATGGGGAGAACTATCTTCAGGGCATAGACTTGGGCCGTGCTCACAAGCCTGGTTCAGATCCTTGAGCCTGAAGCCCTAAATGCTCACCCTTTAAAAAATGTAGGAGGAAGGGGCTGGGGGGAGGAGAAGAATGCTCACATTTTCACACTGGAAAGTCTGGAAAATACAGACATAACCACAGATGAGAAACTGGGAAAGGAAATCCATGTTTAACAGATTCCTTTATGACCGTGATGAACCTGGAAGGTCTAATGTCATACTTCCCCTGGAGAGGAACACTCATTTGTAGCTACAGTACCTAAATGCATCAGGGATTCCATGAAAATGGCACTCAGTTAAAAGACAGGCATATGTATCCTTTGCTTATCCTGCTAACAGAGGTCACGTTCCCACAGGACCGAGGACACTTTAGCTGGTGGGAAAGCACCCTCCCCACCCCCACACCAGGCCCTGAGGAGTCTGGTCTGGGTGCTGGCTTTCCTGATCTCAAAGGATTAGGTTAAGGGAGCAAGGCAAGGTGTCTCCATTTGCTGAGCATGTACTCTGTCCCAGGGACCCAACTGCAGGTCAACGTGAGCCTTCCTGAGGCTCAAGTGCATATTCACTCCAGATCTGTGTTTTACCGAGAGGAAATCAGGGCTCAAACGTAATATCTACTAATGGACCCAAAGTTCGACAGAGAGCCAGAATTGTGGGGGTGTGTGTAGGTCCCATCTGTTTCTTACTGGATGAGCTCACACACGGATCACAACGGTAGAGCCGCTGACAGGTAGCAAGCACGAGCTATGCACCGGCCGCATATCAGGGCTGTGTGGGCATACGCTGCCTCAGCGGATACCCACAGGACCCCGGTGAGGCTGGTTATCTCCACCTCACAGATGAAGGGCTATGGCTTAGAGAGGGTAAGGAGCTGCCTGAGGTTAAATGCATGCCTCTCTCCAGGATTCTCTCCTGCCTTCGAACACCCTAGTGGTCACAGTAGCTGTGACCTGGGGCAAGTCACATGCACGTCAACATGTTATCAAAAGAGAAATCCTGTCAGCTTCTGCAGCTTCAAAATCACAGAGGCAATGCTCAGGTTACCAAGAGCCCCAAATCAATATGGAAATACATGTTTATGAGCTTCTGGAGGAGATTTTAAGCCATAAAGAACAAAAGCAAATCAAAGGGCCAGGAGCCAATTTCTGAAAGCACTTTGAAGCCTTTGGCTCAGTCTTTTTGCCATCAGTGAAAGAGTTTTGAGTCAGTAATCTGAGCTTTCCCCTGCACCACAGCCCAGCAGCCACGCAGTTTTCTGGACAACTTTTGCCACTGACTAAGACATTGAAGAGACTTGCCAGCAACTTCCACAGTAACCCTTGGCACAAGTATTTATATTAAGTAGTATTTACAGGTCACAGCTCCTATGCCACATCCAAGAAGGTGGCACCTTGATGATGGACACCTGTATCTGTCCTTAGAGGTCTGTCATGTGCTTCTAGAAGCCACCTCCTTAATCAGTCATTAGCTTCACAGAGATAGGAAGGACAACGGTGGCTGCCAGGGACTTGAGGAAGAGGGGGAGGAGGGATTGGGAGGTGAGTGTTTAATGGGAACAGAGTTTCGGTTTTGCAAGATGAAAATTAAATGTGTGGATAAGTGGTGGTGGTGGTCCTAATGGTTAAAATGGTAAATTGGACATATATTTTACCAGCAAAAAAAAAAAAAAAAAAAAAAAAAGGCACTTCCTCTGTGCAGCCTCCCTGGATCTTCAAGTTCCTTTTAATCTGCAGCAGAATGAACCGTGTCTTTGTGATTCCCGCTCTGTGTCTTAGCACTGACTTCATACTGCTTCGCGTAGTGATTAGTCATTTCATCTGTGATGGGCTGTATGCCCCCTGGGAACAGGGCCTCCTAAGCATCTCATTTATCTTAGGAGCCCACCTAGTGCTCTGTCATGCCAAGTGGGTGCTCTATAAAGTTGGATGCCCTAAATTTTCTTTCTTAAAAGATGGGAGGACTGTATGAGCCAATCAGCAAAGTTAGAGGTTTCCTTTCTGCCAGATGAAAGACTGAATGTGTACAGTTCTGAGTTTTGATCCAGTTTCCAATATTATTATTGACTCAACTAATGACCCTCAACCTCTGCAAGTCTTGGTTTCCTTTTTTACAAAATGGAGATTGTAATCCTGCTTTCTAGGGCTGTTGTGAGAACCAGAGAATACACATTAGAAGTCTGGCCCAGAGGATGTGCTTGGGAGTGACCACTCTACCTACTGTGGTCCTAGATTTCTGGAATAGCACAGAGAAGCCTGAAGCACTACCTCAGCACATAACCCTGGGAAGCATTCACTGAGCCCCTTCTCTGTACCAGTCATAGGCCAGGCACAAGATGACCGGCAGGAAGACTGTCGCTGCCCTCATGGAGCACATGGTGTGCCACAGGCTCAGACCTGGAGCAGCTGCCAGTTCCAGGGAAGGCTGGACTTTGGGAGCGCCGAGTAAGCAGTCTGCAGAAAGAGGGACTTTAATGAGCCATCAATTATTCCCAGCTCTCTTGGCACCCCCAGTAGAAGAGGAGGGAGGAAAATGGTGAGAAAGGGGACTGAGATACAACGGGAAAAGTCCCCTGCTGGGCTTGCCTCATCAGCGTTTTCCTGGGACCTCAAGGGATACATCAGCTGTCATCCTGCCAGCAAAACTTAGGAAATATGTAGGCCATAAAATCAAAGAAAAAGCTTGCATCTAATTAGTATGTTAAAAAAAAGGAAGCAACCCAAACTGAAAAAACAAAATTAAAATCAAAGAGGACAGACTGATGAGCTGGTTTTCTTTATGAGGCTTTGTTTTCCCATGCTTTTTGATGGAAGGAAGGGTGGAGAAAGAAGGGGGAGGGAGCGAAGGCTTTTGATGGGGAAGGCCTGAGCAGAGCCTAGCCATCCACCCTCGTTTTCTAACACCAACACTGCCCTGAGGGGCTGGCTGGCTGCAGACAACACCACAGGCAGAAGAGCTTCCCTGAGGTGGGAGTGAGCCAGGGCAGGTGCCTGCCGGTGGAAATCAGGCTGAGAACCCTTTACTGTAACCTTAACCCTCCATCTGCAGAGAAGAGGTTTTTGGTTTTAAGTGGTCAGCATTCTTGAGAGCCTCTTTGACCTGGGCAGTGGCACCATAGTATCCCCTCTACACTCCTTACAAAGGCCACTGATGTCCTGTCCTACTCCTGGGCCTCTACTCCCTCTGCCTGGGATGGGCCTTTCCCTCTCTTGGGAGTCCATGGAATGGCCGGTGCCTCCAGTACTGCTCTTACCACTCCGTTAGCACACCGTTCACAACTTCAACTAGCACTTATCACATTGTAATTAGTTTCGAGTATCCCTCCTCACAAGACTGTGAACATTTCAAAGACATGGCTCTTGGTTATTCTTTGCATCTCTAGTCCTCAACACAGAGCCTGGCACCCAGCAAATGCTAGCTGAGTAGCTGCTGGAGCGTGTCTTTCATTTAGCTTGAATTATGGCTGGTCACTTACACATCTGTGTCATGTGGCACCTAAGCACAGTATCTAGCCCTGTGCTTAGCCCTGAGGAAAGTCTCAGCAAACATCTGCCAAATTAAATTTGCATGAGGGTGGGGCTGAATTCAACAATACGTAAAATATTCACTGGGTTCCCATTACGTGCCCAGCATTGCTGTGGGTGCTGATGAGGTGACACTGAACAAGCTAGACAACGTCCCTACGTCAGAGCTTATATTTTAAGGTATGAGACCCACAAAACGAGTAAACAAAGACATAAATAAAAACAATTACAGATTGTGATAAGGGCTACGAAGGAAATAAACTGGGTGGTATGATGGGAAGTAACAGATGGAAAGAACGATTCAAGATGGAGTCTAGAGGCGGAACTGGTGGATTTACTACTCCACTGGCTGTGCAGGGTGATGGAGGGAGAACCAAAGTGCTGGCTCGAGGCTCCGGCAGGGCTAGGGGAAAAGGAAAACAACAGAGGAGAGGACCAAGAGTGGTGGGAATGAATATGGCATCTGTGTAGGCCGCTCCACCGACGGAACTCCACTCAGCACCTGGTCTGAGGGTGGGGCCTGACGCCCCATGAGGCACTGGGGGGCTAGACAGGGATCTGAGGGACATAGAGGCCGGGTCACGACAACTGAAAATACCGAATAACTGAAGGTTTATGTGTTAGGATTTCACAAAGGAAAACATCCACCTACTACGTGTCAGTACCCGTGAAAAACACCTTTTCTTTCTCAATTCACTGTTTTGATTGCAGGGATGGAGATGCAGGAAGAAGCCTATATGCCAGAGAGAGCTGAGAGTGATAAAAAGTCCTAATTGAACAAGTGGGCGTTAGAAGTAAATGCCATTTAAGAACTGGAGTTGCAAATCACCATAGTTACACCTGAGGGAGGCGGTAGGCCATGCTAAGCAGTAATTCATGCAAACGGAGGGGAAGGAGCACCCAGGATGCCACCGTGGAAGGCAAGGTGCTGGGCTTGCTTCATGAATTGTTTCCCATTCCTCTTTCTCTGAGGGAAAAGATAAGATTCCAATATCTCAAATTCTCCATCTACAAAATGGACATGGAGGTACCACTGCCACCTGCCCAGGGCGGCTGTGCTAAACACAGGGTTTCCTGCTCCCATGCCTTCATGCACACTGTTTCTTTATTCTGGGATGTCCTGCTCCCAGCCTCTAAGACCCAGTTTGATGCCACTCACAAGACTTCCCACAAGATTGTAGCCATGCCTCACTTATAATAATGATGATGACAATTATCATCATCATATTTCATAATACTCGTAATAGCTAACATTTACAGAGAACTTATTAAGGGTCAGACATTTCAATCTATCATCTTATTTAATCTTCTCATGCATCCTATGAGGTCACAGAGCAATTGGGTATCTCGCCCCAGGTAACACAGTAAGTAACAGAGCCAGGATTCAGTTCCAGGTGTCGGATCCAGGGACCATGGCTCTTAACTTCTCTTCACTTTATTATATGTACCATTTATCTTCACATTTCATCTCCTACCCATAATGGGAGTTATAAGCCACTTACGGGCAAACCCAGTGAGGACATCTAGCCTATTCCTTCACCTTAAAAATGGGAAAAACATGGGCCAGAGAGGGAAAATGAATATCTGCTCAGAGTCACCAGTCTATCCTGGCTTTCTCTGAAACCTGGCATTATCACTACTGCAATATAGGCCAATACAGGCCTCAACTGCTGTTGTGTGTGAATCTGTGCTAAGTGGCCCACGGGCACAGACGCATCAGAGTCCAGGTCAGGTACACTTGTGATTGAGAGCCTGGTTCACTAATGGAGGCCTCGGGAGCCACTCCAGCTGAATAAGGTCCCAAAGATGTGATGCTATCTTGAGGGACTCCCTGCAGTAGCTGAGGGAAGGAGGGATGCTCATCTGGCTGAGCACTGGCTGTGTGCCGAGCACTATCCACCACTGGGCACTAGACTGAACGTGGTCATGTAGTATCTCCTGAACCTTTGCATACTTTCTTCTAGATCACACTTGCACAGCTGGGGGAAGGCAGAGTCGAGGCTGAAAGGCAGGTATGCCCTTTCTGTTACACTATAGTGGTACAGATTGACTTTCTGCTGTCTGGAATAATTCCAGGTATTTCCTGTTATTTCCTTGTTTTTTTCCCCCCTTAGAAAGCAATTTCATTCCACTGCATGTAGTTTGGAACTGGATTTTTTGTTTCGTCTTCTTCTTTTTAATTTTTAACGAAGATTTCTAAGCCCCACTGCCTCTTGTTTGTTATGTGTTTTTTAAATGCTGGAACTGAAGTGTCAGAGGCATAGAATACCTAGGTTAGTCTTTGGTATCCTCACAAAGATGATTGGGACACACAGTGCATGTGACAATACACTTAAGCCTGCAGTCACAGAATGCTGTGCACCAAATGCCGGGGATACTGATTCAGACTCAAAAAGTTAGCATCACCTAGCAATCCCGGAGTGCCAGACACAAACAGTGCCCAACTCACCCTTTTTTTTTTTTTTTTCCAACTCACCCTTGATGATGTGCCTGACGATTTTGATGGAGCTCCCTCGCATGTTGAGGATCTGGTGAACCCTCTGGCGAATCTAAGAGGAAGGTGAATGGAGGGGAGAGAAAGGAAAATCACTGTTTGTCCTGGCAAGCACCAGCATATACATCATCTAGAAAGTATGAACCTCGTGCTGGTCCCTGAAGGAGAGGGCCCACATGGAGTACAGGGAGTCAAGCAGAGTGGATCTGCCTCCTTCTCAGAGTCTCTACCCAGGCAGGCATGGACAGAAATGTCCAGGGTGGCCCCTCTTACCTGGGGCACATTGGCATTGCAGATCTCCGCCATGATGTAGCAGATGTGCTGAAGGACAAAGAGACCTGCGTCCAAGCGCCGGAGATAGAACTCGTCCTCCGTGTCATTGTCTATGATCTCCCCACGCCGGACCATGTCCTAGAAGCAAATGAGCAAGTAGGACAAGTGAGCTGGCCAGTGAGCCCACAATACACAAAAGAACAGCAACTACAACACCACCACCAGACTATTCCACACTGATGTATCTCCTGCTTCTCCCATATCTTCTAAAGTATCTTTCTTATGTTTTCATTTTTAAAGATTTTTAAAAAGATATTATTTATTTATGAGAGAGAGAGAGAGAGAGAGAGAGAGAGAGAGGCAGAGACACAGGCAGAGGGAGAAGCAGGCTCCATGCAGGGAGCCCGACGTGGGATTCGATCCCGGGTCTCCAGGATCAGCCCCTGGACTGAAGGCGGCGCTAAACCGCTGAGCCACCCGGGCTGCCCATTATGTTTTCATTTTTAAAGGACTAGAGGCCCAGGGAGTCAGATTAAAGCCCCCCTTTTTTTCTCTTTGCAACGAGTCAAGGCCAAAATGATCTCATCCAGATATTCAATCTAAAAAAAGTAAGCTGACAGTGACACAAATCTCAGCTATTTATCTGCTTCCTCTCATTCTCTACTCTTTGCTTCTGGACCCCATAAATCACCTCTCAACAGGACCTCTGGAGGTCTCTTTCCCTTCCAAGTCAGGTCAAACTCGGGAAGAGTGGTCCTATCCCCATGACTGTCTTGCTGATGGCACGGGCATTCCCCATACATACATGTGTTCCTTTGGGCTCACGTTGCATCAGTAGCAAAATGCTACCACCCTGTCCACTTGGCTTCACCAGCAGGCACTCCCTAGGCTAACGTCCCAACAAGTAACAGGAGTCTCTCCTCAACCGTTACAACCCCAGACCTATCAGACTTGCTGTCCCCAAATCTATTCCTCTCTGGCAGATACTTCTACGAAAATAGCTTTATTGATATACAATTCACATATCATACAATATGCCCATTTAAAGTGCACAATGTAATGGCTTTTAGTATATTCAGAACTGTGCAACCATCGCAACTGCTGTAGGCCATTTTCACCACAACCTCCGAGCTCCCCAACTGCAGATTATTACTGCCTCTGTCAACAGAGCTCCTCTCTCTATCTCTGGGCCTTAGCTGCCTTCCTTCCTTGGGGTTCTAGGGTATCTCTGAAGCCAGCACTGCTTTTAAGCTACCTATACCACAACGCCTTTCCTGATTATATAAGACTAACAACTGCTCCTTTCTGAACTTTCTGAGAGCACCTCAACACACTTGCCCCCCACGCAACCTCTTCTCACACACAATGCTCACACTGATTTCCATCATCATCCCCCTTTGTTGACAACTCCCATCTACAACTCCCTTTATTTCATAAGGGTAGACTATGAACTCTAGTAGGGCAGGGACTGAATTTTGTCTTCGTGTTCCCATTCAGTAAATATCCAAGCACTGAACGAAAGGGAAAAGACATCTGTTTTGGGCTGTTGGCTCTCAGGAGTAGAACTGGGTGAGGGACTCGTTCTGCATGATTGGCAGGCTGGCTTGAGAAGACAGGTGCCTGATACATGCTTTTGATGACAACAATCCATTTCTTTATTCCATCAGTAGTTTTATGGCCACAGTTCCCTCTGACAGCTCAGGCTCCTGTCACTGGTAGAAATCCTTGGGGACCTTGCTTTCTACTCTCCCAAACTTGAAGGACTTACCACTTGGTCATCAATCTCCAACAAGAATCCTTCAGAGACTATTTAGACGCAGATAATGCACTTCTTTATTTGCCCAAGGGGCCGGCCTATAGCAACAGAAGGCTACTTTTCATCTCACTCCTAAAGGCTTCTGTCTGAGGCAAAGGAGGGCTGCTCTGTCTGGCAAATCACCATTGCTAATTCCCAGTTTCATTTAGTAGCAAATTCCTTGGTAATCTGGTAATAGTGTTAATGTTCACAAGGCAGTCACGGAGCACTGGACTGATGTCTGAGGAGTTTAAAACTAGAAGGGTTGCTTTAGTTTCTCATTTACTCATAATTGTAACTTCCTGTTCCAGAACTCCTCAGTGTTCAGCAGCTGGGGGCACTGGCACTCGTGCAGAAAGCACTTGCTGCTAATATTTTACATTTCTATAACGCTGCAGAGTTTAAAGTGTTACCATATCATATATATGGTCCTTACTACCAAATATAGAGACAGCAGGGAGGGGATTATTAATCCTATTGTACAAATCAGAATCCAAGGCACACAGAGGTTAAGTAAGTTGCTCGTAATTACATGATTACCAGTTATGAGAATATACAGACTCCCTGGGGACAGGAATCCTGTCTGATTCACCTTAGGTGAAAATGATTAACATTATGCTCGAATCCCAGCCCAGGTAAGCGCCCAGTGGCAAGGCCACCATTCTAAGCAATGACTTAAGGCTGATAAAGAATGAAAATGAAGGTAAGGGGATGTCTTGGTCTTAGTCACAGAGGGACCAAATGTCTGGGGAGGCCACAGTGACATAGGAAGTGACCAGAGAGTAAGGGGATACAGTGTACACCCAAGTTTAAGATGACAGGTGGTGGGTGCTAATCAGGGTTGGCTAAGATGGGAAGGCATTTGGGAAGAAGGGACTCTCAGGTAAGGTTTCCAGGCTCCTGAGAGAAACAGAATGAAGGTCTTAAGGATGAGGGGTCTGAGGCCTTGTGCTGCTCATGCTCTCTGCTTACCAGCCACCCATCCCCAACCATGCACACAGCACAGACAGGCCTGCTCTCCGCTCTCTAGTCTCTTCACTTTTGCCTGTGATGTTGGGACTCTCCCTACCCCTCAATCTCTATCACAACATAGTTAAAGTCTAAAATGTGACGTTCCTTTCAGAACTTTTCCTGAGATCTTTGAAAACTTCTCAAAGCCTTCCAACTTGAAAACTTTTCCAATCAGATACAAGGATTTTTCAGTCCTGAAAACTCCCCAAAATTGGATTTATACTTCTTTAAGGCATTTCCCATGACCTGCCTTATAGCAGGTATTCAGATGTGTGCCTCTTCCCTGTCAAGGTTCCTTGAAAGCAAGAGTGTGTGTTTCAGTTTTCTTTGTACCTTAGAAAGCATCCTGGATAGTACTTTGAGCACAGTAGGCTCCTGGAAAGCATGTGTCAGGACTGAACAAATGCAGGTAGAAGTTCAGTGCTGTTTAATGAGCTGTGTGTGCTAAGACTCTTGTGGATGGGGAGAAGGGGAAGCATCAGGAAATGGTGAGGGACAGGACCCTGGAGGGCCAGCTGGTGGGAGGCCTAAATGCTGCTCAGAGATGTGAGACACGATGGGCAGGCTACATGTGCAGGACAATGTCATGAACAAGAATATGCAACATGTATGAGATGGACAGCAATGAGCGGCAAGCAGAGCACATGGCTGGGAGGCCACAGTATCAGCAAACGAAGAAGAGAAGAGGTGATGAAACCTTTAGAGGTTTGCAAACATGGATACTGGGAGTAGAACACATTTCATTTATCCACCTGATAAAGATTTCCTAAACACCAAACTGTGGGCCAGGTATTACATGATGTGTTGGGGGCAGAAAAGATTAATTAAAAAGTCCACATAATCAAGGAGATTATCGCCTAATAATGTTGCCAAATATGAACAAATCATTAATTTTTTAAAATATGGGAACACCTACTATCAAGGACTTCTCAAATTGTACCGCATGCTGTGGGCACCCAGAAGGACACATACATTTATCTGGGGGTAGTCAAAAGACATCAAAGGAAATGTACATTTGAGGAGGACTCTGAAGGAGTCTGAAAGACTGGAAAGGACATTTCGGAGCAGAGGAATAGCATGGATCAAGGCACAGGAAAGTCAACTTGGCTAGGGTGAGAGAGATCAACAGTGCAGCATCAGTGTCACCAGAAGAAAGGTCAGAAAGGAGGAAGGCAGTGTGTTTTTTTGCTTATAAAGATCCTGGCTATCGGCAGATCGTAGTATTTTTGATTGATTGCTATATACGAGGCATTGTGTGAAGCAGTCTGAATAAAGAACACTGCCATCTAACCACTTAGGAGGAGCAGCCAGTGTTTACTGAGCGCTTGTCACGTGTCAGACTGAGTCTAAGTGCTTTTAAATTCCTTTGCTTCTCACAAATAACGGAAGGCAGGGATTACCACCCCTATTTTATTTTATTTTATTTTTTAAAATATTTATTTATTATTCATGAGAGACACAGAGAGAGAGAGAGAGGCAGAGACACAGGCAGAGGGAGAAGCAGGCTGCATGCAGGAAGCCTGACATGGGACTCGATCCCGGAACTCCAGGATCACGCCCTGGGCCAAAGGCAGATGCTCAACCACTGAGCCACCCAGGCGCCCCACCACTCCTATTTTAAATGAGGAAAAGGACTCAGCAGAGCAGCCTCCCCAAGGCTAGTGGGTGGCAGAACTGGGATTCCAACCCAAGTATGTGTTCTTTTCATACCTCCATGTTTGTGTGGGTGCAGATTTCGGAGCTATCTGTGAGAACAAAGTAAGAGTGGCAGAGGCTCAAGAATGGAGCACAGCAAAATTAAGTTTCTTCAAAGAGGTCAGAAGAGCCCTGGTGAGTTATCCTTTTTCATAGTGCCCCCCCACAATCTGACCTTCTTTTAACCAAGCGGGAATATACTGTATCTTCCCATTTCTCTAAATATTGTCATCCAGAAAGGATGGACCCAAGAGAGCAATGCCAAACTCCATTTTTTCCTCTTTCCTTAGAACTTCAAGACTCTGACAACGTTCATTTCAACATTCTACTTTTAGATATACGGCCAGATGATTTGAAAGTGAAAATTTCAAGTGTAGATCTGAGATATGACTTTAGCTCATCTCCAAGAAAGGCATCACCATTGCTGCGTTGAACATGCACAAAGATGAAACAGAGATTGGCTTCTAAGACGAAGTCTCTGCCCTGACAGTTATAGAAGCATCATAGAAACCAGCAAGCAGAGAAGGTGACTGCTGTCAGGATAGCACCTTATCTAGACTGTTACAACTCTGTGGCAGGGAATATTTACTGCTGAAAGGATTCAGAAAAGTTGAGCACAAACGTGCATTCTGTATTTAAAGGGAAATAAAAGAAGCAAGGTGGTTATGTATCGTTCTGAAGGAAAATAAGAAAGTTTGGGTACAGTTCTTGTAAGAACATCTTCTCAAGTTTTGGTCTGTCTTAAGAAGAAGTAGGACCATATATCACCTTTATTATATATGGATTAATGAGTTTCTAGCTCCTTTTCTGGGATTCTAAGACACCAGATTAAAAAAAAAAAACTGATCTGGAGGTAAGGAAATAGAACTACCGCTGAAAGACTTCTCAGGGTATCTGAGACGTGAAGAATAGCTGCCGGTACCACCCAACCCATGATCATCTGGCTAGGATTCAGCCTTTGAAGTAATATAAAAGTAACATAAACATCCTAGGATTATCACAAGTTTCTCCCAGCCCTATTATTTCCCTCATAACAGAACCTCTGGAAGAACCAAAGGAGTCTGATTAGGAACATGTGGATGGTTACATACTAGTAACACAGAAGTGGATTTGCTTCACTAGCAGTAGGGAGGAAATTGACTTATGCCCAACTGACCAATAAGACATGCTTCAAAGTGACCTGACAAAGAAAAGAACGAAGCTGGCTGGCCCACGTGCAGAAATTAAACCTGCAGCTCCATGTTCTTAGCACATGGGTACTGAACTTAGTACTTGGGTACAGCAGGCCACAGATACCTCATTCTAAAAAGATACCCAACCTCCTTGCTTTCTTTCCCTCTTAAGAGACCCTCTGACATTACAAGAAGCATTTAATTATACATTGGGAATTTTCTGAATTATGATGTGTTGATTCTACAAACAAGTTTCTCTGTCAAGACAGGACAGAGTACTGAACAAACACTAACTTACTCCTGTCCTGAGGCAGGTCATCTAACTTTTCTTGGCCTCAGCTTTGCTTTGAAATAAGAGGCCTGCCCTGGATCAGAGAAGGGAAATAGGTTTCATTCTGAGTGCCCACTCTAACTCACCACAGTGGCTGTCAAGTGCTCTACGTGAAAAAGGGTCAGGGTCATGGGGCCAACTGGAGCTTGTGGGGGAGGAGCTTTGAGACCAGTCAACTGTGTTTGGGCTGACTGCAGGGTGGGGAGTGGCAGGAGCCCCACCTGTCTTCCCTGATATCGTGCTCTAGAAGGTTCCTTTTAGCTTTGATAACCTAGAGTGAATCTAGGACTGAGGCACCTCCATCACCAGATGGGATGGATTTCTGCCTGTATCTGGGTATCTATATGGACAGACTGAAGCTGTTGCCTGGCGGAGCTCCCAGACAGTCAGAAGAGCCACTGCGACAAAGGCCTCAAGTAGGAGGACATCAAGCGTCACCCTGACACGACACAGCGGTCAGCACTGACAATGAGCTCATCCTCTCACAATAAATTAAACTTCCCTGCGACAGAAAGACAAGCCCCTGGATCTGCTGCTACATTAGATAGGACATCTTAAATAATCTGAACATATAAATCGAGTGCTCTTCAAATGGCAATACTGTTAATAGAGATTAAAGAGAAATTCTAAAAATCAAGTAACTTCCTTAAGTATTGTAAACATATCTTACTTTAAAAACTTTCAGAGTGAAAATCTGTACATACATTAAACTGTACCTGAAATGAGACAGGAGAGTTAAGATTTAAAGGAAGTCTTTTACAAATTAATTCATTCAACTCTCACCTCTGAGGAGAGTGAAGGTGACTGACTGTCTTCTTTGTGAAGCAATGACAATTTGACATCCACATGAGCGCTTTCTACTTTTGAAAGCAGAGTATCTTCATTAACCCCACGTGCTTGTATGTGCCCTGTGTTGGGTATGCACATTTCAAATACCATTTTCAGATTTCACAGATGGAAAAATTGAGACAGATGTCAAATGACTGTCACTGAGTTTCGGTTAAAGACTCTGGTGAAACATGATTTCCTTGTCCAAGACCGTTTTCTATTTGTCCTTTTGCTCTGGCAAGAGATGGGATGCAACACATGGATAATGACAACGGTGCCCTTTCCTGAGTTCTCCCTGTGTGCTAGGCACTGGGCTAAGGCCACAAAGCTCACAGTTGAATAGGAGTAGGAGATAGGATGAAACCCACACAAGTTAGGTTCCGAGCCTGTGATTCCTTTCATAGTTCAAAGAAGGAAAAAAGAAGGAAAAAGTTTGTTTAATAGACCTTTTCCAGTATTAGCAATATGAACAAATAGACAGGACTTTTTTCTTGATGCCATTTCTAGGGTTTAATGCAAACCAGCTGCATTAAGGACATCTGGCCTCCTTATCAATTGAAGAAACTTAAAAAAGGGCGGGGGGCAGGGTGGGAGGTGGTGGGAATCTACAGCTTGGCCAGCAAATTCCACATGCTGTTTGGAAGAGTTGAAAAAACAGGAGACACTCTGAAAGCTTTTGTGTTGCTCATTCCATGAGAGTGGGCTAGAATAAAAACTTCGATGGTAATTCAGTGAATGGTGCATTAGGAAGAACAGATTGCAATTCACAGCAGCATGAGACTGTTTGGGGGCTGCGAGAATAAAGAGATTCATCTCCAAAAATACACAAGGACGCGGTACGGGTGGTGTCAAGGTGCCATTTCTGCAGGCTTGTGTGTTGTTGTCCCCTCCCCCAGCCACATCCTCACTTTAAATGTTAATCTGTCATCAGGAGTGCTACCGAATCACCACCTTTCTACGCACCCCCCCCCCCCCCCAGCAGGCAAGTCGCAAGCCTCCAAATGAGCATGTGGATGCCATTTCTAATCTGCCCCTGACAGGCAGCGAGCTGCCCCTTGCTGATGGAAGCAGACAGTCATAAAAGAAGCTGCTATGAAGCCAATAAGAATCCTTCTTGCCTTAATAAGAGGGGATGTGACTTGGAGCCCTGATGGGTCACAGCTACTGTCTACAGTCAGGGGCAAGAATTGTCCCACCATTTACAAAAGGCTCATTTCTTTTTTCTTCAAAAGCAAGGGGAGAATTTAAGCCAAGGGAGAGAGACAGGTAAGTGGAGGTGTGTGTGTGTGTGTTGGGGGGAGAGGGGGCTCTGTGTACAAACACAAGCAAATAAAACCTTCTTCTAAGAGCTTCTAAAATAGGGCAGACCATTAGAGAAGGATCCTGAAGACTGCCACTCATTTTTAGCTAGGGAAACCGAGGCTGAAAAAATAACAAAAGGGATTTTTTTAAAGAATGCATAACTACCTGACAGCAGCTCTGGTAAGAATCCAAGACTCTCAGGTCAGATCTTTGCCCCCATAGAAGAAACAGACTATATGTCAGGCCAACCCTAGCACATAAGCACATGGACTCGTTGCTATAAACAGTCTCATTAATCTTCAAAATGACCCTCTGGTAAAGTTACCATGAAAACTGAAACATGCATAGGGCAAGTCATCTCCCCCAAAACAGAGTTCTTGTGTGGCTGAGCTGAGATTTAACCTTGGGCCATATGACCTTAGGATTCATGTTCCTTCTACACTACCAGGATGCCTCCATGATGGGTTTGTCTTCCATTTCTGAATCTACCGAAAAAACAAAACAAAAAATACCCACGACTGCTCATTTGAATCTTGACAACATATAAGTCAGCCTTGAGAGAACCAGAGCTTCTGTGACAGCAGATATAAGAACACAAGGCCAGAAAATAACAATCCTGTTTGGAGCACCGAGGAAGGAAGATCAGCCTCTGCTTGTGGAGACTCAGCTTTAGAGGGAGAGACAAGTATACAGGCCAAAAACACTTTCAATAATAGCTACCACTTATGGCATACTTCCTTGTGCCAGAAACTATTCTAAGTGATTTCTATATATTAATCTATTTCATCTTCCCTGCAACCCTTCAAGATAGGCATTATTATTCTCCTCCTTTTCCTGACGAGGAAACTGAAGCAGAGGCAAGATTTGGGTCTATGCTGTGCAGGCTGCAGCACACAGGGAGCTCCTGGGAGACACGGCAGGGGGTGGGGGGAGGGCAGGGGAGGCTTTCTGCAGGAACTGGCACAGTAATCCTAAGCAGCACACTTGGCACATGGTACATATTCAACATGCATCTAGTGACTTTTCTGCCAAAGCTCTTGAGGATACAGAAGAATTAGCTAGCTATAGGAGACGGTTGTGGGAAAGATGGCACAGACAGGTATTCTGGGTAAACAGCAATGGGCCTTCTCCTAGAAGGCTCCAGGAGAGAAAGGTTAAGAAGGCTCAGGTGTCACAGAGCGGCTTTTGCACATCACAAGGAGAGGAGTGGTGAGGGATGCAGCTGGGGGGAAGGGTGGTGCAGGCGGGGGGCCTGAGTGGGAGAGCCTGGCAAGGCCTGGAAGAAATTCAAAGCATGTCTATCCTGCAGGTAATACAGAGCCAGTATGTACTGGGTTTGGGTAGGGGAGTGGCATAAGTGCATTTTCAGCTTAGAAAAATCTCTGGTTACTGTGTAGGAAATGGATTTGGAGAGGACAAACCTAGGGACAGGGAAACTAGTTAGTGAGGAACATGTTACACTCATATAAAAAGAAAAGACACTGGCTGCTGGAGTGTATGTAGTGGTAGTGAGGACAGGGGAATGTGAAGAGGCCAGAGGTAAAAGGTATCAGAGGTAAAACCTATCAGGTGCATGTGTGGTGGGAGCAGAAAAGAAAGGAAGAAATGGATGCTGCCCAGGTTTCTGACCTGGTGAAACTGGTGACTGGCCCTGGTATGATGGGGAGGGGTTAGGGCCAGAGACGTGGCTTTGGACTCACTGAGTCTAAAAAGTCTAGGTGATGTCCTGTGGGAGGGACTATGAGAGCCTGTAGATGCTTGGGAGTTGCCAGTGCATAGCCCTGATCTTACCAGGCCTGCAGCAAGCCCATGAAGACAGTAGCAGAGGGTCTAGGAACCCCTCTAAAACAGGAGGGCAGGGAAGATGAGAAAAGCCAGAGCACGCAGGACCACATTGTAAGGTAAGTGGCAGAGGCACAAGACCAGAACTGAGCTCCTCTGACTCCTCCACTGGCAGAAAGGATGATTAATTGGGAAGGGGGCAGGCAGGGTGTCTCAGGGAGAGGAAAAAGCACCAGGACGTACCCTCCTCCACCATAACTGGCTTCTACAGGCTGTCAGCTGTGTTCTGGCAAATTCTTGGACAGGGAAAGTATGGGAACTACTGGTTGAAAGAATAGCTGGAAGGAACTCTCCTCACAAGATTCTCTCTTCTTTAAGCATGTCCCAGAAACCTCCAGCATAGTTAGCAGAGGAATCAATGGCAGTCTCCTGTCTACATCCGTACCCAGTGCTCTGGGATCACATACCCCATGCATCCATTGCTGTGCTCCACCCCCTTCTGTACATATCTTCAAATGAGTTTCAAATGCTAAGGAAATAGACCAAGTCTGTTTCAGACGTCAAGTCCTATGGATACTGTTTCATTACAAGGAGTCCATCTTTCTCTTTCCAGGATAAAGCCTAGAATGATTTAACTGTGGCAAAATTAGCATGCAATTTGTAAGTCATTACAGTGCAAAGTATGTGGTGAGAACACTTTATTGAATAAACCTGCTGAGTATAATTTTCCCAGGAACTAAAAAAGGGAAACCTCTCTGCAAGGCTCTCCTCCCTCTTTTAAAATCCCTGCCAGTACCTATATAATTATGTCTCACTTCTGACGGTCAGAAGCCAGGCATCTCTGTACATTTAACCAAGAGAAGCCAGAAGGAACCAATGAGAAGTCAGGACATCTTCCCAATAATAGGGACCTTGGTGTTTTCTGGGCTTGGTGTTGTTTGGGGAGTCAGGTGAAATCTGCTGAGACAAGCATCCTGGATATTTACAGATCACGGAGAATTGCTGCTCACTAGAAGAGTCTAAGAATTACACGCCCTTTAAAAGTTCAGGTCAAATCTAGTTAACCAGGAGCCCCGAGGGCATGTCCAGATACACTGTGGCTCTGGAATCGAACAGTCACTGAACACAACATGAAAGCAGTGGGCCATTGCCCCAGATGTGGGAGTCTTTGACAGTCACAGATTACTGCAGTAATGTGATTCAAACTAAATGTGTGTAGAACTTATCAGCTTGTCCTGTAGACTCTTCTAAATAGGAGTGTTTTACCTTGGTGAACACTGCCACAGGTAGGCCACAGAATCTACAGAGATGTCCTTAGGTATTTTTGATGATGGGGCTAATCATAGAGCAAACAAAAAAGAGGATTAAAAATGAGAGTTAAGGACTAATGTAGAAAAAACCATGGACGTTCAATTTTCCTTAATACCCAGGGACAAATATTAATTTCATCTCATGAGTGATGGTCCTTCCTTTAGTGCATGTCGGTCACTATGTAAGTGCTGAGAAAATGATGAACAAGAGAGATCACAGCCCCAGAGGCAGACAGTAAACAAACAAATACTTAGAGGTTATGAAGGGGCCTTGGAGATGGGGGTGACACCACCTTACATATGGTGATCACTGAAAACTCTGAGGAAGTGACATTTAGGCTGAGACCTGAAGGTGGAGGGAAGCACCAGCATGAGAAGAGCCAGGACAGTGGGGAGAAGCAAATGCAAAAGTGCTAAAGCAGGAAGGAGTGCACAGTGGCTGGAGAGGATGCTAAGGAAATAGGGAGCTCAGATCCTGTATAATGTTGCAGTACTAGGGGAGTTAGAAAGTATGTGTGTATGTAAGGGTGATGGGGTGCAGAGTCCTTAAAGAGACAATGAAAGGTTCTCCAGCCATGAGCTATGTGCCAAGCCCTGTGAAACAGCCTTCAGGTGTTATTTCACCAAATCCCTCCTTTTGTGATTCCCCAAAGTACACTAAAAAAGAAAATAAGTTAAGCTATCTGTCATAGTCAGCAGAAAGAAGCCAGGCTCTAAAGCCCATGTTCCCCTTCTCACCCTCTGCTCCTGGGGTTTTAACTTCCCACTCGCTCCTCCTTTGCTCCTGCTCCTCTTCAGTTAGAAATGCCTGATGCAATTCTATCTTTTAACGTGTGGCTTGAACCTTGCTTCATGTAAGAAACTGCTGAGGGTGCCCCGGGCACAGTCAACTGCTCCCTGCTTCCTGGTTGCCTCTAGCCCTTGTCAGCAGCTCCTGGGCCCCTTCTTCCACAGGCACTTCCAACTCTCACCCCCTGCCAGTGGCTGGCCCAGTGCCTCGCATAGAGCAGGCGCCTGAGAAACATTTGCCAAATGACTGGATTCTCTCCAGTGAATCTTGGTCAATTGTGAACCGGGGCCATTTGCATTGTACCGATGGAAGTCTGAAGTGTGCGGGGAAGATAGGGGCTCTGAAACACTAAAACTGTCAATACCTGACCCCCCATTACCTGGGTCAGTATCTGACCCTGTTATCTAGGGTGTTTTCTGTTGCAGGCTTGGTGAAGTGTGGAAGTGTGGGAGATATTTATTCATTACTGATCTGACAGTCAATGTCATCAAAAGCCTGAGAAATAAGCCTTCAATCGAGTCAACAAATATTTGCTGAGTTCCCAATGGGTGTAGGACATCCAAGTTTAATGGAGATGAGGTGGGGTGAGGCACAAATTGTTTATGACTTAAGAGAGAAGAGTGCATGAAGGAGAGGTGAAAAAGAGGTCGTTTTGTTCTGAGTCACTTTACACCTGCCAGGCGGCTGCATCTGCCAGGACGGAGCCCAAGTGCTGGCAGAGAGCACGGCTCATAAATGCATCCCTCACCCCCCACCCTGCCCTGTCTCTCTGAGCAACACTGAGGCTGCTGAGCACTAATGGCCTTGGAATGTTTGCCAGTGCCCAGCAAAATGGCCTTGGCATCAAGGAGACAGATGTTTGTCGGGGAATGGCAGGAGCCCTGGTGCCCAGGGCACACAGCAGCTCTGTGAAGGCTGGGGGAGAGTGGCTGTGGCCATTACTCTCCGTCAGTGCTAATCAATTTCACACCCTCTTCAGTGCTGATAATAGATAATCTTGTGGGAAGCGGGCCAAGTTTCCTAACAGCCACATGCAAGCTGCTCCCTCACGCCCAACAGCTTACTTGGTCTCCATCAGAAAAACGTCTACTCCAGCTTCCCCTCAAATGAAGTCTATGATGGTGCCAACACTCTGGTCTGTTAGGGGGACTCCTTCTGGGACAGATGGCGAGGAGGATACCCTCAGGAGAAGGGCTGCCTGGCTAGCTTAAAAGCTGTAGAAGAATGACAAAGGAAGCTAGGAGCACCAAGCAGCAGCAGCAGTATGCTTTACACTTTGTCTTTATAACAACCCCAAAAAGGAAGTGTTATTTCCATTTTACATATGAGACAAAGTTAAGAGATCAGCTCATTTGTCCAAGGTCTCAGAGCTAGGACATGGCAGAGCTGGAATCCAAATCCAGGGATCTGTGACTCCCCACTCACCCAACCTTTTCTTGGAGGTTGCTGTTCCTCTGATCAACCCCTCACTGCACTTTAATCCACCCCACTGCTAAAGCTGGCAGGGTTACCAAAGGATGTGCACTTGAACCTGAGAGACAACATTAAGTTGAAGGGATCACCTGAGAGATCACCTTTGCTGAAACCATGTTATAGCTAAGAAACTGGCTACATGAAGCCTGGTGACAAGCCATGGCCACACAGTGACCAAGAGATGGTACCTGCTTAAAATTATTAGGTTCCCTCAACTCCAAGTGCTCTTCCTACCCCTGAAAATCTCCAGCAGGCAACACAGGTCCTCTGTCAGAGCTGGAGTTCTGTCTTGTGGCCAGTTCCCTACAAAAGTCTCAGGAAATTTCAATTTCTTTCTAATTATCATTCAGATGAAGAGAGAAAGAAGACATTACTCTGGGACTTAAATAGGCACTAAGTGTCCAGCACACATAAGTTACTGTAAAGGGAAGAAAAGATGGAAAAGGAAACCCTGTCAAAGAATAAAATAAAGGGGGCGGGAGAGTAGAACAAAAGAAATGTGTTTGCCACATGCTAGCATCTGAAGTCCAGCCTCAGAATGCAGAGTCTCTGCCTTTCTTTTCTTTCCTTTTTTTTTTTTTAAAGATTTATTTACTTATTTATTCATGAAAGACACACAGAGAAAGAGATAGAGAGAGAGGCAGAGACACAGGCAGAGGGAGAAGCAGGCTCTATGCAGGTAGCCCAACATGGGACTCAATCCCAGGTCTCCAGGATCACGTCCTGGGCTGAAGGCGGCGCTAAACCGCTGAGCCATTGGGGCTGCCCAAGTCTCTGTCTTTCATCTGGTAGGAGTTTCACTGTATAAATGAAGAATGTCCCAGTCAGTCAATTCAATCAATCAACAAACATCTGAGGACTTACTAGGTGGAGGGAAATAACGAGAACAGTAACCACAGCTACCTGTCCACCAGCATTCATAAATGAAGGTATAGCTTATGAAAGGGGAGGGGTGGATACGAAGGGGTGAAGAGAAGCAAGACACAGACCCCAGGGTCACTCTCTCTTCCCAGGCTCTGGGCTCTCGCCTGGCCTGAGGGCAGATGCTAGTGTCGCTCCCTGTGCACATGGCCCCACCCCATAGCTTCACTGCTCTGACAGAGCCAGATGCAAGCAGGTGCTGGAACCGGCTCTCCCACTGATGAGGGTCAAAAGCCTCCAGTGCATCTTTAAGGCAAGAACGAAAAAAGAATGGAGTGATATAGTCGATAAAGATCACAAAGAAAATGAAGTCTATTATCAACTTTGAAAAAAAGCAAGGAAAGGATCCTTCGGCAATGTGACCTAAGACTGAGGAAGGTCTTATGGGGATGAGAATACAGACTGGACATTAAACAACATGAATGCTTGTCCTGATGAAGGTGATAAGTGAGAAGGGTAGAGGCCAGAGATGGCAGAGAACAAAATGGAAGCAGGTGGAAAGTACAGAAGGCAGGACACCAGCACCACAAGCACAGCTCCTCGAGAAAAAAACCTGACAGGTTTCGTCTCCCTCAGCAGCCACGAGCAAAAGCAGTTCGGGTAGTCCTCTGAAACCTGACATGCAGGCTTTGCTGCAGTGCATCTAAGCCTTTCTCTGGGTCTCCAGTTTTACATCCATCAATGAGAGACCTCGAACATTACTTCCAGTCCTCATGCCCTGTGATCACCCTTCCCTCGATGCTTCCCTTATGGCTGCAGAAGCCAGCAGGAGTGTGAACCAATATGGACTCTGCTATCTCTGCCAACGTGGTACCAAGTCACAGCACTGCACTTGGCCAGATTTTCTGAGAGCAGCTCATGTCAGGGGTACTGGTGTTGTCCCCCAAACCCCCGGGGCCAGACAGGGATCAACCCAACACATCCTCCCTCTTTAATAACTTGCACTGCTATTAGAAGAGCAGGTATAACCACTGGCAGACTGTTACCTGCTCTGCTCTAACAACAGGTTAGGTGGCATGGGAGGGTAGACGACACCTGTACCCTTGCCTGTCCTGTGGGCACAGAGAAGGTACAAAGGGACCCAAATGGAACGCAAGTCAATAGCCAGCAGAAGATAGGCAGGGATACGTACATGTTTTTCCCCTTCAATCTTCTTGTCCGCCACCTGCATTGCGTCCAGATACTTAAAATGCAACTCCATCAGTCTGTCAACCTGAAAGAGAGATATTTCAGACATGAGTGAGAAGGAAAAAGAATACCAAGGCAAGAGAACAGTGGGGCTCCCATTCATCTCACTGTCACTCTTTACAATAGGAGAACCACTCTCCCACTTCTAACATCAGGGATGAGCTCTGCTTAAGGAACACGGCAGGAATAGGTTGAAGAGCTGGGGCAGAACAAGCCAACACCTGGGTTGGGTGTGGTGTGAACATGGGCCTTTTTCCCAAAGGACGCTGCATTCCCAGCCCTTCTAGGGCTCCTGTGATTTTGAGTTGTTAAAAGCAAATAAATAAATAAAAATTCAAGTCCCTTCTTGCAAAGAGAAGGAGCTTGAAGTTACATACTTGGTATTCACTTAGAACTTTATAGAAATTTCTTTTTTTCGAACTGAAACCTTTCATGTTCAGATCCTACCCCAGAGCTGATCTTTTTTTAAAAAGGTCTGAGTAAAATCTCTTTAGTTGCTTTCGAGTCAGAAGAGAGTACAGGAAAAAAACTCTTTCAGCAACTTGAAAAAAGGCCCTGACTTCTGCTCACCAATAACTTAAAAATCAGTTTTCAAGTTAGCAAAAGTCATACTTCAAACATGGCCTGAGGAACATTTGGTGGGTTTGAAAAAGTTTCATTTTCCCTAAGACTTCCAAAGACTGAACAAATACTGTGAAACCAGCCTAGACTTCTAAACTATCTCTTTACTAGGTTGGCACCATCACGGCTCTTGGCAACCCTGGTATTTACTCAAGAGCTTATAGTGGTTAACAGCAGATGGTGCTTCAACACGGCTTGAGAGTCCAGGAGGACTGTGCCCAAACCCTCTCTGGATAACAATGATGACCCCAAGATCTTACATATTTCAGTTTATGGAGTATTTTCATGTCTATTATTTCCTTATACCTTAATAAAAAATCTGAGAATGTAGGCAGGAAAGATAGTGACCTTAATTTTAAAGATGAAACTGAAGCACAGATGTTAAATGTCAGCAGGGTGACACAACTGCTAAGGTGCTCTGTGCCTCTTCCCTGTGCTATGCTGCTTAGTGAGGCTGGAAAAAAGCTCTGACGCAAGCTCAGAGAGATAGTCATAAACCTCTCTCCATAGGATGACGAGCTTTCAGCCTTACCTTGGACATGGGAAGGAAAGAAATTATGGTAAGTCATAAAAGGGGCTTTGGTCCTTGATTTTATTCATCTAGAATGAGCTAACTCATGAGAGTGGTATGACTATGGTAGACTGTGATCATGGACAAGTGACATAATGTCTCCAAGCTTCAGTTTCCTCATCTGCAAATGTGAACAAAAGCCATACAGAAGGTAAACCCCACGGTGCTGGGAGAATACATGCAACAATGAAAGGAATCTGCTGAGTCTATCAATCCACAGGAATTATTAAATACATGGTGGCTCTTGTTACTGTTAAAACTCTTATGGTTTGGCCTGCTAAATCACAATGTGAACGATGCATCTAATCTCATTCACGTGATCATTCCCTATCCCCTGGGCCACTGAGGACAAGTTCACAGAATCTTAGGTTCACACCAGTATCTTCCATCGCTGCCACCTAGGAAGGCCTCATTTAGTCTCCCCCTCCTTGACTCTTCGATATGGGAATTAATGTGTCCATTTCAAAGACAGGGAAAACGAGGCTCAATGTGGCACACATGTTGAAAAGAGCAAAACCAGGTTCAAATTCAGCTATCTGAATCCAAAGCCTACAGTTCCTGATCACTTTGCCATGCTGTGCAACCTCCGACCCAAATCTAAGTTCATCCCACTCTCATTGGGTCTAAAAATCTCCCTAAGATACTAGTTGCTGCCACCCTAGGTGCTACTTCTCCCAGAAGGATGTATGTGGAGAAGAGAGGCAGGATCACCAGAAAAACCTGAGACCCAAAGCCATGCCGGCAGATATTTTAGGGCAGGGGTGCTCAGCTCAGCACCTCCTGGACTGCATCATAAAGAGCAACCCCTGCCCCCCGCCCCCAGCCCCAGCCTTACCGCACAGCACGCACACCCACCTTCTCACTGTCATTTTCAGTGAATTTATTCAGAAGCCGGGTTCGCTGCTGCCCTCTCAGGTTCCGCAGGAGGGAGGCCAGGATCGAACAGACATGCTCTGGGTTGGGAAGGAGAAAAGGGAACATGCTGTGATCAGAGCGGTAATTATTACCTCTCTTCAAGCCTGGTCTGGTTCTATTGGAAGAGGAATAAGTAGGCCTTCCCTGACTGCTGCTATTGATTAATAAGACAAGAACTTAAATTGTGTCATTCGAAACCTGAACTGATCTTCACATGCTGCACAAGAAACGTATTCAAAAGGGGTGATATCCTCAAGGACAACTTGAGTGAGTGAATCAAAACTAAAAACTTCTAGTCTGCCTGGAATTAACTGATTTTTATTGTCCACAACAGAACCTTAAACTAATGTCCCATTTATAGAAATAACCTGTGAACAGAGCATGAATGTCAGCTCTGAGATGAGTACATAATGAACAAACAAGGGGTCTTCAATCATATTCTCAAATCACCTCATCAATTCCCCAGGTAAAAATCCCAGAATTAAGTAAGAGACACGATAGGGTGCCAGGGTTATCACTTCCATCCTGGTACAGCTAAAACTCCTTCAAGTTCGAAAGCAGCTGGCCAGTAAGTACTTCAAAATGGTAACAATGCTTTTTGAGTTCAAATAACCCCCAGGCTTCTATTATGAACTACTATTTTTCTACCTTGGGAAGAAGAGGGTAATTGAAGGGTATATTATAGGCTTTAGCTGTGAAGAGATTCTTTTCTTTAAAAAGAATTTTTAAAAATCAAGAATAATGACCTTGAAAAGGAAGCGGTGAAAGTCTAGTCATGGAGAAATGGCAGAGTGAAGTTTATTTTGAAATAATGCCCACAGTGTGGGCAACAAATATTCTATTTGAAAAGTGACTGACGAACATCCTCACATGTCAAACCTCCCTTGAGTTCTCAGAAAGTCACCCATTAATTAAAGCCACCGGTAAGCATGCACCACCATAGCAGACAGGTGTTTCTCTCTCACTGTGTCAGACGCATTCCCTGCCTCTTCATGTCCCTAGTCCCCCACTGCTGGCAGTAGCCTGGCACCCTCCCGTCTATCTACACTCACCTTTCTGGGAAGCCAGAAGCTAGTCCCACAACTATAAAAACCATCTACATGCTGACGGTTCCCAAACTTGGGTCTATGGGCCAGTCCTGTTCTTTGAGCAAAGACTCAAGTGTTCACCTTTCTACCTGCTCTCTCCATGTGGTTGTCAATAGGTCGTTTAAACTGAACGTATCCCAAATCTAGCTCCTCATCTTCCTCCTCAAACCCCTTCCCCAGTCTTTTCCACCTGGTTAATGGCCATCAGGTTCTCTAGTTCCTCAGGCTGAAAAAGGAGATGTCTCTTATTCTGTCCTTTTTCATATGTCCCACAGGAAACCTTGTCAGCTTTACCTTCAAATTATGTCCAGAATCCCACTTCTTCTTCCTGCTGCCTTCACTGCAGCTACTCAGGTCCACACCACCATCATCTCTTGCTTGAAATATTCAACAGCCTACTAGTGGGTCTCTGTTTCTGCCCTTGCCCTCTCTGGTCTAATCTCCAAGAGCAGTCAGAATGATCCTTTACATTAGAACCCAAAGTCAGATCCCATCATTTCTCTGTTTAAAATATTCTGTGGGCTCCCTGACTCACTCAGACTAAATGCTGTTTCTAACATCAGGCAAGCTCATGGTCTGGGGCCTCTGTACTTGTTTTTGCCACCTAAGATACTCTTCATCAGCGTACCTGCATGGCTCCATCTTCACGCTCAGTTTTACTCAGCTATCATTTTCTCTATGAGGCTCTTCCTTGCCCCATTAAAAGAGAAAAACCCACCCTGACATTGCCTAGTTCCAAATCTTGGCTTTATTTTTCTCTTCAGCATGATTACCTTCTAAAACATTGTTTTATTTATTTATTTGTTTAGTTAGTTCATGATCTCCCTTCAATTAAAATATCAGCTACTCAAAGGCAGGGATTTCAGCCTGTTTTTTTTTGTTGGTATATCCATCTCTGGTCCCAAAACAATGCTCCAGGTTCACCCCAATAATCTGTGTGAAGTTGAGACTGAGGTGGTACAATCAACATCTTGAACAAAGTGAAGGGGGCAGAGAACAGGGAGTAAGATGGGGTGAGAGCAGAAAGTCGGAGAGTGGACAGAACAGGATCTGTCTTCACAGGAAAGCAAAAAATGTCACGGAACCCAGGGTAAGGATAGTGAACCCAACAGCTCTGCTCAGGGTAAGAAAGTAGAACAAGCAAAGGCTGTTTTTGGAGGCACATGTCAGGGAAAGCCCTCTGACCTCTGTGCATGCCAAGGAGAAGAGACAAAGTCAGAGTAGGGGACATAATCAGTTCTACAATCTTAGGCTCTGATCTCTTCAGTCGGTGAGCAGTGTGGGACAGGCCATAATCAATGCAGTGAATTCTAACAGCTCAGTTCTGAAAATTTGAAATAACTCAGCAATAACAACTGGCAACAATCTCCACCTGTATATAGGACAACCACAGAAGAAAAAGAAATTAGCGAGAGTTCTCGTAGATTATCTGAGCCAAATCTCTCATTGAATAGACAGGGGGAAGAGCCAAGTGACTGGTCTAACTGGTGAAAGAGGCAGAACTCAAACTTCAGAATACCCAATCATTCACCGACCATTTTTGTGCTTGACAAGCACTTGGTGCTCAGGGCCTCCAAACAAACAACACATTATCCCTGAGCCCCTTATTTAGTGGGGAAACAAAACAACAATTACAGGGCAGTGTGACAAGTCCCATCCTCAAGGGAGGCAGAGGGGACTTGGGGAGCACAGAGAAAGGAATATCTCACCTAAAGGATTCCCACTAGAGGTAACAAACAACGGAAAATTTTCGAAAAGCCCCAAAACAACACCTATGGCTGACAACTAGGTAGAGAAGAGGAGAGAGCACTGCAGGCCAAGGAACAATACATGCAAAGGCCAGCTTGGATAGAGTGTCATATCCACATGGAGGAGGTGGCAAGGCTAGATCATGCAGAAAAATGGCAAGGATCCATCCATGAATTTTAAGCTGGGGAAACACAAGATGAAATCTGAGTTTAGACCAACCCTTGGCACTAAAGTCCTTTTAGATACGAAGATCAGGAAAATGTTTTCTCTTCTCTTCTCTTCTCTTCTCTTCTCTTCTCTTCTCTTCTCTTCTCTCTCTCTCTTTCTTTCTTTTTTTTTTTTTTTTTTAAGATTTTATTTATTCATTCATGAGAGAGGCAGAGACACAGGCAGAAAGAGAAGCAAGCTCCCTCCCTGTAGGGAGCCTGGCGTGGGACTCCATCCTGGGACTCCAGGATCATGCCCTGGGCCGAAGGCATGCACTCAACCACCGAGCCACCCAGGCGTCCCAAGGTTTCTCTTTCTTCTTCTTCTTCTTTTTTTTTTTTTCAAAGATTTTATTTATTTATTCATGAGAGACAGAGATTGAGAGAGAGAGAGAGAGAGAGAGAGAGAAAGAAAGAGAGAGAGAGAGAGAGAGAGAGAAGAGAGGCAGAGACACAGGCAGAGGGAGAAGCAGGCTCCATGCAGGGAGCCTAATGTGGACTCGGTCCCAGGACTCCAGGATCAAGCCCTGGGCCAAAGGCAGGCGCTAAACCACTGAGCCACCCAGGGATCCCCTGTTTCTCTTTCTTGATGAATTTTTTGTGCTTATCAGGGTTCCCTCTTTGCTTCGGCTATGAGAAAGCTCAACTATAAGATGCAATTTCTTTTAACGCCTTATTAGTGATTTCCTCCATGATCCACCAATGGATTTTGAAATAAAAAGTAATGGGGGTGCCTGAGTGGTTCAGTTGGTTAAGCATCTGCCTTTGGCTCAGGTCATGATCCCAGGGTCCTGGGATGGAGTCCTGCATCAGGCTCCCTGCTCAGTGGGGGAGTCTGTTTCTCCCTCTTCCTCTGCATTTCCCAGCTTTGCATTGTATGTACTCACTCTTTTTCTCTCTCTCAAATATGTAAATAAAATCTTAAAAAAAATAACAGTAATGGATACACATGGTAAATCCAGACTATACCTACACAAAGGTATAAAATTCACTTAACAAATATTTATTAAGCATCTAATATTTGTCTTTTCCTATATTCCTTTCATTACCTTTTCTTCTCTCCCAGGGGGAAAAAAAAAACCCTACAAGGTATCTTTTGGGGTACATTCTCAGAGGACAGGGGAAAAAATATATCTAAATATATATCTAAATATATCATCTAAAATATATCTAAATATATATTTTTTACATTTAATATTAAAAATATTTATATATATTTTTCCCCATAAGTACATACTTCTTTTTCTAATGGCTATCTAGAATTTCACTGATCTTTTTATCATAATTCAACTAGTGCCCCACTCCATCATGAGTATTTTAGGTGGTTTCCAGGTTTTGGTTGTTTGTTTTGGTTTTGCTATTAGAAATAATGCTGTTGGGGATCCCTGGGTGGCTCAGCGGTTTGATGCCTGCCTTTGGCCCAGGGCATGATCCTGGAGTCCTGGGATCGAGTCCCATGTCAGGGCTCCTTGCCTGGAGCCGGCTTCTCCCTCTGCCTATGTCTCTGCCTCTCTCTCTCTCTCTCTCATGAATAAATGAATAAAATCTTAAAAAAAAAAAAAAGAAAAGAAATAATGCTGCAATAAACATCCATATACACAAATTGTGGCATGTGTGCTTTTTTTCTCGCATGAATACACTTCTGCATTTGTATTCTTATGGCGAATTACTAGCAGAATTGGGTGAGTCAAAAGGTATTCATATAGAATACATTGAAAGACACTGACAAATTATCTGAACAAAAAGGTTGTATCAATTCTATGTCCACTCTCAGTGTCTCACACACACATAGAATGGAATCAGAATATTATATATATTATTCTGTATAATTGTATATATAATTATATATAAATTATGTATTTATATACAATATAAATAAATTATATACAATATAAATACAATAAAAATAAATTATATACAATATAAATATATTTATTTATATACAATTATACAATATATATAATTTATATACAATTATAAAGAATATCTGTTTTCTCCTATCTTCACTCAGATTGGATACTATCCAACTTAAAAATTATGACAGCCAGCTGGTGAAAAGTGGATCTTCTTCTGATTAGCATGTTTTTGTTCTTAGTATGAACAAGGTTAAGCGGCTTTTCTGATGTTTACTGACCACTTGTATTGCTTTCTGAGTGAGCTGCCTGGCCTTACTGCCAATTTGATTTCTATGAGCTCTCTGTAAATTAAGAATATTATCCTTCTGTCATATATGTTGCAAATATTTTCCTCAGTTTGACATTTGTGTTTTGACAAATTCGTTTTCAAAGCTAAGGTTTAGTATCACCATGCTGTTTCACTATAAGCAGCTTTGAATTCCTAGTTGAAAGTAAGTAGGGTACAATAATAACTGTTACCAATTGTGTATCTATGACAGTAGGCTTATTTGAGTCTATATATAATTTTCTCATTGAATCCTTACTACTAAGCTAAGAGAAAGGTACCATTCTCATCTCTCTTTTATAAATGTAGAATCCAAGGTTCAGAGAGGTTAATTAACTTACTTAAGGGTCACATCCTTCAGCCAGCAGTGGGAGCTTAGAACCCAAGATGCCTGACTCTAAACAGTAAGCTTTCCTACTATGTTGTTATACGCTTTCTAGATATAAAAGATAATCACCAAAGCTTTTAAAGAAGAAAGATAAAAGATACCAGAAACTAAACCATTCAAAGCCTGAATAATGTGCTTCATGTGGGGCTCATTGTGTCCAAAAGAGTGGCACTATGTAAATGTGGATTTAGAAAAATTTTAACAGTTTTAATGAGAGAAAATGAAGTAAAAGACCATATGGAATAAGATGTGAATAGCAACTCCTCTTCTTTTACTGAATTATTCTTTCCAGAAGTGATTTCTACCAGAGTCCAAATAAAGAAGACTTTGGGTTTTAGGCATTCTGCAAATACTGAACCAGAACTTATGAAATTTCCCTTTTAAGCTTGCTGATTAAGATGGAGCAGAAACAGCTGTAAGAGAACATTCTCTCTATCCCTGAACAAGATGGGAGGGTAGGGTGTCAATGTAATAGTGAGGGTATCAGGAACTGTAATTTTCTTTTTCTTTCTTTCTTTTTCTCTCTCTCTCTCTCTCTTTCCTTCCTTCCTCCCTTCCCCTTTTCTTTCTTTCTTTCTTTCTTTCTTTCTTTCTTTCTTTCTTTCTTTCTTTCTTTCTTTCTTTCTTTCTTTCTTTCTTTCTTTCAGATTTTATTTACTTATTCATGAGAGACACGGAAAGAGAGGCAGAGACACAGGCAGAAGGAGGAGAAGTAGGCTCTATGCAAGGAGGCTGATACGGGACTCGATCCCGGAAATTGGGATCACGTCCTGAGCCAAAGGCAGACGCTCAACCGCTGAGCCACCAAGGTGTCCCAGGAACTGTAATTTTCAAAGAGGAAAATGTAATATACAGAATAATCATCTTTTTTGGCACTGGATCATATTAGCATGCATTTCTACAGCTCATCCCAGCCTGGAGCAGGAGATACCTTGATCAATTGCAGTGGTATACATTAAGAACAAATGGCATTTACCTATTTGGGATTTTAAGTAAAGAACAAGTTGTCAATTTCAAGAGCCCTGAAGCTGCCTAAGTACCTTCTTTCTCTCTCTGGGTACTGTGGCTGGGTGTAGGTCACTGGTGCCTGACAGACAGGAAAACACTTCAGCCACCCCAAGTTTTACACACACACACACACACACACACACACACACACACAGTTTCATTAGCCACTAATAAATGTAGCCTCCCTAGGAACAGATTTCAGCCCACGGTGGTGTCAATTTTTCATGCACCAAGAAGATGAGGAGAGCTGCCGGCACAGAGAGCAGGGGAGATAACAGGTTTATCTGCTGGCCAGCACTGCTCAGTGGCTCTGTCATTTCGACAGGATAAAATGGAGGCGAAGGATGGCTATGGAGCTGTCAACGCAGATGGGGTGGATGTGGTGACTCCCACTGCAGAGAATAACCTCTGAGGCAGGACCCAGGGAGAACAAAACACACACAAGGAATTCACAAAGTTTCCAAGAGGGTAAGGTCGAACAAATCTACATTTTCAAGTCACTAGGTAGGGAGGTTGGGGTCTTGATGGAGTATTATGGAGCCAGTCTCAAAACACTGCCAGTGTGAGACCCTGCCTGCCCAGTGCCAGGCTCAGCAGTCAGACAACTGGCAGCCTCAGATACTAATTAGTGAAACTGCCTAGAGGAGTGGTTCTGGCCCCTCTTCCCTAGCTCAAATCTCTTTAAGGGCTTCTCAAGGGTGATAAGCAATGGGTTAGAGCCCTGGGTATCTGCAAGGGAACTAAAACTTTGAATCTCTGGAGTCAGTCAGAGCTCTGTTATTTTCAGAGCTGGAAGGAGAATTAGAAATCTTTGGTTCAACTCCTCTGGAATTTTGAGTATAGAAACAATAGCCCTGATAAGGGATGTGATTTGCTTCAGGTCAAAAGTACCGTTGTGGGCCACCGGAATCTAGATCTGCAATTTATCTTTTTTAAAAACCATGACAGAAACTTTTGAGAATCTGATGAATCCTTATGCATGCTATCCCTTGCAAAACATATACACAAATGTGACATTTCCATGGAATTTCAGAGTGTTCCCATCTCTTGGGGGTGGCTCCTTGGTTATGGGCTTATGATCTACTATACCCAGATCAGAAGTGTTTCTAGAATGGCACAAACTAGGCTGTGGCAGTCACTCCAACTAGTGTGTCTTACAGGGTGTGCTGCTTTTGTAAAGAATGAGATGGACTGTTTCCCATCCTCATTCTTAAAAAATGGTGGTCAAAATCCCAGGAGGATTTCCTCTCTCTGTGAGGAAAGCTATTTATCCATAGATAAGCCCATTAACAAGCAGGCCTACTAGTGGCCCACCACTGAGAAAGACACATGGGTAGGGGTGCTTGGGTGGCTCAGTGGTTGAGTGTCTGCCTTTGGTTCAGGTTGTGACCCCGGGGTCCTGGGATCGAGTCCCACATCAGACTCCCTGTAGGGAGCCTGCCTCTCCCTCTGCCTATGTCTCTGCCTCTCTCTGTGTGTCTCTCATAAATAAATAAATCTATAAAAAAAAAAAAAAAAAAGACACTGTACACCAAGAATTCTAACTTAGGAGTTAGAAAGGCCAACAAATTTTCTCAACAAAATTTTTATTTATTTATTTATGAGAGAGAGAGAGAGAGCAAGAGAGAGCACAAGCTGCAGGGGATGGAGGGAGGCTGAAGGAGAAGGAGAAACAGACTCTCCCCTCAGCAGGAAGCCGTCACAACCTGAGCGACCTGAGCCAAAGGCAGACACTTGACTGACTGAGCCACCCAGGTATCGCCAGAAAGACCAACAATTAATTAATTAACCTTATGTGGAATTTTAGGGTCAGACAGACTTAGATGTGAATCTTACTAAACCATGGGCATATTATTTAATTAAGCCTCAGTTTTACTGTGTGTAAAATGGAGCTGTCCCTTCCATCTATTAAATCCATTGTACCAAATAAGACGAGTCCACAGTAGGTACCCAATAGACATTCATTTGAGATCTGCTGTACTAAAGAGGAACATCACAAGTGAGTCTTTTACCCATGCTCCTGTGGTAGGACAACACCTAGCCCCTTCCTTACTGATCCTGATCGTATGCCTGACACTGAATGTGTTTCGGCTGCCTGTGCCATCCTCACTAACCAATGCCGAGAAAAATAGGAACTTACGTGGCCCGACTTCCTCAGATGGTAGGGTTATTTTCTGTAACTTGAGATTTGTTCTAACCTTAAAATGGAGCAAGGCCAACTTCACTCAGACTCTTTAATCCTACAATAAATTAAAATAAAGTGCTTATGTGTGACTGCCTATAATAAAGTCAAATAATACAAGGTCTAGGAGACCTGCAGACAGCCCTGAGGTGGGCAGTGGCTCTTTACTAGTAAGCTGAAGGACACAGCATATCGAAGCAGAGATGGTCCTAACTTTTAATAAAAATAAATGTACTCGGCCATGGTAATCATTTGCCTTTTGATCTTGCTGTAGAACTGAAAACACAGCACGTGATCTGTAGAGGAAATGAAAAATATCTTCTCTTTTATGAGTCTTGTAACCACAGGACAATTAATTACAGGGTATGAAGTGGTGCATACACCAGCTATCCTTTACTTAAACTGCTGAGTACCTACTATGTGCCCGGCAACACAGCAAGTGCTGGGGCTACAGAGAGAAAAGAAAATAGTCCACCCTAAGGGAACTCATAATCCTATAAGCAAGGCTAAGAACTACACAGCTTCAACTGAGTACACAATAACCCAGCATACAGGGACTAAGCACAGCACGTGTGTGAAGGGTCTCTCTTTCAGTTGGGGACAAGGTAGGAGAAAGGAAGGAATAGGTAGGGGTGGCTATACAGATTGAGACAAAAGGAAAACATCTTTCTCAGAGACCCCTAGGAGTGATGCAGAGTTGGGTGCATTACACTGGCAAGTGAACGGCTATGAGCTCATAGCTTCAAGGTCTCTGTGGTAAAGTTGGTAGAGAGACAGAGGCCAGGACTTGGGGTTCTATGGGCACATTTAGTTCTTGGCAGTACAGATCTAGATGTACTCTTAATCAGGGATAAATGGACTATAGTGCATTAACAGGTCTCCCAAGGTAGGGACTGTGGTGGGAGATGGGGAACAAGGGCAAGAAGATGATGGGGAGCACAGTGACAATCCCCAAATCACTTCCCTATCTTTCTGTACCAGATAAGGGCCTCTAGGTGTCAGAGGTGTCCTGCTTGCACCTCTTGAGGTTTTGTTTCCATAAGGCCACCAAAAGGAATGGAGAGGCACTAGTAAGCTGAACTGCACCCCAGGAGGCAGCCTCCAGGGGTCTTAAACACAGGGACGGACACAGATTCATTCATTCATTCATTCATTCATTCATAAAGTAGAACCCTACAATGTATAAGATACAGTGTTTGTGGACAAAGACATCCAGACACTGAATCGGCCCTCCAGGTACTTGTAGTCCATCATGTCTAAAATTACTCAACAGGAAGTAGTAGTGAATGAGAAATGAGAAAGAGGCAGAAACTGAGAGGGCAAATACTCTCTTAGTCTGGGAAGACTGGTGGCAAGATGCCACGTGACCTGAGCCTGGGAGAAGAGAACAAAGCATGAAGAGCCTTGAACAGGGAAGGGCAATGGGAACAAGGGAACTCCAAGCAGATGGACAAGCATGAACCAAAGGAATTCAGCCGGAATGCATGGGGTATGAACAAAGAACCGGGAGAAGATCCGAGTAGTGAAGGGAAGGGGAGGATGAAAGGTGATGAGGCTGGAAAGGTGGGGGAGGAGGGTACATCATGGATAAACACAAATGCTGGACTATGGAAAGTGTACCCTGATCAGTGTCCTGATGGCCTGGCACTTAAATACTGGCCCAGCCTGGCTGTTTGGACAATTAATTCAGGGCCCCTCTGACACCCACCCAGCTTCAGAGCCTACAACTGTCTTCCAGCAGCCCAAATGGTTAAGAAAGATATGGGTCAGGCACAGCTCTATTCTTAGGATGGAAATGGTCCCTGTACTTCAACCATCAGCCTCATGCCTTGGCAAGATCTTGCAGGGCCACTTTAAAATTCAAGGCCATGTGTAGGGCTGCCTTTGTTTCCATGGAACATCTAAGGCCATTAGCTCTTTTGTCTTAAGGAGATCATACAGAAGTATTCTCTCATTTCTAAAATTAAAACCATCTCTGTCTTACTCCCTGTCCTTGCTGCCCACCTGCCCCTGAACTCCCCCGGATGGACAGATATCTTACTTTCTGGTAAGATTCTAGATGCAAACAGGATGTTTAAAATACCCTAATTAAACCGATCTTGACTTCAGCAGTGGTGTGCTGGAATACAGATGAATCTGCTTCATGCCCAGCACTAGCAGCTGAAGTAGCAGGAGGCCCTGTCAAATCAAGCCATAACATTACACTCCTCTGCCTTTATTAGTATTTTTTTCCTTTTTTTACATTCCATTATAATGGACATCTGCTAAGCAGGGGATGTGGTAACCCGAGAAGAGTCATGCGTATGTGCTCAGCCACTCCAATTGAATATTGATGCAAGTCAAATCACTCTTCTCAAGACAGATGGATCTGTGTTAGCATCTATATATAGCCCTTTAAACACATATACAAAATGCATATATTCCTATTCTTCATAAACATCCTGAATATGTGGTAGGCACTGGGCTAGTGATTAGGGACTTAAAGAGGGACTATTTATTATAAACCTACTATGTGCCTGCCTCTATGTACTCTGCATGTATTACTTCATTTAATTCTCACAACAATCCTTTCAAACATGTTTATTATTCTCCCCATTTTATAGATAAGAAACTAAAGACTCAGCCAGGAAAAGAAGCTTGCCTCCCAGGGTTTCACAGCCAGGAAATGACCTAATTAGTTCCACTATAATAAAACTTGATTATCTTCCTCATGAGTTAAAAATAACCCATAAGCGTATTTAAAAAGCATTCAATCTCACTAGTATTGTAGATAAAGTCATAAGGTAGAGTCATCAAATGAAATTTTCAAAACACTTCATGCCTGGAAGGCTGTAGGGAGGTGAGCACTCCTATACTGCTGGCCACACAAGTCCTAACGATGTCATACTGAAACCACTCTGCTGTATGAATCTCCACAATAGATGGCAAACTCCTCAAAAGTAGAGCCCGTATCTTATTCATCTCTATACCTTCAGCATCTTGTCTTGCGCTAGCAGATTCAACTAATACTGAATGTGACATCTGAAGAGAACACCATGGCTTAAGAGTCAGCTGTCAGAGATACATATGCATAAAAAAGGGAATAACTGATTCCTTGAGAGGGTGTGGATGAATCAGGGAATTTTCAGTCTCCTCTGAAGAACGAGGAATTTATCAGAGACAAAGGAGGAACATCATTCTAGACAAAGCACAAGAGGCTAAAAGGCATGGAGGTATGAATACAAGGTAGGAAAGGCTGCAGTGGGTGGGTGATGGGGTATAAGAGGAAGCCACAGAAGCAAACAAAAACCTTGCACACTCAATTAAAGAGGCAGGACTTTATCCCATAACACCTACAGATCGCATGATGGAGAATAAGCAGTATGATCAGATTTGTGTTCCAGAATGATCTTTCTGGAAGATTTACTAAAATTACACTGGAGGAGAAGCAGGACCAGATGCAGATTATTACAGAAACTTAGGAAACAAATACAATATACTGCATTTGGGTATATCTAACAGTTACTTCTCCCTGAGCAAAAACCGGAATAGTTAATGATCTTTCAGAAAGAAGCCCAGTTTCCTTGCCCCCTTCTCATGGGAAGAACGAAAGTATGACATAAAGAACACCAGAAAAGCATTAAGAGACAGGGATTTCTAGTCCAAACTTTGAAAAAAATCTCTTATTTGGCTCTGAATAGGTCTCTTGTCCATCTACTCTCTGGGTCTCAGTATCCTTGTCTGTAAAGGAGAGAAATGGCCTGGATGATATGTAAGTAAGGTCTTGGGCAGCCAGGGTGGCTCAGAGGTTTAGCGCCTGCCTTCAGCCCAGGGTGTGATCCTGGAGAACGGGGATTGAGTCCCACGTCAGGCTCCCTGCATGGAGCCTGCTTCTCCCTCTGCCTGTGTCTCTGCCTCTCTCTCTCTCTGTCTCTCATGAGTAAATAAATAAAATCTTTAAAAAAAAATTTTTAAAGTCTTCCCTAAATTGAATTACAAGATTCTACTTATCAAAAAGAGATGTGAACCACTAAGTGCCCCAGCAATTCCACTCTTAGATATTATTCAAGAGGCAATGAAAATACATGACCACAAAAAAGACTTGTACACAAAACAGTCCACAAAAACAATGTTCATGGCAGCTCTACTCAGGATGGTCAATAGCCTAAGATAGCTTGTCAACAAAATGGAAAAATATGCCCATGCAATGGAATACTACTCAGAAATAAAAAAGAGCAAAGTACTGATACACTCAACATGGGTAAATCTCAAAAAGAGTATGTTCAGTGAAAGCTTTATCCCCAAGGAATATTCATTCCCTGAGTCCACAGACATGAGGTTCTAGATGCAGTTCACCTAAGACATGGTGAATACCTCAGAACAGTGGATGCCTTTGTGAGATAGGGCAGGGACTTGACTAGGGAAGGGCATGAGGGAACTTTCTGGGTAGTGAGAACATTTGGACCTTAACAGAGTATGTATTTGTCCAAATCTGCCAAAGTGCACTTGAGATGTGTACATTTCACTCTATGTGCTTTTATTTTATTTTTTTAAAATTGAACTCTAGTCTATTAGCCTACTCCTAGGCTAATACTCCTGATGCGTTCAAGGTGAAGCATACTGATATCTGCAACCTCCTTTCTGCATCAAAAAATAAAATGGACAGATGAGAGAGATGGCACAGAAGTGCCAAAGCAAATAGAGTAAAATGCTAACTGTGGAATCTAGGTGGTAGGTATGTGAGCATTTACTGTACAATTCTTTCAACTTTTCTGTATGTTTGAAAATTTTTGTTAAGAATACATTGGGAAGAGGGCAAGAAAAAAAGTGAGAGATGAGTACTTGGAATATAAATGATGAGATTCCTAAAGGTTATTTTTCCAAAAGTACTTTTTAATATGTCTGTTGTTTGAAATTTTGAATGCATTTTCCATTGAAATAGGCCCACTGAAACCCATTTAACCTGAAATATAGCCAAAATTAATTCAGTATTCTCATTTTTCAGTTGCGATGAGATTCCACAAACACTGCCTAATCACCTACTGACTGCAAAGCAATATGATAGGTGTTGCTTTTGGTTGATTTATTTTCTCTTTCCCATGGGATTTTCCCCCTCCTTTCAGAGTTTGAGCACCACTATGGATTTAAAAAAGTGTTTAAGTGCTAGCTTAACTAATTTACAGCCTTGAAACTGTGGGAAAATATGCCTTGCAGCAAGAAAGGGATATATATGCTCAAAAAATACTTCTTTCTGCTATACAACTATTCTCCAAGGGCTTAGAGTGACAAGAACAGAATGATGTGGTAGCTGGTAACTAACATTCCCTCTCAGGGTTTGAGCTGAAAGCATGAAGCTCCCTAGGTCAAGTGTTCCTGTATCAGATAAGGCCCATATCTCAGATGGGTTGAAAGAGAGGTCAATGAAGCTTTAAGTGCCTGCTATGTGCATACCCAACCATCTCTGGTGGAAAATTACTCCGACCTATAGTTTTCAATGGCTCAGACAATGTGCTTTGTCAGTGAAGCCACCCCATCACTCTAGTGGCAGCAGTGGGGGTTGGGAAATGATGCTTGTTCTGGTGGACACCATGAAGAATGACCACCAGGGACTTTAGGAACTCTGAGAAGGCTTGGACAAACTCTACTGAAGAGAGATATTCTATGCCAACTGGCAGCATCCTGCCAGTTATCCACCCATTTTCTCTGATTCCTTACTAATAGAACCCATATATATGTGGTAATTTACCCAGTTTAAAAAAAACAAAGGCAGAAAAACAAACTATAGCTTCCCTTATAGCCAGGTATGGCCATGTGACTCACTTTGGGTCAAGATTTACAACAAACGTGTATTTGGAACTTGTAGGAGGGGACATGTCCCCTTCTGCCCTGCCCCCTCCCCTCCCCTTCGTGCTGTTTGGAATATAGACACAGTAACTGGAACTCCAGGCACGATTGAGACCATGAGGCAATTTTGAAAATAGAAGCCAGGCACATTTATCTATGTGTGCTTGAGGCACATTAATAAGCAAACAAATATCCCTGGCCCTCTGAGAAGGATGGCAGAACAGAATGACAGAAGGAACCTGGGTTCCTGATGACATCTTAAAGCTGCCAGGCCAGGCCTGACGTCTGGACTTGTTTTATGTGAGAGAAAAATAAACCTCTATTTGATCTATTTTACTTAAGTTACTGTTATTTCCAGTCTCTGTTACTAGTAATCAACTGCATTTCCTACCTGATAAAACTAGCCTGGTAAGTTGTTTTCTAGAAAGTCCAAAGAGACAGTGTGTGCCTAGAGGTCAGGTATTTACTCCAAGAAAGCGGAGTATACAGTTTCACTCGTTTTTGGAACTAACCACACATCCCAGTGAGGAAAGTCCTAGAACCAGGAGTAACTACTAGTAAGAAGGTACATTCCCCCCCTTTCCCCCCCCCTTTTTTTTCACCTCTTTGTCTTGAAGGGTTTATTATCATTATTTTTAAAGATTTTGTTTATTTGACAGAGAGAGAGAGAGAGAGAGAGAGAGAGACAGAGAGAGAGCACCCGCGCACAAGCAAGCAGGCACACAAGCAGGGGGAGTGGCAGAGTGAGAAGGAGAGGCAGAGGGAGAAGCCAAATTCCTGCTGAGTCCAGAGCCAGACATGGGGCTGGATCCCAGGACCCTGAGATCACGATGGGAAGCCGAAGGCAAACACTTAACCAATTGAGCCACTCATGTGCTCCTTTCAAAGGGTTTAAACACTTTTCTACTATATTCCAGAGAACCTGGCTGTAAGCACTAACATGTTTTTGTTTTTTTAATTATTAGTAATTAAATCCTCATCCTTGTAATGACAGAAATAAATGCCTGGGGTTTCAAGACCAGTTTCCTCTCTGCGTTCCCACCAATACCTGGGTTAGCAGCACCCCCCACAACCGGCAGTATTTTGAAGAACTGTTATGAGATGATGGTCAAGACTCAGGGTTTCTGACTTCCCAGACTTATATTTCTAGTGATGAAGACAGCTGGATGTCAGGGGTGCAGCTGGTTACAGCTTATTTTTCCGTAGTATATCACCTTTAGGGGTATTCTACTTAATATAAATGGATTCTGTGGCCTAGAAGCTCTCTTGGGGTTTGAAAAGGACATTATATAGTTACCATCACCCTACCCACACCCAACCAAAAACAGAAAAAAAAAACAAAACAAAACAAAAAAAAAAACCAAACCCTTTAGATCCTAAAATGAGACAATCCTCCTGAATATGTGTAGTGTGATTTTTTTTTTTTTAAGAGTCTTTTACAATGGTTAGCTTACTGTATTCTTAGATGGTCCTGAAAGTCAAGGAAGGCACAGCACAATCCAGGCAGGTTCTTGACTACCTGGGTTTGGATATACCTGGGCCTAAGCCATGGTGCCAGAATTCCCCCACCTTCTCCCCTCTCCACGATCTCTCCACCATTCCAATTCCCACTTTCCAAGTATTCACCTGCCAAGGCAAAGCACAGCTGATCATCACAGCCCCAAAGCAAGGGCAGTGTTCTCACACTCTGAAAGCCATTCCTGGATGCCTGCTTTAGATGAGAAATCAGTTTAGAAAAGAAAAAAAAAAAAAAAGAAAGGAAGAAAGAAAGAAAAAGAAGAGCCTGTTTCCAGGGCCTTCAGGGAATGATCTAAACCTAGCTCTTCACTCCTTTCATCTGGTTCTCCAGGCCTGCCTTAGTGCTCTTCAAACAGCCGTGGGCTCCTCCTCCCATTCTTCCCACAGTTAGCAGCCAGGCCCTCCTTCCAGCTGCTGAGCTCTGCACACTCTTCCTCCAGACTCCAGGGCTTTGGCTGATTTCCACAGAAACCAGAAAACCCTGCTTTCAGACCCAAGGTGGCCTTATGTTCATTTTCTTGAAGTCTGACTTTTTAACCTTCTTCCATCAGCCAGTAACACAGCAGAGCGAGAGGACAGAAGCATCTCAGTGCCACACTAACACAGTACTTTCATTTCCAGTTTGAGGCTAACGAACTAAACTGTTCTCCAATCTTGCACACACAAAACCACTGCAGAAAAATGTGGTGATCTCTGTGAATATGCTATCCAATCATATTCTAACAGGGAAGAGACTCATAATAGGGAGAAGATAAAGGAAGCTGGTTAATCCTAAGAAACACTGCACTTGTGAACAATGACTCCATGCTTTCGTTTACTAAGAGACTATCATCACCAACTGGCAAATAGACAAAGTAGCCTGCCACACCCAGTACAACCATTTTACAGTTCAAATAGTGAAGGGCCTGAAAGGTCTACATGCTTCTCCTAAAAGTCTTTCTCAAGAGGAAAAAAGCATTTATTATGAGTCAAGTTCCCATGCTAGGTGCTTTAGATGCTCTTTCTCACTTAATATTCATGATAACCCTGGAGTGAATTATTCTCCCCAATTTAAAGATGAGAAAAATAAGGCCCACCAGCCTTACCCAAGTTCTCAGAGCTAGTGAGAAACTAATCTGACCCCCAAGTCCAGCTTTCTTTCTGTCCTCCAAATCCGCCTTTCCTAATGGTGAACTAAATTTACTAGCACCCAAATTTTCAGGGTACTTCTTAGCAAACTGAGTTGTGAGAAATAAACAAACAGCCCATTTTGAACAAAGCTACAAACTGAACTGCCAATGTACCTTTGCTTTATATTAACAGATGGTTTCTCGCAAAAATGGACTTCAAAGTAATTTCCGTGAAACAAATCCTACTTGTTTACCACTGTGGAACCCAAGATGCATTCCCAAGGAAAGAATTCCCTAGCCTGCTTCATTATAAATATTTGGTAAACGGGAATGATGAGCAGCCTCTGGCAGATACTGGGCATGGCAGCAAATCATCAGCAGTGGGTCCTTGCTGGTCGTGGTATTCCAGGAAACCCCTCAGCCCAGCCATGTGATCTTCCCTGCTCAGTGAGACACCTTGAGCAGGCCTCTGACATCACCCAGGTAGCTCCTAGAAACTATGTGTGGTAGGAGTGGGACACACATTGACGCAGGGATAGGGAAGCATTTCATTCTCCAACATGATATTCATAAGCATAGTAATAATCAGAATGACATTCACTGTTCCTCTCTGGGACCTCCAACTCCAGTTTTCCCAAGTGTCTTTTCTGAATAGTCCTCTCAGCTCTCAAAATCTACAAAATTCTTCTCTTTCTCTATTTTAAAGGTTCTCAATGGAGGGGTGGGGTGAAAGGAAGATTCTATTGTCTGAAACGTTCTGCAATTTTTATGTGTGTGCTGGTGACATGAGGGGGGCTACGGCATCTACTGGGTAGAGGCTAGGAATGCTGCTGAACACCCTACAATGCACAGGACAGCCTCCCACCACAAAAGTATCAAGTCCACAGTATCAGTAGGGCCCAGACTGAGAATCCCCATAATCTAAGCTACTTCTAACATCTAACTGTATGAGACTAAACTATCAGCAGATCCCAATGTAAGTATATATATTCTAGCTAGAAAAATGCCTACGGCCAAAACTCTCATTCATATCACTTATTAATTTTGTAAATTACAAATTCCACACATAAGGTGAAATTACAAAATATCTAGTATTATCTTAAAATATTCCAAGGGAAAAAAAAAGGGAATGAAACAAGATTGGCAAATGCTAATCACTGAAGTTGGGTGATAGGTACATAAAGTTCAGTGTATAATTTTCTCTACCTTGTGTTTTTGAAATCTTTCATAATATAAGCCTCCTCCTCCTCCCCCTCCTCCTTCTTTTTTAAGGACACTTTGACCCCATATGACCAACATGGGGCTTGAACTCACAACCCTGAGTCAAAAGTCCTATGCTCTGAACTCTGAGCCAGCCAGATGTCCCTGAAATCTTTCATAATAAAAGTATTTTTTTTCTTCCAAATGAGTTTTTATTCAAAAGTATATAAAAGATAAAAGGGATTCTATACCCCCCAATCCACATACTCCACAGCAGGGCAAAGCTCACAGATGAATGGAAAAGAGCCAGCCAATGACCCCACACACACAAAGGATGTTACTGAGAGCCTAAGAAAGGGACTAGTCTAAATACAAATGAAGAAAACCAGGGAATGCTTCAAGGAAGAAGCCGGACTGGGAAAAATTCCAAAGAATAAGTAATTAGTCTTACAGAGAAGGAGTAAAGGAGTGTCTCAAGTAAAGGAAAGCATCAAGTGTCAAGACATGGAGGAACTACAATAGTTCAGGCTAGAGAGAGGACAGGGGATGATAATGGGGGAACAGTAACAGAACGCTAAATGGGCAGGTTTTCAATGTCATGCTAAAAAAATCTAGACTTCATCCTAGACCTGCATGAAGAAGCCCTAAAGAAAGGAGCAGTGGAATCATGTGATCAGGTGTGTGTTTTGGAGGTACCCAAGCAGTTCACCTGTGCTTTGCAAGGGATTTGGAAGAAGCAAAGACAGACTGGAGCAGGGCAAGAATTCCAATAGTGAGCCCATTAGAGGAGAAAAATGTTATAGTCATCTGAGAAAGGAATTAAAGGGGATTGAGGGTTAGTGTGGACAGCAGGAATTACACTGAGATTAACTTCAGGAGGTATTCATGATTATAACTAATGTCATCAAATGAACTTCAAAGAGAGAGAAAGAGAGGTATGCCTTAAGGATACCAAAATTGGGATTAACAAAGAAGACTCTACAAAAGATCTAGAAAAATAAGATAAATTTAGTAGATTTATAAACCATAGCCAAGGAAGACCATGATACGTGCTGTGGCTCTTCCTTTCTCAGTGATACTGCAGCTAGGAGTGTCTGCTGGGGCTAGGTTAGGAGAAGGCTGTCCTGGTCCAGGTCCTCTGCCCCCTTGGTCACCCCAACTAGCCTTGGTCAGTAATCTGTTCATTGTGCTTATTAGACTCTAACCCTAAGACCACAACACTGAATGCCTGCCTTTTTCAGAGCACCACTGACACATCCTCTGGTACCTTTGTATATGTTATTCTCCCCCTACCTAAAAGCTCTTCCTTTTCTTGCCTACTTGGGACATTCCTACTCACTCTCAACCTCCATTGGGATCAGTGAAGGTAATTAATGTGCCTCAGGTGACTGTGATATTGTGATTTATAATAAGATATTTATATTTGATCTTTGTCCACCTGCTGGCATAAAACTCCAGGAACTTCCTAAGTGAAGAGAGCCATAAAGGTGTCTTTTGTTTTGTTAATTAGGTGACTTTTGGAATACTCCTAAGGATGGGGAGCTGACTGCCATGGAAAACCAACCCTGTAATTAAAGGTTATAACTTTCAGTCCCACCCCTAAACTTTTTGGGAGGGGAGAGAGGCTTCAGGTTCAATCCACCATACCTATATAATGAAGCATCCTTAAATACCCAAAGGACAAGGTTTGGAGAATTTCTGGGTTGGTTTCTCTTGGAGGTACTGTGAGAATGGCAGCTGGAAAGGGCATGAAAGCCCTACTCCCCTTCCCCAACCTTGCCATGTGCAGCTCTTCCATCAAGCTGTTCCTGACTCATCCGCTGGTAACTGGTAAGTAAAATACTGCTGTGTTTTGTGAACTGTTCTAACAAATTAATCAAACTTGAGGAGGGGGTCTTGGGAACCTCTGATTTTATAGCCACTTGGTCAGAAGAACAGGTAACAATTTGGGCTTGCAAATGGCATCCAAAGCAGGGGGTGGGTGTGGGGTTAGTCTTATAGGACTGAGCCCCTAACCTGTGGAATCTGAAGCTATCTCTGGGTAGATAGTGTCAGAACTGAGCTGAGTTCTTGGAGACCATGCTGGGGTCCAAGAATTGCTTGTTGCTGTGGGGAACCTTCCTACATTACACTGGAAACTGAGTCTCAAAACACAACTGGCATGGGATTTGAACTCAAGTCTGCATGTTCTTTCTGTAAGGCTGTGCTATTCTGTTATTAAGAACCATGCCAAGCTTCTGGCTTAGAAAAACATATCTAATTTCATATAAAATGTATAGAAAAAACTTTATTATTAGAAGGGTCATTTTCTCAAAAAATGAGATTGAAGTCATAAAAAAATTTTACACTCCCACATTACAAAATACACCCTACCCTAAAAAAAGAAAGAAAAAATTCACATACCACATTATCAAATACCAAAAAACCTGGTAATAGGACTGCCCTGCCAGTATTATAAATCTTCCTATTTTATTTCTAGAAATAACTAAAGTTATTGGATTGTTGCTTTGGTGATTAAAAATCATTTAACTTTTTGGTTTTCAGATGTCTCCTTGGGAAATTGAAGCAAAGGATCAAGAATATGACTTTGAGTTCCAGCAGATGTTCATTTAAATCCTGTGCATGATTTGAAAAGGTACTTAAAAAAAAAAATGAAAAGGTACTTAACTTCTTTGGGGCTGTATCCTCAGTAATAAAACAGGCTAATGACACCTGACACTGGGCTGATGGTAGGGATACTGATATCACCTATACAAGGGAACACAGCAAATATTCTATAAACATGACACCATTGCTGCCTTCATTGGCAGTAGTAACCTCACATTGCCTGACACATCATCAGGAAAATCAGCCTGTTACTGAGGCTAGCAAACACTGTTATTCTGCAAGTTTGCCAGCCAGCAGGTGTACTTAACAGAGACATGATTTATTAGTAATCAATACATTTAAGAAAGTTGTAGGCATATTTTTTAGTGATTATCAAAATGATACACTTAATTTATTTTATGGTAACCCTGCAGCAAATAGGGAACAAATTAACAATCATTTGCTTTTCGGGCCAGGACAAGGAAGAAAAGTATGTAAAAAAAAAAAAAAAAAAAAAAAAAAAAAAGCAAGGAATGCAGGAGACCAGAGAAAGATCCATGTGATACACACCACCACACTAGACCCTGCATAATTTTATGGTATACAAAGCACTTTCTCCATATATTATCTTATCTGATTCTCACACACTGAAATGTATTTGCTTCCTTCTTAAAAGTGGGGAAACAGGGTGAGAGGGGACAAAGTACTTAACCCAAATCACAGAGCCTGAGCCTGAGTTATGGCAGAAAACGGATCCCCTGAACCCAGGCCAGGGATCCTTTCTAATAGGCTACTTAAGGGATTTAAAGTTACTAATGCTCAGAGGCACTCAATTGCAGAAAATTACCCCCATGATGGTTCACAGCAAGACTCTCTTGCCCCATTCCCAGTGGTGATTGTGGAGGCCGAGAAAAATCAAGGCCATTCCACCTCAAGTTTAGCATTAGCACAAGTACAGCCATCTTAGGCACCTGTGAATAAGAGCTCAGAATTGCCCTCGGCAGAGAATCCCATATCAGAAAGACAACAGAGCCCACGCCCATGGTAGAAAGTCCCATATTAGAATGAGAACAGAGCTCAATGTCCTTGAAAGCCTGTTTACATCAGAATGTAAACAGAACCTGAGAAATTCCTCCACCCCTTCTGAAAATCCCCTAGACCAGCCTATAAAAAAAACAGCTGTAACCCACTTTGGGGTCCAAGTCCCTGCTCCGCTGTGTTGGGTATACTTGGACCCAAGCTCAAGCTTGCTAATAAACCCTCATGCATTTGCATCGGTGCTCCTTGGTGGTTTCTCGGATTTGCAATCTTGGGCACAACAGTGATCTCAACTAACACTCCTATCCTTTAATAGACTCACATCTGAAAGAGAAAAGAGCTGCTTCTCTTGGACCTGATACCTGAGAATAATTTCTGTTTGGGGATCTCTGGTTACTAGAAAAGAATGTTTAACAACTTTCCAACCTCCTTCTTATGCTAATTACAGCTCATCAGCATCTGGACACCCACAAGCAAAATCAATCTGACTAAAAAAGCAAGCCAAAGACATTTTCTTACCATAAAAAAACCCAAAACAAAAAAAACAAACCAAACCAAACCAAACCAAAACAACCCCAACCAAATAAGACTGCAACATGATTAAATACACAGAACATTTCTCCAGCAACCTGCAGGCTGTTGCCTATAAAAATCACATCCAATATCACAAGAGTCCTGGAAGGTGGACACAAACATCTCACACATGTAATCGTATTCTTTATGAGCAGTGAAATGTATACAAGTTTGTTTTCAGTTTATCCCCTTCCACATTATATCTACTGCTAGATGCCAACATGTCTAACAAAATAGCCATACACGCGCGTGCACACACACACACACCCTTTTTTTTTTTTTTTAATTTTTATTTATTTATGATAGTCACAGAGAGAGAGAGAGAGAGAGAGGCAGAGACACAGGCGGAGGAAGAAGCAGGCTCCATGCACCGGGAGCCCGATGTGGGATTCGATCCCGGGTCTCCAGGATCGCGCCCTAGGCCAAAGGCAGGCGCCAAACCGCTGCGCCACCCAGGGATCCCCACACACAACCTTTTGAAAGGCCTTCTCACCTCTTACACTACATCCAAGGGGCCTTAGATGTGTTAGCCTTTAGTCTATGCCTCATTTCCTTACTATCCTGAAGTCCTAGCACATTCACAATACTTGGGAGAGCCAACATGACCATCCAAGCACAGCTCACCTTTCCAAACTATCACCTCCACAAACTGATCATGTAACCTGAAATCTAGCCTGCCTCCTACAAACATAGTCTAGCTTCCTAACTATATTAAAAGACTTATTACCCCCAACAAATATGCCCTAGACGCACTGAGTAAAAACAGGTTACAAAACAGCATAAACACCATGATTCCATTTACACAAAATGATGTGCATATATACAAAACCCCTACCCCTAACACAGACACCAATGGATGGTGTCCATGATGCTTCCAGTAATTACTTCTGGGTAGTGAGACTGGGGGTGATTTTTACTTTTCCTCCATCCCTTCTCATGATGCTTGAATTTCCTACATTAGGTTATTTTATTCACCCTCAGAAAAAGCTACAAAGCCATTTCTACTAGCAAGCCTCCTCCTAAGACCCACCATGTCAAGAATCTTCTTTTGGCACAGAAAGCAAAAAGGGCACTTCTCTATGCTTGTACTCTGAACATTCTGGCCAGTGGTTCTTAGAACTAGCTAAGTGACAGCTTCTGAAGCTGTTTAAAATATACATGTTTGGAGTCCCTGTCCTCAGAAATTCTGGAAGTGGGGCCCAGGCATGTGTATTTTTTCAAAGCTCTTGGAGTCATACTGATCAATGGGGGTTCAAAAACTATGGATTTATGTCTCATTCCTAAAAGGGGCCCAACAGAGGGAGAAAACAGACCAGTGCTGAGTAAAGTGTTTAAAGGCCGAGTTTGCAAGGGAAGCAGACAGGAAAGTTTAGGAATAGAAACTGGTGAAGTGGTGTTGAGCTTCAAGTCTGGGAGGCCATGAGGAGAGAAGAGGCTTTCAGTAGATAGATACACTCAAAGTTGGAAGCCAAGAAGAGGTGAATAAAGTGTGGCAGGGCAAAATGTTCAGGACGGAGAAACAGAGGTTATTTATGCAGTACGGGGGTGGGCAGGGGGAGCAGGGCTACTGAGGACTCAAACTGATTAGAGAAGACAGTGAGCAGTTTAAGTTAGGCCCTGATTTATGAATTTTAAAAAAGGAGAACACACTGCTTATGATTCAACTTTTGAAAGCCACAGAAAAATTCCTAGTAAAGGCTATGTACTAGCTGTGTGATTTTTCAAGACAATAACTTCTCTGTGCTTCAGTGTTCTCACCTGTAAAATGTGGGTAATAACATACGTTTCACAGGGTTATTGTGGGGATTAGGTGAAATGAGATAATGAATGTTAAAACTTTCCAGAGTACTCAGAACAAGAAATGGTCCTAAATGATAATATTAGGAAGCACATCCGAGTAAAGATTATGTGCTGAATTTCAATAAACCAGAGCCCACAGTTGTTTCCTGGCCCCTAAGTTAGTACCTTACTTTGGCACCACCTAAAAATGCTGGCAAAATAGCCTAAAAAGGTTTGGTTACTTCTCTATTATTGCTTCTACACCTGGTATTTGTCTGTCTTCTATAAAGGCAATGCATTGCATGCTAAAACAGTTCTATAAAACTTAATCAAGATTATAAATGAAAACTAACAGAGTTATATTGACAAAATAATAAATGTACCGGTGGAAAATTCTATATCCAAAATAAGAATTCAGCTAATGCTGTCACTAGAGAACTAAGTTTCTACCTGGCAAAATGAAAAACACAAAGAAAAACAGAAATGATTGTTTCTCCTTCATCCTCTCCACTCAGATTTGTGCCAAATTAGATGAGATAGCCAAAATAACCAAAAGTACTACTATATCTATGATCTGTAAAAATTGGATGGAATCGTTTCTTCGTATAACATAATAAAATAAGAACAGCAATAACCACCCACATCAATGAAAGCTTCCTCTGTTGCAGGTACTCTCCTAAGCAGTGTACACGTATTACCTAAGTCCTCACAACAGCTCTGCAGTATCCTTCAAGGTCTGGCTTCTGTTTAACCACCTTACCTCCGATTCTATGCTCTTCTCACCAAGAGTTGGTACCAGACTGGTCTCAGAGAGTACTCCTGGGAAGCCTAATAAAAGTATAGATCCACCAACATCATGCAGACCAGTAAAATGGGAAAGTCTGAGAACGTGTCCCAGAAGACTACATTTGAAACAAGATTCCAGATGATTCTTATCAGCAGCCAGGTTTAAGGCTCACTACAGTCTTATCCCTTCCAACCTTTATTAATACATACTGCTTTATTCACTTGACACTCCTTCACCTGGCTAACTCATACTGAACACTGGCTCAAGAGCTATGTGTCTGAGTTAGAGTGGTTTCTAATCTCCACTTGCTTTCTCACCACCCAAAACAGATAGGAAGCCCCTGCTCCCACAGTGCTTCACGCTTGCTTCTGCCTTTTACCTTGCAATATAAATACAGGTTTCTATGTCTCCCTAGATGAGAGGTGAGCTTGTTCACCTTCCATCTACAGCACCAAGTCTGGCACAAAGCAGGGACTAGTGGTCTGTTAATAAAAGAATGAATGAAGCCTCATTAACCTACCTTCAGGGCTGTTAACCATAGAAACAGACCCTTTACTTGTGAGTCAAACTCAAACAGAAGGGTCTGGTACTTCATTCAAGACTTGATACATTTTGACAGGGCTAGCATGATCAGAATTATAACTGAGGGTCCGTGTTAATAGGCCATCGAGATAAACAGTGGCTGCCCTATCTCTTTGAAAACTCTTGTTATGACACAGCCTGTCCATACATGAAGTCCTGGTCAACTGAGCTTCACACCCACAAAAGCTAATGAACTGGCATCCCACATGTAAACATGAAAAGTAGAAGAGGCTGAGAGGACTATTTTTTTTTTTAAAGATTTTAATTATTTATTTATTAATGAGAGACAGAGAGAGAGAGAGAGGCAGAGACACAGGCTGAGGGAGGAGCAGGCTCCATGCAGGGAGCCCGAGGTGGGACTTGATCCCGGGTCTCCAGGATCATGCCTGGGCTGAAGGCGGCGCTAAACTGCTGAGTCACCAGGGCTACCCTGAGAGGACTATTTTTGAAAGGAAAATGATACGCAGTACTATATTATCATTAAACTGTTACAAGCTAGGCTATGTAGGATGATCACTCTTCTTCTTCTTCTTCTTTTTTTTTTTTGATCATTATTCTTCATACAACTCTTTGAGAAAGAGTTTATCAGGATTGTTGATTGAAGAGGAATTCAAAATCCAGAGAGAGTAACTTGTCTAAGGCTACCTGCTCTTTTGGGAGTAGAGCTGGGATGTGAAGCCAGGTCTCTCTGCCTCCAAAGACAATCCTCTTCCCTCTGCTCTGTGTTGCCCATGGATGCCAATCAGAAGACCATTGGAGCCACCCTGGTGTGGGAAGGAGCTTTGGAAACAGACCAAGGCTCAAATTCTGCTTTTGTCATTTACTTGCTAAAAAGTATTTGGTAATTAACAAACTAATACTCATTTCTAAAAAAGAAGATTAAGATGCCTAATTCATAAAGTATAGACACCTACAAAGCCCTGAGTCTCTTAGTAGATGCCCCATAAATGTGAGCTGGCCATAAGCCTATTTTCCCTCTTCCTCCCCATAAAAGAGCAGTTTCTTCCAGGATGGCAAATAAAGCTTGTTTCACGGTCTTCCTCATTGGCAAACAACTATGTTGTGCTCTAGTTGGGAAAGGCCTGTGGGTAAATCCTTAATATGACTGGAACCAGTTAGCAAACCAGATGTGCAACACTCAAAATCATCCCCTGTAGCCTGATGAAAGGAACCCAAACACATTGCTTATTTCAGCATCCCTACATTTTGTCATCTGAGGTCAGGAATGAGACAAGCAGCTGGAGGGAGAGAAAAGGAATTGATCCAGAAACAGTTCAATTATGAGGTTTTCAAACAACAAAAACAACAGCAAGACATTTCCATCCTTGTTTAACGTAAAGTGCCCATTAGCACATGACTTAATGCTATTCTTAAAATTAAATACGGTTTGTTCTTCACTTGCTCACTGTTCTGACCACTATAACCAACCTTTTTTCATTTTCAAGTTTGGGGAATATAAGGGGGACAAAAATCTTTGACATCTCTTTTTACAGACAGTATAGAGAAGTGGGGACATGGAGCTGCCTTGGTATGTCTTCTCTGGAGAAGGTTTTTGTGTTACTTTCTACATGGGACTGACATGTTCACAGTCCACCTCTATGAATGGCAGATTCAGGGAGGGAAGGCATTTCTTTAGATAGATACTTTAAAAATCACCCACAGAATGGAAAGAAGAGGAACACAAATGGGAAAACCACGTTCATCCCAGCCACTAATATTAAGGAAGCAGAAACTGTGCTAATAAGCACTTGATTTGTATTATTTCACTGAATCCTCACATAGCATCCTTTTGAGATAGAGTCTAATATCACCGCAATTTTACAAGTGAGGAAATACAAGCTCAGAAAAGTTAAGCAACTTTCCCAAAGTCACACAGACAGTAAACAACAGGACCAAGACACCAACATAAGCTTTGTCTTAATCAAAATCCCATATTCTTAATCATCCATATCACAATAACTAGCTATATATGTCTTAGCGCCCACTCTCCGCTCTGCCATTCCCCTCACCGGTATAAGAAGGAATACTATGTATCTTTTAAGGAACAGAATGTCCATCTCTTCTCTTAAGCATTCCCAGAACTCTAGAAAACTCCTTCCTAGACTTCTACAACCTCTAATATAACAAGTATTAGTATAGTATGATGTCTAGGGTCAGTATTAAAATAATAATCTATATAAGCTAACATTTACCAAACCTCTACACTATGTTAGACCTGCATAAGCCAGTCACCTCACAGTAATAATTCTCACACTAACCTAAAGAGGCAGGTATTAATCTATTCTTACAGGTGAATAAACAAATATGTTTTAAATGTTACTGTGGAACAGTAAGAATTCCTTAAATTATGCAATGCTCTTTACTACTGATACATGCCTCGATCCTGACTATTGATGGTTAATGCTATACTGGTGTTAAATAAATTCATTTATTCACTCCACCAATATTTATTATTTATTTATTTATTTATTTATTTATTTATTCATTCATTCATTCATTCATTCATTCATTCATTCATTCATGAGAGACACAGAGAGAGAGAGAGGCAGAGACATAGGCAGAGGGAGAAAGAAGCAGGGTCCATGCAGGGAGCCCGACGCAGGACTCAATCCTGGGTCCCGAGGATCATGCCCTGGGCTGAAGGCGGCGCTAAACCGCTGAGCCACCAGGGCTGCCCTCCACCAATATTTATTGAGCACCTACCATGAGTGAGCTCCATGAAAGGTATTAGAAATGTCTAGACACAGTCTTCCTGAGTTATTTTGCTATTAGCTTCTAATAACTTATGCAATTTGAAAGGGTTAAGTAAGAGTCTCCACCACAATCATGACCTCCCTGGGTCAAAGCACCAAGATTAGAACCAAGGTCTTCTGATCAAGAGCTTTTGATTTCACCAGCAACCTAGAGAAGAGCAAGCTGGCTTCGATCCAGAAGAGCACATACCAATGGCGTAGCTTCATGAAATGCGTGTGAGATTTGTGGTCACAAGCTGAGGGTGTAAATCTTAGTTTAGACACTTACCCACTATATTACTTGAAGTCATTACAATTTCCTCATTTTCAGAATGAGAAATAACACCTCCCTTGTATGGGGTAGCCCTAAGACTCAAACATGATCAAATATGTAAAGACACTCCTACAGATGCTGAATACAGGTTAACGACAAACTGGTAGGCTGAAATTCTGGCACCGTCTGTTCTTAGCCTATAGCCCTCCTCTCCCTTGCACCAGAAGTGCCTTCCTCGCTAAGCATTACTGTTCTCCCATTCCCCTGAATAATGAAGTAATTCTTGCTTGGTATGTTTTTGTCCTCGCTAATATGGTTTTCTGGTAAATACATGTAAGCTTGCTTTATTCCCCATGTTTATTTCCGTCCTTCCATAAACTGTAATTTTACAGTTGTGGGCTGGGAGTGTCTCTCTCATTTGGGTGGTGGCATGCAGGACAGACTGAGGGGACAGGAGAGCTGGGAAGCTAGGGCAGAGAAAATTATTAAGGCTATAGTGACAGGAGAGATGATAAGAGCAGTCAGTGGTACTGGAATCAGTGGAGAGGACTGACTAAGGCAGAATTTATAGGATTTATGACCAATTACATGTGAGGACTATGAGAGTCAAGCATGGATCTCTGCTTTGGGTGGTGGAATAGAGCATGGTGCTGTGGTGACCATTATCCCATACAGAAAAAGCAGAAGAGCCTTGGGCAATGAAGGAATGAATATAGTTTTCAATGAGCTGAGTTGACCTGTCTGATAGAGTTGTCTGCTGGTTAATTAGGTGAACTGACTAGAGCCTGGGAGAGACACAAGGTTGAAGATTTGGGGATCAACAGCAAAGAGATATGGGTTAAAGCTGCAGTAAGTAGATGAAATCAAGGAGAGTATATACAGTAAAACAGAAAAATAACTGAGGGAAGACACTGCCAATCCAAAGAAAAGAATCTGGAGATGGAACACTGGGGAAGAGCAGAGTCCCCCAGGACTTCATTCGTGTCTTTGTTAAATTTTGAACAAAGCAGGAGCCCTGATAAAAGGCACCTCCAAACGATGTCATGTCATTGCCACAGCCCACCGTGGAGGCATTAAAAATGTTTCTTTTTCACTCATGCTGACCAAACTTGGTTCTCTAATGACTATAGGAAAGGTTTTGCCATTTCCCTCTTCCAACGCTGGTAGGTGGCAGGAGCTCTGGTCTACACTCCCTTGGTGTTGGGAGTCTGAGAGGCACCAGGTAACATGCTTCCAGATGATTCCTGATTCCTCCGCAATCACAATTCTTTGCAGATGACAGAAAAATATTCTTTAGAGCAGTGACCTGTTATCAACTGCTGTCATATGCCGAGCATGCACACCACACACCTACACATGGCTTTGTAGCTCACCCCCCTAAAGCTCCTAACAGCCTCCGGGGGAACCATGTTAAAACAGCGCAATTAACTAGAACTGCTACAAACTCAATAACTCACCTACCTAATGAAGCAATACAAGGAAAATTGGACCTATTTTAATAAGAATTTTAAAAGAGACAAGAAGTAAAAGGTCAAATGCCACTTCTGGATTCCAGTTCTTTTCTTCTTCCCTCCCATTCTGAAGCAGTTAATACCAAGGAGACAACTCATTCTGTACTAATCCTTATAAAACCTAGGAGGCAGCCAATCATGCTATTATACCCAAGGGCAAATTTTTCTTTCCAACCCATCCCCCAAGCTAAGTGCCTCCCCTGATCTATTTCTGAAGGTTTTATTATGCAAACCTGAAAGGATTTCAATTATAATAATTCTTGTCCTTCTCCAGCCCAACCCACAAAAGCGGAACTAAATTACCAGCAATTCTAGGCCTTAAGGGTGGTTTTTGCTTTTTACCTCCTCTCTAGAGTCACCTTAATCTAGATTCTCCTCTCAATCCCTTGTGTTGATTTGAGGAACATAGCTGTTTTTATGCTACCCTCTATTTAGCATATCATGACACTTGACATGCCCATCAACAATCAGCTTGCCCAGTCTCATGCAGCTACAGAGCATGGAGCTATTACACCACAGGGCGGTAAAATCCAGTCATAATCTCCTAGTATCTACTCCCTGCCCCCCCCCCCCCCCCCCCCCCCGCAGGCATGGGCAGCCTGGCTTTCCAGTGACCTCTCAGGAGGATGAGTACATGGGACAAAGGCCACAATGGGCAGAACTGAAGACAGGTTTGGTAAGAGTTGAGAACTTGAACTTCTTAACGTGCCTACTCTATTTTGGCATCCACATTAAGTTTATATAGTTCTTTTCACCGGACCCTCACAACCCCCCATGTAGTAGATCTAGCATTTCACGGGGGCAACTAAGGCCCTGAGAGTTTAGGATGATCACATGGTTGATAAGCAGTGGATCTATCTGTACCATACCAGGCTACACTGCTACCTCTAAGAGTTGGGGAAGGTGCTGATGTTGGGGAACAGAAGGCTAGCTGAGGACAAAGCACAAGCTCACACCCTGCAAATGCCTCCCCGCCCACCCCCCAACTCCTGGGTGGGATATGTTTGACATTCCTCAGGCACTCTTGGCTGCCCTAAACCTAAGGGAAAGGAAAAACAAATATTTACCTTATAGAGATTACAGATTATAGTCCTATAGACCTAAGTCTCCCTCAGTTTATAAAATATCTTAGTGATTTACAAGAAAAAAGCATTCTTATCAATAACCTAACTTCCAGAAGGAAACTCCCAACTATCTTAATGTTAATGCCTTACTAGGAGAAAAACCTTTAACTGGACAATGGTAAGGCCTTCAGTATCTTATAGGTCCTCTTTAATATATGAAGGCTATTTTGAAATCTCCCTTTTCCTTATCTTGGGAGTTGAGACTCCCAAGTATACAGTCAGCCACCCCTCACAAGCCCAGGACAACATCACTTCCTGCCCACGGGTCTTGTCCCCATGCTTTAATAAAACCACCATTTTGCACCAAAGACGTCTCAAAACTCTTTCTCGGTCATTGGCTCTGGACCTCTCCCCACCAAACCTCACCTATATTCCAAAACTATATTACTGAGAGGTGACAAGTGCTGAGACTGGACCTGGTTGAACTTAAAGCAGTTACCTCTCATATGTGATAAGTCCGCGAAGTTGGACAAGAAAGGCAGGAGTGCAGAGCAACCATTTAGAGGTTCTAGACCGGCAAGCTAATTCCCAGCCTATAGTGCTTATTTAGGAGTTGTTGGATTACCAAAAGCAGCTTGTCACAGGGTGGCCTCACTTGTACAAGGAAGTTTTATCCATAATGTATGTTAATCTTAAATATAAAACTGTTAGCTATTTTACCAGCAAAAATAGGTTTACTAAGGAATAATAGGGAATTACAATTCAGGCCATTCAAGCTATGGCAAAAACTATAAGCAAATCCAGAACAAAGGAGAGGACTGCTCTTTTATGGGGGAAAGGAGGTGTTCTGAGGGGATGTTATAAACAAAAATCTACCCAAATAAACCAGGAGTTCGAAGTGTAGTGGCTTTTCATTGGCTAGGCTGTTGCTGGGCAAGGGGAAAATCTTCCTCCTACTAGGGTAGTTAAGTATAGGTGTTTTCCTGTGGGGAGTACAAGATATGTCTCTTCCTGTGGGGGTCTGCAATTAACAGCAAGTGTTAGGGTGTGAGAGCTCCCCCTCCTGGCCTCCTTGCTCCATTTTAAATGAGGTTTCCTTTATTCCATTTCAGACCTGATTCTTAAGGGCACGGCTCTAAAGAGGGGGCTTCTACCATAATTTCAAAACCAATGAGACAAAGTAAAACTTATGGCTAGCAATCCACCCATTTGTTTTTGCTTTCAAACAATCTACTAGGGTCAACTGCATTGACTTCAACCATGCAGTGTTCTAGGGAGAGCCCCAAATCCATGTTTGCTCTTACTGATCAGTCCTTCAGAGAAATGATTGTTCATTCATGCAGTCAACAAACATTTATTGTGCATCCACCACCACGCTGAGCATGAGACTAAGCCCTGGCACCCAGAGGTGACAAGGCCATTGGTTCTATATTCTAAGTGCTATGAAGGCAAAGTCATAAGACCAAGTCTCCATATAATAGGAAGCTCTATTCTGGTCTAGGGGTTCATCATCTGCTTCCCTGAGAAAGTGACATCAAAACTAAGGACCTGAAGGCGCACCTAGGTGGCACAGATGATCCTGGTTTTGGCTCAGGTTGTGATCTCATGGTCATGAGATTGAGCCCTGTGTCGGGCTGGGCGCTCAGCTGAGTCAACTTGGGATTCTCTCTCCTTCTTGTACTCTATCTCTCTCTCTAAAATGGATAAATAAATCTCTAAAAAAAAAAACAAAAACAAAACAAAACCCAAAACTAAGGACCTGAAGGATGACTGAAAGGTATCCAGACAGCAGACAGGTTAGAGAAAATTTTATAGATGGAGGGAAAAGCAAAGTAGAAGCCTGGGGGCAAGAATGAGCTGGGTAATGTCTATAAATACTCCTGGTGGTCTGAGGCTGCTGTGTTATAGTTTTTAATCACACAAACCTGGTCAGTCCTCTTGCATCAGAAGCAGCATAGGGAGAATAATCCAGAGGACTGAATGGGACAAAGAAACTTGCACAATGTGCCCCTGCCCTGCTCTGCCTCCATTCTCACACTCCCATCAAGGCCTGAGGGCCAGTTTGCCAGGAGCAGCAGCAGCCAGCAGCAGGGGCAGGTAGAGGCCCAGGGCTGCATTTTCTCCCTGGAGTTCATTTTTCTCTGGGTGCTGGTGTATTCAGAATGCAGAGCTCATCCTCACCAGCCATTACAGGCCAAACATGCCTTCCAGGAGCTGTCTTACCAAGCCATTGCCCTCACTAATATAATGTTATCAAATTCCTAATGCTGGTACTCTAAAGCAAATGTACTGTTACCAGCACGCCACTGGGCACATTTTTCAAAAGGAAAACAGCTGCTCACTGAGTCTGTCACTTTTCTTCTTCTCAGTACCATGCACACAGAGCAAAAGCCTGCTAAGGGCTGTTTTCCTATTGTACCTTTCTTCAAGCATGCTGAAGATGCAGCATCAGGTCTCTCAACAGAACCCAGCAGGTCAGCCATAGCATAGTTCCTGAGGAGTTTCCTGGATCACAGGACAAAACCTTGACAACTAGGGCCTGTGCCTCAGAATCATAAGGTACAGATATCAGAGCTTCTAGTTCACTAGTCTAGTTTCCTCATCTGACAGACCTGAAAGGAGAATGCAGTCCAGAGAAGTTAAGTAAAAGGCTGTTGTCACATAGCCAGTGAGCTATAGAACCACAGGTTGGTTCCTTTCTCAGCTGATTTCCTTACCTTAAAAAAAAGTCTACTTCATAGGATGTGAAGCCTAAATAAAACAGTCCACAACCCAGTAGTGCATAAATGTGGCAGGTATTCAATGACTGCAAAACTTTATCTGTTAGATCTCCAAAACTATCCATTCCCTTTCCCAGGGCCTTGTTTTGCTCAATTCCCATTGAGGAAAGAAAACAGACTGGCAGTGGGGTTAGCATGTCCACAGCTTGTATGTGGCCAATAACTGACCAGGGTGAACAGAACTCTCTCCTTGTTCTCAGATCTCAAGTCCAGTCCTTTGCCCTGCCAGTTCCAACCCTGCCAGACTTTCTGTTGTCTCTGGAGAGCTCAGGTGATCAGAGAAGACACCACTGGAAGTGACCTCTGAAGACAGTCACATCACCTTCCCTTTAGCCACTCTGAGTTGATAGAGGCTAAACCAAATTCATCTGAGAAGGGATAGACAGGATCTCTCAAACTTTTATCTAGGAGGGTGAGGAATGCAAAAGACCCTGTAGATATCCACATCAATTCTACCAATCACTGACAAAAAAAATCACCCAAACCATGGGACAAATGTTAACTTCTAACAAGACAACCAAATGGGCCAATCGGCCCAGGTTTTTCTCCTTTCTCATACACACCAGTTCCTTGGCTCCCCTTCCCCATGCTTTAAAATAACCAACCAACCATGTCAATTCCCTGGTGCAAGTGTCTGTTAGTTTCCAGCAGAACTGTCAATGCTCATAAATTCCTGGCCTTCCAGGTTGCTCTGCAGCTACTTACTGGGGGGAGGGATGCAGCAAGCTACCAGACAATAGCAGGAGGAGATTGGCCGAGCAGTAACTACTCCAGTTACAGCATCGCAATTCATGGCAGCATTTTGCTGGGAGTGTGCACCATCAGGGAGGAGAAACATAAAAAGGGGAACCTGAGCTGTAAATAGTTTATTTCGGCAATTCCTGATGTTGGCTGAATCATACTTTAATACAGAAATACATGAAAGCACCGCTCTGGAGGTGAAAGCACTGCTCTGGAGGTGACATGTGTTGCCATCTCATTACTCTTTTCAAAAGGGTCTTCCATCAGAGAGACAAGTCACTACAAATTACAGTGAAGAAAACAAAACCCTCATGCACAGACTTATTAATAGGCCAGGAGGAAATGGAACCACTAGGATTTAAGGAAGCAGAGAAAGAATGCAACAAAGACCATCAGTGATCTAGGGTCTCCAGGCTGTGTTTCCACACAGAAAACAGAAAGAAAAGAAAAAGGTAGCACTCTTGGGCCTCAGAGTCTGCTCCTCAACCTCACATCAGTTTTTCAAAGTCGCTCTCATTCTTCCCATTCCTCCTATATACCTAAAGTAGGCTGCCTTCTCCAGTGAACCCTACCTTCATGTTCCTTCTCAGTGGTTCCCACTTTCTTGATCTTCCTGGGAGATTTCATGAACAGGGGAAAGATGGTTCGTAAGCCAAGAATATCAACAAACTTATGGCAATTGTCTGTGCCTTCGGGTCCAATCATGGCATGGTCCAGCACTTTCAGGGCACTGCTCCGGGAGATCTTCTTTTCTCTAGGAACAAAAGAGGTTTCATATAAGGCATTCAATGGGGATGTTCTCGTTTCCAAAAAAAAAAAAAAAAAAAGAGAGAGGGGGAGTATATACTGCAGTACTCATTATAATGGGGGGGGGGGGAATGAAAGAAAGAAAAAACAGAACTTAAACGTCTACCAGTGAGAAAATTATTACATAATGACAGATTTACATGGAGTATTACCTACTTTTTAATAATTAAGAAAGTCTATAATAGAATGAACAAATTTCTATGGTCAGAATGATAAGCATATAAGGTAATACTCAAAATTCTATATGAAGCATTACCTCAAATATGTGAAAAATATGCATTAAAAATTGGGGGAAAAAAGATTGGGAAGAAATAGCTCAAAATGCTAATAGAGATTACTTCAGGGTGGTGGGATTATGAACTGCCTTATTTCCTTTTTCTTTAACAGCTTTATCAAAATATAATTCACATACCATCCAATTCACCCATTTTAAATGTACAATTCAATGAATTTTAGTATATTCATAGATATATGCAACTATCACCACAGTCAATTGTAGAACATTTTTATTATCCTGACAAAAAGTCCCCTACTCTTTAGTGGTCATGTTCCTCCCCTCCCCACTCCCACTCCCTTGCAACCACTGATCTACTTTCTGTCTCTATGGCTTTGCTATTCCAGACATGTCAAGGTAGGGGCATCAAACAATATGTGGACTTTTGTGACTGGCTTCTTTCCCTCAGCACAATGTTTTCAAGATTCATCCATGCTGTAGCATATTTCAGTACTCCTTTCTTTTCTGTGGCTGAATAACAGTTCATTGTATGGATATGCCACAATTTGTCTATGTGTTCATCCACTGATGAATATTTGGGGTGTTTCTACCTTTTGGCCATTATGAATAATGGTGCTAAAAACATTCATGTACAAGCTTTTGAGTGGACTATGTTTTCATTTCTCTTGGTTGTATGTATACCGAGAAGTGGAATTGCTGGGATATATGGTAATCCTGTGTTTAACCTTCTGTGGAACCATCAGGCTTTTTTCCAAATTGGCTGCACCATCTGACATTCTTACCAGCACTGTGTATGTTTTCTGACTTTCCACATCTTACCAACACTTGTCAGCTGACTTGCTGGTTCTAGCTACCCTAGTGGGTATAAAATAGTATCTCACTGTGGTTTTAAGTTGTATGTCCCTGATAACTAATGCTGTCAACCATCTTTTTATGTGCTTATTACACATTTGTATATCTTCTTCAGAGAAATGTCTACTCAGATCCTTTGTCCACTTTTAAAATTAGCTTACTTATATTTATTATTTGGTTGTAAGAGCTCTTTGTTCTGGATACAAGCCCCTGATAAATGATTTGTAAATATTTTCTTCTTTTCTAGGGGTCACCTTCTCACTTTCCTGATGGTATATTTTGAAGCACACCAGTCTTTACTTTTGAAGAAGTCTAACTCATCTGTTTTGTCATTTGTTACTTGTGCTTTTGGTGTCATAGCTAAGAAATCATTGCCAAATCCAATGTCATGAAGATGTACACTTACGTTTGCTTCTAAGAGTTAAAAGTTTAAGTTCTAATATTTAGTTCTTTGATTCATTTTGAGTTAATTTTTGTATGTGGTGTGAAGTTATGGTACAACTTCATTCATTTGCATGTGGATATCCAACTGTCTCAGTACCATTTGTTGAAGACTATTCTTTCTTTCTCTTTGCATGGTCTTGGTATTCTTGTTGCAAGTCAGCTGACCAGAGAAACACATTTTTATCTTTGGATTCTTAATTATATTCTATTAATTTATGCCAGTACCACAATATCTTAAGTAGCACTGCTTTGTAGTAACTTTTAAAATTGGAATTCTAGGGCAGCCCTGGTGGCGCAGCGGTTTAGCGCCGCCTGCAGCCTGGGGTGTGATCCTGGAGACCCAGGATCGAGTCCCGCATCGGGCTCCCTGCATGGAGCCTGCTTCTCCCTCTGCCTGTGTCTCTGCCTCTCTCTCTCTTTCTGTGTGTCTCTCATGAATAAATAAATAAAATCTTTAAAAAAATAAAAATAAAAAATAAAATTGGAATTCTACATTATTTTTCTTTTTTCAAGACTTGGGCTATTCTAGATCCCCTGCAATTCCATATGGATTTTAGGATTAGCTTGTCAATTTCTACAATGAAGTCAGCTGGCTTTTTGATAGGGATTGTGCTGGATCTGTAGATCATTTTGGGGAATACTGCCATCTTCACATTATTAAGCCTTTTGATCCATGAATATGAAATATTTTTCCATTTATCAGCTCTCCTTTAATTTTTTTCAACAATGTTTTGTAGTTTTCAGAGTATAAATCTTGCATTTCTTTTGTTATATTTATTCCTAGGTATTGTATTCTTGATACTATTAGAAATGGAACTGTCTTTGCAGTTTCATTTTTGGATGTTTCATTGCAAGTGTACAGAAACACAACTGATTTTTGTATATTAATCTTTATATTATCCTGCAACCTTGCTGAACTCACTTATAGTTCTAATAATTTTTTGGTAGATTCTTTTAGATTGTCTTAAAAATGACAAGATAACGTCATTTGCAAACAGAGATAATTTTACTTCTTCCTTTCCAATCTGAATTCCTTTAATTTCATTTCCTTGCCTAATTCTCCTGGCTAGAATGTCCAGTATAATGTTGAATATAAGCGGTGAAGGAGGACATCCTTGTCTTGTTGCTGATCTTAGGGGGAAAGCGTACAATCTTTAACCATTAAGAGTAATGTTAGTTGTGGGTTTTTTGTAGATGCTCTATATGAAAGGTTGGAGAAGTTCCCTTCTATTCCTAGTGTAGGTATTTTTATCATGAAAGGTGTCGGGTTTTGTCAAATGCTTTCTGCATCTTATTATTCCTTTTTCTATTTTTCAGTATCTTTTATTTTTCCATAATGAACACGCATTATTTTTTAGAATTAGGGAAGTTAAATTGTTTTCAAGAAACAATAAAGGTGATATTTTTCCCCCTGAAGTCCAAAGGTCATAAAATAATTCTGCCACTGGCTACTGTTCTTGCAAATAGTTCTCTAAGGAGTGTAATTTCTCTAACTATACAGTGTTTAACACACTATGTGATAAGAAGAACAAATTAGTCATTTCATATTTTAGTATACCTGGTAAATCAACCAACCAAGCCAATATTTAATATTTACTGAGCACTTACTCAGTACTGTGGTAGATACAAGAAAAAAATAAAAATTAAGACATGACTTCTGCTTTCAAAACCATGTAAATCTATTTAAGGAGACTAAATTAGTATGAAATAATCAGGCAAAAGCAGAAGACGGCAAATAACTTTTCCCCCCACTCAATCTGCAAATATTTACTGGATACATCTCATATGAGTAGAATAGATGAAGTTCTGGTCCTCATGGAGCTTACATTCTAACTGCAGGAGACAAATGGAAAATCAAGATACTTGGTAGTGTTAAGTGTCATAGAAAGAATGCAATATAAAAGAATGAATGGAGAGGCTATTTTAAATTAGGTTATTAGGGAAGGCCTCTTTAGGGGTAACATTTGTATTGAAATCTGAAATTGGTGTTGTACATTTTAGGGGCAAAACATTAAAGGCAGAAGGAACAGCATGTGCAAAGGCCCTAAGGTGGAAATGGGTTGGCAAGGTTAAAGAACAGACAGAAGGCTGGCATTCTGAGGCATAAAGGAACAGTATCCTAGCTTAGATCTGGGAAGAAAACACAGGCTATACCAAAGGCCATGCCACCTTGTATGACACAATTTAAGACCTCCCAGTAAAGAACTAGTTCTAGGAGTTAAGAAGATATAATTCAACATACTTGTTCTGAGACCATTATGTGTTAGTTACTTTAGAGGGAGAGAGGTTACATGTATTTGGGAAAGTATAGGAAAAGACAGGTATATATGTAAATATTTGAAAGCACAGGTGAGAGAGTAAGAGGGGTGAGCATGGGCTACTCCTAGTAAAGCCTAGAGAAGAAAGTCCATCAGCTTGAGAGGGAAATCAGGGTAAGATTTTTTAAAAAAATTATTTTTAAGAATATTGATAATTCGATCACATTTTAGAGTGTCAAGAAGCCACTGGTGATGAGGATACTAAAGCTATAAAAGGGGAATACAGACAGGTGGAGTAAGGTGATTATTAGGCTGGGGGAGGCATGCCTGACCAGAAAGGTGGTAATAGCGTAACCCAAAGCCCTTCAGCCAAGTTCTTGCCTTAAAGCTAAAAACAGGAATCAGAGATAACATCCCTTTGAACAGTCTTTTGTAGAGGAAACAATATTAAGACATTGCATTATTAAAGTGCTAAGGATGACAGAGCATGTTTATCCAAGGTCAGACTAGCCAGCCAATATTGGGTCTCAATGGGTGAGAAAAAGGAGAGTATGTAAAAAGCCTGCTGACAGTGCCCATTAGTGCTAGCTCATTCCAGTCTATCTGAGACTGTTGCATTTTTGGCAATGAAAGTACCACATCCTGGGAAACATCTCAGTCCCAAGCAAACCAAGACAGTTGGATATCTTACTTGGTGCCAACCTCAAAAGACCATGGACATATTGTAATTATTCCTACCTTTACTCTTCTTGCCATAGAATTAATCAAAACAACCCACAGATATTCACAAATGACATTCAACACAATTACTGAGTTTAAAAGAAAAAAAAGTTTACTACTGAGCACGTGCCTTCATATAGCAGGCACTATACTAGCTGCTGGGAATTATAAGCTCTTTGTCTTTAAGCAATTTAACAGTTAAATAACAATAATTTCAAAAGCCCAAAGCAATGGAAATTAAGTCCAAGAAGGTGAGAAGGTGGAGATAATTAATTTTATCTGGGAGAAGTCAATGAAGATGTCTCATGGAAGGTAACATCTCGAACTGAGTCTGAAGAATGAGCAGGCATTTGCTAGGCAGAGGAGAGAGTGACGCCATTGGTGACAGTGTGGGTACACAATACATGCAAAGGTACTGGAGGCCATAATACCATGCCACCTAGGGGAAGCTGAGGTAGCTGTTAATGACTGGGGTGGGCAGATGACTAAGGAGAGGCAGACAGAGGTCATAACAGGCCCTAGATGTGCTGCCAGGACCCCTGGGCTCCATGCCACAGATGCTGAGAAGCCACAAGATGTTGAAGAAAAAGAGGGCTCCAGATGGATACATTCTAAAAAACTGTGGCAACCATGTGATGAAGGGACAAGAGCAACAGAGTTGGGGAACAGGAAGGACAGTTAGACCATGACACTGGAGTAAGTGAAAAAATGACAAAGTGCTTTGTGCACCATACTGGTATAAAAAAGGGCATGCATGTGAGACATGAAATCTTAAATATCAGGAGCAGGGTAAATAAGGCTCCAAATTCAACAGAAAAGGGTTTTTTTGCACAAAGCTGAATTCTCACAAGAAACGAGACAAATAATGTATTTGTTTTCACTGCAACTGGACTTGAGCAACCTACTTCACAAACCTCAATTTGCAAAGGTTATGACTAGGGCAGATAATGATGTGAGCAGAAATTAGAAACTGAGATATAATACCTTCATTGTTTAGTCACTCAGGAACAGGCCTCCTGAAATGAATGATGGTCATGTACCAGGACACCTTCAATTACCACACAGCATACGTTCAAACCATTTCACAAATAACACAGAATTGCTGGAAGTGCTAAAGGTAAAGGACTCTGATTTAGCCAAGTCTCTCTCTCTCTTTTTTCTTGCCTAAGCAAATCTAACACACAAAGGATTTAAAAAGTAAAACCCTTCTTCACATAGGCAGTGTGAGACACGTTTAAAGGGGGCAGTAATTGCATATTGATCACCATTTAGGCAAGCTGCATGGAGGTGAACTTTGGAATATTCATTGGGCTTAAGTTCAGGCTTTTAGCAATCAATAGCTGTTTGGCCTGACTTTCTTGGGTTGACTTTATTTGAAATATTTATTCTACTGGAGGACAAGTAGTTTATCTTAGTCTTGTCTGGGTTCATCAGGTTGTCGATCACGCCAGGACCAAAGTGAATGCTAACCTCTATAAAAGTGGGTGGTAGTGGGAAATGATACAGAGTCGTCTACTGCTCCTTATTCTGCCAAAGCAAACCTTCTGATGAGGAAGGGATGGGGAAAGGCAAGTTTCCACTGTTGTTTTAATTAACTTGTTCTTTATTATATAAAAACACTTTTGCAATGAACACGTGTTCTAAGTATAGTTTTTTTTGTTGTTCATTTCTTTCATCAAATATTTATGGGGTACCTACCTAACAGATGCCAGATATAAGTTGAGGATGTAGAGGCAGGCACAGCTCATGTTTATGAGGAACTCTGTTCACAGGTGAGACAGATATAAAGACAATGGGTATACCGAGAAAAGCCAAGCACCACAGTGAAGGTTTTGTTCTACAAAGTAGAACATGAATGCAGAATGGAGGGCTGACTGTGTCTGAGTCAGGGAGGCCTCACAAAGATGATGCATGAACCAAGCTTCACTGGATGTCTTTCCCAGACAGGCAAAAAGGAGAGGGTATTTCAAGCTGATGGAAAGTACAGGATATGCAAAGACAAGTAAGCAGGGAGCATTCAGGGAAGTGGTGTATGGTACTGCTAGAATACAATGAGCAAGAGGGGGAGCAGCATAACATGAAGCCTGCTGATTTTGTGTTAGAAAGATTATACCTGCCACAGTGGATAGAACAGTAGTTGGGGGGGGAGGGGAGAAGAAGACAGAGGGAAAATATATTAGAGGCAGATGCGGAAAACAAAAAACAAAAAACAAAAAACAAAACAATAGTAGATTAAGAGTGAAAACGACTGAATTCAGATTGAACCTGAGGTGCCTATGAGACATGGCGGCGATATCCAGTGTTATGGGTCTGAAGTCCGGGAATGAGATTAAAAATAGGGGCAAATCTGGAAGGATTATTAAATCTATGGGTAGTGTCTGAATCAGTGGTGTAAATACGACTACCCTCAAAGGGTGCAGAAAAAAGGGGAGGAACCCTGGAGGAAACTGACTTGAAGAACAAGTAAAAGAGGTAAAGTCCACTCCTCCCTAAGTGAAAGGGACTGATGAATGGGGAGAAAAAAGGTGACAGGAAATCTTTAAAAGATACTGTGAACCACAAACTAATCCTGGCAAGAAATTTGGATAATACCTATGAAGTCACTTTTGTTTGCTTTACAATGTACATGATAAAGTTCATTTCCTTTTAGCTCCCAGAATACAAGATCACTTTCCAGTATCCAAGACTTCTATGAATGAGACAGTGAGATCAATGTAACTAAATTCATAGTTACTCTCAAACCATCATGCCAAAGAACACTGGTGCTCTGGGAGATACTAAGAGATACTCCACTGCTAAAATAGAATAATGGTGGTCTTCTATGTTGCTAGACACAGTTTTTCAATTTTCCATTTCTGTTCCCATTCATTTTTCAAAAACTACTGGTACCAACCACTGCTTGACTAACTTTGCCAGAGAACAAAACAAATATGTAGAAAACAGAGGTTAAGTTTTTGGTGTGTAGCACTATGGTGGGTCAGTTATGCAGAGAAACTACTCACAGTATGGCTGAGCTGATGGTGAAATAGGATGAACAATCAGTGACCAAACCCAGGGCTCTAGAGAGCACAGGTTGGCAAACTTTATGCAAAGGGCCAGAGAGAAAATACTGTAGGCTTCTGAGCTATTACATGGTTTCTGTAGCACATTTTTCTTTGTGTGTGTATATGTGTTTTAAAATATATGTGACACTTTAAAGATATGAAAACCATTCTTAGCTTGCTGGTCACAGAAAAACAGCCCTTAGCCAGATTTGTACCACAGGCCTTAGATGCCAATTCCTAATAAAGAGGATTAACAAAGCTTAAATCTAGTTCTTCAAAAAGACCAATATAATGGACCTTTGGCAAGAACAAACAAGAAAGAGAGAAAAGGCATAAACAAAAACCCCAATAATGGGAATGACCAGAAGGGAAGAGAACTACAGATAGAGCAGATATTAAGACAACAGTACATAAGGAATAATTTTATGCTAAAAACTCAAAAACCTGGAAAACAGGTGAGATGGACAAATTCCTAGGAAAATATAAATTTCCCCAACTAACTCAACAAAAATAAAAAGAAAACCTGAATGGGTCTATAACCATTCAGAAAACTCAATCAGTTTCTTTCTTTCTCAAAGAAAATTCCAGAAGCAATCACTATCAAATATTCAAGAAGGAAATAATTGTAGTATTACTTAAACTCCTAGAGAAAACAGAAAAATAAGGAGCATTATTTGACTCATTTACTAAAGCTAAAACAAACAAAACATTTCTGAGAGTAAACTTACAGGCCAAACTCACTCAGGTAGAAGTATCAAATTCCTAAATAAAATACAGAATCCTAGAAAACATAAAACAGATGGGCTTCTCCCAGGGATGCAAGGTCGGTTCAACATCAGAAAACCTGTTAATGTAATCTTCACCATATTAACATTAAAAACTATCTCAATAAATACAGAAAAAGCATTTGATAAAATTATTGATCATTATGTAAAATCCGTGACATCAGAAAGAGAAGAAATTGCCTTAATCTGATAAATGCTATCTCCAAAAAAAACTCAAAACAAACATTACACTCAATAAAATACATTTCCTTTAACACCAGGAATAAGAAAACTCTGCTGCCAATCACTACTCCTTCCTATTCAACACTGCATTAGAAGTTACAGCTAGTAAAATTTAAACACACACACACGAACTAACAAATTCTTGAAATGAAATGTGACAGAAAATAATCTTGTTCTCACCTCTTAACCGCTCCTCTCCAAAAGGTGCATATACACAGAGGTTTGCGACTAAAAGTTTAACAATTAACTCTCCAGGAAAAAAAAGTGCTGATTTGTTGTATTTTCCAATTTACATGGTTTAAATACTCCCACCATTACCTACTTTCATTCAAATTACCAGTGTGATACCACTGGACATGATGTTGGAAAGAGAGGTGCACAGTGAGCTTTCACGAGCCTATATGAGACAGTTCAAACATATCACAGCTGATACATCCCTCCCCGCACCACAGACATCAGGCTTGGCCATGTGACTTTTTGTGGCCAATAAAATGTGAGCATAATATATGTATCTTTACAGGAGAAGTTTAAAGATTTATTACGTTATTCAGTCTGTTCTCTCTGCTCTGAGAAAGTCATGTTCCATTGAACACTGTTCTTTAGCATGAATCCCAAAATAAAGATGTGGAGCAGAACTTCAGATGGCCAGTGATGGATGTATCGGGAGTGAAAAATAAATATCTGTCACTGAAAGTCCTTGAGGTTGCAGAATTGCTATTGCAACAAAACCAAGCTGATACGTGGTATAGTAAAGTTGCTTAATATAAGATCAGTACATAAAAGTAATTTGTATTACTTCCACGAGCATTAAATATTAAGAAAATGTATACTAGAAAGTATTTTAAAAAATAGATAATATGCTCTTTGACTTCCACTTTGGGCCAAAATGGAGTAAGAGGGACTAAACTGATATTCCCTCCCACACCTAAAACAAAGAAACAAAAGAACAAAATACATAAAACAATGGTTTTTAGACACTTGACATAAGGTAGCCCAAGATAGTGATCCTTAAGAGAGGGAAACACAAGGAATGAGCCCATCTGGCTGCTTGGAGAGTCTCCAGGGCTCAAAGCAGGGTGGAGACACAGGGTAGAGTAGGGGGGACCAATGCACCTGGAGCTCACAGGGCAGGGTACCAGACCAAGAGCTGCACAGAGATGTGCAGAGGGTCTCTTTGAGTCTTCAGTGGAGTGCTAATTAGGACATCCATGGGAAGAAACTAACCAAGGCTGCTGAAAGGAGCCACCTGAAAGAAGAAAGGGAAAACAATGCCTAGAACTCACTGAGGGCCAGGAATAGTTTGTGTTCCCACCAGCTGGAGTGGGAAAAGCTTTGTGAATTCATAGTGCATCAGGTGGAGTACTCAGGAGGTACTGCTTCAGTCCTGAGGCAAAATTAGCCATAGACTTACAGTGAGTCTGGTCCCACCTAACAGAGCTTAAAAGTAGGCCTCCAAGGAAGGAAACTACTCCCAGTAATTTAACTATATCCTAGAACAAAGCTCAAGAATATTTATAAGGAGACATGGACACACACACAAACACGCACACACATCCAGAATCCAACAAGTTTGTAAAATTCACAATATTTAAATTTCAGAAACAGGCATTTAAAGAGGCAGGAAAATATTTTATTTTTTTAAGATTTTATTTATTCATAGAGACGCAGAGAGAGAGAGAGAGGCAGAGACACAGGCAGAGGGAGAAGCAGGCACCATGCAGAGAGCCTGACGTGGGACTTGATCCAGGGTCTTCAGGATCACGCCCTGGGCTGCAGGCGGCGCTTAACCGCTATGTCACTGGGGCTGCCCAAGGCAGGAAAATATTAACCACAAAGTGGACAAAAATAAAATAACATAGATGACAGAATCAGAAGACATTAAAATGGTTTTATTATAACTATATTTGATATATTCAAGAAGGTTAAAAAAACTTCAGTATGCTAACTAGAAACAGGGAAACTAGAGAAGAAAAATACAATGTCTGGTGAACAGTACACTGCATGAGATTAAGTGCAGAAGAAAAGAGTGAGTTTGAATATATAACAATAGAACTATTTAAAATAAAACACAGAGAAAAAAAGACTGAAAAAAATTAATAGATTACCAGTGAACTGTGGTTGGACAACTTCAAATAGCCTAATATACATGTAACTGGGGTTCGTGACAGGAGAGTGGGGCAGGGAAAAAAATTTAAAAATATAATGATTGAAAATTTTCCACATTTGATGAAAACTATAAGCCCACACATCCAAAATGCTCAATGAAGCTAGACACAAGAGACATGAAGAAAACTACATCAAGATATATCATAATCAGGCTGCCCAAAATCAGCAAGAGAGAAGATCCTAAAATCATCCAGACAAACGGGGACGTATTACATACAGAAAAACTAACAGAAGAATGACAGCAGACTTCTCATGGCTAACCAAGCAATCCAGAAGACAGTGAAGCAACTGTTAAGAGAACTAAAAGAAAAAAGCAATCCTATTAACCTAGAATGCTATACCTAGTGAAAATATCATTCAAAAGTGAAGAAGGCAAGTATTTTTTCATACCCAAGCTGATGAAAGACCTCACCAGCAGACCAGCACAAGAGATGTGGAAGGAAATCACTTGGGAAGAAACTGATACCAGATGAAAATCTGAATCCACACAAAAGAATGAAGAGCACCGACAATGGCAAATGTGTTGGTAAAAATAAGACTTTTCTCTAACTTTAAAAATCTCTTTAAAACATAATTGATTTAAACAAAAAGATAAACAGTATGTATTGGTATTTATAACATATATAGGAGTAAAATATATGACAACAATACCACAGAAACCAGGAGGGAAAAATGGAAATTTATTGTTGTACTACAGATGAAATGGTGTACTACTATTTGAAGACAGTGATACGTTAAAGATGTATACTATAAATTTGGTAACAGATATATTATGCTTATAGTAATCAGAAAGTTGCGGTGGCTATGTTAATATCAAGCAAAGTAGATTTCAGATCAAGAAACATTATCAGGGATAAAGAGAGTCATTTCATAATGATGAAAGAGTCAATTAAGCCAAACAGCATATACTCCTAAATATTTAATCACCTCAAAGAATTTCCAAATACATAAAGCAAAAACTGACAGAACTCAAAGGAGAAACGGACACATTTACAATTATAGTCAGAGGTTTCAACACCCCTTTTAATAAGTGATAGAATAAGTAGATAGGAAATCTGTAAGGATAGAGAAGATTTACACATCACCACTAACTTAACCTAGTTGATATTTACAGAATATTCAGTTGATATTTACAGAATATTCTTTTTAGATGCACAAGGAATATTTAGCAACATAGACTATGTTCTGGGCCAAAACAAATCTCAATAAATTTAAAAGGATTCAAATCATAGAGAGTATGTTCTCGGACCACAATGGTATTAAAGTAGAAATAAAAAACAGAAAGATCATTTGGGAAATCCTCAAGTATTTGGAAACTAAATAACACACTTCTAAATAATTCATGGGTCAAGGATGAGATGAAGAGAGAAATCTGAGTATTTTGAACTGAATAAAAATATTTTGAACTGAAAATACAATATATATCAAAATGTGTATCACACATTAAAGGTTTAAGGCAGCAATTAAGAGGGAAATTTATAGCGTCAAACATATTAAAAACAAGATCTCAGGGCATCTGGGTGGCTCAGTTAGTTAAATGGTTAACTCCTGATTTTGGCTCAGGTCATGATCTCAAGGTGGTAAAATTGAGCCTCACATTAGGCTCTGTGCTCGGGGTGGGGGAGGGGGGGGAGTCTGCTTGAGATTCTCTCCCTCTCCCTCTATCCCTCCCATTGCTTGTACACTTGCTCTCTAAAATAAATAAATCTTTTAAAAAATACAAGATCTCAAATAATGATCTTCAATTTCTATCTTGAGAAATAAGAAGAACAAATTAAATCCCAAATAACCAGATGAAAAAATAATGATCAGAGCAGAATCACTGACATAAAAAACACAAAACAGTAGAGACAAATCAGTAAGAAAAACCTGATTCTCTAACAAGATCAACAAAATTGATAGCCAGCCTGATTAGGAAATAAAGACATCAATGCCCAACACTGGGACTAAGGGAGGGCACATCACTACAGAGTCTACAGATATTAAAGAATAAGGGAATATTCACAAACAACCTTAAGCCACTAAGTTTGACCAGTAAGATAAAATGAATTTCTTTTTTTTTTAAATTTTTTAAAAATTTTTTTATTTATTTATGATAGTCACAGAGAGAGAGAGAGAGGCGCAGAGACACAGGCGGAGGAAGAAGCAGCCTCCATGCACCGGGAGCCCGATGTGGGATTTGATCCCGGGTCTCCAGGATCGCGCCCTGGGCCAAAGGCAGGCGCCAAACCGCTGCGCCACCCAGGGATCCCTAAAATGAATTTCTTGAAAGATACTACTTAAGTTTACTCAAATGCGGGGGGCAGGGGGGGGGGGGAAATCACTGGAACAAGTTTAAAAATTATTTCATCAAAATTTAAAACTTTTCAAAAGACTAAAAATGAAAAGACAAGGGATGCCTTGGTGGCTCAGCGGCTGAGCATCTGCCTTCAGCTCAGGGTGTGATCCAGGAGTTCTGGGATCAAGTCCTACATCGGGCTCCCTGTGAGGAGCCTGTTTCTTCCTCTGCCTATGTCTCTACCTTCTCTCTGTGTCTCTGGTGAATAAATAAATAAAATCTTTAAAAAAAATGTTATGGGCTGGGAGAAACTATACGTAAAACATACATCTGACAAAAGATTCTATGATGTATAAGGAACTGTTATAATTCAACAATAAGACAAATAAACCCCCTTCCCCTGCCAAAATGGGCAAGAGATTGAACAGCCACCAACAAAGAAAATATATGAATGGCAAATAAGCACATGAAAAAAAGCCCAATTCATTAGCCACAAGGGAAATGCAAATTAAAAGCACAAAATACCTATAGATACCCACAAGAATGACTAAAACAAAAATGCTGACCACACCAAGTATTAGTGAGGATATGGCGAAAATGGAAGTCTCATACACTGCTGGTGGGAATACAAAAATGATATGGTATAACAGTCTTGTAAAAATAAATCGATAGTGTCTTAGAAATTAGCCATAAGCCTATCATATGACTCAGAAATTCAACTCATAGGCATTTATCCAAGAGAAATGAAAAATACATTTACCCAAAGAAATGTATCTGAATATTCATAACTATGTTCATAAGAGCAAAAAAATGGAAACCCAAACGCCTATCAACAAGTGAATAAAACCACGATACATTCATAAAATGGAATGCTACCCAGCAAAGAAAAAGGAATGAACTATTGATACACATGAACAAATCTCAAAAATAATTATAGTTCAATGTGCCAGACCAAAAAGAGTACATACTAAATGACTCCATTTACATAAAGTTCTCGAAAATGCAAACGAACCTATAATGGACAGAAAGTAAATCAATGGTTGCCTAGAGACTTGAGGTAGAGGGAGAGGAGTTATGGATTACCAAGGGGGCACAAGGAAACATTTGGGTATGATAAATATGTTTGTTGTCATGTTTGCAGTGATGGTATGATAGGTCGACACACACTGCAAAACTCATCAACTTGTGTACTTTAAATATGTGCAATTTAGCTGTACTGGAATGATGAATAGCTATGAAGTCTGATGGAAGGGCTCAGACAGGTCCTCTACCATTTCCTGCCAAGTAATCTTGCTTCAGTTTAATCTGCCTTCTCAGCCACAGCACTTTCCATTTATGAAGAGGTAACGCCAGCCTGGAGGGCTGTTGGAAGGATTACTTTGTGCTTTGAAGCGTTTTTCTGGTTCCCAGAGAACAGGTGCAAACTACTATTATCCATCTAAGAAAGAATGATAATATTCAGTGAATGGGGAAAGGGAATGCTTGCTTGTTGGACAAACAACAAGCAGGATGAGTGTGTGCAGCTTGGAGCACAAACTGTATATAACCCCACTAGGAAGCATAGCTGATTTCTAAAATGTTTGCATTACTATTTTGCTTTTGTAGTTGAATCCTGGAGACTGAAAGTCAGAAGAAAAGGCTCTAGCTTTTAAAAAACAATGAACAAAAACCTGAAAAAGATCACAAGAATAAAAATGCAATTAAGTTTGAACCTTCCCATGTTCATTAGGAGCAAAACCAATACAGAACAAGGTGAAAACCAAGGAAATAAAATTTCAAGGTTTAAAAGAGCTCCCCAGGCTGGCCTGCCTACCTTTACACTTTGGTACAAGCTCACAGTCCAGAACCAGGCCTGCGGAAGCTTACTTTGCAGAGGGTATACCATAGCCATTCTATTTGTTTTCTTTGCCAGAGACACTTTTCTTTAGATTAAGGAAAATCTTACTGAGAAATCTCAGGGGGAAAAAAATGGTGGTTCCTAAAGGGATGTGTCTATGTACCCTTCTCTTTCTTTTTTTTTTTTTTAATCTATACAGTTAATAACCAAGATGGGTTCACTCTGTTTCTGCTACACAACCCCAAGCTGCATTTGTACACATCCCTTGGGATTTCAGTGGTCTCTTCTCTTTCTAACTGGAACAGGGTTTTACAACAGAAGTAATAAGCTTCATGTCAACATTTTCAAGGAAACTGACAATGTAATTCTTCTGTCTCCCACTGGCTTTGTTGTTTCTTAAAGAACACTGAGCCATTTGAAACAAGGGCATACTGTTGTTGTTGTTGTTGTTGTTGTTTTTTAAAGTGCTTTGTGGTGGTAAGAAGCAAACAATTTGGAGTACAGTCTATAATTAAAGCTGATATATTGAAATCTTCAATTTGCAGCAGCCATCTTACCAGGGAGAGACACCTGTAACCAAGAGTGTAGAAATGGCAAACCAGTCTCCATTCAGGGGGCAATGAGAGCATTTCTACAGCTCTACTCTCATGTCCCACTAAATTCTAAAATGTCCATTCCCCTATAAATTAGTCTTATTTCTAAGAATTGGACACTCTGAATCTGATCATTCTGTTAGGTTGTATAATAAATTGTGACTTTCCTAAATTTTCTTTTTTCTCTCAACTATCCCCAACTCCAAAAATACCACTGGGTTCATATTTGTATCTTAACTCTTACTGCTGGCCAAAGACCACGCAAACATCCTCCCTGTACTGTAACTCTTGACACTCAAAGCAAAAGAATGAGGACCCACAAGAAGCGGTATTTTTCTCTATCGGGGGAGTATATACTATATACACACAGTATATACTGTCCAAGAGGTTCTGTCCTTCTACTCTCGTCCCATCTTTTCTCCTTCCTTATCAAAACACTTTGACTAAATGAGAAATTCCTTTTGGGAGGGCGGGGGTTTCCTAGATGCTAGAGGATGGCTATCTGCTGCTTTTTCCATAGCATGAGTACCATTTTTAAATATCACCTCAAAAATCTTTTCTTCTTTTCCATAATGTCTTCATCTGGAAGAAGAAAAATAAAAAATAAAAAGCTTTTTTTTTTGACAGAAGAAAAACAAAAAATGAAAAGCTTTTTCTTTTTTTTTTTCCTTATTGATTCTGTCAAGCACTGTAAAATCCAAATACTCTTAACACAGGAGTGAAAAAAAGTCACCTGACAACTAAACTAACACCTGGGTGGGAGGATAAAGCAGAGGAGAAAGGCCAGTCCAGTAAGGGCAAAGAGGTAGTAGACTTCCTTACAGTCCCTATAAACAAATGCTGAGAAATTATAAATCTGGATGAAGAAATTCTCTGGACCTTGAGTAGAAAGGTTGTAAGAAATGAATGCCTAAACCATAGCCCTCAAATATCTCAAAGGATGATGGCAGAAGATTGTTGAGAGGTTCGAGTGTCCCAAAGGGGGATAAATTGAAGTGTGGACACTTGTGCTGGCTTCTGCTCTGCAGCATAGCAGGAGCATGGGCCAGACAGGGCAGCAAGCCCAGGACTGCAGCTGACACCTGGCTTCCCCAGAGCCTTGAAGATCAGATTCACAACCACCCTGTGGCCTATACCATGTTCTTCACATGTTAAAAGAATCTAATAGGGAGGGGTGCGTGGGTGGCTTAGTCAGTTGAGCAGCTGACTCTTGATTTCAGCTCAGATCCTGGAATTAAGCCCTACATCAGGGTCTGCACTCAATATGGAGTCTGCTTGAGGATTCTCTCTCCCTCTTGCCCTGAACATATATGTTCTCTCTAAAATCAATCAATCAATCAATCAATCTTTTAAAAAATCTGACAAGGAAAACCAGGACTAAATATATCTAGGTGGAAGACTGAGCTCTCAACTATAATGGCTTTTAGTAAGCCATTCCACATTCTTTGGGTCTATGAATGGGATTTGCTAGAAATTCTATAACCTGATGATTTAAAACAGCAAAAATGTTTCTCAGATTTTTCTCATTCATTTAGAAAATATTTACTAGGAACCTTAATATGTATCTATTGCTAGGTACTAGGGACAAAAGAGGAAGAAGACCTGGTTTCTGTTCTCAAGAGTCTTATAGTACAGTCAGAGATAAACATACAGGATGGCAAATGCTCCCACAGTGGAAAGCCAAGGATGCTAGACCCTAATCCTCAACGTTTGGAAGTGGGTGGGTGGGTGTAAGGGTAGGGTTGAGGAAGTGACATAGTGAGAGGATTCTTAAATAGATTTCGCCTAATCACCAAGTGTTGAGGAGGCTAGAATTCTCATGTCTTATTGGGGTGGGAGGAAGGCAGGGAATAGAAAATGATACAACCACTTTGGAAAACGTCTTGGTGGTTTCTAACAGTGAACTTACATTTCCAATATGACCTAGTCATTCCTCTCCTAGGTACTGATATGAAAATATATTCAATCTAAAGACTTAAGCAGCTTTATTAATAATAGCAAGACACTGGAAACAACCCAAATATTCATCAAAAGGTGAATAAAGTAAAAAATGGGTATACTGGAATGCAGAAATATAATGGAATACTATTAAACATGAACAAGAACAAATTACAGATACATGCAAAATGAATAAATCTCAAAAACAATTGTTGAGTGACACAGGCTAAACAAAACAGATTCAATCTAAATTTAAAAACTGATACTTGATTCAGATTAGGAAACATTTAAGTATGTCTGAAGAAACTCAGGTGTGAGAATCTACCTTTTCAACTGTAAATTTTATGAAATCTAAATACAAAGCAAGTACTTTATGAAAATTTAGCACTGAACTGAGATGTAAATATGCACTGGACTTGAAAGACTTCGTAGGAAAAAAAAAGTAAAATGACTCAATAATCTTTTTTATTGATTACCTGTTGAAATTATTTTTATTAAACTAGGTTAAATAAACTGTATTATTAAAATTAATTTTGTTTCTTTTCATCTTTTTTCCATGTTACTACAAAATATAAAACTATATGTCTTGCTTGTAATATATTTCTATTGGACAGGGCCATTTCATATCTTCATTGTGCTGAAAACAAAGATGCACACATCTGTCAAAATTAAAACCGTACACTTAAAATGGGTTTATTATAAATAAATTATGCTTCAATAAAGTCGATAAATATCAAATTGGGTAGTATACAGGGGTATGTGTGTGTGATAATGTGTGTGTGTAAATGACTACCTTGCTAATGACTTTTGCTTATCAATAATCAGAAATGTAAAAGAAAAGTCACAGACATGCACTTAAGAGGAACAGTTTATATAACACACTAAACTATATTGCAGTTACTTACGTCAGCCTCCCTCACTAGCAGTTAAGTTTCTCAAAGGCAAGAATCCTATCTTGTTCAGCTCTGTATTAAGCCTAGCATTTAACATAGTAAGTTAACATGGTACTTTATCAGTGTTTTAATAGCTGCAGAACTGTCCCAGGCACATTAATTTAATTTCCACAAAAATCACTGCAAATTTGGCATTGTTATTTCCATTTTTCAGATGAAAAACTGAGAGTCAGAGGTCAGAAAGGTTAGCAACTCACCAAATATCCACTAGTCAGTGAAAGAGCTATGTTCCAAACCCACATTTACCTCAACTCCCAAAGCCCATGCTTCCATGCTGTCCCACACTGCCACCTTTCCAGGAGGGTATTTCATGACTGCTCAGTGTCTGAATCACAGTAAGAACCGTACTCAGGAGCAGTGAGACCACAGAAATTTTCCTGAACCTCTAGAGCTACAGCCTCCAGGTCCTGAACGGGTCTCTCTCTAGACCGAGAGCAACTTGGCAGCTCTTGCTAGAAGATCAGGATCAATCTAGTAGGAAAAAAAAATTCCCTCCCAATTAAATCTTCCATTTGGGAGTCTGAAGAAGTAAAATAACACAGAACAAAGAAGCATGGGAAAGAGAAAAAAGGGAATGCTGAGTCTGCTAAAATAGCTAGTTAATGCACAAGAATTAATCTAACAGTAACTTTGGCATTCAAAAATGAAAAGTTAGGAGATCCTACAGAGGTACAGTTTCTAAGGCTTTTGGAGCACCTTTTTAATTAGGCTCCCAGAATCTCAGCATTCCTGTTTGAATAATCCATATTTCTGGTTATTTATTCAGCTCCCGACTGCTGCACATTACCAAGCCATATGCTACAGGAATACATCACTTATATTTGTGCTCAACCATCCAAAGACACTGGCAGTTCAGACCTTTAAGAAGCTTAGGGAAAAGTCCCTGTAGAGTACAGTTTTAAGGTTAGAAGGCCCAGAAAGCCAAATGCATCTTCTTTATATGCTATTTACTTGAGAGAAGGTGGGTCATTTCAACAAAAGGACAGGCAATTAGAAGGGTAAAGGAGATAAACAAACAAAAGACTCAAGAGAGTAAAGCTAGCAAAAATCAGTGAACACTAAAGGCCTCTGAATAATTCCAATACTCCTTTCTGCACTTTGAAATAGATTTTTTTAAAGCAATTCCACAAAAGAAGATTTTCAATCAATTCAAGGTCTGGAATGCACTGGACAAACGAAGAGGTCTACTGTGCCCCCAGCCCTACATAGGCCTTTAAAGAGAAGATATTTTAGAAACATATACCTTGATAATTTTAAATACAAAAATAGTTTTAAACAAAAACATGGTCATTGTAGAATTTGTCATAATATCAAAACAACAGAAATTGTCTCAGTATCACCAACAGAATACTAAGTAAGCTCCTTAGAGTCCATTATGCAGTTATTGAAAACTCTCACAAAGATCATGTCACAGCACAGGAAATGTCATGTTATGTTTAAAAAAGTATTGAAATTACATGTGTAACAGGACTAAAAAGCTGGTAAAAACAAAAAAATAATTTCAGGAAAAAGGAGTGAAAGAAATCTACACCCAAAATTGGGTTGTGTTTTGGTAACATGGCTGCTTTTTAGCTTTGCAGAGGCAGGAATCTTGTCTCATTCCTTTATAAGCACAGCAAGACACTTAACAATAGTACCTTATCAGCAGTTTAACAGCAGTTTCACATGTCTATATTCTAAATTATATTTAATAGATATATTTATTGAATTATAAACAATTGTTTTCAAAGAATTAGATTTTTTTTTAATAAGATTTTATTTATTTACTAAAGAGAGAAAGCACGCAAACACGCACAGAAGCAGGGGAAGGGGCAGAGGGAGAGGAAGACTCCCTGCTGAGCAGAGAGCCAGACTCAACACAGAGGCTGGATCCCAGGACCCTAAGATCATCACCTGAGCTGAAGGCAGACGTCCAACTGACTAAGCCACCTAGGTGCCCCTCAAAAGAACTAGTTTAACAGAAGTTTCAAGAGCACAATCTCTAGCTGGATTTCATGAAGAATAATAATATTTAGCATCTTCCAGGCACACAAACTCACTCTAGTGGCTCTCAGTTTAAAAAATGGTCCCTTGACCCCATCACATACTCTGGTCACCCCCCACTCCCATTTTCCTATTCCTCTTCCTAGCCAGATTTCTCAAGAGTTACTGATACAAGCTACCTCCCATTTACTTCCAACATTAGGATTCTATGAAATATACTAAGCACGATAACCATTTTAAATACCTTAAGGAATTAGAGCATAAATAATAAAAGATCTAAAAGGAAAGTACTATAAAGAAAAGTTCTAGAACTGTCTTGCACACTTTCATATCTCCTATGCTAGCCACATAGCATATGAGCAATTCACAAAAAAATCATATATAATGAAAAATATGTATAAATAAAAATGATACATAAAAACCAAAAATACAAATATATGGCATAGGTAGGTCTACGTGTGATATAAAGTTTAGAAATTGACATAGTTTAGAAGGTCATGACTAGATTTTCCATAGCCAACGGAGTAAACTGAGGAGGAGCAAAAAGACATTTCCCTTCAATGGAATGGTCATATCACCAATTGACACAACAGGGCACAAACAGACCAAAATGTACTTTCTATTCATCCACTCTAACTTCAGAGAGGACTCCCCGCCCCCCCAACACACACACCCACACACAGAGAGGCACACGCCACATGTGCACATGTACATACCCCTAAAGGCCTTACTGTTTTACATATCTAGGAAATTCAATGGACTAAAAGACCACAGATATGTGTTCTGGAATTTGGGCCAACAGTGAGGAGCTGGACGAAAAAGATGGAGCACTAGGAGCTAAGAAACATACCTGAGCATGAGATTCATCAGCTGCAGACCCTCGCCCTTCAGGAAGCGCTCACGATTGGAACTGAGCATTAGGCAGGAACAGAGTGAATCAAACAGATTCTCCATCATCTCCTGCTCCTCAGCAGTGCTAGGATTGTGTCTTTTAAACACCTGTCCAGCAAAAACACCAGAAAGCACAAAGCCTTAAGTGAATGTCAGCCAGCACTCAACAATTTCCAAAGTCAGCCTGTCCTGATAACCCCAACAACTTGAAGCAGAAGCTCACTAAACAAAATTCTCACCAGCTTCCACTTTAGACAAACTTGACTTTCTGAGTCACAGGTATTAGATAGCTATCAGTTCAAACAAAAAAGCAAAACACTCAACTGACCACTGGGTCCACGAGTGATTGAGTTCTACTCGTGTTTTTTTTTTTTTTTAATCTGCCTCAGATTAAAAAAAAAAAAAAAAAAAAAAAAACCAAATGAACAAAACCCTCTTGCTATGAAATAGAACACAGATAGAGAAAATTCCATAAAAGGCATGTACAGCTAAAAGCACCATCTCCAGGTCAAGGAATAACTTTGCCAGCTATCACCAATGCTCTCTACTTACCCAGACCAACCATGACCCATTTCATTACTTCTAAAAGAAACCACAATCCAGAAGGGCCACAACCTAAGGAAGATATCTCTAACCATCAGGGCTACTGAGCTGTCTCACACAGCAGGTGTGGTTCTAAATCATGGGATTAAATGAAAGCCGAAGTTCTGTCTCTGCCAGAAATATATGGCAAGTTAAAAGGAAAGCCTTTTTAACTGTATATGCATACCCATAGAGTCTACAACAAAATGATCAATAATCTTGCAGAACAGGACTAAGCACCTTCCCAGAAAACTGGAAACATATTCATATTTCAAAGCACTATGTTTTGGGGTAGAGGCCAAGCCACTCAGACTGCTGCTGGCACCAAGATGGCAGCTGTATGCAAACTGACATCTCAGACACTCCCAACACTCAAGATTTTATCCAAATGATCTATTTTCAGTCTTGGTTTTGGAATAGCACAGATGAAATTTGTTAGAAGAAATCTTAACAGTGTTTTCAGAATGCCAGCAGAACATTTCAACTAGACTTACATTTCTTATAATGAGAAAATGGCATTTTCTGATTTCTTATTCCAGCTTCTAGAACCACATCCTTCCCTGTCCTCCTCTGTGACCTCTATCCCACTGCATTGGAACTTGTACTCCTTGAGCTTATCTGGATTCTAAATGAATAGAATCCATTTTACTGGCAGATTGAAAGGAAAGGAAGTGAATAGTCTTGGGAGTGGGTCAACTGAAAATAATTTGGTATTCTTGGCCCAAGAATATACACTTGAGCTGGAAGCACACCTCTCCTGAATTGACAAATATCAGAAGATGGAGAAAATCCATAGCAGATATAGCCAGTGATATCTGGCCATAGAGAGCAAATGACTAAGAAAAGGAGGTAAACTATGTAGCTCCACTGTAACCTCAAACCTGCCAACATACTCCATATGGTTTGCATCACATGGCCTATTTCTTCCCACAATTTCCAGCTCCACCTCCCATTTAAAGCAGGCCATGTATCTTCATGGCAGACAGGAAGCATAAGAATTACTCACGGATAACTGCTGAAGAAGCACATCGATTCCATCCAGCTCCCCAAGCAATTCCCTGTTTTCTAAAAGGGGAAAAAAAAGAGGAAGAAAAAAATGAAGCTAACTGTCAGATTTTACAGCCGTCTAACACTGATACATCAGCAAACAAAATCAATACAGCTTGACAGAGTACAAAAGCTGCACAGAGAGCGAGAGGGAGAGCAAGGGGATGCCAAAGGCAAGAGAGCTTGCTGTCATGATCTGAAACAAGCCTGGCTCCTATCCTAACAGAATATCAATACCGAGAGGGAGCCTCACCATCATTGTCCTGGAGCAGTATGGCCAGCACTTCACTACAATACAGTTTGTTGGCATCGAAAGGCATCTTTGCCTGTGGGGAAATAGGAGAAATAAGGAAAAAAAAAAAAATGTTAACAGGCCTTGCTTACTTCCCCAGAAACCAATTTTTCATAAGAACTAGGATCTGAGTTAGAGAACAGAAGTTAGAAAGCAAAAAGGGAGGTTAAGGGAAAAAAAAAAAAAAGTCTGCCTCTGCTCTCAAAGAGATCAGACTCAAATACTACGCAGTAAAACCAATGGCAGATGTACACAGTGGCTCTCACATTGCTAATGCCCAGGGATGAAAGTCACCTCCTCAGAGAAGCCTTCCCAGATTTCCCATTTTGAGCCCAGGGACTGCTATCTAGCTAGCACATAGTATATACTCAAATGTGAACTAGTGGAATACTTGAAAGTTTTTAAATTGTAAGACTAAAATCCATTATGAAGTTTTGTTCACATATTACAATCATAAAATTAGGCTGTAAATTAGCTGACAGATGATCAGAGAAGGTAAAAAGAAAGCAAGTTCTTGTTTAGATTAGTTGAATGTATGTAGTTCCTTTTGGATTTTTTTTTTAATGCTTAAAATTTAATTTGAAATCATAAACCTATCTGCTCATGTGCCATAATCTGCCTACTATTTAAAAAGGAAACCACATTAAAAATGCAGAAATGTGTTAATATTTTAACACCCAAATTACTACCCACAATTCTTTCCCTGATGCATGCTCTGCTACTTGGTGTTTCAGAGGGAACATATCTATTGCAGAGACCATCTTTTATGGCTGTCCACATCGTTGCTTCAGCAGAGAGATTCAAATATCTCACCATTAATAAGGTATCTTCGGATAAAGGTGCACAGAGAGGAGCAAATCTCACTGATATGTTTTTATTTACTGTCCCTTGATCCTTAAAATGCAGGCATGTAGACAACAACTGTTAATCAGCAGCAGCCTTGTTACCTCTCCAGGTTTTTGAAATGACAAATAATTTCTGTCCCTGGAAAGGACAGGGAAGTGTTCATCTTACAGATAACACCTCCGTCACCTTAGTGCTATTCACAGTTCTGTTTGGACATTGATTTTGTACTCAAGAAGGAAGAGTGGCCCCTAATGAAGCAACGCCCAGCAACTTTTCAGTTTTCTATGCACGTCTTTCTCGTCAAGCTTAAGTGCACCCCATAGAGTTTCAGGAAGCTGACCATCTTAGGTTAAAAGATCTGTTAATGCAAAGTCTTACGTGTACTGACTGCAAGGTATGCTCCCTGGGCAAGCTTGAGGCCTTGTTTCAAGAAATTCAGTATAACAGCCAGGGTTTAAATGCAATCTATAGTGTGTTCCACTTTAAGGAAAGCAGTTGTTTAAAAATCAAAATTCAAAAGTGGTAAGCCTAGAGATGAGCAACTCTATCACATTCAAGTATTTGCTAATAAAATTATCTACTCATATTATTTAAATCACAAGTATTGGTATTTTAAATTATTTAAGCCACACCACTTTACTTATATACAGCTTTTTAAGTACAAGTGTTCTCTTTTGAAACAAGATACACGGGGATCCCTGGGTGGCACAGTGGTTTAGCGCCTGCCTTTGGCCCAGGGCGCGATCCTGGAGACCCGGGATCCAATCCCACATCGGGCTCCCGGTGCATGGAGCCTGCTTCTCCCTCTGCCTGTGTCTCTGCCTCTCTCTCTCTCTGTGACTATCATAAAAAAAAAAAAAAAGGAAACAAGATACACTTAACTAAAAGAAGCCAAAAGACATCAAAGCCTGTCTGTGGTTTCAAGGTCTCTTGTCCTTTATTTGATTTTATAAATCCTGTCTCCAAGATAAAGGGGAGATTTTCTCTCTCTTTTTTTTTTTCAATGAGTATTTATTGGGCATCTGCTATACACAAGACAAAGAACTAAACATGAAAGTACACAGGTAAATAAGACATGAAACTTGTCCGTTGTTACGGCATTTAAAAATACTATTAAGGGCAGCTCCGGTGGCACAGCAGTTTAGCGCCGCCTGCAGCCTAGGGTGTGATCCTGGAGACCCTGGATGGAGTCCCAGGTCAGGCTCTCTGCATGGTGCCTGCTTCTCCCTCTGCCTGTGCCTCTGCCCCTCTCTCTCTCTCTCTCTCTCTGTGTCTCTATGAATAAATAAATTTAAAAAAATCTTAAAAGAAATAAAAATACTGTTAAAAATATTATATGGTTACGTTAAAAAAAAAATAGAACATGAATCTAGGATCAATGCACCTATGTCTGACTCATGAGCATGTACTACCTATGGGACACAAAGTCTGTAGTTTCCAAACTGTGTGCCGAGGTACCTGAAGTGTGAAACTCAATTGACAAGGGCACTGCAGGATATTTTAAAATTTCCAAAGAAAGCACAGTGACATTTGACATCTGTTGAGCACTGCATTAACTACTAGCTCCAGGTAAACTCTTTTGATGACATCCTATCTTTGTGAAGCTGGGTTTTAGTGGTTGCTGTAATAAAAGAAACTGTGAAAATCAATGTAGAAAAGGAATGAGGGTAATGGTATTCAACTGGATTTCAAGGTTTTAGTTGCGCAGTACTCAAAAGGCACACATATCTATTAGTAAGTAACTGTGGTATTTAAGTATAAAAGAAAAAAGTATTTTCTTTTAATTCATGTGTATTACTTTTTCAAATGGCTACTAGATTGTTAGGACATAAATATGCATTAAATTCCTTGGACCTAAAACAAACATGATTGTTAGGTCCTTTCTGGCATAGGAGCACTGTAAAAACAAAATTCCCAAGACATCCAGGGCACCATGAACTTAAGAGTGGCCATTTATGACTCAAGAAATATTTCTCAGTCTTGTTTCCTTATCTGTAAAAAGCAAATAATAAAAGAACAACCTAATAAAAATTAAAAAATAAATAATAACACAACATCAGGAGAGTTACTATGAGAATTAAATAAGGTAACATGGAAGTATCTAACACATATTAGGTACTACCATGACTGGAATCAGAAATATCCAGGTTAGAATCTCAGCTCTAATGTGACCAGCTATATGATCTTGGCCAAATTACTCTGTCTCTTTCACCCAATTTCTCTTATGTTAAGTAAAAATAAGTAATTTCCCGTTGGGGTGGTTGGATTATTGAGAATTCCTGATTCCCCCAGGAAATCTCCAGTTTTTGCTGTGATACTTCAAGGAGTTTACAATTTGCCCAAAGTAAATTTTTAAAAATCCTAATAATCATTATTTCATCACTTTTTCTATTAAAATATAGGTCCTTCGAAAAACTGGTATGAAGGAGGAAATCTAATCAGAAAGTCAAAATGATTAGACCCCCGTAACTCCCCAACACTGAGCCCTAAAATGCTTCAGAGCCTGAAAGAGGTACCAGCTGGGAAGCACCCTGGCAAGAGAGGGAGGCTTTCGAGATACCCAGACCAAACTGTCACGGGCTCTGCCACATATTTCACATGGAGTTGGGGTAATCACTTCCCCTGTGTGGAACTCTTCCCACATCTGTAAATGGAGGATAGCAGCACCCACTTGGAAGGTTGTGAGGATCAGAAATAATGTATGTGAAGTATCTAGAATAGCAATTCCCATATAGTCAACAGCTAATGCATTGACACTCATAATCAGATGGGGAAAACTTATGGTGATGGTAATGACTACCAAAAATTTTAATCTTGTGGGAAACAAATAAAGGAAACTGTGGGCCAGGTGGGAAGGAAGTAGTCTAATCTTAAACATTTAACCAAAGACAAAGAGTCATCAAAGAAGTGTTATTTCTATTTAAATCTCAGCCAGAGGTGATGGCCTCCAAGCCTCCAAAATATCAAATTGCCAAATATAAAAAAGCTATTTAGTGAAAATCAGGAGAAAGGAGAATTCATTTAGTAGGTGCAGTCTATTGGAGTTTGCAAAGTTAACCGATGAGTCCCATCGGGACTTGAAGCTTCTGTGGGCTCTCTTCTATCCAAGAACGTGGTGATCCTAAATCTTTCAGCTGTCAGAGTAATTATAGAGTCAAGCATAGGTTTGTACTCAGCATGTACTAGCCTTGAATAAAATTAAACTTCACCTCTTTGGGAACTGCTGCTTTTTTGGAAAGTACAAAACAATTATGTTGCCACCCGCAGCCAGAATCTGCAGGTTATTTCTGCAGCTCACCTCTGGTACCTGGAACACATGGGGCAGGTTCAGACACATCTAGAGCTCTATACAATTGCTGAAGCAGATTGTGCCCTGTAAAATCCCAGCTCCTGGTCATAGGAGGCTAAGAACTTCCCATCAACCAGTTGTACGTGTAGTATAATGTAGCCAATTCTCAATTCATTAGCTCATATGCTAAATGTTGCAACTGTTTTTAGAAATGGTGATTTAACTGGGAAACAAAGGGCTTTTTAATTGTGTTTTTTTAGAAAAGGAAAAACAAAACTTTGGGTTTTGGTGTTATTTTCAATAGTACACAACATCCTAATAAGCTTGTATTTCCCATAAAAATGAACTGTGATGGTCTCATACTCCTGTTATCTGCTCACTTGCTAACCCATTTAATGCAATACTCTGCAATGGGTTTCATCCTCTTAGCACAAATTAGTGAAATTTCATTTAGTGGATGAAAAAAATCCATGAGTATCTCTATATACTGCTAGGCTACCAGTGCAAAAAGAGGCCTCATCAAGGTACCACTCACTGAAGAATTACTCAAAGACAACTGAATAAATATGGGATGATCAGTTAAACAGTAACGTTTAACAAGAAACGTAAATGTTAAGTATTCGAGGATGGTGGTTCTCTGATGTTAACCTGCTTCCAAGTCACATGGAGCGCTTGTTAAAAGCGCTCACACAAGATGGGCAGAGTCAGTGGGTCAAGGCATAGGTTCAAGACTTTGCATTTTTAACATGTTGCCGGGAACCACACTTAACAATTGGGAGGAGATGCAAATGTAATGGAGACCCAGATCTTGCTTTTAAAGAGTTGAAGGATACTTAAAGAAAGACAATAAGCACGCATACCAAAAAAGTCTGCCAGCTGATAAAGAAAAAAATGCTTCATGAGGATAAATGTCACAGTTATAGTACAGGTCAGAATCCAGATCTGCTGCCTCCCACAAAAGAACCAGGATGGAAAAAAGTAAAATGGCTGAAATTCAGACAAGATAGAGGGTGGTATGGGCTGGAAGCAAAGTAGTGCCATGGAAATAGTGTACAAAGAAAGTCTGGAGTCTTGCATTTAATTCTAGCTCTTCTCTAATTAGCTGTATGAATTTGGGCAAGGCATTTACTCTCTATAGGTCTTGATTTTTTTTTTTAATCTGCGATAGAAGTTATAAATTTCCTTTCAGTTGTAAAATTGATGGTGGCTACATGGAAGAGTAGGGACCTAAACTGATTAATGAAGGCTGCGTGTAACTGAGAAGTATGTAAGAAAGACAGGACTCATTACTGGTAGAGGGAGGGGAATGAACAAAGACAGATACAGAGGTCAAAATAATTCTGACCTTTGCAGATCAGGGGGTAGGTAAAAAAGATGTCTGAAAGGTAGCAAGGCTAACGTTTAAAAAGTGAGACATGAGAACGTCAAATGAGGCCAAGTACAAGGGGACTTTAAAAGTAGGCAGAGGATCTGAGGCAGAGGTCATCAGCATCGTATAGAGGGAGGTCCTTGAACAGGGAATAGCACACTGAAAATGGGAGTTTTTAAATCTAGTCCAGTAGTGCGGAATTAAACTGGGTAACAATAATGTTCACATCTCCAGAGAGCAGAGGGTATTAGTGAAGGCTGTCCATTAGAATCATAGGTGGAACTTCTCTAAAATATACCAAAGACAGAGACTGAGACAACGTGTCTGGAAATCTGTATTTTTTAGAGATCCAGCACTCAAATTCAGTATGTTTATGGTAGTGAAAATTATAACAAGCACTTTCCCAGATTATGAGAAAAAAGTGAAAGGCATTATTTTTAAAAACATACCTTCTTGCTGGCTTCACCCTTAAGCAGGATTCTCATTAATGTTCTGGGCAGACAGGATTTTTCTAAGGGTATTTGCTTACTAGTAAAATAACCTAATAGCATTTTAATGTTTAGATACCCCGAAACCTCAAAAAACTGTTTTAGAGAGAGCAACATGGCTATTTATGCCCTGAGGATTACATTAACACTGTGCCTAAAAGGCAAGAATCACTGCCTTGCTAGACTATTGAGTGGGACTCTTTATTACTCTCATTAGGGTAATGGAATCCAAGGAAAACCCCCAAAGGTCTCAATTTCCCTTCCTGTTACCATTTCAAAAAAAGACTGGCAAGTTTCAACACCTTTCGAAGGGCAGAGGCGGCCTAACATCCTGGTTTAATGACGGATCCCTTGAAGCAAATGAAGGAACTCTCAAGGAACTTAAAGAAATTGGTCTTGACTTCAGAGACAAGAGCTATTGGATTGTTTTGTATATTTTAAGGTTGGAGCTCTCACCTATGGCCACCCCAGCAACAACTCAGGTCCCTGCCGTCTATCCTGTCCCCTCAATTCTGTGTTGGGACTTTCTTCTCCTCCACTCCTCACTCCCAAAATGTTTTAGGCTTTGGAGAATAAAAACGTGTTGAATGTTGAGGAAAGAAACTGAGAACTACATAGGAAAACAAGTCTAGTCCTAAAACCAAAGGACATCAAGACCCTTGAGAGGAGGTCAAAAGAAGTTCCAAAGATGACAATGCATGAATTAATCAGACCTGATTTTTTTCCCCTAAAAGGTAGGAGAGTGTGTGTGTGTGTGTGTGTGTGTGTGTGTGTGAGAGAGAGAGAGAGAGAGAGAGAGAGAGAGAGAGAGAGAAAAGGAGTTGTAATCTACTGAACTATGCACTAAGTTTATACTCTGTAAGGCACATGTGCCCATATCCACTGACGGTAGTATCAGCTGAATATCATGTCAAGCTGTAGAAGTCTGTTATAGATTTCATGAGAACAAATGGTTAAATAAGGAGGACCATAGAAGACTTCAATTGTCAAGAAGAAGAGTAATTGTGGGGCATATGCTATCTTAGGCAGAACATTCTTCTTGAGCCCTGCCAGACAGTAGGGGGTAGTCTGACCTGACATACTTCAGACTTTCTGGATCTCTGTAAGGCTGTGAAGCATAGCAAGGCCATGAATACTTCTAGCTGTAAAATGCCTCCTTCTCACAGAAAAACTGGGGATACTTGCTTGCCTGAGGACCCATTCAGTAGCATATAAGCAGTCCCAAACTGCCTCCCATCACACCTGTGATTAAAACTACTCTTTTTTTTTAAGATTTTTATTTATTTATTCATGAGAGACACAGAGAGAGGCAGAGATATAGGCCGAGGGAGAAGCAGGCTCCCTACGAGGAGCCCGATATGGAACTCGATTCCAGGATCACGACCTGAGCCGAAGGCAGATGCTCAACCACTGAGCCACCCAGGTGTCCCTAAAACTACTCTTTTAAGAGAAGCTCTTGCCTCTCTCATTTCTCATTTACTCTATGGGACAGCACTAATTGTTAAAAAGACAGCAAAAGATCTATACGAAGAAAAGAGAATAAATAATCTAAAAGAAATATAAATATGAACAAAGGCTATAAATAGTAAATTAAAAGAGATGAGTAGCTAACAAACAAGCGGTAGCCAATATTCTTTCCCTGATTTTAAAATTCCAAAATAAAATAAAATCTCAGTTTTCATTTAGCAGATTAACAAAATTTTAAGTCTGATAGTATCAGATGTTGCTAGGGGAAACAGATACCCTGAAATCAGTGGGGCAGCTTTTATGCAGGACAACTCCCCCAAAATATTAATGTGTGTATCCTCCAATCTATCAATTCTACTTCTCGGAGTTTATCCTAACAGAAAAACTAACAGAAATATGCAAGGAAAAAATGTGTATATGAATATTCACTGTAGTACTTCTTACAACAGTGAAAAATTATTATGCAACAATGAAAAAGTGTTATAAAAAGGGGAATGGTTAAATTAATTTTGATATGTGCATAAAACAGAGTACTGGGACATTTGAGTGGCTCAGTGGTTGAGCAGCTACCTTCAGCTCAGGGTGTGATCCCAGGGTCCTGGGATTGAGTACCACATCAAGCTCCCCGCAGGGAGCCTGCTTCTCCCTCTGCCTAGGTCTCTGCCTCTCTCTCTGTGTCTCTCATGAATAAATAAATAAAATCTTTAAAAAAAAAAAAAAAAGAATATTAGGCAGCTCTTAGTTCAGTGAAAAAACCAACTTGCAAAATAAAATACTATATAATTCTATTTGTGAAACACACACACTCCCAGATACCCAGAAAACTTCTTGAAGGACAGGTAAAATATTGCTAATAGTGGCTGCCTCTGGCAGGTGGAATTAGAAGGAATCTACTGAGGGGAGCTTTTACTTTCAGTTTTAAACCTTCTGTACCATGGGATCCCTGGGTGGCGCAATGGTTTAGCGCCTGCCTTTGGCCCAGGGCACAATCCTGGAGACCCAGGATTGAATCCCACGTTGGGCTCCTGGTGCATGGAGCCTGCTTCTCCCTCTGCCTCTCTCTGTGTGACTATCATAAATAAATAAAAATTAAAAAAAAAATAAAAAATAAATTAAAAAAATAAAAATAAAATAAACCTGTACCACATGAATTCGTATTTAAAAATGTTTATAATATTTTCAGAGATATTAAAGGCTACTTTTTTTTTTAAAGGGTTTTATTTATTTATTCATGAGAGAACAGAGAGGCAGAGACATAGGCAGAGGGAGAAGCAGACTCCCTGCGGGGAGCCTGATGAGAGACTGGATCCCAGGACTCTGGGATCACAACCTGAGCCAAAGGCAGATGAGCAACCCCTGAGGCATCCAGGTGCCCCTAAAGGGTACTTTAAAGCCTCTTCTTTAAAAAAACAAAAACAAAAACAAAAACAAAAAAAACGAAGAAGCAAGAAAGAGACAAGAGATACTGAAAGATTCCCAAACTAGATCCCAAAGCAAAAAGGACAAACATCTGTGCCAGTGACCCAGCTTTAGCCAGGCCAGAGCAAAGAACAATGTGAGCTAGGGTCCCACAATGCCAAACTGACCTTCAGCCTCTTCAATAGCCACTGCAGAAGACCCTGCTGGGCAGCCTCAGTACACATCTCAGGTCGGAACTCTGCCATGTTTTCCACAATAGCTGAAAGGAGACAGGCGCCGGTCATTTGGGAGGGCAATTTTGTTTCCATCTGCAACAAGCTTGCTTCCTTTCCCATGACACGCCCCATATTCCTCTGACTTCCAGTATTCCTCCTAGCCAGATGCTGTATTGTCATTATTAGATTAACCAGGGAGATTTTATGGTTTATTTTTAATTCAAGTAACATTGCAAGTAAAACTCATAACTGAAAATGATGAAATTCACAAAAGGAGTAAGTGATAGATGTTCTGTGCTAATAGGGAACCACACTAGAGCAGAACACACAGAAAGGTGGCTATTTGCCTAGGAAGGCCTTCTTAGTCCTCATTGTACTGCAGTCCCAGGGACCTGTAACCAAAGACACAGGGGACTGGGCATGAAGCCTTAGGGAAAAAAATCAGGGAATGGTGAATTCAGTCTCTTCCCTTTCTGATTCATTCATTTTCAGTTCTCTTTCTCTGGATATTACAAGAGAAGCAAGCATGATCTTCTTAATTGAACAAAATAATGTGCACAGAGGGGAAAGGCCATGCTGGCAGGGGTAACTGTCAGGTACTCGGAAGCAAATATAATTGGTCCTGCTATATCCTACAATGGCCAAATTGCTGCTTAATAGAAAAATTAAAACTTAGGAGGCCAAAGGAAAAAAAGTTATTACATGACCACAATACTAAAAAAGGGAACTTTTTTTTTAAAAACCCCTATCGTTCCATTCTAATACATCCTATGCTTTCATTTCCGTTGGGGCCCCTTCAGCTCCCCATCCCAGGATATGTTACTATTATAAAGGAGATAGGGTTAGTTCCAAATTCTCTAAGGCCAATGCCCAGAACACATCAGGTCTGAGTTTTGAAGGAGAAAGAGCTAAAGAAATCACCGTATGTCTTAGGTTCTTCCTCACTCCTCTGCCCGTGTCAGCCAGTGGCAAGTTAAAGACTCAGTGGGCAGCCCTCTCAGGTAGTGGAATACAAATCCATGTTAGCAGAGTAGCAATGAGACCCCTGAGAGCTGAGGACCACCACAACACCCTAAGTTACTTTCTCACATTTTCCAGCAAAATCAACTCATTCATTTTAATCTCTTATGCCCTTATTCTGCTTACACTGTAGATGGCTTCCTGTTGCTGTTTAGAGTTGAATCCAATCATCCTGCCTTGGTTTACAAGATTGTCTTCCACAATCTGGGCAAACTCATGCCTCAGGTCCCATCTTCCACTACTGCTACCTCCTACTGCCACAATACATACCTACTCTTTTCCCAAGCCCATGCCCATGAACAGCTTTACAATTGTAACTCTCTCCCATCCAAGGGTCCTTCTCACATTTCTCTGTCAAAACGCACCTGTCTTCACGTTCAGCCTCAATCAGCTACCTTTAGAGACCCTTCCTCACTTCCATACTGCTGTCCACTGACTCCTATTATACCATTTGTCATTCTGTATTATCTTTCCTTTCTGTTTAAGACTTTCCCATCAGTCTGCTTCTTAGGAAGATCATGCTTAATTCATCTTTATTGTACCCCAGCATCCAGCACAGGGCCTCACAAACAGCAGGCATTCAATAAACGAGAGAGGGATGAACCTCCTGAGCTGATGGTAGGTGACCAATTTGAAACTAGACAGATCTCTAAAGCCTGCCAGCCTGGTGCTGTTTTCATTATACCAGGCCCTTTTTATTAAGTCAGTTAAGACTTTTGATAAAGTTTCTATTCAGCAAAATCCAGCATTAGGCTAACAGATGGTAATGCCAAATTCTAGCTCTAGACTGAAGCCAACCCCCAAAGTTACAGATTGTTGTGTTCTCTCTTCTCTTAGTCCCCTGGTGCCATGTCTTCCCTCTTCTTTATGACAATGCTCACAGAAGAGAGTATAAAACAAGAGAAATCTGTGGTAGACAAAAGAGCTGAGAGGAAAATCTAATCTAATCAAAATTTCTGCTTCAGCTGGGCCTCATTCATTTCTCAAGCTCTGTTTAAGATATGTCACCTTTGTTTTGTTTTTGTTTTTGTTTTTGTTTTTAATAAGACAGTGACCAGTGTTAAAGAGGACTACCCAAAAGCATAATTTTAAATAGGCTAATGGTTTGGCAACTTTGCAAGGAAAAAGACCTGGGAGATTCAAAGAGGAAGAAGGGAAATACTGCAAAGAAATCCACTTAAATTAACATATGATGAAGGTGCACCCAAATTAACAATAATACTTCAACTCTGGTTACATGGCAAACTACACATAAGACAAAGAAACACTTAACTCTTTTTAAAATAAACTATCTTATAAGGGTGCTCCACTGTACCAAAGTTTGTAGTCCCACTGAAGGAAAGAAGGAAGAAAAACCAATATAGGGGGATTAAAAATTATAAAATACACACTTTCTAAAGCTTAAAAAAAAAAAAAAATCACCCTGCATAGGCATGACTCTAACATTTGGAGGCAAAGGCCTGCTAACAGAAGTGTTTTTGTCCAGGAAGTTATCTACTTAATGGACTTCCAATTTTATTACTGCAAGCCAAACCAAACCAAACCTGCAGTTATATGAAATTTACACAAGGGTCTTCATTTTTGGAAAAGCAGTCTGGGAGCAGAAGGAAAGAAAATACCACTACTGTTGATTCTATTATGAAGGAAGAAAGAAATGAGCACAAAGCCCCAAAACAAACAAGACGGTTTCAGGATCACTGGTCGCCCTGCCCCTCACCTAGAGTATTATGGACACCATCCGCCTCTTCTTTCACAGATTCATCCAGGCGCTCCAGATTCTGCACAAGCAGGGCCACCACTTGCCCATCCACCTTCAGCAACAGAGAAGCAAAAGGAGGGATACATGTCACAAAACAGTCTCTCAAATGCTCCCATTCCCATACTCTGCTCTCCTGCATGAACAAAATAATTGACCACCCATGGTTCTACAGTGTGTTCTCTCATCCCATTATCTCTTTGAGTCTTGAAGTGACTCCAAGGTAAAGAAAGGGCAGGCTTCATTATCCCTAATTTATGATGAGTAAATCTAAGCTTAAGGAGACAAAGTAAAATTCAAGGTTACAAAGTTAGTGAGTGCTAGCACTAGCACTTGAACCCAGGCCTTTGGAAATCAAGTTTAGCACTCTTTCTACTTCTCTGTGGTACTGAAACAAACACCCTGGAAAGCACCATCTGAAATCAGGTCAATAGTTTGTTTTCAGGGGAGCCTGAGTGGCTCAGAGGTTTAGCGCCTCCTTTAGCCCAGGGCCTGATCCTGGAGACCTGGGATCGAGTCCCATGATGTTGGGCTCCCTGCATGGAGCCTGCTTCTCCCTCTGCCTGTGTCTCTGCCTCTCTCTCTCTCTCTCTCTCTCTCTCTCATGAATAAATAAATAAAAATCTTAAAAAAAAAAAAAAAAGTTTGTTCCAGTCAAAAGCACAGTTCTAGACCACAGCACCAAGAGATGTTTAGTTAGGAAGTTTACTCACCATACTTTACACAGACCTCAAAATTTAGGGTTAAACTCAAAACATTCCTAACATTCTATACTAAGCTATTATGAAACTATTACTTCTGATGAATTTCTAATTCCTTCTTGAGAAGAGTATTAACATAATAAAATGCCTGATATTTGTATTACATTTAATGCACAGAACAGCAATTAAATTTCTTTAATTTGATTCACACAACCTTATAGAAAACTCTCAGTAGCCACATCACAGAGCTGATATTCAGAGATTAACGCTTTAGCCAAGACCAAATGGCTACTGAGCAGTGGCAGCAAAAGCAAAAAACAAGCTTCCTTCTTTGGTGAAAGAACCCTTATACTACTTCACGCTCCCCTCTGTGCACAGTTTGTACTTTAGGGAGACTGCCCTTTGGGTAACCCTGATGCAAACCTAGGAAGGTAACTAAGGAAACACTACAGTGATTATCCACCTGGTAATGACTTCTCATCAGAAGCCAGTCAAGAACCTGTACAGGAACATAACACCTGCTGTGTGTCTGTGGTATACCCTCTCTGACTGCCTCACTGAGGAAATGGGAATAAGTTATAAAGATTAAATAAAATTATGTGGCATGCCTTACCCTGGGTCTAGATTAAACATTAAGTAGAGAGTTTGAAAATAGTTCTCGACCCTTTCTGACATCTGATCATTCACTATTTGCATCTGCCACAGACCAAGAAAAACTCCAGTCCTTTGAAGGAAGTCACCAAACCCTTGTTCATCCTGGCATACTTTTCCAAGGGTAGTACAAGGGTACGGTACGTGACAGACAGTCATTTTGCTAAATTCAAACAAACTGACAAAACACTTACTTTGTGTAAATGCAATCAGGTCTTTTATAAAAACTGTTCCATCTACTCTCATGTAATCCTCATAACTTTTATAGATGAGTAAACAAAGGTCCAGAGAGGTTAACTAGCTTGGCCTAAGTCACAAATGTTGTGGCAGTAGTGATTGGCTCTAAGCACCTATTTTTTCCAATCAGATCCTGTTACTTTGGGGAGGGGAAAACAAAGGAGAGAGAAGGAAACATCTCATTCGACTGACACTCCCGGAGCACTTACATATAAGACACCCTACAACACAATTCAAACTGAGCCCGAGAACAGAACAATGGCAAGAGGGACAGATCTTGAAATAAGACCCCTTTATTCTTTATTGGTGATACTTAAAAGAAGCATCTATCAAGGAGAAAAAACTGAAATTATTGACTAATATGCAAACCTGAATCATACATGAGGTAATTTCTAGGCTCTGCCGTTTATGGTGTGAAGAACAAAGCAAGACACTAGCTGCAGATTTGAGAGGGTACTGATGCCAGAAATGAGGGTGCCCATAAATACAAGAATGAGCTGTTTTCCCCTCTTATTCCAAGGAGGTACATAATCTAGCTCTCAAATCTCACAGCCAGCAAAAGCTTCACTGAAGAAATCCACTGCAATGTTTTCCTTAATTAATTGGACAATTTGAGGATGTGAGAGGAAACAGAAAAACATCTGGGGGGAAAATATGAACCATGTCACAGTTTGTTTTTCCCTAAATCACCCTGATTGACTTATAATCTCCCTGAATCCTAAAGCAGCAGACACTGCAAATCCACTGGGTATCACACTGCTTGTCGGTTCTACAAACTGCCTCACTCATTTCAATTGCTTATTACTGCTTTATCTGCATTATTTTTCCCTCTTTCCTTGATTCTTAGTTAACGTTTCCCATCTCTGCTGTCTGGAAAATGGTGGGGGGCGTGGTGGGGGGAGGACAGTGGCAGTACACAACGCATTCAAATCCCAGAACTGAATGGGTCTTTGGCTGAAGGAATATCTTTTTCCTTGCCACGGAAATCTAACTTCTAACAGACAGCTTTTTCAAGCTTGCAAAATGTGAAACTTTATGTTTAGCTGGGTTAAATGCAATTTTATCTGATTTTAGGAGGGCCAAAGCAGTCAAAATACATTCAGCTCAGAAAACTCCTGGGAAAATATTTGTATTATGCATAGCTCTGGATATCACCTAGTAGGAGCACAAAGTAACATTCTGTCTTAACCCCCTAGCCCCTTGGGTCTACCACATTCATGCCAATGTTTTGGACCTGTGGCTAAGCCTGAAACCAAAACAAATCCTGGTCAGGGACCAGAGCGTCAGCCAGAGCAACCCTGGCCTTGGAAATCATGAGTGTCTGAAGCCTGATGTCTTCTGGTAAGTCACTGGATACTTCAGCTTGTTAGCAGGTCTCCTAAACAATATTCTGGCAGGTCCTACTGAGACCAAGTTCAAGGGCATGTTCAGATATCCTTTTCCACTTGACCAGGGAAGAATAAAGAGAAAAGGAGGAAACTTTTAAAAAGGACAGATGAGAAGGTTCGAAGGATTCTTTTTCTATCTTGTACAAACTGCCAATAACCTTTCTTAAAGAGTGTGGAGTAAAATTTTCTACCTGCTATGAGTTCTGGAAATTTCATATTTGAAAAACTAGGAAAAAACTTTCCATATCCACTGAATCTTGATCACCCAGTAAGTTTTGAGGATACATACGGCAATATGGTCAGAATGCAAAACTTCATTCCTGCTGTCATTTATCTAGAAATATTTTAGCTTCCCCTGTTGCTCCTCCAATTCATTATCCACACAGCTGCCAAGAATAGTCTTCCTAAAATGTTAGGCCAGACTATGTTACTACTCCCTTGCTCAAGATACTCCAGTTACTCTCCTTCATACTGGCAATTCCACTCCACCTTCCTACCAAGGCCTACAAAATCCTGAGCAACCTAGCCCTGGCCGTGCTCTCTCCCCTCCCCCAAGCTGTCTGTGCTCAGACAATTTTTCTGTTCCTTGAATCTGTCAAGCTCATTCCTGCCTTAGGTCCTTTGCACTTGTCCCATCTTGCCCTCAGTCATTCTGAATGGCTGGTTTCCTCTTGTCATGCCGAGCTCAGGCCTTCCCTGACTGTCAAATCTAATGTGACTTCCCAGTCACCATACATCACATCACTTTATTTTAATCCTTTATGTAACAGAGAATCACTAACTAGTTTCTGATCTGTTTACTGCTTCTCCCTATGCTAGAATTTGAGCTCCATAAAAGCAGACTCTGTCTCTTGCTCACCACTATATACCCGATTCCTGGAATGTAGAACATACAAAGCACTCAATAAGCATTCAATGAATGAACGAACAAATGAATTTTGCTTGGGACAAATACAAATGAAGGTGAAGACATTAAAAGAAATGAGAAGGGATAAAAATGATAGGATCCAGACATTTACATAATAAATGCCTTTAAGGGCAACCGCAAACCTGCCAAGCTCAGCCTATGCATTGCCTGTGCCTCAGAAGCACAAATGCATTGCCAACCAACCCAAGCCAAACCACCACAGAACCTCAAAGTTGAATGTTTACGTAGGGTTAATTGAGTGCAAGAATGGGTATGGAGAGCAACCCCTGAGTCTCCATATCAAAGCCACTTTGTGAAACTCTTTACCAAATGGTGGCTCCCAGCCACCATGGCCAATGTCATGGCTCAGCCTCAGAGAGTCCACCTCTTCTCCTGGGACACCTGCATGCATCCCCCTGTTAAAGCTTCCCTTTGAGGCCACAGAAAGTACCTGCAGTCTTTCCTGATTCTTTCCCATCACAAGTGATTTGCTCCTTCTTCCCCACTTCCAGAGAAGCTTCATCTCTCACAACTGTTCTTAATATTCTGCCTCACAGTATCATTACTTATTTCATCTTTTTTTTTTAATCAAACATCTATCGTGCCTTATTTAGGTCCATTCTCTTCAAAAAAATTTTTTGAGTATTTATTCAGTGTTTTTTGAACATTTTTTGAAAATGAAAAAAAAAATGCTTGTTGAACTCAACAAACATAAACCTCTTGCTGCACGGTAGATGATACAAACTGTTTTAACTTGACACTTACTAAGTACTTAGTATGTCTCAGGCATAATAACACCCTTATGAAGATAATGGCCAACATTTACTTGGTGTTTATACTGTGTTGGACACTGTCCTAAAGATTTATTAAATATCTCATTTATTCCTCACTTCAGTGTTATGCAATAGGCACTACTGGTACCCCCATTCTACAGAAGAAGAAACTGAGTACAGAGAGATTAGGTAACTTTCCCAAGGACACACAGTTGGTAAATGATAATTTGGCCATTCCTTTGATGGGAATCACATCTCACGAAAGATTAACTTATAAATAGATGGTCTCTAAGCCAATGTGACAAGTACTATTACACATAAAGTGCTAAAAGAACACAAACTCCAGTCGGGGGATGAGCTTAAAAAACACTAAGAGACAAGCTTTAAGTCAGGCTTTAAAAGAAGAGTGGAAGTATTGCAAGTAGTCTAGGAGAAGCAAGGCTTGCCATGCTGAAAGCAGGTCTATGCAAAGGCATGGGGCTGCCAAGCACATGGCAAATTTGGGGACTAGTAAGTAAGAAATGACTGTAATCTAATCATAACCCTCAAGAAGTCCTAAGACTTCTTTAGAGAGGTATGCCAAAGAAGTGTCATTAAAGCAGTATACCCCTGCATTTACTACTCTTCAGAAAAGACTCTATTTTTCCAGGCTATCAAATCAGTTTGTTACAAAGCACAAATACTCACCTTTTGCTTAAGTAATAACTGTAGATACGGACCAAATTTTAAGCCCCAAAGATCCCCTAGAATGCCAGGACAGCACTCTCTCCCCACAAATGTGCTAGTCTATTGCTTAGGACTTCCAACTGGGAAAAAGACCAAGGCAATAACTGCAAACTGCACACCACAATAAATTCTGCTCTGTGCCCTCTAGCCTCTGCTCATGCAATTCCAAGCCTCCGATATTGGCCCCAAATTAAAACTACAAAGACAACTCAACTCTTGTAATATGAGAATACTTATCAAACTTCTACTGAACGCAGTGCAAGGGTGGAGAAAAAAAAACAAATGAAAGACCATCCACCAGTTCTGTTCTCTGTTATTTACTGATGGCTTCTGACTGGCTGCAGACAAGTAAATAATATATAGGAGTCTAGGAACGCTCAATTGTGATACACACCAACCCCACCAGTATAAAGCTGTTAAGAGTCAAAATCTTAAAATGATAATAATAATAAAAAAAAAAACCCTAAACAAACAGAAAACCCTGTGTAGCAGCTACCTAACAGCTCCCCAGACTGAGGATGAACTGTTTCTTTCCAAACAAACAATAAAATCTGCACAATCCAGCTTTTGTTGGTGGGCTTAGCAACACAGAAAACACAAAGGGGGCTTTTGTGTGAATTGCTGTTTCTGGGTACGTTTTACAGGCAGCAGCCAGGCTAGCTGCTCTCTCTCTCATCTCCCCTATTCACACAGGCAAAGGACGGTAATTAAAATCAGCCCAGGGACCAGGCAGGAAGGCTCACTCAGGGCCACTATAATTAACCTTTAGTAGGTAAGACTGCACAAATGCCACTGTGGGGACCCAGAGCAGGAGCAAGGGCCACAGCCTTCCTTCAGATGCTCCTCAAAACAAAAGGACAACCCAACATCATCCTTTTCTTTCTGCACAGTGGTTCAAAGGAAAAATAAAGGTCCTGAATTCTACAAAAGTGGCAGTTCGCTCTAGGAAGGAGCTTGAAAGAAAAATGGCAATAGAAATTTTCATCAAACTCAGTCACAAATAGCCCTGCTGGACTCCAGCCTCATGCTCTGTAGGAGACAGTCCTTCATATCCAGTGGGTTCACAGCCTTTCCATTCACACCAAATACCAGTAACAAGCATGGCACATGGAAAATTTCTAGTGTCAAGGACCTTGAGAGAGAAAGAGTGAGGAGAGGGTGGGTGGAGCAGCAATGGGGTGTCAGAATCATTTGGGGCCCCAGTCGCAGCCATTCTGATTCAGTGGGTTTGAGATGGGGCCAGAATACAGCCTAACAAACACCCCAGTGTTTTTAATACAACCTACTGCAGCCATCTTTGATAAACTATAAACTACATCAAAACCAGATTTTACAGACATTCTTAGAAGAAAAGACAAGATAGCAGAAGATAACAGAGGGAAACTTAACAGAGCCTAGAGGGAGACAGCATGCTGGGTGGACAGAGCCCCACAGGAAGTATCAGGGTATCAGGGTAAGAGGCTGGACCAGACTCCCTCCACCACTTGCCAGTTGTGGCACCTTTCCAGTCTTGGAGGCTTCTACAATCACTGGCTAGAGAGGGAAGCTGGTGTGGTGGGGATCTGAACACACAGGCTCTGGTGTCAGGGCCTGGCTGATTGACCCAGTGGAGGGCTGTCCTTCTGTATCTGGGTTTCCTCATGTGATGAGTTAAATTCTATGTTTAACTCACACAGAAACTCCTTCTGACTGGCTGCTGCCTAGAAGACTCTGAAGCCTTGCCCAGGCTCCACAAAAAAAGCACAGAGAAATCCATCGGCCCTGTCTCTACAGGCAGGGGATGCAACTCTGGCTGGATGAGCTAGAACATCTGTCCTTACTTTTAACGTTCCCCAATTCCCCATCTGTAAAATAATAATGGTATCTATATTCACTGGTGCTTGGAGAGGAGAGAAAAAACATCTGTGAAAAGGTTAGCAGCACCATGGTTAGGGTTAGAACAGGAACATGGAGTCCAGGAGAACACAGAGTCAAGGAGAACACAGGTTCAAAGCCCAGCTACGTGACCAGGGCAAACTGTCTTTGCCTTTGTAAGCCTCAGTGGCACAGCTGGAAATGGGGATATGGTAATATCCATGTGAAAGGATATGGTGAGGATCACATAAAGTGAAAGAAATGAGAAAAAGGGGATGCCCTGAGTGGCTCAGCGGCTTAGCACCTGCCTTCAGCCCAGGGAGTGAACCTGGAGTCCCGGGATCGAGTCCCACATCAGGTTCCCTGCATGGAGCCTGCTTCTCCTTCTGCCTGTGTCTCTGCCTCTCTCTCTCTGTGTGTCTCTCATGAATAAATAAAATCTTTAAAAAAAAAAAAAGAAATAAGAAGAAGCCTGCCTACAGTAGATATTTAGTAAATGCTAGGCCTCTATAACTCCTTCCTTAACACAGTTCCAGAGTTATCAAGTATCACCCCCCCAAGTTGCATTTCTACTTTCTCACTCTCCTCATTCAGGGCAGTCTCACCACAGAGCCCACACCCACCTGCTGCCACTCACAGACACAACAGGGATGATGCACATACCCACAAAGCCAACCTGGATGTGCAACTTACCAGAGCATCGATGAGTACTTCCGCTCCCTCTTCACTCTCATGAAGGGTGTCTATATCTGTTAATTCCTGAAGCAAATCAACCACAGCTATGGACACATGTGAAGAGTGTTAAGGGTATCACGTACATATTGAAACCCTACTGACATTTTATCAAACTCTTTCCTTCCCTCCTGTTTCCTTGTCAATCATTTTATTACCATTCACCTTTAATACACTGTAGTTTTATTAACATCTCTTCAACAGGGTTCTACTCACAGTGGGTGTTCAGTCAATGTTGTTAACTAACTCAGTCTTTTTCCTTATGCTGCTTTCCTGGTCACTTATTCCATAGGTTCACCGCATTTTCATAAATTTCAAATAAATTGCTCTGGAGGCCAACACCCTTAACCCTATCTCACAATTTAAATTCTTGGAACTCAGTATAATCTGCACTACCCTGTACAGTTCACCTTCGAAGGCAGTAACGATTTCTGAGATGAGATGGCTGGTGTTCACCAAGAGGTCGGCAGAGAGCAGGGCACAACGAAATCAGTTTCAGATGTAGAGGGAAGGCTTTACACTGGACTGCGCTAAACACTCCCCCCCACCCCCCAGCTCCCTCTCCTTAAACACTGAGCTACTGTGGACATAAAAGGAAGAACAATGAGAATTAAACACTAGGCAAAAATAGAAAGAGGAAAATATATATGAAAGAAAACCTGAAAGAGCGAACAAAGGAGTTATGTTTGGAAACTGTTTCCCTTCTTCACCCTGGAAACACAATCCCTCTCTCTCTCTCTCCCAACACATACACGGACACCGATACCGTGCTCTGCCGACCTGCATTTCTGAATGTCTACAAGAAGAAAGCACCGTGATGGTGACAAAAGCAAATCCATTATTCTTATTCAATGTGGGCCTCAGTTTCCTCATCTACAAAATAAGGAAGTTCAAAAATCAGAGAAATTTAAAAATTACACACCACAGGCAACTGCCAACATGTAACAAATGAGGAATACAGACATCCTAGAAAAGGGGCTACCAAACTGAACTTGGAAATCAGGAATGATGTGCTAGAAAATTGGTCAGAAAACAGGAAACTTAAAAGGATGAGGGCAGAGGGACAAGAAAGCCACACAGAGAGACTGGAATGTACAAAGGTACATGAAGAAGAGAATAAAGAGGATCAGGGAAGGAGGGGAGGACAAAGAAAGGGGAGAAGAGAGAAAATTACAACTAGAACTATATGAAGAGGGGATCCCTGGGTAGCTCAGCGGTTTAGCACCTGCCTTTGGACCAGGATGTGATCCTGGAGTCCCGGGATCGAATCCCACATCGGGCTCCTTGCATGGAGCCTGCTTCTCCCTCTGCTTCTCTCTCTCTCTCTCTCTCTCTGTGTCTTTCATGAATAAATAAATATAATCTTAAAAAAAAAAAGAACCACATGAAGAGAATAATATTTTGAAAGAATAAGCTAATAGCTGTGTGCAGGCTGCATGAAAGCACCTAGTGCAGGGGGTGGGGGTGGGCAGATGGGAGGCAGGATGAGCAGGTAACTGTGAGGGCTGGGCGGGAGCCAGGTCTGGAGGAAAAGATACCATGAACCCGAATTCAGAGACAAGGTCAGAACCAGGGCAGTTTCACTAGAACTGGAAAGAAAAAATAAAAGGAAAGATATAGGACACAGTAATAAGAATGATAGGACTTGCTCAGTGCCAACTGACATTCCAGGTATTTTATGAACATTTTTTGCTGAAAGAAAAAATATTAGCAGGTTTGTTTTATTCATCTGTAACTGATCAGTTGACCATCAAGCACAAGTAATTAAACTCTCTGTGCCACCTTCATTCAGTCTTTAAAGTGATATTGACCCAAAACACCAGAGTGCTACAAAACTTAAGACAACTTTGGACAAAACTCCTTTATGTGCTAGTCTAGTTTTCATTAACAAAGTAACCAGGAAGCAGGTGACACAGAAGACCACACATCATATTTGACATATAGTAAACCAAAACACTTAAGCTGAATTAATTAAAAAAAAAAAAAAAAACTGGCTACCAAACTAACCTCTAGAAGCCCCAGAGCTACCCCTGACTTGTAGGAACTAGTAGTAAAGACTGCAGTGGTCGCCACTGTAATAACTACCATGTCTAAAAGTCATTATGCCAAGCACTGTGCTACCAAATTCACACAAGGGCATTATAAGATACGTGTGATCCCTATTTTACAGATCAGAGAGGTAAAAAGCTCAAAGTGGTTAAGTACTTTAGCTAAAGGTCACTGCAATACTAAGGGAGAATGTTAGGTCCATCTGGTTCCAAAAATGATACTTTAGCCACTACACTTCATATTACTGCACAGGGGAATACATACCAAGTTTAAACAGGGCTAGGTTCAGGTAAATTCTAGCTAATGACTCTATTGTAATTATAGGGAACTGTCACAGATTTCTACCAAGAATTATTAAAAGTTTCAGGAAGAAAAAAGATGCTGAAAACTCCCCCTCACCCTCCTCATCTAAGAAACTCCCAAATATATGCTCTTAAAAAGTTCTTCCATATAGAGTGTAAAAATCCTATTATCTATTCACATACTTATTTAATATGCATGGCATTTCATCTCTCCATCCATCCATCCATCCGTCCATCCACTGTAGAGTTAGTTAGAGGTCTGTAGGACAAGAACATCAGGCATGTAGAGTACTATCATTACCTCCCTTGAATAACGCCATGCAGAACTAAGAACTCATATATGATGACTGTTCGTTAAACAAGAGCCTCAAGAGACAGGTGGGGTATATATGAAAGAACAACAGATGAAGAGTCAGAGCAAACATGAGGACAGGAGTCATGTCGTATTCATCTTTGCTTTCTATCTTTAGTGACCTGAACTATGCCGAAATTATCTCTAGTTGTATAATTCTGTCCAAGCCCCTTCAACTCCGTACAGCTTAGTTTCCTCACCTGTAAAATGGTAGCAATGATCTCTGCTCAGCCCATCTCACTGAGTAGCTAGAAGGAATAAATAACATCACGTAATATCAAAGACCAAGCAAATCAAAGTACTAAGAAAACATGAAAGTATCTTATAATAAAGACTGTTAGCCAAGTCTTCCCAGAGAACAGCGAAAGCCCAGCCCTCACTGTTGCCTTCACTTTCTCCCGAAGCCTCTAAAATCTAAAATGTAAGCTAACAACAGCATGGTCTTCCTTTCTGGGTCACAATGGGTTGGAAGATCTAATTTTATATTTCGGCTATGCCACAGACATTCAGATTGATCAAGTCCTTTTTCAGCCTCCAAGGTCTTATGGGCCAGATATCATATTTTTCTTTGATTAGTCTTATACCATGCTCACAGATGTGTCCATTAAACCTAGGAACTTTTTATAAAAAGGAAAAAAAATTGACAATGGTGGTAGCTTTATATAGGACAGGATAAATGTCTAACTTTCACCAAGGAAAGTCATTTCTAAAAATGTTCCAATGGTTATCTCCTTGCCTATTCTCCTGCTTCAGATGAGAAGTCAAACGTGAAACCAGTTATCAGCTACCACGACTGGTAAACATCTCATCAATTCTACTGCTAACTGATTTTACATAAATTCCTAACTTTCACCAAATAACCTTTCAGCAAGGCAGTAATAAGTCCATAATTTTAATTATCAACTCCTGGATAATGTAATATGACCCAGAAGACAGGGGTCATTTGAAGACCAGAAAGAGGAATGAGAACCAAAACTAAAGATAGACAGGCAGACTCTCAATCTTGATGAGAAAATTCAGCATGGTCTGCCGTCCATCCAACATTTCTTCACAAGCAGACTCTGGGCATGGGTGATAGGTTTTTCCACTGTAGTTACAATTTCATTTCACAAGGTAAAAGGCTCTCCCGTCCAAGTATAATAGGAAAACAGAGAGCCTGTCTCTCTGTGAATTACTAAAACACAGTTTTTGATAGCCTATTTTGTCATGTCGAGTAGAAAGGCCACCCCGCACACTCCCTCCGTACCTGTCCACTACTGGGGCAATAAGCTAGTGTAATAAGAGGTGAAGTAGAAAAGACCAGCTGAGCATGAAATGGTCCAGAATACAAAGGCTCTTGGAAAAAGAGGGTATTTACTTCCACTTTTTGGCTTTAGATATTTGCTTTTGGATATGATCCACGTAGAGTTTGGGTACAGAAACTAAACATTAATCTCATTAATCTCCAATGAGATGTGTCCATAAGGAACAAAGTTATAAGATGTAATTAGCAGATGGCATTTTTTTTTAAAGTCATTTCAAAAAGAATTCCTTAAAAAAAAAAAAATGAACCAGTCTAGATCCAGAGACTATACCCAATTTAATGGAACAAATGTGGGTTTTGTTTTGTTTTAATCTTTTTTCTTTTACTCCTAGGTTAGGACAGTGATTTGATATGGCTCAATTAATGCAGATGTATTTCAAAACACAAACACAATGGTCTTTTTCTCTTTTTAAAATAGTTGGCACAGAGCTACCTAGAATAAACCTGGACTCTTAATTTTCTCCCATTCCTAGATTAAACTAATATGAGGGAGAAAATGCACTCATTCAAGATTCATTAAATACCTACTACATGCTAATGGGCACTATTATGCCACAGGGGAGATGTCCAAAGCAGGTTACAAACCACCCTATCTTCCAGGGGCATGGAATTCACCTAAATCTCATAAATAAGATCAAATGTCAACATTAAGAGGTTCTTTTCCTAGATTACCATTTTGGCACTTTTTACCTGACCTGACTTTCTTCAGAGCATATTTAAATGGCTCCAGAAAAATGGGTGACTTATCAGCACAGATTATCAGGCATGTCAAACTACTGAACGAGAAAAAGAAGTACTTTCTTTTCAATGTAGTTTTGATTCTGGAAATATCAAGATGAGAACAGCTCCCAGCAAAACAACAGTTCAAGATACACAGTCTTGTTAGTGCTTGTAGGAATGCACTGGAGCAATAGCCAACTCCCTCCCAGTCCAATTAGAAGAAAGCCCTTAAGAGGCTCAAACACTTCCCAGCCCTATTCCTGCTCATTAACACTGGGGCTCTAACACATGGCACCCCTGACTATTGTACACATCCTCTGGGACAAGATGGTGTGTTGCAGTCAGTTTGTTCCACTTTAGCTTTCTCACACCCAAACTGCTCAAATTCAATTGATCCCTGCTGGTCTGAAAAAAGCCTGTCTGCTCTTTATTTTCCAATTCCCACAGTAATTCTTCACAAAATCCAACAGGACAACTTTGCAGGTCTTCCTGGCTTCCTAGAGTCTAAGCAAAGCAGACAGTAATTTAGAAAAGAATAGTTCTAATAACCTAAAATTATCCCAGACAAAAAAAAAAAAAAAGCTGTTCCATCAGCACCAATAATCTCTATAACTAACAAATTTCTCTCTCCTGCATATTAGTATGCAACCTGCTATAATAATGCCTTAAGCTACCATTACAATGAGACCTCATTTTTCTGAATCACAAACAGGTGGAGAGAAAGCAGACTTTGAACGATTTGGTTTACTCAATGTATATATATTTTAAAGAACAGAGCACCTACCTGGGAAGCAGTAGTCTTGATGTTTTGGGTTTTGTTTTGTTTTCAAGAAAAGTCATGAGCCTGATATCCTGGTTAGTTTGTACCGACTACATGAGCACATCAGCTTCTAGCACATAAGAAATGGCAATTTCCATTGCCAAGGTACAGACCATGAAAATAAACTTGAAACACACTCTAATCTCCACATCTATCAAAGGCTTACCCATCTCCAATGCCCAATTCCCTAATCACCCCCAAGCCAGAAATGACTCACACCTCAGAACTCCAATGGCATCTCGTGAGCATAATACTCCAAGGGCACTTACCACACATAGCAAGTAACTTGTAAGTAAGTGAGTGTTTTTGCTCGACTAGAGTTATTATTTCTTCTTTCCCCAAGAGGACCCAACAGAGCTTATCACAAAAAGGAGGAAGCCAATAAATGCCGTGATCTACCACAAGTACTTCAGAAAGGATTCCACGGACTTGTCACTCAAGTTGAGAGCGAAGCTAATAACATACAAAAATAGGATGCTTATGGATTTGATGCTGTGGTCATTTATTATTTTTGTTGGTGGGAAAAGGGGTGACAAGCCACCACCTAGGGTTTTATCTTCCCCTGTTTTATTCTTCCTTGTTCCTTTAGGCAAAATGAGTAAATATGGCTAAAACTGGGCCACAAAAACTGTTTAGCAGAACCTTAAGAAAATATCTTTAAATGTACCTTTGATTTTATGTTTCTGTAGAAACACTCCAAAAGGTTCACCAAAAAAAGGGGCTCTAAACATATTTAAATCACTTACTTCAAAGGAAGAATGGTTTTTTTTTTTTTTTTTTTTTTTTTTTTTAAGAATGGTTTTAAAAAGCAGTATTTCTAGAAGACAGCAGCTGTTGGATCCTATCTTGTGTTCCCTTCTAGCACATTCAGAGTGACTCTTCAATACTGTGTGAGGGGTATGCCCCTCCCTTTCTGCCCCTCACCCCCAGAAACGCTCTTCGCAGACCAGAATTCCACTCTGCAGCCAACCGATGGCTGGGATCCAGCCTCTCAAGGGGAGAGATGAGGCACAGAAGCGCTGACAGGCCCTCACGAGCAGCAGTGATGCAGAGCGCCAGAATAAACTCTGAAGCTGCTTCTCACGGTTGAAAGGACGAGGCACAAGCTGTTTTCTCGCATCCTCTGCCTCTTAAGGTTACAACAAACCAGCCTCTGATCCAATTAAAATCCCTATAGTTTATGTTTTCTCAGAGAAGGACAAAGCAAAGATGACCTGTGCTTGCCAGGAGCATAACCAGCCACATATGGTCTTGGTTGATAAATGAAGAGTTAAAAAAGATGAAAGATTTAAGTCTTGACTGCCATGAAATTGTTTATTCATGGTAAGGTGTTTCTGGCAGTTACAGCTGTACAACAGTAAATTGTTAACAAGCATCTCCTGAAGAAAAATCTCCATTATAGATCACAGATAAGACAAGAAGCAGAGTGCAGTGCTACTGGGAGATCAGCGTCCTGAAATGGGAGAGGATGTGTCAGATGCAAGTCAAGAGGGCCTACCCTTTCCTGAAACCACTTTCAAGAAAAACTGTACTTTGAGAAGGATGACATTTACCCTAATTGCTGCAGCTAATTAAAATTAGGTAATTAAAAAAATTTCAAATGCACTTTAAATTTGATGTAGGGCATAATTAAAAATCAGATTTAAAAAAAATATCATTAGGGCAGTAGGGTGAAGGTTGGCATATGAGAGGGGGGAAAAAAACACAGTTTAGCTCTGAGAAAACAGGAGGGAAATGGCAGTCTGTCAAAGTTATTATAGGGGGACTTGTTTTTTTCCTTTTTAAAGACCAGAACTTAACAACTTGGAACATCTGTGCCCTTGCCTTTCCCAAGTATGCCGATGTCGAACAGCACTTCTTGTGTCAGTCTTCTCCCCAGCAGGAACCAGGCTGGTGAATCAGCAAAATGTCAGGATCTTCGGAAAGCTGCTACTATTACTTTGAATTAGCAGGAACAGAAAAAGGGAACAAGAGTTGTATTTCCAGAAACAAACTTGGTGATTCCTGTGTGAATACACAAAGTAGCAGATGACACTGTGCAAATCTGTCAGAGATGCAGTCAATCCTAGAGGGGAAGGCTCAAGGTACACTTGAAACAACACTGGACTGGAAATCAGGGGCCTAAAGACCCAGGCTCAACCTCTACAGTTAGCTGTCCAACATGCAGACCTCTGATTTATCACAAAATAAAAAAATAAGGCACTGGGCTAAGTCATCTCTCAGGTCTGTTTGGATTCTGAAAATCTACCATTCTGTAGGTGAGTTAAAATGTGAAGTCACAACTAGAACTCTGTGAGGACTAGTCAGTATCTTGAATAGGGCAGATACCCAAACATGTAATTTAGCGACTGATGCTGCTTGAACATCCAGTCTAGTCCATTGTTCCTAGGGGTCTAGTATAGTGCCTGGTGCATAATAATAAGCACTCGAAGCATATCTACTGAATTAATTCATGAGATCCTATACTAAGCTGATCCAGAAACAAGCTAATCAACCAGGGTTTTCATACAACCCAGAATCCAGCAGTACACCCAAGGAACACACTCAGCAACCTGGGGACTGACAGAGTGATTCTTAATACTATCTAACCTTACAAGTCTCAGAAATGGCTTAAGATCACCCTTCAAGAAGCCTGCATTAAAATTATTCACTGACTTATTTCTATGAGAATTATCAGGCAGGAAAGAATCTAGTCAGACATGCTCTCAGGAGAGAGATTACCAGGAAGATGAAAACCACATGAAGCAGCAGCAGATTCCCTGTGAATATCATTCAGGCAGACTACATTTGTCTCATACCTTCAGAAATCTGGATTCAAACAGAACAACTATTGGAAGAGAATTTGCTTTAGTGAACATATCCCCAACCACAGGCACATCAGAAACCATTTGCAGAAAGCTGCTGCACATCTAAGAGCAAAGACAAGGTATAAAACAGTTTTGGAGGTCACCATTCAAATTTAGTTAAAAGTAGTATCTACTAAGCACCTACTGCGTGTCAGAAACTGCTTAGCCTTTACATGGTCTTCCTTAATACTCCCTAACAATGAAAGGCAACTCCACTTCCGCAGATGACAATTCTGAGGGCTGGAGGGGCACCAAATTTCATATAAGAAATGAAGCTAGGGGTCAAACCTAGGTCATCTGTTTGGATCTAATGCTCATTCAATAAATATTGCATGTTTCTGTGCAGCAAACCTTTTTTAAGGTATAGGGAATACAGCAATGGACAGAAGAGATTAAATCCCTATCTTCCCGGACATTCCAATGTGCTTTCTACCGCGGTTCACTGCCTCCTTTTGTCTCATCTCCACTGGGCCATCTGTTAGCAGAATGATGTCTAGATCAACAGATTCAAATCCTATCTGGCCTTGCCGCTATAATGGACCTGGAAAACCAAGATCCCAAGAAATTAATGCTATTAAGTTATGAACAGATACATCACAACGAGTTCCACACTAATAAGAGAAAATAGAGGACAATTAAGGATTGCCCAAGATTTATTCATAGATAAAAACAGATTTTCAAATAAGTAAAGAGCAGCGTGTGTTTCAAGATGGGAGATAATTAGAATGAAAACAGAACACCAGACGTGAACAGCAGACATCAGCAGAGACAGACAGGAGTAGAGAGTAAACAGTATTCCCTCACTCTGTCAGCCTTCCTACTGAGGACATATCTGAAAGGATATCTGTATTATCATGTCCAAGTAAGCCAAGAAGAGACTGCACAGCATTCAGCTCCACTAGAAGGTGGTACAGGTCTGGCATGGTGGCCACCACGTGCATCTCCTGAATGATGTCATTCAGGTCCAGCTCAGACTCCATAAACCTAGAAGGGGAAAACAAGACAGCATCAGTGAAAGGAAAGGGATACTCTCAGCAATGAGGAGCAAAGAGCAACATAATCCAGACAGACAATCTGTCAAAGTGTCTGCAACAGACCAACCAGGAAGTACACTCATCCAAACATCATACTGTCACACAATTTCCTTGAGAAATCAATTTCCTCATTACAAAAATCAATCTTGGATTCAGATCTCATTACAGGACTCCCCTTACTCTTGCAGTCACAAGTTGCCTTTTAGAGGCTCCTGAAGCATTTTGTAACATTAAATGATCTGCCCACCAGTCCTGTAGATTAGCTACCATTACCACTCAGTGTGGCAATCCACCGTGTTGTCCTGACACAGTTATCCTACTAATCCAAAAAGGGTTTCTCTTACCTGCCACTTCAGAGCAAGGGCCAATTATTCCCCTTGCCCAAAGGAAGATATTGGGATTCTCCTGCCATCCAAAAATACCCTGCCTTCCTCCAAACCCTCTCAGTGAGCTGATTAGGAGGTAGATACCAAAGTAAAGCAGAGCTAGTCTCTGGCATCCTATAATCACCACCAAACCTTACACAGTATGGTACTCCACTCACATTTTCACACCTGAACCTTTCAACAAATCTAGGCCCAGGCGCTAAGAACAAAAGTGCTCTGCATTCACCTCTCCCAGCCCTCCCCCAGTATTTGACATATAAGAAATGCCCACTAAGCCTTTGATGAACAAGACAGGAAGGTTTGCCCTGAGGAGGAAGTGAGCCAATCCACATAAAGCAACTGAACAATACCCAACTGAGAGTAATTGAAGGGAAGCAGTAGTTATGTCGTTGTTGTTGTTGAAGTAGGCTCCATGCCCAGTGTGAAGCCCAATGTGGGGCTTGAACTCATGACCCTGAGATCAAGACCTGAGGTGAGGGGCACCCAGGGGCTCAGTCAGTTGAGCATCTGACTCTCAGTTTTGGCTCAGGTCGTGATCTCAGGGTTGTGTAATCGAGCCCCATTATCAGGCTCAGCATTCAGGGTGCAGTCTACCTAAGATTCCTTCCCTCTCCTTCTGTCTCTCCCTGCTCACACATTCTCCTTCTCTCTCCGATAGATAGATAGATAGATAGATAGATAGATAGATAGATAGATAGATAGATGATAGATAATAGATAGATAGATGATAGATAGATAGATAGATAGATAGATAGATAGATAGATAGACAGACAGAGTGAGCGAGCTGAAATCAGGAGACACTTAAGCAACTGAGCCACCCAGGTGCCCCAGGAGTGGTTTAACAGACTCTAGAGTCAGAGTGCATTTGAACCTGACTTAGCCACTTACTTCACTTCTCTATGCCTCAGTTTCTCATCTGTAAATAAGATCATTAAGTTACCTATCTCACAGAGCTACTGTAAAGAGTAAATGAATAAATACATATAAAGCACTTAAGAAAAATGCCTGGCCTATAAAAAGCACTAAGTTTGCTCTCATTTCTTCTTCTCCTGGTACTACTATTATTATTATGTCTATCTTCCCTTCTAGAATGTAAGCTCCTTGGGCAGCCCTGGTCGCTCAGCGGTTTGGTGCCGACTTCAGCCCGGGACGTGATCCTGGAGACCCAGGATCGAGTCCCACGTCGGGCTCCCTGCATGGAGCCTGCTTCTCCCTCTGCCTGTGTCTTTGCCTCCTCTCTCTCTGTGTGTCTCTCATGAATAAATAAAATCTTAGAAAAAAAAAAAAGAATGTAAGCTCCTTAAAGGCAGAAACATATCTTTGTCTCTATACCCACAGATGCCTGCTTAATCAAAAGGCCTCAATTTAATTTTATCAGGGTACTTTAACTTAAAGAAAAAGAACATAAGCAGGGACTCTTAAAGTTATACATGCCTCACTCAGATGCTGAGGGGCTGGGCAAATACCACCTCTCCAGAAATCTGGATTATACAAAGAGGAAATTCTGGAGACTTGTGGGGGATCCCTGGGTGGCTCAGCGGTTTAGCGCCTGCCTTTGGCTCAGGGCACAATCCTGGAGTCCCGGGATCGAGTCCCACGTCAGGCTCCCAGCATGGAGCCTGCTTCTCCCTCCTCCTGTGTCTCTGCCTCTCTCTCTCTCTCTCTATCATAAATCAGTCAATCAATCTTTTAAAAAATAAAACACACCTGTGTTTCAGACCATATCCTTACCATTGTTTTTTCCCCATTACTGCTTTTAATCATAACATTTGTATATGTTTTTTCTAATTATAAAATGCCAATTTTTATAGAAAACTGGAGGAAAAAAAAAAGACAAGCTTTCAAAAAAATAAACAAATCCTCCATTATCTCAATGACCAGAAATAACCACTGATAATATTCTGGTAGGTTTAAGTAATTTTTCTCAACTCATAGCATTCCTCCCCACCCCATCCCCATCCCTAAAAAGTAGCCTACATAGTATAGAGTTCTATATTCAATTTTTGCCACTGTTGTTAACATAGGCTGAACAATTTCCCTTATCATTAAGCATTCTTTGACAACAGGAAAAGCCAGTATCAGCCGCTGCTGCCAGTCCTCCTCCCACAGCAAAGTCCCTCATCAGACCCAGCACACTCCCCTGGTGAGCCAGACATGGCTTCAGAATCCTTCTCAATAGTGTTCCAAGAAAAAAATCACTAATCGATCCCAGAGTGGGTGTAGTAGATTTAGCCCATCTGAAATTTCTATTCTAAATAATACATTTTAAAAAGCTACATGGAATTCCCTTGTGTGGCTCTATCATAATTTATTTTACCAATCCCTCTTTATCAGACATTCAGATGGTTTCCAATCTTTTCCCTTATAACAAAAGGACACTAAGACATATGTACTCATAATTATTGTGTTAGGATAACTTAACAAATTTTGCTATAGCTTGCCAGAGAGGTACCAGCAGTGCCTATCCCCGTCCTCAAAACCAGTATTATTTAGAATCTCGTCCAATTTGAGATGAGAAATATAATTTATTTTTTATTTTGCAATTCTGATACTAAGTTAAAACTCTGTTAATGTTACTAGTTATTTGTGTTTCTTTGACCATTTTTATATCAGGGTGCTCATCTTATTTATTGATTTATAAGCACTTTATATATTAAGGAAACTAATCTCTGCCATTATGTTGTAAAAAAAATAATAAAGCAGCAAAAAAAATTTGCCCTTTAATGTGTACATTAAGAGTTTTGAAAAGTCTAAGTAGCCAAATCTTTGCCTTTATGAACTCTATTTTACATGTACCCCTGAGTAAGATTTTTCCTATGCTGAGATCAAATATATTTTATGATATACTACTTCAATGTTTATACATATTTAAATGTTTAGGGGTAAGTAGATATATTTTAGCATATGATACAGGGCAAAGATGTAACTTTATTTTCTGCAAATGTTTGGCCAATTGTCCCAATACCATAATCTATCCTTTTCCCACAGATCTAAAGAAATACCGCCTCTATCATACACTAAATTTTAATGTATACTCTAATCCTTTTACGGGCTTTTCACTCCATTTCACTCATTTGTTTGCAAATTCCTCAGCCAGGACCACACTTCCACATTATCACAGTATATTTTACCTCTGTTACCACACAACATTCTGTTGTTTTTCTTTTCTAATCCTTCCTTATCTGCTCTCACCTGCTTAGTATCCTAATTTCAAAATTATCCTTCTCAGGATTCTCCTCCACACTAGTTTTTTTTTTTTTTTTTAATTTTTATTTATTTATGATAGTAACACACACAGAGAGAGAGAGAGAGAGGCAGAGACACAGGCAGAGGGAGAAGCAGGCTCCATGCACCGGGAGCCTGATGTGGGATTCAATCCCGGGTCTCCAGGATCGCGCCCTGGGCCAAAGGCAGGCGCCAAACCGCTGCGCCACCCAGGGATCCCGACACACTAGTTTTTTTAAGGCTCCTTCTAATACACCTTTTAGATCACTAGATTCCCTATCACCTAAAGTGTGCAAGCCAAATCAGAATCACGACTTGGAAGGTCTGGTGTAGAATTCAGATATTGGGGCAGTAGATTTGTATAAGCTTTGAACCTAAAAGGCTCAGCAAATCTCTAGGGTTTATTTGCCCTACATGAGTACTTTTTAAAAAATCTAACATGTAGGGAGTAACTTGACAAAAGATTTCTACAGTTCATCGGGAAGCACTGGCAAGGGCACTAAATAGTACTAAACAAACCAAGTCACAATGCATACAAGGAAGATTTGGGGACTTGGGGTATAATCAATGGATGAATGGAGAGAAGCCTCTGCTGGTATCCTGCATGGCTCCATCCTTAGGCCTGTTTTTTGTTTTTTAAAGATTTTATCTTTAAGTAATTTCTACACCCAGTGTGGGGCTCAAACTCACAACCCCAAGATCAAGAGTTGCCTGCTTTTCAGACTGAGTGAGCCAGACACCCCTTAGGCCTGTTTTGATGAACAACTTGAGTGAAGATACATAAACGGCAAAGTTAACAAATGTCATATAACACAAAGCTTATACAAACAGTGAACACAGCAGCTGACAGAATCCATCCAGAAAGTTCCTGACAAGGGCGGCCCGGGTGGCTCAGTGGTTTAGCGCCACCTTCAGTCGCCGCTGATCCAGGGCCTGATCCTGGAGACCTGGGATCGAGTCCCAAGTCAGGTTCCCTACATGGAGCCTCTTCTCCCTCTGCCTGTGTCTCTGCCTTTCTCTCTCTCTCTCTCTCTCTCTCTCTCTCTCTCTCTCTCTCTCTCTCCGCTGCATGGAGCCCGCTTCTCTCTCTGCCTGTGTCTCTGCCTCTCTCTCTCTCTAGTTCTCATGAATAAATAAATAAAATATTTAAAAAAAAAAGAAAGAAAAATGTTCCTGATTCTTGACAAGCAATAATGATGGGCCAAATCTAACAGGAGGAAAATAACCCAGGATCCACACTGAACACTGCACTGAACCATAAAGTCAGGTACAAACAGCATAGGGTGAGAAAGATACAGTTTAGTAAGAGCACATGTGTAGAAGGGACTGGATGGTTTTAGTCAATTTTAACTGCAATACAAATCAGACCATGAGACAGTCCTGCCAGGACGGAAACACCCAGCACCAGGCACACTCCCTGGTCCACCACCAAAATCTAGCAGGTACTTGCCAAAGGAGGGAGCAGAGGAAAGTAGCTGCCACAAAAACTGCTGTGGTTTTACCATGCTTAGAAGAAGATGAGCTAATGTATCATGCAGATCAGATGACCCTTAAGGTCTCTGACATCTGTTATAGGAACCATACTTTATTTAGGAGGGTTATGGAAACTAATTTGGGGAAGCAACTGAGATTATAAGGAGTCTAGACATCCTCTCATGAGAGAATGTGCTGAAATTCTTTTTCATTCCACGTTGAAATCTTATGAGTCAGAGCTGCCAAAGATGAAACAGGTTTCTTTGTAAAGTTAGATCTTTGTCACTGGGAATAATTAATACAGGGTGACATAAAAGAAACTCAAGCAGGAGGACTGTACCTTTCAGTCCCTTCCAACATGGAAATTCTTCTTCCACCTATGTAGTTTTAACCCAGTGTTTTTAAGTTAGAAAGTCATAAAATTACCAAAACAAGCAACTTTTGTCAATTGTGAGCAGGGAAGCCTCACAAAAATACCACTGGGATCCAGTGTTACACAAACAATAAGCTAGAGTGGGAAATGCCTGGATGTGGGAATGAGGCTGACCTGGATCACATTCCCAGCCACATTTACAGGCTGTGTAACCAAGAGCAGGGTGTCAACAAGCATTCACAGGGCATGTACTAGGTGCCAGTCACTGTGTTAAGTACTGTGGATATAACAAATAACAAAAGCATCCCAGCTGTCTTCACTGTTCTCGTGGAGCTTCTAGCAAGGAACAGATCTAAAAATTTATTCAATGTAATTAATCATAAGAATTCCAGTGTTGCCCAAGAAAACTGTTATTAGAACACAGAGCACAGGGCCCCAGTCTGGACAAGGGAGATGGAGATTATTAACTAACCTATCTCTAAACTTCAACTTCCTTAAACTTCCTAGCTGAATTATAGTGAAGATTAAAAGAGATAATAAATATAATGTGCCTAAAACAGTTGGCACATAACAGGTGCTCAATATATCTAGGTACCCTCAAGTCTGCTCTGCTGTAACAAAGAAAATTTTCTTCTCTTTTTGCTAAGAATAAGCCTACTCATTTAAAGCACACACGACAATATTTGTAGAGGACTGTCTAGGGATTAGGTGTACCTTTAGCAACAGCTGACACACAGCTGGAAGAAAGGATCAAGTTAGAGGTCAATGGGAAGCAACAGAGCAACATATTAAAACAGTAACCCAGGCTGAAGCGGGGTCATCGATTCCATCTGGACTGACAGAGAATATTCTGCTCGTCTGCCCATGTGCATTTGTTTCAGACCAGCAGGATGTTCTCCTTCAACCACAAGAGTGAATATTAGCAAATGACCAGTGAAGTCAAAAAATACCATAAAGGCAACAGAAACCAATGAGTCCTCCTGCAATCATAAAACCAGCTATCAATGCATAGGAAGCATGACATTTCTTCCACCCACACAGATCAGCAATTCTCGAAGTATGGTCCCATGACCCCAGAATGGTGCAGGAGGTGGCCAGAAACCCTTTCAGGTGTGTATATGATCAAAACTATTTTTATAGTAAATCCAAGACATCATCTGCCTTTTTCACTCTCATTCTCTCAGGGGCATACAGTAGAGTTTTCCAGAGGGCTGCACAACATATGCTTTCATTGTCCTGAGGGCTAATGAAATGTGTTCTGAGGGCTAATGAAATGTGTTTTTGTATATTCTAAAATTTCCTAAGATAAGCATTTTGGGGTACTCAATAATTTAAGAGTGCAAAGGGATCCTGTGACTAAAAAGTTTGAGAACCACTACACTAAGTAATTCCACCCCTACAAAAATGAAGAGAAGGAGGGGAGAAACACACTCTACTCAGTGTGATGTTTGGGAGAATGATCACACAGTGCAAAGTAGACACTGCATAAAGGAGAACCATCAATTGAATCTGAAATGCAGCCAAATGAAGAGAGGCATTTTTGGGTATGCAATCAAAATGACAATTGCATATATGGGAAAATAAATTTGAACGTTTCTGATCTCAACCGGAAAGTTTCATTCAAATATGCTCTAGCAATTTTCATCTTAATTGCACCTCACTGGCTAGAGAATTATAAAAGACACTGCAACAGTAAGAATTCAAGAACTCAAGGTTAAAACACAATGTAGTTTCCTAACTGCTTTTGGATATGAAAAAAAAAATGTTCTTTATGCATAATTTCAAGTTTCAAATGTTATGACTTAAAAATTAAAACAGTGTATAAATTTGTCTGGATGGAAAACACTGTTTATTTTTTTTTAAATAAAATAACATTTTCAGGGTGCCTGGGTGGCTCAGTCAGTTAAGCTCTGCTTTCAGCTCAGGTCATTATCTCAGGGTCTTGGGATCAAGCCCCACATTGGGCTCCCTGCTCACAGTGGGGAATCTGTTTCTCCCTCTATCCCCCCCCTCACCCCCCCCCCACTCGTACTCTTTCCCTTCTCTCTCTCTCAAATAAATAAATAAAATAACATTTTCTTAAAGCCACTTTATAAATTGTAACACTGGGGGCACCCAGGTGGCTCAGTCAGTTTAAGCGTTTGCCTTCAGCTCAGGTCATGATCTCAGGGTCCTGGGATCAAGCCCTTCATCAGGCTCTGCACAGCAGGGAGTCTGCTTCTCCCTCTCACTCTCCCTCTGGGCTTTCCCTCCCATTCTCTCTCTCTCTCTCAAATAAATAAGTAAAATCTATAAAATAAATAAATTGTAACACTGGAGCCCATCTGTGGTACCTAAGATGTAGATGGTGAATATAACCCAGAGAAACTCACTGCTCTAAACTGGCAGAAGTAGGGCAGCCTACTGATGCCTGGGTGGCTCAGCGGTTTAGCGCCGCCTTCGGCCCAGGGCGTGATTCTGGAGTCCCGGGATCGAGTCCCGCATGGGGCTCCCTGCATGGAGCCTGCTTCTCCCTCTGCCTGTGTCTCTGCCTCTCTCTCTCTCTGTGTCTCTCATGAATGAATACATAAAAAATAAATAAAATAAAAAATAAATACCTACTACAAGCAGACAAAGGCAATATTGGCTTTCCAAAAAGTACCGTGGTTCTTACATTTCTAGGGTTAGCAACCTACAGCATAGCTTCCTTATAATGTATCCTCAGGTTCTAAGCAATGGGAATGTAATAAGGATGACCTCAACTATAGAAGATCTCTCGTGTTTACTGAGCACCTACAGTATGGCAGGTACTATGCTAGGTACTATAAACAGAGACAAATAAGACACAGTCTATCTCCTAAAAGATACAAAGAGTATAATGAAGGAAAACTGAGTAAAGAAATAACACTAAAACAAATGACAAAGATGTTAAAGACTGATTACATTCACTGTGAGCAAGATTTTAGGGAAAGAGACCTGCCACAGTAGGGAATTTGGCAGTAGCTATCAAAGTTTAAAATACATCCCCTTCAAAAAATACATACATACATACATACATACATAAAACACATCCCCTTCAATTGGAGAATTCAACACTTAGGTATCTATCCCATAGAAATAATGTGCATTAAAACAAATGTACATGGAGGTTCACTGGAGCATTGTTCATAAAAGTCAATATTTAAAATAATCAAATTTGAAAAATAGTAAAAAAAAATCATGGTATCTATCTCCACATCATGAAACACTCCATACCAGTCACAAAAAATAAGGTAATCATGACATGGAAAGATCTTCTGTTATGTAAGTAAAATCATCAAGGTTCAGAATATGGGGCGCCTGGATAGCTCAGTCAGTTCCACGTCTGCCTGTGGCTCAGGTTATGATCCCAGGGTAATTGGATGGAGCTCCATGTCAGGCTCCCTGCTTGGCAGGGAGTCTGCTTCTGTCTCCCTCTGCCCTTCCCTCTTCTCCCCCTCTGCCCCACCCAGCTTGCTCTCTCTCTGTCAAATAAATAAAATCTTAAAAAAAAGGTTCAGAAAAGGTACAGTATGATTTAGGTAGGGGGAAAAATTACATATATAAATATATGTATAGAAAATAATCTAAAAGAATACTCACAGAGACTATCTCCAGGTAGTGGAATAGAAAGGGGGTCTGTGCAATGAAAGAGAACTTTCATTTTTTCCTTCACTTTTGCACTGTTTTTTTTTATAATGACAGTCTATTTGTGTCTTATTTGTATAATCAAAACACACACACACACATCCATAGACACAGACACAGTGCAGTATGACAAGTGCTATTATCTGGTAGAGGTTAGGACTGATCAGTCCTATTAAAACTGATAGGACTCTGGCATTGGGAAGGCTGAGCTCTGACTGAGCTACTCCTCTTGTTAAAGAGGACCGTGGCCTGGGTGGGTCCAGTAACCAGGTTCTCCTCTCTCCATACCTCCTCATCTACAACACAGAGAGGACATAATGAATCACAATAGCCTCACTAGGTTGCCGTGAGGACTCTATATTCTCTGATACCTCTGTGCCTTTGTTCATGCTAATCACACTACCTGACAGGCTTTCCCATGTTCTTTTCTGCCTATTAAAATAAAAATCATTCTTCAAGGCCCAGTTCAAATACCACCTCTTCTGTGAAGCCCTCAATAGCCCCCAACCTGGTATTCATGGTTTCTTTCCCTATGCTCCCACAGTGCTCTGCTTGTATCTCTTTTAAAGTATATTTCCTTCTACCCTGCATTTATAGACAGTCTCCCTAGTAACCTATAAACTGGAGTACAAAGACTGTACTATTCAACTCTTAATTGCCTAGGGGCCTTGAGCCTATTAAGATTCATTAAAAGTATATGTCCTGGGAGGCAGAAAGACAGGGAAGGAAGAGAGATTTAGAACATTAAAATCTGTATAAATATGAAAATCCCTTTAGTTAGAATTCATTTTTCCCCCTATCTAAATCATACTGTACATATTCCACACCCACATGACGGGTGATCTTCCCATGTCAGTCCTGTCAAGATGAACTGAAAAATACCAGATTCTTCACAACAGCATCTCACAGGACACAGAGGTGCTGGTGGAGGCAGCAAGGACATAGACTATCATTTCATGAGCACTTATTGTGTGCCAGCCAGCCACCAAGCTAAATACCTGCCATCATGCTCACCGAATCTTCACAACAACCCTGTGCAGGCGGTATTATTTCTTTGTACAAATGAGACATCTGAGGCTAAGAAAGGAAAAGTGACTTATTCAAGGTCACATGGGAGTCACACCCATATCTGTCAAACCGAAAAGCCCTTGACATTTTCTCAACAGAAAATCTATCATTAATGACAGGCATGGTCAGTTTTCTCTGCACCTTGAGAAGAATAATGCAGAAAAGAGTTAACATAGCAGAGTTGACCTTTAGAAGAGTCTAGTCCTAGTCTGGTACTTGGCTTTTGAAAGGTCCCCTAAGTGGTAAGAGTGTTTTGCCCAAATGGAGCAGCACTTAACATCTGCTTTCCTTCTGGGAGTGCAGAATTTTGATAGTCATTGCTGACAGAGAAGGCCTATATAACTTGTCCTCAATAAATATATCCTGGACTCTTAGGTCTCAAATGTGCTTCCCTGGACAGAAACACTGCACACATGTTGATGCATTTCACTGTTGGGAGAAAGGAACATGTCTGCATGTAACCCAGTCAGAGAAAAGACAGGGAGCCTAGACATGAATTTCTCCAGACTCTGTCTGACCTTTCTCTCTTCCTGATCCTGTTGTGTGGCCAGACTCTGAGCCCTATGAGTCTTTCCAGTGATTTCCCTAACACGTGGGTCATTGTGGGACTCCTGACATAAAGCACAAAAACCAACACAGGCAAAACAAACGAAAAACAAAACAAAAACAACAAACAACAAACTTATCGCATAGAAGGACAGAGGGTATTAGCAAGACAGAGCCTTACTTTTCTGGATTGTCTGGAAACTTGATCCGCAACTCTTGGTTTTTGTATGATCTTTTTTCAAATGTAAGGATCATTTTCTTCACTGAGCTCTCATCTAGTGGTTCCTCCTGGTATAAAGGGAACAAACAGCAACAATTTTAGTCCAAAGGGATTTCTTATTCACTAATCACTACTTCTTTTCCATGGCTCTTAGCCATTTGCCACTTACCTTTCTGGGTTAAATATACAGTACATACTTTATCTTCCCACTAGAAATAAGGTTAAGGATCTAGACCACATGCTATGTTATATCACTGTCTCACAACTAACTCAGGAAGCTCCATTTAAGGTTTTAAAGATTAGCTCATTCAACAAATATTTCTTGAGCATACTGGATAGCATGTACTAAGCAACAATATTAGATAAGGATTATTTACTATTTACCCATCCTTCTCCTTATTGTAGAGATAATACCCAAGTTTAAAAGAACTTGTTCAAGGTCAACACCTGAGTCAGTGACAGTGGACCTCAATCTTTTCTGCATGCCAAGGATCAGCAAACTCCTGACCATAGGCCAAATCCAATGCATGGCTTATTTTTGTACAGCCCATACCATAAGAAAGATTGTTAATTAGCAACAGTCACTGCTTGAGTTTCTTACACATTACTGTTTTGGGTCCTTATTAGCTGCTGAGAAGAAAATCAGAGAGGTACCTGTAGGCCTGATATAGTATCAAGAATTTAGTAACCACACTCAGGAGAGGCATAAAAACTAGGAGACCATACAGTTTTCTTATTTCAAACACTGGAATAATAACTACAAAGGTAAATAAAATGAATTTTTGAAAACAGAATCATCTCCCCCCCCCGCCAAAAAAAAATCTACACTAAAATTTCAGGAACATTTTCTCTTCTGTTTCTTTTTGAGGTTAAAGTCACATGCTACAACACTCTGCCTCTCCAACACTCAACTCCTGGCATCACAGCTTTTGTGACCACTGAACACAACTCACACCTAAAAGTACTAATTTTTTTTTTTTTTTTAAAACCTTGCTATTAAGAGAACCAGAAACAGATCCTTTTGGAAAGCAATGAACCATCCCTAACTGTGTTAAGTGCTCCAAAGTGTTAGCTATTACTTTATTAAATTTCAGTGTCAATATATTGGGTTTTAAGTAGGAGTTATCTATAAATTCGTTTTGGGCATGACAAGATTTCTTAGATTTTATCAATGACCCCTGGCCACTGAGGGCCTCTATTGGACTCCCACCCCATCCCCAGTATCTACAGCTTAAAGAGAATTTTTACAAACTAAACTCAGTGCCCTGGGTCAGTCAGGACTCAGAGTGGAGCTTCACTACATACTAGCCATGTGGCAATGTTACTTTGCTGAATATAATCCTCAAGCTGTCACCAAGTCCAACTGACCTTAGGAGTCTTTCTTGAATTCATCCACTTGGCATTCAGAATAAAATTCTAAATCCTTCTCATGACCCAGATATGGAAAAGTCTGGCAGGATCTGGCCCAGACAATCTCTCCAACCCCAAACCAGAGTAAACATCCCTTTTGGTGGCCCATGTCCACTTATTCACTATTGACTCTCCAGTACCGATCACAGTGCCTGGCACACAGCAAGTGCCCAGTGAAGATGTAATGAAGGAAGGAAGGCAGGTAGGAAGAGAGGGAGGGCAAAAATATACCTGTCTCTTTCAAGGTCAGGGAGATGACCTAAAGAGATGAGGTACATTAAAATGTTTTACAAACTAGAGGACGCTATATTAACCTAAACTCTTATTATTGTTACTATCAACAGGAACAAAGTACCCAATGTACTATGAGGATTTCACTAAGTAATTGAAATTTTTAGGAAGGGTTAAATCATTTTCAAGTAACCCCAATCTCCACTTCTTTTCCTTCCCTTACCTAACATTTTGCCCACCCTGTAGAAAAAAAAACATATTAGCGTTGATACAGCTCACAGGATGCCCCAAATCTTGGCCTCTCAGGGTTTGGCCTTCCCTCCTTTAATTTCCCTCCAATGCTGGAGTAAAACTGAATTATCAGTCTTAGTCATCGACCACAGCAGTATCTCCAATAGCTCAACGTCAGAAACCAGAGGGAGATTTCAGAAAGATGAATGCTGGTGATGTAGCACAAAAAGGACAATAATATTTTACAAGTCCACGTGACTTTACGGGGGCAAACATCACTTGTTTTTCATCAAACAGGACCTTGGTGGCAGTGAGAAAATAACTCCTAGACTTGTAGTCTTCCATGTGTCATTTTTACAAAGCGATCTCTTTTTCCCTTGTCCCCTAACAGAAGGCCTGGTCCCACACTACATTTCTGTCTCCTAGGCTAGAAACCACTTACCCATGACAGCTACTATCCTAATCCTCCAGTACCAGCCTTGCCCTACATGGGAATTATACCTGCCAATTAACTGCTGCTGCAGGGCTAACAGATTGAGCAGAAGCTAGTGGGGGGGGGGGGGGGGGGGGTGGAGACGCAGGGAACAGGGAAGGAAGGAGGGAGGATATGCTATACACACTGTTTGTCTAAGCCTAGCAGGGCTGCTGCCCTTAGAGAGGAAATTCAGGACTGTCTCCCACCACAGATTTCCAAAGCACCACCATCTTTTAGGGGCAGATCCCCAAATTAGCAGAGCTAATTTGGGGGATCCTAATGAGGAGAGAGTTATTGTCACAATATAGTAAAGACCTTTTTGGAATATGAATCCATTTTTTTTCCCTTCTCAGATTCACACTCCAGCTTCATTTTTTATATCCAAACTTAGCATCATGTCTTTCAGGGAACCAAAAAACAGCTGGCTCTTAAGAATCTATTTCCATAATTCATATTGAACAAAATGCCAGAGTGAAATAACATACAAGTTAATACTTAAGGATATAAAAAGACACTTAGGTAAGGTCATTTTATTTTTAATCACTGGTATTTTACCTCTACTCTTTTTAGCTTCGTTCATTTATTCATTCAATAAATATTTATTAAGGGCCTACCAAGAGTAAGGCATTGCACCGAGTGCTAGAGATACAGCTGTGAACAAAACAGAGCCAGTCCCTTTTACCTAAGAGGTCGGGGAGAGAATAGCAAATGAGTAAAATAAATAAACCAGGATCTCAGATCATGGTAAGTGCTGTGAAGACAATATACTGATCGAAGTGATAAGAGAAAGAGAGAATGATTTACAGGGCTACCTCAGAGATAGGAAAGGCTTCTCTGTCTCTGAGGAGGAGACATCTGAACTGAGACCTGGATTTCTCAGTTCAGAAGAAAGCTGTCTTGCAAAGCATTAGGGGAAGAGCATTCCACGAAGGGTACAGAAGTAAAAAGGTTCAGCAGTAGGAACGAGTATGCCTTAAGGCATCTTGTGGAACAGCACATAGCACTTTTTTTCCTAAACTGTATTTTTCAATTATACCTAAAAAGCTAATCTCTTAGCTCCACCTTTGAACTTCTCCACCTTTGTGGCCTTGCTAATGACATCTCAACTGAAAAACCTTCTTCCACTAGTTTGAAAATTCTACTCCTCTTTTAAAGACTACTAACTATACTAAAAAATGGACATGCCTTCAATGTGTCTAGTCTAAGAAGCCTTCTGACCCTCCTCAGTCAATAGCAACAGCCTCACAGTTCAGTGCTCGGGCCTCGATTATGGCACATAATCCAGAATAATTTAAAAACTCTATCTATAATGATCTTTACACTTTGAAAATGCTTCCTGACTCCATTATTGCACTTCACCTTCATGTTAATACTGTGCAGTAAGTATTCTTAACCCTATTTCACAGATTAAGGTGAAAAGCTCAGGGAAATTAAGCATTTGGCATAAAATGAGCCTCTACAGATATGGTGTCATGGCCAGCCTCGTCTGCCACCTTACCTCTTCCTCTTCCTCCTCGCCCTCTCTGTCAATAATCTGAAGCAGTCTCTTTTTGTCATCATCTGCTTCTTCTACCACTGTCATTTCCTCTTCCCGATAGCGGCCACGGTCTCTGGGACCAGCTTGTCTCCGACGCATTTTCAGCTCTTCCTCTTCATCATCCCGGGGACGTTTTGTGCCCCTGTTGGGCTGAGAAAGAGAAAAAAGAAACATAGGATTCCAGAGCTGGAAAAGATCTAGAAGGGCATACATAGCAGCCATTCTAAAAGCTTTCAAGGATTCACTGATGAAAAACTCCATACAAAATGGTTTCTCTCACAAAATGAAGCCAAATTCCAAGCGGTCATTTTTTCAGACCTGTAGCAATTTTATAAATACAGGACTGATGTCACCTACAAGGTTGTTGGCTTTTTTTTTTTTAACAGAATTTAAAAAATATGCGTAGTTTTACCACTTCACAAAAGTTACTGTATATATAGAAATCACAGGGAACACAGCCACTCTGAGACACATTCGGCTCAATTTACTAGTTATGACACAATCCCCAACACTAATCCCTCTGCACACGGTTGTAATTCATGTCTAAGAAAAGACTACAGTCACTCACAAGTTCTCATGGAGAAGATTACACATGCAACATCCAAGGGGCTACTGCACTCCGAAGTCCCTACTTTACAGAAGAGCAGGGTAGAAGAAGGCCCAGAGGTAGTATTACCCAAAGATGCAAAACCAGCAGAACTGAAAACACAATGGACACTTCCCGACTTCTGGTCCAGAGCTCTGTCTGCCCCACTGTTAGGTCCTCAGTCTGCCTTTGACACTGCAGTCCATGGAGGAGTTCTTAACAGTGCCCTTCCGTTAAATTGGAATAAAATCGGGGCACTACTGAAATGGCCTTCAGAGCTAAGGAGAAACAGCACTGCACCAGGGCTCAAACAGCTCAAATTACTACTGGTACAGCTCTGGGCATGTCATTAACCTCTCTAAACCTTTGTTTCCTCATCTGCAAATAGCAAATGGAAATTATAACCCTTTTCCTTGTGAACTTCAAAGGATGCTTCTCTGTGTGTGTATATTTACCATTCTTTTTCCAGCCTTACTGAGATATAATTGACATATAACTCTGTGTACATATGTCACTGTGTACATATAACAATGTATTTGATTCATGTATATATTGCAAAATGATTACACATAAGTTAGTTAACACTTCCATCACCTCTCATAATTACTTTTTTTTTTTTTTTCGGTGATGAGAACATTTAAGATCTACTCCCTTAGCAACTTTCAAGTATACAATACACTTGCTAACTATAGTCACTCTGCTATATGATGGATTCCCAGAACTTATCCATAACTGGAAGTTTGTACTAAAAGGTTGCAAACTTGAGTGAAAGAACGCTAAATAAACAAGAGGTGCCTGGGTGGCTCAGTAAGTTAGGCGTCTTGCCTTCAGCTCAGGGCATGATCCCAGGGTCTTGGGATTGAGCCTCCACATCAGGCTTCCTGTTCAATGGGAGTCTGCTTCTCTCTCTTCCTCTGCCCCTCCCTCTGCTGGTGCAAGTGCAAGCACTCTCTCCCTCTCTCTCTAATAAATAAAATATTTATAAAAAAAAAGAATGCTAAATGATTACAGTACCAAACAAATATAAAAGATTATTACTATAAGGTAATCCACATGATTCTGTCTCCCTCAACACATTTGTGCTAGGCTCAATGAGCTTTTCTTTTTATATTATAATAACCACACACACAAATAGTGTGCTAGGTGCGATATGGTTTATTAAGACCAACAGAAGAGAATGCCACATTTGCTGCCAGCCTGCTAAGTTGTTTCGTGGTTATAAGAGACAAATTTCTACTATACACATTACATATCTCACCTTTTGACTTATAACCCACAATGCTACTGAGTTCCACTATTCCAGTGGTGCAAAGTCACTCCTCACTCCTCTCTATATTCACATACCCTGCTGGTTCCACATACCAGGTGCGCCAGTAAGTCTAAGCATATGACATTGCTTAGAAAACTCACATTAGACAATTTGGTTTGTAGGCTACCACCTGCTATTTTTCACTCTGTTCCTAGCCTCCATAAGATAGATTACAATTTCCTATGATAACACTCTACTTGCATAAATACAAAAATTAGAAGAACCTATTGTCATCATCACTGGTCTGCACTTAGAAAAACAGAAGAAAAAGAAGAAAGAAATCAACAGGCCAGTTACCATGGACCACAAGAAAAAGGAGGTTGTGGTGTTCATGCAAGAAAGGAAGGAAAGGTAGCTTGATCCTAAAGGAGGGCAGGCTTCAAACCAGAAATCTGTAGCTCCCCAGCAGGTAAGAACTTTAGCCCCCAGGGAGCACTAATTCTTTCAGGCTCATAAAATGAGCCCTGCTGCGATTCTGATTAGCGTTGAGCCTGCTGCAGCAGTCAAATCAAAGCATGAGTTCCACAGTTCTCCACGGAAAGGAGATTTCTGGATTGTTTATCTCTGAGGGCAGACAGAAAAGCCAGTGGACCACAATTAAAAGGAGAAAGCTAAATACCGCCACACTTAAGAAAATGCAAAACTGAAAGAACATTGTCAGTGTCTCTTTGGAATACATCTTCCAATCTTGCGTCTTCCAAACTACTATTAAAAAACAAACATTTCAGAGCTAGGGGAGGAGTTTCACTTTTACCTCTAATAATTTCCACTGAAAAAGCACTTTCCTTCTGCAGAACTTAAAGCACCTCTCTTAATCTTCACCACACCTCTGGGGAAGAAAAGTAGGTTAACAGTTTTATTTTCTAAGCAGGGAGGCGGGATGCCTGAGATCCCTTAATAAACTCTTGCAAAGACAGTCTTGTCCATTCTCAAAGGTGAACCCGAACTCTCGGAAGTTTGCTAATCCAGGTCTTAATTCCAGCACTCTAACTAAGACAGGTTCAAGGGACTTTCAGTCAGGAACCTATACCCATAAATATAAGTCATGTAAGACCTCAGTAAAGTTAAAATGATAGTTGTTAAACCATTAGTTCAACAAATAATGTATTAAAGAAATGTAAGGCTTGAAGGGTCTTCAGGTAATAAAGTGGCCCATGGTAGTCCCAGGCTTCCATTTGGGTCTTGTCTAAATGGTGACACGGGCACAGACAGGGCCAGGATGGATTCTTGAGAAAAGAACAGATTTGTTAATCTTTAGGAAAAGTCTGAGCACAACATCCGTAAGAGGGGAAACTGGTTCACGAACTGTTTTCTACACCTCCCTTCTCTGTTACACAGGGCATTCAGCTGGAGTTCCTCTCATAACAACTCTCCAGCAGAGCAAAGCCAAAGCCACTAGGGTCCTCTGCCATGGTTGCTTCAGCAACATTATCAGCTCCTGCCTCCAACAGATAGGTAAACTGTTTAGAGGCCCCAAGATATTTTGTTTCAGCAATTTTTTTCTCCCAAGGCAGGATTTTAAGAATTGTTGTTCTTTTCAACAAGGGTTGTCTCTTTTTTAGATACTAACACTCCCAAAGAAGTTTCTACTCATTTCTGAATCTGACCACTCTGAAGGATAAAGGTTAGGATTCATTTCTTTAACAAATACTTACTAAATGCCAACTATGTATAAGGCCTATGCTGGTGACTGGGGACGTAAATGTGAATAAGACAAATGCTACCTTCCTATCAAGGGGCTTAATGGTCTAGGACATAGTTGCCCAATCCAAATGAAATGGAAATCACAGATGTAATCTTAAATTTCTTAGGGGCCACATTTTAAAAAGTAAAAAGCAGGTGAAGTTAATTTTAATGTTTTAATCTAATATATTTAAAATATTATCATTTTAAGATGTAATCAATATTTTAGAATTACTAATGTGATATTTTACATTTTTTTTTCATACTCAATAAGCTTCTAGAGTTTGGTAGACTACATTCAGAGTGTATCTCAACCCAGACTCAGCTCCATTTCATGTCCCAACAGCCATATACTGCTAGCGGCTATCATATTGGCTACCACAGGTCTAGAGGATTTTCATCTGAGGACTTCCTGTTCCCTGATAAAGCAAAATGGAACCATCTTTCCAACAACATTGTATAAAATATGGACTCAGAAAGCTTAAGTACTGTTTGTGAAAGGTCCCCACAAAAAAAAAATCATGAAGCTAACAATATCCTCACCTGGAAATAAATGTCTACATTATATTTACCAATATTTGCTACTGAGAGAGTGATCAGTTACACAAAACAAAGCAAGAATACATAAATGGAGAAGAATCTCAGAGCTGTCAAACCAATTCCACTATAGAAGAGCCAAAGAGCTCTGGATTCAGGAAAGGAATATAACACTCTTAGCCTGTCAGAGAGGTCAACAGCTCACACAGGAGCTCTCCTTGTATCTTACAAAACCAATCCCATGAGGATTAAGCCATTCTTACCAGTCACCTTTGGAGATTAATTTGTTTTGGTATCTGAAAGGTGTTTGGAATCCCTCAAGATGAAGGAATGACAAAAGAAACTGTTCCTCATAAAGTCATTTCTTTGTCTCTGCTGCCCACAGACTAGAGAAAAAATGATTAACTCTTAACTTCTGATGTTCCAGAACATCAGCCTTTAAGGATTTAAAAAATCTTCTACATTCCCTGCCTTACTCCCAATAGGCAGTGAGCAGTATAAATGTTAAGTATTTGCCACCGTCCAACCACGCAGTTGGTAGCCTTTCTAGGTTACATAAAAGATTTCCACTTGTTCAAAGCTTATAGTAAGCTTCAAGATTATATATATAAGATGCTTTTACTTTCCAAAAGTCTTGAAGCCTATATTATGTGTGTACGTGTGATGGATGATATATATATATACATCCCCCTGGAAACAGATATCAAGACATCACCACAAAAGCTTGGAAAGAGTTAAAAAATTAAATAAGTAATCTGCCTAGGATACTCCCTGCGTACCCAGACAATATCCAACCTAAGCTGTAGGTTTCATTTTTCCCTCTCTCCCTCTCTATTTTTTTTTTTTTAATTAAAAAGCAGTGAGAAGCTGTAGCTATAATGAGGAGCTGTGGGAAAATGCAGTTATATTGGGCTCAAAGTAATGTACCATAGGAAGACGCTACATCACCAGAACGAATCCTAAATTAAAACTCCACTATGAAACCAACTCCATTTCCTCTGAGCATGCAATCTATATTATCACATTTATGGTCTTGTCTCGACCTCAATTAGACTTGGGGGTAGGGGTGGGAGAAAGGGGCCTTCTATAATAAGCAATAATAGCATCATTATGATAAATTATGAAAACACACAGCACAATTATTAATGTGAAAGCACATCTATACCAGGATATAACAGTGAAGATGTGTATGGGGAGGGGGGGTGTCTACATAAGTTCAGTATTCCAAGTTACCGGCTTAGGAAGGTAGTGATTTTTATAAAATGTACTTTTATGTTATTGGAAGAAAAAATATATTCAATTCTATTAAAAGATGGAAAAAGTCAAAGGAAATCTTCTATAACCTAATAATAAACCAGGAATGTTCCATCTAGTACCAAGAAGCTTCAGAACTTCAAAAAAGGGCCTTCCAAAGGAGCATAAAGTATTATTTCCTAAATATCAAACAAGGGGGAAGACTTAGAAATTTGAGCTCAAAGGGATAATCTAATTTATACCTCTCTTTATAGACAGGGAAATCTAAGCCTAGTGGCTCTAAGCAATTTGCTTGTGATGGACAGTAATTCAAGGCTTCTAATTCCCAATATAGTGCTTTTCCTTTCCTACTTTGCAATACTCACTAGTCCTTGCTAACCTATTTGCAATTGGTGATATCCTATATGGAGAATGAGTTTTGGAGTCAAATTTTCCTAAATTCAAATCCTAGTGCCTCTAGTTAGTTAGCAGTCCTATAAAGTAACTTACCCCCTCTAAGTTTGAATTTTCTCAATCTATACGCTAGGAACAATAACCACTTTCATACACTTACCTATATATGTATATACATACATGTAAGCACAAAAAGGCCAATGTTTCTGAAGTGCCCAGAGGAGTCTGGCTCATAGAAGACAATACATGTAGCTTCCCACCTACTTTTGACACACCTGATTTAAAAAAATCAAAGAACCTAAGTTTGGAAAGGGTGTTGACCATTAACAGGTTTTAAAGGAGGATTTTTTTTAATGTCAAAATATGACAGACTCCATCCCTTGCTGTACCTCTTAATGTCCAATGATTAAGAACACAATGACAACAAATACTATCTCTTTGGTAATACTTTCCTTGAATTTGTTTATAACTCCTACATTTATGAGAGAGAGAGAGAGAGATGGATTAGTTTTGAGAGAGATTTTGAGACTGAGATTCATTCTACAGAGAATGCCTGTGTACGTCTGTCTGGATTCACAACCTCCTGTACTAATTCTGAAGCACTAGAGACATCTAGACTAGGAAGCCTTGATCTAAACCAATCACCTATCTGAGGTTTGAATGCTCTTTAAAACATCTCCACTGGGTATAGGCTGGGGCTTTCCTAACACTTCCAGTAACCAGAAACTTACCCCCTCCCTAAATCATGCCCTTCCCATCTTGGGATCACTCAAAGAGTTTGTTAAATTGAGGAGAAACCTTCCAACTTACAACTTTCTTCCTTGGTCCCTAATCTTTCCCTTTAAAGCAATATAAACACGATTAGTCTCCTGTTGTATTTTTTTTTAAAAGATGTTATTTAATTATTCATGAGAGACACAGAAGGAGAGGCAGAGACATAGGCAGAGGGAGAAGCAGGCTCCCTGTGGGGAGCCTGATGCCAGACTTGACCCCAGACCCCGGGATCACACCCTGAGCCAAACACAGGCGCTCAACCACTGAGCCACCTAGGCGTCCCTCACTCTCATATTTTAAAAAAAATCCTTGAGATTATTTCAAGACAGTAATCCTATTTCTTTCTTTCTCTATCATTGCCTTTTCTTTTTCAGAATAAACACTTTCAATATGGGGGGAGGAGTGCATGCAATGCATGGGAGAAAAGTAGGTATACAAATAATTAAATTCCTTCCTGCCATTAGGTTTCATAATTTTAAAGGTTTCTGATACCTCTTAAGGTAATTAGACATATGGAATGTCACAAATCCAGACTGTGGATGGATTGGTATAACCAATTTGAAATGCTCAGAAATCATCTGCTGTTAACCTCGCCTGATTACATTTTGTCAGAATAAAAGGGAGTTTTCAAACATTCATTTTTACCAGATGGTAGTGAGTGGCCTGACCCAGAAGTTACAGATGAGCTGCAGTAATGAGTTTTCCCTTGCCTTTGCTGGCTGCACATTCGCTGGTGACATTTTACAACTAGGACTTCTGGCTCAATCAATATTTGCAGGCATGAAACCTGCCAAAGTTAACATCAGGGCTCCCTTGCAAATTTGCTTAAGGCACCAGAACTGAAAAAGCTCACAATCTCTAATGCTGCAACTACCATTAGCCAAAGTTCATAATCAGGGATCAAAGCCATCAGAGACAGACCTCAAAAGGTTGTTGTGATGACTAAAACATCTTACAAAGGAGCCCTATGTAAACTATAAAATGATACATTAACAAAGGATTATTGTATCATATTTTTAAGAAATATCTGAGAAATATTCCAGGTATTCAAATACAATTACATATTATATGTTTACAAACTTAAATCTTAATAAAAAATCAATTAAAAAAATCAATGAATCATGTCAATTTACTACGATTTTTTCTGGAAGAAAAACCAAGTACCAAAAACTCAAAATCTCAAAGAAAAGTTATTGTAAATGTGAAACAGAACTCTCATTTACTTAATTCCCAATTAAAAAAAATAAGTATTGAGAACACAATAATTACAGGAGAACATCAGTTTTAACAGTGCCCACAAGGAGGGGGGAAAAATCAATGTATCAAAAATTAAAATCACCAACACTCCCACTTAAAATCTGTAATCTGACTGGCTGACAAGTAACATGGATGTGATCTATGATTTAAATCAGCAATCATGAAGACTCTACTTAATGAATTATTCCTACCAAAAATTCTTACTTCTTGTTAAAGCCTGAATATATATTCCTCTCACCTCCAAAGGGTGTGTGGATTTCTTTTTTAAAAGTACAAACTATACTTTAGCATCCATGATTTACTTTGACATCTTCTCTGATTAATTCTGCAGCTGCATCAGAAAGCTGAATGTTGATTCAGTTTCTTTATTTATCAAGGCTAACAGAGGCAGATACTTGTAAAATCGTTGAAAGGTAAACTACCTCCATTTTAGCAGACTTATTATGAATGTTTTGTCAGTTACACCAGAACTATCATCATTCATTCATTCACTCAGGAAGTGTTTACTAAGCTAATAGAACCTGAACACCACTCCATTAGGTGCTAGAGGAAATACCAGACATCAATCCAACAACAATAACAACAGAATCGCACTGATCTGAAAGTACCATAGTACAAAACAAAAAGCAACAAACCAATAATCAGAAAAATCTAGGTTCCTGTGAATCACTTAAGAGTCACATGACCTTAGATAAGTCATTTGACTTATCAGTGCAGCATTTATAAAATGCTCTGCTCTTGTTCTACCTTATAGGATTGTTTTAGTAAGATAAGGGAGAATAAGATTAAATAAGATAAAGATATAGCATTTTGAAAAGAAAACAGAACCTAAGATTCAATTTCTCTTAATGATTGCTAATGCAAGATCCTATATATACAATAGACTTTTAGAATCACTTAAAACCAACTTTTGACAAGGAGTATCATCACGATTGTGATCACAAAAGAAAAAATACTGAGCAGCCCCTAGGCATAAAAAAAAAGGATCCAATGTCCCTAGAAATCAGAAAAATGCACATAGGGATGCCTGGGTGGCTCAGTGGTTGAGTGACTGCCTTCAGCTCAGGGCATGGTCCTGGAGTCCAGGGATCGAGTCCCACATTTGGCTCCCAACCTCTAAGAGCCTGCTTCTCCCTCTGCCTATGTCTCTGCCTCTCTCTCTGTGTGTGTCTCTCATGAATAAATAAATAAAATCTTTTTTTAAAAAATGCACATAAAAAACATAAGATATTAGATTGGAAAAAAATGAAAAAATTAAAATCTAATCATATGTTGGTGAAGATGTGGAGAAATAGGAACTGTTAAAACTTGCTGATAGGAGTGTAAATGAGTACAAAACTAATTGGTGATACCTAATAACACTGAAAATGCATACATTCTGCGTACCCCAGAAATTTTACTCCCAGGTATGTGTATGTGTATATATATATATATATATATATACATACACACACATTACAGAAACCGTCAGACATATGCATAAAGATACTTAAAGAATGTTCACTGGAACATATTTGTAATAAGAAAAAAAATTTCGGGATGCCTGGGTGGCTCAGCGGTTGAGCGTCTGCCTTCGGCTCAGGGTGTGATCCTGGAGTCCCAGGATCGAGTCCCACATAGGGCTCCCTGCATGGAGTCTGCTTCTCCTTCTGCCTGTGTCTCTGCCTCTCTCTCTCTCTCTGTTTCTCATGAATAAATAAATAAAATCTTAAAAAAAAAAGAAAAAAATTTCAATTATCACTGGTTGTACACATAAGTAGTAATAATAAAAAAGTGTGTGGGAACAATAATCACCAAATTCAAGATGGTAACTGCTTCTAAAAAGTGTAATAAAGAAACTGGATTAGGGAGGGGCATACAAGGGACTTCAACTGTATTTAAAAATTTTTATTTCTTAAAATAAAAGATCTGAAGTAAATTTTGCAAAATGGTATGGTTATGCACACACTCAGAGGGAGAAATGGGGGACCACCAGAAGCAAGCAGGGAATCATGCAGAACAAGTCGTACCCCACTGGTTGCAGTTCCCTTATGTTGTTGCAGCTCACTAAGGTTCAGGGTTTATAACACAGATTGGGTACCTTTATCTCAACAAGATCTTTCACAAAGTTACTCAAGAAGGCAGAGAAATGTGGATGAATGGTAGCACAGACAGGCAGAACCCTAACTGGTTGAACCAAAAGAGTATAAGCACTACGGAGTCCTTTGTTTAAATTCAAAATGGCAAATATATAAAGTCCCTGCCTGGGGAAAAGTGACTTAAAAACAATTTAGTCAGAAAAGAGCTGATGGCTTCAGTAAATCTCCAATTCAATGAATCAACAGGATGACCAACTTTAAATATTTTTAAAGCTAATGCATATTAAGGTCATACTATTAGAAGCATAACATCCAATTTGGCTACAGTTCCACAGCACTGAATTAGCGACCACACTTGAAAAAGAAGGATTAAATCTAGATAATTCAAGAGCAGTACAGGGTCCAGAAACCCTGCTATCGGAAAAGCCAGTAACATATTCAAAGATTCAGAGAGGGACCCAAGAGTCACCTTGGGCTATTTAAACAATGCCTTGCAACAGGGTGAATACATACAGTGCTACTATGAACAGCAGATCACTTTCCTTTCTTCCTTCAAACTAGGGAAATGCTACTCAGCCTTTCTAAGAGTCTTCCCAAAACTCCAGTAAGACCTCTGAGCTTCCTCAGCAGTGCATCATATCATACCTTTATCGACACATATTGCATGCATTAATAAATCGCCATCTCCTCTACTAATTCATAAGCTGGGTTCTCAAGAGCAGGAACCATGGGATTGGACCCTTGCTGCTAACACCCAACATCAGAGCAGGCACTCAACCCATGTTGATAAGTCAGTGAGAGAGTGGGGAGAGGACAACTAAACCAGTAACTCCCCAAGAATCATAACTTACTATTAGCAAACATTATAAGGTACACATATTCTCAGAGGTCCTTGGGTCATTAGGGTGACTGCAGCCAGGCAAGATTCATTCACACCTACATAGCTGATTATTTTATGCCAACCTAGGTTATATTTTATGTACCACTTAGTTAATTCTCTAATGGTACCAAGTGATAGAAAGGGTAAGAATAGTAAAACTCAGGTTCAGACAAAGAATATCAGTACAACCTCATAATTTACCGATGAATAAACTAAGATTCAAGGAAGTGACACGACTTGAGCCTAAAGCTATAGACAGAACTAGGTCTGAAATCTTTTGCTTTTGCAGGAGCAGTACACACAACCTCCGGATCCTTTTCCTTAGTCACAACCTCAGAAACTATCGTGGTAAAGGCATAATTTTCATCATCTCTCCCTGCTGCCATTATCTTTCAACTAACATTAAAATCTCTTCTGCTACTTTTCTGTCCACGGCTTTAACCAGGAAAGCTCTTTTCTGTCCCTGTTCTTTGCCCATTTGTAAAAGCTTTGTGCCATCTGTCTATATGGAGATTTCTGTAAGACCTTCCTCTCCTCCCACAGACCATTTGGGGAACCCACCCAGTCCACTCTGAATCCTTAAACATTAAATAACAAATTAATATGGCGACACTATTTTTTTACAAAGATTTTATTTATTTATTCATGAGAGACACAATGAGAGAGAGGCAGAGACATAGGCAGAGAGAGAAGCCGGCTCCATGCAGGGAGCCTGATGTGGGATTCGATCCCAGGTCTCCAGGATCATGCCCTGGGCCAAAGGCAGGCGCTAAACCACTGAGCCACCCAGGCATCCCATGGCAACACTATTTTAAATTATAGTTTTAAACCAAAGCTCAGATACAATAAATTCACAACTATTATTTCAGGTGACACAAAGGTTAGATACTTTGTAAGTGCTTGTCACAGAGGTGGGGAAGAGGTAGAGTATTCATTCAGCAACCAGCAGACCCACAGAGTGGTTTTGCACGTAATATGGCACACCTGTTACATGTAATTATGCTGACAGAAGATTCCAGCCAGTGGAGTATTGCCTCTAGCAATGGGCAATTTCATTAAGACTATAGTGGGGCAAGGAAATCTTTAATTGCTTTTTCTGTAAGTTGTCTCTGAGGTCATTGCCAAGACTTAAAACTTCATTCATCTTTCAAATGGAAAGAGTGGATAGGGAGAAAGAATGTACACTTGCAGAAAGACAGATAGGAAAGAAAAAAGTGAAGATGTTTTGAGAAAATGGGAAGGAGAGGTAAGAATAACCTGGCACTGAATTAGTGAGAACCAAATCGTAAGTAAGAAATAAATAATTTTATTCACTTACATAATCCAGATTTTTCACAGTTGCTCATTAAGTTCTTAATGGTTCTGACACAGTTTTGATCTCAGGAGCCTAGGACATGAGCTTTCGGCCTTACCTGTTTTAAAAGTTAAAACTTATCCACATAAGTCTGTTACACAATAGCTCACACATTTATTTCAAGAAGACAGAACCCACATGAAGCTTTACCCTGAGTATCCTGTTAGAGTATTTTTCAACATTATGGGTAATATTTTAAAGTCTGAAAACATAGCATGATTATATAATATACTTTCTAGTACCGATTTACCTCTTTCAGCTTGAATGAAGTATTTGGTGTTATGGCCTCAATACATGCCTGTTGATGAGTCCATCAAAAACAATGAAAAGAGATGCTTTCATGTCTACTTTTGTCTAAGATGCACTTTATTTTCCTCAACTCAAAGGTTTAACTATTTCTAGAAGCTTTACAAACCGCTGAAGTTAGTAAAACACCTCCATTGCCAATAAAGACAAGTACAGGGAATGAGTTATTCTTAGAGTCAAAAATGCTTCCTCCACCTAGAGCACAGAGAGATCAGTGACCACCTGGCCACATGGAATATGATCCATAGGAATTCTCTGGGAGCCTGGCTAAATGCCTCTTGCCACATACAAATTTCCCCTGCAAGCTCTATCCTCACCACAACTCTCTTGCAAGGAGGCTATAAAACTGACTTTAAAGTGATTTTAAACTAATAACTGTTCACTTCAAGAACATTTTAGGACACTCAATTTTCTAGCAGTAGCATCTAGTAGACCAGATAAGGCAAAACACATATTTTGCTGGACAGGAAGGGATTCTACCAAGAATGAAGATAATGAAATGACTGTCTTATACAGAAACATAAATAAAAGAATAAAATAATGTGAACCATCTCTCCCCCTTTTTAAAGTTTTCTTTGAAGCTTGGCAGGCTTATGGTATCAAAATACCTTAAGAATTGGCTGCCTTAGAAAAAGGTATCTTAAAACAGTGCAAAGGCAACTGTTTTTTTTTTGCACAATGCGAAGATATTATTACACGGTATAGTAGCTTTACTTTCTGAAAAAGGAAAGGAAAGTGAATTTTCATAAGCAAGTTTCTTCTGTGGGTGAATCTCGAGTCAGTTACAACCAACTCAGAGAGAGCCATCAAGGCAAACTACCCATTAGCTGTCAATTTAGAATGACTCCAGAAAGCCAGTCCCAGAGCTCCACTGATATCTTCTCAACAACTTCTTAATCTTGTTTATAACACCTGTGTTAAAGCAGCCTGACATCAATCCAACTCGCCCCAGACCGAAATTACTTAGAAGCTTGAGAATCCCTGCAAACATACCAAAAAACAGAGAGAGACACTGGCTGAAAAACCCTGCACACAAGGGAATTCGGTCACGTCCTTTAAACAAAGCTGCATAAGTAAGCCAGGCTGGGCCTCCACAGGCAGCGTCATACATAAATCTCACAAAGGGCTTCACAGGAGGCACCAAGGTAAGAGAATCTTAGGGTTTAAACCATAAAGATTTCCTCCACAGCTTCCTTGCCAAGTGATTATTATATACCAGGACCATAACATCTCATTATCTTTTTACTCCTTACACAGCCCTGCTAGGTAGGGAATACACATTCCGTTTTTTCAAGTGAAAAACTAAGGCACAAGTGGCTTGCTAGGCGATTTGCCTAAGGTCAAACAGCCAGAAAACAGAGGGGCCAGGATTGAAACCCTCGGTCCACTGCATCATACTACCACCATGTGATTGGGAAATCATCCTGCCTTAACTGGTTTCTGTGCCTACTACATATCTATTTCCCGAGGCTACTTAGGTGAACTTTTAGCAGCTCTACTACTTTCTGTTTTAGAAACCAATGTGTGTCCCTGCCCTGCACAAAACATAAAGCAAATAAGAAACTGATGCTAAACTGGTCCCACTAAAAGGGGAACATGGTGCAGTGAGAAGAAAACAGACTACAGTAGTCAGACATCCAAGTCTGTTACTAGAGTGTATCCTGAACAAATCACCATCTCATCCTGGAAAAAGCCCTCCTAGTGAGGAAGCACCTAACTCAGAAAAAGTACTTAATAAATGTTAAATTAAGAAAAAAAAAAATCAAATGAAAATGGGTATGCCAGATGCAACCAACATGAAATAAAAACTAATATTGTTTGTATTATCTCTTCTCTTTCCCTATAGGGTTGGGTAAAGAGAATACAGCAATTATGGCTCACAGTAGACTTGCAGCAAATCTTTGGCAAATAAATGGATCAATCAATCTGTTGTTTTGGAGTCAGAGACAACTCCAGTCTATAAAAAAAAAAAAAAAAAGCCTGCCAACTCTCAGGTTACTACAGTATTAGAATCAAGTTTTTATGAAGATCATCTATTGTTTTGTTTAAGGCAATTATCAGGTCACTGTCACAAACATATCTTAATCTACTCTCCATCAAGAAAGAAGAGGCAAGAAGGAGAAGGCAACTGTGGAGGTGCTAAGTGTCAACACAAAAAGATATCTAGAAGAGAACTAAATTCGGCCACTGCTTTGTTCATTTCCTTTCTCCTTATTCATTTCCCTTATTCTTTCCTTTCTTCAGTCGAGACATTTATTGAGCATTTACAACATAGCATGCACTGATATCACTGTCCTTGAGGAACTCAAAGTCCAATGAGAAGAAAGACACATAATCAAGTAATTTCAATACTGAATTGTTGGGAAAGGCAGTCCATGCATGTAGTATTTCCAACCCCACCCAGCGCTTAGGAATGGACCTCAGGCCTGGACCACTTCCTTACCAAGAGGTAAGGAACCCATCCATACAGTTTGTGCCAGGCTTATCTTGTGTGGCAGTATCTGTCTCTGCTTCATGCTCAACGAGTATCCTTTGCTCTGCTTAAGCATGTACATCAGTGCTCCTCAGGCACAACACTAGCTTTCAGGTCAGGGCCCTTCTACTGCAAGAGAGAGGGCTCCACATAGGCCACTGCCCTGCAACAGCTTCAGAGAAAGTGGGAGGGCCCTACTAGCCACAAGGGACTAACACACATCCCAGGAGCTGATCTTGCTTTGGCTCTCCTCTGTGTGAGCAAAGCATCATTCCATCCAGTACTTCACTGTGTGGTGTTTTCACTGGCAACTCCAATACCAAGATGCAATAGGCAGAAGTGTTTGGAGTCCTCCCCTAAGACAGGTGACTGACAGGAGTGTTCCGCTCCCCTGGGTTTGATAACCAGTGCATGGTGTTCTGCTGAACAAGAATGATACACACGGTAGACTCAAGGCAGATACAAGACTGGGTGATGGTAGCATTCTGCTGCATTTTATTTCCTAAGGCTTTCTGTTTTTAAGCTCCCTTCATCCACCAGAGCCCTCTATTCGGAAGAAGATTCTGGCATCTACTTCCTCAGGTCTTCAGGCAAATTACTTAACCTCTATGAACTTCCTTTCCACATCTATAAAACAGGAATAAGAATAGTAACTTCCCAGGGTTGCTTTTAGGATGAAATACAGCAACACATATAAATTGAGTAGAGCACAATACATGGCTCTTAGTGGGCTGCTAGTTCCTAGCCCTTTGTTTTGTTCTTTTGGTGTGGTGGCATAGGGAGGAGAACATATTTTTATTTCATTAAAAGTATGACAATTTCTACAGGCTCCTCTATGAGTTGCTTTTCATTCACCTCAAATTAGGACCATGCTATCCCTATAAGTAACCCTCTTTTCCCACAAACACAATCTGTCAATTGAAGGCAAATCTGCCATTAATGCAGAGGCAATATTTCAAGCCCAGCTGTACACCGTCTCCTGATATTATCCTTTTAGGCTCAGTGTCATGCTCCTGAAAAAAGCAGTACTCATTGTACTCAGCAATCGAAAAGTTCACATGGTCAGAAGTGCCTCTGCCTCACACAAGGTGGACCACGGCCAAAATTGCTTTTTTAATTAAAGTAAGACTTCCTCAACCTCTTGCTGACAATCACAACTAGCACATGGAGCCCAATATCAGACAACCAGTCTCCATCTTGTTCTAATGGTGATTTTAAGCACACAGAGGAAGTAGGGGGAAAACTACTAATTTAAACAAAATGTTTAATCTTCAATTATGGGACAGGCTCCAAGAAGATGGAGCGATTTGCAATCTTCATTATGGAACCCACATGCGACCACTGGCATAAGTCATGTCAGCCAGAAGGCAGACAACATCTCTTCTTCCCCCACTGAGTTTTCTTTGTCCTGTAAGTTCTGTGGGAATAAAAGAAGAAATTTTTGGCAAAAAAAAAAAAAGAGGTAGAAGAATCATAATTTGTCTTCCCAAGTTCATTATGCTGAATGAGGTCTAAGGATCCCCAGGAGGAAGCCAGGGAGATAATATTCAGTGACTTTACATTGGCAGATTGAGCAGCCTGAGGGCCTTTGAAACTCAAAAGTCTTGTAAAAACTGCCCAGCTCAGGTGGTGCTTAAACAATTCTTTTTATTTGCTGAAAAGTCCTGTCATCAGTGGTAAGAGATGCATTAAGAATTAGGGTGGTGCCCACCAATGGCACCTCTGGTCAGAAGGAAATCTGTTCCTCTGCAGATACGCTTGTACCACTGCTAATTTGTGTTATCTCTGCCCATTCAGATCTCTGTGCTAACTCAGGAGAAAAAGTCCCTGCCAACCAAGTCTGACAAGTCTGATGGCAGAACTCCCACCGGAGAATCAGCAGAGACAGCAAAGGCAGGCAATTATTCCCTTTCATTAGAAAGAGTTCTTTTTAAGTTTGGTTGGCCTTTTTTTTATTATTTTGAAAACAAAAAGTAGCCATTCACAGCCACTGCTCACTGCAGTCACTTACACAACTGCCAGAAACTGAAATTTCCCCCTAAGCCAACCAGCAAGAGCTGTGCCCCTGTAATTACCCACTGCAATGTAAAACCACACTCGGAGAAGACAGCCATAGCAGATCTGGGCAAGACAGCAGTGATATTTAATCATCAGTCCAGACCATCTGCAACTGTTTTGCAGAAGCACATAAAGTTTATGGATTCCAAAGCTTCCTACAAGTTACCAGGTGCTGAAGGTCAGCTGCACTGTCCTCAGGTCTACCGGGGCTGCTTTCTTCCTTCTCTCCAGGCCAGGGTGCTCAACAAAAGGCACCATGCCCACGTTTTCTGTGCCAAGCCTGGCACGAGGAGAGTGTTGCTTCTTGATTAAGCCAGAACATAGATTAAATGTTTAGAACTGGGAGATTCTGAAAACAAGCTAGGTGGGAAAGCAATTATCCTAGAGAGAGCACAGCTTCGGCTGTGGCCCCCTGCAGCACAAAGGTGAATTCTATCCACTCTGAACACCTAAGCTGACCAGACTGCTCCCCTACAATCTATTCTACATTCTGCAGATGTATTGCTCTTTTCAAACATAAACCAAATGGTGTCACTCCACAGCTTCAAACCCCTAATGGTTTCCCATTGTACTGACAACAAAATATAAACATTTTAAGGCTACCCTCCTCCCCACAGCTGACCCCTGTCCTTAATTGTCTCTTTCTCACTCACTGTGCTCTAGTCAACTGCCTGAAACATGACAAGCTTATTCCCACCTTAGGGCTTTTGTACTGGATTTTCCCTAGGCTTATGCTGCTTTCCCACAGCTCTTCATAGAGCTGGATCTTTCTCATCACTCAGTTCTCAATTCAAATGTTACCCTTCAGAATGGCCTTTCAGAACCTTCTGATGCTTCCCCATCACTCTATCACATCAGCCCATTGTTTCCCCTTCATATCCCTATTTGAAATTACCTTGGTTTTGTGTATATATATGTTTGCTTGTGTGGGTGTTCTTATTTATTTGTATTTGTTTTCCTTGTTTATTGTCTGCCTTGCCACCCTGAATATAAGTTCCATAAAGACAAGGTACTGCAAATGTCTTGTGCATCTCTATTATCAGTGTCTAGTATAACAACCTGCATTCACTAGGCATTTTTACATATCTGTTGGATAATTAAAGAAGGAAAGGTTCAATATGGGTCACTAATCTACATAAAATTTACCAACCCTCAAAAAGCTAGACTGGCTCACAGGCTGTCAGCATATGTCACAATGCTCCAGAAACAACAGTTGGTGCTTTGCCAACACCTGGTGAATGATCAGGAAACAATGGCAAAGACAAGACCAAGATGAACCTGTAGACTCTCAGAGCTGCAAAATTTGAAAATCTGCAAGCCTTCTGGGTAGAGTCTTGCCCAAACTGTCCCTTCACAGGATGATCAGATGGGCTAGTAATAGTGATTACCAATGGCTGAGGCCAAGACCCAAAGTTTGAGTATTAAAGGTCCAGCAAAGGCAGGGTATACCATATGATGCAGCCCCAGTCTCAGCCAGCCAGAGTCCTTCTGGATGAGGCAGCAATTGGGACTCAGAGAATAGATGTATAAACTTGGGAGGACAAAAAGAGAGACAGGAAATGAGAGACAGAGCCAAGAGCCAAGCACAGACAGGAATAGGGCAGAGGTATGAACAGGTCAGGAACAAGCACATGGGGTCTCAGATAAGTACTATGATTCGGATTTCATGGGCTAGTGGGTGTGTGAATTTGGATATAAGACTAGCTTAAAGATATAGTGTCAAGGCCATCAGACAGGTAAATGGCTCCCTTCCAGAGATATAAGAAGCCATGAAGGAAAGGGACATGCCACAGAAGGCCAGATTAAGCTTCTGTTTGTGAGTGCTAGTTTCTCTTAAAAGACTCATGATTAGTGAGCTCAGATATTCTTTAGTCTCCCAAGTAGTGGTGGGCAAAGAGATCTAGAAGAAATGCTGGATAAAAAATGAACACAGGTTACACTATGGTCTCTAGTATCTTACAGGCGTCAGTAACTAATAGAAGAGCCCTAAAGTTTTACAGTTCATCCAAAGATGACCAAGAATACTAATGCTTCATTCATCCAACAACCTCAGCCTTTCAGGACACCAGGAAAGAGTGCAAGCAGGGCCTCAGGGATTAGATTTTATCCTATTTTGGGCACCTGGGTAGCTCAGTTGGTTAAACGTCTGCCTTTGGCTCTGGTCAGGGTCCTGGCATGAAGCCCCACATTGGGCTCCCTGCTTGGTGGGGAGCCTGCTTCTCCCTCTCCCGCTCCCCTTGCTTGTGCTCTCTCTGTCAAATAAATAAATAAAATCTTTAAAATAAATAAATAAATAAATAAATAAATAAATAAAACCTCAATGTGGGTTTCTTTCCATGGCAACCCCCAATTCATCAATGGTAGTATCTTTTTATTTCTTTATTGCTGTATTTTAGCATTCTGTTGATTCTTTGGCATCTTTACCTTCCTCTGCCCAGCAACTGCTCCTGGCCAGAGCCCCCACTCCATGTTTCAGCTTCTCTGTCAATAATTACGTAGCCTTGAAATGCTCAAATTTCCTTTATCACTAACATGAGAAGTTACTAGCTGTTCCCATGGAAGGATTAATGTTTGAAGAGGCCACTAAAAGATAATAAGACAAACTCTAACCACAATTCTTTTATTTTTATCCAAAGTTGCAAAGAAAATAGCATTCCAACACGACACACCAGCAGAAGACTGATGTACTGTTAATGCGTAAGTTTATTAAAAATTCCAAAAGTAATTTTATTTTTTTTAAAGATTATTTATTTATTCATGAGAGACACAGAGAGAGAGGCAGAGACATAGGCAGAGAGAGAAGCAGGCTCAGGGAGCCCAATGTGGGACTCAATCCTGGAACTCGAGGATCACGCCCTGGGCTGAAGGCAGGTGCCCAACCGCTGAGCCACCCAGGTGTCCCCCAAAAGTAATTTTAAACTCAGTTCCTCTTAACTGGGAGTGGGAGTCAAACTTAAAAATGTAATCAATCCTCAATTCTACATATTAACAAAACACATTAGTAATGCCAAATAATCTGTTCAATAAACAAGCATATATGCCTCTGGAATACAGTCAGACACATTCAGAGGGAAGTAAAATACTCTGCTTGATTTCATATCCTTCTCAGTTCAGTCAATGGCTTTGGACATTGTGGGGTAGTTGAGAAGTCTAAGGAGCCCAAGCAGATGATCTGCTCACAGGCCACTGATAATCTAAAATGAGTTAACAGATGAAAATGCACTGTGGTAGTCTAACTAGATCCTTCACTGAATTTAGGATGAAGATAATCTAGTTTCTACTTACCAACTCACAATGGAGATGGTGTTTTAAAATTTAGGTCAACACACTTTCAGATCAGTCATTCCTAGAACACTGCAGAAAAGAAAATGACTTTGAACTACTGAGCTGAAATACTAAAATCAAATGGCTGCTGGAAAAAGTAAGAGAATCTCTGCTATACCTTCTCCTCTCCAATTTCTCCATAGCCAAGACTTAGGCCAAAACCAAACACTTCCTTCAGGAATCTTAGGGAGAAAAAAAGAAAAAGAAAGGAGTAATTTGTAAATGAGATTTCTGGCACTAGAAAAGGGGAACACTGAGATATCTCAGCAATATTAAAGAGACCTGGGGAAAAGAATTACTGTGTTGATGACATAATTCTTGATATCAATGACTGCTAACTGTGGTGGAAGAGGGCTGTGCTTTAATCTACTGAGAACAGTTCTACACTGTGGCATGTGTGGGTGACAAACTGTTCTCATTTCCTTTTATAGCATTCTGAACCTTAATCTCCAAGGGACCAATGACCTTGGGAATACTGAGGCAGCTCTGTAAAGTTCAAAAAACCATTTTTTTCCTTTTCTACAGCATGTGTGTTGTTTGTAATTATATCAACAATTAAAAATTAACAGCTAACATTTACTGGGCGCTTACTATGTGTCAGGCACTATACTCCTTAACACTACCCATTTTGTCTTATTTAATCCTGTATTTTAAAAAAAGATGGTAACAATAGAGTTTTGTTTTGTTTTTTTTTTAATGCTGGGCAAAGATACACTTATTATAAAATCACCATTTTAAAGATTAGGACCTGAGGCTTAAAGAGGTTAATTAACTGACCCAAGGTCACATAGCTAGCAAATAGCAGAGGTGGGTTTCAAACACAAGCAATCTGACCCCAAGTTAATGTTCATTCACTACACTAACATTAAAAGACACCTAATGGGCACACTCAGAGTGCACGTGCTTTGAATTATTCTCTCCAATAGAGCTGACAGGCTTTTCTGAGCCATCCACATTCTCCTATGTAGTCATTTTTACATTTGAAAATTTCTCTATTGGGGCAAGTTTTACAAATTCAATCCCCGAATTTATTTTTTTTTTTAAGTAAGCTCCATGCCCGACATGGGGCTTGAACTCAAGACCCTGAGATCAAGAGTCACATGTTCCATTGACTGAGCCAGGTAGGTGTCCCTCCTTCCCCTAATTTAAACAATACCTAGAGAGGGACTGCAGAAAGGAATGGCTGTCTTCCTCAAGTTCACCTCCAAAATTAGGCATCTCAATAAAACCTACCTCCAAAGAAGCTGAAATACGCAGGACTGATGACCAAAGAAAAGTGTTCCACTGGCCTATAGAGGAAATAAACCCACATCACCATGCCAATACAAGATGCACAAAAATAAAAAGTAAGACCAACCAGAAAGCTATTTATTTAACAAAGTCCCAACAGTCTAAACTACGAAGCTAAAGTAGGAAGGAAGGAATAAGGAGAAAACTGAAGAAGCAACAATTTCTCTGCAAAGCCATCCCAATGACAGAGCTGCTCCTGCCTGTGCCACCAAATTTTGTTCATTCCTCTGTAACAGCAATGATGCTGTGTACCGGAGTATCAATTTTCAAATCTGTAGGATGCCACTATTAAGAATGCAAGCTCCATTAGACCAAGAACTGTGGCTTAAACATTTTCAAATCCTGACACCTTCTTGACCTCTAAGGAAGAAGCTACACCTCTTTGTTCAAAAGATCTTATGATCCATGAGGGAAAGGACCTTGTCTTTCATCTTTGAGAAACAGCTCCAAGGAGACACTCTGACTAAAATGCAAAACCAGGGGGCAGGTGGTGGTGCAAGTGGAGCGATACAAAAAAATTACATGATCCCAGAACATCTAGCCAGCATGGTGAGTAGACAAAGCCTAGGTCAGGGCTGAGAAGCTAACAGTTGTCTATGTTGAAGTTCTGAAAGACGGAAGAATGGGTGAGTTCATCTAAGATCCAGAACAGTATATTACAGAATCAAACTTTAAGGAAGAGTCAAAAGTAATGAGGCTCAAGAAAATCTTTGGCAGAGGGTACTGGCAACTTTCAAAAATGCAAGTGTTAGACATTTTATAAAACCGACCAGTACTCTTCAAAAACATCAAGATCATAAAAGCCAATGAAAATGACAATGACAACTAAGTGCAATGTGGGATCCTGGATAGGATCTTAGAACAGGAAAAGGACATTAGTGGGGAAAAAATGGTGACATTTGAATTAAGTCTGCAGTTAGGTTACGAGCATTATGAATGTTAATTTCCTGGTTTTGACCATCACCCTATGGCTATAGAAGAAGTTAAGTTTAGGGGAAGCTGGGTGAGGAGTATATGGAAACTCAGAAACTCTCTAATATTTTTGCAAATTTCTGTAAATTTAACATTAATTCAAAATAAAAGTTTTAAAAAATGTAGATCTTGCAGCAAGAGTAGCAAGAGATGATATGGAAAAGGAAGACAATTCAGAAACTGGAGTAACATATTTGAAGCAAACATTCTTGAAGTCTAACGTAAAAACAAAGGCATACAAGTCAGAAAGCAAATAAGATATTAGAACAAAGCTTTCCAAAAGGGGAAATAACCGGAGTGCATTTGAAGGTATATACTGGTTCACTCAATCATTAAACAACCATTCATGAAGCATCCATTATGCGTAAGACACTTTGCTAGGTGCTAGTCCCTGACTTTAAGTTAACTGTGTAGTGTGCAAGGAGGCACTTAAATATGGTTTTATGAATATGAAGAGAATGCACCAGGAAGAAAGAGAATGAGAAGGTTGCAAAGAGAGGAAATGAACTTAAAAAAGAAATCACTCGGGAGGTGAAACAGAAAACGCTCTGAAATGGGAATAGCAATAGCAATGAAAATAGTGCTTTATCTGTTGTTTATAGTCCCACTACTAACAAAAAGCAACTTCGAAAAGCACTAGTCTGTCATGCAAAAAGAGCTTATAACCCAATGTTATAAAACATCATGATGAAGATAATACTCTCAGTGTTATAGGTGAAATGGGGCCACTACAGAATCAGCACATTAGTTCTGGATTCCAGAACATTTCCTAAATTTACACCACAAAAAAAAAAAAAAAAAAAAAACAAGAAAACTCAATTACAAACTACAACACTACCTTACAGAGAAAGAAGCAGATGATAAGAAATACAAATGATAAAACACAAGGGGAAAAAATGCTTATTACAGCAAACTTGAACTAACACTTTACTTACCTACTAGATTAATGAGACAAAATTAAATTATGACAACAAGTAGTATCAAGATTGTGGTAAAACTAGAACACCTACTACTGTTAGAACTGTAAACTGATACAGGATTAATTCCAAAGGAGCTATGTGTTCTTTAATGTATCTGCAGCTGAGCAGACCTTATCATCTGCCACTCCCCTTCATTTACTCAATGCTCTGACATTTCACTCCCATGCTTCTGTTCTCACTAATCCTGTCAAGAATGACTTCCCTCGCCTCCTTCATTACCCAGAGAATTCCTATTCATTTATCGTGGCTGATTCCAACATCATCATCTCCCTTTTCTTCAAATGACCACATTCAAATTCACCCCCATTAATATATCCCTTCTCCAGGCACATCCAATCATTCCTTTCATTGTGCTCTCATAATATTTCATTCACACATTTCATTGTTGAAATGGCGGTCTCATTCCTCAAGTTATGAATTCTTTAAGGTCCAGGACCATGTCTTAATAATTTTTGTACATGCAATACTTAGCACAGGAGATAACACGTGGTAATTTCGGTTTTTTTTTTTTACATTTTTTTATTTTTTATTTATTTATGATAGTCACAGAGAGAGAGAGAGAGAGAGGCAGAGACACAGGCAGAGGGAGAAGCAGGCTCCATGCACCGGGAGCCTGACGTGGGATTCGATCCTGGGTCTCCAGGATCGCGCCCTGGGCCAAAGGCAGGCGCTAATCTGCTGCGCCACCCAGGATCCCCCACGTGGTAATTTCTAAAGGACAGGGGGAGGAGAAAAATGCCTCATAAAGTAAAAAGTTCACTGCAATAGTATTTCCAAGAACAAAAACCTGAAAACCAAATAATTTAAAATAATTCCCCTAAATAATTACACAGGAACAATTTAGGGGAAAATGGCTGGTTTATCACTTGAGGAAAAAGCATGAAAACATTAAAAATAACATGAAGGCTATATAGAAACAGAAAATATTTCTGGCAGTGTTAAAAACTAAAAACATAAACACAAAACAGTATAGACACAATGATAATTGCCACGCAATATATATAACTGTGGGAATATAGAAATATTTGTTAGATTAGGGTACTTTGCCCTTTTCTCAAATACCTTCTTTTAATACTATTCTTGTCAGTTTATTGTCATTAAAAATTTTTTATTTCAAAAGAAGGACATAAGGGGAAAGGAACAGGATTATAAATTCCTATAAGCCCCCTCAATCCAAGGAAATGCTATGATATTACTGACAGGTAACAAGAGGAGTGGGTGTCTGCAGTATTGCTAAAACCAAGGGTCCCTGACCCCAATCTGCCTCAAAGAGAAGACTTCTCATGTCACAAAGCAGGTCATTCTCACTGAGCCAAGCTGCACTAAACGTGAATTCTTTATTGCAAAACTTCGAAGGTAAGAACTTTTTCCAGACATCTGTGGAATTAGTATTAATGAGAATGCCCTGAAGTTCATATGCACGCCTATGCAGCAGAAACTTCTCAGCCAAGGAACTGCTGGGCACACTTCTTGATGAGATGTCTAAGCCTGAAGGCATCAAAAAAGTACATTTCCATACTGGGAACATAACTGGCTTCCTCTTTAAGACTTTTTCCACCACCTCCTGTCCACATTGTAATTCTCCTGTCTTCTCAAATGAATAGTTAACATATGTCAAGGATATAAGGCATATACTGAGGCACTTACTGCCTAACTCTATTACTAGAAGAACCAATCTCAGCAGAAAATTGGAATCTTCCCACTAAGCTGCCCCAAAATTGAAATTTAGGAAGCACCCAAAAAATATTAAATACTTTTAATAAACATTTCTTGACATTACATATTTTCCTTGCTTACCTTAATCTCTGAGTTCCAGGAAAGGAAAACAACCACAATTCTTATAGCTCAATACCCTCATTTTAGAGGTGGTTTAAAAAAAAAAAAAAAAGAAGAAGAAGAAGAAGAAGGATATACAGAGAGGGGAAGTGACTTGTCCTGAGTCACCTAGATAAGTAATGATAAAGGGAGGATTAAAACTCAAATCTCCCAGATTTTCAGCCCCGATTCATTCTCCTACATCAAGCTTTTTTATCCCTTGAAAACTCTAGAGCTCTTGGCCTAAATAATTAGTATCACAGAATATAAAGTTAGAAGAGACCTCAGAGAGACTTACTTAATCCTCTCATTAGGCATATGAGGAAACTGAGGCCCAGAAAGATTAAGTGATTTGTTCTCAATAATTTGGATGGCAGGGAAAAAGTATAACTTAAGCTTAAAAAAACTAAAACTAGCAGCTATGCAAAGGGAGGAGAATCTCAGTTGGGTAAAAAAAAAAATTTTTTTTTCAGTTGGGTAAAATTTTTAAAGAAATATAGATCATTCTAGACCAGGGGCAGTTTCAAAATGTAGTCCCTGGACCAGAGCTTCAGCACCACCTGAGATCTTGTTAGAAATGCAAATTCTAAGATCCCATTAGAGATTTACTGAATCAAATTCTGGGGGGGTGAGGATATTCAAATTTAGACAACATGTCCCTGAGAAATGAACTTCAGTGGTCATATTGAGTCCATTTTGTAAGTCATATCTATAATCAACAGCACTTAAAATTTATGCATTCTTCTATAGGTGTATCATTCTTCAATTTTTTAAGTTTTTAAAAATCTTAAAACAAAACAGAAAACCAGGTTGGGTAATCATTCGGTTCCAGTTCTGGCTCTGTTCCTAGCTATTGTCCTTGGGCAGGTAACTGACCTCCCTAGCTCAAGTGTCCTTTTCTATAAAATAGGCATGCCCCTCCCTCACCTCAAAGCATGTTGACAATTAAATATAAGAATCCATCTGAAAGCACTTTATTCAGCATCTGGCACAGAGTAGGCAGGCACTACAGCACAGTCGCTAGGAGCTTCAGTTATGAGGCAGGTGCTTTTCTGTACCTCAGTTCCCTAATCTGTACAACAAGGATTAAAGACAGTACCTTCTTCATAGGGTTATTAGAAAGATTTTGAGAGATGGTACAGTAAATGATGCATCTTTCATAGCTATAAAATGTTACTGTTTTTGAAGAGCTTTTGCGTTCATTAATTCAAATGATCTTCACCTATTTCCACAAGAGGATGGGTGCATTTGATTGATTATGAACTAGATTCCAGACTGTACCATCTTTTAGGAACAGGAGGAGTGGACATCCATCTTACGAAAAGGAAACTGCATGAATAGTTCATGTGGGGAATGAACAGAGATGAAAATAAGGAGATCAGGATTCTGGTTTCAACTATGCCAGTACCTTAGCCCACAACTGCAGAGAAGTGCTTTATCAGAATGGGGTTCACTCCTCATCTGTAATGAAGTGGGCTGCATAAGGTTATCAATATAACATCTCTCCAAATAAAATTTGAACTCCTTACCATGGCCTACAGGAAGACCTACATTGTCTGTCATCTGCTTACATCTCTTATTCATCATCTACCATTCTCCTTCTCACTCACCATATTCCAGCCCCATCAATCCTCTCACTGATCTTCTAAAAGGCCTTGATCCTTCTGCCCTTTTACATGATTGGCTCCTTCTCAACCTTCAGTCCTTTAGCATCCATTCCTCAGGGTCCTTCCCAGACCATATTACCCAAAGGTAATAGGTCCTGTCTCCTACTGCCAGGGGTTATTTTTTTTTTTTTAAGATTTTATTTATTTATTCACGAGGGACAGAGAGGCAGAGGCATAGGCAAAGGGAGAAGAAGGCGCCTCACAGGCAGCCCGATGTGGGACACAATCCCAGAACCCGGGATCACGCCCTGAGCCAAAGACAGACACTCAACCACTGAGCCACCCAGGTGTCCCTCAGGGGTTATTTTCAATCATAGCACTATCTAATAAAAATATACTGAAAGCCACAAATGAGCCACATATACAGCCACATATAACTTTAAATTTTCTAGTAGTCATATTAAAAAAAAAGTTTAAAAGAAAGTAACATTAACTTTAATAATATATTTTCTTTAAGCCAATATACCCCACATATCATTTCAACATGGAATTGATATAAAGATGATTAATATATGTTACATTAATTTATTTCACACTAAATCCTGGAAATCCAATGTGTATTTTACACATAGCTCTCAATTCCACACATAGCTCTCAATTCCAACTAGCCACATTTCAAGTAGCCACAGGTGCCAGTGGCTATCTCACAAAACAGCACAGGTACAGAGTATACTCTGCTTAGCCTTCAAGAGCCTATCACAATCTGAATTTGTTTACACACTTATCATCTTCTAACTTTCTCACCAGACTACAAGCTCCACAGAAGCAAGAACGTTGTCTGTTTTGTTCAATATTGTATACTCAGAGGATTTGGTGCCTTGCACAGTAGGCGTTCAATAAATGTTTTTTGAGCAAATGAATGAATCTCTTTTAGCTTCAATATTCTGAGTCAGTGGGCCTGCCATTCTACAACTCCCAAACAGACATGTAACCACTCATTCAACAACCTTATTTCCTTTCTTCTTTCATGTTCAATAACTGTCTTAAAAAGAGAAATCTCGGGCAGCCCCAGGGGCTCAGAGGTTTAGCACCTGCCTTCAGCCCAGGGTGTGATCCTGGCGACCCAGGATCGAGTCCCATGTCGGGCTCCCTGCATGGAGCCTCCTTCTCCCTCTGCCTGTCTCTCTCTCTCTCTCTCTCTCTCTCTGTGTGTGTGTGTGTGTGTGTGTGTTTCTCATGAATAAATAAAATCTTAAAAAAAAAAGAGAGAGAGATAAATCTCTTGGCTATATATCTCCCGTTGCTTATAAGTTCTTTTCTACGACGTCTCCAAGGTCTGTTCTTCATATACTGGCTGAGGGAGTGGTGACATGAATATAATTGTTAGTGTTTGCTGAACTTTTACTCTTTGACAAGCATTGGCAGACCATAAGAACTTCACGACAGACTTATGTGGCAGGTACCATCTTTGCCCCTAATTACATATGGGGAAACCAAGGCACAAAGAGTTAGTTAAGTAAGTATTCTGTGCAACGTTACAGCAGCCAGTTAATAGCAAAAGAGACACTCCAAGGAACAAGCAGCCCCGGCCCCTAGTTCTTAACGACCTATTCTCTACTGCAGACCTGCCAATGGAAATACAAGACCGGTTATATATGCAGTTTTAATAGCCACACTAAAAGGTAAGTAGCTACCTGAACAACGTGGACAGCGGGGCTCTACTGCCTCTCACAAGGGGCCCCTGTAGGAAGTCAAGGAGGGGGAAACCTTTGAACTGGGAGCCAGGAGACCTCAGCTCCAATCCCAGCTCTTACTTGTTGAGTGACTCTGGATAAGTCCTTTCCGCCCTCTGGGCCGCGGATTCCCGCCAAGCAGCCAGAGCAGGGAGGACGAGAGGATTCCACGCATCTCCTCACAATGGCATGGGAACAGCTCTTACACTCTACAACCAGCTTTCACACCCGGTAGTTTGCAACAGAGTCCTCAAACAACCCAACGGGAGGGGTAGTACTGTCGCCGTCTTACAGATACAAAAACTGAAGCTCAAAGAGGGGGAAAGGACTCGTCCGAAGGGCACATGGCCAATTACTGGAGAAGCCGGGGTCAAAGGCAGGCAAGGCCAGTGCCCTCCCACCGCCGCCACCGACACAACGCCCGGGGGACCGGAAAGCCGACGAGATGGTTGCGAAGGTGGCCGGGGGCCTGCAGAAGAGTTGACGGGGACCAGGCCCCGACCCAGGGTAGGGCGAGAAGAGGCCCAGGCTGCAGCTGAGACGAAGGAGCCTGCGCTCTGAGAAGGAATGAACCGAAAGGGCCCAGGAAAGTCTCAGGGGAGTGGAGTGAAACGAGGGGCTCGGACGCCGGAGCCTCAGGAGCGCGGGGGACACGGGCCGGGGACAGAGGCGACGGGGGGGGAGGGAGATGAAGGGGCTCTGGTCCCGCGACCGCAGACCCCTGCCTGGGTGAGGGGATGGCGTCCCGGCCTGCCTCGCCCGTCATACCTGGTAGCTCAGAAGTTCGCCCACATCCATGGTACCAGGCCCAGCCAACACCTACTACTCAGCTTCCCTCCACTCACGCCCAAACCGCGGGCCCCTCCGCGGCGGCTCCGGCCACACTGCCGGAAAGCGCTGTGAGCGGGTCGCACGGCCAATGAGGTAAAAGTGAGAGGGCCACGGAAGCCGGCCACACTGCTGTAAAAGGCAACGCCACCGTAATGCGCGCTGCATTTGCGACGGTACTGCTTCCGCCCGGAGCCTGAAGGAGGCGGGGCGTGGAGGGAAGGGGGCGGAGACTTGGAGGAGGGCGGTAGGGTGAGAGGAAAGACCCAAAGGAGCCAGGATTTGTTGGGCGCCCCCTATGTGCAGGGCGGAGCAGCGAGAGTTTCACTTGCGCTCTCCTAGGTCTTCCATGACCTAGTCAATTTTTTAAAAAAGATTTTATTTATTTATTCATTCATTCATTCATTTATTCATGAGAAACACACAGAGAGAGAGGCAGAGACATAGGCAGAGGCAGAAGCAGGCTCCTATGGGGAGCCTGATGCGGGACTCGATCCCAGGACCCCAGGATCATGCCCTGAGCCACCCAGGCATCCCTATGACCTAGCCAATTTTATCCTCATTTCACAAAGAAGGAAACTGAGGCATAGAAATGCACTGTCCAGTTCTATATCTACTAACCATATGTGGCAACTGAGGGCTTGAAATACAGCTAGTCTGAGTTGAAATGTGCCATAAATGTAAATAAAATACACACCAGATTTCTAAGATTTTTTTCTTTTTAAGATTTTATTTATTTATTCATGAGAGACACAGAGAGAGAGGCAGAGACACAGGCAGAGGGAGAAGCAGGCTCCATGCAGGGAGCCCAATGCGGGACTCAAACCAGGGACTCCAGGGTCACGTCCTGGGCGCCCAATTGCTGAGCCACCCAGGGGTCCTGATTTCTAAGAGTTCTGTTGATTACATGTTGAAATTTTATTTTGAATATAGTGGGTCAAGGAAAATATAAAATTAATTCACCCTTTTTTTTCTTTTTTGACTTTTTAAATGTGGTTAGTAGGAAGTGTAAATTACCTATGTAACCGTGGCTCCCTCTGTGTTTGCTTGTTTGTTTTTGGACAGTGCTGTCTCAGAAAGTGTGTTTCCAAGGCCTACGACTACTATTGACTGAGAAACTGTTGGCGATCACATCTCCCTCTCTGGGCTTCTGTTTATTCATCTAAGCGAGGCCGGGTGGGAACTGGATGATCTTGTTTCTACCCCAGAGATATAAAAAGGTTTTCTGTAGGAGGAAGTTGGAGGTGATTTGGAAGAGAATCATTTAAAGAGTGGATCTGGATCATTTAAAGAGCTTCTGGGGTTTAAATAAGTCTCTGTCTTCAAAGGGTGTTAAACCTCTCCCGTAGTCTTCTTAGCCATTTAGCCCCGTGACCTTCACGTTCATGACATTTGTCTTAGTTCGTTCAGGCTGCTATGAGAATAATATCATACACTGGGTAGCTTGCAAACAACAGAAATTTATTTCTCCTAGTTCTGAGGCTGGGAAGCCCAAGGCCAAGACACCAACAGATTTGTTGTCTGCAATGCAGTTCACAGACTTTCTCACTATGTCCTCACAGGAGGAAAGGGGCGAGGGAGTTTTCTCCCTCTTAGAAAAGCACCAGTCCCATTCATGAGGGACCTAACCTGAAAGCCCCACTTCCTTATCGTCACCTTGAAAGTTAGGATTTGAATTTATGGATTTTGGTGGGATACAAACATTCAGACCAAAGTAATATTTTTAACCATCCTCCCCAACCCATCTCCACTTGTCTTCAGCTACACAGAAGTTTTATATAACTTCTCAAAGAGCCAAATCCCCTCCTCTTCTCCCTGAGCCCCATACCTCATCCAACTCCTTCTCATCCTTTACGTCTCAAAGGTCACTTTCTTAGAGTAGCCTTCCTCAACTCCTCTCCAGTCCATGTAAGCAGCCCCTTCTCATTCCTCGTAATCCTCTTTCCCAGCACCTCCTCTATGGCACTTATATCTCCATCTGTAATTTTCTACTTAATAGTTGATTACTTGTTTATTGGCAGCCTTATATACAGGACAGGGGCTCCATGGAAACAGGAACTGTGTCTATCATGGTCACCATTATATCCTAGTACAAAAAGCCTAGTACAGTGCCTGGCACAGGAGGAGGTTTCACGGTGTGCCTTGTGGGCCAAGGTAAGGAGACTGGGTTTATGCTAAGAACATTGGGGATAAATTGAAAAGTTTTGGGACGCCTGGGTAACTCAGCAGTTGAGTACCTGCCTTGGGCTCAGGGCATGATCCTGGGGTTCTGGGATCGAGTCCCACATTGGGCTCCCTGCATGGAGCCTGCTTCTCCCCCTGCCTGTGTCTCTGCCTCTGTGTGTGTGTGTGTGTGTGTGTGTGTGATGAATAAATTAATTAAGTCCTTTTAAAAAATTGAAAAGTTTTAAGGCAGAAATTTTTTGTGATCGGATTTATGTTTTTAAAGAATCACCAGTGCAGTCTGCTTTGAACTGAATGATTTGGGTGCTCCCTCCCTCCTTAGCTGGATGGACAGTGCCTAATTCAAGGAGGCAGGATGAGTAATGGTGGGAATGCACCTTTTGGAACTATGTATCCTTTAGAATTATCCCCCAGTACTTGGTATGCTGGAGCCAGCTTGTATAAACAGGCTAGTAAGAGCCTATGGTTAAATTTTCAGGAAATTTTCAAGGTGACAGCAGCTTGGTTACTTAAAATTGGCCACAGTGGGAGTATTTATACCATGAAATCAAACAAATGCTACAAACAAATGCTACAGGGTTACAGGTGTTTCAGAGAGCTGATTGTTACATGTTTACCAACACACCACTGATTCTGGCTCTCCCCAAAACTGTACCACATCTACCTGTGTGCTCTCCCCCAAGTTACTTTCTCTTTCTAAATTGTGCTCTCTTCATCTATAAGGTGACTTATTCATTTATTCAACAAGCATTTACTGAATGCCTCCTCAATGACCGACACAATTGTAGGCTCTGACGATATAGAAGTTTGTATGAAGAAAGCTCCTGCCCTCTTGGAACCCACATTCTGGTTGGACAAAGTCTAATGAGGAATATAATGTTATGATGCTCATTTTTACAGCTGTGGAAACGTTGTCAGCTGACTTCACCTCTATGTGCCCACTCACTCCCTTGCCTGCAAAGTGGAGATTCAATTGAATTTACCTCTTAAGATTATGGAGAATTTACATAAGATGCTGCATGCAAAGCAATTAGCAGGTGCCTGGCACAGAAAAGTACTCCAACACCGTTTGGTGTTAATGTTATGTGGATTTAGGTGGGAATTGGAGGGGCAGGAAAAATGAATCATTCCTATATCCTTTCTTTTCCATTCAGTCTTGTCTGTGTGTTTTTAGAGACCAGGCATTAAAACATAGAATCATGAAGCAAAGCCCTATGGGAACCAGATTTGGTGAGCACCCTGCAATGTGAATAAAATGCTCTGCCAGGGAAGGTTTCCCAGAGAAGGTGCCATTTGGACTGAGGTTTAAAGGATGAAAAGAGTTTGCCAAGAAGATATGGTGGGAGACTTGTGACCCAGGCAGAGGAAGCAGCGTGAGCAGACGTAGAAGTTGAAACACTTATAGACAGGCATACGATATAAAGGAAAAAATGGGAAGTAAGTCAGGAGAGGATGGCTGGGGAAGATCTTGGATAAGGTTGCCAAATTTAGTGCATAAAAATATAAGACATTCAGTTAAATTTGAATTTCAGTTAAACAATGAAATTTTTTAGTATGAATATGTTCCATGCAATATTTAGTAACATACTAAAACCTTTTTGTTGCTCATCTGAAATTCAAATTTAACTGGGCATCCTGTATCTTATGGCAATCCTAATCATAAAGCATCTTGAATATCATATTAGGGCATTTCAATTTTATCTTGTCCATTAATACGTTCTTGGGAATCTCCAGGGATAAGGTTTGAGAGACTCATCCTTCAGGTCTCAGGTTAACGTCACTGCATCAGGGGTCTCCTCTGATTTACAGGATCTAAGGCAATTCCTCTCCTTCCCTCAATATTCTCTATTGGGGTTCCTAACCATTATCATAAAAAATATTTGTGATTGGTGTTTCTATATTGATTTCCTCTTCATTCATTTGAAGTCTATTTTCCCTATCATATTCTAAGCTCCAGAAAGCCAGAGATTGCTGTATTGCTCACCACAATAACCTTAGAACCTAACAAAATACCTAGCATTTAATTGGCACTCACTAACTAGTGATTGGTTTATGGATAAGCCAATCAGTCCACAGACTGATTGACTCATTCCTGGCAATAATACTAATACCTTCAAATCCCTACCCCAAATCCTAATGCTATGCTATTCCAATTTTAAAAATGCAAAATGGGAGTTCAGAAGATCTACAGTGTATGCTAAGTGGAATAAGTCCAACAGAAAAAGACGATAAGGTATTTACCTTATGATCTCACTTATGTGTAGAATCTAAAAACAAAAACAAAATAGGCTCATGGGGCACTTGGGTGGCTCAGTGGTTGAGCATCTGCCTTCAGCTCAAGTTTTGATCTCAGGATCCTGGAATCGAGTCCTGGGATCAAGAGAGGCAAAGAGATCAAGAGAGAGAAATAAGCACATATCTCTGCTTCTCTCATGTGTGTCTCTCATGAATAAAATCCTAAAAAAAAAAAAAATAAGCTCATGATTAGTGGTTGCCTGAGTTTGGGGCAGAGGAAGGGCCAGTCAGAGAAATGGATGAAGGGGGTCCAAAGGTACAAACTTCTGGTTGTTAAATGAATGTCATGGGGATGTAATGAATAGTATGATGACTGTTAATATTGTATTGCCTATTTGCAAAAAACTAGAAGAGTGGGTCTTGAAAGTTTTCATTACAAGAAAAAAAGCTTTTTATAACTATGTATGATGATGGATGTCAACTGTACTTATTGTGGTGATCATTTTGCAATATATACAAATATCAAATCATTACATAGTATACCTGAAACTAATATAATGTTAAGTCAATTATACCTCAAAAAAACTAACAGAGGGGGACCGGGGGGTGCGGCTAGGAGCGATGAACCAAGCAGTCCACAAACATGTCGTGATCTTTATGATTTCAGAATGGCATCCAGAGATGAGAGAAGGGCACCACCCAAGACACCAACTGCTGAGCTGTAATCTTTTTTAAAAATGTAACTTGGAAGAATTATCCCTTCCAGAAAGTTTTTAAATAGCTGTGGGCTGCCTAGCTTCCTTAAACTCCAAGCTTTAGGTACTCCAAGATGTAATCAGACTCACTTCCTCCATCTTTCATTGCTTCAGTAAATTATTTATTGGAACAGCCTTTAAGAAAATATCCTCAAAAAGCACTCATAAAGTATATTTATCACCAATATTGAACTCCTACCCTGCAATTGTGGGCTGGTTGGAAATGTATAACAGTGCCTGACTCCTCTATTTAGGCACTGAATGAGTGGGGAAGAGTTACACGGTGGGCAGTGAAAGGGGAATGTGTTTTCTAGGGAGCAGAATGCAATTGCTGGGGCTCAGAGGAGTTCCTGTTCTCATTGCCTCTCACCACCCAAATCCAGATCCCTGGATTCTCCCCACTCTAATATTTTAAAATAACTGTAAAAACTGAAATGCAGAGAGTTTAGTTACTTGCCACAGTCATAGAGTTAGTAACTGGCAATACCCCCAAACCAAGCCTGTCTGACTATGCATTTCACAGTAAGGATTTGGGCTCAGTTAACCTTTCAAATGTTACTGACACTTATGGTCCAGGCACAAATTATTATTGAATGCCAAAGAGTAATTACCTCTCCCAGAAGATCTTGGTCTCGATTTGACATAAGAATTTATATTCTTAGATGCACTGTGAACCAAGTAAGAACTCAATAGTCATGGATATACAATGAAAAGGAGTTATTTCAGGCTTTTTTTAATGTAAGATGATATAATTGGATTATGTTGTTGAAAGAGTCCTAATCTTTTAAAGATCCATAATAAATCTATATATGAAACAATATAATAACTAGAATTTGCTTCAAAATCATCCAAGGTGGGGGCTGGTGTGGTTGTGGATGGAAGTAGAGATGAGAGGGTTATTGGTGGACTGATGATTGTAGAAGCTGGGTAAAGGATACTTTGGAACTCGTTTTCCTGCCAACAGGATGACGGCAACAGCCCCAGGCACACAACATCAAGAATAAGAGAGATGATTTTTTTTTCTGAGAGTTTCTCTTAGGAATAAAGGAAAAGGAAGAAATGATGTGGTTATGGACCAACTATGTCCATTGCACAAAGAAAGGATTCTGCAGTCAGATCTGTATGACTAGAAAAGCTATGGAAACCAGCACTGACAATGGCTCATAAGAATGTAACGAGTTTCAGGACACCTGGATAGCTCAGTCAGTTATGTGTCCAACTCTTGATTTCTGCTCAGGTTATGATCTTGGGGTCATGGGATAGAGCCCCACAATAGGCCCAGTGTGGGACCTGCTTAGCATTCTCTCTCTCTCTCTCTTTCCCTCAGGGGAAAAAAAGAATGAGTTTCATAAACCCCTAATTCTGAGGCGCTGCCCTCATCAATGCCCTACACCAGTGATCCTCATGAGTCAGACCTTCCAGAGATGCTTTCATAATAAGAGATGGAGAGAACTATTTATGCAATCACTATTTGGGGTCAGTGAAAAGACATTGGTCAAGACCACTTCTGGCTTGGGAAGTAAGCAATCTCCTCAATCAGTGAGCTGAAGCAGCTGTTTATTACCCAGCCTTAGCACTAAGGATGTGTATTAGTTATTAATTGCTGTATGACAAGTTTTCCCAAAAAATAGTGGCTTAAAGGAACAATGGGGGCACCTGGGTGACTCAGTGGTTGAGCGTCTGCCTTTGGCTCAGGGTGTGATCCTGGGGTCCTGGGAGGGAGTCCCACATCAAGCTCCCTGCATGGAGCCTGCTTCTCTCTCTACCTATGTCTCTGCCTCTCTCTGTGTGTCTCTCATGAATAAATAAATAAAATCTTTCTTTAAAAAGAACAATGAACATTTATTATTTTGTACAGTTTTTGTGGATCAGGAATTTGAAAGAAGCATAGCAGGATATTTCTGGATAAAGGTCTCCTGAAATTGTAGTCAAGATGCCAGTCACTTCCAAGATGGCTTGTACAAAGGCTGATGCTGGTTCTTGGCCAGAGACGTCAATTCCTTTCCACATGGATCTATCTGGCTGTCCAGGTGTTCCCATAATATGGTGGCTGGTTTCCCCAAGAACAAGCAATCCAAGAAAGACCAAGACCGGGCAGAGGCCACAAGTCTTTTGTGACCTAGTTACAGAAGCCACAGTCTATCATTTCTGCAATATTTTATAGGTGGCACATTCTAGACTTTTCACTGTGGGATGGGACTACATAGGGTATGAATGCCAGGAAGCGAGATTCATTGGGTCTATCCTGGAAGTGGAGCCTTGGATTCCAGTTAAGCTTTCAGATGACTGCAACCCGGGATGACATCTTCACAGTCCTCTCATGAGACATAGGAGTTAGAATCACCTATCTAGGATACTCCTAACTTCCTCATCCATAGAAACAGTGAAATAATAAATGCTTTGGTGGTTTGACCTCCTAAGGTATTTTGTTATGCAGCATAGATATACAAAGTCAAAGCAGCTTAGGTACCAAAGAATGACATTCCCGTCATTGGCAGCCACTGTGACTTATTGATAAACTGAGCATTCGATTAGTACCCATTAGGCTCTGTGAACCATTGCCAGCAGATATCAATGAAAACAGTGAATGGCCATGTACCCCAGATGGCTAGAGGGGCAGCTGCTGAGTCTACACTTTCTCATAGAAGATCACAATGCATGTTAGTATATTGAAAGTTCTGAGTAATCTTACAGGGGGAAACCTGTTTCACCTTGTTCCACACAATGGTTTCCAAGCCCATTTGAACACTGAAGCCATTTTCCACATAATATCTGTTAATGTGCTATGGAAATAATGTTATGAGAAACACACATTAAGAAAAAAACTGATCAGAGACACCTGGGTGGCTCAGTGGTTGAGTGCTTCTGCCTCCAGCTCAGGGCGTGATCCTGGAGTCCCGGGATCGAGTCCCACATCGGGCTCCCTGCATGGAGCCTGCTTCTCCCTCTGCCTATGTCTCTTCCTCTCTCTCTTCCTGTGTCTCTCATGAATAAATAAATATGATATTTTAAAGCGAAAAGAAAAAAATGATCCATCTCAGTTTCAAATTTTTGTTTAGAAAAAAAATCTGTATGTATCCATGTATATATTTAAAAGGCCTAAATTTCCCCAAGGTTGACATCCTAAGCATATAAACAATGCCCCATCCACATTAAGTAATATCTCTGACTCAGAGCTTCCATGTCCACTAGTAAAAGCCCCTCATCCCAGCTCTTAAAAATGACTGAGTTCTTTCTGGGCATGCATATGCCCACGTGTTCTCTGGGACAATCTCCTCAAGGGATCCTCTGCTCCAGCCTCTTTATTGGCACCTGCCATCCCAAGTCACTGGAAGGAGAGCCTCATCACCGCCACTGCTACCCTGCCCGGGGCGTTGCTCTCTGGCACTCGAGAAGCTACAGGACCCTGGAGGTGCCATGATCTCCTGATTGGATCCTCACAGCAGCAAAGTCAGACAGCGTCCTACAGAGGTATGGGTTCCAGGAAGCTCTCTTTGGTGTTGTCTGAGCCCCAAGGCAGTTCAGCTTATACCCCACACCTTACTTCTCCACAGCATCTCTCCCAATGGAGGTCAGATCAGACTTCATCCCTGAGTCAGACTAGGCAGTAGACACCACCTTGTCCTCCAAGCTCCACATCTACCCACACAGAAGACTCTTTCTGTTCTCATTGCTCTCCCCTTCTTTCCCTCTTCTTCTTTTCCCTCCTCCCTGTCCTCCTCACCCCCATTACCTGGCTGGGGGGCATTAGTCCATCAGACTCTAACCCCTGTTAGACCTGCTGGGACTCCGTCTCTGAATCCTACATGAAGAAGATGCAAAGGTGGTGATGGTCTCTGAGTATTGGGCTATTAGTAGCTTTATTGTTCTTGCTGTTTATTTGTATTTTCTCAATTTCTGGCCTGAAGAACTATTACAGAAGTAAATAATAGACATATAAAATATATAAATATCTATAAAAGTAATAAAATAAAACTAATTTTTAATCTTCACACTAGTTATTAAAGTTATTTGTAATGCCACACCTTGGGCTTCGTATAATCACGTAGATCTACCCCCTCTGGATTCCCTCAGCATACCTCTAATCATCTTATTTATTTCCATGATAAAAAAAATCACTGTTGGTATTTTAGGAATAGGTTTTTATAGAGCTTGTTACATTTTATATTTAGGTGATATGTTTTTATTTATACCACCACCTCCTTCCAGAAAGGATTTAAGGTGGCTTACAAAGATACATAAAACACAGCAAGGTAGCATAAATTAAAAGAATGTGTAAGAAAAAGAAAAACCTGGAGAAGAGCATAAAACAGAGATAGAGGCTGTTGGCTTGTTCTGGGGAGGCCATTCATTGCTTTTAAGCAGCTAACTAGCAAATATTAAAACAGAAAATTTGTCCATTAATAAATTGGTCCTTTCTATTCCAACCAACTCATCTAGTGGTTTTTAAACGATGCTCCCACTGGGACACCTCTATGAGCTGGCCCCACCTGTTCTAAAATTCAGTTGTGGTGGACTGGTGGTTGTAGGCCAATTCATGGAGGAAAGGTTCATGGGAAGAATCGCCTTTATATGAAACTATTCCTCAGTGCATTTCACCCAACTTTAGCACCTGCTTCTGCTTTTTATGGTGGAGCCTAGTACAAGATGGTATGGGATTTTAGTACAAAATTATGTATTTACTCACTTCAAAATTTATTTGTCACTATTTCATGGTATTATGCAAGAAGGACAATGATTTCAAGGTATTTCTCCACCATCTGAACAAATTGGGGGAACACCCAAATTGTGTAACCTGTGAGAATTCAGTTGAGCAGCCATGTTTGAGCACTCACAATATACCAAGCATGGTGCCAGGTGCTGGGAAATATGTTAAAAATAGTACAATAAAGGGGTACCTGGGTAGCTCAGTTAATTAAGCATCTAACTCTTGATTTCAGCTTCAGTCATGATCTCAGGGTCATGAGATCGAGCCCTGCCTCGGGCTCCATGCTCAGTGTGGAGTCTGCTTCCAATTCTCTCTCTCCTTCTCCCTCTGCCTCTTTCCCACTCACGCTCTCTCTGAATTAGTTAACTAACCAAATAAAATCTTTTTTAAAAAATGAGTACAATAAGGCATAGCCTTCCAGAAACTTACAATATAGCGAAGGGGATCCATACATCTTGATTTTTTTTTTTTTTGGTCACTCTGCAATTTATCTTTAAGTTAATTTTCCCCTAGGTTATTAACATTAAGACTAGGAAATCAAGACTCTTAATTGCATCCATTCAACAAATATTTATTGAAAGCCAACTAAGGAAAGCAGCCTCCCTCACATTTGGGATATGTTCTGGCGTCAGAATCCTGGCTTTGCAGCATCTCACTGGACAAGCTTGGGAAAGTCACTTCACCTTCCTGAGGCTCTTTTCTATCATCTTTTAAATGTGAGTAAAAGTAGTGGAATAATCAAAGTGGTCTAACTTCTGAACAAACAACAAAATGGATGTTTATTTCTTGCTCATAAAATAGCCGGAAGCGGATGTTTGACACATGGCCTGCTGCACATGAACTCGGTCATCCAGTTTCTTTCTACTCTGTGGCTTTCCATCCCCTAGAGCCTTGGAAAACTTAGCCTCTAGTCGGTGGGTGAAGAGAGAGAGTGTGGAGGCTCATGAGAGATGTAATATATAGGAGCATAGCCTGGAGGTGGTATGTTTCATGTCTGCCCTCATCCACTGTCCAGAAAGTAGTCACATGGATACTACAAAGTACAAGAAAATTAGGAAACGAGGTCTCTCCGTGGGCTCAAGAAGAAAGAGTAAGATTCAGTGAACTCTTAACTGTCTTCCTCAAATACTTACCTCACGGTGTAGCTGAGGGTTTGATAAGAATGAATATGCCTGGCATGGAGTAGGTGCTCAGTTAATGTTGCTGTATGAAGTCATAAACTATGTTTGGGCAATAATAGCATTATTTATCAAACATCCAAACCGTGTAGTGGGCACTGGGCTTCTGTTTGGTCCCTGAGCCTCCCAACAATCATACAAGGCCAGAAATTACCCTTTCTTTACAGATGAGAAAACCAACATTCAGAGAGGGTAGATAATCTGCCCAAGACCACACAGCTAGAAAGAGCTGAGCCAGGATTCAAACCCAAGTTAGTGTGACTCAAAAGTGATTTTTCACCAAATCCTGATACTGATGGAACACACAGAATACACAGGTATGGACCACAGGAAGCAAGCTGCCTTGGGCCAGTCTTCATAAAAAGGTGACATGCAAAAGGAACCCATACATACAGAAACCAAACAAACCTTGGAGAATCCCTGGCAAAAACGCAAAGAGCCATTATTGAAGGGCAGACATGGGAATGTCCTAACTATCCTCCTCCTCCATTTCTAGACCTACTGTCTAGTCTACACACCACCAGCCCAATCTTTCTTCTCTTATCCTTCCCTCTAGAATCTTGTCTGCTTCTTCCCTTGTCTCCTCCTAACTATGGCCTTCCTGTTAAAAACTTAGGCTCTTAGTTTCTTTTCTTTTTAAGATTTTATTTATTTATTTTTAAGAGAGCATACGAGTGGGGCAAAGGGAAAAGGGGAAGCTGGCTTCCCGCTGAGCAGGGAGCCACACATAGGGCTCGATTCCAGGACCCTGAGGTCATGACCCAAGCCAAAGGCAGATGTTGAACCAACTGAGCCACCCAAGCACCCCGCTATTAGTTTCTTTTGAATTCATTGCGATACCCAGTATTTCAATTGGCACAAGAAAGGACTCCACAGAATACTCATCCATCCATTCATTCAGTCAACAAAATATTTATCAAGTTCTTGCTATACACCAGGCAGTCTCCTGGGCTCTGGAATTCAGAGTCTGGTAGGGAAGACAGACATTAATTGCATAATTACACAAATATAGACTCAGAGGAGAAGGAATCCAGTTATCTCAGTGGAGAGCAGAGAGAACATGACCAGCCTGGGAGACACAATTGTGCGGCCTGGAAACCTAAAGGATGTGTAGGAATATCTGGGTGATGTGGAAGGACCAGGCAGTGGGATCGGCATGTGCAAAGGGCCTGTGGTGAGAGATACTACATTTGAGGAACAGAGAAAAGGCCAGGAAGGCTGGAACCCAGAGCTGGAGAGAGGGAGGGGTGAGGTGAGGCAGCAGAGGTAGGCAGGGGCCAGCCTACTGAGACCTTGTAGAACAGAGGAAAGCATTTGAGTCTTTAACCCAAATAGCAAAAAGTAACCATCAGTGGACTTTAAGTCAAGGGATGTGTCTGTATGGAAGACGTGCTATCAGTGCTTCCCACCCACGTGCCCTTGCCCTTCCTTACATGTCAGTGTACACTGGGCAGGCTTCCAGTTCCAAATGCCAGCACCTGTGTTTTCTACCTGAGGACTTTCTCTGGCCACTGGAACCTGCTCTCCTGCCTGTGGAACAGGTCAGAGATGCCAGAAAATTAACACCCCTCCCCATCGTCCAGAACAGTGTTCAACCTAATGAACTGAGTAGATAAATTCCTAGCTTCCTCACTCCTCAGGTGGGATAACTCTGAGTTATGTGCTGTTCACTTGCTCCCAGAGTGCACAGTGCAGTCAAGCCCAGGTGTCCACAGTTTGACCTGCTTGATAACTCTTTGCCTGGCTGCCATCCTACTTTTGCTTGCCTGCAAGTGCTTCCTGGGATCACTCCCCAAATAAAATTCTGTACATCCAAACCCTTACCTTTTAGGAAATCCCAAATAAGATCATCTATCATAAGGACAATGGGTGTGAGGGCAGCAGGGGAGGATGGGGTAGACCAGTTGTCGAGGCAGGAGGTGTTCAAGGTTTGGACTGAGTGGCACTGGGCAAGGGGGAAGAGGAGGGAAACACAGCAGGATCCAGATACACAGTGGATGTGCAGGAAAAGGAAGAGGGCAATGTGAAGGCTGCCTCCTGGGCTTCGTCCTCCTGAGAAGGGAGGGCAAGGGAAAGGTCAAGAATACATATGTTAATATTTTTGTGCGTGTCACAGAACAGCTTGTAACCACCAGATTTTCTGGAACTCTCTGCTGTCTTCTCGCCCTGCCTTGACTCATCAGACTCTAGAACAACCTAGCTGCCATCGTCCAGGGAAGCCTGCTTTTTCTCCTGCAGGGCAGGATCCAATAACAGTGTTCTCATCCAATAAAGGAGTCTGGCGCACAGGGACAAAATATTGAATTAAAAACAATACCAGAGCCGCTGAGCTCACACCACCCCTGAACTGCCTGCGTGTGGCTTTGCTCTGCAAATTGGTAACGGGAGCCCCAGGGAAATACTGTCCAGGAGAGCAGGAAGGGGAAAAAGTAGGGGAAGGGCGGGTGAGGGGAGTGGGGGAGGAAAGCAAAGTCAACTCAGCCATAGTGGGCTGAGCCAGCACTTGGGAGCAAGGATTCAGCTGCCAGGACTCCAGCCCTGAGGCTGTAGGCCCTAGCCTTGGTCCTGTCTCTCTGAAGCTACCCTTTGGGGAGGGATTCTGAGATCCTCTGAGATCAGGGATTCTTGGATTTGCAGCCTGCCTCCCCCCATGCTGGTTGACCCAGTGGCCTCAGATGAGTCCTTAGGCACTCTGAACTTCAATGTTTTGTTGTTGATGTTGTCCCAAGGTGCAACACATGCTAGCACTTACTTAATCCTAACAACTACTCTGCTCCCATCTTACAGATGATGGTCCCAAGGCTCAGAGAAGTTAGCTAACTAGCCCAGTGTTGCATAGCCAGGTATAGCCAGATTTCAGATAAAGCAGTGCATACTGGGATGCCTGGGGTGGCTCAGTGGTTAAGTGCCTGCCTTCAGCCCACGGCATAATCCTGGAGTCCCAGGATCAAGTCCCACATCAGGCTCCCTGCATGGAGCCTGCTTCTCCCTCTGCCTGTGTCTCTGCCTCTCTCTCTCTCTCTCTCTCTCTCTCTCTGTCTGTCTCTCATGAATAAATAAATAAAATCTTAAAAAAAAAAAAAAGCATTGTAAACCTTGCACACGCTCTGTTAACTACTACATGTTTTCCTTCAGATAAGAAATCCCCCATCTTCAAAATGCTGTGGTAGTGGGGGCGGCTCTCTCTCTTGGTCTTTCCTTTACACAATATCCAGTTTCGTACCTTGCTCTCCCTTCCCCTAGTCCCCCACACCTGCCTCTGAACTCTTCACTGCTTTTCTCTAACCCTTCACCAGCTCAAATACTTAAATTCCTCCACCTGGCCCCTGCCTCATCACTTTCCAGCCCTTCACCTGAAATCTTAGTGCTTGCTCCCATCCATGCCCTCAGGGGCTTTACCTGCTCCCAAGGAAGCTTATCAAGGTATCCACTCAACCCAAATAGTTGTTTTCAGTAAGAATTCTGATGCCTGCTGTTAGGGTGATCAACAAACTCAGCCATATTTGAAAAGCCAGGGGCTCAGATGGGGTCCAGAATGGAGCTAGGGGTTTGGAAGTTTAGAAGTTATAAGCAAATTGAGGTTGTTGAGGCTGAGCCATGGAAGTGAATGAGGTCACTCAGGGAGAGTGGGTGGAGCAAGAAGGACAGAAGCCATGCCAGGGCCTCAGGGGCTAGTTCGGACTCCTGGCCAAGGTTGGCAATGGAAAGAGGGAGGTGGTTGTGAAGAGACCCTTAAAGGGAAAGGGCAAGTAGGCCCTGGGCCATACAAGAGCTTCAGAGGGTGTCAGTCAAGGTTCTTGTCATTGGGATCGAAGTTCAACTTGAACTAGTCAAGGTAAAAAGGGGAACATATCGGCTTCTGCTACTTAAGAAAGATTGACTACTCCCGGCTGTGGCCAGGCAGTGGTCCCCCTTTGGTCCTCAGGAAATCAGGCACAGTGGGTGTTGAGGGGGCCAGGATCATCTGGTCATCACTGTCTCTGCTTTCCTCATTCTCTCACATTGTATTCTGACTCCTTCCACATACTGGGAAGCATGACGAATGGTCACCTCCAAATTGAAATCCCACATCTTCTACCTTAGGAAGAAATTGGCTAAGGGCACCTGGGTTGGTTAAACCTCTGGCTCTTGATTTTGGCTCAGGTCAGAATCTCAGGGTTGTGAGGTCAAGCTACTCATGGGGCTCCATGGTCAGTGGGGAGCCTGCTTACCCTGTCCCTCTCTCTCTGCCCCTCCTCCTGCTCATGCACACATGTATTCTCTCTCTCTAAAATACATACATACATACATACATACATACATACATACATCTTTTTAAAAAATAAAGGCATTGGCTCTGGCCCTAGGTTGAAAAATCCCATGGAGGGCCATCTGGGTGATTCAGCTGGTTAAGCATCAGACTCTTGGTTTTGGCTCAGGTGGTAATCTCAGGGTGGTGAGATCGAACCCTGCTTTGGGCTCCACATTCGGCAGGGAGTCCACTTGAGATTCTTTCCCCCTCACCCTCTACCCCTCCCCGCCATGGTCTCTCTCTTGCTCTCAAATAAATAATCTTAAAAAAACAAAAACCAAAAATAGGGGATCCCTGGGTGGCTCAGTGGTTGAGCGCCTGCCTTCTGCCCAGGGCATGATTCTGGAGTACCGGGATCGAATCCCATATTGGGCTCCCTACATGGAGTCTGCTTCTCCCTCTGCCTGTGTCTCTGCCTCTCTCTCTCTCTCTCTGTCTCTCATGAATGAATAAATAAAATCTTTAAATAAAAAAATAAAAAACAAAAAATAAAAATCCAATGGAAGTTTTCTGACTGTCTTAGCTCCAGTCAGGTGCCCACCTCTGGCCCAGTTAAGTATGATCAGAGGCATGCAGCTGAGGAATAACATGCCTGCTTCTTTGGGAGACATATGGACAGAGGCAGGTATGGCAGGATGAAAGTAGGCCCATACAATGGATATCCACAACACTTGGAAATACTGACTTCAGAATTCAGTCTAAGGGGTGCCTCTCAGAAATGAAAACCACCACCACCAGCAATGGTGGGGAGCCAAACTGAGTCAGACAGAACAAGGGGGGAGAACAGAAGCTTGATCCAAGCCAAAAGGCAAAAACAGTGTGAGGTGTGCCTAGGACTTAGCTTTATCATCTGCTGGCTACAGGTGTATCTGTTGATAAGGCCTGGGTTTGGTGGGGGACATGCTGCTCCTTTAGTGACACCTGCTTCTCACCACTATCAAGGACCTTGAGATGCAGAACACTTTAGTTGCTTGAGGATGTGAAAGGTCCAAGCAGCCTTGGCTGAGAGGGAAGTCCCTTTTGTAAGTCCATCTGGGGCTGAATTATGGCCACAAAACCTCAACCCTACCCATGATAACTCCTGCCAGAACACGACATTGTGTGGTGAGTGCCATGACCAGACTCCAGGCCCTCCCTTCTCCCCCTCCAGCATGGAATGCGGTTCCAAGACCACAAAACCTACACAATCACAGTACTATGGGAACTAGATGTGGGTGAATGGGGATTAGCCAACTCTAGTGTTAGTGTGAGTATATGAGTTAGGGCAAGTATGTGAGGTGAGCATAAAGGTTTCCATGGAGGCCAAAAAATTCAATAATGATAATAACAGCTACGACCAGGTGACATAATGAGTACTTAATATGAACCCTGCCCTGTGCTAAGGAGCCCTTTTGGTGCATTATCTTATTTTATCATCAGAGCCCTATGATAGGAGTATTATTCTCATCCCCAGGAATTGAATCCCACGGACATTAAGTGACTTGCCTAAGGTCACACAACTAGGAAGTGGCCAAGCTGGAACTTGAAGCCAGCTCTGTCTAACTGCAAAGCCTATACCTTTAGCCCTCATCTCTACCTCTTCTCCAAGCCTGAGCTGCGGAAACAACTATGTGCTTGGTATCCTCTTCAGCTCTTGAACCAGTCAGAATGCTTTAGGCTATGAAATTGAAACCACCAATTAGTTGAAAACCACCAATTTAGCTGATTAACAGTGAGAAACATGTATCAACTCAAAGATTAAGTTCTAAGTTTTGGTGGCTGCAAGAGCCATTGACTCAGCAGCTCAGTGATGCCACTCCCATCTTCCCACTGAGCCATCATCAGTGTGTTATTTTCTCCTCCTGGTCACAAGATGGATGCCACACCTCCAGGCATCAAGTACAGATGTGACCATATCCTGCAAAAGAAGAGATTCTTTCTCTGAGAACAAGAAAACCTTTCTCAGACTTCTCAGAAGTCCTTGAGAAAACATTTCTTATATCTCATCAGCCAGATTTGTTCCCATTCCTCTTTCCAAATGAATCACTCACAAGGCAAATGTAAATTTAACAAATGGTTTAATAATGTCTATGGCCATTGTAACAGGATGGAGTATCTCCCCAAATTAAGGTTCCGTTAGAAGGGAGAAAGAGGTCAGTGACTGCTTTGGGGCAAGCAAATAAAAGCGTATGTTACTTCTCTCTTTTCCCTCCTCAATTCCAATATCCTCTTTTTCTACCAGTTGATATTTTATTCACCCTTCAAGAGTCAATTCAAATATCTTCTCTTCCAGGCACTCTTCCCTGACTTTTCCCCCATCTGATTAATAACTCTCTGCACTGTGCTTCCAAAGAACTTAGCACATGCTACATACATGGTCTTTATTACATCATGTTGCAGAGAGGTCAGGGTTTGGAGTAACTGGATCCAGGTTTAAATCCCAGGTCCACTGCTTTTTTTCCAGGCAACTTAGGGTAGTATCCTTCCTCTTTTCAAGCCTCAGCTTCCTCATCTGTAAAAGCACACATTCCTTTTTAGACAGTTTTGAAGATTAAGGCAGGTAATGTGTCTGGGATCAATAATCTCAATAAACTCCTTGGAAGAAGGGAGGGAGAAAGGAAAAGACACCATCAGGCTGGACCAGGCAAAACTCAGCTCTCAGGGAAGAAAGTAAAAGTCGTTCCAAGGTGCCGACCACACAGTCCCCTTCCCCTGAAGTCCCTCCTCCCTGATTCTCCCAAGAAAGTCATTTTTCATCCCCAAAGTCATTTGGCTTAGAGAGAAAGGGGAGATGCAGTGGCAGGGTCTGCATTGTGCCTGCCCTGGCTCCATCCATCACCCGGCCGACAGGAACTCACCTCCCACAAATAAAGTTATGACAAGCGTCCCCAACCCATTCTTTCAGCCATTGCCTCCCTGTTTCCATCATCTCTGACATTATAAGCCATCAGCCAAGCTGTTTGTCACGCCTCTGACGGGGCCTTGGCATCATGGGCAGGAGGGCTGTGCTAAGGTGCTGCTGAACTCAAGGATGGGTGTCCTGCCGCCCTCCACCACTGGTGATCTCAAACTATTTCACACATGCTCCCAGAAAGGGTTATTCCCCTGAGGGGCAAGGGTCCATAATTGGGGAAGAACTGGAGGAGAACTGAACATGTGTCCATTTATCCATGCAGCAAGCATTCGTGAATATCCCTGCTGTGCCTGAACCTGTGTTAGGCACAGCTGCAGCTACAAAGAGGAATCCTGCACAGTTCCTGCCTCTGAGCAGTGCCCAGTCCAACGGGGCAGTGAAAAACAGTCCACGTCAACAGATACTGCCAGCACAGCTGTGGTAGAGGCAATGTAGGGGACTGTGGAGTCACAGAGAAGAGTAGGAACGGAGGAAAGTCTTCCTGGAGGAGGTGGCATTTGGGCTGAGATCTCTAGGGCAAGGAGGAAAGACATGTGAGGGGGCAGAGTGAGTGATTCCTTGGAAGGACTCCTTTCTTCCGTGCAGGTTTGTTTACTTATAAACCCCAAAGGGCAGGAGTGCAGATTTGGGGAAGGGAAGAGGATTATATTATAGGCTAATGGAATGGCATGTGCAAAGGTCCTGTATTAGCTTCCTAGGGCTGTCATTACAAATTACTATAAACTCAGTAATCCAAAACTACAGTAATTTCTTCTCTCACAATTCTGGAGGCCAGAAGTCTAAAACCAAGGTATCTGCAGGGGTGGTAGTTTCTGGAGCTCTGAGAAAGAATCCTAGCTTCTGGTGGTGTAGGCAAACCTTGGACTTCCTTGGCTTATAGATACATGGCTCCAGTCTCTACCATGCTGTCTGTCTTCACGTGCTCTGCTCTCTGTGTCTCTGATGCAAATTTCCTTCTTTCTCTTATAAGGGCGCCTGTCATTGTAATTTAGAGCCTGCCCTAAATCCAGGATGATCTCAAGATTCCAACTTGATTACATTTTCAATAATCCTATTTCCAAATAAGCACAAAGTCGAAAGTTCCTGGGGTTAGGACTTGGCTTTTTTAGGGAGGGGGAAACTATTCCACCCAGTGAAAATGAAGAGGCAAGAGAGTATGGCATATTCAGGAGGCAGAGAGTGGCTAAACGTGGCTACAACACTGACACTGGGTGCAGGTCAGATCCATATCTGCGGCCAATGAGCCAGATGACCTAGATCACATCCTTCAACCTCTCAGAGCCTCAGTTCACTCACCTGCAATGTTCATTGCCCTCTGGCCCTCTTAGGACTCTGGTAAGAGTGAAATGTAGTCATATCATTAAAGGACCAGCTCCTCAATGGGAGTATATCATCAGCCAGGACCTTGAGGTAGCACGAGACAGAAACCAATCTACATTGGCGTATGGAGGAAAAAAGTGTTTATTAGCTTACATAGGTAAAAAGCTCAGAAATAGAGCTGCTTCAGGTTCTGCTGGATTCAGGAGCCCAGATGAGGTATTCAGAATCCAGTGTCTTTCCACCTAGCCTCTTGGGCCTATGCTAGTTCATTTTCTGATTTCCCAAGAGTGGTGCCTAGTGCTGGATATCTTCCTTGGGTCCTGCAGACTGTCTTCTACCCTGGTCCTCTCTGCTCTGGCACTTGGAGGCTGACCTGCACGGATGGCATCTGCAGCATGCCCTGCCTCTGGCTTCTAGTAGGGTTTGGCCAATGTGAAGCAATGGCAGGCAATCAGAGAGAAGAAGAAGATCAAAGTAGACTATTTCTCCCTCCCAGGTTCTTCCCTGTCATCTCCCTCTACTGAAAGCCCCAGCTCCTACCAAGTAGCTCCCTCTTAGAGCCACAGCCCCTCTCTGGATTCTAGCAACCACATCCTGTTCTTGCCCTTCAGGCCTTGGGGTGTCAAAGGCTCCCTACTACTATTAGCCCAAAGGAACCAACCTTTGGGGAATTCTCTAAACACCATCGACACCTTTGTAAATAGCCTCTTTATTATAGTCTCCTGAAATTACAGTTTGAGTGGCTCTATCTCCTTTAAGGACCCTGCCTGACACACACCACAGCTCATGGCTCTGCTTGACCCTCCTTCCTAGGGGGTAGGGAAGGCCCATGTGGCAGATTGCTGCCTTGGTGGCATGATAAGCCATGCTTCCCAGTATTACGTCCCGTTGGGTCCCCTCCAACATTTAATGCATGACCTGACCATGTGAGTTGCTCTGGTCAATATGAGATTAGTATATGTGATACAAGGGAAGGCTTTATATGCACTTGGACATCTGCGTGTTCCCTCTTGGACTCCTGCTGCCATGCTATGAGGAAGTACAGACTATCTTGCTGAAGAGGAAGACTGTGTGAAGAGGTCAAGGAAGATGACATGCCATATGGGAATAGAGGTCACACATAGGAGAACCGAAGTGCCCTGGCTACCAATCATTGAAAACATTCCAGACTCTGAGAGATGCCTTTTTATTAATGGCGGGGGTGGGGGGGCATGGGTAGGGTTGGAGGTGGCCTTAGTGGGAGAGGGTGGGGTATTTAGCACTAGCATTGTTTAAGACCACCAGCATGCAGTGATGATAAAAAGCGGATTGACTTTCAGTGTTATTATCATTTTCATGCTCAGCAAAAAAATACTCCCTTCCAGGTTTTATTACCTACATTGGGGGCTAACCACTCCTCCCTCCTTCCCCTTCAACACCCCTCCCTCTTCTCCTTTCCTCCTCAGTCTACTGCTTCTTGGACCTTCTGGTCCAGCCACAGCTGTCTGCAGCCTCATGAGTGACTCCAGCCAACACCTATGGAACAAAACACCACTATCAACCTACAGAATCATTAAGAAATAATAGGTCATTGTTGTTTTAAGCCACTAAGTTTTGAGGTGGCCTGTTACCCAGGGATGAATAACTGGGACCGACCAACAGCAACAGTTCTATCCTGTTGCAGGTTCAAAGTGCAGCTAGAAAGGGCAAGATTTTTCTGGCAGTTACTGCAATAGTCCTGGAGTAGACTCTGATGGGGGTGAGGGGTGGGGCGTCCCCTTCAGTCACGTGACAGCTATGGACCTACTGCCCAGCTGATGGAATGCGACATACTGATTAGCTAAGCCTGGTCACAGGCTTGGTCCTGGAGCAGGAGGTGGAGACCCACCTGGACCACAGGGGCGGAGAGTAGGGGAGGAGGATGCTAAATAGATGAGGAACAAGGAAAGGCTGAGGGGAAAGGAGGCTGAGGACACTGTGGGGCTGAAGCTCAGAGCAATGATCCTTGATGCTCCCCATCCAGCTCCCATTTGCACCTACAAGAAACGGGTAAAAATGGGTCCCCCCTGTGCAGAGGACAGCTAACCTACGGTGAGGAGACCCTGAGACTTTGGTCATGGACAGACCTGCCTTCCAACTCTCACTTCTTTTTTGGAAGCTGCTTTGGGCAAGCTGCTCAAGCTCTGTGAACTCATCTCTAAAGTAAGTTTGTTAATTCCTATACCGATGGGTGGTGGCGAGGGGGCTCCGGGCGGATCTCGGCTGTTATGGTGGACAAGCAAGGCCCCTCTTTGATGAAGGCCTTGCTACCTGGCTCTTTCAGGTCTGCCTCAGCTGCAGAGAGCGTGTGGCCCGAGGTCACACCCTCCCCTGGGCAGTCTGCATGTGGTGACTAAGCAGGGGTCTAACGGCTTGGCCATTTGGCCTGGTGCAGACCGGTCCTGCCAGGCAGTGCTGTCTCCAGAGCTCCCCGCAGGCCTGGAGAGGCTTTGCAGAGCTTGGACCAGTTGCCTTCACTTGTCCCATCCTGCCTCCTCCCTTCCCTTTCCTACCTGTAGATCCCTGATAAATATCTTGCACCCCGTACTCTGCGTGGCGGGGGGGGGGCTCCAATCCACAATAGATGTTTCAAAGGCTTAACCTAGTGCTTAGCCCTTAGTAGGCAGCTGATAGAGGATTGCCCAGAGAAACTGGCTCCTTGATCTGGAGAATGAGGAAAGGAAACAGGAGGGAAGGGTGAGGGAGGCTGGTTAAGCAGCTGTTGTGATATGGAAGAGGCTGCAGGCTGGCAGAGGCGGCTCCTTCCTCTGAGGGGACAGAAGGGTCTCTCCAGGGCACCCTCTCCGCCCCGGAGCATCTGCAGCCCCCTGCTCGCCAAGCAACTGGATTAATTATGAATGGGGCCTCACATGTCATCGCAAGCCTGGAGACAGGGGCACTTCGGGCTTTCCTCCAGGATGGTCCCAGCCCCCCGTGGCCTATTTGGGGTCCCGAGGCCTGGTGGCACTTGGCTAGGTGACAGAAGCCACTCCAGTCCTAAAGCAGAAACTTCCTCCCCATTTTGTGGAATCTTAAAAATTCTAGAATCTTGGAAGAGGAGAGTCTGCCTTCTAGGGCCATTGTCACAGAACTGCAAACTCCTAAAATCTTAGAATAAGGGAATCTCTGGCTTTTAGGATGTCAGTATCTATAGGAAGGGGCCCAGCAGGCTCTTTATTTCAGCTTTTCTCTTTCCAAGGAAGGAAGAAAAAAAGAGGAAGGGCCATGGAGCTTGGGGACCCAGGCTGGAGAACATCTGGGGCAGCTGAGAGTGGGAGATGCTGTGGGTGCCCGGTGCTACACCCCACATCCCACCTTTCAGCCGTAGGCGTGGTTCATGGTGTGCATGCACACTGGCAGCATCCTGCCTCGAATGCCTGGCAAGTCTCTTAATTTTTCTACCTCAAGGCTTTTTTTGAGGCCCTAGCCTCCTGCTCAGTCCGCCCACAGGCACAGCCCACAAGTGTGAGGGAATTAATGCCACCTGGGGCAAAGCTCAAACCTTGAGGGAATGGGGGTTGGTGGGTACATGCCCCAGCCTCCCAACCTTTGGGTGACTGAGTCTACATGGTAAGCAGAGGGTCTGCCAGGATTGAACCTCAGTGGTCCACAGCAGCAACCAGCTACCTCCCTGTCTCCCTCATTCCTGCTTCCTGTGATTACTTCCCAAACAAATTACTTGTACCCATGTCCTTGCCTCAGCCTCTGCGTTTAAGGGAATCCAATCTAAGACAGCCTGGTCACTCCCTAAAGTCTCTGAAGTCCCCTTTCACTGATTCTCTGATCTGAACCCCAAATTTCACCTGCCCTGCTATTCCCAGGTGACTTCTAGAGAAATGTCCCTCCTGCAGCCTCCTCCCCTTGTTGGGCAGACAAACTAGTAGATCTTGACCATCTCCCAACCTGACCCTAATTCAGAGGAATTCTAATGAAAAACTTTGGCTGGGCACCAGGGGTCCAAGTGCTGTGGAGGAAGCAAAGAAGGGAAGAGATTTCCCTTAATGAGTCTATAATAATTAAATCCTCCACTGTCCCCTGCACGCCTCCCCACCTCTTGTTCTTTGGCTGAGGTGTTGCCTCCAATCCGCTATGCTCCCTCCTCTCGCTCTCCTCAGCCCACCTGCCACCTCAGCAGGGATGCGGAGCTGGGCTGAAACAGTAGGAAAGCCCGATGCGGGTACAGAACTTTACAGTTTGCAAAGAAATGTCCTGGCTCAGAACTATTTACAACCCTTTTCTGTTTACAAAATAATTCATTAGTAGTATTATTGATGTCGTTTTAATTCAAACATTTATTAAGTAAATGTTTAGTTTATTCTCTTACTAAATAAGAGGAAAGTCTGGCTAGGAAAGCCACATAATCAGAATGTTTTCATTCACTCACTCATTCATTCACCTTTTGGTAGCTTCTCTGTGTCCAGGCCATTGGGGATACGAGATAGAGCCCTTTCCACCAGGAGCTGACAGCTGAATAGGGAAGTGTATTGCTCAGTGTCTAGCCAGGAAATACTTGAATATTTATAAAATAAGAACTTTAAGAAATGGAAAATGGCAGAAGAGCTGAGAAGCCACCTGGGGACAGTGAAGCAGCTCAAAGTCTAGTGATGGCAGGAGGCTGGCACGGCTCTGAGACCTGAGAGACAGAGGCAGAGGTGGTGTTGCCTGCCCAGGAGCAGGGTCACGGTGGAATCTGGAACCACAGCGGAGCTACAGGGGAGCTAGAGATATGGAGGAGAAAAGCCACTGTTGGATTTGCTGGCCAAGGCCTGGAGGAAGAAATGCCCCAGCTTCTCCCTACCTCCCAACCTCCAGTCTCCCAGCAATGCCTCCCATGGGCCAAACCCAGCTGGAAACCAGTCATCCCAGAAGCCTGGAAAACACAGCCTATAGGAATCAGCCCCCTGCAAAACAGAGCAGAGTTAACCCTCCTGTGCTCTACCACAATCAGAAATAACAAAAACATTAATAATAGCATCACATGCTAACTGAGCTTTTATCTGAGCCAGTACTGGGCTCAACACTCTGCACTCATGACACAGAAATCCCCTGAGTCTCTTTATACTGAAGTCACCGAATCCTCACAGCAACTCCACAAGGTGGATATTCTTATCCTCACTCTGCAAGTAAGGAAATAGAGGCCCAAGAATCAGTCAGTCAACTAGTCAACAAGATGATTTATCAGGGGACACCTGGGTGGCTCAGTGGTTGAGCATCTGCCTTTGGCTCAGGGCATGATCCTGGGTCTGGGGATCGAGTCCCACTTCAGGCTCCCTGAGGGGAGCCTGCTTCTCCCTCTGCCTATGTCTCTGCCTCTCTCTCTGTGTCTCTCAATTAATTTAAAAAAGAAGGGGGCGGGCAGCCCAGGTGGCTCAGCGGTTTAGCGCTGCCTTCAGTCCAGGGCGTGATCCTGGAGACCCGGGATCAAGTCCCACATCAGGCCCCCTGCATTGAGCCTGCTTTTCCCTCTGCCTCTGTCTCTGCCTCTCTCTCTCTCTCTCTCTGTATGTGTGTCTCTCATGAATAAATAATAAATAAAATTTTAAAATAAATAAATAAAATAAAATAAAAAATCTGAAAAAAAAAAAAAAAAGATTTGTCAGACACCTTCTCTGTGCTGGCCCTTGCTGGATGCTCACCATACAGGGAAGACCAGGAGAGCCAGGGGACCTGCGCCCATGCCACTGGAAGTCTGCTGGGAGAAAGAAACCCTGAAAAACTAACTAGAAACCATTGTGTGAACACCCACATCCTGGCTGTGTTAGGAGGTGACCTAGTCAAGGGAGCAAGGGAAAGCTTCCTAGAGGAGATAACAGTTAGGCTGAGGGTGAATAATGAGCAGGCATTATTTAGATCCCATGTCACACTCTCACCTCTATGGGATCCCGTGATCAAGTCCTTGGCAATGTTGCATGTCCAACCTGGGCCAGCCCCCAGCGCTACCCCCAGCCCAGGAAGGAGCCACCTCTGGAGCCACCGCTCATGGGCACACTCTTGGCAAGGGCAGCGTCCTGGCCCACTGCTGGGCCTGGCGGTACCTCCTAGGCCACCGCTGATGGCAGATTCCTGCCGAGGCCAGAGCACCTGGCATTGGTTCAAGCCCAGCACAAGCCGACGCCTGTGAGCAACAGCCTGACCCGCTCGGAGGCCTGTCCCCCAAGCCCTGCTGGGCCTGGAGCCTTGGCAGACAGTCAGGAGGAGGCGGCTGCGAGGGAAAGACAAAGAGAATTCGATTTCCATTTTGCTCCTGGTTCCCTGTTTCCAGTCCAGATGCCTCCAGATCTAATTCCGAATAAATAATTGTACTGAGTAACCCGGGTCCCTTGGTGATTAAGTAAACACGCCGAGGCGGTGGAAATTGAATTAGTGCGGTGTGCTCAGCCATTATTACCCGCCCCTTCTCATGAATATTAATGAGGAGTTATTAAGAAATGTAAATGCTGCCTCAGGGGGTGGGGAGATGGGAAGGGGGGTCAGGGTGAGAGGACGCAGTGTTCAGAAGGCAGCGTGATTGAAGGCATTTAAAAAATTATGTCAGATCTTTCTCTTCCGAGCAATGTTTCTGGATGCTTCATTTTTATGAAAACGAGGGTAAGGGAACAGATTTTAATTCGAGGATAAAATTAGCATTTTCCAAGCAGCCTTGGCGGCAGCAAGGACACATTTTGCCAGAAAATGGACATTCGGGGCGGGGCGGTACAGGGTTGGGGGAGCCGTGGCTGATGGACGATTAGTTCTCTCAGTTCATCTCCAGGCAAGGGAGTAAACAAATTAATCTCTGCACAGGGAGCAGCGTGGAAGATGACGGAGGCCTGGAGGTGTCATCAAGGCCTAGGATCATCCTTACAGGTGGTTCAGAGAGGTTAGGCCCTGTCTGAGGTCACACAGCGGGGTGAGGCACTCTGCCTGGGTACTGTGGCCAAGACCAGAGTAGGGAATGGGGCTGCGTCTCCCAGACAGACTTTGGGCAGAGATGCAGCCCCTTCCTTCCCTACCCTCTGGCCAACTCACTTCTGTGGCTCCAGCTACTTTCCCAATCTGGGCTGCCAGGTTCATCTCCCTCACTTTCACTATATGCTATTTCTGCTCCGCAACCTTCAGTAGCTCACTGTTGCCCTCAGACTGACCATCAAGCTCCTTCTCCTGACGTTCACGTCCCTCCAGTATTATTTGACCACAATCCATTTTTCCAATTTCAGCTCCCGCTGCCCCTTGCAGCTGCGGTCAGACGCATCTAGAAAAGTGAGAAGCAGAGAAGAAAGGAAGGCAGGAAGACAAGAAAGAAAAGGAGAGGGAGGAAGGAAGAGGAAACTAGTGTTAAGTATCCGAATATTCCAGATTTGCTAGAAATGTTATACAATAATGATGATGATGACAGTGATTTTAGTAATCGCTGCTGTCTATTGAGTGTGTCACTCTCTGCCAGCCTCTGGCTCAACCCCACTTCATCGTCCTCTTGTCCCTGTGAGGGCGTATTGTTATCGCCGTTTGACAGAGGAGGAAAACAGACATCACACACATCACAAATGAAAAACCAGCCCAATGGATATCGAAACCTGGATTTTCAACTACCTCACTGCCCATGTTATGTGGAAGTCATTATCCCCATCCTACAGATGAAGACAAGGAGGCTCAATGAGGCTAAGTGATTTGTGCTACAAATACAGAAAGAAACAAATAAACAGAAACAAGAGAAATCAAAATTCCCTAAGCCAGCCTTGTTCTCACTTCACAAGTGATGCTCCTGGAGCATACAGGTAAATGCCCTGCACAACCTGGTCCCTACTTCCTGCAGACACCTCAGGGGAAACTCACAGACTCTCAGATCCAACCCAGCCATGCCCCCAACAATGTCCACTAGACGAAGCCTCCAAGTTAGTCTGACCAGTTCCCATAGGCGTCCTTACCCAGGACCATGAACCCCAGGCCTGTGGAGTGCAGCCTGGGTGTGGGGCCGAGGGGGACTCAGCCCCCTACGCTCAGGACAGGAAAGAGTGAATATGATCAAACTCATGCATTTTAACGACATCTTCAGCACGCCTCGCTCCATGCGCTTGCAGGAATAAAGGCTGGCAGGTGCAGCTGAGTTAATCAGAGTGGATAATAGAGGGAAAGACAGGAATCACTGGCCAAATTGCAGCAGAGAAAAATGGGGCAAAATCATGAAACGCAAGTCAAAAGTGTCCAATTAAAGTGTGATGATGTTTAAAGGGCAAGAACCACATTCTCAGCCCCTTGGAAGTTCTAATGTGGCACCTCTCGTGGGGGTGCATGGATCAGTGGTATGTAAGATAATTTGTGAATATACACAGATGGACTTCTTTTTATTTGAATAGATATATTTGATGTGTATTAGAAAAAAATATAACTAGCCCATAAAACCTGTGATTTGATGTGTATTATTGCCTAAAATGAGTCTAAATTGTGCCCAGAGAAACTATTTAATTGCTAGTCAATTAAAAGGGAAAAATTTTAATAGTATAGATGGAAGAAGAATATGGCAAAAAAGATATGAAATTGGTACTTACATGACCGCAGTTTGGGAAACAATATTCTAGTTCCTTATTACTCAAAGTCGAGTCCCTAGATCAGCAACAACAGCATCACCCAAGAGTTTGTAAGAAGACCCTCCTTAGACCTATAGAATCAGCATCTGCATTTTAATGAGATTCTCTGGTGATTCATATACATGGCTATACATGTTTTTAAAGAATTGATCTATTGTATATATCAGTGGAGACAATGAAGACCTTTTCAGACTTGGTCCCAGGGAAAGAGCCCTGGACTGGGAGTATATTCTAGCCATGAGACTCTATGGCTCTGAAGAGTTTACAACCTTGTAGCTACAGAACAGGGGACTCCGGTCTAGAGAGGCTAAGTTTAAGATTGCAGTGTGTGATTGTATAAACACTGGGACCAGTTCAGATCTCCCAGCATCTTGGCTGGTGCAGGAGGGAATTTCTGACAACAAAATTGCTGTCAACACTGTGAGGTGGCTTTTTAAAAAGTGATTGTTAAAGATATCACAAGGAAAGAAAACTATAGACCAATATCTTTTATGAACACAGACATAAAAGTCCGCAACAAAATAGTAGCAAAGCAAATTGAGGAGCCCCGCAATTGGTAAAGCGTGCAACTCTTGATCTCAGAGTTGTGGGTTCGAGCTCCACATTGGGCATAGAGTACTTAAAAAATACATAAGTAAACTTTTAAAAAGCCCAAATTGAATGATATACAAAAAAGGATTATACACTATGATCAGGTGGGATTATTTTAGGAATACAAGGTTGGTTTGATACATGAAAGCAATATAATATACCATATCAATAGAATAAAAGACAAAAACCACATGATCATCTCAGTAGATGCAGAAAAGCATTGAATAAAATACAACACCCTCTCATGATAAAAACATTCACGAACTTGGAATAGAAAAGAATTTCCTCAATCTGTAGAAGGATGTTTACAAAGAAAACATACATAACATACTAACATCACCAAATGCATTTCCCCCCACTGAGATCAGGAGCAAAACAAGGATGTGTTCTCTCACCACTTCTATTTAAGATTATATTGGAGGTCCTAGTCATGGAAATTAGGCAAGAAAAAGAAATAAAAGGCATCCAGCTTGGAGAAGAAGAAGCAAAACTATCTCTATTTGCAAATGACATGATCTCATATATAGTAAATTCCAAAGAATCCATATTTTTAAATATTTATTAGAACTAATAAATAAATTCAGCTAAGTCTTTTCAGATTGTCTTTTTAATGAATGGTACTGGAGCAACTGGATATGCACATCCAAGATAATGAAGTTGGACTCCTGCCTCACACCAAATGCAAAAATTGACTCAAAATGGATCTTAGTCCTAAGTGTAAGAGCTTAAACTATAAAACTCTTAGAAGAAATTATAGGAGCAAATCTTCCTCATCTTGGGTTACACAAGGTGATACAATACCAAAGCACAAATAACAAAAGAAAAAAATAGATAAATTTAACTTTATCAAAACTAAAAACACTTTACTGTAGATGATACCATCAAGAAAGTGAAAAGACAATCCATAGAATGGGAGGAAATATTTGTAAATAATATATCTGATAAAGGACTTGGATTCAGAATATATACAACTTTTATAATTCAATAATAAAATAACTCAATTTTTAAAATGGGAAAAATATCTGAATAAATATCTCCAAAGAAGATATATAAATGGCTTAAAAGCACATGAAAAGAGGATCTATATCATTAGCCATTAGGGAAATGTAAATAAAAACCAGGAGATCCCACTTTCTACTTACTAAGATAGTTCTAACTTAATAACAAGTAAGATAGTGAGGATGTGCCAAAATTGGAACCTCATACATTGCTGGTAGGAACATAAAATGGTGCAGCTGCTTTCAAAAACAATCTGGTGGTTCCTCAAAATGTTAAACACAGAGTTACCGTAGGACCCAGCAATTCCAATCCTATGTGTATACCTAAGAGAAATGAAAACACATGTTCACACAAAAACTCGCTCATGAATGTTTATAGATACATTTTTTGTAATAGTGAAAAAATGGAAATAACTCATATGTCCATCAACTGATAAATGGATAAATAAAATGTGGCATATGTATATAATGGAATATTAGCTGGCAGTAAAAAGAAACAAAATATTGACAAATGCCACAGTATTATGCTAAGTGAAAGAAGCCAGTCACAAAGGACTGCGTATTATATGATCCCATTTATATGAAGTGTTGACAACAGTAAATCTAGAGAGGCAGAAAGTAGGCTAATAGTTGCCAAGGTGAGGGGAAGGGAAAGGCTTGTGTGGCATTGGGAGGAAGGGGACAGTATTTATTTTGGGGGTGATGAAAATGTTCTAAAATTGATTTTAATGGGATGCCTGGGTGGCTCAGTTGGTTAAGTGTCTACCTTTGACTCAGGTCATGATCTCAGGGTCTTGAGATTGAGCCCGGTGTAAGAGGGGAGTCTGCTTCTCTCTTTGTCCTTCTGCCCTACTCATCCTCATTCTCTCTCTCTCTCTCTGTCTCTCGTGGTTTCTCTCAAATAAATAAATAGAATCTTTTTAAAAGAATAAATAAAATTGGGACACCTGGGTGGCTCAGCAGTAGGGCATCTGCCTTTGGCCCAGGGTGGGACTCGATGCTGGATCGAGTCCCACATTGGGCTCCCTGTATGGAGCCTGCTTCTCCCTCTGCCTGTGTCTCTGCCTCTCTCTCTCTCTATGTCTCTCATGAATAAATAAATAAAATCTTTAAAAAAAGGAATTAATAAAATTGACTGTGGTGACAGTTTCAACAATTCCATGAATAAACTTAAAACCATTGAGTTGTATGCTTTAATTAATGAATTGTATGGTGTAGTGGACAGAATGATGACTCCCCAAAGATCTCTATCCTAATTCCAGAACCTGTGAATATGTTAGGTTACATGGCAAAGAGTTAAGATTGCAGGTACAAGTAAGACTGTTGATCAGCTGACTTTAAGATAGGGAGGTTACCCTGGATTACCCACTGAGCCCAATATAATCAATAGGGACCTTAAAAACTGGAATAGGGAATCTGAGCAGAGAACGAAGGAGACAATGTTGTAAGAAGCACTTGTCCCAATGTTGCTTATTGGAAGAGGGGAGTCATAAGTCAAGTAACTCAGGCAGGCTCCAGAAGCTGGAAAAGGAGAAGAAACAGATTCTCCCCTGGAACCTTTAGAAAAGAACACAGCCTTGCTGACATTTTGATCTTAGCCCAATGAGATCCATGTCAGACTTCTGATACACAGAAATGTAAGATAATGATATCTTTGTGCTTTTTAAGCCTCTAAATGTGTAGTGATTTGTTGCAGCAGCAGTAGAAAAATACATATCGTATGTGAGTTATAGCTCAATAAAGCTATTTGAAAAAATAATTATTGTCTTAGGCTGTATAAGTAGAAGTATGGTGTCTAGAAGGAGGGAGGTGATAGTCTCCTTGCAACCTAAGTCTGGAGTTCAGGTCTTGAGGCCACACCATGCAAACAAAGAGTATGGAAAAACCAGGGTGGGTCCAAAGAAAGGTCTCTGTGATGGTGAAAAGGCCTGAGATGATTTGGGGTAAACATTCATCAGGGGACTTGGGGCAGGTCAGCTGGAAAAGAAAAAAGCCTGAAGATCTCCAGCCTGTCCCTGGAGGCTATTGTGCGGCCCCGAGGTGGGGCTGCCTTCTGTGGGGCACCAGAAGGCAGATTTAGGGACAGTGGAATGTGTCAGGGTTCAGCTTGGGATGTGTTTTCAGAAACATTTTATTTCACCCATCATACGCATTTGCTTAGAAAGATGAGAAAATACAGAGAAGCAAGCAAAAACAAAACAAAACAAAACAAAAAAACAAACAAAAAAAATAATCACTCAACATACTGTTACAAGTTATTAACGCTTCCAGCTTCCCTGCTCTGGGAAGTGAAAACCCTGTCTTTTTCATCATTAAATTCCCAGAGTCTAGCTCCATGTAGATGATCATGGAATTCTTGTTGAATGAATACATAATGCACACACATATCTTTAATTTACAAAAAATGGGATCCTACTGTACATATTGCTTTATAACCTTCTTTCCCCCCATTACCAATATATTATGAGCCTCTTTCCAGTTCAATAAATCTACATTTACATTAGGGATGTAATAGATACTGCCAGACTACAAGTAGAATTCAGGGGGTCTGTGGATTTGAATAGGGAAAGTTAAACCCTTATTTTCCCTAACCTCTAACTGAAATTTCAAATTTTCTTTGACTTGAATATAAGCAACAAGCCATGGGTACCAGCAGTATCTGTGACTTCACCGCCAGTAGTGCTCACAAATAGATATTTTCATGTCAAATGACAGTTGTTGCAGATATTTTGAAATACTGTTTACATTCCTCACTACCTTTAAATTACAATGGTTATCATACCTGCCTCTAGACCTTGCCACTGAATATGTTCATCAAGAGGTAGGTATATTACTTTGTTGGAAATTTTAAAATATTTTGATAACTGTATTCTAATATTGTCCTCTTGGAAAGCTTAAACATTTTATTTTATAAGTTTAAAACCATTATTCAGAGAAAGGGTCCATGGGTCACATGTAAAAGGTCCATGGCACCATGAAGGTTAGGAAGCTTGGAGCTACCCCATCATCTTTTCTCCTCGTTTTTATTCTGAAATAATTTTAAAGGTATAGAAAAGTTGTGAAAATAGTAGATGTATTCCTCAGCCAGCTTCCCCTGATGTCAACATATTACATAATCATGGAATAATTATTGAAGGCCAGAAATGAACACTGGTAAAATGTTATTTAGTAGAGCTGACCCTTTAACAACTTGGGGAGTTAAGGGCACTAACCCCGCCGCTTATACAAATTTGACTCCCCCAAAGCTTAACTACTAATAGCCTTCTGTTGACCTGAAGACTTCAAGCTGATGACATAAACAGTCGATTAACACATATTTTGTATGTTACATGTATTGTATAACAGTATTGTTGCAATAAAGAACCCTAAAGCAAAGCAAATGTTATTAAAATCATTTATAATACTGTACTGTATTTATTGAAAAAATCTGCCCATATAAGTGGAACCCACACAGTTCAAACCCATGTTGCTCAAGGGTCAACTATAATCTTCAGGTCAAAATCAAATTTTGCCTGTTTTTCCACTATGTAACATCCTTTTCTTATTCCAGGATCCTACACTGTATTGATTTGTTCTGTCTCCTTGGTCTCCTTCAATCTGTGATAATTTCTGAGTCTTTCCTTGTCTTTCAAGTCCTTGACACTTGAAAATTACTGGTCAGTTAATTTGTAAACCGTCCATCAATTTGGGTTTGTCTGATACCTCATCATGATTAGATTGAGGGTATGAATTTCTGGCAAGAATAACGCAGGAGTGCTGTTGTGCCCTTCACAGGGCATCCTATCAGAGGTACGGGATGCCAGTATGTCTTACTCCTTACACAATGACTGCAGAGCATCCACTGTATATTTAATTGGATGTAACATAACTTACTTAGTCCGTCCTCTTATTTTCTCTTAGAGCTATCACAAACAGCACTACAATGAACAAAGAAATACTGTGTGGTGGGCAGAGCTGCCTGGAGATGCAGGTGGCAGCCAGGAGTGGTGATGAGCATTCTGTCCCTGGAAGCATGCAACAGCAGAATGGCATCAGATGCTGCTCCCGTTTCCCCACCAAAGAGTGTCTGGTGACACAGAACACTAACATAAAGTAGTGAATGCTCCCTCACCTGGACCTCCACTAAGGCACCCCATCTGCAAGGTGGGGCCTCAGCCTGGGTGGATAGTGAAAAGTGCTCCCCAGGATATGCCAGGTCTGGTTAGTATTCTGAGCTCCCTGCTCCACTGATGGCTAATTACCCCTAAGAGCTGAGATCACTGGAGGGGAAAATGCAAGGTGGCCTAACCTTTGCTGGGCTCAGTGAGCCAGCCAGCCTCCCAGCAGAAAGGTCTGCACAACCACTCAGCTTGACCCCCTCTCTCTGCTGTGACTGCTAAAGGGTGGCTCAGGGTCCCAGCACCTGGCAGGCAAAGGAGTCATTTTGCAATTTCTTCAATCTTAGGAAGGACGGGAGCTGCTGGGTTCCTAAAATGTGCAAGGAACAACCATTCTAGAAAATGATTTGCTAGTATCGAGGAAAGCCAACCACACGCCTACTCAGCAACCCAGCCATTCTGCGTCCAGGTGTATACCCAACAGAATGAATGCTTATGTCTACCAGTGGTATGTTCCTAGAAGCTTTATTAGCAATTGCCCAAACCTAGAATCAACAGAAATGCTTATCAACAGAATGGTTAAACAAATCATGATATAGTCATACAACAGAATACTATCTGGCAATAAAAAGAACAGGCTGCTGCTAGGAGCAACAATATGGATGAATCTCCTGATACTGTGCGCAGAGAGAGAGAGGTCAGACACAAGAGGACATTCTGATGGGTCCATGTATGTGAGGTTCAAAAACAGGCTGACCATGGCCCTATAAATGAGAAGGTAAACCATTAGGATACCTTTGGGAGGGAGGTGGTGTTGCCTGGGAAGGGATCCATTTTGGGGGGAGCTTTTAAGATGCAGGAAATGTCCTAGATCTCAGTCTGGGGGAGGGTTCTGTGAGTGTGTAACACAACTAGAAGTTCATCCTGGGGCACCTGGGTGGCTCAGTCGGTTAAGCACCTGCCTTAGGCTCAGGTCGTGATCCCAGGGTCCTGGGATTGAGCCCTGTATCAGGCTCCCTGCTCAGCCTGGAGCCTGCTTCTCCCTCTCCTCCCTGCTCATGCTCTCTCTCTTGCTATCACGCTCTCTCTCTCCCAAATAAATAAGTAAAATATTTTTTTAAAAATAAATAAAAGGGGCACTTGGGTGGCTCAGAGGTTGAGCATCTGCCTTTGGCTCAGGTCATGATCCCAGGGTCCTGGGATCCAGTCCTATATCAGGGTCCCTGCAGGGAGCCTGCTTCTCCCTCTACCTATGTCTCTGCCTCTCTCTGTGTGTCTTTTATGAATAAATAAATAAAATCTTTTTTAAAAAATTAAAAATAAATACAAGTTCATCCAACTGTACACTTAGGTGTTATGGTGTGTAAGTTACACATTAAAACAACTACAAGAAGAAGATGAATAAGAGCCAGGATCAGGCTCTGTTGACCCAGGGAGGTAAGAAAGGGCACAAAAGGACAGTGACAGGTCTCACTCAGCTCTGTTGGGACTTGCTATGTGATCGAGGCAGCCGGGTCCACTTCTCCAAGTTCTCCAGCTGGACAGAATGCTGCTGATGCCCGCTGTCATTGCCAAGTTATTGTCTGGTGTACATGAGGAGGTGAGTAAGAACCCAACTTCTAAGCTGGAAATCGATGTTCAGGTACTGACTCAGCCAATATGTATTAGCCTCTGTTCATGCCAAGCTCTGGACTGGGCCCCTTGGACAAGCACACAGATTAGATGCAATCCCATCCCCAGCAAGAAGTCTCAGACTAAGTAGGGATAAAGGACCATTACAAAGCACAATGAGGGTTACAGAGAGGCTACCAGGCATGGAGATGGTAAATAATTGAGGGGTGGGCATTTGGGCATGGCCTCTCAGTAGAGATGACGCAGAAGCAGAGACTTGAAGGACAGGATGGAGCCGGTCCCGCAGTAAGACATTCCCAGCAGAGGAGTCACCAAGGGCAGAGACCACACAGCTGGAAAGAGCCACACGTGCTCACAGAACTGAACGGAGGTTTGAGCGACTGGAGGGCGCAAGCAGAGAGTGGGGTGCCTGGTGGGGGAAACCCTGCACAGCTTGGTGGGCAGGGTAAGGCGTTGGGGTTTTGTTTAATGCTTATTGGAAAGACACTGGAGAGCTTAGAATCAAGACATGACTTGATCTGATTCGTGTTTTCCAGGGATGACCTCCATAACTCACTAGGATCCAAACAGAAAAGGTTATATTCTGGATGGTTCTATTTATATGCGATCCAAAAATCTCACAAAACTAGCCTGGAGTAACAGAAGTCAAGATAGTGATTAACTTTGAGGGTTATAGTCCTGGAGCTGAAGGGCTGGAGATGCATCAGATCCTGATCTGGATGGGAACCTACCAAAATGTAAAAAGTCATCAAGGTATACCCATAAGATTGATGCACTTCAAGGCGTGCTACGTTATTTGTATGCCACACCACAATAAGCAAAATAAAACTTTAAATTAGCTAGCATTTTTACTGGCCACCATTACTTTTAAAAGGTTTATTAAGGTATAATTTCCATGCAATAAAAATCTCTCCTTTTCAAGTGTGTAGTTGGATGACTTTTAACAGACACGTATAGGCACCACCACAATCAAGATAGAGAACATTTCCATCACCTCAAAAACTTGCCTTGGTCCCTTTGCAATTGATCCCCTCTTCCAACCCTAGGCTCCTGGCGACCACTGGTCTGATTTTTGTGCTGATAGCTTGATCTTTTCCAGACTGTCATTAAAAGGAATCATTTAGTATTTAACCTTTTGAGATTAAGAAGATTCTGCTTCTCTCCTGTAGCAAAATGCTTTTGAGATTCATCTATGCTGTGGTGAATGGCAATAGTTCCTTCCTTCCTTCCTTCCTTCCTTCCTTCCTTCCTTCCTTCCTTCCTTCCTTCCTTCCTTCCTTCTTTCCTTTTTTTGCCAAGTAGTATTCCAGTGTATGGATGTACCACAATTTATGTATCCATTCACCAGTTGATGAACCTTTGGGTTGTTTCCAGTTTGGGACAGTTATGAGTAGAGTTGTTATAAACATTTGTGTACAGGTCTTTGGCGGACATAAATTTTCATTTCCCTTGTGTTAGTACTGGGATTGCTGCAATATAAAGGTGCATGTTTAACATCGTAAGAAACTGCCACAGTGTTTGTTCAAAGTGGCTGCCAGGTACTAGATACACCATCTCATTTTATTTTCAGAGTAGTTGAGGAAAATGAGGCTCGGAGAGGCTTAGCAACTTGCCTGAGTCCCCACAGTAAGTAGGTGACAGTGTGGGGGCCCCAGAGCCACCACAGATAAACCCTCAGTCTCAAGCTCCCCCTGCAGTCGGCTGCTCCCAAGAGCAGGGCCAGTGGGGGAACACATGTTTGCCCAGAGCCAGGCAGACACAAGTCCAGGACTGAACGTTAAGAACATGACAGAGAAGACGACAGTGGGCTGTGTTACCCCCCAAGTGAAAAAATAAGAAGAAAGAAGAGCCAGGTGACATGAAATTAGGGAAAATTGCCAGCTAGGAATCAAGTATTAATTCATTTGAAGCCAGTTGTTTCCTTCTACTCCAACATCCCACGGTCCCCTGGCAAGTTTTCAAATTAAAGTGCTGAGGACCCACCTCTCTCCCTGGACCCCAGGAGGCGAGGGCTGTCCTGGGCTGGGGGATGTGGCTGGAATATTGGGGACCAGCACAGAGCCCCCACCCCCCGCCCTGGACAGACCTGGCCCCCAGCTTCCTGGGGGAAGGTGGCTTCCCCCAGCCGGAGGCGGGCCTGACCCCTGCAGGGCCACTAGGGGATGGAGGTTAATGAGATTTTGATGAACCTGCAGCGTTTCCATTTTGCCAGGGAAAAGGCTCAGAGCCTCGCTAATTAAAGGGAACTGACCTGTAAAATGAGTCTGGGGATGGATGGCAGGGCAGGAAGGCCAGCTGAGCGAGGAAGGCAAGAGTCGTGGGACCCCAGCAGCCTTGTCAACACATCCTAGTTGGAGAAGGAGAATAGGCCCAGAGACTGGAAAAGATTTGCCTTAGGACACACAGCGAATCAGACTGGGCCTGGATCCTAAAAGAAGCACGGAGATGCTTCTTAGGCAAAGAGACAGACAAAGGAGCTCATGCTAGCATGTCCCTGAATCCTCGTAGCGCTGGGAGGTAATGCCACCTACATGGGGAAACCTTGAGACTCAGAGAAGCTAAATGACTTGCCCGAGGGCACCAAGCCAGCCAGGTCTACCTACCCCATGCTCTTGATCACCCTCTCTATGCTTGGGGTGACCCCAGGTCCTAGCCCACGTGCTGCCCTGGTATAAATATGAATAGTGCCCCTTCCACTCTCCAGTGTGACTCCACTTAGGCAAAGTATTATAGGGCTACCCTACCCAGGCTGCATCTTATAAATTGCTTCCTGCATGACCTGACTAGTCCAAGATCCCACACATGGTCGTCAAACCTAGACACAAACTATCCTGTCACATCTTAGAAATGAGGCAGTAAAGCACAGTGACGAGAAACTTGGGCTCTGGAATTAGCCCACCCTAGGCTCAAACCTAGCAGTGTGACCTTGGATCAATCCTTGGCCTCTCTGGGCCTCAGTTTACTCATCTGTTAAGTGGGATGACCATGACTACTTCCCCAGGTTGTGGGAATGACATCAGGAGAAGGTTATAAAGTGCCAGCACACAGTTGTCCTGACAGCCTGGAAGATGTAAGAGTTGACCCTATGCCCTCCTGCGGCATCTGTGAATTCCCACAGAGTGTGCCTGGTTTGCATTTGTCCTGGGCTAAAGCTTGTTTCAAGACCTTTCTCCCACTTCTCACTTTGTGGGTCCCTGCCTCAGGACCTTTGCACATACTGAGGCTTTTGGTTTGCTTGTTAGCTAAAAATCGCATGCCAGGCATCACTCTAAGCATAGTACATGTGTTAACTTACTTAATTTTCATAAGAACTCTATGTTTACAAGCAAAAAAAAACCCTGAAGCACACGCAGATTAGTCAACTTATCTAAGATCACACAGCCAGTTAGTGGCAGAGCTGGGATTTAAACCCTACCAGCCTGGCTTTAAAGCCTACCCTATATGGTACATCCTTCCATCCCAGAGGTGCTATCCCTTTCCCACCACTAATCACTCACTCCTCTGCCTTTGCCTGGATAACTCCAGCATATCCTTCATGTCTCTGCTGAAGTATGACTTCCTCCAGGAGACCCTCCCTGACCGCCCAGCCTAAATCACAATTCCCACCCTGTCTGAATTCAGTCTGTCGCTCTCTATTTATCTGATCATTTGTCTTCTCCACTAGCCGGAATATTCCAGGAAGGCAAGGACCATATTTATAATCCCAAGTATCTGGAACAGGGCCAGACACATGGTAGGTCTTCAATAAACATTTGTTGAAGGAAGGAATAAATGAAAGGAGGAAGGAAGGGAGAGGAGGAACCAGAAGACCCCTGAGGACAAGAGCTGCCCCTGACAATGTTTTATTGTCCCAGGAGCACAGCTCGAGTCTCCTGTGCGTAGTAGGGCTCTCGGTGTTGGTTGATTGACTGTATCTGCAGCCTGGCCGACCCACCTCCTGGAGCCCGCAGGCTGTGGGCAGCCAGTCGGGGCAGGGCTGGGGTCAAGCCAGTGGCAGGCTCCGGGCAGGTGGGGATTCTGCCTCTACAACCACCAGCGTTTCTTCTGCCCCTCGCCCCCACCCTTCCTTTCTCCCTTCTTCTTTTCCTTTCTGAGATGAAGCAGTGAAATGATTTTTCTACTTGAGCAGTTTTCAATTTAGATTAAGAAAAATGTGGTCTGCAGTCACTCAGCAAAGGGCCCCAGCAGCCCCGTCCCTTCAGGGACTGAGGGTTTCTCAGCCGTTGACAGAGCAGAGCTGGTTCTGGAGTTGGGGGAGGGTGGTGGTTAGGAGGGGATCTTCCACCCCTCCGGCTCCTCTCCACGCCCATCCCCATGACACAGCCTCCTCCTGCCTTCCTGGCCAAGGGACTGGGATCTGGAATCAGACAGAGCTTGGTGGGTGCAAACTCTAACCCACGCAAACTGTGTGACCTTAGGCAGCTTCCATACCTCTCTGAGCGTTCTCAGTTCATCTATAAAAGGGTCGATGGTAAACCCTCTCATTTGGACCCTGCCTCTCACCCAAATCAAAAGCTCCCCTCCTCCCAGCCTTCCAAACTGCGGAAGAATAAAGACGAGGACAGCATGAGGACGTTTAGCTGGGGTATGACACGGGCAGAAAGCAGGAGAAAAGCTGAGAATAAGGGAGGCTTGACAGGCCCAGGAAGAGACGGAGGGTTCCCAGGAGGCCCTCCAGGGACCTGAGATCAACTCGGGTCAAGGGCAAGGGCATCTGTGTGTGTCAGAGGCAGAGGAGGAAGGAGGAAGAACTCTGGGACCACTTAGCTCCTTTCCAATCTGAAATCTTTATTTCCGAGATAGATTTTGTGCTACTTGTGGATGCTGCCTTTCAAAATGGAAGATACTTTTTTTTTTTTTTTTAATGTGGGTAAATAAAGGGCAGGTGTTAATCATAGTGGACAGCATCAATTCTGCAGTCACGCATACCTGGGTCCATTTCCTGCTCCTCCCTTGGTTAGCTGTGTGATCTTGGGCAAGTTACTTAACTTCACTGAACCTCTCCAAAATAAATGTGTCATTTTCATGCTGCTCTGCTTTCAGTGTTTGGTTTTATTTTGTTTGATATATCAACTTTATTAAGATGTAACTTACAACTGATGAAATGGACCCATTTTAAGTATACATTTCAATGAGTTTTGACAAATGCATGCACCCGTGTAACCATCACCATGATGAAGAAAACGAACATTTTTTATTATCTGAGAAAGTTCTCTTGTGCCCCTTCCCAGTCCTTCTATTGTTTTTATGTGAAAATAATAGGTTCTCCAGCCCCCATAACGACAGATCTTGGCATCAAATAAGCAATACAGGAAAGTGTGCAGTATTTACACTGTCACTCTTCCTATCTGCTCCCCACGCTCACACGCGTGCTATCATATAGACCCAAGGACACATGTGATCCTTGTTAGAACACCCAGAACTGCAGGACGCGAGGGGGCTCCCCCAATGCTGACTGCTCACAGTGAGCCACTAGACAGCCTCAGACAACAGCTCTGACTGGCGGCTCCCAGGGCCACTCACACCGTGTGTCTTCCTATCCGACACCCTGTGCGCCTGTGAGCCGCTCCAAGGAGAGCCCGTGGCTGCCAGGTGTCAGCCTCCGCTGTGTCCTCTGTGCCCTGCAAGGGCTTGACACACAGTAGGTATTCAAAGGTACCCACAATGAATGGAGAGAAGGGGGCCGCCCACCAGAGGACCCCCCAATGAAGAGTGTGAGAAGCATCATACATCTTAACCAAGAGCTCCTCAAACATCTACCCTTCCAGTCCTGCATTTACAAATGTCACCCTGGGAACTGTTTTTCAATAGTCTTCACATTAGCTCAATTAGTCTGTATTCTCTCTGTGTTTGTCTTGCCTTCAGCAACCATGGCCCCACGGCATCACGGTTCCATCTGATACATATATTGTCCGATCTATCATATACATGCATACATGAACACATATCCTACGTAACAACACACCATATATACAGAACTATTAATTTTAACATGGTCTCAAACTTTACAGAGCAGTTGCAAAGAACACCCATACCACCCCCTTACCCAGATTTACCAGTTGTTTACAATTTGTCCCATTTGCTCCATCTTTCTCTGTCTCTCTCTGTATGCACAGATATGTATTTTTCAATTATACCTTAAACTAAATACTTTAGTAGATTGTATTACTATTTAAAAACACTCGTTGCCCTCCTTATCAGGTGCCTCCCTACAAAGGATTATATGTTGAGTTAGGCCACGTGACTTGCTTTAGCCAATGAAATGTGGGGCAGAAGCTCCCCCCTCTGTATTGAGGCTGTAAGAGCCATCGCAGGGGGCACAGAGCGTGTGCCTTTTGATCCTGGGGTCATGAGTTTGAGCCTCAGGTTGGGTGTAGACATTACTGAAAAATAAAATATTTTTTCTTTTTTAATAAAAATCTTAAAAAAAAAAAAAAAAGAGCCATCGTGTGATCTTGCTTTTGTTCTTTTCCTGCTGCATTCTAGGCAAGGGCTGCCCCTTGCTTGAGCTTGGTTCTCAGAACGAGGACGTGGTGTAGAATCAAAGCAGACCTGTGACTGATACGCTGTGTGAGCAAAAGCTAAAACCTTTATTCTTGAAAGTCATTGAGATTTGGGGGAGGGTCTTTTTTGTCACCACAGCATTACTTGATTTAAGCTGACTGGTGTCCCCAAAAGATGGTGGAATAGCCCATTTAGCAGAGGAGGAGACTGAGGCTTGTAGCGGTTAGGGAGTTTGCCCAAGGCTTCTGGCCAGGGAAGATGGCACAGGTGATTCGGGGACTGCTAACTGGGGGGGCTCGGTCCAAGGGAGAGGTGATGCAATTATCCACTGGCAGCTGATGGCTCTCAGGATGGTCTCTCCTGGACAATCTTTCTCCTCTCAGAGCTGCTTTTCCTCCCCCCTCACACCACAAGACCATGTGGAGTCTCTCCTGGCTTCCTTCCGGAAGATTCTTCTCTCAGCTGAATGCTAGGTGGTTCCTATCAAGGAGTTAGCTGCTAACTAAAGGTGTTAACTGCTCCTGAAAGTTCCAGCACTAACTAAGGTATTAGCCAATAAGGATTAACACCTCTCAAGGTGATGGCATATTAATGAGGGGCCTTGGGAAGACCCAAATGATTTCAAGAGCTGGGGGAACAGAGCTCAAAAGGTGGCAGAATGATTTAGTTCTGCGATTCCTTCTGCCCCTGTTGTGAGCTGTGTCCTGAGCTACGACACGCAGCTAATACGTTGAATGCACACAGGGCTTCACAGTATACATGGTACTCTACAGTTTATAAAGCACTTAACAGTTTACAAAGCACTTCTTCATCCATCCACCTCCCTTGCTCTTCACATCCATCCAGTGAAGTAAGCCTTGTTATCCCCAATTTACCAATGAGGGAGCCGAGGTTCAGAGAGGGGGAGTGAGTTACTCAAGGTCACCTACTGGTGGGCAGAGGGACTGGGCTTGCTTCCAGGATCATCTGACTCCCAGCCCAGAGTGCCTCCTGTGGACCCCAATCCCCTAACGAACACTTTAAAAAAAAAATATTTTATTTATTTATTCATGAGAGACACACACACACACAGAGGCAGAGACAGAGGCAGAGGGAGAGGCAGGCTCCATGCAGGGAGCCTAATATGGGATTCGATCCTGAGACCGCAGGATCACGCCCTGGGCCAAAGGCAGACACCCAACCAGTGAGCCACCCAGGCATCCCCCCAACCCCCTAACAAAAGTGAAAGAATAACCACTAGAAGCCAGAGCATATCAGTTTACTTCTGCCCTCTTCCTGGGCCTAAGGTCCATTCTTATCTCAAGGAGTCAATGCAGAGACCAGGCTGGTTTGGGGAGCACCCATGACAACAGGACCCCTCTTTCTTGGTAATTTCTATTCACCTTTTCATATTCTGTTCCACATTCTACTGTATTCAACTTCAGATTCAGCATCAACTCCTCCTGGAAGACTTCCCAGATGGTCCCAGGTAGGCAGCCTCTCTGTGGGCTCCCAATATATAGGACCCATTGATCCTGCACATTAATTAAAATGGTCTCTTTACAAGCTGGAGAAATATCTGTACTTCCAGTGCTGGGCATATAGCACAGAATGGAGGAAGCTGAAATAGATGCTTGTTGAATGAATGAATGAATGGCTCACAGTTTGTAGAGAGACTTTACCAGAGTGAACTCCATTACCCACTGTCCCAGAGCAAGATTTATTTAAAAAAAAAAAATGTGGTCATTTGAGAGTGCAAGAGACAAGCTATTCTCAGTTTCTAAAAGATTTTATTTATTTATTCACGACAGACACAGAGAAAGAGGCAGAGACATAGTCAGGGGGGGAAGCAGGGACCCTGGGACCACACCCTGAAGGCAGACGCTCAACCACTGAACCACCCAGGTGTCCGTATTCTCAGTTTCTAAAAGCCCTAATTAATATTTCACTATCTAGCAGAAATAGTTGATATTTGTATCTTTGAGTGCCTCTGTGTGTGAGTGTAGGTACAGATTTTATCCCCCAGGGATCCCTGAGTGGCTCAGCGGTTTGGTGCCTGCCTTTGGCTCAGGGCGTGATCCTGAAGACCCAGGATCGAGTCCCACGTCGGGCTCCCTGCATGGAGCCTGCTTCTCCCTCTGCCTGTGTCTCTGCCTCTCTCTCCCTCTCTCATGAATAAATAAATAAAAATATATATATATATAAAAGATTTTTCCCCCATTGGGCATTTCCAAAATATCTTTTATGGGTGTCATAGTAAGTGTCACAGAATGCGAATTCTGTGGAGGAAAAGGACCCTAATATCAGAGAGACAGAGAGAGGACAAGATGTTATGAATGCCCAGGAGCTGGGTGCTGCCTGGAGGGAGCTGGAAACACAGAGGGAAGGGCTGTCTTTGCAGGACCAGAAACTACCAAGGATATGCGGCTCCTGAAAATGCTCAGAATAGTTAAGAGCAGAAAAAAATAGCTTCTCCCTCACTCCTGCCCACCCATCTCCATGGACTAAGATCAGGAGGGGACAAATTGAAGACGAGGGAGTGTATCCTTAAAGTACGCAGAGTGCAAAACACCATTTCACAAAGTATGTTCCTCAAGACGTAGTCCTGCAAGATACTTCTTGAAAAAAAGACTGAGTCAAATCAAGTCTGGAAGTGCTGTTAAGATCCTGGAGTACAGTGGAGTTCTAAAAGCCTTCCTTGTCTTGTAGTGAGCCTCCCTGGTCTGGAGGTATGCAAGCAGAGGTTACAGCAACACTTCACATAGTATTTGAAGGGAGCCTCTTAGACTAGTCATCCAGTTGGACTAAATGGTGGTTAAGGGCCCCTGGAGATCTCCTCCCCCCAGTTCTGTTAATGGTTTTACCCTTCCCCTAGGCTCTTGAAACACGAAGCCACCTGTGATGTCATCAAGACAGGGTCCTTTGACACCCAGGTCATATACCACCTCCCTTATGAAGTCACCCCCGAAACCCCAGCAGAAAGGAGAGTGTCTTTCTATCACTCTGTATAGTTTTTTCCCCTGCTGAATATGGCCAATCCTGAGTTGGCTGGCTTGTGTTTGTATCTTATCTAGCCTGCTGGACTGGAAGCTCAGAGAATATAAAAACCAAAACTGATCCATGCCCCTTTATAACTCAACCCAGTGCCTTATACATAATAGTTGTTCAAATAATGTTGAATGAATGGATAGATGGCTGAATAGCTGGATGAGTGAGTGGATGCAAGGGAAAATAAAAAGAAAGAAGGAAAGAAAGTAAAAGGAAGGATGAATAGATGGATGGGAGGGAGCAGGGATGGGATGGGCAAATGGATGGATGGATAAATGGGTGGTGGGAGTATAGATGAATGGATGGATGAGAAGATGGGTAGAGAGAAGGATGGATGGTTGGATAAGTGGGTACATTGATGAAGGGAAGGAGGGACAGATGGAGGGACGGAGGAATGAAGGGATGGAGGGATGGAGGGATGGGTGGATGAATGGATATACGAAGACAGTCAGATGCTGTGCAGTGGATACTCAAGAATTTGAGACTTGGTGCTATTTTTGCAGAACACCTTACATAAGATTGGGATACTATCAGTTGCCCTGTTAAAGAATGGAAGAAGAGGAGATGGAAATTATGGAGGGTTCAAGCCCTGCTGCACCACCCCTCGGCATGCCCCCTACAGGTGTGACTAAAATAGTCTAAAATAGCGAGATTCTGAAGATCCGTGTCCCTAAGAAGATTCAAAGGGTTTAAGGTTCTGCATCTCTACAACTTAGAATTTAAGACTCCGTGTATTTAGGAACTCTTTAGTCTCCCCTCACATGAGCCATGTACTTTGTGCCAGGGAACAGTCTAAGCACTTTACCAAAAGTAACTCCTTTAGTCACTACAACTGCCGGCGGTGTAGATGCTCTTACCTTCATAAGGAAGCACAGAGATAATAAGTAATTTGCCCTTGATCACACAGCTAATAAGTAGTGGGACTGGGATTTGAACCCAAGGGCTAGGCAGGGTCCAGGGTCTATGCTCTTAACCACTGCACAGTCCTGCCTAGAGGAAGAGAGGGTTCTGTCCTCTCGAGGCCCAGGGCTTGGAGAGTCCGCAGCTCCGTGGCTCTGAGTGCCCCCATACCCGGGAGGCCAGGTCTTCCCTCTGGGGAAGGCTGGAAGGAGCCTTCAGAGGCTGAGGGAGGAAGGGAGGGGGGCCTGGCTGGCTCCTTCGAGCACCAGCCCTGCTGATGTCAGGTGCTTGGCCGTCACTCTTCCTGTTAACCTTGGGGGAAAAACACATTTGTGGCAGATAACAGGCGCGAGGGTGTGCCGGCCCTCCGCCCGCTCCCGGGCCTGATGGATGGGCTACACGGGCCCCCCCTGACCTGTGTGTGTACCGTTATCTGCTCGGCCAAGGGAGGCTGTTCATCATGTCGACAGCTTGGCAAGGCACACCTGCTGGGCCTGCGTCAGCCAGAGCCGCCAGTGTCCCAGGAGAGAGGGGAGGTGACAGGAGGGGTAGGGCAGGAGAGACACAGAGAGGACCAAGAATCCCATGACGGTGGCATCCCAGATCAAGGCTGGACCCAGAGGGTGGCACTGAATTCTGGGAATGAGGTCCAGCTTCTGTTTCTGGCAGTACCATGGGTGTGCTGTGTGACTATGGGCTAGTCACTTAACCTCTCTGGGCTATGAAATGAGATTCAACTTTACCAGAAACCTGAAGGTCATATTTCTTCTCCTTTTCCTCATGTGGCACATCCAATAACTAGGTTCCGTGGGTTTTACTTCCCAGTCCCATCTGTTTCTCAGCATGACCCACTGAGAACCTCCTGGCTCAGGCCACCATCATCTCTCACCAGGGCTCCCTGCTTCCTTTCCTGCCCCTGCTCTCCATTCTCCACCCAGCAGCCAGAGGGAGCTTTATTACAAAATCAGTTCACATGACTCCCCTACTTAAAACTGCCAGTGGCTCCCTATCACACTTGGAAAGAAATCCAAACTCCTTGCAGGGCCCTACAAAATGTGGCCTCCCCTCCCTGTCCATCATCATGTCACACCTGCTTGCCCACACCAAGTTTCAATCACACTGCAGGTCCTTCCCTGCCTCTTGGCCTTTGCACATGCTCTTCCCTCTAACGGGAAAACTCTTACTCTATTTCTTTGGTTGCCTGGCCAGCTCCTTCTCATCCACAGATCTCAGCTCACCTGCTGTCTCCTCTGAGAGGTCTTCCCAGCCTCAAATAATACCCCAGACCCTAAGCCTCTTCTATCCCAGCACCCAATCTATGCCCTTCTCCGCACTCATTACGACGCCAAATTGTGTTGTTTATGCATTGTATATTTAGTTGTTGTCTGTCTTCCCCTACTAGAATGTAAGTTCCTAAAAGACAGGGATTTTGTCTTATTCACCCCTGTGTCCATGAATGCTTCCTCAATTCTAAGCTGGATATGCTCTTCTCCCCACGGTCTTTGCACCAGCTGTCCACTCTGCTTAGAACCTTCTTCCTTCTCTTCTTTCCCTACTTAACTCCTCCTCATGCTTTAGATCTATAGCAGATTGTATTTTCCATAGACAATATCTTTCATCCAACATGTTCTTTATAAAGTGTGACTTTGACACTCCTCCCCTTGATTGGGGGGCGGAGGGCTTGTGACCAATTGGATGCAGTAGAAGTGACCCTGGGACATTTCTGAGTTGAAGTTAAGGACACTGGCTCTGGAGCCAGATGATGTCACGTTATGAGGAAGCCCAAGCTAGCCTCTCCAGAGAGACCACATGGAGAAGCCCTGAGGCGACATGCAGAGAGACAGATGCCCGGGAGCCCCAGCTGCACCGGCCTCAGCCACCATGTGAATGAAACCTCGGGAAGGCCTCAGCAGAGCCCTTGCTGGATTCTGATCTACAAAACCACGAGCAACAACAAATCCATTGCTGTTGTTTAAGCTACTAAGTTCATTTGTTATGCAGCAATAGATAACCAGCTCAAGTGTCACCACCTCAGGGAAGCCCTCCCTAGCTAGGAACATTAGGGCAGATCTGTCCAGTTCCATTTTATGTTTCTTCATAACACTTGTCACCATTGGTAATTATACAGTTATTTGTGTGATGGTTAATTTAAAAGATTTAAAATAGGAGGTCTGTGAAGGGGGAAGGAATCATTGTTTCACTCGCCAGCCTGAGGCTGTTATACACCCAACACCCTGCATAGTCCCTGACACATAATAGGTGCTCAGTAAATACCACTGAATCCATGATTTTACTAAAATAACACACCAGCCCTATGAAGTGGGCTTCATGACCTCCATTTTGCAGGCAAAGAAACTGAGGCTCAGATATATTCATTCGTTGCCCACGGACATGCAGCAGAGCAGGATCCTAGCTTGATTCTCTCTGACCTCAAAGCCAGAGTCTGGGATCCTGGAAATGAGGGCTAAGAGCCACCATAGACGTCTTTGTATTTTACACTTGGAAGAAGAATGGCCCAGAGAGAAGAAGGAACTCCACCAAGGTCACATAGCTCATCAATGTCTAAACTGGGACAAGACCTGGCACCCGAATTCCTGGTCTTGAGTTCCTCTAGCTACATTCTCAAAGCTGCCCTGAAGGCCTGCTGTCCACAGAGGCCAAGACAAGACTCCAGGAGGGACAGAGATGGGAAAATACACTGTCCCTTTAGGGAGAGGAGAACCCACATTTCAGGTGGGTCCCAAAAGGAACCAGAAGAGCAATTACCTATGGAAATCTGTCGGGTGTCAGACGAGCCTACTCCTCCCCACAAGTGTACATTACCATCACCACCTTCCACAGTGAGGCTCAGAGAAGTCAGAGGACGTACCCAGGGTCACCAGGCTTATTAAGTGGCAGGGTCAGGTTTGGAAACCAGACCTATCTGTCACCTGGGCTTCTTCCAGTATGCCCGGCTACCTCACCAGGAGCTAAGGGAGCCTTGAGGTCACCTGTGAATGGGGAATCAAAGAGGGTGCATGGAGAAGGGAGCACCTGAGTCGGGCCTTTCTAAAGAGTGATCTGGGGAGAGGGTTCCAGGTGGAGGTGGGGACAGTGGGCAGAGTCTGGAGGTGGGACGGGATGGACAGGCCTGGTGATCTGAGGGAGGTGTGCGGGCAGAGGCTCAGAGGGACGGACCGTGCTGGGCCTCAGGCACTGGGCAAGGACTGGACCCTGCCCCCCAGGCGCTTCGGCAGCCACCCCCCATCACCTTCCCCAATTCCCAGCCCTACCGCCCCACCTCAGCCAGAGCAAGGACTGGGAAATGGATGAGTCTGTTTATGAAGCCCATAATGTTGCCAGCAAAACAAGGCACTCAGCAGAGCAGCTCGGCGCCTCTAATGGGATATTATTTATGTCATTTTCCTCCTGGCGCTGGAGCCATTACCGTCCTGGATGGCGTTCCGTCACCCTCCACTCCCCCAGCGATGCTCCAATGTCACGCTGAAGGATGTGCGCTGCTGTCCTTGCGGCTGGACCTGCAGGAGGGGGTGCTGGGGGGAGCCAGTAGGGCAGCCCCCGACCTCGCCAGTCAGAACTCACTGGGCCCACTCCCCCAGCGGGACCTAGCGTGTCCTGAGTCACAGTGGGCGCGGGTCATCCTGCCAGGCGTTAAGAATCCTCCCATGGCTCCCCACTGCCCTGCAGATGAGGTCCCCCCTCCAGTCAGTCAATAGGCCTCTCTGGGCTTGGGTCCACGCCCACCTAGCCAACCTCAGCTCCAGCCACTGCTCAGGAACTTCTGGAATCAGACACACACCACGCACCAGACCTAATTTAGGCATCTTCACAGGCTGACTTGGTCCTACCTGTCCCCTCTTGCTCAGGGCCGAGCCTGGTCTCTGCCTTGTGTCTCATCCTCCAACCCCACGGCCTCAGCCTCCCCGGGGTGAAGACCAGCCTTCAGCGTGGCTTCCATCAGGCTGAGCTGCGGCAGCTGACCCTTGGGTCCAACCTAATCCAAGGGAGGCTCTGGCTCCTTCTGCCATTTTCGAGTTCAGATAAAGCACCAGCTGTAGGGCTTGGGGTCCAGCTGTCCTGGGGGCTTCTGGGAGGTGCCCAGTAGTGGCACTCATGGAACAAACTGAGAATCCTCAAGTCAGGAGAGAGGGAGAGCCGTGTCCTCAAGGACCGTTCCAAAGGATGGAGGGTCCGTGAGGCTGGTGCAGGTACCACCCACACGACCCAGCACCCCGCTTCGCTGGAGGGGGATGCCCAGTCCTCAGCTCCTACGGGAGCTGCTGAGGAGGGTGGGGCTCTTAGGCGACCCCAGGCCACACGGGGCAGGCTCCCAGCTTCATACCCACATGGGGCCAACAGCCTGCAGAGGGAGAGGTCGGCCTAGGGCTGGTCTATGGGGGTTCAACTAGAGGTGGAAATAAACCAGGAGAGGCTTCAGGGATGCTCACTGTCAGGCAGCGGCAGTCAATGCTGGACTCCGAGGCCCTCAGCGGTACAGGGCTTGGGCCCCTGAAGGGAAGCTCAGCTGAGGCTCAGACCCAGTACACAGTTAACGAGAGTTAACTGGGAACTCGGAACAGCATTTAAGAGCCTTCGCTTGACAGAAAGGATGCTCGGGATCCTGAGATAGTAGGATGTGCCATTTTACAATGCAAAGAGCACTGGTACATACGATCATGTTGTTAGAACCACCCCCTCCCACCTCTCTGTCTCTCTCTCGCGCGCACACACACACATACACACACACACACAAGCACAAGCAAAACTGGGAAAATCTGTGTAAGATCAGTGAATTGCATGTCAAATCCTCATTATGATATTGTGCTATAATTGTATAAGATGTTATCATCTGGGAAAACTGGAGAGAGGGTATATGTGATCTCTCTATATTATTTCTCACAACTGCATTTGAATGTACAAGTATCTCAAAATAAAAGGTTTAATTAAAAACAGATGAGAGAGACTGGACCCTGGACTCCTAGGCTCAGATCCCAGCCCTGCTGCCCTTTCTCATGTTCTGGTCTTGGGCAGGTCCCTTTGCCCCTTGTCCCCCAGTTTCTTTATTTGTAAAATGTGGATAAAATATGAGCCACTTAGAACTGAAAGGTAATGACAGTATGTCTTATTCAAACTGGTGGAAAGCAGACAAGATAGTATTCAGAGGAAAATGTTTAGCCTTTAATGCATTTGTTAGAAAGCAGGATTTTTAAAAACCCTCATTAAAATGTCAATTTAAGATGCTAGAGGCGTAACAAAATAAATCCAAAGAAGGAAGGAATTAAAAAGGTAAAAGCAGCAAAGGACAGATCAGCAAATCTGATGGAGATGATAATCCCTATAATCCAGGGTGACAGCAAGAATTAAATCAGCTAATCATTCATTTACTCAAGAAAAGGAAGTGCCCTCACTATCTGCATACCACATACCCTATTCCAGGCACTTCGCTGAGTACTAGTGCTTTTAAGGGTAGCACAACCCACAGCTCTACCCTCTGGAAGTTTTAGGTCTGGCAGGAGAGGTGAAAGGTGCAGTGAAATCAGGGAGGAAGCCAAGAAGACCAAGAAGACGGGGAATCCAGAGGAGAGCCCAGGATGGGTGGGGGAAGCAGAGAGTCCTCCCCAGGAGACCACCCCAAAGGTCAACATGAAGGACCAATGGAGATGTTTAGAGTGCTCCCAGCAGGGAAAACAGCACGAGCCAGTGTCTGATCCCAGGGCAATGCAAGCTCTCCAATGCTGCCACAATCCTCCAGTTATAGTTGAGGAACTGAGGCTCGGAGAGGTTCCTTAACTTGTCCCAGGTCCTTCAGCAAGATGAAAGGAAGTTGCAGTTGAATCCAAAGGCAGAAGCAAAGTTTTCGAACTTTCTGGGGGTGCAATCCTAGGACCACAAGAATGAAGGGGAGAGGGAAGTGAGCTGGGGAGGAGGGTAATACAAGGTGGCATGTTTCTGAACTGCCCAGATGTGAGCCATGCAGCAGGGTGCTGGGTTGTGTGGGTGACACCTGCACCAGCCTCACGGAGCCTCTATCCTTTGAAACAGTCTGTGAGGACGCAGCTCTCCTTCTCTCCTGACTTAAGGATTCCCAGTTTGATCCATGGGTGCCACTACTGGACACCTTCCAGAAGCCCCCGGGACAGCTGGACCCCAAGCCCTACAGCTGGTGCTTTATCTGAACCCGAAAATGGCAGAAGGAGCCAGAGCCTCCCTCGGATTAGGTTGGACCCAAGGCTCAGCTGCCGCAGCTCAGCCTGATGGAGGCCACGCTGAAGGCTGGTCTTCACCCCGGGGAGGCTGAGGCCGTGGGGTTGGAGGATGAGACACAAGGCAGAGGCCAGGCTTGGCCCTGAGCAAGAGGGGACAGGTAGGACCGAGTCAGCCTGTGAAGATGCCTAAATTAGGTCTGGTGCGTGGTGTGTGTCTGATTCCAGAAGTTCCTGAGCAGTGGCTGGAGCTGAGGTTGGCTAGGTGGGCGTGGACCCAAGCCCAGAGAGGCCTATTGACTGACTGGAGAGGAGGGCAGAGACTCCAGGTTTTCTTTCCCCTTCCCTTGCCTGGTATCCTCTTGCGGAATAGGGGCAGGGGCCAGTGACATCCCAGGATGTATGAGGCAGGAATGTGGGTCTGAGTGCCCCAGACCCCGGCTGCCTCGCTGGCATTCTGCAGAGCTTCAGCTTCTCCCACCTGGAATATCAGCCCCCGTTTAGAAGCCCTCTCCGCCATCTGTCCCACTGTCCCATGCCCCCAACCTCATATAGATGTTTAAAATCCCAGAATCTGCCATGTTCCACCCCTGCTCAAACCCCTTCAGTAGCTCCCACACCCCTGGGATAGGGTCCAAACTCCTCCTCTCAGCATTCAAGGATCCCTGATGTCACTCCCCTCCCCTGCCTCCTCCACCTGACCTCCCCGCACTGGCACACACATACCCCAGGAGCCCATAGCAACTCTGACACCTCTCTGCCTCTGCTCCTGCTGTCTCCTCCACCCAGAACACAGGGACACAGAGCTTCTGGACCCCCCTGCTTACATGCTGCTTCCTCAGGGACTGCATCCTGGACCTCCCCCATCAGGATCACTTGCTACAGGAATTCTTAGCAGCCCACAGCACATGGTTTCTTCTATCATCAGAGCACACGTAGCAGTCATGGTAGGGCAGTATCCACTGTTTGCTGAGCCATCCTGGTAGCTGGTGCTATGCTAAAGCACATTTGAATACATCCCTCATTGATGCCTTATGCCTCTGGCCATCCCCAATTTTACAGATGAAGAAACCGAGGCTCAGAGGTATAGGAAATCCTCCCAAGGCCAGCCAGGTCAAGGCCAGGCATTCTGAGTCCAGAATGAGTAATCATACCTCTTCTGCTGTGCCGCTTTGCTATGAGTGCCCCAACTTCATGGGGGGAGGAGGGGGAGAGGACTGCGTGGGCCACTGAGATTCCACCGGCATTTAACCCCGGGCTCAGGAGTGGTAAGTGCATTTATCAGCATCAAGGTGCTTCGAATGGGGGCACCTGGGTGGCTCAGTGGGGTAGGCACCTGCCTTCGGCTCAGGTCAGGATCCCAGTGTCCCGGGACTGAGCCCCATGTCTGGCTCCTGGCTCAGCGAGGAGTTGGCTTCGTCCTCTCCCTCTATCCCTCCCCCTGCTCTTGCTTGCCCTCTCTCGTGCTCACTCTCTCTCTCTCTCAAATAAATAAAATCTTAAGAATGAAAAAAAAAAAGGTGGTTTGATGGAGTATGAGATAAAAAGTGGCTGAGTCAATGCATTCTGCACTTTCGTGAGCACCTACTACGTGTGGGGCACTGTTCTAGGTGCTAGGAATAGAGTCATAAGCAAAACACAAAATTCTCTGCCCTTGGGGAGTCTGGTGACGGGGGACAGCCTGCTGGAGAGAAGCAGGTCCCAGCAAAAATAAGCGACTAAGGGCTGGAGCCCGTCAGATGGCCAAGGGGTAAGGAGAAGGGTAGCAGCATGATCAGGGCTGTGTCCCCAGCGGAGGGGTGAGGCAAGAGAGCAGCTGGGAGGGATGGAAGGAGGGAGAGTGGGTGGGCCCGCGCCCCTCCCCCCACCCTTGCCCTGCACCCTTCACCTCCCTGCCTGGCATCCAACAGGCTCCGAACAAGAACAAACCACGGAGGAGCCAGCCGTCCCACTACCCCTGCCGCAGCCTCGCCAGTGACTCCCACCGCCCCCGCCGCAGCCTCGCCAGTGACGCTGGCAGCACTAAAAGTAGCAGCGTGACGGGAAATGGTTGCCGGATTACTGCTTCCTCGTTGGCGTTATTTATGGCCCTGGCTGCCTTTGCTCCTGCCCTCCAGCCCCAGCCCACAGGGACAGAGGGCGGGCCTGCTCTGACCTGCCTGGTGACCTTGGGGACGCTGTCCCGAGGAGCGGTGGGTTTGGGGACCTGGGTGACTGCGGTCAGCCCCAGTGCTAACTAAGGTCACTTGCATCAGGAAGCCTCAGATGTCTCAGTTTTACTCAGGAGGGGAGCCCAGAGGGGCCGGCCCTTTGTCGAGACCTCTGTGCCAGGTGCTTCGTGCATCCTATTGCTTTATTTTAGAAATGAGGAAACTGAGGCTCAGAGAGGGTAATGGATGGGCCCCAAGTCACACAGCAGGTAAAAGGCAGATCAGGATTGGAACTCAGGGTCTGATTCAAAGACTTTCAGTTTTCCCTCTAGAGCTCTGGGTTCCAAGGTCACTTTTTCTGTCTCTTGCAGCTCCTAGCAGAGGCCAATGCAAATGATGAGCGGGCTGCTGATGGGTATAGAGGGGTCTCATCGCAGCGTGGGCTGTGAGACGAAACAAGCCTCAAGTTCTGGTCTGGACTGTGCACGTCATGGCCCTGACACCTCAGGCCAGTCTCTTCCTTCTCTGGGCCTTCCTCCACCTGTAAAGTGGACGTGATAATATCCTTCCTCTTGACCTGTTGCTAAGGGTGGACGAGATGCCAGGCAGGAAAGTCTTTGGAGAAGGCGCCGCCTAGAAACAGTGCAGTCATGGCACCATTTCAATCCAGGAGAGAGTTAAAAAAAAAAAAAAAAAAAAGGAGCTTTTATTGTTCGAACAGCGGTGGCAGCATCTTTGCGGCAAACTTCACCTGTTTACAGTCCATTAGAAGCCATTATTGCTGTGTCTGGGGCAGATGCACACCCTGACCTTGACGCGTGTCTGACAGCCGCAGGCAGCAATCTGGGGAGCAGGAGTCATTTTGGCAGCATTTAAAGGGCCACAGGGGCCCAAGGCCTTTTCCAGTGCCCTTGCCTCCCCCCAGGTCCTGGGCCCCAACCTCTGCCGGCAGAGGGCTGAGGAACGGGCCCACCTGGGCTCCAGCTGTTCAGGTGCCCCCAGCCCCCCTGAGGGGCCTCCAGGTCACCAGCTTGAATTTGCAACCCTAGCGGGGCAACAGGGAGGAAGGGAGGAACACATATCGAGGACTGCCAGGACCTCAGAAGAGTCAGGTCCAACTCCCTCCTGTGTGCAAGAAAGGAAGGGGCAGGGACGTGCCCAAGGTCAGAAGGAGAGAGCCAGAGGGAGCTCCTGGGACTCCCAGCCCAGGCTTTGAGGTGCCAATGGGGGGAATCTGGGGCGGTGGCATGTTGGCAGTGGGATGGGGCAGAGAGGAGGCTTCCATATCATGTTGCATAAGCAGCTGCCACCTCTGGCTTCCAGAAAGGCAGACCAAGCTTCTTCCCACCAGCTTCCATGGCCTGTGAGAGAGAGGAAGAGAGGTCACGAGAGAAGGTTGGCAGCTGCTGCAAGACGCAGAATCAGCACATTTTTCTCAAAACTCTTACTTTCCTTTTCTGCCCAGCTCCCCCCTTCTACTTTTTTAAAAAATAACTTTTCTCCAAGGTATTCAGTCCCCCCAAGAGTTTCTCTTCATTCCCCTTCAACAAACTCTTTTCTCAGAAAAGAATTTTAAATTTCATTCATACTCCAGTGCAAATGACTGACAATGGCTCTAAGGCCGTGGCTCTCCCTTATATTGCAGCAGAACTATAAGAAAGAAGTAGGAAGGGCTTCAGCCCAGGGCGTGATCCTGGAGTCCTGGGAGTCCCGAGATCGAGTCCCGCATTGGGCTCCCTGCGTGGAGCCTGCTTCTCCCTCTGCCTGTGTCTCTGCCTCTCTCTCTCTCTCTCTTTGTGTGTCTCTCATGAGTAAATAAATAAAATCTTTTTAAAAAAAAAAAAAGGAAGAAGTAGGAAGAGAGCCACACATCTGCCCTACCCCACCTAATCACAAACCTATCTTTCACTGGTAACCTCTCATCCTTCAGACCTATACTCAAAAGTCCCTCCTCCAGAAAGCCTTCCTTACTCCCCAGGTGGACCTTGGTCCCTCTGTTACACACCCTCACAAAGCTGAGTTCCTTCTCTTCAGGGACCTCTGTCTTTTTGTGTGACTATTGGATGAGCATTGTCACCTGCGCTAGATTATGAGATCCCTCACCTTTTTTTGCTCTCCAGTGCATCTCTAGGGCTTAGTAAAGCCCCCAAAACACAGGAGATGCTCAATCAATATCTTCTAAATGACTAAATGAATTACCAAATGCGTGAAACTTGAGGCAGCTATGAAGTCTAGACCCTGTCTTCATTCCGTGAAGAAGAACCTCTCAGTCTCCTGAAAGTATGACACTGTGGTTGGTTCTGCTGTGCCCCATCCAGACCCTTCCTCCCAGGCAGGCACACCTCCCCCGCTGCTCCTGAAGGGTTGATGCCTCCTCAAAAGCTACTCCCTTCTCTGCAAAATTTGCCCTTGCTGACCAGGGCCACCTCCCCTGGGGGTTATAGCCTCCATCTCGCACCCTGGGGCAGCCCTCTGCAATGATGGCTGACAAAGGTGCGCAAAAGGCTGGCCCCCTTGTCTTAAGTCAGGGACAACGGTGAGGTGCCCACTGTGGGCCAGGCTAAGGGTAGACCTTATCTGGGGTAGCATCTCTGCCTGTCCCCTTCCCCTTCTCTCTCCTGCCTCCCTCCCTCCTTTACTGATTTTTTTCAAAGAGCCCTTTGTCAGTCAATCTCATGTACCAAATCCCTCTCAGGCTCTGCCTCTAGGACGACCTGAGACAGGCACTTTCTAAGTCTTCCATGCACTCTAGGTTAATGACATGTCCCGACTAGGAATTGATATTCATTGAGCACCTACTGTGTGCTTGAATCTGTACTGGACACTTTATATTTATCAGGTAATCCTCACAACCAGGTAATTATCATGCCCATATGATAGGAAAAAAAACTGAGGGTCGGACTAAGTACATGACTTGTTCAAGTTCATACAGTTGACAAATTGTAGAATAGGGATTTGGACCCCATTCTGGCTGGTGGGGTAATGACAGCTACTTATTGCACTCTAGGGTGACTACGGTTGTAATAGCGTGCACACACGTGCACACACACACACAAGAAACCAACACTCTCAGGAATCAGGGAGGGTGGTGAGGAAGGTTTCTCAAAAGAGAAAACCTCTGAGTCTGGGGGAATGAACAGGTGCTCTTCGGGTGGGTGAAGCAGAGGGAGGGCACACAAGACAAAGGGAACAGCATGTACTGTTGCAAGAGCAAGGATGCAGAGAGAAGCATGTCTTCTGTGTGGTTCAGCAGAGCGTGTGGTACATGGAGAGAAGTGCTGTGGGCATAGGCTGGGATCAGATCTGGAGAGGCTTTGGGTGCTCAGGTAAGGAATCTGGACTTAGTCCTACCGGAAGTTGGATGCCACTGTTGGCTTTTAAGAAGCAGAGTAACATGGTGTCTTTCTGTTTAGGAAAATCACTCGTATCCAGGAGCGTTGTATTTTAGGGCTACGGGCATAAAGAAGAGAGAGTGATAGAGGAGATAAAAATGGCAGGTTTGGGGGGCTGGACATGGGAGGTGAGGGAGAAGGAGGGGTCAGGGTAACGATGCCCAGCTGTCTGTTGGGGTGAGGCCACTCACTGAAGTGAGCAAATAAAGGTGGGTTGAGGAGGAGGATGGGGAGCTCAGTTTGGAACCTGCCCAACCAGAGGGTCCCTCAGGGGGACTGCTCAGGAGGCAGTGGGTAAGTGGCCCATCTCCCCTGTCGCTCAGGATAGAGGTGGAAGTTGAGGTTAGTATCAAAACCTCTGATACACTTTGTGAGGTTGTAGACACGGAGGGGGCGGGCAGCAGAAGGAAACCTTGGTCATAAGTATATTGAGGGCCACCAGTCTTACCCAATCTTTGCTGTTGAACGTTTCTGTCTCAGGTGAGCTGGCCAGAGCTTTCAAATTCAGCTGTTTGGACTTCTCCAAATTCTTTAGGATCATAGCTTCCTGCTGCCTGGTGCCACCCGGAGCTCCCTACGCTGCCCCCATCCTTTCTCCACCCCTCTCCCACGTCGCCTTTCCAAAAAAAGAAAGGAAAAGGGAAAAAAAAAAAACCCAACCCGGTGGAATGGATGATTTGGGAGCTGAAAACCTCCAAATGGGGAGGTTATATCCTGGAGACAGCAGCATCAATCACCACATTTTCATTATTAAGTAACATCGCGGTATGCTGGGCTGATTCTGCACCTTATCTGAACCTCGCAGCTGTGCCCTAAATTCCAGCCGCGGCGCCTGTCTGCTGGAATTCAGTTGCCTGTGTTTAAAATGAGTGTTAGCATCTATCATTTCCCCACACCAAATGGTTTTGTGTCGGTGGTTGGCAGGGCTAATCTGTCACTGGGGTACTCCATTGCCCGGCTCGATACCCTTTTGGTCGCTGTTGGTGGGGAGAGGACCAGGAGGCCCCCAGGATGGGGGAAATGTCACTGTGAGGACAATTGCAACATTTGGGACTCTTTCACAAAATAAGTTGAGGTGGGGGAGGAAAGTCATCTGTGTCTACTGTGGGCTCTGACTTCTATCCCACTGATTCTGGGCACTCTGAGATCTTCCATCCTCCATTCTTCGGGTCAGTATAGAAGTGGTGGGATTTTGTTGCAGAAGGTTTCAGGTCTTGGCTCCGTCCAGGGCCCTTCAGCTCCCAAGGGTGAAGAATTCCAGCACGTGTGTGCTGAAGAGAACCACAGACCATTCTGGTCTGGTATGTCTCAACCTCTGTCGGGAGTCAAAAACTCTTTAGGACCCTCTAACCCAGAAAAACATGCAAACCTTGCTAATCGATACCAAAATTAGCCCATTATTTTATGGGGTTCACAGACCCCTGCTTAAGAATCTCAGAGGTAGTTTAACCTCCTCTTTTTACAAGTGGAGAGGCCTAACCTCATGGCGAGGAAGCTATTTGTCAACGTCTTCAGAGTGAATAGTTAGAATTTGGGGCAGGGTGAATGACTCTAAGGCAGTGAGGTACAGTTGAAAATATGAGGCCTTAACAGCCCAAAGGACCCGGGGTTTGAATCAGCTCCACATCTGTTCCGTTACTGGTTGTGTGGCTGGGGGTAAGTGAGGCAGCCTCCGAAATGCAGTTTTCTCATCTGTGAAACTGGCTAAGGGCATCTAGAGGGCAGGATGCATTGAGGATTCACGTCCATGGAGGCAGCATGCTGTGGCAGATGCTCTGATGCACACCCACAGCCCCCTTCAGAACTGAAGGGTTTATCTCGCCAATGGGGGTGCCATTGACAGCTAGCCACTGGCTCTTGGTACCCGCGGGGGAACAGCTACTTCACTCAAGGTGGGCAGCCTGCATCCAATAACTGGTTCATACGGCAGCATAAGGACTCACCCCAGCTCTGGACCACTCTGAAATCTTACCCCTGCTTCAGAACCACCCAGAGAGTTGGCTGGGGCCTCCGTGGAGGCAGTATGGCAGCTCAGTCTTCCCTCTGCCCGGTCCCCATTCCATCCACAAGGGCAGACTGTCACAGAGCTCCCCAGCAAGCACCCGGCATGCCGATCTCCATTTCAGAGGCTGCCTCCCTGGGAGCTCATCTCTGGGTCCTGTGATCCATCTGTGACCTATCTGAGTATATGTGTGATCTACGACTAGATAAGATCCTTTGGTCAGAAGGCTCTTGGTATCTTCCTGACATTCTTGCTGTGATTGGAATTTAGAAGCCAGGACTCCTGACTCCCGTTTAAGTGCTCTACTGGACCAAAAAGCTATTAGTTCCAGTCTTTGCACCACTCCTGTCCTCTTCTCTCCCAGTCCACTGGCTTGGCGGCTGGTAGAAGAAGATGATACATGAGCTACTGTCAGATTTTCAGTTCAACCCTCTGCCTCCAGGCATCAGAATGCCTTAAAGTGACCAGGCAGAGATGCCTGAGCTACTTGGCCAAGTGTCACTAGGGTGGCCTCCTCACTTTGTTCCCTTCCCCCTTTCATATCCACTAAGTTCTCAAGCAATATGTGAGCAGTCAGAGGAAAATCTGTAGCCAGAAAACTCACATATTCCACATTCAGCCAATGGGTGATGAGCACATGCTGTGCGTAACGCTCTGCGCTCTGGGGAAAACCATGTCTAGTCTTTCTCAGGGGCGCCAGGAATACACATACTAATTCATTAAGTTAGTTGTTCAACCAATATGTCACGAGTCAAGCCCTCTGTTGGGCCCTGGGGAGATACGGTGAACAAAAAATGATGTGATCCCTTGGGGTGTCTGGTTCAGTCGATGGGGCATGTGAATTTTGTCCTCGGGGTCATGAGTTCCAGCCCCACATTGGTGTAGAGCTCATTATAAATAAATTAAATAAACAAATTTAAAAAGAGGAAGGAAGGAAGGAAGGAAGGAAGGAAGGAAGGAAGGAAGGAAGAAGGAAGAAAGAAAGAAAGAAAGAAAGAAAGAAAGAAAGAAAGAAAGAAAGAAAGAAGAAAGAAAGAAAGATGTGATCCCTGCCCTAAAGAGATCATAGCCTAGGACCTCCTATTCCAATAGGATTTTACCACCAGCTTTTTCCCCTTAGGTGTCAAGGACTCTTCCTTCTGCTAATCACAGTCCCTCTGACTCTAGCTTAAACTTGTCCTATGATTCTTTTCCCATCCACTGTGGCTCTTATCTCACCTTTGAAGAACCAACTCCCCACCAAGCCCTTACATATCTCTCAGCTACTCCTGTTTTTAAAACCTGGCTAGGATAACTCTAGGCTGAATCAGGCTGAAAGAGGCCAAGGTCAGGGGGAAAAAAAGAGGCCAAGGTCAGAAGACCATTCACCATGGTTGCTTTATTGGCATCACTTGGTGACCAGATGGTGCCTACTCTTAATCTGTGCCCACCCTCCAGGTTGAACCCAGAGGGCAGGAGAGGCTGCCCATCACTGGTGGGAAGCATCATTTTCCATTATGAAGGGCTGTCTTGCTCTGCTTGCAGTGTCCCTCTGCAAGGAGTAATTATACTTCTATTATGAAGATTGGAAAACCAAAACACAATGTTGAAAAACGACTTGACCAAGGTCATACTACTCTCCTGAGGTTCAGATTCTTCTAGTGAAGCAAAAATGAGAAATTGACACATGATAGCACACAGACAAGAAGTGCAAGCGACAGACCAGAAAAGAAGCAAAGACAGGAGTGGGGGGTGGGGGGGTGGAGGTAGAGAGAAATGTGGATGAGGGGCAGAATGAGGTGGAGGCAGAGGATATAAGAGAGAATTCAGCCCCCATGATGACTTCTTTGCTTTCCGGAGGCATTTATCTTTCATTTGACCTTATAAGAGTCTATTTGTGTTGAGATTTTAAATTGAGAATTTCTTCTTTTCAAAAAACATCCCTGTGCAGTTAGCACGGCTCTATATTAATTTCTATTCATGCCAGTGGCTTCAGTATTTATTCTCCTCCAAAATCATTGAGTTGGAAGGGACAGAGTGAAAGTCATTTGGCTTGTGTTTGTTTGGATTCAGAGCCTGAGGCCCAAGGGGCGGGGATGAGGTGGGGTGGAGGTTGGAGTCAGTGCTTCAGCCTGAAAATCTAAGGGCTATGCCCACAGTGTCCTCTGGCACCTGACTTCTGTCCAAACCATATCACATCCTGCATTGTCAGCTCTGAAGTCCCAGGGCAAGGGGGCTGGTGGACAGGCCAGAGCTCCGAATCCCCCAGGATTCAGCCATTCAGCATCCTGGAGGTGGTTTTTGAATTGGATCTTAAAGCTTTTGGAACCTGAAAGTCACTGTAACCAAACGGTTGAGTTTGGGCCTGGGCCTCTGACTGCCTGGGCGAGTGTGTGTCCTAATGTCACCCCACTTACTGGCTGCATGATCTTCACTTCACTTCTCTGGGCCTCAGTTGTCCTCATTCGCAAAATGGGCTCAGTAAGAATGCTGACCTCCTAGAGGATTCAGGAAATGATTGTTCATGAAGACCCTGGCACAGTGCCTGGCACCCCAAACATTTGTGCATTGAATGAATATAGTTCATGCACTTGCATAGGAATCCTGCAAGCAGAGAGGCTTGGAGAGGTGACTAGGAACATGGGCTCTGGAAACAGACCTGTGTCCAAACCTATTGTCTCTTTCCCTAGTGGCTGAGAGTCAAACTGCCTAGATTTGTGTCCTGGCTTCACCACTTATTGGCTGTATAACCTGAGACCAGTCGACTTACTTCTCTGAGCCTCAGTTTATTCATAATTAAAATGAAGAGGATAATGCCCACTCTGTGGTGTTGCTGGGAAGACAAAATTAGAACATACATATGCAGAGAAACGCGATGGCAGACTTGGAAAACAGATGGAATCATAAGTGCAAAGGCCCAGAGGCATGAACAGGCACAGTATGATAAGGGGACTGGAAATAATAAGACTTGACTAAGCGCAAAGAGTGAGTGGCAGGAGGTGAGCTGTCCATGTAGGCAGGGGCGGCCATGAAGGGCCTTGAATGCCAGTCTAGGGGGCTCTGAGTCCTTCCGAAAGGCCACAGGGAGCCACGCACGGTTAAGCAGGGAGAGAACATGATTCTGTTTGGATAAACTGAGTTCTTAGTCCCTGTGGTTGTTGCCTATATGGCTAGGAGGGCTTTAGCAACCAGGGTGAGATATCTCACTACATGGATGGGAAAACCAAAGACCCATATGGGAAAGGGTTTACCCAATTCCTAGAGGGCAGCCTCAGTGGATCCAGGGCTTCAGCCCAATCATTTCTCTTCCCACACTCCTGGGCTTGGGTAAGGCCAGAAAGGCCCAGCGTCCAGGGACACCGTTAGAGCAAGGGACTGGGTGTTGCATAACAAACAGCCAGAAAAATCTCAGTGGTAAACAACAAGGAGCATTTAATTAGCTTGCAAATCCATGGGTCAGCTGGGGTGGCTGTGCTCTGCTCTTTCCTCCTCTCGGGACCAGCAGGCCAGGCTGGGCATGCTCTTGTGGCGATGGCAGGGGTACAGCAGGCAAGCCCGACCACAGGAACGCTTTTCAAGCCTCTGCTTGCAGCACCGCTGCTAGCATCCCACTGGCTAAATCAAGTCAGACAGCTGAACAATGTCACATCAAGTCACAGTGGCCACACGGCAAAGTGGCCAAGGGTGTAGACATCTAACTGCGTGTGTACTTGGGAGGGTAACAAAGAGTTGAAACCATAATCCAGTCTACCACAGGTGCTTTGGGAGCCTGTCTAGGGCTCTGGGTCCCCTTCCTGCCCTCAGACGCCCATTTCATCACCCCAGCCACAGCCCTGAGAACAAGTGCAGGGTAGGCCACAGCATTTTCTGACCATGCATGCCGAGTGCCGTGGTATGTGCTCTGCAAGCGGGTGTTTCATGATGCCCACCACCCTCCCCCCAGCCTCTCACGCCACGCCTCCCTCCTCTGCCTGTCGTCGCTCTCTAGCTTCCCTGCTACTCCAATGTGCCAAGCTCTCCATGTGCCTTCGCACTGCAGGACCTCTGCCCACACCGCCCCCTCTGCCTCCTGGCCCCTGCCCCTTCCAAGGCTAACTGCCTCCGGTTTCCTCTGAGATACCTTCCTGACTCCCCTGTCGGAGTCTCTGGTTATTATCTGTCACTGAAGCTTGTTTATTTTCTTTAGAGCTCTATCCATTGTCCGCAAAGGTGTATTAATTTATTGGTTTTGATCCACATCTCTCTCTCAAGACTGTAAGCTCCTTGAGGGACCCTATCTCTAGGACCTTGTAGAGGACCTTCCACAGAGTAGATGTTCAATGAATATCTAAAGGAAGGAAAAAAGGGGGGAGGGAGAGAAGAAAGAGATAGATCATGAGGTAAGAGTTCTTTGTGGCCATTTTACAGATCTAAAGACTGATCCAGCAAGTGAGGGCCCTTGTCCATAGCCCACAGCCATACCACTAGGAGGCTGTAACAGAAACCCTGGCCTAACATTCCCTCAATCTTCCTTCTAGACTGGTGACCAAAAATGATCTTGACCATACAAATTACATAATCAATTATGTAGTGAATGTCCATGTGTCCAGGCTGTAGCTTAAACAATAGGACATCATGCAGAACTTTGAGATCCCCTAAGTTTTCCTCCTGGATCCCATCCCTTCCTCCCTGCCTCCCCAGAGGTAACCACCATCCAAAACCAGCTGTTGAGGGCACCTGGGTGGCTTAGTGGTTGAGCATCTGCCTTTGGCTCAGGGCGTGATCCTGGAGTCCTGGGATTGAGTCCCACATCGGGCTCCCTGCAGGGAGCCTGCTTCTCCCTCTGCCTATGTCTCTGCCTCTCTCTCTCTCTCTGTGTCTCTCATGAATAAATAAGCAAAATCTTTAAAAAGAAAAAAACTGGCTATTGAGCATTCATGTGCATGTTTTTATACTTTCACTCTGGTATGTTCAAGCAGTTCAAGTATTGCTGGATTTTTTTTGTTTTTGTTTTTGTTTTCCTGAAGGCCACTGACTTTACTGATTTTACAAACTTTATAAAGGCAGTGACCGTTCTGCTAAAAAACGGAGGCAAATGGCACAGAACAGACCAGAGGTGGGGCTGAGGGTGAGGGAGGCGGCCAGGAATCCACTCAGAAAAGCTAGTAAGTGTTGACAGAAACTGGCAGGCGAAGGAGAGGAGAGATGCATGTAGGACTGAGAATCCCAAAGAAGCTGGAATGGTGAGAGGAGAGATCACCCCCAAGATCTGGGAGGCCAGTGGAGGCCAGGACACCAGCAATCTTCTCTTGGAGAGATGGGGGAGGAAGCCCCCTCGCTGCACACTCCGGAGACTCAGTGCCGGGCCTGGGGTCAGGGGCTCACAGGATGGTGTGGCACCGCGCTCCAGGCACCTGAAGTGGCCTGGGTCTGCCTGCCGTTGGCACCGTGTGTGCCTCAGCCATTTCTGAAAGAGGTCTCCAGCTCTCGTGAGCACCAGACACCGGCCAAGGACCACAGAGGACTTGTCAAAGCCTGCTTCCCCCAGCTTCGCCTGGGACTTCACCACCCTGGGGCAGGCTTTTTCCAGCGTGGGCTCCACCACGAGGTGCCTTTGGGAGGCTGTCATCCTGTCCAGGCTAAGTCCCCTCTCTGGTTCCCCGAGGGCTGCTCCCACCCATCCCCCCTCAAACAGTATTGCTTTACATTTTTAGACTTTATATAAACAGTATCATCCTCTGTGTATCTTTCTGCAACCTATTATTTTTTAACAATGTTAGGCTGTGAACTTCATCCCTGAGTCTCTATTTCATTCATTTCATTCATTTTCACTGCTGTGTATGGTTCCCTGTATGAATAACCCATGGTTTATTTATCTCTTCTCCACATTGATGGACACGTAGGTTGATCTCAGCTCAATGCAATGTGTGAAACTTTCTTCAAAAGAAGTCTTTTGTGGAAACTAAACATAAAAAAGCAAATAAAAGCAGAGCTGCCCCGTTTGCATTGGAAAAGGGTGGCCCGCCCAGGCCCACAGTGGAGATCCCCATCCACCCACCCAGGAGGCCTGCCAATATTCCAAGGACCTGCCTTCCCGGCGGTCAGTCATGGGCAGTAGGCCAGAGGCGAGGCAAGGTGAGGTGAGAGAGGCAGGATGGTAAGAAAGAGGTTGACACTGCCTCCGATTTGAGTCTGCAGATTCAGAGGAGGGCCAGACATCCGTTGTTGAGTCTTTTCTGGGTCAATACACAGATACACACAGATGGACACACACACGCAGGCAGACACAGATGCACGCTCATGCACGCACATGCTCATTTCCTGCAGAGACTTTGTCATTGTCTAATTATGTACTTCTCTCGTTTATTAATATCAGCTTCCTGAGGGCAGGAGTTTCTGTCTGCCTTACTCACTGCTGTATTCACAGGAACCTAGAACAGTGCCTGGCCCCAGAAAGAGCTCGATATATATCTGTTGAATAGATGGCTCTCAATGTCTTCATCTGTCAACTGGAAACACCTCCCTAGGGACACCTGGGTGGCTCAGTGGTTGAGTGTCTGCCTTTGGTTCAGGGGGGTAATTCTGAAGTCCCGGGATCGAGTCCTGCATCAGGCTCCCCTCAAGCAGCCTGCTTCTCCCTCTGCCTATGTCTCTGCCTCTCTCTGTGTCTCTCATGAATAAATAAATAAAATCTTTTTAAAATAATACAAAGAAATACCTCCCTAAATCATGGAGCTATTATGAGGATCACATGAGTTAACAAAAGTAAAACGGTTCTTAATAAATGCCCCCTCCACTTCATCTAGGTTCCCTGCTGACTCAGAGATTCTACGAGAGGTCTATAAGGAGTTGGTCTATTGTGAGTCGCTACCCTTGCAGTGGCTGCTGTCCTAGTGGCAGCTGTGGGAATTACAGGCACAGCGCCCTGGAAGCACTAACCTGTTGTTGGGAAGAAGCCCAGGAAATCCTCTCTTAAAGCTAGCAAACACACCCAGAACTCCTGGACAGGGCTCCCGGGAGCAGAGCAGCCACCGAGTGTCTCAGGGACCTCTCCCACGTCTCTCTGCCGTGGGCCCCCACTCTCCCCAGCACCTGCCTCTCATTCCTGGGTCTGGTTTTTAATTCCGTCTCGCTGTCTGCCTTTGCCTTCATTATCCTCTGCCTGCCATGGAGGGGTTAGTTAAAGTGTCGGAACGATGTCATTTACAGCCTCCTGTTGCTAAGCAACGGACCCAGGTGAGCCCTTGAACTTCTTTCTTAGCAGCTGAAATGTATCTGGTGGAGTGATGGGGGCCCTGGTTGAACTATTTCATCACCTGGGACAAGCTGCCAGCCCCGCGGCCCTATCCCTTTTGGGACCCAGACAAGACTGACCCAGGTCTCTGGGCCCCACAATCCTCAGCATCCCCCTAATTAACCAGCACTGCTAGGGCCTCCTGGGTATCCAGCCCCAGGGTGTACATTCCCAGCAGAGATGCCTTCCAGGCCTCCTTGTCTCATCGCAGAGAGAGATCCCCAAAGAGGTCACTTCAATCCGGGGTGGGGCATCATCTGACGGAGTCAGACTCACTCTGCCTGCCTGGGACGCTCCAGAGAAAGTGACTTTGTTTGGGTCTCAAAAGATGAACAGGAGTTGGCCTGGGACAGTCAAAGGGAAGGCTCCCTCCATGGGAGGACACCGTCTATACATGTAGCCAGAAGTAGAAAAAGCCGTGGCTGCTTTGGGCCCAGGCTCACGCCCCAGAGTAGTGGGAACAGGAGAGTGTCAGGACTCTGGGATCCAGCACTGGCTCTGCAGCTGACTCTCTATGTGACTTCAGCTCTGTCCTTGGTCTTCTCTGGACCTCAATTTCCAAAGGGACCTGGCAGGGGTGCCTGGGTGGCTCCTAAGCATCTGCCTTCAGGTCTACTCATGGTACCCGGGTCCTGCTCAGCAGGGAGTCTGCTTCTCCCTTTCGCTCTGCTCCTCCCACTGCCCCCCCATCCCTGGCTTGTGCACTCTCTCACACACACACTCTCTCTCTCTCTCTCTCTCTCTCGAATAAATAAATGAAATTTAAAAAAAAATACAATCCGACCTGGCAGGGGCAGAGACAGGATAAGATCAGCATTGTGTGCATGCTGCTAGGGGGTACACGTTAGGTGTTGTGTATTTGGGGATCAAACCTTTTTATTTGCACAGCTTTGAATTTACTCTAAAGAGTGTTAGAAAAATATACAACTAGTATATCAGACAAGTGATGTGACATGATTTCTCTAAATTAATTTCTCTAAAATAATAAGTTTTTTGCAAGCACATTATTTTAAAGAACAATATGAAGTAGCGGTGCAGGTGATACCTAAAGGGAACCACCGGGAACTCCGGGAATGCTCAAGATTTCAGAAACACTACAGCAATCTTCGGAGAGTCTTTCCTGCTCTGCCCGCCACAGGAGCACTCATGCTGCCCAGTGTTCTGTTAGTCCTAAACCACAGCCCCTCGGCATGCCAGCCGAGATTATCACCAGCATTTCCCAGGGGGATCCCATAGGCCCAGAGGGGTTACTCAGCAAGTGTGTGGCTTGGAGAGCTGGGCCCTGAGCCTGTGCTCATTCTCCACATCACCCTGACGTCACCCACTGGTCTCGTCCAGCCCGCACTTCCAGCACAGGCGTACACTGTGCATTTTCACTGAAGGTATCCAGAAGCACATCTGCAAAGTCAACCAGGCTGGAGACAGGCTGCCACGAGACCTTGAGCCAGTTGTTTCTCTCTGGACCTTGGTTTTGCCATCTGTACAATGTGAGCATGCTCAGTGAGATTGGGTGGTGGTCAGAGTCTTTTCTAGCTACATGTTCATAGAGTCAGAGTTTGTAAGAGCCCCTAAATGTCTAGAGAACTGAGGGAGGCAGCTCAGCACCTCAGGCCTCATTTCTGTGCAAATTGCTCTGAACTGTAAAGGGCCTAAAGACCCAGAAAGATGCTTCCCATCACTGTCTTGTCTAGACTCCTCCATCTCCCTGGGAGATCTGGATTATTTGGGCCTGATTTATGGGGTCTTCTGAGGATACTTCCCCCCCCCCCCCCACCGCCGCTGCAGATATGGGTGCTCCCTGATAGGACTGTCCAGTTTGCCTGGATCCTACAGATTCCTGAGGAGTGAGACTTTAAGTTTTAAAACCAGGATGCTCCTAGGACAAGTTATCTCCCTACTGCCTCATGCCAGGCTCTGTGCTGAGAGCCTGACTTTCATCTCCTCCTGGAGTTCTTGTTTTCCAGATGAAAAGAGCAAAGGCTCAGAGGGGAAATGACTTGCCAGGCCAGGCCCAGAGCTGCTAGTGAGGGAGCTGATTTTCAAATCCAGGTCTGGGGTCACAGGGGTAGAAGCGCCTGAGTCTAAGCATTAGTGCACAGGTCAGGATGAGGTCAGGAAGGAGGTCAGTGACTCTGAGTCAATATCAAGTCCCTGCTTTCTGGGGCTCTCTGTGTCCAAAATGACACTGTCCTCTTTTCCATGAAGGTCAGAGACTTAGGCTGTGGTGCCAGCCCCATCCTTAACTCATTGGGTAAGCTTGAATAAATTACTTACCTCTCTGGGTCTCAGGTGCTCCTTAGTAGAAAATGGAAAAGTTATCTTGGACCCTCTTTTTTTCTTTAAGATTTTATTTATTCATTCATGAGAGACACACACAGAGAGGCAGAGACATAGGCAGAGGGAGAAGCAGGCTCCACGCAGGCAGGGAGCCAGACGTGGGACTCGATCCCGGGTCTCCAGGATCACACCCTGGGGTGAAGGCGGCACTAAACCACTAAGCCACCAGGGCTGCCCATCTTGGACCCTCTTTAAGACTATAAGGCTATAAAAGAAGCTTAGAGATCACAAGGTTGAATTGCCTCTCCATTTTATAAATAAGGGAAATTGAGGCCCCAAAAGACTAAGTCTTGTAATTGCCCTTGCCTGTGGTAGGGGAAAATCTGATCAAAACTCCAGAAGAAGCAGAGTCGACATGAAGAGAGAGTAACAGAGAGAGAGGGGAAACGGGAAAAGGGAGAGAAGAGAGAGAAAAAGAGAAAGAGAGAGAGAAGCTAGAATTAGGATATGACCTTATTTGGTTTCTGGATCCAGCTGTACCTGAAGTCCATAGGGCATCTTAATGATTAAGTCAATAAAATGCCTTCTTTTCCTTAAGTCAGCTTGAGATGTGTTTCTCTCATTTATAACACAAAGAGTCCTAAGCAATTTATACCAGTTCCTATATCCTTCCATTCAGGGATCTGGGGATGCATGTTTTAAGTAATTAATTCACTCACCCATTCAACAAATGTTTATTAGTGCCCACCATCTCATAGGTACTGTGCAAGGTACATAGTGTGGATATAGCTGTAAATAAGATATGGTGGGAGGGGGTGCTCAAAGGACTCACAATCCAGCTGGGAGGGGCATATAGGAAAATAAATTAGTGTGATAACATGTAATGGAAATCTGCAGAGAGAAAGAGACCATGAGCAGAGAGGGAGAGGCCGAGGCACCACGGTGGCCCAATGCAGGCAGGCAAGGAGATGGAAACCATGGTGTGCCCTGTGGGAATGATGTAAAATGGTTAGGGAGGTAAAAAGGGGTGAGAGGGACCAAGGGAAGAAGAGCCTTCTGTGCATGGAGGCGATTTAAACACAGATGAGCCCTTGCTCTGTTACTTAGGCCTGGGTGGGCCTGGGGGTTTCCAAGATGAGTAAGATATGATCCCTCCCAGGGTGGTAGGGGAGCCAGAAGCCCGAAAATCAGGGCACTGGGATGTTAGAGAAGTCCGCCTGTTGAAATCTGAAGGTGTGGCCAACTCTAGCTGGGGGAAAGGGCGGCAGACAGATGGGCTTATAAAAATGATCTAAGCTGGGTCATTTAAAGGAAGGTGAGGTAAGCACAGTTGGAGTGTATTCCAGAAAGGGCTTTAGGGGCTGGATGGGCAGGGGCATGGAGTTGGGAAACAGGCAGCCATGCAAGCAGCCCCAGACAGGCAGACAGTGCAAATCCCACTCTGCTGCTGCTCCGTGTGGGTTTTCCTCCAAGTAGATCCTGAGACAAGGGTTTGGGCACAAGCGGTGTCTCCAGGAGGTGATCCCAGCACAGCAGGGGGCATGGGGATGTGAGACACCCCACCTCCCCCCAAAGGAGAAGGAAGCCAGTACAGGTTGTGTTCATGGGGGGCAACTGCTGTGGATGCCTGGAGTTCAGCTCTGCTGAGACCTCACCGAGTGTGCAGAATGCGTTGGGATCATCCCTGGGAGGGGGCGAGGAGGCTGGAATCTTTCCTTCATTGATTGAGGGCTGCCCCTGGGGCTTTAACTCCCCACATGTCCTGCCTGGCCCTGATGTCTCAGCACCCTCCAGGAGGCCAGACAATACTTTTGGGCAAGGCCAGAAGATTCCTTGGATCTGTCTCCAGGTAACCCACCCCCCCACCGGGGCAGGGCACTAAAGCACCTGTCTCCACCATGCACCAGCTGTATGGACTCAGCCTCTCTGTGCCTGCTTTTCTCACCTGTAAACTGGGCTGATAATGACACTTCCTGCACAGACATCCTGAGGCTGTAAATGCTTAGTCTAGGGACATGGAAGTGGCTCAGAACATGATAACTATTTTTAAAAAATATTTTAGTTATTTATTCACGAGAAACACAGACAGGCAGAGACAGAGGCAGAGAGAGAAGCAGGCTCCCTGCGGGGAGCCCAACTCAGAACTCAATCCCAGGACCCTACCTGAGCCAAAGGCAGACACTCAACCACTGAGCCACCCAGGTGCCCCAGAACATGGTAACTATTAGCATTTTTAGGGAACTGAGAATAGCTCTGTGTGTCTGGGATAGAGAGGGGGCAGCAGAGACATCAAGAAACGGGTGGCAAGGGGGAAGCTGAGGTGAACAGGATGGGCCTTAACTGTCAGCACAGGTGACAATGTTTGAACTAGAACAGTAGCTGAGGAGATCTAGGGAGGGGGATGAGTAGGCCTTGGGGGCAGATGGCAGGGAGAGTTCAGGATGGCTCCCTGGGCAATCACCTGGGCCAGGCCTAGGCCTTTGTTCATTCACAAAGGACCTCCTGCGATTTGTCTGTACCAAGCACTCGCCTAGGAGGTGAATTCTGGCCTGCAAAGAGCTCTTCGCATAGGCAGAGAGATAACACTTGAGCAGAAATAATGAGAAGTTGGGTAAAAGCCATCAGAACAGCCATCAGAGCCGGACCCAGGGGCTGAGGGTGCTCAGGGGGAGGGACGCGTCACTTCTGGGTGGAGAGGTCAGAAGGGGCTTCTTTCAGTCGAGGGGGTTGGGTTATAAAGGATCTCGGCCTTACGGGAAGGGACACACACAGACAGGTGAAGTAGGGGGAAGGTGCAACCCAACTGAGGACAGAGAGGTGGGAGTTCTCAGGGATACTGGCCGAAGGGCAAGTGAGTAAGTGTGACTGTAGCTCCAAAATGCTACACCTCGGGCAGCCCCGGTGGCGCAGCGGTTTAGTGCCGCCTGCAGCCCGGGGCGTGATCTGGAGACCCTGGATCTAGTCCCACGTCGGGCTCCCTGCATGGAGCCTACTTCTCCCTCTGCCTGTGTCTCTGCCTCTCTCTCTCTCTCTCTCTCTCTCTCTCTCTCTCTGCATCTCTATGAATAAATAAATAAAATCTTTAAAAAAAAAAAAAAAGACAAAATGCTACACCTCACTGTGGAGCCCTCTTTGGAATCCTTTATCTTGGCATGTCTTGTTTAAGATTTGTTATATGAGCAAGGCAGTGACCAGGAGCCTAAGTACTGGCCTCCAAAGAAGGCGAGAGGTGTGAGTCAAAGCTCACAGGGGCACCTGGGTGGCTCAGCAGTTGAGCGGCTGCCTTTGGCTCTGGTCATGATCGTGGCGTCCTGGGATCGAGTCCTGCATTGGGCTCCCCATGGGGAGCCTGCTTCCCCCTCTGCGTATGTCTCTGCCTATTTCTGTGTCTCTCACGAATAAATAAATGATCTTTAAAAAAAAGCCCTGGGCAGCCTGGGTGGCTCAGCAGTTTAGCGCCGCCTTCGGCCCAGGGCATGATCCTGGAGACCTGGGATCGAGTCCCATGTCGGGCTTCCTGCATGGAGGCTGCTTCTCCCTCTGCCTGTGTCTCTGCCCCCCCCTCTCTCTCTCTCTGTGCCTCTCATGAATAAATAAATAATTTTTAAAAATTATTTTTTAAAAAAGCCCACAGTAGTTGTGGGGACACATGCTCAACCAGGAAAAGCGATCCAGCAGGATCATGGTAAAGCTCTCACAGTGTCCCCTACTCGGGGGTGTTTGAGAAACATTTGTCAACATAAATAATGTCAGAACCCTTTATCCTTCAGTCTCACTTCTAGAAATTTCTCCTACAGACACATTAAAGAATCAGCCTACTTTTCAGTGGGGTCTGCATTATGGTCCATTGTGGCCATTCATATACTGGATTATTACACAGCTGTTAGAACTGATATGAAAAGATCTCTCAGGTATAACATTAAGTGAAAAAAGCAGGTGTAAAATATTGACTGTGTGGCCGAGGAAGGAATTATTTGTATATGCCTATACTCGCAAAGGGATGGAAATTTCCAGGTAAGATAAATTATTATCAGTGAAAAGGGAACTGGGAGCCTGGGGCGGGGGCAGGGAGACTTTTCATTCTGTCTTTGGTAATAATTGAATATTTAATTGTGTGCATATGTTACTTTTGTAATAATTTCTAAACTGATTTTCAAACAAAAGAGACTGAATCTGGTAACTCAAGTCCCTGGAAACCACACATATGTTTGTGACTCTTCCAAACGCCTGACCCCCATGCTCTGAGGACCCAGTGATAGTGGTTTCTCATCCAGCCCAGAGGTCGTCATTGGGAAAATTTTAGTTTGGTTCAATGAGATTGTTTCATCTGTCTCATTTGTTTCTGCTTCGTGCTTTATAATTTACTCTGAAGATTAGATTGTATTTTATATCTCACTCTAAAATTTTTATAATAGCCATTGGCCAAAAGCATTAACGATCTGATTTTGACAGCTGTGTAAATTACCAGCCTGCACCAGCCTGTCCCTGTCTGGCCCCATCTGGGGCCTCATCCTCCCCACCACCACCCCTGGAGCTCTAAAGAGCAAGTCCAACCCCAGGACCCCCACTGCTGCTGAAATCTCCCCAGGATTGTCACTTTGAGTTTTCACGAAAGCCCTGGGAGGCAGAGATCATCTAAGCCCTTTTAAAAATGAGGAAACGGAGTCACAGAGAGGCGAAGTTGTTTTCCAATTTCATACAGCCAAGATCTGGCTGAGCCTAAATCCAAAATCCTATTTGGTGCAAAGGGCTAGATCTGTGTTGAGAAAGCACAAACAAGGCTGGGGAGGTCAGTAGGACCAGCCCAGGAAGTGCCTTGAATGCCAAGGCTGAGGATAACGGTAAGCAAAGAAGGTTTTATCCTGTCTCCTCTATTCTCTGTTTAGAAGGAACTTAGGTGTCGTCTTAAGACCTTCATGGTCTGGGACACCTGGGTGGCTCAGGGGTTAAGTGTCTGCCTTTGGCTCAGGGAGTGAACCCGGGGTCCCAGGATGGAGTCCCACATCAGGCTCCCTGCATGGAGCCTGCTTCTCCCTCTGCCTGTGTCTCTGCCTCTCTCTCGTGTCTCTCATGAATTAAAAAAAAAAAAATCTTAAAAAAAAAAGAGACCTTCATGTCACTTCTCTCCAAAAAGTGTTTCTTGGTTGTCTAGCCTATGAGTAAGGATTCATTCATTCACTCAACAAATGCTAGAAATTGTTGAGTCTAGGGACACAGGCCCACATCAGCCATGATCCCACTCCCCAAGGGTTCTCAGTGTCAACCAGCAGTGACAACTCAAAGATCCATGTTTTGAGCTGGAGGAAGCTCAGGGGGTCATAGAAACACAAAGGAAATAGCTAAACAGTCTGGGGAGAGGGTAGTCAGAGAACGACTGAGGGGTTTTAATTTGGGGACCAAAGGAAGTTCCTTGGTTTGATTGGTTTTAAAAGACCCCCAGGCATACCATGTGGACAGTTAACTGGAGAGGACAAAGAGGAGGCCACAGACCAGTGAGGAGGCTGATGCTGTCATCCAGATAAGAAAAGATGACTTAGAATCTGACCTTCTAACCGGCTACCACACTGTGCACCTGCCCACTCAGGATTCCTGAGAACCCCAGAACCTTGCCCAGTTCAGTTCCATCCTCCAGGTTGACTTCAACTGGCACAGAGGAAATCCAGATATCACCCTCCCAGATCCAGGCCCTGGACCCCTAGTAATGTAACCAAAGATGGCACTTGTGTGCAAGTGAGCATGAGGTCTTCTTCATACCTTTCGAACTAACTGAGCTACACAGCACATCAGTTATTGTCCAGAGAAGCAGAAACTAGATATTTCAAGCAGAGAGAAATTGAATGCATGAAATTTACAACAAAGATGTCAGGGAGCAGAGGCAAGATAAGACCCACTTATCCAAAAGCTGCTACCCCTGGGGCAGGGCTCACAGGCCAGTGCTCACTGCTGAGTGGCCGAGGGCTGCCATCGGTAGGAGCCACCTCTCTGGCCACTACTGGAGTAACCGCTGGAACTCACATTCACCGTGGTCAGCTGAAGCTGTCTGCTGCTGCCATGACTATATTTAATCTCCTGCTAGGACCTCCCCTTGGCAGGACCTACTCCCCCTGGCTGAGGAGCTGATCTGGGAAATGTAGTGTGCAGGCTTCTAGCCCCAGCCGTAACAGGAGAGTAGAGAAGAGTGAGGGGGGCTGAGAGCCCTCCACAAATAACTGACCCACAAGACCTCCCGATGCATTGAAGCAAATAACAGAAGAGCCCCTTTGATGACATCAAACAGAAGCAAAAGGATTTATGTCACTTGCAGCACTAGAGTGGGAGCCAGACAAAACTTTGAGATGGATGAGTCCTTAGGACTACATTTTGTGTTGTTTTGTTTTGTTTTTTTTAAGGAGCAGGAAAACTCTTTTCCCTGATGTGGCAGCTGCATGTGTTCCAGAAAACAGCTCTGGTGGAGGCCGGGGAGGAGACCTGAAGCACCCACTCGAGCTGCCTGTCTGCAGCTGGCCCCTCCTTGCCGTGGCTCCCCTGGCAGTCCCAGGGGACTTCCCATAACCACCTGACTCCGAGGGACTGGCTTGTGGCTGGGTCTTAATTTATAAAGATGACTGGGTGACAACACAGAGAGGTTAATGCCCCTGAAAGAAGAATTTATTACTCGTGGCTCCTGATGGAAGGGAACATGCCATGCCACACAGGGCCACATGAGGAAGCACCAGGGTTAGCAAGAGGCAGGAGGAGTGAGGCGGAGGCATAAGCCATGGCCATTAGTGGAGTTTCCACAGGCAGGGCAAGGCAGGCCAGAGTAGACAGCTCAGGACGGGTTAGTCTGCATAATTCCAGTGGGCTTTGGGCCACAGGGGCTGTCCTTCGTTGTCTGGTAGCCAGTCCTGGGCTAGTTTAGGGCAGGGGAAATACTGGCTTGGTGCTGTGACAGCTGGATTTGGGGGGTGCTTCAGAGCATGGGCTCTGGATCCCACAGCAGACGTTAACAACTTTGGCCATTAGTTTGGCTCTGTGACTGATGGATGCCAAATAGACAAATTCAGAATCTAAGAAAACAGAGTTAGAACAAGAGCCCAGTGGGAAACCACTGATCTTGTCTTACTCTCACACATATACCCATTTTACAGTTGGAACAGGGAAAAGGACCTCCCCTAAGTTCTACACTGAGTTTGGGTGGAGACAAGAACTGAAGCTACCTCCTGTCTCTGCCCAAGCCGCCTTTCCCTGACTCACGCAGGCTGTTAAACGTGGGGGGGGGGGGGGGGGGGGGAGGTGGTATCTATAGGGCGAGGTAGATCTTCTTGCACCTTTTGTGGCCCTCCCCTCCCCACGCCAGCTGTCTGCACTGAGCCTCCAGCCTTACCAGCTTTCTTGCCCCTCTGCAAACTAGCCAAGTCCCACTTGGCAGTCTGCAAGAAATCACCTGTCCAGTGGTGGGTTCTGTATCCACGGGGCTCGTCCATCCCAGGAACATGTGAGTCCAACAGAGCCAGCTGCAGAATGACATGCACAATAGGGGACCACTGTCCAGCAAGGCTCTTTCTGCCCACCTCCCCTCCTTGGAGAGGAGGCCTTCCCTTGCCCCTTTCACACACACCACCACCACCACCACTCCCAGTGTATCTCCTCCCTCAGGCCTCAGCTCCCAAGTCCCTTGCCCAGACAGCCCCCGGAGGTGTGATCTCCCGCACATCTCTGGGAGATGTCTCTCTGGGCATCTCTCTAGTAGTTAGTTGCATTTGTTGGTTTTCTCCCCCCTGGCTGCTCGGTTCCTGAGGTCGGGACGTGCCTGCCCATCTCAGCTCTTCAACTCCATCCCCGTGCCCCACATACAGAAGGCGGTCAATAAATGAGTGTTGAGAGTGAGTGCGGGAGTGTGGGAGTGAGCGAAGAGAATGGGACTTACGGGGGAGAAACTGCAGGGCCTGGGAAGGCTGCACGGCCAGGGCAGCTGCGGGGCTGCTTCTCCCGGAGCTCACGGACCGGGCGGGGATTCAATCGCGGGGCTCCCCGTGCCCCCACCCCCGCCTGGGGTCTCCCATCCCTGAGAAATAGGAGGGACCAAGGGTCCTCCCCGCGACACCTGCCCCTGGAGAGCCCCCCCCCCACACACACACACAGAAACCGGGGAGAGGGAGAGCGCGCAGCGGCCCCCCACCCCTGCAAACCCCCCCCCCCAGGCCCCGCAGCCGCAGCCCGACCTCAATTAGCCCGGGGGCCGGGGCCTACGCGAGCCAATTACCGCGTCAATCACCGCGCGGGAGGCAGGGAGGCAGGGAGGCCGGGCTGCGGGGGCGGCGGGGAGCGCCGAGGGCAGGGAGGGCCCTGGGCGGGCTGAAACCCGTGGGGACTCCCAGGGAAGAGCTGCCAGAGCTGCTGGGGCCTCCTCCGTGCAGCCCTCAAGCTCCAGCGGCCTCTCTCACCGCTGATCTGAGCCCCTCTGAGATGGATGGAGCCGGGGGGCTTCCCCCACCCAAGCGCACCCACCGCCCCGTGCCCCACGCCTTGCAACGCCTTTATAAGCCTCAGTTTCCCCATCCGAGAGTGGTAAGCTCAGTTAAGGAGAGCCAATGTCTTGCCCGTCTTGCACACCCTAGACACTCAAGAGTGAATAGTGACAAAAGGGCAAATCTGTTAATATAACAATTAAAATAATACCACAGAAGGCAATTGTTCATATTGTTAAAAAGAAAACCATAAATAAATAAAATCTTAAACAACAAAAACGGGACGCCTGGATGGCTCAGTGGTGGAGCACCTGTCTGTGGCTCAAGTGGTGATCCCGGGGTCCTGGGATGGATCCTGCATAGGCTCCCCAAAGGGAGCCTGCTTCTCCCTCTGCCTATGTCTCTGCCTCTCTCTGTGTGTCTCTCGTGAATAAATAAATAAAATCTTTAAAAAAAAAAAAAAAAAGGAAAAAAGAACATTACAGGCCCAAAATGGAGTTACTTGGGCTTGGCCCACATCACCGAAGTGGTCTTTTTTTTTTTTTTTCTTTTTTCTTTTTCTTTTTTTTTCGAAGTGCTCTTAATACCTAACCTAATTGCAGTTTCCACCTTCCCCAGGACTGTGATCTTAACCAGTCACTCCGGAACTGCTCATCGTGGCATCAGTGAGGTAATCCGCATAATAAAACCCTTTTATCCCACAAATGGAGATGACCCTACCCGAAATAATCCTTTTTGCTTGTGTGTTTATGACTTCCTCCTGCTTTTTCACACCTTTTCCCTTTCTGTAGCCCTTTGGAGCTCTTTTCTATTGCTAGATGGGATGCTGCCCAATTCATGAATCTTTGAATAAAGCCGATTAGATCTTCAAATTTACTTGGTTGAATCTTTGTTATTTAACAGGATAAAGCAAGATGTCTAGAGAATTATAGAGAATTGGCCCACAGTGAGTGCTCGAGAAATGCTGTTATCATTTCTATCCATTTAGTCAAATAACAGCTAATAGCACCTTCTTTGCACCAGGCTCTGGGCCGGATGCTGGGGCTGCAGCCAGGCTAGCCTGATATATGCAGGACTTCATGGTCTGCTACTTTTGACTAGACTGTTAAGGTTTGTATTCTCCACACGATGCCTCCTTTTTCAAGCCCCAAATCTTTTTTGACCTTGAAAAATATGAGGTGAAGGCACAAAGGGCGGGATAGAGAAATAAGACAGGCAGGTTAGACAGCACCAAGGAGATAAAGCATTTGCCACCCCACAGGGCAGACAGCACACAAGGTCCCCTAAAGTTGTCTCCCCAGCATTCTTTTTGTCTTCCTTTTTCTGGTTCCTTTGGGGAACCCCTTCCCTCCCCAACTCTAGGCTTCTGGAGGAGTTGTAGTCGAGATACTGCTCCAGCCATGACCAGGCTGGCCACTCAGAATCCCCATCAGCCTAGCCATGGTTATCGGTCCAAAGGCAACAGGTAACCTGAGCACAGCCAGTCAGAGTTTGCCAGGGCGTTGCCATAGAGCCCCAGTAGAAAGGCTCTCAGCTAACGTTGCTGAAATGGGGCTTACATCTAGAGTTGCTAGTAGCCATAGTATTGGCCAAGGAGAGAGCCTTTTTGCATAGACAAAGCCACACCTGGGAAAGATGAGAAAGAGAGAGAGAGAGACATTGTTTGAGTCCCTCGTTCTATCAGTTACCTGAGCCAACACATTGAGTCTTGCTCAAGCCAGCTGAAGTTGGGTTTCTGTCAGCTGCAACCAAGGGTCTTTTGTTTTCAAATTTCCACAATGGGCATGTCTCATTATTATAATAAAAAAAATGTGAGAGGATCCTCTTAGAAGTACTCAGGTACAAAGTTGATAGCTATTGCTTTCTTTTCTGTTCATTTGTGCTTTGTAACGTTTCTCTAATGGCAAGTGTTACTTCTGTGTTAAGGGAAAAAAAGGCAATTATTTAAGGACAGATAATTTGCCTCTAATATTGAAACACAATAATGAATGAAAGAAGGCATGCCCAGAAGTTCATACTGTATGATTCCATTCATATAAGATTCAAGAATAGGCAAACTGTGTCTACTGTAGAGTACCAGAGGTCAAGAAGAGGGGTTACTCCTGGGAGGATATGGACTGGGTAGGGCACAAGGGAACCTTCTAGAGTGATGGAAACATTCTCTATGTTGATCTGGGTATTGGTTACATGGATGTGTACATATGCAAAAAGTTCCTGAGCTGTGCATTTAGAGGCTTCTGTATTTTACTGGGTGTATATTAGACCTCAATAAAAATGTTTGTGTGGTTTATTATTTTTTTTAGATCTTATTTACTTACTTATTTTTTTAAAAAGATTTATTTATTTATTCATGATAGACACAGAGAGAAAGAGGCAGAGACACGGGCAGAGGGAGAAGTAGGCTCCATGCCGGGAGCCCGACGCAGGACTCGATCCCGGGACTCCAGGATCACACCCTGGGCCAAAGGCAGGTGCCAAACTGCTGAGCCACCCAGGGATCCCCCTGCTTACTTATTTTTTAGGTAGTCTTTACCTTCAATGTGGGGCTCAAACTCACGACCCTGAGATCAGGAGTTACATGCTCTACTAGCTGAGCCAGCCAGGTGCCCCAAATAAAAATATTTAAATAGGCAAATAACATGTGTTTATATCTCAGAGCACTTAACAGCTCTACAAGCTCCCCTTAGCTTAGCACACAAGCCCACTGTAATTTTATATGGAAAATAAGTCTTTTCTTCATTGGGATTCTGAAATACAAGGACAATTTAGGTTAAACATTAAAATAATTAAAGACACTATCACGGGGGCCCTAACCTTCTCTCATCACCTCTGGAAAGCCTTTCTCCCCTCCTGAGCCCTCCAGGTATTCTCATCGCCCCTGAGGTACTATCTCAGAGGAAGATGTGAATAAGAGGCTAGCAGAGGCAACAGCATGCATCATCTTAGAACAAAGAACAGCCTGGCATTTGAAACAGAAGAGCCTTGCTTCCCCAGCAACTTGGCAAAAGTGATTTCTAGTATTAATGGGTGGAACCTTCTCCTGGATTGATCCCCCTTTTCACAGGACTAATTATAGATTTATTAATATTTATGGGCCTCTCGTCACAGCCGATAGCTCTTGTTTGAGGACATTAAGCCTTATCTCACTACCTCCAGGAAGGGGCATGTGAAGCCAGCTCTAATTGGGTGACCCGCAATCAAGATAGAAGGGAAAAATGACAATAGCTCGCCTGTTGCCATATATTAAAATACGATCCGCCCAGCTTAATGATTATCTTTAGAATTAATAATCTTGCTAGCCCAGGTTTGGGCCCTAATAGTGGGAAACCGTATTAAATACTTTGCTAAGAGCAATCAGCTTTTTGATAAGGCTAATGGCCCTGCCTCTGGATGTTTCTCATCTCTGAGCTCTCTGTTTTCCTTCCCCAGTGGAAGGCCACTTTGTCCATATCACTTGTCATCTAAGTCAGCATCACCTGGTGCTGTCTCCTGATGGGGCTCCTGCTGCCTCTCACCCCTGTCCAATCCATCTTAGGTGCTACAATAAGATTTATCATTGGACACTGCAGCTCTGGCCCTGCCCATGCCCCTACTCTACAATCTTTAGTGACTCCCCATTGCCTACCATATGAACATCCTGAAAGGGCATTCGGCCCTCCGCAATCCAGCCCCGAATGCTCTATATTTTGTTGCCTCAAGGATCCAAATCTTTAGCCACACTGGCTAATCACTTCTCTGTTCCCCGGCCACACCCCTGGTGTCAGAGATATGACATGGGTTTGGGAATCGGAACACCTAGAGCACTAACGCTACCACTTTCTAGCTGTCTGACCTTGTGCAAGATGCTCAACTGCTTCGGGCCTCGGTTACTACACCTGAAAAATGGAGAGAAAATGTCAGTCTCACATGATTAGTTACGAGGATTGCATGTGATCGAGTGGGGTCCGGCATACCTCCAGGACTGGTGTGCAGCCTATGTTGTGTGCCCACCCTCTCTTCCTACTTCTGCCACTTTAGATCCTTCTCCTCAGAGTGCAGAAGACTGCAGGGCTTCAGAGCGGAAGTAATTGAGAATTCAAATTCCCGCTCCTGTGATCTTGGCATGTGTCTTAATTTCTTTCAGCCTCAGTTTCTTTATCCACAAAACCGGTATAATTGTCCCTACTACCTACTGCTAGTGTGAGTTTTATTTTATTTTTTTTAAGATTTTATTTATTTATTCATGATAGACATAGAGAGAGAGAGAGAGAGAGAGAGAGAGAGAGAGAGAGAGGCAGAGACACAGGCAGAGGGAGAAGCAGGCTCCTTGCAAGGAGCCCTACGCGGGACTTGATCCCAGGACTCCAGGATCGTGCCCTGGGCCAAAGGCAGGCGCTAAACCGCTGAGCCACCCAGGGATCCCCTAGTGTGAGTTTTAAATGACAATGCAGACAACTTACCTACAATGCCTAGCACAGAGGGAGTTCCTGATAACCATTATCATCCTGCTTTTGCATTCCAGGTCATCAAAGTATCTGTCAAAGGGAGCCCTTGAACACCTCACTTTTTTCTGACCATCTTGTAATGTTTGGTACTTTCCACGGGGTCTTTTGTTTGGATGGTTCCAGCCCCACCCTCCGTCCGCCCCCAACCGGGCCCTGAGTGCTTAGGGACCAGAGCATGCCCAGTTCTGCACTCCCTGAGGCCCTCAGTGTCTGGGATGAAGTTTGGCACAGGGCAGACACGGAAATGTTGGTTCAATATGACAGCGATTACAGCTAAGTACTGAGCGCTCACTGTGTACCAGGCGCTGTGGTGGGTCCTTTACAGATAGTAATTCTTAGAGCAATTGATTTTTAACATTCATAGCAATGAACAAACAATTCACTCCTATGGCAATTGATAGCAATACATTCTTATGAACAACCCTACAAGGTGGGTTCTATTAGTATTTCCGATTTCTAGGCCAGAAAACCGAGCTGTAGAGAGGTGGAATGACTTGCTCAGGATCACACCGGAAGTAAAGGAGTCAGGGGTCAAGTGTAGGCTAGGGGTTACAGGAGCCCTTGCCAGTATGAGTTCAATGAGCAGAAGAGGGACCCCAAAGCCCTGGAGGGAAGGGAGTAGGAAGTGCAGGGAAGCATAAGCAAGTGGGGTTGGGGAGGGTGGCGAGGCCAGAGACAAAGCCAGTGAGATCAATCCACTAAGGTGGAGTGGGGAGGGGTCTGTGGTTCCAGATGTACAGGAACCAGGGCTCCCCCTTCCATGTAGAGGTGTCAAGGAGCAGTGGAGGGAAGAGCCCTTGGCCCCAAGAACAGCTGCCCCACATCACCTTCTCCCTCCCTCCTAGCAGCCGTCACCAGGACAGCGATTAGGTGCTGCCGACAGGTGCCAGGCAAGCTCCCGCTATCACTGGCAAGGCCCCTGACAGCTGCTCCAGCTGTCTCTCATCAGAGAAAACACACATCTGAGGCCAGACTGATGAGGTTGTCTCCAGAGAGGCAACCGTGGAGGGAGAGGGAGATGAGCGCTATTACAGTGTACACCCTGCCCATCTCCCCAGTAGCACCCGACAGGAGGCTCTCAATCACCAGAGAGCATCAGGGCCCTGCCTGGGCCCCCTTGACCTCGCTGGTACATGCATGTGCATAAACATGTACTTAAACAGTTCTGAGAGCCCATCTGGGCACCACAGGACAAATATATACATGCACATAGACACTGGTGTGCATGAGTGCCCAACAGATGCATCTGCATCAGTGTAAGCGTGCACAAGTGGGTGCATGACATGTACATTCACACTGATTCTCTACATTCACACCAATTCTCTAACAGAAGGGCTCCCACAAAGTGCAGCATTCATGCTTTGATTCCTTCACATTCAGGATCATGAACATGTGTGCACCCACTTTCACACATGTACACACAGCATCTAGATCTGTGTTCTCTCAAAGGAAGACTCTAAGACGGGGATTTATTTATTTATTTATTTATTCATTCATTCATTCATTCATTCATGAAAGACGCAGAGAGAGAGAGAGAGAAGCACAGAGACATGGGCAGAGAGAGAAGCAGGCTCCATGCAGGGAGCCCGATGTGGGACTCGATCCCAGGTCTCCAGCATCACACCCCAGTGGTGCTAAACCACGGAGCCACCCAGGCTGCCCTAAGATGGGGATTTAGATGCAAGTAGTTGCTTTGAGATCCCAGTAAGTACAGTGAGGAAGACAGGAAAGGAGGGTGTGTTAGTGAGTGTGTTGTCACTGGGGGAACTTGGGGTGCAGTCCTGCTAGACAAGGCTCTGGGAGACTGTGTGGCATGCACTTTGACGTTGTGCCACTGAAGGGCAAAGAATTCAGGTCGGTTCTCTGAAACTATTCACCCTCATTGGTTGAGTGTGGCTCCTGGGCGTTAACTCTCCTGCACTTCTAGGCTGAGCACCCCCAGGAAATGCGGTTCGAGGAGACACAGAAAACCATAGCATGTGCAGGAGCTCTCCATAGGGGGCCAGGGGTACAAGTGGGATCCTCAGGGTGTCCACCACCCACAGCACATACTTTCAAAACCATGTACAAAAAGGAGTGAAAGGGCAACCTGGGTGGCTCAGCGGTTTAGCACCTGCCTTCAACCCAGGGCCTGATCCTAGAGACCCGGGATCAAGTCCCATGTCGGGCTCCCTGCATGGAGTCTGCTTCTCCCTCTGCTTGTGTCTCTGCCTCTCTCTCTCTCTCTCTCTCAATCTCTCTCTGTGTCTCTCATGAATAAATAAATAAAATCTTAAAAAAAAAGGGGGGGGGTGTTAAAAAAAACACCTCATGAAACAATGAGATATCACTTCCTGCCTGTTAGAATGGCCATCAGCAAAAAAATAAGAGAAGGGCACATGGGTGGTTCAGATGGTTAAGTGTCCAACTCTTGATCTCAGCTCAGGTCATGATTCCAGCATTGTGAGTTCAAGCCCTGCATTACTGGTATGGATGTGAAAAAAAAGGGACCCTTCTCCACTATTGGTGGGAATGTCAATTTGTGCAGCCATCCTAGAAAACAATATGGAGAGGCACCTGGGTGGCTCAGTGGTTGAGTGTCTGCCTTCAACTCAGGGTGTGATGCGGGGGTCCTGGGATTGAGTCTCGCATCGGACTTCCCACAAGGGAGGCTGCTTCTCCTTCTGCCTATGTCTCTGCCTCTCTCTCTGTGTCTCTCATGAATAAAATAAAATCTTAAAAAAAAAAAAAAGAAAACAGTATGGAAGATCCTCAAAGAATGAAGAATAGAAATAACATATGATCCAGCAATTCCATTTCTGGGAATATATCCAAAGGAAACAAAAACACTAACCCCAAAAGATATTTGTACCCCCATGCTCACAGCAGCATTATTTGCAGTAACTGGATACAACCTAAGTGTCCATTGATGGCAGACTGGGTAAGAAAGTTGTGGTATATAGATACAATGGAGTACTCTTCAGCCATACAAAAGAGGAAATCCTGCCTTTGCAACAACATGGATTGATTTTTAGGGCGTTGTGGTAATTGAAACAAGTCAGAATAAAAAGACAAATACTGTATGATCTTACCTATATGTGGACTTAAAAAAAACACAAAACAAAAAAAAATCATAGAAAAAGAGAACAGAGGGGCATCTGGGTGGCTCAGCAGTTGAGCATCTGCCTTTGGCTCAGAGCATGATCCCAGGGTCCTGCGATCATCCCGCAGGGAGCCTGCTTCTCTCTATGCCTGTGTCTTTGCCTTTCCCTGTGTCTTTCATGAATAAATGAATAGTCTTTAAAAAAAAGAAAAGAAAAAGAGTACTTATTTGTGGTTACCAGAGGGATTGGGGGGGAGGGAGAAACTGGAAAAAATGGTCAAAAGGTAGACTTCCAGTTTCAAAATAAATAAGCCCTAGGGATGTGATGTACAGTGTGATGACTGTAATTAACGCTGCTGTATGACATATAGGAAAGTTGTTAAGATTAAATACTAAGAGTTCTCATCACAAGGAAAAGAAAAATGTTTTCTTTCTTTTTTTGCTTTCTCTTTTTATTGTATCCTTAGGAGTCGATGGATGCTAACTAAAACTTATTGTGGTAATCATTTCACACTACATGTAAGTCAAGCCATTGTGCTGTATACCTTAAACTTATACGGTGACATATGTCAATTATATCTCAATAAAACTGAAAAAGAATAAAAAGACCAAGAGATCATTAAAGTTGAAAAACATGAAAAAGACACACTGTATGCACTGCATCTAAGAGGTGCATTTTAAGCATGCTAATGCCTTCCAGTAAAAAGAAGCAGGAATTTTCAGATTGCTTTCTGGTACATAAAATGTTGTTATATGCCATCGTTGACAGATTCTTAATATTTATTGGAATATGATATATTCATATGTGCTGCCATGTGCCTAGAGTATCTTTTGAATGATACACAAAAACCTAGAGAAATGGCATAAGAAGGACACCAATGTGTTTTATAACAGCTTTATGGAGATGGAGTTCACTTGTCATAAAATCCATTCTTCCAAAGTAGACGTTCAGTGTTTTCAGTGTATTCACAAAGTTGGGCAACCATCAGTATTATCTAATTCCAGAACATTTTCACCCTCTGTCCCAAAGAAACCCCATACAAATGAGTCGCTCATCAGTCCCTCTCTGCTCACAGCCCCGGGCAATCACTAACCACTTTCTGTCTCTAGAAATTTGCTTATTCTAAATATTTCATGTGAAAGTAAACATATGGTATGTAGCCTTTTGTGTCTGGCATTTCACTTAGCGTAAGGTTTTAAGGTTCATTTGTGTTGTAACATGTGTCAATACTCCGTTCCTTTTCGTGGCTTAATAATATTTCACTCTATGGACACACCACCTTTTGTTTATCTGTTGATGGATATTTGTGCTGTTCCCCCTTTTTATGTTATGAATTATACTGCTATGAGCATACATGAACAAGTTTTTGTAGGGACATATGTTTTCATATGTCTTGGATATCTACCTATGATTGGAATCATTGAACCATGTGGTAACTTTAGAGTTAACCTTTTGAGAAACTGCCAAACTGTTTTCCAAAAGATTGCTCCATTCTACATTCCTATTAATGATATATGAATGTTTCCATTTCTTCAAATCCTGGCCAACACCTTTTATTATTCTTCTAAAATTATTATTACTATTATCCTATTGAGTATGAAGTGATAGCTCATTTATTTCCTCTCTAGTTTTATTATTTACTTCCTTCTGTTTGCTTTGGGTTTACCTTTTCTTCTCTTGCTAGTTTCTTATGATGTAAGGTTAGGTTTTTGATTTGTGAGCTCTTTTTCAATAGACGTGTTTACAGCTATAAATTTCCCTCTAGGCACTGCCTTAGCAGCATCCCATAAGTTTCATTATGTTGTTTTTTCATTTTCATTCACCTGAAAATATTTTCCTAATTCTTCTTGTGATTTATTCTTTGACCTATTGATTATTCAATAGTGTGTTATCCAATTTCAGTGATTGTGATCTCCCTAAGTTTTTCCATTATTAATTTCTAATTTCATTCCCTGTGGTCAGAAAATATATGTTGGGGGCAGCCTGGGTGGCTCAGCGGTTTAGTGCCTGCCTTCGGCCCGGGGCATGGTCCTGGAGACCTGGGATCTAGTGCCGCGTCGGGCTCCTTGCGTGGAGCCTGTTTCTCCCTCTGCCTGTGTCTCTGCCCCTCTCTCTCTCTGTCTCATGAATAGATAAATAAAATCTTTTAAATATATATACATATATATGTTGTATGATGTAGATTCTTTTAAATTTATTGAGATTTGTTTTGTGACCTAACATATTGTGTCTCCTAAAGAATATTCCATGTGCACTTGAGAAAAATGCTGTTGCTGAGGGCAGTATTCTATAAATGTCTGTTAGATCACTTTAGTTTACAGAATTGTTCAAGACTTTTTTTTTTAAGATTTATTTATGATAGACATAGAGAGAGAGAGGCAGAGACACAGGAGGAGGGAGAAGCAGGCTCCATGCCGGGAGCCCGACGTGGGACTCGATCCCAGGACTCCAGGATCGCGCCCTGGGCCAAAGGCAGGCGCTAAACCGCTGCGCCACCCAGGGATCCCCTGTTCAAGACTTTATTTCTTTGTTGATCTTCTGCACAGTTGTTCTACCCATTATTGAAAGCAGAATACAGAAATCTCTATCTATTACAGTTGAGTTGTATATTTCTACCTTTAGCTCTGCTTTTTTTCTTCATATATTTTGGGGCTCTACTGTTAGGTACATACGTGTTTATAATTGTTATGCATTCCTGATAAATTGAGCCTTTTACCATTATAAAATGTCCTTTTTGTCTCTAGTAACAACTTTTCTCCTAAAGTTTATTTTATCTATGAAAGCCTCTCCAACTCTCTATTGGTTCCTGCTTGCATGTTATATATTTTTTCATCTTTTTACTGATAAACTAGGATATATATCTGCTATTTTGCTTTGTTTTCTGTATGTCTCATATCTTATTGTTCCATTCCTCAAATACTGCCTTCTTTTGTGTTAAACAGATAATTTCCAGTATAACACTTCAATCCTCTTGTTGTTTCTTTTATTACTTTTTAAAATTCTTCTTCAGTGGTTTCCCTGGTGATTACAATTAACATCTTAAAAACAATTTAGTTTGGATTAATACCAATTTAATTTCCATGGTGTACAAAACTTTGCTCAGTGTAGCTCCATTCTGTCACTTCTTCTTTATACTATTGTCATACAAATTATGTCTTTATACATTATAAGCCCATCCACATAGTTTTATAATTATTGCTTTACATAGTTGTCTTTAAATCAAGTAAGACAAAAGTTACAAGATAAAACTACAAGAAAAAAATTACAATTTCAAGAAAAAAGTTACAGATAAAATTACATTTATATTGTTATATACAGTTGATCCTTGAACAACATGCAGGTTAGGGGTGCTGACCCCCCTCATAGATGAAAATCTGTGTGTAATTTTTACTTCCCCAAAACTTGACTGCTAGTAGCCTACTATTATCTGGAAGCCTTAGCAATAGAATAAATAGTCAGTTAACATGTATTTTGTATGTTACATGTATATATACTATATTCTTACAATAAAGTAAGCTAGAGAAAAAAATGTTATTAAGAAAGTCATAAGGCGGGATCCCTGGGTGGCGCAGCGGTTTGGCGCCTGCCTTTGGCCCAGGGCGCGATCCTGGAGACCCAGGATCGAATCCCACGTCAGGGTCCCGGTGCATGGAGCCTGCTTCTCCCTCTGCCTGTGTCTCTGCCTCTCTCTCTCTCTCTGTATGACTATCATAAAAAAAAAAAAGAAAGTCATAAGGAAGAGAAATATATTTCTAGTACTGTACCGTGGAAAATCCACATATAATGTGGGTCCATGCAGTTCAAACCCATGTTGTGCAAAGGTCAGCCGTGTTTACCTATATATTTATCATTCTTTGTTTCTTCATACAGACTTGAGTTACTGCTTAATAACTTCATTTCATTTCAGCCTAAAGGACTCTTTTTAGTATTTCTTGTAAAGCAGGTCTGCTACTGATAACTTCTCTATGTTTTTTTTTTTTTTTTAATCTGAGGATGTCTTAATTCCTTCTACTTTTTTGAAGGATAGATTTACTAGATAGGGAACTCTGAAAATCCTATCTCCCTTCCCAGGGCTTTAAGTTGCTGCTGCTGTTGTTTGCTTGCTTAATGACTCTCCTGGACTAATTCTGTAAAGTATCCTTTGTCATTTGTGGCCAATGAAGTCTCTGCTCAGTTAGCTCAGTGGTCTGCTCATGATTGGACAAAGGTTTTCTTAAATGCCCTGAACCAATAAGTCTCACAGACTTTGCCAAGGGGCTTTGTGTATATGTTGGGGGAATTTAAATTCTGCCTTGGCCTTCACTTTTATACCGAGCCTTGAGTCAGCCAGAGATGAAAAATTATGGCCTTGTCATGTCTTTCCTAGGCATGCACAAGCACATAGCATAGAAATGCATAGATTCCTAGGAATATGTAAGCACTTTCAAAATCCCTTATTCATTCCCTCAGTTTCAAGATTTTTGGTTAGTCTCCTCTTTGTTCCAACTGGTAATGCAGCCTCAGGCAGCTGTGACATTAAACAATTGCCTCCGATTGTTGTCAACAAATGTCCTTGGACATAGACCTTTTGCACAGAGAAAGCCCTAATTCAGATAAAATAAAGCATGCCCTGAAAATGAAACTTTTGAGTAAGCTGCCAGACTGGTCAAATAATGAAAGTTTTCTGAGGATATGGCTACTGGGAAGCTCCAAACTCCCTCTGTCCCCTCTAATGGGTGCTAGGCTGCCGGTTTACAGTTACTGTGTTTGCAAGGCCCTTGGTTTTCAAGTCTACTATGTAGCTGGGGAGAAGGGATGGGATTAAGGCAAATTAAAACATCAAACTCACTATTCTTTTCAAGATTCAGCCATTTTTCTTGAACAAACACTCCTTGGATTGTTTTAAGTCTTTAGTTAATTTCCAAAATAACAAAAAAAGTGTATCTGTGTATTTCCAGTGTTCTTGGGGCTTTCATGCAGGAGTAGCTTTTTGCAAGTCCTTCCTCTACCATTCCAGAAGTCAGCCATTTAAGACACTGGCTTTTCCCATGCATCTTTTTGCATTGTATGAAGTTTTTACCATGTGCAGGTGTACCAAATCAAATAGTAAAAAAATATATATGTAAAGGCAAAAAAGCATATGCATACACATAAACATGTTCACTCACAGTGATGCAGAAACCCACATGCATAAACATATTAATCTATGATAGATATTTATTCAGTAATGTAGGGGAGTGACAGCATCAATTCTGGGCTTCAGAAAGGTCTACCCCTCCCCCCTGCTTGTAGAATGGAGCCCAGAGAGAATGAGATGGGAGGCAGAGAAGCCAGGAAGAGGCTAGGAGTCATCCAGCAACAATGTGGCCTGGACTAGGTCCAGGAGAAGCTGCACATGTCCATAACTAATTATCTCTGGATAATGAGAGGACTCCATGTGAACACAGGTCCAGGCACATGCATATGTAGGTACATGGTCCATGTGTTCAGGAATGCATGCATCCTAGAACATGCTATTGATATTAAGAGAGATATGGTACATATATGTCTCAGAGGGCTGGAAGACTGGACTGTGAACCATAGGGGAAATAAAATTCTGGAGGGGATAGGACCAGAGAGGTGTGGCTTTCCAGGCCTGCTGCTCTGGGTCTACCAGCCTCCCCTCTGTCAGGCAGGACTTATACCACATTCTGCTCTGGAATTCACACCTTTTTCCTCTATGCAGACCCCTTCTGGGTCCTTCTAGAAATCTATCTCTAAGGCACAGCTTTAACAGCCACTAGGAATCCTTTCTTGCCCCCTCTCCTGACTTGTTATCAACTCTCCCTGTATCATCCTAGGTCACCTCCCATCCCTGTGAGCAATTTCTACAGATGAGGGTTATGTTTGTTTCTTGACCTGATTGACCCTTGAGTTCATCTTGTCTTCAGCTCTGGGCCACCCCATTGCAGAGAGTACACAGACAGAGGCTAGAAGCCAGTTGGGTGAGTTCTTGGGTATAGACACTCTAGATCATCTCAAACCTTCCTGACACCAAAGATCACAGGTCTTCTAAGTCCAAGATGCTACAACTCAGGATTTTTTAAAATACAATTTCTTTCTATTACAAATTATTTCAAACATTGAAAGAATAATATAATGAAAACAATGTACTCACTACCCAGTTTAACTTCTATCAAAACCATGCCTGACTTGCTTTAGTCCTGACCTTTTATTTTTGCAAATTTCTTTCATCAGCAAATGAATATATTCATCCACTGGCAGGCTGGTGAGCATTGGAGTTGTTTCCAGGCTTTTGCTATTGTAGGTAGAAAAAGCTACAAGCGTTCGTATCATGTGTCCTGTTGTATATGTGCAAGTTTTTTGGGGGTATACATATGCCCGAGTATCCAGCTTTATAAGAGACTGCCAAACTGTTTTCCAAAGTAGTTGTATCAATTTGCACTCCACCAGCAGTGTCTGAGAGGTCTTGGGGATCTGCAACCTCTGGCATCTTTACACAACAGAATGCTATCCAGCAGCTAAAATGAATGAACAAAAGCAGCAAGCTACAATAAATATGAGCCTCAGCAACATCAGAGTGAGCAAGAGAAGGATACATAGAGCACGCCACTCTTTAAACAGCTTTATAAACAACTTACATACACAAACATTCTGTATATATTTACATATATACGCATTTTATTAGTTATTATATTTTTTAAAGATTTTTATTTATTTATTTGACACACACACAGAGAACACACAAGCAGGGTGAGAGGCAGGCAGAGGGAGAGGGAGAAACAGGCTCCCTGCTGAGCAGAGAGCCCCAACCTCAATCCCAGAACCCTGGGATCATGACCTAAACTGATGGCAGATGGTTAACCCGAATGAGCCACCCAGGCACCCCTAGTCATTACCTTTTAAAAGAAATGAAGTGTCACAACTACAATTGAGGGGCCTGCATATACCAGCTCCCAAGTCATTTCCTTTCTCTTTCTCCCCAGCCCAGAGGGAGAGGTGTGTAGCCTTCCCATCCCCATTTTTTAATTTTTTTTAAGATTCTATTTTTAAGTAATCTCTACACCCAATGTAGGGCTCAAACTCACAACCCTGAGATCAAAAGTCACATGTTCCACCCACTGAGCCAGCCAGGTCCCCTCCTTGTTTTTAGACTTTAATGGCTTATGAATACATCTACACTTTGGGGGAGATATTTACATAAGTGGTATCAAATCATAAGCAGTCTTCTGCCATTTGCTTTTTTCCTTCTATTCATCATCATAGCTTTGAGATTCAACCGGGTCAATACATGGATACAGGTAGATTCAATTTACGAATTTGCCATACTTGATATATCCATCCTCCCATAGATGGGAATTAAGTAATACTTAGGTTTTGTGAATTTTTTTTAAGGTTTTATTTATTTATGAGAGACACAGAGAGAGAGAGAGAGGCATTTCTGTGTAAAATAGAAATGACATTGTATTACACAGGCAGAGGGAGAAGCAGGCTCCATGCAGGGAGCCCAACGTAGGACTAGATCCCAGGTCTCCAGGATCACGCCCTGGGCTGAAGGTGGTGCTAAACAGCTGAGCCACCCTGGGATCCCCCTGGTTTTGTGATTTTTAAGATTCTGAGATCTCCAAACTGTATCCTTCTAATATTTCAATGTCATCAAATGTTCCTTTTGCAAAATATGAATCCATTTTCTTATCTTTTTATTCTTATTCTTCCCACCATCCCCCCAACCCCCCACCCCCACTCCACCCCCGCCTCCATTGTCCAGTTGGTTTCCTCTTGGTCTTGAGTTTGCAAAGCCACAGCCCTGAGGGGAAGAGGAGGGATTGGAATTGAAGACAGTTGGGGTAGGAGGGAGACCCACCCACAGTGCAGGGAGTGACCAGGCCCTCAGTCACCCTGGGTGATTCTAACACAGTCCCCTCATCAGGACTTTGGGAGAAGAATCGAGGGAAACCAAAAGCCCTAGACACTGCAGGCCTCTGAGAAAGGAGTCTCATGCCGGTTCTAAGGTTGAGGGTGATTATAGAACCCACAGCCGGGCCTAGAAAACCTGAGAGCAGTGGCTATATGTGCCCCGCTCCAGGCTGAGCCCCAGAGAAGAAAAGTCTGGGTCCAGAGCCCTGAAATGGCCTCACAGAGACCCCTGTGGCCAGTGTGTACAGAAGCATAGGGAAGACTCGCCAGACCCAGAGGAACCTGGAACACAGCAGCTCACTGTGGTGACCAGCCACAGAGGGACTGTGTGTCCAATGAGTGGGCAATGACTGAGGGCCACTTAGTCCCCCTATGACCTGTGTCAGTCCCAAAATGTCCTCCAAACCCATGAAAGTGAGACCCCAATCTGTCTGGGTTTCTTCCACTGTGGCAGAACAGGACCTCCAAATAGAAAGGACATTGTATTACAGAAATGCAAAGGAAGCGATGTTCCTTGCACACCTGGGTGGGGGCGGAGAATTATACCCACTGCACTCAGAGTTGAGGAATCTGGGTCTCTAAGATAATAAACTTTTCAGGTTCTAAGATTCCAACCTTTCCAAACATTAAGGCCTACGGATGATTTGGAAGTAGGGAAAATTTAGCTTTGGGGCTCCCGAGGCCTCTGCCAGGGTTGTGTCCACTTTCCTGACCCTCTAGGTCCCTTCAGGACAGCTAAAGAATCAAGAGGCTGGGCAGGGAGGCCCCTGATCTTCTTGCCCCAACATTTTGCCAGACCTCAACAAGGCAGGGCCAGCGACCCTGGTCAGTCAAGCTCTAGAGCCTTTCCTTGCAGAGTTCCTGGTCTGCTCACCTGCCAGAGGGGAAACTGAGGCCCAGAGAGGGCCTGATTTGTCCTGGTCACACAGCAGCACAGATCCTTACACGCACATCCCTCCCCTCCCACCATCACTCCTTCCTAGTCCCAGCTGCCACCTGGGGTGGGAGTTAGAGGTTGGGCTGGGGATGTGCTCCCTGCTGCCTGGGCCTCCATGGCCGCTCCTCTGGCCCCAGGCCCTCTCACTGCCGAGGGTTGCCATCCATTTTCTGTCCACCTCATTTGTCTGCAAACCATGAAGAAAAATCACTCCCATCTCTCCGCCTCAGCTGCCGCTGTGATATATGGCCTCCATCAGAGCCCCCTTCCCCAGCTGGCACCCTCCTTTCCCCCAAACTCCCCAAGGCTGAGGGTCGCGGGGACGGAGCGAGATTGGGCCAGCTAGCAGGGCACGCTTTCAGAGACCATTCAGGAAATGAAACCTGTGCCTTGTCTTTGTGGAGGAAAGGCAGTGTAGACATCACTGATCATTGGTGTGTGGCCTTCGGCAGTTCATGTCACCTCTCTGTACAATAACTCTCTCTCCCCACTGCACCACCTCCACAAGCCACGTGAGACTGTATACAACTCTTGCTCCATTTGCTCTTTCACCATCTCTGCAGGGTACCAGATGAGAAGAATCTTAGTTTCTGTTTACCCTTTGTGCCAAGCCCCACCCTGGACGCTGGGGATCCACAGCCACTGCCCTTGATGAGCTTTGGCATCTCACGAAACAGTCAGACATGTAAAAACTAAAAGCATCACCCCAGTGCAGAAATGCAATAATCAAAGTTTTCCTGAATACACAGGTGCCTGAGATGAGGAAGGGGGTCTCTGCCACGAAGCCGGGGTTATGAGAATGGAGAATCATGTGTGTAGCTGGCAGGGAGCTCCAAGGAGGTACTCTCTGAGCCAGATTCTGAGGCTCTGAGATTAGGATCAGAGGCTCTCCAATGGGGCTGCCTTTACTGGCACCCTGCTGTGTGACCCTGGGCAATTCACTGGGCTTCTCTGAGCATATGCTGCTTTCTGGATTGCTGGTAATGGGAATGAGTAGAAAGGGTCTCTATTAGGAGAGTGGCAAGGTCACACTGAGTGTTGGAAAGACTCCAGGGATGGGGGTGGGGAAGAGAAGTTGAAGGGGTCAAGCTGGGATGCCTCTGCACATTCCCAGTTAGATGTCAAATCCTTTGTGTCAACCAGAGCCTGATTTTCCTGAAGGCCCCAGGCACTGGCAAGGTTCCCATCTCAGATATACGTGTTAGGGTGGAGGTAGTGGAGGAGTCCGGCCCCCAGCAGGAGGGATTGGAGTCCATGAGGGGGTGGGGGCTGGGCAGCCTCCAGCTCAGCTGGCCCTTCCAATGCTGCAGGCACGGCAGGCAAGCACCGGTCAAGCGTTCCTGCTTCGGAGCAGCAGCGGTGGCTGTCAGGCGTGTCCAAACTGCGCTCCTGGCTGCCTCAATTTCGCATCCCCTAGGTAGCGCAGACACCGTGAATGGACCGGAAATTGAATGCAAAATCAAAATGCAGCAAATAAATGGATGCAAAAGTCATTTGGAGCCAATAATAAGAACCACCTCCGGACTCGAAAGCTGAGAAACTTCCGCAGAGGCTGAGCTGGCCTGGCTTAGAGGGCGCAGGAGATGGGGCACCCCCGCCCCACATCTTCCCTGGCCCCAGCTCTCCTCCCACTGACCCACGTTGCTGGGGGAATCTCAAGGTCACCCGTGGGCTCCTCAGCTGTACAAACAAGGACACACTGAGGCTTGGGAAGAGGACAGGTCACTTTCAAGGTCCCCAGATAATCAGGGTCCTGGTGTCAGACAGCGCTGGATTTTGATCTGGCTCGTCCACTTTCTAGCACATGTGACCGTGAGCGGGTCACCTGATCCTCAGTGTTCTCATCAAACAAATGGGGAGAAGAAAGCCCTCCTGGGTTCTGGAGGCCAGATTGAAGGAGCGATGCTGCGTGTGGAAGAGCAGCCAGCTGGGAACTGAAATGGACCACTGAATGTGAGCCCCCTGGAGGGTGCTGTCCTGCTGGCCTCGTCCACTGTGTGCCCAGCACCCAGTAGGTGCTCACAGCAAATCTGTTGAGTGCCCGGATGGTGGAAGGGCTGCCAGGGAAACTGGAAGCAGTGCTCTGCTTGCTTTGCTCCTATACTCCCCGAATCTTGAACAGCACCTGGCACATAGTAGGTGCTTAATGATGCACACACAGATGGATTTAATTTTAAACTTCAATTTCTTCCGCCCCTCAATTCCCCACACTGAAGAGGCCAGCACCCCGAGTCCCCGAGCCTGAGCTCCCTGGCCACTGCAAACTGACTTTTTCATTCCCCCAGGGCTCAGCTCTGGCCGGGGGTGGGGGGGGGTTGGGGAGGGGTGCAGGGAGTGTTGCCCTAAAATCTCATAGGCACAGACGCCAGCGAGGCATTTAGCCAATTACAGGGCATGCTCCTATGGCATGCATCAGGCCCCTGCCAGCTTCATAGATGGAGAAGGAGAAACTCAGAGGACCTACAGACGTGACTTGCCCAAGGACACACGGTGTTGAGCAGGGATGGCAGGGATTAGTATGCCAAATTCCTTTCTCTGTGTCCCTCACTCCTTCAGCAAAGGTACAATAAGAACCTGCTGGCTGGGTCAGGCTTAGGACTTGGGAGCATCATGCAGAACCTGATCTCTGCCTTAGGGGCTGCGAGGGTCTGCAGGCTGAGTGCCACAGCCCACCCCGGGACCACCAGGAGCTGTGGGAAAGGAGGAGTGAGGGACAGCCTCTTGCTGGGGCACCACCTAGCCAGGACGCAGCAGGAAGAGGAGGAGGGGCAGAGAGAAAGGCATTTACACCAGAAACACCCACTGCATCCCAGGCCCAGGCAGCCAGGCTACAGCAGTGAGCACAATAAATGAGACAAAAGCAGGCACAGAGCTTACACTCTGGTGGGAGACTGACTTTAAATGATCCCTCTGATTTGTAGTCGTACCTCACAAATAGAGGTGAGAGTTCTCAAGGGAAGGAACATGGCTCTAGGAGTGACACAGGGACATAAGCTGGGCCTGGGGTGGGGGTTTGGGAGGGCTTCCTGGAGGAGGAGGTAGTGCTTGGGCTGAGAGGTGGAGAATGAGAAGAGAGGGAAAGAGGAAGGGAAAGAGAGGCAGAGACAAAAGAGGGGGGACAGAGGAGAGAACCAGAGAGCCAGAGAGTGGGAAAGACAGTCAGAGGAAGAGTTTGAGAGAAGGGGTGGGAAATGAAAGAGGCACGTAGACAGTGTAGACAGCGAGGCAGGGAGAGGTGAGCCAGACTCAGCCAGCTGGACAGACTGACAGGGAGACAGAGAGCTGGGGAGTGAGTGGGCTCACAGAGAGACAACAAAGCCGAGAGGAAGGGGGCTGAAGGGAGAAACATGAGAGCTCCCCATCCACTGGCACCTGGACTTTCATCTCTGACACGAGGGGAGCCTGAGCACCCCTCGGGGAAGAGTGGGGCATTTAGGCTGGGGCTGAATAATGCATTTCACGTTCCAATACTGTTTCATCTTTCCCTTTGTAAGCTGGGACTCTGGAGTGGAGCTCAGCTTGGCTGCAGCCAGGGCGGGTGTGGGGTGGGTGGAGGGGTGCTGCTGGTGGGGGGGGCGGGCTGGCGGACCAGGCCTCCGGGGCAGAGCCGGGCCTGAGCATCCTCCCCTTCCTCAGCACCCTCAGAAAGCACCTCGTCGTCCTGAGTCTCCTCTGCGTTTGAGTTCCTGCCAAAAAAGTGGCTGTCGACTAAGGTGCTCGTTGCTAAGTAGTGTTAACTGTTAATAAAGGAGTTGACTGTTAAGTAGGATGTGTTCACTGTTGACTGGAGCGTTCATTGTCAATCAAGGTGTTTGTTAAGCAGCACATGTGAGGTTTACTGGGATGTTAGCTGTTCATAAAATGTATGCCGTTAACCTGAGTGCTCACTGTTAACTAGGATGTTCAACAGCAATGAAGGTGGTTGTTAGTGGGGGGGTTGCTTCAGCCCCAGCTTTGGTGCTTGCACGGACAGAGCCGTCTCTCCTCCTCACCCCTCCAGACACTGGAGTGCCTCCCTTCTCCCAGGCTGGGGCTCCTCGGTACCAAGGCAAGGACTGGCTGGCCCTCAGGGTGCCCCTGCCTGCCCACACATTGAACTGGTTCCATAAAGAGTCCCAGCCACTCCCTGGTTCTAATCTTATTTTTTTTTTTTTAAGATGTTATTTATTTGAGAGAGAGAGAGAGAGTGCACGCACTAGTGGGCAGAGGGGCAGAGGGAGGGGGACAAGCTAACTCTCCACTGAGCCCGAAGCCAGATGCGATGCCAGGCAGGACTATCCCAGGACTCAGAGATCAGGACATGAGCCAAAGGCAGACATTTAACAGGCTGAGCCACCCAGGCACCCCTCCCTGGTCCTGATCTTACTTGACAACCAAGAATGGAAAGTAGAACACTTCCTGGGAAGACCTACATTTTTTTAAAGGAACACCTGAAATACACACATAGCCAAGTGACTCAATAATAGTGAAGTGACAGGAGAGTGGAAAAACTGTTTCTCGGCCCTGGAATTCCGGAGAATGGACAGGCTGTGAGATGGAGTGGTGGGACTTCTATGTCATTTCAGGCTTGGAGGCATACCTGTGGATCTGCCAGGACACCAGGAGGCATTATCTATGGGTCTTATCCCAGCCTGAAGGGCTGGAATATTCTGTTGGGCGATGCCCAGAGAACGAGAGCCTCGTGCCGATGTTCCAGGATTCCTGAGAGGCCCTGGGTCAGGTGCCAGAGGAGGTCTGAGCTCTGACCTCTGAGCAGTCACTCGCCTGCTGGGCAATACTCCTCAGGTCACTGCCCTTATTGGGCCTTGGGTATACAGTGGGTTTGAACCAGCAGATGTTTGGAGGGTCCAGCCAACTTCATCTTATGGGGCTGCTCACAAAGGCCCATTTCACAGATACAGAAATAAAGGCCCAAGGAGACGGCTTTGTTCTTGGTGTGCACTCAGCTCCCTCTAGACCCATCCAGCTCTAGTCACCATCCTTGTTCCCCCCAGCCAGGCAGCTCTCTAGACCTTGAGAGCTCCCCCCCCGCCCCCTCCCAGGACAATGGTGATGATGGAATGGACTCTGTAGTCACCAGCCCTCTTCCTCAGTCAGGAAATCAGCCATCTTGAGTGGAGGCTGGACGGGTTGCTAAGGCCGCCCCATCAGGCTGCTGCCCAGGCCCTCCAGCCCCTCTGCCACCCTAGCCTTCTGGATTTGGGCCGGACACACCCACACATTTGGAAACACACACTGAGACTCTTGGGGCAAAGACCAAACCCTGCCAACTTCCCCACCTCAGTCCACTCCTCATCTCCCCAACTCATCAGCCACACCAGCCTCCTCATAGAGTCTCTTGAGATCCATACTTCTCCAGCCCCAGGGTCTTGGCACATGTTGTTCCCTGGCTTAAACATATATCCTGGGGATCCCCGGGTGGCTCAGTGGTTTAGCGCCTGCCTTTGGCCCAGGACGTGATCCTGGAATCCTGGGGTCCAGTCCCACATTAGGCTCCCTGCATGGAACCTGCTTCTTCCTCTGCCCTCTCTCTCTCTCTCTCTCTCTCTCTCTCTCTGTGTGTGTGTGTGTGTGTCTCATGAATAAATAAATAAAATCTTAAAAGAAAAAACATATATCCCTCCACCCTCTTCTTTGCCTCTTGACTAACTCCTACTCAACTCAAATGTCAGTTCTCTGGGAACCCTCCTTGAGCCCTGGTCCAGCTCAGCTCTTTGTTTTATGCTCTCCTTAGAAGCACTGGGTAGGGTTGAAATGACTAGTGATGTGATATGGGCTGTTTTCCTCTCATCTCCATTAGAGACAGTGTCAGTCTGGGTCTCCTTTACATCCCCAGGCAGAAGGGCATAAGGCATGGCATGGGGGGCACTTCATGCTCACTTAAGCAATGAGTGAATGGATAAAGGAAGGAATGAATGATGGTCAAGTATTCCTTAACACACCCAGAGAGAGAAGGAGAGAAATGAGCAAACACACACGCAGGGCTTGGCATTAGGACACTTGAAATCAAATCCTACTTGCTCCTCCCTGACTTGGTGACACAGAAATGACTTCACTGCTCTAAGCCTCAGTTTCCCCATTTGTAAGATTGGGATAAATAAATAACCCCCACAGTGAAGTGGGGAATGAAAGACACCAGTGAATGGGATGTGCACCCAGAGCTGGTCTCATCACAGGGGCGCTGCCCATTATACACACACACACACACACACACACACACACACACAGGCACTCAGGCGCGTGCGGGGCTAGGACAGCCTCATTCCCAGGCCAGAGGCAGAGCTCACATCTGGCACCCCAGCTGGTGCCTCTTGGCCAGCCAGAGAGAACAGCTGTGATTGTCAGTCCTCACAGTGGGCCACCCCGGACCAAACACTTGATGGGCACTTTCTTATTTAACTTTCTCAACAGCATCATGAGGGAACAGGTACTCCAACTCACCCCATTTTACAGGGAAAAAGACTGAGACTCAGAGAACTGGCCTAGGATGTTTAGGGGAGGGGAGAGGGCCCTGCATGAGCCCCTCCCTTGCAAACCCACTCTCATACTTCCTTTACGCTCCTTTCTCTTTCCCTCTCCCTCCTCTCTTTCTCCTTCTCTCCCTCTCTCTCTCTACTTCAATTACCTTCCTCCCTGTCCAAACAGATCTCTTAGCCTTCTCTCATCCTACAGCCACTACCCTGCTGCTGCCAGCTCCCCCTACCTCCGGCCACCCTTCCCGTACCCCATCAGGCACCATCTTCCCTTCCTCCCAGAAGAGATCATGGGAGCTGAGTCCAGGCCTCAGCGTGGCCAGGGCTCTGTCCAGCTCTGACATTCACTAGCTGTGTGATGCTGGGCACATTGTGCCTCATTGTCCCCTTCTGCAAAGTGGGGGTGATAATACCACCTACAGTTGTTGTAGAGAATAACTAGGCCATTACCAGCGGAGTGGACACTCTTGATGCCCACCCCAGGCCCCTTTAACTTGTTTTGGTGCCCGTATCCCTCCTCCTATGGGTTTGCTGCTAATAAGCAAACCTTTTCAGAGGCCTGACCTCAGAGCGTGCCCTCTGAAGGCCCTGAGAGTCTCTGTAGTCCTAGAGCGGCCACAGCCAATAACTGACAGGTGCTGGGGTGGGAAAGCTGACTCTGGAGCGCTTTTTATATTCCAGGGGTCCCCAAAGGATCAGGATGCTCCCTTACCAGTCCCTAGACCCGGGTACACCTTCTTAATAAATCTCTGGCATGGGAGTCTTTATCTCCAGGTCAGCTTCTGGAAACCCTGGCCTAAGCACCAAGGCAAGCTCTTTAACATGGGCCTGGCTCGGAGTAAAGGCTCTGGCCATATTAGCTACTGTCATCTTAGTTGCTGGTAACTGGAAACAAACAGCTTTGCCTCTCTAGGTCTTAATTTCCTCATCTGTAAAATAGGCACAATGATAAATCTACATAAATGTCTACATAAATCTTCAGTGACTATCTGAGTGAAGAAATGGACATGTCTCACCATAGCTGAGGTCTTGGGTGAAAGAACAGTTTCTGTCCTTCCTCACCACCCCTACCTCCCAGCTGCCTTCCCATCCCCGCAGCTAGGAATCCCCGCCTCAGCCCCTTCATGCTTCCCTAGCTTAGAGGAGGAAACGCAGCTCTCTGATCCCCTCCCACACAAGCAGGGAAGCTTCATCAGACTCCAGATATTATGTCAAGATCAGCCATTGGCCATTGTGGGAATATTTACACCATGGAAACCAACAAATGCTACAAATCAGGCTTTTATTGGAGAGCTGGTTTATCAGCATGCAACTGAATCCATCCCTTTATCAGACCCCTATCCAAGCCTCAGTCCTATCTGGACATATAAAGCATTTTGTATTTTTCTTTTTCTTTTCTCTTTTTTTAAAATTTTTTTTAATTTTTGAAAGATTTTTATTTATTTATTAGAGAGAGAGAGAGCACACAAAGGCAGGGGGAGCTGAAGGCAGAGGGAGAGGGAGAAGCAGGCTCTCCACTGAGCAGGGAGCCCAAAGTGGGGCTCAATTTCAGGACCCCAGGATCATGACCTGAGCCAAAAACAGACACTTAACTAACTGAGCCACCCACGCACCCTGTATTTTCTAAATTAAAAAAGCTAAATCACTTTGCTTTCTGTATGTGCTCTCTTCTGACCATGTGGGACACAATTCTTTTCTGTGGGTAGATGGTTCATTTTAAGAACAAATAAAAAGATTTCATACCCACTTCTCAGCATCTCAACCCCCAACAGACATTCCTCATAGGAAAGCCCATCTTGACCTTCTTCTTAAAGATTTCCTATCTCACAGAATCTTAGATATGTTGACTCCCAGAAATGTCAAGTTCTAGAAACTTTAGATTTTGGAATCCTGAACCTTAGACTCCTGGATCTTCGTCTCTGAGCATCCCAATAAGGGAGTCATAGTCTATTTGGAGATTTGATTCTAGAGTTAGCAGGTTAGCAAATATTCTAACCCAGTGCAGTCACAATCCTCCCTGCCCCCATCCCCAGTGAATCCTTCAGAGAGAGACCCTTTGCTGGAGACAGCCATTGCTCAGTGAATCCAGGAATGAAATGATCTCTGCCTCTTAAGCTGAGCAGAAGATCAAGGATTTGGTATAAGTTTAGGGGCTGTGATACAGTAAAATATGGCATTTCACTCAAGATGGCAAGATGCCTATGCCCACACACCCTCCACGAGAAGTACCTGGAAGGCAAACTACATACCTGCCATTTTACATTCTCTCAATATACACAGAAACCCAAAGTGCTGGCTCTCTCTCCCTCTCTCTCCTACTCTTCCATCTCTGTTACAGTTGAAGTCCTATATAGCCTTCCATCATAGAAAATTAAAATCACAGGAATTTGGGGTTAGAAGGCACCTCACAGCCAGACCCTGTCAAATGCTGAAATCTCCCTTATGGTATTCCCCCAAAGAGTTCATTTGGCCTCGGTTTGAATTCCTTCAGTGGCAAGGAGCTCATCACCTAGCAAGACAACCCATGTCACTTCTGATCACCTTTAATTCTATCTTTGGGACAAGTTGTATCTTCCTGTGTCTCTGGTCATTAACAAACATCTCAAAATGCCTCCCCTGCAGGAGTTGGGACATAGAGGAAATCAGGCCCTGCCTGGGTGGGGAGTCCTAAAGTGCCAGTGCTGAGACAGAAATAAATGTTCTGGACACTCAGAGAAAGACTAGTCGCTCTAATGAGCCTGACAACCCCTCTGACCCCACCAATTCTGTATGTAATTTCTAAGCCTTCATGGACCCCAAAATCCCATGATCTGGTCCAAATCTTTTATAGTATAGATGAAAAAAACGGCAGCCCAGAGACCAAGAGACTTCCCAAGGTCAAGGTCACACAGCATCTAAGAGACAGAGTCAGGATCTAAACCAACACCTTCTGCCTCGCAGATCCCACCCTCCTCCCATACCCACATCAGGCCCTTCTTCCCTGCCGAGCTGAGACCAGCCTAGAGCCTGCGTTCTGAAGCAGAACCCCCCTCCCAAGCCTCCCCCACCATCCCTGGGGTTGAGGGGGTGTCAGATTTGCCTGGCAATCCCAACCATTCTGAGCCACAGGAGACCTGGGTACGTACCCAGGCCACAGAAGGGGGCGGACAGCTGGGCAGGGTGATGGGTGGTTTTAATATTTAAACACAGTTTGCTGCTGCACAGCCAAAGGCAAAAGCGGCTGTCTCCTTTTTCTTCTCCTTCCTCTCCTTCCTTCCTTCCCTTTTTTTAAATCTTTAATGTCTCCCGCCAGCCGCCAGTGGGGGAGGTGTTGTTCGAGTGTCATATTTCAAAGGGTTGCCACAGCTGGAGGGATATTCAGAGCATTTCGAGCCAATCCATTGTGTATAAATATATAGATATATATATATATAGGTTTCATTATCCCCTTCAGGGCTGCCAGAGAATATATTCTTTTAATATGTATAATATATTTGAGCTGCTACATGACTCGCAGAGGGGGAGGGAGGGAGGGTGGCCCACAATTGACATTTCAGAGGCATTTCCAGGGACAGAGAAACAGCTGACTTTGGGAATGGGGAGGGCTCGGTTCAGCTGAGGTTGGCCTCTGGGGTCCTGTCTCCAGGAGGGCATGGGGTCTATAGCATAGTCCTTACCTCGTGCCTGGACCCAGCACTGATATTTATTTGGTCTTTTGAGATGGTTCATTTGATCCTTTTGGGTATCCCGAGCTCTCCTTTGTTAGTGGTGTTCAGCTATAACAAAGGATTTGGGGGCAACGTTTCCTGGATCTACTGCAGCCACAGAAGTTCAAGGCTGTCTGCCAGCTGTGTGACCTCAGGCAAGCTGCTTAAACTCTCTGAACCTTAGCATCTTCATCTGTAAAAGGCGCCGGCAGGCCTGCCTTGTTGGGTGAAAGCTGATCATGTATGTGAATATGGAGAAAGTGCCAAGTGGGTGCTCACAATTGGCGATGTGACCCAGTTATGGGGGGGGGGGGAGTGAGGGAGGGCTTTCCCTGGAGCAGTGCCATTTGTGCTGAGACCTAAGTAAGGGATGACCCCAGACGAAGAGGGACAAGGAGAGAGAATGCTCTGCGTACCTCCCAAGCCTGCCACGGCAAGAGACAATTTGGTCATTTGAAACCTACTAGTGGAATGGGTCTGGAATGAACGGGGATGCCCGCAGCCCATAGACTTAGCTTGGAGTGAACCCAGGGCCCCAGTGGCCTTTGGGGCCTCAGCCTTGTCTGCCTTCACCTCTGCGGGTGCATGGTGCAAGGACTCCAGCCTCTGCCTCCTGTTTGGCTTGCCAGGTCCTCTTGGTTTCCCAATCACTTCCCAGGAAGCAAATTCATGTCTTCCTTGGTAGCTGGGGCTATTTAAAAACAAGGTCAAAATAAAAAGGTGGTTTGTTCTTCCCTGGCATCTCTGACTCTCAGTAGCCTCTGGTCATTTGTCTCTCAGAGGCTCCCTCCTGACTCTTTGGACACTGCCTCTCAGGGGCCTGGCCACTTGGGAAAGGGACAGAGGTCACCAGAGTCCCAGGGGGAACAGGAACCCTAAGTTCTGAGGCAGGGGCCCCCACACATGGGCCCAGACCAGCAAAATTGGCACCACCTGGGAGCTCTTGAGTAGATTTGGGGCCTAGGAATCCTATGTCCCAGTGCTCCAGGGTGATGCTGAGGCCAGGCAGGAGGTTAGGAACCTCCAGGTCAGAACTGCAAGCCACCCCCAAAGGCAGGGGAACATGGAGGGAGGGCTGAACTCTAATTTGAGATCCCCAAGTTTCTTAAACTCTGTGACCCTCTCGGCCTGCTTTTCACCCACCCTTCCCCATCTCAGTAAGGGCCCCTTCCAGCCACCTAAGTTCTTAAGACATCATCCTGGGTTCTTCCCTGTCCCTTTCCTCTCATCTGACAAAAGATCCATTAATCCCACTTTAAAAATGTCCAGAATCCACCACCTCCTCAGCTGCCACCCCGGGTCTGAGCCACCAGTATTTCGCCCCTGAATTACTACAACAGCTTCCTCTCTGGTCTCTGGCTTCCATTCATGCCCTGCCCCAGCCCATTCTCCACCCAGCAGTCAGAAGGATCTTTTAAAAATATGAATCTGATCATTTTCCTTGCCCTATTTCACCCTTTCCACTTGCCTCGCCTTTGCATGGCTGGCTCCATCTCATCTTTCAGCTCCTGGTTTAAATGCTGCCTCATTAGAGGCCCTCCCCTGACAGCGCCAGCTAACTGGCAGCCTCCCTCCTCAGTGATTCTTTGTCTGTGCCCTTTCTGGGTTTACTTCACAGCATTTATCACAATTTGTAATTGTTTGTTTGTTTGTTGTTTACTTATTTGACAGCCTGTCTCCCCCCTCTGGATGGCCAGGTCCCAGGAGGCAGGGCCTTAGTTTTTCTGCTAACTGTTCTATCCCAAAGACCCAGCAACAAGCCTGGTGCATGGTGGGGGTGCTCAATATAAATTTCTGGAAGAACAGGAGGGTGATTTTTGATTGACCCAATCCATCATGTTGAGTCAGGCTGTGTGAGTAATGAAAATGCACCCTGTTGGGTCAGATGACCATCCTGTTATCCAGGGAGCAGTGTTCAGGAATGAGCCGTGGTCTCTTCTGGAAGTGGCTCTGGCTGTGTCTGTGCAAGGATGGAGTCCCCAGGACACTGGCCCAGCAACTTCTGAAGCCTCTAGCCCGAGTGAGGATGAAGCTACAAAGAACTAGAGAGAACTGGTTGTGCTGGTTCCCTACATACCCTTTCTGCCCCTGAGTAAATGGGGCCTTGGGCTCCTCCCTCCCATTAGGCAACTTCCAGAGGCTGCAAATCCCCCCTTGCCTTGCCCTCCAGACCTCACCCCTGGGCTCACGGACTTCCCAACAGCTAATGAAGGTGCCTGAGGGGACTGAGAGGTCGAGGCCACCCCCTGCCTTGCAGCAAGCTTGAGCAGTGCAGAGGACAGGACTCCCACCCTATTGCCCAAGGAGCCCCTCTGTTCCTCACACTAAATCTGGAGGGGGGGTGTGGTGCGCTGGGATTTGGGACTGGAGTTTAGGAGATCTGAGTAACCTCCTTCTCCCTTCTGGTGCCTCAGTTTCTCTCTCTGAACAAGCGACGGGACTAGAGGCTCTCAGAGTCTCGAACGGCTGAGCACAGTGGCAAGTGCACCCTCCACCCCAGCTGCAGAGCCCAGCGGCAGCATCTCTTCTCGGCGGAGCGCTGGCGCCCCCTGCTGGAGCGAGGCGGGAGGGCAGCGCCTGTACCATCCATCCTTGGGGGTAGGATCGCCACCCGTGGTTGCTGCGGGGCCAGGGGCCTGGGACAGCGGCTGGAGAGAGGGCCACAGGCACACAGAAGGGAACACAAGTACCCGCCGGCACCCGTAAACATGGACACGTACCACTTGGGCCCTTCCGATGATCTCAGGAGGCCCAGACGGGCAAGGCTGGTGGCAAGGTGTTCACACAGAGCTTGGACTCATGTGCCCGGGTGTCCACACGCTGTCCTGGAGCCCCCCCACACCATGGTGTGGGGGAAAGGGAAAGAGGGAGAGCTCACATAAACACTTCACGAGCGAAAGGCGCCCTGTCACCCGGTGGTGGGAAGTGTCACCTACAAAGGGCAAATGGATTCCTAAGGGAGAAGAGACCAAGACTCCCTGGCTGCATCTCAGCACTACAGGAAACCCTTAGGAAAATTCTGGGTGCAGGGCTCAAGACCCCAGGCAAGACATGTCATGATCTCCCCTCCCCTGAGGCCGTCGTGCCTCTGCAGAGAGTGTCAGGATCCTCCAGGAACCTCACAGCAGCAGCCTGCGGCTGGGACGGCAGACCAGGAGGCAGGCAGCTCTCTGGCTTGGAGCCCTTCCATTTGGAAATCAGGCTTGCTGGCTTGTTATTCCTTCATTCAGCGTAGACTTACTGAGCACCCACCACATACCGGACACTTGCTGGGTCCCGTGAGGATCCAGAGGTGAGCCAAGTCCCCACCCTCATGAAGCTTAGTGGGGAAGGTGGACCACAGAGAAAAACCACGTGGGAACCAAGATGCCAGGTGGTAATGCAACAATCCCACTGCCAGGTATACCCAAGAGAAATGATAGCATATGCCCGTATGTCCACACAAAGACCTGGACGGGAGTGTTCGTAGCAGCCTCAGTCCTGACAGGTGAAACTGAAGCTGCTCAGGTATCCATCAGCCCGAGAGCAGCTACCAGCGGGAGGTACATCCATGCATGGGGAGCAGCTCGGCAATAAGACCAAGTGAGACAACTGATACTTGCAGCGACGTGTGTGCATCTCAGAAACATTATGCGGCACAAAAGAAGTCAAACACAGAAGAGTATATGGCAAATCAGTCCACGTACAAGAAATGCTAGAAAAAGAACAGCGAGGCCACAGTAATAGAAAGCAGATGGGTGAACGAAATTTTCGGGGTAATGGAAATGTTGATTTGTGGTGGTTACCAGGTTATAGGTATTGGTCAAAATTCACTTTAAACAAGTGTATTTTGTTGTATGTAACTTATACCTCAATAAAGTTGATTTCCAAAAAAGATATAATGCAAGGGCTACAGAGACAATAAGATGAAGGGGGAAGAGGTAGATTTTGGCTGGCATGGTTGGAGATGCCTCTCTGTGGAGATGATATTGGAGCTGAGACCTAAGGAAGAGGAGCTGGAGCTGGGGGTATGGGGAAACACGCCAGGTGGCAGGACCAGAAAATGCAAAGGCCCTGAGACCACAAGACACCAAATAACTGAAACAAAGCTTATGCTGCTAATTGCTGACCTCATCAAACCAATATAAAAGGGGGTTTGCTCCTCCCTCACCCCAATCCTGGTTTCCTGGTCATGCCCACAAAGACCGCCAGGAGTGGTAGACTTACTCCAGCTCTGGGTTGCAATTGGACAAATAAAACCTGCAGCTCCGGGCGAGGTTGAGGAAGTAGGGGTCACTTTGGTACTTCTTGTTTTTCCGTCTCCCTCTGGGGTTCTCATGAAAGCAGAGCCCAAGGCAAAGATTTGGGTGCTGGTGGTTTCTTTGGAAGGTGGCTCCAGGAAGCCACAATTTGAGAGTGAGGAAGCAAGTCAGGGAAGGGAAGGGAGCCAATACAGGGTTGTTAATGGGGGGTTCATGGGGTGGGCTGCTGAGGCTCAGTCCAGCTGGGGGCCCTCTGGGACCCGTGGAACACAAGTCAAAGCTGTCCCACTGGTCGAGGGCATGGACTCCTTGGCTCATCTCACTGCCGTGTGTGAGTTGAGTGGCTCTGGCCAGAGAATGCTCAGCACAAACAGACGCAGGAAGATGTTAGTGGAGGCGTCACTACGTGCTGGCCACCTCCACGGGGGCTGAGGGTCGAGTATGGGCAGGACCCTAGCCACTTCTGCTATAGCATCTGACTGGGGGCTTGGGGAAAGAAACTTTTGGCCATATAGAGAATTTTGCCAAAATTCTGCACGTTTTGTTTCATTGCAGTAAATAAGAATGTGGATCTTATGGAAAGAGGTGCAGCCTCTCTACTTGGCCGGCTCTGGCATCCTGTTAGAAGCAGCCTGGTCCCTTCAAGCTCCAAACCAGGGCTTCTCCCAACTCCTGACCCCCTTTACCCTCACATCCAATCAGACCCCAGGCCTGTGGATTCTTCAGGCCCACGTCTCATGCCCTCCTGCCTACCTCTCCTCAGTCGATGGCCAGTGAGAGCGAGCATTTAAAGCCCAGCGTTGCCATGTGCCTCCCTTGCTCTGTCCGTGCTCTGGCCTCCACCATCCTGTGGCACTTGCCAAACTTCCTTCCTGAATCCACTTCTATTTATTTACTTAATATTTTTCTTTCAGGTGACTTCCTGTGATTTTGAGTTCGATTTACATATTTTTATCTTCAGAGGAAACTACTAAAATTATATACTATTTTTAAATCCTTGTGAAATCATGAGCTTGATGTCCCATTTCAAATCATCCAGGCAGCTGGCCAACCCCTCCAGTGACACTGATGTCATACTAAAGGAAATACCACAGGTCAGAACCAATCCAATCTCCTAAGCTGGGTGTTAGAAACCTTTCATATCCAGGGCTCCACCTGCGTCTCCAGATTCACATCCTACCACCCTAAATACACACACACACACACACACACACACACACAAACATACACACACACACAGGAATCACAGCAGCACTTACCTGCTTCTAAATTTTTAGCTATGCTATTCCCCTCTGCCTGACATTTTCTTCCCTTATCCATATATCCCTGATACTCTCCTATTCATCCTTCAAAAGCCAACTCAAATGGTATTTGCTATCTACATTTATCTCCTCTCTGAGCTCCCAGAATTAATTTCTCCCTCCTCTGGCTTCCCACACCCCTCTGCTCACCTACCTATAATAGTAGGGACCATCTGGTGACATAGATGCCTGCCCAGACACCTCCCTCCCTACTTGGCTAGGAGTGCTTGTTCGGAGGAGCAGAGCCTGGGCTTTATTCATAAAGCATCTGACAAACATTTACTGAATATCTTCTAAATTCCAGGCACAGTGAAAGGTATGGTAGATATAGCCATGAGCAAGATGGACCCAAACCCTCTCTCCTCAATCTGACACCTTGCTGGGGAAGAAAGACACTCAATACATAGACAAACAAATGAATATATAATTTCCAAATTGTGATAAGTGCTATTAAGAAAGCATCCTGGGTACTTCAAGAAAGAACAATGGGGAACCCATTTGGGTGGGGCAAGAAGAGAAGACCTCTGTAAGGAGGTGACATTTGAAGTGAGTCCTGAAGGATGAGAAGGAGCCAGCAAGAAGAAGAAAGGCTGGGGACAGTGCTCAGAGCAGAGGAAACAGTCTGTGCCATGGCCCTGAAGTGGGAAAGTGGTGTGTTCTTTGAAGAAAACCAAGGCCAGGATGGCTGGGGCAGCATGAGCATGATTAGGGGGAGGACAGGAGGGGAGTTTACAGGGTCGACAGTGGCCTGATAAGCCGGGGTGTAGCAGACAGTGATGGTGCTGGCCATCAGACCCACACATCCTCATGGCTTCCTGTGTCTATGTACCTGAGGGAGTCGTCTGTCCACAGCACTAAGCTTGACTGGATGCAGGGGACAAGCCAGGAGACTTAGACCCCAGGCATGACCCTCAATCCATGAGGCTCAGAATATAGAGGATAAATACTCCATCTTCTACCAGGACCAGGACCAGGGTACAGAAGGACACAAAATCTGAGGCCCTCACTCTCAGGATCATGCAAGTGTAGAGTCAGCACCTGAAAGTGAGGGCCTTCTTAAAGGTTTTTATAACCACTTTATGGAGAGATAACTCACATACCATAAAGTTCACCCTCATAAAGTATACAATTCAGTAGTTTTTGGTATATTCACAAAATTGTACGACCATCACAATCACATCTCCCCTAATTCCAGAACATTTTCATCAACACCAAAAGAAACCCTGTGCCCACTAGTCATCCCTTATCTCACCTCACCCACTCACTCCCAGGGCCCAACAGCCTCTTGTTTACTTTCCATCTCCAGGGAGAGACAAACTGCGGTGGCCGTGAGAGGGTAGCCCGGGTTCTTGGAAGCTGGTCAGAGGCTACAAAGTGCCAGACGGACTTTCCATAATGAAAAATGAGGCTGGGGCTGGTGAGGGGTGCCAGCCCCAAGTATGTGGGCTTGATCTCAAGGGCTCGGAGCAGGGGAGGGTCAGGATCAGGAGTAAAGTTGGAGGTGGCAAGGGCAGGGAGGAAGTAGGTATTGGCACTAGACTGGGGCTCTCGGGTTGCAGCGAGCAGAGTATGGGGGTGAGGGGTTATTTGGGAATAGGTTGGAGGGAAACTGGGATTGATCACACAGGAATTACTTTGAGTTGGGCTCTTTAAGATGTCAAACTTCTGGACCACTGAGATTTGTTTTTGGTATCCCTGTGTACTATTTATCATTCTAATGTATTAGATACCTTTGTTATTCAAATTAATTATCACTACATACCAATCAGAATGGTTAAAGTATAAAAAGTTGACCATACGGGATCCTGGGTGACGCAGCGGTTTGGCACCTGCCTTTGGCCCAGGGCGTGATCCTGAAGACCCGGGATCGAATCCCACGTCGGGCTCCCAGTGCATGGAGCCTGCTTCTCCCTCTGCCTGTGTCTCTGCCTCTCTCTCTCTCTCTCTCTCTCTCTCTCTCTCTCTGTGACTATCATAAATAAATAAAAAATAAAAAAAAAAGTTGACCATACCAAATTTTAGGAAAGATGAACAATGGGAGTTCTCCTAGCTAGCAGGTGGGAATGTCAAATGATGCCACCCATTTGGAAAACATTTGAGGAATTTCTAATAAAGTTAAACTGACCACATGATCTACTCACTCCCATTCCAGATATTTATACCCAGGAGAAAATGGAAACAAATGTCTATGAAATGACTTATATAAAAATTTTCATAGCAGCTTTCTTTGTAATAGCTCCAAACTGGAAAGAATTCAAATGTCCATCAACTTGATAAACTAACAGTGGTATGTTTATATGGTGAAATACTGCTCAGCAATGGAAAGGAATGAACTGTTGCCACATTTAGTCACATCCATGAATTTCAAAAACATTACTGCAGGTGAAAAATGTCGCACAAAAGACTACATTTGATGTGATTCTGTTCATTAAGGTTCTAGAACAGCAAAAGGAATCTATGGTAAAAAAAAAAAAAAAAGGAATCTATGGTAACATGAATCAGATCAGTGGTTACCTCTAAGAACTCTGCCTGGCTTCAGACCTTGAAGAGATCCTTTTGCGGGGGGTGGGGGGTGCTAAAAGTTTGGTACTTTTACATTTTACATTTACGTTTGTTAACTCCATTTTGAGTTAATTTTTCTATGATATGTGAGGTTTTGGTGATGTTCTTTTTCCTTCCTTCTTTCCTTCCTCCTTCCTTCCTTCCTTCCTTCCTTCCTTCCTTCCTTCCTTCCTTTGCCCATGGATGCCCAATATTTCCACACCGTGTATTTAAAGAGTTATCTTTCCTTCATTGCATTGCTTTAACATCTTTATCAAAAATCAATTAGGCATATTTGTATAATTCTAATTTTAGGTTCCCTATTCCCTCCTCTGTCAGAACCACATAGTCGAAATTTCTGTAGCTAATCAATATCTTAATATCAGGTGGAGTAATTCCTCCTTTATTCTTCTAATTCATGATTGTTTTACTATTCTAGGGCTTGTGCCTTTCTATATAAATTTTAGGATAAATTTATCTAGGTTTACAAAAAAACCTTTTTGGGACTTTGACAGTAACTGCACTAAATCAATAGATCAATTAGAGAAGTGACATCTTTACTATGTTGACTCTTCCAGTCCATGAACACAGTATGTCTCTCCTTTGGTTTCTTTCCTCAACATTTTGTAATTATCAGCAAACAGATCCTGCACATGTTTTGTTAAGGTTGTAACTTAATATTTCATATTCATTGGAGAGACCGTAAATAGTATGATAGACCACCCAGCTGGTGTCCTCAGAGAATTCCTTGCTGTATGGGAAAACCTATACTTTAGGTGTCAGAAGTAAAGTACTATGCACAGTAGTGGGAGTAGACAGTGTTTTCCTTTTACAACTCCTAAATATTTTATGGTTTATAGTGCTATTTTATTTTATTTTTCTAAAGATATTTTTATTTATTTACTCATGAGAGACATACAGAGAGAATCAGAGACACAGGCAGAGGGAGAAGCAGGCTCCCTGCAGGTAACTCGACCCTGGGGCCCCAGGATCACAACCTGAGCCAAAGGCAGACGCTCAATCACTGAGCCACCCAGGTGACCCTATAGTGCTATTTTAAATTGAATTTCAAAAAACACATTTCCAATTATTTGCTCCTAGTATATATGATTTTATTTATTCACTTTTTAATTATTCAACATATTTAAACATTCTTTATTGTGGTAAAATACACATAGTATTTCTACTCTTTTTGATGCTATTATAAAGGCAATTGTTTTTGCCATTTCCTTTTACATTGTTCATTGCTTGTGTATAGAAACACAACTGATTTATGTAAGTTGACTTTGTATACTGCTACTTTGCTGAATTCATTTATTAATCCTAAAGTTTTTTCGTGTAATATATTGGTATATATTGTAATATATTATGTATGTAATATATTTGGTAGAAGTCACCAATGAGGCTATCAGGCCCAGGGCTTTTATTTGTTGGGAGATTTCTGATTACTGATTCAATCTCCTTACTAGTTATAGATCTGTTCGGATTTTGTATTTCTTCCCGATTTAGCTTGGAAGGTTTTGTGTTTCTAGGAATTTGTTCATTTCATCTATATTATCCAATCTGTTCACAGTACTCATAATCCTTGGCACTTCTCTCAAATCAGTAGTAATGCCCACTTTTATTTCTAATTTTAGTAATTTGAGTCTTTTCTCTTTTTCTCCTAGTCCATCTAACTAAGGCTCGTCAATTTTGTTAATCTTTTCAAAGAATCAACTTTTGGCTTCATTGATTTTTTTCTCTATTGTTTTTCTGCTGTCTATGTCATTTATTTCTGCTTTAATCTTTATTATTTCCTTCCTTCTGCTAGCTTTAGGTTTAAGTTGTAAACTTAAATTGTTGACTTGAGATCTTTCTTGTTTTTTAGTATAAGCATTTATAGCTATAAATTTACCTATTAACACTGCTTTTGCTGAGTCCCATAAGTTTTGGTATATGTGTTTTCATTTTCATTTGTCTCTAAGTATTTTCTAATTCCCTTTGTGACTTGATCATTATTTAAGAAGTTGCTGTCTAACTCCCACAAACTTGAGAACATTTTCCAGTTTTACTTCTGTTGAGCAACTCATTTTTTAAAACTTGAGAGTATAGCATATGAGTGCATACACTCCTCAGTATAGAGAAAGGAGTATTTAAGATCAGTTAGAATAAGCCCTTCACTTCAGTGCTGCTCGGTTTTGGATGAAGATGAAATTCTAAACAATAAATTAATTATATCATTCTCATTTTTGTAAAAATCAAACAGTGAGAATCCCTATTTATGCTCAGAAGGTCCTCAGGTTCATTCATTCAACAAACACCATTTCACCAAGCATTCTGCTAGAAAAAAGAGTTACACCAATGAATGAAACAGGCAAATATCCCTGTCCACATGAAATTTCCATTACAGAGGGAAAAGACAGATAATAAACAATAAACATACTAAATAAATAAATTATAAAATATGTGACAGGCGGCAAGTGCCATGGGGAAAAAATAGAACAGGGTGAGAAGGATTTGAATGTAGAGGTAGGTTGCAGTTTCAGATAGGATGATCAGGGTCAGCCTTGTTCCATAGGTCATACCTGAATAAATATTTACAGAATATGAGGAGGTAAGCCATGAAAATATCTAAAGGAAGAGCATTCCAGCAGTGGAACAGCTAGTGAAAAAATTAAAGGGGGGAGGGGCAGATGTCTGGAATCTTTCAGGAACAACTATGAGTCTGGAAAACTATGTAAGTGATATCAGAAGGGTAGCGGGAGGTAGCTTATAGAGAGCTTTATAGGATCTAGAATTCAACTCTGGGAGAAATAAAGGGACAACAAGGATTTTGAAGAGAGTAGTAACAACTTATTTTTAACAAAATCACTCTGGCTGCTGAGTATTGACTACAGTAGAGCACAGATAGGACAAGAGACCACTAGGGAGGCTTCTACAGTAATCCAGGTGAGAGGGATGGTACCTTGGATCAGGATATTAGTGGTAGAAATGGTGAGAAGAGGTTGGATTCTGGAGATATTTCAAAAGTAGAGTCACAGAGATTGACCAGTTGTAGAGAAATAATCAAGGATGACTCTAAGATTTTTGGTCTTAGAAAATGGAAGAATGGTATTGCCATTGGCTGAGATAGGAAAGTGCACACAGAGTAGATTTGGGGTGGGGGAAGGGTTAAGACTTCTGTTTGGGACACACTGAGTTTGAGAGGCCTGGTAGGCATCCAAGTGATGGTACCCAGTAAATAGTTCTGGAATTCAGAAGAGTGACATGAACTCCCTCTCTGATAGGGTTGGACAGTAACATTTCATTCCTTATCAAAATGGAGTCATTACTTTTGTACAATAAACTTTTGTTTCTGGAAGCCATCTGAAGCAATCTCCAGAATCTATCCTTCCATTGAGTGTGTCAAGTTATTTATCCATGTCTGCAAAGTGATGGGAGAAGGGTTCTTATCCACTCATGGCTGCCTTCTGGCTTGGGAAAATACTCACAATGGTCTTTTAATTCAATTTTTAAGTGTCTCTTCATCTTGTGCAAAATACTTTCAGTAAGTTCTTTTTCTGAGTTTATAACCAGACTATTGACACCACAAAAATGATTTTCAGCATTTGTCTTATAGTTGACAGACTGTGTGGGATTGGTGTGCTCTCTCCTAGAGAACAGGGGCTTGTGTGGGATCCCAGAGGTCGCAGGGAAACTACTGCTTCCTGAGTGCTTACTGCATACCATGCCACGAACTGTGCCAACTGCTGTATCTACACCGACACACTGAGGTGTCACGACCGTGCCGGGAGAGAAGAACTATAATTATACCCATAGATATGGGAACCTGAGGCTCCAAGAGATGGAGCGCTTTGCCCAAGTTCACATAGAATGCTTTGAGGGACCCTGGAGATGTCTTTGAAGCAGCTGTGGTCTGCTGGTTCAGTGTGCTGAGGGCTGACTCCGGGTCAGGGGGTTTGGAGGCTCTGGTTCCCTGCTCTGAGCTGTGGAGGAGGGCTGGGCCACCCAGCACTCTGGACCTTGGAACCACTCTGTCCTCCTGGGTCTGCTTCAGGATCTATGCCCCTGCTAGTCTATAGTCTCCATGGAAGGGCCACAGGATGTGTGGGAAGACACGAATGGTCAAAAAATGAGGACGTCACAACCCCCCACCTTGTCTCCCTTCATTCTGCACACCTTCCCTGCACTACCTACAATGCCCTCTTCTCCACTTCTGAGAATGGTAGACAGAGTAAAAGTAGGGTGTGGGGACACATGGGGTGTTATTAACCATTTGCCCGCTTGAGAAATCATCTCCTCCCTGTCTGTAGCCCTGATAATCCTTGAGATTCCCTCCACCCTCCTCCCCTAGTCTCCAGCCTCATTAATAGGAGGTGACAGGTGGAAAGAGGTCAAGGTGATCTGGAATTAGAGTAGGGCTCAGGGAAGATGGGGGAGGTGGCTTCTGACAGGGGACCTTTCTGTTGGAGGATGATGCAACCACCACCCCACCCCACCCCCACTCCCCGCCCTCTTAACTATTTATGCTTGGGACTGGGGATTCATCTCTGGGATGTCATTAACTGTCAAGCAGGTTGCAGACTCTACAAGGGCACTCAGCCAGGAGTGAGAAACTGAAACCCAGCCCTTGCCTCCCTCACTGTGGAGCAAATCCACCTAGCAGAAGGGGTGGCTCTTTCTAATTCACACAAAGACGTTGTATGGGCTAGAGGTTAGTCTCTTAATTAAAGAAAAGGTCTTAAAATGTTACATGCAAAGCTTAAGTGTTTTATTCTAACTTTAAACATATAAATGTGTATTCGCTCTCCAATCTTTTGATATAGGTCCAAGGCTTATCCTTTGAGGAGTCCACTGAAGGGAATTCCAGTTCATTATCTACACCTATAATTTCCAATTTTGGTGTCTTGAAAGTGGAAATGGCCACTTAAGACTCTTATGAGGTGACCTGAAGGCAGAAGTCTTGTGGATTTCTCTCTCACAGCTGTCCTTATCTAATTAGAAAGCAGTATTTTTACGACATGCCATTATTGGGGCTCCACAGACTCCTGCCTAGAGCCCAAAGTTCCTGCAAAAGTGCTTTTGTCCATGGACAGCTGCAAGTTACTGCTGCTGAAGGGGTTACAAGCAGAGGACCACCCATGCTACCACCTTACTGCTGTCTTCCTTTTTTTTTTTTTTTTTAATTTTTATTTATTTATGATAGTCACAGAGAGAGAGAGAGGCAGAGACATAGGCAGAGGGAGAAGCAGGCTCCATGCACCGGGAGCCCGATGTGGGATTCGATCCCGGGTCTCCAGGATCGCGCCCTGGGCCAAAGGCAGGCGCCAAACCGCTGCACCACCCAGGGATCCCGACTGCTGTCTTCCTTTACCAGTTTTTTAAGCTGGCATTTTATCAAGCATTTACTCTGTGCCAGCCTGATACTGGATATTTCTCATGCATCTTCTGCTACACTAAGAGGTCAGATTTATCAGCCCCATTTTACAGATGAGGATACTGAGGCATAGGGAGAGGAAATGCTTTGCCTTGCTTTCTGATCACGCTTCCTTTTTTAAAAGATTTTATTTATTTATTTTAGAGAGAAAGAGAGAGCAGGAGAATGAGTGGAGGGGTAGAGGCAGAGGGAGAGGGAGAAGACTCCCTGCCGAGCAGGGAGCCCATGAGGAGCTGGATTCCAGGACTCTGTGACCATGACCTGAGCCAAAGGCAGATGCTTAACCGACTGAACCACCCAGGCGCCCCTGATCACACAACTTCTGTGTTTATTCAATTCTTTTTTGTTTGTTTATTTGTTTATTCAATTATAAGACACATTTTTTCACATTGCTAAAATTAGGATTTTGATGAAATATAGAACAAATGAAGAAGTCATGATTTGTAAACATATTTTTAAAAATTTTAAACTTTTAGTCTGAAATCATTTCAAACTTATAGAAAGTCACAAGATTAGTGCAAAGATTTCCCTTATGCCCTTGACTCAGAATCTCCTATATTGTTAACATTTTGCCACATTTACTTCAAAATTCTATTTTTTCTCTATTCTTTTATATATGTATATATATATATACATATATATACGTATATATACATATATATATATAGAGAGAAAAATATATATATTTGAATCATTTGAAAGCAAGTTATAGGAGCACCTGGGTGGCTCAGTCAGTTAAATGTCTGCCTTCAGCTGAGGTCATGATCCGGGGACCCTGGGGTCAAGCCCTGCATCAGGCTCTTTGCTCCCTCTCCTTGCTGCTCTCCCTAGTTGTGCTTTCTTTCTCTCTCCATCAAATAAATAAATAAAATCTTTTTTAAAAAAGTAAGTAAATTAGAGATGTCATGCCTCTTTCCCCCTAAATATTGTCCAAGAACAAGGAAATGCTCTTCCATAATCACAGCATAACTATTAAAATCAAATATTTGACATTGAACAATGTACTATTATCTGGTTCATAGTTCACATCTGGATTTTGCCAACTTTTCCAAGAACATCCGTGATAGCAGATTTTTCTAACTCCAAATTCAACTCAGATTCACATGTTGCATTTTGATGTTCTATCTCTGTAGTCCTCTTTAAATTCCTTTCTTTCTCTTTCTTGCCATTGACATTTTTGGAGAGTTGGGTCAATCATTGTGCAGAATGTCCCAAATTTGAATTTGTATGATTGTGTTCTCATGATTTGATCCAGGTTACACACTTTTGACGGGAAGACCAGAGAGGTGATGACCTCTCCGGTGCATCCCATCCAGAGGCACATGTGTTGGCTTGTCCCACCACTGTGATGTTACCCTTGATCACTGAGCTAAGGTCGGGGTGTATCAGGTCTCTACTATACTAATCGCTTTTCTTTTGTAATTAAAAGCTATTTGGATGGAGAAATTGAGACTGAATATTGCTTTCCTCAGCAAACTTCCAATAGTTTCAGGATCCGTGGATGTTTCTCATGCCCATTTATTGCTATTATAGTTGCAGAACCATGCTTTTCTTATGCCGTCACCCCTTCTATATTTCCTAGCTGGCATTCTGCTGCAAGAGCTCTCTCTCTCCTTTCTCATGTATTTCTTTATTAACAGCATAGACTCATGGATTTTTACCTTATTCAGTGAGAAATAATGCACTACTGTCATTATTTGCGCTGATATTTTATTGTCACAGACGCAGGATATGAACCCAGGTCTCTCTGATTCCAAAGCCTATGTTCCCAACCACTCTTCTATGCTCCATGCTGCTTACTAGCTGTTACCTTGAGCAAATTGCTTCAACTCTCTAAAAACCCAGCTTTAACACTGGAAGGATCTCAGAGCCATGTGTAATGTCTGACCAAGATTCCAAAGGGTAAGTCTGCGGTGTTCCCCCTCAGCTGAGTCCTAGGACAACTCCTGTTCCCTGCCGGGACCCCAGCACCATTCTGCTCAATCAAGGTCAAGTTGTACCAACATTTGGCCTGGTCCTCTGCTAGGGACTGAGACCTGGCCCCTTGCCTTACTGAGGCTGCTCCACACCACTGGGTTCCAGAGAAACACAATAGAGAATAGAGCCATAGTGGTCATGTAGCATGAATGAGAAATAAATTTTAGTGGCCATCAGCTACTGAGATTCTGGGTTGGTTTGTCCCTGCAGTATATCCTGTCTACAACCCCCCATCCTAGGTTCTGGAAGTATACCAGGGGCCGAGACAGACTTAGTCTCTGTGGTCTTAGAGCTCACAGTCTACCTGGGAAGACAGATGCTGACCAAATGAATAATTCTTTAGTACAACTATATTAAGAGTTACAAATGAAAACAAACAAACAAACCAAAAAAAGAGCTTTTCCTTTGAAAAGCACTTGGTATTGGGACAGAATCTACCAAGGATACCCGACTTCATCTGGAAAACCAGAGGAATGTTCCCAAAGAATCAGCCGTAAAACTACATCCTTAAGAAGGAGTCTGAGTGGGCCTGGTGAAGAAAGGCAAGCGAGGTATTCCTGCAGAGGGAACAGCACAGGCAAAGGACCTGGGGAAGGGAGCATCCTGGTTTCCTACACTTTGCAAGCTTCTTCGAGTGCCTCTCAATTTTCTGAGCCCAGAGATCCCACTGGCATTCTGCTGGCATTCCCACTGGCAATGTCCCAGAGACATTGCCTTTTTACTTAAACTAGCTGAAATTTTCCTGCTTTCCACCAAAGGAATATACACTTTGTACTTTAGGCAGGAATTTTCTGCTCAGAGTCACATCAACCCATGTCTCTCAAATAAACTCCCACCTCAATGGACTCATTGGCCAGAAAGAAGTTCCTATGTTAAAGCATGTGTGGGCCCATCTGGTTTCTCCTAGGAAAAGTCAAGAGTATCTTTTTGCGCAACTAAAGATTGGAAAGCCATCTGATTTCCTTTGTTTGTTCTGTTTTGTTGTTGTTGTTGTTGTTGATTCTTCGGTATGAGGCACCGATGCTGATCTACACAGTAGCAGTGCCACAGAGTCCAGCAGAGGCTCCCAGCAACACTCTGGCACCCATCGCCTCCTCCCATCTCCTTGTCAGGGGAATCTGGCATCACCAGAGGTAAAAAGAAGAAAAAAAGAATCTCTACCTTCTGGAGTAGATGTGAACTCAGAGAGGCTCCCCAAGTCTTCACTTCTCTCAGTCTTACCCATTTCAATAACCCCATCTACATGTGGGTTTTTTTTTTTAAGATTTTATTTATTTATTCATGAAAGACACGGATGGAGAGGCAGAGACAGACGCAGAGGGAGAAGCAAGCTCCCTGTGAGGAGCTTGATGCAGGACTTGATCCCAGGATCCTAGGATCAGGACCTAAGCCAAAGGCGATGCTCAACCACTGAGCCACCCAGGTGCCAATTGCCATCCAGATTTAAAAGCCAAAATCCCAGGAATCATTCTCAATTCTTTTCCTTAACCCTTGACATTTAAGCAATCAAGTGCTGATGGCCCTGTCTGCAAAATACATCACAACTTAGCCCTCTTCCCTATATCACCACTGTCTCCACTCAGAGCCAAGCTACCACCACCCTGACACTTACCTCGCCGCCTCCACCACTCTCTCCCTACCTCCCCTCTTGCTCTCCAGTCCATTTAATTAGCAGCTAGAGTGAATAGTCTTTTAAAGAGGCAAATCTGTGGCTTGAAGCCTCCGGGGGATCTCCATTGCTTTAGGATTGTTTGAACTCCTCTCCTTGCCCTTTAAGACTCTGTGTGAGGGACACCTGAGTGGCTCCGTGGGTGAGGGCGTGATCCCAGAGTTCCAGGACTGAGTCCGGCTTAGGGTTCCCTGCCAGGATCCTGCTTCTCTCTCTGCCTATGACTCTGTCTTCTCTCTGTGTCTCTCATGAATAAAGAAATAAAATCTTAAAAAAAAAAAAAAAAAGACCCTGTGTGATTTGATCACGACACAGGTCACTCCCCTCTCACCCTCAGAGATCCAGCCACACTGACCTGCTTGTGGTCTGTGGAACAGCCCTGACCTCTCACCTCCAGACTGTCTCAAATTCTATTCTCTTTGCCTCTAATACTGGCACCCATATTCATGATCCAGAAAACTCCTTCTTCACCTCAGAGTTGAGGTTGAATATTTTTACCTTCTGGTGGACCTCCTGGCCAGCCCCAGACTAACCTAGTCCCCTTGTTTATGATTCTCCTCCATCATACAGTGACATGCTTGTAATTTGTGTTCTACATCTGGCTCTCTTGTCATTGGACTGTGAGCTCATTGAAATCAGGGACTCTCTTGTTCACCACTGTATCCTTAGAGCCTAGAGTGAAGCCTGGCTCATACTAGGTACTCAACAAGTGTTTGCTGTAGGGATGAATGAATGAATAAATGAATGGCAAGTGGGATTCTGTAATCTAGCCTTCATAGCTAGCCTGTGGCAGGATCCCAAAATCTTCTGGGATGAACTTGGTCTCTTGAGAAGGAAAAGTCTCTTTAGGTCCTGAATTCTTCAAGGGATACTAGGGAGACATTTTATAATTTATCTGAGGACAAAGAACTTAAGCCTCATTTATTCTCTCTAGAATAGTTATATTCTATAGAGGCAAGAATATGCATTTTTCATGTTTTTCCAGGACTCATCCACAGGCCTGACACAGAGAGGTTAAAAATGAAGACTTCAGGTCCTTGTGGCCTGGAATCAAATCTTGCTCTGTCAGCTACAACTGGGTAGCTTTAGGCAATTGACTTCATCTCCCTGAATCTTCTTTTCCTCACTTTTTTTTTAAAAAAAGATTTTATCTATTTATCTGAGAGAAAGATAGAACAAGCAAGAGGAGGGACAGAAGGAGAGGGAGAAGCCAATTCCCTGCCAAGCAGGGAGCCCTGCTGAGGACTCCATCCCAGGACCCTGGGATCAAGACCTGAGCCAAAGGCAGATGCTTAACTGACTGAGCCACCCAGGTGCCCTTAATCATCTTTAAAATAAAGATAAAATAATCTTTTTTTATAGAATTACACTGAAGGTTAACTAAGTTCGTGTAACAGTTTCTAGCACATAGGAAGAGCTTAATATACCATTATTGTTCCAATCATTAACCGCTCGATAATAATATTGGGCATTTCCCTCAAATTACCACTAGATGTAGCCACAGACTTAGCTAAAATAGTGGCACAGTTGCCCAAGTGTACATGCCTCTAAGTCTGGAGCAAAAAGACCTTAGAGAGAAATTGAGGACAAAACCAGCAGGGACTGCTCAAGGTCATGAAAGCAGATCCAGGATTTGAACCCACTGGTCCTGCTCCCTTAAGGATGGCAAACTCCTCACCAGGGCTCCCACAGTTCATCCTGCCCCTGGGATAACTGGTATGATCCACTTGAACCAATAGGTAACCATGAGTGTTAATTATGTGACAGGCACAACTGTACGCATTTACAACATGAACTCATTGAATTGGCAGAAACAACCATAAGGGATAGATTCTAATGTTTTCCTCATTTTATGGATGGGAAAAGTGAGGCTCAGGAAGGGTAAGTAAGTTGCTCAAGGACACACAGCTAAAAAAAATGCAGTGGGATTAAAACCCTGGCATTCTGGCTGCAGTCTGTGCTATCCCTGAGCCTACTTCTTTGGTCACTTGGGTAATCATGTGTTTTATCAAATTTTAAATCTTTTGATAATACATGGCTTCTTTGATGATTTAACAAATCACTGTCGTTCTGTCACAAGTTACATTTCCCAAATCTTGTCTTGATAAAGAAATAATGTTGATTTTCAGAAAAAGTAATTGTCAAATGGAATGATGACATAGGAAGGTAGGTAGTGTGGTTTCACAAAATACTGCACTATAAATAGCATTATATTTTGCTTATTCTTTATCATTTAACCCCAAGTTTGCTATCCAGTGCCAACAGAATACCATGGACCCAGTTACCAGCTCAACTGGAGGCTTGGAGGACAAATGGGAAAGAAAAGAGCTTTGGCTAGGTCTTTCATCCATTTTCTCACTCCTTCACCCTTTCATTTATTCCACAGTGACTGCCTCCTCCTCCTCCCTGTCAGGCCTGGTACTAGGCTCTGAAGCTAAGAAATGACCCCCACATTAGCTCTGCCCTCAAGGAGCTCACAGTCCAGTGAGAGTTAAAAGGAAGTACGTACACACTGTCACTGCTCTATTGACCATCTCCCAAGACTCCTTAGACGGCATTTGTCTATTCTTCTCTCTATCCTCCATTCCTAACATAGTGCCTAGCACATGTTAGGTACTCGATAAATGTTTGCTGAATGAATACAAAGTCTTTGTGGAGGAGGCGGCATTTGATCTGGGACTTTGACAACTAGAAATTTCTTGACAGGTGAAAACAGAGAAGAGGAGACACCCACTCAAGAGGAAGAATGACAGGGTCATTTGAGAAAGATCATCCTGGCTTCTATGAAGAGGATGATGGCTTTGGCTGAGATGTGGAGCAAGGAGACTAGTGAGAGGCGGCTTCAGGGGTGAGTGGGTGGTAGTCTGGACCAAGGTTTTGGAGGTGGAGACAGAAAAGCCTGAAGCAGGATTCAGAAAAGATGGGCAAGACTTGGAGAGCATGAAGCAGGAGAGAGAAGTCACAAGTGAGTTTGGATGTCTGGTGGAGCAAGGCAAGTTGGAGAGGCCTTGGCAGGAAGTTGAGGTCTGTTGAGCAAAATTTTAGGGCAGAAAGACCTTCCAGGTCCCTCAAGTTAGACCCTGGTTTTGGTGTCATTTCTACCACCGGAACTGAGCTTGGAGGGGAGAGCAGTCTTGTGTGTACAGAGGAAGCAAGCCAGCTGGCCAGGAGCCAGCCCCATGTGAGTGAGAAGCCCTGTCTTACCTTCTCCAGTTTTCTGGAGCCCCAAAGGGAAGAAGGTTGGCCACAGAGGCCTTGTCAATGCCCAGACCTGGCATCAAGGTTACTGGAAGGCAGAGTCTCTCCAAAAAAGTACCTTCTGATTCTTGCTCAACAGCACAAACCACATACCATGGATTTGCAGGATACCTCCCTCTGTTATATCTTCTTTCTCTTGGGGTATAACATACATAAGGTACATAAAATCCCCTAATATTAAGGTATAGCTTGATGAATTTGTGCCAATGTAGTCACCAAGCAGATTAAGATACTTTTTCTAGCATCCCAGAAAATTCTCTCTTGTTCCTTTCCCACCTCTACTCCTCTCCCACCAACACAGGAAAGTACTAGTTTGATTTCTATCACCACAGATAGAACTTTATATGTGAATGGAATCATACAATATGTACTGCCTTTGTGTCTGGATTCCTTTAGTACACATACTGTATGTGACATTAATCCACATATCACATATGTCAGTATATTATATTTTTATATGTATAACATAGTATTCCTTTGGGTTTTTTTTAAGATTTTATTTATTTATTCATCACACACACACATACACACACACACACACACACACACACAGGCAGAGACACAGGCAGAGAGAGAAGCAGGCTCCCTGCAGGGAGCCTGCTGCGGGACTTGATCCCAGGTCTCCAGGATCACGCCCTGGGCCAAAGGCAGGCGCTAAACCACTGAACCACCCAGGGATCCCAGCCACCCAGGGATCCCCATAGTATTCCTTTGGATGAATGTGCCATAATTTATCAGTTCTCCTGTTGATGGACATTGAGCTATTTCTAGTTTAAGCTATAAATAAATCTGCTATGAAAATTCTTGCATGAGTTTTTTTGTGGACATAGGCACTCATTTCTCTCAGACTGAATACCTAGGAGTGGAAATTCTAGGTCACAGCTTAGGTCTATGTTCAGATTTAGTAGGAACTGCAGGTCTTCAGAAATGGCTGTATCAGTTTCCTCTTTCACCAGCTATATGCAAGAATTTCAGTTGCTTCACATCCTTGCCTCCACTATGAGACTCTTCTTTTCTTCCAGTGTTATTTTGGGTGTACCTGGCACGGGTGCATTGACCCCTCAGTCCGCAGGCAGCAAAATAGAGAGAGGCCACATCCAGTTTGTTTCTAAGCTGGAGGAGGAATGGACATATTGACGTGAATGTGACTTAGGAACTGGACTGGCCATCTTATGACCGTGAGCATGAAACCATCATAAGGACAGCAGAACAGAGATGAAATAAACCTGGGAGATGGAATGTCCCTTGATGACACTGCCAAGCCACTCAATTAATCTGCCATTGGGTGGCAGCTTACTTATTTTTTAAGCTAATTGATTTTTTTTTTTTTTGTGGACGTACAAAATAAAGAATACAATTCATAAACTCTCCTTGTAACCAAACCCAATGGTGCCATTTCTGTCCTCTATAGCAGTCAGCCCCACTAAGCACTTTCTCTTTCTTGAAACCTCCTCTCTGGGATCCCATGCTCACCTGGTTTTCCTCCTATCCCTCTGGTCATTGCTTCTCAGCCTCCTTTCTTGGCTCCTCCTCCTCTGTTCCTCAAAAATCTACCTTCCCTTCCTTGGGAGCTCATCCAGCTCCGTGATCTCATCCATTACATATGTGCCGATGCTACCCAAATATGAATCCCCAGCCCAGACCTCTCTTCTGAGCTCATCTCATATAAAAATGCCTATTGACCCTTTCCACCTAGACATTGCCCAGGCATTTCAAACTTGCCTTCTCAGAGCCAAACTCTGTATCTTCCCCCTAAATCTGATTCTTCTTCAGGCTTCATCACTTTAGTGAAGGGTTCTTGACTCCTTCCTACTCGAGGCAAAAACCTAGATGTTCTTGCCGTTGCCCCTTAGCACACATCCACATCCAATCTTCCATCCTTTACTTCTCCATCTCTCCAAACCACCAGCCTGAGTCATCATTACTTTGTAGCTGGAAAGCTGCAATAACCTTCTAACTGGTTCCCTCCCCGCCCCCCCACATCTGCTCCCAAGTGTTTTCCAAGCCATGCAACCAGGATTGCCTTTCAGAAATCCAAATTTGTTATCATTCCCCTGATGAAAAGGGCTTTTGGTTACTGTCAAAATACAAATCCAAATTCGTTTGGTAGCGCTACCTGCACTACTCCTTGCTCACCTCTCACCCACACCCTGCTCCTTCCCACCTTATCTGGGACAAGTGGTTCCTGCTGCCTGGAACATTTCCCGTCTCCCTTGCCCTGCACAACTCCTAATTGTCCTTGGTGTCTCAATCTAAATACCAGCTTCTCAAGGAGGATCCACGTCCACCTCGTACCCCATATTAGGACCTCATTCACTTTCCATAACCCTCCTTACTTTCCCCCACTGCCCTCTCCATGCTGTATAATTACATATCGATTGGTTAATATTACTAACACAGTGATTCTCTGCTGACCTTCGTTCCTCTCCCCCCTCCGCCCCCACACTGTCCCCCACTAGACTGCCAGAGCCTTGTGATTACAGCAATGTCTATGCCACACTCTTCGCCCTTAGCACTGCACTAAGATAGTAAGCGCTCAAGGAACTCAATTAGCTAATAAATGAATCCTGACTCATTCACTCCCCGTAACATCTCTGTGAAGAAGGCATTTCATCAGACGCAGGGAAGCCGAGAGTCGGGTAGACCAGTTGCCCGGGGTAGAGGGACCGGGGAGGAGTCGGGTCCTGACCCTAATCAGGTCCTTAGTTCTAACCCGATTTCTCCGCTCCTGAACTTTGGCCCCTTGGTGAAAGGGCCAGGGAGGGGGCGGACTTTGAGCCACGAGGTCCTGCCCGGACGACACGGGTGATCCGCGCAGGGAACCAGAATCCCGAGCTCACCTACGGAGGCTAAGGTACGCCCCCTCGGCGCTCAGCGAGCGAGGATCACAATCTGCTGCATATGCATGAGGGGACCATGAGGCCGTGATGCTGGGCTGTCGGGACGCGCCTGACTAAAAGTTCTTCAGGCTTGAAGACTTGCGAGCCCCCTGAGTTACTCACACACGCATAGAAGACTTTTCAAAGGCCCATCTGAGGCGCACATTGCGGGACATCGGGAGAGGATGACCCCAAATCGTGCTTTATGATCAGGCGTCTGCCAGAGGCAGCCCGACACCAGAAGGGGGCCTCGGTCTGCTCCACTAGAAGACGAAGGGGGCGTCTCCCCGGCTTCCTGCGGCGTCGGTGGCGAGCTGAGGTGGAGGCTAGCTGCGGCGGCGAGGGCGACAGTGGCGGCGGCGCCATGGCAGGGCTCGCAGGTACCGTGGCGTCGGCCCCCTGGGGACGGGGTGAGAGGCCCTCGGTGCGGCGGCGGCGCCATGTTGTCCCTTCGGGGTCACCTTAGGCGTCGCCTGGTCCCTTTCTGGGGGTTTCCTTCCGCGCACCCTGGGGGAGCCACCCCTGTGTGGGGTCACGTGATTGCCCTGTGTGGGCCCCCGTCCCCCGTCCCCCCCCCCCCGGGCCTCGGGGGTTCTTTCCCGGTCTGAGGGCGAGGCCCCGGACCCCTGGGTCTCGTTCCGGCCTCCAAGGTCAGTCAGTGCTCGCCTGTCTGCTCCCGGGACGCGACAGGCAGAGTCGGGGGGCGCGGGGCTGAGGGGGCGCGACTCCCCGCTCTGCGCCCCGGGGGGCCCCTGGCAGGGGGCCCAGTTTCTGAGAGTCCTGCTAACTTGTCCCCGCCACTTCAGTCGCATTTTTCTTAGAAGGGCCGTGGGTGAGAGGGGCCAAAGTGGTCTCCACCCCAGGCACCCGCTGTGGTGTCCGAGGTGACGGGGTGATAGGCTGACGCTCTGCTTTGAGTCGCGGGTGCCTCCTACTCTCTCATAACTTTGTCAAGTCTGTACACCCGATCCCTTTCCTCCAGCATATGTGGGGAGTGGCCCTCAAGGGCAGCCGAGGGAACGGAATGCCTGGCACTCCAGTGGCCTACAAAGAAGAAAGGGGGATGGGGAACAGTTGCTTTGTCGCTACCCCTTCCAAACCTGTGAGTTCTGCCAGGCCTCCATGTCCCTTTTCAACGCTAAACGTTGGGACAGACCGGGGTCTGTCCCAGGGAGGAAATGATCTTTCTGTTTATAGGTTCGGATCGTGCTTTATCCCTTTCAGGGAGCTGGTGTGTTGGGAACAGCTTCTGTTTGCCCTGCCTGACATGGTCCAACCATCCCCTCAGCCTTCTGGACGGCAACACCAAAGCCAGGACCAAAAAACAAAACAAAAACAAACAAACAAACAAAAAAGTTCCAGCTTAAGTGCTAATGCCAAGTGTTAGATCTTATTTATTTGTTTGTTTTAGATCAGAGACTAATTAATGTCAAACAAATCTGTTAAAAGATTCAGAGCCCTGGTCAGTTTCCAGTGACCGGATCAATTCTCTGTCTGTAATTGGTCTTGTTAGAACTGCTGCCAAAAACAGTTTAACCTTTTATCTGTAATATGTTGTTTCAAAGAGGAATCTGGAAGTCTGGGTTTGGCTGTCTTTTTTTTTGTTGTTGTTCTCTTATCTTTGAGACATGCATTCCATTTCAAGCCTGTCACTGTGCTATACCGAGGACCATGTGTTGCCTGCCTCTTTGACTTCCTGTTCTGGGAATGCTCAGGAATCTGGATCCTGCTGGGGTATGGGCCCTGTGGGAGGGAGAAGGGGTGGAGGGGAGGGTGAACAGAATCATTCCCAGAGAAGATGGTGACATGTCTCTGGGGCATATAGAGGAAGTCAGAGGCCACCAGGGAAAAAGTGACTGTTGTTAGGCTAATGTTTTGTGTGTTGTGTGCGCGTTTGTGCACGTTTAAATCTCTGGGGATAATACTGCAAATTCAGAATCTCGCTTTAGGTTACTGGCTCCTGAGTAGATACAAGTTTGACAATAGATATCTAGCAAATGGCTCATAGCAAACCTGCTCCCTCATCCAACCCAGGTGTAATAAGCTGCTGTTGCAGCTGAAGCTTAAGAAACTTGTCCCCTCACCCCTTCCTTCAGTCACAGTTCAAATACTCCACAGAGATAGTGTCACAGCAGCCCACACCTTTGAAAGTCATGTTACCTTATTCCCTCTCCCTCCCCCCCCCCCCCCAGCTTAACTGGTTAGGCTAAGACACTAACTAACATCCTTCTTGGGGCATTAGTGCAAGAGTCTTGCCTGTTGGTTGAGTCCTGCAAAGCCATCCCAGTAGCCTCACAACTCATCTGCTATATGCTTGGTCTTAATGAGGGCAAAGCCTTTTTGGGAGTAGTAGAAACAGTTTAGGAAGAAGGGAGGCCTGTGAACTAAGGGCCCTGCAATAAAACTCTATAGTCGTTTTCAACTTCTACCATTGCTCACTATCAGAATAAAATGTTTTAACGGTATTGCTTCTGGAAAAATTTTTATAAACAGGATATGTTTGGACCAGACTTCTAGGCACCACACAGGAATAGAAAGTGTGGACACATTCCTTCTCCCTTTTCCAGTGGGTTGTGTTTGCTGCCAGAACATGAGGGTTTGGGGCTGAGGGATGAAGTTGGGGGAGTGGACATTGCACACTCAAGCCCACCCATGTGGGATGTAGGCCACCAGGACAGCCCTTGCCTGGAAGTCTGTCATCTCACCATGCCACGCTGATGGATGGATGGAGAAGTCCCACAGATGGGCTTCACCAAGATTATCTGGAAAGCCATAGAGCTGCCAGCAGCCTCCCGCCTTTCAAAAGGGGTACAAAAAGCTAAAGGGAGCAAGCTCTGTCCGAAACAGCCAGACCCTTCTTTCCATCCCTGTCTATCTGAATCCAGCCACTTTATAACTGGGCTGAGGTTAGAGTATCTGGGACAGTGGGGCTGTGGGCACACCTCTTGAAGGCTCTGAGGTGAGGCAGTCTTCACTGAGAACACATGTTGAAATGTTCATAGTTATGTGGGTTTAGTGTGGAAAACCACAGCAACTTCCAGTCTTGAGGCCTGCCAAGATAATGGCTTCAGAAGGGAGGTGTGGGCATTGCCTGCAGATGAGTCACCCTGGGGCAAGAGGAGACCTGCCTCACCTTCAGGCTATAGTAGAAGCTGGAGCCACCCAGCCTAAGGAAGATGGGAGTTTCTGATTATACATCTCCAGGGTCCTGATTGCCACTTTGATGGCAGAATGTTTTTTTCTTTTTTAAGATTTTGAGAGAGGGAGACAGCACAAGCGGGGAGGAGAGGGAGAAGAATGCTTCTCCCTCCCTACCAGGGACCCTGGGATCAAGACCTGATCCGAAGGCACTTAACCCAGAGCCACCCAGGTGCCCCGGCAGAATGTTTCTAGTATCCTGGAGTTCACTGGGATCTTAACAGCCCATTTACAGGGGGGAACTGAAGGTGAGGGGTTGGTAGGAGGTGACCTGGCCAGGTTGCCTGGGTTGATTGATGACAGCCCAGTACCAGAGCCAAGGTCTGTACCCTCTACCCCTGTCATTCTCTGATGCTGTACTGAAGTTCCAGATGCCTCTAAAAGTGCTGACACTGGGGTTTTGAAACTTAAGGGGTTGCTTAGAGGAGGGAAAATATCAGGCTCAGGGGGCAAGGTGCTTTGTGCTCCAGAAGTGTTTGTGACAACTGTGACTAAGGGATTTGAGGAAGAGGCAAAAAGGGAGATTTATGGCCCTCCAAATCCTCCCTTGGTGTTGACCCAGGAACAGGTGTGTAGTGACAGGGACACATTAAGCCAGAGACGAGGCTGAACAGGCAGCAGGGCCATTTGGCGAGGCAGTCAGCTGACCATGTGAAAGGAGTCCTGGCTCATTTAAGAGTGAAAGAACAGAGAAAGGTTGGGAGCCAAACAGCCAGCCCACCTGCCCACGTACCCTGGACATGGCAGGGGAGAGCCCAGGGCCAGGGACCTGGTAAGCAACCCTAAGAATATAGAGGCTAATGCCAGAAGTGGAGAACTCACTAATGGGGAGAGCTAGAGAGAGGTTCTTGGGGTGTTGGGAAGGAGACCTGGAGAGTAGCAAGGCAGGGCAGAATGCTCTTGTAGTGGTCCTGGTAGGAGTTATAGGGCTTGGAGGCCAGGGGAGGCACCACGTTACACCTTTTTCCCAATTCTCAGTGTCCAAGCCAGTGCCCGCCGTGTCCAGTGCTCATTTCCTTGGGGCTCCTGGTTGGAGATAAAGCTTTGTGTTCTGAAGTCCTGATCATCCCCTTGGTCTCTCGTACCCCGTCTTGAGGGCTACTCTCACCTTACGCCATCTTTCCTAGTAATTACCTGCTAAGGGCCCTTATTCCAGGACAAGTGAAGGCATCCACCCCCCTGGGGAAGGGAAGCAGTCCTTTATTCTGAGACCATAAGTAAAGATGTAGACCTTTCTTTTTGGGGTGGGGGAAGTGTTTCTTTATCTCAGAACAGTGTTAAGATGGAACTGGGTGTGTGAGGGTCCCAGCTTATTCCCCTTTTGTTGCCTTCCCTCACTCTCCCAAGTAGTGTGCCCCCTCCACAATAGTGCATTAGCCCAATCTTAGGAGTACGTATTGATGCCGCAGAAGAAGTCACAAGAGACGACTTTTTGGTGCACCTCCACCACCCCGCAGGGTCTTGGAACACTGTGCGAGATGGGGGAGGTACTGGTTTTTTATTTTTTGTAGAGGTGGTCCCTGTCCTCCAGGAGCTTACAGTCTAGCTGGGGAGACACAACTAATGCACACTTATACAATCAGTACAATTAGCGATTACCACGATATTGACCACAACTGCGTGAGACCAGGGAAAGCAAGATCAGTGAGGGGCTGGGGGCTCGGAGAAGGTGTTTTAGTAAAGATGGCATTCATTTACTGGTTGAATAGGTCCAAATTGAGTGACACATTTCTTTGGGGTAGGCTTAAGAGGCAGTGAGGGGGGGAAAGGGTACTGAGGGAGCAAAGACAGCAAGGCTGGAATGCACGTGTTGTAGGCAAGGGACAGTGAGAGGGCCTCACTCTGTTTCTTAACCCTCCTCCCTCACTCTTGCCCTCCAGTCCCGCCACACAGGCACGCGGTTGGTGCCTTGTCTGCTGCATCAAGATTCAGGGCTTCGGCTGGTGATGCTGGAATGTCCATTCTGCTGGCTGGTGCAGTTGTCTGGATCTCTGTGGTGGGGCCTGCTGGCACGGCCATGGCTGCGGGGCTGGGATGGCACTGTCCCAACTTGGTCCAGATTAGAATGCATTGCCTGTGCCCAGATCTCGGGGGTATGCTCCCCACACCCCCCCTCTTCCCTCTACCCCGCCCAGCAGTCGGAGGGGTGCAAAGGGGTTTGGAAGGGATCTGGTATTGTCATTGTCGGTTCTGCTTCTCCGGGGGCCTACCGGCCCCTCACTGACCTTGGCAAATGCTCCTCTGGCGAGAGAGCACAGGGGACCCCCCATTCCTGTGCGGCACTGGCTCCCATGCTGGCTGAGAAGCACAGGAGCACCTGGTGACACGGCCGCCCAGGGCTGGGGGCTGGGGCCTCAGTTGGGGGCTCGCTGCCGGCGCTCTCCCAACACCTGCCGCCCGGTCCTCGACACCGTGTATGCCAGCTTCTGCAGGGAGTACCTGAACACCTACAGCAAGAGACCCAGGACCAGCCCTTAGAGGCAGGCACCAGCAGCTAGCCTGCAGCGCTGCCGTGCCGCCCCCGCCCCACCCCCTACCCCGCCCGCCTGTCGGACTTAGAGAGGCAGGCGCGGGCGCAGCTTGTCCACGAGTCAGGGCAGCTGGAGCTTTTCCAACTGTGCTGAAGGCTGCATGGCAGCAAGCTGATTGGACCCACAACTTAGGTATACCTCACTTCTCGCAATGGGCTGTGTCCCTGGAGGATTTCGAAAAGCGAATCCTACCCAGTAAATGCAGCATTCCAGGAACACCTTAAAGGAAATATGCGATTCCTTTGGCAAAGGATTCCTTTAGCAGGGAATTCTTCCTGCAAGGGGTGCTTTTAGGGTAAATGATTTTATAGGCAAAGTGCTTTCTTTTGATTTTTTTTTTTTTTATTTTTACAAAGCACTTTGCCTCTATTTGATTTGTTTTTTTAAATAAAGCAAATTGCCCTTTTTTGGAAGTGCTTTTTTTCTTCCATTTTTCCTGCAAAGAACCGTTTCTAATTGTTTGCTTCAGAGCGCTTTTATCCGATTTTTTCCTGTTAGTTCCTTTGTCTGATTTTTTCTGCAATGCGCTTTTTATCTAAATGCATTTTTTCTTCCAAGTGCTTTTGCCTGATTTCTTTTTCCTGCAATGCGCATTTTCTCGAATTCATTTTTTCCCCCCGCGAATTACTTTTTTCTAATTCGTTGTGGGTTTTTAGGAAGTGCTTTTTTTTTCCCTGAGACGTGCCTTTTTCTAACTTATTTTTGGTTCCACCTTCGCAAGCTCTATATTTTTTAAAAAATTTCCCTGCAATGCGCAATTTTTTAAGGCGTAAAATTTTTGCTATACGATCATAAAGTCTCTTCGCAAAACAGAAGTGCCCCGCCTCCCTCCTGGGGTCGAGTTTGGATGTAGCGGGTTTTTCTTACCGCGTTGGTCGCTAAGAGCCTCGGCGATCGTCAGCGGCTGGCGCCCGCCGCGCCCCAACTCTTTGTTCCCGGTCGGGCGCGGGCGCACTGGGAAGGGTCTGCGCGAGGAGGAGGGCGCAGGGAACGCGCAGGGGCACGCGGTGCCAGCCGCGGCACTCGGGCAAGCAGGGACCGCGGCAATAAGGGTAGGATGGGTCCGGGAGGCGGCAATTAAGACGTGGGCCTGCCGGTTAGGGGGCGCGCATCGGGACCCCTCTCCCGCCCAGAACCTGGGCACACTTACCTGCAGCAGCACACGGAATATGTACCAGCCGATGATGAGCAGCTCAGCCGAGGCTGCCGCTACTGCCGCCATGGTTCCGAGAGCGGTGGGTTGAGAGCGAGCGCGGTTCGCCGAGGTCCGCCGATCTCTCGGAGTCCGCTGTTGGGCGCACTGCCGCAGCCGCGGTGGCCACGCCTTAAGTATCCGCCTGCCAGCCAAGTGCGCATGCGCGGGTTTTTTTTGGGGGGGGGGGTGGTCCATGAGGAGGGGTGGCCGGGGGCGCTTCTCATTCGCCAGGAGAGGAAAAAATAATCCATCTGCTCTTTCCACACCGACCCCCGCCTCCTGAGTTCCATCTTAGCCCCTTTCCAGAAGATTCCACTATGCCCGCTTTTAAATTTTAGTGTAAAATGGAGGGGAACTACAACTCTTGAGTAGTAGAGCAAAAGGCTGGAGTAGGGGATGCACGCCTTTTGGCACGGAACTCCTCGGAGCTGTGGCCTGCAAATTTGAGCCCAGTGTCCGGTGGCGCGCCAGGACCCACCTTGGGCACGGGTGGAAAACCTAACTTAGGTATCATCTACTCTGCAGGGGGAAAAAAAAAGATGCCCCTTCCCCTTCCCGGAGCCTCGGCTTCATAGGCCCCTGATCAGTGTACTCTTATTCTGATATTTGATATGCCTGTAAGCCCGTGTCCTCTGCTTCACTAGAGTCCCTGAGCACGGAACTTTTCCCTGATTTCTTTGCATCCCCCTTCTTACGGTTACTACAACAGTGATGATTGAAAGGAACTGAACCAGGGCACTGAACTCTAGGCGCAAAAGTGGTAGTCACCAAAAGTGGTAGTCCCCGGAATCTACCCTGTGGGAAGGATGTGGGAGGGATTGGCGCCTTTGTGTGCGGGCAAGGGATGAGATGAGCTCTCCCAGAAGTGGTCGGAAAATGCTCCGGGATCATTTCTGCTGGACAGATCTTCTCAACCTCTCTCTTCTGCTCCCCTCCCCCCCCCCCCCCCCCCCCCGTCCTCGCCCCAGGCCCTGATAGGTCTTAACACAGCCAGTGAGGCTCTTTGTACCCGTTGCGCTGGGCGGCTGGAGCTAGGAATGGGGTTTTGCTGCCGCCACCAGAGGGTTGTGGCTGCTGCAGGTCCATTTCCAGGCACAGCGGGAAGACCGCGGTCTGCAAGTTCAGCTCCGCACACTGGTGGCCCGCCACTGGAGAGCGCGCCTCTCCAGCAAGCTGCCTAGCCTAGCTCAGGGGCCAACTGGCATTTGCCCCTGTGTGAATAGAAAGTTAATTTCGATTAAAAGCTCACAGAGGTCAGGTTCTATACAGCGCCAGCAGCAGATGGAAAGTGTAAGTGATCCAAATGAGGTCAGTTTGGACAACCAAATAGCATGGTGATTTTTTTTTTTCTATGTTGACTTTCGAAGAAGTTGGCTGGTTTTGGCAAAATGATGCCAGGCTGCCATCTTAAAGCAAGATATTTGGTAGTGCTGCCGCTGCAGCTTCACAGAGAATTCAAAAATCCAGTCTCTGTGAACTCCAGCAGTGTGGTGCTTTAACTCTCCCCTGAGCACCTGCTGTTGCAGACACTAGATCCAGAACTGAACCCTGTTCTTATCTCGTGGGGGCACAGCACGGAGCCCGTGGCCATCCAGTGGTAACCACAGGGCGGTATTGTGAGGTCTGGGCCCCTTGAGGACGGGCTGCAGCCCCAGGAGGCGATACATGATCTCTGCTGGGCAGGGCCCAGGCAAAGCCAGTCCACTGTGCCGGACCTGCCCGAAGAGCCCTCTGGCCCAACTCCCCAGCAAGCCCAGGGGAGATACCCCAGGAGCTTCCTGAAACGGTGATGTGGAGAGTAGACTTCATGGGTGGGCAGGGAGGAAAGGGCATTCACATTTACTGTTGTTAACCATGATCCATTTTCCCAAATAAGTATACATTCTGTTCCTGTTTTTTTTTTTTTTTTTCTGTGTGTGTGTGTGTGTGTCTGTCTGTCTGTTTTTTGTCTGTCTGTCTGTTATGTTGACTTTTCTCTTCAGGATCCCTGCTGCCTTGGTGATCCCAGGCTGACAGCCAGAGAGCACAGCGGCTCAGCTCCTGGAGAGTGAGGGTTGAAGAAAGCGGAGGGCAGCTGCCTGCGCCCGCTGGCTCCCATTAGGTCGGTTCCTGCAGCGGTGCCCGGTGGCCTTGGTGAAGGCCCTGCCCAGCAGAGATCATGTATTGCCTCCAGTGGCTGCTGCCCGTCCTCCTCATCCCCAAGCCCCTCAACCCCGCCCTGTGGTTCAGCCACTCCATGTTCATGGGCTTCTACCTGCTCAGCTTCCTCCTGGAGCGGAAGCCTTGCACAATCTGTGCCTTGGTTTTCCTGGCAGCACTGTTTCTCATCTGCTATAGCTGCTGGGGAAACTGTTTCCTGTACCACTGCTCTGATTCCCCGCTTCCGGAATCGGCGCACGACCCCGGCGTTGTGGGCACCTAACAGCCTGCCCAGTTAGCTTTCCAAGGAAGCAGAAGATGGGAGGGGAGGCATTGACATAGGTCATAAAGCATTGGAGTTTCAAATCCCGCAGCCCCGCGGGTGCCACATTCCTGACGGCGCCTTTCTTGGCCTGTGATGTTTTATCCTTATAATGTGAATAATGGCACTGACCGGTGCTTTTATTGTAGAGTCCTGTAGTCGTGGGTGGTCTTGTGATTGTGTGTGTTCTGTCCCCATCTCGATTCCCCCCCACCCTAAGGCTGGCAGGATGGTCACCCCCCTCGCCTCATTCCTGCGAGGAGTCTGCACCCATCCTGGTCAACCGTCCCAGCATGACCTGGGCAGATAAAATGCCAGTCTCGTCACCTCTGTGACCCCTCCTTATCAGGGTCTCTTCCCTTCCCAGAATGTTACCCCCTTCAGTCCCTCTCCTGGTTTCCCTTTAGTTCTCTTCTACTCCTTTCCTTTTTGGGGGAGCACCTGTGCTAGACAGGGCTCATTTTTGCACTTATCTCGAATTTAAAAGAGATTGCTGACGCCCGAGAGCCTCGCTTTTTCATCCTCCTTTCCCCAGTCGGCAGCCCAGACAAATACGTGTCTTGACTGTTTTTTGTCCACAAATTTCCAGTATTTTCTCCACGTCGTTTTTAAGAAAGAAGTAACATACTTGTTGCTCTTTCACCTGGGTGTCTGGATTCATGCTTACCAGCCCAGGCTCACTTTCTTTGCCCTTCCTCCTGCCTTTCTCAACCGTCCTGAGGAGGGGGGGGGGCCTCCCTCTGTCTCCTGTGCATGCTCTGCAGGATTAAGGTGTGGTGTGTCCACGTAGATGTAGCAGTCCCCAGCCGAGTGAATGGGAGAGTACTTGTGTGTTTCATAACAGCCATGATCCCCTTGATAGGTGTTTGGGTATTTTTTGGTGTGCCGTGAGTATGTGTGTGTGTGTGTGTGTGTGTGTGTGTGTGTGTGTGTATACAGATACATGTGTATATTCCTTTTAAAGAAGCTTTATTGAACGTGTTCTGATTTTGAGGTTTAGCAATAGCTAGCTATAGTAGGTGGCGCTACAGTTTTTATTTAGCATGGGGATTGCAGGGTGACCAGCACACTGGACTCCAAGGTGGTTCAGACAAGACAGAGAGGAGCAGTGGCCATCGTCCTCGTGCCAGGAGCTCCTTCAGTCCTGCGCATATAGACTGTACGTTACGAAGAATACACAGGAAGACTTTGTGACTGTCACTTGCTTTTTTGCTTTTTCTGCGCTTCAGTAACAAGTGTTGGCAAACGAGACTTTCTCCTGGCCCCTGCCCACTGGGGACCGGCATGGTTGTCCGTCCAGTCTAAATCATCCATCTTTCTCTTGCCTGAGTGGGAAAGGCGGTGGGCCAGGCAGAGGACAGAACTGGAGGCAGTCCATCTAGGGAATGGGACTGTGAGGCCACACTTGTGGAACATTTGGACTGCTATTCTGGAGCTTTTATTTTTGGTGTGTTCGTTGCACAGCTGTTTGAAATGTTTAATAAAGCTTTATAAACTTTACTTTGTGGTTTTATATGGCTGCAGTCCATTTGGGTTGTGGTGTTGGATTTCTACATTGGTGGGGGGCAGGGGATAGCATGGAGGGGCTGAGTCCTTGGCGCCAGAGTACCTTAGCCCGAAAATTTGATCTGCTCTCTGGAGAGCAGATGGTGGGGTTGGGGGAGGGGGAGCAGGGGGCAGGCCAGGCGGTGAACAGGAGGGAGTCTGAAAGTTTTTAGAGATGAGACATTTGTGTTTCTCAGCTCCCATGGCCTCTCGCCTGAAACTGTTTCCCTCCATAGGAGATTTGAGTAACCGATCCCTTGACAAACAACTTAGGACAGCTGGAGCTCTAATCGTCAAGGATTTTTTTGGTGCTGCTTTTGAAGTAAAAATAAAGTGAAACCCCTTATGGCATTTCAAGTGGAAAAATAAATAAGGATGGCTTCCAACCAAGGGGCTTAAGGTGGTGGCTGGAAGTGCGAGAGTGTGGCAGGTACTGTGGCTGTGACCTTTGAGACAAAGCAAGTAGCTTGTCAAGGATCTATGCTGGGTGTCCACCTCTCAATCTCTTTTCCTTCTAGAAAACCTCACTGAGCACTGCTGTCCAAAGCACAGTGCTGTTGTAAGGGTTTATAGAGGTAACCGTTGCAAAAGGGCTTTGGTGATTTCATAGGTCACATGTCTTATCTAGATTTTTAATTTATTGCCATAAAGGTTTGTATTTTCTCCTGCCCCTTTTAAATTTCCCCATTGTCAGTTTGTCCCTTTTTTCATTCCTAGCATTGCTTGTCCATGCTTTCTTTTTTCTTGACCAAAACTTGCCAAAGATTTATTTATCTTAAAGATATTTTCAAAGACTTGAACTTGTATTGATTATATATGCTGAATATTTTCTGTCTGGTCCTCTTGTGCTTTTACCTCTGAATTCTTCTTTTCTGGATATATTTCATGGTTCAACAAAGTCTTGACAAGCTGCAGAGTCCTACACATGGAGAGGAAGATATATTCAGCAAAAACTGAGCCCTTGTATGAGGCTTGCCGGGGATTTCGGGGCAAGACCCAGGCCTGACCCTCCAGGAGCGCATGATTCTAGCCTAGTGGGGAAGACTTAAGAAAATAGACAATTGCAAATTCCAAAAACAAAACAAGCAAACAAACAAGGCTTTTGTGGCCCCACTCTCCTGTGGAGGCACCTGGATGATAAATGAAGCCAAGATTATTGTTTATTTTGCTCTTCCTCAGAAAGCAGCTTTCTGTTGTAGGTCAAGCCCGCTTAAGAGTTACAAACAGGCCTCCCTCTGAAAGATTTGTGGCCCTTTCCCGCAGGGAGCCTGCAGCCCACTCCCCCCCAAGGTGACTGCCAAATCAGCATTCTGTCTGCGAGGCAGGGCTGCTTTCCACCTTGGCAAGGCAGTACCGGCAAGCACCCTGCCTTCTCTTTCTGAAACACCTTTCAGGAAAATGAAAAGTAGATACCTCTTTGGGAAAAGAACAGGGGCACTGGGCCTTCAAAAATAATGCTGTGCGATCCCTCTGGTTGCTGTGGCTTCCAGTGTGAAATGGTTGCTCACAGGATACCTGGTAACCACAAGACCCCTTGAGGCTTCTGTCAGAACTGCTCTGTGCCCTGCTCTGGACCTCACCTTCCTTATAGATAAAATGTGGTATTTGGAGCAAACAGTTCCTAACCCTAAATACTGGGAATCCTTCATAGGGTTCTTAAAGTGCTCCTGGATGCACTTGAGGAAGGTGACTGAGCTCTGGAAAGGTGGCAGTGCCCTTGCAGGACAGCCTGCATCTGCTTTATGATTCAGTGTACCCTGTGAACCTAGATATGCCTCTGTCAGGAAGCCTTCCTGAACTTCATCCCTCTGCCTGAAGATCACTTGCCTAGAGCTCTTTGCTCAACCCTCTGTTGAGTGGCAGTGCTAGTGCTTCTGCTCATCAGATGTCCGCTAAGCAGTGACTTGGTTTCTCCCGCCCCTCAGGGGAACCTACACTGTTATTCATTCAGTCAGGGGGTAGGAGTGGGCCTGAGGGCCACACAAAGTAGACAGTGCCTGCCATTAAGGAGTCATCCAGGCTAATGGGAAAGGGTAGGATATTGGGTAAATAATCCCACCAATACATATAAAACTATGAATGGCGGCAGGTGCTATAACAGGAGTCCAAAGGGGGATCTGATGCAAGCCAGGGAGGATTGATGTTCAGGCTGAGACCTGAGGACAAATAAATGTTTGGGCAGTGAACTAATAAATGAGATGTTATTTCTCAGCATCTCATCAAGCATCTCTATTCTTGAAGATAAAGAAATGGGGCTGAAAGTCAAATGAAGGGCCACCAGTAGCTGGCTGCCCTAGAATCAAAGCCCCAGAAAGCTTTTGGGGATAGAAGTCAGGCTATTCAAAGCTTCAAGAACTGTACTGGAAGATACTGAGGGGCCTGAGGCTGACATGCTGGTGGCGGGCCCCCAAACAGTGCTGAGGAACTCTTCGATTTCCAGCTGACTTGGAAGCATCACAAACAGGGATCTGGTGGGAATAGGGGATGACCCAATCCGAACAGCATTTTTAAGGTGAGATTCTTTCAGCAAGGAACAGGACAGCTAACATTTGAGTAGTGAAGGCTATAGTGCTGTTGAGAAGGCCATTGTCCTGTCTGGCTCCTGAGAAACGGAAAAGTGGATCTAAGTAGTGATGGTGGTTGGAGAGATGAAGGGAGGAGAAAGTAAGCTGGGGAGGGAGGAGGATGGAGAAAGGTGATGGAAAGTTGCCTCCCATGGAACAGCTTCAGGAAAGGAGGCCAGAGAAAGGTTATTACCAGTGTCTAGTCCCCTGCATCCAGTGCAAAGCTCACCCCTCACCCTCTACCCACCCCATAATGGGTGAGAGGGTCACCACTCTGAAAAGAGGGAAGAGCAAGGAAGTACTCTTCCCAACAAGTACTGTAAGGTGATCCTGACTCAGAGGGGTTTATCCAGCCTCTGCCCAGTACTTTGCCTCACCACTGTCTTCCCAAAAGCCAGAAGAAGGGTAAGTTTGGTCTGCCAAACTTCAGAGAAAGAAGTCAGTATCTTGAGAAAAACTTTAATGATAGAGTGGGCTTGGGGAAGGGATAAACCTGGCCCACCAATGGCTGAAGACTTCATATGGAAGCCATTGGTCTCCCTTTAACGTATTGGGACTCAAACAGTGGGTGGGAGTAGACTTGGGGAACAGTTTAGGACCAACAGACCTTGAGAGGTGAGCTTCAGGGAGCCCTGGGCCCTATGCCCCCAACTTTGTGACCACACCTCCTGGAGCCTGTTTCCTCACCTGGACATCTTAACATCCACTGTAGCCTGGCTCAAGATGCAGTCTTCACAGATGTTATTCCCTTTCTTCTGTGGCCGTCCACCTATAACCCTTACTGGGCTCAAGCCTCTTAGGGATGTGATCTGATCATCCAACTCTCCTGCTCATTTGTTCATGCTAAAGCATTTGTCAGGTCCTGTGCCAAGCTTTGAGAAGCTGATGCAGAACAAGACCATGCTGTCCTTGAGCTCAGCTCAGCAGGAAGGAGGCACCCTAGCAGCCCAATAGGCAGATCTTTGGAGTGCCAGATCTAGCCTCTCACCTCTTTTCCTGGGCAGCTGTGGGGAGTCTACACTTGGCCAGCTCAGCACTTCTGCCAAAGCTAAACCCTCAGCCAATTCCCTGCCCCACACTGGTGGTTGCAGCCCTCTAAGGAGGCCCGACCCCCACCCACTTCCATTTCCCATGTGACTTTGTTCTCTTCTGCTCACTCTTCCAAAGGCCTCTGTTCCCTGTATATATGCCAGGGAGGGGACTGCACCAGACCGGAAGTCTTTAACATTTCCAGAGCCATCAGTGAACTTCACCCTTGTTATTTCACTACCCTTGTTATTTCTTAGAGATATAGGGTGAAAGTGTGTTACAATAAGCAAGTGTTTCATGAAAGGATTTTTTTTGCTTTAAAGACTAAACTTCAAATCTATTGGGTGCAGGATCTGAGAGTCAGGGCACACTTGGGAAGATCCCTGAGGGAAGAAGGCAAACAAAGCCCATCAGTGACTCCCTGTTGCCTGTGCTCCCAACTCAGGTTGGCCATCAAAACCCTGTACAACCCTTGAGGGTGGGCACTTGGGTCTTCATCTCTTGACCAGGCATCGCCTGACCAGACCTGGCTGGGAACCTGCTGATTAGCTGGCCAGGGGAGTGGATGGAAGGATGGCTCTAATCTGGGACTTTCTAAGGATTTAGGTGGCCCAGTCCTTCCTACAAGTAAGAAAATTCAGTTTGTGTCCCAGTGTCTCCTTAGCTACTCTGAAGTGACAATATTTTCCAGCCTCCAGATGAATAGTTCATGCACAGAAATCACGGAGACTACTATTTCTCAGATATGTGAGAATAGCCTTGTAAAAGGCTCTACAGCCTGGCATGCTCCTGCCAACAGGTGGCTATGAGTCACCTGTTTTCTCTGGGCCTCAATTTCCCCATGTGCACAATGAGGCAGTTGGACTAGGTAATCTCGAGTTCCTTTCCAGTTCTAGCATCGCCTTCAGATGCCCTGGTACCTAAGCAGTCATTGGACAGGTGGTGACTCCAGGGTCTGGGTCAAGTCCACATCTTGGAACACGGATGAATCTTGGTGATGGCTGCAGCCTCCAGAAGATGAGCTTGGCAGAACTGGCTGGGAGATTTTTCTGCCACTGGCAACATGTCCTGGCAGAGTTGATGCAGGTAGGTTGATGCAGATGAGGGGCAGGGTTGGGCTCTCCCTTCTCTTGTGATCCCTGTATCATGCTTATTTGCAGGATCAGAAGCCTCCAGAACTGGTGGGTGCTGGCTAGATTCAGCCATTCATATTGGCAAAGCGGGTAAACCGTCTTTTCACACACTGTCCTGGGAGGGCTTCCAGAAAGGTTTTCTTCCATTCCTTGAAGTCCTCTCTCTATTTCATTGTTTGTGCCTGGAATCATACCTTCTCATAGCCTTCCAATTCCCCATCCAGGTGGCATGTTCTGTGAGAAGATTGTGCCTCTGATGCCATAACCAGTCAGGAATGATTTAGCTCAGAGTCAGAGCCATGAGAGTAATTCTTGTCCAAAATTGGGGCTCTGACTATTGAAAGAAAAATATTAATCCATTTCCAGTGTCACCTCAGAACACACACCCAAGTTCAAAACCTATTTTAAAAAGTCAAAAAGGAGATATGAGCCCATTAAAAGCCAGGGAAGAAATGAATTGGATAATTAATGAGTGAATGGAGAACCCCACTAGGGTAAAAAGCAACAAAATGACATCAAGCAGGCAAAGACCAGCCAGTCTGACTACATCAAAACTAAGTATTTCCAAAGTCAAACCATACCACAAACAGAACCAAAAAGCAATGGATAAACTATTTGCAGATCCATATGTGTAAAAGGACACAAGCAAACCTTAATAGTAAAAATGCAACCAAGAAGTATATACCTAAATCGACCTTACAGAAGAGGAAATAGAACTGATTCAAATTTTTTTTGAGAAAATAATCCACTAATAACCAAAGATCAACAATAAAAAACAATAAGGAGTGATGCCTGGATGGCTCAGATGGTTAAACTTTCAACTCATGGTATCGGCTCAAGTCATGATCTCAGGGTTGTGGGACTGAGCCCTGCATCAGGCTCCATAAGCATGGAGCCTGCTTAAGATTCTCTCTCTCCCTCTCCCTTTGCTCCTCTCTTGGAAAAAAAAAAAAAAAAGGAAATATGAGTTTTCACCAACAAATTAAGGGGGAAAGTTTAAGGATACCCAATGCTGATGAGGATACAGTTGGCCAGGCACTATTATTCAGTGCTAAGGGGACTGTGAATTGGTGTAAACTTTTTGAAAAGTAGTATGAGAGTCAAAGAGAAGGAGCAAGATGAAAGTTTCAAGAAAGGGCAAGTGGCCTATATATTTACACATTTATTGTCTACTTTGTGTCAGGCATGGTGCTAGGTATTAAAATATGAAAATAAATGAGATAAAGCATATCTTGGGCATATAGTCAAAGAGGTAAGATACACAGATACTAAAATGATATGTACTAAGTAAGAAGGCCAGAGATGTGCTTGGGACATGAGCAAAGCATGGAGCAGCTAGGATGGGTGGTGCAAATGTGAGGCTTTATGGGAGTATCTGGGGGGTTCTTAGAAGAGATGCCCAAATGAGCAAGAGTCAGACAGAAGTCAGCATCATGAATGAGCTCGTAGATAGTTCAGGATTGCCAGAGCATGAAGTAAGAAGTAGGGGATGGAGAAGCTGGGACCAGATCACACAGTGCCATGTCTGTCCAGTTGAAGAGCTGGGTCATCTTCCTCTTGACAAGAGGGGGCCTTTGAAACACTTTGAGCAGCCAGGTCCCATGGTAAGATTTATGTTTTAGGGTGACTACTCTGGTTGCTTGGAGACATTTGGAAGGGCAAAGACTAATGAGATGATTGCGTTGGTCCAAGTAGAAAGGGCAAGGCCTGAATTAGGGCAGGGGCCAAGAGGATGGAGAGAAGGTAAAGTTAGAAAAACCTAAAAAAAAAAAAAAAAAAATACCTGCTGGCTGAATAATGGCTGGGTTAAAGAAAGTCAAGGGTGCCTTCCCTGTTTCTGTCTTGGGTGACTGGGTGGATGAAAGAATACCCAAGAGAAAGGACAGACTTAGGGGCTGGAGGAAGATTGTTGAGCTCAATTTAGGACAGGTTGAATGAAAGGTGGGCGTCCAGGTGGAGGTGGCCCACAAGGAGCTAGGGAGAGGGTTTGGATCCAGCGGGAAATTTGAACAAAAGATTTGGTTTATAACTGATTGCGATTGTAGCTGTGGGCTTTGATGGAGAACTAGGGATGAGCTTGAAGGAGAAGGTGCAGAATTCCCAGAGCAGGGCCAGATACTGAGCTGTGATGGGCATTTTAAGAATGGATGCAGGAGAGGACCTGCCAAGGAGACTGAGGAAGAAGGGCTAGAGGAGAAGACCAGAAAAGTGGGCATCCCAGAAACCCCGGGAGGTGAGATTTTCCATGGGTCAGTGTGGCTACTGGTAGGCCCGATGCACAGAGGTCAGGGGAGAGGAGGGCATCTCCCACACCTGGTTTTGGGGTCCTTTGCCACAGCAACTCTGGGGGAGGGATGACCTGGAGTCTGGCCGAGAAAGCAAGAGAGGAAAGGGAGAGCTGGGGGGGACAGCAGGACCCAGGAAGCTACTGTGTCTTACCCGCTGACATTTGGAGGGCAGAGGGCTATGGCAGCCAAGTTTGAGGAGCAGGGACGGGTCACACAAGGGGCCCCGGGAATGGTGAGATTAAGTGTGGAGGTGAAGGGATTTAGCCTTGTTGGTGGAAAGAGGCAAAATTAAATCATGTACATCTTAGGAGGTAACCTGATCTCCATGTTCTTCTGGAGGCTTTTTCTCTGCCCTCTGGGCACTGACTACAGCTCTAATTAGCAGTAGTTTCATCCTGCCTCGTGTCTGGGGCCATGTCTTCCTCGTTTCTTGTACCTTTTGGCACCTAGCAACAGACAGCGAGCTAGGTAGAGGCAGAATAATTATCTTCTGCTTGAAATCAAATGCCTGAAATGGAGGTTCAGAATTCTGTTTCATCACAAAGGTTTTATGACAATTCCCAGGAAATCAGTGAACAAGGAAATAAAATTCAAGGTTGCAGCTGCCTTGGATGTGAGGCTGTCTGCATCTCAGGAGATACAACCTGTAATCCTCTGTGGGCAGAACTCTACAGTTTACGTGGTGGATCATTATGTTTGTCTCATAACCCCATCCTCCCACCCCAGGTGAGGCACACAACTACCACCAGCCCCATTTAACAGGTTAGGAAACAGAGACTTGGGGGGGGGCAGGAAGGAAGGAGAGAGTGATGGACAGTGAAGTGGGTGAAGACCCAGCACAATCTGAAATGCTACATTCAGGGTCTACTAACACATGGTATCTCCTAGACATTGAATAATTCTCTTCCTTTCATGTTGGAATAGAAGTCAAAGTCAAGAGAGAGCTTTGGTCTAACTGGCTCAGCTCAAGCCTGGTGCCACCCCAATGGGACCTGGGTGGTAAGAAGCAGGAGCTGGAGGAGGGGCCTCTAGCTTCTGTGTGCAAGAGCAGCCCAGATCTCATTATAGCCACATAAAATAGAGAACAGGAAACTACCGTAAATATAACAAGGGGCATTAGGAGGAATGAGAGATCCTAGAAAGCCTAAACCCTAAGACATCCATTACAAGAAGTAACCAGCCCAGGGGCAGAGAGATATAATAGGAAACCAAGCTCCAGATAAGAGAGGGAGGGGCCTGAATTATACCAGTAGAGATGAAGAGAAATAGATCAGAAACTTGTAGTAGCTAAAAACCAAAAATAATTGTGTGAGTCACTGTCAGGTAAGAGGCTAAAGATGAGGGTGACTCCCATGTGCCTTGGTTGGCCCTGGGTTGGTGGCGGGAAGGCCCCTGTGATGAGAAACACAGCATGGGGAGCCAGTGTGAGGAGTGCGGCAGTGTACTCAGATATAGCCAAGGGGTCAGGGCCACAGCCAAGTGGAGCCCAGCAGGCACTTGGATCTGGGCTCTGGGGCTCAGGGAGAGATTGGACTGGAAGTACTGGCCCAGGGCCAAGGCCACTTTGAGAGTAAAAGGGAAGCCCGAGAATGAGTGAGATCACCAGAAAGAGAATGGGACAGGGCCCAGGGTAGAATCATGAGTTACAGTGTCATGTGAGGAGCCAATCAAGGTGAGAGCAGGTGACAAAAGGGAAGGACCTCAGAGATACGACAAACAACTAGGAGAGGGGTTGCCAGGGCAACCAAGGGAGTGAAACATTCCAAGGAGAAAGTAATCAACTGTTATCAAATGCAGCAGAGAACTCCGATAAATAAAGATAGAATTTTTTCTTTGGATTTCATGATTAGTAAGTTTTGGGTGACCTTAATAAGAACATTTGGTGGGGGGGTGGGTAATGGAGCATAAACTGAAATAACCATGTGAAGGGGAGGCGATTTTGTCACTAAGTCCTTTGAGGAGTGTGGAAGAAGGACTCGGAGAGGTCAAAGATTAGGGGTGTACGAAGATACGAGCAGGTTTATAGGAAGACATCAGCTCCCAAGTGCAATAAGCATTGTTGAATGACAAAAGTTTATTCATTCTACGTGTTCTAACTCAGTGCCTATTATGTGCCTGGCAGTGTGCCTAACAGCGGGGATATAGGCAGAATCCCTGTTCCCGTGGAGCCTGCGGAGTAGAAGAGGAGAAAGAGATGAATGAAATAGTGGCGCTTATTGGTCCACAACAGGGGCAGGCACTCTAAAGGAAGAGAGCCATGTGACAGGCGGACCTGTCCTAGGCTGACTCCAGGAGGCTTCCCTGAGGAGGTGACACTTGAACCAAGTTGTTAAGAAGGGAAAGGAGTTAATTAGAGAAAATTGGGGAAAAACATTCTGGACGAAAGGAACAGCCTGTGCAAAAGGAGATGAAGCGAGACTAGAAAGGCAGGCAGTGCTGGCTGTGCGGGCCCATGGAGGCCAGGGCTGAGCTCCTGCCCACATCCTGGAGCAAGGGGAGCAGGGCCAAGACCTGCTCTGGTATGTCACGGTCATCTGAGACTCTCTGTGCTATGGAGAAATCAGAAGAAGCACAGGGAGACTTAGGGAGACCAGTTAAGGAGTTTTTGTGGTCATGGTAGACCGGATTTAGACACAGTCAACATAGTCTGGTTAGTCTTGGTGCTGATGGAATGAAGTCGGGCAGGGAGAGGAGGTATTCAGAATGACCCCTACATTTCTGGCTTGCCTTACTAGTGAGGTGGCAATGCCATTCTCAGAACTGGAAAGCCCTGGAAAGGGACTAAGTCTGAGAGGCAGACTCCAAGGCTGGTGGTACAGAGCTGAGACATCCAAATGGAGATGGGAAGGGAGTGGCTGAATACAGATATCCAGAGACCAAAGTAAGAAATTACAGAGATGGGCTCAGAGTTCCTGAGGGATCCCAAATGTGAACTAAAGTAGTGTTAGGTTTCTGGAATATCCTGAGGATATGAAGGGTGGCTGAGGAAGAAGAGGCCAGAAATGGAGCCCAAGAAGCACCAACACTTGGGAGCTATAAAAGAAAAGAAGGATCTTCCTAGGACACTGAAGAGAAAGGACCAGAGAGGTCTTTTGGCAGAAGGATGAAGTGATCAGCAGTGAGTATCAGGGGGGTCAGAGTATCAGAGTATCCAGAGAGGTCAGGGGGACAGGCCTGATCTGCGGGCCCCTCCCATGTACAACTGCCCAGTACAACTGCTGATTGGCACCCAGCAGGGCCCGTGTTCTGGACCTTTTGGGGACTTTGACCGAGGCAGCTTGGATGGGGGTCGATAAAAGAGAGAAAGGAAGAGGGAGCAAAGTCTAAGGTTTTAAATTTTAATCTTAAAGGAAAGAGCAATGATGGCATAAGAATTCTGAGGGAAGCAAGCCTGAGTGATGAAGTGATTAAGGATGGAGACAATTAGTGTGAAATGAGCTCCCAAAGGGGTTGGGATCAAGTAGAGAGGTGGATAAACTCGTTTGGGGCAATGTGTATTGGACTGAATGGGGCAAAATTAAATTATATACCTTTCAGAGAGTAACTTATCTCCATGTTCTTTTGGGAGCTTTTATTTGACCTGTGTACTGACTACAGTGTTAATTAGACCCATTGTATTCTGTCTCGTGGCCAGGATTGTGTCTTATTTTTTGTGTTTCTTAGCACCTAGCAACAGGCAGTAAGCTCTTTGGGTGCCAAATTGGTATTTTCTGCCTTGGAATCAAATATCTGAAGTCAATGGTCAAACTTTTTGACCAAAAATAATCTATGACTTCTCCAGAATGCAGGAAAGAATTGGGGCATTGTCATGAGTGGCAGGGGTTTGGGTGGGTGGATGGGTGCAGAAAAAGTAGAGGAGGAAGCTCCCCTCCCATCCTTGTAAGCGCCATGACTTATGCATGTTTATATTCATCATCCCAAGTGACCTTCATATCCCCACCCCACCCCCAGCCATGAGACAGAGCATTACCCAATTTAACAGAGGAGGAGGGATCCCTGGGTGGCGCAGCGGTTTAGCCTTTGGCTCAGGGTGCGATCCTGGAGACCCGGGATCGAATCCCACGTCGGGCTCCCGGTGCATGGAGGCTGCTTCTCCCTCTGCCTGTGTCTCTGCCTCTCTCTCTAGCTCTCTCTCTGTGTGACTATCGTAAATAAATAAAAATTAAAAAAAAAAATAACAGAGGAGGAAACCGAAGCCAGAGGAGGAAGTGCCTTACTGACACAGCACACGTGGCGGGAACTAGGTTCAGACCTCAGTGCATATAGTATAACAGTCCTTCCTAGGACCAGGCTAAGCTGGAGAGAAAGAGGAAGAGAGGGGGCCCATGAGGTGCAGGTGGAGATTCTCTGCAGGTACTTGCAGAAGAGTGGAGGTGTGGTCCAACTCCAGACCTACCGGATATTAAAGCATCGAACCAAACCACAGCGATGAAATCCACAGTGCTAGCACAAAAGCAGGTAGCACTCTTGCGTAAGCACCCCCACTGCATGAATGATAAGTACATTATCTCTTTGAATCTAAAACGTATGTATTTTTAAAATTTTTAAGTCTTTAACCCATCCGAAATGTATTATCATGTATGGTGTAACACAGAGATCTGATCTGATCTTTTTCCAGATGGATAACCAGCTTGCTAAGCACCATTTATTATCCCAACACCATCTTTTCTCCCAGTTCCCTATGTCTAGACTATTCAGATCTGTTGATCTATTTGTCTACTTCTGGGCCAATACCAAACTTTAATGAGCAGAGCTTTCTTTTACTGCCTGATAAGGTAAGTACCCCCTCTCCTTGGCCCTTGTTCTTTTTAAAAATTACCTTGGTCATATTGCACATTTACTTTTTCATATACATTTCAGAATCAACTTACCAAAGTTCCAGGATAAAAATCTTATTGGAATTTTGAATGAGATTGCATTGAAGGGAAAAGGAACACCTCTAGGATGCCAGTTCTCATCTGTGAACATGATATCTGTCTCCATTTAATCAGAGTCTTATCTCTTGGATTTGATTTTTAATGCCTTTTAATAAAGGTCACCCACCTTTGCAATAAAGGTTTTTCACACTCTTTAACTCAGGTTTATTCCTGAGTACCTTATCTGTTTTGTTGCTTTTGCAAGTGGGAAGAGTTTTCCTTTTCCTCTTCTGGCTTTCCAAATTCTAGTCAATTTACTAATCACTCTGCTTCATTCACAGACACACTCAAAGTAAATGTGCTTTGTCCCTGGGCACATAAATGAGAACACAGCACACATGTAAAGCAGAGCTAATTGGCTAGAAATGAATTAGAATTTTTGAATTAAATTTTAATTATACAAGTAATACATGAATACCTTTTCCTTTAAATAAAATTAGAGTGTTATAGAGAAAGTCTCTGCTGGACTCCCCCCCCCCCATGCCCCCAATCTTTGCCCCAGGCCCCCTCTCCTTTAGAGATAGCTGCTGCTCTTAGCTATTTACTTAAAATATTTTCTTATGCCCATTGAAAGACCTCTTCTGTTCTCTTTTCGTGTGTGTTTCTTTGTACAGACATGGTATGTACACACTGGAGGTGTTGCTCTCAGGTTAGTGTACCCTGCAAGATTCCTAGTGTAGCTCGTTGCAGCTGGCGACTGGTGGCCATAATCGATTAGACCACGTTTGATTTCCTTGCTTCCTGTTAATTGACTGTTAAAATGTTTCCAGTTCCATTCCATTAAGACAAATCTGTGAGAGCATCCTTGTACATTGCCTGTTTTGCACATGTACAAGTGTTTCTCTGGGACAGATACTTGAAAATGGAATTGATGGGTCATAGGATACATACATCTTGAATTCTAATAGGAACCACTAAAATGTTCTCCGAAGTACCTTACTAATGTAATCTCCTGCCAGCTGCATATGAGCATCCATTTCCCAGGCTGTTTACAAGTTTTACATCTATAACCAGTCTGATGAGTGAAAAATAGTATCTTGTTTCCGTTTGAATTTTTCTGATTTACCTACAAGACTGAAGTCTTCATGTATTTACTGTCCATATTTATATTTCCTTCTCTGGACTGCTTGTCCACATCCTTTGCCTATTTTTTTAAAGTTTTTTTCTTTTGTCTTTTTGCTATTGATCTTTAGGAGTTCTTTATGTATTTTGAATACTAATACTTTGTTATGTATATTGCAAATGTTTTCTACATTGTGATTCTTGTTACTTAATTATATGGTATCTTTTGTCTCAGAAATTTAAAATTTGATAAATCAAATTTATCAATCTTACTTTTATGTCTTTTTTACAGTCTTATTTAAGAACACTTTTGCTATATGAAGGCCATAAGCATTTCCTGTGTTTTCTCTAAAAATTATAGTTTACATATAAATATATATTTAAGCATTTGTACTATATACACGAACTAAATTCTATATGGATGGATCTTAGGATCTGACTTTAAACTCCCCATTCCCAAATAGATAGGTAATTGTCCTAACATCATTTATGTAATAATATATCATGTCTCCGCTGATTTAAAATTGCTACCTTCACCTGACACTAAATTCCAATGTGAGTCTATGTCAGAGCTCTTTCTGGTCCACTGATCTATTTGTCTACTCCTGAGCTTGATAATATGCTTTACCAACTGGCAGGACAAATCCCACCCTCTTTGTTGTTTTTGCAAAATTGCCTTGGTCATCCTTGCATATTTGTCCCACCACATGAATTTTAAAATCAGTCTGCCGGGTTTCAGGAAAAATTTCATTGAGATTACTTTGAGTTTACGGGTAAGTTTGAAGAAAATTGGCATCTCTGGCATATTTGGTCTTCCTACCAGTACACAGTGCCAGTCTACCTCTCTTAGGCCTGGTCTTATATGTCTTCCTGGGAAGTTTTACATGTTCCTCTGGTCAAAGTCTTGCATATTTCTTGATAAATTTATTCCTGGATTTTTCTTAGGTCTGGCTGTCACCTGAGAATAGACCTCTCCTTTGTTTGTTTGGCCCTTGTTTTTCTTTATTCCATTTCAACCTGTTTACTAATCGCTGTGCTTGGTTTGCAGACACACACACAAAGTAACTGTTCTTTCTTCCTGGCACAAACATATGAGCATAACCAAACACATGGAGCTGGCATAATTGGCTGAAAACAAATTAGAACCTTTTTAAATTATACTTTAATTAAACACGCAGAGCATGAATACATTCTCCTTTTTAAAAGTAGAACAATATCAATATAGCTAAAGTTTCCTTTGGCCACCTGAGATCCTAGTGCCTTCCCTTTCCATGGAGGTGCCACTATTCCCAGTTTTATATATTGCCTTCCATAGTAAATATGTAGTATTAATGGAAGCATTTTAAATTAATTATACCACATCAGAGGAATTATACTTTATCCTGCATTTTTTCACTCATTATCACATTTTTTAGATCTACCCATGTTGTTGACATACCAGCTCTTGTTCATTCTTTTAACACGTATGTGGTACTCTGTCACATGACTGTACCATGTTTTCCCTATTCTAGCATCCAAGACCCTGTCAGGACTCCCCCCCGCCCCGCCCCCCGCATCATGAAGAATGCTGCTGAGAGGGGCGCCTGGGGGGCTCAGTTGGTTAAGGAGCTGCCTTCAGCTCAGGTCATAATCTCGGAGCCCTGGGATTGAGCCCCACATTGGGCGCCCTGCTCAGCCAAGAGTCTGCATCTCCCTTTCCCTCTGCCCTTCACCACCCACTCTGCTGCTCGTGCTCTCTCTTTCTCAAATAAATAAATAAAATCTTTAAAAAAATTAAAAAGTTTGCTGCGGAGAACATTTTGGTACCGACCTCATCCTGCAATGTTTCTGTGGGGTAGGTACTGAGAGTGGAACTCTGGCCCCTCTGGTGCCCACTATTGTAGTGTTAATAGAAGTAGCCCAAGTTGGTTCCTGGAGTGGCTATGACAATTTCAACTCCCTCCACAAGTAAGTGTAAATCCTTATTTTTCCAGACCATTGCCAGCTTTTAAAGTTTCCAAACCTCAGGGGTAAAAAATGGTTTCTTCTTGCTTTTTTTTTTTTTTTTCTTCTTGCTTTAATTTGTGTTTTCCTGAGTGACTGGTCCTGCTATGGTCTCCTCAGGGGTCTCCTGGCTGTTTATGTTGTGTCATGTTCGAAGTATTGTGCATCCCCCCACCTTGTCCATCTTTGTCTTGGGTGTCTTTTTCATATTGATTTATGGGAATTCTTTATGTATTCTTGATAGTACTTCCCTTTCTGCCCTATGCATTATGCAGAATCCTCTACCATTTGTCTTTTAATTATAGTGTATCTCTTACTACACAGCTTTTTATTTCTATGTCAAATTTATAACCTTGCTTTGAGAAGGCCCTCTTTACACTAAAATCACAACCATTTTTCCTCTCTTTTTTCTAAAGCTTTTATAATTTTCTTTCTCACATTATTTTACATTATTTTGCAATTTTCACATTTAAGTCTTTGCTATATATGAAGCTTATTTTTAGTGTGAGATTGGTATTTAACTTCAATAAGTTTCAAAACTGATAACCAGTGTTTTTCAATACCATTTACTGGATAATCTGTCATTTCTCCGCTGATTTAAAATTGCTACCTTCACCTGACACTAAATTCCAATGTGAGTCTATGTCAGAGCTCTTTCTGGTCCACTGATCTATTTGTCTACTCCTGAGCTTGATAATATGCTTTACCAACTGGCGGGACAAATCCCACCCTCTTTGTTGTTTTTGCAAAATTGCCTTGGTCATCCTTGCATATTTGTCCCACCACATGAATTTTAAAATCAGTCTGCCGGGTTTCAGGAAAAATTTCATTGAGATTACTTTGAGTTTACGGGTAAGTTTGAAGAAAATTGGCATCTCTGGCATATTTGGTCTTCCTACCAGTACACAGTGCCAGTCCACCTCTCTTAGGCCTGGTCTTATATGTCTTCCTGGGAAGTTTTACATGTTCCTCTGGTCAAAGTCTTGCATATTTCTTGATAAATTTATTCCTGGATTTTTCTTAGGTCTGGCTGTCACCTGAGAATAGACCTCTCCTTTGTTTGTTTGGCCCTTGTTTTTCTTTATTCCATTTCAACCTGTTTACTAATCGCTGTGCTTGGTTTGCAGACACACACACAAAGTAACTGTTCTTTCTTCCTGGCACAAACATATGAGCATAACCAAACACATGGAGCTGGCATAATTGGCTGAAAACAAATTAGAACCTTTTTAAATTATACTTTAATTAAACACGTAGAGCATGAATACATTCTCCTTTTTAAAAGTAGAACAATATCAATATAGCTAAAGTTTCCTTTGGCCACCCTCTGAAACCCTGGTTTCCTACCCCCTCCACAACTTTATGTGTCTCCTTTCATAGAAATGTATAGTAGTCACGTAGATATTTTGAATGGATCATCCCACTTTATGAGGATTTTACTGTAATTATTTCACTCAATCATATATTTTTAGGATATACTCATACTGATACAAATGGCTCTTGCTGGTTCCTTTTAGTAGCTGTATTGTATTCATTCCTCTGATAATACCACATTTTCTCTTCTCTAAGATCCTTGGACAAACGCAGTTGCTTTCTTTTCTTTCCTCCATCATAAGCAGCACTGCAGAAAACAGCCTTGCACATGCTTGCTCTGTAATTTTTTTCTGGGATTGAGAATGGAATTTGGGGTCTCAAGGTGTCCACATTTTTAGTTTTAACAGATACTACCAATGTGTCCTCCGTAATTTCTGTATCATTTAAACTTCCAGTAAGAGGATATGAGAGGACTCAAATCCTCATACCATAAGCAGCTGTTTTAAATATTTGCCAATCTGATGGGTGAAGAATGGAAGCATTTTTTATATGTCGGTAGATATGTTTGCAAGTGAGATTTTCATGGGCACTGACATTTGTATTTTCCTTTTTCTGAATTATCTGTTTATTTTTGCTCATTAAAATAGATGGTTTGTCTTTATCTTATTGATTTGTGGAATTTCCTAATATAACCCAGATATTAATCTCTTATATATACATGGCGAATATTTTCTTCTGGCTCATCTGTTGCCTTTAACTCTTTGTAGGCTCTTTTAGAAGTTATCAGTTTTGACCTAACCAGATTTATCAGTCTTTTCCTTTATTCCTTTTATGGATATATCACACTTAAGCCTTTCTCACACCTATGGCTTAAATATATTCTGTATTCTTGTCTAATAAATTTGTCTTTATTTGGGTCTTTCATGAATGTGGAATACATTTTTAAGGTCGAAGTGAGGTATGATCTAACCTCTCCCCAAATGTACAACTGACTGTTGCCACGCAGGAAACTAACCAGTTCATCCTTTCTCCATGGATCCAGAGTGAAGCTGCCTCACACACTGAGTGACAGCATCTAGGTTGGTGTGAAGCCCCTGTTCTGTTCCACCAGTCTATATATTCCTATTTTATCTGCTAGGACTTTATGCTACCTTTTGATATCTTTTAAGTAAAATGCCCCCTTTCACTGTGCTTCTTTTTCAATTATCTAAGTGAACTATCACTCTGCACATTAACTCCTCCACATGAATTTTTAAAATGGCTTGTCAAGTTCTGTGAATTTCAAGATTAATTTTGGGAAATTGACATCAATACAATAGTGAGCCTTTTGATCTGTGAGTTCAGTAGAACCCTGCATTTATTCTGATTGCCTTGTATCTCTTCAGTTACAATACTTTTCTCCATCAGGAACCTACCCATTTCCTAATGGGTTTATTCCTGTATTTTTATTGCTGTGAACAAGTTCTCTCTGCACTTCTTTTTTTTTTTTTTTTTTTTGTTTTGCTCTTGCTTGCTACATTTTCTAAAAATCTACTTACTAATCACTGTACTTCATTCACACACACACACACAAAATAGACGTTCTTCCTCCCTGGATACAAACATGCAAACTCTGCCAAACACACGGAGCTGACATAATTGGCTGAAAATGAATGGGAATTTTTTCAAATTAAAGTTTAATGACACAAGCGGAACATGAATACATTCTCCTTTTTAAAAGATAGAACATTGCAGATGATGCCGAAGTCCCTTTTGGCCACCCACTGCCATCCCATTTCCTCCCTCTTCCCCAGAGGTAACCACCGTAATGGGTTCACTGTGCACTTTGCTAGACTTTCTGAAAACTTCTAAATTCACGGGTAGGTACCCACAGGAAATATATGTGATAGCTGTCTCAAATAATGAGAATTGTATCTTTTTCTTTCCAGTTTTCATTGATATTCAATTTTTGTAGTGACCTGGATTTTATTATGGTGATGGAATAAAATGTCAGTGTTATCACCTGTCACAATGTGAAAGGAAAGATGTAGAAGTCAGAAGACAGCCCTGGAGGGGGACCTGGGGGTGAGGGCTGATGGGGATGATGAGGGGAGGCAAGAGCTTCTGTGGGCATGCAGTGGATCAAGGCATGAAGGGGCACGTGGATTTCTCAAAATTGAAAAGATAACTAGTAGAGGTACTTTAAAACTGTTGGGAGAATCAGGGATGGAAAGAGTATTCTCCAAGTGTCCTAAGGCCTAATCTTCCAGTTGGGACATCAGTGGATCTCATGAACTAGAAATAGAGGGTAGCAGATGCTGTTCAGAGAACTCCTGTGACCCAATTTTGTCTAGGGTCTTAAAAGGAAACTTTTTCGGGTAGTGTCAAGGAAGCATTTGATTCTCTGATTAAGGTGATGCACCGGAGAGCTTTCTTGGCCCTGCCCCTTCCCTTCTGCCTAGGTGATGTTGGGTGAAACTGTGATGCATGGAGGGGGCACCTTGAGTGGCTCAGTCACTTAAGCGTCCAACTCTTGATTTTGGCTGAGATCATGATCTCAGGGTAATGAGGTTGAGCCCTGCATCATTGGACTCCATGCTGAGGGGAGCCAGCTTGAGATTCTCTCTCTCCCTCTACCCCTCCTCTCTCTCTCTCCCCCCGTCCCCTCTCCCCCTCTCTAGAAAGAAATGAAAGGAAGGAAGGAAGGAAGGAAGGAAGGAAGGAAGGAAGGAAGGAAGGAAGGAAAGAAAGAAAGAAAGAAAGAAAGAAAGAAAGAAAGAAAGAAAGAAAGAAAGAAAGAAAGAGAAAGAAAGAAAAGAAAAGAAAGAGAGAGATTCTCTCTCTCCCTCTACCCCTCCTCTCTCTCTCCCCCCCTTCCCCTCTCCTCCTCTCTAGAAAGAAATGAAAGAAATGAGAGGAAGGAAGGAAGGAAAGAAAGAGAAAGAAAGAGAGAGAGAGAGAAAGAAAGAGAAGAAAAAGAAAGAAGAAAGAAAGAAAGAAAGAAAGAAAAAGAAAGAAAGAAAAAGATGGATAATGTGATGCATGGAGCTCTGACAGTCATCTTGTGACCAGGAGGGGAAGGCGAGGAGTTGAAGCTCTCTACTGACTCAGAGCCTGGTCACTTGGAACCACTGATTTCTATCTGGGCTTTTCATTCTCTGAAATAAATAAGTGATCTTACTCTTTTTTTTTTTTTTTTTTTTTTTCATGATCTTACTCTTTAAGCCACTTTTAAGTGTTCTGTTAGATGCTGGTGAAAGCATCCTTCCTAATTCAAGAGATCTAAGAGCTTTTTAGAGTTGGGGAAGTGATCTCAAGGAGCAGATCACATAGTCTAGGGTGGGAGTTTAGGGGTGGGGAAAATATGGAGAAGGCTGCTCTTCATCAAAGTCTTGCTATTCTCTTGGATTTAAAAAAAAAAAACTATGTGTTGTGTTACATGGAAATAAATAGAAAAATATTTTTTTAAACAATTCTGATAAGTGTGTCAAAATGTAACCAGTGGCTGCCCCTGGTTACCTTGGGTATGCAGTAACCTTCTAAGATGTCCTCAAATTATTTCTGTAGTTAAAAAAAAAGTCCAAGACCCAGGTTTTTAAGAGATGGCACATGAAAGAGGTGAATTTTGAGGCAGGGAAAGGAAGGAACAGAGGTGAAATCCTAAACAAAGACCTCTCACCCGGCCCCACGAGGACCGCCATGGGCTCAGGGCATGCGTGGTGCAGGAGATTTGTGACAGATCTGGCTGGCCAGCACACGCAGGGCATCATGCCAATGAATTTGAGCTTTTATCCTAAGGGTAATGAATCAGGGATGTGCTAGAGCAGGGAGGCAGATGTGAGCTTGTTCTCATGCAGTCACAGTTCTCCTGTGGCAGTGAGGGAAGCTCCACTCAAACCCACTTGGGCAGAAGGAAAACTCAGTTGACTTCTATAACCAAACCACAGGCCAGGTTGGGCCTCTAGGTCACCTGGAGCTATGGACTTAGCCATCAGACCCTCTCTCTCGTCTCCGGGCTGCCCCATCTCCTGGCCTGCCAGCCTCAATCTCTGGAGCCCGCTTCTTCCACATACTGGCATCTTGGCTAGGAGCACCTCACTTCCTTCAAGTTGTGACCAAAAAGAGACCCAGGGGGAAGCTCAGGAGTTCGGTTAGCAGGCCTCCCTCACTCGGGTCGTGCTCCTTGTTACTTACTGTCTAACTGCTCTGTCCTCAGCACCCTCATCTTCAGACCACATTTCATAATAACAGCACCAGCCTCATTAACACTAGTGTTATGAGGGTCAAAGGAGATGATGTCTCTGAAGGGCTCAACCAGAGCCTGGTGTGTAGTGAGTGTTCTATAAATGTTAGGAGCTCTTTCTGCCCCCAAGTTAAAAAATCTGGGGACAGGCTCTGATTGGCCCAACCTAGGTCAGGGGCTATATCACCCTTGGCCAATCAGTGATGGCCAATAAAGTGTAATAAGGTGAATCCCATTCAAAACAGATAGGTTGGAATGCAGAGTGACTAACCAGGAGAGTTGGTGCTGGTCTAGGTAAAGAAAACAATGAATATGTCCTGTTATTCCTCTGCTGTCTGCCGAAAAGGGTTTGAAGAGGGCCTCAGAAGCCTAGAGAGACAGAGGATACCTAAGAGGCCACCACGGTTGTCCCTGAGAAGTGTTGCAGGCCTGAGCTAAAGAGTGGATGGAGAGCAGGTGGATTCAAGAGAGGTTTTGGAGGTAGAACTAGGGAGCACGGTGCCAAGCAAGCACAAGAGATGAGAGAGAATGAGAGGTTGCTGACCCAGAAACCACCACAAACAGAGGCTGGCCAAAGTATAGCTTCTTTATTTCTCCAAGATTGAAGTTCACTCTACACCACCCCTGCCCCTTTCTAATCAGCAGCAAAAACAATCTTAGTTCAAGGCAAATGCAATCACTTCTGGACTTGACCTAAGTCTCCCTTAAGCAAATTCTTGGTCTACTTCCAGCTTTTCTGCTTCCCACTACTTCCCTTCTCCTCAAGGGTGGTCTTTGTTCTGAGATCTCCTATTTTGCCCTGGCACTGGGGTGTACATCTGATCCATTCGCTGAGCCAAGGCATCCCCGCTGAGTCCTTGTCTTGACCACAAAGCATGTGCAAGTCTGCCAGCTACACTCTCCCACTTCCCTAAACCCTCACCATCAGCACCTTGCTATGGGGATATACAGGACTCCAGGGGGAACCCCTAAGCCCATTTGTCAGATACTTCTTCCCATCAGGGCTCTCCAGCCCAAGCTGGGTTGAGGAAGGCAGCTGGTCTTCTGGGCAACACCATTAAAATCCAGGCAACAGCTCTTTCTATTCTTTTACTTCTTTTGGGAGATCTAGTATTTACTATTACTGATGTCTCCATATGACTCCCCTCCTCACTAGCTAGCCAAACCTTTATTTCCCTTCAGGCCGAAAGACAGTTTCTGCATTCTACCCTATTTGCTGTTCATGACATCAATTTCAAGTTCTGAGTCCATTGGGTCCTTTCCTCTTTACAAAAAGCCAGCAACCACAACTAAATGTCCTGTCTCTTTGTAGGTTTCAAGAGACTATTTGAAACCATTGACCATCTTGTTGCATTCATGCTGTAATAACCCCTGTCCTCCCCCAAAGCTTTGACTGTATCAGGAGAAAGTGCCCATGGCCACCATCATTTCCTGCCTCCCTATATATACATACTATTCCTCACATCAAGTAGTAGAGACTACTTTTCCTGCCCATGAATCTGAGCTGACTTTAGTGATTTTCTTGGGCAAAAGAATATAGCAGAAGGGATGTTATGAGACTTGTGAGATTAGATCATCAGAAGCTTTGTAGCTTCTCCACGGGACTCTTGAAATACTTGGTCTTGGGACACTTCCTCTTGCAACCGAACTGCCACTATGTGAGAAGTCCAACCCGTGTGGTAAATCCACTTATGGGCATTCCAGTCAACAGCTTCAGCTGAGCTCCCAGCTGGCGGCCAGCTGTGTAAAGGCACCTTCCTGCCCAGCAAGCCCAGCTGAGCCTTGATGACTCAAGTCTGGCTGCCATCTGACTGCAGCTGCAGGGAGACTTTAAGCAGGAACCACCCAGCAGAGCCCTGTCAACCACCAGAACCATGAGGACTATTAAATTGTATTTTTAAGCCACTAGAGTTTGGGGTCATTTCTTATGCAAAACAGTGACCGGCAAGGAAGTGGGAGGGAAGCACATTAAATAGTATATAAAAAAATTCTATTACAGTATGGTAAATGCAATAATGGAACATAGGTATGTACAGAGTTTTCCAGTGGAGGTGACCAATGGTCTGACTTCTTACAGATGAGCAGGAATGAGCAAGGTAGAAGGGACAAGAAGGACATTTCAAGTAAAGGAAGCAGTACAAGCAAAGCCCCGCAAGTGAGAAGTAGCGAGAGTGAGCTTGCAGGCATCTAGGCATCTGGATTCCTGAAATATAAAGGAAGGAGGGGATAGGAAGAATGAGACAGGAAGTGGACAGAGATCAAGCCCTGCAGGGCCTTGGGTGCCCCCCACATCAAGGAGATTGGACACCATCCTGCAGTCAGTGAGTACTATTGAATGCTTTTATATCAGTGACATTTCAGATTTGTCTGGGACAATCACTGGTAGCCAGCATGAAGCCTAGATTTGGAAGGTGACAGTGTCTAGGTAGGGAGATGAATCAAGAGACTGTGGTCATGGTCTAGATAAGATAGGATGAGGCCTACCTGAAACCATGATGGGGTGGGGTGGGGGAGGGTTTGGACAGGACCGGGAAACCTTTAGAAAACAAAGCCAGAAATACAGGATGATTGTTGGCTATTGGGGTGAGAGCAAGGGTAGAGTGAAGGGTGACTCCTGTGTGTCTTAGGTGGGGATGGTAGAGAGGTTCTTGGAATGGGGAACATGGTACGGAGGCCAGTTTGAGGGGGCAACAATGGGCTCAGTCTCAGGTAGAGCTGAGGGGCTGGGGGGACTGCCAGGTGACCTAGAATCTGAGGCTCAGGAAGAAATTCAATTGGAAGGGCCAACCCAGGGATAGAGAGTAATGGGAACCTCAGGAATTGTGAGATGGCCAGGGAAAGAGTGTAGCAAGAGAACAGGTGAGGGCCCAGAGCAGAATTGTGAGCTACAGGGAGATTTGAGGGGCCCCAGGGATGTGGGCGGGCAACAAAGGAGAAAGAGAAGGACCTGGGAGATGCGACAAACAACTCAGAGAGGAGTTGCCATGGCAACCAAGGTAGTGAAGAGTTTCGAGGAGAAGCTAATCAACTTGCTATATGGCCTGAGTCTTAGAAAAGCAAGAAGCAAACTCTTTTGAATTTAGCAATCGGAGGCTATTGTGAACCTTGGCAGGAAGAGTAAGGGGTAATAGCTAGTTTACAGGGGCAATGAAGGGAATGGGTGGAGGAGATGCAACCCCCGGTCCTTAGAGAAAGCTTGAATGACTAGGGCAGGAGTTGGGTGGCAATGGGATGATTGTGGGTGATCACAGGAGGATTTTTCAAAACAAGAGACACTAGAATTTTCTCATCTTGAAAGGGCACCAGCAAAGAGGGAGAGGATGAAAAGAAGAACGATTTGTTGGGATTCATCCTCTGAGCTCACCTGAAAAGAAAACAAGTAGATATGATTGGAGATGTCTCAAGAGGAGAGGGCGAGACCTGAAAAGACTCCCTTTTGTGCCCTTTCCAATCCTGACAACTTGGAGGGAAGATTGTCTACACTGGCCAGTCCTGTAGGGTAGTTGAGATTACTAAGGGAAAAAGCTGCGTTGCAGTAGCTAGGGGGTCATTTGGTGACTGTTGTGGATATTCTTCACTGGCTCCTTGAGCCTTTCTCTTTCTCCATCCTCTTCTGTGCCCTGGATGGCTGATCTCTACACCCCCAGGCTCCTTGCTCCCTGGCTTCTCACTGAGTTTGGCAAATGGAGGAACCAGTGGGGAGAGTGGAGGGAGGGAAGAAAAAGGTTCCCCTGGGTGACTTTCTATGGGATGTGGGTTGGCAGTGACTGCATTCTTTTACTTATGGCCACAGGTAGGGTCCCTTTCTTAAAGGCACCGCCTTCTCTACGTGTTCTGAGAACCCACATCCTCTTCTCATCTCTTCAGTCCTGGAAGTGGTGATGGTTTCCAATTTTAGTATATGTACTGCCGAAGTGAGCACTGGTGATGGTTCCAACTATTACTCCTCTGTGGGTCCTCTGTCATCACTAGAACCCTGAACCCTGCCACACTCTATGAATAGTCCTTTCACTGCACTGGTTTCAGTTAAATCCTTTTGAGCACACCACTCTCTTTCCTCCCAGGACCCTGAATGAACTGGTGGATTTGATTCTTCTAAGCACTGGGAGGGACATGTAGGAGGGTGTACAATGCTGAGTAAGGACAGAGGTGGTCTTGGCCTGCATATGCTGCCAATCCAATGAGGGAGACAGATATTAATCAGGTAAATAAAGATCTCCGTAATCAAAAACTCTGATAGTGCCATGAAGAGATCTTCCTAGATCAAAGAAGTAACCTTGGATCAGAGAAATGGAAGTTCATTAGGAATGAGGAGAGTGTTGCACATAAGGAAACAGCATACACCAAGCTCCATGGTGGGAGAGTGGTGCATTCCAGAAACCAGAAGGCCACCATGGCCATGGCACTTATTGGTAAGAATGATTTTGAAACAAATGATAGAAACTCAACCCGAAAACATTTAAACAATAAGAGATTTATTGCCACACATAATGAGAAGTTCCACGGGAGGCAACCCTAATGAAATCAAGGACCCAGCTTCTGTCCGTTCCTCAGTATGTGCGCTTCTGTTCCCATGGTCATAAGATGGCTGCAGCCACTCCAGGCATTATAATGATGTCCGTAGATGGATGAAAGGAAGTGATTCTTCCTTATACTTGTTTTTAAAGACTAAGAAACTTTTCCCAAAAGACTCCACCACCACCACCACCTCTCATTGGTCAGATTTGCCACAACTACTCACTCATAAACCAATGACTGTCAAGAGAAGTAGACCTGACCACTGTCGCTGACATAGATCAATCTGTGTCACATGGGGAGTGGCTTCTGTTAGCAAGAACCAAGGAGAATGTCAGGAGAGAGGCTGGAGAAATCAAAATTGATCTTTCTTGAAGACCATTGAATGGTTTCAATACGAAGAAGGCATAAAAAAAATATGTATATTCTGAAACGGCCACTTGGGCTGTTCTGTGGGGGTTGGAAGATTGGAGGGAAGAGCAGATTTGGAGAGACCGGTCAGTAGGTAACTGCAGCAAGAGATGGTGGCTTAGACTACGCAATTACTGCTGCTAATGGAGACATTAAGCCTCACAATGGGATGAGGTGGGTGATGAGGAGATTCTAGGGCAACTGTTAAGTGTCTCCCACCAAAGTGGTGGTGTCATCTCCTCAAAATAGGAAACACCAGATGAGGACAAATTCAGAGAAGAAAGATTAAGAATTTTAATAAAAAGAGATAATCAAGTGGAAAAAGAAAAACAGACCAGGAGTTTCATTGGGTCATGTTGGTGAAGATATCAGATATTGATAGATGGTTGGTCGTCGAGTTCTGAGCTTGGAGTAGAGATCAGGACTGCAAATGGAAGAGCAGTCACTAAGGAGAAAGATGGGCATGTTGGTCTAGAGTTCAAAGGTGGCTTGGGCTGCACTGTTGATTTGGGGAGTCAACCCTAGGAGGCAGGTACAGCTTTAGGGATGCACAAGATCAAGGGAAAGGGGACACAGTGAGAGCAAAGACCAGAGACCCATGGACATGGGAAGGGTAGTCTTTGAAAAGAGGGGAAGACAAGGAAAGGGGTCAGTGTGGCCACTGGTGGGCTAGATGCACAGAGGTCAGGGGAGAGGAGGGCATCTCCCACACCTGGTTTTGGGGCCCTTTGCCACAGCAACTCTGGGGGAGGGATGACCCGGAGTCTGGCCAAGAAAGCAAGAGAGGAAAGGGAGAGCTGGGGGGGACAGCAGGACCCAGGAAGGTGCTGTGTCTTACCTGCTGACATTTGGAGGACAGAGGGCTATGGCAGCCAAGTTTGAGGAGCAGGGACGGGTCACGCAAGGGGCCCCGGGAATGGTGAGATTAAGTGTGGAGGTGAAGGGATTAGCCTTGTTGGTGGAAAGAGGCAAAATTAAATCATGTACATCTTAGGAGGTAACCTGATCTCCATGTTCTTCTGGAGGCTTTTTCTCTGCCCTCTGGGCACCGACTACAGCTCTAATTAGCAGTAGTTTCATCCTGCCTCGTGTCTGGGGCCATGTCTTCCTGTTCCTTGTACCTTTTGGCACCTAGCAACAGACAGCGAGCTAGGTAGAGGCAGAATAATTATCTTCTGCTTGAAATCAAATGCCTGAAATGGAGGTTCAGAAAATTTTCTTTTTAGCACAAAGACGTGAGGACTCTGAAGGAGGGAGATTACAGGCAGAAGGAGCTGTTGGGGTAGGTGAGGTGAGGGTAGAAGGCTAGGGGATGAAAAGTCACCAGGCTAGTCTGATGGCTGGGGACCAGGAGATGTTCTCGGAGGGTGGCACAGGAGAAAGGGCCAAGACCCCTCCCAACGCAGGTCCAGCTCTTCCCAGGAGGCAGCACAGCCTACTGGCCGGGCCTCCATCTCACCCGTTCACCACCACCTCGTTCTTTTCAATGACCCCATTGCCCAACCCGGCAGACACCCTTCTCTCCTGGAACTCACTCGGGTCTCGTGGCCACCTCTGATACAGCCGACTGCTCCTCCTAAAATCACTTCTCCTGGTCTCTATGACCCCACTGTGACACCAGATCTCCCAGTTAACCTCTGCCCTCACTAGCCACTCCCCCTCAGCCTCCTCCACCCACCATCTAAGGGGTGAGTTCCCTCAAGACTCACGCCCTGGCACTTTCTATCTCCCTCTGTGTTCTCACCCTGGGTGGTCACTAATGACCCCAATTTCATATCCCGCCTGCCAGTCCAGAGACCAGCGTGCCTACCTACCCAGCCAACAGCTCTACCAGAATGTCTTTCATGACACCCCCAAACCTGCCACAGCCAATCAGATTGCTCACTTCTCCCCAGAACTTCTCTCCTCCCTTGTCTTTTTTAAAAAATATTTTATTAAAAAAATTAAAAAATAAAAATATTTTATTTATTCATAAGAGACACAGAGAGAGGCAGAGACATAGGCAGAGGGAGAAGCAGGCTCCCCGCAAGGAGCCCGATGTGGTACTCGATCCCAGATCCCGGGATCAGGACCTGAGCCAAAGGCAGACGCCAACTGCTAAGCCATCCAGGCATCCCTCTCTTCCCTTGTCTTTTTCCCCTTTTCTACAAAGCCCCAGCCTTCAACTCAGTTTCCCAAACCTGGCTTTTGAGTGTCATCCTTGACACTTCCCTGCCCTCCCCTCTTACCCGGTCCCAGAGAATCTGGGCAGCTCAGTCTCATCCCCAGCCCAACCGTTCCCACATCCAGTGCCACCACATGGTTCCGCCACCTTCCACCCTCCACCTTCCATCTTCTTTCGGCCATGGCCCGGCAGTATTCTCCCCACGGAGCCCTCTACTTGTCGCACAGAAGTAAAAGCAGACTTCTTAAAACCCGAGTAGGATCACATCATGGTCCTGCATACTCGCAGCTTTCCGAGATTTCCCTTTGCCCTGAGGACAAAATCCTGTCCCTTTCTCGCAGTCCACCCGGTCTGCTGGCCATGTTGGTCCCCCTGGGATGCTCCAACTCACTGCCCTCCGGCCACAAGCGAATTCTTTCAGTTCCTCAAGTGCTCCAGCTTGTTCCTCTCCTAGAAGCTCTGCTCAGCTGTTTCTCATCCTGGGAAGGCTCTCCCCTAACTCCCTCCTCTCAGCCTCTCGGACTTACACGTCCTCTCAGAGAGGCTCTCCCCGGCCCCTTGGCCAGAGCAGGATCCCTGCCCATCGCTTCCTCCACATTCTGTTCTTTTCCCTCAGGGCCCCTGTAATCATTTCTTTGGAGTTGCCTTTTTTCACTCTGTTTTGAAGAGCGCTCCCCTAAAAGAGCACTTAGCCATAGTCACTCTCCTGGAAGCTCCCTGAAGTCCATTTCTTAGAGACCATCTCTTTCCTGCCCGTTCTGGTATTTCCACACCTTGTACACAGTTATGGAGGGGAGAATAAAGCTGTGTTGATGTTCTTTACTTCACTTGACCACCCCAGCCCCGTTTTACAGGAAACCGAGGTCCTGGGGACACGGTGCACAGTGGGCACAGACACTGCTCAAACTCAGGTCTCCAGACCTCACCTCCAGACTTCAGGGCCGTGCCTGCCACTCAACTCTCTCTGTGGAGCACAATGATACAATTTGACTTCCAGGGAAAAGAAATAACTAAAAATTAATTAATTAATTAAAAATAAAAAAAATTTTTAAAGTGGGTATATGAGTGAAAAAGTGGTGCCGTGAGATGTCCATTGTGTGATGCCCAAACGGAAGTTCAATGTGGGTGTCAGATGCTTGGGCAACTGAGCTGATGTGAAATAGAGCTGTCCAGGGCTCTAACCCCAACAGCTATTGCAGCATGATATAACACAAAGTAACAGGGTTTTTTGTTGTTTTTGTTTTTAAAGAAAGACATCTCAGTGGAATAGGCTAGAAAGCCCAGACACAGATCCCTGCAATATTTCCCACTGTGGCTTATGAGAGCAGAGACATCACAAACTAATGGGGACTAGAAGGGTTTCTCATTGAGTGGGGCTAGAAAATGATTTTTATCTGGGAAACAAAAAGCAATTTTTACCTCCCTTTATACTAACACTGAAACCGATCGATGCCAGGTGATTAAGGAGCACACTTGTGACGGGCACTGGCATATGGGAGAGTTGAATCACCACATTGTACACCTGAAGCTATGATCACACTGTATGTTAACTAACAGGAATTTAAATAAATAAATAAAAACCAATGCCAGGTGATTTAAAGAGTTAACCCCCCCCCCCACACACACACACACAAAAGCGTACTCACTAGGAAAAAAATGGAAACGATTCATTATTCAAACTGTGATTAAGGGAGGCCATTGTAGCTTTCATAGCAATAGAGAGAATTATAATGGAAAATACAAACATAATTGACTATAGGAAATGTAAAGCTTTTCTGTGTTGAAAATTCTCATAAATAAAACATTCACAGAAGGCAGTAGGAATTTTCATAATGAAATGTTGGGGCAATAAAAGGCGGTAAGGGTCCATTTATAAAAGATGAAGTTCAAAAGGCAAATTCAGTTGCAAATGTTGAATTTAGTCATAATAAAATAACCGTAAATTAGGATGGAGAGATACCACTTTGCGCCCGTCAAAGGAATGCTACATGTAGAACAAGAGGCTCGCAGCGCTGGCTCTGTCCTGGTGGCATGGGGCCTCTTGTACACAGCTGGCAGGACTCTGAAGGAGCAAACCTTTCTGGAAAGCAATTTGCTTAAGATGTGTGAAGAGCCTCGAAAAGGTTCACACTGTTTGACTTGGGAATTCCATTTATAGGAAGCTCATCCCAAGAAAGTGATCTAAAACACTGTCCCAAGCCTGGTACGGAAAGATGTGCACTGCGGTTTGATTTATAAAGGCAAAGAAGAGAAAAGGGAAAAAAGAAAGAAAGAGAAAAAAGAAATTCTCCACAACTCCAGCCCCAGAAGAATGGTTAACAAAATTATGTTTCATTCATTAAGTGGATTATCAGACAGCCATTAAATGTAATAATTACAAAGAATGTTGACTAACATGGTGAAATGCTTAGCATATAATCAGTGTAAAGGGGTGGCACAAGATTATATATATTATAAGTATTTACTGTAAACAAATGCATTAAAAAAACTTCTGAAGAAACGTGCTCTTCACATGCATTTTCACAAAGCATGGCGGTTCCTGGGATTCTTGTCAAGATTTTTCTGTTCCTCATTCTTTCATTATGCTCCAAATTTTCCATAATGTTCAGGTATCGCTATTTTATGGGAACATATTTCAAAAGAACACAAGAGAACAGGAATAGTATAATGAACACAATATACAATATACTCACTATCCAAGAGCATGTATCACCTTCATAGTAGGAAAAGCAAGAAAAAAGAAAAAAAAAGAGCCAGGTCCTAAGGGACTGCTGGTACCTGCATTGGGCAAGTTTTGGAGGTGGGGTGGAGGATGGGCTGGAAAGGAAAGGAAATGGTCCAGGGTCTGGAAGGCTACCCCAGCGGGTCCCTTTTTCAAAGAGTTGAGATACAAGGACCTCTGTGCTCCTGGTGACTGGTGCTCTTCATTTGAAATGCCTTTCCTAGAATATGGCAGGTTCCCTTTGGAAATGGATTTGATCCTGAACTCTGAGTTGCCTAGGTCAGCATGTCTATTCCTGACCATGCTGTTGAATTGCTGTTGCTTTGTCAGATGCTACCTAGTAGGACAAATCCAGTCCTTTTACTCCTACTATGTGCCCACCACTTGTTTTTCTTTCTCAAAATTCTCTTAGCTGTTCTTGCCGATCTCCTCTTCCATATGACCTTTAGAATCAGCCTATTAAGTTCCACTTAAAAATCCTGGTGGGATTTTGATTCAGAAGGCATTGAATTTGTCCGTTAATTTGGAGAGAATTGACATCTTCAACAATATCGAGTCTTCAGGACCCTAACATTTCAAGGGTGGTTGAGTCAGAGCCTCTGATTAATGAGACTGGGAAGGCAAAGTCGTCATAGAGACGGGTTAAAAACAAGGAGAGAGTGTTGTCATGGAAACCAAGAGAGCCAAGCGTTTCAAGAAGGCGAGAGTGATCAACAATATCAAGCCCTGCAGAGAATTCCAATAAACCAGGGATGGAAAAACACCCAGTGCAGTTGGTAATTAGGAGGTTATCGGAGCCCTGGGTGAGAGCAGTTTCTGGGGTGAGACAGAGCAGAACCCCAACTGCAGGGCCTGAGGGTGAGAGATAGTCAGCAAAGACGCCTCTTTTACAGAAGTTTGAATAATTAAGTTTAGATAATTAAAAAAGTTTCGAGGATTGTCTGGAAGCTAGAGAGTGAAGTGTGGAGTCAAGAGAAGGTTTTCAACTCCGTTCAACAAATATTTTTTGAGTGAGTCCTCTGTGCCAGCTGACCGTTAGGGAAAGGGTAAGAGTAGGACAGACATCTCCCTGCCCGCATGAAGCTGATAGTCTAAGTGGGGAAGCAGATGTGAAGCAAGCAATCACAGGAGCACATGGATAATTACAATGATAACCACAAAGGAGAGGTGTATGGGGCTGAAAGCTTCCAGGGGGCTGGAGTCAGGGAAGAGAGGATCTGTTAATATTTCCCAGAGGAGATCTGAAAGATGAGTGAGCATCAAGCAGGGTAAGAGCATTGCAGGCAGAGGGAGCAGCATAGGCCTGGGGCCCTGCCGTAGGCAGGACAGGGTCTGTTCTGGAAAAAGGGAAAGAAGGCCAGGGAGCCCGGGGCTGGTGGATGAGGGGGAACAGGGCTGGAAATGAACTAAAAAGTTGGACAGGCTTGGATGGTGTGGGGCTGTCTTCTGAGAACGATGGAGGTTGGGGAGCGGTGCTTTGGTGTTGTTTACAAATGCCAGCAGCTTGTTCCCATTTGCATGTTGAAGGTCTCTGACTGCCAGTAAGGCAAGGATTGCTGGGGTGCTAGAGAGCTGCAGGGAGACAGTCGTTCAGGCTAGGGCTGGTGGTGGCTTGGGCTAGGACGTTGGTGGTGCAGGTGAAGACAACTGGAAGGACCCAGGAGCCATTAGGAGGTCGAGTCTCCAAGGCTGGAGTCTGGACTGTAGATGAGGGTATATGTAAGTGAGCTGAGGAGCAAGACGCCAGGCGTTTGGCTGGTGTCTTTCTAGGACATGCAAGACTCTAGGGAAGGATTGGATTTTGGACAATCTGTTGAGTGTGTTGAGTATGAAGTGCCTTTGGACTCCTGGGTTCTGGAGCCCAGAGGAGAGCTCCAGCTGGAGATGGGCACTCAGCAGCTTCAGGCACAGGCAGGGCTCAAGGGTGGAGGGGATGTCAAAGCAGCTCAGGGGAGGGGGTGATATTAAGGAATAGAGTATGAAAGGAATGAGCAGAGGACAGGGGCTGAGTCCTGCGTTTAGGGGGTTGGGGAATATAGGAAAAAGAGGCTGAGAAAGAAGGTCCAGAGGGGAAAGGCAAGAGAGGCACTCTCCAGGAGCCCAGGGAGAAGTTTCCAGAAGGACAGAATGACCCCTGGCAGGCTAGGCCTCCTCAGAGGAGGTAAAGGCTGATTGGCTTGCCTGCACTTGGCCTTTGGGGCTCTTTACCAGGTTTTTTGCAGGGGGTAGTGATCCAGAGTCTACCTAGGAAGGGAGGAGAGCACATAGAGGGCGCAGAAGTTTTCATTTGTTTTTGGTTTTACTAAAAGAGCAATATTCACATATTAATTTTCCCAAAGGAAGGCACCTGTGGGATATGAGCCATTGCAGAACAAAGGCAATTAGCTAAATGAGGCCTCTGAGGGAAGGAGGCCATGTGGGCCAGAGGGAGCCATCTTAGGCAATAATGTGCATCCCGCCTCCCGAGAGAGAATTCAATACTTGGCCTTTTCTCGAGTAAACTCTCTCCAACTTTCTTTCAGGGAATTTGTCTGTGACCTTTGTGACTTAACTGAGTTTCCCTGTAGCAGGAATTTCATCCTGCCCATGGCCCAGACTTTGGCTTATTCATTTTGGAATCATCCCCAGACTGGGGCAATGAACCGGGCACTGAATAAATATATTCTGGGGCTTAAAATAAAATGTCAGAAACAGAAGGTCAAAATTCTTAGCCAAAAAGAGTTTGCAATCGATAAAACAATCAGACAAACACATTTAGTGTGTGTGTGAAGTCCTGCAAGGGAGAATGAATGAGGGTTAGGAGAGTTGGCAGGGGAGGGGGTTAGGTAGCTGGCAGCCTGGCCTGCAGGGCTGAAGGGATATGGGGAGAGGAAATCTGCCCTTGACACAGAACCAGGACAACCCACCCCAGCATGGGCTTGGGTCTTTACAGTTACACAGTGGGGTCCTAACCATTATTTCCGTGTGGTGAGTCGTTATACACCCCGTGAGGCAGGTAGGGTTGGGCAACCTATTTTACAGACAAGGGAAGAGGAAGCTGAGCCCGGGTGGGGGTGGGGGGTAGGAGGGGCAGGGTGGAGACCTGTGGAAGACCCTGGGGTGTATTAATGGCCCGCTCTCCTAACTTTGGCTCCAGCGACCCAGCCCCTCTACACCCCAGGATGAGCCCCACAGAAGCTCCTGTTCGAAAGTTGGTTGCTGCAGGAAACCAAGACCAGAGTCAGAAGCAAGAGTTATGAAAGATGAAAGCAGTGTGTGCGTCTTTAAGAGAAGACGTCCATCAGAGGGCTTCCTGGAGCTCGAGGTCCACCCAATCCTCCTGCATATCAACACATAACTCAAGGGGCGCCAGGGTGGCTCAGTCAGTTGGGCATCTGCCATCAGCTCAGGTCATGATGTCAGGGTCCTGGGATCCAGCCCCATATCCGGCTCCCTGTTTATCAGGGAGTCTGCTTCTCTTTCTCCCTCTGCCCCTCTCCACCCTACTTGTGTGCTCGTTCTTTTGCTCTTTCTCTCTCTCTCAAATAGATAAATAAAACCTTTAAAAATATATATATATCTCAAAATGAGGACACAGTGGCCAGGTACGGGTCCAGGCCCTAGGACTGGAACCAGCACATGGTCACAGGCAAGATAGCCATGCGGTTTAGCTATGCTGGGTAGAATCTTGCCTCTTCTGATTCCATCCTCATGTGCCAACAGCCACAGCCGCTGTTCCACAAGCTCTGCATCCTTCTCAGCTTTCCCTAGCTTCCCTGGGCCTGCCAGGGAAGGCTCTCGGCAGGCACCCAGGCACCCTCAGATGCTCCATGGCCCCCACAAGACCTCTCCAGGGTGTCAGCCTGTGTCCAGTTTCATGTAAGCACCAGGTTGGACTCAAGACTTCTGTTCTGAGATCCCCCAAACTTCTCTGGGACCGCATCATATCCCTCGCTGGGACTAAGCCTAGCAGCTGGGGCATGATATTCTGCTGGGGAACCAGGCAACGCCAAAGTTCTAGTCAACGCCCTTGGATTTCTCTCCGTCTACCCACAGGTTGAACATTTACCCTTTCATGAGGCCCAAACTCTGAATGGTCTTCTCAATCTGCTTGCTGTCTTTGCATAAACTCTTTGTCCCTTCCATTAATTTTGATTCGAAGCTTAGTGACATCCAGAATCTTTCCTTTCTCAAGGCAACTCTAGTTCTGAAAGGCAGTGGCTCTCATTCTGTAGGCTCCCCTCTGGACGAAAGCCTGCGTGATTGTTGTCTGTGCTATGGACTTAACAGAAGCCCACACAGCAGCTAAAGGCCAAGCTAGGGACTCTATATAAATGTCATTACCCCCAAGAGCGGTGCATCCAGGAAGTTTGGATAGTGGGGCAGGGAGTGAGGTAAGAGGGAATTCCACCCACACACAGCATAAGAGAAAAACATTACCATACCCCACACAGTTAAAAGGGGGGTGCCCTGAAGCAGTAAGGAAAGAAGAGATTAGTCAATCAAAGGTGCTGGACGGATCACTAAGCTGTTTAGAAAAGCAAATCCACTTCATTCTTCACTTCGTGTCATACATCAACATGGAGTTCAGATGGATTAAAGATTTAAATTAAAAATCACACTCGAATAAAGTACAAGTGAATATCCATTCGAAACCCTGTGTGAGTGTTACCTTCTCAGCTTAAAAGCAAGGGAAGCATTCAAAAAGAAAAGATAAAAGGATTTTAAAGTTTAGACCTTATAAGAAAGTTGAAAACAACTTGGAGGATGTCATGCAGAGGGTTAATATCCTTGGTGTTTAAGAATCCATACAAATTGAGTTTTAAAAATTCAAATCACTGCTGGATAAATGTGAAGGGATAGGAACACTCAATTAACAGAGATTAATTTTTTATGGCTCATAGGTTGAACCTATTTTCCAATATCTAATTATTTTTTAAAAAGTAAATTAAAACAACAATGAGATAATACTTTTTGCCCAGTACAGAGCAAAGAAAAAAATTTTAATGAGAATACCCCATGCTGGCTAGGGTGTGATGAAACAGACAATACTGCTGATGGGAATGTAAATTACTACAGCCTTTGACCCAGTAATTACACTTACAGCACTCCATCAAAAGGAAATAATCTCAAATTGACAAAGATTTATGTACAAAGAGATATAGTGTGGCCTTGTTTATAACAACAACAGAAAAATTGAAACAACCAAAATAACCAATCGCTGGAAAAATGTTAAACAAATTATTTCATATCCAGTCAAATGGACTAGTATTCATCAAGGAATTGTGATTAAAAAAAATCTCTGAAAAATCCTTTCTATATCAAAATGGGAAGACAAGTGAGAAACTAGGGTGCAGATGGTATGCTGGATACTATCTCAGCTATGGAAACAAAGAAACAAGAACTTTTTTTTTTTTTTTTTTTTTTAATGAAAGGATATGTGCTGGGACCCTGAACCTAAGGATAACAGAGGGGGTTCAGGACAAATAAGCTTTGAGGAAGACAGGGAAATAAGTGGTCAAGTCCTAAAAGATGCCCAAGTGGGGTCCTGGTTGTCATCTCAAATCCAAAGAATTTTATAGCTGGAGGAGGGCGGGGGGGTTCAGCCTGCCTAAAGCTTGGAGAAAGAATTGCCTTGGGCATTGAGCTCAAGAAACTGCCATTTGTTCAGTACACACAGAGCAAAGAATGAAGAAGGATGGTGGGAAATCTGGGTGAGCAGCTCACGCAGTCTCATTGAGCCATGCCAGGGAGGTAAGGATTTTATCCCAAGGTCAGTGAGGAGCCCTGAAGATTTTTAAGCTTTCCATTTAGATAGATTACAATATTAGCAGGAACTCTCTTTGCAGTAGCAAAAACCCAGTTGAAACTACTCAGGCACAAAAATAAAAGTAAAACACGAGCCTGGGTGGCACATTTGGTTAAGTGTCCGACTCTTGGTTTCAGCTCAGATCAGGATCTCGGCGTGGTGAGATTGAGCCCCATGTCGGCCTCTGGGGTCAGTGTGGAGTCTGCTTGAGATTCTCTCTCTCTCTTTTTTTTAAGATGTTATTTATTTATTTATTTATTTATTTATTTATTTATTAATGAGAGGCAGAGACACAGGCAGAGGGAGAAGCAGGCTCCATGCAGGGAGCCTAACATGGGACTCCATCCCAGGTCTCCAGGACCAGGCCCTGGTCTGAAGGTGGCACTAAACCACTGAGCCACCTTGGCTGCCCTGCTTGAGATTCTCTTTCTCCCACTTATGTACTTTCTGTCTCTCTCAAATAAATAATCTTAAAAAAATAAAATAAAAGTAAAAAATGTAAAGGGTAAAATCTAAAACTATAAAACTTCTGGAATAAAACATATGAGAAAACCTTTGTGATCTTGGTTTAGGCAAAGATTTCTGAGCTGCGACAACAAAAGCATGATCCAAAAAAACAAAACAAAACAAAACAAAAAAAAACAAAAGCGTGATCCATAAAAGAATAAATTGATAAGTTGGACTTCATCAAAGTTTTAAAAAACATGGTTTTTGAAAGACATTGGTGAGTGAATGGAAAGACCAACCACAGACTGGGAGAAAATAGTTGCAAGTTTTATATCTGACAAAGGACTCGTACCTAGACTATATGAAGAAGCGGCAAAACTCAGTAATACAAATAACAAACAATCCAATGAAAAAAAGGAGCAAAGGATCTGAACAGACACTTCACCACAAAAGATCTACAAATGGTAAATAAGCACATGAAAAGATGCTCAACATAAAAAATAAAATAAAATAAAAAAGAAAGAAAAGATGCTCAACATCGTTAGTCATCTGAGGAAAGAGGCAAATTAAAACCGCAATGGGATACCATTTCGTATCTATTAGAATGTTTAAAATTAAAAAGACCCGATCAGGGGCTCCTGGGGGACGGAATCAGTTAAACACCTGCCTCTTGATTTCAGCTCCAGTTAGGAGCTCAGGATCCCAAAATCGAGCCCTCATCAGGCTCTGCGTTCAGGAGGGAATCTGCTTGAGGATCCTCTCCCTCTGACTTTCCACCCCGCACACTTGCCCTCCTCTCTCAAATAAATAAATAAATCTTAAAAAGACTGATCAGACCAAATGTTGGTGAGGATGGAACTGGAACTCTCATACATCATGGGTGGGAATATAAAACAGTACAAACACCTTAGAAAATAATTTGGCAATTTCTTTAAAAGTTGCATATACACCTGTCATACAACCAGCCATTCTTCTTCTAGATATTTATCCCAAAGAAATGAAAGTGTGTGTCCATACAAAGACTACTACATGAACATTCATAGTAGTTTCATTCGTAATATCCACAAACTGGAAACAGCCCAAATATCCATCAAGAGGTGATTGGATAAATACGGTCCACCCATACAATGGAACATGAGTCAGCTTTAGAAAGGAATAAACTATCAATATACCTCATGGATGAATCTCAAAATAATTATGCTGAATGAAAAAAGCCAGACGAAACTGGATGGCTCCATTTGTATAAGATTCTAGGGATTACAGATTAACGTATAGTGACAGAGAGTAGATCAAGGGTTGCCTGGGGAATGGTGGGAGAGGGTAGGGTAGGTAGAAAGGGAAGGGAAGAGGCGATGACAAAAAAGGCACAAGATATCTTTGGAAATAATGAGTATGTTGATTATCTTGACCGCCAATGGTTTCATGGGTGTACACATATATCAAAACTTACCATGTTGCACTTTATATATGTGCAATTTATTTATATGTCAACATACTTCAATTAAACTGTTAAATAAATAAATAACAAAATAGGAATTATATTGGTCCAGCAGGGGATCAGGGACATTGCCCCAGCTGTCATCTCTATGTTCAGTTTCCCAGGAATCCAGATGAATACCTGCCCTTCCTTTTGCCTAAGTTGTTTCAAACCTGGTTTCCATTGCTTGCAACCAGAAACGTTCTGGGCTAGTATAGAGATAATGCTTAGAAAAAATAAATTAATAATAAATAAATAAATAAATAAATAAATAAGAGATAATGCTTAGAGCATTATCAGAACACAAAAAGGGGTTTATAACCTCACCTTGGGGACTCAGAATTGGTTAGTGGGAAGGGATGCTCAGGAAAGGGTGGGCACCCCAAGAAGGTAATACCTCAGTTGACTTCTCAAGGAGTGGGGACCAGGGTAGAAGAGACCAAAGAGGTCTCACGCTGCAGAGGGAGAAGCGTGAACAAAGTCATGGAGGATAGGAGACAGGACATGAGGTGTGTGCTTGAAGGCAGCTGGGTGTTCCTGGAATTTGGGATGAGAGAGGGACTGGTGGGAAAGAGCAGGGAGTAGCTAGTGCTATGTTAAAGAGCCCGAATTAACCTTGTTGGTGATGGGGAGCCACGGAAATGTTTAGAGCAGTCAAGTGCCATGGACAGATTTTTGTTTGAAGGAGCTCTCTCTGGGACCTGGAGAAGCAGGTGGACCAGGGAGGGGTCATTGGCACAGTTGAGAGCTGACTTTGAAGGACCTGCTGACACCTGGGAGGGATGACCAGTAGGGAGGCAGGGCCAGGACTCCGGTTCTCTGGAGGACATCTCCCCTGGAGACATAGAGCTGGGGTGGTCACTGTGCCCATGGCCATGGCTGGGGAAGGCTGAGAGGTAGAGCGAGCCCCGCCAAAGTCTGAGGACCTCCAACCCATCATTTCAGGGCCTGGCAGAGCCTGGGGCGCCTCCAAAAGCAGCAGAGAGAAGGAAATGTCAGTGCCACGTGGCCACGTGAGCAGAGCGGAGAGCAGGTTGTCATGGAAACTGAGCTCGTGAAGCGTTTCTAGGAGAGAGGGATCAGCAAGACCAAATGTAGCATAAAATTCCAAACTGATGAAGGCTGAAAATTTTCTTTTGATTTGGCAATTAGTAGAACATTGATGAGCTTAACAAGAGCAATTTCAGGAGCTCGTGGACCAGCAAGGGGGTGGAGATGGAGAGAGATTTAGGAGGTAAAACAGACCAGAGTTGGTGATGGGGCGCATATTGGAGGAGAAGCAGGAGGGTGGTGTTTAGGAAGACCCCCAGTTCTCTGGTGCTCAGAAGGGACTCGATGGCAGTGGGGAATGCTGCAGAAGGATCAGGTTTGCAAGAGGAAGATCAGGAGTTCTATGTGGGACACTTTTATCTAACAAACACATTTTTGCTTTGACGGTATGCTTGATATCGTTCTAAGAACTTTACTTATATGAATGCATTTATACTTATAATTATCCTATAAGGTACCTGCTACCACACTTACCACCATTTAGACATAAAGAAACAGAGAGAAACTTGCTTGTAGCAAGGAAGGAGCGGTGTAGGGATGTGAAGCCAGGCAAACCAAACATGTTGGTGTGAGGTCCCCAAGATAAGCAAATGGGGCGTCAGGGGGCAGGTGGACCCAGGCTCCAGGGCTTGGCGGGGAGGTTCTGGCTGGAGGTGTAAGAGCAGCCACCATGTGGGGAAGGACCTTGACTGGCCTCAAGCCAGTGGGAGGTCCACGCTGGGGTCCCTGGGTCTAGAATAGGGTTGAAGCTTCATGGACAAGTGATACCACGGGAGGGGGTCCAGGTGAAGGCCCAGACCATGCCAGCATTCAGAGGGGCCCACCAGGGAGATGGAAAGACAGGACCAGAGGGCAGATGTGGGGAAGGCTGTCCCTGCAGGAGGCAGCCAATGGGAGGCCTTGTCCAGAGAGGTCAGGGGAGGTGACCGGGCCACAGACGCTTCTAAGAATCTTTGCCAGGGCAGTCTCAGGGGAAGAGACAGGAACCCCGACAAAGGAAGCAGTCAAAGGTCTGGCTGTGAAGGAAGAAGGGAGGAGGAGTACTAGGGAGGAGAATAGAGTCCAGAAAGGTACTATTTTTAAATGAAAATGATTTTTTAATTAAAAAATGTTAATTAGAAAATGCATTCACGTGGTTCAATATTTAAAACCTACAAAAGAAGGTCCAGTGAAAAGGCTCCCTCCCATGCCTCTCCCCGTCCCCCAGGTTCCCTTCTTCAAGGCAACCAGCCTATCCTCCCAGAGACAGAGAATACAAATTCACAATTTGGGATTCTCCATTCCTGTAAATACACACAGAAAATACATTTCAGAACATTGAAGCTCTTTGGGGGAAGAATGCCTTACAGAGCCAGTGATGGAACAGAGGGACCCCCAAGCTGGAGCCACGGGGGTCCCAAATGGTAGTGGAATATTAGTTTTGGACAAGAGCCCGTGTTTCATTGCGTGGAACAAAATTATATCATCCTCCCGCTACCAAGTACCCAGTATGGTGAGCTCGGTGTTCTGGACCCCCTTGGCCGCCTAGCCCGGTGGCAGCTCACACGCTGGGGAGTCTGTCCCACCCCACGGCCAGATCCGGGGTGGCCTTTGAATCACTCTCCGCCCCTGGCAACCACTTCAATCCTGGTGGCTGCTGAAGAAGTGTCTCCTGACACAAAATGAAATGTCTGAAAGGCAGCTCAATCTTTTTTTTTTTTTTTTTAATTATTGAAACCAACTGGAGTGTCCAGGAGACATGAATGGAGCCTCCGGAGCTGAGGGAAGGGTGGCAGGGACTGGGGGCAGCGCGGGGGGTGGGCAGGAGGGCTCCGGAGCACCAGCTGCCTGTGGCTTGGGGAAAAGAAGCCGCCTGCAGGGGGGCCGTCATTCCTGGGGCGCTGGGGCCCCATCACAGTTGGGAAGGGGAGCTCGCCCCCCCTTGCCACAGTCCCTGACTACAAGGACGAGGATGCAGGCCTGGACTGAGGAGGAAGCCCAAGGGGTTATGGGCTGGGCTCGTGGTCAGGGGTCACTGTTCCCCGGTGCCTCTCCTCTGCCTCACTCTCTGACTCCAGGCAGACAGCTCTTCTCTCTGGGTCTGCATCTGTTTGGCTGTAGAAATGGATGGAGGGGTCTTGGGGAGAGCTTGCATGGATGACCTGTCCTTGCTGCCACCATTTTGGGCCTTGACCACGGTGGACTCTCGGGCTCTATGGCTCACCTTCCTTATCTGTAGTGATGCCCCTGCAGCCACCCAAGACCCTGTTCACCACTCATGGGCCTGAGGGGATCCCACTGCCCAGCACACACCAGCATCATGGATCCAGAGCATGGGGGCTCATAAGGTCGGTGGCACACCTGAAGACTAGCTTCTGCTATGTTGGAGGAGTTGAAGCTGGGCCCTAGGGCCCACCTGAGCCTTGGGTGGTACATCCTGGGGGAGCCAAGTAGAGGTGGCTGGGTCATGAGGTCACAGGTGGGCTGTACACAGCTCACATGTTGGGGGGGGGCGGTGTGTGGCCGGTGCTCCCTACTGCCCTCACGATGCCTGGCCCCTCATTCCTCCTGCTTTGGAAAGTGGCCTTCGACAGCCTCATTCAGTGCAATGACCCCTAAGCAGGGGGCACCCAGGAAACTGCTATGAGGCATTAACACTCTTAGATACATTTTTAATTGAAAATCAGTACATATATGGGGTGAATGCCCCAGTCTCCCTCCTCAGAGGCCACCTGTCACCCGGCTGTTACCAATCCTTGAGGCCTTATCGGGGCTGGGTGGAGGAGAGGGTCTGGGGGTGCATAGGAGAGGCTCCCCATCAGATGTGGGGGTGGCAGGATGGGAGCAATGGGGGTGCTTGTGCCCAGGCTCCCACCTGGAGAGCCAGTGAGTGTTTGCAGTGCTCCCATGGGGGCAATCGTTAAGGAACATTCTCAGTGAGAGACAACTGATTGGGTTTAGGACACGTTGGACTTTGGGAGGCCCAAAAGTCAGGGAAGAAATTGCCTGGCAGAGAAGATTGGCCAGGTACATCTCACCAGCCTTCCTTGTCTCTCTAGAATCTTCCCCTGCACAGTCCCAGCAACTATTTCATACATTCTCCACTTTCTGTAGAACACTGGCCTCCTCCCCACCTGGCCCGCTTCCCACCAATTGTCCTGCCCCTGCCGTAGTGTGGCCATAGTCTTGCCTCAGACCCTGTAGCCTCCAAAGCAGGAATCGCCCTTCCACCCAATATCAGCAGGCCTGTATTTCCCTGAGGCTCCAAATCGCCCACCCCCTCCACCCCCGCCAGCCTTCCCTGAGCTCACCCTTCCCCTCTGAATCTCCAAGCCCTCACGTGCTTGCAAAGGACCCCAATCCCATCCAAAGCTGATTGAGGCCAGGCTCCCTGGACCCCATGCCCCACCAGCTCCTGTTTCTCTCAAAGTCCTGGCAAACTTCCCATTTGCCCCCCACACTGCAAGCCAGATCCACTCCCCCAGGGACCCTGAGACCGCTGGTGGCCAGGTCCTGGCAAACCCAATGCCATCTCTCAAATCTCACCTTGCTTGGTGTCTCAGTGAGGCCCCACTGAGGCCCTCAGTGGTACTGCCGACCACCGCCCCATCCACAGCCTCGCCTCGGTGCCCAATGCCACCCTCTCCTGTCTCCCCTTGATGCCCTGCCTTTCAGGGCTCCCTTTCCATGTCCCTTTCCAGGATTTCTCCTAAGCTGTCACATGCTGAAGTCCCTCACGGTGGCCCCCAGAGCCCTTGGCTCTGCTCACTCACAGCCTCTGCACCCATCGCTCTCCTTGCCGTGGCTGGGAGCAGACCAGGCTCTTCAGGTGGGACAGAGAGGACCTCCGAGGAGGTGGCATTCCATCAGAGGCCAAAATGACCGGAGGGAGGGAGTCAAGAGAGGACAGGGGCGGGAGGCATGCCTGGCAGAGGGAGGGTCTTAGTTTGCTGGCGCTGCTGTACCAAGTACCACAAATGTAAACAATGGGAATTCATTGGCTCACAGTCTGGAGACCAGAAGTCCAAGATCAGGTCGCCGGCGGGGTTGGTTCTGTCTGAGGGCTGTCGGGAGAGTCTGTCCCAGGCCTCTCTCTTATCTTTTGGGGGTTTGCTGGCCATCTTTGGCATTTCTTGGCCTGCAGATGCAATACCCCAATCTTCACCTTCATCTCCACATGTTCTTCCTGTGTGAGTGTGTGTCCAAATGTCTCCTTCTTATAATGACACCAGTTTTTTGGGGTTAGGGGCTCCCCTATTCCAGCATGACCCCATTCTAATTGAACTCATTATACCTGTAGTGACCCTATTTCCAAATAAGGCCACATTCAGAGCTACTGGGGTTATGACTCCAGTATATGAATTTGGGGGAACACAATTCAACCCATAACAGAGAGTCTCTAGAGGGAAGGCCTGGCAGTAGGAACAAGCCTGGTGTGTTCCGGGAACAGCAAAGAGGCCAGCGTGGCTGCAAGGGAGAGCAGGGGGCAGGGAGTGGTATGTGGAGGTGGGACAGGTAGGCACCTCACATGGGGCCTGGTTGGCGTTTATGCCAAGTGCAGTGGGGAGCACTGTGAGTCTGAGATACGACTTCCATTTGTACAGATCCTTCTGGCTGTCGGCTGGAGAGTAACTGGCACAGAGCGAGTCTGGACGTGGGAGTCCTTTGAACCTGAGATGTGAGGAGGCCCAGCAAGAGTGAGTGGGAGACAAGAGCGTGTTATGGAAAGGACCGGCTCCACACATCAGTGGGACAAGCCAGAGGGCCAGCAGGATTTGGGGAGCCAGTGGCTCTGAGGACAGAAGAGGAGATGCTCAAGAAAGCCTGAGCGCTCTGTGTGCAGCCAAGTTGGGAGGGCGCTGAGAAGCATCTGGCATGGTCGGCAGCCAGGGGGCTTCGGTGGTCTGGTCTACAGCTCAGGGGGCAGATCTAACCCAAAACTCCAGGCAGGGATGGAAGAGACAGTCCACGAAGCTGAGAGCACTCTGTAGAGAGGGATCCAGGGGCCTGGTCAGATCCAGGCTCCGGATGCAGTAAGAGAAGCCCAGCAGGGAGACCGGGAAGGCCCAGACAGGGGCGGTGGGGAGAACAGGAGAGGACAGGCTGCCAGGCGAAGGAGGAGGGCGTTTCCAGAAGGCGGGAGCGGTCACCTGTGGGCTGTGAGCACGAAGGTTAGAATGGAGATGAGAGGAAAGCCTGGGCCCAGGTGACTGGAGAACTGCCTGGGCCCTCCATGAGAAGCAGGCACAGCAGCTGGGAAGCCTCCTGAGACGGGAAGGGAAGGAGAGGAGGGAGGCAGGGCCAGTGGGACTCAGTCTCCAACATCAGATCTGCGGAGGTTAGTTTTCAGAGGGGACGCAGCAGGGACACAGCAAGTACGGGTGTGGCAACTAGTGACCATACGGGACCAAGGGTGCAGACAGATGTGTGTTAGGCTAAACAGGACTTCATGAAACCGCCTACCTTTCCTGGGCAACCTGATCTCTCCTGCGTTCCCCTCCACAGGGTGACAGCAGTCCACGTGGGTGCTAGTTCCATCCTCCTTCTAAACGGGGATAGGGTTATTGATCACCTTCTATCCCCCAGGCCACTTGCAACAGTCAGTAAAACTGACAAGTGCTGGGGCACCTGGTGGCTCAGTCGTTGGGTGCCTGCCTTCGGCTCAGGTCGTGATCCCGGGGGTCCAGGATCGAGTCTGGCGTCGGGCTCCCAGCAGGGAGCATGCTTCTCTCCCTGCCTATGTCTCTGCCTCTCTCTGTGTCTCTCATGGATAAATAAAAATTTTTTTAAAACCTGACAAGTGCTGCATATATTTAGTTTTGTGTTAAAGCCTCATATACAAGCAGTGCAGCGCACGAATCTGAAGTGTGCAGCTCAGTGATTGTCTGATTATGCATACACCCATGTAACCGCCCCCCAGATCAAGATACACAACACTTTCATCCCCCTGGAAGGCTCTCGGGCACCCCCTCCCAGTTAGCACCCAGCCTCCAGAAGTGATTACTACCCCGACGAGCTTCACCCACGAGTGGTTTTGTTTGTTCTTGAACTTCACACGAACAGAATCAGTGTGTTCCCTGCATCTGGCTTCTTTCACTAAACATACATCTATGAGACTCACCCATGTCCGTGCATGTAGATTGACTTTGTTCTTTTTCACTGCCATCAGGTGCTCCTTTAAGTGAATATGCTGCCAATGGATCTATTTACGCATTCTCCTTTGGGTTGTTTCTGATTTTCTGTGATGACAAAGAAAAATGCATGAATGTTCTGTGCACATCTTTAGGGGGACCTACACACTACTTCCCATCGGGGTAGTCCTAGTAGCAGACTGTTTGGGTCAGAGGGCAGGGGTGTGCTTCACTTTTACAGACATTGCCAAACAGTTTTCCAAAGCGGTTGTACCAATTTACACCCAACACGGTAGGTTTTCTTAAAGGTCATGCTTATTGATACACGATTTACAGGGAATGACATTCACTGTTATTTTTGTGTGCAGTTTTGACAAATGCATATCATAGCATAGCCCTCACCATAACTGAGATAGAAAATATTTCTATCACTGCAAAACATTCCCTCGTGCACCACCGACCACCACTGGTGTGTTCCCTGTCCCTATGTTTTTGCCTTTTCTAGAATGTCATGTAAAAGGAAATCACAGAGCATTTGAGGTCTGGCTTCTTTCACTTATCATAATGCATTTGAGATTCCCCCCATGCTGTTTCAGTACTCGTTCCTTTTTATTGCTAAGAGCTGCTCTACTGTGTAGGTGTGCCACATTTTTTGTTGTTGTTGTTTTTAATCTCCATGAGTTGAAAGATATTTGAATTGTTTCCAGTTGGGACAGCTGTGAATAAAATTGCTCTAAACATCCATATAGAGATGTTTAGGTGGATGAAAGTTTTTTTCACTAGTTAAATGTCCAAGAAGGGATCATGTGTTCTCCAGTTTAACTCTGCAATGAACTGTCCAACAGTTTTAAAGGCTCTGCCATTTGGTGCTCCCACCAGCAATGCATGAGCGTTCAGGTAGCTCCTCATCCCTGACAGCACCTCATAGCGGTTTTTTTTTGTTGTTGTTGTTTTTTATTTTAGCCACTCTTGTGACTATACAGTGGTTCAGGTATTAGGCCCTTGTTTTGTGGGGTCGACTAGAGGGGTTTTGAATGAGAAAGGGCACAATCAGATGTGTGCTCGAGGGCTGGCTGGAGGTGACCAGAGCAGACGAGCCTGTACCCTGGGATCTGGAGGGAACCTGTTGCATCGTGACAAGGCCACACCAGGGGTGGCCCTGAGGATGCAGAGTGAGAGGCTATAAACATGGTTCCAAAGATGTTAGAGAGGGCCTGGTGGTCCTTGGTTGTTGTGGCCACTGCTTACTTAGGTCAGGCTCTGCAGAGGCGGTGCATTGACAAGAATTTAGGTACAGGTGGTTGGTTTATTAAAGAAGTGAACCCAAAACAAACAGGTGAGGGATGGGGAAGCAGGATGGGAAAGGAGGAAGCGGACAAGGTCCCACAGGGGGCAGCCCCGGCCTGATCCCACAGGGAGCTCTGGAGGGTCAGGCCCCTCCAAGCTGCCCTTCGTGGCAGCAAGGGAGCTGGGCTCGCACCCTGCCTCACCGGTCAGCATTGGCAGGGCTGGAGGTGGCTGACATAAATCCCCATACACTTCTGATTCTCAAAACCTGTATGGAAAGAAAGTCCTGGAGCCTAAAAATAGTCCTCCATCACACAACTGTGAGTGCTAGCTGTAAGAAACTAAACATAACAAAAATGGGGTTTGGGGAGCACAGAAAACTGGCTGAAAGGATGGAGACAGAGAGTCGGCATTGCCCATCACCAGTGCTGCAACCTCGCACCTATAACAGTGCCTGGCACTGAGCAGATGCTCAATAAATCCTTGTTGACAGGAGTGGCAAGAGCCACTGAGGCAGGACAACCCAGAAGAGCCAGTTCAGTAGGAAGGAGAGAGACTGGCTTGGGGCCTGATGACTCTGAGGTGGTGATGGGTGATGGGTCTGGCCCCTAGAAGAAGGGCCCCCGGAAGTGGGAGTAAAGAGAGGGAGGAGATGGGAGAAGTCTCAGGGGCTTAGGGCCCAGGGAATAGGAGCTGCTGAAGGTGAGGAGAAGGTGCCCAGAGACAGGGAGGGAGCCCGGAGAGACAGATTTGCAGAAGAAAGGCAGTGGGTCATCCCTGACTCCGCCAAGCGAGAGGCCCTGGCAAGGACCCCACGGAACACCCCGATGTCTTCGGCCAGGGAGGCTGCAGTTGCCTGAGGGCCTGGAGGGAGACCAAGAGGGGCAGCCAGAGATGGGCCTGGGAAGGAGGAGGCCTGTGGGCAGAGGAGAAAGAGAGGGTGTGTTAAGAAAGAAGAACGAGGCTGGGGGGTTGTGGGGTGGGGGGCCAGGAGGGGGTGGCCCACATTGACAGGATCCAGGCCGAGTGGAAGGATTAGATTTAAACAATACCTCAGTGTTGGGCTGAGCTGCCTGAGGTGAATTAATTAAGTCCTCAGCGGGTAACACTATCCCCGTGTCCCGGGTGAACCTCATGGGGTCCCAAACGTTCCCGGGGAAGGGCAGGTTGCATCCTGCCCTGGGGTCCCCAGCAGTTGTGCCACTTAAACTGCGGTCCACATCGGAAGCCCCCAGAAAGGTGAGCGGGCAGGCAAGATCCTGGGAGCTTTCTGGAAGCCAGATTGGAGATGGGGTGGGGGAAGACAGGAGGGGGGCAGGGGTAGGGAGAGCTTGGTGGAGAAGCCAGCCTCTGGAGGAGAAGAGGGAGAGGTGGAGGCAGAGGTGGTGGGTTGGGAGCAGTTGAGAATTGTTTTGGGCAGAGGAAAAAGAGCCAGCAGAGACGGAGAAATCAGAGGAAGGAGAAGGGGGGTGAGGCCCGGGAGGAGACGGGCAAGGGACAGCTGGCCTCAGATGTGAGAAGGTGCTGGCAGCTCTCTCCGGAGCTGGGGGGGCGGGGGGGACAGTGGCAGGAGCCAGCACCCCACAAAGGCCTCTGTTTTCTCTACTGAGTGGGACCCAGGTCGTCTGCCTGGCCCAGGGGAGCGGGGGTGGGGGTGCTGTGGGGCTCAGGGGGCACAGCTGCTGTAAGAGGGGATGGGAAAGAGTTTGGGGACCACTCGAGAGGCTGCTGCGCTGCATTTAAGACCCAGCTGAGGTTGAAGAAAATTAATCTGTGTTGGCGTCAATCAGCGTGGTGATGTGATTTTCTCTGGCCACACTTGGCGGCCCAGAGGCCGGATGGAGAAAACAGATGGTTTTCTGAGCTCCTGCTTGTCTACTGTTGAGTTTAGTCTGCCTGGCAAAGCCAGCCTCCTCTGGACTACAGATGAGGAAACTGAGGCCCAGGGCAGGGAGACCACACGCCCAGGTGTTGCAACAAGTAAGTGGCAGCTGGACTTCCTGCAAACTTTTGCTGGCACACACTGTGAAGAGCATTGTGGCAGCCCCCTGGCCCCTGACCCAAATACTTATGGAGCCCGCTGCCTTGTGTTCCCAGAATTGCTCAGCTCACCTACTCACTGAAACCTCTCCTAGAGGGACCAGGAGGAAACAGGGACACAGATATGGCACATGGCTGGTTCGGGGTCACGCAGCATTGTTAAGATGTCAATTCTCCCCAAATTGATGTAGTGATTCAACACAATTGCAGTCAGAATCCTAGTAGGCTTTCTGTAGAAATTGACTTACCGACTCTAAAGTGGATAAAGAAATGCAAAGAACTAGAACAGCCAAAACAATTTTGAGAAAGAAGAACAAAGTAGGAGGACTTGCACTATTTAATTTCAAGACTTGTAAAACCTACAGTAATCAAGACAATGTGGTATTGGCCTGTGGAGAAATGGAATGTAATATAGAGTCTGGAAATAGAACCACGCATATATGGTCAATTGATTTTTGACAAGGGTGCCAAGGCAATTCAACGGTGAAAGGATAATTTTCCTCAAACTGTGCTGGAACAATAGGAAATTCATAGGGGGAAAAAATGAACCTCAACTCTTACTGACCTCACACCATATCCAGAATATATAAAGAAGGAGTAAATACTGGGCTCAATATTCAACCTGACTTTTTTTGATTGGCAAAAATATGAGCAGATACTTCACCATAGAAGATATAGGAATGGCAGATAAACATGTGGAAAGATGCTCAACATTGTTAGTTATTTAGGAGATGCAAATTAAAACCACAATGAGCTGCCACTGTACACCCACTAAAATGGCTAAAACTAAAAAGACTGATAATATCAAACGTTGGCAATAATGTAGAGCAACTGGAACGCTCATACATTGCTAGTGGGAGTATAAAATAGTACAACCACTTTGGAAAACATTTTGGAAGTTTCTTATAAAGTTAAACATGAACTAACCATTCAGTTCACCCAGAATAAATGAAAACACATGTCCCCACGAAAACTGGCTCTCAAACATCATAGTGGTTTTATTAATAATCGCCTAAAAATGGGGGAAAGAACAAAATATTCACCAACATGCAAAAGGGTAAAGAAATTTTTATATATTTACACAATGGAATAGTACTCAGCAATAAAAAAGAACAAATGATTGATTATGTGCAGCAACAGGATAAAATCTCAAAAACATGATACTGAGCAAAATTAGCCAGAAGCAAAACAATGTGTACTACATCATTTCATTTATATGAACCCCAGGAAAATGCAATCTAATCCATAATGGTGGAAAAGGGATTACTAGTTACTTCAGGCAGCAAATGGTGAGAGATTACTTGTAAAGAGACATTGAAGGAAGTTTCTGGGGGAATGAAATGTTCTATATCTTGACTATAGTAGTATAGTAGTGGTTACATTGCTATAGAGTTTGTCAAAACTCAAAATGGACACTTAAATTAGGTGCATTTCACTGTATATAACTTAAGCTATGATAATTTTAAAATATTATTAAAATTGTCAACATGAGAAAAACCAGAACTATGTGGACTTCCCTTATACTTACTTTATAGTTCATCAATTGTTTTCATTTATTGTTGAGGTAGAAGGACTATAATCTTGGAGCCCCTGAAGACCTTGATCCAGTCCTGGAGGGCTAGTCAAGGCCAAATACCAGAGGGTCTTGAATGCCAGGTATAGTGGTTTTAAGATATATCTATAAATTCTTTTACACTCCTCCCTTAGTGACTTACTTCTTACAATAGAATAAAGCAAAACTGATATATAGGATTTTGAGGACTAGGTCATAAAAGGCACTGCAGCTCTTCTTTCTCTCTCCCCTCTCATCACTTCCTCTGGGGGAATCCAGCTGCCATGTCCCCAGACGCTTCAGGAGCCCCCTGGAGAGCCCACATGGTAAGGAACTGGGGCCTCTTGCCAACAGCCATGTCAGCATGCCATCTTGGAAGCAGATCCTCCAGCCCCAGCCAAACCTTCAGTTCACCAGAGTCCCAGTCGTTAGCTTGACCACACCTCCTGAGAGAACCTGAGCCAGAATCACTCAACCGGGCTGCTCCTGGATTTCTGACACTCGGAAACTGTGCGAGAAAATAAATATTTGTTGTTTTACGCTGCCTGGTTTGGAGGTAATTTGTTATGTAGTAAAAGCTATGACACCAAATTAAGAAGTTTGGAATTCATCCTAGGGACAAATTGAGGATTTCTGGAAGGTGCTAGAGAAAGGGAGTGACATGGAAAGAGCTGAACTTAGGAAGAAGTCTCTTGGTCCCAGAGTGGAGAAGGGATTGGAAGTCACAGGGTCCAGAGTACATTAGACAGAGGCAGAGACTCTGGAGCTGGGTCTCTGTGCCAGGTGGCTGAGTCAGGGAATTGCACTCTGGCCAGAGGAAACAGCGTGTGCTTAAGTCAAGGAGGGCAGATGTTGCCAAGTGTCAGGGGCAGTGGGTACAGATGGAAAATGAGATCGTTAGCACAGGCGTGGATAGACAGTGAGGTACTCAGGGCTGGGTCCCACCCATTCCCACTCTAGCCTTCATCAGGACCAGCAGTTGCTCCAGAATGTGTCGGACACTTATAGAAACCCAGCTCAACTTAAATCCTCCATGAGCCCCATTGTGCTGGCCACCCACACTGGGAAATGTAGCAGTGAACAAGCAGACAAAATTTCCTGCCCTCATCAAATTTTCATGTTAGTGGAAGGAAGCCGGTAACAAGCAAAATTTAATAATAAATATATAATAAAAGAAAATAAATATGGAGAGAAATGCATAGGATTATGTGGATTATAAGTTGGGGTGGTTGTGATTCTAGGTAGGGATAGCTACGGTAGAATTCACTGAGAAGAGAACATTTGAGCAAACACGTGGAAAGTAAGCAAGTTAGCCATGTGGATATCAGCGGAAACAGTGTTCCTGGTGGAGGCAACAGCCAATGCAAAGGCCCTGAGGTGAGTTGATCTTTGAGACAAAAAGGTCAGGTAGGCAGAAAGGGTTGTAAATTGAGGGGCAGATTACCTGACTGAAAAAAGCTCTGCAGAAAACTAGTTCCAGAAATTTAGAGGGGAGTTCCCTTGAGTCATTAGTAAATGCAATGTTGTTCATGTGTAGGGTAAAACCCCATAAGGACAGGCCAAGAAAGACTGGAGAGTTTTGAGCTGAACAATTCTCAGAGCCTACATAGGGTGAGGATGTCTACAAGTGCTGACCAGCTAGAGCTTGAGTCCTTGATGATAATCTGGGCCATTCAATCATCTCTTAGCAGAGAGATAAACTATCTCATGAGTGAAGGCCACGGTGAACCCACCCTAAGAGCCTTAAAAATGAGCCTCAAGGGGTACCTGGGTGACTCAGTCAGTTAAGCATCTGCCTTGGGCTCGGGTCATGACCTCAAGTCCTGGGATTGAGCCCCATGTCAGGCTTCCTGCTCAGAGGAGGATCTGCCTCTCCCTCTCCCTAAGCCCCTCCCCCCATCTCTCTCTCTCTCTCTCTCTTAAATAAGTAAATTAAATCTTTTTTAAAAACGGAGTCTCAACAGGTGCCTGAGTGGGCTCAGTTAGTTGAATGTCTAACTCTTGATTTTGAAGCAGGTGATGATATCAGGGTTGTGAGATAGAGCTCTGCATTGAACTCTGTGCTCAGTGTGGAGTCTGCCTGATTTCTCTCTCTCCTTCTCCCTCTGTCCCTCCCCGCTACTCACATATACTATCTCTAAATTAAACAACTAAATCTTCTTTTAAAAATGAGCCTTAAAAAAAAAAAAATGAGCCTTAAGGCAGCCCCGGTGGCCCAGTGGTTTAGCACCGCCCTTGGCCCAGGGTGTGGTCCTGGAGACCTGGGATTGAGTTTCACGTTGGGCTCCCTGCGTGGAGCCTGCTTCTCCCTCTGCCTGTGTCTCTACCTCTCTCTCTCTCTCTCTCTCTCTCTCTCTGTGGTCTGTCATGAATGAATAAATGAAATCTTTTTTTTTTAATGAGCCTTAAAATGATTTAAAAAATTAGCAAGTAACTTACTTGCATGTCATTTCTTAAAGGAAAACAACAAAAAAATCCCAGATCAGCAGTAGCATAGCATTCACAATATCCAGCACCCAATAAAAAATTTCTAGACAGGCCAAGAGACAGAAAATTATGACCTACCACTAGAAGAAAAATCAGTAAACAGAAACAGACCCAAAAACAACAGAGATGGTGTGAGAAGGCAAGAATGCTAAAGGGGCTTTTATATACATGTATTTGAAGAAAAAGGCGATCTATCTCCTAATCAAAAGTAACCCCAAACCAGAGCTCATGCCTAGAGGAACAGAATAAGGGCTGGATTTTGGCCTCTGCTCACATCCTCAGCAGGGCGCCCTAAGCAACCTGGTGTGGGTTGTCCAAGGAACCCCAAGAAGGCCAGAGCAGCATGAGCCAGGGGAAAGGAGCAGGAGATGAAGGCAGAGAGGTAACAGGGAGACAGACTACGGAGGCACATAGGCCGTGGTGAGGATATTAGCCTTTACTCTGAGTGACACAAGAGCCATGGGAAGATTTGAGCAAAGAAGATCCATGATCCCCCTGGAAGTTCAGGGAGGATGAGGAGGGTGGTCAGAAGACCAGTGGAGGCCCCTGCAGTGAACCAGACATGATGCTGGGCCTGGGCCAGAGGCCCCAGCTGAAGGGATTGGGATTAGAGGGGTCTCAGAGCGGCCCCTAGGAGTCAGATTGGGCAGGAAGTAGGAACAGATGGCCATGGGTGACAGAGCAGAAGGAGTCAGGGATGACCGGGGCCCCTGGCCGTCATAGCCCCTGGCACACAGAGGCGCTCAGTGGTAGGTGGAAAAGAAACACGTTTCAGGCTATGAGGATGAGGCAGCGGGTTTGAGGCTCCTGTGGACAGATCTGGCCCATGCTGGCTCAGAGTCTAAGGCTTGAGGGAAAGGAAACAAAAGACGGGGTCCTGGCTGCAGAAACAGTTGGGGGTGGTGAGCTTGTCTGGGGAGTGTGTGGGCAGTGAGAGAAGAGGAGGGAAAGCAAGAGACCGGACAGACAGGTAGATGCCACCCAGAGCTAACTCAGCATGCTGTGGACAGAGGGATGGACAGACAGACAGGTGAACAGTCCATGACAGTGAGAGAGACAGAGAACGTGGGAGCCACCACTGACAATGCCTCAGGGAGACATGGCCCACCTGCATGTGCACCTGTGCATCCACAGCCAGACACACACAGCAGGGTACAGGAGAGAAAGAGAGAAAAGTCCACGAAGGAGTGAAGGAAAAGTGGGCAGGCACGTCCATGTATGCGCACGCACAAATGCACACACGCAGCAGGAATGATGCACAAACAGCATATTCAATAGGACTCCTCTGGAGAGTGGGAAGAAGCGTGGCTGAGTGAGATGGAGACAGAGAAAACAGGAGGGGGGCGGGAAGAGGGCTCCGAAGGACAGACCTCCAAAGGGGCAGAGACATTGATATGGCACATTTGAGGGGCACATACATAGATCCACATGCATGAACCACCCCAACTCCAATACCTGGGAGATTCTCAGTGTCCACGGTAGTGGAGTGGTCGGGAGGGACAGTGGGTGTGTAGAAGTCACCCAGCAGACGCGAACTAGGATGAGAAAAAAGATAAAGAGGAACCCACAGGTGATGGGACATGTAATGGGTCACACAGACATTAGGTGTCTGACAAGGTGTGAGGATCAATGGAACATTAACTTTACCAGGAGGACAGTGGGGTGCTGGCTGAGCTGGGTAAGCTGCCAGATGGGAGACTTGGAAAGGTGGCTTGGGCAGCTTCACCAGATGTGGATGGGAGGGGGCAAGACTGGGGACTGGCATCCAGATAAGCTGGTGGTCTGCTAGAGGCAGAGGAGGGTCCCCAGTTTTCTTGGAGGGGACCCGACAGCCCTGGATGAGACTGGGTGTGGCCAGAAAGTCAAGAAGATGCCTGTAACTCAGTCCACCTACATCAGGTGTGAGGAGCTGGGCAGTGGGAGGGCAATAGAGAAAATCATTGTGGAAGGGATGGAGAAGAGCCCCTGCCCCCTCCTCCCCTGCTCCTGTATACAGATGTGCAGGTTCCAGTTAGGGAGAGAGCTCTATGGCCAAGAAGGACAATTATGGCCACAGATGTCCCGGAGGAAAGGGAGCCACCCTCGGGCAGCAGGCAGAGTGGGAAGAGGAGGGCTGGGCCCTGCGGAGTATTAGCCCTGGGGAGGGGGTGAAGAAGAAAAGCCCAAGGGATGGGGCAAAGGTCAGGGCACCCAGAGTGCTACGGGAGGAGAGAGGATCTGGAAGGAAGGATGGGCACCATGTCAGGCCTCTGATGGCCAGTGGGAATGAACAGGCGAAAGGGGCTGTAGGCTGGAAAAGCAGGAGATCAGTGGAGACCTAGCTCAAGAACCGTGGTAGACTCAGGGTGACTATGGTCAGCAGCAATGGATGCGGTGACTGGGGGAGAGAACGCAACCCTTGAGCCCAGAGCTCCCTCCACAGCATTTTGGTGGACGGACAGACAGATGGCAGAGCAAGAGAAGAAAGAATGGGTGGCAGGAGAACAGCCCTCATCATGTTAGAGGAAAGTGGACCCCAGAAGAGGGAAAAGGATAGCTGTTGCCAAGGCAACCATACTGGCTGTGGGAACAGAGAGGAGCAGGAGACGGTGAAAGACTTTGGAGGAAGAAGTGGCACAAACTAGGGGCACCTGGATGGCTCAGTCGGTTGAGCGTCTGACTCTTGGTTTTGGCTCAGGTCAAGATCTCAGGGTCATGAGATCGAGCCCCACATTGGGCTATGTGCTCAAAGCAGAGTTGATTCAGATTGTCTCTCCCTCTCCCTCCCACTCCCTCTCTCTCACATATAAATAAAGTCGAAGAAGAAGAACAACAACAACAACAGCAACAACAACAACAAAGCTGAAGAGCAGAGGCAGGGAGTGAGCTAGATTCCTGTTCCTGGGGAAGGAGCATCAGGAGTGCAGACCAGGAGTAGAGAGGGTAACAACTGGTCTAGCTCAGTGAGTCTGTGATGATGGTGGTACCACTGAGTGGGGCTGAGCAGGGGACAACAGGTGCAGGGGACTTGAGAAGGTGGTGGGAGGGGGGAGGCCAGCACAGAAACAAGGGGGCCTTCTTGCGGAGGGCATCCCTGAAGCCCTGGAGTGGCCAGTGTGGCTCAGGAGAGCACATGGAGCAGAAGGAGCAGAGGGATGAGGACACAGCCCTGGGGAGCATGGCTAAGGAAGAGCAGGAGGAGAGTTAAGAGTCTGAAGAGGTGAGCAAGGCAGTCCGCACACTCACTGGCACGCACACGCAGTGACACCGAGAGTGACTTAGAGACTTCAGAAGTCTTCGGAAGTCCCCTCACTCAGTGATAACGGGGTGATAACTGGTCTACCTTCCCCAGGACTTCTTAGAACTTGGCCGGGGGCTTTGAAGCTCCTATCCTCAGCAGAGCACCCAGGTACCCAGGGCAGGTCTCTTGCTGGATGGCCAGGTGCATGGGCCAGTCGTCCACTCAACCATCACCACGATGCCTCAGCAGGGGCTGAGGGGGTGGGAGGCTCTAGAGCCCCTTGGAGGGAGAGTTGGCGAGGTGGGAAACAGGCTGTGCATGGCTAAATGGGGGTAGTCAGAAACAGCAGAGGGCTCTGGGCTGCGAAGGCAGCAAAGTTCTGCATTAGTAAGAAGAAAGAAAAAGGCTGGTTGGGGCATGGAGAGAAGGATTCGAGTCGAGGACATCTGTGGAGGGGGCAGGCCAACACTGGCTCCAACCTGTGGCTCCAGAGACAACGTGGGTGGGTGGTTCTAGGGATAACAGGCGTGGGTGGTTCTAGGGTGCAGGAGGGGATTGGGTGCCCTCTCAGGGGGCAGTCGGTAAATTTGTGCAGGGAGCAGGTGCAGCATAAGAGGAGGGGCATTGGACAGCCCCTTGTCTAGAGCCCAGGGGCATTCTGTGGACGGATGAAGCACCTGGGAGTGACGGAAAGGGCAGGAAGCAGCCCTGGCCATGCTGCGGGGAGACACAACTCACACACGCGTGTACACACAAAGAGACACAGAGAAAGAGCAAAACTCCACAAGCCCCAGAAAGAGAGGGAGGGAGCTGGAGAAGAAAGTTGGAGGCACATTGGCGCACTCACACTCGCGCACACATACACACGCAGCGGAATGACGCACAGACCCGGAGCAAAATTCAATAAAGCTCCTCCGGAGAGCGGGAGCTAAGGCGGCTGAGCGAGGCGAAGACGGAGGCGGAGGAGGGGGGCACATCAATAATAAAGTTAAAAAATAAAACAAAGAAGGGGAGGAGGGACCCTCGGGGAGGCAGAGGCAGGCAGATGCGGAGATGCACGCAGGGCAGATAAACGAGCCGGGAGGCTGGAGGGAGGCGTGGGAGGAAGGAACCTGATAAGGAGCCTCTGAGACTGGCACCCTGCCCACATGTCCACACAGAAGCAGGCACCCATCATGACCCTGGGGGCAAGGGCCAAATCTGGGGAGAAGGGGAAGGGAGGGAGGAGATGAGGCAGGATGAAGGGGGAAGCAGGCAGCACTCAGCTCTGGAGAGGCAGCCCTTCCAATGCTCAAACAGACAGATGGACAGACGGAAGAGGATCCACACACTGTGGACACATTCTGGAGGCCTCCCTAGAATTCAGAAGAGAAAAAGGAAAAAGGGGAGGTCTAGGCATGGACATTTTATCTGTCATAGTGAAAAAGAGAAAGCAGTCTATGTGTCCATCCACAGGAGGACGTGCAACCGTGGTCTAGAATATACTCGGGAGCAGATTTTTGACATAGGGTGCATCCTGCAGTGTGCTGGCAAACTGGCTCTCTGAGGAGAAAAAAAAATCCCAATTTATATCTTTCGCCTACTTCTGTGGCATAAATACTACCACCGAGGCCAATTTTAAGCTATCTGTGCATCTTCGTTGGATGGAGTTGGGGAGAGATGCCCATGATTGGCAAGGCCATGTGTGAACATGCTCGTGGGAAGAGCTCTAACATTCACCAATGGGCAAAGAAGCCTGTTGGCAAAACCCATAACTAGTAAACAGCATGTACATTTTAAAATTAATCCCTCCACTCCTTCCAAAGCAACCATATTTATTTAGCTGAGAAGGCATGTATGGACAGTGTGGACAAATGGATTCACGCAGAACTAGTCACAGTGGTTCTTTGGCGTGAGGGAGGGGTTAAAAAGAGGGTGGGGTGGGGCAAAGACACTCGAGTCCTTTCTGTCATGCTGCATTTGCAAAAAGAATGTCCTCATGTATCACATGTATAATTTCAAACCATTTCTTTTAAATCGGGAAAGGGAAAAAATTGGAGGGGAAAAGAGAAAATTGGAGGGAGAATGAGACTGAGAAGGGGAAGGAAGAGGTCTCCAGTCCTTCGTTCTATCTGTCTGCCCATCCTCTCTTCAGCCAGAGTGCTCCCCAACCCATTTCTCTGTGCTGAGAAGTAGAGAGAAATCAGGTGTAGACCTGCCCTCAAGGAGCCCACAGCCTGGGATTGGGGGGGACAGAGTGGTGCCCCGATGGGGAATCCTCCCCCCCCCCGTATGGTGGGGCCTCCAGGGAGAGCTTGGCAAAGACTTCTTTAGGAGGATGAGGGTTTTCTGGAGTGTGCCTGTGACCCTGCTTAGCAGAGCTTTAACGGGGAGAGGGATGGGCTGGGTGGCATCAGCACGAGGCTGGTTGCCAGGCCCTCAAGGAAGACCATGCAGGGTAGTGGAGAGAGTAGCAGGAAGAGGGAGGAGGGAGCCCCAGAAGGATAGGCACTAAATGGAGAGATATCCCAAAAAATGGCAGTCGAGGAAGTAGAGGGAGTCCAGTCACCAGGATACACACCCTGGCATCAGAGGTAAGTAGAGATGAGTAAGAGATGAGAGAGAGAAGAAATGGGCTGTGGGGTCTGGAAGCCTCGCCCAGCCACCTTGGTGGGCACAGAATGGCTGCGGTGGGAAGTTGTGCAAGAAGATGGGTTGGGGGAGGAGTGTGTAGACTCCACCATTGCTGCATCCCTCCCCAGCTGTTCTGTGGATGGAAAGAGAGAGGACAGGAGGAAGATGGGAACAAAAGGTCAGGGGAGAACTCAACTCTTCAGGTGGGAGGGAGATGAGTATGTCCACCTGCTGGTAGAGCCCAGAGAAGGGACAAAGAAGGGGACATCTGTTGCTAAGGCAACTACATAGACTAGGAGGATGGAGAAGATAGGACTTTGGGGGAAGAATCAGTCATAGGTTGGAAGTGGGGGGCAGGCAGAGGCAAAAGGGCTAATCTATATTTTCAGCCCTGGTTTTGGGAAGTGGAAGGAACACAGAGCCAGTCCTGGACTTAGTGAGTCTATGATGCTGGTGGGACCTCAGTGGGGTGCCTGATAAGATGCATAGTACTTCAGCAGAGGATCCTAGGGAAGTAGAGACATCTCTCTCTCTCACACACACACACACACACACATACATATTGTGATGTTCAGAGACAAATAAAGAGAGGGGGTACTTACCCCCATATTCTCATTAACCTACTTCCCTATGGACTTAGCGCCACCAGGATGTAGCCTGGGCTGTGGAGTCTGTGTCCACTGCCAAGCACCCAGTTGGTGCTCAGTGCATGCTTGTCAGATGGACAGACAGATGGATATATTTGGTGCAAGCATAAGATTGTTATATCTGAGCTGAGGTGGAGGTGAAGGGCTGGAGAGAATCTTGACCTGTGCCTTGGAGGGAGACTTGGCAGGAAAGAGAATGGGTGAGCCAAGGAGGCAGGAGTAGGAATAGTCAGGGATGACTAGGGGCTCCTGGCTGCATAGCCCTGGGTGCCAGTGATGTCAGCACTGATGAGAATAGAGACAGAAAGACATCCAGCAGGTATAGAAACAGTGCAAGAGGACTGGGGATCTGGGTAAGGGTTGCCTCAAGCTCCAATCAGTTGCTGGAGAAAAGTGAGAGGGTCTGGGCTATGGAAGGCACAGTGGAGGGGTCAGCACAGAGGACAGTAGACAAACCCATCCAGGGAATGTGTGTATAGTGAGCAAAGAACCCGGGACAGGACCATGGGGGCCCGGAGGTAAACAGAAAGAGGAGAGTTGGGGAAGAAGAGGAGAAGAGACAGGACAGACACTGAACTAATTAACAGTTTATGGACATGCAGAAGAGCAAGCAGAGAATCAGGCAAGGAGAGTGAGGGGGGTGGAAGCCAATTCTAGTCATGCCTCAGAGAAAAGGGCATGAGCCACGAGTGTTCACACATGAGATGAAACAAAGAAAAGACACAGGTCCCAGCACCCAGCAGGTGCTATGACATTTGTGGATGATGGACAGATGGATGGTGGGTGGGTGGATGGATGGTGGATGGATGGGTAGATGGGTGAATGGATGGATGGTGGATGGATGGTGGATGGTGGATGGGTGGATGGATGGTGGGTGGGTGGGTGAATGGATGGTGGATGGATGGATAGGTGAATGGATGGATGGATAGGTGAATGGATGGGTGGTGGATGGATGGATGGAGAACTCAAGGAATAAGAATAAATTCAGTTAACAGAGCCAGAAAGAGAAAGACTCGTGTGTGACCACTTTTGCTGGTCACCTCCCCGAGATGTCCTGTGGGGAAAAGCTGTAGGAACTAGGATCAGGGAAATAAAAGAATTCCAGGGCTTTAGAATAAAACTCTGCAAGCCCCCAGAAAAAGAGAGAGCTACGGGGGAAGGGCAGGCAGCCCAAGCACGCACACTCGCACATACACAGCAGGAATGACGCACAGCCTCAGAGCAAAATTCAATAACTCTCCTCTGGAGAGAGAGAAAGAGCAGAAATGAGCAAGACACAGTCAGATACAGGAAGAGAAGGGGAATTATATGTCAATAAGGAAGTTGAAAAGAAGCAGGGGCGGCAGGACCCACAGGCAGACAGGTGGGGGGCAGGCAGAGACCCAGGCGCAGGCTCACGTGTATGCACACACCCCTCGGCAGGTGCTCACCCCACACAGGGCACCTGGGAGAGGCTCGTGCGATTTGCCGGATGGATGGATGGATGGATGGATGTGTGGAAGGGGTTCGATGGATAGATGGATAAAGTAACCCAGAGCTAGAAACAAAACCTGATAGAGGGCCCAGGCAGAGAATGTTCTAGATGTCTTCTGCTTGCTCCTCCAGGTCCCCTTCCACACTTCTCTGCTCCAGGAGGCTGACTGTGCAGATTACCATCAGTAGGCTCCCTGCCCTCTAGCTTCCGGTTGGGTTTGGCCAATGAGATGCCCTGGCAGGAGACAGGCAGGGGAGGAGGGTGGCTCCCCTGGGTCCACTTTGGCTGGATGGTCCTTCAACTGAGGGTAACAGCTCCTCTCACAGCAGAGCCTCTCTGTGACTCCACTTTCTGGTAATTACTGCCACCGCTCGTCCCCTAGGTAGAAGTGGTCATAAACTCCCCACAGTTAGTCCCAGCTGTCGGCAAAATCCCTCCGGGTTTTTCTACTCCATACCTTGCAATATAGTGCCTTCGTGGGAAACACTCCTCAAATGTTCCTAATTTGAATGTTCCATCTCTTTTCTTTTGGGGCCCTGACTAACACACGTACACACACACACACACACACACACACATACATGCGCACACACACACACCCACATACACACACAGAATGACAACCACATCTAGAAAGAATGGGGAGCCATGAAAAGCTGAGAGGGAAAGAGGAAAAGAAGAAGAGAGAGACTATTTCAGAGTCAGAGCCTGGGGAGGCAGAAGGGAGAGTGCATCTGGAAGGGAGCAGAGACACAGGCATGCATGGCAACCTTGTTTGAATGGCAAGAAAGTAGAAATCATCTAAACATCTATTACTGGAAGAAAGTTAAATAAACCATGACAGTTCGTCATGGAATACCATGCAGCTGATAAAAAGGCTGATGTACATTCTTATGTATTGAGATGGAAAGAGATCCCGAAAAATCAGTCAAAAATCCCACTGAACAGAGGCATGTAGGTGGCTCAGTCAGTTGAGTGTCTGCCTTCAGCTCAGGTCATGACCTCAGGGTCTTGGGATCAAGCCCTATGTCAGGCTGCTTCTCCCTCTCCTCCCCAGCTTGTGCTCTCTCTTGCTCTCTCTGCCTCTCTCTCAAATAAATAAATAAAATCTTTTTAAAAATGTCTCACTGAACAATATTCATAGCCCCCCCCATAGCTCAATATCATTTCTATAGGGAAAATACTATAAACCAAAACTTACTAAAAACCCTTTATATTTTCATCGGAAAAAGCATATACATATATTATAGTTTATGTGTATATGTATACGTTTGTATGTGTGTATGAAAGTATAAGTACCTAGTGTGGATGATCCTGCTAAAGCATTAGCTGTGGCTCCACCCCCACCTCCCCCCACCCCCCACGAGGAAGTAGCCTGGGAACAGGTGGGAGGACTGTTCAAGGGAACCCTATCACTATATCTCTGATACTGTACTTTGTATACAAAGATGTGTTTGTGTGTCACTTATGTGGTCAAATATTAATTTTTTAAAATATTTTATTTATTTATTTGAGAGAGGGAGAGAAAGCATGCGCGAGCAGAGTGGGGGAGAAGCAGAGGGAGAGGGAGACTCTTCACAGAGCAGGGATCCTGATGTGGGGCTGGGTCCCAAGACCCTGGGATCAGACCCGAGCCAAAGGCAGACACTTAACCAACTGAGCCACCCAGGAACTCCTCAAATACTAATTTTAAAAGGAGAGGAAACAGCAAGGGTAAAAAGGACAAGAGAATTGAAGGAAGAAAAGTGACCCTCTGGACAGAGCCAGCTTCCATCTGTCTGTCTGCTCATACTCTCCTCCAGGCACAGCTGTTGGCCAGTTCCTCTGGCTAAGACCCCAGACATGCACATCGGGTCCCAAGAAGCTCAAAAAGACACGCAACCCTCACATGCCGGAGTGCTCCAGGCACCCCTGTGTGTGCTCTCCTCAGGGGAGGATCAGCAGGCACTTCGGGGGGGAGGATACAGGTCTTCTTCTGGGTCGGTGATGAGAGGCACAGGGAGGAGGCCTGTGAAGGCCATGCCAAGTGGATATGGGGGTCCCAGCTCAGCAGGAAGAGGCTGGGGCACAAGCACAGTGGGATGTGGCCAAGATGTGGATGGTCTCAGGCCGTGGGAGTGGTGGAGCTGGAGGTGTTGGCAGGACGTCCAGGTAGAAAGGAAGGATTTAGACACATGGGCCTGCGGTGTAAACAGGAGGGCCTGTGTGGACACAAGACACGAGTGAGAGGCATCTCAGGAGCCCCACCTGTGAGCAGCATGGCCCAGGGAACGTTTGTCAGTGGAAAGGAGTAGAAAAAGGAGAACACAACTGATACTAGAGAGATGAAGAGGGAGACAGTCTAGAGAGGTGGGCAATGCAGAAAGATCACACACACACACACACACACACACACAAAAAAAAAAACCTGAATGGGATCCTCAGAGATCACAACCTGGGGAGCCTTCATCACTCTCCTCATCTTCTCATGCTCTGACTCTTCAAATTGCAGCTTGGGACTTTGGGCTCCTTGCCCTTAGCAGAGCACACAGCAGGCATTCCACTTGCATTTGCTGGATGTCTACTGGATGGATGGATGGATGGATGGATGGATGGGTGGGATGGGTGTCATCCAGGTACGAGACTCTGGGTCCTCAGTGAGGCCGGGCTAAGGAGCTAGGCAGGCACCCTCAGCAGCCTCTTTGAGGGTCACTTGGTCGGAAGTGGGGACGGATAGGTCATGAGTGGTAGGAGGGCGCAGGGATGATGCAGGGCTCCGAGGAGGGGTGACATTCAGCATTGGCAAGAATAGGAAGAGTTACCCATCTGGGGTCCAGAGATGATGGTGATGCTCTGAATTCAAGGCACCTGGGGAAGGACCCAACCAGTGTTGGCTCAGAGACGGTCGCATCTCCAGGAACATAGTGGGAGGACAGCATAGGCAGGAGGTCCAGAGGACATGTGAGAGTAAGGGGGAGTACAGGAGAGGACCCAAGGCACCCCACCCCCCCGCCCCGTGTGAAGTGGGTGGAGGAGGAAGCATAGTTAACGAAGAACATGAAGAGGGCAGCCCGGGTAGCTCAGCGGTTTAGCGCCACCTTAAGCCCAGGGCCTGATCCTGGAGACCCAGATCAAGTCCCACGTCCGGCTTCCTGCATGGAGCCTGCTTCTCCCCCTGCCTGTGTCTCTGCCTCTCTCTCTGTGTCTCTCTTGAATAAATAAATAAAATCTTTTTTTTTAAAGGAAGAACATGAAGAGAAACAGGGCAGACAGACAGATCCTGGTCCAGACCCCTCCACATACTCCAGGGATGTGTGGGTGAAACTATGGAAGGATGGAAGGATAATGGATAGACAGACAGACAGGCAGGCAGATGAGGTGGGGACCAAGTTTAATCATGAACACACAAGTTTATACACACACACACACACACACACACACACAGTGAAGGAAAGAGAAAAACTCTAAACGCCTCAGAAACAAGAGAGAAAGCTGTGGACGAGGCAGCAGCTACACACACAGCAGGAGTGACCCCCACACAGAGTCCAATTCAATAAGTCTCCTCTGGAGAGCAAGAAGAAGCATGGCTGGGGGAGATGGAGCTGGGGGGCAGCAGGTAGTATGTCAAAGGAAAGTTTAAGAAGTCAAGGGGAGCGGAACCCACAGGCAGCAGGGGATGTAGGTGCACACACAGACATAGCCCACAGGGCCCTGGCTCCCAGACTCCAGATGCTCACCTGCATGCACTGCAGACAGGTGAACGGGGCAACCCAAGAGGGTGAGGACAAAGCCCAAGAAAGCCCCAGAGTGACACAGGGTGCCAATGACTCCCGCTGGCCTTGCAGCTCCACCCTCCTTACTGGCTTCGGCCAGTAGAGACCCCCAACAGGAGATCTGGGGGAGAGTGGGGGAGTCAGCAGTCCCCTGGAGCTCAGGCTGTTGTGTCCCTCTCCACTTGAGGTGGCCTTCTCTATGAAGTTCTGGAAGCTTCTTTCAGTGTTAATGACTGCTCAGTGCCACTTACCCCTGGGCTCCTGCACCAGCCCTCATGGTTGCTTCCACCCACACCCCAGTACCTCTGTAAACACGCATTCCTCAAATACCCTTCCTTCAAGGAGACATCTGCTCCCTGTTGGGACCTGTGAGGCAAGAATGGGAACAGGGATCAAAGGCGACTTCTGTTGTATATGGAAGGACTTCATTCTTTTACAAATATGGTTAAGTCCTTATGTCACTCATGGAATTAAAAATTATTTGCAAAAAATGAGAAATGAAGCAAGAAGGGGAGAAAAACAAAGGAGCAGGGAAGATGAGGTCCACAGACACCTCTGCCCAGCCTCCCTTCGGTACAGACCCCAAGAGAAAGCAGACCCAGGCCCCAAAGAGCCTGTGCCCCGGCGGGAAGGGACAAAGGTATGTGCTGTGGTTGATGCTCCCAGAGGGTGCTCGCTGGGTCCAGCAGGTCCTAAGGGAGCCTCCCTCGTGCAGTGCAGAGTGGTTGAGCCAGGGCCAGAGCCGAGTGTGTAAGTGGTAAGCCTGGTGGGATGGAGGGGAGAGATGGGAACCAGGACAGGGCCCTGGGGAGGTTGAAAGCTCCATAGAGGCTGTTGGAAAAAAACCCTCCCAAGGAAACAGACGGAGCATGGCCTGAAAGGTGGAAGAAAACTGAGAGCTCTCAGTGTCCCCAGGGGACAGCACAGAGGTCCCTGGGGGCAAAGAGAGAGTGAAGAGTGAAGTGGGCTGACCACATTTGTTGACAAGCAGGTGGGGGAATCTTGCCAAGATGTAGCAGGGGATTTAAGGTGAGAGTCCTTGACTGCAGAGGGTGTGTGGCAGAGAAGAGAGAAAAGACCAGTGCCTACTGTTCCCCCCTCAGCTGTCTGTGGATAGAAGGAGAGAGAAGACAGGAAGGAGATAGGAACCTCACTTCTCAGGTAGGAAAGAGTGAGGGAATCCACCTGTCAAGAGGATCCAGGAAGAGGGGAGATGACAGCCATTGCCAGGGCAATGACACTGACCTTAAGAATGAGGAAGAGCCTGGGGACATGGTGAAAAGCCTGTGGGGAAAGAATCATGAAGAATGGGAAGCAGATTAGAGGTGAGAGTAGTGAGAAGGATGGGGCGGCCAGAATTTTGGCTCTGAAGAGGGGGCTGGCTCTGGTCAGAGGATGAAGAGTTTGGTCCTCACTTGGGGAGTCAGTGGTGCTGGTGGGACCACTAAGTGGAGGCACCAAGCAGACAGATGTGATCTGGGGAGTGAGCAGAAGAGACTGAGTTGGGGGGACTGAGGTGAGGCAGCATCTTGTGGAAGGGGCTTTTGAACCCTCAAGAAAAGACAACAAGCTCAAGAAATCTAAGAGGGAGAGAAGTAGCAGGAGGGCACTGCAGCTATGAGAGCATCAATGCTGGGAAACCAGGATAGAGAAAGGTCTAGAGAAGTAGCCCAGACAGACACACACACACACACACACACACACACACACACACACACAATGCTCAGAGTGACTTAAGGTCTTGGGGCATCCCTATCACCCATCTTGTAGTGTAGTGAGTGATAACTGGTCTATCTTCCCCCCTGAATTCAGCTCCTATAAGACACGGGCTGGCGTTTAGGGGCCTTTGTTCTCAGTGGAGACCCAGTGGGTGCTTGGGGCAAGCTTGTTGGGGGATAGATGAATGGATGGGTAGATAAGTAGGTAGATGGGTGGGGGCATGGATAGGGGGATGGACGATGGGGGGATGGATGGTCTAGGCATCACAAAGTTGATAATGGGGCTGTGGCCGAGGCCCCTCAGAGGGAGAGTTGACAGGACAAGGGACAGGCGAAGGAGTGGGTGGTGTTAGAGAAAGGACTGAGGTTCCAGATAGTGGTGATGCTGAGCGCTAATGAGAGCAGAGAAGAAACACACATGGAGCTGGGGAGAGAAGGCACTGGGTTTAAGGGTGGGGGCCCAGTGCCCATGGCAGGAGAGAAAGAAAATTAGTAGAGTCTGAATGGCAGAGGGACACTGGAATATATATGCAAAGAACTCTGACTGCATCCAGGGAGCAGCTGAAATAGAAGAAGGATACAGGACAGGGACCTGGGGGCAGCACAATGGGAGATGTGTGAAGCAGGAAGAGTCCGGGAAGGAAGACCACCAGGACAGACAGATCCTAGAACACAGCTCAACAAATATGTTTTGGATAAACAGACAATTAGATGGATGAAGAGTCACTGAGAATGACAGAGAGCACGGAACCCAATGGTGACCCACCTCAGAGAGAAAAGCACGATGCCACCTGCAGACCTCTGTGTGCTCATGAGTACATGGTAAGACACAGTGAAAGCAGAAAGTTTTACAAGCTTGGGAAAAAGAGATGGAACTGAGGGGGCGAGCTGTGCATACACACACACACACACACACACACACACACATGCTGTAGAAATTACACACAAACTCAGAGCAAAATGAATGCTTCTCAGGAGAGTGGGAAAGAGTACAGCTGAGCAAGCGACATGAAGACAACAGCAAGAGGAGCACAATGAGGGGTAACTTGAAAAATGAGAAAATAACAAAGAAGAAGGGGGGAGACCTTGTAGAACTGAAAGGCAGGCAGACAGAGACACAAGCGTGTTCCTGGGCACATGCTCCAACATACACGTGTCTGCTCCTGGGACATGCTAGGGATGTCCTTGTGGGCAGATGCACAGTGGCTGGGAGGACATGTGGATGGAGGAGACGATGGAGGAGCCACACGCACACTCAGGAGCCACATCCATCAGGAAATCAATGTTGCAATCAAATTAGGGTAGTCTGAGGAGCTTTCCTCTCTCTGGGGCATTTTCTCAGGTGTTGAGCCCCTGATGGGGGCTCATTACTGATGCCCATTCAGAGTGGGGAACGGGCAACATGCACACACACATGCAAGCACACATGCACTCAAGAATGAGGGCCAAATGCAAACAGAAGTGGGGAAGATGAAGCAGAAGAAGAAGGAGTGAGGCAGGGAAGGAGACAGAGTTCTCTGAGGCCCCACGAGGCAGGTGAATATACAGACAGGCTGCAGTGGCTGAGAACCTAGAGCAGAGGGAGCCAGAAGGAGATGCACATGAGTTCAGTACAGCCTTATCTGTAATGACAGACTAGAAACTACCAGAATGTCCATCCTTGAAGGAAGGGTGAAGTAGACGCCAGTGCAGCCCTCCTCTAAAACCCTGTGCAGTGGAGGAAAAGAACTGACTGCAAGATACGTGCTAAGAGGGAAAACAGGACCCTCAGAGAGCTGTTGAGTGTAAGAGCTCACTGGAGAATAATATTCACAGTATGAGGCAATTTCTTTTAAGAACAAAGACAACAGTGTTCTGAATACTGTTCACCAAACCATACTCTGCATTTTTTAGAGGAATATATATGCTTCCATTTCCAACTGTTCGTTGATTTTTGTGTACTGAGTTTGTACCTTGTGACCTTATAAACTCACTTCATAGTTTTAGGAGCTTTTTTGAAGGTTTTTATAAGTCTCTATGTAAATAATAATGTCATCTGCTAATAAAAACAGATGACATCTTCCTCTCCACTCTGTATGTTCTTTTATTTCTTTTTCCTGCCCTATCGCACAGGCTAGGACTTCCAGTATGATGCTGAATGGGAGTGGTGAAAGTAGTGTCCTTGCCACATTCTCGATCTTGGTGGGGAAAGCTGTCTTTCGCCCCTGAGTATGATTTTAGCTGCTCTTTAGGATGTATGTGTGATTAATTTTTTCCTACTCATTTGATAACTCTGGTTTCCACCTGGGAAAGAATTGAGGACCAGAATGTAGGATGAGGGGACAGTGGAAGAGTCTTTAATTTCATAGGCAATGTTTTAATCTTTCAAGAAGACAATGTATTTGTATATCACTGGTGAGACTGAAAAGTAATATTTATTTTTAAAAAAATAGAGAGGGGGTGGCAGAAAGGGGAGAAAGGGACCACTGGTGAAGAACAAAGAGGAAGAGGAAATCCACCTTCCATCTGTCTGTTCATTCTTCCTCCCTACTCAGCCCCAAACATCTCCTAGCTGCCCCCCTCACACCCCATACTGACATCTGGAAAAGAAATCAGATGCAGGGTTCCGTCTGGTGTGGAGAAAGGCACCCAAACCAAGCCATGCCCAGCTGTGCCTGGGGGAGAGCTCCTGTAAAATGATGGGAATGTGATGAGATATGGGCAGAGAGCTTCATCAAAAGGGACACGGTGCCTTATTCTTGAAAGATGGGTTTGGAAAGGGGAGGGAAAGAGGCCATTGTAGCCTTGCTGACAATGATGAGAAACCTGAAGGACATCCATGAGGTACTCTCCACCGGGATAAGTAAGAGAAAAGAGACTGTGGATCTAGCAAACAAGAGGCTGGTAGAGAGGGCTTTGCCTGAGCATCAGGGTGGGTACAGAGAAAGTGGAGGCATCAAAGCCTAAGCCAAGATTTAAGCTCTCCAACTCTTCTGAAGATGGAAGAAGAGTGAACAAGAGTAAGATGGGGAAAGATGAAGTGTTTGTCCTCTAGTTAGAAGTGACCCAGCTGGGCAGCCCGGGGGCTCAGCAGTTTAGCGCCACCTTCAGCCCAGGGCCTGATCCTGGAGACCTGAGATCCAGTCCCGCATCAGGCTCCCTACAGGGAGCCTGCTTCTCCCTCTGCCTGTGTCTCTGCCTCTGTGTGTGTGTGTGTGTGTGTGTGTGTGTGTCTCATGAATAAATAAATAAAATCTTTTTTTTTAAAAAAAGAAGTGACCCAGCTTAGAGGAGCTTGGAAAGAAGGGAGAGAACAGCCATGGCCAGGGCAACCATGTTGTTGGCCATGAAGATGAGGAGGAACATGGAGGAGGACTGGAGGGAGATGTTGGAGAAAGAATTGGGAAGGAAAGAAAGAAGAAAGAAAGAAAGAAAGAAAGAAAGAAAGAAAGAAAGAAAGAGAGAAAGAGAGAAAGAAAGAAAGAAAAGAAAGAGAGAGAAAGGAAAGAAAGAAAAGAAAGAAAGAAAGAAAGAAAGAAAAAGAGAAGAAAGAAAGAAAGAAAGAAAGAAAGAAAGAAAGAAAGAAAGAAAGAAAAGAAAAGAAAAAAGAAAATGGAACTAAATTGAAAATGGAGAGCAAGGGAAAAGAGAAGGCGATTTCTGGATTTCTGGTCTTAAAGATGAGAAGGGGGCACAAAGGATGAAGGTGAGGACAATTAGGAATTTGATCCTATCTTGGTAAGTCTGTGATGTTGTTTGGGCATCTGAGTGGGGCTGAGGGGTCGCTGAATATACGTGAGGGAGATTCTGAGTGGAGGGGGTGGTCTCTGGAGCCTTGGCCATGGACGGCATGGTGCAGGAGAACTCATGGAAGGGGAAAAGCAGACTGGAGCCCGAGGAGCACAATTCTAGAGATTTGGAAGGAGGAAGGTCTGAAAAAGTGGCCAAAGCAAATAAGATGGATGTCACACACACCCCTCCCCCAAACATACACAGTGTAGTGACCACAGTGACATAGATTCTTAAGCCAAAGGCAGGCGCCAAACCGCCGAGCCACCCAGGCGTCCCGACATAGATTCTTGGAACACCCCCATCACACATCTTCTAATCCAATGATAATTGGTCTGTATTCTCTCTGGACTCTGAGCTCCTGTAGGACATGGTTTTGGGAACTTCGTGCTCAGCATAGACCTAGTAGGTGCTCAGGGCAAGTTTGTTGATTGGGTAGATGGATGGATTGACAAATGGGTGGATGGATGGATGGATGGATGATGAATGCAGTGGTCCAGGCTTCAGTTTTCTGGGCCCAGGCTGAGACAAGGCTGGTAAGACAGTGGGGGGTGGGGGCTGCTGAGCAGCTTTTGGGGAAAGATTCTACAGGAAAGAAAACAGATGGGCTGTGGGCGGCAGGAGAGTGAAGACTCAGATGACTCGGGGCTCCTGGCTGCGGACCCAGGCAGGCAATGACAGCGCTAATGAGAACAGGGAGAGAAACCCATTAGAGGTGCGGAAATGATATGGTGAGCTTGTCTTATGCTGGGTTTGAAGTATCAAAGCCAGCTGGGGATTGGCTCTGAGTTTTCAACTCATGAACAAAAAGGGAGTGTGGCCTGCAGGGCTGTCAGCACCAAGGGCAGAATAAGCACGTGCAGAAGAGGAGTGGAGTCCAGTGCACATGCTGGGGGTCCCAGGGTGTGAAGGTAGGTGGAGGGAGAGGAGAGAAGACAAGCAGTAGACAGCAGACAGCCATGCACTTACACAACACACACATACACCATGGACTGGCCCAGGTCTTGGCAAGAAGCAAGTGTTTAATAAACCTCTTGTGGATGAATCAACAAATAAATGGACAAAGTGTGAATGACAGTGACCCAGAGACTGAGAGCCACCTCAGCCTAAGCCCCAGAGGGAAAGATGTGAGAGACTGACAGATGTTCACACACACACACACACACACAAGTTAGAGTGTCACAAGAAAAGAGCATAATTTCGCAAGCCATGGAAAGAGAGAGCTAAGAGGAAAGGTCAGCCAGCATGAGTGCATGCACATGCACCCACACATAGCACAAACGCTCACAGACTCAGCACGAAAATTCAACAAGGCTCCTTTATAGAAATAACAGAAATGTGGCTTTGCCCAAAGGCAGTGAAGAAGGGAGAAAGAGATCCTCACACAGACAGCAGGGACACAGAAACAGGCACAGTGTGCACAAACACTCACATCCTCACTCACTGGAATAGAATCTGGCACTTGTCAGATGATGGATGGATGGATGGATGGATGGATGGATGGCATAATCTAGAGAGGAGAACACATGTGAATCACACAACACACACCTAAACTATCTAACATAGCATCTACCACAAGGTATTTAAAGATGGGATAACTTCATAAAATGATAAATTAACAAAGGAGTGAATGAATGGGGCAAATCAGAAATTTGATCAAAACCCACTAAGTGAGAGAGACAGAAATATAACCCATGGTGGGACAGACACAGTTGCACACACACAAAGGTGTGGATATGAATTCACACTCACACACACAGAATGCTCCACTCTCAAGGGGAAGACCACACCTGTGAAGGTTCAGAGAGAGAACTCAGAAGCTAGGAAAGAATGAAGAAGCACAGTAGAGCAGGGCAGGGAGGCAGAGGGCTGGAATGGAGACTGCAGAGATGAGAGCTGTCAAGGAACAGACCTGACGGGACTTGGTCTCCAATCAGATTCATGCATGTCACCCATGAATATTTACCAAGCAACTACTATGAGCCAGACACTGTTGAATGAGAAAATTACAGCAGAGAACAGAACAGACTCAGCCCCTGCTCTCTCAGAATGGACCTCCCAGTACAGAAGGCAGAAAAAAAGCCCATGTAAGTTAAGGAGACCATTTCTGATATTGATAAGAGCTAGAAGGAGCATAAGGCAGGGTGGTAAGACGGAGCTCTGGGGGGAGTGGAGGGGTACTTCAGAAAGGATAATTAGGTAAAGCCTCCCTGATGTGGTGAATCTGAGCTGAGAACTGAGGAATAGGGAGGAAGGAGGCAGCCTTGTGAATTTCTGGGAGAAGGGGTTTCCAGGATGAAAGAGCTGCAAAGTCCTGAGACAAGAATGAGCTTGGCATGTTGGAGGGCTAGCAGGGAGGTCAGTGGGGCTGGAGCTGAGTGAGTAAGAGGGAGAAGTGGCAGGAGGTATAGCTGGAGATGTGGTCAGGGCCACACATGTCAGACTTTGTAGGCACAAAGCTTCGGTTTCATGGTCAACATAATGGGAAACCACTGGAAGGTTTTAAGCAGGTAGTGGTCTGATTCAATCTAAGATCCTTCTGCTTTGTGGATGGAGAATGAATTGAACACAGAAGTAGCAGCAGGAATCCCAAGGAGAAGGCTGGGCTGTTGTCCCAGAGAAGCCATGGGGGCTTAAGTTAGGATGGAATAGCCGGAGTGAAGAAAACAAAATACATTTGGGATCTTTGGGAAGTTTGGTCAGTGGGACTTACCAGTGTATTAAACATGAATAGGTATGAGTGATGAAGGCAACAAGGGACTCCAGGATGACTTTTTAGGGAGTTAAGATGGTATCATTTACTGATGGGGAAGGAGCAAGTTTGTGGGGGAGATAGAACAATTTCAGCTTTAAACACAGCAAGTTTGAAAGGCCTTTTGGGCATCCAAGTAGAGATGTTGAATGGACAGTACTGTCTGGAGTTCAGGGGGAGCGAAAGGTTGTGAGTCACCAGCAAATAAAGAGTATGTCCAACGATTTAACCAGATGAGATCCCCTAAGGAGAGTGTGTAGATGAAGAAGAGAAGGGAGCCATTTGGAGACTGGGGGAATTGGAAGGATCCAGCTGAAGACCCGAGAAGGAAAAACAGAATGTCGTATCATGAAAGCCAAGAAAAGTGAGTGCTCCAAAACTGAGGAAGTTCTTGACCACATGCAATATTGCTGATGGGGCAAGGAAAGTGGGGACTGAGAACTGACCATTGGATCTGACAAGACAAAAGCACTGGTGACCCTGCCAAGAGCAGTGTCAGTAGCAAAGTAAGGATGAAAGGTTAATTAGCAGGGGTTAAAGAAAGAATTGTTAGAGGCTGATTTCCAAGGTCTTGTTAAGATCAAAGTCATGAAATGAGAAAATGAGATGGGATGACAACAGATGATGGCTGGCTGGGGAGTGCGATGGCTTGAAATTGGGGTTTCAGATCCAAGCTGTTATTGGGTGACAAGGTCAAAGATGTGGTCATGGTTGAGGTCAAGTAGAGGACAAGATTGTCAGCACTTGGGAGGTCAAGACCATGGTATTGGCTACACCAACCAGTGGTTGTGAAGTCATCAAAGATGGCCATAGGACTAGGAATAGAGAGAGAACAGGAAATACAGTCCTCAGTGTCTGAGGGGCCCCAGTGGGAGATTGGCAAATGACCGACTAATGAGAAGCACTGGTAGAGTGAGCAAAGAAGAGTCAAGTGTGATTTGAGGGTACCACCCTCCATAGTAGGGCACATAGTGATCTTACTAACCCAGGTGAGGCTGGAGGAGCATATGTTGGGGAAGTTGCTGAGTTCACTTTGGGACACATGGGGTGGCAGGTGCTAAGGGAAACCCAGATGGAAGCATCTAGGAAATGCCTGACCGTACAGATCTGAGGCTCAAAATCATGATTAGGCAGGAGAAAGAAACTCAAAGGTCATCAGCATTTGAGTGGTCATCGAAACAGAGGGCAGGGAAACAGGTAGAGGGAGAACTGAAGACTGGGGACACAGACCTGGGGGTGAGAGACAGTGGCAAGTCTGAAGCAGGGCCCTTGTCTCAGGTTTGGGTAATGGTTGTTCCAGTTACTGAAGTGAAGGAGGTGGGGGAGGGACTAAGCTTGGTGGATGCAAGTCCAAGGCTCATCAGGAGCATGCTTGATTTGAGTTGCCCATAGACTTCCACATGAGGTGTCCAGAGGCAGGTGGGTGCAAGAGTCTGGTGTCCGGGCCCCGGCTGGCAGTCGTCTGCATAAAGCTGGTGCTCAAGTCACTAGACTGGATGAATCAAGATTTCCAAGGAATCGAGAGACAGAGACAGTGAGATATCCAAAGACATCCATTAGCTCACCAACATTTCATCAACACTCACAAGGGGGTTCTCCAGCTTTTCTCCAGCAGCCAGTCCTGGAAGCGCAGAAGGGGAGATGGAGCTGGGTGTCCTGGAAGCAGAGAACACACTTGAAATGCTGCTGAGAGTTCCAGTAAAATGTACGTGTCCCTTAAACTGGTGGCTTGGAGGTGGCACCACTGATGTCCTGGGATGGGGTTGCTGATGGTAGCACATCCTGGAGGAAATGGACTACCGGGGGCAATTCTTTCCCTAAACTTTCACAAGGAGAGAGGAGGGAGTAGCTGGGGGAGAGACAGAGTCAAGGGAGGAAAATTTTCTGAGATGGGAGAGATGTGCACGCTGACTGGAGGGATCCAAAATTTTTCAAAGGGTAGCCATCCTTCCAACATGTTTAACAAGCACTGCCTTACAGACAAAGTGGGGCAAGGAGGCAGCAGGGACTCAGAGGAGGGCTAGGAAGAGAAGAATGGTGTGCCCACTGGGTCATTCGTTCGTTCATTCAGAAAATCTTTAATAACAACTACCCATTTAATCCTTAATCGCCGCTCCGGATTGTGAGCCTGGCCCTGCCGTAACAGCTTTTCAAAATTCTTCTAATCCTCGAGACACCCCATGAGGAACGTGACGTGGGCGGCTTTGTTTACAGACCAGGGGACTTGGGAAGGTGACAGGTGTTTGAGCAAGAAGTAGAGGGGTGGGCGCAGAGGTGGGGGGCCGGGAAGGGCCCCGGAGGGAGAGTCAGCAGGAAGCAGAGACAGATGGCAGTGGGCGGTAGGAGCTGGAGGAGTCAGAGTCGACTCCCGGCTCCTGGCTGCAGCCGGTGGGAGCTAATGAGAACAGGAGAAAAACATGTTTGGGGGCTACGGAGGCAAAGTGGGGGAAGGGGGGTGTTTAGAGGCATCTGTGGAAAGGCCTAGCTGGTGCTGGCATGTGTCTCCATCCTTGCAGACTGCAGGGAGTCCAGCACACCGGGCAGGGGGATGTACTGTCCAAGGAGAAGGTACGGAGTGAGGGCACGAGGTGCTCAGGGCAAGACAGGAGCTGCAGAAAAGACAAAGACCCTGAGATCCTTTAGACTTGGAGAGAAAAAATGCTTAACACATAATCATCTTACATCACTTAGATGTCTCTGGAACCAGGACAGCATGGACAAATCCCACCTCCACTATTTATTTGCTGTGTAACCTGGAACAAGTCACTTAATCTCTCCGAGACTTGGTTTCTCCACCTGTAAAATGGAGATAATAACGTATCATTTTATGCAGTACTTACTGCCTGCCACAGTTTCCGGCGGGCAGTAAGCACTACATAAAATTAGGTGTTGTCCTTGTTATAGGCTGTCTTACTCTACCCTTGAGCGCCTGTAGCCTTTGGAGAGACACACACACAAAAAGAACAATGATGTGACTTGAGGTTTGTTTTGACAGCCACACTTATGAGAGAACACAGGGAGGGGTCCACTTCCAAATAGGGGGTCAGGAAAGGCTTTAGTGAAGGGGGGGCGGTGGCGCGGCAGATGGTCACTTGCTTGAGCTGGACATTTTGGGATGCATACAAGTTAGCCAGGTGGAAAAGGAAGACTTATGCATTATTTCAGCTACCCTCCAGCATCCCCCCAGCGCCTGGCCTGTGCCAGAGGGGTGAGGCCAAAGCTCCGGGGAAGAGCAGTGCATCTGGCCAGAGCCTGTGTCACTCCCAGGCTGGTGGGGGAGGCAGATCCAGTAGAAATGGAGTTGAACCTTGAACTATGTAGGGATTAGGGGCACCCACCCCTGCACAGTCAAAAATCATGTATAACTTTTGACTGCCCCTCCAAATTTAACTACAAATAGCTAGCTTCCTTTGGACCAAATCCTTACCAATAACGTAGATACCAATTAACGCACATTTGGGAGTTCAGTGTATTATATACTGAATTCTTGCAATCAAGTAAGTTAGAGGGGAGAAGAGTTATCAAGAAAATCACAAAGAAGAGAAAATAACACAGTACTACAATGTATTTATCCTGAAAAATCTGCATTTAAGTGGACCATGCAGTTCAAATCTGAGTTATTCAAGGGTCAGCTGTAGATTGGTAGGGAACCACAGGGATGGGGATCGCCAGGGGCTCACGGGAGCCGCCAGGCAGGATGCTCATGTGGGGCTGACAGGAGGAGCACCGCGAGGGAGCAGAAGGAGGGAGTCAGGTAAATGGGATGGGGGGCGGGGCTTGCAGCCCACGCCAGGGGACAGCGGCAGCCAAAGCCTTCAAGGGGGGCACGCTGTGCCGCTAAAGGCCGCTTATGTCCCCAGCCTTCCCTCCCCCACCTCCACTGCCCACGGGTCTCCATGGTTTCTGTCACCCACTCATTCCCTGCCTATCTAAGTGACACATTGGAAGGGCGGCACCTGGGTGGACCCACCTCCTGCCCTCCCCCGACTGTTGCCCAGCCCCTCCCACCCCCTTCACTATCCTTCCTGTTCGCTTGCTGTCAGAGGGCTTGTCACCAAACTCCACCACTGCAACAGAATCACTCCCTTGCTCCACAACCTTCACTTGGCCCACAGGGCAAAACCCAGAATTCCTCCTGGCTGCTCTCACCTCTGGGGCCAGAGGAAGCCAGACCATCTCTGGGTCCCCCGTTCTGACACAGGAGAGGCCCCAGGTCACATTTGACTAAGTGACGCGCTGGCTGTCTCTATTTGGAGTCTGGAGCAGTTCTGACTCCCCCACACCCCCTCCACCCACACACTTACCGACACACACTCCTCTCTGTTTCCGTCTTCTGTGTGTGTGTCTCACTTGCTCAGTCTCTCCCTGTCTCCCTCTGGCACCGACACCACTCCCTGACTCTCTCTCATCTCTTTGTGTGTCCCTCTCTCTCTCCCTGTGTCTCTAGGTCTCTACAACTCTCTCTATGTCTGTTTCTCCCAGGATCACTGATACCCTTTGGTTCTCTCCTTCTCTTCCTCTGTCTTCCTTTCTGGCTCTTTGTTGCTCCTTCCCTCTGCCTCTATCTCTGGGTGTCTGCCTCTCTGCCTCTGTGGTCCCGGTTTGCACCGACCAAACGCCCTCAGCAGGGCAGGCTCCCTGCCAGCCTGTCAGGCTCCTGGGCTCTCTGCTGAGGGTCTTTCTCCCACCCACTCTCCAACTTTTGTTTTCTCTTCCTCATGGCCTTCTCTGGGGTTGAATTCAACGTCCTTCCAACCCAAGGGCCAGTCCTGCTGTGTCTGGCGTACGCACGCTCACATGTGCAATCATCTCTGACCATCCGTCTGTCTGCCTGGCTCAGGCCTTTTCTCCAAGTTGTTCTGAGTCACTCATTCAGATGCCAGCAAGGGAGCACCTGCCACATCATGGATCAGGACCCCCAGTCCCTGAGGAGAGACACAGTGACAAGAACAACCATGGTACAGTTGGAGCACATGCCCATGGAGCCCTGGCCATGCGCTAGGCCCTCTTCTAAGCCCTTGCTTGCATTCTTCAGCCCTCCTTCTGCCTCTGTCTCATACTTGAGGAAACTGAGGCAATGGGGGTGTGTGTGGCAAGGCCCAGCAAGCAGTAGTTACCTCCAATTCCCCAGGCTCTGGAATCCACACTCAAAGCCCCTCTGAGTACCCCTCCCTCCCCCCACCCTCTCACCCTCCTCCCCCGAAAAAAAGGAGCCTCAGAGACTGCAAGCCCCACATCTGCCCCCCTGCTCCCAGCATGCCCAGCCCCTTGGGACACAGAAGTCACCACAGGCTAATGGAGGGGCCCTATGAAAGTCCAGGCTGTTCCAAAGCCAAGGCTGCGCCAGGTGCAGGGGTGGGGGTGGGGGAGGTACTTCCGGGAGAGGTTCTGGGGACCTAAGTGACAGGAAGCTGGGACAGTTCAAGAGTGGGTGTTGGAAGGCAAGTGTCAAGTGGGGGCCCTGCTGGGTGCTGACAGCAGGTGACTGGTCAGGGCCAGGGGAGACCCCAGATGGCTGCTTAGAGGGGAGTTGGGGGCGGGGAGGTCCCTGAAGCAGGGACCAGGGAGGGAGCTGGGGCGGAGTCGGCCTGGGACTCCTGGAAACTTCAGCAGCTGTACACACACGCATGTGCACACCCAGGCCCAGCACAGAGCCTGGAGCTGGGGAAGAAGTTGTGTGTGGAAGAGAGAAGAGGGGGGAAAGAGAGAGAAAGAGGCATGTGAACAGCCCCTGATTCGGGCAGAGAAGAGGGGAGAGGCAGCCTGGTGGCGGCCAGCACTAACCAGCACATGGAGCGCTTGCTGCAGGCCGGCTCTGCGCTAAGCTTCTTCACATGATCCATCACCTTTGTGCTTAAGAACTCCTATTATCCCCATTCTGCTGGTGAGGACACTCAGGCTCCCAGGAGTGTCACTAGTCTGAGGACCAGTAAGATGTGAGCCAGGTGTCAGACACCAAAGTCCAGCGGCTCATCCTCTGTGTCCTATGAGCGTCAGAGCCCGAGCAGGAATGGAGCCAGGGCCCTAGAGGCAGCAGAGAGGGTCCAACAGTGAGATGGAGGGACCTGGAGGGAGACAGCTTTGTTCTCAGCGGGAAGCAGCCTGGGCCTAGAGGAGAGGCTGGGAGGCTCCAGGCCGCCCCACTCCCTCTGCTCCCCTATGCCTGCTCCCAGCCCTTACAGGGGTGAGGCGAGAGGCAGGCCCTCAGTGCCCAGGCCCCTGCTCCTCCGCCACCCTCGCCACCCTCGTCTCGCAGGCTGCTCAAGGAGACCCTCCAGAAGCACTGCCTGGCTTCCTGCTTTCCCTCGCTGGTGGAAGGTGTGCTGTCCACCTGCATTATCCTACCCCGATCCCAACACCATCCTCTAGCTCTCCTTCCTTCCTTCTTAGGGAACCAGAGAACAAAGATATAGGCAGGAAAAGGAACGGAAAGGACAGACGGACAGATGCGGGGAGGCCCCCAGCACGGTGGGTCCTGCATCCAGAGGGAAGCAGCTGGACAGAGACAGAGAAGGGAGGGGAGGGGACGTTGGGTCTCTCTCTCCCCCACCCCTTTTCTTCCTGCTCACTTTCTCTGTCTAGCTCTCTCTCTCTCTCTCTCTCTCTCTCTACATACACACACACACACACACACACACACACACACACACACAATACAGCCCCAGAGCAAAAGGGGAAGATGGGAGGAAGGTAGGAGACTGTCAGACAGACAGACCTTCCCAGACAAAGACATTCCAACCGTTCAGCTGGGCTGACAAAGACACCTGGGGGTGTCCCGAGTGGGGGCCCCCCAAATGCTTTTGAAGGAACGAATGAATGAGATTCCAATGAAATCGAGGGCAGAGAAAAACACACCCAGGGGGAGAAAAGATTCGTAGGCTCAGGGAAGAGATTGGAAAAAGACCCTCAAAATTAGCAGTGGTTTCTTTCTGCCTGGGAAGCAGGATTACAGGGGATTTTTATTTTATACTCTTCCACATCTTCCTTTTGGTATTTTCCACCTTTTCTGCAGTGAACACATATGAGTTCTGAGACCAAAGGAAAACAATACATGTCTTTTCTAAAAGAAAGGAAATGTCCACAGAGGGGGATCGAGGCTGCCAGGGCCGCTAGGGCAGCGAGGGTGGGGGAGGGGACGGAGCCAATACACACGCTCACACATGCTCACACACGCTCACACACGCTCACACACACGTGCCCCCCGGGCCCACACACAGGCTCTTACACACTCACATGCACCTACTCATGTGCACATACACACACACACACACCCCATTCTTTCCGCTCACAGAGGAACAACCAGAGTGAAATTCCGGAAATCTCTGAGGGAGGAAGAGGGCAGAGAAGGAAAGAAAGAGGCAGACAGGGAATACTGGAGATGGATGAACAGACAGACACACAGACCAGGGCACAGACCCAGCACAGGGCATGACTCAGCGTGGATGCTACCCATGGCGTCTAACACCCTCACTATTCTTATGGTGGTTGTGGTTATAACTTTAATGGGCTTTTCTTACTATAAAGGTAATAAAGCAATTTGTGCTCCTGGCAGACAACTTTTTTATAAATGATGTTCTGTATTTTTGAATGAGCAAAAGAACTTATGAACGAAAGTGACCAACAGAGACCAAACTGTGAGGAAGCCAGAGAGGAGGCTGGCAAGGCAAGAGCCGCGTGGAGGGGTACACACATGTGCACATGTGACACGTGTGCATGTGCACACACACACACACACACATACACAGGATGGGGCAGGAGCAAGACGGCAGTTCAAAAAGGCTGCAGAAAGAGGGAGGTGGCAAGCAGATAGACAGGCAAATGGGCGTCCAGGGAGCCAGACACATGGACACACACTCCCAACATGCAGCCCCAGGACCTCACAGAGTGGGGGCAAAATTCAGTGAGACACTATCCCATAGATACACGCACACACACACACACACACACACACACACACACGTCTGCAGAATGAGTCGAATGAATGAATGAATGAACGAATGAATGTGAGTGTGGATGGAATACCCAGGACAGGGCAGGGGTGATGCCCCCAGAGACAGAGGGACAGGCTGTGAGAGGCACAGAGCAGGCCTCAGTGACCCACCAGGGAGTGACAGCCATAGGTGGGAACAGAGTGCGAGACAGAGAGGGTGCCCCGGGTACAGCCCAGTGCAGGGTCCACTCCCCAGTATGCTCCCAGGGAATCCTCCTCCTGGGAAATGGGACTTCTATTGTTTCTCCAGTGCTTCTCCGTATTATCTAAACTTTCTATTGTGAAGATGGATGCATTACCTTTGAGATCAGGAAAAAATATGTGCCTTGAAAGAAAAAGAAAAAAGGGGACCTGGGTGGTTCAGTTGATTGAGCATCTGCCTTCGGCTCAGATCACGATCCTGGAGTCCTGGGATGGTGCCCTGCATCAGGCTCTCTGCTCCGCAGGGAGCCTGCTTCTCCCTCTGCCTGCGGCTCCCTCTGCTTGTGCTCTCTCTCTCTAATAGATAAATTTTTTAAAAATCTTAAAAAAAAAAAAAAGAAAGAAAGAAAGAAAAACAGTACAGAGTGAATGGAGATGAAGCTAGAGAGTGTGCACACATGCGCACGCACACATGCACACACTGGAACCATGGGGAGACAGGAGCAGGGAGCAGGGAGGCAGTGGGGAAGAAGGGGAAGTGGACTGACTGAGGCACTGAGCCCCAAGCCTCCAAACACATTCACACTGGGCAAACAAACTCCTGGAGGAGCCTGGCAAGTGCATTTAGGATTGCCTACTGTGTGCAGGCTCCTAGGGTTGTTACACTGATCCCCTCAAGCCCACCACAATCTTGGTGGCACAGCTGGGCTGACCCAGAGACCTGGGGCAGGGGAGGTGTCTCCCAGAAAAGCGTGGGGGTGGGGGAATTGCCAAGGAAGAAGGCGTGGGGCAAAGATGGGCCGGCTGGCCAGACAGAGGGCAAAGCCTGAGCACAAAGAGCAGAGTGGTGAGGGAGAGAGAGAGAGAGAGAGAGAGAGAGAGAGAGAATGGGAGGAGGCTGCAGGGACAGACAGGGCCTGAAAGTTGGCTTTGTTCCTCGAACAGGGTTTAAGATCAGGAGATGGGGCTTCTTTCTGGTCCCCGATGGCAGCAGAAGCAGGGAGACAACAAGGCAGCCTAGGGAGAGACGGGGTGTCCTGATGAGGCGGGAGAGGAGTCGCCTGAGAGCAGCTTAGGGGCAGCATCTGCATGAAGGTTTTCTCTGGGTGTGGGGAGCAGAGGGGAAATGATGAGGGCCCCCAGCTTGGAAACTCTGGGGACCAGGCCTCAGAAGGAGAACATGAGTCTAGATTCATGGCAAATATGAGGGAGTGAGGATCTCTTCCGCAAGAGGCCCCAGGAGCGGGGAGGTGACAGCTGGGGGTGCCAGTGGGAACACAAGACTCCCAGGCAGTGCCCCCTGGGAGCCCCAGAGGTTGGGAGCAGGCACAGGGAGTGGAAGGAGGCCCAGGTGTGAAGGCACACTCACGTCAGGCACACACGTGCGCACACACACACATGCACACGCATGCACACATGCGCGTGCGCCAGAGACCAGGAGGAAGGGGAGAAGACAGAGCCTGAGCGAGGGGGAGGGAGGGAGACACGTGGCGTGAGAGTCAGACGTGGGCACATCTGGAAAAATCAGGGAGGAAGGAGAGGGAGGCCCTGAGAAGGAGGAAGAGGGAGAGAGTGGGAGAGCAGAGAGGTGGAGAGGCGCAGCGGGGAGAGACGGAGAGAGGGATAAAGTTAGTGATGGGGAAGAGAGAAGGATAGACCCAGAGAGTCAGGGTCAGAGCTGGGGCGTGACACACAGGAGAGTCAGGGACAGAGCTGGGGCATGACACACACAGGCCGAGAGAGAGAGAGAGAGAGAGAGAGAGAGAGAGAGAGAGAGAGAGAGACCTCGGAGAGCCAGGGCAGATTTCAGTGCCGCCTTAGAGACAGAGAGAGGGCAGAGGGAGGGGGAAGAGGCACTCCCTCTCCCTTCCCCTCCCCCTCCCCCTCACAAACACACACACACACACACACACACACACACACACACACAGAGGCACGCACACCCAAGCCACAGCCCAGCGCGCAGAGGGGTGTTGACTGAGCAGAGGGATGAAAGCCAGTGACTCACGGAGCAAGCACAAAAGCAAGAACCCTGCAGAGAGGGGCCATGCAGGGGGCTCTCTCTCACTCCCTCTCTAATTCTGGGCTGGAGGGGGCGTTGTGTGTGTGTATCTCACACACACATACGGAGAATGACAATGACTCCCAGCGCTGGAGCAGAGAGAAAGCAGGAGTACAGCTCGGCGGCGGGACAGTCGGCTGCAAACAGAAAGACTGGCCAAGGGAAGAGGAACAGACACACCCTGGAAAAGCATCTGATGCTCGAAAAGAGCACAAAGTCAGCTAATGCTCCAGAGAAGGAAGTGTGACAATCAGATGGACAAAAGCCACCCTCACACAGTATGAGAGGAGACTGGGGCTTGAGGCCCTCAGAGGAAGAGGCGAAGACATGGGAGAGCAGGGCATGAGGGGCCCCTCCATCACCCCTTCTTTTCCTCACCCATAAGTCCCTCTCACACCTGCCTGCCAGGAGCGCCACCCTGGGCACCGGTGACCCGGGACCTGGACCAGCACACAGTGGGGCAGGAGCTTTCCTGGAAGCCCCTTCCTTCCAGAACCCATAGATGGAAAGGGCATGCAGTCAGCCCAGGGTGGCCCAGATTATCCCAGGAACATGAGGGCCAGAGAAGGAAGAGTCCAGGCTTCGACAGGGGGTCCTTTGAGACTCAAAAGGCAGGGCGGATAAATTACACCATGCAATATTATTATTCATCCATAAGGGAGGAATGAAGTCTTGATAAGTGCTACCGTGTGGGTGAACCTTGAAAAACTTACGCTAAGTGCAAGAAGCCAGACTTGAAAGGTCACATTTCCTCTGACTCCTTTTATATGAAATATCCAGAATAGAGAGTCTGCAGACCAGAAAGCAGATCTGTGGTTGCCAGGGACCGGAAGTGGGGAGGGGAACCAGGGAGTAACTGCTTAATGGGGTTAATGGGATTTTATCTGGGGGTGATAAAAAAGGTTTTAAAACTAGACAAAGGCTGCATGAAACATTGTGGGTGCCACTAAGCTGTTTACTAAAATGGTTAATTTTGTTATATGAATTTTACCTTGAAAAAATGCGTTTAAAAAAAAAAAGAAAAAATGCGTTTAATTTTTTAAAAAGTAGGAGTTCACTAAGCAGACACCCAGGGAAGAGATTTCCGGGTGGAAAGACCAGCACACGCAAAGGTGTCGAGGCTTGGAAAGCAGGTGAGGGGGGAGGTAGGGCTGAGTGGGGCGAGGGGCTTGGAAGCAGGAGACTGTACAGGAGTTGGGGTGGGCTTGGCCACTTCTGGGAGGTGGGAATGTATGATCCAGGAGGATGGGGGAAGACCTGAGATAGGGAGACCAGGAGGAGGCAGATGTCTGAACCACCAAGCACGGGCTGCTGGAACCAGTTAGCCAAGGTGGGGGGCGGGCAGATTGGGAAGGCCAGGATGGAACCAGGAGTTGGGGTGAACAAGAAGAGACACTTCCCCAATCCTGGCCAAACAAGGCTTAGAAATTAGAATGTCCATTCATCATCAAACATGAGTGCCTTCTGCGCGCAGGGCAGTGTTCTAGGACTGGAGACCCGACACCAAGCAGATAGCCCTCCCGAGGTGCACAGTGCACTAGCATGAAAGACTGAAGATAAGCCAATATATCAGTATATCAGATGACAACCAGAGTGATAAGTGCTCTGAAGACAAATACAGCAGGGGAGTGGTAGGAGAGCAAAGGAGAGCTCTTTTAGACCAAGTGGTCAGAGAAGACCTCTGTGAAGAGGGGGGACTTTGGAGCAGAGAACGGAAGGGCATAAGCAAGCACACAGATCTCAAGGAAGAGCCCTCCAGGCAGCAGGGACAGCAAGTGCAAAGGCCCTGAGGTGGGAGCAGCTCATGTTACATTTAGAGAAAGACACAGCGGGGAGGCTGGAGCAGAAGGAGGTGAGGAGGGACAGCAGAAAGGGCACCAAAAGGCCTTCCCACAGGTCTGGGTGAGTGCTTTTGATTTGGTTCTCCAGAGACATGCCCCTGGAGGGAGGGGGACCCTATTGAGGACAAGAGGCAGAAAGAAAGGAGGAGTCATGTCAGGCCCTCAACCCCTCCCTACCACCCTGTGATTCACAGGTTTGTGAATCAAAGCCTGAGTAAACCCTAAGTTCCCCTGATAAACTCGCTCAGCAGCAGAAAGTTAACAGGAGGCGAGAGGAGAGAACTTCACGCAGATGCCACAGGAAGGAAGGGGAAGAAAGCTCAGGAAAGTCTCAGGCAGAGAGCAGGAGGGAGCCAGGGGAGCAGAGCAGAGAGGCGAGACCCCCACACAGCCAGGGGCTCCAGGATGACGCACAAGAGGACAGCGGCAGCAGTGGCAGCCGGGGCTCGGCAAGAGGTGTGACGCACGCCGCCTGCTTGCAGGCTTGCAAGGCGGCCAGACACAGACGTGACGTGCAGCCCCAATAAAGCCCCCCGAGAGGGAGAAGGGACGCAGAGAAGGAAGAAGAGGGGGGACACGTGAGGTAGACAGCCAGGCGGCGCATCGCGGCCAGATGGACAGACGAGAAGCCCGGGACATCAGAGACAGAAGGACCCACAGACAAAATCATCCAGACCCCTACACTCAGGGAGACACAACCAGAGACACGGTGATGCTCACAACACGTGGAGACACAACCAGGAGGGACCCTCCCTGATACACAGACATCCCCGCACATGCACATCACTGCACACAGACGGGACTGGCCAACAAACACACACACGAGACAAAGATGGACACACAGAGAGACAGACATAGAGACACAGCTGCCACACAGACACATATGGGACCCGCCGACACTCCCATTCGCACGGACAGAAGTCGGAAACCCAGGTTGGGATGCACAGGCTGTGTGACGAACAAAATGAAGAGAAACAGACACAGGCATACAGGCACTAGAATGTCCTGACAGTCGGACACACACACACACACACACACACGCTCGCACATCCAGACCCATGGAGAGGCAGGAAGGCCAGATACACACACCGGTGTCTGTCCCTGATGCACAGACAGATCTCAATGCCTGACATGGACAGAGATGCAAAGCCCCACACTCTGACATTGGAAAGACACACTGTGACGTTGGAGACAGACGGGCTGGACAGCCCGAAGGCAAGACCGAAGCAAAGGGAAGTTAGTAGAAATTAGAAGATGAAGAGGAGGAAGAGTAGAAGGGGCCTCATGCCGCACCCCGGCCCACGTGGCTCAGGGACCCTCTTCCACACGAGGGTACCAGGCCACGTATAGGCTTTGACCACGGGGCCTGACCCACCGTGGGCCCTCTGTCACTGTTTGTTGACTGAATGCTCGACCAAATTTGCCCAATGTCTGAAAGTCGCTTTGGGAGGCCAAGTGCAGACCAGAGCATTGCAACAGGAGTCAGGGGATGGGGAGCCAGTGAGGACACTGGAGCATAGCCCAAGAGAGGGGACAAGCCCCAAACGAAGGCAAGGTGCTAGAACATAGAGGAACGAGCGGGGCGAGGCCCATGTGGGGGATCATGTGAGCAGGAAGTAGGCAGGAAGGGGACAGAGGAGCCGGGAAAGCCCAGGGGTGGACCTGGGTGCTCAATGGGCAGTGGTGCCTGTGGAATGTCCAGGAGGCAGGTGTACGGGGAGATCTGCCAATGGGAGGGGAGAGGTGAGGCCCAGAGTGAGTGAGGCCACCAGGCTCGGGCAGGAAGGGAGAAGAGGGCGAGGCACAGAGAATGAGTCATCTGGGAGGTAAGGGGAGACTCAGGAGATGTAGAGTCATTTATATCTGCAGAGGCAAACCCCAGGCCTGCTGGCAGGCGGGAGAGGTCATGGTGGGAGCCGTACTGTGGGTTGAGAACAAAGTGCAGCTGGACAGAGAGGGAGAAGGAGGTGCTGACAACAGACAGCTCTGGGACAGGATGGGGCCCGGGGAGGGGGTCCTGCCCTGGGAGAGATGGACCTGAGCCGGGGCCAGTCAGGGGCTTAGCACCAAGATCCCCACTAGGGACCCGTGGGCAGAAGGTCGACCCCGAGCAAAGAGTCTGCAAAGGGGGCTGGGGAGATGCAAGGGGCAGCAGGGAGGGGCGAGGCCAGAGCTGAGGTGGACACACACACACACACACGTGTACACACACGCTCAGTGCCAGCCAGCTCTCCCCCACCCCTCGGAGATAGCGAGGGGAGAAAGGAGGAGAGAGAGAAATAGGGCCAGACTCACCTGGAACAATCTAAATCTTTTTTTTTAAAGATTTTTATTTACTTATTCATGAGAGACACAGAGAGAGAGAGAGGCAGAGACACAGGCAGAGGGAGAAGCAGGCTCCATACAGGGAGCCCGATGTGGGACTCCATCCCAGGTCCCCAGGATCACGCCCTGGGCTGAAGGCGGCGCCAAATCGCTGAGCCACCTGGGCTGCCCCTCACTTGGAACAATCCAGATGGAGCCCCCAGAAGCGGGAGAGAAGAGGCAGAGGTGGGTGGGGGAAGCAGTGAGTGGGGGGGGGGGCAAGCGGGGACACACAGACACACGCGTGCACACACACACACACACGCACTCCCGCAGTGACGCACAGAATGGAAGGAGAATTCAATAATGGCTTAGAGATGAAGCAGGGGGAGCGGGAAAGAGGGGGGGCAGCTGACATACAGCCCCATCTTCGGAGGTACTACAATTGTTGAGGGGAGGAAGAAAGATGAGGGACTCCCAGAAAGGAGGCAACAACCCAGAAAGTTCTCAGACAGGCAGGACACCACACATGCACATAGTGAGAACACCACTCCCCCATGAGAGTGAACAGTAAGAGTCAGAACAGCAGCTCCCTGGGAGTGAGGTGGTCATGGAGAGGGGGCTGCCGGGCGCTGGGAGGCCTGGGTCTCACTCAGGAAGGTGGATCTGCAGGTGTGGACACATGTAAAATTCACTGAGGCTTTTCACTTAAGGTTTGTGCATTTTATGGTATGTATGGTATGTATTTATTATTTTTTTATTGAGAGAATGGATAAGAGGGGAAGGAAAGAGGTGTGCATCAGACAGGGAGCCAGGAATAGAAGCACACACAGGTGCACACACACACACAAAGGCCCAGGTGAAAGAGCAAATCCTGACCATGTCTGATGAAAACGGACATAGAAAAGTGATGTGACCAAGAAACACTGACGCCAAGACCCTCACGTGGAAAGGGAGAGACTCCGGGAGACACCTGAATGCTGGGGAGGCCCACAGGGCAGGAAGAAAATCACCAACCTTGGCCCCTTGAGCTGGAGCGAGTGTCTACCACTGTGGAATGGCCTGGCCAGGGTGACTTGTTCAGGGCAGTGACATGTGGGGTGAGGGGGCGGGATGGGTCTCAAGGGATGCGGGGGCTGGGGTGAGGGAGTGGGGGGACCCAGGAGCTCACACAGAAGGGCCGCAAGGAGATGGAGGCTGGTGTGGGGGCCCAGATGGCCCAGCAGTGTGCCGCTGAAGACCACGGCGGGGCCCAGGAGGGGGTTTAGGAGCAGGACCTAGAAATAACTCTCAGACACACAGATGGAGGGGTGGACACACAGACAGATCACCATATGCTTATCCGCACAGAGAAAGCAAATGCCGGACAGAGCCTCAGACATGGATGTGGAAGGAGAAAAAGAGAGTTTGGGGGAAATGGGAGAGACCCAGATACCAGTGTGTCTTGAAAAATCCAGATGGAGCCAGAGAGGGGATGGGACGTAGAGAGCAAGAGGGTGAGAGATCTGTCTCTCTCTCTCTCTCTCACACACACACACACACACACACACACACACACACACACACACGGCTGGGCAGGAGCAGCTGTTTCATGATGAGTGTTCTAGGAAGAGCGGAGGAGAAAGACCCCCAGGGGATGGCTGTGACCCTCTGAGTACTGATGGGCGGCAGCAGCTGCCCACCCTGGAAACCCAAGTCTGCAGAGATGGGGGGTGCCCAGGCTCAGGGACCCCCAACAGGGCCACACAAACACAAGCACAGTCCTAAGAAGCACCGACCCAGTGTTGGGGGCTGAGTGAATGGGGGGAGCATGTTGTGGCACACAGACACACACGTGTGCACACACACATGTGATTGCACAGTCACATCTGGGTGGGAAGACCCACCTCACACTCTGGAGCACACAGAGTCCTGCTAAGGCTCAGAGGCAGAGACAGACAGACAAAGAACGACAGGCAAACAAAGAGAAAAAGGGAGAAAGACTGGGAGGGGCAGTGACAGACCCAAGTGCAGGCAGGACACCCAAGTCTACAACCAGGCAGCACAATGGCCCTGAGAGAGGAGTTTGGAAAGAGAAAACCCGAGATGGAGACCGAATGAAGGAGGATGAAGAGAAAGATCAGCCGAGGGAGAGATGCACCCGTGCGCCCTGGGCTGCCGCCTAAGAATGGCTCGAATCAGGATTTTAAGTCCGAATAAATGAAAGAAATGTCTGAACGCATGTGAGGCGCAGCCCATGCAGGATCCGGGCAACAGCGACAGAGAGGGAGGGACCATATGCCACACACAGCACCCCTCACACACACACACCACACACCGCTACCCATCGCATACCACCCCTCACACACACCGCCCCTCACATACCACTCCTCGTGCACACCACACAGTACCCCTCACACACACCACACATACACATCACACAACTCCTGCCCCTCACACACCACCCCTCACACACACACACCACACACATCACACATGCCACACCTACTACACACAACACATCACATACAACACACACACAAGACACCATACAAACATCACACATCCACACCTACCACACACACACCACATACACCACACTTGTCACACACAACATACCATACATGCCACACACAACACACATAACACGTATGCCACACGCTATACTACATACATGCCACACAGAGGTTACACGCACCCCACACAAACTACACCACACATACCATACATGTGTGTGCACACAAATGTCAGAAGCCCAGAGAAAAGACAAGACTCAGAGATGCCCCAGAGAGAAAAAGGAAAGAGAGAAACGGGAGATAAACACAGGAAAAGCAGGAGACTTCCATGCGCCTCTCTTGCCCTCCCCCAGGGCCTGGATGTCCGTTTGTCTCCCTGTCTGTAGGGCTTCCTCACACAGTCACAACCCAGGGATGACTCGAGAGCCATCCCACCCTGGCTCTGCTAGCTCCCGCTTCCTGGCCTTTGTCCCCTCCCTCAGCAATGCTCCTCGCCATCCGGCCTGTGTCCTCCGGGAGCCCTCCACCCCTCCGTTCCCACTCAGGACCCCATCCCCACTCCCCCGGGACCATCTGTTCTGCTCATCTGTCCCAGGCAGGAAGTGCCGTGTCCGTGTCCAGGCTTCCCAGAAGTTGTTCCTCACCCGTGAACCTCCAACCCCACCAGAGCCAGACACACAGCAGGTGCTCAATGGAAACTTGTCGAATGGGCCGGGAGTGCATGAAGGCTGACACACTGGGCGGAGGCAAAGTTGGAGAGCAACGAGGTGAGCAGGTGAACGTGCACCAAAACACAGAGGGTAAGAGCTGGGTGGAGGGAAGGAAGGCAAGAGCTGGAGGAGATGGAAAGGCCAGGCAGGCACCCCTGGAATCATCAAGAAGGAGGCTGGGGTGGGGAGAGCCCTGGGAGCCTCTGGCAGGAGTGGAAGGAAGCACTCACCCCCCAGCCCCAGCCCCTGCCGAGGGGAAGGGACGGGGCTGCAGGAGCAGGCCCAGGGGAAATTCAAGAAGCCCACAGAGGGACAGATGGGGAGCCAGACACACAGACAGCAGAGCCACATGTTAGTTGGAGGAATAAATGAATTAATGGGGGGACCCCTAGAGAAAGGGACAAACCTGCTAGGGCAAGAGAGAGCTGGACATAGAGAGACAGAGGCAGTGGGGGAGAGGGTGACGCACCCCACCTTGCTCTGATGCACCCGCACTGAAGTCAAGGGCAAACCACAGAGGGCGGAATGGAGAAGCAGGAACAGAGAGGGCAGAAGGCAAAGAGGACACATGGCCTGCCGGGAGCAGCATTTACCCAGGCCTGGCCCAGAGGAGAGACTCAGTAAATCTACAGCCCACCATATATTTAGGGGCCCACAAAAAAAATTAATTTCTCCTAAAATCAGAAGACAAACCATTAGCTCAATTTCTTTTTTGACTAAACCCTACACCCAGCTTGGGACTCAAACTCATGACCCAGAGATCGAGAATCACACATTCCACCAACTGAGCCAGCCAGGCGCCCCTCAAACAATGTTTTCATAGTTAATAATAAATTTGACTTTCCACCAATATTGTAAACTAATTTTGCATATTTCCTATGGAGGAAGGGGCCCACAAAGGCAAAGCTAACTCGGGCCCACCAGAGTCAAAGGGGTGGGAGTAGACAGGGAGTGGTTGAGTTTGGCGTGTGGGAGGATGAGGTGTCCAGGGAAGGGTTGGCAAGGAAACCGTCCCGGAGGAAGGCCTTGGGGCTGAGGCTGGATGGAGCATGGGACTAAGTCTGGGGTTAGGGTGGCATGTGGGCAAAAAATCACCCTGAAGGCCAAGTCCCAGGAGTCCTGGGGAAGGGAAAGAGGGTGGGCAAGATGTTCACACCCAGACATATGTACACAGGCGGGAAAGGAGGATTTTTAAGAAAACTGCAGAGACGTGGAGGCAGGAGGTAGAGAAAGACACAGAGCTCCAGCCACACACACGAGGACACACAGACACACCCCACCCAGGGGAGGGGGCAAAGAAAAAGATAAATAGTGAATGAGACCATAGTAAGGGGGGGGCGTGGGGGGAACAGAAGCAGACGGACACCAGGCAGAGAGACACAGACTCAGGATCGCAGGGGTCACCCTCTGAGGGCAGCACAGTTCTGGGCACTGGGTGGGAAGGGCCCTCAGGTGGGGAGGGCTGGGGACCGCGAGGCCTGGATGAATGACAGACAGACAAACAGACAGGGATCCATCTCCCCCTACCCATCCAGAACTCCTTCCCTGGCTCTTTCCAACTCTGCCTCTGTGTTTCTGTCTGTCTCTATTTTTCTCTGCAAACCACAGCTTTTTGGAGCCTGGGAGAGAAAAATGGGAAAAGATGAGATGAGAGGAAATGCAGACAATGGACCTCGCATGTGTATGTGCGCACTAGTGGGTGGGGGTGTGTGCACCGTGTGTGCATGTGTGCATGTGTGTGTGCATGCACACGCCTTCGGCACAGGTCGGGTCAGAGTTTCATGAGGGGATGAAAGGAGTAGAGGAGGAATGAAGAGAGCCACAGCTTGGGAGGCTGCAGGGAGCAGGGACGCGCATGTGGCCCACACACCACACACACACAGAGACACACACACACACACACACTGGAAGTGCAGCAGCCGAAAGCACAACCAGCACAGAAGGCCTGACACAGATACGCCAGCAGTCGGAGGGCAGATGGGGGGCTGTTTGCTCACACCTCCACACGGGCCACGGCAGCACCAGCCCAGGGCAGATCTTCAGGACGAGTTTTCCACGTGAATGTATGGCTGAACGGGCTAGCGGCCCACAGTGAGAGCCAGTGAGCGTGAGCCAGAGCTCGGAGAGACAGAGACAGACACACTCCGAGAGGGAGAGAGAGACAAGGGAACACGGAGGCCGATGGGCCGAGAACAGACGACAGACCTCCAGGGACACGCACAGAGGCCCACGCTCTCCAGGTGGGAGGGTTGGGGTAGGGGGCACAGAGTATGGTGTTTTGTTTTTTTTTTTAAGATTTTATTTATTTACTCATGAGAGACACAGAGAGGCAGAGACACAGGCAGAGGGAGAAACAGGCTCCACGCAGGGAGCTCGATGTGGGACTCGATCCAGGGTCTCCAGGATCGCGCCCTGGGCCGAAGGCAGCACTAAACCGCTGAGCCACCCGGGCTGCCCGAGTATGGTGTTTTTTTGTGTGTGTTTTTCTACATCTTTCCTACTTTGCTATAAGGAATATATATCATTTTTTTCATGAAGCAAAGCATCTCATTTTCCTCCAAGAAAAAAAAAAACAAAAGCATGTGGAATAAGAAAAACCACTGAGTCCAGGAAGGGAAGGTGGAGAGGACGTGGGGGGCCCAGGTCTCCCACCCCCTGAAGTGGGCTAGAATCAGGACAGGGCTGCAGGAGGAGCAAGCAGAGGGGCTGTGAGGCAGTGGCCCCAGCAGACGACACACCTCTCACCTCTCACCTCTCCACTGTCTCTCTCACAAGTCGAGCAAAAGCAAACTGGACAGCAGCCCAGAGAGAGGGATCAAAACCAGAGGAGGAGCCGGAGACGAGAGGTGGGGGAGACAGCAGCTTTCCCACCTCCCTTCCCTGACCAGACGCCATCCATGTGGGCCAGATCTGGGGGCATCAGCTAGAATTTCCCCAGGCCCTCAAGCTCTTGTTCTAGTGGGTGAGCTTTGTGAATGAGCACAGCAGCGTTTGCAAGTTCCAGGGGAGTCAGGGGAAGCTCCGACGGGTGGTCTGTGGCCTCTGAGATGTGTTTTGAAGGATGAATAGGAGTTTGCCACGTTGCAGAGAGAAAAGAAAGGGCATTCTCCATCGTGTAAAGAGCTTGGGCAGAAGCACGAACCTGTGGGAGGGCCTGAGGACGAGTCTGAAGCCAGAGAGATTGATGAAGAAGAAAATGTGTGAGACAGAGACACAGAGAAACAGGAGAGAGAGAGACAGCAGCCAGGCACAGAGCAAAAGAGAAGCCAGCAACAGCCCGAAACAGACAGAAACTCAGAAGCACACAGAGCTGTGCTGGAAACTATAGAGAAGTGTGGGGGGGGGGGGGGCCGGGGGGTAGAAAGAAAGAAACAAAAAAAATGTTGAGACAGAGAGCCAGGGTCAGACAGCCAGAGACTGGAGAGGCCGACAGAGGCGGGAGACTGACGGAGACAGAGACACAGACACAGAGAAATGCAGAGCAAGATAGGTGCAGAGAAGGGGGGCTCAGCGAGGCCCCACACCCTGGGCCCACCACCCAACATCGTACAGGTGTGCTCCCCACCTGCCGTGCAGGGTGAGTGCCTTGCCCTGTTCCCATGAGGGCTGAGGCACACCCCTGGCCTGCTGGCACGTGTTCCTGAGTTCCCCCAGCCCCAGCCCAGTGCACGTGGGCCCTGCCAGGAGCGGCCAACGCTGTGTGTGCCCTCCGATCCCACAGAACCAGCTGCACGCATCGGTGCCCAGGCCCCCGGAGCCCAAAGCTCAGGCACCAACTACCGGCATTTGTATTCATGTGCTACACACAAATCCTTGCACACACAGCGGGAGAAAACAGACACACTGGTTTCACACCCCACTCATACCCAGGTACACACTTACCCCAGGAGGCTGCAGGCTGGCACACGACCTGGACATGTGTATTTACAGATGCACACAGCCTCGGGCAGACCTCCCACTCACACACCCATGTGAACATAAAGGTTCACACAGCTAGATACACAGTCCCAGGAGCCCCAGACTCACAAACCACCCGAACACATGTCCACATACACCTACACAGACACCCATGGGTAAACTGGCCCACACACATACCCACGTGAACACGAAGGCACACACGTCCTAGGCACACAGTCCCAGGAGCAAAGAGGACACATGCCACAAACATCCATGCTCTTACACTCCCAAGTCATGCCCATACCCATGGAGTCTCTGGGTGTCCATTCTGACCTGGATACTATGGGATTTGGCTTATGAAAATACTACTGCAGAGAGAAATGTCTTAATTCTGAAATTTGTTTTTAATTGGACCCTTATTACGGCCAGAGGTGACACACGAACACATGTGTGGTCTCACGTAAGATAAATGTCTTCATATAGACTGTCGCAAATAACTACCCAGTTGTGTCCCTTAGTGGTGAGGGAAAAGAGAGGAGACGAAAGGTCTTTGGGTTTTTCTCTAGAGTGGATCCAGCTCCACCCCAGCCTGGCGCTCCTGCAAAACACAGCACACACACAGCCACATCACCCCTTAAGCACGCCCGTGACCCCACACAGGCCTGACAGTCCCTCCCGGCCCCCAGAGTGTCAACTGCCACCATCCACCCAGGGCATCTGCATCCTGAACGGCTCACACTGTGGGAGTCCTGGCTTCACTGGTGCATGTCAGACACAAGCCAGCCTCTGCCAGATGTGCTCACTCCCTAGACAAGTGCAGTCTGTCTCCAATCTGATCACGTCTCCCCCTGGCCTAAAGCCCTCTAGCCACCAGCATGGCCCGAACAAGGCCCCTCCCACCACAGTCTGTCCTCACATCCCACCCCTCTCACTCTCCAGCACACGGTAGATGCTCAATAAACCACCGGCCAAACTTTGAGGTCTGTTTGTGTTTAATCAGACAATATGCAAAGTATTTACAACCAATTCTGGATCCCTCCCCCCAAGCCTGGGCCGTGAAATCTGGGACCCCCAGGCCCTGCCCAGAGCTGAGGGTCCCCTAGGCCTCTGCATAGTCATCTGAAATCTACAAAACACTGTTTATTTAAAAAAACAAAACAAAACAAAACAGTATTAGGACACCTTATACAAAGGGCCCCGGGCAGCTGGAAGGGGGACTTGAGAGCACGCCGGGGTCAGCGAGCCCAGATCCGACTGGGACGGACAGCAGACTTGCGTAATAAACATGTATGAAAGGAAAAGTTGAAATTTCATAGGCAGGCACCGCTTGGCCTCCTTTCCCACTGGCAGGGCCTGGCTGGCTCGAGCACCCCTGGCAGCAGGAATGTTATTGCTATGATGGGGGGCTGTGGGTGAAATGTACAACATGTCTCGGGGACAGAGCAGGGGGGCATTTTTACATGTTAAATATGGACACACATGGAAGAACACACATGTGCACACACACACAACGCACATACACACACATAGGGGCCCTTGGCAAGATGCCCACAAACCGTCAGCCACCCCTTTTAAGATGGGCACACCGAGGCCCAGGGAGGAGCCACCACATACCCTAAGGCTAAACACCAGAGCTAGGGCCAGAGAGCCTCCGGACGCCCCAGGCGGGGCTCACCAAGTGATGCCAGGCCACAGGGTCTGGAGCAGAGCAGTTGCAGAGGCCACGGCCACACATGAAGGCAGACACTGCAGCCGAGGGAGGAAGCAGGGGCCACCCGAGGTCACACCGCCAGCACAGCCAGGCTTGGCACATAGCAGCGGACACTCATCCTCTCCCACCCCAGCATTAGGTACTCCTTTCCCCGCTCATGAGTTAAGGGGTGCCAACTTGGGGAGGGGGGCAGGCGCCAGGCATTGAAATGACACAGGACAAACTGGGGTTCCTCCTGAGGCCAGGACCTCCCAACCACTTAGATCTTCTATTTCTGTTCAATTGCCTCCGGAGCCTGGGAGCTCACTCTCTTTCATGCTGGCTAGCCCCAAGGATGAGAAACCACTCACATTCTGTTCGACATCTTCCCAACGCCTGCATGGTCACCCCTCATTCCTAGCCCCGCCCTCCGTCCCCCTCCACTCTCTCCCTGCACAGCAGCCCCGCCAGGCAGGCAGTGGCAGCAGGACTCTCTCTGCTATCTCTAATTCAGCCTCAGGCCCCTGGTCCCCTAGGCTGCCCTGGGCTGTCCACGCTGCCTCCAAGGACAATCTTGTTGGTTCCTGAGGAAGACAGAGGGAGCACCGGGTTCCGAACCCACCTCAACCCTGAACTTCTCTGTGGTCTTGGGCAAGTCACATCCCCTCTCTGGACTGTTTCCCCAGGGGTACTATGAGGACAAGGAATTGGTGATCTCTCAGGGTCCATGGGGTCTAAGAACAGGATTTGAGGGGCGTGCCCACCCTACCCACCACCATGAAGTCAAGCTACACCTCAGCTGCCCAGCCAGGGAGCCGTGGCAGAGGGGCCTGGAGCCAGCAGCTTCCACCAACAGGTGTTTCAGAAATGGACGGCAAGGGGTAGGGTGATGGGCAGGCCGTGGGCCAGGGGCCCATCACTCCTCTTTGGAAAGGCTCTTCGGCCAGCTCTGGAGGCAGACCTGGGATGACATGGAAGTGGGAAGGAGCCAATGTGGGGAGTAGCCCGTCCTTCTTCCTGCTTCCTCTTGCTGAGCAGCACAGAGCTCCAGAAGGGAAGGCTGGGGGGACACATGTGGCCGGAGCAGGAGCCGGGATGCAGTCACTGTGCCAGCCTTGGACCCTGTCCCCGAGGCCACCCCAGGCCCCAAGACCTTCCATGCCACAAAAGAGGGAGGGGCCTCATCACTGACAATTCAGCCCCACAGAGGGGATCAATGCAGGCAGACGGAGGGAGGCAAGATCCTACATCAGGGGCCACCCAGCCCAGGATCCAAGCCGAGAAGCCAGTCTGGCCCTGTAGCCTGCTCCCTATAGGTTCTCTCCCGGCTGGTACTGGGGCTCGGTGGATGTGAAGTAGTCCTCCAGGAAGGCCTGCAGGTACTCAAAGGTGGGTCGTTCCTCAGGCTCCTTCCGCCAGCACTGGCACATGAGGTCGTGCAGGGACTCGGGACACTCAGGCGGGCAGGGCATCCGGTAGCCCCGCTCCACCTGGTCAAGCACCTCGCGGTTGACCATCCCTGTGGGTAGAGGGAAGCATGAGGAGACTAGCTCTGGTGAGGAAAGCCAGGTAGGGGGAGGATGATGAGGAGAGCAGAGATGACCTCTCGCCTAGGGCAGGGGGGTGTGATCACGGGTAAGTCCCCTCCCATGGCAGAGAGCCCTGACCAGAGAGCCCCTAAGATGGGATACTCAACCTCTTTATTATACAGATGGGGAAACTGAGCCTGGGAAGGGGTGTGGCTTGCCCTAGATCACCAGGGCAGAGCGGTTCAGGGATCAAAGATGGGCCACAGAGAGCCCTCTTACCGGGGTAGGGCACCCGCCCCTTTGTCGTGAGCTCCGTCAGCAGGATCCCAAAGGACCACACATCTGACTTGATGGTGAATCGGCCGTAGAGGGCCGCTTCCGGAGCTGTCCACTTGATGGGGAATTTGGCACCTGCGGGAGGGAGAAAGATCAGGGGAGGCTCAGTAGAGTGTCATGACCATGCTGCCAGGAGGTACCACTCTCATCCCCACTGGACAGAGGCAAAAACAGGCTCAGAGAAGGCCAGATGGCGCAGACCCAGACCCTGCCCACCTTGCCGGGCGGTGTACTCGTTGTCTTCGATGAGCCGGGCCAGCCCAAAGTCGGCTACTTTGCACACGAGATTCTCTCCAACCAGAATGTTGGCAGCACGGAGGTCACGGTGGACGTAGTTCATCCGTTCCACGTAGGCCATGCCTGAGGCGATCTGCGGGCAGAACCCAAGGAACCCAGCTCAGGGACCACCCCCGCCCCCCTGTCCCCAAGGTCACGGGTCACAGGCCCAGAGAGCCAATCGGATGCCCTACCCTTCCCAGTCTTCTGTCTAGTAAAGTCTGCTTACAATAAGCACCGTTGGCACAGAAAGCAGGACCAGAGCTTAGCAGAAAGAGGAAATGCAGGACAAAGGGCAAAGAGGAAACATAGACAAGATACAGCCCGGAAGGCAGGTGACCATGAAAAAGAGGCCCCAGATGCCCCACCGATACAGGCGAGGGCCAGGTCCCGCCTGCTGTCCTGAGTCCCCTCTCTGAACCTGTTTTCTTATGTCAACGGAGTGACAGCCAGTCCTACCTCCCCTGATTGGGATAAGGATTAATGAAGAGATGATTGTTGAGCACCACCTACAGCATGCAAGTTCTAATGCATGGTTATTGAGTGACTGAATAACCTCCTCACTGACCTCGGATACTGGCCCAGCAAAGATTATTTTCTCTGCCTGGTAGTAAATGTGTTGAGATCTAAGAGTGTGGGGGGCAGTCAAGGCAAGCTGCCTGGAGGGATCCCTCATGCGGATAAAACCAGCTGAGCTACTGAGCTAAGAGGGACGGAGTGTCCTAGGGCCAAGGCTGTGAGAGGTGGGAGGGGTGGACTCACCTGAGCAGCCATGTCCACCAGCTGAGGTAGTCGCAGGTACTTGCCTGTCTCCCCCTTGAGGAAGTCCAGCAGACTCCCTGGGAGGAAAGAAAGCGGCACTAGTCCCAGCCCTGTCCTCCCTGAGCCAGGAAGCAGCGATTCCCACATCCTGTCCACCTCCGCAGGCCAGCCTCGCTCTAAGCGGCACAGCAGATTTCACATAAACCCATCTCGGAAGGAAGACTCACTCAGCATTCATCACTCAGAAGGCAAAGTGGGATGGGAAACAACCCAATGTCTCCTTCCAGGAGCACAGAGACTGTGGTCCATCCCTGCGATGCACTGCTACTGCCCAGCGATAAAAACGAAACGTACTACTGATACATGTGACAAGGATGAACCTCGGATGTAAATGAGAACACATGTGAAGTTCTAGAAGAAACACCCGTGATGACAGAGAAAGAGCTACTACCTGCCTTGAGCGCTGGAAGGTACTTGTCTGCAAGGGGCAACAAGAGAGTTTTCTGGGGAGATCTCCTGTAGCTCAGTTGTGGTAAGGGATACACAGATTGTCCGTTTGTTAAAACTCATCGAACTGGATGCTTAAAATAGTGGATTCTATCATCTGCAAATTATGCCTCCGAAAAGCACATTTTGAATAATTTAACTAATTTAAAAATTAAGTAAAGGTCAAGCCAGGGACTTGTCCCAGAAGTGGCTCAGCTTGGAGGGTTGGGGGACTTCTCTTTCAGCTGCAGAATGACAGATGGCTTTAGAAAACCAGCAAACTGGAGGGAGAAAAGATGCATTGTGGGAAATCATTAAAAACAAAACAAAATGAAAAAGGCAACCTTTGGCTTGACTTTCCATTGACATGACAAGTTGGTTCTATTCTGTTCCACCTTTTAAAATGTACCCTCTAGGGTAGCCCGGGTGACACAGTGGTTTAGCGCCGCCTGCAGCCCAGGGTGTGATCCGGGGGACCCAGGATTGAGTCCCACGTCAGGCTTCCTGCACGGAGCCTGCTTCTCCCTCTGCCTGTGTCTCTGCCTCTCTCTCTCTCTCTCTGAATAAATAAATTAAAAAATCTTTTTAAAAATATATTTAAAAAATAAATAAGTAAAATAAAATGTACACTCTAGATCTGGGGGGACATGAAGCGCGTGCCCTCCTGCCCAGGAAGAGACTGCCCCATGCATCTCCACGCGGGTCTCTCGGGCCTCACCCTTGCTCATGTACTCTGTGACGATGTAGATGGGCTCCTCAGACACCACCGCGTACAGCTGCACCAGCTTCTCGTGCCTCAGTTTCTTCATGACCTGAGCCTCCTGCAGGAAGGCCTCTGGAGACATCGTGCCTGGCTTCAGGGTTTTGATGGCCACCCTGGTGGTTCCGTTCCAGGTTCCTGTGGACAGGGGTACAGGCTGCCTCAGTGAAGGCCCCCCTATTTACATCCCACAGGGACCCGCATCTGCCTGCCTGCATACCAGTTTTAGCCCTGGCCTCCCTAGCCACGTGACAAGCCCAGCCAAGGTCCAGCCCCTTTCTGAGCCACGACAGGCCACTCCTCAGGGAGTTATTAAAAGGATGGAATGAATCTCTGGTACACACTCAAGAAACAGTGGCCGTTGATCTTTTGTTGGGATTGCCATTATTAGGAATGTCCCAAAAAGCAGCACTTTCACCAAAGAGATGGACAATCATGGCCCCAAAACTCAACTACTCTCTCCTGAGTGACTGTGTTCCTTCTGGGCAGCACATAGGAGGTGAGTCAGGAGTTAGCAAATGAATGGGGCTGGCGGGGGAAGCAGAGCTGGCCTCAGGACAAAGCCACCTCAACGAGGGGCATGCTCTCTAAAAAGCAAGGCCTGGACCAGACACATGAGGGCTTGAAGGTCAGACTGGCCAGGGTTTGAAGCCCAACTCTGCCTCCTGACAGCAGTGAGACCGTGGGCCAGTCAGTTCCCTTCTCTGAGCCTGTCTTCTCCTCTGGAAAATGCAGATGTTATAGTGTCTCCCTGCGGGGTTGTTTGAGAATTAAATGAGATTTTAGGCTCTGGGCCCAACCCACTGTGAGGGCTCGGTAAATAATAGTTACACTTGTCATTTTATTATTATCTGGATTTTCACACTGAGAGGACTTGGGGGAAGTTGTGTGCTAGAGCAGTGTGTTTAATCCAAGTTCTTAGCACACTGGACCCAAGGTCCTCTGATGAGTGGCCCTGGGCCCATTCCTCCCAGTCTCTGGGCCTCCATCTGAGAGTGGGGGCCCAGGCCTATCTCTGGGGCACCTCCAGCACAATGTCTGGGGATCCATACCTGCCACTTCATGAGCCTACCTGCAGTGTCCACAGCTACTACCACACACGTGTGCCAGGAGTGAGTCTTTGCAGTCTCCGGAACATCCCCCTCCCCTCTCCCCAGCTAAAAGTCAGCACTTCCCCTTTCCTGACTTGGCCTGACCAGCCTGGAGGCCTGTGTCCCTGCAGGGCCTCCCACCCAGGAACTGTCCTTGCTCTCCCCTGAGAGGAGGAAAGTGGAGACAGTGGTGCCAAATGAACACTGGGGCTTACATGACGGCACACGATGATTCCCCAGCTGAAGCCACGGGCTTAAGACTGTCTTGCCTGTCTCACACCAACCTCCCTGATTCCTCTGTGGCAGCAGGAATCAAGCAGAGGGTGCCTGGGTTTTGTCAGGGTTTCATGGTGTTTGTTTTCAAGGACAGTTTTGCCATTTCTCCAGGGTTAGACAGGAGATCGTGAACAGGCCCAGAACATGCCAGACCTTGTGCTTCCAAGCACTCCCTCTGAGAGCTGAGGCTTCACGTCCCGCGGCTAAGCACTAACGTGTGGATGCACACTGGGCCAGCGTTCTCTCACAGTCCGCAGGTGAGTCCTATTATCCTCATCTCCACTTTACACTGAGGAGGACTAAGACTCACAGTGGAGCCACCTGGCCTGGACCACACAGCATCTTTGGGGAATCGGGATGCCCAGCCCCAAGCAGCTCTCGGCAAACAGGTGCCATGGTTTGCAGAGGTGTGGGGGAGCTCCACCTTTAAAACACAGCCCACTGGGGGCACCTGGGTGGCTCAGCAGTTGAATGTCTGCCTTTGGTTCAGGGTGTGATCCCGGGGTCCTGGAATCAAGTCCCACATTGGGCTCCCCGCAGAGAGCCTACTTCTCCCTCTGCCTCTGCCTCTCTCTGTGTGTCTCTCATGAATAAATACACAGAATCTTAAAAAAAAAAAAAAAATAGAGCCCACTGTTCAGCAGAGGCAACTGAGACTCATGGAGGTGAAGGGTTGTGGGGGAGCCCTGGGACCTTGAGCTGTCCTATGGGATGGACATCTCCCTGGTTCTCGACTGGGGACACCAGAGCCCCCCCAAGGGGACCACGGTTTCCTCTGGGGGCAGAGGCAAGGCCTTACCCATCCACACCTCTCCGAAACAGCCCTGGCCCAGTTTGACCTCCAGCCGCAGAGACTCCCGAGGGATCTCCCAGGCATCCTTGGCCAGCCCCTGAGTCTGTGGCTTGGATGTGGGGCACACGGTGGTGAGGCGGTGGCACAGGCCATCGGCATGTTCTGAAGACAGAGGCAGGGAGGTAGAGTTCAGGCAGGGGGTCTGCCCTGGGACCTCCCCGTCCCACAGTCTGATATACACATGGTATGGTACACACACAGGCTTTGGGGACACAAAGGATGCCCTTGAGGCCAGGGATCCACACCTGAGTGTCCACACCCTCACCCCACACAGGCCCACACTGCCTCATGCACATGCTCACCGAATTACTCATTCATTCAGCAGACTTTAAAGGGTGGCCACCACGGACAGTGGCAAGGACACAGTGCCGGACAAGCCCAGTGGAATCCTGCCCTCGGGGAGCTCACAGTGCCAAGTGAGCCCCACCTCCCTTAATCACCTCCCAGCCACAAGTGTGACGGAGGAGAGCCGTGGGTGCCACAGCAGATGGGTTGGATGGAGTCTGGGAAGGCTTCCCTGAGGAAGTGGCCCCTGAGCTTGGGTCTGCAGGACAGTGAGTGGTTGACTAAGGCCCACCACTCCAAACAGAGGGTTTGCACCACGCATGCACATGCAGAGGCCCTGGGAGAGGAACAAGCCTCTGGTTGCACAAACTGAAAGGAGGCCAGAGGCACTGCAAGAGAGTGAATGGGGGCAAGGGGCCCCAGGTAAGGCAGGGAGGCCAGCCAGGTTTAGAGCAGCCACTTGGGGGTCTCTATCCTGAGACTGACTTTGCTGTGGGGGAACAGTGTGCAGAATGAACTGCAGAATGAGAGCCAAGGAGACAGAGGGGTGGCAGATGATAGAGGGTGTCGGGCAGCCCAGCTGAAGGAGAGGAGGGTGGCACAGGATGGGGACAAACTGGCACGCTCAAGTTAGACCATACCTGCACACAGAGTCCACGGCCACACACACAGGCACCAACAGAGACCCACCCACGTGAGTACACACAGACCCTTGAGCCCTCGGTGTCCCCAGGGAAGCCCCAAAATGTGCAGACACTGCATGCATGCTACCCCCCATGACCTGCGCACACACGTGTGTGTGTGTGTGTGTGTGTGTGTGTGTGTGTGTGTGTGTGTGTACCTGAAGCCCTCACCCTGGCTCCCTCCGCAGCCACCTATGCTCCCTCCCACTCCCTCCTCCCTCTGTGGGCTATGGGCTGCAGCAGGTCTAGCCGCCCCCTCCCCTCCCAGCAACCGGTTCAGACTGGTCCTAGGGCTGCAGAGACAAACGACACCAGCCTCAGCCCCCCTCCCTTCCCTGCTCCCCTCTAGGCTGTGCCCTCCTCTCCAGCCAGCTGCAGAGGGGGAGAAAGAGGGGGGTGGGCCTGGTGGGAGGAGGGCATGGGAGGATCCAGGAGGAAAAAGGGGGGGAGGAGAGGAGGGGGAAGGGGGAAGGGAGAGGAGGGGCAGGGGGACAAAGGAGCTCCACACAACCAGGGTAACAGAAGCCCCAGCCCCGTGTTGGCCCCAAAGGCCCCCCCTCCCAGCATCCGCTCTGCTGGCCCTCACTGGAGTAGTAGGCCACCAGCTGCTGCAGGCTGTTGAACTGTGTGCGCGAGGTGATGTAGAAGCCACCACTGTCGAGCTTGCGGATCTTGTAGTGCTTCACATTGAGGCCCTTGGCATTGTCGAAATCCGACACAGAGAGGCAGTAGGCGCCTGCAAGGTGGGACCAGAGAGGAGCAGTGACCCCATGTGCCCAACCCCCCCACCTCCCCCTCAGGCCACAGCACTCAATGTGGTTCTGTGCCTACCCAGCACGGGAGGACATGGAGGCCAGAGCCAGGTCCAGTCTGCCCTATCTTGGAGCACCTAGCCTGTGGGTGGCCATCAAGGCAGAGCCCAGTGAGCAAAGGGGCACCTGATCAGAGAACCTCTCCATGCACTCTTGGCCCTGGCAAGATCTTCAAGGCAGAGTGTCTATCCCAACTGGGTGGCCTGGACCAGTCACCTGCTCCCCGGGCCTCAGTTTCCATTTCTACACAACAGGGTGACTCCCAGGGATGCCAGGAAAATTTGAGACCACTTATAAGAGGGCCTGGCACATGGTAGGTGCTCAATAAATGTTTGCTAGGAGCCAGAAATGGTTGTGTGTCCCTGGCTTAACTGCTTCCCCTCTCTGCCCCACACTTCCTGAACACCCTGGGCTCAGGCAGGAGTGGGTGGCTGGCTAAAGCTACAGCCTGGGCAGGAGGCCATGTGCTGGGTGTGGCCTTCAGGCCGCCAAAGCCAAGAGGGGCCAGCCCTGGTGGCCTCCTCCCTGACTCTCTTGAGCCTGGGAAAGCATTTGGCTGGAAAAGTTTCCTCCTGCCTAGCAGGCCTGGCTAGGAGCCTCTGTTAACTTGAGCCCAAGAGAAGCCTGGGGTAGAGGCTTCACCAGCCAGAAAGAGCCTTTTTCAGAAGGTAGGGTACAGGCCCCACAGCCCATGGCCCTCTGGACAGTCCTCAACTGCGAGTTACAATCTCCAGTGTAAAGAAGGGGAAAATGAGACCCAGAGAGGGAAAGCAGCTAGCCTCAGGTCACCCAGCCAGTTAGGCACACAGAATCGTAACCAGGTCTCTAAAGCCTGCGTTGGGCAACCACAACTAAACACATGGCCCAGGACACACACATGTGGACACCTGTAGCCTGAGCCTAAAGCCAGCCCCTGAGCACATGTATATGTGCACATATACAGGCATGCCCATGCTCACACTGGGATGCACTCCCCAAGCCCCCAGGCACAAAGACAAACCCACAACTATCTGCTCCCACGGTAACACCCAGACAATTCCACCCCCATGTGCACACACATGCCTGGACTCACACATGGCATGCCTGGCACACAACTGCCCATAAATGCACACACATGACATGGGTGCTCTGCTTCCCACTAAACCCCAGGCCCACAGGATGTGGCCCAGCTTTGTCTCCATGGTGTCAGGTAGCCTGCAACCCACTTGAAGAGGGGCTAGAGAGGGGATGACCTATGTTCTCTGGCTGAGGGAGGGATGAAAGAGGAACAAGGACCAGGACAGCTGGGGAAGGGCAAAGCTGGCTCCTGGCACCTCGTCCAGCTCTAGAAGCTCCTGGAAAAGGAGAAGAAGGGCCTACTTCATCCGCACCCATCCTGGAAATAAGTCTTTGGCTGTGTAACCCCCAGGCTTCCCGACAGCCTGTGCACATTCCTCATCTGAGGAAAGTGAGACCAGAGAGGCTAAGTATCACCATTTGCTGCATCTCTGGCCACCCTGGATATCTCAGTCTTCCTCAAATGTACCTCCCTGCCGTTGATCCTACCACTTACTCCACCTGGAGGGCTCTTCCTACCCAACTCCAGATACCAAACTCCTATTCATTCCACAATACCCAGCTCAAACAACCCACAAAAGGCTCAGTTCTCATTGGCCAAAAAGGAGCACTCCTACCTTTCGTGGTCTCGCTTTCTCGCACCAGGAAGGTCCCTCTTGGGTTCTCTGCATTGAGCAGTAACCGCTCTGACTCCCGTCTGGTGATCTTGCCAAAGTACCACCTAGGAGGAAGGAGGGTGGTATTGGTGACCCGGGCTTCCATCTACCTGCTGCGCCAGGGCTCCAGACACTCCACCCACTCCAACCCAGGAGAGAAGCTCCAAACCTGCGGGGATAGGGGGCAGGCAAGAGACCAGGTTCCATACTCACTCTTCAGCCTGGATAGAGTCAGAGGGCGCCACGTAGTTGCTGGGGATGTAGCCTGTCTGTCCCGTGCTGAGCGAGTGGGCCAGCCACCAGTCACCCTCTCTAAGGAGGGGGAGAGGAAAGGAGCAAAGGAGAAGGAGCCGTCAGTGGTGGGCCCAATGCTGCAATCTTCACAGGTGCTGTGCTGGGGGTCCCCAAGGCCAAGTGAGGTGCTGGGAGCTGTGGGACCAGCTGGAGTTCTCGTGCCACCAGGCCAAGCTGGCCCAGAATTCTTTCTCTCCCCAGCCCAGATGCCTCTTGGCCCAAGCTAACTCAGACGGACTTTGTCCAGGACTGTGGCAGGACTGACCTTGGTCAGCCTGAGGTCTAAATTCACAGGGGGCAGAGTCCTGGGATGGGGAGGAAGCTGCTTCCCTGCAAATAGACCAAGCCATCTCAAGATGCCAAGGGCTGTCTTGGGAATGAGGGAGGGAGCTCCCTGTCTCTGGGAAGCAAGCAAGTTGTAACAGGAGAGATGATTCCTGCCTAAGACAGATGTCAAATCAGATCTCCAAAGCCTCCCCAAGCCCTGAGATTTGGAAGCTGGTGAGACCTGGGTGGAGGTAGGGGGCGGCCCTTTGGGGGCTTGGTGACAATCCAGGCACTGATCCTGCACACTAGAGCAATGCTTGCCTTTGTTGCAAACCACTGGTCATCCATAAGGGACTCCTTAACTGAAAACTACAGGCCTCTTCCTGCGGCTTACCCATCCTACCCTACTGGGGAAACTGAGGCCAAAGGGGGCTGGGACTTGCCCAGAGTCACACAGAGCCATGTCAGAGGGGCTGAGGTGGCAGAGACTCAAAGCCCAGGGCACTTCTACACTAACTACCCCATGAGGAGGAAATGGGGACAGGGGCGGAGGAGCTCCCTGCACAGTCGGGTCCCCTGGGCCTGGGTGGGAGTGGGGAGGGGGCGAAGTACCTTTGCAGCCATCTGAATGTGAACCAGGTCTGGCTGGAGCGGGGGTCCAGAGACACAGAGGAGAGAGGAGAAAGCGAGAGCCCAAGAGGAAAGAAGAGGCAGAGATGGGGGTGGTGAGAGAGAGAGGCAGAAAGAGCAAGGAAGAGAGCAGGAAAGCAGGCGGTGCTGGGGACAGGGGACAAGGCGGGGCAGCCACAGAGGCCTCACATCCAAAGCAACCGAAGGGGATGGGGAGGGGTCTGGGGCGGGGTGGAGGGGGATGGTGGGGAGGGGAGGCCAGTGGGAAAGGCTGCCTGGGAAATAGGGCTCAGCCCCCTTCCATTCCCACCGTGCAGATGGGAAGACAGGCCAGAGAAGCAAAGGCCTCTGCTCAAGGTCACACAGCCAGGCCCAGGCTCCTGACTCCCACATCAGAAGGAATCTTCCCCTGCGGGGTGTGGTGGGGCCTGATCGCTTGCGGAGCTTCTCACTCCAAGGCTGCCTTTGGACCTCACCGCAACCAGGACCCTGAGAAGACGCACAGCAGGCAGGATGTGCCCCCCTTCCTCAGTGCCAGGGCCCAGAGAAAAGGGCCCGTGCCCACATTTGCACAGTCTGGACTTGAACCTGGATCCCTGGCTCCTGATTCTTCTGAGCTGCCTTGGACACAGTCTTCGACCCATTTTGAAGATAGAGTAGTTGAAGCAAGGAGAAAGCAGGCTGGGAGAGCTCTCCAAACACTGGAGAGCACCCAGACCTGGGGGCTCAGTAGGGGTGCATCGAGGCTGAACCAGAGGGTATAGAGAGCCTTCCGGACAGCGAAGGGAGCATGGCCGGGGGCTGTGAGGAACACCTCAGCCGAGCAATTGCTGCACGCACACTCAGGCAGGGGCATGAGCTCACATGGCGGTCTCCGCTGGAGAGGGGGTGCTCTGGAGTTAGGGGGCACGGCCGACCTCAGGGAAGGCCCTTCCTTGGAAGCCCAGGACCACCATCCATCCCCCTGTTGTGCAAACACCCACGGGTGTCCGCTTCTGTCTGTCCCATGTGATCCTCGAGGCCACCCTGTGAGGAAGGTGGGCCTCAGCCCCCCGATGAGGAAACCATGGCTCAGAAACATCAAGGGACCAGCCCAAAGCCACACAGCACCCAGACTGGAGTAACTTAGTACTTTGTAGGGAGACTGAGGCATAGAGATGGGCAAAGACTTGCCCAAAGCTATAAAGCAAGAACTTACAGGGAACAGCTGAGATCTTCCAGTAGGAAAATAAGGCAGAGAGGGACAGTGATTTGTCGAAAGCCATAGCAAATCAATGGCAGGGCAAGGGTGACTACCAGGGCCCAAGTGCCCACAGCCAGACACAGAAGGCCCTCCTGGACCCCTGCAGCTTCCCCAGGCCACTCAGAGGCTCAGAGACCCTCAGAAAAGCCAGGGGAAGCTAGAGGAGGAGGCAGCAGGGCTAGGGGCAGGAGACTGGGCCAAGATCTAGGTCAGAGGCAACAAAATGAGACAGATTGACAAAGCCAGAGTCTGCAAACTGGCTGGCCTCTGGGGAGCCCCCATCCACACACTCAAGAGTGGAAGGCCGGCAAGGAGTATGTGCCCAGAGGTCAGCCAAGCAGGGCCCCGGAATCAAGGGGGGGGTTCAATCCTGCTGACATTACCCAGACTTCAGCCAGCAGATTCTCCAGCTCCCTGATACCAGCCCAGTTGTGAGTTTGGGGTTTCAAGTCCAGATCTACGGTTTTATTTAGTTCACAAGGCAGGGGTGAGGTACACCGCAGTCTCACAATGGACCCAAGGTCCAACTTTGACCTGGCCCCAGCTGGAGAGGTATCTAAGAGCTTGAGCTCCAAGAGTCAGACCTCCCTGGGCACCATCCCATCCACCATTTGCAGGTTATGTGACTGAGGCCCTGCCTCAGTTTCCCCACCTGCCCACCTGTAGGGATACTCAGGCCTCCTTCCAAGTATGTAAAATACCGGCACAGGGCCTGGCACATAGTGGGGGCTCCATGTTCATGAGCTGTTAGTATCTTGATTTGGCTTTAAAAAGAAAAACAATTAAATCTGTATCTCTGTGGGACCCCTCCCTACTCTCCAAAATGTTTTTAAAAACTACAGCAGCAAAATTAATTAATTTATTTATTTATTAAAAACCAAAGCAGCTGATGAAGGGAAAATATTTGTAATAGTCTAAATGCCCAGCAACAGGAAATGTCCCAAAGACATTATGGAGATTACTCTCTAAGATATTTACACTATGCAATATGGGGAAAGAATGAGGGAGGAGCTAGATGTACTGACATGGCAAGATATCTCTGTCATAATGATTAGTAAAGAAAGCAAATCATTAAATAAAATGTATAGTTGAAGTAGGAAAAAAAAAAAAAAAAACCAAAGCAGCTCAGTCTCAGTCTTCAATAAGGATCTGCTATGTGACTTTGGGCAAGTACCCTATCTTCTCTGGGTCTTAATTTCCTCATCTATAAAAAGGAAATAATATTCCCAGAATCTCCCTTGTAGGCAAAGTGTATCAGTCATCAATAAGCTGGGCTTAGGGCCAACTAAGATAATTACTGTGACATCATCTAGGCCCACCTGTGAAAAGGAGCTATCAAGCCACATCTTGCTATGTCCATTGTCTGGGAGGCTCAAACGTGCCTTGGGTAGGTCCCAAGTGAGGGACCCTACAGCCTCCCAGATGGGTCCAGTCCGGCAGCGACACCAACCTAAGCCCAGACTTAGAAGTCATCTATCAGTCTGAGCAGATTTACTACATCTAGCACCTTCCCCAGGGGCCTGGTCCTTATCAGATGGATGTGAAAAAGGGAAGGAAGGAAGGGTATTACACACATTCCCTGACCCACTCCTCACCTTCCCTTAGGTGGTCAGAGAAGCACTGGACCAGGAGTCCTTGAATTTTACACCCCAAGTGCTGTTCACTAGCTGTGTGACCTCAGACAACTGACCTCACCTCTCTGAGCCTCAGGATCCTCTTTTGGGACCCTAATCCTTGAGCCGGCCATGCAGGCATAGAGATTGGGAGTATGGCAGCTTCAGAACCTGGGAAGTTATTCTGGTTTGGGAACTTATATTTAACTCACTTGGATTGTTGGGACTGGTCAGATAAGCACTTTGGGGATTGCGAGCAAGCCAGGGTTCCCTGAGGCCTGGGCACATGGTCAGTGGGGAGGCAGCAGGGTGAGGTGAGGGCAGGTTGCATGAGAAGGGTAAAAAGGTATCCCTTGCCCCATGGTGGGAAGTGGGACTGCAGTGCCCAGAACGAGTTGGGGAGACATCAGTGCCTGCTGGAGGGCTCCCCCCAGAGAAGCTGCTGGAATCTGGGTCAGAGGAAAGAGCAGATCAGGGAAGAACCCAGAGTCAGACTCAGAAGGGCCCTGACTCCTAGAGACTCAGACAGCAGGGCAGGGTGCTCAGGATAGTCAGATCTCAGAACCCTCTGGGCTTCCTCAGACCCAGGCCACACAGCGCACAGGATTCCGGGACCCAGGGCTGTTTGGCATGAAGATCCAGGGAGCAGGGTCTCCAGGACTGCTACTGTGAGGACCAGGACCCGGCAAGCCCTGGCCAAACCCCACCAACAGACGGGCTAGTCCTTAAGCTCTACCCCTCCCTGACACCCAGCCCAGCCACAGGCTGGCCTCAGGAAGCCCCTCCTTCATCCAGGGGCGGGACGGGAGGTGTAAATCATGGGCCCTAAGCAATAACGGGGACAGGACATGCAGGGTAGTCCCTGGGTGGCCATGAGGCCTGAACACCTCAACTTTGGGTGGCCCATCTGTCACTAAGTGCCCCCAGTCCCCTGTCCCCCACTTCCTCTAGGGCCCCAACTCCCCCACCACCTGACTTCTCAGGCAAAGGGGTGGCTGAGCACTGCGACGGGGGAAGGGCTCCCAGTCCCCCTCTCCGGTCATGGCAGGTCACCGCAGGTCACCGCTTCCCTTGGACGGGACTCCACCACTTGCAGCCCCAGGCCTGGCCCAACACCGTCAGCCCTACTTGGACAGCAGGAAGAAGGGAGGGGAGGGGCCGGGCGAAGGAATGAGGAGAGAAGCAGAACCAGAGCTTCCAGAGCCTTCCCTCCCACCACACCTTCACTCAAGCTGTGGCCCCAGCCTGAGGCGCCCTTCCCATCATCACGGGTAGAGATGGGGAGAGATCCCCCTGAAGCATCCTCCCCAGCAGCACGCCTCGTCCTCCGTGCCTCTACGGAGCCCCTCCTGCAAGGGCCGTGGGTGGGAGGGCCTGCCCGCCCCTCCCAGCTCTGCCACCGCCAGCCGTGTGACCTCGAACAAGTCACCTCACCTCCCGGGGCCTCAGTTTCCTCCTGTGCAAAATAAAGCAAAGCAGAGTTTCCACTTCCCGGGGCTGTGGTGTCGTATAAATAAAACAACGCAACTTAAGACCAGGCTGGCAGCCAGAGCACTGTAAATGGTGGCTGATTACTGGTCGTTCATCTTGCTTGGTGACACCAGGGAGGCACCCCCTGCTGCGCTGAGCGACAGGTGATCTGGGACCCACAAAGGCGGCAGACCTGAGAGCAGCCCCCCAGGAGCTCCCGGTCTGGGGGAGGCCGATGCGAACCGCTTGGAACCACCAGGGCACCGAGCGGCACTAGGACTGACACGCAAGGGGCGGAAAGATGGGGAGAGAGCCGGGGCCCGAGTTTCCACCCCGGCTTTGCCACCTGCTAGCTGTGTGACCTTGGTCAAGGGCCTTCACAACTCTGAGCCTCAGTTTCCTCGCTTGCAGAATGGAGACAGCCCCTCCCCCGTCACCAGAGCCCTGGCAGGACTGCATCGAGGAGTAAATACAAGGACATGGGTAGAAACGCCTGGCACAGCACCTGGCACCTCTTTTCCCTTTTGCCTCCCAGAGAAGGCCGTCCTGAGCTGGATCTTGAAGGATGAATAGGAGTTTGCCAGGCAGAGACGGGAGAAAGGTGTTTCAGGCGGAGGGAAGAGCGTGCACAAGGGTAGGGAGGCATGACCGAGCAAGACACACTTGGAGTTGGTGATGTCCAATCTCCTCAGCCAGGCCTTTGAGGACGCTGGGGGGCCAATCCTACTCTATCCCCAGCTCCTTCCTGCCTTTCCACCGCCCTGCCCTCTCCGGCAAACCGCCCCTCCAAGAGGGACTGCCTGCCTCCCGCCCCTTCCACCTGCCCCAAAGCATCACTCCTCTCCTTGGAGGACTTGCTTGGAACCTTCCAGTCCCTGTAGTCACCACCAGAGGGGGGCACACAGCAGGAACCAAAATGCATGAGCAAGGACCCCAGCCCTGCCCTCTCTGCCTATCACTTGGTCTGGACTGGAGCTCGCACCACCTTCTCCTGCCACACTGGCTCCAGGAAGGGCCCCTTCTCCACCCAGGCCTCACTGGGCCGGCACTGGACCCTGCATGCAGCTGGCACTCAGTGGACGCTGAGCAGTCAGGATGGAGAGCGGGAGGGTGAGCAGGAAGGTGGCTGGGGAGGAGGCCTGATGGTGAGTGACAGGGGGACGGTAGGGTCCTCCCCAACCTCAGCCTGGGGGTTAAGGTGGGGACCCGGCCACACCGGTTGGGGATAGGGCCGAAGCTGGGGAGGCTGGCTGGGGGCAGCCAAGGGAGCCAGGACCCGCAGGCAGGGACATGCAGAGGCAGCACATGCAGACAGCAGCCCCCCCCCTTAACCAGCAAAGCCCCCCAACCCCCCGACCCCAGCCCGCCACCTACGAAGCATGTACACACCTGACATCCACTTTCCTCCTAAGGGCCAGCGAGAGAGAAGCAGAGAGAGGGAGAAGCTGAGAGGGGGCTGGAGGGAGCAAGCAGGAGCCAGGAATTGGGGGGGGGGGGTTCCAAATGAGGATGGGGGCGTAGAGTAGGCCTTGCCCAGGGCAGGAATGCAGCGGGTGCTGAGCTCTGCCCGGCGCTGTGCTGGCGGCGCCTGCGGGAACAAGCCCCCACCCCTCACCCCTATGCGTGTGTCCCAAAGCCTGCACCCCCCACACCCCCCATGACAGGCACTGCAGCCCACCCCCGGGACACTCCTGGCAGGGAAAGGAGAAGAGGAAAGAGGAGAGGAAGGACCCCTACCCCATGGCTAGAGCCCCAGCTACCACTCACTAGTTTATGCCCCTTCCCCCGGCCCTGCTCCCCTGCCCACAGGGGCCCCAGAGCCAGCTTGGCCCTAGGACGCCCCACCCCAAGGCTGGAGTCTCTGGAGGTCAATCAGACGTCCACACTCCATCGCTGTGCTCCGTCATAACCCCTCACACTGAGTGCCCAGTATGGGGTCTCTGTCCCCTACAGCTAGAGACTGGTTCCACCAGCTGCTCCAGGCCCTCCAACCCCAGGTCCCTAAAGAGGGCACCTCTAGGGGCACAGCATCCTGCTTTAGGCCCTGTTTTCTGTAGTCCTGGGTCCTAGACCCAGTCCTGCCCTGACCATATGCCCCTCTGTGGGGTCTGGGATGATGTGCCCTATTGAGTAGTTACTGAACCCAGATCCCTGCCCTGGGAGCCCTCCAGGATCCCTGACCACCACCACCTGTCTCATCTCTCATCTCTCATAGGCTCAGGACAGTTCCCTGGACCTTGGCGAGCCTTGACACTAGCCATGCCTGCTGCCCATCATGCTGCCCCCAGCTCTGGGGTGCTCAGAAGTGGCTCTGGCCCAAGACCAGGTCAGGGGGATAGGGTCCCAAGGGATGAGGGACAGGGGGTCGGTCACTCACGTGTTGTTGACAATCTGGAGCCGCTCCCCTTTCTTGAAGGACAGATCAGTCTCTGTCCGAGACTCATAGTCATAGAGGGCCACAAAGGTGGTCACTCCACCTGCAGAGAGAGGTGGGAAGTGTCAGAATGGCCAGGGTCATTGCTCAAAAGAGGGGTGGACAGGAGGGCCCTGGGCAGAATAGAGGCTGGTCTCCCACAGCCATCACAGCCCAGCCCAGAGCCGTGCCCACCTTTACAGGGGCTGGCCCAGCAGTGAGTGTGTCCACCTGTGTGCATGTGTCTGGGCACCCCTGTGAGGGTGTGTAGGAGGCGTGTGCATCTCTTCACATCTGAGTGTGCCCACTGGGCTCTGGGTGATCCTGACTACTGGCTTCTGTTTAGTGCCCATCCTCCACACAGACCCAGAAGCCCCCAACAACAGGCATCTTAGCACACAGTAGGTGCTCGAGAAGCGACTGGGGGTGAATGAGCCAGTGAATGAAGGAAACTGCACCCGGGTGGGCTGTTCTGTTTCTGTGTCTGTGTGACTGGGTGTATTGGGGGAGAGCTCAGTTCCAGGTACTATGCACTCAAAGAGATCCCTCTGTCCCCCATTTTAACCACAACCTTCACCCCATACCTCCCAAGACCCCTCCCTGCCCTTTTTGCTCCTTCAACGACAGCACCGCCTTCAAGCAGCCGACACATTTTACGAGCCTTGCTCTGTTTTTCTCCCCCATGCTCTGCATACTGCTGTGTCCCCAGCACCAGAAGAGTCCTGGCACACAGTAGGGGCATCACAAATGAATGGGTGTGTTTGTGGGTCTGTGTCTCACTCGGGTATGTATCTGTATCTAAGGCATCCGTGAGTGCCCCTGTGTGTCCGTGTGTCTGTGTGTTCTCACTGGGTGTATGTACATCTGTGAACCTGTGGGTATCCGTGATGGTGCTCCTAGCTGAACCTGTCTGTACCCTGTGCGTGTCTTTGAGGGGCTTCTGACTGCCTGTGTGTGTGTCTTCATCTGGGAGTACGAGGTTATTTGTGCGTGTGTGTCTGTGTTTGCATACATCTGCCTGGTTGCATGTCTGTGCCCGTCCATGTGTCCCTAAGTGGGTCTCTATGTCCACAGTGTATCTATGAGTATCTCATCTCTGATGGTGTCTCCAGCTCATCTCGTTTAAGGGTCTGCATAGGTATCTTAGGAGCTGCTGACTGTGTGTGTGGCCCTGAGTGTGTCGAGGGAAGAATGCACGTGTTTGTGTGAGTGTCTTCCAGCTGTGTCTCTGAGACCACGTTGGCATCTTTCTGTGAGCATCCCCGGCCTGGGGCTGCCATACTGCGAAGCGCCAGCAGAGGGCGCAGGGGCGCATCGCGGCGCTGGGCCAGGCCCCTGAGAACCAGAGAGCTGCCTCCTGCCCTCCCTTGCCCCCTCTGCCACCCAAGGCCTCCTGACCTGACCCATCGCTGGGCTGCCCAGAGCAAAAAGCAACGCCTCAAACCCAGTCCCCATGCTGCCCTGAGCCAACAGCCCCCGGACCCCCTGCACCTCAGTTCCCCTCTGCAGGCCCGTATCTCTAGACCCTGTTACTGTCCACTTTGGATTTGCTCTCAAAGGCAGTGGGATTTGCACCACACTCTCCAGTTTATAAAGCTCTTCCCCACCCACAGTCTCCAGGAAACCCCCAACAGTCCCCAAGCCCAAGACACCCATAGCCTCTTCCCCTTCTGCGAGAGAGACAGCAGCGGGGAGAGGCCCGGCCCGCAGGCACCCACGCTCCCAAAGCCCACTGACCAGCCAGCGGCCCCGCCCGCTGCGGGGAGGTGACCGTGTCCGAGGAGTTGAAGCCCCCAAACAGCTTGGGCTCAGCAGCTGCGGAAGGGAAGGCTGTACTGGGGCCTCGGTGGCCATCAGCGGAGGCTGGCTTGCTGGGTGTCTGTGAGGTGGGGAAGGCACCCCCGCCGCCACCGTGGGTGTTCTCAGCTGGCTCTAGGCTGCGGCGCCGTTGGCTGGCATCCTTGGGCTTGCTCTTGTTGCTGCCCATGGTCCTGGCTGGAGATGAGAAAGCACACTGGGCGAAGGACTCTGGGAGCAGGCAGGGCTGCTGGGCCCGGGCCCTTTAGACAGCCTCCACCCCTACCCACCATTCTACAGACGAGGACACCGAGGCCCAAAGAAGGGCACCAGCCTCTTTTGGATAAGTTAGACTTTCAGAGCCTCAGTTTTTTAATCTGTAAAATGGGGATAATGATGGGACCCATAAATGGCTTCCTTGGGACAAAGCCAGGCACAGAAGCAATGACTCATAATCAGAAGCCCTAACCTCCCTCACTTCCCCCTGAGTCAGTTTCTGTCGGTCATGGGCAGGGACAGTATCTGAGTCATGGCCATATCCCAGGCATACAACACATAGGAGAGGGCTCACTGAGGGCTTGCTGAGCAACTATATGACTGACTGAGATGGTCTCACACCAGAGTGAAAGGTGCTAATAGTTGTAGCCAAGACAGGGATACAGAGGAAGCTGGAAGGAGAGATGTCTGGGAGCTCACCCAGCCACAGGGCCTTTGCACATGCTGTTCCCTCTGCCTGAATGCTCTTCCCTGACCATTTTACCAGAATAACTCATGCCTCCTTCAGTTCTCAGCTCAAAAGTCACCTCATGGGGAAGTGTTCCCCAAATCCTTTCTGGTCTAATTCCCCCCCTGACTTTTGTACCTCTCCTTGATAACACGTGGCCCAGAAAAAAAAACAAACTGAAAACTCTCCAGTGCCACCCCCTTTTGCCTCCTACCTCCCACTCCACAGATCCTGGTTGGTCCCAGCTTCCAACAAATGTGGCCAGGGTCTTCCCCCCCATCACGGCCACCCCTCCTTATGCCCCCCATCTTGGCAGCCCTGATGGGCCATCACCTCACCTGGGGGAAGGCAGGGGCTGTCCCAGAAGGTCTGGGATGCAGCCTGAGGTCTCAGCACGAACACCAGGTCAGGGGTCTTGAACTAGAGGCCCTGCTCCACGTCTTCCCGCTATGTGACCCTAAGCAACTCACTTCCCCTCTTTGGGCCTCAACGTCTTCATCTGCAAAACAGGGAGAAGGCAGACCTTTCAGGCTGTTGTATGGATGTGATTAGAAAGAGAAATCACCATGGCTCTGAGTCTTGGGTCCCAGTTTACCAGGCTCTGACTCTGACAGTTCCAATGCTAAGAGCTTCCCAGACCTTCCCTTCCATCAACCTTTCCAAAGCATTTTATGAGCATGAGCAAGGCAGGGTATGACGCAGTGGTTAAGAGTGGGCTCTGGAGCCAAACTCCCCGAACTCAGATCCCACCTTTACCCTCATTGGCCGTATCACCTCAGGGTAATGACTTAACCTCTCTGTGCCCTATTTCTTCATCTGGAAATGACGGGGTCATCGGGGTCCATGGTAAGTGAACGAGGCAAGTATGTTCTTGCTGGGAATGAGGCAGGTCATCCCACCACATCCGCTATGACTGATACTGTGTGATTCTGGATATACCGGCAAGGTAGGTTTGGGATATTCTCCAGGGAATGCTGCAGGCCCTGGAATCAGTCCAGAACTTCCTCTGGGAACCCATGGATGGGGAAAAGTGTTCTTGACTGGTTGAGGCCTTAGGCAAGACTACCGGCCCTGAGCCCCAAGCCCAGCTCTGCAAGCTCTCCTCCTGCAGGAACTTTAGCCAGTTCCTGCACCCCTGAACCCCCCAGGCTGACGGACTGCACAATGTGGGCGTGGCCTGCATGCTCCCTGGGGACCATCCAGCTCAGAGAATGGGCTGGGGAGGCCCTGAGGAGACCTGCTCAACAGCCCAAGGGATCACCAGGGCCTCCTGAGGGACAGGCCAACAAGCCTGGAGACAAAGAAGACCAATTTCCATGGCAACCCAATCCACCGGGGTCATATCAGCACTCATATTGTTGGTGTCCCGTGGGTCCTACTGACCCAGTTCCCCGCGGCTCCAGGCTGCACCTGCTACGCAGTGGCTCCCTGGCACAGCATTCACAGCACTGACTGTGCAGCAGAGGCTACGCTAATCCATGGAAGGACACAGGGACGAATTGCCCGGGCCTCGTGTCAGGGGACACATGCTTTAGCAGGACACTCATTTGTGGGATTTTTGGAAGAAACTAAAACTATAAAAAATATTTTTTAAGGATGATTTAAAAATTTTTTTTAAATGGAGAACTTTCTAAGGGCCTGAACTTTCTTTATTTTCCTTTTTAGGATTTTATTTATGGAGCACCTGGGTGGCTCTGTGGTTGAGTGTCTGTCTTTGGCTCAGGTCGTGATCCCAGGGTCCTGGAATCAAGTCCCACATCTTCCCCCTCTGCCTATGTCTCTGCTTCTCTCTGTGTCTCTCATGAATAAGTAAATAAAATCTTTTAAAAAAAAAGAAATATTTATTTATTTGAGAGAGACAGCACAAGTCGGGGGTCAGGCAGAGGGAGAAGCAGACTCCCCACTGAGCAAGAAGCCCAACGCGGGACTCAGTCCCAGGACCTCAGAATCATGACCTGAGCCAAAGGTAGACGGTTAACTGACTGAGCCACCCAGGCATGCTGAATTTTCTTTAGATTGAACTAAATGATGCAGAGGGAGCTCCCTGTCACTGGAGATAATAATCAAGGACAGGAGAAAGAGTCATTGGGTGGTGTGCTATAGAGAAAAGAGGGAGAGTCAGGCCTGGATCTTGAGCACCGTCCCAGCACCTAGAAAATGCATGTGCCCTTTTTGGTGGGGGTGAGGGGAAAAAAAGACAGCTCTTGCTCCCAAACTCTTACACTGACCCAGACCACTCCCCAGCAGGGCACTCAGCAAAAGCACAAAAGAGCCTTCAAGACCCAGCAAGGTGGCCTGTTGCAATGTTTGTTGGTTGGAGGAGTTTCTGTTCTGTTTGTTTTGTTGATCTTTGCGGTTAAAACCGATTACGTATGTAACACGTGTTTGTGGAAAGGCAGGGGTGTGGAGGTAAAGAGCTAGAGTACTACTAGAGTGTTTGAACCCCAGCCCTACCACCCCATCATGGGACTCTGCCTCAGTTTCCTCCTCTATCAGTCGGGGAGACCAGCACTGACCATCTAGTGCCTTTGACCAAGCCCCCTGCAGGCAGGACTGGGTCATATCCATCTCCACCACCCCAGTGGCCAGGACAGGCCTGGCACCTACTACTACTTATTGCTCTGGAAATATCTGCAGAATAGACAAGAGACTAAATGAGCACAGACATGAATTGCATCCTGCTTTGTTCCCCCAATGCCATGCTGTGGAGACCAAGTATCATTCTGGATATTCAAACACTCCCAGAATTCGTCAAATTCTCATGATAATCTGGAAGGTAGATACTAGTAGTGTTCCTGTTTTACCAATAAGGAAACTGAGGCCCAATGGGGTTGAGGAACTTGTCTGAGGTCACACAGCGAGGGTGAGAGAGGACAGGGAACCACACTGAGCAGGTGCAGGTATCAGGGGCTGCTCATGGGGTCTGCTGGGGAAACCTGTGGCCCTACCTCCTGCCCTCAGGACGTCCCCTCACATGGAACAGCCAGATGCCCTTGGCAGATGGCGCACAAGCAGATCACGCAGCCCAGTCCCCTCTCCTAGAGAAAGCCAGAGGTTCCCAGCTTCAACAAAGCAGAGTGTGCCCATGGAAGGACAGGCACATTCAGGGTGGGGTCTAGTCCCTGCAGGGCTGCGGCCACACTGTGTGACCTCAGGAGAGACCACCCTCCTGGGCCCCAGGCTCCCTTCCTGAGGCAGGACCCCATCGCAGGACCTTTTGGTTCTGAGGCCCGAACGCCAAGTCACCATGAGTTGCCCATCTGAGAGGAACCAACCCACATCTCTTCCGCCACTTGCACGCTCTGAGGTACAGATAGACCCCTGGGGGACCGAGAGGAAGTGGTGAGGCCTCTGTCCTGGGGGAGCCCGAGGTTTCCAGAGGAAGGAGGCCCCTTTCCTCTGGGGAGCCACTCCTAACCTCAGCCTCCTGACCACACTCTCCAGACGGAGGGGAGGGCTTGTGCACAAGAGGTGCCAGGAAGCCAGCCTGCAACACCTCCCCTCACCCCGGGGGTCCCCACCTGGCTTGGCATCTCCCCCTGCCCAGCCTGTAGCCCCAGCCCTGCGTCACGTGTCCCTGTCTCAGCGCTGGTGCCCCCACTCCCCCAAATCTTCCTCAGACGTGTCCCTGCCCTCAGCCGGGCGCCTGGCTTCCGGGGCCTGGACGCAGGAGTCTGGCCCTCAGGCGCACCCTGCTCCCTGCAGCCAGGGCATCTCCGCAAACTACACAGACAACGGGGCCTCCTCTGCTTAGCACGCTCCATGGAAAGCCAGACACGACGTCCGTCCTCGCGAGGGAGGGGCTGGCGAGTAAACGATGGTCTGCTCACCGTGGGGAGGCCGTGCGGCTGAGGAGACAGAGCAAGAGCTGGGAAGATGCAGCGGCGGGTGAAGAGAGGCAGCTGCCAGGGCACCATGTCCTCTGGGCCCCTAGGGACCTCAGTTTCCGCAACTGGGAAAGGGGTACAATAACGCTACCTACGCCATGGGGTTAGTGAGAGGAGTAAATGAGCCGCCGCTTGCCGTGGGCTTGGTGTGGTGCTGGCCCAGAGGACAAGTGAGCTATGAGGATTCTGTAAAGGAAGTGTGTGTGTGTGTCTATGACAGCACACTGAGGTGCAGAGAAAGTTCTGGAAGGATTCCAAATTCCTCACAATGCTTCATCCAAGAGATGTGGGACATGGAGAGGAAAAATATCCCCTTTTTTACTGTATGTGCTATATCACTTGACATTTAGAAATTACGTTATTAGTGGGGCTCCTGGGGGGGCTCAGTCAAGTTAAGCACCTGCCTTCAGCTCAGGTCATGATCTCAGGGTCCTGGGGTCGAGTCCTGCATTGGGCTCCCTGCTCAGCGGGGAGTCTGTTTCCCCCTTTCCCTCTGCCCCTATGCCCACTTGTGCTTTCTCTCTATCTCTCCCTCTCTCAAATGAGTAAATAAAATCTTTTTAAAAATTACGTTGTCAAAAATTGCTTTTTAATGAGACTTTAAAAAAAAAAACAGAAGACCTTTCCATCACTCTGGGTGAACCCCTCTTCACCCAGCCCTGCATAATTGGTGCTGTCACCTTTTCCATGACCCCTCTGCTGGAGGGCACCACACCCTCCCTCACCTCCTGACCTGGCTGCGCCCCCTCCCCAGGCACATGGACACTCATAACATCCAGAACCGTCTGGGGAATAAACTGCTGTTCGGTCACAGCACTCCCACCCCCTCCTTCCCTACTCTGGCGAGCATCACCTTCACTTCTAAGGGTGGAAGGAAGCCAGAGGATTAGGATGTGAGAGTGAGGAATCCAGTTAGGCCTGGGTTCAAATCCTGACTCCAGTACTTACTAGCTAAATCTTCTTGGGCAAGTTACTCTGTGTCTCAGCCTCATCATTTTTTTTTAAGATTTTAAGAATTCATTTGACAGAGAGAAAGAGAGCACAAGCAGGGGAAACAGAAGGCAGAGGGAGAGGGAGAAGAAGGCTCCTTGCTGAGCAGGGAGTCCAACTCAGTCCAGTGTCCTGGGATCATGATCTGAGCCAAATGCAGATGCTTAACCGACTGAGCCAGCCAGGCACCCCTCAGCCTCCTTATCTTTAAAATGGGAATAATAGGGACTTCTGAGTGGCTCAGCGGTTAAGCACCTGCCTTTGGCTCAGGGCATGATCCTGGAGTCCCAGGATCGAGTCCCGCGTCGGGCTCCCGGCATGGAGCCTGCTTCTCCCTCTGCCTGTGTCTCTGCCTCTCTGTCTCTCTGTATCTTTCATGAATAAATAAATAAAATTTAAAAAAATAAATAAATAAAATGGGAATAATAATAAACCTAACATCTGAGAATTAAAGGAGAGAGGCCATGTGCCAGGCACAGAATAAGTGCTTGATAAACAGTGCACAGTGGTGTTTGCTGTCATTATTAATATTACAGGGGATAAGAGGAACCACGCAGGAGGAGACAGGAGTTAGGTGTCGAAGACTTGAATGCCAAGCATAGAGCTGAGAACTTACACCCAGTTGATACTCAACTGTCCTGACAGCACAGTGAAGTATAGACTATAACTGTGCCCACTTAACAGATGGGAGCAAGGTTCAGAGAAGCCAAACCTTGCCTGAGGCCACAAAGCAAATGAGTGCACCAGGGCTGGGATGCTCGAGGGCTAGGAGAGTGGCATCAGAAGGCACCTCTGCGTCCCGCCCACTGTGTAGCCACCCCCACACTCCAGACACACCCACCACTCCCCCATTGCCACCTCCTGGACGCAGAGGCAACACAGGGACCATAGGCCAAGCCCCGACATCACCCACCATAACTCTGGACCTTCCAGGGAAGCAGAAATGTCACAAAAATACAGGCCTGGAGCTTGAAAGCCAGGTTCAGATGCCATCTTGCATCCAAGGGCCTCAGTCTACTCCTCATCAAAAATGGGAATCAGTATAATTGTTCCCACATAACTAGTTTTGTTGTAAGAAGTATGAGGTAATACATATGCAGTGCCTAGCACATAAGAAGTACCCAATAAATATTAGCTATCATCATCATCATTACTGTGGAAGATCTCTTGTAGATCCTTGCTCTTTTTCTTTTCTTTTTTTTTTTTTTTTCTTTTTAAAGGTTTTATTTATTTATTTATTTGAGAGAGGAGAGAGACAGAGAGCATGAGTTGGAGAGGGTTAAAGGGAGGGGGAGAAGCAGACTTTCCGCTGAGCACAGAGCCCTAGACCGGGGTCAATCTCACAACCCTGAGATCATGATCTGACCCCAAATCAAGAGTCAGACGCTTAACTGACTGAACTACCCAGGCACCCCAGATCCTTGCTCTTTTGTAATCACTCTCACAATGAGGCAAACTTCCCAGATTCCTCCTATGTGTCAAGCTCTGTGCATGACTGTAAAGGGATTTTCTGGTAGAGTTCATCAGGAGCCCAGGCCCAGAAAAGCCACTTCACAGGGAAAGAGTCCAGAAAAGACAAGCATGTCCACTAGTTAACCTTGCTCTGAGATCCTTGCCAATCCAATGAGCTAAGAACAAGAAATGGAAGTAATAAAATGAAATTAGAAAGGAGAAGATGAATATCATCATTTGCAGATGTTATCAGCACAGATCTGGGAAATCCAAGAGAATCTGCTGCAAAACTATTAAACAAAAAGCAAATTAAGTAAAGTGGAAGGAAATTAAAAGTTAATACACCTAAATCAACAATGTAGCTATATACCAACAGCAATCAGAAAATAAAACTCCTGAGTGCCTGGGTTGCTCAGTTAGTTAAGCCTCCGACTCTTGATTTGGGCTCAGGTCATGATCTCAGGGTGATGAGATCAAGCCCCACATCGGGCTGTGCTCCAGCACTTGTTCCTCTCCCTCTCCTACTGCCCCTCCCCCATCTCATACTTATGTTCTCTCACTCTCAAATAAATAAATAAATAAAATCTCTTTTAAAAAGAAAATTAAAAGAAAGCTTAGCATTATGAAAATATCAATCCTTCTAAATTAATCTAAAAATTGAATGCGATCCCTAAAAACCCCAACAGGATTGTTTTTTAATCTATATCAATTTTAAAGTTACAATTAAAAGTAAATATATACAAGTAGCCAGAAAAATCCTTAAAAAAAAAGGAGTGGGAAATAGCTGACCAGATAGTAAAAATTACTATAAAGTCACAGTAATTAAAACTGTGTCACATCAGCACAAAAACAGGCAAGTCAACGCAACAGAACAGAGAATCCAAATATTGCCTCAAACATACAGAGAATTAACACAACGAAAGTGGTATTCGATGCCATTGCAAAGAAGGTAGATTATTTTTAAAATAGAGCTGGGATCAATGACCTGCAACCAAGAAACAAAGCTGGATTTCAAACTTACTCCATATGACTATAAATTCCAGATCAATCAGATTTATACCACACAAAAATAAAACCAAAAAGTTTACAAAGGGGAGTAGAGAATAAATTTTCTAATCTCAAAATGGGAAAAACATTTAACACAGTACAAAACACAAAACCTGAAAATCATTCTTAAAATGATAAATCTATCTATATAGATAAATCTAAAATGTCTTCATGGTTAAATAAATATCATAAACACACTCAAAAGGCAGACAACAAACTAAGAAAAACATTTGTAGCTCATATGATAGACAAGGATTTTCCCCTTAATATATAATAAACTCCCACAAAATAAGAAAAATAACCACAGGTAGTTTACAGCAAATCAAATGGCTCTTCAACATACAACAAGATACTCACCTCACTTATAAGATTATGCAAATTAAAAATACACAATTTCCCCAACCACAGCAGAATACAGATTCTTTTTTTTTTTCAAAATTTATTTATTCATGATAGACATAGAGAGAGAGGCAGAGACACAGGAGGAGGGAGAAGCAGGCTCCATGCAGGAAGCCTAACACGGGACTCGAACCTAGGACTCCAGGATCGCGCCTCAGGCCAAAGGCAGGCACCAAACCACTGAGCCACCCAGGGATCCCCAATACAGATTCTTCTCAAGGGCACATGGAACATTCTCTGGGATAGACCACTATTCTAAGCCATAAAATAAGCCTTAATAAATTTAAAAGGAGTGAAATCATAAAAAGTATGTTTCCAAGCACAACGTAATGAATTAAGAAATCAGTAACATAAATTACAAATATGTAAAAATTAATAAACTCCTCAATAGCCAATGAGTCAAAAAAATCATCAAAACAATAGAAAATACTTTGAGGTGAATGAAGATGAAGACACAACACATGAAAATGTATGGGATGTAGTAAAAGTAGAACTTAAAGGTAAATTTATAGCTGTATATGCCTATATTAAAAAAGAAGGAAAAAAAAGAAGAAAGAAAAAAATAAATTAAAAAAAGAGAAAAGATCTTAAACCAATAACCTAAACTTTCATCTTAACAAAATAGCAAGAGAGAAGCAAATTAGCCCTAAAACAAAAGGAAGGAAATAAAGATTAGGGCAGAAATTAATGGCATAGAAAATAATAAAACAATAGAGAAAATCAACAAAACTAAAAGTTGGTTCTTTAAAAAGATCAACAAAACTGACAAGCCATTAGCTTCACTGAATAAGAAAATCAGAGAGAAGGCTCAAATTACTAAAATCAGAAATGAAAGAGAGAGGGATCCCTGGGTGGCGCAGCGGTTTGGTGCCTGCCTTTGGCCCAGGGCGCGATCCTGGAGACTCGGGATCGAATCCCACATCGGGCTCCCGGTGCATGGAGCCTGCTTCTCCCTCTGCCTGTGTCTCTGCCTCTCTCTCTCAATCTGTGACTATCATAAATAAATAAAAATTAAAAAAAAAAAAAAAAAAAAAAAAAAAAAGAAATGAAAGAGAGAATAATACTACAAACCTTATGGAAATAAAGACAGTTATAAGGGAATACTATCAACAATCCCACTCCAACAAATAAGAGAACTTGAAAAAAAAAAAAAATAAGAGAACTTGGATGAAATGGACAAACTCAAAAAAATGCAAACTAGGGCAGCCTGGGTGGCTCAGCGGTTGGTTTAGTGCCACCTTCAGCCCAGAACATGATCCTGGAGACCCTGGATCAAGTCCCACCTCAGGTTCCCTGCATGGAGCCTGTTTCTCCCTCTGCCTGTGTCTCTGCCTCTCTCTTTCTCTCTGTGTCTCTCATGAATAAATACATAAAATCTTAAAAAAAAAAAAAAAAAAAAAAAAAAACGCAAACTACCAAAACTAAGAAGAACTAGAAAATCTGAATAAAGCTAAAGCAAATAAAGAGATTGAATTAGTAATTTTAAAATATGTCACAAATAAAGACCCAGGCCCAGATGGCTTCATTGGTGAATTCTACCAAACATTTAAAGAATTAATACTAAGTCTTCACTAGGAACATCACCCAACTTGTTCTACAAAGCCAGTATTACCCTAATACCAAAACCAAACCAGACAACGATATCACTTTAAAAAAGGGGGGGGTGGGGTGGGGGCTACAGACTATCTACTAGATTCAACAACATATAAAGAATTATACATCATGACCAGGTGAGATTTACCCTAAGAATACTAGGTTGGTTTAACTTCCTGAAAATTGATTAACGTAATACACCATACCAATAGAATAAAGGAGAAAATCACACAATAATCTCAATAGATGCGGAAAAAGTATTTGACAAAATCCAACACTCTTTCATGATAAAAACTCAACAGATTCCCTGGAAGTGAATTTCCTCAGTCCAATTAAAGGCATCTATGAAAAACTCATATCTAACATCATACTTCATGGTGAATAGTTGAATGCCTTCCCCCTAAGATCAGGAATAAGACAAGGATGTCCATTCTTACAACTTATATTTAACATTGTACTGGAGGTTCCAGGCAGGGCAACGAGATGAAGATGAAGTAAAAGGCATCCAGATTAGAAAGGAAGAAGTAAAGCTATCTCTCTCTGCAGATGACATGGTCTTGTATACAGAAATTCCTAAGGATTTCACTAAAAAGATTATCAGAACACAGTAAGCCCCGGTGGCTCAGTGGTTTAGCGCCGCCTTCGGTCCAGGGCCTGATCCTGGAGACCTATGATTGGTCCCATGCTGGGCTCCCTGCACGGAGCCTGCTTCTCCCTCTGCCTGTGTCTCTGCCTCTCTCTCTGCATCTCTCTGTGTCTCTCATGGATAAATAAATAAAATCTTTAAAAATAATAATTAATTAATTAATTAATTATCAGAACTAATAAACAAGTTCAGCAAAGTTGTAAGGTACAAGATCAACATATAAAAAATAATTATATTTCTATACACTAGCAAAAATCCAAAAATAAAATTAAGAAAACAATTTACAATATCAAAGGAATAGTTAGGAATAAGAGTAACTAAAGAAGTGCAAAATTTATACTCTTAATTTTAAATTTTAAATTTAAATTTTAAATTTAAATTTTAATTTTGAAATTTAAAAAATTCAAAAATTGTTGAATGAAATTAAAATCTAAATAAGTGGAAAGACATCCCATGTTCGTGGACTGGAAAACTAAACATTGCTAAGATGACAATATTCCCCAAATTGATCTACAGACTCAACATAATCCTTATCAAAAATCCAAGCTATCTTCTTTGCACAATTGACAAACTGATCTTAAAATTCATATGGAAGGTCAAGGGACCCAGAATAGCCAAAACAACCTTAAAATAGAGAAACAAAGCTTGCAGGCTCACTCCTCTCAATTTCAAAATTGAGGAAAAGATCCAGTAGTCAAAATACTGTAGGGGCACCTATCTGGCTCAGATGGTAGAGCACACGACTCTTGATCTTGGGGTGGTAAGTTAGAGCCCCACGGTGGGGGTAGAGATTATTTTAAATAAATAAATAAATAAATACACCATGGTACTTGCATGAAGACAGACATATAAATTAATAGGACAGAAATGAGGGACAGAAATCAACCCTCACATTTACAGTCAATTGAGTTTTGACAAGAGTGCCAACATCACACAATGGAGAAAAAACAGTCTTTTCAACAAATGGTTCAGGAAACAGTGGATATACACATGCAAAAGTAGGAAACTGGATACCTTCCTCAAACCCTACACCCAAAATTAACTCAAAATGGATCATAAACCTAAGTATGCAAAGTAAAGCTGAAAAAAATTCTTATTTTTTTTTTAAATTTTATTTTATTTTTTTATTTATGATAGTCAGTCACAGAGAGAGAGAGAGAGGCAGAGATACAGGCGGAGGAAGAAGCAGGCTCCATGCACCCGGAGCCTGATGTGGGATTCGATCCCGGGTCTCCAGGATCGCGCCCTGGGCCAAAGGCAGGCGCCAAACCGCTGTGCCACCCAGGGATCCCGAAAAAAATTCTTATAAGAAAATATAGGTATAAATTTCACAATCTTGGCTTCTTAGATATGGCACCCAAGGCACAAGCAACAAAAGAAAAAACTGGATGCCATCAAAATTAAAAAAACTTTGTATCCAATGGACACCATCAAGGAGGTAAAAAGAATTCACAGAATGGGAGAAAATATTTGTAAATCATATATATGATAAGGGATCTGTACCAAGAATACATAAAGAACTCTTACAACTCAACAACAAAAAGACAAATACCCCAATTAGACATTTCTCCAAAAAAGAATTACACATGGCCAATAACTGCATGCAAAGATGCTCAACATCATTAGTCATTAAGGAGATGCAAATCAAAACCACAATGAGCTACCCCTTCACGCCCACTAGGAAAGCTATAATTAAAAAGACAGATAACAGTAAGTTGTTGGAAACCTCATACATTGCTGGCGGGAATGTACAATGGTGTTGCTGCTTTGGAAAACAGCCTGGTATTTTTCCTCAAAAGATTAAACATAGAGTTACCACATGATCCAGAAAGTCTGCTTTAGGTATGTACCCAAGAGAAAAGAGAACTTTTATGTGAAAACATAAAAATGTGTATGTGAAAAAAAATTTTTTTTAAAAACTTGTATGTGAATATTCATAACAGCTTTGTTCATAATAGCCAAAAAGTGGAAACCACCATATATCCAGCAGTTGATGACTGGACAGATGACATGTGGTACTATGTCCAGACAATGGAATATTATTTTGCAAGAAAAAGGAATGATGCCTGACAACATGCTATAACATGGATGAACCTTGAAAGCATGATGCTAAGTGAAAGAAGCCAGACACAAAAGACCACATGCTGTATGAGTCCATTTATATAAAAGGACCAGAATAGGCAAATCTATAGAAACAGAAAGACTGGTTGTTGCCCGGAGCTGGAGGAGGAACGTCTGAGGGGGAGTGGGGAGTGACTAATGGGTACACAGTTTCTTTCTGGGGTGATAGAAGTGTTCTAAAATTGATTGTGGTGATAGTTACACAACTCTGTGAATATACTAAAAACCATTAAATAGTACATTTTAAATGGGCGAGTTGTTCGGTATGTGAATTATATCTCAGTAAAGCTGTGATATTAAAAAACAAAACAAAACAAAACACTACAGCAGAGGGCCACTGTTCAACTATTAGACTGGCAAAGACCTTGAAATTCTATAGCAAAACCCACATTGGTTAAGAGTGAGGGAAGCTGGGGGTGGAGGGGCAGCGTGAGGGTCTATTTGCGCAACCTGCAGCAAGGACAATCTGGCAATTGCCATCAAATGACAACTGCATACAACCTCTGAGCCTGCAGATTGGGCTCAATCCTAGAGGAATCCTCACACATGAATACTAAGTGAATGACAGGATATTCATCACAGAATTGTCTATAAGAAGCAAAAGACTAGAAACAACCAAAGTATTCTTCACTAATTATTTGTTTAAAGAGATATGCAACTTTTGGTTTTTTTTTTTTTTTTCAGTTTACCAACATACAGAAAAACACCCAGTGCTCATCCCGTCAAGTGTCCACCTCAGTGCCCGTCACCCATTCCCCTCCAACACCCGCCCTCCTCCCCTTCCACCACCCCTAGTTCATTTCCCCGAGTTAGGAGTCTTTATGTTCTGTCTCCCTTCCTGATATTTCCCAACATTTCTTTTCCCTTCCTTTATATTCCCTTTCACTATTATTCATATTCCCCAAATGAATGAGACCATACACTGTTTGTCCTTCTCCGATTGACTTATTTCACTCAGCATAATACCCTCCAGTTCCATCCACGTTGAAGCAAATGCAACTTTTGTTTAAAAGATTTTATTTATTTATTTGATAGAGAGGGAGAGAGAGAGCACAGAAGGAGAGGGAGAAGCAGAGAAGCAGAGAAGTTCTCTCCTTGCTGAGCAGAGAACCTGATGCGGGGCTCTATCCCAGGACCCTAAAATCATAACCCTAGCCAAAGACAGATGCTGAAACAACTGAGTCACCCAGGCCTTCCATTCCTCACTAATTAAATAAAGCCTGGTCTCCAGCCACACAAAGCATACAATGCAACCATGGAAAAGAAAGCAGTGGCACCAAATGGTCCCCAGGGTACACTGCCAAGAAGAAACAGGCAGGTGTAAGACAGGGTACACCACATGCTACCATTTGTGTGTATGTGTGTGTGTGTTAATTTTCTAACATACATGTTTACATATGCATCCTCCATCTCCCTAGAAGGACACATCAGAACCCCTCCAGTAGTTGCCTCTGACAAGGAGACCTGCAGCCAAGAGAAGTTTTTCCCTGTCTTCCTTTGTACTTTGAATTATTTTTTACTGTGTGCATGTTAATGCTTTTTCTTTTCCTTTTTTTTTTTAAGATTTTATTTATTTATTCATGAGAGACACACAGAGAGAGAGGCAGAGACAGAGGCAGAGAGAGAGGGAGAAGCAGGCTCCCTGCAGGAAGCCCGATGTAGGACTCGATCCCTGGACTCCGGGATCACACCCTGGGCTAAAGGTGGGCACTAAACTGCTGAGCCACCCAGGGGTCCCTTTTTCTTTTCCTTTTAAGAAAAAATACAGGCTTACCTGGTCTCAAATCCTGGCGTGCCCTCTCTCATAGCTGGGAGGGTCACTTCACTTCTCTGAGCTTCTGTGTTCTGCAAAGAGAGGGATAATAATAATGTCCAGCTTCAAGGTTGTTGTGGAGGAGTGAATGCACGGGGCTGCCCATGTGCCTAGTGCCCATTCAGTGCATGGTCCTTGTTGTTTATTAATATGTTACTAAGTCCACCAAGTTGGATTGTAACAGGTGCCAGCAGAGAGCCTCAGACCAAGTGTGCAGAACACCAGCAATACTCTGACAGGGAGAAGGTGGGAAGGGCTTGTTGTGAGAGGCAACATTTGAGGAGGACTTCAAGGACAAGAAGGAGTTCCACAAGCAGAGAGACTGGGGACAGTGCTCCTGGCAAAGGGAGCTATGCACAAAAAGACAGAAATAGGAAAGCCCTGGGTATTCACTCAAGAGTTGTGCATTTGTTGGCTCCTTCCACAAAGCTTGGCTGAGCACCTGCTATGTGCCAGGCACTATGGTGGGAAAGACAAAAGCCAAGTGGCCAAACGGGCCAAGGGATGAATTACAGAGAATACAGCAATGGGGACAAGGAGGCACTGGGGTAGAGCTGCACTCACTCATACCCAACTGCTCAAAGAGCAGACCAGGAAAAGGAGGCTCAGAGAGGGACAGGGACTACCTAAGGTCCCTCATCCCACAGGCACCCTCCTGATGTGCACCCCTCAGAAGGTACCATCTAAACTGGGGGCCCCCCCTAAAGGAGAGGCAACTAGTTCTCAAATGATAACAACAGCTGGTTGATGAGTAGAGAGACTCCTGCGTGTCAGGCACCAGACTAAGAATGGCACTACATGCGTGAGTCCCAATGAACCCACTGCAGCCGTACGTGGTCAGCCCCATTTGCAGATGAGAAAACCAAGGCATAGAGTTCACGGTGCTTGCCTCAAGTCACAGAGCTTGTAAGAGGCAGCATCAGCCAGCAGACTTGGACTGTGGGCTCTGCAGCCTCGTGTCCCAGGGCCCCACTCCCAGAGGAGCCACCAACAGGGCCTCTGTCAGCAGTCACAACCCCTCTCAGAGGGGCCCAAGGTAGGAGCTCTTCTCAGCCAGTCCAGGAATGTCTCCTGATAACAGTGACCCAACCCCGGGTGGGGGAAGGATGGGCAGTGGAGGTTGTGTCAGGAATGTGTGGGGTGGAGGAGGGAGGAGGTGGCAGGGAGGGAAACAGCCCATCAACAGCCCATCAGCAGCCATCTGGAGAGATGGACTGGGAAGTCCTGCCTGAGCCAGGTGGGGTACAGCATCATGGTTAGAGGGGCCCTGCTGTGGCCCACGGGTGGACCCTGGGTAAACTGATCAAAGCCTCCTTCGGTACCACGGAGTCGGCCATGGTCATCCCCAGGCAGCTGCAAAGGCAGATGAGCTAACAGACGCAGAGCCCTGAGCACACAGGCTATTCTTCCAAAACGGGGCCCTTACTATTGTGAACATGACAGTTTCCATCATTGCTTAGCTATCTAGTTCTCTCCAGGACCCAGCCATACAGGGATGATCAGCCCTGTCTCACAGAGGAGGGGACAGAGAGAGGCTCAGAGAAGCCAAGTCAGGTGTCCCAGCCATCATCCAAGACAGAAGCAGGCCAGCTGGGGATCCTGGCTCTCCTGGCCCTAGGCCGCTGTCAGCCCTTCTCTCCAAGGCCACTGCTCCCAGCTGAACTCTGGCAGGTAGCCCACACATCGAGAACAAAGCAGGGCTCCGGGGCCAGTCCATTTTTCCAAAAGAGGAATTGGAGGCCAAGACAGGGGAGCCCCAGGAGGACCACTTATGGAGTGAACATGTGACCCCTCTGAACCTCCAAGACTCAGTCCCCAACTGACGCCCCTCCCTCCTCACAAAGCCCCGTGGGACAGGTACCACTAGCACTGCCCTGTCCACGGAGGGGGAAGCTAAGGCCAGAGGAGCCTGGCGAGGGGGCCAGTCCAATGCTCCCATTTCACAGATGGGAGCTCCATCCCTCTCCTGCCTCCCTATAGCCTCCCACATGAGAATGGAAGCTCCCCACAGGCAGGGGGCTTCACCTGATTCCTTCCTTCCTTTCACACTCTCAAAAGAATTCCCTGTCGAACTGGGGTGTTTTTCTACAAGTGGTTTCGGAATATGGAAAGGACTCTGACTCCAGAGTCGGGGTGATATGAACGATGACAGTAGTAATAGCTGGTATTTATTTAGGACCTACTACGTACCGTTCTCATTACCCCATTCACAGATGGAGAAACTGGCACACACAGATTAAATGATGAGACTAAGACCTCACCTCCTAGCAGCTGACTGGCAAGTCCCTCCCTCTCGGATCTTCCCCCTACAGGGAAGGGCCCAAGGAAGGAAGCCTTGGCTGGGCTCTTCTTGGTGGGGTCTAGGGCCACCTTGGCTCCCTCTCCAAAACTCAATGCCATTGGCTGCTCCAATGCAGGCCAGTGGGGTGGAATGGGGCATGCTGAAGGCCACACTTCCCCCCACCTACTTCCTCTCACCTAGGGTTCACACTACCCCTTCAAATGCTCCCAATAGCCCTGAAGTGAGCCATGGCCACACGCATGTCACACACGAGGATATAAGGTCTCCCAGAAGTTGCCCAGCCAGGAAGTGAAGACCCAGATGCCAACACAAATCTGAGTGATACCAAAGCCCATCCTGTCTCCAATGGATATATAAGGAGGCATGGGAAGGGCAATCTAGGAGGTTGGCACAGCTTGTGCAAAGGCCCTGAGACAGGAAGGTCAGATGTGCAGGGGGTTATCAAGTGAGCGGTCTGGACCGTGTGAGTCCCAACTTAACTAGGTCACTCGCTGCTAGTCTTTGGCCAAGGCCTGAAAAGGTCTGAAGGAGGGCCTGAAAGGGATCTGTCTAGCAATTTAGATCAGAAAAACTGAGAGAAGAGGCCATGAAAGTTTTCTCAGGCCCCTGAGACTGTGGGGTGGGGCAGGGTTAGGTTACTGAGCCTTCATCCCCCAGGGATCATCTCAGAGCACAGTGACCTCCAGCTCTAGAGGGCTGGAGGGCCAAGAAGGGGCCTAAACCATGGCGAACTTCCCAAAGGAGGGGATATCTCAGTTGAGGTCCGAAGGCTGGGCAGTGTGCGAAAAGAGGAAAGGGAAGTATGATCCAGGCAGAAGAGACTGCTTGGGCAAAGGCCTAAAGGTAGGATCGTTAAGAGAAAGGAGGGAGCCAGTCAGTATAAGGCATGCAGCCTCAGTCTCCCCAGCAACAAAATGGGGGGAAAGACAGGCATCCAGTGGGTGGCTCCAGCTTTCCCATGCCTGCTTCCCACCATTCCCCCGCTCCAAGGCCCAAGAGGTTAGTCGCTATAAGGGTCCTCCTGCCCATGGGAGCATCTTGGGGCCAGGGAGATCCACAGGCTTGGGAGGTTTCACCCACCCTACTCCAGCCTCTACCCCAGAGCCTAGGCCAGGCAGCCTGGCCAGTGGGCGGGCAGGGAGGCTCACAGGCCAAAGGTCACAGCCCTGGTGTCAGGGAGCCTTTGTGAGACATCCTCCTTCACAGACCAAGAGCCGAGGCTTAGAGGGGGGCGCCCAGGCCAAGGCCACACAGCGAGGCGAATCTGGCCCCTGAACGAGGGTGTGGGCACCGGGACTGAAGAGAAGATTCTCAAGGCACTAAGCCCAGTACAGGCAGGTTCCAGGGACGCAGCCAGGTACCACCTGGCTGAATGGAAGGCCTCCATCGGAATCGCTGTGTGACCTTGGGCCAGTCACGCCCCATCTTGGGGCTCAGTGTCTGTACCCTGACAGAGGCCCTGGCATGTCAAAGGTTCCTTAGCAGATGCCACTCCCGACCCCACCCCCCACCCCCATGCCACTGAGGTGACAAGTTTTGCTTTCTCTGGGCCTCTCCAAGGTCATCTCTCTGGGGGCTCCCAGCTGCCCCACCCCCACTGGCTGATGGCTGATGGGCCTTGGGGGGACCATTGCCAGCCAGTGGCCTCTGCCCACTGCATTCAGGGGCTCACAGTGTTCGCTACTCCCTGACAGCAGCTCTGCTTCTCTGCTCTGGGAACACATAGTGCCCCCTCTTCCCCGCCCACACCCAGGCAGAACTCCCTCTGGGGACACTGGTGGGCAGAAGCACCTGGTGGCCCGGCCCCTCCACAAAGTCAACCCGAGCTCCAGCCCCCGTCCCCCGCCCCCAGCCTCAAAGCCCACACACAGGTGGCCCACCCTGCATGCGTGACCGGGAAGTCCAGCCTGCCCTTAACTTACCCACAAAATGATGCCTCTGGCAGCCCTGAGGGAAGACAGCCTCTGAGCCTGAGGTTGGGGACAGTGTCAGTGGGGCGGCCTGTGGGCCTGCTGCTCACAGGATGGAGGCCTGCTGCATCTCCTTCCTCCCACCTCTCAACCCTCCCTTCAACTTGTAATCACCCTCTAACCTTCACACGTGGCACGTGCTGTCTGCCCCCCACCAAAGCTTCCCCACCTGCCTTCCCTTGACCCTTCACAAATTCCAGTGCGAGGAGGGAGGGAGGGAGAGATGAATGGGTCCTACCCAGGGCCCCAGACAACAAAGAGGCACAGGGGGTGGGAGGTGGGGGCGCCTCGGCCTGGGTCTGTCCAGCCCCACGGTCTACACCCTGACCCCCGCTCGCTGCTGCCGTCGCCTGACACGTCCCCGTGCCAGAGCTTGTGACCTCTCTGACCTCCACAGGGCAGTGTGCAAGTCTGAGGCACCCACCTCCAGGCCCCGAGCCCCACCCGGCACGGGCCGGGACGCAGAACGGGTCCCAGGGGATGTTTGCAGGGTGAGCGAGGAGCGCGGGAAGAGTGAGCCAGGGGCCATCCACGGGCCAGGGCAGCCACAACATGTCTGGTCCCGTGTTCGTGGAGCAAACACGCTCGGGGCTGGCAGGCCTCAAACCGGCTCTGCCAGTGTGGCCGGGGCGGGGCGGGGCGCTGCAGGCTCGGGCTGGGGCTGGCATCCGGGAGAGGGATGGAGGGGGGCCGCCGGGGACAGGGCCCGCAGCCGGGGAAGGCAAAGGCGAAGCAGCCCGTGGAGCCCCCCTAAGCCCAGCCTGTAGAGGCAGAGCCATGCCAGCCCTGGCAGCTCTTGGGTTTCTTCCTGGGCTGGAAGGGGACTCCTTTCCAGACTCCAGGCCCTGACCTGCCCTGTAGCGTGCAGGATCTCTTCCCGCTGGGACCTGTCTACACCTGTCCACAGCCTAGAAGCCCTAGAGGGAAAGGGAAGGGCAAGGCCCGGAAGTGGGTGGCGCGGGAGCAGGGCAGGGCGGCAGGCCACCTGGTGTAAAACGCTGCTCTGTCCCTGGTTGCTTCGTGGCCAGTTTCCCCGTGTGGAAAGTAGTGCTGGGCATGGATTCCGGGGACCTCCTATCCCTTGGCACTGAGTTATCTAGAAGACACCTCCTGGCAACTGCAGCGCTGCCCCAAAGCCCAGCGCTGGGGGTGACATAGCCAGAGGCCCAACTTACACACATGTCCTCACTCCCCACAGAAACAACAATAATAAACCTACTGATTACTTAGTTTATTGTATGCCAAGCATCAGGCGTGGCACTTTACGTGCATCGTTTATCTGCCCCGCCCCCCAACACTGCTGTGATCTAGGAATCCCCAGCAGAGGAAACAGGTCCAGGTCACGTGGCAAGTTAGAGTTCAGGCTCCTGACCCCACCTCTGAGGTCACACTGAGGCAGCCTCCATCTCCCTAAGATAGTTCAGGGCAGGAAAGAAATCTTAGGTACAGAAATCTTTAGCTGGAACTGGGGAGGCAGGGTCCGTACTCCCCAAATCCATAGATCCCTTGAGTCCTGAGAGACCAAGCCCCAACCCTGCCCCACTATGTAACCCAGGCAGTGGGTGTACCACTCTTAGCCTCAGTTTTCTCATCTGTAAAATGGGTAGGGTCCTGCCAGTTTTGCCTAACATGTGCAGAGCCATGGGAACAGAAAGGCTCAGCCCAGCCATCAGGACACGGTGAGGAAGGCACTGGGAATTTGTGCCTCCAGATGGACCAGGGAGAGGGAACAAACAAACCAGAAGCCACCATGGCCTGTGGCAAGGACTCAGCCCCTCATCACCAGCAAGCAGCCCAAGAGAGGAACGATGATTCCTCCTGCCCCCACGTAACCCGGTTCCCAGTCCTGCCTATCCCACCTCCCAAACACATCCTGAATCTACTTCCCTCTCACCATGGCCACCCCACTGCCCAGGTTCAGCCTCCTCCCCCAAGCTGGACAACTGAGGGCAGAGACCCTTTCTGGAATGTCAGTCTGAACCATGACTCTTGCTTAACACCCTTCACGGCCCCTATGAAACAAAGGACAAAGTCCTCCCCCAGGCCTCCAAGCCTTCTAGTGGACTCTACCGGCCCCACCCCCTTCACTTCTGTTCTTCTCACACTGTCCACTGCTTCCCCTTTCCCTGAGAACCGGGCGCACACACTCACTGGGGCCTTTGCCCTTATCGTCCCCTCTACCTACCGACACCAGACATCTACACACCCCAACCCTTCACGTCTTCCAGGTGCTTCACTCAGACATCACAGGCTCAGAAGGCCCTGCCTGGCCACCTGTTTCAATGGCAACACGCCCCACCAACTCTGTCCTCTCTTTGAGTCTCATTTCAAAAGCTACCTCCTCACAGAAGGCTTCTCTTGACCTCCTCCTGCCCAAGTAAGGACCTTCAACTTCTCCTTCCTAGCACAGACCACAGCACTGATGACATAGCTGCCCATGGGAGTACACGTCTGAGGACAGGGGCCACTTCTGTCTCACTCACTGCTGAATGCCCTGCAGCGGGTGTAATATTCAAAATAGATAACAGCTGGAGGGATCCCTGGGTGGCGCAGTGGTTTAGCGCCTGCCTTTGGCCCAGGGCGCGATCCTGGAGACCCGGGATCGAATCCCACGTCGGGCTCCCGGTGCATGGAGCCTGCTTCTCCCTCTGCCTGTGTCTCTGTCTCTCTCTCTCTCACTGTGTGCCTATCATAAATAAATAAAAATTAAAAAAAAAAAATAGATAACAGCTGGGAAGCTTGGCTACCATCTGGCCAGAGTGGCCCCTGGCCGAAAGCATAGAGCCTAGCACACAGTGGATACCGGGTAATTACAGAATGGATGGACAGATTCATGGATGGATGGATGGATGGGCAGATGGATAGATGGATGGATAAGTGAAAAGGGCATACACAGTGGGGTTGGGACTTGCCAGGGATGCTCAAGGCCCTGAAAGGTGGCCCAGAAAAGGGATGGATCTGTCCAAGCTCATCAGCCAGACTCTCTGGCCTACGCAGCTACAGCCAGCCTGGACTCTCCTCCTGCACAACCCGACTTTCATTTCCCATCTCCTCTGCCTGAGGAAGCTCCTTCCCCCGGGGGGACTGGGTGAGGAGGAGGGGCAGGCGGCCCTCTGGTCCTCGATGAGAGGGGGGCTCCCAGGCTCCATCTGTCTCGCCACAAAGGGGCTTTGTCCTCGGTGCCTGTGCTGAGCCCAAGGCAGACCGGAAGCCACCCCTCAGCCACCCAGCAAGTCTTACCACCCCTGGTCAGCTGGGCCAACAGCTCCAAAGCCAGACCCCAGGGGCCGGCATGGTGTTGGGCACAGCCTTGTGAAATCTTATTAAGCCCTAGGAGACTCTAAGGTGACCCCCATTTTGCAGATGGGGAAACTGAGGCTCAGAATAGCAAAGACACTTGGTCAAGGGCTCCTGGCCCACAGAGAACAAAGCTGGGTTTCAAACCCATGCCTATCGGCATCAGAGTCTTCAGCCATCGTTCTTTACTCACCTTGTCTGGAGTACAGACCGTCTGAGTTTAAGAGGCCAGAGGGGCCTTTCCGGAGGCTCGAATGGACCCAAGCAGGGAGACCTTTGCCCTGGCAAGCTTTACTCAACATGGCAGGGAGATCAGGCCTTGAACCCGAGCCCTTGCCCCATGCCCAGCCCATGTCCCAGGCGCCTTCAGAATCAGCCAGCCAGGCCCCAACACGTCTCCACCATTTCCTGCCAGGCGGGCTTCCACAAGGAAAGGATGTACAGGCAGGCAGAGTGGGGGCTGAGGCCTCCATCCCCCACCTTGCTGCTCCCCCATCAATCCCAGACTTTCCATTTACCTGGCTGGCACCCACCTTCTCCCCAGGGCCATCTCACCAAAGCCACAATGCTGACAGGGCTCCCACTCAGAGAACTAGATGAATCAGTTCTGTCCAGCTATCTCCTCATGCCCAAGGATGGCATGTAGACTCTGAGCAGGCCCTCAGACCTCTCCATGGATGGGCACCAGCACCTCTGAAGTCAAAATTCTACCCCTCCTTGGGGCTCCAACAAGAGGAGCTGACCATGCCACAGCTTCAGGTCCCAGTTCAAGCTCCACCTCCCCACGGAGAACTATCTCATCCTTTCAAGTATGTCATGTACCGCTTCCTCCAGGAAGTCCTCCCTGATCTGCTTCCTCTGAGGCTCCAGACCAGCCCCTACCTTCTGTCTCAGGTAGGGGTTCTTGATCCCTATCTGGAACCCCAGCCTCTCTGGACTACCTTCATTTGGTAACAGTAACTGAGCACTGGAGAGCCAAATCTGGCCTTTGTCTTCCCTTCGCACCTTCAGCAGGAGGCCTCAGCAAAGCCTGGCAAGATACTGAGGCCTTGCCTGGTCAACCTAGTCCCCTTCTAACTACCCTGTACATGACCTGACACACACACACACACCCCACCTCCCAAGGCTATACCTGCACACACCAGGTGAGTTCCCACCTCCAAATATTTGCCCAGGCTCTGCCTTTGTCCTGGCATGTCCTCACCATTGCTTTTTCCCTGTGAGCTCCTGCTCATCCTTTAGGACTCAAGTCAGGTATCACTTCCTCTAAGAAGCCCTTCTGGCCTTGTAATGGGCTGCCAGAGTTCCTGTGGTGCCTACCCAGTGGTAGGACAATGATCAGGGTCTGTGTCTGGCTCCACCAGAGTGCAGGCTGTTCCCAGAGTGCATCCCTTGGGGGTCTCTAGCACCCAACACAAGGTCCAGACACCAGCAGCATGTAATCAAGAGTCCAGCTGCCAACTCCCTACCCAGAGAATCCAGGGACAGAGGCCAGGAACAACTCCCAGAGGCAATAATGAGTCCTATTTTGCCCATACTGCCCACAGATCTAAGGTATGGGCGGAGTGGTGGTGGGGGGGTGCTTTCTGCAAATGGCCAACTGGTAACCAAACCCACGTCGTTTCTAAAACTAGGGCACAGGAGAGAAACGGGAACAGCAGAATTGTCCCCAAATAGAACTGTGGCTCATCTGGTTCCAGGGCCTTCGGGAACACCTGGCAGGGAGGGGGGTGGGGAGCACAGGTGGCTGCTCCCAAGGCTCTGAAAGGAAATCTAAAGTTTGGAGGGCAGGAAGGTCAACATCACCACAGTCACTGCTGACACCCTGCCCACTCCCCTCAGGGTCAGTCTAAATCCTAGAAGGTGGCAGTCCACTCCACCTACCCCCAACTAACTACAGGGTACTCCCTAAACTGTCCTACTCTGAGCCTTGGCTCACATGGGTCCTCTGCCTGGAATGCTGTTGCCCCTTCTTGCCAGTCAGAATCCTGCCCATCCTCATACCTGTAACCACTAGCTGGGGCCTTTCTCTAAGCCTAGCATGGGCAGGCATCTGGGGGGAAATGAGCTATCCATTTCCCCCCAGATGAGCTATCTGGGCTTCTCAGAGGCCCAGAAGTCCTCCCAACAGCTTCGTGAAGAAAGATGTCTGCCCCCATCTCACAGATGAGAAACTGAGGCTCAATGAAAGAAGCCATTCGTCTAGGGCACACAGCAGAGGAGGCAGGTAGACCAGGTGATATGGTGGGACCTGGGTGCTGGTGGCTGCAGGGCACCCCGAAGGCCTGGCCTGGCCTGATTCAGCCTCCTAGGCAAGCCTAGCCTTGAGAACTTGGCATAATTCAGGGACAAAGTCCACAGGGCACAGCCCCCATCAGCCTAGACAGGTGCCCCTACCTCCCCCAACCCCCACCCTAGGGTGGCTGCAGACTAAGGAACCACATTGGTTTGATGTGATGGAACTATCTCCCCACCATATGCACAAACCCACTGAACAGATGAAAAAACTGAGTCCTGGAAGGAGACAGTTTCTCTATCTGGAAATGGGATGTGCCCCCAGGAACTTGTGACATCCCTCTGTGGCCTGATGGATGCTATTTCCTTTCTCTGAGTCTCAGTTTTCCAATCTGGAGAATGGGATTGTCAATTCTTTCCTCTTCAAGCTGATACAGATTATAACAAAATAGCGGCTAATCTTTCTCCAGTGCCCATTAGGTGCTGGCTTTGCTGAGAGCATCCTGCACCTTAGAACAAGCCTATGGCATGGATACTGGCATTAGGCCCATTTTTCAGGTAGGGAAGCTGAAGCAGAGAGGTGAAGTGACTCGCCAAAGTCATACAATTTGTGGGTGACAGCAGTTGGAGGTAGGAGAGCCCTGGGGCTGGGGGCTGGTAGCTTGCCAGAGAAGTCTCCAGGCCTCACCACTCTGAGAGGAATGCCAGGAAAGGGCTAGAGGAGGATCAGGGGTCAGACAGGAGGCAAAGAAGGGCTCAGCCCACATGAGGCAGGGCAGGCCTGTGGAGTCCTTGGGGCCCCGGGTCCAAATTCATACACTGGGTGACCTTAGGCAAGCTGCTTTGCTTGTCTGAGCCTCAGTTTCCTGTCTGGTGAAATGGGGCCAGAACTTGCTGCCTTGCAGGATGCTGTGAGGACCAGACACAAGCACTTACCTGGCACCAGCCCAGGGCCCAACTACGTGCTGAGGGAGCCAGTGACTCCTGAAGGACCTCCAGGGGCTGATCCCTGCTCCCTCAGGACCACGGGTGCATCCGGTTCTCCACTCAGGAGTGGGAGCATGGGCACAACCTGCCCCTTCTCAGAGGCCCAGAAGGAACCCTCCCAGCTCTGCCAGCCTTCCAGGCCACGGGACCTCACACAAGTCACTTCACCTCTCTGAACCTCCAAATCCTTTCGAGGGGTTCCTGCCTCGGGAGACTGTGGCCTCATGGGGGTGGGGGCAGGGCTCAGTGCCAGCAGAGAGAGCCACTGGGGGGACCCTGACTTGGCGTCTCATTTTCCTAATTTGCCAAATGAAGATTATTACTCCTAGCCCTGCTGGGGGCGCTGAGAGGTGGCCGTGGAACGTGCTCTGTAGACTGTAAAGTGCAGTGCCCTTGAGCCATGATTACCATCACTGTCCTGCCTAAGAGGCAAAAAGAATCCTGTGACTTGCCATGTAGGGCAGAAGGTGTCAGAGCCATGAGGGAAGGCAGAGAAGGGGCAGTGGGGTGGAGAGGAGGGAAGAATGGACTCGGGCTGGGGCACAGAGCGTGGTCACTGAGAGCTTCCCGGCGGCAGGCGCAGAGGCATCTCAGCCGCTTAGACAAGTATGGAGAGGGAGGGCCACTGGGCAGTGGGCCCACCGGGGCAAGGCACGGAGGCCGGAGCACCCAGGCCCACAGGGGACAGCTGAAGGTTCAAAAAGCCCAAAGCCCACTGAGTACCAGGGAAATGTGGGCGTGGCCGGGCGGGGCAGAGGCAGGGCTCACCTCCAGGACCCCGAGCTGGGGGGCCCCCTACCCCACCCACCTTGCCTCGCTCTGAGCCTCGGCTACCCCTGCAAAGCACCAGCGCAGTAACAGCTCCCGCCTCACGGGCCAAGCACCCACGGCTCCATCAGTGGTCACCTTCACAGAGAATGGGCCCGCTCAGTGAGGAGGCCTCAAATGTCGCGATCAGGACACCGGGAGGCCTTGACAAGTCACAGGTGGGCTAAGGCGGGAGCCCGTCAGAGAGGCAGGATGGCGCTCATGGTCTCCAACTCACCCAGTCACTAAACCTGTGTTTCTAGTTAACCTTCCCCTTGGCCATGTCCCATTGGACAAGCCTGCCACAGACACATACGTCCGGTCTCAGCCCCAGGGAGTCCCCAATTGATTGGCCTGTAATTCCTGTCCACAGTTCCCGCCTGGTCAGGGAACTGCCTTCATAATTATGGGCGCTCAGAAACACTAAGCACTTACTGTGTGCGGACTCTGCCAAAGCAGACATACATTCACTCATCTGATCCTCACATCACCTTGTCAAAGCTGCCATTGGCACTGTCATCCCCATTTCTAAGACAGGGAAACCAGGGCCCCAAGCAATTGTTTTTCCACAATCCTACACAGCAAATGGCAGTCAGGATTTGAACCCAGAACCAATCAGCTCCAAAAGCCTTGCTACTTCTAATCCTTTTATGCCATGAGTAGCCACTGAGCACCCCATGAGATGCCAACCCGTGGAGCTGGGGGCTCCCTGCAAGACCCTATATTCCATATCTGAGGGGAGATCCATCAGCCAGAACCAGAAGCCCAGAAAGTCAGGATCACCTGTCCCCGGCAATACACCAGCCCTATTCCTTGGGTAAGATTTCAGGCAAGCTGGGTGCACACTCAGTGGGAATTGGATGCTACAGATCACCCAGAAGCCAGAAGTCTGGGCTCACACTTCACTGTGCTGGGAGACCGTGGCCCCAGCCATTGTCCCTTCTGAGCCTCTCAGTTTCCTTTTCTGTGTAATGGGAACAAAAGTTTTACCCATCCCATGCTAAGGCAAAGGATGGAATGGTAATGGTCCACATGGCTACAACCTGGCTGGAGAGGGCACGACATGAGAACATCCACGTCAGACAGAGTAAAGGTCAGGGCAACAAATCTGGGCAGGGCAAGAGAAAGTAATCCGGCCCGGACGGGGAGGCTGAGTCTCCCGACTTCCATCCACGGCACCAGGAGTCTGCCTGCAGGCTGCTTGGAGGACTCATTGCCACAGTTTCTAACGGCCCCACGTGGGCTCAACGGCCAGGCCTGCCCTGGACAACTCCCGCAGAAGAGGTTTCTCATTTTATTCTGGAACTCCTCCGGGTCATTGTGCTGAGAAGAGAGGAGCTGAGGCCCACGGTAGAAGAGGGTCCCTTGCTCAAGGTCCTATAGCCAGGGCTTTGCTCCTGGCTGTGGGCTCTGGGGTCCTTTCCATCCACCTCTCCCTTGACTCGGCCCCACCCAGGCTGTCCAGTGGGAAGGGGCAGGCTGGCTGAGTTGGGAGAGCCTTGGATCAAAAGACAAGAGATGTGCATTTTTCTCCTAGCTTGGATAATATGTCCCAGGTCTTTCTGGCCTCAATTCCCCCATCTGTGAAAAGAGAAGGTCAGAATGGATCGGGAATGACAAACGCACAGCACATGGACAACATGCTCTAATCCTCTGCCAGTGGCAGACATTACTCATCTCTCACAGCGCTCCTTCCCAGGAAGCCAAGCCTGGACCTCAGAGCGCTTCTCGACACAGCAGCGCAGGCCTGGGCCATCTTAAAACGGGATGATATCTGAGCCCCCGAGAGGGAAGGGAGGGGAGAAAGATGTCACATTTACTGAGTGTCCAGTAGACTCAAGCCACTGGGAGAATAAGCAAATCTAATCTCCACAAGGGAGGTATGCAGAGGTTTGAGTTTCCTTTGGACAGACGGTGGGAACCAGGCCTTGAACACAGGGGAAGGACCTGCTGGGCCTACATTTCCAAGAATCATGATGCCGAGCCAGCGCCTAGGTAAAGGCAGGGACCAGCTCATCCCACTCTCCCCTAGGCCTCACTAAGGGTAAAACCCCATGCCCATTTACAGCTTCAGGAACCGATTCACAGAAAGGGGGTGTCTGCTGCCAGAGGATGAAGGATTTAAGCTGTACCTGGTTCTTCCCCACCCCTATTTATCTAGTTAATGAGTGCTAAATGCTTTATTTCAGTCCTCTCAGGGCACCCTAGTAGCCATGACTCATATTATCCCACTTCACAGATGAGGAAACTGAGGTACCCCAGAGGAAGTACCCTCCCCTCCCCTCCCCGCCAACTGGCTTGAGTGGAAACCAGAGTGGTTTACTGTAGAGATAAGGGGGTTAGAGCAGTGGTGGGGGAGTAAAGCACCCAAGGGGAGATAGAAGTGCTGGGAGCCACACGATCCACGCAGGAAGTGGCTTCTCCTCTCTGGGTCTTAGTATTTACATCTGGAAAATGGACCAATCTCACCTAAGGCAGGCTCTCAAGAAGTTGGGCTGAACTAGACTAACAGCACTCTCCCCAGTCCATCCTCGCACAGCAAGGGCAGAGCAGCATTCAAATCACCCGGCACAGGGGTGGCCTTGTCTGCCAACATCCTTTCCTAGGCCACTCCTGCCCAGGCCAGCACCTTCGGACTCCATGAGTTCATCCACTTAAAGCCTTCCAAACACAGCTGATGAGGCCAGACCCACCAGGCCCAGGGGCTACCCAGTGTAACACCGCTTGAGGCAGGTCACCTTCCCTAAGCACCTATCGGCACCAGGCGTGGGGGCCATGTAGGCCTCCTTTGTCTGCTACCTGATAGGGAGATACATATTGTCCTTGTTTTCAAGACAAAGAAAGTGAAGTCTCAGAAAGATACAGTGAATGACCCAAAGATACACAACAGGTGGAGACAGTCAGAACTCAAACACAGACCTGTTTGACTCCTGAGCCCTTATCATAACCCTGTCATACCTTTGGTCTCCAGCTGTCCCCTGCCTGCCCACCCCCCCACCTCACACCCAGCCTCCAGCCACCCTGCATGCACTTCCCAACTGCTGGCTCCCACCCTCTCCTGCCTTCCTGCCAGTGAACTCCTACTCCACTTTCAAAGCCCAGCCTCAAATGCCTCCTCCTCTTGACTCCTGATCTAGGCCCCCACAGAATACTTGGAGTCCAGCCCACAGATCTATTTCTACCAAGTGCCTTGAACAGCTCTGTATCCCTGGCCTCCAGCATGGGGCTGTTCACACAGGGTACGCTGATTAGTCCCTTGTGTGAAGATGAAGGTCAAACTCATCCCCAAGGCCCACACAGCTCCATATGGTCCAGCCATATGAGTGATTACCCCCCAAAACACCCCCTACTTCACCTCTCACCCACTCTCCTTAATTCTCTGTGCTCCGAATTCAGAGGCTTTCCCATCGTTTCTCTGTAACAACACACACTTCCCCACCTCAGGGCCTTTGCACAGGCATTTCTCTCTGCCTGACAAGCCCTTCCCCAGCTCCATGCTTGGCCAACTCCTACATACTTCCTTCAAAATTCCTCTGCACCCCACGCCTCTCTCTCTGAGCCCTTATCGCATCTGTGATTATATATTAATTTATTTGGTAACTTGTTTGCTATTTGGCTCACCCTCTAGACTCAAATATCTAGGAGGCCAGGGACCTGTTCACAATTCTGCAGCAGGATGACCACCTCCACAATCCCAGCAACCCTGGGAAGTGTCCGAATAGAAGAAAGAGCACCCTCCCTCCTTCTTGGTTGAGCAAACTTCTTGCCCTCCCTCACCTCTTAGAAGCCCCCTGATGCCTCCTACAACTCCCACTACTAACCCCTTCGCCACACTGCTCAGCCTGAGTTTGAAGCTCCTAGCATATAGCAGAGGCTCACACAGGGTCACGGATGTTTGCATCTGGACAGGTTTGGAAAATGGGATCAACGAGGACCAGGGGGTTGGGGAGTGTTGTCAGCAGGTCACTGAGCCATGTCCTCCCTGGCTCCTGGGGCTCGAGGGAGCCAGACATCCCCCCCACCCACCAGGTCACAATCAGGGAAGAAGCCACAGCAGGCACTGTGCTGTGAGCTGGGGAGAGTTCATGCTCCAGCAAGAGGCTGGGGAGGGGAGGCCGAGCCGGGGAGCCTTCCTGGAAGAGGTGGGCCTGAAGCTAAGTCTTCAAGAGTAAGAACAGATAAACAGCTCACAGAGGAGAGGGCAGTCCTGGCAGGGACACCTTCAGGAGGAAAAAAGCCCAAGAGCCACACAGGAGGGCTTAGGCAGGCAGTCAGCTGAGAGAGGTGACACACTGTAAATCACTTCCCTAGGTGGAAAGACCACATCACCGAGGCACACCACATCACCACATCCCCAGAAGGACCTCGTGGCTTCCATGCAATCACTCATCAATCTGTATGGTCTGTTCTAACACTGTTGCATGCCTGGTCCCATACTGGGAAACCCCTGCTCCCCCCACACTGGCGGGGTCAAGGGCAGCCAGACTGGGGTCTCTGAAGTGTACGTTCTCATTCCAGCTTCAAACTGTGTGGGCTTGGTCAAGTCCTTTCCCCTCTCTGAGCCTCGGTTTCTCCATCTGGCCTATTTTATACTTAATAAGACTGAGGCCCAAGGAAGCAGCGAGTTGCTCGAGGTCACACAGCTGCTGGGTGGCAGGATGGTGCTGGAGTTGTTTCTCAAGGGGCTTTTCGGACACCAATCCATCCTCTTCTGGACACAAGCCCCACTGGGACCAGCACCCTCAGCCCCCGCCCATTTTAGGCAATTCATCCAGTGAAGCGCTCATTTATTGAGCACCTACTACAGACCGAGCTCCTACACGTAGAAGTGCATATATTCTTCCCCCATTCCACATGTGGGTGCTCAGAGGGGCAGTCCCTTGGCCCAGGTCACCCAGGGAGACAAGAAGTCTTGTCTGTCCAGCCAGGAGGCTGACAAGAGGGGCAGTAACAGGACCGGCCTGGTCTATGCCTGAAACCAAGTCTGATCTCAGCAGCACTGTGGCTGGGCCTGGACTCATCCCAGGTAACCCAGGGACCCCTGCCCCAACTGTAGAGGTCATGAAGCTCAGGAAGCCCCACTTGACAAGCCTCACTTGTTCTGCCCACCCGCCAGTGAGCCCGAAGGCCCCAGAGGCAGAACTGATACCCCATAGGTGAGCCTCTTCTGTTCACCGTCATCCTTCCACCAGCCCAGCAGTCCCAGCCAGACCCACCTGCCACAGATCAGGACCCCCAGATCAGAGAGGGTAGGCAGTTGCCTGACCACACAGAGCTGGGCAAGCGGCAGCCGCTGTGGGCACCTAAGCTCACCCCCAACCGAAGCCCAGGCAGGGAGATGGACCCAGCCTGGTGGAGAAAACCCAAAACTTTTGCCAACTTCTGAGCAGGCAGGCGGCTGGGCCTGCCAGGGGCGAGGCTGGGGGCTGGGGGCAGTGGACCGACAGTGTGGCCCAGTCCCTTCCAGACCCGCGGCACCAGGCCCTACCCCAAGCTCCAGGAGGACCGGGTGGTCCTGGGGCCCCGGCCCGCGCCCTGGCTCGGCGCCCCCAGGCCCACCCTGCCCGCCCCCTCTCCACCTCCCATCCCCGGCCGGGGGCGCCAGGCCCGGCAGCCGCGGCCAGAGGCGGCGCCGACAGGCTCAGATTTCAGATGTGGCCTAGACCTGGCCCGGGGGCTCGGCCGGGCTCCTGCTCTGGGGGCTCCCGGGGCAGGGTGAGCCGGCGGCGGTCCCCGCGCGGGCCGGACCGAGCCCCCGCCCGCCCCCTCCCCCCCCCCAGGCATCACAACAAAAGGCCGCGCCGGGCAGGTCCCCGCGCGCCCGCCCAGCGCTCCGGGATCGCGCCTCGGACCGGGAGGCCGAGCGGGGACCCGAGCCCCCCGCCGCCCGGGCCTCGGACGCCACGGGGGTGCGGGCGGGGTCCCGAGCCGGCCGGGGCCAGGGCCCGCGGAGGGGCGGGGGCGCTCACCTGGGCCGGTCGGCGGCGCACGGGCGGGCGGACGCGGGAGGGCGCACCGCGGGGCGGCCGGGGTCGGGCACTCGGCGGCCTGGCCGCTCCGGCTCCCAGGCCGGAATGGATTCCGGGCCGGGAGAGACAGATCGGGAGAGAAAGGGAGGAGGAGGAGGAGGAGGCGGCGGCCCGGGGAGGGGAGGAGGAGGGAGGGAGCGCGCGAGCAGGGAGGAGGGGCCCGGCCGGCCGCCGGGAGGAGGAGGAAGGAGGAAGCGTGCGGGGACCGACTCCCCGCCGGTGACCCGGGGGAGACCCACGCGCGGGCCCCCCACCCCGCAGGAGCCGGAGGCGCGGGGGGGCAGGGCGGGGGCGGAGGCACAGAAACCCTGCCCCCACCCGACCCGTGAGAGCGCCGCACCCTGTGGGACCCCTCAGTACCCTCCAGCCAAAATGCCCTCCCTAACCGGCCCAAGCACCCATCCTACTGACCCCAAATCCACCTCTTCCTCAATTACCGGTAATAAGAATAATCATGTCAGCGCTAACGGAGCCTTTGCTCTTTCCCAGGCACCATGCCAAGGGCTCAGGTCGACTTTTAGGATCTATTCCTAACAACACCTAGGCTGGGCAGGCTGAGGATTATCCCCATTTTACAGATGAAAAACTGAGGCACAGAGAAGGAAGTCACCTGAGGAGAACCAGGCCTTGGACCCTGGCCTTGACTTGAGTTTCCCAAAGCAAGGACGGGGGCAGGAGGAACAGTGTAGGGAAGAGCAACATTTATTTTAGTAGATACATGTTCATTTTATTTTTTATTTTATTTCTTTAGATTGTATTTATTTTCAGAGAGAGAGCAGGGGGAGGGGGAGGGGCACAGGGAGAGAGAGAAGCAGACTCACTGCTCAGCAGGGAGCCAGTTGCCGGCAGGGCTCCATCCCAGGGCCCCCCAGAGATCATGACCTGAGCTGAAGTCAGGTACTTAGCTGATTGAGCCACCCAGGTGCCCTGATATATGTTCATTTTAATGTGCATTTAAAAAACAAAACAGTAACTAAGGCGGCTTATCAGAAGTCATTGAGTTTTAGATATTCCTGCTTATGAGGGGGCTGAAGCCAGTATTTAGTGGCAATCACACTTCCCAGTAAATAAAGAGGCAAATTATATCTGGATGCAGGGGGCAAGGAGTAGAGCAAAGAAAGGGGACAATAAGGAAATGCTGCTTTAGGCCACAAAGGCTTCTGCAAACACTATGCCAACAATCTTACCCCATGCTCCAAAACTGCACCCCACCTTTGGCTCTTCACTAGTCCTCCTGGAATCATGGCATAGGGAAGGGTGAGTGTGAATCCAGCTTTAAATACCATCCCTGTTTTGTCTCTCCTTCTTTGAAAGTTCTCCCATTTCACAGATGGGAAACTAAGGCCCATCCAGGTCAAACAGCACCAGGCCTCAGCTTCTCTTCCCAAGAGGAGCTGGGAGGTGAACCCTAGAAGAGAGGAGACAAAGGCCTCAGAGCACAATAGAGCCTCCAAGAGACCAGGAATGGGCAAGGCCTAGAGCCAGACCAATCTGGGTTCAAATCTAGACTAGTTGCGCACCTGCTGTATCTCCTACGAGTCCACCGAGTTCCCCAGCCCTATCCCCTTGCCTATAAAACAGAAGTGAATGTGGCCCCATAGGACTCCTGAGAAGGTTAGAACGGACAAACGTGAGGGTGGCTGAGCTTGTGCTCAGCTAATGGTACCAGCTAATGGTAGTTCTCATAGTCAGTAAACTGAGGCCGGAGGGGGAAGCATATGCTCAAAGTCCCACAGCAAGTCAGCTGCAGAGCCAGCACCAGAAACCAGCCTGGGCTGATAAAATAGCTGCACTTGTTTGCAGGGCTGACTTAAAGATTAACCACAGTTTCCTGGGATTCTGGGCAGGCCCCCCGCTGGAGGAGCAAGTTTCTCAGCCCTTATTTCTCAGTCCTGATGGGCTTCACTGGCCACACTAGGGCTGGGACAGGATAGTCATCCAGTGGGTGCTGGGACTGACTCTTACCACTTGTAGGTGCTAACCTTGTTCATCTCTTTCCAATTCCAAGTCCAGTGGTGTCACATTGGTAGCTTGATGCTAGACACAGTTGGAGGGAATAGTTACCTCTTGGAAATAAGAAGAAGAAAAAAAAAGTCTTTTTTCCTTCCAGTGAGCTTTATAAATGTTCAGTATTTCCAAGCACAGCACATTCATCCTTAGGAGTTCACCTGAAAGTTCTAGACTTCTTCTGGACCTGGGATGACAGAGGGCTTTAAAAGAGACAGACTTTTGGGATCCCTGGGTGGCTCAGTGGTTTAGCGCCTGCCTTCGGCCCAGGCCGTGATCCTGGAGTCCCAGGATCGAGTTCCATATCGGACTTCTTGCATGGAGCCTGTGTCTCCCTCTGCCTGTGTCTCTGCTTCTCTCCCTCTCTCTGTGTCTCTCATGAATAAATAAATAAAAATCTTTAAAAAAATAAAAGAGACAGACTTTGGATCCACAGACCTGGGTTCAAGTCCCAGCACTGCCATTTCTTGTCTGTGTGACGGCTAGCATGCTGCTTCTCTGAATCTCAGTATGCCAATCTGCAACAGGGGCTAAAGATCATGCTTCTCTCAGAAGGCTCCCAGTAAGATGAAACAGGTGACCTACACTTAGTATATGTGAGCCCTCAGTGAACCTACACACTTTCTCAGAGGAGTGGGGTGGGGGTGACAACTGGGACAGGTCTTGGCTCTACAAGCGCAGATGAGACCTTCTACCTGGAGCTACCACTGGTTTTGAGGGTTGGCCAGAGGCTGAGGTTCTCAGGAGGCCCTCCAAGAGGATGTGGCAATATGATGGTTTCATTATTGAGCGGTGGAAGTGTTTGCTAGTTTCAAACCACCCCTCTGGGCCTTTGTTCATGCTGTAAGCCAGCCAAGAATGCCTGTCCCATATTTCTAGCTTCCCAACACTTACCCACCCCACCCCCACCACCCCTCTCATCAAGGTCCTAAATAAATTCCACCTCTTCCAGCACACGCTTCCTGACAAACCCCTGATGGAGGCACACTCCAAGCTGGTCCCCACCCTGAGGGCAGGGACTATGGTCTGATCCATGCCCGGCACAGAGCAGATAATGCCCAGTTGGCGGGAGAGATCACACTGACTAGGGACATCCACATAGAAAGTTCAAGTTCCAACTGCTCCATTCATTGACTCTATGACCCTGCCCTCTCTGAGCCTCAATTTACTCATCAGTAATGTGTGGGAAACAACTGTACCAACTTCCACGATTATACAGATACAAGAGTTGCTGGTCTCTCTGGGCTGGTAGATTAAATAACTCTTTGTGCATTATTTTGTTTAAAACATTGTCAGTAAAACAGCAACTCATTGCTTAATACCTGCAAATTATTCACCATGGTTTATGGACAGCAAGCACTTATTGACCACCAATGGTATATAAAGGTCCTGGGCCAGGTCTGGAATACCATAAGGACAATCTTGTGACCCAAAGCACCCAACAAATGACAGATATTATTGATGTCAACATGTTATGTTTCTGGAAACCTCCTCTTTCCTCTGACACCCAACCTGGGCAAAGCTACAGGAAGGATAGAGTGGTAGGTATCAGGGAGGCCTGGACCCACACAACTGGCAGCAGTCCCCTGGGTGAGAGCTTTCCCATAACATGGGATCTGAGGCACCATCTGTACCTCACCCAGGGCGCTGGTGGCTCTGGTTCAATGATGGCCCATTTGCCACACCCATCCCAAACCAGCTCACCCTTAGAGCGGCGACTAGGAAGCTGACCCATCATAGACTCTCAGTGGGAAATTCCAGACCAGCCCTGTCATTCTCCAGAAGGCTTACGGCAAGCTGTCTGTTTGAAGCCACGGGGTTCAGAGTGGAGGAGTGGGTAGGCTCTAGCTTGAGGCTGTAGAAGGGGTGTGGCCCCTTGCATGGCACTGTACTTTACAGTTTACACAGAGATGCCCAGTGCTTCAGTGCGTCAACCTGGTTTGGTCCTTGCTAACCACGCAGGCCTCTCAGCAGGCCCTGGTCACCTTCCCTCCTCATCAAGCCTGCCTCCCTGCAGTCACTCCATCATAGCAGATCATTCTATGCAGAGATGTTACACCTGCTGGTCCCTCTGCCTGCAATGCTCTCTGTGCCCTAGTTCCTGGCTAAGCCCCACTCTTCTCTCCTCTGGTCAGTCAGTATTTATTGCACATATACCAGGTGCAAGGGTCTGTGCTGGGGGCTAGAGATGCAGCAGTGAACAAAACAAGTCTGGTCTCTACCTTGGAATTGTTCACAGCCTCCAGAAGAGGGAAGTCCGACCACTGCACCAGGTATGATGATGGGGGAAATAGTGAGAGGGGTCCACCAGAGCCCCCCCCACCGCCCGCCAGCATGTGTGATGGAATAGAAGGCTAGTGGAAAAAGAAAAGGTCCTCTACGGAGAGTGTAGAAGCCTGAGGAGAGCACTACAGATGAAAATAGGACAGAGATGATGTTCCAGGCAAAGGGAACAGCATGAGCAAAGACACAGGAGTCCGAAGCACTGCAGGGGCAGTGCTGATAGGGCACAACATGATGGGCAGGCTGAAGTGGGGGAAGTGAGCTGGGAAGGGCTTCTGGGTAGAATGATCTGCTATGATGGAGTGACTGCAGGGAGGGAGGCAGGCTGAACAAGGAGGGAGGCAACTGATTGATGGTCCCCCAGGCTTGCTTCTGTCCCTGAGGCCTTGGAGAGCCATGGAGGGTCACGAGGAGAGAAGTGCCTGGGGAAGTGTGCTATCACGGAGTGGGAGACAGATGGAGGGGTAGCAGGGAGCACCTGGAAGCATCCGTGCTGGCAGCAGCCACAGGTCAGGGCCAGCTGAAGCCAAGTCCCAGGCTTACCTGGTGTGGGGTGGGGTGGGGTGGGGAGGTTGGAATTCCAGGGAGGGAGGCCAAACCAGCCCAAAGGCTTAAGACACAGGACATTTGAGAAGCATCCTGAGCCCCATGAGAGTCCAAAGGAGCTCGGAGCAACCAAGCATGTTCTCCTTCAGGGCTGGCTGCCAGGAGGGTGGCCAGCCTCCAGCAGGTTCATCCCACATCCACCCACCTGCCCGGGAAGGGATGGAGACAGAGGGCGCCTGGACCAGGTGGAGCTCAAGCAAACCATGATGTTAACCAGTGAGTGTAGCTCCAGATGATCCAAATCCTCACAGCCCCACCCTCTGGGTATGCACAGCCGATTCAGATGGGAAGCCTGAGGTTCAAATGCTTCTCTGTCCAGCCCAGAGTCTGGTGACAAAACAGGGGACATCACAGGCAGAAAAGACCTGTGTGAAGAGAAGGGAGACACCTGGCCCCACCAGGTTCCTGTGAAGGCCAAGAGCCAAGAAATTCAGCCATTCATCCCCCCCAACTCCCCTCAGGCCACAGTAGAGGCCCAGAGAAGCACAGACACTCTCCCAAGGTCATGGGGGCAGGTTGGAGGAGGGTCTCAGACAGGCTGAGCCAGCTCCCCTCCAGCCCAGGTCTCCTTCCACCATGTCTCAAAATGTTTGTGAGAAAAGATGAAAGGAGCTAGGGCCCTTGATCCGCCTGGCCTGGCAGGAGGGCAGAGGGCAGGGCGGAAATCTGCAGCCAGAGCGGTGACCCCCCCCAGATCAGAAGGGGTTAGAAACCTGCTGAGCAGACAGGAGACAGCCTGCAAATGGAGGGCTTCAAAGAGGACTTATAAAAACAATCATCACAGCACCAGCTCACCGTCACTGTGCGCACCGCTTCCTGGGCAGTGCCCTGTTCTGAGGCTCTGTGCGTAGCCTCTCGTTTGAGGTAGGAGTTATTGTTATCCACATTGTACAGTTAAGGAAACTGAGGCTCAGGGAGGCGACATGCCAATGTGAGGGAGTGCAGGACCTTGAGTTCAAAGCCAGGAAGAATTCAGGTCCCTCTGAGAATGACACTGGAGGTTCTGTCCTGCCCAGACCGTCTGAGTCTCAGCCTTCACGGCCTTCACCCATTTCCCGTCCAAGAGGGAGAGGCGGGCCCCACAGAGCCTGACCCAACCGCTGACGTCCACCCCCCTCCCCTCCCTGAACCTCCGCTTCCACCTCAAGGAATGTCTCCATCTCCAACAATTCCCAGGCTTGTTGGAAAGATGGACTGTAGCAATGTTTCGTGGGAGTCCTTGGAAAAGTAGATACTCAAGAAGAAAAAAATGCTAGTACTATACTCTGCCCTCAAGAAGAAGAGCATAACTCCCCATTCCTTAGTGGCTTCCTTCCTCCCAAGGAGGACAGCGTGGAGGCGGGGGCAGGGAGGTAACTTCGCAGTGGAGAAACCCAACAAACACTGCCTCAGCCAGGCGGTCAAGGTCGACAGCAACAGGGCTAACGTCATGGTAATAATATGTGCCCTTGATAGGATGTGATGAGAACAGCACTTCACCTCTGTGGTCTTCTTTCCCAGAACCCATAATCCCAGCGTAATCATGAGAAAAACATCAGACAAGTTTCAGTAGAGAGATATTCTACAAATATTAGCTGACCAGTTCTCCTTAAAACTGTCAAGGTCATCAAAAACAAGAAAGTCTGCGAAATTGTCACAGCCAAGAGGAGCCCAAGGAGACACGATGATTACACGTAATGTGGCATCCTGGATGGGATTCTGGAACAGAAAAGGGACATTAGGGGAAAACTAAGGAACGCTGAGTAAAACGTGGACATTAGTTAATAATCATGTACCGAGGGATGCCTGGGTGGCTCCGTGGTCGAGACTCTGCCTTCGGCTCAGGGCATGATCCTGGGGTCCTGCGATCAAGTCCTGCATCAGGTTCCTCAAGGGAAGCCGGCTTCTCCCTCTGCCTAGGTCTTTGCCTCTCTTTCTGTGTCTCTCATGAATAAATAAACAAAATCTCTTAAAAAAATAATCATATACCAATATTGTTTCATAAGTTGTCATGAATGAACCAAACTAATGCAAGATGTTGTTAATAAGGGGAAACTAGCTGTGGGGTATGTGCCATGTTATGTTCTAGGGCAAAGGAAAGGATTTTAGGACAGGCAGGAAGCCAAGAGAGCTGTCTCTAAGCACCTCCTTGTAACGCTGGGGAAACTGAGGACAAAAGAATGGAAGTGACTTGCCCAACGTCATACCACAAGTTGATGACAGTCTGGACTAGGATCAAAGTTTCTTGATGTCACAAGAATGTATTAAATGCCTACTGTATACAAGGCACCAGCCTCTGTCATCGTGGTGAAGGCAGGTTAAGTTCAAAGATTTTTCCGTGGCTCAGCACCTCCTTTGGGCTAGGTGTCCAAGGACCCAGCCCCTGCCCCTAGGGGGCTCTGAAGCCAGAAGGGGAAAGATGCTGACACATCCCAAGCTGGAGGGCCAGGAGCCATGAACTTCCCTGTCCAAAAGATCCAGCCCCACCCCGTGCAGCCCGCGTGACCTTGCTGAGCCTCATTCCACTGCCAGTGACATCAAGCACCCAGTGATTGTACCAACTACCAGTGTTGCTGAGAGGTTCCAATAAGGTGTCAAAGCCAAGAGGTAGTTAGCATGATGCCTTGTACGCTGCACACACTCAGTAAACAGTGATTCTTTCCGTGGACTTTTAAGGGCAGTCTGAGTGCTGGAGGAGCCGAAAGAGGTAGCCACTTCTCAGTTTGTCTAGGTGGCGGTTTCCCCGGGAACCGCCCAGAGGAGGGACATTTCAGTTAGGTCTTGGAGGACAGGAAAGAGTTTGCCAGGCAGGGAGGAACTGGAAGCTGCAGCCCAGGCCTCCAGAGTTCACTGTCTGGGCTGGCAGAGAAAGATACATCAGGCCACTCTCTCGGGGCATTTCCATGTGACAGGACTTCCCTGTTTCCTGGCCTTGATGCCTCCTTCCTGGCCTCCTTGGGCTTTGGGGTTCACCACTGCCTGAGCCAAGGGCAGAGGCAGCCGAGGATGAGCCAGGGTGGGGGTGGGCAACCAGAGCCAAACGACTCCAGGACTCAGTCTGGAAATGAAACCAAGCCGTGCCTCCCACTCACCGGCTGAGTGTCGCTTATACAACTTCCTCCTTCTGTTCCTGTTCAGGAATTACCCGGGCAGGCTCTGCAGTGGTTAGGGGATTGCCCCACAGGCTATGCTGGGGGCCTCTGGGTCTTCTCTGGCCCCTCAAAGACTCCCAGCCCCTTTGCCTGGTCAGCCTTCCCCTTGTCCCACTCCTGCCTCCACATATGTGCCCCTGGAGTGTGGTCCACCGTTTCCTCTCTCTCTCTGCTCATCCAAACCCTGCTTGCCCCTGGGCCCCTCCTAGAAGCCTGACACAAACACCCCTCTCTGTCCTGGCTTTGTTATCTGCTCATCCTATATGGCAGTCCTTGTGCTAGGATTGGGGATGGATGCTGCAGTGACGGTCCTTTGGAGCTTGGGCCTCTAACCCCTATGGCCCAGTGTGTCCCCCATGCTTTGTCCACCCTTGGGGAGAGAATCGAAAACCAGGCCCCCAGTCTAGTGCAGTTTCTGCACAGTGTGGCCTTAGGCAAGTCCCTTCCCCTCTCTGGTCAGCAGTGTTTTCATAACTGCTGAGGGAAGAGGTTCGGTGACAAGTAGGGATCCTTAAGAGAATAGGCAGGAAGCATGGTGAGGACTGCTCTGACCCCCCTGCCAACCCTGATATAAAGCATCCCTCCAATTGGAACTGGTAAAATGCATACAACAGGGCCCCAATTCATCTCAATTGCTGGGTGGAAACAAATATGGGGGGCCAAGCAAGGGTCCCCACCAGGTGGCCAAACATCATTTTAAGAGCAGCTACGAAGGGGTGCCTCGGTGGATCAGTCAGTTGAGCCTCTGACTCTTGGTTTTGGCTCAAGTCATGATCTCATGGGTCATGAGATCAAGGCCCACATAGGACTCCTCACTCAGGAGGGATACTACTTAAAGATTCTCTCCCTCTTCCCTTCCCCCGACTCTCTCTCTCTAAAATAAATAAAAATAAATCTTTAAAAAAAAAAAAAAAAAGCAGCCACAGAGACCTGGTTTTGAATCCTGCCTCAATAGCCCTGTGACTTTGGGCCACTCACTTGACCCCTCTCGCCCTCACTTCTCTCATCTGTAAACTGGAGATAACAGTACATACCTCACATGGCTATTCAGTGATTAGCATGACACACACATGCTAGATCCGCCATCAACGGATATATTGTTGTTACTATTATTTCCAGTGCAGCCAGCCTAAGATTCCAGGAATAAAGTGAACTGCAATGGCAGACTTAAAATGAACAATGTAGATCTATATATTTTCCCATGGAAAGAGTTCATGCTATAATAGTAAATTAAAATGTTATAGTATTAATAATATAATGCCAGGGTGCCCAGATGGCTCAGCTGGTTAAGTGTCCAACCCTTGATTTCGGCTCAGGTCGTAGTCTCAGTGTCGAGAGATGGAGCCCCATGACAGGCTCCCCACTCAACAAGGAGTCTGCTTGAGATCCTCCCTCTTTCTGCTTTCCCTCTGCCCCTCCCCGTTTGAGCTATAAATAAATAAATAAATAAATCCTTTTAAAAATAAGAATAATATAATCCCATCTCTGTTTGTTTTTTTTTTTTTAAGATTTTATTTATTTATTCATGAGAGACTCAGAGAGAGAGGCAGAGACACAGGCAGAGGGAGAAGCAGGCTCCACGCAGGGAGCCCGATGCAGGACTCGATCCTGGGACTCCAGGATCATGCCCTGGGCCGAAGGCAGACACTAAACTGCTGAGCCACCCAAGGATCCCCCCCATCTCTGTTTTTTTTTTTTAAGTGGGCATATGAAAAAGAGCTAAACACTAGCATGTTTCTAGCAGTTGTCCCAGGCATAGGGGATCACTGATGAGCTTATTTATTGTTTTCCTTTGTGCTTTTCTTTTGCAGTTTTCTGCAAAACACCACAACCTCATGTTCCTGGAGCAATAGGAAGTAATATAGGCTATTTGTGACTGATCACAGTGGGTCTTTGCTCACCAACTGATCTGAACACCCAGTACAAGGCCTAGTCACAGAGCTTCACAGCTCAGGGCTCCTGAGAGCCAAAGTCCTCGAGGGTGAGCCAGTCATGCACTTGACCTCTTTCTACCTAATCTGGGTTGGCCCCTGAATATGCACCTGCCTGGGATCCTGGTGCTTATTGTGCTCCTGGCTCCCTCTGAAGAGGAAGAGAGAAACCCCCAGAAGTGTCCAGTTCTCTCCCATGATGTCCCAGGACCCTGCTCTTCCCCCTCCCCTCGGCCTTGGCTCACCCTATTTACTTCCACAAACCCTCCCTGTAGGCAGAGGCAGAAATGAGTAGGGGGGCTCTTTGACCCGGGGCTTGCATTTAAGGCCAAGAACATAGTCCGTGTTAGCCCAGGAGGAGCCTACAGTCCCATGGCTTCACCTAGGCTTTGTCTTAGGCCCTTCTGAAGCAGAATCTGAGACAAGCACTCACTTGGGAAGGGATCCGAGAAGCTGCAGAGCCAGCAAGGAGGGAAGCCAGTAGAAGAAGTGTTATCCAGGTCACTGCTATAGACAACAGGAGCTCCAGTCCTCTGAGACCAATAGATTTCCACATGCCTTCCAGAAATTATTCCCCTCACACTTCCTAACCAAGCCTGCTCCTTGCCTCCAAGGAGCTAGGGGGAGAAGATCTGAGAAGGGACTCCCACCAAGCTTTACCCCTCCCTTTCCCCAGCTCTAGCACCTCCACCTCCCCGCCTCCCCACAGAGCTCTGCAGCATCCATCTATCATCCTGTAGACCCCTCCCTAGAACAGTCCCCCAGCACCCACCCTGGGCTCCAGGATAGCCCCCTTTTCCTAGGCAGAATGTATCCTCCATTCCCTGAAACTGGTCCCCTCCTCGGTCCCCCATTTAGTGATAGCTACTCCATCCTCTTAGGCACTGCAGCCAGACACCAGGCATCCCAGCCTCCCACCACGCCCAAGACCTACTGCCTCTACCACCCTAACCACCCCTCCTCTGGTCCCTTCCCCTCCACCTGGGTGGGGCCTGGCTCATCCAGACACCATCCTGCCTCTGATCTCCTGAATCATCCCATAACAGCCCTCGTGTTCCTCTTTCCAAAACACGACTCTGGTCCTTCACTGACTCCCTGTGGCCTTCAGCCAGACCCATACTTAAGAGGCCACACAGGGCCCTGCCAGCCTCTTGAGTCTGATCTTCATCTTGGTCACCCCCCACACACCTACCCACCCATGCCACTGTCTCACCTCCCTTCACTTGGCATGTCCTGCTCCCTGCCTCGCCTCCCTGGTTCATCCTGTTCATTCTTTGGTCCCTCTTCTGACCCTCCAGACTAGGCCAAAGCTTCACAGACCTCATCAGCACTGTCACAAGGAATGCTCATTTTACCCCTTCCACTCCCCACCCCCCACCTCCACCTCCAGACTGAGAGCCCCAAGGGTTAGAGTTTGGGCCTGCATCATGCGCAGACCAGGGCTTGATGGGTAGGCCCCAGGCTCGTTGGAACAGGAATCTCTGCCCTGGATTGCCCAGGTCTGCTGGAGCAGTGCCAGGCCCCCCCTCCAAGCCCCTGCCTGAGGCTAGCACACGAGCTTAGGCTTCCAGACCAGGAACTGAGCCAGCCACCTTGCCCCAAGTCCTGCCCTGAGTCTGGCCTCACCTTCTCCCTATACCCATGCCAGCTCAGTGGGGTGGGGATCTCATGAGAAGCCAAGGAGGATCCCAGTCCCCGTCTTGGCCCAGGCCTCAGCTCCCTGGGGCCACAGTCCCTGGCTGAGACCTCTCCCATCCAGATGGTTGGATGAGGGAGGCCTAGAGTTGGCAGGGAGGCTTCTCCCCACAACACGAATCTGAACCAGGCCTCTTGCCGCTTTATGGCCTGTGCTCAACTTCCCACCACAGCTATCTCCCAATAATTAAATAGAGTTAGTCATCCAATAGTTCAATTAGCTCCCTGGGCCTTGAACTAGCTCCCCTGAAGCCCTCCCATTCCTAGAGGTGTTGGTATCTGTGTTTCCAGGGCCTTGGGGCAGGACTACTTGATTTGATTCAACTCTACAAACATGGAGCACTCTCTCTGTCAACAAGAGGAAATGTGCCCAGGGAAATACACAGTAGGTGAAAGGGCCAGCCTGGGTGGCATCCCCTCCCTGCTGCTGCACCTTATGCCATCACCGCCAAGCCCCTCTACCGGCCAGGTGTTGGGAACTCAAGGCCCAGAGAGGGTGAGTAACTTCCCCAAGGTCACAGAGCACAGATCTAGCGATCTGGTTGAGGCTTTGAGAGTTGATGAAACATTTCCCGGCTGGTGGTTGTGCATTGGTTCATAAAACACACACAGTTCCTGCTTTCAAGATCACAAGTTGAGATCCTGAGAGAAGTGAGAGGTGGTCAGTAAGCCAGAGGGCAAATCTATTGATGCAGAAATCCAGGCTGTGCTACATGCTAGAGTGGGAGTCCGTGGGGGATAGGATGGGGAGGAGGTGGGGAACATGAAGACAGGAGGACCAGGAGGGCTTCTCAGAGGAGGTGAATTTTAGCTAAAGTTGCAAGGATGAAAAGAATGGCCATATAAAGATTTGGGGGGACGAGCTTTCAGGCAAAGGCTCTGGGGTGAGAGTGACTCGGGACTGGGTGGAGCTGTGGGTGGGAGGAGGGCAGCGGGAGATGAAGCTGGAGCCCAGAGGCTGTGGGAAGGGCCAAGGAAGGGAGACACATCCAGCATATGTTTTTGAAAGATCCTGCTGGCAGCTGCAGGGAGGAGGCTGAGGGGGGGCAGAGAGAGGCAGCCAATCCTCTGGGAGGGGTGAGGTGGCTCAGCCCTGACGGGGAGGTGGCCAGAAGTGCATGACTTGAGTGCACAGGGAAAGCACCCGCAGCCCTCGGCCCTCGCTTGGGTTGGGAGTGTGCACTCACAGAGAGGCTGAGTCAAGCTGATCCCCAGGCTCATAGTTTGGGTGGATGGAGTTGCCATTTACTGAGATGGGGAAGCCCTGGTAGGAGCCCGCTAAGGGGGAAAAAGTCAAGAGTTCAGTTTTGACCAATTTATGTTAGAGAAACCCTAGGTATCCATGGAGATTTTTAAAAATCAGTAATACTCCACCCAACACTTATTGAACACACTGCATCAGGCACTAACTGCCTTATTCATGTTAATTCGTTTAACCCCTTCATCGACTCTGGGGGAAGGCAGCTGTCATGGTTTCAGCCAAATTCCCCCAAAACACCACGGTAGTGTGCTCTAAGAACACCAAAGACAGCATTGCTTTTAGAACAACTTGATGGGGGCAGCCCCGGTGGCTCAGCGGTTTGGTGCCACCTTCAGCCTTGGAAAAGGTGCTTTTGTTAGGCCCATTTCGCAGATGAGGAAACTGAGGACTCAGAACACTGTGTATGGGATGGGAAGAAAGCAAGCAGCATCCCAAAGAGCCCTCATGTCTAAATGGCTGCAGCAAGAGGCCTCCGAAGGGGCTCTGGGCTTCCCAGAAGGGGCTTCTCCTGGGTCAGACGTTGCCAGGAGGCCGCAGGAGCGAGGACAGGAGCACAGGGTGCCCAGGGGACTGAGCCACAGAGTGGCTGTAGCTGCCCCCGCCAGGCTTGCAGGGGCAGGGGAGTGGGGGGATCAGAGGGGAAGGAAAGAAGGCTGGAGAGCAATTGAGCCTCACACTTTCCAGGGGCTCAGTCTGGCTCATAAGGGCAGGGGTGAGAGGGAGCAGCTGAGGGGACTGAGGGCCCCAGGACGCTGCCCTGCCCACCTGGAGTCAGGGACTCAGCGATTTGCCAGAGGAACGGACGCTTCTGAATAATAATTTCCGTTTTGATATCACCCAGCCCGCTGTGCCGCCTAAGCCCTTTGTCAGCCTTGAGAGCTCCTCCCCCGCCTGTGGCAACTCTCCAGGGGCCTGAGGGCGAGGGGTCAGGGGAGGGAAGGGTGACTCACTCCCACCTCTCAGGCTATTCCAAAGCGTACTGGGACTTACTTGGTCAGAGCTGAGGGGGTACTAGGCACCCGGTGCTCCCTGAGGACTGAGGGCCTAGGAGCCAAAGAGGGCCAGGCCTTGGATGCCAGGACAAGGCAAGTGTCTCCTGGCTGCTGGAGTAAGCAGCCTCCAAGCTCAAAAACCAACTGGACACTCTCCCCACTTCATCAGTCCAGAGTGAGGAGACCACAGCCATGAGCTGAGCCAGCCATCCCCCTGGAGCCTGCTCTGCGGCGCCCCTTCCATAAGTGCGAAAGCCCAGGGTTCCTCGGTTCCTTCAGTCCTGCAAGTGCCCAGGCCCCAGGCCCTGCCATGAGGGGAGGAGAGATCATTCAAGAGGCTGTTTATCATCTTGTTGTACCCCCCCGAGCTCTTGGAGCAAAACATTCCCAAGAAACAGGGTGATTCATTCACAGCACCATTTGCCAGTTCCAGAGAAAAGGCAGACCATAAATACATCCTGCAACTTTTGAGGAGACATAGAAATCTCCAGACGAAGTTTCTCTTTAGTGGACACAGGCTGGGAGAGCATATATATTTTACATATTTATGTATTATAAATATTTCTATATTTCTGTTATATGTTTTTCCTCCCAGAGAGCCAAGCTCTGGGGGAAGGCAGCTGTCATGGTTTCAGCCAAATTCCCCCAAAACACCAGGTAGTGTGCTCTAAGAACACCAAAGACAGCATTGCTTTTAGAACAACTTGATGGGGGCAGCCCCGGTGGCTCAGCGGTTTGGTGCCACCTTCAGCCCAGGGCATGATCCTTGAGACTCGGGATGGAGTCCTATGTCGGGCTCCCTGCATGGAGCCTGCTTTTCCCTCTGCCTGTGTCTCTGCCTCTCTCTCTCTTTCTCTTTGTGTTTCTCATAAATAAATAAAATCTTAAAAAAAAAAAAAAGAAGAAGAAGAAGAACAACAACAACTTGATGGGCTGAACCCAATAACAACCACCCTTAACACTGAGTGATTGGATGTGAGTTAAAACCAAATTAGACGGGCGGTTTTTGTTCTTGATTCTAATCCCTCTAGAACTCCAGTTGTCAAAGACAGGGTGAGAAACTCATGTGCGCTCCTCTTAAGTAGAGAGAAGCTGGCTGAATGTGTTAGAGACTTTGGACATCTTGCAACCAGGAAGATATGGAGGGAAGTAACAGGTGAGTCTGGTGCATGGGGCAGGGGTGGGGGTGGCGCTGCTTGGGGATAGCATGACTGAATTGTGGGCAGAGTGAATGGCGAACCTCCACAACTCACAGAAAACCTCTGGAACTATTCTGGCAATACAAAGACAGATGGAAAATTCAGTCCCTGATTTTGAAGTCTCATTATCTATGATCTAGGCTTGGGTCTCCTATCTATAATATGAATGTTATACTCAACTCTTTAAAAATTGTACTTTCAGCTCCCAAACTTGAGCTGGGTAGAAGTGAGAGCGAGTGCATTGACCTCTTTGCCCAAGTGAAGATGTGTGATACAGTTAGAAAGCTCCAGAACTCTGGATTCCAGTTCAATTCTGACTCCCAAAAAAGCATAGGTGGCATCGAGCATGTCTCCAGTGCTACTTGAGACACAATTTCCCCATCTGTAAAATCTTAGGGAAGAGAATGGGCTGAGGCAAAAGAGGGAACCTTTGAGGCATGGACTTTGGAATTATACTGCCTGAGTTCTAATCTAATTTTTCTAGCTGTGCATCCTGAGACAAGTGGCTTAACCTTTCTGAGCCTTGTTTTTCTCATTTGTAAAGCAGAGACAGTAACATCTACCTCGTGGGATTTGCTGACAAGTTAAATGACATAATGTTTACAAAGCACATAGCTTAGTGCCTGGCCGGCAGGAAGATGTTTTATTAAGGTATAATTGATACATAATGAAATGCTCTGATCTTAAGCATTCAATTTTGGCAACTGCATATAACACTTCCATCACCCCAGAAAATTTTTCTCGTGCCCCTTCCTAGTGGTTCTCCTGGGAACCACCACTGATCTGATTTCTATCACCACGGTTTAGTCTATTTTAGAATTCCATATGAATAAACAGTGTTTATTGTATTTGTGTGTTTTGTGGGTATATTTGGGTTATTTCATTCAACATAATAGTTTTGACGGTCTTTCATATTATTGCATGTATAGTAGATCATTTATTTATAGTGTGTAGTAATTTCGCTGTATGATATGCTACGATTTATCCATTCTACTGAAGATAAGCGTCTGGGCTATTTCTGGTCTTTGCCTTTTGTGAATAATGTGGCTATGAGTATTCTAGCTAGAATTTAGTGCAAGACTTTCATGGACAAATATTTTCTTTTCTTTTGGGTAAAACACCTAGGAGCGGAGTGCTGGGTCATAGAGTAGACAGATGCTGAACTTTTTATTTTTTTAAATTTTTTATTTATGATAGGCACACAGTGAGAGAGAGAGAGAGAGAGAGAGAGAGAGAGAGAGAGAGGCAGAGACATAGGCAGAGGGAGAAGCAGGCTCCATGCACCGGGAGCCCGACGTGGGATTCGATCCCGGGTCTCCAGGATCGCGCCCTGGGCCAAAGGCAGGTGCTAAACTGCTGCGCCACCCAGGGATCCCTTTTTATTTTTTTAAAAGATTTTATTTATTTATTCATGAGAGACACAGAGAGAGAAAGAGAGAGAGAGAGAGAGGCAGAGACATAGGCAGAGGGAGAAGCAAGCCCCTCGTAGGGAGCCCGATGAGAGACTTGATCCCCAGACTCCAGGATCACGCCCTGAGCTGAAGGCGGTGCCAAACTGCAGAGCCACCCATGGATCCCCCTATGTTGAACTTTTTAAAGACACTCCCGATGGTCTTCTAAAGTGGTTGTACTGTTTGACTTGTCCATCAGTGAGGTATGAGAGTTCCAGTCCCTCCACATCCTACTCAACTTTTGATGTGGTCAGTCTTTTCTGTTTTAGTCATTCTGGCATCACTCTGTGGTCTTAATTTGCATTCCCCTGATGACTAATGAACTCCTCTTGTGGGCTTATTTAGAATTTCTTTAAAGATAGCTCTTCCCCAACCCCTTCACTGTCCAGTGTCTTTCAAACTCCATTATTTGAAAAACTATTGAATAGATGTGCAAGGGAAACACTGATGGCAAAATCTGCTAGAAATATAAAGAGCTCTGTGAGTATAAAAGCAAGCAAGTGCTCAACCTCAGAACCTCTCCCTTAATTTTGGTTTCCCAGGACTGAGCAGCTAAGGACATGCTTGTTTTCAGAAGAAGCTAAGATCATGTCTGACTTGAGATCAGAATATCTTGGGAAGGTGGTTTATGTTATGTTATGTTATGTTGTTATGTTATGTTATATTATGTTATGTTATGTTATGTTATTTATTTATTTAAAGTAGGCTCCATGCCCAATGTGGGACTCAAACTCACAACCCTGAGATACAAGAGTCATGTGCTCTACAGACTAAGCCAGTCAGGCACTCCAAGGTCAGAATATTTTAATGATACATTTATCTGGTTGAATAATCGTTTTCACTGCTACCATGTATAAGTTACCCACTAGGCTCTAGGAACCTCATATGCACAAGGTGTGTCTAATTTTTTTTTTTTTTTTAAGATTTTTAAGTAATCTCTACATCCAGTGTGGAGCTCAGTCTCACAAACCCGAGATCAAGAGTTGTCCGCTCCGGGATCCCTGGGTGGCGCAGCGGTTTGGCGCCTGCCTTTGGCCCAGGGCGCGATCTTGGAGACCCGGGATCGAATCCCACATCAGGCTCCCGGTGCATGGAGCCTGCTTCTTCCTCCGCCTGTGTCTCTGCCTCTCTCTCTCTCTCTGTGACTATCATAAATAAATAAAAATTAAAAAATTAAAAAATATATATACCTACGTCTTTGATGATTAACATCTAACACTGTCATGTACTTTAAAAAAAAAAAAAAAAAAAAAAGAGTTGTCCGCTCCACTGACTGAAAGAGCCAGGGGCCCCCAGCATGTCTAATCTTTACAATTGCCCTGCAAGGTTATTGTGTGATCTCCATTTGGTGGACTCTGAAAATCAGAGATGTGAATTCCTTTGATAACACCACACAGCTACACCTCCATGCGCATGCACACAATGGGATAGCATTCAGCCATAAAGAGGAATGAAGTGCTACATACACTACGCTACAACATAGATGAACCTCAGAAACTCATGTTAAGTGAAAGAAGCCAGACATACTGTGTGGCTCCATTTGTATGAGATATCCAGAATGGGTAAATCTATATTTATAGACAGCAGACTGATGGTTGCCAGGGGCTGGGGGAGAGGTGAATGGGGAGAAATTGTTAAATGAGTATGAGATTTTCTTTTGGGGTGACAAAAATGGTTTGGAACTAGATGGAGGGACACCTGCGTGGCTCAGCAGTTGAGCATCTGTCTTTAAAATAAATAAATAAATCTTTTTTCTTTAAGATTTTATTTATTTATTCATGAGAGACAGAGAGAAAGAGAGAGAGAGAGAGAGGCAGAGACACAAGCAGAGGGAGAAGCAGGCTCCATGCAGGGAGCCTGATGTGGGACTCAATCCTGGATCTCCAGGATCACACCCTGGGCTGAAGGCAGGCACCAAACTACTGAGCCACCCAGGAATCCCTAAATAAATCTTTTAAAAAATGAACTAGATGGAGGTGGTGGTTGCACCTCATAAATTTATTTTTTTAATTTAAATTTTTAAGAGATTTATTTATTTGAGAAAGAGTGAGCACAATCCAGGAAAGGAGCAGAAGGAGGACAAGCAGACTCACAGGGGCTCAATCTCACGACCCTGAGACCATGACTTGAGCCAAAACTGAGTTGGATACTTAGTCGACTGAGCCATCCAGGTGCCCTCGTCGTAAATTTAATCAGTGCCACTAAGTTATATACTTTAAAGTGGCTAATTTTATGTTATACGAATTTTACCTCGGTAAAATTAAAACAGCCACAACTCTACCTTAGAGCCTCTTCCTCATTGGTGAGCATAATTTTGCCATTAGTGATTTAGTCCTCTGGATTGTGAAGCCTCCAGAACCTGGACCCAACCTTTTCTCCCCCAGAAAATTTCCCATGAGAATTCCAGAGCAGAAAGGGAGAAAATAGCAACATGGCTTAGCAGGCCAGCACTGGAATCAGGCTGTATGAGTTCAATTCCAGGCAGTTCCATACCCTCATCTGTAAAATGGGGATGATAATGTTACCAACCTCATGGGGTTGCTCTGAGAATAGAATGAAATCATTCAGGGAAAGCATATGAGCAGATGTCACATTTACTTATGAGCTGTATTGTTAAGGCAGGCCACCTTCCCCTACTATCAGCCATATGGTAAATATTTATTGAGCCCAGCACTCTTCTAGGCTCTGGGGATCCAAGTGGGAGCAAGAATAACAATAGTTCCTTTCTTCTTGGTGCTCACATTCCAATTGGTGGGTAAGACAATAGACAAAGGAAGTAAAATACCTAGTACATTAGCTGGTGGTATATGGTAAGGAGAGAAAAATAAGTGAGGGACAGGAAGTTTGGGGGAAAATTTTAAACTAGCTGGCTGGAGAAGGTTTCCCTCTGTGATAACCCCAGGAAAGTGAGGTGTATCCATTTCCTACTGCAGTTCTAACAAACCTAATGGCTTACACAACGCAAATATAATACACAACACAATATAATACTTTACAGAAATGTAATACAAACACAAATGTAATACTTTAAATTTTATTTATTTATTTATGATAGAGAGAGAGAGAGAGAGAAAGAGAGGCAGAGACATAGGCAGAGGGAGAAGCAGGCTCCATGCACCGGGAGCCCGACGTGGGATTCGATCCCGGGTCTCCAGGATTGCATCCTGGGCCAAAGGCAGGCACTAAACCGCTGCGCCACCCAGGGATCCAATACTTTATAGTTCTTAGGGTCAGGAGTCCAAAATGGGGTCTTGCTGGGCTGAAATCAAGATGTTAGCAGAGCTATGCTTCTTCTGGAGGCTCCAGGGGAGAATCCATCCTCTTGCCTTTTTTGGCTTCTAGAGACCTCACCTTCCTTGGTTTGTGATCCTATATTATTCTGTTTTCCTTCTGTCATCACATGGCCTTCTTAGACTTTCCTGCCTCTCTCTTTTCCTTATAAGGACGTTTTTGATGACACTAGGCCCACCTCAATAATCCAGAATAATCTTCCCATCTCCTTAATTTAACCACATCTACAAAGTCCCTTTGCCACATCAGGTAACATAACCACAGGTTCCAAGGATTAGGACCTGGAACTCTGGGCATCCCATTATTCTGTCCACCATGTAAGACACAGTACCAAGAAGAAGTGGGAACAGCAAGTTCAAAGGCCCTGAGGCAGGGCTCCTCTGGCAAGTTGGAGACCAGTACAAATGCTGTGGAGTGGGCTAGGACTGCATGACCTCTCACAAGGCAGAAAGGTGAAGGAGGTGAGTGGCTCTTGCAAGCCTTCATGGGTCCCGGTAGGGACTTTGACCTTTCCTTGAGTGAGATGGAAGGTGAGGGACTGTGGTCCTACAGGTTTTAGCAGGACCCCTCGGGCTGTTGTGTGGACAAAGGACTACCCATGAGGAGGCTGCTACAGCCACCAGGTGAAAGGCTGGGGGCTGGGCTGAGGCAGCAGAGCGAAGTGGCAAGACAGGTCTCATTCAGGATTTTGAAAGTCAGATCACAAGGAACCACTTAAGAGTCAGAAGTAGAGAGACATGCTGCAAGAGGGGCGTTAGGGATGTGTCCAGGGGTTTTTGGCCTGAGCAACTGGAAGAATTAAGATGCTTTTTAGGATGAGGATGACCACAAAACGTGCAGATTTGGGACTGCCGTGAGAAATCAGGAATTTGCTCCAAGATGTGTGCTGGGAACCCAGATGGAGACAGGAGCAGTTGGTCAGATGTGGAAGTCTGGAGGTCAGGGTAGGGGTCTGGAGGGATTTGTTTGGGAGATCTCACCAGATATGTAGGTAGAATTTAACGTCAGAGCCAGATCTCTGAGGAATGTGTGCAGAGATGAGAGGACAGCCTCCAAGGGAGACAACAAAAGGGAGCTGGACCTACCAAAGCAGCCCTGTAGCTATGAGCCAGAAGCTGTCTCCCCTGCAGGAGGCTGGGCAAGGTCTGCTCCAGAGGTCTGCCCCCACCCCACCCCCACCACCCTGCTCTCCCAGCATGACTTCCCTCTGGCCTCACCTCCAGCCAGACTTTAATAAAGACTCAGTTCAGGCAGCCCGGGTGGCTCAGCGGTTTAGCGCTGGCTTCAGCCCAGGGTGTGATCCTGGAGACCCGGGATCGAGTCCCACATCGGGCTCCCTGCATGGAGCCTGCTTCTCCTCTGCCTGTGTCTCTGCCTCTCTCTGTGTGTCTCTCATGAATAAATAAAACCTTAAAAAAAAAAAAAAAACAACAGATTCAGTTCATTACCTCCCCTCTGCCAGGTGGCTATGCTGACCACCTGGACTGAGCTGGGTGTCCCTCTGCTCAGCTCCCACAGGATCTGCAGCTCCCACATTGGACAACTCCCCACCCCCAGCCTCTTTCCATGGCGGAGTCTCCCACTGGGCTAGGCAAGCTTCCTCCTTTCTGCATCCAGGGAGCCCAGCTGGTGTGAGGCATCAGAAGGGACTCTTGTGAAAAACACCTGGCCACACCTGGTCCTGCTCCGCTGATGCTCCAGCCCCTAGGGTTCCCAGGCCTTAGTGGGGACCCTTAAACGCTGCACCTACTGACACTCATTGAGTATTTCCTAAATACCAAGGAAAGGGGCCATGGACTTGGGTCCAAGCCCGACTTCTGGCACTTTCAAATATTCTGGACTTCAGGCTCCCATCTCTAAAATGGAAGTGATACAGGCCCCTCACTCATTGTGATATTTGGGAAAGTGTTCAGCAAACTGGAAAGCAGCCTGGCAAATCAGAGTTACCAGAGCTTGAGGCTTTTCCTTGGCAGCTGATTCAGGGCACGTGACTGGACCTGCGTGACCCGCCCCACGCCACGTGAGGTCTTCTAGTTGTTTTTTTTTTCAAGCTGCTTGGAGAATGAGCAGAGTCCTCCTCTGGCAATGGGAAATGGGGAATGAGTGGGGCCCAGCCTTGGTGGAAACTCTCACACACGCATGGACATTCACGAGTGTTTCCAGTGACTAAGGGCCACATGAAGCAGTTGGCTGGACCCTTCCTGAAACCTGTCCCAGAATGGCTTGGCCTGCAGCACTGCTCTGAACCTCCTCAGCCCCACTACCCCACTTCTATGGGGGTGAGCCCCTTCCCTGCACCCAGGGCAAGGGACCCAGGATACCTCTTTCGCTAAGCAGCAGGCAACACACAGGAGGTTCAGCATGTGAGGCAGTTTATTGACATTTACTTGCCCAGATGACTTTTCCTCACTGTTATGGGAGTTAAAAGAATTGAGGGGAAAGGGGACGTGTACAGATGAAGCCAAAAGGCACACACTGAATATGCCATGATGGGCTGAAAAGAGGTTGCTCTGAGACTGACAAGCCCCCCATTTCAGAGGCTAAGAAAGTTTGAGCCCAAGAACATGCACTCATGTAGCCAAATCCCTTCTGTCTGCCAGAGGAGAACCAGGCAAACCCTGGCCGGCCAGCCTGCCTGCTGGCTCTGCCACCAGGCATCTTCGGACCTGGCTGTCATGCTTGTGAGACCACTGACATCGCAGTAGCCATGGCGTCCTGACCTAAACAAACAGGGAAGGCCTGGCCTGACCCCATCTGTATGGCAGAGACAAAGGTGACTGATTAGCAGATCTGTGGTGCACAAGTGATGGGAGGGGCGGTGTGTGTCAGCATGAGATCACGACTCTAAAATGCAATGTAAATCCACAAGGTATGGGTCTGAAGGTTGGACATAATGATTAAGTATGGAAATGTCACTCAGAGCTGACCCAACTTCTGGACAGACAGACTTCTTGCACAGCCTCTGCACACAGGGTTTAGTCCCTGTGGCTCTAAACTGTCTCAGAAGCAGAAGGAAGAGGAAGTGGTAGGCTGCCCAGCTGGGGCCTGGGGACTGTCATGATTGTCCAGATATCTGTGGTCAGAGAGTGGCCCAGCCACCTCAGCCCTGACCCTGGGACGTCGGAGGGAACAGGACGTTGAGTCCCAGGAGGGCTCCCCGCCGAGGCCCCTGCCTCGCCCGCCTGGCTCTACAGGCCTCCTCTTCTATCGCTTCTTCTTTGCCTCCTTCTTGGGCCTCTTGCTGGCGGAAAGAGCAGCAGTCTTGGGCTTCCTCGTCACCTCCGCACTTCTGGGCTCAGAGGGCTCTGCCTCCTGCGTAGCAATAGAAAGGAGAGTCCTATTTAGACAAGTCAAGTCTGACACCAGCAAAACAAGGTCATGTCTGAAAGGAACTTTACAAACTAAAGCACACTGGCCCAGAAACACCGGGGATAGGAACCATCATCGCTGGGACCCAGGAGCCTCAGACCTGAGGGGCTGCCCCAGCCCCCAACCCAGGGAGCAGGGTGGTTCTCCGTGAAGAACAAAGGAAGATGCTCCAGAGCAGGAGGAAGCCTTTGGAGCCTTGGAGGCCTGGGTAGAATTTAAGCCCCTCCACATGCCAGCCAAGTGAACTGTGGGCAACTCACTTCCTCTTCTTGTGCCTTGGTTTACCCCCCTGTGAAATGGAAATAGTGACGTATGCTATGGAGGGCTGATGCGAGGAGGCCGCCCAGGGGCTGGCTCCTCACAATGCCTACATCCCCACATACCAGGGGGTGAGGTGCCAGCTGCGGGGCAGACCCACTGCAGCTCGCTCTCCTTCTAGCCCTGTGGTCCTCTTCCTCCCACTCAACGCAAAGCATGCCAGGGCTTGGAGGGGTAGAGAGCGCTGGCCTGCAGGTGGGCAACCACTACACTGTTCTGTGGGGCCTGGCGGAGGCAGCCGTCAGGGAGGGCAGAGGGCAGCCTTGGGGCAGAACTCCAGACTCTCCCTACAACCCAGGCAGCCCCAGTTTTTATATGTGTCCCGTTCCTTATAAGATTTGGTTTATACAAAGGCTCTACTTCTTTAAAAAAAAAAAAAAAAAAAAGGGTTGAAAACCATAGACCCAGCCCTGGCCTTCACTGCACGGGTGAAGACAGTGGACTCCGGGGAAGGGACTCAGTGTGCCACAGCCACAAAGGCTCATGTCAGAGATGAATCTGGAAGTGACTCAGTCTTGTAGTGCTCCCTCCTCCCTCGGGAGATAAGTCCCAGTGTGCCTTGGTTGGGCAGGATGTTATAGTGAAGTGTGTCTGGCCTGGAGAATACTGACCACAGTCCCCGGGTGTCCTCTGGCCACAGGTGGACTTCACTTGGCTTCCAGCATTTATCTTTAAGAATTTGAGCCAACTGGTAATTTCCCATTCAACCTGGACTCCTAGCTTTTCCGGAAAACATTAAAGGCCTGGCAATGCCAGCCCCTAATCTCCTGGTAGAAGAAATGGATTGGGCAGTGGCTGACCCTTTATTCAAGTGCCCACACTCCCCAACGGCCCCAGCATGACAGAAACACAAAACGTTTCTCAGTACCTGTGTCCTTCTATTAAAAATGGGAAAATATAAAGCAGACTAAGAATACTAAGAAGGAGCACATTTCTGGAAGAGAAAATTATTTCCTCGGTTTAACTGGCCAACTCCCAGCTTCCAGCTTGCTTTGCTCTCTATCCTTCCCTGGCCTGTGCCTCAAGCCTCGGGCTGACCAAGGAGGCGTGGCCGGGGCTGGGAAGGGCGGCCCACACCTTAGTGGGGCCTACTCTAGAGGTCTCAGCTCCCTCTTATCAGCCATCACTGCTTCCACTCCACCCTGCCAGCGGAGACACTAGGGGGAAAGGCCCAGCCCAGTCCCAGTACCCACAGGTGATCCTCCCAAGATAACAAGGGGGCCAGCCCCTCCCCAGCCAGCTCCCTAATGGAAACACTGGGCTCCCCCAGCCTGTCAACTTGCAGAGATACTTTAAACTTGGCCAAAGAAGGGAAAGAAAAAAAAAAAAGGAAGAGAGAAAAAAGAAGAAAGCCCATTAGAAAGACAAACAAACAAAACCAAACCTCAGAGGAGCCAGCATGTCAAGTGCACAGGCTGAGGGCTGCAGAGCGGAACAGCGAGGCTAGTGTTGAAGGCAAATCACAGGGCACGGTCTCTGGAGACCTTGGGAACTGGAAACTGTCCCCAGTGCACTACCTACGAGGCCGGGGAAACTAACTGGTCAGTCTCCCAGTGCCCTAGACAAACAGGCCCTGATCGGGTGAATGGTTTACGCACAGGGAACTTGCCAAGCCTGCCAGGATCTCCAGAGCTCCCAACCCTCTAAACTCAAAAGCTAGGTGCCTCCTCTGGTTTCAGTAGGCCCCAGTGCAGAATCCACAGGGATGGTGACAACCACCTGCCAGCCACAGTGCTTCCCTCATTCCACCAACCCTTTCTTAGGGGCCTCATTCATTCTGGTCCCTCCCAGACCTCTCCTGAGACCTTTTCCTGATCCAGCTCTCTGTCAGCTGCCAGGGACTGGCCTCTTCCAGGTACCTCCAACTCCACTGTCCCAGACCAAGCATGGCGCCTTCTCTGGTAGGCCAGGCCCTTCTCCCCACTGTCCCAGTGACCCCACTACTCTCTCCTCCCAACTGTCCAGTCACCACATCCCGATGATTCGACCCCTTCTGCCTCTTGACATGGTCACTCTCTCTAGCACCCAAGTCCCAACTTCAGTTCTTCCACTGCTAACCAACCTCCCTGCTTTATGCCATGCCTCGTGCAGATACTCTCACCTTAAACCTTCCAGGGGCTCTCCATCTCCCACAGCCTAATGCCCCACACATGGCATGGCATCTAAGGAGGCCACATTTCCAGCTTCTTCTGGGCTTTTCTCCAGACCATACTGGGTCAGGTGCCAGGGCTTCCACTGGTCACCCCTAACAAGAGAAATACCCTTCTTAGCCACCCAGCAAACCCCTCCCTGTGGTTTGGCCCAGCCTAACACACTTCTGCTCGCCATCTAGCCTTCCTTCCCTGCTCCTCTATCTCTAGCAGGGCACATCCCTTCCTCCACCCCTACCTCCACTACTGAGGAACTGCAGAGTGCCACATCACACGTTACCACAGTTAAATGTTCTTGTGCTGGTCTCCCCTACTAGCTTGTAAACTCCTTGGGACAGCTTCAACTGTGAATGACTGAAGGAATGAAGAAAGAAAATAAAAAGAAAAAAAAGAAAGAAAGAAAGAAAGAAAAAAAGAAAAAAGAAAAAAGAAAGAAATGGAAGACCAAGCAACATCTTGGGATTGAAGTTATGGGAACTTCACTCTTATTTATCGTCATGAAAATAGAATACTTAAGGGCACCTGGCTGGTTTAGTCGGTGAAGCATGTGACTCTTGATCCTGGGGTTGTGAGTTTGAGCCCCACACTGGGTGTGGAGATTACTTAAATAAATAAATATCTACAAATATAAATACACACACACACACACACACATATATATGTACATATAAAAAACACTTAGGACTAGGTCTCAGTTTTCCCATGGGCACAGAGGACACAAGCAGATTTCAAACCCAATACACATTCCCTAAAGTATGGCTAGTCATAGCCACCAGTAATAACAAGAGCCACAACAGCTGCTACTGTTATTTACAGTGTGCCAGGCCCTGGGCTATGTGGCATGGACACATTTTAGCCTCGCAAAGTGTCATGACAAGTCCCACTGTACAGACAAACGAAGAAACGCTCAGAGAAGTTATGTGACTTGCCTAAGGAGTCAGGGGGTGAGCAGCAGAGGCAGGATGAGTCTGTCCTGTGTGTCCTAGGGACCTCAGGGCTGGGGACCAAGAATGAGTTAACTGTTAAGTCCACCCTCTATTTAGCAGCTCCTAGACCCACAGGCTGCACAGTTGACAGGAGAACAACAAGAACAGCTTGTTCTAGATTCTGCTGATGGGTTACTCAGACCCCTTGTTTGTGACTGAATTTCTGACAGGAGTCAGGAGAGTGGGTCAGGGCTCCTCGCGCCGGCTTTGTTCTTTATGGCTGAAAGTAGCTCTCTGTGGGTGTGTGTACATATTACAGCCATCGAGTCATCTGAATGTATTATCAGTCTCCTCCTCACCCCAGAACTCCTCCTCCCTTTCCCACCTCAGTTTCTGGCATCATCACTCATCCAGTTACCCAAGCTAGAAACCTCCAAGTCACTTCTGGGTTCTCGCCATTCCCTCGTGCCCCCATTTCCAGTGCACCCCCAGGCCCTGCACATTCTACTTTCCCAGGGGCTCTCGACTCGGCCCGGTCCTTCTGTACAGACAGTACTGCACCAGGCCAGACCCCATGGCCTCCCGCCTGCCCACCCTCACCGTGTCAGCCCCCAACACGTTCTTCCCACCATCCACCACGCAGATAGATGTTGGTCTAGTCTAAAACAACAGTCCTGACCATGTCTGTCTTCTGCCTTAAATGTGTTCCTGGTCCCCCTCTTCGTAGGAGGCAAATTCCAAGAGCTTCCTGGTGGCCTCCAGGGTCACTCCACTCAGTGCTGGCCCTGCCTCCTGGCATGCCCTCTCGTGCAGCCCACTGTCACTCCAAGCTACCAGCCCGCCAGTACTGGCCACATGCTTTGTTCCTTTTCCTGCTCTGCCAAGGCTCCCAGAACTCCCCCTACTTACATGTACCCAGTGCGTACAGGTTCTGTGCCAGACACCACGGGGTAATGAAGAGAACACACGCCTAGCGACGCGCACCAAACACCCACTCACTAAGCTTCCATCACCCTAATGAGCCAGCCACTATAAGTCCATTTTACAAAGCAAAGAAACTGAGGCTGAGTCTCAGTGACTGATCCAGTAGGGTGCAGCCAAGTTCCCCCCAAGCTACAGGGAAGCAAAAGCAGCTCTTAAGCACATGATTCAGATGCTGGGTGGGGTCCTAGTCACGAAGAGCTATAGCTCCAAAATTTTAGCTAGCAGGAACGACCGAGTGATGGCTGCCTTTTAATTACTCTTCAAATGCATGTTGTTGGTACAAGCTAGGCAGACTCCTAGTACTAGAGCCCCACCTTTAAATCTGGGAACTCTGAGCCTCATCTGAAGCAAGTATTAAGTTTCTTCAGCAATCACGCCGTCAGGAGTAAAAGAAAACCTCCCCCCCCACCCCCGCAGGTGGTTCCTGGCTCTGCGGAGGCGCCAGTCCTCTGTGGACACAGGCCTCATCAATAATGAAGTAGTTCCACAGCTGCTTACGAGGCCAGAAAATTGCTGCTATTCATCAGATTCAAATAATCGAATCTGTGCCACAATGCATCAAATCCCTTCCGGCAGGGAAAGCACTCAGAATTTTATGATTTCCACTATACAGTTGAGTGTGGATTTAGTCTGATAAATCAGAACAAAGCACCATTCCATACAGACTGAAACCACTCTTTCCTCTCAAGTGGTCCAGGGAAAGAAAACCACAGTGCTACGTGCATAGATCCTCACACACCTTACCTCACTTGATCCCCAGGAACTCTGGGTTGGGTATGCATGCCCTCCTTCTATAGCGCAGGACACAGGCTTAGGGACACGAAAGGTGGGCCACACTCAGACCAGGTGTGCCTTTGTCCCAGGCCCTGGGCAGGGTGGGGTCTGAGACCTCGCAGAGGTGGACCTAGCCCTGACCTTGAGAGGACAGGGCTAGCTGAAACAGGCAGTGGGGGAGGCCCTCCATGTGGGCTCAACAGGCGAATGAAGACACAGTGTCCGGGACGTGCCTGGCAGGCAAGAGAACGGTGATTACAGAGAACAGCCTCGGAGCTTATTCCAGACACAATTCAGCACGACTACAGGCCCTTCCCACTGGCTGGTCTGCGGCTCTTTGTGTGTCCGGCTGTCTCTCCCATGAGATGGTATACGTCTCAAAACTGTGTTTATACCATCACCCTGCCCACCACACAGCAATCTCTCCAGGAGGGCTCGTTAAGTAAAAAACACCCTGCCACCCAGTTCAACTGTGAACTACTCCCAAGGTTAAAAAAATACAGGGCAGAAACTGCAAAGTTAGTTCTACGAGCCTGTCTCCTAAGGTGTTGAGAGTAGGTATAATATACACTTGCCCGAGTTAATTATTTACTCTGGCAGCTTCAGACAGAGTTTTCCAAAAGGGTCCAGAACTTCTAGGCCACTGCTGGGAAGGCTCCATCCTTTCCAGGGTTCCAAAAGTGCAGAGCTTTTTGGCTGACAGTGACATCTATGTGGGCATCACACTGAAAGCCACCACTTTTCTATCAATTCTGTGAGTTCTCACTGGATCTCACTGGGCATCAGCTGTCTCTGCCTGGCAGCTCTGCCCTTTCTCTGTCCCATGTAGTTCTAGGGGGGGGAGTCTCATTCACTGTGGCCACAGGTGTGGCCACTTAAACGTGGCCTGGCCAGAAATGGTACCCACTGCTCCTTCCCACCTGTGGGGCAAGGTGTAAGCATGTGGTCAAGCCAGAGGCCTTCCAGGGGACCTGGAAAGTGAGCATAGGCAGAGAGATGGCTTCTCTTGCTTGTGAATCATGAGCAATGAGGATGCAGCTGGGACTGCTGCAGCCACCTCCTGGACACGTGGCGAGGGCCTACAAAGGAGGCCAACGCTCACAGGAAAGCCAGGAGACTGAGACAGAGCCCTGAAGACCTTGTGAGCCTCTGAACCCAGCTGTGCCTTGAAACTCTCAGTTTTAAGAACCAATACAATTTCTTTCTGGAGAAACTGCTGGAGGTGAGTTTCAGAACTTTCAACAGAGAGTCCTCATGACTGCAAAAAGAGACTGTGATGGTCCACATCGAGACAGCAGGGTGCAAGTGAAGGTACCGGCCTCAGTGCTGACAGCAGTTGGGGAGATGTGACACATACATGTGGAGAGATGGGAACAGTCAGCAATCAAATTCTGTGATTCACTGCCGGATGAACCATTACTATCTGCTTCGTGAGTCGCTGAACTAAAAGTCAACACCCACTTGCTCAGGGTTAACTGGATCAACATTCTGTGTAGAAATGCATCCAAAAGAGACTGGGAGTAAGCTCCAACAGGCCTTTGGGGAAGGGGGGGGAGAGAGGCTCACTACCTATATTTCCTCACCACCCACTCCTGAAACTCCTGGAATTTAGCTCCCACCTCATTAAAGTACCACACCTCACTCTCAGAACAGCTATAGCCTGTCTTCCCAGAAAATATGTCTGAGTGTAAAAACATCACATTTTTGTTCACAGTTTCAGGGAGCTTGCAGACTTCTGAAGCCTATCCAGGGACCCCCTAGGGATCTAGGAACTCTGTTAAAAACTTTGTTCTACTGCAGCAGAACTCTGGAGGGCTGCTTTTCCTTGTCACACCACCTCCGTGGGGACCGGGTTGTACATGTGCTCTCTCAGACGACGGCAGTTTTCTGAGATACCGCAGTCCTCTCTGCCCACTGCTCTGCCCTGTCCTCTGTGAGCCACCAGAACAGAGACCCCAGCTTTGTCTGCACAGCACTACTGCTCCTTTGGGACATGGCCTGCCCTTCCACCCCGAAGAGATCACACCACAGGACTCTCCCCTCCCATCACACTGGCCCTCGCTGTCCCAAGGTGGGTCAGCTACAGTTCCTTCCCTGGACATTCTGGAACTGGGGCCAAGCAAGAAGGCAGCCTCCAGATGCCGCAGCTGAAAGACATAAACTCTAGAAGCTACTTTAGTAGCCATGTTTCATCTCACCGCAGAGACAGTGAGCAGAGGAAACAGGGCCCTGGTATAAGTGAAAGACAGGAGATAGACAGGGAGGGGAGACCAAGGGGATGCAGATGGTGAGTGACAGGGTACCTGGTTCTCACCCCTTCCAGAGGCCCAGCTGCATGGGACAGCATGTACATCTTTTCAGGATATCCACACTGCACAGAAACTACTTCAAGCAGGTTGGGAATGCCCCAAGCTCAGGCCTTTCTTGAATCCTAATTTCCCTTGAAAAGCTCAGTAATTCACTCTTAAGGTTTCAAGGAGTTAGCCATGTAGATATAATAATCCCCAGGTCTCTATCCCCAACTTCTCACTCGTTCTTTCCTTCCCATTCGGATGTCTTGCTATTATTTCAAACTTAATGTAAAACTGAATATCACCTACCCTCCCAAAATTGGTCTGTGCTTCAGGGAAACAGTCTAAAGACTAGACCAGTGGCTGCATAATTGAATCACCTTGGCACTTCAAGAAAATACCAATGCAGGCTACAGTGAACAACAAAATCAGAATCTCTTTGGGAGCAACCCAGGCCTTTGGAAATCCCCCAGGCAGGTGAAGACAGATGGAGAATCATGGACCAGCTCAAGAACTCCCCAGGCTCTTGCTCACAGCAGACATCAACAATCAATTACTTTACCTGGAGCCTAGGAGCAGGCCCAGAACCCATTCACTGTGGCCACCACACACTCCACCAGACTTGGCATGAGAGATGACATGTATCTGCCATCCTAGGCTAGACAGAAATGGTGTAAGGATCTACTATCTCATATTTTAGGATCCAGCCGACAAGAAAATGCTTGGATTAAGTGTGGCTCAGGCCTCAATCAGGCTCACACAAATGTTTGTTTTCTCAGGTCTTGGTTTAATAAGGTGTTGACAAGAACACGTTCTCCTTTGGCTTAGGACTGGAAGGACTTTAGTTTTGATTTAGCAAACTGGTTCTTGCTCCCACTATGAAAAGAAGGGGGTGGGGTGGGAAGCATTTGTATGTGTTCCTTTTTTCTTCCCTGATTACCCCCAAAAGAGCTTTCAAATAATCTGCTAAGTATTGAAGTACTGAAGTCATAAACTAGTTGCAAAAAATCGGCTTACTGGAACAACAGGAAAGACATTCTTTTGCTTTTCAAAGGCTTTCCCATCATCTAGAGCCAAAAATATTATCTTCTGACCCAAAAAGCCACTAATAAACCTTGTTCCTATAGGCCAAGCAAAAGGGATGATTTTGCCCTAAGCGAACTGGCAAAGAGAGCAAGACTGTTCTCTGGGTCCTCCCACCCCCATTTCTACCCTCTCCTACCTCCTGGCACCCTCCATTTCAAGTGACACCTTCCACTTCCCTCCTGCCCTCAGGCTGCCCGAGGTTCCCACCAGCTATCCCCACAAGCACCCTTCCTCAAGACCTCCCTGGTCCCAAGTAAAATCTTCTTCTTTTCACCATTGCCATCCAAATTCCAAATCCCAGCTAGCTGCCAGGCTCAACCTCTGAACAGTCTCAGCACTCACCCTCTCTTCATGAGACTGTGCACAGAATATTGTGTTCCCTTCGGTGGATTGGGAATGTGGGGAGTAAGAGAAGATTGCGTTATGGGGGCACACTGAGGAAAGCCGGCAGTAGAATCCCTGCATAATTGGGGGCCATTTGTTGGCCTGATGTGCCAGTAAAAAGCTTAATTACCAGTACTGTAATTTTTGTTATTGATCCATTGAAAAGCTTTTAAAAAAAGTTAAAAACCATAAGCTTCAGTTATGAAGACAATTCACCTAGGTGAGCCTTATTCTGTTAAACTGAAAGATAAATTAAAACGAGACGTTATATACTATATTCATATTTCAAAAGATGAGGGAGGCTGTTGTCCCAAATTAACCTCTAAATGGCAGAGTGGGAGAGTGGGGGGAACAGGAACAGGCACACAGCTGAGCCCTTTGTCAACTCCTTGCCTTAAAATGCCTCAACTCACTGCACCACTAAGAGCCTCAAAGAGATGAGTAAAAGGCACCCCCTTTGCCTTGTTTGCTAAACTGACCCAGGCCTCTGTGCCCAGCCTGGAAGAGTTAAGAACACGACAGGAGGTGAGCAGCAACAATCCAAAAGGCCACACATCTCTGACTCTACATCTCTGCCTATAAAATAAAAACATTCATCACCTCCTTCCCTTGGGACTCTTAGTAGGCTTCATCAGTGGCCAATGACAGTAAAAATGTTTGTTATTTATAATACCCAATAGCATGCCATGTCTGTGAGGACAGAGCCCCAGAGCAGAGGGATTACGTTTTTAGAGTGTGATACAATTGTCGGTGGAAAAACTCCAATCATGACCTCCTTCTCAAAGTACCAGAATAAGAAACGGAGATGGACAGAACCTTCAGAAGCCATGGGTCTGTCCATAGTCACCAAGGTTTCCTGGCCCTCACTGGCTGTGCCTCCCCGCCCACCCCATAAATGCTGCAGCTCATAAATAAATAAATAAATAAATAAATACATACATACATACATACATACATAAAAATAAATAAATAAATGCATGCTGCAGCTCTTCGTGGCTGCAGCCCACGAAGAGCTGCAGCCCAGGTCTTCTGCTCATCTCATCCCAGATTCTTGCCCCAGAGACCTCAACCTCACTGCTCAGCTTCAATTACATCTCAACTCTCACAGTTGATCAGCATTTAGCCCAGACCCTCCTCCTGCTAGAGACCTGTGGATCCAACCACTTATGTGGCACAACCAACTGGTATCTTAAAGGCACCTATTTAAAACTGAACTCAGGACACCTGGGTGGCTCAGCAGTTGAGCGTCTGCCTTCAGCTCTGGGTGTGATCCTGGAATCCCAAGATCGAGTTCCACATCGGGCTTCCTGCATGGAGCCTGCTTGTCCCTCTGCCTATGTCTCTGCCTCTCTCTTGCTGTGTCTCTCATGAATAAAGAAAATCTTTCAAAAAATTAATAAATAAAACAACTCATTAGCATGCTTCTTCCCCAGCTCCACCCCAAGCTGCTCCTTTGCCAAGGCTCCCCATTGCATCAGTAAATCGCTGTAATCCTCCCGGCTACATGAGCAGGATCTCTGGGACACAGTCACCTCCAAGAAAAATGGATCTCCAGAATATACTATATGTTAAGTGAAAAGAGAAACATGGGAAACTGTATTTTTTTTAAGTTTTATTTATTTATTCACAAGAGACAGAGAAAGAGGCAGACACACACGCAGAGGGAGAAGCAGGCTCCATTCAGGGAGCCCAATGCAGGACTCGATCCTGGATCTCCAGGATCATGCCCTGGGCCAAAGGCAGCGCTAAACCGCTGAGCCACTTGGGCTGCCCTGGGAAACTGTATTTAATAGTATGCCATCTTTTATGCATCAAAAGGGAGAATGTTTATATATATACATATGTATGTATATCCACACCACACACACATATATGCATTTGCTCATGTTTTAATAAAAAACAAAAGAATCAAAATAATAAAAATTATTACTTATGGAGTAAGGAAGGAACTAAGGTGGAGGATATTGAGATTAAAGGAGACTTCTGTTTCTAAAGACAATTGTATCTTGTATCATTTTGACTTTGGGAAATATTATACATAAATTTCTACATAATTTTTAATTAAATCAAAACAGAAACAAATCCTTAAAAATTCACAATAAGTTGAAGCAAGTTAGCCTAACTGTATATCACAATGGGAATATAACTATATGAAGAAAAGAATTACTAAACCCAGTATTCTGACCATACATTCCTACTGGGGCATATTTTTAAGGCCAGAAAGAACCACAAAGAAACCTTATATTTCATTTTGAGTCTTACTGTCAGTAGTAAAAAACAATGTAGTTATTTTTAAATTATAATATATTTTAAGTGTATGGAATAGAGTCAACATAAAAAAACCCTGCTATCTTTAGGCAAGTCTACTTGCAAGGTTGGCCCTTGGCTGGCACCAGGAAAACTGGATTCTGGGTGGTTCTCACAATTCCTAGAACTGGTAAGAGTAACTCACTGCACCTAAACCAAACAATATGGTTTATGCCGAATACCGGCTTTCCTTCTGGAAGCCTGGAGTTCTGGTCCATAAGCAGAGGGTGCTTGTGTGACCCATCTCTAAGAAAAGTCCTAGGCAATGAGCCTCAAATGAACTTCCCTGGTGACATTATTTCACACAACTTGATGAGGCTCCCATTGAGACCATTTGAGCACAAAAAAAATCTAAAAACATATCAAATATATAAAAATATATATTCAAGGGGTACCTGGGTGACTTAGTCGGTTAAGGGCCTGACACTTGGTTTTGGCTAAGGTCATGATCTCAGGGTGATGAGATCAAGCCCTGCATCTGACTCATGCCCAGCACAGAGTCTGCTAAGACTCTCTCTCCCTCTCCCCCTGCCCCACTCCCCTGTGCCCATGCACACATGCATACTCCTTCTCTCTTAAATAAATCTTAAAAAAAAAAAAAGAAACCGATATAAGTAAATATATATATATATGTTCAAAATGATGTGAAAATCAAAGCTTCATTGGTCAAGATTGGAGACTGCTAGAGTCCAAGCTCACTGTTCTGAGTATCAATAAAGGGGGAAAAAAACAAGCATTTATCCAGCCTTTACTATGAACAGCATTTCAGAATAACCATATAGGCAATGAGGAAAAAGTCTTCATTGAAGAATTCCAGCTAATAAATTCAGAAGGAAATAATGAAGCCCAGCAATGGATGCTGAAAACACAAGAAAGACTGGTGGGAAATTTTGTTTTGTTTTGTTTTGTTTTGTTTTTGGTGGGAAATTTTGAATAGAGGGATCAGCTCACACCACCTAAACCCACTGATCATTCCCAGCATCTCTAAATGTATGATAAGCAGACACCACATGCACATTGGTGACACATAGCAGCAAGTCCACAGCGCCAGCTATGAGGTGTTCTCACCAAATAACCTGATCTGAGTTGACTCAAGCAACTAGACTGAATTTCCTTTTTTTTTTTTTTTAAATTTTTTTTGTTTATTGCTTTGACACTTTTTGCTCATATACAAAATAACAAGAGGCCTAGTATAGCTCCATTGCAAAACAGGTGCCTAGAACTTGGTCTCCATGCACTTGGGCTTAAGATTGAGGTCTACAAACCCCGTAGCTTTTTTTTTTTTTTTTTTAATTTTTTTTTTATTCGTTTATGATAGTCACAGAGAGAGAGAGAGAGGCAGAGACACAGGCGGAGGGAGAAGCAGGCTCCATGCACCCGGAGCCTGATGTGGGATTCGATCCCGGGTCTCCAGGATCGCGCCCTGGGCCAAAGGCAGGCGCCAAACCGCTGCGCCACCCAGGGATCCCTAGACTGAATTTCCTATTGATAGGAAATATAGGGAACAGAGAAACATGTTAAATGACACCACACAGAGGCAATCAGCTAAATCCTGGATGTGGATACTATAGATGACAATGACCTGCTTTCCCCCAACAAATCAATGTCATGAGAAAAGGGAGGGTAGTGGAAGGAGTATGCTACAGAATAAAAAGACCTACAGAATAAAGTCAAAACAACAAAAAGCCAAGAATAAAGTCAAAACAACAAAAAGCCAATCTGATCATGTCAGTCTCTTACTTAAAATCCTCTGGGCCCCACTCACTCTTCTAGCTGCAACTCTCATCATGTCCTTCTGTGCTCTGGCCACAGTCACCTTCACTAAGTTACTTGAAGTAGACTCCATGCAAATGCAGTTCAGTTCCCCTGCCCCAAGGTTAAGACCAGGTCCTCCCCACCTTGATATGCAACCTCACAGTGCCCTGGGCTTCTCATGGAAACATGCATATTTGCTTCATATCTGCCCTTCTCTCAAGGACTTGAAGCTGCATGAGGATGGACAGACTGACATGTAGTAAGGAGTAAATAAAAATTTGCTTAACGTGTAAACAAATAAAGTGTTGGTCACATAGTTCAATGCCACTAGGCAGGAATTTGGCATAGTCCCAACTGATCTTCTTTGCCATGGTATCTATTTTTAGTACCTAGAACCCAGTCTGAGGAGCAGAGGCTCACAGGGAAGGACTTACCACCTCATGGGACTTGGGAACAGGTACAATGATGGCCAGCACACAGATGAGCTGGAAGATAGCCCCCAGGAAGAGTCCGTACCGCAGCAGGTTCTCTAGGAAAGTGGGCTCAGGCACCTCGGGAGGTGAGAAGTCCAGGTCGGAGGCCATGGCCTCGGCCACCAGCTGCCTGTGGTCTCCTCTGATTCACCACTTTCCAGAGCCAACTTCTAAACACAAAGGTTAAGTGTCATGTTTCTACAACTGGCTTTTAAACGCTTCCACTTGCACAAACATACACATACTTGCAAGAATATATAAAGCAAACGCAGTGAGATATTAACAGTCCTTGAATCAAGTGGACATGGACAGTCATTGGACTATTCTTTCAACTTTTTTTCTATATTTGAAATTTTTCTAAATACAAAGTTAGGATTAAAACAACAACAACAACAAAAAAAAAACAAAAAACAAAAAGGGATCCCTGGGTGGCACAGCGGTTTAGCGCCTGCCTTTGGCCCAGGGCGCGATCCTGGAGACCCGGGATCGAATCCCACGTCGGGCTCCCGGTGCATGGAGCCTGCTTCTCCCTCTGCCTGTGTCTCTGCCTCTCTCCCTCTCTGTGTGTGACTATCATAAATAAATAAAAATTTAAAAATAAATAAATAAATAAACAAACAAATAAATACAAAGTTAGGAAAAATAAGTAAAGGCAAACATTTCAACAAAAGTCTCTAATCAACACACATTTGAAGGCCTGCTATGTTTCAGGTTTTCGTTCATTTGTTCGCTTATTCACCCAGTTATTCATTCAACAAATACCTGCTGAACACCAAGCACTGAAGAGAGAGCAAAAAAGACAAATCCCTGCTATCTTGGGGCCTACATCTCAGGGCAGAGGCTGACAACCTCTGCCAGATGTGCTGTGCCAGCTAGTGACAACTGTTTTGAATAAAACTTATGAAGGGCATTGTTTTATTTTGAATAGGGTGTCAAGAGGGGCTCTCTGAAGAGATGGGAATTGAGTGGCAGGGGTACGAAGTGTGAGAGTGAGCCACTGGAACATCTGAAACAGGCATATCCAGGCAGAGAGAAAAGAAAGTGTAGAGGCCCTGGGGCAGGAAATGAGTTCAAAATAGCCATAGAAGAGTGCTCAAGAAGGAGGAAAGATCAGGGAGGAATGTGGGCTGACCCACTAGGTCATTTCTGGATTGACTGAAGCCACTGAGGGGTTCTGAGGAGAGAGATGACATTATCTGACTTACATTTTAAAGGGTGAGGTGAGGGGGTGCAGAGTAGACACTTGGAGGCCGGTAAGGGGGCTACTGACAGTAATCCAAGTAAGAGATGCTGGGCACATGAATGACAGGGGCAGGAGTGGCCAGTGGTAGCAGGTCTAGCTTTAGCCAGCCTCTCCTTTCACCACGGCCCCCACTCCTAATACCCTGGTGGAGCTGAAAGAACTGCCTGTAGTTCTCCAAGAGCATGGGCTCTTTCAAAATCCTGGGCCTCTGCCCAGGCTGCAAACTCTGCCAAGAATGCCCTTTTCCATTCTGACTGCTTGGTGAAGCCCCTACTCAACCTCCAAGGCTGAGCTCAAGTGTCACCTCCCCAGCATGCCTTCTTTATTGCTGTCCTCCTGCCCTGGTATGACCAAATTCTTCCCCTCTACCACAGTACCCACAAGTGGCCTCCTCTGCCCACCCCAACAAGAAAGGGGCAAACTGGGGCGCCTGAGTGGCTCAGTCAGTTAAGTGGCTGCCTTCTGCTCAGGGCATGATCCCAGGGTCCTGGGATTAAGCTCTGCATCGGGCTCCCTGCTCAGGGAGTCTGCTTTTCCCTATGCCCCACCCCGCCCCCCACTCATGCTCTCTTTCTCTCAAATAAATAAAATCTTTAAAAAAAAGGAGGGGGGGCAAACTGACTTTGGAACCAAGCCCACCTGACTCCAAAGCCCTCTGTTTTTTCAGAGAGGTGTGCCAAAATGCAATTTCCTGCTAAATTTGAGCTGTCCAGGGACACCTGGGTGGCTCAGTGGTTGAGCATCTGCCTTTTGGCTCAGGGCGTGATCCCAGAGTCCTGGGATTGAGTCCCACATTGGGCTCCCTGCATGGATTCTGCTTTTCCCTCTGCCTATGTCTCTGCCTCTCTCTCTCTGTGTCTCTCATGAATAAATAAATCTTAAAAAAAATTTTTTTTTGAGCTGTTCAATATGGTGGCCATGAGCCACATGTGGTTGAGAGCTGAAATACAGCTGGTCCAAACTAAGAAGGTTGTTAAATTAATTATGCACGCAAGTTAGGACATAGGAGGAACATAAAATGTACAATATCTCATTAATGATTTTTTATATTGATTACATGTTGAAATGATATACTAGATTAAGTTGTATTAATAATTTCACCTGATCTTTAAAAACAAAACCGGAGGATTTACTTTCTGATTTCCAAACTTACTAGGAAGCTACAGAAAGCAAAACAGTATTGTACTGAGATAAGGATATAGACTAATGAAATAGAGAACTGAGAAATAAATCCTCACACACACAGTCAACTGATTTTCAAATAAGGGTGCCAGCATCATTCAATGTGGAAGAACAGTCTTTTCAACACATAGTTCTGTGAAAACTGCACATCTACATGCAAAATAATGAGGCTGGAACCTTATACCATATACAAAGATGTACGCAAAAATGAATCAAAGAGCTAAACTTAAGGGACACTTGGGTGGCTCAGCGGTTGAGTGTCTGTCTTTGGCTCAGGTTGTGATCTGAGAGTCCTGGGATCCAGTCCCACATCAGGCTTCCTGCATGGAGCTTGCTTCTCCCTCTGCCTATGTCTCTGCCTCTCTCTGTGTCTCTCATGAATAAATAAATAAAATCTTAAAAAAAAAAATTTAAACTCAAGAGCTCAAACTATAAAACTCCCAGAAGAAAACACAGGGAAAAATCTTCATGAAATTGGATTTGACAATGATTTCTTACATGGGACACCAAAAGCACAGGCAACAAAATAAAAAAGAACAAAAAAAAAGGCAACAAAATAAAAAAGAATTGGACTTCATCAGGATGAATTTAAAAATTGGTATACCCAAAGACACTATACACTATCAAGAGGGTGAAAATACAAACTAGAAAACAATTTGGTCGTTTCTCAAAAAGTTAAGCACAGAATTACCATATGATAGGGCAACTGCACTCCTAGGTATATACCCGCAAAGAGCAGAGAGCAGGGGCTTGAACAGATACAACATGTACACCAGTGTTCAGAGGTGCATTCACAACAGCCAAAAGATGGAAACAACCAAGAGCCCATCAACAGATGAATGGATCAATAAAATGTGGGGCATATATACAAAGGAATACTATTTGGCTATCAAAAGGAGTGAAATTCTGACACCTGCTAAAACATGGATGAGCCCTGATGATGCTAAGTAAAATAAGCCAGACGCAAAAGGGCAAATGTTGTTTGATGCCACTTGTAAGAGGTACCTAGATAGGCAAAGAAACTATAAACTAGAAAGAGCCAGAAACTAGGAGATAGGTTAGCAGACTGCTTCTCGGCCTTTTGACTAAGATCAAGTGTGGAGATAGGTTAGCAGAGGTTGGGGGGTGGGAAACAGGACTTAGTTTTTAATGGGGACAGAGTTTCAGTTTGGGATGCTGAAAGACTTCTGGAGATAGTAATGATGGTTAGACACCCCTGTGAATGCCACTGAATACACTTAAAAATGGTTAAAATGGAAAAAAAAATGGTTAAAACGGTAAATTTTGTTATATACATTTTACCACAATGAAAAAAAATTACTTTTTTTTTTAAGATTTTATTTATTTATTCATGAGAGACAAAATGAGAGAGAGAGGCAGAGACACAGGCAGAAGGAGAAGCAGGCTCCGTGAAGGGAGCCCGTCCATGGGACTCAATCCCAGGACCCCAGGATCACGCCCTGGGCTGAAGGCAGACACTCAACTGCTGAGCCACCCAGGCGCCCCTTTTTTCTACTTTTTACACGTGGCTACTAGAAAATGTAAAATTACACATGTGGCCTGCATTGTATTCCCCGCATAACCCTGGGCTAAAGGGAAGTTTCTAGGATCTTTCACTGCTTTGCACCATCATCAGAGTAGTGACTAAAGGATAGTAAAGTGACCTTCTCAGTAAGTAGAGTGGGACTTATGCAAATAAGTACTGTGTCCCTTTTGACCTGGACACTTAGGAAGGTTACATGCCTGTGCCAACAGGGTGGCTACTTTCACATCATTTCTGCTTTCTTTGGGAGTCACCTTCCAAGCCTGAGGGCCCTTTTAAAATCCTCAGAGCTGGCAGATCTTCATCTTCTCAGGAAGGATTTGACTTCTGGAAAGAACCCAACATCATCTGGTTCCAAGTGTGGTGAATCAGGTGGGGCCTCAAGCTCAGGAATACCATTTTTGGTCAAATACAAGGTATGACGCTCAGACACAGGCAGATTGTTTGGGGTGGCTCATGAACTGGCCCTGAAGTGAATTCCAGGGCAGCCACGAGAACAGCTTCTCTGGAGGAAATGTGCAGCCCTGCCAGGGCACCATCATGTGAACACCAAGGTATGAGAAGGCGCTCTCATTTTTTTCAGTTGCAGCTCACAAACTATACATTTTTTGAAAATTTTTAAAAATATTTTATTTATTTGAGACAAAGAGCATGAGCAGGGGAAAGAGCAGAGGGAGAGGGATAAACAGACTCCTTGCTGAGTGTGGGTCATGCAGGGCTTGATCCCATGGCCCTGAGATCACAACCTGAGCAGAAATCAAGAGTTGGAGGTTTAACCGACTAAGCCACCCAGGAACCCCTAAAGTACGCATTCTTAAAAATGCCCTTGGTCCCAAGCTTCATGCTGTTAACAAGCCTATTGAACTTATCAATACTTAGATTAACTAGTGTTACTAACAGCAACACTGTTATGAACATTTGAAATACAAAAAAACTGGGCCTGGGCATGGGGGCAAAAAGCCTGATTCTATCAGCAAGTAGCTACACTTTGGAGTCTTGATATTCTCATGAGCCAAACAATAATATCTATTCAAAGCAATAATGCATTTAAGCTTTTTAGTGGCAATCAGGCCATATATAACAAGAGCCATAAAAGTGATTATATCCTTTGACTGAATAACTCATTTCCTAGAATTTACAGTAAGGAAACAATTCAAAACAAGAAAAAAGGCTTCAGGTACAAAAAAATTCACAGTAGTGCTATTCATGATAGTGAAAAACAGGAAGCAACTGAAGTGTCCAACAATAAAGAGTCAGTTAACCCAATTACTGCACATCATGGCATATTCCCCCTTAAGATGGCAAATATAAACGATGCATATCAGGTCAGTGGAAAGTCTTGGCGAAATAACATTCGCTGAAGAGACAACAATTACAGGAACACTGTGACTGCAACCATGTATGAACTGATTTTGTTGGCCAAAGATCAAAAAAGGCTAGGAAGATGTGAATCGTCACTGTTCAAGCAAAGGCTTCTATATAGGATAGCATAGATGTAATGGGAGGGTGACTGTGAAAAAATCTGCTTGACACAGATTATGTATGCTTTAGAATGCTTACCTAGTTTTCTCTACACCCCTGTGCTTGACTTCCCAGCCTTCCTGCCAGTGTTTCTGGGTCTTCAATTCCTGAGTACAGAAGTCACATGAGTCCTACTCATCCTTCAGATCTCAAGTGGGAGGCGGTTGCCCTCAGCCTCCCTGTGCCTGTGCCAGGCTGTCGCCCCGCTGCCCCCCCACCCCCCCCACCATGGTTGCAGCAGCAACAAGCAATCCTTTGACAGCTGTGCACCACACCTCGCAGCATCTGGTTCAAGTCGCAACCACCTGGGGAGGTGGGTTTTACTAACAAAGACAAGGAAACTGGGAGAGGTTATGTGCCCTGCCCAGGGACCAGGTGGCTGATGAATGGTAAAGTCAAGCTTCAAACTGATTGGCTCCTCCACTCCAGAGCTTGAGAGCTTCCCCATTAGGTCCGTGGTTTTCAAAATGCAGGCAGTGACCCATCAGTGAGTCGTGGAAACCACTTAGGGGGCTGCAAGAAGCATTTTTTCCTTAACTTCATTAGCTAACACTTGATTTAAATAAATGACAATAGAAAATATCACATTAGTGGGGCGCCTGGGTGGCTCAGTGGGTTAAGCGCCTGACTCTTCATTTCAGCTCAGGCCATGAGCACAGGGAAGTGAAATGGAGCCCTGCATGAGGCTCTGCACTGTGAGTACAGAGCCTCCCTAAGGATTCTCTCTCTCTCTGTCCCTGCCCTCCTTCCATCCACTGGTATAGGTGGGGGGTAGAGGGAGGGAGGGAGGGAGGAAGGAAGGAAAGAAGGAAGGAAGGAAGGAAGGGAGGGAGGAAGAAAGAGAAAGAGGAGGAAGGAAGGAAGGAAGGAAGGAAGAAGAAGAAGAAAGAAAGAAAGAAAGGAGAAGAAGAAGAAGAAAGAAAGAAAGAAAGAAAGAAAGAAAGAAAGAAAGAAAGAAAGAAAGAAAGAAAGAAAGAAAGAGAAAGAAAGAAATCACATTAGGAAGGAAGGAAAAAAAATCCCATTAGTAAGGGTCAGTATTGTATCCTGAAGCTTTTTTTCAGTTACATCTATTTACATCCAAGTATGTGTGTTCTGAGCCAAAATTCAAACATATTTCTTATTATTTGAGAAATAAGGAGTCTGGAGACTAATGTTTTTTCTTGGTCCACTCTAAGGCCCTGGACAGCAAGGGCCCTGGGCCCACCCCGAGTTTGTTCCAGGGCCTGACTCAGATATTTGGTGAATGATGAAGCCTCTGCCTGTATCCCACCTGGAAAGCAAGAACAGAAGCCTCAACCGCCTCATTTAACAATGAGGAGTAGGAGTGGAGAAGCATGGGGCTTGCCTAGGCTTTCCCAGTGAGTCGAGGCAGAGCTATCCTGCAGTGTCTCTAGCCTACAGTGCACCAGACTTGCTTTAAGAGCAGAGGTTTTCTTTTTTTAAAAGAGCCTTTATTTTTTTTAAGATTTTTTTTAAATTTATTCAGAGAGAGAGAGAGAGAGAGAGAGGCATAGACACAGGCAGAGGGAGAAGCAGGCTCCATGCAGGGACGTGGGACTTCATCTCGGGTCCCCAGGATTACACCCCGGGCTGCAGGCGGTGCTAAACCGCTGAGCCACCAGGGCTGCCCAAGCAGAGGTTTTCATACACTGGGGAAATCTCATACCCCTGCCAGAATTTAATAAAAAATACTTACTCATCTATTACCAAACATAACAAATAATTTCATAAGGTTATTAAAATCCTTGAGGCTCACCCATGAATGCCAGACACTAGTGGTCTGAGACATTCATTCATTGGATACATATTTATTGAGCACCTACTGTGTGTCAAGGGTTATTCTAACTTCTGCCACGGAGTTCTCATCCAAATGGGGGTACTCACACACACATACACATGGAGTATAATGTCAGAGTTGGGTATTATGGGAAAATATAAAGGAGTATGATTTGATATGAGATGGTGAGGGAAGGGCCTCTTTGAGAAGGTAACATTTCAGCAGAGCCAAAAAGAAAGCACAGGAAAAGTCATTTAAATACCCACTGGAGGAACAGTGGGAATAAGGTCTTGAAGCAGGAATGAGCTTTATGATCAAGAAGAACAAGAAAGGAAACAAGCTGTGTAGGGCCAGGAGGCCACTATAAAGCCTTTTGGTTTCTCCCCTGAGTAAAAGGGAAGACTCTTGAAGGTACTTAGCAAAGAAGATGGCAGGGTCTGACTCATTTTTAAATGGTCCCTCTGGCTACCCTGTTGAGAAAAGACTGCAGGGGTACAAGAGTGGGACCTGGGACTGTGGAGACCAGTCAGGCAGGAGGCTGCTGAAACAGTCAAAAAGACATGCCTGCACCCAGGTGGCAGCAGTAGGGGATGATAAGTTCTGAGGATATGGATATATTTTGCAGAGAGCTAATGGCACTGCTGAAGTAAAATCCGAAAGAAAGAAGTTAAACATAATCCCTGAAGGTCAAAGGGATTGAAGGTCAAAGGGATCATATTCTGTATGATACTGTAATGGTGAATAGAAGATATTAAGGATTTGTCAAAACCCACAGAACTTTACAACACAAAGAATAAAATTTAATGTATGCAAATGTTAAAAAAAAATCATTTCAGAGGTCAAAGTATCCCAGGATGGTACAAAGAATGTGACATTCTGAATCTAAATGTATTACAAATGTATTAAATAACTTCACAGGGCTGGGGTGGGGGCAGGACGTGTGTGGCCCAGCCTCTCAGTTAAGTCTTTGTCTTCAGCTTGGTCAAGATCCCAGGGTCCAGACCGGGGAATCTGCTTCTGCCCCTCCCCCACTGCTCCCCCTGCTCATGTGCATGTGCTCCCTCCCTTCCTCCCTCTCTCAAATGAGTAAAATCTTTACAAAAATAGTAGTTGAAAGGAGAGGGGTGGCTATCAGGTGCCAACCTAGTTAACTATGAAAATGAGTGGAGTTTGTAGGACTGAAGGTAAAAGGAAGTACACATGTACAGTACACTCTACCTGATAGTTACTTCCCACAGGCGACAGAGGTTAACAATTTTGAAAACACTATATATGTATACTGAAATTGAACAACTGAGTAAATGGATGGTAGATGGTGGGAGTTAGATTAGTCACAGATGGAGTAGGAAGTTACAGATAAGCCAGAGGAGGCTAGAATGATCCATGTGGAATTGATGAGAGTCGCAGATATCTCTAGGAACTCATATTTAGCTTAATATAGATACAGGTGGCAACACAGGGAAGTATTTATAGATATGTGTATATATACAGGTTAGTATACACACATCTGTCTCTTGCACTGAGGACCTAGAAGCATGGGCATCCCAGTAGCAATGATCACACCTAACAACCAGGTCTTGGCATTTAATACATTCTCCAATAAAAGGAACCAAGGCTCCCAAGAAATGGTTAATTCTAGGACTGAGGCACGAAATATACAAGATGAGCCTGAGCAGAAAATGTTCAAAAAAAAAACCCACAGAACAAAAAACACATTTGCTGGGACATGTCAAAGGGATAGAGTGCCCAATGGCCAAAGCTGGAACAGTGTGAGCAATAAAATACAGTACTACTGGATTATAACCCAAAGTATGAAAATAAGTATCTGAGCCCATACTGATCTAAATCATTGAACAGGTAAATAAATAAATGTAGGAGAGCTGACAAATTTCCCATGGAGAATTCCACATAATTTATGTAGATACTCCGCCTTTAAGTGTGGAGCATGATTCCACATTCTTAAGTGCGGGCTGTACAAAATGACTTTATTCCAAGAGTACATGGGAAAGGGGAGAAAAGGAAGAAATTTTACAGTGGAAAAACTCGACTACCCCAAGCTAGTGATCCAAGGTTAACATCAACAGTGACAATTTATACTAATAGCATGTACCCTTGATGTGATGAGAATGGTACTTTACCTCTGTGGTTTTCTGCCCCCAAACTCCCAACTCCCAACTAATCATGCGAAAATACATCAGACAAATCTCAACTGAGGATCATTTTACTCAAAACTGCCAAGTTGCTCTAACAAGCAAAGTCTGGGAAACCATCAAAGCCAAGAGGAACCTTAAAGAGACGCGACTAGGGGATCCCTGGGTGGCTCGGCGGTTAGCGCCGCCTTCAGTCCAGGGCGTGATCCTGGAGGCCCGGGGATCCAGTCCCACGTCGGATTCCTGCATGGAGCCTGCTTCTCCCTCTGCCTGGGTCTCTCATGAATAAATAAAATCTTAAAAAGAGAGAGAGAGAGAGAGACGCGCCTAAATGTAATGTATCCTGGACAGGATCCTGGAGCAGATAAAGGACACTGGGGGAGGATCCCGAGATGGGAGTTCTGCATGGGGCTCCCAGGGGGGAGCCTGCTTCTCCCTCCCTCTATGTTTCTGCCTCTTGAATAAATAAAATCTTTTTATTTTTTTTAAAAGCACATTGGGGACTGGGGGATCCCCGGGTGGCGCAGCGGTTTAGCGCCTGCCTGCAGCCCAGGGCGTGTGATCCCAGAGTCCCGGGATCGAGTCCCACGTCGGGCTCCCTGCGTGGAGCCTGCTTCTCCCTCCTCCTGTGTCTCTGCCTCTCTGTCTCTCGTGAATAAATAAAGTCTTTAAAAAAACACAAATAAAAGGACATCGGGGGACGCTGAGCAAAAGCGAATAAAGCACGGACGTTAGCTAAGATCAACTAAGATCAACACTGGTTCATTACAATAAGCATGCACTGTGCACTTAAGCGCTTCGCCTTCCCCATCTCATTTAATCCTCACCACAAGCCTATGCGCCCATTTTACAAAGGAGGAAACTGAGAACCGAGGAGACCACCAGAGAAGGCCCACGACGACACAGCACTTGGGAGCCCACTCTGGAGTCCAACTCCGGCCAGACTGACCCCGGGGCGGGGGCTGCCGCTGACGCTCCGCAGGTGGGAGGGAGCGCCCGGCTCCGGCCCGGGCTCCGAGCGAGCGCGCCGGGCGGCACCGGGCGAGGCCTCGCCCCCCCAGGGACTCCAATTCCCTCCCGCAAGTAACTTCCTGCGAGCGCCCCGGGAAGTTATTCTCGCCGCGCGCACGGCGTCCCCGGCCCGGCCGAGCCGCGCCGCCGGGGGCACCCGGGCCGCGGCGCCCGAGCCCAACCCGGCGTCCGCTCCCGCCGCCCCGCGACCCCGCCCCGCCCCGACGCCCACGCCCGAGCCCGAGCCCGAGCCCGGGCCCCGCCGCCGCCGCCGCCGCGCTGCCGCACTCACCTCCCGCGCCGCCCGGCCGCTCCCCCGGAAGTGGTTCCCGCCGCAGATCCCGGAAGTGACGCATTAGCAACCCGCGGGTCAAGCTCCGCCCGCGTTGCTAGGGTTCCGGCCTTTGTCCCGACTCGGGGGGTTTGAGCGGGAGGGGGGGCCTGGGGCTGCGGGAACAGACCTCCCCGGTGTTTCAAAGCCCCTTTGTGTCTGAGCCCATTTCAGCAGACGGTTAGGAGACGTCTACAGGCGCTTTCATCCTATGGTAGACCCTGAGCTAGGAGCCTGCAAAGAGGGGACGCAAATAAGAATTCTCAGCGTCCAGACGGAAGCGCATTATTAGGATTCGTTCCAGGCCTTCACCCGGGGCGGGCTGGGGCGGGGGGGCGGCGGGGGGCCTGGGGTACAGCGCGCGGCCCTTGATCTCCGAGTCGTGGGCACAGAACGTACTTGAGAAAAAAACCCAGAAAATTAACAGTGCCATACTCTGCTCTGTGTTAGTTACCGGAGATACAGTGAAATTGTGAAATAATAAACGTTACTGCTTTAAGCTCCTATTTTCAGGGTCCTTTGCCATGCAACATAGAGAACTCCCACACGGCAGCTCGCAGAGGAGGGGTTGGAGGGTAGAGATCCAAAAAAGAACTGAAACCTAATCTTACCCCCAAGGAGCTCACTCTTAGGGGCACCTGGTGGCTCAGTGGTTGAGCATCTGCCTTTGGCTCAGGTCATGATCCCGGGGTCCCGGGATCGAATCCCGCATCGAGCTCCCTGCATGGAGCCTGCTTCTCCCTCTGCCTGTGTCTCTGCCTCTCTCTCTGTGTCTCTCATGAATAAAGTCTTAAAAAAAAAAAAAAAGCTCACTCTTAGAGGATACTAAAATAATTATAATTCAGACAACGTCCACTAACTCCATGCTATGTGAGGTGGAATGGAAGATAGAAAATGTAGCATTCATTTATTCATTCAGCAGATAATTATGGAGTTTCTGCCCTGGATCATGTACTATGGAACTGGGAAGACGGTGGCTGGCAGGTGGGTCCCACCCTCACTGTGCTTACAGAGTAGGAATTCATGTCTGACACCTCCATTAGTCAATCACACAGAGAAATGTATATGAATCAGGAGATGTGTTGGGAAGGAGGGGAAACCATGAGAAAATAAGGTAGGAGATACAATCAAGATAGGGTGATCAGGGAAGGCCTCTCTGTGAAGGTAACATTTAAACTAAGAAAAGAAGAATGAATAGCATTTTGCCAGGCAAGGAGGGGGAGGAAACCGCATGGTGGGAGGTGGAAAGGCTGTGGGAAAGGCTTGGGGCATAAGAAGGGAAGAGAAGCTCAAGCCTGAAGGGTACAGGAATGTAGAATAAGAGTCGGTACTTGCCCTTAAAGGGACTCACTGTGGAATGGTGATGAGGAGGGTCATGGGAGACAGACCCTCTCTGTCTTTATGTGTTGAATTATATCTCCTCCCAAAAACAGCTATGTTGGAGGGGCCCCTGAGTGGCTTAGTCAGTTAAGCATCTGCCTTCAGCTCAGGTCATGATCTCAGGGTCCTAGGATGGAGCCCTGCATCAGGTTTCCTGCTCAGTGGGAAACCTGCTTCTCCATCTCCCTCTGCTGCTACTACCCCCTGCTTATGCTCTCTCACTCTCTCTGTTAAATAAATAAATAAAAATCTTAAAAATAAATAAGTAAAATTGGATGGGAATAGAAAGCTACATCTTCTGCCTTAAAAAAAAAAGGTTATGTTGGAGTCCCAATCCTTAGTAGCTCAGAATATAATCATACATAAAGGTATGATTTTTTTTTTATATTTATTTATTTATTTTTTAATTTTTTTTTATTTATTTATGATAGTCACAGAGAGAGAGAGAGGCGCAGAGACACAGGCGGAGGGAGAAGCAGGCTCCATGCACCAGGAGCCCGATGTGGGATTCGATCCCGGGTCTCCAGGATCGCGCCCTGGGCCAAAGGCAGGCGCCAAACTGCTGCGCCACCCAGGGATCCCGGTATGATTTTTTTATAGAGGTAATCAAGTTAAAATTAGGTGATTGGGGCAGCCTGGGTTGCTCACTGGTTTAGCACCGCCTTCTGCTCAGGGCGTGATCCTGGAGACCTGGGATGGAGTCCCAAGTCAGGCTCCCTGCAGGGAGCCTGCTTCTCCCTCTGCTTGTGTCTCTGCCTCTGTCTCTCCTTCTATCTCTCAAGAATAAAAAAAAAAAAAAAAAAAAAGAAACAGAAACAGGAAGAGGCAGTCTCCTCTCTCCCTATGGATGAAGGCAGATGGATGAAGTGAACACATTCTTACCTCAGTTCCTACTAGAGCATGAATACTGTACATACCCACCCCAGATTTGATCTGGAAGCAGAAATTCCAGCTGTAAAGGTCAGTCAGAGACCACGGCGATTCCAGATTTGGGGACCTTGTTCAGAACAGGAGGCTCTAGCGGCAGGACGTTAGCCACCTGGCTTTGGGTGGTTCCTGCCTGAGTCCGGTTCTGCAGTGTTTCATCACCTACTTCTGCCTTAGGTTCAGCTCTGGTGTGAAACCAAGAATGCTGAGTGTGGCAGACCCGGATAAATCCAAGATGCAGGACCAAAACAAGGGTCCACTTTCCTTCAGGTGATCTGGACATCTTCCTCATGCCAGAAAGGCCAAGGACACGTTTCTCTCAGAGGCAGCAGAGCCCAAATAGCAGTGGAGATTCATCACATCCCAGACTCTTTCTCTGGGCCTCCAAGAGCCTTGTAGCAGGTAACCAACTTTCTTCTCTTGCTTTCTACAAGGTATGAACTCAGGACTGGATTCTACTCTCAGAGGTCTAGAAACACAAGGTGCCTAGTCCTATTCCTGTGCTCTAGGATTTTCCAGGAGCCAGTCTACTACAAGGAGGAGAGGTTCACATTCCAATGCTGGGCTCATTAGAGAGGTCAGCAAACAGAATTTCCATCAGAAGAGAAATTACATGTGAGCACCAACGTGCCTATCCCAGGAAAAACCAGACACTCTCACTTGTTCTTGAGACCCAAGATCTCCCACAGTCCTGAAACCTGAAAAGTTTTATTCAGCAGACATTCATTGAGTACCAACTGCATGTCAGGTAAACACTGGGGACAAGATCTTGCGCTCTGGTCGGGGAGAGAGACATAGAAACAAACTAATACAATAGGATATTTTGAGTCCTACAAAGGAGAGCTCATCAGAGAAGTTCTAAAAAGGAGAAGCATCAGACCTTTGACAATCACCAAAGACATCCCAGAGTAAGTGGCATTCACTCTCCAGAAGGAGATTACAACAGAAGCAAAGACCTAGGCCAGGGCTTGCACTTCCAATTCCCCACAAGGAGTGAGTCCAGAACTTCATCTCTCTGAAATGCTTCAGTCATAGAAGCAGCACAAACTTCACATGCATCTAGCATCTGGATGATATTAATTACCTCCGTGTTTATTAAGTGCCCCATTAAACTTGACTCTAACCAACAGCACAGTTGGCTCCCCGGGTTAAATCCACACTAAATATTCAATTACACACAGCACAAGCAGAATCGTATTTGGCAGGGATTAGCTCACTTGTCCTGTGAAGGCACTTTTCCAGCTGAATAATAATGGTGTCTTTTAATTGTGTGGTATCTTCCTCTTGAGGGACTTTAAGCCAGAACATCTCCTCAGAGGGAGAAAGAAACTGGGTGTCATCATCTCCATTTTGTAGTTGGATGAACTCAGTAAAGAGATCTGGCACTCGCCACAGAAGCTGGAATCTTATTTCTCTTTCAGTGCTCAGCTCAAATGCCCTCCTCTTTGAAGATTTTTCAGTTCCCTCATCACAATTTCCCCGCAGTGCATGACGCTGAAAGAAGCTGAGAGCAACGGCAGAGCCCTCCCTTGTGTACAGGGCCCTGTGATGGATGCTTGGCCTGCATTCACTCACTCCATCCTCCTTCCCCGCAACACCCCCCCCCCCCCCCCCCCAGGGAGAGTTTCCACTTCACAGCCGAGAAAACTGAGAGAGAAGTTGAGAGATGGGTCTTGGTTTGCACAATTAATAACTATCAGGGTCAGGATTCAAACCCAGGCCTCTGAGCCCAGTGTCTTAACCACGCACAATCCTGGCCCATTTGTTCTTTCATTCAACAAGGATTTATTGAGCACCTAATGTGTACCCGGGGCTTGCTAGGAGTATAGTACTTGCTAGGGGTCCAGGAGTGAGGAAAACATCGCCCTTGCCTTAACAGAGATTATCATCTAAGCAGGGAAGACAGATTTAAAATCCTTCAACAAACAATTATTTAATTACACATCAATCATCTGGCAGTGTTAGCAGAATGTAAGTCAACTGGAAAGACACTTAGCAGGGCGAGAAAACAGGTGCCTAGATGGCTCCTTCTTTTCTGTAATTCAGGAGTCAATCAACTCTTCCTTTTTTACTTTGATTCTGTAGCTGAGCAATGCCTACAGATGCCCACAATTGCTATGGTAATATCTACAAATCACTTCCTTTTCTGAATCATGGCTTTCCCAGCTGTAAAATGGGAATGAAAATAACAAACCACTGGAAACAACCCAAATACCATCAACAGGAGACTGTTTACATAAATGATGGTACATTTACACCATGGAATATGCAGTTATTAAAAAGCATGAGACAACTGGAAATGCTAGAGAAGGATCACTAAGACATCATTGAGTGAATGAACAAGGTACACGATGGTGGGTATGGAATGCTGCCAGTTGTGTATATTTAAAAAGGAGATAAAAGCATATGCTTATGTGTGCATGGGCTATCCCAGCAAAGATGCACAAGAAACAGGAAATGGGACATGCCCCCCCTCACAGGGAGGGGACCTGGACCCCAGGAGTCTTGGGAGACTCCCTCTTAATGTGTCCTGTTTTGTACCTTTTTAATTTTGCACTCTGCATGTAACTCCTTGAAAGTTAAGTTAATCAATTTTTAAAAATTAATACAACATTTTGATGGGAACACAAATGCAGTCAAATAGCCCTGCTCACATCCGCCCACCTTGCAGTGTGATTGTTAGTTTCAAAGCCCAGGTCAGATTTGGCAGCCCTTGGAAAATCTAAAACAATTAGAACACATGTTGCTCCTAATGTGAAGAGGTAGGAATAAGGGCCAAGCAGAGAAGAAAAGAGAACAAAGGAGGAAAAGAGAGAAACAAAGAGGCCCTGAATAAAGAGAATGACCCCAGCAGAGAGAAAAATCACAATTACTTTAGTTCCACTGAGACCCCCCAAGGCAGTTGTGCTACCTGCTTCTTTCTAGCCAGCTGCCACGTTGCCATGGTAATGTAATAGCCTGTGAAAAGCTTATTTATGATTCTGAAAACATTAAAAAAAAAAAAAAAAAACAGCAAGCTGCGGAAAGGCAGCAAGGAGCAGAGAAGGTTTCTGTGTGAAAAGAGGCACCAGGGTGACCTTCCAGGAGCTTGAGCTCCCCCCCTTGAAAACTGGCGAGATTGGCCTAGAGCAGAGGGTTGCAAACCTGAGCACGCATCGAAATCACCAGGAGGGCTAGTTAAAATACAGATTGCTGTGCCTATCCCCAGAGGTGCTAATTCAACAGGTCTGGGTGGGCATTTCTAACAAGTTCCCAGGAGGTGCAAATACTGTGGTTTGGAGAACTGTACTTAGAGAATCTCTATCCTTTTTTTTTTTTTTAAGATTTTATTTATTTATTCATGAGAGAGAGAGAGAGAGAGAGGCAGGGGCACAGGCAGAGGGAGAAGCAGGCTCCATGCAGGGAACCTAACGTGGGACTCAATCCCAGGTCTCCAGGATCACACCCTGGGCTGAAGGCAGATGCTTAACCGCTGAGCCACCCAGGCTCCCCTAGAACCTCTGTCCTAAAAGATCTCTAAAGACCTCTCCAACTCAAGATTCCATGAGCTGTGGGCTCCAGCTCTCGCTCCCTCTGGAGCACATCCATTCCCTCCATCCCCTCCATCAGCTTCTCTGTTAACTAAGCAGCTATAACATCCCACAGGATGGCCCAACACAGGTTGCAAGGTAGCTCAAAGCACCTAGTGGGCCAAGAGCCTACAGCGGGAGGTTTCCAAGGCAGAGGCCGACACCTCATACAAGCAGTTGCATGGAAAGATTGGCTGGCATTCCAGCTGTCTGTGCCAGAACTCTCTCATGGAGCTAATTAACTGGGTGCAATAGCCAACAGGTGCCACTCAAGACTGAGGCTGAGCAAGGGCCAAGGCTGGTTAGGGAGGATTTTAAAATGACAGAAGCCAAATCTTCAGGCACTATAATTTACCACGGTGGGATTCTTATTCTCCACAATGGAGACGGGCAACAAATTCAAACAACCAACCCCAATCCAACACCCGGATCTTGTTGAGTGAGAAAGCTTGTGGCTAGGGTAGAATGCAGCATTGACAAGTCCTTCCCAATTTCTTATACATTCAACAAATATTTGTAGAGCACCAACGATGTGCCAGACGGTATGATAGGGGGTGAGCTCGGGCAGTGAGCCAGAGTAGCCCCTGCCCTCATGGAGTCTACATTTGAGTGGAAAGAGACAGACAGGGGATCCCTGGTGGCTCAGCAGTTTAGCACCGGCCTTCGGCCCAGGGCATAAACCTGGAGTCCAGGGATCAAGTCCCACATCGGGCTCCCGGCATGGAGCCTGCTTCTCCTCTGCCTGTGTCTCTGCCTCTCTCTCTCTCTCTCTCTGTCTCTTGTGAATAAATAAATAAAATCTTAAAAAAAAAGAGGCAGACATTACTCAAAGAATCAAAGGATTTAATTGTGCTGTGGTTATGTAAGTGAATGATTTTGTTCTTAGGAAATAATCCTTAAACATTTAGGGGTAAAGGGCAAGATGTCTGCAACTTTTTTTCAGGTAGTTAAAAAAATAATGATCAAAAAAAAATAATGATCATATATATATTAGCTATACATGTAGTTTGTATATATAACCTATATAATCTATCATACACAGAGAGGGAAAACAGAAAATAATAAAACACATGTGACAAAATGTTAACAGTTGTTGAAGATGGACCAGGGGTATTTGGGAGTTCTTTGTATTATTTCTGCAACTTTTCTGAAAGCTTGAAGTTATTTCAAGAAATTAAAAAAAAAAATCACATAACTACTTGGAAATTGTAGCAGTGTTGAGTGCTTTTATTTATTTATTTATTTTTTAAGTACACAATGATAGAAATGGTAGAAGGACCTAGAAATGGAGTGCTTTGTCTTAGGTAGGGAGGTCAAGGAGGGCTTCATGAAAGCACAGGTTTGAGCTAAGTTCTGAGCAGAAGCTACCAGGAGAAGAGAGCTGCCATCCGGGCAGAGGACAGGACTCCAGCAGAAACCCTCTCATGGGAGGGAGAGAACACATTGGAGGAACTGAAGAAATGAAAGTCAGGCCACTGGTGGGGTAAGGAGCCAGGCTGGGGGCGGAGGGATGGAGGTGGGGTGCCGGGACTGGGGACCTTGGGCAGGCTTTCAGGAAAGGGCTGCTCTTCTTGTCCAGGGAGGGGTCTGAATTTCTCCCCATGTTTTGGTTCACGTGCTTAGGTGTCTTCCTCTGGCTCCGCTCTAACCTGGGTTTTTAGGACTCTGCTCTAATGCAGCTCCCCCAGCCAAAGCCCAGAATGCCAGCAACATATGGCACCATGATCTGACAGCTTTTCAAGACCACTTGCTTACCTTTAGCTCCATCTCGGCCCCAAATCCCTGGTTGCCATTCATCAGTTCCTTTACCTGCCATCGAAAGAACATGGGGCTGTCCTTTAAACTTATTTCTATGGTTTGCTTCCTGGGCCTCAGGCAGCCAGTTCCATCTGTAGATGGCTCTGGGCAATTTCCATCTGCTCCTTACCCACTGGTTTCCCGTGAGCGCACGTGGAGCCACCTCTTGGTGGCTTGGATTTCCTTCTGGGGGGTCAAATACAACCGGGGTGTTTGGGAAGCAAGGACCTGCGTAATAAACACGTGGGGTCTTCATGGCATTGCTCAACCAAGTCAGCCAAGCATTTTGCTGATACAGGGTAACATCAAACCAAAGCCCAAACCCTTGGGGATGGGCGACATTTCATTAGGTGTTCATTGGGTCAGAGAATTCAGAGGTTGAAGGGAATTTTGAGATCTTGTGGTCTCACATCCTCATGTTCGTTGCAGATTAGCTCAGGGATGTGAAATAACTTGTCCAAGGTCACAGAGCAACTTTGTAGAGGAGCTGGACCCAGAATCCAGGTTTCCAGATGCCAAGCAGAAGGGCAGAGTCCAGTTCGTAAACCAGTTAATAAACAATATATAGGACCTCCCAGGAGGCTAGCATTCTGAACAGAAACAGAGCAGTCCTTAGCTCACTATGAAGTGATCGGTCAGGAGAGTCTTAGTGGGAAATGAGCCCCAGAAGTCTGTCTTCTTGCATCTTAACAACTACTCATGTTATTTTTAATCTGTTTGGTTTCACTTTAGACCCGGTTCCTATTTCACATTTCTGACTAAAGGCCTTTGGATGAAGAGAAGGGAAGTCAGAAAGAAGATTCTTTTCTTTTGTACTCTGCAAATCTTCCCAGACTTCTTTTTTCTCCCCTTTATAACATTTCCTTCCCAGGGCCCTGACAAGCTTCTCAAATCTGCATTTCCAATCCCCTGTTCGCCTTCTCTGTAATTATCTGGGGAAAATTTAAATTCCTTATCATGGCTTTGTGACAATACTGGCTCAAGATAAGCAAGCCCGGCTTCTATTCTGAGGTCTCGTCAAATTGCTCTCAGTAGGTTCACTTAATAGGAATTATTGTTAGGTTTTTTTAAAAGTGTGATAATGGTATTGTGACTATGTTAAAGAAAGAGCCCTTATCTTTTGGAGATTACATACTTAAATATTTATGGGTGCAATGATAAAGAGGTCTAGTATTTGCTTCAAAATATGCTAGTGGGGAAAGGTAAAGAAAAATATGGCTCCCTTAATGGACTGTTTCCTACCATCTTCCCCTCGCCAGTTGTTTTTGCTGCATCTTTTCCAGCCTCCCACCCTGGATCTATGAATTCAATTATTTTGTCTCCGGGGATGGGTTTTGCTTCCTGGAGTCTCAGTAGAGAAGACAATATGGATGCTGAGCCAAAAGAGGCTCAGTTTCAAAGTCCTGGATCCACCCCGATGAGCACATTGACCAAAGACATGACATTTATGTCTTAGTCCTGGTTTTCCCATCTGCAACACGGAAGTCATAAATTGATGACAAAACAGTGTCCTTTTCTAATTTTCTTCTTGACCACCGTTTCTGATTCTGCAGCTATCTGCCCTGCAATGTTCCTTGTGAGATCCCACCCATGCTCCACAGCTTTGGCTCCTTTCTCTGCACTGGCCTCTGGCCCAGATCTAAGTTCCAGACTGGCTTCAACTGCCTGTTACCTGCTCCCTTCTAGAGGTCCCTTGAGTCCTAAAAACTTACCTCATGTAAATCAGAGCTTATTGCTCCCCCTCACAACCCCTCAGGCCCCCAGCTAGAAACATCAGCTCATTCTCCCCATCTCCCCATCCTTCTGCCTCCTTTGTCCTTTCTACCCCAGGCCCAGTGGTCCCATCTTCCAGAGCCCTCTCAAAGCCCACCCCACGTGCTCCCAATGACCTCCTTGCTGTTGGTAGGGGGTGTGGTCTTGGCTCAGGCCCTCAGAACCACAGACCTGGACAGCTGTAAAAGCTTCCTGGCCACGTTCCTTCCCTGTGGCCACTCTGTTTTTCAGTACCCCCTCTGGGCTGCTGGCTTGAAAGCCTCCCATGGGGGCCTCTCCACTGAGAAGAGAAAAGGCCCAAATTCCTAAGCATGGTATTTGACACCCCACACAGCTGGGCCTTCACATATTGTTCAAGAATCATGTTCTGCAATTCCTGCCAGTGAAGCCGGGTTGCTCAGACTGTGGTATCTCACACCTGCATCAGAATCACCCGGGGCCTTGGTTAAAAATGCAGAACCCATGGGGTGCCTGGGTGGCTCAGTGAGTTAAGTGTCCTACTCTTGATCTCAGCTCAGGTCTTGATCTCATAGTCATGAACTCAGCCTGAGTTGGCCCATGCCCAGCATGGAGCCTACTTAAAAAAACAAAACTGCAGAACCCTGTGCGCTATCCCCAACAACTGAATGTGGGTGTCCAGGTCCAATGCATGCAAAGGCCTGAGGACCCTCTAGCCACCAAACAAATTGTCACATGCTGAGCATGCCTCCCAGCTTCTGCTCATGCTGTAGTAAAGTTTCTTCCCCTCTCTTCAGGGTCCAGCTTAAAAGTCATCTCCTTTGCAGCCTTTGCTACACCCTAACAGAGCAGATTCCCCACCCACTCTGTTCCTTTAGCATGTGGCACACACCTCTATTACAGACCGTAGGTATCACACCATATCTAATATATCTGTTTGCCTGCCTGCCTTCCTAGTTAGAAAAATCTCCACCAAGGTAAGTCCACAGAATCCCTGAACCCTCAACACACTGAACAGCAGCACACAGCAAGCACTAGAGAAATATCTATTGATTTGAATTGCATCTTACCATTTCTTGGTTCCTGGCTACCAAACATAATGCTTAGCACCCAGCAGGCATAATTACATTGATGTTTGATGGGTGAACTGTCAAAAGATGGATGAAAGCCTGAATGAATGATGAAATATGCAAATAAATTAATGATGAATTTTCATCATTGATTAATATTCTGAAAAGCTCATGCATGCCTGAGTCTATTTCTAACCTGAAGGATATGTGAATTGGGTCAAATGTGAGCCTAGGATTTTTGGTTCCAGGCTCACTGATGAAACCATCAAAGTTCTGATGTGAATAAGAAATGTCACTATCCCCACGACAAGTGCATGTGAAATGTATAGTGCCATCTTTGTCATCGGCCATGGGAAATTTTCACTCATTACACTTATCACTCCATCTCACAGGATCCACAGAGACCCTACTGATGCTGCTCAAAGGGAAATCTGATACCTGTTGTGAGATGCTGGCAGAAATCAGTCCTAAGATGCTGAGGCTGGGGCAGGGGTAGCACTGTTCCAGGGCACTAGGGCTTGTCTGGAGGTAGACAAGTGCCACTTTTAGCCCTGGCTTCCCCATGTACTATCTGAGTGAGAGCGGAGAGTTACCCAGTGGCTCCAACACTCAGCTTCTTCCACCGTGAAATGCAACCGCTTCGTACTCCTAACCCTTAAGGTTATTGGATGAGATCATGTATGTTACATGACTAGCACATAGTAAGCATCTAGAGATAACAGCTATTCTGCTGTGATCCAGGACAACTGGATTCCTTTTTTTTTTAATAAATTAATTTTTATTGGTGTTCAATTTACCAACATACAGAATAACACCCAGTGCTCATCCTGTCAAGTGTCCCCCTCAGTGCCGGTCACCCATTCCCCCCCACCCCCCGCCCTCCTCCCCTTCCACCACCCCTAGTTCGTTTCCCAGAGTTAGGAGTCTTTATGTTCTGTCTCCCTTCCTGATATTTCCCACACATTTCTTCTCCCTTCCTTTATATTCCCTTTCACTATTATTTATATTCCCCAAATGAATGAGAACATACGCTGTTTGTCCTTCTCTGATTGACTTACTGCATTCAGCATAATACCCTCCAGTTCCATCCACGTTGAAGCAAATGGTGGGTATTTGTCGTTTCTAATTGCTGAGGAATATTCCATTCTATACATAGACCACATCTTCTTTATCCATTCATCTTTCGATGGACACCGAGGCTCCTTCCACAGTTTGGCTATTGTGGACATTGCTGCCAGAAACATCGGGGTGCAGGTGTCCCGGCGTTTCATTGCATCTGAATCTTTGGGGTAAATCCCCAACAGTGCAATTGCTGGGTCGTGGGGCAGGTCTATTTTTAACTCTTTGAGGAACCTCCACACAGTTTTCCAGAGTGGCTGCACCAGTTCACATTCCCACCAACAGTGTAAGAGGCTTCCCTTTTCTCTGCATCCTCTCCAACATTTGTGGTTTCCTGCCTTGTTAATTTTCCCCATTCTCACTGGTGTGAGGTGGTATCTCATTGTGGTTTTGATTTGTATTTCCCTGATGGCAAGTGATGCAGAGCATTTTCTCATGTGCATGTTGGCCATGTCCATGTCTTCCTCTGTGAAATTTCTCTTCATGTCTTTTGCCCATTTCATGATAGGATACAAAATCAATGCCCAGAAATCAATGGCATTTCTATACACTAACAATGAGACTGAATTAAGGAGTCAATCCCATTTACAATTGCACCCAAAAGCATAAGATACCTAGGAATAAACCTAACCAAAGAGGTAAAGGATCTAGACCCTAAAAACTATAGAACACTTCTGAAAGAAATTGAGGAAGACACAAAGAGATGGAAAAATATTCCATGCTCATGGATTGGCAGAATTAATATTGTGAAAATGTCGATGTTACCCAGGGCAATTTACACGTTTAATGCAATCCCTATCAAAATACCATGGACTTTCTTCAGAGAGTTAGAACAAATTATTTTAAGATTTGTATGGAATCAGAAAAGACCCTGAATAGCCAGGGGAATTTTAAAAAAGAAAACCATAGCTGGGGGCATCACAATGCCAGATTTCAGGTTGTACTACAAAGCTGTGGTCATCAAGATAGTGTGGTCCTGGCACAAAAACAGACACATAGATCAATGGAACAGAATAGAGAATCCAGAAGTGGACCCTGAACTGTATGGTCAACTAATGTTCGATAAAGGAGGAAAGACTATCCATTGGAAGAAAGACAGTCTCTTCAATAAATGGTGTTGGGAAAATTGGACATCCACATGCAGAAGAATGAAACTAGACCACTCTCACCATACACAAAGATAAACTCAAAATGGATGAGAAATCTAAATGTGAGACAAGATTCCATCAAAATCCTAGAGGAAAACACAGGCAACACCCTTTTTGAACTTGGCCACAGTAACTTATTGCAAGATACATCCACAAAGGCAAAAGAAACAAAAGCAAAAATGAACTATTGGGACTTCATCAAGATAAGAAGCTTTTGCACAGCAAAGGATACAGTCAACAAAACTAAAAGACAACCTACAGAATGGGAGAAGATATTTGCAAATGACATATCAGATAAAGGGCTAGTTTCCAAAATCTATAAAGAACTTATTAAACTCAACACCAGGACAACTGGATTCCTACAAGAAATTAGGTAAGGACGCATTGGGCTGACCCAGGGGCTGGAGTTAGGCAGGATGCCAGGTGTCTGTCATGGATTGGGGGTGGATTCTGGGATTTAGAGTTCCAGCTTGAAGGGTGGGGCTGGCTGTAGAAGCTGATCCGCATTCCGCTCTGTGGCCTGGGTGTTCAGAGACCAGATGACACGTGATGGGGGAAGGTCAGGAGGATGTGGCCAGACTGGAAACTTCAATCCTGGAGAGAAACCAGTGGCTCTGCCTCTGGTCTTTGGCCCTGACTCTGGAGCTCAGGTTTGCTGCATCTATAGCTAATGGAGATCCATTGACTGCATTACAACCACCAAGGGGAAGTGAAGCCATAAACTGGTTCTAACACCGAGCAGATGGGAAACCAGAAACTGGAGTCCCAGGCAGGCTGTGGGGTTTTCCTGTAGATAGTCAAATAATGGGAACTTCCTCTGGCTGTGTCTGCAGGTCCTGTTGTCCCTAAGATCCTCCAACTCTGCAAATGAGAAGGGGCCTCCCACCGGATAGATGCCCCCTCCTCTGCCTGGCCATGTTGTTGCCTGATGAGCCAGGCTGAAAGAAGGCTCCGCAGGGTAGATTTTTTTCCTCCGGGCTTTCTCCTGGGGATCCTGGGACAGGGGCTAAGCTTGCAGAACACACAGCCTCCCCTAACTGGAAACATAGTTGAGAACCCAGGGCAGGAAGTGGGCAGAGAAAGATAGATGTCCCCAGGGGGGCTGCGGAGGAGGTGGCCCGACAGACATAGCTGACCTGGACCCCTCGTGCTCCTGGATTTCACAGCAAACAGAACTTGGGGGGCCTCTGGTGTTTGTAGGGAAGCCTGATATCCCCAAAGACTGGGGAATAGCGACACCTCCCGGCTGCCTGTGGTCACGGCCTTCCTCCCTGTTTAGAGAACCAACAGGCCTTCAGAGACCATTTTAGGTGCCTGACACCTTTAGAATCCTGGAACAAAGGGATTTAGGCTCTGATTCGGTCAGTCTGGGGTGGAGCCCGAGACTCTGCATTTCTAACAAGGTCCCAGAAGATACTGATACTGCTGGTCAAGGAACCACACCTTGATTAGAAAGTGTTAATAGATTTCAGTTACATCTCAATAAATCTGGGAAAATAAAGTTTTAGGAAGCTCAAAAATTCGTCATATCTGGTTGCAGACGTCCCAAGTGTCTCAGGAAAGGAGACATTCCCACATATAAAGTCAGTGAATCACAAGGCCAGGCCAGGAGGGAGGAGCAGGGTATGGGGACCCTTCTTGCAGAGGTGGGATCCAAGGAGGTCTTTAAAGCCTGGACACATCTCCACCAAAGAGAGCTTGCCTCCGGGATCAGCTGGGGACAGCCTTCCTGTGTCAGCGTGCCTGACACCTGCACTGCATCGATCAACCCAGAAAACCAACCTGGTTAACATTCATAACTGCCTTGGGGCAGGCTCAAAGATTCCAAGCAAAGTGAGTGTTTAAAATACTTATGGGAGTAACATTTCCAAGCAACCCAGAATTACTTAATTGATTTGCTAAATACAATCCACTTCACCTCTCTAAAAAAGCTCTCCAAATGACCTTCCCAAATACAGACTTTTTCCAGAAAGAGAAGAACTTCTGATAGTTATCGGATCACCAACCAATCACAGGCACTTCCACCTGGGTAGGGATACAAAATGGGAGAAAAGACCCCATTAGCCCCATTTTATAGAAGAGGAAACTGAGGCTCAGTGACTTTGCCTGAGGCACCCCCAAGAAGGCCAACCACTTGAACCCTGGTCCCTTACCCTGATATAGCACTCATGAGTACTTCTGTGACATCTGCTGCTGCCAATTCCATAAAAACAGGCCTAGAAGGCATGCTGGGTGTGGAGTGTCAAGGGAATCTGGGAGTCTGGGGTCCAGGCTCCCCTTCCCTGTACACTGGCCTCAGGCTGGGAACGCTGCCACCATCCAGGGAGGGTGATGAAAGCAGCTTTTACAAAGCAGGGTCTGAGGCCCTCAGACAGGCCCCCTTTTGTTGACTTCCTCTGTTCCCTCCCCGTGCCCCCCTCCAACCCTCAGGCCCACCGCCTTTAGCATCACCCTCCTTGAATGGCTGGCTCCAGCACACTGGAAATTTGCAACACAAATGCACGGCTTGTCTCTCTCTCGGTGGAGCCTCTCTGTCCCAGCCTTTTGGGGCCTTTTAGAGCCTGCCTTTCTCTGGGGCGCTTTCTTTCCACAGCTCAAGTCCCTAGCTCCTAGTGCAGGCACGATCTCGCTAATTAACTCTGGGTTAAAACCCGTCCTGGGAAGAAAGCCGGCGGTGAGCAAGGCGTTCCCACCGCCTCTCAGAAGATAAGGATGAGGCCACTGGCTGCCTGCAGGAATTGGTGGAGGGGGCTGGGCTCTTCCTCTCAAGGCTTGTTCTGGCCTCTTCCCTCATCCTCAACCTCAAGGGGTTGGAGAATATACTGCAAATGAAGCCCATCATCCCAGACAGCACCCAGCTCTCCTCGCCACCACCCTGCCCAGCTTTAGGAGCTCTGATCATTAAAAACTACCCTAAACAGCTGCCTCTTGCCACATGCATCAGACATTTCACAAGCATATTTCTGATCCTCACAAGCTGCTGAGGTAGATATTATCATCCCCATTGTACAGATGCAATAGCCGAGGCCCAGAGAGATTAAACCTCTCGCCCAGAATCACACAGTTTGCAAGTGGCAGAGCTGAGTTTCAAATCCAAATCCTTTTGCCCCCCAGGTTCATGCTTCTCTCTCCTGTCTGATGCTCTCTGAGCTTTACATGACTTTTCCTTGCTCTCGATTCTGGGAACGTTTAACAGTATGTCTGTCTCTGGATCTCCCTGCCTGAGGTAATTGCTCAGCTTCTCACCTGCCTGCCTCCTGCAGCTATTTGAATACAAGTGCCTGCCTTTTAGTACCCAAGAAAATGTGGGGGGGGGGGGGGAGGAGGCCCATCCCACTCCTCTAAGGTTAGAAATAGGACCAGGCCTTCAGAAACTGATGAACACCTGGTCCGACAAGCGCTGTGTGGGCCTAATTCAGTGCTTCATAGGTGTTTGTGGAATAAAGAAATGCTCGCTTTAGAATAGCCTGGGGAGCTCTCCATTGCAGCCGGCAGGAATATAAATGGCACTGCCACTTTGGGAAACAGTTTGGCAGTTTCTTAAAAAGCTGACCATTCACTTACCATATGACCCAGCAATTCCACTCCTAGGTAACCACCCAAAAGCAACAAAAGCACATGTTCGTACAAAGTCTTGCACACGAGTGTTCATAACAGCATTTTTCATAATAGCCTCTAAATAAACTGAAATCGACCTAAATGTTCATCATGGTGAATGGGTAAACAAGCTGTCAGACTTCCATACAATGGAATGCTACTCAGCGATAAAGTGGACACTTGGATCAACACCAAAGAATCTCAAAAGCAAGAGGTGGAGTGAAAGAAGCCTGATGACAAAGAGTACGTATCATGTGACTCCATAATGCATATGAACTTTCTGCCAAATTCCATAAAGGAAAAACCTAGAGAGGCAGAAAGCAGATCGGTGGTTGTTGAGGCTGGGGTTGGGGTGGGAATTGATAGCAAATGGGCTAAAGGGAACTTTTGGGTAACAGGTATTCCACACAGGATTGTGTGATAGTGACACAATTTTATAAACTTATGAAAACTCATTGAACCATAGACTTCAAACAAATGCCTTTTATGGTGTGTGAATTATACTTTAATAAAACTGTTAAAGTTCTTTAAAAAAAAAAAAAAAAAAGGAGTAGAAGAGGTGTGCCTGGGTGGCTCAGTTGGTTAAGCATCTGCCTTCAACTCAGGTCATAATCTTGGGGCCCTGGAATTGAGCCCACATCCAGGTGTGTGACTGTGGATAAGTGGGTCACCTTTCTGAGCCTCTGTTTTCTCGTGTATTACAACTACAATAATAAAAATGGGAAGAGCTAATTCTTGAGACTTGTTCTATAGCAGGCCTGTACATAATGCACTGGTGCATTTAATCCTCACCCTTATGAGTTGGGCCCTATGATTCTTATCTTACAGATGAGAAAACTGAGAACAGGCATGAAGCCCTTAGCATAATGCTTGCCAGGCAAGGGAGCTTCCACTAAGGCTGAATTCTGATCCCCATGGCTTCTCCAGCCTGCTTCACGTGCCCTACATCTGCTCTCTGGCCTGGTGTCTATTCTAGTTTATGCAGCCCCCACCTTGCATTCCCTGAAATAACCTCACTTCTCCTGGCTGTATTGGGGGGGGGGGGGTTGTCTCCCACCTATCTGCCCATGCTTAGTCCCTGGGGACCCGGCTGACCTGACCACTTTGTGTCCAGGCTGGCACAGTGACATGCCACTCTGCCCCTGCTTCTATGGGAAACATCCTCTGTGTGCTGTGTGGCAAGAACACAGCGCAGTGCAGGCTAAGAAGAAAGATCACAATAAACTGCTGGGAGACTCCTTCAGAAACTACTGGTTTCCTTCAGGGGCAGCCAAAGGGAGTCTTCGCTTGCCCCACTTCAACCAGAGCAGTCTCATGTTTTAAATCTGCTTTATAGGGACGCCTGAGTGGCTCAGAGGTTGAACGTCGGCCTTCACGCCCAAGGCATGATCCTGGAATCCTTGGATCGGATCCAGTCCCTGCAGGGAGCCTGCTTCTCCCTCTGCCTATGTCTCTGCCTCTGTGTCTCTCAGGAATAAATGAATAAAATATTAAAATAAATAAATAAATCTGCTTTATACACTGCACTTCCATAGAAGATTCCCGAAAAGGGCACGTGGTGTGGCTCAGTCAATCAAGCATCTGACTCTGGATTTCAGGTCAGGTCATGGTCTCAGGATCCAGGGCTCCCTTCTCAGTGGGGAGTCTGCTAGTCACCCTCTCCCTGGACTCACACCCTGGACTCACTCTGTCTCTCTCTCTCTCTCAAATAAATAAATAACTCTTAAAAAGAAGAAGAAGAAGAAGAAGAAGAAAAAGGAGGAGGAGGAGGAGGAGGGACGCCTGGGTTGCTCAGTGGTTGAGAATCTGCCTTCGGCTCAGGGGGTGCTTCTGGGGTCCAGGAATCCAGTCCCACACTGGGCTCCCTGCATGGAGCCTGCTTCTCCCTCTGCCTATGTCTCTGCCTCTCTGTATGTGTCTCTCATGAGTAAATAAATAAAATCTTAAAAAGAAGGAAGAAGAAGAAGAAGAAGAAGAAGAAGAAGAAGAAGAAGAAGAAGAAGAAGAAGAAGAAGAAGATGATTTCCAGAGAAAGGTCTATGCCACTTTTTTTTTTTTTTTTTTTTTTTTTGAAGTTTGAAAGCTGCTATTCGCTGGCAGTCCTCAAGTTTCCAGGCTTAGAAACTGAGGCCTGAGGGTAGAAGTAATTTGCTAAGGGTCAGAGGGGTCATGACTGACAGACACATGCGGGGCAGCGGGACTCTGGGCTGGAAGCTTAGAGCTCTCTCTACTCTTCCACAACAGCCGTGTGGGAAGCTGGCACTTCTGCCTCACACACTTTTATGCCATTCTCGAGGATTCTTTAGCTCCGGGCTCATAAAATCCTGAAACACCACAGCCCTCCCAAGGTTTTCCATCTTTCCTCTCACTTCACACATTCTGAGGCCACTCCGCGTGTTCGGCTGCCTCGACACCTGCCAGCGGGTTTTCCCGGGCTAGCTGCCTCGGCTGGCCTGTGGCCCCAGCAGGTGTAAATGGAACAGGGGGAAATGTCAATAATTGGATGAGAGAGATAGCAAGCAACCCTCCTCGCCAAGGAGAGGAGAACACTTATCTGTAATGTTGACTACCCTAAAGTGAAATAAAGTGGTGCGTGGACAAAAACAAAATGATATCAAGGTTTGAAAAGGCACATCTAACCCAGAGAGTGAATGAACCCTTTGGTGTTTCATGGTTATGATGCCTCCAATTATTAGAGAAGCGGTATTATACTCTCTATTCACCTCAGAATAATGCTATTACTTTGTGCTCTGTCATTCCCTCCAAGATAAAGGGAAAGTTCCATAAAAGTCTTCATTTGCAAGGGGGAAAACCTCTTTCCCCTATTAAGGTTTGTCAGTGTGATGCTAAAAACGGGCCTTTGGTTCACTTCTGGGTAATTGATTCTCTGACGCTGACAACGCTTAGGAAAATGAAGGTATAAATGATGGGCGCACCACGCAGCTGCCGAGCAGCAAACACTGAGCCTGAGGTCCAGGGAGCAGGAGAAGCGCCTCATAGCAGAGGGACACCTGCCACGTCGGAGGTGAGAGAGGGTGGCCCTGGGGGCTGGGCTGGATGGGGCAAGAAGGTTGACCTTCTCACCAAGTCAGAGACACCAAGTCAAAGAGGCCCACCACCATCTTTTTTGCCTGTGAGCCCCTTCGGGCCCCTGGTTAAGGGATCTGGAACATGCTTTAGATGACTGGCACCATGTTGAGGTTGTCTCGAATACGTGGCACCCCAACCACAGAAAGGTAGCAGGCAGACAGATGAGTTTCAAGTGTTTGTTTGGGGCGGGTGAGGTCTCAGCTCTCCTTCACAGGTGTGTAGGCAGGCATCTGGGACAAGACATGAGCTGGCTCGAGTCACCCGTCGACAGTGGGGTGCTGCCATGGATCAGAAAGGAGCCAAGTGGCTGTGCAAATCAATACCACCCATCTATCTCGCTCAGAATCCATTCAACATAATTGCCTGGAAATTGATAACATTTTGCTTTCTTGCTCAACTGCACCTGCGCTCCTTACTCAAGGTTTCAGATGCAATTATCTGCCCTTGGAGTGCTTCATTACCCCCACGCTTGTCTCTTGATCCACGCTTTGACGGTCCAAAGTATTTGTGTCTTTCAACATAAGCCTCCTCAAACGCTTTCTGGAAGGAGGTGGGGGTGTCCCTCTTTTTTTTTTTTTAAGATTTTATTTATTTATTCATGAGAGACATGGAGAGAGAGAGGCAGAGACACAGGCAGAGGGAGAAGCAGGCTCCACACAGGGAGCCCGATGTGGGACTTGATCCGGGTCTCCAGGATCACACCCTGAGCCAAAGGCAGGTGCTAAACAGCTGACCCACCCAGGGATCCCGGGTGTCCCTCTTTTGAATGACAATTCAAGATGTTTCCTCATTAAAAACTTAGATCTCCTTCAATTTGGAAAACTACTGCTGAAACAGTTTATAAACTGGATCAGGATGTCAGTGCTTCAGCATTCTTTTTTTTTTTTTTTTTAAGATTTTATTTATTCATGAGAGATATGGAGAAAGAGAGAAACAGAGACACAGGCAGAGGGAGAAGCGGGCTCCATGCAGGGAGCCCGACATGGGACTCGATCCCAGGTCTCCAGGATCAGGCCCTGGGCTGAAAGCAGCGCTAAACCACTGAGCAACCCGGGCTGCCCGCTTCAACATTCTTAAATTACAAAAGCAGTATGTTTAGGAAAAGTAAGAGATTTTCTTCCTTGCTGTTCAAAAGTGGACCCTTGAGACCTGATCTCTATCATTAGCTGAAGATGCATCTGCAGAATTCTCGTGACATTCTTGGCATAGAGGCTGGCAAGAGGTGCCAACCAATGTAGATCAAGTGCCCATTTATCCTGAATCCAGATGACCTCAAATAGATCTAACCACAGAATTCATCTGTAAACACTGCAAAAAGCTAACTAATATTCATAACAGTAGATGATAAACCTTAAAATGTCTTCAGAGCATTCAGGGAGTCGTTGATGATACTCTTGGGTTTATGCTACACTTAATTCACTGGAATGCTGTCTCTGTAGACCACTTGTGTGGAGTATGTCTGTCAGTAGCTATTTTATCCTTGGTGATACATGCTCTATTCTTATCGGGCTATAAGGGATAAAAACTTTTGTTTCCCAATTTTGTCTAGTGGAATTTTACCACACCATGGATTAGGTTCTAGCCTGGAGATTGCAATGGGGTCTTGACCCATCCTGGGGCACATGGTTTGCAGCCAGTGTTGTGTTCCTTAGTTGTCCAGACTATATGGTTGCTTAGCCGCATTCCAAATAAGCTGGGGTTTACAGAATTTGCTAGGACTTGCCCTCCTATCAGGTTATTTTCAACTCCCTGAAACCATTGGACATACATAGGAAGGGGCCGACCAAGCAGGTGTTCCTGTTTGTCCCCCTTTTTTCTTCCCTAGAGATCTAATGACAAAGAGCAAAAGCTTTCAGTTTTTTTCAGAACCGCTTCCCATGTGCAGGTGATGAATTCTGAAGCGCCCATGAATAGGGAGCGCTGTGAATAGGGTATTGTATCTGGGAGGCTGCCTCAAGGAGCCGGAGGAAGCCTGCTGGCCTGGGAACTGTGAGGCCCATTCTGAAGTGCCCACTCCGAAACTAATTTGATGGAGGACCATGGAAAAAGGCCCTTCTGCTCCCTGGACTCGTTTCTTCGGCTGTAAAATGAAGACTGGGATACCTGCTCCAGAGGGGAGATTGTGAGGATGGGCTGTGTGGGCTGGCGCAGCGAGGTGTGTGTGTGTGTGTGTGTGTGTGTGTGTGTGTGTCTGTGGAACTTGGGGCTGGGGAGCACAGGAGAAGGTGCAGAAGGTGAGGAGAGCTTAAGCCAAGAGCAGGGGTTTGGGGTTTGCTCTGGACGGGGTGGGCAACCAAGGGCTTCTGAGCGGGGGAATGAAATGATTAGGGGCCTGGATGTGCCCAGGTCTTTAAAAGATCAGCAGCAAAGAAGGCAAGAAAGTCCAGGCTGCAGCCAAGAAACAGAAAAAGCAACGTGAAGGGGCCCTCTTCACCTCCAAAGATCTCTCTGCTTAGGAAATTTCGTGGCTTGCAAGGAAGGCTGGGCCAGGCTGGGAGAAGGAGAGCCAGATGTGATATGGTGGGAATGAGGAGGATAGAACATGGAGATCCTCTGGCTGGGACAGCAAAGGCCTAAGGCAGATGCAAAACTCATCTAAAGGGCTTTGTCATGTGGATGAAGGTGCAGAAGCTGTGGTAGCCCAGCAGGTGGATGTCAAAGCCTGGGTGAGGGTTGGGGGGAAGGTGGGCAGATGCCATGGTTTCATCCTTTCTCTAGCCCCCATCCTTTCCAGAAGAGTAGAAGCTTAGCACATCTTTGCAGGACAAAGGAGTTTGCACTTGACATGATGAGAAAAACCTCCCAACAAGAAAAGCTGGCTGGAAATAGGATGTACTGATTTGTAGGTAGTGAGCTCCCCGTCACTCACTGGCAGAGAGCATTTGAGCAGGAGCTGGAGGACTGCCAGTGGCTGGAGGGAGTGGAGGGGTTGCACACCAAACAGGGTTACACACCAGCTCTGGAGGAACAGGGTCTCAGGCTGCAAGGAGCTGTCTCTGCAGATCCCGCTGGGTCTCCAGGCATGCCTGGGTTAGTCAAGACCTTGGTGTCTGGTAGAAGGGAGGTGACATCCTAAGAAGGCAGGTGAGCCCGGAAAAGGAAAGGTGATTCCACCCCTGTCTGCTGAAAATCAGTCTTCAATGGGACAGGAGAGAAAATGGAAGACATGGGGTGATGTTGGGAAAGGAGGGGTCCCTGTCTCTATCCCCATGGAGTGGATATCCTGCTGAGGGTGAAGGGGCATGGGAAGTGAGGAGACCCAATTCTAGGTAGCTGAGTCACTCCGCTTCCATGGAGGGGGGCAGGTCCGACTTACAAGGGGAGGCTCGGCTCCCCGCTAAGGCAGGCACTCCCCTCACCCCACCCCAAACTGCCTATTTTCCCCCTGATTGCAGAGCACGGTGTCAGTAGGCCCCAATTAAGGGTAATTACATGATCTATTAGATGACTGCCACACTGGCTACTCAGGCTCCCTGGTCTCTTTCAATGCTAAAACCCTTCGGCAGAATCGAAATGTCTGGAATAAGATATATAGCTTTTCCTTCCCCCTGAGTTCGCATATATAACAAAACAGGACAGGAGCCTGCCTGGGTCTGATATGAGGTCACAGCAGCAGGCGTTTCAGAGAATTCCTTATGTGCCAAGCTACTTTTGTGTCACCTAACACTGACAAGGATCCTATGCAGTCAGTATAGTTATCGACTCCATTTTATGGATAGGGAGACTGAGACCCAGAAAGCAGAAGCTACTTGTCTTGGGACACACAGCTAGTGGGACACACAGCTAGAACCCACATATGAGCTGAGATTTGTATGACTCAGGGCCTGAGCTGTGGGCCCTGCTCACTGGCTGTCAGTGCCACAGTGGGTGGGGGTGACTTAAGCTACCAGGGGAAGGTACTACCCCCTACCTATGGGGCCTGAATTCCACATATAATGCCCTATAGCAAGGGGCAGTTTCCCCAATATCATTAATTTTCCACTCAACCCTATAGGGTCAGCAGGGTAGCTTACTGTGCCCATTTTACAGATGCAGAAAATCAGAGCTGGTGACTGGCAAAAGCAGGACTTGAACCCAGGTCTGTCTGACTTCCAGAGTCTGGATTTTTTTTCCTACATCACAGCTTCCAAAGGACAAGCTCTAAGGATTGCATAGAGCCAAGCCCAGGGCTGGGCCCAGCCAGCAAAGGGCATTCCTCTGGCTATAGCTACCCTTGACCTCCTTCTATCATTTTCTAGGAGCCATTGCAGGGGTGAAAGATGCTGCTCTGGGTGTTCTTCCTGGTGATCCTCACCCTCAGCAGTGGCTCCCACTCTTCCCCGCCATCCCTGCCCATCAGGTAAGCAGTCCTACCACCAGGGCCTAGTTTCCTAACATCTCAAAACCATCTCTGCAACCCACTGGGGGATGATTTATGGGGTGCAGGATGGAGCTCTAAGCTGCCCCCCACCCATCTCCTCAGCAACTCCCATGGTCCATCTCTGGGAGGGGGGGCAGACTCTGAGCTCCAGAGAAGCCTCCCGGCCTGGATCCTACCCTCCCTGGGGATGCACAGGGCAAAGGGCTGAAGGACCTTACAGAGACATGATGAGTACAGCTCCCCTTGTTTCCTTGCCTGGCCCTGCCACCCAGCCCTTTGACCTCTGACTCCTTCCATATAGAATCCCTCGGTATGCAGACGCCATCTTCACCAACAGCTACCGGAAGGTGCTGGGCCAGCTGTCCGCCCGCAAGCTCCTGCAGGACATCATGAGCCGGCATCAGGGGTAAGCAGAAGTCCTGGTGACTTCTTCCCACACTCCAATGCATCAAAGTGTGGAGGGACTTTTGGTCCTTCCCTTTGCACAGCATCTATCACTTCTGGATTTGTCATAGCAGAAGGGCCCTAATGTGAAGCCCCAGCCTACTTCTAACTACCAAAATATCATTGAGCACCAGCTACGCGCTTCTCCCTGTGCGAGGCTCCAATAGTAGTACTACCGTTATTTGATCATGGTTCAGTGCTGGAAACAAAGGCTCTGCCTGGGACATTGTACATGCCCTCAGGACAGTGCTGGGCTCCCAGGAAGCCCTTGGTAGTATGAGCCATTACACTTAGTCTCCTACCTGTAACAACGCTACAAAGTAGGTACTGTTTACTCCCATCTGACAGAGAGCAGTTAATAGCTTCTAAAGGACACACCAAAGAGCACCCGGGCTGGGATCCAAAGAGCCTGACACCAAGGCTTGTTGCATTTTTTGTTTTGAAAAAGTAAGACACTTAGAGAAAAATCGCAGCAATAATGCAATGAACTTCTACATCCCTCTTCCCTATCTTCAACAATTCCTACTGTTTTATCATATTTGCTGACATGCACAAACAAGTGCACACATTGTTATCATTATGCTGAACCATTTGAGAGTAAACTGCAGTCATCGCAACCCTTCACTCATCCTTAAATACTCCTACACGGTGCCTCCTAACAGCTAACAAAAGGACATTCTCTGACATAATCACAGAGTAATCTGCACTCAGTGTGCATATTCACCCTTCATCAGTTCCCCCCAAATGTCCTCTGAGGCAATTTTTAATGTTCCTGATCCAGGATCCAGTCCAGGATTATAGGTTGCATGTAATTATCATGTCTCCAGTTTCTTTTAATCTGGATAGTTCTTCAGCCTTTTGTGATTTTGACATTTCTTATTAGTAAAAGCCAACTATTCTTTTTTTTTTTAAGTTTATTTATTTATTCGTGGAAGACACAGAGAGAGAGAGAGGCAGAGACACAGGTAGAGGGAGAAGCAGGCTCCCTGCAAGGAGCCTGACATGGTACTTGATCCTGGGTCTCCAGGATCACATCCTGGGCTGAAGGCAGCACTAAACTGCTGAGCCATCCAGGCTGCCCAAAGCCAACTATTCTTTATAGAATGTCCCTTGAATTGGATTTGCCTGATGTTTGCTCATGAGTAGATTCAGGTTATGTGTCGGTAGCAGTGATATCGTGTCCTTCTTGGTGCACCATATTGGGAGGCACATGAGGTCCATTCGTCCCATTATTGGTGATGGTAATTTTAATCACTTGGTTAACATGTCTACCGGGTCTCTTCTCTATAAAGTTAGTATTTCCCCTTTACAATTAATAACTAATCTGTAGGGAGATATTGGACAAATATGTATTTCACAGCCTGTACTCTTCACTACTGTGTGAGTGCCTTCCTCAATGTTGCTGCATCTAATTCAGTGGGTAGAAGGGTCCACCCCAGATATTGGAATAGGCATAAGGACACACCTGTTCTGCTTTAACTTACTTGGCTCTGGCCTTTCCCATGCTTCTCCACATCCTATTACCTATTACCCAAACAGTAATATCAACTGTTGCTCTGTTTCTAATTGAATAGAGAAAGAAACTGGGAGCAAGGAGCAAAGGTACGACTCGGCCGTCAGGTGGACAGTCTGTGGGCAAGCCAAAAGCTGATGGCATTGGAGAACATCCTGGCGTCCCTGTTACAGAAACGCAGGTAGGAGTATGTGTGCATGCACGTGTGTGTGCGTGCGTAGTTAGGGAGGACCTCAGAGGCATCCTTCCCCATAGGTTGCCAGGAAATGGAAAGAATTCCCAGCTCTCTAAAGACATGGGGCTGTGCCAAACAAACTGGGAATGAGGTCCCTCCTTACACACATCAAGAACTGGAAGAAGGAAGTAGTTCTGGGATAGGACCCAAGAACCTGAATTTTAACGAATGTCCCAGGGGATTCTGATGTGGATGATCTGACAGGCACACCCAGGACCCCTTGACAAGTTCACAAAACTATACTAGCATAGGCAGCACTCAGGAGAGGAGAAGATGAGGATGACGGATGATGGTCATGCCTCCTAATCGCTGAGCCTCATGTTCCCACCATGTGTCAGGGGAGGTCAGGAACGAGTGCTCTTGCCTTACAGAGGAGGGTAACTGAGGCAGAGAAGGGGCAGCAGCTGGTCCCAAGTCAGCAACTAGCAGGCCCAAAGCCTGTTTGCTTCCCTTCTTCACACAGAGCTCCACTTCACAAAGTTTCCTGGCGATGATATGACCGTGGAGAAACTCTGCTGTATTTTTGAGCCTGATTTTTAACTGTGAGCACAAACATGTCCCAGCATGGCTCAGCCAGTCACTTCTGGGCCAACCTATTAAGCAAATCCAGTTCCCAACAGAGCTCTCCCCGCGCTCCCTCACCTTCTTCCCAACCTAATTAGACACCAAGGGCCCAGAAATCTCACCAACTACAGTCCTGTGAAGCCACAAGCAGGAGGCAGATGGGCGGGCTGCAGGAGGGGTGAGAACCAGCCTGGGAGGCACACAGCAAGTTGTTTCCCCCCTTTGTGGAGAGAGGAGGAGCTTGAATCACCTCTAAGTTCCCTAAGACTAGAATTCTAAGAATAATGCCTCCCCTAAACTGCTCACGCTGGGATTAGGTCATCGTTCACCTGCCTTATGGCTCCCATCAGGCCCCAGTGGGGTAGGGTAGAGTGGCCCCAAGGAGGGCCAAGTCCTAAGAATGCAGGCTTGTTCCTGCAGGTTAAAAGCCAGAGACTTCACAGAGGGAGCTCCTAGCCGCAATGCAGGTGGGAAGGGGCCTGGAGGCTGCTCCAGCATCGTTCTGCCTCCACTTTAAAGGCTGCAAATCCCAGGAACTCCTGGTGGGCCTAAGGAAACAACAGAAGAATAAGTTCTTATACCTTGAGAGTCAGAGGAAAATGATTTGGAAGATGGTACATTTATATACCTACCACGCTTTATGTCCACCTCATGGCCCTGCGAGGAAAAGGAGATTCGGAAGGATCTGTCCCTCCCCTCCTTGGAAAAGTGGTCCAAATGCCTAGTACATGCCAGGCTCTGGGCTGAGGGTCCCTCAATAGATAGGACAATAAGGGTCCCTGCTCCCATGGAATTCCTTGTAACACTGCCACACTGAGGCAGACAGAAATTAAATACTGGCAGTGGGTTATTTCATCTGTGATAATGGTGAGAGATATAAGGGGTGTGTTTGAATGTCTGTGCCGGAGGAAATAACCTAATCCAGCCCTGTCTGGGGATTCGAGGTGGCTTCTTCAAGGGGAAGTAACTGGCCCTAGATCTCAGCAGGGACGGATTGGCAGAGCTGGGGTTAAGACTGAGGTTCACTATGTGGAAACACATGAGACCCTTCCCTTCATCCCACATTGCTTCTTCTGGAACCCAGACAGTCCCAGTCCTGGAGCACCTATCACCCTAGTTTCAGGTGTCGTGGCCAAACTCACCCCTGTGTCAGGTTTCCCAGTTGAGCTTTATCTTTCTTTCTGCAACAGGAATTCCCAAGGATGAAGATCCCACCTGTGTTTTATGCTACCTGCAGCCAAAACACAACTGTATCCAGTTAATCCTAATTTCTGACCTACTTTTTCCATCATAAATACAATAAAATTCCCCCATCCTGGTTTGCATCTCAATTTCCTTTTCTCTTCAGCCTCATTTTTTAAATGTGTTTTATATAGTTACATTTCCCAAAGAGGTGTTACAAGGTATACTCCAAAGACAGCTAACCCTTACCAAATAAGTGCTTGGGAGTGCCAGCCTGGTGGCTTGATGCATAGCATCTCACATGCTCGTCACACAGCCTAATGGGAGGCATTGGTATACTCATTTCACAGACAAAGCACTGAGGCACAGGAAAGGTAAATGAACTGCCAAGGGCCCTGCTGATAAGTGAGAGAACTGGGATTCAGACCCAGCCAGACTAGCTCAGAACCTGGCTTTTAACTACATCTGTCCATTCTGGGCCAAAGTCAACCTTCAACTAGTGACTTGTTCATCTAGGAGTGATATCATTTATTCATTCAACATTTATTCTAGAGGACCTGCTAGGTGCCAGGCACTGTTTTAGGCACCCAGGATACAACTGTGAGCAAATAGGCAAAGCCTCTGATCTCTTAGACCTTATGTTCTAATAAGGGGGAAGAATAAGAAAAACAAATAAACATAGAATATGTCAGATGGTGGTGGTTGCAAAAGAGACACATATAAGAAAGAGACTGGAGGGGGGCACCTGGATGGCTCAGCAGTTTAGCACCTGCCTGCCTTCGGCCTGGGGTGTGATCCTGGGGTCCTGGGATCGAGTCTCATATTGGGGACCCTGAATGGAGCCTGCTTCTCCCTCTGCCTGTGTCTCTGCCTCTCTCTTTCTCCGTGTCCCTCATGAGTGAATGAATGGGCGTCTAAAAAAAGAAAGAAAGAAAGAAAGAAAGAAAGAAAGAAAGAAAGAAAGAAAGAAAGAAAGAAAAGGACTGGAGGGACGCCTGGGTGGTTGAGTGGTTGAGCATCTGCCTTCAGCTCAGGGCATGATCCCAGAGTTCTGGGATTGAGTCCTGCATCAGGCTCCTCAGGGAGCCTGCTTCTCCTCCCTCTGCCAATGTCTCTGCCTCTGTGTCTCTCTCTCTGTGTGTGTGTGTCTCTCATGAATAAATAAATAAAATTTTTTAACAAAAGAAAGGGACTAGAGAGGGCAGGAGGGCATTCTTGTAGCTATAATCCATCTATGTGCTGTGCTGTGGACAGGGAAGCCCTCAGTGAGAGGGTGATCTTCCTGATGGAAGAGAGGGGGTTGGCCTTGTGAGCATCTGAGTCAAAAACATTCCAAGCAGAGTGAAAACCCAACACAAAGGTGGTGAGGCAACCTAGGCAAGAGTGCATAAGGAGAAAGAGCAAGGAGGACAGGGTGGCTAGCTAGAACATTAAGAGGGTGCAGCAGAAAGAAAGGAGGTTCAGAGGGAGCAGGAGGCCAGCTCATAGGGATCCTCAGAGACCATGGTAAGGACTTAGGATCTCACTCTTGGCAATATGGGAGCTGTCACTGAGCTTAAGCGGAAATGACATGATCTAATTTGCATTTAAAGTCACTCTGAGAAAGGGTAGAATTCTGGATACTTTCTTAGTGGGGAACTAATTTGAAGATGGGGGGTTGGAGTGAAGTCAAGAATGACTCCCAGGATTTTGGCCTGAGCAACTGGAAGGATGGAGTTGCCATTGAGGAGCTTTGGGGAGGAGAGTTAGGAGTTTTAGTTTGAACCTGTTGAGTCTGAAATGTCTCTTAACAATCCAAGTGAGGATGTTGTGTAATCACCAGGATATACAAGTCTGGACTTAGGAGGGAAGTCCGGGCAGCTGGTTTGGTTGAGCAGCCATTACCATTCAGGTGGTCTTGAAAGTCAGAAGAGTAGGTCACCAAAGAAGAACAGAAAGCATAGAGAAGAAGTCCAAGGACTGACCCCAAGGAACCCCTACATTTAAAGTTTCACATAAAGATGAGGAAGCAGCGAAACAGACTAAGAATGATCAGCCAGTTAGATAACAAAAACTACAAAAGAGAGGAATTCCAGAGGCCAACCGAAGACAGTGTTTCAAGAAGGGAGTGACCTAGTGTACCAAATGCTACTGATGGGTCAAGGCAGAAGAAAACTGGCCAAGGAAGTGACCATGGAAGCCCTGATGACTTTGGCAAGGACAAATTGGGTAGAGCGGTGGAGACGTAAGTCTGACTACAGTGGATTCAAGAGCAAATGATAGGAACCAGAGGTGGTGGGTATAGATCTGGCTGTCCAATATGGTGGCCACTAGCCATATGGAGCTATTGAACACTTGAAATGTGCTAGTACAAGCTGAGATGTGCTTTAAGTGTAAAATAGACACTAATTTTAAAAATAGTATGAAAAGGGCAGCCCCAGTGGCCTAGCGGTTTGGTGCCACCTTCGGCCCAGGGTGTGATCCTGAAGACCCGGGATCGAGTCCCACGTTGGGCTTCCTGCATGGAGCCTGCTTCTCCCTCTGCCTGTGTCTCTGCCTCTCTCTCTCTCTGTGTCTCTCACGAATAAATAAATAAAATCTTAAAAAAAATAGTAGGAAAAATTACAAAATACCACAGTGCTTTTTATATTGATTATGTATTAAGATAATATTTTAGATATATCAGGTTAAATAAAAGATATGAAAATTAATTTCGTTTGGTTTTCTTCTAAGTGTCTTTCTTTTTATTAAAATAAAAGAAACTTCCATTCCTTTTTTTTTTTTAATTTTTATTATTTATTCATGAGAGACAGAGAGAGAGAGAGAGAGAGAGGCAGAGGGAGAAGCAGGCTCTATGCAGGGAGCCTGATGTGGGACTTGAACCCGGGTCTCCAGGATCATGCCCTGGGCCGAAGGCAGGCACTAAACTGCTGAGCCACCCAGGGATCCCCCATTCCTTATTCATCCCTTATTCCTTAATCCCTATATCCAACATGGTTGAACTCACAACCCTGAGATCAAGAGTCACATGCTCCACTGAGTGAATGAGCCAGGCACCTTTTTTTTTAAACTTTTTTATGGTGGTTACTAGAAAAAAAATTTTTTTAAAGATTATATTTTTTCTCTTTATTTTGAAAGAGAGAGAGTGGGTGTAGGGGCAGAAGCAAAGGGAGAGAGAAAAATCTCAAGCGGGCTCCACACTGAGCGTGAAGCCCTATGCAGGGCTCCATCTCTCCACCCTGAGATCAAGACCTGAGCCAAAATCAAGAGTCAGATGCTTAACCGACTAAGCCACTCAGGCCCCCCTGGTTACTAGAAAATTTAAAATCACCTGTGTGGCTTGCATTACGTCTCTATGAGATAGTACCAGTAGAGAGAATTCTTTTGAGGTTTTGCTGTAAAGGGAAGCAGAAAACCGAAGCCCCTGACCACAGGTGCTGATGTCAGTGATTACTCAGCTTTTTCTATTCTTAGACCATTTCACTGGGGCCAGGTACCTCCACGCCTCACCTACCTTATGCATGCCTCTTAGAATCCATGAACTTTGAGGGGGGGGTGGGTCAAATTGTTCTATATTTTCCTTTCAGTAATGGTTACACCAGCATCATTAGAAAAATTCAGGCAGCCTGGGTGGCTCAGGGGTTTAGCACCACCTTCAGCCCAGGGCGTGATCCTGGAGACCTAGGATCAAGTCCCATGTTGGGCTCCCTATTGGAGCCTGCTTCTCCCTCTGCCTGTGTCTCTGCCTTTCTCTCTCTCTGTCTCTCATGAATAAATAAAATCTTAAAAATATATATATAAATATATAAATAAATATATATATATATAAATTCAATGAGGAATGCCTGGGTGGCTCAGTTGGTTAAGTGTCTGCTTTCGGCTCAGGTCATGATCCCAGGGTCCTGGGATGGCGTGTCACATTGCACTGGGCTCCCTGCTCAGGTGGGAGCCTGCTTCTCCCACTCCCTCTGCCATTCCCCCTACTTCTGCACTCACTCTCTGTGTCTAAAATCTTAAAAAAAATTCATTGAGCTGTACATTTAAGGTTTGTGTATTTTGCTATAACTAAATTAAAAAACAACAGCTATGAAAAGTCTGGATGAGGCAGCCTGGGTGGCTCAGCGGTTTAGCGCCGCCTTCAGCCCAGGGTATGATCCTGGAGACCCAGGATCGAGTCCCACGTCGGGCTCCCTGCATGGAGACTGCTTCTCCCTCTGCCTGTGTCTCTGCCTCTTTCTCTGTGTGTCTCTCATGAATAAATAAAATCTTTTTTAAAAAAAGTCTGGATGATGAGATGTCTATTTTGATGAAAAGTACAAGAATCGCAGCATTCTGGAGTTGATGAGGACTCAGGGACAGCATTCCCACCCCAGTCATTCTGCAGCCAGGGACACTCAGTTCTGACCTCGGGCCTGGCAGGCAGGTCTCCTGTCTCCCTGCACCAGAACTATAAAGCCAGCTTGATTCTTCACAGGATTTAGACCACCTGCTCTCTCTGGGAGTCCCCAGTTTACCCTCCAAGAAAGAACGTCAAGCGTGGGAAAGGCTCTGCAGGGGGCCACTGTGGGCGCTCTGCTGAGGAGGCCCAACCAACAATGGGAGACAAAAGCCCCCTCCAGAGGAGAAGGCTGGCCATTGAGGGCTGGCAGTGCACTTCAACCAAGGGAGGCGGGCAGGCCGGGGGACCTGCCAAGGAGGGAGCACAAAGGAAGAGCTGCTGGATGGTGGACTGGCCGTGACCAGCCCGGAGGCCCCCTCCGTCCCCCAGACCCACCTGCTCATCTCTTTCCTCCAACCCCGACAAAAGCAAAAGCTGAGGCCTCTCTCAACTTCCAATTAGTTTTTCAAACGAAATAATGACCACTGGGCCCCACTGCTACTTGTGCCTTTTGAAGGGAATGCAATTATAAAGGAAAAAAACCCACCGTGGCGACAATTCCTGTGCTTTATCACCATTAACTACAACACTAATGGTGCTGTAAAAGACTTCACACACACACACCCTCACCCGCAGAGGGGCTGGGGGCTTCACGTTCCCCTGGGGGTCCTACTTAAGACTCAGGGCTATTTTTCTTCCCCTAAAGAAATGCTCTAATCAATGGGGGACTTGTCGCTTTTAATGATAATCCCTTATGTTTGTATTAAGGTTCACAAAGAGGCTTCCCATCCATTGCTTCATTTGCTCCCTCCCACAGCCCTCAGGAGAGGCAGGGCTGGCCTCACAGAGAGGTGGGAGGTCAGGAGCACCCCAGGACCCACCAGCGCACCCAGAGGGAGCAAAGCTGGGAACCAAATCCTGATTCCAGGGCAGTGCTCTGGTGCAGGTTTCAAGACGCCAGGTCCCTCGGGAAATGCAAGCTGGGGAATTGAGTAAATTCAAAAATCAAACAAACAATGTGGACCTGGTACCGACCGCTTACTGCATTGCGCTCCTACTACCACACAGGAAAGGAGGGCCATGGCCGTACCTGTGTGGATCAGAGCAAACGGAGTCCACTCAGAGTGCCAGGCCCCGCAGTGTGTGTTCTGGGTATGACCTCATTTCATCCTTATAAAGCTTGTAGAGGTGTTATCTCCATTTTTACTGATGGGAAACCAAGGCCCTGAGGGATAAGAGGGGCACAGGGTTCATTGGGCAGGTCAGCTGGACTCAAAGCCACCATGGTTAATTCTCCTTCTAGAGAGCCTGGCCCAGCACTGCTGTGGCATCGAGGAAAAGCCAAAGCCACATGGTAGTTAAAGCAGTAAAAACAGATTCCACTCAGGATTACAGCAATAGGGGGAAAGAGACCTCAGTATAGAACTGGGCTCAGGGATCCCTGGGTGGCGCAGCGGTTTAGCGCCTGCCTTTGGCCCAGGGCGCGATCCTGGAGACTTGGGATCGAATCCCACATCGGGCTCCCGGTGCATGGAGCCTGCTTCTCCCTCTGCCTGTGTCTCTGCCTCTCTCTCTCTCTCTCTGTGACTATCATACATAAATAAATAAAAATTAAAAAAAAAAAAAAAAAAGAACTGGGCTCAATTCAGAATGCAGCACGGGCAGGTGGAAATTTACTGCCAAGGGGCAGGGTGGGGCTGGGTGGATGGTGGAAGGGACTTCTCCCTACCAGATTAGGTCCTTGCTAAAACCAGCCAGACCACGGTGATTGATCGGACACTGCCTTGAGGTGATGGGTAGATTCTGGTTAGGCTGATTTAAAAGGGTTCTGGCTTAAACTAGATCTTACCAGCAAGTGCAGAGATAGGTCCAGGAGCAGTTTGAGGAGCCTAAATAAAGTTTGGTTAAACAAAGGATATTTGTCAGTGGTGAATAATTGCAGTGACAAATCCAGTAGATCTCCTGAGTTAAGCCTGTTGGTGGACTTCAGCCTTCCCAGACCCACTAGGCTACAATAAGCAAATCCTCCGCAGCCCTGCTCCAGAGCTCAGGGCTCTTCAGGAAGCATCACCTGGGGGGTAGGATCAGAAGGACAGCCTGTGAGGTGAGCTTCTGCCTCTGCTCTATCCCAGCATAAAATTCAAATTGCCTAAAACTTACTGTGGGTCCTAAAATAAAATCTATGACCTTTATTACTGCCCCTAAAAGCTGCCAAGCCTCTGGCTTCCAAGGCTTTTACCCTCTTCCTTACTAACTACACCCTAGTTACACTGGCGGGCTTTCAGGTCAAATATACCAAGCTCTTCTTGCCTTGGAGCCCTTACGTATGTTTTTTGTTGTTGTTGTTATTTTAAAGATTTTATTATTTATTCATGAGAGACACAGACCGAGAGAGAGGCAGAGACACAGGCAGAGGGAGAAGCAGGCTCCTCGCAAGGAGCCCGATGCAGGACTCAATCCCGGGTCTCCAGATCATGACCTGAGCGGAAGGCAGGCGCCAGTATGTTAACCTCAAGCCTAGAGTGCTCTTCCCCAGCTCTGCACAGGCTCCTTCTTGTCCTTCCCATGTCAGCTTAGCCTTCCCAACCCCTCTGGGTAAAAAGTGCTTCCTTGGAAGCCCTTCAGACTTGCAATCACTCTGCTCCCTGTTTGCTCCAGTCATAGGCCGACAGAGGGCAGGGGACTGCCCGTCTGGCTCTATACACCAGAGCCTGGCACTCTGGCACGCAGCGAATGTCTGATGTGCTTTACTACCCGGCTCCTCTCTGGGTCTGGGGGCCAGCCCTTAAGCAGCCTGGAAGCTCTTTTCTGACCTCCTTTCCTACAGCCACTGTATTTCTGTTCTCAGGCCCTAACCCTTCTCCGCTATACCTCTGTCCAGCAGGCCTCATCTGGGCTGTCTTCCAGAACTGTACAGATCTGGGTATAGGTGTTGAAGTCCCAACTGGGGGGGCTCCTGCTGCCATCATCCTTCCACCACCACACTGAGCTGTTGTGGGTACCAGCATACCATACCAAAGTAGGAACACCATGAGCCACCCGAGAAACCAGTATCACCCTTCCCCCACAGGGTGGGATAAGACACAAAAAGTTAAAAGCAAGGTTTCCAGTCATAGTCTCTAGGAACCAGGCAGGTGAAATTGGCAGGTGGAATGGCACAGGTGCCATGATGAGCAGAAGTGACCATGGAGTGGGGCTCTGGCAAACTGGAGAGAGCAGGCCCCATCCACGGGGAGTTAGTTGCTGCTTGTAGGCTCCAGCCGATGGTTGCCATGCAGGAATCAGGTCCAATGTCACAGGCTCAGATTTGTTAAGAGAACCCAAAACTCCAAACAGATTTTTATAACTTTCTCAATTCATAAATGTTAGCAACTTATTCGGTTTCTGAGAAAACACTATGGATCAAATAAAAACCTATGTATGGGCCACCTCTAGTTGCAGCCTCTGGGAAAGGTGAGGCCTTCTTCTCATCTTCGGGCACCCCTGTAATTGCCCACATTACCTTCTCACCTACAGAATTCCATCCAGAACTAGTTCAAAGTTCTAGAATCTCCTTTCTCCAGTCAGGATCCCAATTTCCTCACTGTAGTGAAATCCAGCTAAGTTGGAAAGCAATTTGATTTAAATCATTTCTGCAGCCCCCCATTTAATAAATACTGTTAGGATTACCTGTATTTCCATTTTTTTTTTAAAGATTTTATTTATTTATTCATGAGAGACACACACACAGAGAGAGAGAGAGAGAGAGAGAGAGAGGCAGAGACTCAGGCAGAGGGAGAAGCAGGCTCCACGCAGGGAGCCTGATGTGGGACTTGATCCCGGTCTCCAGGATCATGCCCTGGGCTGAAGGCAGGCACCAAATTGCTGAGCCACCCGGGCTGCCCGGATTACCTGTATTTCAAAAGTAATCTAATATATTAATGATGTTTCAACTAATAGAATTAGAGGTGATGAGCTGGAGTATATAACTAAGGGCTAATTATGGAAGGTGCCAAGCACTGAGCCAAGCACTTTAGATGCATGAAGCTCCTTTAGTTATAGGACGCAGGCATGGTTATTATCTGTCTTCCACAGAAGAGGAGGCAATAGAGAACTGAAGCCACTGGCCCAACTACCCTAACAAGTGGTGATAGCAGGTTTGACTGACATTCAAGTCTATACACTTAACCATGCTATTCACTATTACTTCTCCACACGATGTTATACAATCTCCAGGTGATGGTGGTCCCAGGTACAACTTCAAAAGGGGCATCTTTGAGATATGTGTGTCTCTTTAAGAGCTTAAGACTAGGGCAGCCTGGATGACTCAGCGGTTTAGCCATGCCTTCAGCCCAGGGTGTGGACCTGGAATCGAGTCCCACATCAGGCTCCCTGCATGGAGCCTGCTTCTCCCTCTGCCTGTGTCTCTGCCTCTCTCTCTCTGTGGGTCTCTCATGAATAAATAAATAAAATCTTAAAAAAAAAAAAAAAAAAAAAAAAGAGCCTAAGACTACTCATGTGGTCAGCCTCCTTTCAAAACAATTTCTCCCCTTCTACACTGCATGCCAAGCCCAAACTCTTAAGGCAGAAGCAGAGGGGCCTTCAGATACCAACAGGGCTCCTTTATAGACAGATGGTGCCCACTGCTGGAGAAGAAAGGATGTCCATTTTTCAGGTAATTCAAGAAGGAATGAAGCAAGAAGGACCAATGTAAGAAAGCCTGGGGAAACACCCTGGCCACGGTGTCAACAGTACTTCCCAACGAAGTCCTCATGGATCCCACCAGCCCCAAAGTACCAGAAGAAACTCTCAATCAGGCTCCTCTTCCTGTTACTCTCTTTATTCCAAAACAGACTAATTACAAATTTCAACTTTTCAAATGCAACAGCTGGCAGCTAAGTTAGGAATATTCACAGCATCTGGCTAGGACACCATGCCAAAGAAACGGAGTATTGGGGCTCATAGGTATTCACTCTGTGTTGGGGAAATAGAAAAAAAACAACAAGCAAAAGTGTAACCACAATTCTGACTTTTTTGTTTAAATAAATTTTCGTTTCTCTTTACAAACTGTGAATTGTTCTTGACTCCTTTTCTGGATATTCATATTCACTTTGGCTTTCATTCATTCCTTCCTCCTTTCTGGCACTAGTGTGCTGTTCTGAAAGAAAATGGGGACAAACAGAATTACTGAAGGTTCCAATTTACTGTTATAGTTCCTAACTGGTAACAACAGAGGGACCAAGGTCCTCTGCCATTTATAAGATCTCACTTACATAAGAATAATAATTTATCTACTAATTCTATTTATTTATGCCCTATCTCATCTCACAAGAAGTTGTGAGACAGCTAGTTCTAACTACAGCAGATGACAACTGAGTTGATGACAACTTAAATAAAAAACAATGACAAAAACCTGACAACTAAGAAAAAAAGTGGCATATGGAGCTCTGAGATGAGGGAATTCCAGGCACACCTCTCACAATACAAGGCCAAAAAATGTAAATTTCAACTAGGGGAAGAAAAAGGAAAGCTTGAAGAATGTTTATCTCCAATCTCCCAGACTCCAGATCCGCCAAGCAGCCCAGGGCCCTCATGGAGCTTGGAAGACGGCATTCTGGCCTGCACCATACTCCGGCCAGGCAAGACTCCTGTCACAGTCTTGCCAACGGTCAGTCTCAGCATCTAAACCTAAACATGATTCTCAAAAATGGGACTTGGCTCACAGAAAAATTTTAAGAGAGGATAAAAACCTTTCAATCTCTTTATCCCTTCCTTCCCCATGGCTGTCCTTCCCTAGACTCTGAGAACTGATGGGGAAACACAGAACGAAAGTGACAACCGGGACGGCAGCTGTGCAACCAGGAGGGTGAAGCAGGAAATGAGTGATTCTACAGCTCCAGCAAGTAGAGGCAGTGACATACATGCCGTCCTGAGCAGGTAGTTATACCCAGTGCTGAGGGCTGACGTGATGGCGACGCAGTCTTACAGAATGGCAGGCTCCAAACCAATTAGTCAATAGTTCTGGGGGGCATACACAGGCACAAAACTAATCCTGAGGTTGAAGGGAGTGCTGTTAATTCCCTGCTGACACCCAGAGGTTCCCAGGTATGCTAAAATCTGCATGCTCTGAAATGTGCATGCACAGAGGACAGCATGAGTATAAAGTAAGAAGAGCTGAAAGGGTAGTGGCTCCCAAGCCACCATCTTGGCTAAGAAATCATACCCGTTATCAGACCTAATCAAATCAATGTCTGTCCTTGGATCAAAAGCACTTAGCACTTTCCTTTAGGTTACTAGGTCCCAACCTCTGGACGTCCCAAATGTCCATATGATCAAGCATCTTTCCTCTCTCTTAAGCAGTGTGATTTGGGGGTAGCAGCAACGTGAGGGTAGACTATCTAAATAGCAAGAAGAAAAGTCAATCCAGAGTTATTTTAAAGAATTAAAGAGCTCAATATTTAGCAGGAAGGACTAGTTTGAAAGTGAAATTTCAGAGCAACTATAATTCAGGACAAAATCAATCGGGTATGTTAGGGAATGGGGGTGGAGACTAAGAACTGACTACATAGGGGGAATTTCTAGAGTATGGAAATATAGTCTGTATCTTGACTGAGGTGGTGTTTACATGACTATACAAATTTGTCAAGATTCACAGACTATACACAAAAAGGGTGAATGTTACTGGATATAAATCATACCTCAATTAAACCTGAAAAAACAAAACCAAGACAAATGTAGTTTTCCTGTGTTGAGTATTAGATGTGCCAGCTTATGCTCACACATCAGTGGAAAGGTTCTACATTCTATGCTTTTGTTGATCTCTCCGATTTGCAGATGATTAAAAATTAGATGGCTCTGTTGCTTTGGCAGGAAAAGCTATTTCCAAGGCTAGAGATCAGGGAACATGACTTGAAAACTCAAATACCTCCCTTTTCTCTTTGTTGGCCTAGTACAGGTGTCAGCAAAAGATGCCCCAAGGGCCAAATCCAGCCCACCACCTGTTTCTGTAAATAAAGTTTTAATGGTGGTGGTGGGGGGCCGGCACCCAGGTGGCTCAGTCAGTTAAGTGTTTGATTCTTGGTTTCAGCTCAGGTCATGATTTCAGGGTCCTGGGATCAAGCCTCAAGCATTCCTTGCTCAACATGGAATTTCCTAGTCCCTAGCCCTCTGCCCCTCCCCACACTTGTGCTCATGCTTTCTCTCTTTCTCAAATAAATATCATCTTTAAAAAAAAAACAAGTTTTATTGGAACACAGCCACACTTATTTATGTAGCCTACAGCTACTTTTGCCTAACAGTGGCAGAGTTCAGTAGCTGTGATAGAGGCCATATGGTCTGCAAAGCCTAAAATACTATCTTTCCAGAAAACTTTTGCTGATCCCTAGTCTAGAGGAGCTGATCAATGAGCCAGACATTCACTCTCCTTCTGTCCCTTCACCTTGCCTCCACTTCCATCCTCACCCCAGGATTAATCCCGAGGAGAATGGGTGATATTTCACTTGACATTTTAGCCACACAGGGAGTAGCCCTGAGCTACACCCTGAGCTCTAAGAACCAGAGTTCTGATGCTGGCTTTGAGTTATGGCCAACAGTCCTTCAAATCACACTGTTTGGCCCAAAGATTAGTGTTACAAAAAGGCCTGGAAACAGTGACAAGGTGTGCCAGGATTTGCCATGGGACCATCACTTAATGAATTTAGATGTTTTGAATGGGGTCCCTATTCAAGAAGTCCACGGTTGCATCTGTCTTATCCGTAACTCTGCTCTCCTATAAACATAGAAAGAAGCTGCTGTTTATAAAATACCCCATGGAAATAAGAGAGGATGGAGTCTAATGTAGTCAAAGCCAGGTCAAAGTTACCCCATCATTTGGGCTAACTCAGGGACCTTTGGTTTTTGCTCTGGTCCAGTCATACCCTGGTCCAACATGTTGGAAAATGGCCCCAGAATTCAGCTTTGCCTTGGGGAAGGTGGAGAGGAATGAGTGGGCTGAAAATCAGATAAACAACTGACATGCACGAGGTGGGCAAGATGGGAAAGGAACCCTGCTTCTGGGATGAGTCCACCCTTCATCTTTACCGTAGTGTCCTATATTTTGCCAATCTACTGCTCTGCTCTGCAGCGATCCTGCCAAAGGAAAGATGGTTTGAGAATCAAGAAAGGACAGTGGGAAGAGAAATCAGCTTGAGAAAAGAAAAGGTAAACACCCAACCAGAGCTTCCATTAGTCAATAAGATTTCCCCAGTGGCAGAGTTTGTTCTAGGACTCACAAAGACAGTAACAGAAGAATGGGCTTTAACTTTCTGTATTAGGAGTGTGTGTGGGGGGGCTGTGGGGGTGTGCGCACACACACACATGCACACGCACGCATGCCTGCTAGAGAAGGGATGAGAACCATTCATGGTCTCTCTCCTCAGAAAATGTACACAATTTTAGGATTCCAGATTAGGAACTCTTGCTAAGCAGGATTTAAATCTACCTCACCTTCCCCTTGATTTTGTTCATCTTGTGTGGCAACTTCCAGAAAGAACACAGCCTTTTGGCTCCCTGGGGCCTGGACTGGCTGCTGCAAGGAATAGGGCTCTGCTTAGAAAAAAACAGCTGAATCCCTGGCTCTTTCTCAGATGCAATGCACAGCTGCCAAGTTAAGGCTGCTAGAGGGCAGAGAAATAAACCAGCTGCCACTGCCGGTGCTAAGGGAAGCTCTGGTGGAATGTGGATTACGACGGGGAAGTGAGGGAGCGCGTTGGGACCAGTCTCCAAGGCAAGGCACTCAGAAAGCTCACAATGGAGACTCTGGCAGGGATGAGACACGTGGCTCTCCCATCTACTAATGGGTCTCTGAGAAAGCCTCTCTGATCTGACCAACTTAATTGGCAGCCATGCTAGAGGGCACACAATAAAGTTATATTCTTACAGCAAGAGTCTTGGAGAGGAGAAAGCAGGGCACATCTGAAAATGTTAACTTCCAAAGGCAGAAGCAACTCTGACCTTTTCTTATCAACCTTTATGTGGTTGAAATCACCCAAGACCTAAGAAAGTCAAACCAGTGAGAAACACCTTTGACATTTAAATTTGCCTCTAATCCAGGTTTGAAAGTCAGGCTGCCAGCAAGCTGCTGGTGTGTTGAGATCTGACCGTTTGTGTGAACCTAAGGTTGTCTGGGGAGGCGGTGGGACCAGCGGACCTCACTCTTAGGAGGAAAAGCTCCGTGAGTCTGTTAGGGGTTACAGAGGAGTAACTCCTGGGGCCTAAGAGGAAGGCAATCCTAAGAATAGGATTCTCTGTGGCAATAGAGGAAAACAGTTTTATACAGCCAGTGCAGTAAGGACAATCTTCTGTCACATGTGTTCTAATCCATTTTAATCTTCATAAAGCAATTATTTCCTTTTCTTGTTCTAATGTGTCAGGGCATGAATCACTGTGGCTTTAATATACTTAACGCTGATCACCAAGGCCCTTTTTGGACTTAAAAGGCTGGATTAAGGTGTCACACTTGACCCTAAGGTTGGGCATCATTCTGCCACATACCCTTGTTCAAAGAGCTGGGTGAGCAGAGCTGACAAAAATATTTCTAATCCCACTATGAGTCCCTGGCCCATCCCCAGCCTTACCTCTTGATTGCCTGCTGGGCCAGCATCCGATTGCCAGCCAGAAACGTCACACTGCCCAAGATGGCCAGGTACTTCAGGGTCTGGAACATGTTGAGCTGAGTCCAATAGACATACATGAGCCCCAGCATCGCTGCAGGAACAGATGTCATGATAGCCAATTAAATGAAACAGTGACAATGGCCTGGGGCAGAGGACAGTTAGGAACAATAACTACTGGATTCTGAAGTCTCTGTTTCTAGACACTTCTTGTTTTATTCCTTTTATCCAATGCCAGAAAATAAGTAACTCAATATACTTACCTTGGCTACCAAAAAATCCAGAGGTAAAAAATCAGACCTCAGCTACTTTAACTATCTTGTTAAGATAGTTTCATGTTCCAGCTCACATTGGTCTTACCTAAATTTTATTTTTGTCTTTTGTTTTTGTTTTTTTTTTTAAAAAACATGACTGCCCTATTAGATTAAGGATTCATTTTATTTTTCAAATTCTGAATGAAAGCATGAAGGATTCGATAAATGAGTAATTTCCTTTCTATTACAAAAAATGGTTAAGGGCATTTTGTTAATGTGAGTGAGTAGGAAGGAAGCAAGGAACACTGGGGAGGAAGAGCAGGTAACAAGGGCTCGGGTCTGGGCACTGGGAGCTGTGGGTTCTGGTCCAGACTCTGCACATCCTAGCCACTTCCATTTCTCTGAGCCAAGATTCTCTCACTTGGCAAATGGGGTCATAATTCCTGCCTTGGGCACTCCCATCAGGATTGTGATGAAAATCAAATGAGGGAATGTGCACAAAAAGCAATCTGGCAAGAAAAGTCATGGCTCTAAACAAATTTATATGCAGGTTTTGTTCTCAGCCTGACTCTGGAGGGCTATCACTCAAATCCAGTAACTGGGCTGGAGAGAAAGGTCAGCCTGTCAATTTTGCCCAGAAGGATGACGGATGAACTACAGCAGGGGTTCTTAACCATTTCTGAGGTCATGGACCACTGTGAGAATCTGATCAAAGTTATGGACTCCTTCCTTCCCCAGAAAAACACAGACACACATTTGCCTAGAATTTTAAGTGATTCATCTGTGGACCCCTACAGACTCTGCACACTATGGACACACAGACAGTTACGCCTGAAAGAATAAATGAAATCAGAAAATAATATTGATGTCTCAGTGAAATGCAAGGCATCACAGATCCAACAGGCTCAAACGTCTCTGAAATGTTTAGCTCATTTGTGAATTTACAGTCTTGTTATGTTTAGGTACGGAGTTCCTAAGAAAACAATGCAGAACAGTGTGTCCAATTGTGGAAGAAAGTGTTTTCTATTACAGTCCAGACACAGCCGCCAGCAAATGTGAAGATCGATACAGTGGGGAAAGATAACCTTTGGAAACTGCCTTAATGCTCTTCATCCAGGAAGATGGCTCAATGTAAAGATACGATAAGTGAGTAATCTCTGGAAATGAACAGGGCTATTAAGTAGGGGTAAACGGCCAGCCAACAGCAGCCTACCACAATGAAACCCAATATAATGACAGCTGTTCTAAGCTGATGGACCAAACAGGTTTATCATCATATTAACTGTCCTAAAAGGCCAGGAGGAAGAGGGAAATGTTATGCTATTAAGTCATTATACTTAATAGGTTGTGGGTCTACTTAACAGGGCTTTTGCGTGGGCAGGCGAAATGTCAGAGGAGGTTAAATGGAATTAGCAGCCTGGGTGCTTACCAGCATGTCCCAAGTGAAAGATGATAGTGCTTGGAGCAAAAGTGAAGTTAGAGACATTGGCACCAATCCGGATCCACTGAATGATGGGGAGAAATAAATTAAAAAGACATTAGAACTTGAAAGGGAAGGCAACGCATGCCACGTCAATGTTAATCCAATGAACAGCCCCAAGGGCTTAAAAGTTCATGCATACTTGAAGGACAGGAAATGTTTCCAAGTGACAACCACCCTATTATAAGTCCTCAGGAAAAAACTGTTCCCTTTTCTCTTTAGAAAGGCATTCCAACACCTACTTTCAAATGTGCTTTGGTAACTCAAACCTGAACATCCTTTTTAATGACAGCAAACTTTTCTATTTTAAAGCAGGTGAAATCACGAAGCTGAAAGGTCAAAGACCACATTTATGAAGTCACTGGCACTTGGCCTAATTCTTCTAAGTACTGGTAAGATAAGCCCCCTGGCAGCCGGCAGGGTGCATACTCTTGCTCTGGGTTCCATGCCTTTTGAAATTCGCCCCACTCAAATATGAGAACAGGTGCACCTATCCAACATCTGGTTGCTGAAACATTGTGCCATGACTTTTAGATTTAGACTGACCAATAACTCCTTTACTAAAATCAATGAATGGGCAGCCTGGGCGGCTCAGTGGTTTAGCGCTGCCTTCAGCCCAGGGTGTGATTCTGGAGTCCTGCAATCGAGTCCCACATCGGGCTCCCTGAATGGAGCCTGCTTCTCCCTCTGCCTGTGTCTCTGCCTCTCTTTCTCTCTGTGTGTCTCATGAATAAATAAATAAAATCTTAAAAAAAAAAAAAATCAATGAATAAATTAGGAACACAGGCAACTAACTTTCCAAAAGTAAGATTTAATAAGTTTTCCATGCAGGTCTCAAAATTCTCTGCACTTTGAGGATATGCATCTTATAATTTAAAAAGTGAAACAAAGAAACAAAATCGGTTAAAAAAAATTCAAACAGTATATTAAAGTATAAAAATTTCCTTTATACTTCCTAAAAGGTTCTCTCCTTAGAGGTGACCAACACTAACAAACAATGCCTTTTTAAGGCTTTTACACAGAGGATCATACATACTATGCTACCTCTGGCCTGCTTCACTCAGTAAGACATCATTGCAATCTTGTCATACCAGCATATAAATCTATATATATATTTTTTTAAGATTTTAATTATTTATTTATTTATTTATTTATTTATTTATTTATTTATTTTATTTATTCATGAGAGACATAGAGAGAGAAAGAGAGGCAGAGACACAGGCATAGGGAGAAGCAGGCTCCATGCAGGGAGCCCGATGTGGGACTCGATCCCGGATCTCCAGGATCACACCCTGGGCTGAAGGCAGTGCTAAACTGCTGAGCCACCTGGGCTGCCCTAAATCTATATTCTTTTAGTAAACTTGCATATTATTCTATCTTATGAGACCATAATTTACTTAACACTAGCTTTTATGAGGACTTTGGTTTGTTTATAGTGTTAGGCTCCAAAAGCTTAAATGTACAGCCTCTGTACCCTGTTTTTATATAGGTATCAGCATTGGGCCTTGCTTTTTTCACACTTGACCTCATCTGAACACTCCTACAGAGCATCCTATTCTGTATACTTTTATCATTTTTAGTAGCTATTAGGTACTTTCTCACACCCCTCATTAATGGTTCAGTTTATTTGGCTGTTCCCCCATCATGGGGAATTTTAGTTATTCTAAAATTTTTGACCATCGGTTCAGGTCACAGCTGCTGGACCCCTTTGGAGCTGTGCTCAGGCCAAAGCACAATGCCTCCTTTAGAACAGCTACATCTGCTGAGTCTGGCGCCAGACACACGCTGCCCATGCTAATTACAGCTACTCACCAGAGCAAAGAGCAGGAGCAAGGGCGAGAGGATCAGGGCAGTGAATGTATTGGACACCACTGTGGGGGGCCTCTTCTCAGGCTCTCGGAACAGGTGCTGCCAAAAGAAGACATACCAAGAATGTTTAAGAATGTGCCCTTCCCAGCAGGGGCTGCCATGTATACCAGGGACCAAAATGCCAATGACAGTCAAAAAGAAATGCTTCCCAGAGGCTAAACACTCCAAGCAGTGAGTGGACACTTGGCCTTTTGCTCCTTCTCAATAGTAGCTTCTAATCCAAGAAGTCTTCTTCTGAAGACACCAGTGCCAGCTCACTACTTGCTCAACTCTCATTTTCCCCTCAAAGACTCAATGCCATTTAGAGGTTAGAAAATACAACCTATCCAATGGCACTTGCCTAGCGTCAAAGAGGGTGTCTGGGGGCAGGGAGAGCACTTCAGTGGTTCAGTTGGTTAAGTGTTTGACTTCAGCTCAGGTCATAATCTCAGGGTCCTGGGATCAAGCCCTGCATCAAGCTCCCTACTCAGTGAGGAGTCTGCTTGTCCCTCTGCCCTTCCCCCTACTTGTGATCTCTCTCTTCCTCTCAAATAAATAAATAAAAACCTTAAAAAAAATTAAAATGGTGCCTAGGTATATGGATGGTTTAGGTGATATATATCCAAGGCAGAACTCTGGATTTCATAATGCTTCTGGGTTCCTAAGGTGGCACTATAATATCCTGCTGCCCCATTTCAGTTAGCTAACTGGGGGTAACCTCACTCTTCTTTACCATTTAAAAGAGCCTCACTGTGGATGATTCCAACCATAAACCACCCCTTCTGCATCCAGTCCATGGCTCTAAGGAAGCCCTAAATAAATCTTCTCCCTTCCTTGTTCTGCCTGACTTCTGGAATTGAACCAGAAAGCTGGGCAAGCATTGTTCTGATATTTCTTTGTTTTTTTCTGAGAAACTGTCCAGTGACTCAAACTGCTTAACAAATACTATGTTTATTTTGTAAAACATTTTAGAAACTTTTCAAAGCCTTTCTTTCCTTTTTTGGTTACCTATTTTGATTCTCACAACAGTCCTGTGAGCTGAGCTGGGCAGGGATTGCTAGCTGTGTGCACAGAAGGTGAATCTCTGAAGGGAGATTTACCTGGGGGAGAAAAGCCCTGTCCTGCCGAGGTGAGCTTTCCACCTAGAGGCTCCAATAGCCCTGATCTGTGCAGAAGCAGAGAGCAAGGAAGCCAAACCACCCATGCTGTAGCTCTCAAGCAGCCACTGTAAGGCTGAATCTCCTGGGTGCTTAGGAAAAATAGCCTCTGATTTTGTGTTCACCTATCAGCTTTCAGGGAGCTGGTTGCTGGGCTCTGAGCCTGTTTTTCCAAGCTCTAAGATGGGACTCATACTGGTTCTGTGTAATTTACAGGGTGGCGAAGCCCACACTATAAAATAGCATATGAATAAACTAAAGAAGCAGCCAGACTAAAGCCACCACCCAGGTTTACTGCCCATTTCATGTTTCCCCTCCACGTTAGTACAGGAGCCATTAGGCATCTTATACCTGAATTTCCTGTTTGGGAGTGAAAAGGTTCTTGGACAGGACAGTCGATGGAGCATCTTCTTCAGGGAACTTGATGACCACATCAGCCTAAAAAAATAAGGGCAGTTTTTACAGGTACAGGGCAGAGAAGCACTGAAACTCATCAGCAGGGTAGCATCTTCTAACTCACATCCAGGACCATAACTGAAAATAGCTCAAAGCAGTCCAATCACTTCTGATCCATTAGCTGACAAATTGAGGCAGTAAAAATTTCAAGAACAAAACAAGTATTTGTTGAAAATGCTTTTTAGAGCATGAGTTCCAATTTTCTACTGGTCTGGTGAGCCCCACAGAGCTGCTTAATACAAAAATCCCAGCTGGTATTCAGGCTGTTACAGTTGCAATCAGAAACTGCTCAGTGCCCCTGGGAAGTGTGATTTAGTCACAGGAAAAAAAAAGATAAAGATAAGAAATGAAAATGTGCTCTTGTACAAAAAACAGCCCAAGTCCAAGAGAAGAAAAAAATGCTTTGACTATAATGCAAAGAAATGCAGCTGCCCCTTTGTCTGGTAGAGCGAGTGACCAGCATTCAAGGCCTGTGGTTTGGCCTCTGCTACCTTTCCAACCTCAGTGCCTCTTGCTCTTTTTTTTTTTTTTTTTAATTTTTATTTATTTATGATAGTCACACAGAGAGAGAGAGGCAGAGACATAGGCAGAGGGAGAAGCAGGCTCCATGCACCGGGAGCCCGACGTGGGATTCGATCCCGGGTCTCCAGGATCGCGCCCTGGGCCAAAGGCAGGCGCTAAACCGCTGCGCCACCCAGGGATCCCTAGTGCCTCTTGCTCTTGACCAGACTTAGGTACTCCATGAAAATGGACCCACTCAGGTCTCACTGAAAGCATATTCTGCAGGCCGTTCCCCAATGATCATTTCATAGCCCCCAGATACTATCCTGATAAATCCTTGCAATTCTTCAACCCCTAGCTTAAATGCAGTCTTTCAAAAAGTTTTTCTCTCATCACACCAATCAAGTGTGAGATAGATATGTAGGTGAGGAGAAGTACGGAAACTATAACACAGTATGCAAACATTGGTTAGTAGTTTATGAACATCTTGCATATTCCACAACTATTGTAAACCATCCTGAATTATCATCAAAATTTAAATCTTACCCTCTCCCAACCCTTTCTGAGGCTATACCATATCTCAAAGAGCTGGGGCCTTTATCTCTTACATCTATGTATTCCCCCATAGCATTTTACTATAAAATGAGAACCACCCTCAAGTATATCTTTTACAGAAATTCACTAGGACCCACAAGGGCAAATTTAGGTTTCATTCACACTCTCTGAGTCACTATTTCTTAAACACCTACTATGTGCCAGGCCATGTGCATACCCCTAAAACTCCCGGTGGAAGACGACACAAGGCCCCTCACCTCATCAGGCTTATTTGTTGCCTTGCAAAGGCAAGGCTAGGGGAAAGCACCCATGCCCCTGAGTTGGTGGCACAGCCACTCTTGCCTAGGTCAAGGTGCATTTAGGCACATACCACATTCCAAAGGATGGGGTTCTTCAAAGTGGCATCTCCGATGATCAGATAGAGAGTGTAGGTGCCAGACGCAGAGTCAAATTCAATCTTCCTCTCGGAGGTATCCAGTTCAAACTTGTATACATTCTTGCTGTCCGGCTCAGCAACAAACACCACTTCCTGGCCAGTCTTCTGATTATGGAGTCGGACAAATGTCTGGATGGAACAATACTACAATCTCTAATCTGATCGTTTCAAAACTCCCTCTGTGTCCAACACTGAATTAACAAAGCAATAGACTGTTGGCTTTTTTTGTCGCAGTGGGAGCTCTAGGATCTTCCAGACCTGCCCAAGTGAGAGGAAGGAGTGGCCATCCCACTCTGGTTACCAGCTCAGAGATCAGAACTCACTTTTTTTTTTTTTTCTCATTTTTTGTTAGTACAAGAAATTTAACTTAAGGGCCCATCCAATTCTCAACTACTTGGAGGCTGAATGCCCAGTTTGTGGATGATTTAAGCCCTTTGCTGCTGCTTCAATTTCTTCTTCCTGCCAGCCTTTTGGCCACTTTGCTGCCCAATTAACTTCTTCACCAGAGGGTGAAAAGAAGGGAAATGAGGTGGAACTGTAAGAGGCCCATTTTCAATTTCCTAGTGCCTCCAGCTAAAGATTTAGTAGAAGAGGTTTGGGGATTGATAGCAAGGCAGAGTTCTAACTGAGCAGAGCAGCCTGGTGTCACAGAGAGCGCCCAGGCTCTGAAGACAGACAGATTTGGCTCCACTGCTTATCAGGGGAGCACATTACTTAACCTCCTTGGGCCTTGAGTTCTTCACCTTTACAAGAGAAAGATGGTGGTGTATAGGTGTGAAGAGTCACAATGATGAATGCAAAGCATGTAGTGCCGGGCCTGGTATGTGCTAGCTAGTCAACAAACAGTAGAGGATATTCTCGTCAATACAATGGGACAAGTCTAATCACCTTATCCTGCCAGGGGTATGAGAAACTAAGGCTTCTGCATATTAGAACTGCAGCAAAACTTAACATACACTCAGAGATTTTCTCTCAGGTGTTTCAAAATGAAGAATTGAACAAGACACATAGATTGATTGCATTTTACAGATCATAAGGCGTGAGGGTTACATGAGTTGCCATGGCCACACAATTCAGGGCTGGATCCACAGAAATCCCATTGGTTACTGGTTACATCTGGGCAACAAAGAATGATCATCAAAGTATTTAGGGAAAGGCCCAGAGATGTGAAGCATTCTGACTATGGCAGTCTTAGCCAAGAATGGGATTTAGGAGCCCGGATGGCTGATCTTTCTCCTGCTTTCTCCTGCTATAGCCAAGGGCAGGAGGCAGCCAGGCTCACCTGCAGAATGCCAGCTCTACCTGGGAGGTCTCTATGCCATGGTTCCAAAAGTAGAATCTTGGCTGGGACAAGAGTTAGTTAAAGTTACCCTTTCTTACTAACTCTCCCTGCCCTAGCCTTATTCTACCAATTTAGTCTTGTCCTTTCTTCTCTTTACATTCTCTCTTCCCTTGTGCCATTTTGCTAGCAAATGGTCATTCAGAAAAGGAGCTGCAAATGCTAAGAGGCTGAAGCTCTTAGAGTCAGTGAGCCATGGCTAAGTGCCCTGATGGAACTCTCTGGAGCTCTCTGGAGCTGAGGGTGGAGAGGAGAAAGGAGACAAGTGCCAGGGCACTGATCCTGAGGGCAGCCACTATGAGGCCTGGGCACATGTGTAGCAGTTATAGCTACAAGAAACAGAAAGCAAAAAGGTTTCCAAGTAAATTCACTCACCTCAGTCATCTGCTTTAAAGCTATTTCTCAGGATGAACTTAAGTCCACTAGATCTTGTGAAAGTATTCCTACAAAGCACCTAAACCAAGACTATTAGGTCTCATGCTCTTTCCCGTCTTTCAGCTAAGTATTTATCCGAATTTCCCCTTATAATACTGCCATTGATGGGGAAGGGCTGAGAGCAGTTAATCTCAGTGACAGAGGTGGGGGAAAAGGTGTCTGAGAAAACAAGGGGCCATATCAGATTCTCCAAATTATGCCCTTATAATTTGACAATCTTTTACATGATAACTATCATTATTTTATATATGGAAAACCAAAGTGAAAGCTATTGGTTTCATAATACAAGGTAGGCACAAGTTTAAAAGGACTCTTCTTCAGATTCTCACAAACTCTGCTGTGGTCAGAACAAAATACTTTGGGCCTACTGCCTAGGTTTTCCTTTTTTTAAAATTATTTCAATCTGGTTTTTTTCCCCCTCAGAAAGAAAAAAAGCCTCAATTAAGTGCTAATCTGCCTTAAATATATCTTCCCAATGCCAGCTGATCTTTTAAAAAGCACTGTGTCTTCCACGTGCAGGGTTACAACTAGTATGCGAGGGAATAGTGTCATATGGGAGGATGTGATGGACAGTAAGAGTCCAGAGTGAAGACCCAAAGGCAGGAATCATGACTGTATATACCACACCAACCACTCTGGCTAATGTTAATGTTGCAGGCCAAGAGAAGTGCCCGGGCTTTTTCCTGACCTGGTGAGGAGTAAGTTCAGCACCAGTGTTCACATCTACCAGCTGGAAGAACAAAGCAAAGTTCTGGTGGCTGTCTGCGATGAATGTGCCCTTGGCTTTCGCTGGGTAGGTCACCCTGAAAGAGACATGTATACAGCAAGTCTTCAGAGGGGATCTGCAGAGCTCTGAGAAGAGAATAAAGACAAACTGCACTTCATTGCCTAATCCTCCCTCTCCCACTGGAACACTTTCCTGCTGTGGACAGATAGGAGGAGAGAAGCTGTCTTTGGCTGGAGGGCAAACTGCACTGAGAGAGCCAGGACTTGAGGAAAGCAGAATAAACTCTCACTGGGGTCTGGAGAAATGCTCCATACAGATGCTCTAGGCATTCGACTTAAGGATGTCCATTCAACCACATCTGGCACCGGGGGGGGGGGGGGGGGTGGGGGTGGTGCACGTGTCCCTCTGCAGGCAAGCATGCAAGTGGAGTGGAGAGGTGGGCAAGTAAGACTACGAGGAGAAATCATCACCATGTTGATGCTGGCAGCATGCGTGAGCAAGGTCAGGAGACGAGGGGGTTTGAGACACAAAGCAAAAAAGCGCATTTATCCCTTTTTATTTTTTTATTTTTTATTTATTTTTTAAAAAGATTTTTAAAAATTTATTTATTCATGAGAGACACAGAGATAGAGAGAGGCAGAGACACAGGCAGAGGGAGAAGCAGGCTCCACACAGGGAGCCTGATGCGGGACTCGGTCCCAGGTCTCCAGGACCACGCCCTGGGCTGAAGGCGGCACTAAACCACTAAGCCACCTGGGCTGCCCCTTTTTTCTTTTTTTAATGCTGCATTTTTTTCCTGGACACGGTTTCAATGCATTTTTCTGCCTGAAATTGGATTTTAAAGTCATTTTCTCAAAAGGTAGACTTGATGAAAAAACTGTTCTTTTCACAACTATCTCAGGATGGCAAGGTAAGATGGTCAGGGGATAAAACAGCCAAATGGTTATAGAGCTCACATCTGGCTATATATTATATATTATACGTAAGCTCTTTTTTGTTTTTTTTTTTTAAAAGACCACTTTTTTTTTTTTTAATTTTTATTTATTTATGATAGTCACACAGAGAGAGAGAGAGAGAGGCAGAGACATAGGCAGAGGGAGAAGCAGGCTCCATGCACCAGGAGCCTGACATGGGATTTGATCCCGGGTCTCCAGGATCGCACCCTGGGCCAAAGGCAGGCGCTAAACCGCTGCGCCACCCAGGGATCCCTATACTTAAGCTTTATATTTACTTATAAGTAATACCAACTCTTCATCCATATAGAGGACTAAACTTTGCAAAGCACTCTCACAGACATTACTTCGGTGGATTCTCCACAGTGCTCTCATCTCCAATGTCACTGAAATAACTAAGCCAGAGGCAGAAAGCCCAGCCTTTTCACACGACTTCAAAGGAGTGAATGCTTAGCTTCTAGGCTCTGGCTAACATTTCCCAACTTCATAATGGCTTTGAGGGTTCATCTCCTTTCTCTGGAAGCTGTAGCCACCTAGTTGAGTAAAGTTGGGGTCAGAACTATACCCAGACGTCTAGATGGGCCCTTCCAAAAACAAGAATCTGGGAGAGAGCAGACAAACAGACTTCATACAGTGCTCCAGCCCCCTCTGATCAACTGCCAATGGTCACCTAGAAGTCTGTGCTAAAAACGATTCCAAAAACAAAACAAAACAAAAACAAAACAACAATAACAACAAAATTCCTAGTTCAGCAGAAACAAATGCTGACTGATTAGCATGAACTTGAGAAAGGAATTCACAGTCCTAGTACTAGGTATCTGCCATCTCAGCTCTAAGGACCTCCAGCCAATTTCAGACCCACCGTGGGCCAAAGAGAGTTGTCATGAGGCCACTAAAAGCAGACTCAAGACTGATGATAAGGAGATTATACCAAAATATAAACACACTGCTTCCTTCATTGACAGTCCTGTCGAAAGAAAGAAAGAAAAGAAAAGAAAAGAAAAGAAAAGAAAAGAAAAGAAAAGAAAAGAAAAGAAAGAAAAGAAAAGAAGAAAAGAAAAAGAAAGAAAAGAAAAGAAGAAAAGAAAAAAAGAAAAGAAAAGAAAAGAAAAGAAAGAAAAGAAAAGAAAAGAAAAGAAAAGAAAAGAAAAGAAAAGAAAAGAAAAGAAAAGAAAAGAAAAGTCACCTGAACTCAATACTGTATGTGGTGGCATAGCTGATTTGGACTCAGATGCTACCTATTCCATTGTGGACTAACCACCAGTACAGATAACCCCCTAATCTGCTCGGCACAGTGCCAGCAAACTAGAGCTTCTTTAATTGAGGGTGGAGGCTGGGTCACTGCTCACATAGAAACAGCATTGGGAGAGGCTCAGTGCCTGGGCATGTTCCTTTCAGCGCAAACCTCGGCTCCCCCTGTGCCGAGAAGGCACCCCACCTACCGAGTGGTTTTGGGTGCAATGCTCTGATCCTTATCCACAGTGGAGAGATCAACATTCGTGATGCCAACTTCAGTGGAGATCTTGACTCTGAGCTAGAGTGGGACAGATAAGAAAATCACCAGGAATTAACAGGCATATCCAAGTTTTCCTCACAAAGGTGATTCTATAATAGGAGTCTTCAATGATTTTAGTAAAACTGACTCAGCCAGGCAGGATTTCCACCTCTCCTATCACAAGGCTTAAAAGCAACTCCCTGATTCTTATCCCTTCTTTTCTTCTTTGGCTTTGGTTGGATCTTATATACTGAAAGAGGAAAACAAAACAGATTTTTTTCATGTGCCCTTTAAAATAAATAAGGGGGAAACCTGTGAGCGGTGACCTTCCAATAATTCAAATTGACAAGTACTCAATTCTAAGGACAGATATTGTTTGCTATGTGAGAGACATGGGCTTTATAACGATGATTTCATTTAATCCTCACAATCCTCTAAGGTAGTGCTATTTCAGATGAGGAAATTAAAGATTAAAAAGATAAAGACTCGCTCAGGTTTAGATGGCTAGTAAACTCAGGCACTCTGAGTCAGGACCTGTACTCTCGGGCACCTTGCTCTCCAGCTGCCCAGCAACACTTAGTCTGTGCCAAGCAGTACTGTAGATTTGCCCGTGAAGGCCTCAGAAGCCACGGTGTCATTCACACAGTTCACCAGGTACATCTGGTTTTCCCTCTGAAAACGTACTAGGGTCATACCTCCCTGTCCCCCTAGAGTATGGTGTGGCTCCGTGACTCGCTTTGGCCAAAGGAACGTAAGCAATCCCCCCACCCCACCCCACCTCCGCAATGGAAACTTCAAGAGTCAGCAGGTGATTCTCTCCTTTCCTCTGACATGGACATAGACAATGTGCAGAGAGAAGCTTAATCCTTCAGCTCCGGTTCTGGAGTAAGGACGGCATGAAGCTGAGCCTCTTATTGACAAACTAAGATACCTGGCATGGGCAAAAAAAGGAACTTCTGCTGTCCTAAGCTACTGAGACTTGGGAGTTTGACAAAAGCACAAACTAGGGGATCCCTGGGGGCTCAGCAGTTTAGCGCCTGCCTTCGGCCCAGGGCGCGATCCTGGAGTCCCGGGATCGAGTCCCACATCGAGCTCCCTGCATGGAGTCTGCTTCTCCCTCTGCCTGTGTCTCCACCTCTCTCTCTCTATGTGTCTATCATGAATAAATAAATAAATCTTTAAAAAAAAAAAAAAAGCACAAACTAGTCCATCTTGACATTTAGTGTTTGAATTCTATGCATGCCTTATAAATATTTTCACAAAAAGGAGCTAGCCAACACAATAAACAAGAACTTTTAAAAAATTATAGTAAAATAAGTGTAAAATTCCAAGAGGAAGAAAACATTCTGAAAGTTTATTCATGGGAAATTTCTTATCTAAAATCTAAGTTTTAACGAGCAAATTACAAAAACCCAAGGCACTTTTTACGTTCAAACATATCCATAAGACTTGCAAGTATTTGATAAGCTTGTATGTAATGCTTAAGGAAATCCTTACCAAATCCTTACTGGTTTATAGCCTAAGTCAGGATCAAGGAATAGAGATAGAAGACTGGGCAAGTAATTGAAGGATGGCTTTGGCATTTTGCTAAAATGCACTATCAAGGTGTGACAGCCCCAAATCAAGGGCCAAGGAGAAAAATTAAAAAGGGATAAAGATAGCTATTAAGTAATTTCTTTTAACAGCTTTCTCCTCTACCTCCATAATAACTATTTTGTGACAACAGCCTCAATTACCAGATTGAATACGGATATTCTATTTTACTTAAAAAGCAAACAAAAAAACTGAATGTAAAAGATTTATCACCAGAGGCTGTATGGATATTATTGCCATCTACTTTTGAATATACAGCCACCTATTGGCAGAATTCAGCAGCACTGCCTGTAACCGAGTCTAAACTACTGGGTGAATCATGGTGGTAGACAAGGGAAATAGATGGCCATCCAGTTGAATAAATCCACAAGATAAGAGCTGGGAGCCTCTCCTTCAGCTCTTTGGGTTCTGTGCTGAGCAAACAGCTTCACAACTCAAAAAGGGCTCAGAACCAGTGAACTCTGCTGTATAAAATCCAATGTGGGAAGCACTTGATGCCATTGAAAGAAAACTAGAGTGGAAGGCTCAAGCAAAGAAACAGCCAAAGAGCTGTGATTAGGCTACTGATGTTTATCAAGACACCCCACTAAGGTCACTTTCTCTACATCCCCCTACAGCATCTAGAGCATGTAGGTGCAGGGAATATACAGAAATGGCAAGACACACAATCTCGTCCTAAAGGGAAGTATATATGCAAAGCTAAATTTTAACAAACCAGGCTGCCACTTTAATGGGAGGGATATTCAAAATGCTACAAAAGAACCTGAGAAGGAACTGGGACCTAAGTCGGCCTGGGGGTAGTCCTTGGTCAGGGAGCAAGAGATTAGTAGTAGGAGGGCTTGGCAGTCCTTCATTTTGGGGAGAGGTAGGAGTTTCACAGTATCCCACACTATAGAAACAATCTGTCTTCATAGTTAACTACTCTGCAATCTTCATCAACATTAACCAAATAACTCCTTCTTCACCTCTTTGACTCATTCTCTTATTGGCTCACTACTCATTTAGTCCGTAAATGTGGGATGCCTGGGTGGCTCAGTGGTTGAATGTCTGCCTTTGGCTCAGGGTGTGACCCCAGGTCCGAGGATCGAGTCCCATATCAGGCTCCCTGTGGACAGTCTGCTTCTCCCTCTGCCTATGTCTCTGCCTCTCTCTCTCTGTGTCTCTCATGAATAAATAAATAAAATCCTGAAAAAAAATCTATAAATGTGGTCTGAAAATCACTGTCCCATCTAAATGTCCATAAACAGGAGACTAGTTACATGAATACACTATGAAATACCATGGAATAATTAAAAAGGACAAGGCCAATGTCTACAGACAGATACAGATATATGATCACCTACTTTTGAATACACAACCATCCACTGACAGAATTATATTTAACAGCACTGTCTGTCATGGAGTCTAGGCAACCAGGTGAATTATGGCAGAGGAGTGGCAGAGGATTGGTGTAAGCCATCAAGTCGAGAAGACCCCGAAAGGGAAAGCTGGGAGCCTCTACTCTGTGACAAGAGCAAGAATATAGCTGTTTATTGAATAATCCCTTTTAGGTAAAAAAGAAAGGATATACATTTATCAACATACACATCCTTCTTTTTCTTAAAATGTACAGTTAACTGTTAGAAATGGATTCCTCTGAGAGAAGCTGGATTGAAGGGATGAGAGAAGGCTCTTACATTTCATTATAAGCCTTTTTACCCTTTGAATTTTTTAAAACTACATGCATATTTTACTCCTTTTTTTGAAAAACCAGGGATTATCTGAGCAATGAGGCTGAGGGCCATACACTTTCTTCTTTACACATTTTGTATTTAAAATAGGAGATCCCAATAGGAGATCCCTGGGTGCCTCAGTGGTTTAGTGCCTGCCTTCAGCCCAGGGTGTGATCCTGAGGTCCTGGGATCAAGCCCCACATTGGGCTTCCTGCATGGAGCCTGCTTTTCCCTCTGCCTGTGTCTGTCTCTTTCTCTCAGTCTGTGTCTCTCATGAATAAATAAATAAAATCGTTGATTGATAAATAAATAAGTAAATAAATAAATAAATAAATAAATAAATAAATAAATAAATACAATCACTGTTCCTTCAATAGATGGGTATATAAAGACAGGTGTTTAAAGATTTGTGTAAGGCTCGTCAGTGTATCCTAATCATAATGATAGAAAAGCCATCAACTTTCTGGGTTTTTAATTAGAATCCTGACTATAAACTTCCTTTTTTTTTTTTTTTCTGACTATAAACTTTCAACAATAACATGGTCGCTAAAGCCGCTAATCAAGATGCAACTGTGTTTGTTCTAGAGACATTATAAGCATTCTCAGACAATACAGACACCTAAGTGACAAAAGGGCAAATTGCAGTAAACTCAAGTCATTTGGGTTTGCTCTTAGCCTTAATCCTAAAAGGCTCCCTAAGTTAAAGTTTTCTTTGTTGCAGAGAAACACTGTAGGGCTGTTCTTGAATGGGGAACAGTTTAAAATAAGTCCTTCTGCTCCTAAAATCTTACTACAAATGGGTCTCTGGAAACACTGAAAAGAAAAGCATTTTTATGCTACTCTTTTAAAGCAAATTAAGAAATAAAAAATTATTGTAACTTTTTTCAAAGCTGTGTTGTAAAGACTTCAAAGTAGGATCCCCATGGGTTAGCTGCTTCTTCCTTCATACTAACACTTCAGGATTAGTTTTTATAACAGGAAAGGGACTTATTTAGCCACTTTAAATGCAGCTAAGCCTGATTTACACTGAATCATACTAGTCCTTTCTCTGCCTGTGCTGCGTGCCACATACACTTCAAAAAATGTTTTAACACCAGGAAATGCAGTCTTTCTGCTGAGAGTAATAACCCCCCTGTTTAGCTCATTACTGTCAAAAACGATGGTGCATTAGGGGCAATTAATGCTAATGACAGCTTCAAAAACCCATGTTTCCCCTGACAACAAGTCCAATGTCAATGAGTGCTATTACAGGCCTTCCACACCAAACCACCATTAATGCACTCTGACCAATGTCAAAGCATCTCTCAGGAGAGTAAACAGGACCTGCTGACCTCCTCTGAGGCTCTAAGTGTGACTATTACTGAAATTACAAAGTAAAGTTGCATATGTGACAGAGGTCAGAACACACACACACACACACACCCCTGCATGCATAAAGCTATAACATAATGAAGGAGACATTTTGTAATGCTTACTTCATCACTGGAAAGAAGGACAGCGATGGCCTCAGTTGGGGCTTATTATCATTGCATAACAGCTATTAGTCATTTCTGCTATTTTGCAGTTAGATGATTTTTCCAAAAATCACAGAAACACTTGGGACAAACACCAGATTTAATGTTACAAAAAGCCAAGTTGGGGGATCCCTGGGTGGCGCAGCAGTTTGGTGCCTGCCTTCGGCCCGGGGTGTGATCCTGGAGTCCTGAGATCGAGTCCCACATCGGGCTCCCTGCATGGAGCCTGCTTCTCCCTCTGCCTGTGTCTCTGCCTCTATCTCTCTCTCTCATGAATAAATAAAATCTTAAAAAACAGCAACAACAACAAAAAGTCAAGTTGTTACAGTAACCAAGACAGCATAGCATTTGTATAAGGATAAAAAAAAAGATTAATGGAATATAACTGCAAGTCTAGAAATTAACCCTTGCCTTTATTGTCAACTGATTTTTGATGTCAAGACAATTCAATAGGGAAAGAATGGTCTTTAACAAAAGATGCTGGGATTGCCACATGCAACAATTGGATTTCCACAGGCATAAGAAGGAAGCTGGAACCCTTCCTCACACTACATACAAAAACTAACTCAAGGGGCACGCACCTGGGTGACTCAGTTGCTTATTGCCTTCGGCTCAGGTCATGATCCCAGAGTCCCAGGATTGAGCCCTGGGTTGGGCTCCCTGCTCAGCAAGGAGTCTATCTCTCCTTCTGCCTCCCCCTTCTGCTCTCTTTCTCTCTCAAATAGATAAATAAAATCTTAAAAAAAAAAAAAAAAAAAAACACCGAATAAATCAGAAACCTAAATGTTAGAACTAAAGCTATAAAAGGAGTAAATTTTAATAACAGATTAGATAATGGTTTCCTAGATATGACACTTAAAGCAGAAGCAATGAAGGAAAAATAAACAGACTGAACCTCATCAAAATTAAAATCCTTTGCATTTCAACAAAGGAAAAAGACAACCTACAAGACTGTGAGAAAATATATGCCAATCATGTAACTGATTAAGGGACTTATATCCAGAATATATAAAGAACTCTTAAAACTCAAGAATATAAAATGACCAATAAGCACATGGAAAGATGTTCAATATCATTAGCCATCAGGGAAATGCAAATCAAAATCTCAATGAGAGACCACTTCATTCCCACTCAGGATGGCCAGAGTAAAAAGACAGATAACAAGTGTTGATTAGGATATAGAGAAATTGGAACCCTTATTAGTTTACTAGTAGAAATGTAAAATGGTGCAGCTCCTTTGCAACAGTTTGTCAGTTCCTCAAAAAGTTAAACAGAATTTGTCATATGACCCAGCATTCCATTCCTAGGCATACACCTCAAATAACTGAAAACTATGTTCAAACAAAAATGTGTACATGAATGTTCACAGCAGCATTATGTATATATAACAGCCAAAAGAATGGAAAAACTCCAAATGTCCATGAACTGATAAACAAAATGTGGTATACCCACACAATGGAATATTAGCCATAAAAGGAATAAAGTACTCAAACATGCTACAACATGAACTAACATGAAGAAAAAAAAAAAAAACACACACTAATTTTTTTTTTTAATTTTTATTTATTTATGATAGTCACAGAGAGAGAGCGAGAGAGAGAGAGAGAGGCAGAGACATAGGCAAAGGGAGAAGCAGCCTCCATGCACCGGGAGCCCGATGTGGGATTCGATCCCGGGTCTCCAGGATCGTGCCCTGGGCCAAAGGCAGGCGCCAAACCGCTGCGCCACCCAGGGATCCCAAAACACACACTAATTAAAAGGGCCAGGGCCAGACACAAAATGTTACATATTATATGACCCCATTTATATGAAATATCCCAAATAGGCAAACTATAGAAACAAAAAGTAGATTAGTAATTGTCAGGACCAGAAAGAGGATATATTCCTATAGAATGTCTAGTATAGAAATAGGATTGTTTTCTGGGGTGATAAAAGTGCTCTGAAATTTGATTGTGGTGATGGTTACACAACTCTGTAAATATACTGAAAACACTGGGGCCCCTGGGTAGCTCAACTGGTTAAGTGGCCAACTCTTGGTTTTGGCTCAGGTCATAATCTCAGGGTGCTGGGATCGAGCCCTGTGTTGGGCTTGGCACTCAGCATGGAGTCTGCTTGAGATTCTCTCTCTCCTGCTCCCTCTGCCCCCGCTCCCATATGAGCATGCACATGCTCTCTCTCTCTCTAAAATAAATATATAAATCTTTAAAAATATATATATTAAAAATACTGTAATATACGTACTTTAATGGGTATATAAATTATATCCTCAATAAAGCTATTATTAACAAAAAAAAAAAAGCCAAGATATTTTGTGTAGGATACAAAGCTCACCCTTCAAAGATGAGCTATGATAGTTCTAACAGCTCAGGAATGTACGGAAGCATCTTTTTTTTTTTTTCCGGAAACATCTTTATACCACTCCATCCTTTTCTTCTAAAATGAAAAAATAAGGTTTGGTCTCTACTCACAGGGAGTCCCCAGTCTAATGAAAAAGCAAACAATGGTAATACAATGCAATAACAATTATGGACAGGATATAAAATACTATAGCAACAAAAATAAACTTTAAGTACGCTGAAGCCCTAAATATAAAGGAAAAAAGCCTTAAAAATCATTAGAAGAAAATACTAGAGATTATCTTTAAAAAGTCCTACAATACTCCAAGGTGATAAAGATACAAGAAACACAAACAATCTAGGCAAAAACACTGTTAAATTAGGCTTCACTGAAAATAACTTTTGTGCATCAAAAGATGCCATAAAGCAACAACACTGAGGGAAGATATCTGATGCTTATAACTAAGGGTTAGTTTCCAGAATATAAACAGCTCCTAAAACTCAATAATAAAAAGACTAACAAACCAAAAGAAAAACAGACAAAAGAAAGACAATTCACAGAAAAGTAAAGCTGAAAGGCCAATAAACAAAAAATGCTCAATCTCACTAGTAACCAAGGAAAAACATTAAAACAAGACACCATTTTTGAGTGCCCAGCTGGCTCAATCGGTGGGACTCTTGATCTCAGGGTCATGAGTTCAAGCCCCACATTGGGTGCAGACATTACTAAAAACATAAATAAAACTTAAAAAGAAAAAACAACACCATCTCATATCCATCAAATTATCAAAAATTCATAATACTAAATACTGATAAGAATATGAAGAGAAGAGCAATTTGGCAATACCTAATAAAGGTGGAAGATAAGTACAACTAATGATCCCACAACTTCACACTAGATAAACAAAATGTACACAGGGAAACATGTACTAAGATGTTCACATCCACCTTGTTTGTAATAGTGGAAATCTAAATGTCCAACAACAGGAAAATGAATTAATAAACTCTGATTCACTCATAAAAGGAAGATAATTTCATGACAATTATCCACAGTACGCATACAGTTTTAATTCTACACGCATATAGTTTTAATTCTACAGGCATAAGTGGGGCTGTCATAAGATTAAAATTGAATGAGAACAAGCAAATTGCAATAGGATGCATATAACATAATATACAAATTTTGAGAAGATGCCAATCAATGCATTATATTTTTAAAAATATGTATATGAAATAAATAAATAATAAAAATATGTATATGTGTAGCAGAAATATAGAAATATTTTTTTACCAGAAAAGGGGGGTATAGAACAAATATATCAAAATGTTGGGTTTTGAAGGAGATAAAGAATGGCTTGTAGGTACATTTGGATTCATTACATTATTTTCTGTTCTTTTCTGTATATTTGAAATACTAAAAACTTTTTAGTCCATACTAAAAAATAAAGTTCTATGGGAGCACAGAAGAAGGAGAAACATTTGAACTAGACCTTACAGGATGAGTAGTTGAGGATATGAACAAGAGAGGGGAAAAGCCTTTCTTATGAAGGGGAGTTGAAAGTTGAAAACCAAAGACATGTGCACGTAAAGCACATCTGAGGACCAGGATGCAGTCCGGAGCAGCTAGCACTGAGGGGATGGGGACAGACCCACACTAAAACATGTGCCTGTGCCTTGTGGAGGACCTTCTAAGCCATTCTCAGGAAGTGAGACTCACTTACAGGCAACAGGGAATCAAAGAAATGTTTAACTGAGGAACGATGTAATTTTATCATTCCAGTGACACTTAGGGAAAATTAAATGGAAGGGGCAGAAATTGAAGACAATGAAATTACAGGCGACTCTTGAACAATGGGAGGTGAGAAGCACTGACTCCCACTTAGTGCAGTCGAAAATCCATGTATTCTTTTGACTCGCCTAAACCTTAACTACGAATAGCCTACTGTTGACCAGAAGCTTTACTGACAACATAGTCGATAAATAATTTTGTATGTTATTCATATCATATGCTATATTCTAATAAAGCCAGAAACAAGAAAACATCATTATAAAAATCATAAGAAAGAAAAAACACATTTAAAGTACTGTACTTTGCCAGAAAAATCTCCATCTAAGTGGACCTGTGCAGTTTAAACCCATTTAGATCAAGAGCCACCTGTAGTTAGAAACTCCCTTACAAGTCTAGATAGAGAACACACAGCTCTAGCCAACTCACAACACAGGGAATGAAGAACAAAGAGTCATGCAAAAGCCATTCAAAGGTGGAATCAACAGGACTTGGTGACTGACTGGAAGTCAGAAGTGGAAAGAAGAGGTTAAGAATGACTGTGGTGTGGGGGGGGCCTGCACGGCTCAGTTGGTCAAGCATTTGCATTTGGCTCAGGTTATGATCACAGGGTCCTGGAACTGAGTCCTGCATTGGACTCTCTGCATAGCAGGGAGTCATCTTCTCCCTCTGCCCTTCCCCACACTTGTATACGCACATGAGTGCTCCATCTTTCTCTAATAAATAAATTAAATCTTAAAAAAAAAAAAAAAAAAAAAAGAGGATCTCTGGGTGGCTCAGTGGTTTAGTGCCTGCCTTCAGCCCAGGGTATGATCCTGGAGTCCTGGGATTGAGTCCCACATCAGGCTCCCTGCATGGAGCCTGCCTCTCCCCTCTGCCTGTGTCTCTCTGCCAACCCCCTCTGTCTCTCATGAATAAATAAATAAAATCTTAAAAAAAAAAAAAGTGTTTTATGGGTATGGCACTTAAACTGGATATGTTGTTATTAAGACTAAAGGTAGAAGAAAAGGTTTTCAGGCAAAAAAAAAAATTTTTTTAAAGAAATAATGAAAGAAACATTTGCCATTTAACGTGTTCAGTTGCAAATAAGGACCCTTAATGAGGGAAGCTAAAATTCAAATATAGATTTTAAAGGTTCAAGGTGCATACTACAATAGTATCTATCCAAATTTTGTGTTAGTGAATGGACTACGATTAGATGTCTCATGCCCAAAAAGGTCAGACATGAGGTAGAGAAAAGGCAGAGATGAGAGTTCCAGAAAATATCTTCCTTTATGACAAACTTTAAATATAAGTGTTTAATCTACCTACATTAAATAATGCCCCACTTTTGAAAAGGTCAAACTTTCTAGCTGCCTTGTCCTTTTTTAAAAAAAAAGTGAGTGTCATAGGAGCCAACTTGAGGAGCTTTCTAAAGGTCAAATCTGGGATAATGTGAGCAACAAAATAAATGATAGTAAAGGATCATAACCTACAGAGTAAAATAAATTTCCACGAACCTAAAGTGTTATAAATAATTGAATAAATAAATAAATGAAGACAGGGTCGGGAGGGGAATAGCTTTTTCTTACAGAATTCTAATTAATCAATGTAGAAAGAATGAAAGAAAAAGAAAACCACCTTTTGGCAGTCAACCTATTAATAACAGCGGCAGGCAAAATCATGAGGGTATTTGCAGACTAAATTACAAAGCAGAAAACAGCAACTTTACAGTGGATAAACCTAGCAGACATCACCTTAACCGAGTGCTCAAGGTTAACATCACCAGCAGGGAGACACATCAATGTCATCTACTTCCTAAGAAAGTGCACGAAGAGGGACAGAGCACCACTTTTGGAGTATTCTTGCAAAAAAAAAAAAAAAAAAAAAATGCATGGACTGATTTTAATTTGAAGAAATTCAGACAAACCCAGAGTGAGGGACATTCTACAAACTAACCAGAGAGTACTTCAAAAGTGTCAAGGTCATGAAAGAAACTATCCTAAATTAGAGGAGGCTAGAGGGACATGTGACCCTAGATTGAATCCTGGATCAGAATAGGGATATTAGTAGGATGACAAGTGGAATTTGAAGTAAAGTCTATAAATTAGTTAATAGTATTGCATCAGTGTTAATTTCCTGGGTCTGGTAATTATATAAGACATTTACATTTGGGGAAGCTCTGGGTAAAAAGCATTCTTCATACTATTTTACTTGGCTAAGTCCATTACCACAAAGCATCAGATAAATGAGGCATAGTTTTCTATCCTTAAAACCTAAAAACTTGGGGCATCTGGCTGGTTCAGTTGGTTAAGCGTCTGCCTTCAACTCAGGTCATGGTCTCAGGAGTCCTGGGATGGAGCCCTGTGTTGGGCTCTTTGTTCACCCTGGGGATTCTGTGTCTCCCCCTCTGTGCGCTCTCTCTTAAAAATAAATAAATGAAAAATCTTTTCTTTTCTTTCTTTCTTTTTTTTTTTTGAAAAATCTTTTCTAAAAAAGTTAAAAACATATACTGAAAAAAACCTAAAACCTTCATACTTTTTTTTTTTAAAGATTTTATTTATTTATTCATGAGAGACACACACAGAGAGAGAGAGAGAGAGAGAGGTAGAGACACAGGCAGAGGGAGAAGCAGGCTCCACGCGGGGAGCCCGATGCAGGACTCAATTCCAGGTCTCCAGGATCACACCCTGGGGCTGAAGGCAGCGCTAAACCACTGAGCAAACCGGGCTGCCCAAAAACCTTCATATTTAATACGAAAACTCTTCATACCATATTTGTAATTTAAGATCAAAATTATTTCAAAATGAGAAAGGTTAATTTTTAAAAAACAAGGGGTGCCTGGCTGGCTGTCAGTGGAGCACGTGATTCTTGATCTCAGGGCCATGAGTTTGAGCCCCATGTTGGGCAATAGATTTACTTAAAAAAATAAAAATTAAAATAAACTTAAAAAAAAAAAAAAGCAAACTGAATGGAAAATGACACCTGAATAGTGAAGAAAAGTTTCCCAAAAAGCATATATCTAATTATTCAGGAAAGGAATGGGACCACTCCATGTTCCCCTCATCCAACAGAATGCATGACAATTAATTAAGTAAATATAGCAAAGACATAGTGGCAAAAGCACTGAGAAATGACAGCTGAAAAGAGAAAATATCATAAAAAGGCTAGCTGGTGGAGCTGAACACAATTCTGCAGCCCCTATGCTAGCTGTATATGCACCAGTGCCAACTTGCTAACATGCTAACTAAACTGATATTGGGCAGGGAATCCACCCAAGCATAGGCTAGATGACGTTGGACAAGTAACTCTTTCCCTTTGAGTCTCATCTGCAATGAAGATGGCTCCATTCATATCTTAGGGTTGCTGTAATACAAAAATAATGTATGCAAAAGCGCAAAGAACTAGGCTTCTCATGTCATAGACCTTCAGGAAAGGGTTTGTACTAATGATTCTAATTTAGAATAAGAAATGGTTAAATCATATCCCAGAGTTTAAGAAAGTAGGAAAACATGTAATTCATCTTAAATAAATTTCTATGAAAAAGATTAAAATGAAAGCCACAGGGGTATACTTCAATTAGCTGGGAAAACCAGTACTGTGAAATATCTCACATCCCAAGTATCAGATAAATGAGGTATAGTTTTCCATCCTTAAAACCATTTTGGATCTTCAACACAACTAGAGGTAGCTGAACATCTGAAACACAATTCATTATGAAACTTACTGATACTCTTTTGTACTTTACCCAGAGAGCCTCACTACATTATGTCACTGGATGCTAATTAGCATTAAGCACTTTTCTACATCTATCAAGATCTATCACACAAGACATCATAATAAGAATACTGATGTCTTGGTGAAATTATAGATGATTTCTTATTTTTTCTACTTCCTAAATTTTATGTAAGATAGTAATACTAAATCATAAAATGAATAACTTACAAATGAAACACACTACAATCAAGTTCTTGGCGAAGCATAGTTTAAACCTACACTTCTCTTAACATATTCACATTAACTTGGTTGTAAAGTGAAGTCAGTATACCAGATGATTAATGCTGTGTGCCTACTTGATCATTTCCTTGGGTTTAATGGTGATGACAAGAAAAGCACTTACCTCTACACTATTTGCAATGTAACGGTTGTCACCTTCCACTTTGACAGAGAAGTCATAATAACCACTGGAAAATTTGACATTCATGAAGTTTAGTTCAAAAACATCCCTGTTAAAAAGGACAGCACGGTTAGCAAGAACTCATGTAGGTAAGTCATGAATGTAACAAATGGGCTACACATGTCCATCCTTGAGACAGTCCCAGGCTATGCCACATAGTCACTTTTCAACTCTCCACCCAGGTGGGCAACCTCCTGCTCAACCACAGATTACGGTGTGGGTAAAACTTTAGAGAGATCTGAAGGACCTCCTCTTTCAAGTCTCTAAAGTCTTTTCTCCTTTGTTTTCTTCTCTCAGCTCCTAAAATCCCACCTCCCCCTGGTAGACTTCCATAATTAAATGCTTAACAGTCTACAGTATGATCCCTATTATGTTTAAAAAAAAAGAGAGAGAGTAGAAATGTTCAAAAAGGTCGATGTAGAGCAGTATAATTGTAGGTAATTTTTTGTATTATTCCTAGTTTCCTGTGTTTTGTGAATTTCCTAAAAATGTCATATCTTACTTTTATAAAAATATCAATAACTTTTATTTTAAAGGAGAGAAAAGGTAGAGAATTAATTCTAAGTACATAGCAAAATCCCAAATGTCTTCTACCATTCCACTCATTGTTCCTAAAGATGATTTTGCTTTTTATTTGCACATACTGCCTGTGTATCTTTATCATTGTCTAGGAAATGCATATTCTCAGGGCATCTGGCTGGCTCAATCAGTAGAACATGAGACTCTGGAGCTCATAGCCTGGAGTTCAAGCCCCATGTTGCACCTAGAGCTTACTTTATAAAATAAAGAAAAAAGAAAGAAATGTATATTCTCTCTAAAACTCAGAGTTCCTGGTCTCATTAGCTTACCAATTTAACACTTAACAAAGTCTCATATAAAAATTGATCCTTAATTCTTCTAAAATTTATATAATAATACACAACCATTAAAAATAAGACTGAAGGGAGCCTGGATTAAGCATCTGCCTTAGGCTCAGGTTTTGATCCTGGGGTAATGGGATCAAGCTCCACTGACATCAGGCTCTCTCTCTGCCCTCCCTTCCCCTCCTGGCCCTGCTTGTGCTTGCTCACTTTTTTCTCTCATGCTCTCTCTCAAATAAATAAATAAAAATCTTAAAAAAATGAAAAAAAGACCTCCTATTTAATCCTATGGGGGAAATATTCATGACATTTTATAGACATAATTCTAATTCAATCAAAATATATTTATTTGCATAGAACAAAGGCTGACATAAAAGATAACAAAATATAAACAGAAGTTATCTCTAGGTGGTGGAGTTATGGGTGATTCATATTTTATTTTTTGGGTTTCTCTATAGTTTTGTATTTTTTCCACAATAAACATGGACTACTCATACATCAGAAGAATACAGTTTTAAATTTAAAACTGGCTACTTACATCACCATGACAAGACAGAGACAACTAGAAATAGATAGGGAAGGTAACAGTAAAACTAAAAATTCTTTTAGTTTTATTGTTTTTAAGTTTATTATTTTTTTAGTCATCTCTACACCCAACATTGGGCTTGAACTCATGACCCTGAAATCAAGACTAAGCCAGCCAGAGGCCTCTTTCAGCTTTTTAAAAATCCTTTTCTTGGGCAGCCCAGGTGGCTCAGAGGTTTAGCGCTGCCTTCAGCCCAGGGCGTGATCCTGGAGACCCGGGATCGAGTCCCACATCAGGCTCCTTGCATGGAGCCTGCTTCTCCTTCTGCCTGTGTCTCTGCCTCTCTCTCTCCTCTCTGTGTATTCTCATAAATAAATAAATAAAAATCTTTAAAAAAAATCCTTTTCTTATATAACTATAGAATTTTGATATTAGTAAGTCAAATTTACCTAACCAAAGTTTAGGTAAATTTGGTTTGGGTATATTTCATAATGCCCATATTAATTTGGGTTATATTAATTTGCTGAAGGCAAAACAAGTCTATTGGCACCCTTCAAAAATAAGCTCAAGGCAGCCCGGGTGGCTTAGCGGTTTAGCGCCACCTTCAGCCCAGGGCCTGATCCTGGAGACCTGGGATGGAGTACCACATCAGGCTCCCTGAATGGAGCCTGCTTCTCCCTCTGCCTGTCTCTCTCTCTCTCTCTCTTTCTCTCTCTGTGTCTCTTATGAATAAATGAATAAATAAATGAATTAAATCTTTAAAAAAAATTAAAATAAGCTCAAGACTTACCCTACAGGGGTAAAAGACGTCTTCTGGAGGACAGTGGCTCTGGAAGCAACAGATTTAGCATGTTCTAGTTTAACAGTGGCCTGAGTCAGAGGCTGAGATAGAACATTGGTGACCTGCAACTAGAAATAAAATTTAAAATTATCTGTAGGAACAAACGCTGAAGGAGTACAAAATTTTGTTTCTGGGGTGCTTTATCCACAGGGAGCCAGCCAGCTCTGCAGGGGAAGAAACACCTTATTTCAGGACATCGTCACTGGTTTTGGCTTAAGATCTCTCAGGAATCAGACACAAAATACTGGGATAGATTATAGAACGTTAGAGGTAGGAAGGACCTTAAAGATGATCTTGTCCAACAGTTATTCTTCAGATGAGGATGGGCCCTTTAATATACATCCTCCTTTATCAATCATCTGAGAGAGATGGCATAATCTCTACAGATGAAGAAACTGAGGTCACATGGTCAGTTAAGTAGTTGGTCTAGGACTCAAACTCCAGCCTATCTAGCTACAAAGCAAATACTTCTACTTTGCTCTCTTAGCTGCCCTCTTCAGACTCACAGTGAACTATGTTAATCAGGTTATTTCCCACCCCAGCCTTTGCCGATAGGGTATGACTGTAAGCAAGGAGAGGAGAGGCAATAGCACTTTTTCAGGAGAATATCTGAAGAGGCCATCAAAATAGAACTGATGGAACTGTCTTCTGTGGAACCCCAATGTTTAGACATAAATAAAATGCTAATTTCTTATGAAGGTGTTAGCTTCATAAGATTCCAAACAACGGCAACAAATGACCCACTTGAGATGAAAACTCTATGTGTATTTAAGATCTGTACATTTCGGGCAGCCCCGGTGGTGCAGCAGTTTAGCGCCGCCTGCAGCCCAGGGCATGATCCTGGAGACCCTGGATTGAGTCCCACGTCAGGCTCTCTGTATGATGCCTGCTTCTCCCTCTGCCTGTGTCTCTGCCTCTCTCTCTCTCTGTCTCTATGAATAAATAAATAAAATCTTAAAAAAAAAAAAAGATCTATACATTTCTTCTTTCCAGAGAGTCACCATAAAAAAGCAGTCTCTGCTTCCTGCTGAGTGAGCGGGAGGTATGTGCTACGAAAAGGCAGAAAGAAATACTGCCAACAGCAGGAGAAAGAGACCTGGTGTTAACAACTGTAAGCACAGAATTACTAGGGAATTTGAAAAGTGGTCTTGAAACAACATATTTAGAAAGTTCTGGTACTGGAAAATGCCTTTTAAAAGCAAGACTATTTATACATCTGGTGTTATGACCCTGGAAATACAATTTTCTGGCATTTAATTTCTTGCAAGCCTTACAATAAAAAGAATCTCCTAGAAAAAAAACCTTTTTCAAAGATAGATTTGAAGGGTTCTGTGACCAGTTCAGCCAGGGGTCATATCCCCAGTTCTAGGCTATGGGAAATGAGCCTTGCTCTACATTTAATGGGGAAGTCCTCAGAGGGTTACAATCAGGTTTCCACCAGCCCTTAGATTTCTTAAAGCCTCAAACTGGAAACCGCGATCAGAGCCGCCCAGTTTCAACAGGGACTTCCAAAAAAAGAATTAAAAAAAACAAAACAAAACAAAACAGGGACTTACCCGAAGGATAGCCTGTTCGTGAGTGTTGGAAGGAGTCCCTTCAGGCACAACTACAACTGGCACGTGATAGCGATTCTGAGAGAGCGCAGCTGCAGCTGAGGCCACACTGAAGGCTTCTGAGAGTGATTCAAAGTTCTTCTTGCTGAAGATTGCATTCATTAGTTGGATGACCTGATCCTAAAAGAAAAGGGAAATGAAGCTTGAGATTCTCCTCTGGTAGGAAGACAGGAGAGCCACCCCTCACTCCCCACTAGCTCAAGTCATTCCTTATCTGTTTCTTGGTGTTCGCATGGAGGATCTTTTCGCCATAAATCTGAATTGGTAGAGGGGGTGAAAACCAAATATTCTGCATTTAAGATTAAAATCTGGACTTCGTTATTTTTTCCATCCTCTAGTTCAAACTGAAATTCACACATTTATCTGTCAACAGTTTATTGAATGCTTCCTGTACCAATACAAGGTACTTTTGGAGGACTACTGAGATATAAAAGTGTATCACAAAATACATACAACAGTAACCTTATGTCCCAGGTTACTCTATATGCCACACACTGTGACAGGTGCTTTACACACATGAACTCAAATCTTGACAAAAACCTGGAAAAGATTGATATAATCAATGTTTTCCAAATGAGGAAACTGAGGTTAAAAGGTTAAGGAACTCCCACAAGTTATAACGGGGGGAAAAAAACAAGATAAAAATTCACACATATATTTATTTGTCTCCAAAGTCTTTCCAGAATAAATCTTATTCTTTCCAGATTCCTCTTACCCTCCCAGCTAAGCTAACTTCCCTCCCAACCCTTCTTCGAGCAGTATATTGGGGCTGAGTTTGAATTCAGAAGACCAAACCTTATAGAAAAAAACGTGCATTAGAAAGAAACTAAAATAACTTTCTGTTAAGAACTAACGGGCTGTTTAGAGGAGAAAACTAAAAGCAGTTTTTTAAAAAAGTGGAACCTAAAAGGCATTATTAAAATTCTGGAGGTTGTTTGCTTAAGAGGAAACATTTTCCACTTCAATCAGTTTTGTTTTTTTAAAATTCCCAATCTAACAAAAGAGCTCTCTTGTTCCCGACGGTGTTATTCACAGCCGACATGAAATAATTTTCTTTAATTGTACCAATTACATTTTTCCATCACTTAGGCTGTTGACACGTTAAAATGGGTGACTGTTCACTAGAATGGTTATGTCAAAAGCAGTGACAGCAAAATTACACCAGCCAAATACCTGGTTAGTAGAAGCTTGGGAATAAAGCAAGAAAAAGTTTAAGTTGTGTATTAGAATATTGCAAATTCATCTACTGTGCTACTTATAGGAAAGTTCCTAAATGATTTTTGCCCTAAGACCCACATTATTGTGCTTTCACTCATAACAGAAATTAAGAGAGTATGGTATCTCCAGATCTTCTACATTTAGGATGAACCAAAGACAACAGAAGAATGCTAATACATGAATATATTATAAGGTCATATCCTCTAGAGAAAAATCTAATATTAATTCAAATTACCCAAGACAGATAATTGTTTACTATTTACTTGAAGAAACGCAGCACAGAACTCAAAATGCATAAAAGAAATGAAAGTGTTTTTTTTTTTTTAAGATTTATTTATTTATTCATGAGAGACACAGAGAGAGAGAGGCACAGACACAGGCAGAGGGAGAAACAGGCTCCATGCAGGGAGCCCAATGTGGGACTCAATCCTGGAACCCCAGGATCATGCCTTGAGCCGAAGACAGAGGCTTAACTGCTGAGCCACCCAGGCATCCCTAAATCTCTCCTAAAATCAAAGCAACAGCAGCTTGTATCTTAAATCCTTTAGCTCAAGGGTTGGTAACCTCATAAACAAGGGGTACAAAGAGGGTCCGACTTAAAAAGACTTCCCACACACATTCCAACCAGAGGTTCTTTCAGGTTAACAAGCTCTTCTTAGGGGGAAAAGAAAAAAGAAAAGATAAAAAAGAATTAACTCTTGAGAGATGTCTAGTAGACACACATGCCTCTCAGAGAACTATGTCAATCAGAAAAGATTAACTAAGATTTAGTCATTGCCAAGGATGAGGTGGAAGGGAGGCGAGCAGGTAGTTTGAAGTGCAGGGCACTTCTCAAGAGAAGGAGGGTTTGCATGGGCCACCAACATGGAAATCATTCAAGAGACAAGCAGTAAAGAGTACCAGGAAGAAAAGAGAAGGGAAACAAAGTAATACATGTGGCCTTGTCACTCAGTAAAGAGTACCAGGAAGAAAACAGAAGGGAAACAAGAGTAATACATGTGGCCTTCTTGTCACCATCTCATGACATACCCTCCCCTACTTAAAGCAACAAGGCCTTCAGGTTTCACATCTGAGAATGGTTAGGTACCTCCTTAATGGATGGCTCAGTCCCCACGTGGTCCATGAGCTTGTAGGTGGCAGCCACAAATAATGCTGTTGTTTCCAGTCCTTCTTCAAACTGGAGATACACACCTCCCAGTTCATCGAGGCGAGCAACAAGATCCTGTTACAACAAAGTCAAGTGATAACAGAAATGAGATATGTAAACCACTGTACCCTATGCAGACAGTTCTAAGAAATCTCACTCTAAATCTGGAGAACCCCTCAGTCATTTAGCACTTTGTCAAATAAGATGCTGAGGCAGAGAATAAAATATATCACACAGGCATCTGAAGAAAACAGTATCTTCTGCAGCTCTGGGAGTGCTCCTTCCCTGACCCCTGGTACTGAAGCCTAAGGAGTCATGGCACTGAAGACCCCAGGCTGCAGGGCACCTAGGAAGCATCGTGACACAGATGGATTCCATGGCCATCCGTCTGGGTACAACCCACATAGCGGAACATTTCTCTTTCTTACTCAGTGTTCTAAAGGATGAAGAAACATACACTCCGCTGCTGGGTAACATGATAAAGCAGTGCATGTGCCTGTGCGGCACCCAATGAAGACACTGGGGGCGAGGGGACTGCCTGTCATTACTGACTATGCAGAGTCCATGAGGGTGGTCTCTGCATAGCAGTAGGTCCTGGGCAAAGGAAAGGATAAAGTAATCCTAAAAACACAGCGACCAAAAAAAAAAAACAAAAAACAAAAAAAGAACAAACAAACAAAAAAAACACAGCGACCACTTGCTGAGCACTTATTATGTATCAAGTACTTTAGAACCTCACCTGTTCCTACACCACCATACAAGGAATCAAGGCTCAGACACTAAATAATTTGCCTGAGATTACAAAGTAGTAAATAGCCAAAAAAATAATAATAATAATAATCTGACTTTCAGGTTAGGCCTAAAATCTGTGACTGTGAGCCTATACTAACAAAAGGCTAGGAAAGTAATTTGTTACCTAATTGGTGGTGTAACTATCCTACCCTAAAGAATATTCCCCAGGACATACTGCTCTGATACAAAGAATGTAATGTGCCATGGATATGAGAAGAAATTTAACTGGCCAAAATAAACCATGCATGTCTAACTGCAAGACTCTTCTAAAGGGTTTCAAAGACGGGAGCTGGGGAATTCATTTGGCAAAATAAATTCACACCTCAATCTCCTCCACGATGCTCCTCAAATCTGCCTGCTGGGACAGGTGGGATGCCGTCTGCAGAGCCTGGACCGTTCTGGAAGATAGAGAGTAGAGGTAACAGGCAAATGTCATCTCCTTTCATCTGCTCGCTCCTTCCTGTATTGGAACACTTTCAGGAATATCCCTCTCTTGTTCTTTTTTTTTTTTTTTAATATATTTTTTAATTTATTTATTCATGAGAGACAGAGAGAGAGAGAGAGAGAGAGAAGGCAGAGGCACAGGCAGAGGAAGAAGCAGGCTCCATGCAGGGAGCCCGACGTGGGACTTGATCCCGGGTCTCCAGGATCAGGCCCTGGGCTGAAGGCGGCGCTAAACTGCTGAGCCACCCGGGCTGCCCCGCCCTCTCTTGTTCTTTAGAAGTATGAGGCAGTCTCAGCCATTAAGGAGCTTAATTACAATCCAGGTGGAAAAGGCCATTGCATTGCAAAGATCCTGACAGCAAGAGGAGGCAGTCCAGGCACCCTGACCTGAAGTAAGTACTGTGAGCACAGAGAAGACAGGGAGCACACGTTCACGCTCCTCTGGAAACGTGTTTTGTTCCCGTGGCATCACACAGAGAACACTGAGTAAGACTTACTTAGGTTTAGAAGAGAGATGCTCTTCAGGAGAACAGAATCCCACTAAGCCGAGGCATACTACAGTACAAGGTACTGTGCTAGGCAGAACTCAGCTGCTTGTTCACTTTCTACTTTTCTTACTCTATGACCAAAGAAATACTATGCAAGCTACAAATACAGACTCTTGGGTAAGAACTTGGAGCAACTTTTCTGAAACCAGATTCGTGTGCTATAAACACTTGCTAATTGTTCAATGCTTGTGCTATCCTGGCCCTACTGAGAGACCTAAAAAAAAGCCACTCCTACCCATTCAGGTATGAAAGAAGATAAAAGGAATTTGGTCTTGAAACCAGAATTTATTCTCCTTCTTCTTTCCCTATCATTTATTTCTGATCATAAAAGCACGTATTTGTCAAAAAAATTTGTCATAAAAGCACATATTTGTCAAAAATTCAACACGTTACTAAAGAGCAAAGTTTAAATTCCTGGAACACCTACCCCTAAAATATAATTGTTATCCAACTTCTTATTAACATAATGTATATATCGTTCCATATGAGTACATATAAATGTACTTTACTCTTATTAACTGTGACGTAGTACCATATGGCTTAGATATACCACAATTTACTCACTGAATCTCCAGTGGATACACATTATGTCACACCAGGCCATGCTGTAGTGTAACAGACAAGCCTCATTCATTGCTCTATTTTTAAATTGAAGTAAAATTTACGGAAGAAAATTAACCATTTGAAAAGTGAACAATTCAGTGGTATTTAGTATGTATCTCACAACCTCTATGTGGTTCCAAAACGTTCCCATTAGTCCCTGTAGCCACTGAGCAGCTTCTTCCCTGCTTCCTGGCAAACCCCAATCTGCATCTGTGTCTGTGGATGTACCTATTTTGGATATTTCTTATAAATGGAATCATACACTATGTAACCTGTGTTTGGTTCCTTTCAGTTCACATCATGTTTTCAAGGTTCACTTATGCTATGGCATGTCTCAGTACTTCATTCTCTCTATGGCTTGCTCATGTAGTTTCATCCACTGATGAATATATTTTTTTTTGATGAATATTTTTCTATACGATAAACTTTGAAAGTAGAATGTGGTAGGTACGCACACCTAAGATTTTTTTTATTAGATTCTATTTTCTTAGTGCAGATAACTTGGAAAATATACATAGTACTTTTCCGGAGAAAGCAGAGGACCCCTGGTGGTTAAGCAACTGCTGCTTAATCCCAGAAAGGTCCCTTATTTCCCAAGAGGTGATCAGGCCTCCGTGTAAAACCATTTGTCCATCAGTCGACACGTGGGGGAGTGGAGAGAGAATTTGTCTGCTTTCGTTAAGATCATAACCATTTAGGTTCCCTCTATGGAAAACCAATCCTGCTAAGATGACAAGCTAGAAAACAGAGCAGTTACAGTTCGTGGGCAGGGAAGCTCCAAGCATTCAAAGACTCCTATGAGAGTCTAAAGGGTTTCAAAGACAGGAGCTGGGGAATTCACGGGATGCTTGTCGTTAAAATGCACCAGAGAAAATGAAGCCTGAATTTCCAAACAAGACAAAAATCCCACATCTGCCTGTGATAAATGCTGAGCCCAGAAAAGGCTGCTAAGATAGCCGAGAAAGAACTTTTCAATTAAGATATCATTTTTCTCTTTAGAACAAGTGAATGTCATGCTGGTAACAACTTCAGAAGTTTTTAAGAATGAAATTAATCCACTTAGCTTTTGAAAAGTTTTGTCACTGGCTTTAATTACTTATTCCCCAGTTGGCAATTTCTTTGCCTCTGGAGTACTTTATTCAAACACTAAGAAAGCCGATCTTGTCTTGCTAATATACAGCAGATGATTCAAAGAAATTGGGTTATGAGAGACCATAATGGCATCTTTTCAGATGGTTCATTCAAACCTACAAATTTTTTCTCCATTCTAGACAAGTTTATGGACATTCATATCCTAGAATAAGTCTACTTAAATGTAGAAGGCCCATTTAGAAGTCCTAATTTATATGAGATTTCCTTAAATAGGGCAAGTTGGTAGTAATGTCATACAAGGCATTCTGCTAGTTTGATCTTCACAATAACTCTAGGAGACAAATATCATTGTCCCTGTTTTACATATGAAAACATTGAGGTGTAAGGGGACTAAATAGCCTGTTTATGGTCATAGAGATATCAAATAGAAGGGTCTGGATTTGAACACAGTTCTATCCGATCCCAAGCATGTGCTCTTTCTACCTGCAAGCTTTCTACAAGAGAAAAGAAACATCAAAGTATAATTTCAGCCTCCATTAACTCTTTGTGGGGCACCTACCATGCACCACACTCTGTATCACAAATAAAGAAGCTTACAACCTAAAATAGAAATAACCACAGTACAACCAAGGAAATAGCTTCCTAAGAAAGGGACCTAGGAAGGAAGTGCTCTAGAGGAGGAATAGCTTTTGTTGCATGCCCACTAAGATCCACACACTGCACTCGGTTCTTCACATGCATTATCTCATTTAATTTAATCCTGACATTTGTTCTATGAGGTAAGGATTATGGGTCTCATTTTACAGATGCAGCTCAGGGAGGTTAATAACTAACCCAAGGTCACACAGCAAGGAAGGAATAGAGCTGGTGTTTAAATCTAGATTTAATTTACTCCAAAATGGATGTCCTTTCTTCATACTTTTTCCTATTCTGAGATTTTTGAGGGAGATATTTTGCTTGGACGGAAATGGAAACAATTTGCTGTAGAAGGTGGCATCAGATTGAGGCACTGACAGTGATATCATGACATGAGACTTGGGATCTCACTGGGGATCCTTGGGGATCTCCCCCAAGAGATTATGAGAGGGGATCAAAATAATATGACCTAAAACCAAAGGACCCCAGGACCAAGTACTGGGCCATGTGTACACAAAACATCAGCCCTGGGAAAAGTAGCCGCAAAGTCACTGATGACTGACCATGTGAAAATGATTAGGGTGTAAGTGGCAGAGAGAATGCAATGGGTTGTGAGCCCTGCCCTTAACAAAGCATCCAGTTAAGAAACCTGGGAAACAAGTGAACTATTTATTCTGCAACAGGGCATTGGTGTCACCAACCTCTTGCTCAACAACTAACAGGAGGTCAGGTGGCCTCTCCCCTCTTCAGAGGTTGCAACCAAATGGGGGACACAAAACAAAAAAATACATACACCATTTTAAATGAGGAGTTCCCGTGCTAAAGACAAAGAACAAAATATAGTATCACTTTTAAGGTTAGTCAACATCCTCAAGTCAGCTACAACATTTAAATTTATAACCAAGAGGAAAGTTGCTCAAGTTCCTTCCCTGTGAGGTGCTTCAAGCCTTTTGTGGAGTAGTCGAGTCTGATTCCTAGCATGCTCTCCCCTCTGAGCACCCACTTCTCCCACTGGATGCTGTCTCTCACAACTCCAGGGGACCCTGTAAGCCCTCCTCTGGTGCAGAGCCACCACTGCTAACAGCTCACCGTGCCCTGGCCAAGCCTCAATGGAAGATGCACATGGTGCACTGGTTTTACTTTCCCTCAGTCATCTCCCACCCTTGCTTCAGCCTCTCACCTCAAAAGCAATTCTGTCTTTATGGGGCAGTGTGTTTATGTTCTCAGTGTCTTGAGGAACACGGTGTCCGGGTGAGCCCATCAGGATGGGGACCTCACCTGCCTTGGTTCAACAGGGGGTCCACACTGCCTGGCAAAGCATACGGCACACAGCAGGCACCCAGAAAAAATTTGCTCAACTGGTGAACGAACTCTTTCAGGACAGTCTCTGACACAAATGAAGCTTGAGAAGCGCTCGGCATGATGACTTACGCTAACACAGTCTCTTCCTTGCTGAGGCGGGCAGTAAGGGCACTGAGCGCTTCTTGGGAAGCCAAGGGAAGGCCAAAGCCACTGAGGGCTGCCACGGCATGGTAGATCTGGGTAACAGATGAGTCTTCACTGACAGCCGCTAGAAGCAGATCTTTGGTTTCATTTGAAATAGAGATCTAAGAAAGGATTGGCAGACACAGGGTTTTAGGACAGGTGCCGGCAGTTTGTGGCAAACAACATGCAGAGTAACTGCCAAAGCCACCCCCCTCCCCGTCCCACTCAGGGGCACACGATCGTTCCCCCTCAACTTGTCAAACACCAGAATTCGGTGTCTGTAGGAATGGAATGCAACACCTTTGGAAAAATTCTGGCAAGTCACTTGTCTACTTATATGGCTCCCCTATGTTCAATAAAATGGATTTCCAGAAATCTGGTATGAGGGGTATTCTTCCTTTACTTTGAACATTTTTAAATGTTAAATGGAGATGGAAAAAAAAATTCAAGGCTTCCCAGAAAAGAGAAGCAACTCTAGGGAAAAGTTATGTAAAAGCCACGAAAAGTGAAAACTCAGGAAAAAAATAAACTCCATTTTCTTAAAAATAAAATAGTAAGAATGGAATTTCCACCCACACTAATGGATTCTCATTGTTAAAAAAAAAAAAAAAAAAGTTAATTTGATATGATTCTCCCTCTTTAAAGCTATACTTTATAGTTTAAAACAAATATACATGTAGAAGCTGGACTCACCTCACACCCTGAGAGGGCCTGGCTGGACTGGGCAGCGTAGAAAAGGGAGTCCACATTGCTGGGATCAAGATTTGATTTAATGAAGGCGCACGCTTTCTAAGTAGGGATAGAAAGTCAGTGATCAGTGGTGATATACACAGAGACTGGGAAAGTGTACATGCTTTTTGATGATAAAATTCTAAGCAATCTATGATGGCTTAAAGTATGAGCTACACAAGATTTCATGTTTTAAGCAGACATTTTCCATAGAACACTATATTACACAAAATTGCTGAGTTCATGCCAAGAGCAACAAACCTCAAATACTTCAGTCCTGAACCCTAGGAAAAAAGGAAAGAAATTACTCCCATTGACCACCTGCTCTGGCCATAACCTGTGCTAGGTGTTTATGATGCTCTTCCTTTTAATCAACGCTAAGGACCCTGTGGTAGATATTATCATTCCCATTCAACAGAAAAAGAAATGGAGGCTAGAAGTAGTTAAGTTACCTGGTGAAGGTGACAAATCTACATAACAGTAGTGTCTTCTCTGATTCTAATTGCACTGGGGTCTCCACTGAAGATGTGTCTCCCCAACACACCTAAAATAAGCCTGAAATCTATTTCTTGATCTGGACTTTCCAGCTCATGTATAGATAGTCATCACCATGTACCCAACTACCTCAAGCAGAAACCTAGGAATCATTCTGAACTTTTCCTTTACCTTACAGACCTAGTGAACTTATTTCCCTTCTTGTTTTTCAAACCCAATCCCCACCCCCTGGCTTCTCTCAGTGCCTTATTTCTCACTTAGATTGATACAATCACCTCCTAACTGGTCTCAAGCCACAGAGTCCATTCTGCATACTGACTACTCAAGGGTGATCTTTACAAAATACAAAAGCAACCATGTTTCTTTGCTATCAAAACCCTTGGGTAGTTTCTTATTATTCTCAGAACAAGATCCCAGTTTCTGATAGAGCATAAAATGCCCTCATGAGTGACATTTACTTCAGTGCCAGCTTTATCACACCACCTCCAACTCCCAAATCTTACTCTCCATCATCCTGTAGCAACACAAAAACACCATGATCTCATCTTGGTATATATGTGATCCTACTATTCCCGATGCGAAGAGCATCCTTCCCTTGTCCTTCCTGTCTGCCCAACCAGCTCCTATCTTTATCTCTGCTCAGATGTCACTTCTCCCAAAAAGCCTTCACTGACATTCATCCCAGATTAGGCCAGGAGTCTTCCCTCCAGAGTGCTCCCCCAAAGTGCTTACAATACTGTACTAACTACAGTGGAGCCAGGCTGCTTGGGTTTGAATTCCAGCTCCCCCAGTGACCAGTTACCTAAGAGCAAAGACTCTGATGAACTTCAGTCACAGTGCCTGTCACAAAGTAGGCACATAATAAAACCCATGCTATTCTTACTGTAACAAACCCCGAGAAATATTACTTAACTGTTATATCACTAAATATTTTGATTGAGGTGACATAAAATTCAGCTATTCAAAATTAAATGGCACTAAAACAGTTAAAAGTAGGTGCTTCTGAAGAGGATAGGGTGTAGGGCAAGGTGGGCCACAAAACGGGTTGCTACTTCCCACTAACAGCTGTGCTGTGTTATCTGATATTTTTCTGTGCACATGTGCTACTTTAACCAAAAATCTATTTTTTAATTTTATGAATAAAATTTAAGTAAGTCTCAAAACGTAAATGAAACTCAAAATGAGTTTCTTTTTTATAAATTTTTTTTTTTTTAATTTTTATTTATTTATGATAGTCACAGAGAGAGAGAGAGAGAGGCAGAGACACAGGCAGAGGGAGAAGCAGGCTCCATGCACTGGGAGCCCGATGTGGGATTCGATCCCAGGTCTCCAGGATCGCGCCCTGGGCCAAAGGCAGGCGCCAAACCGCTGCGCCACCCAGGGATCCCCTCAAAATGAGTTTCAACCAGAAGTTCAAAAGAGACCAAACAAAGAAATACTTCATACTGAACAAATTAGGGATCTGAAAAAAACAATCTAGTCAAGAAATCCCTTTGCAGAATGCGGGTAAGCATAAGACGTGCTTTGTCGCCATCTGGTGCTTTAACAATAGAACGACAGCATCCAAGACCCCAAAATGAAGATTATGGTCCTCGCTACCACTTTTTGAGCACTTAAATGTAAGCGCTTTACATGCATTTCTCATTTTGCATTAGGTCCTCCTGTTATCTTAAGTTTACAGACAAGAACACTGAGGCATCAGAGAGGCAAAGTGACTTGTCCAAGGCCACTCAGCTCTTCGTGGAGGAGCTACAATTCAAACCCAGGCAGCCCAGCTCCAGTCTGAGCTGTACAACCTGTAATTTGTCCTAGAAGAAAACTAGCAACGTGCCAATTCTAATTCTTTGGACAGCCAAATCAAGGTAAACAATACCAGCCGTCAGTGGCTTCGAAGCTCCCAGTGACAACTTGGCTTTAACAGCGGCAGTGAAAGTGAGAGGAGGCCTTGGGAAACACACACCCTGGACTCTCAGTCAACCCACCCAGTGCTGGGCCTCCACTGGCCACTTCCAAGGGTTTGTTACTCTGACCTCAGCTGTCCTCATTCCAGACTCATCTTGCCAATTGAAGCCTGCAAATCACCCCCTAAATGTCCATTCCCTATCTGCTCCTCCCTAATTTTTCGTGCCCTATATTAATATTCCAATTATCTAAGCATCCTCTTGAGTGGAGAACATCAGTGCTTTTCTCTATCCATTCTTCCCTACAGTTCCCTGAACAGAATCAGGAGTTAAGAAAAGACAGCTCAATCTCTCTCCTCTGCCCTTACCCCTCCCTTATTTCCTCTATTAACGTCTCCCAACTCCTCTTAACTCCTCTCAGGCCACACTGTATTCTCACCAGACTTTGTAACAGCATTGTACTATCAAGGCATAATCCTGGCAAGAGCACCAGATCCTTTGTAACTGGGCCCACCTTTTTCATATGCACTTCACCCGACGCCTCTGCTCCAGCTGTCCTGGACAAGTGACTCCCCACCAACACCTTTAAGCCACCAGGCTTAGTAGGGGTTGTTCTCTCCATTTGGAAGCCCATCCACCTTGTCAGTTCAACTTCTCCCTCTCAACTGGTAACTCCTGACACAGTAACAAAACTTACCATGACACAGTTAACAAAACTCAATCAAGACTTCCTTTAAAATAAACTTTCCTTGATCTTTCTCCCCACCTCACCTCCATCTACTACCTTCTTTCTCTTTCTACCAGCGAATCTCAGAATTGGAAAAGCCAAAGGATACTTTCTAATGCTCCCTCCCCCACCCCTGGATAGAACTGATCATTTCTTCATTCTGAAATATTCGCTCCCTTTGCTCCCAGGACTCCCCTATACTTGCCTAGCTCTTGTCCTACTCTCAGCTGCTCCTTAGTTTCATCCTTGTCTACCTGATGGTTCAACCCTAGAGTTTATCAACTCCTGGGCCCACTTCTCAACCCTCCTCTCTCTCCCCGAGCCATTTCATTCACACCGATGGCTTCATCCAGAGCCTCTATGCAGACAGTCTCAGATCTGTAGCCCCAGCCCCAATTTCTCTCAATCAATGGCTGCTTACATGACACAAAGGCACTTCAAGCTCACCATGTTTAAGACCAAATTCATGATCTTGCCTAAGCAAACGTAATTCTCTTTCTGTGTTCCTGTCTTATTGAATGGCCCAACCATCCACCCGTGCAGCAAAAGCTGGAAGTCTTTTGTATGCCTCCTGTGTTTAGTCCTGCCCCAAATTCCCCTGCCAATCTGTCCTCTACAGAACAGGAAAGAAACCTTTCAAAAATGAAAATGGATCCTAATACTTGCTACTTAAAATCAACCATTCTTCAGAGAAAAAGCAAACATTTTCCTGTCGCTGCCAAGGCACTGAGACTTAGCCCCCACCTTCCTCTCTGGCTCCAGTCCTCTCTCTCTTATTGTCTGCTCAACATGCAGCCCATCCCCTCTCAGTCTCTCAAATGTAACCTGCTTCCTACCCGCACAGGAACCTTGCACCTGCCATTCCCTCTGCCTGAAGTTCCTTCCCTTTCCTGTCTTCCAGTTAACTCTTACTTTCCTTTTAGAATTCAGATCAATCACACCTTCCTTCACTTATTTTTTAAAACCTTTAAAAAGGTTCTATTTATTCATTCATGAGAGAGAGAGAGGCAGAGATACACAGGCAGAGGAAGAAGCAGGCTCCATGCAAGGAACCTGATGCGGGACCCAACCCTGGACCCCAGGATCACACCATGAGCCGAAGGCAGACGCCAAACCACTAAGCCACCCAGGCATCCCTCTTTCTTCACTTAATAAACAGCTATTGAGTGCCTACCACATGCCAGGTGCTACTCTAGGCACTGGAGCTGCATGACAAATAAAACGAACAAAGTCCCTGCCCTCAAGAAGCTATAATTTAGGAAGATATAGAGTGAGATTTAAATTCAGAGATTTCCTTGGGAAAGCCTTCCCTGAACCAGGTCAAAGTCCCCTATTTATAATACCATAACTCACCTTCATAAAACTTACCATTGTTAAAATTATTCATATATCTATCTGATTATATAACTAATGCCCATCTCCACTATTAGAGTATACATTCCAAGAGGGCAGAGGTTCTCTCTCACTGTTCAACACTGAATCCCCAGTGCCTAACACACAGCAGAAACTCACTAAGTATCTGTTGAATGACTGACTAAATCGTGCAGCAGCCAGTACAAATAGCAACCACTCTGCACAAGGTAGGGTCTTACAGAAAGCTTTCTCAGCAGAGAGAGTGAGCAAGCTGCTCCCTCTACTGGACTCACACACCACACATCTGGGACTTTCTACACACTAGGTATCCCTTTGTACTCAACACCTGGTCTCACTATCAGGGTACCTGTCTTTCACTAGAGAATGAGCTGTTGTATTCTCTGCACTTAGTATAAACCTTGGCACATAGCAGATGCTCCATAAATAACTGCTGCCTGAAGGAATGTCTGACTGTCTGCTATGCCTAGCAACTAGCTGAGTACTCGGCTCTCAGCAAAGACTCACCACTTTTGAATGGTACAAATATACTGACCTTCAAAAGCACTTACCATGTACCAGACACTGAGCTAAGCACTTTATATTTACTATCTCCCTTAATCCCCATAACAACCCTGTAAGATAGTCATCACTATTCCCTTTTACAGACGGGAAAGTGTGTGATTGTCTGACAACCTATACACACTGCCTAGTGTTCATTGATTCCAGTCATTCAAATACTACATTACAATTTTTGCCATAGTATATATCCATCATATTTTTATATTTTCTTCATATTTACTTCATATTTTCATGACAATAAATATAAAACTCCTCCTCACTGTTCTTAAATCTTATAGAAATCTGAGCAATATCTATAAAATCACCATTCTCATTCCATACTCTGCTATACCTAGAACTGCTTTGTAGTCTCATATTCTCATTAAGCCCTATTCCTCTCAGTTTCACTGCTAAAATCTCCTGGGACAAAATAACCACAATCTCCCTTAAGGATCTTTGACATCAACCAGTTCGGTGCATCTAGGAGGACCAAAGGAGTTCTCTCTGCTCAGCTGAAAACAACAATGGAGCAGGGCACATCTCACCACATGGAAGTGGCAGTAACGGAGACTATCCTCAATAGATCTATTTAGCGTGCACATCTAATAAGGCAATTTGATAGCTTGAAACTTCCATACAACTCTTTTCCTTCCATTGCTTATAATACACACATCATACAATCACCACAGCACACTCCAAAAATGACTCAAAAAGTGAAGTATGTGATAAACTCATTTATTTTCTGATTAACAGACATTTTTGAGAGCTTCCATTTCTAATAAGCTAACATTTACAATTCATTCAACAATTATCTGTTGAACACTCTGTGTTTATTAGACATCAAGCAATAGGGATGTCACTTTGAGAAAAAATGTCAATGTACACTAACCCTACTACTATATAATAAAGCTAACTGAACACTAATACTTAGTACATAACTCGCTACAAGCCAGCACCATGCTAACTACCCTAACATACATCACCCATGAGCTGACTATTGCAATTATCTCTATCTTACAGATGAGAAAACAGACTCTGAAAGGTTCAGTAACTGCACAGGTCACTTGGTTGTTTAGTTCTGAAGTCAAGATCTTAAAGCCAAGCAGTCTGACTTTTTTTTTTTTTTCTTTAGCAGTCTGACTTTAGAGAATGTTTTATAAACATAAAGCCATAGCTGGCCCAATCATGCAATTACTCCAAATCATACTACACAGCAGTTGTCTGGATGGCTTCAATCTACATCTTAAGCCTTGACCAATGTCCCCTGAAACTCAGGACATCAGCAGAGAACACCTCTGGGGCTATGTGTTCAATCTAAATCCATATGGAACTCCAAATCATGAGACAGAAAAAGGTACCACTCTGGCTAACGGGAGAGCTGCTCAATCCTCCATGATCCTCTCTTAGACTGAATCGTACAATTCCACATAACTTTGAAAATGACCAGTAGATACCACTCTTCCTGCATTCTAATCTACCAAAATTCAACATTTACCTAATATCCCAATTTTACCTCCTGTACCTCACAATACAAAACCTCTACTAGTCAAGACTACTCCACTGTATCTCCCCATTTGGCCTCTCTCATCCCCAGGCATCCCCTTCTCTACAGATACTGCAGCCTTCTATACACTGCAGTATCTGCACTAAGCAATGTCTGAATTTGCCTGAGTAGATTACAAATAGTTTTAACATATTGATGATGATGAGATGATAACTACCACTTGAAGGGGCTTTTATGGGCCACTCACTTAGCATAATATGATTTCACTTCATCGTTAATAAAGATCCTTTGAGGAAGGCATCATAACTCCCCTTTCACAGAGAGGTAAAACCAGAATCAAAAACTTGGGCTAACTAGCCCCAATGCCTGCCCTCTTTCTTTTGAGTGGAACTAATTTTACCAGGAGGTACATTCACCTACAGGATTTATAACATGGGAATCACAAGGAAAAGTCTGTTTCCTCAATGCAGTCATGCACAGGAAGGAAATACTAGGCAGAAGCAAGAGACAGCTGTCAGGAAAAGAAACCTGAATGAGTGTGGACCTTATATAGCAGGGATTAGCAAACTTTCTGCCAAGGACCACAGAGTAAATATTTTAGGCTTTTTGGGCCAGATAGTCTCTTTAATAACTACTCAACTCTACTGCTAAAGTGAAAAGCAGCCATAGTCAATATATAAATGAGTGGGTGTGGCTGTGTTCCAATAAAACTTTATTTACAAAAACAGGCTTTAAGCCAGATTTGACTCTGGGGGCCATAGTCTGTCAAGACTTCTTTTATATGTATTCAGATGATGGCTGGCAGACATCACACAAATTACTTAACCTCTCAACTTCCATTTCCTCCTCTATTATAGAATAGTATTTCTGACTATATAGAATTAAGACAATTAGCTCAAGATAATATATCCAGTGTACCCAGCATATATGAGGCATTCAATAAATCAATAGCAATTAATGATTCTAGTCTGGGGCAGGAAACGTAAAAGTAAGCCTATGACAGTAGAAACTCTGACTACTGGGGGCAGCCCTGGTGGTGCAGCAGTTTAGCGCCGCCTGCAGCCTGGGGTGTGATCCTGGAGACCCGGGATCGAGTCCCAGGTCAGGCTTCCTGTATGGAGCCTGCTTCTTCCTCTGCCTGTGTCTCTGCCCCTCTCTCCCTCTGTCTCTATGAATAAATAAAATCTTAAAAAAAAAAAAAAAAAAGAAAGAAAGAAAGAAACTCTGACTACTGGATCACATAAAAACATTCAAAAAATACACACAGAAAGACATTTTGGCCCACTGGCTAAAATGGGACATTCAGAGCATTAAAAAGAATAACAACTGTTATTGTATATCAATTATACTTCAAAAAAAGAAAAGGAAAAAAAGATAATTGCCATGGATTACAAAATATAAACTGGGATTCCAATTCTGGCCATGGCAGAGTTAAAGGTATTGAACTTACCCTCCTGCCATAAGTAATTATAAAACTGAAAAGTTATATGAAGTTGAAACACTGGCCTATAGACTGTGATGCTTAAAAGAAAGTAAAAAGTGGGGCAGCCCAGGTGGCTCAGCGGTTTAGCGCCGCCTTCAGCCCAGGGCCTGATCCTGGAGACCCAGGATTGAGTCCCACATCAGGCCCCCTGCATGGAGCCTGCTTCTCCCTCTGCCTGTGTCTCTGCCTCTCTCTCTCTCTCTGTGTGTATGTCTCTCACGAATAAATAAATAAAAATCTTTAAGAAAGTAAAAAGTGTGAAAACAATAGTACAAATGATGGGAGTTTAAATGTAAATATATTGTTATATGGTTCTTTCGTTATTTGTAACATACTGAAGTAATATTTCAAAGTATATTATGATTGCATGTTACAATCTCTAGAATATGAAAAAAGTAGAGCTAAAAAGTCAACAGAAGAGATAAAATGGAATAATCAAAATTATTCAATTTAAGACAGGAAAAAAGGAGGAAAAAACAGCAAAACAAATAAATAATATGATGGTAGACTTAAATCCAACTGTAGAATTACATTAAATATAAACAGACTAAACTCCCCAATTAAAAGACAGAGATCGTCAGACTGGATTAAGAAAACAAGTCCTGGGATGCCTGGATGGCTCAGTGGTTGAGTGTCTGCTTTGGCTCGGGGCCTGATCCTTGGATCATGGGATCAAGTCCTGCATTGGGTTCCCCATGGGGAGCCTGCTTCTCCCTCTCCCTCTGCCTATGTCTCTGCCTCTCTCTCTGTCTCAGTAAATAAAATCTTAAAAAATAGTTTAAAAGCAGAGAGTTTTCACCGACTGGTAGTAGAAGTCAGAGAGATTTAAGAGAAAGAAGAACTCAACATGTCATTACTGATTTAAATGGGACAACATAAGAAAAAATGTGGGTGGCCCTGGGGAACAGAGAACAGCCCTTGGCTGACAGCCCACAAGAAAACAGGGATTTCAGTCTTAGAACCACAAGGACTTGCATGCACTCTGTCAACCACCTAAAGGAGAATGAAGCAGATTCTTCCCCAGAGCCGCCAGATAAGAGCCTAACCTGGCCAACACTCTCATTTTGATCTTGTGAGACCCTAAGTAGAGAGCCCTGCCAAACCTGCCTGGACTTCTGACCACAGAACTATTAGCTAATCAATGAATGCTATTTTAAATAATCGAATTTATCATCATTTGTTATGCAGCCATAAAAAACTAATACACAGGGGTGTTTGGGTGGTTCAATTGGTTAAGTAGCCAGTTTGTGATTTTGGCTCAGGTCATGAGATTGAGCCCCAAGTTGAACTCCATGCTTAGCAGGGAATCTGCTTAAGATTCTCTCCCTCTGCCTCTTACCCCACTCCACATGCACACTTCCTCTCTATCAAATAAATAAATAAATCTTAAAAAGAAAGAACGAAAGAAAGAAAGAAAATACAAGATTTGTATGAGAAACCTGGCCTTAAATTCTTTACCTTAGCTGTCCATGAATAATGAATAAAATGTGAATTCACTTAAGACTGAATCTTTTCCTAAATCCAGGAAAAGTTTTAGTTGTGATGCATTTTCTTCATCAAAGATCCAAGAAAGATATCAAAACTACTTGATGCGGGGCACCTGGGTGGCTCAGTGGTCGAACTGAACCTTTAGCTCAGGTCGTGATTCTGGGGTCCTGGGATCAAATCCTGCACAGAGCTCCCCATGGGGAGCCTGCTTTTCCCTCTACCTTTGTCACTGCCTCTCTCTGTGTGTCTATCATGAATAAATAAAATCATAAAAAAGAAAAAAAACTGCTTAATGTGGTGACTATCAGTGTTTAATAAATATGAATGTCCCCATCTTGAATTCCTTTATTATTTATAAGTCACATATACAGGGCATTTAACGAGTACATGTGGTACTGTACAGTCTCTCTCAGAACTATAGCAATAGTTTCTAGAGGCAAAATTAAAGCTTAAAGTAAAAAGTAAAGTTTCTAAGACTTGTTCTTCTTTATATCCTACAAAAACACCTGGTCCTAAACATACATTAAGCATTAAAAAAAAAAGATCTGTCAGATTGAAATTAGTATTTATTATATTAGCCGTGGTCATCCTTAAATGAACAAAAGTTGGTTCTGAACTACACAAAAGTAACATGGTGAAGGGATGAGGCCAAGATAAAAAAAGGCCTTACCTTTACATCTGGCACTTGGGCACCAAGGCTGCTGAGTCCCACGATGGAGTAGAAAGCTGATTCCAAACTCGTGAAAGGGCGGTCCAGTGAGGCTCTCAGTCTCTCCACATCAGGCTTGGTGAGGTAGTGAGTGGGGGTCAGAGCTTGGGTAATGGCTAGGATTGTCAGGGCCAACAGGAAGACAATGCTTGCACCTGGGGGAAAGGACTATTAAGTACATTCCAAAACAATTCCAAAGTTCTATATATAGTTCCAATGATGGTGTATACCAAGGTCCAGGAACCTTGGTACATGTGAAGAAGGGGGAGAGAACTGGGAGGTTTTAACTTGGAGAGAAGTCCTGGGGACAGCCCGGGTGGCTTAGTGGTTTAGCACCACCTTTGGCCCAGCGTGTGATCCTGGAGATCCAGATCGAGTCCCACATCAGTCTCCCTGCATGGAGCCTGCTTCTCCCTCTGCCTGTGTGTCTCTCTCTCTCTGTGTCTCTCATGAATAAATAAAATATTAAAGAAAAAAAAAAGAATTCCTGGGTAAGTGGGGGGCATGGTCTTCATCCATGTGAAGGACGGTCCTCGAGGTAGGACCCATGACACCATTCCTATCTCAAGCACGTTTGTTAACTCCTATGCCTCTGTGACAGGCCCAATCCGGATACCTCACCAGGGCCACACCTGCCTCTCACTCAACCTTTTCCCTCACTCTGCCCTCCATCTCTGGCTGTTCCTGTAAATCGTGTTCTTCCCTACCCAGCACTTTTTTGTGCTTTCCCTTACTTCAACTTTCAAGTTTTTCTTCTCAGATTTTAGTTCAAGTAATCTCTTCATTAAGAAGCCTCCCCAACAGCCCTTCCTTGGGTTAGGTCCCCCATACCATAAAGTAGTGAAGAATGGGACCTCTGTGGCCAGGTTTTTAATTTTTTTTTAAGACTTAATTTATTCAGGGCAGCCCAGGTGGCTCAGCAGTTTAGCGCCACCCTCAGCCCAGGGCCTGATCCTGGAGACCCGGGTTTGAGTCCCATGTCGGGCTCCCTACATTGGAGCCTGCTTCTCCCTTTGCCCGTGTCTCTGCCTCTCTCTCTCTCTCTCTCTGTGTCTCTCATGAATAAATAAATAACATCTTTAAAAAAAAGATTTAATTTATTCATGATAGATAGAGAGAGGCAGAGACACGGGCAGAGGGAGAAGCAGGCTCCCTGTGGGGAGCCTGATGTGGGACTCGATCCCAGGACTCCAGGATCACACACTGAGCCACCCAGGCGTCCTGCACACTTTCTCTAAATAATAAAATCTTTAAAAATAAATAAATAAATCCTAGCTCTGCCATTTATTAGCCATGTGGCTGTGTCAGTTACAATGTGGCCAGTCCATTCCTCAGTTTCCTCAAGTGTAAAGTAGGACAATAACAGTACCTACACCTCAGAAGTGTAATGAGTACATGGGTTAACATAGAAAAATCTTACAACAGTGACTGGCATATAACAAAAGCTACATAAACATTAGCTACTTCTATTACCATCACTATTGTTGCTATATCCATGCATAGCAACCTGTACTCTATGTAGTCTTTTTCACAACTATAATACTGTAATGTCTAATTCTTCTGCTAAACTCTGGACAGATAGTTTCTTCTGAATATACCAGTATTTCCAAGGACTACACATTTCTTGGCACATAGAAGTATATTAATATTTGCTAAATAAATGAAAAGAAAAATTAATCCTTGTCTATTATGCTCCAGGAGACAGGAAGCAATTACGAGTGGTACATTGTATGACTGCTTCATGAATTGTTGGCCATCCAATTAACAGCACAGTATCCACCCCCACCACCTCATCCATACTTCCCATGGTTTCAGCTACCCACACTCAACCATGGTCTGGTATTGTCAGGTCCGCAGTAGCCTACTGCTACATCACAATCACTTCATCTCATCATGGTGACATTTTATTATGTAGGCATCTATATCAAGAAGAGTGAGTACAGGACAAGATATTGAGAGAAGAGACCACATTCTCATAACTTTTATTATACTGTATTATTATAATTGTTCTTCTATTATTAGTTAGCATTGTTAATCTCTTACTAAGCCTAATTTATAAATTCAATTTTATGGGGATCCCTGGGTGGCTCAGCGGTTTCACGCCTGCCTTTGGCCCAGGGCGCGATCCTGGAGTCCCGGGATCGAGTCCCGTGTCGGGCTCCCAGCATGGAGCCTGTTTCTCCCTCTGCCTGTGTCTCTGCCTCTCTCTCTCTCATGAATAAATAAAAATAAATCTTAAAAAATAGTTTAAAAAATAAACAAATTCAATTTTATCATAGGTATGTATGTGTAGAAAAAAACATAGTATATAAGGGTTCAGTACTATTTGCACTTTTAAGCATCCACTGGGAATCTTGGAAAGTAAGCTCAGCAGAAGAGGGGGGGAGCACTACTGTAATCATAAGGTAATGGTCTAAAGCCTCTGCCTATAGTTTCAAATTTAGTTTCAACTAGAATCCCATAAGAAAGGCATTATTAGGTGGCACCTGGCTGGTTCAGTCAGTGGAGCATTGACTCTTGATATCGGGATGTGAATTCGAGTCCAATGTTGGGTGGAGAGATTATTTTTAAAAAAAGGCATCAAGGGAGGCCTGGGTGGCTCAGCAACTGAGCGTCTGCCTTTGGCTCAGGGCACGGTCATGGGGTTCCTGGATGGAGTCCCACATCAGGCTCCCTGCATGGAGCCTAATTCTCCCTCTGCCTATGTCTCTGCCTCTCTCTGTGTCTCTCATGAATAAATGAAATCCTTAAAAAAATTTTAAAAGGCATCGTTATTATCTATTTGACAAATAAGAAAACTGAGAACAAGGGGTGCTTGGGTAGCTTAGTCAGTTAAACATCTGCCTTTGGCTCAGGTCATGATCTCAGAGTCCTGGGATCAAGCCCTGAATTGGGCTCCCTGGGGCTCTCTGCTCAGCAAAGAGTCTGCTTCTCCCACTTCCTCTCTGTTCTCTCCCTCTCTCAAGCAAATAAATAAAATCTTAAAAACAAAAAGAAAAAAAAAGAAAAGAAAACTGAGAACGAGAGTAGTCTGCAGACAATCTTGGACTCAAACTCAAATCTAACTATAGAGTTTACACTCCACTATTTTTTGGAGAATGTTTTAGAAACAATGCCTACATTAGCAGTAACTCAGAATCGTTCTACGAATGCTAGTTCTATTTAAATCCCTGTGCATATGTTAAATAATCTAAAGAATTTGGAAGATCTTTTTAAAACACTACAAAGGGAAATATATTGTGGAGTATTCATTAATAAATATTTATTGAATGCCGACCAAGCACTATTTTTGGTATATACTTCTGCAGGAATCAGAAATGCACACGCGCGCGCGCGCACACACACGCAGACCCCAAGCCTCATGAAGTCTACATTCCAGTGGGAAAAGAAAGATATCACACAACACACCTAAGGAAACATTTATCACATCAGAAGGTGAAATGTGCTATGGAGAAAACTAAAGCCTGGAAGAGTTATCTGAGAAGAGCTACGATTTTAAATATGGTAGTCTATGAAGGTCTGAGAAATAAAGCTACTGTGTATAGACTTGAAGGAAAAGGAGCGTCACAAAGATATTTTGGGGGAAACTATCTCAAGATGCAAAGACCCTGAATCAACAATATATATAGCATTTTTGACATTAGCAAAGAGGAAAGTATAGCTACCCAGTAGTAGTAGTATAGCTTCACTTATGCTACTCTAGCTAGCTAGAGTAGCATAAGTGAAGGGTGAAAAGTATGGAAGAGATGACAGAGGTAGCAGAGGCCAAATCTCCTGGGCCTTTTAAAACTTTCTAGGGACTCGGGCTTTTACTGAGTGAGAGAGGAACCAGCAGAAGTCCAGTGATTTGACCTATTAAATTGTAGGTCAAATCACTCCTCTTCTCGAAGTAGGAGTGACTTGACCTACAATTTAATAGGATCACTGTGTTGAGAATACACAAAACTTGAGACTAGGCAGGAGAAAGGACCTAAAGAGGGACGCCAGAAAAAAAAAAAAAAAGAGGGACACCAGTTAGTAATAATCCAAGTAAAAAGATGATGGTGGTCACAGCCAGGGTGACATCAGTAGAGGTGAGAAGCCGTCAGAGTCTGGCTGGAATTCAAACTCAAAGCCAGAACTGCTTAAGAATAGAGCAATGTAAGAAAAAGAGGAGTCAAGATACTAATGTGGAGTCCCCAGTGCCTTGTGTATGTGCATGTACTAAATATAATAAGATCTAGGAAATGAGGACTTGCATTTTCCCAGCTAGACTATAAATTTCCCTAACACGGCGTCTGTGTCAGAATCCTCATCTTCCCACCTCGAATTAACAACAACAACATTTTTGGCTAAAATCTGAGCACTTAGCATGTGTGGGGTATGCCCATACTACGCTTAGTACTTGGCATGTACTGAGTCATTCAATCTTCACAACATCCAAGTGAGTGTGGTTTACAGATTAAGAAATGGAGACTCATTAGGAATTAACTGCCCTAAGACACGAAACCGAGAACCCCAAATGCGGGCAGTGTGGATCCAAAGTTTAACTACTCTGTTAACCCTCAACTTTAAAAAAAAATGGGGCAATGACCCACTCTCTTATTCACTGTCATCTTGGGCAAGTTACTTCTCTGAAATTGCATCTTCCTCTTTGTCAAACATAAATAGTAGTACACCTCCCCCCACGCCGCTGTGGGACTACGTGAGAGTCCGTCGTGCACAGGGTCCACTCAGCAGCAATGCATTTAGCTTTATTGATGCTTGCTCAGGGCCGTGCACGCTTCTACACTATGCACGAGGATCAGCTCACTGAGTACAGCAATTTATTCGGCAGATGATGTGACTAATAACCTAGTCCACAGATCAGAAACTGAGATGCAGAGGGTTAAGGATCTTGGACTGGGGCATACAACGGACACTTGGCCGACTCCCAAGTTTGCAGCAGGAGAATCCAATTTACGAATTTATACCCTAAGCCCCCCCAGAGAGGTGAGTGATTTCCTTTTGCTTTTTTTTTTTTTTTTTCTTTTAACTGAACTGGAAACCACGGTCCAAAGAAGGACGACCTGGCCAAAAGCTTACTCTCAGGTCACCCCGCCCGGGAGCCGCCGCGAGTCAAATGGATGGGCGAAGCCAGACGTAAGAGTTGACCGCGGGCCGTGGGTGGGCCTCGGGGGCACCCGTAGCTCCCCGCCGCACTGGCCCCCACCCCACCGCCGCCCGCCCGCAGTCCCACCCGCTCCGCCCGCCCTCCGTCACGCACTCGACCCCGAAAGAGCCCGAGCCGAGCCCGAGCCCATGCCCCTGCCCTACAGGGGGAGAGGCTCCCGCCTGGCAAGCTCCCGAGGGGCGAGCACCAGCGTCCACTCGCCAAGGCGTGCCGGCCGCGGGGCCCCGTCGTCGAGCCATGCACTACGCCTCACCCGGCGACGCCATTCCTCCGAGCAGGTCCCACCAGGGCCGGAGCCGCAGGCTGACTTCCGCTCGGGAAAGTGGCTCCAAGAGCACGCCGGAGGGGACGCCAGGGACTCGCAGCAGACTGCGCGTGCTGGAATGGGATCTCGGCACAGGTCAGCCCCCGCCGTCCCGCAGGCTAGGGCTGGTCCCAGGAGCCGCGGCCCCAGTTCCAGTCCCCGCGCGCAAAGGGCGCCGCGGTCCTCGCGTACAGGCCCGCTTCCCTCCCCCCGCGACCTGGCTCACTTGGAACCAGCCGTCTCGCAACGGTCCTAATCCGGACGCTACCAGCGCGCGATTGGACGAGGCGTCGGGGCGGGCCCGAAACGGGGCTTCCGCTGATTGGCCAGTCGCGTGATTGGCCAATTGCGCCGTCACTCAGTCGGCTCTCTGCAGCCCGGCCAATTTTAAAGGAATGGAAAGGGTCCAGTAAGGAAGAGCTGGTAGTGTTCTAGGGCAGGGGTTTTCTTTTTTCTTTTCTTTTCTTTTCTTTTCTTTTCTTTTCTTTTCTTTTCTTTTCTTTTCTTTTCTTTTCTTCTTTCTTTCTCTTTTCTTCTCTTTTTTTCTTTTTTTCTTTTCTTTTTTCTATTCTTTTCTTTCTTTCTTTTCTTCTTTCCTCTTTTCTTTCTCCCTTCCCGCTTCTTCTTTTCGATTTTTTCTTTTCTTCTTTTCTTTCTCCCCTCTTTTTCTCCTTTTCTTTTCTCCTCTCTTTTCTTTTCTTCTCTTTTTCTTCCTTCTGTCTTCCTGTCTTGTCTTTGTCTTTTTGTCTTTCTTTCCTGTCTTTCTTCTTTCTGCCTGCCTTCCTTCTTTCTTCCTTCCTTCCTTCTGCCTGCCTGCCTTCCCTCCTTACCCCCTTCCTTCCCTCCCCTCCTCTTTTCTTTCCCTTTAGGAAATTATGGCAGTTGCTTCCAAGGATTGTTTCGCTTGTTAATAACTTAGCTACGAGTGATGTTTTCTTTGATTTGCAAAGCATCTCTGCGGACTTAGTACTCCTTAGTACAGTGACTTTGAGGAACATAGAGCCCAATTTTACAGAAGTAACAGGATCAAAATAGAAGTGACCAAAAAAAAAAAGTGACTTATGAGAGCAAAACAGCCTGCTTGTTTTAAAATAAGAATAAATTTTAAAAAAAGAATCACTCAGTAATTAAAAAAAGAAAATGGAAGTGACTTATCTAGGAACTCCATAATAACTACAATTATTGAGCATTTACAGGATAGTCCAACAAGTGTACTAAGTGCTCTACGTACATTATTTACTCCTTATTGCTGTTCTGTGAGGTTTGTACTGTTTGTACTGTTATTCTCATTTTATAGAGAAAAGAACTAAAAGGTATGAAGCCAGGCAGCCTGACTCCATAATCTGTGCTTTTTAACTATTGTGAACATATAAAGTATGCATAATGTAGTAAGTCTTGTTATTAGTGTTCCAGATATTATTATCCCAAATAGAGGATACTATTCTGTACTACTGTGCTATTCAGTAAACTAGATTCTAGCTCTGTGTGGATATTTGAGTTTAAATTAATTAGAATGAAAAACTCAGTTCCTCCGTTGTGCTAGCCACATTTCAAATGCTCAATAGCCACATGTGGCTACTGGATATCATTTTTGGCAGTGCAGAATTACAGAACATTTCCAATATCACAGAAAGTTCTCTTGAATGGTGCTGATACAGAATATATAAAAAAAAAAAACCTTCCAGGGCTCCTGAGTTGTACAGTGGGTTGAGCCTCAGACTTTTGGTTTCAGCTCCGGTTGTGATCTCAGTCCTGATTTCAGGGTCCTGATCTCAGGGTCCCTGCTCAACTCCAACTCTGCTGGAGACTCTCTTCCTCTGCCTCTTGCCCCCCTCCCTCCCTCAAATAAATCTTAAACACACACACATGCATGCACCTCTTCCAACTCAATAATAAGACAGCCAGTGTTGTGCTGGAGCCATCTCATACTGGCTTGCAAGAGTCACTTAAGAAATTTAGGAAGAGGGGCACCTGGGTGGATCAGTTTGTTGAGTATCTTGGTTTTGGCTCAGGTCATGATCTCGGGGTTGTGAGATCAAGTCCTGCATGTGGGATCAAGTCTTGCATCGGCCTCAGAGTGGAGCCTGCATGGGATTCTTCTCCTCTTCTTCTTGCTCCCCCTCTGCCTCTCCTCCTGCTCACACACTCCCTCTCTAAAAATAAATAAATAAAACCTTTAAATTTAGGAAGAATTTTACAAAATTGTTGTTAAATACAGCTATTTAGAAGAATTAAATTATACAAACTTACAATGAAATAAAGTCTATTGAAAACCGAAGTCATCATTTTGTTATTATTTTATCACTTTCTGTGCTTTTGTGGTTGCTTATATCTATTGCATCTATATGGTGGAAAAATTACATGGTGGTGTGCTACTGTACATCTCTTTCTAAAGTAACATTGGTAGCTTGACATTGTCCACATTGGGAATATTTACACCATAGAATCAATGAATGCCATACACCAAGGCTTGATTTTTTGCTTTGTTATGTCTAAACTTAATGATGGAGAAATGTTAATAAAGATTAAATTCAGGGGCGCCTGGGTGACTCAGCCAGTTAAATGTCTGCCTTTGGCTCAGGTCATGATCCTGGGGTCCTGGGATTGAGCCCCACATGAAGTTCCCTGCTCAGTGGGAAGCCTGCTTCTCCCTCTCCCCTCTGCTTATGCTCTCTCTTGCTCTCTCTCAAATAAATTAAAATATTTTAAAAGAGTGCGAGAGATTAAATTTAGATGTGTGTCATGTTTATAAGCTTCACATTGCAAATAGCCTAAAAACTTGAGGCAATATTGTTCTAGGGTTTGAAAACTATTATCCAACTCAGAGAAGTCACTTCTGAAGTTTCAGTTACATCTTACTCATTGATGTAAATGAAAATACCAACCAGCATTCACTTAAAAACTACACTTAAAGATTCTGTTTTAAACATTTTATTTACCAGCATACCACTCACTGCAAGCAACCCAGTAAAAAAACACAAACAAAAGATCTGAATAAACACTTCATCAAGATATACATAAGCACATAAAAAGATAATCAACATCATTACATATTAACTGCATTGTATATTAAGTTGAAGTGAGGTATTGCTGCAGGTCCACTGAAATAGTTAATATAAAAAGACCAACCATACCAAATGCAGGCAAGGATGCGGAGCAACTGGAACTTACATATACTGCTGGTGGAAATATAAAATGGTACAACAGATTTGTAGCTTTTTTTTTAAAAAAAATCAGTTCTATGACCTACTGTATGACAGAGCCATTCTACTCTTAGAGGGTTTGTGTGTTTTTAATTAACTAGTTTTTCTTAATTATTAAAGATATATAAGTACATAGGAAGAAGCTCAAACTTTATCAGTTTGGGGTTTTTTCCCCCAAAATTGTTTTATTTACTATTGACTAAATGAAAAAACAATATTTATAACACATAAATAAAGAAAAAAGAATGATACAGTGAAATTGTGTACTTGCTATCCTATTAAAGAAAGCACAGGAGTTCCTGGGGGACTTAGTCACTTAAGCATCCAACTCTTGATTTCAGCTCAGATCCTTCTCTCAAGAGTCGTGAATTAAAGCCCCGCGTGGGGCTTCACACTGGGATTGGAGCCTACTTTAAAAAAAAAGAAGAAGAACATAACCATCCTTTAAGTCCCTTTTCTAGTCTTACCCATTCTATCACCTTCTCCCCCACTCAAAGACCCCTATCCTGAAGTTTATAGGTTATATTGTTTCCTTGCTTTTCTTTATAGTTTTACTGTGTGTTTATAACTTCAAATAGTATTTGTTTACTTTTACATTTTCTTAAGTTTATATAAATGGAATTTACTGCGTATTTTTTCTGTGACTTTCTTTTTTCTCTCAGCATTGTAAGATTTATCTGTATTGCTGTGGATAGCTAGGACTCATTCATTTGCACTACTGTATAGCACTTTATTGGATGAATCACCACAGTTTATTCTACTGTTGGTAAGCCATTGTGTGTCTCTAGTTTTTTGCTATGATGACTACTGCTGTGAAGTTTCTTGTATATATTCCTAATGCATATGGGTAACAGTTTTACTGGACTACATCCCTTGGAGTAAAATAGTGAGTCATGATATAGGCACATTTGCAACTTTACTAGATAATGCCAAATTATTTCCAAAATGGTTGCACCAATTTACACTATAACTGTGATTTATAAGAGTTCTTTGCTCCACATCTTTGTCAATATTTACTACTCATGCCAATGTTAAAAAAAAAATCAGGCAGTATAAAAGTCAAAAAAAATTCAATTTTTCTTTCAAAAATTCCACTCCACAGACGTTTGGTTTGAATACCAAAAGAGGGATGCCTGAGTGGCTCAGCAGTTGAGCATCTTCTTTCGGCTCAGGGTGTGATCCTGGAATCCCGGGATTGAGTCCCACATCAGGCTCCCTGCATGGAGCCTGCTTCTCCATCTGTCTCTGCCTCTTTCTCTGTGTCGCTCATGAGTAAATAAATAAAATCTTTTTAAAAAATGAATACCAGGGATCCCTGGGTGGCGCAGCGGTTTGGCACCTGCCTTTGGCCCAGGGCGCGATCCTGGAGACCCGGGATTGAATCCCACGTCGGGCTCCCGGTGCATGGAGCCTGCTTCTCCCTCCGCCTGTGTCTCTGCCTCTCTCTCTCTCTGTGACTATCATAAATAAATTTAAAAAAAAATGAATACCAAAAGATTTTCTACATGTATCCCAACACTTATGTGTATCTGTGTGTCTGTATGTACTCACACACAGTTTACATACATTGTTTGACAACTTGCTTTTTTTCATTCATTAATATATGCTAAACATTCAGCAAATAAAGATCTATTCACTCGCTCAACCAATATTTATTGAGGATTACCATATGCCAGGCATTCTGGTCTCTTAGAATATATTCATGAACAAAGTAGCCACAGATCTTTGCCTTCATGGAGCTTGCATTTTAGCAGGAAGAAACAGACGATAAACAATAATCAAAAATAGGTAAATGATATATTAGAAAGTATTGTTTGCTATAGAAACAAGAAAAAGGGGATCCCTGGGTGGCTCAGCAGTTTAGCGCCTGCCTTTGGCCCAGGGCGCGATCCTGGAGTCCTGGGATCAAGTCCCACGTCAGGCTCCCAGCGTGGAGCCTGCTTCTCCCTCCTCCTGTGTCTCTGCCTCTCTCTCTCTCTATGTCTATCATAAATAGATAAATAAATCTTTAAAAAAAATAAATAAATGTTTAAAAAATAAAAAGAAACAAGAAAAAGTAGGAAAGGGTAAGGGAAGTTAGGGGAAGGGGGTATTCTACCTTAGTTTAACAGCAACATAGTATTTCTTACCAATCCATTCATGTCCCATGAGACTGACGGTATGCTAGGTGCTGGGAATTCAACCATTACCATGTAGACAAGGTTTCTCCCCTCATAGAGATTATAGTCTGATGAAAGATAGTCAACAAATACAAATGAACTTGATAACTATAGATAATGGTTAAATACTATGAAAAAAAATAAGAAAACAACTGTAGAACTGGGGTAGGGAAAGGCTACCTAACCTAGACTGATGATCAATAAATGCTTCTCTGAAAAGGTGACATTTAAGCTTTCTCTTGAGCGACAAGACAGAAGCAATCCTAAAATACTAATATTTCTTGACAAACCATAAGAGATTTTTTTAAAAGATTTTATTTATTTATGAGAGACACACAGAGAGGAGAGAGAGAGAGAGGCAGAGGGAGAAGCAGGCTCCATGCAGGGAGCCTGATGCAGGACCCGATCCTGGGTCTCCAGGATCAGGCCCTGGACTGAAGACAGTGCTAAACCGCTGAGCCACCCAGGCTGCCCACCATAGAGATTCTTAACTATAGGTCACAAAACTGAGGGTTGATGGAGGGGAGAGAGGTGGAGGGTAGGGTAACTGGGTGATGGGCGCTAAGGAGGGCACTCGATGTAATTAATGAGCACTGGGTGTTATATGCAACTGATGAATCACTAGATTCTACCTCTGAAAATAATAACACACTATATGTTAATTGATTTTAAATTAAATAAATAAGTAAAATTAAGAAAATAAAATACTAATATTTCTAATCCCCTCTTCATTCCTAGGATCTGTAGTCAGGAAGAAGTAGTGATCCCTTGTGATTCTGACAATGACTCAGGAAGTGTGGATTTGCAGCTGAGCAACTTAGAGGATATTAAAAAAGATCCAAGTAGCCTTGAGCTTACAGGTAAAAAGGAGAAAGGATTCTTTTTTTTAAGGAGGGAGGTGGGGAAAAGGGAATCTCTGATCAAGTCAAGTTGCTGGATGAGAGAGAGCCCTCAACTAGACTTTGACGGTAAATTTGGTCCCTGAGTATAAGACCTTGGAATATGATTGGCACAGTGAGATAAAATATATTTATCTAGACATATAGGAAACTGAGATAGATAATCCTGCAGACTTGCACAGAGCCTAAGTACTAGGATACCAGAAGCGAAAGGTGGCTGTGGGTGGACCCTTGATTGGGCTACAGAATATCTCTCATTCATTCAACAAATATTTACTGAGTACCGATGACTGCATATACAGCAATGAACAAGACCAACATGGTCCCTGCCCTTAGAATTTGCTGAAAAGGACCAAAATAAGTAAAGAAATCACGAATTGTACTTAATACTGTGAATGAATTATACAAGGAGCTAAGACAAAAAATAAGGGAGACGGGAACCTATTTTAAGCCGTGGTTGCCAGAGAACACCTGTTTAAGATGGTGCTGTTTAAACCTAAAGGAAGCTTCAGGGATATGAAAAAGCAACCCATGGGAGAAACAGAGGAAAGAACATTCCAGGTGGATATAATAGCATACACATGAGACAGGAAAGACTATTTAAGGAACTACATTTATCCATTTCTCTACTCATTCAACAAATATTTATCAAAGCCTACTATGCCATAAACTCTAACTGCTACAGATTTAGTAATGAATGGAACAGATACAATGTACTTGTAGATAAATGATTGGAACTTATTTTAATATGGGTGATTGGGAATGGGGATAGGGAGCAAATATAAAGAGGTTTTTTTTTTTAAAAAAAAAAAAGATTTTATTTATTCATGAGGGACACAGAGAGGGAAAAGCAGGCTCCATGCAGGAAGCCTGATGTGGGACTCGATCCTGGAACTCCAGGATCATGCCCTGAGCCAAAGGCAGATGCTTAACTCCTGAGCCACCCAGGTGTCCCTAAAGAAGGTTTTTAGCAGCCAAGAGGATACTTGGTCAAAATAGACAAAGAGGGGATCCAAGAAAGGCATCCTGGAGCAAAGTCCTGAAGGATGAGTAGGAGCTACCTAGGCAAAGGAGGTAGGAAGAAGGGAAGGTGGGGAAGAAGGAGAAACATGCAAGGAGAAGCATGAGAGGTGAATGAGAACAAGGCTTCTAGTGCATGAGAAGAATGTGACAATGCAGAATAGACCATAATTCAGGAGACCAAAAAGGGTACAAAAGTGGGGTGGTAAAAACCCTCAGACGATAGGTGTGTTAAGGGGAAAATAGTAAGACTGTTTCCCCAATAGGAGTAAAGGATTTGGTTTGGGGAAACAGAGGAGGTAAAGATGTAAAGCTATATGAAGAGGGAAACGATGCCACCATAATTATTGTCACTCAACGAAAGAACAATATTTACTAACACTTCCTTGGTGCTAGCTCTGTATCAACCAAATGAAGTAGGTTCTGTTATCATCCTATTTTGGAAATGAAGAAATAGGCCAAGAAAAAGTAAGATCACACAAGGTCATAATGCTAGAAAGAAGCAGAGCAAGGATCCAAGACTAGGCAGACCAACTCCAGAACCTGTGCTCTTAAACAAAGTATATCCTGGGTCTGGAAGGAGATACCTCAAGTACCTACTGCAGGGAAGAGATCAGCAAAGGGCTGCTACTAGATTTTAAGCTCTTGTCACTGCAGAGTCCTTGAGTTTTGTATTTAATACTATCTCTCATGTAAGTGCTTACTCTGGACCACATACTGAGATAAGTCTTTGTATTCATTACCTCACTTAATCCTTGTGATAATCTTGTTTTACAGGTGAAGAAACTAAGGTTCTAAGAGGCAAACTAACTTGATAAAGGTCATACAACTAATAAAGGGTAAAGCCAGGATTCACATTAGTCTCAGATTGAGATGTCCATGCTCTTCACCACTCTACTATAGCTCAGTATTAAAGATATTTGTAGTTTAGGAGGCCCTAAGAGTACACTGAATTTGTCATTGGGAAGACAGACTTGGAGTGTGGAAGGGACTTGGTCAAGGTTGCAGAGCAGATAGTAAAGATAAGACCAGGGCACGTCTATCCTGACATCTGGTGGATCTCTGCACTAGACTATAAAACTCTGTGTAGTACGTAGGTGTCATCTGCTGTGTTTCTTTTGGTATTAGACTCCGACATCTTTGACATCACTGGACTCTCTCAAGAATCGTTCATATATAGCTATAGACACCTGACCCAACAGGGCCCCGACAATGAGGCCAATGTTGAGAGGCTGATCCAGTCTATCCAGGAGGTTTTTAATGGTGAGCTACAGGTATGTACAAGGAGTCTTACCGAGTCAGCCAACATATTCATTTCAAATATTTTAACAAATATTTAAACATTTGATATTGCTTTATCATATAACTAACTGGTATTATAGACTATAATATAAATTTGTTTATATTTTTATAATAAACATTTATATACACTTATATAGTATATTTATATTTATAAAAACTATAGAGGAAAAAAAAAAACTATAGGGGAATCCCTGGGTGGCTCAGTGGTTTAGCGCCTGCCTTCAGCCCAGGGGCTGATCCTGGAGACCCAGGATAAGTCCCACATCGGGCTTCCTGCATGGAGCCTGCTTCTCCCTCTGCCTATGTCTCTGCCTTTCCCCCCAACCCTTTCTCTCATGAATAAATAAATAAAATCTTTAAAAAATGCTTAAAAACTATAAAACTCCTATTAAAATAAGGAAAAGAAAAAGAAAAATGAATCTTCTCATATCCACTCTCCTGAGATAACTAATGTTAACATTTTGGCATATATTTTTTCAGACTTTTTCTTCTGTACATACAAATGCATGTAATTATAGAAAAATAAACATCTGAGATGGTGGGAGGAAAAAAGTTTTCTAGGTGAATAGGTATAGATCTATATTACCCTACTTTAAACATTTTATTTATTTATTCATAGAGACACAGAGAGAGAGGCAGAGACACAGGCAGAGGGAGAAGCAGGCTCCATGCAGGGAGCTTGATGTGGGACTCGATCCCGGGTCTCCGGGATCACGCCCCGAGCTGGAGGCGGCGCCAAACCCGCTGAGCCACCAGGGCTGCCCTATATTACCCTACTTTAATACAATATTTTGTTTAGCAAAACATTCATTCATTCATTTACTCTGTGAAAGCAAGTAACAGAAGAATTTATCTTAGCCTGGGGGCAAGGGAAGCATTTCTGAGGAAGGAACGCTTGATATCAGATCTGAGGAATGGATGGGAGAAACTAAGGGAAGTTAGAACTGGAGAAACTATTCCAGAAATAGGACATATTATGTTTAACAACCTTGAGGCAGAAAGGAGCAGAGCTATTTGATGAACTCACAGAAGCCTGGTATGTTTAAATGATAGTGTCAGAGATGTCTGTCCTTTGTCAACCGACACTTGGGTTGTTTCCATATCTTAGTTATTGTGAATAATGTTGCAGTGAATATGAGAGTGCACAGATCTCTTTGAGATCCAGATTTTATTTCCTTTGGATATATATACACAGATGTTTATAGTTTGGGGGAAATTCATGAAGCCTTACATTTTCTCTATGTATGATGGTAATAATTTTTTTTTTTTCAAAAAACACCTAAAGCCAGAATGTTAGTCTATCACTTTTGACTCAGACTTTTCTTTACACTTCACATCAGCAGGGCTTTATAAAGCATTTCTTTGTAATTAATAAGGGGCTGGGATTGCTGCAGTGAATTGAAAAAAAGAAAATCCATCCCCTGCCTTGACCTGAATCCACCATCAGGCAGAAAAAAAGAAGGTAGTTTTGTCAGAGTATCACAAATACTATGTTAGCAATATACACATGTGCTTTGTGAATACTCTTAGGAAGGGTACCCGTTGCTGCTTCTGGAGAAAATGCATTTTCCTAGTCTTAAAGAATGTGTAGAGTTTAGTCAGTAAACAAAATAAGTATAGAAAATTCAGAAGGTAAAAAGGCCCAGAACCGAGAAAGGGCAGTATAAAAGTTAATATGTCTAAGGCTCAGAATGTTGCAGGGCAAGGCAGGAGATGAATTTAAAGAGGTTAGCTGGAGTCACATTGGGAGGGCCTTGACCTCCATGGGTGCAACTGAAATATATTTTGATAGAGAGTTACCTGATCAAGTTTGCACTAAATAAAGATGAATCTGGTGATAGCTGGAGGAATAGTTTGGAGGGGGTCAAAACTGGAGCAGGGAAACTCCATGTTGGATTATTATAGTAATGTAGAGAAAGAATTAGGGTATGAAGTCAGCTTCTGGCTGTATGTATTGCTACTTGCTGTCCAGAGAGCTTATACCTGTTTATACTAGATACAGGCTGGCGGAGAAAGATGAGAAGAAATTTTCTCGAGATTGTGGAATTATTATTATTATTTTTTAAAGATTTTATTTATTCATGAGAGACAGAGAGAGAGGCAGAGACACAGGCAGAGGGAGAAGCAGGCTCCATGCAGGGAGCCCGATGTGGTACTGGATCCTGGATCCCAGGATCACGCCCTGGGCCAAATGCAGACGCTCAGGTGCTGAGCCACCCAGGTGTCCCAAGATTGTGGAATTATTGATGTCTTTTATTGTCTTCATATGTTTTTTTCAGTTTCTATGATAAATAGATATTGTTTTTATAATCAGAAAAAGAGTAATACAAAAGATTTCATTCTTCAAATAAAAACTTGCATTTTATTTTATTTTGTTTTATTTTATTTTATTTTAAAGATTTTTATTCATTCATGAGAGACACAGAGAGAGAGAAGCGGAGACACAGGCAAAAGGAGAAACAGGCTCCATGCAGGAGGCCTGATACGGGACTCCATCCTGGGACCCTGGGATCACACCCTGAGCCAAAGGCAGACGCTCAACCTCTGAGCCACCCAGGCATCCCAAGAACTTGCATTTTAATAGGGAACTTTAAAGACTCAAAATAATCTTTAATGATATCAAGAGACCTAGAATGACAGTATCAAAGCTCATCTTTAGGAAGTTTAATCAGACAGCAGTATATAAATAGGATGGGTAGTGGGGGAAGCAAAGACTAAAGGTGGGAGAGCCATCATGTAGCAGTTAGTAACCTAGCATTTAATCTAGCTGAGAGGAAAAACAAAGTTGCAAACAGGTAGGTCAAGTAGATGAGGAATTCCATTCCCCTGTAATTTATTCACTCCTTTTAATAAAAAACTGATACTAGATTGAATGAGATGTCAGATATTTGTAATATTACAGGAAAGTTCTTAAAAGCTCTCTAAATTATCAAATGAGATTATAATATATAATTGTGTTTTTTCATTTTTCCACAAATTCAGAGTGAATTTGAGAAGCTGACATTCCTAAGATCTTTGTCCTCTCTCAGCCAAACCTTACCTTACGATGAAACCACAGAATCATTCATTCACAGCCACATAACAGACATTGTGCATGTGCTAAATGTAAGTATTGTGACCTTATCACAAATGATCAGGACCACACAAACTCAATGACTTGACTAACAAATGTTTTAGTGGCTTCCTATATATTGTCAGTTCCTTTGGCCTCTTCTCCTAGCAGTATCTGTGCATGGAGGAGAAATACGCAGGAGTACTCCACAAATATAATCACCTTTGAAAAAAAACTAAAAGATGAGTAGAAAGGAAAAGAAATAGCATTTAAATTTCTCAGTGAGAACAATGCTGCATTCTCATTAATGAATCCATAGTTGTGAGGCAAACTATATAATCCAGTGCCTGAATTCAGGTGCCAGTTCTGCCTCTTTCCAGCTGTGTGACTTTGGGAAGCTATGTAACTTCTCAGTGCCTCTGCTTCCTCATCTACAAAATAAGAATATCTGTATCCTTCACAGAGCTATTGAGATAAGATATAAATGTAATAACAATAAGTAATAATAAAAAGAAATAAGAAATAAACGTAAGCCATGGAGCATGATACCTGACACATATTTTACATAAAGGAACATGGTTATATTCTGTTTTTTTTTTAAGATTTTATTTATTCATGAGAGACACAGAGAGAGAGAGAGAGGGAGAGAGAGAGAGGCAGAGACATAGGCAGAGGGAGAAGCAGGTTCCATGCAGGGAGACTGATGTGGGACTCGATCCCAGGACTCCAGGATCACACGCTGAGCCAAAGGCAGGCACCTAACTGCTGAGCCACCTGTTTATATTCTTTTTATTGTTATATTTGTACTTAACTCCAGCCCCACTCTGCCATGATCTCATTCATTCATTGTCTTATAAAGTGCCTGACTGTTCCAGGCAGTGTCTGGGAATTGAGCCTACAAAGATAAGATAGGATCCCTGTTCCTGAAGCCAGGCAAGATGTAGTCAAGGGTCACAGGGACTATGACAAGTTTAAACAGCTGTAGTGAAAGTACAGAGGAGTGAGTGAGAAGTTGATTCCATGTAAAAAGATCCAGAAGGGCTTTAAAAAGGATGTGATACATTTAAGCAGTGTTTAATTTTTTGATGCTTTCATTTTCTCACCTGTAAAATATCCCCTTCAGTTTCTCTGAAGCTCTAAAATCCTGAATCTGAGATTTCTTAGACACTCCAAGAAAATGAGCAGTTTTTTTCAGCCCACAGGTCCATAAGACTGATTAGACTGATGATTAGTTTTCAGAATTGAAGGCTAACCAGCTAACAGATTTGTTAAGCAATAGGCAATTATTAAGGATCTTCTCTATCTAGAACACTGTGGTGCTTCAATAAAGAATACAAATTTCATGGAAGTGTTAATGCTTGCCCTCTCAAGAGTTTATAATCTATTTGGAAGTGACCATACCTCATAAATAGGTTGAGAACTGATCCAAATAATGTATCAAGAAGAACAGGATGATGTGCAGATTTAAGAACAAATACAGCTCTCTACTTGGCAACACTCCATGGAAAGAGGGATATAGGCAGCCATAGGACCCAACCAAATGTTGTGACTCCAAAATCTCACTTCCACAATAATTGGCAGCAGTGGGTTGCCACCTGGTTCAACCAGCCAGCTCAGAGGATCCACAAATACAAGTCCCAAACACCAAATGTACACTGAATTTACCCATACTCTGCATTTAAATCTGTCCAGCCAGGAGTAAAATACCCACTGTCTGGTAGCAACCAAAACTGGAGCTAGCAAGAGTTACAGCCTAGAAGAGTTAAAGGTAGTTGGTGTCCATGAGAGAATTGCACAGATCGTTACATCACTGGACAAGTCTACAAAATCCCTGTGAGCCCACGTATAGAGAGTATAGCTCCCAACAACCAAGAGAAGAGGCACTTCTGCTGAGTAACTTACAAGGAGGGGAAAGCAGGGCAATTATAAGGAAAGAAGAATTATAAGGCATTTGCCTGTCTTCTCATGACCTATGCCAACACATGCCTCCTTAGTATCCAAATTTAAAGAACCAAAAAAGCTATGAACAGAATATGTAAAGGAAGGGGAAAATATCTGTTATGACACTCCACCAAAGAAGATTTATAAATAAGAGTATGAAAGATGCTCCATGATAGTGATTAGGGAATGCAAATTAAAACCACAATGAGATTCAACTATACACCCACTAGAACGTTCATTAAACACTTTCCATAAGACCCAGCAATTCTATTCATAGGTAAAATGAAGCATATGTCAAATAAAACATGTATATAAATGTCTATAGAAACTCCATATAATAGCTAAACACTGGAAACAACCTAGATGTCCATCAGCAGCTGAATGGATAAACAAATTGTATCTCCTTACAACAGAATACTACCCAGCAATGAAAAGGAATGAACAGGGACACCTGGGTGGCTCAGTCAATTAAGTGTCCGACTCATGATTTTAGCTCACGTCATGATCTCAGAGTCATGAGATCGAGCCCCTACATGAGGCTCTGCACTGAGCATGGAGCCTGCTTAAGATTCTCTCCCTCTCCCTCTGCATCCCCCTCCTTGCTTACGTGTGCATGTGCACACGTGCACACACTCCCTCTCTCTTAAAAAAACAAAAAGGAATAAACTAGGGACTCTTGGGTGGCTGTCAGTTTAGCATCTGCCTTCAGCTCAGGTCACAGTCCCAGCATCCTTGCATCAGCCTTCCTGCTCAGCAAATAGCCTACTTTACCCTCTCCCTCTGCTTCTCCCCTTGCCCCCACCCAACCGCTGGCTCATATTCTCACTCTGTCAAATAAGTATAATCTTTAAAAAAAAAAAAAAAAAAAGGAATCGGGCACCTGGGTGGCTCTGTTGGTTAAGCATCTGCCCTGAACTCAGGTCATGGTCCCAGGATCCTGGGATTTGTCCACATTGGACTCCCTGCTCAGTGGGGAGTCTGCTTCTCTCTCTGCCCTTCCCCCTTGCTTGTGATCTCTCTCTCAAATAAATAAAATCTTTTTATTTTATTTTATTTTTTTTTTAATTTTTATTTATTTATGATAGTCACACAGAGAGAGAGAGAGAGAGGCAGAGACATAGGCAGAGGGAGAAGCAGGCTCCATGCAACGGAAGCCTGATGTGGGACTCGATCCCAGGTCTCCAGGATCGCGCCCTGGGCCAAAGGCAGGCGCCAAACCGCTGCGCCACCCAGGGATCCCAAATAAAATCTTTTTAAAAAAGAGTTAAAAAAATAAAGAAAAAGGGATGAACTATTGACACATGCTACAACTTGAATCTCAATGCTGTGTGAAAGAAACCAGACGAAGATATATGTCATATGATTCTATTTATATAAAATTCTGGAAAATGCAAACTTATCTAAAGTGACATCAGATCAGTAGTTACCTGAAAATAGGGGTAGAATGGGGAGGAACAGGAGTGAGAAATTACAAAGTTCGCACAAAAAAAACTTTTGGGAGTATGTTCATTATCTTGGTTGTGGTGATGGTGTTTCATGGACATATACGTAAGTCAAAAATCATCATACCGTACACTTTAAAATATGTGCAGTTTATCTTGTGTCTTTTACCTCAAAGTCAAAAAAGCTGTAAAAATTCCATTGAGAACTTTAATAAGAAAAAAATGCAATGGCAACTAGGATACAGAGTAAAGATGACAAGATTGGCATGAAATTAATCCAGATAGATCTCCTGATCTAAGCTTCAAAAGATGTGAGGGATAGGGAAGATAGAAGGGACAAGTGGGTAGAGCTGATTGGCAGATTACTACGTGGCCAGGTCAAGGCAGAATGACAGTGGAGGTGCTTTTTAGATGCTGTTGGGGTCCAACAGCAGACAGGGGCCTTAAAATCTGCTATACTAGAATTCTAACGGAGTCAGACATGTGCTTTAGTACCTGTTAATTCTCCTCTGCCAGCTTGGGGGCCCACCCTAATTCTGTACCTAGGGTCCTCCACAAAATCCTACTACTATGTTGTTGTTTGGTAAATAAAGGTACACTTAGCATGGAACAGGCACTGGGTTATTTATGCAGCAAGGCAGGCAATGGATAAGAATGACGTTTCCGAAAGATTCTTCAGTGGTGTAGATAATAAATGCTGAAGGATTTCAAAGGATGGACAGTTAACAGTAGACTGAACTAACATGAAAAGACTGCCCAGTTGTGGTGTTGAGAGTTTGAGCTCCCTGAAGCAGAACGATGAAGAAGAAAGGGAGCTATTTTAGTAATTAGAAGACACAATTTCTAGTTCCAGTGCAGTCAAGCCCGACCTGTGTGATCTTAGACAAATCACTTAGCTTCTCTGAACCTCTAAGTCCACCTGGAAAATGGAGATAGTAATCTGTCTGGCTTTCATTAAGGCCTTTGAGACAAAATGTCTCATTTTTGTTAATATTGGTTAAGATTATTCTTGGAGAAAACAATAAAAATCAACTCTGGCTTACCTAAGCTTAAAAAAAGGGCGGGGCGGGGGGAATATCTCCCTTAGAATCTAAGAAGAGAGCAGCTCCGGTGGCTCAGCGGTTTAGCGCCTGCCTTCAGCCCAGGGCGTGATCTCTGGAGACCCAGGATCAAGTCCCACGTCAGGGTCCCTGCATGGAGCCTGCTTCTCCCTCTGCCTGTATCTCTCCTCTCTCTCTCTCTCTCTCTCTCTCTCTCTCTGTGTGTGTGTGTGTCTCTCATGAATAAATAAATAAAATCTTCAAGAAAAAAAAAAAAAAGAAGCTAAGGAAGAGGTTTAACAGTCAAGCCTCCAGAAGAGTATGTTCTAGGACAACTCCTGGGGTTTCGAAAGCAAGGGTAGCTCTCCTATCATGCTGACTCAAACCTCTAACAGCTCCCAGTCTGTGTCTGTCACTCAGAAATTCCAGGTTCTGGAAGAAAGAATCTGATTGGCCCAGACTGGGTCTGTTCTCCACTCTTTCATCAATTGGGCATGTTTGAGGGCAGCATCAGATAGTAAGGACATGACTTCTGGGCATCCCTCTCTGTATATCCAAGGCCATTCCCAGAGGAGGGATGATTGCTGTGTTCTGGATAGTCATCCCAAGAGGTTCCTACCACACAAATACTTTACAAACAAAAAATAACCTCTCACTTCTATATTCCCCAGAGTTATTAGCATAATTGTGAACAAATAATAAGTCTTTCATACCCAATTGATTGAAACAGGGGATTGCAGGCCTGGCCTGGTGGCTTAGCTAGGAGGCACTGCTTTCATCCACATGTGAGGCCTGTTGCTCTAGGGATGGAGAGTCAGAAACTGCACAGAGCAGGCAGTAGCTATCATCATGATTGACTGGATGTAGGAAATGAATAAAGGAGAAAAAGAAATCATAAGTCCTCTCTTTCACGAGCCCTGGGAAAGAGCACTATTGACAGGAAGGTTGGGAAGGTATGTCCTTTGGAAGGGGAAGGGAATGAACTCACATTTAACAGCAAATGAGGTTATAGCTATGTTCTTAGTGATAATGTTCATAGATAACTAGATTTGAGTGAGTAGCCCTGGGAGACTGAAGGCAGAGTGTTATGCTTTCTCCCTTCCAGACTAAAAAGCCATAAGATTAAGTGAGCTCTTTGAGGAAATAAGAAAGAACATCAGGCTACCAGCAAGATCTAACCAGGGTTGGAAAGTGAGAAGGGAAAGAGAAAAGTTGGAAGGGGCAAGAAAGAGAACACCATACTATTTATTGAGCACTGCCTCCTGGACAGTAAGTTCCTAATGAGTCTTTTTGGTGGCAGGTAACAGAAATTCACTAGAGGCAGCTGAAACACAAAAGGGGAGATTTGTTGTTAGGATGAGTGAGTGTTCCCAGAATCTTGTACAGGAAGAGCCACATGCTCCAAGAAAAAAATGAAACCAGAAAAAAACATTAAAAAAAAAAAAAAAAAAAAAAAGCTTTCACATACTCAGAACTTTATCTCCATCTCTCATTTTTGCTCCTTTGTATACATTTTCATTTTTCTCTCTCTCCTTCACCTCTCTTCCCAAAAATTAGCTCTATTACCTTGTCCACAGGGCACAGTGCTCCCAAATTTTAAATTTTCTATTTTTAGTAGGCCAGCCAGACTGAGATTGAAGCTCTTGGTCTCTATTCCAGAGTGCTGAGAAAAAAATCTAATTGGCCTTGATGCCTACTCCTGTCTGGATAAGCTGTGGTTAATGGGACAGAATGACTTAACAGAAACATGGCTGTGAAGTGCTCATTCCTGTGACCCACAGGCATTTTCCAGAGAGACTGGGTAGACAATCCAGTAGGGCTTCCACTACAACCATTAACGTTTACTATTTGTATCAACTCCCTGAGATTTATCTCTTTTCCCCCCATACAGATCAGGGAACTCAGGCACAGGGAAGTAAAATAATATATTCAGGGTCACACAGAGAGTGAGTGGCAGAGCCAGTGCCCCACGCCAGGTGCTGTCTAGCTCCAAAGCCTCTGATTTTTCCTCTCTGTCACTCTGCAGATTTTCTCAGCAAAGCAAGGCAGTTTTCCCTCTGCCACTTTGGAGTTTAGACAGCTATTCCTTTCCTAGGACAAGTAACATAATATTAGGCACTGCAGTTGACATTACTGCTTAGTAGAGGGAAGAGTTAGGATGCCTAAATTGAAAATAATCCCAGGTAGTAAAAATAAGGAGTAACAGACACTAACAGGACTACTAGGAATCATGAATTAGCTCATTAGTATTCACAACCACCCTATGATGGCAAATAGTACTGTTACCTCATTTTACAGATGAGGAAACTGAAGTACAGGGAGGGCAAATAGGTAAATAACTTGTGTCCCCTCAAACAGCTAGTAAGAGGCAGAAGTGGCCTCAGACTCTGGCTCCAGAGAATAAACTCCTAGCATGGCCACTGTCCTGCTGCTGGTCCTGGGAAGCCAAGGAGCAGGATCTGATCAAGTCCCTACAGTGGTTCTTGCAGGCCCCCTACCTCTCTGATCATCTGGTCCAAGGACTTGGCACACTCTTGACTCCTTTAAACTTTTTGCCCTTTCATTGCAGATGCTGATAGAAGAGGAGCCTCTGCATTCTCTCTTCAGCTCTGTGCGCCAAGAGGTTTTTATCACCATTGCTAACCTCAGGTGATGCCCACATGCTCCCTGCCCCCTACACATGTCCTGGTTTCTCATTCAGGGCCAATACCAGAGCCAACTGACATGTTCAATATTTTTAATTTTTGCAAATTATTTATATAGTTAGAAGGGGAAGCCAAATCCATGTTTATGTGTAAGAAGTTTGATTTCATATACACTGCCATCCACATCTGAAAGACCTTATTGGAACCTCTTTGGAGTTAAGTTTTGTTCAAAATATATTCAGTGGAAAGTTACTCTCATGTATGCTTCATGACAGTAGAGTTCCACAGTCCAAAAAATTGAGAAGGGCTCCCTGCTGTTTATCTTTCTTGGAGCTTTGTATTGCACACTAACTTACTAAAGGTCCCAAGAAATCCTGTAGTTAAAAACTTTTTTAACATAGTTCAACCCACCATTTCCCAAATTAACAAACGTTCAGTAGAGTATCCTTTGGAAAATCATGGTTTACTGTATTAGACGGTAGCAGGCTTTCCTCCGTGGTCGAACTGGAGGAAACCCTGGATGTCACTGCGGTAACCTCTGGGGAAGGCGGGAAAGGAACAGGGGAGAAGGATAGAGGCTCTGAGCCCTGAAACTTTTCCTCCAGCCTTTTGTGAGATTTGTCTAAAAAGGCTAACAAGCATGCCCTTTGTCTCTTCCATCAGAATTATATACCAGTTAGACCACCCTTTCCTCTTGGGTAACTTTGATCCCTGCTTACCAATGTCAAATCAAACTCTTCCCAGCTTACTATTCCCAAACTGTCTTTTTTTAGTTACCAAGATATCCATTTGCTATTTGGCTCTGAAGATCGAGCTGATTTGTTCAGTCTTATCACAAAAAGTATAATCGCTCTGCCCTCTGTAGAGACTCTTATCCAGCTGCAGGAAATCATGCCAAGTGGGTCCTACAACACAGAGGTAACTCCTGCTTTGGTTTAATAACTTCCTGTCATCCACAGGGTCAGCTGTTCATGGCCCTTTTGAAGAGTGCATTTGATTTTTTGGAACTAGCCAAAAATAATTTCAGCCAACTCTGGTGAATAAAATAAGCAGTTAAATTAAATAGTTTTTATCCCCCTCTTTATTTTTTCTTTTCTTTTTTTAAATTAATTAATTTGTTTTAGGGAGAGAGCCAGTGAGTCTCGATTTCACTACCATGAGATCATGACCTCAGCTGAAACCAAGAGTCAGATGCCCACCCAGGCACCCCTCTCTCTCTGTATTATTTTTTATTTTTATTTATTTATTTTTAAATTTTATTTATTTATTCATGATAGACAAAGAGAGAGAGAGAGAGAGGCAGAGACACAGGCAGAGGGAGAAGCAGGCTCCATGCAGGGAGCCCGACGTGGGACTCAATCCCAGGTCTCCAGGATCAGGCCCTGGGCTGAAGGTGGCGCTAAACCACTGAGCCACCAGGGCTGCCCTTATTTTTATTTTTTAAAGATTATTTATTTATTTATTTGGCAGAGAGAGAGAGAGAGAGAGAGCACAAGCAGGTGGAACAGCAGGCAGAGGGGGATAGAGAGAAGCCGACTCTCCACTGAGCAGAGAGCCAGTCACAGGGCTTGATCCAGGACAATGGAATATTACTCAGTCATAAAAAAGAATACAATGTTGTCACTTGCAAAGATGGGGATGGAGCTAGATTATGCAAAGTGAAATAAATCCGAGATTATTTCACTCAGATGTGAAATTTAAGAAATAAAACAAATGAAAATGGTGGGACGAGAGAGGAAAACCAAGAAACAGATGCTTAACTATAGAGAACAAACTGATGGTTACCTGAGGGGAAGTGGGTCACAGGATGGGTTAAATGGATGATGGGTATTAAGGAGGGCACTTGTGAGAAACACCAGGTATTGTATGTAAGTGATGAATCACTAAATTCTACACCTGAGACTAATATATTTTTTAAAGATTTTATTTATTTATTTATGAGAGACACAGAGAGGGAGAGAATCAGAAACACAGGCAGAAAGAAGCAGACTCCATGCAGGGAGCCCAATATGGGACTCAATCCCCGGACTCTGGGCCTAAGGCAAGCACTCAACTGCTGAGCCACCCAGGCATCCCCACCTGAGACTAATATTACACTCTGTTAACTAACAGGAATTTAAATAAAAATTTGGAAAGAAGAAAAAATAAACTGTGTAGAAGCAAAAAAAAAAATGCATACAGTGTTGGGGAACTTTATGGTGGGGGGGCATCACTAATCCTGTGCCTTTTCAAGTGTCTCTACAGGCAGACGTTTCAAGCATTCTCTGAGATGCTCCAGAGTTTGGTAGTAAAAGACCCACATTTGGAAAATCTTGACACCATTTTTAAGGTAAATAGGATATCAGAGAAAAGGGGAAATTATTTCTATTAATTGGTGAGAGTGGAAGAAGAAGTGTAGAAGAATTAAGTTTTAAGAGATAGCATAGGGGCACCTGGGTGGCACAGTCTGTTAAGCATCTGACTCTTGATTTCAGCTCAGGTCATGACCTCTGGATCATGAGAACGAGCCCTGTGTTGGGCACCATGTTTAGTGGGAAGTCTGCTTGAGAATCTCTCCCTCTGTCCCTTCCCTACTGTGTGCACTCGCTTGCTCTCACTTTATTTTTTTGTTTGTTTTTTTTTGTTGCTCTCACTTTAAAATAAATATATCTTAAAAAAAAAAAAAAAGAGCATAGCAGTTAAGATTATCAACTAAAAAAAAAAAAAAAAAAAAAGATTATCAACTATCAGGTTTTGAGCCAGACTTGGCTTCAAAGGCTGACTCTGTGACATTCATGGGTTATAAATTCAGCAAGAATGTGACCTGTCAGAGTCTCATTGCTTCACTTTGAAATTAAGATTATAATTATGGTGAGTATTGAATAAATGGCCTTCAGTAAGTGGCTTAATGGTTCCTAGAATTATTCCTTAAATTCCTATTGCTTACTGCCATAAAAAGGTTTCAATCAGCGACCAGAGAACAGAGTCAGCCTCATGAGTAAGTAAATAGGCAAGTGTCTATCAGGCAGGATTCAAGGGTCATTAACAACCCTCGATCCCCACCTATACCCACTCCGGCACCTGCCATTCTGTCATTAGGGATTTGGTCATTGGAGCGCATTCGCTGCAGTTCAAGCGTCTTGCTCTCTTGCCCCTTTTAAAGATGCAGATATCCCAGAAAGGAATAACCCTTTAAATTATTATTAATCATCTGTGCCTAAGTGTAAATGAACATTTATCTTTGCCACAACTGCGCTTAACATTTCTCATTCCTCTTCTATTTGTACATCAACACTCCAGCCAGATTGATTTCTCTCCTTTATCCAGTTGTGCCTTGTACTTTTCTGTGTTGGTAGCTTACTTAATTCAAGCTGTTTCTTCTGCCTAAAATGCCACCTGGGTTTTGTTTTTTTTGCCACATGGGGCCATGAAATGTCACCTTTTTTGTAAAGCTTCTGCTCATGAATGTTACCTCCAGGAATCCTTCCCTATTACAGGCAGATGCAATTTCTCCATCCTCAGAGTTCTTTAATAGCACATCATTGATTTTCTTTCCTTCCAAAGCAGATTTCAGAAGGCTGAAAACATATAGGAGAATGGAATAAATAATTGAAGAAAGTGGGGTAAAGGGAAAATAAGTGCAGAAAATAAGCTTCTGTAGAAGCCAGCCCACCGCAAATCTTGATACCTTGTTTGCCTTCCTACCACTTGCATTTCCAACCCAAACTGGCATATCATTTAGGAGGACATTTTCAGATATAGTAGTGACCTGTAGACCTTTTCTCTCCATATTTTCTTCAAAGCAGAATAAAGGTGTTATCCAAAATCTTTCTGGTAAACCATTTAGGCTCCCCCCCTTTTTTTCCACAGCAAATGGACCCCTGGTTACAATCAACCAAAGATCATGAGCGGGAACGGGCCACAGCCAGCATGGCTCAAGTTCTAAAGTGCTTATCCAGACATCTCAGCTTGAAGGTAAGCAGCCCTTCAGTCACAGAGGGAGAAGGATCCAAAGCCATCCTATTACTGCCTATTTCCCCTCCTATTTTTTCCCCTCCTATTTATGATTCCCCAAACTGGTAACTCAGTTATGCCCCCATGTAATATCATAGCACTTAGCATCATTCACATATCTGCCCCTCTAAAATTTGAGCAGTTTGAGGTCAGGTACTACGTTTATTAGTCTTGCATCCCTGTTGCTTAACACAAGAGCTGGATCATAACAATATAGTAAATATCCTTGAATGAATGAATAAATAAATGTGACCTAAAAATGTCTGAGGGTCCACAGTGGCCTAGACTCTGTGCAGTTTTGTATTTGAAGTAATAAAGTCCAGCAGCAAATGGAAGGAATTCAATTTAAAGACCTCCCAGCATCTCACAGAGAAAGGTTCTGAGCCTCTTCTTTTTAAATCCTCTCATTTGTCTCCTTTCTCTCTCACTTCTCAGTTCTTCAGAATATTTCCCATACCTCCTGAAAAGAGTTCCTCAAAACTAAGACCCTCCTTCCTGGATCCACTCCTTTCTTTCTTTCTTTCTTTCTTTCTTTCTTTCTTTCTTTCTTTCTTTCTTTCTTTCTTTCTTTTTAATGATTTTATTTATTTATTCATGAGAAACACAGAGAGAGAGAGAGGCAGAGACACAGGCAGAGGGAGAAGCAGGCTCCATGCAGGGATCCTGACATGGGACTTGATCCTGGGGACCCAGGATCACACCCTGAGCTGAAGGCAGCGCTAAACCGCTGAGCCACCAGGGCTGCCCCCATTCCTTTCTTCATCTGTGAATCTTTCCTCTCTCCTAGTGGGTCTTCTGGGCACTAGAGCCTCTCCTGTTCTCCAGCCATCATTTCTCCAAGTGTGTAAGAAGGCCCAGGAAGGGGCACCTGGGGGGTTCAGTCAGTTAAGCACCTGCCTTCGGCTCAGGTCATGATCTCAGGCTCCTGGGATTGAGCCCCACATCAGGCTCCCTGTTCAGTGAGGAGTCTGCTTCTCCTTCTCCCTCTGCCTGCTGTTCCCCTTACTTGCATTCTCTTTCTTTCTGTCAAATAAATAAGATCTTTAAAGAAGGCCCAGGAATTGGAAGAGAAGTTGGTGGGGTAGGAATACTAGGTCCTAATGCTAATTTTCCTTAGAGAATTTGCCCTTGATATAAATATTCTAACAGTCATGCTTATTAAAAGGATGGCATCCCACTAACTTTCTTATTTCTTATGTTGGAAATACATCCCAATTTTCCACCTCCTTACTGAAGGAAGTTTGGTTCCTCAAACTGTGCTACTTCCTCTTTTCTCTCTTTAGTCAATGAAAATGAGTCACTGCTAGCCCTCACTGACCTCCCTGTGATTCTGTCATCACATTGTTTTCCTTCTACATTCCTCCACCTCTAGTTTTGGCCGCAGACTAAAGAAGAGTTTCAAATGACTCCCTCTTACTCATAATCTGTCTCGAGCCTGAAGATCTTCCTTAGTGTTTTCTTCCTATAGGAAGAACTGCTAATCTAAGGCTGTTAAACCCAGGTGCCATTGGAGTCTCTGAACATCTGGAAAGCTGTAGGCAGAATTTTGCAGTGTAGTCTTCTGGAGTTTTCTGCGGAAGGTCCATAGCTTTTCTTAAATCAACTTAATTGAGTTGTTGTCTTGCAGAGATAGCCAGTGTTAACAATTCTGTTTATTCCTTCAGAGAACATTTGTGCATGAGTGTGCACTTTAGTCCCTCTTCATATAGCCAGTTATCATCTTGAAACTCCTGTCACTCTTGATGCAATGATTTCCAGCTATTCCTAAAATACAGGGTGTTGTATGATCTAGTTCCTGCCTGCCTCCTTGCACTCCCTGACTTACTCCAGCCGCACTGGCCCTCCTTTATGTTCCTTATTATATAAAGCTCTTCCTGCCTCATGGCCTTTGCACTTACTACTTCCTCTGCTTGGAATGACCTTCCCCAGCTCTTCACATAAGTAACTCCTCCTCATTCTTTAGTGCTTATTTCAAATGCTTCCACCTCAAAAAGGTCTTTGCTTACAAACAGATCTATGCTTAGACTCTGTCTCATTGCTTTCTTTTCTTCTTAGGGCTTCTTAGGATCAGAGATTATCTTGTTTGTTTATTGATTTATTGTCTGGTTTTTTTCCTCAGGCAGTGTAAATTCCATTGATTATGCCTGTCTTTTTCACCAGAGCATGCCCAGCACCAAATACAGAATATGTTACATAGTAGATGCTCAATTAAATATGCATTCAGTAAATGTGAATCAGTTCGTGTTCCTTCTCTGTTCAGAACTCTCCAATGGCTTCCCATCTCACATAGGAAAAAAACAAAAATCCTTACAGTATTCTCTAAGTTGCTATACCACCTACCTCATCTACCTCCTATTTCTTTTGCTCTTGTTAACTCCAGCCAACCTCACCTACTTGTTCCTCAGAAACACCAAACACACTCCTTTCTCTCTGCGCTTGCTATTCTCCCTGCCTGGAATGCTTGTCTCCCAGATATCTATGTGGCTCAATCCCTCATCTCAACATAAGTGAGGTCTTCCCTCGTCACTCTAAAACAGCAGTTCCTGTCTTTTTTCCGTGCATTTTTTTTCACCACAGCATTTATCACCATTTAATACATAATAAATTTTACTTCTTTGTTATTTTGTTTTCCTCTAAGTAGAATGTCACCTCCATGAACAAGGATGTTACCTTTTTGTTCACAGCTTGTATCCCCAGTGCCAGTCATAGTACCCTAGCCATAAATGTCATACTCATAACCAATTCCTGGTACATAAGTGACACTCAGTATTTGTTGACTGGATGAGTAATTATATCAGTAAACAAAAGACATTCCACAGCTGTATTTGTTAATTTACTTTTTTTCACTATTTATTTTGAAATATATTCTTTTTCTGGTATGGTTTTTACCACCTATATTTTCACAATAAGGCAAAATATCAATAAACAAGTTTTTAAAATTGTATTAAATGGTGCAGCTCAACTTTGCATCCAACTTTCTCACTTAGCAGACCAGCACATTTTCCCACCTCATCATAAATTCCTACAATACTTGATTCCTAATGGTTATATTCATAGAGTGGTTGTACCATAGTTCTCTTTACTATTGGGCAATTATTTCCAACATGTGGTTTTTAAAAATAGTACTAGAATGAATATCTTTATATATAAAGCTTTTTCATTTTTCAGATTGCTGATTTAGGTTAGGATTTGTCCTATTTAATACCATCTGATGGACATAGTGTAACTACATATGTTAAATGTTTAACCTAAAGAGATCCAAGGGCTAGGGGCACTTGGGTGGCTCAGTCAGTTAAGTGTCTGCTTTCACCTCAGGTCCTGATCCCATGGTCCTGGGATGGAGTTCCACATTGGGCACCCTGCTCCGTGGGGAATCTGGCTCTCCTTCTCCCCCCCTGCTCATGCTCTTTCTCACTCTCTCAAATATATAAATAAAATCTTTAAAAAAAATAAATTTCTTCATTAAAAAAAAAGAGAGATCCAAGGGCTGAATGTGACTCTTGCACTTTCCTGAGTAGGGGATAGAAGTGGAATTACTTCTCAATAACTCTAAGGCATAAAATGTACCTGTTATGCTAACGGTATTTTTCTTTTTCTTCCGAACCAGCTTCCACTGAGATTCCAAAGGCTTGGGCACTTCGTGGCTCTGATGGCACTGCTGTGTGGGGACTCAGTGACAGAGGTAGCTGAGGAGGCTGCAGAGGGCATGCACTGCCTGCTTCATGTCACCTTGAGGCTGAAGTGTAAGGTGCTGCTGAAGGCAGCCACTCCCTGAATCAATCCTCCAGCACAGTGCAAGCACCAATCCTCTTTGTGCCCTCATTCCACACACTCCAGAAAAACTTTTTACGGTAGTTTAGCAACAGAGAGGTACATAGTCCACAGGCGGAGATGAAGCAACATTGACTTAATCATCAGAATCAGAACACTGGATCAGACCCATCAGTGTCAGCCATCTGCATGGCTGTGGAGTTGGAGGAGCTAAACATGTGGTCCTGTGGACAAACTGGATTAGTTTGGCCAGAAGTGGAGGAAGCTCTTGACATCATATGGGCCTTCACTTACATATTTATCCCACATATATTTTCTGAGTGCTTACTCGGGATTTGACAGTAAACAGAACACAAGAGGTCCAGTCCTTACATAGCACGTAGTCTAGTGGGAGAATCAAACAATCAAAGAATCAATAAAAGAACTGTTATTATAAACAAAGATAAGTGCTAAAGGAGAATTGCAGGGGCCATGAGAAAGAATCGCATCTAGTGGTGAGGTTCAGAAAGGGCCTCTCTGAAGATAAACTGAAAAATAAGAAACATTAGCCAGGTGAAGATGTAAGAAGAGCATATTGGGCAGAGGAAACAGGAGGTATAGACTTAAGGAGTTTGAAAAATAGAAAAGGGGCCATTGTGATCAAAGAATGGATCATTGGCCTCCCAGGTACAAGAGGCTTTAGAAGAATATCTAGCTTTATATCCTCCCCACCAAGCCTTTGAGTCTCAGTCTACTCTACCTCCACCAAGTAGTTCCCCTGTCTGGGATTTTTCATCCCAAGGGTAAGGAAGCTCTATGGTTCCCAAAACTATAATCACATCTCTGGGTAGCTCTGAGTATGAGGAATGTCTACCAAGACATATAGCCAAGGAAATACAACTGATTGTTCATTAAACAAATATCTATGAAGCACTTCCTGATCTAGGGGTACATTGGTAAACAAGACAGATGATGTACCTTCCCCAAAGAATTTATTTGCCAGTTGGAGAGACAGTGTCCTCAACCAAGCATTCCAGGACTTCCCATAAATAAATCTCCAACAGACATGAGTCACAATGCAACATAGAAACAAAGCACTATGAGGGAGTATTGGCAGACTCAATAATCAGCAAAACTAGACACAGAAAGAGTTCTGGTATCGGCATTATCAGATACTACATAATTGTATGATTTTTTATGGGGACCTAAGCTTCATAAGGAGACCCCTTAAAAGTCCTCACCAGTAGTGGAATGGTTTGGGATAGTTGTCTCCCAAATCACTCAAAAGCTCTGCTCTTACAAAAAGCTCTTTTCTTTTTCTTTCAGCCTTTTTAATATATTGTCTGACAACAGAAGGGAAACAAATCAGCCTTCAGATTAACACACTCTCCACCCCCCAGACACTTTGATCTAAGTGAGAAAGATAAGAAGGATGAGTTCTTAGGATTCACTTCAACCTGGGGATTGATCAGACTTGCAAAATCAAGAAAAAGGAAATAAGCCAGAAAGTATTAATATTTCATGTTTTCTTTTCAGGTACCATTTATGACAAGAAAAATCACCCAAACTTGAGAAGAGCAATGAAAAAGTGTCAAGAGCTCCTAGAACTCTACAGTATTAAACAGTTCTATAGTTGTCCCTTCAAAATTGCCCAGGTAATCAGAATGGCTAAAATTATAAAGACAACTTGAAATGTTGGAGAGGATAGGAAATAACCAAAAGTCTCATACATATTGTCATGACAAAGTAAAATGGTAAAACTACTTTGGGAAAAGTTCTTATAATTTCTTATAAAACTAAACACACAAGATTGCCCAGAGAATTTGCTCTCTAAACTTTCCATAGTTTGGAGATGAGGCACTGTGGTTGTGACTCTTAGACACTTTGCCCTATTAGTTAAATGGCTTAGGTCAACCTGGCAGTGGGACCAGTATCACTGGTCTTCCGATAAGCTCTGTTCCCATTGATTGCTCTGCTAACCTTAGCCAGCCTCTTGAAAATGTAAACTCTTGTCCAAAACAGAGCTGCCAGAGGCTGTAGTTGACCCAACAGGCCATACGCTTTTAAATTAATATATGTATTCATTATGCAACAACTATTTAAGATTCAACTAGGTATGCAGTACTCTGTTAGGGGATAGAGGAAAAAAGAAAACCCAGAGGGGTCTAAAGTATCAGGCAGTTTAAATTCTCTATGCATCCGTTTCCTCATCTGTACAGAGCATCTGTAAAAATTGGGTTGTAAGAGTTAAATGAGATATTGTATGAAAAATGTTCTGCTTAGTGCTTGTCATATAGTAAGTGCCCAGTAAAGTATGCCTGTTATAATCATGTGAAAGACTTTATACACTGCCGAGTACAATGAGAAGCAAAATGAAACATGCTTTTATTCTTATATTTTTATTATTCTTTAAATTTTTATTTAAATTCAATTAAATAAAATATAATGTGTTATTGGTTTCAGAGGTAGAGGTCAGTGATTCATCAGTCTTATATAATACCCAGTCCTAATCATATCACATGCCCTCCTTAATGTTCATCACCCAGTTACCCCATTCCTCCACCCTCTTCCCCTCCAGCAACCCTCAGTTTGTTTCCTATGATTAAGAGTCTATTATGGTTTGTCTCCCTCTCTGATTTTGTCTTGTTTTATTTTTTCCTCTCTTCCCCTATGGTCCTTTGTTTTGTTTCTTAAATTCCACATATGAGTGAGACCATATAATTGTCTCTTTCTGATTGGCTCGTTTTGTTTAGTATAATACACTCTAGTTCCATCGACATGGTTGCAAATGGCAACATTTCATTTTTTTGATGGCTGAGTAGTATTCTGTTGGATATATACCACATCTTCTTTATCCATTCATTTGTTGATGGACATCTGGACTCTTTCCATAGTTTGTCTATATTTGGCATTGTTGCTATAAACATTGGGGTGCAGGTGCCCCATAAGATCACTACATTTGTATCTGTAGGATAAATACCCAGTAGTTCAGTTGCTGGGTTGTAGGGTAGCTCTATTTTCAAGTTTTTGAGAAACCTCCATACTGTTTCCAGAGTGGCTGTACTAGCTTGCATTCCTACCAACAGTGTAAGATGGTTCCCCTTTCTCTGCATCCTCACCAACATCTGTCATTTCCTGACTTGTTAATTTTAGCCATTCTGACTGGTGTGAGGTGGTATCTCATTGTGGTTTTGGTTTGTTGTTGTTGTTGTTGTTTTTTAAAAATTTTATCTGTCTATTCATGAGAAACACAGAGAGGCAGACACACAGGCAGAGGGAGAAGCAGGCTCCACACAGGGAGCCTGATGCAGGACTCAATCCCGGGACCCAGGATCACTCCCTGAGCCAAAGGCAGACACCCAACTGCTGAGCCACCCAGGCGTCCCGTCCCATGTGGTTTTGATTTGTATTTCCCTAATGCTAAGTGATATGGAGCACTTTTTCATGTATCTGTTGGCCACCATTTGTGTGTCTTCTTTGAAGAAATGTCTGCTCGTGTTTTCTGCCCATTTCTTGATTGGATTATTTGTTCTTTGGGTTTTGAGTTTAATAAGTTCTTTATAGATTTTGGGTACTAGCTCTTTATCTGATATGTCATTTGCAAATATCTTCTCCCATTCTGTAGGTTGCATTTTGGTTTTGTCGACTGTTTCCTTTGCTGTGCAGGAGCTTTTTATCTTGATAAAGTCCCAGTAGTTCATTTTTGCCCTTGTTTCCCTTGCCTTTGGAGATGTGATTAGCAAGAAGTTGCTTGGCAAGGGTCACAGAGGTTGCTGCCTGTGATCCTCCTCTAGGATTGTGATGGATTCCTATCTCACATTTAGGTCTTTCATCCATTTTGAGTCTATTTTTGTGTATGGTTTGAAAAAATGGTCCAGTTTCATTCTTCTGCATGTGGTTATCCAATTTTCCCAACCTCATTTGTGGAAGAGATTGTCTTTTTTCCATTGGACATTCTTTCCTGCTAGGTCGAAGATTAGCTGACCACAGAGTTGAGGGTCCATTTCTGAGTTCTCTGTTCTATTCAATTGATCTATATGTCCGTTTTTGTGCCAGCTGATGATTTCAGCTTTGTGATAAAGCTTGACATCTAGAATTGTGATGCCACCAGTTTTGGTTTTCTTTTTCAGCATTCCTTTGGCTATTCAGGGTCTTTTCTGGTTCCATATAAATTTTAGGATTATTTGTTCCAGCTCTGTGAAATAAGTTGTTGGTATTTTGATAGGGATTGCATTGAATGTATAATTTGCTCTAGGTAGCATAATTCTTTTAATATATTGTCGCCAGCCAAAGTAATTTAGTTATGCCTGGGACCCTTTGAGCTGTATAGCACTAAAGCCTTTCCTTTAGTTCTGTTCCTGTAAAAGTGTGACTCTTTCTGAGGATCTCAGTAAAAAAACAAACAAACAAACAACTCTTTCTAAAAATCAGAACTGTAAAAAGCCACACAAAGACTGTAGTGGGCATTTGGGTTGCTTCTAGCTTTTCACTTTTGTAAAGAAGACTGAAAAACAGCCTTGTACATATTTGTAAGTCTCTCTGATTAACATAAAATTGAAATAATATTCCTTATTCAAGGTTCTATCATACTAAGTCTCTTGAAAATTCATCTTCCCTGAATCATTTCAGATCTTCGAAGCTTTTCTCAATTCAAATGAGCTCTTCCAGTTTGTAATGACTACATTGGATGGCCTGGAAAATCTGAAACATCCCTGCACCCAGAAATCGGCAGGAGAATTGCTGATAACAATGGTGAAAAATGCAGAGTCCCGATTTGAGAAGGTAAAAAGCTCAGTTTCCTGGGTTTGAAATATCAGCAAAACCCCTCCCCTCCTGTACCTGCTGCGGTGTCTTCTGCTGCTCCTGTTCAGCAGAGAGTAACAACTGAAGGGGCCCCGAGCCCATGAGTCTGTGAGACTTCCATTCAATAAGCATGTAATAAACAGTCATCAATGGGGATCCCTGGGTGGCTCAGTGGTTTAGCGCCTGCCTTCGGCCCAGGGCGTGATCCTGGAGTCCCGGGATGGAGTCCCACGTCAGGCTCCCGACATGGAGCCTGCTTCTCCCTACGCCTGTGTCTCTGCCTCTCTCTCTCTCTATGTCTATCATTAAATAAATAAATGAATAAATCTTTAAAAAATTAAAAAAATAAATAGTCATTGAATATGCAACTAGAGATGGATAGTTTTAAAATCCAAGGTGTGCTCCATATTTTCCAAAACAGTATAGTTTGGAAGGAAGATATAATTAGCACTTATGAGAATGGTAACTTCAATTTAGATCCCCATCCAGGTTAATTAAAGATATAAAACTTTAAAAAAATCAAGCCATAAGCAATCTTTGAAGGAGGCCAACTTAACTTAGTAAGCTTAAGATCAACAGATTTTATTTAAATGTTTCTAATGTTGACACATCAAGAAATAAAAATATAATTATATCACCTAGAAATATTATAGGACATACTGAAAGAGATAAAAGGGCTGAAAATAGTAGTCCCTGGAGAGCATATTTGGAGACTAGGCAGGAGAGAGCTTGGAATACCACTGGACTTTTTAAAGCTTGGAATACCACTCGACTTTAAATTGATACATATTACACTTTGATAAAAAATAAAATTAATTTTATTTATTTATTTTAAAGATTTTATTTATTTATTCATGAGAGACACACAGAGAGAGGCAGAGACATAGGCAGTGAGAGAAGCAGGCTCCATGCTGGGAGCCGAATGCGGGACTCGATCCCGGGACCCCAAGATCAAGCCCTGGGCTGAAGTCAGGTGCTTAACCGCTGAGCTATGCAGGCATCTCAAAATTTAATTTTAAAATGATGAAAACCCACCTGTAACTTACTAAAATAACAAAGATGGAAAAAAAAAAACAATGTGATGAGAACATAGTGAGATGGGCCCTTCTATCAGTTGGATGCTTTCAGCTGTAAAAACCACCATTCTGAGAAGCTTATGCATAATTTAAGTTTAAAGTGCTATCTTTGGGGTGCCTCGGTGGTGCAAGTAGGTTAAGCATCAGACTCTTAGTTTCAGCTCAGGTCATGATCTCAGGGTCATGAGATTGAGCCCCACATCAGGCTCTGTGCTCAGCATGAAGTCTACTTGAGATTCTCTCCCTCTCCCTCTGCTCCTTTCCCACCTCTGCACATGCACCACCCTCTCCATCTCAAATAAATAAATCTTTATAAATTAAGAGTTTCTCTTCTAGTTTAAGAAGTCTGGAAGCAACATATTTTCTAGGATTGGTTCAGCAACTCCACAGTGTTATAAAAGAGCCAGGGGCTTTTCCATCTGCCACTGTGCCTGTTCATGTAGTCATAAGGTGCTCACAGCAGTTACAGACTTGATGAGCAAATAAGATTATATCCAGCAAAGAAGAAATGTTGCCTTCCTTTTTGTCCCTTGAATCGGGGGGAAAGTGTTTCCCAAAAGCCTCCAGTACATTTTACCCCATGTTTCATAATGCTAAAATTACATCACATGCCAGCTTAAGCCAGCTTCTGGCAACTGGGCATAATGACCATTTTATTACAATGGTGTTGAGGACTGCCTCTCTGAGAAGATGACATTTCCACAGAGACTTAAAGCCCTGAGTCTATGAGTGGGCTTAATGGGCCAAGCAGAAAAATGGACCAAAGCCCAATGGTCCCTGTTTCCTTTACCTGAGTATGGAAGGCAAAGGAAACTTTGGGTGGAAGGCAAGTATGAACTCTAGCATTCTCAGAGTCAGGGTAGAATAAAATCCCAACTTCTTTGTAACACTTTTACTAGTTTGGTTATTATAAAATCAATACATAGGAGCACCTGAGTGGCTCAGTTGGTTAAGCGTCTGACTTTGGCTCAGATCATATGATCCTGGGGTCCTGGGATCAAGCCCCAGCATTGGGCTCCCTGCCTAGCAGGGAGTCTGCTTCTCCTTCTGCCTCTGCCTTTGTCCCTCCTCTCTGATCTGTCTCTTGCTCTCTCTCAAATAAAATCTTTAAATACAATCAATACATAGCCATCGAGAAGTTTTATCCCTCCCCTCTGATCTGTCTCTTGCTCTCTCTCAAATAAAATCTTTAAATAAAATCAATACATAGTCATCGAGAAGTTTTACTTTATTTTATTTAAATTCAATTTGCCAACATATAGTATGACACCCAATGCTCATCTCATCATGTGTGTTCCTTAATGCCCATCACCCACTTACCCCATCCCTCTACCCACTTTCCCTTCTGCAACCCTTTGTTTCCCAGAGTTAGGAGTCTCTTATGGTTTATCTTCCTCTAATTTTTTGTCACTCAGTTCCCCTCCTTCCCTTATGGTCCCTTTCATTATTTCTTATATTCCACATATGCGTGAAACCATATGATAATTGTCTTTCTCCGACTGACTTATTTCACTCAGCATAATACCCTCCAGTTCCATCCACATCGATGTTAATGGTAGGTATTTATCATTTTTTGAAGGCTGAGTACTATTCCAGTGTGTGTGTGTGTGTACGTGTACACACACCACATCTTCTTTATGCATTCATCTGTTGAAGGACATCCTGGATCCTTCCACAGTTTGGCTATTATGGACATTGCTGCTATGAACATTGGGATGCAGGTGTCCTGTCGTTTCCCTACGTCTGTATCTGTGAGGTAAATACCCAGTAATGCAATTGTTGGGTCATAGGGTAGCTCTATTTTCAAGTTTTTGAGGAACCTCCACACTGTTTTCCAGAGTGGCTGCACCAGCTTCCATTCCTACTAACAGCGCAATAGGGTTCCCCTTTCAGGAGAAATTTTTAAAATATGTAAGGAAAAATTAATATTCTATAATTCAAGTTCACATTATTAATATCTTTGTATTAAGTTCTTCTGAATAATTTTATATACACCTACATACACTCAGATATATTTTAAGTAGGTTTTTTTGTTTGAGAGAAAAAGAGACTGGAGGGAGGAGCAAAGGGAGAGAGTCTTTTTTGTTTTTAAAGATTTTATTTATTTATTCATGACAGAGAAACGCAGAGACACAGGCAGAGGAAGAAGCAGGTTCCCTGCAGGGAGTCCAATATGGGACTCGATCCCAGGACCCTGGGATCACAACCTGAGCCAAAGGTAGATACTCAACCCTTGAGCCACCCAGGTGCCCCTGGAAGAGAGAATCTGAAGCAGACTCCATGATGAACATGAAGCCCAATGTGGGGCTTGATCTCACTACCCATGAGATCATGACCCAAGCCAAAACCAAGAGCGGGACACTCAACGAACCCAGGTGCCCCTTAAATAGTTATGATAAACTTCTTCTAAATACTAAGCACTCTTGTCGTCCCCAGGACCTTTCAGAAATAGCCACAGTATCCTCAGTAACCATCTTTGTCCCATAGGATTAAGGTCTTAATGATTTGTTTTCCTTCTTCAGGTGCCAGAAATTATGGGAGTTATCTGTGCCCGCCTATCCATAATCAGCCAGCCAAGAGTCCGACGACAAATCATAAATACTGTGAGTCTGTTTATCTCCAGGCCTAAGTACACAGATATAGTGATTGGCCACCTTCTGTGTCATCCAGTACCATATGACAGGTAACAGAACCTGGTACAGCCTCTGAATTAAACTGGGGTATGTGACACAGCCCCCGTATTGTGGAACATGATCATTCTCAAAAATCTAATGATATTCTTGTAGAATAGATAAGATATAGTCAGATACTTGCAATATAAGTCAGAATATAGGGATCCCTGGGTGGCGCAGAGGTTTAGCGCCTGCCTTTGGCCCAGGGCGCGATCCTGGAGACCCGGGATCGAGTCCCACGTCAGGCTCCCTGCATGGAGCCTGCTTCTCCCTCTCCCTCTGCCTGTGTCTCTGCCTCTCTCTCTCTGTGTGACTATCATGAATAAATAAATAAAATCTTAAAAAAAAATAAGTCAGAATATAATGCATAAACATAAGGAAACAATCCAACAAATCCAGAATAAAGAACATTTTATAAGTCATTTGGACTGAACTCTTCAAAAAAGCTAATGTCATGAAAGAAAAAATGTGCTGGCACATTATTCTAAGTAAAAAGACACTGAAGAGATTTAACCAAATGCAATATGTGAACCTGATTGGATTCTGGATGAAAATAAAAGGTATAAAAGAAAATTTTAAGAAAATGTAGGGTTGTCTGGGTGGCTCATCCACCATGCTTTTTTAAGATTTGTGGCTTTTAGGGATCCCTGGGTGGCGCAGCGGTTTGGCGCCTGCCTTTGGCCCAGGGCGCGATCCTGGAGACCCGGGATCGAATCCCACGTCGGGCTCCCGGTGCATGGAGCCTGCTTCTCCCTCTGCCTGTGTCTCTGCCTCTCTCTCTCTCTCACACTGTGTGCCTATCATAAATAAATAAAAATTAAAAAAAAAATTAAAAAAAAAAAAAGATTTGTGGCTTTTAGAGTTGGAGGCACCCTGGAAGTTCCAGGAAATCTCTTCTGAGGAAGGCAGTGAGGCACTAGGAGAAGGTTCTAGGCCTCTACTCCCTTCAATCAGATTGACATCTTTCTTTTTTTCTTTTTTTAATGTAAGCTGTACTCCCAACATGGAGCTCAAACTCATGATCCCAAGATTGAGTTGCAACTGAGCCAACCAGATGCTCCAGAGTGGCATTTCTTTTTGTCTCCTTTGTATGTTGTGATTCTGGGTAGTTATTGTATCTTAGCCTTAAACTGTTTGAAAACTGCTTTCAGTGAATGGTTTCTCACAGTGTCTTGGTGTAGTGCTGAAATTTTATTTTATTTTATTTTATTTTTGCTGATTTTGATTGGTTTAAGTTGAATTTAGATGCTCTACCACTAAATCAAATAAAGGAAGATTTTTACTCATCCAAAGAAAAAAATGAGTTTATATATACATATATATGTGTATATATATATATATATATATATATATATCTTTTTTTCTTTTTAAATATTCTTTTGGGCATCTTACTGACTCAGCCGGTAGAGTATGCAGCTCTTGATCTCAGGGTTGTAAGTTCAAGCTCCACATTGGGTGTAGAGATTACCTAAAAATAAAATATTTAAAATAAGTTAATTACAATAAAATAAAATATTCTTTTATATGTTTCTCTAATATGTTACTGTTGATCTTTACTACTTGCTTCAGCTTATCTATACTAGATTCTTATATGAAATATATGATTTAGTACAAAATATTAAATATACTTAGAAATATACTCAGTTATTTTAAAGTATAACTTTAGCATTATTTATTGTTTGTATTTGTTCTAACTCTTGGATGACTTTGAGAGCCTACTGCTTTAGATCATATGAGAATTGTGGAATCTCCTAGAAATGGAAATGGCATAGTCAGGAGACTTCATTTTTATTATATTTTTGGTCATTTACCTGAAGTCTGTTCGTTGGTTTACATGCCAATTGAGGTGATTGTTCTTAGGAGTCTCTCAAAGCATCTGCCATTTGCAAGGTGCTGTTTGCCTGGGGAAATAAGGGACAGGACATGGATCCTCCCCTGGAGCAGTACACATTCTGGAAGCAGATACAGGTATATAATAAGATTCCAAAGCAAAATAAGAGAGTTGTATGGAAGCTCGTAGAAGGTGACTTAATTAGATGAAAGATTGGGGAAGGATTTCTAAAAGAAGGGCTGTCTCAAGCTGGGTATTTAGTGTCAGTTAGCCAAGTAGAAGATGAGACGGTGAAAAGGGCATTCTAGACAAAAGTAATAGTAAAACAAAACACAAGGAAGATATGAAACAGGTTGATGAATACCCATTCCCAAAGGGATAATGGACAAACAAAAACCATGTCACACCTACAGAATCAGTATCACTGGAGGTAGAACCTGTTCCATATTTTTAACAAACTCTCCACATGATTTTTTTCACACTAAATTTTTTAAACCAGGGATGCCTGGGTGGCTCAGTGGTTAAGCACTGGCCTTCAGCTCAGGGTGTAATCCTGGAGTCCCAGGATTGAGTCCCACATCGGGCTCCCTGCACAGAGCCTGCTTCTCCCTCTGCCTTTGTCTCTGCCTCTCTCTCTCTCTCTGTCTCTCATGAATAAATAAGTAAAATCTTTTTTTTTTTTTTTTTTTAGTAAAATCTTTTTTTAAAAAAGTTTTCTAAACCATTGGCTTATAGGCTAACGTGTATGTTTTCCTAATTCAAATGCATTCCCAGCACAATTACAACTGTGTTCTTTCCAGAAATAATTTTCTACAATCCACTTCCGCAGCTATGAGTCTTTTCAGCATTTCACATTATGTTTCTGACCTTCCCTTTAGGAGTCCTTGAAGACCTTACTTTGTTTTATTCACAGATTAGAATTATTAGAGTTGAGAGTGAAATGTTGGAATAGTCCTTAAGCTTCTCATTTTTTAGAGTGATTCTGATATAGACAGTTGGAAGACCACACTTGCTCTAGTAAAGATACCTAGGTAGATCCTGAAAATAAGAAAATGGATTAAAACCATGAGTAACTCCTCTTCTTCCCCCCATAGTACTCCTCTACAGGGCTTATATAACACTCAGGCCCTACCTTTGAGTCAATGATAGAAGAAAAGTTATTACACACTTTCTTCAAGAAGAGATCTCTTCTAAGGAGAATCAAAGCTTTATTTCTGGGCTTGGACTTGTCCAAAATTTGAGGACCGTAGACTGGATTGAATAAATCTGTCTCTGAATGCCTTCTGTGAGCCTGGCATTGTGCTAGACCTTGAGTGATTCATGGAAGAAAAGCCACCCATCAGATAGACACATACAGAGAACTGAAAGTAGTACATTTAAGATTGAAGCAACCAAAAAAAAAAAAAAAAAAAGATTGAAGCAACCTCTATCCAGGAAAATTCTGAAAAAATATAATAAAAAAAGAAACTTTGAAAGTGTTATGAGAACTCTCATGAGAGACATGGTAAAGCAGCAGCAAAAGCTTCACAGAAGAGATAACATTGGATCCAGACCTGGAAGAGTGTTGATGGGCATGGGAGAGGACAGTTGGAAAGGGCCTTCCAGGTTCAGGAAATAAGGAAAGGTATAGAGCTGTCAGAGTCCATTGTTAGGGGTGCCTGGGTGGCTCAGTCGATTAAATATCTGCCTTTGGCTCAGATCATGATCCCGGGGTCCTGGGATTGAGTCCCACATCTGGCTCCCTACCCAGCGGGGAGTTTGCTTCTCCCTTTACCTGTAGCTCCTCCTGCTTATGCCCACCCCTCTCTCAAATAAATAAAACCTTCTTTTTTTTAAAAAAAAAAAAAAGTCCATTTTTAGTTTGGTAAGGGCAAATGGTCTCGGGTAGCCAGAGCACAGGCATGTGACAGGGAAGTTGTGAGACTAAAAAGGTAAATTAGGACTAATTTTTCCTGAAGTCCACGATGAAGCATAGAACTTGAGATTATAAAACCCTGAGAGTAATTGTAATGAAATTAGATAGTAAGTCTTTTGATACCGTGAAGAACTGAACAGAGAGAGGAAAACCACTTACAGATTGGGTTTCAGATCCTTTTTTTTTTTTTTTTTTTTAATTTTTATTTGTTTATGATAGTCACAGAGAGAGAGAGGCAGAGACACAGGCGGAGGGAGAAGCAGGCTCCATGCACCGGGAGCCTGATGTGGGATTCGATCCCGGGTCTCCAGGATCGCGCCCTGGGCCAAAGGCAGGCGCCAAACCACTGCGCCACCCAGGGATCCCTGGGTTTCAGATTCTAGAAAGATTGTGGTTGGTGTGGGTTTAGGATAAGCCATTCTCCTGAACCCTTCTGTTCTTTGGGATTTCTAGGCATCTGGCTGAGTTGTGGAGAACTCTGGAAGTGGAACTGCCCAGCACCACCTGGATTCTGTGGAGACTCCTGAGGAAGCTGCAGAAATGCCATAATGAGCCCACCCATGAGAAGATGGCCTATGTGGCTGTTGCTGTAAGCCATTGAGCTTTGTCCCTCCAACTTCAGCACAATATGCTCCTTTTCTTGGTGTGACTCATCCAACACCCCTTCTGGAGAGTGTCTCTTTTTTATCCCTCTCAAAGTTTGCTTCTTTCACCCATTTATAAATCCATAATGTCTCTACCAAGGGACTGACATGGAGTGGCTTGGGAGAGTGAAGGAATCACTATGATTTAATGAGTTTGGTTTAATCAATGTAGTTAAATGTTCCCTTATCCTTTAAAAAATATGTATCATCTGGGGTGCCCGAGTGACTCAGTCGATTAACTGTCCAACTCTTGATCTCAGCTCAGGTCTTACCTCAGAGTTGTGAATTCAAGCCCCACATTGGTCTCCACTTCAGGCATGGAACCTACTTAAAATAAAGTAAAAGTAGGGACACCTGGGTGGCTCAGCGGTTAAGCATCTGCCTTCAGCTCAGGTCGTGATCTCGAGGTCCTGGGATTGAGTCCTGAATCAGGCTCCCTGCAGGGGAAAAAAGAAGTCACATAATACAGAAGAATAAGATATAAAAAAGAAAAGGTAAATAAATAAAAATTAAAAAAATAAATAAATAAAATCAGGGGGATCCCTGGGTGGCGCAGCGGTTTGGCGCCTGCCTTTGGCCCAGGGCGCGATCCTGGAGACCCGGGATCGAATCCCACATCGGGCTCCTGGTGCATGGAGCCTGCTTCTCCCTCTGCCTGTGTCTCTGCCTCTCTCTCTCTCTCTCTGTGACTATCATAAATAAATAAAAATTAAAAAAATAAATAAATAAATAAAAAAGAAAAGGTCCTCCGTGAGCTGAGATTGGCAAACTTTTTCTATAAATATTTTAGATTTTTGGGCCACATGCACTCACTCTCTTGCATGCGCTCTCTCTCTGCAAATAAATATAATCTTAAAAAAAAAAAGACTTTTTAAAAAAATCTAAAGACCATTCTTAGCCTAGCTATATCATCTCCCTAAAAATGAACTTTCTAGAAGTGTTTATACATATATAAATATTTTCTATATGTATTTATTTGGTATACTTTTTCCTCCCATTTTTTTCCTTTTAAGTAGCCTTTTTTTTTTTTTTTTTTTTTTTTAAAGAGAGAGAGCTAGCAGGGGGTAGGGCAGAGGGAGAAACAGACACCCCCCTGAGCAGGGAGCCTGACCTGGGGCATGATCCCAGGACCCTGAGATCATGACCTGAGCCGAAGGCACTTAACCAAATGTGCCACCCAGGCACCCCTAGATTTTATTTTATTTTTAATTTTTTTTAATTTGTATTTATTTATGATAGTCACACACAGAGAGAGAGAGAGAGGCAGAGACACAGGCAGAGGGAGAAGCAGGCTCCATGCACCGGGAGCCCGACGTGGCACTCGATCCCGGGTCTCCAGGGTCGCGCCCTGGGCCAAAGGCAGGCGCCAAACTGCTGCGCCACCCAGGGATCCCTAGATTTTATTTTTTAGAGTAGTTTTAGGTTTACACTAAAACTGAACAGAAAGTACAAAGTTTCTGTATACTTTCTATCCCCTACATGCACAGCCTCCCCCACTATCAATATATACTTTTTACTTTATTTTCTTCCCTACCAGTTTATGGTTCAGGTTTCTCTGACCCAAGTTATTATCGTACAGGTTTTTTTTTAGCTTCCAAAGTTATTCTGACATCTCTAATCTGCCATTGTGTCCTCTCCTATTCTCTCTTTTCTTGTGGATTTACACCTTTTTTAAAATCCCTATAATGTTATCTTAGTTTTAGGAGTCAGAGCAGATAAAGGCATATATTTAATCATGTTAGTGTATGAAATTGTATGTATATATTAGTAGGATCAAATTAGATATATTATTTAGTGACCTGCTTTTTAAATTTAACAATATATTAACTACTTTTCATATCAAAATATAAGACTCTGTTATTCTTTTCATAGCTGTATAGTAATTTTTTTTATTAACTTCTTAAAAACAGACAATATGTAACATGGTATAAAACCATTCATTTCGGGATCCCTGGATGGCGCAGTGGTTTAGCGCCTGCCTTTGGCCCAGGGCACGATCCTGGAGACCCGGGATCAAATCCCACATTGGGCTCCTGGTGCATGGAGCCTGCTTCTCCCTCTGCCTATGTCTCTGCCTCTCTCTCTCTCTCTGTGACTATCATAAATAAATTTTAAAAAATTAAAAAAAAAAAAACCATTCGTTTCATTTCCAAGTTTCCTCTTAGTGAACATTTTAACAATTTTCAAACTATGGCCATAAAAACAGTGCTACAATAAATTTAATCATGCATATATAGATTTTGTTATACATATCCAATTATTATTACTTTTATTTTTATTTTTTTAAAATAAAGATTTTATTTATTTAGAGGGAGAGAGAGAACACAGCAGGGAGGAGCAGAAGGAGAGGAAGAGAGAGTCTTAGGGAGAATCTGTGCTGAGACCCCCAACACAGGGCTCAATCTCACAACCTGGGCTGAAACCAAGAGTCAGACTCTTAACTGACTATGCCACCCAGGCACTCTAAGCATCCAACTCTTGATCTCAGATCAGGTCTTGATCACAGGATCGTGGGTTCAAGCCCCACATTAGGTTGCACACTGGGCATGGAGCCTAATTTAAAAAGTAATTAGGATGCCTGGGTGGCTCAGTGGTTGAGCGGCTGCCTTTGCCTCAGGGTGTGATCCCGGAGTCCTGGCATCAATCCCACATGGGGCTCCCTGTGGGGAGCCTGCTTCTCCCTCTGCCTATGTCTCTGCCTCTCTCTGTGTGTCTCTCATAAATAAATAAAATCTTTAATATATATACATATATATACATATACATATGTGTGTATATATAAAACTCATCCATCAAAAATCACTCTCTCTTCCTCTCCCTCTGCCCCTCCCTGCTGTGTTCTCTCTCTCCCTCTAAATAAATAAATAAATCTTAAAAAAAAAAAGAATTAGACACTCAACCAGCTGAGCCACCCAGGTGCCCCTACATCTGAATTTAGATGCCCCTCTCTCTTTGGTAACCTGAAATGACTACTTCATTCCTATTTCTTTTCCTCTGCACTTTCATGTCCCTGCACTGATTACCACTACTGTTCTTCCCATCGAATAGTAGAACCAGAAAGCATGATCTGGCACAAGCAGACATAAAGCAAAAGTAAGGAGTAATGCTAGCAGCTGTCACGCTCTATGGTGTACCTTTTCTACCACAGGCAACAGATGCCCTTTATGAGGTGTTTGTGGGAAACAGGCTCCAAGCAGCTACATTCCGACTCTTTCCTCAGCTTCTCATGACACTGCTCATCCAGATACACCACAGCATCGGTCTCACCATGTCTGATGTCGCCGTTCCAAGTGGCCTGTACACAGAACAGGAAATGTCATCAGAGGTCACCCCTTTGTGGTACTGCCTGTTATGATTTTGTTACCCATCACTTACACTAAGCTCTAGGCACTGTGGTAGACACAGGATAGCCAAGATGTGGTCCCAACCATGGGACAGCTTACAGTCTGCCCTCATGGGACATCAGGATGAAATGCCCAGGAATCACTCTGGGCTCTCACTGGTTGGTTGTCTGATTGTTTTATTGGTGCCAAGATAAACCCAATAGAAATTTTTTTTTTTAATTTATGATAGTCACACAGAGAGAGAGAGAGAGGCAGAGACACAGGCAGAGGGAGAAGCAGGCTCCATACACAGGGAGCCCGACGTGGGATTCGATCCCGGGTCTCCAGGATCGCGCCCTGGGCCAAAGGCAGGCGCTAAACCGCTGCGCCACCCAGGGATCCCCCCAATAGAAATTTAATAGTGCATGACTTTCTTTTAGAGGTAATGCTGTAATGTGGATTATTTAAGAACACCTGACTAAAAGTTAGGGGAACTGAGTTCTAATTCTCATTCATTTAACTAGCTATGTACTCTGGGCAAATCTTCCATTGTTCTGTGCCTTGGTTTTCCTATCTGTAAATCAGGCCAGACTAGGTACTCTTCGAAAACCTTCTAATTTTAGGATTATCTGGTGTTATATCCAGCATACTAGTTCAGTAAGTAGTAGGGATAGTTTATTTTAATTAATCTCTCTACCCCCTGTGGGGCTCAAACTCATGAACTGGAGATCAAGAGTTACATGCTCTACTGAGCCAGTCAGGTACCCCAGTAGTGGAGGTAGTTTACAAAGCACTGTGGGGGCACCTGGATGGCTTAGTTGATTAATCATCTGACTCTTTTTTTAAAAAATGACTTTATTTATTTATTCATAGAGACACAGAGAGAGAGAGGGAGGCAGAGACACAGGCGGAGGGAGAAGCAGGCACCATGCAGAGAGCCTGACTTGGGACTTGATCCAGGGTCTCCAGGATCACACCTTGGGCTGCAGGTGGCGCTAAACTGCTGTGCCACCGGGGCTGCCCAATCATCTGACTCTTGATCTCAGCTCAGGTCTTGATCTCAGGGTTATGAGTTCAATCCCCACATTGAACTCATGCTGGTGGGGAGCTCACTTTGAAAATAAATAAGTAAAATAAAAAATAAAATAAAAAGGAATATGGGTAAACTTTATGGGGGTGTTTTTAAAAGTGGTTTTAAAAAAGCAGTGCATATGGGTTTAGCATCCCATATCATTTGCTTTATTGCAGATTTCAAACTCCCAGGGAAACAAAATCTAATTAGATTTCTTTATGCTAAAAATTTGTGTGAAGGGCCTTTCAAGTTATTAGAGCATTAAGAGTCTTTGGGGAAAAAAAAAAAAAAAAAGAGTCTTTGGGGAAATCTAAAAAGAAGAGAATTACCATCCAGAGCTAGCAATGCATGGCCCTCCTCAGTGAGAGCAGGGTAATTGTGTACTGATAAGTTGGAGGGACCTGTTCTATTCACTTGTTCTGGTTTTATTCAATTTAGCTTCGCCATACAAGCTACAAAGAGTCTCCTCCTCAGAACATTGTGCTGGCAGGAATTCAACATCATGGAAAAGAATAAAGGATGGACCCTCCTGGAAGGAAAAGAATGCCATCTTCAGGGAGTATCTCTCCTTGCTAAGTAAGATTACCTTGCCATGCACACCTGCTCTAAATCAGCATTGCGTTAGGTATTTTTCTCCTTTTTTGTTAAAACAGCAACCAAAGTTGGATAATATCACAGTTTAGGGAAATATCCATAATGCCAGGCAGATTTTTCAGAGTCTTGCCACTGCCATACCATCCTATGCACCTAAAGCTGGGCAGAATCCTCAGAGGGCCCACAGCCCCAGGAAAAATGCAGTCTGGATAGGAGCATTTCTAAGAGGTGCCCTGTTGGGTGTTCTGTTTTGCAGTGCATTGCTGGAAAGAAATCACCTCCTTGCACACAAAGTCATGTACTTGTTGGTCCCTCTTCTTAACCGAGGGAATGATAAACATAAACTCACATCTGCAGGATTTTTTGTGGAGGTAAGATTTGTTAGATTGAGGAAGTCTGTAAAGCAGCAATACCTGCCTTCCTGGGCCCTATCCAACTGGGATCCATTTCAGATGTGGGATAGAAATAGTTTCAGATTCAAGCCTACTGAAATTCTTCTAGTCATATACTCATTATTTAGGCTTCCTTATGTATCTATAGCATAAGCATCACCCCACTTTTGGGGAAGGTGGTTCCCCTCATGAAAAAGGGTTGAAAGGTAACTTCTTTGGCTGATTTCTTGGTTCTTTCAGCTTCTCCAGAGTCCAGTGGCTAGGAGACTGCCCAGCATATACTCCATTGTCCGCTTGAAAGACTGGCTACATCATGGAAATAGAGTCTTCAAATTTCTTGCCCTAAGGGGACTGCGCTATCTTATTAAACACCAGGATATGGTAGGACGGGCCCCCAGACCACTGATTTGTAAGTCACAAATCAAACATACCCCAGAAAGATCCCCAAGCAACTGGTAACAGCCAAGAAGGAAATTGGGTAGCCTAGGAATAGGAACAAGTAGGAGTACATCCCTTTGTATCTTTTAAATTTTATGCCTAGGAAATATGTAAGTACTGACTTAAGTATTTCATGAAATCACAAGAAATAAGTCCAAGTCGCATATATTCATAATATTTGAAACCTACAAATTTTTTCTTTTTTTAAGATTTTATTTATTTATTCATGAGAGACAAAGAGAGAGAGAGGCAGAGACACAGGCAGAGAGAGAAGCAGGCTCCATGCAGGGAGCCTGATGTGGGACTCAATCCTGGGACTCCAGGACACCCTGGACCGAAGGCAGGCACTAAACCGCTGAACCACCAGGGATCCCCCTAAAACCTATAATTTGTATAAGGAAGTACCCTCACTGTCATCACACTATCACAGCCTGGGTGAAATTCAGGTGTCCTTTTATGTCTTGTACCATGTTGCCCTAAGGAGTACATTGGATAGGCCATTATATCTGCTCCTAAGATGTGTATCATCTAAACAAAGATTATTGACATTCATGTTGAAGTAAAGTTCATTTTCTACCAGCCTAGCTAGAAACTAGGCCTGGGTCAGAAGGAAAGATGAATCCCTGGGCCTTCAATTTTTTCACTTGAGTTCAATTTTTTTAATATTTATTTATTTATTTTTAAGATTTTATTTATTTAGGCCAGCCCAGGTGGCTCAGTGGTTTAGCGCCACCTTCAGCCCAGGGCATGATCCTGGAAACCTGGGATTGAGTCTCACCTCAGGCTCCCTACATGGAGCCTGCTTCTCCCTCTGCCTGTGTCTCTGCTTCTCTCTCTCTCTCTCTCTCTCTCTCTCTCTCTGTCTCTCATGAATAAATAAATAAATCTTATAAATAAATAAATAAGTATATATTTGAAACAAAGATGACAGTTGTTAGCATGTTAATTCTGGTTGTTTGGATATACAAATATTTGCTGCCATATTCTATTTACTTTTTACATGTATGTTTTAAACTTTAAAACTCTGAGATTGCTTCCTTTTGGAAGTTTCAGAAGAATATAACCCCAATTCAGAATGGGAAGGACCCTTCAGGGTCCTCAGTCAATTTCTACTTGATTTCTTGGAAGGAATCTTAACTGTCTCTGGATACATTCCATGTTAGAGAACTCACTAGGACCTGAGCTAGCCATCTTATATTTCTCTTGTTGTAAGCAATTCTTTACACTGACCCTAAATCTCTGTCACTTGACCATCCCCACTTGGTCCCATTGCTGCCCAAATGAAGCAACTTAAAACAGCTCTGCCCCCTTCTCTACGATCAGTCCTGCCAATACTGAGAGGGCAGTCATGCCCTCTTCTCTGTTCTTAACTAGCCAGTGCTACCAAACATTGAACAAGCACCACGTACTAGATAAAGGTGGGGAGCCCTACTTTGGTACCAGATAAAGTGCTATCAAGAGGGTGATGGTGCACTCCTTTGGGCACACAGAGGGAAGACATCAGGAGCCTGTTGCCATGCATCTTAGACCTCTTATGTGAAACCGACGAGAAGATTGTTTTGTTGGCCATCCAGATACTCCTGCAACTCGTGGGGACAATGGATTTCACCACCCTGACGGCCATGATGAAGACCCTGTTCACCCTATTTGGTGATGTAAGACAATGAGAGAGGAGAAGCTTTCCTAGGGGAGGGTAATTGGCATAACAGAAAATAGAAATTGGGATAGTAATAAATATACTCTATTTTATTTGTTTTTAAGATTTTTATTTATTCATGAGAGACACACAGAGAGAGAGTGAGAGAGGGGCAGAGACATAGGCAGAGGGAGAAGCAGGCTCTATGCAGGGAGCCTGACGTGGGACTCAATCCCAGGTCTCCAGGATCACGCCCTGGGCTGAAGGCAGCACTAAACCGCTGAGCCACCCGGGATGCGCAATACACTCTATTTTATATAGTACTTTTTATGTTCACAGCACTTTCAAATCTCCTCTCTGAAGACCCTTCCAGGTAACTTGTGATGTTAGTAGGACTGGTGTTATTGTTTGCCAGACTAAATAAAAAACAGTTGTAGAGACTTGCCAATGTACCACCCTGATCATGGGATGAGGAAGAAGTTTGTATAAGAAAAGACATCTTTCAAGGAACACTCAGGACTGGGTCCCCATCCCAAATCCCAAAGATTAAAAACAAACAAACAAGCAAACAAACAAACATGGAGCACAATGAACCATATCCTTGAAAGAGTCAAGTATGGCAAGGCTGGAATTCTGAATCTCAGCAAAACAGCTTGTGTGAATGGTTAATACTAGTATCAGGCACAAGCTGTGCTGACTACATTTCTCATTTGTGGAGCGAGAGAAGAACCAGTACTACAAAGCACCAGGTCTTGCCATCTTTATATACATTTGGCTTCTTGTCCTCAGCTACCTACAGCTAACTAGCCTCATGTTAGGACTGATGTTTCAACCAACAAGTTCAGCATGAACACTTTCAGTGACTTGCTTCCCTTTGGATACTCCCTTTGTAGGTGAGATCTGATGTTCATCGTCTCTCCATGACCCTGTTTGGAGCATCCATAAAGTCTGTGAAATACACAGATAAGAAGGGTGTAGAGAATCAAGTCCTGGACAGCTTGGTCCCACTACTTCTGTATTCTCAGGATGAAAATGATGCAGTAGCTGAGGTAATGCCTTTGTCAAGTTCTTTCAGGCCTGAATAACTTCTAGTCCAGAGCCAAATCTGCAAATAAGCATTCATATCTTTGAAGGCAGGGACTTTGTGGTACCATCTTTTTTTTTTTTTTAAAGATTTTATTTATTTATTCATAGAGACAGAGAGAGAGGCAGAGACACAGGCAGAGGGAGAAGCAGGCCATGCAGGGAGCCTGATGTGGGACTTGATCCGGGGTCTCCAAGATCACGCCCTGGGCTGCAGGTGGCGCTAAACCACTGCGCCACCAGGGCTGCCCTGTGGTACCATCTTTATTTACTATTTCCTCTAGCACAAGCTATCTTTCAAATATTTTGCCTAAGTGAATTGTGTGAAAAATCTTACTCCTTATTTCTGTATAGCAAATTATGGCCCTTTGTGGGTAAGAACAATATTTAAACCTTTTTGCAGCCCCACCCCAATATTTAGCCTAGCACAGAGCCTAAATACAGTGCCAAATGCAGCAAACTCTTTTTGTTGATGACAGTGACAGTATTTCATTATCTGTCTTCTTGTATTCAATAACTGCCTTCTGGCCTTTAGACAAATAGACTTGTATTGAGGGCTAAGTCATAAATAGCTTCTCTGACAATCTAGGGAAGCTTCTATATCTCCTTAATATTTTGGGAGTTTCTGCCATAGAGTTGTGCATGGGATGTCATCATCTTGAGAACTGTCCCATACCTCAGGAGCCTGTCCATTCCAGTGTGTTATGACCACTAGTTACAGCAGACCAGAGGAATGTTTAGACCACAATGATTCTGGAAAAATGCTAGAGCTTTCCCCTACTTAAGTTCCCCATTACAGAAATGAAAGCAGGATCGATAACAAGATTTAAGATTATGGTTGGCGGGGATCCCTGGATGGCTCAGCGGTTTAGCGCCACCTTCAGCCCAGGGTCTGATCCTGGAGTCGTGGGATCAAGGCCCATGTCTGGCTCCCTGTGTGGAGCCTGCTTCTCCCTCTGCCTGTGTCTCTGCCCCCGCCCCCACCTGTGTCTCTCATGAATAAATAAATAAAATCTTAAAAAAAAAAAAAAGATTATGGTTGGCCCTGGTATCTTAATGTAGGGGAAGTATTATGGTCTTGTAACCAAAACTATGAAATATGTCAGACCCCAATAAAGTATAGAGTAGAGCTTCCAAACCAAGAGATAGAAAAGAATGCCCTATAGGGGTCACAGATATTTGGATGCATTGATACCCATCTCACCCCCTTGACCCGTCAGCCCTTATCATCAAGTAAGGCATAGAGCAGCCAAGGCTCTGCACTTACTTTCTTTCAAACCTTGAATGATTCCTAACTTTGTCTTCAAAGCTCTTCAGAGGGTATTCTAAGCAGAGAGGTGAAATCTAACATTGAACAGGTTAGGAATCACTAACACAGGCAGCCCCGGGTGGCTCAGCGGTTTAGCACTGCCTTCAGCCCAGGGCATGATCCTGGACCTAGGATCGAGTCCCATGTCAGGCTCCCTGCATGGAGCCTGCTTCTCCCTCTGCCTGTGTCTCTGCCTCTCTCTCTCTCTCTCTGTCTCTCATGAATAAACAAAATCTTTAAAAAAAAAAATGGAATCACTAACACAGAGAACCAAATCTACCACTCATGTAAAAAATAAAACAGGAATAAATCATGTACCTATCCTCAGTTGAATTCCCCCGACAGCTATCATCCTGAATTTTGTTATCACTTCTGCGGTAATATTTGTTCATGTTTTACAACTTTATATGTAGAAAAAAAATCTTTGTATCTTGTATCATTTATAAATCTCTTAGCAACTTGCTCGAGCTTTTTTTGCTTATTTAGCATTGTAAGATTTGCCCACGTTGTGGGCTCCAGTTCATTTATTCTAACTGCTGTATAGAATTCTATCTTGAAGATATCCTCACACTTCTCCCATGCTCCTATTCTTGAACATTTAATTGTCTCTAGTTCTTCATTGTTACAGTGCTGCAGTAAGCATTCTTTACGTATTCCTTTGTGGACCTATGTGAGAGTTTCTTGAGGGAATAAACCCAGAAGTAAACTATCTGGGTATCTTTAACTTTACTAGATATTTACAAATAAACAAAGTAGCTGAACTAACTTGTATTCCCATCAGTTCCCAAAGGAATTTTAATGGCCCAAATCTAGTGGACCTGGGATAAGATACTTGCTTGAATTGAATACTCTTAAGTGGTGGTATGTGGTACATGGGAGGCATTCTGAGAGCCGTGGATAGAGAAGCCCACTTACTAAATTTTGCTCAAGCATCTGGATTGGGAAGAGATCAGTACTGTCCAGAATTCCTTCCAAGCCAGAGATTCCACAAGGACTATGAGAAGAGGAGCTACACTTCCCTATGTGAAGTGACAGAAGAATGAAATGGGAGCAGCAAGTAGATGGAGGAGCCCTGCCTCTTAGCGCATGGAGTAGTGGGAACCCCTGCCCCAATCTCTGTTCTGGTGTTACACTTTTACCTTAGACCAGTGGTTTCTACATCCTCCCCACAGCTCTGCAGGCTTCATGGGTCCCTTTCAGGGGGATTGTTTAGGGAAATTGAAGGAGGGCAGGACTCTGGTTTCTCTCTATCCCTGCCCTCACTTTAGCCAGTTCTTTTTGAAGGAAGGTTACCTCAGCTAAAAAATGTTTGAAAACGCTGATCTCTGATAATCCTTTTCATAGGAAAGCAGGCAAGTCCTAACTATATGTGCCCAGTTCCTGAAGTGGAAGCTGCCCCAAGAAGTGTACTGCAAAGATCCCTGGTACATCAGCCCTAGTGAAGCTGGAACAGTCTGCAAATTCTTTGTATGTGAGCGATACTGGCTTTGTTAACTCTCATATGCTTGCATGCTTAGTTTTTCTGATGTAGTTTTTTTTTTAATTTTTTATTTATTTATAATAGTCACATAGAGAGAGAGAGAGAGAGGCAGAGACACAGGCAGAGGGAGAAGCAGGCTCCATGCACCGGGAGCCCGATGTGGGATTCGATCCCGGGTCTCCAGGATCGCGCCCTGGGCCAAAGGCAGGCGCCAAACCGCTGCGCCACCCAGGGATCCCTCTGATGTAGTTTTTAATGGAGGAACACGACATAAAGGAAACATTTACCATCCCTTTTGACATCAGCAGCTGATATCCATGAACCATCTTGTATTGGGAAGCTATTTCTCTAGTTTCCTCCCAACTGAGTCACAGACTTACTTTCTATTACCACCTTTCTTCATAAAAAAAAAGACTCTCTCTTGGATTCTTGGGAGCCCCACTAACCTGAGTCAGAGGCTATGGAGTCAGGCTGATAGTATGTGCTGAAAAAACTATTTATGAAGTGAATTGAAATGGAGTTGTGTATTGCCTTTACAATGCCTACTATGAAGAGCCCAGGACTGGCTGTTCCCATGGGTCTTCCGTATGGGTACCTGCTTAGGACCTAACGTGGGCTCCTCTGATCAAACTTAACAGGGCTAGGAAGCCCCATTATACCACTGTGTCAGGCTTTCCACTAAGAATTATCTCTCTGACATGTACCCAAGTGTTTATCTGAGGCATTGATGACAGTATTTACTGCAAAAATTCAGTGCTCTCAATGTATAAGATTTTAGATTGTCCATGTAACATCATAAGAGCTATGGGAATAGATCCCGACTGTCCTCCTCCTATCTTCGAGCAGCCTATCTTTGTAACAGAATCACTGAGAGGTACATTTATTCATCCAGTAAGCCCAATACATCCGGTGTGCAACAGGCAGTGGAGAACCCAAAAACATGCCAAAGATAAGAACTTCCTAAGGGAGCTTGCTAGCTAGTAAGGGAGATAAAACCTCTGTGGAAAATGAAATAGAAACTCAAGGTGGAAAATGGTATGTGCCAAGAGAGGGGTACTTGCAGAAATGCTCAGAGCAGAGTGGAGGCAATAGTAGGCGTGCGTGGGTGGCTCAGTTGGTTAAGTGTCTGCCTTGGGCTCAGGTCATGATCCCAGGGATCGAACTCCACATTGGGCTCCCTGCTCAACAGAGAGTCTGCTTCTCCCGCACCCTCTTGCCTTTCCCCCTACTTGTGCTCTTTGGTTCTCTCTCCCTGTCAAATAAATAAATAAAATCCTCAAAAAAAAAAAAAAAAAGTCGAGAGTGACCTGGGAAGAGCCGATAGGCGATAGGAAGGCAGAGTTCAAGGCAGAGCTGAGTGAACGGAGAAAACTTAGATCAGAGAAGTGGAGATGGACATTAGAAGCACACCAGGGACAATCTGCAGCATGAGTGGGTGTGAACATGGTGCATCCAGAGGACGTAACTTTGTCTAAGGACTTGTTATTGTGGTGTAACATTCATTAAGCAACTGCAGTTATTAATTCAAGCACCATATTCTATGCGTCCTATGTCTAACATCGTCCCTGGCTCTGGAAACTAAGTGAGGCTGACAAAAACAGTGGTGTACTTCACTCCTTTCTACTCTTACTTTTTTCCCCACTTAGGGAAAAAAATGCCAGGGGAAAGTTAACCTCCTAGCCCAAACATTGATGTTCTCCAAGAATGCAAAACTTCCTATCAGAAGAGCAGCAGTCTTATTTGTAGGTATAAACAATCCTTTCATTTCTACAGTCACTTTATCCTATATTTTCACAAATTGTGTTGTTGAGTATCCCCGTTGTTTATGAAGATGACCTTGAAAACACTCTTTTGGAGAAAAGGGCTGTTATCTATAGGTAACAGGCACTTGGAAGGCAAGTTTTTAGAATCTGTCTAATCATCAAAAGGCCAGTTCTACCAACTGCTCAGAGTCAAAGCCAGACCACAGCCTTACTGACTTTATCCTGCACTTAGGACTGTTGTTAAAGTATGTGGATTGCAGCGAGCTCAGGACGAAGGGCACTGACTGGATAGAGAATGGTAAGTAATAACACATTTGGATTTGGTTTGGGGTAGGATCTGAGGCAGTGACTGGGGGCAGGCTCTCTGACAGAGGTTAGAGCTTGGGAACCAGAGAGCCTGACTTTTGCAGTAATAAAGACCTTGGAGACAGTGAATGACGGTCTCCTCCCAGTTCAATTCCCCTTATTAGGAAAGGACATGACACTATTTGTTTGGAAACCAGCTTTGCTGAGTGTCTCAGGAACAAGTCCTGATTTTACCTAGAAATACCATCTTACTAAGTTCTGATGATAGCTCACGAGTACCTCAGAGATGACTACAACACTCTTTTCTATAAGCAGTTGTCCTGTGAAGTGGCAGGACTTGGCAGTACAGAGGTTTATAGTCCTATAAGGTAGCCATCATGCAAATGGTTTTCTGGATTGTCAGTGAGTGGAAGTTTCTATAACTATACAGCTTTGAGGATTTAGCACTCAAAGAATTATTTATTCCCACTTGAAAAGTAGTCATACAATTAGAAAATGCTGTAAAATGCCAAGCCTCACAACCCAAAAGTATGTACTATGAGAACCAAATTAAAATCCTGGGGGCCCCTGGCTGGCTCAGTTGGTAGAGCATGAGACTCTTAATCTCAGATTGTGAGTTCAAGCTCCATGTTGGGTATAAAGATTACTTAAAAATAAAATCCTTAAGCGGTGCCTGCATGGCTCAGTTGGTTAAGCAACTGACTTGGTTTCAGTTCAGGTTGTGACCTCATGGTTGTGATCTCATGGGATCATAACTATGGGATTGAGTCCTGCTGCAGGCTCCATGCTCAGTGGGGAGTCCGCTTCCCTTCTCTCTCTGCCGCTCCTCCCATGTGTGCGGCTCTCTCTCTCTCTCTCTCAAATAAACAAATTAAAAAAAAAAAAAACTTATCCTGAAAAGTTCACTGCTTTTATTTATTTATTTATTTATTTATTTATTTTAAAGATTTTATTTATTTATTCATGAGAGACACACAGAGAGAGGCGGAGACACAGGCATTAGGAGAAGCAGGCTCCATGCAGGGAGCCCAACAGAGAACTCATCCCGGGTCCCCAGGATCACACCCTAGGCTGAAGGCGGCGCTAAACCGCTGAGCCACCCAGGCTGCCCCAGTTCACTGCTTTTAAAATAAAAATATGTAACTGATAAAATAGCCAGAAGCTGGACCTATTTAAGAAAGATTATGAGAGGGGCATCTGAGGCTCAGTTAAGCATCTGCCTTTGGCTCAGGTCATGATCTCGGGGTCTTGCAATCGAGCCCAGCATTGGGCTCCCTGCTCGTGGGAGTCTACTTCTCCTTCTCCCTCTGCCCCTCCTCCACTCATGCTCTCTTGCTATCTCTCTCCCTCTCTCTCTCTCTCAAATAAATAAATAAATATTTTTTTAAAAAAATTTTAAAGAAAGATTATAAGAGGGGTGCCTCACTGGCTCTGTCACTGGAGTGTGCAATTCTTGACCTTAGAGTTGTAGGCTTGAGCCCCACACTGGGTGCAGAGACTACTTAAAAATGAAATCTTTGGGCAGCCCCAGTGGCCCAGAGGTTTAGCGCCACCTTCGGCCCCAGGTGTGATCCCAGAGACCGGGGATCAAGTCCCACATCAGGCTCCCTGCATGGAGCCTGCTTCTCCCTCTGCCTGTGTGTCTGCCTCTGTGTGTGTGTGTGTCTGTCATGAATAAATAGATAAAACCTTTTTTTTAAAAATGAAATCTTTGGGACGCCTACATGGCTCAGCAGTTGAGTGCGCCTGCCTTCAGCCCAGGGCATGATCCTGGAGTCCCGGGATCAAGTCCCACATCGGCCTCCCTGCATGGAGCCTGCTTCTCTCTCTGCCTGTGTCTCTGCTTCTCTCTCTCTCTCTCTCTGTCTCTCATGAATAAATAAAGTCTTAAAAAAAAAAAGAAATCTTAAAGAAAAAAAAAATTATGCAAGAGATGCCTAGCTAGCTCAGTCAGTATAGCATGCAACTCCTGGTCTCAAGGTCATAAGTTTGAGTACCACATCAGAGGTAGAGTTCACTTAAAATATTAATTAAATTAAAAAAAGAGAGAGAGAGACCTGGGTGGCTCAGTGATTGAGCGTCTGCCTTTGGCTCAGGTCATGATCCTGGGATCCCAGGATCGAGTCCTGCATCAGGCTCCCTGTATGGGAGCCTGCTTCTCCCTCTGCCTATGTCTCTGCCTCTCTCTGTGTGTCTCTCATGAATAAATAAATAAATAAATAATTTTTTAAAATAAAAAGAAAAAAAAGAAAAAGGAAAAATTATTTGTGTAAAAAAATTATAAGAGGTATTAACTAGGGCAGCCTGGGTGGCTCAGCGGTTTGGCACCTGCCTTCGGCCCAGGGTGTGATCCTGGAGACCCGGGATCGAGTCCCACATCAGGCTCCCTGCGTGGAGCCTGCTTCTCCCTCTGCCTGTGCCTCTGCCTCTCTCTGTCTCTCATGAATAAATAAAAGAAAATCTTTAACAAAAAAAAAAAAAAAAGAGGTATTAACTAGATTTGTTGTAGTGGTGATCATTCTGCAGTATATACAAATATCAAATTATACTTAATAAAATTTTTTTTTCAATCATATGATCCTATAACATGGATATGCTATACTTTATTAAACTAATTTCTTAGTATTTCTAATCTTGGATGTTTTCCATTATTTTTTAAAGATTTATTTCTTTCTTTCTTCGTGAGAGACACACACAGAGAGGCAGAGACATAGGCATAGGGAGAAGCAGGCTCCCTGCAGGGAGCCCGATGTGGGACTCATGTGAGACTCGATCCCAGTACCCCAGATCACACCGCAAACCACTGAGCTACCCAGGTGCCCCCATTTTTGTTATTTTTAAGTAACACTGGAATGAACATTCCTGTACCTATTTCTCCTTATTTTCATAGGTTAAATTCCTAGCAGTGAGATTGATAAGTCAAAGTATATATTTACTTAAAGGGTTTGATACACGTTGCCAAACTTCCCTATAAAAAAGGGATATCGGGCAGCCCCGGTGGTGCAGCGGTTTAGCGCCACCTGCAGCCCGGGGTGTGATCCTGGAGACCTGGGATCGAGTCCCACATAGGGCTTCCTGCATGGAGCCTGCTTCTCCCTCTGCCTGTGTCTCTGCCTCTCTCTTCGCTCTCTCTGAATGAATAAATAAATCTTTAAAAAAAGGGGGGGGATATCAATCTATGCTCATACCAGCACAGTGTATGATAATGTCAATTTTCAGGTGCCTGGCTGGCTCAGTCAGAAGAGCAACTCTTCAAGAGCAACTCTTGATCCCAGGGTCATGAATTCAAGCCCCATACTGGGTATAGAGATTACTAAAAAACAAAAAGACTTTTATTGTTTAATAATAAATAAACTAAAAAAAAGTCATCTTTCCCTTCACATATCTATGTTTGAATATTAATTTATTAATTAGTAGTTTGCCATTTTGACAGAAAAAGTCATACTGGTATCTCATTATTGTTTTGGCTATGCCCAATGTGGGACTTGAACTCACAACCCTAAGATGAAGAGTTATGCACTCTACCAAATGAGCCAGCCAAGTGCCCCAAAGTTATGAAAAATATTATAGAAAAAAATGTTAATGGCTTGGATAAGAGATGATGCAATATTAAATGAAACAAGCAATTGTTAGATAATATGTATAATTTAGTTTCATTTGAACAAAAAGGCACACGTGTAACTGAATAGAAAAAATAAACAAACATAACAGAGGGTTTTCTCTGTTGGTCCAATTATAAGTAACTGATTTTCTTCTAATGCTTACATGTTATCTAAATTTTCTACACAATGAAGTATTTATTTTGCAAGAAGAAACAAAAACTAACAAATTTTTTAAATAATAAATTTATTTTTTTATTGGTGTTCAATTTGAAAAACTAACAAATTTTTAAGAAAAAACTTAAAAAGAAAAAAAAAAGAAAAAAAAAGAAAAAACTTAAAAAGAATAATTTAAGAGTAGCCTCTAGGACCAACACAGGAACTTAGAAATTAGCAGTCTTAGACATGGCTCGACAGGTACAGATAATTTAACTTTAGGTGGACTGCTTGACAGTGTGGTTATTGTAAAGGAGTATACTATTTGGCAATTCAAAAATGAATAAATTTTTTAGGTCAAAATTGGAATTGGTTTACAAATGTATAACTTTCAGACAGAGTCTTAGAAAAAGTCCTTCATCTCAGCTGCTATAGACTTATTGGCTATTTGGTGTGTGGACCAGAGATCATTTCCATGGATCTTCACCTCCAACCTGGATTTTGTGGCCACTTAGATCTGAAAGCTCTGCTGCATGATCCTGAGCCCTCTCTGTGCATCATCGCCTCTCAGGCTCTCTTCCGAGTGCAGAAGGTGGGGGCTGAGCCAGATCCCAGGCAGTCCATTGCAGGTTGAGGAAGCTCATGGGCTGTCTTCCTACTTAGAAATGCAAGGCAAGTAACTTCGGGTAAAAACTAATTCTTTCAAAAACCACAAAAGTAATAGTACCCCCTTTTTATTTTCAGACTTAAAGCAATGCTAGCCTGAAGCTACCTCCACCCATTTAATTACCTCAGAACATATTTTTTGCTGTCAAAATCTTTAAGGAATTAGGCTATATAAGGGAAGCTAGCTCTTAGCTTAAATTTGTGAAAATAGTGAAATTCTGCTGAGTTTTTGAGGCATGCCAGAACTTCTATAAAGTCCTGGTCTTGATAAACAGATCTAGCATAGCTTCAAACGAGATTCTAAATAAATGTTAATATTGCAATGTTAGTATTGTTGGGTCTCTTATCAAAGCCCACTCTACTTATCAACAATCTGAAGAATAACAACCAATTCTTATAGTTTGATATTATTGGTGTATTTTTATAAAATCCCTGTGGTTTTTTTCTTCTCCTTTCTCTTTCCCTTAAAAACCTTCAAGCAGGAAAAAATTTCTGAAGTGGTAAATTCTAAATCTACCCCAGTTATGTAAGATTTCCACTCTGTCCTTCCCCTTTTCATTTTCCTGATTCCCTCTCCTATAACTACTGTCAGATCCTCAGTTGGCTTTTGGATGGGAACCATTGTTTCTTGAGCACCCACTGTCTGCTTTAAGCATAGATGGAGAAAGTTTTCAAGTAGAAGTTTCCCAAGAAAGAGATTAGTTTGTGTTGGGTGAATACTTTGATAAGCTGCATATAGAAGGGTGGGAACCCCCAAGAGGCATACCAGATTAATTAGAAATGGTCCCTATTGGTCTATTTCCCAGGCTTTTGTCTGATTAAGTAGAGAGCCACAGCTGAGTTGTCTAGGGCGATGGAGAGGCCTCTGGGAGACGGTATGAGAAAAGAAAGGCTATGAGTCAACTGGCATGTGAAAAAGACACATCCAATGGTGAATTGCATTAAGTTTTTGTTGTAAAGTGGGCAACATGAATCCTTACCACCCTGTACCCCAGATTTTCACCTTTCACCCCCAGCCCTCTGCCAAGATATCTTTACAACTTTCTTTGCGATTAATGGTAAGTTGTGTTTGTTTCAGGTGTTGCCAACAGCATGCAGAGTGTGACTGCAAGAGAATCCCTGCCCAAGAGAGGTCTTCATAGTTGACACTAGCAGACAGGAGTTTTGAACTAATTGCAGACCCCACCTGTCTGCTGAATTAAATCTTCACCTTTGAGCAGAGCCAAGAAGACACCTTGAGGATGGCTGCTGGATGTTAAACTTCAGTGCACTGAGCACATTTGAGTTACACGTTATCTCTTGCTGCCCTCTCCTTGGTCTCACTGCATTAAATCACCTTCACTCTCCACTTTTGAACTGTCCGTTTTGTGGATTATCCAGTGAAAATGACTAACACTTAGAGTGTTTACAATGGGCCAGGCTCTAAGTACATTATATGATTAACTCTTTCAATCCTCAACCACTCCATGTATGATTCTCTGTTTATGAGGGACATTATATGAAAGTGACTTGCACACAGTCACATAAATAATAAATGCCAGGATTCAAACTCAAGAGTCTGGCTGCAAAGTCCACATTCTTGGCTGTTCTGCTCTACCCTTTTCTAATCTACTCTGTCCCTCTCCTGTCAATAAATGCAGATCTACTCTACCATTAATCTCAGTTGCTGAACTCATACCCCAAATTCATGTAACCAAAAAGATGTTATAAAGTGATATTCAACCTCAAATAATAAAAACAAAGTTAGCATACCTAATTTATTTAATAGGATAGAATGTGCACCAAACACTGTAGAGTAGTGGACTTAGAACAAAAGGTGGTGATTGTGCTTGAGGAATATTGTTTGAATCCTGGGATTGATCTCATGTACTAGCTTGTCTCACAACCATGAACAGAGTTTGGAATGTGGTTTTGATCCCCACAGACATGTAAGAGTTGGAAAGAATCCTTTCTCTTCACTCATATTCATGCCAGAGTCCCTTTCCCTCCAGGCAGATTTTTATTTTCGTTTTTTTTTTTTAAGATTTATTTATTTATGATAGACATAGAGAGAGAGAGAGGCAGAGACACAGGAGGGAGAAGCAGGCCCATGCCGGGAGCCTGATGTGGGACTCGATCCCGGGACTCCAGGATCGCGCCCCAGGCCAAAGGCAGACGCTAAACCACTGAGCCACCCAGGGATCTGCAGATTTGTATTTTCTAACTAATACCACCAACAGGGAGGGGCAAATACCATTATCTTATTTATGTTTCATTGTGTTAAAATTCACAGAAGGAAGCATCTATTAATAAGAAGTCTGGGACACCTAACTGGAACACTTGGTGGAACACACAAGTCATGAGTTCGAACCCAGTGTTGGAAATAAAGATTTATTTTTTTAAAGATATTATTTATTTATTCATGAGAGAGAGAGAGGCAGAGATACAGGCAGAGGGAAAAACAGGCTCCATGCGGGGAGCCGGACGTGGGACTCGATCCCAGGACTCCAGGATCACACCCTGAGCCAAAGGCAGATGCTTAACCACTGAGCCACCCAGACGTCCCTAAAGATTACTTTTAAAAAAAGAAGTAGCAGGGAGCACCTGGGTGGCTTAGTTGGCTTAGCATCTGCCTTTGGCTCAGGTCATAATCCCAGAGTCCTGGCATCAGGCTCCCAGCTCAGTGGGGAGTCTGCTTCTCTCAATGCCCTGCACCCCACCCTGATCATGCTCGCCTGCTCGCTTGCTCTCTCAAATAAATAAAATCTTAAAAAAAAAAAAAAAAAAAGCAGAAGCAGCAGCAGCAGCAGCAGCAGAGGTCTGCTTTTTACCACATCAGCAGTTTGGGAAAAACTGAAGAAGTACTAAATAGTGATTACATTAACAAGTCCTTTTATTCCAAATATCTCCATTATTTTTTAACAAGGCTCTCCTCAGATACAGGTTTGTGTTTTTATAGACCTTTTTAATTTTTTTTTATTTTTATTTATGATAGTCACACAGAGAGAGAGAGAGAGAGAGAGGCAGAGACACAGGCAGAGGGAGAAGCAGGCTCCATGCACTGGGAGCCTGACGTGGGATTCGATCCCAGGTCTCCAGGATCGCGCCCTGGGCCAAAGGCAGGCGCCAAACCGCTGCGCCACCCAGGGATTCCGACCTTTTTAAATATACAAAAAAAATTTTCTGGACATTTAATTTTGTTATAATGCGTTAAAAGTTCAGTATAATTGAATATGATTTATTTTACTTTCATCGTATACTATTAAAAGGTATTGTTCAGGGATCCCTGGGTGGCGCAGTGGTTTGGCGCCTGCCTTTGGCCCAGGGCATGATACTGGAGACCTGGGATCAAATCCCACATCGGGCTCCCGGTGCATGGAGCCTGCTTCTCCCTCTGCCTGTGTCTCTGCCTCTCTCTGTGTATCTCTCATGAATAAATAAAATATATTTTTAAATTAAACTATCATGTAAGTAAAAGATGGGATTGGAGGAAGCGCAGAATCTCCTAAACATCAACCCTGACAAGTAAACTTGCACGAGGTAAAACTGTAAAATCTCTCTCCCCTACAGCTTCCCCTTCCTTCCTGGCTCCAAGCTCCTTTTTCTATCTCTGCCTCTCAAGAAAGATCTAATAATGAAAGATCATCTAATGAACTGCCTCTTATTATGCTTAATAATGCAAGTTTTGGGCAGCTCCTGTGGCGCAGCGGTTTAGCGCCGCCTGCAGCCCAGGGCGTGATCCTGGAGACCCTGGATAGAGTCCCACTCAGGCTCTCTGTATGATGCCTGCTTCTCCCTCTGCCTGTGTCTCTATGAATAAATAAATAAAATCTTTAGGGATCCCTGGGTGGCGCAGCGGTTTGGCGCTTGCCTTTGGCCCAGGGCGCGATCCTGGAGACCCGGGATCGAATCCCACATCGGGCTCCCGGTGCATGGAGCCTGCTTCTTCCTCTGCCTGTGTCTCTGCCCCTCTCTCTCTCTCTGTGACTATCATAAATAAATAAAAATTTAAAAAAAAATAAAAATAAAATAAAATCTTTAAAAAAAATAATGCAAGTTTTAATGAGCTTAAGTCTTCTAGGGATGTTTGCTTTTAACAAGGTAGAGCCTCTTAAGCCAAAGGCATGGATCTCTAATTGAGAAAGGGTAAGCACGTAAGCACTACTGAGCAAGATGGAGAGAGGAGGTATTTGGAAATGAGGCCAGAGGTGATGATAGGGAACAGAGATTTTCCTATCATCCCAGAACTATATCCTATCAGTCGCTTTCCCTACCTCTTCCCAAACCCTTGTCAGAACACACCAGAAGCAAAGGATTAGAAAGGGTAATTAACAACTGCCTTTTGTTATGCAAAACACACACAGAGAAAGTAATGGATTCTGTTCTTCCTGAACAATGGTGATGACTTCCCAAGATAGAGGATGACTGACTGCCAGTAACTGAATGATTTAGTGATGTCTTCTCTACTTTCTCTCTCTCTGTAGAGTTTATAGTCTCATGTCCAAGGGAGATGGCATTGGTTTAAAATGGTTCCTACGGGGACACCTGGGTGGCTCAGTGGTTGAGCATCATCTGCCTTCGGCTCAGGACGTGATCCTGGAGTCCTGGGATCCAGTCCCACATCGGGCTCCCTGCATGGAGCCTGCTTCTCCCTCTGCCTGTGTCTCTGTGCCTCTCTCGGTGTCTCTCATGAATAAATAAATAAAATCTTTAAAAAAATAAATAAAATGAAAAAATAAATAAATAAATAAAATAAATAAATAAATAAAATGGTTCCTATAGATATCAGAGAATCTTTATGAGGGAGCCGTCACTTCCTCTCCCCTTTTGTCTTAATATAAATGGCAGTGTGAATATAGCAAAGGACATTTTTCAAGGGAGTAGAGATATGGGGAGAGGTTACAAAGGAGATGGAGCTGAGAATCTAAAAAGGATGCTCACCTGTGAATGAGATAAAAGGTAGAAAGTTGAGACAGTATAGAAGATATATCAAACATCAAACATGGAGTCCAGCCTTATTGGCCCCTTGGACACTAGTTTTCAGTGAAATCTTACCCCCAGACTACTTCAGAAAACCACAAAGAATCTGCCTCTCTAGTCACTCAAATATTTACAAAAGATTGGGACACCTGGGTGGCTCAGTGGTAGGCCTCTGGCCTAGGACGTGATTCTGGAGTCCTGGGATCAAGTCCCACATCAGGCTCCCTGCATGGAGCCTGCTTCTCCCTCTGCCTCTCTCTCTCTCTCTCTGTCTGCCTCTCATGAATAAATAAAATCTTAAAAAAAAAAAGTATTTACAAGAGGTCACAGTGCTACTTACTCCATACAAGGGTGTACCTCCCAAACATTTGTCTTTCAACTACCCACCAACCAAATCAAACCTACTAAATTCTGCTGACTTAAACTCTTGGTTATACAACAGATGATCTTAGGAAATCACTTTTGCGACAAAAAAAAAGGGGGGGGGGAGGAGGGAGCAGGACACTAAAAAAGGAAAAGAATTTGTAGGCAGTTCGAGTATTCTGACCTTAAAATTAAAGAAAATTGATTTTTCTAGGAAACACAAACTTTTCCCCTATAAGAGCCTCAGTGATTTCTAAAGAGTTTTTGTGTTCTATTACTGCCTAGTTTATCTTTTCTATTTAAGAGCCCAAAGAATTGGGGATCCCTGGGTGGCGCAGCGGTTTGGCGCCTGCCTTTGGCCCAGGGCGCGATCCTGGAGACCCGGGATCGAATCCCACGTCGGGCTCCCGGTGCATGGAGCCTGCTTCTCCCTCTGCCTGTGTCTCTGCCTCTCTCTCTATCTCTCTGTGACTATCATAAATAAATTAAAAAAAAAAAATTAAAAAAAAAAAAAGAGCCCAAAGAATTAAAAAAAAGAGAGAGACCCCCAAAGAATTATAAAATCTGGTAGTTTCATATGAAATAATTTTTGTTTTCAAATAGGCTTTAAGCCAAACACATTTCTACAACTTCCTTTGTGGTATCCTGCTTTAGAGCTTTAAATAATCTTGTCAGAGTATCTTTCATTTTCAGCTTTTTTTTTTTTAAAGATTTATTTATTTATTTATGATAGAGAGAGAAAGACATAGAGAGAGGCAGAGACACAGGAGGAGGGAGAAGCAGGCTCCATGCCGGGAGCCCGATGTGGGACTCAATCCCAGGACTCCAGGATCGCGCCCTGGGCCAAAGGCAGGTGCTAAACCACTGAGCCACCCAGGGATCCCCTCTTTTTTCAGATTTCTAAGTCAAAAGTCCTTTGCAAAAAAAGAAACTATTTTCATCAACTGAATTATTAAAGGAATTGAAAATGGCATTTTAAAAAAGTGTCTTCTAATTCAGACCTTCAGAACTTTTTGCTGTTAACTTGGGATTTGGGGCTTTTCTGTTAATTAAGGAAATTGTTATGGCATTCTGGTTTTTGAAAGAACCTTTTAAAATGTTTGAAATATTAATATCATAACACAACCCAGGCCTCGTCACCACGAGGTGAAATAAAAATATGAAAATATGAAATAAAAATATGAAATAGATTGGGGTCCCTGGCTGGTTCAGTCTGTAGAGTATCTGACTCTTGATCTGAGGGTCATGAGTTCAAGCCCCATGTTGGGCTTGGAGCCTACATCCCCTGCCTCCCCACCCCCACATGAAATAGAAATTAGTTAAGTAGTTTTGCCTTGAAACAAAATCAGTAAGTATAATTTGAAAATAATCTCAAGAGACTCATTTCTGCATCGGATTCCTTATGTGAAGACCCTGTACATCAACACTTTAATCAGAATATTTAATCAGAATTTATTTGAACTTAAAATACAGTATGTACAAAGAGAGGAGATCAGAAAACAATTTTTTCTTGATTCATTATAGATTTATTATTACTATTTTTTAAAGATTTTATTTATTGGGCAGCCCGGGTGGCTCAGCGGTTTAGCGCTGCCTTCGGCCCAGGGCCTGATCCGGGAGACCCGGGATCAAGTCCTGTGTCGGGCTCCCTGCGTGGAGCCTGCCTGTTGTGTCTCTGCCTCTCTCTCTCTCTCTCTCTCTCTCTGTGTGTGTGTGTGTGTGTCTCTCATGAAAAAAACAAAATCTTGAAAAAAAAAAGATTTTATTTATTTATTCATCAGAGAGACAGAGACATAGGCAGAGAGAGAAGCAGGTTCCATGCAGGAGCCTGATGTTTGACTTGATCCTAGGACTCCAGGATCATGGCCTGGGCCAAAGGCAGATGCTCAACCACTGAGCCACCCAGACATCCCTATTATAGATTAAAGTGGTAATGGATATGTGTTCAAAATTCAAGTTATAAAATATTCCTGGCCACCTATCTACTTCACCTCCCTGAGGTACCTGAAGGTACCATGCTACCTGAAAGTACCATGCTATAAGTTTCTTATATCTCCAAGATACAATTATGCATTTCAGTAAATATGTGTATTCTCTTCTCCACTTTTTTCCCAAATTATAGTATCCTATACACACTTTTCTGTACCTAGCACTTTCTCTCATTAATAATTATTTAAGATTTTTCTATATTACTCCAAAAAGTTTCCTCATTCTTTATTCCTGCCCAGTATTTCATTGTACTTATTATAATAATGGACACTTAGGTAATTTCCAATCTTTGGCACAAACAATACTACAGTAATTATAGACCTATGTATTTCACACAGAGTCAAATGTGTTCTTAGAAGAAAATCCTAAAAGTGGAATTGTCAGGTTGAAGGATATGTCCTTTGTCAATTCAAATTAAAATACTGGGAACAGTTACCCTCCAATGATATAAGAGCATGCTTTTCTCCCCACATCCTTGCCAGCACAATATTCTATTTACTCTACAAACTTTTATTTAATTATTGGTATGGGGACAGCCCCGGTGGCTCAGCGGTTTAGCGCCGTCTTCAGCCCAGGGCCGGATTCCAGAGACCGGGGATCGAGTCCCACATCGGGCTCCTTGCATGGAGCCTTCAGAATTCTCCCTCTGCCTGTGTCTCTGCCTCTCTCTCTGTACGTCTCTTGTGTATAAATAAAATCTTTAAAAAAAAAAAAAAAGGAACATTTGGGTGGCTCAGTGGTTGAGTGTCTGCCTTTGGCTCAGGGCATAATCCCAGGACTCTGGAATCGAGTCCCACATCAGACTTCCTGCATGAAGTCTGCTTCTCCCTCTGCCTGTGTCTCTGCCTCTCTCTCTGTCTTTTGTGAATAAATAAAATTAAAAAAAAATTCTTGGTATGGGTTCAGACACTGTTCTAGGTGATCAGAACACATCAATGAATAAAATAGACCAAAATCCCTGCCCTAGTGGGGTTTATATTCTAAGGCCAGGATGACTGGGGGGGTGGGGGTGGTGAGAAAGGAGAGAGTCACAAATGAAGGAAGAGGCAAATGAAGTTATATAAGGGACCAGATCCAAATTCCCAGTAGGCCATGACAAAAAGTTTGGCTTAATTCTGAAATGGATAGTCACTGAAGCATTTTCAAACTTTTGGATTTTTGACAATAGGTTTAAAAAATGTTTTCAGTGGTTTAAGTTTGCATATTCTTCTTATTAGAAGGGTTGAGGGGTACCTGGGTGGCTCAGTGGGTTGAGCGCCTTTGGCTCAGGTCATATTCCCAGGTTCCTGGGATTGAGTCCCACATTGGGCTCCCCACAGGGTGTCTGCTTCTCCCTCTGCCTATGTCTCTGCCTCTATGTGTCTCTCGTGAATAAATAAAATCTTTAAAAAAAAGGTTTGAGCACCTTTTCATGTCTTAAGTGCTAAATTATTTCCTTTTTTAAGTATTCAAATCCTTTCCTCATTTTAAGGATGTTTGTTAGTCTTTTCATGTTGATCCACAGGAATTTTTGTATATTGAGGAATAGCCTTTGGTTTGTTACTTTAGTTACAAAGTTAGTTAACATCTGAAATGGTCTAGCTACATGGATTTTTGCTTTTGGCTGTTGCATTTCAAACTTCAGGGCCATAGTAATAAGTGTGCTTGTATATGGAAATTAATTCATGATTCTCTATTCCTGCATCTTATTTATATGTTTTATTTTTTGAAATCAAATATAGAGAAAAAAAATCATTTCTGAAATGACAAAATGCCTAGAAGTTCTTAGGCGCATTTTTTAAATTAACAGCTAATCAATAAAAACAGGTAATAAATATCAAGTATCATAGCATACATACATGACAGCCTTTTTCCTTTATTTTATGGCATACATATTTAATAGGTTAATTTTTGGAGTAAGTATAAAGTTCAAAAGATCCCAAAGACACAGAGTAAAAAGTAAATTTCCTTGTTCCTATCTCACTACTATTGCATTCCTTTTCCCTCAAGCAACTATGGTTCCAGTTTATTTATCCTTCCAGAGACACCTTATATGGGTGCATGTGTATGTATAACCTTCAATATGTTTGCTCTAAGTGGACCCATTCCTAATCTCAATTATTCAATGTAAATTCATGCATTAAAAATCAGCTATACTGGGATGTATGGGTGGCTCAGTAGGTTAAGTGTCTGCCTTTGGCTCAGGTCCTGGGATCAAGCCCCACATCAGTCTCCCCACTCAGTAAGGAGTCTGCTTCTCATTCTGACCCTACCCCCTCTCATGCTCTTTCTCTCTCAAATAAATAAAATCTTAAAAAAAAAAAAAATCAGCCATACTGACAGGGATAACATGTTTTAAGGTGTAGAAATAAAGATTAGCTTCAGTTGTTTCTGGTGCAGTAAGAAAACTGGAAAGAAAATAGTTATGATTGTCATTTGTATGGAAGTGTCACATAATTTTTTCCTTTGTATTAGTTGTATAATTTAGACATTGTTACTGCCATTTTACAGATGAGGAAATAGGCTCAGAGAGGTTTAAAAATGTGCTAAAGAACACAAAATCAGGACTTAAACTCATATGTCTTGATTCTAATTCTCTACTTTCTTTAGAGGGTACAGCCATGGAGAAAAATCTTAGCTATTTCAAAGGAGGAAAATATCCATCTCTCTATACTGAATGTGGAAATTGAAATGAGGAATAATCAGGAATAATCTCACTAAGACTGCTACTGCCATCTTTGAGTATTACATGCATACTTCTTATATGATTTGACTTTTCAACCAGGATCTTCTGTTTAGGGATATCTGGGGTGGTTTTTAGCTAACAAAGTTCAGGTTTCCAGCTCTCCTGGGATTAAGGGGGAGCAGGAGTTTTTTTCAAGAGGTGGATGACAACTTTATTTAGAAACGTTTTGTAGGGTAGCCTGAGTGGCTCAGTGGTTTAGCGCCACCTTCAGCCCAGGGCCTGATCCTGGAATCCCGGGACTGAGTCCACGTCGGGCTCCGTGCATGGAGCCTGCTTCTCCCTCTGCCTATGTCTCTGCCTCTCTCTTGCTTGCTCATGAATAAATAAAATAAAAAAATCTTTAAAAAAAAAGGAATGTCATTTGTAGACCATTTTAATTTTTTCCTTTTTTATTTAACATACAATGCAATATTGGTTTCATATAGTTAACACATAGTGCAATATTGGTCTCTGGAGTAAAATTTAATGATTCATCACTTACATGAAATGCCCAGTGCTCATCACAAGTGTCCTCTTGAATACCCATCATCCATCTAGCCCTTGTCCTGTCCACCTCCCTCCATTAACCCTCAGGTTGTTCTCTAACATTAAGAGTCACTTAGGGCTTGTTTCCCTCTCTCGTTTTTTTAAGGGGGAGCAGGATTAATCCAGGTATGTATGGATTCAGGAAACAAAAATCATAATTTTTGGTCCTAGGTAGAATTACGTCTGTGTCAGTACAATCTCTTAAAGGAAAACTTAAAAGAAAATGCTATCCTTGGGACGCCTGGGTGGCACAATGGTGAGCATCTGCCTTCGGCTCAGGGAGTGATCCTGGGTACAAGGATTAAGTCCCGCATCAGGCTCCCTGCGAGGAGACTGCTTCTCCCTGTGTCTGTATCTCGACTCTCTGTACTCTCATGAATAAATAAATAAAATCTTAAAAAATGCATTCCTGAAATATCTTCCTTTGACTAAATTGAGTGCAGTAGGCATAGATTTGATAAAGTCCTTAAAATTACATTTTTAAGTTAAATTGGGCTCTTCAGTTTCTGATTTCCCCAATGTATAAAGGAAGAGGAACAAAAATCACTTAATTGTCCTTGTGGTGGACTGGCACTATTTTCCTGGTAGGCACCGAGTTCAAGGATCACCACTTTAGTTTTTCTTGGAGGACCAAGAGCAGTAAGAATGGTGAGGTCAGGTCTAGCCCCTCCCCCACCACTATCAACTGTTTTTTTTGACAGAAGGTTAGGTGAGTAGTTAGTCTTTCATTATAGGAACATGTGCATGCCAAGTACCTGCTTAGGCATAGTAAAGCTGAGGGATAAAAAAAATTTTTTTGAAATAATTTCAAAATGAAATAGCTAGGAAAAACAATCAGAACTTTGTTTCACTTTCTTACATGTAATCTGTGTTTTAGAATTGCTTATATTTTCAATTACATTTGGGAGGGTATGTACTATAATCATTTTAGTTTTGGCGCCTCTAAAGACCCTAATCAGGCTCTGAACTTATGCTCTGGGGAACTCTGAAATATTAAACCACAATAGGGAGGCTAATCATAGGGCCTATTACACAATGGAATCAAAATAGAAACAACCTTCATGATGTAGCTGGATCAGAAATGAAAGGCAGAGTAAATGCTTCGCTACCCATAGTTCATTTTGTACTCAGAATTCAGTTTAGTATTAAATGAGCATACTACTAGGTAGTAGGGAAAAAAAACAACAGCATGAACCCTGATGAAAAGTAGGGAAAGCATACCAATGAAAGACAAAGATAAAGCATGCAGGTGAGGCTGGATTTGACAGATGTGTCTTTGATGGTGAACTGCCTAAATCTGATTCAACTGTAATACTGTGAACCCCTGAAAAGTTTTAAGAGAGTGACATGATGTATATGTTGCTTGAGAAAAATTAGTAACTAAATGTAAGATGGTTTGGAAAACAAAACATAAAATGTTGAGAGATAACTAGAAACCTGGTAGAGAGAGGAATCCACAAGATATAGTGACTAGGTGTAGGGGATAAAGGAGTTGAGGAGTTAATGATTAAGAGGAAAGCATCGGCTGGTTTTTTGGAGGGGAGGTTGATGACTATGGCAGTATTTACTGTAAAACAAGGACATAGTTTAGTTACAGTCCAAAGGGTGGGGGGAGTACTGTTTAAATAATGCTTTATTTCATAAGAGAAATAAGGGAACATAAGAGCATTTTCCTTTTATCTTGGACTCAATACCAAGGCCTGTACTTCCTAATAATTCAACTCAGGAGAATCTGAGAATTACAACATGGCAAAAGAAAAAATTAAAAAAAGTCACTAATTTGATGTAAAAGGTTACAGATCAGGTGAATCAAAATATTAGGAGAGGAGAGTGGAAGGCCTTACACAGACCAGATATGACTAACTGAAAATCCAAAGTTAGGGCCTGAATCCAGTCCTTAAGAAAAAGAAAAATGTATAATGTTTCTCAGTTTTTGTTTGCTTGATGGCATTTGAGAGGGGCTTCTTTTGTTCTTGGATCATTTTTAAGCCAGCCATCCTCCTTATTAGTTCAAGTCTAGATGATCTGAAAATCACAGCAAAGGAAGAATCCGTATCTTGCACATAGCAGGCATTCATTAAACATTTGTGGAATGAAGAAATGAAGAATTTTCATAGTATGCATGCAGTGTGAAAAGAGGAGAATCAAATACAGTAGCAAAGAAGAAGTGGGCTTGAGTCCATATACTGCAACTCACTGAAAGCCAAACTACTATAGAAATGAAAAATGGGGCATTGAGTCTCTGGTTTGGGTTGGTTCATAATTCCTGAGACCTCTTTCCTTTTATCTTGGTTTCTTTTCAAGGTCAGAATCACCCTCTCTGCAGTTCAGATCTGAATAAAAAAAGAAATCAATTAGTTATGGCAAAGGCAGAAGACTTGAGGATTCTTATCTCTTGTGATCTTGTCCAGGACCAGCTATGAGAGCCAGGATCCCATGGGGCCAACTTAGTTTTACTCCATTTCTCCTCAAAAAATTCTGACCATAATGTTTGCATTTGACAGACCAAAGGTATTTCTCAACAGTTGTTCCAAACCTTTACCACTCTCAACCCCCTACTACATGTTGCTCTATTTTGCACTCAGCAGAGCACCTAGCAGTTCTGTTTAATCTAGATGTAAGATGATATTCCAGACAGGAGCTACCAAGAGGAAGGCCAGACTCTGGATTCCTAGCTTAGCTACCTTTTCCAGGGCCTAGGTAAATCAGTCATCTCTTTATTTTTAGTCTCTCTCTGTCTGCTCCTGGTCCTAATTATTCACATACGTTTTCTTCTATGCTAGACAATTCCCTTCCTTCTGCCTCTCCACCACCAAACTTCTTAGAAGCTTTAACTTCCTACTTCCAACTTTCTGACTTTACTCCCTCCCATTAGCCCCTCAGCTACAGTAATCTGGCTCTCATTCCCACCATGCTAAAGAAAACTGCTCTGGCAAATGTCATTAAAAACATATGAACGAAGAAAAAAACATATGAACGATAATATACAAGGTCTTCCTTTGAACTCTATTTGGATTCTCTGCAATGTTGGGCTCTATGGAGTACTTCTTTCCTAGCCTTCGAGATACTACTCCTCTATTTTTATACCTGTGTGGACAGATTAATTCATTCATTCCTCAAATTGTGCCCATCTCTGAAATGTAGGTGTTCCTAAAGGTTCTATCCTTGAGTCTCTTCTTATGCTAACACACTCCTTACCCTTAGCCTCAGGTATTGCTGAATATTCCCAAATCCTGGTGTCCAGACTGCCCCTACTCCTGAAGCTCTCTCTCAAATAAGCTCAGGTTAATTAGAAAACAAATGAGCCACTACAAGAGGGACTTCACCCATGGTTTACCTCCACTAATCCTGACCTTTGGTAAGAGGAAAAAAGTTAGAAGGATGTTAAACCTTGATATAGACCTCTTGGAACTGAATATAGACCTCCCCTCAATTATCCATACCCATCCTCTAAGTAAATAAAAACTATTGGGAGGAAAGTCTCTGTGCAGATACTATTTCTAGACAATAATGAGATGGTCCTAAAGTCAGCTGCAGTAGTAGCTTCTAGAAGGAAGAAGAGTTGGAAGTGCCACATGGGTGTTTCAGTTTGATTTTGAGTTTGGAGGCTGAGAGGAGATCGAGTCTTTACTCATTTGAGATCCAGCTTGCAGCTGGTTCCCAATTCCAACCCTCTGGAAGCGTAGACAATCTAGAATAGACTGGGAAATTGCTAGGAGAGAGGTGAGAGGGACTACCTTGCAGGATCCATCAGCCTCCTCTTAAACTTCCTGCAGGCATCCCAAACACAGCGGCTCCATAACTGATCTCATCCCTCTGCTTGTACTCCCATTCTAGTTGACAGCAGCATCACCTTTCACCCTCTTGATCTAGATGGAAACTTCTGTTAATGGGGACTCTTCCCTGTTTCGCAGTGCCCCATTCAGTTCTAAGAGACCTCTCTCCAGACTGGCTCCTTTCAATGCTGGACAAGCCCCCACCATCTCCACACCTCTAGTCTCTACTCCATCTGATCTATGTGTCCCACTGTAGCCAGAGAGACATTCCCAGAATGCTATGGGTCATTTATCACCTCTTTTCATTAAAACCTCCACTGATAACATCTAGGCTTTTAGTAGGGTATATGAGGTCCTTTGTAACCTACCTTGACCTATCCTCCATTTTCATTTCTGGTGACTCCTTCCCTCATCCGGGCATCAATGGACTCTTTGTAATTTTTCAAACACACTTTGTGAAGTACTGAGTGCCAACTATGAGCCAGGCGCTAATCTAAACTTCGTAATACAGTGAACATGAAAAATAGGTCCCTGCTCTCATGTGATTCACATTTTAGTAGGAAGAGCCAGTGAATAAACAAGATAATTTCAGATAGTTATAATGGTGCTATGAAAACCATGAAATGGGGTGTTAGGGGGGGTGGGTCAGCTACTTTTAGATAGTGCTCTGGAAGGGCCTGAGAAGGTAATACTTAGTTGAACTTGATGACAAGGAGGAGCCAGACAAGCAAAGACCTGCTATAGAGTATTTGGGGACCGACTGATCAGCATGTGAGAAAGGCCTTGAGGCAAGAACTAGCTTGGCTGCTTGGCATTTTCAAGGTTCCAAAACTAAGCAGTGAGGCTACACCTTGTTATATACTTGGGTGGGGGCAATGAGATGATGCCAGATCACAGGCGCCCTGTGGGCCACTGAGTTTGGATACGATTTTAAGGGCAAGAGGAATCTACTGGAAGATTCTGAGCTAAGGAGTGACATGGTCTGGGCTCTTCCTAGATAAAGGGTTTCAGTGGAGCAGAAGTATAAGCTTGGGAGACCAGCTGCATGCCTTCAGGCATGCGCTCAGGCTATTCCCAAGCCTGGAATGACGGCCCTTCGGGGAGCTGATAACTGCAAGTCTCTCAGCCCAGGTCAAGCCCAGTTTGCCTCGCCAGCCCTTCAACCATTCAACAGATCACTCACGGAGCACAGGGAAGCGTCCCGAAGCCTCCCGCCGTCACAGAACCACTTTTTTTGGTTCCTGCCTCCGTCTCCTAACTCAAGGGGCAAGGCTCAGTCAGACTATGTTTGGCGGGACGGTGACAAACCCAGGCCCGAGGGTTAGTGGTACAGAGGCGGCTTCTCGGTAAGACGATGGAGGCCCAAACCAAAGAGCCGGTTAGACCAGGGCGGCGCGGCGGGCGTCAGGACAGGATACGGACTACAATTCCCAGCAGACTGCGCGCGCCGGCCGATCCCTCCGCACCAACTTACTCCGCCGGCTGGGCTCACCGCTGCCCGCCAAGGACCAAACTCAGGGCTTTTTTTCTGGAACTGAGGTCCATCTTCTTATCACAGTTCCAGAGCGAGACCACCGAGTGCCTTGAAGGAGAAACGGACTTTTTTGAGGAGAAATGCGGATGCAGACCACCGGAGAGACGTCGCTCTGAAGCCGCCGAGTTTCGCGCGCTTTGGCGCGGGGGGTTGTGGGTAGCGCGCCCAGGAGGGAGAAAGGAGCCGGGGGGCTGTGACCGCGCCGCCCGCGGGGCCGGAGGGGATGTTCGAAGACGACCCCCACGCCGAGGGGGCGGCGGTAGTCGCCGCGGCCGGGGAGGCGCTGCAGGCCCTGTGCCAGGAGCTGAACCTGGACGAGGGGAGCGCGGCCGAAGCCCTGGACGACTTCACCGCCATCCGGGGCAACTACAGTCTAGAGGTGAGCGGCGGCAGGTGGGCGGCCGGACCCGACCCCCGCCAGGCCCCACCCCCGCCCCGCCCCTGCCCCACCCTGTGGGGCGGTGGGAGTTTACCCACCGGGAAGGGTCGCTGCCCCGCCGGGCGCCGCAGAGTGCGGAGGGGGACGGGCGCGCGTAGACACCGACTATCCATTTTCTTTCTGAGGCGGGAAACCGAAGTCCGGAAGAGGAGCGGCTAGTCCGAGGTCGCACGCCCCCTCGGCGGGGGAGGGGTGGGGGTTCCCTAGACTCCGACCAGCTTCGCTTCGCCCAGCCGAGCGCCGCGGGCATCACGATAGCGCCTGTAAATCTATTAAAAAAAAAGAACAAACAAACAAAAACAAAGAACCAAGTGCGGGAATGCTAAGAGCTGAAGTGAGCTATAGTGCTGACATCACCGCCCAAGCCCTTTAAACACGTCATCTCGGTTCTCGCCACAACCCGGAGAGCCCGACCCGTGACCCCCATCCCATGGGAGCGCCTAAGCTACGTGGCCAGGGGCGCGCGGTGCTGGTGGAGCCGCGCGGGGGAGTCGGAGCCTTCGGACCGCTCCCTCGCCCGGGGGGGCGGAGGTGTGGGGTGCTGGCCTGCCCGAGGGCGTTCAGCAGGTGGGCCCAGCCCTCAGCCCGCGCCTGGTCCCGCCTCAGGGCCCTGAGGCTTAGCGCAGCGCCAGGCTCTGAATAAGGTTAGTGTGGCCGGTCATTACCGGATTCCCCAGCCCCAGCCCTGTCCTCGCGGGAGTCCTCGCAGCCGCCCTGTGAACGTGGTAGCGCAGTATTGTACCTGCTCTCCGGGTAGAGGACTGGCCTGCCTGTCCAGGGCCATTCTGCTGTTGGTTATAGGAAGCCAGTGTAGAGGTAGGAATGGGATGTATTTCAGCACTTCACTCTAAAATTCAGAGGCTTTCCCGCACAATCTGACTCACCGGGTAAAATAAGTAATTCCTGGGTTCAGAGGCATGTAGGTGGGTATGTGGAGTTGAGCGTGTACGTGTGTCTGTTACACGAGGCGGGAAAATACCTAAGAGCGACACTCTTACTTGTCTCTGGGATAGGACCGGGTAAACTGGATACAGGACAGCGACCATCCATGGGTGGCACGGCTCAAGAAAGAATAAGAAAGTAAGGGGGGATTATGGATTATGTCTACTCAATGAAAACAAACTAATTTTTAAATGCCTGAGAAGGTGTTTCTGACTTCCCAAGTCCTCTTTCTGTCATTGAATAAACATTTACTGAGTGCAAACTGTAGTCCAGGCATTAAACTAGGCACTCTTTCAAATTTTTTTTTTTTTTTTAATATTTATTTTAGCACGCAGTGGGGAGGGATAGAGGGAGGGGGGCAGCCGACTCCGTGCTGAGCGGGAGCCCAATACAGGACTTGATTCTAGGACTCTGAGATCGTGACATCAGCAGAAACCAAGAGTCGGAGGCTCAACCGAATCGAGGCCACCCGGGTGCCCCTCAAATTCTTGAATATACCAAGTTTCTTCCCACCTGTGTGTTTTCTCCATGCTTTTCGCTCTGCCTGGAAACTTCCCTCATCCCCTACAACAGACTGTTTGAAGAACTAAGTCTCAAGAAATAAGTCAGCTAGGTGGAGTTGATCAGGACATCTTAAATGTTTGATTTAGAAAACAGACATGTGAGGGACGCCTGGGTAGCTCAGTGGTTGAGCATCTGCCTTTGGCTCAGGCGGTAATCCCAGAGTCCTGGGATCAAGTCCCACATCAGGCTTCCTGCAGGGAGCCTGCTTCTCCCTTTGCCTGTGTCTCTGCCTCTGTGTCTCTCATGAATGAATGAATAAATAAATAAATATAATAAATAAAACACAGATGTGTGAATTAAGATTTGGTGACCATTTATTCTATCCTATGTCTTTTGTTCTCCTCCTCCTCTTTTTTTTTTTTTTTTCCTTTTGATTGTTTTTGGTGAAATGCTCTTGAAGTAGGTATTTTCATGTATCTACTGTTTCTTAAGCCCTCTCCCCAGCTCCTACCCCTTTCAGTATATCAGTATATCCCACTTACCCCCTTGTTTATCCCTCTCCCCCTCTTAGATTTTGGTGGTTCTCCACTCAACCATTTTAAGTCTCCCTCTGAATCCTTCTCTGACCTCTACTCAAAATCAGTTACTATATTCTCATACTTTATCTTCAATTCTTACAACATATATCTCACCAATTATAGATAACCGTTATCTATTCCTTTTCTTCACTCTAGATTTGGAATTACAGAGGTCAGAAACCATTTTTGTATTCTAAGGTGTAGTATCAAAGAATTAAGATAATTAATATAGTTTTTTTCTAGGACAAAAAGCAAAAATATCAATATTAATTTTTTTTCTATCTTAATGGTGTTTTCATCTAGTAACCTGTACCCAGAATCTAATACTTGGATGTACTTCCCCAACAATTTATTAATCAAGGTATCTAAAAATATGCAACCATAAGCTTACATGTCTCATTTAATACCTTGAGCAAGTAAGACTTCTCACTACATTAGGATAGTATCACTGGATTTTAACTATTGGCCACCCATTTCTGCCCTTCCCTTTTGGATTATTACAAGTCTTTCAGGGTTTTATTCTTTTGGAGACTGGTCTTAGGATCTGCAGAACAGTGAATAGGAACACAGGTTGTATTATAAAATGTGTGTAGTTCACATATGTATAGTTCTTCGTGATTATGTATATATAGTTCAGTGGTAAAGTCATGAAGTGATTCTAGCTTGGAGATATCTTAAGTCTAAAGCAGACAATTAAAAAAATTTTAAAAAAATAATAAAGCAAACAATTGGGACGCCAGGGTGGCTCAGTGGTTGAGCATCTGCCTTCTGCTCAGGGCATGATCCCGGAGTCCTGGGATTGAGTCCAGCATGAGGCTCCCTGCATGGAGCCTGCTTCTCCCCCTGCCTATGTCTCTGCCTCTCTCATTCTCTGTGTCTCATGAATAAATAAATAAAATCTTCTAAAAATCAATAAAAAAAATAAAGCAATTAAGTGTTGAATTCCCAAACATCACTTTTTTTTTTTCTTTTTAAAGATTTTATTTATTCATGAAAGACACAGAGAGAGAGGCAGAGACACAGGCAGAGGGAGAAGCAGGCCCCATGCAGGGAGCCCAATGTGGGACTTGATCTCCGGACTCCAGGATCACGCCCTGGGCCGAAGGGAGGAGCTCATCCACTGAGCCACCCAGGTGTCCCCCAAACATCACCTTTTTATAGCATTGTAAATTGAGATATCTGCTATAATAGAGAGACTTACTATTTTAAAGATTGAGTAAATAATTCCCCAAATTTTACCTCACAAAAATGACAGCCTTCTCTGTTATACATGAAAGATACGAACTTTTTTTTTTTTTTTTTTTTTAAGAATTTATTTACTAATTTGACAGCACAAACAGGAGGAGCTGCAGGCTCCTCACTGACGAGGAAGCCTGATGCAGGGCTCTATCCTAGGACCTCAGGATCATGACCTGAGCTGAAAGCAGACACTTAACCGACTGAGCCATGCAGGTGTCCCAGATGTGAACTTTTTATGTGTGACTCCCTTGTCCTCTTTATACTCTGTTCTTTCCTTTCTCTGCCAAACTTTCTTCATGTTAAAAAAGAAACATAAAACTGAAATAGTGGAAAAGAACTTAAGCATCATCAAGGCCATGACTGGTGTTTTCAAATCAAGAAAGCTAAGGCTGAGAAATTTTAAGAGGACTCTCAATAGTATTAGATTTGGTATGTGGGTGAGAGATCTATGTTTAGACTAATGCTGTTGGAGAATCTTACGTGGGACTGAGAATAAGGAGTTTTATATTCATTCCTGCAAAACTAAGCTTTGTGACCTTGGGCAAATATCTTCACCACTCTGGCCTGTTACATACATAATGAAAATGAGACCAGATAGTTCTAAGATCTTTTCTAGTTCTAGAACTCAAGCATTTTAACATAATATATTCATTTTGCTGTTTGTCTTTTGCTTGCCAGGGAGAAGTTATACACTGGTTGGCATGTTCATTATATGTTGCCTGCCGCAAAAGCATTATTCCCACTGTTGGGAAGGGTATCATGGAAGGAAATTGTGTTTCACTTACCAGAATACTGCGTTCAGCTAAACTAAGGTAAAGCACTTTGATTTTTCAAACACTGTTAACCATATACAAAAATGTCTTAAGGATTTTATTTATTTATTCATAAGAGACACAGAGAGAAAGAGAGAGAGAGGCAGAGACACAGGCAGAGGGAGAAGCAGGCTCCATACAGGGAGCTTGATGTGGGACTCGATCCCGGGACTCCAGGATCACTCCTTGAGCCGAAGGCAGGCACTAAACCGCTGAGCCACCCAGGGATCCCCACATTTTTAATTTAATAAAGAAATTGTCTGCATCTTATTGTTTTAGTATTGAGAAGTAATTTTTCCAAATTTTCCACAAGTTTTCCAGTAACTTATGATTTAAATCAAGATGACAGGACAGCCCCAGTGGCATAGCGGTTTAGCGCCACCTGCGGCTCAGGGTGTGATCCTGGAGACCCGGGATCGAGTCCCACATCGGGCTCCCTGCATGGAGCCTGCTTCTCCCTCTGCCTGTGTCTCTGCCTCTGTGTGTGTGTGTCTGTGTCTCTCATAAATAAATAAATAAATAAAATATTTTATAAATAAATAAATCAAGATGACATTCATTCATTTTTTTCTTTCTTTTTTTTAATATTTTATTTATTTATTCATGGGAAACAGAAGAGAGGCAGAGACACAGGCAGAGGGCAAAGCAGGCTCCACGCAGGGAACCCGATGTGGGACTCGATCCCAGGTCTTCAGGATCACGTCCTGGGCTAAAGGCAGACACTAAACCGCTGAGCCACCCGGGCTGCCCCATTTTTTTTACTTTCATATTATAAAAGAACCTGAATAAATATTTTGTTCATGAAAATTTATTTTTCATACATTTTAATTATAACATTGGTTATATTAAATTTTTACAAAATAATTTTTTCTTTCTTTTGAATGCCATTAAAATTCAGTATTATGCTGCTATTGGGACATATGCCCTGTATTTACCATCCTTACTCTATATTTGTTTTAGGAGTGTGTGTATGGTAAAATATACATAAAATAGGGGCACGTAGGTGGCATAGTTGGTTGGGTATCCAACTCTTCATTTTGGCTCAGGTCATGATACCGGAATTATGGGATCTGGCCCTGTGTCAAGCTCCCAGTGCATCAGTGACTCTGCTTCTCTCCTTCTGCCTATGTATATATGTGTTTGTGTGTAATATATACATATAAATGAATAAGTGAATCCTTTAAAAATACATATACATAAAAATTTACCATTTAACCAATTTTAAGTGTACAGTTCAGTGGCATTAAATACGTTTACATTGTTGTACAACTATCATACATCTCCAGAATTTTTTCAGCTTCCCAAATTGAAACTTCATAACAATTAAACAGTAGCTTCCTCCTCCCTCTTCCTAGCCCTTGGCATGTATCAGTACTTCATTCCTCTTTATGGTTAAATAATACTCCATTACATGGATATACCACAATTTGTTTATCCACTAATTAGTTGATGGATACTTGAGTTGTTTCCATCTTTTGGCTATTATGAGTAATGCTACTATGAACATTTGTGTACAAGTTTTTGTGTAGACATATATTGTCATTTCTCTTGGTAATATGTACAAATGGAACTGTTGGGTCATATGGGAACTCTGTTTAACCTTCTGAGGCACTGTCAGATTGTTTTCCAAAGTCACTACAGGAGTTTACATTCCTACCAGCAGAGTTTGAGGGTTCCATTTATCCATATCCTTGCCAATACTTATAATCTTTATTATATGGCTATTCTAGTGAGCATGAAATGGTATCTTGTATTTCCCCAATGGCCAATTGATGTGGAACATCTTTTATGTACTTACTGGAGTAATGTATTCTTTACAACAATTCCAACAAACGCAATTGTTTTGAAAGCTGTGAAATTTATAAAACTTCTTATTTTACTTTAAAAATTCGTAATCAGGGATCCCTGGGTGGCTCAGTGGTTTAGCGCCTGCCTTCTTCCCAGGGTGTGATCCTGGGGCCCTGGGATCGAGTTCCGCATCAGGCTTCCTGCATGAAGCCTGCTTCTCCCTCTGCCTGTGTCTCTGCCTCTCTCTCTCTCTCTGTGTCTCTCATGAATAAATAAAGTTTAAATAAATAAATTAATTAAATAAATGAACAAATAGTCGTAATCAGGGATGCCTGGATGACTCAGTGGTTGAGCGTCTGCCTTTGGCTCAGGTCTTAATCCCAGGGTCCTGGGATTGAGTCCCACATCGGGCTCCCCACAAGGAGCCTGCTTCTCCCTGTGCCTGTGTCTCTGCCTCTCTCTCTCTGTCTCTCATGAATAAATAAATAAAATCTTTTTAAAAAATCATAATCATAGTTTAGATAATAATAATGCTATAAGTTTTTTTGTTTCCAAACATTCTGATGTACTTTGTTCTTGTTTAGAATAGCCATTTTTGAAATAGCAATAAATACAATGGATTTATATGAGGATATATTAGTCAAACCTTTTGTTTATAAAAAACAGATACCAATTATGGACTTTGGCTGACTTAAAGAGAAAAGAAATTTACTGAAAGGATATTGAATAGCTGACAGAGTCTTTAAGATGACCTGAGAAAATAGACTTGGAAAACACCCAGGAACAAAAGGAGGCTGGCTAGAGCCAAAATGCATTTCACAAGAATTCATCTAACAAGGGCACGACTTGCATGGCCAGCAGTGCCATCCCTGGACATTGCCACTGTATTTGTCCCTAATAGCTGAATATTGCTGTTGATCCTACTATAAGAATTTATCACTCAGTTCTCTGTACTGCCAGCTCCAGATTCAAAATCCCAGACCTGTATCAAGAACCTCAGGTTTTATGCCTTCACCCAAACTTCAGTGAAGCTGATCTATCTAGTAGGCAGCAAGACACAAAATTGGGGGATTCCCCACAAAGGAAAGAATTTCACATGCTCAGCATCCCTGCCTCCAAATCAGTCTCCTATAAGGGACTCTTAATTTGTCAGCCAAATTAAGTATTTAGTAATCTGGCAAAAAAAAAAAATTTTTTTTTTTTTTGCTGTTATTGATAATCTTTTTTTTTTTTTTTTAATTTTTATTTACTTATGATAGTCACAGAGAGAGAGAGAGAGAGAGAGGCAGAGACACAGGCAGAGACAGAAGCAGGCTCCATGCACCGGGAGCCCGACGTGGGATTCGATCCCGGGTCTCCAGGATCGCGCGCCCTGGGCCAAAGGCAGGCGCCAAACCGCTGCGCCACCCAGGGATCCCGCTGTTATTGATAATCTTTTAAAGAGGGATGCCTGGGTGGCTCAGCGGTTGAGCATCTGCCTTCTGCTCAGGATGTGATCCTAGAGTTTTGAGATCGAGACTTGCATCGGGCTCTTGCATGGAGCCGCCTTCTCCCTCTATGTCTCTGCCTCTCTCTTTCTCTGTGTCATGAATAAATAAATAAGATCTTAAAAAAAATATTTTAAAGAGACTCTTAGATTCTCAGATTTTAATCTCATATTTGGAGTATGAATACCTGTGGACAATTAGCTGATGATGTCTTCCATCACCTTTTTAAAAAAAGTATTATTGCTGGGCAGCCCTGGTGGCGCAGCGGTTTAACGCTGCCTGCAGCCCGGGGCCTGATCCTGGAGACACGGGATCGAGTCCCACGTCAGGCTCCCTGTGTGGAGCCTGCTTCTCCCTCTGCCTATGTCTCTGCCTCCCTCTCTCTCTGTCTGTCTCTATGAATGAATAAATAAAATCTTAAAAAAATATATATTATTCCAGGACGCCTGAGTGGCTCAGTGGTTGAGCGTCTGCCTTCCACTCAGGGTGTGTTCCTGGGGTCTGGGGATCAAGTCCCATATCAAGCTCCCTGTGGGGAGCCTGTTTCTCCCTCTGCCTGTGTCTCTGCCTCTCTCTCTGTGTCTCTCATGAATAAATAATAAAATCTTTTTAAAAAATAAATAAAAACTATTATTCTGAGGCACCTGGCTGTTTCGGCCAGTAAAGCATGTAACTCTTGATCTCAGGGTTGTAAATTCAAGGCCCAGGTTGGATGTAGAGATTACTTAAAAATAAAATCTTTTTATTTATTTATTTATTTATTTATTTATTTATTTATGATAGTCACAGAGAGAGAGAGAGGCAGAGACACAGGCAGAGGGAGAAACAGGCTCCATGCACCGGGAGCCTGACGTGGGATTCGATCCCGGGTCTCCAGGATCGCGCCCTGGGCCAAAGGCAGGCGCCAAACCACTGCGCCACCCAGGGATCCCTAAAAATAAAATCTTAACAAAAAATAATAAATAAATAAATAAAATAAAATATAAAATAAAATCTTAAAACTATCATTTTGGAGACACCTGGGTAGCTCAGTGGTTGAGCATCTGTGTTTGGCTCAGGTCATGATCCCGGGGTCCTGGGATCAAGTCCTGCATCAGGCTCCCTGCAGGGAGCCTGCTTTTCCCTCTGCCTATGTCTCTGCCTCTCTCTCTGTCTCATGAATAAATAAATAAAATCTTCTTTTAAAAATCATCCTGTATATAGCATTAAATGTATATCGCACTTAGGTGAACTTTAACACTACAGATTTTCAATCTAAGACCATAGTAACACGGGGACATAAAAAATTGAATAAGCCAGGATGCCTCCGTGGCTCAGTGGTTTGAGTGTCGGCTTTCCACCCAGGGCATGATCCTGAAGTCCTAGGATCAATTCCCACATCGGGCTCCCTGCATGGAGCCTGCTTCCCTCTCTGCTTGTGTCTGCCTCTCTCCTCTCTGTCTCTCATGAATAAATAAAAATTTTTTTAAAAATTGAATAAGCCAAAAGGTGGAGTAATAGTGATATTCTGGGTATATGCCTTCTAACTAAAAAATCTTAACAAAAAATAAAATAAATAAAATAAAATAAAATAAAATCTTAAAACTATCATTTTGGAGACACCTGGGTAGCTCAGTGGTTGAGCATCTGTGTTTGGCTCAGGTCATGATCCCGGGGTCCTGGGATCAAGTCCTGCATCAGGCTCCCTGCAGGGAGCCTGCTTTTCCCTCTGCCTATGTCTCTGCCTCTCTCTCTGTCTCATGAATAAATAAATAAAATCTTCTTTTAAAAATCATCCTGTATATAGCATTAAATGTATATCGCACTTAGGTGAACTTTAACACTACAGATTTTCAATCTAAGACCATAGTAACACGGGGACATAAAAAATTGAATAAGCCAGGGATGCCTCCGTGGCTCAGTGGTTGAGTGTCGGCTTTCCACCCAGGGCATGATCCTGAAGTCCTAGGATCAATTCCCACATCGGGCTCCCTGCATGGAGCCTGCTTCCCTCTCTGCTTGTGTCTGCCTCTCTCTCTCTGTCTCTCATGAATAAATAAAAATTTTTTTTAAAAATTGAATAAGCCAGAAAGGTGGAGTAATAAGTGATTTTCTGGGTATATGCTACCTTCTTCATTTATATTTGATGGTGGAACAACATACTGGAACACAAACACTTGAATTTTATCCCTGAACTGTCTGATGCTTTGTAAGCAACTTCCAGAATCAACTATTGGGGAGATACTGTCTGTCCTCAAACTAATTTTGTGAACTCAACAATCTATTAACATTTACCTTGTAATGAATATACAAATTATTGTCTAGATGATGTATGGAATAAAAGAAGTAGGTAGGTAGGTACCATCACTTCTTGCATAGGAGAAGACATTTATGAAATGAGCACTAATTCAAAATCTTTATTCCCATAGTGATTCTGAAAGCCAGAGTAATTTCATAGCACTTAGGAGTGAGGTTTTTCGGTTGCCTTTTATTTTTTATTATTATTATTTTTTTAATTTAGGTTTTTGGGGCACCTGGGTGGCTCAGTCAGTTAAGCATCTGCCTTTGGCTCAGGTCATGATCCCCAGGGTCATGAGATCAAGCTTTGCATCAGGCTCCCCACTCGGCAGGGAGTCTTCCTTCTGCCCCTCTCCCTGCTCATGTTTGTGCTCGCTGTCTCTCTCTCTCTCTCTCTCTCTCTCTCTCGGAAATAAATAAAATCTTTAAAGAAATAAATATAGGCTTTTAAGTAAAGATTCTTTAAAAAAAAAGATTCTTAAGATTCATAGGCATAAATAAAATGTTAACTTATCTATTATATATGGACTCACTTTAATGTTGCTTTTTTTTTTTTAGCTTAATACAGTTTTTTAGTAAAATGAAGAAGTGGATGGACATGTCAAACCTGCCGCAAGAATTTCGTGAACGTGTAGAAAGGCTAGAAAGAAATTTTGAGGTGTCTACTGTAATTTTCAAAAAATTTGAGCCAATTTTTTTAGATATATTTCAAAATCCATATGAAGAGCAACCAAAGTTCCCACGAAGCAGGAAACAGAGGTAAGACCCCTTAATTGTTACATAAAAATTATGCTATAAACTTAGGAAATTTGCATTTTTAAAAGTCTGCTTTTTACCAGAATATCCATTTGCAAAAAAATTAAATTTTTAAAAAATCCATTTAGAATCCTCATACCTGGAAATTCAGGGTAGTACTTTCACATCTTTTTATATTCTAATTATTTTATGCAAACTAGAAAGATTTAAGTCCATTTAATGAACCATAATTTGTCCTTTGTGAATGGAATTTTACGTGTAACTTTACTGTTACTTGTATTTGCTCTTTCAATTAAATAACAATGTTGAGTGATATTTAGCATGTTAGTCAATTAAAACGTATATTTTTTTCCTTTCTAGAAGGATTCCTTGCAGCGTTAAGGATCTCTTTAATTTCTGCTGGACGCTCTTTGTTTATACTAAGGGTAAGGTGATTCTTTGTGGTTTTACATTCTGCTGTAGGAACTTGGTATTATTTGACATGAGAGGTTTCTGGTCTTTGTGTCTTTTTTTCTCCATAAAGGTAATTTTCGTATGATTGGAGATGATTTAGTAAACTCTTACCATTTACTTCTGTGCTGCTTGGATCTGATTTTTGCCAATGCCATTATATGCCCAAATAGACGTGACTTGCTGAATCCAACATTTAAAGGTAAGACCTTATTTATTTTTGAAAAGTGGTCATCAGTATTTAGAAAAAGTTTTAAAAGTTGACCATATTCTTCTATTTTCTTTTGCTGTTCATACCCTATCAAACTAGGTTTACCATCTGATTTCCATACTGCTGACTTTAAGGCTTCCGAAGAGCCTCCCTGCATCATTGCTGTGCTGTGTGAACTGCATGATGGACTTCTAGTAGAAGCAAAAGGAATAAAGGAGCACTATTTTAAGCCATATATTTCAAAACTCTTTGATAGAAAGGTACTGTACTTAGAAGTGAATGGCAAAAAAAAAAAAAAAAAAAAAGAAGTGAATGGCTAAGGCTTTTAAGGGTCAGCAATAAAATCTCAAAGGAAAAAACAATGTTCTAAACAAGTTCTCAGAGGTATAGGACCCAGTCAAGATTTCCAGGTTTCAGTCTCTGCTCTGATGCAGAATGCTATATGCAGAATTGGCCTATGATCTTTTGTGATGTGCAAAACTGAGCTGTTAAAGATTGTGACCAACTATATGTACTGCCAATAAATGCACTGGAAGAGATAGCTGTAAGAGGTTTTAATAAAAGAATTATGAAGAACAGATTAGAGTAAGCCTAATAAAGAATTATGAAAAGCGGGAAATCAAGGTAAATTAATTTATTGCCACAATTTGAATAACTGCTGACTGTTTACTAAAGCTGGGATGATATATAAAAACTATAGCTTTAATTCCATATAAATAGAGCAGAAAATCTGTTACAGTTTTGTAGCCACTTTTACAGGTTACCTATATGCATTCTGGATTTTTTTTCTCAGTAATTAACTATTTCTATATTTATGAAATAGCTTATTCTTCTTGGTCTCAATTTCTAACCTCCCCAATATTGAGCCATTTAATCCAGCTAGTCCTTGAGTATTCTCTTTGGTAAAAAATTAAAAAATAAACAAAAAAGGAGGGGGGCTTGGATTAGATCATCACTGTGGTTCTCCTCTTTGTAGATAATATGAGGTTTTTCCTCAAGCATAGTCTTCCCTAACTAGATGGTTCTTCTTGTTACATAGACTTTTGTATTTAGTTTTACCTCTCTCTCTGTATGTGTATATGTGTGTGTGTGTGTGTGTGAGAGAGAGAGAGAGAGAGAAAGATAGCTCATCTGTACATTAAATATGTCTAGCAAGGTAAACTTTGAAGGGAACTCAAGGATTATCTTTTGTGCTCTGCAGAAGCAGCACACTAGTGGTCCTGGGATATAATGACCATACATCTTGGTTTGCCTAGATTATCTAGTTTTTTTATTGTTATTTTGGCATAATTATTATAGCATCTCCTTTAACTCCAAAAGTATCCTAATTTGGACAGTCATCCTCCTACTCATAGGCCACAGATGTTTTTTTTGGCCTGTGTAGGGTGTTCTTTAGTTTTATTTCATTCCATTTTAATTTACATGTAAAGACTTTTTTTTTTTTTTAATTTTTTTTTTTTTTTATTTAGGATAGTCACACACAGAGAGAGAGAGACAGAGACACAGGCAGAGGGAGAAGCAGGCTCCATGCACCGGGAGCCCGACGTGGGATTCGATCCTGGGTCTCCAGGATCACGCCCTGGGCCAAAGGCAGGCGCTAAACCGCTGCGCCACCCAGGGATCCCTGTAAAGACTTTTAATATAAAAAAATCTCTTTCTGGTAGCCCCTGTGGCTCAGCGGTTTAGCGCCACCTTCAGCCCAGGGTGTGATCCTGGAGACCCAGGATCGAGTCCCACATCAGGCTCTCTGCATGGAGCCTGCTTCTCCCTCTGCCTGTGTCTCTGCCTCTCTCTCTCTCTCTCTGTCTCTCATGAATAAATAAATAAAATCTTTTTTTTTTTAACTTTTTATTTATTTATGATAGGCACACAGTGAGAGAGAGAGAGAGAGGCAGAGACAGGCAGAGGGAGAAGCAGGCTCCATGCACCGGGAGCCCGACGTGGGATTCGATCCCGGATCTCCAGGATCGCGCCCTGGGCCAAAGGCAGGCGCCAAACCACTGCGCCACCCAGGGATCCCAAATAAATAAAATCTTTAAAAAATATATATATCTTTCAAGAGCCACCCAGGTGCCTCAGTTGGTTAAGTGTCTGTCTGACTCTTGATCTCAGCACATGTCTTGATCTTGGGGTCATGAGTTCAAGCTCCATATTGTGCTCCCCACTAGGCGTGGAGCCTACTTAAAAAGGGGGGGATGTTGGAGAAATCACTTTCAAGAATCAGAAGCTGGGCACCTGGGTGGCTTAGTGGTTGCATGTCTGCCTTTGGCTCAGGTTGTGATCCCAGGGTTCTGGGATCAAGTCCTGAATCGGGCTCCCCACAGGGAGCTTGCTTCTCCCTCTGCCTGTGTCTCTACCTCTCTTTCTCTGTGTCTCTCATGAATAAATAAATAAAATCTTTTAAAAAAATCAAAAGCTATGACAATACAGTATTGGAATTTCTTTCTTTTTTTTTTTTTTAAAGATTTTATTTATTTATTCATGATAGAGAGAGAGGCAGGCAGAGGGAGAAGCAGGCTCCATGCAGGGAGCCCGATGTGGACTCAATCCCTGGTCTCCAGGATCGCACCCTGGGCCAAAGGCAGGCGCTAAACCACTGCACCACCCAGGGATCCCCCAGTATTGGAATGTCTAAATGGGTAACTGTTGTCAAGCTAAATGATAGCCATCTCTTTTCAGATGGGAAGTATGCTTTCTGTCCTCTTAATTTATGTATGTTGAACCCTGACCCCTGAAGGTATTTGAGTTTGCAAACCTGATGTGTAGTAATCTAAGAATAGTGTGGATGCATAGCAAATATCATAAACAGGGACAGTGGGTGGCTCAGTTGTTGGAGCATACAAATCTTTAATTCCGGTCTTGACCTCAGAGTTTAGGCATAGCGTTGGGCGTGGAGCCTACTTAAAAAATAAAAAAGAAAGAAAATATTTTAAACAGTATAGTTTTCTTCTCTCACCAGCAACAGTATCTGTGTTCCCTTTGAATCTTTTTCTTGCCTGGATATACTATTTATCATTCAATAAATGTTGGTTTCCCTTCTCCATAGACCAGTCTGTAAAATTGGACAGCGTTTGTCAGAATCACTTAGGGAATTTATATAAAATGCTGCCTCTGCTCAGGATTTGAGGTCCATTAATCTGTATTTTTTTTAATAGTTCCCCTAAGTGAGTGCCTGAGTGACTCAGTTGAGCAACTGACTCAGTTTTGACTCATGATCTCAGGGGTCGTGAGATCGAGCCCCACATTGAGTTCCACACTCAGCCTGCTTGAGATTCTCTCTCTCCCTTTGCCCCTCCCTGCTGTGCAATTGTGCATTCTCTCTCTCTCTCTCTCAAATTAATAACTCTTAAAAAATTTCTCTAAGTGATGCTTTTGTCACTAGAATTTAGAAACTACTGGTATAGACTAATTTAAAAGCGTTTTCGGGGGATCCCTGGGTGGCGCAGCGGTTTGGCGCCTGCCTTTGCCCCAGGGCGCGATCCTGGAGACCCGGGATCGAATCCCACGTCGGGCTCCCGGTGCATGGAGCCTGCTTCTCCCTCTGCCTGTGTCTCTGCCTCTCTCTCTATCTCTCTGTGACTATCATAAATAAATAAAAAATAAAAAGTTTAAAAAAATAAAAATAAAAATAAAAGCGTTTTCGGGATCCCTGGGTGGCGCAGCCATTTGGCGCCTGCCTTTGGCCCAGGGCACGATCCTGGAGACCCGGGATCGAATCCCATATCGGGCTCCCGGTACACGGAGCCTGCTTCTCCCTTTGCCTGTGTCTCTGCGTCTCTTTCTCTGTGACTATCATAAATAAATTTAAAAAATTAAAAAAAAAATAAAATAAAAGCGTTTTCATTGACTTCAGATTTTTCAAATAGTTAATTGCATGCTAAGTAGGTTTTCCTGGTTTAAAAGAAATTTTCAGTAATTCTGTTTGTGTATATTATTTATAACAACTGCCAGTGTGGGGGCACCTGGGTAGCTCAGTCAATTAAACATCTGTCTTGAGATCCCTGGGTGGCGCAGCGGTTTGGCGCCTGCCTTTGGCCCAGGGCACGATCCTGGAGACCCGGGATCGAATCCCACATCGGGCTCCCGGTGCATGGAGCCTGCTTCTCCCTCTGCCTGTGTCTCTGCCTCTCTCTCTCTCTCTCTCTCTCTCTGTGTGTGTGACTATCATAAATAAATAAAAAATTTAAAAAAAAAGAAAAAAAAAACATCTGTCTTAAGCTTAGGTCATAGTCCCAGGGTCCTGGGATTGAGCACCTCCATTGGGCTCCCTGCTCAGTGGGGAGCCTGCTTCTCCTCCTTTCTCTGCTGCTCCTCTGCCTGTACTCTCTCTCCTTCTGCAAATAAATGAATAAATAGGGATCCCTGGGTGGCGCAGCGGTTTGGCGCCTGCCTTTGGCCCAGGGCGCGATCCTGGAGACCCGGGATCGAATCCCACGTCGGGCTCCCGGTGCATGGAGCCTGCTTCTCCCTCTGCCTGTGTCTCTGCCTCTCTCTCTCACTGTGTGCCTATCATAAATAAATAAAAAATTTAAAAAAAAAGAAACAAATAAATGAATAAATAAAATCCTTTTTAAAAAATATTTTATTTATTTATTTATGATAGACATAGAGAAAGAGAGAGGCAGAGACACAGGCAGAGGGAGAAGCCGGCTCCATAACGGGAGCCCGATGCGGGACTCAATCCCAGGACTCAAGGATCATGCCCTGGGCCAAAGGCAGGCGCTGAACCGCTGAGCCACCCAGGGATCCCCAGAATAAATAAAATCTTAAAAAAAACACCCTACCAATGTGAAAACTTAGATAAATGTCATGTTTTTGTATGTATGGTATTGTGCTTAATTACATATCACAAATGGCTTTTTCTTCCTAGGTTTTAAAAGGAGAATGCCTCCTGGACCTTTCTAGTTTTACTGATAATAGGTAAGTATCTAGCGCTAATGGTATTTGCCATATTATAGGCTGTCAATGACGATTTATTGCAATTTGATAAGTGGAACATTAACGTAACTCCTCCAAACTCAAGTTCCTTCTGCATTAGTGGCAAGACTGATGTCGTCACTAATCCTTCTTGTCTTTAAGGACACTTATTTTAGGAAACCTTTGGTACTTAAAGAAAAGAAACCTTTGGCACTTAAAAGAGCTCCTTGCAGAGAAACCCATAAATAGACCCAGTGATTTCTATATTTGAATATATGTTCTTTTATTAATCAAATATTGGCAAATTCAGAATATACTTAAATTTCAAAGCCATTTTTGTTTTCTCAGTGATCAGATCTTAATTAGGTTCAGCTAGTTTTCAGATTAAGTTTATACTCTCTTTTTGCTTATCTTTCAAAGTAATTTATTATTGCCATGTATGTGAATGTGAAGCATGTCCATAATCAGATAGGAACATCTGAGATTATTAGCTGGAAAGAGTTAAAAACTGAAAAGTCATCAGCCTTTACAGGCCCTGGAGTTTTTGTTTTTGTTTATGTTTTTTTTCTTTAAGATTTTATTTATCTATTTGAGAGAGCGTGAGAGCCAGAGAGATCACAGAGGGAGAAGCAGACTCGCTGCTGAGCAAAGAGCCTGATGCAAGACTTGATCCTAGGACCTTGAGATCATGACCTCATGGAAGGCAGACACTTAACCAACTGAGCCACCCAGGTGCCCAACAGGCCCTGGAGTGTAAAATCTATCTTAAGTCCAAATAAATCCATTGTGGAGGTACCTGGCTCATTCATTTTGGTAGTCTGTGCGACTCTTGATTTCGGGGTCATGAGTTTGAGCCCCGAACAGGCTGTAGAAGTTACTTAAATAATTTTTTTTTAAAAAAGATAAATCCATTGTATAACCTAGTTTTATTCTAGCAGCTTAAAAAAATTCTTGGAGCATCTCGCTGGCTCAGTCATAAGAGCATGCAGCTCTTGATCTTGGGCTTGTGAGTTAGAGCCCCACGTTGAGTGTAGAGATTACTTAAAAATAAAATCTTCAAAAAAAAAAAAAGCTTTATTTATTTATGACAGACACAGAGAGAGAGGCACAGACACAGTCAGAGAGAGAAGCAGGCTCCATGCAGGGAGCCTGACATGAGACTCAATCCCGGGTCTCCAGGATCACGCCCCTGGGCTGAGGGTAGCGCTAAATTGCTGAGCCATTTGGGTTGACTTCATTGAAGTTTGTCACTGACCTTTGTTCCTGAACTATGAAACAGGAATATTGGGTTATGGAATAGTTTCTCTTGATAAATAACTAACAAAAAGAAAAAAAAGAAATGAGCAGAAGATATGAATAGACACTTTCCTAAAGAAGACATCTGGCTGGCTAACAGACACATGAGAAAATGCTCAGCATCACTCATCAGTAGGGAAATACAAATCAAAACCACAATGAGGAGCACTTGGATGGCTCAGTGATTGAACATCTGCCTTTAGCTCAGGTCATGATCCTGGGGTCCTGGGATCGAGTCCTGCATCAGATTCCCTGCAGGGAGCCTGCTTCTCCCTCTGCCTATGTCTCTGCCTCTCTCTCTGTAGCTCTCATGAATAAATAAATAAATGAAATCTTTAAAAAAACACACAATGAGTAACCACATCACTTGTTACATCACCTGACACCACCTGACACCACCTGTCAGGATGGCTAAAATTAACATGGGAAGCAACAGATGTTGATGAGGATGCAGATAAAGGGGAACCCTCTCTGCACTGTTGGTGGGAATGCAAACTAGTACAGCCACTCTGGAAAAACAGTATGAAGGTTCCTCAAAAAGTTAAAAATAGAACTACGCTTCAGTCCTACAATTACCCTACTAGGTATTTCCCCATATCATACAAAAATACAGACTCAAGGGCAACCCCGGTGGCCCAGCAGTTTAGCGCTGCCTTCAGCCCAGGGCGTGATCCCAGAGACCTGGGATCGAGTCCCACATCGGGCTCCCTGCATTGAGCCTGCTTCTCCCTCTGCCTGTGTCTCTGCCTTTCTCTCTCTGTGTCTGTCATGAATAAATAAAATAAAATCTTTTAAAAAAAAACAGACTCAAAGAGGGTACATACACCTCAATGTTCATAGTAGTATGATCAACAATAGCCAAACTATGTAGATAGACCAAATGTCCATCAATTGATGAATGGATAAAGAAAATGTGGTGTAGGGCATCCCTGGGTGGCTCAGCGGTTTCGCGCCTGCCTTTGGCTCAGGGCGCGATCCTGGAGCCCCGGAAAAGAGTCCCGCCTCAGGCTCCCGGCCTGGAGCCTGCTTCTCCCTCTGCCTGTGTCTCTGCCTCTCTCTCTCTCTCTCTCTCTCTCTCTCTCTAGGTCTATCATAAATAAATAAAAATAAATCTTTAAAAAAAATGTGGTGTATATACATATACAATGGAATATTACTTAGGCATCAAAGAGTGAAATCTTGTCATTTGCAATGATATGGTTGGAGCTAGCATGTATTATGCTAAGCGAAATAGGCAAAGAAAAATAAGTACCATATGATTTCACTTAAGAGTAGAATTTAAGAAACAAAATAGATGAACATATGGGAGGGGGGTAAAGAGAGGGAAACCATAAGAGACTTAGAAAACAAACTGAGAAGTGATGCAGAGAGGTTGGTGGGAGATAGGCTAGACGGGTGATGTGTATTAAGGAGGGCACTTGTTATGATGAGCACTGGGTATTCTATATAAGTGATGAATCACTGAATTCTCCTGAAACCAGCATAGCACTGTATATTAACTAACTCAAATTTAGGGACATCTGGGTGGCTCAGCAATTGAGTATCTGCCTTTGGCTCAGGGTATGATCCCAGAGTCACAGGATCGAGTCCCACGTCGGGTTCCCTGCATGGGGTCTGCTTCTGTCTCTGCCTATGTCTCTGCCTGTCTCTCTCTGTGTATCTTAGGTATAAATGAATAAAATCTTAAAAAAAAAAAAAACTAACTCGAACTTAAATAAAAATTTGAAAAGTAAAAATAAAATCTTTAAAAAATAAAATCTCTTTTCAGCAAAGCAGTGAACAAGGAGTATGAAGAATATGTTTTAACTGTTGGTGACTTTGATGAGAGGATCTTTTTGGGAGCAGATGCAGAAGAGGAAATTGGAACTCCTCGAAAGTTCACTGGTGAAACCCCATTAGGGAAACTGACAGCACAAGCTAATGTGGACTGTAGTCTTCAACAGCACTTTGAAAAAGTAATATAACTTAGCCTGGCCTCAGTCTAGAATGATCTTTTTCTCTCTGTGTGTGATTCCACTAACAACAGAAGCATCTTTCAAGTTAAATCTTGAGTTTCTTCTACTTATTTATATTTCCCATGAAAGCCTTAAAAGGTAATTTTTTAAAATATGGCATTTAGTATTTTTACCTCATTTCTTTTTTTTTTTTTTTGTATTTTTTTATTGGAGTTCGATTTGCCAATATATAGTATAAACACCCAGTGCTCATCCCTGTCATTTACCTCATTTCTTGATGTTTTTCATATTTTTGATATATTTTCCCAGAACACCTGCACTTTTCAGTAGGGTATGCATCGTTAGACATGAAGAATGATTTATGTGGGGCACCTGGATGGCTCAGTCAGTTAAGCTTCTGACCTCAACCCAGGTCATGATCTCAGGAGTCCTGGGATCAAGCCCCACATCAGGCTCCTGCTCAATGAGGAGTCTACTTGTCTCTCTCCCGCTGCCTCTCCCTCCCCTGTACATGAGTGCTGTCTCTCTCTCAAAATCTTTATTTAAAAAAAAAAAAGAATTTATGCTTTCCTGTCCTTTCTTTGCATCACTTTAACCACTGTTCTGTTGTTTTAAAATTTAGTTTTTTCTCCTACCCATGAGAATCTATGTGCTTTCCCTGAACTTCAGCCCTATAACTCTAGATTGTTAATGGCAGCAAAGTCTTAGTTCTGTATTTATGTGTAAAATGGGTTGGAGGATGAAGTCTATTGGAAAATTCACTGGTCTAGAGTAGAAAACGAAGTTTCAATCCAAACTCTGCCATTACCCTTGTCAGTTTAAACAGTATTTTTACCTTCTCTGTGCCTGTTTCATATGTAAAGTCAAAATATGTATATTTCAAATTAATATTATGATAAAATGAGATTATAGATAGTACTTTGAAAAGTGTTACTTAAATGTAAAGATGTTATTAGCATAATAATGTTGGTAAAAATTTGGTGGTTAACCAGAGGAAGGAAGAAAAAAGTAGTATTAAATGTGAGTAGAGAAGGTGGTATATATACTGAATTAAACACATAATGAGGGCAAGGTAACTTTTTAATCTCACAGATTTTTCTTTTTTGACAGAAAACATCATTTGCACCTTCTACCCCACTGACAGGACGGCGATATTTACGAGAAAAAGAAGCAGTCATTACTCCTGTTGCTTCAGCTACTCAAAGTGTGAGCCGATTACAGAGTATTGTGGCTGGACTGAAAAATGCACCAAGTGAACAACTTATAAATATTTTTGAGTAAGTAAGACTTAAATATTCCTGTACAGCTAAGGGGGAAAAAGCTGATAGAAACAAATTAGAACGGTTGCCAGGGTTGCAAGGAGGGGAAATGAGTTCAATAGGTATAGAGTTGCAGTCATATAAGATGAATTCTAGAGATCTATTGTATAACAGTATGCACACGGTAAAAAATATTGTAATGTACTCATAAAAATTAAGGTAAATTGGGCACCTGGGTGGCTCAGTCGGTTAAGTGTCTACCTTCTCAGTTCATGGTCCAAGGGTCTCAGAATAGAGCCTGCTTCTCTCCCTGTGCTGCTCACTCCACTTGTGGTCTCTCTCACTCACTCTCAAATGGATAAATAAAATCTTTAACAATAAATAAGAAAACAAGTAAATGAATGTTAAGGTAAATTTATTATGTGGTTTTTGTTGTTGTTATGTTTTTAAATACATAATTTAAAAAAGAGAACCTAAATAGAAGGAAATAACTCAAAGAGTCACAGCTTGCGTTAGAAGTACTTGATAAGGGATGGTTGGATGGCTCAGCAGTTGGGCATCTGCCTTTACTCAGGACGTGATCCTGTGGTCCAGGGATTGAGTCCCACATGAGGTTCCCTGCATGGAGCCTGCTTCTTCCTCTGCCTCTGTCTCTGCTTCTCTCTGTACCTCATGAATAAATAAATAAATAAGAAAAAGTACTTGATAAGAACATAAAGTATTTTTGCCATATGTGCTGCCTACCTCTTCTTATATATGATTCTGGTCTGTTTGAACATAGAGTTGGGAGTCCTGAACCCTCCACTAATTATCTGGCTTTGTACACACCACTTTCTTTCTCATAGTCTTGGATTTATTTGTCATTTCTGAATTAAGATTGTTTGAATGACAGAAAAGTAGCACTTAATATAAAGGTAATGAGTAGTTCTTGCCAAGTGCCTTCCTTTTTAGTGCTATATTTTTTTATTTGTTATTCTTAGGCTTTCATAAGTATCGTTCCAACACTATATATATATATATATATATATATATATATATATAGTTGACCCTTGAACAATATGGGAGTCAGGGTTGCCAACCCCCCACATACAGTTGAAAATATATATATATATATATATATATATATATATATATATATATATATATATAAAACTTTTTTTTTTAAGATTTTATCTATTTATTCATGAGAGGCAGAGACAGAGGAAGAGGGAGGAGAAGCAGGCTATATGCAGAGAGCCTGATGCAAGACTCAATCCCAGGACTCCGGGGTCACGCCCTGAGCCAAAGGCAGATCCCTAACCACTAGGCCACCCGGCATCTCAACTTTTTTTTTTTTTAAGTAATCTCATCACCCAACAAGGGCTGGAACTTATGACTTCTCTCAAAAAGATTTTATTTAATCTTAAGAGATTTAAGTAATCTCTACACTAATGTGGGACTCAGACTTTTAACCCTGAGATCAGGAGTCACATGCTCTACTGACTGAGCCAGCCAGGTACCCCATATATAACTTTTGACTCCCAGTAACATACACAGTTGATAGATACATGTTTTGAATGTTACGTGTATTATGTTCTGTATTCCTAGGATAAATTAAGCTAATGAAAGGAAAAATGTTATTAAAAGTATCATAAAGAAGAAAAATACATTTATAATACTGTACTGTATTTATAAAAAAAAAATCCACTTATAAATGGACCTGCACAGTTCAAACCCATCTTGTTCAAGGGTCAGCTGCATCTATTTTATATATACATGAATACTGCCATATCAGCGTGTTTTTTTGTTTGTTTGTTTGTTTGTTTTGAGTAGGCTCCTGTGCACAATGTGGAGTCCCAACACAGGGCTTGAACTCACAACCCTGAGATCAAGACCTGAGCTGATATCAAGAGTCAGACACTTAACCAACTGAGCCACCCAGGTGGCCCCATATTTTCCTTAAATCAGATTTATTAAAGTATAATTTACACAATGAGAGTCATCCTTTTAACTGTATAGTTGTATGAGATTTGACAAGTGCATGAAATTATATAACCAGTACCACCACAATCAAGATATAGAACAATTCCACTAGCGCCCAAAATTTATGCCCCTTTTAGTCAACCTCTGTGTCATCCTCAGCCTCTGGCAACTACTGATATATTTTCTGTCCCTTTAATTTTGCCTTTTCAAGAATGTCATATAAATAAAAGCATAAAAGAGATGATATTGACTCTGCTAATGTTGAAATTCCAAAACAGTGTAACAAATGATTTTGTTTAAAAGCTGTCCGTTTATTTGAAATATGCTGATTATGTATTGAGGCTTACAGTTGGGACCAGAACTGGAATAAACATTGGTAGTCTGGAGTTTTTCCCCCGGTAATTAGGTTCTTGTATTTTATAGATCTTGTATTCGTAATCCAATGGAAAACATCATGAAAATAGTGAAAGGAATAGGGGAGACTTTCTGCCAACACTATACTCAATCAACAGATGAACAGCCAGGATCACACATAGGTAAGAAGACAAAACTAAGGTTAACACAGCATTGAAAGTAGACAAATTGCCCCTAAAAAAAGCAGAAATTATTATTTTTTTTCCTTTTCAGCTATTCTTAATGTCTAAGATTTAAGTTTATATAAGTTTGTTCTTTGGTTCTTAACAGCTATATTTCATTTCATTAACACATATTTTCCCTTTTATTCCCCTCCCTAGATTTTGCTATAAACAGACTAAAGCTTGCAGAAATTTTGTATTATAAAATATTAGAGACTGTAATGGTTCAGGAAACACGAAGACTTCATGGAATGGACATGTCAGTAAGTAAATCCACTCTCCCAGCCCCTAGCAAGGTCCAAAAATCCTAAGCCTGGAACCAGTGTGTTGAGAAGCTCTATAATGTGTCACGGGAATTAGCAGTTACTGGCAAACTTAGCCAGTATGATCTGCTAGTTGGCCTTAGTGGTCTTTTGCACATCCAGAGCTAGCCACCTCTAGGTAGAAATACGAAATATTTGAAATTCATCTCTGATAGACCATCAATATACTTTCCCTTCAGGTCCTTTTTTTGTCCTTTATTCCCAGCTAGCCAATAATGAGACCCTTCCCAACATTAACCTAATCAGTAATTAGGATATTTGCCCATACCTCCCAAGGATTTTGGAGGAATAAAACGCTTGTTAAAAAATTGCTTTGTAAAAAAAAAAAAAAAAAAAAAAAAAATTGCTTTGTAGGGTGCCTGAGTGGATCAGTTGGTTAAGCGTCAGACTTGATTTCAGCTCAGGTCATGATTTCAGGGTCATGAAATTGAGCCCCACATCAGGCTTTGTGCTAAGCATGGAGCCTACTTGGGATTCTCTTTCCTTGTTCCCCCATCATTGTTCACCCTCTCTCTGTGTGTCTCTCAAAAATGAAAAAAATTGCTTTTTTTCTCTGAACATTTGATAACTCTGGCCACTCTCTCCAATAGCTTATAAAGGAATTTTTCTAAAAAGTCAATGCAGGGGCACCTGGCTGGATCAGTTGGTAGAGCATGCATCTCTTAATCTCAGGGTTATGAGTTTGAGCCCCACATTTGGTGTAGAGATTACTTAAAAAATAAAATATTTATAAATAAATAATCAGAGCTGTGGGGTATCTACTTCAGTTGATTGAGCATGTGACTCTTGATCTTAAGGTCATGAGTTCAAGCCTGCTGGGAATAGAGCTTACTATAAATAAGTAAATATATATGTACACGCACATACAGTTCATAAAAACTCAAAGATCTTACATGGTTTTTCAGTTTCCTCCTCCTGCTCGTCGTCTTTGTTACCACTCTAGGTGTCATCTGAATTTTTTTTTTTTAAGATTTTATTTATTCATGAGAGACACAGAGCGAGGCAGAGACGTAGGTAGAAGGAGAAGCAGGCTCCACGCAAGGGAGTCTGATATGGGACTCAGTCTTGGGACCGCGGGATCATGACCTGAGCCAAAGGCAGACTCTCACCACTGAGCTATCCAGGTGCCCCTCTTTTTGGAGCTCTTATTCCAGTGAGGAACCTTCTGGATTTATCCTTTTTCCTTATTTTCCATTTCTTTGTTATTTTATTCTACTTCTAAGGATATTTACTCAACTTTTCATCATCTGGTTCTAGTGAATTTTTTTATTTTAGCTGTATTTTCATTTCTAAGATCTCTTTCTTGTTCTTTGAGGTTATTAATTTAGATTTCTTTGACATTTTCTTGTATATACTGCAATGCCTCTTCCCTCTGAGTTTTAAAAAAAATTTTTTTTTAAGATTTTATTTGTTTATTCATGAGACACACACAGAGAGAGAGAGAGAGAGAGGCAGAGAGAAAGAGAGAGGCAGAGACACAGGCAGGCTCCATGCAGGAAGCCCAACGTGGGACTCAATCCCAGGTCTCCAGGATCCAGGATCATGCCCTGGGCTGAAGGTGGCACTAAACCTTTGAGCCACCTGGGCTGCCCTAAAATTTTTTTAATTTTTAAGAATTTTTTTTACAATTTTAAGTAGGCTCCATGTCCAGTATGGGGCTTGAACTCACAACCCTGAAATCAAGAATCACCTGATCTACCAACTGAACCAGCCAAGCACCCCTTTAAGATTTTATTTTTAAATAATCTCTTCTACCCAGCATGGGTCTCGAACTTAGAACCCCAAGGTCAAGAGTTGGATGCTCTGCCAACTAAGCCAGCCAAGCGCCCTTTTTTTGTTTTAATCTTTGTCTTTTAGTTGGAGGATTTCCTCATTTGTTGGATTATTCTTAGATATACCTTATGGTGACTAAGCAGTTTGCTTCAAAGTTTTATAGGCAAGAGTAGGAATGTAAGTCTTATGCGACCATGTAGTATTAGGGACCCTCAACTATTGGTGTCTTTAAGGTTCTTCTGAAATATTTCAGTTTCTGTAGAGAAGTATCTGCTAATCTCTTACCTAAATGATGATTTGTGGATCAGAGAAAGGAATGGAAACTTGGTTTCACAATGCAATCTGTAGACTTTCACCTAAAACCAGTCTCTTATGCTTGATGTTCTCAAGCTCTGAGCCTCCCAAGAGTTCAGTCTTAGAATAATTCTCCAGATCCCTGTTGGGATAGACTAGAAGCCTATCATCTGACTCATTAGAGTGGGGATTAGATAGAGTAATTCTAAATACTACAGACTTTCAAATCATCCATTCATGTCAGCCCCTGCCTAATCCCTACTTTCCATTCCATCTGTTCCCTCATTTGCTGTGTTTTTCCTAGGTTGCATGGAGCAAATTCGTTAATTCCAAATGTCACTCTTCAGGCCCTTGTTTAACCATCCCACTTTCTACTAAGTAACTTGTCATGTATTGTAGTTTGTAGTTATAGCCCACTTCTCATTTTATCCAAGTTAGTTTCTGTTTCTTATTCTTTTTGTTGATTTGGAATGATACTTGAAAGGATGGCGGGACACCTGAGTGGCTCAGTGGTTGAGCGTCTCCTTTGGCTCAGAGTGTGATCCTGGGTCCAGGGATTGAGTCCCACATCGGGCCTCCTGCGGGGAGCCTGCTTCTCCCTCTACATATGTCTCTGCCTCTCTCTCTTTGTCTCTCATGAATAAATAAAATCTTAAAAAGAAAGAATTATGGTGACATACTTTATAGAACTGACAACTTATGTTAAATCTTTTCTTTTAAAAAAATATTTGCTTGCTTATTTATTTATTTATTTATTTATTTATTTATTTATTTAGGAGCGAGAGAGCGCACACACAGAAGGAGAGGGAGCCTGATGCAGGGCTTAATCCCAGGACCCTGGGATCATGACGTGAAGGCAGACAGTTAACTGACTGAGCCACCCAGGCACCCCAAATCTTTTTTTTTTTTCTTAAGATTTATTTATTTTTAGAGAGTGCCCATGAGCAGGGGGTAAGGATAGGGGGTGGGAGGAGCAGAGGGAGAGGGAGGGGGATGATTGCAAGCCGACTACCGACTGAGCATAGAGCCCAACTCAGGATTTGATCTCAGGACTCTCAGATCATGACCTGAGCCGAAGCCAAAAGTAGTATGCTGAACATACTGAGCCACCCAGGCACCCCAGCTTATGTTAAATCTTAAACTCAGTGGTAAACAGGACCTTTATCTTCTTAATAAAATACTTCTCTGGGGACACCTGGGTGGTTCAGCAGTTGAGCTCCTGCCTTTGGCCCAGGGCGTGATCCTAGAGTCCCAGGATCGAATCCTGCATCGGGCTCCCTGCATGGAGCCTGCTTCTCTCTCTGCCTCTGTCTCTCTCTGTGTGTCTCTCATGAATAAATAAAATCTTTAAACAAAAATAAAAGACTTCTCTGAACTTTTTAGTCTTAGCTGTGATATTATAATACCTTTGATTTTAGTGTTTAACAAATCTGTATGTTGACAAGATAGTTGTGATAAAACTGGTATTTAAACAAATGGAACCCAAAAAAAGGGAACTAATCCTAATGCTTTCTCTTGGTGGGAATATTAACTATTTTATTATTTCAAAGCTAATTGTTGTATATGCCTCATTTAATTATAAGATCTACCATTGAGCAAAATTATATGTTATAAGAAAACTATCAGTTTGAGAACTCAAATTTTTATCTTTGATAATCTGGTGTAATATAATACACAGATTATTTTATCTTGTTTCTATACTCATCTTTATAAAATGGCAATGGCTGAAATTGCTGAGAAATACTAAACTATGGTTTTTCTGTTCTCCAAGGTTCTTTTAGAGCAGGATATATTTCATCGTTCCTTGATGGCCTGTTGTTTGGAAATTGTGCTCTTTGCCTATAGCTCACCTCGTACTTTCCCCTGGATTATTGAAGTTCTCAATTTACGACCATTTTATTTTTATAAGGTGAGATGAGAGTTACAATAACATTTAATGTTACCTAGTTCTGAATTTAGACCGATGCCAATATTATACTTATTGGCATGATTTAGTTAATATTTTGTCATGTGTGCTACTTTCAAAGTAGTGATAGAAAAGTTAGTTTGAAGAGCTAAATCTTTATACCTAAAATATGCCTTAAGTTATGAAAAATGTAGATCATTGGAAAGCTTATACATATGAATTGCTGACTGAGTGGGGTTTGAATATTTTTTTCATGACTTAAGGAAAATTGCTTCTGTATATTTACTTGAATGTTGCTGTGTGTTTTCAGATTTTCTCTTAAGAAATATAGGCAATTTTATTCAAGGACAGTGTTGTTTATGGCCTTATCTGTTAGCAGTTCATTTTTATTTGTAACATGCTTTTTTCATTCAAGAAGTTAAATGCCTTTGTTTTTTTAGCCACGTAAATAATGTATTCTCCTTGAAGAAAAACAGGTAATACATATAAATGTAAATATTAAAACTACACATTATAATCCTAATTATAAATAATAATCACTTAATACTTTTGTGCATATACTTTCAGACTTTGTTCTAGGATTTACTCTTATTTAAATAGAATTACATAATAATAAGCAGAATTCCTTTTAAATACATTATTTTTTCTGTTCTTTTTGAGCTACTGGAAAGAATAGTCTGAGAAGTGACAGTAAATTCAAAATAGCTCTGGACTTGGAACCCATGACCTCAGTTTTACCACTGTTGGGCTTCTGGCCAGTTTCCACGTATCATTTCCTTATTTTTCTGTGTATACAAAAACCAGAAATGTATGTGAACGCATTATGAAGATCTTAAAAACTCCTTTGTAAAATATATTAATAAGACATTGAAACATGGTTCAAGAATATCATTGGTTCTGTGTCATCATAAGACCAAAGGTAGTCATACATGCAAGCCTAGTACAGAAATGATTATTTGATACTACATTACCTTTTCAATTTTCTTTTTATCAGGTTATTGAGGTGGTGATCCGCTCAGAGGAGGGACTTTCCAGGGACATGGTGAAACACCTGAACAGCATTGAAGAACAAATTTTAGAGAGTTTAGCGTGGAGTCACGATTCTGCATTGTGGGAGGCTCTCCAGGCTTCAGCAAACAAAGTTCCTACTTGTGAAGAAGTGAGTATATTTTCTTTGGAGTAATATCTGTATATTTGCTGAACATACTGAGCCACCCAGGCACCCCAGCCTGGAGTAATATTTTCTTTGTATATTTGTATATTTTCTTTGGAGTAATATCTGTTCAAATCCATTGCCCATTTTTTAATCAGGTTGTTTTTTATTATTGAATTATAGGAGTTCTTTATATATTGTAGATACAACTCCGTTATCCAATATGATTTGCAAAACTTTCCTTCCATTCTTTGGGTTGTCTTTTTACTTTTTTTTTTTTTTTAACATTTTATTTTTAAGTAATCTTTACACCCAAGCTGGGGCTCAAACTTAAAACCCTGAGATCAAGAGCAGCATGCTCCCCCAACTGAGCCAGCTAGGTGCCCCCTTGATAAAGCCTTTTGGAACATAGAGTTTTTAATTTTGATGATGTCCTATTTATCTGTTTTTTTCTTTTATTATTTGTCCTTTTGAAGTTTTATCTTAGAAGCCCATTAATTTTATTTATCTTTTTTTAAAGATTTTATTTATTTATTCATGAGAGACAGAGATAGGCAGAGACACAGGCAGAGGGAGAATCAGGCTCCATGCTGGGAGCCCGATGTGGGACTCCATCCCCGGTCTCCAGGATGACGCCCTGGGCTGAAGGTGGCGCTAAACCTCTGAGCCACCTGGGGATCCCCCCCGCCAGAAGCCCATTAATTTTAGCATTTTTAGTTTTCAAATGTCTATGTAAAAAATTAAATATTTTACATTAATGGTAGTAAAAATTGAAAAAAATCAGAGAAGTTTGTGCCTAATACAAGTGACACATTTCACAGTTTAGTATCAGGTGAGAAGTTGAGTTTTTTCCCCTTTACCTCTGTATTGTTCTTTTGTAACTCCTGTCTTTTCATCCTTATTTGCTTTTCTCCTTACACTTCATGAAACCTGATGAATTTTTCTCTAATCCCAAACTACTGGAAAGACTATCCAAGACCAGAAAGAACTAAAAAGATGATTTCTTGAAATCTCTCTTCCATGCATCTTTGGACTTTTGTTGTTTTTTTTTTAAGATTTTATTTATTTATTCATGATAAGCAGAGACCTAGGCAGAGGGAGAAGCAAGCTTCCTGCAGGGAGCCTAATGTAGGACTCGATCCCAGGATCCTAGGATCACTCAACCACTGAGCCACCCAGGTGCCCCGCATCTTTCGAATTCTGCCGCAGACTGTGATTAACTAGACAATCTTTAGTAGTCATCAATATTTCCATTTTAGAATCCCTTGAGAAAGAAAAAAAGCTATGGACTTGAATAAGAGGATTTGGATGGAAGCCCTTGCTGTATCACTTACTTGTATGTCCTTGGGCAAATTTCATATTTTGAGCCTCTATTTTCTCATCCTTAAGAGGAAATAGATAGTGCCTACCTAATCAGTTTATTTCTAAAAGTAGTCAATAAACTTAAGGAGATAAATTATAATATTAAGTGAGATATATTTAACAATATTGACTATTGAGCACTTTATACAAGTTTTATTTTGTGAATAAGAAAGAGGGAAAGAGGGCAGCCCGGGTGGCTCAGCGGTTTGGCACCTGCCTTAGATCCTGGAGACCCAGGATCGAGTCCCACGTCGGGGTCCCTGCGTGGAGCCTGCTTCTCCCTCTGCCTGTCTCTCTCTCTGTGTCTCTCTCATGAATAAATAAAGAAAATCTTTAAAAAAAAGAAAGAAAGGAAGAAAGAAAGAAAGAACATTTAAAGTAGTTAAAAAAACCTTTTTCTCAATTTTCTGTTACAAGTGTTCATGAGTGGGTTTATCTATATGTAAAGCAAAAGGTTTTTGTATTTTACAGGTTATATTCCCAAATAACTTTGAAACAGGAAATGGGGGAAATGTGCAGGGACATCTTCCCATGATGCCGATGTCTCCTCTAATGCATCCAAGGGTCAAAGAAGTTCGGACTGACAGTGGGAGTCTTCGAAGGGGTAGGTTCAACATGGGTAAAACAATGAACAAAATAACAAAGATAATTTTCTCAAAGAAAATACCAAGTCTTGCTAATATAGTATTATGAAATCTAATTTCTTCATCAGGATTTAAAAGGGCTTATAAAAAAATAATAAAAATGTAAAGGGGCAGTTAGGTGGCTCAGTCAGTTGAGCATCCAGTTCTTGGTTTCAGCCAAGAACTTTTTTTTTTTTTTTAAGGTTTTATTTATTCATGAGAGACACAGAGAGAGGGGCAGAGACACAGGCAGAGAGAAAGCAGGCTTCCTACAGGGAATCAAATGCAGTACTGGATCTTAGGACTCCAGGATCACACCCTGTGCCAAAGGCAGATACTCAACCACTGAGATACCCAGGCGTACCTCAGCTCAGGTCTTGATCTTGGGGTCCTGGAATTGAGCCCTGCATTGGGCTCCATGCTCAGGGCACAGTCTGCTTGTTCTTTTCCCTCTGCTCTTCCCCCCCACTCATGCTCTCTCTTCTCTCTCAAATAAATAAAGAAATCTTCAAAAAAATATATTTTTTTAATTAAAAAATGAAGCAGGGCTTATACCAACACCTTTGTGTAGCCCATTGTATAGTTTCTTATACCAAAGTAATAAGATTTTTGCTCTGATTTTTTTTTTCATTTTTTAGAGAAAGAGTCGGGGAGGGGAGAGGAAAAAAATCTTAAGCAGGCTCCACACCCAGTGCAGAGCCAAGTTGGGGGGCTCCATCTCACAGACCTGTTGCTCTGATTTTTAATATCTCTTTTTTAAATTGCCATGTCAGTTGTAGAAAGAGTATTTTAGCATTTTAATAAACCCACAACTTTTCTAAGATTTTATTTATTTAAAGAGCGCAGGGCGAGGGGCAGAGGGAGAGAGAGAATCTCAAGCAGACTCCACACTAAGCATGGAGCCCAATATGAGACTTGATTTCATGATATTGAGATCATGACCTGAGCTGAAATCAAGAGTGGGATGCTCAACCAACTGAGCCACCTAGGTGCCCCAACATACATCTTTTCTAAATGATAATGGAAAACTCTGTAAATAAGCAAAATACCTACTTTTCAGATGTGACAAAAGTTATGTTCTTTTTCCATGTATGTCTCTGTAGAAAGATAGATATTTGAAGCAGAGGGGCACCTGAGTGGCTCAGTTGGTTGAGCATCCAACTCTTTTTTTTTTTTTTAAGATATTTTTTTTTTTTAAGATTTTATTTACTTATTCATGAGAGACACAGAGAGAGAAAGGCAGAGATAAGAGATAAAGGCAGAGAAGCAGGCTCCATGCAGGGAGCCCAATGTGGGACTCAATCCCGGGACTCCAGGATCACACCCTGGGCTGAAGGCAGGTGCTAAACTGCTGAGCCACCGTGGCACCCCTAATCTTTTGATCACATATCCCTGAACTAACTTTAGATGAACAAGTATTCATTTTTCACATAGCTCTTGATCCTTTTTTGGACCATAATTGTGTGTGCGCGCAGGCACATGCATAGTCTTTGCTTTACATCTAGTGCTAGATTATAAAAATGTGCAAGCTCTGCATACAAAACAATCTTCATAAGCAATGGAAATGATTAGGATTATTTTGTGATCTTTAAGAAATCTTATTGGGTGCCTGGGTGGCTCAAGTTGAGTGTCTGCCTTTGGAGAGGTTCATGATCTCAGGGTCCTAAGATCAAGCCCCACATTGGGCTCCCTGCTCAGCAGGGAGTCTGCTTCTTCTCCCTTTGCCCCTCTGCCCTTTTTTTGCTCTCTCTTGCACACGCTCTCTCTCTCTTCCTCAAATAAATAAGTTAAATCTCAGGGCACCTATGTGGCTTAGTGGTTGAGCTTGTGCCTTTGGCTCAGGTTGTGATCCTGGGGTCCTGGGCTCAAGTCCCACATCTGGCTCCCTATAGGGAGCCTGCTTTTCCCTCAACTTATGTCTCTGCCTCTTTATGTGTCTCATGAATACATAAAGTCTTTAACAAAAAAATAAGTAAGTAAATACTTAAAGTCTTTTTTTTTTTTTTTTAAGATTTTATTTATTCATGAGACAGAGAGAGAGAGAGAGACAGAGACACAGAGGGAAAAGCAGGCTCCATGCTAGGAGCCTGACCTGGGACTCAATGCGGTTCTCCAGGATCAAGCCCCGGGCTGAAGGTGGCGCTAAACCGCTAAGCCCCTGGGGCTGCCCCTAAAGTCTTTTTAAAAAATGCAACCAAGAGAATCAAATAATGGAAAAATCCTTAGAAAGCAATTAATATTGAGCATTGACTCTGGGCAGAAAAAGACAATTAATTAATTTGTATATTTATTAGTTGTTCACTGTAACTTTTCCACGACTGGGCTAGGAAAAGATCATTTGAAGGGGTTTACAGCTAACTTCATGGCTATAATGTGAATCCTCTATTGAAATGTCAGCTTTTAACATTTCTAGTCAGATTCAACAAGCTGCCTTAGATTTCTTGTGTGTAAGGATCCAGGTTGGGACGCCTGGGTGGCTCAGCCGTTGAGTGTCTGCCTTTGGCTCAGGGCGTGATCCCAGTCCAGGGGTCAAGTCCCACCCACATCAGGCTCCCACTTGGGAGCCTGCTTCTCCCTCTGCCTGTGTCTCTGCGTCTCTCTGTGTGTCTCTCATGAATAAATAAATGAAATCTTTAAAAAAAGAGAAAAAGAAAAAGGATCCAGATAGACTCCCATTAGGGATAATGGGAGCTACAATAAAACTTAATACTTTTTCTACTGAGGTTGGGAAATCAGAGCCGCTTTCATAAGCCCCAGAATTACAGAGAGATTTTTGTTAAACCATGACTATTTGTCCACCACTTACCTCATTAATACAGAGAGCTGTCAAATCATTGCCAGAAGTAATCTTTATACCTCATAAGCATGTTTTGAAAATATATTATATGGCTGTCTAGTTATCTAGTGAGTGTAAAAATAAATAGTGAAATGTTTTTATTTTTTTTAACATTTACTTATTTAAGTAATCTCTTCCATTCTGGGGCTCAAACCCAAGACTCCCAAGATCAAGAGGCCCATGTACCACCGACTGAGCCAGCGAGGTGCCCTGAAATGCTTTCACTTAAAAAGCATAGTATATGAGTGCCTGGCTGGCTCAGTCAGTGGTTTGGGGACCTCTTGATCTCGATTGTGAGTTTGAGCCTCATGATGGGTATAAAAATTACTTTTAAAAATTTTAAAATAGGGACGCCTGAGTGACTCAGTGGTTGAGCATCTGCCTTCAACTCAGCGTGATCCTGGGGTCCTGGGATTGGGGTCCTGGGATTGAGGTCCTGGATTGGACTCCCTGCAAGGAACCTGATTCTCCCTCTGCCTGCCTCTCTGTGTGTGTCTCATGAATGAATGAATGAATGAATGAATGAATGAATAAAATCCTTTTAAAAATTTTATTTATTTATTTATTTTTTATTTATTTATGATAGTCACAGAGAGAGAGAGAGAGGCAGAGACACAGGCAGAGGGAGAAGCAGGCTCCATGCACCGGGAGCCCAACGTGGGATTCGATCCCGGGTCTCCAGGATCATGCCCTGGGCCAAAGGCAGGTGCCAAACCACTGCGCTACCCAGGGATCCCAAAATCCTTTTAAAAATTAAAAAAATAAAAAGTTTTAAAATAGGGAGGCTCAGTGGCTCATTTGGTTGAGCATCTGCCTTGGGCTCAGGTCATCATCCCGGAGTCCAGGATGGAGCCCAGTGGCACTGGGTTCCCTTTCAGTGGGGAGTCTGCTTCTCCATCTGCCCCTCCCCCCACTCGTGTACTCTGTTTTTCTCTCTCAAATAAGTAAAATCTTTTCCAAAATAAAAAATATGGGCGCTCAGGTGGCTCAGTGGTTGAGTGTCTGCCTTTGGCTCAGGTCGTGGTCCCAGAGTCCTGGGATGGAGTCCCACATCAGGTACCCCCCGGGGAGCCTGCTTCTTCCTCTGCCAATGTCACTGCCCCTCTCTCTGCATCTTTCATGAATAAATAAATAAATTTTTTTAAATAAAAATAAAGAATAAAGGGGCGCCTGGAGGGCTCAGTTGGTTAAGCATCTGACTCTTGATTTTGGCCCAGCTCATGATCTCAGGATCATGAGACTGAGCCCTGCTTCTGCTCTGCGCTGGACTTGGAGCCTGCTTAGGGTTCTTATTCTCCCACTCCTGCTCCTCCTCCTGCCCCACGTGTGCGTGCATGCACGCTCAAATAAATAAATAAATAAATAAAAGTTAAAGAATAAAAAAAAATTTAAAGAATAAAGCATATCATATTCCTGTAAAGAAACAATGGATTGGGGAAGGTAAGGAAGGTTTAAAGATGTAGGGTTGTAAGGGGCTAGGGGAACCTTTGCATTTGGTAGAGAGGGAAAGCTGCTCCTATGGAAGGATAGCATTGAAAATAGATATAATCTATAACCATACTTTCTTTTTGATCAACACACTACTGCCAACCCTCAGATTAAGGCAAGTTAATCATATCACCTTTATGTATCTTTATCTTCTAATGGGCTTATAAAAGATGATTCTGTACCTACTAAGTGAGAAAGCCATAGTACCTTAAACTGCTTATGTGTGGGCATATTGGAAGAAGCAAAACTGTGAACCAAATCACTGATTTTCCTTATTTACTAGATAAAATTGAGGGACAGAAGCTAATTGGACTACTTCAATTTAGTGGTCACTTCATTCTACCTCTCAACCTCTACTTTACCCTTAAAGTTTTGCTCCTTTTTTCCTTTTTAAAGATTTTATATGGGCAGCCCCGGTGGTGCAGCAGTTTAGCACTGCCTGCAGCCCGGGGTGTGATCCTGGGGACCCGGAATCGAGTCCCACATCGGGCTCCCTGAGTGGAGCCTGCTTCTCCCGCTGCCTGTGTCTCTGCCTCTCTCTCTCTCTCGTGTCTTTCATGAATAAATAAATAAAATCTTTAAAAAAAAAATAAAGATTTTATATATTTATTCATGAGAGAGACAGAGAAAAGGCAGAGACATAGGCAGAGGGAGAAGCAAACTCCTCGCAGGAGCCCAATGTGGGACTCGATCCTGGAACTCCAGGATCATGCCCTGAGCCACCCAGGTGTCCCTTGTTTTGCTCCTTTCTTAGTAGGCAGGAGTTCGGGAAACCAAGAAGATGAGTTATCATAATTTTCACATGTAATGACTTTTCATTCTTTCACTAGATTTTCTTATATTTCATGAAGACAGAAGCCATGTTATTTACTGCTAAATCCCTAGTGCTTAACATAGTAGCTCAATATCTATTTTTTGAATGAATGAGTATGATGGATTATTTGGGAATATGATTAAACTGTTTTAAATTTATTTTTCTTTCTATTAGATATGCAACCATTGTCTCCAATTTCTGTCCATGAACGCTACAGTTCTCCTACTGCAGGGAGTGCTAAGAGAAGACTTTTTGGGGAAGACCCCCCAAAGGAAATGCTTGTGGACAGGATCATAACAGAAGGAACAAAATTGAAAATTGCCCCTTCTTCAAGCATTACTGCTGAAAATATATCAATTTCACCTGGGCAGAGTCTTCTAACAATGGCCACAGCCATAGTCACAGGGACAACAGGACATAAAGTTACAATCCCATTGCACGGTAACATTTTAATGCCTTTATCTTATATTTTTTCTGAATTGGTTAATAATTTAAGATTTGTCTTGCTGGATTGGATCACATGGCCTTTTTAACCCAGTTTCTTTTGAACCTATACTATTTTTTTTAATTTATTATTTTAGAGCAGTTTTGGGTTCACAGCAAATTGAGTAGAAGGTACAGGGGTTTCCCATGTACCCACTGCCACACATACACAGCTTCCATCACCATCAGCATCCTGCACCAGAATAGCATATTTGTTAACAATGGATGAACCTACATTGACACATCATTATTATCCCAAGTCTATAGTTTACATTAGGGTTCACTCTTGGTATTGTACATTGTATAGATTTTGACTAAAGTTTAATGACACATATCCACCATTATAGTATTATACAGAATAGTGCCATTGCCATAAAAATCCTGTTTCCATCTTTTTGTTTTTGTTTTGTTTTGAACTTACACGGTTTTTTGAATTTTCACATTTTAAAAATTTACCATCCTTTTTGTTAGGACTATTTTACTTTTTTATCTGAGCTTTATGAATGAGTTGCAAAAATCTTATTTCTTGATTAAAAACATCTCCTTCAGAGTTCAAAAGAAAACAGTATTTTTTCAGAGCAGAAATAGAAAACAAGGGTGTTATAACCTAGAATTACTATTTTTGTGGATTTCTTCTCCTTTTCTCACCTATTCCTATGTTTATACATAGATAGTTAAAGATAATTGACAACCTTTCTGGAACACATGCAGCTTATTTCTAAAACTAAAAACTCTTGCTTATATGTTTAGGTATCGCAAATGATGCTGGAGAAATCACACTGATACCAATTTCCATGAACACAGCTCAGGAGTCCAAAGTCGAGAGTCCTATATCACTTACTGCTCAGTCATTAATTGGTGCTTCTCCGAAACAGACTCATCTGACTAAAGCGCAAGAGGCACATCCAACTGGAATAAGCAAACCAAAGAGAACTGGTTCTTTAGCACTGTTTTATAGAAAGGTATGTGATTTTATGGCATCCAAAAGATCTCATTTGGGGTGCCTGGCTGGCTCAGTCAGTAAAGCATGTGACTCTTAATCATAGGGTTATAAGTTCGAGCCCCATATTGGGTATAGAGATTATTTAAAAATAAAATGATCTCATTCAATCAGTGCATCTATTGAGTAATAGAGCACCTTTAGCATTCTCTTTTGTGTGTATGGTAAAATATACATAATATAAAATTTATCATTTTAACCATTTTTAAGTGTACAGTTAAGTTTCATTAAGTACATTCACATTGATACACAGTTTTCACCATCATCCATCCCAGAACATTGTCATCTTCCTAAACTGAAACTCTGTTCCAATTACAATAATTCCCCATTCCTCTTCCCACCACCAGCTCCCGACAGCCACCATTCTTCTTTCTGTCTCTATGCATTTAACTACTCCAGGCACCTCATATAAGTACAAATATGCATCCTTTTGTAACAGGGTTTGTTTCACTTAGCATAAGTTTTCAAGATTCATCCATATTATAGCATCATTCAGAATTTCCTTTTTAAGTCTGAGTAATATCCCACTGTATTTATATATCACATTTTGTTTTTCAGTTCATCCATACATGAACATTTAGGTTGTTTCTACCTTTTGGTTATTGTGAATAATGCTGCTATGAACATTAGTGTACAAATATCTACTCAAGTCTCTGTTTTCAGTTTTCTTGTATATATACCCAGAAGTGGAATATAATTCTGAATTTAATTTTTTGAGGAACTGTCATACCATTTTCCACAGTGTCAGCCCCATTTTATATTCCTGCTATAGAGACGCCTGGGTGGCTCAGCGGTTGAGTGTCTCTGCCATCAGCTCAGGACATGATCCTGGAGTCCCGGGATGGAGTCCTGCATTGGGCTCCCTGCATGGAGTCTGCTTCTGAATCTGCCTGTGTCTTTGCCCCCCCCCTTCTCATGAATAAATAAAATATTTTAAAAAAACAGTTTTATATTTCTGCTACCATACATGAGGTTCCAAGTTCTCCACATTCTTGTCAACTCTGTTTTCTGTTATTTTTTTTTAAGATTTTATTTATTTATTGATGAGAGACACAGAGAGAGAGGCAGAGACATAAGGCAGAGGGAGAAGCAGGTTCCATGCAGGAAGCCTGATGTGGGACTCCATCCCAGGACCCCAGGATCACACCCTGAATCAAAGGAAGACAGATGCTCAACCACTGAGCAACCCACACATCCCATGTTATTTTTGGTAGTAGCCATCTTAATGAGACTGAAGGGTGGGGAGGGCACGTTCGTGGCTCAGTCGGTTAAGTCTCTGCCAGATCATGATGGCAGCAGGGTCCTGGCATTGAGCCCTGCATCAGGCTCCCTGCTTAGCAAGGAGTCTGCTTCTCCCTCTCTCTCTTCCCTCCCTGCTCATGCTCGCTCTCGCTTGCTCTTTCTCAAATAAATAAAATCTTAAAAAAAAAAAAAAAAAAAAAAAGAATGAAGTGGTATCTCATAGTTTTGATTTGCATTTCCCTAATTATTAGTGGTGTTGAGCATCCATCATGTGTTTATTGGCTATCTGTTTTCCTTGGAGAAATATTTATTAAAGTCTTTTGCCCATTTTGTATTTGAGTTTTGTCATTGAGCTGTAGTTCTTTATATATTCAGAATAAGAATCCTTATCAGGTTTATAATCTGCAAGTATTTTCTCCCATTCCGAGTTTCCTTTTCTCTGTGTTGATTGTCATTTTGACTTTGAAGAAGTTCAGTTTGTCTATGTTTTATTTTGCTGTCTTTTCCTTTTTGTGTCATATCCAAGAAATCGTGGAGCATTTATTCCAATGTCATGAAGCTTTTCCCCCTGTTTTTTTGTAGGAGTTTTACATTTTCAGCAATTGTGTTTAATTCTTTGATTCACTTTGAGTTAATTTTGTATATGGTGGAAGATGAGGATCTAGCCTCATTCTTTTGCATCCGTTTTCTCAACAGTATTTGTTGAAAAGACTCTTTTCCCTTGAATGGTCTTGGCACCATTTTCCAAAGCCATTGAACCATATGTGTGACAGCTTATTTCTGGGCTCTTTTCTAAGCATTATCCTCGTAATTTCTTTTTTTTCTTTTTAGGATTTTATTTATTTATCCATGAGAGAGACACGGGGTGGGGAGGGCAGAGACACAGGTGGAGGGAGAAACAGGCTCCATGCAGGGAGCCCAATGTGTGGGACTCAATCCTGGGACCCCAGGGCTCACTCTCTGAGCCAAGGCAGACACTCACCACTGAGCCACCCAGGCATCCCTGTCCTCTTAATTTCTGTGTTTATGGTAGTCCTATACTGTTTTGATTACTAGAACTTTGTAGTGTGTATTAAAATTGGGAAATGTGAGCCTTCCAACTTTGTTCTTCTTTTTCGAGATTATTTTGGCAATCTAGAGCCCCTTGAGATTCCACATGAGTTTTAGGATGGATTTTTCTTAAGATGGATTTTTCTATTTCTGTAAAAAAACATCATGGGGATTTTGATAGGGATTGCACTGAATCTGTAAATTGCTTTGACTAGTATTGACATCTTATTACCATTATTAAGCCTTCAAGTCCATGAATATGGGATATCTTTCCATTTATTTGTGTTTTGGGTGTTTGGTTTTTTAGTTAACATACAGTGTTTTATTATTTATCTTTAGTTTCTTTCAGCAGCATTTTGCAGTTTTCAGTATATACTCTTTTACCTCCTTGGTTGATTCCTATTATTCATGATATTATAAATGCATTTGCTTTCTTTATTTTATTTTGGGGTTATTCATTATTGGTGGTAGAGGAAAAGAGATATTTTATTCTTTTTTTTTTTTAAAGATTTTATGTATTTACTCATGAGAGACACAGGCAGAGGGAGAAACAGGCTCCACGCAAGGAGCCCAACATGGGACTCGATCCCAGGTCTCCAGGATCACACCCTGGGCTGAAGGCAATGCTAAACCGCTGCGCCACCGGGGCTGCCCTTCATCATTAATTCTTGAAAGACTTGCCCTTTCTGTACTCCCATTGCCTCCTCTACTCTGACTCCCCAAATCCTACCTCCCCTTTGTGCCTTTCTAGGCTTGTTTTAAAAACAGAGATTCAAAATGCAGCTTTTCCCCCATTCCCTATTTTTAATTTTCAAAATGGCAGATTTCTGTCTTTGATAATGAATCTAAGATTGACAGAAATAAAACTTTAGTTCTGAATTTTTAATTCTGAATCTATTTCAGAATCTGTTTTTTTTTTAGCATATTGATAGAGATTAGGACATAGAAAAGTTTATCCTCAAAGAGAATAGTATGTCTATATCTATAAGGAGCATAAGTGTCCAGGTCTATAGTGAATTCAAAATAACCATTCCTTGAATAAATTACAGCTATTATGTTGAACTCCATGTGATACTGGCATTCTGTGCCTGAATGGAATTTTCTATGAATTTTTTGTTAAAATCAGAAGACTTTCAGAATATGTTTCTGTAATGCATTGGATCAACTCTGTAAAAGATACTTAACAAGTATTTAATTACATATTTCTTGTAATCTTTTAAATTAGGACTGCATGTTTTATTTTCTATCACAAATACAAAGTTTTAGCATCTTTCCCACTTGTCTGACCGAAATGGATTCTGTTTATCTCTTGGCCATCTCAACCAGAAATAAGGTGATAGGATGCAGAAAATTAGTTTGCTATAAAATGAATCACTTGTGAAAAAAAAAAAATGAATCACTTGTGGCTTTGGAGTCAACCACCTCTCTTTTTTTCAGATTAGTGTGTTGGATAGTTTACATTTGTTTTTAAACTCTAATTTGTGGATTATTTTCCTGCCAAAGATACTTTTATATAAGGGATATTTGACTCTTTTTCAGTATTTTTCCCTGAACATTTAAATTTAAAGGCTTAAAACAGTAAAACATAATGTTTCTTGGATGACTGGAAGCCATTTTAGACTCTTGTATGGACCTTCTGGTCATTTGCATTACTATCAGTTCATACAAAGATTATAAAAATGAGGGACACCTGGGTGGCTCAGCAGTTGAGCATCTGCCTTTGGTTCAGGGCGTGATCCTATAGTCCCAGGATCGAGTCCCACATCAGGCTTTCTGCATGGAGCCTGCCTCTCCCTCTGCCTATGTCTCTGCCTCTCTCTCTCTCTGTGTCTCTCATGAATAAATAAATAAATAAAATCTTTTAAAAATAATAATAAATAATTTTAAAAATAAAAAAATTACAAAAATGAAAGGTTTCAAGGCATTGAACTGAATTTAATATTCCATTTATGTGCTTGTGGAAACAATGTAGAACATAGGGGAAGCCTTTTAAATTGTTTAGCTTTCTGACTTACTCTTGAAGTCAAACATTTTAGCTCTTTATTATATGACTTTTCTTTTTGAGATTTTATTTTTAAGTAATCTCTACATGCAACCTGGAGCTTGAACCCACAACCCCGAGATCAAGAATTGTATGCTCCACCAACTCAGTCAGCCAGGCACCCCTACTATCTGACATTTTAGACTTTGTGGCAGTTTTATCTGAACAAAAAAAAAGGTGTGGGGAATTTCTGAACACTTGAAAAATTATGTATTCATAATGGTTATTATGCAAGTAAATCCTGCAGTTAGTGCTTCTTACTTTATTTACATAGGTGACAACACAGAGGACATCTTTTTCAAAATAATTTTTTTATATTTACTTATTTGTTTATTAGATCATATGACAGAGATCACTGGCAGTGGGGAGGAGTAGAGGGAGGAGCAGATTCACCACTAAACAGGGAGCCCAACACGGGGCTGAATCCTTGGAATCTAGATCATGACCTGAGCCCAAGGCAGATGCTCAACCAACTTAGCCACCTAGGTACCCCTTTAAGATGGTTTTCTAAAGAGAATTTTGCTTCAATCTGTGGTCTCCTGCTGTAGGACAGAAATTTTATGTAATTTTACATAATATTTATCAACAGCCTAGGTGTTTGTCAGTCTTGGCCCAAAGCCCATGTCCATGGTAAGAGGTAAATTAGAGAAATTACTTGTTTTTTTGTTTTGTTTTGTTTTTTGTTTTGTTTTGTTTTTGTCTTAATGTACTACCTTCCATCTTAGGTCTATCATTTGGCAAGTGTCCGCTTACGTGATTTATGTTTAAAACTGGATGTTTCAAATGAGTTACGAAGGAAGATATGGACATGTTTTGAATTTACTTTAGTTCACTGCCCTGATCTTATGAAAGACAGACATTTGGATCAGCTGCTCCTTTGTGCCTTTTACATCATGGCAAAGGTAATATATAAACTAGGGGAAGCTCTTGGTCCTAGTTTCCCATTCTTTTATTCTTCACAGGAAGAAAAAGCTCAGATATTTGAAGTTGCTTTTATTTGAAGCACGAAGTGAAAAGAAAACTCTGTTGCACTTACTAGTTTGCCTTAAATGCTATTTGCTGGGCAGCTCAGGTGGCTTAGTGGTTTAGCGCCACCTTCAGCCCAGGGCCTGATCCTGGAGACCCAGGATGGAGTCCCATGTCAGACTTCCTGCATGGAACCTGCTTCTCCGTCTGCCTGTGTCTCTGCTTCTCTCTGTGTGTGTGTGTGTGTGTGTGTGTGTGTGTGTGTGATGAATAAATAAACAAAATCTTTTTTTTTTTAATAAACAAAATCTTTAAAAAAAAATGCTATTTGCCAGCACTGCCCACCACTGTTAATTAAGTAGTAAATTCCAGCTACTATATCTATTCTCTAGACTCCATTTCTTTAGCTTTCCCATATCATAAGACTACATTGGTTGTAAATAAATTGGAATAGATCTTAGACACCATTTGTAGTATATGGCTCTCCATATTATTAATGTGAACGGCACCATTGCCACCCCCATCCCTGTGACACCTCTCATCTGATACTTCACAGTAAAATGATCATTATATTGTAGGCTGATAACCAAGGCCCAGAGCTGCAAGTAACTTGTCAAAGTTATACAATTAATAAATGGCAACCTAGGATTTCCTATTTCATAATTTAATGAATTCATAATTCATAAAATAGCTTGTATAACATTGTTCTCTAGCGATTTGTTGCACCACCTTACAAGAGCATTTTATTTTGTAGTTGCTACAACATTGTATGTTTTTTATCATAAAATAATATCTTACTTGTTTTTTAAAATTCTGATATATCTGAGACAATCACCTATAACTTTGGTCTGAACCATATGACCACACTGGCAGTCCTAGTAAGTGTACATAGTTAAGATCTAAATTTTAAGCTTTTTGAGACAGAGAACATGTTTTTAGACTTATTTTTGATTATCCTCTCAAGGGCTTTTTTTAAATCTCTGTACAAAATAAATACTAATAAATGTTATTAACTAATCATTTGTGTTTTCCAGAGAACTATCAGAGTTCAGGCTTTGCCATTTCTAGCTCATCATTATAGAGAAAAGGTTTAGTGGTAATGGACTTTGATTAAGTAGAGGGAAGGAGTAAATTAAGTAAACTTTATAATAAATAAGCCAGAAAAGATACCTTTATACATGAAAATCCATTTTCTTCCTTTTGGCCACCACTGTAAATTTTCTGGCTAAGCATTAGAAACCCTATAATCAAAAGAAAAAAAAAGAAACCCTATAATCTGTCCTAAAATATTAAAAGCTTCATCATGGGCAGCCCGGTGGCTCAGCAGTTTAGTGCCGCCTTCAGTCCAGGGCATGATCCTGGAGACTGGGGATTGAGTCCCATGTTGGGCTCCCTGAATAAAGCCTGCTTCTCCTTCTGCCTGTGTCTCTTCTTCTGTGTGTTTCTCTCTCTCTCTCTCTCTCTGTCTCTCTCTCTCATGAATAAATAAATAAAATCTTTAAAAATAAATAAAAATTTCATCGTATAGTAACTGCTCAATTTTCTTGTGTATCACCACAAGAAATTTTCTGTCCTTTAGTATGTGGTTAATTTACTTTTAAATAAGTACTTTAAAAGCTAATAAAATCAGAGACTGCAGGGGATGCACAGATCTGAGTTTTCTTGTATCATTCTTTTTATAAAAAAATGCATTTTCAGTAGAGTTATACCATAGCAATATCAGTGCTTTTGATTAATAAAACTATTAGCTGAGTTCCCAGAGGCCACAAAGCCTGAACTTTAAAGGTAGTAAATATCATAAATGGTAATGGTTTTTAGTCATGGACTGGCCTGGGGTTAATGGCTTTCTGCAAGACTGCTCTCAATGACAACTTATAATTGAAGTTTTGTTCAGAGCCTTTTTCTTTTAAGAGTAATTGATAAATACAGTTTTTATTTTCCTTAGGTAACAAAAGAAGAAAGAACTTTTCAAGAAATAATGAAAAGTTACAGGAATCAGCCCCAGGCTAATAGTCATGTGAGTTGCATTATTTTTCCTCCTGTCCAAAAATAGGTTTGTACTGTTTCTCTGTTGACAAGTCATATAGAAGGTAAATTTCTTTTACAGTTTTACTCTACTTTAGAGGGGTTTTTTTTTGTTTGTTTTTTTAAAGATTTTATTCATTTACTCATGTGAGACACAGAGAGAGAGAGGTAGAGACACAGGCAGAGGGAGAAGCAGGCTCCACGCAGGGAGCCCGATGTGGGACTCGATCCCAGGACTCCAGGATCACACCCTGGGCCAAAGGCAGGCGATAAACCGCTGAGCCACCCAGGGATCTCCCTAGAGTTTTTGGTTTAATGCATACTATTAAACTCTAAAGACAGTTTCAGAAAAGCCAGGAAATTGGCTGCTTCTCACTCATCCATGTATTTGCATATACTTGTTAACATATTCTCCTATTTCATTTGTTCATTTGTTGAATGGGGACATTTGTCACAAAAAATATGGGGCACCTGGCTAGTTCAGTCAGTAGAGCATGTGAGTCACAGGGTCATGAGTTCAAACCCCACCATAGGGCATGGAGCCTACTTTATAAAAAATCAAATGAAAAATATGTATAATAATAATAATAATCTTTAACTGTATGAGACTTGATTCTCTAATGATATTTGAATCCAGTGAAATTTGAGGATTTATTAACTTAAGTCAAGCTTCTTTTGCCATCTATTTTCTTTTTTTTTTTTTTTTTTTTATTTTATTTATTTACTCATGAGAGATACAGAGAGAGAGAGAGAGAGAGAGAAGCAGAGACACAGGCAGAGGGACAAGCAGGCCCCACGCAGGAAACCTGACGCAGGGCTCGATCCTGGGTCTCCAGGCAGGTCTCCTGGCAGGCACTAGACCGCTGAGCCACCCAGGCTGCCCTGCCATCTATTTTCTATTAAGAATCTTAATGTTTGCATCTTTAAATAGATATCAAGCCTTTTTTATAATGTTGTTTTATAGTAGTGATGGTGAGAATCACAACTTTTCAGCTATGGAAATATAAAATATTAACCTAGTGATGGCCTGGCACATAGTAAGTATTTAATGACTGTTGCCTCCATAATATTACTATTACTGTAGCTGAAGAACACAAGATTAAGCTACCTTAAAGCTTTGACCACTAAAGAACCTGGTTGCTGTGCTCTAAGGAGCATAATAGCCTCCTTTTTGACCTTTGTGATCTGCCATCTCAGGAACAGATAACTGCTCAGATATCCCATGCTCAAGTACTGGTAGTCACACCCCCTTCTAAGAGAGCCCCACATATAATTTTACTTCCTTACCTAAGCTTCAAAACACAGTGATACAGACATTAGATATAGATATAATACACACATTAGAAGAGCCAAGTACAGGCATTTGTTATATCCTATGACAGGCTAAGAGTTTCTGGACCCTTCAGAAAAATCCCTCAGGAACAGAGCCTAGAGAGGTCCAGATTATCCCCAAAGATCATTAAGGCAAAGTTAGTGTGATCTAAAATGGACCAACCCAGAGCTTCCTAAAAATCCTCTCAATACCAATACTCATAGGATGACAGAGAATCAGTCATGCTTTTCAGCTATATTGGAGGTAGGAAAGAATTTAGGGCAAAGAAGGGAAACAGATTTTCCTGTGCCACCTGAAAGGAGGTGGAAGTGAGATGGGAGCAGGAAAACAAGCCTTCATGAGATCAAATAATTCTCATGTAAGGAATTAAAAAAGGAAGAATAATAAGCTCAGATATTTGAAGTTGCTTTTATTTGACAAAACCTGCTCATCACTGTTTAGTTGCTATCTGCTACCTCAAGTCTTCTGTTTTGTAAACTCCTACAATGGCTTGGTTTAGGTGATAGGCTCTGCTTCCATATGCCATCTACTAAGATGTTTGCCGTAATCTGCATTTGCCAGGCTAACAACCCCTTGCCCTTGATTATCACCCATACAGACAAATACCCTTTCACTGGTAACCTATTTTGTTCTTATTTTGGTTTTGCTTAACTTGTGCCTCTCTGACATAGCAGTCCTTTTTTTCTACTCTGACCTATAGGTCTATAGAAGTGTACTATTGAAAAGTATTCCAAGAGAAGTTGTGGCATACAATAAAAACATAAATGGTGATTTTGAAATGACAGATTGTGGTAAGTTGCCCAATTTAATAATCTATATGTAGCATACCTTTGATTACATTGTACATAACACAGTGGGTGTCAGACAATATGGAGGCAATGATGTAGGTGGGATGGATAATGCATATGTGAATGCATTAGGGAAAAAACAAGTTTGAGATAAATATGGGTCAGGTGCTTCCCTCCCCAGAGAGGGTATAAATTGAAACCATTAACGTGTTCACCTGTTGTGTTTTAGAAGCTATTCCACATTTAAGTTACATATGTTAGTAAAACATATAGAAGGCTTCCCAGAACTTTTAAATAAATAGGTAAATACTCCTAATTTCCCCAACATGTGCCTATTTTAAGCATTAGGCATTTATGACGATTTTCATCAATAAAAACTCATTTCTGACATTGACTATGTTAATTAGCAGAGCATTGGCCTTTGATTGAGATATGCCTAATAGAAACCCCCTATAGTAGCCACCTATTGGGAATGAGCTTCCTGATTAAAACAGTGATTTACTCATGGACTATGCATTCTTCATTATTATGTTAATGGACTACGTAGACTGGTATTATTGATTAGAAAACGTCAGGGGCTCCTACGTGGTTCAGTTGATTGGCCAATTCTTGATTTCGGCTCAGATCATGATCTCAGGGTCTTGGAGTTGTGGGGTTGAGCCCACATGGGGCTCCTCGATTAGTGTGGAGTCTGCTTATCCTCCCCCTCCCTTTCTGCCCCTCCCCTACATATTTTGCGCTCGCTCTCTCTCATAAATAAAATCTTAAACCAAGAGAGAAAGAAAATTTAAGAGACCCAGATTATAGCTTAATCTAAGTAACACAAATGTAATACACCAGTGTATTATATCAGCATGTTGAAAACTACAATACTTCCTCAGTGGCTTGTTTTAAGGATTACAAAGAATGATATGTGTGTGCTGTTTAACACCAGATCTGTTGAAAGTAAGACCTCAGGGGGATCCCTGGGTGGCGCAGCGGTTTGGCGCCTGCCTTTGGCCCAGGGCGCGATCCTGGAGACCCAGGATCGAATCCCACGTCGGGCTCCCAGTGCATGGAGCCTGCTTCTCCCTCTACCTGTGTCTCTTCCTCTCTCTCTCTCTCTGTGTGACTATCATAAATAAATAAAAATTAAAAAAATAAAGATAAAAAAATAAAGTAAGACCTCAGTAACAGCTATTATTTATTATTTTTTAAGCAATATAAAATTTATTGTATTTTATTAGTATTTCATTTTAAATGTCTTTTTTTTTTCCTTCAGAAGCTAATTTCTCTAAGGCCATTTTTTTTTTTTAAGATTTTATTTATTTACTCATGAGACAGAGAGAGAGAGAGAGAGAGAGAGGCAGAGACACAGGCAGAGGGAGAAGCAGGCTCCATGCAGGAGCCCAACATGGGACTCGATCCCCAGTCCTCAGGATCACGCCCTGGGCTGAAGGCGGCGCTAAACCGCTGAGCCACCTGGGCTGCCCCATATTCTTTTTTTTAAAGTACTTTGTAGGGCAGCCCCAGTGGCGCAGCCGTTTAGCGCCGCCTGCAGCCCAGGGCGTGATCTTGGAGACCCTGGATCAAGTCCCACGTCAGGCTATCTGCATGGAGCCTGCTTCTCCCTCTGCCTGTGTCTCTGCCTCTCTCTCTCTCTCTCCCTCTCTCTCTCTCTCTGTGTGTGTGTGTGTCTCTATGAATAAATAAATAATCTTTAAAAAAAAATAAAAGTACTTTGTTAAAAAAAAAAAAAGTACTTTGTAGGGGGCACCAAAGTGACCCAGTCAGTTAAGCAGTTAAACATCCAACTCTTGATTTCAGCTCACGTCATGATCTCGGGATTCTGAGATTGAGCCCTACCTCAGGCTCCACACTGAGTATGGAACCTGCTAAAGATTTTCTCTCCCTTTGCCCCTCCCCACCTTTCTCTCTCTCTCTCTCTCTCTCTACACCTCTCTCAAAAATAAATAAATACTTTAGGGGTGCCTGGCTGGCTCAGTTGGAGGAATGTGTGACTCTTAGGGTTGTAAGTTTGAGTTCCATGTTGGGTGTAGAGATTAGTTAAATAAAACTTTCAGGGGTGCCTGGGTGGCTCAGTCAGGCCTGTGCATTCAGCTCAGTTCATGATCCCAGGGTCCTGGGATTGAGCTCCCACATCAGGCTCTCTGCTCAGAAGGAAGACTGCTTCTCCCTCTGCCTGCCACTTTCCCTACATGTGCTGTCTCTGTCAAACAAATAAAATCTTAAAAAATAAAATTGAAAAATAAAATACTCGAAATGTTGAAGACTAGGTCATACATTAAAAAAAAAAACCTGAAAAGCAGATTCTCTCATGAGACAAAAATTGTTTTCTTTTTTTTTTTTTAAAGATTTATTTATTTATGATAGACATAGAGAGAGAGAGAGAGAGAGAGGCAGAGACACGGGAGGAAGGAGAAGCAGGCTCCATGCCGGGAGCCCGACGTGGGACTCGATCCCGGGACTCCAGGATCAGGCCCCGGGCCAAAGGCAGGCGCCAAACTGCCGAGCCACCCAGGGATCCCCAAAATTCTGTTTTCATATGAAATATATAACATTGGTAAATGCAAATTGATAATCAGGTGATTTTATTTCACATTATATACCCATTTAACAATCACCAGACAATAAAGATATAAATAGTGCACATTTTTACTTGTTTTTGGGAGTATATTGATACCTTTTAGAAATCCCAGCAAACTGCCAAAATATCACTAAAGTGGATAAAACAACTAAAGTTTTAAATTGGCTCATGATCAGTAGCTTTTGCATAACTGGAGCTAAACAGCAATGCTCTCTCAGTCAGAAAGCCAGTCATAAATATTTATTGCCCACTGTTATTCCTGGCAATAAAAAAGGATGAATGAGGATATGGTAGGAGAAATATAAAACAAATATTAAATGCTTATTCCAGGGAAGTGCTGCTGTGCTGGTCAAGCCCATCATATCACCCTTTGATTTATAAATAAATTCTGATCTTTCTTATTTTTATCTTAAAATAATTTTACTTCTTTCTCCATTTTTAAGTGTTAAGAATCACAATATATGCCTCTTCTCAATCTGAAGACTCATAACAGTATGTGCAAAGAAACCATCATCAGTCAATTGAGCAGCTCCTTTAGGGGTGATGGATGAGGGTTTCATCACTGTGTGCTTCCCAAATAATTTGGATATGTATGCCCAAGCTCTGAAACCAGTTCCCTGAGAAATGAATATCTACTGTTTCCTCAGTGTCTTTTTCCTTAGATGAAATGTGTTATCCTGGGATATAAAACCACATGCATGATGGTTGTAATTGGTGGCCACCTGCAACTCTAGGACAATTACCTTCTTCCATTCCACTTCACTTTACATCTTTAGAAAATTCTGAAGCCAAAGATCCAGGCTGAACAATTTAGCATGTCTCTCCAGAGCTCTGCAGATAATTATTCTCCTAAAGATTTGTATCATTCACTGATGATTTATGTAAATGTGGTTATAAAATCACATTTTAATTGCTTTTTAATCACATTTAATTGGCAGTGATTATATGATAATCCAAAAGACATTCTTCTTATTCATGAGAGCAGTAGGGAAAATTATAAGACCATAATAGTTCACTGATTCATTTAAAAAATATTTATCAGGGTCAGGGCACCCAGGTGACTCAGTTGGTTGAGCCTCTGACTCTTGGCTTCAGCTCAGGTTGTGATCTCAGGGTTGTGAGATCGAGCCCTGTGCCAAGCTCCACGCTTGGTGTAGAGTCTACATGAGATTCTTTTTCTCTCTGCTCCTCCCTCAGCTCACAGGGGGGCTCACTCGCTCTCTCTCACACGCAAAATAAATTTTAAAAATCTTTAAAAAATTTATTTATTTATTTATTTATTTATTTATTTATTTATTTATCAGGGTCACCTAGCTGGCTCAGAAGAACATGCAACTCTTGATCTCACAATCATGAGTTCAAGCCCCATGATGAGTATGGAGATTACTTAAATAAATTTTAAAACTTTAAAAAATTTTTTAAAATACTTATCAAAAATGTACCTCAAATTATATCAGATAGAGATCCCTTCTACCCTCTGGAGAAAACATATTTGTAACAGTTATAGCACCAGGCAAGCAAAACTTTGATCCCCATCTCTCCTGCAGTCTTTCATAAGTTCCATCTCCTAATTAAGACTTTAATTTAAGGGTACCTGGGTGGCTCAGCCATTGAGCATCTATCTGCCTTTGGCTCAGGGCATGATCCTAGGGTCCTGGGATCGAGTCCTGTATCAGACTCCCTTCAGGGAGCTTGCATCTCTCTCTGTGTCTCATGAATAAATAAAATCTTTTAAAAAAATGATTTTAGAGATGCCTGAGTGGCTCAGCGTTTGAGCATCTGACTTTGGCTCAGGGCATAATCCCAGGGTCCAGATCGAGTCCCACATTGGGTTCCTTACAGGGGACCTGCTTCTGTCTCTGCCTGTGTCTCTGCCTCTCTCTGTGTGTCTCTAATGAATAAATAAATTTAAAATCTTTAAAAATAAATGGTTTTTCCAACTGCAAGACTTCTCAGAGCCTTTAATATTCTAACATGGATTCTGAATTTCCAAGAGGAGGATATAATATGCAGCATTTCCTGAACTTATTTGACCGTATAGCCTTTTCCCAGCTATTGAGATCCTTCAAAATAGCAAGAGGGGCACCTGGCTGGCTTAGTTGGTAGAGCATGTGATTCTTAATCTTGGGGTCATGAGTTCAAGCTCTATGTTGGACATAGAGCTTACTTTAAAAATAATAATAATAAAATTTGAATTTTAAAAAAATAGCAAAAGGGCTTCCTGACTCGTTCAGTAGAAGAGCATGTGAGTCTTGGTCTCAAGAGTTGTGAGTTCCAACCCCACACTGGGCATAGAGATTGCTAAAAATAAATAAACTTAAAAAAAAAAAGTCAAGGGGTGCCCAGGTGGCTTGGTCAGTTAAGTGTCTAATTTCTGATTTCAGCTTAGGTTGTGATCTTAGGGTTACAGGATCAAGCCCCATGTTGGGTTCCTCAGCAGAGGGTTTGCTTGAGATTGTCTCCTTCTCCTGCGGCTCGTGCATGTGTCCTCTCTCTCTCAAATAAATAAATCTTTTTAAAAATTAATTTTGAAAAACACAAGAGTGAAAAAGATATCCAAATTGTGACTGAGATTTCTGATTCAATGGGGCTGCTTGGCCCTTGGACCATGCTTGAGTTTTCTAGTTTTCCTAAGATGCCTTTGGCTCTTTGGCTTTTTTAAAAGTACTTTGTAGTGCTTTTATCTATGTCTGCAGTGTTTGCAGTCTCGTGTATTGAGAATAAAAACTTACTCGCTTCGGCAGCACATATACTAAAATGAGAATGAAAACTTTTCTTCAGGGCAGCCCCAGTGGCGCAGTGGTTTAGCGCCGCCTGCAGCCCAGGGCATGATCCTGGAGACCCTGGATCGAGTCCCACGTCAGGCTCTCTGTATGATGCCTGCTTCTCCCTCTGCCTGTGTCTCTGCCTCTCTCTCTGTCTCTATGAATAAATAAATAAAATCTTTAAAAAAAAAAAAAAACTTTTCTTCAGGGAATCCTGGGTGGCTCAGGAGTTCAGCATCTGCTTTTGGTCCAGGGCCTGATCCCGGAGTCCCAGGATCAAGTCCAGCATCGGGCTGGGCTCCCTGCATGAAGCTTGCTTCTCCCTCTGCCTATGCCTCTGCCTCTCTCTCTCTCTCTCTCTCTCTCTCTCTCTCTCTGTCTCTCATTAATAAAGTCTTAAAAAAAAAAAGGAAAAAAAACTTTTCTTCATATACTCAATTATTTTTATTTTTTTAGTCTTTATTTGAGACAGAGCACAAGTAGGGAGGGAGAGGATATAGGGGAGGCAGACCCTCAGCTTAGCAAGGAGCCCTAAGCTGCTGATCCCAGGACTCTGAGACCATGACCTGAGCCAAAGGCGGACACTCAACTGACTGAGCCTCCCGGGCACTCCTTTATGCTGATTTTTTTTTTTTTTTAAGATTTTGTTTGTTTATTTGAGAGAGAGCATGGGGACAGGGAGGGGCAGAGGGAGAAGCAGGCTCACCGTTGAGCAGGGAGCCTGATATGGAGCTCAGTCTCAGGACCCTGGGATCATGACCTAACCCAAAGGCAGACACTCAACTGACTGAGCCACCCAGGTGTCCCTTTGCTGAATTATTTTCAATTTTCAGTGGTTTTCTTAGCTCCCATAAGCAGATGATTCTTACATGTTCAAGTAGAATGGTTTGTAATTGTCTTGTAATGGTTTGTAATACTCTTGCAAAGAAAGAGTAGGGTAAATTTCTGCATGGTATCATAAGCTGTCCCAGAGTTACACAATAAATAGTAAAGCACCTCAAGATAAGCTATCATTTTATAACCTAGGAAACTATCTATAAACTGAGCACCAAGGTTCCTGTTGTGCTTGGGGAAAATAAGGCTCTTAGAACACTTCTTACCTGCCATGTATTACAGAAAAATAAATACAGGCAATTCATCTTGCTTCTTTCTTCATCTATGAGGATATGCTTTACCTTTTAGAGTCTTTCCACCTTTCTCAAAGAGCCATTATGACTATCTGCAGGCCTTTTGTTACCCAGAGCTCATGATTTGCCATTGCCACCCATATGTTGGAGGTCAATTTAGCTAAACCCTCACCCAGGGCTGGTGCCCTCTGGCAACCAGTGACCATGAGCTCGAAAGGTATGGTTGTAAAAACATTCTTGCTGAAGTAATATTTAGAGAAAAAGAGTAGTAGCCTGTTTACATACTTGCATTTCTCAAGATTCCAATTTAATTTATACATAATATAGATAGATTTCTGAACCCTTTCTAAAAACATTAGTTGGGCAGCCCGGGTGGATCAGCAGTATAGCACCGCCTTCAGCCCAGGGCGTGATCCTGGAGACCTGGGATCGAGTCCCACATCGGGCTCCCTACATGGAGCCTGCTTCTCCCTCTGCCTGTCTCTCTGTGCCTCTCTCTGTCTCTCTGTGTGTGTGTGTGTGTGTGTGTGTGTCTTTCATGAATAAATAAATAAAATCTTTAAAAAAATAAAAACATGAATTGCTTTACATAGAGATTTGTATTTACTTTTTTGTTGTTGTAGAGAGAGTTGTAACTCAGATCTATATATATACTAAAGTGCATCTGTTTGAACTGGAGGGTATTATGTTGAGTGAAATAAATCAATCGGAGAAGGACAAACATTATATGGTCTCATTCATTTGGGGAATATAAAAAATAGTGAAAGGAAATAAAGGGAAAAGGAGAAAAAATGTGTAGGAAATATCAGAGAGGGAGACAGAACATGAGAGACTCCTAACTCTGGGAAACGAACAAGGGATGGTGGAAAGGGAGGTGGGCGGGGGGTGGGGGTGACTGGGTGACAGGCAGTGAGGGGGGCACTTGATGGGATGAGCACTGGGTGTTATGCTATATGTTGGCAAATTGAACTCCAACAAAAAAAATAAATAAAGTGCATCTGTTCTAACACTGAATTCTTTTAACAGACTTGGAAGATGCTACAAAAACACCTGACTGTTCCAGTGGACCAGTGAAAGAGGAAAGAGGTGATCTTATCAAATTTTACAATACAATATATGTAGCAAGAGTGAAGTCATTTGCACTGAAATACGATTTGTCAAATCAGGACCATGTGGTACGTTCTATATTTTACTACTATATGAATATTTGTAGTCATAGTTGGATTACTGTGAGTTTACTAGATAAGCATTTCCACTGATATAATAAGAGGGGAAAAAATGCTAGTAATTAATCAAAGAGTGATTAAGACAGTGATACAACACAGACCAGAGGAAATCATGGAAATTTTATCCATACTATGATTATGTTGCGGGGAATTACGTTAACATACGGGCAAGTACTAGATGAGAATATGGAAAAATGAAAACAATTCTGGTAATTTTTTTCTCTTGTTTTTGATTTCTGTTGTTATATTTATATACGAGATAACTATTTTGCTCAAGATAAAGAGAAAAGGACATAAATAGGCCTGAATTGTTAATAGAGGCAACACTAAGATATTTTTGTGCAGATTTGGAAGTACAAGAATGCCTGTAAAAGTATTACCAATGTTGGGACGCCTGGGTATCTCAGCAGTTGAGCATCTGCCTTGGGCTCAGGGTGTGATCCTAGAGTCCCAGGATTGAGTCCCACATTGGGCTCCCTGCGTGGAGCCTGCTTCTCCCCCTGCCTGTGTCTCTGCCTCTCTCTGTGTCTCTCATGAATAAATAAATCTTTAAAAAACAAAAAACTATTACCAGCGTATAAGCTGAGGTTGTTTCCCAGGAGAGTGGACATTAGTTGTAGAGGGACATAGTCGAAACTGCATCTAGCCAGTAGCCATATATGTGTATTTGTATCTCTCTTTACATTTCTGTCTTTGTCCCTTTTAAGGAATATGGCCTGTGACTATTCTCAGAGGCCATGACTGTTCATTCAGTTCCATCAGTTCCACCTCCCCCTATCATGAGTATGTCTGTCACTAGTCAATTGAAACTAGTTTTATTAGGGGTGCCTGGGTGGCTCATTTAAGTGTCTGACTCCTGATTTCAACTCAGATCTTGATCTCAGGGTTGTGAGTCCAAGTCCCATGTTGGACTCAACACTGTGCATGGGGCCTACTTTAAAAAAAATTTGTTTAGGGGATCCCTGGGTGGCGCAGCGGTTTAGTACCTGCCTTTGGCCCAGGGTGCGATCCTGGAGACCCCAGATCGAAACCCACGTCGGGCTCCCGGTGCATGGAGCCTGCTTCTGCTTCTCCCTCTGCCTGTGTCTCTGCCTCTCTCTCTCTCTCTGTGTGTGTGTGACTATCATAAATAAATAAAAAAAATTTTTTTAAAAATTGGTTTATTAGCTTCAAGTGAAGATGATGAGTGAAATTATTAATTAAGGAGCCATCTCCAGGGTCACCTGGGTGGCTCAGTGATTGAGTGTCTGCCTTTGCTCAGGCTATGATCTCAGGGTTTTGGGATCAAGTCCCACATCAGGCTCAAGGAGCCTGCTTCTCCCTCTGCCTATGTCTTTGCCTCTCTGTGTGTCTCTCATGAATGAATAAATAAAATCTTAAAAAAAATAAAAAAAGGAAAGTATAGTACCTGCTCCCCTAATTCTATTTCTAAGTCATTCACATTTCAATATAAAATCTTTTTTTTTTAATATTTTTTTCTTTATTTATTTATGATAGTCACAGAGAGAGAGAGAGAGAAGCAGAGACACAGCCAGAGGGAGAAGCAGGCTCCATGCACCGGGAGCCCAATGTGGGATTCGATCCCAGGTCTCCAGGATCGCGCCCTGGGCCAAAGGCAGGCGCCAGACCACTGCGCCACCCAGGGATCCCCCAATATAAAATCTTAATCAGGGCAGCCCTGGTGGCCCAGTGGTTTTGCGCCAGCCTGCAGCCCAGGGCATGATCCTGGAGTCCCAGGATCAAGTCCCACATCAGGCTCCCTGCATGGAGCGTGCTTCTCCCTCGGCCTGTGTCTCTGCCTCTCTCTCTCTCTCTCTGTGTCTCTCATGAATAAACAAATAAAATTTAAATAAAATAAAATAAAATAAAATCTTAACCATTTCAGTAACATATTTGTTCCATGTTGGACTTATCCTCCTGATTCATAGAGTGCTGTCTCTTTTTTTTTCCCCCTCTGCTACTGCTTTGGTTATAGGGTGTGTATGTCTGTGTGTATGTGTGTATATGTGTGTGTAGAGACAGAGGGAGATTGTTATTGTGTTAGGACATTGATTACTTGGCTTCTACTTTCTTTGCATGGACAAGAGGTTCCTATGCTGCTGACTTACCACTTCTGGGTGTCTCAGAATTCTTCAGGAGTTCCTAAAAGATGCATGGAAATAAACGTTAGTTTATTTGTTAGTAATTGTTGAAAAACAAAGAAGTAATTGACCACGTCTTTACTTTTTTCAGCCATAAACTCTTATAGTATAGCTGACACCTAACAAAGAAATGTCAATAGGAATAAAACTATGAGAGTGCTTGGCTGGCTCATTTGGTAGAGGATGCAAGTCTTGATTTTGGGTTTGTGAGTTCAAGCCCCATGTTGGGAATGAAGCCTACTTATAAAAAATAAAAAATAAAAATAAAAAAGAATAAAAATATGGTGGGGACTCACAAAAAGAAACTTAACCTTACAAAAATTTACTTTTGGTTATTTCAGATGGAAGCTCCACCTCTCTCTCCTTTTCCACATATTAAGCAACAACCAGGCTCACCACGCCGCGTTTCCCAGCAACACTCCATTTATGTTTCCCCACATAAGAATGGGTCAGGCCTTACACCAAGGAGTGCTCTGCTATATAAGTTCAATGGCAGCCCTTCTAAGGTAAGGTGCACACAAACTTACTCCAAAACAACCTATGTGCATGTGTTAAAAACTGGATTTCAGACTAATAGTTAGTAATCTTCAATCTTGGGCAGCCCCCGTAGCTCAGCGGTTTAGCACCACCTTCAGGCCAGGGCATGATCTTGGAGACCCAGGATCAAGTCCCACGTCAGGCTCCCTTCCCTGCATGGAGCCTGCTTCTCCCTCTGCCTGTGTCTCTGCCTCTCTCTCTCTGTGTCTCTCATGAATAAATAAATAAAATCTTTTAAAAAAAAAAAGGTAATATTTAATCTTGCTCTTTGCCTGCAAAGTTACTACCAATAAATATGAACTGTTACTGTGGCAGGTTTCCTGTGATCAAGAGCAGTATGTTCAATTAAGATAGTTTGATACATTACTATCGATATGATACTGGAGAAGTCACCGCAAGACTCCAGTGTGTCTCCCTGCTTAAGCATGATCTTGAGAAAGGACATATAAGGCAGCAGTTGTAACTGGTCAGACACAAGGAATATTAACTTTAAAGAAAGGCTTTGGAAGTAAAAGTTCATTTGATGAATGGGATAGCGAAAAGTCTGAAAATAGAGGCCTTCTCATATTTATACAGACAGTTCTGTGGTTATTCCCATCTTAACTTCCATGCAGTGATGAAGATGTCATAGTTACATGATTGTTGTTTTCAGACATTTGAAAAGCTATCAAGCAGATATGTTTAGTATGTCTCCAGAAGCCAACCTGACTAAAATATAATACTTCACAGACCTGCATTTCCTCTTCATAGAAGTTGGTTTTCCTGAAAGGATTTTTAGAAGAGATTCTTGCATGAAATCAACGATGGGACCAATTGACTTATCAGGCAGTGATATCAGTACCATAGATCAGAATCACCAGGGGTGCTTCTTGAACACAGCTATCTGATAGACCTGCTGAATCCCAAAGCTCTGGCAGGATGGTTCACTTGACAATTATGATCCACAGCATTCAGGAACCACTTCTCTAAGGCCTTGCTCTCAGAATGTAGTTTATAGATCAACAACATCGGGGATCCCTGGGTGGCGCAGCGGTTTAGCGCCTGTCTTTGGCCGAGGGCGCGATCCTGGAGACCCGGGATCGAATCCCACATCGGGCTCCCGGTGCATGGAGCCTGCTTCTCCCTCTGACTGTGTCTCTGCCTCTCTCTCTCTCCCTGTGTGACTATCATAAATAAATAAAAAATTAAAAAAAAAAAATTTATAGATCAACAACATCAACATCTCCTGGGAGCATGTTTAAAAAAAAGGCAGGAACCCAGGGGTGCGTAGGTGGCTCATTCGTCATCTGCCTTTGGCTCTATGATCAACCCCTGTGTCATACTCCCTGCTAAGCAGGGAACCTGCTTTTCCCTCTCCCTCTGCTGCTCCCTCTGCTTGTGCTCTTTATCTCTCTGTCAAATAAATAAATAAAATCTTAAAAACAAAAACAAAAACAGGATCTCAAGCTTCAAGCCAGCCCTACTGATTCTGAATCTGCATTTTAAACAGGATCCACAGATGATTAATAAGCACATTAAAGCTTAAAAAGCATTGCTCTAGGAGGAGGATTTCAAACTTTAAGGGAGTTTAGAATCACCTGAAGGGCTTGATTAAACATAGATTCCTGGAACCTGTCCCCAGAGTATCTGATTCAGTAGGTTTTAGGGTAAGGCTTGAGAGTTGCATTCCTAATAGGGTAAATCCAGTTTTTAAAGCCACTAGAAGATGTGTTCTAATCATCCTTTTTAGGTTGGCCTAGATTAAAAAAATAATCTCTGGGTAGCCTGCCTGGCTGGCTCAGTCAGTGGAGCATGCAACTCTTATTAATCTCAAGTTGTGAGTTCAAGTTCCATGTTGGGTGTAGAGATTACTTAAAAATTTTTTAAAAATAAATCTCGGGGTACCAGGGTGGCTCAGTCAGTTAAGTGGCTGCCTTCGACTCAGGTCATGATCCTGGAGTCCAGGGATCGAGCCCCACATTGGGCTCCCTGCTCAGCGGGGAGCCTGCTTTTCCCTTCCCTCTGCTCTTCTCCCTCAGCTCCTCCCCCACTCATGCTCACACGCTCAGTCTCTCTCAAATAAATAAAAATCTTAAAAAAATAAATTCTCTACCCTACTGTTTAGCTTTGGATAAAGTGCAGGAAAAAACAGCTTAGTGCTTTGCTGCTATTTCCTCTTTTTTCCCCTTTTACTCACATGTGTCCTCTATTTTTGCAGAGTTTGAAAGATATCAACAATATGATACGGCAGGGTGAACAAAGAACCAAGAAGCGAGCAATAACCATCGATGGTGATGCGGAATCACCTGCCAAACGCCTCTGTCAAGAAAATGATGATGTTTTGCTTAAACGACTACAGGATGTTGTCAGTGAGAGAGCAAATCATTGAATGCCCTTCCTGTTTCTATGATAAAAAGCACTTTGAGATGGCAGAAAGTTGGGGCTCTGTCCTTCAAAACTTTCAGCCCTGTAGATGGAAAGTATCACTGAGTTAACAATTGCACCAAAATTATGTGCTTTTTTTTTTTTTTTTTTTTTTACAATTTTCCAAAATGTAGTTGACAGTGTATTTTGAGTTGGATTGGAAAGCAATTATTTCAAGTGCCTTTTAAACATTTTAATAGTTATAGAATTTTTAAAATATCTGTTTCTTGGCTTAATTTTTAAGATGAAGTAAGGAGATACCTCATAATTTTTTAGCTCACTTTTGAAAATAATCAAATGTTTCCTCCTGTGCTTTGTAACATGAAGGTAAATCATCTGTTTTTGGTAAACATGCTTTGAGATATCTCTGTTCTCGATTTAATACTGAGTAGGGGAGCACCTGGCTGATAGAATGTGAGACTCTTGATCTCAAATTCATGAGTTCGAGCCCCATGTTGGGCATAGAAATTACTTAAAAAATAATATACGTATATTGAATAGGGATTGGCTCCCTTAACACCTGGGCCAAAGGATGATACAATAGCTTGTCTCTGACCCATTTGGGCAACTTCACATACAGGTGCTGTTACCATTCTGGGTTGTCTAGCTCCCTTCTCATGCCCTTTCTCCTTGAGCATAAGCAGATTTGTACCTCAGCCCATGCATTACTAAACTCCTTGCTTTCCAACCATAAGCGCTCTTAGCTGATGTCACAATCTAATAAAAGGGGTACTTGGGTGCAGCTTTCCAAAGAATCAGCTGTTCAATATTCACTTTTTCTAATGTGTTTCCAGAATCTGGAAGGACATGGATAAACCATTCTTAATTAATTTTGAGAAAGCTATGAAATGTATGTTTTTTAAACTACAAACCTTATTTTTTTAAATACAAAATGTTTAACTTATGTTTAACCCTGGCTAATTCAATTTAGTCTAAGATTTGGCTGTAAATTTGTAATTGTCAGGAATTTTATTTTTAAATTTTAAGAAAAGTGATTTTGGTCACATTTTACTTTTCTGAAAATTACATCCTCATTTTTTTGTGTAGTATCTACACATGTTGTAAACCAAATAACATCAAACTTGTCTGAAGTCCTTGTATATATTTTTATGTAGCTCTAACTATTGTGTCATTTTCATCTTCGTTATTAATGTGGAAAACATACATGAGCAGTTATACATTGACTATATAAGAAGCTCTGCATATGTTTTTTCAGCTTTTAAGACATGATATCAGTGTACATAAAATAGCTAATAAAACATTAGAGTTTTTGAGATATTGAAAGAAACTGTATTTGTGCTCTTTTCTGCATTACTATAAGCAATTGTGCAGCCACCTAGAACCTATACCTTCTCAAATACCTGCTTTTTTTTATTTTAAGATTTTATTTATTCGTGAGAGACACAGAAAGAGAGGCAGAGACATAGGCAGAGGGAAAAGCAGGTTCCATGCAGGGAGACTGTGGTGAGAGACTCTATCCAGCACTCCTGGGTCATGCCCTGAGCTAAAGGTAGACGCTCAACCACTGAGCCACCCAGGCGTCCCTCAAATACCTGCTTCTTATATTTAAAATACCTTAGTGTAACTTAAAAGCTAGGAAGAGAATGGAGAGTGACCAACTGCTTGAATAGTGTTTTCTTTTGAGTTGATGAAAACATTTTAGAACTTGTTCTAGGTGGTGCTTGTAGCGCCTGCCTTTGGCCGGGGGCATGATCCTGGAGTCCCAGGATTGAGTCTCACATCGGGCTCCCTGCGTGGAGCCTGCCTCTCCCTCTCCCTCTGCCTGTGTCTCTGCCTCTCTCTCTCTCTCTGTCTTTCATGAATAAATAAATAAAATCTTTAAAAAATTAAAATAAAAAATTTTTTTTTTATATTTGAAGAGTTTCACCTCAATTCAAAAAGTGCCTTAGACACATTAAAGACACAGGATGACTTCAAGATTTTTGAGTGAATTTGTGAGGCAAACTATGATACTGAATTAAGGAAAGGGCTTGTTTCTCTCTTAGGGGGCAGCCCGGGTGGCTCAGCGGTTTAGCACCTGCCTTCATCCCAGGGTGTGACCCTGGAGACCCTGGATCGAGTCTCACACCAGGCTCCCTGCATGGAGCCCTGCTTCTCCCTCCTCCTGTGCCTCTGCCTCTCTGTCTCCTCTCTGTGTATTCTCATGAATAAATAATAAAAATTTTTAAAAAAAGGAAAGGACTTATTTCTCTCTTAGGAGTGCTTTCAGGCATATTTCTCCAGATGAGACTCACAGCTTAAAGTTCTTTCCTGGGCAGCCCCGGTGGCACAGCGGTTTAGCGCCGCCTGCAGCCCAGGGCATGATCCTGGAGACCCTGGATCGAGTCCCACATCAGGCTCTCTGTATGATGCCTGCTTCTCCCTGTGCCTCTGTCTCTATGAATAAATAAATAAAATCTTTTAAAAAAAAAATAAAGTTATTTCCTAATTAAGATTTTTATGTAGGGACACCTGGGTGGCCCAGTTAAGTGTCCGCCTTCGGCTCAGGTTATGATCCCAGCGTCCTGAGATTGAGCCCCACTCAGGCTCCCTGCTCAGTGGGGAGTCTGCTTCTCCCTCTGCCCTTCCCTCTGCTTGTGTGTCTCATATGCTCTCTCTCTCTCTCAAATAAATAAATTCTTAAAAAAAAAAAAAAAAAAGGTTTTGGGATGCCTGGGTGGCTCAGTGGTTGAGCATCTGCCTTTGGCACAGGGCATGATCCTGGGGTCCAGGGATCAAATCCCTGTGAGGAGCCTGCTTCTCTCTCTGCCTCTGTCTCTGCCTCTCTCTCTATCATGAATAAATAAATAAATAAATCTTTTTTTAAAAAGGTTATATTAAATCAGATTTTTAAAGATAATATGCTTGTTTTTATTTTCTTTTTATTTTCTTCTTTTATAGTACTTTTACTAAGTCAAAAACATTACTAGCTGCCTAGTATATTCTCCTGGCCCTTAGCTAAGTGCTAGGGCTATAAAAATAAACCAGCCATAGTTCCTATCTTCAAGATATGATAATTATAGCCCATTACTACAGTTGTTCCTTGAACACCAGGGATTAGGGACACCAGCATCTCCACACACATACCTCACACCCCGCTGTCAAGCCATGTATAATTTTTAACTCCCCCAAAAACTTAATTACTAATAGCCTTCTATTGACTAGAACCCTTACCAATATCCTAAACAGTTGATTAACACATACTTTGTATATGTATTATACACTACGTTCTTACAATTAAGTTAATCTTTTTAAAATGTTAAAATCATAAGGAATATATATTTACAGTTAGTGTACTGTATCAAAAAAAATCTGCTTTACGTGGACCCACACAGTTCCAAACCTATGTTGTTCAAGAATCAACTGTAGAATACTTATAGTAATAGAGCTCTACGCAGAAGGATGGTGTTGGGGCACCTGGGTAGCTCATTTGGTTAAGTATCGGATTCTTCATTTCTGTTCAGGTCATGATCTTGGAGTCATGAGATCCAGTCCCACATAGGGCTCTGTGCTAAGGGGGGAGTCTCCTTGAGAGTTTCCATCCCCCTCTGGCGTGAGCGCACTCTCTCACTCTTTCTCTCAAAGCTTCAAAGAGGAATGATGTTAGCATACAGAAGGGAATGAGCAAGTCAGGGAAATCTAAAATCACCTTTTTTTTTTTTTTTAGGATTTTTATTCATTCGTGAGATTGAGAAAGGCAGAAACATAGGCCGAGGGAGGAGCAGGCTCCATGCAGGGAGCCTGATGCTGGACTCCATTCAGAACTCCAGGATCACAGACCTGAGCCAAAGTCAGATGCTTAACTGCTGAGCCACCCAGGCATCCCTAAAATCACTCTAAAGGGGAAGCTAAGTGGTAATTTAGTCCTTAGGGATGAATAACTATTTGCCATTCAGAGAGCACAGCCTGTAGAAAGGCCCAGAGACATGAGTGTATCACAAATTTGGGATTTGCAGTGAAGGATTAGTGAGGCTGGAGTATAGTGTACATATGCAAAAATACAATGCAAAGTAAGCTTAGGAAGCAGGGCTTTTAATAGTTGGGTTTTCTAGTCCAGGTTAAGATCAGGCTTGATCATTCCCAGGGGTTCTCAACATTGGCCATAACTGGGGAGCTTTGAAAAACTCCAATAGATGGGTCTGTCTCCTAGAGTTTTTAATGGGTTTGGGGAACAGTCTAGCATCAAGATTTCTAAATACTTGCTAGGAAAGCACCTAAGGTTGAGAATCACTACTATAGACCATGGAGAGTCCTCAAAGAGATTTTAATTTTAGGTGGACAATGGCAAAATCTGATGGGGTTTTTTTAAGATTTTATTTATTCATGAGAGTCAGAGAGAGAGAGGCAGAGACACAGGCAGAGGGAGAAGCAGGCTCCATGCAAGAAGCCCGATACGGGACTTGATCCCTGGACTCCAGGATCATGCCCTGGGCCAAAGGCAGGCACTAAACCACTGAGCCACCCAGGGATCCCCGATGTTTATTTCAGAGTTGCAGTTCCCAAGCTTACCCAAGGATAAGATTACCCGAGACATATGTTAACAATACAGATTCCTAGGTCCTGCCCTTGACCATGGAATAATAATCTCTCCAGGGGAGGGACCTAGGGATTTTGTTTACCTCTGTTCCAAGTGATATTTACCCTCAAGCAAATTAGAGACCCGGTAGTGCTTCTCAAAATTTTTAAGATTTTATTTATGTATTCATGAGAGATACAGAGAGAGAGGCAGAGACACAGGCAGAGGGAGAAGCAGGCTCCATGCAGAGAGCCTGACGTGGGACTCAATCCAGGGTCTCCAAGATCATGCCCTGGACTGAAGGCGATGCTAAACTGCTGAGCCACCGGGCTGTCCAGTGCTTCTTAAATTTAATGAGCATAGGAATCACCAAGGATTGTTAATCCTGTTAAAACTCAGATTCTAATTCAGTAAATCTGAGATTGGACCTAACAATTTGCTTTTCTAACAAGCTGCCTTAATGCCAATGTTGCTAGTCCAAGGACTATACTTGGAATAGCAAGGTTTAGAAATTTGGAAGCTGTGCAAAGGATGGATTAGAGGATGGTTAGACTGGTCTGAGAGACAATTAGGTTAGTAGTTTTAAACTTGGAGTAATTTTGTCAACTTAAGTGACATTTGGCAATGACTGGAGGCATTTTTGTTTTCATTTTTAGTTGTCATAATTTGGGGACAGGCATGCTACCTAGTATGTAGTGAGTAGAAGCCAGGGAATGCTACTAAACATCCTGCAGTGCACAGGACAGCTCCCCATAACAATTATCCAGCCCAAAATGTCACTCGTGCCAATCCCTGAATTAAGTAAACACTTAAGAAGAGCTGTACATTTTAAGATACTGGGATCCCTGGGTGGCGCAGCGGTTTGGCGCCTGCCTTTGGCCCAGGGCGCGATCCTGGAGATCCGGGATCGAATCCCACGTCGGGCTCCTGGTGCATGGAGCCTGCTTCTCCCTCTGCCTATGTCTCTGCCTCTCTCTCTCACTGTGTTCCTATCATAAAAAAAAAAAAATTTAAGATACTGGTGGTGGGGATAGAAGAGGAACCACCGAGAGTCACATAACTCGGTATGTATGGGGTCTCAGTCAGGGATGACTTTCCAGAAAGGATTAATGATAACAGATTCTAGGTGGGGTAGCTCATACATCTGTGAGGTTATTTGGCATCAGTAACAGACTATTAATAAGAAAATGGGGACGCCTGGGTGGCTCAGTGGATAAGCATCTGCCTTTGACTCATGGCGTGATCCTGGAGTCCCGGAATTGAGTCCCACATTGGGCTTCCTCCATGGAGCCTGATTCTCCCTCTGCCTATGTCTCTGCCTCTATGTGTGAGTCTCTCATGAATAAATAAATAGAATCTTAAAAAAAAAAAAAAAAAAAAAAAGTGGGATGCCTGTGTGGCTCCAGAGTTAAGCACTTCTGCTTTCAGCCCGGGACATGATCCTGGAGACCCAGGATCAGGTCCCATGTTGGCCTCCCCGCATGGAGCCTGCTTCTCCCTCTGCCTGTGCCTCTGCCTTTCTCTCTCTGTATCTCTCATGAATAAGTAAATAAAATCTTTAAAAAAAAAAAAAAAAGAATCACTATTGAGGATTTATTAACTATACAGATTCAATACTGTGGTGCACAGTTTTGTGAAGCTTCCCAGACCGTTCTTAACCAAAGAGGTTCAGGCCCGCCGAAGAAGATAAAGGCCAAGAGTATGGAGTTCCGGGTTCAAATAACTTCCCTGACACTGTGCCACTAAACCAAATTGAACTTCACTGTTTACTGACTTCATCATCACTTCAGGAAATAATTATAGAAAATAACATTGTGCAGAAATTAGAAGATACATAAATGAAACAAAAGCAAAAAAGACAAAAACACTACAGTTCCACCACACAAAAGTCTTCTTTTTTTTAAAGATTTTATTTGAGAGAGAGAGTGCACACAAGCTGGGGTGGGGGGGTGCAGCAGAGAGAGAGGCAGAGGGAGAAGCAGACTCCCTGCTGAGCAGAGACCCTGACCCTGGGCTGGATCCAGGACACCAGGATCATGACCTGTGCCAAAGGCAGTCAGATGTCTTTTTAAAGATTTTATTTTTTTCTTTTTAAAGATTTTATTTATTTATTCATGAGAGACACACACAGAGAGAGAGAGAGAGGCAGAGAGAGAAGCAGGCTCCATGCAGGGAGCCCGATGTGGGACTCAATCACAGGACTCCAGGATCACACCCTGGGCCAAAGGCAGACACTCAACCGCTGAACCACCCAGGCATCCCTTAAAAGATTTTATTTATTTTTTTTTTTAATTTATGATAGTCACACAGAGAGAGAGAGAGAGAGAGAGAGGCAGAGACATAGGCAGAGGGAGAAGCAGGCTCCATGCACCGGGAGCCCGATGTGGGATTCGATCTCGGGTCTCCAGGATCACACCCTGGGCCAAAGGCAGGCACTAAACTGCTGCTCCACCCAGGGATCCCAAAAGATTTTACTTTTAAGTAAACTCTATGCCCCACATGGGGCTCAAACTCACAACCCTGAGAGCAACAGTTGCACATTCCACCAACTGAGCCAGCCAGTGACTATTGATCTGAAGGTTGTGAGTTCCAGTCCCATGTTGAGTGTAGAGATTATTTAAAAATAAAATCTTTAAAAAAAAATTTATTAGTTATTTTTCACATGAAGGAAAATGTTTAAGTCTTAAGTTGTATATGTTATGAATTTTTCCAGCTTTACTGAGGTATAACTTACATAGAGTAAGATGTACCCATTTTCAATATACAATTTGATGAATTTTAGTACTTGTATATAGTTGCATAACTACCACTATAATCCATATATAGAACATTTCCACCACTTCAAAACAATTTCTTGTGCTCTCTGATCTCTGCCCTCCCCACATCCTCCCCACCACACACTCTCATCAGTCAGCTTCTGATCTTTTTGTCACTGTACTTTTGCCTTTTCTAGAATTTCATATAAAATATGTGTACACAGTATATAACCTTTTATATTTGAGTTCTGTCAGCATAATGTTTCTGAGATTCATTCATGTTGTGTGTGTAAAGAATTTCTATTGCTGAGCAATTTGTTGTACTATGGATTGTTTTAAAAAAAAAGAAAGAAAGAAAAAGGAAACACAGGCCCCAAATGATGTTACTTAGATTGAGTTCCCAAACCAGTGCTTCATTAATACATAATCTAACTGCAGTTTCAACCTCCCCTAGAAATGTAGTCTTAACTGGTCAGGAGGGACGTCTGGGTGGCTCAGCGGTTGGGCAGCTTGCTTTTGGCTCAGGTTGTGATCCTGGGATCCTGGGATCCAGGATCAAGTCCCGCATCAGGCTCCCACGAGGAGCCTGCTTCTCCTTCTGCCTGTGTCTCTGCCTCTCTCTGGGTGAATAAATAAATCTTGAATAAATAAATCTTTTTTTTTTTTAAGATTTTATTTATTGGGGGATCCCTGGGTGGCGCAGCGGTTTGGCGCCTGCCTTTGGCCCAGGGCATGATCCTGGAGACCCGGGATCGAATCCCAAGTTGGGCTCCTGGTGCATGGAGCCTGCTTCTCCCTCTGCCTATGTCTCTGCCTCTCTCTCTCTCTCTCTCTCTCTCTCTCTCTCTCTCTCTCTCTCTCCTCTCTCTCTGTGTGACTATCATAAATAAATAAAAATTTAAAAAAAAGATTTTATTTATTTATTCATGATAAGCCACCCGGGCCGCCCTAAATAAATATTTTAAAAAAGAAAATAACTGGTCAGGAAATTTTCAATTTTTCAATTTCCACCAGTGAGTCTGCCACCTGTGTCCTCTCTGCCCCTCAAAGAGAAATAAGGTAATCCGCATAAGACACTTTCCTCTTTCTCCTAAAAAGCAGCCTTGCCAGGAACAATCCTTTTCTTCTACTAATAACTTTCTTCCCCCCACCCTCCTATAAAAACTTTTGATTTTGAAGCAAAAAAAAAAAAACCTTTCCATTTTGTACTAATCCTTGGAACACTTCTCTACTTGCTAGATAGAGTATGCCTGATACATGAATCATTTAATAAAGCCAGTTAGATCTTCAAATTTACTTGGTTGATTTTGTCATTTAACAGATTATACCACAATTTGTTTATTCACCTGTTGATGGACATTTGGGTGGTTTCCAGTTTTGTGCTCTTAATAATTATGAATATCTGCACGCAAGTCTTTTTACAGAAATATTTTTATTTCTCATTTATTCTTTTATGAATTGGATTGCTGAGCCAAATGGCAAGTATATGTTTAACTTCATAAGATAATGCCATGTCCTTTTTAAAAGGGGACCATTTTGGAATCCCACCAGCAGCATATAGGAGTTCCTTTTGTGGGGTGCTTGGCTGGCTCAGTCTGCAAAGTATGCAACTCTTGATCTTGGGGTTGTGGGTTTGAGCCCACATAAGGTATAGAGATTACTTTGAAGAAGAAAAAAAAAATCTTAAAAAAAAGTTACATTTGCCCCACATTGTGGCCACCTCTTGCTGTAAATCTTGCTAGACATTTTCAGTGCATATATCATGTATTTTTAAGTAAAAAATGGATCATATATATCACTATATCAGATTTATCATTGTAATGTCTAAATTATACTTCTATGACTATTCTAATGGTTGTGTTCCAATATATGAATGTGTCATTATGTTATTTTATCACCAAACAAGGAAAGATTAAATAGGGCGTTTTGTGGGTTTTTTTGGTTGAAAGTGTTTCAGATATTAGAATTTGGTATAAATTTTGCAGAGTTAGTCTAATGTTTGCAAAATTAATCAAGCATTATTTATAACATTATGATAAAAGGTGGTTAAAAATACTAAAAATACCACAGTACCACATAGTGTCCTTGTTTCATTTGGGTCTCTGTTCAAGTGTCAGGTCACAGCACTTCCTAGACCAACCAGTCTTTCCTATACTTAGTTTGTCTTATTTTTCTTCTCAGAACTTATGATCTACTTGTGTATTATCTGAATCAACAATGAATAATTTAGTAAATATATATATTCAAATATATACTTGAAGTATATATAAGCTCCATATAGGTAGTACTTTTTTTTCCCCGGTGGTTTTTCCCAGAGTGTAGAATGATGCATTAAAGAAGATAGAGGGGGATCTCTGGGTGGCTCAGCGGTTTAGTGCCGCCTTCGGCCCAGGGCGTGATCCTGGAGCCCCGGGATCGAGTCCCACGTAGGGTTCCCTGCATGGAGCCTGCTTCTCCCTCTGCCTGTGTCTCTGCCTCTCTCTCTCTTTCTCTCTCTGTCTCTCTCTCTCTCCCTCTCTCTCTGTCTCTCATGAATAAATAAATAAAATATTTTTTTAAAAAATAAAGAAGATAAAAAATTAACATTTGTTAAATTAATGAAGAAAGAGGCTTAGGGATGCTTTTTATAATAATTATGCCTCATATGTATGGAGCATTTTCTACATGCCAGATTCAAGTCTCATGAAACCCTGTAATAAAACTGTTATATATATAAAAATAAAAAATATAAATAAATAAATAATAAAAATTTAAAAATTAAAAATTAAAAAATTAATAAAAAATAAAAAGTAAATAAATAAATAAAAACTAAAAATTAAAATTAAAATTAAAAATAAAATAAAAATAAAATAAAATAAAAATAAAATAAAATAAAAATAATAAAATAAAATAATAAAAATAATAAAAAATAAAATAAATAAAATAATAAATAAAATAAATAAAAATAAAACTGTTATAGAGGGATGCCTGGGTAGCTCAGCAGTTATCTGTCTTTGGCTCAGGTTGTGATCCCTGGTCTTGGGATAGAGTCCTGCATCGGGCTCCCCACGGGGAGCCTGCTTCTCAGTCTGTCTCTGCCTCTTTCTCTCTCTGTCTCTCATAAATAAATAAAATCTTTAAAAAAAAAAAAACTTATACTAAATTGGAATTTTTTTTAAGATTTTATTTATTCATGAAAGACACAGAGAGAGGCAGAGGGCAAAGCAGGTTCCATGCAGGAAGCCAGATGTGGGAGTCGATTCCAGGACTCCTGGCATCACACCCTGAGCCAAAGGCAGATGCTCAACCGCTGAGCCACCTAGACGTCCCTAAATTGGAAATTAAAGAGTGGCTAGTTGGCTAAATCAAGATAGCTTGTGACTCTTGATCTCTGGGTTATGTGTTTAAGCCCCATGTTGGGTGTAGAGTTTACTTTAAAAAAACAGAAGTACATTCCCATTGTTGTGCAACCAATCTTCAAAATTCTTTTCATCTTGCAAAACTGAAACTCTCTACCCATTAAATAACTTTCCTTTTCTCCTTCTGCCCTATTCCTGGCAACCACCACTCTAATTTTTGAGTTAGACTACTCTAGACACCTCACATAAATGGAATCATAAAATATTTGTCTTTTTGTGACTGGATTATTTCATTTGACATAATGTCCTCAAGGTTCATTCATGTTGTTTCATGTCAGAATTTACTTTTGTTTTTCTAAACAGGCAGTGGTAAATCAGTTTATTCTTTTTTTTTTTAAGATTTTATTTATTGGGGATCCCTGGGTGGCTCAGTGGTTTGGCGCCTGCCCAGGGTGTGATCCTAGAGTCCCGGGATGGGGTCCCGCATGGAGCTCCCTGCATGGAGCCTGCTTCTCCCTCTGCCTGTGTCTCTGCCTCTCTCTGTGTGGGTTTCTCTCATGAATAAATAAAATCTTTTTACAAAATAAAGATTTTATTTGTTTAGGGGCGCCTGGGTGATCCGTTTGTTAAGTGTCTGCCTTTGGCTCAGGTCATGATCTCAGGGTCCTGGCTGGGATCAGGTCCCACATCAGACTCCCTGCTTGATCTGCTTGATGGGGAGTCTGATTCCCTCTCTGCCCCTCTCCCCACTCACGCTCTTTCTCTCTCTCAAATAAATAAAAATATTTTATTTCTTTATTTTAGAGAGAGCATAAGCCGAGGCTCAATGCTAGACTGTATCCTAGTGTTGTGCCCAAGATTGTGAATCCGAGAAACCACCAAGGAGCCAACACCAATGCAAATACACGAGGGTTTATTTACAAGCTCGAGCTTGGGTCCAAGTGTACCCAACACAGCGGAGGAGGGACTTGGACCCCGAGACTAAGAGGCGTAGCAGCTTTATAGGGGCCAGTGGCCAATGGGATACACAGAAAGTTGCATAGTCATGTCGGTCCACACGCCAGTTGAATTACACCTTACCCTATAGTAATCCATTTGAGCTGGCCTATTACTTTGGTCAGAATTGGTGTGCAGTTTTGGTGGGCACAAAGCAGGGTTACATTGTTATGAGCCGATTTCCGATTAGGGTGTGCCCAGTGGCTTGACTTAAGGCAGCGCCTTAAGCAATAAGCAGGTTATGTGGGGGTCATACAGGAGGTGGCGGGTGTAGCACAAAATGGAGTTAGTCCTGCTCTGCTTGTCCAGGGGTAGGGGATTTTTGTTAAATTTCCTGGGTCCCACACGAGGGCCCTGAGATCATGACCTGAGCCAAAGTCAGCCACTTAACGAACTGAACTACCCAGGCACCCCCAAATTTCCTTCTTTTTAAGGTTCAGTAATATTCCATTCTTTGTGTATACATTTTTTTATCCATTCATCTGTCCTTGGACTGTAGTCTAATTTTTTAAAAGATTTTATTCATTTATTTGAAAGAGAGAGAAGGAGAAGCAGGCTCCACAATGAACAGGGAACCCAAAGCGGGGCTTGATCCCAGGACCCTGAGATCATACCTGAGCCGAAGACAGATGCTTAACTGACTGAGTCACCCAGGTGCCCCTGCAGCCAAAGTTTTAATCTGTAAGATATACCATATCTTTCGATACTAGTCTTGACACATTTATTTGAGTAACCCTGTATTCCGGGAAGTCCCTACCAATAATCCTTCTTAAGTTTTGTTTTCTTTGGTTGCCTTGGGAAAGCATCATTAGTTTCTATTTTGAAGCAGATCCTCCCACCACCATTTCCCACTGAAGGAACTCAGACTGTGGGAAAATTTCCAAACAAATGTGGTGAGGGTGGGGGAGGTGTTAATGTGTGTTCCAATGACAATCTTCTTTTCTTAATCATCTTCTAAACCTTCCTTCCCAGTTGCCTCCTTCAAACCCCAAATGCCTCGCCTTTACTGTGCCTTCCCTAAACTTCTTACCTTTGAAGCCTTAGCTCCACCACCAGCTTCCACCAACACCCTGAAGTCTCAGTGCCACCCTAACTACTTTCCTAAGGAAAAGGGTCTTTTTTCCAAGGAACACTGCTCTCCTCAGAATCTGGCTCCAGTTCTCCTCCCCTGCTCCCCAGACGCACACACACCAGACTCAGCACTAGGAAAGTTCACTTTCCTGCAGCCACTTGATGGGGGAACAGAGGACTAGCTCAGGACAAAGCTCCAGCCTGGGACAGCACATTGACAAGTCCTTGAAACAGGCAAAAGAACATTCCTCTATAAACCCAACTGCCTTGATGTTCATACTTTGCTAAGGGCAAAGGGCAATCTTAGACCGCCCCCTAGGATCCTGTAAGTCTACTTTAACATATAAAAATTCCTTTAGAAATTTCCCTGTATCGGGATCCCTGGGTGGTGCAGCGGTTTGGCGCCTGCCTTTGGCCCAGGGTGCGATCCTGGAGACCCGGGATCGAATCCCACGTCAGGCTCCTGGTGCATGGAGCCTGCTTCTCTCTCTGCCTCTGTGTGTGTGTGTGTGTGTGTGACTATCATAAGTAAATTTTAAAAATTTAAAAAAAAAAAGAAGCTTTTAGAAATTTTCCTGTATCTCTAACAACCCCCCCACCCCCACCCAAGATACGTGCTGGCAAGCATCCCGCAAGCACCTGGCCCACCGATATACATCAAAAGATCTCATTAACTCCGGTTTTATTAATGGTAACAAGTGACTTTTTCCCAACGATAGCTAGCCCCCTCAAGGTCCTGGGAATCTGCCTTCCAAAATTCCTTACAGAGTATGCTATCCTCACACCCTTCCAACTCCCAGGTGTGGAATCAGCCACCCCTCACAGGCCCAGGGCAACAGCTCTTCCTGCCCATGGATCCTGTCCCCATGCTTTAATAAAACCACCTTTTGGCAGCAAAGGCGTCTCAAGAATTCTTTGTTGGTCGTCGGCTCCGGACCTCACCCCACCAAAACTTACTTATATTCCAAAAGTTCATCAACTTCACTTTTTTTTTTAAAGTAGGCACCATGCCCAATATGCAGTTTGAACTCATTACCTGAGATCAAGAGTTGCACACTCTGTCCAGCCAGGTGCCCCTCCCACAGCTACTTCAAATATAAAGGGTACTTTCCTAATGAAGAAACCTCCCCCCTTGTAAGTAGGGCCAGCCCTAATCCAGAGGCAGCCCAACCAGGCGCCTTCCTGAAATTTTAGCAACTAAAAGCATTCTGTTTACAATAAGAAAACCATTTCCCCCCCACACCCTGATTGGAATGTCCCTGAATAGGTTCATGTTGACCCTCTGTGAAATCAACCTGGATGCTATGCGACTCCCGACTCCCGCGGTTCTTTTGTCTTTAGGCGGTTTCTTTCCTTTTGCCTTTTAAAAAATACCTGTAATTGCTAATCGGGGCTCTTTTCCTCCTCGGAGGCAGAGAGCCCGTTTGCGCAAACGTTCAATAAACCCTCTTGCTAATTGCATCTGCCTGTCTGGGGTCTGAGTCTCTGGGGCGTCCACCGGGACACGTTGGCACCCGTGAGCCAGGGTCCAACATTTGGGGGCTCGTCCGGGATCTGAGACGCCCCAGACTCAATCCTAAAACCGGTAGGAGGTAAGACCGAGCTCGCTAAATGTCATATCTGTCTCGTCCGTTTGTCTGACTGGCCGGGTCTGTTTTGTGCCGGGTCTGTATTGGGCCTGCAGGACGCTGTACTCTGTATTTGGACCAGCGGGGGAGGCAGACGTGCCCGAGACCCCTGGTCCCCCTCTGGAGTCGGACTCCGGAGTGGTCTGGGAGAGGAACGGAGCCCGGCACTCCCTCCTCTTCGGGGAGGGTCGTTGTTGGCGACCGCTCCCATCTGAATCTGCCGCGCCGGTCCTGTCATTCGTGTGCGTCTGTTCGTTCCGTGTTTTTCTTCCTTTCCTGTCCTCCTCCTCCCCGCTCACCTCTTCTCTACACCCATGGGGCACCCCTGAGCCAGGGTCCAACAAGTGGTTTAGCACCTGCCTTCAGCCCAGGGCATGATCCTGGAGACCCGGGATTGAGTCCCACGTCGGGCTCCCTGCATGGAGCCTGCTTCTCCCTCTGCCTCTCTCTGTGTCTCTCATGAATAAATTTAAAAAAAAAAATTTTTTTTTTTTAATAAAGAAATAAACCAAATGTCCAACCATAGGCCAAACCAAAGAAGCCACTCGAAAAGAAGAAAAGAAAGTTAATCATTCTCTAAGTCTCGTCCTAGGCTTCCAAACATCTGATAAAATTTAAGAAGACTGGATCCCAAACGTGTTCTAGGATGATAGCTTCGAACAAACCTCCATCAACACTGTTATCAGTACCTTTGGTGATTTATGGAATAACACCTATTGTTTATCTGACACCTTTGATGGGAACCTACCTTGGATTTCTGAAGGAACAGGTACTCTAGACCCCTTTCCAATATAAACCTCCAACCCCAAGCAACAGAGAGGCTCACTTTTCCAAGTCTCTCCAACAATCCATGTGCTATACCCTATTACTTACACTATTCAATAAACTCTGTTCTCATTTCCTCCTGGCTTGCATTTGGTTTCCATCTTGCACAAAGCCAAGGACCTTCTTGTCTAGTCCTGAAGGGGCCACCTCTAGGTCCTCAGACCAGGCCTGCCTACATCAGTATGTTGATGGGTTTCTTGAAATCTCAGCCAGGAACCCTTGAAACAATCTGAATGAAAAAAAAAAAAAAAAGAAAAGAAAAAGAAACAATCTGAATCTACGCATTCTTCCGGACAGTAAGACACCACCCAGGATGTGGTACAAGGATACATCAAATATTTTCAAAACAAATATCATCATCTGCTTACCATCAGGTTTCTATAATCAATGTGCAAATAGGGAGAAATGAGTGAAAAAGGCTCAGTTAATGATTAATTGTCCATGAGAAGAACATAAAACACAATTAAGTGAGGAACAGAACAACAACAAAAACAGAATGTAAAGCTAAATTAATATAACTAACATAATGCTGCTTATGCTTCCAAAATAGGTCCAGAAACCAAGCATCCAACCTCAGAGATCTCTGGTACCACTTCCTCTTCTTATAAGGACATTAGTTCTGTTGGATTAGGACCCTACTTATATGACTGCTTTTAACCCTAATTACTTCCTTAAAAAGGATAGGAGTACCTGGCTGTTTCAGTCAGTAGAGCATTCAACGTTTGATTTTGGGTTCAAGCTGCACATTAAGAGTAGAGTTTACTAAAATCAGTCAATCAATCCCTGTCACACTGGGGAATAGGGATTCTGGGGGGGACACAATTCAGTTCATAACAAGTGGGCCCAATTCAATGAGTGACAAGAAATTTCTTTTTTTTTTTAAATAATAAATTTATTTTTTATTGGTGTTCAATTTGCCAACATACAGAATGACAAGAAATTTCTTAAAGGCAAAGATCTTTGTGGGTTTTTTGTTTGTTTTGTTCTGTTTTTAAAGATTTTATTTATTTATTCATGAGACCAGAGAGAGACCAGACGCAGGCAGAGGGAGAAGCAAGCCCCTTGGCGGGGAGTCCGATGCAGGACTGGATCCCGGACTTCGGGATCATGACCTGAGCCAAAGGCAAATGCTCAACCGCTGAGCCACCCAGGCATCCCGAGGCAAAGATCTGGGCAGCCTGGTGGCTCAGTGGTTTAACGCTGCCATCAGCCTGGGGCATGATCCTGGAGACCCGGGTTCGAGTCCCATATCAGGCTCCCTGCATGGAGCCTGTTTCTCCCTCAGCCTGTGTCTCTGCCTCTCTCTCTTCTGTCGCTCATGAATAAACAAATAAAATACTTTTTAAAAAAAATCTTTGTGAACTTGGCTAACAGACATGATATTCACTGGGGATCATAGGACATGAGTGATGAAGAATCAGACTAAATTAGCCTAGGTACAAATATCACAACAAAGAAAAAAATCGGCCCTGTCAGATGTTAAAGCTATGAAGTATATCATGGATGCGTTCAGCTACAAATGAGAGAACATCCAAAAATTCAAATCATACACACACACACACACACGCAAAAGAGAAAATCCAACTTACACTTGTCTAAGAACTAAGGAAGTTTAGTGGCTCGTGAAGTTGGAAGTACAAAAATAGAGTGATTAAATGGCTGAGTATTCTTATCAAAGATCCAAGATCTGGGTGGCCTGGCTGACTCATTTGGTAGAGTGTGCAACTCTTGATCTTTGGATTGTGGGTTCAAGCCCTGGGCTGGGTGTGGAGATTATTTTATTATTTTTTTTTAACTTTTTTTTTTAAGACTTTATTTATTCATGAGAGGCAGAGAGAGAGAGAGAGAGGCAGAGACATAGGCAGAGGGAGAAGCAGGCTTCATGCAGGGAGCCTGATGTGGGACTCAATCCTGGGTCTCCAGGATCACGCCCTGGGCCAAAGGCAGGCACTAAACCGCTGGGCCACCGGGGCTGCCCCATGGAGATTATTTTAAAAAATAAAATCTTAAAAAGAGAAAAGAAAAAACTTTAAAAAATAAAAATAAATAAAAGGATACATGAGATGAGTGGGGCACCTAGCTGTCTCAGTCAATAGAGCATGTGACTCATGATCTTGGAGTCATGAGTTTGAGCCCCACATTAGGCATAGAATTTACCTTTATTTTATTTTATTTTATTTTATTTTATTTTATTTTAAGATTTTATTTATTTATTCATGAGAGGCACAAAGAGAGAGAGAGAGAGGCAGAGACACAGGCAGAGGGAGAAGCAGGCTCCCTACAGGGAGCCTGATGTGGAACTCGATCCCGGGACTCCAGGATCACACCCTGGGCCAAAGGCAGGCGCTTAACCACTGAGCCACCCAGGGATCCCCAGATTTTACTTTAAAAAAAAAAATAGAAAGGATCCATGAGTTGTTTATCTAGTAGTACCCCAGTCCCTGAAGTCTGGCCACTCCTTTAGGTGTTTGAGCATCCCAACCACCAAATACATGTTCATATCACTCCAAACATTGAGTTAGTTACAGGGAGTCACAATAAGCTAAACTCTAGGGCATCCCTGGGTGGCGCAGTGGTTTGGCGCCTGCCTTTGGTCCAGGGCGCGATCCTGGAGACCCGGGATCGAATCCCACATCGGGCTCCCGGTGCATGGAGCCTGCTTCTCCCTCTGCCTGTGTCTCTGCCTCTCTCTCTCTCTCACTGTGTGCCTATCATAAAATAAATAAAAATTAAAAAATTTAAAAAAAAAAGAGCTAAACTCTAGAATGGGATGGCCCATTTCTGTCAATGCCTAAAAGCAATAGAACTTGTACCCAGCTCAAGTTACAGAAAAGAACAATATTGTTTTTGTTTTAAGATTTATTTATTTATTTGAGGCAGGGAGAGGCAGATGGAGAGGGAGAGGTAGAGAGAGTCTCAAGCAGACTCCAAGCTGAGTACAGAACCTGATGCAGGGCTCGATCTCATGACCCTGAAAACCAGACCTGAGCAGAAACCAAGAATTGCCTGATCAACTGACCTTGCCACCCAGGTACCCCAAGAATAATGGTTCTTAAGGCAGAATTGAGTTCAAATCCCAAAGCATTTAATACCTGTGCGTGACCCTGGGCAAGTCATTTCACCCCTCTGACCTTCAATTCCTTCCATATTAAATGAGTACAACAACACCTAGGGTCTTTGTTCAGAACCAATTCTCTTCTTCCTAGACCTTGACTTCTCACCCACAGGGTAACATGTGACCTGACTGGGTCAATTATTTTAAAACACAGCAATTGCTCCAGAAATGAACATAATCCAGGCTTGTTGAAGTCATTCTGTTGGAACTGGAGAAGCAGAAGCTTTCTTTCATCTCTAGATGTGGAGCTGTAAAAACAGAATCGCAGATCTGCTTACAGCTTGCAGCCCTTCCTATCTTCCCACATGGCTTATATTCATCTTTTAATACTTCCCCATTTTCACTTTTCCTATCCACACTGGCCTCCTTGCTGTTTCTCAACTCCAGACATGAGTTTGCTTCAAAGCTTTTGCAACTACTGCTCTTTTTGTCTGAAATGCTTTTACTCCAGATGCCTGCATGGCTGACTCCTTCATCTCTTTCAAGTGTCTGCTTAAATGGCATTTTCCAAAATTGTGAATTTGTCCCTCTTCACTCCTCTTAAAATTTTTTCCATATCACTAACTTCTAACATATGTTTACTATTTTTTTAAATTTATTTATTCATGAGAAACACACACACACACACACAGAGGCAGAGACACAGGCAGAGGGAGAAGCAGGCTCCACGCAAGGAGCCCGATGTGGGACTCGATTCCGGTCTCCAGGACCACACCCTGGGCTGCAGTTGGCGCCAAACTGCTGCGCCACCGGGGCTGCCCTGTTTACTATTTTTTAACACGATGTATTTATTTATTTATTGAGAGAGAGAGAGAGAGAGAGAGAATGAGCTTGGGGGGAGGGGCACAGGGAGACGGAGAAGAGCTCCCTACTGACCAGGGAGCCCCCTGTGAGACTCCATCCCAGGACCCTGAGATCATGACCTGAGCCAAAGGCAGATACTTAATGACTGAGCCACCCAGGCACCCTTGTTTACTATTGTTAATTATATTATTATTCACTGCCAGTCTCTCCCCAATAGAATATAGGTTTCACTAAGGCAGGGATTTCTGTTTCTTTTGTTCACTGGTATGTCTGAGGTGCCAGGCAAATTTGTAAGTACCCAGTAAATATTAATATTTCTTCGAGTTACTGGGTGGCTCAGTTAGTTAGGCATCCAACTCTTGATTTTGGCTCAGGTCATGAGCTCAGGGTCCTGGGATGCTCAGTGGGGAATCTGCTTGAGGATTCTCTCTCCCTCTCTCTCTGGCCTCTGCTCTCTCACTCTCTCTCTTTCTCAAATAAATAAATCTTAAAAAATATATATTTCTTGAATGAATGGATGAATGTATTTATAATCAAATAAATCTAACTAGTCTAATATGTATCGACTGACGTTGTTATAAAGATTAGAAATTATAGAGGGAATCCTGGGTGGCTCAGTGGTTGAACATCTGCCTTCAGCTCAGGGCGTGATCCCGGGTCTGGGGATCGAGTCCCATATTGGGCTCCCTATGGGGAGCCTGCTTCTCCCTCTGCCTATGTCTTTGCCTCTCTCTCTCTCTCTCTCTCTCTCTCTCTCATGAATAAATAAATAAAATCTTTTAAAAAGTAAAAGAAATTATGAATAGAAAGTAAAGAACAAGTAGGATGTCTGACTTATAGCAGGTACTCTAATATGGTAACTATTGACCTTATGCAAGGTCTCTTTTTTCAATGAAGTCCCAGATCCGGAGATAAGTTTCTTAAAAAAGAAATCAAAAAGGGCAGCCTGGGTGGCTCAGCGGTTTAACGCCTGCCTTCAGCCCAGGGTGTGATCCTGGAGACCCGGGATTGAGTCCCACATCAGCCTCCCTGCATGGAGCCTGCTTCTCTTTCTGCCTGTGTCTCTGCCTCTCTCTCTTTCTTGTGTCTCCCATGAATAAATAAATAAAATCTTAAAAAAAAAAAAAGAAAGAAAAAAGATGTTATTTATTTGACAGAGAGAGAGAGAGAGAGAGAGAGGGAGAGAAAGAGAGAGAGAACAAGGTGGGGCAGAGGGAGAAGCAGATTTCCCTGTTTAGCAGGGAACTTGATTCAGAGCTTGATCCCAGGACCCTGGGAGCATAATCTGAGCCAAAGGCAGACACTTATTTTTTTAATATTTTGTTCATTTATTCATGAGAGACACAGAGAGGGAGAGAGAGAGAGAGAGAGAAGCAGAGACACAGGCAGAGGGAGAAGTGGGCTCCATGCTAGAAGCCCGATGTGGGACTCGATCCCAGGACTCTGAGATCATGCCCTGAGCCAAAGGCAAATGCTTAACCGCTGAGCCACCCAGGTGTCCCTAAAGGCAGACACTTAATCAACTGAGCCACCCAGGTGCCCCCTGGAGATAAGTTTCTACATTCATGAACAGAAAAAGACTTACGGAGCACCTACTAGTGATCTTAGTATCTGTAGGTGCATATATACACATTTTGCCTCTAAGTTTTCCTCCTTGAGCATCATTTTTATCAGATGAGAAAATCAATTATTATTGTTGTTGTTTTTAAGAATTTTGGCTTGGAGGAGCTTGGCTGGCTGGCTCAGTCAGTAGTATATGACTCTTGATCTCGGGGTTGTGAGTTCAAGCCCCACAGCATGCTTACTGAGAAATAAAATTTTTTTTTAATATTTTATTTATTTATTCATGAGAGACACAGACTGAGAGAGAGAGGCAGAGACACAGGCAGAGGGAGAAGCAGGCTCCACGCAGGGATCCTGATTCGGGACTCGATCCCGGGACTCCAGGATCACACCCTGGACCGAAGGCAGGCACTAAACTGCTGAGCCACCCAGGAATCCCCACTGAGAAATAAAATCTTAAAAAAAATTTTTTTGGCTTGGCTTTGGGACTTGGGGCAGATGTTAAAAAAAAAAAAGAGAAAAGAATGTCTTGAGGAGGCTAGGTTCAGTGAAGGGTGAAGGGGAAGTGAAAGAGAATGATGACAGCTGGCATTGAGAACCAGCAGCACTGGTTGAAGAGGAAGCTGTGGAGAGATATAAAACCACAAGGTTAGTGCTGATGGAAATAAAATTGCCGAGCTCAGCTGGGTGGGTGAAAGGGTAGCTAGATAAGGGTAGGTAAAAAAAAAAAAAATTTCTGGGTATATTCAAGATTATTAAGCAATGGGCTTTAAAATAATTGAAATTTTTTTTTTTTTCTAGTCTGAACGATGGCAAGTTTGACATCAAAGGAGAGGCTGAGCAGTCATTTCCCTCAATATGACCAGAGCACAGGGCCAAAGTTAAGTAGGTAACTCTTCCAATGTTGTGGAAAGACTAAATGGAGCAAGATCATCAGGACTATAAGTGGAGTTAACTGAACTGGCAAACTGGAAAGCTGGAAGTGGTGGAGTCAGCTTTGAATCTCCATTCTGTCACTTACCAGCCATGTAACCTTGAGCAAGTAACCAACCACCTTGTGCAAGATCTAGGGCCCCTAGAAAGTAGGGGGTTAGGAGGAAAATAATAAATATGGCATTAAGTGACACTCTTTAACACAAACAAATAGAAAATTAAAGTTCTCAAAAGCAACTGCTTTGAACAAACCAATCTGATTAAATTTAAAACCTTGCTTTTATCACCTACTGCCAAAGAAATCTTGCAGCCAGGGCAGCTTTTCCCACAATACTGAAAAATATGTTTTCAAGCCACCTATTTCCAAATTGAAATAAGCTTTCATTCATATGCTATTGATTGTCTCTTTTACCCCTTTGTTTGGGTTTCCTGAGTCTTGGCAACTCTGTTCTTTTCTCAAATTATTCTGAAGCTTAAGGGCATGTTTTGCTGAACCTGGCCCTTCTATGCAGATGAAAGGCAAGTGGGTCTTTGGGACAAGGGAGCAATTGAAAATTTTTAGTAAACTAATATAAAATAATTTTATATCAAAATTTCTATAACAAGCAATATTTAGAAAGTGATTAAGAGCATGGACTTTGAAGCCATGCTAGATTGTTGTGGGTTTTTTTTTTTTTTTTTTTTAAGATTTTATTTATTTATTTGAGAGAGAGAGAGCAGGAGCCAGGGAAGGGCAGAGGAAGAAAGAGAAGCAGTCTCCCTGCTGATCAGGGAGCCCAAAAAGGCGCTCTATCCCAGGATCCCAATACCATGACCTAAGCTGAAGGAAGACACCTTACTGACTGAGCCACCCAGGCACCCCAAGATTGTCTGGGTTTGAATCTAGGCTTCATCATTTACTAGCTGTGTGACCAGGAGAAAATGATTTACTTATTTCTTTGTATCTCAGTTCCTTATATCCTAGGGTTATTGTGATACATTAATTAATATTTGTAAAACCCTTAGAACAGTGCCTGGCATCAGAGTAAAGCCCTAAGTGTATGCTAAGAATATTTTATGGAGGACCCAGCTGGCTTAGCTAGTAGAGCACGCAACACCCCGAGATCAAGAGTTGCGTGCTCGGGATCCCTGGGTGGCACAGCGGTTTGGCGCCTGCCTTTGGCCCAGGGCGCGATCCTGGAGACCCGGGATCGAATCCCACGTCAGGCTCCTGGTGCATGGAGCCTGCTTCTCTCTCCGCCTGTGTCTCTGCCTCTCTCTCTCTCTCTCTGTGACTATCATAAAAAAAAAAAAAAAAAAAAAAAGAGTTGCGTGCTCTATGCCCAACGTGGGCCTCAAACTCATGATATCTCCAGGATCAAATGTCACTTCCTCTACTAACTGAGCCAGCTAGGTGCCCCTGTCTTACTCATCCTTTATCCCTAGATGGACTATGGCTGAGTTGATGGGACAGTGTATTGGCTGTAGTGGTGGTAGCAGTAGTCCTATTACCAGTTAATTGCACACACTAATATCTTTTTTTTTTTTTAAGATTTTATTTATTTATTCATGAGAGATACAGAGAGAGAGAGAGGGAGGCAGAGACACAGGCAAAGGGAGAAGCAGGCTCCATGCAGGGAGCCCGACGTGGGACTTGATCCCAGGTCTCCAGGATCACACCCTGGGCTGAAGGCGGCGCTAAACAGCTGAGCCACCTGGGCTGCCCCACACACTAATATCTATAGGGAAATTTGGTTCTGCCTCTGAGTGATTAACATGATGGGGGACATGCCTCCCATTTTTAAAGATTTTTTTAAAAATTTATTTATTCATGAGAAACACACACATACATACGGAGACAGAGAGAGAAAGAGAGAGAAGCAGGCTCCATGTAGGGAGCCTGACATGGGACTTGATGCTGGGCCTCCAGGATCAGGCCTTGGGCTGAAGGCTGTGCTAAACCGCTGGGCCACTGGGGCTTCTCCTATGCCTCCCATTTTTATAGGCTGTTACCACCAGGCGGTAAAAGTCCTTGAGGATAAGTTTTTAAGTAATGTTGAAAAAAAAAAACAGGCCACAAATGAAGTCACCTACTAAGCTCCGCATCAGCAAACCAATACTTAATATCTAATCTAACCACAATTTCAGCCTTTCCCAGGACTGTGACCTTTAACCACTCAGTCTGGAATATCCTGGCCTGCACTGGCAAGCCAGAAGCCTGGTGACCCCTGTCTTTCAAAGTTGGGTGATACCTAAAATAATCCTTTCTTTTGCTATGACTTTGTCTTACCTCCTGCCTTCAAAAGCCTTCCATTTTGTACAGCTCCTTTCTCTTCAGTAGATAGGATGCTGCCCTATTCGTGAATCATTGAATAAAGCCAATTAGATCTTTAAATCTACTCAGGTGAATTTTGTTTAACAGTAATCAGATTGGCTGCTTCCTTTCTTCTGGGTAAAGAGTTAGGATGGAGGGGTGTGTGTGTGGATTCTTTTTGAGAGAAGTTTGAAGTGTACTTCTTTTTTTTTTTTTTTTAAAGATTTTTATTTATTTATTCATGGGACGCAGAGAGAGAGGTAGAGACAGGCAGAGGGAGAAGCAGGCTCCATGCAGGGAGCCTGACATGGGACTCGTTCCCTGGTCTCCAGGATCACACCCCAGGCTGCAGGCGGCGCCAAACCGCAGAGTCACCCGGGCTGCCCGAAGTGTGCTTCTGTATGGAAACCTGAAGATAACAGTTCATGGACAGGCATCCCCAGGGCCCTCTAACTGCCTGGCAATACTGTAGAACTTGAGAAATGCAAGATTACCTTCATATCAGATTTGACATCATTCCAGGGTCTTCCAGATCAGCTTCTTTCCCATTTTTCTCTAATTGGGAAGCTGCTGGCAGCCTGATGGCCTTTTACGTTTCTTCTAAGTTTGGGGGGCATCCACGGAGCACCTGGGTGGCTCAGTGGTTGAGTGTCGGCCTTGATCGCCTGTCCTGATCCCGGGGTGCTGGCATGAAGCCTGCCTCTCCCCCTGCCTATGCCTCTGCCTCTCTGTCTCTCTCATGAATAAATAAAACCTTAAAAAAAAAAAAAAGTTTGGGGCATCTAAAACACAGTCAAAGGTATATCCAGGATGCTCATTTGGAGGAAGGCACTCTCAATTCACCAGAAGAGCCCCTGCTCGGGACTGTGACGGGACTTCTACGGGTCCTAGGTACAGTCTTGCCACGTCGCGCTTATTAGCACGGCCTTGTCTCCGCTTCTACTGGCTCCCTCCCAGTAAACTCTCGGGCCGGTGCAGGGCCATTGGGCTGTCATTGCGCCTGCGCACGGGGTCGCGGTGGCTGAAGCGGCTGGGCTGCCGGCCCCAAGGTCTGAGCCGTCAGTGCGCCTGCGCGGGAGGCCAGTAGGCAGGCAGCGCGGAGCGGACTCGTCCTTGGCGACCGACGGTCTGTGCGCCTGCGCGCGGTCCCAGCGCCGCGGTTCTTGACTGTGCTGTGCCGGGCGCTGGCTGTAGCCATGCAGGGAGCTGACTCGGACCAGCCCTTCAAGCGGCCGCGATGCGATGGCAGCCCAAGAACCCCGCCAAACACCCGTTCCGCGGCGGCGGGGAGGTCCTCGGGCCCCGAACTCCGCCCCGACCACCAGAGGCTGCGGGGCCGGGAGACGGCCACCGAGGCGGGGACTGCGGGCCTGAGGACGGGGCGCCCCGGGGCAGTGACCTGGCGGCCTCCGAGAGGACCCGCGGCGGGGAAGCAAGACCTGCTCGGGGAGGTACCCAAGGTCCGGAGCGGAGGCGGGGAGCGCTCCCGAGCCGGGGCCCTGAGGCGGGGAGGGGCGACTTGCGCCGGGAGGCCCCAGCAGGGGTGGACCTGAGGCGGGGGGCGCCGCGGCGGAGTGACCTGCGGCGGGGAGGGGAGATGAGGCACGCGGAGGTGCCAGAAGGGGCGCGCCGGGGTGAGCGGGGATGGAGAGAGGAGGAACCGGGCGTCTGGGGGTGGGGGACATGGGGGACCGTGAGCCTGGGCGGGGCCCTTGGGCTGACGCTGGTGGGTTTCTTCTGGAACTTCCCACAGCAGCGCCGGACTGGTGAGACCCGGTTCCTTTTTTTTTTTTAAAGTTAGAAGAACATTTTTCCCAGACCTGTCATTCAGGCGCACTGGGCTCGGAAACCCCTCTGTGCTACTACTGCAGCTGCTTGCACCCTTGTGTTCCTGCTTTTAAGTTTCTGTTATCGCCCCCCCCCCCCATCATCGCTCCACTCGGGGTTTTCCTAAGGGAGGAGGAACATGTTTTGTTGACCCCTGAATCCCCATTGCATCCCAGTAGAGCTCAATGTGTTTGTTGACTGCATTTGTAGAGCTTGGTGATGATTATGTTTTGCTTTCCAAAATCAGTTTCCTTAGCTAAATCTGAACCCAGATTGTTCACCTGACCACTGAACTCCCAGCAGTCCACAACTTGGCCACATCACAGGGGGAGATGTGCGGGTCGTGAGTCGTAAGCAACTGGCTCAAGTTCAGGCATCCATCCGCATGAAATCTTCTAAACTTCCCCTAATGGGTGTAAAGCTTACCCTCTCTCTGTCTTATCTTCTGAAGTGTTCTATAGGAAGGTAGTGCCATTTACAAATATTGTAAACTTTTTTGCAATTATGGGGTGGACTCCTGTTTGTCTAGGGTGGGAAGAACTTTAACTGTTTCAGGACTTAAAAAAAATAGCTTGACGGTGTCAGAAATCATACTTCTCTCTTCTCTCCGCCTGTGGTTTTCCTCCAGGCTGAATGGAAGTTTTCTCTGAATAGCAATAGATGGGGATGAAGTAGTTTTATATTTTCTATCTCCAAAATATGATTGTGTTGTTGGCTCTCTGTTCAGTGGTGTGCTAAAGATTAATTCATCAACCTGCAGAGTTATCTGTTCTCTTGAACCCACAGTCTCATGCTAGCAGTACTCACTACATGCTTTTTAAAAAGATTTTATTTGGGCAGCCCAGGTGGCTCAGTGGTTTAGCGCCACCTTCAGTCCAGGGCGTGATCCCGGAGAGCCGGGATCGAGTCCCATGTCAGGCTCCCTACATGGAGCCTGCTTCTCCCTCCGCCTGTGTCTCTGCCCCTCTCTCTCTCTGTGTGTGTGTCTCTCATGAATAAATAAATAAATAATCTTTAAAAAAAAAAAAGATTTTATTTAATGGGACACCTGGGTGGCTCAGTGGTTGAGCATCTGATCCCAGGGCCCTGGGGTTGAGTCTCACATCAGACTCCCCGCAGGAAGCCTGCTTCTCCTCCTGCTTATGTCTCTGCCTCTCTGTGTGTCTCTCATGAATAAATAAATAAAATTTTCTTTAAAAATTTATTTATTTTTATTTTATTTTAAAAAATATTTTATTTATTTATTCATGAGAGACAGAGTGTGTGTGTGTGTGTGTGTGTGTGTGTGTGTGAGAGAGAGAGAGAGAGAGAGAGAGAGAGAGCGCATGTGAAAGGGTAGAGGAAGAAGCTGACTCCTTTCTGAACAGAGCCCAATAGGGGACTTGGGGACTCCATCCCAGGACCCAGAGATCTTGACCTGAGCTGAAGGCAGATGCTTAGCGTAGCTGACTGAGTCACCCAGGGGGCTCAGACTTTTTTTTAATCTGTCTGTCTATCTATCTATCTATCTATCTATCTATCTATGAGAGCATGAGTGGGAAAGAGAGAGTGTGAGTTGGGGGGTGGGGGGAGGGGATTCCTCTGCTGAGCAGGGACTCAGACCTGGGGCTCCATTCTAGGACCCTGGGATCATGACTTGAGCTCAAGGCAGATGCTTAGACTAGACGACTGAGCCACCCAGGTGCCTCTTACTACATGCTTTTAATTGGTAAAAACTGACCACGTGGTTAGAATTGGTCATTTCTTTCTTCTCTTAAAGATCTTTATTTTTATATTTTAGTTTTTAAAAGATGTATTGATTTGTAGAGAGAAAGCACATGAGTGCATGTAGGGCTGGGACAGGAAGAGGGAGAGAATGAATCCCATGCAGACTCCCCATCAAAGTTAGAGCCCAACTTGGGGCTGGATCTCACTATCTTGACCAGAGAAATCAAAAGCTGGACTCTCAACTGACTGTGCCATCTAGGTACCCCAGGATTTTTTATTTTTAAGTCATCTGTGCACCAGCAGGGGGCTCAAAAGTCCCATTTTCCACTGGGTGAGACAGCCAGATACCCCTACAGCTGCTCATTTCTTAACTGTTTGGTTTTTTTTTTTTTTTTTTAAGATTTTATTTATTTATTCATGAGAGACACAGAGGCAGAGTCATAGATAGAGGGAGAAGCAGGCTTCTCACAGGGAGCCTGATGTGGGACTCGATCTCCGGACCCAGGATCATGCCCTGAGCTGAAGGCAGCCACTCAACCGCTGAGCCATCCAGGCATCCCTGTTTGTTTGGTCTTGACTAAACTTTAGTCAGGCTTCTCTCTCCTAGAGGGCCCTAAACTGGAGCAAGAACTAAAAACTGGAATGCTCCATGATCAGCTTTTCTTGGAACTGGCTGAGCATAGCAGGATACTGTCCTGTCAGACCCTAGTGGGGTCACTTCCCTCCTAAAGAGTCTGCTTACCCTTCTTTTACCTTATGAAAAACAACTAGACCTTTTTGTTTGATTTTGGAGATTTCTGAGATCACAACATTCTCCCTATTGAAATAGCCTTTCTAATCCTTATCTTAGTCTGGATTTTTTTTTTAATTAATTAATTTATTTATGATAGTCACACACAGAGAGAGGAGAGAGAGAGAGAGAGAGAGAGGCAGAGACATAGGCAGAGGGAGAAGCAGTCTCCATGCACCTGGAGCCTGACGTGGGATTTGATCCCAGGTCTCCAGGATCACGCCCTGGGCCAAAGGTAGGCGCTAAACCGCTGCACCACCCAGGGATCCCTGGATTTGTTTTTATTTGACAAAACGAAGTATAAGGTGTTGGAGCCCTTTCCTCATTATGGAACACAATCTCACAAGAACCCTGAAATTTAGAGGCTGTAATTCATAATATATATAATAATTATAATAATATATATAATATATAATTTATTGTACATATAATATTTTAATATTATATATAATAATATATTTTTTTACAGATAATTTTTTTAAAGATTTTATTTTTTTATTCATGAGAGACACAGGCAGAGGGAGAAGCAGGCTTCATGCAGGGAACCCAACATGAGACTCGATTCCCAGTCTCCAGGATCATGCCCTGAGCTGAAGGCGGCACTAAGCCGCTGAGCCACCCGGGCTGCCCAAACAAACCAATTTTAAAAAAATCGTTGGAGAATATAACCAAAGTTATAAAACTAATAAAGAGCAGGGAGAAAAAGTAGAACAATGAGTAGAACACAAGAATAGATTATTGACAACCAGCCAGCAAACATAGAAAAAGACATTCAATCTCTGCAGTAATTTTTTAAATAATCAAATTTTTATTTAGATAGGAAAATATTTAAAGATCGACAATAGGAGAAATGGCTGATCCAGTAAAGTTGATGGAAGTGTCTCTTGGCTCAACCATGGACAGTTTGTTAATGCTTTTTTACTTAGGAAATTTCATTTGTAGGAATTTACAGATAGAATTGTACAGGTGTCCAAAGAAACATATTCAAGGTCAATCTTTCAACCATTGGTTATAAATAGCAAGAAAGTGTAGAAATAATCTATCCATTGATAATAGTTGTACCTAACAGTGAGAGCTAATTAGCATTTACTTTGTGTGAAGTACTATTCTCTGCACTTCTCATACTTTGTCTTGTAAAATCTTCATAATTATCACATCGGTTTAGTATACTCATGTTAAGGCATACTTATTTGGATATAATTTCTTAGCTTAAGGATCAGAAAAAATTAATTAAATAGGGTTGCTGGGTGGCTCAGTCAGTTAAGCATGTGCCTTTGGCTTAAGTCATGATCCCACGTGGGGCTCCCGGCTCAGTGAGGAGACTGCTTCTCCTGCTCTTTCTGTCAGATAAATAAATAAAATCTTTTTTTTTAATTGGTTAAATATACTATGGTGCATCTATATTGTGGAATGTAAGACAGCCATTAAAAATGATGTAGTTTGGGCAGCGTGGGTGGCTCAGTGGTTTAGTGCTGCCCTCAGCCCAGGGCATGATTCTGGAAACCTGGGATCAAGTTTGGCTCCTGCATGGAGCCCGCTTATCCCTCTGCCTGTGTCTCTGCCTCTCTCTGTCTCTCTCTGTCTCTCTCTGTCTCTCATGAGTAAATAAATAAAATCTTTTAAAAAATTAAAAATAGATTTTAAAAATGATGTAGTTTAATAAAATTGACAAAAGTGATGTCTTGGGTGTGAAAAATAAATTATAAACAATATAATTCCATTTGTCTAAAATTACATAATAGCATAACTCAGTATCTATTAAAAATATGGCAAGTGTACTAGTATTTTTTATTTTTTTATTTTTTATTTTTTTATTATTATTATTATTATTTAAGTTTAAAAATTAAAAAAATTTTTTTTTGTTTTAAGTAGGCTCCATTTCCATCATGGAACCCACCCAACATGATCTTGAATTCACAACCCCAAGATCAAAACCCGAGCTGAGGGAAGCCTGGATGGCTCAGTGGTTTAGTGCTGCCTTCAGCCCAGGGCCTGATCCTGGAGTTCCAGGATTGAGTCCCACGTCGGGACTCCACTCCCTGCGTGGAGCCTGCTTCTCCCTTTGCCTGTGTCTCTGCCTCTCTCTGTCTCTATGTCACTCATGAATAAATAAATCTTTAAGAAAAAAAAAAAAAGAGTCGTATGTTTTACTGAGTCAGCCAGGCACTTCAGGTATGTCTTAGAGTTTATTGAGAGTATTTTCAGAAAACTAGGTTAACACTAAAGTAAAAGTACAAAATGAAATTTACTGAACTTGAAATTGTTCTTTTTTTGTTTTTCTGTGAGTTTTAAGTAGGCTACTTGCCCAGCACATAGCCCATCACTGGGCTCGTACTCAGGACTATGAGATCAAGACCTGAGCCAAGATCAAGAGTCTGAAGCTCGGGATCCCTGGGTGGCGCAGCGGTTTGGCGCCTGCCTTTGGCCCAGGGCGCGATCCTGGAGACCCGGGATCGAATCCCACATCAGGCTCCCGGTGCATGGAGCCTGCTTCTCCCTCCGCCTGTGTCTCTGCCTCTCTCTCTCTCTCTGTGACTATCATAAATAAAAAAAAAAAAAAAAAAAAAAAAAAAAAGAGTCTGAAGCTCACCCTGCTGAGCCACCCAGGTGCCCCCAGGCTATGGCTTTGACTTGACTGTTCTAAGAACAATAGATTTATACTTCTTTCTCCCCCCCTCTCCCCCCCACCTCAAACCTCACCTGTTTTAGAAGGAAGTTGTTGATTTTGCAGCTTGGACTGCCTCGCAAATAATTTACTCCTATTTTATTAAATTTTTTTTAGGATTCTATTTATTTGACAGAGAGAGAGAGAGAGCGCGCGCAGAGCACAAGCCGGAGGAATGGCAGGCAGAGGGAGAGGGAGAAGCAGGCTCCTTGCTGAGCAGGAATCCCATAGTGGGGCTTGATTCCCCCGGCGGAAAGCATATGCTTAACTTATTGAGCCACCAAGTTGCCCCTAATCAAATAATTTTTTAAATTTCACTTGAGGGTCACCTGGGTAGCGCAGTCCTTTAAGCAGCTGACTCTCAGCTTTAGCTCAGGTCTTGATCTCAGGGTTGTGGCATCATCGAGCCCTATGTCAGGCTCTGTGCTGAGCATGGAGTCAGCTTGACTCTCTTTCTGCCCCTCCCCACTGCACACTTATTTGCACTCTCTCAAATAAATATTAAAAATTTTTTTCACTTGATTTATCAAAAAAAGCCTGTGAGTGTAGTTATCTAATTAAAATGAAGACTTTCCAAGTGGCAGGGGTGCCTGGCTGGCTCAGTCTGTAGAGTATGTGGCTTTTGAACCTGGAGTTTTGAGTTTGAGCCCCATGTTGGGAAAAAAGGACTTTCTATTTTTTTTTTAAAGATTTATTTATTTATTCAGAGAGAGAGAGAGGCAGAGACACGGGCAGAGGAAGAAGCAGGCTCCATGCAGGAAGCCCGATGTAGGACTCGATCCCAGGTCTCCAGGATCACACCCCAGGCTGCAGGCAGCGCTAAACCGCTGTGCCACCAGGGCTGCCCAAAAAAGGACTTTCTAAGTGACAAATGAAAAAGTTCTACTTAGGTACTCAATGCCTGGTGTAGGTGGTTAGTAAATGTTGAGCTGAGTAAATTCTGGCGAATCCAAATTGAAAGAAATAAAAAAAGCATATGCTGTAAATATTGAAACCATTTTATCTTTTTTTTTTCTCCCTTTTCTTCCAAAGAAAATAAAATCACAGGTCTAACTTTGCTCCACCTTAATGAGGCTGATCTTGAAAGACTTGGAATAAGGTAAGAATGATGAAATGCACCTTGTATCCAAGCATAGTTCTGACCTTGCTATTCACTTCAGAGGGACAAAGCCCATGATCACTGATATTAACTGTCTTCATTTTAAATTTGCAAAAGTCCTTAAAAACAGAATCCCCTACTTGCTGGTTAACACAGTTGTTTTTGTTTTTGCCATGCAAATCCTGTGTTTAATATTGCTAATGATTCCTCTTTTAAAAAAAATTTGCTGACAAGCCTTCATGAAGTTTGCGGTGGCCAAGTTTTTACTCTCAGGTTCAGAATAATTGGATTATACACATCAAAAAATATATAAGAACTGTTAGAGAAATGTTGACAAGAAAAATCAAGGCTACCACCTTATTTTGTACATATTTCTAGATCTTCCTAAAGTCATCTCAAGACTGAAATGCATATCTGGTATTAGGTTTTTTTTTTAAAGACACGATCCAAAGTATTTTGGTCCTTTTTTGATTGTATGATTTGAGATGAGTAATTTAACCCTTCAGTTTCTGCATCTCTCAAATGGAAAATAATAATGAGACAATGTACATGAAGTGATTAGCACATTGGCCCTTAATAAAGTTAGAAATTCCTATATAAGGCTGGAGGTTGTAAGGTCTAGGTTAGTGTGGATCCACTTTAAAGATCACGATTGAGGTGCAAATATTTAAATATTCCTTAAAATGGAGAGTTTGTATTTTTTTTGGTTTTTTTTTTTTTTTTTTAAGATTTTATTTATTTATTCATGAGAGACAGAGAGAGAGAGGGAGAGAGAGAGAGGCAGAGACACAGGCAGAGGGAGATGCAGGCTCCATGCAGGAGCCTGATGTGGGACTTGATCCCGGGACTCCAGGATCATGCCCTGGGCCGAAGGCAGGCGCTAAACTGCTGAGCCACCCAGGGATCCCCCCCCCCTTTTTTTATTTTGTTTGTGTTTTTTTTAGAGAATTGGCAACAGTGGTGAAATAAGGTTTTTTCCTTCTGGAAGTCCACTTAGCTAAATGTTTTTGTGGTAACAGTAACCAAAGTATCAAAACAGAATTAGTATTTCATGTACTATTGTTTAGTAGTTGATAATAGAAGCGAATTGTGAGAAAAAAAAATCACCTTTAAGACATTTACTTGAGTTTTAATAAATGTCCTTTAGATCAGAATCTTCAAGACCTTACCTTGCCTCTTTCATAATCACATTTCAGCCCTCTTAGTCCCCTCAAAATTCCCCTTACTACTTATTTCTTAGGTTTAATAGTTGCTTACTATTTTAATTGAATTTGTTCCAGTAGAGCTTGCTTTCAAAGAGAACCATTTACTTTGTGGACTCAAATACTACTGATTTATTCAACAAATAATTATGGAGGGCCCACTGTGTGTGAGAAATTTTTCTAGGAACTTGGGAGACATGAGTGAACAAAATAGAATTTCATACGAACATTATGTGGCATACCTTGTACCCATCTTATAACTCTGAGGTGGATTCTGCAGGACTTTTCAAGGCTGTGTTTTCTTATACAGAAGCCACTAGCTACATGTTTAAATTAATTAAAATTAAAGTTTCCATTCCTCACTTAGCCATATTCCACTTATGGCTAGCGGCTACCATGTTGGATAGGGCAGATATAGAACATTTCCGTTATGGCAAAATTCTGACTGGAGCTGCCTTTGGAGATCCCATTGAGATCAAAGTTGTTAACAGTAGTACAAATGTAACCAAGTTATTAATATAGCCTTGTGCTGTTTTCCTCTCCTTTCCTGTTTTACCTTTCCTAGGATTTATATCCTAAAATAAATGACCTATATGTAATCTCTTGTCCTAGATTCTGCTTTCTAGGGGAAATGCAATTTAAACAAAGTACTTAAATTTTCTCAAGTTTATAATCAACTGTTGATTTAAAAGAGTTTTCTAAGAAGTAAGAAACATTGGTACATTAAATGTACATATCAGTTGTGAGAAATTTTAGATTTCAGAAATGATGAAATACAGAAATAAAATCTTACTGTAGTCTAACAATGACCTATGACTACTTTATTTATTTATTCATGAGAGACACAGAGAAAGGCAGAGACATAGGCAGAGGGAGAAGCAGGCCTCATGCAAGGAGCCTAATGCAGGACTTGATCATGCCCTGAGACAAAGGCAGACACTCAACCGCCAAGCCATCCAGGTGTCCCGAACCAGTTCTGATTTCTTTTTTATTTTTATTTTTTAAGATTTTTTTTATTTATTTGAGGGAGAGTGGGTTAGAGGAATCACAGAGTTAGAGGAAGAAGCAGACCCACCACTGATCAGGGAGCTGGATGCAGGGCTTGATCCCAGGACCCTGAGATCACGACTCAAGACAAAAGCAGACACTCAATGGACTGAACCACCCAGGCGCCCCAGTTCTGATTTCAAAGTCCTTTCTTATTCTTACTGTGCTCTACTTCAGAGTGCTACCTTGAGTCATGCAAATTCAGGGTTGTGAGGGAAGATGTCAACTTCAGTTAGGTTAACGTAGGTTTGTTAAGGAGGGCATGTAATGTAGTAAGCACTGGGTGTTATATGCTGTGGATGAGTAACTGAACTCTACATCTGAAGCTAATGATACACTATATGTTAACTAATTGAGTTTAAATGTAGTAAGTTAAAAAAAGTCTTTTTTAAAAAATATTTATTTATTTATTATTTATGATAGACATAGAGAAAGAGAGAGAGAGAGAGCGAGAGAGGCAGAGACACAGGAGGAGGGAGAAGCAGGCTCCATGCCAGGAGCCTGATGCAGGACTCGATCCCGGGACTCCAGGATCGTGCCCTGGGCCAAAGGCAGGTGCTAAACCGCTGAGCCACCCAGGGATCCCCCCCCCCACGCCCCCCCCCAAAAAAACTTAAGTATCAATTGAGCATTCAGGGGGATCCTGGAGTTCCAGGATCGAGTCCCGCATCGGGCTCCCTGCATGGAGCCTACTTCTTCCTCTGCCTGTGTCTCTGCCTCTCTCTCTGTGTGTCTCTCATGAATAAATAAATAAAATCTTTTTTAAAAAAAATTGAGCATTCAGTAGAGACATAGGAGATGTTGAAGTCTGAGTTACCACGGGAAGAGGACCAAGGGCAGAAGCCTGGGGAAGAGTTCTTAGCAGGGGTATGTGTTTGAATTATTAATTTTTCTTTCTATCTATCTATCTATTTATTTATTTAAAAGATTTTATTTATTCATTCATGATAGAGAGAGAGAGAGAGAGAGTGGCAGAGACAGAGGCAGAGGGAGAAGCAGGCTCCATGCAGGGAGCCCGACATGGGACTCGATCCTGGGACTCCAGGATCACGCCCTGGGCCGAAGGCAGGCACCCATACCGCTGAGCCACCCAGGCTGCCCCTAATTTTTCGTTTTAATCTGACTTCCTATTATGTTAGTGTAGATAATTTAGAGTTGATTATATACTATTATATACTCTAGGGATTATTATTAAGCAAATAATGATAAATTTGCTTATCCTATTATAATTTTAGTACCTTGGGCGACAGAAAGAAGCTCCAAGCTTGTATCCAACAACTGAGTGAAATTCATGTTGATGCAATGAAGGTAAGAGGAATAGAGTTTATCATGTTTTTTTAAAATTTTTTATCATGCTTTTTTTTATATAAAGTTCTATAACTTAGAATGAACACATGTAGAATGCATTTTATTTATTATTTTAAAATATTTTATTTATTTTAGAGAGAGCACATGTTTGTGCATGCAAGCTGTGGGGAGGGGCAGATGGGAAGAGTAAATCTCAAGCAGACTCCCTGCTGAGGGCAGAGCCAGGAACAAGGGTCTATCCCAGGACCCTTATATCACGACCCCAGCCAAAATCAAGAGTTAAATGCTCAACTGACTGAGCCACCTAGATGCCCCTGTAGAATTCATATTAAAAGGGGAAAAAAATTTTCATTTTAAAAAGAATGGAAGGAAGTCTGCTTCTCTGATTGATTTTGATGCTTCTAAACTGCATTTTCTTTTTTTTTTCTTTTTATTATTATTATTATTTAAGATTTTATTTATTTCACAGAGAGCATGAGCCAAGGTGGAGGAGAGGAGCAGAGGGAGAGGGAGGAGCCAACTACCCGATAAGCAGGGAGCCCCCCAATGCGGGGCTGGATCCCAGGACCTTGGGATCATGACCCGAGCTGAAGGGAGATGCTTAATTAACCTACTTAGCCACCCAGGCACACCACAAACTGCATTTTCTAAATTTTTTATTTATTTACTTTTATTTTTTATTATTTTTTAAAGATTTTATTTATTTATTCATGGGAGACACACACACACACACACAGAGAGAGAGAGAGAGAGAGAGAGAGAGAGAGAGGCAGACACAGGCAGAGGGAGAAGCCAGCTCCATGCAGGGAGCCCGACGTGGGACTCGATCCTGGGTCTTTAGGATCACGCCCTGGGCTGAAGGTGGCGCTAAACCGCTGAGCCACCGGGGCTGCCCTCTAAATTTTTTATTAAAGATTTTATTTATTTATTCATGAAAGAGAGAGAGCGAGAGAGGCAAAGACACAGGCAGAGGAAGAAGCAGGCTCCATGCAGGGAGCCTGATGCAGGACTTGATCCTGGGACTCCAGGATTACGCCCTGGGCCGAAGGCAGGCACTAAACTGCTGAACACTCAGGGATTCCTGCATTTTCTAAATTAAGCACAGAATACTTAAATCAAAAGAAAAATTAAAATATATTAAGCATATAGAAAAGTACAAGTAGAATACTACCCAGCTTGTTAAATCTTAACATTTTGCCTAATTTCTTTAGATCTGTTGTTTGTTTGTTTGTTTTTAAAACAGTTTATTTATTTATTTATTCATGAGAGACACAGAGGCAGAGACACAGGCAGAGGGAGAAGCAGGCTCCATGCAGGAAGCCCGATGTGGGACTCCACATTGGGGATCCTGGGTCTCCAGGATCAGGCCCTGGGCTGAAGGCGGCGCTAAACCCCTGAGCCCCCCGGGCTGCCCACAACAAAATATTTTTGAGATAATATTCAAGACAATCAGCAGTTTCATTTGCTCACTTTTATTCTTTCTGTTTTTCATCAGAAACAGAAAACTGTCTAACTACATGTATGTAAGAGTTATAATTTACAGTTTTTGAGAATAGATTTTAAAGTTACTAAGTACTTTAGTCAGTGAGTCACAGTATAGAAATGAAATTGATAGCTTAGATGATTTTAGTTTCAGCAGCTGTACAGCTGAATGAATGATTGTACCTACTCTAATTTGTTATCCAGCTTTTATTTTCTTTTTGTTTGTTTTTTTTTTAAGTATTTATTCATGAGAGACACAACCAGAGACATAGACAGAGGGAGAAGCAGACTACCTTTAGGGAGCCTGATGCAGAACTCTATCCCAGGACTCTGGGATCATGACCTGAGCCAAAGGCAAATGCTCAACCACTGAGCCACCCAGGTGTTCCTGTTCTTTTCTTTTAAAGAACAGCTTTAGTGAGATATAATTCACATAGCTCACGATTCAGTCATTTGAAGTCTACAAGTTGGGGCTCCTGGGTGGCTCAGTCAGTAGAACATGAAGCTCTTGATCTTAGGGTCATGAGTTTGAGCCCCACATTGGGCATGGAGATTACATTAAAAAAAAAGATTATGTATTCTGGATATAAGCCCCATGTCAGATATATGATATTCAAATATTTTCTCCCATTCTCTGGATCATCTTTACTTTCTTAGAGGTGCTGTTCTTTACAGCATAAAAGCTTTTCATTTTGATGTAGTCCAGTTTATTTTTTGTTCTTTTTGCCTCTCGTGCTTTTTTAAACCATTGCTTGCCTAACCCAAGGTCACAACCTTTTATTCTTGATTGTTTTCTTCATGCTAAATTTAGTTGGCCTCTGAAGCTTAGAATTGTGTAACAGTAGGACGAATTAGTGTTCAACCTAACAGGTGCTAATTTGTCCAATGAATCTTGAGTGAAATGCCTTCTTAATGTACTCCTTCTTAATGTACCTTCTCTTAATATGTATTATAGAATTACCAGCTCTATTTTTCCCTGATGGTTCTCTCTCTTCAGGGTAGAACTGACCACTCCTTTTGTTTCTTATTCTGCATTCTCTTTCGCCACTACTCTGGACATATATTCTGTTATCTCCTGCAGAACACAGGAATGATACCTTATTCATCTCATCCTCAATGTTTTGTGTATATAGGAGACACTTTGTAGACAATAGGATTGTTTAATCCTTCTTGGCTAGTAACACAATAGAGAATCATATAATCTTGTTTTAATTTAATTTAAAATTTTTTTATTTAATTTTTTAAAAATGTTATTTATTTATTCATGAGAGACTTATAGAGAGGGAGGCAGAGACACAGGCAGAGGGAGAAGCAGGCTCCATGCAGGGAGCCTGATGTAGGACTCGATCCCTGATCCTGGAATCACGCCCTGAGCTGAAGGCAGACGTCCAACCACTGAGCCACCCAGGCGTCCCAGAGAATCATATAATCTTTAAAAGTGACAAGTATAAGGAGTAGTTTATATTAAATAATGGGAGAATAAAAACAACAGATTATAAATATTGATTGAGACACTTTAATATATTCACAATCATTAAGAGTTGGGAAGGAGGGATCCCTGGGTGGCGCAGTGGTTTGGCGCCTGCCTTTGGCCCAGGGCGCGATCCTGGAGACCCGGGATCGAATCCCACGTCGGGCTCCCGGTGCATGGAGCCTGCTTCTTCCTCTGCCTGTGTCTCTGCCTCTCTCTTTCTCTCTGTGACTATCATAAATATATAATAATAATAAAAAAAATGTTAGTTCTGGGCACCTTGGTGGCTCAGTCCATTAAGTGCCTGCTTTCGGCTCAGGTCATGATCCCAGGGTCCTGGGATTGAGCCCTCCATTGGACTCCCTCTCCCTCTATCTGCCACTCCCCCTGATTGTGCGCTCGTGTGTGCTCTCTCTTTCTCTCTCTCTCTGTCAAAAAAAAAAAAAAAGTTCATCATGGCACCTAGGTGGCTCAGCCAGTTAAGTGTCCAACTCTCGGTTTTAGCTCAGGTCATGATCTCTGGATCATGAGATTGAGCCCCCTGTGGGTTTCATACTCAGCAGCATAGAGTCTGGTTGAGATCCTCTCTGTCCCTCTGCCCCACTTACTCTCATGCATGCATTTGCACAAGAACTCTCTCTCTGTCAAATAAATTAAAAAATCATTTTTTTTGTTAAACATTTTATTTATATATTTGACAGAGAGAGGGAGGGTACAAACAGAGGGACTTGGAGTGGGAAAGGGAGAAGTAGATAACTTGCTGAGCAGGGAGTCTGATGCGGGGCTCTATGCCAGGACTCTGAGATCGAGTTGTGAGTCGAAGGCAGATGCTTAACCGACTGAGCCACTCAGGCACTCCTTAATAAAAAAAAAAGTCTTAAAAAAAAGTTTATCAATGAAATGGAACCGTTATAAGGATAATTATTGAGGTGTCTGGCTCAGTCTATCAGTGTGGAGAGCATGCATCTCTTTTTTTCTTAGCATGCAATTCTTGATCTCAGGTTGTGAGATCAAGCTCTATGTTGGGTGAGCTTACTTTAAAAAAAAAAAAAAGATAGGGCACCTGGGTGGCTCAGTCAGTTTAGCCTCCAGCTCTTGATTTCAGTTCAGGCGGTGATCTCCAGGTTGTGGGATCAAGCCCCTTGTTGGGCTTAGGCTCAGCATGGAGTCTGCTTGAGGTTCTCTCTTTCCCTCTGCCCCTCCCCCTGCTCTCGTTCATATGCTTGCATGCTCTCTCTTTGTCTAAAATGATTCTTTTTCTTCTAAAAGGATAATTATTAAGATCTGCAAAATATAAAAGTGCTCATGATGCATTTTGACATGAAAAGTATGTATATTATGATACTGTGCTAAAATGATTTTCATTGAGTTCTTGATTTTTTTTTGTTTTTATTTTTAAAAAAGATTTTATCCATTTGAGAGAGAAAGAGAAAGAGTGCATGGGGGAAGGAGTGGAGGGAGAGAGGGGGAAGGAGAGAGAATCTCAAGCTGAGTATGTGGAACCCTGCACAGAGCTCGATCTCACAACCCTGAGATCATGACCTGAGCCGAAACCAAGAGCTGGTTGCTTAACCAACGGAGCCACCCAAGTGCCCCCCCCTTTTTTTTTAATAAAGCTACTTAAATGTTCTTTGTTTTAACCAGTTATTACACCTGAAAAATTGACAGTGAAGACTTTTAGACCCTTAAATGGACTAAAAATAGATTATAGAATTTTTTTTATAACTTTTAATAATGAAATAGATTCTAGGGACACCTGGGTGGCTCAGTCAGTTAAACCTATGCCTTCAGCTCAGGTTATGATCTAAGGTCCTGGGATTGAGCCCTGCATTGTGTTCCTGGCTCAGCAGTGAATCTGCTTCTTTCTCTCCCTCTGCTACTCCTCCTCCTTCTGCTCTTTCTCAAATTAATAAAATATTTAAAAAAAAATAGATTCTCTTATGGAACTGGAGGGTATTATGCTGAGTGAAATAAGTCAGTCGGAGAAAGACAAATATTATATGTTCTTATTCATTTGGGAAATATAAATAATAGTGAAAGGGAATAGAAGGGAAGGGAGAAGAAATGGGTAGGAAATATCAGAAAGGGAGACAGAACATAAAGACTCCTAACTCTGAGAAATGAACTAGGGGTGGTGGAAGGGGAGGAGGGCGGGGGGTGGGGGTGAATGGCACTGAGGAGGGCACTTGACGGGATGAACACTGGGTGTTATTCTGTATGTTGGCAAATTGAACAATAAAAAATAAATTTATTATTAAAAAAATAGATTCTTTAAAAAAAATAGATTCTCTTTGTGGTGGTTACATTAATCTTATATATAAGGGAAAAGGAAAAGACCAATATATGATTTTCTTTTCTTTTTATTTTACTTTTTTTTTTTTTTTTTGGAAGATTTATTTATTTGAGAGAGAGAGAGCATGTGTGAGAGAGCACAAGTGGTGTAGAGCGAGGAGCAGGCTGCCCATTGAGGCAGGAGCCCGATGCAGGGTTCGAACCCAGGACACAGGGATCATGACCTGAATTGATTTTTTTTTTTTTTAATTTATTCATACAGACAGAAAGAGAGGCAGAGACACAGGTAGAGGGAGAAGCAGGCATCATACAGAGAGCCTGATGTGGGACTCGATCCAGGGTCTCCAGGATCATGCCCTGGGCTGCAGGCGGCGCTAAACCGCTGCGCCACCAGTGCTGCCCTCATGACCTGAATTGAAGGCAGCCACTTAACCAACTGAGCCACCCAAGCACCACTTACTTTATTTTTTTTTAAGATTTTATTTTATTTTATTTTATTTTATTATTTTTTATTTTATTTTATTTTATTTTTTTAAAGATTTTTTATTTTTATTCATAGAGACAGAGAGAGAGAGAGAGAGAGAGAGGCAGAGACACAGGCAGAGGGAGAAGCAGGCTCCATGCAGGGAGCCCGACATGGGACTCGATCCCCGGTCTCCAGGATCACGCCCTGGGCTGCAGGCAGCGCTAAACCGCTGGGCCACCGGGGCTGCCCTTATTTTATTTTATTTTAAAGATTTTATTTATTTATTCATGAGAGACAGAGAGAGAGAGGCAGAGACACAGGCAGAGGGAGAAGCAGCCTCCGTGCAGGGAGCGGATGTGGGGCTCAATCCTGGGACTCCAGGATCACGCCATTGGCCTAAAGGAGGCCTCCACCACTGAGCCACCCAGGCATCCCTAAAGATTTTGTTTTTAAGTAATCTCTACACCCAGTGTAGGGCTTGAACTCAACCTTAAGATCAAGAGTTGTGTGTTCCCATTGACTGAGCCAGCCAGGCACACCCCTGTTTGTCATATATTTAAAGATTTTGGAGGGCACCTGGGTAGCACAGTTTGTTGAGGCTCCAACTTGTGGTTTTGGCTCAGGTCATGATTTCAGGGTCATGAGATTGAGCCCTGAGTTGGGCTCTAGGCTCAGCAAGGAGTCTGCTTAGAACTCTCTCTACCTCACCCTCTGTTCCTCCCCCACCCTCAAATAAATACATTTATCTTTAAAGATTTCAGAACTTTTTCTTGTCTGATAAAAAAACATCCACAAGGTTGAATTAACAACATTCACGGTGTCTTCTATTCCAGAGGTATTTTGATATCATTCTTGGTATATAATTAGGGGTAACTAAACTTGATATCATTTATTGTGGTGAAATAACTTCATAGAGCAGGCAGAAACACAGTAATACTCAACCAATCAATCATCGACCATAAATCTAATCTTGTTAATATACATACATATTGTTTAACAGAGTTGTAAATTCTTGTTATTACTTGGTTCAGACTCTGGGTATGCAACTTGAATCAAGATATTTTAAAGGAAATGACTTCCTTATCACCAACATGTTCAAATGTTGGACCAGATGACCCATTTAAGCTTCTTTACAGGATTGAGCTGCTCTAGTTTATATTTTATATATTTTTGTGTATGGGCATGGTTCACTTTATCTATAATAGTATCTTAACATATGTATCTTTGCATTGGCAGTTTAACAATAATCATTTAAAATATATTTGAGTTCCTACTATGTGTCAGGCACTATGCTGTGCTGAGAATATGGCAGTAAATGACACAGACAAGGCCCTTTACCTCCCAGAATTCCATACATTTTTAAGAACCTTCATTGAAAATTTTGAAGCAGTTTGAAAATCATGAATTAGATCATTTAGTAAATTCCTTTTTATTTTGTATTTTTCTCTTTGAAAGGCAGTTATGGATGGTTAAGAATGAAGTTTATTTACTTTTTAATATTTTATTTATTTATTTTAGAGAGAGAGTAAGTGCACTGAGGGGAGGGACAGAAGGAGAGGAAGAGAGAGAATCTTAAGCAGACTCTGCTGTGAACAATGAGCTTGATGAGGGGCTCCATCTCATAACCATGAGATCATGACCTGAGCCAAAACCAATAGTCAGTAGCTTAACTCACTGAGCCACCAAGGTGCCCCTGAGAAGTATCTTTATTTAGAGAAACATAGGGGAGCATTATTTTTTTAAAATTTTTTTTAAATTTTTATTTATTTATGATAGTCAGAGAGAGAGAGAGAGAGAGAGGCAGAGGGAGAAGCAGGCTCCAGGCACCGGGAGCCCGATGTGGGATTCGATCCCGGGTCTCCAGGATCGCGCCCTGGGCCAAAGGCAGGCGCCAAACCGCTGGGCCACCCAGGGATCCCCATAGGGGGGCATTAAATCTTCACCCATATTTAACTCTGTTTAAGCTAAGAATAGTATGGCGCTTTTTTTTAATATTACTATTTATTTATTCATAGAGATGCAGAGAGAGAGAGAGAGAGAGGCAGAGACACAGGCAGAGGGAGAAACAGGCTCCATGCAGACAGCCTGACGTGGGACTCGATCCTGGGTCTCCAGGATCACGCCCTGGGCTGCAGGCGGCGCTAAACCGCTGTGCCACTGGGGCTGCCTAGTATGGCTTTTATGATGTTTTTTTTTTTTTTTTTAGATTTTATTTTTTTAGCCTGCAGTTAAAAAATATATATATATATATATATATATTCATGAGAGACAGAGAGAGAGAGAGAGGCAGAGACATAGGCAGAGGGAGAAGCAGGCTTCCAGCAGGGAGCCTGGTATGGGACTCGATCCCAGGACCCTGGGATCACTCCCTGAGATGAAGGCAACGCTTAACCACTGAGCCACCCAGGCATCCCTGGCTTTTATAATCTAAAGGAGTATGTTAAATAACATACTTGTATTTAAGTTGAATACAAGACTAATTTATCAAAGGCTAATCAAATCATAATAAAAAAATTGGAATTCTTATCATTCTATTCTTAGCATCCATTAAGAAGAAGTAAAATATACCCAGATCCAATATACTTGATCTATCTGATAGTAAGGTAATATTATTATTAATATCTTGTTATTTCCCATAGTCGTGTTCTTACCTGAGAACAATTGAATAGCTTTGTGCACTGTAGATAGGAATGACTGTACAAAAATTTTAGATGGAGTTACATATTGTTACTGATGCCAATTTAAACATAATTTTCTAGGTAATTAATGATCCTATCCATGGCCACATTGAACTCCACCCTCTCCTCATCCGAATCATCGACACACCTCAATTTCAGCGGCTTCGATATATCAAACAGTTGGGAGGCAGTTACTACATTTTTCCAGGTGCTTCGCACAATCGATTTGAGCACAGTCTAGGGTAAGAAGTCCATTGATGGGGAATTTACAGTTATTAAATACATTCTTTATCTTATGAAATGACTGTCTCATCTTACCTTTTAGAGAGTGGTTTGACAAAATGGTAATAATATCTATATTTTGTTGATGAGAAAACTGAGGTTTTGATTTACCTTGATATATCTTATTTATTTTATATATTCTTATAAGCCAATTCATATCCTTCCTGGAAAGATAATCAAAGTGTCTATTGACAGGTAATTTGGATGATGTATTTGTGTTTAAGTACTTCAAACCTAACATGTTTGGTTACTGGTATAACTAATTTTGTAAGTTTGATTATTTAGTTTTCCTGTTTAGTCTTGTACAGAAGTGCCATTTGAAACCAGATGGTTTTATTCACCTATCAGGAAATTTGTAGATCAGAAAAATATTCACAAGCCTTAGAGAAGGTGGCACCTCTGTTACATACAACCAAGTTGAGAATTTGGTCTGCTTTTCCATTATAAAATTTGGAGCTAGGAGAACATGGGCTGGGTAGAACTGGACGGTTTTCTAGGTTTTGTGAAATGCTTATACTGTTTTACTTTGTTTTGAAGTGTTTTTTGGTTTCTATGGGGCTTTTTTTGGAAGCGTTTTTAATAGCCAGAATACAAGTGTCTACTCAAATGTGCATTCATTCATCAACACATTTATTGAATACTTATGAGGCTTTACCAAACCAACAGGGTAGCAATTGTCTCTAACTTCCTGGAGTTCAGAGTTAAATGGGAAAAGAAAGATATTGTATTCATTCAGGAATTACTTTCAGGGAATATGCTAAAAGTGCATTTAACATTTGTCAGGCACTTTATCTTCAATCTATGTTGTAAACGTTACAAAGCCAGAAGTCTTGCTTCTTTGAAAAATACTTGTAGTAAAATACATAGAATATAAAACTTAGCATCTTAAAACCATTTTTATTTTTTATTTTTTAAAAAACATTTTTTAAAAAAGATTTTAGTTATTTATTCATGAGAGACACACAGAGGGAGGCGGAGACCTAGGCAGAGGGAGAAACAGGCTCCCTGCGGGGAATGTGATGCAGGATTCCATCCCAAGACCCGGGATCATGCCCTGAGCCAAACGCAGATGCTCAGTCACTGCATGTATGTTCAATAGTGTTAAATATATCCGTATTATTGTGCAACCAAACTCTAGAACATTTTCATCTTGCAAAACTAAAATCTGTACCCATTAAATAATAATTCCCCATTCTCCTCTCCCTCTAGCTTCTGGTCATCACCATTCTATGTTCTGTTTCTATGAATTTAAGTACTCTAGGTACCTCATATAAGTAATATCTTACAGTATTCTCTTTTTGGACTGGCTCAATTCACTTAGCATAATTTTCCCAAAGTTTATCTATGTTGGAGCATATGTGAGAATGTCCTTTTTTAAGACTAGATATTATTCAATTATCTGTTTATACCACATTTGGTTTATTCCTTTATTCATGAGTGGACACTTGGGTTGCTTCCACCTCTGGCTATTATGAATAGTGTTGCTATGATCATATATTTCTCTGAGACTCTGCTTTCAGTGTTTTGGGTATATACCCACAGGGCACTGCGGGCTTGTATGGTAATTCTATTTTTAATTTTTTGAGGAAACGTATTGTTGTTCATAGTGGCTGCACAAGTTTACATTCCCAACAACAGTATGTAAGGGGTCTAGTTTCTCTACATCCAAGCCAACATTTGTTTATTGGGTTTTGTTTTGTTTTATAATAACCTTTCTAATGAGTGTAAGGGTGGTATTTCATTGCGGTTTTAATGTTGCATTTCCCTAATGATTCCTGGTTGTGAGCCAAGAGGTCCTACTTTGGGGATTCTGTTTGTATGTTTGGGCCTGTAGTAGTAGTTCTGAAACAGACTACTCTTTAACTTTTTGTAGAGATATAAGAGAACATTTAAGAAACATATTAAAGTTCTTTAGGTCCAGAAGTATCATCTTTCAAAAGGAAGAGTGACTTTATGTTATTTTTTGTTTTGTTTACTCTGCAGTGTAGGGTATCTAGCAGGATGTCTGGTTCGTGCACTGCGTGAGAAGCAACCAGAGCTGCAGATAAGTGGACGAGATGTGCTCTGTGTTCAGATTGCTGGCCTTTGTCATGATCTCGGTATGCTATACAAAGAACCAAAGTTGTTAACATAAAACCATAACATGGAGTTGTGTGTCCCCTTTTTGTGACATAGATTGTTCATATCTGTTCATTTTCAAATTAAGCTAGAAAGATAAAAAATAGATTGACATTTTACCAATCTACAAGCAGTTTCCTTGTTCTAAGGCTGCTTTTGTTTTTAAGGTCATGGGCCATTTTCTCATATGTTTGATGGAAGATTTATTCCACTTGCTCGCCCAAATGTGAAATGGACGGTATGTATTCATATATACAGTTAGTAAAGACTATTAAGCAACCATTGTTGTGTTATAGTATACTTCTCCATTATAGTGTTCAGGATGTTTGTCTGTGTATGTTTCATTTGGTGTCCTAGTAGTCTTCTTCTTCTTCTTCCTTTTTTTATTTTTTTTAAAGATTTTATTTATTTACTCACAGGAGACACACAGAGAGAGGCAGAGACATAGGCAGAGGGAGAAGCAGGCTCCATGCAGGGAGCCGGTTGCGGGACTCAATCCCAGGACCCTGGGATCATGACCTGAGCCAAAGACAGATGCTCAACCACTGAGCCACCCAGGTGCCTTCCTTTAAGGAAGGAATCGTTATCTTCAGTTTTATAAGTGTAATTATATAAAGGTATAGAAGCTCACAGAAGTATGCCTATACACAAAATCACAAAGTTGGCTTAGTTAAGTGACAAGCTCTTGGTTTCAGCTCAGGTCATGATCTCAGGGTTGTGAGATTGAGCCTTGCTTTGCTGAGTGTGGAGTCTGCTTAAGATTCACTGTCTCTTTGCCCCTCTCCCCTGCACACATGTGCACATGCACTCTCTCAAAAAATAAATCTTTTTTTTTTTTTAATCACAAAGCTGTTAAATGGTAGAGCCAGCACTAGGAAACCAGGTTTTCTAACTGCTAATTTTTTTTTAAAAGATCTTTTAAAATTTTTTTTGAGAATGAGCATGAGCTAGGGGGGAGAGGAGGGACAGATGGAGAGGGAGAAGCAGTGTCCTGCTGAGCAAGGAGCTCATCACGGGGCTCAATCCTGGGACCCTGAGATCATGACCCAAGCTGAACAGATGCTTAATTGACTGAGCTACCCAAGTATCCCTCTATCTGCTAATTTAAAGCTCTTACTATTCTATCATACTATTGAAAAAATAAATAAATAAAAGACCAACTCTGTTTTAACTCATTTGTTTTGCTCATGAAGTAGCCAATACCAGTCAAGTTTCATCATTTATATTAAATGAACTATTTTATAAATAGGGATATGCAGGTCACTGACCTCTATTTTTTTTTTTTTTTAAGATTTTAATTTATTCATGAGAGACACAGAGAGAGAGAGAGGCAGAGACACAGGCAGAGAGAGAGAAAACAGGCTCTATGCAGGGAGCCCGATGTGGGACTCGATCCCGGGTCTCCAGGATCACACCCCAGGCTGAAGGCGGCACTAAACTGCTGAGCCACCTGGGCTGCCCTGACCCCTGTTTTTGGAATCAGTTTTTGAAACAGGAAGTTAGGCTGGCTTCCATTTTTTACCACGTTGTCTTTCTGGAACCTGGAGTAGAAAAGGATATTAGTACCTGCCGACGGGTTCTTCTATGTCAACCTCTATTTTCTTTCTTTTTTCTTTTCTTCTTTTTCTTTTCTTTTCTTTTCTTTTCTTTTCTTTTCTTTTCTTTTCTTTTCTTTTCTCTTTTCTTTTTTTTCTTTTCTTTTCTTTTCTTTTTTCTTTCTTTCCCCCTCCCCTCCCCTCCCCTCCTCTCCCCTCCCCTCCCCTCTCCTCTCCTTTCTTTTTAAAAAATATTTACTTTTTAAAAGTAACATCTAGGGATCCCTGGGTGGCGCAGCGGTTTGGCGCCTGCCTTTGGCCCAGGGCGCGATCCTGGAGATCCGGGATCGAATCCCACATCGGGCTCCCGGTGCATGGAGCCTGCTTCTCCCTCTGCCTGTGTCTCTCCCTCTCTGTCTCTCTCTGTGTGACTATCATGAATAAATAAATAAAAATCTTAAAAAAAAAATAAATAAATAAATAAATAAAAGTAACATCTACACCAAGTGTAAGACTTGAACCTATGATGCTGAGATCAAAAGTCACACACCATCAACTGAGCCAGCCAGGTGCTGGCTTTTCTTTCTTTTTCTTTTTTTTTTCTTGTAAAGGAGTAATTGACATCTAGTAAGTTGTATGGATCTTAAGTGTACAGTTCAGTGAATATTTTTTAAATTTATTGTTTATTTTTAGTAATCTCTGTACCCAACATATGGGGCTCACACTCATGACCCCCCAAGATCAAGAGTCACACGCCCCACTGACTGAGCCAGCCTTGGTGCTCCTGGTTCAGTGAATTTTTGACAGTTGTTCATGTCACTGCTACGCAAGTCAGGATATGGTACGTCTTCATCTTCTTGAGAATTCTCTTAGACCTTTCTCAGTCAATGCCTGCTTCTCTCTCATCACCTTCTGAGTTTTATAAACCTAGGTTTGTTTTTCCTATTCTCAGGTTTAATATGAGTAGAATCCTATCATAGATACTCATTTGTGTCTTGCTTTTATTCACATAACATGATGATTGTGAGACTCATTCATGTTGTGTGCATCACCTGTTGATCCCTGCTTATTGCTGAGGTAGTATTCCATTGCAGGATAAGTTGTGATTTGATTATCCTTTTTCCCTTTGATAGAATTTGAGTTGTTTTCACTTCTTGATTATTACAAATAAGGTTTCTATACACATCACTGTACATGATTTTTGTGGAAAATGTCTTCATTTCTTTTAGTTAAAATGCCTAAGAGTAAAAATGCCAGATCATGTTTACTTTATAAGAAACTCCTAGACCTTTCCCAAATTATACCATTTTTCACTTCATCGCCAGTGTGGGAGATTTCCTGTTCCTCAGCCTTGTCAACATTTGGGTTTTTTTAGATTATCCTTTCTAATGAGTGTCAGGTGGTGTTTTGGATGTGTGTGTTTTGTTTTTTTTTTTACATTCTTTAATGTTTGTTGTGTACCATTCCTATATTTTGTTATTGATATATTTTCTTTCGTTTTTATTGTTGTTGTCTTAAAGATTTTTATTAATTCATGAAAGACACAGAGGCAGAGACACAGGCAGAAGGAGAAGCAGGCTCCCTCTAGGGAACCCAATGTGAGACCCGATCCCAGGACCCCAGGATCACGACCCGAACCAAAGGCAGATGCTCAATCCCTGAGCCACCCAGTTGCCCCTGATATATTTTCTTTTGTGAAGAGTTCTTTCAACATTAGCCCATTTTTAAAAAATCTTATTGTTTGGCTTTTAATTTATTTGAGTAATTACATATGATATAACTATATATAAAAAATAGTATATATAGTAACTATATTTATATGATAAATGCATGTGTTGTAAAGATTTTTTTCTAGTCTCTGACTTGCCAATTCATTTTTTTAAATTTTTTTTAAGATTTATTTATTTGTTTATTCATGGAGACAGAGAGAGAGAGAGAGAGAGAGAGGCAGAGACACAGCAGGCTCCATGTTGGGAGCCCGACATGGGATTTGATCCCGGGTCTCCAGGATCATGCCCTGGACCAAAGGCGGTGCTAAACCTCTGAGCCACCCGGGCTGCCAATTCATTTTTTTAATGGTGCCTTTCAGAAACAAATTTTATTTTTTTAAAAAATTTTTTAATTATTTATTTATTTATGATAGTCACACACACACACACACACACAGAGAGAGAGAGAGAGAGAGAGACATAGGCAGAGGGAGAAGCAGGCTCCATGCAGCGGGAGCCCAATGTGGGATTCGATTCCGGGTCTCCAGGATCGTGCCCTGGGCCAAAGGCAGGCACGAAACCGCTGTGCCACCCAGGGATCCCAAGAGAAACAAATTTTAAATTCTGATGGAGTATTCTGATTCTTCAACTAAGATGGGTAGTTTTTCTGTAGTTTTGCTGCCTTGGGGCCTCATGCTAACGGCCATAAAAGAACTGGAATATTGCCCGGTGCTTTTTATCTTCAAAGTGTTAACTTCCTTCTAACATCAGCCTGCTTTTGGTGGCCTGCCAGTACCTTTAGGAAGTTGTCCAGACTTAATAGTTGTTTTCTTCAGCAAGGCTGATCTAAATAGGATCTACTCAGCTATTTGCAAGTCTTTGTATTTGTTTTTTTAAAGTAGGCTCCATGCTCAACACGGGGCTTGAACTCACAACCCTGAGATCCAAAGTCAGATTCTGTACCAACTGGGCCACCAGGTGCCCCAGTTTTCAAGTCTTTATATGTAAAACTTTGACCATTTAGGGGTACCTGGTTGGTGTAGTCATTTAGGTTTCTAACTCTTGGTTTCAGGTCGTGATCTCAGGGTCATGGGAACAAGCCTTGAGTGAGTCTCTGTGGGCTGCACTGAGTCAGCTTGAGATTCTCTCTTCCTCTGCCCCTCCTATTTTCTCTCTCTCTCTCTTTCTCTCTCTCTCAAGTAAATAAATAAATCTCCCCTACCCCCCCAAATTTGGCCTTTTAGGGGTGCCTGGCTGGCTCAATTGCTAGAGCATGTGGCTCTTGATCTCAGGGTTACAATTTCAAGCCCCACATTGGGTGTGGAGATTACTTAAATGAATAAACTTTTAAAAATTAAAAAAAATTGGCCTTTCACCATCTTATTTTATTTTTATTTTTCACCATCTTTTTTTAATTTCTTTTTTTTTAAATTTTTATTTATTTATGATAAAGAGAGAGAGAGAGAGGCAGAGACATAGACAGAGGGAGAAGCAGACTCCATGCACCGGGAGCCCGACATGGGACTCGATCCCCGGTCTCCAGGATCGTGCCCTGGGCCAAAGACAGACGCCAAACCGCTGCGCCACCCAGGGATCCCTCACCATCTTTTTTTAAAGATTTTATTTTTATTTCTTTTTTTTTAAATCAATCTATTTTTTTTTTATTTCATCCATTCATGAAAGACACACACACACACACACACACACACAGGAGAGGGGGGGGGGGGCAGAGACACAGGCAGAGGGAGAAGCAGGCCCCATGCAGGGAACCTGACGTGGGACCCGATCCTGGGTCTCCAGGATCATGCCCTGGGCCGAAGGCAAACGCTAAACCGCTGAGCCACCTGGGCTGCCCTTATTTTTATTTCTTATGGTTTTTTTTTTTTTAAAGATTTACTTATCTATTTTTGAGAGAGAGAGAGAGTGCGTGAGTGGAGGGAGGGGTAGAGGGAGAGAATCCCCAAACAGATCCCCTGCTGAAAGCAGAGCCAGATGCAGGGTTTGATCCCACAACCCATGAGATAATGACCCAAATCAAAACTAAGAGATGTCTGACTGAGCCCCCCAGGACCCCCTATTTATTTATTTTTATTCTTTTAAAGATTTATTGTTTTGAGAGAGAAGGCATGTAAATGGGGGGAAGAACAGAGGGAGAGGGAGAGAAGTAGACTTCCTGCTGAGCATAGAGCCCAACATGGGACTTAGGATTTTGAGCCCCATGTTGGGTGTAGAGATTACTTAAAATAAAAATCTTTAAAAAAAAAGAAACCAATAGTTTTTTTTTCTAAACTGTTTGGAAGTGTGCTCACTTCAGCAGCACATATACTAAACTGTTTGGAAGTAAGTTGTAGACCTACTTCTTTATTCCTAAATACTTTAATGAGTATTTCCTAAAAATGAAAATACTCTTTTACATAACTTGATACTTATATATAAGTATCAAAATCAGAATATTAATATTGATGCTGTACTAGTATCTAATTTATACTTTCTTTCAAATTGCACCAAGTGTCCATATAGAAAAGGAGGAAGAAAACTTTTTTCCCTCCCTGACCCATACATACTACTTAGTTGCAGTTTCTCTTTACTCTTCTGTGATCTGGAACAAGTCTTCATCTTTTATGACCTTGTTATTTTTTTTTAAAGATTTTATTTATTTTTTTAATTTTTTAATTTTTTTAATTTTTATTTATTTATGATAGTCACAGAGAGAGAGAGAGAGAGGCAGAGACACAGGCAGAGGGAGAAGCAGGCTCCATGCACCGGGAGCCCGACATGGGATTCGATCCCGGGTCTCCAGGATCACGCCCTGGGCCAAAGGCAGGCGCTAAACCGCTGCGCCACCCAGGGATCCCCAGATTTTATTTATTTATTCATGAGAGATAGAGAGAGGCAGGCTCAATGCAGGGAGCCTGACGTGGGACTAGATCCCGGGTCTCCAGGATTAGGCCCTGGGCTGAAGGCGGCACTAAACCGCTGAGCCACCTGGGCTGCCCTGACCTTATTTTTGAAGAGTACAGGTGAGTTGTTTCTAGAATGCCCCTCAATTTGTCTGATATTTGCAGTTTTCTGATGCATAGTGTCAGACTGTATTTTTGGCAGAATGCCACATTGTATCTTCTTAGTACATCACGTTAGAGGCACATAAAATCTGTTTAACACATTACTGGTGATAATAACTTTGATCACTTGATTGTGGCATTGTTTACCAGATTTCTCCACTATAAACTTTTTTTTTTTTTTTTAAGATTTTATTTATTGGGCAGCCCAGGTGGCTCAGCGGTTTATTGCCGCCTTCGGCCCAGGGCCTGGTCTTGGGGACCCAGGATTGGGTCCCACATCAGGCTCCCTGCATGGTGCCTGCTTCTCCTGCCTGTGTCTGTGCCTCTCTCTCTCTCTCTCTGTGTCTCTCATAAATAAATAATAATTTTTTTAAAAGATTTTATTTATTTATTTGGACAGAGAGCACAAGCACACACTAGTTGGGGGAGCCGCAGAGGGAGACTGAGAAGCAGCCTCCCCACTGAGTAGGGAGCCTGATGCAGGGCTCCATCCCAGGATCCCGGGATCATGAAAAGCAGTCGCCCAATTGACTGAACCACCAAGGTGCCCCTCCTTTAAACGTCAACTCTTTTTCCTCTTTGTAATTTATATGCATCTTGATTCAATTAAAAAAAATAGTTATAGGACGACCATCCAGGTTTTATTTTCATTTTCAGTTTTTGGTAAAACCTGTGAGGGCACCGATGTCTTCAGGGGATCATATGGTCTTTACACTTGTGATTGAGCAAACATAGGTTAGTAAAAAAAGGCCAATTTACAATTCTTACCTAAATGTTGATCTCAGAGCTCTAAAACACGTGTTTTTACTGGCAAATTTGCAGTCACCTCTTTTCACCACTAGATGGAAGTGCTTAAGAATTTTTAACCTTACATGTTTTAAGGCTGATGAAACAATAGAACTGATTTTGTTTTTTGAATTTTACAAAAATTTTAAGTAGGCTTCACACCCAGTGCAGGGCTTAAACTCATGACCCAAGATTAAGAGTCTTGTGCTCTACAAACTGAGTTAGCCAGGCACCCCAATAGAACTGAATTTCATAGTGATATTCATTAAAGCAGGATTGCACCTGTGTAACTGGGTAATATTCTGTACTGTATTGTGTAGTACCTCTGTACTGTAAAGGATTATATCATTAAATATGATATAATGATGAACATAACATGTAAAATGTTTATAGGCTAGTAAAATACAGATTTGGCAGGAATTTTTTTGGTTTTTTTTTTTTTTTTAGATTTATTTATTTATTTATTTATTTATTCATGAGACACAGAGAGATGCCACATTTATCTTCTTAGTATATCACATCAGAGGCACATAAAATCTGTTTAACACATTGCTGGTGATAATAACTTTGATCAATTGATTGAGGCATTGTTTACAGATTTCTCCACTATAAACTTTTTTTTAGGCAGAGACCTAGACAGAGGGAGAAACAGGCTCCTCACAAGGGAGTCTGATGCAGCACTCGATCCCTGGACCCAGGATCATGCTCTGAGCTGAAGGCAGATGCTCAACTGCTAAGCCACCTAGGCATACCGATTTGGCAGGTTTTTAAAAATATCTGCAAGGGGCACCTGGGTGGCTCAGTCAATTAGACATCTGACTCCTGATCTCAGCTCAGAGTTTTGAGTTCAAGCCCTGTGTTGGCCTTCATGCTGGAGGTATCTGCAAAGACAGTAGTTGGAAACTAGATAATTAACATGCAGTGGAAACTTTCTTTGAATTACCTGTAATCAAGAATAATTTGGGGATGCCTAGGTGGCTCAGCGGTTGAGCATCTGCCTTCAGCTCAGGGTGTGATCCTGGATCCACGTATTGAGTCCCATATCAGGCTCCTTGCATGGAGCCTGCTTCTCCCTCTGCCTCTGTCTCTGCTTCTCTCTCTCTCTCTGTGTGTGTGTGTGTATGTGTGTGTTTCATGAATAAGTAAATAAAATTTTTTTAAAAAAATGAATAATTTGCCTTATCTGGGGCCCCTTATGAACTAGAGTCTGTAACAGACCACATTGTGTTGATTTTTCCTAGCATGAACAGGGCTCAGTGATGATGTTTGAGCACCTGGTTAATTCTAATGGACTAAAAGCGGTCATGGAACAGTATGGTCTCATCCCTGAAGAAGATATTTGCTTTATCAAGGAACAAATTACAGGACCACTTGAAACACCAATCAAAGATTCTTTGGTAAGTTTGTGTATAACTTAATTTGAATTGACTGTTTCCCATCTTCTCTTTTCTACTTTCCTTCAAAGGTATTTGAAGAGAGATATTTAGTTATCTTAAGGAGACTAAATGACAAAAATATGTTCTATGTTTCTATTGTTTAATGCAAAAAAATGAAAGGCTTATCTATTTTTTAATCTCTTGAGTTCTTTAGAAGTTATGCCTCAAAATACATATGTAAATTTTTTGATAAATATATATGCAGTATATTCTGTATAGAAGCCTGAAGTAATGTTGTCTAGAAAAAAAAGTTGAATAACTTAAAGGAAAATCTGTTTGTTTTTTTTTTATTTTAATTGAAAAAAAGTTGAGGAGCACCTGGGTAGCTTAGTAGGTTAAGTGTCTGACTTGATTTCAGCTCAGATCATGATCTCAGGGGTGTGAGATTGAGCCCCATGCTGGGCTTTGCACTGGGCATGGAGCCTGCTTAGGATTCTCTGTCTCCTCCCTCTGCCTCCCCCCCCCCCATCCCCCAAATAAAGAAGTAAATCTGTATGTCTGTGTGTGTGTATACATATATGTGGGGCACCTGGGTGGCTTAGTTGGCTAAGTAAGCATCTGCCTTTGGCTCAGGTCATGATCCCACGGTTCTGAGATCAAGCCCTGAGTGGGGTACCCTGCTCAGTGAGGAGTCTCTGCTTCTCCTGCTTCTCGCCCTGCTTGTGCTCACTCTCTATCTTTCTCAAATAAATAAAATCTTTTTTTTTTAATTTTTTAATTTTATTTTATTTATTCATGATAGGCACACAGTGAGAGAGAGAGAGAGAGAGAGAGAGAAGCAGGCTCCATGCACCGGGAGCCCAACACGGGACTCGATCCAGGGTCCCTGGGATCAGGCCCTAGGCCAAAGGCAGGCACCAAACCGCTGCGCCACCCAGGGATCCCAAATAAATAAAATCTTTAAAAATAATCATAATGAAAAAAAAAAGTTGAAAAATAGTTTCCCTCTGAGTTTTTTGGTCTTTTCCTTGAATATATACAAATCTACTTATATAACAAGCTGTATTTTGTTATTTTTCTTTTTAAGATTTTATTTATTTAAGAGAGAGGGAGTGTGAGTGGGGTGAGGGGCAGAGGGAGAAGCAGACTCCCAGCTGAGCAGGGAGCCTGATATGGGACTCTATCTGGGGGCTCTGGGATCATGACCTGAGGCTGATGCTTAACTGACTGAGCTACTCAGGTGCCCCAAAGAGCTGAGGGGTTTTTTGTTTTGTTTTGTTTTGTTTTAAGATTTTATTTATTTATAAGAGACACAGAGAGAGAGAGAGAGAGAGGCAGAGATACAGGCAGAGGGGAGAGGAGAGGGCTCCATGCAGAGCCCGATTTGGGACTTGATCCCAGGTCTCCAGGATCAGGCCCTGGGCGAAAGGTGGCGCTAAACCGCTGAGCCACCTGGTCAGCCCCAGAGCTGAGTTTTGAACCAAATATTCTATTTCTAAAATATGGGAGTTTCAAAAATTATGTGAACATTACATTTCATTTAGACTAGATGTGTAACTACTTTGAAGGATAATACTATTTTCATGCATGAATTCAAGCATTAGCATACTAGGGACGTTCTTACCAATTCATAATTAGATATTACATCTGAAAGAGACTTTTAAGCCAAGAAAAGAAGACAACTTGTTGATTATGAGAAATGTAACCAGTTAGGATCCTTTTGATGGCACAAGGTTTAGTATTAACAGGATATCACATACCTTAGCATTTCTTTTCCTTTTTTTAAAAATTTAAAAATTTATTTATTTATTTATTTATTTATGATAGTCACAGAGAGAGAGAGAGAGAGAGAGAGGCAGAGACACAGGCAGAGGGAGAAGCAGGCTCCATGCACCGGGAGCCCGATGTGGGATTCGATCCCGGGTCTCCAGGATCGCGCCCTGGGCCAAAGGCAGACGCCAAACCGCTGTGCCACCCAGGGATCCCTCTTTTCCTTTTTCTACTAGTTTAGGAATTAAGTGAAAGAAGGAAAGAGTAGAACCTTCTAAGTTATCTCACATTCCCATTCAAGTATCTGTTTATAATTTTAATTTTAATTTAATTTATTTTATTTTTTTGTTTATAATTAGATTAACACAGTTGCTTTGCTTTGCTTGTAAATAGGTTTGGTTTGTATCTTAAAACTTTTGGTGAGTTTTCTTGTCTTCCAGTGGCCTTATAAAGGACGTCCCAAAGATAAAAGCTTCCTTTATGAGATAGTGGCCAATAAAAGAAATGGCATTGATGTGGACAAATGGGATTATTTTGCCAGGTATGCACTGAACACTTCAGAAAAATTGGTTAAAATCCTATATCCTTTAAGTATATATAATTTTTATTTAAATAAATTTAAAAATGAAATCCTAATATATATTTAGTGTTAATATTTAAGGTACAGTTTCCTTGCTGAAAAATTTCATCTCTCTGTTTTGGAATCTTTCTAGGGACTGCCATCATCTTGGAATACAAAATAATTTTGATTATCAGCGCTTTCTTAAATTTGCTCGTGTCTGTGAAGTAGATAATAGGAAGCGTATTTGCACTAGAGATAAGGTGAGCTATGTCAGAGGAACAACACAGAAGGTATAGTTCCTAGTTTGAAGTCTAGAAGTAATCATTTGATAATTTGGAAAACAGAACCTGGTAAATTGTCAATCTTTTTACTTTATGCTTAGCATTTGTAATTATCTTAAAGTTCTGAAAACTTTTGCTTTGTTAAATAATAACAAAATTACAACAGACATTTATTGAGTATTGTGTTAGGCATTGTTCTAAGTGTTGTAGGGAGATGAACTCCACCCTCACAACCCTATGAAATAGATACTATTCTTATCCCACTTAACAGGTGAGCAAATTGAAGCACAGAAAAGACATAAATGGCAGAACCGGAGTTTCAGCCCAGAACATTTCATTCAAGTCTTATCCTTAACCATAGTTAGTGATATATCCTAGTGTTTCAAAATAGGTAAAACACTAAACCAGTAGCTCCCTGCTAGATTAGAGTCATTTAACTAAAGAGTAATATGGGACTGTACTATAGAATTATTTTTTTTGAGACTAAAGAATATAAGAATAATGCCTGATTTCTAGACTTGTTGAGAAAATTAAAAAATACAGTAAAGATGCCTAAAACAGAATATCCTACAGTTAAAACAACAGATTTTGATTTACTGAGAAGAAAACTTGCAAACTAAGAAATGGTTTTTACTAATCTGCCTAGTAGTTTTTTAATGGTTTCAGGGATTTTAATGAATTAGCTCCTGGATATACTTTTTTTTTTTAAGATTTTATTTATTTATTCATGATAGACACAGAGAGAGAGAGAGAGAGAGAGGGAGGCAGAGACACAGGCAGAGGGAGAAGCAGGCTCCATGCAGGCAGCCAGACGTGGGACTCAATCCAGGGACTCCAGGATCACGCCCTGGGTGCTTAAACCGCTGAGCCACCCAGGCTGCCCAGGACATACTCTTCTTATCTGTCAGTCACCATCCCTTTTCCTTGTCCTATGTACTTGTCTGCTAACAAGGGTAACATAACCTGATCCTACATTAGTATTTATTTTATGTTTTCCTGCAGGAGGTTGGGAATCTGTATGACATGTTCCATACTCGCAACACTTTGCACCGCAGAGCTTATCAACACAAAGTTGGCAACATCATTGATACAATGTAAGAAATTCAACTGCTATTTCCCTATAAATTTTTCATGATGGTTTGTTAGAGTATTATTCTTGGGTCAGCTTGAGATTTCTAGATTAACTGAAGTGAATTTTAAATGAATAAATTTAAAATGGCTACCATAAACACAACAAAAACTAGAATAAATTAAACAACTTAGTTGGAGGAAATGAAAGAGAATTGATAGAGGGGATAGATGAAGGGTGGAAGAGTTGGCTTCAGCTAGACATGAAGAGGCAATGCTGGCATGACTTAGACCTCCCTGTAGGTAATTATTTATTGCCAGATATTAGTAGCAAGGTGAGAAATAGGACGTGAATAATTGACATTCTGAAACTAATGACAAAAATTAGTTTTAAGAATTAAGATTAATTATAAGGATTAAGATTAATATCTGTCCTCACCCTGTTAATTGTTTGTCAAAATTAGTAGAAAAGAGTAAAACCAACAGGAATTTCCCTTTTCCCCAACCCGTGAGAACTATAGCAGAAAAGTTTAGCCAAGTACAGATATAAGTATAGCTGTACATCTGTATGTGACTCATTGACCCATAAAGGGTTCTCAAAAAAAAAAAGAGTGAGTTAATTCCATGTCTCAAAATAGTTGGGTGGTTTTTTTTTTAAGATTTTATTTACTTATTTATTCATGAGAGACACGCAGAGGGAGAAACAGGGTCCCTGCAGGGAGCCCAGTGTGGGACTCAGTCCCCAGACCTTGGGATCATGACCTTAGCTGAAGGCAGATGCTTAACTGAGGAGCCATTCAGGCATCCCTGAAAATAGTTTTAAATTGAGATGAGCAGACTAGTTAGAATACATTCACCCATTGGTATGATTGTTCCTTTGATAATAAGTTTTTGATTGTTTTTAATTCAGAGAGCCAGAGACATCTAGGTTCAAAGGCTGGTACTGCTTCTTCCTAACTTGGTTAAATGAAAATTACTTCATTTCTGCATCTGTAAAATTGAGGCTGATTAGTCTATCTTGTTGGAAAAATTAAATAAGATAATGTATCTAAAGCCCTGCATAATGCCTAGATCACAGTAAACATTAAACATGGTAGCTCACAAATCACCATGCACTTATTTATGCACTTATGTATGTTCCCAAAACAGTTGTTTAGAACATCATGTCTCGGGATTTTGCTTCTCTAATGTAGAAAGAAAGATTTCCTTAACTTTAAGTAAGGCATTAAGCAAATACTCAGATTTTCTCAGAAGCATAAGTTTTTATGAAATTATCTTTAGGATTACAGATGCTTTCCTCAAAGCAGACCCCTACATAGAGATTACAGGGGCTGAAGGAAAGAAGTATCACATTTCTACAGCAATTGATGACATGGAAGCCTTCACTAAGCTAACAGGTAAGAGCTAGAAGATAACATAGATGGTCCCTCTCAGATAAAGTGTAAACTATCCCTGGATTGCAGATGGGCTATTTTCCAAACATTCCAATATATTTAGCTTCTCGAGTGATTATAATATACTTTTGGATTTTAGTTTTATCTCTTCTCTGTATTAACAATATTTTTTTATTTTATTTTATTTTTTTTTAATTTATGATAGTCACAGAGAGAGAGAGAGAGGCAGAGACACAGGCAGAGGAAGAAGCAGGCTCCATGCACCGGGAGCCCGATGTGGGATTCGATCCCGGGTCTCCAGGATCGCGCCCTGGGGCAAAGGCAGGCGCTAAACCGCTGCGCCACCCAGGAATCCCTTTCTTGTGTTTTTATTTTTTATTTTATTTTATTTTTTTTTAATTTATGATAGTCACAGAGAGAGAGAGAGAGGCAGAGACACAGGCAGAGGAAGAAGCAGGCTCCATGCACCGGGAGCCCGATGTGGGATTCGATCCCGGGTCTCCAGGATCGCGTGTATTAACAATATAACCTTGATAAAGTTATATTACCTCTCTGACCCTTCGTTTCCTCATTTGTAAAATGGGAGTATTGATATGTCGCCTATAGTTTTGTTGTAGTATTTTTTTTTTTTTTAGATTTTTTAATTTATTTATTCATGAGAGACACAGAGAGAGAGGCAGAGACATAGGTAGAGGGAGAAGCAGGCTCCACGCAGGGAGCCCGACGCAGGACTTGGTCCCGGGTCCCCAGGATCAGGCCCTAGACTGAAGGCGGCACTAAACTGCTGAGCCACCTGGGCTGCCCTTGTTGTAGTATTTAAATGAGACATAACACCTAGTCTAGTACTTAGCACATAAGTAGCCAATATTTACTATTATTTAACTTACAATACAGCTGGACAAATAGGAGACTCACCCTTTTAACATTTTTGTTGTAAAACACAGGGTACCAGGAACATTTTGTCATACTTCAGCAGAAATGAAACCTGCAGTTTAGGGTAGGAAGGGAGAGATGAAGGTGTTTCTGCTGGTTCTTTCATGTGGGAAAGTGCAGACTGAGCAATAAAGATCAGCAAAGCAAAAGAAGTAGATAAGAAAGTATGTACCAGCTGCAGTTCTTAGTTGCATATCACAAAACTGACTCTGTTTAAAGAAATAGAAAGCAGTCATATAGCTTATAAAATCAGTGGAAAGGCTGGAGATTCTTAAAATGAGCAAAAATAACACAAGTTCAGTGGCTTAATACAGATAAGATCACTTCCTGTGAAAGGTAGTACTGATGTCCTATCACTGCTGGATTCCGTTGGCAGCACGCTGCCAGAATGAGACCCACACCAGTTCCCTGAAACTGCCTTTGAAGAATCAGTATTTCTCATTTCCAACCATTCACAAATTGATACTTTTGTAAAACACTAAAAAATGAATTACCAGGAAAAAAATGAAGTGGGAGAGGGCAGGACATACAAAATACAAGCCCAAATATTTAGTATTGAATTTGATAGACTTAACATATATTTCAACAAATATAATCAAAATAAAAATTTAAATAACAAAAACTATATGTATTATTCTTTAAGAATATACATGTAGGTAATATAGAATCTCTATTATGCTTGTAACTTTTTAGTCATTTTCCAATCACAAGTAAATAAAAAATTAGAAGTGAAATTGTGAGGGCAGCCCCAGTGGTGCAGTGGTTTAGCGCCGCCTGTGGCCCGGGGCGTGATCCTGGAGGCCCAGGATCGAGTCCCACGTCGGGCTTCCTGCATGGAGCCTGCTTCTCCTTCCTCCTGTGTCTCTGCCTCTCTCTCTGTGAATAAATAAATAAATAACATCTTTTAAAAAAATTAAATTGTGATTCCTCATATTAACTATCTTTGTGTTCACTCAGAACATTGTGTTAAGATTTATAATGTAACAAAATCTATTCCTTCTTGTTAATTAATCTAGATTGGATTGAGGACACAGTCACTCACAGGGGATAATGTATATCTAAATTGTTTCTGTGTTTTGTTTTAATAACATCATGATACATACTAGTCTTTCATTGTGTTGATAGGAATGGAAGAAGAGGTTAGTAACAATTTGAGCAAACTGGGGCTATTTTAACTTTTGTTAATAATGAAGCAGGTGATGCTGTGTTTAAAAAGTGATCTTAGGGCAGCCCCGGTGGCGCAGCGGTTTGGCGCCGCCTGCAGCCTGGGTGTGATCCTGGAGACCTGGGATCGAGTCCCACATCGGGCTCCCTGCATGGAGTCTGCTTCTCCCTCTCCCTGTGTCTCTGCCTCTCTCTCCCTCTCTCTGTGTCTATGAATAAATAAATAAAATCTTAAAAAAAAATAAAAATAAAAAATAAAAAAATAAAAATTTTTTTAAAAATTAAAAAATAAAAAGTGATCTTAAAAAAAAAAGTCATCCTCAGTCTTCATCAGAAGCCAGTTCTTTTTTTTTTTTTTTTTCAGAAGCCAGTTCTAACAATTTATCCTGTAACATTAATATTACATTTCAACTATCTTATGGTGAAAGGAAATGAATTTGGGATCTTATGTACTTTTGGGTTAACTGACAAACCATAAACTATATAGTTTAATATGGTCTTACTAATATGATTATATATAGCTCTTAGTTACCTTGAAGGTTCTATAATGCCCAAACTGGCTTTTACCCTGTTCAATGAGATGAGTCCACTGATAATGCACTTGGATATTAATGTCAAAAATCCCATACAAAATATTAGGTCACATTTTTGTGCTTTATCTGCCAGAGTATGGGAGAACAAACATATGGACTTTCCAGCTGTCATCATTTGACACAGGGATAATCTTATCTTTCTTGCATACTATTTAGGAAGGTTCTGTGATCCTTACTGGCAGTAACTACATGATCTGGAAGGATTATGGCCATGTGAGCCTTTATTACGTTTGTTGCTTTTCCAAAAGTCAACTTACTTTATCTAAAAGTCTCCAGTTCTTGTATTTTAATTTTTTAGTATGTTTTTTTTTCCACTTACTAGGTGTTGAAAACCTACAATAATGTTGAAAGAATTTTACAGTGAATACTATGCTCTTACCACCTAAATTCTAGCATTTACTGAACTTGCTTTATTACTTATCTATCACTTACAATCCTTCTATTTTACTAATCCATCTTAATTTTGATGTGCATGAGCAGGTGAGGGGGGGAGGAAGAGGGAGAGAATCTCCAGCAGATTCCCCATTGGGTGTGGAGCCCATTGTGGGGCTTGGTCCCAGGACCCTGAGATCATGACCTGAGATGAAACCAAGAGTTGGACACTCAACTGAGTGAGCCACCCAGGTGCCCCAGTTTTGATGCATTTTAAAGTAAATTGTGGATACCAGTACACTTTACCCTAACTCTCTTAGCATGCAGATTAACTAAAGTTCAACAGTTGTTCATAGATATTTTCTTCTGATGTAAAATTCACATACAACTTGTATAGGTGTATAAATTTTATGTAAATTTGCTACCATTTTTTAAAAATTTTATTTATTTATGATAGTCACACACACACAGAGAGAGAGAGAGAGAGAGAGAGAAAGAGTCAGAGACACAGGCAGAGGGAGAAGCAGGCTCCATGCACCGGGAGCCCGACGTGGGACTCGATCCCGGGTCTCCAGGATCGCGCCCTGGGCCAAAGGCAGGCGCCAAACTGCTGTGCCACCCAGGGATCCCCAATTTGCTACCATTTTGACAAATTCAAGACACAACATTATCTTCTCAGAAAGTTCTGTCATGCTTCTTCCCAGTCAACTTCTACCCCCACCTCACCCCTAGAAAGAACCACAATTTGCCGATTCTAGACTTCTTTTTTTTTAAGTTTATTTATTTTTAGTAATCTCTACACCCAACATGGGGCTCATACTCAAACTTGATCTTGAGATCAAGAGTCATATACTCTTCCAACTGAGCCAACCAGGTGCCTTTGTTCTAGACTTTTATATAAATGGAATCATACAGTGCGTACTCCTCTCTGTAGGGCTCCTTTTTACTCAATGTTATGTATTTGAGATTCATCCAGATTGCATGCATCAGTTTATTCCTTTTTATTGCTAAATAGTAGTTTATCATATGAATATGCCGTGGTTTATCTGTCCTCTCTGCTTCCCAAATTCCTATTTATAAATTTTCCTATAAATATTTCAGCTTAAAAAAAAAATATTTCAGGGGATCCCTGCGTGGCGCAGCGGTTTGGCGCCTGCCTTTGGCCCAGGGCGCGATCCTGGAGACCCGGGATCGAATCCCACGTCGGGCTCCCGGTGCATGGAGCCTGCTTCTCCCTCTGCCTGTGTCTCTGCCTCTCTCTCTCTCTCTGACTATCATAAATAATAAAATAAAAAAAAAAAATATTTCAGCTTATGTGGAAATTGGCTATCTTAAGCATTGCAAATGTTACGACCACTGTCTTAGGTAACCATTTTCTTACATTAGTCTTTATCCCTCAGCGTTCCTAGGCAATAGGTGAAACTTACCCTTTCCTTTCCTTCCTTTTCAAGCCCTCTTATCCCCAAATCCCTTAATTAAATTTGAATCATAGAATGTTAAATTTAAAAGGACCTTAGAGATCACCTACTTAAAACTCCTCAAATGAGGAAACAGAGACCAAGTGAGGAAAAGCAACTTATCCTAATAAATGACAAAGGTTTTCTGACTCCAAAGTTGAGTGTTGTTTATACTATTTTAGAATGATACATAGTTATTCAATTTAATATATAAACAATTGGCTTAACTTTTATATTTTTTAAAGATTTATTTATTCATTCATTCATTCATTCATGAGAGACACAGAGAGAGAGAGGTACAGACATAGGCAGAGGGAGAAGCAGGCTCCATACAGGGAGCCCGACGTGGGACTCGATCCCGGGTACCTAAGGTGGCACTAAACCGCTGAGCCATCCAGGCTGCCCTTGGCTTAACTTTTATACATAATCCTTTTCTGAACACAAATATATGGAACAAATAGAGCTTTCACACATGGCTGGTGGCAATGCAAATTGTACAGCCACTTTGAAAAAGTTTAGCATTTTCATATAAATATATATCCTATGATCCAATAATGCCTCTTCTACCTACTTACCTAATAGAAATGAAAATAAGTCCACCTAAAAGTCTGTACCTTACAGAATAAAGTAAAAGGCATAAGAAAAGTATCAGTAAGATTCTATGGGGCTCAAAGGAAGGAGGAATTATATCTCTAGTTGGTAGATTAAGGAAGGTTTCATAGTGAGGTGCCTTTTGAGATGAATTGCAGGGTTTAGGTAGGTTTTCAAGAAGTGCCAAGATTTTGGGTCACCTGGCTCGCTTACTCAGTAGAGCACGTGACTCTTGATCTTGGGGTTGTGAGCTCAAGCCGAGTCAGGTGCAGAGATCACTTTATTTTTTTTATATAATTTTTTAAGATTATTTATTTATTTATTCATGAGAGGCACACAGAGAGAGGAGGCAGAGACATAGGCAGAGGGAAGGGAGAAGCAGGCTCCCTGCAAAAAGCCTGATGCAGGACTCAATCCCAGACCCTGGGATCACCCTTGAGCCGAAGGCAAACACTTAACCGCTGAGCCACTCAGGTGTCCCTAGAGATTACTTTTAAAAAAATGAAATCAAAAAATGAAGTGAGGGATGCCTGGCTGGCTTGGTTGGTAGACCAGGTGACTCTTGATCATAGGGCTGTGAGTTTGAGCCCCACATTGGGTATAGAGAATACTTTAAAAAATGAGAAGTGAGATCCTATGATGGGAGAAGCATTCTATTAATTCACCTGGGAATAGGGTAGCTAAAGACATGGATTAGAAAAGTGTGATCTTATGTTAAAGTAAAATTGCTATTTTTCGGGATGCCTGGGTGGCTCAGCAGTTGTGTCTGCCTTCGTTGCAGGGCATGATTCTGGGATCTAGGATCAAGTTCCACATCAGGCTCCTTGTGGGAGGCAAGGAGGCATAACAGTGGTTATGTAGAAGAATGTTCTTGTTCTTGGGAGATACATGCAGAAGTATTGAAGAGTAAAGGGGCTTGATGGCTATAATTTTCAAATATTTCATCAAAAATTTGTATATGTGCAAAAATACTTGTGTACACATACACAGCATATGCATATGGAGAAAAATGTTGATGGATTTAGGTGAAAGGTATTTTATTTTGTATTTTTTTCAAAATAAGAGTTGAAGAGAAAAAGAAAAAGAACTACTTTCTCGGGTACCTGACTGACTCAGTAGAGCATGAGGCTCTTGATCTTGGGGTTGTAAGTTTGAGTCCTAATGAGTCCTAATGTAAGTTTGAGTCCTACACCTAATGGTGTAGAGAATACTTTAAAGTAAAATTGTTTTTTTTTTTTAAGACTTATTTTAGAATGAGAGAGTTCGTGTGCGCATGTGCAAGTCGGGGGAAGGACAGAGGGAAGAGAAGCAGATTTCCTGCTTCCAGGATCCTGAGATCAAGAGTCAAAGTCAGATATTTAACTGAGCCACCGGGCATCCCCAAAATAAAATCTTAAAAAATAAAATATAACCATAAAAGGAAAAAAGAACTATCTCTGCTTTTTTTTTTTTTTTTTAAAGATTATTTATTCATTTGACAGAGAGAGAGAGAGAGAAAGAGAACAAGCAGAGGGAGAGGCAGAGAGAAAAGCAGACTGCTTGGGCAGCCTGGGTGGCTCAGCAGTTTATTGTTGCCTTCAGTCCAGGGCCTGATCCGGGAGACCCGGGACTGAGTCCCATGTCAGGCTCCCAGTGTGGAGCCTGCTTCTCCCTCTGCCTGTGTCTCTGCCTCTCTCTCTCTCCCTCTCTGTGTCTCTCATGAATGAATGAATGAATCAATCAATTAATTAATTAGTTAAAAATAAAAAAAAAACAAAGGAAAAATTTAAGAAAAGCAGACTGCTGAGCAGGGAGCCCAAAGTGGTGCTCGATTCCAGGACCTCGGAATCATGACCTGAGCTGAAGGCAGGTGCTTAGCCAAGTGTGTCTGTCACCCAGGCACCCCCATCCTTCTGCTTTTATCATGGAATAGAACTTTACAAAACTTTTTATTATGAAATTTACAAATTCCACATACCCATCACTTAGCTGCAACAATGATCAACATTGCAGTTTTGCTTCACCTACTCCATCCACCTACTTCCATAAGACACTCGGCTATTTTGAAGCAGATCTCAGATGTAATTTTATAATTACTTAAAATCATTCTCTTTAAGAAAACAAAACAAAACATAACAAATGTATACACCCCTATTTACCCAACACCCAGCCATAAGCCATCAACTTCAGTACAGTCTTGCTTCATCTCTACCCTCTCCCATTCTCTAGATTATCTTGAAGCAAATCCAAGATATTGAATGTTCTACTGTGCCTATATTTATAAATGTCCACTTGAAATCCTTTCAGAAGTACAGTAGCATATGAGTCTTTTTAAATTTCTTGGGATCCCTGGGTGGCGCAGCGGTTTGGCGCCTGCCTTTGGCCCGGGGCGCGATCCTGAAGGCTCGGGATCGAATCCCACGTCGGGCTCCTGGTGCATGGAGCCTGCTTCTCCCTCTGCCTGTGTCTCTGCCCCTCTCTCTCTCTCACTGTGTGCCTATCATAAATAAATAAAATAAAATAAAAAATTAAAAAAAAAATGTAGGGCCCCAAACTGAAAAAAAATAAAAAATAAAAAAAAAATAAATCTCTTTTTCCGGGCAGCCCCGGTGGCGCAGCGGTTTGGCGCCCCCTGCAGCCCAGGGCATGATCCTGGAGACCCGGGATCGAGTCCCACATCGGGCTCCCTGCATGGAGCCTGCTTGCTTCTCCCTCTGCCTGTGACTCTGCCTCTCTCTCTCTCTCTCTCTCTCTCTCTCTCTCTCTGTGTCGCTCATGAATAAATAAATAAAATCTTTAAAAAAAATCTTTTTCCATCTTAACATAACTGAAATTTTATCAAATTGGCAGATAACATTTTTCTGGAGATTTTATATTCTTCTGATCCCAACCTCAATGAAGCACGAGAGATTTTAAAAAAAATCGAATACCGTGATCTATACAAGTATGTGGGTGAGACTAAGCCAAAGGGAAAAATAAGAATTGAAAGGGTAAGTTGTGTTGTCAAATGCATTTCCATTAGTAAAAGGTTTCTCTCTCATTTGTCCTCTAAGAGGAATCCATTAACCCACCATAATACCACAACTCTGTTCTAAGTCCTTTACATTCATTTTTACCTAATCTTCTCATCAGTAACATGTCCTTTGGTCTGTCCTGTAGATAAAGGAACTGAGGCTTGGAAGAGATTACATAACTTCCCTATGGAAACACAGTTAGTGAGCCAGTATTCAAAACCAAGTCTCACTTCATCCAGACCTTTAGTCTCTCATCCCAGAAGTGGGAGGGCGGGCCCCAAATTTTGGCTAGATCCAAAGGCAAGAAAATGGAGCCTCAAAATAAGGTATCTGCATGAGACTTCACTGAGACTCTAAGCATCTGCTGTTCACTAATTTCTTCTTTCACACTATATCAGGTTCTCCCAGATGGTGCATGCCAAATATTTGTATGTTTTCCTCTCTTGAATACAGAAGGTTTTTCTCTTTGGCAGAAAGCCAGTAACAGGAGCCATACTGATAACCACACCCTTCCTTGTAACACTTTCCTCTCATTTTAGTAATGGGTCAATGCCACATTTTCTTTCAATGTGAAAATTTTGTTCAGAGAATCACTCTATTGTGGTTTGTGTGAAGGATGGCATAAGCAGAAGCCATGTATTTGTTAGGGATATCTCAACCCACTTTTCCTAGTGAAGTGTCATTTTCAGAGAGGGAACTTTTTGTGGCATAAATGCTTAATGATGAAAAACTGAGGTTCTAACATGAGTCTTGTCTTTTCTAGGAAAACTATAAAAGCCTTCCAGAGGAAATTGCCAGGGCTAAACCTAGTGACATACCACTAGAAGCTGAACTGAAGGCTGAAGATTTAATAGTGGATGTAAGTAGTTTGCCTGAAAAGATACTAAGTAAAGAATTTTTTTTAAGATAATGCCATCCTCCTTCCCTTATAAAAGTGGTACATGTTCATTAAAGAAAATTTGGAAAATACAGAAAACTAGAAAGAAGAGAATCACCTGTGACCTCAAAGAATCAACATTAACCAATTTTTAAATTTTTCTTTGACATTGATTTTTTTTTTTGACATTGATATTTTTAATGTAATTGTGATCACGTGGTTAGCAGAACATTGCATATATTGATTTTTGAGTGTTTTTTAATCACAAAAGTAATATATGCCAATTATTTTTCTTTAATTGTCTACACAAAGGAAAAAGACTTTTTAACTCCTTCATAGCAGCTATAGTGTCTTGTATCCTATCAAGAATGCCAGATGGAAAAAAAATAAAAAATAAAAAAAAAATAAAATAAAAATAAATAAAATAAAAAGAATGCCAAATGGCTTTCTCACATTTTCTTTTGTTTAAAATTTTTTTTTTAATTTTATTTATTTATGATAGGCACACAGTGAGAGAGAGAGAGAGGCAGAGACATAGGCAGAGGGAGAAGCAGGCTCCATGCACCGGGAGCCCGACGTGGGATTCGATCCCGGGTCTCCAGGATCGCGCCCTGGGCCAAAGGCAGGCGCCAAACCGCTGCGCCACCCAGGGATCCCTCTTTTGTTTATTATAGGAACTGCTTTTCAGAGTTCTACTCCTCTGAAATCTTGGGACAGAGTGTTGCCCATGTATTCTTTTTCCATAAGCCTCTCATTTGCTGTTTTCTTGTTGATGCATTTTTGATAAAGGGTGATCTCTCCATAACTACTCTTTGCCAAGGGATACACAAGTGAATTGTCCTTGGACTCAGTCTATTCACTTGGCTGAGGGTTGAAGTGTCTCACACTTGCAGATCAGGTTACAGTTTCCTGTCCGTTAGATGAAATTATACTAGAATAAAGGGACTTTCTGAAGTTTTGAGTTTCTGAGATTCTGAAAGAACTTACTCTTCAGAATGTTTTCCCTGAGTTGTCCACATGTCTACCCTTGCCCTCAGTACTTTACTGGGGAAGCTGTATTGCTCGCAACTCGTTGTACTATCCTAGCCAATCCCTGACCTCCCATCTGGTTTTCTCTCAGAGTGCAGTCTGCTAATGAATATAGGATCAGAAGTACTTGAAGAGACATAGGAAAAGACAACACACACGTTTAAGCTTGCTTTAACCTAAAGGCAAATTGATGAAGCCATGAAAGATTTTTTTTTTTTTTACTATCAGACATGTAAGAACAAAAAGTTGTCTAAGATTTTGTTATGATAAAGGTATGTGAAAATGGGACTGTAAGATAAAAGACTAAATTAAGGGGATCCCTGGGTGGCGCAGTGGTTTGGCGCCTGCCTTTGGCCCAGGGCGCGATCTTGGAGACCCAGGATCGAATCCCATGTTGGGCTCCCGGTGCATGGAGCCTGCTTCTCCCTCTGCCTATGTCTCTGCCTCTCTCTCTGTGTGTGTGACTATCATAAATAAATAAAAAAAATTAAAAAAAAAAATTAAGGTCGATCTTAACCAACCCAGCAATCCATCAATTTCATTCTAGGAATTTGTCCTAAGGAGATAATTAATAAAACAAAACAAAACAAAAAAAAACACAAAAAGCAAAATAACACACACAAATCTATATATTGTGGCATTGTTATAGTGTAAAATAAGAGAGGAAAGTATATATCTCTCAATAGGAAATACAGTAGAATAATGCAGACATTAAAAGTTGTTTTTAACATGGGAAGATATTGTTTAACTGAAAAAGCAATACACTCAATGATTTTATTTTTGTTTCTTTAAATGTATGTACACATTCAGTGAGCACAGTGAAAAAAAATTCTGGATATATTGGTAAAATGTTGACATTGTTTCTACCTGGGTGGTGGAATTGTGGGTAACTTTTTCTTTTTTTACAGGGAGTATGGTACAAGAGTTTCATAATCAGGAAAAGATGGGTCAAGATGGGGTTAGGATGAGTAAAGCCCTTTTATATTCTGACAAAGCAATTAAAATCTAATTAAGTGTCTTATCATGTATTAGCCTCTAGCAATTCTAGTTTGATGGTGGAATATATGCGGTGCATATTACTACATGTGCCTCCTTTTAGGACTGTGTGTAGTAACTTTTATGATTACTTAATAGGCTATAAAACTTTTTTTTTTTAAGATTTTATTTATTTACTCATGAGACGCAGTGAGAGATGCAGAGACACAGGCAGAGGGAGAAGCAGGCTTCATGCAGGGAGCCTGACGTGGGACTCGATCCCAGGTCTCCAGGATCACAACCTGGGCCAAAAGCAGTGCTATATCTCAAAGCCACCCAGGCTGCCCAAGGCTATAAAACTTAATATTACTATTTAGAATTAAAAATTCACCATTGTTGATCAGTAGCTACTTTTTTGCTCTTGAGTCCTTAGTTAACAAAAAGGGAACTCCAATAATTATAGTCTTGCCCTTCTGGAAAAATAACTGTTTCATCAAATTTGCTTTAAGAAGGAATTTCTAGTTACATACATTTTGGAGAAATTAGGAATTGCATTTTATTTCTAGTCTAAAATCAAGGAAATAAATACCAAAGAGCTTGTGGCACTTCTGAAAGTTTCTGAAAATTTGATTAATGTTCATGCCTTACCGTGTATAAAAATGTTGAAGCTACATCGAGTCCCTACCCCCATGAAGCAACACCAAGGAGAGAAGCCTATGATAGCTCCAGCCTTGGGATCATGGGGAGAACTCAGCAGTTGCTCTCTCCCAGGTAAAGGGATGTAGAACACTCACTGAAGTTCTCAAAGCCAGTAGAACACACACACTGGGAGACACACCCCTGGTCTCACTTCTGGACCATAGCTGAATCTCAGATGTCTCCTTTTCTCTATCAGGTACAGTGGGGAAATGTCTGTCTTCTTCTCAAAGGCTAAGGATAATCCTTCTATTATGTTCTAGACCAGGACTGTCCACTAGAACTTTCTGTGATATTGGAAATGCTTTATAATTGTGCTGTCCGTTTTGTTAGCCACCAACCACATGTGGTTGTTGAGCATTTGAAACGTGGCTACTACAACTGGGTAACTTAAATTTTTTATTGAATTTTGGGATGCCTGGGTGGCTTAGCGATTAAGCGTCTGCCTTTGGCTCTGGGTGTGATCCCGGGGTCCGGGATTAAGTCCCACATTGGGCTCCCTGCATGGAGCCTGCTTCTCCCTCTGCCTGTGTCTCTGCCCCTCAATCTTTCGCTCTCTCGCTCTTGCTCTCTGTCTCTCATGAATAAATAAAATCTTAAAAAAAAAAAAAAGAAATATTCTTCCAAGTTCACCAGTGACTTCAGTATTACTTAACCCAGTGGACCATGTCAGTCTTGTCCACTAGAATTCTGCCTAGAATTCTTTTTTTTTTTTAATATTTTATTTATTTATTCATGAGAGACACAGAGGCAGAGACATGGGCAGAGGTGAAGCAGGCTCCAAGCAGGGAGCCTGATATGGGACTCGATCCCGGGACTCCAGGATCATGCCCTGAGCCGAAGGCAGATGCTCAACCATCGAGCCACCCAGGCGTCCCATAGAATTATTTTTCTTCCTGCATAGATAGACCTGGTTAATTCCTACTCGCTTTCCCAGGAAAACATTCTCAGTCATTCCCAGGAGCCCTAGCTCCCTGGTTAAAAGTTTCAAAGCACCCTTTGCTTCTTGGTAGCTCTTAGAATAAATGTAGTTAGATAATTACTTTTTTTTTTTTTTTAGATAATTACTTTTATAATTATTTGTTCAACCTCAGTCTAGGCTACACTGTGGGGGTTGGGATTGTATCAGGTTTCCTTGTATCTATAGTACCTATCACAGTGGCTGTCACATAGGCATAGACTTTATACTCTACTTATGTTGAAAGCATAAATCCCTCCCTTACCCACCCAGATTTCAAGACCATATCCCTATGGCATATGCACCACAGTTATTTTTATTCTATTATGAGCTACCTTATTAGTGCTCTTACTTCTGAACCTCCAGAAAGCTCTGGTCCATTTCTTGTGATGCTCCTACAACCCTGAATTCAATTCTCACTGTTATGTGAGTGATCACTAATTTATTGCTTTTATTAAGGTTATCAACATGGATTATGGGATGGAAGACAAGAATCCAATTGACCATGTTCGCTTCTATTGTAAGAGTGACCTCAGCAAAGCAGTCATGATTACTAAAGATCAGGTAACTACTTAGGTAAAACAAATATACTGTAGTGGCATTTGGCAACCTATGATAAATCTGCATTTTTATTTTTTATTTATTTATTTTTTAAAGATTATTTATTTATTTATTTATTCTTAGAGACACACAGAGAGAGAGAGAGGTGGGGGGGTGGGGGGCAGAGACACAGGCAGAGGGAGAAGCAGGCTCCATGCAGAGAGCCTGATGTGGGACTCGATCCATGGTCTCCAGGATCACACCCTAGGCTGCAGGTGGCGCTAAACCGCTGCACCACCTGGGCTGCCCTAAATCTGCATTTTTACATGCAAGTTAGATTCTAAGGTCAATGTGAACAGTGGCGGGGTGTGGGGGAGGGATTATTTTTAAAATTAAAATATATCTGGGGGTACCTGGGTGGCTCGGTTAGGTGGAGCATCTGACTGGGTTTCGGTTCAGTTCATGGTCTCAGGGTAATGAGATTGAGCCCCACATTGGGTTCAGGACAGAATCTGCTTGAGTTTCTCTGCCTCTCCCTTTCCCCCTCTCTGGACCTGCTCCCTGCTCATGCATGCCCTCTCTCCCTTAAATAAATGAATAAATAAAATATTTTTTAAAAATTGAAGTATACCTGATTTTTGTGTAGACCAGACCATCTTAACAGCCAGTTTTTCCTGTTTGCTGAACATAGAAGAAAGCACTGTTTTTGGTTTAGAGGCTAGGTTATAAATCTGATGGGAAAGTAATGTTGTAAAGGTGAAGTCATGAAAGTTAAATATTCTTATCTGCATATCTTCTAATGAGAGTCTGGTTTACAAGTAATTATATAATACAAACTTTTAGTCTTTTATTAATTGACATAACGTTTTGGGGCATTTTTGTAATATGAGAACTACCTTGAATTCTTTTCCTTGGGTGATAATTGGGATAAAACGGCAAAATAATGTGATGTTTTTAATATAACATCAAGAATGGAACTGGGGCACCTGGGTGGTTCTGTTAAGCATCTGACTTTGCCTCAGATCATGATCTTAGGGCCCTAGGATCAAGCATGTGTTGGACTCTGCACACAGCAGGGAGTCTGCTTGTCCTTACCCCTCCCCCTGCTCCCTTGAGCACGTACTCACTCTCTCAAATAAATAAATAAGATCTTTAAAAAGAAAAATGGAGGGCAGCCCAGGTGGCTCAGGGGTTTAGCGCCACCTTCAGCCCTGGGTGTGATCCTGGAGACCTGAGATCGAGTCCCACATTAGGCTTCCTGCATGGAGCCTGCTTCTCCCTCTGCCTGTGTCTCTGCCTCTCTCTCTGTGTGTGTCTCTCATGAATAAATAAATAAAATCTTTAAAGTAAATAAAATAAAAAATAAATAAAATAAAAATAAATGGAGCTTAAGAAAGCTGACCTCTCTTCAATGTATGAATTCAAGATGACAGTAAATCTTTTCTTCTTTGAAAGGTTTCAGAATTTTTGCCAGAGAGATTTGCAGAGCAGCTAATTCGTGTATACTGTAAGAAGACTGATGCAAACACATTGTTTGCTGTGAAACAACATTTCGTTCATTGGTGCTTAATCAGAGACTTCACCAAGCCGCAGGTAGGTGGTTTATTAATCACTTGCTTTGCACATTTTTTGATTTTTAAGTAAAAACCAAAGGCATCTTTACTTCCCTCTGAAAAGTTCTCAAATTACAGTCATTTGGTTATTTTGGGGAAAAAAATGTTTTCCACTTTAAGCTTTCCTTTTTTTTTTTCTTTTTTAAGCTTTCCTTTTAAAATGCTTGACTCTATGTCAACTAGCAGTGTCTTCCTACACCAATTGTGAGTGGGTATCCTGTTTATCATTATTATCCTAATACTAAAAGTTCACAATGGTGAACATGTGATAGTACTTTATAATGTTCTCACCAGTTGTCTGCACTCTTCCCAGCGAGCTAGGAAATGAGTCATAGTGTCCTTATCTTTCAGAAAAGGTTACCAAAGCTGAGTAGTTAAATTGTTTAAGGCCACATACAAGTGATAATAAGTTTTCTAATTTATTTCACACTCAGCATTCCTAAAACTGTAAACTATTTAAATTGTCTAACATAGGGATGTCTGGGTGGCTCCGCAGTTGAGCATCTGCCTTCGTCTCAGGGCATGATCCTGGGCCCAGGGATTGAGTTCCACATCGGACTCCGTGTGAAAAGCCTGCTTCTCCCTCTGTCTGTGTCTCTGCCTCTCTGTGAATAAATAAAATCTTTATAATAAATACATAAATAGCATAGAATAAGACAATGGAGAGGAAGAGGAGCTAAATTGTAGTTGAGAATCCTATAGTGAATGTTGTTAAAGTTGTCCCTTACTGGCCTAGATATGGCAGGTGCCTGGCACAGAGAAAGTGGCTATTTGATATTTGTTGACTGTCTGAATAAAATAATTGACAGGCAAGTGGGAAGCTGTGTTCTACTTCCTAGCCCAGTACTCTCTCCCACAACACCATATCTGCCTTCCCCCACCCTCCCATGCATTGTGTGCTGAAGGAAACAACAATGAAGGAGCAGCCCAGTAGTTGGTACTTTATCAAGTGCCAAAAAGAATGATCAGATGAGTTGTGTTAGGATTCTAAGAGTTAAGAGAGCTGTCGGAAAGCCTTTCGAAGAAGGGATTCTACTAGATCCGTTAGGCTGGATTGTGTTTGGTTGAGCAGCAGGGAAAGAGGTGGACATAATTGGCAATGGGAGTGACCTGGTAGTATGAAACTGGAACAAGTGGAGTGTATTTGGGGGCCATGAAGAGACCTGCTGCATGGACAGAGAATTCTTACTATTGAGTGGGGAGAGGTTAAATGGGAAGAATAGACTAGATTATGGAGAACTTTGGATAATTGGCTAAGAAAGAAGACTTCTTATGAACAGTGGGGAAGTAATACCTTGTGTGCTATAATTACTTCTGTATTCGTTATCTCCAACTAGGAAGAAACCCATGGGCACGAGGAAGTGTGTCTTTGTCTTAGGTACGGTAGCACCCAAGGAAACTAAACCACTGATTAAGAAAGAAAACTCTAACTGCAAATGGATTAGAACTTGGAGAGGCTAGAAGTAGAATGACAAGAGGCTGTTGAAGTTCAGCCATCTGGCAGTAACTCCTTTAAAACTAGATACATTCTCTCATTGAATAAGGATTTTTGCCAGGTCCTATGTTAGGTACCAGAGATGGAACAGTACCTAAGACAGAAATAGTTCCCAAGGATCACACTCTGGTTGGGGATAACAGACACATAAGTAAATAATAATTATTGTGGTGTGGTAAGTGCTTTGGGGTAGGGGGCAGTGTGCAGAGTCTTAGAGGAGCCAAAACGGGAAGGATTTAAGCCATACTTGGTTGGTTGGGAAAAGCTTATTTTAAGAAAGACTTAGAAGCTGAGACCTGAAGGATAGTTGAGTGGGTAAAGGTGGGTAAAGGTGGAGGCAGGAGGCCAGAAGATGAGTGAGAACATGGTGCTTTTAGGGGAGAGGTCCAGGAGATTTTGCATAGTCCTCTAGGCCTAGGGCAATGGAAGCCATTGAAGTGTTTTAAGCAGGAGAGTGACATTCAAGTTTGTATTTATGAAATTCACTAGAGTTGAAATTAGAATGGGTAGAAATAAGTGTGCTCGATAGAAATAGAGAGGAGTTTAAAGGCAAATGATGTCTTTGAACTAGAAGGGTCTTCCAAATATGAGTCCCTCTCTCTGTGTCTCTTATGAATAAATAAATAAAATTGTTAAAAAAATAATTGGTATTTTCAAAAATAGAAAAATAGAGTTGTGTTTTCTGAAAGTGTATGAAGGGAGAGGGTCAGAACTGAGCAGTGAGCGTGCTACTTCTGGCCATCTTTGAAAAGAGTAGGTCTGGGATTCCTGGGTGGCTCAGCAGTTTAGTGCCGGCCTTCAGCCCAGGGCGTGATCCTGAAGTCCTGGAATCGAGTCCTGCATTGGGCTCCCTGCATGGAGCCTGCTTCTCCCTCTGCCTGTGTCTCTGCCCCTCTCTCTCTCTCTTCCTGTATCTCTCATGAATAAATAAATAAATAAAATCTTTTAACAACAACAAAAAAAAGAGTAGGTCTGATAGCTTTTCATATGTAGGACTGTGGTGTTCCTAATTTGATCCAAGCACAGAGCATATATATAATTTGGGGTTTCCCAAGAGTCTAGAAGCAATCTAGAAGCAATCTGTCTGCAAGACAAGGATTTGTGCACCTGAGGATTTCATTCAGAATTATGAAAACTGGCCTTTCTTTGTTCCTGGTTTTTCTTTTCTTAACAGGATGGTGATGTGGTGGCCCCACTTATAACACCTCGAAAAGCGGAGTGGAATAACATGGATTCAGCCCAGAGCCCAGATCACTTCCGAGAAAGGTCCAAATTTAAACTCCGGCTTTTTCAGGATGACTCAATGTGAATGTTTGCAACCATTTGTTTACATAAAGCTCTTTTCCCTGTCCCCCAACAGTATTAACTAGTGTAGGGAATTTGGTCGTGGAGTTCTACAAATTTTAGTGATAACTAGTGCTTTTTGTATTTTGAATGTACACATATGCTGAAGTATTTTTATCCAAAGAAATGAAAGGCATTAGACAAATCTTGCTATACATGCTATGGAAAGTGTTACCCATTTTAACCCTAACTAAAGTCTTTCTCTTCTAGTAGTCTTATTTTCTTACAATAACAAAAAAAAGTTTTTTTATGTACTCTGAATTCTTATGACATATGATTGTTGTTTTTTTTTAAGTTTGGAAATGAGAGAAGGTGCACATTGGAATTTAAAATTGGGACTATCATAAACAGCTATGGTTAAGAACAAAACAAAAAATCTTAGCCTCTTGAAGGACGTGCCATCACTTCAAATTTGAGGACAATTCTTTTTTTTTTTTTTTTTTTTTTTGAGGACAATTCTTCTTAAGTGATCGAAATGTTAGTGAAAGGCCTTTCCTTACCCTTTTAGCTAGGTTGGACTAAATGGTAGGAAATGAGGACCTTCAACTCCTGAGTGAGAGGCCTGATTAATTTATTGAAAAGATCTGAGGGCTCTGGTCTCCCCTGAAGTGGGACATAAGACTGCCTCTGAAGGGACCTCTACCCTCTGTGGCAGAGGAATCCCCCAAGCCAGGCTGTTCCCTGGGTCAGTTGCAGCCCCAGACCTGGGCAGTTTCTTTCTCCTGAATACTTGCTTCCCATATCCCGAGGTCTTTGTCACTATCACTGGTTTGGCCTGGAGAAGGCTCCCTTCCAACCTTCCATCTGAATTTCCCTTGTAAACTGATCAGAGGTTGTCACAGAAGCCATTCTTGGGGCTATTCAGAGCTGGGATTTTGTTTTTGCTTGTTCAGTGTGCATTTTATGGGTTTCAGCGCAAAGATGGAGCTTGCTGAGATGAGATGAGTGATTATCCCTACAATTCTGAGTTACCCTTTGTAGCCCAGTATTCCCCCACGCTTGTTCTTTACCTTGCAGTGGAGTAGGCACCACTGTGGTTGAGCAATTCGGTGCAAAGGGCACCCACCCCCACCTCCATATACCTACAATTAATTGCCTGTTCTATAGAACTTTACCAAGAATAAAGTCTGGAGTTAGAGCCAAAGCTGGTGGCAACCAAAGGATCCTGTAGATGCAGGGCAGTGGAGAATGGGAGTCATAAGCCCTTTACATCCTAAGCTTTGACACTCCCTTACAAAAGCCTTCATGGCAGGCCAGGATTGGGGACCCAGCCCTGACTCTGGGCAAGAGCAATTGGGAGGAAGGAAGGAACTCAGACCACAGCAGCAGTTATCCAGTCTTAGGAGTGCTGCTACCTTCTACTATGTAACCAGGTTCTGTTCTGTTGATACTAGGCTGAAAAATATTAGGAGTGTCTGCCATTCTGTATTACCTCCACCACCCTCCTCCATCCCCCAGTAGATGATCAGGAGTTGACCCTAATTCATGGGAGGATAATTAAAACCCGTCCCACTTCCACCATAATTTTATGTGGGTGAGATGTGTCCACATGTGGGCTCCTAGAAGCACAAATGAAGTCAGCCATGGTACGGGTCATATCTGTGTTGGCCAAGCTTCCTCTAAAACATTCAGTGGGGGAGCTAGAGGGCTAAGACTTAGCGTACCCAGACCCAAGGTCAAGAATGTAATGTTTTTCTGCTAATACTGTTTTTATTTCTGTAACTTCTATCTTTAAATCATTGTGGTTTACTCTGGAATTTTATGATTTCAATATTGTGTCATTGTGCTAAGAAATAACTTGAACTACTTTGTTTGCATCCTTTACATATAAGTCAGCTGCACTTTATGCTCTTTGCAACTGTTTTAATGATCAGAAACATGTACCATTTACAAGGTTAAATTTTTCTTAAACACCTTCTCTATTTGTATAAAAACTGAGATTTTTAACAACTTAACCTCTAGAGTTACTGAACTATTTTCACCTTGAGAATGTAAGTAGAACTGCGAGTTTAAGTGGTTGGTTACTTCATTTGGGCGAGGGAAACAGCTGCAATAAAGCTTCATGAATGTATCTCCATCTTGAAACCAAAAGTCTTTTCCTTATTGATGTCCTCTCACACTTGTGTGCCTAATCAGGACCCTTTTGTGCAAAGGAAATGTTTCTAGGAATCTACCAGATGTTTCTGACTATGTCCACGCTATGTTCAGTTTGCAGGAGAGGAGATGATATTTAGCAGGACTTACTTGGTTTTCTGGCAGGAGGCAAGCATTGTCACAGGAAGGGATATGGATGTTTTTTCATTTCCTGAGCTCTTTTGTCAGGAAACATCTCTTTCCTCCTTTTAACCTGCCCTAGGTCTGACCCCACCTACAGAGATTCAGCTTCTTTATCCAAATAGGTATATTGTTCATTTGCTGCTTTCATATCTTCCTTGTGAAATTAGAGATTTGTAAGCACCCAGCACACTGGTGGCAGACAAGAAGTGTTCAATGTACTAGAAAAGGAAAGATGCTACTGAAGTCTATTAGTTTCACCAGTTGAGTCCAGGTGGTTTGATAGTATTAAGTTAAAATGATTTCTAAAACATACAGAATAGGGATCCCTGGGTGGTGCAGCGGTTTAGCGCCTGCCTTTGGCCCAGGGCGCGATCCTGGAGACCCGGGATCAAATCCCATGTCGGGCTCCCAGTGCATGGAGCCTGCTTCTCCCTCTGCCTATGTCTCTGCCTCTCTCTCTCTCTCTCTCTGTGACTATCATAATTAAATAAAACATACAGAATAGAATCCCATTTTTATTTTTATTTTTATTTTTTTTATTTATATTTATGATAGTCACACAGAGAGAGAGAGAGGCAGAAACACAGGCGGAGGGAGAAGCAGGCTCCATGCACCGGGAGCCTGATGTGGGATTCGATCCCGGGTCTCCAGGATCGCGCCCTGGGCCAAAGGCAGGCGCCAAACCGCTGCGCCACCCAGGGATCCCTAGAATCCCATTTTTATAAGATACACACACACACACACACATATCTCCATGGAAAATTATCTGGAAAGGTATATATGAAAATGAAAATGTTAATGTTTTGGGGGTGGTTGAATTTTAGGCAATTTTAAATTTTTTTAAGTCTTTTGTTTTTCTACAATAAACATGTATTAGTTGTATAATTCCTAAAAAGAAATTTCAGGGGGTGCCTGGCTTGCTCAGTGAAGCATGTGACTCTTGATCTCAGGGTCCTTTGTTCAAAATCCTATGCTGGGCATGAAGCTTACTTTAAAAAAGAAATAAATAAAAAGAAATTTCATCAGGGACTTTGTGCTGCTCAGATGAGGTGTGAATACCTTTCACTCCTTAGAGTCACCTCTCCAGGAGAACATTATTTGCTTCCATGCCTGACTTGGGTCCCCAGGCCACAGAGAGGTATGGTCACAGCCAGTCTTCTAGATTTTGGAGAAAATGGGCAGCGCTCTCTAAAGAGGGTCTAGATGGCATTCATGAGCAGGTCTGAGCATTTGTTGCTTTAGGAAGCTGTCCACCATGGGGACATCAGCTCAGGATCCAGGCCTCCAGTTCCTTGATGCAGAACTGCTCCTGCCGGGCCAGCACCTCATTGTTGAAAGTTGCACAGGGGTGGCTTCCCCCATGATACAAGTCTTCATCCAACCACAGCCCAAACTGGCCACTAAAGAGAAGAGGAAAATCTTGGCATGACTCAACTCCTGGATGTTGACCTTCCAGGTCTACACCACCAACCAGCCTTTGGCTTCACCATGACCACAGCTCAGTTTTGTCTGTTTAATCTTCCTTTAAACCAATTTATCCAGATTATTGGGAACTCCACATGTTGTTCCCCCATAGGATTTGGAGCACTTTTTTTTTATAGTTAAGTGATTTCAATAAATATATACATTGGTGCAACCATCACCACAATCCAGTTTTAGAACATGTGGAACATTTTAAAGATGGCAGTGCTTAACCGAAGGAGTGAATCTTCAGGCATGGACTCAGCCCAAAAACTACTTCAGAAAGCATCCACTCTAATCCCCTCATTTAATGGCAAACCAGGCTGGGGCTGGGAAGTGGGTTACTGCAAATCAGCAATGGCTGGTGTGTTCTGTGCCACACTCAGTAGAGGCTCTTCAGACAGCTGGGAGGGCAAGGAACTTGCCTGGTACTGCTTTCATCTTTGCCTTCAAGATAAGATTTATTCTGCCTGAATGTGGAGGTTTCACCAGGAGTAAGGCTAACTTTTTCTTCCTAATACACAGGCACGCATGCGCGCACACACTTGCACCAGGTTCCTGGGCAGATGCCTGGCCTTCCTCCAGTGAGCGGTTTCCTGATCTAGCCTCCCATCCCTTGACTTGCCTCAGACAACCATGTGGAGGAATGCTGTTCTCCAAATCACATACATTCACACAAAGCTGTCATCAACCTAAACACTTTGGAGGATGATCCCCTGCCCCCCTCCCTCAACCCCACCCCTCACTCCACCCCCCTTCTGTCGCTGCTGATGTTGAAGGGAGAAGCCTGGAAGTTTACCACCAGCCTCATCTGGGGCAGCCTAGCCCAGCATTTCCAGATGGGAGAGAGACCAGAACACAGACTACCCCGACTCCAGACTTGGGGAGGACGGAGCCACGCACCTGCCACTGCCCATCATCAGTGAATCCAAGTCTCCTTTCACAAAGAAAGAATTGCTTCCTGTCCACTTAAAGACCTGGGATGACAGAAAAGGCTGGGTTATCGGGTGTGTCGTGCCCTTGCAGTCTGACTCCACACCACTGGGTGGCAGTGTGGTGGAGGGAAGGAAACATCCAGCTCCAAACTCCACTGTCAGGAAGTACCCTGGCTCCTGATTCTGGAAATTTCTTCTGTCCTCCCCGGAGTTTACCTCCTCTTGCTTTCTAGTCTGAGTTCCCACAACCCCAAAGCCCCTATGTTCTAGAAGTAGACCAGAACTCTCCGCAGCATCCTGCTTCCAAAGCTGGAGGGAGGAGAAGGTCCAGGTCAGGAGCTGGACCCTGATTCTGCCACAAGCTGTTTCCCATTTCGCTGGAGCATGCCCATTTCCCGATGCTGCCTCATACTCTGGTCCTTAGCAAATCTTGTGGCTCCACCCCAAAGAGACTCTCCGACTACCCTCATTCCTGCCCTGTCCATCTCCACTTGTGCTCACCCAGTCCCCACCACACTCCTCGCTTGCTCACAGCCTCCTTATGCATCCCTGCTTCCCCTGTGACCTACCTGCCCACAGCCCCTCCCCACACTGCAGTGTGACCTGCTCTGACCCCTGCTTTCCTCTGACCTCTTCTCTCCCTCCTTGACCACTTCGCTACACTGGCCTTGTTATGCTTGGGACACCCAAAGCTATTTCCACTTTAGGACCTTCACAGTAGCTGATCCCTCTACTGAGAATACCCTTCCCCGCAGATCCTGAAATGGCCCACTTCTCATCTTTCAGCCTGAATGTCATCCCAGAGAAGCGTCCTGGATCACCCTGTTTAAAGTAGCCCTTCCTCCTAGGCCTTGTTTCTTTTCCGCAGCATTTACCACTCTTTGAGAACTGTGTTCATATGCCAGCACTTCACTGCCTGTGCCTCTAACATGTAAGCTCTGGGGGCTGTGTTGGTTCCCAGCAATATTCCCAAGACATAATATAGATGTCTGTTGAATGAATAAATTATTCAAGAGTCATTCAGCTAATAAAAAATATTTTTAGAGGGCTACAAGAGTATAGCATAATTGCATTATTTTAGAGGGCTACAAGAGTATAGCATTATTGCCCGTAATTAGTTGTTTAAAAAAATGCTATGGGGACCCAGGTGTCCCAACCATGGCGTTTTTAGCAAGAAAATAAGACTAATACAAAATTAGTCCTGGGCTCAGAAGAGATGAGATAATATTAACAAGTGACCATGAAAAGACAGAGCCATTCAATTTCTTCTCTACTTTCCTTGAAGAATGTGACCTTCAAACTTGAGGGAGTAAGATAAACGTTGCTGCTACAGAGACTCTGTTCATAGCACTATTTGGAATCGTCCTCAAGGAGCAATTGGTAATTCCTGAAGAACACAAGAGGTGCCAAGAGACCAAAGATAGGCAAAGATCACTCAATTAAAAAAAAAAAGATTCCATAACAGGAAGTTGGGAAGACAGCCCCTGTAAAAATAATTCATTTCGTTCAACTTTTTTTTTTTTTTTTTTTTTTAGCATTTAGTACCAGTCGCTGTTTTATGTACTGGGTAGAATGGTGAATTTAACAGACAAAAATTCCTGCCTTCATGGGATTCCCATTCTAGTAGGTGGAGGTGGATAAGTTAAATAGTATGTTAGGAGGTGATAAGTGCTAAGTATAAAAAAGTAGAGAAGGACAAAAAGGATTCCCAAAGAATGGAATGTTGTCAATGTAAATTGGTTGGTCACAGATGGCCTCTCTGAGATGATGACATTTGAATAGAATCAGCAGTAGCACTGCCTTTAGCCCAGGGCCTGATCCTGGGGACCCAGGATCGAGTCCCATGTCAGGCTCCCTGCATGGAGCCTGCTTCTCCCTCTGCCTGTGTCTCTGTCTCTCTCTGTGTGTCTCTCATGAATAAATAAATAAAATCTTTAAAAAAGAATCCTAAAGGAGGTGAGACCTGAGCCATGGGATCCAGTGGAAGGCATTTGAGGCAGAACAGTGTATGCAAAGGTCCTGAGGCAGAAGCAGGCCTGCATGTTTCAGGACTGGCTCAGAGCTCATTGTAGCTAGAGGAGAGTGAGGGAAAGGAAAAATAGCAAGAAACAACATAAGAGAGATATGGAAGATGTAGGGCCTTGTAGGTTATTATATTTTTTTAAAGATTTTTTTTATCAGAGATGGCATCAGCTGGGGGGCGGCGGCAGGCAGGAGTGGGTGAAGAGAGGGAGAAGCAAGCTCCCTTCTGAACTGGGAGCCTGACATGGGGCAGGATCTCAGGACCCCAAGATCATGACCGGAGCCCAAGGCAAATCCTTAACCAACTGAGCCACAGAGGTACCCTGGGCCTTGTAGGTTATTATAAAGACTGCCTGGGGCGGCCTGGGTGACTCAGTGGTTTAGCACCTGCCTTCGGCTCAGGTCCTGATTCTGGAGTCAAGGGATTGAGTCCCACGTCAGGCTCCCTGCATGGAGCCTGCTTCTCCCTCTGCCTGTGTCTCTGCCTCTCTCTCTCTCTCTCTCTCTCTTTCTCTCTCTCTCTCATTAATAATAAAAATTTTTTTGATTAAAAAAAATAGGGGATCCCTGGGTGGCGCAGCGGTTTGGCGCCTGCCTTTGGCCCAGGGTGTGATCCTGGAGACCCGGGATCGAGTCCCACATCGGGCTCCCAGTGCATGGAGCCTGCTTCTCCCTCTGCCTGTGTCTCTGCTCTCTCTCTCTCTCTCTCTCTCTCTCTCTCTCTGTGACTATCATAAATAAATAAAAATTTTAAAAATAAATAAATAAATAAAATAAAAAATAAAGACTGGCCTAGTGCCTGGGTGGCTTAGCAGCAGTTGGATATCTGCCTTTGACTCAGGTCACGATATTAGGGTCCTGGAATCGAGTCCCATGTGGGGCTCCTTGCTCAGTGGGGTGTCTGCTTCTGTCTCTCCTTGCTTGTGCTCTCTCTCAAATAAATAAAATCTTAAAAAAAAAAAAAATACTGGCTTTTCTCCAAGAAAGGAAGCCATTGGCAGCTTGGAGCCAAGAAGTGACATGCTCTGACTTACCTTTTATTCATTTATTGTTAAAGATTTTGTTTATTTATTCATTTATTTATGAGAGACACACAGAGAGAGAGAGGCAGAGACACAGGCAGAGGGAGAGGCAGGCTCCATGCAGGGAGCCCAATGCGGGACTCGATCCCAGGTCTCCAGGATCATGCCCTGAGCCAAAGGCAGATGCTCAATCGCTGAGCCACCCAGGTATCCCTGACTTACCTTTTAAGAGGAACACTAGCTATTGTGATGACTGAGGTGTAAGCAGGGAGACCTATTAGGTGGTTACAGCAGGAACAAGGACAAGTAGCAATGGTGGCTTGAACCAAGTGACAGCAAAGGACATGGTGAGAAGTGGTGACTTCTGGATATAGACAAAGGGCAGAGCCATTAGGGCTCATTGACAACTCAGGTGTGGGGTGTGATGGAGAGGAGTTAAAGACCCCAACATTTTTGGTCTCAGTGGTAGGAAAGTTGGAGGTGCCATTAACTTCATTGCGGAAAATGGCAGGACGGGCAGATTTTGTGGGGGAAAGTCAGGAGCTCAGGTTGGGACCTGGGAGGCTTAAAATGCCACATGCTTGCAGTCCAAGCGGAAACAGGGTAGTAGTTGGATATATGTCTCTTGGGTTCCTGAATGGGCATTGTCTTCTTTTCAATTACTCCACCTTTGTGCACGCCCCAAGAAGACTACTCCCTACGCCCTTCATCACCTGGTGATCTTGTTTGTCCATCAAGACCCAACTCAAGAAGCTCCTCCTCTAGGAAGTCTCCTTTGATCATCTCACCCCTTTCATATAGGTGCTCCTCCTTGGAGTTGCTTCCACAGCACCTATAGCTCTATACTGTGATCATCTCTCTTCTGCGAGCCCAAGAGCATCTCCATCTGTCATTTAGAGAGGTAGTGTAGTGCCGTGGCCAAGTTCAAGCGCCAGGGCCTGTTTCTGCATCTCATCCTCCCCACTGACTAGCTGTGTGAGGTTAAGCAAGTTACTTAACTTCTCTGTGCTTCTGCCTCCTCAACTGTAAGATGGGGCTGATAATAGTATGTACCTCATAGGAATGTTGTCATGATTAAATGCGCTAATTTGTGGAAGTCTCAGAATAGTGCCTGGCGGGTGGTAAACTAGTACAGTTAGCTGCTACTATTTCTATATGTCGTAAAAGTAGTGTGCTTCGTGCCAAGTGCTCGGTCGTTTTATTCAATAAATAACTCCGAGATGGAAAAGCTTTAGATGGGAGATGCTGGGGACTGTTCCCCTCCCTCCTTCAAAAGCCCTGCTCTCTGGCAGCAAGCACCATCTGACTCCCCCACTGTCTTGTCTCTGTCACCCACCCATCTCCATGTCACCAATCACCATGCACTGGAGGCTTGAGCTCTGGCTCACCATCCTTCCCTCCTTCCTAATTCCTGCCACTGTCCTTGGTGAATTTCGCCACCCACACGGACCCATCCCCTGCCTGCCATCATCCTTTCCTTTTTTTTTTTTTTTTTTAAGATTTTACTTATTTATTTATGAGAGACACACAGAGAGAGGGAGAGACACAGGCAGAGGGAGAAGTAGGCTCCCTGTAGGGAGGACGATGAGGAACTTGATCCCAGGATCCTGGGATCATGACCTGAGCAAAAGGCAGATGCTTAACCACTGAGCCACCCAGGTGCCCCCCATCCTTTCCTTTTCCAATCCAGGGGTGTTCTTACCCCCACCCCAGCCACTGTCTCTTGTGTTCACACCCGGGAATCTGTCCTTACCAGTCTGTTTCCAATGTCCCTGTCTCATATCTTATATTCCAACACATTGCTCAATGGGTGTCGTTATTGCAAGTCTCTGACCTCAAAGCCACTTCTCAACTGTTGTTATCATCTTCGTTTCATTGTCCTCCAGCCTCCCCGGCTCCCCTTCCCTACCGATGCAGACGTCAACCTCCGCTCCCCTCTGTCCCTCTGTCCAACCAGCTTGGCAAAAGCCCAGTCACTCTCTCCCATGCCTGAACTCAAGGAGCCGAATGTAGCTGGAGGGATACGCATGCCCAGGGGACTGGCTTGCCTTTAGACAGACCTCCAGGTGACCCTGTCCTTCTGTTTCTCTGATAGGCCTACCTCTCCACTCCCATGATGATTTGATACCTTTTCTCTGCTCAACCCTTACATTGTCTGCTCTGACCTCACTCTTAGCTGATGACCTCAGCCCATACTTCATAAGGCTGAAGTCACTGGATGTGTCTGTCTTTATTTTCCTACCTGTACACCCACAGATCTGTTGGCACTTGGACAGACTTCTTGTCTGTACAGCCTGCATCGGGTGAGCCGTACCCCTCTTCCTTTACAAGCCAGTCTGTAGTTGCCAGGAACCTACTGAGCATTTTAAGAAATGAAGATGGGGGCGCCTGGGTGGCTCAGTGGTTGAGTGTCTGCCTTTGGCTCAGGTCGTGATCATGGGGTCCTGGGATCGAGTCCCACATCGGGTTCCCCACGAGGAGTCTGCTTCTCCCTCTCCCTATGTCTCTGTCTCTCTCTCTGTGTCCCCCATGAGTAAATAAATAAAATCTTAAAAAAAAAAAACAAAAGAAATGAAGATGGGCCGGCCAAGGGGGATGTGCTGCCCACCACTGCCCTGTCATATTCCCTCTGTGGAAAGATGGAGGGATATGAGGCACCCCAACATGGGGAATAGAGCTAGGGGCCACTGGGACCTCAGGATCTTTGGTATAGTCCTCCCCCCCCCCACCCCAGAAGGCTGGGAATATCACCTTTAGCTGTGGGGCGAAGGAGAAGAGGAAGGTCTCTCCAGTACCGTAGAAGCCTTTGCTGAGTCGAATAGCTGAAGAGGAGAAGGCCCCGAACATCTGGAAATAGAAGAACTTGCTGTTGTAGCTGGAAGGGAGTGGATATCCTCTGGCAAACCTGCTCTCCAGGCTTAGTAATACAGACTCACCTAGAGGGGCACCCCGGGGGTCTGGGACAGACCTGGGGCATAGGGAGGGCTGCATAGGCCCATCAATATGTGTCCTTTCCCTTGACACTCCCCAAGGAAGAACTCTTGCTGGTGTCCTCCTACTTTTTCTTAAATATACTTCTTTTGTAAAAGTAATCCTTGTAGAAAGGTATTAGAAGTTATAGACAAGAAGAAAGAAACACTAAACCCTTTGCAATTCCCCCTCTGTTCCCCAGGGTAACTCTTCTTAATATATTTGTGCATTTCTTTCCAGCATCTTTAATGCCAGTGTATATATTACACAGAAAACCAGATCCTATAGTACACCTGGGTTTGTGGGTTTTTTTTTTCTTCAAGTTTTACTTATTTAAGTAATCTCTACACCCAAGATGGGGCTCAAACTCACGACCCTGAGATCAAGAGTCACATGCTCTTCCAACTGAGCCAGCCAGGTGCCCTGTACATCTGTTTTGTAAGCTGCTTCCTCCCTTCACTTTTCTTTTTAAAAGTTCAAACATACAGAAAAGTAAAAGCACGGTACAGATAACCTCCGTGTAGACTCAAAACTGTAAATGTGTTCACCATATTTACTTTCTCTCTTCTTCTATTTTTTGCTGTTCTGTTGGAAAATAATTTGCAGATATTACAACCCTTTTACCCCTAAATAGTTCAACTCCTAAGAATGGGGATTTTCTCACGTATGATCACAATTCGACCATCTCACCTCAGAAAATTAACAGCAATTCCATAATATCTAATATCCAGTTCTTTTTTTCTTTAAGATTTTATTTATTTATTTATTCATGACAGACACAGAGAGAGAGAGGCAGAGACAGGCAGAGGGAGAAGCAGGCTCCATGCAGGGAGCCTGACATGGGACTTGATCCCAGGTCTCTAGGATCATGCCCTGGGCTGAAGGTGGTGTTAAACTGCTGGGCCACCAAGACTGCCCTAATATCCAGTTCTTAATACATTTTCTCCGTTGGCCCAAGAGTACCATTCATATCTTACGCTAAAAACAAGAGCTCGGGCGCCTGGCTCGCTCAATCAGTGGAGCTTGCAACTCTTGATCTTGGGTTAAATCACTCAACTTGGGTTGAGATTACTTAAGAAAACAAAAATTAAGTCTTAAATAAATAAAAACAAAAACTTAACACTTTTAATAGCTGTGGCTCTACATCATTTTTCTTAGCAGCCTTTGGCAATATTTCACTATGTAGCAGAACCATATTTCCCTCAGCCATTCTCTCGCTGTGGGGTACTTGGTGGCTGCAGGTTTTCCCTCTTTTACAGAGTGTGGTGGGGCAGAGGCAGGATCACTGGGAGGCAGCCCTGGGGAGTAGGTTTCAGCCTAATATAAAGAGTAACATCCAAAAAAAAAAAAAAAAAAGAGTAACATCCTCATAGTCAGCAACACTCTGCCAAGGAAGGGACTCCATCCTGAAGAAGTGAGCTCCCCGACCTTGAGGAGGACGGTCCTTGATCAGCATCTTGAAGATGGAGGAGCTCCTGTCCACATGAGGTTCCTCAGGGACCCTTGAGATCTCTCCCAGCTCTAACACATTCCTCTCATGGAAGAGCAGTTGAAGCTAGCTGGCCCCTGTCCAGAGAGCCTGGGCCCCATTGGTGAGACCACATGGATTTGAGACAGCGCCCTCCCAAGGTCCCTGCTGTAAAAGGTGGGCGCTTCCCGGGGCTGCCTCCTCACTGTCTGGCTTTCACTCTTAGTCTCTCAGATCTGTTCTCCCACCAGCAGGGGGATGTTTTCAAAGCACAAATGGATCATTAAGGTGTAGTTGCCCCACATAAATTGTCTTCCCAGTTGACTATTTGCTTCCCCTCAGGCCCCACCTCCCTATTAGGCCTCTAGCTCCAAGAGGGCTGGAACCCCTTCTGTCTGACCTGGTTCTCATCCACATCGAAGCTGGCACATGGAAGATGCATAGTATGTATACAAGTGTCGAACGGATGAATTAGGGAATGAAGGAAGGAAGGAATGACTGAGTGGGGATGGTTTCAATGTCATCCTCAGCGTCCATTATAAGTGACAGGCTATGGCCTCTGCCTCTTGTCCCTGAGGCTGCCTTGGGGCTGTGGCCCAGCTCACCTGACCATCCTGGTCCTTTAGCACCAGCAGCACCGGCCCGCTGTGGCCTTCCATCTGCCTGTACAAGCTCCGCAGGCTGAAGCCATCTCTCGATGTTTGGAAGGCCAGGCTCCAGAGATGTCCAGTGACTCTTGGGGGGAGGTGGAGGCTGAGCTAGGAATAGGGCTGAAGGTGAGCGAATGATCCTTGTCCCCCCACCCCATCCCTTGTTGCTTCCACTCTGTCCTCAGGGTGCCACAAAGAATGAGGTTGAATAGGCCGCACTCACCCAGCATGGTGCTTTATGGGTGGCAGAGGAGTTTACTGTTTCCAAGGGCCAGTTAGGAGCCCTCAGAGAGAGGGATTGTTAGTCCCATTTTACAATTGAGGAAAACAAGGCTCAGGGAGGTGAAGCAACTTGCCTAGAGTCCACACCGGGAGTAAGCAGCAGAGCCAGGATTTGAATCAAGGTCAGGTCTCCCTCAGGACTCTTTCCCCTTGATAACCTTGGTCCCTAGAGGCTGGAGAATAGATGAGGTGCTGAATCCCTACCCCTATTCCTCCCTACTTCATCCTTCCACCGCCACCATAGGTTTGGGATGTAGGAGGAATGAGCCTAGGGTGTCCCTGGACCTGGCTGGGGTAGGGAAGGAGCAGGGGACCCTTAGGCTCCTGGCACTGTGCTCCAACCTGCCTAATCTCCGAGGGTCCGAGAACCTGGCTGGCTTCTGCCAGCTGGGGCTCCACAGGATCTTCAGGAGCAGGAGCTGAGACTGAGGTTGGAGCTGGGGCTGTCTTCTCTTCCTCTTCCTCTTCCTCATCCTCACCCTTCTCTACAGATAAAGCATCTTCCACCTGACTGGGCTATGAAGATACAAAGAGGCCTGGTAAGTCGAGGCTCGAGGAGACACCAGTTCCCATGTCTCCAGAGCACAAGAGCCTGGGCTGCCTCATCACCCCCACTCAGACCCCTGCAACCACCAGCCCAGCCAGGGGAGGCTGGTGCCCTGACCGACAAGACCACCCTGGCCCCTGCCAGCTGGAAGTCACAGGTACCCATGTCCATCAGATGTGGCCATGGACTCTGTGGTTTGTCTGGCTGCCTGCTCTAGATCCAGAGTGGGTGCCAAGGATCAAGTTCTAAGCTCAGGGGCAGAAGAGAAGGGCAGGTGGCAGCCTGGCCCAGCCCTGAGAGCTGCAACTGTGTGCATCTGTACTTGAAACAATGATAATAATGTCAATAATCATAACAATACTAACACCCATAGTGGCCAATGCTGATCAGCACATTCTTAACCAGGCCTGGCTGAGCGCTTGCTGTGCATGACCTCCCTGAATTTTCCCAAGAATCCTAAGAACATGTTCCTTACTATCCTTATTTTACAAAGAAAGAAAATGAGGGCAGAGGCTTCTGTCAGTCAAGGGAGACAAGTGTGAAGCAGCTGAGAAAGCACATGCAGGTTTGTGTTAGATGTGTGATCGTCCATGTGAAGGTGTGTGTCGGCTTCAAATAGACTTGTGTTGGCAAAATCAATGTGAGAAGGTGTTGAGTAACTTTGTGTGTTTGCCTGTCAACGTGTTTATGAATGTGAGTTGGGATTGTATAAATATGTGTGTGTGTGTCAGGTGGATGTGTGTTGGTTTATGCCTTCATTCAGTTGAGCTTCCACTCTGTACCAGAATGTATGATTGAGGGTGTGTATGTGTGTGTACACGCACCTGCACACAATGACTTGGAGACTTTTCATAAGGAGAGGCCTCCTAGAGAATGAGAAATGAATAGGACATTTCTTTCCTATTCTCCAGGTTCAAGCCTAAGAAGGGGGTCCTAGCTGAGTGGGGCTTCTGGATGGAGCTCCATCTGGCTGGAGACAGGCGTCTGTGCTCTATAGGGTCTCAGGACCAAGGGGTAAGGGGGCAAGGCCCCAGGTTCCTGAACTCTTGAACTCCAGGTCAGCTGGAGAGGGACTTGGAAGGGGAACAAATCACCCATCTATGTCCAATCCTACCCCCTCCCCCCCCCCACCAGAGATCTAGCCTACTCCACCTTTGCTGGCTTGTCCCCCAGCCCAAGTTGGGCCCCTTACCAGCCGAGTGTAACGCCAACGGAGACCTTTCATTCTGTCTGAGCCCGGCGGCTGTCAGTGAGAGTCCTTAGCCCTCCCAGGGGAGGAAGCACTGCTGGTGAGGCCTAGAGATGAGAGGGAGAGGCCTGGGGCACACCCTGCTAGTGCCAGGCCACCCAGCTGCCCTTTGCTCTCTCTCCTGTCACTCCCAAGACTAATCATCACTGGGTAGGTCTGTGAGGTCAGCTACCCTCAGCATTCAAGGCCTCACCTGGAGTTAGCAACTAACACATATTAATCATACATAGTAAATTCTAGCTGTGATTCCATTACATCTCCCTGCCCTTCTGGCAGCTTGGCCTAGGGATTCTGGCCCTTTGGGCAGATGCATAAGCTCCAGGCTGGGGATCTGGAGCCTCTGGTTCTCTCTCTGACCTTGGATAAGTCCCTTGTACCCTTGGGCTTCAGTTTTTCCACATGAAACATGTTAGACCAGATCATCTCAGAGTCTCAGAGGCCCTCACAGTACTCACTGCCAGCAATTCAGTTCCCTCTCAAAGCCAGCAAGTGTATTATAACAGAATTTTTAAAGGAGCCAAGACTAAACCAAAGAACAACAAATAAACAACAACTCCATTAAAAAAATAATCTTCCTTTTTCTAATTTAAAAAGGCATGTATATGATAGAAATTTTGAGAAATCAAAAAAATTTTGAGAAATCTAGAAAAGAATAAAGATACAAAAATATTCATAATTTCATCCCTCAGAGATAAACTCTGAACCCTTAAGTATATTTTTCCAGTTTTTTTCATTTATCATATATATATATATATATATATATATATATATACACACACATATACTTTTATGTATAGTTTTAAAAAGTACCTTTCCACTTAAAAATGAGAATTCTCCAGTGACATTCAGCACCCTTTGAACATGTGATTTCTAATGGCTACATATTGTTTCCTCATAGGATGTATCATTTATTCCTCAACTGTTGGACATTTTGTGTGTTTCTAATTCTCTGTGATTATAAGCAAAATTGTAATGAAATTCCCTGTTCGTAAATCTGATTATATCCTTTATGATAAATTTCAAAAGTTGAATGCTGGATCAAACGTCATACACAGGGTGCCTGGGGGGCTCAGCCAGGTAAATATCTGCCTTCAGCTCAGGTCATGGACTTGGGGTCCTGGGATGGAGTCCCATGTAGGGTTCCCTGCTCAATGAGGAGCCTGTTTCTCTCTCCCTCTGCCCCTCCCCCCAGCTCCTGCTCTCTCTAGCTCTGCCTTTCTTTCAAATAAATAAATAAAATCTTTAAAAAGGTGGGGCCATACACATAGTTCTTTTTTTTTTTTTTAAGTAATATTTATACCCAACATGGGGCTCTATCTCATGATTCCAAAATCAAGTGTTGCGTGTTCCACTGACTGAGCCAGGCAATCACTCCCTCATAGTTCTTTCTTTCTTTTTCTCTTCTTTCTTTCTTTCTTTCTTTCTTTCTTTCTTTCTTTCTTTCTTTCTTTCTTTCTTTCTTTCTTTCTTCTTAAAGATTTTATCTATTTATTTGAGAGAGAGAGAGAGAGCACAAGGAGGGGAAGGAGAGAGACAAGCAGATTTCCCCGTGAGTGGGGAGCCTGACATGAGGCTCAATCCCAGGACCCTGAGACCATGACCTGAGCCAAAGTCAGATGCTTAACCGACTGAGCCACACAGGTGCCCCCATAATTCTTGATAATGTTTCCAACAAGGCTTCCCAGGGCTTAAAGCTGACCCATCTCAATTTATCTTTAGGGAATCTTAGGGTAATATATTTCTGAGCACCAAGTTTTATGACCTTAAATTACAGATAAGGAAATTACCATTCTGAGAGTGGAAGAAACTTATCACAGCCACACTAGTATAACACAGTGGTTACAAGCACAGGCTCTGGGTTTCCTAGGTGGCTCAGTTGGTTGTGTGTCTGCCTTCAGCTCAGATCACAATCTGGAAGTCCCCGGATCAAGTCCTAAGTCTTGCTTGGCCCGGAATCTGCTTCTCTCTCTGCCCCTGCCCTGCTTGTGTGCATGCCCTCTCTTTCTCTCTCAAATAAATAAATAAAATCTTAAAAATCAAAAACAAGTACAAGCTCTGGAGTCAGGGAGTTCAAATCCTGATTATACCACTTCCTTGCTATGTGACACTGGGCAAGTTACTTAACATCTCTGTGCTTCAGCCTCCTCTTCTGTAAAATACTAATAACCACCTAATAGGGCTGTTGTAAGAGTGAAAGAAGATAATGCCTGAGATGCCTGGATGGCTCAGTCAGGCGTCCAGCTCTTGGTTTCAGCTCAGGTCATGATTTCATGGCTCGTGGATGGAACCCCACATTGGGCTTCCCACTCAGCTGGGAATCTGCCTGAAGATTCTCACCCTCTGCCCCTCCCCCTATTTGTGCTCATGCTCTCTCTCAAATAAATAAATCTTAAAAAAAAAAAAAAAAAAAAAAGGATAATGCCTGAAGAACTAGGATGCTAAGTCCAGCCTCCATTCTTCTGCTATCAGTTCGATGAGATAACCCACAGTGCCTGGTGTTCAGTGAGTGTTGGGGAAATGATAGTGCTTATTGCTATTCCCCCAACACCACCTCTGAGAAATTCAGGACTTAAATACCTGACACTTAAATACCCACTCAGTCTCCACCTGGGCTCCTCTGGACAGATGGTCTCTTGGTCACTTAGTAGGGAGAAGAAGTAGCTCAGTGGGGAAGAAAAAGGCAGGAATGGGAAAAAAGTTCTTGCATTGCACAGCCTTGGCTTCTGGCAACCTCCCCCAGCCTGTCCAGCCAGATGGTTCCTTACCGTATCTCCCAGGCTCTCCAGAGAGAGCTACTTCCAGAACCAACTCTTCCACCTGGCAGTCTGTCCGAAGTAGCTTTAGCTTTGCACCCTGGTCCCCTGGCAGTGGCTGGCACCTCTGCCCCAGCCAGGCTCCAGGCGCTCCTCCCCGGCTCTTATACCTGCCCAGAGGGCGTCTGGCCTTGGCCTTATGCCCACTCCCGTTCCAGCTGGGAAGCCTGGCAGGGATTATTGTCCATCAGAAACTCAAATCCCATAAATATACACAAACAAGACCTTGTTACCCTCTGACTTCCAGCTCGGCCCCCACCAGTCCAAAGAGATGGAGGACACTGAACTTCTTGGCTCTTGGACTCCTCTCACCACAGCTACCAGGTACCACCTGGAGCCTGGAGCCCACCATTAGGAACCTTTCTTTATTGGGTACAGATGCTACAGGAAAGGGCAATGCCGTGGGATTCTCCATCAATCACTCCATGCTACAGGGGAAGCCCGAGGCTGGGAGGCAGAGAGAAGCCATCCTGCTCTGCCCTGGCTTGTTTCCCTTCTCTCAGATGGGGTGATGAATCTCTCCTCACTGGCCTGTTGTGACAGTATGTGAGATCACGCACGGGAAGTCCAGTGTTTGGCACACAGTAGGCACTTCGTCCACGGGGGTGTGTTGGGAGGATACTTTTCTGTCCTTGACTCAAAACAAAGTAGGATTCAGTGAATGCTGTGTTGTCAAATCACAGATCCTCAAGTTGGAAGGGGCTTCAGCTAATCCCAGAACAAGCAGTCTCCACCTAGGCCAGTGCCCACTGGAGAATACATCCACCAAGTTGTCTCCTGGCCTCTGCTGGGTGGGTAAACCCCTTGTCTCGGGAGGCCTGCCTCATTCTCACACAACTGAAAGACACCCTCTCTGCTGAGCTTTGTGTTGAGGACCTGAGTCCCAGATATTCTAAGTCCAGGTCTCTTGGGCGATGCCCCCTCCAGGAAGGGTGGGATACAGAAAAGCCTTGTATTATGGGGAAAACAGGCAAGTAAATGGACCTGTTGCCACCTCAAACAGGGCTGTTGCAATATGTGTTTGAATTGTAAACGGTTCAGGGGTCATACATACCTGGCCCTTTTTCCAAACTTATTTCCCTCAGGCTCAAGACCTGAACCACGGGGCACTTTGAGAAGCCAGTGAGATTTGCTTTGCTGTCCCATTCTTTGTTCTCGTGTCCAGGAAAACCCAGAATATGACCTGTCAGGAACACCAATCCAATAATAGGGCCCCTAAAAGCTCCCATGATGGGATTCTAGGCGCCAGAGTGCCAGACATCCCAGCTCTGGCTCAAAGCTCGCCTTCTCCTTTCTTTTCCAGACCACACGCCGCCTCTCTCAGAACTCCAATATTATTGCCAGGAAACAATTTGAATGTCCAATAAAAAGGGGAAAGGTTAAGTGATTCTTGGAACATCCATTCCGTAGATTATTTCTAAGTATTAAAAGTGATGCTTGCAAAGAGTTTATAAATGCATGGGAAATGCTTCTGCCCCTCTGGTAGATGGAAAGAGGACATAAAATCCTAGGCACCTCACAGTTTCAGCTGTATGAAATACACTTGACTAGAGTCCTTTCTAGAAAACACCCCATGCCTGCTGGGTGGACTGGCTTCACCTCCCCCCATGTCCTGGGAAATCTAAGTTCTGTTCTCTGAGATTTGAAGTCTTTGCCCTCCTTGGTCTCCTCACTCTCACCTGAGAAAACAGAAGCCATCAGCAGCACCCCCTCACCCTCCCGACAGAAGCCCCTGCATCTCCTCCATGGCTCACCCCCTCCCCCCTTTTTTTAAGATTGTATTTATTCATGAGAGACACAGAGAGAGAGAGAGAGAGAGGCAGAGACATAAGCAGAGGGAGGAGCAGGTTCCCTGCAGGGAGCCCGATGTGGGACTTGATCCCAGGACCCCCGGATCACGCCCTAAGCTGAAGGCAGAAGCTCAACCCTGAGCCACCCAGGTACCCCCTCCTCCATGCCTTCCATCCTTCCTCCAGGAAGATGGAGGTAAGGCCCCTGCTCCCTTCAAAAGCCAAGCCCTCATCTCTTGATCCCTCTTTGTCTCCTTCTCTGTCTCTCTTCCTCTCTCTCCACAGGATGGTCCCCATCCCAACTGCTCCATTTCTCTTTTTTCTGCACTCTACCTCCACAGCCTGCTCACTCTTCAGTGCACTCCCTTTGACTTCTGTCCTCACCACCCCAGCCTCCTTAGTGGTGCTAGTCAGGGGGCAATTTTCTGCCTTCCTCTTCCTGCAGCGTCTCCACTGCCAGACCCCTGACCCAGGGATGCCTCCCACTTCATTCAGCCTCCTGACCTCCCTGCAACGCATCGCTGTGTATTCTCTCCTACCTTACTGGGTGCTGTCTCTCAATCTCCTGTTGGTGGCTTTTCCTCTTTAAGTCACTTTCCAGAATCAGGACTTCTTAACTTCCTGCTTGTGGACCAGTTTCTCTTTTCTCTATAGACGCTCTCCCAATATGACCTCATCTGGTCGCGAGGATTTAAATATGCTTGAATGCTGATGACTCTTCAGGACTCCAGACCAAATAGAGTGATCTGTTTAAAATACAAATTAAAACAAAACAAAACAAAACAAAACCCACTCACAAATTAGATTATGTCATGCCCCTGCTTGGAGGCTCCAATTGCTTGTTGCTGCATCAAGAATAAAGCCCCTGCCCAGGGCATGCCTTGGCTTCACTCCAGCTTTAACTTGTCCTTTAACTTTCCATCACTCATCGAATCCCAGTCACACCGACCTTCTCACTTCCTTCAACATCTATCAAGCTTATTCTGCCTCAGAGATTTGCCCTCGCTGTTCCCTCTGCCTGAAATTCTCTTACTCTCTCTTTTTTTTTAAGATTTTATTTATTTATTCATGAGAGATACACAGAAAGAGGCAGAGGGAGAAGCAGGCTCCCCATGGGGAGCCCGATGTGGAACTCGATCCCAGGACCCCGGGACCATGACCTGAGCCGAAGGCAGACGCTCAATCACTGAGCCACCCAGGCATCCCTACTTTGGGTCTTTGAATAACTCAATTTGTATGTATACATATTAAAAAAATATTTTAAAAATTTTAATTTTTAAGTGGGCTCCATGCTCAATGTGGGACTTGAACTCACAAAACGCTGAGATTACATGTTGCACGCTTTACTGACTGAGGCAACCGGGTGCCCCTGAATAACTCAGTTTATTTATTTTAATTTTATAGGGCTTTATTTTATTTTATTATTTATTTATGATAGTCACACAGAGAGAGAGAGAGAGGCAGAGACACAGGCAGAGGGAGAAGCAGGCTCCATGCACCGGGAGCCCGACGTGGGATTTGATCCCGGGTCTCCAGGATCGTGCCCTGGGCCAAAGGCAGGCGCCAAACCGCTGCGCCACCCAGGGATCCCTAATTTTATAGGGCTTTAAAAAAAACCCTCAGTTTATTTATTTTTAATAACTCAGTTTAAATGCCACCTCCTCAGTGAGGCCTCCCTGACTATACTATTTAAAGCAGGGTCCCCTACTAATTCCTCTAATTCTCCCTCAGCCAGTGGTTTGTTTCTTTCATGATTTGTATAATGAAAAAGGAAAAAGCACCCTTTAGTTTAAAAAAAAAATCACCTCCTCTTTGAAGCTTTCCAGGATTTAGTCTTCATTCAGTTTTCTTTTTTTTTTAATTTTTTTTATTATTGTTATTTATTTATGATAGTCGCAGAGAGAGAGAGAGAGAGGCAGAGACACAGGCAGAGGGAGAAGCAGGCTCCATGCACCGGGAGCCTGACGTGGGATTCGATCCCGGGTCTCCAGGATCACACCCTGGGCCAAAGGCAGGCGCCGAACCGCTGCGCCACCCAGGGATCCCCTCTTCATTCAGTTTTCATCATGGTGGTCAATTTAGCAGCTTGAATGGGAGGAAATTAACTGTTTTTCCACGGAGTAATTGGCATCATTTCTTACAATCTGATATAAAATTCTTATAATCATTGTATGCTTCATTCCTTCTTGAGTAGAGCTTTATATTTTTGTAATTTTTTAAAAAAGATTTTATTTAATTATTCATGAAAGACACAGAATGGTAGAGGCATAGGCAGAGGGAGAAGCAGGCTTCTCGCAGGGAGCCCCATGCAGGACTTCATCCCTGATATCACATCCTAAGCGAAAGGCAGATGCTCAATTGCTGAGCCACCCAGGTGTTCCTTGAGTGGAGCTTTAGATAGCATACACTGTGTGCGTGAGCTGAGCATTGCCCATCACACAGACTTTGAAACTGGATGTCCCTGGGTTCCAATCAGTGTCAGCTCTGCCGCTTCCAAGCTGTGTGACCTTGGACAAGCATTCCAGTTATCCATTGCTGTGTAACAAACTAACCCAAAACTTAGTGGCTTAAAACAACAATATTTATTTTGCAGTTTGGGACAGCTCATTTCTGCTCTACTTGGCATCATCTGGGACAGTGCCAAAGCCGGGGGCTGAATCATCTGAAGGTCCACTCTCTCACATGTCCGGTGGTTAGCAGGGACCAGAGCTGGAGTTGTTGACTGGAACACCTTTACTAACCTCTCTGTGAGGCCTGGGCTTCCTCCCAACATGGGGCCTGGGTTCCAAGGTGAGTGGATTAAGAGAGAAAGAGAGTGTGAGCTCAGGAGAGCACTGGGTAGCTTTTTATGGGCTAACCTTGGAAGTTACAGCATCACTTTTGCTGCTCTCTATTGGTTGAGGCAGTCACAAAGGCCTACTCAGGCTCAAGGGGAGGGGATATAGATCCCCTTGCTCAACTGGAAGAGTGTCAATGCCACACCGTAAAAAGGGTGATTGGGATGGGCTGTATGTTGCTGTGCCTCTCTTTGGAAAATGCAGTCAGCCACAAGAAACTGAAACACAGAGAAGGCAAACCATTTCTGAGAACTCTATAGCATCTCTGTGCCACAAAAGGACCACCCTACAAGAAATGGAGGCATCAGAGCTGGAAGGACTCTGTCATGTGTTGCATCAGACTAGACCAAATGGGGACTCTGAGGTCCAGGAGCTGAGAAGGCCTGCTCTGGCCCTTGCCCTGTGCTACACACCACCAGCTTGTTTGTGATGAATCTACAGTGGCCCATCTCCCCCCTATACTGCGTGCTCCATGAGGTCAGGAATGCACCAATGACAAGTCCACTTATTGTCCTACCTGGTGCCTATGGACTAGGTGAGGGGACAGTCGGGGCAAACAGGGGAGGTGGTGCCTTGCCGGGGAGTGGTGGCAATGTCTAAAGAAGCCTTTGTGGAGAACTTGCTAAGTGGCCCTGCTCCATGTGGCTCTGTGGAACCACCTGGAGGACACACCTGAGGGTGGAGGGGGCACTCACACACCTGGACACACCTGGATCAGGGTGAAACCACGTCTCAGGTGAGAAGGCATACCCCGGTATTCCCCACTGTGAAGGAGGTGGGATAGAAATTAAGAAGCAGATCTGGTGTCAACTGAGTGTCAAGAGCAGGAGGAGGAGGAGAAACAGGATGAGGGGGTGGTGGGTTGGATGCGGGGAGGGGGGGGGGGTCGGGGGAAGAGGAAGGAGAAATCGGCTGGTGGAGGAAAAGGAGGGAGGCAGGAACCGGGAAAAGAAGAGACTGCAGGGAGTAAACATAACCCTGCCCCCTCCCCAGGTGGCAAGGAGGCGCCACCCGGAGAATGGGGGCCCACCCGTGGGGCAGCCAAGGGCTTAAACCGGGCTCTGCCCAGCGGTGGCTCGGTGAGGGAGAGTCGCTTCAAGGAGCAGGGGAGTGGACCGGGGCGGGAGGGTGTGGTGTGGCAGACACGGGACAACCCACAACAGCCAGAAGCACGGCCCTGGAAGGAAGGAGCGGAAGCCACCAGAGCCAGGCCCGGGGGTTGTCTGGGGTTGCCCCGGGGAGGGGACGTGCGGGGATCAGGACAGTTGCCTTCGGTCTGTGCCGGCCCCCACCGGGGTCAGAACCTACTGCCCGGGCATCGCCGGGCTCCTGATGGGACGCCTCCATTTTAGCCATGCGGAGCCAGAAACCGGGTCGGGGTTGGAGCAGTAGGGCCTGAGATTCCGGCAGGTTAAGGTGCGCAGAGTCGGGCAGGCACCCGGGCTCCCCGGTGCGCAGGCCCGTGAGAGGGAGGCCGAGGCAGAGGATCGCGGGCGCGCCACGGGGCCGTAGGGTTGGGCTCCCTCCGCGCTCGGCCCCCGGCCCCGGGCGAGCCGCGCGTGCTCCCTCGGCTTCAGTTTACGCGTCTGTACTATGGGATACTCGGTCTCGCCGGGCGAGGTTAAGGGGGGCGGAGTTCGCGCACGCTCCGCACGGCCGCGAGGGGCGAGGGGCGAGGCGCCGGCGGGTGTATGGATGCTGGCTCCTGCGGTCTGAGGGCGGCTCGGCCTCCGCCGGGGAGTCCCCTCGCTCGCCGCTCCCGGGGCCCCTGCCCGGGCGCTGGGCGCGGGGGCGCGTCGGCCGGGTTGGTCCCCCGCGCGGGCGGGGGCGGGGGCGGCGGCGGCGGCGGCGGCGGCGGCGGCGGCGGCGCGGCGGCGGGAGCCCGGGCCGCGGCAGCCCCGGCCCGCCTGACCCTCGAGGGGGTCGCTGTTGCCTCGCAGATCCCTCCCTCGCTCGCAGCCTGCGTCCCTCCCTGCCGCTCCCGCCGCGTCCGCCTTTTGTTCGCGGAGCCGCGCGCCCCCGAGCCGAGGCGGCGGGGCGGGGAGCTGGCGGGGCTGCGCGGGGGGCGGGCCGCGCCGGGCGGAGCCGGGGCCGGGGCCGGGGCCGGGGCCGGGGCCGGGGCCGGGGCCGGGGCCGGGGCCCGGGCCGCAGCCGGACTCGGAGCCCGAGCGAGCGAGCGGCGCGCGGGCAGCCGGGGCCCCGGCGCACTCCGGGGGCGCGGCGAGGCCGAGGGGGCGGGCGCCGGGCGGAGCCGGAGCCGCAGCCGGGGCGCCTGGAGGCGGGCGGGCCGCCCTCTGCGAGCGCAGGGCGGCGGAGAGCCGGCGCGGCGGGGGTCCGGGCCGGAGCCGAGCCCCGCGGCTGAGCTGGGCCGAGAGGAGCCGCGGCCCGGGCGGTCGGAGCGGCGCCGGGACCCTCCCCAGGGGCGCGGAGCCCGGGCGGGCCCGGGCCATGCGCGCCGCTCGCTGAGGCCGAGGGAGGCCGCGATGGAGGCGCCGGCGGGGGAGCCCCCGGCCCGGGGCTGCGGCCCCCCGCCCGCGCCCGGCCCGGAGAGGAAGAAGAGCCACCGCGCGCCGTCGCCGGCCCGGCCCAAGGACGTGGCCGGCTGGTCTCTGGCCAAGGGCCGCCGCGGCCCAGGCCCGGGCGCCGCCGCCGCCTGCAGCGCCGCGTCCTCCGCGCGGCCAGACAAGAAGGGGCGCGCAGCGGCGCCCGGGGCGCGGAGCGCGGGGCCGCGGGTGGCCGGGGTCCGCTCCGGGGTGCGCGCCAAGGGCCGCCCGCGCCCCGGCCCCGGGCCGCGCCCGCCGCCCCCGCCGCCCAGCCTCACCGACAGCAGCTCGGAGGTGTCGGACTGCGCGTCGGAGGAGGCGCGCCTGCTGGGCCTGGAGCTGGCGCTGAGCAGCGACGCCGAGTCGGCGGCCGGGGGCCCGGCGGGGGCTCGCCCCGGGCAGCCGCCCCAGCCCGCGCCGCCCGCGCAGCAGCCCCCGCGGCCGCCCGCCTCCCCGGAGGAGCCGTCGGGGGCCGCGTCGTCGGTGGGCAGCAGCCGCCTGCCCCTCAGCGCCTCGCTAGCCTTCTCCGACCTCACCGAGGAGATGCTGGACTGCGGGCCCGGCGGCTTCGTGCGGGAGCTGGAGGAGCTGCGCTCGGAGAACGACTATCTCAAGGTGGGGGCGGCGCGGAGAGGGGGCCGCAGTCCCCGGGGACCACCGCGAGGTCGGCGTGGGGCTCCCACACATCCTGCCTCCGTTTTTATTCGGGAAACCGCCTCCCGAGGAGGAACTGGCCCAAGGGCCCTAATTTTGGAGGGAGGGAGTCTTGGGGAGACTGCTTGGGAGGGTGCCAGGATGCATTACTTGGGATGGGGTGGGGGTGGGCAGTGACGGCTGCACCCCCCGTCCTTCACCTTCCTAGAACCCCCCCCCCCCCCCAGGCCCGAGGCCAGGCCTCTGGTTGCTGTCTTTTCTGAACCGGTATCCGTGTGCACTTGTGCCAGGGAAACCCAGCGGCCCCTGCCCAGGGGAGGCCCCGACACTATCCTGAGTGCTCCGCCTGGTGCAGGCCTGTCCCTGCCTGCCTTTCAGGGCGGGTCCTGTTTGAAAGCATGACATCTGGGAACATCCCCTTGGCTAGAGTCCGACTTCCGTCCAGTCTAACGGTCCCACAGCCTGGGAGGATGATGTCGTGGGAGAACTGGTTCAGAGGCAGCTTCCGAAATCCCAGGATGTTGTCCTCTGCCCTGCACACACAGCAGTCCCTCCGGCCCCTCCTGGCCCGTTGCCTTGTCCTTCCCATGTTCCTGGTGAGAGGAGGGAAGCCGTCCGTCTGAAAGGGGCATTGCGTCTGGGCATCTTGGGGCCCTGAGAGCTTCCCAGGAGAGCACACGAGCCTTGCCTTCACCCTCTCAGCGGACATGAGCACCTACTGGGTACCAGCCAGTCTCTGCCCGTGGTCTGTCAGTGTTTGGGTGCTGGCCTTGGCTGGGGACACGGAAAGAAAGCCTCACAAGCTCCACCACCCCTGGCTGGGCATGGTTTTCGAAGAGGCCGAAATGCTACCTACTACTCTTGTCAGTTGATGGCCTGGCACACCCAGAGTACCCTGGCCAGGAGCCACAGAATTCACATCACTGTGCTGATTTATGTCTGCCCGGCAACACTTAGCTTTGCACTGTAGCTCTTCTGGCTAGATAGGTTTCTCTCTCGTTAGACTTTTGGGGTCTTGCTCAACAGTGTCTCTCCCTCCCGATTTTCCCCCCAGGATCTCCCATCCAGCATGTGTTCAGTAAATGCTTCTAGAATAAAAGGACAAAGTCCGTCTGAAATCAGCATAATCCACTCCTTCAGCCTCTAATCTTTCCCCAAGCCAGGTCCCCGCTTCCTCCTCTGTTAGATGGTTGGGTGAGTCTTCCCAAAGGCCCCTGTTCACTGTTGATAGCTGAAGGCTCCGTCAGCGCTCACAGTCTTCAGAAGGCCACGGTGAGGAGAGGACAAGCGAAGGGTGGGTAGAAGGACGGAGACAAACCAGAAAGAGGCCTGGCCCTGCCCCCTGACTGTTTCTGGCTCTGCCCACCTGAGCTGTGCTGAACTCAGACCTCCTGGCCAGCACTGTTTGTGCCATGGGCACATGGAGCTTTGCTTCAAGGTCTCCTCATGCATCAGCAACCCCCGTGGGCTCCTGTCCACTCCAGGAAGTCATCAGGGCCAGCTGTGGCTGTTAAGATGGATAGCAATCCCAGAAGGCAAGGGAGCGAGAGATTGAGCCCAAGGTCTCCCAGGGGCCAAGGCATGTCTGGGTACATCCCACTGCCTGGGCTGGGCCTGGACCACATTTCCACTCTCATTCAGCACCTCAGGCTTCACATGCAGGCCTCAGGCCATGAGTGGATCTGGGGTCTGGCTTCCTGGCTATGTGGCCTTGGGAAAGTGACTTACTGTCTACAGGCCTCAGTTTCCTCTTTATAAAGAGGCACACCACACTTCCTCCAGCCTTATGGGTTAAAGATGATGTGTGTAAACACAAAGAGTGCCTGGCATGGAGTGTGCCTCAGATGAGATGAGGATGGTTGCAATCACCGCTGCTCTCCAGCGGTATGGAGAGCATCCATCATGTTCTTTGTGGGTTCTGTGGGCGACACGATATCCTCCTCCCCCGCTGAAGCAGGCCTGACTCTTTCTTCTGGCCTCTCATTCATTCTTTCACCATTTATTTAGTACCTACTGTGTACCAGGCATTAGTGCAGATCCGAGATACAACTGTGGACAAGGATGAAGTGTCTCTGTTCATGAAGCTCTGAGTCTAGTGGGGGAGACTGGGATTTAACAATAGTGGTATAGTAAATCACAGCACAGATCAGGATAAGGGTGGAGAAGGATACAGTGTGCCAAGAGTGCATGAAGGTGGGGCAGTGGGTGTTTAGGGAGGCTGTGGCCCGAAGGATGAGATGTAGCCAGCTGAATAGAAGCTGGGGTAAGAACATTCCAGGCTGAGGGAAATGGGAAAAAGCTTGTTGATGTAGAGGGACAGCATGGAAACTGGAGAGAGGAAGGAGGTTGGATAGAGAGGTGAGTAGGGCCGGACTGTGCAGTCCTCGCTGTGTACACACAGGTCGCTCCCTGAATTTCTCTAGAGCTTTGTTTGTCCCAGCCACCAATCTCACAGAGATGAGGTGAAAATCCAGAGATTGGGGATGTGGACTGTAAAGTATAGGGTCTGTTACAGGAGGTGATTTGTCCATTCTACAGATGGGTAAGCTGCGCCCAGAGAGAGGAAGGGACTTGCTCTGGGTCCCTGAGCCGGTTCTCCAGACAGCCAGGGCTTGGAGTAAGAATGTCATACACTCTTGACGTGTTTCCTGCCCCTCTGGGCCTCTTTGCTTCCAAGAAGCAGTAACTGAGTTACCAGGCGAAGGACTCCAGATCCCCAGGGTGTCCCCTGTAGGTTTCGTGCTACCTGGGTGGAGTCTTAAGTGCAGGGGGCCCTGCTTGGGTTCATCTCCCAGTGGTGGGGGCACTGGGAACTGTCAGCTAGGGAAGGAAGACCTCACAGGTGGTGGCAGGTCTCCTGTTGCATGAGGCCTGTCCCGGGGCCCAAGTAGGGAAAGAACACATGGGGCAGCTGCCTCCTAATCAGAGATAGGAGCTGCTACAGATAAGGGAGTGAGCTCACTGTCACTTGAGTTGTTCAGGCAGAGGCTGGATGACCTTGCATGTTTGGACGAAGACGAAGGGTTTGTGGAAAGCGGCTTATAAACTGTACAAAATGGTGGTGGTTATGATTAGAAGGAAGATTCAGGGAGAGATTTATGTGGTGGCTACAATTGAGCTGTCTGACCTCAGGATCCCTTCCAGCCAAGGAAGCCTGAAGATTATGAATTTTGGAGGTTCCATGGTTCTAAGATGCAGCTTTAGCCGCAGAGCAGACGCTTGACTGCATTTGACCTTCAAAGCCCTGGTGGTCTCAGGTCTTCCAGCTGCCCATCAACATGACCCATGTGCCACGTAGTGGGGACATGCAGGGAACCTATCAGAGTGTAGATGGAAAATCTGAGAGTTGGAGCCCAAAGACCTGACTCTGCCATTTACTGTGTGGCCATGGGCAAGTCACGTGGCCTCTCTGAGCTACTTTTTTCATCTATATAATGAAGATGATGGAACCTACCTGGGCAGCTTCATAAGATTGTTTTCAGGCATCAGGGAGGTATGAATAGACAAGAATTTTTTTTTTTTTTTAGGATAAGAAAATATTTTACAAGCAGTGAAATCCCACATCTCTGGGGGAATTGTCATTGGTAGCCAATGAGCAGATAGGATGTCTGTGTCTTCATTCTTGGGGGGGCTGGGAGAAGCCAGGAAGGTGGATCCTGTAGCTTTAGGATGTTAATAAATCAGGAACTACTTCAGGGAGGACAGGAAGGTGCGATCACATTCCACAGTGTGTGAGCTCTGAGGAGCAAGGCAGCCCCACACCCTCCTTACAGGGTCTAGGTGTGAGTGTTTGAAGTCTGGCCAATCTAGATGTCAGCTCAGGAGGGCCCAGAGGAAGCATCTAATCCACTCCCAGTTCACTGCACAGTTGGGCACATGGAGGACCCAGGTCACAGCCAGGATTCCAAAGCTGGTTGGACTACCTCTGGGTCCTGTTCTTTTTCTGTGGCATGATTGGAGCAGTGAGCTTTTGGTTGCTAACAGTGTGTCTAGTCTGGGACACATGTTGGGGAAAGGAATCCTGTTGTGTGCCAGGCTCTAGGCTAAGACTTGTTGGGAACAAGTGAGGGTGACATATGCTGGGGCTGGAGCCTGGAGCCCGCAGGCAGGGGGAGAGGGACATGTGTGTGCATGCAGGTGCGTGAACATGTACCTCACACTGGTGCAGAATGTGATCGGGGGTTGGGGGGGATGTGAGGTACTAGGGGAAACCATGGGGGTTTGGATCCAGCCTTAAGGGTTAGTTAATGGCTAGGCTAGAGCCCAGGGTGCTGGAATGTTAGAGCCAGCCTGGGGACCCCACAGACTGCTGGTCCCTGGACTTCTATGGCTCTTGCCTCATGAGCACCATCCCCTGTTAATCACTCCCAGTGTGTTAGAGTCCGGGCTAAATAAACCCTTACTCCTCACAGCAACACTGAGTCGAGGGTTCTGACGTCAGATCTATTTGGCAGATGAGGAAACCAAGAGGCTCTGTAACGTGCTGGCGATTGCACAGCTGATGTACTTGGGAACCTCTAGAAAACCCTAAGGAGCTCCCCTTGCCCCCTTGCTCTTCCATCCTCTCCCATGCCGGCGGTAGGCTGTGCCTCTGACTTTCACACAGCGGAGTTCTTGCCTGGACTTGCCGGTTACAAGCTGTGTGATGCTGGGTGAGGTGCTCAGCCTTTCTGAGCCTCTGTTTCTTCTTCCGTAAAGTGAGGGAGAAGCGTGCCTGCCTCAGGGTTGTGCCTTTTCCACTTGATGCACGATAAACGTTAGTGCCTGTCCTTACCTGCTTCTCCAGGCACGCATGCATGCATGCATGCATTCATTCAACCAACCCAGCTTCTTTTTTTCCCCTCAACCCATATTTTCGAGAGCCTCCTGGCTACCAGGCTGTGTGCCAGATGTCTGGCCCAGTAGCAAGTTGTGAAGTTCTTCTCAGCTCCCAGAATGTGTCACTGGGTGGGGGAGGGGGTGGTCTTTATGGTCAGCATAGCTCCTGGCTGGTCCCTGCTGGGAGTCCCGGCCCTCCCTGTGGCAGCTGAGAGGCAGCCTGGAAAAAGCTGCTCTGAGACCTGGGTGTTTAAGAATCCTCAGCGGTTTGCTTGTCTTAGGGGGAGGAGGGCAGCTCCAGCGAGATGGAAAATGTGAGGCAGCCGCTGCTGAGGCCTGGGGGGAACTGTGGAGCTCCCAGGGCTCCCAGCATTCCTCGCAGAGGGGCCAGGCCCATGTCCCTGGGCTCACTCTCTCTCACACACAAACACACGTATTCACAGCTCATGCACAGAGATCCACAGCCATTCACACACAAGTCACATATACATCCCGTTACACTCGTACGTTGTATTCTTCCAAAAGCCCACCTTGAGACAGAGAGGATACACCCGCAGAAGGACACAAGCCCATGCAGATACAAAATCTCTCTCCCCACACCCACACACTACCAGACACAACAGACTCACAATATCTAGGAGACCCTTGGCTCAGAAACATACACTTAGATACATACACACACGCATCTTACATACCTAGACACACTTGGCTGTGTCCCAGATGGACACACAGCTTTGAGACACCCTCAGACTTATTGGAAGTACACATACATATGCAGGCACACACACAAACCCACGCAGACTCATTACACACAGGCGCTAGCATCCACGGAAATCCATAGATCCACCCCTGCCAGGCGGGCACAGACACAAGCTCATCACCCAGATACTCACCCTGTTTCTTCCACAAAGAGAGCAGTGGAGGCCCTTGCATGCTTACCTGGGGCTCAGATACACACCCAGAAAGATGTACACACAGACACAAGACATGCAGCCATGTACACTAAAGCAGGGACACAAGCACAGAGCACTCGAATGCCAGGCCTGTAGCATTTGCCAATGGGAACCAGAGACCCACAAACTGGGGTCCCCAGACACGCACGCGTGCGCGCACACACACGCACAGGCTGTTGACATTTTACCCACACAGAAACACAGGAAATCCTGGTCCTTGTCCAGTAGTGTTCAGCTCTTCCACGAGGCTGCTGGGAATAGTGAAGAGTATGGTGGGGGCTTGATGTATAACCTCCTGGATCTGGCAGGTCATGAAGTCAGGAGAAGCTGCCCTCAGGCTCCTGATGCCCAGCACTTGGGCCTGGGCCCAGTGGGCTGAGAGAAGTGGAGCAATTGTCAGGCCTGCCCACAGGAGAAACATGGCCAGGGGCAGCTCTCTTCTAATCTCCTTGGAATTTCCGGCTTGCCCTCATCTCCCTCCTCCTCCCCTCTCCCTTTGCTGGGGACTGTGAAGGGCCATGCCACTCCCATCTTTGCAGGGTGCCCATTTCTGTCTGGGAAACCATGAAGGAGGCCAGGATAGAGGAGGTTGGAGGAGACATGGTTACTCAGAAGAAGAGGGACCTGGAAGACTTCCTGGAGGAGGAGGCATTAGAGCTGAGGAATTAGCCTTCAATGGCTGCTTCTGTGTCCAGCTGCTGGAATGGTGCTTGGCACATCCTAGGGACTCAGTATTTGTTATGTGATTGAATGAAAGGCAGGTGGCCTATAGGCCCAATACAGAAGAGTTTGAAGGAATAATGGGTGTGGGCAGTGGTGAGAGAGAGGCTGGGAAGGAGGTTGGGCCTGCGTGGGAAGCCAAACTGAGCCGAAGCACTGTGAACACCTTGTGGGGAGGGGGCCATACAGCAAGGCTAGAAGCTTCCCCTTCTAGCAGTCCCCAGCAAAGGCAGAAGGGAGGAGGAGGGAGATGAGGGCAAGCCTGAAATTCCAAGGCACAGGAGCCCAGGGTGTCAGGGAAGGAAGGCTCTGTGGCCTCATGGGCAAATTCCATATTTGGGGTCAGGTCTAGGGCCAAACCTTGCTCTGTTACCTCTGCCGTGTGCATGATCTCCATGTGAAAAATCCCCTCACCAAGCCTCAGTCTTCCTGTCTGTACAATGGGAATTAATCCTTTTTTTTTCAGGGCACTTGGGGGATTGGTGTTCAGGTAGGTGGCACATCCAGTAGCATCCTGGGGCCCAGAGGAAGGGGAGGAGCCCTATGTCCTGAGTAGCCTCCAGGGGAGAGGGAGCTCCCCAGGGGAGGGGCTCGGCTAAGTTCCAGGCAGGGCCCAGACCAGCAGCCAAGGTTATTACCAAGGTCATTTCCCTTGTAGCCCATACACATGACCTCATCTGCAGTCCTGGCCATGTTTCTCTGCCCTCTGGTGCCAGAAGGAACTTGGAGCTGCGGTGGGGAAAAAGCCAGAAACTCCACAGAGTGTTCTGGGATAGGCTGACCCTGGCCTTCCCTGGAGGCCTGCAGGTGGGCTCCGTGTCTGCATTCTGCACAGGTAGCACTGGCCTCCTTGAAGGAAGGCCAGGAATCAGAGAAGGTGGGAGCAGCAGGCCAGCCTTTTCCTTCTCTGGGGCCCAAGGTGCTTAGAGCACTCTGGCCTAGAGCCAAGCTGACATAGGCTTGAATCCTGGTGGCTCTGCCTTTTCTTCTCCGAGCTTCCCCTTCCTGAGGCTCAGTCTCCTCATCTGTAAATTGGGGATGCTAACAGTGGTCACCCTAGAGGGTTGCCATGAGCAGTAATAGGAGGAAGCATGTATATAAGGATTCGTGGAGGCCTGGCTCACACTGCAGGGGCTCAACAGCTGTCCACCCTCCTCACTTATTGGCAGGCTTGGGTCTGACTGCCAGGGAGCCCTGGGTCTTTGATGGCAGAGATTGTGCCAGAATTCGGGTGTGAGTCTTGGCATAGAGCGGGGGCTTGGGAGGTGTCCGTGGAATGGAATTGCATTGTGGGGATCCCCAAGCCCATCTCCTTGTGGTGTCCCCCCTCCCCTCCCACCTCGTCAGTCTTCTCTGAACAGCCAGTGCTGCAGAGTCTGTAGTTTGGGGATACCCCTTTGCTGGTGGATGGAGCCTTTGGGTCTTTCATTCTTGTTTTGTTTTCTTTTTAAGATTTTATTTATTTTGAGAGAGAGACAGGGCACAAGCAGGGGGACAGTCGGAGGGAAAAGGAGAAGTAGGCTCTACTGAGCAGGGAGCCTGATGCAGGGCTCGATCCCAGGGCCCTGAGATCATGACTGGAGCTGAAGTCAGATGCTTACCTGACTGAGGCACCCAGGCGCCCCTCATTCTAAGACCAAGGTGAATAGTCTATTGCCTGGCCACAAAGAGAAGTGTAGGCTCCAGTGGAAAAATAGTTTGGGACCCCACAAATAGGCTGGTCCAACCAAACATCTTTATGCTGGTTTGCCCCAGATCTGCTTGGGATCTTCTGGGTCAGTTGCATCAGCCTCTCCCCTCCTTGGCCTTGGCCAAGTGCCTGGGCAGCCTGTGTGGTTCTGCCTCCCTCAGGCTTACCTCACCCCTGTTCCGCCCAAGCTCCTTTGTGTTCCTCACCCCCCAGGCCTCTAGTCCTGGAGCTCTTCCCACCTGCAGGGCCTTGGTGCTTGGGGTTCCCTCCCCTGTCCTCCCCCTTTCCTCCTCCACCCTCCTGTATGCAGCCTCCGGCTGGGCTCTGAATTAGACATCCAGGAACTTTCTGTAGGCTCCTTGAGGACCTCTACCTGATGGTAATTAGGTTTTTTTTTTTTTTTTAAGATTTTATTTATTTATTCATAGAGACACAGACAGAGAGAGAGGCAGAGACACAGGCAGAGGGAGAAGCAGGCTCCATGCAGGGAGCCTGATGTGGGACTCGATCCCCGGTCTTCAGGATCACACCCTGGGCTGAAGGCAGCACTAAACCACTGAGCCACCAGGGCTGCCCGGTAATTAGGTTATTGATTGGGTAATTGCAGGTTGCACCAGGATGGGACCTAGCCCCTTCCTTTTACACAGGTGTAAACTGAGGTTCAGAGAGGTTAAAGGGCTTGCCAAGGGTCCCACAGCCTGGAAATGGCAAGAGTTGGAAGGACGGGCAGTCTGCTGGTGCTCTTTCCAGGGTGCCAGACAGGGGGATGGCACAGGCAGGGGCTCAGAGCTGTGAGATGCAGGGGTGTGCTGGAGCTTTGGGCCACACAGCCTGGAGCCACTCCCTTGTCTCTCCAGCCTCACTGTCTCTCCCCAAAGACCTCGAAGCCCTGTTCTCTCCATGCTCAGAGATTTGGCTGCAGCCCAGAGGCTGTTTGAGGAGATGTTTTAAACACATCAAGATCCAAGTGCTGTCTTCCTTCCTGTTCACACAGAAAGGAGGAGAGGGACACTGTCAGGCATTCTCACTGTGAGCCACTCCCTCCACCCATACCCCTACCCCCAGAGGCAGTGGGAGCTCCAGACATGTCCCTGCTCTGTTGGGTGAGGCCTGGAATGGGCCAGTGGCAAACCAGGCCTGGCCTTGGTGGGCAGTGCTCTCCTGGTGTTTTCTCACCACAGACACACACAGACACACATAGAGAGCCGTGTCTGGTCTCATGCACAGAGCTGTGCCAGATTTGGGAGGCATACTCCAGATCGGCTGTGGAGCCTTTATCTCCTTGAGTCTCTGCTTATTGATTGAGGCTAAAATAATAACACCTGCTTCAAAAGGACTGTTGTTGAGCATGAGATAATGGACATTCGCGCAGACCTTAGCCAGGTGTCTGACACACAGTAAGGACCTGTAAATATTAGCTATGGTCCCATTATAGAGACTGTCTAGTTTGCAAGAGTTCCAACTGGACTTGAATCCTGGCTGTGCCACTTAGTGTGTGTGTGTGACCTTGGACAACACTGTTGATCTTTTTGACCTTGGTTCCCCACCAGTGAGTTGGGGATGGCTGGGAATACAATGAGGCAGCATGTGCTGCCCAGCCTGTGCCTGGCAGAGAGAGAGAGAGCTCTTGCCTGTTATTTTTCTTTTTTTAAAAAAAAAAGATTTATTTATTTATTTATTTATTTATTTATTTATTTATTTATTTGAGACAGAGAGAGAGAGAGGCAGAGACACAGGCAGAGGGAGAAGCAGGCTCCATGCAGGGAGCCCGACGTGGGACTCGATCCTGGGACTCCAGGATCAGGCCCTGGCTGAAGGCAGGCGCTAAACCACTGGGCCACTCAGGGATCCCCCTGTTCTTATTTTTTTGTGTTGGAGTGGTGAGTCCAAGACCGTCTTCCCTCATGACTCTGTGGGTCACTGGACCGGCAGCCTCCATTCCAGCTGGAGCAGGGGGATTGTGTAGCATGGCCATAGGTGGCTGGGCATCCTGACCCTCCTCTAGGACCTTTGACCCTCACTGTCCCCACACTAGAGCCCAGCATTCACCCAAGGAGGCTAAGCTGGGTTGAGATCTGGGCTGGGAAGCAGGACCTCAGAGTCTCTCTCTGCTTGACTGGATCTTCTGGGGGCCCATGTGATTGTCCCTAATCCCTCTCTGTGCCTCAGTGTCCCTGTCTGTTCTGCCACCACCATACCCTACCCCTTGCTACTCCTGGAGTCTTTGAGTGGGGAGGGAAGTGGAGGTTTGCAGAGCCTCTTTGGGGTCCAACTGTAATGATCTCATCTGGAACCTGCATAGACCTGGGGGATGGACAGAAGGGAAAGCAGATGGCTGCCCTAGCCTCTCAGGGGGCTGGCATGCTGCCTCTGTGGCCACTGTTGGCCTACACTGCAGGTCAGCCCTTCCGGGCTGAGGGGAGCACCCGAGGCCAGAGCCAGGGTGGCAGATGGGCAGGCAGCCTGGACTTTAGCCCGAGGGAGGGACTGTGGTGGCCAGGGTGGTGTGGAAGAAGGTGGGCCAGGCAAAGCCTCCTGTTCCTCCATAGAATGGTTGCTGTCCCACAGAGAGAAAGTTCTGGGTCCTTCAGCTCAGCTCTGTCATTCTTCCTGGGTCTGTCTGCCTATCCCTGGAACCTGGGGAGGAGGAGACATTTGGGAATGCAGCCTGAGAGTTGATAGGTTGGGATTTGAGGCTTAGGATCGATCTACTAGGATCCAAAGCCTCCATGGGCATTAGCTTTGCAGAATCACAGAATTAAATTTAAACACAGCAGCACTGACTGGAAGTGGTTTTCTGCAGGGGAGTGGAGCAGGATGGAAATCTTCCCCTCTTAGGACCCCTTTATTAATTGACTATTTATTGAACTGTTCTTTTGTGTGCCAGGCACTGTGCTAGGCTCTGTCGTCTTGAGGCTCACATCTTGATGGTAGAGATCGACATTCTGTAAACAAACAGATCAATAAGTAAAATAATTAACATCACAGATAAGCCTGTGACGTGTTCCATGAAAGAAACAGGCTTGAGATGGACATAATGGGCCTAGAGGGATCTGGAAAACTTCTCTGAGGAGTGGCATTGGCTTTGAGCCTAAGGGGAGCCAGGAGTGCAGAGATGCAAGGATGGACCGGTAGGGCCAGAGGCTTAGTGGTGGGACAGGCCTGGTGATTTCTGGGATAAGAACCAATGCAAGGACATGAAGATGGGGAGGTGGGCAGGGGTCGGGCTTTTGTCTTGCTTTTAGGTCAGATGATTTATATATAGTAAAGTGGGTTTTGGCAGAGGCGTACAATTCTCTAACCACCACCACCACCAATTGAGAGGTGGGACAGCTCCTCTCTGTGGGTCACTGGACTGGCAGCCTCCATGCCAGCTGGAGCAGGGGCATTGTGTGGCATGGCTGTATGTGGCTGGGCATCCTGACCCTCCTCTAGGACCTTTGACCCTGACTGTCCCCACACTAGAGCCCAGCATTCACCCGCCCCCCTCCGCCAAAAAGCTCCTCCTGGGCCCATTTCTAGTCAATTCCCCCTCCCCCAGCTTCTGACTACCACTGATCTGCTTTTTGTCTCTACAGTCTTGCTCTTTCCAGAATCTCATATAAAGGGAGTTCTACAGTGGCCTGCTGAGTCTGGCTTCCGTCACCCAGTGGAATGTGCTTGTGCTTCGGCCACGGTGTTGTGGGGCTCAGCACTTCATTCCTTTTTATTGCTGAGTAGTATTCCCTCATGTGGATTCGCCACTGTTTCTCCATCCACCAGCTGAGGGACATTTGGGTCGTTTGCAAATTTTTTTAAAAGATTTTATTTATTTATTTATGAGAGAGAGAGAGAGAGGCACAGACACAGGCAGAGGGAGAAAGCAGGTTCCACGCAGGGAGCCTGACATGAGACGGGCGGAGGTGAAGGCAGATGCTCAACCACTGAGCCACCCAAGGATTTCTCTCTTTCTTTTTCTTCTTTTTTCTTTCTTTCTTTCTTCTTCTTTCTTTCTTTCTTTCTTTCTTTCTTTCTTTCTTTCTTTCTTTCTTTCTCTCTCTCTTCCTTCCTTCCTTCCTTCCTTCCTTCCTTCCTTCCTTCCTTCCTTCCTTCCTTCCTTCCTTCCTTTTTATTTATTCGTGAGAGACAGAAAGAGAGGCAGAGAGACAGGCAGAGGAAGAAGCAGGCTCCATGCAGGGATCCTGATGTGGGACTCGATCCTGGGACTCCAGAATCATGCTCTGGGCCAAAAGCCGGCACCAAACCACTGAGCCACCCAGGGATCCCCAATATTTATTTATTTTTAAAGATTTTATTTATTTATTTGAGAGAGAGAGAGAGTGCATGAATGAGTAGGGGGGAGGGGGAGAGGGAGAGGCAGACTCCCTGCTGAGCAGGGAATCTGATGTGATGTGGGGCTCCAGGCTCTATCCCAGGACCCTGAGATCATGACCCGAGCCAAAGACAGATGCATAACTTCTGAGCCACCCAGGCACCCGCAGTATAATGTTTTTATTTATTATTTATTTATTTATTTTAGAATAATTTTTTAAAAAGTACTTTGTATCATTTTTTAAAAGACTTTATTTATTTATTCATGGAAGACACAGAGAGAGAGGCAGAGACACAGGCAGAGGGAGAAGCAGGCTCCATGCAGGGAGCCCGACGTGGGACTCGATCCTGGGACTCCAGGATCACGCCCTCGGCCTAAGGCGGTGCTAAACCGCTGAGCCACCCAGACTCCCTAGAATAATGTTTTTATTTTTTTATTTTTATTTATTTATTTATTTATTTATTTTTAAAATTTTTATTTATTTATGATAGTCACAGAGAGAGAGAGAGAGGCAGAGACACAGGCAGAGGGAGAAGCAGGCTCCATGCACCGGGAGCCCGATGTGGGATTCGATCCTGGGTCTCCAGGATCGCGCCCTGGGCCAAAGGCAGGCGCCAAACTGCTGCGCCACCCAGGGATCCCGAATAATGTTTTTAAATGAATAAAATAAAACACAAGGGAGGGATCCCTGGGTGGCGCAGTGGTTTGGCGCTTGCCTTTGGCCCAGGGCGAGATCCTGGAGACCCGGGATCGAATCCCACATCAGGCTCCCGGTGCATGGAGCCTGTTTCTCCCTCTGCCTATGTCTCTGCCTCTCTCTGTGACTATCATAAATAAATAAAAATTAAAAAAAAGAAAAAAAAATAAAACACAAGGGAAACCAAATATATTGAAATACAGTTATCAAAACATATTTCTAAATTATAATGTAGTAATGTATGTGTTTATTAACTCATCAGATCTGGTGACTAGTATAATTTCAAAGTGCTGGTGAGTATAAACACTTTGTTGACACTTCTGCAACTGTTACATGGTGTGAGAATATCCGTGGTTTCTCTTAGTGGCAAACTGCTTATACACCTGTGACTTGTCCAGGATAGAAAGAAATGTTAATCCTTAGTTAGAGATTAGTGAAAATAAAGGTGTGCTTTTTTTTACCATCCTAGTTCATGGGCTCCCTGAATTCTGGTGCGGACAAGAGTCTGAAGTCCTGTGCTACTCTGCAGTTCTTCGTCCCTAGAACAGAGGTGGTGATTCTTGTCCTGCCTGTCCATGGGGTTTCTGTGATGACCCATGAGATGATTCAGATGGAATGTCTTTGTAAACTGTGAAGCCCCGTGCTGCCGTGCAAGGTCTTGCTATTATTAGCAGTCGTGTGAGCTCATGTTTGGCCCTCTGGTCCAGAATGGACCAAGAGACTCTTCCTGGCCAATTCCCCCAGGATTCCTGGGAACTAATCCGTTTTGGGGAGCGGGTCTGCCTCTGAAAGGCTGCTTCCTGCAGGACCTCATGGATCGTCGGGAGGGTGTGTAGGGGGATGGACAGAGATACACTTTGTGGGCAGGGAGTGGGTGGGTGAGCAGGAGTTCCCTGAGTAGGGAGACCCTGTCCAGGCTCTCCCTGAACCTTTGCAGCTGGCCTGGGGCTGGGATCTGGAGAGCCTGCCCACCCTTGGTCTGTGGAGAGAGAGACTGGATAGGGCAGAAGTCAGCTCATCCTGCCGATCATTAATCCTCCAATAAACAGGGACGAGGGCTGGTCCTGGCAGTGCCGGGGACGAGACACGAGGCTGACCTGTCATCTGCCCTTCTCCCAGCTCTTGGGGAAGACAGACTTGAAAGTAGGCAAATGCAACCTAACATTGTCAGCACAGAGAGGAACAGAGTTCAGAGCATGGGGTTTGGGGGAGGAGGGAATGCTCTGGAAGGATGACATAAATTAGGAGTTAGTCAAAGGCTATTCCAGCAGAGGGACTAGCCCAAGCAAACCTGATTGTGGAACATGGTTATGGGCCTGTCTGGATTCCAGCTCTACCATTCTCTCTTGCTTGGGCAGCTCTAGGACACTTGTGAGCCTCAGTTTTCTTGTCTGCAAAAAAGGGGACATGGGGTGCCTGGGTGGCTCAGTGGTTGAGCATCTGACTTCGGCTCAGGTCATGATCCCGGGGTCCTTGATTCAAGTCCTATATCAGGCTCCCCACAGGAAGCCTGCTTCTTCCTCTGCCTATATCTCTGCCTCTTTTTCTCTGTGTCTTTTATAAATAAATAAAATCCTAAAAAAAAAAAAAAAATATTCTGGTAGCAGGCAGGGTGCCCCGTTCCTATTCTCAATCCCTCCCCGCATCCCACTTCTCAGTCCATGTTAAACAATCAGGGTAAGCTTCAAGAGGAAGAGACTGTCAGCTTGAAGAAGCGGCCAGAGGTGATGGATGGCCGTTGGGGGGCTGGCAGGCCGTGGCTGGTCTGAACACCATTCCCCAGCTTCTTTAGGCTGACCCTTCCAACTGTGAGGCTGAGAATCAGGGCCCCCAGCCTCTGAGGTGGGCACTGTTGGCCTTTTCCTATCTACAGGGGAGAATAAGGTTTGGGGTCCTCCCACCAGTGTTGGGGGCCAACCACCTTTTGCCCACAGAGTCCAGTGGTTTGTTCCCTTCCCTGCCACATGTACATGGTCCGGGGGTCTGGGAGGGAAAGCACTGAGGCCCGTGAACTGTGAAGGAGCAGGGAAGCCTGGGCTCGCCTCCCTCTCTACCAGCTCTGTTAGTTGGGTGACACTGTCACCTGAGGGCTTTTTAGGGCCAGAGGCTGGGACTGGAGGACTGAGCAGCCATGGAAGGCTCTGTGAGGTCTCAGAACCTCTGGAGTGATGCAGGGTCCTGCCCTCCCAGGTCCCCCCACAATGTCCTAGCAGCCCCTTTCCCCAGCCTCACCCCAGGCCCGAAAGCTGGGTGCCCACCTAAATTCTGCATTCACTGGCTTCTGCTGGCCTTGGCGCAGCCAACCCAGCCCGTGCGGGGCCACAAGCCTGCCTTTGTGGACTGGTCCTCCTACGTGGGCCGTGCCAGGAGGGGCTGACCCGCATTCTGCCTGCAGCTGGGACAAGCCCCCATGGGCCTGGGCCCCCCTTTGCCCCATGGAGAGATGGAGCTGGCATGAATGTAACATCCTGCATTTTCAGAAACTGACTGTGGTCCAGGGCAGACCCTGGGGAGACAGCTGCTCATGTGAGAAAGATCATTTATTCATTCACTTATTCAATAGATGCTTATTGAGTCTCTGCTCTGAGTCTCTGCCCTGGTCTTGTGGTACTGCCACAGATGGCTCTTGCCCTTTTAGGAAGAAGTTTTCCTTCCGGAAACCCCTCGACTTAGAGTCACTTGGGCCAACCCCCAGAGTTTCTGATTCAGTGGGTATCGATTGAGGCGGCAAAATTTCTGATAAGTTCCCCAGTGATGGTTATACGCTGCTGGTCCAGGGACCATGCTTCGAGAGCCAGTGTGACTTAGGACCAGGGGGAGGAATTAAGACTGATTTAGGTTTTCTGTATTTTTTTTTAAGGTTTTATTTATTCATGACAGACACAGAGAAAGAGAGAGGCAGAGACACAGGCAGAGGGAGAAGCAGGCTCCATGCAGGGAACCCGACGTGGGACTCGATCCCAGGTCTCTAGGATCACGCCCCGGGCTGAAGGCGGCGCTAAACCGCTGGGCCACCGGGGCTGCCCGGTTTTCTGTATTTTCAAAACTGTCTCTATGATCATGATTTACTTTTCTAAATAGAAAAATCAGTTATATTAAAAAAAAAAAAAAGAAAAATCAGTTATTTAAAACTAAAGATAGATAAATAAATAAATAAATAAATAAATAAATAAATAAATAAATAAATAATAAACGTGAGTCCAAATTGACTCTAGTGCTCTGGATACAGTCCTCTGTTGAGAGAGATCACCTCTCGTGACTTAAATGTCATACATCTATTAATGTAGCCCAACACTAGGAGCTTGTATGTTCCCTGCCCTTCTCCTTGGATCATCCTGAGCTTCAGGTCCACTCAGACCACCATATCCTCCCTGTCACCTGTCAACGAGACTGCAGTGAGAATAAGTGTGATGCTAGTCTGTAGCACTGTGGGGATTTGAACACAGGCGCATCTGGAGGCTGGCTTAATTTGGGTTTAGCCGACTGGCCCATACTTCCTGCGTGCCCTTTCCTTTATGCTTCCTTAATCCACCAGATGAAATGGTGTGTGGACTCTTCATTTCCTCATTTCTTTTGACTGGTATGATCATTGACTGTCTCACTTCTTCTTTTTCCACTTTTAGTTCTGTCCACTTGGCATGGTGGCCATGAGTCTGTGTGTGTATTGGGATGGAGGTGGAGGCGTGGTCCTGGTGAGGTGACTCTTCTTCAGCAGCTGGTGTAGGCAGTGCCATCCACATTGCTGAAGCCATCCCTAGGGGGGAGCCTGTGGTGGCAAGTGGGGATTAAGTCCTAGGGTTGATGGTGGGAACCGGACGGTATCTGTCGTTGGGAGAATCAGATACCTGTCCCTTCCCTCTTCATCTTCTGTCCATGTGAGAAATAGTCCACAGGAATCAAACAGGTGAGCTTTCACACCGAGAACTGGCCTGTTTCCTAACACGGCTCCTGAATTAAACTGACCCACTCAGTCTCTAGGGGGCTCTGGGCAACCCCAGGCCATGCCCCCAGAGAGAGCCACCCACTTTCTTTGGGGAAAGGAAGGTGCAGAGGCTAGTGAACACACTGTCTGGATGGTGGCTCCTCCCTGGGGCTTGTAGAGTTGTTTTTTTGCTTCTCCGACCTACCCCTGCCCTGCGCTCATCAGTACTGCCCTTGGTGGCTTTCTCTGGCTCCTCAGGGATGCCTTTGGCAGATCATTCCTCCCCTGTGTCTCAGTTTCTCTTTTTAGTGTACAATCTTACTTAATTCAGTCATACTAAGAATAGATATTTCTATTTGTGACTCAGTTTCTACATTTGTTATTAGATATCATAATTATCCTGCTGGGTTCCCTCATTCATCCCTTTACATTCTGTCCAATGATGGTTTCAGGTTGGTGTGTCTTTTTTGTGGTTGTTTGCATAACTGGACGTGCATTCATTCATTCAGTTAATGTTTGTTGGGAGCCTGTGGGGTGCTAGGCTTGTGCTGGGTGTGGGGGGATGCAGCAGGGAGCAGGGTAGACGTGGGGCAGCCCCCCCAGATACTCACACTAAAGGGAAGACAAATGATTAGAGAATTCAGACGGGCTCGTGGTGACAAAGGGGAAGTGAGGGACATCTGGGAGCTGATGACGGGTGGTCAGAAGCTGCCTTGAGGAAGTGAGGTCATCCCCCCAACACCCTCCGCTTAAAACCCAAACTCTTTACTTGGCCCTCCACAGCCTTAGATGACTGACCCCTGTGTGTTTGCCCAGCCTCAGCCCACCCTCCTCTTGCTACGCGGGCCACCTTGCTGACTTCTGACACGTTGAGCTCTGACCTGTCTCTGAGCCTTTGCACACACTTTAGGCAGACCTTCTGCCTAGAGTCACCTCTCCCTGGCTGTCTGCCTGCATGGCTGTTCCTTCCCTCAGCTCTAATGTCCCTTCTATGGAGCTGGCCACCCTGATCATGTCCTTGGACATGGCCTTTTGTCATCAGTCTAGCATATTACCTCAGTGTGGGGGTTTTGTTTCTTGACTCTTATTTGGATTTTTATTTATTTATTTTTAAAGATTTTATTTATTTATTTATTCATGTGAGACACAGAGAGAGGCAGAAACACAGGCAGAGGGAGAAGCAGGCTCCCTGTGGGGAGCCCTACAGGATCATGTCCCTGAAGGCGGTGCTAAACTAAACCACTGAGCCACCCAGGTTGCCCTTATTTGGATTTTTAATTTGTTGGTTTATCATGTGTCTCACCAGTGTGATCTGGGGTTCCATGCAGAAGGGTCTGTGCTGTCCCTTTCCACCCCTGTGCCTGGCACAGGGTCTGGCACATAGTTGGTGCCCATGGATGCTTGTTGAATGAGCCTGTCCTGCTTCCCCAGAGTAGTTAGTTTCCTATTACTGCTGCAACAAATTCCACAGATTGAGTGGCTTAAAACCATCCCAGATTATTATCTGACAGTTCTGGAGGTTGGAAGTCTGAAAATCAAGGTGTTAGTAGGGCTCTGTTGGCCAGGCCACACAGCCAGGCTCCAGGGGAGGATCTAGCCCCTTTTCCAGCAGGCAGCCTGTATTCCCTGCTTTGTGGCCCTTCCTCCATCTCCAGAACATGTCTCTCTGACATCTGTCTTTGTCATCATGTCACCTTTCCCACTTTGCTCTCCCTGCCTGCCCCCGTGATTACATTGGGCTGCCCAGATATAATTTAGGAAAATCTCCCCACCTTGAGATCCTTAACTTCATCTCATTTGCAAAGTCCCTTTTGCCACGTAAGGTAACACATTCACAGGTTCTGAGAATGAGGACCTAGATGTCTTTGGGGGTCTTCCCACACCCAGGCCCCCAAGGGGCCTAGGAGAGTGTTGGGTGTGGTCTGCCTCCAGACCTATAGGCCACTGCCACAGGGCCTGGTGACCTGACCATCCCCTTCCCCCTGCAGGACGAGATCGAGGAGCTGCGGGCTGAGATGCTGGAGATGCGGGACGTCTACATGGAGGAGGATGTGTACCAGTTGCAGGAGCTGCGGCAGCAGCTAGACCAGGCCAGCAAGACATGCCGCATCCTGCAGTACCGGCTGCGCAAGGCTGAGCGCCGCAGCCTCCGCGCTGCGCAGACTGGCCAGGTGGATGGGGAGCTCATCCGTGGGCTGGAGCAGGATGTCAAGGTAAGCTCTGGGCCTTCCCCAAGCCCCGGCCGAGCCTGGGTCAGCCCACAGCTCGCTCCTTGTGTGTCCTTGAGCAAGTTACCCTACTTCTCTGGGCCTCAGCTTCCTCATCTGTAAAGGGGGGATCCGTCGTGAGCTGATGACCCATTTCCCACGGGGGCTCCAAAGTGATATCATAAATGTGAATCCTACTAAAGGCAGCTACTCCGAGGGTCAACCACATGCTGGGCTCTGAGTTGTCCCTGCACTCACTACACTCACTATCTGTGGAGGTTTCTTTGTTTTTTTAATTTTTTTAATAATTTATTAAATTTGGTGATTTTGAGCATGTCACCTAAATTTCAGTTTCCTCATCTGTAAAATGAGTATCATAGCAGCCCTTGCCTCACAGGGTTCTATGAGGGTTAGAAGAGAGGATACTGGTAAGATGTCACTGTAAACACTCAAAACTAAAACTGTTAGCTGTTATTATTAGTCCCATTTTCTGGATGAGGAAAGTGAGGCTTAGAGAATGGAAGGGCCTGTGCAAGGTCACATGACACTTGGTGTGTACTTGGTACAGTGCAGGCTTATCAGCCTCCCATATCTGACCTCCCCTTCCTGCTGATGAGCTGGAGGCTGACAGGAGGGGCCTCTAGAAGAACAGACCTCTTTCTTGTCTGTGTTGCCCTGGGCTGAGGGCTGAGATCTTGGTGGGGCCCAGTGTGAGCAGGAGGATGTTGGAGCTGGGGATGGAGGTGCAGCCCTGAGGGCTCTAGGGGGCTCTTCCTGCAGGGGTGACCTGAAGGAGGAGGGGGCCTGAGCCAGGTGTGGAGAGGAGGAATGCAGAGGGAGAGATTGCTCTCTGTAAGGGCCTGGGGGGGGGGGGGGTAAACCGGGAGCCACAGGCAGGCTCACATTTCCCATGTCTTTGGTGTGCACCCTGGGATTACTGTGTCTACTGTGCAGATGAGAACACTGAGCTCAGAAAGAGTGTGCCCCCAGGGCCAAAGCTCCCTGACAAGGCAGCCCTCTGGATAAATGGTTATACAGGTATTCAAACCCCAGGCCCTGGATTAGAGGGAGGTGGGGTGAGGAGCCCCGGTAGCTCAGCGGAGCAGAATTGGGGCCTGGGTGGTTGGAGATCTGCGGCCTTCACACCAGAATCAGCCTTAGAGAGATAAGCAGGGGAGGAGGACCGACTGGGCCAGCTCGCCTGCGCCTCCCTGGGAGGAGCAGAGAGCAGCTGGTGTACGGTGGGAGGGGGGTGGTCTCTTTGCTCCAGGCACAGGGAAGCCGCCCCTTCTGTTGGGATTTGAACTGGCCAATCAGCATCCACCTTGCCCCCTTCTCTCCCTCTTCTCCCCGCCCCTGCAGCTGGAGTGCTGAGCTCATCTCTTCAGGCCCTGGCTGGATGCCTCTGGCCACTGCACTCTGCGCGTGCTAGGCTTGTTCTCAGGCACTTTAGGGGTTCTCAGAGTTGTGGTATTTCCTGGGAGGGCTTGATGGCCCAGCTGGGGAGGGGACCCCAGATCTGGGTATCCCTGGGGACTCTCTGACTTGCTCTGCTAGCTCCTTGGCTCGTGCCCGACTGATATTGGGCCACTGCTTGGGGCCTCAGTTTCTCCTTTTTTTTTTATAAAGGATAGCCAATTATTATTATTTTTAAAGATTTTATTTACTTATTCACAAGACACACAGAGAGAGGCAGAGATACAGGCAGAGGGAGAAGCAGGCTTCCTATGGGGATCCTGATGGACTTGATCCCAGGACCCTGGGATCATGACCTGAGCCAAAGGCAGACCCTCAACCACTGAGCCACCCAGGTTCCCCAGTTTCTTCTGTTAAATATGGGGCTTAGAGCAGCCAAATCTCTAGGGCTTTTGCAGTTCCAGTGGTTTTGTCAAGGAGGTTGGTTATTGGTGGAGGTGCCATAAATGAAACTTTGGTATCCACCCCTCCTCAGGCTGTCTCTGTCTGTAGCCCTCATGGCCCACAGGCCTCACAGAGCCTCAGGGGGAACATTGCCCAGCACAAGGAAGGCAAGGAGACGGCGGTGCAAAGACCTGCTCTCCCACTTGCTTGGTGTGTGGCCTTTGGTAAGCTCCCTCACAGCTCTGAGCCTCAGTAAATGGAGATAAAACTAGTTTTTACCTGTAGAGATTTTTGTGAGGATAAAATGAAATAGTTCAAGTAAAAGTGGGGTGGCCATGAAATCTGGTGTGGAGTGTTCACCCAGCAAAGGAGCAAATGTTGATTGTGGTGTTACTGTTTGGGAGAAGAACTTATAAGGCACTAGTATGGCAAGTGACTGGGGCAAGGCCAGGGCAGGGGGGGCCAGAATCTCAACCCGCCTGTGTGGATAAAAATCCCCTGCGGCGCTTATTCTCAATGCAGATTCCCAGGCCCCACCACCCATTTCCCCCTCCCTGAGGATTCGGAGTGACAGTGACAGGGAGGCCCATGAGCTGAGAGGCCCGATGAGCAGGGCGGCTGTGGCCTGGAGGCTGCTGGTTGCATTTGGCAGGAGACAGGCCTCAGCGCTGTAAACAGTGACCTCATGGCTGAGCGCATTGTTTGTGCTTTGGGGATTTGCCCTGGTGTCCGGAAGCTGCAGCTGCTTCACCTCCCATAGTATCTCAGTCCCCTAGCCCTGGGAGTAGTTGGGAGGACCATAAAAGCATGAAATGAGACAAGCAGGTGGGGCCCTGTGAGCATCTGACGTAGTGAACCCACTGCTGGGCTTATTATTATTATTATTATTATTTTTAAAGATTTTATTTATTTATTCTTGAGAGACACACAGAGAAAGACAGAGATATAGGCAGAGGGAGAAGCAGGCTTCCTGCAGGGAGCCCGATGCAGAACTCAATCCTAGGACCCTGGGAACATGACCTGAACGGAAGGCAGACACCCAACCACTGAGCCACCCAGGTGCCCTGTTATTAATACTTTTAGTGCTGATAATAATATAATGTCTTCAGGCTTTGGGCCAACAACAGGGTTAGGTGGAGAGCAGAACTCTAGAGTTGACCCACAGGATTTCAACCCTTGGTTCTGTAGCTGCCTAGCCGTGTGACCTTGGGGAAGTGACCTTTCCTTTTCACACCTCAGAATGGCATTAATCAAGCCCTTCCCAAGGGGATGGAAAGGCACATCGTGTTAGGAAGTGACAGCTGATTTTATAAATCACCTGTGAGAGGCAAGGGCACCCAGGACCACTGAAGCTCAGAGAGAGGAAAGGACAGGCTGAGGCCACCAGACTCCTACCTTCCAGGCTACTGTGCTCTTTGCTCCTGTGGGCCTCCACTGGGGGCTCGGGGGTTCTGTGGGATCTGAAATTAAGAGCTCTTTTGTTCTTGCTGGAATCCCGTCAGCTGCCTGGGTTGAGCGTTCTTGACACAGCAACCCTTGCGGGTCGGGGACAGTTGGGGAAGGAGATCCTGTGGAGAATGGGATGGAAGGAGTGTCCAGACTCCTGGAACGGATGAAGTCACAGAGTCATTTATGAACCCAAGAGGATCCGGGAATCCACATGGATCATGATTTCTTGGTGGGGAGTGTCGCCTCCCAAGTTGAGGCCGTGGTAGGTGGAGCAACCCCTCAGATGGAAAGGAGCTGGCCCCAAGGGGAGAAGCCACCTGCTGCTCAGCCCTCACATCAGTCGAGGACACAGCCCTCTGTGGACAGTGGGTGGGGTGGGTGGTTGAGGGGTGCATCCCTAATCTAGTTAGGGTAGGTGCAGCTCCCCATATTGCAGTCATTCTTTTATCTCCCTCCCTTTTCACTTTTTGGAACCTTGAATTTGTTTGCTCTCCAGCAAGCATTTACTCGGCATTAGGGTGTGCTAGAGTGTGCGCTGCTGCTGGGACACAGGGGTATGAAGGAACCCAGGCATGGTCCGGGGCCTTCAGCATTCTGGCCCATGACTCCTGTCCCCACGGCTAAGCAGGATGAATGAATGAATGAATGAATGAATGAATGAATGAGTGAATGGAATATTGATCAGGACAGGGGCTTTCTGGGTGACCTGATAGCCTCAGACTGGGAACCATAGCCAAGTGCACAGAGGTAAAGCAGTGATCCTGACAGTGCATTAAAAAGTTATATTTCTTAAAAAAAAAAAAGTTCTATTTCTTGATGATCTAGCCACCAGCCCAAGGATTGTGTCATTTAATCCTCACAGCAGCGCCTGGGAGTAGGCTGTATCCATTCCATTTACCAATGACCACCCGACACCGAATGCGTAAATAAACTTGCTGTGGGGGCACACACACACACACACCCAGTGCTGGAATCAGACTCAGTCTGGTTTTCCCCATGTGCCAAGTCTTTGTTCTGATATTGAGGTGTCGCTCATCCCACTTTGTGGACAAGGCACGATTCTGGTTGCCCTTGGGGACCTCCAGGGACAGAGAGCCACGGTGGACAACAGAGGCAGGGGGAGGCAGTGCTGAATTTCCTTTCTGGCTGTTGTTTTTCCTGGCCTGTCTCTCATACTGCCAACGGGTCCGTGCCGAGCTGGGCCTGGGCCCAGGCAGAGGGCAGAGCCAGGGAGGGCCCTCTTCCCTTCCGGAATGGAGGAGGTGCAACGGTTGTTTCCGAGACTGGCAGGCATGGGGCGTTGGGCTTTCTGCCCCTCACATACCTCTTGCTGGCAAAGCCCTCGTGCTCCTCCAGAGCCCTGGCCACACTGGCCCCTCAGGCAAATCCCAGGGGCTTCTCCCAGCTCAACTCATACTGGCTTTGCATGACCCCAAGTCAAGTCACTTATTCTGTAAGCCTCAGAATTGGGGTGAATATGAATGAATCTGGCACACAGTAGGTATTCAACAACTGATAGTGCCTGGACCACTCAGGGATAGTGGTGATTTACCAGCTCAGAAGGGCCTTCCTCATCCCCGGATGCCTCCTTTCCTGGTGTTGGACCTCCAGGGTGTCCTCGAGGAAATGGGGTGCTTTTGCTGCAGATCCCTGGAACCAGGATTGGTGTTTGCAGCTCTGTTAGTTCCTTTCTGTATGGATGACCTGGACACATGCCCAGCCTTTGTCATTTAGAGCATGTTTTATATCCCAGACAATTGGAAACCAGCCTCGGGGTCACACCACGACCTCTAGCAAGTCCTGCCCCTCTCTGAGCTTCGGCATCACCACTCCCCAGGACTCACTGTGCTGGCCCAGGGCTGAGATTTTTTGTGCAAAGCTGATTCAGTCCTCCTGTTGGGCCCATGAGGCTGCTGCTACCACTGCACCCTTTTTGCAGTTAAGGAGATTGAGGGACAGAGTGGGGAAATGATTTGCCTAGGGTCACGGGCTGGACACTGGCAGCAATGTGATTCAGATGGCCCTAGGGCCACCCATCTTGCTCTGGTTTCAACTCCAGCTCACTTCCCTACTTTTAAAATGAGCATCTCTGGCCCTGCCGCAGGCTCTCGTGAGACTCAAAAGCACAGAATGCCCCAGGTAATTGAAAAAGCCTTGCTAAAAACTGGCAGGGCCTTTCTAGCTTCCTGGGGAGACTGAACTCGGACACAGACATTGGGAGCACTGGGTGTCTGGGTTTGGGTTTTGCTTCTGCTATTTCCTGGCTGTGTGACCTCTACCCTCTACTGCCTTCTTTGTGCCTCAGTTTCCTCATCTGCTAAGCAGGGGTGAGGAGAGACACAGTCTGCTGGGGGAGGTTGCTCTGTAACCCAAGTGGATCATCACCCACCCTTGCTTACCAATCTCATCACCCACCCTTGCCCAGGTCTCTAAGGACATCTCTGTGCGGCTGCATAAGGAGCTGGAGACAGTGGAGAAGAAACGGGCACGGCTGGAGGAGGAGAACGAGGAGCTTCGGCAGCGGCTTATCGAGACCGAGCTGGCCAAGCAGGTGCTGCAGACGGAGTTGGAACGGCCGAGAGAGGTAAGGGCCGGTCCATCTCTGCAGGGCCAGGCCAAGGCAGGTGGGTGTGTGCCAGCCCCACCTGGCCAGGGGCTCGGAAGCGCTGTGTTTGTACGGTCATGCCTCCCTGGCAGAGCTGTCTTATTCATGCATTCATTCCTCCTGCACACATTTCCTGAGTGCCCACTGTGTACACTGTGTGCTGGACTCGGAAGACACAGTGGTGAGTGAAAGACTCCTGTCCACCAAGAGTCTACAAGTTAATGAAGGAGACAGTCATCTGCCAAAGAACTGCAACTGTCGGGGGGATTAACTGAGAAAGCATTCCACAGTGACCCCTGTGGGGCCCTCTGCCTCAGTTTCCTCACTTCCAGAATGGGACAGCGATGCCCTGAGTCACTGAGAAGACTAGCTGGGATAACTTGTGCAGACATGCTTTAGGGGCTGCCATTTGGTGTGAAGGCGGTGCTGGGGCCGGGCCTCTGGCCAGTACCTCGACACAGATTTTAAGACATTAGACACTTCCCCAGGCACTGGCCTGTCTGTCTTTGTTCATATGAGCTCTTCCCCTTGTATGTATTTTATGCCTTCTGCTAACTGTTGGGCATGCAGCATGTTAAGTACCATGCTAGATGCTTTATCTCAACAATTTACATAGAGGCCCAGTTGAGGTTGTGATTGTACCATTTTATGAATGAGGAAATAGCACCTGAGAGAAGGAGGGATGCCCTCAAGGTTTCACAGAGCCCAGTGGGCTCTGCAGAATGCCTCTTGAAAGCCTTCCCTAGGTGACCCCTAGGGGCTGAAATCCTTTAGAATTCAGGGATCTGTGTTCCTGATGGCCTTGGGTAGCTCCTGATCATAGAGGCACAGCTGGGTCTCAGCTCTCTGGCTGCTCAATCCCTAGGATTGTACATTGTTCTAGGGCACTCCTTACCTTCCCCGAGGGCAGGCATGCCAGTGTTCCAGGACTGAGACACCACAGCCCTGAGGCCAGAACAGCCCTTCAGTGCCCTCCCTCCTGGGCGTGTTGCTCTGATGTGCTAACAGCATCTCATTGCAGAGACTGGGGGCATTTGCTGCTGAGGGCTGCTGTGGGGCTCTGTCAGGCAGGCCCCCCCCCCCCCCACCTTGGCCTGGCCGACAACACAGGGAACCATCTTCACACATCTCATTGCTGTCACCCTTGATAGTGAAAAGGGGAGACAGTTTCAGAGAGTACCCTGGAGCTTAGTGTCTTTCCTTCCTTCCTTCCTTCCTTCCTTCCTTCCTTCCTTCCTTCCTCCCTCCCTCCCTCCCTCCCTCCCTCCCTCCCTCCCCTCCTTTTTTTTTTTGTTTTTTTAAGATTTTATTTATTTATTCATGAGAGACACACACACACAGAGAGAGGCAGACACAGGCAGAGGGAGAAGCAGACTCCATGCAGGGAGTCCAAAGTGGGACTTGATCCTAGGACTCAATCCTGGGACTCCAGAATCATGCTCTGAGCCAAAGGCAGATGCTCAACTGCTGAGCCACCCAGGCGTCCCTCTTTCTTTCTTTTTTAAAGATTTATTTATTTGAGAGAGAGCACGTGAACAGGATTGGGGGCAGAGGAAGAGGGAGAGAGCAGACTTCCTGCTGAGTGCGGAGCCTGACACGGAACTCAGTCTTAGGACCCTGAGATCATGACCTGAGCCAAAATCATGAGTTGGACACTTAACCGACCGAGCCACCTAGGCGCCCCAACTCAGCATGTTTCTATTGTAGAGGAGAGGAAGCTGAGGCTCAGAAAGAGACAGCCTGCCTGAGTTCCCCCACCCTTCCTTGGCAGAGATGTGGCTGAAGCCCTGAAGCCAAGTCCTCTCTAAGTCTCAGTTTCTCCATCTGTGACATTGGGATAATAACAGTACCCAGCTCATGAGTTTATGACCAGCACGAAAATTGGGTAACCATAGAACGCTATGAAGGAGTTACAAAGAATAAAGTAGTATGGCAATTCCTGAACAAATTATACATGCAATTATTATAGGAGCTAGCAAATCCACCTTGGGATGTATGCCCAAAAGAATTGAAAGCAGGCACATGAACAGATATTTGTACCCCTGTGTTCCTAGCAGCAGTATTCACAATAGGCAAAAGGTAGAAGCATCCCAAATGTACATCAGTGTATATACATACATATAGTGGACTCTCGGTAAGCCTCAAGAAGGACTGAAATTCTGACACCTGCTACATCATGGGTGAACCTTGAAGCCGTGGTGCAAAGTGAGATAAGCCAGCCATCAATAGACTAGTATTATATGATTCCACTTGTAGGAGCTAGTTAGGGTAGTCAAATTATAGAAACAGAGAGTAGGATAGAGGTAACCAGGTGCTGGACAGAGGAGGGAGTGGGGGATTGGTATTCAGTGGGTAGAGAGTTTCAGTTTAGGATAATAAAAAAGTTCTAGAGATGAATAGTGGTTTCTTGACAAAGTGCACTTAATACCACTGAAATGTGTACTCGAAAATGACTAGAAATGGTAAATTTCATGTTTTGTGTACTTCAGCACAATTTAAAAAAAAGAATAAGGTAGATATATAAGTACTGATGCTGAGAGGTCTTTAACAAAAAAAAGAGGGCTACATGGGTGCGCATGTGCGCCATGCGTGCGCACACACACATATTGTGTGATCCCACTAATTATTTTGAAAGAGCATCAGAACAGATTTGTTTTGGGGCATTTATGTCTGCAAATGCCTAGCAAAAGTCTGGAGGAAAATCCACTGAACTAAGGAGTGAGGGACGGTAGGAATAGGAAGGGGAAATGACTTTGCTATTTTTTATTTTATTTTATTTATTTTATTTTATTTTATTTTATTTATTTAATTTTATTTTATATTTAGATTTTATTTATTTATTCATGAGAGACACACAGAGAGAGGCAGAGACATAGGCAGAGGGAGAAGCAGGCTCCCCATGGGGAACCCAATGGGTTCCCCCTGGGACTCCATCCCAGGACTCCGGGATCATGATCTGAGCCAAAGGCAGACACTCAACCACTGAGCCACCCAGGCGTCCTGCTTTGTATTCTTTTAATTAATGCTGTAGTAAGGTGGGTTTTGGAGAGGGGGTGATTATTTGTGAAATTTGAAATGTAGTCAAGCATGTAAAGAGCCCTGTGTGGTGCCAGGCACACAGTAGGTGCTCCAGAAATACTGGTTCACTTCCCCTTTGAAGGCAATGTCAACAAGGCACATCTGGCCCTCCCTGGCATGCTCTTTGGTGTCTCAGGATCTGGGCAAAGGGGCGTGGCCCTGTGTTTATTTGCTGATTGCCTTCTCCCCCCACCCCCACCTCCTTCCTTTTTTTTTTTTTTTCCCCACCTCCTTCCTGACATGGTTTCCATGGAGATGAGGGTCCCTTAGCAATTTTGCGAGAGCTGCTGGAGTCTCATCTACATCTGCCTTTGCCATCCTGACAGGTTGCTGTGGCGATAGTGTCACCCAGCTGGGAACAGGAGCCCCTGGCCTGAGCTGATGTGGTTGCCATAGAGATCACTCCGGGCCCCCTCCCGCCCCCCCCCCCCCCCCCCCCCCCCGCCGCCAGAGAAGGGAGGGTGGCCGGCCCTAGCTGCACTTTGCAGTGGCACTGTTGCCCAGCTGGGTTGCAGCTCAAGAATCATAACACCAGCCTTCCCCTTGTCCAGTATCATTCCCCCGTTCTTGTATTTTAGGCAGAAAGCCAATATGAGTGTTGATGTGATGTATTAGAATATAGCTGCTGTGTGTGAGTGCTTGCTCTGTACCAGGCACCGCACCAGGCATTTTATGTACCTCCTCCTGTTGTGAAACCAGCAGCTTCCCTACATACCTAGTGTTGTTATCTTCATTTTACAGGTGGCATTCTTTTTGACAATAGTTTAACTGTGATATGATTCACATACTATAAAATTCACCATTTTAAAATGTGAAATTTCATGGTTTTTGATATATTCATAATGTTGTACATCTGTCACTATGATCTAAGTCTAGAATGTTTCCATTGCCCCCAAAAGAAACCCCGTACCTGCTAGTGGTCCCTTCCTGTGCCCCCTGCCCTCCAGCTCCCCGCAACTGCTAATCTCCACTCTGGATTTGCCTGTTCTGGACATTTCATACAAATGGAATCATGCAATATGTGATTTTTTTTGTGACTGGCTTCTTTCACGCAGCATCATGACTTTAAGGTTCATTTGTGTTGACATGTATGTGTCAGTACTTCTTTCCTTTTTGTGGTCAAATAATAATCCAGTGTATGGATGTACATTTTGTTTGTCCCCTCATCAGTTGATGGACATTTGGATGGTTTCCACATTTTGATTAGTGTAATAATGCTGCTATGAACATTTGAGTACAGGTTTTGTTTGAAGATATGTTTTCAGTTCTCTTGTGTGTATACCAACGAGTGGCCTGCTTCATATGGATGGGACTGGGGAAAAGACCAAGATGGGATTCTAACCCAGGACTCTTTATCTCCCAAAGTCACACTGGCTGGTGGGTATTGCCCCACCCTCCATGCCCTATCCAGGTACCTTCCTAGGGCCCTACCTGTTTTCAAAACCTCCAAAGGAGCTGAGTATCTCTGTCTCTGGCACAGGCTTTTTGTCCTGCTTTCTGCTCTGATGGGTACTGACCATGATATTAGATCACCTAGGTTCAAATCTTGATTCTGCTGGTGGTGTTATCTGATGCAGCTGGGTAGTGGTCTATGTGGTGCAGGGCAAACTTGAATTTGGGGTCATATGGGCCTGAGTTTGAATTCTGGCTTTGCCACTTACTTACTTGTAATGCTGGGCAAATTGTATAACTACTCCAGGGCTCAGTTTGTTCATTTATAAAACAGGAATATGGGACTCCTGGGTGGCTCAATGGTTGAGCATCTGCCTTCAGCTCAGGGTGTGATCCCGTGGTCTCAGCATCGAGTCCCATATCGGGCTCCCTGCATGGAGCTTGCTTCTCCCTCTGCCTCTGTCTCTGCATCTCTCAGTGTGTCTCTCATGAATAAATAAATAAAATCTTTAAAAAGGTAGAACAGAAATACGAATCCCTACTTCTCAGAGACAAGCAGGTAAAGTGCTGATTATCCTCGTTTCCCTTACAACTCCTACATGGCTGTGGGTCCAGAGTAGCATTTACTTTAAAGAGATTCGTTTCTTTTGCCTACTTAGCAAAGCACTGTCTGTATAAGCTGCCCTTGTCCCTGGAAGGAGCAGTTACATTGGAAATCGATGCCTGCAATTGGTGCTGTGTGTCCTGGCAACTTCTGCTTTGGGGCTCACGTCTAAACCAGTTTTTGCTTCCTCCCCAAGAGGGTGTCTCCCCCAGCCAGGATCCACTCAGCCTCTAGCTGCTTCAGCTGCTCTGGAGGAAGAATGCTGCAATCTTTGAGATGCACCCCAGGTCCCCTCCAGAGTCAATTTTGTACACATAGCACAGTCTGTGTTTTCAGTGAGACCCTTTCAAATATCCCCTCCATATTTGGTGAAAATCTGCCCAGCTGTTTTGGCAGAAGGTTCACTTTATTCCTTGAAGGTTGATCTTTGTTTCCTGGCAGCATGGAAGCAGGCAACGTGTTAGAGAGCTGGGGGCCCCTCCAAAGCTGGGCTCAGGCATCCTTTCTGTGCGTGCTGGACACAATCTACTAGTTTTCTGGAGAAGGACAAAGGACAGAGCTCATGCTCCTACTAGAAGCCCGTAGACCAAGGATGCTTAGAGGCGCCACCCTGGCTGCTCAAAGGTAGCCTTGTGAGTTGCTGGTAGGTGGAGAAGCCCCTAATGTGTGCCAAGCCAAAGAATGTGCCCTTGGGGTCCGTCACCTAGCAACCGGCATTCTTGTTGGTGCCTGGGACTGTCCTCCCTTGCCCCTTCCTTCCCACTCTCCAGAGGCCTGGGGCCAGAACATCTGCCCCTGGGGCCTCCACAAAGGGGCTCTGACAGGCCCTGGCTCCCTGGAGGGGCACCATAGCCCCCCAGGCCGCCTGGCCAGCTGCTGCCCTGCAGAGAGGAGGAAGTCTCTGTGCTCTGTGAGCCTGCCTTGTTTTCCCTCCAGAGCCAAAGGGTAGTGTGGGAGCCCACATGGCTTAGATGAGGTGGCAGGAAGGGTCAATTCCCCCCGGAAAAGGCTGGAGTTACTCTGGTCTTGAAAGGGTTTGCGGCTCTGGCCCCTCTTCTCTGCCCACTGCCCTCCCTTCCTGATAAGATTCATACCACCCAGAGCTTATTCTCTGCCACTTGGAAAGGTGTCCAGTGAGTTTTCTTGGAAAAGCATATTAAAAACATCTCATTATGATTTTTCCCCTCCCCCCAACAGGTTATATATATATCTAAATAGAGAAAGACTAGTAGAAAGTACAAGTGAGTCATAAGGAGGAAAAATTCACCTGTAATCTACTATTTATTTATAAATATTTTATTTATTTGAGAGAGAAAGAGAGAGCGAGAAAGAGCATAAGCAGGTGGGGAGAGGGAAAACAAGCTTCCTGTTGAGGAGGGAGCCCAGTGTGGGGCTTGATCCCAGGACCCTGTGATCATTACCTGAGCCCAAGGTAGATGCTCTACCAACTGAGCCACCCAGGCACTCCTGTAATCCACTATTTAGAGGGAGTTACTCTGAGTAATTACCAAATTATTATTTGGGTGGGAGGGGCATATATTTGCAGTACATTTTCCTATTTCTGTGCATACACATACTGAAATGCATTTGTATAGGGACATCTGGGTGGCTCAGTGGTTGACTCTCTGCCTTTGGCTCAGGTTGTGATCCTGGGGTCCTGGGATTGAGTCCCACATTGGGCAGTACACAGAGAGCCTGCTTCTCCCTCTGCCTATGTCTCTGCCTCTCTCTCTCTGTGTGTGTCTCTCATGAATAAATAAACTCTTAAAAAAAAATGTATATATGCATTTTTTTCCCCTAAGATAAGCTCAGTGAAGCAAAAATATTATTACAAAAGCACATAAATAGGGGCACCTGGGTGTCTCAGTGGTTGAGCATCTGCCTTTGGCTCAGGTCGTGATCCCGGGGTCCTGGGATTGAGTCCCAAATCAGGCTCCCTGCTGGAAGCCTGCTTTTCCCTTTGCCTATGTCTCTACTTCTCTCTTGTCTCTCATGAATAAATAAATAAAATCTTTAAAAAAAGAAAAAAAGGCACACAAATGCTAGGCCTAGACTATCACTAAGGATGGCTATATCAGACTTTAGTTGTATGGGTTGCCTCGGGCAGGAAAACTGGTGACTTGGATTCACTGTATTCCTTTTGTGATTTTTTTTTTTTTGAAGTATAGTTGACACACAACATTACATTAGTTTCAGGTGTACAACATGGTGATTCAACAAGTCTATACATTATGCTGTGCTCACAAGTGTAGCTACCAGCCGTTACTGTGCAACCCTATTATAATACCATTGACTGTATTCCCCATGCTGTACCTTTCATCCTCGAGATCTATTCATTCCGTAATGGAAGCCTGTGTCTCTCAGTCCCCTTCACCCATTTTGCCTGCCTACCATCTCTAGTGGTTTTTTGAAGTTTGAACAATGTGAATGTGTTATCCAAAAAATAATAGAAATAATAAACCTGGGCAGCCCAGGTGGCTCAGAGGTTTTGGTGCCTGCCTTCAGCCCAGGGCATGATCTTGGAGACCCGGGATCTAGTCTCCATGTCAGGCTCCCTGCATGGAGCCTGCTTCTCCCTCTGCCTGTTTCTCTGCCTCTCTTTCTCTCTCTCTCTGTCTCTCTGTGTTTCTCATGAATGAATGAATAAAATCTTAAAAAAAAAAAAAAAAGAAATAGTAAACCTATATAAAATAGAAGAAGGAAGCCTCTCTTAACTACCTCTCTCAGTTTTGCTCCTGACTCAGCTTAACCCATGGTTAGCAGGTTGGTTTCTATCTTTTTAGGCCTTCCTCTATGTTCATACAATGTGTATTTCTCTTGGTATTTTTAGAAAATAAAGATGGGATTATATTGTATCCATGGTTTCTGTAACATGCAGAATAATGTAGCAGGAACACAGACTTCTTAAAAATGCTAGATGTTTGGGATTTCCTTCTGCCTAAGGTGCTTATTATATAAAAATCAAAGATCACAGAGTCAAGTAAACATAGGAAGGAAAAAAAGTCTAAAAGAGCACCATCTATTTCAGTATTTTAAACACAGACCCAGAGGTTGAGAAGGAGCTCCAGCTAGCTGTCAGCTGTGGTCATCCTCAGGTTAGGGAAGAAAATGGCTAGAGGGGTTTCTGGTTTGTCAGCGTTATGTAGATTTACAGTGAGAATGTATTTTTGTATATTTATTTTAAAAAATACTTTGTAATAAAAAAAACTTTAAAGATTTTATTTATTTGACAGAAAGAACAAGTAAGGGGAGTGGCAGCAGGAGAGGGAGACACAGACTCACCACTGAGTGGGGAGCCCAAATGCAGGGTTCCATCCCAGGACCCTGGGGTCATGACTTGAGCTGAAAGCAAATGCTCAACTGAGCCACTCAGGAGCCCCACAAAAAAACATTTAAAGAAAAAGATGGAGGACTATGTCCCCCTCCCACCCCAAAAAAATGTGGGGGAAGAAGAGGGCCAAGTGTGAGTTTGCTGCATATTCATTGTAAACAGCCTGCTGTATATTCTTCAGGCTTTTCCCATCCTGTGTGTGTGCATGCACGCATATCCCTTATTTTTGTAACAATGGTAACATGCTCTAGGTTTTTTTTTTTAAATAACAGCTTTATTGAAATATAATTCACCTATGATAATGCTTGTCTTTTTAAAGTATATAGTTCAGTGGTTTTGCAGAATATTCAGAGTTGTACAACCTTCACCATTTTCTTGGCCCTGAACAGTTTCTTCACCCCAACAAGAAACACCAAACCCATTGGCTCTCGCCTCTTCTAGGCCCCTGACAACCACTAATCTACTTTCCACCATTATGGATTTGCCTATTATGGACATTTCACGTAAATGATATCATATATTGTGTGGTCTTTTGTGACTGGCTTCTTTCACGTAGCATGATGTTCCCATCATACACACATGTTGTATCAACTATGAGTACTTCATTTTTTTTTCTAATATTTATTTATTCATGAGAGACAGAGAGAGAGAGAGGCAGAGACCATAGGTAGAGGGAGAAGCAGGCTCTCTGCAGGGAGCCCAATGCAGGACTCCATCCCAGGACCCCAGGATCATGACCTGAGCCAAAGGCAGACCCTCAACCACTGAGCCACCCTGGTGCTCCCCCTCCGTGTTTTTTAATAGGGTTAGACTTTATATGATTTCATTCCTTTATAGGTGGTGGCTGGGACCTCTTAGTGCGCTGGCCCCTTTTCCTGTCACCCCATTTCCTCCCTCCAGGGAGTCCGCAGTACTTGAAGAGGCTGTAGTCACCTGAAGAGACTCAATTTAGGGAGAGGAAGGTGTTTGCCCAGGATCCTAAACTCTGTGTTGTGGGGTTGCCAGAGTCAGCTTCCAGCTGAGGCCACAGCCCCTCCCACTTAGCTTGTGATAAGCCGACCCAGATCCACAAGCCTCTCCTCAGAACCCCCACCTCACCCCTCACTCCGTGCCCGGATGTCCCTCTGAGCACCCGCTTCCCAGGCGCCACTTGTGGGAGGGACTGTTTGTGGGGGGATCTGTTCTGTGGCATCACCCCATTTCCTACCTCCTCCTTCGCTTTTCAAAGATCCCAGATCAGCCCTTCTCAGATACTGGCTCTCTGCTCTTGGCACCCAGCGTCTGAAATATCAGCCTCTGTCTTCCTGCTACATTTGCATTTCAAAAGGTCTCTTTAGGATTTGATTGGGCTCCAAGATAGACTTCAGACCCCAGCTGGAGTTCATTTCTCTGGTTCTCTGGTGCCAGCCAGGGCCAGGCAATAGAATTAACCTGGGAAGCTATTTAAAAATACTGATGCCTGGGACCTACCCTGGACCAGTTGCAACAATATCTGGGACCCGAAGCATCAGGATTTTTCATTTAACTTCTCCAGGTAATTCTGATGTGCTTCTGGGTAGAAAGCCACTGTGCTACCTCCACTCTGGCCCTCATCAAAGGGCATATTTTTTCCTTCCAAGTCTTGGGAACTATATCAAGAGCTCTGTCAGGAACTGGTCCCAGGTCACTATGGATTTGCTGTGGGACATTTCTCGCACCTTCAGTGAGGTGGGGGCTTGGATTAAGTCAGTGGTTCTCACCTTCTGGGATGGGAGTGAGAGGTGGAGGGATGGGGAAGCATGTATTCAAACACCTGGAAGCATCCTCAAAAAATACTCGCTGAGCTTGAAAAGTCAAAAGTAACCTAAGTTATGCACTACTAATATAAATCATCCCTCTCATGGGACGAGTGTTCAGCAGATTCGTGCATCTAACTGGGTGACTTCTAAAATTTATTTTTTTTCATTTAAAAAGGATTTTTTTTCTGAGAGAGAATCTCAAGCAGACTCCCACTGAGTGCATGGTAGGGGGCGTGGCAGGATCTGATCCCAGATCCTGAGATCATTACCTGAGCTGAAATCAAGAGTCGATCGCTTAACTAACTGAGCCACTCAGGCGTATCCTGAGTGACTTTTTTAAACATCAAGAAACTTTAGTAAAAATTATTAACCTTAACAAAAATTAGTAACCTTTCCTCAAGTTCCCTTCATAGGGCTTGTGCCATTTTGCATTCTTCCCAGTGATATAGGACTTTACCTGCTTCTCCATAACTTCCGCAATAGAATGCATTGTCAGATGATTGAATTTTTGCCAATCTGATAGGTGAGAAATGGTATCAGGGTGTAATTTTAATTTGCATTTCTCCATCTTGAATAGGGTTGAACATCTTCCTATGGTTACAAGCCATTTACCTTTCTTTTCCTGTGAACAGTTTTTCATATCCGTTTTTAATATAAGTTTGTTGGTCTTTTGTTTTCTATTTTATGAAGCTCTTTATGTATTTAAGATATTAACCCTTTGTCAGTGCAATAAACTGCAATTTTTTTCCCAGTATTGTTTATACTTTTACTTTCCTATGGTACGTTTTTTTCATGTAGAATTTGCTTATCTAATTAAAAGTATCCATTTCTAAAAAAAAAAAAATCAATTTCTTTGCATATCAATTCTGGATTTCTGAATTATGATTATTATTGCATTATTTTGCATGAAAACTTATAATTTAAATAGTGAAAAATTGAGCAGTACCTCCTGTGTAATTATGATGTGTTCTACCCATATGCATTTTTAATTTTAATATTAGTTATTTTTTTGCATTTTGTTTATTAGTATGCATTCCAAGTTAAAGTCTATGAGGACAGGATTCCCCCTGAAATGAAGATTTGCCTGCTTATGGAAGAGGCCCCTTGGGAATAATGCCACCAAGGATCTTCAGAGCAATTATACCAGTGTCCTCAGCTAATCCTGCGGGGATCTCTGGAGCTCGGAAGGCTACTTATAGTTTTGAATTGAGGCAGGGAGGCATGGACCAGTCATTGCATGTGGGCACCCCTATGGAGGGCACATGACCTTGAATGAGGTGGCTGTCCTCAGCCAATGGCATCACTGGGAGGGGACTCATCTTTGAGGTCTTGGTTAGGGGAACAAGCACCCCAGTTCTTAGGAGGCAGGGGATCTGGCTGGAGTAGCACAGCATCTTCCCCGGGTACCCTCTCTGGCTTGATCACTGCTGTGTTCTCTATGCCTAGTTGCACCTGGCACATAATAGGTACTCAGGAAGTCTTTGGTGAGTGGATGAAAGGCACAGAAGAACAGAAACCCAGATTTCTGGGTCTTGGGCCAGGCCAACTGGATCTTAATGTAGGGGTGCGGGGGCAGGGGGAGAACCCTGGGCAGGATGTGATCAGGGTCCTTTCTTCACATGCTTCTGTCCCGCTGGGTGTTCTAGAGGGCCTCTTTGGCTCACTGGTTGGTGCTGGTGAAGGCTTGGATGTGGCTGGGCTAGGCTGGGCAAGGAGGGGGCCCTCAGTGGAACTCTAGGCACCTTGACTACTCTATGATGCACATCACCCACATGAGCTTTCTGTTTTGTTTGCATGTTTTAATTTCTTTCTAGCATTCCTTGAAGAAAAGAGGAACCCGCTCCCTGGGGAAGACAGACAAGAAGCCTTCGGTGCAGGTATTTCCTGACGGTCCCCATGGCCCTCAGGGCAGCCCCCACAGGCAGGTTTGAATCTGAAGGGCCGAGGCCTAACTCCAAGTGGCCTGGGGGGTCCCTGGAGTACCCACTCTTCCCCAGCCTCAACCCCACCCTCCTCTTTCATTTTCTTAGCTTTGATGCTCACCTCACTTCCCAAAACCATGCCTGGAGCCCATGGTTCCCATCCTGGCAGATAAAGTGCTATATATAGATGTAGCACAGGTCAGGCATAGAGTACCGTTAGCCTCAAGTGGTCCTGGATTGTCAGGGTGCCAGGTACTTCTTGTGCATTATTTCATTTAATCTTCCCTATGGCTCTATGAGGAAGTGATTTTATTGCACCGTTTTACAAATGAGGAAACCCTAGTAGGAATGGAAGTAGTAGTAGCAGCAACAGTTGCCTGGCAGGATATCACCTACTCTAGAAAGCCCGCCTGGACTTCCCAGGCTGTACTATGCTCCATCTTTGCTGCAATGTCAAGGAGGTCTCCTTCTCTGCTTCCCCTGCTCCTTGAGAGTCAGAGCCTAGTCGGATTCATTGCCCTACCCCCAGCACATAGTTACTGCTCTCCAAAATGCTGTGGCTGGTACTGAGCCTTGCGATGCTAACCTTCCTGGGTCATGTCTGTCTCTGTGCCCATCGGGCCCCAGGAGGACAGTGCAGACCTGAAGTGCCAGCTGCACTTTGCAAAGGAGGAGTCAGCCCTCATGTGCAAGAAGCTCACCAAGCTCGCCAAGGAGAACGACAGCATGAAAGAGGAGCTGCTCAAGTACCGCTCCCTCTATGGTGACCTGGACAGCGCTCTGTCCGCCGAGGAGCTGGCCGATGCGCCTCACTCTCGGGAGACCGAGCTGAAGGTACATCTGAAGCTGGTGGAGGAGGAAGCTAACCTGTTGAGCCGCCGCATTGTGGAGCTGGAGGTAGAAAACCGAGGCCTGCGGGCAGAGATGGACGATATGAAGGATCACGGCGGTGGCTGCGGAGGTGCGGAGGCTCGCCTGGCCTTCTCTACGCTGGGTGGCAGTGAGTGCGGGGAGAGCCTGGCGGAGCTGCGGCGACACTTGCAGTTTGTGGAGGAGGAGGCTGAGCTGCTCCGACGCTCCTCGGCAGAGCTGGAGGACCAGAACAAGCTGCTGCTGACCGAGCTGGCCAAGTACCGCTCAGAGCACGAGCTGGATGTGACACTGTCGGAAGACAGCTGCTCTGTGCTCAGTGAGCCCTCGCAGGAGGAGCTGGCGGCTGCCAAGCTGCAGATTGGGGAGCTCAGTGGTAAGGTCAAGAAGCTGCAGTATGAGAACCGGGTGCTGCTGTCCAACCTCCAGCGCTGTGATCTTGCCTCCTGCCAGAGCACACGGCCGATGCTGGAGACGGACGCCGAGGCTGGGGACTCTGCCCAGTGTGTGCCCGCTGCTCTCAGCGAGGCCCACGGCCCCCACGCTGCCCGGCTCTGCAGAGCCAGGGAGGCCGAAGCGCTGCCTGGGCTGAGGGAGCAGGCCGCCCTGGTGAGCAAGGCCATCGATGTCCTGGTGGCCGATGCCAACGGCTTCTCGGCCGGCCTCCGCCTGTATCTGGACAATGAGTGTGCTGACTTTCGGCTACATGAGGCCCCTGACAACAGCGAGGGTCCCAGGGACACCAAGCTCATCCATGCCATCCTGATGCGGCTGAGCATGCTCCAGCAGGAGCTCAATGCCTTCACACGGAAGACGGACAGCGTCCTCGGGAGCTCTGCCAAGGAGCAACCGGAGCCCTTCTCAACACTGCCTGCCTTGGGCTCTCAGGGGCCCTCCAAGGAGATTCTTTTGGCCAAAGACCTTGGCTCAGACTTCCAGGTAAGATGTCTCAGTCACGGGCCCTATTCCTTTTTTTGTTAAAAACTTTGTACTGAAACCCACATAGGACAGAGAGGCATACCACACACAAGTGTACAGCTCAATGAATTTTCCGAAGGGGAACATACTGATGTAATCATCACCCAGAACGAGAACTAGAACATGACCAGCACCCCAGGAGCCCCTCCTCATGTCTCCTGTAGCCACTATCCCCATCAAGAGAGATCATCAAGAGGGTAACCCCTCTCTTGATGCACTTTTTTCCATCTTCGAACTTTATATAAACTGAATCATACAGCACACACTCTCCTGGGCCCAGCTTCTTTCACTCGCTGTTGTCTCACATAGCCATACTGTGTTCATTCTCATTATTGGATATGATTTAATTAGTAAATATGCCACAATTCACTTAGTAATTTACTATTGTTACATAGAGGGCTGATGTAAAAAAGGGACAAAAGGGAGGAAAAGGTCTTTTTTTTTTTTTTGGCCAGGTTGCTCTTTATTTTTGTTTCTTTTGCAATTTTGATCTTAAAACACGTATTATTGAAAAAAAAAAAAAAGGATCCAGTCAGGTCTTAGGCAAAGGCAAGAAACGTGGCTTCCTAAAGGAATTAACTTCCAGGCTTAATGTCTATAAAATACAACTTAGAAAAACTAAAATAGCAAATGTACTTGTCTTCCCCCTAAAAAAAACATCCTTGCAATAAGTAATCCATAGCATTCAAGCAGTTTCAGACGTGCCTGATAAAAAGGAGAGAGCCTCCTCCTTGCTGCTTCTTACTGCCTGCTGGTACCACTATTAGTAGTCTGGAGCAGGGCTGTCCAGTACAGAAGCCAATAGCCAGATGTGGCTACTTACATTTCAATCAGTAAAAATGACATGCAGTTGAAATTTCAGCGCTTTGGTCCCAGTAGGCACATGTCAAGTGCTCAGTGGCTGTGTGTGTCAAGTGGGTCAGACCCAGACCATGTCATCATAGCGTGCCCTTTTAAGTCTTACTGTATGTATCCTCTCATGTACTTGTTTTTCACCCAAGTTATTTTATGTGATAAGTACTGTGGCCACACAACTGATTTTTCTTGTGTAATGTATCTAGTGGTTCATGTGCTTATGCTGCTATCTTTAATGCTCATATACTTTTTGTGTCAGTGCTGGAGGTACCATGGTAAGCAAAAACAGACCTGATTCTTGCCTCACCCCGCCCCCTGTCATCTAGTGGGAAAGAAAGATGTTAATCAAAATATCAGGCCACTGAATGTGAAATGACAGATATGAGGGCTTTCAAGGAAGGGCACTTGGTTCTGGGAACAAGGAAAATGATCTAGACTCCAGGCCAGGGAAGGCCTCTGATCTGAGCTGAGAACAGCAGGGTCAATTAGCAGGGAAAGAGTGTTCTAAGCAGAGGGAGTGGTCTGTGTGAAGGCAGCATAACCGGAAGGAGCATGGCTGAGTTGCAGGGAGCATATTCCTCCTGAGAGCAGTGTAAGGGATATTCCCATGTCTGTAGAGAGAGGTAGCTCTTCCTTTTGATAGCTACACGGTGTATCGTGCCATAATATCTTTAGTCTGTGCCCTGTTGATCTGGCTTGATTTTTCTTGCTTTTTTAAGCAAGCAGACTCCTCCCATGTTAGGTGTCCCCCTTGGTTCTTCTTGAGGTAAGAATGAGCTGGGGCTGCACGTGTGGTAGGACAGTTGAGGCTGGCTTGGAAGGTTTGTGTGCAAGACAGACATTCACCAGATCAGGGTTTGCACTCACCACTTAGCTACTCATTCATCCTTTGGACAGAGACTCACCAAGTAGTTGTAGGGCTGGATCTGGGCTGCAGAGCTGAATCCACTGAGGCCCCAGCCCTCAGGTGGCTGGTCAGAGCCTTTTGTAGAGACCAGAGCCCTGGGGCTGGAGGGTTGGCTGCTTCTGGCACCCATTGAGCCCCTCCTCATTGTTACCTTTCATCTCTTCTGCCTATGGCTCTGGGTGCAGCCGCCTGACTTCAGGGATCTGCCGGAATGGGAACCCAGGATACGAGAGCCCTTCCGTGGTGGTGACTTGGACTCCAAGCCTGACCCCAGCCGGAACTTCAGGCCTTACAGAGCTGAAGACAATGATTCCTATGCCTCTGAGGTGGGTTTAGGCTTGATCAAGCAAGGGGGAGGGCAGGAGGAGAGTGGCTGGGGCCTCCCAGAGGCTGGGTGATCCGTGGAGAAGCTTAGCTGATGATGATACGGACTTTGAGTATTCTGTTTCGTTCCCTGCTTCCTGGCAGCAAGGGCTAAAAGGGAGACAAGGATGTTTGACCCATTCTTTCAGCCTGATAAAAGGAAGCTTATAAACTCATTTGAAGAGATGGATTTTGTTTTGCTATACTAAATTTCACTGGGAGTTGAATAATTTATGTCATTTAATGAAACCATTCATTTCTTTAGCAGGAGGGCAGCAGTCAGGCTGACTGGGTTCAGATTGTAGATCTGCTATGTACTGGTTGTGAGATTGTAGACAAGTCACTTTACCTCTCTTATCTCAGTTTTCTTACCTTTACAATAAAGGAGATCCCTCAGAGGGCTGTTGAAAGGATTAAATGTATGAAAAGCCTTGTTAAATAAAGCCTAGTCCCCTTTGGGTGAGGAGGAGGAGGAGGAGGAGGAGGAGGAGGGGGATGACGCATCTCAGGGCCTCAGGGCACCCATCACTGTGGCTTTGTGGCCTTGGGCATGTTCCCCTTCTCTGGCTGCATCTTCCCCCATTTGTAACATGGGAGAATTCAAGTGGGTGGTGGCTGTAGAATTTCTCGGATTCCCTGGTCCTTGAGGAATTCCTGGTGGTTCTGAGTCCCTCCCAAGCCTTCTAAGTCTCTGTTAGCACTTCATAAATGAACCTGAAGTAGGAAAAGGCTCATATGGATTGGGACGGAGCTTCCCTGGGACTCCTGAGCCATGGAGAACCTTGTGTGTGCCCTAACCTAAGCACCACTTTCTTCTGAACATCCATGAGAAGGCAATTTTGTGGTCCCAGGAAGGCCAGTCTGTAAGTATCCAGGGGGAGAAGATCCCTTGATAGATCAAACTCTCTAAGTCCGAGCTTCCTAGCAGCCATGGCATAAAGGGGAAAAAACAAAACAAAACACAACATGAGATACTTAGGTCTCATTTTCTGAGAAAAGGAAATAGGCCAGCTTACCTGCATGCATTCAGTTATTGTTTCATTCAGCCACTCTTTACTGAGCAGTTGCATTTGCCAGGTTCTGTGTTAGGCACTGAGTTCAAGGAGAACACCAGAGACAGCAGGTAGTATCCAGCCCTGCAAGGATCTTTAATATAAAATAAGCATACAAGATAGACCTTAAGTCAGAGTACCTGCCATTGCTAAGTTTCCATGTTATTGGTCAGATAATATGTGGGTTCTTTTTTTTTTTTTTTTTTTCACAGAGGGACATCTTGCCATGCCTGGGAAGGTTTTATGTAGGAGTGGCAGATGACATTTCCTTTTTTTTTTTCCTGCTTAACATGACAGCATAAAACTTTCTCTGTGTTGCCAGAAATACTTAAAAAAAAAATTTTGTAAATTGAAGTATATAAACACACAGAGAAAAGCGCTTGTCTTGTAAGTGGACAGTTCAAACAACCTTCACAAACTGAACACTCCTGTGTCATCAGCGAGCACATTAGTAAACAGAGCATTTGACCTGTCCTTGAAGCTTCCCTTCTGGTCCCCATCTAGTCATCATCCTGACATCTAACAGGATAGATGTCTAACAGAACATTGCCTAAATGTTGTCTAAACAGAACATGTACTTAGCTACACATGCTTATAAATACAATTTCCCCTCAAAATGTAGAGTTTTACTGTCTTTCTCTTAGGATTTTATTATATAGTCATTATAAACAACACATAAGTACAGCAAAGCCCCTAAGCAGCATCGCATAAAGATATGAAGAGGCAAGTTAAGATCAAATTAACCACCGTTCACATTTAAGTGTATGTGTCCATGTCCTTCCTGTTTTTCTATTGAAGGATATTTATTTATTTATTTATTTATTTATTTATTTATTTATTTATTTATTTATGATTTTATTTGTTTATTCATGAGAGACCCAGAGAGAGAGGCAGAGAAATAGGCTGAGGGAGAAGCAGGTTCCCTGTGGGGAGTCTGAGGTGGGACTCAATCCCAGGACTCTGGGATCACAACCCGAGTGAAAGGCAGATGTTCAACCAGTGAGCTACCCAGGTGTCCCTCTTTTATTTATTTTTTATTGAAGCATAACATAATAAAATATGTGCAATGAGGGACACTACCCTTAAGTGTACAATTGAATAGACTTTTACATACGTATAGACTTATTAACCACACATATTAATGCCTTTATTTATCCATGGTGTTTCTAAAATTTTGAAGTGATAAACAATGAGACAAGGAACATCTTTGTGAATCAACCTTAGTTTTCTCTTTCTTACATTTTCTTCAAATGTATTTTAAAGAGAGAAAGTATCCAGGTGACATTACAATAATAGCTAGATTTGATGTGCACAATTTTAATTGTCATAACAACTTCCTGAAGTAGGGTCAGCCAGTGTGCCTGATTTGTACTCCAAGGACAGCTTGGAACCCCCCTCTTCTCTTGTCCTCTGACCACGGCTCTGTCCCCCTCATGTTCTCCCCCTCTGTCTGTGTCCCTCATCCCTATCCCAGATCAAGGAGCTGCAGCTCGTGCTGGCAGAGGCTCATGACAGCCTCCGGGGCCTGCAAGAGCAGCTCTCCCAGGAGCGGCAGCTACGCAAGGAGGAGGCCGACAACTTCAACCAGAAGATGGGCCAGGTGGGTGGTGCCCTGTGTCCCCCCACCCTCACCCTAGCACCGACTCTGTCTTCTCTTCCTTGAACTGAAGGCAGACACCTTAGGGTTCCACGAGGCTTCAGAAGCTAAGGGCATCGGGAAACCTGAGTCTTTTGGCCCTCCCTGTACTTGATTGTGCATTAACTTGGACTGGAATCTTGGGGTGGTCATTGACTGCCTGTTTGACCTCAGGCCAATCCTGTCTCCTCTCTGGGCCTCAGATTCCCAACCATGACATATTGCCCCCATCAGAGCTCAAAACCTGTACCAGAATGGGCCATAGGTCTGGCCACTAATCAAAGTTCTGCTTTGATAGTTCTGCTAATAGAAAGCATGTACGAAGCCCTTCCTGTATGTCAGGGCTGTGCAATGCTCTTTTCACACATTATGTCCCTTAGTTCTCAGGATTTCACCTGTGAGGTGTCCCCATTTCATAGATGGGGAGACTGATGCCTAGGGAGCTGAAGCATTTTTCCAAGGCTGCACATCCACGTCTCTGCTAAGTCATGACATTGCATTATTTCCTAGGGATTGGCATAGTCTCTCTCCCAGCATGTACTTTGTACTCCATATGGGTCACCCCTTCCTGCCTTCATTGCTCACCATCCCAGGTTCCTTATCAGATGTGAGAGTTGTTGTGAACTCTCTTTGGCAGCCAGTATTTGCTCATTATGTGATGTCATGGTTTTTATAGTGAGGCAGAGCCGGGTTCAAATCCTACTTCTCAATGATCCATAATTGTGATTGCTGCTGCTTTTATGAACTTCTCTTCCCTGGAGTTTATCTCAACAGAATGAGCTGATATTGGTAGAGTCCCTGGCAGAGATCACCAACAGCCACCTCCCAAACTTTCTTGTCTTTTATCTGAGGCCTGGAATGGCAAGGGGTAGTGCTGGGAAGAAAGCGGGGTGGGGGGTGGGGGGTGGGGGGGTGGGTGTGCTCACTCACTCTCTTTTCTCCCTCCCAGCTGAAGGAGGACCAGCAGAGGGCACTCCTGAGGCGAGAGTTTGAGCTGCAGAGTCTGAGCCTCCAGCGGAGGCTGGAGCAGAAATTCTGGAGCCAGGAGAAGAACATGCTGGTGCAGGAGTCCCAACAGTTCAAACACAACTTCCTGCTGCTTTTCATGAAGCTCAGGTGGTTCCTCAAGCGTTGGCGGCAGGGCAAGATTTTGCCCAGCGAGGGGGATGACTTCCTTGAGGTATGGTTCCCTGGTACCAGGACTAGGGCAGGGGTGTAGGGCGGAGAAGATAGAACTAGAGGGACACCTAGCTGGCATTGTCATAGCGCTGAGGCTCATCTCCAAGCCATCAGCTTGCAGGCTTCCATCCCTGCATTCATTCACTTGTTCAGCATCTACTTGTTGAGAACCAGCTCTTTACTGGGCTTTCTGCCAGGTGCTGGGGATACTATGGTGAAGACAGACTTGGTCTTGCCTCACCAGGAGAAAGTCTCTTTGGGGGCTGATAGGTCTTTAACACCTCTCTAATACTTGTTCATTTCCCTTCGTAATGAACCTCAGAGTCCTCAGCAGGCAATGGTGTCTAGGTAAATTTAATAATCTAGTTTTGTTAATTCTATATTATATGCAGATAGAGTATATACTGCTTGTAAGTCTTTTAAAGTATACATTGCATATAATAAAGTGCACACATCCTAAGTGTACAACTGATGAAGTTTTGTCACATACATCTCTATAGTCCCCAACCCAGATCACAACAGAGCTCATTTCCAGTGACCCCAAAGGATCCCTACTATTCCAGTCAATATGCCTACCCCAGCTGTCAGCACTATTCTGATTTCTTTTGCCATGGGTTATTTTGCCTAATCTAAAACTTCATATAAGTGCATGTAGTCTTTAGTGCCTGGCTTTGTTTGCTCAATATAATTTTTTGAGATTCACCAAATTTTATAGAAGTAGTTTTTGTTGCTTTTTGGTGGCTCATAGGGGGAACAATCCAGTACATTTTTTATTGCTGCTTATTTTTGACTTATGAATATACTATTTTATTTTACTTAATTCATTAATTTAAGTAGGCTCCACACCCAGCATGGAGCCCAGCATAGAGCCCAAATGCAGGACTAGAACTCACAACCCTGAGATTAAGACCTGAGCTGAGATCAAGAATCAGATGCATAATGTACTGAGTAGCCCAGGTGCCCTCCCCGCATTTTAACCATTTTTAAGTTTACAGTACATTAGTGTATATTAGGTATATTCACAGTGCTATGCAACCATCACCATTATCCATCTTCAGAACTCTTTTCATTTTGCACAGCTGAAACCCTGTACCCCTTAGAAAATTCCCTATGACCACCTCCCCTGGTTCTTGGCAGCCACCATTCTATTTTCTGCCTCTGTGATTTTGTCCACTAAGTACCTAATATGAAAGAAATCATAGTATCTGTCCGTTTGTGGCTGGCTTAGTTCACATGTCTTCGAGCATCATGTCCTCAAGGTTCATCTATGTTGTAGCATGTTGCAGAATTTCCTTTCTTTTTAAGGTTGAATAATATTCCATTGTATATATGTGTAAGCCACATTTATTTTACACAGAAGTTGTATATACATAAGGGGTACAACTTAACATTTTGATACATGATCACCTCAATCAAGCTAATTAACATGTCCGTATCACTTCACATAGTTACATTTTCTTTCCTTCTTTCTTTTTCTTTGTTTTTGTTTTTTGGAGGAGAGGGGGAGAGAGTGTGTGTATGGGGGAGGAGGTAGAGGCAGAGGGAGAGAGAAATAGAGAATCTTTTTTTTTTTTTTTTTTAAGATTTATTTAGTTAGGGACACCTGGGTGGCTCAGTGGTTGAGTGTCTGCCTTTGGCTCAGGGCATGATCCCAAGATACTGGGATTGAGTCCTGCGTTGGGGGAGTCTGCTTCTCCCTCTGCCTATGTCTCTGCCTCTTTGTCTGTTGTCTCTCTTTTTAAAAGATTTTATTTATTTATTCATGAGAGAGTACACATGCTCACGTTGAGAGAGCACAAGAGAGCTAATGAGGAGAGAGACAGAGGGGGAGAGAATCTTAAGCCAGACTTCCTGCTAAGCCCAGAGCCTGACACTGGGCTCAGTATCATGACCCATGAAATCCTGAGTCAGATGCTGAACCTACTGAGCCACCCAAGTACCCTGAGAGAGAGAATCGTAAGCATACTCCATGCCCAGCACAGGGTCTGACATGGGCCTAGATCTCATGACCCTGAGATCATGACCTGATCTGAAATCAAGTGTCATATGCTTAACTAACTAAGCCACCCAGGTGCCCCTCTTTTTTTTGTTTTTTTTTAATAGTACGAGTACTTAGGTCTACTCTCAGCAAATTTCTTTTGTGTGTGTGTGTGTGTGTGTGCAGTTTTTAAATTTTTTTTAAGGTTTAATTTATTCATGAGAGACACAGAAAGAGAGGCAGAGACACAGGTAGAGATTGAAGCAGGCTCTATGCAGGATCATGCCCTGGGCTGAAGGAAGGCACTTAACTGCTGAGCCACCCAGGCATCCCAACTCTCAGCAAATTTCAATTATACAATACAGTATTGTTAACTATAGTCACCATGTTGTACATAGATCTCCAGAACTTATTCATCCTGCATAACTGAAACTTTGTACTCTTTGACCAACATCTCCCTATCACCCCCCACCCCCACCCCCTCCTCCCTGCTCTTGGCAACCACTGTTCTGCTCACTTCTTTTATGAGTTTGGATTTTTTTTCCATTCCACATACAAGCTCACTGCTTGTATGAGTTTGACTTTTTTTCCATTCCACATGTAAATGAGATCTTGCAGTATTTATCTTTCTGTATCTGGCTTATTTCACTTAGCATAATGTCTACTAGGTCCATCCATGTTATCAAAAATGGCAGGATTTTCTTCTTCTTCTTTTTTTTTTTTTAGATTTTATTTATTTATTCATGAGAGATACAGAGAGAGAAGCAGAGACATAGACAGAGGGACAGGCAGGCGCCCTCTGGGGAGCTGAGGCAGGACTTGATCCGAGGACCCTAGGATTAACGCCCAGAGCCAAAGGCAGATACTCAACCACTGAGCTACCCAGATGTCCCAGATTTTCTTCTTTTTTATGACTGATAATATTCTATGGTATTGTATATACATACACCACATTTTTTTTAAAGACTTTATTTATTTATTCATGAGAAACACAGACAGAGGCAGAGACATAGGCAGAGGGAGAAGCAGACTCCCCACAGTGAGTTGATGTAGGACTCAATCCCAGGACCCCAGGATCATGCCCTGAGCTAAAGACAGACACTCAGCCACTGAGCCATCCAGGCATCCCATACACCACATTTTCTTTATCCATTCATTTGTGAACACTTAGGTCGTTTCTATATCTTGGCTTTGTGAATAATGCTGCAGTGAATATGGGCCTGCAGATAGCTCCTTAAGATTCAGATTTCATTTCCTTTGGATATGTACCCAGAAGTGGGATTGCTGGTTCACATGGTAGTTCTATTTTTAATATTTTGGGGAACCACCATATTGATTTTTTTAACCACCATATTGATTTTCCAGGAAGCCAGTTTTGGCTTCTGAGTTGGATATTTTCCTACCCCCTCCGAAGTGAATTGGAGACCACAGAATCTATATTTTAAGTCAGTTTGTCTCAGGCAAATCCTCCATATTTGGTATAAACCTTTCTAGATATTTCCATGTACTTGAGCAACAAAGAGAAAAAGAAACTTACTTTAGAAAAAAAAAAGATAAGGGGATCCCTATGTGGCTCAGAGGTTTAGCGCCTGCCTTCCGCCCAGGGCCTGATCCTGGAGTCCCGGGATTGAGTCCCACATCAGGCTCCCTGCATGGAGCCTGCTTCTCCCTCTGCCTGTGTCTCTGCCTCTCTCTCTCTCTCTCTCTCTCTCTCTGTTTCTCATGAATAAATAAATAAAATCTTTATTTTAAAAAAAAGAGATAAGTGTAGAAAATTAAATAATATATGTGTTTATAATTAATAGAAATATACACATTTATTGAAATAGACATAATTAGATATTATGGGGTACCTGGCTGGCTCAGTCAGTAAAGCATCTGCCTTCAGCTCAGGTCATGATCTCAGGGTCCTGGGATTGAGCCCTGCATGGGGTTCCCTGGTCAGTGGGGAATCTGCTTGTCCTTCTCCCTCTGCTCCTTCCCCTACCCCCCACTTGTGCTCTCCCTCCTTCTCTCTCTCAAATCTTTAAGAAAAGATATAACCACATATATTGTCAAAACAGATACATACATTTGCATAAATATAATCTAAACACACATATATAGCTATATAAATAATAAACTTAATATATATTCTTACTCTCAAAGAATATATGTGTCCACACATGCAAAATTGTATGTGTGAAATGACACTATACATGTGAATGATAAACCCTAGGCACTGAGTGTAGTGTTCTAGGTACTGTTTTAAATACTTCAGGTGGATTACTCCATTTCATCTTTATAAATATGCTATGATATGGAAATAATTATTATTCCCATTCTACTGCAGATAAAGATCTTTGATTACTTGCCTCAATCCTGAAATCTGGAAGCTCTTAACAAAATCTGTGTTTGGTTGCATCTAACTCAGTTGGAAAAGGTTGGCCTGACATTCATTTGGCACAAAACCTTTATCCCATCTCATGTTAATATTCATATGTTTATAGGGGAAGCATGAGTGTGCTTGGCTTGAGCATAGAGTGGTACACCAGACCTGTTGGGGCAGTTGTACGATATATAGTGTAGGTACCATGTTGTCTTTCTAAAGTCCTGAGCATTCTGAATTCCAAGCACACCTGGACTCAAGGATTTCGGGGAAAGAATCATGCATCTGTGTATACAGACAACCAAGGTCTGTATGTTTGGATACTCATGACCAGGGACAGAATTGGGGTGTTAATTCAGGTAGGCCCTGCCCTGCCCCCTCCCCATACTTCCCCTTGGTACCTGCCCTGACACTAGAAGCCCTTCATTTGGTTTCTAGGACATTACACTCTCTTGGGTTTCCTTCCACCTCACTGGTTGCTCCTTCTTGATCTCTTTGGCTGGACCCTCCTTTTCTCCCTGACCTCCCTTAACATCAGAGTCTCCCAGGCTCAGCCCTTGGGCCATGTCTCTCCCTTACCTACACCTGCTCCCTCGGGAGCTTATCCCGAGGATAAGCTGACTTAAATATGACTTAAATGGCCTTTCTTGCACATTGTGAATCTATCCAGAATCTATCTAGAGTCTGACCTAGCCGCTCTGCCATCCCTCCTGGCTGAGCCACCATCTCTCATTCCCTGGATTTTTACTGCAGCCTCTTACTGGTCTCTTTTCTCTATTCTTGCACCCTTCCATCAAGCATTTTGCATTTCAGATGGGTATGGGGAGGTACCCCAGGTGGCATAGGCTCCACGTGGATGGCATCCTCCAAAATTTTCTGATGGAGGTTCTGTTGCTGCCCAGTAGGCTCAGCAGCTGCAGTGATCTCGTGAAACCAAACGTCAGGTGGGGATCACTTCTCAGCTCACAGTCCTCCCCTGGCTCCCATTTCACCTAGAGCAGAAGCCAGAGTCCCTACAAGTCTTGAGCCTGGTCCACTAGGCTTGTTCCCTGTACCTCTCTCACTTTCTCCTTGGCTCTCTTGCTTCCCTCAAACAGACATGTTCCCACCTCAGGGCCTTTGCATTTGCTGTGCCCTTTCCCTGGAATTCTCGACCTGCAGTTCACATTACTTAGTCTCTCACCTCTTTCAGGGCTTTGCCCAAATATCAGCATCTCTCTGAGGCCCTCCTTGAGTAGCCACATGCAGCACATCCCAGCTCTTTGCTTGCTTTTCTCCTTGACACTTCACTGTGTGATGTTCCAAATATTTAATGCTGTTTCATACATTTCACTTATTTGTATGTTTTCCCGCTACTGGAATGGAAGCTAAAGGGGACAAGGGTTTTTGTCTGTCTTGCTCCCTGGCTTATCCCCAGCTCCGAACATAGGGCCTGGTGCATGGTAGGTTTTCAGTAAATATTTTTTGAGTGAATGATGGATAGGCACTCCAGTCAGAACCTGGCTTCTTTCTGCTTCATTCTCATCCTGAACTAGTACCCTGGTTTCCTTGGGTGGCTCTGGACTTCTACCCAGAATCCATCAGCAGCAAACCTCCTCCCAGGAAGGTTCTCTCTGTCCACCCAAACTTTTGGTTGCCTTTTCTATAATTATGGGGGTCCCTTTGGGCCTTTTATTCCATCCACAGGGCCTACCTGTAGACCTCATCTGGCAACATGGTTATTTCTGAGTAGCTCTCAAGGATGCCTGATGGCCCTTGGGACAGAGGTGGCATTGGAGGAAAGAGGGGCCTGCCTTCCCAGCTGTACTCCTAGGCCTAGATGGTGCCTAGGAGCCCAAGTTAAAATCTGGGAAATCAGTGTCAAACTAGAGTACCGTTGGTCCGTCCTGGACCATAAATCCCCCTTTTTTCTTTCTACCTGGATGTGTCATACCCTTTCCATCTGGGCCACTAGCCTCAATCCCCTCTCCTGATGCTCAGACTCCAGGCATGACACCCTTCCAGTCCCTATTGAATGTGGCTTTTTAAAAATAGGTAAATAGCATGAAGGAGCTGTACCTGCTAATGGAGGAAGAAGAATTAAATGCCCAGCATTCAGATAACAAGACCTGCACGGGGGACAGCTGGACCCAAAATACGGTGCGTTCCCAGTCCTTTCCCAGTCCTGTCCTGCCCATGCTTCCTTTGTCTGTTTGATGATCACTTCCTTCCATCTTCTCTGACCTGTCTTGCATGGGGCACTGGAGCTGCAGATGGTTATTACCTGGTTACTGGCCCCAGATGCTTAGTGCTGTGGGGCTGATAAGTCATCTGGTGGCAGTGACAGCAGTTGGACTGTGGTCACATGCAAGAGAGCAGTTAATTCTGTCTAGAGTGTAGGGGACAGTGTCACAGTGAAGGGATAATAGGTGGAGGGTTTGGAAGGATGAATAGGAGCTTGCATAATAGAGAATGGGGCAAAGGCCCTTTTGGACCATGGTAACTGTGTTTGCAGAGGTGTGGCAGGGTATTCTGGGATTGGCTATGGGTTGGGATGTACATAGTAGGCTTAAGGACATCAAGTTGGGGTCATATGAAGAGACGCCTTGTGGTCTGGAGTTAGGAACCCTCAAATCAAGCCATGGGGCAGAAAGTGATGGGGTCAGGCTCCCAGGGTCATACACAGTTAGCTTGGGTAGGTAGGAAATAGGTCATGGGCCAAGGAGAGATGATGGGGCCTGAGTCAGGCTGTTACGGAGGCTGCATAGATAGCTTGGATTCAAAATTAAATAATATATGTGTTTATAATTAATAGAAATATACACATTTATTGAAATAGACATAATTAGATATTATGGGGTACCTGGATGTGGCCCACGGTGGGTCAGAGAGACAGATCTTGGGCAAGGATAAAGACCCAGGGCCTAGGCTCTGCAGAAGCTCGAAGAAGTCAGGGCCCATCTCACATTTAGGCTGAATAACAATTGCTGTGACCTCAGGAGGTTTTATGTGAGGCTGGGGTATGTGTCAGCCTAGGAGGTGGCCAGGCCTGGGCTTACCTGGGTGAGATGATCTGGGGAGGTCATGGGGATTGCTCAAGACCAGATAGAGTACTGGGCTGGGCTCTGGGTAAATGCTCCCAGCCCAGGCTCCCCTTCCCACCTCTCCCAAGCTGCTGACTCAGGCCTTGCCCCCATCTGCAGCCCAATGAGTATATCAAGACACTGGCTGACATGAAGGTGACGCTGAAGGAGCTGTGTTGGCTGCTTCGGGATGAGCGCCGTGGTCTGACTGAGCTCCAGCAGCAGTTTGCCAAGGCCAAGGCCACCTGGGAGACAGAACGGGCAGAGTTGAAGAGCCATACTGCCCAGGTGAGTCCCCGACCTGTCAGAGACATTCCCCCCTTTTATTCCTCCCTCATCTAAGCCCTCAGGGGTGTTAGATCTGAGAGCACAATGCCCAAGCCATGCTTCTAAGAGGCATAGGAACCACCTCTTCACCTCCTCTTGTAGTCCAGAGAGGGCAAGAGATTTACCTTGAGTCACACAGCAAAGGTGCCAGAAACACTGGGGACTGGAAGTCACTGGGCCAAGAAAGGAAGGTGGAGGATTGACAAATGGGCATGGGACGTCATAGGCACTTCTGCTGCACCACCATGGGTTCACAGGTGAGGCCAGATGCTTAACTACCTGTCTGTACCTGGTCACATCCTTCACACGTGTAGCCAGACTTCTGTTGCCTGCTGTCCTCATTTGCTCCCCCATCTCCTCAAAAGGATCCCCTTCATCCCTTGCTACCTGGCTTTGTTTTACTCCCCTCCCCACAATCCAGTGTGACTGCAGGAGCCTTAACCAGGAGCCCTGGAGGTGTGGTCTCTGCTGTGTGCTAGGGGGCAAGTTGCTGCCTTCCTCTGGTCTGAAAAGTGAGAGGGCGGGTTTCTTCCCAAAGAAAACGCCCTGACCTTCTCCACCGCCACCAACTGCCATGACTCTTCAGGTCCCAGCTTCCTCCGAGCCTGCCCCTGTGGCAGGCTGCCTTTCTGGTCATCACGGGCTCCTTGGGGGTGGGTACACTGATAATCTCTGCTGGATGAGTAACAAAACCAGCACAGAAGGGTTAAGGTTCTTTACCAGGTTCTTACACTCAGCAAATAAGTGGCAGATTTGACCCTGGCTCCCCAAACTTCTGTCTCTCCTGGCTTCTCTCACTCACTATGATCTCAACCTTCTTCCCAGTGCGCACAGACTTCTGGCTTCCCTGTGCCACCCTTCTTTCCTCTCACCCTCCCTGTAGAGCTCATAGCTCCTGCCCCATCTGCACATTTCTTCCTGACCCCTAAACCGAGCCATTCTAGATGCCCCTACCCACTGGGAAGCTGACCGGCCCGTATTGGGTTCCACATACCAAACCACAGCCTGGGAAGGTACACTGAGGCTTGAGGCTTTGTGTTTACCTCCTGCCACCCCGAGGCTTGGTGCCGTGAAAGCCATCACACTGGATTCATTCCTGCACACATTCATTGTGTGACTGTGGGCACATGTCCCCCACTAACCATAAACCCAGACCACTTGTAAGAGTTGTTAGAATATGAGAAGCGGTAACTAGGAAACTGCCATTTTGTAGCTGTGTGACCTGGGACAAATAACCTCTTTGAACCTCTTTCTCTTCCCTAAAATATCGAGAAAAGCAGTTGTCTTGCTGAGATTTCATGAGGATACTGAGATAATGCTTGAGAAGCCCTTAGCATGGAGCTTGGCAAGTGAAACGAGCTCCATGCAACCCCCAATTTGAGGAGGGCTTAGTTCTGCATGGGATGGTCAGCAGGTGGGGGTTCTTCAGAGGAGAGCTCTCCCCCACCGCCCCCTGCTGGTGCCTGAGAGTGAAGGAGGGTGGACAGGGAGCCAGAGAGGAAGGGTCTCCTGGTGCCAGCCACCCAGTTTGCTCTTCCTTCTGCTGCAGGTGGAGCTAAAGACTGGCAAAGGGGCTGGGGAGCGGGCAGGGCCCGACTGGAAGGCAGCCCTACAGAGGGAGCGTGAGGAGCAGCAGCACCTGCTGGCTGAGTCCTACAGTGCTGTCATGGAGCTGACACGGCAGCTACAGATCAGCGAGCGCAACTGGAGCCAGGAAAAGCTGCAGCTGGTGGAGCGGCTTCAGGGTGAGAAGCAGCAGGTGGAGCAGCAGGTGAAGGAGCTGCAGAACCGTCTGAGCCAGGTGAGGCCTGCTCCAACCACAATGGGGACTCATTGTGGGAGAAGTCCGGGGCTGGGATCTCCTTCAGTTATAGCTGGATCCAGGTGCTCAGAGAAGGCAATAGGTGCTACATCTGCCTCTCTGCCAGTCTCTCAGGCTTGCTCTCCTCTGTGCTTTATTCATAAGCCAAAGCTGTCTTCAAATATGGTCACTGTTTTGTGCTCATATCATCCCAGCTTAGCAGTGGTAATAGAGAGTTTTCCTTTTCCACAAGGCTGATTGGCCAGTTGTAAGTCATGTGCCTACCCCTAGAGCTAGCAAAGCCCGAAAATTTGGGAAAATTAGAGTCCTTTGAGGACCAAAAGAGGGGGGAATAGGAAAAAAACCATCATTGACCGTTACACCCTACTACACATCATGCACCCAGCTGCCATTTACCAAGCTGCTGTATGCCACTCTTTTTGACTTTTTCCTTCATTTTACTTTTTATTTAAATTATATAAATCAGGACTTCATCTTTATATGAGACCCAAATATTGCAAAAACATACTTTAACCCATTCCTCCCTTTCTTGCTGCTTAATTTTATATTCAGAGATTCCTTTTTTTTTTTTTTTTAAGATTTTATTTATTTATTCATGACAGACACACAGAGAGAGAGAGAGAGAGAGAGAGAGAGAGAGAGAGAGGCAGAGACACAGGTAGAGGGAGAAGCAGGCTCCATGCAGGGAGCCTGATGTGGGACTCAATCCCAGGTCTCCAGGATCACACCCCGGGCTGAAGGCAGCACTAAACCGCTGGGCCACTGGGGCTGCCCAGATTCCCTTTTTTTAAGTCAATCATGTTATCATAAAATACATATTGTTTATACTTATTTGCCTCTTTCATAGAGAGCTGTTCACGAGTAGAGGCCGGTCACATTCCATCTAATATACTCATTCCTAGTACGGAGCCCAGACTTTCATGTGATTCAGCTGCTGCTTAGCTGACCTAGCCCATCCAGGAATTGTAGCATGAAGTAACATAGTTGTGACAGCGGTTGTTGTAGCACATAGAATGGCATCTATAAGGATGCCTGTAAGTGGTTGCTTTCACCAAATCCATCTTTTAGTGGCTCAGAGCTGCTGCCCAAGGGAAAATGGCTCTTAGTCCATGACTGGGTCATCCGGGCTCTGAGCAGAACCTGGGAAGTGGCCTTGCACAGACAAAGGCCCACTCATCAGCCATGCCTGCCACTGACCATCATCTTTACCCTTGCCCAGCTGCAGAAGGCTGCTGAACCCTGGATCCTGAAGCACTCAGACCTGGAGAAACAGGACAACAGTTGGAAAGAGGTGAGTAGGGTAACAGGCCATCATGTTCTCTTGGCACCTGGCTGCTCTGCAAAGTCCCTCACTTGCGGGGGTGTGACAGGGAGGAGGCTAACTCTGTCCCACCAATCACACCCTTGCATTTTGGGCTCCTCAATCCTGGGATCTCTACCCCATTGTTTCAGCAGATGGTTGAGGAATTGTGAGGAGCCCTCTGCCAGCCCCATCCTTCCGTGTCTGGAGAGAGGCTGGGTGTCTGTGTTCCTGGCCAGGTGCTTGCCCTCTCTTGGTTTCAACTGTGCCTTTCAGAAAAGCAAGGCCTCTGAGTAGCTGTGTGATCCTGAATGAGTCATTCTCTCCCTCTCTGGGCTCCAGTTACGTTAGTGGTAAAATGAAAATCCCATTCTCTGCTGAATCTTGAGGTCACTGCTGTCACCACCAACAGAACAGTGGCCACTGGGTGCTTGGTTGCTGTCACCACATTCAGAATAACTTCTAAAAAGACTCTTTCCTTGGGGTTCTCTCTTGGAGCTCTAATTGGCCAAGCCTGGATCACATACCTATGCGAGTGTTAGGCCCACTTGTAGCCAGAAACTGACCAATGGGCATTATAGATCTGTGTGGACATCAGTCCTGCTCACAAGAGGCAATCCAGGGTCAGCTCTTGCACTGACCTCCTGTCAACTTCCCTTGGTGTGTTGGTGGCCAGAACTCACCCTTCCTGCTTCTTTTCCTTGACAGACACGGAATGAGAAGATCCTTGACAAGGAGGCAGTTTCTGAAGCTGAACTTGGGGGCACCGCCTTAAAAAGGTACTGGCCTCCTCAGTCCCTGCCCTGCGCAGGCCTGTAGTCCCTGCCATGGCCTGCCCTTCAGATTCCTCTCCCCACCCCACCCGTTTGCCTGTCTTCTTCCTCTGGCCTCATTATCCCACCATGGCACCTCAGCAGAGCTCGGAGAACCCTGGTATGTGTTTTCTGTAGAACTGAAGCCACTCAGGAGCCAGGAAGCATGGAACAATGAGAATTCCAGCCCTTGGTTTTTCTTGTTTGTTTGATTGTGGACATGCATGAAAACCTGAGGCTCCATATATCCTACCTTTGAAAGAAACTGTTCAGCTCCTCCTGGGGTTCCTTCTCCCTGTATCTGGAGTTAGGGGAATTAGGGAAGGCTTCTGTTCCTGGAATTACTGAGCATCTTCCTCTGGGCCTGGCCCTGTTCTGTGACCCCAGGGCTGTCAGGGCCATGTCTCCACTGTTAGGAAATCCATGAGTAGAAGGAGGGCGACAAGACCCCATCAGAGCCATGAGCTCATCCTCAAGCCAGGTGGGCCCGGGGTAGGAGAGTGGGCTTTGGAGTCAGAGTGTGGGGTTTGAACTCCTACTCTGCCATTTCCAGTGATGTGACCTTGGCTGGTACTTCCCATCTCTCTCTAGGGGGGATAGTATAATAGAAGCTGTCTGCGAGAGTCACTAGAGGGCCGAATGATCTGGCCTATGAGGTGCACTTACATACACCTGGCACTTTTGGTCCTCAGGCAACACATGTGTCAGGTCTGTGCCGGTGATTTAACGTCGTCTTATTTGAGTTCCCCCGAAAGCAAACACAGGATTTGAGAGCTTGTCTCAAAGATCCTATAACAAGGATCTGAGTACAAATGGTTCATTTGGGAAAGGATTTTAGGAAATGCTGGAAGTGACACAAAGGAGGGAAGGCAGCCCCTAAAGGGGGATGTTGTCATTTTGTGGACAAAGTGCAGTTTCACTGAGGAACTCTGAGAGCCAGAGTGGAACATGCAACTCAGAGTTCTCCCACCTAAGGAATGAGGAGGCTGGGTACTGAGGTGCCCAATCAACCTGTTGTTTGTGAGGGCTTTGTCTAGAGGCAAAACTCTGATATTTGTAGCTTCCTCTGCATGGAGGCCAAGTATACTCTTGCAGTCACAAAAAAGCCCTTAGGTGGAGAATGGCAGGTGTTCAGAGTGTGCTGTGTCAGATATGTAGGTGTGAGTGCTGAGGTGACATGGGGCAGGGCTCCAACAGCATCTCCCCCAGGAGGTGAGCAGGGTAGGTCATGGTTCCAGCCCTTGTGCAGTGCGTGGACTGGGGAGAATGACCAGAGTGCCTGTTCCCTCTCTTTTTTTCCACTAACACCACTCTTCCTCCTCTACTCCTCTCAGGACCAAATCTGTTTCCTCCATGTCTGAGTTTGAAAGTTTGCTGGACTGTTCCCCCTACCTTGCTGGTGAAGCTGCCCGGGGTAAGAAGCTGCCCAACAACCCTGCCTTTGCCTTTGTGGGCACCCAGCCGGTAGACCCAGAGAAAGATGCCCAGGAGCAGCCCAGCCTCCCACCGCGGGACTGCAACCGCTTGGGCACCCTGGGCTGCCAGGAGCCGGCAGGGAGGCAGATGCAGCGTAGCTACACAGCTCCCGACAAGACAGGCATCCGCGTGTACTACAGCCCCCCGGTGGCCCGGCGCCTGGGCGTCCCCGTGGTCCATGACCGGGAGGGCAAGATCATCATCGAGCCCGGCTTCCTCTTTACCACAGCCAAACCCAAGGAGTCGACCGAGGCCGACGGGCTGGCCGAGAGCTCCTACAGCCGGTGGCTCTGCAACTTCTCACGACAGCGCTTGGATGCAGGCTCAGGGGGCAGCCCCTCTGCACCAGGGCCCAGCTTCCCAGCGGCCCTGCACGACTTTGAGATGTCGGGCAACATGAGTGACGACATGAAGGAGATAACTAACTGTGTACGCCAGGCCATGCGCTCGGGCTCACTGGAGAGGAAGGTGAAGAGCACATCTAGCCAGACGGTGGGCCTGGCCAGTGTGGGCACGCAGACCATCCGCACAGTCAGCGTGGGCCTGCAGACCGACCCACCCCGCAGCAGCCTCCACAGTAAGAGCTGGTCACCCCGCAGCTCCTCACTTGTGTCCGTGCGCAGCAAGCAGATCTCCTCCTCCCTGGACAAGGTGCACTCACGTATTGAGCGGCCTTGCTGCTCACCCAAGTATGGCTCGCCAAAGCTCCAGAGGCGGTCTGTGTCCAAGCTGGACAGCACCAAGGACCGCAGCCTATGGAACCTGCACCAGGGCAAGCAGAATGGCTCGGCCTGGGCCCGCTCCACCACTACAAGGGATAGCCCCGTCCTGAGGAACATCAACGATGGGCTATCCAGCCTCTTCAGTGTGGTGGAGCACTCGGGGAGCACAGAGTCTGTCTGGAAACTGGGCATGTCTGAGGCTCGGGCCAAGCCCGAGCCTCCAAAATACGGCATTGTGCAGGAGTTCTTCCGCAATGTGTGTGGCCGGGCACCAAGCCCCACCTCAGCAGCAGGGGAGGAGAGCACCAAGAAGCCGGAACCCCTGTCCCCAGCCAGCTACCATCAGCCAGAGGGTATGGCCAGGATCCTGAACAAGAAGGCAGCCAAGTCAGGTGGCAGTGAGGAGGCCAGACTCTCAGTGCTCCCCCAGGTGGGGAAGGATGGTGTCCCCCGGGATGGAGATGGAGCAACAGCCCTTCCCAACGAGGTAAGTGGATGGGGTCTACTCTTTTTCTTGGGGGTAAGGGTTGACTTATAAGGTCCAAACTCTTTTGGTTTTCAAAATCAGGAATATGGTTCTGTGTTTCAAAAAGTCCTTTTGGGGGCACCTGGTGGCTCAGATGGTTAGGGCATCTGCCTTCAGTTCGGGTTGTGATCCCAGGGTCCTGGGATTGACCCAGGCATCGGTCTCCCTGTTCAGCGGGAAGTCTGCTGCTTCTCCCTCTTCCCCTCCTCCAACTTGTGCTCTCTCACTCTTTCTATCTCACTCTCTGTCAAATAAATAAATAAAATCTTTAAAAAACAAAACCAAAAAAACCCAAAAAGTCCTGCTGGTCTGGAATGAGGGTTGGGGGATTGCTGGCTGGCTCAGTCAGTAGAGCATGTGACTGTTATCCGTGGGGTAAGTCCAAGCCCCATGTTGGGCATAGAGTCCACTTATAAATAAATAGATAAATGGATAGAGGGATCCCTGGGTGGCGCAGCGGTTTAGCGCCTGCCTTTGGCCCAGGGTGCGATCCTGGAGACCTGGGATCGAGTCCCACGTTGGGCTCCCGGTGCATGGAGCCTGCTTCTTCCTCTGCCTGTGTCTCTGCCTCTCTCTCTCTCTCTCTGTGACTATCATAAAAAAAAAAAAAAAAAAGATAAATGGATAGATGGATGGATGGATGGATGGACAGAATGGGGGTTAGAAGGCCCCAGATCTGGAACAACAGACCTGATGGACATCTGGTCTGAATACAAGGAGACTAGTGAACAAGGCTTAACTAGCTGCTTTGCCACCACATACCAGAGATTGCTAGCATCCCCTCCAGAGAAGCGGCATACTTACTGCTTTCCTGCCACCGTTGGTGTGCTGGAGCTAGCATGTTTACTTGATTAGAGCTAATCGTGTACATCTCTGTTCACTAAAACACCTTGGCACCTTGAGATTGGCCACAGTGGGAGGATTTATACTATGAAGATTGACAATGCTCTAAATCAGGGCTTCTCCCCTTATTCCTGGAAATCTAGTTACTGAACATTTTTTTTTTTTTTTTATTAAATATTTTATTAGGGAGCCTGGGTGGCTCAGCGGTTTGGCGCCTGCCTTCGGCTCAGGGTGTGATCCTGGAGACCCAGGATCGAGTCCCATGTCAGGTTCCCTTTATTTTAAAGAAAATCTTTAAAATAAATAAATAAATAAATATTTTATTTATTAATTCATGAGAGATACAGAGAGAGAGGCAGAGACATGGCAAGGGAGAAGCAGGCTCCCTAGGAGAAGCCTGATGTAGGACTCGATCCCAGGACCCCGGGATCATGACCCGAGCCAAAGGCAAACACTCAACCACTGAGCCACCCAGGCGTCCCTCTAGATATTTTCCAACACACCCCTGCCCAGCCCCCTAAGACTGTGCATAAGTGCTTCCATTTTGTCTGAGAATCTTTTGTAGCACACCACACTCCTGATATCAATTTCAGATTTGGTTAGGGATTATTTGCATGTTAGTAAAAATGCATGTAAGTTAGTTTTCCAGGATGGGAAATGGTGGGGTATCTTATAGATCCCAAGTGCAAGGCCCCAAAGGCTTCAACACCTTCTCTGTCTCCCTCTTTCCCTTGAGCTTTGTTTTCTCTGATGTCCAGTTTCTTCCCCTCTCTCTATTGCATTTGCATATATGGTCCCAGCTCTGCTTCTATAACATCTTCTAGTTCAAGCACCTAAGAGAGACTGACTTGGATCCATCTATTGCAATTCCACATTTCTTTCTTTCTTTCTTTCTTTCTTTCTTTCTTTCTTTCTTTCTTTCTTTCTTTCTTTTTCTTTCTTCTTTCTTTCTCTTTCTTTCTTTCTTTCTTTCTTTCTTTCTTTCTTTCTTTCTTTTTCTAAGATTTTTATTTATTTTTGGGAGATAGAGAGAATGAGCAGGGGTGGGGTAGAGGAAGAAGAAGATTCCCTGCTGAGCAGGGAGCCTGATGCAGGACTCAATCCCAGGACCCTGGAATCATGACCCAAGCCAAAGGCAGACCCTTACCAACTGAGCCACCCAGGCGCCCTCAATTTCCCATTTTTAGAAGAAAGAAGAAACTGTGATTGGTCTAATTTGAGTCCAGCATACTCTGTTGGTCTAATCAGCTGTGGTTAGGAGTGGTATCATGTGGCCTGTGGTGCACTCAGTAAAGATTGTAGGTGGGGGCACGGATGGGTGGCATGGGCTGTGATTGACCCATTTGTTTATTTAAAGATTTTATTTATTTACTCATGAGAGACACAGTGAGAAAGGCAGAGACCTAGGCAGAGGGAGAAGCAGGCTCCATGCAGGGAGCCTGATGCGGGACTCCATCCCGGAGTTCTAGGATCACGCCTTGAGCCGAAGGCAGATGCTCAACCACCAACCCACCCAGGCATCCTTATGATTGACCCATTTGCATATATTCTATGTTTAGGTGATTTTTAGTTTTTCTCTATCATCCTAATACTGTGGTAGACATCTTGGTGCAAAAACATTTGTCCACATTTTGGATTATTTGCTTAGATTTAAGTTGCAGAAATGGATTTATAGGATAAGAGAATATAATTTTTTTTTTTATGATAGTCATACAGAGAGAGAGAGAGAGAGAGAGAGAGGCAGAGACATAGGCAGAGGGAGAAGCAGGCTCCATGCACCAGGAGCCTGACATGGGATTCGATCCCGGGTCTCCAGGATCGCGCCCTGGACCAAAGGCAGGTGCCAAACCGCTGCGCCACCCAGGGATCCCCGAGAATATAAAATTTTAAAGGGATTTGGTAAATATTGTCAAATTGTCTTTTTTAAAAAAATATTTATTAAAAACTTTTTTTATTAGCTTCAGAGGTAGAATTTAGTGATTCATCAGTTGCATATAATACCCAGTGCTGGGATCCCTGGGTGGCGCAGCGGTTTGGCGCCTGCCTTTGGCCCAGGGCGCGATCCTGGAGACCCGGGATCGAATCCCACATCGGGCTCCCGGTGCATGGAGCCTGCTCTTCTCCTCGCCTGTGTCTCTGCCTCTCTCTCTCTCTCTCCCTGTGACTATCATAAATAAATAAAAATGAAAAAAAAAATTAAAAAAAAAAAATACCCAGTGCTCATTACATCCTGTGCCCTCCTTAATGCCCATCACCCAGTCACCCCATCCCTCTATCCACCTCCCTCTAGCAACTCTCAGTTTATTTCCTAGAGTTCAGCATCTTTTATGGTTTGTCTCTCTCTTCCTCTCTCTGTTTTCATCTACAGATACACAGGTACACAGACACACACACAAACACAGCCAATTGGTTCTATTTCTCTAGAGAACCCTAATACAATGAGTGTATTTAGTCTATAAGAATTCAGTGAGGCATATTTTTATGATATATTCAGTGTGTACATTAAACTGAAAATTTTTTTAAGCTTAAAAAACTAGGTTTGAAATAAATTTTTTTTTTTATTATTTATTTATGATAGAGAGAGAGAGAGGCAGAGACAGGAGGAGGGAGAAGCAGGCTCCATGCTGGGAGCCCGACGTGGGACTGGATCCCAGGACTCCAGGATCGGGCCCTGGGCCAAAGGCAGGTGCTAAACCGCTGAGCCACCCAGAGATCCCCTAATTAAAAAATTTTAAAGTAGAGTCATCTGGTTGAACATACAGAGAAAACACTAATCACATACTACTAAAGGCTATAGAATTTGGGCAAACTCTTTATAAAGACAATTTGGTGGGATACCTGGCTGATTTAGTCGGTGGAGCATGGGACTCTTTTTTTAAAAATTTTTTTTTAAGATTTTGTTTATTCATAGAGACACAGAGAGAGAGAGAGGCAGAGACACAGGCAGAGGGAGAAGCAGGCTCCACACAGGGAGCCCGATGTGGCACTCGATCCTGGGTCTCCAGCATCACACCCCAGGCTGCAGGCGGCGCCAAACCACTGTGCCACCGGGGCTACGCAAGCATGGGACTCTTGATCTCAGGATTGTGAGTTTGAGCCCCATGACTATACTTTAAAAAATTTTTTTTAAACCAATAGGCTGTGTGTGTGTGTGTGTACATGTTGCATATAGAGAGAAACAGATTTTTTGTAAGGATTTGTTTCACACAATTATATAGGCTCACAAGTCCTAAGATCTAAAAGGTAAGGTGGCAAGCTGGAGGCCAGGAGAGCTAATGATTTATTTCCAGTCTGTGTTCAAAAACCTGAGAACCGGGGGATCCCTGGGTGGCTCAGTGGTTTAGTGCCTGCCTTCATGCCCAGGGCATGATCCTGGAGTCCTGGGATCGAGTCCCTCATCGGGCTCCCTGCATGGAGCCTGCTTCTCCCTCTGCCTGTGTCTCTGCCTCTGTCTCTCATTCTCTCTCTGTGTCTTTCATGAATAAATAAATAAAAATCTTAAAAAAAAAAAAACAAAAAACCTGAGAACCAGAAGAGCCAGTGATGTTATTCCAGTACAGCACATGTAGCAAATGTAGTTCCAGTCATAAGGGCATCAGGCAGGAAGAATTCTTTCTTATTGAGGGTGGATCAGCCCTTTTGTTCTATTCAGGCCTTCAACTGGTTAGTTGAGGCCCACCCACATTAGAGAGGGCATCTGCTTTACTGATTTAAATGTTAATCTCATCCAAAAGCAACCTCACAGGGCAGCCCCAGGTGGCTCAGCGGTTTAGCGCCACCTTCAGTCTGGGCGTGATCCTGGAGACCCAGGATCGAGTCCCACATCAGGCTCCCTGCATGGAGCCTGCTTCTCCCTCTGCCTGTGTCTCTGCCTCTCTCTCTCTGTGTCTCATGAATAAATAAATAAAATATTTTTTTAAAAAGGCAACCTCACAGAAGCTCTCAGGATAATGTGTGACCAAATATCTGGGCACCCTGTGGCCAGTCAAGTTGACACATAAAATTAATCATCACATCTATATAACTGTATGTACGTCAAGAGACAAAGGATATATTTTGGCTGTATTTTGAATGTTAAAGTTGATCAAAATATTTTTCAGTATGTAAAATGTGCATGTTACCCTTTGACCCAGTAGTTCTTCTAGGAATGTAGCCTATGGAAACATTCAGAGAGGTAGAAGAACATACTTGTATAAAAAAACGTATATCATTATTAGTAAAAAATTCTAACATTTATTGAGTACTTGATAGGCACTATGCCAAATGCTTTGCATATCATATTTGATTTGATCCTCACAACAATTTTGAGAAAGGTAGCATGTCCTTTATCTTAGAAGGAAATCAAGGTTCAGAGAGGTTAAGTAACTTATGTAAGGTCACACAACTGGCAAATGGCTGGGATTTGAACCAAGCAATCTAGTTCTATAAGAGCACTTTTAACCATTATTGCTGTGTGTTATAATAGTAAAAATGAGAAAATACCTAAAATGCATGAAAAAAATGGATCAGATAAATAAATTAATGTATTTCCATTCAGTAGAGTAGTATATAGCCATTAAAAAGAAGGAAATCGGGATCCCTGGGTGGCGCAGCGGTTTGGCGCCTGCCTTTGGCCCAGGGCGCGATCCTGGAGACCCGGGATCGAATCCCACATCGGGCTCCCGGTGCATGGAGCCTACTTCTCCCTCTGCCTATGTCTCTGCCTCTCTCTCTCTCTCTGTGACTCTCATAAATAAATAAAAAAAAAATAAAATAAAAAATAAATAAAAAGAAGGAAATCTAGATATACATAGTGACAGAAAACTTTATGTTTTGCAGTTACAAAATAGGCTGTAGGAGATGATGTCATTTTAATAAATGTATGCTTGTGCAATGTATTGAGAATTTATCTTTGATGGACTGTATCCACTTTCTTCTCTGTATATTCCGGAATTCATACATTCTGGAATATTATTCATTAATATTTATTATTGTTCTAATGGCAGAAAAACAATTAAAAACAATTGGTCCAGAAAGGGGCCACAGCCCCTGGGAACTGTTCCCCAGGCACAGCAGAGTTGAAATTCCTTGCCCAGCCGGCCAGGCAGACCCTAGGTTGTCAGTGCCCCTTGGCTCCTCCTGACTTTCTCCTCCCTTCTCCTAGGATGCTGTCTGTGACTGTAGCACCCAGTCTCTCACCTCCTGCTTTGCCCGGTCGTCCCGCTCTGCCATCCGCCACTCTCCTTCCAAATGCAGGCTGCACCCTTCGGAGTCCAGCTGGGGTGGGGAGGAGAGGGCAGCTCCCCCCAGCGAGTGATGGAGCAGCCGTGCTCCCCACCTCAACCAGCCCAGTCCCTGGACAGCCAAAGGGAACCAGCAGAGAGGAGACGAGGTGAGGTGCTCAGGCCCTCAGCTCAGGTCTCGCCGCGGAGGGACAGCCGCTACCACTGCCAGAGAACAGCACTTCCATCCAGGTAAAGCCGGGTCGCCTGCTGACTGCTGGGTGGTGAGCTCTGACTTCCCAGGGGAAGGCAGCGAGTGGGAGAGAGACCACAGCTAGACAGACTTCAGAGGTGGCTCCAGAGAGATCCCTTGGGAGCCAGTTCGTTGGGAGAGGCTTGCCTGGTTCTACCTGCACCCACTTCTCAGAAGAGCCAAGGAAAGGATACACTTCCAGCCGTGCTCCTCAGGGTAAAGGGCTCACAGAGATGTTCCCTGCCAACCATGTCCTCCATCACAGGGAGGAAAACACCGATGACCAGAACAGGCTTTGCTGTAGGACTCAACATGGAGTTCCTGGTGGAGTTGAGCTGGGCATCATCCCCATCCCTTCCTTCCCTTCACCACGTCCTCCTCCCAGCCCTGGTGCTCTGGATTGCTATGGCTCTAGGGGGTATGATAGAGCAGTAGCCAGGGCCAGGTATCTGCTTGGAATCCTGGAGCTCTGGATCTCCCAGCCCATAGCCTGGATGCAGCAAGGACTGGAAGATGGGGTAGAAATGTGTAGGGCTCTGGATTGGGAGGAGCCCTACCTTCCCAGGACAGAAATAGGTAGAGTTGGTTTCAAGACCTGGTGCACAGATAAATGCCTAAATGCCCACTGCCTTGATCGCTGGGGCCTCTTTCACCGGCTCCTATTGGGGAGCCACATCTCCACTGTGTTTACATCCTGTGGCTGGTGGAGGGCAAAGATATTCCCAATGAGAGACTCCCAGTTGGCCACCCCAGGCCATGGAGCACTCCAGGAGGCCAGTGCCCCAGGACATGGCGGTGGATAGGTGGCCTGGAAACTCATTTCTTGCATTGGTTGTTTATTTGAATTTTTCGTACTATAAATATTTAAGGTGGTTTTACTTTATTTTAATAATTTAATTTACCCCAAAGTCCCTAAGGTAATTTATTGGAGGTTGAGACATGTATTCTTGCCCTTGGGACAAAGTGAGGACAAAGCCTTGGACAGGCACCGGGTCCCACACACAGACGAGGCAGCTCCGCAGCTGAGCTCGGGACTCCTGATCAAGGTTGGATGGCCCCCCAGTAGAGCTGGAGCCCTGCAGCTTGTTCCCCGTTATTGCTGACCATCTGGCCTCAGAGCACTGCTTTTCACTCACTGCCTGGTACTTGGCCAGCCCCTGGCAATCAGTCTGTAAACCCTCACTGAGAGGTTAGAGGGCTGGGCCGATGTCCCCACTTCCCAGACATTCTCCGTCTGCCCTCTCATTTTCCTTCCTCCCTCTGAAACTTTTTTTTTATGAGTCAAACACAGATTACTGAGGCTCTCTCAAGAGCATGGAGATCTCTCCAAGTTCCCCAAGTGAGAACTCACAGGAAAACAGGACTGAACTTCGAGAATGTTGTTTATTGCAGCTTTGCACATGGACCTGAGAGTGTCTGCCAGCAGCTCTCACCACCTGCCAGCCTTCTCAGCAGCCTCTTTCCTTAGCCTTATGGCCTCTCCTGGCCCCTCTTCCAGACCCAGCTCCATTGCCTGCCCTTCCCACATCCCATGTGACCTGCCTGAGCCATTGGACATACTGCAGTGTGGCTCATTGCGGTGTGGCGGGTAAGGCCTCAGATGGCCTCTCCCTTGGTGCCAGCGAACCCATACCGGTTGCACACGTGCCCGCACACACGCAGATGCGTGAACCTCCTACAACTGGCTGGGGGCCTAGAGTGGAAATACCAAAATGAAGCAGCTTGTCTGTGGAATTCAGGAAGACCGAAAGCCAGCAGCTTTGTTAGTTTGCCCCCAGGACTCAGGAGACACTTCTGTACTCCCACCTGTTCCCAGTCCTGCCCATTCAGGGTCACCTGGACAAGTTACCCGAAGTCCTTCATCTCCACTCCCTATGGGCAGAATGCAAGGGTCATGTCAGTTTGACCAGGCCTTTCATCATGCCATCGTGACTTGTATGGGCAGAGCAGGCAGGCCAACAGAGCCATGGGCCAGTCCGCCTGGGATGCTGCTGCTCCTCCCACTCAAAAGGTCAGGAGGCCCCTCCAAGGTTATCTGCAGGAGGGGATTCACACGAGGCCAAATGTCACCAGAGGCCTTTTGCCACCTCCCCAAGCTATGGAGGGCCAGGGAGGCTGGTTTCCCAGCCTTGGGAGAAATCCTCATGACACCCGAACCCCAAGGCCTCGGACCACTCAGCCTTACCATCGTCCTCGTCCAACATTGTCCTTGCAATCTTCTTGTCTCAGCACCTGGCCTCCTGACCCCAGCTGGTATCAGAGGCTCTAGATCTTGGTTTTCGATAAAGTCCGAGTGTCCACTTCCTGCATGCCACTGTGCAAGGTCACTCATCACTGTTCCTGCAGAAGCCTCTGGATGTGGGGCTTGATGGGGTTGAAAATGTTATGTGTAAATATTGGTTTGGTTTGATTTTTTAGCATTTTAATTAGTAACTGGTTGTGTTTTCTTTTTGGGGGTGGGGGGGTTGGTGTGTAAAAATTCTCTACTCTTTTGGAATGTAATTTCTAAGTTTGTTTGTTTCTTCAAATGCCTTTTAAGTCTTGGTAACATTCCCAAAGCAGAAAACTGCCTGACCCACAGTGGGGATTCCCCTGGAGCACTGGAGTCCCAGGAAGGAACACTGCCCTCTTCCCTTTCTCCCCTTCCTCCTCCTCCTCCACCACTGGACTCTCAGCATCTTCTTCCTCTTCCTTCTCCCCAACGCCGTCTATCTATCCGTCTTGTCTCCACTCTTTCCCACCAAAGTCCCAAGGAACCCTGGGGTCCTAATCCCTTACAGATCACTGAGTTTGGATCTATTGTGTTGGCACCAGTTGGTTAGGGGAAGGAATGGGGGGGCAGTTGCCTTGGTGGACCCTAAACTGGACGACCTCACATTCCTTATGTCTGACCTCCTCCCAAAGCCAAACTAGACTCTCCTGGGGGCAATGATGTCTGTATTTGAAATGAAAATCAGACCACTTTGACACATCAGTGGCTCCTAGAGCTTGTATGCACAAGGCGTCTATATCCAACTCCTCTCTCCCTGTTTCCATCCCAGGCTGTTCCCCACCAAAGGCTGGGAAATTTAAAAATACCTCCAAGAGGTTTTGCTTTCTGTGAACTCAAAACAGGCCCCACCTCTTGGTCTTCCCAGGGACAGTCCTCTCCCAGTTCTCCCAGTGGACAAAGGACCCAAAGACCTCACATTCTAACGTGCTGTCACATGGTTCTATCATCCCCACCCCTAGGTGGGGATGAAACCTTTCATGGTTTCATCACCAGCTTCTCCACCTGCCCATCCAACTTTCAGGCTCTTCCTCCCTCTCTCCTCCCCTCCAGAATGTCCCCCCACCTTCCAACCTGGCCAGCCTCCCCACTTCACTCATACTAATAATCATCCCCTGCACACCCCACCTACAGTACTACTATCTAGAAATTGCTCCCCTGTCCCCTATCCCACATCTGCTTCAGACCTCTGGGAGAGCTCTGGGAGGCAGCCTTGGCAGGACCGGGGTTAGGGGAGGTGAGGACACCGAGGTGTAGACTCACCCCAGAGTCTCCTGACTGAGCAGTCATCGAGCCTAGACTAGGACCTGGGTCCATCGGATCCCCCAGCCCAAATCTGTCCTGCTTGCTGTGTAAACCCACTGTCCCACTGGAGACTTTTCGGTGTGGGGCCAGGACACCCAGAAGATACCACTACCTGACCGAGACTTAAAACCATGCAACCATCATTGCTATCCATTTTTAGAACTTTTTAATCACCCAGGCTGAACCTCTGTACCCACTGAAAAATTAATCACCCTCTCCCTGAGTCCCTGGTAACCTCCATTCTATTGTCTCTATGAATTTGCCTCATCAGGGTGGCTCATATAAGTGGAATCGCACAATATCTGTCCTTTTGTGTCAAACCACCTCACCTTTTTAGATGAAAAGCTAAGCCCAGAGAAGAGGGAGGCTTGCCCAAGGTCACAAAGCAAATAAAAGGCAGAGTCAGTACGAGAACCCTAGTTTCCTGACCCCCAGCCGATGCTGTATCCCCAGGGGTGAATGAGACCCCACTCTGCCATTCTGGGCTCTTGGTGGAGCTCCTTCTTTTCTCTGGAGTCTGTTTGCTGTACTCCTCCCATTCATCCTCTCTGTTACTGTCTTCCTCCAAAGCTTCCCCTCCTCCTGCCTCCTTTTCTCTGCTGGTTCCAACAATAAACCACGTGGCCCTAGCCTGTGGCTCAGAGAGCATCAGCCTTGCCAGCCCTACTCACTGGGCTTGGCCCCGTCACCTCCCAGCCCAGCAGGACATCCCCTAGGTCCACAGGGTCCATCCTTGAGCCACATTATCTTCTCTGTCCCCAGTCTCAGGACCCCTTCAGTGTCCAGTGTTACATGGGGCTGAGGGTGGGGGACTAGAATCCCCCCTTCTGGGCTCCTATACCCTGCCCAGTCCTGCCCAGCCTTGTTAAAAAGATGCAGCCTAGCTTGTGTTCTTCTCTCCCTAGGCCATTTATCCGTTAGTCTGTCCATTTGACACCCCACTATCCTCTCTGCTCTTCCCTGGGCCTCACTGTCTCTGGAATAGTTTGTCCTGTCTTTACCACTTGCCCCTCCCAACAGTGTTTGAAGTTTGTGAAGTCCACAAACACGAGAACCAAAGGGGACATGATGCTGGGCCTGTATTCCCCTGCCCAGGGCTCCTCCCCACCACCTGCTACTCTTCCCTCACCCTCCTTGGATCCTCATTTATCCTGTCAGGCCGGTTTCCCTCCCTTCCTGCCTTTCACCAGCCTACAGGACCCCAGGCCCTAAAGAAAGGAGCTCTTGTTTTCTTGAAGCATTCTTGAAGTGTCGAGGCAGTCAGGGCCTGGATGCTTTGTCACAGTCCCTTCTGATACTACTCAAACTGCTCCTGTGAGGAAGAACCTCAGCTGGGAATCTGGAGACGCTGTACAAGTCTGGGAAGATCTCTGTTTGGCTGGTTCGATGAGCCTCCCCCTTCTATGATTTTATCATGAGCACCAGGATGATCCCCAGGGCCCCAGAACACCCCTTGTGTTTTGGGATCCCACATCACCAACTTCTCTCCACTAGACCATGGTATCCTGGCTCTTTTCTCTACTCTGCCTCTGATCTCTGTGCCTTAGTTTACTTCTCCGCACAGGAGGCTCACCACAAGACTGTTCCCAGCAGCTTCCCAGGTATTCTGGTGCCTCTAAGGTTGGGCCTTGCCAGCTGTGGCCCAGCTCCCTGTCACTGCCTCAGGACACCAAGTTGCTGAGGATGAGGTGCCAAGAGGTTCTCAAAGCGGCTGGAGCATCACCTGGGAGCTTGACAGAAATGCAAAATACTGGCCCTACTTGAGACTTGGAGAATTAGAAATTCTGGTGTGAGGCCCAACAAGCTGGAGGTTTAACATGCCGTCCAGGTGATTCTCATATAACAGGACTCGGCCAACTGCTGATCTGCACTGGCCATCAGTGTGGCCTAGTGAGGATCTGAAGCCGGCCCAGACCAGGAAGAGGTGGAAAATACCAGCCTCATCTGGACGCCTGAGAGATCAGAACTCTCTCTGCCAAACAAATAACTATGTCCTTTTCCTGGAAGCTGGAGGGCAGCAAGAAGGCTACAATTTTCCTTTCCTTGCCTCGGAACTGGTTCCAGTTCTCACAAAAGGCCATGTAGAGTTGTGTTAGCCAAGCAGTAAGTGGGAGTCCTGGGCAGGGGGTGGGGGTGGCAGAAGACAAAAACCCTGACCATGTATCCCTTGGGAACCTCACCACAGGCTCATGACCTCTCTTAAAGTAGTAAGAAACCTAACCCTCAAGGAAAGAATCCTAAATCCCTAGCTCCTCCTCTTCCTCCCACCTCCAGGGAGACCCAGTAGACAGTGCCAAAAAACAGCTCCAACCTCCAGCAGCTGGGGAAGAGAGCCAGAAGCTGCCCTCTCATTTTGCCCCCTGCCCCCCCAACCCCTGCCAATACTGTGAAGCCCCCTCCCTGCCCAGCCTGGTTTCTTGATGAGGGTCCTGCAGTTGTGGGCCCTAGGGGACCCCCAGGGAAAGGCCCTCAGGAAGGAAGGGACCAAGGGCATCCTTGGGCCAAACTGTCTGCCTCTCCTGTCCACTGTTCTCTCTTCCCCACTTCTGTCTTCAAAAGGCTCCTTCCCAAGATGGATTGGGTGCTAGGACAACTGGTCCAATCCACCAGCTCTCCCTGCCCCTGTGTCTTATTTCAGACATGAGAATACCTGTACAGTGTAAACTTACAAAAGGTTTTTAATGGTTGTAGATTGGAAATAAAGTATGTCATATGAACAGTTTCCATGGATTTGGCCTCCTCTCTGATTTTTCTTGCAGGGTGGGTGGGGTCCCCATCAGATTTGAAACCTGACTTTACCAATATCCCAGCTTCTGGGAAAGAGGGAGCCCTGGGGATACCACATTCACCTGGCTACTTTGGGGTCACTTGGGAGGGGCTCCCAAGGGTCCTGGATACTGATTCTTTAAACCTCAGAGTCTGCTATGAAGTGTGATATGACCATTGAGAAACCTGCAGAGTGTTAAAAAATGTTATTTTCTACCCAAAAAAAAAAAAAAAAAACTTCTTAAAATGTAGCATGGAAAAAGGAAACTTTAGACATAGGTCAGTTATCTATTACAGTTTAATTGGCTCAAAACATTTATTAGATCACAGGTGCTGTGAATCAGGAATTTGGGCACTGGGTAGTTCTGACTTAGTGTCTCAAAAAGGTTGCAGTCAAAGATCAGTCAGGCTGCGATCATGTATAGGCTTGACTTGGGCCAGAAGATCCATTTGCAGCATGGCTCACTCCTGTGCCTGGCAAGTCTGTGTTGGCAGGAGGAGGCCTCAAGTCCTCTCTACATAGATCTTTCCATAGCACTCCTTGAGTATCCTCACAACATGGCAGCTGGCTTGCCCTAGAGCAAGTCATCTATGAGAAATCAGGATAGGGCAGCCCCGGTGGCGCAGCGGTTTAGCGCTGCCTGCAGCCCAGGGTGTGATCCTGGAGACCCTGGATCGAGTCCCACGTCAGGCTCTCTGTATGATGCCTGCTTCTCCCTCTGCCTGTATCTCTGCCTCTCTCTCTCTCTCTCTCTCTCTATGAATAAATAAATAAAATCTTAAAAAAGAAATCAGGGTAGAAGTCACCAATGTCTTTTATGACTAAAATTTGCAAATCACACAGTCATTTCTTCAGTATCTTACTGGCTATATAGACCAGCTCTTCTCAGTGTGGGAAGGCTTCACAGAAGGACATCTGAACTGGCATCTGAGGTTGAGATGTTGAGTAAATAAAGAGGATAGTGGTATATTCTAGGCAGGAGACTGACAGGAGGTGGCTCCAGGGTGAGGGAGTGCACATATGGGAGTCTAGTAGAAAGAAAATAGAGCAGAACTGGAGAACCAAAAGGTTGTCACTGGAATAAGGAGTGATGAAAAAGGCTGGGTCAGATCACATGGTGCCTTATGAGGGAAGGAATGTCCACATCCCATAGACAGTAGGAAGCCATAGGAGAGTTGAAAACGGAGAAAGGACAGAGGATGTATTGGGTCTAGAATTCATGAAGTAATATTCTCACTGTGCCTCAGGATGACCAGGATGGCTGGGAACACTGTGTTCTGTCCCTGGGACATTGACAGATGATGAGTAGAAAGAGGGCAGCAGGCATAGAAGGAACTGGGTACCACTGAGCCCCAGAGAGTGATATTCTGGGAACAAGAGCAAATCTCTGCTGAAATCAGATGGCTATTAGAGCCAGCAGGCTAAAACCACAGGGTGGAAAATTTCAGGAAGGCAGACTTCTTCCTTCTTTCAGAAAACATTTCCAAGGACTGCAGCTGCTATGGAAGGATGACCACGGTCACATTCCAGGTGCTGCTCCCCAACATATCTTTCAGACTTTATGAACTGCTAATAGTTCAACATTTGGTTTCAGATCTGAGAGAAAGGACTGCATATGCAAGGGGTCATTTCCGTGGCATCATGCGAGGTGCTAAAGAAGCAAGCCTGCTCTCTGGGGGCTCCCATGCCAGCAAGTGATAGTGGAGTAGACACAGTTGGACTTCTGGAAATACAGTTTTCAGCCTGGAGCCTCAGAGAAGAGCCTGAGAGAGATGAATCCTCAACTGAGGCTTAAAATTGGAGAATTTTGCAGGGAAAAACTGGAATGGGCTTCCTAGGCAGAGGGAACGGCTTGAGCAAAGTAGCACAGGGAAGAAGCAATAGGGGTGGGCAGAGGAACTGTAAGCAGTTGGGGGAGGGGGCGGCCTGCCATAAGGGTGCACAGGAGACTTCTTAAACTTTGCCATGTATTGAAGGGGTCACAGGAGGAAAAGTGCTAGAGCAGGAGTGGGGTAGAATAAAACAGTACAGACCTCCATTCTGCCCTGGGAGAGGCACGGCCCACGTTTTTGTAGTCAACAATACAGAGGGAAGGTGGGGGCAATGGCCTAATGACGGGGCAGGGCATCAGATGCCCCGTGATCCACTATACTCCTTTGGCAAGCAGCTCTCTGGGCCTCCGCCACCGCATCCTCAATGGGCTCTGGGCGCATCAGGCCCAAAGGACAAGAGGAGGCGGAGTCCGTAAGAGGGCACGTGGTGTAGCTGGGGAAAGAGGTTACGCAGCTAGGTCTGGACCAGTAAGGACTTGAACTAGGGAGGGGGCGGGCGGGAGGCAAGAGGCGTTTGGACACCAGTTTACGCATGCGCCTCGAAGGAGGCGGTGTCTGCGCATGCGTGTGCGGACCCGCGAGGCTGCCAACTGCGCAGGCGTCCTTGGTTGGCGGGACTTTTCGGAAGCCGCGGCGGGGGTGGTGGCGCAGGCTGCTGGCGGCGCCGCGGGCCTAGAAGGAGCGGCTGCAGTGGCGCAGGACGTTGAAGCGCGACCCTTGGCCGCGGAAGGTGATCTGCGGGCTCGTATCTCAGGGACAGAGGCTGCGGCTGTCCTGGCGTCCCGAGGTCAGGAAGTCGCAGACCTGCCCCGGGACACCATTCGGGTCGCCCCTGCACCAGTCTCTGGCGTCGGACCTCTCCGCCCAGCCCAGACCGGTGGCCGCCCCCAGACAGCCGGCGCTGGGCGACCCGGGGCGCTGCGGCCTCTTCCGGGTGAGGAGAATCCCAAGGGCGGGCCGCACCTCGCGCTGGGGGCGGCCTGTTTTCGGATCCGGCGGTTTAGACTGCAGACTGGTGCTTGAGGGCTGGGGGTGGGTCACAGGCGTGGGTTCGGATTTCAGCTCTGCACCCGCACCCCCTGCTGCTCCTAGTGGGCCAGGCTTTTGCCCCTCTGAACTTCAGTTTCCCTATCAGCAGGGGGGAATTAATGATAGCATTTACAGAGCTGTGAAAAGGATTAAGTGGGATAATGAGATAATGATGCAAATAAAACGCCTGTGTTCGCACATACACAGCTCGTGGCATAGAATAAGCGCTTAACAAGCAGCTTCACAAATGACATTTGTTGCTGTTTATTATCCAGGCTTGAATCTGCGATACAGCCCTAACTGGGGATCTAGATCCCTGACCTACCCATCTTTGTTCTGTTACTTTCCCGTGCTGTCCCTCCGGTATCCATTCATTTCTCTTTATTTAGAGTCCCTCCCCCTTATACAGATTTCTGCTGGGAGGGAGGGTATGGGTGGAAGAGGCAGAGATGCCTCAGTCGTGTCCTTCCTTGCCTTCTTCCAGTCAGTTGTCTGTGGACACCCACTACGAATACAAATACACTCTGGGTGGGGTGACAGACATGTAAACAGACTTTATAGCGCTAGGAAGACTAAGGGATGGAGCAGCCAGCTTTGCCTCGTGGTTCGAAAGCTTCACATCTGAACTAGGTTGGGAAGGCTGAGTAAGTCTTACGGTCAGTGGGAGTAAAGATTCAAAACTGGTGCAGGGAATGGAGTTGGCAGGAGAGAGCAGGGTTGGGTAGGTTGGGACTAGTTTATAAAAGGTATTGAATATACTGGAAGAATCTCTGCTGCTGTATAAATGGATTAGAAAGGAGCAGTGCTGCATGTTTTTGTTTTGTTTTTAAATACTTATTCATGAGAGACACAGAGAGAGAGAGGCAGAGACATAGGCAGAGGGAGAATCAAGCTCCCTGCTGGGGATCCTGATGTGGGACTCGATCTCAGGACCCTGGGATCACTATCTGAGTCAAAGGGAGATGCTCAACTACTGAGCCACCTAGGTGCCCTGCAGTGTTGGATGTTGCAGGACTAGTGGAGAGACTGTAAAGTTATTCTGGGGAGGGGGAGGCAGATGGTGGAAGTTCTGAGACCCGAACTAAACTGAGAACTGGAAGTGGAGAAAAGTTTCCAGAGACTCTTGGAGGTAGATGGGCCGGACTTTGGATGTGGAGATTAAACAAGGAAAGGATGATGTAATTTTTCTAATTTGGAAGACCGTGTAGATCATAATGCCATCTACTTATATCTAAAATAATTGGGAAATAAAGGAGGGTGAGTGTTTTAAGCAAGACAAGAGTATTTCTAGTGATGAGTTCTATAGAGATTCGGTACAGGAGGTGATTATAATCTTTAGTCTCTGGAGAAGGTGGATGAGGTGGGACTGGGCTGGGCCTTGTCAGGTAGTATTTCATGGGGCAGTGATGAGCAGTTCGAAAGGCTGGACAACACAGGTCTCTTCAAGGGTAGTAAGGCCCCAGAAATGTGAAGAACAGGTCACTTCGTTTTCCTATTTTCAGGGTTCTTCATCCAGGATGTCTTCGGTAATTAGATCGGAAGCTATAGAAGGTGAGTATTGTAGTGAAAATGAGAACCTCTTGCTTTGGGTTCAGGTTTCTGTGCTGTACACAAATGCTTTCCTGGCTGCTGGTGGATTTGGAATCATATAATCACATATTTGCAGAGATGCTTCCTCACCGTTTCCATGATCTGGGGCATACATTTTCTTTTTCCACCTTTTTGCTCAGATGCATTGTTGTGGGTTTTATTTTGTATTTTGACTTTTTCATAACAAGTGCTTGAAGAGGAACCAGTGACGTCTAAGACTTACGATCATCCACTAAAATCGGATCCCATCCCTGTGGAAGTGTGTAGCAAATCACCTGCCTCCCTGGAGATGATTCAAGGCGTTTCAGAGGAAAGAATTCACCCTGGCTCGAGCCCTAAAATGGGGGGAAATTGTGATCTCATCCACCAGGAAGGACTTCATTTGTCCCTTCATTTGTCCCCCCAAGAACAATCTCCCGATCGTCAAGACAAGAGTCAATCTTGGCGGCGAGCAAGTATGAAAGAAATGAGCCGGCGGAAGTCACTGCCTGCCTTTCACCAGGGCATCACAGGTGGGGTGTCGTGTATATAAGACAGGAATTCCAGCTCAGATAAGAGGCAGTGAGGTATGGCAGAAAGAATGGAGGAGGATTGACCTGGCTTTGCTACTTACTAGTTATGTGACTGAGCAAATTAGGTCACCCTGTCAACCTCAGTTTCCTCATCTGTAGGGGAGATATTAAGATCATGAGTACTAATGTCAAACACCTAGTAAGTGTCCTGTATTTATTATTTATTGCTATTTATATTAGCAGCTGCCCATTGTAATCACCATGAACAGAAGTTTCTAGTTTACAGTAATTCAACACTCACCTCTGCTAGGATGAAAGGCATTAAAAATATTTCTTCATATGGCTTTCTGTCATTTCCTAAAATGAAACAAGGTGGATGGGTTGTTACCTAATTATAGGCTTTATAACTGAAAATATCTCAGAGTGAGGATTCATGTAAAGATAGCTTGGTGAAAACTAAGTTTTTAGACACGTATTTGAATGTGAATTGTGTAAATTTACGATAATAATTACATCTCAGTAAGCATCGAAGTACAAGATTTAATATGTAAAGTCCAGCATATTTCAGGAAGAACTTAGTTGTGTAACCTTGAGCAAATTACTTAAGCTCCTTTGCCTTACAATCCTTAACAATAAATGGGATGAAATAATACCTGTTTTACAGAGTCATGTGAAAATTAAATGCATTGACATATAACGCAGTTCTTGGCATATAGTAAGTAAATAGCTCCAGTGTTAAGCTGTTGTGGTTATTTTAAAGATATTAGCTCACTTCCAGATGGCCTGATGTCTAGGAGGAAATCTGAGTAAAAATAGCCATTTAGCATATTACTGCCACAATTGTGCTCTTGCACTTTGCTCTGTAGGTGTGCCAAGAAAACAGCCGCAGTTCCTTAACTAAGATTACCCCCTACCTTCATCTCTGTTCTGGGATCTGTGGACCTAAAATTCTGTATAATAAAAACGCCGATGTAATAAGTAATGTAGTTATCTCCTGGTTATCCCTGGCCACTTGCTAGGTTTCTTTGGTTATAGGCAGAAGATATCCTATTTTTCCTCTACTAACAACAATGGGAAATAATTAAGAGACAAAAGTAAAAATACAGTCAGCTGAAGCTGAAGATGGACAGAAATATATGCATCTCAAATTGTCAGCACAAACTTCCTTTGCTGTATAATTGATGTGTTTAGATAGACATAATTAAAACATTATCAACATCTTGAGGATTCAGTGGCATAATAATGTAAAGTCTCCTACCAATTCAGATGGACTCACCATGTGACCTTGGGCAGTTTACCTATCATGCAACCTTTGTACATCAGTATCTTCCTTTGTAAACTGGAATTGATAAGCTACTTGCCTTCGTTTTTAATGAGGTGTGCCTAGCATTTAATGAAATACCTTTTATATAGCAAGTATTCAACAAATTATTGTTAATATTATTAGGTCATTATGGAGAGGCAGCATGACTCTTAGCAGGAATATACACATTTTTTGGTGATGGATTTGGATTGAATTCTGGCTCCACCAGTCTCTGGCCTCCAGCAAGTTATCTGCCCTCTGAACTTCAATTTTCCCATCTGTAAAATGGGGCTCTTAATTTACAAGACAAGTGTATTTAAATTTAAAGCACACTGCAGGGGCACATGGGTGACTTAGGAGAGCATTCAACTCTTGGTCTCAAGAGTCCTAAGTTCAGGCCTACATCGGGCATGCTCCTACTTAAAAAAAAAAAAAAAAAAAACAACAGTGCCTATCATTAAAATGCTCAAAAGTTCCCATCTCTCTTTAAATGCTGAAAATAAAACATTTTAAAAAGTTATTTTTTAAGTTAAATTATTCTATTATTTTTGCTTTGATTATTTTTTAAAAGATTTAAGTATTTAGTTGAAAATGTGCGCGCGCGCACAGACACACACACACACACACACACACACACACACACACACACGAGGTGGGGGAAGGGAAGAGGGAGAGAAGCGAATTTCCATCTGAGATCACAGGGGTTGATCTCCTTACCCTGAAGTCCTGACATGAGCCAAAATCAAGAATTGAACACTCAACTGAGTCATTGAATCTCCCTTAACAGACAAGATTTTGATGTAATTTTTAAAAGGTTCTTAAAACATAAACAGGTAAATTTCATTTTTTGATTCTAAAAAAATTAGTTATGATTGTATATAAATGAATTCTCACTTTAATTAGAAAAGGCTGCTAGGTGTTCTTGCCTGACTTTAGATTGCATCAAGAGGGGAGGACAATTAAAAAAAAAAAAGAGGGAGGACAATTTTCAGGTTTTTTTACTTTGCTAACTGTGTTAATATCTAGCTCCTTATATGGTGATATTTTGTTAGAGCTCAGCAGATCCATCAGTGCCAATTTAGCAGAAAGCAAACGGCTGGGCGCTCTCCTGCATTCCAGTTTTCAGGTGAGATTCTTGGGATTAAGAAATTATATATATATATGTATGTATGTATGTGTATATATATATATGTATGTATGTATTTAAACTATTACTGTGACAGCCCCAAAGAGAGATCAGTATTGTGTGATGTGTCCAGTTAAGATTAAAAGATGTTTCTCTCTAGGTGGGATTAATTTAAAAGCCAGATTTAATCCTAGCAGCAGCTGATTTATTTCTCTCTGGACTAGGCTCTCTACCAGTCCCACCAGTGCTGCTGCTAAGTGAGCAGCTGACAGAAATTTCCTCAATCTAGTGTATTTTGCCCACTGGCAGCAAATGAGAATTTAAAGTGAGTAGAGGTCAATATCTAAGTTAAAGCAGACATTTGAGGTCTGACAAACATACTGGAAGAGAATTACATGGCTAACGGGTGATTACATCAGTTTAGGTAAGTCATTTGTGTTAATTAAATGACAGTGTTTCTTCTGTGCACCAAAAATCAAAATGTATAGCTTGAGCGAAGAGAGTTTTCTTGATCTACATATTTGTTTATATGAAAAATCTTGGGTGTAAGAATTAAGGTATATTTACTTTTACATTGATTAAATATGAACATAAATATGATTACGTGAACTCAGGATTGGCCTGGGAAATCTTGGTTTTTGTACTGAAAATGCTTTCCTTTATTTAGTTCTCTGTTCAGAAACTTGAACCTTTCCTAAAGGACATGGAAGGCTTCAGTCTTGAAAGTTTTAGAGCCAAAGGTAAGTTGCTAAGAATAGAGAGCAAGCTTTGGCCTTGGGCTTTACCTTCTGTTCAGGTCAGTTGAAGCCCCACTTTTAGGACCCCTATTTATAGGAGCTACTACCTCGCAAAACCAGCCCCTCTCTATATTTAAGAATTGTGTTTAAAAAAGTAAGAATATATGCTTATGAACTTCAGAAGGTATAAAAGTGAAAAAAATAAGCATGCCTCCCACCTTAAGCCAGTACAACTCTCTTCAGAGCCCCTTACAGCCACCAGCTTTTTGTGGGTTATTACACAGATCTTAATTCATTTCCAACATTTTTACATTAATACCTAATGAACAATACTCTCTGCCCTGTTCTTTACCTTGTCTTTTTTTTTTTTTTTTTTTTTTTTTTTTAAGATTTATTTATTAGGGATTTGGGGGAGGAACAAAGGAAGAGGGAGAGAGGAACTCAGGCAGACTCTGTGCTGAGCAAGGAGCCCAAGGTGGGGCTCAGTCTCATAACCCTGAGGTCGTGAACTGAGCCAAAACCAAGTGTCAGATGTTCAGCCCACTGTGCCCCTTACGTTTTATTTTAACCAAATTATCATGCATATTGTTCCATATTCCACATATAGAACTGTCTTTTTTTTTTTTTAAGATTTTATTTATTCATGAGAGACAGAAAGAGAGAGAGAGAGAGAGGTAGAGACACAGGCAGAGGGAGAAGCAGGCTCCATTCAAGGAGCTCCACGTGGGACTCGATCCAGGGTCTCCAGGATCACACCCTGCAGCACTAAACCACTGTGCCACCAGGGCTGCCCTATAGAACTGTCCTTATGGAAGTTTAGTAGCCATATATTTCATTTTATAAATATTCCGTATATGATTCAACCAGTTCTTTACTGATGGACTTTTAGGGTTTCTAGTCTTGTTATCATAACAATTGGGGTAATGAATAACTTTTTACACAAGCCTTTTAGCACATACACAAGTAAAAATAAGATAAATTTCTAGAATTGGAATTACATAGATCAGATGAAATGTTGGAGATTACCAGATTGCCTTCCAGAAAGGTTTTATTAGTTCTCTTATCAGCAGTATACGCAAGTACCTATTTTTTCACACACTCGTTTTATTAAACCATTCAGATTTTTTTACTACTTAATAGGTGATAAAAAGTATTTTCTAGTTTTAATCTGTGTTCCTTTTTCTTTTAAAGAGGATAGGCACTTTTTCATTTTTTTTTTTTTTTAAGATTTTGTTTATTTATTCATAGAGACACAGAGGGAGAGAGGCAGAGACACAGGCAGAGGGAGAAGCAGGCTCCCTACAAGAAGCCCGACATGGGACTTGATCCCGGGTCTCCAGGATCACACCCCAGGCTGCAGGCAGCGCCAAACTGCTGTGCCACCAGGGCTGCTCACTTTTTCATATTTCTTAGAGCTATTTGTACTTCATTTTCTGTGTATTGTTTGTATCCTTTGTTCCTTTTTTAAAAAATCTGTAATGTGTTGATTGGGATAATTTGCCACTCATCTGGATTCAGGGTGCTTTTTAGCCCTGCTTCTATCTAGAGGAATATCCTTCTGTAAGCCTTGCTTTTCCTCTTGTAGGCTCGCAAAGGACAGTGGAGCAGCCAACAGAAAAAACTATTGTTTGTGCATAGCTAAAGGCAGTGGTGATTTTGTAGCAACCTGGGCACTTTGCATCAGTGAAGTAGGAGTTAGGGCTTTGCGACAGGCGATTCTTGCGCTTCCTTTTCTCCTCTGGGAATGAATGGGTAGAGGAAGTCCTTCAAGAGGGGATGTTGGGGAGTTCAACATTGCCAGAAAGCCTCCTTTGTTCATTTTTTTAAATTGAGGTGTTGACTTTTTTACATCACTTTGTGGGAACTCTTTTTTTTTTTTTTAAATTTATTTATTAATGAGAGATACCGATAGAGAGAGAGAGAGAGAGAGAGAGAGGCAGAGGCAGAGAGAGAAGCAGGCTCCATGCAGGGAGCCCAATGCGGGACTCGATCCCGGGTCTCCAGGATCAGGCCCTGGACTGAAGGCGGCACCAAACCGCTGAGCCACCGGGGCTGCCCAGTTTGTGGGAACTCTTTATACACAAGGAAATTAGCCATTCATCTATGATACAAATATTCTTAGGAATTCATTTTCAACTTTTCAGGAAGTAGCTACAGTGTAACTACACAATCATTCAGGGTCAGAAATATTCAATGTTACCCACTTAAAAGACCTAGAAAATATACGAACTTAGAGTATTGTTTATCTCAGCATTGGATCATCACTATTAGAGTAGATATGATAGCTGTTTAAAATCTGCTTTCCCTCTGCATTTCTCACCTGAGTGCAATTGCAGATTTTCCAAGTCGAAGCAGAGCTATGTTTTTACCCTATACACATAATTCCTTATTCTCATTTAACAATTTTCATTATCCTCTTGCCTTTTGCCTGACTTCTATAATATGTTCTTCCTTTCAGTGCCAGCAGTTGAAATTTCTTGAAAGATTGAAATGTCAGTGCACGTATACCTTTTAATTGCTTTTCAGTCAAATATAAAAAACATTATCATAAATGTCATAAAGAGGAGTTGTCTTCCATTTTATCTATATCTACCTAAAAAAAAATAAAGATAAAATTTTCTGTGTATTTATGCTACTTTGAATGGGTGAGAGGGCCAGAATATAACAGGGGACCCTAGAGCTGATATCACCTTGAATATGTTATACCTTGTCAGCAGCTTGCTGTGAAAATTCATATTCTTTTTATTTTATAACATTTACTTTTTTTCCCCCTCTAGCGTCTTCTCTTTCTGAAGAATTGAAACATTTTGCAGAGAGCCTAGAAAGTAATGGAACGCTACAAAAATGTTTTGAAGATTCAAAAGGGTATGTGCAATTCCCCTATGTCCTAAATTATAATTGAATTAAGACTTTTCATTATACCGGGATCCCTGGGTGGCGCAGCGGTTTGGCGCCTGCCTTTGGCCCAGGGCGCGATCCTGGAGATCCGGGATCGAATCCCACGTCGGGCTCCCGGTGCATGGAGCCTGCTTCTCCCTCTGCCTGTGTCTCTGCCTCTCTCTCTCTCTCTCTCTCTGTGACTATCATAAATAAATAAAAATTAAAAAAAAAAAATTAAAAAAAAAAAAAGACTTTTCATTATAATTAGTTGTTTATTCACTCAGCAAACATTTATTCAGCATCTTCTACACACCAGGCTTTTCTATATGTTGGAGATAAAAGTCATAAATAGGTTAAGCAGGTATCTTAATAGGAGAGACAGTCAGACAAATACATAGAAAATAAGGATTTCAAGTAGCAATAATCTAAGAAGTCAACTATGATAGTGACTTGAGGGGGTGGGTAACTTTAGCTAATGGTCAGAGAAGACCTGTAAGACCTGAGTGATGAGAAGGAACCAGCCATGGAAAGATGAGAGGAAAAGCATTGTTCACATCTTTGCTAGCAATGCAAGGTTGATGATAAATAAACGTTTAGCTGTTGGCAAGCAAGAATATGAGGAGAAACTTTAAATCCCAGTCCCAAAATACTAGTTCCTCTACAGGAGCAGGGCCTAACCCTCTAGCTCTTGCCTTGCAACAAATCGTGTCACTTGGGTCTGCATCATAAACTTTTTAATTTTGACTTCACAAAGGTTTACTTTCCCATAGATTGTTAAAATTAACATTGCTATCCAGGAAATGAAAAAATAGGTTGGCTCAACATAGTATCTCTTTTAATGCAGTGTATTTAAGCCACTAGCTGCTGCATCTCAGCCAGTGGTGATAGAGGCTGTGTGTCACCGGCCTTGGTAGAGAAACATGAAAGTTGGCACAATTAACTTGGCTTTGGTGGGTAGAGTACGAAGTACATCTGCAGAATTTTGGCATTTTCAGTGCCTGCTTCTTTTCCAACAGGATTAATAACCCAACTGAACTGAGCCTTTGGTGTAAGTAAACATAATCCCTGTCCACCAATAGCATCGTTTTAAGTGGGAAGAAAAGATAGTTATATACAAAAGTATTGTTGGGCCTTAAAAGATGACTCAAAAAGAAGAAACTCAAATGTGAGGTGAACAAGGAGCACCTGGGTGGCTCAGTCGGGTGAGCGTTTGACTCTTGGATTTGGCTCAGGTCCTGATGTCATGCCTCATGGGATCAAGCCCTGTGTCAGGCTCCATGCTCAGCGGGAGTCCGCTTGGATATTCTTTCCCTCTGCCCCTTCCCCTGCTCATGCTTCCTGTCTTTCTCTCTCTCAAATAAATATTTTAAAAAGATGTGAACCAAAATTTGAGATGAAAAACTCCAGATGTTTCAGGGTCAGGCTGAGTGAGATTTTATGAGGCAGAATAGGTGAAAGGCAACAATTGGAATAAAAGTTAATGAGCTGGTTGAAGCCAGAACACAGCCTCAAGTGTCAGGTTAAGGGGTTTTGACTTTTATTTTGAATGCAGTGGAGGGTCATAGAGTTTTAGGCAAAGAAAACAAAATTAAGGAGTATTTTATGTTAATTTGGCTATAGGTGAATTGAAATTGATGAGAGAAATAGAAAATAAAGAGTCCACTGAGGAAACTTCTAGTGCAAAAGTGAGATAGAGCCCAAGAATAAATATTTGTTGAAAGATAAATTCTGAACATCTTTTACCACCCTTAAAATTATGTAAGGCATCCTATGAAAAACAAGTACTTTTGAAAGATTTACGTTGATCTTAAAATCAATCCTATCTGTATTCCAGGAAAGCATCAGATTTGTCTCTGGAAACATCAGTGGCTGAGATGAAGGAATACATAACAAAGTAAGTGAAAATGAGTGATCCTTTGTTGGAAAATCTATATTCATCTGGGGAAAATAACTAGATCTGGGAAAAATGAATAGTAAACATTAGTGTCAGTACTAGTGTGTCAACACTAGAATTTAAAAAGCTGCATATTGGGATCTTGTGGGCTGTACTCCTGGCCAGTTTCATAGAATGGAATCTAGGGAATAAGGATGTTAATTTGATTTTAAGAACTCATGTTTGATTTGATTAAATTAATATCCTCTGAATCAATTGGGCTTTCTAATCCATTAATGACATGTTTATTCACATCTTAGAACTGTTGAGATACCTAATGTACTTATTGTTGCCTTGAGTGATTCAGAACGAGACAATCAAAAAGTAACCAATTATTTTTCATCCTGATTCTATAGATTTTCTTTAGAACGTCAGTCTTGGGATCAGCTCTTGCAGCACTACCAGATGGAGGCTGAAGAGATCACATCCAGGTTAGATCTGTGATTGGAAATGGAAGGCTATCTTTTTACCTTGTGGAATTTTGTTTGAATTGATTTCAGTTCTGTTAGCACAAATTGAAAGATGACTCCTTTCTGATAGGCCAATCAACTCATCAAAGCTCTATAAATTGTGTATTAGCACTCTAGGATTATAAATGGGGAGTTGGGAGAAGGGGAGAGAGAGTGGGTGACACTATTTTCAGGCAAAGAACAGAATTGCTTCTGCTCTGTATCCTTGGCTGCTGTTCCACATCCTGGGGGAGACAAGTACATCTCTGCCCTATACCAGGGCATCCAGGGTTGAGCCAAGAATTTGGTCAGCGCACTTCAGTTTGCAGGTGGCCTTCAAGCTGCAGGTTTGGGGGAGAGCCCTGGCCAGGTCCTTCATAAAGATGCAAAGGCCTGAAAGGGATAATGAAAGAGGGCGTATAGGAGAGAGAGGATCTTTGTCTGGGTCTTAAAGGCATAAGAAAGTGGGAAAGTGTTAGACTTTGATTTAGTTGGCCATCCAAACCAGTGATTTTAAGCTTTTTTTCCCCAACAGAATCTCAGCTAGAAACCCAAACATAAAACGCTAGCTAAAACCATAATTGCACAAGTGGCCTCTTAGTACAGAGGTGCTTTAAGGAACATGGTTTGAAAAATTTCTGCAGTCCAGGCATTCATGGTTACCAGTTACTTTATTCGCCCCTTATATATTCTGTTTATGAAGTTAGGTAATGTATAAAATGGCAGTCTCAGATTAAGAATTTTGATGTGAGATAGCTTATTGGTTAAGAGGAATGTTTCTGGAAGCAGATTATGTCTCTTCAAATACTAATTACTCCTTCATTTTGTGACTTTGGGCAAGCTACTTAATTTCTAAGGCTGGGGGGATCCCCGGGTGGCTCAGCAGTTTGGTGCCTGCCTTTGGCCCAGGGCGTGATCCTGGAGTCCCGGGATCGAGTCCCATGTCGGGCTCCCAGCATGGAGCCTACTTCTCCCTCCTGTGTCTCTGCCTCTCTCCCTCCCTCCCTCCCTCTCTCTCTCTCTCTCTCTCTATCATAAATCAATCAATCAATCAATCTTTAAAAAAAAATTTCTAAGCCTGAAGTTCCTCACTTGAAAATGGCGATAATATTAATACCTACCTTGGGGCACTTGGGTGGCTCAATGGTTGAGTGTCTGCCTTTGGCTCGGGTCGTAATCCTGGGGTCCTGGGATGGAGTCCTGCATAAGCCTCCCTGAAGGAGCCTGCTTCTCCCTCTGCCTGTGTTTCTGCCTCTCTCTATGAGTCTCATGAATGAATAAATCTTTAAAAAAAATCTTTAAAAAAAATAATAAAGAATACCTACCTCATTGGGTTATTGTGAGTGTTAAATGAGGTGAAATGGAAAGTGTTTCAGAATCTGGCAGTCAGGAAATTATAGGAGTGGTTGTTCAAGCGTTCTCAGTTTGTTTTTGTTTTTTTTGTTTTAAGATTTTATTCATTCATTTGGGAGAGTGAGTACAAGCAGTGGTAGACGCAGAGGGAGAGGGAGAAGCAGGCTCCCTGATGAGCAGAGAGCCTGACGCAGGGTTGGATCCCAGGACCCCAGGATCATAACCCCAGCCAAACACAGATGCTTAACTAACTGAGCTACCCAGGCATCCCAGAGTCCTCAGTTTTCATGAAGTCTCCATCATATTCAGTTATTTTTTTTACTTTTTAAAGATTTTATTTATTTATTTGATAGAGCACAAGTAGAGGGAGAAGGGGGCAGAGGGAGAAGCAGGTTCCCTGCTGACCAGGGAGCTGGATGCAGGGCTTGATCCTAGATGCTTAACTAACTGAGCTAACAAGGTACCCCCGTATTCTAAATATTTTAGATAATTGAAGTGGCCCAGCAATTTTGGGGAAGATCATAGACATTAATTTCAGGAAAGCAAGTGTTGGCTTTACTCCACTTATAGTCCTTTTTGTAAATGGGCCTTACTGTCAGATGGAGTCAACTGATCTGAAGGTTCTAGCATTTTCTGGAGTCCAGTGGTCTTATTTTTTTTTTTTTAATTTTTTTTTTTTTATTATTATTTATGATAGTCATCAGAGAGAGAGAGAAAGGCAGAGACACAGGCGGAGGGAGAAGCAGGCTCCATGCACCGGAAGCCCAACGTGGGATTCGATCCCGGGTCTCCAGGATCGTGCCCTGGGCCAAAGGCAGGCCCTAAACTGCTGCGCCACCCAGGGATCCCCCAGTGGTCTTAAATACATTAATATGGAATAATCATTTCAGACCCCCTTGTTAATAAGAGGGTCTGTGTCTACAGTAGAATGGATGAATATTGGTTCAGATTAATAAAAGCCTTTCTGAGATTTTTTTTCTAGGTCGTTTTACATATCTTCCCCCAGAAATGATTATAAAAACTCCTTGAAAAAACAATTCCTTGAGGGGTGCCTGGATGGCTTAGTCGGTTAAGTGTCTGCCTTTGGCTCAGGTTATGATCTCAGGGTCCTGGAATCAAGCCCCACATCAGGCTATCTGCTAAGCAGGGAGTCTGTTTCCCCCTCTCCCCCCTGCTTGTGCTCACATTTTCTCTCTCTCAAATAAATAAATAATGAAAGTCTTTTAAAAAAAATTCCTGAACTCTCTTTTGTGTTGTTTTGTTTTCCTCCCAGAACATCAGCTGAAACTAAAGTTACTGAAGTTGAAGTGGAACCTAAAACATATCTTGGATCTTCCCAGAGTGAAGTCCTTAGTACAAAGCCTGACTACCAGAAGATATTGCAGAATCAGAACAAAGTCTTTGATTATATGGAGTTAGTGGTGAGCTGACTCATATTAATTTGGTTATTTAGCTTTGCTTTGTTGTGATCCTTGGAAATTGAGGGACCTGGAGAATATTGTAATGAGGTCAGTATATTCAGCTCTATCTTGGGGGAAACCTGGAGAGACAATAAAACATGTGGTGGTAAGAGCTAATAATAGGGTAATGGAGAGAGTGTACAGGAAGGGCAGCAGGGTGCTGTACAGAGCAGTTGTTGATGGTCCTTCAAAGATGCCATTTTAATAGAGATTTGAAAGAAATAAGGAAGTGGGCCATGAGGACATTTAGGAGAATAGTATTGTGTCGCTTCAAATATCGACAGGAAACAGATGCACTTGATAAAGGTGAGTTGAAGGAGTGATGTATAAAGTGTAGGTATTGAGGAAATCACAAGGATTAGTGAAGTAGTCTGGGGCTTAGAGGCAGCTGAACTCTTAATATCCCTAGGCCTGAAAGATGGAGGGGAGGAACAGTCACTGTGGTACCAGAGGAAGAAAATCATAGAGTGGGCTGCTTTGAGAGAGCCATGGCTTTCAGTTGAGAGACAAAAGTAACTCAAGACGACCCTTCCGGGACGCCTGGGTGGCTCAGTGGTTAAGTGCCTGCCTTTGGCTCAGGCCATGATCCTGGGGTCCTGGGATCAAGTCCCACATCGGGCTCCCTGTGTGGAGCCTGCTTCTCCCTCTGCCTATGTCTGCCTCTCTCTGTGTCTCTCATGCATAAATAAATAAAAATTAAAAAAAAAAAAAAAAAAAAGACGACCCTTCCAGCAAGCCTGTGTAAAAATATTCTGACTTCATTCAGCTCCTCCAGCTTGGGCTCCCTCTTGGCCAAACCTGCTGAGACATCAGAAGACATGGAATCCTGTTTGAGGTTATATGTGGCAGCTTCCCAGGGCATAGAGCAGTGTGGCCAGGTGTAGAGTGTGGATCTGAAGGAGCAAACAAGTGCTCGCATAGGCAGCACATATACTAAAATTGAAGGAACAAACAAGATGTCTGGCACAAGCATTCCAGGTTGAAAAGATAACAAAGGCAAAGCTCCTAGCAGGAGCTTGCCTACTCTTTTTTGAGGAACATCGAAGAAGCCAAGGATCCTTATAGCTCACAGCTGTCTTGTCATATGCAGATGGATGAACTGCAAGGCTCTGTGAAGCAGCTGCATGCTTTTATGGATGAAAGTACCCAGTGTTTCCAGAAGGTGTCAGTACAGCTTGGTGAGTGTGTGTCTTCAAGGGACTAGAGCTTGCACTATTTTATATATGATAGTGCTTTGGATATAAACTGCCCTTCAAAGCATATGGTCTCTGGATGCCTGGGTGGCTCAGCAGTTGAGCGTCTGCCTTTGGCTCAGGGCATGATCCTGGTCCTGGGATCAAGTCCCACGTTGGTCTCCCTGTGAGGAACCTGCTTCTCTCTGCCTGTGTCTTTGCCTCTCTCTTTGTATCTCTCATGAATAAATACATAAAATCTTAAGAAAATAAAATAAAACACAAAGCATATGGTCTCAGAGAATAAGGCCTGTATGAGATTCTTTTTCTCCCCTCACAATTATTATTATGCTGTGAGTATTCAAAGTTGATGGGAAATATCTAGATTGAATTCCATGGGAACACAGTAAACTGAGAATTAAATCCCCACAAACCATGTTGTTTTAGTAAATCCAAGTTTTGTTTTGTTTTTTAAATCCAAGTTTTTAAGTACTCATGACCATTTTCCTTTTCATTCTTCAAGAATCCATTAAGTGACACTGATAGTACTTCCCTGCTGCTTTTTCTGGCCTCTTCTGGCCCCTAAATTATTTGCTAGATATACCTTCATTTTCTCATTACATTGTATTATAGTTGTGGTTGCAGCTGGCTTCCCTGTCAGACTGCCATCTCCTTGAGGACAGAGACTCTCTTATTTGTCATTGTAATGCCTTTCAACATCTCACACAATGTCCATACAACCAAGTTTTCAATAAATATTATTTTGAATTCAACTGAAATTTACTTTTGTCTTTCCTCTGCAGGGAAGAGAAGCACGCAACAATTAGATCCTTCACCAGCTCGAAAACTGCTCAAGCTTCAGCTACAGAACCCACCTACCACACGCTGCTCTAGGTCTTGTCAGTGACTTCATGTAGTTTTCCCTCCCACAAGGTGCTCCAGAGGAGAGAAAGGGGAAGAGTGCCCCAGCACATGACAACTGCATGGCAGCCTGAGATGCTGATAGCTGCCCTATTGCCTTTGAGGATAACTGGCTGAATGTAAAGTTTTTTTTTCCTAAAAGTAACAGAATTTATGCGTTTGAAAGAGTGTAGTATAGATACTTTTTCCAAGGATGTGCAGACTGCTTACAATTTCTATTGTGGAATGACCTTGAGAACTAGTAGCCCATCCTTTTAATTACCCTTCATGGTTGGTATTCGTCATCTTATGAAATGTCTTTTAGGTTTTGAAACAATCCAAAGTCATTCAGGACCAAATCTAGGGAAACATTTTAGGGGTCAAGTTGGGTTCTGGTAGTAAAGGAATGGAACTGATTTTCTAGTGTGGCCCTGAAGGTGATTTTAGGTAGAGGAATTGTGAGCATTGAGCATGCAGTTGTGATCCACATGCATCATGTGGATATATGTACCACTTCACAGAATGTTCAAATTGAAGGAAATGCCACTCATTCTCTGTCCTGTTGTCTACAGTGTGCTTTAGCTTTTAACATTGAGTGGACATCCTAAATCCTGGATTCATGGCAAGAAAGGGCTAAGTAGTTTTTCTCATTATTCTCTATCTTTATAATTTATCTATAATTTTCATTATAAAGTTACACATTATTAAAAGCTGCTTTTGTCTTTGTGCATATTTTGAGCATATGAAAAAAATTTTAAAGCAATGAAGGCTTAGCAGAAAATAGGATTCTTTGCCAAGATGCTAAAGTAAACAGTAATATAGGGATATATGCCTCAGCATTAATTACCAGGAAAACACCAATTTTTTTTTTTTAAGACTTTATTTATTCACGAGAGACACACAGAGAGAGGCAGAGACATAGGCAGAGGGAGAAGCAGGCTCCATGTAGGAAGCCTGATGCAGGACTTGATCCCAGGATCCTGGGATCATGACCTGAGCCAAAGGCAGACACTCAACCACTGAGCCACCCAGACGTCCCAACACCAACTAATTTATTGTTAATGTTTCTTATTCTCTGATCCTTGTAATAGGATAAAGCCTACTTCATTTAAATACCCAGTCATAAAGTCTTAAACCTTGGCCTAAGTACCAGTTAGTGAAAGGTGATATCTCCTTCCTTTGACCTACATTCTTTTTTTTTTTTTAAGATTATTTTTTTTGACAGAGCACACAAGCATGGGGAGAGGGAGAAGCAGGCTCCTTGCTGAGCAGGGAGCCCCACCCAGGGCTTGATCCAAGGACCCCGAGATCATGACCTGAGCTGAAGGCAGATGCTTAACCAAGTGAGCCACCCAGGCACCCCCCTACATTCCTTTTTCTTTCATGTATTTACAGAGCTGCTGCTATATGCCAGGTACTGTTCTAGGACCTGGGGAGAGAGCAAAGAACAAAAACAGACATGAGAGTTACTCATAGTATCTGGAACTTAGATATGTGACCTATATGTTAAAAGCCTAGGTGCTACTTACTGTGACTGAGAAAATGTTATTTAACCTCCTATCTAAGATTGGAAGAAAGGTAGAACCTATATCACAGGGATGCTGTAAATCAGATTAAATAGTATAAATTTAGAATAATGGTATCAATGTGCTGAAGGGGTGAAAGCTTGAACAACTGGGTGGATTAATAGAGCAGCTAACAAGATGGGAAAGCTAGTCAGTTCAATTTGAGATACCAGATGGAGAAGTCAACTAGACCATTGGATATAGAGATGGAAAACTGGGTAGAAAAATCTGGACTAGAGCTAAAATTTGGAAGTAATCTATATGTAGCTATCGAAACCTTGAGAATGGATAATATTGTCAAGGAAAGCTAGGGCTTTTAAGTATCCGAGGAGAGGTATTAACTGCCTATTCTTTAAGAAGCAGAGTAGTATAATGGAAGGAGCACACTGTTTAAAGTAAATCTTTATCTCTTATGTTCAAATTTACCCATCTGTAAAATGGGAATAGATAACAATTCTCCCATGTGGTTGCACCTTCATTTTATTACATGGTACTGCATTTTTGTTGTTGTTTATAAGAATTTGTTCAAACTCCAGGGTAAAAAGTGCTTTTTCTGCATCTTCAACAGCCAAATAAGATAGCACATATCAACTCTACGTATTTTACATGCATACACACCACAACCTAGGTAGTTTGTATTTTTTGTTATTAAAGATGAAGAACTCAAGCACTGAGAAGCTTACTAATCTTTTTTTTTTTTTTTTTTTTTTTAATTTATGATCGGCACACAGTGAGAGAGAGAGAGAGGCAGAAACACAGGCAGAGGGAGAAGCAGGCTCCATGCACAGGGAGCCGGACGTGGGATTCGATCCCGAGTCTCCAGGATCGCACCCTGGGCCAAAGGCAGGCGCCAAACCGCTGCGCCACCCAGGGATCCCGAGAAGCTTACTAATCTAACCAAGGACACAGAGATAGTAGAACCAATCTGGCACTCAGTAAATGTTAATGGGTAAACAAATCCTAATAAAAGTGCGTATTCTAGTTTCCCCTCTTCCCAAGTGTCCTTCAGGAATTGTGCTTGATGAATAACAAGATTATAGACAATCACTGCCCTTGAGGTGTTAACATTTCTTCCATTTTCCCTAATTTAGTTGAGACTGTTTTACAGAAGCTCTTTCAGGTAGGGAATTATGTCCTGTACATTTTGTGTTCCATTGTCGAGTCATTAAGCGTAATGTGTATAGTCATTCTTAAAAACAAAAACTCCGTTCCCCTTGTGACACCCAAGAAAGGAGGTGGTGTGGCTGGCAGTCGTAATAGAGGTGTTAGAATGGAGGACTGGGAATTAGGAACCCTGAGTCTTGAATGCTAGTTCTTAAGTTAACTGTGCTCATTCACCAAACATTTCGTAAGCACCTTCCACAAGCCAAGCACTGTGCTAGGCCATGTGCCCTTGGGTACATCTCCGGGTCCATTTAAGGAGGAGGATGCCTTCCTTGCCCTGCAAGGGTTCTGAAGCGCTTCATTAAGGATGAGATTTGGCGGAAGGGGAGCAGGCGGGCCAGACGCTGCACTCAACGCCCCTCCCTCCCGGCAGCTCCAGTTTCGGGTTCTCCCAGGAGACTCCGCAACCTGAGAAACTACATCCAAGATGGCGCCGCCGGGCACTCCCGGCTCAGCCACCATCTTCTCTGTAGTTCCCGAGCGGGGCAGGCACTGCGCCTGCGTGGCCCCGGTATCCTCAGCGCGCCTGCGCGTCCGCAGAGCCTTCCCCGCCCCTCTCGCAGCCGCTACCGCCGCCGCCGCCGCTGCCGCTGCTGCACTGCTGGCGGGTACCGCGCCTCAGGTGAGTGAGCGCTTCAGCCCGGCCTGTTGGGGACGCGCGGCGCTGCCTGCGGGGATGTCGCTCTCCCGGCTTTCTCCCGCGCCTCATCTCCGCGGCGCGTGGGGGCTCGGGGCTCGCGCTGCCAGCCTTCTCCGAGTCTCCGACTCCGTCCGCGGGACCTAGCTCAGCCCGGCCTCCCTCAGCTGCCCCCAGTGCCCGGGCTTCGGGGCCCCGCGCCGAAGCCGCCGATGACAGCGTGCGGACGGCGAGGGCCCAGCCTCGGGGCGCCCGACCCCTCGGTCTCAGGGACGTACCTCAGGCGCGCCCCCCTTTCCTGCTCCTGCCGTACAGGCAGCAGAGCTCTGTGGGCCTCGGGTCGGGCGTTCACCTACCCCGCATGTCCCGAAGCCGGGGGGGGGGGTCGCCCTGCATCCGTGCGACCCCGGCGCAGCGAGGAGTACCCTCGGGCTGGACCCCACGACCACCCTGTGCGGGAGGAGTTTCTAAGCCCCACCTTGCAAATGAGGAAACTGAGGCACAGAGGTGAAGTGTTTGCCCAAGGTCATGCGCTTGGTAGGGGCAGGGCTAGATCTTGAACTCAGGGTCTCGGGCTCTCAGGCCAGTACAGTTGGGATTTGATCTTGTACCTTTAAAATTTTTTGAAACTTCCTTCTCTGGAGTTGCTTCTTCAACGTCATGAAGGTAGGCTGTGAAAACAGTATCTTGTTGGAGTACAATTGAGGTGTTACTGTAATAATAATAATAATAATAATCGTAGTAGTATGTTGTTGATAAGAGGTCACGTTCGTCCAAGGCTTACTGTGTGTCAAGGATATTACTGAACATCTTATGATGATTATCTCACCTAATACCTTAGCATTTCCCAATCCAGTGCGTCCCCCTTCTTTTTCATGCAGCTTTTTTTTTCCCCCTGCAAAGCTGACCTCCATGTCACAGGTAGACAGATTAGAACCTCGTGGCTTAGGAGGTAGGGAAGCTTTCCCATATTACCTCACTGGCGGAACAGGGATAAGCCTGGTCTCCCTGCATCCAAATTTTACCCCCAGCCTGGGCCCCCAGAGGATATATAACTTGTCTTCCTTTTCTGGCTGCCGGGAGAGCAGGACTGGCTGGATCTGGAGGTGACAGAGCAAATTTGGCGAGTACTCTTGGGTGCTTTTTTTTTTTTTTTTTTTTTTCTTTTTCCCCTCTGTTCCAAACGCTGGGCTTGAGCATCTCAGTATTTAAAACAAAGTAGCAAGAGAAAGAAGGCATTGACAAAGTGTTGGTGAATATAAGAAGCCTCCATGATTTAAAGTCCCTAAGGAACAGCTGTAAAAATATGTGAATGTTTCTTCCCCAAAATAACTAGCTCAAGTGTCGTTTTTTTTCTCCCTTAGCAAATCTTCCTACACACTTCAGAGCTCCATCAACTCATCACCTTTTCTGTGAAGCCTTCCTTGCTTGATTTTTCCAATTAAAATTATACAGACATACACAGTAGGGTAGAGGCTTCAGTCTTACCCTCAGGACTGTTAGCTCTTTGAGGTCAGGAGTCATCTTTGCAGTCCCAAGTGCTGGGTTCATAGTAGGCCCTTGGTAAAGATTCTGTGAATTTCCACTGCTTCTTTTCATTACTCAGTGCGATGTTTCCCTGCTGCCCTTCTGTTCCTCCTTCTTGCCCTTCAGTTTCTCTTTGCTGTACTTTCCTTTGGAATCAACTTCTGGTTAAATCTGACCTGCCACTCAGAAGTCTCCATTCCATCCTGTTTCTGTAAACAGAAACCCAGATAAGGGTTTTGCACCAAGAAGCTTTAGAGTTGGGGATAAATAGGCTTCTTGGTATATGCCACTTAAGTGTACAGGGCAGTTTTTATTTGCATGCTAAAGTAAGGTAATCTGAGGCTTATGGCCTTGTAGTCCATCCCTAGATACATGTGAGAATTTTTACATTCTTTTGCCTTATGTGACTGAAAGTATGCCCGAAGGGATCTATGGGAGGCAACAGATCTATGGATAGGTTTTCTACATAAATGAAGCTTTTTAAAGAGTTTTTCTAAATAGCTTTCTGCAAATATATCAAGCTGTTATTGTATGTAAGGCATGATATAAGATTTTCAGTTGAATAGGGGGATCCCTGGGTGGCTCAACGGTGTAGCACCATGTTCAGGCCAGGACCTGATCCCGGAGACCCAGGATCGAGTCCCACGTCGGGCTCCCTGCGTGGAGCCTGCTTCTCCCTCTGCCTATGTCTCTGCCTCTCTGCCTCTCTCTCTCTCTCATGAGTAAAATCTAAAAAAAAAAAAAAAAAAAAGATTTTCAGTTGAATAGATGATGATCCTTGTTAAAGGAGCTTACTAGCTAACTGGGGAAACACCATATCTGGCTGTAACTCAAGTCTAAAAATTGCTATAATAGCATTATAAACAAGCAATATGACAGTATAATGGGACATTTCTTAAAATCATACACAGTTGAAGTTGGCAGGAAGCATCAAGTCATTGAGTCTTTTTTGCTTTTGTGGACCTCATCCTGAGAAGTGAACTTGTCCAAGGTCACAGAACCGGGGTTACAACTTGGAAATTCTAGGTTTTTATTCATTAATTAGTGAATTCATCCTTATATCAACCAGCAAGTCTATTAAAATTCCATTTGTGTGCTTAGAACAGAGGTGAGGAAGAGAAACAAAAGTGATTCATGTCTTTAAGGAGCTTTGCTGGGGAATAGTAAAGAACTGTTAATTGTTAACTATAATTGTGTGGTGGAGGTACTAGGTGTGTCACAGGAGTTGGGGGAGAGGCAAAAGGGATCAGCATGAGCTGTGGTAATGAGAGCACTTTGGGGAGGAGTTAGGACTTTCTGGGCTTTGACAGGTTGATAGGGTAAGAATTAAAAGGACAAGGAAAGGATTTTGAAGTAGCATGGTGAAACCCTGTTTAAGAAAATAGTAAAAAAACAAAAACCAACCAACAAACCTGGCTTGACTGGATTATAATAGTGGTTCTCTACCCTTAGTGTGCATTAGAATTACTTGAAGAGTTTAAAACTGATTTTAGGGGGTGCCTGGCTGGCTCAGTCCGTAGAGCATGCGACTCTTGATCTTGCAGTCATGAGGTCAAGAAACACTGGGCTAAAAAAATAAAAAATAAAACCATGTTGTGGGGGACCCTACCTCCAGAGTTTCTGATTTAGTAGGTCCAGAGTGGGGCCTGGAAATTTGTATTTTTAACAAGTGCTCCGGTGATGCTGATGGTTCTAATCTAGGGACGACACTTGGAGAATTTCAACTGGATTAGAAAGTTGAGAATCTAGAGTCAAAAACTCTCAAATAATTTATTCCAGAAAAATATAAAAATGTGTGTTATATACCAGGAGAGGAAAACTCTGGAAAGATACATTCCAAACTGTAATAGTAGTCACTTCTGGAAGTAGTATTTAGGGGATTGGAGAATTCACTTTGTATTCTATACCTTTTCTATCTTATTTTTGCATTGTGCATATATTCCTTTTGTATTTTAAAAAAGGAAGTAAGAGTCCTTTTTGAAGATATAAATGGATTTAAAAAGAGCTTGCCGAAGTAATCTAGTGTCATACAGTAAACATATTTAGACTGTATGCCAGATGCTACTAGGTTCTGGAAATACAAAGCCTTAGCTAAAGTTTGCAGTCCAGTCATAGAGATGGACAGATAACAGTTCTACATGGTATCATGTGAGCTTCCTAAGAGCAAGGACAAGAGTCTAGTCTAGCTTTGTGCATGGCAGCTGATAAGCATTTGGTAAATGATGAGTGAATGAGCTAATCCAGGCAAGAAGTGAGGACAGAAAGAAAAAGAAAAGGCAAATGGGAGATTCTGGAAGAAAAATTGGCAAGCCTGAACTGGGATGATAAAAGGAAAAGGTGTGTCAAGGACTTCCAAATCCAAAGATTGATAACATTTTGATTGGGTTTACTGCAGAACTGGGTGTCAAGTTGTCTATTCTGAAAGACCTTTTTAAATCAAGCCTCCTCCCGTTTTTAAAAGACACACAAAAACTTAACCTAGATTGAGTGTATTTACCACATTTCAGAGCTTTCTTTAGTAAATGAAAATTTTTAGTTTTTTTTTTCTAAGGTTTTATTTATTCATGAGAGATACAGAGAGAGGGGGCGGGGCAGAGACAAAGGCAGAGGGAGAAGCAGGCTCCCTGCATGGAGCCTGATGTGGGACTCCATCCCAGGACTCCAGGATCACGCCCTAGGCTGAAGGCAGGTGCTAAACCACTAGCCACCCAGGGATCCTGAAAAATTTTAGTTTTAATCACAATGCTAATTCTGTTGGATTTATCATATTTATCTACAATTTTGCCATCATTTGATCTTTTATTAATGTAAAATTAAGACATGTGGAGGATGTTTTAAATACCATGCAAAAATGAGTAGTATTGTATCTTCATCTTATTTCTTCAGTGAAGGGATTCTGTCATGTTTTCCATAACGCCTTACAGAGCTTGACACATTATCAGTCCTAGATAAATATATATTGTTCATGGCTGAATGGGGTGTACTTTGAAGGTAATATGGCTTCCCTGCATTCTGTGATGATTTCTGTATAAACACTAATTACATTACCAAACAGGATATGCTATTAAACTTGGTAAAAATAAATAAATAAATAAATAAAAATAAACTTGGTAAAGAGCATATGATATGGAGTAGGTGTTTCCCCCAGCTGTTTTTTTTTTTTTTTTTTGAGATTTTGTTTATTTATTCATAGAGACACACAGACAGAGGGGCAGAGACACAGACAGAGGGAGAAGCAGGCTCCATGCAGGAAGCCCAACGTGGGACTCGATCCCAGGTCTCCAGGATCACACCCCAGGCTGCAGGCAGCGCTAAACTGCTACGCCACCGGGGCTGCCCTCCCCCAACTTTTTGCTTGAAGTTTGTACTTTTTATCTTTCTCAGAGATTTAATATAGAAAATGAAATTTCATTTCCCAGGTAAAGGGGTGGCTTCCCCCAGGCTTTGGCTACATTATTTGATTATAGTTCCCTCACCACTTAAAAAATGTCCACATTCTAGTTTGAGTTTTCAGTTGATCAAGTATAAATTTCTGATACAGCCATTCTTTATACTTTATTACCTATTATTTTGTTTTTTGTTGTTACAGGTTTGCAGTATCTTTTTAAAGGTAATGGTGTTTCAGGCCTGGGGCCATAGTTATTCTGTTGTAGAAAATGTGAGTTTGATAGCCTAAACCCTCATTAATGCAATAAATCAGGGTAAAGTGATTCCTATTTATAATAATATAATGATAAGTTTCAAAGTCTTGTCATCTTTTCATTTAATTGGTAATTGTTGGGATGCCTGGGTGGATCAGCAGTTGGGTACCTGCCTTTGGCCCAGGGCATGATCCTGGAGTCCCACAATCTTATGGTTGAAAGTTAAATACTTTTTTAAAATTATGAGATTTTAGCTCTGAAGCTGTTTTATGTGAAACCATAATACTTGGCAGATAGAAAAGAGGGGAATCAGGCTATTTTCTCTTTATTTCGGCAGTTGAGAAAGCTCTAGACACAGGGCCCTTCCTGCCATTCTTCAACTTTTGTAGATACTGCTTCTTTTGAGTCTTCGTGTTGGGACATAGTTTTAATAGAGTATTGACTAAAATATAACTTTGAGTGATTATATCGAATAGGATAGATTGCTTTTCAGATACATCCAGGGTACAAAGCTCTTTTATTCATTAAAATAATAGTGATAATAATAATAATACCTAAACTTTGTATGGTACTTTTTAATTTTCAGAAGTTTTTGGTCATTTAGATCCTGGTAAACTCTAGTAGCCAAACCTGAAAAATTAAGCAGAATTAATGATCAGCTGGCATCATGTGGAAAAAGTTGTCTGTAGAGGCCTGACCAAGTTCTAGATGCAGGATGTTCAAGTTCAGATCCTTCTGCCAGGTTCAAATTCTAGTAGTGTGGCTTTCTACATATTGCAGAACCTCTCCAAGCTTCAGTTTCTTCATCTGTAGAGTGGGGGAAGATTATAGTGCCTATCTTAGGTGTTTTTGGTTTTTTTTTAAATAAATTTATTTTTTATTGGTGTTCAATTTAGCAACATACAGAATAACACCCAGTGCTCATCCCGTCAAGTGCCCCCCTCAGTGCCCGTCACCCATTCACCCCCAACCCCCGCCCTCCTCCCCTTCCACCACCCCTAGTTCGTTTCCCAGAGTTAGGAGTCTTTATGTTCTGTCTCCCTTTCTGATATTTCTCACACATTTATTCTCCCTTCCCTTATATTTATTGGTTTTCTTTTTATTGAGATTTTTTGAAGTCATTTGGAGAGCTGTGCAAAGAATCAACTCAACAATTAACTCAATTAATATTTATGTCCTTATACAGTTTTTAAATTATAATCCTAAATATTTTCTATACAATGTCCTTAAAATATTGTAGGGAGATAAAATAATGTTGGGAGATAAAATGAAACAATGAATGGATAAAGTGCTTATCATAGTTCAGTGTATTCGGTTAGTATGAGTATTGGGTTACCACATCTTACAGACCTTGTTTGTCCTTTATCCCCTTGCAGGCTGTCTTAAAGAACCAATTGTTGCCAGGGTTTCTGTCTTAAAGCTGATAGGAATCCAGATCCTGCCCCAAGAGCATGTACTAGAACCTTGCCAGCAGTAGTTTTCCTAGTGTCCTGAGTTGGATCCCTAAAGAGTGGAAAACAGAAGGTAGTGCTTCTGTTTCTAGAGTTACTTTAGTGTAACCACTATGTTAGAGCTTCAGCTGGTTGGTGGGTGTCTGGGATTAACAAGAAGGCCCCTACATGGGTGTTGCTCTGTTCTAGAAGTTATCTGTACCAGTGCCCTGGAATGAATAGGATGATTATACAGCTCAGGCTCAGATTCGCAGCTTGGCAGTCTCTGCAAACCTCCTGTTTACCACCTGCTGCCATGCCAGAATTTAGGAGTGACACAACAGGAAGGTAGGGCTGTTTTAAGGGGTGCTGCTGTTTGCCTTTCAGAAAAATTCAAGGTGCAAGGACGGCCCTTCCAGGGGTGTTTCTGTTAGAATGAGGGTCTATGAGCATGCTTTACCAGCTGCTTTTGACCACTTTTCCCCCCTACCTTTGCTTATGCGATAGCATCTCTGAGGGTATTTCTTTTGCTGGAGAGTAATCCAGACTCCTTTATGTAGTAAAAAGGTCAGTGAGCTGTGTTATAAAAGGTCATTGTTTCTTCCATGGAGCTGGGTGGCTTAGGGCTTGTTTTTCTGACTTTCGGTAGTCTCCTGAGACCGTTTCCTAAGGGTCCCCAGGGGATAGCAGTGAAACCAACATCCATTACTCTAGACACTAAAGGAGGTACTTAAGTCAATAGCTTTATGATTAGATTAATTCAGGCTTTAACCCTGGCAAAACTTAAGAGCCAAGTCATCAGATAATTGTGCTTCTTATAGACTGAGGTATGGAATTTAGCCCAGTCCTTTGTGATATCTTTCAGAGCCTAGAATAGGAAACCAGGTGCCAGTCCCAGCCCCACACCCAGTTCGTCATGTGAATTTAGGCAAATCACTTAAATTTCTAGACCTCTTTTCTCATCTGAGGTTGAAGGCCTGACTGTAGACTACTGGTTCTCAGCCCTAGCTGCATGCAGAATCACCCATGAAACCTTTTCTTTCTTAAGGATTTTATTTAGTTATTTGAGAGAAAGAGTGAGCATGCAAGTACTGGGAGAAGCAAAGAGAAAGGAAGAGAGAACCTGAAGCAGGGCAGCCCCGGTGGCGCAGCGGTTTAGTGCTGCCTGCAGCCTGGGGCGTGATCCTGGAGACCCTGGATTGAGTCCCATGTCAGGCTCTCTGCATGGGGCCTGCTTCTCCCCCTGCCTGTGTCTGCCTCTCATTCTCTCTCTGTGTCTCTATGAATAAATAAATAAAATCTTTAAAAAAAAAGAGAGAGAGAGAATCTGAAGCAGATTACATGCTTAATGTGGAGCCCAACGCAAGGCCAGATCTCATGAATACAAGATCACGACCTAATCCAAAACCAAGTCAGGGCAGCCCCGGTGGCTCAGTGGTTTAGCGCCACCTTCATTCAGCCCAGGGTGTGATCCTCGAGACCCAAGATTGAGTCCCACGTCAAGCTCCCTGCATGGAGCCTGCTTCTCCTGTGTCTCTGCCCTTTCTCTCTCTCTCTCTCTCTCTCTCTCTCCTCTCTCTCTCTCTCTCTCTCTCTCTCTGTCTCTCATGAATAAATAAATAAAATCTTAAAAAAAAAAAAAAAACGAGTCGGATGCTTAACCAAAGGCATCCCCCCCATGGAACTTTAAAAACAATACTTGGGCCTTACCCTTGCCCAGTTAAATTGTATCTTTAGGGTTAGAGCCTGGGTATTAATGTTCTTCAAAGCTTCCCAGGTCTTGCTAATAATGTGTAGCTAAGAGAAATACTAGACAAGATGACCATATTTTATTTTATTTTTAAGATTTTATTTATTTATTCATGAGAGACACAGAGAGAGAGGCAGAGACAGAGGCAGAGGGAGAAGCAGGCTCCATGCAGGAGCCCGATGTGGGACTGGATCCCGTGACTCCAGGATCAGGCCCTGAGCTGAAGGCAGACGCTCAACCACTGAGCCACCCAGGCATCCCAAGATGACCACATTTTAAACAAGTATGTCATTCTGTTCTTCAGGAACCTTTACTGTCCATATAGTAAAGTCTGATTCATATGTTCTGACCAGCTTATCTTCTTTCCAGCTACATGGTTCTTGTCTCCTGGATATATTGTTCACATTTCTTTCTTTCCCAACCTGATATGCTCACATGGAATGTCCTTTCCTCCCATTCATCTGTGCAAAACATATCCATTCAGGGTCCATCATTGTTACTTCCTCTGGGATCACCGCTGTCCTTATTTATTTCTCCTACCTCTGCACTGGTTCCAGACATCATTAGCTCTGAATGCAGTGAACACTAGGTGCAATGTAAGACATGATACTCAAGCAATATTCTTTTTGGAGCATAGGATACATGGAAATACCATTGGTTTGACTTTGATGCTTTAATAGCATTGACGCTATTAAAACATCTGTGGGTATCTTGTATTATTGGCTAAATCATTATGTGTGGGGGCAGCCCGGGTGGCTCAGGAGGTTTAGCGCCACCTTCAGCCGGGGGTGTGATCCTGGAGACCTGGGATCAAGTCCCACATCAGGCTCCTTGCATGGAGCCTGCTTCTCCCTCTGCCTGTGTCTCTGCCTCTGTCTCTCTCTGTCTCTCTCATGAATAAATCAATAAAATCTTTAAAAAAAAAATAAATCATTATGTGTGTATATCTTATAACTATCAGTTAATGGGTTGCTATCTATGACCTGCTCCAATGGGCATTTATAGCTTTATCTTCTATTACTAATAGGAAATTACTGCTCTTGCCAAGCTGGGACATTTTCCAGCAGACCTGTGCTTTCTCATCTTCTTGCATTTAAGTTCTCCTCCCTTTCTGGAATTTCTTTTTCTATTCTTCTCTCATTCCCACCTATAAGAAATTAATCCTTTCTTCAAGATCTAGTTCAAAAAAAAAAAAAAAGATCTAGTTCAAATATTACCTCCTCCATGAAACTTTTTCTCAACACCCACAACCTGCATTAACTGACCTTTGCCCTAAAGCTCCATAACCTTTAGAACAGTGGTTCTCAAGTTGGGGGTGATTTTGCCCCCCAGAGGACATTTGGCAATATCTGGAGACATTTTTGGTGGTCACACTGGTTTGAGGAGGGTGCTACTGGCATCTAGTGGGTAGAGGCCAGAAATACTGCTAAATATTCCACAATGCACAGGACAGTCCCCCCACAACAAAGAATTATCTGGCCCACAATGTTAGTGGTGTTGAGGTTGATTGGGAAACTAACTGCTTTAGAGTTTGTCCAGTTCACAGGCTCATGTTTTATAGTGCTTTGAACTGTAGTGATTTGTTTATGGACTTAATCTCCCTTATTCAGTGGACTTAATAGTTGAAGGTAAACTCAGTCCCAAACCTTTGCTTTCTTGTTAACTTCATAGGATGGAATCCTACAGCCTGTGGCCTGATCCTAACTGCTCAGTGTAATTTAGGGCCAGAGATAAAAAGAGGTCTTCAGCATGGGGTGAATGCAGTAAGGCAGTCAGCTAAATTTCTCTCCTTTTCACCCTCCAGGTCTTTTTTTTTTTTTTTAAAGATTTTATTTATTTATGCATAAGAGACACAAAGAGAGAGAGAGGCCGAGACACAGGCAGAGAGAGAAGCAGGCTCCATGCAGGGAGCCTGATGTGGAACTCGAACCCGGGACTCCAGGATCATGCCCTGGGCTGAAAGGCAGGCGCTAAACTGCTGAGCCACCCAGGGATCCCCACCCTCCAGGTCTTTTCATCTGTAAGAACCTGGGAGGCCATGTGATACAGGGGCTACAGGGCATAGAGGGAACAGTTGGGGTTCAGTTCTAGCTATTGCATGTATTGTGTTGTGTTGCTCAGTCCATTTCACTTCTTTCAGCCTCAGTCTCTTCATCTACGGACATAGGGATGATGCTGGTGTACTGGGGCTTTATTTCACAGTAATATTTCACATTTTTTACATTTAACCTCCAATAAGATATTAAATGTAAAGGTGCTTTGTAATTGTGAGGTGCTATAATAATTACTCATTCAGACAGTGGTTTATATGTAAAAAGAAAGGATGTGAGTCAGCTTGCTGTAGAAGCACTGCTGTCTACCTTCTCACTTCCTGCAGTCTTTCAGTCATAACTACTTCAACACCAGCTGACCCCTTCCAGCTCATTGTCCTCAGGAAGCTTCCTTTGTTGCCTTCATTCTGTTTTGGTTGCCTGTGTGCAATCTTGCCAAAACTAAAGTGATCTGCTCTGCCCTTAGAATACAAACCAGTGACCTGGTGTCAGTACAGGTCACTAGCAAAGCCTGATGAAGACCAGACAAATTACCATGGTCATGGGGAAAACTACAAAATAAGACCGCATATAGTTTAGAAAGCCAATACGATGTGTAGTCCCTTATTGTCTTTTTCAAGTAACAAAGCAATGTTTTCAAGCACTAGAAATCTTCGTGAATTTTCTCTTACTAAATGGACACAGTGCCGGGTACGATAAAAGCCTGAGAGTTTCATGCCCCTGGGATCAGGCCAGGTGCACCTTTCTGCTGATATGCTGAATGAGTGGGCTAGTTGTTGAATTTCATCAAGTTGATAACGGGGGTGTGGATCTCTTAGGATTGTAGTAAGAACTGAAGAGTTGGGGATCCCTGGGTGGCGCAGCGGTTTAGCGCCTGCCTTTGGCCCAGGGCGCGATCCTGGAGACCCAGGATCGAATCCCACGTCGGGCTCCCGGTGCATGGAGCCTGCTTCTCTCTCTGCCTGTGTCTCTGCCCCTCTCTCTCTCTCTGTGACTATCATAAATAAATAAAAATTAAAAATTAAAAAAAAAAAAAAAGAACTGAAGAGTTGGGGAGTGGGGAGCATTCATTCTGGGAAATAAAGTAAAGTACTACATTAAAGGGAGCTTCTGAGTCGCAGAATGTCGGTCCTATCAGGAACTAAAAGGTCATCCTACCCTGTATTTTCCCTTGACTAATGAGGGAACTAAGGCCAGGAAAGGGAAAATGCTTTGCCCGGTGCCACTCAACTCAGCAGGGGCCTACCTACGTCCAGAGTCCACATTTGATGTGTTTATGGGCTCTTTCCCAAACTGGAAGGATGTGGGCATCCATTTTTTCCTGAGTGAACAAAGTTTGTACTATACTGTTGGACTTTAAACTGTGTTCTGTGGAGCCCTGGCAGTCTCATCACCACTTCAGGCAGAGCTTGTATACTTTTCTCTGTTTTCTTTTTCAGAGTTTTGATGCAAAAATTAAATCTGTAGTCTTGATAACTTTAAGGGCTGTCTCAATGCCATCTCTGAGTATCCGAGAACACTGGTGTCTCTCTGGTCATCCTGGGAACATTTTTGCTTGCATTTCAGTTCAGAAATCCCAGTTTCTGTATTTCTGCAGAGTGATACACATAGTCATGGGCTTTTTAGCATGGAGAACTGAACCTCATTTTTCCTAGACTTTCACTGTCAAAAGATAATAGTCCTTCCTTTGTGTCTTACTGGTTCTGCTTGCTTGCTTTCTTTAAAATATTGTATTTATTTGAGAGAGAGTGTATGCACTCTAGTGAAGGGGAGAGACAGAGGGAAAGAGAAAGAGGCAGATAACCTTAAGCAGACACTACACTAAGTGGAGAGCCTGGTGCTGGGCTCCATCTATCTCATGACCCTGAGATCATGATCTGAGCTGAAACCAAGAGTTGGATGCTTAACCAACTGAGCCACCCAGGTGCCCCCTGGTTCTACTTTCTTTCCCATCACTAAGTTGTCTTTGAGAAGAGCCTAAGGCCTATAGCTCCTCCTTACCTCTAGTTTGGTAAGTAAGCACCTGTGGATTTTCCTCATTAACTCACTCTTGCCTATGCTCAGGTCTCTTGGAGATCCAAATATTAATTTTGACTCTATACATTGATATTTTTCATCAATTTCACTGTTAGTGCTTCTCAGCTCCATTGGACTATTATTCTTTATCCTTCTAACTGAAAACTTTGGTAAAATCTGACTCTTTTCTGGCCATATGCTATTTTTTCCAGCATTGTATCCCAGATCTCCCTTTTTCTTTACATCTGTGATTCAAGTAGCGTGATCACACTTGTCACCTTTCAGCTGGATTTCTGTAGCAAACTACTAAACTCTTCTCTAGATTTCCCTTCTAGTTATTCTGAACAGTTGAATCTTTTAAAATCCCATTTAATTTAATGAAATCCTTTTGGGAAAAAGGCAGGATGAAATTAGATGAATAGAGTCTTTCTCTACCCCATCCTCATCTCTCTTAAGAATTGTTGCTGAGGGCAGCCCCGGTGGCCCAGCGGTTTAGCGCTGCCTGCAGCCCAGGGCGTGATCCTGGAGACACGGGATCGAGTCCCACGTCAGGCTCTCTGTGTGGTGCCTGCTTCTCCCTCTGCCTGTGTCTCTGCCTCTCTCTCTCTCTGTCTCTATGAATAAATAAAATAGAATCTTAAAAAAAAAATTTTTTTTTTGCTGATAATCAAGGTTTTCAGTTACCTCCTCAACTCAGGTGTTCTCTCCTTGTCAGCTGATGAGGTCACATGTTGGATTGTCATCACTCTAAACTGATATACTAAGATCCTAAACAAGATCCCCAGGTGATTGTACACTGAGGTTTGAGGCACGCTGTTCTAACAACAAACAAGAAATAGCTCTTGTTTCTGAAACAGGTTACCAAGTAATAGCTTGAATTTTATTTCTCTTCTCCTTCCTCATTCCATCTTCTGTCTTCAGCTGACTATTGAGATAGTGAGGGTTCTTGTCCTGAAATGGTGACTCAAACCTTCATTCTGGCTTCCAGGTCAGTGGTGATACAGGATTGCTCTAGGTTTCTGTTCCCTTTACTTGAAGGAAGGAGGTGCCCCTGTGGATAGAGAGGAAGAAATTTGCCCAGGGTCCTACACCCAGTATATAGGGCTTGGCGTAGACATTAGGATAGTGGGGAAAGGAAAGGTTTTTACATTCTTGCTATTCCTTACATAGATGGGAGATACTGGAAGAGTTACTTAACTTCTCTAAGCCTAAATTTATCATCTCTAAACTAAGAAATGCAAATATCTGCCTGAGAGGATTGTTAGGAGGATTAAATATAGGGTACTTAGAGTATAATTCCTGGCACAGAGTAGGAATTTACACTTTTCCCCTTTCACTCTAGCCATTTGGTACCAGGTTCACTGCCTCAGTTTAAGGATGGCTGGTTTTTACTTGTCAGCCCTCCTTCTGCCTCCTATAACTGGGAAAGAGGATGAACATTTTGTTATCTACTGCAGTTTATAAAATCCCTACCAGCTTTATAAGAATATTAGTAGCCCTGGGGTGCCTAGGTGGCTCAGTCAGTTAAACATCCAACTCGTGATCTCAGCTCAGGTCTGGATCTTAGGATGGTGAGTTCAAACCCCACATTGGGCTCCACACTGGGCATGGAGCCTACTTAAAAAAAAAAAAAAGATAGAATATTAATAACCCTTATTACCAGGATAGGATCTGGCAGCCTTATCATTTATGCAGATGAGGGAACTGCAGGCCTTAAGGATCCCCAGGAGGGAGCCAGGCTGTGTAGCTAAGAGATCTGGAGATGGAGTTTTCCACCATGTGATCTTAGTCCTTATAAGTGTTATAAAATTGCTCATTGTCAAGGGCTTGGGACAGTGAGAACTGAGCAAAAATTGAATCTCTGGAGGAATGAATTAGGTCCTCTATAACAGGGAAGGTAAACATCTACTGTCTTGTTGCCAATTTCCAAATCACATTGGAACAGTTCGCTGTCCTGCATTGTCTGCATTGGGCCCAGCTGATAGGGACAGGTTTCTCATTTAATTTGTGCCCTTATTTAAGTGTTTCTTCTGGCACAAACATTGCATTTTTTTCCATCTTTACAAAATGCATGGGAACATTAGGTCAATGCCAGTCACTTTGGAACTGAGGGCACCTCTGGCTTTCTTCTAGCCCTGAGTCTCCTTAGGGATCTGCAAGAGTTACATTTGAATAATTAACATCTTGAAGGGTCCTGCTTTCAAGTGAATGAATTAAAGTAGGGAATAAAGTGGGTAGATTGGAAAATAATTTCAGGAAATAACCACTTTACATGGAAAAAAAGGATAAGTGGAAATAGACTAAAATGTTAAACAGTGGTTGTCTTTAAATGGAAAAACTGTGAATAAAATATCTTTTCATTATTCTGTGATTTCACATTTTCTAAAGTGAGCACATACTATTTTTATAATAGGAAAAAGAACTTTAAAATTGACATTTTAGGGCAGCCCCGGTGGCACAGCGGTTTAGCGCCACCTGCAGCCCAGGGCATGATCCTGGAGACCTTGGATCGAGTCCCACGTCAGGCTCTCTGCATGGAGCCTGCTTCTCCCTCTGCCTGTGTCTCTGCCTCTCTCTTTCTCTCTCTTTCTCTCTGTCTCTATGAATAAATAAATAAAATCTTTTAAAAAAAGATTTAAAAAATAATAAAAAAATAAATTGACATTTTAAGTTACTGATAAACAGTGACATCTAAATGAAAAGTAGCTATAGTTTACTGTGTGATTAATAAGCACACAACGAGGGGTACCTCAGTGGCTTAGTCGGTTAAGCATCAGGCTTTTGGTTTTGGCTCAGGTTGTGATCTCAGGGTCGTGAGATGGAGCCCCGAGTGGGGCTCTGCACTCGGTGAGAAGTGTGCTTGAGATTCTCTCTCTTTCTCCCTGCCGCTCTTGCTCTTGCTCTCTCTCTCAAATAAATAAATCTTTAAAAATAAAAATGAAATAAGTACACAATAAGTATAGATCCCAGTTAGGCCAGTATTTTGGGTCAAAGTGGTATTGGTTTGGGGGGGTTGTTTGTTTTACCTTTTTCTTTTTATTTCTTTATTTTATTTTTAAGATTTTATTTATTCATAGAGACAGAGAGAGAGAGAGAAGCAGAGACACAGGCAGAGGGAGAAGCAGGCTCCATGCAGGGAGCCCGATGTGGGACTCGACCTGGGTCTCCAGGATCACACCCCAGGCTGCACGTGGTGCTAAACCGCTGCGCCACTGGGGAAACTTTATTTATTAGAGAGAGAGAGAAAGAAAAAGAAAAAAAACAAGCATGGGGAGAGGGAGAGGGAGAAGCAGGCTCCCCGCTGAGCAGGGAGCCCAACATGGGGCTCAGTCACGCCATCCCAGGACCCTGGTATCACGACTTGAGGAGAAGGCAGACACTTAACCAACTGAGCCACCCAGGCATCCCGGGTCAAAGTGTTATTGTAAGAAAGAATTGCAGGGCACACCAGGTGGCTCAGCAGTTTAGCGCCACCTTCAGCCCAGGGCCTGATCCTGGAGCCCTGGGATCGGGTCCCACATCCGACTCCCTGCAGGGAGCCTGTTTCTCCCTCTGCCTGTGTCTCTGCCTCTCTCTCTCTCTCCCTTTCTCTCTTTCTCTCTCTCTCTGTCTCTCATGAATAAATAAAATCTTAAAAAAAAAAAAGAATTGCAGATGCCAGCTGAGATTTATGATGAAACATTCAAGCCACCTCATCCTCTTATGACATGTACATGGTATAAAAACAAAATAGAGGGCAGCCCTGGTGGCGCAGCGGTTTAGCGCCGCCTGCGGCCGGGGTTGTGATCCTGGAGACCCGGGATTGAGTCCCGCGTCGGGCTCCCTGCATGGAGCCTGCTTCTCTCTCTGCCTGTGTCTCTGCCTCTCTTTCGCTCTCTCTGAATAGATAAATAAATCTTTTTTAAAAATTAAAAAAAAAAAAAGAAATCCAGCTCTGGTCATTCAGCAGCTCAACTAAGTTTATAGGGTACCCAGGAACTGAGAAAAGAACCATGTTCTTTTGGAGGCTAAATGTCATCAGGCTTGTGCTCTGTTAAGTGGCACAGATGTTTGGAATGCTTAAGATTGGCATGTAGGGTCCATAGTTTGAGGAGTGTTTCTGCCTGGCATCCTCTGGGTTCTTAGAAGGAATGCTAAAAGGGCTTCTGTTAATCTGTTCTAATGTAGTCACAGTTGGAGGCAGAATTTATTTTGGTGTATTGGTAGCCTAGAATCCATACCTTCTTCATTGCTAAGTAAATCAAAGCCATGTAATCCTATGTCTGGAGGGAAAACCAAACATGAATTAATATAGTAGGCTAATATCTTACGAAGGCTTTTTTGATTTTCATCAATCAAAAGTAATTGTTCCTTCTTTGAACTATTATGGCCCTTCTTTTTGTCATTTTGTAGTTATAGATTGTTGTCATCTCTACCCTTTAGTAAGCTCCTGGAAAGCAGGGACCTTTTTTATCTTCCATAATGCTTTGCCCCTTGGGTACTCAATAAGTGGTTGTTGAATGGCTACATCCCTAACTCACTGAATTAGCATTTTCCCTGACTGATGAGTTCATGGCCAAGGCAGAGGGGAGGAAGCCTGGGGCTTTAAAGTCTGAATGGGAGTCACTTGTTTGCAATATCCAGTATTTGCAGCCTTTCTCCATGACTTCCTGTCCAATGGGATGGAGTAAAGATTTATGACTCATTACCCTGCTTCTTCCTCTCCAACTACTCCTCTTCTCCTAGAACTCTTTCCTTGTCTTCTCCCTCTCTGCATTTGCTATCCTTTGCCATATAATGAATCATTCCAAAATGGGATTATTATGGGATTATAATGGGTCAGGAATTTAGGTGGTGGCTTGGTAGGGTGGTTCAGGCTCAGGGTCTCCAATGTGGTTGCAGTCAGATATCTCTGGGGCTGCAGTCATCTGAAGTCTTGACTGGGGCTGGAAGATCCATGTATAAGGTAGCTCACTTACATGGCTGGCAGGTCAGTACTGGCGAGATGGTTCCTCTCCACATGGGCCTCGCCAGGGGGCTGTTTGAATAACCTCACAATACCATAGCTGGCTTCCCCAGAACTGATGAATGAAGACTATAATACCTTGAAGTAGAAGCTATGCTGTTTATGATGTAGCCTTAGAAGTCATATATTGTTGCCTCTGCTATATTTTATTAGTTATTGGCCATCTCTGGTTTATTTGGATTGGAAGCTACATGACTGCAAATATCAGGAGTTAAGGATCATTGGGTTGTTTGGATACTATCTTATCTTGGAAGCTGGCTTTCATACTCTCCAATGCTGTGATTCCACAAGTGAAGGCTAATGAGCTTACCTTGGTTCATCTCCCCACTTCATTCCCATTCCTAAATCAGAGCTTCATCCTAGCATTAGCCTTCAGTTCTTTTTTCCCTCTTAATCCATCCTTCAAACTGTTGTTTCCTGAAGCATAGCATTGACCATGTTATTCTCTTATTTATTTATTTGTTTATTTATTATTTTTTTATTCTCTTATTTATACTTCAGTAACTAAACTGGGCACTCCTGAAGGGGAAAGGCTATTGTATTGATTATCTGTTGCTACAAAAAAATACTGCCACAAACTTACTGACTTAACACACAACGCATGTTTATTATCTGATAGTACCTAGGGGGTTGGGAATCTGGCATGGGTTGGCAGGGTCCTCTGTAAGTCTACAGTGAGGGCATTGGTCAGGGCTGTCTTCTCAACTGAGGTTTGATTGGGGAACAGTCCACTTCCAGGCTCACATGGTTGTTGGCAGCAATCAGTTTTTGCAGGTTGTTGGACTGAGGGTGTTAGTTTTTTACTCTTTTGGCTGGAGGCTAACCTCAGTTCCTTGCCACATGGCCTTCTCACAGCATACCAGGTTGCTTCTTTAGAGCGAGCAAAGGAAAGTGTCTTTCAGGAAGACAGATATTAAAATATTATATAATGTCATCATGTGCAGGTACTTGTGTACATTCCATCATTTGCCATTTTGGTTAAAAGCAAACCATGGGTCCCACCCACCCTCAGTGGTAGGGAGGGGGATTATGCAAGAGTGTGAACTGGAGTCAGAGGTTATGAAGGCCACTTTTAAAGTCTGTCTGCCATAACTGTTTGTTGTCCTGTATCTTCAGCATCCTGAGCAGTGCATGACACTAAGTATTTGAATGAATGGACATAGTGTGACTATTATATTTTCAACTTCTAATTTAAGCCTCTTTTCTTTTCTTCCTTCACTTCTGTTTCAGTGTTACTGATTTATTCTCAAGAATCTTCTACTCTCATCCATCCTCATGGATGAACTCCAGGATGTTCAACTCACAGAGATTAAACCACTTCTAAATGATAAGGTAAAAACTACACTGTTTCACTAAAATATTTATGTCTTCTATGATTAGTTCATTTTCTATATTTTCTGAATAGTAACTAATTCAAAACATTCAACTTCACTTTCTATGGAAGAAATACTTTTTTTTTTTTTTTGGAAGAAATACTTTTAAATATATATATTTTTTAAAGAATTTATTTATTTATAAATAAAGATGGATGAGGTTGGGAGGAGACACGGAGAGAGAGGCAGAGACACAGGCAGAGAGAGAAGTAGGCTCCATGCAGGGAGCCCAATGTGAGACTCAATCCCGGGACCCCAGGATCACACCCTGAGCCAAAGGCAGACACTCAACTGCTGAGCCACCCAGTGTCCCTAAAAATATATTTCTTAACATTCTTTTTGATGTCTGTCCTTCCCTTTTTCTTTCTTCCTACTTGTTTTTTTTTTTTTTTTTTTTTTCCTACTTGTTTTTTGATGGGCCAAATTCAATCAAGTGATCCTTGAGGTTTTCCTGTTTTACTGATTGAGACATTAAGGGGAAAAACTGGTATGACAGAGTTAGGCAGAAAGTATGAGAGTTAGGTTTGACTTAGAATCCAAGAGTCTTGACTTTCAGTTTCTATAAAGAAAAATGAACCTCCATGGCTGGTGATGTACATAGGCTGTAATACTTTCCCTAAAGTTTGTCAAATCTGTGATGTGACCTTTCTGTCAACTTTGAGATTTTCATTGGGATATGTGGATATCCATAATACATCTCATTTTTATGTTAGTGTTAGAGAACAGTGAGCAGCATAGTTTACAGCCACCAGGATTCAGGGAGTAGAGTGTGGTGTAATGATAGGAATTACCAAAAAGCTAAGAAAGGCTTATCCTTTCAAGCCTCTCCCTCCCTATTGAGTAAGTGTGCCTGATATTCCCTCTTTTCTACCCTGTGCTTTTGGTTTATTGTCATTCCTCCTATATTAAAATACTCTTGTAGCTTGATGTGAATGAGCCCATGGCATTCTTCCTGGGGAAAGTATTGATAAAAAGCAAGAGTAAAGATGGATGAGGTTGGGATGAGGGTGCTACACCAGAAGATGCTGTTGCCCTTCTGGGGTTGTTCACTTAATGTGTGTTTATTAATTTGCTATTGAATGCCACCAGTTCCATTTTCATTCCTGCGACCTCATCTCTTTACCTGCATTCCTGCCCTTTTTTTTTAATCTTTCACTAGTTTTTGCATTCTCCCTCATCAAGCTGCACACACTTTTTTTTTTTTTTTTAGCTCCCATTTGGTTTCTTCTGGTCTTTTCCTCAGGTCTTCAGAAAAACCCTCCCCTTCTTAAATGTCTTTTGGTGCATGTGAAGGGTTGTCCCCAAAATGACATGCCATGAAGGAGGAAGGAAATAAAATCTGCATCTGTAGAGCTTATGTATAGCCACAGAAATGAATAGTTACAGGTGAGAGTAGGCAATTTAGCTTCAGGAAGGTAGAAATCTATCTTAAACCTGGCTGATCATCAGAATCAGCTGGGGAATTGTTTAAAAATACAGACTATTGGGTCCCACTGTAGACCAACTAAATTGGAATGCAAGGGGAGAAGGACAGGACACACCCATACCTTTCTGTGATCAGTGGTCTTCAACTCTGGCTGCTCATAGTAATTATTTGGGGAGATTTAAAAATCACCAGTGATTTTATTTTTATTTTTGGTAGATATTCTCCAAGATTCTGAGTTGGTCTGGGATATGGTTGAGCTTTTTAAAAAAAATCCCAGAGTTGACTGATGCCTAAAGTGACTCTGATTAGTCATTGTTGGAAACCTATGCCCTGATGTTTGAGGACTAGGGGACAAATAGGAGGAGGATCCTTCCTGGACCCTGGAAATTCACAGGATCCCTGAGTAGGCATGTTAAAGAACTGCAGGAGTTAATTGACCACATATCTCATAAAAAAGACACCTGGAAAATGAAAGATGAATGAATGGGACCATAAAAAAAGCAGTGAATTAACTACTGGGTGGTCCCCCTTTCTTGAGGCCACAGTGATGCCTTGGCTGTGTCCCAAGTGTGCCCAAGTGTTATATATGGAATTGTGCACATCCCCTCTCTTTAAACTCATTTATTGAAGCCCTCACCCCCTATGTTACTGTATTGGAGATAGGGCCCTTAGGAGGTGATTAAGGTTAAATGAGGTCATTTAACCATGGAATTGAGACTTGAATCCATTGGAATTGGTGGCCTTGTAAGAGGAAGAGAGATCTCTCTCACACACACTGCCCGCCCCTCCATGTGAGGACACAGCAAGGTGGTAATCATCTGAAAGCCAGGAAGAGAGCTCTCCCCAGAAACCAAACCCTGCTAGAATCTTGATCTTAGACATCCAGCCTCCAGAAATGAGAAAATAAATTTCTCTTGTTTAAGCCCCTCAGGCATCCCAAGCAGTCTAAGACACCAAGCAGTCAATGTCTCACTTCCTAACATCTGTTAGTTCCTTTTTGATGTGCCTGTGCTGTTTCTGTCCACTTCCCACGCTCCCTCTCTCTCCCTGAGACATGTTCCTATCCCTCACTATTCATGAGAGCTCCCATGCTCCAGCCCAGCTTTATAGAAGAAGATTGGCAAGAGGCCCCCTTTGGATGGTGGCATTCCCAAACATAGAGTTCCACTCCCTGTAGTCCCCCTGCCCCAGTACATGAGGGCTTCTCTCTTTACCAGCAAGTGTGTGCTTCTGCATACATTGTGAAATCTATGATGGTAATGCCCTTCATCAGTTATTTTATTTGATCCCCAATAGGCCAGTGGTACAGGGAGCACAGATCAGTTTGTTCCCATACTGCTGGTGAGAAGACTAAGGATGAAAAAGGTGAAGTAGCTTACTCAGATTGAGTACCAAAGAATGCTTGCTCTGGGGCAGAATTTTTCAGTCTTGGCACTGTTAATGTTTTGGACTAGATGCTTCTTGTGGGGGACCATCGTGCATGTTGTAGGATGTTTAGCAGCATCCTTTTTCTCCATCCAGTAGGTGCCAGCATCTCTTAGTTGTGACAACCAAAAAGTGTCTCAGACATTATCAAGTGTCCCCTGGGGGCAGAGTTTTCCCAGTTGAGAACTATTACTGGGGATCCCTGGGTGGCGCAGTGGTTTAGCGCCTGCCTTTGGCCCAGGGCGCGATCCTGGAGACCCGGGATCGAATCCCACGTCGGACTCCCAGTGCATGGAGCCTGCTTCTCCCTCTGCCTATGTCTCTGCCTCTCTCTCTCTCTCTCTCTCTCTCTCTCTCTCTCTCACTGTGTGCCTATCAGAAATAAATAAAATAAAATAAAATAAATTTTAAAAAAGAGAACTATTACTATTGGGTTTAGGCCTCCAGAATAGGAGTAGAAGTCTTGAAGTTTTTTTGTTTGGCGGGAGTTTCTGTGGCCTATTCTGCTATTATTTAATAAGTACCTCTTATATGCCAGGTGTTTTACCTACTTTCTCTCTCTTAATCAAAAATGTATCCTTTTTTTTTTTTTTTTTTTAAATTCATGAGAGAGACACAGAGAGAGAGGCAGAGACACAGGCAGAGGGAGAAGCAGGCTCCATGCAGGGAGCCTGATGTGGGACCTGATCCCGAGACTCCAGGACCACAAAGGGAGATGCCCAACCGCTGACCCACCCAGGCATCCCAAAAATGTATGCCTTTGAAGTCATAGTATTATACCTCACTTAGAAGATGAAAATCTAACTGAAAAACAACTTGCCTAGTCAATGTGTGGCAGAGTCAGGACTGAAGCCCAGGTCTGTCCTGTTTTAAAACCTGAGGCTTTTCCACTATGCTGACCCCATCACCTCAGTGACTTGCTCTGTCTCTTTATGGAAAAGTCTAGCGACATACCAGTTCGCTTCATCTTTTTGTCCATTCTCACAGATACACTCTTAGCCAGAAGATACTGCTGTACTCTTCCAGGCTTCAGGGGAGCCAGCGGACGTCTAGACCCAACCTGTTATGGAGAGATTTGTCCTGAGATGACTATAAGGAAGCATTCTCAAAATAGCTTTAACTGAGGCTTATGTTAACTCATCTCTTGTCATTTGTTGGTACTTTTCCCATTTAATTTTAGTGTGCTTGTAATTTTGTCTGTGGCTCAGATTTGTGAAGAAGTGGGTAATTTTGCCATGCTTGTTTTGGCTCCAATGATGAAAAGAAGCAACTGCCAGCACTTATCTTGGTTTTGGGGGGCAGAAATTTTCAGGCATATGAACTGATTTTTTAAAAATAGCTTTTAACTATTTTTATTTTTTTTCTTTTAACTATTTTTAGTGCATTTTCACAAATATCTTCCTTAAGTCTCCCAGCCTTCTGTGAAATAAGTAGTTAAAGGTATTTTTTACTCCATTTTCCAGATAAGGCTCAGAGAAGTTATATGACTTGTCCAAAATTAGTGTCTAGTAAGGTGATGAAGCCAAGATTAGAACCCATATCTATTGACTTCATCCCAGATCAGGGGTTGAGGGCTCTTTACTCTACTCTGCCTCTTGCAGCTGGTCATTTCAACCTCCTCAACCAACAGATCTTGTAACAAGCAGGAGAATTGACCAATTTGTGATTCTTTTCCCTGACCTCAACTACATCAAAATATGTGCCAGAAAAGACTAGCAGAAAAATACAAAAACATTATTGATAGCAGCTATTTGTCAATAGAGAGATGATGAATGATTATAATTTTCTTTATACTTCTCTACAATGAGCATGTACCTTCCTTTTTATAATTAGGAGACCAGAAAAAAAAGGATTTGGTGTGGTATGAAAAATACTAAGCCTAGTGAAAGCCAAAGGGCAGTCTTGAGAAAATAAGTAGAAGGCCACCTTTGGCTTCTATAGAATTAAAGAAATATGGAGGAGGGGAATAACGGGAAGAATAGAAACAAGTTATTTACCTCTTTTTGGTTGTTAAAGTAGAAAGTGAGATAAACCCTTTTGTAGTTTAAAGTTTTCTGTCTCTACTGGTGACTGGAAATGTAAGCAGAGGAGAGAGAAAGGAGAAGCTGTGGGTGAGCATTTTTCTAACTTTTGGGACAATAGAGACAGCCAAAGGGGTTCGTGCCAGGTCTTTAAAAAAATTTTTTTTTTAAAGAGTTACTGACATTTTCACTAAAGAATATTATGTGTCAAGTGCTATATCTACTATGCACTGGAGGGTGGGTATCCCTTTATGTGCTAAGAATTGTCACATGTTGTCAAAAATGGCCTAGATAGGACTGGAGCAGAAAGTGACTTCCCAAGCAAGTAATGGTGGTTCTGTGACAGAACACTGGCAGGCAGCTGGGATCAGCAGAAGGTGGTGGAAGAAGCCTTAGCCACAGGATGCCTAAGGAGTTTTTAGTGCAGGGGGTCAATGACACATGTCGTTAGCCTGATAGTATGTTATTTCAGAGAGGTTACTTTAGAGTTGAAATTGTACCTTTTCACAGTCTGCAGATTATTATCTAATTGTTGATAGTTTTATGCAAGTATCTGACCTCTTTATAAATTTATGACACTAAACTGACACTAAATTTATGAAGTGTCAGGTTTTTTATTTATTTATTTATTTATTTTTAAATTTATGATAGTCACAGAGAGAGAGAGAGAGGCAGAGACATAGGCAGAGGGAGAAGCAGGCTCCATGCACTGGGAGCCTGACGTGGGATTCGATCCCGGGTCTCCAGGATCGCGCCCTGAGCCAAAGGCAGGCGCTAAACCGCTGCGCCACCCAGGGATCCCCGAAGTGTCAGTTTTTTAATTAGTATTTTTTAAAGATAATAATATAGATGACATTTTCCTTTTTTAAAGATTTTATTTATTTATTCATGAGAGACACAGAGAGAGGCAGAGACACAGGCAGAGCGAGAAGCAGGCTCCATGCAGGGAGCCCGATAAGGGACTCGATCCCAGGGACTCCAGGATCATGCTTTGGGCCGAAGGCAGGCACTAAACTGCTGAGCCACCCAGGCATCCCTCTTGCCTTTCTTTATATCTGTTGTTTTCTGTCTTTTGAAACTATATATGCCTCTTGACTAGATCTCATGTTGGTAAACTGCATTTCTCTTTTCCCTAGCAATTACTTATATTTTAAATTCCCCCACCCCCTTCTTTTCATACTTCTCTTCATTCGTTGGTTGCTTCTTGCTTATTCTTCAAGCTTGTATTTGAGAGAATGACTTTTTAATTTACCTTCTTGAGCTGCTTCACTTACCTTCTACATTTGGCTGAGGCTACACCAAGAAATACTCCCTCTTGGTTTGCTTCTACGTACACTTCCCGAATAGCTTAACAGGATTTGTGTCTCTGTATTCTGTGACCAAGATTTTAGTTTCAGTCTAGAGAAATTTTTTTCTAATCTTTGTATATAATCTCTGAAGGAGCCTCCAGGAGCCCTGTAAGATTGAAGCCCTAATATCTGTTTTTACATCATTATATGAAGATTAAGTGAATCTTTAAATCTTATATTACAAAATACCAAGTTACAAACATATTTTTTGTACTATACCAAATGCTTTTTTTCTAGTTTTCTAGCTACAAAAAGGGAGGTACTTGCTCATTATAGAGAAGTATAAAGAAAAATTATCATCCATCATCTCTGTTAACAACTGCTGTCATTCATGTTTTGGTATTTTTCTGCTGGTCTTTTTTGGTGCGTAGTTGAGGTCAAAGTGTAAAGACTATTTGTATCCTAATTTATTTTCATTTAATGACCGTATCCTACTGAAACCATCTACCCTAGACCATGAGAGGGCCCTTCCCTTTGCTTCTCACAGTCTTACTAGAACTTAAACTTCTAACTAGAAATTAGGCAGTGACTTTCCTAAAAGAGCTCTCAGGTACTTTGTGGGGCTAGTAGGAGCCATGGGACACTATGATCCTTTTGCCAATGGCAGCATTCTTTGGAGATGTGCTACCTAGTCCTATCTGTGTGGTGTCTTAGTGTCTTTCCATGCTGTGACTGCATCATACTTTATTTTGTGAACCTGGTTTCATGCCAGGAATAATACTTCAGACTAGCTGTCTCTACCACTCTCTTTCCTGTTCTCAGTACCATCTCCTCTATGATTGCTAATCTGTTGTGACTTTACTGCCACTTTTAGAGAAACGACGGTGTGCTCATCCATAGCTTATTCTTTCAGAATCTTTCTGTTTCTAGATCAGTGCTGTCCAGTAGAAGTTTCTTCCATAATGGAAATGTTCTGTATCTGCATTGTCCAATAATACAGTAGTTACTAGCCAGGTGTGTCTATTGAGCACTTGAATGTGAGTAATATGACTGAGAAACTGGGTTTCTTTTTAAATAAATTTTAATTGACACATGTGGCTTTTGGGTACCATAGTAGATAGTGCACTCTAGATAATCTCAGCTGGTTCTGCAGGTTACTCTTATGGAGAGAACAGTTTGTATCTTACGGGGTGTGTGTGTGTGTGTGTGTATGTATGTGTGTGTTTTACACCCTGGGCTATGTTCTTAACCTCTCTGTTCTGTACTGGCTGCAGTGTAGATGGTGGATACAAAACTGTTTCCTTCTTTCTTTCCTTTTTTTTTTTTTTTTTTTTTTTTTTAGAATTTATTTATTTATCCCGGGGGGTGGGGAGGGGCAGAAGGAGAGGGAGAGAGTCTTACAGTGGACTCCACACTGAGCCCAGAGCCCAACACAAGGCTCAGTCTCACAACCCTAAGATCATGACCTGACCCAAAACCAAGAGTCAGCCACCCAACCGATTACACCAATCAGGTGTCCCGATACAGAACTGTTTCTAGGAGGATCTTCTTGAAGGGCTATGGAACTGCTTTCATGTTCCTTTGGGATCAGGTATCTAGATCCTGTCTGGAGGGGCGACTTTTGGGAAGGTGCTTAGTAGTAGTTCTCCTGGAAGATACTGCATACAGAATGTTATAACACAGTTTCTAAACAATGAAAGGTTTTTCTCCAAGGGGAGAGACTTTTGTTTTATGAAAGATCAAGTCAGAAGGGTTTTTTTCCTTCTAAAACACATCGTTCATTATCCTTTATATATACCCTTAGATTATAATTTTTGCAACTCTGGCATCTGAAATGCTACAAAAATGCCTCTGAGTCATTGCCATTGATTTTTTTTTTTTCAGTCAAACATTACTATGATATAATCTATTTTAAGAAGCTTGGTGAATTCTTCTTGGATCTTTTGCCTATGTTCTACTTTTTAAGTGACTCAATGACTTGTCCTTTGTCCTATCAGCAATTTCATAGGATGCAAGAGATATGCCAGTGTATTTGGTTTTGTCTATCTCCCTCAGTGACGTTGCCTTTTTCCCTTGTTAAATTTACAAGTCTTCCATTCCTGATCCATTTAGATCTTTGTTCTCTTCTTGATCCTTTCTTTAATTCCTGGTTCTGGGCTCTCTAGCTCCTGCCCTCCTTTGCTCCTCTCAGGGTTGAACTTCAACCCTGTTTTTTCCAGCTACTTCCTTTGTGGTTATTCTAAGACTCTGATCCATGTTTTACCCTATTCCCACAAGTTCTCATTGCTCTCTTTAGGTAGGGAAGCAGGAAGTTACAAACTTTACTGGGTAACTGGTCTCCTTTCCTTTATCTTCACATGAAGCCTGTCAAAGTGTAGTCTTATCTTTTAGTAACTACCATATGTTAGGAGCCCACCCTGCCTCTGAAGTCTTTTGATGAGACATTTTAGTTTTATTACAACCAAGAGCTGCACGTGCACTGCTTGCACTGTGAACTGAATTTGCTGCACGTTGGGGAAGCCACATGGGGAACTGACTGTGTTTTCTGCCTTCTGTTGACAGACTGGTACACGAAACTTCCAGGACTTTGACTGTCAGGTAAGGACTGTACAAGCACCAAGGGGGGCTATGTACAGGATCTCTGCAGTGCTTCCCTCCCTATCCTGGTGGCCTATAGAAGTGGATCTCTCTTCATAGCTAATCATAACTCCTTCATGTTCTTTTGATCATTGGATCAAGTTTGTTTAAAATGATTTGCTGTTGTATTCAAAAACTGCCTGCCAGGTGCCTGCTTTATGGTTGTAGGTTACTGGGTTGAACTGTCACTTTGTGATTAAGATCTTCCCTCAAATGATATTGGAAACCTCAGTCACAGATGTTAAATGGAGGGTTGTCACCTCACTGTGGAAAAGGGGCAGGGACAGTTTGAGGGGAGACTTATCAACAAAATCTTTTTTTTTTTTTTTTTTTTTTTAGTTTTACTTATTTAAATAATCTCTACACCCATCGTGGGGCTCAAACTCATGACCCTGAGATCAAGAGTCTCATGTTCCTTTGACCAAACCAGCCAGGCGTCCAAAAAAAACTTTTTCTAAAAGAAAAAGACAAATTAACTAAGGATTATTAATACAAAATGCAGATTTCTTTTGGCTTTATGCTCGGAGGTGCAAAATTCAGCTTGACTTAGTATTTAATTAAATAATATTGTTCTTCCTAGTCGCTTATGTCTTCCTCTCTGTTGCCAATTTCAAAATCAATAAAATGAACCAGCATCTGTCCATCTATCTACTTTATCCATTGATTGGCCCTAAAAGAAATGGAAGGAAGGAATAAATACATGGAAATGAGAATCTTATAAGGCCATGACTTATAAGTAGGCCTGACTGTTCTACTCTGAGGATGGATCATAGTAGTGGCTATTAGAAGCAACATGAAGTAGACTCAGGGATCCCTGGGTGGCGCAGCGGTTTAGCGCCTGCCTTTGGCTCAGGGCGTGATCCTGGAGACCCGGGATCGAATCCCACATCGGGCTCCCGGTGCATGGAGCCTGCTTCTCCCTCTGCCTATGTCTCTGCCTCTCTCTCTCTCTGTGACTATCATAAATAAATAAAAATTAAAAAAAAAAAAAAATGAAGTAGACTCAAAAAGTACTAGGCAGGGAAGGAAGGTTGGAAAACCAACTTCCTTGCTTCCAGGATTCAACCAACCTGTACACGCATAGGCAAATAGTTATTTTTTTATTTTATTTTAAAGATTTATTTATCAGCATGATCATGAGCAGGAGGAGGAGCAGAGGGAGAGGGAGAAGTAGACTCCTCACTGAACAGGGAGCCTGACACGGGGTTTGATCCCAGAACTCTGGGATCTTGACCCCAGCTGAAGGCAGAGCTCAACTGATCGGGGCACCCACAGGCAAAGAGTTATTTTTAGATATTCATTTTTATATTAAGTACAGTAGAGTCTCTATAGTATTAGCATTAAAAGTAAGAACTAATATCTATCTTACAAGCAAACCAGTTATATCATAATATGTATTGGATACCTACAATACTTAATAAACATACATCATCTCCACTTCTTGGAGCACTATCACAAGGTGATTTTTAAAAAAAAATTTTTTTAAGATTTTATTTATTCATGAGAGACATAGAGAGAAGCAGAGACGTAGAGGGAGAAGCAGGCTCCCCACAATGAGCCTGATGCTAGACTTGATCCCAGGACCCTGGGATCATGACCTGAGCCAAAGGCAGACACTCAACCATTGAGCTACCCAGGTGCCCATAAGGTGATTTTTATTATCTTTATTTTACAGATGAAGAAATTGAGAATCAGGTTTCATAACTTGCCATTGTATAGAATTGCAGTTGCAAAACCCCACTCTTCTGGATCCATTGCCTATCCTTTCCAACCTAGAAATATCTAGAGCTGAGATATTGTAAAGAGTTGAGTTGTTCTTAAAGCTGAAGTTCTTTGGGCAGCCTGGGTGGCTCAACAGTTTAGCACCGCCTTCAGCCCACGGTGTGATCCTGGAGACCCGGGATTGAGTCCCATGTTGGGCTCCCTGCATGGAGCCTGCTTCTCCCTCTGCCTGTGTCTCTGCCCCCCCCCCCCCCCCCGTGTCTCTCATGAATAAATAAAATCTTAAAAAAAAAAAAAAGCTCAAGTTCTTTAACAGAACAGATGTAATTTATTTTGTTACATCATAGCATTGTTACAGACTTCTGAATCCCAATGTGAAACACCTCTTGATGTGACTATTTGGTACTTTATAGATGCAAGAGAATCAACCTAGTACTGTTAAAGAATCTCTTGCTATAGGTCCTTTACTCAAAAAATAAGTCATTTTTTAGATAAGTGGTGGCAGTCAAGTTTGGGTTTGTCTTTAATTTGCTCTAACTTCATTTATGGTTTGGATCTAGGTTGAACCAGTTGAATTTGACTGTTAATATCTAATATAATTTACCTAGAAGGAGATCATTTGAGAGAGTATGACAGTAAAATTCAAGGTGAAGAATTCTAGAAAAAGTGTTTGTGTACTTCTACTTAAAAGTATAAAATGTAGAAGCATTGATTTGCACCAAATTGATTATCCTCCTCCTTCCAAGAAGAAAAATTAAATATAAAAAATTACAGGCTCAGGGTGCCTGGTGACTGTCAGTTGGGCAACCAACTTTTGATTTCAGCTGGGGTTGTGATCTCGGGGTCCTGGGGTCCACTTCTGCATCAGGCTCCGCACTCACTGGGGAGTCTGCTTCGAATTCTCCCTCTCTCCCTTTGCCCCTCCCCCTCCACCCCCTCATACCCTCCCACATGGTCTCTCTCTGTCTCTTTGTTTCTCTTTTAAGTAAATAGGTAAATCTTTAAAAAAAAAAAAAAATTACATGCTTACTACGAAATAGATAAGAAAAAACCAAAAGGTAAATAAATATTCCTTGCTATTTCACCAGTGTTGATATTTGGTATATATCTTTTATGATTTTTTCACATAAATATTTGGATATAAATGAAATTGAGCTTTAGAAACATAATTATGAATCATTCTATTTTTAATTGAGGCTTAAAAATAGTCTGGCAGGGGCACCTGGTTGGCTCAGTCGGAAGAGCATATGACTCTTGATATCAGGGTTGTGATTTCAAGCCCCACGGTGTGTGTGGAGATTACTTAAATAAATAAATAAATTGGACAAAAAGAGTCTGGCAAAAACTTGATATTTTTTGTGAAGCCTTAATATAATAACATGTTCTGGCCTTGTGAAATACAAGTTTTAGTTCAATCCTGATACAAATAGAAGAGTGGCAAATGTTTGTCACATGTCTGTCACTGGTTTTAAGTATACAGGTTTTTTGTGCTCTGAAGGAGAAAAAAACATAAACTCTTCTTTTTTTCCTCCTTCTGGCACCCACAAATGCACTTCTACCACCATTCCTGTCTCTCTGTTAAAGGCTTATGTGATTTTCTGGAGACTGGGACAGCTGGGTCAGGAGTCTAGCAACAGGTTGATAGAAGGCCCAAGAGCTAGAAACAGTGATATGAGAGGTCTAGAATGACCTGGTTTGCCTGAAGGTGTCCCAGAAACTTGGGCATTCTTAGGAGACAAAACGGAACATATTTAAAGCCAGCATTGTCACTAAATGGAAAAACATTCAGCATTGGCATTGGTGTTCCCCTTTAGCATAACTGTGGCACCAGATTACCTGAAGCCATTTAATCAAGGCTTCCTTCTGATCTCTGTCTTGCCTCAGAAAAATCTTTAAGGCATATTTGATGATGTCCCTGGGAAGTTATCTTCGTGTCCTCAACTAAGCTCACAACTTCAGTCTAAGCCACCTTTTCCCTCTATTTTCTGTACCGATCAACTACATGGTTTTTCTCTCCCCCTAATAATTGAAACTGTAATTAGAAGTTTACCATTTGTCAGGGTTGCCTGGCTGGCTCAGTCTGAGGGGCATGTGACTCTTGATATTGGGGCTGTAAGTTTGAGCCCACATTGGATATAGAGATGACTTAAAAATAAAAATCTTAGGGCAGCCCCTGTGGCGCAGTGGTTTGGTGCCACCTGCAGCCTGGGGTGTGATCCTGGAGACCCGGGATCGAGTCCCACATCGGGCTCCCTGCATGGAGCCTGCTTTTCCCTCCGCCTGTGTCTCTCTCTCTCTCTGTGTGTCTATGAATGAATAAATAAAATCTTTAAAAAAAAAAATAGTCGGTTTAAAAAAAAAATAAAAATAAAAATCTTAGAAAATAAAAAAAAATTATATATCATCAGAAATGAGTTTAGAAAATTCAGAAAAATGGGCAGCCCGGGTGGCCCAGCGGTTTAGCGCCGCCTTTGGCCCAGGGCCTGATCCTGGAGACCTGGGATTGAGTCCCACGTCGGGCTCCCTGCATGGAACCTGCTTCTCCCTCTGCCTGTGTCTGCCTCTCTCTCTCTCTGTCTCTCATGAATAAATAAATAAAATCTTTAAAAAAAAAAAAAAAGAAAATTCAGAAAAGTACAAAAATAAAGGTTGATCCTACCTAAAGATAACCATATTTTATTTTATTTCTTTCCAGTTTTTACTTTTATGTTCTGGTTATTGAAAGAGTACCTGCTCATAGTTGAAAATTTGGAAAACATAAAGAATTAAAAAGAACTAGGAAAAAATTCATAATCATATAATCCAGGGACAACTATGTTGATGTTTAGTGTTGAGATAGATTTGCGTATTTATATGTAATTTTTATAAAAGTAATTATGTGGTTGTCAAACAGGATGTACAATTTTGTGCCCCTCCCCTTTTTAAAGATTTATTTATTTTAGAGAGAGTGAGATCATGAGCACACAGGGAGAGGGAGAAGCAGACTCCCTGCTGAGCAGAGAGCTGGACTTGGGGCTCTATCCCAGGACCCTGGGATCATGACCTGAGCCGCATACAGACGTTTAACTGACTGAGCCACCCAGCCGCTCCTGTGTCTCCTTTTCTAACTTAATATTAGAACCCAATTTCAGGGACGCCTGGGTAGCTCAGTGGTTGAGTGTCTGCCTTTGGCTCAGGTCATGATCCCAGATCCCGGGATTGAGTCCCACGTTGGGCTCCCTGCATGGAGCCTGCTTCTCCCTCTGCCTGTGTCTCTGCCTCTCTCTCTGTGTGTCTCTCATGAATAAATAAATAAAATCTTAAAAAAAAATTCATTTCTATAGCATTTTATTTTTTTCTATATCATTTTAAAACACTCATAAAATTTCTGATGGATGCCTGTTATTTCCTCATCTGGAAATACCATGACTTAACCATTGCATTATTCTTGGAAATTAGATCACTTATAATATGTTCAGTTCACTGAACATTTTCATGCATATATTTTATGCACTTCAAAGTATTTCCTTAGATGGATTCTTGGAGTGAGCATGTTTAGGGCTCTTGGCATGTCTTATCAAATTGTCTTTCACTTCAGCCAGGGGGGTACCCAATAAATATTAATGGAGAGTGAAAAGCTGATGTCTGCCAGGATATATCATTCTCGTAGAAGAGGTTAATAATACAGTGAACTCATAAGAATGGAGTTCTTCTCCTAGAATAATCCAAGCATGTCCAAGGGCTGAGTAATTTCATGCTAGCTATTTAATTGCAGTAGCTATTTAGAGAACTGATTTATAGGACCCAACTGTGAGGATTGGTATTCAGCACTGCGTTTCAAATGTATATATGTGACTGCCTCTTCTAAACAGGTTTAAACAGCTTTAAACTTTCTTTTTGGAAAGTTAAAAATTCCTTAAGTTTTTATTCCTGATACTGCTACTACAACTTACTAGGCGATATACCTGATGTCATGAAAAGAAAAAGAAAAGGCTACAACAGATAAAAAGACCTCAGGAATGTACATCTAATTCGTACCACATTGCGTTAATCATTAAACAGCTTTAAACTCCTGCAGATCGCTTGGTGAATGGGTATTGTTACCAAATAAGAATTAAGGGAAATAAATATCCTGAGTATTCTTTCCACTGAAAAGAGGTGTTTGGAGAGAGCTGGGATTCAGTTAGCTGCTACATTCTGTGTTAGAAAGTTTGACCAGCTCCATGCTCTTCCTGGCCTTGAAGGATGTGAATGTGGCCCCAGTCTACCTTTCAGCCTCCTGTCTCTCTGCTTCCTTTATGTACAGTCCCCACCTCAGGAAAACTGGAATTATTGCTGGCCTATCCCACTTCTGCCTCATGCTTTTCCTTTCTGGTGGCCTTTGTTCACAGTTCCTCCCCTTTGAGATGCCCCACCTTTTTTGGTTTGATTTCATTCATCATAGTTGTATGTGGGCATGGGCAAGGGGGAGGTTGATTTTAGTAAATTCTAAGGATGTAGGTGATTTTATTCTCATTGGGAGGAAAAAAGGAATCTTATGGGAAAAACGAAGATTGTTTTTTATCAGCACCCCATTCTCATTTCCCTTTTCCCCTGTCACTGGAAGGTTTTATTTCATTGACGAGCTCTGTCGTATCATGGGCATGATTGCTGCCAACTCCCCAAATCGACATTCTTCAGCTTAGCAGCCTCATTACTTAAGAGAAGATCTTTACCTGTAATTCTAGGGAAAAATCCAGGGGTAGATTCTTGTTGGCTTAGTATGGGTCACGTGTACATTTTTGGGCCACTCACTGTGGCCAGAGGGTAGGGTGTTTGAATTGGTCAGACATGCACCCCCTCCTACCTGGGTTCTCCTACTTAAGAGAGTTGGTGTTCTGGGATGTTACATGTGGGTTAAATAACCATTCACTCTTTTTTTCCTCATTGTTAACTAAAGCTATGTGAGGAAGATATTGGAGTTGGCTTTAAAGGAAGAAAAGATAGATTTTATATGTTGATAAATTGTAAAAGAGGCTTTCAGATAAAGAGCCTAATTTGTGAGAAGGCCGAGAGTTGTAGGTGGTTGAAAAGTAACAGGAGAAACAGTCTGCAAGGGTGTTGACTGAAGTAGGCTGAAAGAGGTAAGAGGTAGGAGGGAGAGAGCTGAAACTAGAGTCGGGGAAAGGTGTCATGGAACTTTAAAAAGGAAAAGGTGATCTTTTGATAGGCCAAAGACTGAGTAATCCTGGAGGCAGATTCTTTAACTCTGGAAGTAAATGAGGTTATGCAAATGAACCTTAAACCACTATACAGAGGTAAGGTAGTAGAGGTATTATATCAGTAATTCCTGTGTAATAACAAAAACTATACCCAAGGCTCATAAGTAGCCTGCTTGTTAGAAACAGTAAAATTTCATGCTAACAAAAATGTTGACATTTCCAAGGGTGGTGTTCTACAACGATTTCAGACTGACCAGGACATGAGTGATCAAAAATTAATAACTTGAGTTCAGAGAGACAAGTCAGATTGTGTAATTCTGATAACAGCACATTTACGTAAGGAAAGAGGACTCCGAAAAAGGTGAAATTTTATTATAAAATAATGTCAGGGTGCCTGGGGAGTGCAGTTATTTAAACGCCTGACTCCTGGTTTTTGTCTCAGGTCATAATCTCAGGGGCTTGAGATCAAGCCTCGAATCAGGCCCAGTGCTCATCGAGGAGTCTGCTCAGTATTCTCTCTATCCCTATCCCTATCCCCCTCCACTCCTTTCTCTCAAATAAATCTTAAAAAATATAATAATGGCAATATCCTACACTCTTAAATTCTTTTTTTTTTAATTTTTTTTTTTAATTTATTTATGATAGTCATAGAGAGAGAGAGAGGCAGAGACACAGGCAGAGGGAGAAGCAGGCTCCATGCACCGGGAGCCCGACGTGGGATTCGATCCCGGGTCTCCAGGATCGCGCCCTGGGCCAAAGGCAGGCGCCAAACCGCTGCGCCACCCAGGGATCCCCGAATTCTTTTTTTTTTTTTTTATTTTATTTATTCATTCATGAGATACAGAGAGAGAGGGAGAGAGAGGCAGAGACACAGGCAGAGGGAGAAGCAGGCTCCATGCAGGGAGCCCGATGTGGGACTCGATCCCGGGACTCCAGGATCACGCCCTGGGCCAAAGGCAGGCGCTAAACTGCTAGGCCACCCAGGGATCCCCAAATTAAATTCTTTTTTAAAAAAGTTTTTATCTCCAGTTAGTTAACGCAGTGTTATATTAATTTTAGGTGACATTAAAGTAATTCAATTCCATACATCATTGAGTGCTCGTTACAAGTGTACTCCGTAATCCCTATAATATGTCTAATCCATTTCCCACCCCACCCCCCACCCCATAAACTCTTACATTCTTCAAAAGGCTCTTTGATTTTATTTATTTATTTATTTATTTATTTATTTATTTATTTATTTATTTTTAGGCTCTTTGATATTAAAGTTACATCTTTGATTAAGAGAAAGATGTAGTCCAAGGCGAAGAGGGGAAAAATATGATTTCAAGTCATTTTATAGCCGGGAGAATAAAGGGATTGTATTCAAGAATATGTAGCCTTGGAGATGGTAAATAATAAGAGTTCTGAGATCTATGAGTAGAGCCTTTTAGACACTACTTGGGGTTTGCCCCTTGAGCATAAGCTCTCATTGTGTAATCATACTATGTAGAATGCTGGGGTGAAGGGTGAGGTAATTGGAAAAACAGCCTGTGAAACAGATGATCATTGACTAAAACAGAAAGGTGGCAGCAGCATCACCCCTGCAATTGCCCAACCATTGCCAGGGTGCCTCCACATTCATCTCCAGATGGAGACTTGTTCCAGTTCTTCACATACAGAGTCACAAGGGCTATACTTACGAGTCCACGTGGAGGTGAGTGTCTCTTTTCATATTTTTAATTATACTAAGAACATTTACATTCACGTAATTTGAAAATGAAGAGAAACTATATGAGACACTGACAAACAAGTGCTGCTCCAAATAGGGCAAACAATTGACAAATAGGGTGGAGGATTCTTGGCCCATGAATACTTTGGTCATTACACAATTTTAGGGGCTTATAATGGGGATGTAGGGGCCGAGATCTCCCTAAAAAGTTGAAATCTATTAGGGGTCCATTTTTAACTGAATTTTTCAGATTATGAGATGATGACAGAGTATTTTGCCTTGTTCCCTCATCTACTTATACAGTGGTTTTGGGGGAGGGAGTTGTGCTTTTTTTGTTGTTATTTTTGTTTGTTTGCTTTACCCCATTTGTTATGTCTCCCTTTTCATCATCCTTCTCCTGAACTTCCCTGACAGTTCACTATCCCCCACCCTACTCCATTGCCCTACATGCTTTTTTCATCTTTTTTTTTTTTTTTTTTTTTGCTTTTTTCATCTATTATCTGGCCTTAGGAGTTCCTGCTAGCCTTAGGGCCAAGCATCAACTGAACTTTCCCTCTATCTTCAGTAGCACAGCTGAGGCCAAGCTGGAGTATTTTAGCAAAACTCTACTGAAAGTTTGTATATGATGGAAGGAAGGCTCCAGCAACCTGATTATGAAGCTGACAAATCGTTGCACATTCGCTTCAACTTGGATTCTCTTGTAGTCACCCATCTGACAGAAGCCAGCTTCTCAATCTCTTTATTCCTTCTCTCTAAAGAAGTAAAACATGGGAAGGGGTAGGTAGGTAGTAAAATATGAGAGAAATCAAAGCCTCCTTGAGTTCCTTTTCTGAATATATCACCTCCCAAAAGGAAACAAAATCTTAAAGTTAGTGTGCATTACTTCCCCAAGTTTTTGTATTTTAAATGTATGTATGTAAACATACAATCTATATAGTGTTGTTTTTATAAAAATCTGCATTAAGTGGTAATATATATCCTTCTGCATTTCTATTTAGTATTATGCTTTCAGGATTTTCATGTACTAATGTTTCTAGTTCTAATTCATTCATTTTAATCTATTTCACTATATGAATATATCATGATTTATCAGTTTTCCTACTGATGAATATTTTAGGCTATTTCCAATTTTTTTGACATTATAAATAAGGATACCAAGTACACTTCTGTGTATATCTTTTTGTGTGTTTAAGAATTTCTTCAGCTTACACCTAAAAGTAAATCTGCTGGACACTTCTTAACAAGACATTACAAAATTGTTCTCCAGAGTAGTTACTCCAGTTTGCATGCCTGCCAACAGTGTATGAGAGTTCTTATTTCTTTGTGCCTCAGTCAACACTTGATGTTATCTGACTTTAAAGATTTTGCCATTCTGATGTATGTGAAATAGCATCTCATTAAATTTAATTTGCATTTTCGTGGCTACTGATAGAGTTACTGGCTTTCTTCTCAATATTCTATCAGTTTCCTATTTCTTTCATAGCACTTAGTGTGTTCATTGCCTGCCTTCCTATCTAGAACATAATCTCTGTGAGAACAGGGAACACATCTCTTCTGTTCACCGTTTTATTCTCAAACCTCAATACAGGGCCTGGTAGTAGGGATTTAATAAGTAGTTGTTTAATGAAGGAACCTGCTAGTGGGAGGGGTGGAGGGAAGTTTGCTATTACTGTAAGAGAAATGCTCATACAGTAACTGGAATTTACTTCTTTATATCCCCCCATCCAAACCCTATATTTTATTTCATAGCATTTGAAGTATCTGATTCTTTTCCTTCATTTCTTATATCCTGTTTTCAAGCCTTTTGAATAGACTTGAATAGAAGGCAGCAGAAATAATCACATAAATAGTCACTTATGGTTTGATCTGATAGCGATTATCTGCTCCAGCCTGGAGCTTATTACTTGAAACACACTGATACTGAATTAGCCTATGATTATTTTGCGCCTCACATCAGAGAAGAGACCAAAGTTCTGATGAGGTTCATTATTAGATAGGAAATTAAGTTGGAAGCCCTTTGCCTTTGTTGGGATTCTTATTGACAGAATTAATCTTATCTACTATAAGACTCTCTGAGATAAACAAGGACTTCATCAGCAAAAATTCACTAGGCGAGACATGATAATTTTTTATTTTTGAGAAATATGGACATTGACGAGGACTAGAATAAATCTCAGTGACTTTTCTACAATTCCTCTCTTTTCTACCCAGTCACTCTTAGTGCTGGTCCCAGCAGCTCAAGTTGCATCTTTTTCCAACTTTATTTAGTTCCTGAACTCTGTTCTGACTACATCTTAAACTACTTATTGCCTTGATTAGGATTCTTTGGGGATGCAGAGAATAAGCCCACTCAAGATAGTTTAAACCAGATGCAATCCAAGGATGTCTCAGAAATTAAGAACACAAACAGCTAGAACCAAGAATTAGAGCAGTGGAAATGTCTACTAAAATCTCCCAAGTAGGGCACCTGAGTGGCTCAGTTGGTTAAGGTCCAACTCTTGATCTCAACTCAGGTCTTGATCTCAGGGTTGTGAATTCAAGCCCCCTCTATGCCCAGTGTGGAGACTATTTAAAAATATAAATAAAATAAAAGCTCCCAAGTTTGCTTCTTTTTTCAAGAGAAGAACAAGCCAAGGATAAAATCTGAGTTCCAATTACAAATTCTCAGGGAAGAATGCATACTCAGCGTGGACCAGATGCCCATCTGCCTCCAGTAAGTCATGACCACAAGGTTACATTTTACAAACCTGGCAGCCAAGAGCTACTCCTGTAATGTATGGATGACATAGGAGGGCAGCTGTCAGAAGGGAAAAGATTTTAGGCAGAGGCACCTTTAAGTGTCAACTCAATTTTATCAGTTGCGTGAGTTTAGAGTCTCTAAAACCTTAGCAACTCCTTCATATCTTCTGCTTCCTCGACTTCTTTCCTCTAAGACTTCTCTGACTCCTTATCCAGCTTGCTCATCTTTTCATAGCCACTTGCAACTGTATCCTTAACAGATCCCTGACTTCCCTCATTTAAGATAGTAAACTTTGTGGATGAGAATGTATATTTTTTCCCTTGTTTGTTTATCTGGAAGGAATTAGAAAGTGGGAATATTCTGTATAGTATAACATCTCTCTGGTATGCTGATAGTCCAATGATGTGTCCGGCCCCAACAAGTAAGAAATAGCAGTAAATAAGTATTGTGGAACTTTAGCCACCTGGGAAGTCCATTCTGCCTTTCCTGAGACCATATATTCTCTTGTTTCAGGAACATGACATAGAAACAACACACGGTGTGGTCCACGTTACCATCAGAGGCCTACCAAAGGGAAACAGACCAGTTATTCTGACATACCATGACATTGGCCTCAATCGTATGTATTTGATTTTATACCTTTCCTTTTTATTTTAATACTTGATCTTTGTGTATTTATTTTTAAAAATAAGAAATCCCAGTATTCTAACAGAGCACAGGTTTTTTCCTCTTTATCTTAACTCCTTCCTTGTTGCTACACGTATTAATGGCAGGATTAAAGAGTAGAACTGAAATCAGTTGTTTAAATCTGTACTTCTTTGGTTTTTTTTCTATTTCAGGTTAGAAAACCCAAAGTTTGAACTTCTTTGTTGTGAGCTCTTCAGTGAATTAGTAAAAGTATTCTTGCGATGGCTTGTCATCAGTGATTTTAAATGGACTTTTCTAGATGGTTGTTTAAGATTCTAGCCCTAGCCACAGGCTCAGATCCTGTACTTTTGTTTTGTCCCATGCTTCTCTAGCTTTCAAAGTGGCCTATGTTTGAGGCTACAGTCTAGTGCTGGAGCTTTTGTAGCCTTTCACCTGAGAAGTGATTTAAACAGTTATATTTAATAGGGTAGAAATTGAAGCAGCAGCCCCTTTCTATACCCCAACAATTTTGCCAAGAGACAGTCTTCCACATGGTGAATGTAAACAGCCCAGGATATTTACTCTAGCCAGGTTCTTAGAATATAGTCAGTGTCTCTGTGTCAGATGGGGGAATAAGGTACATGAGAAATGTAGCATTATGAATTCAAGATTATTTTGTACAATACCAGGATTGGTTCCCATTTTGTAGACATTGTGTAGAATTGAGACTGCATTGTCATTTTCAGGTCATTGAGATGTCTGGTATTCAGCCTTTAGGGCAGCTTGAATTACATTGTTCAGACACCTCATTTTAGTGGAACAGTGAGTGATTAAAAGGGAGTGAAAGGAGGAAAGGGGGGAATGAAAGAAGATGATGTTATAGAATTAATTGAGTCAGGGAACACCAGAGAAATGGAGAGGACTTTTACGTATAGTCTGTTGAAAACTGGGGAGAACCTGTGACTTACAAGTATTTTTACTCTTGCAGATAAATCCTGTTTCAATGCATTCTTTAACTTTGAAGATATGCAAGAGATCACCCAGCACTTTGCTGTCTGTCACGTGGATGCCCCAGGCCAGCAGGAAGGTGCACCCTCTTTCCCAACAGGGTAAGGCCGCAAGCAAGATCTTCTGGAAGGCATGCATTCAGAAAAGCAAACAATTGAGCTCCAGTGGGAGAAATAGCATTGATTTTAACATAGCCTAGGGGTTATACTTACCAACCAACTGTCCTCCTAGTTCCCTCCTTGATCTGAGAGGACTATTACATACAGTCTGGTGAGGAAGACTGCATGTTTTCTCATATCCAGGAATGGTTCTCCATAGACAGGAGTTTGTCTCCCTGTAATTGCAAGGCTTAAGTATCTGAAACACCCACCTCTCACTGTTTTTTCTGTCCATTCTTCATCTTTTTAAAAATATGTCATTTCTGTCCTTCCCTGAAACTTCCAACTACCTAGGCCCAAACTCCAATCCCTCTGAGCTTCCTGGGATCACCTCCCCAACCTTACCTCCCAATCTGGTCACAGGAATTTGAATATCTTATAACCATTTATCCAGAGAAGCTGCCCTTTCAGATAGAAATGCATTTTGACTGGACTTGGAGCTCTTAGCCTCATCTTGCTTTGCATGGTGGAGCCACAGTCTCCATCACTCTTCCCTGGACATTGTAATTATTGAGATGACCTTAAGAGGAGGAGTGAAAGCATAAGCTGTGGAATGCTGATTTTTCCCCCTTTCCCTTGGCTCCTCTCCAGAGCTGCCTCTGCCAGTGACTGTTGTGAAATAGATCATTGCAGATGATAAGAACTAACACTTATATGGGAGTTTGACAACATTCCTGACACTGCTTTAAATGCCTTGCATTTAGGGATCCCTGGGTGGCGCAGCGGTTTAGCGCCTGCCTTTGGCCTAGGGCGCGATCTTGGAGACCCGGGATTGAAATCCCACGTCGGGCTTCTGGTGCATGGAGCCTGCTTCTAACCTCTGCCTATGTCTCTGCCTCTCTGTGTGTGCGTGTGTGACTATCATAAATAAATTTTTAAAAAATTAAAAATAAATAAAAAATAAATAAATGCCTCGCATTTATTGACTCATTTAACCCTCACAGACCTATGGGACAGATTTATTATTCCTTTTAACCCTCACAGACCTATGGGACAGATTTATTATTCCTTTTTACAAGTGAGGATACTGAGGCACAGAAATGCTAAGTAACTTGGCCAGGATTACCTAACAAATAAGTAGCAGAGCTGGAATTTTAACTTAGGCAGTCTGGCTCCAGAAGCCATGTTACTATGTCCAGGCTGTTGTGTCTCTCAGATGCAAATTGGCTAGTGACCAGTGTATATCCAACAAGACTTAGATCCAATTCCTTTTTTCTGTTCTTTAACAAATGGCTCAAGAACACTCCATTGCTTAAAAAAGTGTTTTAAGCAGAGACAGCCTGACTTCCCTGTCAGAAGTTAGAATAAATCTTGCCTCATATATAGATTGTCTTAAGATCTCTTTCTATCTTTGATTCTGTAATCTCAGTGGATGCTCCCTTCTTTTCTTGGAATCCTAGTCTGAAATGGTTCCTGGGCTAGTTTGACCATCTTAAGATCCTGTGGTTCATATCTGTACACCAGATTCAAAAGCAGTAAAGTAACGATGTTATTTTATGCCTGAGTAAAGCAAATCAGCATTCATGATGAGGAGTCCAGAATTTGTGACTAGGTGGGTAGACCCACTAAGGCTTTGTTTAATTTTGTCTTTAGCTGTCTGAACATAAGCCACAGACCAAGAGCCACTTCTTCAGTTGACTCTTAACTGTTGGAAGTTTACTGAGTTTCAATCCCAGTTAAAGTGATTGTTAGGTATTTGGAAATGCCCTGAAAGAGAGCCATATTACCTGTTCTTTTCAAATGGCTTCCTCCCAGAGTCTGCCCTTTAATATGGAGACACATGGGTTCTTCTCCTTTCTTTTTAGCATGGAAATTGTAGAGAGTTGCACAACCTTCACAATCATTTCCACACGTTATCTCCTTTCAGTCTTTGGTAAAGGAAATGCTTTTATTTAAGAATCCCATACTCTTCTGGCGTTCTAGTGTTTAGGAAATGTGGGAACATTCTAAATCAGGGGGTATCAGGGATCCCTGGGTGGCCCAGTGGTTTAGCACCTGGCCTTCAGCCCAGGGCCTGATCCTGGAGTCTCCACATCGAGTCCCACGTCAAGCTCCCTGCATGGAGCCTGCTTCTCCCTCTGCCTGTGTCTCTGCTTCTCTCTCTCTCTCTCTCTCTCTCTCTCTCTCTATCTCTCATGAATAAATAAATACAATCTTTAAAAAAATAAATAAATAATAAAATAAAATAAAATAAAATAAAATAAAAATAAAATAAAATAAAATAAATCAGGGGGTATCCTTCTGAATTTCAGGTACCAGTACCCTACAATGGATGAGTTAGCTGAAATGCTGCCTCCTGTTCTTACCCACTTAAGGTAGGTTCATTATTCAGTTCTTTTACACAGTTTTTGTTGACTTTCTACTGTGTGTCCAATCTAGGGGCTATGATGGTAAGCAAACGGAATAGTCGCTGTTCTTATGAAGCTTACATCTTAGTGGAAAGAATAATGAACAACAAAAAATCAAAACTGAAGTGCTATAAGAGAAGTCATTGAGGGTGATGTTAGAGGAGGACCAGGTTCACGTAGACATTGCTAGCTGGGCAGCACCCACAGGGCAAGAGGATTCCAGACAGAAGGAATGATATTTCCAGAAGTCCTAGACCAAATGAACAAGTAGGAGAAAGGCATGGAGTGAAATCTGAGAAATAGGCAAGGACCACATAACATCGTCTCACAGATCAGGTAAGAATCTGGGATTTTATTGAAAAGATAAAAATTGTGTGTGTGTGTGTGTGTGTGTGTGTGTGTGTGTGTGTGTAGAGAAAGAGAAGAGTTTTAAGCAGGGGCTTAATATCCAATTCTGTCTTTTTTTTTTTAATTTTTAGTTTCAGGTGTAGAATTTAAAAATGAGTTGGATAAGAATGTGCTTTGATTTAACTTTTAACTTAGTCTTTAAAATGATCGATCATTCTACGTATAAAAGTTGCATTTCAGTAAAGCTTTACATTTTTATTTATTTTATTTTTTAAAATATCTATTTATTTTAGACATGGGGGAGGGGTAGAGGGAAAGTGAGAGAAAATCCAGAAGCAGACTCCCTGGCTGAGCACAGAGCTCAATGCAGGACTCGATTCCATGACTCTGAGATCACTACTCGAGCCAGAACCAAGAGTCAGACACTTAACTGACCATGCCACCCAGGCATCCCAAGCTGTTTACTTTTTTTTTTTTAAGATTTTATTTACTAAAAAAAAAAAAAAATTATTATTCATGAGTGACACAGAGAAAGAGACAGGGACATAGGCAGAGCGAGAGGCTCCCTCTGGGGAGCCCAGTGTGGGACTCGATCCCAGCACCCCAGGATCACCTGAGCCAAAGGCAGAGGCTCAACCAGTGAGCCACCCAGGTGCCCCACTGCTTAAATTTTTAAAAAGGATTACTCTAGCTATGGAGAGAATGGGATGGAGAGGAGTAAAAGAGAAAAAGCAAAGAGACCTTTAAACTATTACAGCAGTCAAGTAAGAGGTAATGATAGCCTGGGTACTGGATGCCCTTCCGGATACAGTGAAGTAGATGGAAATAGGAAGGAAATGTTTTAGTGGTAGACTCTATAGGACTTGCTGCTGGGTTGGACATGGAGGTGATAGGAGAGGGAACTGTTAGAATGACTCCTAGGTTTTAGTCATATTTCATTTAATCCTTAAAGTCAACTTAGAAGTAGATAGTTGTATCCTTTTGTAGATCACGAACTGAGGCTCAGAAAATTAGAGAACTTGACCAAATTCTAGAATCCAGTAAGCATCAGAGCCAGATTTGAACCCAGTTGTATTTTTCCCATTATGCCATGTCATCTCCAAACGAGTTAACCTCAGCAGTGTTGGTTATGTCCCCTTTCATAGTCTGAAAAGCATCATTGGGATTGGAGTTGGAGCTGGAGCTTACATCCTCAGCAGATTTGCAGTAAGTACATAGAGGATTAGTCTTGATACCCTTGAAGCACTGCCTAGGTCACAGTACTACTGCTGTATTAGTGACCAGGTACTACTGTAGGTCTTGTGTTAGTTTTTCTATAGATTCTGTGAACAACAGATGCAAATTTGTATGTAAAGCCCTGTTTTGTACTTAAGAGTGCCTGAAAAATCACAAATGAGGGCAGTACATCATCAGTAAAATGTAATTCTTAGAACTTAAGGGAATTTTGTGCAGCCATTAAAATTTTTTAAAAAGAGCCTGTAATGGTATGTGATTCACATATACTATAATGTTAACAAAAACGTTAGAATACAGATTCACATGATTTGTCATAGGCATAGGAAAGGACTGGAAGGAAATATACCAAAATACTAACATGGATTGATGTTGTATGGTTAGATAGTATGAGGTTTTATTTCCTAATTTTTATAATTTCTGTTTATCAGATTTTCTATAATGAGTATAATCAGTGAAATCAGAGGAAAGCAAAGTAAACTAGAGAGTTTTGAGTGTACATAGAAATTTTTCAGATGCTTCCTGGGTGATAGGACAGCCTTCTGGGGCAGAGTGGTATCACCCTTCCTCTGATCTCTGAAAAAAACATAAGAAGGTCCTTTCGGGAACAAGGGCATATTATTGTGAAATTTGCTAGTCTAAGCCTTAGCAGCTCCTTATGCCAAGTGGTTCCAAGGGTACTTTCCCATCAGGGAAGACCATGAACTAAACAACTGCGGAGATACCAAGTGCCTTCCTCTGCTGCAGAAATGTCTCCTCACAGATCTCTGCAAGGCAAGATCATTTTTTTTCCTTTTTATTTTTTTAATTTAAAAAAAATTTTTTTTATTGGAGTTCAATTTGAGGGCAAGATCATTTGATAGCATTTTAAGGAACTGGTTTTCCAAATGCTAAGTCAGACTTATTAAAGAGCAAATACTCTACCTAGCACCTCCCTGAAGTCTTTCTTTCAAATCTGAGGCATTATAGCATAATGCATAAGAATTCATTAAACATGCACCAATATTTTTTAGAAGAATGCTGGGAGTGGAACTTTCAAACTTTGTCTTTGTCTCCTATTTCAGCTCAATCATCCGGAGCTCGTGGAAGGCCTTGTGCTCATTAATGTTGACCCTTGTGCTAAAGGCTGGATTGACTGGGCAGCTTCCAAAGTAAGCACCAAATGGTATTCATTGGCTTATCTTGGTCTCTTCTCAAAATGTCTTGATTTTTTAAAAAAAATATTTATTTGTATGACAGAGAGAGAGAGCAAGCACAAGCAGGAGGAGCAGCAGAGGGAGAAGGAGAGGGAGAAGCAGGCCCCCCACTGAACAGGGAGCCCAATGTGGGGCTTGATCCCAGGACCCTTAGGTCATGTCTTGAGCCAAAGGCAAATGCTTAACTGACTTAGCCATCCAGGCACCCCTTATTTTTATTTTCTCATTGAAGTATATCCAATTAAAAGCAAAAATTTTTAAGTAGGGCAGCTTGGGCGGCTGCTTTCGGCTCAGGGTCCTGGGATCAAGCCCCGCATCCAGCTCCCTTCTCAGCAAGGAGTCTGCTTCTCGCTGCCCCTGTACCTTTTCCCTCTGGCTTGTGCTCTTTCTTTCTCTCTAATAAATAAACAAAATCTTAAAAAAAAAAAAAAAAGTTTTACGTATACAGCTTGATGAATGTTTACATATGTAATTGCCATTCAGTCAATATACAGAATATTTCCACCTCTGGGGGTTGAGGGGGCCAGGTGTCAGCTTGTGCTTTGCCCTCAGCTTGCCTTTTGCTCCCTCATCATCCCCCCCACCCCTGCCTTGAACAATTTTGACCCTTAAATCTTTAAGGTTGCTGAAAGCAGAAGATCTCATCTGTAGCTTCTTCTTGCTGAGTGGGAATATAGAGATGTCCCTACCTGTGGGTCAATATTGGTCAGTCGGTGAACATATAGGGAAGTTAAAGACAGGCTGAAGCAGCTGAATCCAACGTGGACAGTAAAAAAATGTCTCTTGGGCAGCAAGGACCTTCTGCTGAAGTGAAATTATTGTAGTGATGGAGTCTCAGCACTAAGCAGAAAAACATTGAAAAAGACAATGTATTAGGATTAATATGACTCTGAGAATGAGAAGTCCAACAAAGATACCCTTAGTAGTTGACCATAGTCCTCCCCTGAACCAGGAACTTAAGCAGTCATAGAAAGACAGGGAAGGATTTTGTTGAGCCTTATTTTGAATATTCATGTCAGTTAGAGACCCCGTCACATTTTTGTGGTAATTTGGAGTATATATATAACCCTGTTTTAATAAAGTATAGGTTTCTCCTTGAGCTGCAGTCAGAATATCAAAAGCCATTTGGTTTTGGAGGGTCACCTTTAGAATTTGTGGATGACTCTGAGTTGGGTCTGGTTAAAGATGGCGGTTGTACATATTTGCAGTTTTATATCAGTAAGCTTCTGGGGCAAATATGGCTATGGATAAAACCATCAAGAAGCCGTCCTAGATGTCTGACTTTAACAATATCTTAATTATGAGGAATCACTGGCAAGTGGGAGAAGACTTGCCTGGGATATGGGCATCCCAAAGTGCATTATCGAATCCATTCATAAGGAAAATGGGGCCACCCATTATCTCCACAGGTTCATAGTTAACCTCTTGGAGTAGGGTATACTCCACTTTTTAAGGAGCAATTTTGTCACCCCCGCCACACAGAATGGGTCAAGGTGATAGCTGAGTTATACAGTTGTTGGGGAATCCGTCCCATTTTCCAGTTGTTCAAATTATCATACATCCATGTAATGTGGGAAACAAAGGCAGAAGAAAGAGTATTAAATTTCCTTACTACCTACAGCCCATTGACAAGTCCTTGAAACAGGCAGTGACTTTCCTCTAGGGACTCAAAAGTCAATCTTAGCACAACCCCTAGGATCGTGTAAGTCTACTTTAACATATAAAAATTATTTTGGAAATTTTCTTTATCTCTCCTCAACAAGGTTCATGTTGGTAATCACTGCCCTCCCGCCCCCGCCCCCCGCCTCCAAGCATATGACCCATTAATATACATCTGAAGAGTCTTATGACTCGGGTTTTAATAGACAGTAATGAATGACCTTTTCCTAGCAATAGCTAGCCCCTACAAGGTCCTGGAAACCTTGCTTCCAAAATTCTTTAGAGACTTACCCTATCCCTAACCCCCTCCCAATTTGAAAGTATATAATGGGCCACTCGTCATGACCCCAGTGCAGCTCTTTCTGCCCACGAGTCCTGTCCCTGTGCTTCACTAAAACCACCTTTTTGCACCAAAGATATCTCAAGAATTCTTTCTTAGCTGTTGGTTTTGAATCCAAACGTTCCTTCCTATATCACATGAGAGTCCTATAATTATCTCTGAAGAATAACAAGCAAGATTGTCTATATATGAGCTATTGTGGTAATTTTTACCTCAAGTTTTTTAGCTTCGGCAAACAACAAACACTCAAAGACAATCAGAACTAGAATTTAACATCCACAAAGGTATGTTATTGAGACATAATTTTCTCTCCAATATTACCCTTATTTCCAGAGATAGTCAATTCAAGACTAATCAGAAAACCAAGTTCAGTTTTAACAAACTTGGCCTAATTATTTACGTAAGTTCAGCAAGAATAGTGATTGATCATATAGATCCTTTAAAATTTGCTTTATTGGAACTTTTTATAAGGAATCTCAATTGAACTTTTAGTAGCCTCTCTAGGCCAGAAGCCAAGCTAAATATTTGCCATCATACATCATACATTCCTGCAAAATCTATAGATTGGGGCAATTCTTCTTCTGGAGGTTCCCAAAATATCCTGAGGTCCCTGGATCTACCAGGAAGTGACATTCTTTACTCACCTAGTAAGACTACTGGGAACTCTGTAAGCAAGGTATCAGGCCAACATTTACAAGGGGCTTTAGTGGCTCCAGAAAGCCAACCTTAATTTCTTAAAGCTGTCTGATCATATCTGAGTCTGTGCATGTCTCTGTCAAATAAGACATTCCTGTCAAAGCCTTGGTAAAATAACCAGTATTTCCAATGCTATCCTGTTACGAGGACAACAGATTCTCATTGAATTTATGTAGACAACTGTAATTGCCATGGAAGAACACTACCAAGAGTTTCTGAATTTCAGAGGGTTTATTTAGGTAGAGATAAAAGTTAAATGCTTCAGTGTGTTCCAAAGTAAAACTTTATCATATTTCTGTAAATCATAGATATCTTTTTTTTAAGATTTTATTTACTTATTCATGAGAGACAGAGAGAGAGAGAGAGAGGCAAAGACATAGGCAGAGGGAGAAGCAGCCTCCATGCAGGGAGCCCAGGGACTCGATCCTGGGATCACGCCCTAAGCCAAAGGCAGACGCTCAACCACTGAGCCACCCAGGTGTCCCAAAATCATAGATATCTTAAAAGAAAGTTTCCTTAATCTAGAAGAGCAAACATTAGAAAACTTAGCAGTGTTTCAAACAAGAATCCCCAAAACCATAATAATTCTTATTCAGTTTGAATGTAGCTTTAGTTCTAGAAATTCTTATCCATTTTAAAAGATATCAAAAACCTGTATTTGTTTTTAAAAAGTTTCTTTTTATGAATCTCCTTGAAGATGAAACTCATTTTGCAAATAATAAAAAGACTGTGATGCAATTGACAAGGAAATTCAGTTATTTCTGACACATAACACCTCAATAATTAGAATAAGTGACAACCTTATTACTAAAACATATTAAACTTAATTACCTTATTACCAAAACATATTAAAACTTCAAGAATTTCAAGATGCATATGCACACACACACACACATATTTGAACAGTTATAGCATTTACCAAGCAACAACCCAAGGCTTAGCATAATTTGACAGTGCTTTCCAAGTAACTTTACATACCTAATAAACAAGTCTAATTGGTCAAAAAGACTTTATTTACAATTCAGACATTGAGGAAGTCTGTTAAAACACTCAAACTTTTTTTTTTTTTTAAGATTTTATTTATTTATTCATGAGAGACAGAGAGAGGCAGAGACATAGGCAGGGAGAAACAGGCTCCTCACAGGGAGTCTGATGTAGAACTCGATCCCAGAACCCCAGGATCACACCCCCAGCCAAAGGCTCAGCCACTGAGCCACCCAGGCATCCCAACACTCAGCTTTTAAGGTACATGATTGAATAGGATTATGGATTATTATGAAACTTAAAATTTAAACTTTTATTTAACCAACATGACAAGAGGCATATAGGTAGGGTTATATAGTTGTTAGCAAAATTAAGTTCCTTTAACATTGAAATGTTTTAACTATCTTAAGTAATTAAAGACCTGATAAAGACAAAATATAGAAACTGGTTCTCTGGTCAAAGAAAAGAGAAAAGAATCTTTTTTTACATTTTCTTATCAAGAGGAAACCAACAATCCAAGGAAACTTTGTCTTTTTTTTTTTTTTAATTATTCTTTATTTATGATAGGCACACAGTGAGAGAGAGAGGCAGAGACATAGGCAGAGGGAGAAGCAGGCTCCATGCACCGGGAGCCCAACGTGGGATTCGATCCCGAGTCCCCAGGATCGCGCCCTGGGCCAAAGGCAGGCGCCAAACCGCTGCGCCGCCCAGGGATCCCGAAACTTTGTCTTTTTAACAGAGTAGAGCAGAATTTCATTGTTATACCAGGATACTTTTATTTATTTATTTATTTTTGAGAGAGAGCATGAACACACAGGAGCAGGAGGAGTCAAAGGGAGAGGGAAAGAGTCTTAAGCAGACTCTACATCCAAGTGTAGAGCTGGACAAGGGCCTTGATCTCAAGACTGAGATTATGACCCCGAGCTGAAACCAAGAGTCGGACAGTTAACTGCACGACCCAGGCACCCTCACCAGGGTATTTAAAATCCATTTATATCAAGATTGTGGGATCAAGCCCCAAGTTGGGCTTTCCACTCAGCACAGAGTCTGCTTGTCCTTTTCCCTCTGCTCCTTCCCCTGCTCTTTTTCTATCAGCTCAGCTCTCTCAAATAAAATATTTTTAAAAATAAATTTAAAAAATCCATTGATTTCAACTTTGGTCCATCCGATGGCATATAAAATTCCTTTCCAGGGGCACTTGAGTGGCTCAGTTGGTTAAGTGTCAGCTTTAGGCTCAGGTCATGATCCCTGGGTCCTGGGATCAAGCCCCAAGGCTGGCTCCCTGCTCAACAGAGTCTACTTCTCCCTCTTCCCTTGCCCCTCCCCCTCCCACTTGTCCCTCTTTCTCTCTTGAAGGCTCTCTCATTAAATAAATAAATAAATAAATAAATAAATAAATAAATAAATAAATAAATCTTTTAGAAATAAAAATAAATATACCTTAGTTTTCTGCAAGAAGAAGCAAAAAGCACAAACCTATGTTCACTAATCAGTGCTTTAGTATTCCATCCTATTTAGAAAAGGCCTAATATCCAACAAATTTAGTTCAATTTATCATCCAAGCAAAACTTTAAAGTTTCAGTTTACCAAAGACTTAGAAAGTGGTCTTAACAATTACCCCTGGAGGGGCACCTGGATGGCTCTGTAGTTGAGTGTCTGCCTTTGGCTCAGGTCATGATCTGGGCATCCTGGGATTGAGTTCCACATGGGGCTCCCTGCAAGGAGCCTGGTTCTCCCTCTGCCTATGTCTGCCTCTCTCTGTGTCCCCCATGAATAAATAAATAAAATCTTAAAAAAAAAAACTACCCATGGAAACTTTGAGACAAAATTAACCATCATTTTAAGTCCTCTCTTTGCTAACAAATTACAACAGAGATCATGAGCTTATATGACCTTCAGCAAACCTTGGTAGAATAAAAGTTTTGTATTTAATGCTAATAACTCTAAAGACACGTTTATCTTCATAAAACCAACAAACTTGAACTAGTTTAAATACCAAATATATTCCATCTGGGTCCACTTAAAAGGCAGTCAATTTGCTCCCCATTGTCAATTTTTATTAGAGATGCTGCTGGGAAAATCTGAAGTGGGAAGTGGAAGTCCAGGGCTGTGCACTTTGCTCCTTGACAGTGAGGGTAGGAGGAGCCAATGGTGCCAGAGGCACCAAGGATGGTATAGGAACCAGGTATACCAGCTGCACCCAAGATGGTGCAGAAACAGGAGGATGGGGAGAGCAAAGCAGAAGAGGTGGGTGAGGTACCACCAGGAAGGCTGGAGGTGGATAAAAGCCCAGAGGGCAGAGTGAGGTCTCCTGGTCCTAAAGCTCATCAGCTTGGAGAGATGAAAAGACAGGGTTTGGGTTTGGTTTTGTTTTGTTTTGTTTTGTTTTGTTTTGTTTTGTTTTTTTCCACCAAGCAGTGGAATTAGGCGGTCCATGTCAGGCCAGAGAGGACAGGAAACTTCCTCAAAACAAAAGGTAACTGCTTAGGAATATTCCTTAAGGTCCCAGTCGTGAGGTGGACTAACCCACAGAGAGTTGGCTACACTTATCATAGCCATTAACCTGGGAAATGAATAAGGGAGAAGCTCCCACATATAAGAGTAACCTGGGTCTATTAGGAAGGAGGAACAGTGAGAGTCAGTGTCCTCCTCATTAGGGATGGTCTGTGTTTCCTCCAGCAATGTGGATTTATTCAGAGGAGGCCTGTTTAAGCAGTTATCATCCAGTATATCTGGAGAGTTTTCTAGCCTGGTTAGTGGCCAAACACTAGAGGCCCTTAAGTCGGGGTCCTGATTTAGAGCCATGAAGCCTAGATAAAGCGTACCTATTTACCTTGTTTCCTGCAGAAGAAATCTAATTCATAAATCACATTGAGGCTGTGCAGTGTTACAGAAAATCAGTCCTTTCTTAAATTTTGCAATCCGAATTGTTTTCATTGGGTTAAAAGGCATCCCAAAGGAGAGTCCTAGGGAACCGAAGAAGCAAGAACTCCCCCACCCCACTCCTAGATTGTGTCCCACATAGTATATGTCAGAGGTTCCTGGTGTCAAAGTGACCAGAGGTGTCCCTTGAGCAAAATTGCTATGATCACCACTCTGCCCTGCCGTAAAGGCCCTGTAGGAGGGATTGCTAGTATCCCCGTGCTTCCCCCATTGCATTCTGGACTATAAATGGGGGCCAGTGAATGGACCAAAATACCATGCCTTGTCATTCCATGAAGAACCCACCATTTTAACACAAGTAAAACACTAGAAAGTTTCACAAAGGGAAATTAGCCAATTTTATAATATAAGTAATTAGGAGACTTTGATGAAGAATAGTAAAGGTAGAAATCCATCATGGTCTAAATGACATCCAACATGTGTAGTCCTTACAGCCAACTTCCCTAGGAAATTGTCACCGATTGGGTTTTAATCCAATAAAGGATTGGTTTCAGCTGGCTCTGAGGGAGGTCTTATGACCAGAAATGGCTAGACCAGAAATGTGACATTAGGTCCATGAGGAGGGAACCTTACACAGGAGTCTTAAGATTGGCAGCCATCCTAGTGATTTAGGTGGCTGTCCTATGTCCAAGAAAGACAACTTTGTATAAGAATAGGAATAAAGAGAGGGCATCAAGTTTCTGAGTCTTATTACCATTCTGGCCAGGGTACTAGCTTCCAGCCAAAAGGCAAGGGTCTGTTCCTCCCTGTAGAATAGCTAAGGGCTACGCAGCCTGAGCGATTAACATGAAAGTGTTCCAGTAAGACCATACTCCTTGAATACCCTCTAAAATGAACCTAAAAAGAGAGAGAGTAACTCACCAAATTTGCACCAAAGCTGGAAGTCCAGGTGAAGGAAGATGCAGAATCCGTGTACAGGGCACCAAAAGTATGATGTGGGATCATTGAGCCTAATGGTCAAGAAAGAATTCTTGAGTTGTTTACTGTGTGCAAAGAGGTGTTTTTATTATAGCACAGGGACAGGACTCAAGGACAGAAAGAGCTGCACTTGGGATGGTGTGGAGCTAATTATATACTTAGGGGGCAGGGCTGAGGAGGGTAGAGATAACCTAAGTCTCCAACGGTATTTTTTTCATGCTAAAGAAGAGTGATAGGATCCTGGAGGTCTGGCTATTTTTAGTCTCTAGCAAAACATTAACATTAAGGTACTATGAATTCCTTGAGGAATGTCACACATATCCCACCTCTGGGAGCTAAGGGGAGAGAGTGTTAGCTTGTGCTTTGCCCTCATGATATTGACTTTACAAATATAAACAATCCCAGCAAACAACCAGAGTGAAAAGAGGGAATAAGGGTAAAAACATAGTACTTTATAACTTTTGCGTTGAACTGACCTGTGTTGGAAAAAGAATTACTTTTGAAACACTCTCCTAAAGTACAAATGCTGGGCAGCTCTGGTGGCTCAGCGGTTTAACGCCGCCTTCAGCCCAGGGCCTGATCTGGAGATCTGGGATCGAGTCCCACGTTGGGCTCCCTGTGTGGAGCCTGCTTCGCCCTCTGCCTGTGTCTCTGCCTCTCTCTCTGTCTCTCATGAATGAATAAATAAAATCTTAAAAAAAAAAAAGTACAAATGCTATTTGTATGTTATTTCAATCTGAAACTTTGAGATTAATATTGAATCAGTGATGTTATAGTTTTCCAGAGGAAAAAATAACCCAAGCTTTCATTACTTGCTAAAAGATCCCTAATGTAATAATCTCATTTTTAAACAAATCCCTATCCCAAAGTATTTGTAAATTACTATGTTTATTTTAATACACACAATTGAAGATAGTCTCCAAAATACCACTATCCAGCTTGTCATATATGTATCAAGAATCTTTATTGATACTCAACCATGAGATCCAATAATTCAATACCTAGGAACTTACCTGAAGAATAATTAATAATATTTGCAAAGATTTAAATAGGAAGATAATAAAAGGATGAGAACAAGACCCAAGGGCTCACAGAGCTGCACTGGGATTGTGAGGAGCAATTGATTTGATTATATACTTTTTAGTTGGGAGGGGACGGAAACAAAGTTTCCAAAAGGATTTTCACATGTTAAAGAAGACTTAAAGGATCCTGTAGGCTTAGCTATTGTCACACCAAAGTCTAGCAAGACATTAACATTAAGATTGGGAGTCCTTGGAGGAATGTCACACTCTGCTTGTCTCAAGTATTTGTCAGTGGGCTGCAAGTTAAAAGGTTATTTAATTTTATCTACCTTTTCTTTTGCCTTTGTTCTTCACATAATTTGCTATGTACCAGGCACTATTCCTAAATGTTTTAAGTATGTTTAAACTTTTCATTCTGAGGATAACTCAGTGAAGTGGTACTACTATTGTTATCCCACAGAAAAATTAAATCATTTGCTTAAGGTCACACAGCTGGGATGTCAAAGAGCCAAAATATTCATTAACACCTTGTTTATAGGACTAAAATACGGAAACAGTTTAAAATCAACAAAATTATGATATAACCATAGAATGGACTATCCTACAACCAAAATTTTGTTTTTTGGTTATTTAAAGAAACGAGAAAATTCTCATGTTTAAAAAATAGAAAAAAAAAACTATATATGTCCCAACTTTGTTAGGTAGATATGCACAAGAAAGAAGGGAAAATAATTTGGCCTGGCTCAGTCTAATATAGAAAATGTGGGGTTCAGAGCTAATAGGCAAGAAAGAATTCTTAACGAAGTCTTTAGTAGAAAAAGGTAGTTTTACTAAAGCACAAGACAGGACTTGTGGTCAGAAAGAGCTGCACTGGGGTTGTGATAGGTGATTGATTATATACTTTCAAGTTGGGAGGGGATTAGGGATAGTGTTAAGTCTCCAAGAATTTTAGAAGCAAGGTTTCCAGGACCTTGAGGGGGTAGCTATTGTTAGGAAAGGGTCATTCATTTCTGTCTAGTAAAACTCAGGTCCTGAGACCCTTCAGGTGTGTATCAGTGGCCATATGCTTGGAGGATGACTGCCAACATATATCTTTGGGGGTAGAGATAAGGGAAGTTTCCAAAGAAACTTTTTTTAGGGGAGGGAAGGAGAGAAGGAGAGATCAGGAGATAAACCCAAACTGGCTCTTATGCCCAGCACAGAGCCCAGGATGGGACTTGATCTCACAACCCCTGAGATCATGACCTGAGCTAAAATCAAGAATCACATGCTTAACCAACTGAGCCACCCAGGTGCCCCTCCAAAGGAATTTTTATATGTTAAAGAAGATTTACAAGATCCTGGGGTGCCTGGATAATGTTAAACTAAGATTGCCTTTTGCCCTTAGCAAAGAAAGTGCAACATCAAGGCATCTGAGGTCCCAGAGGAAGGTCACTCTGCCTATTTCAAGGACTTGTCACAGAGCTGTAGGCAGTAAAGAAATTTAATTTTTTCTTTTGCCTTACTTTCCCACATCAAGTAGAGCATCTACTTTTCGTTTCAGGGTGGTAATTTCAAGCCCCATATTGGGTGTAGAGATTACTTAAAAAAATAAAAATCAATAAAAGTGCTGGTCTTACCCACTATATTAAAAAAAATAAAGAGGGAAAATAATTTGTTACTAGTAGTTCTATCTTTGGGTGGTAGCATTACAGATGATTTTTATTTTCCCTTTCATATTCTATATCTTCTTAATTTTCTTTTTTTTCTTCTTAATTTTCTATGATAAACATGTATTACTTTAAAATTACTTAACAATATTAAAATATCCCACCTACTGGAATTTTAAGAAATAGCAAACAAACAAAGGCAGACAAAAAAGAGAGACAACCCAAAAAACAGACTCTCAACTGGAGAGCAGATGGTACCAGAGGGGAGGTGGGTGGGGGGAGGGGTGAAATAGCTGAAGAGGATTAAGATTATACTTACTTTGATGAGCACTGTGTAATATTTGGAATTGTTAAATCACTGTATTATACAACTGAAACGAATATAACACACTGTATGTTAAGTACACTAGAATTAAAAAAAAAAACCTTCCATCTACCAGTAGACTAGATTCTAAAAAATTTATCCATTTCTCCCCACACTTAAATATTAGAGAAATATGCATACTCCAGCTTGATATAAAATATATTAATGATGCTATTGCCAGCTGCTGTGGAAATTCTTTCTTATAACCTGACTTATTTAAAATTTGTTCTAATTCCTGTTTAGTTGTGTGGTTATATTAAAATTTACCTGAACACTCTCAATAATGGATAATAAACTGTGTGTTAATAACCTAAAAAAAATTGTTATAAGACTTGAGAATGACCTTATGAGTATTAAACATGAATGGTTGTTATTAATTCTAATTATCTTTTTTTTTTAATTCTAATTATCTTTAATTTATAACAATTTCATCATTGGTCACTTCTGTGAAGATTTCTGGGCTTCCTTAACCTTTCTGGGACTCTGCGATCCTGCTCTACCTTTATCCATGTCTGTCTCCTCATCTCCTCTTCTCCATCTGCACTCCCATTTCAGCACTTCACCTCTAATCCAAGTTAGCAGTAGGAATGAAGCATAAAACCAAGGAAGAAGGCTACAGGGAATCAGCAATATAATTTGAGTTGGAAATTTTTCTGAAAATAGACTAGCTGTGTGCAGATTTGCACAGATTGCTGCATTTATTAGACTGTGTGATATGCATCATTTTGAAATGGAAAAAAAGAAAAAGAAAAATGTTCAAAACTCAGGAACATTCTGTAAACAGCAATTTCCTCCCACTCCCTGAAATTATGATAGCAAAAACTCCAGGAAAGGAAAAAAAAATTTTTTTTTTTAAATTCTTGGATGACTTGGAAGTAGTCTTAAATCAATCCTTGTTAGCCATGACACAAGTGTAAATGAAGAAACATACATAAGAATGAAGTAGCTAGTAGCCAAGTGTTCTAGGTCTTAAGTTTTCAAAGAAGAAATGACCAGCATTTCTTCTAGCCACCTATTTTTTTTTCTCCAAAAATTATTTATTTGAGAGAGAGAGAGAGAACACGAGTGGGGGGCTGCAGAGGAAGGAGAACTAGACCCTATGCTGAGCAGGGAGCCTGATGCAAGCTCAGTTCCAGGACCCCGGGGATGCCTGGGTGACTCAGGATGTGATTCCAGGGGTCCTGGGATTGAGTCCCACACCGGGGTCCTCGTGGGGAACCTCTTTCTCCCTCTGCTTATGTCTCTGCCTCTCTCTGTGTATCAAATAGATGATAGATAGATAGATAGATAGATAGATAGATAGATAGATAGATAGATAGATAAATAAAATATTTAAAAAAAAATTCCAGGACCCCGGGATCATGACCCGAACCGAAGGCAGTTGCTTAACCAACTGAGCTATCCAGGTACCCCTCTAGCCACCTATTTCAAAGCAGACGATATTATTTCTGTGAAAGGGAGACTTCGGTTTTTTCTGACTTGTTTCTTGTTATCATGTATCTTGAAACCACCATCTCATGAAAATGTGTGACCCTGAGTTATGCTTTTGTTTGTTGAGGGTTTACATGTGTACAATAAAGTACAGTAATCATGAGTGGACAGCTTGATAAATATGTATGCTTAACTCCTTTGACACAAAGCTTCTATCTTTTTTTAGCTCTCAGGCTTGACAACCAATGTTGTGGACATTATTTTGGCTCATCACTTCGGTCAGGTAAGTGCCTATTCCAAGCCAGCTGTTTGTTGGCTTGCAGCAAAATCTTATTTACCTCAGGAAAGACGGGGTGCCATAGAGTTCACCGGATCCTAGTGGGTACCACTTCCAGGGCAGAGTATGATGCACGTGGCCCAGCAAAGGCCAGTCTTCAGGGAGAGACATTAGCTCAGTGCCACATGCCTCTGGCATTTGAAGAGATGAGGGAAGACAGGATCCCCTCCCCTGCCACCTGTCCCCTTCAGCAGCATGCCATCTGTTAATGTTTGATAACATCACATGCCTCACCAAACATCTTCAGAGCCATGATGAGGTCTGGGAAAGGCTTCACAAAAATAGAAATTTCAGAGAAAAAAGAAACCAAAAGAAACAAATGTCAGTGCTTAAAGAACCTTAGAATTTATCTTGCTCATTCTCATGTTTTACTGGTAAGAAAACTGAAGTCTGTAGAGGCAGTGAACAGTAATGGATAATTACTGGTTGGGAAAGGTAACCTCACTCCTCTTTTCAGAGGGAGGAGTGCATTGGATAGTAAGATTCTGAATGAGCTGATAAGTATCATATTTTTTGTAAGAGTTGGGGAAGGATTGCTGTTGATTCTTCTTTAAATGTTTGGTAGAATTTACAGCGACACCATCTGGGACAAAGCTTTTCTTTGTGTATACTAAAGAAAAGGTTACTAATTTAATGTCTTTACTTATTAAAGATTTATTCAAATTTTTCTATTCTTTGAGATGCTTTATTTTTTTTTTTTTTAGATAGTATGTGTCTTTCTAGGAATTTATCCATTTCATCTCAGTTACTTAATTTGTTGGTATAAATTACTTATGATACTCCTTTGTAATTCTTTTTATTTCTGTAAAGTTGAAAATATCTCCTCTTTCCTCCCCATTTTTTATTTTTTATTATTTTTTTAAGATTTTATTTATTTACTCATAAGAGACACACAGAGAGAGAGGTAGAGACCCAGGCAGAGGGAGAAGCAGGCTCCATGCAGGGAGCCCGACACTGAACCCAATCCCGGGTCTTCAGGATCACACCCTGGGCGGAAGGCAGGCGCTAAACTGCTGAGCCACCCGGCTGCCCTCCTCCCTATTTTAGTAATTTGAATCTTACCTCTTATTTTAGCCAACCTCTAGCCAACAAGTTGTTTTGGTTTTTTTTGTTTGTTTGTTTGTTTGTTTGTTTGTTTTTTTAAAGATTTTATTATTTATTCATGAGAGACACAGGGAGAGAAAGGCAGAGACACAAGCAGAGGGAGAAGCAAACTCCATGCAGGGAGTGGACATGGGACTCGATTCCGGGTCTGCAGGATCAAGCCCTGGGCCAAAGGTGGCGCTAAACCGCTGAGCTACCGGGGCTGCCCCAATTGTTTGGTTTTATTGGTTTTCTTTTCCTGTTCTTTTTAAAATTCTCTATTTCATTTATTTCCACTCCAATTATTATTTCCTTCTGCTTGCTTTAATTTTCCTGTTTTTCTAGTTGTTTTCTTTTTTTTTAAATCAGCTTTCCAATATGGAGCTCGAACTCATGACCCTCATATGAAGACCTGAGCCATGCAGATGCCCCTTCTTTTTCTAGTTTCTTAAGGTGGAAGGCTAGCTATGAATTAGAGATCTCTCTTCTTTTTTTCATATACACATTTACAGCTATAAATTTCCCTCTCAACATATGTTAGCTGCAGCCCATAAGTTCTGGCAGTTTCATTTATCTCAAAAGTATATTCTAATTTCCTAATGATTCCTTCTTTGACGCATTATTTAGTATTTTGTTCAGTTTCCCAGATTTCCTTCTGTTAATGATTTCTAATTTCATTCCATTGTGATCAGAGAATATATTTAATGTTTCATTCCTTTTTGAATGTCTTGAGATTTATTTTATATCCTAGCATATGATCCTATCATGTGGCCTATCTGTTCCATGAGCACATGACAAGGATGTGTATTCATTCTACTGCCATTAAGTGGAGTGTACTCTGGGTGTCTTGTCAGGTCTAGTGGTTTATGGTGTTCAGTTTTTCTATTTCATTGTGATCTTCTGGCTCATTATTCATCCATAAATGAAAGTGAGTTATTAAAATTATCACTTACTATTGTTGAATTTTTCTTTCTCCCTTCACTTCTGTTTGTTTTTGCTTTGTGTATCATGATTGCTTGTCTTCCTGATGTTATATTTTTATTTAACAGAACTTGGAACTAATCTTCTTTCATTAGCCCCATCTTTACCCTCTGCTTCCAGAGAGAACTGGTGCCTACAAATCTCGAGCCTTTTCAGGCTACATGGTACATGTTCACTGACTTCTTTCACTCTCCCCACTGCCAGCCTACCAGGCTTACTGAATCTGCTAAATGAATAATTACAGTCTTTCTAATGCTTTCTCACTTTCAAAATGTTATTGCTGTTGTTTTTTTTTCCTGTTGCCTTTGTCCTTCGTAGTTTATGACTTACAAAGAAGAAACTGCTATTCTTTTTATGATTTTTCTAGGAGTAAAATTGCATGTGTGGGTTTTTTAAAAAGATTTATTTATTTATTCATGAGAGACACAGAGAGAGAGAGAGAGAGAGAGAGAGAGAGAGAGAGGCAGAGACATAGGCAGAGGGAGAAGCAGGCTCTTTGCAGGAGCCTGATGTGGGACTCGATCCCGGATTCCAGGATCACGACCTGAGCTGAAGGCAGCCACCCAGACGTCCTGTAAAATTGTGTTTTAATCCAGCATCTTTAATTGGAAGTCTCAAACACTATGATCTTTTCACATGTGCTGCATAGAGTGGGTACTCTCCTAAAGACATAGCATGCTTAGTTCTTTTTTTGTTGTTGTTTTTAAAATTTTATTTATTTATTCATGAGAGACACACAGAGAGAGGCAGAGATACCGGCAGGGGGAAAAGCAGGTTTCCCATGGGGGAGCCTGATGTGGGACTCGATCCCAGGACCCGGGGATCGCAACCTGAGCCAAAGGCAGATGCTCAAAAAAAAAAAAAAAACAAACAAACAAAGGCAGATGCTCAACCACTGAGCCACCCAGGTGCCCCAGCATGCTTGGTTTTGACTGTAAACTTTAAAAACCAGTTCACAAAGTTTATGAAATTCTATGCTAAGTGCTGTGGAGGAGAGAAAAGTATATAAGATATATGGCCCTTATTCTCTGGGAGTTCACTCTGTATGGAGATATGCTATATAGAAATACTAATTGTAGCACAGGTAAAAAGAGACAAGTAATAAGCACTACCTTTCACTAAACACCTATGAATTTCAGGCAGACATTTTATGTATATTAATCAGTCTGATAATCTCATTATAGGAATTGTATTATTCCCACTTCACAGATAAAGAATGAACTGGTTTCCAGCTAATAACTTACGGAGGGAGAATATATGAAGCCAGATTTGTGCCTAGCTCTGAAGCTTTCCTTTCTCTACCCTGTCAGGGTACCTTAGGAGAGGGGCACCATGAGGGAGCTAGAGGAATTCAAGGGCAGGAGAAGTTTACTTCTTAATTTGGGGATCAGGGAAGGGCTTCAATGCAGAGGAGGTATCCCATCTGGGCCTTGAAGGATAAATAAAATTCAACATTTTAGGTTTCGGGAAGAAGAGGATCATTCTAGGAATGAGGAGTAGTTTGCTTAAAAACCAAGAGACCTTGCTTTCCATTTTGCTGTCAACCTAGAACTACTCTTAAAAAATAAAATCTTGGGATGCCTGGCTGGCTTAGTCGGAGTGTGCAACTCTTGATCCCAGGGTGTGAGTTTGAGCCCCATGTTGGGTATAGAGATCACTTAAATAAATAAACTTAAAAAAAAATTTAAGCAAGCAAATTTTGTATTGCTTCTAATATCTTGAAATGGAAATAAATAAGGTTTCGAAATATGAATAATCTCATCTTCACCCATAAGAAAAAATGACTATAGTGACATCCTCTTTTTTTATCTATCCAATTTGCAAAAATTTAAAAGAATGGCCATTTGTATTAGTAAGGTTGTGGATAAACAAGTGGTGTAAATAAACTACAGCTGCATATGTCCTGATAAGGAATGATCTCTACCATACTTTAAGGGGAGAAGCAAGGTATAGAACAGTATGTTTATGCTTTTTTTTTTTTTTTTTTTTTTTTTTTAGTGGGAAGGGGGAGGCAATTTGTATATATAACAGCTTTACCTAAGAAGTTGCATTAGTGGACAGCCCCAGTGGCGCAGCGGTTTAGCGCCGCCTGCGGCCCATGGTGTGATCCTGGAGACCTGGGATCGAGTCCCACGTCGGGCTCCCTGCTTGGAGCCCGCTTCTCCCTCTGCCTGTGTCTCTGCCTCTCTCTCTGTGTGTGTGTCTCTATGAATAAATAAATAAATCTTAAAAAAAAAAAAAAAAGTCCATGATCTTTTAAAAAAAAAAAAGTTGCATTAGTACTTAAACCAGTTGTACCCCTTTTACACCATTATCATTTTTTTCCCTCTTTTAGCTCAAACTTTGCTGTTCAGGTTCCTCTCCAGACCTTCAAGGGAGAGCTGGCTATGTATTTCATCTCTGATTACTCTGTGCTTCATTTATTATTTACTTCTCTTACTATAATTTCTTTAGCATTTACTGTATTTCCTCAGAGTGATTGTAGTGCCTTTAGTTTCAGGTAGACTCTGATCCATTTGGTCAGTTTCCATCTATTCTTGGCTGACTTCATCTATATGGTAGTAAGAATACAAACAGATACTCTCCTTATTTTATTTCTCTACATGGTTTGATGGTAACCTTTACACACTACCCTGGATTAACTGGCTCTCCTACTATCCCTGATCCATTTCTTTCCACCAAAGCAAATGTTTTCTGTTCTGCTTAAAACTGCTTGCCAAGTTTTGTGTGTGTGTGCATGCATGTGCGCACTTGTGTACAGGTGTACACTTATGTACATATGTATTTCCCACCTTCCATTTATTTTCCACTTTACAATTCATATAACTTTTATTTTATTTTAAATAAGTATTTTTTTTAATTTATTTATTCAGAGAGAGAGACTGAGAGGCAGAGACACAGGCAGAGGGAGAAGTGGGCTCCATGCAGGGAGCCCTACACAGGACTCGATCCTGGGTCTCCAGGATCAGACCCCGGGCTGCAGGCAGCTCTAAACCGCTGCGCCTCCAGGGATGCCCATAACTTTTATATCTAATCTTTAAAACAGCCTTGTCAGGGGTGCCTGGCTGCTTCAGTTGGTAGAGCATGCAACTCTTGATCTCAGAGTTGTAGGTTCAAGCCCCGCATTAGTCATAGAGTCTGTTTAAAAATAAATAGATAGAACAGCCTTTTTAGATATCTGGTTATTATCTTCATGTGTTATGAGGAATGACAGAACATGCAAAAAACACAAATAAGGAAACTAGAGTTCTGAATGGCTAAGTGACCTGAATTCCCCAGGTAGTACTTGAATCCAAGTCCAGTGCAGTTTGTGGGTGCTACAAGTAAGAAGGAAGTTCAGAGAAAATCTCTTAAGTTTTTACATTTGGCTTGGAGTTGGTGACCGGCCTTTGTCATAATAGATTCTTTGTGCCCTCATCCAACACAGAATATGGCATTGAACTAATCTACTATAGATAAACATTTCAACCACTCAGTCTACCAATACGAGAGTAGGCCCCAGGCTCTGCCTCATTTCCCATCATAAGCAGAGAGATTAGACTTTGGGCATTGAGAATGCAAACCAAACAACATAAATTTGTACTATAGCTCAGAAGTTTACCTGTGTCTCTTTTCAATTGTTCTAGGAAGAGTTGCAGGCCAACCTGGACCTGATTCAAACCTACAGACTGCATATTGCCCAAGATATCAATCAAGAAAACTTACAGCTCTTCCTGGGTTCTTACAACGGGTACAGTTGTTTTTTATTCCTCCACTTAAATATAAACTAGGTCTAAGAAGATAATAGACATTTGAAGGAGAGGGGAGGGTAAAATAAACTACTTCTTTGAGTGCTGTGTCATGAGATTGCTCTCATATTGTTACACCACAGTAAAAGAGGAAGGGCTATCAGACAGATAGGAAAGCAGCTTTCAAGGAAAATGAATGGGAGCACCTGGCTAGCTTAGTTGGTAGAGTGTGTGACTCTTGATTTTGGGGTCATGAGTTCAAGCCCCACATTAGGTGTAGAGCTTACTTTAAAAAAAAAAAAAAGAATGAACCAAAGGCCATTTAGGGCACATTGAAATACCAATTGTAGTTTTAAGATGTTTAGAGATTTAAAAAAGTACCTAAGTTACATGTACACACAAAAACATAGATGTAGGGCAGCCCGGGTGGCTCCGTGGCTTAGTGCCACCTTCAGCTCAGGGCCTGATCCTAGAGACCCGGGATCAAGTTCCACATCCGGCTCCCTGCATGGAGCTTGCTTCTCCCTCTGCCTGTGTCTCTACCTCTCTCTCTGTCTCTCTCTCTGTGTCTCATGAATAAATAAATAAAATCTTTAAAAAAAAACATACACGTAATATGAGGCAGGACAGAAAAATACGTGTAGAAGGGGCAAAGAATAGAAGTCCTAGGCCTTGATTCAGTTTCTCTTTGCTGACATCTTGTCATTGGGCAAAAGTAATACATGGACACTAGTAAATTCTCTTTTGTTTGTGTACATTCCAAAACCTGTCACGTCTCCCCCAGTCTCTGAAAGAGTCGGATTTTTATTTTGGGACCAGGTTCTCCAAGGTTAAAACATACTCCTGCTAGTTTTCTGAGTACATGGGAAAAGATTGAGAAAATTTGTCAGCCTGTAACTAACCCAAACTCACCCAGAGAGTTTGAACCTCCAACTCCTTTCTTTGTATAACAGAGCCTCCTCATTTTCGGTTGAAATCAGAAAGGTTTGGGAAGCCTGGGTGGCTCAGCAGTTGAGCACCTGCCTTTGGCTCAGGTCGTGATCCTGAAGTCCCAGGATCGGGCCCTTCATCGGGCTCCTTGCACGGAACCTGCTTCTCCCTCTGCCTATGTCTCTGTGTCTCTCATGAATATATATATCAGAAAGGTTTATTAAGTACTGCACTAAACTATGTTAGAGATTTTCCCCCAAAAAGTTCCCCTTCTTTGAAGGAATTTATTCCTATAAACTGGTTGGAAAATTAAACACCATAACTTGAGAGTTTCAGTAGCATTGCTATTGAGTTTTGAAGTTGCCTCTAAACTTCTGGCTGTTCCTGCCTCAAAACCCCTCAGGGCTGAGCCAGGAACCTCTTACCTGCTCGTACCACTCAGGATGCTCTGAAATGGTTACTCATGAACAAAGTGTAGAAGGGTCCCTTCCCTCATCAGGTGTGAAGGAAAGGTAGTTCCAAATTCCTTGATATATTTTGGTTTTCACAACCAGGAAATAATCTTGAGTTGCCATGACTTTACCTGAAAAGGGTATTGCTTCCTTTGTTTTCTAGACGCAGAGACCTAGAGATTGAAAGACCCTTGCTGGGCCAAAATGATAACAAATCGAAGACATTAAAGTAAGTCCCTCAGTTTCCCTAGTAAATTGCTAAGTATCTTTGCCTTTTATAAACTAATTCAGTATTTAGTGGAATATAGCTGCTATTTGCAGAATGTCATGTCTTATTTTGCCTTTCCCCAGGTGTTCTACTCTCTTGGTGGTAGGGGACAGTTCACCTGCAGTTGAGGCTGTGGTAAGTATGTCCTGATGTTGTGAAGATAAATAAGATTAAACATAATAAAGTGTATACAGCACACTGCTGAAATACTGGAAACAATTGATAAATAGTAGTTTTTGTTATTTCTGATTACATATATCAGGGTTTGCGCTTTATTATCCAGATTGGGAAATGAATTCCTCATCAACTACTAGATTTCATTAGAAGGGATCAGTATTACCTTTGATTGCATTATGTGGTGCAGTTCACTTTGTGGCAAGTACTATGACTGAACACCATTTGCTTATTGTCGGATTTCTGACAGCCCTTCATTCAGCCTTCTGCAGCCACCAGATACAGCCTGGAGCTGTATCAGGCTGGAAGGCTGCTAAGAGCCTATATGCTTTCCTCTGTCTCCTCCTCAAGTATATAATGCACTGGTAAAAATAAAACATGCTAATTGAAGAAAATATGAAAAAAATTTAAAATAGAAGGACAGGAGGAAACATCACAATCCTGTTACCCAAAGGTAAACTATTATTTTTCCTCTAACATACCCTGGGTGATATTAAACATGCAAGGTTTGGGGACCTGGTTACTGATAGGATTTTTGATAGCCTTTTTCCACTTTATAAAGTCAGTAAATCTGTATAATGTTTAGTTTTGTAAATGTACCTTTATTTAACCTCATTCTCCAGTTGATTATATCAGATTTTGCACCATTAATAATGTTGCTCTTGAACATCCATATTGAATTTTTTATCATTTCCCTGGGATAGATTTCTAGAAGTGGAATTAATGTGTCACAAATCATAAACCTTTGCAAAATTTTTGATAACATTTGCAAATTCCTTTCCAGAAAGGACATAGCAGTATGTTGGCACCAACAATGTATGAGAGAACCTGTTTCACAGCATCTTGTCCAACACTGGATTTTTAAATTTTATTAATAATTTAATAGATTAAAATGGTGTCCCACTGTTTTAATGTGAATTTTTTAATTACAAATGAAGTTGACAGTTTTTCATGTGTCTATTACTATTACAATTACTATTTCTATTAGTTTTTCCTACAGTATATGTAGTTTAAGTAGGTATCTGTGTGAGATTACGTTGTTTTCTTTAGCAGCCTTCACTTCTGCTCTTTTTAGAGAAAAAGGTTAGGGAGTAAGGCTTTTGGGAAAGGGAGTCTAGTAGCTAATCAGGGATGTAGCCATAGGTGAGAAGGCTTATGGGGCAGAGTAAGTGTAGATTGAGGTAGATGTGATGATATATTCATACCTCTCTGAATCATCCTGTAAAGCATTTTGTGTTTGCTATAACATAATGGGATGGCTTTAGCACAGAGGTAAATGACCCTCAAGTCCAAAAAAAAAAAATTTCCCCAAAGATGATAAAGTTATAGTGATGATCCCAATTCATCATGAAGGAGTTTTATAAAGCTCAGTCTTTTCTGGCTATAAAGATAGAGATACATGGTACAAAAATATCTATCAAAAACATTTCTGTAGGAGCACCCAATTGGTAGAGTGCGCGACCCGCAACCCTTGATCTCAGGGTCATGAGTTTGAGCTCTGCATTTGATATAGAGATTACTTTAAAAAAAACTTTCTTTTTTCTTCACAAACATATGACCTAAAACAGGAAAACATTGTTATTTTTAGAAAATACCCTTAATTAGAATTTTCTAATAATGCTGAGTTACTTGTATAAACTTGCATGGACTTAAAAACAAGATTTCCAGTTCTTTTTCATGACTAGATAGATTGGCCAATACAGAGAAGGTCTTGTTTTCTGATTTCCTCATCTTCAGCATTTATAGATAAGAACTTCAGGAGTCCCATCTGTATCTCAAAGTAGATGCTCTTCTAGACAGATTCTAGCTTGTGAGAGCTAGCATTTTATCCCAAAAATTGATAAGGATTAGAGGGTTGTCCATGCATAGAAGAGCAGGAAGGAACTCCTCAGGTTTTGGTCATTTTTGCTAACTATTCTTGCTCACTTATTCAGCCTCATTTTTTGAGCTTCTCCCTATTTGCTCAACACTTTGGGGGAATACAAAAAATAAATAAGACGGAGTCTCTGCATTTGGGGAGCTGGGTAAAGAGTAGACATGTCAAAAAAAAAACCCAACCATTGCATTTGGCTTACCAGATATGAAGACTTCTTACAGAGTTACAGAAATTACAAAGTGGTAAACCAAAGAAAGCATGATTTATAATATTAAATCCAGATGTGGAAGCTCATTCTTCCAGAAAATATTTGTTACATATCTACTATTCTAAGCACTGTTCTTTGGCAAGGATCCAGTTTTTAAATTCTGCAGTTTAGAGTTAATGATATTCTGTACTAAACTGGTACATTTGCTTATCACTGCCTGCATTGTCATTTGTGTAGAGCAAAAACTTTGGTTTGGTGATCCTCGCTTTTAGATCATCCCCTGATTATAGAAGAGTTTTGTATACCTGCCCATCAGCAATCCCCAGAGTTCAGCTGGATTACTGGTCCTTGCCTAGGTAATTTTAATAACTCCCTAACTGGCTCACTGCCTCTGTAGTCTGTCATACAGGCCACTGCTGGTTACTTTCCTAAAACAAATCCTTTTACCTCAGAAACCTTCTGTGGCTCCTTGCCTTCTGTGGTCAGCTCCAGTCTGCCTCCCAGACTTGCCTTGCAGTGCATCTTCACACCACACCTCTGTAACCCCATATGTGCCCTGTATATCCACTTCACTTCTCCTGGTTCTTTGCTTATGCTTTCCCCCGACTCTGGAAGCCTTCAAACACACACCTCTTCTTTTTACTGTGTCTCTTGAAATCCTGCTCATCCTTCTGTATTCAGCTTAGTTGTGAAATTTTGAAGTGATGTCAGCCTTGTATGTTTTTACCCTTGTAGATTCCACACTCTTAGCAGTGTTTTGTATGTGTATGCTTGGCAAGCATGCATAAAAGGAGAGATTTCATTGATTAAATTAGCTTCAAAACATTGCTGAACCTAGAGGTTATCTCCCTAAAACCTTTTCTTTGAGGTCCCTGCCTTCATGGGTATAAGAGTTTATGATACCAAAAATGTAAACACATAGGTTGTAATTCTTAATTATGATAACTGCTGTGAGAGGAAAAAAAAACGTAGTAGTCAGTATTTAGGTGGAATGGAGAAAGACCTTGAGTCAGAAAACAGGGTGTGTGGAATGGCATACCCATGGTATTAGGGGAGGGGGAAGGAGACTGGGGATTGAGCTTGATCAGGGCCATTTGTGCTGGGAAGCCATCAGAACCCCAGTGGGTAAGGGCCATGGTCCAGTTAACATTTTTAAAAAGCTAACTGGTCCCCAAGTTATGTAGCCAATAGGAGAAATTAGATTCAACATACAGTTCTTTAAATACTCATAGCAGATTGATAAAGTGAAATTAGCCAGACTTATAGATTTACTCAGAAATAGTCAGATATCAGGTACATCTTATTTTGTATTTTGGTAATTTCTCTGGCTGATTCAGCCATCTCCAAACCAAGCTGTTGATTTTAGAAGATCATTCTCATGCCAAGCTATTTATTTTTCTAGCAATTCATAAAATTGTTTTGTTGGTTTTTTTTTTTTCTTTTTTTAAGGTTGAATGCAACTCTCGCCTGAATCCCATAAATACAACTTTGCTAAAGGTAAGGTGCTTTCTTTCCTCGTTGCCAGTCAATTTGTGGGTAAATTATACATGGTTCAAATTATTCTATTTCTGAAATAGTTGCCCAGAATGAAGGAAAGCTGCTTTCTCTCTCTCGTTCCTTTTTTTTTTTTTTTAATTTCTTTTTCCTGAATGTATTTTCACTGTAGAAAATTGGAAAATAGGGACATCTGGGTGGCTTAGCGGTTGAGCATCTGCCCTTGGCTCAGGGCGTGATCCCAGAGTACCAGGATCGAGTCCTGCATTGGGCTCCCTGCATGGTGCCTGCTTCTCCCTCTGCCTGTGTCTCTGCCTCTCTTTCTCTCTCTCTGGCTCTCAGGAGTAAATAAATAAAATCTTTAAAAAAAAAGAAAAGAGGGATCCCTGGGTGGCGCAGTGGTTTAGCGCCTGCCTTTGGCCCAGGGTGCGATCCTGGAGACCCTGGATCGAATCCCACGTCGGGCTCCCGGTTCATGGAGCCTGCTTCTCCCTCTGCCTGTGTCTCTGCCTCTCTCTCTCTCTCTCTCTCTCACTGTGTGCCTATCATAAATAAATAAAATAAGAAAAAAATTAAAAAAAAAAATCTTGAGGAAAAAAAAAGTGTGTGTATAAACACACCAATTTGGGTTTAAAAAAAAAAAAAAGAAAAGAAAAGAAAATTGGAAAATAGAGAAAAAAATAAAGAATAAAATTAATGAAAATTACCCATAATCCTACCACCCCTACTACCACTCCTCTTTGGTGACAATATTGATGTCGTGGGGTACCTAGGTGGCTCAGTGGATTAAGCGTGCAACTCTTTGGGCATAGAGTCATGATCTCAGGGTTGTGAGATTGAGCCCCACTTTGGGCTCTGTGCTAAGCGTGGAGCCTGCTTGAGATTCTATCTCACCCTCTGCCCCTCTCTCCCCAAATCTGGACTCACTCTCCAAAAGAAAAAAAAAACGGTGTCTTTTTTCCTGTATACTTTTTCATTATTAAGGTCAGAATATTTACAGCCCTGTATCTGTTTTCCTCACCTTTTTTTTTTTTTTTTTTTTTTTAAAGATTTACGTATTTAGGGCAGCCCTGGTGGCGCAGCAGTTTAGCGCTGCCTGCAGCCCAGGGCGTGATCCTGGAGACCCTGGATCAAGTCCCTCGTCAGGCTCTCTGTATGGTGCCTGCTTCTCCCTCTGCCTCTCTCTCTGTCTCTATGAATAAATAAATAAAATCTTTAAAAAAAAAAAAAGATTTACGTATTTATTCATGAGAGACAGAGAGAGAGAGGCAGAGACACAGGTAGTGGGAGAAGCAGGCTCCCATAGGGAGCCCAATGCAGGACTCGATCCCGGATTGCAGGATCACACCCTGAGCCAAAGGCAGATAGATGCTCAACCGCTGAGCCATGCAGGTGTCCCCCTCCTCAACTTTTTAACATGAGCATTTTCCCATGTCATTATAAACTTCATTAGCATTACTTAATATCGTGAGAATTAAGATGAATGATAATTATTTACATGTTATGTCCCATTGTATTAATAAGAAAGCTTCCAGTAACATTCTAATGCTGAGGGTGGGTATATTTTCTTTCTCTTAGGGCAAATAGAGAGCAACTTTTATACTGAATGTCTAGTTGGTGTCAGGTTTCTCTCCCCCTTTTCATTATACCCCAGGCAAGAGTGTCAACCTTGCTTTTTCTACAGCCTGTAGTAAAATGTCCAGAGTTCTGACACCCTGATTTGAATATGGATTACTGTACTTAAATGCCAGATCTTATGTTTCCTGCTACTTTCTCAGCCTGAAGAACTCTGCTTTCTTCTCTTTCTCTTTGAAGTGCTTGAAAGGGAGGTGCTATCACCAGAAGCAGGCCAAAGTTCCTGGAAATAGAACGGGAGGTTAATGCTCTGAGGTGACAGAACACAAAATGTTCTGAGGTCCAGGTGGTTGATGAACTGGACCAAAACAGGGATGTTATTAGCATATGGTTTCAAATAGTTTTTCACTACAGATTTGAGTCAGTATTCTGAAAGCACAAAACCGAACTCTGTAGTAGCTATAGATGTAGTTATTTCTGGGCAGAAGGGCCTACCATAACAGCATAATTGAACTGACTCTCCAACTATTTGATAGGCATCAGACTTAGAAATAGTCTCTCCTAATATTCTCTTTCTCTCTGCATATGTTGTTTTATATCAGATTTTGGCTCCTAAGCTTCATGAAAATACAGCCTCTTCCAGTTAATTGTGTTTTATACTTCAATCAGGGTATATATTTGTTCCTGATATTATTTGTGAAATTTTAAGGGACTGTTCCATTGACCTCAAATTCCTGTGCTTGCTTTGGCATTCCCATGTGCTAAACAACAGTCCTCACCTCAAAGAAAGTTTTCATGCTAGCGAAGAGAAACAGTGGTTCAGGGCAGCCCCAGTGGCGCAGCGGTTTAGCGCCGCCTACAGCCCAGGGCGTGATCCTGGGGACCCTGGATTGAGTCCCACGTCAGGCTCTCTGTATTGATACCTGCTTCTCCTTCTGCCTGTGTCTCTGCCTCTCTCTCTCTCTATGAATAAATAAATAAAATATTTTTTAAAATCTTTAAAAAAAAGAGAAACAGTGGTTCATTTTTTGAGACAGAGAAAAAGCACGAGGAACTCTGGTGGGGCAGAGGGGGAGGGAGAAGGAGAATCTTTTTTTTTTTTTTTTTTTTGGTAGGTTTTCACTTATTCTTCCAAGTGAATTTTAGAATCATCTTGTCTAAATCCCTATAGACTCTTTTTGGATTTTTATTGGAGATGCATTAAAGAGATTTATTAGCTTGGAGAGAATTGACATCTTTACATTATTAGTTTTTCCCTCTAGGGGCTAAGTATGTTTTTCATTTATTTAAGCTTCCATCAAGTCCAAGAAGGAGAATCTTAAGCAGGGTCCAAGCTAGCTACATGGGGCTTAATCTCATAACCCCTGAGATCATGACCTGAGCCAAAACTAAAAGTTGAATGCTCAACCAATTGAGCCACCCAGGCGTGCATATATATATATATATATATATTTTTTTTTTTTTTTAAGATTTTATTTTATTTTATTTTATTCACGAGAGAAACAGAGAGAGAGGCAGGCTCCTCACAGGGAGCCCAATGCCGGATTCGATCCTGGGACTGAGATCAAGCCCTGAGCCAAAGGCAGATGCTCAACCACTGAGCCATCCAGGCGACCCATCTCCTATACCTTTTTTTAAAATTCCAGTCAGGGATCCCTGGGTGGCGCAGCGGTTTGGCGCCTGCCTTTGGCCCAGGGCGCGATCCTGGAGACCCGGGATCGAATCCCACGTCGGGCTCCCGGCGCATGGAGCCTGCTTCTCCCTCTGCCTGTGTCTCTGCCTCTCTCTCTTTCTCTCTGTATGACTATCATAAATAAATAAAAAAATTAAAAAAAAAAAATAAAATAAATAAAATAAAATTCCAGTCAGCCGGGACAGCCCCATTGGCCCAGTGGTTTAGCGCTGCCTTAGGCCTGGGTTGTGATCCTGGAGACCAGGGATCAAGTCCCACGTCAGGCTCCCTGCATGGAGCCTGCTTCTCCCTCTGCCCACCATCATGAATAAATAAATAAAATCTTTTTAAAAATAATAATAAAATTAATAAATGAGTCTTTAAAAAGGGGGGGGGAGGCGCTCCTTGGTGGCTCAGTCCATTAATGCATCTGCCGTCAGCTCAAGTCATGATCCCAGGGTCCTGGGATTGAGCCCTGTATTGGGCTCCCTGCTGAGCAGGGAGCCTTTTTCTCCCTCTCCTTCCCACTTGTGCTTTCTCTTGCTATCTCTGTCTCTCAAATAAACAAAATCTTGAATAAATGAAAAAATAAGAAATGTGACTATTTGGGGTCCAGTTAAGTGTCTGACTCTTGGTTTTGGCTATGGTCATGATCTCGGGGTTGTGGGATCTAGCCCCACATCAGGCTCTGAACTTTGTGCAGAATCTGCTCGGGACTCTCTTTTTCTGTACCCCTCCCTAAAATAGTTTTTTTTTTAAAAGAGGCTTAAAATTTCATTTATTTGACAGAGAGCGTATGCACATGCACAAGCAGGGGGACCAGGAGAAGGAGAAGCAGGTTCCCTGCTGAGCAGAGAGCCTAATGCAGGGCTCGATTCCAGGGCCCTGGGATCGTGAGCCAAAGGCAGACACTTAACCGACTGAGCCATGCAAGCGCACCTAAAATATATAAATCTTCAAAAAAAAAAAAAAACCCAACAATCTCTTAGGGCACCTGGGTGGCTTAGTCAAGCATCCAACTTTTGATTTCGGCTCAGGTCATGATCTCAGGGTTGTGAGATTGAGTCCTGCCCTGAGTGGAGTCTGCTTAAGATTCTCTCTCTCCTCTCTCTGCCCCTCCCCTCAACACCATTCTCTCTAAAAAGAGAGAGAGAAATGCAAATTCTTTATTCATTAAAGATTTATTTATTCATGAGAGACACAGAGAGAGAGAGGCAGAGGGAGAAAGAAGCAGGCTCCCTGTGGGGAGCTTGATACGGGACACGATCCCAGGACCCCAGGATTATGACCTAAGCCAAAGACAGACACTGAACCACTGAGCCACCTAGGTGTCCCGAGAAATGCAAATTTTAAATCAGAATTTCAAGGGCAGAAACCAAAGAATCTGAGTTTTAACAAGTTAGGTAATTACAATGTCTACTTACAAAACACTATTCTAGAAATCCTTGCACAGGTGAGAATAACCAGCTGTAAATATTTATGAGTGAGAGACAGCCTTACCAAATCCAGCTTTGAGAGGAAAGTAGCTGACCAAGTGAGTTGGCTAAATTCAGCATCACCATCTGATTGGAGAAATTCCCTGAGGTGTAGAATGAAGATAATATAGGGCTCAAAGGGAACTTAGGAAGCATGGAACCCTGAGAAGTTAGGGTCATGCTGTTTGAGGACCCTGAAAGTAACATTCTTCAGTTGGGGGCAGAACCCTAGTTGAAGATGGTGGTTAACTTCATTGTCACCCCTAATGGAGGATTCCCAGTCTGGGCTTGAAGGCCAGGCTCTGCATCTTACTGATTAATAAGTATTTAATAATCTTTTCAGATTTACACCCCAAGTTATTGCTAGGATGTTTTTATATAAGGGTGCATTAAGGAAATGTACACTTGGTTGCAGTTACACATTAAGTTTAGGAACCTAAAATTCAATCCTGTTCTGTTTGAAAGGACTCATGGATTTTCAGAGTATGTCCCCTAAGTGTAAATACCAGGTGACTTACATATTTTTCCTCTTTTAGATGGCGGACTGTGGTGGACTGCCCCAAGTTGTACAGGTAAGGAGGGAGTTTGTTTTTTTCTTTTTTTTAAAACACTCATTTGATTCTACCACTTTGCCTGTACAAAGATTAATACCTTCTTATTTTGTCTCCTAGCCTGGAAAGCTCACCGAGGCCTTCAAGTACTTTTTGCAAGGAATGGGCTACAGTGAGTAGGATAAAACTTTCTAGCAAAACTCTAAGGATAATGGGATCATTTTGACATCTGGGGAGCCCACGTTTCTCAGGGCATAACCTCTGTGCTAGCCAGCCTGCAGTCAAGTAGAAACCAAAACGTTTATGGAGCATTCATGTGTGCATATATGTAAGGTGAGCTAATTCATATTAAGCACTTACCTTGTGCCAGGCATTCTGTGTAACCTTAAGAGGTAAGTTCTGTTATTAGTCCCATTTTCTAGAAGAAGAAACTGAAGCTCAAGAAGAGGCTAAGCACATTTCCAGGTAACAATTCACTTGTAGAACCCTACCAGTCTGATTCCAGAGCCCCCGTTTTTAGGCACTGAGGCTTAGGCTTTCCTAAGGTTCTGAACCTGAAATTATGATTTGCTTTTGAACTCAGCTGGTAATGAATCCTGGCCTAGAGAAACACAATGGAGACTTCAGAATAAAGGGTAGTGCCCTCAGTTACATCTGCCCCGCCACAGAAAATGAACTTCTAGAGTAGTTTAGAGGGAGTCCAAGGATGTGTCCATATCGTGTGCCACTGTCCTGGTCTCTTGTATTGTAAGACCCCTAAGCTTTCTCATTTGTCACAGACTATCCACACTTGCTCCTTCCTTGGAATTTTTAAGAAGAAAAACTCTTGAACCCAGGTACAGAGCTCTTTACCCAGTAGGGTGTTTTTTTTGTTTTGTTTTGTTTTTTTCCCTGTCTTTGGTGTAAATGTGAAAAATGACCTTTGAACAGCTGCCTGGGCAGCAACTGACCCCTGGGTACAGCCTTGTGCCTGGCAGGCAGACTGTGTATGTCTCGTCTAGAGCGGCTGTGTCATCCCCATCTGTGAGCCACTACCAGCCGAGCCCACACCCACGTCTCTCTGGCTCACTGGGAGGAGAAGTCCCTCCCCTAGCCAGTTCTCATCCCTTTCCTAGGAGACAGCTGATCTTTCAGTCCATTTCTGATCCAAAACAGATGGCTGTTTATAGTAGAGGGGAAAACAGTTGCCCTCAACTAGTTGAGAAAAGTAACATCTGAGATGCTAATAAAACATCAATCAGCCTCACCTCTCTGAGACCTTAAAATAAAACTTCATCCCCGGCTTAGAATATTCTGACAGTGTTTACTAGGCAGCCGAGGTTGCCACTTGGCACTCTTGGGTCACTAACCTGCCTTTTCCTGTGTCCATCCTGCTTCCAGTCCCGTATGTGCAGCTCAGTCACCTGAGCACCGAGCCAGGTACATTCCTCTGTGCTGGCCCCGCCCCTGCCTCCCAGCCACGCTCTCCTGGCTGCATTGGCTGCCTGCAGCATGTCCGCGGTTTTCCTGTGCAGTGAGAGCCCGATAGAACGTGGCTCATTGTGCCCTAAGAGGGTTAGCCTGCAGGTCCAGCCCTGGTTCCCCAGGAAGAAAAGAGCGGGTTGTAATAGCCAGGCTTCCTCTTATCATCCAAATCCAGGGTCACAGCAGTAGCTGAAATTTTGTAGGCAGAACCCCTCTTCTTACTGATCCTGGCATGAACCCCAGACACAGGAGTCGAAGGGCAGCCTTGCTTCTAAATAGGAGTGTCAGAGCCTGTGCCTAGAAAACTCAGCAGTTAACAGGTGATGGCATCTTTTGATCCCAGCATTGAAATGACAGCTTGGGGAGTGGCCGGTGCCTCAGGAAGATAGGCAGGGAGGTTATGCCAGGTAAGACCATGTCCTGGCCAACCTGGAAGGACTTTGAGGTCAAAGCACTGGTAGGACAGTAGTCTGAGTGAAACACCCCCTGCCCAGAACCTTTCCCTTGCAGGCACCCTGTACCTTGCTGCCTGCATAGAGGTCAGCACCGGGCTCACCTGCCCTCCCCTGTACCCACACTTTTGTATATGTCTCCTCCCCAGGTAGCAAAGGTAGCCTGTGGACACGGATGGTAGTCTTGTTGTATCGGGCTTGCACTGTGTTTGTGAAACACTTTCATACTTGTGTGGTTCGTCTTTCTTTTGGTTTAGTCTTGCATGCACTGCAGGTTTTGGTTACCTATTTGGTTTCCCAAAGCCTTTCTCCTAATCACTGTATGAATGGCGTGGGCATAGCTAAGAGGCTATACTCTGGACTTAGGTTTCCCCATATTCTTCTATGGACTAGAATCAGCCAAGATTCCAACCAGATCCAGAAGATTAAAGCAGCCTTGCATATAGCCATTTACCTAAGCAAATAATGCAAAGTGGAGATGGCTATGTCTTGTCCTGGATCTCACCTTAAATGAGTTGGGAAAGCTAAACAAAGCCTTTGGTAAAATATCTGGATTAACTAATCTTAGCCAGGGTACCATCTTCTAGTCTTCTTGGTTCTTTCTTACAGTACCATCTGCCAGCATGACCCGGCTCGCCCGATCACGAACCCACTCAACCTCGAGTAGCATCGGCTCTGGAGAAAGTGCCTTCAGCCGATCTGTCACCAGCAATCAGTCAGATGGAACTCAAGAATCCTCTGAGTCCCCAGATGTTGTGGATAGACACCAGACCATGGAGGTGTCCTGTTAAGCAGATGCTCCTCCCCTGGACCATGCAAGTCCACCCTCTTTCAACCAGCCACTCCATAATATAACATTTCATCCAGCAAACTGGCATTTATCTTTAACTCCTGCATGGCCACTGACACTCTCTGGTATCCTGGATTTATCATTCTCACTGCCTGCCCACCCTCCTTTTTGTATGTACCAAGGACCACTTCCTTACCATTACTGTAACATTCTAGCATCTTTATCTGATCAGATTTCCATATCTTCTCTTGCCAGCTTTTCCTCGTGCTTTCCCAACTACGTATCTGACAAGATTCTTTGATCCTGATGTATGTGTGTGAGCACGCGTGTCTGTGTTTGTGTGTGCATAGTTCTGTGATTTTAGATGTGCTTTCTTGTAGAGCTTCTGCAAAGAAAACCCAGAAAACTAAAAAACAAAGGGGAACTTTTTTTTCATTTTCAATGGTATTTTTAAGGGAAATATACAGAACAGGTTTCTAGGTTGGGTAGGCCACTGCATTCTCTTTTGGTTCCAAATTGGTCAACAAGATTTGCAAAGTAACTTCAGCAGCTCTGAGGAATGTGGAAGATCATGCTTACTGTTGATTGTGACCAATAGAAAGGAGCCTGTTACATAGAGAGGCAGGTAGGGTGACCAGCCACCTCCTTCTGTCCAAATGCATTCACATATGTTATTCTGTAAATAAAAGGGAGGGATATATTCTTTTAGAAGCCCATAAATGATGAGGTTCTGATGCAACATGAAGTTTTTCCTAAGAAGTGAATGTGGCTTCATCACAGCACAGGAAAGTGGAAAACAAAATGTCAGACCTCTGCTCTGCCAGAGCAGAACTGCTGTCACTGCAGCGTCTTATCTTACCAGATAGCCACTAGAAGTGCCTCCTGGGTCTGTGATGAAGAGTGTTTCTCCACCCCTCAATCCTCTGAAAAAGGAGAGGTATGGCCTGAAAATTAATGTACATAGGAACCAGCTAGAGGAAGAGGTACAGACCTTAACAGAATGTCATGCATCACAGGCATAGCCTTGACTTCAGTTGCTTTGTAAGTGAAATTGGTACAGAACCCATTTCTCAGAAAGATTCCTGACAGTTCTTAAAGAAAAGAGTGAAGGGGCCAGTCTATAAAGGCAGCATGTGCAGGTACAATTGGTGTTTAGTGGACTGCTGTGTGAGGGGCTGCAGCCAGCCAGAGTATTGCTGGGAGGAGGATGATACCAGCCACCACATAGCAAGGGCCCATCTCTTAAGGGCATCATATGTAAGCTCAGGGTTCCACAGTTCCGAATCTTAGGGAGGGGCTTTTCAGACATAGTATTCGCTTTCTGCTGAGATAGGGAATGCGTCACTCTGCCAGAGTACAACTTTTTACAGATTATTAAATAAAGCTGTATATGTCTCATTGTTACCTGATTGCTGGTGTTATTTCTCTCAAGCCATGAACTGGGGCTCGGGGTGGAACCAAGTTACTGTATATGGGCCTCGTACTGGGCATTTTCACATACTTGGTCATTATCTCACCCAAGAAGAAATTAAGACTCCATATAAATAATTTGCCCAAGGTCATACCAATAAACCCATCTAAGATTGAACTCCAAATCCATTAGATACATCTCTATTCCCCTCAAGCCAAAAATCATGAGAAAACAGATCATGCAGTTTCTGACAAAGGAGGAAAGCTAAGGTCTTGGAAGGATGTTCCACATTTCAGCTCTGCCATCTGTGTAGGGTTGCTGGGTCCCACTGTAATGTAGTAATCTGCAACCAGTTGCCTGGGTTCCTCAAACAGACCAGACTCAGTTTCTCCAGAAATGGCTGTCTTTGTACCCACCAATGATATCAGGAGGCCACCACCTTGGGTCAATTTTGAATGCTCCAGGGGCTACTGCTACTATTTGTACCTCAAGGTTGCTGTGTCTCTGGAGCTACTTGTAAAATGACATGGACCCTGCTCATTCTGAGAAAGGAGATGAAGCAAATGCACAGGACAGGTATAGGTCACCAAGTTGAGTTCCAGACAATACATCATAATAGTTCTTGAGCTGTAAGTGATTGATGGTCACAGTTGCTCTTAAAACCCACATCAATCCAGCCACCATGGCTATATCTGACATGGCTGGTCACCTGTTTTCCCGCTGTAGCCTTGTGCCTAGAGTCCGTCCCCTCCTAACTACACCAGACTGGTCCATACCATACTTTATCTCTTAATTTTCATTTCCTTTCTCCCTGTTCAGTCTAAACACACTTGGGTGTCTGCCTTATGAGATTCAAGGAAGTGGCCAGGTAGACTCTACAAGACCATTGTGTAAAGCTTTTCCTTTTAAATCATCTTACCCAGTTCTCATGGCACCCCCACAAAGTGGTCAGGTCTGTTTTACAGACAAGGAATAGTTGAGAGTTAAGTGTTTGGGTCAAGGTCACCTATCCTGAAAAATTTCCCAGTTCTTCCAAAATCAATGCATTTTCTTTTTCTTTTCTTTTTTTTTTTTTTTTTCAAGATGTATTTATTCGGGGACGCCTGGGTGGTTCAGCAGTTGAGCATCTGCCTTTGGCTCAGGGAGTGATCCTGGAGTGCCAGGATCAAGTCTCACATTGGGCTTCCTACATGGAGCCTGCTTCTCCCTCTGCCTGTGTCTCTGCCTCTCCCTCTCAGTCTCTGTCTCAAATAAACAAACAAATAAAATCTTAAAAAAAAAAAAAAAAAAGATGTATTTATTCAGGCAGCCTGGGTGGCTCAGCGGTTTGGTGCTGCCTTCAGCCCAGGGCGTGATCCTGGGACCCGGGATCGAGTCCCACGTCAGGTTCCCTGCATGGAGCCTGCTACTCCCTCTGCCTGTGTCTCTGCCTCTCTCTCTGTCTTTCTGTGTCTCTCATGAATAAATAAATAAAATCTTAAAAAAAAAAAAAAGATGTATTTATTCATGAGAGACACAGAGACATAGGCAGAGGGAGAGGCAGGTTCCCTATGGGGAGCCCGATGTGGGACTCCATCCCAGGACCCCAGGATCACGACCTGAGCCAAAGGTAGATGCTCAACCACTGAGCCACCCAGGTGCCCTCAATGCATTTTCATATTCAGCCTTTTATTGAGCATCTACCATAGCCTGGGAGCTATTTGCATCTTCATATATGTTTCCTAATAATGGTCCAGTGAAGTACATGCTAGTCCCATTTTGTGGATGAGAAACTGGCCTAAAGGTAACTACAAATGGTCACAAAACTAATAAGCAGCAGATCTGGGTAAACTAATTCTCAGGTGTCTCCTTTGACCTCACCTTGAGGCCAGTCTGAAAGTCTTTCCTGTCAGATAAGAAAGTAGACAAAGTGGTTTGCAGACAGGAGCAGGAAGGTGGACCTGTGCTCATTCCCCTCCCTGCTGTGGGGATACATCCTTGAGTGGCATCACCCATTCTAATATCCTGATTAGGAACTTTCTTGGGCAGCCCCGGTGGCACAGCGGATTAGCGCCGCCTGCAGCCTGGGGTGTGATCCTGGAGACCCGGGATCCAGTCCCATGTCAGGCTTCCTGCATGGAGCCTGCTTCTCCCTCTGCCTGTGTCTCTGCCTCTCTCTCTCTGAATAAATAAATAAAAAATCTTTAAAAAAAAAAAAAAAAACTTTCTTACACAGGATGTGTTTCCACTCTGGCTCCTCCCAGCTTTTCACACCAAGTGCCCATGGAGTTAAGTCTCAAACCAACCTTCCCTGAGACAAAGGGAGAACCTGAGCTGAAGTGTGCCCTAGCTGGCAGGGCCCCAGTAAAAGCTTCATAGCCTGAACTGGACTCAGGAGCTGTTTCAGGGTCATTTTGTGTTAAAAGGCATGTCTCAAGAGTGCCTGGGTGACCCAGTCAAGTGTCTGTCTTCAGCTCAGGTCATGAACCTGTGGTCTTGGGATGGAGCCCTGTGTCAGGTTCCCTGCTCAGCGGGCAGAGGGAGTCTTCTCCCTCTCTCATGGCCCCTCCCCCTCGTGAGATTGCGCTCTTTCTCTCTAATCAATTTTTTTTTAAGATTTTATTTATTCGAGAGAGAGGCAGAGATACAGGCAGAGGGAGAACCAGGCACCATGCAGGGAGCCCGACGTGGGACTTGATCATGGGTCTCCAGATCACGCTCTGGGCCAAAGAGGGTGCTAAACCGCTGAGCCCCCCGGGCTGCCCTAATAATTGAAATCTTAAAAAAAAAAAAAAAAAAAAAAAATCATGTCTCCAGGAATACTAAGCCCCCAATGGAAAGGCAGAAGTAGGTGTAGTTATTTCTATTTTAATGAGATAGGGGTTTTATTTAAGTTTTAATGACTTAAGGTAAAACATCAGTCAAAGGCAATTCTAGGGACACCTGGGTGGCTCAGTGGTTGAGCGTCTGCTCAGGCAGTGATCCTGGGGTCCTGGGATATGACTTCTGCATCAGGCTACCTGCAGGGGGCCTGCTTCTCCCTCTGCCCGTGTCTCCGCCTCTCTCTCCTTCATGGATAAATAATTTTTTTAAGGCAATTCTGTCAGAAATTTCTTTATCCTACCTGAGTGATTCTCCAGTTTGGGCTGTGCATCAGAACACAGAAAGCAATTGCTGGCCACAGCTATGTAGTTTCTGATCTAGTAGATCTGAGATGGGGCCCAAGAATTTGCCTAACAAACTCCCAGATGATGCTGAGGCTACTGGCCTGAGACCACACTTGGAGAACCACTATCCAGGTCTTGTTACTCAAAGTGCATGGACCAGCAATATGGGTATTGCCTGGGTGGCATTAGCAATTCAGTCCTCAATCCCCACCCCAGACCCACCAAACTAGAACTTGCTATTTAACAAGATCCCTAAGGGATACCTATACACATTAAAGATTGGGACACATCAATCCAAGGCTGTGCTTCCCCCGAAACCAGTTAAGTGCATCTCTTGGAGTATATAAAGTTCAGATTCCTCGGCTTCCCTCTGGTGACTTAGATTCAGAAAATGGAGGAGCAGCCCAGGAATCTGATACCAAAAGAACCTCAGGTGATTATAATAGTCAGGTAAGCTTAGGAAACCCCTCATTTACCTCAGTTCTGTGTTCCTCAGGCAAGACCAAGCCACAAAGCCAGAGAAAAAACTCTAGGATAATGACAAGGCAGCTGCTTCTCTTTTAGAAACAGGAACTTGGGGAAGGTGGCTCCTTGATGGTCTGTGATGCCGTCAGAGGAAATGGGTGGTTGTGAGAACCACAGAACCTGCAGATGTGAGCCGGGAGCCCCAAGGACCCTATGACAGAGCTCAAAGAACCCCAGGCATTCTTCCCTGGCCGGCTGTGCTTGGGAGGGCTGTCCAATGCCGGGGTCCCTAAGGAGCACCAGTCTCCTGTCCCATTGCAGGTCTACAAACTGCTGACCACAACAGATGGCAGAGCTACCCAAAGCGATACCAAGAGCATCTCCCTGAAGAGCCTTCCAGGCTGAGAGGATTCTGGGTATCCTAGGACTAAGGACTTTGACAGATGTCCAGAAGGGCCCTCCAAAGCCCTAACCTCTCCAGCCAAAGTATGCATCTAAGCTGAGGCCCTGCCCCAAGCTTTGATGACAGGAAACCAGTAAGTACGCTTGCTTTTGTTTTCTGATGGCCCTGGGACTGAAGACAGATGGTCCCCTCAGAGGCTGGGAGTGGGCTTTACAGTGGGTGGAGGTATACATTCCAGGAAAAGAAGTTCTGTTAAGGATGTAAGGGGGTAGTTTTTAGGGTCCCCAAAGGAACCCAGGCTTCCCCATTACTCCTTTGACTGCTGGGCCCCCCCACCCTGCCCACCAGAGAATTACATTGTATCCTCCAGCTTGTTTTCATGCCCATTCTGGTCCCATCTCCATCATCTCAATCACCAATGTGCTGTATGACTTTGGAGCCCCCTCTGGGTTACAGCCTTCCAATGTCATCTCTGAAGGCATTTTCTACTATAGTATCGACAGTTCCTCTCACAAGGGTGATGTTTCTCAGTAGAGAGACAGATCTCCCTTTAGCTCAATCCAAATTCATCACTCTTACCTCCACCACTGAGAAATACCTTCAGAAGCACAAAAACACAAAAGACATGGATTGTAGACCCAACTCTGCACTAACCAGCTGTGTGAGAGTGAGCACGAGGTTACCCTCTCTGAGCTCTGATCATTGTAAGTGAATGGGTTTCAAAGCTGCTGATCTGTCAAAGGATCAAGTGAAAAAGATTAAAAAACGGTAGGCAGTGTGCTAGTCTCAGCAGCTTTTACTCTTTCCTTCCACCCACTGGCCTGGGCCCCCTAGAAAGTGCATAGCACACAGTAAATTGTTTAAATACGCATGTAATTAATAATTCAATTCTCTTTGAAGTTTTGGCCACACTTCCTCCTAAGCCTGCGTACCCTGAGGTCTTCATTTCACCCCCAGGAAGCTGCTTGGCCAGATGAAGGGAGCTGGCGAGGTCAGGGAAGGAAGGGGTGCTTCCCAGCTCCACCTGCTGTAGGAAGAAGTCTTTGGGTTTAGTGCAATTGGTGATTGTGGTAACTTTGTGTTGCTGAAGGAGGGGAAAGGAAACTAAACTTTACTAAACACCCACTTTACACCAGCTCCCTGACTTCTCTCCACTACCCAGTGGAGTTGGTACTATCCCCGTTTCAAATACAAGACCAAGGTTATGTGCTTTGTGTAAGGAGGTCACACAACTGGAACCTAGTTGGTCTGAATTAATCACTCATGCTACCCAGGAGAGATCTCTCCCTAAGATTCTCTGGACTCATGTCCACACAGTTAAGCATAGAGCTTATATCTGATACCCAAGAGGAAAGGAAAGGCTGAGGAGTAGCAGGAATTTCGAAAATCTGATGTGCAGGGGAGCCCTAGCAGTGAGGGCATTAAATACCTCAGGAAGCAGCAGTACCATCTCAGCCTGCCAAAGCTTCAGGATCCCAAAGTCTGAGCAGGAAATGGCTGCCAGGAGCCATTTCCTAAAAAGGGGCCCATTTTGTATTAAGGAGTTCCATCCCCACAAGTATAGAACTCTCCATGATAATGACAGAAACCCATACTTACTCAAGCATGGTGAAGGGTTCAAAGGCAAGGCCAGAGCCTGCTATATCACTGTCATTCCATGAGATCCTCCAGGGAACCAAGCTGGTATGTATATGAAACTATCTGAAAGAACAAAACCACTTCCCTGAAACACTTTAATAAAATGTTTAAAAAATTACCATTACCCTGAAACCTGGGAGTTAAAATTATTCTAAGGATAAGACACTTGTCCAAAGAGCTAATAATCATTTTGTCCATTTAGTTAATATGTGTTGAACATCTTTTATGGGCCAGGTGCCTCATGAAATGTTGAGGAAACAGAAACAGAAAAAGAGGTCTTGGTCCTCATTGAGCTGTGGAATAATGGCAAATTAAACACTCTAATAGGGGATCCCTGGGTGGCGCAGCAGTTTAGCGCCTTCCTTCGGCCCGGGGCATGATCCTGGAGTCCCGGGATCGAGACCCGCATCGGGTTCCCTGCATGGAGCCTGCTTCTCCCTCTGCCTGTGTCTCTGCCTCCCTATCTCTGTGTCTCTCATGAATAAATAAATAAAATCTTAAAAAAATAATAAACACTCTAATAAATGAATAGTTAAAACTTGGGAAGGGGTTGCGCCTGGCTGGCTCAGTAATCAGTAGAGTATGGGACACTGGATCATAGGGTTGTGAGTTCGAGCCCCATGTTGGGTGTAGAGATTAGTTAAAAACAAGATTAAAACAAAGAAACAAACAACCTGGGAAAGAATGAACAGGAAGATGAGAAAGAGAAAAGGGGAAGGCTCTCAGGAGCAGCCTCCGGTGAAGCGACATTCAGAACACAATAAAGGAAAAGTGGGCCCTGGCCAGGCTTCTCACATGTCCTATCTTTAAGACCCATATGTAGGTATTGTTATCCCCATTTTTCAGATGAGGAAATGGAGGCAAAGAGCAGGGAAATGGTTCGACAGCCAATCCCTCCAAAGCCTTGCAAGTCATCACTGTGGTATACAGTCTCCCAGTCATCTTAATTTGCCCTGTGACACCAGTCACAGTGTGCTTAGTGTCACCTTAGCTTATTATGATACCAGCTCCCAAGCCTCCTCAGATCCCCCTTGCCGGGCAGCCTGGGTGGCTCAGTGGTTTAGCGCCTGCCTTCGGCCTAGGGCGTGATCCTGGAGTCCTGGGATTGAGTCCCACTTCTCCCTGCATGGAGCCTGCTTCTCCCTCTGCCTATATATATGCCTATACCTCTGCCTCTCTCTCTCTCTCTTTCTCTCTCTCTCTCTCTGTGTCTCTCATGAATAAATAAAATCTTAAGAAAAAAAAATTCCCCTTGCCTACCTTTAACCCTAGCCATGGGTCCTGTCATTGTCCCCAGCCTATGTGATCCCAGGTCAGGAGATGGTTCTGAGTGGGTTATAGGAATGATTCCTGAGGGCTGGGGGATTCAGAGAAATATTCCTAGGGAGGGGGGGTTCCAGACCTCCCACCCCCTCCATCCTGACAGTCCCACACGGGAAAGGGCAGTCCAGCCAGTAGGAGGGATACCACACGATTAAAGGCCCAGAAACAAGAAGAGCATGGCTGCAGCATGGGAAAGGGCAGCCCACTAGAGAAAACAGAGTCCAGTTGCAGAGAAGAGAGCTTCCAGAGTCTGGTGGAGGAGCTGGAGCCTGCTGAGAGAGGGATTGTTCACTCTGGTCAGCAGGGCTGAGCTGGGGAGGGAGAAAGTGTCTGGGGACCAGGGTCTCTGTGTCCATCACAGCATCTCTTTCAGATTTCTCTAGGCCATGTACTTCTGCGTGTTCTGCTGAGGAACAATGGGAGGTCAGCTCAGCCGAGGGAAAACCCTGCCAAGCCCAAGCTCGAGGCCCTCTGTCCAAGAACTGGACCCTGTGCCCATGCAAGCAGGTAGGCTTCCCAGACCCAGTAATGCTGCGGGGCCCCAGACATCACTCACTGCCTCTTCCTGACAAGGCAGTCCAGCTCGGCTTCAAGTATCAATGAGTTCCTGCTGTATACCAGGCCCTTCCCTGTGAACCATATGGCAGGGTTCCTGCTCTGGAGGAGTTAACATTTCAGCAGTCAGAATGTTAAACAAGGGCAGCCCAGGTGGCTCAGTGGTTTAGCACCGCCCAGGGTCTGATCCTGTAGTCCCCGGATCGAGTCCCATGTCAGGCTCCCTGCATGGAGCCTGCTTCTCTCTCTACCCATGTCTCTGCCTCTCTCTCTCAATCTCTCTCTCTGTGTCTCTCATGAATAAAATCTTAAAAAAAAAAAAAAAAGAAGTTAAACAATCAGGTAAGCTAGAAAATGTGGGAGAGTGACAGGTATTAACCAGGAGAGCTTCCTTCCTCCTCAGTTTATTAGGAAATTGAGCTGGCAACTCTAAGATCAACCCTAGTTCTATAGCTCTTCGGAGCTGCATTGTCTGTTATAATAGTCTCTAAGCCATCTATGGCCATTTAAATTCAAAGTAAAATTCATTGAAATTAAATTAAATTAAATATGTAGCTCCTCAGTCACACTAGCCACATTTTAAGTGCTCAGTAGCCATATGTAGCTAGTGGTTACCTATTGGACAGCACAGTTATAGAACATTTCCTTCGTCACGGAAAGTTCTACTGGACAGTGTGGTTCCAACATGTCTCCTCTTACCTTGTGAAATACTAGAAGCAAAATTAGAACCATGGCAGTTGGAAAAAATTGGGACATATAATGCCTATGCTGAGCCTACACCTGTGATTTTCAAGATAGTCCTATCTAAAAATGCCAGTTTTTAGGACAATTAGACAATCAAAATATCCTAGAAATTCTAATATTTTTATATCAAAACTATGGCCCCAGTTTGTTTCTTGTTCCCCCAAGTGACCCACAAATCCTTTCTCAAATCATATCCTGATTTGAGGTTTTGATAATGTATTCATAAGGTTCTTCTGAGAAACAGAACCAATAGAGTATGTGTACGTGTGTGTGTATGTGTGTGTGTGTGTGTGTGTGTGTGTGTAGACACAGAATTTATTTTAAGAAATTGTTTCATACAGTTGTGGTGGCTGGCGAGTCTGAAATCTGGCAGGTGGGCTGGCAAGCCAGAGGCCCAAGGAAGAGTTAATACAGAATTCCAGAGTCAGTCCAGAATTCTCTCTTCCTTAGGGGACCTCAATCTTTTTCCTTTAAGATCTTTCACTGACTAGTTGAGGCCCACCCACATAATGGAGGGTCCTCACTCTGCTTCTTTCAGAGTCCACTGACTTAATTTGTTATCTCATCTTTTTTTAATTTAAGATTTTATTTATTCATGACAGACACAGAAAGAGAGAGGCAGAGACATAGGCAGAGGGAGAAGCAGGCTCCATGCAGGGAGCCTGGGATTTGATCCCAGGTCTCCAGGATCACACCCTGAACTGAAGGCAGGTGCTCAACCTCTGAGCCACCTAGGCATCCCTGTTATCTATCTTAAAAACATCTTCACAGCAACATCTAGACCTCTAGACTGGTGTTTGACCCAGTATCTGGGTACTGTGGGTTAGCCATGTTGACACACAAAATTAACCATCACAGATAACAGATGACTCTAAACCAAGCAGCACTTTTGGGAGGAAGGACATGGGGACATACTTAAACAGAACCAAGAGACTGTAGAGCCAAATATCTGAATGTCTGTGTTTGGGCAGAAGCTAATCCTAGTCTGGAACCTCCCCTGCCATGGCTGGGGTCTCCTCTCCCTCCTCAGCCCTGCCTCTAATATCTTCCTCTCCCACAGGCATTAACGCCTAGGCTTTGTTCTCCTGACAGGGAGGTAGCTGCCTCCTTTTAGTCACTCAATCTGCAGAGAGCCTGAGGTGCACCAGGCCCTACAGGAAGAGACCTGGAAACCACACAGACCTCCCCCTCATTTCCTCTGAATCTAGCCACAGGCCATGGTCCCAAGGCTGCTCTGAGTCACGGCCAGGCTACTGAGGGGGCTGACCCCCAGTCAGTGCCCTGGGGGCTCTCCCTGCCTGTGAGACCCGAGGAAAACTGCATTTCCCTCTCTGTGACAGGGTCTCCAGGGGGAAAGATGGACCTCTCTTATGGTATGTCAACCCTGATCCCAGCAGGGACACAGATTTGGAGCAACCCCTTCCATGAGTCATTGTCCATTAGCTTTGCATCCATCCAAAATCTACCAAGGCTCTACCACTGACCAGGCCTTGTGCCAGGACCAGGGGACATAGCAATGGACAAGATAGGCATAGTCCCTGCCTTTAGGGATAGTCAAGCCCCAGAGACAGGCTCTAAACCCATAATCAGTTACAATTGTGTTAGATTTTAGTGACAATGCATTTTTTTTAAAGATTTTATTTATTTATTCATGAAGGACAGAGGAAGAGAGAGGCAGAAACATAGGCAGAGGGAGAAGCAGACTCCATACAGGGAGCCTGACGTGGGACTCAATACCAGGGCCACGGGATCACGCCTTGGGTCAAAGTCAGGCTCTAAACCGCTGAGCCACCCAGGCATCCCAACAATGCATTTTAAGGAACTCTGATTAAGAGTGTGTGCTGAGGGACTCCTCAGGAAGGCTTCACCCAGAAAGAGACATTTTATCCAGGGAATGAAGGATGAAAGTGGGTTGGTTAGGCAGATGGGTCAATCAGGGGGATAGCATATGCAGCTCAGTGGCAACAGGGGCAATGCTAGGGCTTCCAGGAGGGGAAGAGGTCCTTCCCGGCCAGTTGGTTTCACTCTTGTTGGAGGAAGACCTCCACAAGACTTGCTTGCATTGTTTATTGAGGCCTCAGGCATTTCCCTGCACCATGGGATGGCCAAGCCCTGTGCTGCAGATGGCTCTGAGGAGCTCCAGTTCAGGATCACCAAGTGGATCTTCACATGTGTCTGGGAGGACATATAGGAACCAATCCCTTTCCAGGATCACAGCCTCATTCTTCCCACATCTATCTGGAGCATAGGCCCATATACAACACAATGTCCATGGGATCCCTGGGTGGCGCAGCAGTTTGGCGCCTGCCTTTGGCCCAGGGCGTGATCCTGGAGACCCAGGATCGAATCCCACGTCGGGCTCCCGGTGCATGGAGCCTGCTTTTCCTTCTGCCTATGTCTCTGCCTCTCTCTCTCTCTCTCTCTCTCTCTCTCTCTCTCTGTGACTATCAAAAATAAATAAATAAAAATTAAAAAAAAAAAAACACAATGTCCAGCTCTGTGTCTTCTCCACCAGTGCCCCATCCCCTCGGTCCTTGTCTGTCTATCTGCTCTCCCTCCCCCATTTCCTGGGGCATCTGTCTAGAGGGCTTCACAGAGCCCTCCTTCAGGAGCGTCTGTGAGACAGATAAACTTTTCATGCTGACCTTGATTGCTTTTCATAGCTTTATGCAGTGACATGCTGACAAGTGTGTCTCTCTTTTCCTATTGTTTCAAAGACCCCTACTGAAATGGGATGAAGAGAAAGGAGAGGGAGGGACACTGGGATGTGGGTGAAGTGGCTCTCAGCAGCCTGTGGAGGGCAGGTTTTGCAGGATGAGAAGGCCTGGACAGGTATCAGGAGGTCTAGTTAGACAAGGGGGGCTGATCCCTGAGATAGATGAGGAGATGAGCATCCTGTGCTGAGGGAGCTGCTTGCCAACTACCATCCAACCTCAAAATTGTCCTCATGGCCACCATGTCCTTGGGACCAGTCTTGGAGTAATGGTGTGGGGGAGGAGACAGCTTGGCATCCTCTGGCTCTGTGACTCCCTCTCTGTCAGCATCCCAGGGAGTCTGGGCCTTTTTGGAGAGATGCTACTGCTGTCTGTTGGAGTCCTCCCAACCTGAGCCTGTGAGTAGTCACAGTTATCACCTACCACTAGTGGCACAGTGCCCTGTCTCACCTCAGTTGCCTTGCTGTGCAGTGGAGCTGACTAGAGAGGACCATTTCAGTGCCTTGTGAGGGCCAAAGTGATACACCCAGTCAGACCCTGACACACAGCAGCTGCTTAATAAGGGATGGCGGGTATGTGGCCAGGACACTTGACTGAGCCACACACACCTCCTGGGTGTCTTTTCTTGGCCAGCCTGGCACAATAGGCCCCTGGGATCCCACCTTTTCTTGGGGCAGCACAGATCTCCACCTGTCATCCTGGACAGAGGGCATTGAAGAGCCATGCTACCCACATGCATGGCACTCTAGAGTTACAAAGCCTGTCCACATCTGTGATTTCATTGACCCTTCTAGGAATCCTCCTCTCATGCTCCCCTTGGACCTCAGCCCTCAAAGTTAGTTTGTTCAGTCCTTAGATTATTAGAACTTCCAGAAACTGCCTTCTAGAAACTGAGCTCAAATGGGTCATGATCCTGGGGTCCTGAGATCAAGTCCTGCATCAGGCTCCCTATAAGGAGCCTGCTTCTTCCTCTACCTATGTCTCTGCCTCTCTGTGTCTTTCATGAACAAAAATCTTAAAAAATAAAAAGTTTAGAAACTGAGCTCAGAGACCTGTGCTGATATCTGCTTAGAGCTATAGTTTTTAAGTTTGCTGAACAGCAGAATCCTTTTATCAAAATCTACCTTTTTAAAAAAAACGATTGTATTTATTTATTCATGAGAGACACAGAGAGAGGCAGAGACACAGACAGAGGGAGAAGCAGGCTCCATGGCTCCATACAGGAGAGATGTGGGACTCGATCTCGGGACTCTAGGATCATGCCCTGAGCTAAAGGCAGGCACTCAACCACTGAGCCTCCCAGGCGTCCCTATCAAAATCTTCTCAAACATCTTAAGCGATTGTAGCCAGGAGCCCTACCCCTCTTGCCACACCAACCCTTTCCCTGAGGTGATACCAAAAGATGTCTGGGCATCCCTAGGACTCTGTAGAGGCCACTGGAAAAGCTTCAGATTCCAGGGTAGACCTCCTGGGATCTCAGCAGACATGCTCCCCAGGGTGCTCATGGCAGGGTTGATGGTGGAAGCTCAAACTCCAGTAGACTTCAAATGGGGAGGGAAGACTGACCAAGAGGATGACCATCTCTGTCCCTCCATCCAGAGAGAAGCAGGGCCACAGCCGTGGCCCTGAGCAGTTTCCCAGTAGGCGAGCACACAGAGCCATCACTGAGACTGGGGGATCCATTGACCATCACCTCTGAGTAAGTCCTATCCTAATGAGGGGAATGGTGGGGTGCTTCCTTCCCCCTGGCACCTGAAGATTCACTCATGGGAGAAGGGGCCTCTCCCTCCAAGAGAGAAGAGCAGGGAATTTGGTGCTGAGCCACATGTAGCCCTAATGGTGGGATTAAGGAAGCCTGACACACCTGTAGGGAGAAGCTATAGATGGGCAGGGCCTTGTAGGGGGCCCTGAATCGTGCCATTTCCTGCATAGGAGGTACCAGCACTGGTGGTACTGCCTGTCTTTCCCTGGTGCAAGGAACCCTGGGAAGAGGGCCAGGTGCAGGAGCCAGCTTGGCAGGTCCTCAGGAATCCTAAATGAGCAATTCCCCTCTCCTTTCCCTCTCCAGAGATGGAGACTGGTGGACAGTGATATCAGAAGTTTCAGGCACAGAATACAGCATCCCCAGCAGCCACGTGGCCAAAATCTCCCATGGGTGAGTTTACAACCCCAGCCCTGCCTTAGGGGGAACTTCCTACTTTCCCTTTCCCCAAACATGGTCCTTTTTGGCCAGTCCTGTGCTGAGCAAAACTGGGGACAGGAGAGAATCAAGCCCAGGCCCTGTCTTCAAGAAGAGCAAACAGGTTGGCCTGTGAGACCTGGGAGCCCAGAGGAGGGAGCTCAGAAAGGACATCATAGAGATGTCCTCTAGGCTTTGAAGGGTGGCTAGGAGTTCAATGGAGGAGAAATGCTGAAAGGGAGCAGCCTGCATACATGTCCTAAATGTCCTGAGGCAAGAAAACAGAGGGGTGGTGCCCCATATCTTGGCAAGCCTGCCCTTCTAAAAGATGCCTCACAGTGGGCAGGACACAGGGAATCTTACACAGTGTGAGCCATTACTTGCCACAAGTGAGTGACAAAAGAAATCAACTCCAGAACAAATTCTATGTTATGAGAGAGAAAGGAAAGGAACTGCCTTTCAGTGGGATCAACCTGCATAACATGGAGTCAGGCAAGTATGCTGTGTGTGCTATGACAGCTACTCTTCTGTGAGCAAGTACTGCTCTGGCACTGGATGGCCTTCCTTTTCTGAGACTCACAGGATGCCTGGCTCTGATAAAAGTAGCACAGGGATGCTGAGATGTGTGGACACCTCACAGATTCAGCTTGTGTAGAGGTCGTTGGCACCTGAGTGGAGCCCATCTTCCATTTCCTGCTGGCTTGGCCCTGCTGGCCAGAGGTTTTGCATCCCCAGTGTGGCACTGAAGTTTCAGTCAAGGAGACACTGGCCACATCCAAGAGTCCCCCTCCCTTGCCACTCCGTCTCCATCCTCTGTGTTTGTAAGTCCTATGAATGACTTGTTTTATTTACTATAAAACTAGGCTACATTTGCTGCTGGCACCAGGCAGGCCACAGCTTCTCTGATTTATTTCCTTAGAATGGACTCATCCCTGACTCTGGCTTTGACTGTGGAATTTCACACAATGACAGGGAGGTGGCCATTTCCATCAAGTTGGCTTCTGTAGTTTTTCCCAGGGAATCACAGGGCATGATTCTGGGAATATTAGAAGGCTAATGGACTAATAAGCCAAAAAATTCCTGCAAAGACACCTTGAACTCTGTATTACAGTTAAGTCCTTCAAGGACATAGGTGAAGGATTATGTGAAAAGGGAAAGAAAATAGGGGGCCAGACTAATCAACGATCCAGCAGTAAAAGGGCCCCAAGGAGAAGGTCATAAAGATCTGTACTTTGGGAGCACATATGGTGATTGATATCTTGCATGATTTTTTCCAAGATTTTATAATGTCTTAGGACATCTGGGTGGCTCAGCGGTTGAGCACCTGCCTTCGGCCCAGGGCATGATCCTGGAGTCCCAGGATTGAGTCCCACATCGGGCTCCCAGCATGGAAACTGCTTCTCTCTCTGCCTGTGTCTCTGCTTCTCTCTATGTGTGTCTCTCATGAATTAATAAATAAAATCTTAAAAAAAAGATTTTATAATGTTGAACATTCTAGTTCCAACTTTTCTACCCACAAATAAGCTCCAATGAGAGTTAGATTTCATTGATAATAAATACATGTTCACTTGCATGCCCTTTGGCTGTAAAATTAAACTTTAAATGTTCAAATAAGTAAAAAAAAATAATAATAATAAATGTTCAAATAAAATATTTACTAAAATTACAAACACACACTCAGGCAATTCTTGGAAAGGTGAGTGGCTAGCATAGGGATAGTAGAGGAGCTGGGCAGTGATAGGAGAGAATCTGCGATCACCCCACCTTCCTCCAGCCTCCTGGCCACTTGGGAATGAGGTCTCCAGGAAGAAACGGATGGGGCTGATCCCATGAGGTTGTCCTCCAAGGCCTCTGGAGCTAGGAGCAAGACAAAGCTGGGGGTCCCTTGGAGACCAAGGTACAAATGGAACTCTGAGGCCCAGAGAGAGAGGAGGGGTTTGAGTAGAGTCTTGGCCCACTCATGCCCAGGCTGACCTCTCTCTGTCCTTCCCCCAGGTGGCTGTATGAAGGCCTGAGCCGGGAGAAAGCTGAAGAACTGCTGTTGCTGCCTGGAAACCCTGGAGGGGCCTTCCTCATTCGGGAGAGCCAGACCAGGACAGGTGGGTAAGCTCAGCCATGGCTTGTCCCTTGAATGCCAAGAACCAAGTGCGAGGTGACTTAGGGGTGTAAGTGGGAAGTCAAATGTGAAGGGCTGGTGTATGTAGCCTTGGAGCCAGGCAGTCTGGCTGACTGACCACCATGTTGCTGCTCTGGAAGCCCATTTCTAAAAGTGGGTGTGAATGGCCCATAGTGGGGATCCAGGCTCAGCCTACACTTTAGCAACTGGGTCTTGTAATAGAGTATAGTCACAAGATTTGCCTGCCCTGACCAGCAATGATTCCTCCCTCCCCAAAACACAACACAGTCCTGAATCTTGACAAATGGTTGTCAAGTTCACAAGGTCTCTGTGCTCTGGATCACCAGCCAGTCAAAAAGAGAAAACTCTTTAAAAGTCAGCTCTTGATCTTCTTCTTTCTACTGTACAGAAGGGGGAAGATGGAGAAACAAAACAAAGGCTTGAAGAGGGGTAGGGACATGTCACATTGCACATTCATAGGGGACTTCTCCCACTTCAGGTACAGGGCTTTTGCAAACAAAACACAAAGTTGGTAGAGTCTGTGTCTGCTTCCCATGCCTCCCTCTGAGCTGCTGCCCTGAGACCCTTAGAGTGGGGGCAGAGAAGGACGTTGAAAGAGTGGTGGCACTGACATTTATGGTAGGCCATTTAAGTATCTTCAGGCAACCCTTTGGGGATTGTACTTCCACTGTCCCCATTTCACAGATAAGGAACCTGGGCTGAGAGAGAAGAAATGATTTGCCTGGGGAGACCTAGCTAAGTGTGAAGCTGGGATTCAAACCCAGCCAAGGTCCTCCTCACTTCAGACACCCAGGAAGGGCCCACATGTCACAATAATGGTGGAATTCCAAACACAGTGGCAGACTAAGGGGGAGATACTTAACGAATGTGGAGAGGCCTGTGCTTGCTCTAATTTTCACCAACCATGGTGGGTTGTCAGGGTCCTTTTTTTTTTTTTAATTTTTATTTATTTATGATAGTCACACACACAGAGAGAGAGGCAGAGACACAGGCGGAGGGAGAAGCAGGTTCCATGCACCGGGAGCATGATGTGGGATTCGATCCTGGGTCTCCAGGATCACGCCCTGGGCCAAAGGCAGGCGCCAAACTGCTGCGCCACCCAGGGATCCCAGTTGTCAGGGTCCTTTACTCTCAGGCTCCCTCCTGGGTCCTCCTCCAGCACATCTTTGCCTCTCCTTCCCTTCCTTCAGAAGTTCTCTGGGTTGACCTCTCCCCAGCACCCCCTGCTACTTTCCAGGCAACATTAGCATCTCTGCCACACACACCCAAAGGTAGGCTGGGGCTGGGGGCTGGGGGCTGGCCTGAGTGCAGCAGCTGCAAACAGGAAACCACAGCAGTGGAGCTGACTGGGGCAAAAGTGCTGCAAACCAGGCCCCAGTGAGCTTGAGAAGCCACAGGAAGTGCTCTGTGCTCAGCTGCCCCATCCCCACCCCTTCTCTGGCCTGGTTCAGCCACAAACCACATGACCAAGTGACCAGCACTTACTGCCCATTTCCTAAGAAGGTACATATACATGGGCAGCCCAGGTGGCTCAGCGATTTAGTGCTGCCTTAGGCCCAGGGTGTGATCCTAGAGACCTGGGATAGAGTCCCGCACTGGACTCCCTGGGTGGGACGCCTGGGTGGCTCAGCGGTTGAGCATCTGCCTCTATCTGTAGGATAGAGTCCCGCACTGGGCTCCTTTGTGGGACGCCTGGGTGGCTCAGCAGTTGAGCATCTGCCTTTGGCTCAGGGCATGATCCTGGAGTCCTGGAATCGAGTCCTGCATGGAGCCTGCTTCTCCCTCTGCCTATGTCTCTGCCTCTCTCTGTGTGTCTCTCATGAATGGATAAGTAAAATCTTTAAAAAAAAAAAAAAAAAAAGAAAAGAAAAATCAAAGCTGCTGCCTTTGGCTCAGGTCATGATCCCAGGGTCCTATGATTAGTCCCACACTGGGCTCCCTGCTCTGCAGTGACTGTTTTCTCCCTCTCCCTCTGCCCCTTTGCCTGCTTGTGCGTGTGCTCTCTCTCTCTCTCTCAAATAAAAAAATAAAATCTTAAAAAGGAAAATAAAAATCCATAAACATCCACAGGATTGCTGGGATTAAGGTTAGTTTTGACTCTGAGCTTCCCCATAGCCAACCCCAAAAGGAGATAGATCAGAGTGCTGCTCTCATTATCAAGAAAGGAAGAGATTTGTCAGTTCTGCAGGAAAGGTAAGTTTCCCCAGTACTAATTTCTAATCTCTCATCTGAGTCTTCCTTTAGGATAGTGTTTGTCAAGCTGCAGGTTAAGACCCTTTGGCGGGCCAAGAAATCAGTTTAGTTCGCTGGTTATTATAGAGCAGTGTGTCTCAAATCTGGGGAGCCATCAGAATCACCTAGAGGGCTTAAAACAAAGAACTGGCACACACCCAGGTTTCTTATTTGGTAGGTCTAAGGCAGGGCCTGAGACTACCTTTCCAACAAGTTTCCAGGTGATACTGCTGTTCTGGGGACCACACTTGAAGATCTAGGAGCACCTAGGTAACGTCAGTTAGGTGTGTGATTCTTGGTTTTGGCTCAGGTCATGATCTCAGGGTTGTGAGATCAGCCCCACGTCTGGCTCTGAGTTTAGTGCAGAGTCTCCTTAAAAGTCTCTCTCTTGGAAAAAAAAAAAAAAAAAAAAAAAGTCTCTCTCTTGGGCAGCCCAGGATTAAGTCCCACGTCGGGCTCCCTGCATGGGGCCTGCTTCTCCCTCTGCCTGTGTCTCTGCCTTTCTCTCTCTTTCTCTCTCACATGAATAAATAAATTTTAAAAATCTTTTTTTAAAAAGTCTCTTTCAAAAAAAAAAGTCTCTTTCTCCCTCTCCTCTGCCCCTCCCCCTGCTCTCTCTCTCTTTCTCTCAAATAAAGTAAAATAATAATAAGCATCCTAATTTTTTATTTTTTTAAATTTTATTCATTTATTCATAGAGACACACAGAGAGAGAGAGAGGCAGAGACACAGGCCTTAGAAGGAGAAGCAGGCACCATGTAGAGAGCCTGACGTGGGACTCGATCCAGGGTCTCCAGGATCACACCCTAGGCTGCAGGTGGCGCTAAACCGCTGAGCCACCCGGGCTGCCCGCATCCTAATTTTTTAAAAGATTTATTTTAGGGGGCAGCCCGGGTTGATTAGGTGTCTGACTCTTGATCTCAGCTCAGGTCTTGATCTTAGGGTCATGAGTTCAAGCCTTTTGTTGTTGGGCTCCATGCTAGGTATGGAGCCTACCTTTAAAAAAAAAAAAAAGTTTGGCACCACAGCTCAGTGGGGCCTGAGTAACATCAGAGAACACGGGTTCTCAGACTTGAGTGTAGAGGAATTGCCAGGGAATGTTCTTGACAATAGACTTTTGGGCCCCTTCCAAATCTGACTCTTTACTGGGTTCAGAGGTCAGAAACCTGCTTCCTTCACAAGGTTTCTGGGTAGTTCTTATGTTCTTTTTTTTTTTTTTTTTTAAGATTTTATTTATTCATGAGACACACACACACACACACACAGAGAGAGAGAGAGAGAGAGAGAGAGGCAGAGACAGGCAGAAGGAGAACCAGGCTCCATGTAGGAAGCCTGATGTGGGACTTGATCCCAGGACTCCAGGATCACACCCTGAGCCAAAGGCAGATGCCCAACCACTGAGCCACCCAGGCGTCCCTTTTTTTTTAAAAAAAAGATTTTATTTATTCATGAGAAACACAGAAGGAGAAAGGCAGAAACTTAGGCAGAGGGAGAAGCAGGCTCCATGCAGGGAGCCTGTGGGACTCCATCCCAGAACTCCAAGATCATGCCCTGAGCCAAAGGCAGTCGCTCAACCACTGAGCCACCCAGGCATCCCTTATGTTCTTTTACTTTTGAAAACAAAGTTCCATTCTAGAGAAACTAGAATTAAGTAGTAAGAGACAATGTTGTTTACATTTACATAATGCATCTTGTCATATAATAGTAATTAACTATTGATTGAGAGAATGCTATCAGAATCTAGTTTTATTTGCATCAAGGTCCAAATATACCTCTGGGATAGGAATTCTGCAGGGGAATTTGAGTCTGTGTGTGGACTCAGGAGGAAGGCTGGGGGCTCCCAAGAACAGTACTCAGAGTTTAGACTGGGGAGGGAAAAACCTCTCCATCAATCCCAGAGTCCCTCTGACATACTTGTATATGTTCCAAGCCTGAAGGATGTCATGACAAAGCCTGAGTCAGGCCCCAAACCTTGGTTGTGAAGGAGCCTGACCACTTTGTGGAGTTCACAGGACTGCTCCAAAGGTCAGCACCAAGACCAAGCCCCAATAGCATTACCTCCTCACCTTCCTGCTGTCCTACTATGTGTCTGTTCTGTGCTGGGCATTTTAAGGAAGGTTGATGATCAAGGCATGCTTCCTGCCACAGAGGGGTTCACTTCTGTCAATCCTGTCAGTGGGAAGCATTTGTTGAGCATTTCCTCTGAGTCAGGCCTGCTAAGTCATGGTTCCTATCCTCAGGCTGCAGACAGTGAAAAGTCCAAGGTGCAGCATCCCCAAGGCTATCAGCTTCTCAGACGCCTTAGCAGAGGAGGTTCAGGAGGGTCCTGCTAGGTCCACCTCCCACACACAGCCTCCAGTCTGATCCCTCATACCACTGTGGATCCTACCCCACCATCATTGGAACACCACGGAAAACATGGTACCTGACCCCAGAGCTCCCTGCAGGCCAAGATGTGACACTGGCTATGGGACTGGAACTTTCTGGAATCCAAAAGATTGTACTTTCTTTGCCTTATTCCTAGTGGGTCTCCCTCCAGCCCCTGAACCCAGCCATAGCTCCTAACATAACTTCCCACCGCCACTCTTCTGGCCCACTGCCCACCAGAACATTCTGTGAATAAACCACTTGCTCTTTTTCATGGCTGCAGCCTTGAACACACTCCTCCCTCTGCCTTGGAAAGCCCTATCCTCCATTCTTCCACTTGGTGAACTCACTCTCATCCTTCATGACCCATTTCAATGTTATTTCCCCAGGCTATTTGTCACTCTTTGCTCTTTAGCCACTTCTGTAGCTTCTGTAAGCTTAGTTCTTTTTTTTTTTAAGATTTGATTTATTTATTCATGACAGACAGAGAGACACAGGCAGAGGGAGAAGCAGGCTCCATGCAAAGAGCCCGATGTGGCACTCGATCCCGGAACCCTGGGATCACACCCTAAACTGAAGGCAGATGCTCAACCACTGAGCCACCCAGGCATCCCTGTAAGCTTAGTTCTTAAAAGAAAAAAACAAAAAACAAGGTATGTGGTCTAAGAGCACAAGAACTAAATACTCAAAATGGGGACCATAAAGGAAAATTCTGGCTGTGGGAAGTGCCAGCCAGACAACAATTCCTTCCCAGAGTATGAAAATCTGATTATCTATGGTCTGGGCCTACTGTAGTACAGGCATGTAGTAAGTGTTCAAAGTATGTATACTGAATTAACGAATGAGTGAATGAGTGCATGAATGTACATTGAGGGAAGGGGAGAGGATGAGGAGCTGGGGTAGACTTTCCCCCAATACCATGTCTTCATAGACAGTGGTAGGTATGCAAATAGTGGCAAACACTTCTCCAAACTGCTTGTATTCATGGCTCCTTCTAGTATCTATCACACAGACTCATTCGTTCATTCATTCAACAAATGGATATATATATATATTTTAAAGATTTTATGTATCCTTTCATGAGAGACACATACACAGAGGCAGAGACATAGGCAGAGGGAGAAGCAGCCTCCCTGTGGAGAGCCCAATGCAAGACTTCATCCCAGGACCCAGGATCACTCCCTGAGCCGAAGGCAGACGCTCAACCACTGAGCCACCCAGACGCCCCTCAACAAATGGATATTATGTGCTGACTCTGTGCCATCTATTGTTCTAAGCAGTGGGGATTCAACAATATGAAAAGCAAAATCCCTGTCCACAAACCAGCTGGCAAAATCAACAGTGAACAAATAAATAATGAAGTGTGTGATCATGGTAAGTGCCACATAGAAACAATGAAGCAGCATAAGAGAAACAGAGTCATGGGACTTGTGCAAGTATACAAAGTCCTTGTGGTAGATGCATCCTCAGCAGAGGCAAGTGTGCCTGGAAGCAAATCCAAGGTTGTTGGGAGTCAGGTCATGCAGGGCAAGGACTTTGGTTCTCAGTAGGGGAGTGACATAAACCGATCCCTCCACTGCTGCAGAGAGAAGATTTGAGGGTGGGGTGATGAGGTGGACGTGGGAAGCCACATGGCAAGTTGTTGCAGGCTCCACCAGGGTGAGAAGTGGTCGGATTCTGGATATGTCCTGAATGTATCCAGCAGAGTTCTCTGCCAGCCTGTATGTGAGGTATGAGACAATGGAAGCAGTTAGAAGCATGACTCCAGGGTTAGAGCTTAGTAATAGATGCACAGTGCTGCTCTTTTCTGAAATGGGCAGATGGAGGAAGGGTAAATCAGAACCATCTTTCAGGAGGCTCATGGTTGGTTGTGTGTGTTTTGGAGTGAGGAATAGAGCTGAGTGACAGGCGAGCAGGACTCTTGGTGCCACAAAAGCACTGCTGCCTGGGCAAGCTTAGAGCTGGGGCTTCTCCTAGGAAGGAAAGGTGTTCTGGAGGGAAGTTGTCTGAGCAGAACTGAGTTGTAAAGGGAAGACTGATGGTTGCTCAGGTGGAAGACTGTTCTATACAAAAGAACAGTGTGAGCAAAGGACCACAGACTGATTACAGGTTGTTGGGTGCTTGCTACATGCCAAACACTGTTAAATGCTTTACCTGCCTCACCACTTGAAACCTTGTGGAGACCTGGTGAGACTGGGAGAATTGTTATCCCGCTTTACAGATGAATAAACAGATCTGAGAGGTCAAATAATGTGCCTACAGACACAGCCAGTGAGCATGGGGCAACAAGGGTGTTATAGCATGTGACTGTGTATGGGATTTGAACTCAGGGAGTACGAGTTAAAGTGGAGATGTTCCTGGAACTGTGAGAGAGCAGTAGGTATTTGGGACTGGCTGGAGCATGTAGTGAGAAGGAACATGGGATACCAGCACTAGGCCAGTCAGAGACGGTAACCTGTCTCCACAGTGGGGTTGTCAACCCTTCGTGGGGTTGATTGAGCTTATTTTCTCTGAGCCTACCAGCTAGATACTCAGTATGGCTACCCTTCCTGTTTTAGTAACTGTGGTGACAGTGAGCAGCATGGGGTGGCTGGGAGAACCGTCCAGAAGATATAGGGACTTGGTCACTTAGTTCAGCTGGGTTGGTTGGCCTTCTGGGCTTATTTTAAGATACTTAGCCATTTACCAACCACAGAGCTATTTCAGAGTCACAACTTACCTCCAGAAGAGACTTTTTTTTTTTTAAGGTTTTCTTTTTAAGTAATCTCTATACCCAGTGTGGGGCTCGGACGTACAACCTTGATATCAAGAGTCATATGCTGTACGGTCTGAGCCAGCCAGGTGCCCCCAGGTAGAGAACAAGGAAAAGGAAGCAGGGACTCTACTCCACACTTCTCAATTTATATTGACGTTGTGTCCTATAGCCTTGCTAAATTCACTTATTAGTCCTAGTAGCTCTTTTGTTGATTCCTTAGGATTTTCTATATATATGATCACATTATCTATAAATACAATTTGCTTATTTTCCAACCTGTATACCTTTAATCTCTTTTTCTTGCCTTATTGTACTGGCTAGGACCTCTACTATAATGAATAAAGTGATGAGAACATTCTTGCTTTGTTCCCAATGTTAGAAGGAAACATTCAGTCTTTCTTATTAGTTTATTACCTACAGATGTTTCACAGATATTCTATGTCAGGTTGAAAGTCTTCTGTGGGGGATCCCTGGGTGGCACAGTGGTTTGGCGCCTGCCTTTGGCCCAGGGCGCGATCCTGGAGACCTGGGATCGAATCCCACGTCAGGCTCCCGGTGCATGGAGCCTGCTTCTCCCTCTGCCTGTGTCTCTGTCTCTCTCTCTCTCTGTGTGTGACTATCATAAATAAATAAGAAAATTAAAAAAAAAAAAGAAAGTCTTCTGTGGTAGGCAGGATGATATCCTCCCCAGAGATGTCTAGATCCTAATATCTGGAACTTGTGAATATATTACCTTATATTGCAAAAGGGAGTTTAGAGATGTGACTAAATTGAGGATTTTTTAGATGGGGAGATTGTCATGGATTATTCAGATGAGCCCAATGAAATCACAAGGGTCTTTATAAGAGAGAGGCAGGGTGCACCTCGGTGGCTTAGTCAGTAAAGCGTCTGCCTTCGGATCAGGTCATGATCCCAAGGTCCTGGGATCAAGCCCTGTCCAGCTCCCTGCTCAGCGGGGAGTCATGCTTCTCCCAGCTCTGCCACTCCCCCTGCTTGTGTTCTCTCTCAAATAAATAAATACTTTTTTAAAAAATAAGAGAAGCAGGAGGGTTAGAGTTTGAAAGAGATTGGTGATGAGTGTTATGCTGTTGGCAGACATTTAACTGAGTCACCCAGGAACCCTTCTTCATTAAATATTTGGAAGAACTAACTAGCAAAGCCATCTGGATCCAGGGTCTTCTTTGCAGGAAGTTTTAAAATTATGAATTCAGGACGCCTGGATGGCTCAGTGGTTTAGCATCTGCCTTCAGCTCAGGTCGTGATCCCGGGGTCCTGGGGTCAAGTCTTGCATTGGGCTCTCCGTGGGGAGCCTACTTCTCCCTCTGCCTATATCTCTGCCTCTTTCTGTATCTCTCATGAATGAATAAATAAAATATTTAGGGCAGCCCAGGTGGCTCAGCAGTTTAGCGCCGCCTTCAGCCCAGGGCGTGATCCTGGAGACCTGGGATCGAGTCCCACATCAGACTCCCTGCATGGAGCCTGCTTCTCCCTCTGCCTGTGTCTCTGCCTCTCTCTCTCTCTCTCTCTCTCTCTCTCTCTCTCTCTCTCCCCCCCCCTCTCTGTCTCTGTGTGTCTCATAAATAAATAAATAAAATCTTAAAAAAAATAAAATCTTTAAAAATAAAACAAAACAAAAACATGGGATGCCTGGTGGCTCAGTGGTTGAGCATCGGCCTTCAGCTCAGGGCATGATCCTGGAGTCCCAGGATCAAGTCCCACATGGGGCTCTGCATGTGGAGCCTGCTTCCCCCACTGCCTGTGTCTGTGTCTCTGTCTCTCTCTGTCATGAATAAATAAAATCATAAAAAATAAATATAAATAAAATAATAAAATAAAATTATGAATTCAATTTAGGTAATAGATATAGAGCTATTAAAATTTTCTATTTTTCATATCAGTTTTAGTGATTTCTGTCTTTTACAGAATTTGCCCAGTGCACCCAAGTGGTAGAATTTACTGGCATAAGTTGCTCATAATATGCAATTCTTATTCTTTTAATATGTGTAGAATTTATAGTGATGTCCCCTCTTCATTCCTGATGTTGGTAATTTATTGCTTTTTTTTTTTAAAGTCTAATTTGAGGTTTATCATTTTTTAAAGTAAACTCTGTGCCCAATGTGGGACTCAACTCATGACCCTGAGATCAAGAATCACATGCTTTACCAACTGAGCCAGCCAGGCAGTCATTAGGTTTATCAGTTATATCAATCTTTTCAAAGAATCAGCATTTTGGATAATTGACTTTTCTCTATTTTTTAAAATTTCATTTATTTTTGCTTTATTTTTATTTCATTCCTTCCACTTAAATTTATTCTTCTCTTTCTAGCTTAAGGTAGAAACTTTATTTTACACCTTTATTTTCTTGAAATGTTAGCAATTAAATCTACAAATGGGGGTTCTGGCTGGCTCAGCTGGTAGCAAATGTGACTCTAGATCTTGGGGTCCTGAGTTCAAACCCAACGTTGGGTATAGACATTATTTAAACAAACAAACAAACAAACAAACACGTAAAGCTACAAATGTACCTTTATTGATTTAGCTGAGCTCACAAATTTGTGTTTTTATTATTTAGTTAAAAATATTTTTTTGGAAAAAAAGGAGGTGCCCAGTAGCACCTAGGCATCTCAGTCAGTTGAGCATTTGACTCATGGTTTCAGCTCAGGTCATGATCTCAGGGTTGTGAGACTGAGCCCCACGTTGGGCTTCATCCTCACCAGGGAGTCTGCTTGACATTCTTCTCTTGCTCTGCCCCTTCCCCTCCCCTCTCTAAAAAAAAATAAATCTTTTTTTTAAAGATTTTATTTATTCATTCATGAGAGACACACACAGAGAGAGGCAGAGACACAGGCAGAGGGAGAAGCAGGCTCCATGCAAGGAGCCTGATGTGGGACTCAATCCCGGGACTCCAGGATCACACCCTAAGCTGAAGGCAGATGCTTAACCACTGAGCCACCCAGGCATACCCCAAAATAAATCTTTATAAAAAAGGGGGGACACCTGGGTGGCTCAGTGGTTGAGTGCCTGCCTTCAGCTCAGGTCGAGATCCTGAGGTCCAAGGATCGAGTCCCACATCGGGCTCCCTGTGAGGAGTCTGCTTCTCCCTCTGCCTGTGTCTCTGTCTCTCTCTGTTTCTCATGAATAAATAAATAAAATCTTAAAAAAAAAAAAAAAGGGTGCCTGGTGTCTCAGTGGTTAGAACATGTGACTCTTGATCTCAGAGTCCTGAGTTCAAGCCCCATGTTAGATGTACAGTTTACTTAAAAAAAAACAGCAAAAACAGGAGCACCTGGGTGGCTCAGTGGTTAAGCATCTGCCTTTGCCTCAGGTCGTGATCCCAGGGTCCTGGGATCAGGCTCTCCACAGGCAGCCTGCTTCTCCCTCTGCCTATGTCTCTGCCTCTCTCAGGAATAAATAAATAATATCTTTAAAAAAGTTAAAAATATTTTCTAATTTTGCTTATTTTTTCTTTGATCTTTGAGTTATTCCCAAGTATTTGGGGATTTTTCCAGATATTTTGTTATTAATTTATAATTAATTCTGTTGTGGTCAAAGAACATAACTATTTTTAAAAAATATTTTATTTAGGGCAGCCCCCGTGGCGCAGCGGTTTAGTGCCGTGGTTTAGCGCCGCCTGCAGCCCGGGGTGTGATCCTGGAGAGCCTGGATTGAGTCCCACGTCAGGTTCCCTGCATGGAGCCTGCTTCTCCCTCTGCCTGTGTCTCTGCCTCTCTCTCGCTCTCTCTGAATGAATAAATAAATCTTTAAAAAAAATAAAAAATAAAATATTTTATTTATTAATTCATGAGAGACACAGAGAGAGAGGCAGAGACACAGGCAGAGGGAGAAGCAGGCTCCATGCAGGGAGGTTGACATCGGACTGGATCCTGGGACTCCAGGATTACTCCCTGAGCTGAAGGCAGACACTTAACCACTTGAGCCACCCAAGCATCCCATATAACTATTTTTTTAAAAAGATTCATTTATTTACTTTTAGGGTTTTATTTATTTGACAGAGAGATAGAGCACAAGCGGGGGAATGGCAGAGGGAGATGGATAAGCAGGCTTCACTGAACAGGGAGTCCGATGCAGGGCCCAATCCTAGCACCCTGGGACATGACCTGAGCCACCCAGGTAGTATAGTCATCCCCACTGTACAGGTAAGAAAACTATGATACAGAGAACCTGTTTATTTATTTGAGAGAGAGAGAGAGGCAGCGTGCAGGGAAGGGCAGAGGGATAAGTAGAGGAGACTCTGCTAAACAGTCTGATGTAAGGCTCGATCTCACCACCCTGAGATCATGACCTGAGTTGAAATCAAGTTGGACTCTTAACCAATTGAGGCACCCCAAGGATAGAGCTATTGATTTCAATTCTTTTAAATTTGTTTTTATGGTTCAGTCTATAGTCTATCTTGAATATTCCATGTGCACTTAAAAGAAAGTATATACTATTGTTGAGTGCTATGTTCTATGTTGTCAAGTTGGTTATATTGTTCAAGTCTTCTATATCCTTATTAATTTTCTGTCCTATCAAGTAATGAGACAGGAGTGTTGATATGTCCAATTATTATCATGGATGTCTATTTCTTCTGTTAATTCTGTCAGTTTTGCTTCAGATACTTTGAATGTCTGTGACTGAGTGCAATACAAATTCAGGATTTTGAAATTTTTATTATTTTAATTTATTTATTCATTCATGAGAGACACAGAGAGAGGCAGAGGGAGAAGCAGGCTCCCTGAGGGGAGCCTGATGTGGGACCCAATCCTTGGACTCTGGGACCAAGCCCTGAGCTGAAGGCCAATGCTCAACCACTGAGCAACCCAGGGGGCCCTATTTTTTTTTTTTTTACGTCCCTCTCTTATCTGTTAGTACTCTTGGTCTTGCATTTTGCTTTGCCTGATAGAACTACTCCAGCTTTCCTATTGTTTCATGATACATCTTTTTCCATCCTTTTAGCCTGTTTTATTATTCAAAATGTGTTTATCATATAGTGGAGCCTTGCTTTTTAAAATCCAGTTTGAAAAATCTCTGCTTTTCCTGAGTGCTTAGGCCACTTCCTCAAAGTAAATTCTTCCTAAAATAGAGCAGTGCTTGTGGTTTAGGAAATTCACTCCTGCTTTTTATTGGCATTCCACAGGGTAAGGATAAGGGACTGGATCATGGCCTCTTCTTCCAGGTTCTCTGTGCCGTAGTTTTCTTACCTGTAGAGTAGGGATGACTATATTACCTCAAAGCACTGTTAGGAGGATTAGAGGAGCTAATCCACATAAAACACATAGTAAACACTCACATGAAATCTACCAGTAGGGGCATCTTGGTGGCTTTGTGTTTGCCTTTGTCTGCCTCAGGTCATGCTCTAGGGGTCCTGGCATCAGCCCCCTGCTCAGCGGGGAGTCTGCTTCTCCCTCTCCCTCAGCCTGTCACTCCTCCTGCTTGTGCTTTCTCGCTCTCCCTCTGTCAAATAAATGAAAATCTTAAAAAACAAAACAAAAAAATCTACCAGGAGCTTTAGATCCTAAGATGACAGTAACAAATTATTACTATTATTTCACTGAACACCCTCCCTGTTTGGCTTTGAAGTTTTGGCTTAAGAAATTAATCCCACTTTAGTTAAAAAGTGCTCTCCTGTGTATCTTCTTCTGCTGAAAACTACTATTGCAAGCCTATGTGTTATTTCAGTTTTTTCTCCGTTCATTTTTCAACTATGTGCTTTCCTTTGCTAGCCAGTCCTTTTTTTAAAAAAATTAAATTTTGTCGAAACCTAACCATACACTTTAATGCATGCATTTTATTGTATAAGTTATACCTCAATAAAGTTGATTTTTAAAAAAAAATTATTCATTTATTCATGAGAGAGACAGAGACAGAGACACAGGCAGAGGGAGAAGCAGCCTCCATGCAGGGAACCTGATGCGGGACTCGATCCCAAACTCCAGGATCACACCCTGAGCCAAAGGCAGATGCTCAACCACTGAGCCACCCAGGGATCCCAATACAGTTTATTTTACTTTTTTAAAGGTTTTATTTATTTATGCATGAGAGACAAAGAGGCAGAGACACAGGCAGAGGGAGAAGCAGGCTCCATGCAGGGAGCCGGACGTGGGACTCGACCCCAGGTCTCTAGGATCACGCCCTGGGCTGAAGGCAGTGCTAAACCGCTGAACCACCGGGGCTGCCTTAAAGTTGATTTTATTTTTTATTTATTTATTTTTTTAAATGTTTTTTTTTTTTAATTTTTTTATTTATTTATGATAGTCACAGAGAGAGAGAGAGGCAGAGACACAGGCGGAGGGAGAAGCAGGCTCCATGCACCGGGAGCCTGATGTGGGATTCGATCCCGGATCTCCAGGATCGCGCCCTGGGCCAAAGGCAGGCGCCAAACCGCTGCGCCACCCAGGGATCCCTAAAGTTGATTTTAAAAACTAAAAAAGCAAAACTGGGAAAATTCTGTCACTTACATCAGTGTATATAATGTGTAAGTTAAAGACTAATAAAAAATAAATAAATTTTTAGGGATCCCTGGGTGGCGCAGCGGTTTGGCGCCTGCCTTTGGCCCAGGGCGCGATCCTGGAGACCCGGGATCGAATCCCACGTCAGGCTCCCGGTGCATGGAGCCTGCTTCTCCCTCTGCCTGTATCTCTGCCTCTCTCTCTCTCTCTCTGTGTGTGACTATCATAAATAAATAAAAATTAAAAAAAATTTAAAAAAAAAATAAATAAATAAATAAATTTTTAAAAATTAAAAAAAAAAGTTAAAGACTAATAAGAATGCAACCAACATCCATGTGCCCATGTAGTAGCTTAGGAAATTGTGCAACAGCAATCCCTCTGAAGCCCCTGCCTGCTTCATTATTAATCCTCTATTAACTTATCCTCATAAGCTTTGCCATACATGTATCTCCATGCAGTAGTCTTGGCTGCCTCTGAGCTTTAGAGTCATGCCAAATGTATACTTCTGTGACTTGCTGTTTCTGCTCATTTTTAAGATTTTGCTATGCTTATGTGTGTAGTGGTTACTAACTTGTACAGCTCCATATTATTGCCATTCTGTGGCATGCATACAGGCTGTTTGTAGTTTCGGATTTTTCCAAACAAAGCTGCCATGAATATTCTTGTTCATGTATTTTCTAAATTAACATGCTGAGATGAAACTGCTGGTTGTGAGGTGCATGTTCAACTACTTAATGCCAGCTGTTTCCAAAGAGGCTTGTATTAATTTATCTTTCCACCGGTACAGTAAGAATTCCTTCAGCACATCTTTGCTAACATCCACTGACACATTTTCACATTCTAATACTTCTCTGCACACTTAAGTCTGTTAACAGACAACACTTAAATGTTCATGTAACCTGTGCCAGGCCCTGTCCTGAGCACTGTATGATCTCATCCTCACAAGAACCCTATTGATTAAGAACATGTGGTCATTTATGCCCAAGAGAGCAAGTCTTTCTCCCTCCCCTGCCTACTTCCCTTTTGTCTGGGCCTAGTGGCCACCTCATCTCTTTTTTCTCCCAAAGTGCGTTGGGATGGGTCCCAGCAGGGCCTCAGTCCTACCCTGAACCTTTCTTCCCCAGGGTGTTACTCCCTGTCAGTCCGCCTCAGCCGCCCTGCGTCGTGGGACAGGATCAGACACTACAGGATCCAGCGCCTTGATAACGGCTGGCTGTACATCTCACCACGCCTCACCTTCCCTTCACTCCAGGCCCTAGTGGATCATTATTCTGGTATGGTCTTTTCTTGCATCCATTAGACTGGGATGTGGTATCTGGGTAGCAGACGGTTGTGCCCTTGGATAATCTACCTGCTGGAGAACATCCAGACAGGTGGAAGAGGGGCCTCTCCATCTCCATGCCGGTCCCTGTGCTGAGAACGTAGGCCATAAGCTCCATCTTCATCCCATGCCCTGACAGCCACACAAACCTCCCATGTGAACCTGGGCCGGCACCTCACTTACCATGGTGGTTCGAGTCCAAGGCCTCAGTGACAGGCACAGTTCTCTAAACAAGCCTAGAGCTGTTGCTGTTGTACAGCAGTTCAGTTGATTCTTAGCATTTCTGGTGCCTGTCCTGTTACAGGGACTGGAGGATGCAGCCACTAGGGCATTGTCAAAGGGACAGACAGGAAAGACCATCCTGGGAAAATTGATCAGGGGTTTCCTAGAGGGTGGGTTCATGCAGTGGATACTGACAGAACATGTAGGGATTTAAGTATTCTCTAGCTTCTTCCCAAAGCACTGTCTCAATCAGAAACTGCGCCAAAGAGGTCCATCAACCTAACCAAAACCACAGTAAATTAAATCTTCAAAACCTAGCCCAGAGTGACATTATATCTCAGCCCCTAGATCAACAGCTTGAGGCTTGTGAAAAAAAAAAAAAGTAATCGCTATACCCAAAGTGGGGCCTGAACTCACAACCCTGAGACTGAGTCATATGTTCTCCTGACTGAGCCAGTTAGGTGCCCCCTGTCATTCTTTTTTGAACATGCCCCCACCTGCCAAATGGGGAAAGCTGTCAGGGGGAGGGGGAGGGGTTAGGGAGGAAAGCAGGGCTGAAGTCAGCCGTGTCAAGGGTCTAGTCTCTTTCTCAGAGTTGGCGGATGACATCTGCTGCCTCCTCAAGGAACCCTGTGCCCTGCGGAGGGCTGGCCCACTCCCTGGCAAGTCCATACCCCTACCTGTTACTGTGCAGAGGGCACCACTCAATTGGAAAGAGCTGGACAGGTAAGGGGACCCCTGGAACATGAAGGCAGAACAAAGAAAGACTCACCCCTGGGAACTCACAACCCCAAATGAGCCTGTCACCTGTGGGGACACTGGTGAGCCAGTATGAGTGACCTTGCAGAGACCAAGGCAGGCTCAGCACGACTGTAAGGGGACTGGCAGGAAGAAAAGGGAGAGGGTATAGGGCAGGCCCAGACACCAGAGCTGGCCAGGATGGAAGGTCATACAAGACGGGGAGGAACAGAAAGCACCAACCCAAGTCAGGCTGGGGTTTTATGTGACAGAACGGGGAGCAACTGGGACTTTTCAGGTGGGGAGAACTTGAGCTGTGTGATGAGTGCAGGGAGCATGAGGCTACTTGACCCAATTCTCTTCCCCTCTCCATAGCTCCCTCCTGTTTGCTGAAGCACCTGCAGCAGGGGAGTCCCCTCTCCTCAGCGAGGGGCTCCGGGAGGCCCTCAGCTCCTATATCAGCCTGACCGATGACAGCTCCTTGGAGGATGCCATGGCCCAAAGCAGAGGCCAAAAGGGAATCCAACGCTGCAGCACCTAGACCCCCAGCTCAGCTCAGCCTGAGTACTCCAGAGGCAAATTCAGAGTCCCACCTGTGTCCTCTGTTCCTTCTTCTTAGCCCTAACAAGTCAGTTAACCCTCTCCCAGTGCCATGAACCCACCTGCAACCTCTAGTTCAAATAAATGGACAGGGCTCCAAAGAGACTAAGCCTTTGGGGTTTGACCCAGTTTGACCGGAGTTTAGGATTTCCAGTACCATCTTCCTCCCCTGCCTGATGATCCCCTTCTATACTCCTACAACCCCACCCACTAGGTAGAAACAACCACTAGCATCAAGAAGAAAAAAAAAATCATTTAAAGAGAATTTACCACTCTTAAAAGGCAGGACCGTGGCCCAGAAGGGACAGGAAAGCAGAAGGGATGGATGTCTTACCACAGCAACAGAACCCAGGATGTCCAGGCTCCACCTGGGGCCCAGAGGAAAGGGGACCTCTCACAGTCCAGGTTCTCAAATAGCCCCATCAAACCTCTTCTCTGGACAGTCCTAGCTTCAAGATCTCTTTCATTTTGTGGCTTATCATTTGAACCTGCCTAAACTTTCCAGGCTACAGTGGCCTTGCCATCTTGTGGTCAAACACAAAATGGCAACTTCTGGGCCTGGCACACTACGGTGAGGTCGGTCTTGTCTCTCAGTGCTGGGCAGGGGCATCAGACCTCAGTAAGCCTCTCTCCACAAAGCCAAGACCACAGCCTACACCAACTCTAGCACTTGATTTCCCTGTTTCCCATTAAGGGAGGCCCAGCTGGAGCTGCTACAGGAGCAGAGAGAAGAGATGGAGGGCAGGGTTCTGAGGCTAGCGGTAAGGTGGGAAAGGCTTTAACAGGTATCATCAACAGATTTTTCAATTAAAGATTTGATTTATTCAAGTACCCAAAAACATTCTACAATTAAAACTGTTATTAGATGCTGCTTGTACTGTGCTATGGACCACGCACATACTGCCACACTGTTTTCAGAAGACTTGAAATGCCATTGATAGTTTTAAAAACTGTACACCTGATGGAGAAATGAGGAAGACAATTTAATGTTTCATCCGGATCCAGAGGTGCATCAAATTAAACGACAGCTCCGATCAGCAAACAGGTGTTTCATGATGATATCCAAGAAATGGTTGGTGATGGACAATTCAGAAATGCTTCCCCAAAAGGCGGATGGTTCTTTAAAAAGTTTCAGATCACAACCCTTGCAGAAAACACTGATGCCCAACACACTGATTCTCGGTCCAGGAAACATGGGTCTTCTAGGTTCCACGTGGCTGGGGTGCCCCTACAATCAGGGTTCTGTGCTGTAACTATGAGGGTCCTTTGGACTGGACAGAGAGCAGGTGGGGTCTGTACACCATCAGTCATAGTGGATGGCAGTGTAAAAAATGATCCAAATAACCTAGAGAGGAGACAAGCAATGTTCATAGGTCACCTGGGTCAATATAGGCCCCTATTCCACAAAACAAAAATGTTACAGATTTAGGATGTGTGCACAGTGGGTTTCCCAGGGACTATCCAATGCATCTGCCTGGAGGCCTAAATAATTGCACTGAAATCAAGCTGTCTCTAACAGAGCCCAAGACCATGCAGCAGTGCTCCCACAGGGACTACGACTACAGACAAGCTTCCTTTTCACCCAAGTAACAACTGGAGCACCAGGCAGTAGAGTTATAAAAATATAAAGAAATGATACAGGTAAAGCAGACTGTACTGCTAGTGTTAGGATTAGCAACAAATTGAAAAACCACCATCATACCCTGTCAAATAAAGCAGAGGTTCTCAAAACTGGCTGTTCACTGCAATGTCCTGGGACCTTTAATCCATATGTATGCCCAGGCACTCCCACCCAGATATTTTGATTTTATGGATTTGGGCTAGAGTCTATAATTTTAAAAAAATTAACAGATACAATTCAAATTTCATAAAGCTCACCTTTGTAAGTATACAATACAAAAAAACACATATACACAATAGAGAGGGGTTTTTAAATATATTTACAGGTACAAAGATCACTAACTGATTCTGGAACATTATCACCCTCAGTTTCTTCCCATTTCCTTGCCACCCCCTGCCTCCCTCAGCCACTGGCAACCACTAATTTACTTTTTTCTGTGTGGATCTGCCTACTCTGGACATTTCACATAAATGCAATCACACAATGTTTTGTGTCTAGCTTCTTTCACTTAGCATAACGTTTTCAAAAATCATCAAAGCCATAGCCCCTATCAGTACTTTATGCCTCTTTATAGTCTAACACTGTATGGATATACAGCGTTTTATTTACCTATTGACCAGGTGATGGTTGTTTGTGCTTTTCTGCTATTATGAATGCCATAAACGTATTTTTAAATATTTCTAGTTTACACGATGCAGCCAGAGTTGAGAATCAGATATAGAAGCTGATGACAGGCACTGGGTGCACACACCATAGGGAGGCTACAGTGTGCCACACCACATCCTTTGAGACAACAGGGTTTGGTGGAGGAAATGCCCACCATTCCCTGGAGTTTTTTTAAAAAATGGTACCCCAATCACACTGTGTAACCCAATCAGTGTGCTCCCCGGGAGAAACCACAGGATCCGCTATATAATCGTCAGCTACACATACCATGAACAAGGCAAAAGATGTCATAAATCCTTCTTTGGTGAGCTCCCACGTGCCACCATACTCTTCCTCATCTATCTGCAGGTAGTTGCTGAAGTACAAGTACAGGACTCCTGCGTTGATCACACAGAATCTGGAGGGAGGACAAGCACCGAACACGAGCCACAAGCTCAGAACACTCAGAACTCCCATCACCGTCCCGCCTTACCAGGACCCCCGCCATCGTACAATCAACTATTGTATTATGGCAGCAAGTGAAATAATACGTTAAAAACACCTAGACCCTCAGTGGAGCTGCTCAGTGAGCTGGAGACATAAAGAGCAAGTTTGTTTGTTTGTTTGTTTGTTTTAGATGCCCAGCAAAAAAGGTAAAATAAATAAAGTTCTCCAAGTCCTCTCACAGTAAGACAGAATGGTAGCTGGACCATCCCAAATAGGACGGGCAATGGACATGGGCCTCCAAGGAGCTCCAGCTGGGTGGGGTGGCCACGCAAACATGATAGGCTGCTGCTTCATGGCCTCGTGAACAAGCAAGCATACAAAAGCAGCTCCTGCATTAATTCCCAGTGGGAGACCATTTCCAGATTATCTGCTGTCTGCTTCTGCACTTGATGCACAGGTAAACACTGAGTTCCTGCCCTCCCTTAGCTATCTATTAGGAGGCCAAAAACAGGAGTGAGCATGGAATTGAAACCAGAGGTTTGTGAGCACCTCCAGGAAGCTCCTGACCCCCTGTATCATATTATTTAACTAATAAAGGATTTAGAATGCAGTGAGGTATAATATTATTACCCTGTTGTACTGATCTCTTGTTATAATCATCATTTAAAAGTAATTTTTATAAAGTTATTAAGACTTTCTTTCTGATCTTCCTAGTTGCAGCATCTAATCTAACGGGGAACTGTTGGTCTTAGGCCACACTGCTCCTGAAGGCTATGGTAGAAAAATGCAAAGAACTGGTTCCTCCTAATGGATGAAGTGTGGGCTGGTGTGGGGGAGGCAGTACAATGATGCTGAGGAGTGTCAATCAGTACAAGGGATGGGAGCAGACCCTGAGGCTGTTTAAACAAGGTGGGGATGAGACAGGTATACAGATGTCAGAAGTCTAGTTTTTGTTTTAAATATTTTATTTTTATTTTTTTTAAGATTTTATTCATTTATTCATGAGAGACACAGAGACATAGGCAGAGAGAGAAGCAGGCTCCATGCAGGGAGCCCGAACGTAGGACTCAATCTGGGGACTCCAGGATCACGTCCTGTGTCGAAAGCAGGCGCTTGCCACTGAGCCACCGAGATGTCCCTAAAGATTTTAAGTTATCTCTATACCCAACCTTGAAAACCATGACCCTGAGATCAAGAGTCACATGCTCTTTTGGGTGAGCCAACCAGGCGCCCCAGAAGCCTAGTCTTTAAGCAGTTAAGAGTATGGGCTTTCTCATGAATGGGGGGAACAGGAGCTTGGAGACTGGTTTCGACTTGTACCATGTTTTAGGATGTGATCAGAAACAGAACTTGAGGACAGGAACTGGGAAAATGGCTGAATGAGGAGGTAGGTAAGAGACCCAAAGACTTCAAGCCTAAGAGTCTAGGAGTATAATGGTTCCAGTAACAGAAGCAGGAAGTCAGGAAGAACAGGTTTTTCTTGGATTTCACACAAAATACAGTCATTGGTCTGGCCATGTTGTGGCCAAATCCTTATTTTTTGCCAGAAATCTTGGGACCCAGCCAATCTGGCTGTCTCCCTCTGTCAATTTCATATTGTTTCATTTCTTAAAGATTTATTTGAGGGGCTGAGAGACTGAGAGAACAGAGGGAGGAACAGGAGAGGGAGAGAATCCTCAAGCAGACTCCCTGCTGAGTGCAGGACCCTGAAATCATGACCTGAGCTGAAATCCAGAGCCGGGCACCCAATGGAGTTCATTTTGGACAGGCCGTTAGTGGTTCCAGACAGAGACTACTAGTAGGACTCAAATATTACTCTGGGACTCAGCTAATAAACTAGGGCTGGAGAATGAGACTCATTGAGAGTCTGTGGCTGTAAATGTGGCTGCTTGGGACGCCTGGGTGGCTCAGCAGCTTGAGTGTCTGTCTTCAGCTTCAGGGTGTGATCCTGGGGTACAGGATCTAGTCCCACATCAGGCTCCTTGTGGGGAGCCTGCTTCTCCCTCTTCCTGTGTCTCTGCCTCTGTCTCTCGTGAATAAATGAATAAAATCTTAAAAAAAAAGTGGCTGCTTAGTGATAGGAAGAACAGGGAAATATAAGGAAAAGGAGAGGGATGCCTGGGTGACTCAGTGATTGAGTGTCTGCCTTTGGCTCAGGGCATGATCCTGGGACTGAGTCCCATACTGGGCACCCTGCATGGAGCCTGCTTTTCCCTCTGCCTGTGTCTCTCCCCTCTGCACCCCCCCCCCCCCCCGTGTCTCGGAAAAGGACATAAGGGAACATAAGGGATGAGAGAGAGAAAAGAGCTAACAGGGCCTGCCTTCCAAGGGTTACAAACTAAGTCGCAAGTGAAGTCACAGAAACAAAGGCATTTATTTAAATGTCTAGTGGTCAAGGGGGAGGGGTCAGAAAAGGATTGGAGGGGTTCACACTGAGCTTAAAGTATGAGCATAAACCCTATATTGTAAATGCGAGGAAGAGAACTACATAGCAGATGTGCAAAAAAAATGAACGTGTTGGACTGAGGGGGTGGGGGAAGAACCTTAAAAAGATTCTCCAATGCATTCTTAAAAAACTCTATCCTAAAAATTTCAATCAGAATTTTAACAAAAAGGTAAGCCCGGGATCCCTGGGTGGTGCAGCGGTTTAGCGCCTGCCTTTGGCCCAGGGCGCGATCCTGGAGACCCGGGACCGAATCCCACTGGAGACCCGGGACCGAATCCCACGTCGGGCTCCCGGTGCATGGAGCCTGCTTCTCCCTCTGCCTGTGTCTCTGCCTCTCTCTCTGTGTGTGTGACTATCATAAATAAATAAAAATTAAAAAAAAAAAAAAAAGGCAAGCCCGGTGGTTCAGCAGTTTAGCACCGCTTTCAGTCCAGGGCCTGATCCTGGAAACCCGGGATCAAGTCCTATGTTGGGCTCCCTCCATGGAGCCTGCTTCTCCCTCGGCCTGTGTCTCTCATGAATAAATAAAGTCTTTTAAAAAAAAAGAATTTTAACAAAATAATGAATCTCTAACAAATACTCTGATTTCAGGGCTGGAAGATTATATAACAGTGGTAACGTATGAATGACCCTGCTTTCGAGGTTTGCTAGGAATTCATTTCAGGTTTTAAAAAATTTTAGGGACGCCTGGGTGGCTCAGTGGTTGAGCGTTTGCCTTCAGCTTGGGGAATGATCCTGGTGTCCCAGGATCAAGTCCCATGTCTAGGCTCCCTGCATGGAGTCTGCTTCTCTCTCTGCCTATGTTTCTGCCTCTCTCTCTGTGTGTCTTTCATGAATAAATAAAATCTTTTTTTTAATAAAATCTTTTTAAAAAATTAAAAAATAATTTAAAAAATTTTAATAAGCATTCACTGAGCACTATTAATCATAATGCTCTATGAGAGAAGCAGGAAGGGACGGATAGTGCTCCCTCCTCTCTGATGATGCAAAACCTCAGAACTGAGAAAATGGTTTTACCTTAATATGCCCTCATTGTCGCCACACCAGAAATGAAAAGAAGCCAAGGTGGGGTCTGGACAGAGGGCAGTAAGGCAGGAAGTAGAAGAGATGGTCACCAGAACTGAGCACCAGAGCCATTCTGTCCTAAGCCCAGGCAACTGGGTCAGACAGATGAAGGAGAGGGAATGTGTGTGGAAAAATCAATGTCCTTGGGCCCTTTCCAAGAGCAAGGGGAAAGGTGCCAACCAAAGGAGGAAAGGGATTTGTTTTGAGTGAGAAAAACTGGCTCTGGCAGGAGAGCATGGGACTGAACCCCAGGAAACAGGCAGTCCTGAGAAAGTGGCACTATGGGTGAACTACTCCAAGGCGAATTCACTCCCAAACACCTCCTTTCCTGTTTTCTCAATAGCAATTTTTAGCACTCTTTGTAAAGCTAATCATATGATTGCAGTGAACCATTTATGGAGTGCATATGATGTCCTAAGCACTACATTTAGGAATTTATTCTTTGCATTATCTTATTTAGTTCACACATTAAGTTTAGAAGAGAGTACTTTTAATGCCCCCCTTTTTAATATATATATATATATATATAAATATAATATATAATATATATATAAATATATATATATATATTTAATTTTAGACATAGAGAGAAAGAGAGGCAGAGACACAGGAAGGGGAGAAGCAGGCTCCATGCCGGGAGCCTGACGTGGGACTCGATCCCAGGACTCCAGGATCACACCCTGGGCCAAAGGCAGGTGCTAAACCACTGAGCCACCCAGGGATCCCCAGTGCCCCCTTTTAATGATAGAATGGAAGCTCAGAGAGGTGAGCCCCAAACGTATGTTGCTTGAAAGTGGCAAAGCTGGAACTTGAATCCAAAGTGTTCTACAGTGAAAAGAGAAGAGAGAGAAGAGAAAGAAGAGAAGAGAAGAGAAGAGAAGAGAAGAGAAGAGAAGAGAAGAGAAGAGAAGAGATCTCTAGGAGGTTAACTCATCTGCCACAGTGGAAAGAATACTAAGCTAACTCTGGTCTAGGTTATACTATTCCTGGATTTGGTGACTTTAGAGAAATCTCAGGAATCCTGCAAGATGAGATACGGGCAAGGGGTCTGAACCAGTGTTATCCTCTCCTAGAAAAGTGACTGTGTGAAGACAGGAGACTCCCTCTTGTCTTTAGACTGCCTTCTCCCTTTCTCTGACCTTTTATCTGCCTTTTCTTTCACAGAAAGCTCAGATGGGATGACCAATATTCTAAAGAGTATTTATATACCTCCTCCAACTGGGAAAGACTTCTATGAACCCCAGGTCCTGTGTCTCCTCAACATCATTCAGAACTTACCACCTATCCAGTCTGTCAAAGTTAGGCAAAGCATAACTCTTATTCCTTTCCTTGGTCAAATGCTTTCCTCAGTACCATAAATCAGAAACTTTGTTAGAAGAGGGGACTGTACATTCCTTTTGGGTTATCTTCTGAAAAAATAAAGAACTCACAGGACTTTGAAATCTATTTCACCCTTTTCACCCTAGGGTGAGGGAATAACAGATGTGATCACCCCTAAAACAACCAATGTGATGGTCCATGGGCAGGGATCACAGTTTCTATTCCCCGTGTGAAAAAAAGAAAAGCTCAAAAGCTTGCCTGCCCATTTGTAACTGTAGCTTACCCACAATTCCTATCTTGACACAACTCCTACACATCCTTTTAATTCAATCTGGTGGGCATGTGGACTCATCACTTTCAGTCACTTGTTAACAAGCTGAGCCAAGACCAGGGGCCAGTGTCAACTGTGCTGCCACTGGCCACAGAAACACAGTAAAAAGTAGAGAGCCCAACCTCCTACTTTTTCACTGCTTTTAAAAAGTAGGGATCTAAAATAACTTCTGCCAAAGCCAAGATCCAGGCCACCCAGCACACTGCCAGTCACAAGGGAGTGATCATCTAGTATAGAAATTCCTCTACTTTCCAAATTTCCACTGGCACAAAGGTCATGCTGGAACTAGATGCCTGCCACCAGTAGGCAATCCAGTAGCTTTGGACCCATGAACGAATGGACTAGCCCTGTCTTCAAAAAGATAACACGTCTAATCTAAGATGCTCCCAGGCCTGCTGAACTGAAGAGTGCTGCACCAGACCCAGGAGTGCCTCATAGGGCTACTTTTTTGCTTTTGTCACTTCTCTCTCTCTCTTTTAAAGATTTTATTTATTTATTCATGAGAGACACAGAGAGAGAGGTAGAGACACAGGCAGAGGGAGAAGCAGGCTCCATGCAGGGAACCTGATGTGGGACTTGATCCTGGGTCCCCAGGATCATGCCCTGGGCCAAAGGCGGCACTAAACCACTGAGCCACCTGGGCTGCCCTCTTTTGTCACTTCTCTTTCTCACACATACAGAGTCATATTAAGGGGAAAAAAATCCTCCAACTTAGCAATGGCCTTTTCCATAAAAACAAAACAAAATCTCTATTTGAAAAGAAATATCATGAAAATGCAAGATACCCAAGACTTACCCTGCTATTCCCAAGAAACCTCGCAATGGTAACACTCCCCAAATGACACCTAGGACTACAGCAATGATCTGTCGGAACCAGTATATCACATCTAAAAATTCATCCTGTAGAAAGAAAGAAAGAAAGAATGCATGCATTATCTGCAGTAGGTGCCACACGAGAGCCTCTGTAATAGGTAAAGGATAAAAAAACTTTCTGCTAAGAAACATATATTCCAGAGAAATGTCTCCAAGAGCAATAGTGTGTAGTTTTCTGATCTCTAGCTCTTCTTATACTAAAACCTTTTTTTTTTTTTTTTTTTTAAAGAACATACTTAGTTATCTTAAGTGATGACTTCTGGGCCTGAGTGCTAAATAAAAATTTTAGAAAAAAAATTACTTTTTTTTTTTTTTTTTAGGAGCTTCAAAAATGAAATGGCTTGGGATGAAATGGCTGTGTTAACTGTGCTACTGGTCACTGAACACTTGGGTCTGACCCTCAGAGGGGAGACCATAGACAGAAGCACCATCTTCCTGCACAGTGAATTCTAAGTCACAAAGGAAGGAATCAGAAACAAAAGTGAAGGCAGGTGCCAGGGTTATCTAATTTTCACACGAAGACGCAGGTTTCTGACCCGCCCCAGATTGCAGAAACCAGTCCTTGTACAAGAAGAAAAGAAAGAGAAATGACACAGCACATCAGAAAGGTTTTACAAGAGCTGGGCAGGGCCAGGGGCAGGACAAGGGCACCTTCAGGAAGTACCTCCCATCCTCCCATCTTACAGGAACTCCAGGAAGGAAAACCCACTTCATCAGTCCAGAAAAACAAGGGGAAAATACTACAAATATAACATTCTCTTCAGGCCAACTGGAGTCAGGCTGTTTGTGTTGGTGCCTTCCAGGTCACGGAGCAGGGCTGGGGAGTGCCTACGCTCCGATCTGAAAGCGTGTGACCAGTGAAAACGTCTAGAAGCCCTGACGGTTCCTCACACACATTTGGGGTTTACCCCCTCTCCTTCCCTCTGTCACATACACACCCTCTGAGAGCGGGTCTCGGTCTCCCCTCTCACAGTGACTGAGGCATTCTGGATTTCCCACTCAATAAAAAGCCAAAGGCAGCAGCTCACCTCTAGCGAACCTCCTCAACTGTAAACGCTTTCATGCACCACGGTACCCCCCTTCCAGAGCTGTTCCGACAACTGGGTGGAGAGAACCCCCGGCAGAAAGTCCACAGAAGACTGTTACCGTTACACTTCGCGCTAACGACTGTATGAAGTAATGAATTCGAAGACAAGTCACTTACTCAAGATCCTACTGGCAGTAAAAGGCGGAGGTGGAACTCGGCTCACGCCCTGCCCGCGGGTGGCAGCTCCTGTGCCCCTCCTCGCTGCTTCCCGCGTGACCCCCGCGGCTGCACGCTTAGGCCGCCCTGCGGTGAGCCCGGAGCCCAGCCAGGTTCGCCGCGACACCCTTGGGCCGCACCCCCCCCCCACAACCCGAACACTCGGCCGCGCCCGAACCGCGCAGGGGCGGGCTCGGGCCTGTCCACTGGTCCCCGAGTCCCAGCCGGCACCTCGAACCTGCGCCCTCGCCAGGCCCCACCGCACCTTGTCCTCCCAGGCCGCGTCGCTCCGCAGCACCTTGCTCCACACGGACACTTTGAGGGCCCCGTTGGCCAGCTGCGGCTGCGGCGGCTCCTCCTTTCGCCGCCCGCCGCTCATCCTCCCGCCGCGCCGCCCGGGCCGGGCCTGGGGCGCGCGGGCCAGGCCAAAAGGAGTCGGAGTCTGGTGTCGCGGGTCACGATGCGCAGGGCGACGGCGGCGGCGGCGGCGGCAGCGGCAGCAGCGGCAGAACCCGCGGTCGGGATCGGTAGCGCGGCGCGGCTGCCCTCACTCGGCTGAGACACCGGCTCAGCTCGCTCTCGCTCGCTCAGCCGAGACCAGGCGCTGCGGGGGGAGGAGCAACGTAGCGCCGCGCGTCCTCCCGCCGACGAACCCACGCAGCCAATCGGCAGCCGTGCAGCCGGCACCTCGGCGCATGCGCCCTACGCGTGACGGAAGTGACGCCAAGTTTCCCCCAGGCGCTCGGTAGGGTGCGAGGGAAGGGACAATTTAGGTGGGGATGGTGACGCGAGCGCGAGGAGGCGCTGTGGAGATCGGAGAACCACATCTGAATGGGGAGCCGAGGTTAGAGTTGGGCGTCCCCAAGAGCGGTGGGGCGGAACGCGGCCCTGTCTCCCCGCGTCTCTTCGAGCCCCCCAACTGGCTGCCCGGGAGCCCTGGGCTGCCTCTCGGGACTTAGCCCCTGCTTGTTTTCCTCCCCTAACCCCTGCAAAATTCCTTAGGACTCTGCTCAGGATGTAAACTGTTTTCTGTATTAATTTAGTGTCTTATCTTGAGCCAGCACCTTCTTTTGGCAAATGTGAGGTCCAAGCCTGAGATCGAGAGGGGAAACGATTTTCTAAGGATCTATAGCAACGTGGAAGCGGCTGAGAACTCCTGGGCCGGGCGGGCGGCGGAGCGCAGAAAGTATTCGCTATTAGAATATGTGAGGATTCATCTGTCGGGCCCGCCCTGTGTGCTGGGACGGTGGCTCACAACGTGTGCGTCTGGACTGCCAGAGTTGCGTTCTCAGACCCCATCGCAGAACTGCCGAATCAGAAATTTTGGGAGTGGGGCCCATAATCAGCATTTTAGTAAGCCCTTCAGGTGGTGCCGTGCGCATTGTACTTAGGTAATAAATTGAGACCAAGGCACTTCTGTGTGGTGGGTTTAAAGAGGCAGACTAACTTGTCTGGAATCACTCAACTAGTACCCTGGGTGTGTCTGACTCCAAAAGCTGTACTCTTAACCTTAAGCTTTCAGTCTTAAGGAATGTCAGTGAGGTCAGAACATCCTTTGTAGGGGCACCTGGGTGGCCCAGTGGGTTAAGCGTCTGCCTTCAGCTCGGGTCATGATCCCAAGGGTCTTGGGATTGAGCCCACATAGGGCTCCCAGCTCAGCAAGGGGAATGGGGGTGGTCTGCTTCTTCCTCTCTCTCTGCCTCTCTCCCTGCTTGTGCTCTTTCTCTCTCTGTCAAATAAATAAATAAAATCTTAAAAAAAAAATCCTTTGTATACCTGTCGACATTGACCTGTAGTTCTCCCCCTAGGTGAGCAAAGAATCTCCTAGGGAGCTTCTTCAGAATTCTATAGTTAGTGCTTTCAACCACAACTCAATTCCAAGATCCTCTTTCAATAAGTTGTGTGAGGTTGGACCCCAAAGGTAACATACATAGCAACAGACGCTACTCTGTCTGGACCTAGGGGGAGGGCCATATACCTAACATGGGTGCACACCTTTAGTCCTCTGACTTTCACATGGATCTTATTTTTTTCAGCCTTGCCTTTTTTCTGAACCATGTTCCCTCCCTTATGCAAAACTATGGTAAAGCCTAACTAGCTCATTCCAGTTTGAAAGTGTGCCATTGGTATAAAACTTCTTTTACAGATTCCCTGGGCACATGCAGTGCTGGAGACAAACTGATTATTCATTCTGTCGTAGAATGTTGGAAGAAATCATAGCCCAAAATCAAAGACAGAAAAGGTAAGTTTTCAGTCCACTGGACCTGGCGGTAAAGGTTTGTAATGGGGAGTTTGATCTGGAGGGTTAGGGAAGACAGAGCTCCGAAGGAAGAGTAGGAGTTAAGGGGAAGAGGGAAAGGAAGAGAAGAGAGCATGCTAGGAGATGAAACCATGTCAGCTACTGGTAGGGAACAAAACCACAAATTGGGAAGGAGTGGGAGGGACGTACTGAAGAATTTGTTTTTGTTTTTTCCAGTTCTTTTGAAAAATAATTGACATACATCACTGTATAAGTTTAAGGCCTACCGCTTGATGGTTTGATTTACATCTGTTGTGAAATGAACACCATAATAGGTTCAGCTAATCTCCATCCTCTCATATAGATATAATGAAAAAAGAAAAAAAATTTTTCTTTGTGATGAGAACTCTTAGGATTTATTATTTTTTTTAAAGATTTGATTTATTTATTCATAGAGACACAGGCAGAGGGAGAAGCAGGCTCCATGCAGAGAGCCCGACTCAGGACTCGATCCAGGGTCTCCAGGATCACGCCCTGGGCTGTAGGCGGCGCTAAACCGCTGTGCCACCGGGGCTGCCCAGGATTTATTCTTTTAACAAATTTTCAGTATATCTGTACAGCATTGTTAGCTATAGTCATCATGTTGTACCTTACATCCTTACATTTATTTATCTCAACTGGAAGTTTGTTTTAAAGATTTATTTATTGGGATCCCTGGGTGCCTCAGCAGTTTAGCTCCTGTCTTGGGCCCGGGGCATGATCCTGGAGTCCTGGGATCAAGTCCCACATTCGGCTCCCTGCATGGAGCCTGCTTCTCCCTCTGCCTGTGTCTCTGCCTCTCTCTGTGTCTCTCATGAATAAACAAATAAAATATTTAAAAAAAAAAAAGATTTATTTATTTATTTATTCATAGAGACACAGGCAGAGGGAGAAGCAGGCTCTATGCAGGGAGCCTGACATGGGACTCAATCCTGGGTCTCCAGGATCACACCCTGGGCTTCAGGGGGTGCTAAACCGCTGCGCCACCAGGCCCGCCCTCAACTGGAAGTTTGTATCTTTTAACTGCTTTCTCTGTTTTCTCCTCCCCCCAACCATCCACCTGTGATAACCACAAGTCTGATCTCTTTTTCTCTGAGTTTGTTTTTTAAGATTCCACATGTAAATGAGATCCATAAGGTATTGGTCTTTCTTCATCTGACTTATTTCACCCAGCATAAACCTCCAAGGTCCATACATATTGTCACAAATAGTAGGATTTCCTCATTTTTTGGTGGCTGGATAATCTTCCATGATGTGTATACCACAACTTCTTGATCCACTCATTTGTTGATGGACACCTAGTTGTATCTACTTGGTTTTTGTAAATAATGCTGCTGTGAACATGGGGCTACAGATATCTTTTTGAATTAGTGTTTTTATTTCCTTATTTCTTAGTGTTATATATTCCCAGAAGTGGAATTGCTGGATCATGGGGTATTTCTATTTTTAATTTCTTGAGGATCTTCCATATTGTTTTCCACAGTGGCTGCACCAATTTATATTCCTACCAACAGTGCATAAGGGCTCACTTTTATTTTATTTTACTTTATTTTATTTATTTATTTATTTTTAAAGTTTATTTATTTATTTATTCATGAGAGACACAGAGAGAGAAAGAGGCAGAGACACAGGCAGAGGGAGAAGCAGGCTCCATGTAGGGAGTCTGATATGGGACTCCGGGATCATGCCCTGGGCTGAAGGTGGCGCTAAACCACTGGGCCACTGGGGCTGCCCAAGGGCTCACTTTTAAAGAAAAAAAAAAAAAAAAAAGACTGTTACAGTCACTCAGGAGATAGGTGGGGGCACTGAAGATGGAGAAAATTGGAATAAAATGGTAAATTCTTTCTTAAACTTATTTTTTTTACTTGCTATAAAATATACTTATAAAATTTATGATTTTTTTTTTAAAGATTTTATTCATCGGGATCCCTGGGTGGCACAGCAGTTTGGCGCCTGCCTTTGGCCCAGGGCGCGATCCTGGAGACCTGGGATCGAATCCCACGTCGGGCTCCCGGTGCATGGAGCCTGCTTCTCCCTCTGCCTATGTCTCTGCCTCTATCTCTGTTTGTGTGACTATCATAAATAAATAAAAAAAATTTTAAGATTTTATTCATTTATTCATGAGAGACACACACAGAGAGAGAGGCAGAGACACAGGCAGAGGGAGAAGCAGGCTCCATGCAGGAAGCCCGACGTGGGACTTGATCCTGGGTCTCCAGGATCAGGCCCTGAGCCAAAGGCAGACGCTCAACCACTGAGCCATCCAGGGATTCCCTAAAAACTATGATTTTTAAGTGTATAGTTTGGTGGTACAAGGAAGTACATTTACTTTGTTTTGCCACCACCATCCATTTTCAGAACCCTTTCATCTTGCAAAACTGAAAGTTTTGTGCCCTGACACTATTAACTCTCCAATCTCAGCCCCCAACAACTACCTATTTTACTTTCTGTCCCTAAATTTGACTAAGTACCTCATAAGAGTGGAATCACATCATGTTAGTCTTTTTCTAATTGGATTATTTCAGTTAGCATACTCTCTGCAGGATTCATCCATGGGATAGCCTATGTCAGAATTTTCTTCCTTTTTTAAGGCTGAATAATAAGTTTGTTAAATATTCATTAGGTGTTCATTGTATATATTGTTAACCTTAAAAGTAAAATTCACTTATTTTACCAGCAAAAATAAGTTTATTTGGGAATAGCAGAGTGCTGCAATTTGGGACATGCAAACTACAGCAAAATGATAGGCAAGTCTGGAGAACAAAGGAAAAAAACTTGCTTTTTTTTTTTTTAAAGATTTTATTTATTTATTTGAGTGAGAGAGAAAGAACACATGGAGGGGAAGAGAGAAGAGGAGGGGAGAGGGAGAAGCAGGCTCCCCACCAAGCTGGGAGTCCCAACTACTTGGAGCTCCATCCCAGGACTCTGGAATCATGACCTGACCCAAAGGCAGATGGAGGAAAAACTTGCTTTTATAAAGGAAAGGGAGTTGGGAGGGGCTTTTAAACAAACAGTCCAAGCTGGAATAAGGTAGGAGTTTGAAGTATAGTGGCTTTTCATTGGCCATAATAGTTGTAACAGTCTCTCATTGACTGGGCTGTTGCTGGGAGAAGAGAAAATCTTTCTTCTTCCTGCTGAGATAGTAAAGAATAGGCTTTTTTCTTTTGGGACTACAAAGTAGGTCTCTTTCTGTTGAGGTCTGCAATTGATGAAGACTGATAACTGTGAGAGCTCCTCCTGCTGGCCTCCCAACTCCATTTTATTTTATTATATCATTTTTTAAAATGACTTTTTAAAATTTATTTTTTATTTTTAAAATAACTGCTACACTCAGTGTGGGACTCAAACTCACAACCCTGAGATCAGAGTCACACGTCTACCTATTGAGCCAGCGAGGTGCCCTCCATCTCCATTTTTTAAAAAAGATTTATTTATTTATTTGAGAGAGAGGGAGAGCATGCAGTAGTGCATACATGGGGGAAGAGGCAGAGGGATAGAGAGAGGAAAAGAATCTCAGACTCTCCACTGAGCTCAGAGCCCAATGTGGGGCTCTATCCCATGACCCTGAGATCATAACTTGAGCTGAAATCAAGAGTTGGCCACTTGACTGAGCCACCCAGGTGCCCCCCACCTCCATTTTAAATAAGCTTTCCTTTATTCAGTTTCAAAATATATACCTTATTGTTATTTGTTCATCTATTTTTTTAAAAGATTTTATTTATTTATCCTTAAGAGACAGAGAGAGAGGCAGAGACACAGGCAGAGGGAGAAGCAGGCTCTATGCAGGGAGTCCGACGCGAGACTCGATCCTGGGTCTCCAGGATCACGCCCTGGGCCGAAGGCAGCCGCCCAACTGCTGAGCCACCTGGGCATCCCTTGCTCATCTATTGAGGAACACTTAGGCTGCTTCTACCTTTTTGCTGTTGTGAATAATGTTACTATGAACATGAGTATACAGAAATCTGTTTATGTCCCTACTTTCAATTCTGTGGGGTATATACCCAGTGTGGAATTGCTGGATTATGTGATAATTCTCTTTTTAATTAAAAAAATTTATTTATTTATTTATTTGACACAGAGAGAGAGAGAGAAAGAGAGAGAGTGCAAGCAAGGAGAGCAGGAGAGGGAGAAGCAGGCTCCTTGCTGAGCAGGAAGGCTCAGCGATGTGGGGCTCAATCCCAGGATTTTGGGATCATGGCCCGAGCTGAAGGTAGTTGCTGAACAGACTGAGCCACCCAGGCACCCCTCTTTTTAATATTTTGAGGAACAACCATATTGTTTTCTATAGTGGCTGTACCATTTTGCATTTCAACCAACAGTATGCAAGAGTTCCAATTTCTCTACATTCTTGTCAATACTGGTTTTCTGTTTTTTTTTTTTTTTTAAGATTTTTAAAATTTATTTGAGAAAGAAAGAGTACACATGAGTTGGGGAGGAGGGGCAGAGGGAAGGGAAGAAGCTACTCCCTACTCAGCAGGGAGTTGGACATGGGGCTCTGACATGGAGCTCAATCCCAGGACCCTGAGATCATGACCTGAGCCAAAGGCAGACACTTAACCAACTGAGCCACCCAGGTGCCCCTGAGGTTTTGTTTTTTTCAGATTTTTAAAATTATTTATTTATTTATTTATTTATTTATTTATTTATTTATTTATTGTTAAAATTTATTGGAGAGAGAGAGAGAGAGCACAAGTAGGGGGAGTAGCAGAGGAAGAGGGAGAAGCAGACTCCCTGCTGAGCAGGAAGTCCTTGATGAGGGTCTTGATCACAGGATCCTGAGATTGTGACCTGAGCCAAAGGCTGACACTTAACTGACTGAGCTACCCAGGTGCCCCAATAGTAGTATCCTTTGATATGCAAAAGTTTTTAATTTGGAAGGTACCTGGCTGGCTCAATGGCTGCCTGTGTCTCTGCCCCTCTCTCTCTCATGAATAAATAAATAAAATCTTAAAAAAAAAGATTTATTTATTCATGAGAGACAGAGAGAGAGAGAGAGAGAGAGAGAGAGAGAGACAGGCAGAGGGAGAAGCAGGCTCCGTGCAGGGAGCCTGATGTGGGGCTCCATCTTGGGTCTCCAGGATCAGGCCCTGGGCCATCCGGGCTGCCCTGTGCTGTCTTTCTCAAATAAATAAAATCTTTTTTTATTTTTTGAGGTTTTATTCATTTATTCATGAGAGATAGGCAGAGACATAGGTAGATGGATAAGCAGGCTCCCTGTGGGGAGCCTGATGTGGGACTCAATGCCAGGACCTGAGCCAAAGGCAAGCTCCCTGCAAGGAGCCCAATGTGGGAATCACACCCTGAGCCAAAGGCAGACACTCAACCACTGAGCCATCAGGAGTCTCAATAAAATCTTTTGTAAAAAGATAGATTTATTTATTTATTTATTTATTTATTTATTTATTTATTTATTTATTTATTCATTCATTCATTCATTCATTTATTCATTCATTCATTTATTTTAGAGGAGAGGGAGGGGCAGAGGGAGAGAGAGTCTTAAGCAGACTCTGCACTGAGCACAGAGCCTAACATGGGCCTCCATCTCACCACCCTGAGATCAGGACCTGAGCCAAAACCAAGAGTCAGGGATGCCTGGGTGGCTCAGCAGTTGAGTGTCTGCCTTTGGCTCAGGGTGTGATTCCCACATTGGGCTCCTTGCAGGGAGCCTTTTCTCCCTCAGCCTATGTCTCTGCCTCTCTCTCTTGCTGTGTCTCTCATGAATAAATAAATAAAATCTCTTTTTTTAAGATAAGACATGATAGACACAGAGAGAGAGAGAGAGAGAGAGGGGCAGAGACACAGGCAGAGGAAGAAACAGGCTCCATGCAGGGAGCCTGTTCCGTGACTCGATCCCGGGACTCGGGAGGCGCCAAACCTGAGCCACCCAGGATCCCAATAAATAAAGTCTTAAAAAAAAACCAAGAATCAGATGCTGAACCGACATTGCCACCTAGGTACCCTAGAGAATATGACTCTTGATCTCAGGGTCATGAGTTTAAGCCCCATGTTGGGTGTAGAGATTACTAAAAAAAAAAAAAATAAAAAGACTTAAAAAAAAAAAAAAGGCATTGCCAAATCAACACCAACAAGCTTCTCCCCTGATTTATTTCTTCTAAGAGTTTTTTTAGTTTAGCTCTTATATTTAGATCTCTGATCCATTTTGAGTTAATTAATTAATTATTTTATTTTATTTTATTTATGATAGTCCCACAGAGAGAGAGAGAGAGAGGGAGAGACATAGGCAGAGGGAGAAGCAGGCTCCATGCACCGGGAGCCCGACGTGGGATTCGATCCCGGGTCTCCAGGATCGCGCCGTGGGCCAAAGGCAGGCGCCAAACCGCTGTGCCACCCAGGGATCCCTAATTTATTTATTTTTATATTTTTTAAAGATTTTATTTATTTGAGGGAGAGAAAGATATCAGGAGCAGGTGGGAAAGCTAGAGTGAGAAGCAGACTCCCTGCTGACCAAGAAGCCTGATGCGGGACTAGATCGAAGACCCTGGTATCATGACCTAAGCCCAAGGCAGATGCTTAACTGACTGAGCTACCCAAATGCTCTTTTTTGTTGTTGTTGTTTAATGTAAGCTCTGTGAACTTAGGACCCCAAGATCAAGAGTCATATACCCTAATGACTGAGCCAGACAGGCATCCCATTGAGCTAATTTTTTTTTATATGGTTTTAGATAAGGGTCCATCTTCATTCTTTTACCTGTGGATATCCAGTCTTCCCAGCACCATTTGTTAAAAAGACTGTCCTTCCGGGGTGCCTGGGTAGCTCAGTGGTTGAGCATCTGCCTTTGGCTTGGGGCGTGATCCTGGGTTCCTGGGACTGAGTCCTGCATTGGGCTCCCCATAGGAAGCCTGCTTCTCTCTCTGCCTCTGTCTTTGCCTTTCTGTGTGTCTTTCATGAATAAATGAGTAAAATCTTTTTTTTTTTGAATGAGTAAAATCTTAAAAAAAAAAAAAAAAGACTGCCTTTTCTGCATCCAAATAATCTTAGCACTTTTGTTGAAAATCATATGGCCAAAAAAAAATTAAAAAAAAAAAATCATATGGCCACATATATGAGGGTTTATTGCAAGGCTGTCAGTTCTATTCCTTTGGTCTGTTTTTTCTGTCTTTGTGCCAATACCACATTGTTATGATTACTTTATTTTTATTATTTTATTATTTATTTGTTTGCTTGTTTGTTTATTTATTTATTTATTATTTTTTTTAAATATATTTTTTTAAGATTTTATTTATTCATTCATGATAGTCACACACACACACACACACACACAGAGAGAGAGGCAGAGACACAGGCAGAGGGAGAAGCAGGCTCCATGCAGGGAGCCTGACGTGGGATTCGATCCCAGGTCTCCAGGATCACGCCCTGGGCCAAAGGCAGGTGCTAAACCGCTGCACCACCCAGGGATCTCTATTTATTTATTTATTTATTTATTTATTTATTTATTTATTTATTCATTCATTCATTCATTCATTCATTCATTCATTCATGAGAGACACAGAGAGATAGAGAGACAGAGGGAGAAGCAGGTTCCATGCAGGGAGCCCAATGTGGGGCTTGATCCTGGGACTCCAGGATCACACCCTGAGCCAGGGGCAGATGCTTTAACCGCTGAGCCACCCAGGCATCCCTGTTTTGATTACTTTAGCTTTGCAGTGGGTTTTGACAGGAAGTGTGAGTCTTCCAGCTTTGTTCTTTTTCCAGACTGTTTTGGCTATTGGGGGTTCCTTAAGATACCATACACATTTATTTTTAAAGATTTTACTTATTGGGGGATCCCCAGGTGGCTCAGCGGTTTAGCGCCTGCCTTCAGCCCAGGGCATGATCCTAGAGACCCGGGATCGACTTCTGCATCAGGCTCTCAGCGTGGAGCCTGCTCCTCCGTCTGCTTCTTTCTCTCTCTCTCTCTCAATCTGTGTCTCTCATGAATAGATAAATAAAATCTTAAAAAAAAAAAAAAAGATTTTATTTATTATGAGAGACACAGACAGAGAGGCTGAGTTCCAGGCTCCTCACAGGGAGCCTGATGAGGGACTTGATCCTGGATTCCTGTCATGCCCTGAGCTGAAGGCAGACACTCAACCCCTAAGTCACCAGGCGTCCCCCATATACATTTTAGAGTGAGTTCTGTTTCTGGGGGAAAAAAAGTCACTGGAGAGGTGCCTGGCTGGCTCAGCTGGTAGAACATACATGTGACTCTTGATCTAGGGGTCCTGAGTTCATGACCCAAGTTGGGCACGGAGCCTGTTTTTTGTGTTTTTAAGATTTTATTTATTTATTCATGAGAGACACACACACACACACACACACACACAGAGGGGCAGAGACACAGGGAGAGGGAGAAGCAGGCTCCATGCAGGGAGCCTGACATGGGACTCGATCCTGGGTTCCCACGCTGCAGGCAGCATTAAACTGCTATGCCACTGGGGCTGCCCAAGATTTTATTTCTTTATTCATGAGAGACACAGAGAGAGAGAGGCAGATACAGGCAGAGGGAGAAGCAGGCTCGCAAGGAGGCTGATGTGGGACTTGATCCCAGATTGCTCACTCAACTGCTGAGCCACCCAGGCATCCTGAAGTCAGTGGGATTTTGATGGAGATTGCAGTAAAAATCTGTAGGTAAGTCTTACAATCCATGAACTCGAGATATTTTTTCATTTATTCTTATCTTCCTTAATTTCATTCAGCAATGTTTTATAGTTTTAAATGCCTAAGTCTCACTTCTTTGGTTAATTCTTAACTATTTTATGCTTTTTGATGCTATTATAAATTGAAATTTTTAAAAATTAACTTTTTGGATTGTTCATTGTTTGTGTATAGAAATACAGCTGATTTTTAAAAAAGATTTATTTATTTATTCATGAGCAAGGCAGAGACATAAGCAGAGGGAGAAGCAGGCTCCTTTTGGGGAGCCTGGTGTGGGACTTGATCCCAAGACCCCAGGATCACAAACTGAGTCAAAGGCAGACGCTTAACCTCTGGGCCATCCAGGCACCCTGAAACAAACTGATTTTTGGTGATTTTGTATCCTGCAACTTTGCTGAATCTGTTTATTATTTTCTGTTTTCTTTTGGTTGAGTCTTTAGGGTTTCCTACATATGTGATCATATCACCGGCAAACAGATAACTTTATTTTTTGCAAGAAGAGTTTTATATGTCCTATTATATTGTGAAGCTCTTAACTCTGAGATTCATTAAGTTTGTGATTTCATAGGGAGAGGGTCACAGAAAGTTATATTTAGAGGGGTCCTTAGATCCAGTCCAGGTCAGTATCACACAGCAAGTTATCCGAAACCCAATCTGTGTTCCTCCTCTTAGCTTTCTAGGAGCAGACAAAGCCAAGCTGGGAGCTAGCATGGAGAGCCCTTGCCTAGCCCTATTTATAGGACTGAGACTTGATCCCTTTGTGCTTTCACCCAAGGCTTTCCTTATCTTAGGAAGTGGGGAGTCTGGCTGAATCCCAGTGCATCCATCTGGTTAAAATAAACATCCTGGGTGGTCTAAGATGGAAAAGAACTTGATGAAGAGTCAGATTTGGAAGTGGGAGAGAGATTTGGAAGTAGGACAAATTTTGCTTTTGTGAGGTTGGGACTTTTTAAGCACCAGTTGAACACATGATCTCAGCCTTGGGGCTGAGTATGTCCTCTCAGCTGAATGCCTCTATACCACTGCCAGCTGCTTGTTGAGGGTTTGGAGAGGAAAGTGTGCTCTGAGGGGTAAGATTGAGGGCCCTAGACAGACACAGATGAAGTCACAGAAATCAGAGGAGTCCTGTGGGAAAAAAACCACAAGCTGTGGAAAGAGCACCCATTGTGAAGTAGAGGACTTAGTTTGTATCCAGGTCCTCTTTTTGCCTACAATAAATATTTTACTAGTACTTACTGGGTTCTTACTAGGAGCCAATTTTGCTAAATGTTTTACATGTTTTTCTCCAAAAGTTGGTCAGGCTCGTAACCACTATACCAAACTCCTTTTACCTTTATTTTAAAATTTTCTACAGCAAATGTGGATTATTTATGTAATTAAAATGACAGTCTCTAAAAAAAAAAATAAACCAAAAAAATAAAAAATAAAATGACAATCTCAAGAAGGCTACACTTGACCTTCAGACCACCATAGGGGCCTGCGAATTGAGGGGAAGTCAACTGATTTGTCATAGGGAGGGGTAAATCACTTGGTGCTACCCTTCTTCCTCTCATCTTAAAACTTGAAAGATAATGTGCTGTCTTAACCTAGAAGCTTCCTTGGGATAAGTCACTGTCCTGATTATAAATGATCAGGCCCCTGGAGCAATAGTATGAGAATCTCCTGTGGCGGAAACAGAGTGCAGATTCCTGGACTCTCTGGAGGTGAGGTCTGGGAATTTGCATTTTTGTAAGCCCTCCTGATAATTTTGATACATATTAAGGCTAACTCCTTTCAGTTCTGCCACTTAACAGCTGTGTGGTATGGGGCAAGTCATTTTCACAGTTCTGTTTTACTCTTAGCCCTGTGCTGAGAGGCCAGATAATAACAATATATAATAACAGTAACATGTGGATTATCCTATTTCATTCTCCTAAGAGCTGATTATTACCATTTCCTGGTATTGAAGAGGAGACTGAAGTTTCGAACGGTTAAATGATTTGCCTATGATCACAACAGCTAGTTAGGTGACAGAGCCAGAATTTGAATGCAGGCTTAGATTATGGAGAAGGGCTTTGGAAACCAGGAACATTGAGAGCATTGATGATTATTATTTACATGTCCCTCCCTGAGTTGCCTTATTCTCTATAGCTCCAGTGGCTAACATAGCAAGGTTACAGCCTACCAAGGCAGCCTAAGTCCCTCCCTTTTGGTATTTTTTTCCCATTAGCAGTTTCTAAACTAGAGTGTAATTTTTATTTATTTTCTTAGTTATTGATTTAGTAATCTTTACCTCCATCATCGGCTGGAACTCATGACCCTGAGATCAAGAGTCAGATGCTCCACTGACTGAGCCAGCCAGGCGCCCCTAAAGTATACTTTTTAAATCCAGAGGGGAGTCCAACCCTAGAGGTTTTTTTTTTTTAAAGATTTTTAAGTAATTTCTACACTCAACGTGGGGCTCAAATTCAGACCCCAAGATCAAGAGTTGCATGCTCTACTGAGTCAGCCAGGTGCCCCCAGAAATGCACTTAAATGCAGTTTCCTAAATGGGACTGTTACAGGAAAGTTAGATGTCTTTAGATGATATTTCTAGCTTCAGAGGAGAGAGGTGTTAGTCATGTTATCCCTGTCAACTTTCGTTAAATTGCTTACTAAAAAAACAATTAAAAAAAAATAAAGTGCTTGCTTATTAAAGGGCTCACAAATTTGAGTTTTGATGTTGAAGATGCTTTTGGTTTCAGTTCTTTGAAAAGTATTTGCAGGAAGCCATCTCTGCTAAGGCAGTCAAACCATCCAAATCGCTTCCCCTTTTAGGGTAATATTAATTTTCCAGATTAAAATGATTATTAAAACTTATTTTGGGGATCCCTGGGTGGCGCAGCGGTTTGGCGCCTGCCTTTGGCCCGGGGCGCGGTCCTGGAGACTCGGGATCGAATCCCACGTCGGGCTCCCGGTGCATGGAGCCTGCTTCTCCCTCTGCCTGTGTCTATGCCTCTCTCTCTCTCTCCCTGTGTGCCTATCATAAATAAATAAAATAAAAAAAAAAAAAAAAAAAAAACTTATTTTGGAGAACCCTTCCAGCCTGTTTCTATTCTTCCAAGACCTAGGGCCAAGTGTCCAGTTTGAGGGATACTGCCAGAGGGAAGTGGAAAAGCAGGACATCCGATGAATGGCTAAACTTTCAAACTGGGGCTCTTTAATCTGGGGAACAGGAAGGGGGGTGGGGACTGACTCCAGATCTCTAAAGGAGAGTGATTAAGTGTCCTCCTTCTAGGTCTGTTGGAATCAGGAAGAAGCTGGTTTGGTTCAGAAGAAATTTTTAATGCTCAGCTTAGGCCATGTTAGTTGAACACCAGGAGGCAGTGAACTGCCCATCACTAGATCAGATAAGGTCTAGGCAGATGTCAGAGTGACCTTCAAGCAAGACAGACTTGAATTCATATCCCAGCTCCATTTAATACTGGCTGTATAGTTCAGGCCAAGTAATTTAATGAACCCTCGGCTTAAGAAGGGCATTTCCCCTTTTTTTTGTGTATATACAAAAATTAAAATAATAATGAACACTGCAGGGGCCCAGGCACATAGCAGGTCTGTTTACTACTACAGGCCGTGATTTTGCACTGTTTGGGCTGTAAACGTATAGTCAGTCATTTCCTTACTAAATAAGTGGAACTCAGCTAGCTTAAGCAAAAAAGGGAAATTTACTAGCTTACGTAATAGGGGAAGTCTAGAGATGGTACCAGTTTCAGACATGACTAAAGCATCCATTTCATCTCTGCTGCTTTCTGTGCTGGCTTCATACTTCATCCTACAGTCCTACGGTTTCCTCACTGTTGAGGGGGAGGATAAAGTTGCTAACTCTCCAAGTTCCCTCACCACTCAGCAATCCCAAAGCTTGATTGTTTATCCCAGGGAAGACTGGTACAGCTTGGGAGGTACATGCCCCCTGCCCACGGTGATTAAAGGGATATGGACCAGGGTTGAGGCCAAGGAAATAAGGATGCAGGATGAGGCCCTGTAATAACTCAGCAATTGCCCCTCTTCCAGATGAGGTCCAGGGTCACCGTGGGTCAATCTGTTTCTGCTTTAAAAAACAAAACAAGGGACACCTGGTGGCTCAGCGGTTTGGCACCTGCCCTCGGCCCAGGGCGTGATCTTGGAGACCCAGTATCGAGTCCCACACTGGGCTCCCTGCGTGGAGCCTGCTTCTCCCTCTGCCTGTGTCTCTGCCTCTCTCTCGCTCTCTGTGTCTCTCATGAATAAATAAAAACAAAACAAAAACCAAAAACAACTTTATTTGACGAAAGACAAAAACAAAAGTTATTTACAGTAGTTTTTTGCTCAAATAATTCAATGGGATAACTGTGCTTCTCCTCCAGGTTTATTGTACAACCAAACCAAGCGGAGGCTGCCCCACCCCCAGCCTCCCCATCTTACACAAGGGGGGAATGCCAACCAGAATTCAGCAGCATGGCTCCTCACCCCTCACCACCTCTACTGCTCAGTGCACTGCGGGAAAGGAAGTCCCACCCCAGCCCAGTATACTTCCAGGGTCCCTTGCTACAAGCATCTTCCAACAGTCACACCAGACCTGGGCTCACAGACATGGGTGGGGGTGGAACAGGCTGGGCAAACAGCTTCAAGTAATCTTGAAGCTGCTATGTTCTTTCTTCCCCAGCTGGGCCTCAGGAGGGTGAGGATCCCTGATCCCCCTGGGACATGCAAGGATGGGGTGGGGTGGCAAAAGAGAGAGCCGAAGAAACTTGCCCACTCACAAAGAGCAAAGCTCCCTCTCCTTAAATAGCTAATCCCCATTCCCACAGCAGTGGGTAGGTCAAGCCACTGAGAAGTCAGGTAGCCTCCCTGAAGCCTTCAGGGATCATCCCAGAAAGGAGAGAACACACGTTGCTGCCTTTCTCCTGGCTAGGCCCACCCAAAAGTCAGTCAACTTCCAGGAATTTCCCCCTTGTACCTGACTTGACAACTTCAGGAAACTATAGGCTGGGGGCTCCTGACCTGTCTTTTGGCCCAGTAACAATGTTATTTAGAACAAAAATATTTTGGCTAATAGTAACCTAGGATTAGTGTTTCTTAGGATATATAAAGATGGGTGTATTGCTGTCAGCAATGAGACAGCAAATTAAAAAATGGGGAGGAGGGAGAAGAGTAAGACCAATGGTTATCAGTTTCACTGTGAAGTTCAGGGCAGAGGCCTCCGCAACTCCAATTTAAAGAAAGGTGCAACACAAAGACACAGTGGACAGGCTTCATAACCGATTTCCAGCCCCAGCCTCCACAGAGGATGGCTCTTGTGCAGCTGGAGGCACGTTCCCTGCTTCTTGCCACTGTCCTGGGAAAAACTGCCCATCTGAGTCAGCTACAAGCGCTTCCTGACCAGTAGGTGGCTCACTTCTCTCCCAAGTAGGAGCTACTGGCAGCTTTTGATATTCTGGCCCCTCTAATCCAAGTTCTTAAAGGAATTCAAAACTCAGGCTGCAGGGCCAAGCTTTCAAGGATAAAGAAGGAAAAACATTAAAGAGAAAACAAAACAAAACAAAATACCCAAACCCATTGCCTTGGTCTAGCTTACTTCCCCCATGCCCCCAAACAGAGTAAAAACAAGAATTAAAAAAACAAAACAAACAAACCAAGCCAAAAACCACCTCTGGTTTTATCATCCTTCTCTGCTTTTCGCTTAGAAGGTTTGGTCAGATTGTGTTGGACCCTCTTCTTTATTCTTTAGAAGGCTTTATTCCCTTCTGTCCCTGATGCAGAAAAGCCAAAGCCCCAAAAGTTTTTTTTTTTCTTTCTTTTCTTTCTTTTTGTAAATCAAACCAACAATAAAACAGCCATTTGGAATTTTGCAGATATTCAGCTGGTCCCCAAAATAAAAATGCTCCTTCCTTGTAAAACACTCACTAGTTGCAGTGGTGCATAATTCCCAGTTCATCAGACTCCCATTACACAACACTCTCACTCCCCACACCTGGGCTAACTACTCCCATTAATGCAAACCCCAGCAAAAAAGGGAAAAATAAACACAAAGTTTAGTGAAAACCTAAACATTGAACTGGAGTCAGTTCTGTTACATCTGCTGGGTTCCTCTTCTCTTTTGTTCACACTTAGGAACTTGGAATGTCCATACTTGGCTTAACAAAAAGAGGCCCAGCTCTGGGGCATAGGTCTGAATGTGGCAGGTTTCCTGTGCCCAGCCTCAGAAAGCAGGCTGGAACAAAGGTGTCCTGGGGATCCTCTGGAGAAGCAGCAGCAGCACCATGCCTGTCTCCAATCTCAATCTCATCACTGAGGCCTGGAGAAATGGCAGTTAGCAGAGAGGTCCCCATCACAGTGCAGTGACACTGACTGGCGTCTTCCCGCTGAGGACCTCTGGACAGAGGCGATGACCCCGATGTTTGGCAGTGACCCAAAGAAAACCCTCTGTATGAAAGGGAACCAAAACGGAAACCCAGGACAGCTGGCTCGAGCCTCGAGCACCCCTTTTGGCAGATGCCTACTTGGGGTTTTCAGAGACTAAGGGGATAGGAGTGCGCAGTAAGGGAGGCGATGGGTCCTGCTGCTTCTGAAGCTCCATCTCAGCAGCCCTCTGTAGTGCCACCTCCACCAGCAGCTGGAAGCTACTGAAGTCCTCCTTGTCCTGCTCCGGGGGTGTGGGCGGAGGTGTATTAAAGAGTCCACCTGTGGGGCTTCCAGCTTCAGCCCTGGTCAGTAGGGTGAGTGTGTTGCCAGGGGTCACCAGGGACTTAGGGGGCTCCAGCTCCCCTTGTGGAAAAGGGGCTGCTGGCTTTTCCCCCTGGCCTGAGTGGAGTGGCATGGAGCACACGGATAAGGAGAGCACATTGGTGGGGGCTGGTACAGACACAGCCAGCACCGAGGGGCTGCCACCACGGGGGAGGGCCACATCTGAGGCCTTACCCCCTCGGCGGGAGATGGTGAACTGATTGGGGTCTTTGCCATCCTTCCGAAGCATGTCTGGGAGAAGCCGCCGCCGGGCATTGATGAACCAGTTGCATATCTGGAATGCGTATAAAAGGCTGTGATCAGGTCACTCAGTCAAAACCAGCTACGAAGTACCTATGTTCCTGGCCCCAGAAACAAAGCAGAAACAACACAGACATAATCCCAGCCTTCACACAGGTTCATGTTGGGAAGAGAGAGTTAAAGAAGAAATCCTACAAATGAATAGAAAATTACAGCTCTGATTCAGCCTGTGAAGGGAAGGTGCAGTGGTGGGGGTAGTAACAGGAAGACCCAATCTAGTCTTTGTGGGCTCAGGGTAGAACTGGCTGAGCAGGCAGGGCTGATCCCACTAGGCCAGAACACCATGGCAAACCACTAAAGGGCCCAAACTGTGGCCTGCTGGCCTCCATTGGACACTATAGGTCCCCCTCCTGGCACTGTCTCCCCACTGTTTATTAACAGATATTTATACAGAGCATGCATTAGCTGCTGTAGGCAGCAAAGACAGGAACCCTCTCCCCCTCACCTCCTAGGTGCCAGGATATTGGGAACTGTGTGGGCTGTGGTAATTCCTAATGTTCCTCTATCATTTGCTGAATGGTTCAAGGCCCAGCTCTCCATAGGAATCCCGTTATCAGTTTCTACCCCTGTTTTTCACCTCTCTTGGCCCATCACAGGAGCAAGCCCTGGATACCATCTTCCTGTGGACTCTTTCCGCCTCTACTAAGCCAAAGGGACAGCCACCTGTGACAGGAACTGGTGCCTGGAGTTGGCATGGCTCTTTGCTCAGCAAGCTGGAAAGCTCCTGGTCAGGGCAGAGCCAGAGCCTTCTTGTGGCTTCTCTTCCTCTCCATTCTAGGCTGACCCTGGGGTTCTCATTTACTCCTTTTCATCTATAGGGTCTTCCCAGTCAGAACACATACACAACAGCAGGCATCAGCAGATACTGGTTGAGCTGAATGCTGGCTAGAGTTGCAGGGGAGCTCCAGAGAGAGGTAGTGCTGAATAGCTGGGTGCTTAAAAGAAAAGGGACTCAGTATCTCTGATACCAAGTATCACGCCAGCTACCTCACCTGTATTGTTTCATCTATATACAAGCCTGAAAGGTAGTAAACAGTGTCCCCAAAGTACAGAGGAGGGAACTGAACTCTTAAAAGATGAAAGAATGTGCTCAAAGTCACACAGGCTCTGAGTGTGGAGCTGGAATCCAAACCCAGGTCTCCTGGCTTTAAGGCCCCTACTGCTGTTCTTACTGTGCTTTTTTTTTTTTTTTTTTTGCTTTGTTTTGTCTTACCAAACAGGTGGAACGGATAATCGAATTAATCATGATCCTAATTCTAAAAGCAAATACTAGTTGAACACAAAACATACCAGGTACTGTTCTGGACATTTCCCATCTAATTACTCATTTAATTTTCAACAACTTATGAGACCGGTATTGTGATGATCACTTTATTTGAATTGGTGAATAAACAGAGGCCCCAATCAGAGAGGTTCAGTAACTTGCTCAAGGTCACCAGTTCAAAGGCTGGGCTCTGTTCCAGGCAACCCCCACTGCCAGGTGAAGAGAAAATACTAAAGCCTTTTCTGCTCACTCAGATGCTTCATTCCTGCATCCTGCAGCTGCCTCATCAGCTACCTGTGCTACCAGAGAATACTGTGCCTGCTCACCTTAGCTCTGCATGCAGAGGAAATGGCTAGGTCACAGTGACCTAGCTCAAATGAAGTAGAGATGAGTGTTTCCATTGAGAAAGGCTTAGGGAGAGGAGCCTAGCAGCTGTGTGGGCACCTAGCCCCTAGTTGCGCCTCCCATTTTGGCTTAGAATTCTGGGAAGAAAAGAGCAGAAAAACACCACCCCACACATATACTCTCCCACATGCTCACCCTGGCCCACAGAAAACTTGGCAGCCTACTATCTGTTTTGTCTTCTCATCCGCTAGAAATGCGCAGCTGAGTGGGGCTGGGCAAGGGCAGAGGCCTGAGTGCACACCAATGCCAGCTGTGATAACAGGCTATCAGGATTTTCTGTAGCCCCTTCCAGCTGCCCGACCCATGCCCAAGTCAGGAAAAGAGCATGTGATCTGCCCCCACTCAAGGTCTTTGGGGAGGTGGTAGGGAGAATGCCAAGGTGAATTCTGTGATTGATATGGCACAACACAGGCTGGGTGCCTAAAAGCCTGTCTCTACCACAAAACAGCCGTGTGTGAAAGGGTGCTGTCCTGCCAGTACTTTTTATCAGTGGCTGAGATGAACGTGGGAGGAATGAATCGCCGTGGCAAACGGGAGTGGGAGGGGCACCAGGAAGCTGATGAAGGCCAGGAGGATCAGAGGAGGCCTTTGAAGAAGGCGACACATGTGCTTTAATTTTAATGTCTTTTCAGCTTTGAAAGACAGAAGCAAAAGAAGGGAATGAAGTGAAGGCATGGAAAGACCTTTCCCCAAACATCACTATACCTGCTACTTGTGCTGTGACCAGCCACACCCAGGTGCTCTCAAAGGCAGCGGTTTATAGAAGAATCACCTTGAGGGTGACTTTAAAAAAAAAAAAAGCTATCTTTTGGAGGCACCTAGCTGGGTCAGTTTGGTGGAGCGTGCAACTCTTGATCTTAGGGTTGTGAGTTTGAGCCTGACATTGGGTGTGATTACTTATTTATAAATAAAACTTAACAACAACAAAAAAGGTCTCTCTCATCTGCTCTATGGATCGGGGGGGGGGGGGGCGGTCAGGAATATGCATTTTATTTTTTTATTTTTAAAAAGATTTTATATATTAGCACGAGCACAAGTGCGCACAAGCAGGATGAGCAGCAGGCAGAGGGAGAAGTAGGCTCCTTGCTGAGCAGAGAGCCTGACATGGGGCTCAATCATAGGACCTCAGGACCCAGAGATCATGACCTAAGCCAAAGACTGAGCCACCCAGATGCCCAGGAATGTGTTTTTAAACCAGCTCCCTGAGTTCTGCTGCCCAGACTTAGGAACCAATGGTTTAACCCGCCCACCTCCATCCCCTCTCCCATTTTGGGAAAGGCTTCTCAGGAAACTGATCTGAATGGAGTCCTAAAGGACTTGAAGGAATGGGGAACTCAGCTGACACCACATTAATTAATTACATTGAATTCTTAGTCCATTAAGTATTGTCTTCCCTCCCTACAGGATACTACCCAGGGGCAGAGATAGTGCCTGTTCTACCTCTGTGTTTTCAGCACACAGCTCTGGGCCTGGCATAGAGCACACCCCCAATCAGTATGAGAATGAAAAAATGGGGCCCAAACCCTCCCTGCCACGCTTACCTTCCCTCCCCAACAGGCAGCCAGCCCCTTAGAACAGTCAGAAATCACAGCAATAAAGTGGACTCAGAGGGTGTCACGGGGATATGTGAAAACCCTTCACAAATGACTTTTTTTTTTTTGGTCTTACCCTCCCAACTGCCTAGCCCCAGGCGAGTAGCAGCAAACCAGTTAGTTAAATGACTCATTGACTTGCTAATGAGATTGCTCTTGGGCCAGTTAAAGAAGACAATCAAAAGAGCGGTCCCCAGGGAGAGGGAAAACAAGCTTGGCAAAATGCTGATGCATGTTAAAGCCAGGTGATTGGTTCCAGGAGTGTATTATAATATTCTCTTTTGTGGATATCTGCAAATGTTCTTAATAAACAATGAAATTTTAAAAATTAAATAGAGGAAAAAGAGATGCCTCCAGGGACTTAGGCCAATTTTTCCACATTGATGAGCTACTACATTTCTTTACTTTTGAGGTCCTGCCTGTTGACATTTCCGACACTTCTTCATTTTCTATCAATTCAGCAGTTAATTATTGAGCACCTGCCAGGTACCAGGCATTGTGCTAAACATTTGGGATACAGTGGTGAGTAAGCTTTGGCCTTTGGAGTTTAGTGTCTTCTAAAAAGCAGTTATAGTTCATTGTCCAAAGGCTGACCCAGTCCTGGTACTGTGGGAGCGCACAGTTCCTTTGAGGGTTGAGGGTCTCCCTGGTCAGAGGTGGGAACAAAGTGGTCTGGAGTACTGACTAGTGTGGCATGAATAGGAGGGTGGGCAGGGGAGAGGCCGGCTGTGCAGACAGGGACAGATAATATTGTCATTAGGTTGGCAGGAATCATTGAAGGGTTTTATATAGTGGAGTAACAAGTGGTAAGACAATGATAGGTTGGACCAGGGTAGGAAAGCTACATTCTAGAAATATTTAAGGGGTGAATGCATAGAATTGGTGACAGATCAAATGAGTTGAGAAAGGGCAATCATGAGGCACCCCTTAGAAAGGGAAGGAGACAACCTGGAGAAGTTATCTGTTACCAATAGTAACAGATAGGTGCCTGTGAGACCTCCAAGCAGAGATATATGGTTGGAGGCCATGTGGGATTCACAGTATAGTTTCCACCCAGGGCCACATGGTCCTCACTACTCCTGAACTCTCAGCATGACTCTAGAGCAGGGTGGCCAACACTGGAAACTCTCCCACCAGGGCATGCCAGGATCTAGGTGGCCCTTCCTTAGAACTCTCCAGCAACAAATTCTTGCTCCAGACCAACATTTCTCTAAGTGGAATTAGGGATGTATCATCTTAGAGGTCCACCAGTTCTTACAATAATGTTTTAGCTCTGTTTCAAATTCTGACCTTGAGGAGGGGCACAGTGGCCTCTGGCAATCCAGACTCAGTGCCTCTGTCATACTACATATCACAGCTGTCAGCAAAACATCATCCCCATCCACCATTTTACAGTGATACAGTTAGATGGAATCTCATTGGTTTTACATTTACTTTGGAAAACTGGTTATTTTGTAATTTATAAGAGCAAAAAACAAGTTTTTTTTTTTTTTAACCAAGTTTTATGTTTTTATGTGCCTAAGTGACACGATAATAAAAATATTTTAAGTCAACATGTTGGGGGGAGGCGGGTCCATGAAAAAATAACTTAAAAAGAAGTTGGTACATTACTCAGATGTAAGAAACAGTGTCCCTGACAAAAAGCAATTTCAATGCAGTGTGACAAGTGGTTTGACAGCACAGGTGTGAGGTGCCCCAGGAACACACAATAGTGGCCTCAAACCCAATAAAAGAATGCTCTCATGAGGAAATGCTTAAATGGAGTCAGCCAGATTTAGAAAAGTCAGGAAAATGTCGAGGGAGAAGGCCCGGAGGACCAGAGGTCCAAAGGTTCATGGGTCTCAGGGTCAGGAATAACTGAGATGAGGCTGGTGAGCTCCTGAGTTTGGACTCTATGCAGAGGACAGTGGGGTCCACGGAGTGTGTGACACAATCAGATTTGTACTTTTGTTTTCAAGAGAATGGACCTAGGAATGCCTGGATGGTTCAGTGGCTGAGCATCTGCCTTTGGCTCAGGTCCTGATCCCAGGGTCCTAGGACTGAGTCCCACATTGGGCTCCCCATAGGGAGCCTGCTTCTCCCTCTCCCTATGTCTCTGCCTCTGTGTCTCTCATGAATAAATAAATAAAATCTTAAAAAAAAAAAAAAGGACCAAGAGAGCAGAATTAGATGGGATGTTGTCCAATTCATGAACCGCTTAATAAAGCCAATGAAAAAGAGAGGAGAGAATGGACTGAAGGTAAAGGGTGGAAGCAGAAGGCCAGCAAAGAGCCCATCTAGGTGACCCTAGTTCACAGGCTCCAGCCTTCGGCCTGTGTTGTTCAACACTCTGTGAATTCAAGTCCACCTCTTCTGGAAGGCCTTCTGAGGCTCCAGGATGGCTTAGAAACCTTGCCTGGGTCTCTGCTGTCTTCTGTTCCAGCAGTGAACACCTTCTGCAAACACCTGGCTAGGTCTTCCCTGCTTTCCCATTCTAGACTAGACACCTCGAGGGTAGGGATGTGTGTCTGGTTCCTCTCTGGGACCTCGATTCTACTTGGGAATGCTTGGTGGTACACCGAGATGCTAGGCACTGCTAGAACCCACCGTCAGTCCAAGATCTATGATCTAGGAGAGATGGTATGACATGAGGAAAGACACCCACTCTGCGCTCACTTTTCAGTGAACCTTGAATCCTTCTCCATCCTTCCTCTTTATATGCTATGAGAGTACTACAATCATCTCCCTTTTTCAGATAAGGAAACATGAGGCTCAGGGAGAGGCAGTGGACCTGGCCAATGTCCAAGCTTCCTCTTGTGGAGAAGATGGGATCTGAGTCAGTTTCTGTAACTCTAGAGCCATTCTCACAGACAGACTCCCAATAACCACTGCCCAACAAGTATAAATTCAGGTGACAAGAGTTCTGAGGGCTGAATACTCAGTGTGAGGCATCATGGAGGAGGGATGGGAGCTGGGAAGATATGGGAGGTTCTAAGTGGTGTAAGAGAAGAAGGAGAATTAGCACCATAGATTAAAGTAAGGAAATCTACTAAAGGCTAGGAAAAGACAAGAGCTGGAATGGGTGGTAGAGGGGCTTGGGGTGAGGCTTAGCTGGCTCATGAAAGGAGCACTAGGAGCTCATGGGGCAGGGGGTGGGCCTTCACTAGGCTAGGGGCCTGCTCTGTGTCTTCCAGAGAGATGAGAGCCAAATTGGAGGCAAGTCAGTGGTAGCCCAGGGTGTCCTGCCTCAGCACCATGGAAACAGAACAAAAACACCTATTGGTCAGTAGTCAGGACAGTTCAAAGGGGATAATACCTTGTGCTCGGACAAAGAGTAGGTAACATCTTCAGGTATGCTCATGTGCATGGTTTACAAATAATTTTCTTTTTGGAGCCTCCTATGCAGGGCTTGATCCTAGGATCCTGACATGACCTGAGCTAGGATCAAGAGTCAGATGCTCAGGGGTCCCTGGGTGGCTCAGCGGTTTGGCACCTGCCTTTGGCCCAGGGCACGATCCTAGAGTCCTGGGATCGAGTCCTGCATCGGGCTCCCGGCATGGAGCCTGCTTCTCCCTCCTCTTTTGTCTCTGCCTCTCTCTCTCTATGTCTATCATAAATAAATAAATAAATAAATAAATCCTAAAAAAAAAAAAAGTCAGATGCTCAATGCACTGAGCCACCCAGGTGCTCCATCTTTTCTTTTTCTTTCTTTTTTTTTTTAAGATTTTATTTATTTATTCATGAGAGACAGAAAGACAGAGAGACAGACAGAGAGAGAGAGAGAGAGAGAGAGAGAGGCAGAGACACAGGCAGAGGAAGAATGTGTGGAGGCTCCCTGTGTGGAGCCTGATGTGGGACTCAATCCTGGGTCGCCAGGATCACACCCTGGGCTGAAGGTGGCGCTAAACCACTGAGCCACTGGGCTGCCCTCTTTTTCTTTTTCTTTTTCTTTTTAAAAAAAGACTTTTCAAGTAATCTCTGTACCCAGTGTAGGACACGAATTCACAACCTCAAATCATGTGCTCCACTGATTGAGCCAGCCAGGCGCCCCCAAAGCATTCTTACATCCAATTCTGAATCTACTCCTTACAACAATTCAGTAAGGCAGGGGAGGATTCTAACCCCCACTTTACAGATGGAGAAATCGAGATGTGGTCCATAGCTCCTATGTGGCAGAACTGGGTTTGTTTGTTTTTGTTTTTAGATTGATTGATTGACTATTTATTATTTATTTATGTATTATTTATTTATTTATTTATTTGAGACACAGAGAGAGAGAGGCAGAGACACAGGCAGAGGGAGAAGCAGGCTCCATTCGGGGAGCCTGATGTGGGACTCGATCCTGGGTCTCCAGGATCACGCCCTGGGCTGAAGGTGGCGCTAAACACCTGAGCCACCCGGGCTGCCCAGAACTGGGTTTTTTTGAACCCAGAATCTCTGAATTTTGTCTGCCCTTTCCTTGGCCATGATCCCAACTCATTTTTTTTCCCCCAACTCATTTTTTAACCACACTGCAGACCACCAGTTGCCCTTCTACCACCAAGTCACTATTCACTGCTCTGGGGCTGGGGGCTGAATTCCAAACATTCAATGCCTTCTCACCTTCCCATGGCCTCTGTTGTTAATGACAACAAGACATTAATAATGATGCCGTGCCTCCTCAGAACTCTCCAAAACCTGACTGCAATGACTTCATGGCATTGTCTTCCCTTGCAGCAGGGAGAGTGGGTGTTTTCATGTGGCCACACAGTGTGTCAGTGACAGGGCTTAGATAGGACTAGAACCCAGGTCTCCTGCTACCTTGTCCTTACCTGCAGCACTGACAGGTTGGTCTGTCCAGAAAGGCTCAGCTTCTCCTGTTCTGAGGGGTAGGCATTGTAGCGGTGCAAGTACAGCCAGTCCCGGAGGATCTTCACTGATTCTTTGGGCAGGTTTCCTCTGCGTTTCCTCTTGCCTGCCAGGGAGAGGAGGCCTTCATCCTCACCCAGATCACTGTCTGACATGGTGTCTAGGGGCTAGGCTGGACCTTGGGCAAGCCTGGAACAAGTGACAAAGGGGAAGGGACATTATTAACATGCATTGCCTCTCCCTCTTTCTCTGTCTCCAAACACATCATTATTATTAGAGCCTGGGACACCGAAATGGAGGAATAGCACATCAGAGTCTCAGGCTATACCTTAGCCTGGGCAACCTAGAAGGGAGGAGTCTGAGATGCCTTCATTTTATGGGGTCAGTAGAAGACTACTAAAATAAATGGCAGCTCATTAATAAGCAGTATCAGACTAGAAAGAATTAAAACTACCACCTAGGTCTGTTTGTCATGCTCTGTACTGAGCACTTCACACTTACTATCTCATTGGATCCTCACAAAGTCCTTGTAAGAGAGATACTACTATTATCATTTTATAGATGAGAAAATCAAGGCCCAGAAAGGAAGCTGCCTAACTTAAACAGCTACCATGTAACCCAAAAATTTCACCCTAGGCATCTACCAAAGAGAAATGAAAACCTGTATTCACACAAAACCTTGAACACAAATAGTTATAGCAACATTATTCATAACAGCCAAAAGGTGGAAACAACCCAAGCATTCATCAGTGTAGGAAGGGATAAACAAAATGTAGTCTGTCCATATGGTGGAATATTATTTGGTCATAAAAAGGAGCTAAGTCCTGATCCATGTCCATGTTACTGTGTGGGTGAACTTTGAAAATATGCTAAGTGAAAAAAGTAAGTTACAAAAAACGTGATTCCATTTTAATAAAATATTTAGAATGGGCTGAAGGGGAACACAAGGATGACAGCTAAAGGGCATGGAGTTTCTTTTTGAGGTAATAAAAATGTTCTGAAATTGACTGTGTGGTGGTTACATAGTTGTGAATATACTAAAACCACTTGTTTGTTTGCTTTAAATGGGTAAGTTGTATGGTATGGGAGTTACATCTCAATAAAGCTGCTATGAAAACAAAATTTCACCTCTAGGATACGGTGTGGAAACAGGTTTGGACCAAGGTTTGCCACCACCACCAACTCCCTTGAAACTCTCTATACCATCTTGCCAGCCCAGTCTGGAAAATCTATTAATCACCATGGTCCCACAGCAATCTGAGTAACATTTACTGCACCTACTGTACTGCATTCATCCCTATTGGTTGTCTCAGACATTCTCTTTTGTCATCTAGCCCCTGGTCTGGTCCATGAATCAATTCCTCAAAAATCCAGACAAATAAGCAAGGCTGGACTCTGGTTCTCCCATCTTGGCTGTGTGACCTTGGCAACTGTGCTCTCCTCTCTAGGCTTGAGCCCTCTCTTGACCTGTCAAACGAAGGAAGGGGTTTTCCTAGACAGCCCAACTCAGTTGCTCACCCCTCTGACAAAACTTCTGGTTCACACATGCAAAAGAGATTTACATTTTAAAACCAAAAGTTCCAGGGCAAGCTAATGCCAGAATCTGAAGGCTCCTCCCTCCTCAGCCTTTTAACAGCTACCCAGTAGGCTGGGCCAAAAGACTCTGGCATCTCCCAGGTTTTGTTTCCTCGACTTGGGCCTGAGCCCAGATATCTGGGCTGGCTAGGCCAGGCTTTCGAGGGAAGGGTCTACCCCTCCCAGCCAGGCCACCTGGAGGTGAGACAGACATTGGTTAGAGGTGCCACTCCTCAAAGAACACCAACAGCAGGCTGCTTTCTGAAGTCAGGTTTCTGGGGTTTAGCTGGCTAGGGCAGTTGGATCTGGGCTCAGGGATGCGGCCCTGGCAGCCTATGAGCAGTTTACTCAGGGTTATCTGTATAAATTCCACCCTGGCTGCCAGCCAAGTCCCAGTCTGCAGGGTTCCAGGGGTGGCCCATGGAGAGGACTCCTCAGCCTACAACAGACCACTCTTTGCCATGGGGTCCCGCACTTACAATCCGGTAGGTTTCCCACATACATACCCCCTACTCACAGAGAGATGGACAGACCCAGACAGACAGACACACATCCGCCCTCACCATCAAGCAACTCTGTAACAGTGTTCAGGTAACAGGCACCAACCCACCGCTTAGCTCCTGGAATCACCATGCTTTTCACTGACAAATACAGCACACATAGAGTTTACAGATCCCCACATCGAGCACGAACAACTGGTACCCACGAAACTAGCCCAGTTTCTGGACCTAGGCCTACCCACAAACTCGGACCGGCCCGCCCACCCACGATCTCAGACTGGGGAAACGCCAAACGTCATCACACCAGCGATCAATTCTTACCCCAACTGGCCTGTGGCAGCACCCTCACGACAGGCACCCGGTGCACCCTCCTACACTCTCCTCGACGCCGACCTGCAGCCGCTCCCGCACGAACTTTCTGACAACTCCCCCAGCTCATCCCGACACTCCCCCGGGCCGCGCACTCACGCCGCATTCCCAGCAGTTCACACAAAGCGCGCAGCCTCCCCCGCGGCCCAGACCTAGTCGGAGCACATGGCTCCCGGGGCGGCGGGGAATCGGCCTGCGCTCGGGGCGCCTGCACCCCTCAGCCCCCCACCCCGCGCCGGGCTCGGCGCCCCCGCCACCCCGCCGGCCCTCAGTGCGGGCGGGGCGGGGGCTCTGGAAGAAAGAAAACTCACGTGTCCGTCCCGGGGCAGGAAAAAGTTTGGTTCCCACCCCCTTCCCCCGCCGCTCCGCGCTGGCTGACTCTTCGGGGCGCGGGGCTGGCCGAGCCTGCGCGCTCGGCTTTGTGCTCCGAACTCGGCCCGGAGGGGGAGGGGAGGGGGCTGGGCTCCCACCTCCGCACCGCCCCCCCCAGCACTGCGCCCAGACTCCATGTTGGCCGCCCCCTGCCCCCGAGGCTGCGCGCTTCCCCCGCGGGAGGCTCGGCTCACGCTCGGCCTGCCCGAGGGTCCCGGCGCGCACAAACTTTCTTCGGGTCGCCGGCCCCACGCGCCCCCTTCCTCGGCCCGCCTGGGAGTGACAGATGCCTCCGAGACAGACTTTCCTTTGTTCCAAAGGAAAGGGGAACTCGCGCGGGCTCCCCAGCCCCCCAGCCCCGGGCCCTTCCCTCTGCCCCCGCCCGCAGCTGTCACTCTTGGCGGCCCCCTCCTCGGCTCGGCCGCGGGGGGGGGGGCAGAGGCTGCCGGCGGTTAGCAACGTGCACTTTTTAAACCAAACAAACCCGCCCCCCGCGCGCTCACCCCGGCCCGGGGCTGGGGCGGCCCTCTCGAGGGCCGGGATCGTAGGGAGCCGGGCCCCCCAGGAGGGCCCCGAGGGAGCCCCCGGCGGGGGGGGCCGTGGGACAGTGCCCCCACCGGCCCCCGCCCGCCTCCAGCAGTCGCCGCTCACAAACACCCGAGCTCACACACCCACAGTCGCACGCGCCAGGACGACGCCCCCTCCCCCGCCTGGCCGAGAAAGAGAAACTTTCCAAGTTGTCCGCGCGCCCCCCACCCGCCTCTGTCCCCCTCCTGCGGCCCGCACTGACTTCTCCGAGCGGCCTTTCCGTCCACGCGGTCCCTGGCTCGGCCCCGGGCGTCCTGGCAGGGGGCGGGGGGCGCCGGGGGAGCGCGCCGCGTACCTGCCGGGCCTGACACTCGGCCTGACAGCTCGCGGCTGGAAAGCACCTCGCGGCCTGACGTCAGATCCCCTCTCCTCCCCCCGGCGCCTTCCTCGCCCTCCCCCACCCGTCCGGAGGGAGAAAACAAACTTTGTGCGGAGCGCGGCGAGCTACGCCCACCCCCCGCGGGGCGGGCCGACGCCGGCCGGGGGCTTCGTCCCGCCCCCCGCGCCCGGAGGGGGCGGGGCCGGGAGGGCACCTTCTTCCTGCGCCCACCCCCACCCTCAGGAATGCCACATGGCCTCCGAAGAGGAGTGGTGGGAACCTCGGCTCGGGAGAATCCGCTCGGGGGCAGGAAGTGGCCCGTGGCTCGTCTCCGAGAGCGTTTCCGGAGCGCCTACTGTGTGCTCCGCGCCGGCGGCGGGGGGCCGTTCCAGAGGGGAGAAGTCCTGCAGAAACTGACGTTTGTGGGGCCGCTCCCCGCGCCCCATCTCCCGCCGGCGGTGCGATGGTTCCCTTCGCACCAAGAGGAAACTGAGGCCCGGTCAGCCCGGGGATTTGCCCGAGCTGCTGAGGACCGGGCTCTGACGGCGACGACTCCTCTGCCCTCAACGGCCGCTAGAGTCGGGTAGAAGGCTGCCTCGGACAGAAGCCCGAAGCCCGCACTCCTGCGTGTAGAACACAGGAGGCGGCCTGAGGTAAAACAGCGCTGGAGGAGCGATTAGCCCCAGCTACGCGGAGAAGGGCCCTTGGTGTGTACATCCCACCCGGCGCGTGGGCCCGAGGGTCGGTGCCGTTACACACCCGCTCCCGGTTGACCCATGAGCTCCGGAGGCCCTAGACTTGATTCTTGTCACACCAGGATCGTGGAGCCCAACCCTCACCTCACCGGGGCAGACCTCCTGACTAGAAGGGCCCAGCGCCCCTCGCTGGTGTTTTTTTTTTTTTTTTTTTTTCCTCTGCTCACTGCACATCCGCTCATCCAGCTCCCAGGATGTTTCCTTTGGTCTTCGCCAGCCCTGCCAACACTCTCTTCTTGCCTGCTCTCTGCTCTGTACCACAGTGTGAAGTCCCTGTTGACCAGCCCGCCTCAGCTTTCCCACCAGTCTTTGTTGTTCCCCAGAGCGCAGCAGCACACAGCCTAAAACAGGGCAAGGCCTTTCCTGGGCCTCAGGTTCCTCATCTGGTCCCAGATATCTAGGACCCTTGAGCAGCCTTGAAACGGCTGTCGGTCCTAATTGCACTTGAGCAGTGGAGAAATCTGAAAATAAAAATTGAGTTTTTTTCCGAACAGGCCCATCAGAAAGCTGATTAAATGACCGCCAAGGTGCACCTGGGCTCTCGATTAAAGCCAGACTTCCCTGCAACCACTTAGAACCTAGTTGGCCACACTACCCTCCTCACAGCAGAACCCAAAATATCAGTGTCACTGCCCAACGCCCACCATTTCACAGATAGGGTGACTGAGGCCCGGTGTGGCGGCCCCAAACGATTTCTTGGGGGAGGTGGTGCTCTGTCTTCTGAGAGAAGGGAGGCTTGGGGAGTCTTAGGTAAAGGTAAAACTGCTGGGCCCTGATCATTAGGCTCAAAGACGTGTGTGGGGCAGGGACTTTGGGATGGGGGGCTGGAAGGGGAAATAGTGCATCCAGGTGAGCCTGGAGGTATGACTCTGTCCTCAACACTCAGTGGTAGGTATTGTGGTCCAGGGCATGAGAGCTGGACTCTGCCTGTTTTGGGGGAGAGAGTGTGTGAGACAACCAATAGGGGAAGCCACTGGGGACCTGGGCTACAGCCCAGACACCTCCCTGCAAACTCTGCTAGTTCCCTGGGTCAGGGCTTCCCAAGGCTTGGGCTAGGTCAGGTGCCCTGGGGCAAATAGAAGGCAGCAGCTCCTTCCTCCGCTGCTGGGCCACCTGGGAGCTGGATAACAAAGCAGCTTCAGGAGCCCCTTCCCAGACTTCCTGGGGGTGGGGGGAGGGGAAAGTCTGGGATGTAAAGGAGGCTGGTAGTGTGTCAGGATTGCACTTTGTAAATGGATTCCCCAGGTAAAGCATAAGTACCAGTCAATTATGAGATTACCACATAAAAGTTTTTCAGTTCATAAGTATCAGAATTTAAAATGTGTGCACCCTCTCCGCCAGTAAGTCCACTTCCAGGAATCTATCATTAGAAATAATCACAGGACAATGATAAATGCTTATACAAGATTGTTCTTTGCAGCACTGTTCATTCCGGTGGAAGACTGCAGACAACTATATGCTCCCTCACCAGGAGCTGACTTCTTACAGGAACTCTGGGACCTCCGTACAGCAAGCAGGATGCTGTAATGGGGTAGGTCTGTGCACATTAACCTAGGGAATGGCCAAGGTGTTTGTGTTACGACAGTTTGCAGTGTCCCAGCAAGAAGGGGTTTTGGTTATCCTTGGTTACTTTTATGGGAGAACCTTTGTAGTTGGAAAGTTATCTTACGTCATTTCTCTCTTCAGGTTTGCTACCCCTAGCCCTTTTCACATATGGAAAACTGGGTCCCTGATAATGAAGCTGGGGTCCTGACTCCAGGGACAGATCTGGGGGGGGGTCTGGATGGGGAGAACAGGTAGGTGTGTCAGCCCCTAGGCTCCTGTGATTGCCTCCAATGGGCCATTTTAGGAAGAGCCCCAGGAACTCAAGACTCCTCAGGCCAGAAAAGAGCCTGGATAACTCCTGCTTCTGTATTGGAAAACCCAAACTAGAGGCCTCTGCCAGTGGAGCTGCCTGTTCATTGTGCCTGTTTCTAGTCAACTTGGTTGTCACATAGGTTCAAGCGGATGTCGTGTAAGTGCACTTTCATTGAAAGAAAAAAAAAAAGCCTCTGCCCTTTTTACCTGGGGTTGATGGAAGTGGGGTAAGGGACCAGTTTTCACCTGGTGCCCTGAGGTGCCAAAGCATAAAGGAAATGGGGTTCTGTGGGGTGGAAGGGAAGAGTCCAGAAAAGGCCAGGGTCAGTGAGTAATTCAGGAAACAGTGGAATCAGTCAGCTGATAGGACCTTGAGGGCCAGGGCACAGAGTTTGGATTTGGCATTGCGGGCTGTAGGGAGCCTTGCGGATTCCTGAGACCCGCTAAGGAGAGAGATAGGAAGTGATTGGAGGTAGGGTGATCAGGTGGGGCAGCCCTGGGTAATTGAGGCCAAATTGATGGAGACCTGTCTCTGAGGTCTAGGTAATTTGTGGCTCTCCTACATGAGGTCCAACATTCTCATCTAATGTGGATTTCGGCTTATCAACATCTTCCTTTTTAAAAGATTTGTTGTATTTGTTGATCATCCACGATATGCTTAGCTTTCTCCATGTGAGGTATTCACTCTTATTTTTGAATGCTTAGGGCTTGACAGTCTTTGTGCTTGAACCTGGAGAACCCACTGCCTGGGCTGTCAGGAAGGGTTTGGGCAACAGTGCCAGCTGGTGGCTGAGGGGAAGGGATATGGGATCTGGGATTTGGAGCTACTAGCCAGGTAATGTAGGCAAATCATCCAAACCCTTTGAGCCTTCATTTTCTCATCTGTGGAGACATCTGGCTTTGGTGAAGGTCAAAGAAAATAATGGCTGAAAACCCTTTATGAATTACGTTCAGTGCATCTAGAAGAGCAGATATTGTTATCAGAGTGTCTTAGGTTTGTCTCTAGTGACTGTGTGGCATTTGACAATCTGCGTTCCAGTTTCTTCTTCATCTGAGAAGTGGGAGGGTTGGACACAATAATTCTAAAGTTCTCTTCCTTCTTTGGCATTCTACCATATAGACTTAAATATTTTTAAAAATATTTTTAGGGATCCCTGGGTGGCGCAGCGGTTTAGCGCCTGCCTTTGGCCCAGGGCGCGATCCTGGAGACCCGGGATCGAATCCCACGTCAGGCTCCCAGTGCATGGAGCCTGCTTCTCCCTCTGACTATGTCTCTGCCTCTCTCTCTCTCTCACTGTGTGCCTATCATAAATAAAAAAAAAAAAAAAAAATAAAAAAAAATTAAAAAAAAATATTTTTAAAAAGAGAGAGATCACGCACAAGCGGGGCAGAGGGAGAAGGAGAAGCAGACTCCCCACTGAATGGGGAGCTCGATCTGGGGCTTGCTCCCAGGACCCTGGGACTAAGACCTGTGCAGAAAGTAGATTAGATGCTTAACTGGCTGAACCACCCAGACACCCTGGCTTAAATGATTTTAAAAATATGTATGTATATGTATACATGTGTATATATCTGTGTGTGCTGCGTGTAGAGATATAGATATAAATGCTTGTTTGCCCACAGCTTTTTAAATTTTTATCTTTTCTGGTTTAAGCGCTGTGGAGTATTATCTGGAAGTTGTATATATCTGTAAGACTTTCTTAACTAGCCGGGCTAATCTTTGTTCTAGCTATACTTCATTATCTGATTTTCTTCCTTTTCAGTTTGCATCAAAGGGATATTTCACATGGGCCCAAATTGTAGCATTTTAACTCAGGGCTATTGGTGTGGCAGAGATGCAGCAGTGACCTGCATGTAGGGTTACCACAGTCTCTTCTCTTGATGCCCTCAGGCTTCTAGACAAAGATTAAGTAGCGAGTATTAATTTGCGAATTAAGATTTCTTTTGGTTTTCTGGTAGTCTCCTCTTCTACTTGCAAGGCACTGGGTATGGCACCTCCAATCATGGCCATAGAAGTTAGTCAGTGTTGGCTATTGTGGGGCCTGGGAGACTTAGTAACTGTATTCTTCTTCTTCTTCTTCTTCTTCGTCGTCGTCTTCTTCTTCTTCTTCTTCTTCTTCTTCTTTTTTTTTTATTTAGGGTCAGTGTGATAGGATAGATGGGGATCAGATCCATTTGGCATAGTTTTGTCTTTATAGTGGATATTTTCTTCTCCTGGAGTATGGTATTTTTTAAATTATTTATTTATTTATTTATTTTTTGAGTATGGTATTTTTTTAAAAAATCAGTTAATTTGAGAGAGCGAGCTAGTATGTGGAGGTGGGGAGGAGGGGTAGAGAGGGAGAGAATTCCCCCTCCTTTATAAGATTTTATTTATTTATTTGAAAGCAGAGCGAGAGAGAGAGCACAAATGGTGGTGGTGGGTGAGAGCATTACAAGGGAGAGGGAGAAGTGGAAGCAGACTTTCTACTGAGCAGGGAGCCCAATGTGAGGCTTGATCCCAGGACCCTGGGATCATGACCTAAGCCAGAAGCACTTAACCAACTGAACCACCCAGGTGCCTCAGGAGAGAGAACCTTAGGCAGACTCCCAGGTGAGTGCAGAACCCCATGAGGGGATTGATGTAGGGATTGATCTCACAACCTGGAGATCATGACCTGAGCCAAAACCAGGGGTTGGACACTTAACACACTGTTCCACCCAGGCGCCCCTCCTGGGGTATGTTTTATAATTCCAAAAGCAATACACTGTTAATTAGGGCAAGTTAATCAATGCAGAGGCATATAGAAACAAAGTGAATAATGCCCCCCTCATTCCCACCTTCCAGCACTAGCAGGACTAACAGGTATGTATCCTTTCTCACCTTTTTCTACTTTCACATAAATGCATGCAAATACATACACACATCCTGAGAGGTGTTTTCTCTCCTCTCTCTTATTTACATTCCCTACCACCCCATTTCGACAGGGCTGCAATTTACATTTTCTACATAAATATCTTTGCAGTTTTGAGAATTTCCTGAAATAGATTCTCTGAAGTGGAATTACTGGGACAAAGAGTAAGAATGGATATTTTTAGGGCATAAACCTGAAGCACTCTCCATGACAGTGTTTGTAGTGTTTGAGTGCTCACTCAGCCAAGTCCTGAGCCACAGGAGGTGTTAGCAATTTGGTGTGAACCTTTTTTTCTTTGATGGCTGAAGAATAGCCTTTGGTTCTTTTAATCTGCATTTTTTATTGTTAGTGAGATTGAATATCTTAACATTTTGTAATTATTGTACTTTTGTCACCTGTGAATTATCTGCACATCTTTTGAAGTCTTTTTTAAAACTATTTATTTATTTATTTATTTATTCATTCATTCATTCATTCATTCATGAGAGACTTAGGGAGAGGCAGAATCACAGGCAGAGGGAGAAGCAGACTCCCTGTGGGGAGCCTGATGTGGGACTAGATCCCAGGACCCTGGGATCATGACCTGAGCCAAAGGCAGTTGCTCAATCACTGAGCTACTCAGGTGCCCCACACCCCCTTTTTAAAAGACTATATTTATTTATTCATGAGACAGAGAGAGAGGGGCAGAGACATAGGCAGAAGGAGAAGCAGGCTCCATGCAGGGAGCCAGATGTGGGACTCAGTCCCTATCCCTGGGGATCATGCCCTGAGCCAAAGGCAGACACTCAACCACTGAGCCACCCAGGCGTCCCAGATGCCTCTCTTTTGAAGTCTTGAGCTTCTTTTTGACTTGCAAACTCTTTTCAGTAGGGTGCTTAACCCTTGTTTATTATGTTTGTTGCAGGTAAGTTTTTCCCCAAGGTTATTGTCTGCCTTACATTTTTCTAAGCTAGATTGGTTTTGTTTATTTTTATTTTATTTTATTTATTTATTTATTATTATTTATTATTTTTATTTATTTATGATAGGCACACAGTGAGAGAGAGAGGCAGAGAGATAGGCAGAGGGAGAAGCAGGCTCCATGCACCAGGAGCCCGACGTGGGATTCGATCCCGGGTCTCCAGGATCACGCCCTGGGCCAAAGGCAGGTGCCAAACTGCTGCGCCACCCAGGGATCCCTAAAATTTTATTTTATTTAAATCCAATTAGCTAACATATGGTATATTATTAATTTCAGAAGTAGAGATCAGTGATTCATCAGTCTTATATAATACCCAGTGCTCATTACATCATGTATCTTCCTTAATGCCCATCACCCAGTTATCCTAGCCCCTTACCCACCTCCCCTCCAGCAACCCTCAGTTTATTCCCTAGAGTTAAGAATCCCTTATGGTTTGTCTTCCTCTGTGATTTGATCTTATTTTATCTTCTCCTCCCTTCCCCTATGCTCCTCTGTTTTGTTTCTTAAATTCCACATATGAATGAAGTCATATGAGCATCGTCTTTCTCCAATTGGCTTGTTTCATTTATATAATACCCTCTAATTCCATCCATGTCTTTGCACATGGTAAGATTTCGTGTTTTTTGATGGCTGAGTAATATTCCATTGTATATGTATACCATATCTTCTTTATTCATTCATCTGTCAATGGACAGCTGGGCTTTTCCCATAATTTGGCTATTGTGGACATTGCTGTGAACATTGGGGTGCAGGTGTCTCGTTGTTTCACTACATTTGTATCTTTGGGGTAAATACCTGGTAGTGTAATTGCTGGGTCATAGGGTAGCTCTGTTTTTAACTTCTTGAAAAACCTCCATACTATTTTCCAGAGTGGCTGTACCAGCTTGCGTACCCACCAGCAGTGCAAGAGGGTTACCCTTTCTCTGCATCCTTGCCAACATTTGTTGTTTCCTGACTCGTTAATTTTAGCCATTCTGACTGGTATGAGATGGTGTCTCATCATGATTTTGATTTATGTTTCCCTGATGCCCAGTGACATTGAGCATTTTTTTTAAAAAAGTAAACCCTATGCCCCATGTGAAGCTCAAACTCACGACCATGAGATCAAGAGTCCCATGCTCTTCCAACTGAGCCAGCCAGGCTCCTGTTTTGTTTGTTTATGTTTAACTTTTTACTTGGTCAAATGTCAGTCTCTGTGATGTTGTCCATTGCTGTTGGGCTAGGAAAGAGTACAAGCAATCAACGGATATTCACCTCCACTTTTTGACTTTGTTCCTTCAAGGCCTACTTTTTCACATTTAACCCTTTATTACATCTGGACTTGATTTTGGTTTCTACTATGAGGCTAAGAATCCCAATAACTTTTTTTCTGAATGGCACACCATTTCTTATCATCTTTCCTGTCTTCTTGGATGTGTGATGTCACTTTTTCCAAGGCGGTAAGTTCTTTTTTTTTTTTTTTTCTTTCAAGGCGGTAAGTTCTTATACTGTGTTCATGGTATGTCTCAAGGAGGGAATATCTTTTTTTTAAGATTTTATTTATTTATTCATGAGAGACAGAGAGAGGCAGAGACAGAGGCAGAGGGAGAAGCAGGCTCCATGCACGGAGCCCGATGCGGGACTTAATCCTGGGACCTTGGGATCACGCCCTGAGCCAAAGACAGACGCTCAACCACTGAGCCACCTAGGCATCCCCAAGACTACTACTTTGGAGGTTGAAAAGACAAATTTCGGCCAGAGAAGGAAAACCTTTGAATTTCTGTAATGGAGACAGATCCTCCTCCGTGAAGCTAATGACTTTTGTGTTTTAAGGACCCTCACTCTTGTCTCTTCCAAGGCCCCTGGATGGGGTCATATAGTTCTATAAAATGTACAAAATTAAGACATTTTTATTGTAATCAGTTAAGACCACTGTCTTATTCCACTATGACTTCTCTCCTCACTGTTTTCCTGTTAGGTGACCTCGTGTTGGTCCTGGACATTTTTTGGATCTGGCTAAAGGTTGGGTTAGATTATACTTAGTTTAGTTTTTATCTCTTTGTGTGGTTTGCAGTCACTTACACTAGTGGTATGGATATGCTTTGGTATAGGAAAGGCTGCAAGAACTGAGTAGTATCACCATAGACAGGTGTCCTACAGCATCTGCACTAGAAGTGCATAAGGATGATAAACAAAATTTGAAACACCTGGAGTCCGAAACTGGTCTATGGAAAATTCTTCCAATCATAAAGACTGTAAAAATAGAAGCAAAAGACTCAGTTCTTACCAACACTTATTAAAAGTGAAAGATTTCAAAAAAAAAAAAAAAGTGAAAGATTTCTTCTGCCAGGAATATACTGGATAATGCAACTTATATAGTTATAAGTGTACATGTTAAAAGAAAGACTGAGTCATCTTTATTTTCTCTATATAAAAAGATATTATAGGGATCCCTGGGTGGCGCAGCGGTTTAGCGCCTGCCTTTGGCCCAGGGCGCGATCCTGGAGACCCGGGATCGAATCCCACGTCAGGCTCCCGGTGCATGGAGCCTGCTTCTCCCTCTGCCTGTGTCTCTGCCTCTCTCTCTCTCTCTCTGTGACTATCATAAATTAAAAAAAAATAATAATAATAAAAAATAAAAAAAAAAAATAAAAAGATATTATAAAACCTTTCTCATATGAAGGGCCATCAGAGAATATGGCCCCAAAAGTAGGAAAAAAAGACTCACAGAGATGTTTTAGGCAGTTAAAAAAAAAATGTTATTTTTTTGGATTTTGTGATGTTTGTGATACTTGTTAGTTTTTAAAAACTTTGTAATTTGCTATAATTTTTTTTCTCATTTTTAAAGCAATATTCACATTGTTCAAATTTTTGTATATTTCACATTATTTTTCTTAGGGAAGGTCCCCTCAAATTATGTAAGTGTCAGGTCATAGAAAACATAGATCTGCCTTCAACTTTAGGATGAATGTTTTGGCAAAGATAAAGCCTTATCCCTTCAGAAGATCTGGGTATAATTTGTCCCCTCTGGTCTTCTGGAAAATGAAATTTCTTGCACTCTATCTTTGTGTTGTTTTTTTTTTTTTTTTAAAGATTTCATTTATTTATTCATGAGAGATACAGAGACAGAGAGAGGCAGAGACACAGGCAGAGGGAGAAGCAGGCTCCACGCAGGGAGCCCGATGTGGGACTCGATCCCGGGACTCCAGGATCACGCTCTGGGCCGAAGGCAGGCGCCAAACCACTGAGCCACCCAGGGATGCCCTTTATCCTGGTTTTGACACTGAAAGAAAACCTTTGAAGGAGGTCAGTAAGTGAATGATACTTTATGCACTGTTCTTCACTTTGCTTTTTTCAGTTAACAGCATATCTTAGAGACCTTTCTCTTTGCATTTGAAAAGCTTCCTGGTTCTTTGGGTGGGGGGGATTACCTCTTACCTCTTATGTAGTATGGATAGACCACATTTTGTTTATCCATTCATCCATCAGTAGATGCTTGGATTCTTTCCACCTTTTGGCTGTTGGTGAATACTGCTGCTGTGAATGTGGTGTACAAATATCTGTTCTAGGCCCTGGTCTTTTTTTTTTTTTTTAAGGCCCTGTTTTCTATAATTTTTTTTTAATTTTTATTTATTTATGATAGTCACACACATAGAGAGAGAGAGAGGCAGAGACACAGGCAGAGGGAGAAGCAGGCTCCATGCAGGGAGCCCGATGTGGGATTCGATCCCGGGTCTCCAGGATCACGCCCTGGGCCAAAGGCAGGCGCCAAACCGCTGTGCCACCCAGGGATCCCAAGGCCCTGTTTTCAATTTGGTTATATATCTAGAAGTTTCGTCAGATTTTGAAGGCATTACTCTTCTGTCTCTCAGCTTTCAGTATTGCAATTGGGAAGTCCTGAGTCATTCTGAATACTGATTCTGTGCATATGACCTACTTTTTCTTCTGTAGAAAGTTCTAGAATCTCCTCTCATCCTTAGTGGACTGGAGTTCCTTGATGGAATGCCTTGAGAGGGGTCCCTTTTTGCCATTTTGCTGGGAGTTCTGGTTGTTGAGTGGGGCATGAAAGCCCAGGGGCAGGTTTCCCTATTAGTACTGTGAGCGCTGTGCCTCTCTGGCAGTGTTCCAGGAGCTGGGTGGAGCAAGAGGGCTGAGGTTCTGGACATACTCAACAGTTAATATGTGGACTTTTGTATAATCCCTCTGTTGCTGGTACCTTCTCCATCTTCTGTGCCCTCTGTCCACCTGTCCAGGGACCTTCTTTACTCTCTCCTAAAAAAACATTTCTGATCTGCCAGAGTCTGTCCTCCATGAGGGGACAAGGTGGGTAATGTAGGGAGGAGATCTAGGTGTCTACTCTTTGGAGTTTTTGAGCCATTTCTTAAACCCTCTTCTACCAGTTTTTTCTACCACTAATTTCTGAGCCTTTTGAGGATTCTTCGGTATAAATCAGGCGAAACTGTCAGTTTTTCATATTGCCTACATGGTGTTGCCGTCTGATAGTACTTGTCCATTTCTTTCCAGCCTCAAAAATTTCGCTGTGGGTTCCCTCTTCTCTTCTCCATTTTCTTCTGGGTTTTTGCATTTTGAAAGTAGAGTTTTAAAAGGAGTCAGGTTACATACTTGACATAAATCCACCTGCTTCAACCTTATTTTTTTCTCATGTGGCTTCCCAGTGGCTCCATCTCCCTGGGTCAACTAGTCTGCCTTTCTCCCTTTGGTTGGAGGTGTTACCTTTATCCCTGTACCAAATCCCTGATCCATTTATCTGTGTGTCCTATTACTGAACTTTGTCTTCCACTTTAACAGATGTTTCTTGAGCACATTCTGTGTGCCAGGTTCTCATCTAGGCACTGGGAATAAAAAGCAGTATATTAAGCAAAACACTCACCACAGGGAGATTACATTCAAATGAAGGGAAACAGGCCATAGGCAGATGATGTCAGAGATAAATGCTCAGAAGAAAAATAAATCAGAGTACTGGCATAGAGAGTGAGAGGTTGAGCTGCTGTGGATAAGTTGGTTAGAGGAATGCCACCTCAGGAGGTGACATGGACTAGAAATCTTCAGTGGATTAGAGACTCCAACCATGGGTGGATCTTTGGAGGGCTATTGCGGGCAGGGGACATATCAAGAGCAGAGACCCTGAGACAGAAATGAACTTTGGGGAAAAGCAAGAGCAGTGTGGATTGTTGAATTGTCTACCTTTCCCTTCAAAACCTTTCAGTTTTTACCTCATATATTTTGGTGCTCTTTTGTCAGGTACAGATACATTTAAAATGTTTCTGTCTTTCTGATGGATTGACCCTTTTGTCCCTATACAGTGTTTCTCTTTATTTCGAGTATTTTTTTTAAGATTTTAAAAATTTATTTATCCATGACAGACACGGAGAGGGAGAGAGAGGGAGGCAGAGAGAGAAGCAGGCTCCTCGCAGGGAGCCCGATGCAGGACTCCATCCCAGGTCTCCAGGATCACACCCCAGGCTGGAGGTGGCGCTAAACCGCTGAGCCACCAGGGCTGCCCCTATTACAAGTATTTTAAACCCAGACAGTCTGACTCCTAAATCCACATACTTACTAATCTGCCCTGCCTCTCCAGGTGTGTCCCTAGATGTGCCTCCAGCATCTGTTTTCTCAGTCATTTCAGACTCACTCAGGTGTTCTGTGTCAGCTGGATCTTCCTACCCAGGGGGTCTTTTTTTTTTTTTTTACAGGGTTTTTTTTTTTTTTTTAAGATTTTTTTTTAAAGATTTTATTTATTTATTCATGAGAGAGAGAGAGAGAGAGAGAGAGAGAGATAACGCAGAGACACAGACAGGGAGAAGCAGGCTCCATGCAGGGAGCCCGAAGTGGGACTCGGTCCCAGGTCTCCAGGATCATACCCTGGGCTGCAGGCGGTGCTAAACTGCTGCACCACCGGGGCTGCCTACCCAGGGTCTTGATAAGACCAGCTGGAATTCTGTTCTCTACTCCAGGAAAGTCCCCTTCAGCCCTTCCCAGGATACTTGTAGATTGCTAGACATGCCTGTTCGGCACTATGTTGGGCTCTGGGGCCTGCTGGCCTACAAGCATGGCCTGGTTCTGTGTAGTCTCCACATTTCAGTCCCTTTCCCTTTGACCTCTCTCAGGGTCTCCCCTCAACCTTCCCACCCCTCAGCAAGCCATGCTAACACATGTGGAATAAGTCATTTGCAGTCAGAAGGTAAGAGGGAAGGTGTACTCGACACAAACACAGGACTCCGATTTCCATGTTCCCCATCCTTGGACATCTTCCAGTGCCCTGGCTACTGGAGGATTTGTCATGGCCCAGCAGTACCCAACCCTCTACCACCTGCTCCTGGCTCTGGTCTCCTTCCCTCTCTCCTCACCCCTTTCTTCTCTGGAGCACAATCAGATCTCTCCCTCTGCCTTTTGTAGAGCCATTTAATGGTGCTTTAGTTGTCTTTGTTATTTTGACTTCTCAAGGGTCAGGCATGGTCTGCTTTGGTCCAACCCATCAAGAGATTTCCCTCAACCCAGACCAACTTCAGAGTTGTGTGGGGCAGCAGTCAGAGAGAAAAGCTTGAGAGAACTTTCCACCTGGCTTTGTGTGCTGGGCTTCTTCTTCTGACTTGCTGCTGTGGCTGGGTGAAATGTTGGCATTTCCTGGACATTTTGATTATTTGAGGGAACAGAATATTTGAAACCAGGACTTTCTAAAAGAGTCTCAGAGATCTGTGATGATGAGTGAATCATTGAACTGAGGCCTAAGGAGAGTCTCTACCAAGTGGTAGAGTCAGTTTTCAAGTCCTATCTAGGATGTACCCTGGCCCTGGTGGGTCCTTTCTGGGTGTACTTTGGGTTATTCCCTTCCTCTCCCTGCACCCAGCTTCCTATATGGGAAATGGAAATAACTACCCTATCTCCTTATAAGCCTGCCATGAGAGATAAATGGCAAAATGCTTATGCCTTGCTCCGCCTAATGCTTGGGAAACAGGGAAAGTTCCATCAAATAAATCTTTACTAGTTACATTTTATGACTTCCTACGGGTTTCTGATCTGTGTTTCACAAATCGTGTGTGTGTGTGTGTGTGTGTGTGTGTGTGTGTGTGTGTGTTTCATATGGGAAAGACAGGCTTCTGTGCTAAATCAATAGCAAGAGGATACTTAATTTTTGCATGGAATAGCAGGAAGCACCACAGAGAAATCTGTCATTTCTTTTTTTTTTTCTTTTAATAAAGATTTTATTTATTTACTCATGAGAGACAGAGAGAGAGGCAGAGACACAGGCAGAGGGAGAAGCAGGCCTCACGCAGGGAGCCTGATGTGGGACTCGATCCCAGGTCCCCAGGATCCGCCCTGGACCAAAGGTGGTGCCAAACCGCTGAGCTACCTGGGCTGCCCCGAAATCTGTCATTTCTTTGGTAGAGAACAAAGTATATGTCCATACAAAAACTTGTGCCTGAATGTTCATAGCTGCCTTATTCATAATAGATCCCAAACTGTAAGCTGCCTGGATAGGTATCAGCTGGCGAAAGGAAAAGAAATTGTGTTATACTTGTATGATGGATTACTATCACCAATGAAGGAGAACTACAGATACATGCAGTCATACGAATGAATCCCACAAATATGCCAAATGAAAGAAGCCAGACATGGAAGCGTGAATATTGTTATGACCTCTTCCCATAAAACTCTAGAGAAGGAAAAGCAATCTATGAAAAGTAGATCAGGTGGGAAGGTGGGCTGGCCCAGAAATGGGAATGAGCAAAATTTTGCCAACATTGATTGCATTTTTCATGTAAAGTGGGTACATTTTATTTATTTATTTATTTATTTATTTATTTATTTATTTATTTATTTATTTTTGGGTACATTTTATTTAAAAAAAAAAATGGGTTGCAGACAAAGCAGCAATAAAGGGAAACCTGCAACAAGTGGTTAAATTTTCTCATACATTTAAGTTGACCAACAGCTCACATAGGCAGTTTAACTATGCTCTTTGTTCATTGGGTTGTAAATTTACTTTCTTGTCATCCCAGATGGAGACATTTTATGGCTCAGCATCTGAATAAACAAAATCCTTTAAGGTCCAAGTACCTTGTGCCCAATAGTTTCCCTTTAGCTGAAGTGAATTCTTAAGGGCAGATTTACATCTGACTTCATATTTTTCTCTCTCAAAGGCAAGGAGTGTTTCTGTTCTATTTCTGTGGATCTCTATCCTTAGATCATGGGGAGCTGCTGGAGGGTTTTGGACAGGCCAGTGACATGGTCAGATACACTTGGGAAGAGCAACCTGAAACCACCCTGTGGAGGATGGATCAGAGGCAGGTCAGGGAGAATCAGGAAGGCTAGTTAAGAGGCTGGAATAGGGCAGTTCATGAACCAGTATGCTTAAAATGTATGCATTTTTCTTTTTTTAAAGATTTTATTTATTCATGAGAGACAGAGGCAGAGACATAGGCAGAGGGAGAGCAGGGAGACCTCCCTGCAGGGAGCCCCATGTGGGAGCCCCATGTGGGACTTGATCCCAAGACTGCAGGATCATGCCCTGAACCAAAGGTAGACGCTTAACCGCTGAGCCACCCAGGCGTCCCATACTTTAGTTTTATTTTTTTATTTTTATTTTTTTAAAATTTTTATTTATTTATGAGAGAGAGAGAGAGAGAGAGAGAGGCAGAGACATAGGCAGAGGGAGAAGCAGGCTCCATTCACCAGGAGCCCGACGTGGGATTCGATCCCGGGTCTCCAGGATCGCGCCCTGGGCCAAAGGCAGGCACTAAACCGCTGAGCCACCCAGGGATCCCATACTTTAGTTTTAAAATATGAGAACAAAAGACTATCACAGTAGTCCACATGATGTCCAGAGGCCTGAGAAAGGGGTTCCAGGCCAGGCTGGGAACAGTGGACAGTGTAGGGACTTGAGTGGGATTCTAGATGTAGAACTGACAGGGTTTGAGGAGCGGCTGGGAAATCCAGGAGGCCTTGAGGGGAGGAATGGGGAGGGGGCAGGACAGGGAGGAAATCAGGTCCTTGAGCACTGAAGATGAGCCCTTTAGAGTGGTGGGGGGCAGCCCTGGCTGAGTAAATAAACTTACCCTGCAGCTCTGGGATTCTGCTAGGATGAGGAGCCAAGAAAAGGCTTTATTTTTTTTTATTTTTTATTTTTTTTAATTTTTTATTCATTTTTGATAGTCACAGAGAGAGAGAGAGAGGCAGAGACACAGGCGGAAGGAGAAGCAGGCTCCATGCACCGGGAGCCTGATGTGGGATTCGATCCCGGGTCTCCAGGATCGCGCCCTGGGCCAAAGGCAGGCGCCAAACCGCTGCGCCACCCAGGGATCCCTTTTTTTTTTTTTTTTAATTTTTTATTCATTAAGAAAAGGCTTTAAAAAAATTATTTTTATTTATTTATTCATGAGAGACACAGAGAGAGAAGCAGAGACATGGGCAGAAGCAGGCTTCCTGGGGCAGCCCTGGTGGCTCAGCGGTTTAGCGTTTAGCGCACCTTTGGCGGGGGGTGTGATCCTGGAGACCCAGGATCAAGGCCCACGTCGTGCTCCCTACATGGAGCCTGCTTCTCCCTCTGCCTGTGTCTCTGCCTATCTCTCTCTCTCTCTCTCTCTCTGTCTCTAATAAATAAAAATCTTAAAAAAAAAAAAAAAAAAAAAAGGCAGGCTCCCTGCAGGGAGCCCGATGTGGGACTCTATCCCGATCCCAGGTCTCCAGGATCACGCCCTGGGTTGAAGGCAGGTGCTAAACCTCTGTGCCACCCAGGCATCTCCAAGAAAAGGCTTTGACCCCATCCTCAAGTGTTATGGCTCCTGGGGGAAGCAGACAGCCTTCTTGGACCAATTGAGGAAGGCATGGAGGGGCTTTGGGGAAGGAAGTAGCCATCCCTTCATGATGGCTCCTTCATACAACCTTCTTACCAGTTTTTCTCTTCTCCCAGGCCCATCTGAGGAGGCCATTAGTAACCAGGTGACAAGGGTCTGACCCATCTGGGTGTGAATTGTGGTTCCGAAGTTCCCTAGCAGTGTGACCCTGGGCAGGTTGCTTAATCATTTAAGCCTCAATTTCCTCACTTGTAAAATGAAGATAATGTGCTCTTCGTCCTCTTTCCCCCTCCTAAAAATGTATTTTGTGTTTTCTCCTGCTGCAGTGTAATGTGCCCATGTTGTGCATGGAAGGAGATGTTGCAGAGTATGACTCTGGGGCCCCTCATGCTGAAGAATCCCTTTATTTAAGCTCCTCAGGGCTCAGTGGGCCTGGGGCTGCTGGTCCCTTGAGCAGCTTAGTAAGAGAGGAACTTGGCAGGTTTACAGGCAGCTGGCATCACAGAATGCCGCTTGGGCTGGGAATTGACCTCTGTCCCCAATTTTCTGGGTGACCTTGGGCGACCCCTAGTGGGATGTGTGACGACACGCAGCATCTTAGCAAGGATGGGTTTTGCAGCTTTGTACCGGATTTTGCTGATATATTTACTTTTGCCATGGGTACCAGTAGCATTTCCTTCAGTACATCTTTCCATTGTGGCTTGCTTTTATTCACTTGGACGCAGTGCTCGAATTCTCTTTTACACCATTGTATGTATGGAATGGGGTTTTGTTTAGCAGCAAATCCAATATATTTTGTCACTTATAGTGTATCACTATTCATTGATGTCATTTTTTTCTTAGCTTTGGGACTTCTTTTCCTTCCAGAGCTTGTGAACTCCTTCTAGAATCCTCTGGACTGTGTTTATGTAACCAAAGTGTTTTTCCCTATAGAACCAACTTCAGGGCACATTAAATATATGTATTTTAAATTTTATTTTATGTAATAACTTTAAAAAAATAGCACTTTCTCTGTACTGGGCACTGTCCTATGTACTTTATAAACTTCTTTAATCCTCATAACAACTCTTTGAGGTGTGAGTTATCTCCTTTTTTTTAAGGTTTTATTTATTTATTTGAAATAGAAAGTGAGGGATCTCTGGCTGGCTCAGTGGTTTAGCGCCTGCCTTCAGCCAAGGGTGTGATCCTGGAGTCTCTGGATCGAGTCCCATGTCAGGCTCCCTGCATGGAGCCTGCTTCACCCTCTGCCTGCCTGACTGTCTCTCTCTCTCTCTCTAGCTCTCATGAATAAATAATTAAAAAAAAAAAAGAAATAGAAAGTGAGAGAGAGCACAAGCAGGGGGCACAGAGAGAGGGAGAAGCAGACTTCCTGCTGAGCAGGGAGCATGATGTGGGGCTGGATCTCAGGACCCTGAGATCATGACCTGAGCCGAAGGCAGACACTCAACTGATTGAGCCACCCAGGTACCCTATCTCCATTTTTTAAAGATATTTTATTTATTTATTTGAGAAGAGAGCATGCAAGCACAAGCAGGGGGAGGGGCAGAGGGAGAGGAAAAAGCAGACTCCCCACTGAGCAGGGAGCCGGAGCTAGGGCTGGATCCTAGGACCCTGGGATCATTACTTAAGCAGAAGGCAGATGCTTGACTGACTGAGCCACCCAGGTACCTCAGTGAGTTATCTCCATTTTATGGCTGAGAAACTGAGCCTCAGAGAGGTTCAATAACATGCTTAAGTTCATATAGCTAATAAATGGCAGAACCAGACTGCAATCTAATTTTGTTCTCCTGACTACTCCATTGTGTTACCTCTGGCCTCAAATTATTTTCCCAGATAATGTAAAGTTGGGATGCCTCATCTGTACTTGTGTATCTTACAAGCCAAGAAGCAGGTTACATTCAGCTACTAGTACCATATCTTAACCTCAGGCCTGAGCCCCAGTTCCCCAGTTCCTCTTCAGGGTGACCTTGGGTCCCCAGAATATTGTTTGTAGAAGTGGGAGGGGCATGAAAAGAATTACACGAATTATTTTATTTATTTATTTATTTATTTACTTACTTACTTACTTTTAAAAGATTTATTTATTTATTTTAGAGAGAATATGTGTATATGCAAGCCAGGAGAGGGGCAGAGGGAGATGGAGAAGAGACGCAGACTCCCCGCTGAGGGCAGAGCCTGTTGAGGGGATGGTCTCACCACCCTGAGATCATGACCTGAGCTGAAATGAAGAGTTGGCCACTCAACCAACTGAGCCACCCAGGCACCCCATATGAATTGTTTTAATGTTTGATTTATATACATTTCTTTCCTCAGATTTATTTCAATGCATAAAGAAGGTCCTGGGGGTCCCTGGGTGGCTCAGTTGATTGAGTGGCCTACTCTTGGTTTTGGCTCAGGTCATGGTGGCAGGGTCATGAGATTGAGCCCCATCAGGCTCTGCACTGGGTGTGGAGTTGGCTTGGGATTCTCTCCCTCCCTCTACTGCCCACCCCCCTTGCTCTTTCTCTCTCTATAAAAAATAAAAAATTAAGAAGAACCTTCTTTATTAAAAATCATATGCCTAGGGATCCCTGGGTGGCTCAGTGCTTTAGCGCCACCTTCAGCCCAGGGCATGAATCTGGAGTCCCGGGATCAAGTCCCATATCGGGCTCCATGGAGCCCGATGCCTATGTCTCTGCCTCTCTCTCTCTCTCTCTTTCTGTCTCTCATGAATAAATAAATAAAATCTTAAAAAAAGCCATATGCTTATATATATTTATATATATGTATTTATTTTTTAAAGGGATACCCAATTTATATATATTTAGTAATAAAGATTATCCCTCCTCCCCCACAAACCACACTACAGGATTTGATACACAGTGGGCCTTCTGAAAGTGTTCTGAGGATGAAGACAGATCAAGCTCCAGGGAAAGTCTATCTTACCCCTTCTGAGAAGTTAATTTCTAGCCAAGGAAGAGATGCTGGTGATTTCTACAAGTTTATAAGAGTTAGGTCTAATAGGTGATTATGTAAAGTAACTGCCAACTTCACAATGACCGATGAAGCTGGTTCTACTGTTTGCCTTTTTTGGCAGATGTGGCGGAAATGGAGACCAGTAGTCTGCCTAAGTGACTCGGCGGATGTGTGTGGCTGTGAGGCAGGGGTGGGATGGGTGGAAAGTTCTTCTGAGTGATGTCCTTTTTGGTTGCCACTGCAGTCATTGCTCTGGCTACTGCTGCCCACCACGAGTGCCAGCTCTGCAGAAAGGACTGTTGAGCCTAGGTGCCCAAGAACCAGCCAGAGGCTCTTGAGGGCTCCAGGGACCTGGGCTGCTGGTGCCTGGAGGTGGGATCCTAACATCTTAGAACTGAGGGGACCTTGCAGGTTCAAGAGGCTGCTGGCATCCAGAAGGCAGACGAAGCTGGGCATTCTAGCCTCGTCTTAATTTGGGCTAAATTGGCTAGGTGACCTTGTGCTTGCCACTGCCCATCGGGGGCCTGATGTGGAACTTGATCCCAGATCCCGGAATCACGCCCTGGGCTGAAGGCAGATGCTCAACCACTGAGCCACCGAGGCATCCCCAGCCTTTCCATTTAGTGTATGAGGACCTTGAGGTCCAGGGAGGGACTGGGATTTTCCCATATAATTTTATAGCCCGAGGAATTCTTAAAAAGATCTCTTTCTTGGTCAATGACATGGTAAGTTCAGAGGCCCTGGAATCAGATTGCCTGGCATATAGTAATTGCTCATTAAATGCGGGCCATTGTTTTATTGAGCAATATCCTATATAGTGATCATGTGTGGGTCTTTCTCTTACTAGTTGTATGACCTTGCCCTGAGCAGGTCATTTAACCTTTTCCTGCCTCAGTTTCCTTAGGTATGAATTAGGTTAATAACAACCTCTCTTTATGGGGGAGGATAAAACTTGGTTATCTACGTATAATACAGAACTTGGCACGTAGCCCATAGTAAGTGCCTAGTAAACCCGAAAGTCTGTCCCTGCTGGTTCCCACAGCCCTTTAGAGTCCTGTCCAAACTCCCCAAAGGCCCTAAAGGGCTCTCAAGGCATCACTTTGTCCCTGCCTACTTCTCATCTCCCACCAGTCTTGGCCTCACCACTCCATTTCATGCCAACTTCATGTCCACAGGGTGCTTTTTGTTTGTTTTTTTAACCCTTGTTATTTCTGATTTCAGCTTAGATGTCACCTCAACAGGAAGGTTGGCCCTGACCCCTCAGGCCTGGTCTCCCACCCTTCTGGACTCATGTGATTCAGTTTGCCACATCACATTTGACCAAGTTTGTAATGACTGGTTTTGTCCTTCCTTGCTCCATGGCGAACTGTCCTTCTTCACTGTGGGACTCCCCAAATCCCCTGTAACAGGCTTGGAATAGATGCTTCATTGTACTGGGCACCCAGTCTCCTGCCGAATCTCCTCACCTACATCCACATTGCTCTCCCGTGGGCCAATGTGATCAAGCTCTGTCCCACTTCAGACCCCTCCAAAGACTCCTTGGTGCTCTGGAGGCGGCCACAAGGAGGGAAAACCAGACGGTCTGTCACCTGTTGAAGGTGCTTCAGATCTGGCTCTAATCTTCCTCCCTGCTTCATCACACACACCAGTACTGAGGCTCTGAACAAAGTCCCAGCCCCTGTTTGGCTTTCTTTTCTCATCACTTGAGGTGACCAGGGGTGCTTCTGCATCAGGTAAACCTCAGCCATTTATCGTCCACCCTCTGAGTGTAAGCCAGCCTGTCCTGGTGGAGATTGAGCTGTCAGGCAAGGAGCTGTTCATCTTAGAGCCTCTTTCCTGTAAGTATCACTCTGTTTCTCTTTTCCCAACCTTGTGGCCCCCACCTCCTCCTCTTCCTCCCTTGTCCCCATCAGGACCCATAACATCTTGACATACTGCCATCATCCATGTGTTTCTGGCCTCCGCTTCCGTGCCCCTCACCCACTACACTAGATCAACTCTAAAGTGTTTTCTCTGGCTCCTTGAATAATGTAGGAACAGTCCCTTGAACAATCCTATGCTGGTTTTAAAATCCTTTGCACGTTCTAATATAATATAATTCTAATAAGGGATGCCTGGCTGGCTCTGTCAGTGGAGCACGTGACTCTTGATCTCAGGGTTATGAGTTCAAACCCACATTGGATGTAAAATTACTTAAAAAAAACAACATTGTAAGAAAATATTGCATTTTCAGAGCTCTCATTCTGTCCCCCCACCACACACATGCATTGTTTTTAATATCTATCCATGTTGGTGCCTGAACATTTGATTCATTGTGTCAGAGAGCTGCCCGGTATTCCACAGCATACATCCACCACACTTCACTTCTTCATTCTCCTTCATTCTCCTCGTGACAGACATGTTGGTTCCCCCCAATGCCCTGCTGTCATCAAGACCACTTCAGGGAACATCTTGTCCTGCTCCTTCTGGGCCTCAGCACAAACCTCTTAGTGGAGTGGCCAAGCCTTAAGGGGTTTACTTGTTCCTAGGTATCGTTGGGCAGCCTCCTGCATGAGTGCCCCAGTCTGCCCCGCACCACCCAGTGTAGACAGAGTCCCTTGTCTCTCCATCTTTGCCGGTATTTGGTATCCTCTTTCTCACTGATGTTTGGCAGTCTGATGAGTATAAAGTGTCTTATTTCTGATTTCTTTCTGAGCACCGATGAGATCGTTCTGTTGTACTTGTTAAAATTTCCCTTTTGTGTATCTCCTATTTATATGCTTTGCCTGTTTGCCTCCAACTTTTTCTTGTAATGTGTTGGGTGTTAATTCCTTGGTTCATTTTAGGGGCCCCTGGGTGGCTTAGCGGGATAAACATCTGCCTTTGACTCAGGTCATGATCCCAGGATTCTGGGATTGAGCTCTGAGTCAGGCTTGCTGCGCAGCAGGGAGTCTGCTTCTCCCTCTCCTCTGCCTGCCCTACCCCACCACCCCCTGTTCATGCTCTCTCTTTCCTCTCAAATAAAAAATAAATAAAATCTTAAAAAAAAAAAAACCCACACACTTTAATTCCTTGGTTCATTCTAATACAGTAAAAATTCACCCTTAAAAAAATGAGTCTTAATAAGCATACATGACGACATAATCACTACCACAGTCATGACACAATGGTTTTGTCACACCCCCCCCCCCAGAATTCTCTCCTGCCCTTCCCTATACAGTTTCTCTTCCCACCTCTTTTTTTTTTTTATTTTTAAGATTTTATTTATTTATTCATGAGAGACACAGGCAGAGGGAGAAGCAGGCTCCGTGCAGGGAGCCTGATGTGGGACTCGATCTGGGAACTCCAGGATCATGCCCTGAGCCAAAGGCAGATGCTCAACTCCTGAGCCACACAGGTGTCCCTCTCTTCCCACCTCTTGCCCCTGGCAGCCACAAAGCTGTTTTCTGTCATATAGTTTTGCCATATTTAGACTGTTCTATAAATGAGATCATATAGTATATAGCCTCTGAATTTGCTTTTTCCTTTTAGCCAGATGCAATTGAGATTTGCCCACGTTGTGTATCAGTAAGCCATTGGTTCTTTCTTATTGATGAAGAGCATATACTGCATTTTGTTTAACCATTTATCATTTGAAAGGTATTTGGATTGTTTCCAGATTTGTAAATTTGTTTCTGATGACCTTGACAGTTTTGAGGAGGTATTTTGTGGAATGCCCTAGAGTCATGTCTGTCTGTCTGTCTTTCTTTCTGTCTTTCTTTCTTTCTTTCTTTCTCTCTCTCTCTCTCTCTCTCTTTCTTTCTTTCTTTCTTTCTTTTTTTAGATTTTATTTATTTATTGTTGAGAGACACAGAAAAGGAGAGAGGTAGAAACAGACAGAGAGAGAAGCAGGTTCCATGCAGGGAGCCCGATGTGGGACTCGATCCCAGGACTCCCGGATCATGCCCTGAGCCAAAGGCAGATGCTCAACCTGTGAACCACTCAGCTGTCCCCTCATGTCTCATATCTTGAACATTATGCCTTGAGTTTTGGAGGACATCCAATTGGGATGCTCAGTGGACTTACTGGCCAGAGCCAGTTACATTGTTGCCTGTGACAGAAGTCTCATGGGTTTTAACCATCATTAAAACTACCTTTACGGACTCTGTTTTTCCCCCAACATACTACCCCTCAATCTCTCTCTCTTGTTTTCTTTCATTTTTTCTCTGCTGTTTGTTTTCGGCTGTTTTGGCTTTAGTTCTTGTCCAGACTATTTCCCATTGCTGGCAGCAGTGATTGACAATTGGTTTTATGCTCTATTTGTTGATCTCCTAATAGAGCAGTGGGCTGGTGTGTGTGTGTGTGTGTGTGTGTGTGTGTGTGTGTGTGTGTGTGTGTGTTTTCTCTCCAGTGGGAAATGTGGGAAACTGATTTGTTAGTCTTTTTTTTTTTTTTTAATAGTTTGCTTTCCTATTTGCAAGCTCAAATCAATTAAAATATTGAGAGCGTTAAGAAAACATTGAAAGGAGAACAGCCCATTGAGGCTAGTGGGTTTTTGTGTCTCTTGGTTTATTTTGGCACATGGTTGTGGTTGTAGAACTGAAGCTGAAAGTTTTCAGAGTATCTGTGGGAGTCTGAAATATCTTCCTACTTTGTAGTGTGTTAATAAGTTAAATTGTAACATTGTTAAATTGTCTTAAATTTAAGGTTTGTTTTGATTGGTTTATCAGACCTAATGGGGCATCTATAAATAGAAGGAAATAAAAAATTTACAGGAAATGAAGAAAAGGAAGTTCTAAAAGTTTAAATGTACTAGCCTTTGAAAAGAAAAAAAAACTTTACACAAACATTTGCTTAGCAAGATTTTAAAAAAATAGTTACTATTTGTTTTAACAACTTTATTGTTACATAATTTACATACTGAAAAATTCACCCATTTAATTCAGTTAATTTTCACATATTTAAAAAGTTGTGCAAACCATCAGCACATCAGCTGGACCCCCCCATCTGTGCCCTCCCTACCCCAGCCATAGGCCAGCACTGATACACTGTGTAGATTTGCCTATTTGGGACATTTCATATAAATGGAATCATGTAATACAGTCTTCTGTTAAGGACTTCCTTTTTTTTTTTTTTTTTTTTTCAAAGATTTTGTTATTTATTCATGAGAAGCACAGAGAGGGTGGCCCGGGTGGCTCAGCGGTTTAGCGCCTGCCTTCATCCCAGGGCATGACCCTGGAGACCCCGGATCAAGTCCCACGTTGGGCTCCCTGCATGGAGCCTGCTTCTCCCTCTGCCTCTCTCTCTGTCTCCTCTCTGTGTATTCTCATGAATAAATAATAAAATTAAAAAAAAAAAAAAAGAGAGAAGCACAGAGAGAGGCAGAGGGAGAAACAGGCACCTTGCAGGGAGCCGGATGCAGAACTTAGATCCTGGGAATTCCAGTATCTGAAGGCAGACTAATCAACTGCTGAGCCACCCAGGCATCCCAGGACTTCTTTAACTTAACATAGTGTGTGTGTGTGTGTGTTTTTTTTTTTTTTTTTTTAACATTTAGGTTATTCATTCACGAGAGGCACAAAGAGAGAGAGGCAGAGACACAGGCAGAGGGACAAGCAGGCTCCATGCAGGGAGCCTGATGTGGGACTCCATCCCCAGACCCCAGGATCAGGCCCCAGGCCAAAGGTGGCGCTAAACTGCTGAGCCACCCGGGCTGCCCCAGCATAGTGTTTTTGAGGTTGTATCCATGTTGTAACATGAATCAACACTTCCTTCTTTTAGTTGCTGAATAATGAATAACATTATTGTGCATGGAGAAACCATATTTACTTTTCTGTTAAGCAATTGGTGGACATCGGAGTTATGTCTGTTTTTTGGCTATTTTGAATGATGCTATGAGCATTTGTGTAGTTTTTGTGTGAATGTATGTTTTCATTTTCTGGCGTGTGTACCTAGGAGTAGAATTGCTGAGTCACATGATAAGTGTATTTAATCTTTTGAGGAACTGCTGGATTATTTTCCCAAGCTGCTGTACCATTTTACATTTCCTTCCATAGTGTGTGAGGGTTCTAATTTCTCTACCTCCTTCCCAACCTTGTTATTTTCTGGGTTTTTAAAATTATTATTATAGCCATTAATTTCCCTAATGCCTAATGATGTTGAGCATCTGTGCATTTGCTTACTGGCAGTTTGCATATCTTTTAGGAATGTCTGTTCCTATCCTTTGCCCATTTTAAAATGGTTATTCATCTTTCTATTATTGACTTGCAAAGGTTCTTTATATATGTCTCTAATCAGATATGATTTGCAAATATTTTCTATTTTATTTTTACTTTTTTTAAAAAAGTTTTTTACTTATTTAAAGTAATCTCTATACTCCATGTGGGACTTGAACTCAGGATCCCATCTATTCTTTTGTGTCTGGTTAAGGGTTTTTTTTGGACATTATGTTTGTGAGATTTTTTTAAAGTATTTTATTTATTTATTCATGAGAGACACAGAGAGAGGCAGAGACACAGGCAGAGGGAGAAGCAGGCTCCATACAGGGAGCCTGATCTGGGACTCCATCCTGGGACACCAGGATCATGCCCTGAGCTGAGCCAAAGGCAGAGGCTCAACTGCTGAGCCACCCAGGTGTCCCTGTTTGTGAGATTTACCCATTTTGATACATGTAGCTGTAGTTCATTGTCATTCCCTTGTCCATTTCATTGGTGGGCATATTGGGTTGTTCCCAGCATGGGGCTATTACAGTAATGCTGCTATGAGCCTCCTTGCCTATGTCTTTTGGTGGACGTGTGTCCACGTTCTGTTGGGTATGTATTTTCCTAAGAGTGGAATTGCTGAGGGGGTAGATATCATGGGGTAGATGTATGTTCCACTTTAGTAGATAATGCCAATTGTTTTCCAAAGTGATTGTATTTGTTTATACTCCTCTCTGTAGCATGTGAGGATTTTCCATTCGCCCCCTCACCAGTACTTGGTATATTGGGAATTTCTTTTCATATTAGCCCCTTTGGTCAGCCCTATTTATTAAGTCCCCCCATCTCCCCACTGATCTATGATATATTACCTTTGTCATGTAATAAGAGCCATAAGTGTGTGGGTCTGTCCCTAGACTCTATTTTATTCCACTGATCAATCTGGCTCTCCACCATGTTTACTATAGCTTCATGTTAAGCCCTGAATTCCAGAATTTGCTCTTATTTTCCTCTTCTTTTTCATCAATATCTGGCAATTCATGGCTATTTACTCTTCTATATAAATTTTAGAATCAAAAAAAAAATTTTAGAATCATCCTAACAAAATTCAATGAAAAACATTCTTGGTGGGACAGCTGGGTGGCTCAGCGGTTGAATGTCTGCCTTTGGCTCAGGTCATGATCCCAGGGTCCTGAGATCAAGTCCCATATCGGGCTTCCTGCATGGAACTTGCTTCTCCCTCTGCCTATGTCTCTGCCTCTCTCTCTGTGTCTTTCATGAATAAATAAATAAAATCTTAAAAAAGAAAAAAACATTATTGGAATTTTGAACAACTGTAAATTACTTCAGAGGGAGTTCACATCTTTGTTCTCTGTAGGTAGGATTTATTTTTCCATTTATTTAGGTCATCTTTAATTTCAGTTAATAAAGTTTTATAACTTTACATTGTCTTACATATTCTGTTCAATTTATTTCAATTGATATTTTCTTATACTATTTTCAGGGTTTTTTCCTTTTAAGTTACATTTTCTAGGTTACTGCAGGTATATAAAATTGCAGTTGACTTTCCTATATAATCTTATATCCATTCACTTGACTAAATTCTATTATCTCCAGTTATTTGTAGATTCTTTGTAAACACTCATGTCAAATAATGACAGTTTACTTATTTTCCAATCCTTAGGCTTCTCTGCTTTTTTCTTGTCTCTTTATACTACCTGTGCTCTCCAATACAACGTTGAATAAAAATGATCATCGTCTCATTCCTGATTATAAAGGGTGGGCCTTTAGTTTTTAACCTCTTTAAGATGATTTTTGGTCCAGGCTTTTTTTTTTTTTTTTTTTTTTACACCTTAGATATTTTTAATCTGGTTAAGGATATTCTCCTCTATTCTAATTTACTAAGAATTTTTATCATGAATAATAGCTGTTGATTTTTTACAACAGTTTTTTAAAAGTCTGATGTAATGATATCATATCATTTTCTTCTAGTTAATGTGATGAGTTCCATTTAGGACTTTTCTAGTATTAAACTATCCTTGACTTCCTGGGGTAAATATGACTAGGTCATTATTTATTATCTTTTTCTTTAATACACTGTTAGATTTGCTAGTATTTTAGCAAATAGATTGCTAATATTTTGTATACATGTTGCATCTGTATTCATGAGTAAAACTGACTTGCTATTTTCTTTTCTGATAATATTTTTGTCTGATTTTGGCACTATAGTTTTGCTGGAACAGTCTATGTAAGATCAGGATGATCTGGTTCATAAACATTTTGTAGACCATACCCTATAAAATTATCTGGGCCTAGAGTCATCTTAGTGAGAAGAGTTTTAAAAATATTTTATTTTTGGGAAATATCAGAAAGGGAGACAGAACATGAAAGACTCCTAACTCTGGGAAAGGAACTAGGGGTGGTGGAAGGGGAGGTGGGCGGGGGGTGGGGTGACTGGGTGATGGGCACTGAGGTGGGTGGTTTTTTTTTTAAATCTTCATGGCTTTTTTTTTTGAAGATTTTATTTTTAGGGGCAGCTTGGGTGGTTTAGTCAGTGGGCATCTGCCTTCAGCTCAGGTGGCAGTCCTGGAATCCTAGGATCAGCTGAGCCAGCCAGGTGCCCCAAGATAGTTTTTCATGGATTTAAATGAACCAGTCTTGGGGTGCCTAGGTGGCTCAGTCAGCTAAGTGTCTGCCTTCAGCTCAGGTCATGATCCCAGGGTCCAGGATCTAGCCCCTCATTGGGCTCCCTGCTCAGCGGGGAGTCTACTTCTACCTGTCTCTCTGCCTGCTGTTCCATCTACATGTGCTCTCTCCCTCTTTCTTGCTCTCTCTCTGTCAAATAAATATTTTTTTAAAAAAAGATTCTATTCATTTATTCATGAGAGACACAGAGAAAGAGAGGCAGAGACACAGGCAGAGGGAGAAGCGGGCTCCATGCAAGGAGCCTGATGCGGGACTCGATCCCAGGAATCCGGGATCATGTCCTGAGCCAAAGGCAGGTGCTTAACCACTGAACCACTCAGGTGTCCCATAAATAGAATCTTAAAAACAAACAAACAAACAAACAAACCAGTCTTTTCTTTTGTGGCTTCTGAGTTTTGTGCCATACTTTGAAAGTTCTGGGTGTGCTTCATTGTTAACCTGTAAATGTTGCCTGTGAGAGATAAAATAGTAGTTGCTGCTGCTTTTCTAAATAGCTGCTAAGATCTTAATAAATTAGCTCACGAATGGAAAGTTGCCTTCTTCCTGGCTTCTGAATGTGCTGTATGCATTCCCACTGCCAGACTTTGTTCAGGCTTCCAGACCCTGTACAATTCCTCTCGCCTGCTGGTCCTGCCCATCCACACACAGAACACTTCCCTTGTCCCATCCTCTGGATCACGTCAGATCAGGGATCAGGGCCAGGCCAGCACAGAAACCAGTGAGGCTGGGCATGTTCTGTTCCCCACACCAGTGAATCTGTCCCTTTCTCCCTTTCTCTGGGATGAAGGGATTGTAAACTGAGGGGTCAGAACCTGAAGAGGCTTGTTTCTAATCCTGTCCCTGCCGCAAAGGCTTTTGGTGCCACAGTCCTCTACAGAGTGACCATGACCTGTGACCCTGATGCAGGGCATGTGTGGTCAGTGCTCTGGGAATCCCCAGAGGATGCCCACAGCCTGGCCCACTGCTCCCGTTCCCTCCCTTGGGACTAGCTGTAGTGAGCGGGTGGTCAGGCTCAAGGCCCTGGGGCCATGGTTGAGGGCATGGTCGGACTGAGTCTGTTGCAGTCTTTGGGCCTGGTCAGGACTTGTTTGGGGCTGGCTTTATCTGGAGTGAAGGTCAGGCACTCATGGGGCTCAATTTGGAGGCAAGAGAGGAGGTATTTCATGGGATTCTAACCAGGGTCTGGCTGGGAGGAGCCTGGTGCTGAGGTGGGACAGAGGCCTGTGGGAAGTGAGACCTTTCTTGGCCAATACATGGTCCTCTCAATGCTCAGCACTCCCTTGGTTCTGATCTCAGACCTTGGGGTATGCTGTGGCTGGCTGGCTACGGGTGACCTTCAGGGAAGGCGTCTGGATCAAGCCGGGCCCAGAAGCTGTTCCCCAACCTTTGCTGGGGTCAGGTGGGTTGTATCTAGCCCAGGCCTGAGCCCTGTGGGGGATCTAGAGGTTGGGGCCCAGCCCTCCCTCTGCCTCAGATCACAGGGTGACCTTAGGTCGTCCCTGCCTCTCTTGACTGTCTGTTTATTCAACCAGTATTTCTGCTCCTCCTGTGCCCCAGGCACTATTCAGTGTCCCCATCATTTAGGGTAACAGATCCCAGTCCTGCCCACCTTGTGTGGGATGTAAAAAGCAGGTCATGTGGCTGAACTGACCCTGTAGGTGCAGAGGGCATGGTCCAGAGCACACCTGGTAGCTGCCTGGAGCTGACCTCAGGGAATCCCTTAAACCTGTTCATTCCCACTTTTACCTGGAGCTGCTGGGATGCACCCTCCTTACTGTTCCCTAAGCCACTCTGTTCTTCCAGGACCACCAGGCTTTTCAGGAGCATTGAGGTGTCCCTGGAGACCCAGGATCTAGTCCTGAAGGCTGAGTGACCTTGATCTCTGTCCTCCCAGTGCCCCGGAACCCCCCACTGAGATATGCTGTGGTGATTCCTGACGGTACTCCCACTTGGGCCTCTCCCTCCCAGGAGAACTATTTCCCATAGCACCACTGTCTGCTCCCCACTGCTGTTTGGTCTCGGGGGAGCCTTCGCCTGGCTGGAAGGAGGTGAGGGTCTGGGCAGCCACCAGGGACAGGAGAGGGCAGGAGGGTGTTTAGGGACTAGGACCTCCTCCTTTTCACTCCTAGCAACAGATACACAGAACCAAAGCAGTGCTCAGACTTTTCTATTTAAGATTCTGTCTCCCCTGGGTCAAATGTCCAACCTACATGCATCTTCTGGATCACACTCCCGGTGGGGTGGGCTATGTTCTGGTGGCTGAGCAGGACACAGAGGAGGGGTCTGGCATCTTGCCCTCTGAGAAAGGACCTTGGTGAGGTTAGTGGCAGTGGCAGTGGCTGGGAAAGAGCTGTCATGCCCTGCATGGGGGTGCATGTGAAGTTGTGTCCAACACGACAGAGGGCCTGTCCTGTGGGGAGCAGCCCTGAGGCCCAGCTCCCTAGAAGACAGTTCTCTCTTGGGATGGGGGAGGTCATGGTGGAATACCTGCTTCATGTTGGCTGTGCGCCCCTTGCCTGGCACTATGTTTGCTCAGCCTGTTCCCCCACAAGGAGCTGGGCCCCTAGCCCCTCAGAGGGAGGATCCCCTGAGAGGGTCCTGTAGGATCACGGGCATGGAGCTGATACACAGTGAGTGGGGAACAGGAGTGGGACAGGGGCCTGGGCAGGGGCATCCGGGATGGCCTAGTCGTCCTTGTCCTTGGCACCATGCTTGAGAATGCGGGTGAACTCCACGTAGTTGAAGTTGCCTTTCTTATCAATGGGTGCCTCTCGGTACATCTCGTCCACTTCCTCGTCCGTGAAGCGGTCACCCATGGTGGTGAGCAGCTCCCGAAGGTGGTCCTCATGGATAAAACCTGGGGGCAAGGCCAGGGCCCATGAGACAGAGACTCAGGCTGGGCCACGCCTAACACTCCTACCTCACAGCACCCAGTCCTTCCAGACCTTGCAGTGAGGAAGGGGCCAGGAAAAGACAGAGCCCTGGTCTTCTGCTAGTTCAAGCTCCTAGGGCCCCAGAGGGAAGGGTTCTGCAGTGTTTCTTGGGGTACTTGGAGCTGTGAGTGTGGAGGCTGGATATATCTTACTTTGATATGAGCCCTAGAGTTCCACTGCCTGAGTTTTCATGCTCATCCCTCTTCTTCCTGGCTCTGTGACCATGGGTGAGTTTTGTTCTTTTGTTTTTTTTGTTTTTGTTTTTTTTAATTTTTATTTATTTATGATAGTCACAGAGAGAGAGAGAGAGAGAGAGAGAGAGAGAGAGAGGCAGAGACACAGGCAGAGGGAGAAGCAGGCTCCATGCACCGGGAGCCCGACGTGGGATTCGATCCCGGGTCTCCAGGATCAGGCCCTGGGCCAAAGGCAGGTGCTAAACCGCTGCGCCACCCAGGGATCCCCCATGGGTGAGTTATTGAATCTCTCTGTGCTCATTTGAGCTGGAAAACAGGGAGAAAAATATGCCACCCTGATAGGGGACTCTGAAGGGAGTTAGGAAAATGTTCTGCATGTACTTGGGCCTATGGCCCCCGAGAAACTACTGAAATCACTGTGCCAGCATCACTCTGGCCTGTCCCTGGGACAAACTAGCTGTGTGGGACAGAAGTCCTTTGTAAGATTTTAGGATGGGGCTGGTTTCTGCACCTTGCTGGCCAACAAGGCCTGGAGTGGGTTGGTTTCTAAGGAAGGTCTAAAGTGGGGGCAGTGTACTGGGCCAACAAATGAACTCAAGAAGTGGGAAGCCTTGGTGGATGTGGGCTATTGTGGTCTAGCATCTGGAGAAGAGAAGAAGGATGCAGCATAGTTTTTCTAGTTCTGGCCACGGAAACCAGCAGATGGGGATTTCTGTTCTGGCCTTTGGGGACAGGGGCCCTGTAGTCCCAGCATAGCCAAGCCCCACTTGTATCCCTGGGGACACCCTGGGTGAAGCGCTCAGCTCCAGGCCTCCACCAGGATGCTGCTGACCTGAGGCTTCCTCATCGAAGCAGGCAAAGGCGTTTCGGATCACATCTTCAGGGTCTGTGCCATTCAGCTTCTCCCCAAACATGGTGAGAAACATGGTGAAGTTGATGGGCCCTGGGGCCTCACTCATCATGCCCTCGAGGTACTCATCGGTGGGGTTCTTTCCTGTGGCAGGTGGGGCGTTTGTGCTGTCACTGCCCTGTCCTCTCCTGCCTTCCCATCCCCTCCTGCCTCCCCATCCCCTCCCTTCGTGGCCTGTGAGAGTCCCACAGGTAGTCCCACAGTCTAAGTTCCATAAACTGTAGAACATCTTGCTGGGGTGGCCAGCTTTCTGACTGTTCTCTCCCCCAAGCTCTCCAGGCTACCCTGACTAGTTTCCACCTCTGGCCTGGATATCCGTGACCTCTCAGATGTAAGAGCCACCGTCTGCTGACTGTCTACTGTGTCTGCTGCTCCATGTGCCCTACTGCATTAAATTTCATCACCCTGAAAGGTCACCATTCTCACCCCTACCTCACAGGCGTGGGACCTGAAGCACAGAGGCCAGGTGATTTACCCAAGGTCACACAGCAAGTAAGTGCAACCCACATTCGAACCCAGGCAGCTAGACCCCAGATTCCAGGCAGAGTTTTGAAAGTGGTTAAACCAATGAGCTGTGGTGTCACAAAGACTGGAGTCTGAATCCCAGCTCTGTGCCTTGGTATCCCCTTCCTCTTGGGAGCGTTGTCAACACAGCGGCACCAGTGGTTGTAAAATGCACAGAATAACACTTGGCATGGCCCTGTGAACTCATCAATTGCTGGGTTCAAATCCCAGCTCTCCCACTTACTGGCTGTATGACCATTGGTAAATTATTTAACCTCTCTGAGCCTCTATTCCTCATTTGTAACTTGGGAATGATAATCATATCTACCTTGTAGGATATTTTTGAGATTTAAAATACTTGTAAAACTGGTGCTGCTTTTATGATTTGCTGCTCTTATGTTTTAACTGAAGGATAATGTTCTTAACCAGAAGGCCATGAGTGACCTGTGGCCCCACCGACAGGAGCTACAAACAGGATGTAGCCTCTTCTGGGTAGATGTCAGCCCCTCAACCCAGGGTTGCCCAGCCCTCCAACCGGTCTACCGGCAGTGTTCATGAGGTTCATGGTGACCACTGCACAGGAAGGAAGATGGGCACACGGTGGGCCTGCGCAGCCATAAGGGGCAGGGGCAGGGACTCACTTGGGCCTGTCTGGTCCCAGAGCTTGAGGCTTAACCACCACAAGCTGTATCCTCTACTACCGGAGGCTTCCTCTCTCCCTCAGCCAGTGTCTGACTTGGACACAGGGCCTGCCAGGAACTGGGGCTGAGGGTGGTATGTGTGGAGAGCCTGGGGGAGCAATGTGGGAGCAGGGCTGCAGACTGGGGTGGCGTGTTCCCCATCTGAGCAGTGGTGAATTATACAGCGTTCCTGAGCCCTTTCAGCTCTAGGTTTCTGATTTTAGGGAAGTCGCTGGAGTTAGAGAGGCTCTAAGGACCTGGCATGGGTGAACTTCTGAAGGAGAAGTCTTACTTCCCACGCGTACAGTGGAAAGTCTGTGCAGTTAAACTCTCTTTAGTAGCCCATCCTTTTCTTTAAATGAAGTGGAACCAGGCAGTCCAACCACAAATCTGCCTGAGGCCATCCTGCTCTGGGATGAGCCTGTCTGGGTTCAGATCCAGTGCCCAACTGCTCTGTACCTCAGTTTCCCTATATGTTAAATGGAGAAAATATTGGCACCTGCTCCCCAGGGTGGGTACCACACATCACTGCATGGGAAGTACTCCATAAGTGATGAGCAGTCCCACTGCCTGCTCTAGTTGCAACCCAGGCAGGACCCACTTAGACCCCAGCCACCGCCGTCTCTGCTCACCCAGTGAGGCCAGCATGTCATGCAAGTCCTCCTTGTCAATGAAGCCATCTCGGTTCTGGTCAATCATGTTGAAGGCCTCCTTAAACTCCTGGATCTGGGACTGGTCAAACATCGCGAAGACATTGGAAGTGGCCCGCTGTGGCCGCTTCTTGGTGGTTTTGGCCTTGGCCCGCTTACTGGACATCTTGGCTTCAGGTGGGTGGGGCTTCCCTGCAAGAAGTGGGTGTGGGGGAAGAGCCTGTGATCCTGGGCCAGGGAATCTTCCGGCCTACTCCAGACCAGGTTGTCAGTGCCTGGGCCTGGCATTCAAGACCTCCCACAGGCTTGGGGCTCCTGTCACCCACCCAGCTCATCATAAAAGCAGACAGGCATGGGCTCTGTGCGATAGTAAACAACTTCTCTACCTCTCTGAGCGAGTGTGCTCATCTGGGAATGGGGACATGAGGAATGCCCAGCAGTAGGGAATGATTGATTTAGTGCCTGAGAAGCCCCTGGAATGGTGCCAGGCCTAGAGTAAGCTATTTTTGCTGTGGCTGTTTGGGTAAGATACTTAGGATTGGGTCCGGTGCCAACCTGTCCTTGCTTTATCTCTTTTAATCCTTCCTAGCATTTAAACTGTCCATCCCTCTCACTCCAAACGACAAGGTGGGTTGAAAAGTGGGAGGCTCTGAGGCTCCCTGCAGGCTCCTCCTGCCCCCAGCAGTAAGGAGCTGGATCACTGGGCCTGCATTCCTGACATTCTTATCCTGTCCTCCTCCTCACCCCCCCCCCCCCCCCATTCCCTCTGTGCTCCCTGCTCTGGATGTTCTGGAAGGCATATGCTCTGGGCAGTCCCCTCCCCCAACCCTGCCCACACTGGATCAGCCCCTCAGGTTGGCAATAGATCTGATTTGTTCTCACTCTTCAGTGCTTATAGGGGCATGAGGATCCCCCAGACTGGGAGCCCCAGCTTCTTGTCACCCTTGTTTAGACCTGGCCTCCTAGTTTCCAGCCAGTCTCTCCCATCCCATAGAGACCCAGACCTGTACCACCTATCATTTCAGCTTGAAGCCCTCGAAGGTTCCTGCCACCCCCTGGAACAAGTCTGGGCCCCTGAGCCTGGCATTTAGGCCCTTGTGTGAACCCTCCAACCCTTCTCTCTGGCTGACTGTGGCACCCTTCCCTGTGCCCCTCTTGCCATTTATGTTCCTGCCACGCTGAGCCTCTGGATGTTTCCTAGACACCTCCAGACTTACTTTCTTGGTCCCTCCCACTGAACACCCTTCCTTTTCCAGCCTAGTTCTTGAGAACACCCCCTTGGGGGACAGTTCCCCCACCCTTGCTTTGACAGTAAGCATGTAGAGGTTTTTCCCACCCTCCCCTGATAGTAATTACTAATAGGCTAATGGATGATTGTTTAGTAAATGGCTTGAGGGCAACTGCAGCCCGTCTACTACTCCCCACTACCCAGATGGAGAAACTGAGCCACAGCAAGGTGCTCTTTCCCTGAACCCTGTGAAGACCTACTGCTGTGTGCCTCTGTCAGCTGGGGCAGGTGTGGGCCTGGCTGAGGCCACAGTACTAATGCCCCCCTTTCTCCTCTGCCCTGAGCCCTTGCTTGCGGGGCCTGTCTCCAGGAAGCCTCTGCCTGTTTTTAGCCCTAAATTGTGTGCTTGTGAATGTTCCTCGACCTGTCTCTAGGCGTTTATCCCATGACCCTGTTCTAGTCATTCTCAGACTTTGGTCTTTGAGATCTTAAACCATGAGCAGGGATCCTGACCAGCCCTAGCCCTTCCCTATGGCCACAGCTGCCTATAGTCATGACATACTGGCTGCTGTGTCCTGCTGGACCCACACACCTGGTCCTGGGTATTTCTCACATGGTTCAGAGTGCATAGACAGATGCTCTTCGCACCCATGGCCTGGATCGGAGTGGGGTGGTGGCATCAACAGGGGTTTAGTGCTTTGAGGGGCCCAGTCCTTCCCTGAGCCCACTGTTCACCAGGAGCTTTGATTTATGGCACCCACAGAAGGCAGCCAAGAAGTAGACCACAGCCATGAGAGGCTGTGATGGTCATCATCACTGTTGTCACCACCCTCCTGTCTGCGAAGCTCTAGGGCAGACACAGCCAGGAGGAGAAAGAAGTTACAGCTGGAGGCAGGAATGGTTAGGATCTTACCCACTGCTCTGATACTGGCCTGGCCCTTCTTTTTTTTTTTTTAATTTTTAATTTTAGATTTTATTTATTTAGTAATGAGAGACACACACGGAGAGGGAGAGCAAGAGAGAGACAGAGACACAGGCAGAGGGAGAAGCAGGCTCCATGCAGGGAGCCTGATGTGGGACTCGATCCTGGGTCTCCAGGACCACGCCCCAGGCTGCAGGCGGCGCTAAACCGCTGCACCACCCACCAGGGCTGCCCGGCCTGGCCCTTCTGTCTCCAAGGCCCCCCTCCCCACCCTCTTCTATCCAGAGACCATGACATGACTGAAAGCACTGAACTTTAGGGTTTGTATATCCCCGCGATCTTGGGAAGCAGGGGTGAGGGCCCCACCCCCAACCCGACTGTGCAGTTTAAGAAGTGATGCCCAAGAAGGGAAGTAGCATGCCCATGAGAAGGATAGAGTCAGCAACTGGCAGCTAGCACCCTAGGGCAGTGGGTGGTAACGGGGAAGGTCTAAAGTGGGGGCAGTGTACTGGGCCAACAAATGAACTCAAGAAGTGGGAAGCCTTGGTGGATGTGGGCTATTGTGGTCTAGCATCTGGAGAAGAGAAGAAGGATGCAGCATAGTTTTTCTAGTTCTGGCCACGGAAACCAGCAGATGGGGATTTCTGTTCTGGCCTTTGGGGACAGGGGCCCTGTAGTCCCAGCATAGCCAAGCCCCACTTGTATCCCTGGGGACACCCTGGGTGAAGCGCTCAGCTCCAGGCCTCCACCAGGATGCTGCTGACCTGAGGCTTCCTCATCGAAGCAGGCAAAGGCGTTTCGGATCACATCTTCAGGGTCTGTGCCATTCAGCTTCTCCCCAAACATGGTGAGAAACATGGTGAAGTTGATGGGCCCTGGGGCCTCACTCATCATGCCCTCGAGGTACTCATCGGTGGGGTTCTTTCCTGTGGCAGGTGGGGCGTTTGTGCTGTCACTGCCCTGTCCTCTCCTGCCTTCCCATCCCCTCCTGCCTCCCCATCCCCTCCCTTCGTGGCCTGTGAGAGTCCCACAGGCAGTCCCACAGTCTAAGTTCCATAAACTGTAGAACATCTTGCTGGGGTGGCCAGCTTTCTGACTGTTCTCTCCCCCAAGCTCTCCAGGCTACCCTGACTAGTTTCCACCTCTGGCCTGGATATCCGTGACCTCTCAGATGTAAGAGCCACCGTCTGCTGACTGTCTACTGTGTCTGCTGCTCCATGTGCCCTACTGCATTAAATTTCATCACCCTGAAAGGTCACCATTCTCACCCCTACCTCACAGGCGTGGGACCTGAAGCACAGAGGCCAGGTGATTTACCCAAGGTCACACAGCAAGTAAGTGCAACCCACATTCGAACCCAGGCAGCTAGACCCCAGATTCCAGGCAGAGTTTTGAAAGTGGTTAAACCAATGAGCTGTGGTGTCACAAAGACTGGAGTCTGAATCCCAGCTCTGTGCCTTGGTATCCCCTTCCTCTTGGGAGCGTTGTCAACACAGCGGCACCAGTGGTTGTAAAATGCACAGAATAACACTTGGCATGGCCCTGTGAACTCATCAATTGCTGGGTTCAAATCCCAGCTCTCCCACTTACTGGCTGTATGATCATTGGTAAATTATTTAACCTCTCTGAGCCTCTATTCCTCATTTGTAACTTGGGAATGATAATCATATCTACCTTGTAGGATATTTTTGAGATTTAAAATACTTGTAAAACTGGTGCTGCTTTTATGATTTGCTGCTCTTATGTTTTAACTGAAGGATAATGTTCTTAACCAGAAGGCCATGAGTGACCTGTGGCCCCACTGACAGGAGCTACAAACAGGATGTAGCCTCTTCTGGGTAGATGTCAGCCCCTCAACCCAGGGTTGCCCAGCCCTCCAACCGGTCTACCGGCAGTGTTCATGAGGTTCATGGTGACCACTGCACAGGAAGGAAGATGGGCACACGGTGGGCCTGCGCAGCCATAAGGGGCAGGGGCAGGGACTCACTTGGGCCTGTCTGGTCCCAGAGCTTGAGGCTTAACCACCACAAGCTGTATCCTCTACTACCGGAGGCTTCCTCTCTCCCTCAGCCAGTGTCTGACTTGGACACAGGGCCTGCCAGGAACTGGGGCTGAGGGTGGTATGTGTGGAGAGCCTGGGGGAGCAATGTGGGAGCAGGGCTGCAGACTGGGGTGGCGTGTTCCCCATCTGAGCAGTGGTGAATTATACAGCGTTCCTGAGCCCTTTCAGCTCTAGGTTTCTGATTTTAGGGAAGTCGCTGGAGTTAGAGAGGCTCTAAGGACCTGGCATGGGTGAACTTCTGAAGGAGAAGTCTTACTTCCCACGCGTACAGTGGAAAGTCTGTGCAGTTAAACTCTCTTTAGTAGCCCATCCTTTTCTTTAAATGAAGTGGAACCAGGCAGTCCAACCACAAATCTGCCTGAGGCCATCCTGCTCTGGGATGAGCCTGTCTGGGTTCAGATCCAGTGCCCAACTGCTCTGTACCTCAGTTTCCCTATATGTTAAATGGAGAAAATATTGGCACCTGCTCCCCAGGGTGGGTACCACACATCACTGCATGGGAAGTACTCCATAAGTGATGAGCAGTCCCACTGCCTGCTCTAGTTGCAACCCAGGCAGGACCCACTTAGACCCCAGCCACCGCCGTCTCTGCTCACCCAGTGAGGCCAGCATGTCATGCAAGTCCTCCTTGTCAATGAAGCCATCTCGGTTCTGGTCAATCATGTTGAAGGCCTCCTTAAACTCCTGGATCTGGGACTGGTCAAACATCGCGAAGACATTGGAAGTGGCCCGCTGTGGCCGCTTCTTGGTGGTTTTGGCCTTGGCCCGCTTACTGGACATCTTGGCTTCAGGTGGGTGGGGCTTCCCTGCAAGAAGTGGGTGTGGGGGAAGAGCCTGTGATCCTGGGCCAGGGAATCTTCCGGCCTACTCCAGACCAGGTTGTCAGTGCCTGGGCCTGGCATTCAAGACCTCCCACAGGCTTGGGGCTCCTGTCACCCACCCAGCTCATCATAAAAGCAGACAGGCATGGGCTCTGTGCGATAGTAAACAACTTCTCTACCTCTCCGAGCGAGTGTGCTCATCTGGGAATGGGGACATGAGGAATGCCCAGCAGTAGGGAATGATTGATTTAGTGCCTGAGAAGCCCCTGGAATGGTGCCAGGCCTAGAGTAAGCTATTTTTGCTGTGGCTGTTTGGGTAAGATACTTAGGATTGGGTCCGGTGCCAACCTGTCCTTGCTTTATGTCTTTTAATCCTTCCTAGCATTTAAACTGTCCATCCCTCTCACTCCAAACGACAAGGTGGGTTGAAAAGTGGGAGGCTCTGAGGCTCCCTGCAGGCTCCTCCTGCCCCCAGCAGTAAGGAGCTGGATCACTGGGCCTGCATTCCTGACATTCTTATCCTGTCCTCCTCCTCACCCCCCCCCCCCCATTCCCTCTGTGCTCCCTGCTCTGGATGTTCTGGAAGGCATATGCTCTGGGCAGTCCCCTCCCCCAACCCTGCCCACACTGGATCAGCCCCTCAGGTTGGCAATAGATCTGATTTGTTCTCACTCTTCAGTGCTTATAGGGGCATGAGGATCCCCCAGACTGGGAGCCCCAGCTTCTTGTCACCCTTGTTTAGACCTGGCCTCCTAGTTTCCAGCCAGTCTCTCCCATCCCATAGAGACCCAGACCTGTACCACCTATCATTTCAGCTTGAAGCCCTCGAAGGTTCCTGCCACCCCCTGGAACAAGTCTGGGCCCCTGAGCCTGGCATTTAGGCCCTTGTGTGAACCCTCCAACCCTTCTCTCTGGCTGACTGTGGCACCCTTCCCTGTGCCCCTCTTGCCATTTATGTTCCTGCCACGCTGAGCCTCTGGATGTTTCCTAGACACCTCCAGACTTACTTTCTTGGTCCCTCCCACTGAACACCCTTCCTTTTCCAGCCTAGTTCTTGAGAACACCCCCTTGGGGGACAGTTCCCCCACCCTTGCTTTGACAGTAAGCATGTAGAGGTTTTTCCCACCCTCCCCTGATAGTAATTACTAATAGGCTAATGGATGATTGTTTAGTAAATGGCTTGAGGGCAACTGCAGCCCGTCTACTACTCCCCACTACCCAGATGGAGAAACTGAGCCACAGCAAGGTGCTCTTTCCCTGAACCCTGTGAAGACCTACTGCTGTGTGCCTCTGTCAGCTGGGGCAGGTGTGGGCCTGGCTGAGGCCACAGTACTAATGCCCCCCTTTCTCCTCTGCCCTGAGCCCTTGCTTGCGGGGCCTGTCTCCAGGAAGCCTCTGCCTGTTTTTAGCCCTAAATTGTGTGCTTGTGAATGTTCCTCGACCTGTCTCTAGGCGTTTATCCCATGACCCTGTTCTAGTCATTCTCAGACTTTGGTCTTTGAGATCTTAAACCATGAGCAGGGATCCTGACCAGCCCTAGCCCTTCCCTATGGCCACAGCTGCCTATAGTCATGACATACTGGCTGCTGTGTCCTGCTGGACCCACACACCTGGTCCTGGGTATTTCTCACATGGTTCAGAGTGCATAGACAGATGCTCTTCGCACCCATGGCCTGGATCGGAGTGGGGTGGTGGCATCAACAGGGGTTTAGTGCTTTGAGGGGCCCAGTCCTTCCCTGAGCCCACTGTTCACCAGGAGCTTTGATTTATGGCACCCACAGAAGGCAGCCAAGAAGTAGACCACAGCCATGAGAGGCTGTGATGGTCATCATCACTGTTGTCACCACCCTCCTGTCTGCGAAGCTCTAGGGCAGACACAGCCAGGAGGAGAAAGAAGTTACAGCTGGAGGCAGGAATGGTTAGGATCTTACCCACTGCTCTGATACTGGCCTGGCCCTTCTTTTTTTTTTTTTAATTTTTAATTTTAGATTTTATTTATTTAGTAATGAGAGACACACACGGAGAGGGAGAGCAAGAGAGAGACAGAGACACAGGCAGAGGGAGAAGCAGGCTCCATGCAGGGAGCCTGATGTGGGACTCGATCCTGGGTCTCCAGGACCACGCCCCAGGCTGCAGGCGGCGCTAAACCGCTGCACCACCCCACCAGGGCTGCCCTGGCCTGGCCCTTCTGTCTCCAAGGCCCCCCTCCCCACCCTCTTCTATCCAGAGACCATGACATGACTGAAAGCACTGAACTTTAGGGTTTGTATATCCCCGCGATCTTGGGAAGCAGGGTGAGGGCCCCACCCCCAACCCGACTGTGCAGTTTAAGAAGTGATGCCCAAGAAGGGAAGTAGCATGCCCATGAGAAGGATAGAGTCTAGCAACTGGCAGCTAGCACCCTAGGCTTGGGTCAGTGGGTGGTAACGGCCAACCCTTAATGCCTCAACGCAGAAGGAAACACATATCCTTAAGAGGCTTATGGTGGGCCTACTACAGCTGAGGGCTCTGTGTGACCAGAGGCAGTTTCTAAGCTTGGTTGAGGAAATGAGGTCAGAGACAGGCCAGGTCCTTAGCCCTGGAGTCATCCCCTCCTGCTCCTGGAGGTCCTAGACACTACGAATCAGATAGAACTAGTATTTGGACTGGCTGCAAGTAGGTGCCACCTCCCTCCTCATGCCTGAAATCACCCCACAACAGCAAGGACAAGGCCTGTGTTCCCCATTACCTCATGGTCCCAATGGCTGGTAGTGCAAGATGCCTTGCTAGGAAACTCACCTCCTCTGCGGCTGAGTTACCTCTTTCCTCAGAGCGGTTGGAGGGCTGGAGAGGAGGAGCAGGGACCAAGGTCCCCCGGTCCAGGTCCCTGTCCAGCCGAAGTGCCCTTGGGAGGCCCTCCCCACCCAACAGGCGCCGTCGTTGTGCAGATGGCCCAGTCCTGGAAGCCCCAAGTGCATGCACACAGCCTTGGCCTGTGCTGGCGGGTTACCCCAGCTCCATCCCGCTCTCCTGCCCCAGGAGATGGGGGTGGGGAACACGGATGCCCTGGAGGGGTCTCAAGGAGCCTGATGGGGCTCAGTTTCCTGTCTGATCCACATGGGTTTACTGGGGCTGGGAACGCTGGCGACCTCCCCTCCTATGGGCACCCCAGACTCTGGGCTTGGCGTCTGTAACTTCCCTCGCCAGAGGACCACCGGCTGCCAGAGCCTGGAACTGCCTCCCTGCTGCCCAGCGCTGGCCAGAGTCCCGTCCCAACCGCGCCTCCCAGCCCCAGGCCGGCGAGGGCTGTCCTTGCCGAGAGCACGGGCGTCCCCGTCCGTGGGGCCGCACACCGCCTGCCCTGGCCCCCCGCGTGCGCGGCTCCCACCTGGTGCGGAGAAGGCAGAAGGCGCTCGCTCGCTGCGTGGGGCTGGTGCGGGGCTGGTGCGGGGCCGCGGCCCTCGGTCGGGCTCGGGGCTCGGTGGGCGGGGCGGCGCGGGCCTTACAAGGCAGAAGAATGCGCGCGGCGGGGCGGGGCGGGGCGGCGGCTGGCGCAGCCTTATTTGGCCTTGACCCACGGCGGGCGCTGGGTGCGCCTTCCCGAGGGGGCAGGGGAGGTGATGCGGGCGGCCCGGGACCCCTCTCCCCTGGTTGTCGGGGAGGTGGATTTATCTGGATTCCCCCTTCCTCCCCAGGAAGGCAGGCAGACACCGGCTCCCACTTCTCAGACCCTACCCCCGATTCTCCCCGAAGGCCGCGGCTGCCAGGCCCATTCCAGGCCCGTTCCAGGCCTGTTCCCGGCCTGTTCCCGTGGGAGGGCTTCCTTCCACCAGGCCAAGTATGGTTTTTTTTTTCCCTGTCTGAAAGAAGGCGTGTCAGACGGCCCCGCCATCCTCCATCCTCACGTGCAGGGCCACTGGTCAGGCCCCTCCTGGTATGGGGGCTCACCTGGGAGCTGTGCAGGACTGTGCTGGCGACAGCCCCCCTCAGCCAAGTCACTCTCCTTTCCCGCTGGCCTCAGTTTCCTGTAAAGTGGGAGGGTGGTGGTAAAGATTCAGGAAAAAAGAGTGGCCAGGAGGACCCAAGTAGTAACCCTGGGAGCCAGCAAGAGGGGCAGAGGCTGGGGGAGTTCTAATATGACCAGCACCTAATCTGATCCCCTCTTGTTGGCATTAGTTGGAGGATGGAGTCAGAGAGGACAGACCCACCCCTCCCCCATGGTGCATCAGGTCCTGTCCATCATTTTGACCCTTGAAAGACCACCCTACCCACCTGGACTCCAGCCCAGCCTTCTCTCATCGCCCCATTTTGAACCAACACAGACTTTCCCAAGGGAACCTTCCAACACCCACTTATGTATTCTGTAAATATTAACTGACCCCTGTTACCTTCGATGCATGGTGCTGAGTGCTAGGGAAGCAGCACTGCGCTGAGGTCATCACACTGGGGAAGCAGTGTTTGTGAGGAAAATACAATGAACCAGTAGCTACATGGCTTGGAGAGAGAAAGGAGTTCCTCGAAGGAGAATAAAGCAGAGTTATGAGAGAAAAAGAGAGAAAGGAGGGAAGGAAAGGAGGAAGGTAGGAGAGTGCCTCCTGGGAAATGACATTTGGGACTACCAGAAGTGGTGACAGAGTGAGTGAGTGAGGCAGGTAAGGGAACTTTGCCCAGCTCCTGGTCTGGGAGCAGCCAGCGGTGAGTGTGACTGTGGAGAGGGGGTGGGAAGAAGCCTGGGAGATGAGGTCTAAGAAGCAGTGGGGACTCAGCCCCTGGCTCCTTGTAGGCCACCATCAGACATCAGAGTGCTGAGTGGAAGGGTGACGTAATCTGGCCTGTGTTTTAACTGATTCCCTCTGGGTGAGACCAGTGAGGAGCTTTTCAGCAAGATGATGTGTTCGAACTGGTGTGGTTGCAGTGGAGCTGGGGAGAAGGGGTGGAGTTCTGAAAATATTCTGAAGTTGTGTCCAATAGGATTTGCACATGGATTGGAATGTGTGAAAGAGAAGAGTCCAGGGTGACTCCAAGAGTTTTGGTCTGAGCAATGTGAGAGAGACAGCTGCCACTTGCTAACAGGGGTCAGCTATGGAAGGAGAATAGGTTTGAGGAGAACTGTTTTGGACTTATCAATTTTTAAAAACTGTTAACTTTGAAATAATTTCACACTTGCGGGGATCCCTGGGTGGCTTGGCAGTCTAGCGCCTGCCTTCGGCCCAGAGCATGATCTTGGTCTCCTGGGATCAAGTCCCGCATCCGGCTCCCTGCATGGAGCCTGCTTCTCCCTCTGCCTGTGTCTCTGCCTCTCTCTCTCTCTGTATCTCTCATGAATAAATAAATAAAATCTTTTAAAAAAATTTTCACACTTGCAATACGGGTATGGGAACTATACAAAGAGTTCACCCAGACTCTCCAGTTGTTAACATTTGGCTTTATTATATTCTCTTCTGTGTGTGCATGTATGTGTGTATGTATCCCGCCCCTGCCAGCATCATTTGAGAGTGACTTGCATTCATCATACCCCTTTACCTGGGAATACTTCAGTGAGTATCTCCTAAGAAGGGGATTCTTTTATTTTTTTTTAAAGATTTTAAATTTATTTATTCATGAGAGACACAGGCAGGGGAAGAACCAGGCTTCCTGCAAGGAGCCTGGTGTAGGATTCCATCCCAGACCCCAGGAGCATGCCCTGAGCCAAAGGCAGACACTCAACTGCTGAGCCACCCAGGTCTCCCAAGAAGGAGATTCTTTTCCATATCCATTGTATCAAAATCAGAAAAATTTAACATTGATTTAATACTGTTATCTAATTTGTAATCCATATTCAAGTTTGCCAGTGATCCCAATAAGGTCCTTATAGAAATTTTTTTTTTCTGGTCCACCAGCCAATCCTAGGTTATCATGTTTCTTTAATCTGTGTGTGTGTGTGTGTGTGTGTGTGTGTGTGTGTATGTATGGTTAAAAAAACATAAAAATTACCATTCTAGCTGTTTGAAATATGTAGTTGAGAGGCATTAGGTACATTCTAAGTACATTCACATTGTTGTGCAACCATCACCACCACTCATCTCCAGGATTTTTTCTTCCCCCACAACTGAAATTCTGTACCCATTGACACTAACTCCCTGATTTCTTCTCTCAGCCACCGGACACTCACTATTCTACTCTGTCTCATGAATTTCACTAGTCTAGGCGCCTCCTGTAGATGAAATCATGAAGTCCTTTTCTGACTGGCTTATTTCTCTTAGCATAATGTCCTTAAGCTTCATCCATCTGGTAGCATCTGTCAGAATTTTCTTCCTTTTAAGGCTGAATAATATTCCATTGCACAGAGAGACCACATTTTGCTTATCTATTCACCATTGATGAGCATTGAGTCATTTCTACTTTTTGCCCATCGTGAAGAGTGCTGCTGTGAGCGTTGGTGCACGTTTGTGTATGTGTGTATGTTTTCACCTTTTAAAAAATATTTTATTTATTTATTCACAGGAGACACAGAGAGAGAGAGAGGCAGATACACAGGCAGAGGGAGAAGCAGGCTCCATGCAGGGAGCTTGATGTGGGACTCGATCCCAGAACTCTGGGATCATGTCCTGAGCTGACAGCAGATGCTCAACCACTGAGCCACCCAGGCGTCTCAGTCACCTCACTGTGGTTTTGATCTGCATCTCCCTGATGACTAGCTTTGTTGAACGTCTTTTTTTTTTTTTTTTTTAAGATTTTATTTATTAATGAGAGACACAGAGAGAGAGAGAGAGAGAGGCAGAGACACAGGCAGAGGGAGAAGCAGGCTCCATGCAGGGAGCCCAACATGGGACTTGATCCCAGGTCTCCAGGATCAGGTCCTGGGCTGAAGGCGGCGCTAAACTGCTGAGTCCCCCGGGCTGCCCTGTTGAACATCTTTTCATGTGCTTTCTGGACATTCATATATATGTCTTTTTTGGAGAAATGGTTATTTAGATATTTTGCCCATTTATATGGCTTGCAAATATTTTTTCACATCCTGTGAGTTATCTTTTCATTTTCTTGATATTTTCAAAACACAAATGTTACTTTGCGAAGTTTATTTTTTCTAGTTTCTCATGCTTTTGGCATTATAATTGAGAAGCCATTGCCTAATCTGAGGTCATGAGGATTTACACCTGTGCTTTATTCTAAGAGTTTTATAGTTTTCGCTCTTATGTTTAGGTCTCTAATCCACTTGGAGTTAATTTTGGATGTGGTGTGAGGTAAGGGTGCAGCTTTCTTCCTCTGCATGTGGCCGTCCAGTTAGCACTATGTTAAGACTGGTCTTTCCTTGCTGAAATTCATTGGCACCCTTGTTGAAAATCAGTATTCTTAAACATATGTGTTTATTTCTGGATTCTCAGTTCTGTCTCATGGATATAAATGTCTATCCTTCTGCCACCACCACAGTCTTGATGACTTTAGTTTTGTAGTTAAGTTTTGGAATCCGGAAGTATTATCAAGTTTTGTTCTTCATTTTCAAGATTGTTTTGCCTTTTCAGGGACTCTTGCATTTCGATGTGAATTTTAAGATCAGCGTGTCGATTTCTGCAAGGAAAGAAGGTTTTGATAAAGATTGTTCAATTTGTATTACCATTACCGTAATGGAGTATTACCATCTTAATATGAATTCTGATCCAGGAACGTGAAATGCCTTTCCTTTTACTTAGAGCTTTTAGAATTTCTCTTAATGATGTTTTATAGTTTTCATTGTACAAGTGTTATACTTTTCTTTTTTTGTGTGTGTGTGTGTGTGTGTGTGTTATACTTTTCTTGTTAAATTTATTCCTAAGTATTTTATTCTTTTTAATGCTATTATAGATGAGATTGTTTCCTTTAATTTATTTTGAGTGTTCATTAGTACTTGAACTGTTTTTACTTACAACACTTTTGATACATAATGGGTTTTTTTCTTTACACCAACCAATTCTCTGGACACCAACTGGTTGTTCTACAATTCTGTTCAGTTCTAAGCCTTACTACCTGGGGTTGGTGTCAGACTTCATGGGTTTAAGGGCTCAGTCCCACAAGATTGCCCTCATATCAGATACCGATTGCAAATATTGGTTACCCAGGTCACCCACATTTATGTCCAATTTAGCTACAAATGGGTTCCTACACCTTCCCACCAGGTTAAATTGCTGGAACTGCACAGAGAATGGAGGAAAACTTATTATTACCAGTTTACTATAAAGGATATAACTCAGGAACAACCAAATGGAAGGAGGTGCATTAGGCAAGGTGGAGGTCAAGGAAGCTTCCCTGCTCTCTCCAGGGCTCCCATTGTCCCAGCACAGTGAAGTATTTACCAAAGCTCTCCAACCCAATTTAGCGGTTTTGATGGAGGTTTTATTACGCAGGCATGATGAAATCACTGGCTGTTGATCAACTTAATCTCTAGCCCCTCTTCTCTCCTTGGAGGTTGGGGAAGTAAAGCTGAAAGTCCCACATCTCTAATCATGCCCTAATCTCCCTGTCAATTAGACCCCATTTTGAAGCTTCCTAGGGGCCCCCAGTCCTGGTCTTCTTATTAGCATAAAAAAGCCACGCATCATTTCAGAGATTCCAAGGGTTTTAGAATCGGATGAGTCAGGAAACAGGGATAGACACTGAATATTTATTTTTTTATTGTATCATAGTGGAAAAATAATTGATTTTTTAAAAAGATTTATTTATTTATTTGAGAGAGAGAGAGAGAGAGCACTTGAGCGCACACATACCCATGTGTGTGGGGAGGGGCAGAGGGAGAAAACCCCAAGCAGGCTTTGTATTGAGTGCAAAGCCCAACATAGGGCTCTATCACTACCCATGAGGTGATGACCTAGGCTGAAACCAAGGGTTGGACGCTTAACCAGCTGGACCATGCGGGCACCCTACAATTAATTTTTGTGTATTGGTCTTATTTCCAGGAACATTACTGAACTCCTTTTATTAACTAATAGTTTATTTATGGATGCTTTAGGATTTTCTATATGAAAGATCATGTTTTCTGCAAATAGAGATAGTTTAACTTCTTTCTTCCCAGTTTGGATTTCATTCATTCATTTATTCTCTTGCCCTGCCTGGCAACATTGCCCTCCCATACAACGTCAAGTAGAAGTAGTAAAAGCAGGGATACCTGGCTGGGTCAGTCAAAGTGTCTGACTCTTGATTTTGACTCAGGTCATGATGTCAGGGTTGTGGGATAGAGCCCTGCAATGGGCTCCATGCTCAATGGGGAACCTGCTTAAGATCCTCTCTCTCCCTCTGCTTCTGCCCCTATCCCAACCCCGCCCTGCTCATTTGCTCTCTTGCACATACACTCTCTCTCTCTCTCTCTCAAATCAGTCAATCAATCTTAAAAAAGAAAAGGTAGTAGTAAAAGCAGATATCTTTATCTTGTTCCTAATCTTTGTCTTGTTCCTCTGTCATTCACCAGTAAATATGATGTTAGGCGTGGGCTTTTCTTGGATGCTCATTATCAGCTTGAAGAAATTCTATTCCTGGTTGAGTTTTTTTTTTTTATCCTGAAAGTGTGTTGGGTTTTATTAAATGCTTTTTATGCATCTATTGAGATGTTTTTAATCTCTTTTAACAGGAACTGTTCTGTGGCTTTTGTTTTTCACAACACTGACATTTTTGGAGAGTTCAGGCCAGTTCCTTGGTGCTCCCTCATGATTACCTTCAAGTTATGGATTTTCTTTTTAAGATTTATTTATTTATTTTTAAAGAAGATTTTATTTATTTATTTATTCATGAGAGACACAGAGAGAGAAAGAGGGAGGGAGAGAGAGAGAGAGAGGCAGAGACACAGGCAGAGGGAGAAGCAGGCTCCATGCAGGGAGCCTGATGTGGGACTCGATCCCGGGACTCCCTGGGCTGATGGCAGGGACTAAACCACTGAGCCACCCAGGGATCCCCTTAAGATTTATTTATTTATTTGAGAGAGAGTGCACATGCATGTGTATGCACGCATGAGTGGGGGAGGGGGAGATGGAGAGAGAGAATCTCAAGCATACTCCCAGCTGAGTGCAGAGCCTGATGTGGGGCCCCATCTCATGACCCAGAGATCATGACCTGAGTGGAAATCAAGAGTTGGATACTCAATTATCCAGTTATCCATAACCCCTCAAGTTACGGATTTTTTTTAAAGATTTTATTTATTTATTCATAGAGACACACACAGAGAGAGGCAGAGGCACAGGCAGAGGGAGAAGCAGGCTCCATGCAGGGAGCCTGATGTGGGACTCAATCCAAGGTCCCCAGGATCAAACCCCGGGCTGCAGGCAGTGCTAAACCGCTGCGCCACTAGGGCTGCCCAAGTTATGGATTTTTGACGGGAATATCATAGAAATGATGTTGTGCCCTTCTTAATGTATCTGAACAGGAGATGTATGATGTTAATTTTTCCCATCACTGGCAATAATAACTTCAGCCCTCTCACTAAGGTAGTGTCTGCAGGCTTATCCATCAGAAAGTTACAATTTTTCTTTTATTTTAAAGATTTTATTTATTTGAGAGAGATCAAGAATGAGAGAGAGCACAAGCAGGGAGAGGGACAAAGGGAAAGGGAGAAGCAGACTCCCCGTTGAGCAGGGAGCCCACGAGGGGCTCAATCTCAGAACCCTGGGATCATGACCTGAGCCGAAGGCAGATGCTTAACCAACTGAGCCACTCTCTTGCCCCCATTTTTCCCTTTTGTAATCAGGATATTTATGAGTAAGCAATTTGTGGGGTGGCTCCTTTGAAACTGAATATTCTGTTCCTCATCAGACTTTCACGCATGACTTGTAACACCCACTGGTGATTTGGTTGTTGCTGTGATGGTTGCTAAGTGGTGACTTTCTGGCCCTTCACAGTTCCTTTTACTTTTACTAGTTGGTGGACATGTTAATTTTGAGAGCACCTGTTAGACATCAAAGTAGAGATGTGAGTGGGAAGTGTGGAGTTCAAGGAAATTGGGGTTGCAGATTTGGATGGAGTTATCGATCATCTATGGAAGGTCAAAGGCATTCCTTGTTGGTCACACAGGGTATCATCAGGTTTGGGCTCTGGGGACATGTGCCAGAGATTAAACCCTGATGCTGGCTGGTTCACTAGGGTACCATGGCTCCCTGGACACTGAGACTGGGGCCCCTGTATTATGGGAGCTGGGTTCTGTGGGAGGAAATTACCCTGCTCCATTCAAAGCCCTTACCACTTAACCTGGCATTCGAGGCCCTTCTTGAGCAGCAGTAACCTTATACTTTGCCCCTATGCTTGCTGTGCCTTTCTCTGCCACAGCTTGGAGAACTGCTCAGCTTTCAAAGCCTAGTTCAACTATTGTCTTCTCTGTGCAGTTCTTACTCCTTCCCCCACCAAACTCACTCATTCAGGAAATAATCCTTTTTTTTTTTTTTTTTAGATTTTATTTTTAAGTAATCTCTATGCCTAATGTGGGGCTCAAACTTACCACCCTGTGATCGAGAGTCACATGCCTGAGCCAGCCAGGAAATAATAGTTTTGAAGCTCTCTTCTGTGCTAGGCACGGAGGCTGGTGAAAAAACTCGATTCCTGCCCTCTGGGAGCCCACTGTCTCCTGGTAGGGACAGATATTCCCTTATCTGCCCATGATCACATCAGTGACAGCAGCAAAGAAAGACAAGCGAGGTGGCTCTCACGCTCCAAGCTAGAGCAGGGGGTTTTGCACCAACCTCGCCTGGCCCAGTACTTTGGGAGGGTTTCCCTGGGAACTGCCAGCTGGCCTGAGGGCTGAGGAAGGAGGACTTGTTAGCTGCATTAGTTGGGAGCCATGGCACCCGGTGCAAAGGCCTGAGGTGAGGCTGGAGAGCAGAGCCCAGAATGGGATCCCATTGGAGGTGTAGCTGGGCAGGGGGCAGGGGCCTCGCAAGCCAAGGGCAAGAGGTTGCGTTTTCTCCTGCTGGTTCTGGGCAGGCCTCAAAGGCCTCTGAGCAGAGGGTGACTTCTGGAGCAGGTGGAGGCAGGACTTTTGTAAATTCCCTCTGGCTACTGTGGGAGGGACAGTGGGGGCCACACTGATTTTTCAGATCAGCAAGATTCCCAAGCACAGGAGACACCACCTCATTCTTCAGTGGTGGTGGTAGGAACAACTTCTCAGTTGGGCTGCGGATCCTTGGCAGCCTTACCTGTGCTGGCATTCACGTTGTTCCTGGCTGGCAGGCCACTGGTGGCCATAGCTTTGTCCTGCTGTCCTGGCTCTAAGGCCTTTGAGCCCAGTGCTGCTCCCAGTTGCAGCCTGGCCTTCTCTCTCTGCTCTTAGGCCATGGGGCGAGGGATGCACAAATTTGGGAACTCATGCCCTTGGAGGAACAGGGGTCCAGAAGGGCCTCCTCCTGCTCTAGGATGTGCAGCCTTGAGGGTGGTTCGCAGGGACCCAGAGTTGGCACAGTGGCTCGGGCTCCCTCTGCTCTTCCCCAGCACCCTGCAACCTGCATCTCTCCCTCCTGACCCTTGCTGTTCCCCAAGGACTGGGCTTTGGAAATGCAGCTTCTCTGGGAAGCTGCTGTTAGTCTTTTCCTACACTGACAAATGCCTGCTTGATAGAAGTACAGGGAATGGGAAATTATCTTACTCATATTTTGGTTTGTACTGCTTAATTGGAATCTAGTTCTGAGAAACATAAATCCAGATCATGCAATAATCTACAAGATGGTTGGGTACTTACAAGATGTAATCCAATTCTGCGAGACTAAAGAGACATAACTGAAAGCAGCGAATGATTAAGTGGATCCTGGGTGGGTACAAAGGAAGAGCCAGAGAGGACATTTTTGGTGGGCACTGGGCACTCACCTTGGGTATGGGGAGGTGCTTGTGGACCACTCCTAGTTTAAATTAGAGGGTGACATTGGTATTGTGGTCATGCAGGAATGTCCTTATTCTCAAGAGTTGCCTTGTGTGTTTGAGGGGGGGAAGTATGGTGTATGCAGCTAGCTTTCAGATGCCTCTGGGGGAGGTAGAGAATGTTTATATGTGCCTGTGAGGGTTGATGCCAATATGGGAAAATGTTGATGGTTGGTGATTCTGGGTAATGGATGTGGTGTTCATCATACTCTTCTCTCAACTGGTGGGGGGTTCCTTCACTGTGGTGTCAGTAAGGCTGGTCATGGAGGCCCAGATTCTGCACATCAGATGCTTCTCTCTCTCTGTGCTCTGCTGCAGGGAGGGCCAGAGCCCTACCAGAGACCCTCATCAAGGCCCCTCCCCTGCCATAGCAGGAACACTCAGGCCTTGGGGGGTAAGGGTCCTCTCTCTTTCCCTGAGGTGCATCAGGAGTAGAGTTGGGCTGCAAGCTGGCTCGTGGCCCTCAAGTCCAGCCTGGCTACCTCCAGCATTCACTAACCTCTGTCTGGCTCGGTGCCCAAGGCAACTTGAAACCTCTTCATTTTCTCTTCTGGTCCTGCCCCCTCCTCCGCGCCCCCAGCCAGGTCTCTGGTAGAGGTAGGTCCAGAAAGGCACCAGCCCCAGGTCAGAGCTGCCTGTGGTCAGCGGGTGCTCAGTCGCCATTAACACGATCCAGAGGGGAGGTTCAGGCTGCTCTGAGCGTAAGTCCGCCCGCCCGTAGAAGAAGAAAGTCTTCTGGGAAGGCACTTCTGTGCATCCCCTTAGCCTGAGGTCACTGCATCTTAGCGGGGTGGGGCCAAGGGAGGAGACCAGGTGTCTGAAGCTCAGCTTGGCCCAAGAACTTTCTGAAAGGTCTGTTCGTACCACTGGGCGTTGGTGCTGAACGTCCTTATGCCTAGAACGCACTTTCCCCAGGCTCGCCGTCCCCCAAAGCAGGTTAGTACCCACTGTACTTCTGGGTTCAATCAGAGTGCTCCTGCCAGACTGCGTGTGACGGTGCTGTCAGTTTCCTGCAAACTCCTTGCGTTGCATCTTCCTTTCTGCTACCTGTAGTAGTACACTTGAACTCACATAGGCCTTGTTTGGCGTGTCTCTCCTCCACCTGAGTTCTGTGAACAACTGCCAGGCTCTGGCCTGGTGGAGCAGGTGCTCAGGGAGTGTGCTGAGTGCAAGTGTCAGGGGGAGGCAGCTGCAGGGAGAATGGAGCACCCCATCCTGGGAGCAGTGCAGGCAGAGCCTGGGTCTGGGTTGTGGGCCAGGGCAGCGCAGCTTGGCTTCCATACAATTATGAATTAAATGTCTGTTTCTCATGGGAGGCAGGTTAAGGTGGCTGTTATGCATTTCTCAGGTCAGGGAGCTGGGGTCTGTGGGAGGAAATGTCCCTGCCCAGGGGTGACAAGCTAGGTTGTGCCAGAGCTGGAATTAGTTTATATGCAAGTCGGCCTGTCTCCAAAGAGCTGCCACCTGGAAGGGGGTCAGGCTCAGTCTCCCCAGGTGTCCACTCCGCCCACCTCACAGCCTGGCCCATCCCACTGCAAGAACACCATGAGCCCTTGGTACGCGTTACCTCATTTATTCTCACAACATGCCTGTGAGGTAGGGAGGGGCAGGGACTGTCCCCGTTTTACAGAGGAGGAAGTTGAGGCACACAGAGGTCGAGTGACTTGCCCAAGGTCACAGACGGCGGCCAAGCTGGAATGGGGCCCCAGAGCAGGCCCTCTGTTCACCCGGGGCCCCTGCAGCAAGTGGCAGACACGAGGACGTCTCCAGTGCCATCGTTGTCTCCACGGCAGAGAGCTACCCTCGTGTACTGGGCTTGCTGTGGGCTGGGCCTCCCCCTCCCCCACTCGTCCCCCACCCTGCAGGCCCGGGCCACTGCAGCTCAGGGCTCATGCCACCCCGGGAGTGGGGGTGGGGGCCGGGGGAGAGAAGGATGATTGGGGTAAAAAAAAACACCCCAAGAAACCCAACAGAACAGAAAACTCAAGAGGCGGGGCAGATGGGCCCACAGCAAGGGGCAGGTGGGAGACCAAAAAAAGGCCGCTTACACACAAGGTATATATTTTTACACACACTTGTACACACACCTAGATATAGTACATGTAAAAATATATGCTATTCACACACCCGCCTCCTGCCAGGTGCCCCGAGAGCCAGCGGCGGCGCTGGGGGGCATGGGTGAGCAGATGGGCGTTTGTTAAATATACACTCTAAGGTCTATGTGCATATGTACACATCCGTACAGACACAGCTGCCTGCCCCTTGGGTGCTGTACACAGGTTTGGCCAGGGACAGATGACCCCTGGAAAGTGGGGTCCCTCTCTTGAGTGTCCCCTGCAAGTCACTCTGAGTTGAACATTTTACTGAAGGAAAAGGGGGCTGGAGAGAAGAAAGAGGCGTGAGTCTGGAGTGTGGTCACTGTGGCTTTTATCTCATTGTCCTCCCCCCCCCCCCCCCCCCCCCCCCCGCCAAGATTTGCCCCTCCTCCCCTTCTGGGAGAGGCCAGCCCCCCAACCCTGGCCCACCCAGCCCGAGGCTGCAGCTTCTGCTACGGTGGGGGTGGGGGAGGCCTGTGCGAGCACTTGGGGCAGGGCTGTGTGTCCAGTGCTCTGTCCTCGGGGCTGGTGGTCACACGCGGGGCTGAGGGCCGGCAAGCCGGCCGCTGGATGGTGGCCCCTGTGTGAGCTCTGAGGGGAAAAAAGAACGTAAGAATGAAAACTGCAAGGTCAGAGCGGGGTAGCGGGAGGAGGAGGAAGGACATGGCAGGGGCCCAAGGCTGTCCTCGGAGGGTCCTCGTCTTGTAAACAAGCTAGTGCGAGTTCTCGTCAGATAGAACAAGTAAAAAGACCGCAGTCTGGAGGCTGGGCCGGGAGTTGCTGAGGTCCGTCTACCTAGTCCAACACGGCCAGCGAGAGGGGGGCACAAAGTTTTATCGTTTTGTGTTTTTGTTGACTTTTTTTTTTTTTTTTTGTATGAAGTCTTCATAACCTAAAGCTGGGAGGGACCCAAAAAAGCCAAATTGTGAGCCCTTGGATGCATCAATTGGAAAGTTGGCTCAGGGTCTCTGGACAGAATAACCATCCTAAAGGTTGAGAAAATGGTGTTCCGTTCACATTTAGTTTGTGTGGTTGTTTTTTTTTTAATGACTTAAAATTGTTTGCTTCCCGCTTCCTGGTCTCAGAGTCGGGTCTGGGCCTCGGGGACATAAATCTCGATGCTGTCCGCACTCTCTGTGGCTGAGTTCTGCCGCACGGAAGCCGCCCGCTTGGCCGCCAGGAGTCTCTTGCGGGCCTCCTGACGCTGCTTGTCCCCGGCGTCGGAGGCCTTGTCGCGGCTCACTGCCGGCTTGGATTTAGCTGGCTTCTTTGGGACCGGAGGGGGTGGTTTCTTCTCTTCCTTTAGTGAGACAGTGAGGAGGGAAGAAAAATAAAATCAAGGTGCATCTTTTGTGTGGTGCTACCACCCGCTGTGTGCTGGCAGCCGGAGCCTCCACCCCAGCCTCCCCACATCGGGCACAAGCAACACACATTTGGAATCAAAAAGCCACAAGAAGCAATGATAGTGGGAATAGCACAAGGCATAGGAGCAAAAAGCAAGCTTAGAATCCAAGAATGTTCTAGCAGGAAGGGATGGACAGAACACCTGTTCCCACCCCTGCTTTGAACCACTGGGAGCCTGAGTCATATGGCTCAAGCTGGGATTTAATAAGTTCAGGGCTTTGGACTCCCAGGCCACATTTCACATGCTGTTCTAGGGGATCAGAACTCACAAGGGCCATAGTCCAGTAACCAATAACCACATTTTACATAAGGGATCCCGCGCCTCATGTTAGAGGCTGGCCCTAGGAGGACTGTTTTTCTGCCTCCAAAGTCCCAACAGCCACATCTGTACAAGTGCTCAGGGCTGTGGGCATGTGTCTCCTAGGAGCCCCACTTCTGGACATGCAGGGCAGGATGGCATGCTTCTGAGGGCAGCGTCGACTGCACAGAGCGAGCGGCATGCTGGACGAGAGCCGAGCGTGGACCCCGCGCACTGATGAACGTGAGCCCCCAGCTCAAAGACGACACACGGAGAAGGGAGCCAAGCAGCACTGACCGATGTGGGCAGCGTTAGTGCCGACCAGGAATTTGTCCCTGGACTTCCCCTCCGCACTGCTCCATGCTCACCTTCCTCTTCTCGGGGGTTTCCACCAGCTGCCAGCTGTTGGCCTTGAGGTGGTAGAGTTCATCAAACTTCATGCTGATGTCCTCAATGGACAGCTGTAGCAGGTCCCAGAACCCTGCCAGGTCCTGGGCTGTCGGACGTGGGTTGGCTTCAGGGTTCTGCAGGGGCATACGGGGATCAGTGGGGCGTGCAAGGTGGAGGTTGGTCCTGGGCCCCACCCCCAAGTATGGGCTTGTGGCCCTGCCAGCCCCAGCTGGGGTCTCTGCAGGCCGAGTCTCCCTCCCCCATTCCCAGGACCAGTCTCTGTAGGAGGGAATGAAGCCAGGTCCTGGTCACTGCCAGCCCTGATGGTGTAGAGCTCTGGGAGAGACATAGTCCCATCCTGAGAACACAGGACCGACCACTGTAGGGCCATGAGGAGGAAGGCCTTCACGTTCCTAATGTATGCCGGGTGGAAAGCTGTTCTCATTTTACAAAAGTTCCTGGCCATGGTCTCCCAGTGAGGCGGGGAGAAGCCAGGATCACTGCCAGGTGGTTATGATTACAGAATCCACAAGGTTTCTGCCCGCCCCCCTCTGTTCTCTGACAACACAGTGCTCATGGTGACTGCCTCGGCTAAGGGCCAAACCCTTGCAGGGCCTGGAGACAAACACTCGCCCTCATCCTCCAGGAGCACACTGTCCCTGGCTAGCCAGAGAAGGGGAGGCTTCCACAGGAACAGCTGCTCTCCTAAGAGGTGAGGCTGAAAGAGTGGGAAACCGGCAAGCCCAGGGGTGGTGAGTCTTCGTTCTCACCTGTGTTCTTGGAGCATGTTTAATATAAATCAATCAGTGCTGATTTTTAAGTTTCACGTGGCTCCTTTCATATAGGCTTCACTTTTCTATCTGAAGACGTACCAGAGATTTGGAAGGACCATTCCTGGCCCTTGTGCTAGGCATGGGCACGCATCACCAGCACCTTCTCCGTGTTAGGGAGGAGGGCACAGCCAGCTGGGCATCTGGCAGATAGCGAAAGGCTGGAAGCCCCTTGGTGGAGGAAGAAGAATCACTCACCAGGTTTTGCTCACAGAGGCCCCGGAACTGCTGGAATTTCTGGGACATGAGTAGCTGGGCACTGCCCACAGCACTGAGGACTTTTCCTAAGACTGAGAAAGAGAAGGTGAAGGGAGATTGAGCAGAACATAGGGTTTGCTGCAGTAGAAGGCAGGATCAGGGCCAGGACTTTTATCATCCCCATGCAGCACCTCAGGTGACTTTGGTGAGCGGCATGTGGCCTTCATTTTATGTATACTTTAATCTGCTGTCATGAAAAATGCAAATGATATAAAGTTGAGCCTCATCCCCTATTTCCTAAGGATATTTTATGGCAATAGATTTCAAAATTGAGTTTAAATGAAAAAAATTTCCAGGAAAACATGAATTATCATAAAATCAAGAAGAAACAGAAAATCTTATTAGACCAAAGCTGTTTTTAAAAAAACTGAAGAGGGCAGCCCAGGTGGCTCAGTGATTTAGTACCGCCTTCAGCCCGGGGCCGGATCCTGGAGTCCCGGGATCAAGTCCCACATCAGGCTCCCTGCATGGAGCCTGCTTCTCCCTCTGCCTGTGTCTCTGCCTCTCTCTCTCTCTGTGTGTCTCTCATGAATAAATAAATAAAAAATCTTAAAAATAAATAAATATTTTTAAAAATCTGAAGAAGTTAAAAGTTTTCTCAGAAAAAAAGAACCAAGCTTAAACTATGTAGTTTTATAGGTGACATTTTGCAAAAGCCTTCAAGGAACAGAAAATCCCAGTATTATATATCCAGTCTGTTCCGGAGAGTAAATAAACATAGGAAATGACACCACTAATTTCAGAAGCCCTGAGAACAGATAAGGACCTGCCAAGAATATAAATATAAAAGTCTCATAAAATATAAGCAAATAGAATCCAACAGGAGAGTTAGTCATGAAGTGCTCAGCCCAGGAATAGAAGGTTGATCTTTTAGTGTGACTACTGGTTTTAATGTTGTGGCTTAAAGACAGTACTATTCCTCAACCACTGCAGAATCACTGCAAAGCAAAAGAGAGTAAAGAAGAAATTGAAATCCAACTGTCTTCTGATAGAACTCCACAGCACTGGGTGTGAAGAAGCTGCCTGTAGCCTCACAAAGAGGACTGTAAGGACTGCATGTCTGGATGAACCAGATTACTGGGGAGAAGCCAGTAATCTCTTATATGAAATAAAAAGGGGGACTGGACTGCAGCAAGAGCTTTCCTAAATCAGGTTCAGCCCCAAGGGACCGGGAGGTCGGGGGCAGCTTTGTATCATAAGCAGCCCTGTCATTGCCAGGGGAGAGGACCAGGCTGTAGAGGGCACCCATCCCTGTGTCTTAGGAACTCCTGCCAGCCTGGGGCACAGGCCTGGCCCCACTCCTACAGTGATCTACTTATAAGAGCTCATCAAGGAAGAATTTTGCTTCATTAAGAAAGCAGTAATTAAAAAGGAGCAAAGAGATTACAGGAACAGCAAATGGCACATGAACATTCACCAGAAAGTTGTTGCTAGAAAAAGATGAAAAACCATGAACTTGTCAACCAGTAGTGCAAGGCAGGAATGGAGGTGCTCTAAAAAGTGATGTAAGGAAATAAAACCAGAGCTCTGGAACTAGTGCAAGAGAAAAATCAGGCCATCACAGAAACAAGGGTCACTCTAGAATTAGCACAAAGAATAAAGCTCACTGCCAGCCAGTGAGGACTAGGAGAACAGGAGAGAAAGGCTCCTGGTGCAAAACAATTCAACTGCTTGATAACAAATCAAGACATCGTTTTATTTTTTATTTTTATTTATTTTAAAAGGTTTTATTTATTTATTCACAGGAGACACAGAGAGAGAGAGAGGCAGAGACACAGGCAGAGGGAGAAACAGGCCCCATGCAGGGAGCCTGACACGGGACACAATCCCGGGTCTCCAGGATCAGGCCCTGGGCTGAAGGTGGCGCTAAATCACTGAGCCACCCAGGCTGCCCAAGACCTCTTTTTAAATGAAGAGCTAAGCTGCTGGAAATAAAATGAGCCTCTCCCGATCCCCTTCTCAAGGCAGGCAGTGGAGACATTTGGTCTAGAGTAGAGTAGGAATAAAAGGGAAAGTCTCTTCTGAGAATTCCCAACCATAAGACTGCACTTGGGCACCTCATTTTTAATAAATAAAAGCAGCAACTAAATATAAAATAGAGGAGACTTATCAAAGAAGAAAGGGGCTGAGAGACATGAAGAGTAGGCCTCAGGGTATAACCAGTCAACTCTACAGGAAGAGAGCAGACAGAATGGAAGAGATCATGATTTAGAACTTTCCAGAAATGGCTAATGACAGCTGACCCTTAGGAATCCAAATGAATCTCGAGCAAATTCAGACAGTAAGACAGAAGACACAGAGAATCTCTTAAAAAACAGCCAAAGGGCATGGAAAAGATTAAAGGCAATCTTTCTGCTAAAGAAATGCATTCAAGAGCAACTTTCTCACCTACAACAGAGAGAGATTGAGTTTCTTTGGGTATAGTATATGTCATTCCAGAATGAGTGTGAATGGGCAAAGACAGTCTATTCAGGAGAGTGCAGGGAAAACTACCTACGTGCAGAAGAATGAAGTTGGACCCTTAAGAATGAATTGAAGAGCTAAAACTGTAAACCTCTTAGATAAAAACAGCCAATCTTCACGACTGTGGATTGGGCAGTAGTTTAAGACACCAAAAGCACAGGCAACAAAAGATAACTTTGGCTTTAGTAAAACGGAAATCTTTTATTATGAAAGGATAGATACTATGAAGGAAGTGGAATGACAATGCACAGAACGGGAAAACTACTTGCAGATTACATATCTAACAAAGGGTTAATATCCAGACATGATAAAGAATTCCTACAACCCAATAACAAAAAGATAATCCAATTTAAAAAAGAGCAATGAGCAGAGCAAACATTTCTCCAAAGATACACAAATGGTCAGTAAGCATCCTCAACATCATTAGCCATTAGGAAACTAAATCAAAACCACGAGATACCACTTCACACCCATTAGGATGGCTGTTATAAAACAACCAAAACATAAAAGTTGGCGAAGATGGAGGGAAACTAGAATCTTTGTGCTTTGCTGATGGGAATGTAAAATGGCACAGCTGCTGTGGTCTGGCGGTTCCTCAAAAAAGTTAAATATCCGGGCAGCCCTGGTGGCTCAGTGGTTTAGCACCACCTTTGGCCCAGGGCCTGATCCTGGAGACCCAGGATCGAGTCCCACATCGGGCTCCCTTCATGGAGCCTGCTTCTCCCTCTGCCTGTGTCTCTGCCTCTCTGTGTCTCTTGTGAATAAATAAATAAAATCTTAAAAAAAAAAATTTAAACATTCAATTACCATTTAACTAAAAAATTCCACTCCTAGGTATATACCCCCAAAGAACTGAAAGCAGAGATTAAACAGATTACCTGGATGTCAATATTCATAGTGGCATTATCCATAGTAGTCAGAGGTGGAAGCAACCCAAGTGCTCATCAATAGACGAATGGATAAAATGGTAATATACATATAGTGGAATATTACTCAGCTACAACAAAGGAATGAAGTTCTGATATATATAAACTATCATCTTTAAAAACAAAAATAAGGGGACCCCTGGGTGGCTCAGCGGTTGAGCGCCTGCCTTCAGCCCAGGGCATGATCCTGGAGTCCTGGGATCGAGTCCCACATCAGGCTCCCAGCATGGAGCCTGCTTCTCCCTCTGCCTGTGTCTCTGCCTCTCTCTCTCTCTCTCTCTGTGTCTCTCATGAATAAATAAATAAAATAAAAAATGTTCGACAATGTCATCAGGGAGATGCAGATCAAAACCACAGTGAGGTGACTGGGACACCTGGGTAGCTCAGTGGTTGAGTGTCTGCCCTTGGCTCAGGGTGTGACCCTGGAGTCCCAGGATCGAGTCCCACACTGGGCTCCCCACAGGGAGCCTGCTTCTCCCTCTGCCTGTGTCTCTGCTTCTCTCTCATGAATAAATAAACCTTTAAAAAAATACAAAGGACAGGCTGAAAAAAATATGAGCTCAGTATCCAATTTAAGACATGAGTGAAGGAACAATAAAATAAACCCAAAGAGAGAAGAAACTTCATAAAGTAATAAACCAAAGTATAATAGAGGATTAATAAAATTAACAAGCTCTGGCAGCCCCGGTGGCGCCGTGGTTTAGTGCCACCTGCAGCCCAGGGCGTGATCCTGGAGACCCTGGATGAGTCCCAGGTCAGGCTCTCTGCATGGTGCCTCCTTCTCCCTCTGCCTGTGTCTCTGCCTCTCTCTCTCTCTCTCTCTCTCTCTCTCTCTCTCTCTCTCTCTGTCTCTATGAATAAATAAAGTCTTAAAAAAATAAATAAATAAAAATTAACAAACTCTGCCAGACTGATCAAAATAAAAAGGAGACAGGTACAAACAAAAAATTACAAGTGGATTACAAGTGGAAGAAGAACCATATGACATAACCATAGTAGAAAAGATACATATTTTTTACGATATTTTAAGTAATCTCTACACCCAACATGGGGCTTGTACTCATGACCCCGAGATCAAGAGTCACACACTCCACCAACTGAGCCAGCTAGGTGCCCATGGAAAAGATATTTTTTAAAAGTTCTACGAAAGAGTAAAATAAAAGATAATTTTGTTCTTAAAAAAGCAAATGAGTAGAGGAAACATCTCATTTTACAAGGCTAGATAACCTTGATACTGAAACAATAAACACGAGAAGGGTGAATTATCTTCCAGCTTTTCATGGACAAAGGCAAAATTATTAAGTCAAATATTATCAAATCAAGTCCGGCAATATATACTAATATGATAATGTATCATTATTCATCTGGGTTTATTCTGGTAATACAAGACTGATTCAACATTAGAATTTTCTAATTCTATCCATGAAAAACCAGTTAGTAGCAGACAAACCAAACCCTCCCACTAAGACCAAGTGAAAAAACAAATACAAAAAAACCAAAACAAAACCTCAGAAAATCTCAAAGCATTAAAAAATTACCAAAGCAACCTGAATCTGAGAGGCTAAGATCCCAGTGAGAAGGGAAACAATATTCAGGTGAATCTGATACTCTGCATTGCTTGTACCCTATGGTATTTCCCAACTTAGAAGCAGCACAAGGCTGAGAAGCTGAGCAGAACCTGAGCCAGTGTCATGGGGATAAGGAAACCAAATTGAAGTCCAGAGAGTGCATTAAGCTAAGCAATGCTTCCAGTAGTCTTATGGAGTGGGAGAGATGAAAATTGGAGTGGGAAAGATGAAAATTGGTCTGCCAAGTAGGAGGGGCTTGGAACATACCACAGGCTATCTCTGGGATTCCCTGGAGAGTGCACAGTAGGAGAATAAACAGAAATAGATTGTCTCAAAACACTCAGCTCTGAAAGAGTTCAATCCCATCCTGGATTCAGTTGGTCTGGCCAACTGAACAAAACATATACAGTGTTTGGCACTGAATAAAAATTACCAAGCAGAGCAGAGAAAGGACCAAATGATTGCACAGCAAAAGAGAGAAAACAGAAAAAAGAAAAAGACCCACATGGGATGTAGGTACTAGAGTTATTGGGCAAGGGTGTTAAATAATCGAGTATGTCCAAGGAAATATGTGACAAGATGAATCAAATGGAAACTCTAGAATTAAAAAATATAGTAAATGAAATTAGGACTTTCAAAGAGCTGGATTTAATACATTAATTACAGCTGAACTATGAAATAATCCAGCAGGAAATATCCAGACTAAGGTCCCAGAGGAGGAAAATAAAAGGGAAAATACAGAAAAGAAGATGAAGAAACCTAAAACATGGCAGTCTAACGGATATGTCTTTTTTAAATTTTTTTTTTTTTTTTTTTTTATTTATGATAGTCACAGAGAGAGAGAGAGAGAGAGGGGCAGAGACATAGGCAGAGAGAGAAGCAGGCTCCATGCACCAGGAGCCCGACGTGGGATTTGATCCCGGGTCTCCAGGATCGCGCCCTGGGCCAAAGGCAGGCGCCAAACCACTGCGCCACCCAGGGATCCCCTAACGGATATGTCATGGGCCACCCACAGCAGAGAAGAAATAAGATGGAGCAAAAATCTGAGGAAATAATGGCCAGGAGTTTTCTGAAACTGATGGAATTTATGAAAACCCAAGATTCAAGAAACTCTGAACATCAAGCTGGACAAATAAAAAGAAAACCACACCGAGGTATCACAGTAAACCTGGTAAAACTACAATACAAGGAGAAAATCCTAAAAGCAGACAGAGGGGAGAAACCAATGATTCTTCAAAGGAGCAGCAGGAAGACTGACAGATGACTAATAGGCTGGGAATCAGAACATAATCAAAGACAAAGTACTGAAAGAAGATCAATACCAACCCACAATTAGCAGAAATACTATTCAAAACTAGGAAGGGACAAATATGGACATTTTAAGACAAGTAACTGCATTAAAAAAATACTGAGCAGAGTACTTTAGGCTTTGACTTTAGTTCTTTTTTAAAAATATATATATACTTTCTAAAGATTAGAGAAAGTATGTGCAAGTGGGGAGAGGGGCAGAGGGAGAGAGACTCCCTGAGCAGTGGACACTGCTGCAGAGCTCCATCCCAGGACCCTCGACCACAACCTAAGCCAAAATCAAGAGTCGGATGCTGAACCAAGTCACCCAGGTGCGCCCTTTGCTTTAGTTCCTTAGGAAGAAAAATCCTAAGTAGAAGCACAAAAATAAAGGAGTGAAGAGTAATAGGAAGGGTTAAAAAAAAACACACACACACAAAGTGAATATTCATTGTAATATTGATTGTATAAAACAAGAATAAAGTCTTACAGCAGTTAGACTATTTATAGAAGCATTAACACTTCACAGCAATAGTATGCAAGTCAGGAAGGGACAAAAAGTGTTCTAAGGTCCCTGCATCATCTGTGAAATGGTTAAGGTACTAATTTAGAGTAGTCTTTACAAAGATGCAGGTTGTAATCTTTAGAGTTAACTACTATAACATTAATAAGCTAACATGAGAAAAGTGGAAATACTTGGTTAGTCCAAAAAGAAGTCAAGAAAGGAGAAAAATCTCTTAATAAAATTTACCACATTATTAGATTAAGAAAGCGAAACCATATGATTATCTAAATAAATTCAGTAAAAAAGTTCCATGAAATTCAATAACTTTCTTAAACCAGAAAAAGAGTATTTATAAAAAACTTATGGCAAACATCGTACTCAAACAAACCTATGGCACAATGTGAAAAAGCAATTCCTGTCTTTTTATTTGTTTTGAATAGGCTCCACATCCAACATGGGGCTTGAACTCAGCACCCTGAGAGAGATCAACAGTTGCATCACATGCTTTACTGACTGAGCCAGCCAGGTGCCCCTGAAAAAGCAATTTCTTTTTACAAATAATAAAAATATAACAAAGTTTCTAGATAGAACATCAAGGTCAAAGAGAATAAAGGTCAAAGGGAATTTCATTAACAATAAACAAAATACATTCACAAAAAATATAGCTGACATCCTGGCCAAGTGAAAATACTAATCTAACAAATCTTATGTAGGAAATACAAAATCTAATTGAGAATAGTAAAGAAGGGATCCCTGGGTGGCTCAGTGGTTTGGCACCCGCCTTTGGCCCAGGGCGTGATCCTGGAGACCGGGGATCAAGTCCCACATGAGGTTCCCTGTGTGCAGCCTGCTTCTTCCTCTGTGTCTCTGCCTCTCTCTCTGTGTGTCTCTCATGAATAAATAAATAAAACCTTAAAAAAAAAAAAAGAATAGTAAAGAAGACCTAAGTAAATGGAGACACATAATCACGTTCTTGGATAGCAAAGACTTACTTTATAAGGATCTCAATATTACTCCAAATTGATCTACAGATCTAATATAATTCTAATCTAAATCTCAACCTGGAATTTTGACAAGCTGATTCTAAAATTTATATGGAAGGGGTGCCTGGGTGGCTCAGTCAGTTAAGCATCTGCCTTTGGCTCAGGTCATGATCCCAGGGTGCTGGGATCGAGTCCTACGCTGGGCTGTCTACTCAGTGAGGAGTCTGCTTCTCCCTCTCCCACTGCTCCTTCCTGCAGCTTGTGCTCACACTCCCCTCTCACTCTGCTAATTAAAAAAAAAAAAATCTAAAAAAAGAAATTTATATGGGAGAGCAGAGAGCCAAGATTAGCCAACACACTCTTGAAGAAAGGGGAGCTTGTCCTTATTATCAAGATTCCTTGTACAGTTGTAACAATGAAGAAAGTGTGATTTGTGCTTAGGTATATAGACTAATGAACAGAACTGAAAACTCAGAAACAGACCAGCACATATAGGAAACCTGAGATCTGTCAGAATTATACTGCATGTTAACAGGATAAGGACAAACATTTTAATATATTATTATTCAATAAGAAAAAGTTTACATAGAGCCTTATCTCACTCCATTGCAGACAAGTCAGTTCTAAGGGATCAAAGACTTAAAGGGGGAAGATGAAAACCATTACAAAAAAATAGTAAAATTATCTTTTTGGGGCACCTGGCTGATTCAGTCAGGATGCATGACTCTTGATCTCGGGGTTGTGAGTTTGAGCCCCAAGTTGGGTGAAGAGATTATCTAAAAATAAAATCTTTAAAATGTATGTGGGTATATGTATGTATATATGTGTGTGTGTATATGTATATATATATTTTAAGTTTATTTATTTAAGCAATCTCTATACCTAATGTGGGGCTCAAACTCATGACCCTGAGATCAAGCGTTGCATGTTCCACTGACTGAACCATCTGGGCACCTCAAGAAAACAGTAAAATACCTTTTTAACTTTTGTAGAAGGATGGCTTTCTTAAGGTACAAAAAAGTACAAATCATAGAAGAGAAAGATTGATAAATTTACATTAAAATTAAGAATATCTACTTACTTAGAAGATACCATAAAAAAGTGAAAAGACCAGTCACAAACTGGAAGAAGATATTTACCATATATAAAACTGACAAAAGTTCCAGAATCCAGATATATCAAGATCACTTATGAGGCAATAAGAAAAAGGCAGACAACTTAATAGAAAAATGGGAAAAAAACATGAACAGGAACTTAGAGGAAGAAACCATGAATGACTAATATGTGAAAAGATGCTCAGTGTCATTAGTAACAATGAAATGCAAATTATAATCACTGTTTCATATTTGTAGACTGAAAATAAACTAATGTACTATGTGTAAGTAAAGATGTAGAACACTGCTGAAGAAATAATAAATTGGTATAATCACTTTGGAAAACAATTTGTAAATTGTTTCCATACCCTATGAACCAAGCATTTCCACAGCCAGTATATATCTTTAAGCACTCTTGTATATATGTACACCACGAGACATGGTCAAAAATGTTCATAATAATCCACAGCCTAAAAAAAAAAAAAAAAAATAGGGTAGCCCCGGTGGTGCAACGGTTTAGCGCGGCCTGCAGCCCAGGGCGTGATCCCGGAGACCCTGGATCGAGTCCCACGTAGGGCTCTCTGCATGGAGCCTGCTTCTCCCTCTGCCTATGTCTCTGCCTTTCTCTCTCTCTCTCTCTCTAAGAATAAATAAATAAAATCTTAAAAAAATAATAATAATCCACAGCTTACTTCATACTTACAGTGTAAGACTAAATAGTTTCAATCTAAGATCAGGAATGAGACAAAAGCAAGGGTGCCCCATTTTTGCCACTTGTATTCAACATTATACTGAATTCAGGGCCATTAGGCAAAAAACAAAAATAAATCTAGATTGTAAACAATCTCTATTTTCAGATGAAATTATCATTATATAAGAAGTCCTAAGGAATCCCTCCCTCTAAAATTTAGCCATATTGTAGCATATAATATCAACATATAAAAATATATTTCTATACACTAACAATAAACAATCTGAAAATGAGGTTAAGAAAATCGTTCCATTTATAACAGCATCAAGAATAATAAAATACTTAGGAATAAATTTAACAAAAGATATAAAGTATTTGTATACTGAGAACTATAAACTACTATGGAAAGTTTTAAAAGCCTCAGTAAATAGAAAGATATTCCATGTTAATGGATTGGAAGACTTTTTTTTAGTAAGATGGCAATACTCCCCAAATCAAATTACAGATTTAACATGATTCCTATCAAAATAAAATCTCACCTGCTTTTTTTCCCCCCAGAAATTGACAATGTGATCCTAAACCTCATGGAAATATAAGATCAAAGTACATACTTTAGAACTTCTTTAGTGAGAACCTGAGAGCCGGCCATAAACTTATTTTATTGGTATTTTTATTTAAGAACAAAGTTGGAAGACTCATACTTCCCAATTTCAAAACTTACTTCAAAGTTATAGTAATAATTATGACTGTGTGGTACTGGTTTAAGTATACACACGTGTATCAGTGTGAAGGAATAGAATTGAGAGTTTGGAAATGAATTCTTACATTTATGGTCAATTGATTTTTGACAATAGTACCAAGAACCATTTAATGGGGAAGGAACAGTCTCTGTAACAAATGATACTGGGACAACTGGATATCCAAATATAAAAGATATAAAAGTAGACCTACATACCTCACACCATACATAAAAATTAACTCACAGACATAAATGTAACAGCTAAATTTATAAAGCTCTTAGAAGCAAATAGAAGTAAATCTTCAAGACCCTGGATTAGGCAACAGTTTCTTAGACCTGACACCAAAATTACAAGCAACCGAAGAAAAAAATAGTTGGATTTCACTAAAATTAAACTTTCATGTTTCAAAGAATACCTAATAGCCAAAAGTTGAGAAAAGTGACAAATGGATAAGGAAAATACAGTATATCCATACAATGGAATTTTATTCAGCAATTAGAAGGAATGAAATGCTAATTTATATTACAACATGGATAAACCTCAAAAATATGCAAAATAAGAGAAGCCAAACACAAAAGACCACATATATTGCATGATTCCATTTATATAAATGTCTAGAATAGGAAAATCCATAAAGAAAGTAGATTAGTGGTAGGGAGGGGGAGAGAGAAGTAGGGAATGATGACTCCATGGGTACGAGGTTTTCTTTCGGTGTGATGAATATATTCTAAAATTAGGTAGTGATGATGGTTGCACAACTCTCTGAATAGGCTAAAAACCACTGAATTGTATACTTTAAAGGGGTGGTGAATTTTATGGTATATAAACTATATCACAATTCTATTAAAAATGAATTGTTCACAACTGAAACTGGAAACCATTTATTTTATTTTATTTTTTTTTGTTTTAAAGATTTTATTTATTTATTCATGAGAGACACACACACAGAGAGAGAGAGGCTGAGACACAGGCAGAGCGAGAAGCAGGCTCCATGCAAGGAGCCTGATGTGGGACTTGATCCTGGGTCCCCAGAATCACACCCCGGGCTGCAGGCGGCACTAAACCGCTGCGCCACCGGGGCTGCCCGAAACTGGAAACCATTTAAACGCTCACCAGTGGAGTAGAGAAGCAACAGTATATTCATACAGTGGAATGCTATTTATCAATGAAAAGAATGAACTATAGATACAGGTATTAAAATGGGTGAAGCTCAAACACAAGGTTAAATTAAAAGACAAGCCTTAGGGCGCCTGGGTGTCTCAGTCGGTTGAGTATCAGACTCTTGATCTCAGCTCCGGTCTTGATCTAAGGGTTGTGCACCTACAACACTGATTTCAGGGTAGTGAGTGTGGAGCCTACTTTAAAAAAAAAAAAAAAAAAAGGCAAGCCTCCAAAAAATACCTACCCTGTGCTTCTGTTAGTATAAAATTCAAACACAGGCAAAACAAAACATTATATTCCTTACGGTTACACATCTCTGTGGCACAAGTATAAAGAAAAACAAAAGTAAAATTAACAAACTTTAGTATAATGCTTACTGCTATGGCAGAAAGAAGGTAATACCACTGGACTTCAAAGATGGTTAACATTCTATTTGTAAACAAGGTGGTACATGAGCATTCTTTTTATTTCTCTTTCTTCTGTCTACTCTTTGCATGTATATAAAGATTAATAAGCAGAATGAGAGCAAAATAACAAGAGTTAATGCCAGCTCTCAGGTTCTCACTAAGGAAGTTCTAAAGGATGTACTCAGGGGGTGTGGTCAGTAGAGCTTGTGACTTTTGATCTTGGAGTTGTGAGTTCAAGCCCCACGGGGTGTAGGGGAAAACAAACAAACAAACAAACAAAACCCTAAAAAAACACAAAACAAAACAAAAACTAAATAAAGGATGTACTCAGCAAGGAAAAGAATGATTGAAGAAGGAAAATCTGAGACATAAGAAGGAAAGAGCCAAGAGTGAGCAAAGAAAATGATAAACAGGGGATCCCTGGGTGGCTCAGCGGTTTAGCCCCTGCCTTCAGCTCAGGGCGTGATCCTGGAGTCCTGGGATGGGGACCCACATCAGGCTCCCTGCATGGAGCCTGCTTCTTTCTCTGCCTGTGTCTCTGCCACTCTCTGTGTGTCTCTTTCATGAATAAATAAACAAAATCTTAAAAAAAAGAAAAAGAAAATGATAAACATAAGCCTAAATAAATATGTGTATAAATAACGATTACAGTAATTATATAAGAATCATTTGGGGGGGTTTAACCATACGAAAACAATCAGATAAATCATATCTTAAGGTCCTTGTGTCATCTAGGAGAAAGGTAAAGATGTTAAATAATTTAACATTAAAATTTTAAGGATTGAAAGAACAGTAGTGCAGTGTGTAACTCCTGTGGCAGTTATGACTAGTTGTCTCTAATGTTTGTTTCTCCCTATCCCTCAGAAAAAGCACCTCTGAGTTTCTTTTTTTCATGTCAAATAGCACCTTTATTCAGGTAAAGTAAAAAACACAGAAATTTCTTAGGCAACAGTGTGAATTTTCCAGGACAAAGTACTGTCAGATGGAAAACTCGCAAGGTATGTACAGTATCAGAACCCTGTAACAAGCTACACTAGGAACAGGATTAGAAAGAATAAGGACCACTGTGGTGAGTGTTATGTCACGGCTCTGTAATGTGCACACACTGCTCAGTGCAGCATAGGATTTGGAAAACAACTGGTCTATGGGGACCTCTGAGTTTTAAAAAGCTGGGTACACAGCAGCCCGGACCCAAGCATTCCCTTGGCTACCCTTGCAACGAGCAATAAAGTGGGTAGAAGCAGCAGTATGTGGGGCTGAGCTGCCTTTTCATGCTCCTTGTTCCTTTGGTGGCTGGAATGCACTTGGGATTTCTGGAATCCAGCAGCCACTTTGAATAATAAAAAGTTTTCTTTAAAAAGATTTTATTTATTTATTTATTTGAGAAAGAGAGCCTGTGAGCACAAGCTGGGGGAGGAGCAAAGGGAGAGGGAAAAGCAGACTCCATGCTGAGTGTGGAGCCCGACACAGGGCTCAATCCAAGGACCCTGAGATCATGACCTGACCTGAAATAAGAGTTGGGTGTTCAACTGACTGAGCCACACAGGCGCCCAGGATGATAAGATTCTGTGAATGAAAGACAATTATGACATCAAACCTCAAGAAAAAGCAAGCCTGGGGCTTTAGTGTTACTATCTCAGACATTCTTGAACTTGAGAGAAACAATCTTGTTCAAACCACTTTTTCTTTCTTTTTAAGTGTTATTTGTAGGCAAACTTTAAAAAAAAAATTTTTTTTTTTAATTTTATTTATTCATTCATGAGAGACACAGAGAGGAGAAAGGCAGAGACACAGACAGAGGAAGAGGCAGGCTCCATGCAGGGAGCCCGACATGGGACCCGATCCCGGGACTCCAGGATCACACCCTGGGCCGAAGGCAGGCGCTAAACCGCTGAGCCACCCACGGATCCCCTGTAGGCAAACTTAATACCAATGAGTACAGCCCCAATACTAGGAAAGAGAAGAAGGAGAGGGGCGTGTTAATCCAAAAGAAGGCAAGAGAGGAAAAAAAAAAACCCTCAAAGTAGGACAGATACCAAAAAATAACATGGTAGGAACAATTCCAAGTATATAGAAATCCCACTGTAAATGGACATTGTCTACTTCTGAAGAAAAAACACTGGACAAAACTCAAAATCCAGACACATGCTGATTATAGGAGACATTATAAGGACAGTGAAAGGTTGAAAGTAAATGCATGGAGAGAGGTGGTTAAACCAAAGGAAAGTTTATAGCAATACTCATAACACATAAGACTCTTTTTTTTTCCCCACATAAGTCTTTTTTTCCCCCCACATAAGTCTTAAAGCAAAACACGATATACTCAGAAAAATAGAGTGGATTATTATGCGTCCATCAAGAATATCACAGTTGTAAACTCTGCTTCCCGTGACAGGTCCCCTCAAATACTCCTTGGAATTCTCTGTCCCCACGTGGGCACTAATTCAGTTCCTTCTCACTCCCCTAGACCGCCACCCTAACAGGTGTCTCCTTTTCTCTCCTGCATAATGAATTTCCCCTTCCCTACAAGGTCATTCTCAACAACATATAAACATGCTTATACCACTCCGTTTAAAAACAAAAGGAACAAAAAACCCCAACCCTCTTTTGACCCTATATCCTTTCATTTCTCTGTTCCTCGTACAGAAAAAGTCATCAATACAATTATCTATACTTGCTGTCTCCAATTACTAGTGTTTTCCCTTAATCCTTCTCTAGTCGGGCTGCACCTGCCCCCACCACCCCTCCTTCCATCAGAACAGGCCCCTTCTTCAAGGTCTCCAACGACCTTACATTTCTAGGTTTGCTGTGCCCAGCAGCAGCAACAGCATCTGACAAAGCAGTCTCTTTTCCTGAAAACTACTCAGTTGCTGTTCAATTGCCTTCTCTCCCATCTCACTGGTCATTCCTCCTTTCTCACCATTCAGTGTTTGTGTCTCTACTCCTGAGGCTTTGCCATCTCATTTTTAAAAAAAAGATTTAAGTAAGTAAGTAAATAAATAAATAAATATTTATTCATTTCTGAACTTAAATGTCTACTCTGAGGACTGCCAGTATAATTTTCAAGCCTGGGCTTTCCCCAGCTCCTGCTTTTAGCTGCCTGCTTGACATCTCCACTCTGATGCCTGATAATGTGCATCACATTTAACATAGTGGACTCTGAACTCTTTTTTTTTTTTTTTAAGATTTTTTATTTATTTATGACAGACACAGAGAGAGAAAGAGGCAGGGACACAGGCAGAGGAAGAAGCAGGCTCCATGCAGGGAGCCCGACATGGGACTCGATCCCGGGTCTCCAGGATCACACCCCGGGCTAAAGGCGGCGCTAAACCGCTGAGCCACCAGGGCTGCCTGGACTCTGAACTCTTAACTTTTCTTGATATTAAACGGGTCTTCCTTATCCCAGTAGTGATTCCATCCTTTTGTCACACAGATTACAAACTGGTTTTGACTCCTTTCACTCCTATTCCATACGCAATCTGTTAGGATATTCTGCTTTACCTTCCACATGTATCCAGAACTGCCACCTCTCTCAGAAGTGCTCTATGGCCATCACCACCTTGTCTTACCCAGATTATGGTTACATTATCCTAATTCTCCCATCTTGCACTTGTACCCCTCACCCCACTCTCTTTTGAACAGAGAAACCAGATTCATCCATTAAAAAAGAATGCCAAGTTGCAGCACTCAAGACTCTCCAATGAGTTCTCCTCTGAGTAAAAGCCAAGCCTTTTATACCACCTCTGAGGCCCTCTTATGTGGGGCACCATCACCCTGACTCCCTCTCCCAAGTCCCGCTTGCTGTTACAGCCCTGCTGGCCACTTCCCAGGACTGAAGCCTGTCAGGCATCTGCCCACCCCAGGAACGCTCAGTCCCTGCCACGGCCTCTGCCCGGCTGGCCTCTAGGGATCTCTGCTGTTCTCTCTCTCCCGTCAGGTTTCCACGTCAGGTGTCCTTGCCCGACCATGCCCCTGACCATGTTGTATAGGGCAGCGACACTGCCCCCGCCCCTGTGGCACTCACTGTCCTGCTTTCTGTGTCTTTTTTTTCTGTTGCACGTCTAAACATCTTACACAGTATTTGCTTATTTGGTTATTTTCTGTCTCTCCCCATGAGAATATAAGCTCCACATGGGCAGGGCTTTGTTTTGTTCACTGCCTTCTCCCCAGAAGCCAGACAAGTACCTGGTAGGTGGCAGGTACCCAGGAAATATTCCTTGAGAGAATATTCCTGAGAGAAGATCAGGACCGGCAGTGGGGTGAGGAGAGTGCTTTCTTCCTACTGTTCTACAGCGTTCTCACGCTCCCACAATTAGGAGATATGTGAGACAGTAAAATTAGACACAAAATTGTCATTATGGCAAATACTATTTATGATGCAAATCCAAGAGAACAGAATTATACAAGGTTGCTGCACATGAGATTAATGTACACATCTCAAAATAATCAGAATCGGCAAAACAGAAAAATGACTGATTTTACTATCAAAAAACCCCACCCCCAAACCTAGATGATACCAAGAAATAAACCTAATAAAAATATGTAAAACCTTCATGGGGCAATTCAGCAAACTTATAGAAGGATATAAAAGGAGAACTGGGGATCCCTGGGTGGCGCAGTGGTTTGGCGCTTGCCTTTGGCCCAGGGCGCGATCCTAGAGACCTGGGATCGAATCCCACATCAGGCTCCCGGTGCATGGAGCCTGCTTCTCCCTCTGCCTATGTCTCTGCCTCTCTTTCTCTCTCTCTCTGCGACTATCATAAATAAATAAAAATTAAAAAATAAATAAATAAAAGGAGAACTGAATAAATGGAGACATAAGCTTTATTCATAGTTAAGACGACTCAATATTTTACAGATATCAAGTTTTCCCAAATTAATCTATAAATTCTATTTCATGCTCCAGCAAAATTTACTAATTCCAGAATGAGTATTCGAATAATGAAGAAAGGGGGATCCCTGGGTGGCGCAGCGGTTTGGCGCCTGTCTTTGGCCGAGGGTGTGATCCTGGAGACCTGGGATCGAATCCCACGTCGGGCTCCCGGTGCATGGAGCCTGCTTCTCCCTCTGCCTATGTCTCTGCCTCTCTCTCTCCCTGTGTGACTATCATAAATAAATACATTTTTTTAAAAATTTAGAATAATGAAGAAAGGGATCCCTGGATGGCTCAGCGGTTTAGCACCTGCCTTTGGCCCAGGGTGTGATCTGGAGTCCTGGGATCGAGTCCCACATCAGGCTCCCGGCATGGGGCCTGCTTTTCTCTCTGCCTCTTTCTCTGTGTCCTTCATGAATAAATAAATAAAATCTTAAAAAAAAAAAAAGAATAATGAAGAAGTTGTATGTGAACTTCTAATCTGAATACAATAAGGAAGAGGGATTTACCCTACCAGATACTAAGGAATGTTAACAAGTTATGGCAGTTAACACCTGTATTAATGCAGAAACAGACAAAATAGCAGAACAGAAGAGAGCCCAGAAGCATCCCTTTGTATGTAAAATCTGGCAGAGGTTGTTATGACTGACTGGTATCACTAATCAGTGAAGGAAGTAATGATTTCAGTAACTGGTGTTTCCATATGAAAAAAACAAAATGAAATTGTAGAATGCACAGATATGAATTGAAGATGGATTAAACACCTAAATATGAAAGAATGAAACCCAAATTTTGAAACTACAAAAAAATTTCTATGCTGTTGGAACACAAATGGGGTTCTTAAGAATCAAAGGTGCATTCAGTACAAGAAGATATAACAGTTCTAAACATTTATACACCTAATCACCACCAAAATACATGAAAGCAGAAAGTGACAGAAGTGAAGGGAGAGATTGACAGTTCTACGGTAATAGTTGGAGACTTCAATGTCCCACTCACAATAACAGAACAAGACAGAAGATAAGTAAGGAAACACAACATTTAAACAACACAGTAGACCAACTAGATCTAACATGCTTGCTTATATAGAACACCTCACCCAATAACAACAGGATACACATTCTTCTCAAGTATACATGGGATGTTTTCCAGGACTGACCATATGGTTAGACCACAAATTAAGTCTTTTTTTTCTAAGGTTTTTTTAAAGGTGAGCTCTAGGCCCACCATGGGGCGTGAAAACACAACCCCAAGATTGAGTTGCATGCTCCACCAACTGAGCCAGGTAGGTGCCTCCACAAATGAAGTCTTAGTAGATTTTTAAAAAGATATATATCATACAAAGTCTCTTCTCTGAACACAGCAGGATGAAGTTAGAAGTCAATTTAACAAAAGGAAAACTGGAAAATTCACAAAGTTGTGTAAATTAAACAATACATTTTATTTGTTTTTAGAGAGAGAGAAGGGAGGGAAAGAGGGAGAGAGACAAAGTCTTAAGCAGGCTTCACGCCCAGTGTGGAGTCCAACGCGGGGCTCAATCTCACAACCATGAGATCATGACCTGAGCCAAAATCAAGAGTCGGATGCTTAACCTACTGAGCCACCCAGGTGCTCCCCCCGCCTTTTTTTTAATTTTTTTTTTAAGAAATAGAGGGGAAATTAGAAAATAGTGAGAGATAAATGAAAAAAAAAAAAAAACATACCCACACTTACAAAACACAACAGAAGTGATGCTAAGGGGAAAATTTATGGCTACAAACAAATTAAAAACTTAGAAAAAGACTGTAAGAATACTAGAACAGTTACACTAACAAATTGGATAATCTGGATGAAATGAACAAATTCCTAGAAACACAAAACCTGCCAAGACTAAATCATGAAAAAATAGAAAATCAGAATAGACCTTTATCTAGTAGGGAGACTAAATCAGTACTCAAAATCTCCAATAAAGAAAAGTCCTAGACCTGATGGCTTCATTGGTGAATTCTACCAAAGATTTATTTTTTAAAAAATATTTTATTTCAGAGAGATAACGCATGCATCCATGGAGGTGGGGAGGGGAGGCAGAGGGAGTAGCGGACTCCCCACTGAGCAGGGAGCCCGATGTGGGACTCGATCCTAGGACCTTGGGATCATGACCTGAGCCGAAGGCAGACGCTTAACCAACTGAGCCACCCAGGCACCCTCTACCAAAGATTTAAAGAACTATTACCAATCCTCAAACTTTTCCAAAAATTGAAGAGGAGTAAGTACTTCTAACTCATTGTTCGAAGCTCCATTACCCTGACACCAAAGCCAGACAAAGACATGACAAGAAAAGAAAGAAAATAAATAAATAAATAAACAAACAAACAAATAAATAAATAAAATAAAAAGAAAAGAAAGCTACAGATCAATATTCCTTATGAAAGTCAATGCAAAAGTCCTCAAGAAAATACTAGCAAATACAATTCAGTGGCATGTTAAAAGGGTTACGTATCATGATCAACTAGGATTTATTTCTAGAATGCAAGAATAATTCAACATGAACATCAGTGTGCTACTATGCCACATCAACAGAATGAAGGAAAACAACTGAGGCAGAAAAAGCACTTGACAAAATCCAATGCCTTTTCATGAGAAAAACAGTCAACAAACTGGGAATAGAGGGAAACTACAACAGAATAGTAGCCATCTATGAAAAACTCACAGTGATCATCATATTAAAAGGTGAAAGTCTGAAAGTGTTTCCTCTGAGCCCAGCGATAAGGCAAGGATGCCCACTATTACCACATCTACTCAACAGTACTAGATGTTTTAGAGCAGTTAGGCAAGAAAAAGAAAAGACATCCAAATTATAAAGGAAGAAGTAAAATTAGCTGTTTGTAGATATGATAGTTTATGTAGAGACCCCCAAAGATTACACTTGCATGCACACACAGAATCAGAACCATTACATGAATTCACCAAAGCAGCAGGATACAAAACTAACAAAATGAGTTGCATTTCTATATCCTAACAATGAATAAGGTGAAGAGGAAATTATAAAACAATCTCTTTACAATAGTATCAAATAGTATAAAATATTTAAGAATTAACTAATCAAAGAGGTCGTACAATGGAAGCTACAAAACTGCTGAAAGAAATTAAAGAAGACATAATAAACAGAAGCATATCTCTTATTCATGAAGATTTAATATTGTTAAAATGTCAATACAACCCAAAGCCATCTACAGATTCAAAACAGTCCCTCTCAAAAATCCCAACAGTTTTTCTTTTTTTTTTCAGGAATAGAAAAACCCATACTAAAATTCATATGCAATCTCAGGGAATCCCAAATATGCAAAACAATCTTGAAAAAGAACAAAACAGGAGGACTCTTACTTCTGGATTTCAAAACCTACTACAAAGCCACAGAAATCAAAACAGTGTGGTGTTGGCATAAAGACAGACATATAGATCAATGGAATAGACAGCCCTGAAATAAACCCTTGCGTATATAGTCCATGATTTTTGACAAGGACACCAAGTCAAATGAGGGAAAGGATGGTCCTTTCAACAGATGGTGCTGCAAAAACTGGGTATCCATATGCAAAAGTTAGACCCTTATCTAATGTCATACACAAAAATTAACTCAAAATGGATCAAGGACCTAAATGTAAGTAAGGCCTTTTTACAACAGTAAAACTCTGAGAAGAAAAAAACATCACAGAAGTTTCAGGACATGACATGCAACGATTCCTTGCCTATGACATGAAAGGCACAGGTAACAAAAGAAAAAACAGACAAACTAGACTTCATGAAAATTTAAAATTTTGTGCATTAAGTCCTTATTCACAGAGTAAAAAGATAACCCACAGAATGGGAGAAAATATTGGCAAATCATATATCTGGGTAAGGAATGAATATTTAGACTATATAGATATCACCTAAGACTCTAACAAAAAAGCAGGGATGCCTGGGTGGCTCACGGTGGTCGAGCGTCTGCCTTCGGCTCAGGTTGTGATTCCTGGGATCAATCCCACATTGGGCTCCCGTTGAGGAGCCTGCTTATCCCTCTACCCATGTCTCTGCTTTTCTCTCTGTATCTCTCATGAATAAATAAATAAAATCCAAAAAAAAAAAAAAAAGACTAACAAAAAAGCAAACAACCTGACTTAAAAATGGGCAAAGGACCTCCATAGACCTTTCTCCAAAGAAGACCTATGAATGGCCAACAAGCACATGAAGAAATGCTCAAAATCACTATTCATTAGGGAAATGCAAGTCAAAACTATAAGATACCACCTCACACCCACTAAGATGGATACTCTGAAAAAAATAGGGAACAAGTATAGCAAGGATGTGTAGAAATTGGAACCTTTGAGCTCTGCTGGTGGGAATGTAAAATGATATAGTGACTGTGAAACAGTGTGGGGATTCCTCAACAAACAAAAAATAGAATTACCATACAATCCTGCAATTGCATTTCTGGATATGTATCCAAAAGGACCAAAAGGCAAGGACTTGAAGAAGTATTTGTACACCCATGTTCATAGCAGCATTACTCACAGCAGCTGAGATGTGGAAGGAATCCAAATGTCTAGTGACAAATGAAAGGATAAGCAAAATGTGTACACATACAATGTAGTATTGTTCAGTTATAAAAAGGAATGATGTTCTGAGATCTACTGTAACATGGAAGAACTTGGAGGACATTAATGCCTAGTGAAATAAACCAATGACAAGAAGACAAATGCTCTGTGATTCCACTTTTATGAAGTACTTGGAGTAACTGGAACATAAGGACAGTAAATATAATAATGGGTATCTGGGGGTGGGGGATAGGGAGAATGAGGGGTTATCAGGGTGTGTGTGTGTGTGTGTGTGTGTGTGTGTGTGTGTGTTTTAGTAGGCACTGCTCCCAGTCTGGAACCCAATGCAGGGCTTGAACCCACCACTCTGGGATCAAGACCTGAGCAGAGATCAAGAGTCAGATGCTCAACTGACTGAGCCATCCAGGCACCCCCCTAAGGGTTTACTGTTTCATGGGTAGAGTTTCAAGCTAAAAGGAGTTATGGGGATGGATGGTGGTGACAATGCTACAATATAAGTATTTAATACCACTGAACTGTATGTACATTTAAAAACAGTTCAGATGAGGGCGCCTGGGTGGTTCAGCTGGTTAAGCATCTGCCTTCGGCTCAGGTCATGATCCCGGGGTCCTGGGATCCAGCCCCTGTGTCAGGCTGCCTGTTTAGCACAGAGTGTGCTTATCTCTCTCCCTCTGCCGCTCCCCCTCACCGCATGTGCTCTCTCTTGCTAAATAAATAAAATCTTTAAAAAATTATAAAAACAGTTAAGATGGTAAGTGTTACATTTTGCCACAACAAAAAATTTTAAAAAAATGAATCAAGGGTGCAGAAGATTGATAAGAACCTATCAAATTTGCCCTCTCCTTTCTGCCGCCATCCTGGTTGCATGTGGTTGACTGTGATCACCATGTCTTCTCACAAGACTTTCAGAATCAAGCGATTCCTGGCCAAGAAACAAAAGCAGAATTGTATTCCCCAGTGGATTCGGATGAAAACTGGTAATAAAATCAGGTACAACTCCAAGAGGAGGTACTGGAGAAGAACCAAGCTAGGTCTATGAGGAAGCATCGCACATCATGAAATAGCAAACATAATTGGCACACATATTTAAGCCGCAGGGAGATCACATGTTCCTATCCTATCAATATGGAAACATCCTTCCTACCTGGCCAATAGACATGTCTTATCAAGGGAATGATTTTCTCTGTTACTATGCCCCTATACCAGTAGGTTGGTTCAGTAATAAATGTGAGACCTTTCAGCTGAGCTGCTGTTGTGTCCTGGTTTGTGAAGTAATGAATTCCCCCTCCTGTCAGATCTCACCTAGCACTGTCTGATAGAACTTTCTGCAGTGATAGAAATGGCCCTTGACAACGAAGTATTTAAAGTGTGGCTAGGGGATGCCTGTGTGGCTCTGTCTGCTAAGCGTCTGCCTTTGGCTCAGGTCTTGATGGGGAGTCAGCAAGTCTCCCCCCCTCTCTGCTCCTCCCCCTGCTCGTGTGCTTTCTCTCAAATAAAATCTTTTTAATACTTTTTTTTAAATTTTTATTTATTTATGATAGTCACAGAGAGAGAGAGAGAGAGGCAGAGACATAGGCAGAGGGAGAAGCAGGCTCCATGCACCGGGAGCCCGACGTGGGATTCGATCCCACGTCTCCAGGATCGTGCCCTGGGCCAAAGGCAGGCGCCAAACCGCTGCGCCACCCAGGGATCCCTCAAATAAAATCTTAAAAAAAAAAAGAACCTATCAAATTTAAAAATTGTAGTTATTAAATCATTAATTTTATTTTTATTTATTATTATTTTTAAAGATTTTGTTTTAAAAAAAAAAGATTTTGTTTTTAAGTAATCTCTTCACCCAATATGGGGCTTGAATTTACAATCCCAAGATCAAGGGGCACCTGGGGGGCTGAGTCAGTTAAAGTGTCTGCTTTTGGCTCAGGTCATGATTCCAGGGTCTCGGGATAGAGCCCCACTTGTGCTCTCTCTCATCTTTGTTGCTATTTCTGTCTGTCTGTCTGTCTCTCAAATATATAAATCTTTAAAAAAAACCAAAACCCAAAAAACAACCCCAACATCAATAGTTGTACCCTCCACTGAGTGAGCCAGCCAGGCACCTCACAAAATCATTAATTTTACTTTATTTATTTTAAAGATTTTATTTATTTATTCATGAGAGACACAGAGAGAAAGGCAGAGACATAGATAGAAGGAGAAGCGGGGTCCCTATGGGGAGCCTGATGGGAAACTCAATCCCAGGACCCCAGGATCACAATGAGCCAAAGGCAGGCACTCAACCACTGAGCCACCCAGGTGCTACTCTTTGATCTTTTAAAAGGGAATGAAGGGGGCAGCTCTGGTGGCTCAGTGGGCAGCCCGGGTGGCTCAGTGGTTTAGTGCTGCCTTCAGTCCAGGGGCTGATCCTGGAGACCTGGGATCGAGTCCCACGTCAGGCTCCCTGCATGGAGCCTGCTTCTCCCTCTGCCTGTGTCTCTGCCTCTCTCTCTCTCTCTCTCTCTCTCTCTGTATCTCTCATGAATAAATAAATAAAATCTTAAAAAAAATAAAATAAAAGGGAATGAAGGGACGCCTGGGTGGCTCAGTGGCTGAGCGTCTGCCTTCGGCCCAGGGAGTGATCCCTGGAGTCCCAGAATCCAGTACCGCATTGGGCTCCCTACATGGAGCCTGCTTCTCCCTCTGCCTCTGTCTCTGATTCTCTCTCTGTGTCTCTCTCATGAATAAATAAAGTCTTAAAAAAAAATAAAAGGGAATGAAGTTCTATATATGCTTACAACATGCATGAACTTTGAAAACATGCCAAATACTAAAGGACAAATATAACATCCCGCTTACATAAAATATCTTGAATAGGCATATTCATAGAGCAAGTAGATCAAAGGTTATCAGGCTGCAGGGAGAAGATGGGGAGTTATTGCTTAATGGGTACAGAATTTCTGTTTGGGGTGGTGAGTGAGTTTTGGAAATGAATATTGATGATGTGCAACAGCTGTGAATATAAGTAACTGCCGCTGAATTGTACACTTAAGAGTGGTTACAATGGCAAACTTTTTGTCATATCTATTTTACCATAATAAAAAAAATGACAAAAAGAATTACATAAAAAAAAAAAAGAATTACGTATGACCCAGTAGTTCCACTCCTAGATCTATACACAGAAGGCTTGAACACAGGATTATTCATCATAGCCTTTATACTTTTTTTTTTTTTAATTTTTATTTATTTATGATAGTCACAGAGAGACAGAGAGAGAGGCAGAGACATAGGCAGAGGGAGAAACAGGCTCCATGCACTGGGAGCCTGATGTGGGATTCGATCCCGGGTCTCCAGGATCGCGCCCTGGGCCAAAGGCAAGCGCCAAACCACTGCGCCACCCAGGGATCCCAGCCTTTATACTTTTAATTAGGGAGTCTTTATATCCTGATGCAAAAAATTTCTTCATCTGTGATGTTATTACATTTATTATTAATATGTTGGCACATGACCATGACTTTTGCTATTTTTACTATTTTGCATAGTTTTTTGGAAACTCTAAAATTAAGTTTTATTTAAAATCAAATCAAAATTAAGAATCAAGTAGAACTACTAGGCTTACAAGAAGCAGCAATCTCCTGCTCCACTGCTTCCTACTCCTACGTCAGTTACTCAACTTTACATACAAATAAACGACCGAGACTGCCATTCATTCCAGGAAATTCTCAAAACAGACAATTATAAAAAAGGGAACCTGGGTGGCTCAGTTGGTTAAGTGACTGCCTTCGGCTCAGGTCACAATCTCAGGGTCCTGGGATCAAGCCCCGGTACTGGGCTCCCTGCTCAGCGGGGAGTCTGCTTCTCCCTCTCCCTCTAATCTGCCCCCTACTCCACCCCCCATCCCGCTTGTGCTCTCTCTCAAATGAATAAATAAAATCTTAAAAAAAAAAAAAAAGGAACCTTAAGAATAAAGACACAATACAGGCTCACAGACAGATTTACACAAACACACACACACACACACACACACACATATAAATACATACACATATATATGTAAGATCTCCAAGAAGCAGGAGATAGATACTCTGTGCCTAAAAAGGACAAAATATTATGAAAAAGAAACAGTGGAAGAATGACTTCTTATATGGATGGCCACAGTAAACATTTGATGGACAGTTTGGGGATAAAGACAAGAAAACCTCCCAATCTCCAAAAAGTAAGCCAACAAAAATGTAAAAACAGCCAACAAGTACATGCAAAGATGCTCCTGACATCATTAGCCATCATGGAGATCCAAGTTAAAACCACAACTGGGATACTACTTTATACCAGCTAGGATGGCTAGATTCAAAAAGACCAATAATTTCAAGTGTTGATGAGGATGTGGAGAAATGAGAATCCTCATATTCCACTAGTGGGAATGTTAAACGGTGAATCCACGGTGGAAAATAATTTGGCAAGTTCCTCAGAGGTTTTTTTTTAAGATTTTATTTATTTAGGGATCCCTGGGTGGCGCAGTGGTTTAGCGCCTGCCTTTGGTCCAGGCCGTGATCCTGGAGACCCGGGATCGAATCCCACGTCGGGCTCTCTCTTTATAGGTCTATCATGAATATATAAATAAAATCTTTTTTTTTAAAGATTTTATTTATTTACTCATGAGAGAGAGAGAGAGGCAGAGACACAGGCAGAGGGAGAAGCAGGCACCATGCCGGGAGCCCAATGCAGCATTCGATCCCAGGACTCCAGGATCGTGCCCTGGGCCAAAGGCAGGCACTAAACCATTGAGCCACCCAGGGATCCCCATGTTCCTCAGAGTTAAACATAGTTACTATATGATCCAGCACTTCTACAACTGGGCATGTATCCAAAGAAATGAACATACATGCACACAAAAACACATCAGTGTTCACAGCAACATTAATGATACCAGCCCCAAAGTGGAAACAACCCAAACGTCCATCAATAGATGAATGGATAAGATGAAGTACACCCATAAAGTGGAGGAGTATTCAGCAATAGGGAAGAAAGTGTCCATAGATGCTATAGCTTAGATGAACCTTGAGAACATTATGCAAAATGAAAGAAGCCAGACACAAAAGACTACATATTGTATAATTCCATTTGTATAACCAGAATAGGCAAATCCCCCGAGACAGAATTTGTGGTTGCTAAGAGCTGAGGAGGAGGAGGGGAATGAGGAGTGACTATTAATAGTTCTGGGGTTTCTTTTTGGAGCACTGAAATTAGTAGTGATGATGGTTGTACAACACTGATGATTATACTAAGTACCACCGAACAGAAGAGTGAATTTCATGGCATGTGAATTATATATCAATAAAGTTGTTACAGTGTGAAAAAAAGAAAAAGGCTTCCAGAAAGACAACTGACAGATATGAGGAAGAAAAGATCAGAGGCTGAGGCCCCATCTAACAGGTCCCACATCTAGGTGACATGAATTTTGGAGAGAGAAGCAGCAGCAAATCCAAGTGAGGAAATTATTTTTAAAAGTTAATGCAAGGCAATTTCTCAGAACAAAAGACCCACGTCTCCACCTAGAAACGGCCTATCCACTGCTGGCACACGAACAAAGCCCCATTCCACAGCACGGCACTGAGGAATTTCACAAAGAGGTCAAGAGCCTAACAGCTTCCACTGATAAAAAAAAAAAAAAAACACAAAGGCCCAAGAAGTGGAACACAGCAAACCTTTCAGTACAAGTGACAGAAGCTAAACACAACATAGCCTTAAAAATTCTGAAGGGGAAAAAAAAATTCTGAGGGAAAATGATTTTCAACTTTATAGGTATATAGAGTCTATATATAGGTGTGTATATGTATCTATAAAAGTATATATTGACATATATAATTTATTATTTTCAGTTTTACACCCTGCCCAACCATGTGATGTGTGAATAAAGATATGCAGTTTCCAAAAATTTATCTCAAACTGAAGGTGTGTTCCAGCAAAACGAGGGACTAAAGCCAAGAAAGCAGAAGGCCATGTGGTCTGGAAAGCAGGGTGTCCGCCATGGGACAGTGGCCAAGGGCAGTCCCAGGTGATGAAAAGGGAAGCGTCTGGATACCAGCTAGGCAGCAGGCCCAGAGAGCAACCTGGCCAGATGAGAATAGAACAAGAGGGCACCAGGAAAAATATGAAATCATGAGATTGTCTGACGTGTGTGCAGTGCGCGCCTTGGCAGCACATGTATCTGATGTGTGTGCCTATCTGGGAAATAACACAGATAGAGGCTGGGAGATCTGGTGAAACATATGAGAAAATATTAAGAGCCTAGAAAATAAAGGGTATAAAAAAGATGAGGCAATCATTCATTCTAGGAAAAATAAAATGTGGAAGAACAGGAAATGGAATCGTTGTATAGTATTAGGCTCCGCAGGGGACAGTATTTAATGCTCACCGTGCCCAGAACTCTGGTGGTTATTTAACCCCAAGCTGTGATGTGCTCCACAGAGGGTGGCGTCAGGAGGCACATGTGACAGAGCTGACTGCTTGTCTCTTACAGCAGGAAATCAATACATGATGATGATTAATTTGGGAGGAAATAAAAGGTAATCCCATTTAAAAGAAAAAAAGCAGTAGCAAGACAAATACCAGAATGCACAGCTGCCGGGAGCTGTGAGCGGGGAAGGCATTCTCTGGACCTTGCCTCCATTCTGCCTTGTTACTCTTACTGTGGAAAGTTATTAGGTATACGGTTCACGACAGTTCCCTGCACAGTGGCAGGTGTGACATCAAAGCTGAGAAACTGGCCCAGAGGTCCACAGATATGGACCCATCCAAGGGTGCTCTCCTCAAGCCCCACGCCATCAGGCGTCAGCGGGATGCTGGATCCATCCCTTGTGGATACTCTGGAAACCTATCCTTTCTGCCTGTTCTGTGGAGGGGGCCCTGAGGACAGCTGTGGCTGTACCAGATCAGGACTGGGTATGGCTCCCAGGGCCATGGCTTGGAGCTTCCCAAGGGCCACCTTCTGTTATCAACCTCCCGTGAATGTAGGTTCCCTGCATATTTTTAGCTCTTTCTGGGATCATTTCTCGGAGAAATTTTTGGAAATAGATATGGTATAGATAGAAACAGAGTGGAGGAGTAGCTGGCTTCTGTGTCCCCCATTCACAGTTCCTCACACCCTGCTGAGGCCCGTGGTTAGAGCCCAGGGGCTTGGCATACAGCAGGCACTCAATAAGGAGCTGTTGAAGGCTAAGTATGGTACCAACTTTCTCTGTATCTGCCACTTCTTTGGGCCCTCACACACATGGCCACCTCTAGTCCTCACAAAGGCTCACGCAGTTAGCAGGAGTATCTATGTTTCCGTTTCATGGAAGAAACTGAGGCTGGAGGACACCTTACTACAGTCATCACTTCCTTAGGAAGGGAAGAACTGACATTCAGCCCACAGCCTATACAGCCAGCAGCTGCTGCCATAAATCCCTCCTGGAGAAAGGTTAAGTTAGGTGGATAGACGGAAGGAAGGAATGAATGGAAACAGGAGGTGAGCTCACAGCTGACTTGAGAAGGGCACCCGGGGCCTTCCCCACTCAGAGGCACTGAGGCTGGAGAACGAGCCGCACGCCCTTCTCCCCAGCCCGGAGGCCATCCCTGCAGCACTCACCTTCTTCAGAGAGGTTGTTCTCTTTGGTCTCCTTGTCCATCTGGCAGCACCAGCCCTCCAGCCGCTCCGTTTCTGCCTGAAGGAGCTTTAGGAACCAGTAGCCATCCCGGCGGCAGGCCCCTGGCTGCGCTGGCTCTGCTGGGGAGCTGGAGGTGGTCTCAAGCCAGGGGTCGGGCGGGGGCAGCGAGGATGCCTCTAGGGCAGGGTCGCTGTTGTCTCCATAGGAGAGGTTGCGCTTGATCTGGGCAATCTTGGGGGCCTGCCGAGGGCCAGCATCGATGCTGATGGAGTTGGGGTGTGGGGTACAGTCCGGGAGGCTCCTCTCAGATGACTTACAGCTCGAGTCATTGGCATCCTGGGTATCTGAGTCGGTGTCCCGTCGGGAGGACATGCTGTGAGAGGGGGCGCTGCTTCTGGGGGGTGGGGAGGGTGAAGTGGGGACGGGGACAGGAAGAGGTGAGAGTCACCAGGAGGGCTAGAGACCAGAGGCCACCCCGAACCCGGACACACGGGAGACAGAGAAACAGATGCATCGTCTGCTCACCATGCGCCTGAAGCGGGTCCCACAGCCCCCATCTCATTCTCTGCTCAGCCCCTGCCCCACCCACCCGCGCCCACACGCGCGCACGCGCGCACACACACACACACACACACACACAGACAAGGTCATAAGGTTGCCTGTTTACTGCAGTGGGGCCAGGAAGACCACCAACATCGGGGTGCTGGGCCATGTCTCTGCTGGCCTCATCCCCACCCCCCCCCCACCGAGGGCTGATTAATCTCACAGAGCAAGTGCTCAGCTGGCCCGCCCGCCTGCCTGCCCAGCCTCCCATGCCTGGGCCACTGCCCGAACCCCAAACCCAGCTTGGTTATTAGAAATCCAGCAAGGAGAAGTGGGTTAGGGAGAGCGGGAGGAGAAGGCGCAGGAGAGGTGAGAGCAGAGGGAGGGAGAGGAGGGGGAGAAGCAGCCACCACCTCTGTGTGACTTACCGCCAGTCGTCCTCTACCTGAACCCCGATGGACTGGAATTTGGTAGCGGGACTGGGCTCCTCTTTTGGCACTGGCTGAATGCAGTCAACCTTATTGAAGGACAACGACAGCAACAGCACGGAGACAAAGACAAAAATAAAAAAACAAACACCACACTTGCTGCTGAAATTCACATTAGTGGGACGACGCAGAAGGACACAGACACGAGGCATGCGGACACTGCACGTGGGCCCGAGGCCGGACCCAGTGAAGCCGGGCACTGCTCATTCGCGCGGAGGCGGGCGGGCAGGTGGGCGGGAGGTGGGATGGGGTGGAGATGACTGGCTTTCCCTACTCTGAGGAGGGTGCCATCACATCGATTGCTTTGGGTCCGTTGTCCTCCGAGAGGTGGGAACCGTTCCTTCTAGTCCTCTCCTTTACACGCATCAGAGAGAAGAAAAAAAAGAAGGACGACGAGAGAGAAAGAAAACACACACACACACACAAAGCCACAGCCGTTATCTGGTGTAGTCAAAGCTGGGGGCTGTCTTGAGGCAAAGATCGCTCCCCCAACCCTGAAGCTGAAGGACAGGCTGGAGGTGCCTGTAACAGGGCCAGACCCAGGATGGTGGTTCTGGATTTGAAAACTGCCCCCAAGGCGATCACCAGTAAGGTCCCAGGACACTCTGAGCTGCTGTCTCTGGGCCTGCATGGCTGAGGTTACCTTCAGCAGTGGGTGGGCCTGGGGAGCAGTAGGAAGGACCAGGACCAGGGCCAAGTACAAAGCTAGCACTTTTTCTACACTCCTGTGAAGTGGAAGGAAACACAGCAGCAGTGATGCCCCGAGTCTGCCTTTCTTCTCTGGGAAAAGATGCATAGCCATGGAGCAGCCAGGCCAGCCCTTCCATCATTGTTCATGAATGAGGGAGAACCCATACTTGACCCTAGGGCTTGAGGTACCAAGGGGTGGGATGAGGGTTGTCAGGGTATGCTGGGAAATCGGGGACTCCGGTCTTCACAGACGAGGCAGGGCGTTGTGAGGCTCTCTGGGGCAGGGGCCAAGCACTGGGCTCCTCACCATGGAGATACAGGTGTTTCTCCTGCAGTGAGCTCATTCACTCAGGGAGTGCTGCATCATGGATCTCAAAGAGCTGTGACAAGAGCTTGGCACAGGGGTGGGGGTGAATCCCAGGAAGGGGAAGCCCAGGATGGACCCAGGAGCTAGGATCCTCCTCCCCATGTGAATTTCTGGATAAAAGGAACCAATGGTGAGCTGAGCTCAAACCTTTTGGAAAGATGGGAACCTCTGGTTTGGTCAAGGAGAGGGTGGGGCTGCCCAAGCAACGACCTTGGGTGGTCAAGACCGAGAGACTAGACTACTTTGTGTCCCTAAGAATCCCTCCTGGAGCAGTGAGCCACACAGGGCAGAGGCTAGACCCCATATGAAGGAGCCCAGAGAACATGAGTCTCCTGGACAACTCTGTTCCTGTGTTTGTGGGGAAACTGAAGCCCTGCATTGCCTCTTTTCAGACAATTCAGGCAAGTGCAAGAAATTGGCTGTGAGCCTTCAATGGCCAGGTCAGAGCCATTCAGTCTTCCTCGTGTCTTAAGTTCCTCTGGCAGTCTAACGCTCTGCCACCCACCTGGCCACATCCAGTCGCCCAGGGGTGGCTGGGGAAATGGAAGGCTGTTGCCACCCTAAAGCCACAATGCACACCCACCTTGACCTCCCTGAGGGCTCCACCATCCCCAAGCTCAAGGCTCACTGTAGCTGCCCTCTCTTCCTTCCTGCCCTGAGTGCACCACTTTAGTCTGGAGGTCCAGCAGGGGGTGTCCTCTCACTCCGGATTAAGAGCAACTCTCGACTCCTGTGAGGCGGGGCTCAAGCTGCCCTAGCTCAGCAGCCAGAAGACAGATTACTGCTGTCTGGTGCATGCAGAAGGTGCTGCGGTTCAGCAGCGGAGGGGAAGTTGGTGTACCCCGTCCTGCTGTGTACCATGGCCATGGGTGTGCAGTGAGTGTGGCTTCCAGGAGGGTCTGCTGGCTTTGGCCACTTGGTCCTGGGGAAATATCTGCCTGGATCCTTTCCCATGGAGGGAGGCATCGGGACTGGCATCACACTTCTCAATTTGACATGGGCCTGGTGCCTCGAGCCACCTACCTGTCCCCGAGGCCCGAGAAGGCTCTGGGTAAGTTCCCCTCAAGCAACCCCCGTGGCTCAAGGGCCCTGGGTCCGGGGCCCCAGGCCCATCGGCGTCTAGGCTCCATGCTGCTCCCGCTGCCAAGCGGGGCTGTGGCCTCCGCACCTGAGCTGACCTTGGATTAAAGAACTGTTAGGCCAGTCCCACCTCCCACGCGTCGGCTGGCAGGGCAAAGGGTGGAGTAGACAGACAAACAGTGGACAGGCGAACAGTGGACAGGAGATGGCTGGCTGAGTGTAACTACATTCACTGGGACAACCCATTGGAGGAGCGGGGACACGTGCCCACAGCTGCAGGCTGCAATGCATGTGGACAGATGTAAGGACAGCATGACTATGGGTGGAATTTGGTTTGGCCACTTGAGGCCAACCCCCCAAAACAGACAAACCACTTTGCCCCGGAGACCTAGTGGGCCTCCGCCAGATGTAATTACACGCAGACAGGTGCACGGAGTGGGCTGAGGACACAACAGTGTGAAAGGGACCCCTACTTGTATTCCTATAGATGACAGTTTCCTTTTGGGGATGGCCTCAGGGTGGGATTCAGAGCTGGTCAGCGTCCCTTGTTCACTCTTCAGAGCTGCATGTTTTGGGGGTGGCTCAGGGGCCTCAGGGGCTGGGGTGACTCCGCCCCGTGTCACACTGGGCGGTCGGGTACTGCTGTCCAGGCTGTCCGATGAGTTGCTCAGGCCCGACTGGCTTGTCACCTCACTCTTGTGGTCTTGGCTGTCCAGGTAGGTGTCCTGGGCAGACTCGGTACTGCTCTGGACTGTGACAGAGATGAAGGGCTTTGACGTGGTACGTGGAGGGACCGGTGGTGGGGTCTTCTTATACGCCACTAGGCATGATGAACCTGCAGATAGGGGAGAGGAGGGCAGGAAGAAGGTAAGGTCTCAACCTTCTTGAACCTCTTCCAAGTTTGAGGCCCCACCTGACTAGCCCTAGCTCTCCCCCCAGCTGTTCCCTCTAGGAGGATTTTTGGAGAAGAATGGGGGTTTGACATAGCAATGACCAAGACAGACAGACACAGGCCCTGCCCACCCTCCTACCAGGCTAAGGCCAAGTCTAGCTGGGGATGCCAACATGGACCAAAGACATCCTCTGCCTCATAGCCCCACACAAAGGTATTTTCTAGCTGGGGCATGGGCTAGATGATAAAGTTCATGGTGCCACAGAAGCCTGACCTAGTGCCAGGGGAGGCAGTGCCAGTAGAATAGAGGGCAAGAATGCTAAGGAATATTAATCTTGCTTTCCCAAGCTCACTGAGAGACCTACTACTCCCTACCTCTACCTGCCCTCTACTTGGACACCCCCTCCCTGTCTGGTCAAAGATACCTCCTTCAGGGTCCAGCTAACCCTACCCTCATCTTCCTATCCCCTCCCTCCCCCCCATTATGTGAAAACCCCCTACACCAGTCTGCCTCCCTCAAGACTCCACCATACCTGGTCTGATTCCCCATTCTCCAGCATGATTTGGGGAACCAGGGTCTACCACGAGTGGGAGGTGGGGTCATCTCTGAATCTCAATCCAGCCTGGCCTGGGGCTGGCCCACAGCAGGGGTAGAGAACACTGAAGGGCCACAGCTGGCTTAAATGCTCAACTTTTGGTCTGAAACAGAAGGTGCTGTTCAAACAGCAGAAGCTACTTGCTATGAGGGGCTGGGTCAGGTCTGACCGCTTTTCTCAGCATCTTAACTCCAGTTGCCCTTTCTGCCCCCATGAGGACTAAAACAAAACTCTACCCAGGCTGGGAATGGGAGCCAGATGAGTGACTTTAAGGTCTGCCTTCAAGGGGCTACCAATTGGGATCCCTGGGTGGTGCAGTGGTTTGGCGCCTGCCTTTAGCCCAGGGCGCGATCCTGGAGACCCGGGATCAAATCCCACGTCGGGCTCCCGGTGCATGGAGCCTGCTTCTCCCTCTGCCTATGTCTCTATGTCTCTGCCTCTCTCTCTCTCTCTCTGTGTGACTATCATAAATAATAATAATAATAATAATAATAATAATATATATATATATATATATATATATATATATATATATATATAAAGGGGGCTACCAATCACAGGGATGGTGATAACCCACAAAACCAGGCCCAGTGCTGCTGGGGTTGCTGGCCAGGGACAGAAGAATCCATCTGCCACTGAGCTACTGCTACACAATCCTGTCTGAAGGGCAAAATTACAAACAAAATGATGACAACACTAAGTGTGGGTGAGGAGGTGGGGAAACAGAATCACTCCTACATTGCTGCTGGGAATGCAAAATGGTACCACCACTGTGGGAAACAGCTTGCAGTTTCTTTTATTTTTTTGAAAGTTTTAAGTAATCTCTACATCCAACGTGGTGCTCAAGCTCACAACCTGGAGATCAAGAGTCACACATGCTCTACCAACTGAACCAGTTAGGAGCTCCTTGGCAGTTTCCTTTAAAACTAAATATACAATTATCATATAACCCAGCAACTGCACTCTTGGGCATTTATCCCACAGAAATGGTAACATGTTCACAAAGGAACACATATATGAGTGCTCATGGCAGCTTTATTTGTCCTAGACAAAAACCAGAAACAACCTAGATGCCCTTCAGAGACTGGTTTAACAAACTGTGACATATCCTGACTGTGGAATACTACTGAGCAATAAAAAGGAACTAGCTATTGACATAAGCAACAACTTGGAATGAATCACAAGTGAATAATGCCAAGTGAAAAAAAAAGCAATCTCAAGAAGGTACATACTGTATGGTTCTATTCATAAAATATTCTTGAAACGGCCTGATTATCGAGATGGGGAGCAAATTAGTGGTTGGTGCGGAGACGATAGGGAGAGGGTGATGCGGAGGCCAGGAGGGACAGGAGTATGGCTACAAAAGGCTGACAAGAAGGATCCTCTGTGTGTGGTGGACACATGAACCCGCGCATGATGAAGCTGCACAGCAGAAGACACGAAGTGAGTAAAGGGAGAAGGTAGAGTCTAAGAAGGGCTAGTATCTATGATAATCTGGTAATTTACCAAACTGGGTAAAGAATAGATAGATCCCTCTGTATCTGTATTGTTTCTTACAACTGTATGTAAATTACAATTACCTAGAAATAAAACATTTCATTTAAAAAACCCTTCCATCTGTTGGTTCATCCAACAGACATGTTTTAGGCCAGGCCCTGTATAGACTCTAGGAAAGCTAGAAGCCTTATCAGCAGAGAAATGGTTGTAAAAGGAGTGCTTGAATGGTAACAGATGCCACAGTGCAAGAGCCCAAGGGCTGGGAGCCGTGCCTCACATCTGAGTGTGGAGGTGACAAAGGGCTCTGGGAGCTCAGAGCCAGGAGCACTCAATTCCCACTCTGTTCAGAATTTCCCAGTCCTGCCGAGGCCTTGAGAAAACTTTAGGGATCCCTCGAGACAGACCCACACTAAGCATGCCCAAGCTGAGATCAGACTGCTGGAGGCGGCCTACACTAAAGGCAGATGCCTGGCTTCTAGGCCCTGGCAATTACTCAAGTCTCTGGGCCACTCTGGACTCTTCAGTACCCTCATCTATTCAGTGGGTGGGGAGGAGTTCTAACCCAGGTAACAGCACACCATATTTCATGTGGCCCTTGACAAACTCAAAGCATTTTCTCATTTGTTCTCATTCAAGGACAGCTGTGGAGCCTCCCCCATCATCAACTGAAGGGGGAATTTTTGCTCGGAATCCCTTCTCTCCACTGCCTGAAATTCTACCATTTTGAGAGTTATTCTTTTGATGGTAAGGATTCAGAATTCAGAAGGCAGCAGGGAACCAGATAAGCCGGAGTTTAGATCCCAGCTCTGTCCTGTACTAATCTGGTGGCCACAGGGAAGGATTACATAGGCTATAGCACAAGGGTAAGGCTCAGGCCCAGGGCTCGCGTGGCTCCTACTAGTTTTTGGTACAGAGTGAGCTAGACCTGGAGTGGGGCTGCGGGGAGGTGGTGAACCACCCCTGGGTCACTGGTCACTGGAGAGGCTGGGCTGGTTCTCTGACCAACCCTAGGGAAGTTTTGCTGCAAGAGCTGGACATAAGAGTAGCTTGCTGAAGCCAAGAGCAAGAACTGGGTTCTAAGCCTGGCTGAGGCTGTGTGAGCCCAGTCAGGGTCCTTGTCCCTATCTGTGGGGTGGTGCTCTCACTGGCCTGGAGGAGTTAGTGTATGCAGGGACCTGTGTGGAAGAGGTATCCCCGCCAGGAGACAGTGGGGTGTCCACAGTCAGGAGCCTGGACAGAGGACTGACCCCCTAGCCTCTTGCTCAGGGTTGTTTAGGTCCAGAGTCCTGCTGACACACACTCAGAGGGAAAGTGAACTAGCAAGGGCCAGGCCAGATGGCAAGATGTGATAAGAGGAAAGGTGAACTTATCTTGGATTTTCTATGTCTCCTAGGGCACAAGTCATAGCCAGATAAGTGGTGTGATTAACAGGGGGGATTTTCAAGGCCTCAGGGGCAGGCATCCCTCAGCTCTAAACACTGTCTTTCACCAGGGCAGGGGGATGAAAAACAGGCCCATAACTGTGCCTGCCCCTTCCCACATCACATTCCAGCCATTCTGTGTTCCTTACTCCCACTGCCCTTCTTCCCACCGTGGGGGCTTTTACACATGCTGCTCCCTCTAACCTGGAAAGTTACCACTCTCCACATTTCCTATGTCCCTTCTTCAGAGAGGTCTCCTGACTGCCCCCTACTCTCAGGTCAGCCAGCATCTCCATCAGAGCACCTGTCACATTTGTCATCTGTTCCTTAAAGCATTTACTTGTTGATGGTTATAGGCTCAGGGCTGTTGGGGAACTCTGTCTGTCTTGGCACAGCAGGTCATATCCCAGGCCCAGGGTAATACCTCAAGCTTTAGAGAAAGCTCTCAGTAATATTAGTTGAATGAGAAGATGAACCTCATCACTGCTATAAAAACCCTTCAGTTACCCCAAGTCAAGATTATTTAGCTTTAGTGAAGGCTCCCAACACTGGAGTATGTAAGCTTCTGGTATCCTCCCGGATTGGGAGCCCTTTCTAAAGTCTGGTTCCCACCAACCCCCCAACTCTGCAGCTTCATCTCCTGTCCTCCCACCCCCTTAGCACAGCCCTTCCGGCCTCAGAGAGCCAAATGTACCCTTTTCCAAACACCCCACACTCTGCATGCACCCAAGCCCTTGCACGTGCACTTGTTCTACCAGAATCCCTTTCCAGGTCTTTCAGCCGCGCCCTTCACCCCCAGCTCTTGCTGGCCTGGACGCCTACCCCTCTCCTTTGTGGATCAGCTGGAGCGCTCGGGGCTGTAGTCACGCCCCTGACATGTCACCAGCCCAGGACCCAGCCCGGAGGATACACAATCATCATTTGCCAATTGAACTTTAGAAGGGGGGGAAATGCCGCAGAGACCCAAGATGTTGGACCTGGCCAGCACCACATCCTCCAGGATGGGACTGCAGCCCTCCCTGCCCTGGGGAGACGGTCTGTGTGCCACAATTTATAATAATATAGCATGTGGGTCCAACTTTTTCATCCATTCACTTTGGAAAACTTTCAGATTTGCCCAGGAAGCTAGAGAGGGAACATCCCTCAGCATGACCACCTCCTCCAGCTGAGCCACAGCAGTATGTGCACAGTGAGCCACCGCCCCCAGGGGCTGCATGCTTCCCTGCCCCCACCTCGGCCATGCCAGTCAGTCAAGCCCAGGCTTAGACAGGAGCCAGTTGTGCAATGCCTCCTCCGTGCAGTCTGCCCCCGGCCCCAGACATCCAGCCCAGCCTCCCTGCCCCACAGTGCACAAGTCTTTGCTTCTTCTCAGTAGAAGTTCCCATTGTCTCATTTCTGCCTTCTGCTTCAAGATCTTATCCAGAAAACTCTATCCGGTCAGAATGAATTTCTCTCTTATTACACATCAAATGTGTAATAAGATGACCAAAGAGACCTTTAGACACTCAGCAGAATGGCTGTGACTCCATCTCCTAAGAGATATGGATGCAGCAACCCTAGGAAGGTAGCCCCCTGCAAGTTCCTTGGAGGCCCAGCATGGCCCTCATGCTTCTGGCAACCATGGGCCCTCGCTTGGTGGGGGAGCTGAGGAAGAGGCCTAGACTTCTGAAGAGAAGGGACGCTGGGGAACACAGATAGTGTGGAAGCCACGGCAACAGGCTTCACAGAAGAGGCCATGGGACCCATGTAAGTCCCCTGTGAACAGACAGAGCTGGCCTCAGAGCCAGAGCTGCCTTAACTCCCTTTGCTGTCCCCGCCAGGCTTTAGAAATGGCTTGTCAGATAACAGGCCTATAAGATCCCATTCCCTCTCTCACCCCCTGAGCAACCTGTCAAACCACACAGCTAAATGGGGCAACTCATTTGTGTACTATGGGAAAAAGAGAACTCAAGACTTCCACTTAGCCAGCCTCGAATTCCTCCCTCCTTCCCCCGTTCTTCCCCCAAAAGGGGAAAGTTGGGAGGGAATTCCAAGCAGCTAGGTCAGGATCAGGGCCAGACTGTCCTCTCAGAGCCACGTTCCTGTTGATAGTCCATGTGACCCCTACCTTCCCAATGTGTCAGCCTGGAGATGTCTATGTGTTAAGACGTAGCAAGGTCAAACTTTAATTTCAAAATCCAGGGAGCAGCTTCTACCCCAACATCCTCCTGGGAATACTCCACTACTGCCCACAACCAGGTGCTTCCTAACTGCCTCTCCCATCCATTCCCTGTTCCCTTGACCTAGAGCCAGCCTCCCCTAGACCATCCATACTGCTTTCTCCCTGCCCCCACCCCTTCCTGTCCTGCCTTCCCGATCCTTCCTCAACCTTGACCAGCCATTTGAGAAATCCAACCATGTCACTACTTGGTTTGAAACCTCTCAACCACAACCTGGGTGCCACAACCCACCCAGTGGACTTGAAACAAACCTTTCGGTTGCGAGCTTTCAAGCCTCCACAATCCACACTTGCCTTGGACCCCATAGGAGTCAAGAGGTCACAAAGGCAGCACAATGGGGGAGACAGAGCAACAAAGTTCAAGGATTCCCCCCCCACCCCCCGCCTTGGAGTCTTGTCCAGAAACCAGGATGCACTCCTGTTCATAACATTCCAATGCTAACAGTGGATCTTCCCAAGCACAGACTGGGCCAGGCCCGAGCAAACAGTTCATATACAGTCAATCCTCATTATTCGTGACTCTGTATTTATAAATTTACCTACTTCATAATATTTACTTGCAATCCCCAAACCAACACTCATGGGGTTTTTGTGGTCACTGCCAGACATGCAGAGAGGAGAAGTTGAGTCACCCAATGCACAGTTTCCTAGCTATGGTCTAACAAGAGGACACTCTGCCTTATTTCAGCTCTCATACTGTAAACAAGTGCTTGTAAATTGCTTTCCCTGGTCTATTTAGGGTTATGTTTTTCACATTTTTGTTCTTTTTCTTGGTGATTTCTCTATAGTGCTGAAGTGCTGTCTAGTGTTGCTGAGTGCAAGAAGGCTGTGATGTGCCTATGGAGAAAATACGTGTCTGATAAGCCTTGTTCAGGCATTGAGTTATAGCGCTACTGGCCAATTCAATGTTAGTAAGTCACCGGTATATTAAATAAGGTATCTTTAAACAGAAAGATACATAAAACAAGGTTATGTATTGATTGGTTGGTGGAAATGTTTTGACCGGAGTCTTACAGGGCCTCTATTTCCCCTAGGAGCAATGGTTCAGTATTCATTTGTTAATTCAGTGTTTGTCAGATGTCATGAACATAACTCCTGTGAATAAGGAGAATGGACTGTACTCTAGCCACCTGAATCCTCAAAATGGGTACATCCGAGGAAGGTCTGCCATTGCCCCATCTTATAGATGAGGCTCAGAGGGGTGGAAGGATGCCCTAGCTCACCTCCCAGCAGGGCAGTATTGGGGCTGGGGCTTAAACTCAGGCTGCCTGAAGGCTGACTACCACCCTGTGCCCCCCACCCACTGACAAACTGGGTGAGGGTCATGTGGAGGCAGCAGCCTTGGGAACATCAATTATTTCACCCAGAAAATGGGGTGAGATACCCAATATGCCCTCAAGAGGAGCCAAAGAGATGACAGATACGGTGTTTTGTACTCATGGGCTGGGCCCCTGCAACCACTGTTAGCATGGTTTCTGGACCAAGGATAGAGTGATCACCTCCTGAGGGACAGCCTGGAGGCCTTTCAGGAAGACATTAAGGTTGACTGGGTATGGAAGGATGGACCACAGTCAACCAGTCAGTGGCAAGGAAATGTGAGGCTTTCACATGAAGGGATTCTCTGTGAGCAAAGGAGTAGGACAGAACAGCCCCCAAGGCATGAGAGGACTGATGTGGGCAGGGCATGGGGTGGCAAAGTAGGACTAGGTACCATAGCTGGTGAAGGAAAGACAGGGACCAAGGCAAGGAGCCCTGGGACAGGACTGTGTCCTCTCAGATGGAGTCCTTGTTCTCAGAGAGAGGGGACTTCGTGCACTCAGTACACACTCCAGAAGCCTGGGAACACCCCCCTCCGATCCACCTCCCCCATGAAAGCACATTCCAGACAGACCCACCTTGGGGCTGCTGAACCTGCTGTTCCTGGTGTGAAATGATCTCCACCTCATCTTTGTGTTTCTACTTCTTCCCACCCTGATCTGTCTCTGCTCAGGAGCTAGGTCACAGTGAGGACCTCTTTGACCACCCTGTCCAAAGCTGCTACTCTGAGGGCCCTGTCTCATTCATGCATTAATAAACTTACTGGTTTACTTGCCTTTTCTCTACTACCAGAAAAGGATCCTGAATATCTAATACAGGTTCCTGAAGGTGGAGACCCTAAATATCTTGTATAATCACAGTGCTTTCCCAGCACCAGGCCAATACACTATTATTGAATAAATGAACCATTCCCTACTTGACAGGTTAGGAGTTACTCCTGACTCTGAGTTGGAATCTAATGCCCAGGGTCAGGGCTTTGAGTTCCTTTTAGGTCAGCACCAAAGCACACGCACACACTGTAGGAACACAGTCTGGCGGGAGGTAAGGCCTTGATCAACTCTGCCTGAGATTGGGCAATGAGGCTGTGGGAATGAGAGCTCAAAAAACCCTAAGGAACAGGTATCAGAAACTGTTTGAAAATAACCATTCCTAAAAGCTGGGCTAGAAAGAAAGTAAGCAGTGATTCCAGCCACATTTTCCAGGCAAGGTGTATCTCAAGTACAGATTTAAAAGAATCATTACTGAGTGAGTCCTGGCCAGGTGCTACTTTATTCCAGACATAGGCCTGGGAGGGGAGGTAATTATCACTGATGTTTTATAGATGAGGGAACAGGCTTTTCACTCTGAGCAGTGGCAGTGTAGAAAAGCTCTGTTCTGTGAGGCCAGGGTGCCAGGTTTTAAACTCAACACTGGACCTGGTTGGTAGTGTACATTGCATCAGGCCTGATCCTTTCTGGGCCTTTGTTTCCCCAGCTGTAAACTAAGCAGACTGACCTTGAATGGGGGGTCCACCAGGAGACTGGTTATCTAACCCCTCTAATCCACAGCTGCCATGTGGGGACCTGGGTGACAGAAGTCAGAAATCTGGACTTAGAAAAATAAAACCTTCATCTTTTGAAACGGATTAGCTCAAAGTTTCAAAAAAACACTGTACAGGTACCTGCCTGCCAGCTAATGTGGCCTGTGGCACCTATCTTTGTGACTGCTGGAGCGGCTGTCCTCAGACCTCCTAGTTTTCCTGGACCTCTAGCCCCTCTCCTCCTGCTCTCAGGAAGGCTATCTGTAAGCACCTCCCCCTTGGGAAGACAGGAGACCCTTGGGAACCTTGAAATTAAGGCAGCCACCTTAATTTCACCTGGTGGTGTCTTAGGTCTGGCCGAGTGAAAGCAGAGAAAGCCCCTTCTGGTTGGCAGGCCAGGTCTGGTTTCGGGTTCTTGGCACCAGATCACAGATGGTGGGAGAGCCCTATCCGGAGTGCAGATGGCCAATCTCCTTCATGTGCCAGGAACAGCTGCCTGAGAGGGTCTTGCTTGTTGGCAACTCCTCCCCACTCCAGGAAGACAGCTGCTCCTGCGCCTCAGAAGCACTGTTTGTGCCCCAGCTGGGGGGCAAGGGTGTGAGAGGGTTCTGTCCTGACATGTTCAGGCCAAAGGGGCTGGAGAAAAGGTTAAGCAATTGCCCTCCAGAAGGACCCGGAGTGCAGGTCAGCTGCTTCTCTAGGGCGGGAAACCGTGGGTTGGGACACTTTACAAACTCCAGGGCATCTCCCCTGGCTGCGGGTGGCCATGAGCTGACCTCGCGTAAAGCACTTCAACTGTTTTGGCTCACCACCTCTTTACCAGGCCTACCATTCCTGTTTCAAAGAGGAAAAACATGAAGCTCAGAGAAAGTGTGCAATCCAAGGTTGCACAGCCAGTAAGTGGAAAAGTCAGGGTCTGAGCTCAGCCTTTTTCATTCCAGAGCCAGTGCTTGTAGCTACTACTTCACACTGCCCACGGCTGGAGTTTGGTGCCACCTAGCTGGGCCTGGCTATCAGAGCCAGGCCACTTCCTCAGTCAGGACCTAGACAGGCGCCTACTCCTGGGGTCCTCAAGCAGTTTGACAATTTCCTGAGCGAGTCAAGTGGCAGCTGCTGGCTATGCTGGCCATGGGGGCAGAGGCCTGGTGCCCCCTGGATCAGAATCCTAGTGCATGGGAGGAAAAGGTGGCCCCCGCCCCCGTCTGTGACCACTGCTGCCCAATGCCCTTCCTCAGGCCTTTCTCCTCGTGAGGTCCCAGACACTCTGCCCCTCTCACTAGAAACACCACAACCCTTGACATAGGTTCCCCAGTCACCCAGGATTTTTCCAACTTGGCTCTCATATAGCCTCAAAGTAAAGCCCAGAGAGGTGAGGCTATCTCTCCCAGGTCACTCAGCTGGTTGCTGGGATTGGAAATGAGGTGGAGCCTCCAAATCCCAGGGTCCTAGGCAGCCCGGGTGGCTTAGCAGTTTAGTGTCACCTTCAGCCCAGGGTGCGATCCTGGGGACCTAGGATGGAGTCCCACATTGGGCTCCTTTCACCGAGCCTGCTTCTCCCTCTGCCTGTGTCTCTGCCTCTTTCTTTGTGTCTCTCATGAATAAAAAAATAAAATCTTTTAAAAACAAAAACAAATCCCAGGGTCCTAGGAGATACTAATGCTGGTAATTTCCAAACCAGGTTCTGAGGGCCCCCAAAGGGAACTGAGGAAGGCTTTTTGGACTCCCATTGTACTCCAGGTCCCTCAGAGCAGCTCCCATTTTCCTTTTTCCTCCATATGGAACTCCCACCCAGTACCATGAGAGCCACCACACAACTTCCACCTCCTCAGAGTACAATGAGGAAACTGAGGCTCAGAGAGGCACCTGTGCTCTTTGAGGATCTAGTAGCAGGGGCTCTGAGTGTGGGTGTGTCCCTTCTTCCTCCCAGACTGAGAAAGGAAGACGCCTTTAGGTTCCCAGCCTGGAGACCACCAGCTCCAGGCCTCCAGGGAGGCAACCCTACTTCCTCCAGCTCCTGAACAGGGGACCCAAATGGCATGCTGTTCTCAAAATCCATTTCCACCATTACTGCAACAATATCCTGCAAGCAACCTGTCAGGCAACATTCACTCCTCCCCCATTCTTGCTTTTTTTTTTTTTTTTTAAATTTTATTTTTAAGTTAGCTCTATCCCCAATGTGGGGCTCAAATACAAATCCAAGATCAAAGGGTGCACACTCTACAACTGAGCCATCAGGCGCACCCCTCCTCGTCCATTCTATGCTGGAATCTGCTACATCCTCGTTATTTATCCTCTAAGACCTGCAGTCAGCCTTGCCAGCTGCTCTGCTCTGAGGCCCCTGCTCTACCCCCCAGTACACTTATCACCCCACCCTCCTTGGGAGTCTGAGGTTTTTTTTTTTTTTTTTTTTGAGTCTGAGCTTTAAAGAGACACCAGCTACCAAGCTGCAGTTACTACTGAATCATGACTTTGTTGTTGTATGTCAAAGTTGTGACCACTAGGAGGGGGTGCTGTGGAGTAGATGATACGCAGAGTTACGGGACTGCTATGACTCCAGTCCATGTAAAAACTTGATTTGTACAGCTCCTGTCTGGCCTGGTAGGGAACTGCTGGGTCGGGGGGACGTGGGGGGAGGTGTGGAGAATCCAAGTATTGGCTTTTTAAATACTGGCTCTAGCATGTGGACTTCACTGCTGCCTTTCCAAGGTCTTAGGAGCCCTGTCTGGGCAATACTACTTAGAAAAAGCCTTACAAAACCACCACCCTCACTTCTGGAGGGCTGGCGTTAGACCCTGATGATGGGTCACAAAAGTCTGGCTTTTAATAAGATGTCACAGGCCCCTGTGTCTAGAACCAGACACTGCCAGGCCCCATGCACCTGAATTGCTGCCCTCTTTCATCATTCTGAATGACCAAGAGGATCCCAGAATAGAAAGAAGGTGTTAACGGGCTCATTCACTGTGCCTGGAGTGACAGGTGGTATATCGGGTGACAGGATCAGGAGCCAAGAAGCCTGGGCAGCTGAGAGATGGGATGAAACAAACAGTACAGAACTGAATGGGGAAAACCTTGAGTTCAGGTCAGGTCAGCACTGCCTGCCTTGTTGCCAGGTCCAGGGACAGAGATATGAGAAGGGAAAGGCCCTAGTCCTCAGAGCCTATATTAGGATTTTGAGTTTGGATCCCTAGTCAGACCGTTACATAAGAGAGCAGCACATGTGGGAAAATGCCTTAGTAACCCATGCTGACCGCAGACATGGTCTGAGGCTGCCCTGACCAAGAAAGGTACAGGACCAGGGGAGTGGGGAGCAGCTCCCACTCAGCTCTGGATAACATCGTGGGTAATGCTGGAGGCTCTGGACAAGGGGCATTGCCCAATGGGAGCCTGATGCATGAGCAGAAGTTGCAAATCCATCCCATTATGACAAATGCCTAGTTTATGGTGGGGAAGCCACACACTGGGTCCTGGGCAGGCAGGAAACTCCAGGATGAGTAAGTCCTTGTCCTGAAAAAACTCACAGTAAAATGCCGAGGTGGCAAGGAAATGCCTCCTCTACTGGGCGTCGCCCCGTGGAGCACTGCCATACGGAGCATTGTGTGAGAAAGCCGGGGACAGACTGATCAAGAATGCTGTGACTGATTAGTGCTGTCAGAGATCTGCCACAAGGGGGGTGTGATACATGTGCACCACGAATCATGCCTGGGTCAACATGAGGGAAGGCTTGGAGAGACTGGGATAGTATTCTGGAAAAGAAAGCCAACTCAGAAAAGCAGTTATCATCTTCAGATACCTAGAAGATGGTCCCGTATACGTGTGCTCTGAGTCATCACACTACAACCAGAGTAGGGACAGGAAGGTGAGGTTGTTATGGGGAAACAGATTTTGCACTATAAGGAGGCACTTTCTAAAGGACAGAGGGCCCAGGAGGGTTCAGCTAGGCTAGACACAGGCATGATAGCTGCTGAGAGAAGACACAAGCTCTCATGGGTGTGACCTTTCGGATTCCATTCAAGCCTGAGAGGATTGTTCCTTCTTTACTCTTCTACTTCACACCCAGTTCTGGATGTGACATCAGACATCGTGTGTATGTGTGTGAGAGACATTTGTACTTCATATATATATATATAATTTTGCATCCAGAGAATCGTTATCAACAAGCAAAAAAGAGGAAAATACTCATTCAGCCTAGCTACATGGGAAATGATGTGAGGACTAACACCAGGGCCTTGGCACAGATGGGGCCTAAGATGCCTTCCTCCAGGAAGTCTGGCAGCACAGAGCCCCAACCTGAGATGATAAACCCATCCTCACAACAGGAGATCCACCAACACTTGCTGCCATTTCCCACCCCCGCAATAACCTGCTTTTGAGCACTGGCTCTGCTTTGCACTCACTCACTGGACCACTTAGGCTCATGGGCCTCAGTTTCTCTCATCCATAAAATGCCAACACCCACTTGCCCTGCCCCCTGCCCCAGGACTACTGGGAGAGTGTCTGGGGAAGACAAGTGAGAAAGGGCCTGGTGGGGTCCCACACAGCTACTGTCCCATCCCAGCCCCGCCAAGGTGCTCCATAGGCAGGGGCTGGGGCAGGCAGGTTCAGTGCCCTGAGGACCCATAGCCATCCACACCCTCCATGCCACACATGTATCACCGTGTGCTATTTCTGGGTGGTGACCACTGATGTCCCTGCCTTGCCAAGCTCCCTTCTCCACCCCCCCCCCCCTTCCTGCCAACACATCACATTCTCAGCTTCCAGGCATTTGCACTGGCTGCTCCCTGCCAGCAACATCCTATCTCCTCCTTGATTCCGCCTCTCCTCCAGATCTCAGTTCCGGCATTACTCCCTCCGAGAAGCCTTCCCTGACTGGCTCCCTTGCCGGGTCAACGCCTCATGTTGAGAAGTACTACAGCCCTTGCCACCACACTGTTTTACAGGCCTGTTTGCTTTTCTGCCTCTCCCTTTAGGCCCTGAGCCCCCTGAAGGCACTGACTATGTGGTTTCCATTCCTACAACCCTGTCTCCAGCCTGGAAGAGGTGCCCAGGCAAATGTCTCCCGACATTTAGGAGATTGGACCCTGCTTCTGACTTTATCCCAAAAGTGGTACAGGCCCGTAGGGCCTTCCCCCCTGGAAGAAGACCGTGAGGACGCAGCAAATAGAAAAGAATCTGTAAGAAGTGACTTGGCAAGCAGAAGACAGAGGCACTGGGACAAGTCGTGACTACTGGCTTCCTCTTCACACCCCCGTACCTGGCCCTGCTCAATTTTTTCCCAACCACCTTTGAAAGCACAATATGGTGACATTTGGGAAGATCTCTGTGAAAGAACACCTACCCAAGTGAAGGTCACCAACCTCCCTGCCCCCACAATGGCACAGTGTACGAAGTGGGTGATTAGTAGCTAATAGTCACATTACCAGTGTTTAGTAACGGCTCAAGAACTGGTGGCTCCTACAGTGGCCCAGTCACTGTCCGAAGTCCTTACACCTGCGTCTTATATTTGATCCTCACAAGGAGATGTTTTCATCATCTCCCCTTGTGCTGCTGAGGAAACAGGAGGCTTAGAGAGCTGGGGGACTTGCTCAGTGTCATATAGCAAGTAATGTTCTATCTGCCGAGTGCAAACCCCATAGGTCTCAGTCTCCAGAACCCAACGCTTACAGCATCCAGTCTCACAAGGAGTAAAAAATACAAGCTCACCAACAAGCGTGACCACCACACATGTGCCTATCAAGCTTAGAAGCCACTTAGAAAGACAAGTATGGTCTCCTTCTGCCGGTGGAGTCTGCCTAGAGCGCGCCTCCACAAGGAGCACATGAAGAAAATGGATTTTACCTCGACAACTTCTACCCCTCTGGGAGCTGCTGCGCCCCGATGTTTTTGCAGGCATACTCGTCACACCTCCCCAGGTTTTGGGCTGTCCTGCCAAAGGACCCTCTTCCGTTCTCACAAAGAGACCTGTGACATCACCTGCCCCTGAAACAGTCCCTTCCCCTCCCAGGACTGCCACCCCTCTGTAAAAGCTGGAGGCTGTACTAGGCTGGAGATGGTGCAGGTTGCACTGGGTGTACTGCTTCTGCTTGCTTGGTAGTACCTGCCTGTATTAAGAAGGATTCTGAAGCCTTGTCCAGGCTCAGTGGGAGTGCATCAGTGATTGAGGTTGTTTGCTATGGGCCTTGTATGGGAAGTAACTGCAAGTGCAAGGTATGTGTCGTCCCTGGGCAAAAGGATCCACAGGAATGCTTTAGAACTCTATTCCCACAATGCAGAATCATGGTCCTTGACTCCCCACCAAAACCTCCACCCCCTATCCTTCCCTGCAGACCCATCAACAAGAGGGTTTCTTGGGCAATGTTTTAAATCTGGTAAGATGGGAAAGCAACTTTGTTCACAGTCTTCTACCCTTCAAAAGACTGACCAACGAGGAACTTGCAGTAGCTGCAGCCTGTGAGTGAGGGTGGCTGGGTTTCAGCCCAGGGTCCATGCCCAAGTGCTGTATGACCTCAGGCCAATCACATCACTTCTATGTCTCTGCTGCTTCTGTAACATGGGGATCAGGAGTCCTGTTTTCCTTGCATTTAACCTCATTCAAACACTGTGCTTAGGATCATGACTGCAAAGGGAAGTCCATTATCCATCTCATTGATTCTGGGGCAGCCACATAACAGGAAGTATTGTCCCATTTCTCAGAGGAGGAGGCTGAGGCTCAGAGAGTGAGGAGACTTGGCCCAAATCCCACAACAGGCAAGCTGACTAAGGCACTTACGTGGGTCCTATGATTAAGTCCACAGCCTTTCTCATCCTATTATCCCTCCTCCACAGAGGGGCTGTGGCCAGACTCCATGCAGCCACCATGGGCCTGGAAGCAAGGCCACCTCTGTGGAGAAAGCCCTCCCAGGAGCTGATGGGTCTGTTAACAGTTCCTCTGGAACGCAGGCACATAACGCTGCTAGTAGCAGTGTGCATTCGCTGGGAAAATTCATCACAACCTGAACACTTCACTGTTCAGAGACAGCATATAACCCCCTTTCCAAATACATCTTCTTAAGAAGGGCCTGTAGATGAGGCACCTGGAGGAGTTGAATCCAAGAGACAAAGCAGAATGGTGGTTGCCAGGGGTTGGCGGGGAGGGAGAAACAGGGAGCTATTGTTTAATGGGGAAGAGTTTCAGTTTTGCAAGATGAAAAGAGTTCTAGAGATGGAGGTGATGAAACAATGTGAGGGTACTTACTGCCACTGAACTGTACACTTAAAAATAGGTCAGATGATAATTGTTACGTGCATTTTATCCCAAGTTTTTAGTGAGGAGTCTTACTGAGGAATTCCTTGCAAATGAGCCCAGTTATCAAATTGCTATTTTATACCCCAAATCCAAAAGTTACAAAATAAAATATTTAAAACTATGATAAGCATGAATTTTAAACACTTCTGCTCTGAGTTAAATGTGTTTGTGAGCAGGGGCTGATCTATAATTTGCCTGCATTCTCTTTTCTGACATCCAAGAAAGAGAAATAAGGAATTCAAATAGAAAATAGGAAACATCAAAGGTCTGTAAGGACAGTGATGGGTGTATTGGTATCAGAACCTTGGAAAGGAGTTGGATGGGAGAGTGGGTGAAGATAAAAGGTTTAAACTAAAAAAGAATTAACTATAGAAAATATAGGGAAAAAAGTCATTCTAATCTCATTGCCTGGACACAAATACTATTATATCATTCTATACCAAAACTTTTTAAACTGTGATCATTTTAGAATTGCAACCTTGCTATAAAGAAATAGAAACTTCTGCTTTGGCCTTCTTACAGAGAAGTAGCGGGGAGAATAGAAAGAACAGTGGATCAAGACTTCAAATCATGATTAAGCTGTGTGACTCTGGGCAGGTCACTTAAGCTCTCTGTTCCATCCCCTCTAATAACCTGCAACCTGCAACAAACTGCCAACAGAAGCAACATAGCTTCATGAACTGTGAGGCAGTATAAGGAAGTGAGCAATAAATAGGGAGTGCTAATGAAGCCTTTTTTTGATGACTTAGGATCAGTATGAAAACCAATCAGAAGTATTTGGGAGTTCTGATGTTAATTTTAAAACCCAAAACACCTTTTAATACACCGACACCTCTGGCTCCTTCAGGGCAAAGTTTTTTTGCTTCAGAGGAAACAAGGTCACTGAGATGATGAAGCCCCGCCTGACCTTGCAGACCACTCCAGACTGAACAGAACCTCTTCTGGTTCCCTCAATATGCTAAACATTTTTCACCCAGGGGTCCTGATCCCTGCTGTTCTTGGCCTGCCCCCTGACGGCCTCCTGCCCACTGGCCACCTCACCATCCCTGACATGCCCTCCCCATCCTCTCAGAATAGGTCCCCCTCAGCCTGTTCCTTCAGAGTTCTCAGCACCAGCAGGCAGTATCTCACATATTCATCACCTGCTGGCATGGGGACTTCCAGTTGATGGAAGATCCCTGAGGAAAGAGACCAAGTCTGTCTTGTTCCCTCCCCTGCCCTGGCTTGGCACTGGCACTCTGAGCACAGGAATGGTTGGCCATTTGGAAAGGAAGTGGTGGCTGTTTGGAGGTTGGGGCAGACTGGGATGAACCCAAACCCTACTCCCTACTGCCCCTGCTTTGAGGAAATTGCTTTGAGGAAACTACGGGGCAGCAGGAGCAGAGCGAGCTGGCTTTTAAAGGTGCTGTCAGACAAACCCCGCTCCTCCTACCCCACCCTGGCTCACAACCATCCCTAGGCAGGCAGGCAGGCAGGTCCAGATGGCTACCACCACTCCCCTGTGCAGAGCAATACTATGCAAGGAAGTTCCAGGAGAGGGTGGAATTCACAAATATATTCACAGCATATTCAGTAATGTGCCCCAGCAGGAAACCCACTCAAGGAGTGATGACCCTTCAGAGACAAACCCTGGCTCTGAATGCCTGGCCCTGAGTGCTGATGGACTCTAATGGCCCTCAACAAGCATTCTTGCTTGATCTTGGCTCTCCTGGCCCCTGGGCAGCCAAGCCCTGCCATCCCTCCCTGACCCACAGTGCCTTCCTCTCCCCTTCCCTGGGCGTGCCCATACCCTAGGGGTGTCTTCCCCTCAAAATCTCCATCTACCGGGGTCCTTTCCAGCTTTTGAGGTTTTGATGGTCATCTCTCCTCTAAAGCCTACCTTGGTTCACTCCAGAGTCCCCATCATAGCCCTGCACTTGACAAACAATAACTTGATGTCCCTCCAAACACCCCAACCAGTCCACTTCCATCTTTCCAGGCATGGGACATGGATAGTCTTCAGTTATTTCAAGTCTTCTCTCTCCCTTGGATACCAACAGCAGCAACAGCTCCCATTTCTTAGCGGTTCCTCTGTACTACAGACTGTGTTCAGTGCGTTATACACACTTTGCTCTGGTCTTCATGCTGATGCTGATTTCAGGTAATGTTATCATCTCTATTTTGCAAGTAAAGAAACTGAGGCCTAGAGAGGTTAAGGAACTTGCCCAAGGTCTCACAGCTCTTGGTGGTGGCCAAGGACTAAACCCCAACAGTTTGTCACTAGAGCCAAGCTCTTGACTATAGGTCTGCGAGATCTCTAAGGTGTGGGCATTCCTCCCTGCTCACCCAGTGCCTGCCTCAGCCTTACAGTCAGGCTATAAATGCCAGCTTTCTGCATTCCACAAGAGCAGCAAGGCCAGGTGCGGATCATTGATTCAGTCATTTACCAAGGACCATCTGATCGATTACCCACCCTGGGCTCAGTGTGTGCCCTTAGCGAGCAGTCTTGAGCCAAAATGACTGTGTCTGGGGACCGTGTGATTGTGCAGACAAGAGAGGTACACAGAAATTGAATTTGTTGAAGCAAAAAAAATGATACTGTATCTACTTTGGCAAGTCTGAGAATTTTCTTAGAAAAAGCACAGAGAAACAGGAACTTAAGACCCCCACTAGTTAGATAACAGCTAATCTTTGAAATACACAGACCAACCAAATCAGGTGTTAAGATCCTCGCTATCTTCCAAGGGACCAAAACTGATTCAACAGAACAGCAGAGCTAGAAGGATCTTCTCCTGCCAAGAAACGAATGGGGACTCTGGAGCCCAGAGCTGGAGAGGATCTTGTTGGGGCCACCTAAAAACTCGGGAAGAAGCTGTGACTCTTTCTCCTCCAACCCCTGTACAATTTCTTGGGACTGGGACCAGAACAAAGGGCATTAAGGCTTTCAGGCCACCTGGGTCCTTAAGAAACCGCCAGGAGTTGAGATAAGTGCCCACCCTACAGTGACCAAAGGTTTAGAGGTCTTGCCAGTGGAGACAGGGCCCTAGCTCTTACCTTCAGGGAGAGTGGAACTGTTCTGTGAAAGCTGGTTTGGGGAAGCGAGGATATCTTTCCCAGGCCAGCAGAGGCCCAGCTCAGCCCTGGCCCGGAAGGACAGAGGTTTAAAAGGCAGTGGCTTCTCACCTGGGGCCACACCCCGGTGAGGCTGACTTTCACCAGGGAACCTGTCCGACTGGCCGTCTCCCAGACAGCGGCAGGCCAAAACACCACCCCTGTCTGTAGCCTGGCGCCTCCCCCGCGGGGCCCTACTGGGCCCCCGCCCCTGCCAGGCCTCCGGAGCAAGAGGGAGAAGAGGCCTGCCCCCTGATGTGAGGCCAGCTCGGCCTGGGTCCCTCAGGGCCAATCCCAGCCTGGGCTGGGGCTGAAGCAGCTGCTTCCTGCTTTGCCTTTCTCTTTCACTTTGGTTTTTAACCCCAAAGTGAAACTGAAGACTGCCACGATGTGGGAAACCTAGTGAGAGGTAAGGCTTAGGAGGGCTGAACACCTGGCTTCCAATCCCGGTAAGGCCGCCTGCTCACCTAGGAGGAAGCCCTCAGTTTTCCATTGATAAAATGGGAAGGAGGAACTAGGCTAATGATTTTAAACTAGTAATTTTGAACTAGAAAAATGATAGAACTTCCTCTTCCTCATCCCTACCACCGCTGAAAGCTGAAAGGGAGCTGCAGAAATGCCCTGTGGGGGACCCCAAAGGGCCTTCCCATTAACTTGGAGGAGGAGACAAAAGTAGCCTCAGTGTGGGGACCTTCCTGGCCTCCCTAACTACCTCTTCCTCACCTGTCATCTAATCACCTTGACCCTGAGCGGGCCCTGGAGTTCCAGCATCCTAGGGCAAAGCAAATGCATCCTAGGCATGAGTCTGACTCTGTCCTGGCACAGCAAGTGGAGACACCCACCAACGGATGCCACCAAATTCCTAATCAGAGCGCAGACCAGGCCATCTGCTAAGACTGGAGGTAGCCCACCCAGGACTGGTCCAAAGATCAGACTCAAACTCCAGGGTGGGATGCTTGGGTGGCTCAATGGTTGATCATCTACCTTTGGCTCAGGTCGTGATCCCGGAGTGTTAGGTTCAAGTCTGGCACCCACTTCTCCCTCTGCCTAGGTCTCTGCCTCTCTCTCTCTCTCATGAATAAATAAAACCTTAAAAAAAGAAAAAGAAAAAGAAAAAAACCCCTCCAGGGTACCTGGCATAGTGTCTAGCTAAAACCATATAATCTATTTTATGGGGGTTCCCCATTGGCTGGTTTACCAAATCTTCCCACTAGCCTGGTGATATAAGAAATGCATGGATGAACCTCTCCACTTTTCAGATGAAAAAAAATGAGGCTCGAGGAAGGGCAGGGACATAGTGGCCCAGCCTGCCCTGGGATGCAGGAGCTCAGTAAATATTTGCTGAATGAAGGAGTTCACTGGCCCAGCTGCTGCCAAGCAGATGCAGCCCAAGCCAGAGAAATGCAGGAAGGAGGACACAGCATGGGAGGGGGGGATGCCTCTCCCTGGGGACCAAGTCATTAACAGGTCCCCAGGACCTGTAACAGAGTCCCCTCCGCCCAATTCTGGCCCCACTCATTACCCTGCTATCCCATTTCTTCCCTTCATTCCTTACTTCCCCTCATCTGCACCATACTCTGGAAATACCTCACTGGCTGAGGACTGCTGAGTAACACTGGCCAACCCCCTTCCCATCTGGGCTGAATTAGAATAGTCTGGTTCTTAACCAAGGAAATGAATTTGAATCCAGGGGATGCAGGGTGCTTTTTTTTTTTTTTTTTTTTTTAAATTTTTTATTTATTTATGATAGTCACAGAGAGAGAGAGAGGCAGAGACACAGGCAGAGGGAGAAGCAGGCTCCATGCACCGGGAGCCTGATGTGGGATTCGATCCCGGGTCTCCAGGATCGTGCCCTGGGCCAAAGGCAGGCGCTAAACCGCTGCGCCACCCAGGGATCCCTGCAGGGTGCTTTTTAAAAAAAATACACACTTTCGGGATGCAAAAGAAGGCAATTCAAAATACCTAACAAAATTTTAGGTGCACAGACTCTCTGTAACAACAATTTCACTTGCAGGAATGGCTCCCACAGCTCCACAGGCACACCCACATACACACAGGTGGGGGGAAGGTGCTTGCTGTGGCACTGCTCACAGCAGCAAGACTGGAAACAACCTAAATGCCCTCCAGGAGAGAGCTGGATGACAACTGGTGGTCCATCCGTCATGGGACTGTCACACAGTCATGGAAAAGGAGGCCATGGACCTGTCTGCGTCAACAGAGACAGACTTGTAAAGAAGACAAAGTACAGAATGGTAGGCTGTAGGTAGAGAATATGCCACTGTTTGTGTAATAAAAGGTGATGTTATTGACATAGCTGCCTACATATGAAGAGTATTTCTGGAAGGAAACATCAAGACTGTTCATAGTGATTATCTAGGAGTGGAGGGTGGGAGAGTTAAATTTTTCACTGGGCATTTTTTCTACAAAGTTTGAAATGTTTAACCACATACATGTACTGCTTCAATAGAAATGTAATTTCTACACATAAAAATAACTCCAGCAAAATGCTCCCGGAGAAAGCATTCTCTATGTCTCAGGGATCAAAGTCCCTGGGACAGGGCCCAGGCATCTGGAGTTTGAAGTTTCCTCAAAAGCTGCTGGTCTACCCTTGTAGAACAGGTGGCCAGCCTCTGAGAGTAGATGGAGGCAGCCTGGACACTCCAGGGCAGGGGAGAAAATGTCAGAGAAGACTTGGGAAAAACTTGGCCTTAAGGCATAGGCAGGATTTGAAGAGGGCTTTGAATGTGGAACAGATTCAGTTAAGAGTTCCTACAGGGAGCAGTGGGGGAATTTTGCCAGGCTGGTAAGACAGGGAAAGAGGAAGGATTGTTTCTCTTAATATGAGATCCTGGCAAGTCCCTACCTCTCTTACACTTGGTTCCCACTCATGGGACCTGAGAGGGGGTAGGCCAGAAATCTGAGGATCTGCCTTTATGTCATCTCATTTAGTACTGGAGGAAAGAGAGGGTCCCCAGCTCAGCACATGGCCACAGGGCTCCACACCTGGGCAGAGTGTAAACAAATATTTGGAGGCTAGAGAAAATTCAGGCCAGGATCTAAGTATAGCAGCCCTCAGGTGACTTCCCTCCCACCCCCCTCCCCAACACACTGCTGAAGGAGCAGAGGGCCTTTTCTTGAGATGCCTTTACTTCACTTTGATAATGATTAAATCATTACTGAAGACCTCTTTTGTCACTTTTGAAGTTCAGTTTGCAGAGACTTGTTGCCTGGACTTGCTTTACCATGACGCTCTAAGCTGAGGGCTCACAAGCTACAACAGTCTAGATCTAAGCCACAGGCCCAAACTACAGGGCTCTGCAGTGGACAGAGCCCAGTGTGCAAGTCAGGAGTGCTGCGGTAGATCCTGGCTATACCTTAATGATACTGTGAACTTTGGGAGGTAAGTCTCTAAGACTGCTCTGCTTGAACTGTAGTGCCAGTGCCAGCTCATTGCCTGGCACTCAGCAGGCACTTCAGTATTCGTTGAATAAACAAGTAGCTCAGCCAGTGAATTCCAGAGTGACCTTGCTCAAGTCACTTTCTGGAATATGAGGATGATGTCCATAATAGTCAAACTCTGGAAGGAGCCTCGGTGTCCATCGAGAGATGAATGGATAAAGAAGATGTGGTATATGTATACAATGGAATATTACTCAGCCATTAGAAATGACAAATACCTACTATTTGCTTTGACGTGGAGGGACCTGGAGGGTATTACGCTGAGTGAAATAAGTCAATCGGAAAAGGACAAACGTTATATGGTCTCATTCATTTGGGGAATATAAAAATTAGTGAAAGGGAATAAAGGGAAAGGAGATAAAATGAGTGAAAATATCAGTGAGGGTGACAAAACATGAGAGACACTTAACTGGGAAATGAACAAGGGGTAGTGGAAGGGGAAGTGGGTGGGGGGTTGGGGTGACTGGGTGATGGGCACTGAGGGGGGCACTTGGCGGGATGAGCATTGGGTGTTATGCTATATGTTGGCAAATTGAACTCCAATTAAAAAAAAAAAAGAGGGATCCCTGGGTGGCGCAGTGGTTTGGCGCCTGCCTTTGGCCCAGGGCGCGATCCTGGAGACCTGGGATCGAATCCCACGTCGGGCTCCCGGTGCATGGAGCCTGCTTCTCCCTCTGCCTGTGTCTCTGCCTCTCTCTGTGTGTGTGTCTCTGCCTCTCTGTGTGTGTGTGTGACTATCATAAAAAAAAAAAAAAAGAAAAAGAAAATCAGGACGACAAGCATAGTAATGACTTCCCAGAGTTGTATAAGATCTAATAAGATAAGGTGGATGAAAGTGCTTTGCAAATCAAAAACAGGCTAAGCAAATACTGAGGATTCAGAACCAATGTGCTGAAAACAATATTTTAAAAAAATGAATATATAGGGGCCCCTGGGTGGCTTGGTGATTCAGCATCTGCCTTTGGCTTGGGTTGTGATCCCTGGGTCCCAGGATTGAGTCCCACATCAGGCTCCCCATAGGGAGCCTGCTTCTCCCTCTGCCTATGTCTCTGCCTCTTTCTCTGTGTCTCTCATGAATACATAAAATCTTAAAAAAAAGAATTAAAAAAATGAATATACGTCCGAATGGTCAAATTTATGTGAAAGCATGGGGCAAATGGCAAAGCGTTATTCAAGCCTTACTACACTTGAAAGGGACAGTAACAAGCCACTCTAGTCCACTGTTACAATGTCTGAATGGTATTTTCTCAGGCTGTCTGTTTGAAAAGAGCACAAAAATCCCTCATTAAAACCTTTGTCTAGATTTTGGTATGAAAAAGATGGGTGCAGTTACAATCATATCTTGCACACACTGGGGTCAGAGAACATCTGCCGAAGTAGACTGGCATATGGATCCTGGGGGTGTTTACTGGATGTAAGGAGAGGGATGGTTGAACAGAGCTCAGAGGCTGTGCCTACCACTCGGTTGCTCTGCTTCATGACCCAAGGCCCAGCCCAAGGGGACATATAAAGGAGAATGATTTGCCAAGCCATCAATTTCTGTCTTTTTTTTTTTTTTTAAAGCCATCAATTTCTGAGATGTACCCTGGGACCAGCCCTTGCTGCCTCCCATGGAAGCCTCTCAGTAAGCACCAGTTCCCTTCCCCTTCTCTCTGCCCAGTAGATATCCCTGGCTACCACCTGGGAAAGGGAAACTGGGCTCCATCACCTGGCTCTCCAGTGCCAAAAGCATCTTGGGACAAGTCCCTTCCTACCTTTGTGGGTGGCTGATTCCTGTGGCTGGGCGAGGGAACATCCTCTCTGGTGGCAGCTAGCTGAGAATCCCAATGGACCCAGTCATGGATGTGCCCACTTGGACTATACACAATGAGGTCTGACTCTGAATACTGCTCATAGCCTGGTGAATAAAACTGATGATGTGAAAGCCCCTCACTTCCTTGACTCTCCTACCTTGAAGAATTCTAAACTGGCACCCGGTCCTGACTTTCCAGATCTTCGGAAAGTAAGGGCGTGTAGGCTTTAAGGGATGTATCTGCATGCCCCCAATTCAAGGGGCAAGAAGGCTCAGATTCCTAGGATCCTAATAGTGAGAGAGTTTCCAAGAAGCAGAGCTGAACTGTGGGTAGAGTCAGGATTTGCAGTCAGCCCTGGGTCTAAGCCACATTTTCCTTATCTGTAAAAGGGGGATAGTAAGTCCATTTGCCTCTGGCTTGGTGTAAGGATTTCTGACAGCATCCGTGGAGGCCCTGGCACAGAGCCTGGCATAGAGCAGGTGTGCAAGCAATTTTCTTAGACTGTATTTCCTCCTCCAAAGTAGTAACATTCAACATCTTTTCCTCTGGCCCATCAAGCCCCTGAATGGGCTCTCCTGAAGGAGCACAACACCCTCTGCTACCCCAACTGTCCTTCCCCACCCAATGGGCTCCACCCAAACCTCACCCTCTTCTTTCATCTGAATGCTTGTGAAGTTTCTCCTGTCCATTTTCATTCATTCCAATTCACCCAGCCTGATACACCTTCTTAGAAAAAAATATCCTCCAGTTGTGCCACCCATTCTAAAACCTTCCATAGCCCCCCAAAGCCTCTGCTTCTCAGCTGATATGAATCCAATGTTGCCCACAACTTCCTGGCCCCTCCCAGATTTTCCATCCAGAGCACTGATGCATCAGCAAAACTAATCTACTCACTGTTTCCCTAAATACATGCTTACCTTCCAGCCTCCGCATCTGCCTTTGCACAAACCATTCCCTAGAATGTCAGCCTCACCCTCTGTCTCTGCAAATCCAGCCCCCTTCAAGAGGGCTCTTGTTTCCTCTGGCACACACTCACTTCTTCCTTCTCAAACAATGCTTTTCCTCAGCAGACGCTTAATTACAGACTGTCACACAGTCTCTCATAATTGTAGGCCTTGTCTCCCTTGTTAGACCATAAGTTCCCAGGGGCAGAGGCCTCATCTGTTCTTTCCCATCCTCTCAGAGCTTGGCCCACAGCTGGGGGGCAGGCTTCAGAAAGTGCTTTCCAAGCCCAACTGGCTCCCGGCTGAGCCAAGTCTAGCTCCAAACACTTGGGACCACTTCTTCTGTCCCATGATGAAACTTCACTGACCAAATCACACTTTGCTCTTCCTACTCTCCGCTGGGTGTCCCAGGCCAGTGATACAGAGAAATGGAGACCCAGGTAGGCAGGCAGGGCTATGATTCTTGCCCGGCTGTGGCATGGTCTTTGGGATCCTAGGCACGTACCTGTCCTTCCCCTTACCTCGGCCTGCTTCCTCACTGTGAAACAGGAAACAATCATCTTTTAGCTGTAGAATACAAATATTATTTGCCTTTAAGGTAGTCTTGACGAGTGGGTGGGTGAGGAACTAGGACTCAACACAGGCTGAGGGAAACCCAGCAATCTGAGAGGCACTCAGACTGCATACCTCATCAACCTCATTAAATTCCTGTTGACAACTGGATTGCATTCCTGCCCAGGTGTTCAATTCCACAGCCCTACCCTGGCCAGGTCTAACAGTGTCTATTGCCAGGGCTAAGCAAGGAAAGGGTAACTTGCTTCTGGAAACAACCAATCCTGCCCAAAACAAAGATGAGGAGGAGCCAGATTCCTCATGTGTGAAATGAGGAAAGTATTGGTATCTGCGTCACGGGGTTGCTGCAATAATACAGTGAGATAATGCCATAAACCACTTAGCACAACCCCTGACACCTGGTAAATGGCAGTGTAGCATAAAGGTTCCCATTTCTCAAGGGACCTTCACTACATGAGTTCTCATCCTCATGGCAACCTGTGAGGAAGGGATTTCCATCCCAATAGGTCAGAATAAAATTGAGTTGCAGAAAGTTGATCAATCCAAGATCATGCAGTGGGGACAAGCCAAGCTGGGAAACAATCCCAGGAAACTCTCAGTTCAGCTTTTCCCAGAGTGCACCCCCCAGGTTCTTGGTTTTGGACTCCTCCAGAGGGCTGAACTTGTAAAGTTGATTCCTGCCCCAGACCTGCCAAAGGAGACTCTCTGGGATGGAGCCTAGGAACTTAAACTTTATAAAGATAAGGAATCTACATCTTATATACATTAGGAAACTGAAGTGTGTGACCACTTTTCATCAAGTGTGGGCCTGGGACAGAATTCATAGTCTGTTTGACTCTAGAGCAGCAATCAGAGACTTCCTGGAGGAGGTGGCAGCATTTGACAATGTGGGTCTCAAAGGGAAGAGAGGGTACAAAGGGGAAGGGTACAGCACAAATTATGGCTTAGAGTGGGAAGGGCCAGGCAACAGCTGTTCAGGGTTGCTCATGCTCCCAAATCCCCAGGGAGCCACCACTGCAGCCTTTCCCTAGAAGTCCAGGAAGAGACACTTCTGAGCCAATCTGAGCTTTTGGGAGAGGAGCCTGCCATGCTGTTGCCTCCAACAAGCTGGTCTCTGGCCCTCTGGGTGTGTCTGGTTGCTGCTCAGGATGAGAAAGCCAGGGAAGATGTGACTCAGTCTCTTCCCAGCCTCCAGCTAGTCCTGAAGTCTGAGATGAGCTCAGAGGAAATGTCAAGCAAACTCTCCCTGCAGAAGAGATGCCAGACCCAGAGAAGGAGGAGGCCTGAGGGGCAGGCTACCAGGCAGAAACAGTAAATTTAGAGCACAGCTACTGGCAAAGAAAAGTCCAGAGGTCTGGGCTCAAGCCCACCCCGATGCTGCCATGCTGCAGGACTCTGAGCTGGTCCCTGTGCCTCTCTGGGCCCCCTATTCTTCATCCACCTGTGAAGCAGATAGAATGCCAGTGCTTCCTCCCAGGACCATGAGCAACAATGGTCAGGAAAGTGCCTGACAGATTACACAATGGCTCATATGGCAAGTGAGAGATTAGAGGATTACTCCTATTATTTATTAGAACAGTCAGGTGCTTTCCTTGTTACCTGAACCTCAACACCAGGGGGTTGGTGGGTGGGGTGGGGCGAGGAGAAGCTGGGTCTCTGTCTTGTTCCCACAAAGAAAAAAGTGATCCAGATATTATTGGGAGATGAAAATTCAGATTTATTAAGTGTCTACTGTATAATAGGTATTTTTTAAAAATATATAATCTCACTTAATCTTCACCACAATCCTGTATGTAAATATGATTATCTTGAGTCCCAATGAGGAAACTTGAAGTTCAAAGAAAGTAACTTGCCCAAATTACACAGGGAATGAGTGATGGAGACCAATTCTACTCTAACAGTTTGCATGAAAGGGAGGAACATGCCTGGTATACAGGCCCAACTAAAGCACCACCTCCTCCTGGAAGCTTTTCTGAACCTTCTGCCCAGACAGGATCTCTCTCCTGTGAAACCCCACAGCATATGATCAGGACACATCCTGTAGCATTCACACATTCTCCCCCTTGTTCTGTGATCAAGCACACTTTTAACAGGTAAGATGAGCTGTAGGTACAAATAGGTAGCCACTGAAGTACCTTAGAATCCTCAAATGTCAGAACTGGAAGCACCTAACAGGCCATGCTATCCAACTCACTCATTTTTCAGAGAGAAAAATACAGAGAGAGAGGGATGCTTGTCTGAAGCCACATTGCATCTTAGCACTGCCAGGAATAGAACCTGGCGTTCTGCCTCACAGAATTTCTTTAGGGATTCTATGATTTCAGAATCGGTTTTAGGACAAAGATTATTATTCCCATTTTACAGATAAGGAAGCTGAAACCCAGAGAAGGTGGCCTCCCTGAGAGTGGGAAAGATGTGGGGACCAGCATCCTGATCTCCTGGTTCCAGGCCAAGGGCCAAGGACCAAGCCCCTCTCTCTCCTCAATTGCAAGTCATTCGTGTAGTGTGTCAAGCACAGGACCCAAAGTAATAGGTAAAATGGATGTTGGAAATTGTCATTATACACCAGTGGGCAAGTGACACTAGCCTGACAGTGACCTACCTCCTCAGAGGCAGTGCCATGGAAGAAGACCAAGTCCTTGCTTTACCCTCCGTAGGTCCCTGGCTCTATGGGCCTCATCCATAAGACAAGGGTGCTACAACAGTTGATCTCTTCTCCTGCTCCGAAGTTCTAGGACATCCTAGGCTCCTTGACAGCAGACCTCCAACTGTGTGTGGAGCCTCTCCCGGCTGCTGTCTTTGTCTTTGTTTCCCCACTCTACAGGGAAGCAGGAAAAGCAGCAGAGGCTCACAGCCACCAACTGACTTTTTTCCCAAGTGCCACTGGCCATGCAGGGTCCACCCTCAAACAACAATGGGATGGAACATGGAAAATCCAGCTGTCTCCCAGCACAGACATCCAGCTATGCACACCTGCCTATCATTACAAACTAACAAAGAGAAACCAGGAATTGGCATAGATAAGGGACAGCTTGCTCCCTGCCCCGGTGGAAAGGCAGGTGTATTCCTGAAAAATCAGGTGGTAATGGAGCCAAGGGTAAAGAACTCTGGAAGGAGTCCTGGGGCTGGACCCCTGTCCTAGCTCTGCCATCAACTAGCTGTGTACCCTGGGCAAGCTGCTTTCCCTCTGTGGGCTCAGTTTAAAGACACAGTGACACTTCACAAAGCATGCCTACAGACGTTTCATTTGATCTTCATGACAACCTGGTGAGATTAGTACAATTATCCCCTTTTTACAAATGGAAAAACTGAGGCTTATAGAGGTTGAGGCTCTCACACAGCTTGAGGCTGGCAGAATGAAGGCCCAGAGTTCTTAGCCCATCAAAGGAAATACTCAAGTGTGTCAGATTAAGAACAACTCCTCTTTCCCCTCATCCTGACTGAGAGTCTCAGCAAGACCAAGGCAGCACAGTCCCTTGTTCACCTGCCCAGTCTGGTGGCCTGCAAAGTTCTGGCCACACACCCTACAGCCCAGCTGCCTAGGCGGCCGCACCCCCCTGCAAAATTTCATTACTCAAGTTGGCAAGAACGCAGCCCCCACCCCCAGCCGGGTCTAAATAAACGCCCAAGTGATATCACATCCTGCCAGCTCCAAAATAGCCCAGGCCTGCCCACAAGCGATCACAAAGTGCCAGGCCATGCAGGACCAAGCGGGCAGGACATCCAGCCCGTGGCACCCTCCACACACTCAAGCAACTAAAGCAGAAGCCTCAGAGCAAGAAGGCCCCCCCACTCCCACCTCTGCCAGACAGGCCTGGCCCCTCCCTCCTTGCCCCTTTGTTGGGAGGGTCCAGAGCCTCCTGCCCCAGCGCCAGCCCTAGCCCCAGCGCCAACCCCATGGAGCCTCGCCGCGGCCAGCCTGCGGGCGGACTCCGGCCAGACCCGGACACCCCACCACTCACATTGCTTCAAGAGCTCCAGACACAAAGCCATGAGGGCCGGAGGGGGGTCAGAGACCCAGAGACCGGCAAAGACAGAAAAGGGGAAAGGGAGAGACAAGGGAGCAGAGAGCAGGGGAGACAGGGGGCAGGGGCAGAGAAAGCAAGGGGGCCAAGAGCCCTGGGGAAAGGAGCAGGCTCAAAAGGGGGTCTTCAGCACAAGAGCCACTCAGTGGTGAGACCACTGAGGCAGATGTGAGGGCTGAGGCAGGGAGAGCAAAGCAGGGGAGCCCGACCCCCAGAGGCGGGGGGGGGGGGGGGCACGGAGGCCTGAGAGAGAACAAGGAGCGACAGCCACAGAGACAAACCAAAGGAAAGCAGGGAGGGGTGAAGTCTGGGAGCTGGGAGCTTTAGGGGGTCCCGAGGAGAGAGACCCCAAGGGATCTCCGAGGTCCCAACGCGAATGGGGGCCCCCGAGGGGGAAAACCCCGAGGAAATGAGGGCTAAGAGAGGGGCAAGACCACAGGGATCTGAGGATACAGATGGAAGGGAGGACCCCCCACAGGCTGTGCGGGAAGCTCAGAGGGGCGACGTGAGGGAGTGAGGGGGTGTTGAAGGCAAGGCCCCCAAAGACGTGGGGGCGCCGTGAGGGGGAGTCCGAGGACCCGGGCCGCCCAGAAAAGGAGGCTCTGAGGGATGAGAGGAGCGCTTGGAGGGGGACCCGAGATCGGGGAGCGAGGGAGGGGCTGAGGCACCGCGAGGGCAGAGACAAAGAGACAGCGAGCCGGGGAGAGACAAAGCGGACGGAGCGGGGAGACCAGCCCGAAGGCTGGCAGCCGGACAGAAGGACGGAAGCGCGAGCGGGCGGGGGGACGAACGGACGGACAGACGGGGAGGAGGGCGGGGGCAGGGCCGGGCGGGGGCGGCGCCCGTCTCCTCACGGGGCCGCGGCTGCTCCGGGCGGCGCTGGGCGGGCCCCAGCCGTCCGGGCTGAGGAGGCGGCGGCGACGGCGTGGACCGGACAGACGGACGGAGTGACGGACGAGGCTGGCGGCAGCTGCGGCCAGCGGCGGGCACTCACCCTCCTCCCTCACGCGGCCCGGCCCGAGGCTCCGGTTTTGTACGCCCGAGGGGCGGGGCCTCCGTGTTAAAGCCCCGCGCCGGCCCCGCCCTGCCCCGCCCCCCGCGTCAGCCGCGCGCGCGCGCCTCCCGGGACTCCCGGGGCGGGCGGGGACGCGCGCAGCCCGCTCGGCACGTGGCCCGGCGCGCGCGCGCGGTTAGGCCGGGTGCGCAGGCGCTCGGCGCGCTCAGCTGCCCACGCCCAGGCCGACTGACCGGGAGAGGGAGCGCGCGCCCACGTCGGCACGCGCATGCCTGAGCACCGGGGCTCCGCCCCTCGAGCCGCCCCGCCAAACCGGTTCCAGCTGGAAAGGGACGCATGCTCCGTAGCGGGGACGAGCGGAGCGGGTTCGCACTAGTTCCCCGTGGCGACCCCTCGCTGTCACCGCGGGAAACTGAGGGTCACGACAAGAAACCTGAGCTGGTCTTCTCAACACTGCAGGGTCAAATTAGGCCTCAATTCTCGCGGCCCTCCCAGGTCCCCATTTCTCTTGTTGAGTCCCCCACTCGTTTCGTCCTGGCCTCCCCTCTCCAGGCTGTCCTTACAGGAGGTCTCCCTTGCAGGCCCCACTGTTCCTGCCCTGCCTTGCTGGGTGATTGAGGCACGTCCCTTGCCTTCTCTGCGCATCTCTTTAATAAACGTAAAATGACGAAGGGAATCTTAATAAGTGCTTCTGATACCATTGTAGCGATTTTTGTATAAAAGCAATATGACGACAAAAGAAAATGTGGATTATTGGGCCATTTTGATCCCAGCCACGGTGCTAAGCACTTTGAAAGTATTAACTTAGTCTGTCCTACTCATAGTCACGATGCTCCACCTGTGCTATTCACGTAGCATTCATCTTTAAATTGACTTAGAAAAATTCGAGAAACTCCTAAGGACGAGCCAGGCTCAGTCTTGCTCGGGCCCAGCCACACGGAACCCTGCTCCAAGGCACCAGGCATCCTCCGGCTCAGGACTCCTCCCTGCGAGGCATACCCCCAGGGCTTCCTCCAAGGCTTTGCTTAAGTGTGTATCTCAACCAGGTCTACCCTATCCCGTTTTTGCTGCAAACACCCTTCCCCTTGCTCTGGGCTATTTTCCAATGAACCATTCGCTTATATGTGTTGTTTATCATTCTGTCTGCTTCCCCCACCCCAACAGAATGTCCTTTCCATGAAAGCGGGGGTGGGTGAGGGGGTGTTCTGTTTTGATCACTGTTGTGTCCCTGGTGAGCTCGGCCTGGCCCACTGTAGGTGATCAATAAACATCTATCCAGTGAAAGAGCAGCCTGATTGCAAGGCTCATGTTCTTAACCACTACTTAGTGGGAGCTCCCTGGTTCCATTTAAGCATCTTTGTCTCTCCTCCTTTGTTTTTTTAAAATTTTTTTTTAATTTTTTTTTTTTAATTTATTTATGATAGTCACAGAGAGAGAGAGGCAGAGACACAGGCAGAGGGAGAAGCAGGCTCCATGCACCGGGAGCCCGATGTGGGATTCGATCCTGGGTCTCCAGGATCACGCCCCAGGCCAAAGGCAGGCGCCAAACCGCTGCGCCACCCAGGGATCCCTGTCTCCCCTCCTTTGGAGTAACCTCTTTACCCCTGAGGGTGTAAGAAATGCCTCTAGTTCAAGAAACTCAATCCTGGCTTCATAACCTGCTCACCAATCTTTAAGCCCAGTCACTATTTCCCCCAGAAGGCTCAATGGATCTGCCAAAAAAACAGGATTTAGAAGGGTAATGATTTGTGCACTGAGCTCACAGTAGGCACTCGATTAACCAGGAATGTTCTGGACCAAGGTTTGGTAGAGCCCTTGGAGGAAGCCTGCCTTCTGCTAAGTGCATTCTGTGCAGAGGTACGGCAACAGGGAATTCTGACCCCTCTTCACTCACTCCAGGAAGGCCTCCTGGATCCTCTCATTACTCTCTGACTTTATGGCCCCTGCTCAGGCCTCACTGCTTTGCCTGGATCTCCAATCCATCCTGGCCAGCTTGCCACATAATTCTCCCTAAAACTCTTGTAACAATGTCACGCCTCTTTACCAGGATTCCGGATGGCTCCCCTGCCCATGGGGTAATGGGAAACTCAAGGCTTAGGAGTCAGGGAGACCCAGATGGGAAACAGCAACTTGACCTACTAACTGGGTGACCTTGACCTGACACTCACCTTCTCTAGGCTGTAGTTTCTTTGAAAGAGTTCTGTACAAGAGTATATGCATATGTACAAAAGGTTAAACTGGGTTAACTCAGGAATGTCAGATATGTGTAAATATTGTGACCATGCTGATATCACCAGTCAATGGTGGCCCACTTCTCTACTTAACTAAGTCTCAGTCCTGGGCTGCAGGGATCAGAAATGACATAGGAGTGAAGTCTATTTGCAATCTCTGGACATGATGGTCTTTGAGGTTCCTCTCAGTCCTGACACTCTGGTAACTGAAGTGTTCGATATGACAGGAGCTGTAGGGTAATAATCAGAGATTGTGGAAGGCTAGGCCTGGGGGAGGGTTTTGGGGGGGACAAGGCTGACCGAAGGGTTGACTGCTTATTAGAATTTTGTCAGCCTCCCTTCCTTTGTGGAGGAGGGAGTGTATCAGAGGAGAAACTGGGAACATTGTGAGGGAGAGTGCAGAGAACAAAGATTCAGAGGGTGACTTGGACAGGAGGTATTTGGACAGGGAAGGGGGTCTCCAAATTCAAGCTTCACAACACTGATGGAGAATGTGAGGCATAGGTAGGGGCGGAACCCACCCGGAGTGAGACAGGAGAGAGGAAACGAGATCTCAGGGCTCCTGAGCAAGGAACAAGGGTGTATCCCAAGCAGGGAATCTATCCTCACTTAGCCTAGAGCTTCAAGCACTGGCACAGGGAGTGTGCCCAAGTGTGTGTAACCTGGTGTGTGTGTATATGCATGTGTAAACACACACACATGGAAACATGTGCTAATGCAGAGGGCACAGCTGGCAGGAGCTGCCGGGCAGGGGTGGGGGAGTGCCACCCAGGGCCCCTGGGTGAGGCCATAGCCTCCCTTATGGTTCAGAGGGCGTGGGAGAGACACAGAAGGGGAGGCTAGGGAGGGAGGATGTGCAGAAACGGGGAGGGGAGGAAGTGGGGGGGCATGTAGGGGGGAACAGGGTTAGGGGCCACAAAGTGAAGGCGGAGAAGGTGGGCAGGGGAAGCTGGTGGGAAGGAGGGCAGGGGAAGCTGGGAGAAAGGGAGGCAGGAGAGGAGAATGAGTGCTAATGGGAGCTGGGCAAGGAAGAGAGGGGAGGGAGTGGGAGGCAGTCTTCTTTGTTCTTTCTTCTTTTCTTTCCCAGAGGGTGAGAGGAGGTAGGGTGGGGCTGACTGTGGGGTGATGGCACCCCTGTGGCCCCTTCTGGCTGGGTCCTTTGGCTGGGAGGGGCACATATATAGAGCCAGGCTGCTGCTTCCCCCACCACCCTAGCTGGAGCGGACCCTGCCTGCCAGTCACCTGCCAGAGCTATTTCTGGAATGTGGAATCTGGGTCAGAAAGGGGGAGGGAGAGAGAGGAGTGGTGGCAGCGAGACTGGCAGCAGGGAAGCTGGTGAGCTGGAAGTGGGTGGGTGGGCAGCTCTATGCTCTGCCCACAGCTGCTCCTGGGGGGGGAGGGCTCCCCTTCCAGGCTCTCACTGGTTCAGTAACCACTCCTCGCCCACATCCACCTACCTGCCTGCCAGAGTACATCCCGTGCCCATGTGAAAGGGACTAAGAGCTCTGATGCCCCTCAGCAATGGGGTGGTGGTGGTGCTCAGAACAGCCCTAGGCGAGTGTGTCTACAAGGGGCCTGGACTTCCTTTATTTATTTATTTATTTATTTATTTATTTTTAATTTTTTTATTTATGATAGTCACAGAGAGAGAGAGAGACACAGGCTGAGGAAGAAGCAGGCTCTATGCACCGGGAGCCTGATGTGGGATTTGATCCCGGGTCTCCAGGATCGCGCCCTGGGCCAAAGGCAGGCGCCAAACCGTTGCGCCACACAGGGATCCCGGGGCCTGGACTTCTTTCTCACTTCCTGGAGACAGAGCAGAGGAGAGGAGGCCACCTTCTGAGCAGGGGTGATCCTTGTGGGCAAATAGTGGCTGAAATAGGGTGGGTCTGTGTGTTGGTGTCGGTGTGGGTCTATATGGAGGGAGGTGATTGTGGGCAGAATTGCCATGTACGGATGTGCAAATTTTATACTGATTAAAGATGCCACATATAAGGCGGGTACTGTTTACAACATAGACATAATTGAATTACATACTAATCATGACAAATTTGTGGCAGATGGCAGTAAAAGACCTTATTCAAATAAAAATTACACATCATGACAATTTTTCAACAGATGGCAATTAAGTGTCTTGAGGGGAGTGCCCTTTTCTAACCCTGCGCAAAGGAACCGTATGGACCAGCTGCAGCTCTGGGCACAGATTTGAAAATCTGGTGGCCCTGATTTTCCCTGTGAGGCAGGTGGGTTTACCTGCTGAGCATGAAGGGATCGGAGGGTGGAGGAGAGATGAGCAAGTATGTAGTTGTCCCTGTGGAGATCTGAGGGAGAGCTGATCTGGTAAGTGTCAGGGGTGAAATTTTTTGGTGGCTCTAACCTGCTAGAGGCATGATTTCCTCCTGGGTGTGGAGGTGGCATGGGTCTTGAAAGAGACACACATGTATGTGACTGTGATGCAGGTGTATGTAGAGATTAGGCATAAATGTGCACATGTGAGAATATCAGTGTACATATATTTTTATAACTTTTCATGTCATACAGAGGTCTAAGGATATACAACTACATGTATGTCCAAAGTAGGTACACTTGGGCCCACGTGTCTGGTTAGGTGTGAGATATTGCTACATACTTTGAGTGTCTTGGTTTGGACTAAAGCCCCCACATTGAGAATAACTGGAGGCCTACACCCCTATATTGAAAGCCAGGTGCTGGATCACCCATACAGGATAGACTGTTGTGGGGGGTGGTTGATTGAATTTTTGGCCTCTTTTTCTTTTTAGATTTTAGGTTATTCAATCAAGAGGAGCCACATCCAGGCCTGACGCAAATCATGAGCTCCTGCTGTTATGACTGGATGAGACTTTGGGGGTCTTGAGGATAGGTGTATTGATTGTTTTTTAAACTTTTTATTTACTTGAGAGAGAGCGAGAGAGAATGCACATGCACCAGCATGGGGATGGGTAGAAGAGGAGGGAGAGAATCTTAAGCAGACTCTGTGCTGAGTGCAGAGCCTCACACAGGGCTCAGTCTCATAACCCTGATATCACAACCTGAGCTAAGACCAAGAGTTAAATGCTTAATGAATTGAGCCACGCAGGTACCCTGGAGAAGTGTATTTTCTATATGAGAGGAACATGAATAAATGCGGCCAATAGAGTGGACCACAGTAGATTCAGTTACTGACCCTATAATTTTTTACCCCTCCTTGTACCCACACCATTGCCATAAAAATACAGTTTCATACACAAGTTAGGAGGGTACCTCTCCATCCCGTCTTTGAGCCCAGTCATATGATTTCCTCCAGCCAACAGAATTTTAGCAGAGAGTATGGAAGTAGGAGACTTGAAATGTGCTTGTATAACTAGGTTGGCTCTCTTGTGCTTCTGCCATCATCATGAGAACATGCCCTGGTTGGGCCACTGATCCCAGAAGGATCCTTAGTTCTAGGAGGATGAGAGAGGTATGGGACAGAACTGTTCCAGCTGACCCACAAATTTGGGAGCAAGAAATAAGTGTTAATTGTTGTATTACGCTAATTTTGTGTTTTTTTTTTTTTTTTTTTGTCATGTAGCACTATTGTGGCAACAGCTGATCAATAAGGAGCCCAAGCAGTTCTGGGATATGTAGCCCATGTCCCATCCTTAGTCTATTCATGAGGAATTGGGTTTGGGGAAGATTACAGAATGAAGAAAATTGTGGGCGTGCTGTATATCCCCCAAGACCCACCTCAAGCTTAGAGAACTGACCATGGGCCTGATGATACCGGGAATCTGACCCTTTACCTGAGGCTCCTAGAGAACTGTAGGTAGCTGGGAGAGCCTAGCAGGGATCCCCTGGATTTGGAGGCCCTAGAACCAGGCCTCAGCATCGCTAGGAGACCTCTAAAGCAGAAGGACTGGCAGGGTTACCCATGACTGCAGGGCTAGAAGAAAGGCCGTAGAAGACAAGCCCATACTTTCAGAATTCCACATGCAAGGCCTCCTTTTCACACAGATAGAGTGGGAGTCAAGGAAGATAGTGGGGCTGGAGTTGTCATCAGAGGATTTTGCCCAAGATGCCTGCGTGGCAGGGCCAGGTCCCCTAGCGAAGAGAAGTTGAGGGTTAGGGTTAGGATTAGGGTTAGGGTCAGGAGGGAGACCAGATGGAGATGCTGTGGGGGGAAATAAGAAGCAGTGGGCTGGGGTCGGGGGGACTGCCCCAGCCAGGGAAGGAGGCACTCCAAGGGTCCGGCAGAACAGAAGAAACTTCAAAAGCACCACTTAGCAGAAAGATCCACTATATGGCATCTGTCATACAGAAAGTCCTGACACCAGATAACACCTGTCCTGGCTACCTTCCCCTGCCCCCCAAAGGGACCAGAAACAGCCACTAGTGAACAAGGAACACAGACAACAATGACCACCACGCCCAGCTCCCTACTGTGGGCTTCATAGTATGAGTCAGTCCCTACCTGCAGAAGCATGAGATTTGAGGTTGATAAGGCTGAAGCTTTGCAGTGAGGCCAGACTGGACTCTTAATACCTGAAAATGAAGCTATTCCTTAACGTCTAAAAGTGACTGGAAAAAGCTCAGGGATCTGCCCAGATATTACCCAGGGTTTGAAAGGCAATAGTGAAAGTCATTTCTTGCTCTGCCCCCTGCAAAGACAAGTTCCTTCAATAAATTAATTTCCTGTGTATAGAATATGCAAAGGATTCAAGTTCATTTATTTACATTGAAAACCAATTGAGCACTGGAAACATGTCTATTTTCCTACAACAATCCAATCCCAATTGCTTTTGATTGCCAGGAAAGTCAGAGTCAAATCTGAAAACCAACAATAACAGATCCCACCACATGTAAGGCCCTGCCTGAACATCCCCTACACACAGTAACTTATTTTGTCTCCCCAGGAACTCTGGGGTCTGTCTTAGGCCTCAGTTTACAGGTGAGGAAACTGAGACTCCAGGAGGAAAACTAGCTGGCCGGAGTAAGATCGAAGCTTTCTCTATTAAACCAGAAATTATCTAGGATGTTCCCTGGCCTTGGTTTTCATGGCTTGCTCTGTGACACAGCGTTCCCTTTTGCTCTGATCTTGCACAGACTGTCACCAGAGGACTTAGAACAAGTAGCATGAAGGACAGGTTGTCTCTGTGGATATGAGAGAAACCTGCAAACCCACCCTGCTGAGAAGTCTCAGTGCAGATACCATCTCTTCTCGGCAGGCAGGTTCTAACCCTCACCATAGGTTGACTTACTTGAACTAATCTAAACAGGGAGGGAGGGCTTCAGTAAACCCTGTTCACCAGGAGATGGCTGCTCTGAACCAGGGTCAGGAGAGTCAGAGGCAACCAAGTATCTCAAAGCCACAGGCCTCTCTGACCCCTTCAACCTTCTGCCAGTGATGACATCTGCCTCTGTGACCCTCATTCGAGCTCTAATCTGCCAGTTAGTGGGAAGTTCAGTTTCAAGGCCTCCTGCTTTTGCTCCTAACTATCCTTCCAAACCTGGCTAGCCCACCATGAATTCTTCCCCAGCATTCCCCGCATCTGATCCACCAGGAATGGTCCCTGGGGGCCCCTTGTGAAAAACAAAAATACCACCCCCCCCAATCTCAGTACTCACTTGGAAGCGTGCGACTGTTGCTGAGGCTGCCAGTGCTGGGCGGGGGGGAGAGGGACTGCAGGGAGACACTGTCCTCCTCTTGCGAGCAGCCCGCCTGGATGGCCCGCAGGTAGCTGTGGCTGCGGGAGCGGAAGTAGCTGGGCAGCGGCAAGTCCAGTGCCTCCGCAGCTGCAGATTCCGCTTCGCTGCAGGCAGACTCGCAGGCTGCCTCATACTGGTCGCTCAGATCTGCCTCCCGTACCTAGCCAGGCAAAGGTGGGCGTCAGAGGCCAGCAGTGCCCATTCTGGAGGGACAAGGTGCTCAGTGGTTGGTACAGTGGCAGGGCTGGAGAGTCTGAAGGACCTCCAGTCAGCTCACCCTTTCCTCCCATCTCACTCATGGTATGGGATGAGCAGATGGAGCCCTTAAGAAATATATGCAGCCCCTGAGACGTCTCTGAACCTCAATTTTCCCAGTATCTACAATACAGGAGAAACTATTAAGGATACTTAATGGATCTTGTGTGTCCATACTGATCAACTGATAGATCTTGAGGCCACATCTGAAGTCAGCCACAAAGAAGGCTATAATCAACTAGTAATGTCTACCTTGAATGTTGGAATGGGAGGAGGCAGTAAGTGTGCTAGATATTCACCATCTTATGGTCCAATTCCTTTATTTTCACAAGCAAAGAAACTGAGGGCCAGTGAGGAGAAGATGCTTGCCAGGCATACCCAGTGAGGAAGTGGCTGAATCAATAATCCAAGTATGAATTTAGGGAAGATTAATCTGGCCCTGGCATACAGAATGAATGTTGGGAAGGGAATCTAGAATGGAGGCAGAGGCCAGAGATGAAGCTGATATGCAGTCGTCTGGTGAGATTAGACACACCTAGTTCAGACCCATCTAGATGGTTTCTAAGTGTCTCTCTAGAGATGGCCATCCAAGATCCTACAAATCTGCAGCTGAGAGTGTGACCATTCAGGGACCCACCATAAATATACTCTCCCAGGGTTCTGTAAGGGTCTGTCCGACCCAGGTCTTAGGCCATGATGGTTACTGGAGACCACAGAGTATACGCTGAGGGGTCAGCGGGCAAAGGATGGACACTGAGTGGAGGTCCTGGGAGGAGGCCTGGGTAAGAAGGGAAGAGGCAGAAGCTGACTGAGCACTACATGGAGTGCTCTGCCCCGGGCTTGGCTGTGTGGCCTCCGACTATCACTATCCTCTGGGTCAGTGTTTTCTAACTAAATTAAACACCCATCTACTTGTCTGCCACTGCATCAGGTAAAATGACTAGATGGATCATCACCCAATGTGGAGCATATGTTTGGAAAGGTCTAAATTTGTGATGTCCAATATGGTAGCAACTAACCATGTGTGGCTATTTAGTGTTTAAATTAATTGGAATTAAATGACAGTTTCAGTTCCTTAGCCACACTAGCTGCATTTCACTTGCTCATGCTACCTTAAGGGACAGCGTGTATTCTAGAACATTCCATCTCCACAGAATGCCCTGTCGGATAACACTGATAAATTAAAATGTAGGCCATGTGGCATACCCAAAGTTCATTTGGAGGGGGTTTTAAAAAGACAGGTGTTTAGTCTCCACAGCTGTAACCTGAAATACACCAAGAGGCCCCTGTGATTGCCAAGGGCAATGAGGTCTTGCTTTGGGATTGCGGGCATGGCACAGTTCTGGAACTAGACTGGTAAAGTTTCAACCCCGAGTCTATCATTTCTTTGCAATATGAGTGCAGGCAAGTCACTTAACTGCTCTGTGCTCAGTTTCCCCATCTATAAAATAGGGGTAATTACAGAGCACATTTCATAGGCTTGTTGTCAAGATTAAATAAGATAATTTAGATCACATGCTTAAGGATACTGTCAGGAGAGTAACTGGTGACCTGTCCCTATTATTATAGGAAGCTCTATGGGGTGAGGGCAAGGATTAGTAAGGATTGGTTAAGATGCTCCCAAGCTCTGGAGGTTAGGCCAGCTGGTCAGGGCTGTTGGTGTGTGTATCACTGAGGACATATGTATAGAGAACACCCTGGAATTTCATATGTTAACACATGACACACATTCTTACCACAGGTCTGTGGAAGTTAGGGGAGGAAGAGGTCACCTGGACCACTGTGGGCTCCCCAAAGACCCTCTGGAATAATGTGCTTGAGAAGAACTATGACATGAATGTGGGAGGTACGTGAAGCATCCACAATTAGAATCAGGAGTTGAGGGGCCGGTCCCAGTTTTGCCCCTTGGACAGGTTCCTTGTCCACTCCTGGCCACAATGAGGGGATGAGCTTGGAGCATCTTTCAGCCTCTCCTTCTGGTCTTGGAGCTGGAGCCTGGGGAGAAGGAGGGCCACTTCCAGGGGCAGGAGGGTGTGCATAGGGAGGGGGCAGGCACCCTTAGGGTAGCCAGGCAGTATGCCAGGACTAGCTCCATCCCCACCAAGTTTTGTAAAATTGAAACATCCCTGAATTCATGCCAACACCCCAATACCTTAAAGGTCTCTGTGGAGCCCACAAAAGGAAACAAGTTAGGGGATCTGGGGTCTGAGACCCAAGGCCCAAACCACCAGCCCAAATAAACAGTCTAAATAAAACTAGCTAGAAGACTCTCAGGGTATGCTTTCCCTTATCCTGGGATTATTGCTTGCCCCATCCATAGGGCCTAGCCCATTTTCCCCCCATTTTTGAGAGGAAGAAACTGAGACACAGAAAAGTGAAGTGAAAGAAGGGTCAGTGAGTGGAAGGTAAGGGCAGAGCATGAGACTCGACTCCATGCTCACCAAAGGTAGCTTTCCTGCTGCCGGCTATGCTTGCACCTGCCTGGGCCAGGGGCTAGGACCATTCAGATGCCAGGCCTCAGACCTAGCCCTGGACTCTGGAATTGGGGTACAAGAGAATGGCAAACATACTGACCTGCTGCTCATGGCCAAACAATTGGGGGATCAGGGAGGCCTGTCCAAAAATCTGCAGGAAAGAGAGGGGGGACGGTTATGGGGAGACCAAGGCTCGGGGCTGGGGTAGGGTATTCAGACTCAGTTGCAAGAGAATTAGCGGCTGGCTGGTCTAACCTCCTCCCCAGACTGGCTGAGGCCCAGGTGCTAGGAGGTCTTATTTAGCTTCCTCCAGGAATGGGAGGCTTACTCCTTCTGAGGATTTGCAATTTGTTCTTTACACATCTTTCTTCTGGTCTGGCCCCTGGAAGATGCCCTGTCTGCTGCCTCTCACCCAGGCAGGCAGCAACCCTCCCCCACCCCAGATCTCCAGATTAAGCACAGAGCCCAGAGCCTTCTCTTCCCTGGTCAGGGCCAATATAGTCCAGTGCCTGGTGGGAGGGGAGCTCCTTCTGGCAGAAGTCAAAGCCTCAGAGACACAGTCAGAGCTAGGACATCTCTGACTCTAGGGCCACATATGTGGCTTGGGTTACTCAAACTTCTAGGGGTGAGGGTCTGAGGGCTCAGAGGACCCTGGACTAGGAGACAGCTGGACTGGGCAGAGGATAATGGCAGAGACCTGCTGGGGTCCTCAGGCTGGCTGACTCCACGTGCCCTTTGGTGTGGCCAAAGGACAAAAGTGTTCCAGATGCCAGGCCAGGCAAAGGTGAAGATGGGTTGTGTGAGAGAAAAAGACTCGGAGAGAAGCATAGATGTGGGACCTGCTAGAGGGAGTCAGAAGAATGTGAATGAGAGGAGAGAAAAACAGAAGGAGACAGAAACAGGAAGACAGAGACAAGAAAACAAGGTACGATGGCAGACACAGGGAGGAAAGCCATCCATTCAGTGAACACCTATGTGTCCCGTGCCGAGGACAAGGAAGCCATGGGGAACTGCACAGCAAGGTCCCCACCTGCAGGGAGCTCCCAGTCTTAAGAATAAGACAGGCAGCAAGTAAATAAACAGATATAATTTCAGATAGTGCTGGTGCTGGGTAAGGGAACGGTGTCCTGGGGGCTCCTTTAGAGGAGTGATAGGGCAGGTTCCCCTGAGGTGACATTTGAGCCAAGACAGAGGAAGGCAGAGAAGCAGCTGAGCAAAGATTTGAAGGAGGGGTGCTCCTGGGAGAGGAAACAGCAAATGCAGAGCTGGGGACAGGTGTGTGAGGTGTGTGAGGAGCAGAAAGGAGGCCAGTGTGGTTGGAGCTGGACAGGTGACAGAACAAGTCTGAGATCCTGTGTGAGAGGGAGGCAGAGCCACACACAGCTGAGTAAGGAGTCTGGCTTTCACTGGGGACAGGCGGGAGCCCCAGAGGGTTTGGAGCAGGGATGTAGTGTGATCTGCCTTACATCCTTCACAAGCTCCCTCTGGCCACTGGGAACAGAGTGCAGGTGGCAGGCCTGGAGGCCAGGAGACTTGATGCGGCCTGCATGAGGGTGGCAGGGATAGAGTCCCATGGTGGGGGTGCTCTAGTCCTCCCACATTGGAGGTCAGTCTCTTTGGTCTGGGAATGACAGTGCTGAGGGCAGGAGTCTGGGGGCTCAGTGAGCGGGGCGGGGAATGCCCTGGCCGGGCCAGGAACAGTGGAGTGGCAAGGATCTCAGATCCCAAAGCCGTCCAGGTCTAAGTGGTGCGTTAGCCCAGGTCATGGGGCTGCACTCAGTGGGACCTGCCCAGAGAGGAGGCTGGGTGTGCACCTGGCACCTCCACTGCCCCACTCTGCTACTCCTAGCAGCTGTTGCCCTCTTTGGGCCTCATCTCCCCATCCACACCATGGGGGGAGCCCTCAAAAGTTGGCTGGTCCTCCCTCTGCAAACCCTACAGTACTGCGCATATGGCAGGGGCTGGGGTCCAGGTGTAGGTCCGACAGCCCTGGATCTCTGCCCAGCTCTGCCTCCTCCTTGCGGTTTGATCTCACCTATCTGAGCCTCAATTTCCTCATCTGTAAAATAGGGATATAAATAATCAGTACACCCGCCCCCGAGTGTGGCTGTGAGGGTTCAAGGAGCTGGGGGTGAAGAGAATGAAAAGTGCAGCACAGCTTGTTTATTTGCTATCTGGTGCCTGGGCCCTGAAAGTCCAACTTTCCACTGAGCCTGTTGGACGTGGAGGTGCAGAGTGGAGAAGCAACTTACCCAAGGTCACACAGCAAGATAACAATAATAACCGTAAAGTTAGCTGCCCTTTGCTGAGAACACTACATTCCTATCTCATCAATCCCTCACAACCCTCTGAAATAGGAATTATCACCCTTCTTCGTAAATCAGGAAACTGAGGCTCAGGGAGGGGTGACTTGTCCCGAGTTCATACTCTCAGTGACAAGACTGGGACTCAAGCTCAGGTCTCCTGAGTTCCTCAGGAACTCCTCATGCCATCTTCAGGCTCCTGGGTCCCAAAGCAGTGGTGTGGCCCCTCCCTTGGGGCCCTCAGCTCAGGCCATGCCATGTCACGCCCTATGACTGCTCTCCAGCCACAACAGGACAGTCAGTGGGGCAAGATATATGCATACAGGCAGCCATGGAAACAAAGACCAAACAGAAGCACAGTGCAGACATCTGGGGACCGCTGGGCAGGAGCAGGGGCTGGATGTCTGTATTCCTGGGTGGGAGCTAGGGCTTCCAAGCCCACTGACCTTCTGGCTACCCGCCACCCTCACCTGGCTGATGCAGCTGGAGTCGTTGAGGCTGTCGCTGACGGGGTTGTAGTCCTCCTCCCAGCTCGGACACTTGGAGGGCAGCAGCATGTCCACTGAATCCAGGCGGTCCAGACTCCTGGTGAGGGTGGGGAGCAGACAGGGCTCAGCCCACCCACCGTTCAGCCTGGGTAACTGAGGCCCAGAGGGGGAAAGACTGGCCAAGGTCATCCAGTGGCAGAGGGGAAAATGGAAGTCACTGCCAACCTGTGTAGTGTTGCGGGGGGGGGGGTGATGTAAAGGGTGGGGGGGCGGGCAGGTGTGGGGGGGGCCTTGAGCAGGGGGAGAGCTCAGAGGCTTGAATCTGGAGGGTGCTGGTGATCCTTACTTGTTTTGTCTACTATAGCCACGAGGTGGCGGCAAAAGCTCACTTTTGACGGTTTCAAACCTAGCCAGCACAACTCCACAGCCCCTTCCCCTACAGGTCTGGAGAAATTCCAGGAGGGGGACAGAGGCCGTAGGTCAAGGCTCACAGCCTTGATCTCTGGCTTGAGCTCCCCAAAGAGCATCAGTTTCAACACGATATCCCGGTGGCTTCCAAGAGGCCCCCAAAGACTCACCACTTCATCTCACGGTCCCTGCTCTTCAATTTGCCTCACATCTACCTGACCCTGGGTTTCTCCCTCACCCCTGCTCTGGGGTTAAGATCCAAGCACCCAACAGCTCAGGCCTGATGTAGATGGGCTGGGATGGGACTGGAGCTTCCTCACTGAGTGACCCTGGGCAAGTCATGACCTGTGCCTATGTCTGTTTCCTCACCTATAAAGTGGGGGTGATACTGTGCCTGCCTGCTTGGTGCTGTGATGAGGAAGATTCAGTAATGCATGCTAAAGTGCACTACAGCAGGCACAGAGCCCAGAGTGCAGCAAGTGCTAACAGATGGCGCCCACTACTATTACTACTATTATTATTTATTCCTTCTCATTCAAGGTCTGGGCCTAGGTCCTGTCCTCTGCTCCCACCTCAGTGCCCATTCATGGAAATGTTGGATCCTAGGACTAGAAGGGGTCATTCATGGAAATGTTGGATCCTAGGACTAGAAGGGGTCTCAGAAATCACTCAGCTTAGCCCCTTCACTTAAAGATGGGGAAACTGAGGCTCAGATTGGGTCAGACCTGGGACTCACCAGTGGTGTCCTACATTCCCACCTTGGGGCCATTCCCTGTCCCTGTCCTATTGTGCATCCCTTAAGCAAATTCCTGTAGCAAGGAGACTCTGGCCTTCTCTGAGTACACTGCTCCTCCCTGCCCCTCCGTGCCTCAGTGCTCTATCACTTTCCCTGCTCTCCTCCCTCTGTCGCAGTCCTCCCAGACCCCCTCCTCCCAGAAGCCTCGGCTCTTGGCCCCAGTAGTTGAAGAACTAGGACTAAGTTTGTTTCCCTTAACTCTTCTTCTTGTTTCTGACTTGCTTTTTCCTCAAAGGACTTTGAACTCCTCCTACTAAGTTTTACCTGTTTTGTACTTGATGATGGGCTTTCTATAACTTTTTCCCCCCTCATTCTTTTCTGTTCTGATCCCCATGGTGACTTCTGCATGTGAAAGCTTCACCTTTCTCTAACATTTTGCTTTTTAAAGATTTTTATTTATTTGAGAGAGAGCAGAGAGGACAAGTAGGAAGGGCAGGGACAGATGGGCAGAGGGAGAAGCAGACTCTTTGCTGAGCAGGGAGCCCCATGCAGGGCTTGATCCCGGGACCCCAGGATCATGATCTGATGACCTAAGCCAAAAGCTGAACCTTAATGGACTTTCTCTAACATTTTAATTGTTGCTTTCTGGGTGCATGCATCTCATTTGTTCATATTTTCATTAACTCTTCCAAGTCTTAAAGCAACAGGATAGGGCTGAATGGTGGAATTTCAGGCAGGGCGATGGCACAGGTCTATCTCCCTTTGACTTCTGGACATCCTCCCTGGTCTTGGAGCTCACCACAGCGATCAATTACAGGGGCATCCTAGAGCGGGGTCTGGCCTTCTGGGAAGTACCTTGCTAGTACAAATGGTGGGTTCACTAGGGGCAGGGTTCTCCTAACCTGAAGAGGAGGGTTCCCTGGCCTGTTTCCCGTGTGGAAGTGGAACTCATCTGATGATGTGGCTCCTGTGGGCGGGGCCAGTCACTCTAGAGAGACTCTCCTTATCCTTTACCAAAGGATGAAGCTCACCAGTGATCAGGACTTAACTGTGGGGGGCTTATGGAGTGGTTCACCAAATGGCGGGGCTCTCCGGAGTCAACTCGTCAAATGAAGGGGTCAACCTAAGGACGTGGATCTCGGGAAGGAAGCTAACTAAAGTCGAGTTTACCTAGGGGGCCTGGATCTTTGCGAGCCCGGGTTCACCCGGATCTGAGGCTGTAGGGCAGGATTCATCTATGGGGCGGGGCTTCCCTAGGGGGCCATAGGGAAGGAAAGTGCGGTTCCCAGGGGTGGGACACACCTGCGAGGAGCTCGTCTAGGGACTAGCCTTGCTAGTGAGCGGAGGCTGAGAGCGAAGGAGGCTTTCCCAGGGGAGAGCTCACGCGCAGGGGGACGGGGAGGTGTCCAACCGGGCAGGTTAGCCTGTGGGCGGGACTCCCAGCAGGCCAGGACCTCGGAGACCTCCTGGGACTGGACTCAGACTTCGGAGCGGCTCTTCCAGAGGCGGAGCTCCAGGGGGTAGGTAGGGCTAGCCTGTGAGCCGGCGCCCAGCAGGCGGGACTTCGGAGCCCTCCCGGGACCTGACTCTGACTTGGGAGCGGAGCTCCGGCGGCGGGGGCGTGGGTAGGTTAGTCTGCGGGCGGGACTCCCAGGAGGCGGGACTTAGGAACCTAGGAGCCCTCCCGGGGGCGGAGCTCCGGGGGACGCAGGTTAGTCTGCGGGCGGGACCCCCAGGAGGCGGGACTTAGGAACCTAGGAGCCCTCCCGGGGGCGGAGCTCCGGGGGACGCAGGTTAGTCTGCGGGCGGGACCCCCCAGGAGGCGGGACTTAGGAACCTAGGAGCCCTCCCGGGGGCGGAGCTCCGGGGGACGCAGGTTAGTCTGCGGGCGGGACTCCCAGGAGGCGGGACTTAGGAACCTAGGAGCCCTCCCGGGGGCGGAGCTCCGGGGGACGCAGGTTAGTCTGCGGGCGGGACTCCCAGGAGGCGGGACTTAGGAACCTAGGAGCCCTCCCGGGGGCGGAGCTCCGGGGGACGCAGGTTAGTCTGCGGGCGGGACTCCCAGGAGGCGGGACTTCGGAGCCCTCCCGGGACGGGACTCTGACAGCGGAGCTGCGCTCCCGGGGGCGGAGCTCCAGGGGGCAGGGCTAGCCTGTGGGCGGGGCTCTAGGAAGTGGGGGCGCGTGCTCACCTGCGGGGATTACTCTGCTCTCCCAGCGACTGCTGCGTGGCCCTCAGGTAGCTCTGGCGCCGTGCCGCCGTCTTGGGTGAGGGCTTGGGGCTGCCGCCGGACTCATCGCTGTCCTCGTCGCCCATGGCCTTGATGTAGCTGCCGCTGCGCATGCGCCTGCACGGGATGGGGCCCTCGGCCGCCGCGTCCGCCTCGCGCGGGGACAGCAGCGCGGTGCTCCACTCGCCGCCGCCGCCGGGCACCTGAGGATGGGCGGACAGACCTCAGCGAGGGTGGGGAGGGGTGGCGGGCGGCGCTCACTCTCAGCGCGCCGCCAGCAGCCCACCTAGGGGATGGTGCTCCGGACCCCGAAGCTCCCCCGCTCCCCACCTCGGAGGGTTTGGGCCTTCCCTGCTGGGTTCTGCCATTGAAGTCACACAGCCCCAGGAAGGATACTTGGGTTCCAGGGACGGCTCTGCTACAGCTTCACTGTGTGGCCTTAAGCAAATCCTTGCCTCTCCTCAGATTTCTCGATGGATCCCAAGCTGAGTGTGCCCCAGCAACACAGCCCAGGCTGTAAGATCACAACGGCGTCCACTGCAGCTCCTTTTCTGAGCACCCCCGTGTTCCCGTCACTTCACCCTGCTGTGTTAGATGATGGCTTATGATCCCACTACACAGATGAGACCATCAGGCCAGACAGGTCCTCAGGCCTGGCACCAAGATCCTGTCCTAGGATGGGGGTGGGGGCAGAGAGGGCTGGTCGGAGGACACCTGCACATCAGTAGAGGGGTAGGGTCCTTGGAGTCAATCCATTCCTATGTCCCTTACTAGTGGGTAAGCCAAGGCAGAGCGTGCAGAGAGGCTGGTGGGTGTCTGGCAGCCAGTCGGTGACCTGGAAAAAGGGCTGCTTTCTCATCAGACATGTATACAGAGTGGACATTCACCTCATGACGAAAGATTACACATCTTAGCACTTACAAGGTATCTCAGTCCAAGCACAGAGTGAACACACCTTGCCACATACACACATTTCAGAGAGCAATTGTACCTTTCCATACACACCCATCTCACCAAGGACATACCCCACAGCAGCCACTTCATCTCATGCATGCTCCTCAACAAATATACCGTGTGAACACAGAGCATCCTCACAAACCACACCCCTCCTCACAAACACAGCAGCAGCCACTGTACTGCGGACACACTGCAGCACATCTCCACCGCACTGTCTTTGCCTCAACACAGAGTGCACACCCTCGCTAGGTTCTACACACTTCACCACAGATGCCCAGGTGACACACATTTCTCGGCGTACACAGCATTGCCATTCTTTACCACAGGCAAAATGCACACTCCCAACATCACCACACCTACACAGATCCACACCCTTCCAAGTGCCCATACTGCCAGTGGCCAATTCTCAGCTGAGGGATGGTTCCTATCTGGGACTCCCCTCCTCCACCCCAGGACTCCAACCCCCCTCCCACCCCCGAGCCAACTGCTCAGCCAGTCACTAGGGCCTGCGCATTCTACCTCCCAGACCATTTGCTTTCCATCTCCTTATCTCCACCTGTCCCTTGGGGAACATGGCCTTTGATAGTCCTGCTTAAAACCTGTTGCATCCCCAGCATCGCCCCTGACCCACCTCCCATGACCCAATCTGGCAACATAAGCCTCAGGGCCTGCAGGGCCACCCTTTCATGGTGTTCCTGAAGCATTTTCACATGATCAGACCAAACCACACCATTTTGAGAGAGAGCCAGGTCACACACCACCCTCTCTGATGTTTCTAAACTAAGGAAGTGGATCGAGAGCCACAAAAGCCTTAAATATATAAAATACTGCCTAGATTTCCATTTTTCTCCTATTGAAAAAAATAGCTTTTCCCCCCATAGTCTCACTGTCTTTGGAATTTTTATAACTCGGGGCTTTGTCAGACTTTGATGTGCATCTGGTTCAAAATGTATCTAATGTGCTTCCAAAGGCTGGCGAGGCCTGTGCTGGCACACCCCCTAGGATGAAGTGCTCACTACCTACAGAAGCAGCCCCTTCCACCTCGGTGGGTACTGAAATCTGCTTCCTGTAACTTCCACCCACAGCTTGGGTTCTGCCCCCAGGGAGTGCACCCAGTTCATAGCCACTGGCTTTGCTCTTGAAGACCCCCAGGGGGATGTGCAGCAACAGAGATGTCTTCTGAGCCACTTTCCAGGAACCTAGCTTTGGTGCATATTAAGTGCCTCAATAAACATTAACACTTGAAAGAAGAGAGCTAGTCCTCTAAGCTGGGTTAGGGCCTCCTGCAGCCCTCTTGCTGACCTCCATCACACTCGGCTCACACTGATATGACTATCTGTTCATGCAACTTTCTCTCCCAGCATCCTGATAATTGGGGCTCTGTCTTATTTATTTCTCACTCTGTTCACTTAAATGTCCATCTGTTCCTCTACCCCTTTCTCTTCTCACATTTCCTGAGCCCTTCCTCTCTGCCAGACCCTGTCCTAGGCCTTCGGGACATGCAGCTGCATCACATGTGGTCCCTGTCTTCAAGGAGCCTCTGGTCTGGTGGGGGTGGCAGGCACGAGGCTGGCAATTAGAATGCCATGCAATTGGTCTTCTGAGGAGGGTGGATGGCACAGGTTCCAGATTTGTCCTCTAGAGGGCAGGTGTATGTTTTAGTTCCTACTCTGGGCTGGGCTCGGAAGAACCCTAATCAATGTCTGCTGAAAGCACGACCAGTGGAAAGAATCCCCTATTAGCAGGTACCACCAGACACCATTTCACAGGTGTTTACTCATGGAGGCCCAGAGTGAAGCGACTTTTCACACAAGTCTGTGGTACAGCTGGGTTTTCAGAACTGGTGCCTTCCCCACATTCCTCACCCCACCCTTAATCCTAACAGGGACCCACCTGCAGGTAATGGTAGGCTAGACCCTGGTGGCAAGATTTGGATTTTAGCAGGCTCTTATCCAAGGTGGCTGAGGTCTTCTGGCACACCTCATGGGCGTGGCTGAGGGTCAGAGTAGACCAGGAGCCCCGCTTGACATAGTTGGTGTCGGTGCCCACCCCAAGGCTGGGGCAGGCGGCTGGGGGTGCAGGTGGGGGGGGTGGGGCGGTCAGCTCAGCGGTGTTGCTTTTGGCTGCTTTGAGCATGTGCCCGCTGATGGTGTTGTAGGCGTGCATGAAGTAGCGTGGCTGGCTGCGTTCCGCCTGTCGGCCTAGTGTCATCAGGCCGGAGGCTGGGCCACTGCTGCGGAAGGCGCCACCCTCGCCGTCCAAGTTGTCATCAGAGCTCCACCAGCCTGAGATGTTGGAGCGGCTACGCCGTTTGGGTTCCCCAGCCTTGGCCCGTTCCTTGCTCTTGGCCCTCCGGCCCTTGCCGTCCTCCAGGCCACCTTTCTTGCTGCCATTGCCACTGACCTTGCCTGCTGTGCCCTCCAGTGAGGGTGCCTTGGTGAAGAAGAGCCGTTGGACGGAGTGGACCAGGTGGCGGATGCGGCCAGGACTCTCACCACGGGCCTTGGCCTCACCACGAGGGAACTGGAGTGTGCTAAAGCCGTCGCGGTGGATGGGCAGTTGCTTCTCAAATTGGTCCAGGAGGTTGGCAGGCAGCCGGTTGATCTTGGTGGCCTGGGCATGGCTGGGGAAGGGGCTCTCCTCTGGCACCTCAAAGTGGGAGTTATAGTGGATGCGGGGAAAGGTGCTGCTTGGAGGCGGCAGTTGGTTGTTGAGTGGGAAGAGACCATCCCCAGGCAGAGCGTTCTGGCCAGGGAAGCGAGCCTCGCGGGCAAAGGCCTCTGTGGGCGATAGCAGGTAGGGGTTGCGGTCGGGCCCTGCGAACAGGGGTTCATGTGGTGGGTCCAGGCTGTCAGAGAGGTGGCGAGGGCGGCTGTCACCGAGGCCTTTCATGATCCCAGCCCTCAGGGCAGGGGCTGTTGCCTTAGTGGGGTGCCCAGGTTGCCTCTCCTGGGCAGCAGCTATCCTGGGGAGAGAAAACAGAGAGGGATTAGCTGAATTCAGAAGGGACAAGGTGCTGAGAATGTCACCCAGACCCCCACAGATCTCTGGGTTGGGAGGATTTCTGTAGACTTCTGGCCTACCCTTAACACTGTAGGGTGGAGGACAAGAATACAAATGGAGGCCCACAGACCAGCACCATAGCTGAGGCTGGCAAACTGTTAAACAGCTCCTACCTTGATGAATATATCTTCATAATAACCTGGAAAGCCAAGTTCAAACTCACACTTCTTGGTCTCCTCCAAATTCCATGACTGAATGTAGTGGAGGGGGAGCAGCTCACCCTCTGTTTTCCTCCTGTGTCTGACTATGTCCCTTGCTACAAGGAACCACACACCCACATGTACCCCAAGTTCACTCCATATACCATCAGGCCTAGGGATGGTCCCACTGGCAGTGTAGGTCACCCATGAGAAGATCCTGTACTGGTCCTGGAACCAGGCCTGGGGCCATTTGGGTACGGAATTCCTGGGTGCTCAGTATCCAGAGTATGGCTCTGGGTGAGCATGTCCTCTTGTCCCCTGAACACTTTTGCTTATGTATGATTCAACATGGTTGAAAGAGGTCCAGCGGGGCAGCCCCGGTGGCGCAGCAGTTTAGTGCCACCTGCAGCCCAGGGCGTGATCCTGGGGACCTGGGATCGAGTCCCACGTCTGGCTTCCTGTATGGAGCCTGCTTCTCCCTCTGCCTGTGTCTCTGCCCCTCTCTCTCTGTCTCTATGAATAAATAAAATCTTAAAAAGAAAGAAAGAAAAGAAAGAAAGAAAGAAAGAAAGAAAGAAAGAAAGAAAGAAAGAAAGAAAGAAAAGAAAGAAAGAAAGCCAGCGAAGCCTTCTAAAGAGTAAGGCCCAGGATAGGGCCCATCTCACCTGGGTCTGAGGACAGTACTATCCAACTCTGACTTTAGCAGAGGAATCCTACATCAAATATAGAGCCTCTATAAAAACATGCTCTGTCCCTCAATAGATGTCTATGGAGTGTGACTTCTGGGATAGGCGCTGGGGGCTGTAAACATCAGAGAAGCCAATAAGCCCATTAGCACATCATTTCTGACTGGAAGAAATCAATGGTGGTCAGTCTGGAACCAGAGTTCTGAGTGAGTCAGTAACAAGAGCACATCCTCAGGACTGGGTGAACAGGACAAGGCCTTGGGTGGGGGTGGCACTGAGGTGGAACGACTGCGATTCAGTTTCCTCATCTGTAAAATAGGGCAGCTGGATTGTTTGGATCTTCTATCCAGAACCATGCTGGAAATACCAATCTCAAACTTTGGCAACTACCTTTCCTTTCCATGCCTCAGTCTTCTCATCTGTACCATGGAGCAGAGGGGAGGTTAGCGAGGTATCTAAGCCCTGGCCCAATCACCAGCTCTACTCAGAGGAGTCCCACGGCTTGCTATGGACTGTGTGCCTGGCATGCTGAGGATCTGAAAGCAATCAGTGTGGCTGGAACAGAGCAAGGGAGGACCAGGGCAGTTGGGGTAGAGATCTTGGAGAGGTGGGCCAGGTCAGAGTGGACAGGCTCTGGCTGAAGCTAAGTGTGGTGGGCAGATCGATGGCTCCCAAAGTTGCCCATGTCCCAATCCCCCAAACCTCTGATTATGTTTCTTTACATGTTAAAAGGGTCTTTGCAGATATGATTAAGGATCAAGATGGGGAGATTATCCTGGATTATCTGGAGGGCTATGACCTAATCATATGAGTCTTTTTAAGAGGAGGGCATGAAGATATGATAGAAGCAGAGGTCAGAGGGATGTGGGATCATTAGCCAAGGAATATGGGCAGGCGTTAGAAGCTAGAAGAGGCAAGGAGTCAGATTCTCCTGTAGAGCCTCCAGAAGGCATGCAGTTCTGAGACCCATTTAATCAATCAATCAATCAATTAATTATTTTATTTATTTGAGAGAGTGAGCGAGAGAGCACGAGCAGGGAGAGGAGCAGAGGGGGAGGGAGAAGCAGACTACCTGCTGAGCAGGGAGCCCAGTCCTGGGTCTCTGGGATCATGACCTGATCCGAAGGCCGACACTTACTTAACCAACTGAGCCACCCAGGTATCCCCTGAGACCCATTTTAGACTTATGACCTCTAGAACTATAAAATAAATCTGTGTTATTGTAAGCCACTAAATTCTGAAAATTTGCTACAGCAGTCATAGGAAACGAATACACCAAATGGGTTCTGGTATCTAAGACTCCCTTATTCCTCAGAGCAGCTCTTAAGGCAAATTCCAGAGCCCACCAAATACTTCGTGGAAAACACTGGCCTAGGTGAAACCCTCATCCTACAGGTGGGGGAAACTGAGGCCCCTAGAAGGCAATGACTTCCCCAAGATCACACAGTGGGTCCAGTGGCTGGGGCAGTGAGGGATCCTCAGTTCTTCCTACTCCTCTGCATAGCTGCCTTGCAACTGTCACCAGGAGCTGGTGGCACCTTAAGGTCCCTTAAGGATCTGAGGATTATTTCCTTGGACCTAGCCATTTCATGACTTACTATGCCCTAAGCCTTCCTAAGCCCCAAGACTTCTGCAGGCGCTCAGGTCTCACCCTTCCTGCCAGAGACCCTCCTTGCCTCTAAGAGCCTGATGGACCCCATCCTGGAGGCCAGAGCACTGTCATGACAGTCCTTGTGGTTGAGTAGCCTCTTGGAAGCATCTCTGCTTCCACCAGGTGGCTTGTGAGAGCATTCATCCCCAGGCTGGAGAGGAAACCCACTGAAATCTATTTATATTACACCATATCCTCATAACAGCTTCATGAGGTAGGGGACCATGATCTTCATTTTACAGACGGGGAAACCAAGGCTGGGAAGGGTCATTCTAGCCAAGGCAAAACAGGTAACTTTGATGCCAGGCACCCCATCAGTGTTCCAGAAAATCAAGGACATGCCTCCACTCCAGCCAGCAGAAGCTTCCTCTGGGCAAACCTCTTCTTGAAGACAATTTCAGGCAAAACCACCCCCATATCCTTTCTTGGCTTCCTTACATCCCCTGAGGGCCACAGTGATCCCTGGGCTCAGGGGCCAGCCTCCTTGGCTCTCTAGCTGGAGAACTGTGTGCGCAGCAATATGTCCTTGATGCCCACTCAAGTAAGGCCAGATATTTGCAAATGCAGCCCTGCTGGCTCACTGGCTTGGCAGGGGCCTGATGCCCCAGAAATGCTGGAGGTGGAGAGGACTGGTCACCAGGCTTAGAAGACAGTTGGCGGTGGCTGCCCCAGAAGTGCACGGCACACCTAGCTCTCTCAGCCCAGGAGGCACCTTCTTCAGCCTTCCCAGGGAGAAGCTGGCTTCAATTTCACATCATAGGTACTCCTGATCCCAGGAATCCAGAGTTTCCCCAACATGTGAGCCTGGGACATTGGCTGCCTCCCTAAGCCTCACACTGTGTTTGTCAAATGGTGCCAAGAGGAAGAAGTGAGGGAAAGGGTGGGCAAGTGCTTGGTGAATTGTGAAGTGCTGGCACATGCTCATTCCCTGGGGGACAAAGCCTGGCCCAAGACCTGGTGGTGGTCTTGACTGATGATGCCCCGGGTGGTAGGGGGAGTTGGGTCTCTGTCCTAGAGGTGCCACTGGGATTACAGGATGGCTGCTACCATCAGGGAGTCCTCCAGAGACCAGCTAAACACTTTGATGACCACAAGTACCTCTCAACTTCTTTCCTTCCTGTGACGGGGGGCTCATTGTTAAAAGTCCCTTTTTCTGACTTCTGGGACTCTCACACCCATCTTTCTCCTCCCTTTAAATGCCAGTGCCTTCCAGGGCTCTGAGCAGACACACAGTGTTCCCATATCAGTAAAATGCTTCAGTGTCCCAGTGGGGCTCCTGCCAGACACCTGGGCATCTCCTTGAATTTTTCCCTCTTCTGTGCGTCCTTCCACTAATAACAATCCTCATCATGTCTGGAAAATGATTCTACCCCAGTCTTACTTCCTATGGTCTAGGTGGTGCCAGCCCTATCCCAGAACCCCAGGAGTGGACACATGACCCAGGTCTGGCCAATCAGAGCCCTACATCCTTGAGTACTGATTGGCTCAGAGATAGAAACCCTTCCTAGCCAATGAGAGTTGGCCCTGGGATTAAGGGGAGACTGTTGGGAAAGTGGTGCCTCACTTTCTGTTAGGGCTGCTGTGCTTGGCAGAGGGTCAGCCTGGAGTCCTTTGTCAAGATCTTGCCTGAGGTGTCAGATATGAGACCTCAAGTTGAGACTTTTTGCTTCAGTTTGAGCTGGGTTTCTGTGTCATTCAACAAGTGCCTGACTGATACTGGCCTCATGCCCAGTTGGTCACTCCAGTGGTGGCTGTGGGTGCCCGCCCATACTCCTGTGGCCTCATCACCATGGTGCCCAACAGACTGACTTCAAACTCTCAGCATCTGCATCCCTGTAGGAGAAGGGGGAGCTTTCTCTAGCAGCTGGAACCTGCTTTGCTCACGTGTGGCTGGCAGGATTACCAGAGACTTCACAACCCCTCCTCTGCCCACAAACCAGCTACAGCTCTCAGCCAGTGACTGTTGGAGAGTTGGTGTATAAATACCCCAGCTACTCCACCCTTCAGGGGGGACCGAAGGGCTCTACACTGCCTCCTGGAGCTGCCCAGGGGGAAGGAGTTCCAGCCATCCTTGCTTGATAACACTCCCTTCATTGGCTACCTCCCCTTCCCTGACTTACCTCTCCTCTCCTCCACTGTGCTGCCTGTTCCCAAATGAAGTACTTGCACTTGAATCTTTGTCTTGGGCACGCTTCTGGGAAACCCCAGCTATGACCATCACTGGGTCATAGTGATTCTGCCTCAGTTAGGTCTCCTGGTGCCATTTGCTCTCTCTATCCTCTGCCTCTGTCACTCCCACCGCTCACCTGGACAGCTGTATCGCCTTCACCCTGGTCTCTCTGTGTCCACTCTAAGACCCCTGTGGGTTCCAAACTGCAGCTGGAGAGTGACACTGCTAAATGCCAAAGCGCTAGTGTTCTTCCTCTTCAGCGGCTCCCCTTGGCTCTTGGGATGAATGCTTGACTCCTGAGCCTGGCATTCAAGGCCACTGGAGAGCTAGTCTCTGTGAACTTCTAACCGTCAGCTTCAGCCACATGGCTTGCTAGAGCTAAAGAATGTCAGCCTGGGAAAAGGACAGGATAAGGCCTCACAGCAAGGCCACTCCAGGCCCATTACCTGGGTCTCTTGATTATACCCAGGCCCCAGCTCACCAGCCCACCCAAAACAGAAGGTCTGCAAAGGAAGGGTCCAGGATTGCCAGGTGAGGAGCAGAGGGTGAGGAGAGTGGGACAGCATGAAGAGGTACCTCAGCAGAGCAGAGCTCCAGAAGGCCCAGCATGTCTAGTGTTTGCCAATTTCATCCCCATCCTTCACTCCTCTTGCCAACCAAACTCATTGCCTTCCTGGATTTTCTTCATAGTTCTCAACAATCTTGGAAACTCACATGTTCCTTGCTTGCTAGTTTATTGTTCATTGTCCCCTGGGTCTGTCCTGACCAATATGGTAGCCACTAGCCACATGGGCTGTAGACCACTTGAAATGCAGCTAGTGCAACTGAGGAGCTGCCTTTTAAATTTTAATTAAATTTAAACATCACATGTGGCAAGTGGCTACCATATTGGATAGTACAGTTCTAGAACTTCAAATGCAACTCCAGGAAGAAGCATCCTTCAGCTCCCCCTCCTGAAAGCTGGGGTCTAAGGTACTCTCTTCTAACATCTTATTCACACTTTTTGGTTTGGTTTTATTTTTCTCATTTTTTATATTCTAATAAATGTGTCACTGGAAAGGCTATACGTTTCCCCCTGAGTACCTATTTGGCTACATCTCATAGATTTTATTTCTCTGCAGGTTTTTTTTCCTCCTCGTTTTAAGAAAATTGAGGTGAAAAGCACATAACATAGCAGTAGCCATTTTAAGGTGTGTAATTCAGCAACATTCCATACATTCACAATGCTGTGTAACCACTACTTCCATTTAATTCCAAAATAGGGGGATCCCTGGGTGGCTCAGCGGTTTGGCGCCTGCCTTTGGCCCAGGGCGCGATCTTGGAGTCCCGGGATCGAGTCCCGGGATCGAGTCCCACGTCAGGTTCCCCACATGGACCTGCTTCTCCCTCCTCCTGTGTCTCTGCCTCTCTCTCTCTCTCTCTATGTCTATCATAAATAAATAAATCTTTAAAAAAAATTCCAAAATAGTTTCTTACCTCCAAAGAAAACCCAGTACCCAGTGAGCAATCACTCCCTGTTCCCTCCTCCTCCCGGCCCCTCGCAACCACCAATCTGCTTTCTGTCTCTGGATTTACCTATTTCCTATGTGTTTATTTTAATTGTGGTAAAATGTACATAACATAAAAATTTGCCATTTCAGCCACTTTTAAGGGTACAGTTCATTGGCATTAATTACATTCGCAACGTTGTGCAACTACCACCATTATCTACATCCTAAACTCTTCACCCCAAACAGAAACTCTATAACCATTAAATGTAATGACTTCTTATTCTCTCCTCTCCTCCAGCCCCTGGTAATGTCTGATCCACACTCTGTCTCTATGAATTTGCCTATTTTAGATATTTCATATAAATGGATCACACATTTATACATACATACATACATACAAGCCTCTGTATCTGGCTTATTTCATTTAGCCTAATGTTTTCAATGTTCATCCGGATTGTGTGGCATGTACCAGAACTTCATTCCTCCTCATGGCTGGATAATATTCCATCGTATGTAGAGACCACAGTTTTTTTTGTCCATTCATTTGTTGATGGACATTTGGGTTGTTGCCATCTTTTGGCTATTGTGAATAATGTTGCAATCAAGAAACATTGGCACACCAAGTATCTGTTTAAGTCCCTGCTTTCAATTCTTTTGGGTATATACCTAAGAATATAATTGCTGGGTCATATGGTAATTCTGTTTAACTTTTTGAGGAGCTGCCAAACTGTTTCCTACAGTGGTCCCACCATCTTACATTCCCACCAGCAATATATAGGGTCCGATTTCTCTACCTCTTCACCAACACTTGTTGTTTTGCTTTTTTGTTTTTTTTTTTTTAAATTATACCCATGTTAGTAGGTATGAGCTGGTATCTTATTGTGGTCTTGATTTGCATTTCCCCGATGACTAATGATGTTGAGCATCTTTTCATGTGCTTATTGGCAATTTGCGTATCTTCTTTGGAGAAATGTCTATTTAAGACTTTCACTCGTTTTAAAATTGGATGATTTGTCATTTTTTGTGGTTGAGTTGTAGGAGTTCTTTATATATTCTGGATATTAAACCCTTAAAATATGATTTGCAATAGTTTTCTCCCATTCTATCCTTATAGGCTTTTTTTTAAAAGATTGAGTTTATTTATTTGAGAGAGAGAGAGTGAGAGCACAAGCAGGGAGGAGAGGGAGGAGCAGGCTCCCCAGGAGCAGGGAGCCTGGTGCGGGGCTTGATTCCAGGACCCTGGGATCATGACCTAGCCAAAGGCAGACACTCAACTGACTGAGCCACCCAGGTGCTCTAGGTTTTAAATAGACAGTGTTTTTCAGCTTTTCCTGGACTGGCCACTTGCTCTTTCCTTCCTCATTAGGACCAATGGCCTCCCTGCAGCATCCCCTGGTGTGTCAGCTCCACAAAGGGCATGAGTCCACGTTCCCATAACCTTCTTGTGGGTAACGGCTGGTTCTTCTCATCTGGGAGCCAGAGGAATGAGAAAAGATCTGGAGATGCACATGTAGTTGATGCTCTGGTGGCTGCTCAGGTCTCCCTTTAGGATTGAGGCACTCATGTCTCCAGCTGCCAAACTCTGGCTGCTTATGGTTCATACTGGGTACCCACTAGGGCTTGCTCTCAGCCAAAGGGAGATGCCTCACCCACGGTTACACTCCTTCTGGGAACAGCCAGCAGCCAGTAACTGGTTGATGTACAGACACCAGAGCCCAAAGCTTGGCCCCTTGCCCAATTCAGAACAACCCTAAATGGCCATCTGAGCCCCAGAGCTGCCCATGGGATCAGCAAAGGCCTTTGTTGTAACTGCATCTCCATTCAAGTCCTCCCTCCGCCAGATCCTGTGCCCTCACCAGTCACAGGTATTCCCAGGAGACTCCCCATGCATACCTCAGCGTCTGTTTCCTGGGGAACCTGACCCTAAGACAGGACATAACTGGATTCTACTTCTTTCCCTCCTTACTGAGGGACATTCAGCAATTTAACCACTCCTTTTAGTCTTCTATTTCCTCTTCTACAACATGGGGATGAGGATCCTTACTTTTCAAAATTATGATAGGGATTAACTGTGATATCATATGGAAAACACATCTAGTGGTTAGGGCTCAATAAACATCAGTGACATCCCCCTCCCCCGCTCACTGTGCTTCCTGGGGACAGGCCAACACTTCTGGGGTAGGGATGCTGCATAGCATCGTGGAAAGTACGTGCAACTGCACCTGGATTCTAATCCTGGTTGTGCTCTTGGCAAAACCTCCAACTGGTCACTCTGGGCCTGCCTCAGTTTCCACCTCTAGGCAGGGGGCAGGGGTTGAGTGAGGGTTTTCTGGGCAACTGGTCACACGGAGTTCCCTCTGCACACTCTTGGTCAGAGTTCCTGGGACACTGGGTACCAGTCCATCAGCCACCCAACGCCTAGCAGTGGCAGGAGCCTCACCTTGGGGAGGTCTTAAAATAGGCAGGTCTGGGCCTTGCAGGGGAAGCAGCTGGCTGCCTCACACTGCCTTTGTCTCTGAGCTATACTTAGGCCCATCCGGGTGCCCATAATTATCTCTCATTAATATAAGCCTCATTGCCCTCACGGAAACATGGAGGAAGTAGCGGAGCTGCTGCCTCCCTGGGAACCCTCCCTGCTCTGCGGTGCAACTGTATCTGCTGTCACTACTCTCATCTGCACAGAGTGGGGCCTCCCTGCCCTGCCCCCGCTCATTCTGGAGCCAGACTTGGCCTGTGAGCTAATTAGGGACAAGGCCAGGAATGAAACCCAGCATGGCTCTTCCTGATGCAAAAGTCACCTGATTGCATCTTTCCCCTAATCTAGAACCTTCTGTGGATCCTCTTCCCTCCTCAGTTCAAGCTCCTTGGTGAGGCAGTCAAGACCCTTGCTGATGTAACCCTAAGCCCCTTTTTTGATATTACTTCCCCTCTTGACAGCTGCTCCTTTTAACCACTCCAGATCCCTTACTATTTCTTGCTTATATCTTCTGTATTTGGTTTTGTCTAAGGTTATGTTGACAGAGATAGAGAGTCTAAATGAAGGGAGAGGATAGTCTTCATCAGTGCTGAACCCTGTTAAGATAGAGACAGAGAACTAGAGCAGGGCACGGGAGGGTGAGCCAAGGGATGAACGGCAGGAAATGATGTGAGTGGAATGGCAGGACATTGTGGGGATGTGCACAGCAGTCCACAGATGACACCACTACTGCCGTAGGCCTCTGCAGGGCAGGAGTGTGGAAGGGGAAGAATGGGCTCTATGGAGCCTCCAGGGCCTTGGCGCTGCTTGGGGCAGGGGTGGAGGTGGAGGTGGAGGCAGGCTGTGCTACACTGTGACTTCATCTCTGGGTACCCCTCCCATTCCCCTCCTACGTTCCTTGCCACACCTGGGCTCTCTCTTGCTGGCTTCTCCTCCTCTGACCTCTAAGTGCTAGAGAAATTGAGTCCTCTTTGCTTCTCTTTACCTTCTCTCTCCTGCTGATCTCATCCAGACTCGAAGCTTTAAACCCCACCTATATCTAAGAATCCTAAATTTACATCCTCTGCCCAATCTCTCTCAAACACCAGACACCCATCTCTGCCTCCCTGACATCTCGCCCTGGATGTCTGACAGGTCCAAAATCGAATGCCTGATCTCCCACCCACCCCAAACTGTTCCTCCCACAGTCTACCCTAATTCTGCTCCTCACAACGCCACCCTCCTGCTCACTCAGGTCAGAAAGCTCAGGATCATCCTCGACTCCTCTTTCTCTCATCTCCAGATCCCATCAAACAGCAAAGCCTTCAAAACAACTCCACCTTCAAGATACCCCAGAATCCCACCACTTCTCATCATCCTCATAGCCCTGCCCAGGGCCAGGCCCCCATAGTTTCTCGTCCAGACAAGACTCCCATGGCCCTTAGACCCAAAATCAATCTCCTTACTCATCTTGTTTCTTCTTGCTTTTCTGATCTCATTTCCTGCCCCCACCCCCTTGGGCCTCCATTCTGTTCCTTGAACACAGGTCATTAACTCCCATCTTGGGGCTCTCACTCTTCCCGTGGGTCTGACTGAAATGCTATGTCTCCCCTTTGGACCACACGATTACTTCTTTGCTTCATCCAGTCTCCACGCACAGGCTACCTCTGCAGAGAGGCTGGCCCTGGCCACCGTCAGGAGCAGCGCCTCACCTGCTAGCCCTCTGCCGCACTGCCCCGGTTTAGGTCTGACAGAACTTGGAACGGCAGGTATGGTGTCTGCCTCTGTCACACTGCTGTGTCCCCAGCACCCAGCATGGGGGCAGGACGCAGGAGAGGCTCCGGCAGCTTTTGCTAAGTCAAAGACCTGCAGAAGGTCTTGGGGGATGCCTAGAAATGATGAAGACTGTGAGGCAACTACAGCATGGCGTGTTTTTAGCTTCAGCTAGTCACAGTGATCATTTATGGAGTGCATACTGTATACTAGGTGCTTCCCATATGTGAACTCACTTAACCCTCACTGCATCTCTTCCTGGTGGGGATGAGGAGTTCCCTGTGCCACTCAGGCTCCAAATGCACCCCAGTGGTCCCCATCTCCTGGTATTCATGTTCCTATATATGCAACCCCCTTCCCCCACTACTCTCCTGCCGCAACACGAGCCAGCACTAACTTCAGAGCCAGGTAATGAGCCTTGCAATCGGATCTGAAGTCCCAGTGATGACTCTGGATGGCAGCAGCCCCTGTTGGCAACTTGATTGGAACCTCAAGGAGACCCAGGGCCAGAACCACCAACTAAGGCTGCTCCTGGGTTCCTGACTCTCAGAAACTATGTGAGATAATACATGTTTATGGTTTTAAGCTGCCACCAAGTTTTGATATAATTTGTTATACAGAAATAGTTGATATACCCATGAGAACAAATGGCTAGAGGCTATTGCTCTGGGCCTCTCAGCTGGGGCGGGGGGGTTGGGGGTGCTGGCGGGAATCAATCTGACTCCTGAAGCCACATTCCATGGCTTTGCCCACAAGGCGGAGGTTCCAGGATCCTTTTCATCTATGACAGCTCCGTTATCCTGATGAATTCAAGGTCCAAATTGCTTCCAGCCTAAGTCTGTGTCCATAGCAACTGTTTGAAAAGCGTAACATTCAATCAACTGGTTGTTTGGTCAACAAGATAGCAGGCCATGGCTCCAGCAGATACCCTGGATTGGGCTGCTTGGGACATGTGGCTGACACTGCCCCCACAACTCTGGTTTGCCCTACTCGTCCCCAGAGGGGGCTTCCTCCTCTGTTCGAAACTGAATTCCTGTGCTGCCCATCCTGACGCTAAACTCTGAACAGAGGGTGCGGGATGGGGGTGCTGTAGTTCTTCTGGTGTGAGGGGCACAGATTTGGGGTTGAGGGGTTCTCTAGTGATAGGGCTGCCTAGGCTCAGCTGAGGCTCCAGAGGTCACAGACCAACCCCCTGGGCCCTGCCACCCAGCACTCATCTTTGTGTGCTAGATAAGGAAAAGACAGAAGGAAACGGGCCTAGACCCTCAGAACAAAGGGACTACAGAGGTAGAACCGCAGTCATCCTTTTAAAAACCCAAAGAGAATCACTTCACCCAGTTCTCTGAAATTCCTTCAAGGTCTCCCTTACTCCTTTCTTGCTTCTTTCTTACTTTCTTCTTCAGATCAGATGGGCTGATCTGGTGTTTCTGTTCCCCAGAACCTTCCTCAAGCTCAAGAGGGCTGGGAACCTGGCTGACTCACTGTCTGGCCCTAGGCCACCTTCCCTACCTTGGATTTCTCATTTGGAAAATGGAGATGATTATCCCAATGGTGTGGGGTCCTTGTGAGGGGCCAAATGGGACTAGCGGACAGGAAGACAGTCTGCTGACTGTCCACCAGGAGGTGCTAAAGGAGGAGGAGAGCAGGTGTTGGACCTCATCTGACGGGTTTGAATCCAGCTCCACCTCTTCCCAGGGGTGTGACCTCATGCAGGTCAGTTTGCCTCTCTTAGTCTCAGTTGGGAGGAGGAGGAGTGAGGAGTGACTTCAGTGGGTATAAGATCGTTGTAAGAAGTGGTGAAAGAGGGGATCCCTGGGTGGCGCAGCGGTTTGGCGCCTGCCTTTGGCCCAGGGTGCGATCCTGGAGACCCGGGATCGAATCCCACGTCAGGCTCCCGGTGCATGGAGCCTGCTTCTCCCTCTGCCTGTGTCTCTGCCTCTCTATCATTAAAAAAAAAACAGGTGGTGAAAGAGTTCTGGAAACAATGGTGATAGCTGACAACATAGTGGATGTATTAATGCTACTGCATTGTACACTTTTTTTGTTTGTTTTTTGCATTGTACACTTTTAAATGATTAAGATGATAAATTTGGTTAAAATGTGTGTATTCTACTTCAATTAAAAAAAATAAGATACTTCACTTGTAGGATATTTATGAGATTCAGCAGGAGCATGTCTGCAGAGCACCCAGGAAACTTTGTGGCAGGTGCTCAATAAAGAGGAGCTGTGGTTGTTACACGAGCCTTTTAAGACCTTTTCTGAAGCTTATTTGTCAAATGTTTCCTAATATACATAAACATTTTATATGAATTGTCTCGTTGAATCCTCAAATCAGCCCTGTGAAGTGCATCCTACCATTGGCCCCATTTTACAGAGGGAGAGTTGAGGCAGGGAAGGAATTGATTCATCCAAGGTCACACGGGCAGGATTTGAACCCAGGCAAATCCTGGGCTCCAGAGCCTGAGCCTCCCATCACCTCCCTGAGCTACCTCTCAGCTCTTAGGTAACAACATTCAATCTACTATCAGTTCACAGAGCCCTGGGCTTGGGTCAGGGGACACAGCCTCTAACCGCCTGCTCACCACCACCTTCCCAGGAGAGGACTACTAGGGGAAAGTTGTCCAGGGAACACATTGCCCCACTCCCCGGCCTCAGAACTCTGAATGTGGGACAGGCGGGCTCTGGAGGTCACCTGCCTTGGCCTGTTTCATTCTGGCCCTCACTGAGGGACCATCCTGGAAGGCTGTTTTGGCAAACAGCAGAACAAAATGGTCAGAATGTTGCAATTGCCAGCACATTTAATTCAATTCCTCCAACATTTATGGGGCTTTGTGACTCAGATGATTCCAGCCCTTAAAGATCATGCGGCCAAGTGCAGGAGGCAGAAATACACATGGCAATTAGACAACACATAAAAATAAATTCCAGGCAATGTCAAAGGCAGGGTGAGCAGCCCAGTGAAAAGAAGGATCAATACTTGCTGAGACACCAGGAAGGCTCCCTAGAGGAGGTGGCATTTCAGCCAGGTCTCTGAGAACAAGTAAGATTTCAGCAGATAAAAGTGTAGGGAAGAGTATTTCATAAAAGGGAAAAGCATAGACAAATCATGGTCAGAGGTGAGAGATGGAGGCAGTGCTGAAAATAATAAGTTGTGTGGCAAGGGTGGGCTTTGAGGGGCAGGGGAGGTAGATGTCGGGGCTCAGATCAGAGGGAGCTTTGGTGAACCCCAGAGACTCTAGATTTAAACTGTAGGACACCTGCCATCAAAATAGAGTAGGGCTGGCCCAGGGCCACTGGTACCAACAATCCCACTTCCAGGAATTATCCAGCAGCCTTGCCTTATGCACACAGGAAATGGGGGTGCAAAGGGTTCTTCTTGAAAGAAGACTTTTTGAAATCTTGAGAGAAAAATACTTTGTACCAGCAAAAGTCTGAAAAAAACCAACTGCCCATTAGGAGAGTGGATAAACAAATTATGGTCCAGGACACTATGGAATACTACGCAGTTGTAAAGAAGGGCATGATTGTTCCAAGTACTGACGTGAAAAGCTCTCCAAAATACACTGCTCAGTAAAAACAACAGGGGGCAGAGCAGGGTTATGGTACCTATCTTAGTTTGGGTTCTTTCAGAAGCAGACTCAGAGCCAAGGATTTGAGTCTTTCAGGAAGCACATGGAGGGAGCAGGAAGCAAGACAAGGCAGTAAAGGTTGCATTCCTGACTATAAGCAAGTGAGCTCAGTCCCACTGGGGAACCCTGGGCAACAGAACACAGCTCAGTTTCCCTGCTGAGGATGGAGGGAGCTGGGTGTGTATTCCCCACTTCCTTCTGCACCAGCTGAGGGCGCCCTGGGGGCACTAACTTCTTGGCACGTTGGCCTTCTCCACGTAGAGAGGAGTGCCATTAGCTGGAGAGCTACAGGTGTTTCTAGAAGCCAGCAGCCGCAGGAACCAGACAGTGAGGGGAGGAGGAAGGGGCAGGCCCCCACAGGTCTGCTACAGAATGGTACCAATTGTCTATCGAGTACCAATCTGTTTATCTGTGGAAGGTACTCAGAAAACCAGAAACTGGGTAGATGGAAAAAAGGATGGGAGAGGGATTTTTTACAACGTTTTTTTTTGTTGTTGTTGTTGTTGTTTGTCTTTGTTTTTTGTTGTTTTTAAGCTTTTTATCTTTGAATAATTTTGGATTATTCCAGGTTGCAGAGTACAGAAAGTTACCATGTAAACCTCACTCAGTTTCCCCTAACGTTACCATTTTATATAACAATGGTACATTTGTTAAAACTAAGAAACTTGGGGCAGCCCTGGTGGCTCAGCGGTTTAGCGCCGCCTTCAGTCCAGGGCATGATCCTGGGGAACGGGGATCAAGTCCTATGTTGGGCTCCCTGCATGGAGCCTGCTTCTCCCTCTGCCTGTGTCTCTACCTCTCTCTCTCTCTCTCTCTCTCTCTCTCTCTGTGTGTGTGTCTCTCATGAGTAAATAAAAATCTTAAAAAAAAAAAAAAACCTAAGAAACTATTGTCAGTACATACTATTAACTAAACTCCAGAATTTATTTGGAATTCACCAATTCCATTAACATCCTTTCTCTGTTTCAGGATCCAATCCAGGAAACCACATTGCATTCAGTCTTCAGAATTTTGATCCACGTGGATATATTATCTATCCTAAAAATGTACTAAAAAATAATAAACTGCGGGCAGGAGTCATCGAAGGCTTCTGAGCAGGTGTGGCTTGGCCTGAGGTCGATGGACAGAGCCTCAGCACTGGATACCTGCGGGGAGGTGAGCTGGGGCTGTGCAAGCAGCACATGGGGGGGGCTGGGCTCTCTTGTGTTGGCTCGTCCCTTTGCCCCAAAAGACAACAGAAGGATGAAAGCTGTAGCAGAGGCTGTGGGAGTGTGGCCCATATCCCCTGGGCACTCACTTCTACCTTCTAAGGCTGCTTCCCACAAGGGCCTGTCACTCTGTCCAAAGGAGAGCTTAGCCCATGCATAAGGCAAACAGGAAATATTAGGGAGCTGATGCCCCCAGAAGTAGCCTCAACCCATGACGGATGGAGAGCTGGTACATAAACACCGGGCCTCCTTCCTTTTGGGTGCTGGTAACCCTGAAATGTATTCTACTAGGCCTCCCAGGGTCCCCAGCTGTGCTTAGATCTCCCTTCACTGGTTCCCTTTCTTCCTTTCCCCACTCCCCAACAAGGCTTTCCTGGGATCACCCCCCAAAATATCTTTGTCTCTAAGGTCTCCAGGAAAACTTCAACCTCTGGCCTGATCCCTAGGCTGTCTGTGCCTGGACCCCTACCTCACCCCACACCCACCCTACAGCTTCCCACCTGTAAGCCACATACGTGGGGCCCTTTGGGGCTCTCCAAACACAACAGTTTCAGATGTCTATGACTTTGCACACGCCAATCTCTCTGCCTGAAATAGCCTCCCGCCTTGGTTGCCCAGGAACTTCTGCTCATGCCAGGAACCTAGCCCAAAAGCCATCTCCTTTGTAAGTCTCTGATCCTCAGGGAGTGCATGATGCTTTAGTCACCCCTCCAGCAAATCTGGAATCCTCTCTCCCACACTGTGTGAGCTCCTTGAGGACAAGGATGCTCCTGAATCTGATACACCTCACAGAGCCTGGTAGGCAGCAGGTGCTTATTAACCAAAGGCTGGTGAGCAAATGAATGAATGAATGAACAAATGAATGAATGGAACAGTGTGTGGAGTGAATGACAATTTAGGACCACATTTATTTTATTTTATTTTTAAGATTTTATTTATTTGAGAGAGAGAGAGAAAGAGCGAGAGCGAGATTGAGTGCCCACAAATGCGAAGAGGGGCAGAGGGAGAGGGAGAAGCAGGCTCCTTGCTGAATGGGGAGCCCGATGTAGGGCTTGATCCCAGGACCCAGGGATCACAACCAGAGCGGAAGGCAGACACATAACCTAGGAGCCACCCAGGTGCTCCTAGGACCACATTTTAAAGAGGAATGCCACTCCCTGAGGGCCTACTGCACTAGCGCCTTTAAGACCTGGTATCATTCAACCTCCCCACAACTCTGAGACTGAGATGTCATTCATTCTGAATGACAGATGAGGAGCCTGAGGCTCAGAGGTGAGGGGACTTGTCTGGTAAGTAGCAGAACTAGGGTTCGAACCCAGGTTTGTTGGATTCCTGCAGGCTTTTCCACTGTCACTCATACCACCCCCACCCCCTACAAACTGGAGCCTAGAGCCTTGGCTGGGCCCCTAGCCTACAATATGAGCTCAGGTTGGCCTCTGCTGGCCCCTGAACCTCAGTTTCCCCATCTGCACAACATGGAGTTGGCTGGAATGGGAAGTCTTCAAGGTCTTGTACAGCTCACACAGTTTGGGATTCCAGAGTCTGCCAGCTGATTGCCCTGGTGAAAGGGATTCAGCCCTGTTTCCCTCTCTCTCGGGGCTTGGAAGGGGGCGTCAGGCACAGTACTTGCTAATTTCAAAGCTGTGTTCAAGGTCAAGAACCATCTGTGGTATCTAAACATCCTGCCATGAGTCATGTTCTCCCTTTAAACAGGAAGTCAGGGGCACCTGGGTGGCTCAGTTTGTTGAGCTGCTGACTCTTGATTTGGGCTCAGGTCATGATTTCAGGGTTGTGAGATCAAGCCCCATGTTGGGCTCCCCGCTCTGCTAGGGGTTCTTTCCTTCTGCCCTCCCTGCCGCCCCCCCCCCCCCGCCACCAATTTCTCTTTCTCAAACAAATAAATAAAATCTTAAAAAAAAAAAAGATGGAGTCAATGACTGGGGGCCACCCCCAGGCCCTCCCCACTGGTGCCCTGTCACCCCTTCCCAGCCCCAAGACCAAGCCATGTAGGGCATCTGTGCTTTGTAGAGTAAAGGTGACTCATAGGATGTGACTTCAAGCGTGAACATTTCACCTCCACCCAACCCCTTGCCAAGGTGAGGGGCTGAAAGGTGGAATTAAGGGCAGAAGACCCCACTGTGTGGCCCCAGATCCCATCAGCAGCCTTCAGGAACTTGAGGGTCTGAGCCAGTGGCCCCAGCCTCCTCATGGATGGCAATAATTTGCTTTGATCATTGCCTCAGCACCTTTGAGGAAGCATCAGTGGGCCCAATGAGCTGTTCTTACCTTGGACCTTTTCATCAGGGACCAGCCTGGCACAGTTTCTGAGGCCCATTTGCATCCTGATGTCCCAGTAGGTGTGCCAACTTTGCGGTACCCTCACTTTGCTTCTCCTTCCATTCCCTTAACAAGTCAACAGGCAGTCCTAGAGCACAGCATCTGATATTCTAATCTATCCCTTGCTTCCTGCCCCAGGTCCTCTGTATGACCAGACCCCTATCAGCTCTGATCCAACGGGTCCCCAGTCCCCCGCAGCTTCTCTGGCCCATCTACCATCATTATGAAGATACCACAGGCAAAGGATGTGTTAAAAATAAAAAATAGCAAGTCTTCCTCCCACCTGGGCACCCCCAGGAAATTTCTTGTGTAATCTTCCAGAAAAGGCCCATGCCTCCCTCACATGTACATACAATATCTACAATAACTAACATTCGGGGCAGCCTGGGTGGCTCAATGGTTTAGTGCCACCTTCAGCCCAGGGCGTGATCCTGGAGACCCAGGATTGAGTCCCGCGTGAGGCTCCCCACATGGAGCCTGCTTCTCCCTCTGCCTGTGTCTCTGCCTCTCTCTCTCTCTATTTCTCTCGAATAAATAAATAGAATCTTAAAAAAAAAAAAGTAACTAACATTCATGCAGCCTCACTGTGTGTCAGATTCTGTTCCAAGCACTTTAAACACAAACATTAACTCACTTCAACCTCTGGCAGCCCCACGACATAGGTAACTATCATCGGCTTATCCATTTCGCCCATGAGGAGATGAAGGCAGCCACGAAAAGCAGATTGCCCCAAATGGCAGAGCTGGGATTCGAACCTTTCTAAGTCCAGAGTCCATGCTCTTAATCACTCCACACGTCCTCCTGACTCCAATCACATCCTCCTTTAATGAGGACCCTTCCTTGGCCGCCCTACTCCCCTCAACATTCAAGGCCCTGTGCAAGCCTGCCCCTGCCCACTTCTGCGGCAGCATCCACACTTCCCAGGCCACATTCTCTCCAGGCCACTGTTTCTGCCATTTCCTTTGCCTTGTTCCGCCCCGGGGTCTGGAGCAAGGCCTGGCTCACACACCACTTCCTTCAGAGGTGCTCCCTGACCTGCTCACTGACTACCCCTCTTGCCTGTGACTCTGATGGCTGTCTCTCCCTCCAGGGAGCTCCTACGCCTTGCAAAGGCTGCTAGAGCATCTCTCTCGCTGCGCTAGAATGAGCTGTCAGCGTCCCCACTGGACTGGGGGCTCCCCACAAGCTGGGATGGCAGCTTACTCACTTTTATATTTGCTTCATTCATTCTTTCATTCAACAAATATTTGTAAACACCTCCCATGAGCTCGGCCAGTGTTCACCAGCAGAGCTGTGTTGTGGGGGAGACCAACATTACACACAGAAACGCCATCTCCACACGCCCATCCCTCTGCTCCCCTCACTCCACTCCACCCCCTCACACACGGTTTCTCTAGAGAAGCTTTCAGAAAAAGCTCTCTGGAAGGGAAGATGGATGAAACAGATCCCAGTTTTTTCAGGAGTGCAGGGATGCACCAGTTGCAGCCTACCTGCCCTAAAACACTGCATGTGCCACATCAGAGGTGGCCTGGTGCCTAGAGGTGGTGCCTTCTGCAGGAACATTCTGCAGCCAACCTTGATGCCCCTTGAGGACTCTGGGGTGACTACTGTCCCCTCTTGCATGCCTAGCTCCCGAGTTCTACCACTTGAGGCTACTGGCCCTGGGTTCGCTCCACACACACCTGCAGGAATTCCCACAAATCATCAAATCCAACCTCCATTATGCATATAGGGAACCGGAGGCTTGGAGGGGACACCTGATGCTGAACAGGACCATTGAGGTTTCCCACAGTCCAGTCTTGTGACAACTAAAAGCCCAGACAGCCCTTGAAGAGTGTCATTCCTGGTACTGATACCCTGGAAGTTAGTCCCCTCCCACATGGACTAGGGCTGGCCTCTGTGATCAATAGGACATTGTGGAAATGACAGTATGTGACTTCCAGAGCTAGATTACAAAAGATAGTCATTTCCTTTTTTCTCTCTTGGATCTCTCGGCCTGGGGGAAGCCATCCACCACTGTGTAAAGGTTCTCAAGCATCCCTACAGAGTGGGGAAGGACCTGAGGTCTCCTACCAACACCTACCCTATGTGAGCTGCAAATCCTCCAGCCCCAGTCAAACCTTCAGATGACTGCAGCCCTAGCTGACATCTTGACTGCAAATCTCCTTTGGAAATAGGCTGACTTTTGCTTGCATGCTTCCAGGGGTGGGCAGCTCACTACAGAACAAGCCCATCTTCTCCATCTGTCTCTCTAGGGGTTTCCCTTTGGCCACAGCTTTTCCCTCTGGGGGGAGTACATAATACACAAGCTTTCTCTGTCCTGAGCTGGCCACATAGGGATAGCATCCCCTCTGGCCTCCTTTCCTGCCAGCTGTTTAGCCTTGGGCACAGTCACCCCAGTTTTTGGCCTCCTTTCTCAGAGGAGGAGGATCCAGGCTCCTTCCCACTCTGCTCTCTCTTCAAGCCATGGTCCACATTATCACAGGCCTGAGTGGCCAAGAGGAAGTAATACCGCCTACAGAATCTGGCAGACCCAGGTTTGAATTCTAGTTCCTTCACCTGTGTGACTTTGAGTAAGTAGCTTCCCCTCTCTGAGCCACTATAACATCTGGGTAGTTACAGAGGGCCACTGGGAGGAGTAAATGGGTTAATGTAATGATGGTGACAGCACAATAGCAGCAACTATTTCATTCACTTGCTGTGGATAATCCACCAGGCCTTTGACATACATTAGCTCATTTAACAGTCCTGCAGGGGAAGTCAGATTATGCCTCCTGAGCAAACAACCCAGAGAAGTGAATGACCTGCATAGCTGGAAGGTAGCGGAGCTGAGATCTGAACCCCAAAGAATTGTGCCCAGGTCAAGAGATACCCTAGGGAAGGGGCAGTTCCTTTCTGTCAGTCTGTCTTTATCAGCGGAGCTCCAGCAGGGAACCGGGACTCGGTGCCTTCCCACGGAGGGTGATGCCTGTCTTCCCAGCCCTGCTCATTTGCAGTTGTGAACCATTTCACAGTTTATCTGTTGAACAGAAACGTATCGTGAACCTGACAACCTGCTCAGGCCTGCCGCCATCTCCAGCTTCTTGCACGCCTCTTTCCCGAGTGCTCACTTGGCTCTGGTCACACAGGTTTTCCTGTTCCTCAAACTCCTCCAAGTACCGTTCCACCATTGCACTTGCTGATCCCTCTGCTGGGAATATGTTCCCCAATTCAGATCTAGGCTTCCGGGACACCTGCCCCGATGCTTCAGAAAAACCGATGCCTCCTGTTTTTCTCCAACACAGCAGACTGCATCCTATACAAAACTCATCTCTCTCAAAAGTGGTCTTTGCTTTCTGCCCCTTCCCCTGGGATCACAAGCCCCGCAGAGGTGGGGACTGACCATGGTCTTGTGCACAGCCGCATTGGTGACTATTTGTCAGATGAATGAACACTGATTTCCGGTTTGCCCAGCACCTTGCTCATTCCAGGGTGGGGCGGGGAGGAGGAGATGGGCAAGATGGGGGTTGTTGCGAACCCATTCTGCAAGCGAAGCCACGCAGTTCTCAGGAAGGAAAAGCGACCTGCCTGAGGTCACACGAGGGCTAAAGCAGCAGTAGTCTCGCCGCTCAGAACCCCCTCCTCGGCTGGGATTGTCTGGACCCGCCGGGGAGGCGGCTGGATGCTGCTTGATATTCTGCTTGGCACTGCCTGGAACGGAATAAAATATTTATCTGTGGCTGGAGGTTTGCAGAGGACATTTGAGATGGATCGCGTTTTCATGTGCCTATGAAATCTAATTGGATTCATTGTAGGATATTTGGTTTCTTGGAACAGACACATCATTTTCCCAGGGAACGGAAGCCTCTGCCACCCAGGACTGGGCGGGAGCTGGTTTGGCTCTGGGCTGCCCGACTGGCTGGGCCCAGCTGGGGTCTCTGGTTGCTCTGGGGGCGAGTGGCAGAAGGAGCTGTGGCTCACCTCTCCGTAGTGTGCCCTGATTGCCTCTGACGTTTGCAGCTAGAGATGGCCAGCTTTTCCGACAATGGGAGGAATTCCTCAAGAAGAACTAAAGGCATTCCTCCCCCAACCCAGTGCCTTATGACACACGCCTGACTGGCCTCCAAACCACTGCTCCCCTCTGCACCATCTTCCCTTTGCTGCAGCCAACCCCTCTGGCCCCTTTACCCTTCTGCCCCAAGCACTTCACTGGTCTCCTGCCTCCATGTTCCGTCAACTCCAAAGTGGGACACATCCTCCTCAAGTATAAGCTTCCAGGTCTGCCTCCCACTGCCATGCAAGCAAGGGAAGCCTCTTCCCTCCCTGGACCTCAGTGTGCCCTGAATGGAAGGCGCTGGGCTACAGGAGTCACTCTCAACCCCATCCAAACACATCAGACCCCAAGTCCCATTTTTATAGCAAATACTTGGTAACGTTCCCCTTTACTATCCTGAAATGAAATTCATAGACCACATTACCTATTTCCACGCATAATTAAAAAAATACAATGCCCTAACTGAAATATAAAAGAGAAGTGAAACGAAAGTAATTTATAATATAGCATATCATAAAGCATGAATGCTGGAACACAACTCCACCAGAAGGCATAATGAAGGAATCAGATGCTGGCACCTACACGCAGAATCAGTGGCAGCTCTGAATGCAGACAGAGAAAGATGTGCCATTGAATCAGCTGCTCAGATCCCACAAGTACCACAAGCCAGGGAGGGGTGTGTGTGTGATTTTTCTAAACTGGCGTCCAACTCTTGGTAAAGTTCTGAACAAATAGGCAAAGCATACCCTTCCCTTCGTATATGTGATAGTTACATTCCTGGAAAATTCAGGATATATAGAATGAGTGCAGAAAATACTTCATGCATGCATATGAAATACAGAGGGGATAGGCTCGTGGAATTAGAAACAGATTTTTTTTTTTTTTTTTTTTTGCTTGCCTGAATGGCCAGCAGGACATTTGAGAGTTGCGTGGGAGGCAGGTGGGACAATTCTTCATTGCGAGGGGCTGGCCAGATCCCTAGTTCCCTGTCCTTTAAACACTTGTAGCATCTGCCCAATTCCTGCAGTAACAAACTGAGGAAGCAGCACTCTCCCCATGAGAGCATCTGGACTAGAGGCTGACTGGCAGATATAGAGCCTGCCCCCAGTGCTGTTTCCTACACTCATGGCAGACATGGCTAATCGAAAGCTCACTCTCTCACTGAATGGATAAAGTCTGGAATCCTCAAATTGGCACTCTATGCAACCCACTAGAATTGGCTCATGAGCAGAAACTTGGCTCCGTGTTGAAACCCATTCAACTCTTACAAATATTTATTGAATTTGACAGAGTTGAATGAAGGATCTGCAAGGTTCTTCTCAGCTTCAGGCTCAGGATTCCCTGCCCTGTCCCAGCTCCAAGCCCTTCCCCCACCATGGCTCCCCACTGCTGACAGAAGGCAGCCCTGCTCCCTTGGCCTGACATTCTGAGATTTCCCCGACAGCAATGACACACGTGTGCAGAACACTTGAGATTCCAAAGCACACGTGATCTTAATTGATCCCTACACGGCACTGCGAGGCAGGCAGGGAAGGGAGTATCAGGCCCATTGTATAGATAAGGAAACCAAGGCTCTTTAAGCAGAAGTGACTTGCCCAGGGTCACAGGTGGGAAGTAGCCAGCAATAAACCCAGTTCTCTAGAGTGTAAAACCCTTATCTTATCTACCCTGTGCTTTCCAGTTCCACCCTGTCTCTGGTAACCCAAGTCCAGCCTCATGTCATTCTCTGACAACCACAGTGTAGCGGCTCAGAGCATGAGGGCTAGAGTCAGACTGTATGTGGCTGGCTTCAAATCCTGGCTCTATCACTTGGAGCTGTGTGACCTGGGGCAAGTTACCTAACCTCCCTGGCGTCTATTTTCTTATCTATAAAATGGAGATGATGATGAGATCTATCTCATGGAGCTGTTGATGAGATTAAATGAGTCAATCCATGCAGAATGTTTAGCACAGTGCCAGGAAAGCATTTAAGAGCTCAATAGATGTTAGCTGGAATTAGTATTATTAATCTCACAGTTCCTGCCATCTGACACACCCTTCTGTATGGCTATGTTAGTTGAAACTGGTCTCATCCCACCATCCTTGGATCAATATATACTCCAACAAACATTACTCTCTGACCCTGCCACCTCAATAAGATTTATCTTACCTTCCCTGGATTCCTAGCAAGTTCTATAAGTGATTCCATTTCCTTCTTACTCCCTACCTGCACACCTTTGCCCATTCCCTCTGGATGGAATGCTCTTTCTACATTGCTTACCAGGCTACCACAACATTTTTAAAAAGCACCTCCTCCAGGAGGCCTTCCCTGAGACAAGCTGGGCCAGGAATCTCCTCTCAGCTCACACCAGAATTGACACTGACCATGAAGAATACACAGAAAATCCTGACTCCAATAATTAGAAAATACATGTTCTTTTCAAACATGTATGCAGCATTTATAAAAACTGGCTGTGTGTTAGGCCATATTAGACTGGCCATTAGCCTCAACAAATAAAAAAGAAATAGTATCATATGTATATGTTTCTAAAACCACAAAGTAATAACAAAGGATAGCTCAAACCATCCATATGTTCAGAAACTTAAAAATACATACTTCTAAATAACTCATAGGCTGAGGAAGAAACAAAAGGGAAATCAGAAAATACTGAGAACTGAATGATAATGAAAATACAGTATGTCAACATTTGTGGGGTGCCGCTAAAACAGTATCTAGAGAGACAGGTATAGCCTTAAGTGCTTATATTAGAAAAGTAGACTGAAAAATAGTATGGTAAGTATCCAACTCAAGAAATTAGAAAAAGGACACCAGAATAAATCCAGGATGGAATGCTTGCCAACTTCTACATCTGCCTCCCTGATCACATTGCATGGGGATAGTGTAGGCTGGCCCAGGGCATGGGGTGCTGGAGAGGTGTAGGGAGTATCAGCTGAATGCTGTGGGTACATAGTTTGGGTTTCTTGCTACTGCATTCTTTGGTGTTTCTCAAGCTGGGTTCCCAGACCACCCATATCAGATTACTTGGGCCCACCTGAATCTAAGTGGTATGAAACTCCAGAACCCACATTTTCTAACAAGCTCTTGTGCAATCCCATGTGTCCAGAATTTGAGCTCTAAGGTGAGGGAAGCAGGGAAGCCCCAGGGAAAAGTATGAGGTCAGGTATGTCTGTCAAGGGAACCCACTCTTTCCTTAGGGTCCCTCCTCCCCGCTGCTGTTTCCATAACCTGCTTCATATACCACTTAAGAGAAATCATGTCCCAAATTCAAGTCTCAGTTTACTTGCCTGGAATACAAAAATAAAGATGGGTCATTCCCTTGTACCTCTAGAGCCCCAGGATTTTTCTTTCTAGTAATTGCTCCCTGGGGCACAGGTCAACTTCCTATTATAGGGGGTGTCATTGCAGGTGCGTTGTTCTGCAAAGGGCCCATACAAGAGCCATCCTCCTTCTTCTGAATCATCTGAATACAAGCCCTGGAATGGCAGGCAGGGCTTATTAGGATCCCGTTTCACAGATGAAGAAACTGAGGATGATGAAGGCTGCTTCTGGGCTGCAAGATCCTTAACAGGTCCCTAGGACTACCACAGAAGGAGGTCAAATCTCCTCATTCCTATCCCTCTTGGGGTCCTGGTCTGTGTATCTGTGTGCGCATGCATGCACTGGGTGAGGTGTTAGGGCTGGGAGGCCCCTGGTCCCTATGCTATCTGGTCATTCTTGTAGACTCGGAAAGGTTACACCTGGAAGAGGTCAAGATGGTTAAGTGGCCGCACTCACTGCACTCCTAGGGTCCTGAGGGTAGATGCCGTCCTGAGATCACCCAGAAAGAAGGAGGTCTACCTGGGACTGGAACTCAACGTTCCAGCCTCTGGGGCCTGGCCTCTTTTCTGGGCACAGAGCTGCCTCCTTCCTCAGTAGACTGGAAGGCCTACTGCCATATTGTTTGAATGGGGCTCCCGTGACTGCTGTTTCCCTGGCACTGGTGGCAAGTGCTGAGCTGGAAGGCTGGGACTGGGCAGGCCTGGGCTCTAACCCTATCAGCCTGTCCAGCCTCAGGGACCCCTGGTGCCTCACAATGCCTCATATCCTCCTCCATAAAGTGAGAATAATAATATTTGTGCCCACTCCACCGAACTAATTGTAAGAGTCCCAAGTGACGTGTGCAAGTGCCGAGCCCTTGCTGTGCCCCAGGGCTAAGGATGGTGACAGTAACTGAGCTACGTTACCAATCACCAAAGGCCAGGCTCTGGGCTGAGTGCTTTGAGTATACTCAATTAACAAGACATTTGCTGAGGACCTACTATGTGCCGGGCAGTCAAGGCTCTGGGGTACCGCAGCAAAGACCAAGTTTCTGCCCTCAAAGAGCTTACATTCTGGGGGCGGGGGAAGACAGACAACAAACAAGCATATATAATGTAACCTCAGGTAACAATACCTTCTTGGAAGCAGATCAGAGCAGGTGAAAGAATGGGTGAAGAGTGGTCAGGAGAGGCTTTCTGGAAAAGCAATATTTGGGCAGAAGTAAGGGGTGAGCCCTGGGGATATGGAGGGGTAAAAATACTCTAGGTAGAGGAACAGCAGGTAGGGAAGCAAGGGTGCCATTGGTGTGAGAGTTTCTGAGTGTGTCAGAGTGTGAAAGTGTGTGTCCAAGTGTAAATGCATCAGTGTGTGTGGAGTGTGTCAGTGTGTGTTGTGTGATTGTGTGTCAGTGTGCATCTCAGAGCATGAAAGTGTGTCAGTGTGCAGTGTCTGTCAGTGTGCATGACTGTGTGTGTGCAGTGTGTGTGTTGTATGTGTTAGATGAGGGGCTTAGGCAAGGGCGCCTACATATCTGGAGCTGATGGAGTGTGGGGGATTTTGTGTGTGTGTGTGTGAGATAGAGTGAGCGCATCAGTGTGTGTGACAATGTATGTGTTAGAGTGTGTCAGAGTACAAGAGTGTATCAGTGTGCACGACAGTGAGGGTGTGCCTTGGGGGAGGGGCTTAGCTGAGGGGGCCTCGTGGCTGGAGCAGAGGGAGAGAGGAGGAAGAGTGTGTCCAAGGAGAGGCAGGCCAGGTAGGGTCCCATAGGCCACAGTAAAGACGATCCCCCAAATGAGGTGTTGTCATCCCCAGACAGCACAAGCAGGATGGAGGAACCGGGTTCCACCCCAGGCAGGGGCTCGCCAGCACCCACTTGTTCCACATGGCTTCAATGAGTGTTGGGGAACCTACAGCTGATCCTGAATGAGAGGAGTGTCTGGGGAAAGGCCTCTGAACCCCAAGCCTTCAGAAGTCAGAGCCCCATGGATGTGGGAGGTGAGGCAGGTCAAATTTGGGTCATGGAGGAGCCGAGAGGGGAGCGCGAAAGGGTGGCAGAGGCAAGCCACCTGGGGCTGGGGCGGGTGGGGGCGGCCTCTCCATGGAGACAGCATTTGGAAGCACCACTGGAATTACTCACGGAGGCCCGTGTGCACACGTGTGTGCACTCAGGGCCACGTGCACAGACACGCAGCACAGAGCCCCCGCAATCCCTGCTCAGCTCAGAAGTCATTTAATGATTGACGTCACACCCTGGAGAAGATGGGGGCCACGGAGTCCGCCTCGGGAGCAGGATGCGGGCAGGCCTCTGGAGGACCCACAGGGCCAGGGCTCCTCTATACCCCCTGCAGCCCCACGCCCCCACAGGGCAGAGAAACAGAGCAGCACTCCTGCTCAGAATGCCTGCACCCCTATTCTGCATTAGGCCCCGCAGAAACCTTGAGAAGTGTGGCCCCTGCTCTGAGAGCAACTAGTATCTCAGGGGAGAGAGATCATAAGCATAAAACCACACAGATGGATAAAGTGGTAGCAGAGACCAGAGCTAGGAGATGGGGTAGGTGGGTAAAGGAGAACACCTGTTTATTTATTTATTTGTTTGTTTGTTTGTTTATTTATTTATTTATTTATTTATTCATTCATGATAGAGAGAGAGAGAGAGGCAGAGACAGGAGTAGGGAGAAGCAGGCTCCATGCTGGGAGCCTGACGTGGGACTCAATCCCCGGACTCCAGGATCGCGCCCTGGGCCAAAGGCAGGAGCTAAACCGCTGAGCCACCCAGGGATCCCCAAAGGAGAACATTTAAAGAGAGAAAGTCAGACAAGGCTTTCTGGAGAAAGTGAGTTTTGATCTGAGGTCTGAAGGATAAGTAGGGATCGACAGGATGAGGTGTGAGTGTGTGCATGTGGGTATGTGTGTGTGTGGGTATGTGTGCATGTGTGTTTCAGACATGGGAGTGGGGAAATAGAAATAGAGAGAAGGCCAGTATAGCATAAGGGATGAAAGTGCACCACCCAAGTCAATCTTCCCTATGTATACAGTAGGGCCCAGAGCCAAGACTGTGGGCTGAGGAGGAGACGTGTCCCAGAGTCCCATCCCCAGCTGCCTCAGGGCCAGCCAAGATCTCTGTGTGATTTTCCTTCTCTGAGTCTTGGTTCTACAGCTGAACAATGGAGACTCCAACCCATGCCTAATTTCAAGACCACCTGTGTGCCACAGAAGGTACAGGCACACAGGAGCTACCGGATAAATGGAGGCTCCCTCCCTTCCCTTGTCTCTCATGTGCTAGCTTCTGCCTCAGTTTCTCACTAGCTCCTTGAAGGGGCTGGGGGCCTGACTCCAGGCTGGGACAGCAGCTGGCCCACCAGACTTGCCCCAACAGTCACAACAAACTGGGCTCTGCCCCCAGTGCTCTCCAAAGGCCCCATCTTTGGAGACCTAAGGGGAATAAGTGCAGAAATCCAGGCCAGCTCTGCCCTCCCCAGCTCATCAAGGGGGACCGGACTTCAAGCTCACCACAGCACCCCTCAAATATACAGTGCTTCACACCTCAGCAGCATCACCAGCTGGTAGGCTGGTATTAGTGTCATCATCTAATGGGAGGCCTGCCTGGCCACAGGGCCGGTAAGTGGAGGGATCAGAGGTCTAATACAGGCCTCTCTGACCCCAAGACCCAGGGGTCACCTGCTGGCCTCCTTAGGCTCCTGGCCCCGTCACTTTTCCCTGGTGCACCTCACCCCGCCTCTTTCTGCCCCGACAACTCCTAGCTCTCCAGTCCTACCCTAACCTTTCCCCTGAGTTTTTGTTCAAAACCATACTCCTCAGGGAGGCCACATGCTCCTTCTCTATCCCTTTCCTTACCTTCACGGCCTTTCGCCTACCTGGCCTCCTTTTCTTTGCTGAAGCAAGGAAACTCTTTCTAGCCTTGGGGCCTTTGCACCAGGGTTTCCCTCTACCAGGAGTGCTCTGCCCCAGATCCTCATGGGGCTGTTCCCTCCCTCAGTCCAGATATCACATCCTCACAGTGGCCTCCCTGACTTCCCTCTCCAACCAGAGTGGTGCCTCCCCCTCTCTTGCATCACCCAGGTTTGTTGCTTTCAGAGCCTCAATTGTTTTGTCTATTGTCTGTCTCTTCCTCTAGATGGCGAACTCCATGAGAGCTGGGCTGGGTCCTGTCCTTTGCCATATCCTGGGGCCTGGTACAGTGCCTGAAACACAGGTCGTATTTACTAAATGTATGTTGAGTGGAAGAATGCATAAATGAACGAGTGAATGAATGAACAGTAACTCTGAATACGCATCACCTCCTGGCTGCCTCCCTTTCATATCAAACAGGGACCTGAGACTCAGCACATTTGAATTCTGGATTTCCCCTGGAAAACTTGCTCCTTCCATGTCCACTTCCTACTGGCCACCCCAACACCTGAGCTGGATGCTGAGATCCCCCTGGATGTCCCCTCTTGCTTCAGCAGCTCCCTTCCCCCTCAAGCCCAATGGCCAGGTCTGGCAGTTCCACCTCTGAGCTAACTCTCAGATCTGTACCTTTCTTCCATTCCTGTCACCTCACTCCTGGACCTGACCACCATCATCTGGTCCTATCAGCCCAGCCGACTTCTGTCCACACCACCTGACCGTGCCTCCTAACCCCTCACTGTCTCCATAGTAACCACAGGCTGCAGCCCCAACTCCATGGCCCAAAAACAAGGGTCCTTTGTGACACGATGCGGGTGGTTTCTCTGGCCTTAACTGTCACTACATACCCAGGCTTCTGCCACCATGACAGCCTATGGATGTCAAGCCTCCAGACCTCTATTTGGTGGTGCCCACCACCAGGAGAGCCTTCCCTCTCTGCCTGGCTGATCTGTCCAGGCTTTGCACCACCTTCTCAGAGCCATACCCCTACCCCAGTGTGGGGTTGCTTCTCCCTTCTTTGGCCAAGTGTCTATTCTTGCTTTGGCCATGCTGTCCCCAGTCTGCCATATATCAAGTTCCAAACACATGTCAGGCCCTGTCCTACCAGCCTCTTGTGTATTACCTTCATATCATCTGTATGGCAACCTGTTTTACAGAGGAGGTCACAGAGGTTTGCTGACCTGCCCAGGGTCATGCAGCAAGTAACAAGTAGAGTCAGGATTAGAACCCAGGTCCATCTGACTCTAAAAGTGGGCTGTGAACTCCCTGACAGAGGGGAACATGTCACGATGGCTTTCTCCTCATGGTTCTTCAGAGCCCAATGCACATGGCTGGGCTTAACAAGAAATATTCTCAGAGGAACCATCTGGATAAGAGGGTAGAAATTACAGGGAGAAAGATTTTGGCATACTCTAAGAAAAATTCAAAAGATGCAAGGAGCTGCCCAGGTCAGGGTGAACTTGAGGCCTGAGGAATGCTGGCAGAGGAGGGGTGGCCTGGAAGACCCCTGAGGTCTCTTACCTATTGGTGAAGGGGGTGTTGGTATAGGAGATTGTTCAGGGGCAACACAGCCCCAAGCCATTTCCTGCCCATCTCCCAGCCTTGACGTCCACCATACAAAGTCAGGATGTATTCAGGGGACTCTGTAACTCCTCCAAAGGGCAGCCTTAAGCTGCCTCCCTTCCAGGGTCATCTGTATTTTATTTTTTTTATTTCAGTTTATTTATTTTATTTTATTTTATTTTATTTTATTTTATTTTATTTTATTTTATTTTATTCATTCTAGAGCGAGCACACACAAGAGTTTTGGGGTCAGAGGCAGGGAAGGGCAGAGGGAGAGGGAGAAAGAGAGAATCTCCAGTTGGGTTCCATAACCCAACATGGGGCTTGATCTCAAGACGCTGAGATCATGACCTGAGCTGAAACCAAGAGTTAGACACTCAACTGACCGAGTCACCCAGATGCCCCCAGGGTAATCTGTATTTTAGCTGAGATTTTTTTTTCAGATTGATTGATTGATTGATTGATTGATTTGACAGAGAGAGAGAGAACAAGCAGGGGGAGCAGCAGGCAAAGGGAGAGGGAGAAGCAGGTTTTCTGCTGAGCAGGGAGCCCAATGCAGGACTCAATCCCAGGACGCTGAGATCATGACCTGAGCCGAAGGCAGATGCTTAGCTGACTGAGCCATCCAGGTACCCTTAAGTGAGATTTCTAAACACCCCAAATTCTGCACCTTCATGCACTGTGGCAGGCTGTGAGAAAGTGGCAGTGGTCCTGCCCTCCTGCCCACTTGCTCCCACGTGCTGGTCGTGGTGGGCAGGGTGCTAATCCCGAGGAGCACCTCTCTGCCAGGCCCGATGCTGAGCATGTTACCCTCACTGAAGCCTACTTCCCAGTGCAAAGAAAGACTTTGGGACCACTGTTTGCAAGACAGAGAGACAGGCACACAGACCTGGGTATTTGCTGCTTGCCTCCAGGACCCAACCCCTTCCACTCAGCCAGGGGTGGTGGCTGCTGGGAACAGTGTTCTGAGTCCAGTGAAGTGCAAGAGAGGGGGCAGCTTGGAGATGCAGGAGCTGTGACTGCAGGTGGACTGTGACAAGGGCCCTCCTCGGTGGATGTGGTTTGAAGTTTTTGGGGCTTTGGAGGCTGAATAGAGCTGCTCTGGCCCCGGTCCCTGGGGCTGGCTTTATCATGAAGGACACAGATTTTATAAATATCTCAGCCCTCACATGGATCACATGGCACGGGGAATTAGGAGGCAAATTAGGAGGAGGGGGAGGGAGGGTTTCAGCTGTGCGGACTGCCTGTTTGGGGATGCAGAGCCGGTGGGATGAAATGGCTTGTCTATCACCACCCATGGCTACCGGTTCCCAGGCCAGTGAGACGAAGGCCAGGTGGTAGGGGGTACATCTTGGAGACAGAACCTTCAGGGTACAATGTGAATCAAGAATCACTGGCCTTTATTGGCACTCCTCAGTCAGTTTCCAGCATCACACGGAGAAGAGCTTGACCCCAACTATTCATGTCCCCAACTGCCAAGGTCAGAACTCAGTCTGAGGCCAGGGTCAGGGCTCAGCCTGGGGAAAGGGTGAGGATTTAGTTTTGGATCAAGGTCATGGCCCAGTCTGGGACCAGGGTCAAGATTTAGACTGAGATCTAAGTTGGGGCTCTGTGTGCATCCAAGGCTCTTGGGAGGGGCGGTGACTTCACATCTTGTGCGAGAGTCTTACTTAGGGACAAGCTAGTTCTTTTGCAATGACACAGAGGCTAGCATCCAGGCCTCTGTTTTATCTTGGGCAAGGAGCTGTGACCATGAGTTCAGTTAGACCAGAGAAGAGGGAGGTGACGGAGGCGTCCTCCCTGCCCCCACCTCAGACTGCTATTCTGGGCCTCTGTAAGTCACAACGTGGGAGTTCAATACCACAGACACCACGTGGCAGGCAGTAGGTAGTTAATGATCTGGAAGGAGGCGAGTCAGAGCCCAGAGCAGGAGCCACGATGAGTGAGGGTGTGCAGTGGGGAGGAACTAGTTTTGGTCATGGAGGAAAGAGGCTTGGATCTGTGGCTTGCTATGTCCCTGCCTCTCTGTGTGACTTTGGGTCCCTCCCTGCCTTCTCTGGGCCACAGCTCTCCCACCATGGGGAGGGCAGCTGAACTCAAGCTTCTAAGTTCCCTTTATCTGTGAAAGGCCATGGACAGATGCTCCTTCCCCAGGCAGGATCTGGTGGGGGTCTCATGACTTCCACATTCATCTCCAGAGGTCAAAGTCTTGCTTAGCTTTTGAGGTCCAGGGCAAATACCACCTCCTCCAGGAAGCCTCTCCTTACTGAAATTCACCGCCCTTTGGTCTAGTTTGCACACTGGACCCACACCTGGTGCCATGCAGAAGGGTACGTGTGGTCCTGACTACCTTTCCCACCAGACTGGGAGGCCGAGAGCTCAAGCTCCATCACCCATCCTCAGTCTCCTGGCCTGCAGGGTCCCACAGCCATGGCCACTCTGAACCTCAGACCCGTTGGAGAACACAGTTGTAGCTCCCACTGTTCTGTACTTTCTGTATAAATGGCACTGAAGACACGGTCACTCTGCACACACCTGAGCAATTAATTGCCTCTCTTTCTTTTCCAGGGCACCTACTCCTTGCATCTCTCCTTTTCCTTTGTCCAGTAAGTAGCTCAGAGGCAGATTTATAACCTACCTTTAGCAAAATATAACCTGGAATTATCTCACTTCTGTCTTTATTGTCTCTTCTCCTGATTTCTTATTTACTTATATAAAGGAATACAAAAAAGATGAGAGAAAGAAAAGGAACACAGGAATGAAGCAGGAAATCCTCACAACTCAGACTCAGAGGTATAAATGATAAATACGAGGGTTCACGTAGAGAGAGTGCTTAGCCCTAAGCACTTAGCTAAGCTGTAACAGGCCTTAGTAAGCTCACGACTTGGCATTCATTATCTGCTATAATCCCCACTGCTCCTGTAAGGGAGAGGTGGGCATTCTTGTTGCCTCTGCACTGTGGGTGGGAAAACAGAGGAATAAAGAAAGGAAGGAACTTGCTCAGGACACATGGTGAGAAAGAGCCAGAGCTGGGACTTGAACCTTCAAACTCCCAAGCCAGCCCTCTTAACCACTGTGCCTTCTCACCTCCCCAACCACAGAATGCTGACATCTCCAGGTCAGAAGGGTCTATAGGTTTGTCCACAGCTGCGAACTCAGACCCAGTTAAAGGTCTGGCTCAATATATATTTGTTTTCAAACTTTCCAAATAAACTTTTTTTTTTTAAATTTGAGAGAGAGAGAGCACTAGCAGGGAGAGGGGCAGAAGCAGAGAGAGAAGCAGACTCCCCACTGAGCAGGAAGCCCGACTCAGGGCTTGGTCCCAGGACTCTGAGCTGAAGGCAGATGCTTAATTGACTGAGCCACCCAAGCACCCCCCCCTCCCCGCCAAAGAAACTTTAAAATGAACCCAGAGCTGAGGACAAATTTTTAAAAAATGAGTAAGCCTGGGGCTACCCCCAGCAATTCCACATTCCTGAGGCCAGCCATAGCAACTCCACCCATCTGCACAAGACCTCTGCAAGGTGGCCCATGGTACAATAAGGGGAAGGCAAGAAATAGCGAGTGTTCCACAATAGGAAGCCAGGGACATAATTTCCAACCAGGCACACTGGAATATTATGCAGCTATGAAAAATAATGAGGTCCGTCCCTATGTACAGACCTGAGGAAAAAACTCCAAACCCATAGAATACACCATGAAAGCAGACTGTAGATCAGAATATAGTTACATTTATGAGAAAAGCAACTAAAATAAAACAATACTTGTACAATTGCAGAGAAAAAGATCTGGGAAAGTCTGAAGACCCCCCCACACCTTCATCTGTAGTTTGGATCCCTCCCTTGAGCCCGAGACTCATGTATCCAATTGTCCATTCACATGTCCACTTGGATGTCTAACAGGCACCTACCTCTAACTTGATATGTCCAAGCCGGCCCTCCTGATCTTACCCACAAACTTGCTCTTCCCACAGTCTCCCCAGCCCAACTGATGGTAGCTCCACCCTCCTAACTGATCAGAACAAAACCTTGGATTGAGCCTTGACTCCTCTGTCATCCCACAACCAGCCCAGCAGCTAACCCTGGTGTCTCAGCCTCTCAGGCAGAGGAGGCAGTGGTGGTCTTAGCTCTGACCAGAGCCCACCCAAGTGCTCCATTCAGCGCTGGATACCCCACCTAATGAGTGAGCATAGGACAGTGACCAGCAATAGAGTCATAGAGAAGTAATAATCACAGGAATAATGTTAAGAGCTATCATTTCTTGAGCACCCCACCAGGCCCAGGATTTGTCACGCTTCCAATCATTTACATCTCTCATTGACCCTGTAAGGTGGAGAATCTATTATCCCCACTTAATGAACGAGACTCAGAGAGGTTATCTGACTTTCTTGATGAATAAGGCCGGGAGAGGTTAACCAACTTTCACACAGCTAATAGGTAGGACAGCAGGAATTCTAACCAAGTATGTCCAATTCAAACTCAAACATGCCAGTGAAGCCAAGTCCTTGAGGAACATTGAATGGAACTAGAGTTACTGAGTTGGAGTCTGGAGAAAGTCGCAGATATGGAAGGGAGATCTCTGTCTGGTCAATGAAGGACGGGCCAAAGAGGAAGGGATTTGTGTTTTGTGGGCTCCAGGATCTAGGGAGGAAGTGGGTTATAGTAAGACAGTAATTTCTAATAATCCGAGCCCCTCTTCCTCCCGAAGGAGTGGGCTGCCTTTACTGAAGGGAGCCCCAGGTCCAGAGATGCTTGAAAGAACATCATGTTATGGATTCTGGCAGGGCGGGTGGAGTGGAAAGGAAGAATCAAGAAGGGCAGGGGCTTGTCCTACCAGATACTGAACCACATTAGAAGCTACTCTGGTGGTTCTCAGCAGCAGGTGGGACAGCTGTCCCAGGGCATCTTTGGAAAGGACCAGGGAATTTGGGTCGTAACAATGTAACATCTTTGGGGAGTGTGTGTATGGGGATTTTCTCCTGGTATCGAGCACCAAGGATTGAGTCAGGGATAATAAAGAACCTATAATGAGCAGGACAGACCGCTCAAGAATTGTCTTACTCCAAATGTCAATTAGTCTCTGTTGAAAAAACAATGAGATGCGGTAATTAGTGTAGAATTGGAATAGACAAAGGGATAGACAAAGCGATCAATGAGACAGCACAGAGTTCCTGGCAATAGATCCATAAATACATGCATTTAACCATAAAACAGAGATGGTATTTCAAAACAGTGAGAAAAAGATATTCAATATATCTGCTGGGACAAGAAGCTATCCATGTAAAAACAAAGTTAGATCCCTACTTCATACCACATGCCAAGATAAAATTCCAGGTGGATTAAAGACCTAAATATGGGTCATAAAAGGAAAACAAAGCTTTAAACTTACTAGAAGGAAATACAGTACATCTTTATGACCCTTGGTGGGGAAGGCCTTCTTAAGTCTCACAAATAAAAGTGGTGCTTTATTACACAAAGTTTTAAATATCTGAACAAAAGAGACAAAGTTAAGAGACAAGCAACACACCAAGAGAAGACATTTGCAACAAGCATAACAAGAACTCATAAGACACTTTAACGAATTAATAAGAGAAAGATGAGCGACCCAGAAAAAACTGGGCAAAGTATACGATGGGGCATTTTGTACATGAGGAATTTTAGACGTCTGACAGATAACAAAGTTCAGCCTTTTCAATCTTCGGGTGACACAAATGAAAACGAAGCATTTTCTCCCAGCAGATTGGCAAAATTAAAGGCTGATGAATCAACACGGGGAGGCCTGAGGATGGGAACTCAGATGTATCACTAACTCAAGTGGCCTGACCACCTCGGGGGTGATTTGGCAGTGTTTATTAAAATAGAAACATCTGCTTCCAGAGAAATTCTTGCACATGTCCATAAGGAAGCTGACGACAATGCTCCTTACAGTGAAGGATGAGAAACACCAAAACGTCCACCAGCAGAAGGATGGACAAAACGTGGGGATGACATGTCGGGGAATACCACTACACAGAAGAGCTGGGTGAACTAGAGCTGCACTTGGATAGATATCAAGAAGATGATGAGGGGGAAAGAAGCAAAATACAAAGTAATTCGTTTATTATTGATATAGTTTACATAAGAAAACCATTCCAATAACACCCCCGAGCTTGGGTTTCTGGAAGTTCCCCCTATCCAGAATGTCTTTGAGTAATTTGTTTTTCCCTTCCTCCCCTCCTCAAACATGTTTACTCTGTGCTGATGCATGCTGGACGTGAGGTCCCAAGTTGTATCCTCGTCATGCATGACAAGTCCTCCACTATGACTGAGCCCCAGAATGACCCCTGACCCTGGCTGCAGACACGCCTCCCCTCAGACGCTGTGTCACGCTATCTCTCAGGGTCTGTGACACGAGCATGATCCTGCATCCTGCTGGCTGAAGAGGCTGTGGAGAGCTTCACAGGGGAATGTGGGTGAGGCAGCTTGTGTCTCGTAAAGTACACGTGGGAGGGGTGGGTACCATGGCTGACACCAGCCGCAGCAGAGGAGGTTGGCTGGTGGTGCTAAGCTCCCTGCCTTCCTTTTGCCCCATTCTCCTCTGCATTCCTGCCATCTTTCCCTCCTTTCCTTCCTCACTTTGTTTTGGTGCCAGGCCTTGGAGTCAGGGGAGGGGGAGAAGGGTGCAGCCACATTTCTAGTACCAGGAGCTAAGGCCACCTGCGTCGGGCGGGGGCAGTCAGGTCTCTAGGCCCACAGGTGATCATAAAATCAGGGAGCCACCTCCTCTGAAAAGCCAAAGAGCTGCCAAGGGCAGTAGCCACGATCACGTCCAGGGCCTCAGATGGTCACAACGGGGTCCTGGAGACAGGGTGGCTGAGGACAGCCTAATTGGGCGTGACGACAGCCCCTGTGAGGCATATTAAACTTGGAGCTGTTAGGGTGCCTGGTGGAGGAACAGTCAGAGCTGGCCTGGCTACTGGCTCCCACAGGGGCACTTGGCTCTGGGGCTTGAGTCTGTCTGCCTGAAGGAATGTCTGTCAGCTGGGCCTGCCAGGTGCTGCCCCAGCCTGGCTGCCAGTCCCACTGGGAAGTGACACTGGTGGCTGAGGGTGGAAGTTCTAGGTCCTTCTCTGCACGTATCTTCTGATAGTTGCTGTGCTACCTTGGGGGGCTTCCCTCCCTCCTCTGGGTCTTATTTCTAGCAATGGATCTGTTAGCCCTTTCACACGCATTGTATCCTCAAAACCACCCTGTGGAAAAGTGATTACAGCACCCTTTTGCTCTGCCAGAGATGGGGAAACAGGCCCAGAGAGGTTAAGAGACTTATCTGAAGCCACACAGCTCATAGACGGCAGATCCAGGACTGGAATTTTGGACCTCTTTGATACTTGATCTCAGTTTGTGACACAATGACAGTTTTCATCTCCCTGGGGCCTAGGCCACTGGTGACAGGAGAGTGGTGGCGCTGCTGTGTTGAGGGAGGAAATACACAGAAGGAAGCCAAACCCAGTCTGAGTCCTGTATGTCCCCAACTGGTCACATCTCTTCTCTGGGTTGGACCAGATGACACCCAGGATCGTTTCTAGCCTTAATGTTCAAGTCTATGGTTTCTAGTCTTCAAGGCTTCTCAACTCCATCACTTTCTAGCTAAGTAACCTTGGGAAGTTTCTTCTCTCACTTCCGAATCTATAAAATGGAACCAGGCACTCTGCCCCAGTGGGGCTGTGAGGATAGCGTTTTCAGACTTGTCAAGTGCCTGGCAGGGGGTCTGGCATATAGTCAGTGCTCAGCAAATGGGCAGTCCTATCTTTTCTATATAATCCCTGAGCCTCAGGTCCCTTGCAGATCTGGCTCAAATCTCACACCTTCCAGAAAACCCCATGAGGTTTGAAGAGCATATATATTTAGTAATCTCCTCATGTCTTCCTCTGTGTATAAGACTAATATCACTCCATCCAAGCATCAGTTTACAAAGCTCAGCCCCAACCATCAGCTTGTGAAATGCTACCAACAACCTTCCTATTACAACTAAGGAAAATGAGCCTAGAAAGATTGAAGAGAGAGTCCTCAGGTCACTTAATTCTCTATGCTTCTGTTTGCTCACATCTAAAATGGGGATACCTAGGAGTACTTCGCCCGTAGATTAGTGTTTAGAAATAAATGGCATAATACATAAAACGTTCTTAAAAGGGTACATGCCAGACAGTAACGTGGACCCAAATCTACCTCAGATATTTCTGCCCCCAATTTTTTCAGTGCCAGGACCAAAGCCTCTGACCTGCTAGCTGGGTCCCCTAGAAATTAGAGTCCTGGAAATGATCAATGAGAATTATCTGAAGACACAACCATGGACAGCAGCCCCGGATGAAGAGGGCCAAACATTCTCTTCAGTACCACGGAGAACACCCCAGCCATCAACACCAGGATCGGAATGGGTCCTGTGCTCTCCAAACAACTCAGAGCCGAGGTCAGCGTCAAACCGTTGGCCCATGCTAAGGTGACACCAAATGCCTCTATTTTCCTGCTAGTTACCCTGCTCTGCTATTTGTAAGGCCCAGAATGGGCCACTTGAATTTCTATTGTCATACGCAATAGAGGCCTGTTTTCCTATTTCTCACCCAGTGATGGGGGTACCCCCAGGAGGCTTTCTGTGGGTATTCAATTGGGAAAACTCGCCTCCCCAGGCCTAGAGAATCTCCCAGGCTTTCTTTCTTTCTTTTTTTTTTTTTTTTTACTCCTGGCCTCATTTCAGACACAAGCAGTGATGGCCACTGGGCAGAGTGTCATGGCCAAGAGTGGCAGCAAGGGCCAGGCTGGCTGCCACCTCATCTCAAGGGCTGGGCTCACTGCCCACTGAATAAAGAGGAAGAGCATTTATGATCCTTCAGCCTGTCCCACTCCATCAGTCATCCCTGGGTCCATCTTTTATTGGCTCTGTGCCCATATGATGAGAACTGGATTCCTACTCTGACCACCTCTATCTCTGACCTCTCTGGCTACTAGAATGGTCTCAGCAAACATCTTGAAATGTCTTAGGCCCTTCCTCAAGGACCCTCAGGGCTTCAGTTCAGTGGGGATCCCAGCAACTCTGTCTGAGACCAGAAGGAAAACGAGGCACAAAAGAATATTAGTGTCCTCTTCTTATTAACGGGAAGAAGGCTACCTCCTTGAAGCTGTAATAAAATGAGATGGTGTATCCAGTACCAAGCCTGGTACATAATAGGCTTAGTTAATGTCTGTTTTCCCTTCCCAACAAGGAAAATATAATAATGGAGATGATGAAAACTGGGTGCCTACTATGTGCCAGGCAGTGGGTCAAAATCTGCAAGGATAGGAAGTCAAGGATTGTTCTTCCCATTTTGTTAACAAGGTAATCAAGGCTCAGAGGGGTCAAGAAATCTGGCAAAGGTCACACAGTCAAGCAAGCATCAGAACTAGATCTCTACCCTCAAATTCCAGGCTGCTTCTCCACCTCTAGCAGGTCTCTGATAACTATAGTCCTCCTTATTTCTCACTTGGGGGACCCAGCACAGACCATTTGCTGCCTGCCCACATCCAGTGCTGGAAGCTCCATGCCCAGCTGGTTGGCTGTTGACAAACTGCCAGGCCCAGATACTGGAGTGTGTGAGGATGGAAGCAGAGCCCAGACTCTTCATCCTCCCGGGTCCCTAGGAGATTTCCAGGGGCTCAGATGCAGTCCTCTCTCATCCTTGCAACAGTTGCCTCCTCTGCTAACATGGCAAGCTGGCATCCACCCCAACTGCCTCTGTATCACCACCCCCCACATAAGGAGTATTCTTATGAAGCACCCACCATCCTCCCCAGCATCACTGATATTCCACACAGGACCCATAATACCTGTCCTACAGGTGAGGACACAGGCCCAGGGTGAGGATGGGACTTATCGCAGGATACAGAAACATATGTGATCTTGGGACTCCAGACTCCTTGGCCAGTGCTCCTGTTCCTAGACTTGTTCATTGCAAGGTCTGCAGCACCCATCCATAGGCCTGGTCTATAGAATTTTCTTTCTGTGGAGAGGGGTAATGTGTTACCCACTTTCTCTATCCAGCCCAAAGAACTTCATATAGAGTAGGCTCTTAATGGGTATTTCTAAAATTATTTCATTCATTCAATAACTATTTGTTGAGTGCTTAATGTATGCCATGCACCGTTCTATGTGGTCGGACCACAGCAGTAAGAAAACACAGACACAAACAAATGGAATTCCAATCCTCTTATGACACTGATTGGAATGGAGTGAATCTGCCTGTTTCCTTGCCTGTTTTCCCTACTCAATATGAGTGTCAAAAGAGCAAAGACCATCCCTGTCATGTATCTGGGACTGTATATACTCCCCAGAATACAACAAATGCTTGCTGAATGAATGAGGAAGTGAATGCAGGCAGAGCAATATAATAAAGTCGGCCACCATTTATTGAGAGGTGGTTCTGCTCTAGGTGCGAAATGTTTTGTGCACATATTGTCATAGAATCTTCCCAACAGCCCCTGTGAGGTGGGCACTTTAAAGTGGATCCTGCTAGCTATTCCGCTTGTCATTCTTTTCTTTTGCCTAATTAACAGAAGCACCCAGTTAGAAATATTTCCTTCACCAGCTTCCCTTGCAGCTAGGGTGGCTGTGTGACCACATCCGGCAAATAAGATGTAGGCAGAAGTCCACTGGGTAGGGCTTCCAGGAAATTTGTTGTTTTCCTGGTAAGGGCAGATTAAGAAAGCATGCAATCTTTACTTCCTTTGTCCTGCCTGGAATTCAGACACAACATGTGCAGGTGGCGCAGCCACTTCATAGCCACGAGAATGAAAGATATATGCTAAGGATATGTATCTTGATTTGTCACTTGAATTGCTGCACTGGTTCTGGACTACCTGCTTCTGGATCTTTGGGTGTTTATATCACTGTTACTTTCCCTCTTCTATTATATGCAGCCAAATGCAATTCCAATGGATTCAGTATTATTACAACAAGTGAGGCTCAGAGAGATCAAGTGATTTTCCCAAACTCACACAGCAGTTAAACATCTAGAATTGGCCTCTGGGTCTAATGCAGATAAGTGCATAGGTCTGCTCACTCTCTCACCTGCTGGCATTCCCACCAGTAGTCCCAGGCTGTGAGGAAGCCCCTCTCTGTACCCCATAAGACTCTTCCTGACCACTCTAGGATCTGGTTCTAGGTTCTCCTGATGTCACTTCCTTTACCTAACTCCACTCTTAGCTACACGTAAGTCTAGATCCTCAAAACATACATGTCTCAAATCACAGGATTCTGTTCAGATGTCCCACCCCCGTGAAATGCACTCTCCCTCATCCCTGTTCATTCACCTCTTTCTGGTCCAGAATTATCCCACTGACTGCCTCCAACAGCACGCATGGTAGGCTCTTGGTCAATCTTTGCAGATAGGTCTCCTGGTTCTCATCTTTTTCCTACTTTCTGCCCCCACCACCATTCCATAAGGGCAGTTATGCTTGGACCCAGCATTCAAGGCCTCTAGGTTTTTAACTACTGCCATCTTCCCAACATTTACTCCTGCTATTCTCTTTGCCCCTCACTTTTGCCTTGACTACCACTTGCAGGGATCCTTCAGACCACAGAGAGGCCCTCTCTGACCACCCTGCCTCAAGTTGGTACCTACCTTCATTGTTCCCTGCCACCTCTTCTTCCAGACCTGGGTCCACTTGAACACAACCAAGAATCTTGTTAATTCATTGTCTGAATGTCTGTCATCTACACCCCTTCCCTCAGTAAGAACCAGAGCTTCTTGAGGGCAGGAAATATGCCCATCTTTTCTGCCAGTTGCCCCAGTGCCTGGCATGAGGCCCAGTACTCAGACTCAGCCAGGAAGTGCTGAATGAAGCTTAAACTTACTTCCCACGCCTTCCTGCCACCCACGTTCTACTCTAGCCAAATAAAACTACTTAAGGTTCTCTGAAACCCCTCTACTGCACTTGATGCCCAGGGTCTCCCCTAACTCTGCCTCCAGCCAAACCTTCCTCTTCCTCCCATCCATCCAAGCCAAGCTGTTCTGTGTCACATGGCCTCAGGAGTCAACTAGATTTCAGCAGTGGTGAAAAAACTTTGGCACAGAGAGAACGTGTGTGTGTATATATGTGTGTGTACATGCTGGGAGACCAGCTACCTATACTTTACCCTGGATGTGCCTGCCTTCACATATCCTTATTCATCCATTTCTGCCTCTGGTCACTCCTATTTGAGCTAATTCTGAAATGCCCCAGTATTTCCCTAAGTAGCTACAGTTGTAAGAAAGAAGAAAAGAAATACACTAATATTTACTGAGCTCCTACCACGGACCGGACATTGTTCTAGACCAAATAATAATGATGATGATGATGACAGCGCTAGTATTTGCTGAGCACCTATTATGTACCTGATATCATTCTAAGGGCCTTTAATTGGATAGACTCTATTATTAATCTATTAAAATAGATTCCCATTTTACAGATGAAAAAAAGAGGCTCAGAGAGTTGGAGGTCACAGAGACAATAAGCAGTCTTGAGCTCAGGTCTCCCTAAACTAAATCCTGCTCCTCTGCCAGGCTGAGCTGGGCAACACCCAGGTGTCTGGGAGGAGGGGGAGGAGGCACTGCTTCATCTCATAAACTCCTGCTCCCTAATGTAAAGCTGGAAGCCACAGCTTCCTGACCAGGGGCTTTGCTGGGGTACGATTGGGCCAATAGACTTACCCTCATCTGCAAGGCTGTGGACCAGTGCTCCAGCCCCCAGGAGGACCAGGCCTCAGGAGTCGCAGGCTGGACGGAAGTACGCGAGCCTGGGCTCTGCTTCCGTGGTAAGGCTGAAGATTTTCCCAACAGCCAGGGCCAAATTTATCTGCCAATCCCCCAAAGAGCTGATTCCAGCGTCTGTCTGGAAATGTCAGCCCGTGTGGTTGGAGGAACACGGGGAGAGTTTTCCTCTAAATAGCAGGAAGCATATGGGAGGCGGATGGCACCCGCCGCCCCAACCTGCCAACTCTCACTCAAGCAGGAGCTAAAAGGGGCCCAGAAGGGTCTGGAATTCCTACCACCTCCTGGGGTGGGGGAGGAGCTGGAGACACAGAGGGTGGCAATGAGAAGGACCCAGAGCAGGCCCTGAAGGGCAGGCAGGCGGGAGCACCTGATCGACAAGACAGCAACCCGAGGCGGTCAGATGGAAGTGACACACCCCAGAATTTAGCAGAACACCAACAACCATAATAACAGCCACCATGGGGACAGGAGCACTTGCTATATGCCAAATCTGGGTTAAGCACTTTATTTGGATGATGTCACCTAAACTTTGCAACCAATTCTAAGAAAGGGGCTGCTGTTTTCCCTATATTACAGATAAGGAAACAGGATCGGAGAAGGAAAAACATGAAATCAAAGACTCTTTGGGCTGGAAAGGACCTCCCAGATCCTTAGCTGAATCACAAATACTCTACAGACTTTTCCACCAAGTTGTAGTGCAGCTGCTACTTGAATATTCCCAGTGCTGGGGAGCTCATTACCATCCAAGTTAGCCCATCTGCAAAGAGCTCTTTGCATCCAAAAGGGTTTCCTAGCCTAAGGTGGAATCTCCTTCCCTAGAGGCTTTCTTGTGAGTGCCAGACCCAGACTCTGCCTTTCCCAACAGATACAGAAAGGCAGGGGGACAAGGCCCCTCCAGATCTCTGATTTCCCTCTGCAGGTGACATACTCAGTTCTTTGTTTACCCCTATATCCCTAGCCATGGTAATCAGAGCAGTCCCCAATCACCAGCATTTACTTACTGTGTGCTAGGCACTGTGTAGGGCCTGCTCTTCACATACTCTCCTCCTCCAACCTTCCTCACAATCCCAGGGGAGGTACTGTCATCACCCCCATTTTACAGAGGGGCAAACTGAGGCTGCATGAGGGGAAGAGACTTGCTGGTCATTCAGTGGGGGCATGGGGACATTGGAGGCCTCCCTGGGCTGCTGCTTTAAGTTTCATGAAAGCTGAAGAGGTACCTGCGGGCCCCCTTGGCGACTCTCTCGGACACTCACTCAACCTTTGGCATGATCACCTCGACACTGGTCCACAGAACTCCCAAACCCATGTCACCCCTCTCCGCTGCCATAGCACCCACTAAGTCTCCAAGCCCTGTGAAATCTCCCTGCCATACACCTTTCTGCACTATCCCTATGGTCTTGCCCTGCCCACTGTCATCCCCAAGTGTCACCAGACCAATGGGAAGACCTTTCTAATACCAAGACTTGCCCTGCCTTTGCCTCCCTTTCAACCCAAGGGGTGTGAACCTCCCCACTCAATAGTTGAGGTCTTCCAAACTCTGGCTCAGGTGAGCTCTCTGGCCTCTCTCAGCCCTGACACCCTGAGGCCTAAATGCTTAGCAGGAGGAAGGTGAGATTTTTGCATAGCCCATTTGTCCCACCCGGCTCACTGAGTTGTTTCTCTTGAAGAACCCCTATCCATCTCTCAAGACTCTGCTTAGAGGGGTAGAATCAATTTCTCTGTTCCAGAAGATCACCGACTGATAGGCATCTCCCTCTGATCTATGTATCACCTGCCTTCGTTGATAGAGACACCTCTCCTTGGCTGAGCTGCCTCAGGCAGGTGCTGCCCTAATGTACCTTTGTGGCCTGGTGTCTAGTGCAGTGCCTGGCACATAGTAGACACTAATCCAGGTTTGTGAAGTGCTGGAATGAATGACGAAATGCAGACCGAGGGGCAGACAACCCATAAAACATGGCTTGTGCATGTCACAGCTTTGATGTATCAGAAACAAAAAATGCTGCTGTCAAAATAGTCACCAACATTTGACTAATGAAGATTTTGCTGGCTGGCTCCAAATTTAGAAGGATATCAGGGGATGATCTGGGATGGCTGGAGCTTCCAGAATAAAGCTGTCCAAGCCTCAGTAGATGAAGTGACCAGGGCTCCCACAGACAGGGTGGGAGGAGATGACAAGAAGGGCCATGGAGGGGGTTGGGGTGTAAGAGAGTCCACACCCCAGGCCTGCCTCTAACTTGCTCCATGATGTTGTATAGGTGGATTGCCTCTCTGACTTTTGGTTTCTTGTTTGTAAAATGCAGAGAATTTGGAGAACAGATGGAAGTAGATGTGTGTTCAAAGATCTAAACACTACCTCTGCTGTCAGGTTGATGTGACCTTTCTCTCTATTCAGGCTCCCAGCAGGGTATAAAGACCCCCAGAGCCCCTAAAAAGGCAGGTCCTTGCCTAGCCCTCTGTCAGGTCATTTGGGAGAGAGACCTCAGTGGAAGGTGGGTGGGAAGTGTTTCAGATGTGCCTTGGGCAGTGTCAAGACTGTAGACTGGATCCTGTGAAGGAGCTTTCTAACAGAGGTGGGAGGAACAAGAGTGAGCTCCCTATCTCTGGGGGTATGCAAGCTGTGGCTGAACACCTCGGGACAGGAATTCTGACCCAAGGCGGGAAGGAATTTAGACCAGAAGATATGGACCTGACTCCTCCAAGGTTATGCTCTCAGTACAAGCCAGATTGAGCTTGCTGACGTTTCGCTCCTCCTACAACATCCCACAAAGTCTCCCTGCTGCCTTCAGGGTCAAGTCCAAGCTCTTACTGTGGCATTCAAGGCTCCTGTGTTCTGGGCTCATCTCTGCACCTTTGCTGGATGCACCCCCACCACATGTCTTGGGGCCTCTAACACATTATGTCTCCTGCCAACATGTATTTCCTGTACTCTCCTTGGCTCCTCAGCTTCGTATCACCCCCTGCAAAAGCCTTCCTTGCTTTACGCTGGCTTTTGTGTTGTCTCAGCCCCTGCATGCACATTTACCTTCCAGATAAGTCATCTGTTGACTTGTCATTCTCCCTCAAAGATGGCAAGACCCTCAAGGGCTTCCTCCCAGGTCCAGAGCAGGCTTTCACACAGAAGGCCAACGTCTCCTGAGCTGAACTGACACCTCACAGATGCCAGTGCTCTGATTCAGAGAGAGTCTAGAGCTGGCCTAGTGAGCTTCTGCCTGTAAGACCTGGGCTCAGGATTATTCATTAGTAGTGTTATTTCTTCTGACTATGAAAGACTGCATCTTGGGAAATCTAGGTAAGTCTAGAAGGGGGAGTTTGCTGTGTTTGGCCACTGTTTTGAAGGCCACAGTCTGCATAGTTCTAATGGCTTTGACTCACTTCTGGCTGGGGGTGGGGTGCACAGGCCCAGGCTGCCAATCAAAGCAACCGATTAGAGTGGGGGGTGGGATGGTGGGTGCACATCCACAAATGTGACCAATCAGTGCCAACACTTCTGGGACTTGTGTCTGAGCTCTCTAGGAAGAAGTCTTGCATATTCCTCTGGACAAGCATCTTATCACCTGAATGAGAGAGCGCTATGAGAACATCAGAACAATTCTGAGGAAGCAGAGTGAGAAATGGGGAGGAAAATCAAGTTCTAGGAACAGCATCTGAGCCCCTGGGTCCTGCTGAGCCTGAATTACCTCTGGACTTCACAATTTCAAGCTGATAAATTCCATTTTTGTTTAAATCAGTTTGGGCTGGGTTTCCTGTCACTTGTATCTGAAAAGTACCTGAATGGTGCAAGCAAAAGTAACAGCAGAGCTCTTTCATATCTCACTATCCAGAGGAACCTGCTATGAACAGTTTGATGGTTGTCATTCTAGGGGTTTCTCTGGGCAGGAGCATGCATGTATTTATACACATTTTTTCTAACAAAAATGAGATCATACAATACACACCATTTTATAACCTATTTTTTCCTTAACAATACACCACAGACTTGTTTCCATGTCAACAAGTATAGATCTACAGCATTGTCTCTACAGCCACTGAGAATGCCATTGTCTGGCTGGACTGTAATTTATTTAACCATCTCTAGCTGATAGATAATTGGGTAGGTTCTCATTTATTACCATCATCAGGAGAGATTCAGTAAACTTACTTGTAAAGTGCCCATGTTTGCTCTTACTGGATTATTTATGACTAAGATCCTATGATTCCAAGAGTTTGGCTTCACAACTAGAAGTTTCTCTACTTGAGATTTAAGATTCTCTGAGTGTCTAGAAAGGTAGAAACTGTCTTTCTGGGTAGATTTAGTGGCTATCAGAAAAAACAAATCCAGGGCTAGAGCGCCCCATAACAGCATCTCTGCAAGAATACTCATTGACAGATATGCAAGTGAGTTGGTGGGGAGGTAGTCAGGGCTTGGGGGTGGGAGGGTGGTGCTTGCTGGCCTCGGGTCCAGCCAGCTGTGTGCACCTAACTAAGCTCCCCATTTCCCTCAGCCTCATCCTTCACTTGGTCTGACTCTCAGTGAGCAAGGGCAGAGACAAGCCTAGAGGGCCAGTTAGCACTGAGAGCCCAGGCACAATGTGATGAGCACACAAGATATGTCACCTCTGGCAGTGGTAACAGCAGCCGCCACCAGTGATGCAACTGGGAGTGCTTCTAGTCCTCTCCATGTTTTAACTCACAAAAGCCCCACAGCCACCCTCTGATGTTATTCTTGTCTCTTTATCATGGAAGGGACAAGTCAGCTTTAGAGAGAGAGTGACTTGACCAAGGTCACATAGTCAAGAAGTGGTAAAACTGAAGTGTGGCCCACATCTGCTAATTCCCCAGCCCATGCCTCATCCCATTTTACTGCAGTAGGTAGCAGGAGAGGGGAACTGCCTCAGACAGGACCATAGAAGCCCAAACTCCCTGTTCCTCCCCACCAAGTCCTAACACTCAGGAAGCACCCCAAATCTAGAAAATTATAGAGAAGACACAGCAAAGATCTCCCATGCCCCCACTGTGAACAGTTTTCAGAAACACATGTAGCTCTTACAAAAATGATATCATGCTGCCCATGCTGTTTTATAACCTCTTTTTTCCCCAACTCTACAATACACTATGAAGTTCTTTCCACAGTGGGGAATTTAGGGCCACAGATTCATTTCTAACAGCTACAGTGGGCGCCACTGTATGACTTCAGTAAATGGGTTTAACGAGCCCCCTGGTGATGGAAAAATGGGTTGTTCCCAACCGTCCTTCTACAGTCAACAGTGCTACAGTGAACACTCTCTAGCGTGTCGGGATCCCTGCGATCCTTCAGGTCGCAGCTCAGATGCCACATTCTTAGGGAGACCGTCCTGGACTGTTCCACGTCCTTCAGGCTCTCCGATCATGTTAGTATTTATGACATCACCATGCTCATTTCCTTCACTGCACTGATGGAGTCTCTTCTTGGTCACTTTACTTGTTTGGGTGATTGAGTAATACCTGCCTCTCTCTGGGCTTCTGGGCTCTGTGAGGGCAGAGACCAGCAGGGCCTAGCACACGACAAATGCCCTGGGGATGTAGGAATGCCTCTGGGGCTGGTGCCCTGCCCTGTCTGCCGAGCAGGCACCCCTGCTCACGTTCTCTCTCGAAATAAAATAAATCTTTTAAAAAAATGTTGACTGCAACAAATTATCACAGAATAAGGCATTCTGTAACCACCACCTGGGTCAATGAACAGATTATTGCCTCTCTCCCAATCCTTCCAGCCTCTTTTCTTCATACAGGTGATCTTTTTCCAGACTCTACTGGGGCTGTTACTATTATTACTAATAATAAGCAAATGAAAAAAAATGTGTGGCTACTCTACCCGGACCCAACCAGGCCCCCAGACCCCTGGCTGCCTCTGCTCAGGGCGTGGAGACTCCCCATCCGGCTTTCCGACTTTGGCTTTAGCTCTTCTTTAAATAACCAGCTTGTTAGCAAAATAGCTGCAAGTAACACCTCCCTCGCTGCCGCCCGAGCCTCCATCTTTCCTACAATGCTGACGGCTGCTCTCCCAACTCGTGCCAAGGAATCCCGTTCTCCGTCACTGGGCCACACACACCGGGGGCTGCCAGCCACACTGTTATTTCAGTGGCCACAGCCCTGCCCCTCTGGCTCGGGGGTAGGGGCACATGCACACCGACGGCAGGCATTTTCAGGAAGGACCAGAATGTCGGTGCATGAGCCCTGTGCCCCAGGTCCATATGCCTCAACCCCCCACAGGGTCGCTGTAGTCTATTTGAGATGAGAAGAAAACAAAGCAATTAGTGCCAGGCCAGGCACATAGTAATTGCTCAAGAAATGCCTGCTGTGGTTGGGGTTGCTCCTATTATGTATTTAGTCCCTGGGGAAGACACGCAGAGCCTAGGGCATGACCAGGACTGTTTGCCAGTGATTACATCCCACAGATACAGCTCTCAGACCGCCATACCCTTATCGCTTCTTTTCTGGCAACAGCATCTCAGCCAAATGCAATAGCTGTCTGCAGCTACGACAGGCGGAGGCCAGACCGGGGGAGCGGGGCTGGGGGGCAGCTCATTAATAGGGGCATTTCCCAGTTATTAATGAGGCTGGCACCGCACGAGTGTGCAGCTCCTTGTTCTCGAAGAAGCAGCACTTCTACATACATTATGTACAGCGAACTTCATGGGCTTTTATTATCCTATGACATTTGCATATTATACATATTTACGAGTCTTTTTCCCTTCTCATAACCACCCCATCAGGGTGGCTGGGCCGCTTTTGGCAGATAAGAGAGTTGAGACCAGAGGGGCTGGCTGTCCCGCTGACCTGAGCTGACTGCAAGCTCTCTGCGATCAGCAGGGACCAGCAGCTGGCCAAAAGGCCAATGGGCTCCCAGGGCCTGCAAGTGTCTGGGTGGAGGGAGGGGAGAGTCCTTTCTCTCCTTTCCCTCTTCCTTCCTTCCACAACTAGTCACTGTGTACCCACTATCTGCCAGGCACTGTGCCAGCCACTGGCTGTCCCCTGCGGGAATGAAGCAGTTATATCTCACCTTTGAGGAGCTGAGGTCAGATAAGGAGGCAGATCGCAAATCAACGGTTCCATGCTGAGTAGTGGTGGGTGACCCCGGGCAAGCCCCTTGAGCTCCCATGAGCCTCAGTTTCCTCATCTGTGAACAGCCTTTAGAGGTGGTGGGAGGGTGAGATTCAGGAATGTGGTGAGTGTCAGGCACTGTTGTGGGGAATAGGGGGCATGCTGTCAGCCTCATCTGTGTGGAAGGATGACGGGACCAGGTGTGGGTGCACTGTGGGATCCTCAGACGGTGATCAGACATGAGGTGGGGTGTTGCACCTCATCCTGTTCTGAGGTTAGGTAAAGTGGGGACCAGAGGAGTGTGGGTGGAACAGGACGAGGGAGCAAGAACAATGGGGCTCCCCAAGATTCAGGACTCCGATGGCCTCACCTTAGCCCCGCTGTGAGCCCCAGAGCTTCCACGGCTTCCAGCATGGCCCACTGCTCCCCTTCCCTTACTGAGCCCACAATGCCAACTGCCCAAGCCCCTGGGCAAGAGCTGGCCTCTGAGGTAGTCAGAGCTGGATTTGCTGTGCGTCCTCAGGCAAATGGCTTTCTCTCCCGTAAAACAGACGCAATCACCGTGCCCACCTCCTGGGGTGTGGGGAGGACTGAGTAAGACAAGCAGTTAAACTATAAATTGAGCCCAGACAGAAAAGCTCTCACTGGGGTCCCTTCGCCAGCACGTGGGCGCCACTGGGTGGAAGGCTGGGCATCTCCCAACTGTGCAGAGCGTGGGTGAGCGGGTGAGCAGCCCCGATGCCGTGTGCCCGGGCTACGGACGCACTTACCAACCAGGGAGCTACGTGCAGAGGGAAGATGGGAACCAGTCGGGAACCAGCAAGCGTCAGCTCAGGAGCAGGCACTGGACCAAGGGCTGGCACACACATTCCTCCGGGCACTCAATCGGAGGTGCTGGCTGGAAGCAGCACAGGACAACGCCCTCTGGCACCCAGAGAGACCCAGTTCCGGCCACCCAGCACCTGGCAGAGGGGGAGGCACCAGCGTCTGTAGGAATGGGGGAGAGTGTTAATGAGGAGGTATCAGAGGTGATCCCTCCACCCTGAGCCCCCTGGACTGGCCCTGTGAACACCAGAGTGGGAGATACCACGGAGCAATCATCATAGAAACCCAAGTGTTTGCACAACACTACATTTTCCAAAGCACTCTGGCATCTTGGCTCACGTGGGCCCCCACATTGTTTTTCAGAGGCGTATTTACATGTCATGCATATTTACGATGCCTTTCCCACCACCCACAGAATCCCCACAGCAGCCAGGAAGTCGGGGTTCCAAAGGCTCCAATCCGCCCCACCACTGCCTTGCTTCTCCCTTCTTTTCCCTGGATGGGGGAGAGAGCGAGGAGGGGCTGGAGTCACACGGGCCTGAGTTCGAATCCCAGTTCAGCCCCTCACTCACTGAGCGACACTGGGCAGCCAGCTGCCCCATTCCGAGCCTCAGTTTCCCCCCTTGTCAAACGGGAGTAAGAATGCCTTCTCTGAGGGGTGCTGTGAGGATTGAGAAGGTAACACCCGGCCTGGCATATCTACCTGAGAGAGCCCGTCCAAACAGGCTTTGCCCCTGTCCCCTGCACACAGAGTAGGAGGCCCTCCATTGCCTCTCTGCCCACCACCTCCCACATAACACGTCTTGTGCGAGAGGCAGAGGGAAACCAGGTGTCCCTCTCCACCCACCTCTCCTGAACAGGTGCCACTGCTCCTGCTTGGAACTTTAAATCAGCAGGAAGCAGGCCCTCCTGGAAGGAGGAGGAGGTGGTGCCTCCATTCCATGCCCCCTCCCAGGAGCCTTGTGGCTACCTCAGAGGCTTCCATGGAAGCTCCTGCCCTCAGTCTCTCATTCTACAGGTGGAGAAACTGAGGCACCGAGGAACCTGAGCTGATGTGGGGGCAGAGAATCCAAGTGGGGCTGGAATGTGAACTAAGCCCTGAGAGGGGAGGTACAGTAGGAATACAGAGGAAAGGCCAGACGATGGTGAGGAATGGTACCTTCCTCTCCTGGTTACCCCAAGGCCCTGGAAAGCCCTCATAACCCCCCTGTATCTGCATCCACTCTGTGCCAAGCCCAAACAGGTTTGACTCCATGTGTTCCTCACCACAGCCCTACAGTGTTATTCCTGGTTTTCAAAGGGAGAAACGGAGGCTCAGAGAGCTTCAGCAATTACTCACAGGCACACAATGAGAAAGGGGTAGGGCATCCAATGCCAAGACCCAGCCGTTAACCCCAATGCTACCCTGCCTCCCCCAGTGGAAGAATCACCAACCAAGGAAAACAGGTGTGACTGTCTGGACAAAAACAAACAAACAAAAAAGTTTAAGTAGCAGAAAAAGAAAATATCAGACTCCCAAAAATTCTAAATTAGTGGACACAAATTCTTAAAGATGCATAAAAGATTTCAAGATAGACCATGGGGCGTGAAAATTGCCAGTGCATGGAAATCCAGCACTTGGGAGGATGCATTACCAACCACGTTGTCACTTTTAGCCAAAATCACCCAGAGCCAAAGCAGAAGGAGAAGCGGTGATAGCAGAGGAAGGCTCCTGTTCAGGGCAGGGGGGACAGGGGTCCTGATCTGGGGAGATTCCCCACAATGTCCTTGCTGCAGGACTGGAGCACATCTCCTTCCAGATTCCCCACTTTACAATAAGTGGGAGAAGCACACAGGATGGTCTCTTAGGTTCCTGCCAGCTCTGATGGTATTTAAGATTGGGACTTCCAACAGGGATGAACCTTGAGAACATTATGTTAAGTGAAAGGAGGCAGTCACAAAAGACCACATAGCATATGATTTCACTTATATGAAATGTCCGAGACAGGCAATTCTGTATGGAAGCTGGTAGATTAGTGGTTGCCAGTGGGGGGCTTGGGAGGGAGTGATGGCTAAGTGGCTCATGATTTCTTTTTAGAATAATGAAAATGTTCTAAAGTGGATTGTGGTGATGGCTGCACAACTCTGTGAATACACTAAAAACCATTAAATTGTACACTTTGATTGGGTGAATTGGATGGTATATAAATTCTATCTCAAAAAACCTGTTACAACAATCCAAAGCTAACAAACATTTTGCAACTTCCAAATGGGCAGCCATCCTCTGGGAACCTGCAGTCCCCTCAGCATTCTTCCCCTGAGGCCTGGGAAACCAAGAAATATTTTCCCAAGAAGCCTCCCACACCCCCATAGACCCTCTATGCCAGAGGCCTTTGCACTTCATATTCATCTCCTCCAGGAAGCCCTTCCTGACCTCCCAACTACATCAGGCCCCTGGTTACTGGCTCCTAGGGCATCCTGGGTTTCTCCTTCTTGCCACTTATACTGATATAAGAAAATCACTTTCACGATCACTAGTTGACACTGCTTCCTTCATCAGGCTGGGAGCTCCAGGAGGGCAAGGCCATCATCATTGGTCATCACGGTCAATGCTGCAACATCTGGCACACAGTAGGTGCTCCAGAAATGTTTGCTGATTGAGTAAGTGAACTGAAATTCCAGATCCTATGACGCACACCTGGCTACCAGTCCAGGCTCCACCTTCTGGCTGAATGATCCTGAGCAAGTCATATAATCTCAGAGAGTAGCCAGGAGTAGTGGGCAAATGTATGATGGGATAAAGGGATAATGGACATGGAAAGTACTTTATGAAGTGATTCCTTCCACAGCTGCCCCTATTTTGGTCAAAGGAACACACTCAGGCCCGAGCCTCTCTTAATACCTCTCTTTGCCTCACCCTCCACATCCAAGTCATCAGCAACTCCTACTGGACCCACCTTCACAGTCTATCAAGAAGCTGATGTGCCACCTGCATTGCTACCACCACTGTGGACAGAGCCATCAATCTCTTTTTTCTGGATTATTCATGTCCTCTTTTGTCTCCTGCTTCTGACCCAGCGACACTGGCCTCTATGCAATTCTCCAAATATACCAGGCAGATTCCTGCCTCAGGGCCTTTGCATCTGTTCTTCCTCTGCCTGGAATGTTGGTTGCCCAGATGTCTGCGAGCCCTACCCCCTCACTTCCTTCAGCTCTTTGCAGAGACCTGACCTTGTCAATGAGAGGTAGCTCAGCAGAGTAGTTAAGACTCTTCACTGAAGAGCATGGGCTTGAGGTGAAAATCCAGGCTCTGCCAGTTACACCACTGAGTGAACTTGGGCAAATTTCTTAGCTTCTCTGAGACTCAGTTGCTCATTTTTTTTAATTAAAGATTTTATTTATTTATGAGAGACACAGAAAGAGAGAGAGGCAGAGACACAAGCAGAGGGAGAAGCAGGCTCCATGCAGGGAGCCAGACATGGGACTCGATCCCCGGTCTCCAGGATCAGGCCCTGGACGGAAGGCAGCGCTAAACCGCTGAGCTACCCGGGCTGCCCTCAGTTGCTCATTTCTATGATGGGAGTAATTATAGCTAGCACCTTCCTCATAAAGTGGCTGTGGGGCTTCCATGACTCATCACCCCCAACCTCCCTGCCTACCATGCCCAGTGCCAGCCCACCCGCTCCATGGTTCTTATATGCATCACTATACAACAGGGGACGGAAAAAGGAATCTATCTGATGATCGCCTGCCCCTACCACTAAAATGCCAGCCCTATGAGGCAGAGTTTTATACATTTGGTTTATTGCCAGATCCCCAGTGCCTAGCCCAGTACCTGACGTGGAGGTGCTCCATGAAGACTTCACTCAACAAATATTTTCAAGGCTGAATAAATATTTATTGACTAAGTGCCACAAACTCTGTGTTTCCCTGTCCACAGACATTTCTGTCTCCATCCCAGCCTGTCCCTCAGAGCTCCAGGTCCATACCCCAAATTCCTACTGGAGGCTCGGTCTGCTGCCTTGTCCACACCTCAATGTACATGTCCATGGCCCTGTTTGTGACCTCCCCTGGGGACCTTGCTCTCTTCTGGCATTATCTAACTTGGTACCTGGAAGCAGCTCACCCTCTTTGGTAGCCAAGAAGTCAAGAGGCTCCCATGTCCCTTCCTCTTCCTTCTTGCTCACCTGCACCCCCGTCCCATGTATAAAACTCTAGACATGTCCTATTTTTTTTTGAAACCTCCCATACATCTCTCAAATCCCCTTCTCTTTATCCCAAGTCACTGCCCATCCCGGCCACCATGATCTCTCACTCAGACCACTGCACCTGCCTCCTCCCCGGGCATCCTGCTGCCTCCTTTGGCCTATCTTCTGTGCTGTACCCAGGAGGATATTTTTCAAAACACACATGGAAACAAATGAAAGCCTCGTTCTGCAAGCTTGAAAGCCAAGATCCTCTAGGACTCAAAAAACCAATCTGACTGGGGCTTTTCAAAAGAATTCACCTCAGGGCTCCTTGAACAATGAAAGGCCTCCTCAACTTTGCCAACCCAGGCCCAGGTAAAATGGTATTTGTTGTACAAAAATTTAATTTACCAAATGGATTTGCACAGAACCTTTTAGCTCAATAAATATTTGTGGAGTGGAATTGAAATACAAAATAGTTTTAAAAAATAGCATTTATAGAGTCCCACGTGCACAGGATGGGTGGGGAAGGGCGCGGGGTGGCAGCCGGGCTTTCCACACCCCCTGGGTCTTACTTTCTCCTCTCAGCAAACTAGGCGGGTGTTTCCAGATGAGGTAAATGAGGCCTGGGAAGGGAGGTCGCCTGTCTGAAGTAACAGTTCCCAGATTCCCCCAGAGTCCTCTCAGGCCCTGGAGGCTGGGCCCGCTGGGGCCCAGGGCAGAGAAAAGGTACTGACTCTCCTGTTCCGCAGCTCACTGCCACCGGCTCTGAGGCCCTCACAGCACATGGACCGTTCCTCATTCATTTCCTGCTCCCTGCCTTTGCCTGAGTGGTTTCCCTGCTCAGGGTAACCCTCCCAGGCTGGTCAAAACCAGCTTGCCACCCTTCATGGTCCACTTCCAGCACTGAATCTCCTACCTGTACCCCTCCTCATTGGCTGCCCTAAACACACCACCTGCAATGATTTATGGACACTCCCAACATGGCAGTGCTCAAAGTCCTCCTGGCTCTTCTGCCTCCAGGGCCCACGGTTCCCCTGCCTCCTCTGAGAGCTTCCCTCCAGCCCTCGATTCTGAGTCCACACTGATCTCCCCAGTGTCTCTACGCAGCCTGACCTTGCACCTAAACCTGACCAAGGCTCATCTCCCCAGCTGCCTCCTGGACTTTCTCTCCATAGGCCCCTTTCCCAGGCTCCATGTCCAATATGGACCCCATCACCTTTTTCCCCAAACCATTCTTCCCTGATAATGCCAGGATCTTCCCAAGCCTCCAAGCTAGAAACTTGGACATCACTCCGGACCACTCCCTGCCCCTCAGCCCTCTCAAGCTTCGCTGATTCTGCCCAGAGATGTCTGTCAAACCACAGCTTCTCTCCATGCCCACTGCTCTGTTCTGGGTTCAGGTCCCATCCAGGCTCAGAGCATCTGAGTACAAGCCACTCATCCACCCACTTTCCCAACCATCCACCATCTCTCTCCTTGCCCTTGACTCACCATTCATCCACTCTAGCCTTCCCTCCATTAACTCATTCGCCCGCCTACCCATCTACCACCCCTAATTTACTGAGCCTTTTAGTGCTCCAAGCCACTTGCTGGGGACTGTGACCCAAGGATGACTTAGCCCCAGTCCTTGGCTGCCAGATGCTCACACCAGAAGTGGGTCTTGAAGGGTGAACATGAATCTGTGGAGGGTGGAGGGAAGGTGCGGAGAGCATTAAGGTGGAGGGATAAATAAGGACAGAGACACCTAAGGTGTCTGAGAAACTTCACCAGATAGGTGGGGAGCAACAGAGGTGAAGGTGGAAGGGCCAAATGAAGCTGGCTCTGCAGGGGCCTTGCAGACCAGGTAAGGAGTTTATACTTTATCCAAAGCATGGACTCGAGATACACAGCCTGGTCAGACCCCAGCCAGCTCTATCACGTAGTAGCTGTGACCTTGAACAAATGACCTCAGGGCTCCCCATCTGTAAAATGGGAATAATGATACACCTATTACAAAGGACTAAATGAGCTAATGCATACACATATTATGGCTCTTAGCAGAGTGCCTGGTATATAGAAAATGCTCAGCAAATATAGTTGCTAATATTGCTCATATTTTACTAATTAATATCTTCCAGTCAGCTGGTGGACAACAGAGCACTTTACAGAAAGTGCATGCTAATCTAGACAGCAAATCTTTCTCCTCTTCAGCAACTGGAGGCTTTGGAATGTGCCCCTGCCCAGCATCTCCCAGGCTCTGGCTAGCCCCAGAGTCACCAGCTCTAGCCTTGCCCTCCTCTGAGGACTACCCCCAGCCAACCCCACCCATCACTGCTCCAGACTGGCTCCTGAGCCCAGATGAATTCCAGCATGCCTTGTTCCTAGTTTTGAGGTGGGTGGTTAAGCAACAAGATCTAAGGGCCTGGGAGGCTTTTCCACTGAGAGCCTTCCGACACGTGCAGCCTGTCCCTGTCCACTCCCTCTTACAGCTCTAGCGGACTGCTCCTGCCCTTCACGGCTCTACACTGCTGTATGGACGCCCATTCTGCAGATGAGAATACTGAGCTTCTGAGAGGAGACAGAAGTGCCTTTGCCTTAGTCTTCACAAGTAAATGGCTGAGCAGGTATCCAAACTCTGGCTGGCCAGTCTCTAGAGCCCTAGCTCTCTCCCTGAAATCTTGCAAGCACCCCCCAACCCTTCCCCCAAATTATCAAGGTCCAAGATACTTGGACATGCATTTTCAAGGTACTGAGGAGTGTGTCCGGTAGAACTGCCTGCAACAATGGAGATGTTCCCACGTGCCCCATCCAATAGTAGCCACAAGCCACATGTGGCTACTGAGCGCTGAGCGCCCCACGTGTGACCAGTACAACTAAAGAACTGAATTTTAAATTTTATTTAACTTTTAATTTTAATAGCCACTTGTCCCTTGTGGCTGCCCTATTGGCTAGCACAAGAGAGCTATTAGCAACCTCCCTGAGATTGCACTTCCAGATGCTCACACTTCTTAAGCCACAACTTACAAACCATTTTGTCATTTCATTAGAAAGATTTCTACCATGTGCCACCTAGTCCCTGCTTTTATAACTGAGGCTGTTCAGCAGCCACAAGTTAATTGCTTCTTTACAATTCAAGGTCATTTGAGAACTAGTTACCAAACTCCTGCTCTGGGCCAGGCACCAAGCCAGATGTGGCAGACTGACACACTTGTCCCTCTCCCCAAGGAGCTCAGTCTAGTAGGGGGACATGTCCTACATCAGGGTCTGTGACAGAGCAGATGGGTGCAAGGACAAGGTTTATACACAATCTGGAGAGCCACTGAGTGGAGGAGTCCAGGAAGGCTGCTTGGAGGAAGGGACACTGACACGGGGTCCTGGTATCTTACAGCTTGTAAGGCACTTTCACATACACAGTGTCATTTCTGCCTCGCTACAGCCCCAAGAGGGAGTTTGGCCTGGCCTGGATTCTGGTTTTCCATGCACTAGATTTGCATCAGCACACACTTCTGCAAGGAGCACTGAGTGAGGGCACTCAGCCCTAAGCCTGAGATGGGAGAGCCAAGACCCCCACAATGAGTGACAGCAGAGCTGGCTCAGACTCCCAAGCCAGTGCTCCCCTGAATCTTCCACCGCTGCTGTTTGAGAGGGTTCACCCCAGACCCAGACAGCTGGGGCCTAAATTTGTCTTCAGTCGAGGACTTGGAAATTAGGCATTTTCTGAATCCTCTGAAGGCTGTTTTGTGAACCTCTAAATTTTGTGGCAGCTGGGATGGGACCCAGCAGCACCCTAACGGGCCTTCTGGTCTCTCTTTGGCCCAGCTGACTTCTGGAGGCCATGGAAGATCTTCCTTTTAATGACATCTCCCCGTAATCCCTCCCTTTCTATTGGGTACTCTCAGGGCCCGTGTGTGCCTGCCCTACTTTTCCTTCCTCTGAATCCTTCTCTGAGCTCCCGGTTGGTTCATTTTGTCCTTCTCTGAACTCCCTGCAGGCGCTCCCGCCTGTGGGGCCTAGGCAGTTCCGGCCCTCCCATCCCCCTTTGTTAACACTGAGCCCCAAAGGTCCCTCAGTGCAAAGCCTCTACTGCCTGGAGGCCCTCTGATTCCTCATGGTGCCTTTGGAGCCACAGGCAGGGAACACTGCGCCCCACAAACACTTCTTGAACCCCTAGTTTGTGTGTGGTCCCAAGCTGGGTGGAGCAAAGAGCAAGGAGGCGAATGAGTCAGTGGAAGTGGCAACTATAGAAACAGCACAGCTGTCCAATATGACAGGAGCTGCCCTGGAAGGAGGCCCGGGGTCCCCCAGGAGCCCTGACCAGCCTGATTAGAAAAATATCAAAAAGGAGGTGAGACTTGGGCTGGCCCTCAGAGGATACATAGGAGCCTACTAGGTGGACAAAGTGGGGAAGGGAGGTAGTGGCAGGAGGAAGACAGACAAAGCACACCGTGTCTGGGAAACTTCAAGGAATTCTGCACGGGTGTGTGGGGGGTGGGTTCTGAGGAAGAAGGGGAGTGGGGAGGGGAGTCAGGGCTGGAAACACAGGTCAGGACCTGATCATGAGGGTCCCGCAATACCAGCCCATGGAGTGTGACCTTTACCCTCAGAGCAATGAGGAGCCTAAGGCCTCATCAAGTCTGGGTGAGAGAAAGCTCACCCAGCAGATAGGTGGGACAGCCTAGAGGTGGCCAGTGTGGTACGGGCGACTGCTGATAACAGTCTACCTGGGACAGGGACACTGGGACTGGGGGCCAGCATACGAATCAGGACACAGACTATAAGACCAATCAGACTTGGGGCTGATTAGATGCGTAGGATGAGACAGAAGGAGGAGTCAGGGATGACTTCCAGGTTTCTATCCTGAGTGACTGTGGGGATATATTGAATACTAAGCTTCTGGCTACAATATCATAAATACTTTGGGCTTGTGGGCCATTTGGTGCACCAAAGCTGTCAGAAACAATACATAAATGAATGGGCATTGCTGTGTTACAACAATTTTTTTTTTATAAGAACAGGTTGGCCATGGCCAGAGTTTGCGAACCTCTGAGCTATAAACAACAACAACAACAACAACAACAAAGCCATCTCAAGTTTAAACAATAAATTTGTTAACCCACATAACTGAAAAGGTTCAGAACCTGGGTGGACTTCAGGCACAGTTCAATCAGGGTTTTGATTTTGCCATAGCTTGCCTGTCCTGAATTGCAATCCTCTGCTATTCCTGGATGAACTCATTTTTGCTGGTAAAATATTGTTTATTTTTAAGGTTAACTAATAAGACTCCACAAAGCCTTGCAGGCGAATGTTCATCACAGCATTATTCAAAAAGCCAAAATTTTCTTTCTTTTTTTTTTTTTTTAAGATTTTATTCATTTATCCATGAGAGACAGAGACAGAGAGAGAGAGACAGAGACGCAGGCAGAGGGAGAAGCAGGTTCCATGTAGGGAGCCTGATGTGGGACTCGATTCTAGGACTCTATCCTGGGACTCCAGGATTATGCCCGAGCTGAAGACAGATGCCCAACCTCTGAGCATCTAGGCATCCCCGAAAAGTCAAAATTTCAAATGCCCATCAACCAATGAACAAATAAACAAAATATTATATATGTATTGTGTTATATACACAAGTACATATGTATAAATGTTATCTATATCTCCGTAACATGGACTATTACTCAGCACTAAAAAGGAACGAAACACTGACAAGGGCAAAAACAGAGAGATGGACATAAATACCAATATGCTGAGTGAAAGAAGCTAGACATAAACACTACACCTATTCCCATTTAAATGAATTTCCTAGAAAAGGCAAAACCAAAGAGACAGGAAGCATATCAGCGGTTGCCTGGGGCCTGGGATGGGAGTAGGAATTGACTGCAAATATGCATGAGGAAATTTTGGATTTTGGTAATGGCTGCATATTGTTACATTTATAAAACTCAAAATGAACACTTAAGCAAACTTTATGATATATAAGCTATACCTCAATAAAGCAGTTTAAAAAAAAAAAGACTGATGGGGGGACAAAGGGGATGCTGTGGCATAGCCACCAGGGTCCACACGGAGGACAATGGTGCCACTCACTCATCAGAGTGGCAAGGTGGCCGGAGGGCAGGTGCCAAGGTCACTCTGGACACACTGGGTAGGAGGTGCTTCTGGAGCATTGGAGTGATGTCCAAGAGAGCTCTTGGGAAAGGCCAGGGACAGAGCTGGGGGTGTGGGGACTGGGTGTTCAGAGGTACACTGAAGCAATGGCAGGTGGTAGTTGAGTCCCCTGGAAAGGGTGTGGCCTAAGAGGAGACAAGGGGACAGAGCCTTGAGAAAGAGACATTCAGGGGACCAGTGGAGGAAGAGAAGCGGCAAGGGTTTGGATGCAGCAGCCAGAGAGGCAGGCCAAATGGTGGAGAGCAGGCTGCCCAGAGCCTTGGGGAGGTGCGCATGAGAAGTGGCCCCCAGTGAACCACAGGAGGTCCTGGTGGCTTTGGTGAGAACAAGGACCACAGAGGAGTGGGATGTGATCCAGGCTGCAGAGGGTGAGAAATAACCAAAGTCGGGGAGCATCAGCAAAACTGAGCAGCTCAGCTAGGGGGAGAAGGAGGGAGCAGGGTGGCAGGGGCAGTGTGGAAGTGAGAGGCAGAAGCAGTGGGTCGGGGAGTAAATGGAGGAGAGAGAGGACCTAGTCCTCACTCTTGATAGGTGTAGCCTGGAAGAGGAGGAGACGCGTCAGCGTGGGGGCAGATGCAGCCATTCCAAGCTCCCTCACACAGCCTGGAACTGGGCAGCCTGCCCGATGCCCGTGCCGCCACGCCCTAACGAACCGCTACTCACACTGGGGAGATGGCTCTCTGTCTCCTAGGTGTTGCGGTTCTGGTCTTTTCTCCAGACCCCACCCAGGGGGGCCTGGCCCTGGGAGACAAATTCTATGTGCACTCTGTGTGATACCTTTACGTGAAATATCAGTGGGAATGCTCTCAGCATTACCCGCACTGAAGCTCTGGGCATCTCCTCCTCCCGCCAGATAACCCAGATGCCCATCAGCCCAGAGGGAATGAGACTGGTACCGGTCAAGGGCCTCCTATTTTCCCAATTCCACAGTGTTTACATTGCTCTTCCTCATAGCCCTGACAGGCTGTCATCATTACATCCATCTGGCTGACAGAAAGAATGAGGCTCAGAGAGGTTGAGTGACTCACCTAAGGTCACACAGCAAATAAATGGTAGAAGTGAGGCTGGTACCCAGATCAGCCTACCTCAAGAGCCTGCTCCCTTTGTCCCACAAACCCTTGACAAAGGGTGTAGGGGGGGAAATAAAGCAGGATGGGATGGATGAAGGAGAACAGGGCAGTTTTCTGAACTGCAAAGTGGTGGATCAGGTTCCAGTCTCAGATCTCCCCCAGCTCTTGGGGCCAGGGCAAGTCACTCTCCCACACAGGCCTCAGTTTCTCCAGCCAGCCAATGAGCTCTTAGGTCCCCTGTGGCTACGTCACACTGAGTTCTATGACCAAGTGCTTACTGGAGATGCTTCTGCCTTCTGTGGTGGAGACAACAAAATGTCTCTAGAAAGGTCAGCAGCAGAGAAAGGCCACTGTGTTGGGGAGAAGACAGAAGGGGGCTCCTCTATCATGTTGGGCCCTGGAGGAGCCGCACAGAAGAAATATAGCCCAGTCCAGCCCAGCTGCTGGCTCAGCCACTTTGCTGGAACAAAGACTCAGCCTGAGGTCATGGTGCTGCCTCTAGGAACCACCACCCCCTTCTCAGCCATCCCAGCAGGACCTGCTGTGGGTTAGAGGTGAGGGACTCTGCACAAATCCCTCCTCTTTCTTGGCTGTGGCTGCCCTGTCTGTAAACCCCTCCAGAGAAGCAGCTCTTTGGGCCAGCTTTCTTCCCACCCTCAGCTCTGAGCTCACCAGAACCCCTGCCTCCCCTCCTCTCCATTCTCCACAACTACAGGCCTCCGGGAACACCCCCCCCCCCCCCCCCCGCTGCCCCAGCACCTCCATAGGAGTCAGAATCAAGATCTTCCGAAAGGAATCAGAGGCCCAGAGAGAGTAGGTGCCTACGTAGGGCCACACAGCAGACATGGAGGGCCAGCACAGAAACTGAGCCTCCTGACTCCCCAGCTCTTTTCTGTGGCCCCTTCCATTGGTTTTTATGACAGAAAAGATTTTATTCTTCTTTATGTCCTTTGTTTATAACTCAGACTCACATCCTGATTTTCAGTTCACCAGACACATTTCCAGTCACCCAAATGTTGCTCCCTGAAATAACCAGGAGGGACCCTGGCTTGGTCCCCTTTTCTGCCAACACAGATGACCTCATTCAGCCATGTGGATTTTAACACCAACTTCTCCCTCTTTCTCCCCCTCTCTCCCTTCACCCCTCCCTCCTTCCTACTGTCTTTCCCCATATGCAACCCATCAGGTAGTCTCTATCTTCAAAACATCTCCAGTATCCAATCAGTCCTTGCTAGCTCTACCTCTGCCACCTGGTTCCAGCCTCCCCATGGACTCCCTGCCTCCACTCTTGGTCCCTTAAGCCTGGTTTGAGAGTCCTGTTAGGATACAAGTCTCTGCTCAAAGCCCTTGTGGCTCTCATGTCACTCACTGAAAGCCAAAGCCCTCACTTTGGCATACAGGGCCCTACACATCTGGCCTCCAGTCAGCCCTCTGATCTCACCTCCCACAACTCTCTTCATCCAGCCATGTGTTGTCCTCACACTGGCCTCCCAGCTGTTCTTCTCTCAAAACCCACAAACATTGCACTTGCTGTTTCTGCCACCAGGAGCACTCCTCCCTGAATATCCTCACAGTTCCTGTCCTCCTCATTTCACCTCCTTAGAGAGGCTGTGCTGGACCTGGGCCCCAACCCCCCATCTAACCCTCTCATCATCCCCACCCCTTCCATGTGTGCAGAGGCACACATCACATCCTTGTCATCTGCTGCTGGGAAGCACTTAATAATCACCTACTGTGTGCAGAGGCCTAAGCTGATGCTTGTGGGAAAAAAGGGATACGACCACTTGTCCCCTGTCCACCTGCCCATACAGTGGGTAAGCCCCTTGCCAGCCATCAAGTCATCTGATTTTCCTCACAGACGTAACAGGTAAGTAAGTAATATCAGGCCCATTTTATAGACCAGGAAAGTGAGGTACACATTTTTATCAGGCACCTGTAAATCTAGGCATCTGAGGAAGCTAAATTCTGAGTCTCAGAGGCATCAGGATGGTGCAAATGCTAGCTTAGGGAGGGAATGTCCCCAGGGCCAGGATGGTGGATGAGATCACAGAGGGCCACCCCTGCTGCCCTTCCCAGTCCCCAGAAGAGACTGTCCTCATCATGACCCAGGCACTTGCTTCCACCTCCCCAAACCCAGAGACACTCATCCACTACCTCAGTTGGGCCCCCACTTCCATGAGGGGACTGCTTTTCCGGTATATGAGAAAATGATGTCAAGAGTGAGATGGGGCCAGCCAGGCCCAAGGACGAGGCAAGGGATGGAGACAAACCAGGCTTGGCACATGCCCGCCTCCCTGTGGAGATTGTGTTCCTGTCTCCAGGTACCTCCTCCAAGCAGCCACTCAGGACCTACAGGCTGAAAATGTGGCAACTGTGAGTCTCTGGTGCACTGGCTTGCTTGGCAGTCCAGGGCGATGAGGGACTGGTATGGGCACCACTGTGCCCAGTCAAGTTACTACTCTGGGGGCAGGAAAATGGGGCTAGGGTGGTGAGGACATCAGTGTGCAATCCATATCCTGGGGATGCTGCTCCCCTGAAACATTTTGGAGAATTTAGCTTCTCAAGAAGTAGCTATTATTTATTTATGCAATGACCATATACTTAATTATCCAAACTAGGACATTTGTAAGATTGAAAGGGAAACTGCTGATAATTATTCCAGAGCTGACCTGGGAAAGTCATCACATGGGTACATTATTTATGGAACACCTACTACGTGGCAGGTGAATGCCAAACAGTTCATGTGTACCATCACTTTTTCTCCTCACGGTGACCCAGGAATAGGTACTGCGGCCACCCTGGCCTCCTCCTTGATCCTCTATCAAGCCTGAGTTTCCACCACTTGATTCCCTGTCTTGGGCTAAGGTACTGACAGTCCCAGTTACAAGAGATAACCCCTCACCTCCTGGACCTCACCCCTACAAAAATCAACTCATTTTTGGCCACTGTGACTTCAGCATAGATTCATTTCATAGGGGATACATTTCAAGGTCAAGGGTATGAATGAGTGTTAAGAGTACAGAGGTGGTTGGAAAGCACTGGGATTGAGGAAGGGGATAACTGGGGTGAAGGTGAAACAAATGGGTCCTGAGATGTTGGAGTGATGGAGGGAAAACAGAGAAAGGGAGTAAATGGGCTTGTATAAGACATAGCATTCAAGGCCTTTGGCAATCCAAACAAACCCCACCCACTCCTCTGAATATACCATCTACTAGCTCATCCCACAACACACACCAGGCACAACCTGTTTTTCCTGCCTCCATCACTTTGTGCCTGCTGCTCCCTCATCCATGATGCCATCTGCCAATCTCAGTTGGGAAACATCCTCCCCACTCTTCAAGGCCTGGCAGAAACACCACTACCTCCAGGAGGCCTTCCCTGATGGCTCCTCTCTGGAGTTTGCCCCTCCCTCCTCTGAGCCTAGCACCTTGCTCAGGCTTCCAGTGCCTGTGGAATGAGGCCTGAAGTCCTGCTAAGGACAAATAGGGCTGTCTCATCAGCCTGCCCCACCCATGGCCACAGGGCGGTTCATCACTGAACTCCTTAAAGCAGCCACAACAGCTTCCCACCGCTGATGACAATATGGGGTGCCCATAACAATGCAGACCCTGGACTCTGTCTAGAGAGGTTCAGATCCCAGGAGTCTTGACTGGGACAGGAATTTGCATTGTCAAGTCTCCCCAAGGCATTCCAATGCATGTTAAATTTCAAGACCCTCTGACAAAGCAGGTGAGTAGTAAATGTCCACTAGAATGAAAAAAAAAAGTAATAGAATTAGGAAGCAGTTGCCCCTGATATCCTGAAGGAAACCTCTATGGTGGGGGTTGGTGAGTCGATTCTGCTCATTCATTTACCATTTACATTATTATTTTTAAGTAAACTCTACACCCAACATGGGGTTTGAACTCACAGCCCCAAGATCAAGAGTTGCATGGTCTATGGACTGAGCCATTTATTAAGCACCCACCAACCAGTAACAAAGGCAACAAATGACATTGACCAGCACTCATAACATGCAAGGCTCAGTGCTCATACCATATGAACAAATCTTCAAATAACCCTACAGGACAGGTGCCATCATTCTTCCCATTTCACAGATGAAGAAACTGAGGCTCAGAGAGAAGCGACCTGCCTGAGGTCTCACAGCCAGTAAGTGGAAAAGCTGGGATTTGAACCCAGGTCACCTGGCCCTAGAGCCCACATTCTAACCACCTCAGTGTACACCAGCCCTGTGATATGGCCATGAACAAATGGCCCTGTCCCCAGTTTGTCTGCAAGCAGGGAAGGGACACCAAACACACAGACAACATATACTTTCAAATTATGGCACATATCAGACAGGAAAAGAAGTGAATCTTCCATAAGACAATTGCTGGGGAGGAAGGGGACCTACTGCAGATTTCCCTGAGGATGGTCTCTTTGCCTCAGTTTTCTCATCTATGTAATAGAGCAGTGGGGCCAGTTGATCCCTAAGAACATTCCAGCTGGTGCATCCCAGGAATCCAGCCTTCTTTTCTCTGAACCTTTGTTTCCTCTTCTGTACAGTGGACTGGAAGAGGAGCAGAGTCAGTGGTGATGCCAGGACCTTCAAACTCAGCCCCTGGGTTTCCCAAGACCAAGTCAGCCTGGTGTTCTTGGAGCTGGGTCTTTGGCAGTGCATCTGCCACCCACTATCACAGTGATGCCAGAACCTAGAATGGGGCTGTGGTGATGCTGGGACCTGGAAGTGGTGCCTTGGCTCCTCCCCTCCCAGAAGGAACCGCCTCTATGTCCAGCAGACTAACTGAGCCAGTGGAAGGGGGGTGGACACCTGGCTTTGCTAATTCACCTGGAGCCCTGCTATCTCCACATGGTTAGGATGAGGTGGAGGGCTCCAACCCCCTGAAAAGGTCCTGCCATCCAGGGCCTCCAGCACAGCTGAGACCCAATTTCCTCCTGTCAGTCCCTCAACCAGGCAGCCAACCAGGTGTGCTGTCCACGGTGCTGAAACCCAACAAGGCTCTTGAGATTGGATCCCCTCCTCCTTGGCAAACACTTTTAGGAGCCAGCTCTGCTGGGGTCTGTGAATTCAAGAAGGGAAGTGAGTATCTAGAGACAGGCCAAGGACCATAGCCAGTTGGACTCCTCATTTCCAAGCAGTGTGATTTCAGGGCAGCCCTTTGCCTCTCTGTGCCTCAGTTCCCTTCATGTAAAATGGGAACAGTAACCATGCTGACCTCGTGAGTCTGTAGTGAAATGTGAATGCAGATGCAGTCAGTACATGGTGCATGGAGGGGCCCAATGAAGGCTAGTTATTACTGTTAGACAGTGTACTTGTTATTTTGGGAGGAAAACTGTAATTGAGTGCTTGCTGTGTGCCTGGTCTTCTAAGAATTTCACCTGCTTCTACTCACAGAAGTCCTATAAAGTAATGCTAAAATGGGAATAAGAATACAGATGAACATTCTGAAGCAGTGAAGTCAGTTGCCCAAAATCACAGAGCTAGTGAAGTGGGGAGCAGAGATTCAGACCAGTGAACCTTCCAAACCACTGAATCTATCCCATTCCATTCTGCTGTCCAAATGGGAAAATATGAACCAGGATGAGAGAAAGTCCTGACTTATCACAGGTCCCCAGAAAACCCAGGATCCCACCTCTCAGTGCAGATCTCTTCCTATTGCTCCAAGCCAGGCTCCCCCCAGCAAGGTGAACAGGACTCCCCCATGCCCATGGCAGCTAGAACTGCAGGCAGGCATCTTGCTCCATGGTGATCCCTCAGCCCTGCTGGAGGGTCCTCTGTCAAAGGCAGAGACATGAAGTGGCCCAGAGACAATGTGTGTCAGCTTCAGCCATGGGCTAGCAGCCACTCAGTGCCCTCCAGTGCCCTTGCCAGCAGGCATCTGAGTGCCGGGGAGAGGGAGGGGCCAGGGCAGCACTGCTGGGGCCCCTCTAGCTCTGGCCTGGTTTCCCAGCAAAGAGAAGACCCAGACATGCACCCAAGCTGTGCCCGTCCCAAATTTCCTGCTGCATGGAGCGCACGCACGCAAGCATGCACTCACAGATATAGTTCAAATCCACCCAATAGGGGGCTCCGGGCAGCCTCAAAACCCCAATTTTTTCCCCTGTGCAGTCTTTATCTCTGGTGGAGATAAGGGGCAAGTGAGGAATTAAAGAGTGGTGGAACCCAGAAACCTGGGTTCCTACCCTAGCTCTGTTCCTTCTAAGCTGGGTGACCTTGAGAAAGTTAGAAAGTTGGTCTGAGGTGGTATTGCCTCTATGAAATGGGGTTTCTGGGCCTTGGTGTGGGGCATCCAGCAGAGCATGGGCTGGAATGGGTTTTGAGACATTAGAATTGGCCGCTGCCCACAGGGAGATGAGAAGCTTACAGGAGAAATCCCAGGGACAAATCCCAGCTCCAGGGTTGGGTCCTCCTTAACCACTTTTGCTCCAGTCTGCAGCAATCACTTTCCCAGGCTCCCCTTTTCCCGCATGCCTCTCCACTCTCTTTCACACAGAGGTGGGAGGTATCTTTGGAAAATGTAAAGCAGAGCTGCTTGCACACTGCCAGGGCCTTCCCAGTGTACTTAGGTAAGGGCCAAACTCCTGGCTGGGGCCCAAAAAACCTCACGGGGTCTGATCATCCCCTGTCTCCTCACCAGCATCACTTCCCCCTCCTCGCCTCCTCATTCAGCCCCAACAGCCACCTGTCTTCTTTACTCTTCCCTGAACAAAACCAGCCTCTGTCCCACCTCCTAGCTCATGGCCCTGCTGGTCTCCCCACCTGGCTCAGTCTCCCCCAGCATTCACATGACTAGTTCCTCTCATCCCTTGGGGCTTAGCAGAAATGTCACCTCCTCTGAGAGGCCTTCTCTGGCCACCCTGAAATCTAAAGTATTTCCCAGCACCACACAATGGCTCTGGCTTTTGGTTTCTGCTGCCAGTTAGAGGAAGAAGCCTCTTTGCTGGCAAATAACAGGAGTACAAAATGTGTGCTCTAGGCAGCTGGGGGTATGCCTCTATCCAGCTGCAAGTGGCAGAGTAACAAGTGATGACATTGAGTAATTCCTCAGCTGAGTGGCCTTGGGCATGTCACCTGCCCTTCGTGAACCTCAATTTCCCACCAGGACCATGGGGCAGAGGAGGCAGTGTCTGAGCCCCTTTCAGTTGGCCGTGGTTGCCTCCTTCCAGGCCCCACCTTGCATTGACCCATTTTTCTGAGGCTTCTCCAAGCTCAGACAGTTGCTCTCTGAGAGCCCCAAACCCATAAATCACAGCTGATTTCATGAGCAGGGCGGCTGCTGGCGCCCAGGCATTCTGTGGCCATTAATCAACATGGGCGATATCGAGGCTGTTGCAAGGCAGCTTTGCAGGAACTGGGCCTGGCTTTCAAGGCTGGGGAACCTGGCCAGGCTGAAGTGTCCAGCCTCTAATAGACTCCCCTCACCCTAACAGGTCCCCACCCACCTGTCTCCCCTGCCTCTCCCACTCTGGATTCAGTCAACAGGTACAGGTACTCCCATGGCTCCCTGTGGAACAACCCGTTCAGCTTCCCAGGTCCTCACAGTGTGCAAATAGACAGGGGCCATCCTGCAGCCCAACTTCTTCAAAGAGGAGTTTGAGAGGAGGAGCGACTTGCCCTAGATCACACAGCAAGTGTGTGGAGGCCCTTGGATCTAAGGCTTCTGATCTTGACCCCTCTCAATGGGGAGACCCCAATCCTTTCCGGGGAAAGGAAATGGGGCAGTACGCTGAGCCACCACTCAGCTCCATCCAACCCTAGGAAGACCCCAGCTGGTTGCTGTGCCTATATTCACAGCCCCTTCTCCTGACCTCAGGGGTCTGCTCCAGCTGCTAGGGGTTCCTGGGAAATTAAACCTCTCTTCCCTGACATCCTGGGTCCAACAGGCAGCCTCTGTTCCCCTCTTCAATTTGCTCAAAGAGATGAGAAAATTGAATGAGGTGTCCCTGGGGAGCTGAGCCTGTACTGCCAGCTGGCAGGAAGGCAGGAGGCTGTTGTGGTGCCCACTGGGTACCGAGGACCATGCCCCGGCAGCATCCAAAATGCCCAAAGACGAAAGCGAGGGAGACAGGTCAGCTCTTCCCTCAATGTCTGAGGGACTATGGGAGAAGCCTGGCTTCCCATATATTCACCCAACCAATATTTACCAAGTGCCTACTGTGCGCACCTACCGTATCCGTCAGAGTAGGGTAAGGGGAGAGCCCAGTGGCCTACCATGCAGGGTCTGGGCAGAATGCGCCTGTCAAATCCACCTCTTCCCTGCAGGAGGCTCCTGTTTCCTCTTTTCGGAAATGAGAATGATGGAAACCATGCGGGTTACCGAGCCATCAGAGGCTTATGAAGGTGGTTGCATCGTGCCTGGCACACAGTACCTGCTCAGTAAGTGCCATGTATTTTTACTGTCATTGTTGGTCTATGCCAGGCACTGGGTTAGAGCAATGAACAAGAGAGATGTGGACTCTGAGCTCACAGAACTTACTTTTTAGCAGAGATGAGAGACAAAACTGGTGAAATATAAGTGGTAATAAATGTCCCAGGGGCCTGGGTTGGAGAAAACCAGGAGGCCAAGACAGGGTCACAGAAGGTCCCCCTCTGAAAAGGACAGCAGGCTAAGAGCCTTGATAGGTAAGAGCTGGGGAAATGTTGTGGACAGGGGACAGTCAGGCAAGATCCCCGAGGCGGGGAGCAGCGTGGTACAGTGTTCAAGGACTGAATAAAGAGCTGTCGTAGGCAGGGAGGGCTGAGCAAGGGCGAGTATGCTCCCTCGATAGGCCCTGGCTTCATTCTCTCTGCAAGAGCACCTGCAGGGCTTCCAGGTTCCCCAGAGCTGCCACCGGAACTGGGGCATTGGAACAGGAAGAACCTGGGGGGAGCAGTGGGAGGGTGCTCAGGGAGGCCTGGCCCAAACCGCTCCTATGTGACCTTGGCCTTGGCCCTTCCCCTTCACCCTCTAGAGCTGACTCAAAGCTACCAGTGGTGCCTGACTCACTACTTCTGTGACAGCTAATTATGCCACCCCCTCCACCCACTGAATCTCAGCACCTGCATGAAGCACTTTGGCTCCTGACCCCCCTCGTAGATCCAGTGTCCTGACAGCCCCCCGGAGGGGCCAGGCCTAGGTGGAAGAACACCTGGGAAGCTGCTTCTCTGCCCCCCACTTCTCACATTTCTCAGCCCTGCCCCTGGGGACTCACAGATTGACGGACACCTCTGATCTGGTGTGGCCACTTTACTGATCACAGGGACCACAATGCTCTGAAACCAGTGGACACCCCTGACCTAAGCACATGTCCGAGGGCTCTGGGCATGGGGCTAGAGATTGTAGGGAGCCCCTGGTGGCTTCCTCCCTGAGCCTCTCCATCCCCCACCATGTCCCCTGGAAGGGTGAGTCACTGAAGTTCTGCTCACGATGCCTCTGCTCCTGTGAAGCCAGCCTCATGCAGGCGAATCACAAGAGGGGCCCAGTCCTCAGTATGTGTGGCAGTATTGCAGGGACACCCCTCTTCTGTACCATCCCCACTTCCGGAACAGCCAGAATTTCCTGAGAGAGGGAGGGAGTGCAGGGACTGGCGGGCAGCCAGGAGGAGGGAGGAGCTGACATTGGGGACGTGAGGGACGCCCCATCCCACTCCTACTTGGGGTTCCATTCCCAGAAGGAAAGGATGTTGGGTATCTAAGCCTCCCTCTACCACCAAGGGAAGACACCACCCCTCTGAGGGTAGATTAGCATAGTCATGAAGGTTGTCACCATGAATATGCTAATAAGACACCGCTGGCTACTACAGGTTCCTCTGCATTTCCGGCTCTGGCCTCCAGCTCTGCTGCTGCCACAGGCTCCCCGCCACCCTCAAGGTGGGCTAACCTCTCAGCCTTTTCTCAGGTCTTCAAGCTAGCCCTGCTCCCTCCTGCCTCAGCACCTTTGCCATACTGTCCCTGCTGCCCACAATGCCCTCTCCTCTCTCTTCACCTGAGCAGCTGTAACTCAATTTTCAGAACTTAGCTCAAGTGAGGCTTCCCCAAGGGATGACCTCCCAAACTCCCACTAGGTTGGGGCCCTCCACTTTATTGTATGGTTGCATTTATTTATTTTTTGTGGTCACTTGATGACTGTCTCCCTCACTGGCCTGTCTCCCTGAAGACAGAAGAAGATGGTCTGGACAGGGCCTTGCACACAGGTAGTGCTCAATAAATATTTACAAAGTGAATAATTGGAGTTTTTTGGCTATTGTTCCAGCAGGCTCCAGATGGGCCTCTCTTGCCTCCCCCTTGCATTCATGGCTGATTCCCCACCAGCACCTAGTTCTGAGCAGATATTGCTCCCCGATTCGTGTCCACTACATCACACACAATTTAAGAAGCTTCCCCATTGCTCCTCTGATCTGCCCCCCACCCCTGCTTTCTGGACTGTCAAGGACGATGATGTCCACACGGTGCAGGCCACAGAACTAGGGCAGGAACCTACGCCTGCCAGCACCCTCCCTCTTGGGGCCTCAGCTTCCACATCCAGGAATAGGCCAGTCCCCATTCCCTCTTGGCCTAGTGATGAGGATAAAGGGAGAATGAGCAGGGTAAGTCCGATAGGGTCCCCATTCCTAGTCAGGGAGAGGTAGCAACTGGCCTAGGCCTTCTTCCACTGGGAGAGGCCAAAAGGGCACAGATGTCAGCCAAGTGGCCGCTACCTGTGGGCTCTCCCAGGGACACAGCAGGGAAGATAAGTCTGGGCTTAAGACTGGTGGGTTTGGAAGCTCCTTCTTTGAGAGGAGGCATAATCATCACAACTCTGCCCACCTCTGAAGACCCTAGGGTCAGTAAACACCAGAGAAGCTGGTGTCCCCACACCTATCTAGGCCTGAACCCCACCCTTCAGAATAAGGCTGCAGACCCACCTTCCCCATTGGTATCTGTTCAGTGCTGAGGGGCTAAAGTCTCCCTTTTACCCTGACTCCTCCCCTCCTTCCTCAATTTCTGGGGGATGCCGTCCTTTAAACCCCAATTCTCGACTGACTTCTCAGGGCCCATCCCCTGCAGCCCCAGCCCCCTCCCTCAACCCATGCAACTTCCTTTCCAGTGTCACCCACAGCATGGCGCTTGGACACAATCGTGTCACTAGAATGAATTCTTGGGCAAGTGGGTATCAGGCCTGAAACTCTGTGGGCTCTAGCTTTGCCCTCAGGGGTGGAACAGGTGTGACCTCCCATGGGTATGTGAATAATACTGGGGTTGAATCTGGGCTCGAGCCCTGGCAAACCAAATCTTTCTGAACCTCAGTTTCTAATTTGCAAACTGGGTCTAGCCATCCCTACCTAGAAGGGGGGAAATGCTACTGCTGCCTGAGCCTCCTCCTCCTCCTCTCGCCCACTTTCCCATCTCCCCAGGCAGGCTTCCCCAAGTCCAAAAGCTTCTGATGGATCAGCTGGTTAAGAGGAGGCATCTGTATGGGCACAGCAGGGAGAGGGCAGAGACAGAGATGAGGTGCTGGTGGGGGGCCCATGTGGGAGACTACTTGGCTCCAGCAGCCCCAAGAAGAAGGGGGTGTCTTTGCATCAGGCAGGAGCAAGGATGGACTGACACTCTGGTTGGACTCAAGGCTACAGTCAAGTCAGAGCACATCAAGGGAGCAAAAGAAACCAGAAGAATGGGGAGGCTGACAATGGATGGGAGCCTCCTTCTGGGCAGAGCAGGGCCCTCTAGTTACCCTGTTCCTGGGATTGCTGGACCCTAATACCTGCTCCCGTCACCCCTATGCCACATGTCAGGACAGTCGGCAGACCAGGGAGTCACTCAGCCACAACACATGTGGGTGCTATATGCAGCTACCGTTCTAGGGACTGGAGATAAGAGGTGACAAATGAACGTGCTTGCTGACCCTGAAGGCCAATGGGAAAGACAGAAATGAAACAAATGTATGATAGATCAGGGTGGGACCATTGTCATGAGGCAAAAAAAGTCGGATAAGAGGTGGGACAGGGGGCTCTTTGAGGAGGTGACATTTGAACTCTGGCCTGAATGAAGTGAGGGAGAAAGTTCTGCAAGTATTTAGGAGCAAAAAGTTCCAGGCAGAAGGAACAGCAAATAAAAAGGCACTGGGGAAGAAACGTGATATTGATGGGAGCTGCCAGCATTGGTCAAGGGAGTGAGCCCAGTGTGCAGCATCAACAGTTGTCAACCAAGTGACGTTGGGGGTGAGAAACGTCAGCCCTGTAGCTTTTGTCTCCTTATCAGTCAAATGGGCACAGAAAGACATCATAGGTGGTTATTAAGATGAAAATGGAGGCAGTGCCCTGTAGCTCAGGGCAACACACAACAGATGTTTAATCAACATGAACTGGCTGGGCAAGCCCTCCGCAGGGGCTGGGGGTGGGGGGAGCCTGGCCATAGGATGGGAGCAGCTGTTAGGAATGGGAGTCTTACCAAAGGGCTACCTGCAGGTGCTTGAGTCTGCAACCGCTGGGAGTCAATCAGCAGTTAAAGACAGAAGACCAGACCCCGAGGAGGCAATGCTCAGACAGCTGAGAATCCAGGTCCCAGCGAAGAGGTAGAGAAGACTTCCCAGGGGAAGGACCTCCACACCTGGGTCTAGAAAGACATCCAGGTGGGTAAGGGTAGGGGGAGGCACCACAGATGGAGAGTCAGCAGGTGCAAAGGTCAAAAGCGGGTCAAGTCTCCAGCATGTTCTGACGCAGGAAGGAGGGGAAGGGGAGAGCAATTATAGTGGTAAAAGGGCAGCTACTGTTTACAGAGCCCCAGCTGTGTGGTCCTCCCTGGACCCTCACAATTTTGACAGCCACGACAATATTACCTCCATATATGGAGTGTTCAATATGGGCCAGATGCTTGGGTCTTCTCTTTATTCCTCTTGACAGCCCTATGAGGCAAAGACTCAGAATCTCCATTTTACAGATGAGCAGACTGAGGCTGTGGGCCATTAAGCAACTTGCCCAAGACCCTGATGCCAGTAAATGGCAAAGATAAGATGCAAACCCAGACATGTCCTATAAGCTCTCCACCACCAGGCCCACAGTCTCCTGCAGGAAAAGGCACTGGGGAGCCATGGAAGGCTTTGAATGGGGAAACTAGTGTCGTGTGACCTGTTCTGGAAGTATCCTCTGGTCGCCTCACAAGGGAAGGGCTGAGGCCCAACAGTAGATGCTGCCACCATCTCAATGGCCAGGCCTCCTGCCTAAGTCTCTGTGTGGAGGGGACCCCGGGCCCCAGAGCCAAAGCCCCCAGCTCGGTAAGGAATGGAGTAAGCCCTCAGCAAGGCTTCCTCCCACCCACCCCGGGGGCTCAGGCACCAGCTCCAACCTGCAGCTTTAATTAAAAGGGCTTTTCAAACCATTAGCAGCAATAATAGTAAAACCCCAAATAGGAACAATAAAACAGTACGACTGTCGGAGAATTAAAACAGGCACCTGGCGTTCTGTCACCCCCAGGGGGCAATTTGGGGCGCAGGCAGGAGGCATGATTTTCACCTCCAATAGACACGTCAGTCCCAGACACTGGCTGGGAGGAACTGGTTTCAGAGAAAGAGACCACCCTGTGCCAGGGACTCAGCCGCCCCCTCCCCACTTCGGTGTCCCTCATGAGGAGGGCTCCGGCTATGCGCCCCAGCACCGGATCTCCACCCCGGGGCCTGCCCCAGCCTGGCCTCGGAGCCAGTGTCCCCCACTGCCAGGGTTCAGCCACACCTTCTTCCTTTCCCTTACTCAGCCTGGAACACAAGCCCACGGGCCCTGCCACTAAAATCTAACTGGCCCCGCACCTCCCTGTCCTGACTGGGTCTACCCTCGTCCCCCCTGAGAAGTGCGCCAGCCTCCTACACCAGGTCTCCAGGATCATCTGGGTCCCAGCAAGCTGCTCTGAAACCAAACCCTGCCTCCTCCCCCTCTGCCACCGCCCCCCTCAGATCCCGCCAATGGCTCCCCGCCTTCTCTGGCACACTCCCCTCCCCCTGGCCCTGGAGGGACACCCCCAGCTCTTTAGTTCCCTAAGTGAGCCTAGACTTTCTCCACCTCAGGGCCTTGGCAGCCCCTCCGAGACACCGAGACACCGTGCAGCCCATACCTCCCTGATGGGACAGAGCTCAGCCTCAGTCACACTTCCCCAAGCCTCTGATCCTCACCCTTCAGGCCCCTCCATTCTTTTCCACATGGTAGCATTTCCATCCCTTTCTTGCTTGTTTGCCCTCTGCTCCTCTTAGGAGAGCCCTGGGAAGGCACCAACTGGGTCTGGCCTGCTAACAGTGTGTCCCCAGTACGTAGTACAGTGCCTGGAGCACAGGAAGCGAGCGCTCAGTCATTGCTGGCTGAACCATCCAGCAAACATAACCTCCCGCTGTCCAGGGAGGCCTGCCCTCCCTCCCTGTAGTCCATGGAGCCACTGTGGGCAGGTGGGGGCACTGGCTTTCCAGCTTTCCTGGGTTTCCTGCTCCCAGGACTCCGCAGCAGGTTCTATGACACTTCCAAGCCTGTCTTCACTCCATAATGGTGGTGTGGGAGTAGATGGTCTCCAAGATTTCAGATCTAGGTTTCTCCCATTTGATAATCACCTGTCAGTGGCTCCTCAGCACCACCCCTGAGCTGGGTACACAGGCTCTGGAGCCTGGGACCCATCCTTGGGGGGCTTTCAGGCCAGCAGGGGAGACCCCATCAGAAAGACCTGTTGGTACAAAGTGCCATGTGATATGCAGGGCAGAGACGGGAGCAGTTTGGGGGCTGGAAGACACAGCTACACACTCATTCGAATCCTCATCCCACTGCCCACCTTGGGCAGGTGACTTCAGCTGTCTGAGCCTTGGTTTCCTCATGAACATATGGGATAAACCTGCCTTCTGTGGGGCCACAAGGAATCAAAGCCATACCAGGGGTAAAGGACAGAGCACAGTGCCCAAAACATTGTACACTGGTGGATAAGGAGCTCTGAGAGAGGCAGGTGCGACTACCTGAAGGAATCAGGGAAGGCTTCTAGGAGGAGGTGACCCTGGACCTAAGGCCTAAGAAACGAGGAGGAATCCAAGAGGCCAGAGGGGAAAGCACAGGCAAAGGGTAGAGTGAGGAGCTGGGGAAGCAGAGAAGAGACATTACCTGTGGCCGCAGGACCAGAGACACCTGACTATGAAGGTCTGGGATGCCACACCTGGAAGAGGGTGGCCCTCACTCCAAAGACATCAACCTGCACAGTGTTTTGTTGTTGATTTTTTTTTTTTGGTGTTTTTTAAAAACCCCTTTATTAATTTTCTATTATGAAAAATTTCAAACATACACAAATGGAAGAAGAGCTACATTTAAAGGGGGCATTTGAAGCAGGGTGAGTGGGGTGCCTGATGCCCATGCTCTCTCTGAGTTCCACCCCCTGCTTTCTCTGGCTCCAAAGTGAGCCAGATGGCCCAGAGGGTGCTGCAAGGCCAGCAGCTCAGAAGCCCCCCACCTTCTCCCACCGACCAGGCAGAGTCTGAACCAGCCATGTTCGGTCACCAGAGCTGGAGGTAGCAGCTTTCTTTTACTAACCAGTGAAAAAGAAAAAGAAATTAGGTCTTTTTCCAGCCAGACTACATTTCCTGCATCTGAGAGGGTGAGAATTTGCTCTTGGAAGGAAAGAAAGAGTCTCCTGTCTGGAGCTTCCTTTTTGAAGCTCCATGAATATACATGGCAGGCAGAGAGAGCTCTTTGAGATGCTAACAAGCTGCTTTACCTTGGGAAATTGAGGTCATTGAGGGGGTCTGTGACTGGTGGGGGGCAGGGGTGGGAGAGGACAAACCAGTACTGACCTTGGGCAACTCCATTCTCCTCTGAGTCTTCCTTTTCTCACCTGTGAAATGGGGACACTCCGCACTGGGGCTGCCAGGGACAGAAGATGATGCAAAGTGATGCTCCCAACATGGTATCTGGTACCTCCCATGGTCAATCCAATATGTACTGGGGCTTATTTCATGGAACCCCAGGACTGGGAGGGACCACTGAGGCAGTTAGTAGTAGAGAACGATGGGTTTGGCAATCCATCCAATCTGGGTTCAGATCCTTGCTCTGTCTGCCACTAGCTCTGTGACCTTCAGCAAAAATCACCTCCTTATGCCTCAATTTCCTTATCAATAAAACAGAAAGAATTTTGTGTACCTATCATGGGTGCTATGCGGATGAAATGAGCTAAGATATAAATCTTTCATCACTAGTAATACATAGAGCAAATTTTAGTTCTGGAGGTTCATGATTGTGTCAGCCTGGGCCCCTCCCTGTAGCAGAGGCCTGGTTGAGTAGAGAGGAGGTAGTGAGGAGAAGTCTGGTCAGGGCAGGGGAAAGCCTGCAGGCTGCCAGGAAAGGGACCTTGGCGATCAGCCCGCTTCTTATTGAAGATGAGGGAAGAAGAGCAGGAATTCTTTGCCTTGTCCAAGCCCTGATTCATGCTTCATCCCCAAGCCAACCACACTCCTCAATGCCTCCTGTGATGACAGGCTCAGCCTTCTCATGGCGCCCCTTCCCATATGAAAAGTCTCATGAAATGCAAATCCGATCACATCACCTCCTGGCTCCAAGTTCTTCAATGACTCTCCAAGGACAAGTCCTTCCTACAGTTGAATGCCCCTCTTGTTTTTATGACCTCATCTCCTGCTACTTGCCCTCCACTCTTCCAACCACACCTAAACACAGCAAGCAATGTTCTTGGTACATAGTAGGTGCTCAGTAAACATCCATTGAATGACTGTGAGTGAGTAAGTGAAGAGAAGCCAGGGAAATCTGCTGCCAGGGAAACCCCCTTCATGGGCCCCTCTCCCCAGGGACAGAGTGCCTGGCAGTGGTTGGGCAGGCAGGGGGCCAGCAGCCCGGGTGACCCCTGCTCAGCTCCTAATGCTGCCCAGACTGCAGGTCTAATTGCTACAATTTTGGAACAAAGTGAATTAATGAGGCAGATTAATGTTCTCATGTCATCCCTGTTCCCTCTACAGCCATCAGAGAGCTGGAGAGGGGGCAGCTGGAGCTTCTTCAGGGGATGCCTTTGGGTGGCTGAGGCACATGATCTCAACCTAGCCTGGCCATGTGGCCTCTCCCACTCCTTTCTTTGCTCCCTGATGCCATGGGGTCATCCACAAAGAGAAAGGAACAAATACTAGGTGCCTTTGATGTTATGGGGACTGGACATGGGACCCATTTATTCTTCACAAGGTAGAAATTACTATCCCCACTGGTGAGAGGGGGTGTCTGAGGCCCATAGAGATGGGGTGGTCTGCCCAAGAGACCCACCAGGGCTGAAATGTCTCTCTCACATCATGCCCCAACTTATGAGGGAGATGAAGCCCGCTTTAGACTGGCCAGTCCCCTCTCCTCACCACCTCTACTGGAGGCAGTGATGGACAACTGTAATAATACTAGTAACAAAAATACCAGTGACAACAGACGACATTTACTGTCCGCTGGATGCTGTGCTAAGAACTAAGAGGTCACTAAAGGCTCAACAGCCCTATGAGGTAGAGCATACTACAGGCCCATTATATAGATGAAGAAACTGAGGCACAGAGAGGTAAAGGTGCTTGACTGAGGTCACCTGGTGAGTAAGCAGGTCTGGCATTCCAATCTATATTCTCCACTACCTCGCTCCATGGCCTCCCTCTGGATTCCAACCCAGGCTCTGGCCTCGGGGGTGTGGGACTGATCAGCATGCCCTTCTCCTGACTCCTGCCTCCACCTGTCACCTGGCCCACTGGGTTCCTCAGTGCCTTCAAAGGTGGGCTTTGCAAGAATGACATACATTGTGTTTTAACTATTGTCATTTGTTCCTTATTACAAAACAATCTATGTTCACAGTAGGAAACTAGAAGGAAATAGAAAGGCATTTGGAAAATAGAATTATTCCTTTCCTAGAGATGACCACTTTTGATATTCTGGTATATGTCCTCTGCCCCTTATTGTCTATGTATAATCACCATCAAGACACCCCCCCCCCCCAGCAGTACAAGATTTACTCTATGCTTGGCTCTGTGCTGAGTATCTTGTACAAATTATCTCATGAAATCATCTCATTTCACTCTTACAATATATAGATTAAAATTCCTGTTTACAGATAAGCAAACAGAGGTTCAGAGAGGTAAAGTCATTTGTCTAAGATTACAGAGCTGGTCACTGGTATAGCCAATTTCAAACTCACATGTTTTAGCTCCAATGATCTGAACTGTTTTCTTATGATAACTTCCTAGAGCTGGAATTGCCTCATCAAACATATGCAAAATTCTAAGCTTTGGAATAATTCTGTACCAACCTGTCCTAAAAAGGAGGGAAAGTGCCTATTTATACTCTGGTCAATAGAGTCTAAAAATCTATTTCCCCATACTCTTGTCCATGGTGAATTTTATTTGTTTTTAAATCTGCCAGATTGATACACAAACAAGATAGACCATCACTGTTTTTGATTTCCTTAATTTCACTGTATGTTTTTAGTTTCTCTGTTTATCTGGGGCCCAGCTGACCAGGGCCAGCCCCAAGTCTCAGCACAGGAGGTCTGTAGGAGAAGCTGAGCCATCAGGTTAAGGTCATACCCGGCCACCTGACACCTTGGTCACTCTGTCACTGAGTATTTTGGCCTTAGAAGCAAGTCCTATCTGGAAAATAGAATGTCCTGCAATGCAGGTATCCCTTAGCCTACTTGACAGATAGGAAAACTGAGTGAGGAGTGGCCTCCACCAAGCTTTTGGCCCTGACAGTTCCTCTGTCCCTGAGTCTTATTCTGTTGTGTAAAAAATGTTAAATTATAAACCATCAGATTCAAGAAATTCAACGAATCCAAGGACAAGAAATACAAAGAAAACTACTCCAAAGTAAATCATAACCAAGTTGTTCAAACCAGAGATAAAAAGAAAATCTTAAAAGTAATCAGTTAAAAAAAAAGTTACGTACTGAGGGGCAAAGATAAGAATGACAGCAGATTTCTTGTCAAAAACAGCGCAAGCAAGAAGACAACATATTTGAAGTACTGAAAAAAAAATCCATCAACTTAGAATTGATGTCCAGCAAACCTAACTTTCAAAAATGAAGGTTAAAATAAAGACCTTTCCAAACAGAAAAGTTGAAAGAATTTGCCACCAGTAGACCCACACTACAAGAAATCTTAAAGTCCTTCAGGCTAAAGGAAAATGAGACTGAGAGAAATATAGATCTACAAGATGGAATGAAGACCACTGGAAATGCAAATACATGGGTAAATATATAGGATTATTTTTCTCATCACTTAAATCTCTTTAAAGATAACTGTTGAGGCAGAAATCATAACAATCTAATGTTGAGTTTATAACATATATAAAAGTAAAATGCAAAATAATAATAACAAAATGTAACATTATTATGCTGTACATGAAGTAATACAATATCATTTAAAAATAGACTGTGATGAATATTATAAACCATATATCAATTGTTACAATAAAATAAAGTTATAGCTAATAACAAGGGAGAAAGAGAATCATAAAAACATTTAGTTAATCCTAAAGAAGGCAGAAAAAGAGGGAAAGGACAGACAGAACAAAGAGAAACAAAGAGCAAGCTAAATATTTATTTATTTATTTTTAAAGATTTTATTTATTTATTCATGAGAGACAGAAAGAGAGAGAGAGAGAGAGAGAGGCAGAGACACAGGCAGAGGGAGAAGCAGGCTCCATGCAGGGAGCCTGACATGGGACTCGATCCTGGGACTCCAGGATCATGCCCTGGGCTGAAGGCAGTGCGAAACCGCTGAGCCACCTGGACTGCCCCAAGATAAAAGATTTAAATCTAATCATGTTAACAATCACATTAAATATAAATGGTCTAACTATGCCAACTAAAAGACAGATTTTCAGACTGTTTTAAAAAACAGACCCAATTACATGTTGCCCATAAGAAATGCACTTCAAATAAAAAACACAAATGGGGTAAAAAATAGAAATATACAGACCATTTTGATACTAATCAAAAAGAAAATTGGAGGGCTATCATAACATCAGAAAAAGTAGATTTGGGTCAGTAAAGAAAGTCATTTCATAATGATAAAGAGGTCAATCCATAATGAGGGACAAGAATCCCAAATATTTATGCATTTAATATTAAAGCTTCAAAATATATGAAACAAAAAGTGATGAAAATGCCAGGAAAAATTGACAAATCCCCAACTATAGTTTTCGAGATTTGTACACCCTTCCTTTAATATTTGATAGAACAAGTAAACAGAAAATACAGTTACAAAAGATCTGCACAACACTATCAACCAACTTGACTTAACTGGCATCTATGGAATATTCTATACAATAATAGCAGAATACATACTCTTTTATGGAATATTACCAAAAGAGACCACATTCTGGGGCCAAATGCCTATGTTAGTGAAGAAGACAGGTTTCAAATCAATGACCTCAATTTTCACCTTCAAAAAACTGAAGAGCAAATTAAACCAAACCAAGTAAGGGAAAGGAAATAATAAAGATCACAACAGAAATCAGTAAAAAAGGGCAGCCCGGGTGGCTCAGTGGTTTAGTGCCGCCTTTAGCCTAGCGCCTGATCCTGAGGACCTGGGATCGAGTCCCATGTCAGGCTCCCCTCACGGAGTCTGCTCCTGTCTCTGCCTCTCTCTCTCTCTCTCTCTCTCTCTCTCTCTCTCTGTCTCTCATGAATAAATACATAAAATCTTAAAAAAAAAAAAAGAAATCGGTAAAAGATAAAATGAAAAAGTAATAGAGAAGAATCAATGACACCAAAAGCTGTTTCTTTGAAAAGGTCAATAAAAGTGATAAATCTCTAACCCTACTGATAGAAAAAAATATGTAAAAGGGATTTTATAAGAAATTTTACAGATAAAATATAAAGAGAGAAGATACAAATGATCAATATCAGGAATGAAAGAGGTGACATCAGTACAGATTATACAGTTAATAGATAATAAAGTTCACTGCAAAGCTATAGTAATCAAGTCAGTGTGGTATTACCATAAGGATAGATCAATAGGACAGAATCAAGAGTCCAGAAAAAATAACCCTTACATTTATGGTCAGTTGATTTTCAACAAGGGTGTCAAGACCATTCAGTGAGGAAAGAACCACCTTTTCAGCAAATGGCGATAGCACAATTGAATATCCACATGCAAAAGAGTAAATATGGACCACTACTCCACACCATGTGCAAAAAATGAACTAAAAATGGGTGTGACCTAAATGTAAGAGCTAAAACTATAAATTTTTAGATTAAAAGGTGTAAATCTTAATGACTTGAATTAGGCAATGGCTTTTTAGATGTGATGCAAAAGTATATGCATCAAAAGGAAAAATAGGGAAGTTGAGCTTCATAAAAATTAAAAGACTATAAAAGGAAACTATTTTTGTGATATAAAGGACACTTCAAGAATGTGAAAAGACAAATAACAGAATGGGTATTTGTAATCACATATCTGATAATAGATTTGAATACAAAATATATAAAGAACACTTACAATTCAATAATAAATAGACATAGCCCAATTTAAAAACTGGCAAAGGATTTGAATGATATTTGAATAATGTCTCAAAAGAAGATATACAAACGGTAAATAAATACATGAAAAGATATTCTTTTTTTTAAAGATTTTATTTATTTATTCATGAGAGAGAGAGAGAGAGAGAGAGGCAGAGACACAGGCAGAGACACAGGCAGAGGGAGAAACAGGCTCTATGCAGGGAGCCCGATGTGGGAGTCGATCCTGGATCTCCAGGATCAGGCCCTGGGCTGAAGGCGGCGCTAAACCGCTGAGCTACCCAAGCTGCCCATGAAAAGATATTCAACGTCATTAGCCAGCAGGGTAATGTAAATCAAAACCATAATGAGATACTACTTCACATCCACTAGGATATCTACAATTAAGAAGGCAGACAATAACACTCCAGAGGCAAGGGAAACAAAAGAAAAATAAACTATTGGGACTGTATCAAAATAAAAAGCTTCTGCATAGTGAAGGAAACAATCAACAAAACTAAAAACAATCTACGGAATGGGAGAAGATATTTGCAAATGACATATCCAGTAAAGGGTTAGTACTCAAAATACATAAAGAACTTATAAAACTCAACACCCCAAAAATAAATAATCCAATTAAAAAATGGGCAGAAGACACAGACATTTCTCCAAAGAAGACATACAGATGGCAAACAGACACATGAAAAGACGCTCAGCATCACTGATCATCAGGAAGTGCAAATCAAAACTACAATGAGATATTACCTCACCTGTCAGAATGGCTGAAATCAACAACACAAGAATCAGCAGGTGTTGGCAAGGGTGTGGAGAAAGGGGAATCCTCTTGCACTGTTGGTGGGAAAACAAACTGGCGCAGCCACCATGAAAAACAGTATGAAGTTTCCTCAAAAAGTTAAAAACAGAACTACCCTATGCTTCAGTAATTGCACTACTGGGTATTAACCCCCAAAATACAAAAACACTAATTCAGAGGGATACATGCACCCCTATGTTTACTGCAACATTATTTACCATAGCCAAATTATGGAAGCAGCCCAAACATTAAAGACAAATGGATAAAGAAGATGTGGTGTATGTATTCACACAACACACACACAACACACACACACTCTCATGTGCATGTGCACGTGTGTGCGCACATACACACACACAGGAATACTATTCAGTCATAAAGAAGAATGAAAATTTTCCATTTGTAAGAACATGGAAGAAGCTAGAGAGTATAATGCTAAGTGAAATAAATCAGTCAGAGAAAGACAAATACCATATGATTTCATTCATAGGTGGAATTTAAGAAACAAAACAAACAAGCAAAGGAGGAAAAAGAGAGATAAACCAAAAAACACACCCTTTAATTATAGAGAACCAATTGATGGTCACCAAAGGGGAGGTGAGTGGGGCGATGGGTGAAATAGGTGATGGGGATTAAAGAATACACTTATCATGATGAGCACTGAATAATGTATAGAATTGCTGAATCACTATACTGTACACCTGAACCTAATATAATGCTGTATGTTCACTATATTGGAATTAAAATGGAAAACTTAATATAAAAAAAGACAGTAACAAATGTTGGTGAGTACCTGGAAAAACTGGAACACTCCTACACTGCTGTGGAAATGTAGAGTGCAGCCACTTTGGAAAACATCCAGGTAGTTCTTTAAAAGGTTAAACCTGGGTAGCCCGTGTGGCTTGGCTCAGCGGTTTAGCACCGCCTTCAGTCCAGGGCATGATTCCAGAGACCTGGGATTGAATCCCATGTCAGACTCTCTGCATCGGGCCTGCTTCTCCCTCTGCCTGTGTCTCTGCCTCTCTCTGTGTGTGTCTCTATGAATAAATAAATAAAATCTTAAAAATTTTTTTTTAAAAAGGTTAAACCTAGGCCACATGAACCAATGATTCCACTTCTAGATAGATACCTAAGAAAAATGAAAGCATATCCATACAAAAACTCATACACAATGTTCATAGCAGTTTTATTTGTAACAGCCGAAAAAAAAGATACAACCCAAATGTCCATAAATTGATGAGTGGATAGATAAAACATGGACATGTACAATGGAATACCATTCGGCAATGAAAAGGAAGGAAGATGAAGTGCTGACACATGCTACAGTTTGTATGAGCCTCAGAAACATGATGCTAAGGGAAAAAAGCCAGTTACAAAAGACTACATACTGTATGACTCCAATTCTATAAAATGTCCAGATCAAGCAAATCTATATAGACAGAAGGTAGATTAACGGTTGCCTAGGGCTGAGGGTAGGGGGGAGTAGAGGGAAAAGGGAGTGGCTGCTAACAACTATGGAGGTATTTTTTGGGGGGGAGTGATTAAAATATTCTAAAACTGATGTGCTGATGGTTGTAAAACTCTGTACAATGGTATTAGAAGCCATCAATTTGTACACTTCAAATAAGCAAATTGTACAGTATGTAAATTTTATCTTAATAAAGTTGTCATTTTTTAAAAGGATAACAAAGAAATATTATTAACAACTTTACCTCTACACATTTGACAACTTAGATGAAATGAACAAATTCCTTGAAGATACAAATTGTTAAAGCTCATGCAAGAAGACAGAAAAACCTGAGTAGTCCTATATTTAAATTGGATTGGTGGTAAAAGTTTCCCACGAAGAACACTCACAGCTCAGATGGCTTCACTAATGATCCTACCAAATATTTAGAAGAAACAACACTAATTCTGTACAAACTCTTGTAAAAGATTGAAGAGAAGGAAATACTTCCCACCTCACCTTATGGGGCCCTGATACCAAAACCAGATAAATTCAATACAACAAATGAAAACTGTAGACCAGTGTCTCTCCTAAATACAGATGTCAAAATCCTAAGCAGAATTTTAACAGATCTAATTTAACAATATATTAAAAGGCCAACAGGGCTCATCCTAGGAGTGTAGGGTTAGTTGACATTTGAAAATCAATCAATGTAATTAACTATGTTAATGGCTAAAAGAGAAAAATGAAGTGATCATCTCAAAAGACACAGAAAAAGCATCTGACAAAACCCAACATCCATTCTCAATTTTAAAATTCTCTGCAAGCTCAAAGTAGAAAGGAACCTCCTCAACTTGAGAAGGGCATCTGCAAAATCCTCACAGCTAGCAGCACACTTGATGGTGAAAGACGGAAAGCTTCCCCTCTAAGATCAGGAACAAGGGAAAAGGAACCACATCTATTCAATATTCCATTGGAGGGCCATTAGGCAAAAAAATGAAACAAAAAGCATCCAGATAGAAAGAAAAAAAATAAAACTATCTTTATATGCAGATGATATGCTCACCTATATAGCAAACGCAAAAGAATCCACACATTCACAAAGCTATTATAATAAGTAGGTTTTCCAAGGTGCAGGATTTAAGATTGATACACAAAAATCAAATTGTATTTCTTTCTTTTTTTTAAAGATATTATTTATTTATTCATGAGAGAGACACAGAGAGAGAGAGAGAGAGAGGCAGAGACATAGGCAGAGGAAGAACCAGGTTCCATGCAGGGAGCCCGATGTGGGACTCGATTCCCGGCCTCCAGGATCATGCCCTGGGCCGAAGGCAGGCACTAAACCGCTGAGCCACCCAGGGATCCCCTCAAATTGTATTTCTATATACTAGCTACAAGCAAACAACTTGAAATTTAAAAATATCTTTTATAATAGCATCAAAATATGAAATATCTAGTAATAAATAGAACTAAAGATGTGAAAGACTTTGATATGGAAAACCATTGCTGAGATACTAAGTTAAAAAAAAACTTATCTAAATAAGTTAAGATACCTTGTTCATGGGCTAGAAGACTCAATATTGTTAAGACGTTTATTCTCTCCAAATTGATCTATATATTCAAATCAATCTCAATCAAAACCTTAATGGGCATTTTTATAGAAACCGATAAGCTAATTCTCAAATTCATGTGGAAATATTAAGGACCTACAATAACCAAAATAACTTTACAAAAGAGGAGCGAAATTAGAAGGCTGATTTCAAAACACTATGATGCTAGTATAAAGACAGATAACTTAATGGAATACATGAGAGAGTCTAGAAATAGACCCACACACATACATGAACAACTGATTTTTTTTTTAGTAAAGTAATCTCTACACCCAACATGGGGTTCAATCTTATGACCCTGAGATCAAGAGTTGCATGCTCTACCGATTGAGCCAGCCAGGCACCCCCAGACAACTAATTTTTTTTTTTTTCAGACAACTAATTTTTGATGAAGGAGCTCAGACAATGCAGTAGAACAAGGAGAATTTTTTCAGCAAATGGTGCTAGAATGAATGGATGTTTATAAGCAAAAAGTGAAATTTAATCCATACCTCACACTATATAAAAACTAACTCAAAATGGATCATAGTTCAAAATATGAAACCTAAAATTTTCTTTCAAGAAAACATAGGGTTTTCTCTATGATATTGGGTTTGGTAAAGATTTTTAGATATAACCACACCAAACACAATCCATAAAGACTTGTACTTCATCAAAAATGCCTGTGTTTTGGGATGCCTGGGTGGCTCCGCAGTTGAGCATTTGCCTTCGGCTCAGGGCGTGATCCTGGGATCCTGGGATAGTGTCCCACATTGGGCTCCCTGTGAGGAGCCTGCTTCTCCCTCTGCCTATGTGCCTGCCTATCTCTCTCTCATAAATAAATAAAATATTTTTTAAAAATGCCTGTGCTTTGAAAGACACTCTTTTAAAAAAGATTTTATTTATTTATTCATGAACGACACAGAGAAACAGACAAAGGGAGAAGCAGGCTCCCTAAGAGCAGCCTGATGCAGAACTCCATCCTAGGACCCTGGGATCACACCCTGAGCCAAAGGCACACACTCAACCACTGAGCCACCCAGGCGCCCCTGAAAGACACTCTCAAAAAATGAAAAGGTAAGCCATAGACTGGAAGAAAATGTTTGCAAAAACATATATCCTTTATAGAACTTGTAGCCAGAATACAAAAAGAGCCCTCAAAACCCAATAATAAGAAAACAACCCAATTTAAAAGTGGGCCAAAGATCTGAAGAGACACTTCAGCAAAGAAGATATACAGATGGCAAGTAACCACATGAAAAGACACTCAACACCACTGGTCATTAAGGAATTGCAAATTATCACCAGAAGGAAATATCCCAGCTATTAGTATGCTTGAAATTAGTAAGATTGATTATGCCAAGTGTTGGTGAGGGTGTAGAGGAACTGGAACTTTCATACACTGCTAATAGGAATTTAAAATGGTACACCCACTTTGGAAAAAAAACACTAGCAGTTTCTTAAAAAGTTAAACATACACCTGCCATATTGCCCAGTCATAACTCTTCTAGGTATTTACCCAAGACAAAATGAAAGCATATGTTCATATAAAGACTTATAAAAACATATTTATAGAAGTTTTATTTGTAATAGTCCCAAACTGGAAACAAACTCAATGTCTATCAATAAGTAAATGGATAAGTAAACTGTGGCATATCCACCCAATGGAATACTACTCAGCAATTAAAAAAAGAAAGAAAAAAAAAGAATGAAGTATGGATATGTGTTACAACATGGACATATCTCCAAACCATTATGTTGAGTGAAAGAAGCCAAACGAAAAGAGTATGTATGATTCCATTCATATAGAATTCTAGGAAACACAAAAGAATGTTTGCCTGGGGGGAGGGGCAAGAGTAGAGAGTAGGAGAGGCAGGGTGGGAAAGGAAGCAAGAGGTAGGATTACTAAGGGCCACAAGGAAACTTTGGGGAGTGATGGATATGTTCATTATCTTGATTGAGGTGGTGGTTTCGCAAGTGTATACATTTGTCAAAACCTACCAGTTTGAACACTTTAGATACATGTGATTTATTGTATGCCAATTATACTTCAATAAAAGTTGTTTTTAGAAAAGGAAAATAAATCACAGTTACACTGGGGGGGGGGAGAGATTAAACTAGAACACCTTGAATATTTTTTTTTCAATTTAGAGGTTCTAAAACTCTTTGAGTTTTGAAATGTTAAGTTTCATCTGTTCAAAGATCCATAATCATTTATTTCTATAATGTAAACACACCTCATTCTGTCATTTAGAGATAACTGTACTGAGACTCTGAGATGCACTAGTACCAAGTCAGATGCTATAATTCTAAATCATTTCTCCTAAATGTAACACCAGTAATCTAAAATCCCACAATTCCATCACTTCATCAATCTCCTTTCTTTCTTCACCAAACAATGGCTCCTATTCCATCATCAGAATATAAATCTCCTCCTGCTTTAGGGAGCCACTAAACATGATATTTAGGAAAAGTTTAAAGTAATATGAAGATGTGCTTCCACCATGAGAATGAGCAGGGAGGGATAGAACAGGAGTGAAACACAAAAGTATTCTGGAGTATCACCCCTGCCAAGAAAAAGAAAAATATCCCCAGAGAGAACAACCAAGAGGATGTGTCTCTAACACTACAGTGGACACCTCTAGTGATTTTCGGTTTTGTCTTTTTCCTTTTTAACATTTTTACATTTTAATTGTATTTATTTTTAAATTAATGGACTTTATTTTTCAGAGTAATTTTAGTTTACAGAAAACTTGAGCAGAAAGTTCAAGTTCATACAGGATTCCCATATATCCCTCTCCTTAACTGCCAGTCCTCTGCTGTGGACATCTCACATTAGCGCGGTACATTTATTACAACTGATGAAACAATATTGATATATTATTATTAACTCAAGGCCATAATTTACGTTAAGATTCACTCTGTATTATAAAGATCTATGGGTTTTAGACAAATGTATAATGTCATGTATCCACCATTTCAGTATCATACAGAAGAGTTTCTCTGCCCTAAAATCCTCATGGTCCACCTATTTATCCCTCCCTCCCTTCCCCCAAATTCCTGGCAACCACTGATCTTTTTACTGTCTCTACAGTTTTACCTTTTTCAGAATGTCATATAGCCAGAATCAGACAGTATGTAATCTTTTCAGACGGGCTTCTTTTGCTTAGTAATTGCACTTAAAGCTCCTCCTTGTCTTTTTGTGGCTTGATAGCTCATTTCTTTTAATCACTGAATAATATTCCATTAAATGGATGTACCACAATTTACTTATGCATTCACTTATTGAAGGACATCTTGGTTGTTCCCATTATTTATTTTTAAATATTTACTGATTTATCTTTGTTTTTTAATTTTTAAAAAAACGTGTAAATGTTGGCAACAACCTAAATGCCCACCACTTGGGAGCTGGTTCAAGGTGGTCCGACTTCATAGCAGAGTTCCCTATAGCTATTAAAAATTATCTAATTATCTTTTAGCCAGCGTGTTGGTGGGGATGTGGAGCAACTGGAACTCTCAGACTCTGCTGGTGGAAAATCGGTTCAGCCACTTTGGAAGACTGGCAGTATCTACTAAAGCTGAACATTTCCATCTTCTATGACCCAGAAACCACTCCTGGCTATATACCCAACAGAATTATAAGTTCTCCCAAAATATATGTATAAAAAAATCCAAAGCCGCACATTCCATATAGTCAAAAACTATAAATAATCTAAATGTCTATCAACAATAGGATGGACAAAGTATGAAATATTCACTCAGTGGAACACGAGGCAAGGATATAAAAGAATGAACTACCAACCCACAGGGCATGGAAGAGTCTCCCAGGCAAAATGATGAGCAAAAGAAGCCAGATACAAAAGGGACATCCTGCATGATCCCCTTTATATGAAGGTCTAGAACAGTCAAAACTAAGCTATGGTTCTGGAAGTCAGAATTATGGTAAACATTAGGGGAGAGGGACGGGGAATTAATTGGAAAAAGCACGACAGCCTTCTAGGGGAGCTGGAAATATCCTATATCTTGATCTGAGTGGTGGTTACTAGTTGGTTATAGACATATATCATATATATGATATACATGTCATATGACATATGTAACGTAATATAGATGACACATATACACATGAGTTAACCTATACTATACACATAAGATTAGTGCACTCTACAACGCATGTTACACCTCAAAACAAACATTTTAAATATAATAATACTCTGTAGCCACTGACTCAAAAAGATGGCTAGCATCAAAGGGAAAAGTAGCTACAGACAAACAGGACTAATATGACCCTATTTATGCAAATCATCTACACACACGCACTTCACCTACAGATGACTTCAACATTATATGAGCTACCATTAATGAGCAATTTCAGTATGCAAAGTGCTGTCCTAAGAATTTCATTACATCATTTCATCCTTACAATGGTTCTTAAGGCAGGAACTATTACTGGCTCCACTTTACAGTCAAGAAGACTGAGGCACAGGCATTAGGCATTTTGCTTGAAGTCAACCAGCTAAGTGGTAGAGTTGGATTTGAACATGAGTCTAACAGCACCAGAGTCCATGCTCTTATGGAAATCCCCACGCCCTGCATGGTCTGGTCCCTGCCACCCCCTCGTGCTTCACCTTGTCCTCTGTTGCTCCAGCACTTCCCCATCTTCCTTTCCCTTTGATGAAAACACCACTGCCTTCACACCACAGGGTTTGCACATCTGCCATTCCCTCTGGCAGGCATGATCTTCCTCAGCTCTTCTTTGCTGGGGGGACTTCCTCACATCTTGGGCCTCAGCCCAAGCATCACCTCCTCCAGGAAGCCCTCCCAAAAACCCAGCTGGGCTGAAATCTCATAGTTCCAATGACCCCCCCTCTGTGGACCTCATCCTTTTTTTACCTGCTTTTTTGAGCTCCCTAAGAGTGAGGAAACATCCCTTTCACTCAGAGCCATGCCCCCCTGATCACTACAGGGCCTGGCATGGAGTGAGCACTTAAATATCTGATGAATGAATGAATGAATGAATGAATGAATGAATGAACGAATGAATCCATCTGCCAGGGAAGATCAACTTGGAGAGATTATCTGGAAAGCTGACATCAAAATGTTAATGATGGTCACCACAAGGAGGGGTGGATTCCAGGGAATTTTATACTCATTTTTGTACTTTGAGGTTTATCTGGCTGGACAGTGTTCTTCTGGGTAGGTATCATTTTCCAGCCCCTAGGCACTTCCCCTCTCTAGGACACCCCTGCTGCCACCCTATCCTCCCACCCCCACCCCTGCACACACTTTCCCAGCTCTGCCTGCAGCCCCAAGTGGGTGGTGTATTAATAAACGGAGGGAGAAGGTCACCCAGCTTGCAAGCACTGAGCTGTCCTTGACTCGGGTGCAGATGAAATGCGCCGAGACGGGGGGAGCTGCCTCACCAAGTGCTGAGCACGTGTGAGCTATTTCTGATTCCCACCCAGCCGGGCACAGCGCATCTGCCGTGGGAACCAGAGCCAGCCTGGTGGGCAGCGGGGGGAACCACTGACCAGCCGCCCTGCCCTGCTCACACCGGATCCGCCACTGCCCTGCTGAAAACTGTCCCATAGCTTTCTAGGGCTTGGGCCAGGGGGAAAAGGGGGTGAGACCCTCAGACTGGCTGTTGAGGCTCAGCAAGACCGAGCTCCTGCCTGCCTTCCTGCTCTCCAGTGCAGTCAGATTCTCGCTCGTCTCCTGGCCTTGCACGTGCTGTTCCCTCTGCCAGGAACACCTGCCCTGTCTTCAGCTGTTGGCTTGCTCCCTTGGAACCTGGAGGTCTCAGCTGGGACCAGCGGTCCTCCAGGGAACCCTCCCCGACCACTGCCGCAACTCTAGTGTCCCCTGTCCAAGGGCTTCCTGTTGCCGCAACAGGTATCCAGCCAAACTCAGGATGTTGTCTTAGTGGCCTGTGATCCGCCTCTAGACTGGGATGTGGCCACTCTGAGGGCCTCATCCATCACCTCTACGTCCTGGCATCCAGCAAGGGCCTGTCCCCACAATGGACACAAATCCACGTTGCCTACTGACTACACAAGAAGGCTCTCTGCTTGCTGGGAGAGACGGTGAGGATGGAGAGGCTCAGGAAGTGGGAGGCAGGGGAGCAGGAGGGGGAGCAAATGACTGAGTCTTGTTGGATCTTGGAGGCCAAGGGTCAGAGAGACGTGGCTCTGGGGGACAGGGAGGTGGAGAGGAAGACCCATCCACAGCTGGTAGAGAAGAGTCCTGGTCTGGACAGCCTGAGGCCCCAGAGCTCCAAGCAGCCCAGCGTCCAGGTAACAGGTGTGGCTGCTCCTAGGCCCTGCCTTTCACAGTCCCAACGAGCACAGTGGATGTGGAATCTGCACAGAATGGAGCATTTTGTCTAAATATATTTGCTCCCCGGTGAAAGACTCACAATCGGGGAGTAGGGGGCATGGTGGGCCCCCTGGCGCTGAAAGAATCTTTATAAGACACTTGCCCATAGGCCCACAGCCACCTGCCTCTGGGCCCCAGGGTAAGGGGTGGGCCTGGGAGGAGCCTCTCCAAGCAGGATTCCCATTGCCTGACCTCCCACCTAAAAGCTGCTGCTTTAAATATGGGCCAAGCACAAATCAGGACAGCAGAGGAGGGAGGGGACACAGAGGCAGAGGCCTGGGGGAGGGGGACACAGAAGTGAGCCTGGGAGAGTGGAATCCAGAGGTAGGTCTGGGGGAGGGGGACACAGAAGTGAACCTAGGGTAGGGGGCACAGAAGTGAGCCTGGGGGAGGGGGCCTTGGTCCCTGGCAGTCCAGAGTCCAGGCTCTCCCTACTACCTTGTTGCAACAAAGGCACAGAGAGGGTCACACAGGGGTCTGGGGGCAGTGAGGGGAGGAGGATCCAGGGCTTCTGCCTCCTAGGCACCCTGAGAGTTCCTGGAATTTTCTTCAGCTTCCTGAGGTTCTCCTAAGGACTGTTCAGAGTGGGACAGCAGAAAGAGCACAATATTCTGAGTCCATGCCTCTGATTAAGTCCTATCTCCACCATGGAGGCCCTCGGGCAAGTCATCTCTGGGGCTCAACTTCCCCATCTGTAAAATGTAGACCAGCATACTTCCCTCTGTGTGCTGGTCTCACTGGGAGGCCCAGGCTGACCAATGAGCTGATCTGGACTGGTGTGGGGAGGGAGTGCCAGCGTGTGCAGTGTGTGTGTGCACATGGCTGGGGAGAAGGTCATAAGAGAGCATAACAACATGAGCTGCTTTTTCTTGAGCACCTATTACGTGCTGGGCCCTGTCCTAGAGACTTTAACACACAGAACTCACTTCACTCTGATACCAAGCCTCCAGATAGGCAATGCCACCATTATTCCACGAGGAACAGATGGAGAAACTGAGGCTCAAAAAGATTTCTGTGATTTGCTGAAGGTCACACAGCTGGTAAGCTGAGCCAGGACCCAACTCAGGCCACACCCTTGGAGTTGGCTCACTTCCTCCTGTGGGTGGACAAGCCTGCTGATGGCCACTCCAGGGTGGTGGCCCTATAGCTCCAAAAGCCTTCTTAGAATCATCAGGGCTGAGGCAGTTGCCACCTTTCCATTCAATTTTGTTCTTTCAATTAAAATAAAACCAGAAAAAAAAAGAAACCTGCTCATTAAAACAGCTGGACATAAATACTTGCTATTAACACCTCAGTTTTAAATGGTCACTAAGGTCCTCCCAGAGTCTCCCTCCCCACCCCATTCACACTTACACTGGGTATGACATAGTGGTTAAGAGCGTAGGCCATGAGGATGGCCGGTCTGGTTCAGATCCCTGCTCTGCCAGCTGCCTGCTGGACCTTAGGAGTGTTCCTCTCCCTCTCTGTGACTTATTTCCCCATATGTAGGGGACAGTGACTTCTCCCACCCAGACTCCCTGGGTGTATTAGAGAGACAATTCGAGGTCTGGCCCAGGCCTTACTTAAAACAGTCGGCATCACTCCTGTCCAACATATGGATGATGAGTCTATACCAGATTCCCTCAAAGTGGCTCCTGCACGTATGTGTGAAAGAGAGAGAAGTAGGAAGGGTTTACGATCGTCTTAAGCCACTAACTTTTGGGGTAATTTGTTACGCAGCGAGAGAGAACTAATGCAGATGGTAGGCCCTGGGATGGTGTGAAAGTGAGGCAAGATGGGTCAGAAGTGGCTTCCAGTGGGTGTGGTTTAGCCTGCTTCCGGGCTGGGCATGTGGGGACTCCGCTCTAGTGGCCCCCGGTCTGTCCAGCGATGTCTCCTTCCCAATCTCAGCCTTCTCTGTGTGGCGGCTTCTTGTGAGTGTTTACAGACATGAGAACAGATCTGAAACAGCTCAGCTAACCCACGGAGCCTACTGTGTGCCAGCACAGAGCCAAGGCTGCCACATCGGATTTCACTAACTTCGCACAACAGCCTCTGCAGCTGAATATTATCATCCCCACTGCCTAGAATAATGTCTGGCACATAGTAGATCCTTATAATAGTTAGTGTGGACTAGACTGCATTGACGGTAGACCCCAACATTTCAGGGCTTAAGGAACAAGAAATGTATTCCTTTTGAGCAGTCATGCTTCTCCCAATGTTGGCAAAAAAAAAAAAAAAAAAAAAAATGCTTCTCCCTGGTAGGTCCATAAGCTAAAACAAGGCAACCGATCAGCCAACTTCCCGCTTGCCCAGCCCCAGGCACCCCCACATCACCCCAGAGGGGCTCATGCTGCCACTGCTCCTACTCTTAGTCTGCGGCAAGAGGAAAGTGGGCTGCACTCTTGTCTGAGGCATTTGCCACGTGACCCGACCCCTGTAGGGGAGAAGGAGCTCGAGGGGGCATGGGCTGTACTCTGGCCACAGTGCTTGGCTGACGCTCATGAGCCGTGCACCCACTGTGTGCCGGGCCCCAGGCTGGCCACTGCTGGGGGCACGAGGCGCCAAGAGGCATCCTGCCTGGAGGGGTACGGGAGGCAGACACGTTGGACCTCACAGTGCACAGGCCTCTGGAATCCAGATGGGAGTGACTCAGGTGGATGAGAGAGAAAGTCTCCTGGAAGGGCAAGGCCTAAACTGAGTGGTAAATAACACAGAGGAGTTACTGAGCAAGGACTCTGGGGAAGGGTATTCTGGGCAGAGGGAACAGCGAATGCAAAGGCTGGGGGCCAGAGGACACGGGCATGTTCTGTGAATCCCAATTCATTCAGCTGAGTTTTAAGTGAGAGCACACTGGGGGCGGAGGGGACCCCAGGAGTGCCCAGAGGCAGGTGACAGAGGCCTTGGCTGCTCAGGACTCTGTGCCATGATGAGGTATAAGGGGCTGGGTATGGTTTCTGGATCAATCGGTTTGTTTGCCTGTAGACAGTATATGGGCAGAAGACCTGGGAGAGGGCTGTGACAGTCATCTTGGCCACAGGCCATGAAGGCTAGAACCAAAAAATGCTTGAGAAGGGGACATGAGACAGTGAAGAAGCCCAACTTCTGCTCTATAGCTGAACCCATGGACCCAGCCCAAGGGCTCCAGGTGTGAGGCTGCCTCCCCGTCGGCCTCCAGAAAAGGCCATGTCATTTATCAAACCCAGCCTGGCAAGTGGTTCCCGGAAGTCTCGGGGCTGCTGGCCACAGGGTCCCTTGCCCACTGCTGCCCACTGCCTGTACCCCTGCCCCGTCCAGCATCAGGAGAGGGTGGTGACACATGGGGTCAGCAGAGGTCAGCTGGCTCTGGCCTCAGTGGACAGGCAGATGGCCAACACTCCATGCCAGTGCTGGGAAGGCCTGGGGTGGGGCCGGCCAGGAGAGCACTGTGGGTCTGCCCTGCTCCAGAACCTTCTGTGGCTCCTCAGTTTCTTCCGGTGGGAAGCCTCCATGCAGGGTGGTGGTGCTGAGAGGAGAGGCCTCACTCCCTGCTAACTCGCTGTGGGACCCCAGGCAAATTGCTCAGAAGGTCCCAAGTGGGACTCAGTGAGAGTCAAGGGTTCTGCTAACTACAATCAGGACAGACACTCCAGGAAGCTTGGGGATCTAGCTCACCTCTGGCCGAGGTTCCAGCCCCACCTGGGCAGGCTGCCTCACCTGTCTGAGCCTCAGCTTTGTCCTGTGTCAACAGTCCACCCGTATCCCCTGAGACCTCGGTTTCACCTCCCACAGGGCCCCCTGCAATCCAGGCTTCTGAGCCTTCCACTGCCCCTGCTGCCCAGCTCAGGGCCTGTCTCACTTAGCTCCTTCTCGCTCTCAGGGATCAGGTCCAGGGTGGCTTCCTTGGGGCGGCCCTCCCTGCCCTGCCACACTAGGTCTCCTTGTACTTCTCTGGTCACAGCGCCCATCACTGACATGACTTGACATTCATCTGAAAGGTCGGCCTCCCGAGGGGATTGTGGGCTCCACTGGGCAGGGGCCAGGCACTCCGTTCACTGATACAGGCCCGACACCTGCTGTGGGCACAGAGCAGCCACCTCACGTGCATTTGCTGAATGAATACGGAGGCGAATGGGAGGAAAGGAAGGAAGTCTAGAGGGATGGGAATATCTGTCTCCTGGTGTCAAGAGGATCTGACAATACACAAAAGGCCTGGCTTGAGTGAAGGCAACGTCACTCACACGCACGCATGCACACTCCCACACACGTCTCTCACACACTCCCCATACACACGTACCACATAAAACATACACATACTCCACAAACACACACAACCCCCACACATGCATGAGGGGAAGTGAAGTGGCTGGGGGTGGCCCTACCTCCCTGTCCACACCCACACTCCCCCCAGAGTCCTCTGCTGAACCAGATACACGAGGGTCAGATCCACAGACGGGCAGAGGTGGGCCTGGCCCAGTGGGTAGCCAAGACCCCCAAGCTGCCCAGAGCCAACCTGCTCTGTCCCCACCCGCACTGTCCCTGGAAGGCCTCGCATATGCCCACTCCTCCAGGAATCTCTCACACCCCAAAGGTGGCAGGTTCCCCCAGAGGAAAGGTGCGAGATGCCGACACTTCCTCGCCTGTCATCACACCTTGACTTCAAGGGTGGGAGCTGGAGGTCGACGAGAAAGCTCAGAGTTCCCAGCAGTGCCAGGTGGGCACCCAGAGATGAGCTGGGGCAGCCTCCACCTCCATCTCACCCCACTCCTAGAGCGCTGGTGCAGAAACAGAGACAGAGAAGGCAACAGGGGGCTCACAGTAACCCAGCTGGCCTCCTGCCTGGGGTCTGCCTTCTGGCCTGGATGCCTGAGTCACACAGACCTGGTGTAAATCCTGGCTCTACCATCCACCTGCCAGGTGGTCTCAGTTTCCTCAGATGTAAGATGGAGAGGATCACACACCTGGCTCCCTCCACTGTAGGGGGCACACGCGGAGAACACAGGTGGTGGGGGGCCCTGCTCCCTCAGCAGCTCCTCCCGAGTTACAGGGAACCCCTCAGAGCCATCACTGCAAGCTGCCCAGTCAGCCTCAGAATCCCAAAGCCCAGCCTTCACCGTGCACACTGCCCAGAAAAGGCAGGCAAACATGCCACGGTCACACAGCAAGGCCCCGGTGCACTGAGACTTGAACCGGGGCCCTCTGCAGCTGAGCCTCCCACCCTACAAGTGGATCTGTCAGAGCCGAGGAGGTGCCAGGGCTTGGCGGCAGGCAGCCGGGGGAGGGAGGGAGGCAGGCAGGCAGCTGGGGGTGGTGGGAAGAGCCTTTTTTCCCCTGTCTTTAGCAAACCCGGATCCCCGTTTCCAAGCTGCGCTCCAGAGCCCTTGGTTGCTGCGTCACTGCGCGCAGTCAGCCCGCAGTGGGTGGAAGGAAAGGCTCCCTCCCTCTGGCTTGGGCTTGGGGGACAGTGAGAGGTGAGGAGCCAGGCAGGGGGTCAGGGGTCAGGATACTGAAGGCTCCCTGACATGTTCCAGGGGAAATCTCAGCTCGGTTCTCTCAGAAAGCTGAGCTAGGCGAGCCACGGAGACCTGACCCCCAGCACTTCCACAAATAGATGGAGACCGTGAGGCCCAGAGAGGCACTAGGCCTCCACTGGGGACACACAGCAGCAAACCAGCTCACCAGCCATTCCAAACCCCCATCTCCCAGTAGCTGCAAAGCAAAAGCTTTCTGGACCCACCCCTGTCACCGCAGGCTCATCTGTCACTGCAGAAAGAAAAATATATGAACCCAGAGGCCTAGTTTTCACTCCCCAGCCCTGTCTCTAGGGGCACAGAGACTCCCTCCTGTGCAATCACAAACACTTCATCAGGGTGTGGTTCCGAGCCCCTGCAGTGGGGCCCAGCACAGTGTGAAGGTACACAGCAGGTGCTCAATAAGTGGTCCTATATTCCATTTATATGCCAGGATGCCTGCCCCATTTCTGCACTATCAAAGGCAGAACCTGCCCACATCACGTGCTTTCTAAAGATGACCGCCTCATGGACCAAATGTGGCTTCAGCCATTTCTGAAGGAGACTCTACGAGACGACAGATCACCCATACAGGCCTTCTTACGCCGAAGGAAGAGATACAAATGCTTTGTTTGCTTTGCTGCCTTCTTGGAAACGTCTGTATCCCCCTGCCAGGCCCCAGGGGCTGCTGTACATGAGGGATCTGCCCCTTCATCGAGGGATCCCTGGACTCCAGCCTCTTGTTCTTCCTCTGATGTGCTGCACCCTGGTCCCTCCTCAGCACCTATGCCCCCTCCCATTGCCCCTGGAGCCTGACAGATGGGCCATCTCCCAGAATGGTGTCAGTGAAGAGCAAAGGGGTGGGGAAGGGCCATGGCTCTCCTCTTGTTAACAGCCATGAGACCCAGCAGGCCTCTGGTGGGGCCCAGGAGTCACTGCTGACATCCAAAGATGCTCCTGAGCCTGCTCTCAGCTCAGGCCAAGCTCTGCCTCCAGAGTGGCCAGGTTCCCACAAGCCAGGGACCAGGTCTGCCACATTCAATTCCCATGGCCCAATGCCCACCTCTGCACACACACACACACACACACACACACACACACACACATCACTGCTGGTGAACACATCTCCAGAATGTGGGTGAAGACCAGATTCTATACTCTAACTGGCTTGGATTCAAATCCTGGCACGGCCACTTGGTCATCTCTGGGGCCTGGTGGGGCAACTACAGCTCTCTGTGCCTATCTTCTCATCTGTAAAATGGGGATGATGATAGGGTGTGATGGTACTAAAGGAGGGGCTGAATTTGGGTGCTTAGAGCTTGTGCTCACTAAACAGAGGGCCCGACACCACACTTGGCTCCTGGGAGTCGGTCACCAGTGCTTTGTACAGTGAGTGGGTGTTAGCCACCGACACCGTTGCCATGATCAGGATCATCACGAACAGCAGCAGGGATCCCCAAGCCTGGTTTTGCAACCAGCCTTGGTGAAGGGTGTAGCAAAATTCTCCAAACAAAATTTGCTTCCATTCATTTTGGGTTTTTGAAAAGGCCACGTCAGACAGCTTGGCGGGGAGGAGGCGGCATTGCGAAACCCAGCACAGAGGGATCCAGAGCCCCACTCCTCGGCTCAGGAAATGATGTGCCATCAGCTAGCAACAGGCTCCTGTATGCTGGATGCTGGCACCCCCCAGGGCTCCTGGGCTGTGGGCTTGCCTCCAGCCACCCTCTGAGTGACCTTGGAAAGCCACCCAACCTCCCAGAGCCTCAGTTTCCTCATCTGTTAAATGGAGACGATATCCCTTTTCATTCCTATTTCTGCGAGTGGTGGGAAGATGCGGACATATATGTCTCTTGCAAATTGAGCGCTGTACGTGCTCTGAAGGCCTCCGTCCTGCCCGGGGGCAGACACTGTGGGCGGGATGTCCCCCCACTATGGGCCACAACAAAAGAAAAACAGGTCAAGTGAGTCTCAGAGGGCCCCCCACAAGAGTCTGATGAAGTCAAGGGTGGGCTTGTCTTTGGTCCGACACACAGGAAGCCTCTCACCAGTGACGGCCTTTCCCAAAAAGGGTGCAGTGAGAGTTTGCATGACGGGTTGCCCCTCCCAACAGAGCCAATCCCTGCATTCCTTAGCTGACAGGATTGACTGTTACAAGAAACTGTTGAGCCTCCTCAGCCCCCTGTTGGCCCTGGCTCCACGGGCTAACACACACTGCCCTCCAAAGGGCTAACACGCATTGCCTTCCAAAGCCACTAGAGCACACCAAGCCCCATCCCAGCTCTCCACATGGCCCAAAGAAGAGGTAGGGCCTTGAGAAGCCCTTCCTGGGCTGTCAAGATCACAGAGTCCACACCGGGAGGGTGGAAGTTCTCTGAGGTCACAAGGTCCAAGCTTGCACTCTACCAAGGGAGCCGAGAGAGGGGACATGTCGCATCCAAGGGCACACAGCAAGGCAGCAACAGGGCTCCAGGCACTGACCAGACACTCATCATGCTGGCATGTCACCCACCTCCAGGACCAACCTGCTGTGACTGCCCCCCATCCCCTGGCCCACCTGGCACGTGGCTGCCTCCCAGCCTTGTTAATATAGTTCTCTCAGCCGACAGTGCCCTTCCCGCCATTCTCCATCTACCCAAATCCTTCTAATCCTCCAAAATCCACTCCAGATCTAGTGCATGTCCTCAGGAAGCACCTCCCACAGGCCCCAACTCATGGCCCCTTCCCAGCACTGGACAGCACCAGCCTCCACCACCAGGAGAGGCCTGACAGGATGATTACAGTTCACAGAGCAGGGACCCGTGGGATTGACTCTGTCTCCGTGCGTGTGGGGCCACTGAGCAGGTCTCAGGAAGTCCTGGTGGCCTGAAGACAGAATGGAGCATTAGGAAATGGTGGACAAGCTAGTGGACAGACTGGTGACCTACTCAATGAAAGTAAGCAGGTGATGATGTGTGTAATGAACTGGCAGAAATAAATGCCAGACCAGATCCCCCCAAAGACACAGGCTCCTGCCCAAGCATGTTCCTCACTCTCTGGTAGAGTCTCTGGGGTCCCAGAGACAACAATGGGATTTTAGAGGCCATAGGCCTATAACCCTACAGAGCCTGGCCAAATGCTTTTGAGTTTGCAGGCCCAGCTGGAGGCAGGAACTCATATGAATGGTCGTGTTGACAACCGGGGCTGGCCAAGGCTCTCACCACATCCTACTACCCAGCCCTTGACTTAGAGTGGCCCAAACAACACATGTCCATCCATTTATTCAGCCAAAGAAATGGACAGAGGGCCCAGGATGAGCCAAGACCTGTTCTCAGCACCAGTGCGATGGCATGAGGAGGCAGGTGTGGCCCTGCTACCCTCCACACTGGCTATACGGAGAGACATCCGATAATAAGGAACAGTGATGGGGATAGGGAAGACAGAAGCCCGCGGGGGCTGGGACCATGGTGACAGGGAGACAATCTGGCCAGGGTGTCAGGGAAGGTTTTCTTCTGAAGCGATACCTAAGTTGAGATCTGGATGATGAGTAGTAATTAAGTAGGCAAATTATGTGTGTGTGTGTGGGGGGGGGGATGTTCAGGCAGAGGAACCAGCGTGTGCAAAGACCCTGGGGCTAGAGGCAACGTGTCCTGTTCCAGGAAATGAAAGCAGGCCAGGGGGACTGGAGCCAAGGAGGGAGGGGAGGGACTGCAAGATGTGGCTAGAGAGGTAGCTAGTCTGGGGAGGAGGCTAGGCTTCATTCTGGGAGCAGTGAGCACTTATTGAGTAGCCACACTGTGCTTTTTGAAAAAAACTCCACATTCAAGATTTTATTAATTTGCATTTCAGAATGTTTAAGTGGAAGTGTTTAAATGCACTGTAGTCAGATAATGCTACTTTTTAACGCTTTTTGGAATGAGTGGATCTATCAATTAATCACAGATATATGGGAAAATAGAGACCAATTGCTCCTGTCCCGCAGAGCACCCAGGAGAATTCCACAGAGCCTCCCCATCACGTAGAAACACTAGCATTTAAGAAGCCGGTGGCCCATCAACTGCACGAGAACTTAACGAGATGCCAGTGGGTGCCCCTGGTACGTCCAATTCATCACCGAGTCTTACAAAAGCTCCAAACTACACAATCTATCCTTAGTTCCCAGTGCTGTTCAGCCTCTTTTCAAAAACAGCAATTCAGCTGCCAGGCAGCCTTGCACCCAGGGCACACCCTCAAACCTGCGGCTGCATCTCAAGGCTGCTACCAGCCGGATGCTGCCCTGGGTCCCACAAACCTCAGCCATTAAGCCTGCTCTACCCCATACTTTCTCTCCAGTCCGGACCTTGCACTCCACCCCCAGCACCTGGGACAGACTGCCTACCTACCTACCCCCTGCCCCCCAGAGGGTGGGGACCACACCAGCTCATCACGTATCCCTAGCGCCCCGCACAGGCCCAGTCCAGTCTCTGATGGTTGAAGGAAGGAAGGGTGCCGTGGACATCACACACAAGCACACTCCCAGAAGTTGAGCCGCTGTCTCTGGGCTCCAGGAAGACCCAGGAGTCCTGGCGCACCCCCGCCACAGCACAGGCACACGCACACAAGCCTGTCCCACGTGCACAGCCAATGTGTCCAGGAGCTGCTGGGAACACACTCCGCATCTGCCGCTGCCTGGCCTCTGACAGCCCAGCTGGCTCGGCTCGGCTCCGGGGCCTGGCAGTAGCTCCCAACACTCCAGCCACCAGTGGGTCACCCAGCTCTGCGGCCCCACCCAGCCCTGCTGCCCATGGGACTCTGGCTCAGGCCCCTCAGGCCACCATGGGACCAGACAGCCCACAGTTCCCTCAGTGGGACAGAAACTGGGTTCCTCCAACAGCCACTCTCTGAGATGATCCCATACAACCTCGTTCCACCACCTTGAGTCTGGAAGAAAACACAGCCCCCTCCCACAAGTGACGGCACAGAGGCAGGGGCAGAGGCAGCCAGGATCCCGGGGAGCTAGGCTGAGAGTGGAGGTGCAATGAGAGTAGAGGTAGACCAGTCCAGCTTCCTGGGGCTGCGGACTGCAGCCCCCTCCCCCTCTGTCATTTCCACTTGCAGGCAGGTGGGGGTGCAGGAGCCCTCCCCCCCCACTAGCACTGCCCTCCAAGCTTGAGGCTTCCATCCCCAGGCATCCCATCCACCCCCTTGTTGCCACCCCCATAACTGGCCCTTCCCAACCCATAACCCCTTTCCCCATCTCATTTCCCCCCACAACATCAACAGTCTCTGGCTGCCCGCCCCTCTGCAACACAGGCAGCTCTGAGGAAGGGAGAGGGAGAGGGAGGAAAGCATAGGGGAGCGGAAGGATGGAGGGGGGTCGGAGCCGGTAGGTTAGGTCGAAAGAGGCAAGGGGCCGTCATCACATGTACAGGTAGCACATGTCCCCTCCCACCAGGCCCCGCACATCTGGACCCAGCTGGCCTCTCCGGCCAGCAGGTCCACCTGCCACGGGCTCTGAACGCGTACCCCTTTCGCCGCGGGGCGCCGCACGTGGGGGCCTCCCGTGGCCATGTGAGCGCCCCCCCAGCCCAGGTGCCAGGGTCAGCCCGGCCCCTCCCGGGTACGCCAGCAGGGAGGGGGCGCCCTGCAGCGCTGGGGGGGTGGGGTTGCCCCCGCCCCCTCCCCAGATGCCAGGTCCGGGCGAAGAGCTCGGAAGGGGGGAGCTGGTTGGCAGGCTCCGGGGCCACCGAGGCGGGATGGAGGCAGCCGGGCTGAATGGAGCAATGTCCGGCCGCCGGCAGAGCTCTCCCTCTCCCCGCTCCACGACCGGTGGGCAGGGGAGCGGTCTTCCTGACCCCTGGCGGCCCTGCGGAGTGGGGGTCGGCCCGAGGAGGGGCTCCCCAGCTTTGGCAGCCCGCTGGCATGGGAGAGTCCGCGGGAAAGAGGTGGAATGGGGGCCCGGCCCAGGACAGGGGGCTCCGGGCCCCGGGCACGCCGCCCTCCCCCGGCCTGGGGGTCCGGGAAGACCTGGATGGGGGATCGCGCCCAGCGAAGGGGGCTTGCCAGCCGCAGGCCGCCCCCTCGGATCGGGGGCTCCGAAGACAGAACGGGCAGGGGGAGGGGGCTTTCTGCGCCAGCGCCGCCCCTCGGTTTCGGGAGGTCTGTCCGGGAGGAGGCTCGCAGCGGGGGTCTCGCCGAGGGACGGGGCGCACCGGCCCGGAAAGGGGGTCGGGCCGCCGCGCGCCACCCCCGCGCCCTCACCTGCGCCCGGCGCCTCGGCCGCCTCCGGCCCGCTCGGCCGCTGCGCTGCGCCGCTGCCGCTGCTGGTCCGCTCGCAGCTCCGCCGCCTAGGCCCGGGCCCCGGCCCCGGCCCCGGCCCCGGCCCCGGCCCCGGCCCGCGGGCGCCCCATGCCTCTCCTCCGGCCGGCGCGGCGCCCCAGATGCGGCTGCGGGAGGAGGAGCCGCGCGGCCCCGGCTCCCCGAGAGCGGCGGGGAGGGGGCGGGGGGCGGGGAGAGGCGCGCGGGGGAGGGGGCCGCGCGGCTGCGCCCAAAACCAGGCGCGGATCCGGCCCCCGGCCCGGGGCTGGGCGGGGGGGGGGCGCGCCGTTGCCAGCGCCCACCCCCACCCACGCCCCCGCAGCCCGGAGGGGGGGAGGGTCTCCGCGGCCAGCGACGCGCGGTCGCGAGCCGGAAGGGCGCTTAGAGATCCGCGGTCGGCCGCCCAGAGAGCGCAGGCTACCGGCACAAGGTCACACAGCGTGGGCTGCAGCAGCGCGGGAACCGGGAGCCCCAGCCTACAGGGCTGGGCTGCGGGAACCCAGCTTGGTGAGCGCCGGCTGATGGAAGAGGGTACCTGAAGCCCACGCCGGACGAGACGGGTCCGGGTCCACACCGTGGAAGTCAGGAGGCTCCTGGGATTCGAACTTGGGGCTCCTGCGCTGGGAACGTGTGCCCTGTCCTGGTGACCCATTTCCTGCAGGTGCCTCCTCGCCTACGGGAGCACGGGGGTTAAAACAATCCCAGGATGGACCTGCACTGGGTACTCCTCCTACTTCTGGGCTCTGCGATCATAGATGAGAGATTGCCTCTTCTGAGTCCCGGTTTCTCCACCTGTAAAATGGGGACGACACTAGTGTTGTACCCACAATCTGGGTTGAGGAACCAAAGAGATAATAGATGTAAGCTTCTTGACAGTGCCTGACATTCAGTAGGTGTCAAATGAATGCTCTCACCGTCCCTGGCTCCCACATCTCCCAAGAATGCTAGTTGAATGCAAATCGAGTTAAAACAGTGTTAAAGGGTGGTGTTCAAAGCGGAGCATAGCCCATTTTTCCAGCTTCACCCACATCTCCAACCCAGAAACAGGGGTTCCAGCACTTCCCTGCCTTTCCCTGTGCCAGCAATGCCTTCCCACCATCTCCACCCAACAAATTCCTATTCATCCATCAAAGCCCAGAGCAAACAGTTGTATCCTCCAGCTGCTCACACTCCCTACCAGTCCATCCATGCCTCCCTTCACCATTCCTAGTGTCTGATATAGGTTTGTCCCTGTTTTGGTGGGCCTTGACAACCGCAGTGAGAATGTCACTAAGAGATGACACCATGAGAACTAATTCTGCCCAAGAGAGCTCCCTGGAGGAGGTGTGGCTGCAGCAGAGCCTAGAAGGAGAAGTGAGTTTAGAGCTCTGGGAGGAGGAAGCACAGACAGAATGTGGCCAGCAAAGAGGTGACTGTATGTCTGGGCAGGGTGTCATAGGGAAGAGAACTGCCTGGAACAGGTGGAAGGAACTTATTGTCTAAGCCGGGAGCCAGTAAGAGTCAGGAGCCCGGCAGCAACCTGCCAATATGTGGTCAGGTCAAAGATGAGTGGGCTTGGCCCTCAAGAACACCTCACACATGGTTCCCAGGAGACTTGTACAAGGATGTTAAAGCAGTATCATTTGTGATAGTGGAAAGCTGGACACTACCTGACTGTCCATCACCCAGAGACTGGATAAATCATGATGAATTCAGACAATGGAAAATTCTCCACGCCATGATCTTCAAAATAGGTGAATGTGAGCCACATACATCTATGAAGATAAATCTCAAAAACACACTGTTGATTCATCTTGTGAAAAATAGGAGTTGTACATTTATGATTTGTGTACTCTTTGTATGAATTTTATACTTCAATATAATTTTTTAAAAATAAAAAAATATATGGGGTACCTGGGTGGTTCAGCTGGTTAAGCGTCTGACTCTAGATCTGGGCTCAGGTCATGATCTCAGGGTCATGAGATCGAGCCCCGCTTCAGGCTCTGTGCTCAGCACAGAGTCTACTTAGGATTCTCTCTCCCTCTACCCCTCTCCCCACTTGCACACACACACACACACTCTTTCTCTCTCTCCCTTCTCTCTTTCTCAAATAAAAAAATAAATAAAATCTAAAAAAAAAAAAATACATTGTTGGATGAAAAAAGCAAGTTGCAGATGGAAAACACAGTTTGATGCCAGATATATAAAGTTTGAAAACATGCAACACAACACTGTATATTGTTTAGGGACACATATATATGTAATGCAAGTGTAAAAACACATACAGGAGTTGGCCCTTATAACAGGAGTTATAAGTAGCAATTTCAAAATGGTAGTGACCCTGAGGAAGAGAGGGAAGGGAATGTAACAGGGGCTTCAAGTACACTTGAAATGGTTTTTCTTGAAAAAAAAAAAAAAACAAAGAAGATTAATTTGAGAGAGAGAGCGCATGCATGTGCACAGCAGGGAGAGGCAGGAGAGGAAGACAGACTCAGGCTGAGCACACAGACCCAGAGATCAGGACCTTAGCCAAAACCCAGGAGTCTGGTGCTTAACGGACTGTACCATCCAGGTGCCCCTTGAAACGATTTATTTCTTAAGTTGGGTGATGGTACCTGAGTATTTGTTATACTGTTCTCTAGACTTTTTTGTGAACATGAAACATTCATAATGTATTAATACTTTTTAAAAAAGATTTATTTATTCATGAGAGACAGAGAGAGAGAGAGGCAGAGACACAGGCAGAGGGAGAAGCAGGCTTCATGTAGGGAGCCCCATGTGGGACTTGATCCCAGGACTCCAGGATCACGCCCGGGGTCAAAGGCAGGCACTAAACGGCTGAGCCACCCAGGGATCCCCAATACTTTTTTTTTTTTAAAGAAAGTCAGGTAGTGCCTGGGAAAGCGATTGGGAGCCATTGCTGGTTCTTGAGTGTGGTTGTGATACGGGGAGTGGACTGGAAGTGGCAAAACTAGAGAAGGAAGGTCAGGGGAGGCTTGTGTAACAGTCTAGGAGAGAACTGTAAAGGCCTGAACCGAGACTGGAACAGAGTTATGGGGAGGCAGAGAAGGATGGGAAAGATTTAGAGGGTAAACACTGGTGTGCTTAGGCAAGGTCACAAACTTAAAAGTCCTTAGGGCCTGGGCAGGCCATTTAAGCAGGGTATGAGCATGAAGTCATGGGGTAGGTAGGTGCCACCCCAGTGCCAGCTGATTGTTGCCATGTGGCAAAGAGGCCAAGCTGGGCCACATTGTCTCTTTTTCTCTCTCTCTTTTTTAAGAGAAATCAGCAACTCATGTTTTTTTAATGCAAAATCTCCTGAATATAAATTATGGCAACTGAATTGAAAAGAGAATTAACTCTGTAGGGGCCAAGCCATTCTGGTTTGCAGTCCCCTTGATGAGGAAAAGACCCAAGGAGATAAAATGAAGGCACCACGAGACGAAGTTTTCCTGCCTGTGAGGCTAAAGAAGCTCACAGCCCATGCAGAAGTCAGGGAGGGCTTCCTGGAAGAACTGACAGTGGGCAGTGAAGCAGAAGGTATTTCAGGATGAGAGAACAGCAAATATAAACACAGGAGCTGAACTGAGTGAGTCCAAAAGAAAAACTAGCAAAAAACACCAACAGGGTGTCTCACAGAAGGGGAACAGATGGCCAGTAAACACACAAGGAGGTACATGACCTCATTAGTCATCCTGGAAATGTAAATCAAGACTATGATGAGATGCTACTTCATACCCATTTGACCGGCAAAAACAAAAAAGTCTCACAATACTAAGTGTCAGGGAAGAAGTAGATCAATGTAGCTCTTCTATTGGCTGAGGGGAGGGTGTGATGATATATCACTGTAACCCAGCAACTCCACCCCTGGATACTTGTGCCCAGAAATACCCGTGCATATGTGTGCTCAGCCAGTGCTTGTCAAACTTTAATGTGCATGGAAATCATCCAAGGATCTTGTAAAAAGGCAGATTTTCATTCAGTGAATCTAGGGCAGGGCCTGAGATTCTCCACTTCTAACATGTTTCCCAGTGATGCCAAGGCTGTTGATCCCCAGACCACATTTGGTGGAGCATGAGGAGAAAGGCACAAGAATATCCATAGCAGCACTGTTTGTAATAGCAGAAATCCTGACAACAATCTGATCATCAGTTGACAAGAGAATGAACAAATAAATGAATTATGGTATAGTCATACACAGCCCTCAAAATGAATGAATCTCAGCTACACCCAACAACATAGGTGAATTCTCATCAACATAGCATTTAGTGGGGCACCTGGGTGGCTCAGCGGCTGAGCATCTTCCTTTGGCTCAGGGAGTGATCCCAGGGCCTGGGGATCCAGTCCCACATCGGGCAACCTGCAGGGAGCCTGCTTCTCCCTCTGCCTATGTTTCGGCCTCTCTCTCTGTGTGTGTGTCCCTCATGAATAAATAAATAAAATCTTTAAAAACATACACATACACACATAGCATTTAGTTAAAAAAAACTATGTACTGTTTTTATTTTAAAATTAGTAAATAAGTAAAAATACATTCTTTAAGCATTCATACATGTAATAAAATGAAAATAAAGAAACTAGGGAAGTATAATTCAAAATTCAGAATAGTAATACCCTCAGGCAGAGAGCCAGGGCTTTAGGAAGGACTCTAGAAGAGGACAGAATGACTTAAACCAAGTAGAGTCTATTTGGCAGCAGGTACCCTCCAGCCCTGGGTAAGGACCGGCTCTGGTAACAACTAGATCTAGATAGTGACCACATCTAGCTAATGATGAGATCTGGCTTATGACCAAAGCAGATAATGTCCAGATCCTTCACGACCAGATCTGGGGGTGCCTTGGCCCTGGTGCCATTCTCCATGTAAGTCAGGTTCTGGACAGGCTGGGTGGGCTCCTTGGGGAAAGGGAGAGGGGAAGCCTCCCAGAGCCCCTGCAGCCAAGGGCTGGCCTCCTTCCCACCCTATCCTATATCCCAAACCTTCTTCTAAACAACGCTTGGGCCTGATGCTCTATCCCACCCTGGCTCAGCCTCTCTATCTCTGGACTTGACCAGTACACCAGCCTCCTCTCATGGCTCCTGCTCCAGTCTACCCCCTCCCAAGCCACCCTTCACACCAGCTGCAGAGAGATGTTTCTATAACATGGATCTGTGCCAACTCTCTGCCCAGAACCCTGCAATGGCTTCCTAGCCCTCAGAGAGAAAGTGTGAAGCCTTTAACCTGGTCTTCAAAACCCTTCACCATTTGGTCTTTGCACTCATTCCTAATTCAACTGTGGTCAAATCCCGGGACTCAGGTATAGGCTTTGCATCCTCCTAAGGACAAGCTCTTTCATGCCTCCACCTGTGCAAGTCCTCCTACCTGGAATGCCTCTTCCCCACTGCATGCTCACCCTTCAAAATTCAACTCAATGTCACTTACTCTGGGGAAACCTTCCCTGACTTCTGCACCCCACTCCTGGGTTGTCACCTCCAAATACTTAATTTATCTCCTTTTAGTATTACAAAGATTTATGTATTTCTTTGTCCGTCAGCTTTATTGAGGTGTACAACCTGACATGTACACACACACGTATATATATATATACATGCACACACACACACACACACATACATATACATTGTGGAATGATCACCACAATCAAGTTTATTAACATATCCATCACCGCACAGTTACCTGTTTTCTTGTAGTGAGAACACTTAAGATTTTACCGTCTTTGCAAGTTTCAAGTGTACAATACAATATTAGCTCTAGACTCCTCAAATGCTTTATGATTACCAAGACACATGATGTCTCAAACACCTTGTAGCAGCCGCTGTTGGTGCCTTTCTGGGACTCCAGCTAGAGCTGTGGTGGACAGCTCCCAGACACACGTGTCTCCACTTTTCTGCCTGATGGCATTTTCTGAAGTCACAAGAGCTTGCTCTGTCCAAGCACAGGACCACTTGGAAATGCAGGGGGAGTGGATGCCTCCAGGAGCAACCTTCAAACGTGACGGTCAGGCACCAAGGGGTAAATGGCCAGCCTCCACACTGAGGTGTCCTCTCCACTGTTTCTTAGAAATATCTAGACAGGATGGAGTTCCACTAGGCGCTTACTGATTTCATTGACATTGTCTCCTGCCCAGCCTCACTCTCCACATGCTATTCCTCTTACTCCTGGGATCACCTCTCAAATAAATTCCATGTGCTCAAGTCACTGTCTCGGGGTCTGCTTCTGGGGGAAGCCAGAGTAAGCCAACACCTGTTTGTTTCCAACTCTCCCCTTGACTGGAAACAGCTCCTCGAGGTGTGGGGTCACACTGAATTCACCTTCAATTCTGGCATCCAACAGTCTGGGTTCAAATCTCGACTATGCCGCTTGCATCTGTGCCACCTTGGCCAGGTCATTCACTTCTTTGTACGCGAAGACTCAGCCAAAATAAGTAGGAGAGTCCCAGATGGTTAATGAGATAGATCCAAAAGTTGGGGGAGGGGGAGCTTTGTAGGTCTTTGCCCTCTTCCTTCTTTCAACTGTGTTCTCCAAATTTTTTGGGTGTTCACGTATTCCTTTGCTTTCCTTTGCTTTGTTTTCACAGTGTGAAAGGAGTCTGGGCTCCACAGTGAGCAGGCCTGGGTTCAAATCTTGGTTCTGTCATATACTGGCTGTGGCTGGGCAAGTCACCCAATCTCACTGGGCCTCAGTTTCCACACCTGAGAAATGGACACAAGAATGGATACCTACTTTGCAAAGTGGTTGTGACTTCTATGATGGAAGCTTCTTGTAAACCACACAGTGAGTTGAAAGCCTGAGTTATTGTCATCCCTGGGGCTGGCATCAGGCCTGGCATGGAGGAGGTGCCTGGGAAATGTTTGGAGAATAAAATGAGTGAAGCTGGTAGTAGAAACGCCAGGGTGTTCCTTATCTCATTCATTTCCTTCTTCATTCATTCAGTATTCACCAATACCCACTTAGGCTAAGCCCCGTGCTGGGCACTGGGAATGCAGGGCTGTAGGAGGAACATCTCTGTCCTCAGGAGGTTTGCCATCTTCAGGGGAGATCCAAGAAAACCCACCATTCCCAGAGGGGTCCTGACCAAGTGTCAAGGAAGTGTGGGAAGGCTTCTGGGGAGAGGTGATGCCCGAGCCTGATAAGCAAGGGAAGAACAAAGTGGACATCCCAGCATGAGGGGACAGTGCACCAACGTCTAAAGGCCAGACCAAGCCCCCACAAGCCACTATGTGTAGTTCAGTGGGGCGAAAGCCTCAAGAATTCAAAGGTGAGGCCAGAAAGGTCAGCAGGGACTGGATCATCATGACTTTGAAATCCTCTCAGGAGTCATGATTTTCAGTTGAAGGTGATGGGGATCTATGGAAAATGAAGACAAAATTTGGAAAGAATCTTTGACTTCCTTTGTGAACCAGGACAAGCCATTTTGACTCTCAGAGCTTCAGTGCCCTCAGCTGTACAATGGGGCAAAAAGATCACAATAGGGATGCTTTGAGGACTTGAAATAAGGTATGCTCATTGCCTGGCAGTGGAAGATGCTGAGGGGATATGAACTGAATGAATGAGTGAGTGAATGAATGAATGAATGAATGAATTTCCGCCAGGATTAGGGGTTCCTGGTATCTTCACTCATACTATCTGAACCCTGGAACCCAGCCCCCTCCCCCTTATCCTACCATTTCCTGCTCTGCCTCTTGTAGTAAGGCCTCATACTCACCCTTAGACTAACAGACTGGATGACTGGAACTTTCCTAGGGTCATGAAGTGAGTTAAGAGCACAGTGAGGTCCAGTGCTCTGTCCTTGCTCTGTGGTGCCAGAAATGCTTTTTCTCTGCCCCTCAATATGGATTTGCCTCCAGGCCCTGCCCTGGTGCTTTCTGGGCTGGGGAGGTGCTTGGGTTCCATTGTCTCCTTGGAGGGCCAGAGCTGCCTGCCTCTGCCTCCCAGATGCCTGAGCCACCATCTGCTCCCACCCGAGCCCTCATCTCTTTTCTTAAAATAATTCCTCCCGTTTCCTTGGAGACATCTCTCACATGGAGGAAAGGAATGGAGGGAGGGAGGGAGGAAGGGAAGAGGACAGGTTGGGTCCCATTTCCTGAGTACCTACTGTGTGTCAGGCCTGCCCCTCATTCCACTGAAGCTTGGAGACGTGACTTCATGTGCCCTAGATCTCAGAGTGAGTAAGAGCTGAGTCAGGATTTGAACCTGGGTCTGAAGGGTTCAAAAGCTAAAGCCTCCTTCATGTCACATGAGGGAAATGCGCATTTGGTACTGCCCTGACTCCCCGTCCTAGTGTCAAGGCACTGCCCATCCCCCCAAGTCATCCTCTCTTATTGATCAATTTAGAGAACACTTATGGAGATGTGTCATATGTTAGGCCCAGGGGGTCAGAAGAGTGTCTCAGATGTGAACAGGATAAAGTCTTTTCCCTTGAAATAGAGTATGCAGGAAGTAGAAGGAGCAGAAGGACCACTGGCCCATTTATTTCCTTTACATATACCAAAGGCTTCAGAGGGGCCATTTCTTTTTTTGTTTTGTTTTGTTTTTTTTTCATAGGGGCCATTTCAATTGATCCTCCAAATACTCCAGCTTGGGGGATTTAAGAGCACCATTTTTTCAGAGAGGAAACTGAGGTCAAAAGGAGTAAATACAGTTATTTAAGGATACAGAGGGAGTAAGTGGTAGAATCAGGATAAAGTCTCAGACATAGAAGATAACTTGCTGGAATTGCCCCCAGAGACCTGCACAGAGCACTGCTGCAGGATATGGAAGGGAGTGATGGTTGGGAGCCCAAGGATCCTCAAATGAAGGCAAGAAAACAGAAGGCTGTGGACATATGGGTCTCAGCCCCCTTTCTGGCCTCAGCCTTCCTGAGCCAGCTCTGTGGCTAATACTACCAGGGTTTCTGATACCACCAGCCCAAGCAGAGAGACAAATTCCACCTGTCTTATTATCTAATAAATCCCACTCAAAACATCTCACGGATATGCCTTACCCAGTGAACATCTGGTCAACCCTAAGTATTTGTGTCCTCTCTTTAGCCCTACACAAGCAGACCAACTGGCTGACCGCGCTAGTCCAAATCTTGGGTTTGGAGACAACTTTCACATCTGATGGCTAAGCCTAGGACAATAGAGGCTATTTCCCAGGATTTCTGGCAGAAGTGTGGAATCACTATCATATCAAAATGCCTATGTATTATGTGTACACAGATTACAGCCTAGCTCTCATTTTCCCATTCTGCATTGCAGGGCTTACTTCAGGACTGTGGCAACCCCACAGCAGACAGGGAAAGAAGGGAAGGAATCCCACGTGCAGGGACTAGCATGAATAGCATGAAGGAGACACAGCGGATTCAGAGAAAAGCAAATAGCTGAGGGCTGGTGCATGGGGAGAGCAGCAGAGCGAAGGCCAGAGCAGGGGTTTGAATCAGGAAAGACCTTGAGTGACAGGTGAACAGCTCAGAGCAGTGCTGTCACAGGGTTTAGAACATAGGGAAGATGTGATTCAACATTATTTAATGGTGGCCAGTGTGGAAGATGGCTTTCAAGGTGTGAGATGGGATGAGGCCACTGCCACTATCCAGAGGAGAGATGATGGGCCCAGGCTTGGCTGGAGCTATGAAAAGTGAGAGGAAGGGGATAGTTGGGAGAGAAGGTGAAGAGGCAGGAAAAGAGTTGTGGATAGATCTGGATAGGGGTTAGGGAAAGGGAAAAAGGAGGCTCAAGTTTCTGGTGTGAGTGGCTGGTAAGGCCCCTGCGATGAGAGGTCTGGGCAAAGGGCAAAGGAAAGGAGGGCCTACTGGGGTACCTGAGTCGTGTGAGGTATCTATGGGGCACATGGGGCTGCTCCTCCTACGGGCTCCATGTTTCACAGTTTTCTGAGGTGTCAATCCACAAACTCCCTGGAACCTTCCTAAAACCCTGTGAGGTCACCACCATTTTTCTCAGAGAGAAAATTCAAGGCTCAGAGACTGATGATGACTGATACAAGGGTTCACTGAGTAAGCGATAGAGCTAGATTTTCTGCCTTCAAGACCAAAGTTTCTCTTGTGTACTCAAGGGGCATCCCAGTCATGCTGAGGCTTCTAAGAAGATGTCCAAGAAAATGGGCAACTAGGGGAGTGGCTGGTGCTGGAGACAGAGCGATCAAAGATATGGAGTAGACAAGGTCAGTCATAGAGAGGGCATTGGGAGATAAGACATTCACCTGAGCAGAATCTCAAGAATCAGCAGCCTTTAAGAATTGAGCAGAAGAGTCTAAAAGGATGTGAGCAGCGAAGCAGAAGGAAAACTGAGTGTATGCTGCAGCAGAAGGAAAACTGAGTGAGTGCTGCAGCAGAGCTGGGGAAGACCATGCTTCCAGAAGGAGAAAGTGGCCAAGAGTGTTATGACATGACTGCTTTTCCTGCGCTGCTCATACCTGGGGCCCGTGGCAACACTCCAAGGAGACAATAAGTGTACTTTGAAGCTGTAGAGTGCTGGATACAGGCCAAGGGTAACTGTTCTGGTCCAGCCTCTGCTACCCCCTCTACCAGGTGACCTTGGACAAATTCCTTTTTCTTTCCAGACCCTTGTTTCTCCCTCTGTCCAATAAGAGGGTTCCAATTCTGGAAATACTCCTTTATTTATACTATTAATTCAAGAAATATTTACTGAAAAACTGCTATGTGCCAGACACTATTCTAGGAATTTGGGAGACTTTAGTAAACAACACAGATAAAGACCCAGCCCTCCTAGCACTTTCATCTAGTGAAGGGAACTAGTCAATAAACAAAAAAAGCAATAAAAAAGTAAACAATACAATTTATTAGGTGGTTATAAGTTCTATTTAATAAAGGGGAAAAGATCAGGGTAAGTAGAGGAGGGGGGTGCTGGAGTTGGTGCAGATTATTTATTTTAAATTGGGCAGTTAAACAGCACTCACTGAGAAGGTAATATGTGAGCAAAAGAGTGAAGGAGGCATGACATCCTTGCAGATATCTGGGGGAAAGCATTCCAGTAGAGGGAGCAGCCAATGCAAAGGCTTTAATGTGAGAGATGCTAAGATCCTCCCCCTACAAAACATCTGAAAATGCTAGATTAAAAATATATATGTGGAAATGGACAAGTCTTAAAGTAGAGAAATCCTGTCAGATCAGAAACAAGGCAGGAATGTGAGACCAAGAAGATAAACTGGCACTGAAGCTGCAGGTGTCATGCAGACACCTACAGCTCAGGTTAGTCTATGACCCATGTAAGACAGAGAGCCAAATGAGTCAGGGATCATTCTGCAGAAATCATGGACCTAGGAAGGGCTATACCACGAAAGAAAGGGTGAATTTTTTAAAAAGGATTTTTTTTTTCACAGAAGCAAGGAGCAAAGAAAATTGTCTGTGTTAGGCTAGAACCCAATGGAATTACAGAAAAAAAAAAATCTCCCCTAAGAAGGTATGGATATTGACTGGCTCTCCCATGAGTTTTAGGCATGAATCATAAGTACTAATGAGGTATCAAAAAAATTCAAGTTGAGAACTTCCATTTAAAGTGGACCCCAGAGGTGCCTGGGTGGCTCAGTAGGTTAAGCACCTGACTCTTGATTTTGGCTTAGGTCATGATCTTGGAGTCCTGAGATCAAGCCCCATATTGGGCTCTGCACTCAGTAGGGAATCTGCTTAGGATTCTCTCTCTTCTCCCTCTGCCCTTCCCCCTACTTTCTCTCACTCTCTCTTTCTCTAAAATAAATAAATAAATCTTTAAAAAATAATAAGGTGGACTCCAAATCTAACAAAGCCAAAAGTTAATTCTTTGAAAAAGATTAAGAGAAATAGAAAAGTAACTCAAATTAGATAACACAAGTAATTAACATCAGGAATGAAGAAAGGACATCAGTACAGGTGTTACAGACATTTAAACAGTAATAAGAGGGATCCCTGGGTGGCTCAGTGGTTGAGTGCCTGCCTTCGGTCCAGGGCATGATCCTGGAGTCCTGGGATCGAGTCCCACATTGGGCTCCCTGCATGGAGCCTGCTTCTCTCTCTGCCTATGTCTCTGCCTCTCTCTGTGTGTGTCTCTCATGAATAAAAAAAAAAAATTTAAATGGTAATAAGAGAATATAACACTTTTATGTCGAAAACTGGATAATTTCATTGAGGTGGACAAATTTCTTGAAAAACACTACTTATCAAACAGATACAAGAAGATATAAAAGTTTTGAATAGTCCTATATATACTAGAGAAATTTAATCTGTAATTTAAAACCTTCCCATAAAAAAAATAAAATAAAATAAAACCTTCCCATAAAGGAAACTCTAAGCCCAGATGATTTCACTGTGAATCCTTCTAAATGTTTAGAGAATTAAAAAAACATCAATCCTACAAACTCTTCTAGAGAATAGGAAAGGTGGGAATATTTCCTGACTTGGTTTATGATTTCAGCCTAAACTTGTTATCAAATTCTGAGAAAAACATTACAGGAAGGGAAAATTGTAAGCCAATATCTCCATGAATGTAAAAATGCTAAGTACTACAGTGGTAATACTAAATGCTGTAATATTTTTTTAAAAATTTTTTTATTGTAGTTTGATTTGCCAACATATAGTATAACACCCAGTGCTCATCCCGTCAAGTGCCCTCCTCAGTGCCTGTCATGCAGTCACCCCATCCCCCTGCCGGCCTCCCCTTCCACTACCCCTTGTTCTTTTCCCAGAGTTGGGTAATAAGTATTATCTATTAATATATAAAAAGCATAGTACATTATGACCAAATGTGATTTATTCCATGAATGCAAAACTGGTTTGATTAACAAAATCTGTCAATATAATTCACCACTTTAACAGATTATTTTATTTTTTTTAAAGAATTTATTTATTTGAGAGCATGAGAGAGAGGATGAGTGGTGGGGAGGGTCAGAGGGAGAAGCAGACTCTCCACCTAGTGGGGAGTCCAACCCAGGAACCTAGGATCATGACCTGAGCCAAAGGCAGCCAACTTAATGGATTGAGCCACCTCGGTGCCCCCAATAGATTATTTTAAATGACCATCTCAAAAGATGTGGAAAATATATTTCAAAGTCGATATCCATTCGTAATAAAAACTCTCAGCACATTAGGAATAAAATACATCTTCATTAATCTTACAAAGTGTATCTAGAAAACCCTACAGCTAACATCATACTTACTGGTGAAAATTTAAATACTTTTTCCTTTAGATTAACTCTCCACTATCACTATTGTTTATTCAACATTACAGGCTATCCAGTACAATAAAGCAAGGGGAAAATATGCAAAATGGAAACTGAAAAAGTAAAAATGTCACTTATTGCACATGTGGAAAATCCCAAAGAATCTACAAACTATTAAAATTAATAAGTAAATTTAGCAAGGTCTCTATCTACAAAGTCAATATTCAAAAATTAATTATAGGGATCCCTGGGTGGCGCAGCGGTTTGGCGCCTGCCTTTGGCCCAGGGCACAATCCTGGAGACCTGGGATCGAATCCCACGTCAGGCTCCCGGTGCCTGGAGCCTGCTTCTCCCTCTGCCTATGTCTCTGCCTCTCTCTCTGTGTGTGTGACTATCATAAATAAATAAAAATTAAAAAAATTAATTATATTTCCATATGTGAGCAACACAAAAATTAAAAATAAAATTTTAATAATACCAGTTATAACATCAAAAATTCATCAAATACTCTAATATAACTCTAATAAAAGAAGAATATAACTCTGATAAAATTTGTGCAAGTCTACTATACTGAAAATGACAACCACACAGACAAAAATTAAATAAGACCTTAACAAATGGAGAGATACACTATGTTCTTGGATCAGAAGACTCACCATTGGAGAGATGTCAGTTTTCCCCACATAGATCTATAGATCCCAATCCCAATCAAAACCCTCTGGAGGTTTTGACAATCTCATTCTAAAACTTACACGAAAATTCAAAGGACTTTCAGTCATAGAGATTATATTGAAGGATAATAAAGCTGGAGGACTAACAATACTAGATTTTAGGATATATTGAAAACGACAGCTCAGAGGGCTAGTATCTAGAATATATAAAGAGCTCTCAAAACTCAACAGTAAAAAAAAAAATCAACCAGAAATAAACCCTCATAAATATAGTCAACTAATTTTGACAAAGAAGCAAAGGCAATACAATGGAGCAAAGACAGTATTTTCAACAAATGGCACTGGAACAATTGGATATCCAAATGAAAAAAAAAAAGTATCTAGACACAGTCCTTACACCTTTCACAAAAATTAACTCAAAATGGAGCATAAACATGAATATAAAACACAAAACTATAAAACTAGAAGACAACATAGGAGAAAACTCAGATGACCTTGGGTGTGTTGATGACTTTTTAGATACAACACCAAAGCCATGATATATAAAATAAATAATTTGTAAGCGGGTTCATTAAAATTAAAAACTTTTGCTCCATGAAAAACAATGTCAAGAGAATGAGAAGACAAGCTTCAGACTGAGAGGAAATATTTTCAAAAGACATATCTGATAAAAAGACTGTTATCCAAAATATACAAAAAAAAATCTTAAAACTCAACAATATGAAAATAAGCAACCTAATTACCTAATTAAAAAATGGTCAAAAGACCAAAGAAGATGTACTGATGGCAAGTAAGCATTTGAAAAGATGTTCAGCATCATTTGTCATGAGGGAAAACTAATTAAAACAACAATGAGAGACAGCTACCCACCTATTAGAATGGCCAAAATCCCAAACGTTGAAAGCACCAAATGCTGGTGAGAACATGGGGCAGCAGGCACTCTCATTTCATTGCTAGTGGGAATGCAAAATAGTACAGCACCTTTGGAATGTCTTTCTTAGTAAACTAAACATACTCTTAAACTGTATGATCCAGCAATTGTGCTCCTTGGCATTTACTCAAATAACTTGAAAACTAGGTCCACACAAGCACTTATGCATGGATGTTCACAGCAGCCTTATTCATCATTGCTCAAACTGGGAAACAGCCAAGATGTCCTATAGCAGGTGAATGGATAGATAAACTGTGATACGTCCAGGCAGGGGAATATTATTCAGCGCAAAAAGGAAATGAACTGTCAAGCTCTGAAAAGACATAGAGGAAACTTAAGGGAATGTTAATAAATGACAGACACCAATCTGAAAAGGCTTCCTGGTGTATAATTCCAAGTATGTGACATTCTGGAAAAGGCAAAACTATGGAGACAGTAAAAATGATCAGTGCCAGGAGTTGGGGTAGGAAGAGAGGAACACACAGGATACAGAGGATTTTTATAACAGTGAAACTATTCTGTGTGATGCTATAATGATGGATGCAGAACATACATTTTTCCAAACTCATGAACATATAATACCAGGAATCCCAATATAAGCTATGAGCTTTAGATGATAATGATATGTCAACATTGATTCATAGATTTTAACAAACCACTCTGCAAAATTATACCCCTCTGGTGGAGAATTTTGATGGTGGGGGAGGCTGTCCAAATGTTGGGGCAGCAAGTATATAGAAACTCTCTGTACTTTCTACTAAGATTTGTTGTAAATCCAAAACTGCTCTAAAAACTAAAGTCTTAAAACAAAACTAAACGTGCTATTACCACACAACCCAGACATTGGACTCTTGGCCATTTATCTAAGAGATACAAAAACTTGTGTTCACACAAAAATTTGTATGTAAATGTTCACAGCAACTGTATCAATAATAGCTGAACACCAGAAACAACTTGGATCTTCACTGGATGAACTGTTTGTTTAAAATTTTATTTATCCATTTATTTGAGAGCGAGAAAGCATGAGCAGGGGGAGGGGCAGAGGAAGAGGGAGAAGCAGGCTCCTCACTGAGCACAGAGCCTGATGGAAGGCTCCATCCCAGGACCCTGAGATCCTGACCTGAGCAGAAGTCAGATGCTTAACCACTTAATGGACTGAACCACCTAGGCGTCCCTTTGGGTGACTTGTTAAACAAATTGGTACATCCACAGCATGGAATATACTCCTCGGCAATAAAAAGGAACAAACTATTGATATCATAGCAACTTGGGTGAATCTCAAGGGAATTTATGCTGAGAGAAGGAATCCAATCCTAAAAGCTTACATACTCTGCAATTCCATTATCTAATATTTTTGAAATGACAAAATTATAGACATGGAGGACAGATTAGCCAAAGGTCAGGGATGTGGCATGTAGTGCGGGAGAAAATGTGGGAGGAAGGTGGGTATGGCTCCAAAAGGGAAACACACACTTGTGGCAATGAAACTGTTGTGACTTGACTTGGTGGTGGACAATCTTGACTATGGTGGTGGATACATGAATCTACCTATATGATAAAACTGAATAGAACTAAATACACACACACACATACAGACACACATACAAATAGTGCAAGTAAAACTGGGGAATTCTGAATAAGATTGGTAGATTGTATCAATATCAATATCCTGGTTGTGATATTGTACTCTAGTTTTGCAAGATGTTATCATCGGAAGAAATTGGGTAAAGAGCACACAGACTCTCTGTTATTTCTTACAATTGTATGGGACTCTACAATTATCTTTTTAAAAATCAATTAATTAACATATAGTATATCATTAGTTTCAGGGGTAGAGTTTAGTGATTCATCAGTTGCACATAACACCCAGTGATCATTATATGAAATGTCCTCCTTAATGCCCATCACCCAATTACCCACTCACCTCCCCTCCAGCAACCCTCAGTTTGTTCCCTAGAGTTAAAGAATTTCTTATGGTTTGTCTCCCTCTCTGATTTTGTCTTATTTCATTTTTCCTTCCCTTCCCCTATGTTCATCTGTTTTGTTTCTTAAATTCCATGGGAATCTACAATTATCTTAAAATTAAAAGTTTAATTATTTCACAATACATAAAAAAATCAAATCATTATGTTGTACACCTGAAACTAATGTAATGTTGTATGTCAATTATACCTCAATAAAAAAAGGAAATTAAAAACCTTAATTAATAGAATAAGCTAATTTTGAAAATAGTGCAGGATTTAGTAACACCCATACACAATAGATCAGGAGTACAGAACAGAGAATCCCAAAAAAGACCTGTACATATGTGGTCACCTGGCTTCTGAAATTCAAGGAAAGGATATATATTTTTGTAGGGTTTTTTTCCTTTTTTGGGGGGCAGGTAGGGGGAGAGAGCCTGTGTGGGCACAAGCAGGGCAGGGGAGGGGCAGAAGGGGAGGGAGACAGAATCTCCAGCAGACTCCCTGCTGAGTGCAGAGCCAGCCAGGAGGCTTGATCTCAAGACCCTGAGGTCATGATGTGAACCCAAATCAAGAGTCCAACGCTTAACTCATTGAGCTATCCAGGTACCTCTTTTACAGTTTTCAACTGAAAAAATTATTTAAAAAATACTTATTTTATATTTTTCTATTTTCAAGAAATAGTGTAGTCAAAACTGGATATCCATATGAAAAAAATTTTGACCCTTACCTTGCACCACACACAAAAATTAATTCAAGACATAGGAGCATAGTTCTGTACATGGAAACTAAATAAAAGCTCTAAAGAAAGCATGAATAAATATATTCATTTCTCAATTTCTTAAAAGATATAAAGATGTCAATAATAAAATAATGATAAATTAGACTTCATTAAAATCGAACTTTTCAAAAATAAAATAAAATAAAATCGAACTTTTCCTTTAGGAGATGCACAAGGTAAGCTTCAGATTAGGAGAGGGTATGTTTTGAATACATGCATATAACTAAGGGCTCATATCTAGAATATACAAACAGCTTCTATGAGTCAATAAGAAATAGACAGCCCAAGTTCAAAAAAACCTATCAGAACAGCTAAATGATGAAGGCCTAATAAGAGGGGCCACTGGCCTGTTCACACAGGCATAGCCTCAAAGGCTCAGCCACCACTTCCTGCCCTTGGAGCAGGAGGGCTCCCCTTGAGCTCCATCACAGCTTCCCCTGCCCCTCAGCAAGAGAAGATGGATTTATTTTTTTTTTAAGATTTTATTTATTTATTCATGAGAGACAGAGAGACAGGCAGAGACACAGGCAGAGGGAGAAGCAGGCTCCATGCAGGAAGCCCAATGTGAGACTCAATTCCAGGACTCTGGGATCATGCCCTGAGCCAAAGGCAAATGCTCAACCGCTGAGCCACCCAGGCATCCCAAGAAGATGGATTTAAATCATGGTGCTCCTGACAGGCTCTAGAGGAAGAAAAAGACTGAAGAAAATGAATCTGAGATAGCTTACAGTGGTGGAGTTCAAACCTTTGCCAGGATTGGAGGAAGTCTGGTATTGGATGTTTCTCATGCAGGCACAGATTTCCTGAGAGAGGGGACTGACCTTGGCCCTGAGCACCATCAGCCAAGCAGCTGCCCTAACCAGTCACCATAGGCACAGACCATTAAGGTGGTAAGATGAATAAACAGCCCCAGGAGCCAAGTGTGGGCAATGTTACGTTCTCTTATTGACACTACAAACTGTCTGCTCTGCACGTACCAATGCTGTTTGATCTGAGACACTCGATGCAATCTGGGGTCCCAGAGGGACACCTGGGTGGCTCAGTGGTTGAGCATCTGCCTTCAGCCCAGGGCATGATCCTGGAGTCCCAGGCATGATCCTGGAATCCCAGGATTGCGCTCCCTTTATGGAGCCTGCTTCTCTCTCTGCCGTCTCTGCCTATCTGTGTGTGTGTCTCTCATGAGTAAATAAATAAAATCTTTTAAAAAGTCTGGGGTCCCAGAGATGAGGACCTCCCCTCCAAGCAATTCGGGCACAGTTTCCAGGAATTCTGTTTTTTGGTAACCTCGGTTTTCATGATCAGATGAGGAAAAGGATTTAAGACGACTTGCCCCAAATCAAAGAGAAAGTAAGCGGTAGAGTCAAGATTCTAATCTAGGGAGTCTGACTACAGAACTTTCTATGGAATGAGCTCTGTGATCTCTGAGTTCACTAGCTCTAGAAGTTGTGTTGTGAAAGACTCTATTCCACAGCAATGCTAAAATAAAAATAAAGGAATGGACAATTAGTGGAAAATTCCTTGAATTTTTAGCTGTCGACTTTCAGGACTAGAAAGGACCTCAGAGGTCATTTAGCCCAAACTTACTGTTTGCTACTGTGCACACAAGTTCAAGAGGATTTCCTGGAGTGCCCCAACAGCATCAGCAAATCTGCAAACAGTGGACTAGAAGCAGATACAGATCCACATCTTTTAAGTGCAATGTAAAGATCCAAGAGCTCTGTAAACTGAAAGTTCTCTTGCAGTTAATTGGTGGTTGACTCATTTACAGGCAAAAATCTGACCTCAACTGATGTCAGACTGTTATATGCCAATTAGTGTGATTATTTACATATTTTGCTGCAGAAATATCAATTAGTTTCACTGGAGGTACCACCCCAGACTCACTGGTGCCCCTGAGCTGATCCATACTGGCTCATGGGAATCAGTTTTTAAATATTCAGGAATTCTGTAAGCTATTCAGTTGGTAGCTTGAAATGGGATGTGGTTGGAGTACTTACACCACGAAATCAGAAAATGCCACAGATTAGGCTTTAAAATTTTTTTTCTGAGAGCCAGTTTACCAGCACACCACTGCCCTACACTCTGCTGGAGGTATTACCTAATATGGAATATGCACCACTTGACTTTTCCAATAAATTCCACTTAGTTCTAAGTTCCAAAAAGGGAGGCAAATAGCCTAGGATACCAAGTAGCCAATAAACATAAACATAATAAAACAATAAACATAAACACAAAGTAGTCAATAAACATAAAATTAGTCTACATCATTAATATCCAGGAAAATACAAATTAAAGGCACAATGAAATACCACTACATTCTCACCAGACTGGCAAATATTAAAAACATACAATGTTAAGTGCTGGTGAGGATATAGAGTATCTGGAACTCTCATATCTGGCTTGTGGGAGAGTAAATTGGTAAATTTAGTATCTGCTAAAGCTAAACATCCATATACTCCATCACCTGATAATTTTACTCCTGGCTATTTGCCCAATAAAAATAAGTGTTTATATTCAGCAGAAATAATATGCAAGAATGTTTATAGCAACTTCATTCATAAAGCACCAAACTGGAAATAATCCAAAGGTTCATAAACAAGAGAATAGATAAGTGAACTGTGGCATAAAGGAATACTACACAAATAATCACCATGTACAATATCACGAATGAATCACGTATTACACCCAGATAAGGAGTCCTGCATTATCCCATTTGTATCAAATTTCACAATTTATGGTAGAAGGTAGGATACTGGTTCTCTCAAAGGTCTCATGGACTTTACTTTTCATAAGAAATAGCTCAATTCTTGAAAATATAAAAAAATACAAAAATAAACTCTGTGGTACTCTCAGGTGCTCAACAGAAGCAAAGTTAAATCCTCCCTGGAAAAAAAAATCCTCAATCTAGCCTTCAGTGAATTCTCACAGACACAGGTCCAACTGACAACTAAAAAATGTCAAAGCATTCAAAAAACATGCTACCTGAGCAAGACAGAAGAAACAACAGACAACAGAATCGAATCCCCAAAGTGTTCATATATTTGTATTATCAGATTGAAAATATAAAATAAATGCACCTAGTATGTTTAGAGTAAGAATAGAGGAAGTTGAAAAACAAGAATGAACAAGAGACTCTCTAAACAGAACAAGTAGATTTGAAAAACCGATCAACTTAGACTTCTGGAAATGAAAAATATAATAATTGGAACTTAAAAATTCTTGGAAAGGTTCAACAAGCAGGTGAGCCTCAGATGAAGAGGAAAAAATATGACCTGGAACATGAAGAAATTTTCCAGAACATAGCAGAGATAGGAGGAGAGGGTGAGGGAAGAAGGAAAATATGAGATATCGGGGCCACACTGAGAAGGTATAACTAATGAATACTTAGAGTTCAAAGAAGAGAAAATAGAAGAGGGGAGAGAGAATATTTAAAGAATTTTCCAGGCCTGATGAAGACATGTCTTCAGATTTAGGGGTCACAATGAGCCCACGATAAATTTAAATAAACACACAAAAACAGCCTCGAAGTCCCATAGTCCAACTGCAGACCACCAAAGGCAAAGAGAAGATCTTAACAACAGTGTCCAATGAGGAGAACTTTCCAGCACCAGGTATGCTTCATAGGACCCAGAACCTAAAAGCCTTCCACCTGACACCTGGGAGGGGTCATCTGTCAATTAAACTGAAAGGCTACTGAAGTGATATATCTCAAACCCAAAGTGGAACTGTGCCCAATAACCAGGCCCTTGCCTGTTGGGGAAAGGAGTTCATTCTCTCCACGGCCATTTACTACAAAATTTTTTCCTTGGCTGCCTAATCTGCTGGAAATCACTAGAAACTGAGTGGAGCTCAGCCTTCCCCACTGGTCTCCTTGCTTCCAGACTCTTCCTCTTCTATCTATTCTTCATGTGGGAGCCAGAGTGGTCTATTCAAAACACAACTCTGACTCTTACATGCCTTTGCCTAACCTTCCATTCACCACCTCCAAGCACGCCCCCCTCCAAAACTCCCAGCACCTGCAGAGTAAAAGTCCAAGCTTCCTTAACAGGGAGTTGAGGCCGTTAGGATCCAGACTTATCTATCTCCCTCCACCTCTGCCCATGCACCCTACTCTGCCTTTTCTCAATACTTTGTGTTCTTTACTATCTCTGAATAATGTGCTATTCTTTCCCTCTGCCCATCAGGCCCCTCCCCCTCTTGAAATTTTAAGCTCCTTTTAGATTTTGTTTAAAAGTCGTATAATCACAAAGGCCTCTCTGATGCTCTTCTTCTCCCACCACCAGTGGCCATTTGCTCCTTGATGCTTCTGCAATTTTATACTGATTTGTATTTTAGTAAAGTCATGGTCTTTTTCATATTACACTGTGATGATCATGTATTTATATGTCTGTCCTGTTGCACTTGCCATACACCACGAGTAGAGTGAGGTCAGAGACCAGGTCTTACCCTATCTACCACCAGGGACAAGCCAGGGCCCATCATAGAGAGATGGGTCCCATTGCACACACAAGGTAGGAAAGTGAGGGTGAAAGTTGAAACATGAACGGTTAAAATTGCTCTGTGAGACCCAATAAGTTGCCCCTGAAATGCAGCACTTGTGGTTTTGCTTTCATCAACCTATTTAGTAACATGTTCCTATAGAATGATCTGCAAAGTCACATGGCTCAGCTCATATTCCCTCTGGGACACACACCCACCAACTGGAATGGCAGGTAGAGTCAACTGTGCTTTTAAAATTAGTTTTCTTCCACTCTGTTTTGTTAAGAATATGATAAAATTCATAAAAGATAAATGTGCAATAATTCAACTGTACCATTGAATAAATGAAAGGATAGATGGACAGAAGAATGGGTAAATGGATGCATGCATAACTGACTAACAACAACAGCACTGGGCAGCCCTGGTGGCTCAGCGGTTTGGCACCGCCTTCTGCCCAGGGCATGATCCTGGAGACCCGGGATCGAGTTTCACATCAGGCTCCCTGCATGGAGCCTGCTTCTCCCTCTGCCTCTGCCTCTGTCTCTGCCTCTCTCTCTGGGTGTGTCTCTTATGAATAAATAAAATCTTTTAAAAATATAAAAAATTTAAAAAATATTAAAAAAACAAAAATAGCACTAATGCTGATCATAATAGGTGATATTGATTGTAGACTTAAAATGTGCTGGGCACTACTCTAGACGCTTTACACCTATTAATTCACTGAATCTTCAAATAACCCTATGAGGTTTATGCCATCACCCAATTTTACAGATGAGGAAATTGAATCATAGTGAAACTGATATCGGTGAGTGAATGAATGGATGGATGGATGGATGGATGGATGGATGGATGGACAGATGGATGGATAGGTAAGGTGGCTGGACTGACAGAGGGGTGGTAGACCAACAAATAAAATAATACCTGGCAGTTCTTTTGTGTTAGATTGAGCCCTGTCTTGTTACCTCCGGCCTTGTGGCCTGGACCACAAAGGTCCATCTCCATCCAAGCTGTTTGTTCCCTGACCCCCCTCAGACTACGGCCCCCCTGTTCTAATATTCACAGTGCTGCCTTATCTCCAGTCAGCACAGCCGCTTACGCAATGGTCTAGTAGTTTTGACAGCCAACACCCACCTACTGCCTTCAGGAGCAAATTATATGTGGAGCAGGTTGTGCAGCAAAGATGGCTACAATAATATCTCTAATTCCACGTGCTGTCCTGTTGAGAGGTGAAGTCTGGGTTCCTTCGCCTTGAACCTGGGTGAGCCTGTGAGTATTGCAGAAGTGAGGCAAGGCTACCTGATTTCCAAGGTTAGGTCATAAAAGGTGATCCAGCTTCCACTTGGCCCTGCTGGGATGTTTGCGCAGAACTCAGCCACCACACTGTGAGGAAGCCCAATCTAGCACAGGGAGAGATGGCACAGAAAGGCCACGTGTAGTTGCTCTGGTTAGGAGCCCCACTGCGGTCCCAACTGATAGCCAGCATCACCTGCCAGACGTGTAAGTGAAGACACTCCATCTGAAGGCCAGATGATTCTAGCCTTCAGCTGTTGAGTCACCCCTAGTTACTGAGTCTTTCCAGAGGAGGCCCCAGACACCATGAGGCTTGCACACCAACCATGCTCTGTTCATATTCTTGACCTACAGTCTGTAGCATAATAAAATGGTTAGTATCTGCCACTAAATTTTGGGGTGGTTTGTTTTGCAGTAATAGTAACTGGAATATCCTCCCCCACCCACCAGCCAGGCCCTGCCTTAATTTCCCTTGGGAAGGTGATGGGGAGCATCTGAGCCCTGGGCTGCACTAAATCCTGTGTCAGCTGCATCTGAGGCCCCATGGGCATGGGGAGCAGGCCTTTACCAAGCTCTCCTTCCCTGACTCTTCAGGGTGGAATGAGGTCAGCTTCCAGGTGTCCCGGATTCCCTACAGACAAGGGTCAAGACCAGGCTGGGGCCCCTGCTGATGAGGCAGGGCCTCAGAGCAGGAGCTTGACCCCAGCAAAAGCTTGTTCTGGCTCCATCTGAGACTGGCCTGGTTTGCTTCCAGGTTTTGTTCTTTTTAAAACTGGTTCACTCAGTGGGTATTTAAGACAAAAACCACAGACCTTGGTCTGATTCGAGGGGAAAAAATAGTATTGGGGTCTGGGAATCTGACAGACCTAGGCTGAATCCCAGCTCTGCCACTTGCCTGGTAAATTACGTCATCTTGCTGGGCCCCTTCTGTGTAGTGGGGGTAAGAATAGCTGCCACCTCATGGGTTTGTTGTGAAAAGAGAGGAGGTGGACTCCAGAAAGCACCCTACTCTGTGCCTGTCCCCCACTAGGAGCCCAATAAATGTCAGTTACCTTTCCTCACTTCTGAGTGGAGCATGGTTCTCTTTCATCCACAGGGCCTTTCACAGTGCCTTGTATACTCCCAAGTGCTCAATAAGCGTATCTTAAATGATTGGAGGAATTTCTCAGCTGGTCTCTAACCTCCATCCACATGTTGACATGTCTCTCTTTCCCAAGAGACCCTGACCCCCACCCTAGGGCAAGGACACTCACTCTGATTCATCTTTTGTTATCCTTTTGTCTCCTCAGCACACAGTAGGTGCTTCGTTGGTGGGTACTAACACAAATCAAGTGTCCCCCGGTTCAGAAGAGTCCTCAGTTCAGGATTTGCATTGGGTTCCTGAGGAAGGTCAGGATGAAGCTGCCATGGGCCCAAGCGCTCAGCCACCCGGCTTGCCAGGTGCCATCGATCAGCGGATGATGAGCGCTTCCCCACCTAGAGCCGCAGCCCTCAGAGTTTGTCATCACAGCCCACGTTGTAGACACACTCCCAGGGGTATACATGGGCCCTCGGCACCTCTCAACAATTTTTTGTAGATCAGGAAAACACACACAATTCTGGAGGGCGTCTTAGGTTAAGTTCTCCAAATGCAGTCCCCCTGGAGGAGGACCCTGGGGCAGTAGTTGAGTTGGGATGCAGGAAATGAGCCAGGAAAGGGAGAAAAGCTGAGATTGGGGCTAATGCTCCTGTTTTTGCTGTGGGTAATCATTTCGCTGACAGGCAAGGAAGTCTTTCTCCACAAGCACTCCCCCCAAGCCCCCTTGGTCCAGGGCGGCTCCTGGGGTAGTAAGCCCCTGGCATTTCCGGTTGAGGTGCCCCCCCCCCTGCAGAGACCAGAGAGGCCATGAGCAGGCGCCTCCAGGAACATGGGCCAGCACCCCTGCCCTGCCCCAGAGCAGCATTCGCGAGCGTTTGTGGCACAGGGGAGTGGTGTTCGCACGCAGCAGTGACTCATGACTTGAGGTGCAGGTGAGGGGCACTGAGTTCTAGAAGCTCCCTGTAAGTCTGTCCCTTTACCTTCTACTCAAGAATGCGAGTGAGTGGGGGTGACACCATTACAGGGATAGCTCTGAATCCACTCAAATTGATCATATTTAAAGTAAATCATTCAGAGAATCTAGGACTTCAAGTTATTTGTGTAACAAACCTCAGATCCCAGTGGAGAGGCTGGAAACCACGGCTGCACAGAGACAGAGACAGTAGTGATTCTCAGAGTCCCCAAAGACGGCTTCCCTCAGATGCCCTCCACTTTGAGACGCAGCAGGCTCTGGCCCCTCTGACCTCTCTGTGAGTCCAAAGACCCCAGACGACAAGAGGAAGGGGCTTTTCCAGGGCCCCCAGGGGTTTCTGCCACTGTCCCTGGATGTCCTTCCAGAAGCAGGTGAATTGAGGCTCCCTGCATATTTCTAGACTTTTTCTGAACACATTTCAGGAAGGACCAGCTCTGACAAGTGGACTGGAGACACGACAGTGAGAACCAACACAGTAACAGCAACAATAATAATCACGATGGTGCAGAAGGCCCCCCTCGCCACGGTTTGACCTACCATTTTAGGACTTTACAATGGAGCACAGGCGATAGATACCCACTCAGTAGAAACTGCACTTGGAATCTGATCTTCCCCGGGCTAGCCGTGGGTGGGAGGAGGCCTTCTCGAGGTGCTGGGGCAGTGGCCACAAGCACAGCTCCCAGTCTAAAGGGTAAACAACCGAGACACTTGCAACCACTCTGCACCCATTCAACCATTTTGTTTATCACTTTCAGTACAATATTCAATACATTTCTAAAGTGAGATATTTGGTACTTTATTAGAAAATAGGCTTTATGTGAGATGATTTTGCCCAGCTGCAGGCTAACAGAAGTGTTCTGAGCACACTGAAGGTAGGCTAGGCTGAGCCGTGATGTTTGGTAGGTTAGGTGGATTAAATTTTTGACTTTCATCGTAAGTCAGTGAAGATCTGTTCTTGTTTCCTGGAGATTTTATTTGAGGGGGTGGGGGAGTGAGCAAGCATGAGCAGTGGGGGAGGGGCAGAGGGAGAGGGTCAAGCAGACTCCCCACTGAGCCCAGGACCCTGGGATCATGACAGCAGAAGGCAGCTGCTTAACTGTCTGAGCCACCCAGGCACCCCACTCCTGGAATCCTTCTTAGAGCAAGGCAGAACATAGATAGAGAAAATAGTACCTAATATTTATTTAGCATTTTGTGGGCTTACCACATAAATGCCACCTCAGATACTAATCACTTACTGAACACGAGTGCCAATTGCTGAAGTCAAGGCAACGAACTAGATGGACACAGTCCCTATCCTCATGGAGTCCACATTCTAGTGAGAAAGATGGACAAGAAACAAGCAATTACAACAAAGCATGATTATAAGTAGTTGCATTTGATGAGCACTTGCTAAGCACCAAACACTGCTAAATTCTTGCAGGGATGGCTTCATTCAATCCCTACAAGCAATATTTTGAAGTGACAGTGTTTCGGCCTCATTATACAGACAAACTGAGGAGCAGAAAGGGTAAGCAATCACCTGAGGCCACACAGCTGGCAAGAGGCACATCTGGGAGTTCTGAACCCAAGATTATCTGATTCCAAAACCCATGTACCCAACCAGGCTATCTTACCCCTGCGCTCTCTGCACCTCAGTTTCTGTGTCTATAAAATGGGAAAAAATAATAGCCCCACCGCTGCCCCCCACCGCCTTTGTGGCATTGCATTGGGAGTATCAATGGCCAGGTGTGAGCTGCTGATCTTCCCAATCCTGGCTTCAGCTCTGGCCTCCTGTGCTCCCTCCTCACCCCTGACAGCTATCCGCACACAGCCAGAGCTGCAGCCACCTGGCAGGGCTCTTGGTTCGCGGAGCAATCACTGTTTGCCCTCACTAGCTCTCTAATGACAGCATAGTTCCATGGCGTCTGTGCTGATTTAATTATAGATTAATCAGGAGAGCCAGGGCAGGAGCTCTCCTCTTTTCTCTGGCAAGCTGGAACGTGACCCCTACATGCATACATGAGTGTGAGGGACAGAGGTGGGCCCCTCGGGGCTTCCTGCCTCCAGGGATGGCTGGTGCAAGTCCAGACCTCTCATTCTGGGGCTCATGGTTCTCCCGGCCTGTGTCCAGCCAACACCTCCCAAGCTGAGTTCCCACGACCAGGCCCCTACTGTCCCTTGGACACCAGATGCCCTTTTTTTTTTTCCATCCTTTCTCTTCACAGCCATGTTTTTAAGGCTCAGCCTAGATGTCACCTTCCACAGGAAGCCTTCCCTGATGCCCCAGCTGGGATGACTTCCTCCTCTTCTGACCTTCCAGAGAGGTTGATCTGGCTTTCTCTGTGGGCCCTGACCACTGCCTCCCTTGAGGGGTGACATCTCCTTGAGGACAAGTGTGTCCCCAGTGCCCAGCATGGGACTGGCATCAGTAAAGGGACAGAATGAATCTACAGAGAAATTCCCACAGGCCTGAAGAGCCTAGAGCCAAGAGCCCAGCCTTCTTCCAGAGCCCCAGGCTCCCCGTGGGCTTCAGTGGCTGGTGGGGCTCACACATCCAGGCGATGCTTGTGGCCCTTCCTCAGGGGCTAGAGGGCCTCCTTGGGCTTCTCCTGCCTTCCCGGATGATTGGCCTCCAGAAGCTCATTTGAGGGGAGCTCGTATCCACAGGCAGGCACAAGCAGGAGGGAAATGATCCCCAAGTCCTTGCCCCCACCACAACAGACTTATGCCCATCCTGCTGTCTCTTTTCTCTTCCATGAACCAGACCAGACGACCCACTGCTCGGCAGGAATGGTGATGATGACAGAGAAATGTGTTACTCCCTTACACATACACCCCCATCCCATGATCATTATGTGTATTATCTTACCCGGTCCTTCAAGTGACTCAGGGCAGTGGCTTTTATCAGCCCCTTTTGCAGATGGGTAAACTGAGAAGTGAAGCAACTTCATTTGTAATGGCAGAGACGGATTCAACTCAGTTTGGCTCTGGAGCCTGTGCTCAGTGCCACCCCACGCGCACTGTACCCTATGCCATCTGCCTAACTCCAGCCAGGGCCCCTAACCCCTGGCCCTGGGTCACCCTTATGTGGTGGGATCCATGGACCCAGGCTGGTACCCACTGTGCCTGGCATCCTCTGGGGTGGCATGAATGAACTGCCTCATGAATATGCAGGCAGGCCCCTTGTGCTCAGCGCTCTGGGCTAAATCTGATCACAATGCGGGATAAATTAAGCGGCAGGATAAATGCATTAAAAATCACCGACGGAGGAACATGCTGTTCAGGGAGGGGTCTGGGGAGGTGGGAGAGGAGCAGTAGGAGAAGCTCCGCCAGGCCAGGCGCTGCCAGCCCCTCCCAAACAGGCCCAGATGAAGTTCCTTTCCGTGGGGGAGGCCCCTCCCCCCATTTCCACCCTCCCCCGGTTCCCATGGAAACACAGAGTGGTTAGGAGGGAAAATGCCTAGCGAGGAGGGATATGAGGAGGGATTAGGAGTAACAACTGGGGCTGGGGACAGGTGTGGACAGGGTCTCCTTCCTGACACGGGGTGAAGGCAAGGGCCTGGTAGAGCTCAGCAGCTCCTCGGGCCCCTTGGCAGCAGCCAGAAGAAGGGGTGTGGGGAGAGAACCACCTTCCGCTGAACCCAAGGTCCAATACTGGCAGTGCCCTCGAGTCGGTAATAACATAGTAATAACAGCAGCTGAATAAGCCCAGAGCATTGTGCCATGGGCCAGCACAGGGACGGAGTCCCACAACACCTCATCTCCCCCTTACAGGTGGGCAAAGGGAAGCTCAGAGGTGGGAAATGACTTGTCCCGTGTCACCCAGGTGGCAGCAGGCCCGGCATCTCTCCTCACTGCACTATGTACCTGCTGCGGCACCGTTTGGTTATAACAGCCCCTTCCTTCCAAGGCAAATCTTGTTCATCATTCAACAAAGATTTATTCAGCAGCTACTCTGAGGCACTGATTCTAGGCACTGGAGAGGCAGCAGGGGGCAAACCACAGAGTCACTGTCTTCAGGGAGTGTGGCTCAGGATGGGCAGCTGACAGACTTCTGCTCTCCCACTCAGACAAGGCCTGGGTTCTGGGGTCCCCGTCACAGGGGGTAGAGCTCAGAGGATATAAAGTCTGATTAGCGTTTGGTTAGCTCTGTGTGACAAGTACCAGCTCTAAATCCAGCTCTGCCACCTGCTGGCTATGAGATCTTGGGCCAGTTCCCTCAACCTCTCTGTACCTCACTTTCTCCACCTATAAAAGGGGATGATTATGGGACCTACTTGCTGTGACTGGTGAGGAACTACATTGAAATACTTAGGATGGGCCAGGTATGTACTGAATGTTCTTAAATATCAGCTATTATTAGACCATTCAGGCAAGAGCCCTGCTCTCCCCATGCCCCCACCCCAAGCCGAAGGGACCAGGATGTGCTTCTGCCTTTCTCTAAGCTCCTCTGACCTTGCCTTCCAGGAGCTGCCCCCACCCAGGGGTGGATGGGGAGTGGCTGACAGGCTCACAGGTCACTGCCCACTCGGCTTTCCACAATCAAGCCTGGGCACAGGGGCATATTTGTGAGGGGAGTACACCACGGCCCACTCCCTGCTCCCAATAGCCCCTGCACAAAGTGGGAGAAGGAAAGAAGCCCCTGAGAGGGGAAGCTACCTGAATCATGTGACAAAAAGGGACCTGGCTGGGGCAGGGGCGTGGAGCAGAGTAACTCTACTGAAAGAACTGTCTCCCTGGCCAATGCCCCCAGCGTGTTGGACACATTACTGAGCTTCCATGCTTCACTGCGGTCTCACTGGGCAGCGATAACATGTTGCACAACATGGACTGCCTCCACTGTGCTCTAGAAGGGACTCCTAAACCTAGGAATTCAATGAGGAGCGAGAGTTAAAATAATGGAAATGCCTGAGCCTAATTCAGAAGCCTCATCCCTAGCTAGAGTCCAGGTCTGCTTGGCTTCCTCATTGTCAAATGCACCTGCCACTCCTTTAAGAGTCAAGGTCATCCCTGAACTCTGTCTGCCCAGGGTGCCAAGTGTTGAGAACAGGAAAGAGAGGCTGCTTGGAAAATTGCAAAGGGCTCTACAATCCAGGGCAGCCCCGGTGGCGCAGCAGTTTAGCGCCGCCTGCAGCCCGGGGTTTGATCCTGGAGACCCTGGATTGAGTCCCACGTCGGGCTCCCTGCATGGAGCCTGCTTCTCCCTCTGCCTGTGCCTTTGCCTCTCTCTCTCTGTGTCTCTATGAATAAAAAAAGGGGGGGGGGGGCTCTACAATCTAGAGGGATGATTTGGAGCTGCCTGAAAACGCGATCTCCTGGTTCAAAGTTCTGACAGCTGCTTCCAAGCTGACCTCTGGGAAACTCTGTGTAAACCTTCATGTTGGTCAATCAAGAGGCCTGGATGGCATGGCCTCATCTTTTGGGTGGCTGCATCTCCTGTCCTCCTCCCGCTTCCCTCCCCCACCTCTCTCTCTCCCTTTCTTTCCAGTGAGCTCAAGCTTGCCTTCCCCTCACAGGGCTCTTTCCTCTCCCAAGTCAGACTGGAGCAAGACCCTGGGGGGATAGAGCCATGCCTAAATGGGTGGAGAGGCCCTGGATGCGGAAGGACAGTCCTGGCCTGGCCAGGCCACCAGCACCTAGGAAGCTCTGTGCAGAAGCCCCATCCCCTCTCTTGGCTTGTTCTCTTTGTTGTCCATTGTGGGCTCCTGGCCCTTTCTGCTCTGAGCACCTCAGTTATGCAGTGTCACCCCTCTTCTGCATTGGCCACTGCCATCCTCTCCCCTGCTCAGGCTAACCCTCAGCTGCGGTGGAACTCAGCCCCCTTCATGTCCCTAAGGGCCTGCAGCCAAGACCCACCAGGCCCTGCAGTCCTTACACACGCTGCCTGGGCAGTATCTTGGCTGCCATCCTCTCCTCCAAGCAAGGAAGACTTCAGTGACATGTCACATGTGTTCGGCAGCTGTCCATGGTCTCAGGCCAGTGGGGATTTTGAGGCATAGAGAAGGCATATGACCTGTCCAGGGTTTTCAGGAAGAGGGCTGGGGAGAGCCAGCAGCAACTGGCTTGTGAGCTCAGGCCTCTGTGAGCACAGTGGTGAGCCTTGCTTTCTGGGAGGAGCCAGGAGCACAGGTGAGCCCACTTGGGCCAAGGCCTCTTTCTCTAATCAGCCCGGAGAGCAGGAGACACAGCATGAGCCCCCTGCTTACTTCTGCAGACTGCTGCTTCTTCCCTGTAGAGACCCGCAGAGCGAGGCTGAGGCTCTGTGCCAGCTCGGTGTTTAGAGTTATGATCAGAAATGATGCGACATCAACAATAGAAAGCCCTCTGACCCAGCAAGTCCACTGCTATCAAGCCTAAGAATGGATGTCGACAAGAAGATGCTTCTCCGAGCAGGTTTCTTACAGAAGTGTTCCTACTCGAGCAAAATCAGAAATCCATTCTCCAACAACAGGAGGGTGGTTACACCCAGGTATACACGCACAGTAAAATACAGGGTGCCTGATGAAAGTGATCTTGTAAAGGTAAATTTCCTGACATGACATTACCAAAAAAGAGAGAGAGGCCAAGAAACAGACTCTTAACTATAGAGAACAAACCAATGGGTACAAGAGGGGAGGTACATGAGGGGATAAGTGAAACAGGTGATGGAGGTTAAAGAATACACTTATCTTGGGGTGCCTGGGTGGCTCGGTCATTGGGCATCTGACTCTTGATTTCAGCCGAGGTCTTGATCTCAGGGTCGTGAATTCAAGCCCCACATTGGGCTCTGCGCTGGGCCTGGAGCCTATTTTTTTTTTTTTTTTTTTTAAAAAGAGGAATACACTTATCTTGGTGAGCACTGAGTAATGCACAAAATTGCTGAATCACTATGCTGCACACCTGAAACTTATAGAACTGTGTTAACTACACTGGAATTAAAATTAAAAACTTCAAAAAATTTATAAACCAGCATGGGTGGAATCCCATTATATGCGTATGTGTGTATATTGATTCATTCACATACACACAGAGACACAAATGTCTCTACGAAAAAACCTAGGTGTTTTATTGCAAAATTCTTAACTGCAACTCAGTGGTAAGAATTAGGGGAACTCGAGGGCTGAGTATTTACCCAGTGAAAACAAAAACACTGGTTGGAAAAGATACATGCATCCCTATGTTTATTACAGCCTTATTTACAAAAGCCAAGATATGGAAGTAACCTGTGTCCATCAATAGATGAATGGATAAAAAAGATGTACTATGTATATGCCATGGAATATTATTCAGTCATAAAAAGAATGAGATCTTGTATTTGCAACAACATAGATGGATCTAGAGGGTATGATGCTAAGTGAAATAAGTCAAAGAAAGACAAACACTAAATGGTGTCACTCACACATAGAATTTAAGAAACAAAACAAAGAAAAAGAGAGGGCAAACAAAAAACCAGATTGTATTTTAATACAGAGAACAAACTGGTGGTCTCCAGAGGAGAGGCAGGTGGGGGAACTAAGAGGACACTTACTGTGATGACCACTGAGGAATGAATAGAATTGTGAAATCACTACATTGTACACCTGAAACTAATATAACACTGTATGTTCACCATACTTAAAAGAAGAATTAGGGGGACTTAAAGCGTTTTTCCTTATCTGCATTTTCTCATTTTTCTTGATCACATGTCCATTTTGGAGAGAGTATAGTAATAGTTTTGCATTTATCTTTCTTTAAGTGTAAGCATGTGATCAGCATGGTCTGCTTGAGACCTGTGTGCTCTCTAAAAATAAATAAATCTTTTTTTTTTTTTTTTAAGTGTAAATCCTCTGACCAGTAATTCTAAATCTAGGAAGTTTCCTAAGGAAATCATTAGGATAAGCACAAGATATAACTACAAAAATAAATGAATGGTTGTTTCTCATAGGGGAAAAAGATACAAACTAAAGTTTTCAGCAGGTTGAATACAGTGTGATGTACTCACATGCACGATGCCTCGCAGCCACAAAAATCATGTTATAGAAGTGCAGTTGTTGACTGGGACAGATGTTTGTGAATATATGATTGGAAGAAAAAAAACAAGTTTTAGAACATTATGTTTTGAATCAGCCCCTCTTTCCACATATGTGCTTGGTCCAAAGCCTGGAAGGATGTTCAAAGCCTGGAAGTGCAGATGTTAATGGGTGTTTCATTAGCAGGGTTGATTACAGGTGATCTCAATTTTCTTTACACTCTCCTGATTATTTTGTTATCAATATGTAAAATTTTAAGAAGTAAATATAAATAACCTACTCTGAGAGGTCGGGGAGTGCAAAGGAGGCAGTGAGGGGTGGGAGCCGGAACGCATACCCCCCATGGGGTGGGGCCACAGCACCTGCGGGGTGGGCGGGGATGGGGCAGCGGCTCTGCGCCTGCGCGCTGGCTAAGGGAGCGCACCCCCACCCCACCCCGGCCCCTCCCCCCAGGCCTGCTCTCTGCCATTCACCCTCTGGAATTAGCTTGCAGAGACCGATTTAGGAAGCCCGTGGGCGTTTGGAAGCAGCTTGTGAGCGGAGCTGGAGGCCGGCTGAGAGCTGCGGAGAGTGAGTGCCCAGAGGAAGGCAAGGCAGAAAACAAAGAGAAGCCAGCAAGCACCCTTTCCTATTTTTCTTTTTGCTTTGATTTTTCAAAAAACAGTTATCTGGAAAATCCTTGTTTTGGTCGAAATGCTTCCTCCTCTTCCATCTCCTCCAGGCCTCCACAGAGGGCCCAAATCTAAGCCTAGGAGGCCTGGAGCAGGGTTCTGGTCCCAATGCTTCCAGTAACTCGCTGTGCAACCTTGCACTAGTTGTTCATCATCTCTGGGCCTCAGTTTCCTTTTCTCTCAAATCTGACTGGAAGGGACTCAAGTTCTCCTCCCACTCTAAAGGTCAGCACTTCTGGGATTCCATCTCAGGGACCAGGCAGCTGGACGGGATGTCTCCAAAGCCTCTTTACGGCTCTGAAATTCTGAAATTTATGCTTTGAGATTCCTGAGAGTCTAAAATATGTTGGCAAGAGTTTCTGGATTCTGCAGTCCACGATTCTAGAACGTAGTGGTATTAAATTGCTAAGACTGTAGTCCAGGTTCTAGCCAAGGTGCTGCTCACTGTTCAGTATCAAAGATCATATCTGGGAATGTCTCCCCATCACCCCACCAGGCTGAGCCTGGCCTTCACCAGGGGGTGGGGGCTGCCTTCCCTAGCCGGGGCAGAAACACCCATGGGCCTGGGCCCCTGCAAGCGAGACACATGACTTCAGCCCCTAGGTAGCCTCCTGAAGTAGACATGGAAATGGTGGCCCAGGAAGAGGATGCCCTCACAATGTGCCAGGCTGCAGCGAGGGCATGGCCGTTTGTCAGCTGAGCCTCTGCCCTGAGCCAACAGCAATAGTCTTGGTTTATTCAACACCTAGGCCTGGGTGTTACAGAAATTACTGGATCTAAGAGATATGATGTTTATGCCCACTTTCCAAATGAGGAAACTGAAGCTCAGAGAGGTCCAAAGGCTTGCCAAGGTCAGAGAACTCTAAGGTGAAGGTGGCAGAGCTGAAACCAGAGTTCGTATTAGCTGACTCAAGAGCCTTGCTGACTGGCTCTGCTGCCTCCTTGCAGACCCCAGCCCTGCTGACCCCTGGTGGGCAGTCAGCTGTGGGGAGAGGCAGCAAATGGCTTCCACACAATGAAGCTTCCAGAACAACGACCCAGTACATATACTTGGCCCTGCCTACCTTCCCCAGCCAGGGCGGCTGAGGTGTGTGTATGGTGGGGATGCTTCACAAATGAGTAGGGCCCATGTTCATGCTTGCGTGCCTGTGGGTGTCTGTGTGGGTGTGTCCCTGTGTGCAATGTGTGCACGCATCTGATGTGTGTGAGCAGTTTGGATGTGGGTGCTGCTGTGTCTGTCCTAGAGCATGTGTGAGAGATGGATGAGTGTGAGCTCTGTCGAGCCCATGAGAGGGAAGTAGTGTGAGAGTTCTGGTGCATGCTCCTTCTGCCTTCCTCATAGGCTTGAGTGTATGGGCCTTCAGAGGTCCATGACCTTGAGACCCTGAAAAGCTGCTTGTCCCCTGGGTATCACTTCATTTTGCCAATATGAAGCTGGAGCCCCAGCTCTTACACCATTGCTTTTGTTGGCTCCTACACCCACCTGGTGGCTGGACCCACTACCTAGCACCAGTGTGGGAACCTCTTGGGTTAGATTAGGGTTTTACATCGGCCTTGGCCTTGATCCATGTAGGACCAGTGAAACTCCTGCAGAAAGGCAGCTGAGTTCCAGAGTCCCTGGTCCCAGCTGTGTGTTCACAAATAATTTGCCTTTCCTCTGCCTTGAATCAAGTCTGCTAATACCTGTGTCTATCTTAGCAAGTGACTTTGGGACAAAGTCCTAGAAAAATGATTTGTGGTCTCAACACTGGAAAGGGAACTTCATAGTCACCTAGTAAAACTACCCTCATGGTAGATGTCTGTGTTAACCCCATTAAACTGCCTAGGTTTTACTTGAGTGCCCCTGGGAATGGAGAATTCACTACTTCAAAAGAGCTCATTTCATTCTGGGTAGCTTTGACTATAAACTCTACCTCATACTAGGTTTTAGATCTGTCTCCCATTACTTTACCCTACTGGTCTCAGCTCTGCCCTCTAAGGCCCCTGAAAGTCCAGTCATTCCAAGCCAAGGATGCAAGGTGAGGCTCAGAATGCCTGGAAAGCTTGGGGGTAGCTGCTCTGGCTGGGCCTGGGTCAGGACCTCAGAAATAGCTTTGGGCTCTAGGGAGATTTGGGAACCACGCTTGGAAAGAAGGGTGTACATGAATAGTGAACAGATGACAGGGAGGGGGTGTGGCTCCCTCCACAGCACAAGGCTGCTGCCAGGATGAACGATGACATGTGCAGGGAGTTTGGCACATGGGGGGCTTGACAAGTACTGCTGTTAGGCCATTATGCACCCATTCACCCATTCACTCATTCTCCTCCTCTGTGCCAGGACCAGAGGGCTGAGGGCTGGTGACCCAATGAAACAGGCACAGCCCCGCCCTCTAGCCCCAGAGGATCAGGAAGGAGGGGGACAGACTCAGCTCTGGTATGTCATTGTAACTCAGTGCTGGCCCAGCATGTGATCCTGGCTCCAGATGCTGCAAACAGAAGAGGCTGCAAGTATCTGGCTCAGACCCTTGCTCTTGGAAGTCAGGGGGGCACAGCCCCCTACCCTTCAGGGACTAGGTACTGGGCTTTCCCAGGAGCCTGGGGCAGAGCCAATATGTCTGTTTTACAGAGGAGAAAACGGAGCCCCAGAGTAGCTAAAGGACTTGTCCAAGGCTTATGGCAGTGTCAAGGCTCCTGACATGCTTGCCGAGCCACAACTTCCTGGTGGAGAGCACAGGTAAGGTGTTCAGGCCCAGCACGCAGCTGTTGAGCTTGAGACAGGTAGAGGGGACAACAGGTCACCTCCCCTATGGAGCAGCCTCCCTCCCCACAGAGCCCACGCTCCAGGACACAGGGCAGCTTGGACACCGGTCCTGACACAGACATGCTAGGTGACCTTAGATAAAGCCTTTGCCCTCTCTGGTCCTCTCTCCCCTGTACTCTAAGAAGAGGGCACTTGAACCAGATTGGGAAAGACAAACAGGTTTCTCTTATATACCAGCTCCCTACAGTTGGCTGAAGGTACTTGGGGCACCACATATTGAGAAGGAAAGGGTGTCATGATCCCTTTGTCACATCCCTCCCCGGTGAGGGACTGGTGTGGCACTGTCACTGTATGTGCCGGGGAAAAAACCCTGCCTGGATGAGAGAATCACTGGGACCCTACCCCACACCCCGTGACTTCCCTAGTATTATTGTTATCACGGGCAAGGCTGGCATTCTGGCCTGCTCCAGAATCCAGGTGTTTCCTCATCCCAGCCAAATGGCCATCAGCTGGGTAATGGTGAGAAGCGCACCACACTCGGGGCTCTGAAAGGCCTCAAGCAGCAAGTTCGCTGCATTTCTGTGGGATCCTGACTGCTTACATTGCCTCACCTGCCCTCAAGGTCCTCACCTGTAAAACGAGTAGGGAATCTCTGCTCCCTTGGCATTCTGCCGCCCCCTGCCCCTGCTTCTGACGTCTCCTGAGAACGAGGGCAGGGCAGGGCCAGGATCTACCAACCCCATGCCTCTAATGCAGATGGGTCAGTTCTGCCGGGGGATGGACAGAGCCCTCCGTGGATGAGAAAATGTTCCTATGGCCACACTAGATAGTAAAGCAGGAAAGTTGCAATCCACAGGCTTGCGAATATGATTTTGGTTGGCTTGCAACAGTATTTTTTTTGTAATCTGAATTCACTGCCAACGTTTAAAAATAGAGAAGTTGCACATAAAAATCCAGATTTCCGGCTTCTCTTGAAAAACTGGAAGCTCTGACAAGTCTGCCTTGAATTGGCCGCAAGCGGCTGGAGCTGGGGAGCAGAGGCATGCTCTTTGTCGCTCAGTCACGTGGCCTGCCCAACCCCTGCTGGCATCTGAGTTTGCCTCCCCTGATGTGAGGGCTAGGAGCTTAGGCTCTGGAGTCAGGCTGGCCTGGTTTGTCCAGGTGCATGGTTTAATTGCAGTGTGGCTGTCAGAGAGCTCCCTAACTTCTCTGGGCCAGTTTCCTTGCTGGTAAAATGGGGATTCCCATAGTACTTCCTTCCTATGGATGCTGCTAGGCTGCTGAGAGTGAATGTATGTAAAGCTACATACACATGCTGGGCTTTCCCCTGATGCTGGGCACATAGCAAGCACTGGGTAAATGACAGCCATGGTCTTGACACCCCCCCCCTTCTGACAGCCTGGGGGAAGTCAGGAACGGCAGCAACAGCAGCGCTGGATGCCCTCCCTGGGGCTCCCCCTTGCCTGCACACGTGCTTATGGGGTAGCAGCCATCCTGTGTGGGTCCCAGAATGTTCCAGAACAGCAGGTCAACAGCCACTTCATGCTCCAGTACCATCACTGAGGCCCACAGTACCCTCCAGGCTGCTGGTCAGTGAGTTCAAACTCTTTTTTCCCTTTGGGCAGGAAACAATTCACAATGTGACCTTGGATGAGTTCTTTCTCCCTCACAGGATCCTGGTTTTACCAACTGCAGGATAAGCCTGTGGCCTCTAAGAGTCCTTTGAACCATGACTTCTTGGGAGTTTTGCAGAGGGACAGGCAATGAAGGCCAAAGCCTCATGATGCAGAAGTGAATTAGGATTCTTTGGCTGCAAAGGCAGAAACCTGCTGCAAGGGGCTTAAAGAAGATATTGTACTTGTCTTTCTGTGATGGCTTATTCAGCAGAACGTCCTCAAGCTTCATCCATGTTGTCACATGCAGAATGCTCTTTATTGAGGCTAATATTCCATTGCATGTATACATCATATTTTCATTATCCATTTATCTGTTGATGGACATGTAGCTTATTTCCACATCTTGTCTATTGTGAGATATCTAAAACAGTCAAATTCATATAATCAAAGAATGAAATGGTGGTTGCCGGGGGCAGGGGGGCAGGTGCAGATGGGGGAAATGAGGAGCTACAGGTCAATGGACATAAAATTCCAGTTAAGCAAGATGAGTAAGTTCTAGAGATCTGCATTGTACCTATAGTCAATAATATAATATACACTTAAAAGCTTGTTAAGAATGTAGATCTCATGTTAAATGTTCTTACCACAATAAAATAAAATTAGTCAAAAAGGTATTGCATTCACTCATAAAGGAGGAAGCCTGTGGATTGTGGGCTGCAGGCAGGGCTTGATCCAGGTGCTCTGGTGATGTTTTTGGCTTTCTCACTCTCGTCTCTCAGCTTAGCCTCCTCCTGTGTTGGCTCCATCCCCATTTCTGGTGTGAGGGCTTTTTTTTTTTTTTGTCCTTTCATGGGTATAATGAGCCCTATTAGGTCCAACTGAGAGTCCCCCTACCACCAGAACTCCAAAAACAGGAGGCACTCTTCTGCACCTAGAAGAAGCATCCCAGGGAAGATGCCAAGTGGAGTCACTGAAGTTGTGTGTCTATCCCTGGGGATGGAAGGATGGCTGAGTTACTGTGATTGGTGCTCTTATTAAGGATGATGTGGTGTAAAGGAACAAAGGAAGCTTGATATTAGAAGAGAGGTGAACAGAAATGAGTCGTTCAGTGTACAAAACAGCAACCACTGGCCATTCTAGTGGCCTTTACTGCAGGGACAGAGCCTTCTCAGAGAGGGAGCAGTGATCTTCCAATCAATAAAGCATTTACACACCTAGACCTATGCTTGGAGCAAGGCACCATAGAATCATGAACAGATGATTCTAGCCCTGAGAAGCCACGAGAAACGACTCCAACATCACCAGACTGGGAGAGCAAGTGCCAGCTGTGCACGTGGCTGCGGCTGTGAGTGCTGTGAGGGGTCAGAAAGGCTCAAGAGAAGCCCTTGCTGGCTGAGGAAAGGGTGGAGGTGCAAGGCGGGGCGTTAGGACTTCAAAGCCAGAGGGAAAAATCTAGAGTAGATGTGAGGCATGAAAGGTCCAAATGGGGATGGATTAAGTGGGGCTGAGGAAACCTGGTTTTGATTATGACAAAAAAAAAAACAAACCCTAAAAACATAACACTGAGAAAAACTAGAACAAAATATAGGCTAATATCTATTTATCTATTGCATCTTGATAGAGGAATAGACTTTTAAGCATTAAAGCAGTGGGGAAAATCAAATCAAAAAGAACAAGCTTGACATATTTGGCATGTAAAATGGCAAAGCATACAGTTCAACACATAACATTAAAAGGCAGATTGGGGAAAATATTTCTAATATTAACATATATTATGATAAAGTAAATGCATTAAAAAAAAAAAAAAGAAGGTCCAACAGAACATGAGCGGAGGACATGATGTAGGCTTCTGCATTCAAAATGTGCCATGAAGAAGCCCCCCCCCCCCCAAACTCCCACATCCTGTCTTCTACCTTTGGACTGCTAGACCCCAGATAAAAGTTTCTTGATCCACAGAGGGAAGAACAGAGGCCAAGACCTGCCTAGTGGATGTCTGGGCAGGAAATCAGCCCCTCAAGAGCCCCCATATCTGGCAGCATCCTTCTCTAAAGCAAATAAATGCCTTTGGTAAACTCAACAGCAACTCTCGTGGGACAGAGTGCAAGGGGCCTCGGCTCCCGTGCACCCCGGACTAAGTGGCCCCTCAGTGGCTCTGGTGGTCCATTAGGGGCAGAGGCAGCCTCCTTCTGGACCGGCTGTTGCTCCCCGCCCCCCACACCAGGTCCAGGGTGTCCCTAGGCCAGCCAGATATTGGACACAGAGGGTCTGGGTGGAAACACTGGGAAGCTCTCATGAACCCAGGGGCGGGGGGAGGGGGACTGCCACTGTAAGTTGTCAGGTTGGCAGCCTGGGATCCACGGGTAATTATCACAGATTACGTAAGCGTCCTTATTAAGGAGTGCTTCGACGCCGCAGGCAGTGCCTCACTCATACAGGCGGGCTGGATTCTGGCTCCGAAGTGCCGCACCCCTTTGAGCCTCACCTTTCTCCTCTGTTCTGTAGGATGAGGAATAAGGCCTTCCTTGAAGACCTGGTGCTCCGCCTCCGACCCAACACAGAGCCCAGCAGCCAGGAGGAGGCCCCCACTACGTGCTGGGTCATATCAATCGTCCTGAAGGCCATGAAACTGCTGTGATGGAAGCGGGTGCCAAAATGATTCTTGCAAGACCAGGACAGATTTGGACCCGCGGGGCCCTCACACGTGCTCGGCAATCTGCGAGTTGCAAGGCGGGACCCTAACCACTGGCCCCTGGCAGCAAGAGCTCCCGCGGAGGGGAGGGCTTGGGGGTGGAGCCAAGCCTGCCACGCCCCCTGATTTAGGGCTGCCCCACAGAGCACCCCCACTCCCAGGCCTGGAATTCCTGTGGCAGCCCTCCCCAGTCCTTCATCTTTGCCCCACCTGCCCAGATGTGCCTCCGACATATGGGAACAGGAAGCGCTGTCAGAGACCCAAGGGACAGGAGAGTGGGGACTTGTGTGGGGATGGGGATCCGAAGAGTTGGTGGTCTTCTGCCTAGATTCTGAGACTTCCGAGAAGTGAGAGATTATCTGGCCAGCAGAGCCCTTGAAAGGCCTCGGGTGCATCCTTCATCTGAGTCGTGAATGCAGCCCAGTATGCGCACCTTACCCGAATCAGTGCCCTCTGGCACCCGGATTACTGCTCTAGCCTCCTTAGGGTGTCCCGGCTTCCACCCATCCCCCTGCAGTCTATGTCCAATGCGACAGCTTGTGATCCTGTTAAAATTCAGACCATGTCACTCTCTGTTTAAAACCCTCTAATGGGCCCCCATCTCACTGAATGAAATGCAAGGTTCTTACAACAGCCCCTAATCCCTGGACAGTGTGATCCCCTGTAGCTGCCATTTCCTCTCCGACCATTCCCTCCTTTGATAGCTGCCCCTCACCATACTGACCTCCCCCCTTCCCCCGTGTTCCTGTAACACAGCAGGTGTGCTTCTGCCCCAGGGCCTTTGCATTCCCTGTTCATTCTGCCTGGAAACCCTCTTCCCCAGATGTCCACATGGCTCCTTGCTCACCTTCAAATCTGTGCTCAAGTATCACTCCATTTAAATCGTGACATCTCTTACCCTGCCTGGACTATCAATGTGCCTTATCCTGCTCTAGTTTTTTCTAGAGCATTTCTTACAACAATCTCTGTAACCTACTTTTTATGCCTGTTGTTTGCCCCTCCCCCCCAATGAGCGTAAGCTCACTGGGGCAGCACTTAGAAAGTACTGTTTGGATGAAGAAGGAACAGAGCCCACTGCTGACTCCCTGTAACTTCTCCCATGGGTCCCAACTCCATACTTTGAAGGGCACAGAGACCTCCTCCTTCAAGACAGTTCTCTCAGCCTCTCTGCCTTTGTGGGAGGGCTCCACGTTTTTCTCCAACTGCTTCTCATGTGACAACTCCCTCTCCCCAAAATGTAACCCATCTGTCAGCATCCCTTTAGAAGTGTTGAATCCAGACTTGAGCCAGGTAACAAGTCTGGAGGGGACGCAGGAAAAATGGAGAAATCTGGGGAGGGAAGAAGATAAAGATCCAAGAAAGAAAGACCTGTGGAGTTTCACACAGCCATCTGACATTGGACTAAGAAGCCCCCTACTTCTCCTTTCTCCCACCAAACATTTTAACCACCAACCCCCAGGATCCCTGTTCTCCAGAGAAACCTAATGAGTTTATCCTGCTAAGCACCAGATTGAGGACACAGAACAAGAAGGCCAGCAGGTTGGGGACACACCTGCTCCCCCCACCAGCAGGGAACAGCTGACACTATTTCTGGCTCTCATTCCCCCATCTCAGTAGGGAGGCCAGTCCAGGGCAGGGGCCCAGGGTTGGGGGAGAATGAGCCAGCACCAGCATGGAGACGTGGGATACTCAAGGTAGAATGTTCTTGTGAAAACAAAGCCTGCCTGGGCCAGATGTATAGAACTCTGAGGCAAAGAAGTGCCCTGGTCAGTGGGGGATGGGAGAAGAACAGATCCACACTACCCCCAGTGTCAGCAGGTAGCTCAGGCGAGCTTCCCTACTCGGGTCTGCTACTCTGTTCTGCCTGTTCTGTCTGTCAGACCCAGCGGATGTGAGGGAGCTGAGACTCAGTGCTAAGCCTAGGCACTCACCATGCATCTCCAGCCCCCATTGCAGCAGGGGACGGCATTTTGGTTGAGCCAGAGTCTGAGTAGTTGAAGAAACCAACATGTCACGGCGCCCTGGCAATATTAAATAATATTTACAAGGGGATGACGTTGGGAAAGTAATTATCGATGGTGAGAGGCAGTCGCTGCGGGGAACTCCTCTGCTGCTCAAGCGGTGAGAAATTAGACGGATGGGCTCAGATCAGCAAGGGTTGTCGTGGGGACAGTGGGAGTGGTTGGAGAGTTGCTACCTCTGCTGATTCTGTTAATAGGATAAAGCAGCCTTGGAAATAAGAGCCAGACCTCAGGAGGCCTGCATTTGAGGGGATTTGGAAATCAGGCCAGGTCCTGCCAATAGCTTCCCTTTTAGATGTGTTAGAACTGGAAGGAGCTTATAGGTCAGCAAGGCCACTGGTTCTCCATGTGCAAGGGTTCTGCCTTCCAGAAATACTCCAAGTAGTAATAATTAATTTGTTTTCACATTTTTTTATTCATCAAAGACACATAGAGGCCTGCCAGCTGGGATATGCAAAAGACAGTGTCGATGTCACTCCAGCCCCAAACAAGAGACCTATTGGTTTTTCGTCAGCCCAGTCACGTCCAGTGCAAATGTAGTTTCCCTTTTGAAAACATTTAAAATCATACAATGGTCCACTTTTAAATACACGAGGGAGCATGAAGAATATATACATCAGAAACCCCAAATCCAAGCAAACTCTCTTATATGTAGTAGACTGAGGCCTGAAGAATGGAAGTGGCTTATGCTAAGTCACACAGCTGTCTGGTGACAGGACCCAGGCTCCATCTGGGAAGCAGGGAGGGGGGAAGGCTGTTGGGGTCATGCAAGGGCAGGGAGAGTGCGTCACAGTGGTGAATGCAGCAGGTACCATGGGGCTTGGGCTTGACTCTTGTCCTCAATCCTTTCCAGCTGTGGGACCGGGCAGAATGACTGAAGTTCTCCGAGCCCATTTTCTTATCAGTAAAATGGTAAGAAGAATAGCACTTACCTCGAATTTTTGTGAGGATTAAGAGAAGTAACAGAACAGAGCACTTAGTAAATAGTAGTTACTTTTTCTTCACTCCTGTTTGTGTGGATGTTGGGGATAGCAGGTCTACATTATATAGACAGAAGACCAACAGTTTGAAAAAGAAGTCACATGACCCCACTGCTAGGTGCTGTCCCAACAATGCCAATGGGAGACAAATTCTGTCCCAGTGGAGATCTCGGCACTAAATCGCAGTGCTGTCACTTCTGGGTAGTTACTCAAAACTGAGTAGGTCTCAGGACCCAGGCCATATTCAGATTCATTGCCTCTGAATCCCTGTGGGGTGGGACTTGGGAATACACTTTAAAACATGATTATTGAAATATAATTTAATATAGCATAAAATTCACCATTTTAAGTGCACACTTTCAGTGCTTTTTAGTATATTCATAAGGTTGTACGATCTCATCACCACGAATTCCAGGGCCTTTCCATCACCTCAGAAAGCAAGCCCGTAGCCGTTGGCAGTCGACCCCATCCCCCACTCTCCCAGTCTCTGGCAACTACTAATTTCCCTTTCTGGATTTGTCCATTCTGGACAACCCACAGGAATGCACTCACATAACACAGGGTCTGTATCTGGCTCCGTCCATTCAGCACTATGTTTTCAGGGGTTCATCCATGTCATAGCATGGACCAGGAACTCATTCCTTTGGAATATGCACCTGTGATAAGCTCCCCAGGTAGTTGTAATGAGTGGGCTTCGAGAGGAAGAGAACAGTACATTCACACAAGGCCTAACTTCTGGTTATTATAGGGCTACAGGGCCTCAGTCCCTCCTTCAGGTACGCCTATCTCGGAGGCTCCACTGGTAACAGCAGGCAACGCTGGCTGCTTGCCTTGAGACCAAAGATGTTGGGCAGGGTCTCCTGGCGCTCAGCAGGGAGAAGTGGGTCTGTGGACAGTGGCCTGGCAGCTGAGGAGTAGGCAAATAAACTGCAAGAGACTCACACAAAGGGATTTAGTCTCAATTCAAAGACTTTAATGTACATTATGCTCTTGGAAAAATATCTCCAAGGAAACAAGTAGAACCGAAAGTCTTAACCAGCATGGATTCTCATTCAGAAAACTGGTGTTAGCCGTGGCCCTGGAAAAGAATGGTACAGTGACTCTGATCATAGTACAACAGTTTGTGGTCAGAGTGGCAGGACCTGTGTGTGATGGGCACACCCTCGGGACTGCAAGGGAAGGGAAGCATCATTACTTCTGTGGCTGACAGCTCTACAGCAGGACTGGAAAGATCTAGGTTGGCCAGGTCATCTCCTGAGCTCTGAATAAAGACACAGAGCTTCAATGGGGCCAAAGAAACCTATCTAGAGTAAGAACCTCTCTCTTTGTTGTTGAATCTCCAGTCACGGTGGCTCTGGTGAGGAATGGGGCCATATAGAAGGGGTGCGCAGTCCCACTTCTGGGTCTGAGACCTCAGAATGGAACAGATGGGAGGGACATGGCATCAGCAGGCCCCTGAGGTCAGGAGCCACAAGTCTTGGACAACTATCCACTCTGGTCAGGAGGAAGGGACTTAGACGGAGAAAGCAAAAGCTGAACACTTGTCAGACTCAACCCAACTGTCTTCTGGGTCCCCTCTCCCCAGTCTGGAGCTCCTGAGTGGTCACATATCCGCCATGTTCTGTGATGTGTTCCCATTTAACAAGGGACAGGCAGAAATTCTAGTCCATCTCCCTAGCACCCTGTTTAACTTTTAAGTCATCAACCGATACACCAAACCTGTGTAGTCCAGGGTTTCTTGTTTTCTAACCATCCTATGGATTAAGCAAGCAATCAGTTTTCTAGGGCTACTGACTCACATTTTTTTCCCTGGGAAGGAAGCAGGGTGCTGCTGAGGCAGGTCTCTCCCGAGAGCTTCTCTAAGAGCCCATGTGGAATTTGGTCAGATCAGCTTCATGGCCAGGCTGACTGGAACTTATGAATGTGCCTTTGGGAGGCATATTGCCTCTCTGGCACTGAAGAAACTTATTTATTGGTGAAAGAGGGAATTCTGGCTCCATCTTTGCAGAATCTGGTAGGGCCACTGCCCTGCAGGTCCCAGAAGGAAGGCATGAATGGAGAGGCCAGGACTGTAGCCGTGTGGGAAGGGGCCTCCCCTGGCTGGCAGTATTCCCAGTTAGCCAGTCTGTACACCTTCAGGGAGCTCCACCACCACTGGGGCGCAGTCCTCTGGCTCTGCCTCAAAGTCCCACCGAAACTTCTTGGTCAGGTGAGCTTGGAACTTTTCAGCTTTCTGCCTCAGGGTGGCATCCACGGCAACACTGCAGGCGGAGGAAAAGAAAACCTACAGAGAACAGAGGATAAGTCACTCCTGAGAACACAGAGGGGGCCAAGAAAGCTGTGGAAATTTCCTCATGGTGTTCAGCTCTCTGGGGCGGGTGGATCAGCTGCTGCTGGCACAGGCCCAAGACACCTGCTGTGCTCCCCCCAAACCGAGAAAGAAGGTCCAAACCCAGCTGAGTGGCTGGGGCAGGACTAGAATGGAAAATTACTCTTAGGCAGAGATGCCCCATTGAGAGTAAGGCCAATGGGGCCACCACCCTGGTCCAGTCCCCTGGGGAGCTCTCCTGGGCACCTGGGCAATAACTACACACCAGCTGGTACCAAAACAGTTTTGGAGGGCTTATAAGCTCTGCATCCCATCAAGTCCCAGGCCCTAGGCCAATGGGGCTGAACTGCTGCTCTAATCTACATGGGCCACAGGCTTACCAGTCAGAGGTTTCTATTCCCTTTGAAAGTTGTCTTTGATGTTCTTTTAAAATTGTGCTAACAGGCACCTGAGTGGCGGTTAAACGTCCAACTCTTGATTTTAGCTCAGGTTGCGATCTCGGGTTGTGAGATCGAGCTCTGCATCAGGCTCCGTGTTGGGCATGGAGCCTGCTTAGGATTCTCTTTCCCTCTCCCTCTGTCCCTCCCTCACTCTCTCTAAAAAAAAAAAAAAAAAACTGTGGTAACATGTACATAACACAAAACCTACCATTTTAACCATTTTTAAAGGTACAATTCAGTGGTGTTAAATAAATTCACACTGCTATGCAGCCATTACCATCATCCATCTTCAGAATTTGTCTATCCTTCCCAACTGATACTTTCCCTTTGTACCCACCCTAACTTTGCATTTCCCCCTCCCCCCAGCCCCTGGAAACCTTTCATCAACAAGGGCAAGATCTGGTTTTTGTTATTATTATTTTTTAATAATAGCCATCCTAACGGGTGTGAACTGCTATCTCATTGTGGTTTTGATCTGCATTTCCCTAATGATAAGTGATGCTGAACATCTTTTCATGTAGATGCACTGGCCATTTCTAGGTCTTCTCTGGAGAAATGTCTAAGTCTTTTTTTTTTTTTTTTTTTTTTTTTTTATGATAGTCACAGAGAGAGAGAGAAAGAAAGAGAGGCAGAGACACAGGCAGAGGGAGAAACAGGCTCCATGCACCGGGAGCCCGACGTGGGACTTGATCCCGGGTCTCCAGGATCACGCCCCTGGCCAAAGGCAGGCACTAAACTGCTGCGCCACCCAGGGATCCCAAAATGTCTCAGTCTTTTGCCCATTTTTAGTCAGGTTTGTTGTTGTTATTGTAGTTCTTTGTATATTCTGAATATTAATCCCTTGTTTTGATGTTCTTTTTAATTCAGTTTCATCTGACATAAACATGGGCAGGGGGCAGAGGCTAATTTTCTATACATCTGACACTCCATTCCAGATTTTCCTGGATCCCAATCACCAATGAGCAAACTCATTATTCCTTCTCATACTGTTTTACTGTTTTCAAATTCAAAAAAGTTTCAGAGTATCCCCACAGATCCCCACAATGCTCTGGGGAGACACTCCAGAATACCTATTTTATGGAAATGTAGGCAAAGAGGAGTTAAATGACTGGATGAAAACTAGAAGGAAAGGAAGTAGTAGTTTCCCCCAGACCACCCCACAGACACAAGGCACAGGGTGGGGGAAACTTTGTTCCAAATCAGTCTCCTGCTGTAGCTTGCCTGCAGATCACCATGGAAGGAATCTGGGCTCTAGGGGCCCTCACCCGACAAAGTTAACAGGTGTACTCTACAGCTGATTCCAGGGGTACTTGCTTCTCCACTGTCTGTTAGCAGGAGTGAAGCTCATTTCAGTGGTCTTTGTTTGGAGTCATTTTGTTGGGGTGGTAGCACGGACATAAGTGAGAAGTGGGGGTTACAGAATTTGGTTTCATCAACTTGGGAATCGACTAAATACAGGAGCGGGAAGCACAGCCACAACAAAACAGCAGATCAATAACTAATTAGAGGGGTTGTGTGAGCTCGGTGGCAAGAGGGCAGCAGGGAAGCCGGCTGCATGTCTGTACGCAGCTAATGGAGCTTGCCCTGGAGTGTGAATGTGGAGCCCAGCTGAACTCTGGGGAGGGGCCCCATACCAGAAGCAGAGAAACCTTGTTTCAAACAGCATTAATTTCAGAGGCCCTGCATACCCCAGAGTCTGTCCCAAGGTCCTGGGGAGCCTGCTGGCTGAATCTGTAAACTGTAAAAGCCTCTTCCTGTTCCCCTCCTTACACAGTAAATTGTATCCCTCTCTACAGAGCCCTGCCTCTCCAGCCATGATGAGCAGCTGCCAAACAAGCTCTACGGTCTCTCTGTGCCTCTACACACATGCTTTTTCCTCTGCTTAGAACACCCTTCTATCCCTGCTTTCACCTTCTTAACCTACTAATTTCTACTAGTGATTCGTGTTCAGCTGAGACATCAGCTCCTTTAGGATGTTTTCCCAGACCAAGGATGGAACAGGTGTTCCTTTATGCTCCTCCAGCGCCCAAGGTTACCACAAACATAGCCTCAATCTCAGTTAGGTAACAGTCCATTTACTGTTGAGCTCTCCCAAGAGACAAGGAGCAACTCCAAACCAGTGACTCTTTCTCCTACTATATATTACACTCCTGGAACAGAGTCTGGCATAAAGGACCCATTAGGTGTTTAATGAGCAAAAGAATGAAGAAGACCATAAACTCTATGAAAATCCATTTTTGGTTCACTTTTGCACAAGTCCTTGGGACCAAATAATTCCTCAATAATTATGTGATGGTGCTGAACAAAAGAAAGGTCTCATCCTGGAGAGGAGGTGGCCCCTTGCATACCACCAGCTCACAAGCCACTTCTTTAAGACAGGCCTCTTACAAAAGCCCAGGCTGAAAAGTCTTTGGTCCCCTAGCACCGGGCCTGAACTTCCCTCATGGCATTTCTTACACTGTGCTTGTATCACAGTGATCTGTGCTCCTCAAGAGTAGAGAATGAGTCCTTTTTTATCAACATGTCCCACATAGCATATCGCCCAGAGCCTGGCATAGAGTTAGGCCCCACAGGAAGCTCACTGAACAGATATGAATGAGATGAGATGCAGGGACTGCCCTGCATTTGGCAATGGCCAGCAGTAACAGGTCTAAACAGGCTGGGCTCATACTCATCACTCATCCTTCCCACACCCTCAAACAATGCCTGGGAGTAAAATCAACCAGAGCAGGTATAACAGAAACCTTCTGTCTGAAAAATAGGGCTTCTAATTTAAAAAGTGCTTTGTCCTTTTTAAAGAACTTGTCGATTTAATCTTTACTACAAGTCTGGGTACTATAAACCTGGGAGGTAAGAGGACAGGAAATTACTATTCCCACTGTGCAGATGAGAATGGTGATAAAGGCTGAGCAAGTAATAAATGTTAAGCAAGAGCAGGTCCAAGTAGGGAAATCGAAACCCTTTGTCCCTACCAAGACCTTTTTTTTGTCTCAACACAGATTTAATATATTCATCATATTTTCAGCACTGTCCTGTGGAGAGCCAGGGGGCTTGGAGACTACGTGCTTCTGGAACTGTCCCCTCTGTGGGCCTCCAGGACCCACAGCATAGTCCAGGTTGACTTTTATTAAAAAAGCAACTTTATTGAGGTATAACTTACATACAACTAAACTCACCCATTTTATGTGCTCGATTCTTCTGGACAAATGTGAACACCCATGCAAACATTATATGATATAATTAAGACAGGTATTAGTTTTCTTTTGGTATTCAGTTTTATGACTCTGAGGCTCACATACCATCACAATCAGGATGCTGAACAGTCTCATCACTCCAAGAAATTCCCTTGTGCTGCTGCTTAGTGGTCAAAAGCTCCCCTTACCCAAGCCTCTGGCATCCAGTGATCTATTTTTGTCCCTACAGTCCACAAACTTGACATTTTAAAAACCCATAATTCAGAAAAGGAGATATATAGACATTACCTAGTTTTCAAGCAGTAATTTACTTTGATTCTTTTTGTTGTTTTTGTTAAGATTTTATTTATTTATTCATGAGAGACACAGAAAGAGAGGCATAGACATAGGCAGAGGGAGAATCAGGCTCCCTGTGGGGAGTCCAATGTGGGACTCGATCCCAGGACCCGGGGATCATGACCTGAGCCAAAGGCAGATGCTCAACCACTGAGCCACCCACGTGCCCCAATTCTCTTGTTTTTAGATTAATTTTATGGCTTCTTCAGAAAATTTGGTAATGATCTATTTATTTTACTTATTAAAGTGAAATCAAGTAAACACTTCTTAATATCACTGAGAAATCAATCATCTTAAAATCAGAAGATTAATCCTGGATATTTTAAAAAATACTTTTGAAAGAAGACATCAACATTTCATAAACAACTGTATTTCTCTAAAACTAAAAGCATATGGGGCGCCTGGTTGTCTCAGGTGGTTAAGCATCTGCCTTTGACTCAGGTCATGATCCCATGGTCCTGGAATGGGGCTAGCCCTGCATCAGGCTCCTTGCTCAGCAGGGAGCCTGCTTCTCCCTCTCCCTGCCACTCTCCCTGCTTATGTTTCTGTCAAATAAATAAATTTAAAAAAAACAAAACCCTACAACTAAAAGCATACCCCTTGGGTATTTTTCTTTAAATATAGAAAAAAGTATTAATATTTCTATCATTAAGTCTGTATACTTTAAGATTGTAAATTACTTTAATCAGAAATGTGAAAGCCTTCTTTTAAACCCAAGTTAAATAAATTGAGTTCAGCCAGGTCACCTTGAGAAATTCAAAATATCAAGGTAGGTAGCTGAGTCACTATCTCATCCTATTTTTTGGACAAAAAAGATGAAATTTCCTAATTTTTTCAATTCCCAAATGATTATACAACTTAGAATGAAACTAGCCAGAGGTAGAACATTCTATTTCCACTTGCAGAAGAAAGTGGTGTTAAACAAAACTATAATTTCACAATGATTACCAGGAGAGTAACAAGCAGCAGGAATCATGTCTTCTGAGGTCAATTTAAAGAATTTGGGATGTTTCATCTGGGAATAATAAATGGGAGCCCACCACAGACTTCAGAATCAACTCAACCTTGCCATCCACTAGTTCTGGTGATCTTGGGCAAAATCACGTGACCTCTCTGATCCTGTTTCCTCACTGTAAAGTGAGATTATATACGTAACTCTAAGCACTATAGTGAGGGCTAAATGAGATAATGTACACGATAACTGTGTAAAGAAGATAGCTGATGGCAGAAAATGTGTGAGTAGGTAGGTGAAACTGATTATGGCAGGTGTTATGCTAAAAACTCTTCCATCAAGAGGTAAAGATGGGACATTGGCATTTAGAATATTGGCAAGAAATGAAGCTGGAAAGCATAGATGGCCTATTGTGACTAAAAGTATTTTTAAAAATAGGTTACGTGACTATAGGCCTAAATGCTATGCAATCAGCAACGAGAATCCTTATTTTGTACAGAACTCACTTTCTAACATACTATTAAATTCAGATTATCCTTTCATTGGTTTTAAACAAATTATGGTGACTCAAGTTGCTTTTAATAAAAGAAAAAACTGTATCTATTTTTGTAAAACAAATAATTTTTATTCAAGCTAAATCCATGGGATTTATAAAAACCAGTGACATCTATTCAAAAGGGCCTCTAATGGCAGAGGCCATTACGTGGCTAATTTTATACTAGCTAATGTGGCAGCCTTTAAGTGCTTACACATACAAACACACCAGTCCCTCTCCATGGGTAGTAGCCATTTAAGCTCCTAAGTAAGAAAGCCAGTTCCACTTACTTGACTACCTGGGGGCAGAGCAGGCGGCTGGCTGAGGAAGGCTTTTATGGGCTGATTCATTCACTCACACACACCCTGAGTGAGTGCCTCCGTGTGGGGTGGGGGGACTGGATTCTCACTGCCAAGATGGTACCAACGTTAACTCTCCATTAAAAAAAAAAACATTTTTTTTGTAATATCCTTTTCTACATTGTGCCTGTTGAAATCTGTCATCGTTCTAGCACATGCTTAAACGCCTCCTTCACAGTCACTCATGATCCTCTATCTTCTCAAATTGCAACCCGAGTCTGAATTAACCAATTCCTTTTTGGTGCTTATAATGTCCTTTGATCAGACTGCAGCGTTTACACCTGTCATATTAGGGGCATCTATCTACACTACCACAGAAATTATGTACTCTAGTCATCTAAAAACACCCAATAATACAACGTGAGAGAAATGCTAGGATCAACTAGGTGTTGAAAATAACCAGATGAACAACAAAACAGGCTCTGGGTAAAAGTTCATGGCTTAGTGGGGAAGGAGGCAGACAATGTAGACATTTCAGCAGGCAGAGACTGTGTAATATAATAGTGACAAGTCCAAAGTAGGCTAATAGTATGGAAAGGAGAGAGATCGGGAATGGCTTCCGAGAGAGGGATACCTTAAGGGCATCTTGTAGAATGAACAAGTTCACACCAGGCAGAACAAAAATCATGTTCAGTTAAGAAGGAATGAAACTGGCATAAAGTTTCAGTCGTGCCAAATGAAAAAGTTCTAGAGAACTGCTGTGCTTATAGTTACCAGTACTGTACACTTAAAAATATGTTAAGAGAATAGGGCTCATGTTATGTGCTAATTTTTACCATGATTTAAAAGGGGTGGTGGTCGTATGTGTCTGGTTGGCTCAGCAGGTTAGAGAAGCATCCAATTCTTGGTTTTGTCTCAGGTCATGGTCTCAGGGTTGTGGGATGGAGCCCTGAGTAGGGCTCTGCACTTTGTGCAGAGTCTGCTTGAGATCTGCTCTCTTTCTCTGCCCCCACCCCTGCTTGTGCTTTCAATCTCTCTAAAATAAATAAATAAAAATTTAAAAAAAGGGCTTGAAATAGCATAGCATGTCTGGGAACTTTGTAAGGAGAACACTACTACTAGAATTGACAGGGGAAAATAAGGAGAGATAGAAGTTGGAGGACAGATCAGGAATCAGATCAGAATGGGCCTTATGATCTATGTTTGGGCTTTTAACTTTCTAGGTGATGAGGAAGTATACAGAAAAATAGTATCAGATCTGCATTTCAGAGCAATTCAGGTGGCAGCATGGAGACAGGTGGACCACCATGGGTGGGCACAGGAGCTGACAAACAGATGCAGTCTAGCTGGGACTAAGAAGGTCTCAGGGCCTGTGTCAGGTAAACGGTATCAGAGCAGATCATCTTCTCAACAATGCTGTCTGGAGTGACCTGGTAAATCCATTTGTTTACTTTCCTACCAACATATAAGTTGCAAATTAGGGGTTCTATCTTGTTCACAGCCATATTTCCAGTCCTACAACAGGCCCTTGAATCTAGTAAGATGGTCAGCAAATCCCTGGTAAATCAATGAATAAATCTCTCGGAGGGCAGGAACCCTGACCAACATATGGATCCCTCAACACTTTCAGGAGAATGTTGTATATAAAGATAGATTGCTCAAAAATATATGCTGATATATTTTTTTTAAAGGCACGTGTCCGGGGATCCCTGGGTGGCTCAGCAGTCTGGCACCTGCCTTTGGTCCAGGGCGTGATCTTGGAGTCCCGGGAGGGAGCCTGCTTCTCCCTCTGCCTGTGTCTCTGCCTCTCTCTCTCTCTGTCTATCATGAATGAATAAATAAAATCTTTAAAAAAATAAAAAAATAAAGGCACGTGTCCTGGATTTTTCCAAATAATGACATCAAATTTTCTTGGTGAAAAGTCCAAAGACAGAATTCTTCCAACTGTCAGTCTGTACACCCTACCTGGGCATTCAGTGATCCAGCTGGGCCCTCTCAGCTTCAGAAATCACTGCTGGCAACAGCATCAACAATCAGAGCTCAGCTGTCGGTCAGCTCTGTTAACAATGGTCAGGACAGGGCAGCCCCAGTGGCGCAGCGGTTTAGCGCCGCCTGCAGCCCGGGGCGTGATCCTGGAGACCCTGGATCAAGTCCCATGTCAGGCTCTCTGTATAATGCCTGCTTCTCCCTCTGCCTGTGTCTCTGCCTCTCTGTCTGTCTCTATGAATAAATAAATAAATAATATTAAAAAAAAAAAAAAAAAAAACAATGGTCAGGACAGCCAATGACACAGTATGGCACTCCTATATCTGTATGACAGTATTAACACACATCACAAGGGGAGCACATCATTTCCACGGGCTGCTGCCAGAGGCTAGTTAGCAAGCTAATGACCCCTCCATCCCTCATCTGTTACTAGCTCATGTAACCCAGGAACTTGATGGGGGACAGAGGGCAGGATTTCCTCCTTCAGAGGAAAGATAAAGGGATTTAATTTCTCTGTTATGTCAAGAAACGATAAAAGAGCAATTTTATAACTCTTCTGAAGTGGAACACTCCTGGCTCAAACAACTGGTTCCCATGGTCTCCAACTGCCAGAGTTTTAAGTCAGCTGCCTACTTACAGGGATTCTTCCAACAGTATATTGTTTGTAGAAAAGTGTTCCATACCTCTGAGACATAAGCCCTTGGTGATGTCTCCATTGATGTCAATCAAGAATCTTTACTGGGGAAATCTACATTATATTCAGTACATAGGAGCATAAACACAAGCCTGAGTTCAAATCCTGACTCTGCCACTTATCAGCTGTGTGACCTTACATAAATGACTTAACCTTCCTGAGTCCCAATGTTCTCATTTGTAAATAGGAAATCATCCTCCCTTGCCTTGAAGGATTCCAGGGAGATTAAATGAGGGAACCCAAGTAGCATGGTAAATATAATGCCTGCTACTCCATAGGCATTTACTGGATGTGTTTGTTCCTTCTCTCAGCCCAGGTGTGAGTGGTAGGTTAGTGAACAGCCACCTTTGAAGGAGCAGGCCTCATAGTAGTCTCACACACAGGGAGAAAAAAGCAGCTCATGGAACACAAAGTATGGAAAGTGACAGCTTGCAGCTTTTGCCTTTTCGACACTTGAGAAAGTTACAAAATGTGAGTGACAGAGGCTGTCCCAAGAACATAAAGGAAGCTAATCTATTTGCAAAGGGAGGAAATAGCACAGGATGAAGATTGTAAGTTGTTTGAAGCTTCTTCCCTAATTACCACTCATAATGAAAATTTAATTGCCAAGTTAAAAGCAAATTTCACTTTTTCTGTCAGAGAATCTCTGCAGAAACTGGCACGTTTTGTTTGAACAGGAAATCAAAGTTACTTTAATGCTTAAATGAGATCTAAGGAGCTGCAGATGTTTCCCTGGAAATAACAAGCTTCAACACTCTGTCCTACTGGGTTATACCAACTTATGGTTACAGGGAGAAAGAAGAAAAAAAGTGTTTTGAGCTGAGTAACTCATAGAGGAGGAGGTTATTCAAATGCCAAGGACCCCACTGCGTGGCACTCTCAGAGCAAGGCAGGGAGACAGTGGTATAGAGAGAGGGTCTTTGGCATCAAGAAACTTACAACTGAGGAGAGTGAACCAGGAAACACAGTGAGGTCAGGAAACTGAAACAAAAAAGTGAAAGTAACCCTCCTGAAGGTGCTTTCACACATCCTTGTCTTAATTTTGATCCACATGGGTGTTAGCCAAAAGACTGCTCACCTGTAAGGTGCTGGTGAGGAAGTTATCCTGGGAGACAATGTCCACAAAGAAGTCGGCAGGGATCTCGCCAAGCTGGTGGTACAGGATGGAGATGAGGTTGATGTAGAGGGTGTGGTGCTTCATCATGGCTTCTTCTGACCGGCACAGGAGATTCAGGAGACGCTTCCAGTGCTCAAATGCCTCATACACATTCCCCAGGAGGAAGCACACAAAGGCAAACTGGAGTTCACCTGAAAGGTGCAGAGACGAGAATGATCATGAGAGAGCACAGTGCCAGCTGACTCTACAAGACCACCGATTCTACTGGACCTCAGTAATGGGTGGTGGCCTTTTATCCTGACACTCCTGCAGAACACCCCCTGCTAGGTGGGGTTTTCCATTGAGCACAAGCTCAGTAAAATTTTGTTGAACAGCTATAAACTCAAGCCACAAAAAACTAAACTGTGGTTTTATAAAATCAGACTGCAAAAGAAGAGATATACCTAGTATTTGCCTGGCACTTCAAAAGTTTAAAAAATGTGTCCATGGATATTATGCCAGGTGGATCCTAAACTTGGCTGCCTATCAGAATTACTAGGAGAGCTTGTTAAAGATAAAGCTGCCCAAGCCTCACCCACAGAGGTCCTGGTTGAGGACAGATGATGGAGCCTCTTAGTATCTGTAGCTCTAAAAAGCTTCCTGGGTGATTCTGATCCAGATGGTCTCTGTTCCAGGGCCAGGGAAATGCTGCACTACACCATGTAATCCTTAGCCCAAATCCACAAGGTGTTCAGGAAAGGTATTTTTCTCATTTTACAGATGAGGTCAAGGATCTTACCCAAGGTCACACATCTAATGCTTGGTAATAAGAACAATGGAAAGATAAAACAGAATTCCTATTGGGCAAGAAAAGAGCCTCCCAGAAGAGGAAAATTTGAGTACTTGTTCCAGGCTTAGCCGGCCAGCCAAAATCATTTGCATTTGTTTAACCACAGGGCTCTGTGATTTAACCTCTATGAATAGCTTGGTGGCTAATAGCATGACCTCTGAAACCAAACTACCTGAGTTCAAATATCGGCTCTACTCTTCAGAGATGTATGACCTTGGGCAAGTTATGCAATCTGTTTATACCTCTATTTTCTTATTTGAGGCCCATGGATAAGATTAAATGAATCAATATATTTCACATAAAGTATTTAGAATAATGCCTGGCACAAAGAAACATTCATTACTTATTATTATTCCCACATTTCCACCAGATGCCTGTCTGAAACAGAGACCCAATGATCCAGAAGCCACTGTCCTTGGGAAAGCAACTGGGTCTCTGGTTGCCAAGATACACTATTGTGGATCAGAGACATTCTCCCCGGCTTCAAATTTAAGGAGGGCTTCTGTATCATACCTATACATGGGCCATAAGGAGAACAGATGCACTCAACACTAAGTGCTCTTTAAATGCATGGTGTTTGATCTCTGTCACCTTCAGAGACATGAACAACTAGTTCTCTATTCCTAGGCTTGTGCAACTAAGTTTGTCTAGCTGCCTGATCCAGATATACTGGATGTTTGACGTTTGACTGACATTTTCAAGATATTGTCAAATTTTCTTTGTATGATAGAGGTTAATGATTTGCTTCTACTGTGGGCTTTACTTTACCTGGTTAGTTTGTGAGAATATGAGCTTAGTCTCTGAATTTAGGGCATTTACTTAAATTCATGCATTTCTGGCCCACTCTAAAATTAAGTTAGGAGATCAGAAATAATTTCAAAGAGCTGTCAGGAAGATACAAAGTTATCCCTGCAACAGACCTTTCACCAGATTACTTTGAAGAACTAAAATGTTTAAGAATTAGAAAACAGGATTTCTATTCATTTTTAAGTCAGAATTTCAAGTGTTACTTATTAAATGATAATACAGTATAATGCATGAAGATGCACCCATTAAAATGTGCCCTTTTATCAGAGTCAATGATATAAAGGGCCCTATATTCAAATTTCTCACTGATCTTTCAACAGAAAAATATGCAAATACCTGGAAAATTTGTGTAAGAAAAAATATAAATAGCTGTTAAAGATGTAATGAATATTTGCTGTCACTAGTAATCAAAGAAATATACACTGAAATATCATTCTCCAACTATCCGGTTGGAAGAAGCCTTTGCTAAATTGCCATTTCAGAGGTGATGGGCTACCGCCTCACCCTGGCAACACACATGCACTGATTCAACAATTTCAACTCTTAATGTATGTATAAGTACATACAAGGATGTTCATTAGATGACACAACAGGGAAAATAGGGACATCTTAAAGGTCCATCAACAGGGGACTAAAGGGAAACACATAGAAATACAGAGAAGAAACCACAATGAAGCATTGCACATGGATACAAAATGAAAAATAAATACAGCCAAATGTAAAAAATGGTTATTTCTAGGTGGTGGGAATTGGGAGTGAATTTTTGTTTTATTTCTATGATGACCATATATTATTTTTGAAACAAGGGAGACAAGTAACAATAAAAACAGTAATAATTTTTTAAAATAAATCACTATCCTGGTCTAAGCCAGAGACCAACACTTTGAATCAGGAGCAAACTGAGGAGGCAGATGGGAGGTTGGGAAGCCCTGGGCTCTGGTCTCACTTTGACCACATAGTTGACCATATCCTTTCCCTCTGTGAAACTCAATCTGTAAAATGGGCTGGGCCATATCATGGTTGCCAACAGGATGGGCTGCATCAGGTTCACCTATGGTGCTCTTATTATTTAGAGAGACAGATACTGCTGGGGCCCCACTCCAGATCTCTTGAATTAATCTCCAGTAGGACTGGGCATGATTGCTTCTTAGCCAAATTTAGGAAACACTGGACTAGATTCCCTAAGGTGTACTCTCTACTATACACCCATCCCTTGGCCCACTCCCAAAGAATCTCGTTCCTCCTCACCAAGCACATCCTGGGGGCTGCTGGGGAACTGCTTGCTAAGCATAGTTTCCAGGGCGTAGCTTAGGTCCATGCTGTGCCTGGTTATCTCTGCTGGTGTGGCACCTGCCGGGAACATCTGTGTGGGCAGCTCTGAGAAGCGGATCTCTGTCCCAGCTCTGGGCTTCATCTCTGGCAGCCGGGCTAGGCCCTCCTGGTAGCTTTTGCACTCAGTGCCACAGCGAGGTAGATTCTGCTCCACCCGGTCCTTGGTGTGCTTCATGGAGAGCACAGGAAGCACCTCTGAGAAGGCACAGATCTGGCGGCTCTCAGGCTGCAGCTTCTCCATTGTGGCCTCACTGATAAAGCTGGTGAGTGAGATCCACTTTTTGAGTGTGGCATATGGGTAAGGTCCCAGGAACTGGTCCAGCTCCTGGAGGTTGGCCCTCATGGCCTCCACCTCAGCCTCTGGGGCTGGGGACAGGTCCACCTCTTCTCGGACTGCATTCCAGCGCAGGACTATCAGCCCCCGCTGCTGTAGACTAAGGAAGAAGCCCATACGAGGCCCCACCTCCCTGGGATTTGCCTTGTCCACAGAACTATAGTGGAGGAAGTGGATGCCTGGTGGGATCATCTTCACGCCCCGGAACTTGGGCCCCACCTCCCATGAGTTGTAGTCAATGCCAAACTCTGTCCCCTTGGGCATATTCAGGATGACCACAGTGGCCCCTTCAAAGAAGAGGCGCTTGGCAAGCTCAGGATCCATCTGCATGGCAGCCATGGGACCAGTGCTTGGTGACCAAAAAGAGAACCCCTCCTGTCTTTCAAAACAACTGAAAAAGAAAGAAATCAGAGTTAATTGGAATTTCAGGAAAGATGCTTCATTTGCTGAGGATTCTACATGTGCCAGATTGAATCAGATCCTTGACATAATTATCTCCCTTAATCCTCACAATACTGTATCGATTTTACTAATGAGGAAAATAAGACTCAGAGAAGATTTTGTGTTCTGGTTTACCAAGAAAGAACACTCATTGCACAGTTGGAAAGACATCGAGGAGAAGTGACAGGCTCAAAGTCACACAAGGTCACACAAATTAGAACCTGGGTACCCTGTCCTCCAGGTCAGTGTTCTTCACACTGTCCACTCAGGATCTGCTCTCAGATCTCTCTCTTACAACAGAGGAGGAAAGTGGGGAAAGCCTGGGTGGGCTAGTCAAAACTACAACTGTGCCTAGGCTGTCTCACACTATAACTGTCTAAACCGTATCACTGAAGAGTCCCAAGGAGTTGAGAAGGATGATTAAATTCAGCATATACCCAGTTTCCCAAAAGCCTCCAGACATGGACAGAAGGTGGAAAGTGGGTGCTCAGCATCTAAAATTTACAAAATGTCTGGGAAGTGGTGAACTTTTCAACCACAAACCTCTTCTCCTTTTACACATAAAAAGGAAACCCAGGGAGTGAAACAATTTCCCAAAAGGCCCAAAGTCATGGCAACTCTGGACTCCTTGCCCAGAATGGATTCAGGTGGCATGGCTGGCCTAGGATCAGTATTTAGAAGAGAAAGAGCAAGAACACTTATTTTACCCATCTCTGAACTATCCACAGGGACACACTGATAAAACGTGTAGGCAGGCAGACACTGCCTAGGTGGTATTTATAGGATGGTTCCAACACGAACTAATTTAATCCAAACAATTATCTAACCTTCTGGTCCCAAGACGCTTACCTATTCAATTCAACAAATAATCCCTGTGGAGGGTCTGGCACACCCGAGCTGTGCCAGATCTCTGCCTGAAACAACGATCTGTGAAACCTCCACGGAGTAGGACAGTCACTGCTGCCTCTAGGCACTTCCAACCCAGCCGGAGGTACAAAGAAGACCCCCAAATTTCACAAACAGAAGAACCAGCTACTGTTTAATTTTTCTTACTCTTTTTATGTTAAGCAAGCAAAACAAAACAGTGACGAAAGGAAGACCAGCCTGTTTCCAAAAATGTTAAGGGTGTATTTTATCATCTTAACGCCAAACAACAAATGACTCTCACTCTAAATAAATCAGTTGTTTTATTTTTCCCCTCAGACTGCAAGTCAAAACTCATTAATGGGTTAAGAAATCAATTTAGAGAGTCTCAACCAGCATTAATTTTTTAATGAAAAGAATTTTTTAAAATTTTTTAAAATTTGTATTTATTTATGATAGTCACAGAGAGAGAAAGAGAGAGAGGCAGAGACATAGGGAGAGGGAGAAGCAGGCTCCATGCACTGGGAGCCTGATGTGGGATTCGATCTCGGGTCTCCAGGATCGCGCCCTGGGCCAAACGCAGGTGCCAAACCGCTGCGCCACCCAGGGATCCCTGAAAAGAATTTTTTAAAAAGCGCATGATGAATAATAAAGGTAACTGTCTTCTGAAGTTTTGTGGGTTCGTATGGATACTTGGTTATGAGATAAAATGTATTTGTTACCGTAGGCTGCAGTCAAAAAAAGCCTGAAAGCCACTGCTCTAAATAATTTGCATCATCATCTTCTTATTCCCAACCCTGAATTCAGAAGGCACTTAATAAATACTTGCTAAAGGAAGAACTGTTGCATTTAGAATAACTGTTCATCAACTGGTCATTTTCCCTTGTGGGATCTGTGTGTTCCCTCCTTGATAATGACATTCCTTTACTTCAATCCCACCAGCCACAATTCTCTTCATTGTGTCTTCAACAGCTGGCACAGGGCCTGGCACAGAGAAAAATGCCCTGTAATGCAAAAAGTCACATCCATCTGCTTCTTGCCACCACCCCCTTACTCCAAGTCACCTATCCCTCACCCAAAGTGTCACCCCTCCAATCTGCTCCCCATCCAACAGCCAGAGTGAATGAACTTTTCAAAGTGCCAACCTAGGCACGTCACCCCCCACACTTAATGCCATGTGAACGGCTTCTCTTCTGGCTCCTGAAAAACCAGAATTCTTACCACGACCTAAAGACCTGCACGGCCAAGGCTGCCTGGCCCCTCCCAACTTCTTCCGAGGTTTCTTACCTTGCGCACCCCCACCCCCACCACCACCCCACCCCCGGGGAGCTCGCTGTTCCAGCCACACTGGCCTCTTTCAAACCCTCAAGCAGGAGGCTCCCTGAATAGAAAACCCTTCCCTCCCCTCGTCCTCAGATCATTTTTCTAACCTTAGCTCCACAGTCACTTCCTCAGCAAAGCCTGCCCGACCCGGGGTTAGGTCAGGTATCCTGGGAGGCACTCTCCGGGCACCTGGTACCTTTCCGTTTCAGGCACCAGGCTGCAATTTTGCATACGTTTAATAGAGGGCTGTCACCTCCGAGGGAGTTGGGTCTTTCTGCGGCGCTAGCACATACTAGATGCTTGACGAGTATTTATTCAATAAAAACGTGATATCCGCTTTGTGGATGAGACAAAGGGGGTCGGTTCCGGCAAAACATGTTACCCGAAATTATAGTCGGACAAAACCATATAGGGCGCCGCCAAGGAGTCTCCGGGCCCGCAAGTTCTCAAGTGAGGAAAAAACGCTGGGTTACCCCGGGTGCCCCACGAAGTACTGGCGACGGGGTCTCTGGTGACGGTTTCTCAGGGGTAAAGGCCTGCGGAGCCACCGGGGTCCCACCACCGGCCCACAGGGCGGGGCGCGGGCGTCCGGGCGAGGCGCCCCACTTCAGGGCACTCCATGATCCCGAGCGGGAAAAGGGTGGCTTGGCCTGGCCACACAGACGACGAAAACATGGACGGTCAAACAGGCCCGGAGGCCGCACTCACCAGCTTCGGGCTCTTCCCGGCTCTCCCGCGCCGCGGCTACGCACCGGAAGTCCTCGTGCTTTGGCTCGGAAAGGGGCGACCGGGAAAGCGGCCCGGCGGAACTCTCGGTCTCGGGAGGAACGGTCCGCGCCTGGAAGTCCCCGCCCCCCCCCCCCCCCCATGTTGCCTTTTGCTACTTTTTAAGTTACACGTGTGAACTCCTGAACCATGGATAACAACTTTCACCCAACTGGGCATATCCTGCTCCAGAAACACATCCACCAGCCCTGCTCCTTTGGTCTCCATCAGTCGCGGTCCCTGAAGCCGGGGTCAAGATCATGGCTGCCTGGTAGCCACAGTCAAGATGCTCAATCATGGTCCAGGTCCGCCAGTTTCTACCTGAGTGTCACTACTGGCCCCGTATCACCCAGTTGCAGCTTCCAAACCACACTCAGTCCGAGAGAAGATTGTCAGAAACCCAGTATGCGGGGCAGAGAAGAAGTAGTCTTCAGCAACGGTGGCCACCATGTGGGTCCCCCACCCCCCCCAACCATAATCATCCAGGGTCCTCAGGCCGTGGCTGGAGGGAGAGAACATGCCTGTCTTATTCTCCGTTGTTTCCCTGGCACCTAGCAGGAAACCAGACACAAAGGATCAGCTGGATGTGCACATACATCACAAGTTTAATTAACAATATTTAATAAACGGCTGCTATTTGGGGTCCTTGCTCTGTGCTTGTGGCTGTACCAGTCAGGGCTCAAGCAAAGAAGCAGAAACAATAAGGAAATATATATTGAGAGTTTTATTCCAAAGAATTGGCTTATATGATTGTGAGGACTGGATAGGTAAGTCCAAAATCCATAGGGCAGGCCATTCATATGTAACTTCTAAGATTCACACTAACCCTAGTAAATAGGGATTAGTATTCCCAATTTATAGAAGAGAAAACTGAAGCTCAGAGAGGTTACACAGCTGGAGAGTGGCAGAGCTAGGATGCAAACCAAGGTCTGACTGGCTCTTCTTGGCTCCGTGCTCCTGCTTCTTAGCTTGTCTGTCACACTTCCTCAGTGACAGCCAGACACACCAATGTGCCTCAGTCAGAACTTACCTCTTAGTAGGTTGCAGAATAGACTGGGGCCTGCAGTCATGGTTAATCACAATAAGCTGCTGCAGAATTAACCGGAGATGGCCTCCATCCGTCACAGTCATGCATGTCAATCTCAGTCTGTCATGTCAGTTCCATTTCTTGTCCAAAAAGCTCAGATCCCTCCCCCACCCTCTTTATTATCAGTGTTGGGCACTGAGCTCTGTGGTCTGGTCTCAGAGCTCCCCGTTCTAGCTGGGCTCACCATCTTCTCAGAGACTCCAAAGGCACTGAATTATGGGCATGGAAGCTATAGATGATCCTGGAATCTCACTTTATGGGTCACATGTCCACCCAGATCAGGTTTTTCAACTCTGGTACTACTGACAAATCAGACCAGATTCGTTGTGGGAGCTATCCTGTGATTGTAGGATGTTTAGCAGCCTCTCCCCACTAAATGCCAGTGGTGCCCCTCAGTTGTGACAACCAAAAATGTCTTTAGACATTGCTAACTGTTCCCTGGGTGGGGGGAGGGCAAAATCATCCTCCTTCCCCATTTGAGAACCACTGATCTAGATAAATCAACACCAGATCATTCCCAAGCAACACAGAGGCTGACTCTGTATTTCTGGGAAGTAGATATACAGACCCAGGGTGAGTGGGGACCAATATTTGCAAACTGTATCCTATACCAGAACTCCATGGGTGACAGATAGCTAAAAGAAACATAGAGGAAAAATTTCAGGGATGGATTCACAAAGCTCCTGAAAGCAACTGTCTCTGACAATGGATGGGAGTCTGGAGAGGTTTGAAGGATTGCTCTTACTGTACAGCATTTTGTGTCATTTAGTGAATCACCTTTAAAAAGAAAAAAAATAGCATCTAGTATTCAAAATTACTAGGAAACATTCAGAATTTAAGTTTTTTTTAAAAAAAAGATTTTATTATTTATTCATGAGAGACAGAGAGAGAGAGAGGGGGGGGGGGGCAGAGTCACAGGCAGAGGAAGAAGCAGGTTCCATGCAGGGAGCCTGACATGGGACTCGATCCTGGGTATCCAGGATTAGGCCCTGGGCTGAAGGCGGCACTAAACCACTGAGCCACCCGAGCTGCCCCAGAACTTAAGTTTTAAATAGTATTTAGAATGATATGGACCAGGTAACGTAAGCTCTTAAGAGATACATACACCTGGAAAAAGAGTGGAATAAAATGCACCCAATTATTTGCAGTGGTTCTCACTTGTGAGGTTTTGGGCAAGACAGAAAGGTGGCCTGGGTGAGTCACTTAGTAGAATAAAAAGGAAAGTGTGGTACATGCCACTCAAGTAGCCCAAGGAGTGAGTTTAAGTTTTACATGAATTGTGGGTTTTCAATTTTATATTTTTGCATTTATTTTTATGAACACCTCCTTTCTTTGGCATGTGACACTAGTTTTTGACTTATAGAATATCGTATTATATATATATGTATTTTTTTTTACAGAGTCTGTTTAGACATAAGTCAATAATGAGACGGGTGGCATGGACAAGGATATGGCAACATATGTGGCAGTGGGCAAAGGCTGAAGCTGGATTGCTGTATACTTTATCCACCAGGCTCCCATGGAGAGGATTGTAGGAAGAGACCCCAATATAAGTGCTCTTCTCTTAGAAAGAGGAGGCTATTTCTCCATGCACCAAGCCCCTCTGTATCCTGGGGCCCACATGCTTACTGTTCCTTCTACCTAGAACATTCTTGCTCAAGGTCCTCACCTTACTGTATCTTTTTCACTCAGCTCCTCCTCAGGGAGACCATAACTCCCCACCCTACTTAAAATGATCTTCTTCAGCGACCATCTCCTTCCTCTGTGCATTTCCTTCCTGGTGTTGATCACTCTGGAATTGTCTCTGATTGCTTGCCTGGTGTATTATCTGTTTCCTGCACTCTACCAGCCTGAGAGTTCCTGGAGGGCAGGAGCTTTGTCTTACTTGATGCTGTGCCTGCAGAGCCTAACCCAAGCCATGGACCACACTGGAAACTGCAAATATGTGTTGAATGAAAGTGTTCAAGTTTGGGATTTCTCCACACCAGTTTTAGCCCTTCCCACAATGCCAACTTTTACTGGTAGCTAAGGTCAGAGAGAGAGAGAAAGAGAGGGATATGCCAAGGCAGTTTGTGGTTCAGCATCAAACACATTTATTTCACTTTTATTGAGTATACAAGAACAGAGAACACACGCATACAGCACAGAGCACTGAGGTGGGGGGGGGGGAGCGTGGGGACAAGAGGGGCGGTAGGGGGTGAGTAAAAAGGAACAGGACAGCATCGCAGTTGGTTGGTAAGGTGCTTTTGAAAAAAAAATTATTTAGAGTGATGTTGCTCATGCAATTGCAGGCCAGTCTTGGAATGTGCTTGCAGGATTCAAAAACTGAAACAGGTCCTGGCACTTCCTATACCCTCAGATGGAAAAGATCCCAAGAAAGCAAAACAAGAGAAAATGAAGATCTGTAGGACAGCACACTGGGAAAAGACCCTGGAGAGCATCTGGTTTATCCTGCTCATTCTACAAATGGGGAAACTGAGACCCAAAGAGGGAGAGGGAGGTGGAACTAGTCCAATGTCACATGGTGAATTAGGGGCTGAACCAGGATACCCTCCAGGACATTTTCCACTATGCTACATGGTCTCTTGGGTGGAAAGGCAGCACAGAAAGGATGAGAAATGTGAAAAGGAAAAAAAAAAGAAAAGAAAAGTAGGTTGAAGATAGACAAGACAAACATCTATATTCTCTATGAAGAGGAGGATAGGGAGGAAACAGTGCCCTAGATTTCAGCTTTGCAGCTCCCCTCCTCCCTGGTGGCACTGCCTGCCTTTCCATGGAAGGAAGGTCATGGCATCCATGGGATGGAGATCTCCGCAAACCCTGGCCAGCCCACAAGCTAAACCTGGTCACTTCATCCCTGCCCTGAAGCCACACATGCAGGTGCTGTAAACAGGTGTAGAATCTAGAACAATATTCTCCCTCTGAGGTGTGGCCAGTGTTCTCGGGATGCCTGGTTCCTGCAGAGACAGGGGTGCCTGAGCCAAATTCCGGGTGGCCCAGGAAGGGTGGAACCATCCCAGCTCTTGGCCCAGAAAGAATAGGAGCTCTCAGGTTGAGAGGGGTGGAAAGGAGGTTCTGTGGCTTCTCCAACAAGATTGTAAAAAGAACCTGGTGCATGGCAATAAGCTGTGGCACTCGGGGGGAGTTGGAGCCGGCCACCAGTTTTGCTCAGGGGGCAGGGGTGGTGGTGGTGGATGTGGCTGAAGCTGCCATCTGAGCCCTAAGTACAGGGCTTTCACTACCTGCTCTGTCCCATTTTTGCCCAGAGGCAAACACTGTTCTGGTTTCTTGTCCTGTCTCAGGTCGGCACCAGCTTAGCAAACTAAGCATATATGTCATTGGGGGTAACTGATAAGTAAGCCTGGGCCCTGGGTGTGTGTAGGGGTATCCCTGGGCAATGGCCAATAATTGGAGAGAATGTGGAAATGCTCTCAGAGGGGCAAGCCATGACTGAAGATGTAAGGCTGGCTCAGAGGACTTCCAGGTCCCTCCCCTCCCCCACATTCTCTCCTTCCGTCCAAGAATAGTGCCTGGCACAAGGAGGTACTTAATAAATTGTTGAACGGATTTAATGAGGACTTTAGAGGTGGGACTGGGGATGTACGATGGGGCTGAGAAATTAAAGTGCAGTGGGGACATATTCCCTCCAAAGGGGGCTCATTGAGCACAGGGAAGCAGCTCACGGCCCGGCAAGCCTGGGAAAGCCCCAGTGTTTGATGGGGTATTCTCCAAGGGCTTCTGTGGTCTGAAGGCAATTTCGGGGACTCTGAGGGTACAGGCTCAGAGCTCAGATGCTGGCTAAAGGGGAGGTTTCCAAAGCCAGAGTCTTATACATAGATGGAGCCTCTTGAGCAATACCACCTTTCATCCTCAGCTTGTTCAGGAGCAGGTAAAGCCTTTGGAAATGAAGTTTGACCTATCAGGGCCTGCTCTGTGTTCAGTCTCTTACCACAGCTGCTTTGGCCCAGGAGGAAGAGAATGAATGCGTGAGAGGTAGAGGACAAAAGCGAGCTGGGCTCTCCAGACAGCCAGGGTTAAAGCCACCATCCTCTGCAGTGGCCAGGGGTGTCACATCTCTTTGAAGGGGGAGTCAGCTGTCACATTGTGGTCAGGGAAAAGACATGTGGCCAAAAAAAGAGAAGACTGAAAATCGAAGCAAACCCCCTAGGGAGGTATGGGGGCTGAGCCAGGGGACCCCTGTAGCAGAATCCTGACTCTGGACCCCACACCTGAGCACAGACCAGGCCCTGGTGGCTACTGCCCGAGGGGGGGTGGGGAGGCATCTCGGACTACATCTGTTTCTTCCTTCTTGCCAAGCCCCTGCCCCTCCGTCTGGGGACCCCACCCCTCCCCACCAATCAACCAGTTACAAATACCACACATTGTATTACTACGCTGAACCATCAGCTCCTACCGTGAGCAACCCACAGCCAGAGTCCAGGTCTCCTTGGCTGGGTTGGTTCAGTGAGATCTAAGAACCTTGGGATACACCAATCACAGTCGGATAATTGTAATTTTAAAATGTCAGCTTCATACTTACCAGCACTGTTTATTTTAATATTTGTTTCCTGTTATATGTAATATACATAACTTAAAAGCACATCCATACACATCTCCTACAAGCGGCACCTTCATAATGAGAACCCATAAACATACAATGTCTACTTTCCTTCCTGTGGCTGGGTTGTCTGTTCTTGCTTTCTTTCCTTTTCCTTGTTTCAAACCAGAGTCATCTGCAGCGGCCCTTGGCAGGGCCAGGATACAGAGGGTGGGGGAGGGAGAGGGGAGAGCCGAGACAGAAATGACTACGAGAAGTGAGTCGAGGGGGAGGGGAGTCAGGAGAAAGGAAGGTGGATTTTGCAGCCCAGTGTCAAGACCCAAAAAATAATAATCCAGTGTTCCTCCTCCTTTCCAAGTGCGGGATTTTCTTTCTTTTCTCAGCAAATGGTTGACGGTGCATGTCTTGCTGCTGCGACTTCTCTTGCTTTGCTGCAAAAGTGTTTCCTTTGCATTGGAGTGGGCAGGACAAGCCGTAGGACAAATGGAATGCTCGTGTCTACTTGATGTAACGTGCAGAACCAGGGTCGTATGGAACTCCTACAATCATTGTGGTCTGGCTTGCTTTTGTCGTTCCGCAGGGCTTTGAAAGGGGGAGTGAGAGATTATTGTCATTATATATATATATATTTTTTTTTTTCCTGAAAAATCCCGCCAATTCTTCAATTTGTCTGCAAAGGAAATGTAGGCATTCAGATGTTGGTTGTTGCTGCTGGCCAACTGCATGGCCAGCCCCAGCAGCAGTGCAAGGACGCGGTGTTTCCTGTATATATATCTATATCTATATATATCTATATATATATGCTTTTCCTTTCCCAGTCCCTCTTCGGTGACAGTACATCACAGCTGGGACTTCGGTGTTGAGTCGGAGAATCCAGAATGAAGGCCCCTTCTTAATGGTTCTCTGGCTTGGGTTGGACCAGAAACGCCAGCATCTCTTCACAGAGGTCAGGATTCCTAGAACCAGAGGCATGGAGGGAAGGGGACACAAAGAGGACAAGAAAAATTAATAAAGTTTTGTCACTCATCTTTAAATATGTGGCAAAAGGTTGTATTAGCTACTTTTCCTGTGTGCCCTTTATTATGGCTCAGGAAGACAGAGTGTCTTGTCCAAGGCCACACAGCTTATAAGAGGCAGCTGAGACCTGAAGCCACCTCTGTCTGAACCCAAAGCCCATAGCCATTTGCTCGTTTCCAGGGAGATGGTATCTTTCTCTTCCATCTGGAAATCTGTCCAAGTTTCCTTTAACACCAAGCAGCTCGGATCACATGTGGTTCACCTTCTCTTCCTACCTCCTCTCATTCTAAGAGCTTGGTTGTGATTGCAGACCCTCTGTGATTTTCTTCTTTGATCTTCATGGGTCTGTGTGTCCTGAGGATTAAACTCCAAGGGGCTGTATTTCAATAAAGAAACTGGAGCCTGGATTCCAGCTCAAGTCTGATTCCAAAATTTTGTGGTTAAGGGCAGGGGCTCTGCAATCAGACTGCCTGAGTTTGAATCCCATTCTGTGGCCTACTAGCTCTGCAATCTTGGGGGAGTTTCTTAAATTTGTTAGGCCTCACATCCTCCCCTGTAAGAATGGGTGCTTCCTAATGCAGTTGCAGGAAGTGTTTGAAACCAGGGTTAGCAAACAGGAAGTGCTGAACAAATACCAACTGTTACTATTATTATTACTACTGCTATTGTTAACTTAGCTATTTAGATCTCCTTGAGGGCAATGGCTGCTTTTACTTATTTTTGTCTTTCCAGTGGTCAGCACTGTGCATGGTATATAGTAACTACCTCAAACCATTTAACAGGTGGGCTATCATTCCTGCCCTTTACCACTCACATGGGGTCAAGTGCAAATGGAGTCATATACACAAAATTCTTCTCAGTTTATTTGACAGATGGGAAAAATAGAGATCAGAGGGTTCAATGTCCCAGTGAGTTGATGATCAAAATGAAACTAGAACCCAAGGTTATTGCTTTGAAACAGGTCAGTGTTTTCTCCTACTATTCAAAATCTTGAAGATAGGAAGCTGGGTAGGGGCCGTCCCCTTGCTGGCAGATTTCAGGAGACAGGTCCTGTCTGAATGAGGTGGGCCAGTGGGAGAAGAGGGAGCAGAAACCACACAATTGGCTTGTGTGTTGTCTGTGAGTAGGTGTGCTTTCCACACTCACAGCAAGAACTTTAAAGAGAAAGAACTTATGGAAGGAAGAGTCAGCTGGAGTCTGAACATGTTTCTGGAGGATTCAGGGAGGGAAGAGAAGCTGAAGACCAGCAAGATGGACACCTATGAGAAGGCAGGCCCTTGTGCAGCAGGCTGGTGGCAGAAGCTTATAGTCTGACTTTCTCAGGGTTCTCATGAATGCCTCAACACGGCAAAACCTCCAGGGATAAGGGTGCAGGTTCAGTGCTAAGCACCTTCTGTATGTGAGTGACTGTCCTTGTATTTCACTGCTATGGACTATTTGTGTCCCACCACCAAAATTCATATGTGGAAGCCTTAACTCAATGTGAGGGATTTGGCAGTGGCATATTTGGGAGGTACTTCGGTTACAAGGGGAGGGGGGGCTCATATATAGGATTAGTGCCCTTATAAAAAGAGACAACAGAAATTCTCTCTCTCCTTCTCTCCGCTCTCTTCTCTACAAGAAGACAGCCACCTACAGACCAGGAATGGAATCTGCTAGCACTTTGATCTTGGACTTCCCATCATCGTGAGAAATAAATGTGTGCTGTTTGAGCCACCCCATCTATGGTTTCCTGTCACAGCAGCCCAAACAAAGACAGTCATAGATTTTACTTATTGTAGCAGCTCTAATTTATAGATTAACTTCATTTTGTAGATGAGGAAACTGAGGCCCAGGGAGGTTCCTCTGGGCACTCTGGAGAAAGGAGCTTCTGGCTCCAAAGCCTGGGTGTGTTCTTTCTACTGAATTCTAATTACCTGAGGATTATTATTTTTTTTTTTCCAGTGCAGGCTGCACTTTAGGTCCCATAGCTCTGTGTAAACATGATGTAGGATGTCTTTAAAAGCCTACAGACACTTCAGAAGTGCCAGGAACATCTAAATGATACCATATTATAATTTATTCTTCTCAGTTTATTGTATCAAAGTCCAAATGTGCAGGGTTTTGTTAGCTTCCTTTGAGTTGATAGCAATCATAGTCATCATTAGCTTTTCCAGAGCACTTACTATGTGCCAGGCACTGTGCTAACTACTGTATGTGTGTGATCTCACTAACCCTATGGGATAAGGAGGTTAAGACCATAGTGTGGCTTTGGAGTCTCACGAATGAACTCTGACTCCCTCATCAAGCCGCATAGCTATGAGCAAGTCACCTAACATCTCAGGGCTGAGTTGAATAAGCAGATGACAGTACTCATGTCAGGTGCGTAGCCTGGTGCCTGGAACAGTGTAAAGGTTTCATATATTTCAGCAATTGTTATCACTGTGATTACGGTTGCTGACTGCTAGCCAATGAACAAAGTGCAGAGATAAATAATCTGCTGGGAGTCACCCGGCTAACAACAAGCAGGGCTGAGATTCGAAGCCAGGTTTGCAGGGTTCCAGATCTTTCCTGGGGGTACCAAGATGCATCCACCCATCAAACCAACATCTTTCAAGCTCTTTAAAAAAGAGTTTTCATATTCTGAGAAGCCTTCTCCCCTAGCATGAGTGAGTCTGACTGCATTAGGGGTCAAAGATGATTCCTACTTGGCAGTAACTAGTGGTAAAGCATGTGGGCAGAAAAGGCAAGAGAGAAACATCTGTCTCTCCAGGGTGACATGAACAAGGTGACCTTTACAGAAGAATCTGAGAGGGAGACGGAGAGGAGAGACAGAGAGGGAGAGAGAGAAGGAGCGGGGGTGGAGGGAGAGGGAGAGGGAGAGAGAGAATGTGGTATGTGGGAGAATGGAATCAAAAGAACTAAAAGAGGGGTAAGAAGGCCCCCCTTCCATACGAGATCCTCCAAGCAGGCAGATGTGGAAGGCTGTGTGGTGTGTGTATGTGTGTGTGGTGGGGGAATGGCCAGGATGTGGAGACAGGGGCAAGAGTTCTGAGTGGTCAGGGAGAATGGGAAGGGAGGAGCCTGGTGGACTGGCTGGAAATGCCCTGGGAAAGATGGGAAGGAACAAGATAGGGAGAGAAGAAAATATGAGAAACACGTGACAGATACTCCAAGAAAGCAAATAAACAACCAGAAGGCCATGACTGGAAGGGACTTGCCCCATCTTTTGGTTTCGCAAATGAGAAAATGAGTGTCCACGGGGGAACAGCTGGGATTGGAGCCAGGTCCCTGGATTCCCAGCATAGAATTCTGTGCATCAGTGGCTGCATATGGACTCCCTAAGGACCAACATATAAATAAAGACCCCCCAGGTCCAGTCCGGCTGTTCTGAATCAGATTTTTTTAAAAGATTTTATTTATTTATTCATGAGAGAGAGAGAGAGAGACAGACACAGAGACAGAGAGAGACACAGGCAGAGGGAGAAATGGGCTCCATGCAGGGATCCCGGGTCTCCAGGATCAGGCCCTGGGCCGAAGTTGGTGCTAAACCACTGAGCCACCTGGGCTGCCCCTGAATCAGATTTTATAACAACAGTTCTCTATTATCTGTACTCCCCAGGCAATGCTGCCAGTTCAGCACTAGCGTGACGAGTGCCCTGCCTTACCACTCTGAGATCCAGGGGCTGAACGGTAAGAATGATTGGACAACTGAGGAAACAGGAGTGACAATTTGCATGAAAGTCTGAGGAAGGCTGGGAGGTAGGCTCTGCCCATGACCAGCTTATACTTCTAGGGTGGTGCTGTCCAACAGACATAGGAATGGGAGCCCACATACAGAATTTAAATTTTTCTAGACAATATTTGCTAAATTTTCTAGATATCTCTAATTTCCTTAAATCTTCTAGATAGAAAATTTTAATTTCTAAATTAAAATTCTAAATTTTAAATTATCTTAAAAAGAGTAAAAAAGAAAGGGGAAGTTGATTTTAGTAATATATTTTACTTAACCCAATATATCCAAACATTATCACTGGAACATGTAAACAATATAAATATTATTGAGATATCTTGCATGCCCCTTTTCATATTAAGTCTTCAAAATTCTGCATGCATTTTACCCTTAAACCACGTCTGATTTCAGATTAGCCAATTTCAAGTGCTCAATAGCCAATGTGTGTTGTATGATACAAAGAAAACATTTCCATGGCTGCAGAAAGTTCTGTTGGACAGCACAGTCTAGACCAGGGTTTGGCAGCCTTTCAAAGTGCAGGAAGGGCAGCCCGGGTGGCTCAGCGGTTTAGTGCCACCTTCAGCCCGGGGTATGATCCTGGAGGCCTGGGATCGAGTCCCACGTCGGGCTCCCTGCATGGAGCCTGCTTCTCCCTCTGCCTGTGTCTCTGCCTCTCTCTCTCTCTGTCTCTTATGAATAAAAATAAATAAAATCTTTAAAAAAAAAAGTGGCAGGAAAATGGTTCAGTGCTTTTTCTTCTGACAGGAAAGGAGTGGTGATCCACATTCTTGTATCTTTCTAGAAAACACAGTTTCATTCATTAGAGAAGAGGGCAAAAAGGAGATCTACTGCTTGTAGGGGGTCTTTGAGATGAGTTCTTTTTTTTATTGTGGTACAAAGTTCGAAATGTGAAAGAACACAAATCCAAGTAGCTCCACACATTTTTATATATGTACACACCCACATGACCTACCCAGATCAAGATGCTGGTATTTCCAGCACCCCGAAAGGTTCCCTTGTGATTCCTCCCTATCAATATCACATCCTAGAACTGAGCACTGTTCTTTCAGCATCATTGATTAGTTTTGCTTACTTTTGAACTTTCTATGAGTAGAATCATATTATGTACTACTCTGCTCAATGTCTATGAGTTTTGTTTTATAGGTCTGATAAAATTCAGTTAATTTCTAGAGGGACCAGAGGAACCCCTCTCCCAGTTTAGGCTAATAAAAGCCCTATCTGCTATAGCACCGTCTCCTTCCTCTTGTTCAGCAGGGCACTGATGGTCTGTCCATAAGGAAACAGAAAAGTAAGTTTCTGGCCAAGGTAGCCTGAGAAATCAAGAGTTTGCAATCTAGCAAAACAGATGAGATCGGGAACTCTGGTCATCATATTCCCCCTTTGCAACACCCAGTGATCTGTGATGGAGGCAGAGATTCAGGGATAGGGATGTGGTGCTAGGCCTGAGGGACCTTTTTCTGGCTTCAAGATTCTAGGTAATGGCCAGTGAGGCTATGCTTGTCTCCACCTGTCCCACCACAGCACCTGCTATCAACCCTCTCTCCCTGTTCTTATCATTCCTAGATTTACTTTTCTGGGTCTGGAGCCTGAAACCCCCAATAAGCTAAGGAACCAGTTTTCCTCCCCCTCCCACTTCTACTCTGACTTGTTATACTTGGAGGAGCTACTTCTCTCCTTTGGGCCACAAACCAGGAACATGGGAGATTAAAGCTGTGATAGGGACCAAGCCACCTGATGGACTCTCATATGGAAATGACCTTCAGAAGACCTTACCACATTCCCTGCTCCCTCTCATGGCTGCTGAGCCTCAGAGGGCTTACCTGCGGCTTCTTATCCCTATCCTCCGGGGATGGGTCTGTTTCTCTGTATACGACAGCTTTGGTTACCAGCATGTCAGGATGCTGCAGTTTGGCCTCCTTGATGGCCAAAGCCAGGGCCTGGTAGAAAAAAGCAAAAAAGTGAGGAACCACAGGATATGGAATATGGGAGAAACTGTGGAGACCAAAAACCCCTTAGTGTACTGCTGTGGAAACTGAGGCCCAGGGAAGGGCAGCAGTCAAACAGTTAAAGGGAGAGACTAGAGCTCGGGTCCTCTGACTCCTGGTTCCCATTCTATGTCCCTTCCTTTGGGGCTTATTTGGGGCTCCTTGTCTGAACAGGGTCAGCATGAAGTGGCCATCATCTCTGCCCATTGGGCAGCTGCCCATGGGTGACCCAATATGGGAGGGACTGGTGACTGGATAAGGCTACTGGGAACAGTGTTCCCTACCCCCATACCTGGTCTTGATCAACATCTTCATCCCCAGTGATGATGATCCGCTTCTCGATCCTCGTCTCAGAAAACCCCCCTTTCACAGTCTGTAGAGTGAGAGGGCGGCAAGGTCAGCCCTGGGTCCTGCTGGGGTGTGATAGGGCACCCATCCAAAGCACCCCTCAAGGGCGAGGCTGGAACCAGCAGTCACCTTCTCTCCTGGCTCCCTCTTCTGGTTGTGGACCTTTAGACTGCATGTCTTGCCCGCTGTCACCACTCCCCCACCTATCAACTGGCCCCTTCTAGGTCTTCCAAGCCCACCTCAAGTAATGTCTCCCTGATCCTGGTTGGTGACCCTGCCCCCCCTCCTGCCTGGGTACTCCCTGAGCACCAAATTGGTCTCTCTTGCTTGGTGTCTGGGGCTCTCTGCCTTGTGTTGACCTTGTATGTGTGGACCCAGCCTAACTCAGTAGGCTGGAGATCTTGAGGACAGGGGCTATGTTTTGTTCATTTCTGTATCCCTTCTTACCCTTCTCCCCTGTCCAATCTGACCAGGGCAGGTGCTAAATGCAGATTTGTTGAATGAACACATGAATGAAATGTGAATGGTGACAAAGTTCTATCTTAAATGGCTTCAAACAATACTACAAGAGAAAATTGCATTGGTGACACTTAAAACCTCCACTGTTTTCTGCAAGGGCTGGGTTTGGGTGCAAGTTTAGAAGTAGAAGATGGGGAAGGACCTAATTGCTTGGCATACCAAGGAGGGTGGTATGAGGGAAATCCCAGCAGGAGCCGGGAACAGACAGAAAGAAGAGGGCTCCTGGTTGGGAGGGAGAGAGACTCTGGGAAGAGGAGTTTTCTGAGCTGTATGCAGTGGGGTGTGTAACGGAAACCTTCCCACAAAACTCTCAGTGAAGTCAACATTGCTCACAGATGCTTTCGGTGAGAGTGGGTGCTTTCTAGGGAAGGTGCGAGGGTGCTGAATCCTGCATAGGAGGGAGCAGGGCTGGGACAGGGTTTGTGCAGGAGGGCCAGGGCTACCCAGCAGACTTCTTTGGATGGCTCAGCAGAACCTCCACCTCAACCTGCCTCCCTGGCCTCTCTCCTCCAGGCCTCCATCTTTGGCCTGGGCCTCCTCCCGCCTTCCTCTTGGCCATGCAGGCATGGATCTGCTTGTCAGCCTGTCTTCAGCCCCTTGTGCTCCTTGGCTGAGTTGCAGCTGACTGGCAGGGAAAGACTGTCCAATGGCCCTACCTCTTCTGTCCCCCACTGTGATACATACCCCTGGTCTAGTCCCCTCATCCCTGGTCACTCCATGCTTCTCTCTTCTTTCCCCCATCTACCTGCACATCCTGGTGGACTGAATCTCTTCTGCTTTAACCCCTTTGTACTGGGTCACTCCCCAGTTAAAAAACCTTAACAGTGTTCCAATGGCTCTTAGACCTAGACCCCTCATAGTCACATCTGTCCTGGAATTTGTCTCATTTGCCTATAATTTTGCTTCCCCTGCCAAAAGTCCACCCCAATTCCCCACAGCTATGCCCCCTACATGCTATTTCTTTCTGATGGAGACCACTGCTTCTGTTCCCACAAACACGCATCACTTGTGGCCGCCACCAGGATCCCTAGTGCCGAGGTGGGCATAAGGTTGATGCTCACTAACATCCACTCACTGAACAATAAACAAATACGCAGTCTCTGCTCCCGTCTTCTGCATTGCTTAGAATGTCTGCATCTGTCTTCTCCTCCCTCACAAGGCCTACCTGGCTTCCTAAGACCCTGCACAAATCCCACTTTTTCCAGAAGACCCCACCTCACTCTTTAAGGCTTCCTTACATCACCCCCTTCTAAATGCTGCCAGCACTTAAGGTCTATAAGGCGCAAATGCCATGGCTCAGAATCACTTCTGGTGAGGTGGTCTTGCTCCCCCAGCCTGGCTGTCAACATTGAAGGGCAGGGTACGTGCCGAGGACAACCCGTAGTATAGAACAAAGTGCATAGCACTCCAGAAACTAGAACACCACAGGTCTCTGTCCACGTTACAAGGCACAGCAATGGCAATGATGTTCCCCAGCCCCACAGCCAGGCTGGGGGCAGACAGTGCCCTGCTGCTACTCACTTTGGTAACATGGGTGGTGGTGGAGGTGGAGAGGGTTTCCGCGGTGGCGCCGTAGGTGCTGGTGAGGACATCTTTCCCGATGATCTGCAGAATATAACCACCCCCCACCCCAGGTGTCAGGTAAGGACACTGGGCTCTGCAGGTGGGGTTGGGGGGGGGGGTAAACCAAAGGGGCCCCACGAAGGTAGAGTTTGGAAGCCAAGATGCTTCAAATCACTGATTCTAAGAATTTAGGAATAATGGAATCTTCAGAATGCTAGATCCATGAAATTCTCAAACCATTGGAACCTGAGATGCATGAGGCCCAGAATCCTAACAAGACCCCAGAACTTAAGAATCCTGGCATCTGAGAAGAGAGAATGGGGGATTCAGGGTGGAAACAGAGCCCTCCCAAGCCCCCACCCCCTCAGAGCTGGGAACACGTCTCCAGGGCTAGACAATAAGAAGGACAGACTTGGAGAATGCAGGAGATGCAAGAGACCTCACGGTGACAGACTCAGGCTCACGGGAGCCATTGTCAGAGCCATGTCCAGAGTGCAAGCCTCTGGACTTCTAGTCCATTTCTCCTCCTGGATAGTCAGGAGAGAAGATGCAAATGAGTTGTCACATCACAGGCACCACAAGGAGAGGGGCTGCTTCACCCTCACATCACAATGCCCTCTGGTGTGTGTATGTGGGGGGTGGAGGCAACGGATGTGACTTTGGTGGGGAGAAGGGAGCCCTGTGGGCATCTGGAAACGATACAGTTTCCTAGCACTGTACTTAAAAGGGCAGCCCACTGGGCTCTACGCTGCACTTGCTGTGGGCCACCTGTGGACCATATTCTCAGCACAGAGTCCCCTAGCCTGAGCTGGCCCTACCCACTTACCGGAGAAAGAGAACGGATTTCCGTGGCCACCGTCTGTGGGCCTGGGATCATGGCAGCTGCCCCCTTCCCGGACTTGAGACTGTTCTCCTGGGGAAACAATAGTGCTCAGATGGCCAGATCTCATGTGGGTGGGCCCCCAGGATGGCCAGAGCACATGGCCAAGTAGCTCTCATGGCCACAAGGTTGAGGAGTGACATTTGTCATGCACTCATATGCTCACCCACACACCTGCTCTCATACTTTCTCACTTGCTCACACACTTATACACTTGCTCACCTATTCACTCATTCAACATTTAGAGTGCCTGGGGTTAGGGACATTGGTGAACAAGACACAGCATTGCTCTCAGGAAGCAATAACAAAGGGGTGGAGACATCCAGGTTCTTGTCCTGGCGCTGCCATGTTCTAGCCACCTGAGCTGGGGCAGAGCCACTTCTGCTCTATGGGCCTTATGGATTTACCTATAAAATGAGACCCCTGCAATGTTGGTTTGTCAATGGGAACAAATGCCCCACTCAGGCAGGGGATGTTGATTATGGGGGATGGAGGAGAGCTGTGTGTGTGCAGGGGTAGGGGGGCAGATGGGAAATCTTTCTGTATATATCCCCCATATATGGAGCATATGGGGTATCTTCCTCTCAATTGTCCTGTGGAACTTCTAAAAAATAAACTGCTCTAAAAATACTAAGTCTTAAACATTTTTTAAAAAAAGATGCCCTGCTCAACTCCCACAGTGACTCACATTATGAGGTTAGCAGAGGAGAAAGGGCTTTGCAAATGTCAATCTTAGGATAAACATAGGAATATAGGCTGGCTACTAATAACATTGTAATACCTACTGTTTTCGGGGTATTTGTTAAGTGCTTGGTATTTTGCTAAGGATGCACTATTTCATTTAATCCTTGGAACAACCACAGGAAATTGTTTTAATATTCCTATTTCACAGTTGAGAAATGGGAAGGCCAGAGAATGTCAAGTGGTTTATTCAAGTCTGCTGGCAAGTTAGTGACAGAGCCTGGATTTAGACCCATGTTCATCAGACTCCAAGCCCAATGTGTAACACTATGGCAACACTACTTTGCCTTAGGAACTCTTACCCCGGAGCAGCTCTCCTTGTCCTATGGTGGATTCTAGCTGCTAGATGCTCCTGGATTGGCCAGATGTATTGCCCCACATCTGGCAGGGAGCCTGGCAGCCTGCCTCTACCTCCTACTTTCTGCACCATGTTGGGCTCACCCTTGTCTGTCCAAGGGCCCAGAGCTGCATCTATTCTGCAGCCATCTAGCAGGCTGAACCCCGATCCTGGTCTGTGCATGGTACTAGATCTGAAACTCTGGCTGCCAGGGTACAGGTAAGGACAGAAGCATTCTGCCTTTGTCTTGCCTACCCCCCATCCTGCATGGTGCTTGCCTACAACTGAGGCAGTGATCTGTTGCCTGGCATTCCCCAAGGAGCAACTTTCTCAGATGGAGTCCCAGAGTGTAGCCCAGCAGCAGGCCTTATAAAGGGCAGCCTTGCCAAGAGACACAAAAAGATGCTTAACATCACTCATCATCAAGTAAATGCAACTCAAAACCACAATGAGATATCCTCCTACACCTGTCAGAAAGGCCAACATCAAACCAACAAGAAACAAGTGTTGATGAGGATGTGGAGAAAAGGGGCCCCTTGTGTGCTGTTGGTGGGAATGCAAACTGGTGCAGCCACTATGGAAAATAGTATGGAGGCACCTCAAAAAAATTAAAAATAGAAGTACCATATGATCCAGTAGCTCCAGTACTGGGTATGTACCCAAAGAAAACAAAAACATTAAAAAAAACAAAACAAAACAAAACAAAAACATTAATTGAAAAGAGATATGCACTCCTATGTTTATTGCAGCATTATTTATAATAGCCAAATTATGGAAGCAGCCCCAGTGTCCATCAATTGATAAATGGATAAGCAAGATGTGATATTATATATATAATGTTTTTAGTCAGCCATGAAAAGAATGAGATCTTATAATTTGCAACAACATGGATGGACCTAGAAGGTATAACGCTAAGTGAAATAAGTCAGACAAAGACAAATACCATAATACCATATGATTTCACTTATATGTGGAATCTAAAAAACAAAACAAGCCAATGAAAAAAGCATAAACAGATCATAAATACAGAGAACTGGTAGTTGCCAGAGGGGAGAGGGTGGGGGGATGGGCAACCAGGGGTGAAGGGGAGTGGGAGATACAGGCTCCCAGTTACAGAATGAAAAGGTACAGCATAGAGAATATAGTCAGTGGTACTGTAATAGCATTGTATGGTGACAGATGGCTGCTACACTTGTAGTGTACATAGCATAATGTATATAGAGTTGACGAATCACTATGTTGTACACCTGAAACTAATGTCATGTTGTGTGTCAACTACGCTTCAATTAAAAAAAGGGTGGGGATAGCTTTCTGGGCTCAATGCTTCCTTCCTGCTAGCTTAGGAAAGTCACTAGCCCCTCTGAAGCCTACTGCCACTCCAGGCATTTCTCCCCTACAGCCTCTCCTCTCACTACTCCCTCTGTCTCAGACAAAGTCTCACTTCCACCTTCAAACAAAAAATAGAGGCCACTAATGAGGACATAGTTTGTTCAAAACAAGGCGCCATCTGCTCTGCCTGCCTCTCTTTTGTCTCCGGCCAGTCCTCTCTCCACCCTCAAGGAGGTGTGGCTCCCTTCCCTCCCCAGGGCATTGCCACCATCTCCGCTGGGGCCATTCCTTCTGCAGACTGGGGGCTCTCCTCTTCACCACCCTCTCTCTGGGCTGCCTCTGCCATTCAAGGCTTGCTCACAGGGCCACTGGCCCTATCTTTATCTACAGCCAGGATCTTTCTTGAAACCTAGACTTTCAAAACCAATTGTTCCTCAGAACTTTTGCCCTGGAAATGTCCCACAGACACCTTGGGCTCATCGGGTCCAACATGGAATCCACTGCCTCCTCCCCACTCCTGATGCATACCTGCCATTAGAGAGCAATCCCCTCCACTGTTCTCTGTTTACATCAGTGCCTCTCAGACTTGAGGGGCACCATAGACTGCTGGGCCCTGTCCCAGAGCTTCTGATTTGATAGGTCTGAGGTGGGGGATGGGGCAGAGATCTGCTTTTCTAATGGTTTCTAGGACTGCACTTCAAGAATGGCTAGGTGAGGGACACCTGGGTGGCTCAGTGGTTGATTGTTGGCCTTTGGCTCAGGTCGTGATCCTGGGGTCTTGGGATTGAGTCTCTGCATCAGGCTCCCTGCTCTGGGAACCTGCTTCTCTCTTTGCCTATGTCTCTGCCTCTCTCTCTCTCTCCATCTCTCATGAATAAACTTAAAAAATCTTTAAAAAGAAAAAAGAATGGCTAAGTGAGGGCTAGGTCACCAGCCCACCTTTCCTTCTGTTGCCTGAACATTCTGTTCATGACCAAACCCTGCACCTCCCTCCCCCTGCTCAGTATCCACTTCCTTGCACACCGGCCCTGCCTAGCTCCCTGCCTTCTCTTTCTGTCTCTCCCAGTGGTCTGTGGGCTCAGGACACTGTTTCCCTCCTTGCTGGCTTCAGAGCACCTGGCACTGCATATCACACAGTGTTCAACAAGTTATTTGCCGAGGGAAAAGGAAGGAGGGAGGGAGGAGAGGAGGGGATTTTTTCTCTAGTGACATTCCACACAGTTGCTAGAGCAATCTTTCCAAAGCACAGAAGCACATATTTGATGACATCATGCCCCCATTTCAAAAGTTGAAGTGATGCCCCAGGGTCTCGAGGACGAAGTCTGAACCTCCTACATGACATCTGAGGTCCTTCAACCCCGGCCCAGCCTGCCTTTCCAGCCTCTTCTCCCCCTGCTCCTCTTCCGCACTCCTGACATCTTGCCTTACTGACCACCTGCCTTTCCCCAAATGCTACACTCCCTCCCATCCCTGCCTTTGCACCTGCTGTCCTCACTGCCTCAGATGCCTCCCGCTGTGGCTGCACAGTCACTTATCCTTGAAGGATAGCTCAAATGTCATTGCTGGGATAAAGCCTTCTCACTCCTCCTGTCAGGGGTGTCACCCCCATACCTCTCCTCCCTGTGCTCCTCAGAAGGCATTATTACACCATCCTGGGAAGGCAGGGAAAAAGAACATCAATTCACATTGCCAGACCCCTTACTATGTGCCAGGCATGCCTCTGCACAGATTACCTTGGTCTATCCTCGGGTCATCCCTTTGAGGGATGTGCTATTATTGCCCCCATCACCCCAGTTTACAGAAGTAGAAACTGAGAGAGGTAACTTGCCCAGGGGTCATCCCGCTAGCAAGTGGGAGAGCTGGGCCTTGTTCACCACTGTGTGCCCAGGACCTAAATGGTGACACGTGCCCCTGATCATTACTTGAACAGACGATTTCCAGCAGGCAGCATATTTTCTTCAACTCTGTATTCTGTATCAGAAACTAAGAAATGTTTTTGGAAGAAATGAATGGCTAGATGGATGGGTGGGTAAATGAATGATGTAACTGCCTACTCATCATAGTACAGACTTAAACTTAGCCCTCTAAGCATCCTAATGCCAGTGGAGAAGGACTGGGGAGCAGATGGGACTGAGCAACCAGGAAAGAGGGTGCGAGCTGGTAACCGGTTCAGAGTTATTTGTCTTTGTTTACTCAAAACCTACCTGCCAGGTAATCTAAATGCAATTCCCTTTCTATGTGTATATCGGGGGTTTGGCAAGAGAAAGCATTTGAAAACAACTTTCCAAAAAAAAAAAAAATGAAAACAACTTTCCACCGGCTCAAGACAGATCCAGCCCCCCACCCCATCCCCAGAGGCCAGTGTTCTCAGTGGTCAGGATGAGGGTGCAGGGTGGTGGAGGTGCACAGTGAGTCTTCTGGGGTCACAATGCTTGGGTTTAATCTGACTCTACCACTTATTAGGTGTGGGACCTTAGGAAGTCACTTTACCTCCCTGCACTGCAGATTCTTCATCTGTAAAGGGTGCAGAAAAGTCAATCCCCTCCAGTTTTTGTGAGGACTCAGTGAAATCACTCCCATTCATGGTTCTTGGCAGTTTGCATGGCGACACAGACTAGGTGCCCAATGCTATCTGGTCTGTGTCATCATTAAAGGATCTGATATTACTGGACCCTCTTAACCTGTGAGTCCAGGGTACTTGGATGGCTCAGTTGGTTAAGCGTCTGCCTTCGGCTCAGGTCATGATCTCAGAGTCCTGGGATCAAGCCCTGTGTGGGGCTCCCTGCTGAACAGAGTCTGCTTCTCCCTCTCCCTCTGTGCCCCTCTTGTGTATTTTCTCTAATAAATAAAATCGTAAAAAAAAGAACCCCTGAACTAGGCAGAATGGGGATTATTCCCATTTTACAGATGAAGACACCCAAGGCTAAGGACCTTCCTTCACCAGGTCAGACAGCACGTAGATAGTGGAACCAGTCTAGGGAGATGGTCCAAAATCTTGAGCTTCCAATTTAGGTTCACTGCGCGCCATCTACTGACCAAGGCAAGGAAGTGACTCGAGACATGAGAAACTGACAGCTGCCAGGGGCTGTCAGGGAGGACTTTCAGCATAATCGTCATGCATTGCCAATAATCAAATAATCAAATGGTAATCCTCCCTTTATCCCTGCTGTGGCTGACATGGTCTGGATAACTGAGACTCAGTGTGTCCACCTCCCACATTATTTGGAAAACTAGGGTCTGACCAGATGTTCTGTGGTAACGATGGTGCCAGACAGTAAGCCTTTGACTCTCTATCCCATGCCTGATGCAGGGAGGGCAGATAAGGACTTCCCTAGACAGCCGATGATGTGATTTTGTTATCTGGCTGTTTTAGGGCAAGGGGGTTGGTCAGAGAGGGGAGTCTCTTGGGTCCTACTTACCATGGTGGTTGATATGGTCTCCGTGGTGATGGAGGGAGCAGTTGTTATGGATTCCTTTCCCCCTGGGGCAGTCCCATCAACCTGCTGGCCAGAGAAGTCATGAGGAGAGAGTGTATACACACCACATGTGCCTACAGCATCTGTTACTTGGGCAGGTGGCATTCCTGGTTAGAGTGACAGGCTGTGTGAGTGAACATGCACTGGGCGGGGCGGGGGAGGATTGTCCACACACACATTAAATTACAGGGCTTCCTCACAGGTCCCCTGGTTTGTTTGAATCATCTTATTTGACAGAGGACAAATTACCCCAGATAATTTCACATGCCGTATGCAAATCTCAATGCCTGTATTCCTTGACCTAGCAATTCCATGCCAGGAGTTCATCCTTTGGATATAAACTTTGAAAATTTTGCTAAGAAGTATGAACAAATAAATTCACTGAAGCATTGATCATTAACTGCCAAAGAAAAAAAAAAAACAGCCAGAGGTCCACTGATGGGATATTGCAGGCCAGGTCAGGATCCACTCCTAAGTGGGACTATGAAAATAAAGTGGCCCACATAAGGCAACAAGGAGGGACCTCCAGGACAGTCATTAAGGAAAAGGGTCAGGTGTAAAAGAAGATCTCTTTCGTGTAAAATTCTACAATATCTAGAGATGTAAGTGTATATATTGGAACATGCATGCATTTTTTTTTCTGGGAAGAATCACAAGAAAAATTTCAATTTGTTCTGTTTGAATTTCATAACACTATTGTTTTGTTTTGACGTCAATAAGGATTACTGGGCTGTTGACTTTGGGACCTTTTTTAGTTTTTTCTGTATTTCTCTATATTGAAAACAAAACAGAACATGTGTCACTATAAAACAAAATAGGCCACAGAGGAGGCGTGTTGCTTGAGATCACACAGCTCGTCAGAACTCGAGCGTCTTGACTGCTGCACCACTGCCACACAGATACTATGCATGTTACCAAAGGAGGAGAAAAAAATTCTGGAAACAACAGAGTTGCCCACATTGTATTGATTTATGCCTCATTTTAGTCTTGAGATGCAAATTAGCCTCTGTACCCAGCACTGCAGTTCCCCTGCCCAGGAGGAGACCAGAGGGCATCTGTCAGACCTACAATCTCAAGGTTCAAAGTTTAGAAACCAAAAAACCAAGGAGGGGCGCTTGGGTGGCTGAGTTGGTTAAGTGTCTGCCTTTGGCTCAGGTGATGATCTAAGGGGCCTGGGATCAAGCCCCTTGATGAGCAAGGAGCCTGCTTCTCCCTCTCCTTCTGCCCCTTCTTCCACTTAATACTCTTCCTGTCTCTCTCTTTCTCAAATAAATAAATAAAATCTTTTTTAAAAATCACAAGAGGAACCTAGGCAGTGCACTGTGCACCTGTATAGCTGTAGTGTACCTATAAACCTATAGCACACCTGTACACCTGTAGCGTATCTGTGTCTCTTTTGGACAGGTTTGTCCACAGTACCAAGTATGTTTCATCTTGCTAAGACAAATTACTTTTTATCTTTTTCTCAGTTCATTCATTTTGCCCATCTGATATGGAACCCCCATGTGTAAAAAAATGACCCAGTGGGAGTCGTTCTGATTAAAGCTGGATTGGGATCTCTCCCTCTCTCTCCCAAAGCAGCCCTTGGATAACTCAAGAAACCTCTCCAACTTCTTCAAGCAAACTGAAAGCCACCGTCCCAGTCTACTAGCTACTAGTCCTTATAGCACTCCCAGGAGGACAGGGAGACATCATCGTTCCCATTTTAAAGATGGGAAATTGAAGTCATGAGAGGTGTGGTCTTCCCAGGACAGGAACTCATTGTACTGCTCACCTCCAGAGCTCAGGGAGGACAGTGAAGCTCAGAAGAGCATCAAGGTTAACAAGGAGGCTCTGGAGAAGCCAAAGTGGCAAGAGTTGGCCAAAGGCTTGGCCTTGAGGGGACCCCACCCTTGAATGTCCAGTATCTATGCTCAGGGTGCAATGGGAGGCACAGGTTACCTGGGTGGTGTCCATTGTAGTGATTCTGGTCTGCAGTACAGCCTCTGGCTCAATCTTCTTTCTGATGGCCAGGCTGCTGACCGTCATGGTTTCTGTTTTCACAGGCTGTAGGGAGATGAAGGGGAACCGTCCATAACCCAAGCCTCTGCAGGACTCCGGCTCACAGACAACTGTAGTGTATTTCCATCCCTGCAGCTGGCCAAGTCTCTGGAAGGGTATGCAGGTCAGGGCAAAGAGGCATGGCAAGCTGTCAGACAGACAGCCCAAGGGGAGAGCCGGAACTGCCAGCAGTGTCCAGACAGGCCGCTCATGACCCTGCCACCGCATAACCTCATACCAGCTGGAAGGTGTTTTGTAGACTACCATTAAAAGAACATCTACTATTCAATTAACATGCTCTGTTCTGGGCCCCACACTACATTCTGTCCTTATATAGATGTCAGTGAATCCCAAATGACTTCGATGATTATGCTACCACCTCCCAGCTGCTTCCTTTGAACTGTTCTTGAAAGCAGAAGTCACACACCTGGAGGCCTTGAGAGGCCAGGCAGGAGATGCAGAGGGGCGAAGTGGGCTTATTGAGGACTGGTGAATAGGAGAACACATGGGTTCCACTCAGGTTTGGCCAACTGCAGCCATGGCCTCTGAGTGCCTGGATCATCTGATTTTTTTAATGATAAAAAAAAAAAACACCTGTGGATTTTATATTCCACGTCCCGATTCTTTAATCAAGGTCAAAGGAAATATATCTGGTGGCCAGATGTGGCCTGGGGCCACCAGTTTTCAACCTCTACTCTAGAAGTCTTCAGTTAAATGATCAGTTTCTTCCGACTCCTCCACCAAGGCCAGTTCATGTGACTATTAGCATATGTGAACTGAATGAACAAACGAAATAGCTTGCCATCTGGTTGGGAGGGGAGTGTGAGGGATTCTTATAGATTACTGTAGCCCTGAGATCTAGCCACTCATCCAGTTAATCATCTATTAGTGCCTGGTATGTGCAGGCTTAAAGGAGCTGCCACCCAGTGAGAGAGCAGACCTGGCAGCCATTAGCCTGACTACCTGGGATGATGCTGGGAGCAGAAGCATTATAGAGCAAGGGGGCTGTGGAGGGAGCAACACTTCTGCCCAGGGTGGTCAGGAAAGCATTTGCTAGGGAAGGTGATATCTGATCTTGGTCCTGAAACATGACAAGTTTGCAAGGCAGAGAAGGGGAAGGAAAACTTTCTACCCAGAAGGTGTTGCATAGAATGAAAGCCCAGAGTGGATGAGCTCATATTTCAAAGCCTGGAACATGGGAGAGAGGAGGGTGTGGTGGGAGACAGGCTGGGACTGCAAGAGATGAGAGGGCAAAGGAATCATAGGACAAAGATCCTCTGACACAAGGACACAAAGCAGAGAGACCCAGATATGGTCTATCCCCATGTCGCCCTCCATGATGATGTTTCCTCTTCTCTAGGAGTTTCCACTGCTACCCCAAGACCCCAGGGCCAAATGGGTTTAGACCACTGCCCCTTCCCCAGGAAGCCCAGACCCAGGGAGGGAGCCGGGCCAGGATCAGGAAGAGCCATCAACTTTCAGGCCAGGCCGCTGGAGCCCTGCGAGTCTTGCAAGTCCACAAGCACATGCTCTGTGCAGGTGCCATGCATCACAGGCAGGGAGAGGAGCTGAGTAAGACCATACTGCTTGGCATCACTTGACCTCAGGCAAGCGATAGGGGCACAAGGTTAAAAACACCAAGGAGTGCATGTTAGGGGTAAACCAAGATGGTAAACATGCGAGCACAGAACCATGCTTTCTGCGAGGGGCAGTCATGCAACATGAGACAGAGCTTCAGGCTGAGGGGCTCTGGGCTGCAGGCTGGCGGCTCAGTCTTCTCACAAATGGCCCAGGGCCCTCTGAACATGCAGTGCCTGCAGGACCCAGGTCTCCAGAATGCTCCACTGTACCTCAAATTGGGGCATATCTGGGGTGGCGCAAGCCCCTCGATCCGGACTATCTTCGATGCCCCCAGACTCGTCTTCCTGGCTGGGGCCCCCTTTGCTGAGATCCCGGGAGAACACCAGGCCCTCAGTTTCTGAGTCGCTTTTGTCTCGGTCGAGCTCAGGCAGGCTGCGGGAGAAGTCTTCGAAGGCGCTGCCATGGTAGTCACCAATGACCGTGAAGTCAACCTCAGCCTCCAGGCTGGACGTGGAGCTGACTGTGATGCTGGAGCACTTGCGCTCAATGGCCAGGTGGTTGTCCTTCAGGAATACTGCGTCCCTCTCCTGGTCCTGGTCCTCATCTCCCGTGTCACTCTCTGGGGCCCTGGGACGAGGCGGTTTGACTTTCTCCTCTGAGCCCTCCCTTAGCCCTGCTCTCTACGGCCAGATAAAAATCAAAGGAACAGGGGTATGGGGTGGGAAGAGAGAGAGAAAGCAAGATGGTGAATGACAGAAGAAACTTGGGGCCATTTCAATGTCTCAAATAGAAGAGCAAGTCAGGAAATGAAAAACACTCCCGGGAAGGTTCCTTGACATGACAACAAGCTTTAAAAAACAAAAACAAAAAACAAAAAACCCCGCAAAGTTCTCAAGAGTAGGGAACGCTCCTTCCGAGGGTCTCCCGCTGATGGCCAAAGCAAGTACAAAGCAAATATCCTGCCAGTTGATTCTGGACAGGAAGCCCCCATCCAAGGTCTGGGTCTGGGAGCTTATCAGAAGCAGCATTGTGTGCAAGGCAGGGATGGAAGCCTAGACCCAGGCCCATCCGTGCAGGTGGGCATCGAGAGACAGAAACCAAGGAGGGAGACCCAGGGATTTGGGGAAACCCAGGATGGGAAGGCAGGGAGGCTGGAGCCGAGAGCTTTGAGAAACAAAGAGGAAGCCAACATGGTTTGTCAATTCCACTGAGTCTCTGTGGGAGGGGTCAGTATTGTCTAGGGGGAGGACCAATAGGGTTAATTCCTGGGAGCTGGGTGCTATATCAGTTCCACCCTGAGCTCCATGAGGGGCTAGCAGGCAGGCCACGGAGTGGAGGTTCTAGTCCCATCAGTGTAATTGACAATGGCAGGCCAAGGAAACGCCGGAGAGGGACCAGCAACTCTTGTCCGACATACATACCTCTCAACTGACCTGTTGGGGATTAAACACCACATGCACATTTTTGGCTGTTGCATGACATTCTTTTTAAAGCCCAATCTAACACCCACCAAATATTTTTTAAAGTAGTTGGCTTCAGGCTCTAGAGATTCAGTGCACTTAGAGATTCGCTTGCTAAACTTAGCTTCCATGTTAGCCAGTTTCTAGAAGGTTGAGAGGTGTGAGGACACATTCCAGACAAGCGAGAGTTGAGCTGCCACGAGAGGCACTGCCAGAGCAGGTGGGAATCTAAGGCAGTGATGCACCCTGGCCAGGCGGTCATCAGGGTACCAAGGGGCTGCAGAGACCTGAGGGCCCAAGGGGCTGGCGAATCTCAGGTGCCCCCCTTTTCCAGGGGGGTTTGCTGCTAAGTTGCTGATGTGCTTCTCTTCCCTGACCGCATCTCCGGATTTGTTCTGGATTAGAGAAGATAGTTAGTCTTATAGAGGCAGAAAGGAACTTGGCAGTGGGACCAAGAGGGAACCAGAAGCGAAGGATGGAAACTTCTGGACTGTCAGCTTCCCCAATGCAGGAAAACCAGGGAAGGGAAAGGATGAAGGAAGATCGTTGGATAAGCCAAGCAAAACAGGTAGGAGCCCAGCAGATGGGGGCAGCAAGGCAAAGCAAGTATGTGTAGTTTGCTGGTGGTGGTGCCACCTTCTCCACTGGGGTGGCGTGACCCTCTGGGCACCAGGTCACACCAAAAGCTGAGGGTCTCTGTGGCTAAGCTAACAGGGGCCAAGCAGATGAACCCATCATTCCGCCTGGGCTATGCTCGGGCCTGTTTAGGGAAAATAACTCATAGGAATGGACAAGCAGCCTCTGATCGCAGTAATGACGAGGGGCCCCTGAAACATGCTTCTACAGAGCTACGTAGCATGCGGTCCGCTCCCCCAGCTGGGGGGCAGTGGTGGGGCAGGGGCTCACGTGGCCAGCTCCCCCAGGGGTTTCCTCCAGCGCTGTTTCGCAGCCTGAATCAGGGGACACCGGTTCCGTGCATCCTTCCTGGTGGGATGTGTCCTCCCTAAAGTGTCTGGTAGCCAGTGGCATTACTGAGGAATGGGTGGCTTTGGGGCCAGTGAAGTCTCCTGGGGGCTGGAGTTGGACGAAGCCCAGGTCCAAAAGCTTATTCCGCTGCTGCTCTACCTGACCCGTGGAGGCCTCTGAAGACAACTCGTTTATTAGGGCCCTTGTTTCACCTTGACTTGCTCGGCGAGTTTCAGCTCCATGGGTCTCAAAGATCCGAATTTTGTTGGCCACTGAGGTCTTGCTAATATCTTCCAGGGAGCCCTCTTGGCCCCTGGCCTGGAAAGAGGTCATCTCCCTCTGCTTCCCTGAAGGGGGTACAGCGCCCTCAGCTTCTTCAGAGACAAATCTGGGCTTTCTGCTGGCAACAGGAGGTGCCCTGCGCTCACCTCCATCTGGGGTCACGAGTGGTCCTATTCGGTCCTTGGGCTCTGGGATCTCTTTCAAAGGATGGGCATGTTTAAGAAACACAGGAGACTGTTCTCCAAAAGGATCCCGATCCCAAAGCTGCAGAGGCTCCCCTGACCCACGAGGGGCTGGGCTTGGAAAGGTTTCCTCTGGAGCTGCCTGAGCCTGAAAAGGACCAGGAGACGCCGGGAGGGGGGCGATCACCTCCATCTGAAGAAACGCTGAGGCCTTTCTGTCCTCCATCGCAGGTTCTCCTGTTTGGATGTGAACCAGTCCCCTGTCTTGAGGCAGGAAGTTGCTTCTGTCTGGTTTGGCTGGCTTCCTGACATCATTAGGAGGGACAGCCTGTGGAAGGGTACAGGCTGGGAGGTCTGGGCACATGCCCCCTCCTCTGTGGGGTGAGTGGTTCTTCCATCCTGTGGGGGGATTTTTCTCGGCCTTTTCCTCTGTGCCTATTTTGGATGCTGGGTGGCTACATTCTCCTTCCACCCCCCGCCCAGCCTCTTCCCAGTCCTCAGCAAATGTCTGCTCTGGAGAAGGTCCCTTCCCCAGCTGCTCAACAGAGGCCTCCAGGCCATCTAGTCTTCCATGGTTTTTGGGGGACCCTGCCCCTTCCTCTAAGGAAGCTGTGTGGGTTTTACCCTCTTCATCCTTGTTCCTGCTGGAAGCTGCAGCAGAGTCCTGTAGGTCCAAGGAAATAAGCTCAGAGCTCTCTGTGAGCTTGTCTGAGAGCTCCAGCCTGGTGTCATCAACAGGAAGGGCATCTGAGTGCTCTTCCCTCTTTTCCAGGGGTGGTGGGAGGACTTGGTCTTCAGAATCTTTCTCTCCATAGTTCAGATAGAAGCTCCTCTCTGCAAAGGAAGGTTCGGTTTCATCACTCGAGTCACCTCTGGCCTCTGACTGGGCTGGGTCCAGCAGAAACGACTGGAGTCCTCCCTTGTCAGAGGCTGGAGAGGGGACATCAGCCTCTGCTGACTTGCTCCCTGAGGCAGCGGGTCTTCCCCAAGCCTGGAACTCTTCCAGCTCCTTCCTCAGCTCCATCTGGCCCTCCAGCTGACCACCTGAGATCCAGCGCTTCTTGATGGCTGCCTCCCCAGTGCCCACCCTCAACTGGGAGCCCTCAAGGAGGTTTTCTGCCGGGGTGCAGCCTGCAGCCAGAGAGGCCCCTCCTGGGCCTTTCCTGACCCAGGGGCCTTCCTCCCATACTGACTCAAAGTCTTCAGGACTTGCGATCATTCTTCCTTGTTGCTGGGTCTTTGCTCTTCTCACTCCCACTGTTTCTTCTGTGGCCACTTCAACTTTGAACTTGTCCACCAGGACGTCTACCTTGGAGAGTCTGCCATCAGCAAGGATATCTTCAAGGCCTGTCTTACTTCCTTCCTGCTGCGTGGTGGCCACTTTCAGGCGTTCTTCTGGCCTAGTGTACTCTCTTTCTATAAATACCCAATGCTCTGAACCCTGTGTTTCAATTGGAGCAAGAAGAGTTAACATGAAATATCAGGCACCTGAAGAATGGGTCACTTTTTCCTCTGTAAGAAGGGACCAATCTACCACCAAAAGGTCAGCATGTCCCCCAGAACTGGCTGGGGAGAGAGAAAGGCATGACAATGCTAGTCAGCCTCATTAAAGATCTCCTTCCCATTAAAGCACCCTACAAATATTTACCAACTCCCGTCAAACACTACCCCAACTTGGTAAAATGGAATGGGGTCTCACACCCTCCCCATGTTAATCATGGGACAATGGACATCCATGGATGGGCCAGGACTCTTCCTCTTCCTCTTTTAATAACACAACTGCCACTGTCACAGAGGAAAGTAACTTACATCACATGGAATCATTGAATGTTAGAGCAAAAAGAACTCCTAAGACATCCTCTGGTCCAATTTCCTCACCGTGCAAATGGGTAAACTGAGGCCTGCAGAAGGTCAGTGACTTCCCCAACATCACAACTAGTTCGTGATAAGAGTCAGAAAAAGACTGCCTGATTTTGGATGCCTGGGATCCTTGCCAACTTATCTCATAGCCTATAGAACACGGATCCCAACTATGATCTAATGTCAAAAGGGGAAGCACTGGATTAAGTTCCATAGGCCACAGCCTGAAATCTGACTTTTCTATAAGAGTTTCTGGGAAGGAAAGAGATTAGAATGAAAAAATGCCAAATCTCCAGCTGAAGGGATCAGTACTAGTCACCACAATGGCTTGAATAGCTTGAACTTTGCAGGGTTCGTTCCCAAAGAAAAGAATACGAAGGCCTATTCTTGGAGAAATATAACAAAATCCATGGAAAGAGTAGAAAAGGGTTGACCAGAAGACATCACTGAAGGAAAATATCTAAAAATGCAGGAGTCATCATTGGTCAAAAGCACCAACAAGAGTGTAGCATTGTCAAACTATCAAGAAAACAGGCCTCCATCTCTCCCAGAGTCCTTCAAACAACACTTAGGAGGAATGACAGACTTCAGAATTGTTTTTAAAAAGCCAGAAGGCCCTTGGAATTCTAATCTTGCAGCCTCAGAAGACTTTCTTCACAAAAATCTCAATGGAAGTTCAATATGTAAGCCAAATATGGACTGCCACGTTGGAGCTGGAGGCCTTGGCTGCCCGGGTGCCAAGGTATCGCCCTCCTTTAAAATCACTGCTCTGACTCAGACCCCTCGTGACACAGATGTGGAAACAGGTCTGGAGAAGGTAAGCACCACGTCCAAGGTCAGAGAGTAAGCTAGGGGCAAAGACAGGTCTAGAATCCAGTCTCTGACCCCACGTCTGGGAAGTACCTCCATGGGAAGATGTGCCAGAAACTGCTCCCCACATGAGGTGAGAGATGTGAAGGACTGGGCTCTGATTCTGGTTATGACTTGGTGAGGAATCTATCAGATCCCAAGAGATCTGAAGGATCAGGGAGCATCGTAAACTCTCTCACCTCCACTCTCTCAATCCATGTTAGCAAAATGTCCATGGTTTTCAGGGACTTAAACCTTATTAAAGAGGTAAGAGAGATAAGAGGAAGGCTGAAGGCCCAGGTATAGGTTTCTGGGATTCTACTTTGGGTTGCTAAGCCTCAGGACACTGCTTGAACCATCCCAGACCAAAGTCCTTCAGAGCCTATAGAAACCAGGTCTCATTTCTCTTGTACCGAGGAAGCAGGTGCCCTCAATGGCTCCTATTTCAGCATGTACTGACATCATGAGCCTGGAAATGGTGGCCCAAGATGGTCAATGAGACCCCTATTGGAACATTCTTGCCCCAAGTCTAACTAGAAACTAGTTTCTAGAAACTAGGAGCTTAGAAATCAGGCTGAGTGGGGTGGGAACTAGCACAGTATAGAAAGAAAGGCTCTGCAGGAAGAAAAAAAGAAACAGGTACCTATATTTAATTTGTGCCAGACAAGGTCAGCCTTTTGTCTAAAGTTATTACATTTAATCCAAGTGGCAACCTGTGAAGCAGGTACAACTGCCCTTATTTCAAAAGGGGAAATTGAGATTCCCAGAGGGGAAGTGGCTTGCACAGATCACAGAGGGTGCAGTGAGGGAAGAAGAGGCTCTGCTTTTAACAAGTGAAAATCCTGAAGAGAAAAAAATAACTGAACAAAAAAGAGAAAGCTTCACTGGCACCAAGGCACTGGAGGGGCTGCACTTATCCCTGGGGGTTGGTCCAAAAGCCATCCTGACCCCATTACAAGATGGGAGATGGGATCATGTCTGGCAGTGCCACAATCATTCTTTCCACTGAGCCAGGGGACCCTCATTGCCAGCTCTGAGTGTCCCCTGTTCTGAGGGGTGGAGGTACTGCGGCTAGGAGCCAAAGCTGGACGAAGAGGGCAAGCAGCTCTGTTCCCACACAAGTAACCAAGAGGAGAAAATCTCCAGCCAGGAGGTTCTGCTGACACCGTGCTGTTCATTCCTGACCCAGGGCTCTGGGTCACATTTCGGGCCCTGCTCTTTACAGGAGACACCCAGAGGAGGGGATGCAGGACAAGGAGCCCTCTAGAAACCACGCTCTGGAAGAAACCTTTGGAGAAAGGAGTGTTCAGGGGGAGGGGAGGTGTTGAACTCTGAGGCACAGTCCTGAAGGAGGATGTCCAGCAGATCCTCAGGCAGCAGCCGGCAGAGCGAGGCCCAAACAGGTAACTCAGAAGGGCAGATGGGCAGATTTTAATTCATATGAAAATGAATGTGAAAATTTCCCATAGATGACTGAAGCCAAAATGATCCCCTGTGAAGAATGGCAAGAGCCACCTCTGTGGAAGGGGCTGGATAAATAATTTGCAGGGATGCTGATGAAGGACGCATGTTGCCCATCACTCCCGCTCCAGAGTATAGGCACCTGTCCTTTACTTTATCTCTCTGTTCCAAGGCATCACTATTTCCCTAACCTTGGGATGCTATTGACTCCTGTCCAACTCATCTCAAGAGAGAGTGCTGATAGTTGTTTTTAGGTTCACATTGAGGAAAAATTCAGAGTAGAACTGTGATTTCTGTTTTACCATGTATGTCGCTGACTCATGTCTCTTTTACAGTTTCAGCACATTTTCAGCAACTAGAAAATTTTTCCATGGGAATTAAAAAAGGGAGATGCCCTCATACATACTACGTGTAACCGGGAGGGTCAGATATCAGGGGGAAGGAAATTCCACCCAGATGATGGCTCAATACCCTCTAATCCTGATAGCCTACGAGCTGTAGGCACAGAGGAAGATGCAGACCTCCATTCCTGGGCCTGGATTCCATGCCTAGCAGGACACAGCAAGTCCCAAGAGCCCTCTACCTGCTGCCATCCTGGGTGCAGAAATAACTCCTCTCCTCATTAGAACAATTGCCTGGCCCACATCTCTTCAACTCCAAGGAAACCCCTTGGAGCAAGATGCCCATTTTTTTTGCCTGCCTGTCATGAGGAGTTTAGAGAAGATGAAGGTGGAGGATGAATGTGGGGCCATCTTCTAAACAGTCACTGTTAGACCTTACTCAGGCTTCTGAATGGAAAAAACAGGTCTGAATGGAGAAAACACCTCAGGGCAGAAGGTATTTAAGGTGCCATGACCCCTGATCCCAAGTTTAGACATCAGAGCCTGCCTCTCAAGTCAGGAAGGCCCATGAGAAGGAGATCATTTCAGCCTCCCCTTTGATGCCAGAGCCAGACTCAGACCGTCCTCTCTTTCCAGAATATGGTCTCAGGCCTGATGCCTGAGAAAGAAAGGATGAGGAAGGGGCCGGCCCTTTATGGATCCCTGAGATGGGGACAATTGTTTGTCACAGCATAGGGACACAAGGGCTACCCACGGCTCCCACCTGCATGGCAGAGCCTGTTCACCCCCCTCACCCCAGAGAAAGGGTTTTCTTGAGACCATTAGGGTGGCTGAGTGGGTGGGGAAGTGCCGACAGTAACCTCAGGAGACGCTGCGAGGCTTTTCTGAGTGAACACTTCCCAGCCTGTGGCCGTCCCAGGCTCAGGTGCCAAGTCCTGCGGAGAGGTGTCCTGGGTCCTCTGGGACTGCAGGGGAGGCCCAGGGCCGGAGGAAAGGGAAAGAGGGAGGAAGGGAAGGAGAGACAGAGACAGGAAGAAAGGGAGATACAGGAAGAAAGCAGAAGAGACACACACACACACACAGACCCCGTAAATAGCCCAGCTTTGTAAATCCCACACCCTTAGGGTTTGTGGCTTAGGTCAGGAAGGAGCCAGTGGGATGAGAGAGAGGGGAGCTTTAAGGAAAGGAAGCCCACGGTCAGCTGCCAGTCAGTAACGTGGCTTCTTTTTTTTTTTTTTTTAAAGATTTTATTTATTTATTTATTCATGAGAGACACAGAGGAGAGAGAGAGAGAGAGGCAGAGACACAGGCAGAGGGAGAAGCAGGCTCCATGCATTGGGCCTGAAGTGGGACTGGATCCCGGGTCTCCAGGATCATGCCCCGGGCCGAAGGTGGTGCTAAACCGCTGAGCCACCGGGGCTGCCTCAATAACGTGGCTTCAGACTCTTTTCTCACTGCCCTCAGTGAAGAGCGTGAGGAGCCATACCGCTTGCATTCAAGAGGTTCTCAATGTAGAAGCTGTAAAGCCAAGTCACTCAGACTCGATTCCAAGTCTGCCCTGGACATCTTTGGTTTAGCCCATGTTCAATCCTGCAGTTTGGCTCTTAGCCCTTCAAAAATTATCTTTGAAATGAAAACCTGGGTTTGGCAAATGGGAACTTTTCTTTAAAGTTTTGAAGTCCCGGGAGCCTGAGTGGCTCAGTCAGTTAGGTGTTTGCCTTCGGTCCAATCACAATCCCAGGGTCCTGGGATGGAGCCCCAAGTCGGGCTCCCTGCTCAGCAAGGAGCCAGCTTCTCTCTCTGCCCTTCCCCCGGCTCTTGTGCTCTCTCTCTCTCTCTCTCTCTCTCAAATAAATAAATAAATAAATAAATAAATAAATAAATAAATAAATACATCCTTTAGAAAAATTAAAGTTTGGAGTCCTTATTTTAAGTTCCCACTGTTTTCTCCTCGGCCTAGATGAGGTCCAATAATATATGAGGAAACTACCAGGGCCTCTGATGACACATCCCTGTGGAAGAGCCAAATGCAAAGTCCAATCAGGAATTCCAGTCACTATCAGTGATGGTCCATGACTGTATAGTACTTCCTAGTTTATAAAGCGCTTTTATACTCATTATCTCACTCAGCCTTCCCAGTAATGCTATGGAATGGCAATTCTGGTCCCTCTTTAGATGGACTGACTAGGCAATGAGGCTCAGAGAGGTGATACCACTCACCTAAGAACCCAGTCCAGTCCTTATTTACAGCTTCTCCCCATTCCCAAATCTTCAAAGGCCTCTTTCTAAATGTTATTTGGCCCTGGAAACCAGTTGAATGGTCCGTAGCTCCAAGGTGAGTTCTTGGACCAGAATTTTCTCTTTCTAGCAGTGGACTACACTTCTTGGGGCAACAGTGAGGGGCAAGGGTTGGAACAGACCCTACCTTTGAGGAAGACCCATCTTCCAGCAGTTCCAGCTATCACCGGCAGGTGGGGCACACTCCTAGGCCAGGCTGCTCTGAGGTGCCCAGGAGTTCCCCAGCCCAGCTCCCCTTGGCTGGTCCTGCCCTTCTCTGCTGGAGCCAGACCCTTTCAAAGGCCACTGCATCCCTCCTCAGCCACAGCCAGGCCACTCTGGTCAAGTCTCTCAGGACAGGAGGAGTGGAGCATGTACCTGGATCACTAGACCAGTCCCCATGGCCCAGTCCAGTGTCTCAGGGTCTCGTACCTACCAGGGGTGACCACAGAGGCCCTCGGTAGATACACATTTGCCCTCCTTCAATGGCACTGAATCTAGAGACCCTCAAAGCATCCCTCATTTTGTGAATCACCAGCCAGGGAACTATCATAGCAGCCTCACTGGACAAGGCCCTGTTATCCTGCATGTCAGGGTCATGGGGAGAGCTGATTCAATCAAACATTCCCTCATTAGATCATGACTACATCACCAAGCAGATCAGTACACACACAGTTGACTCTATCCTGGTCTTCACATGATTTGATCTTGCTCCCAGGCAGCTGTGATTTAACAGCAAATACAATGGCCTGGACGTAAGACAAGCAGGTTGTAGCCCTCTTCTCTCAGCTACAGAGTGAACAAGTAAGCTCCCATTCTGGGCCTCAGTGCCCTATCTGTAGAGTGATGACCTTGAACCAAGTAGGTTCTGAGGGTCCTTCCAACTTTAAAAGGAATTCTGGGGGGTGCCTGGGTGACTCAGTAGGTTGAGCATCCGACTCCTGATCTTGGCTCAGGTCATCTCAGGATTATGGGATTGAGCCCTGCACTGGGCTCCCTGCACAGGATGGAGTCTGCTTGCCCCTTTCCCTTTGCTCCTCCACCCACTCACGCTCATTCTCCCTCTTTTTTTCTCAAATAGATAAAATCTTTTTAAAAAAGAAAAAAAGCAGTTCTGATTTGAAATTAATCTTCTGTGTGAGTCCCAGAACTCTTGAAATTAAGCAATAATTAACTCCTATTGAGCATCTAGGTACCTTACCAGCCATTCTATGTTTGCTCTCCCAGGATCCTTACAACATTCCAATGAGGTAGGTACTTTTATTATCTCTACCTAATGGAAGCTCAGAGAGGTTAAGTAACAAGCCCAGATTCATCCAGCTAGCAGGAATCAGAGCCAGAATTCAAACCTAGGTGGTATAAGTCTAGATCAGTTAGGTTTGAGACAAGTAAGCAGCAGTGCTAGAGAGAAAACACCTAAGTATAAGTGAGGGTAAATATCACCAAGATTTAGCAGTGCTAAAAATAATAATAGCTTGGGATTATAAATATAGGAATCCTCAAGATCCTATCTTTATCTCTTTTTCATTTGAGAAAATACCCCATGCTTTCCACTCCGAAAGGCAGATGGCTGTGGGATCCTTTTCTGAAGCAAGAGGCACAGCTCTGATTTTCTCGGAGGATCTGTTCCCCTCTAGTGGGCTCCGAGGATCCTTCGAGGAGGGAACACCCCCTCACACACACACATACACACACACACACACACACACACACCACCCATCTGTGTTTCCACAATAGGCACTAAAGGATCTGGTTACTGGATACAACTATTGGGATTCTCAAATTTTAGTGAGCATGAGAATCACCTGGGGCACTTGTTTAAAATGCTGATTTCAGGGCTGTATCTCCAAATACTCTGATTCTGTTGGTCTGACATGGGGCCCCAGAACCTACATTTCTAATAAACACACCTTTCCATTATACTCTGGCTGGTGGAAGGGGAATATACCAAGCCACGGCAAGTCCTTTGTATTTTTCAAGGTGGTCCCTGGGATGCCAAGGATTCCAAGATTTAGTGAATTTGTCTTTCCCAGCCTAACCCACCACCACCTCCCCATCCCCATCATCACCTCATGCAGCAATTGGGGGAGACATACGGGTGTGGAGGATGAGTATAAGTCAGTGCAGAGCTACCTTCCAGACCCTCTTTACCCAAAGCCCCTGTTGAGGGCTTCAGGGTGAGACCTACCTCATTGGCTTTTTCAGGGGTGCCTTTGGGGGAGGGGGAGGCGGGTGAGGAAGGCAGCCTGCGCTCCCGCTCCCAGTCTCGATCCCGGTGGATCAGTTTGCTGTTGGGTTCCTTTAGGGTCCTCTTGAGCTCGTTGATGCTGGCCTGGTGCTTGAGCAAGACATCTTCTGGCTTGTCTAAGAACTAGGGGTGGATGGAGAGGACAACAGGTGTTAGAGGAACAGACAGCTCTGAGCAGGGGATGGTAACTGTGGCCATTGCTGCCCGACATCAGCAAGGCAATTCCCCTCCATGACTCTATCTCACCCTCAATGCACCCCATGAGCCACACGGGACAGAGATGATTAGCCTCAACAGGTGCACAAAGCAATTAAGATTAAACAGAGGAGCAAAAAACACTTAAGATTAAGAAGAGGCTTCTTGTCAAGCACCATCTTTTCTTACCCCCTGCCTGACTCCTGGCCTCAGAACACCCAAGGCAATCCAAATCCCATAAGACTAGGTGAGTTCCCACTGGTGCTGTGTGTCCAGTGTCAATTGGGCAAGGACGTGACTTCCTTCTGGTTATAACCAAGGCACTGTGAGAACTGGCCAACCCTGTTCACTGGGCTACTCTGGCTCACTCCCTGGCTCCCAGGGTCCTGGTTCCTTCTTTGGATCATGATGCTTAGCAGGATCCCCAGTCTAGATCCCTCTTAGCCAAGCAGAGGAGTTGCTCAGGCCCTGAGGGGGCCTAGAATACAGATATTCCTAAAGCCAGGAACACTCAGAAAAATGAGCCCTGCTTCCACACAGGAGCCAGGAAAAGACCGTGTTCGGCATCCTCTACCATGAACCACTCCCTTCCCTGTCCACCCATGATTTTGCAGATACCAACTCCTCAAGAACAAACAGATTGAGATATGGCCAGACAGAGAAAAGAGAGAGCTGCAGTGTATTCAGGGGAGCAGGAGAAATGGAGACCAGGAAGAAGGGAGGTAAGTCCCAAGCTGGGCACAAGACCTGAGCTGGGTATAGCTGGAGTCACAGGCGTGTCCCCCATCAAACTGCCAAGTCTGAGCTCAAGCCAGTGCAGTGTGATACAGTAATCTGCCTCTAGGTCAAGTGAGGATCAGCCTACTTTTACAGGAAGGGCGGGGCGGGGGGCTATTAGCTCAAGTGCCTTTATCCACAAGGCTGTCTGAGGCTTCATGTCAACTCAATTCAGGACAAGAAATGGACAATCTCTGCTTATTATAAAGTCAAATCAGATGATTCTGGAAGAACTACCTGGAAGGCAAGCTTGCCCTTGGAAAAGGCTAAAATCTTTCCCTGGTCTTATCTCTGCTACCCAAGGATCCGCTATGACTGACTCATGAGTTATCTCAGGGAGGAAATTGATGCCATTGAGGCTTCTGCTCTCCCTCCAGACATCTGTCTGTACTTCCTATATCCCTCCTGAGCTGAACTGCCTCAGAGCAACGTTTGAGAAGTCAAACCTGATAGAGTTTGCACAAGGGAGTGGGGGGTTTGAGCTGCAATGGATCCAAGATGTGGCTTGTGACCTTGGATCCTGAACCTGCCATGCTGGCTCTGTGGGCACACAGCATTCCCGAAGGCAAGAGGGAGCAGTGGAACCCTGGGATCCTTGGTTAGGGTTAGGGGCTTTGGGGAAACCTAGTCCAAATGTCTTGCTGTACAGATGGGGGACTGGGGCCTAAGGGGGATTACCCAATGACCCTCAAAGAGGCTGAAACCCAATTTGGGGGATGCCAAGGCCAGGCCCTTATGCCCCAGCCCCTGATTCTGTCCCTCAGGCCTAACCACAGACCCACGTCTCTTGCAGTGAAGGTTCAAATGAAGAGTTGGGGACTGTGTGAAAGTGAAGAAGTCATTAACCCATGTCTCTTGCAGTGAAGGTTCAAATGAAGAGTTGGGGACTGTGTGAAAGTGAAGAAGTCATCAACACAGAGGAATAAGTTGAGAGAAGCAAACAGTGGGAGGAAGAAGAGGAGAGGGAAGAGAAAATAAGAGGCTCTCCAGACAAAGCTGGAGCAGCAGGCCCCATGCAGAGGGAGGAACAGCTGGGGTGTGAGAAGAGGCAGAAACATTCTGAGGCTCCTCCCTCCCTACCCAACCCCCACTCCCACCTTTGGTTGCCAATAGATACAAAAAGAAGCTGGGGCAAGGGCACAGAGGACACAGATGAGATGGAGGCATGACCAAACGGTGGTGTGGGGAGATGAGTTTCAGGAAGGGGTTGGGTGGGGGCAGGGGAGATGAGACCAATAAAAGCACGGAATGACCTAGAAGAGCTGGTAGACACAGGTGTGATGGTCAGTAGTTGGGAAACAAGCATGAGGTGGTAGGAAGAGGCAGAGCATAAAGCTGGTTAGAGAGAGGGAGGGGTAAGGAGGGAGGGAGAACCAGTTGGTTAGGGGGTGGGATCTGAGCAGGGAGCTCGATAGGTGGGATGGGGGCAGTAAGGGTGGATATGGAGTGGGAGGGGGGGTGGAGGGAGGGGGTGGCTATAGGGGAGGAGGATGGCCTCAAGTAGAGGCAAAGCTGAAACTGAGATGGTGCCAGGACAGGAGCCTGGGGTGGACTATGGGATGGTGACAAATGAGCTGCGGATTAGAATGGCTGGGTAAATGGTGACACGTCCCATGCAGTACCTCCTGCTTGTGTCTCGGCGTGGTTTCCTGCTCCGGCTAGCGAGATGTGGGAGAAGGAGAAGGAACCAGCAGGGTCAGTAGAGCAAATGGATTAGAGGCACTGCACTGGCCCAGTACAGTGCAGCAGGTAGCCCAAAGGGCTCTCTCCCAGGGAGCAGAGACCAGGCACACTGGTGGACCACCCACGGGGCAGTGAGGTAGCCAGAAGGTGTGGGGTGTGAGGCAGGGAGCTGGCCCAAGGGTGGAGGTGAAGAAGGGGACTGGGGGGCAAAGCAAGTAGTCACACTGAGTAGATAGGACAGGAGGGCTCTGGGTATTCATGCTTCTGTGGTCAGCATGTGTGTTCAGGGGCCTGTGCTCTACGCTACAACTGCATAATGGAAATATGCTCTAATACCCATGTGCACACATGTCCGTGTGCATGCATGACGTTTGCACACTGGGTCTGTGACCCCTACAGTAAGGGAGGTAAACAACTATGAGTGAATGCATGCCAGTCTGAGGCCATGTGTGCCTGCATGAGCGTGTGCACAAGTATGTAGGAAATGCGTAGGGCAGCACGAGGGGGACATACTCAGACCTCATCCTTGTGAGGACCCACAGGTACATCCCATCAGGCTCTGGGAAAGAAGGGGGCCACGAGGACCCAGAACATAGTGAAAGGGGCAAATTAAGAGTGGGCAAGAGGAGGCCGAGATCCTTGAAGGGACAGAGTCCCCCTGTGGGGAAGTAGGACAAAAAGAGGGGAAGGGTGCAGGGAGGGCAGCATGCCTACCACCCAACACCAGGGGAGGAGATATGGGGCAAGGCCCTTTCCATCCCATAATGAGGGTCCTCCCCCACAGCTGGGAACACCTCAACGCCAAGGCTGAGGCTTGACCCATAATCAGCCTCTTGATCCCAAGTCAGAGGGTATGAGAAAGCCAAGCTCTTACCTTTAGCTCCTTGATCTTGGTAGGGGTCCTGACCTCTCCCTCCTCGGCCTCTGACCTCCTACCCCCAGACTCGCCATCCTCCTCCGGCTTGTCACCATCAGGTCCCGTGTCATGGTTCTCACTAACAGAGGCTGGGCGGGAGAACTCTGCTAAAATGGGCAGAAACGGCCAGGTGGCCATGTGAGACCTCTCTCAGTCTTGCCACCTGTCCAACCACGGTTGGAATGGAGCATCCCCAACACGTTGGGGATAAGGAGCCTGCACACAGAGAGGGGGTAGCCTTGTCTAGGTCACAAGCATAGCAAGAGGCAGAGCTGCCTCCCAGCCCCAGACCCCCTCCTGACTTCTACAGCACAAGAGCCTAGGTTCAAATCTCAAATCCAAAACAAACAAACAAAAACAAATCTCAAATCCACCTCTTCTTGGCTGTGTGACCTTGGGTAAGATACGTAATCTCTCTGGGCCTCAGTTTCCTCATCTATAAACAATACTTATTTCAAACAGCTGGGGGAGGAATGAATAAGCTTATGTGTATAAATACTTAGAAGAGAGACTGGCACAGAGCGAGCCAATTCAATGCTGTTTCACAAATGTTGATATTTTTGTTGACATGGTTGTGATGAATACTCGACCATTATTTAGCAATACATGGATATTGTTAGATTAGCTTTTACTAGTGAAAACTAAAGTCCTGAGACTTGCAAACAATTTAAACTCTTTATAAATTAGGGAAAATTCAAGGGGATTCCTGCAATATCTTTCTCACTCACTGGCATTCCAAAGTACTTTTCTGCATAGGAAAGAAAAAGATGAAAAAATAAAATTAAAAATAAATAAATAAATAAATAAAAAAGGAAAGAAAAAGATGGAATGACAGGCTTTATACTAGGCACTGGGCATAACCCAGACTATGTCCATGGATTATGTCCTGGGGGATAAAATGGCTAGAAAACACTTAATTAAAATGATCAGAGCCTAGATTAGCCTTGGGATTGGCCTAGATTAAATGAGAATAATTAGCCTTTCTATTCATATATATTCACTTTGCAAAGTGCCCTTTTATGCACATTATCTCATTTGATCCATACAATCCTCTGTGTTGATGGCTAGACTAGGAATCACTATCCTTTTACAAAGGATAAACTGAGACTCCAAGAGGGGAGAGATCCCACTGATGACCTTTCAGTGAATGAGGACAAGGACCCAGGTCTCCTGGTTTAGAGTCCAGGCTTCTGATCCTCCTTGGATGAGCCTTACCAGCTCTAGACCAATGCTACCCTGTACAAAATGGGCTTCATATAGGCTCTGGTATAGTAATGGAAGTTGCAAGGGAGAATAGAGAGACTGTACTTTCCCTTTGCATAAGTTTTAGCTCTCATCCCTGTGCCCACTCAAGGAGAATAAGGAGCTTCCTCAGTCTCAAATGGACCTCTGCAAAACTGCATGTCCTCCAAACATGGTCAAGGAATCCTGGGACAGGTCTCACTTTTATAGGAAGTGAAAAGGCAGGAAAAGTATCAGACTCTCCTGATCACCTGAAAAACTCCTAGGTATCCTTCAAAATCCCTGCCCAGTTGTCTTTTCTGCAAAGTCCTTTCTGGCCCTCCTAGACAGAATTAATCTCACTCTCCTCACGGCTGCTCTTCTATTCTGTACATACTTTTCCCATGGCTTGAATCACATTAAATGCTTGCAGATCTACTATTCTATGAGCTCCCCAAAGGAAAGGGCCACACTTATTCTAACATTCAGAAAATATTTGTTGAGCAGAACTAACTTGCCTAGGCCTGCCCCGATGTGTTCTAGGAGTACTGTCCCCCTCACTGTTCCCCTGTGCAAGTCCCTACCACCTCTTAAGCTACCCTCTACAAACCTAAAGGCAACAATAAACTATTATTGGGTATAACTTATTAAGGTCCTTCTCTGTGCCAGGAACATTTTTTGAGTGTTACAGAGGCATTATCATGTCTAGTTCTCTCTATAACACAGCAAAATAGGCATTATTTATTTTGCAGAACAAGAAAAGGCACAGGGGAAGTTAAGCTGCTCAAGACCTCCCATCCATTCATGTATGGATATTTATGGACCATTTCCTGATCTGTAGAGCAGCTACTGAATATGGAGGCTGAGATCTGAACTCAGATCTAACAATCTCCCCAATGCTCATATGGCTTCTGAACCTCTCCTACCAACTCCAGTGTGCATATCCTGGGGAGAGTCCTGGACCCTGAGTGCCAATTCAGGTCTGGACCAGGGCCTGGGAATCTTCATGTTTAACCAGCTCACAGGTGATTCTGATGCAGGTGGTCTACAGACCATGTTTTGAGAAACCTTAGCTCAATATAGGACAATGTAGGGTCAATTGTCATAAAGGGCACCTGTGAATGCCAACAGGCATGAGGGTAGTAGAGAGCACCACATGGTTAGATGTCAATCAGTTCATCAGAACCAAAAGAAATGGCTGGGAAAAACCAACCCTTCAGCCTCCACTCAAGAAAAGCATCACCAGCTCCACACTGCAGTCACTATACCATTTTCCTGGTATGATGACAATCTGTGAATTACTAAGTGGCAGGGGACCCAGAAAACCATGTGGCTGAACCTGGGACCCCAAGAGGTCATGCCTCAGGAAGTTGAGGAAGTCCAGAGAGTGGCAAGGTCCCATTCCAGTGAGAGTGATGCCATAGGCTGGACAAGACCACCAAGAGCTGCCCCAGGGCAACAGTGCCCTTGGGCCACCTGGCCTGGTGCAAATCAACTTGTAAGGTGCCCACCTCATTCACTGCTCATTCCACAGAAGCCAGCACACCCCCACTTCCTGCTAAACACCACACTTCCCAACTGCCAGTCTGGGGCATACCTCCATCAAGGCTGCGGGACATGGTGTACCGTTTGCTGGAGGAACGCTCAAAGAAGGGTGCAGGCCGATCAATGAGGGCGCTGGCCTGGCGGGTCTGGGCCTGGGTCCTCCCACTATACCGGAACTTGGAGCCCATCACCAGGAAGCCTTTGGGTGGGGGCTCAGGCGACACCAGCCTGTGAAGGGAGTACGTGAGGAGAGGCGATTAGGCCTACACTGCCAGGCCCAAGGCTGGACTACAGCTGGCCTTTCACCCCACGGTCCCATCAGCTACAGCTCAAAGCAATCCATAAAGGGAGAGACCTGGGGAGTGAGGGGTTCCTAGGGCCCCTTCCTCCTACTTCCTTCTCCTGCATATATACACTCACAGCCTCTGCCCATCCCCCATGGCCCCACCCCAGGGTCAGGCTCACCGGAAGAACGTGTGGTGCTCTATGCAGACCTTCCACAGTCTTTTGGCTGACCGGTGGTTTGGGAGCTTAAAGCCAATTGTGCTCTCAAACTGCTCATACTGCAAAACCAAGGAGGGGGAGTTAGAAGCAAGGCCTGGACTCTCTCACCACTGATCTATCCTTTCTGAATCTCTTCTCAGGCATGTGCGACTCTGGCCTGTTTATTTATGTATTCATTCATTTATTCAACAAAGTGGACTAAGCCCTTACTCAGCGGCAGGTTCAGTGCTAAGCAAGAGACACCATGGTGACCAAGATGGAAGATTCTTGGGGACGGGCAAGGGGTGCTCTGATAATAAATCAGTAAACAAGATCATTTCAGACACTGATAAGGGGGCGTGAAGGGAATGAACAGAGCTGTGTGATGTGAGAGAAAACCTGGACAGGTGCAGGGATCAGGATCTATCTTAGAAAGGGTGATCCGGGGATGCCCTCTAAACAAGTGATCTTGGAGCAGACATCCAAAGGATGGGGAAGGAACCAGCTATGTGAAGAAGGGTGGGGAAGAAACCAGCTATGTGAGAAGGCAAGGAAGAGAATTTCAGGTAGAAAGGACATCAAAAGCAAAAAGCTGGAGGCACGAAAGAGCTTGGCTCATTCTAGAATGTCAGAGAAAGCCAAAGGGGTGGGAGCACAGTGCGCATGGGGCAGAGATATGTGGGAGAGGCAGGCAGCCACATCTGGAGTTCAGATGGTAGCCCATGAGCCAGAGAGCTCTTGAAAGGTTTAAGGAGCAGGAGTGGGGGATGGTCATCTGATCCCATCAGATGTGATCTGATAGAAGGGACTATTAATCTCTCTTTAGTAGTCATGGGGAAAATGGCCTGACACAGCATTGGAGCTATAAGGATGGGGAAGGGCCCTGTGCAGAGATGTAGGTGAGAGATGGAGGCTGTTGGTGGCTGGGGCAGTGCAGAAAGACAGAAGTAGATGGGTACGTTTATTCTAGAGGTACAAACCAATGGACTTTTTGATGGGTGAGATGTGGAGGTTGGACATACACATGTTTGTGTGTGTGTGGGGGGGGAGGTTTGTGAATTTTGGTATGTGCACATACTCGAATATTACATGTAAGCAGATACATGGATAAGAACGGACAGGCATTCATTGATCTATATAACCTGAATATATGTGGTTATCTTTATATGTGTGCTCCTGTGTGTGTGTCTGTGTGTGGTGTATGTGTGGAGGCATGTACCTAAGGCCTCCAGCAGAAGAGTGCTCTCTCCTTACACAGTACCCCAGCACCCCATGTAAAAAACCCAGGTTCAGCTGTTATAGCCAATTCTAGTGCGGAGGGGTTCCTAAGGCAAGCTCACCTCCCCAGGGCGGATCTTGATATAAAAGTTACTCCTCTTATAGGAGATCTTGAGGATCTTGGGCCAGGCAAAACGGTTGATTCTCAGCCGGTCCCGGTAGATGAGCAGGCCATTGGCACAGACTCCCAACATGATGTCGATGCCCTCGGAGTCCTGCATGAGAAGATACCATGGAATGGCAGGCCAGGGTCCATGCATGCCATATAGCCTGAAACCCCTCTCTGATGACCCCTCAGGATCAGGGTCTGAGCCTGCAGGCTGGGGAGCCCCCGGGCCAATCTCACATAGTCATTCATTCATTCACTCAATTCCTAGGTCTGATCATTCTCTCTGTCAATCCCTCAATCTTTGATTCACCAACAAACGTTTAGTGGCACCGATGTGGTGCTTGGCCATGTGCTATGTGCTAAGGATACAGAAATAAATGAAAGCCTATGTCTTGATGAATGGATAAAGAAGATGTGGTGTGTATGTATGCATACACACACACACACACACACACACACACACACACTTATACACACACATACAATGGAATACTACTCAGCGTAAAAAAAAGGCAATCTTGCCCTTTGGAATGACATGGATGGAATTAGAGGGTATTATGTATGCTAAGTGAAATAAGGCAATCAGAAAAAGACAATTACCAAATGATCTCATTCATATGCTGAATTTAAGAAACAAACAGGATCATAGAGGAAGGGAGGGAAAGGTAAAACAAGACAGAGTCAGAGAGGGAGACAAACCATGAGAAATGCTTAATCATCAGAAATAAACAGAGGGTTGCTGGAGGGGAGGTGGGTAGTAAGATGGGGTAACTGGGTGATGGGCACTAAGTAATGAGCACTGGGTATTATATAAGATTGATGAATCACTGAACTCTACATCTAAAACTAATAATACACTATATATTAATTAATTGAATTTGAACACATAAAAAAACCTTAGCTTACTAACTAACTAAATAAATAAAATTACATCATGGTAAAAAATAAAAGAAAGCCTATGTCTTTCTCTCATAATGCTCCCAATCTAGTAGTGGTACAAATACGTTCATAATACAATATGGATATAGAAAAGTTAAAAGATTATGGGAAAATAAAGGGTTATGGAATTTTGAGGAAAGAGAAGTAAGAATATAAAAGGCTTCAGGTTGGAGGGAACAGAGTCTAGCACAAGCCTTCTAGAAGCACCAGGGACACACATAGGTGCTAGGGGGACCCTGGGACCCACCAGTACCTTGGCATGGTGCAGGTCTACTCCATACATGGAAAGCTTTTTGGCGTTCTCTAAGAAGTGGATTTCTGCTTCTCCCGGAGTCATGCCCCTAAGGGAAAGAACATGATCACAGGTAGCCATGGAAAAGGCCCTGGCCTAAGTCTTGCTGATTGAAGGTGGCCATGATCAGAACCTGTAATTCTAGGACAGCAATGTTCTAGAGTGTGCATGTGGCTAGGCCTCACCGAGTCCCTCCCCTCTGTTCTCAGCCCTTGCTTCAGTCTACCCAGCCCCCTCCTGTTGCCAAAGCTCAGGTCCAATCTTGTCTCCTCCAGCAAGTATTCAAGGGATGAGCCGAGAGTTGGAATTTCTGCTTCATTCTACCATGGATTTAAACATGAGCCATAAATTCTGCTTCTCCATGACTGCGAAGCCATTGTTCATTATAATCACCCAGGGGCTCCTAAATTAGTACCCACGTAAGAGATTTCTCTCAGAATCTTGTATCAGAAACCACTTAATCCTGCCTGAGGAGCAGGTGCACATTGTCCTTTCTGACAGGAGAGTTATATAATCAAGTTCCTTCTTTGCCTTGGCTGCCAGGAAACTGTACATCTTCCATTTAGCCATAGCTACTGTTTAGCGAACACCATGTGCTGGTCATTGTTCCAAACACCTCACGTGCATGAATTCACTTAATCCTCTGTAAGGTAGGGGGTTATCATTATTCCCACTTTATAGAGAAACCAGCACAGAGAGGCTGAATAATTTGCCTTTGTAGCAAAGTTGGGACTTGAATCCAGACAATGTGGCTCCAGTGTGTGCTCCTTCCCAACCACTTCACTTATGTATCCCTGGGGCTTCAGTGTGCTCTGCTCTGTGTGCCTCAGTGAGCTGCCCTGGGAGACACCTGGACACTAGATGTCCAAGGGCTTTCAGTTAAAAGTGCTGTCAAAGCTAAAGGGATGGCCATTAGCATTTCTCCAGCCCATATATGAGCTTCTTTTTCTGAATTATTAGGATTCATGCAAATACCTAACATATCTTGCTACCTACGACCGGGGTGACAGACAGCAGGCAGGCCTTCACCCCCTGCTCCCAAGCTCGGGCTGACACTGCTAACCAGTTGTATGGTTTCAGTATCCCGCTCAACACAGCCACTACTAACCAGTCAGAGGTGGTATGCAAGTCTCTGAGAGAGACACTTGCCACTTGGGACCTAGCAATCCATCACAGTCCAGCAGGCTCTCTTCCCCACCCCCATACACAATCCCTCTACATCTGGCCCTCGGCCTCCTCTCCAGATGCAGCCCCCAGGACACAACCCTCCATGGGCCTCCTATCCTCATTAGCAATGAGAGAATTTCACCATGCTCCCTCCCACATGCACAGTACTTTACAGTTTACGGTGCACTTGTCATTTATCACATTGGGTTCCCATAACAACCCTGGCCTTGGAGCCCAAAGCACTTCCAAACTGAAGGGATCCTTGAGACCATTTAGTTCCAGGGGCTCCCCTCAGGGGTGGTACCGACCTTACAGCAGCATTTGGGAATGAATGGGGGAGGGGACATCTCGGGGGTTGTTATGATGACTGCAAGGGTGTGTCATTTAGTGCCTGGCACCCAGGGATGCCAAACATCCTGCACAATGAATTTTCCTGCCCTAAATACCAACCATGAGTCACATGGATAACCTAAAGCCGTATATATCCAAGTGAAATTGGGACTGATAAGTTAAATCACAAGCCCTACAGTGACCCATCAGGTTAGTCAATTTCTAACTCCTAGAATAAGGTGCTTTGTGTTGCGCAATCAACTATTCAACCCCTAAGATCACAGAGCAACAATGAATACATGTTGTCTGTATTATGTGCCATGAAGCCCCCAACAGCACTACAAGGCAGGTTCTATTAGCGCCCACACTGAACAGATGAGGAAATTCAAGCACCTGGAAGTGAAATGACCTGCCCAGATTCCCTGGGTAGAAAGTGGCAGAGCCAAGAATGTGAACCTGGGCAGTCTGGCTTCAGAGCGCAAGCTTTTGAACTTTACACCAAGACCAAGACATCAGGACACTTCCCCAGGGGCACATGATAGTTATGATTCTCTCCAGTTGGCAGATTAAAAAACTGATCCTCAGAGTCCAAGGGCAGGGAATTATTACACCCATACAGGAGCTTAAGAACCTGAGGTCATTTAAGGTCACACAGATAATTACTACCATTCCCACTGGATATAGATGCAGTGGGATGAGATGATTTACTCTCAGATGCACCTCTAGTCGGGGGCAAAGCCAGGTGAGGGACTTAGAGCACAGCACCTGGGGCCCTCGCCAATAGCTGAGAAGCCAGGGGAGACCCTGGGCGCAGGCCCAAACCTGTACGTCTTGTGCAGCTCCATGATCCTCTCCTCCAGCTCCCGGGTCTGGTTGGGGGCGAAGCGGAGCTCGCTGACATAGTTGCCTATGTGCTCCTCAGCATCATAGTCGCCCAGCTCGGCCTGCACAGCATAGGAGCCTAGCAGGGCATGTGTGACGAAGGAGCAGGGCAGCCGGCCCGTGATGATGTCTGCCCGCAGCTGCAGGCACAGGTAGTATCTGGAAACAGGGGAGAGTGGCCATGGGCACGGGCCCCCCTCCCTCCCTAGATGCCCTCAGCACCACTGCCCACCCACCCATCAGAACCAAGCTGATCAACACCTAGCTCGGTAGAATTAGGAACCTTCCTAGACACTGGCATTTCAGGCATTTGATAATGTAAGTGTGTCCTAAAAGATGGTTTTGTCCCATTTCATGTGGCTTTAAGCATTTTGTTAACTTCTAACTTTGAGGAATTTTTTTTTCCTACTGTGGGAATATTTTAAATTTCTAACTCATTTTCAAGCTAAATAGGACTATTTTGCTGGTCAGTTTTAAAAAATATTATATATTTTTAATCATAAAATTAATTATGTTCTTACTGTAGAACAAATGTAAACTTTAGAGATAATTCTAAACTTCCTCTTGATGTCCATTCTCAGCCCTAATCCCCTTCCCCAGAGGTCACCCCTATTATTCGTGTGGTGTTCTAGACCTTTCTCCCTCATGGATAAACAGAAATGTATGTGTTTTGATTCATGGGTTTTAACATGTACACAGTATCAAATGATACATCTGACTCTACAGCTTGCTTTTTCACACCCAGCTATGTGTCTAGTGTCTTTCCCAGATCAGCACAAACCACCTGATCTCATTCATTTTAACTTCTGTACTGCATTCTACAGCCAGGACAAACCTGTTTACCAATGTTTTCTCAAAACTTTACTTTGCCTCCAGCTCTAAGTGAATCATCTAAAAACAAATTGCTTTAAAAGAAACATTTCCAACCAAAAGGATATGATTTTTTTATAACTTTATGCACACTTTTACAATTTTTAGATTCATTTTAAACTATTTTTATTGCTTTTTCAATTAATTGCATTTTAAAAAAAAGTTTCAGTTCGTTCTTAGCCAAGGATGTGTCCTTGCCCATTTTGCCATGTTTCACCATTGTTTTCAATCGCCTATTTCTTTTCCTTTTAAGTGGTTTTTACTCAGTATAATTTTTACTGCTCCATGGCACAAAACTCTCGCAAAAAGTATATGTGGCCTCAGTGCGTATTCAGGGCCAAGGTCTAGGCTCAGCATCAGTAGCAGCTCAAACATCACAGGCATTAAGAGTGGGCTTAAGGGCATTTTGTTCAAATCTAAAAATTTGAAGATCACTGCCAAACACTCTGACCAATATTTCATTTCAATCAATTTGTCACTCTGACCAGCTTATTTCGGGCCTGAATATTTTTGACTAAATCAGCTGCTACTACCACCCCATTCCCTGAGGTCACCCATGCTAAGCCGGGCTAATTTCCCTCCTGGTGTCCCTAGAAGCTCAATACCCAGGATGTGGTACAAAGAGAAGAAATACCAGTGGGTAAGACTGGAGACTCAGCTGGTTCTATAGCTCTCAGTCTTCTTGGAAATGAAGTTGAGACCCTGTTGCTGAATCTTGAACCCAAGATGACCTTAGGGGTTAGAGCAGGGCTAATGAGGCCAAGGTTTCAGGTCTATCCCAGGGACATCCATATTATCCCCCAAGGCCAGCTGGCATTGTGCCTGTGGCCCGTTGCTTGGCAAACAGGCAGCCAACATTCAGGAGGGACCCAATGGGAGAAGGAGGTTGGCTTAGGAGCCCCTCCCCTACTGTAGGAATAACTCCATGCCCACATTTTATTGTTGGTGAAATTCCGGGCTCAGCACATGGATGACACAGCCCCCGGGTATCATGAAGTGAGACTATCCCTTTGGAAGGGGCTTAGATAAAGAGAAGGGCCTCTCACTGTTCTGATTCCAAAGGCAGGATGAGACCCACAGAAGTTCTCATTCTGAAGAAAAATGTTTTGCCCCTCCTTCCAGGCCACATTATTTACTGGCCTTGAGGCACAATGAGATGGTTCATCCCAGACTTGCCTCCATGGGTCGGGGATGTCACATGCCTGACAGGTACACAGGACAGCACATGGGACCAAATTCCTACATGCAAAGGCATCTGTGCTCTATTCCCTCCTTATCCCCAAAGTCAAAAATGGTGGTCCACTCAGAACATCAGCCTTCGGACATGTTTGGGTTGTCCCATCCAGAGATGGCCTCCACCATGTTTTTAAAAAGTTTGAATTAGTCCCAATATTTTAAAACTGTGGATTTTACTCTCAAATATCTAGCTCCACCTCAACAACGGGGCCCTGTTCCCATGTGGCAGGGATGGCTGGAGCTGAACAGCAATTGTTTGAGATAGCACATGTCCTCTTGAATTTCAATGTCAATCAATGACATGGATCCTGATGCTGCCTGGGATGCCTCCCCCTCTGAAGTGGACAGTCTGCTGTGACTGACCACTTGTGTTTGAATCACTTCCTCTTGCACAGAGTCAGCATCCTTTGTTGATGCTATCTGGCCTCGCTGGGTATCTGACTTTGCAACTGCCATCGTTTACTGTCCACATGCCTACCAGCACCAGGTGCCCTCATTCCTAGTCATGTGGCTAGAATGCCCACCCCACCCCTCCACAGCCCTCACCTTGTGATATCTTCTGTCAGCTGGGCAGGGTCAGGGGGGTAGAACTTGACTGTGAAGGCAAAATTCCAGGGGCTGCCTGAGAGGAGAAGAAAGAGAACAATCAGAGAGGCCCCATCCCCCACAGTGGGTAGCCCAGACGCACCATCCCACAGGCAATTTCTCAAAGTTTTCTCATATCTATAATTTTGGGACAATCCAGTCAGAAAACCTGGACTATTATTCCCACTTGAAAGATGAGAAGAGTAAGGCCCAAGTTGAAAGACTTGTGACCTAGCAGTGGGAAGGAAGGTGGAAAGAAAGAAAACCAATGGTGCATGCCAGGTCTACTGGTGATCACAAACAACGCTTCAGTAAACCTTGCAACAATCCTATGAGTGAGTCTGATGACTATCCCCATTTTGCAAATGAGAACACTGGGGCCCAGGCTGTAAAGTGGCCAGCCCAAGATCACTCAGCTAGGAAGCAGCAATGCTGGGGTACAGACCCCAGCCTCCTGGCTCTGAAGCCTGTGCTCCCTCCTCCACACCAAAGTCTATGCTACAGGACATTCATGGTAAGAAAACAGGTCGCATTAAATGGGCTCCCAGGGGCACCTGGGTGGCTCAGTCAGTTGAGTGTCAGGGTTTTGGTTTCAGCTCAGGTCATGGTCTCGGGCCTCAGGATCGAGCCCCAAGTTAGGCTCCATGCTCAGGCTCTGTGCTGAGTCTGCTTGAGATTCTCTCTCCCCCTCTGCCTCTCTCTACTCTTAAATAAATAAATCTTAAAATAAATGGATAAATAAATGGGCTCCCTAGCTTTGGACTTCTCAGAGCCATTGTAAATTGCATGTGCATTTAAGGGTTTCCCAAACTTATTTGACCTGCTGTGTCCATTTCTCATAGGGCATCCTGCCAGATTATTGTTCTTAGGGACACTCTTTGTAAGATTTTGCCCTCTGCTGGGTCGGCTCCATCTCTGATGGCAGAATGGGGTTCTAGGCAGGACCGAAAAGGCAAACGTAATGAATGGAAAGCAGCAAAGGGATTTCACAGGGATAAATGTTAACTTCCATACTGAGATACAAGCAATTGATAGTACACATATAGGTACAGACAGAAATAAAGGCTGAGGCTTTAGCTGGAAATAGGCTCTGCAAGCCACGAGAAGGGATGACCACACAAGAGAGAGGAGGTCTTAGGGAAAGGCTCCAATCTAGAACAATCTAGACCACTTCTGGGGCTCTGAAAAGGCCCCCGACAATGTGAGAAAGCAAGGGCCAGCCCGGGAAGAGCATGGTCACTAAGGCTGGAGGCCATGCTGTCACTTGTCCCTGTGGTCATCGTCACCCCCCATACAGCTGTAATGTCTCCAGCACTTATTAAGTGCTGGTCACTTCACTTTTAAGAACTATATGTACACATATAGGAGTTTGATCTTCATAACAATCCTGAGCTAGTTTTCTTTTTATAGATGAAGATTCTGAGGGGGTAAGCCCCCTCCTGGGATCACTGAGCTAGCTAATCAGTAGTGGAGAACGGGGATGTAACCTCTGGTCATCCGACCCCAGAAGCCAAGCTCCTGACCACAGCTGACTTAGAAAAAGCAGCCACCAAGAGAGCAACCCTGTCTTAGGAATAATAGTAGTAGTAGTCATCGTAGTGGTAGTAGAAGTAGTAGTAGTAGTAATAATAATAATAATGGTAATAGTAATAATAGATAATATATACTGGGTGCTGCTATGTGCAGGCACCATTACAGATGTGGGGCACATAAGAGCTCATTTACTCTGTACAACAACCCTAAAGGTAAGTAGTGTTGGAGTCAAGATTCAAATCCAGGCAGTCTGACTCCCGTATCTTTCAACCAACACACCAGACTATGTCAGGGAAGCACCTACTATGTGCTGGGTGCTGTCCACACATAACTGGCACCCTGCCTTGTGAGGCATGAATCACTAATCCACTTGCCAAGGAAAAGCAGGAGCCCAGAGAGGTGCCTCCCCACCCCCCACCATGCCCTCATTGACAGGCACAGAGATTTGGGAGGACATATAGCCAGCTCTGAAGCCCAGGACACAAGGACTCATGATGCCCTCCCCTTCAGGAAGCTGAGGAGTTGTCACAAAGAAAAGAGCAAAAATTGGTGGGTGCGTGGCTAGCTCAGTCAGTGAAACATGTGATGCTGGATCTCGGGGTTGTGGGTTTGAGCCCCATGTTGGGTATAGAGATTACTTAAAAATAAAATCTTAAAAAAATTGTTTCATGGGGGCTCCAGAAGGCAGAACAAAGATGAATGGGCAGAAGTTCCAGGGGCAGGGATGGAGACTGTGGCTCTACTGAAGGAGGCAGGACCTCTCCTCCATGACCTGAGGTGGCCACCAGTGGCAACCATTCACCCCCGCCTGGGCTGCGCTGGCCGGGGCTGCCGAGATGGGGGACCGACTCCCCGCTCTGGGGAAAGATGCTGAGCTCCAAGGATCCTGTTATCTGCTTCTCCGTTCTAAGCTTCCCGTCCTCCTCAAACCACACACTCGGCTGTCTGTATGTGTTCCAATTCTTTCAGGCATGAGAGGCAGGCCTCCCAGCTGGGCCAGGACTCCTAGGGACAGCCCAAAGCCCAGGCCTAGGGCCCTGTCAGCCCCAGAGGAGCAGGCTCCGTCTGCATGCCTGCCTCTTTGTCTTCAACTGACAGGAGCCTACAGGAAGAATCCCTCCTGCCCCTCCCGGAGAGTCAGCTGGCATCCCTGGGCCCAGCTGCCTGCTGTCATGGCAACAGGCTCTGCTTCCCAGCCCCAGGGACCAGGGAGTCCAAGCACAGCCAAGGGGGAGGGGCTCCCAGTGGAGGCATCTCTGCCTCTAGGCACCAGGTCTCCACCCACTGTATGCCCCCTGGCTGAGGCCACCTACCTCCCCCCTTCTGCCATTGGAAGGCTGCTCCACCCCTCACAATATGCCTTTCCTCTCTGGGCCAGAAAGGACAGGTTGTCTCTTCACCCCAGGCCTTGAAAAGAGAGCAGGATGGTGTTGGGAGGCCAGGGCTTTAAACCTGGCTTGGCCAATAGTTTACTCTGTGACTTTAGGTAAGCATCTGCCTCTCTCTAGGCCTCAGCCACCCACCATTAAACACAGAAGAAGGCCTGACCAGGCCAGGCCTTGCTCTTCCCTAACACGTCAACTCCCTATCAGCTGGCAGTGGTCTGCAGTGCTGCATGGATGAGGATTCTGAGCTGAGTCAAGGATGACCTGTCACAGGCGTCTATACCTGCCTTGGACAGGAGGGAGGCTGTTTTCAGGCCATCAATTTGTCCCCTTGTGACTAGATGATTAGTTCCTTCTAGAGCTGTCATCCCAGATGCATCTGTGATTCCCCTGCTAACCTGCTATGTGATGCTAGATGGTCATTTCTCTTGTCCCTGCTTCAGGCTTCCATTTATAAGACAACGCCCTGCCTTCCCCCAAAATCTGCTGTGCACAGCGAATGAACTCATGGGTCTGAATGCACTTCCCCAAGGAAGAGGGAACAGCACATGCAGCCCGGAGCCCCCACCCTCCCTTCCACAGAATTCCACAACAGGCCACTCACTCCGGATCTGCTTCTTGATTTCCTTGGAGGGGTCCAGCCAGTTCTGAAAGAGAAGACAGGGTGCTTTAGAGGGAAGATGGAGGAGAGGGCCAGAGAGGGCTAGGAGACAGAGAGACATCCTGAAATGGTCTGTCAACAGCCCCTGGCACAGAACACCCTTCTTGGGCTGAGCTGTCTGGGCCCATTGGAACAGGGAGTTGTGGGGATGAGGCCCGGATTCACCACAGGGTTTGGGCTCCTGGACCTGGGGCTGGTACTGCCCTGGGGCAGTAGGGTAGGCCGCCGTAGTGGGACCAGTGAGAAGGAGAAACCCAGACAGGAGCCTCCCAAGGGTGGAAATAGGGTGCTGTAGGAAGTGCCTCTGTTCCCCCAGGAAGCCAGGCCATGGCTCTCCAGATACCCATCTGGGGGGTGACTTGCAGGTCCCCAAGAAAGGATGAAGTGGGAGGGGTGGAGGCAGAGAACTGAGACAGACAGGGTGGGCTGAGGTGGGGGGATATGCAAACCTACTCCTAGAAGGGGTAAAAGGCACTTAACAAGGGTCTGAGGATGGATGGATGGCATGGGATGTGGTCAGGACTAGGGGGGGGTCTATGAGAAGAGGTCTCCCCCACAGTGGGCCTCCCATGCCAACTCCACTCCCCAGCACAGATACCTTCTGGCTGTCAGCATCACAGAAAGTCAGGCCGAAGTAGTCCTTCTCCAGAAGATTGAGGTGCTCACAGACAAGGTCAAACAGCACCTGGCCCCGGCCATGTTTCTGAAGAGGAGAGCAGAGCTGCTGTGAGGCTGGGACACATCACACGGTGGGGGTAGGGGCTCCACCAGGACTACTTGAAACCCCCCAGGGTCTTCCAGCATCTCAAGAGGATCTCAGCACTCCTCCTGCCACCCACCTTGCCCTGCTCCCCAAGTCCTGCCAGATCCTGGGAGACACTAACACCCAGCTCACCAATTGCCTTCTTCCAAACCCTCCTAGGGTCCTCCTGGACCCTTCGAAATGCTCTGGGGAGTGAGGAGGGGGGCTCACCAATTCCCCCTCCTTTATACAGATTAAGAGAAGGAGGTTAACTTTGACCAAAGGAGCAGAAAACCAAAAGTCTAAGCTTTGGGTGTAAGAGGAAGAGAAGCCACCTGAAATAGGAAGGATGTGGGCAGGGAAGGAGGGGAGGGCCTAAGACTTGGGATCACAGCGTGACTCTCCTTCCCTGGCTCTTCCCTTACACTGAGTTTGAGTGAAATCCAGGGCAGCCCAGCCTGGAGTGCCACCCCTTACCTGGACAGCAAGGAAGGCTGTTATAGGGGCTCCTGGGGCCTACATCAGCCTCAGTGGGATACAGCACTATTAGGGCCACCTTCTCCCGCCACTCTCAGACAGCCAGGCTCAGTACCTCTCTGAACCACCATCTGGGCCTCTGGATTCAGAAGGACAAAGCACAGAGCCTGGCTGGGTACTTCAACCCCACAGGTTTGAAAATGAGCAACAGTAAAGGGACCAAAGCCTGGGAGAATGTGAAGCAGTCACTGTCCAAAGAGAGAGGGGACTCCAGAGAGAGTGTGAAATTCCTACAAGGCCTAGCTAGGTCACCAGGGACTGGAACCAGGCCTGACTATGGAGAGTGGCTTTGGGAAGTCAAGGGGTTCGTGAGTCTGGAAGAATCCTTCAGAGAGAATGGACCTGGCCTCAGCCAAACCCTCTGTGCTCTTGGGGCAAGCTGAAACTTTGTGGCTGGTGTGGGTAGGAGAGAACAGGTAGATAATATTCCTTTCTGTTGCCTAGGAGTAGGCAAAATGTTCACCTTGAAATCCTCCTATGGAAGCGATAAGCACTAAAAAAAACCCCAAAGAAACAAAAACAAAAAACAACCCTGAAGAGAAGAGGGACCCAGCCCACCAGGGCCCAGAAATAAGTCATATCCCTTAGGACCAGAGGGCACCAGGGAGAAAGGGAGGTGGTTCCTGTAACTTTCAGGTAAGGTCACCCTCTGGCCTCTTTCATACGCATGGAGAGGGCCAGGACTGGTGCCTAGACTGGGGTGGACCCTCTAAGGGGATGAGTGAAGGCTCAGAATTAGGGTGGGAGTCCTAGACTATATAGGAAAAGGAGACAGCAAATGTGGGGCCGGGACGGCTGACCCCAGACAGGAGGTGTCTGCCCCACTACCCACAGTGGGACAGGATCACACCACAGGGTTTCTACATGGCCTGTGTGAGGGAGTCCTTCCAATGGGCCACCTCTCTATGCCCAGGGGTTACCCATACCACAGAACCCTCAAGTGATCAGTCTGTCCTGCTGCCCTGGACAGGGGCATTCATAGGAGAAGATCCCTGTCTTCCTCACCCCCCACCAATAAAAACATAAAAACAATTCTAGTTGAAATACTCGTGTCTTCTAGGTGAGACTGAAGAGCCCAGTCCATAGGCCTACTGGGCTAGAGATCAGTTGTTGGATGGTGACTCCTTGCCAAGGTACAGCCCTCCTGAGAAACCTTTTCCTGGCACCAACCCTCTGCCTCGTCTAATTCTATTTGCAATCGTAACAGCCCTCTCTGGGCCTCAGTGCCACCATCTGTACAAAGGAGGGCTAGCCAGGTCATCTCTCCAGGATGCTGCAGTCGGTCCAGGACTCCATGAAGAATGGATGCTCTCTGGCTTGGCCCAGTCTGTGTGCACACAGAAGCCTGCCCTGGCTCTGGGGCCAGTTAGTTGGGGACAAGGCATGTGGTGATGGTGGGGGGATGCTCCTTACCTCCACCTCACACTCGTACTCAGAGGCATCAAGCAGAGTGACTCGGCAGATGGCACTCTTATACTTCTTGGCAATCTTCTGGGGTGACTTCTGGGCTCTGCTGGGTGTGGTCCTCTCTGACAGGCCATCGGCCTCCCCATAGCCTTTCTCTTCCATGTCTAGGCTCTGTAGGTCCAACACGGGAAAAGTCTGGTCAGTGAGCTTGAGACCACAGCCTTTTATCCAAATGAGACACAACAAGGATGCAGTAGAGAAGGCAAAGATGGTCCCCAAAATGAGAGTCACCACCCTCCAAGACTCCCAGGATGACCAGCTTCTATGGTTGGTATTCACAGGAGGAGAGTTAGAGCTCCTGTGTGCAACAGGGTGGGCTCCTCAAAGGGGTCTGCTTCTTTGGGGGGACAGCCACTGCAGGTTCCCATAGAACTGGAGCTGCCCTAGCACCCTACAGTGAGTTATCAGAGCATCTGTGTGGCCTTCTCCTTACCCATGTGTCACTGGTCTAGTGTGAGGCTGAGAGCTTGTGGAAGGAGGGCAGAGCCCTGCCAGCTAGTCCTTACTGCCACCAATGCCCTCAATGACCTTGGCAAGTCCTTGCCCTCTCGGCCTGCCATGAATGAAGGGGGTGTGAATTCAACAGCTAGATGATTCAGCAAGTCCCTTGTCCCTTTGGGGTGATGAATTTTGCTCTGGGGTCATACTGGGCTTGCCAGGCTGGAATGGACAGGTCTAAGGAGTAGGAAAATAAGGTTAAAAGAACTGGGTTTGGGGAATCAGATCTATATTTTACTTCCATCTGTCACTGTAGAGCAACGTGACTTTTGGTAGCTCATTTCATCCACTGAGCTGCTATTTCCCCAAGCATAAAATGGGGATATCAATAATATCATTCTCTTAGGGGCGGGTGCCTGGCTAGCTCAGTCAGCAAAGCATGTGACTCCTGAACTCAGGGTCGTGAGTTCAAGCTCCATGTTGGGCATAGCACTAACTTAATTTAAATATATATATAATATATATTATATATGTATATCACTCTCTGTAGGCTTGGGAGAATTCAATATAAAAGTGAACACAATGTCCCCAGCACAGTGGTTGGATGTAGCAGGTCGGTAATAAATCTCAGTTTTCAGCTTCCCTCCCCACTAAGAACTGGGCCTGGATGACAGCCGGGCAGGAAGAGGGATTCCCAGGCTCTCAGGTGCACACCTGTTCTGCAGGCCGCGTGTCCTGCTGCGGCGGGTGCTTCTCATTGGAGTTGGCCTCTGGGTGGCCACCGTGGCCTGCTGGGGTCACAGGGGTGGTCGCAGCAGCAGTGGCAGCGGCCTCAGGCTGCTGTGGGGCCTCCTCCTGAGCCTTCTTCACCTCAGAATCGGGGCCTGTCTCTGTTGTCATGGTGACCAGCACGCCTGCATTAGCATGAAGGAGAACAAGTGACAGGGAAAGGGGCAATGATGATGTGACAAAACAGAGCGAAGGGGACAGGAACCACACACAGAGAGAGACAGATGGACGCAAGTGGACAAAGAACCCGGGGCGGGGGCGGGGGGGAGGGAAGTCGGGGCGGGGACAGAGCAGAAGTCAGGGGTTAATGGCAGCAGCTGAAGTCACAGACCACCCCCCATCCCACTCTTGTGACCATAGGGACTCCCTCAGTCTCTTGGCCCAGTTCTAGAATAGGGGCCCCTCCTTGGGACAATGAGAGTCTCTCCAGGGAGCCCCACTCTGCCAGGAACACAAAGGACAGTCAGTGACCCCCTCCAGCAGGCCCTCTAGCCAGGCCATCTCTCCAACCCCAGCACCTGGCACACAGTAGCCACTCAATAAACGCTGGATAAACTCAAACCAAAGAGCCATGGTGGGCTCCAGGCCCTTCAGGCACTGACTCCGAAGCAAGGCTCTTCATGCTCCAAGCCTGTACTGCTATTTTCATGGGGATGTGGGCAGAATGGATCTAGAGGGATAAGACACAAAGACGCTACTGAAAACAAACATAGTCTTGGTGATGTAAAAGTCAGGAGAACTGAACGCAGGCCCCGGGTCTATCACAACCAAGGCAGTCACTTCATCTCACTAGGGCTCACCCAAAAGAGCAAGGGACTTAGAGAAATTATTGCTGGGACAGTCTACTCTTATCCTTTTCCCCCTGGAGCAGGAAATGAGATTTCAGAGAAACAGGTACCTACTGCCCAGTTATTCTGTTGAAATAAGCAAAGAGAAGAAAGGAGAAAGAATGGCATGGTCCCGTTTTTATATTTATTTTTTTTTAAGATTTTATTTAGTTATTCATGAGAGACACAGAGAAAGAGGCAGAGACACAGGCAGAGGGAGAAGCAGGCTCCCCACAGTGAGTCTGATATGGGACTCAATCCCAGGACCCCGGGATCACGGCCTGAGCCAAAGGCAGATGCTCAACCACTGAGCTACCCAGGTGTCACTGGTTTTATATTTTAAAAAGATAAAACAATAACCTTAACAATACCTCTTTGTGTTTATACATGTGTAGTGAAAGATCTGAAAGGATACTGACCAAACTGTTAAGATAGGTTCACAATTGAGAAATGGATAGAGGAAAAAGAGGGAGTTCAGTGGGGTGGGTGAAGAAAGGGAACTTCATTTTGTACTTATATGCTTAGTAATTATTTCTGTAATTTTAAATACACATAACTCACAAATTGGAGTTTTGGGTTTTTTGTTTTGTTTTGTTTTGTTTTGCAAGGGGGCAAAAGCACCTATTCTTGACCCATATCAGGGTGGATCCTCAAAAAAAAAATTTAAAAATTTGGAGCTAAAATCCAAGGAACAGAGAAATGGGCAGGAATCCTCAGCCTGAGTCTACAATATCCCTCTAAATCCATTATATTAAAAGAGAAAGATCCAGACTAGACCCAACAGGTCCCTTTCCAACCTATTCACCAAGAGAGGCTTCCAATGAGCAAAGAGACAGATGGACGTTGGCTCCACCTTGTGCTATGGACACATTCCAAGCCGTCACCCCACAATCCCCTCGTCTCCTTTGGTTTCTCCCCCAGCATTCCAGGGGGCCCCAGCCCAGCCCCAAGTGAAGGGAACTGGCTAGAAAGCCAGGGCACCTGAGTACCCTGCTAAGCCATACAATGGCTCGAGGGTGCTGAACAGGTCACACTGTAAGCTGGAGCTCGTAGTACAAATGAAAGGGTTTGTTGTTACTGATGCTGCTATTATGAAGTAAGATGAGGAGGAAGGGAAGGCTTTAGTCACATGGCCTCATCCCCACTCAGAAATGCTTTCCACTCACGGCATTACCCTACATTTTATGGTTCAATGTAAAGCCATAGATAAATAAAGGCTCTCTGTCACTTGTATGACACCAAATGTCAGCTCCATCCAGGACACAAAGCATTAGAAGCAGCTCCAGGGTTACTCACAGCCTCACAGGGTCAGAGTGAGACTTGTCTGCCTGGGTCTGGATCTCTTCTAGGCCTGAACTTGAGGATATCAGCCATTATACTAGATAGATCTATAAGAAGAATCCTTAAAATAAATGCCTACTTAATTTTGCTTAAAAAAAAAAAAAAGGATCCACAGAATTATCTGAAGGTTTTTTTGCTTCGAGAAGCAGATTCCACATGACTGTCATGGCCCCAGGCAGCCCAGAGGCTCTGGTTCATGTGCTTGTCCCCCCTGCTTCAGTCTGGTTTCAACCCCTACTCCCCAAACCTTCCCCAGACCTGCATCAAACAGCCAGGACAGCAATCTTAAAGAAATATCCAGGTTCTTCCCCTGCCCAGATCTCTGGCAGAGCCTGTTGGCAGGGAATGCCTGGTGCTAACAGCACCACATATGAAAGGAACTGAAGTCTTTGAGATAATTCAATCTCTCTTTTTCTAGGTGAGACTCAGAAAGAAAGGAGACTTGAGTGACAGTCGTTTCCTCCGACACATCTTCCCTGGGCCCTCCTGCCCACTCTCTTCCCCACCCAGCCTCCTGACTCCCCAGATTCAAGCGCTGGGGCCATTATTCTTCCCATCGCGCTTTGCTGCCTCAAGCAAACTTGAACAGAACCAACAGGAAGGAGAAAGCACTTAGGCCCAGGCTGGAAGCCAAAGAGGTGGCACAAGACACTAACGAACCCCACAGCCAGGGCCTGGTTAGAGAAATGATGGCTCATCCTTTCTGGAGAGTTAAAAAAAGATGATGTTAAAGATCATGGAAATACCTGAATGAAAAGCTCCATACACAGCAGCCTATACAGACTGACCCTATTTTGATTAATACATATCCATGGATACAGAACATTCAACAAAGTATTAATTATGGTTGTTTCTATATGGCAGGAGTACAGATTATTTTTTTCTTCTATTTAACTGTAGTTCTCAATTTTTCTACTACACTTGGAGATTTCTTGATCAAAAACAATTAGAGGTTAAAAAATAAAATCTTCCAATGCACAGGGCTTGGTTTGACAGGATGAGTAGGTAAAGTCTGCTTAAACTAAAATTTTTATGAATTTATTTTTTTTTAAGATGTATTCATTTTGAGAGAGAGAGAGTGCACACACACATGCAAGAGCATATGGCAGGGAGGAGCAGAGGGGGAGGGAGAGAGTCTAGCAGACTCCCCGCTGAGTGCAGAGCCTGACATTGGGCTTGATCCCATGACCCTGACATCATGATTTGAACTGAAATCAAGAGTCACATGCTTAACTGACTGAGCCACCCAGGCACCCCCCAAAATTTTTATGAATTTAAAAGAAAAATAACATAATTATTATTATTTTTTTTTATTTTAAAACCTATGATGACATCCTTCTTGATTTCATAAGTCCAAGGATAACAGTATAGTTCTCTCTCTAGACCACAGAAAGCAAGCCAAGAACCCAGTTCTGGTTTCTGCCACAGCCAGTCATGTGGGCACAGTTCTGCCCAGGCCCAGGCCGGCAGAGACTGAGGGAGTCCACTGGGCAGACCAGCCAGCTGGGCACTGCAGGGGCCCTAGGGGAAGGAAGCACGTGCTGGTTCCTTGGAGCTCACTGAAACACAGGAGGACGATGCTCACCCAGAAAATGGTTAAACATCCAGGCAGGATGTGGTTTAGACTTATCGCTGTACATTTTAGCCTCCAGAAGATTCTGGGGAGTTGGTGATCAGGAGTATGACCTAGAGTACCCAAAGAAGAGCTTAGAGGATAGGGAGTGGGGGGTGAGGTGGAGTTAAATTTCGCATAAAGGGAGAAATTAGGCGTGGCAGAGAAGGCATTTGGGCTGAGTCACCCTGTGGGCAAATGTCCAGAGATGGGAACAAGTAGGGCCGTGCAGAGGACAGACAGGAGGCCTTGACATCCTGATAGCCCAGAACAAGAAGCCTATAAATGTGAGCTCCAAACAGTCTGGCAGGTGGAACAGGTTGGAAATGGAAAGAAATGAATGAACCAGGAGTGCAGCAGGCAGCCTGGGAAGAATCACAGTGCTATTCTTCTAGAAAGGGCAAGACTCCCATCCCTGAATACTGCCATGGGCCAGGGTCAGGGATTTGACACATTGGCCTCTTGTAGACTCCTCAAAGGGGTACTAGGGCAGGGAGCAGACCCAGGCCAGTTAGACCCAGACCCAAAGCCTAGCCCTAGCACTGGCTCACCTTGTGACCTTGGGCAAGTGACTCCAATGCTCTGAGCCTCAGTCACCTCATCTATAAAGTGGAGATACTCCTCCCTCCCTCGGAGGGTCGTGGTAGAGATCTAGGAAAATAAACTGAGAGAGCACTTAACATGGTATGTCCCCAATAAAACATCCCTGAGAGGGTCTATAATTACAAACAATACTGAGAGGCCGTGGTGGTGAGTGGTCTGAGAACCAGGAGTTCAGAAGTGCTAGCCCAGGACAGATGGAGAAAGAGACAGAGGCCAGCAAGGCCAGATTGATGACACTAACATATGAATATCCAATGCACAGGATTCAAAGAGAAAGGTCAGCCAGAGAAGTAAATGCTGACGGGGCCTATAGCACCACTGTCTGGAGGAAAGGGGTCTGGCCCTGGGTCTGGCTGAGGCCAGTCCAGAAGGCTGTCAGCATTTGATGCTCTTTAGCATTGCAACTACTGGCTGGCTCCCCTGGCTCACCCTTCAGGGATACTATGGCTTTCCATCTGTGTGGCCTGCTGGGAGAGAATGTCCTAGCCCAGGCAATGCAAGATGCACTTGGCCTGTAATTGCAACAACTCATTAAAAATGAATCAGCCGATTTATACATCAGGCCCTACAGCCAGGGTTAGCATGAGTCAGCATCTCTGAATCCAGTACCTTGGATTTGTTCTTTTTCTCCATCCCCACAGCCACTGCAGAGGTCCAAGCATGGCTTGGACCATGCCCACATGGTCAAGCCATGCCCACATGGCTCCCCAGCCTCCTGCATGGATTCTCTGTGGCCCCTTGGGCCCTCCTAGGGTTTATTCTCTTCAGAATAGCCACACGGATTTTTTTAATGGATTTTTTAAAAAAGATTTTATTTATTTATTCATAGAGACACAGAGAGAGAATGAGAGGCAGAGACACAGGCAGAGGGGGAAGCAGGCTCCATGCAGAGAGCCTGACGTGGGACTCGATCCAGGGTCTCCAGGATCACGCCCTGGGTTGTAGGCGGCGCTAAACCACTGCGCCACCAGGGCTGCCCGCCACATGGATTTTTTTCAAAACACTAATCAGATGTTCTCTTTCTTTTAATTCAAGTATAGTTGACACACAATGTTACACTGGTTTCCGTTATCACATAGTGAATGGACAAATCTACACCTTACTGGGCTCATACCAGTGTAGCTATCATTGGTCACTGTACAACACTATCACAATACCACTGACTATATTCTCTATGCTGTCCATTTTCTTGGATTCCCTCCTTAAAACCTTTAGTAACTTACCATCAAAATAAAACACAAACTCCTTACCAAAGTTAAAGATCCCTGCTTACAGCCACTGCATCAGCTCCCCTATCACTGTGAGCCTGTCTTACTGGCTTTCTGGCTGCTCCTCCACATCAGGCTTGCTCCTGCCATGGGGCTTTGCCCTCATGGTCTCTCTGTGTGGACAACGGGCTCATTCTATCTCTTGACATGGCAGCTCTCACCCTTCAGACCTCAATCCATATGCCCCTTGACCCAACTGTCTAAAGTGGGTCTTTCTTCTGGGGCACCTGAGTAGATCAGTTGGTTGAGCATCCGGCTCTTGATTTTGGCTCAGGTTGTGACCTCAAGGTCATGAGACTGAGCACCATGTTGGGCTCCATGCTCAGCAGAGTCTGCTTGAGATTTTCTCTCCCTCTGCCCTTCCCCCTGCTTGCGTGAACTCTCTAAATAAATAAATAAGCAAAATCATTCAAAAAATAAAAATAAATAAAGTGGGTCTTTCCCCTTACTTTTTTTGGTGACAGCATGCTCTGTTTGGGGTTTGGTTTGGTTTTGGCCATTTTAACCATTTTTTAAGTGTAACTGTCCCATGATGTTAATTACAACCACAACCTTGTGCAACAGTCACCTCTGTCAATTTCCAACATTTTTCATTACCTAAACAGAAACTCTACCCATTAAGTACTATGCCGGTTTTTTTTTTTTCCCATAGTTACTATCACAAATAAAACCTATATCTTTTTACTTATTTATTTCTATTCCTCTGGAATATAAACTCCATAAACACCAAACATTATCTGTCTCATTTGCCATTATCCCCAGGACTTAGCACAATTCTTGATAAATACCAACAAAGCTAACATTCATAGAGTCTGCAATTTGCCCAGCACTGGTCTAACCATTTTATGTCAATTAACTCATTTAATCTTCACAATAACCTGGAATAAGTACTTTTATTATCCCTTTTTGTAAAAGAAGAAATTAGAGCTCTAAGAAGTTAGGAAACTTGCCTGAGATCATATACTAGTGCATGCGAGTACCAGGGGGTCTGATGTCTGAAGGATAGGTAGACAGACAAATGGACAAACACATCTGTGATGGGGGATAGGCGGATGAAACATCAATGAGACAAGTTTTAAGTTGACTCAGTTAAGGACAGAGACCTGGGCTGCATTCACCTCAGGAGCCTTTCTGGCTACCAGCTAGCTAGTCTGTCCTGATGACTTATCAGACCTTAAGCACTTGACTTTTCCATCCAAATTCCTGATAATATCACCCTTATTTTACTGATGAGGACGCACAGGCCCAAAGAGGCATGCTGATTTGCCCAAGGTCATAAGGCTGTGATAAGTCTCCCAGACTCCAAAGTCCATGCCACTATACAGGGCATTTTGGGAGCCTCGTTTCGGGGGAGGGGGTGGCAAGGTGGATTAATTTCTCCAAGGGGTGAGGCTGGCTAAGGAAAAATTTCCCAAGAGTGAAAGGCAAATATGCTAGGAAGAACGGAATTCAGAATCAGAACCACTGTGGGGCACATGGGTGGCTCAGTCAGTTGAATATCTGACTCTGGATTTCAGCTCAGGTCAGGATCTCAGGGTCATGAGGTTAAGCCCCATGTCAAGCTCCATGCCCAGCTTAAGATTCTCTCCCTCTCCCTTTGCCCCTCCCACTTGCTATCTCCCTCTCTCAAAAAAAAAAAAAAAAAAAAAAAGAATCAGGACCACCGTGTCTTGCTTCAGTCCTGCCATCCCCCATCTGATGGGCCTTGGGCAAGTCACTTCCCCCTTCTGAGCATCAGCTTCCTCTTCTGCTACCCTCTCACTTCAGAGCAGGGCCATGAAGATAAAGGATATTACAAAGAAAGAAAGAACTGGGATCCCTGGGTGGCGCAGCGGTTTGGCGCCTGCCTTTGGCCCAGGGCGCGATCCTGGAGAGCCGGGATCGAATCCCACATCGGGCTCCCGGTGCATGGAGCCTGCTTCTCCCTCTGCCTGTGTCTCTGCGCCTCTCTCTCTCTCTCTGTGACTATCATAAATAAATAAAATTAAAAAAAAAAAAAAAAGAAGGAACTTTGTGATATAAATGTTGAAGTCATATATTTTAGGGAGAGTATATTATAGATGCTCACGTATACCCGAAGCAGGTCTTTGCACGCAAACACATGGCAGCAGAAAAACTTGAGGGCCCATACAGCCGCATGTGTCCGTGGTCATGATAATGACTCCTGAGCCAGTAAGGCTATCTTCTAAACCCTGCACACTGGCACCTTTTACCCAGGCATTCTGGGGAACTCTGAATCTGGTAGGAACTAATGGAAGGAAGGAACAAAGAAAACAAGAGAGAAATGGACAGGGTGTGGAAGACACCAAAACGCCAAGGGAATGACAGGCAGCAAGTGAAACTCTTCTGTTTTAAATTATGTTTTCAATAATCACAGTTACTAAGGTAAGTCTTCTTCTTTTTTGTAAAATCGGGGGCATCTCCTCCATCCCCTTCCAGCCATGTCTCCTGGGCTCTCTCCCTTCTCCAGTTCCATACCCTGTTCAAAGACGTGAGAGGCTGAACCCTTGGACTGTCCCTTGGACTGAGCTCCTTTGTCTACTAACTCCTAGTTGGGTTTGGCCAATGGGAGGTTCAAGGGTGGAAGGAGAAAGAAGTTGGGGAACATGCTCCCAATTTCCCTGTTTGTGGTTCTGGTGGTGGCTGAGCCCCTCTATATCAGCTCCTTGCACAGACACAACCATCATTGAATTCTGGTAATATTATTCCCTCCCTCTACTCATTCAGGCTGAAGGGAAAGGAAGAAACAGCTTCTGTCCCTGTTACTTAGTGGGGTACCCCTGTGGGTTCCCTTAACCCTGCCCACACCTTTATTAACATCTCCTCAGTGTAAACATCTGAGTAAAATTCTGTTTTCCACCAGAATCTGACTGATACACTTTCTGATGCTAAGCAGATATATGAATTAGAAGAGGGAAGAGAAAAGAAATTGAGAAAAGGCAGTATCACCTAGTGGTCAGGGACAAAATGGGAGACAACGAGACCGTGAACAAGTTTCTTAACCTCTCTGGGCCTCAGTGTCTTGATCTGTAAAATTCATGATGATAATCTTGACTATTTCACAGGGTTACTGTGAAAATTGAACCAGACCATGCCTGTAAAGCACTTAACACATGTCAAAACCCATAGTTAGTTTTCAATATTAGATATTCTCATCTTGGGCAGCCCCGGTGGTGTCTCTCATAAATAAATAAATAAAATCTTAAAAAAAAAAGATATTCTCATCTTTAGCATTAAGTCTCAAGGCTGGAATGTGAACAATAGCATTCCCTTGGAGAAGGAATTATAGACGTTCCTTTTGGCTTTTTCAAGGGTTCTCCGGGTTTCACAATTTTTCTACTATGAACATGTATTACTTTTGGAATCAGAAAAGAAAGAGAAGAACTCAAAATAAAAAACAGAGAGAACAAGCCCTATTAAGACTTATTCTTCCCCTCTGGAGATGATGCTACTTCCCATTGGGATTTCCCCAGTACAGAACATTCATTTCCCGGAGTGACAATCTCTGGGTGGATGTGAATGAAATGCCTGCCTGCCATGAGGGAGGAGGGTACAGGCTGCAAGAGCTGCCTCTGGGGCCTGGTGCCACCCTTCCAGGCCAAGGCCGAGGAGCTCTGGACAGAGGCAGTGGAGTCAACACGGGGGCTGAGCCTGCAGTCATTCATTCATATTGCTGCTCGGGTCTATGGGGCAATGGGGAGATTGCAATTTGTCAGAGGCTCGCGGTGCCCATGGGTACCTCATTAAGTAAAGCCAAGCAACGTGGAGAGGCTGCTACCCGTCAGTACTGGCTTTTGCCCAAAGGCTTCACGTGCTACCACAAAGCCACAGGCTGATGTACAGTTGTGGGCTGGAGACCACATTCCATGCCCAGAACTACAGAGCAACAGCATCAGAAAGGAGAAATACCTCTGGACCATACTGATGACTTTGGAGGCAGCCAGAGACCTCCCCATAGTGGGGCATCCTCTCAAAGACACGAGCTGGCTGTCTTCCAGGCTTTGTCTCATTTGAGCTGCACAAGGGCCACACAGTGCAGATGGGCTTATTCCCCAGGCTAGCTTGGCTGGCCAAGGTCACCAAGCTAGTCAGTTCAAGTAGAGCCAGAACAAGGACCCAGATCTGCTGGCTGATGGGCCCATGGTCTTCCCCCTCAATCCTGTTACATCCCACAACCTCCAACTTGCTGTCAACCATGTAACCAAAGCTACCGTTGCTCTGGATGTAGAAATAATAACAGCAGTAGCAACCCCTCCCACATGTAGGGTGCTTTACAATTTAAAGAATCCTTTTATAATCATCATTTCACTTGGCCCTCACCAATCAGCAGCTGGTGAGAGGGAACACGGAACAGCAGGTATGAACATAGGCTTTGGACCAGAGTTTGAATCTTGGCTTGAGGACCTTGGGCAAGTTACTTAACCCTACTGAGAGCCAGTTTGAGCATGTAAAATGAAAATAACACCCCCTACGCCTCAAAGACATTTAGTGAGAAATAAATGAGAGAATGCATGTGAAGCTCACTCTGACACCACGTCGCCATACAGCAGACACTCAATAAGTGGCAACAATGGCTCTCATCAGGACGGTTGTCACTACCACACAGATAGGCAAAGGGAGGTCCAGAGAAGGCAAAGAACTTGTCCAAGAACACTCAGGGTGTGAGCAGCAGCATGACCCAGGCAGCAACTTTTAGCATCCAAAGAGAATTTGGAAGTTTCACAGGTCAGCTCCATACTGGGTCAGTGACCGAAGGGGTTCTCCTGGGACATCCTTACCCTTTAAGGGTGACAGAGATAGGATCTCCTCCAAGCAAGCCAGCCCCCTCAGGGTCCTTGCCCCCGTCAGCTCTGCTGAGAAGCAGGGGAGCAGCAGACCTGCAGACTGCAGACCTCCCCAGGCCAACCCTCATGGGTTTGGTTTCTGACTCCCTCTCTCATTTCATTTTCTTTAATTGTTCAATGAACTGTTAGAGTTCATTGTCAGAATTATTTAAAATAGAGTAAAATTGGGAACAACTTTAAATGTCCATCAACAGGACCTTGACCAAATTCACTAGGATTTATACTCTTTAGATTTATTTATTTGAGAGAGAAAGCGTGCATATGAGTGAGTGGGAGGAGGGGCAGAGGGAGAGAATCTCAAGCAGACACTCTACTCAGTGGGGAGCCTGCCAATACAGCGCTGCACCTCAGGACCCTGAGATCATGACCCTGAGTTGAATCCAAGAGTCAGACACTTAGCCCACTGAGCCACCCAGACACCCTGGATGTATCCCTTTAAAAACGCATTCTAGGACTGGGGCACCTTGTTGGCTCAGTCAGTTAAGCATCTGCCTTCAACTCAGGTCATGGTCCTAGGGTCCTGAAATGGAGCCCCAGGTCAGACCCCACACAGTGGGGGCGGGAGGGGTGTTTGCTTCTCCCTCTACCCATCCCCCTGCTTGTGCTTTTTTTTTAAAAAAAGTTTTTTTTTATTTATTTACTCATGAGAGACACAGAGAAAGAGAGAGAGAAAGAGAGGCAGAGACACAGGCAGAGGGAGAAGCAGGCTCTATGCAGGGAGCCCAACAGGGGACTCTATCCTGGGTCTCCAGGATCACACCCTGGGCTGAAGGAGGTGCTAAACCGCTGAGCCACCTGGGTTGCCCAATAAATTAAAATCTTTAAAAAAAAAAAGAGTTATAAAAGTATTACATACTTGTGAAAATTTTTGTGATGGATTTTATATATACCAACATGAAAAGATGTTAATATATAGAGTTAAATGAAAAAAAATGTAAGTTGTAAAACAGTGATGCAATTTATGGTCTCATTCTAGTTTGTATGCTTACGTAGGCACAGAAAATACCCCAAAGGACACACACCACAATGTTATCATTGGATATTTCTGGAGAGAAGGATTTTGGTTGGGGAAACAAGGGAAGAATACACGTTTGAATTTTTAGGATTTTTCACATATTTCCTTTTAAATTAAAACTAAGGGGGAAAAATATTTTTAAAAGATCTTTTTTTTAAGATTTTTTTAAATTTATTTATTCATGAGAGATACAGAGAGACAGAGGCAGAGACATAGGCAGAGGGAGAAGCAGGGAGCCTGATGTGGGACTCCATCCTGGACTCGATCCCAGACTCGATCCCGGGACTCGGTGCTGGGACTCCAGGACCATGCCCTGGGCCGAAGGCAGGCACTAAACCGCTGAACCACCCGGGGATCCCCTAAAACATCTGTTTTGATCGGTCTTATTAACCTCCATTGTACCTGCTGTAATTCTGTTTCTGACTGTTCTCTTCCTATCTGTTATCTATGGTCATACCTAATTTCTACACCACTTCAATCTGAGTGCTCATAATTTTATGGGTTTTTTCCATTTAACATTAATTGTATCAGAAATATTTCCACATTATTATATCATTATCATCACAGCTAATATTCACGGGTGCTTTACTGTGTGCTAGTTATGGCGCTAAGAGCTTTACATGCCGAAATCATTTAATCTTGACAACAACCCTAAAAACAGATTCTTGGGCAGTGCACATTACAGATGGGGTAAGTGAGGCTTAAAAGATCAATTTGCCAGAGCCTAGCAGCTCAGAAGGACAGCAAGTAGATGTAAACCCTGGTCATGTGCATCCCAACCTTGGCTAGGAACCCCTCCACCCTATTTCCTCCCGGTGCAGCTCCTCAGGGGTGAGGAAGAATGTGGCAGGTAGGGATGAGGAGACCAGCTCCTCGGTTTTACAGCCTGGGTGACCTTGGACAAGCCGACTCCCCTGGGCTTTGTTCCTTCAATCAATTCTTTCACTGGACAAGCATCTGCAAGCTACTGAGCTACATGCTGAGGCCAGAACAATGAATAAAACATGAACCCTGCCCTCAAGGAGATTAGAAGCTCGCCTGAATCTCTTTACTGCACTGGAGGAATCTAACCCCTGTCCCACCTCTGTCACACAGACATGAAGTAAATAAAGGATGCAAAGGAGCTTCGCAAGTACACAACTCCATACGCTGCAGGAATAAGTATTTCTGTGGCGGTTCATGGCTATATATTATTTTATCCACTGGATGTTCCAAAACGTTCTCAATCATCTTCCTATTGTTGGGCACTTAGTCCCAATTTACCACTATTATACAGGAAGCTCTGATGGGGATTCATCCAAAGGAAATTATTCAAAGAAAAGAAAAAAAAGAAAAAGCCAGATGCACAAAGATGCCACGCAACCTTCAAGGGACACATCTTAAGCTCATGAGGCCTCACTCAGAATTCATAACTCCTGTGGCCTGCCCCACCTCAACCACATGAGAGGACATCTTCGTGCCTTGTCAACCTTCCTCCCTCTCTCACCCTCCACGTCCACAGGGCTGATGTTTCTCCTGCAAGGCTGCAGTCCCTCCCCTCCGTGTGGGTTCTTCCAGTCGCCAAAGGGACCTTCCCAAACACTTCTGTCATGCCCCAGTGCATGCATGCCCTGTGCACATCCAAGATGGACAAAGGTTCTCGGAGCCTCCAAGCTCCTGTCAAGTAGAAACACCTTAGCCTGACATTTGACAGAGACTGAAAGGAGAGAGAAGTAATGTTTACTGGGATGTGCCAGCACTGTGCTAGGTCCTTTACATAACAACAACCACAGGAGGCCTCTACAAGATAGGTGTGTTTATCCATATTTTACAGATGAAGAAACTGAAGCTCAGGCCAGTTAAGTGACGTGCCTGAGGGCACGTGGCTGGTATGCAATGGAGCTGTGACTAGAGCTTAGATCTGGTGGATTCCAGAGCCTTGCTAAGGACCCACACTCAAGCTTTCTGAGTCACCTCCCAGAGCTCCTCGGCCCCCTATCTGTTCCACACATATCAACCCACCCACTCTTCTTCAAGGCATTCCTATTTCCCCTCTGACCTGAGGGAGTGGGTGGCCTTCCCTCACTACCACTGAAATTCCACTTGGGCCTTTGGTTCCCAGTGCAAAGTCTCCTGGAAGCCTTCCCTGATCACCAAAATAGGAATCCATGCTTAACATATGGAACAGTAGCTCTTTACCCTCCCTGTATCCTGTCTGTCCCTCTCTAGCTAGACAGTGAACCCCTGAAGACAAGAGAGGGATGTTTCCTTAGAGGCAACGTGGGGCCTGCAGGAGGTACTCAGATACTATTTTTCAAATTGAACAAAACCAAGTACAAACTATGAGAAGAAACTATGGGCTCCTGGCATGGCCATCAGGAACACAGCTCTCCCCCACACTGCCTGGACTGAAATCAGGGCTCCCCCATGACCTAGCCATAAGACCCTGAGTGACTGTCTTTCCCTTGCCTGTAAGCCTCAGTTCCCTCGACCTATAAGATGGGAAGAATAATTCCTACTATCGGGTTTTGTGAAGATCGTATGAATTGTACAGGCACAGTGCCTGGCATGTAATAGGTGCTCAATAAATGCTGGCTGTTACTATTCTTATCCACAAGCCTCCCACCCACAAAGGAAGCAGTACCAGCCTTCTCTCACCCCCACTCATCCACCCAGATTCAGGCCCCATCCCTATAAGGGCTTCCTTGTCACAGCACTAGCTGGTGCCCTGCATTCCCACCCTTGTGTTTTCAGGTAATTAGGGTCCTATCAAATGCAGCAGGGGTAGGAGTGGGTAATCATGGGGGCTAACTAGACTAAAAGCCAATAAGTAAAAAAAAAAAAAAAAAAAAAAAAGCCAATAAGTCGTCCTAGAGAGCCTATGGGGGCAGGGAGCCCAGAGCAGCCCCACCTCTAGGGGATCCTATCTTAGCCTGGAAGCAGAAGGCCAAGGCGACCTCTCTCTCAGGGCTCCTAGCTAGTACCTCTCTGCCCCTACCCCTCCGGACCAGAGGAGCACTTGAGCCACAGAACCACCTTTGTCTCACCAGATCCAACACAGACCTCTCCACTGGGATCAGCCCTGGCATATCAGTTATGGCTGATTAGTTGTGGCTCTCCTGGACACCAACCTGGTACTCCCAGACACTGCCCCAGGTATAATGTCATGGTAGAGAAAGAGGCTCTGGATGCAGACAGCCCCATGCTTTCCAGCTATGTAACCTCAGGCAGGTGACACAACCTCTCTGAGCTTCAGTTTCTCATTTGTAACAAGTGGATAATACCTGACAGGGTGGCTGTGAGATAATGCAAAGCACTGGCACACAGTCAGAGCTCAATAAATGTCCTCATCCTGATTGCACAATCACTGATATTATTCCAGATAGAGATTATTATCCCCTTTTAATCAATGGAGACACAGAAGCCCAGAGAGGTCCCCAGAGAAGTCCATGTTGAAGCTAACACAGAGGTACTTCCCATCTTTGATAGTACAGTCAAAAGACCCTATCTACTTTCTCTGGAGGCTCAGGCCCAGAATATCTCTGGCCATCCAGCATCCTCTTGGCTCCATATACTAACAAGGTCAAAGGCTATTGGCTGCCCATTGCCTCAGTCTTGGCCCATTATCTGTGAGGCAGCCTGACCTTTCCTCCTCACATTTTGGGGGCATGGGCTAGGAGACTCCTCAAGGGTAGCCTCAGGCTCCAGGCTATAATGCCCAGCCCCTGTCACACACCTGTGTATGGGACAGCCACAGCAACAGGGAAGCAGGCATTTGGGCTGCAAGAATCTCAAACCAGGGATAGGAGACCTAGGTGCATTAGTGTTGGCTCTCCCACTCAGCTGCTACGTGACCTTGGACAAGTCATTCTTTCTCTCTAGGCCTCATTCAAGCTTTCAGTATTTCCTAAGTGAGGGCTATGAGGCCAAGCATCATTCTCATGCGGTTCTATGAAAGCTCCATGAAGCTCACAGAGCTGAGGCCAGGGAACTGCCATATGGCCCAGGAAGGATGTTAATAGCAACACTGCCCCCTGCACGGATCTCCAGGACTGCCTTGAGGCAGCCCTCAAGGGACCATGCTCTGCGTACCACAAGGACTGTGCAAGGGGTTGCCCAGCAGGCATGACCTCAGGCTTCCAGGAGAAGCCAGCTTCATCCCTGCACAGAGCTGGCAGTGCCTCCCTGGGCCACAGTGGCTCAGAGAGGAGGCTGGCACAGGCTGCCTCTGCCGCAGGCTCCATCTGGAGGAATGGGTGGGCAGGCGGGCACAGAGCCACCTCTATTCTCCACACCCTTGTCCAGGTCAGGCAGCACTGTCTTCCAGGAGCTTCTGGGGACACTATTCCTGTCCCCACCTCTCAACCTGGCCCAACTGCTGCTAATTCTGGAAGACTCCTAATGCTGTGAGGTAGGGAGCAGCCGGACCCCACACAGCCCAAGAGGTCCTAAATCCAGCCCTCTTACACTCCCACCTTTGCAGAGGAGGTGATATGCAGATCCAGAAGTGCAGGCAGGAACGCAAGGTAGTGCCTCTCCCCCACCAATGCATTCTCAGAGGTAGGGGGCAGGGAGGGTGGCAAGGACCACAGCTGGCAGCCAACAAGGAGACCAGTGTCTTCAGAACTCCTTCCTAGTCAAGGTCCCCATGGACCATCCTGCGGCTGTAGCTCTGCTAGGCAGTGGCCTCAACCCCTGGTAAGTTAGCCTGGTGGCTGTAGTCACTTGCCGCCCCCTCCCCCCATTCCTGTCCTCTAGACCTCTGCTTCTCAGGCCCTTGGACACTCCCAAGCATGAAGGTGCCAGACACAACTAGGACCCACAAGTCCTCTCCCTCTAATCAGGGCGCGGGGGGGGGGGGGGGGGGCAGTCTCTGGCCAGAACAATAGGAAACCAGAACCCCACAGGTCCCAGGACTATTATCCATCACCCAGCTTTGGGTGACTTGGAGGAGAGATGGGGTGGGAAGTGAGCCCAGGTGGGAAAAGGTCTACAACCAGAGGGTGAGAGAGAGGACAGGAGCCGCCCAGCACCCCAGTCTCCAACCACGAGACTGACTGGCCTGCAGCATCTGAAGCTTGGACACAGAGATCCAGAGAGCCTCTGGCCTCCACAAAGGAGGCAGGAGCGGTCTCAGAGAACAGAGTGGCCCAGCCAGGGAGCCCAGCACCCAGCAACCATTCATCCCAACAGTAACCACCAGCCCACAGCCAGCCCACCTCTCTCTCCAGGCCTTGGGGAGGCTGCAGACCTACGAGGTGGGGAGGAACAGCTACGGATCTCCCCCACGCAGGCCAGGGGGCCAAGAGCCGGCAAACTCAGTTCCTCCCGGTCTCGCCCCCAGTCCTCCCCGGGGCTGCAGGCTGGGCCTACGTGTCCTGAGTCCCCAGCGCCCTCCCCCGTGCCACCTGATCCCCCCCACGTGCCTACCTGAGGCCGGGGGTCCCCATCTCGGGCAGGCTGGGCGGGGGGGCGCCCCGTTGGCTCCTGCGGGGGGGGTGGGGGTGCCGGCAGGCCGCGGGGCGGGGCGGGCGCGCGGGGCCGCGGCGGGCTCTGCGGAGCAGCCTGTTCCGCGACACCCCCGCCCGCTGATGGATGCCGACTGCAGCAGCGGCGGCGGCGGCGGCTCGGCGTGCGCCGGGGGCTGGGCACCGTGCCCACAGCCCCGGGCCTGGCGCCCGACGCGCGGCCAGCCCCCGCCCCCGCCCGGCCTCCGCGCCCAGCCCAGGGGCAGCCGCCGCGCGCCTGCCTGGTCCCTCTGGCGGCCCGGCCCCTGCCTCCGCCTCCTCTCCGCCGGCCTCCCTCTCCTCCTCCTCCTCCTCCTCCTCCTCTCTCTCTCTCTTTCTCTCAGGCTCCCGGGCCACCACCTCTTCCCCGGCGCGGCTGCTGGCAGTTCCCGGACCCCTGCCGGGCCGCCGTGGGGCCAAGGAGCCAACTCTGGAGCCCTTGCTGCCCCCACCCCGGCCTCGGGCCAGCCTCGGCCCTCCTGGCGGGACCGCCTCTCTGGAGAGCTCAGCGGGGACAGGGGAAGGGGGAGGGGAGAAGAAGGGGGAGGATCCCTGACTCAGAAGGGGTGACTCAGACTCAGTGGGCCTCCCAGCCCACCGAGCGGAGGCAGATACCCCCACCTCCCCAGCAGCCAAGAAGGCCACAGGCTCTGGGGGGTACTCGGGACTTCTCCCCCATCCGGGAGTAGGTGTGTGCCAACATCCCCTGGGATCCTGTGTGTCTGAGTGTGTACATGTGCTTTTGCCCACGTGTGCTTTGGTGGCAATGACCCTAAGGGTAACTGAGGAATGGGCCTGTGTACAGCTGGGTGTGCACGTAAGCTCCAGGAAGGTGTGGGGCAAGGGTAGCCAAGGGGTCTGTGGCACTGAGGCTATGAATCAAAACCAAATGAAAGCCCTTCAGCAGCACTTAACTCAAAAAACTGGTCTGTACCACCACAGCTCTGACTCCCTACGTCCACAGGCAATGACCTCAAATGGCAGAGGTCTCTGGGAGGCAGAGGGCCTGAGATCTGGTCCAGCTCTGCCACTGTCTTGGCCAATAGTCTCGGGCAAGTTGTTCTCAGTCAAAGAAAGAGTTGGACATACTCATCTCTGGGGTCACAGTTCATGCAGGAAGCCTCAGGGAAGACAGCAGGTAACTCCCAACATAATCTCCAAAGATTTCTGCCCACAGTCCACATTTGTAGACCACATGACCCCTACTCCCCAGCCCTCCCCTCCACCAGGCATACACAGATTTTTTCATTCTTCAAATAATTCCTAAGTACCTACTGTGTGCTAGCCACTGTTCTAGGCACCCCAGAATCCATGGCAGCAGAAACCACAGAGGCCCGAAGCTGGGAAGCAGCCCAGACACAAGCCAGGCCATCCATTCCCCTAAGCTGCAGTTCCCTCAGTGTCAGCCTCACCAATGGGTTGTGTTGCTCAGTGTCAACTCACCAACATCCACCTCTACTCCCTCTTTCCACTTCTCCCACCCAAGGTGGCTACTCCATCATGATGACCTATGTCCTAATACCACCCCTTAGGGTCTCTGCAGAATGAGGCCAGGCCTTCTTCCCAGCACCCTTCAGAGAACTCAAGATAGCAACTGTGTCCCTTTTTTCCACCCCCACATTGAGCCTTATCTTCTCCAACTTAAACATGACAAAGTCCTTTACCAGATGTTCCCAAGACATAGCTTCCAGTCCTTTCGCTGTCCACTAGGCTCAGGAGTGGGCAGAGAGTGAGCAGAAGGAAGCCAGTTCCTCCCAGTCCTAGAGAACACGCCCTTGCTCCAGACAGGAGCTGGGAAGATGGACAAAGCAGCCTAGAGCCAATTCACAGAAGGACTGGAGTCCCGCTGGGCAGACTTCCTTACAGATGTCCTCCTTCCCTCTGGACTTTTCATTCTCCAGCTTCCCAGATTCCTCCCAGGAACTCCCCAGGCCCTCAGGGGCATGACCTTGGGCAAGTCACTTTGCCACTAGGGATGCTTTGTTTGAGTTCAGTTACTACATAGTTATTCAAATAAATAAGCGAAAGGATCAATAAAACTTAGGAGTTAACCAGATGAACTTACTATTTCCTATGCACATCTGGCAAGAGATCCTTGACTCCCTGCTGGTCAGTATTTTTATTCCAGATTGATTCTGAGCCTCTTCTGTTCACTGACCTTCCCAGCCTCAGGCTCCTGACGGCAGGACAGACCACAAGGCCAAAGCCCTCATTCCTTCTAGTTCACTCTCCGTCTCTGGATCCTCCTCCCCTTCCTTCCTTCTCCCTCCTCCCCTGGGTCAGAGCTACTTTCCCACCCTCTTCAGCTAGATGGAGCCTCTCACTTTCCCAGAAGAATCCAAGCTACATTCCAAAGACAGAGGCGGGATGTTCCCAGACATCATTCTGGATTTATACTCAAAAGGCCCAATTCCTTTCAGGTCAGTGGGACTACCCAGAAAAGTGGGTTTCTTTGACTGTCAAGATTTCCAATGATTATTATTGACCAATATTTCTAGTAGCACATTCCAGTTTGCAAAGTACTTTTATGGGTGATCTTCACATCTTGTGAGATACCATCCCCATTTGATAAATAGGCAGACTGAGGCCCAGAGTGGGGGTGAGTGATTTGTCCAAGGTTATACTTACTCAGTCACCCTAGCTCTCTGGACCACTTTCTACTTGACACTGTTATAACCTTTTCCAGAGAAATCTGTTGGGGGTGGAGGGTTTGGGGGATTGCTCTGAAGAACACATGGCCCCTTATGGTCATCTGTTGAAATGTATACTCCAGTTACTTTGCTGCCTTCATTCCCCAGGCAGAGAAACTGAGGCACAGGAATAGAACCCAACCCAGAACCACCTCTCATGAAAGCCCTGTGGAGAGATGCTGGGAGCCCTGGTGGACAAACATGAGTTGAACCAATGAAGAGGGCCTTTTCAGTTCCCCTAGTTCTGAATTCTGCTTCCAGCCCTGGCTCTACCACTGTCTGTGTTACTTGGACAGATTATTTGACCTCTCTGAGTCTGTATTCTCATCTATATTGTAAAAAATTGTAAAAAAAAAAATTGTAAATTACATATAAAATGGGAGAAATTCTTCTGCTCCACTTCTGTTACTGGGTTGGTGTGATGGGAGGTTAGCAAATGCTGGCAAAAGAGGAAGGACAGGACCCCTGATTCTCTCTCTGATCTGCCTAGGAGGTGGAAAAATTATTTTTTCTTAAATCTTAACTCAAGGGAACTTGATGTAAAAGCACCAGGATAAAGAAAAGCCAGGAGAAGGATGGAAGTTATTCACTCCATTGGCTGGGAAGGCAAAGCACACAATGTCAACAGCCCCCCAAAGCTGGGGCAGAGATGAAACCTTTAAGCAAGGAGGGCCCCTCGTACCCCCTCTTTTATCTTCAGTGGTCTCTGCTAATGTCACCCCAAGTAGTCTGCGGTCTCGTGACTCCCAGCCATTGTGGGGGTCCCTTGGTTTGTGGGTGGCTAGCATTCTTAGCCCAAGGATTTAATCTTTCATTCAGCAAGCAGATGTTCACACTGAGCCAGGCCCTGGACTCAGAGAAGGCAAGAGGAACTGGGTAGCCTCTGTCCTTGGACTCACAGTCAGTCCCATGGGGAAGAACAGCACATAAGCTGGCCCATCAGAAGGCAATGTAAGATGA